>NC_092337.1:333335000-338957500 GCF_046630445.1 Rutidosis leptorrhynchoides | reverse complement strand
CGATTCCTGAAAACCTAACCCTAACACACAAATTCATCGTGATTAGCTTGAATTAAGCTCGATCGAAGTCAAATTGACTGTGTATACATGATCGTAATCACGAATTAAAGCTTTTCGCTCACCAAATCATGGCGATTCCAGAGAATCAACAAAACACCATTAACGATCCGCTGCACTTAGCTAGTTCTGATCATCCTGGTATGACCTTAACTAGTACACCGTTTAATGGCACCAATTACCTAGGCTGGAGCCGTACAATCAAAATGGCGCTAGGAGCTAAACTCAAATTAGGGTTTATTGATGGTACGATTGAAAAACCTGCTATCACTGACGAAGATTATCCAAAGTGGACTCGATGTGATTATATAGTCACATGATGGATCTTGAATTCAATGATAGCAGAGTTGTCTGAATCTTTCTTGTATGCTTCTGGTGCTGCTAGTTTATGGAAGGAATTAGATGAAAGATATGGTTAAAGCAATGGTCCGTTGATTTATCAAATTGAAAGAGATCTCAGTAAGGTCACACAACGTAATCTCAATGTTGCATCCTATTATAACAAGTTGAAAAGATGTTGGGATGAACTTCAGAGTCTCAATGTGATTCCTACATGTAGCTGTGGTAGAATGAGGGAATGCACTTGTGGTGTTATAGATAAGTTCTTGGCTATTGAAAGCAGGTCAAAGTTAATTCAGTTTCTAATGAGATTGAATGATGAATATGAATTTGTGCGAAGTCAAATCTTGTCAATGGATCCTTTACCAAGTCTTAACAAAGCATATTATATTGTCCAACAAGTTGAAAAGCAAAAACAAGTAACACAAAATGATCTAACTCCTACGGCATTTTTTGCCAACACAAAGCCTTATAATAACTACAAGAAGGTCAATAAAGATAACAAAGATGCCATGAAATGCACCTTTTGCAACATGGAGGGGCACACTGCAGATGGTTGTTTTGAAAGGATAGTTTATCCAGATTGGTACACTGTAGATGGTTATTGCCATTTTCTTTCCTACATGGTTTATTTTTCGGGTCCCTTCAATTAAGCAAGTCATAGCTGCTGGAGAGGGGTTCAACACTCTTTACATCTGCAAACCTTAAAATACTATTCCTTCAAAGAACTTTGTTGTTTTGTCATCCTTTGTAAATAGTGTTATCTCAAATAAGTCTCAAAATGTACCTGTAAATACATTTCATTCTAGATTGGGTCATCCATCTGTTTCAAAACTCATTCATGTAAAAGATTGTGATAATGCAAATGTTTCAGAATTTTTCCGTGATACATGTCTTGTTGCTAAATCACACAGATTACCTTTCCTGTAAGTCAAAGTAGAGCAGATATTCCTTTTCTTTTGATTCATGTGGATTTATGGGGCCCATACAGGGTACCTCCTTTAAATGATGCACATTATTTCCTCACTATAGTTGATGATCACACTATATGCACCTGGACTTATCTCTTACACACAAAAGATTCAATCAGTTCAATTTTCTCAACATTTTTCAAATATGTTCATATTCATTTTGATACCAAAGTCAAATGCCTAAAGTCTGATAATGGAACTGAAATAATGAATAAAAAATGTTCCCAATTGTTCAAGGATAATGGGATCATTCATAAAAAAAACCAAGGTTTATACTCCTCAACAAAATGGTAGAGTTGAAAGAAAACATAGGCATTTTCTAGACACTGCTAGGGCTTTGAAACTGCATGCTAATCTACCAAGTACCTTTTGAGGTGATTGTATACTAAGTGCAACTTACTTTATCAACAAAATGCCCATGAAAGTGCTCAATTGGAAAACACCTTTTGAGATGTTACACAAAAGAGCCCCTAGTTATGATCATTTGAGAACAATAGGTTGCTTGTGTTATGCTAATATACCAAAACTACACCAAGATAAGTTTGAGGCTAGAGGCATAAGGAGTGTTCTTATAGGAAATCTTCCTGATCAAAAGGGTTACAAACTCTATGCACTTGATACTAAAGAGGTGTTATGTAGTAGGGATGTGATCTTTACGGAAGACATTTTTCCTTTTAAGATACAAGACCAAAATACTATCATTACCAAAGTTATGCCAATGCCCACATTTGGTGATGATATAGAGTCTGAGGTTCCAATTATTAATCATACAGAAGACAATGATGGTCATATTCCTGCAATCAATGAAAGTCAAACTGAGTCAACCATTCCTGTTGTCCCACAACCAAGAAGGTCTACAATAACACATATTCCTTCTACATGGTTGAATGATTTCATACAACCACAAAAGAGGGCAAATAGTGTGTACACCTCACCCAACTATCCATTATTTTCATAAGAAGATTTTAAGGATCATCCAAAAGACTATGTTATTTCTCTATTTCATGTTTTATTTTCTGTTGAGCCCACAAGCTACAAGCAAGCATCTACTCATCCTGGATAGGTTGCAACTATGAAAAAAGAACTACAAGCTTTAGAAGACAATAACACTTGGGAATTAACAGTTTTGCTTCCAGCACATAAGGCAATTACTTCAAAATGGGTCTTTAAAACTAAATATCATCCTGATGGTTCAGTTGAAAGATTGAAGGCAAGATTAGTCATAAGAGGATTTAATCAACAAGAGGGGGTGGATTACAAGCATACTTTTTCACCAGTTGCAAAGGCATCAACTGTAAGAGTGTTTATAGCCATTCCTACAGCAAAAGATTGACCTCTGCATCAACTGGATGTGAATAATTCCTTCCTCCATGGATATGTAGATGAAGATATTTACATGAAACCACCAAAAGGGTATACAAAGGCAGCTCCAGGTCAAGTTTGTAAAACTAAACAAATCCTTCTATGGTTTAAAACAAGCATCCAGGCAGTGGAATCATGAATTGACTAAGTTTCTAGTCTCTCTTGGATTTGAACAGTCCAAACATGATTATTCATTGTTTGTCAAGAAGGATAATGAAGTTTTCACTGCAACATTGGTGTATGTAGATGAAATCTTGATTACAGGAAACACAGAAGCAGATATTATCAAACTCAAACAAGCATTGGACAACAAATTCACGATTAAAATTTGGGATTGGCAAGGTATTTTCTGGGCATTGAATTGTGAAGAACTCACAAAGGAACCTATTTACACCAAAGAAAATATATACTTGATCTTCTCACAGATGCTGGTTTAACTGCAACTAAACCAACAAGTTCACCTTTGCCTCAACATTTGAAACTGTCTATAGACACAGGTACACCATTGCAAGAACCTGATTCCTATAGAAGGTTAATTGGAAAACTGATGTATTTGGCTATGACTAGGCCAAATATTTCTTATGTTGTTCAGCATCTTAGCCAGTTTATTTCTGCACCAAAAGATTCTCATATGCAAGCTGCAATATATCTTCTTAAGTATCTCAAGGGTACTATTTCAGAAGGTTTATTTTACCCTATTCAACCTAATTTGAAGGTGGCAGGATTTTCATATGTAGATTGGGAATCATGCATTATGACAAGAAAATCATTAACTGGTTATTGTGTGTTTTTGGGTCATGCATTGGTGTCTTGGAAGACTAAGAAACAAGTACTAAGAAACAAGTTACAGTTTCTAGATCGTCAACAGAGGCAGAATATAGAAGTATGGCTACAAAAACATGTGAATTGGTGTGGTTAGCTTATTTACTTAAGGATTTGCCCATTGAAGTTCAAATTCCCATTACACTGTTCTGTGATAACAAAGCTGCTCATCAGATAGCAGCAAATCCTTGTTTTCATGAACAGACCAAGCATCTTGACATTGATTGTCATTTCACAAGAGATAAAGTCCAAAGTGGTTTCTTACATACTACTTACATCCCAACAAATTTACAACTTGCAGACATTATGACAAAAGCTTTGGGCAGAAATTGTAACGACCCGGATTTTTCCGCTCGTTTTACACTTATAAGATTAATATTTACATAATTTAAACCTTACCAACATGATAAGCAATCCAAATTGTTGAAACTTATGTTTTTGAAAAGAGTTTTACACAACGTTTGACTGTCTAGTTTGACCGATGATATCACGAACTATATAACATATGATAATTATACGTTTGTGTATATATATGTATATATACATATTTAACATGATCTAAGGATGTTTTAATATCTCATTTTGTATTAATAACAATAAGTTATAAGTATATTTTGAAACTACTAACTTAAATTTTCAAAACGATAACCATACGTAACGTTATTTGACATAAATACTTATGACCTATAATGTTTATACATATATCTTATAAGTAATGTATTTAATCACTTTTTAAGGACTTAAATACATAAAACAATATAAGTGTATTCACAAAAGATAGCTATATTTGAATTCTCATTCCATTTTTCACAAGATTTCTATACGTATATCTAGAGTATATGTACTCGTATCATACCTAGCTTCTATACGTATTTACTATTGGTATATACACATCAAATCACCACCAACCAGCCCTTGTTCATGCCTTATGTATAAGGTAACTACTTTTGTTATCTAGTATGACAATTTCACATGATTAAAAGATCATTTCACAAAATTACAAACTTATACACCTTTTACACCACCATTTATACTCCATCCATTTTCAATTTTTGATTCATTTTTACTTCAAACCTCTAGCTAAAAACACACACACTTTTAAGAGCCTTAAACTCCATAACCATTCAGCTAATATCCATGAAGATCTAGCCATAAAAACATCACTTAAACACCATAATAAAAACCTTACAAAAACACTTCAAGAATCCTTCCCAAGAACACAAGTTTACTTCCAATCTTTCATCCAATTCCATCACCCTTTTGGTTCTAGATTTTTACTCCTCTTTTACAGCAATCTTGTCCAAGTAACTTGAGGTAGTAACTTTGTTCATAACCTTATTCGATTCATATATATATAGCTATCTTATTTTGTGGTATAAAAAGTTTAACAACAAGAACATAGTTTGAATGTTTTCAAACTTGTTTGCAAACTAAGTAGATCCTTCTAACTTAACTTTTAAAATACTTCAAGACCTGTAATATAACTTAAATATATACTAATTTAACATGGTATAACTTGGTTTTTCAAAGATTACCTTAAAAAAAACTGTTTTTACGACGTCGGAGTGCAACCGGGGACTGTTTTGGGTTGGATAATTAAAAACCATCTTAAACTTTGAATTGGAGGTTTATTTTCTGGAAAAATGATTTTTACTATAAATATGTTAACACATAAAAATTTCATGATTTAATTCAAAGTATAAGTATTTTTAGAAAAATGGTCATTAAATGATATTTTTGTAACAAAAATGTTTAACTTCATAAGTTTCACTAAAGTTTCACCTATGCCGTGTGATTTTGAATACAAACTAAGGTATTTACAGTTCATAGTCTTAAAGAGGAACTCGATCCAAGGAGATGGCAAGTTGAATCAACGAAAACGGAGTTGTAACGAAGAAACTATGACCGAAACAAAATCGGATATCCAAGACTAGTTTAGCCACGAAAATAATTGGGAAAAATTAAATAAATCACATCTTTTTAAGATAACATGATATTTTATATATATGTACTTATAATTCAATTTTATATGGTTCAGGATCACCAGTAAACAACACGAGAAGATTAATCATAAGATCCCATGATTGTACGCAACACGTCATTTGACAACACCGGTACTTTATGTACGCAACACGTCATTTGACAACACCGGTACCGTGGGTCAAGATTAATCTCGACCAATACATATACAATGGGGTTTTATTTATTTCGTTGGGGGTTTATTAAACACCTAAAAATGAACCATTAAAATTGAATTACTAACATCGGACTGCTAACTACGGACTAAGGAATTATTCAAAGTATTAAAAGTATTATAAGTATATATATGTGACGATTGTTTAAAATGAAAATATATTGATATATTATATATGGATAGGTTCGTGATATCAATCGGAGACCGAGTCGAAATTACATATCTTCAAGACAACAGTGAGTATATAGTCCCACTTTTAAACTCTAAATATTTCGGGATGAGAATACATGTATTTTATGTTTTACGTTATGGACACAAGTAACTGAAAAATATATTCTACGTTGAGTTGTACCACTGGCATACTTCCCTGTAGCTTGGTAACTAATATTTACAGCGGTATTGTAAACGCGAATCCTGTTGATAGATCTATCGGGCCTGACAACCCCAACCGGACTGGACGACCAGTATTCAACGGTTGCACAGTACTTCGTTTCGTGACTACACTTGGTACAGTGTAGTAAGATTTCATATTAAAGGGAATATGCGACGTGATTAATTGTTAAGTATGGTTACCAAGTGCTCAACCACTTAGAATATTTTTATTAAACTGTTTATATATGAAATCTTGTGGTCTATATATATATATATTGCTGCCGGCATTAAACCTATATCTCACCAACTTTATGTTGACGTTTTAAACATGTTTATTCTCAGGTATGAATTAAGTCTTCCGCTGTGCATTAGCTCATACTAAGGATACTACTCGGGACCATTTAAGCCATGATTCAAAAACGTTGCATTCGAGTCATTGAAGTTCACTAGAGACTATTAATAAGTAAATGGTGGTTTAGGACATTTGGATATTATGAAATATTAGGCGATCATGTCAACAATCGATGTAATAATAGATTGTTTTTTTTTAAGAATAAATGCAACGTTTGTAAAATGTTTCATATAGAGGTCAAGTACCTCGTGATGTAATCATATGTTATTGTATTCGTCCCTATGGATTGGGTCGGGTCGTCTCATGTGGTATCAGAGCGTTGGTCTTAGCGAACCAGGCCTTGCATTAGTGTGTCTAACTGGTAGTTGTTAGGATGCATTAGTGAGTCTGGACTTTGACCGTATCTACATGTCAAAAGTTTTGCTTATCATTTCTAGTCGGAAATCATCTGTTTATCATCCTTAGGAAACTGCCTGCTTATCATTCTTAAGTCTAGACACGTCTTACTGCATTTAGTGCATCGATAGTGTATAGACAAAATTCATATCTTAGCGTATCTGTTACTATAGACATTGCTTGACGTATTTCAAAAATTCTCCGTAATTCACGGGATTTTGGTATTATATATACATATGTAAATTATGTATTGAGGAGTACCAAACCCAATTTCTATAATCTATTCCATACCAAAAATTCATTTCTCCGACTATACAAGATGGATTCTTCATCCAGTTCGAATTCCTCCGACTTCGATAGCTACGCCGATATGGATTTCCATTCGAGCCCCGAGAACAGCGTCACCGGAATGGATCAACCAATTTCCCATCATCTATTCTGGATGAATTGGGGATGGGTTCGTAATATACTAAATCTCTGGAGGCAAGAAGAAGGTGATCCATTCCATCCACCAAATTGTCCTCTTAACGATGAACCTGAAGCACTTACCGACGAACCTATTCGAAACACCATTTTCTCGCTCATTTCTAGAGTATCTCGTCATGACTACATACTATCCCATATTTCGAATCTTGTTCATTCGCTCGTTCCAACCGTCAATCATCCCGGTATAATAGAAGAAGTCAACGAGTTTCGCGCTCGGGTAGTGGCTTTAGAAAATACGGTGCGAAGGTTACAAACACCAGCAGCAGCACCAGCAGCATAATCTGTACCACCATCATCAACGCCGACAGTACTCTTGTCACTCCCAAAATCTCAACCTCACAAACTGTATCTCGGATATCAACATCACATACCTCAAAAACCTCATCGGAACTTCGAGTATGATCTTTGTTCTATATATTGTTCCACATTGATTATCATCGTTCTATGTATTGTTCTACATCATTTGTTTTCGTTCTACATAGCGATTATGTAATCTTTAATGTTTTAAAGATTATGTACTCCAATTCTAACTGAAAAATCAAATGAGTTTAATATCTTATTGACTCATTAAATTCATAATTACATCCGAAGAAAATATATATGCAAGTATATTTTCATAAAGATTGTAATTAAAAATTCTTTCGTACAAACTGTTAATGATGAAAAATATTTTAACGGGTAGGTAGTACCCGTGGAATATTTGGATTTCATATTAATAAGTTACACTGTACATTTTTCGAATCTGATTCAACGGTCATTTGTTATTCTACTTACAACCATCGATATACGTATCCGTTCACCCCAGAATAACCATTTCCATTTAAATTTCATATTTGGATTTTTACCTATCCGAATCCAACAAGTGGCATAAAGAATAAACATTGGACAAATTAAAAATTGGTTAGAAACACACGAATTAACTATGATGAACATTGTTAAGATTCCACGCTAACTGTTTCGGCTAACTGTTCCCAGCTAACTGATTAACATTTAATTTATCGCAATTTACATTCTCGCAATTTTATTTATTGTTATTTAATTTCCGCACTTTATGCATTTTAAATAATGGGACGCGTATGCAAGGTTTCGACTTATCATATCGACCCATCTATATATATATTTCGGAACAACTGTAGACACTCTATATGTGAAGATGGGAGTTGGCTATACAGGGTTGGAGTTGATTCCAAAATATATATATGGTTTGAGTTGTGATCGACACTGAGACCGGTACACGGGTCACGATACGTATAAATTAACTCGGATATTATATATTTAATTTATATACGAATTTATTGAACCATTGGACAATCGGACTTTTGGACTGCTAACTTTGGACAATTAAAATGAAATAAAATGTTGATTATAACATATGAAACTAAAAAAAAAATTCTTCAAGTTTGCCACTTGATTTCATCCTAAACCTCATTTGTACTTCGACAATTATAATCCTCGTTCAAATCTTTTCATGATTCTTGAAAACACCTCGATCGAGAAGTTGAACCAGCCGCACCTCGTCTACGGAAGAAAGATTTATGCATATAGTTATACACCTGAAACTTTTGAAACCGAAGTTATCGTTAAAACTTATCCGCGTCAAATTCCTTATCATTCATTGGCAAAAACAACCTTACATTTCTCTTTTCAATATAAGTCGATTTTGTCAAAGCTCCACTTTGATTTCTCAGTAGGACTACTCTTATTATAACCTCGATATATATACCTTGTCCTTTCACCGTTGTTACCGGAGAACCTTTCATATTCCACGACATCATGTACCAGCAGCTTGTCATCTTTTTGGCGGAATCCGCAATTAGTATTTTAAAAATCTCGCAAAACTTCTCAGTCATACCTATAACGTCTATTCCTAAGGATTTCATACCCCGAAGGTGAAGTTTCTGAAAAACACCCTGAATTATGAAGTAGTTCTTTAAATGCTGATGAAGCAGCGAAAATTGTAAACGATTTTAAACAGTCAAAAGTTTGATGATGAAGCACAGTGGTTGATAAAACTCAGAAAAAGAGAAGAGTTGAAACCGGAAAACGGTTTGAGCAAAGTATGAAAGAGGTTGTGGATAAATCACAAGAACTGAATCTGCTTTCAAAGGATTCAAACGATTCAGTGCCTGCTGAAACCATTAGTAAAAAAAAAAAACCCCACCCCTTATTCTAAACCTTCCCCAATGATATTCTTCATCATCATCTTATCTTAGATATTATAAGATATCTTCATATCTTCCGTTATTATATTCTCCATATTTCTGGAGATATTTTCACAACTATTCTTATCTGAGAATATTTATTTCTCCGTAATATCTGCGTTACAACATAAAAGAAACTGTGTTAGTTTCTAAGTTCTAAAACCTTCAAGTTTAAAATAGGAATGTTCTGAAACAGTGTTGGGAACTGATGCATGAATTAGTATAATATAATGAAACTTGATCAACTTCATTATATTACAGTAAGTCATGTTAAGTTTCTAATGAAATGTGATGATTCACAGTACCATCATCATGTGCCATGTTACACGGCTCTTACATTCTATCCAATTCTCAAACATAATAGGAACATGTCATCCTGACAGTTCTATCTTTTTCGGGGTATTCTGGTAATTTGACAAATCAAAATTATTCTATTACCATTTCTTTCTTAGAGCATTATCTATACTCATTTCGAATCTCATATCTACAAATTCCGGACCATTACTCGCTTGACTCGAAGTCGGGAAGAGAAAATGAAAGTATGAAGCTTTGAAAAATAATGAAGAATACAAAGGCCGAAAATCACCCAGGATTTACAAACCGTGTATATCAATACGTATTGCAACGTAAAGACACGGGAGAATTAAAAATATTATAATTCCGAGGAAAGGATAGAAGTAAATAGATTCTTCTGGCGATAAATGAAAGAGAAGAATGAAAGATATGAAAGTTAGAAGTATAACAAGAATTAGAACGGGATGGAGCATTTAAAAGAATACTTTAAGGTATGAGTTGAAGGAGAAAGGATAGAAGATGTGAGTTGTGGAAATAAGGAAGAGAAGGAAGTGGATTTATAGCAAAATATTCGACAAAGAAATCGAAACAGATCGCCGCACTAAATCAAAGAAGATCTTGATCGCCAAAGAACTAAATCTTATTACGTAAGATATTCCATAAATTCCGGAAATCAATTCTAATCACGTTATCAGTTAAAACAATTCCATATTCACCCATTTCATTCTTTTGTGATAGCTTCACTCGTGCGCTTCACATGATCAAACCGTTTTATCCGTATCTTCCAATAATGATAAAACTCTATTATTACCTCATATTCGTCATGAAAACATTCCTATTGTTAATTATGACAACCTCTACCAAATTTCGGGACGAAATTTATTTAACGGGTAGGTAATGTAACGACCCGGATTTTTCCGCTCGTTTTACACTTATAAGATTAATATTTACATAATTTAAACCTTACCAACATGATAAGCAATCCAAATTGTTGAAACTTATGTTTTTGAAAAGAGTTTTACACAACGTTTGACTGTCTAGTTTGACCGATGATATCACGAACTATATAACATATGATAATTATACGTTTGTGTATATATGTGTATATATACATATTTAACATGATCTAAGGATGTTTTAATATCTCATTTTGTATTAATAACAATAAGTTATAAGTATATTTTGAAACTACTAACTTAAGTTTTCAAAACGATAACCATACGTAACGTTATTTGACATAAATACTTATGACCTATAATGTTTATACATATATCGTATAAGTAATGTATTTAATCACTTTTTAAGGACTTAAATACATAAAACAATATAAGTGTATTCACAAAAGATAGCTATATTTGAATTCTCATTCCATTTTTCACAAGATTTCTATACGTATATCTAGAGTATATGTACTCGTATCATACCTAGCTTCTATACGTATTTACTATTGGTATATACACATCAAATCACCACCAACCAGCCCTTGTTCATGCCTTATGTATAAGGTAACTACTTTTGTTATCTAGTATGACAATTACACATGATTAAAAGATCTTTTCACAAAATTACAAACTTATACACCTTTTACACCACCATTTATACTCCATCCATTTTCAATTTTTGATTCATTTTTACTTCAAACCTCTAGCTAAAAACACACACACTTTTAAGAGCCTTAAACTCCATAACCATTCAGCTAATATCCATGAAGATCTAGCCATAAAAACATCACTTAAACACCATAAGAAAAACCTTACAAAAACACTTCAAGAATCCTTCCCAAGAACACAAGTTTACTTCCAATCTTTCATCCAATTCCATCACCCTTTTGGTTCTAGATTTTTACTCCTCTTTTACAGCAATCTTGTACAAGTAACTTGAGGTAGTAACTTTGTTCATAACCTTATTCGATTCATATATATATAGCTATCTTATTTTGTGGTATAAAAAGTTTAACAACAAGAACATAGTTTGAATGTTTTCAAACTTGTTTGCAAACTAAGTAGATCCTTCTAACTTAACTTTTAAAATACTTCAAGACCTATAATATAACTTAAATATATACTAATTTAACAAGGTATAACTTGGTTTTTCAAAGATTACCTTAAAAAAAACTGTTTTTACGACGTCGGAGTGCAACCGGGGACTGTTTTGGGTTGGATAATTAAAAACCATCTTAAACTTTGAATTGGAGGTTTATTTTCTGGAAAAATGATTTTTGCTATAAATATGTTAACACATAAAAATTTCATGATTTAATTCAAAGTATAAGTATTTTTAGAAAAATGGTCATTAAATGATATTTTTGTAACAAAAATGTTTAACTTCATAAGTTTCACTAAAGTTTCACCTATGCCGTGTGATTTTGAATACAAACTAAGGTATTTACAGTTCATATTCTTAAAGAGGAACTCGATCCAAGGAGATGGCAAGTTGAATCAACGAAAACGGAGTTGTAACGAAGAAACTATGACCGAAATAAAATCGGATATCCAAGACTAGTTTAGCCACGAAAATAATTGGGAAAATTTAAATAAATCACATCTTTTTAAGATAACATGATATTTTATATATATGTACTTATAATTCAATTTTATATGGTTCAGGATCACCAGTAAACAACACGAGAAGATTAATCATAAGATCCCATGATTGTACGCAACACGTCATTTGACAACACCGGTACTTTATGTACGCAACACGTCATTTGACAACACCGGTACCGTGGGTCAAGATTAATCTCGACCAATACATATACAATGGGGTTTTATTTATTTCGTTGGGGGTTTATTAAACACCTAAAAATGAACCATTAAAATTGAATTACTAACATCGGACTGCTAACTACGGACTAAGGAATTATTCAAAGTATTAAAAGTATTATAAGTATATATATGTGACGATTGTTTAAAATGAAAATATATTGATATATTATATATGGATAGGTTCGTGATATCAATCGGAGACCGAGTCGAAATTACATATCTTCAAGACAACAGTGAGTATATAGTCCCACTTTTAAACTCTAAATATTTCGGGATGAGAATACATGTATTTTATGTTTTACGTTATGGACACAAGTAACTGAAAAATATATTCTACGTTGAGTTGTACCACTGGCATACTTCCCTGTAGCTTGGTAACTAATATTTACAGCGGTATTGTAAACGCGAATCCTGTTGATAGATCTATCGGGCCTGACAACCCCAACCGGACTGGACGACCAGTATTCAACGGTTGCACAGTACTTCGTTTCGTGACTACACTTGGTACAGTGTAGTAAGATTTCATATTAAAGGGAATATGCGACGTGATTAATTGTTAAGTATGGTTACCAAGTGCTCAACCACTTAGAATATTTTTATTAAACTGTTTATATATGAAATCTTGTGGTCTATATATATATATTGCTGCCGGCATTAAACCTATATCTCACCAACTTTATGTTGACGTTTTAAACATGTTTATTCTCAGGTATGAATTAAGTCTTCCGCTGTGCATTAGCTCATACTAAGGATACTACTCGGGACCATTTAAGCCATGATTCAAAAACGTTGCATTCGAGTCATTGAAGTTCACTAGAGACTATTAATAAGTAAATGGTGGTTTAGGACATTTGGATATTATGAAATATTAGGCGATCATGTCAACAATCGATGTAATATTAGATTGTTTTTTTTTAAGAATAAATGCAACGTTTGTAAAATGTTTCATATAGAGGTCAAGTACCTCGCGATGTAATCATATGTTATTGTATTCGTCCCTATGGATTGGGTCGGGTCGTCTCAGAAATCAACACCTTCATTTGGCTCACAAGTTGGGTTTTGAAGAACTTCCAACTTGAGGGGAGGATATGGAAATATATTCGAGTTTAGAATATATTTACAAAAGTTCAAAAGTACAAGGACTAGATATGTAATGTTTGTATCTGCATAACAACATTTAGGCGGCAATTTAGTTTAAACATTGTCGTTAGAGTCCATATTAGGGGTTAATTGTAATTAGTTAGTGATCTCTAATTCAGCTTATATATAAGCTTGTAATGATGTTGATTTAATCAATCAATAAAAAACATTTAATAATCTCTTTCGTTTCATAGAAAGGCTTGCTTAGTACTTTAGTAGAGTAGTAAACTAAAGACAAAAATATAAAACAGTAAACAGACGTGGTTTTTTGGATAGGTAGATAGAATTATGTGCGTGAATGACAAAAAAAATTAGACAATGAAAGAGCAGGAAGGGTGCTGCTACAATAAACAAATCCCCCTTCTTATGAGTAGGTAGATAGATATGAATTTGAGTTGAAAAGAAATATCAAATACTCCGTATGCAATTGGTGGTATCCATATATGAACACAATTCGGGTGTAAATGAGAAGGGATCACCGATTACAACTCGTTTCATCACGTATATACAATTTGATGTACACATGTATTGGACACGTATTTTAATATTTGTTAACATCTATATCTATATAGTCTAATAAACCTCTAAAATGATGACATTATTATTGAACTAAATTATCCTTTAATTTTCATAATAATGATGTCATAATTATATATTAATTTAATTAAAAACTAATACAAAATCTTTTATAAAAGGAAATATTAATCTATCTTAAATTGTAAATTTGTTTTTCTAAAAGAATTTAAAAGGTATTTATTATTATTAACAATAATTATTATTATTATTAAAAATATAAATATAAATATTCAACTTTGAGCGAACTTTATGTTTGTAAAATCAACGACAAGTTTCTTAGTCGAAATCCGTGGTTCCACGGGGCAATAAACTAAATGACTTTAAAATTTATATTCACTTAATGCCTAAAAAATATCATTAAACTGTTTCGTTTAAACAAACCCGTGTTTCTACGTGTCATTTCACTAGTATTAATATAAATTTCAAACATTAAATAAATAATTAATAAATTTATCTCTTTAATTAAAAAGTTGACATGTTAAAAAGTTGTCACATAAGCGATTTAAAACCTTCTTTTATATAATAAAACTAGTTAAAGACCCGCAATTTCGCGGGATTTTTGAAGGGTCTAACCATTTAAACTATAAAATTAAATACATAAATTTAAAAACTATTATTATGTCTACATGAACATTAAACCAAATGTTTTGTAAGGGATTCAAAATTTTAAAGTTTCAAAATGTACTAACGAATAAATAAAAAACAAAATTTTAATTCAAATTATATAAATAATCTCTGATATCGTGATGTAGTTTTAGGCGATTGAATTAAGAATTGTGGATGGTTATCTCAGATCTTCGTTGTATTTTCTCACATATTCAACAATGTAGTTATTTTTGTTAGATGATCATAGAGATGGCAATGGATACCCGATTCAGTGGATATCCATCCGATCCACCCGATTATTCGTGGATATGGACGATCTAAATGAATATGGATATGGATGTGGATGAAAAAAATTCCATCCATGGATGAACCCGCTTTCACCCGAAATAACTAAATATATAAATTTATCACTCAAATTAGTATCATTTATGTAGTGATATTTCATTAATTATATTCATATTCATCTTTCTTTATATTTTCTCTAAAAATATAACTTTCTTCTTATATTTTGTTTTGTTTAAATAATCAAATGTATTTATCGTACTTTGGTGGTTCAAATGTGATTCTATTTAACTAAAAGTAAGCAACGTACATGTCGATATCTTTACACGTTTATTAGGTTATCTATTGAATATTTGTTATATAAATTAGTAAAATGCGACTTTCGGTCGCATAAACTATTAAAAATATTACTTTTGATCGTATATAGTGAACCACCGCTTTAAAATTAATTTTAAACGGAAATGGATAATTATCCATTAACCCGCTTCACCCGGCGGATATGGATATGGATGGATGAAAAGTAAAAAAAATAAATAGATATGGATATGGATACGGCCTCACCCGATCCATATCTGATCCATTGCCATCCCTAGATGATCATGAATTGTGAATAATGTCATAACTCTTTGTCTTGTTGTTAGTACTTTGTGTATCCCTGAGAAAGTCTTCTGTCGTAATTCGTCAACCTATAATGAGTTGAAACATTATATTTGTAATAAAATGCATAATATTCTAATATTTTTTAATTATTTAGAAGTGTGAAGTTTATGATTTAGTATACCTCGTCCATAAAGTTGTGCATAATAGTAGCTTTCCAACTAAAAATGACATAGAATTATGATAACTTGACATCGCCGTTTCGTCTCCTTTATTCACAAAATCTTTCACTGTTAAAGTATTTGATATTGTGGCTTCTAAATTTCTAAATTTTGTAGTAAGTGCAATCTCTTCGTTCGTAATGTCAGATGTTAATGATTTCATTTTTTCAAGTTTAGGTCCAAAAATTTCAATATAATTGTTGATTAACAGTCACAATCAAAATTAAGTTAATGTATGTTAAACCCGAAATTGAAATATGAAAAAGTAGTTAATATAAAATCAATAATAATAAATAAGATAAAGAAATTTCGTGTTCTTTCCTGTAGCATATCAGTTGGACGTAATCCACCAATCCACATTATACACCACTGAGTAGGACACATACAAGTACCATATGTAATACTAAAGACATCAAATTTAGTAGCAAGTTTTTTCATATTAAATAAGTTATAGAAATGTGATAATATGTTTTCGATAATCGATTGAATGTCATCCTCAATGAATTCACCAACAAATCTTCTACGTAGTTGTAATATACGTTGGTGATGTTCAGTAAACCAATCACTATACTTTTTGCTAAAGTTAATCGGATCTTCAGGAAATATTTAAACAAAAACTTATAAGGTATACATAGTATTGTTTTATAAAAGATCGAAGTATATAAATTATATTAAATTAAGATGTACCATGACTGAGGTCTTTATTCCTGACAATCGGTAAATGTGATATAATGCTTTAGCAATTTAATTGTAAATGGATTGAGAACTGAAAGCCATAAATTCATATATTTTGGTGAACATGAATTAAAAAAGTACCTTTTGTAGTGGTTCGTTTTTTAGTTATATTTTCCTGTTCAGTTGTATAACGTTTTCTCTCATCTTAGTGAAGTACGTCTACAATAAAATAATATAATTGTACGTTAATTATAACAGTTTGAAATTAACAATTACTATTGTCATTCTAACAATTGGAACCTTTTTTTTTGCGGTGTTTCATAACTGCTTCTCTATTCTTTGCATTTTTCTTTTCTTTTTGCAAATTTTTAAAAAATAAATAATATATTACTTATATGTGACTCATGTAAATGTAGTTAGAATAAATTATTTCAAATTTTGTAATCTAATACTTTGTAAATTAATAAAACATATGATTAATGTTTTTGTCCTTTCAGAACTTCTACCAAAGTAAATATTGTGCATATATCTGTGGCCTCCTACATATTATGTATTAATACTCCTTCTACCGATCTTAATTTTCTACTGGCAATTCAATCAACATATCTCGTTCCCTAAACACTAAACCCTAAACCTAAACCCCAAATCTAAACCTTAAACATACTAAACCCTAAATAAGCCCTAAACCCTAAAACGCAAATCATAAACCCTAAACTCTAAACCATAAATTCTGAAATCTAAACCCTAAACCCTAACCTGTAAACCATAAACCCTAAATACTAAACCCTAAACCCTATACACTAAACTCTAAACCCTAAACCTTATATCTAAACCCTAAACCCTAAACCACCAACCCTTTACCCCACACACTAAACCATAAACCCTAAACCCTAAACCCTACACACTAAACCATAAACCCTAAATACTAAACCCTATACACTAAACTCCAAACCCTAAACCTCATATCTAAACCCTAAACCCTAAACCACCAACCCTTTACCCTACACACTAAACCATAAACCATAAATCCTAAACTCTAAACCCTAAACCCTATACTCTAAACCCCAAATCTTATATTCTAAAATTTATACCCTAAACCCTAAACCATATACCCTATACACTAAAACATAAACCCTAAACCATAAATCATATACACTAAACCCCAAACCCTATATCTATACTCTAAACCATAAACTGTAAAAAACTAAACTCGGAGCCCTAAACCTATACCCTAAACCCTAAACCATAAATTTTAAAATCTAAATCTTAAAGTCTAAACCATAAACCCTAAACCCTATACCCTAAACTCTAAACCCTTAACCCTATATCTAAACCCTAAATCAACCCTAAACCACTAACCCTTAACCCTACACACTAAACCCTAAATCATAAATTCTAAAATCTAAACCCTAAACCCCAAACTCTAAAACCTAAACCATATACACTAAACCCTAAACCCTTTATCTAAACCCTAAACACTAAACCATAAACCATAAAACTCTAAACCCTAAACCCTAAACTCTATACCATAAATCCTAAAACTTAAACCCTAAACTCTAAACCCGAAACCCTTGACCCTAAATTCTAAACCCTAAACACTAAACCCTAATCGTAAACTCTAAACCCTAAAGCATAAATTTTAAAATCTTAACCCTAAACCCTAAATCTTATACTGTAAACCATAAATCGTGAACCCTAAATAGCAATTCCTAAACCTTAAACCATTAACTCTCAACATTAATCCTTTTTATCCATTAAGCTTATATTAGTTGTCAAAAATTTAGTTTTGTACTATAAGTGTATATTATTAGATCATTAGGAAAAATTCATATCAAACCCGTACATACAATAACAAAAATTCGGACCATTCCTTGTTTGACAAATGCCAAAATTCCCACACTTATTATACTCTTCGAAACCAATCGAATGCTGCCCTAACAAAACGTTCCAACGACCCGTTTCATCATTCCAAGTTAACTGCTGCACAACTCCATTCCATTGAATGAAAACTTCATCAAAACAGAATTACTTTGAATATTGAAAATGGAATACAAATAAAATATTAAAATGTTAACTGCTACACCTTCACCCTTTAGGTTAGACGGGCAACTCACATATAGCAAATTTTTCGCCATGTATGAAAGGTGATAAATATTTATTCTTTAACATGAGGACCAAATTTACGCTCTTCCTGATAGTTATTGATCTTTCTATGGGCATGATTGCTTTTTTCGCTTCATATGTTGCTCCTCCTTCATGTACCAATACAACATGAGAGATTATGTATTGCAGTCATGTTACTGTAATGCATTTCATACAAAAGAACGTATTAGACTATTAGTGTATCCTGAAATGAATGATACACATATACATAACAAATTATGAATTGTTATCATGTTCACAAGAAAAAAAAGTGGCTCACGAACATTTCAAGTTATATATTATACCACGGATAATGGTGATTGTGAGGTGAAGTGAATATGGTGTACTTTTGGGGGCAAGCCGCTGACATGGCCATGACAGGGGAATGAGGAAGTTGTAATGGGGGGCTTTTGTAAGGGCGTTTGTGGGTGACGTGGTAAAATTTGATTGGTATTTGAGGTGTAAATAAATTGAAGTTGGAGAGATAAAATATCTAGAACCAATCATGGACTGCCACCTCATTGTCACGCCCTCTCTCCTCATCGTGTTTGCCGATAAAACGCCCCAGCACAAACGCCCACAAACGCCCCGTTTGTGGGGCGTTTCTCACGCCATGTAGGCGGCATAGGGGCCACAAACGCTGCGTTATCTATGGTCTTACAGGTCTTAGATAGAGATGCATACCAGTTGCTATTAGTCCCTTCAGAAAACTTCAAAATTAACTCCAAGTGGCTGACAATGCGCGCAACAAGTTCTACTCCTCTGGTATCCTACATGACACTTAAATCGACAAATATTAGTATATTAGCACTTAATAGTTAGATCATAACCTAATTAAGAAATAACTAAACTAATACCTTCTAATGAAAAAAAAAATGAATTTCTTCAAGCCTAATTAAACAGTAAGAAATCTGAAAAGAGAAAAGAGAAAATAATCAATAATAAAAATTAATAGATTTAATTAAAATAATACGAATTTACCATAACGTGGAAATCAAAATATACACATTTTGAATCTTGAACTCGCTTGACAAATGAGATTGAAGGTAAATGAAACATTTCCGAACACAACAAATGAGATTGAAGGTAAATGAAACGTTTCCGAACACAACATCACGTCATATCTTTACACTAGTGAGTGTTTGAAGTCAATAACCCTAAATTCACCTACAAACAAAATCGTTCGTATGACTTGTAGATTTAGCGAATGAGACGCAAACTATCGAATTAGATGTAATCAAAAATCGCTGAAACCTATACCCCTAATAACAAAATATGCCAAAAGTGACAATTTGAAGGTTATTAGAGAATATGGTGGTGAATATATTATAGTTATGTATATATTATTAGACATTATGTCTTCACAATCCAAATTCTTTTATTGAATTGTGATATTTTAAAAGATTCACAATAGCAAATTGAAATCATAACTTCAACTATAGTTTTGCTTTACTTAAAACATTAAAGAAATATTTATGAAACATAGCACATTAGAACGTCCGTTCCTTCATCTTAGAGGTTGGAGTTTTATTGTTGTAGTGAATAAGTCGATCATGCAAACCCTTCTTATCCACCATAATTGCAATCTTATTGCATTGTACACTTTTTTAAGGCTATTTTAATTACTCACAAAGATAAGAATATTAATGTTTACATACACCAAAGGCCCACAAGGTAAAGGCCATATCATGAAAACACCAAAAAGGAAGATACCAAATTATAAAGACTGTGATCATCTATTCCATTTGACCAAACCAACCTCCAGCAATCACCTTGCTATTATTTTGATACCTACCTGCTGTATTTAAGCTTCTCTATGAAACTGGAACTACAAAATCGCCTTGAAAAAAGTTTAAAGAATTAACTGAATGTGGTCAGTCTTCCAGAGTTCCAGGTCTCAAAGTCAGCCTTCATTAGTTGATTACTCCTTTTCGGTTTGAAAGTCATAGAGATCCTTAAGTTGACCATCACGTCTTCCTTTAAAACTGCAGTCTTCTGTTCTGAAGTCCCATGAATCAGTTTATTTTGCCAATTCCATATTAGCCAAATTAGGTATATCTAATGGCAAGGAAGGAGTTATTCACCTTTTCTGATCCGAGTTGGTAATTCACGGAGCTGATTGCATTATAGACAACACTTCGAATCGGGACATTACACTGTCACTAGGAGAAACAGCTTCGCCATAGAGGTTTAATGTACATGCAATTAGTAAACATGTGATCGATGTCTTCTGGATGCCCATCACAGAAGGGGCAACCTGCTGAGGTTAGTTGCACACCACGCCTGTCCAAGTTTTGTCTCGTCACCACTTTGTTTTGCGTTAATCTCCAAACGAAGACATTTATTTTCTTCGGCATGCAATATAGCCATGACGATAAACCGATCCACTGTTACCACATAACTGCTTGTCTAAAAGTGAAGAGAGATGTTTCACAGAAAATTTACCACTTGATTTTAAATTTCAAAACCATCCATCCTCATTTGAATTTAGAGGCATGGCTCCCTGTAGCAGCTCATTAATTCTCTCCAGCTCATATTTGTTCTTCCTCTTATGGAATTATAGTCCATTCCCACTGACCAATTGCTTCATTGACTTGGGTCATACTTTAAAACATTAAAATTATTCCAGCACAGTAATTATTTGTAGTCAAAGTAACACATTCAACATACATTCAATATAACCGATTACGTCTAAATTAACAAAAGTCAAGAGACTAACAGACAGACAATAATTGCAACCATTAGTTGTATCAAAGAGTGAATTGCCACAACTTTAGTGAATTGACACAAGTTTAGTGTATATTCAAATATTTATACAGCACACCTACAATCAATATGACCTTCAAAAGTGATATAACTTAGGGTATGTACCTGCAATTTTTCCTCTGTTTTCCCCAGTTTGGAGTTCACAAAACAACTTATTGATCATAAACCCTAACAATATCACAAAACAACTCATTGATCATCAAACAACTATAATAAAATGGAGAATCTAATTCATATCTAAAATACATAAACCTAAAAAAGATTTCAACAATCATACCCGTTCTTCCAGCACCTACAAACATGAGATTTATGATTAGATCAAACAGGGATAGAATTAGATCAATGATGCTAAAAACATAACTAAAAAGAAAGGGTTTATTATATCAGTTAAAATACCTTCAAATCGATGATGATTTGATTAGTGTCGATGATGATTTAGTGAATGAATGTAATGGTCTTGAACCCTAACTCTAACCTATTTTAAAAAACCTGGAACGATTAACGAAAAGGGTTAAAACAATTGCACGAAGTACCCTCAAATTAAGGGAATCTAAACCCTTAATTTGAAAAAGAGGGAATCTAAACCCTAACATTATGAATTATATGGTGATGAACGAATTCCTTATCCAGAGGAAGAGGATGAACGTCTGGGTTTTTTGTTACGTATGGAGAGAGCTATGGTTGGGTGTGAAATAAACACACAATGTTTGAACCCCTAATTTTCATAGAATCACCCGTGTTTATTTTAATTTGAAGGGTATTAAGGACAAATAACTTAGCTAATGATGATTTATTAGCTAATTTTTTAATGGATGATTAAGGACCGTTGGATTAAGGGGTATTATAATGTAATTTTCTAATCTAATGGTAATTAAGGGGATTTTGAAAATATTTATTAGCTAATCAAAACTCTCTTTTAATGTATACTAGTTAAAGACCCGCGATTTCGCGGGTTTTATGAAATGATGAAATTTTAAGACACTCTAACCATAATAACAACCTCAAAGCTAAATCTAAACCCATAAATTGTTCAATGAAATGGATTAATTTGAGAATTTTAGTATTTATATTGGGTATATATGTTATTATTTTACTTAGTTAGATATATATATGTTAATTTTAAAGGTTAATTGGGATATATATGATATTATATGGGTATATATGTTATTTTATAGGTTAATAGGGGTATATACGACATTCTCCCGAACACGAATAAACAATAAATTTTTCAAAAGTTCAAAATTATAAAAATACAAATATCGCAGGTTTTGTAAGAAATTTTATTATAATGTAGTGATATATTCAATATTTTGTAAATAATTGTATTATAATGGAGTGACACATTCAAGTGATATTATTGTATGAAGTATGAAGTTGCTCATTGATTAAAATCACAAAAGGGGCGGATAACTAAGATAAATAGACGCTACATTACCCTCGTAAAATCTAAAGCTTAAATCTTTGTTATTCCAATTCACCCAGTTTGGACTTTTGACCAAATCAATCTATATTCTTAAAATCAGTTTTACCGAAATTGATTAATAGGTCTGTTAAAATTAGAATTTAGAATCGGTTACGAAATTAGTCTTGAAGTTTGCAAACTCGAGAAAACCGAAACCGAACCCGTTGAAAACCCCTAACTGAAATTGACTAAAGTTAGTAGTAACATGTTTTCAGAGGTAGTAGCAATAAAATTAAAGGGAAAAATAATTCGAGAACTGAATCATACATTGGCTGCACCTTTTTGAGTATGATAATGGCCCGCTAAATCTTTTTCATTTCCACCATAAATATATGTAATATCATTATCGATGGTCTCTCCTGATGGTAATTGCACGAGGGTAATTTCGGGAGGAATATATCTAAGAATTAAGATCGAAACCGTAACAACAGTAAATGGAAACAATTTACCAACACTAACCTGCAGTAAGGATTGGTAAAATGCATATCTTCAACTGATGAACAAATTGAAATAAGGTCAACATTTTTGCTTAAAAGATTGTATGCGTTCGTTAGTTTGAAAATTTAATCTTGCTTTGCCTATTAGGTTAAATATGTTTTTATTTGATCATTTCACTATACATACGCGTGAACACAACCCACACATACCATATTTGGGGATATGCCACGAGCAACAGCAAGCAGCACCACCAAGTGAATACTCCAATATTAGAGACCAACCAAGCAACCAAGCAACAATGTAATCCAACACAATAAACTTTTACTCAAACTAACATGTACTAAAACAGACGATGATTCATGCATACAAACATAGCAGATTGATAGAAATTAAGATTAATGTACAAGCTTACCCTTCACCAACACATAAGTACGAATAGTGATACGCACTCCAGGCAAACGGACAACAACACGCGAGTTTAGCATAACACAATTATCAACCGCAGGATCGAGCACTTGCAAACTGGGCAGTCGACAATTAGTGGTTGATCGACTATCATCTATCGAAAACAAATTACTGGAGAAATTCATAGCTACTGAACAAAAATCTATAAATATAACGATAAACTAACGTAAAACACACCAAACTTATCTACAAATTTTGATGTCCCAGGCTGACACAAATCTCATGTAACAATAATGCAATTAAGCAAATAAACCTAAGAAAACACCTTGTACATGATCAGACATTAACTAATAGACACCGTATGATTTTGAAGATGTTTATTATATACCAATAACTATAGTCTATAACTATCCAAAATAAAAAATAACTACAAAAAATAACTAAAGAAAATAACTTACGATTACGTGAGATGTGTATTTAGGGTTTCATAGGAAAAAATGGTAGTGTCAACAATGGTGAAGCGGCGGTGGTGGTGTTGGCTGCAACAACGATCGCCAGCTTTGTTGGTCTGGTGGTGATGACGGTGACAGAGCGACACAAAACACCCAGCTGAGCAATAATCGTTGAACAAAATAGCTACCAAGGAAAGAAATCCCTAAAAATGACAAAACACAATTACAAACCTGGTCTTGAAGCAGATGAAATCAAGTGGATTAAATCGTCTTCCTATTTTGATGTGGTGTATCGTATCGTGTTTCAATGGAGATGGGATTTTATGGGAGGAGAAGTAGGTGGAGGATTTGTGGAATAGAGTATATAAAATACTCAGTTGGGAAAAAGGACGATTTTGTGTGTGGTTCATTATTAGAAAAGGTTATTTTAAAGATGGAGTGTATTTAAATTAATTTATTACCTAATATTTTTAGTGAATGATTAATGATCGTTGGATTGAGGGTGTATTAATGGTAATGGGTATTAGTTAAAGACTCGCGATTTCGCGACTTTTATGAAATGATGATATTTTAATACAATCTTCTACTATGATAACACAAATAAACAATATAACATTTTAAAAGTTTAAATGTGTAATTATAGAAAAAAACCATAAATGTAAAATTAATTTTTACATAATTGTTTAAAATTGTTCATTTTGCTTCAAAACCATAAACTTCTAGCAACCACAATGCAAAAAAAGATGACATGAACCATTCATTAGTCATTACGATCCATCCATATTACTACCTATAGCATTACTAATGGGCTTAGCAACCACAATCTAGCTACAATCTGCATAAAAGAACTTATTTCACATGATCATATAAAGAATTAAGAATGAACAATTTCTAACAATGCAACTATCTAATGTAGCTAACAATGCAAAGCTTAAACAAAACTTGTAGTGATACAAAGACTAGTTGAAGAGAAAAAAAAAATATAATTACATAAATGGTCACGTGAACCATGGATAACTGTTTGCAAGTTGCAACTTACTCCTTCAAATGGAGAGCCTTCAAATCTTGATCTCTGACACAAACCTTGATCTCCCAATATAACAATTGAGAGCCTTCAAATCCAAGTGTAAAACTTCAATAATCAAATAGCATAACCTAAAATTAATAGACATATATGCATACCATTGTACATTATACACAGTAGCGTTTAACTCACCTATAATAAAATAGATATATAATTTATCTTTTTAAATTACTCGTAAAAAGATAGTTAAATCTTACATCTTGTAAAAATGGATCCTCTTCAACAAGTTCACTAATATATGTCAATAACAAATCCCATCTTATAATAAGTATATAAAAAAACCTACATAACATGCAATATGAGTAACACCTTTTTAAAAATAACGTGTACCCATGTAAGTTGTGAGGATATGGTAAGTCATAGATTATTTATTG
The DNA here is from genome assembly GCF_046630445.1 of Rutidosis leptorrhynchoides. NCBI lineage: Eukaryota > Viridiplantae > Streptophyta > Magnoliopsida > Asterales > Asteraceae > Rutidosis > Rutidosis leptorrhynchoides. The sequence goes on along the minus strand of NC_092337.1, from coordinate 338,931,669 downwards.
TGCACATATCAAAGGTGGTAGCAGCCATAGTCAGGTAAAAGTTAATAAATAAAAATTGGTTATTAGGAGAACTTCAACCTTCCAGTAGGTTATGAGCACTCTTTCTTTGATGCATGTCCACTGCAACCATAAACAGATACGGGAGCATGCTATCGACTTTCCAATCACACACCAAAATCGCAGGTAAAGATAGAATGTAATGTAAAATTACCTCCATAGGCGTTGTCTTTCAATTAGAAGAGTCTCCACTCACGTTGCTCCAACTCTTTGAATACTCTCCCTTCTATTTCATCTAAAATGCCCGAGACATACAATCCAAGCTTATCTTTCAACAGCAAATTCGTGAAAACAAAAACAGTAAATCGATCACACAACTAATAAGAAACCCACCTTAATCAATATCATAAACAAATTAATTTCAACATACCAAACAAATAAAAATCAAGTTAGGGTAAACAGCAAACCAAATCGCATCACTGACCACTATCAATTTTCAACGAAATTGCAAACCCTACGATGAAGAAATGCAGAGGCTGCGCTTTTGAGCGTAGCAAGAAAATCGGAAAAACCCGGAGACTCTAGAGTACTTCTTTAGTTGCTGAAATGATACGGGGTTGCCAAAGCATAGTTTGAATAAATTTCATATTCTCTGTTTGCTCATTTATTTCCACCATCATCTTGTACTACAATTAAAAGGCATATATCATATCAAGTTAAGGGTAAACATGAAATATAATGTTTAGCTCATACGTATTATATAATTAAGTTTGATACCAATCCAAACTTAGGTGTGAACATTATAATATAACTTTTGCATATAAAGATTGAAATTATTTTTACAAAAAAAGTTGTAGCAATAGTGTGAAATTGTTTTTGTAAATCATGATCAGTACAGAACCACAAATCATGACCCAAACCTTTTTCAAGTAGTCACCTAAACCGCACTCTTTAACACTACTACATAATATTTAACACTTCTACATAACAGGAGTCTGATTACACACATAGAAACTGCGATAATGATGTATTTCATTACAATGCAAAAGCACAGAGTTTAACTTACACAGCCTTTTCCCTTGCTTTAATTGATTGAGCTCCATTTCATAATTAGCTTATGGTTAACCCAAACTCAAATAATTTAACAACTACCCAATCTAGATACTTTTTCAGTTTTAAATGTATTAAGTTAGCACTCAATGGCAAGAAGATACCTGCAAAGAAGACAAATACCTGAATTGAGAGTTACCCACTTGATAAGAGATGTATGCGACATAATCATGTAAAATCTCAATAAATTATTTTAGATTCAATGGCCTATATCCCAAGAGTAAGTTCCAAAGCTATATTCTGTATAACCAATATCATAAACACAAAAATATCACACAATTTTTTACTCATGTATGTGAGAGTGGTTTAGGTTCATGGCTCTAACTTCGGAGTCTAAATTCATGTTGTACAATTTCATAATAACTCATAATCCAAATGGAGTTAATAGAACTAACCCTAGAGCAAGATCAAGAAAATTAAAAATAAAATTATTCAAACCAGATATGATCTGAATATACATGTAGGCATAAAATGGCTAACTCAATAAAATTCAAAACGGCGTGGGCTACAAACGCCAAATATAAGTAACTACACGTGCTAGACTTAAAATTCGTACTTACTTTTCGGGTTGATTAACACGACCAAGTTCATGAAAACAAAAGTGCAAATTAAGTGATCAGAAGGGGACCAACTTAAATCCGTGGCTTTATCAACTTGTAAGAATTTGTTGTCAATAAAACTATTCGTGCATGTTTCATAAACGGATATAACATTTTTACCCACCCTTGCAATGTTTTTGTCCTCCTAACCTCCACCCTATTTGCAAAAACTATAATAATCAAAAATACATAAAATGAAGACAAAGACCAGGATTTTAGCTCGTAATGCGAGATCACCTAAAAATGCCAAAAAAAAAAAACCCCACAAAAAACACCAGTTCACAATCATTTATATGTTTCTCTACTTTATGCCCTCTATATGAATCGAACACATAAAAGACCCGAATATACAATATGATAATCATTTATGTGTTGTTCTACCAGCATTGAATCACAAATAACTGACAAGATATAGTAAATGGACAAGCATATTTTATAGACGATACAACAACAATATTGAAATTCATATAACTTTATTCATATAACAATAACAATATACAAAAAATGAAGTCTATCTGCAAGTTCTATAACAATTCAAAATGGGTATTTATAGCACAATATAATTTGGTATACATCGATTGGTCAAAATTACCTTCATCCTAATTAAACCATCTTGTTTAATAAACTAAAACATAAATTAATACCACATTAGACTATTTACTACTTTATTCATAACCGAACGAATAGATATAACTGGTGTATAGGTTTTGTACCTTAGACATGTTTGGTTTTCAGCCTCAAAAACGTGTGTACCGTACATAAATTCACAACAAAGAATGGCCAGAGTCCTATTTTCAATTGCATAACCATGGCTCCGTGAGCTTCATTTCCATCTCAGACAGTTTCCTACTCATCTTGTGTGTCGCAACTCGCAACCTAAATCAATTTAGTTGATGTGATGAAGTTCATTCTCTATTTCTATTAAAACATGGGGACAACAAAAATAATCCTTCAATCTATAATCCATAATCTTTGATATGAAGAAAACACCCAAACTCAAATAAACACGGGGCAATGCAAAAACATTACAAAACTCAAATAAACTAACATATGATCATTTATTAATATATGAGATAATTACCAATCATAAGTATGTAATTCATCAATCGTTTATTGAACAATTTCTACAAATCACGAAGATTCAGTCATTGATGGTTACCTTATTATGTAATTGTTTCAACTTCAGAACAAATTTCGAAAATCTAAATTAATAAAAAAAGTGCTGATAAACTGATTAATAAGAAGCTGATTAACACCTTAATCGATTATTTAGGGTCGCGAAAATTATACTTACATAGATCTGACAACTGAGATTCATCACCAGAAACTGCACCCTCTATCCGATCTCTACCCTTTCTCACAGATTAACTATCTGTTTTCGAAGCCATAATTTAGAACAGAATTCGGCGATGGTGGTGACTGTATTAATGATTGCTTGTAAGAGCCCTAATATTTGAAATTCAAAACAAAACATAAATTAGATTTATTAATATCAGAATTGTGATAAACGTAAGTTGAGAACGGAAGGTTACTTACAAATTCGCGGGATATCAACATATAAATAGAATAGAATGAATCAGAGACAGATATCAAAAGTTTCTTTGATCGAAGATGGAGAGACAATCGCTGGAGATGATGATAGGGTTTAAACAATGATGATAGGGTTTTGTTTATTTTTGCATATGGTGAATGAATCAGATGTCGAGAACCCCTATTTTTGTTAATTTGTCCCGTGTTTAATACGGAGTATTATATTATTACAGATTGGGGGTTTAGGGATAATTTAGGGAGATTAATGTTAAAAATGTATTTATTAGCTAATAGTGTTAGATGATGATCTTTAGCCATTAGATCAAAGGGTATTAGGATAGGATGTAATTTTTTGATCTAAGGGTATTGAAGGGGGTTTTAAAAATATTTATTAGTTAATAAAAACCCTCTTTTAAGGTATAGAATGATAGTGATAGTGATAGTGATAATAGATTTATTTACCCGTCTTATGGGCGCTTAATTTTTACATTTACAAACATTTCAAATTATCGACAAAGATCTCTTAAATAAAAAGTCACAATCAGACATAAAATGATATTAGTTGCTTTCTAGTAACACGTCAGGGTTGAAATAAGAGGTCAAATAAAGTCATATTCTTCTAGTACAATACTAACTCAAGCATTTGTGATTGAATGTTAACTGAGATAACTTCGACTCTGTTTGACAAGTTAACACAAAAATAATATAAAGTTACAATAAGTAGAGTCAAACTCAAATGAAACTCACTATATAATCAAGATGCTCAAGCTTTAATTGTTTTTGAAATATGCGCATGTATATTTTTTTCTTTTTTTTTTTTTTTTTTTTGACAAAATTTCATTCCTCGTCCCTGAACTTTACATCAAATTTGACTTCATGTCCTTTTTTTTTCTTTCTTTCTTTTTTTTTGTGCATTCCTCGTCCTTAATGTATCAAAAATCTACATCCCTCGTTCTCCCGTCGTCAATTTCAGCCGTTAAGTCAATCATGTGCAAAACATGTGAGGGTATTTTAGTCTTTCTTCCTATTTTTCGATGTGTTTTACAGAAATGGAGTAATGAATATTAACAACACAAGTTCATATTTAATAATCGATCAATGTAGTAACATCAAAACTCACTCTCAGGTTGGGCAAAACACGAACACCACCCTCTTTCTTCATGCAGGATTTCAAATTCTTCACTTGTTTATCACACCTTGGTTGTTCACCATAATCTGTAGGCATTGAACATACAGTTGACCTGTTACTATTTAGATAATAGTTTCTAGCTAGAAAAGTCAAAGTCAAACTATCGTCCACCACATCATCTAAAACGGATCCTTCAGGCCTTTCTTCAACCTGAGGTGACGAGTCAGTACAGTCACATGAGCTCGACCCAAAACTGTACAATGGTGTTGTTCCTGCCCATAATTTACACGGCGATGTTTGTTTGGAACTATATTTGTAGTCTTCACCCGTATTTGGAGGCACGGTTTGTTGTGGAGAGGGTTGGTCAACTTTTTGACTTTTGTTTTTCATCAGAGAATGAACGATTTTGTTTGGGACGATGTAAAACACTTGTCCAGGAACCATAACGGATTCAGGACGAACCACAATATCAGGATTCTTAAAAAAATCGGGGCGAGTGATACTGTGTCTAGGATTCTTCTTCATGATTTCAGCAGCTGTTATTGATCTTCGATGATACTCGACGTGCCTACCTGGATGCACTAATTTAAGCACACCTTTTTCTATTGTTGAAGCTCCCATTCTTATTCTTATTGCTTTCAAAGTGTAAAGCTTACAGTAATTGAAGGATGTCGGTCTTATAGTTATTTGTGTTTCTTGGATGTATTGATTATTGTCAAAAAAGCAGTGGAGTTTACAAGAAAAGCAGTGGAAGCATTAAACCTCTAAGCACCTGAGAAATACACGCTTATAAAGTCAACACGAATGTTGGTGAGCTATAGTTTAAGTTATAACAGTAATGTAAGATAGGCCACGAGATTTCAGTGCTTCAAACAAGCGTTTCAAAACAGTAAATCAAATCAGTATGATAAAGTATATGTATAACCGTGGGCACGCGGTAACTAGACTTAACGTAAATATATAACCCCCTAAAAGTACACCTGGCGAGTGCATATGACCTCGAAGTATTAAACACCCGTTAAATGCTAGCGCGACTAGCCCGAGTGGGGATGTCAAACCCTATGGATCCATATCTAAGATTCGCGTCTACCGGTTCAAAAACCAATAGTTAAACGTTACCGTGCTAAGGGGAAAGTTTATGCCGTTATATAACCCACATACATACAAAGTTTAAGTACTCATGCCTATTATGTAAAACGCATAAAAAGCGCATGCATTCTCAGTCCCAAAAATAGTAAAAGTAGTAAAAAGGGATTCTATAACTCACATTGAATAAGCAAGACAAGTTGTAACGAAAGTAGGCAAGTAGTAAGTCGGTCCGAATGGTCGTCAACCTAAGTAAAAGGTCACTAAGTCAGTAGGTTGTCTATACGAGTTCAAATAGTTCATAATTAAGTTTAAGTGTCGTCGTCATCATCAATCATCATCTCATAATCTAAGTAAACTAGTCAAATGTAGAGGTCGAAACAATAGGCTGAAATGGATCAGCTGCTACGGCCTCTACGTAAATCAAAAACACGCAAAATCAGTGGCCATAGCTCCGTATGGGAGTCCTATAGTTGCTGACCAATTCCTAGACTCAAACTCGACTTAGTTTGACCGTGGTGACGATCGGAGTGCGAGTAGGTCCGAATTTTCAGCACGACGTTACAAAGGTGTTACCACACGGAAAAGGCCATAACTCACAAACCGTAACTCGGTTTCAGACGAGTCTGAAACGAAAATTCATCTACTCGAACTAGGCTATCTGTAAATCAAATTTTCCAGTAGCCCAGGAGCCTGATCAGACAAGAAAAACAGAGGTTAAGGTGCTCCGGTGGGATTCTTAGTGCTTGATGCTCATCACGGTTCTCATCCTTGATGCTTGTAGCTTCAAGTGTACAACTCGTTGATGACTTAGCATCACTTTGACTAAGGATTCACCATCAATACACAATATGTTAAGACCAAGTAAGAATACAACTCATTCATGAGTTTTAGATGAATGATGAACCAAGGTTACATCATATCCTTAGTCTTAACATCAAAACAAATCACAAAACAACTAAAGCTACAAACTTTACAACAAATAAGCAAGCATAAACATTTTCTAAATCAAATGAGGTGATAGAACCCTAAGCTAGAGAGCTTGGATCCATTTCACACAAGTAACAAGGTCACAAAGCTAGAAAGCTTGAACCTTTAAGTGTTCTTGAAGATCTTGAAGCATAAAGCTTGGATCTTGAAGATACATGAAGATTACAAACACAAGTTTGAATCTATTCGACAAAACAACATGATCAAAGTAAAAAGAACTTAAATACAACAAAAGATATGAAGATTCAAGCTAGAAAGCTTGCATCTTAAGTGTTCTTGAAGATCTTGAAGCATAAAGCTTAGATCTTGAAGATACATGAAGATTACAAACATAAGTTTGAATCTTTTTAACAAAATAACAAGATTTAAGTAAAAGAAAGAAAGATCTAACATGTTGGTGAAGATTCAAAGCTAGGAAGCTTGAATCCTCATTGTTCTTGAAGGATTCATACTTGAACCAACAAGATATAAGTAAGATCAAAGCTATAAGGAAACTTGATCTTCCAATAATGATGATGCTGACCACGAATTGGAAAGGAAAGAAAGGAAGAAAAGAAAACTTACAAGTATGGAAAAGAAAGAAAGAAAGTGTGTGAAAAACCAAAATGATCAAGTGTTGAAATGAAGGAAAGTGGCTAGTATTTATAGACTTTCAAGGATCACATGGATTGATGACATGGCAATGGTGGTGGTGCATGGTGGTGGACAGCATAGTGGGGGGGGGGGGGGAGGAAGGACAACCTTTTTGCTTTTTGGCTAATGGTGTCTAAAGTGTGTCCTTATGCTAGAATCTAATGGGACATGTAGATAAACCTTATCCATAATGCTTCATGACTCACTAATTAATTTATTATTGATTTATTTAATTATTATGGGCCACTAGTAAATATGGTTGGGCTAATTAATTGGGTCACTAGCTAGAGTAGGGTGGGCTTGAGCCCAACAAGGCAAAAAGTCCAAAAAGGCTAACTATTGGGCTTAAGCAATTAAATAAATAAAATTAAGCACCCAAAGGCCCAAGTAATTATTATTATAAAATAATAATTAATATTTCGCTGCCCAAAAGTTCCGGTTCCGACAAAAGTCAAACGTGCGCGCAATCCGCGGTTTAATCGTAACGGCAAATATCGCTAACGGTTATAAAGCATCCAAAGGACAAGTTAAGCATTCTAATCATACCAGGGAACGTTTTAAAGTATATATACATATATAACACGAATAAACAAGCTACCAGAGTAATAAAGTAACGCAGTACGCACAAAAACGCAGTTACGCAAAAACACAAGGCACAAAGGCAAGTCGAAAAAGCTGGGTCGTCACATTACCCACCTGTTAATGGAAATTTCATCTCGAAATTTGAGGAGTGACTAAAAATTGGTACCGTACTCGAATCAGAAGGAGTGTATCAAAGTTTCGAGGGACTCGTGGTCTCAGAAGTGAGTTATTTACCTTGAAAGGTACTTGGGCGTTTGTGCTGACCCGGAAATTTCTGACCAAATTTAAACTTAATCTTTGTATGATTAACATTTCCGACACAAAAAGCAAAGTCTGTAAAACTGAATCTCAAAATTTTTGAACTACTTTTATATATTTAAATACCCTTCGGTTGTTTTCGATGATTCGCTAACAATTATATGTAAATAGATACATATATACTATAACTTGAAAAGGTAACAATGTATTAATTGTTTGATACCGTACATTAAACTTATTGGTTTAAATAACTATTTGAATATATATATGATAAGTTGAAATATTTATTATTAAAATTTATTTATAAATAACTTCCAATGTGTATTTAAAAACTGATTTATGTATATTAAAAAGATATATACATATATATAATTTCAAGTTATTTAGTAAACGATAGTAACATTCGATTATTGATTCGATTGATATTTAGATAAGTTAACTAAAACGTTTAAGATGAACAAGTAAAACACTAATTTGCTACAGTATTTTCAAATTGCTACAGTACCCAAAATGCTACAGTGTTTTCGAAAATCACTATTTACTACAGTAAAATTTACTTTGCTACAGTGAATTGCTACAGTAAAAATTGACTTGCTACAGTAACTTGCTGCATTAAAACACTATTTTAAAAATGTATTTTAACAAATAGTGAGACGATGATTTATAGAAGTAAATGACCAAAACACTCTAAAGTTTAAGATATACTTTGAGTAGTATAGTTTATGGATAACTTAAGGCTATATTTTGACAAAGGTAAAATGCAAGTTTTCTAAAGGTACGAAAGGACATTCGAAAAACCGGAACCGGGACATAAGTCAAGTGATGACGTACGACTTATCGGAACAAAAATTACAAATCAACTATGCACGGGAATAAAATATAATATATAATTAATTAATTTAAATTATATATTATATATATATTATTTAATTATGTCGACAAGCATTAGGACAAAATTATGTGAGCTGGAAAAATGAGCCATGCGATCGCATGGCCAATGGCCTTCAGAACCATGCGATCGCATGGGGTCTGGGGACAGGCCACACCTATAAAAACTCGATCATTCTGCTTATGTTTTAACATATATTACTCCGTATTTATTATTATTATTATTATTATTATTATTATTATTATTATTATTATTATTATTATTATTATTATTATTATTATTATTATTAATAAGATTATTACTAATCTAATTATTTTTATTATTAATGTTATTATTTTTGCGATACAAAAATAATAATGTACATAAAATACTACGACGGAGTGCTGTCCAAGTAATTTTCAAAACGAGTTTCCGAGCGAGCTAGAGCTAAGGAAAATATGGGTTATTACCAAGGAGGTTATGGGTAATGTTCAGGGGTATTTTTGTGAATCAAACCTCGTGTTTATCATCTCCGATGCGTCTACGTGCTTTCCTTCAATATTGTATATCAATATAAAACAGTGAGTTTCATATGATCCCTTTTACTCTCTATATTTTTGGGCTGATAATACATGCAAATGCTTTATTAACTGATTTACAATATTTATATGTGTGAGTTTCATTGATCCCTTTTTTTAATTGCTTTTGCAATATATATTTTTGGGCTGAGAATACATGCACTTTATTTTAAACGCAATGGATACAAGTACATACTAAATTCTACACTGAGTTTGAACCGAAAATCCCTTAGCTTTGGTAACTGTTAACTGCCAGTTATAAGAACTGGTGGGCGCGAGTAGTAGTATATGGATCCATAGGGCTTGATATCCCCGTCCGAGCTAGAGCACTAGCCTTTTAACGGACGTATGCTATTTGAGAAGCGTACACGTTGGTTTGCGTGTATTATTAAGATGATTATACAAAGGGTACAAATTATATATACGTTAAGTTTAGTTACCAGGGTGCTCAATTTCGTAGAACATTTTGATAACGTTTCTGGATTGAACAACTGAAATCTTGTGATCCACCTTTATATACAGATTATGCGCAACATTAAAACTATGAACTCACCAACCTTTGTGTTGACACTTGTTAGCATGTTTATTCTCAGGTTTCCTAGAAGTCTTCCGCTGTTTGCTTAGATGTTAAACAAGCTATGTGCATGGAGTCTTACATGACATATTTTTCAAGGAGACGTTGCATTCACCAAATCATCACCATGTATCTTATTTTGACTGCATTGTCAACGGAAATACTGTTGTAAACTATTATTTATGGTGATTGTCTATATGTAGAAATCATCAGATGTCGAAAACCTTTGATTTAAATATTCATTTATGGTGTGCCTTTTCAAAAGAATGCAATGTTTACAAAATGTATCATATAGAGGTCAAATACCTCGCAATGAAATCAATGAATGACGTGTTTGTCCATATGGATTTGGAGCGATCGTCACAGTTGGTATCAGAGCGTTGGTCCTAGCGAACCAGGTCTTGCATGAATGTGTCTAACTGATAGTTGTTAAGATGCATTAGTAAGTCTGGACTTCGACCGTGTCTGCATGTTAAAAGTTTTGCTTATCATTTCTTGTCAGAAATTACATGCTTATCATTCTTAAGTCTAGACACGTTTTCTTGCATTTATTGCATAAATAGTGTATAGACAAAAATTCATATCTTAGCGTATCTGTTACTGAAAACTTTTCCTGATAGTTTCCGAAAATTTCTCCGTGATTTATGGAATTTGGTATTATATATACATATGTAAATTATGTATTGAAGAATACCAAACTAAATTCTATAATCTAATTCATATCAAAAATCATCTCCCTAATTATACAAGATGGATCCCATATCTAGTTCAAACTCTGACAGCTATTCCGATATGGATATTCACCTGAATTCCGAAGACAGTGTAACCGGAATGGATCAACCAATTAGCCATCATCTATTCTGGATGAATTGGGGATGGGTTCGTAGCCTACTTAATTATTGGAGACAAGAAGAAGGCGATCCCTTTCATCCACCACATTGCCCTCTTGGCGAAGAACCTGAAGCACTTACCGGCGAACCTGTTCGAGACACCATTTTCTCTCTCATTTCCAGAGTATCTCGTCATGATAATATACTATCTCAAATTCTGGATCTTATTCATCCGCTCGTCCGAACCGCCAATCATCCTGGTGTAGTAGAAGAAGTCAACGAGCTTCGTGCTCGGGTAGTGGCTTTGGAGAATATGGTGCAAAGGTTACAAACACCAGCAGCATCACCGGCATCAACAGTACCACCGACAACAACACCAACAGTACCATTACCACCACCAACAACATCCGCATTGCAAACCTCAACTTCACAATCTGTTCCACGAGCAACAACGTCATACGCACCGTAGTTACCAAGAAATACCAGCAACAATAACCAATGAAGTATTAACTCATTTCCCCTGAAGAAATTTTATGTATATTTAATATATATGAATTTTGAAATCAAAATAAATATTTTCGTACTAAGCTATTACGTGTGAATCTTAACTGGTAGGTACTACTCGGTTAGTTCATATTACTAATATGCAATGATGTACATCCTTCCTTAACAACTTAACCATTGTTAACTACAATCTCCGTTTCAACTCCATGAATTTCATTTCATAATAAACCAAGTGTATTAATCAATTACATAATTGATTTTACATTTTCAATTTCAATATACTCGAAACTTTTCAGAAAACATCATCTGTACCTTGTAAGGTTCACAAAAATTCCAAGAGCATCAACATTCTTCACTAAGGAATATCAACAAGAATAAATAATGAAGTATTGATTTCATTAGTGAAAAACTCCGCAAAGATTATGTAATCTTTAATATTTTAGAGATTAATCATTTCTAAGTCAAGCCGAAAATCAAATGAGCTTAATATGATATTAACTCATTAAATTCGTATTACATCTGAAGAAATATACATACATATATTTTCATAAAGACTGTAATGAAAATTCTTTTGTACAAAATATTACTTGTGAAATCTTTAACGGGTAGGTAATTCCCGGGAAATATATAAGTTCACAATTAATATGTTATACTGTACATTCTTCAACTTTGATTCAAAAATTATTAACTATGCTCACAGCGATATACAATCGTTTCCATACAAATTCAATTACATATTCTAATATTGACGGATCAGAATCCAAGTCAAGATTTAACGGGTGACATCATTCTTAGATCTCTACATCTTTCAAAGCTATACTTTGACTTTAAATCTGTGCAAGATCCTTTAGCATTGTTTTTACCGAAAATAACTTTGCAATTCCTTTTCAAAAGTATCCAGTATTATCAACTGTTCAACCAGTCAAGGACGACCTTTCAGACTTGTAACTTTGGCATATACATTTTTGTTACTGGGGAACCTTTCATGTTGCACCACATTAACAGTAAAGGTACCATCAAATTCATTAATCTGTGACGTAAAGTCTCTCCGAAACACCATTATAATTGTTCATTGAAACCCTATCATGTACTCATTCACATCTTGTAACGATAATTGCCATTACAACTACCGGGAATTAACAATCAGTATTTTGAATCTCGCAGCATTTTCTACGACAACAGTTATATATAGATAACATCGATCTTCTAGACTTATAGATTTCGAATGAGAAGTTTCTGAAAAACACCTTAAACTACGAACTAGTTCTCGAAATCTTGAAAAATGCTGATGAAGCAGCAAAAATTGTAAACGACCTTAACAGTAAAAAGTTTGATGATAAAGGATAGTGTGCTGGCAAAGTTCAGAAAAAGAGAAAGTTTAGAACTGGAAAACGGATTGAGCAAAGTATGAAAGAGGCTGTGGATAAATCACAAAGACGAAATCTGCCTTCAAAGAATCCAAATGATTCAGTATCTGCTGAAGCCATTAACGAATACCTTGCTTCCGAATCTAAACCCTTGCGGACAATATTCTTTATCATCCGCTGATATTAGAAATTCTAAGATATCATCGTATCTTTCATTATAAATATCCTCCAAATTTCTGGAGATAATTTCATAATCATTCGTATCGAAAATCAATTTTCCCCTTGCGATATCTGTGTTACATCATAAAAGAAACTATTTTAGTTTCTAAATTCTGAAACTTTCAAGTTTAAAATGTGGATATTTTGGAAGTGGTGTTGGGAGCTGAAGCATGAGTTAGTATAATATAATGACACTTGATCAACGTGATTATATTTCAGTAAGTCATGTTGAGTTTCTAATGGAACGTGACAAAGGTTCACAGATCACACCCTCATCATAAACCATGTTACATAACTCTTTCATTCTATATAATCTCTAAATATATCAAGAAAATATATTTCTTGATGATTCGGTCTTTTCCGGATATTCTGGTAATTTGACAAGTCAGATTGTGCCATTACCTTTTCTTTTTTAGAACATTAATTATGTTTATTCTAAAATTCATACCTACGAATTCTGGACCATTACTCGCTTGACTTAAGGTCGGGAAGAGAAAACAAAAGCATGAAGCTTCGAAATATAACGGAGAACATAAAGTCCGATAACAACCCCGAAATTACAAACCGTGTATATCAATGCGTATAGCAATATAAAGACACGGGAGAATGAAAAACACTATAACCCCAAGGTAATGGTAGAAGAAAGTAATTTCCTCTGGTGGTAGATGAAAAAGAAGAATGACATATATGAAAGTTAGGAGTATATCAAGAATCAGAACTGGATGAAGCATTTCACAATCTTTTGAAAGTATGAAATGAGGAAGAAGATGTAGGAGTAGTGAAAATAATGAAACAGAAGAGGTCAATTTATAGCAAAACATCGGACGCAGCAATAGAGGCAGATTACGCATTTAATCAAAGAAAATCCTAATTTCCGCAAATTCTGAAAAATTAAATCTTATTATGAATATTTTCTATTCCTTAAAATCCGGAAATCAATCGTTACTACATCAAGAGATAAGACGCATCTCTATTCTCCATTTCACTTGATTACGATAACTTCTCTCATACGCTTTGAGTAATTGGATTATTTTATCCATATTATTCAAACATAGATAAAACTCTATTATCAACTCATATTCGTCATTAAAACATTTTTATTGTTAGCCGTGACGACCTCACTCAAATTTCGGGACGAAATTTCTTTAACGGGTAGGTACTGTGATGACCCGAAAATTTCTGACCAAATTTAAACTTAATCTTTGTATGATTAACATTTCCGACACGAAAAGCAAAGTCTGTAAAACTGAATCTCAAAATTTTTGAACTACTTTTATATATTTAAATACCCTTCGGTTGTTTTCGATGATTCGCTAACAATTATATGTAAATAGATACATATATACTATAACTTGAAAAGGTAACAATGTATTAATTGTTTGATACCGTACATTAAACTTATTGGTTTAAATAACTATTTGAATATATATATGATAAGTTGAAATATTTATTATTAAAATTTATTTATAAATAACTTCCAATGTGTATTTAAAAACTGATTTATGTATATTAAAAAGATATATACATATATATAATTTCAAGTTATTTAGTAAACGATAGTAACATTCGATTATTGATTCGATTGATATTTAGATAAGTTAACTAAAACGTTTAAGATGAACAAGTAAAACACTAATTTGCTACAGTATTTTCAAATTGCTACAGTACCCAAAATGCTACAGTGTTTTCAAAAATCACTATTTGCTACAGTAAAATTTACTTTGCTACAGTAAAAATTGGCTTGCTACAGTAACTTGCTGCATTAAAACACTATTTTAAAAATGTATTTAAACAAATAGTGAGACAATGATTTATAGAAGTAAATGACCAAAACACTCTAAAGTTTAAGATATACTTTGAGTGGTATAGTTTATGGATAACTTAAGGCTATATTTTGACAAAGGTACGTGACACAAAACGTAAAATGCAAGTTTTCTAAAGGTACGAAAGGACATTCGAAAAACCGGAACCGGGACATAAGTCAAGTGATGACGTACGACTTATCGGAACAAAAATTACAAATCAACTATGCACGGGAATAAAATATAATATATAATTAATTAATTTAAATTATATATTATATATATATTATTTAATTATGTCGACAAGCATTAGGACAAAATTATGTGAGCTGGAAAAATGAGCCATGCGATCGCATAGCCAATGGCCTTCAGAACCATGCGATCGCATGGGGTCTGGGGACAGGCCACACCTATAAAAACTCGATCATTCTGCTTATGTTTTAACATATATTACTCCGTATTTATTATTATTATTATTATTATTATTATTATTATTATTATTATTAATAAGATTATTACTAATCTTATTATTTTTATTATTAATGTTATTATTTTTGCGATACAAAAATAATAATGTACATAAAATATTACGACGGAGTGCTGTCCAAGTAATTTTCAAAACGAGTTTCCGAGCGAGCTAGAGCTAAGGAAAATATGGGTTATTACCAAGGAGGTTATGGGTAATGTTCGGGGGTATTTTTGTGAATCAAACCTCGTGTTTATCATCTCCGATGCGTCTACGTGCTTTCCTTCAATATTGTATATCAATATAAAACAGTGAGTTTCATATGATCCCTTTTACTCTCTATATTTTTGGGCTGATAATACATGCAAATGCTTTATTAACTGATTTACAATATTTATATGTGTGAGTTTCATTGATCCCTTTTTTTAATTGCTTTTGCAATATATATTTTTGGGCTGAGAATACATGCACTTTATTTTAAACGCAATGGATACAAGTACATACTAAATTCTACACTGAGTTTGAACCGAAAATCCCTTAGCTTTGGTAACTGTTAACTGCCAGTTATAAGAACTGGTGGGCGCGAGTAGTAGTATATGGATCCATAGGGCTTGATATCCCCGTCCGAGCTAGAGCACTAGCCTTTTAACGGACGTATGCTATTTGAGAAGCGTACACGTTGGTTTGCGTGTATTATTAAGATGATTATACAAAGGGTACAAATTATATATACGTTAAGTTTAGTTACCAGGGTGCTCAATTTCGTAGAACATTTTGATAACGTTTCTGGATTGAACAACTGAAATCTTGTGATCCACCTTTATATACAGATTATGCGCAACATTAAAACTATGAACTCACCAACCTTTGTGTTGACACTTGTTAGCATGTTTATTCTCAGGTTTCCTAGAAGCCTTCCGCTGTTTGCTTAGATGTTAAACAAGCTATGTGCATGGAGTCTTACATGACATATTTTTCAAGGAGACGTTGCATTCACCAAATCATCACCATGTATCTTATTTTGACTGCATTGTCAACGGAAATACTGTTGTAAACTATTATTTATGGTGATTGTCTATATGTAGAAATCATCAGATGTCGAAAACCTTTGATTTAAATATTCATTTATGGTGTGCCTTTTCAAAAGAATGCAATGTTTACAAAATGTATCATATAGAGGTCAAATACCTCGCAATGAAATCAATGAATGACGTGTTTGTCCATATGGATTTGGAGCGATCGTCACAGCGTTTAAAAGTAAGAATAGGTATATGCCATTAATTAAGTCTCTTGTCCTAAGAGATCAACACATTGATTTTGTCTCTGGATGCGTAAAATGCATCATGAATGTTACTAAACTCATCTAAAACATTGAGCGCTTATGTCGCAATACAAAGCTGACTGATAGAATAGGAAACATGATGATCACAACATACTATGTGTGAACTTATCCTTGGCTAGAATGAAAGCACAGTTCCATAATGTAACTTTATCCATTCAGTTATATGTTGAGGTTAGGGTTTACATTGACTAGAACAACATATAGTTGCAACCAACGAAGGAGGGAAAGTGTAGAGTAACCATATCCGTGTTATAGGCATCTTAAGCAGTCCCTTCCAAGAGGATAACAAGATTCTTAAAGTATCCTATATTACATTTCCGAAAGAAAATCGCACGAAATGTGTAATCATTGAATGGGAGTGAACTCTTCGAGCGGATTGATCCGAATTTATCCTTATACTTATGGGGATGCGCGGATGAGAAGATACGTGAACCCTTGGTCCTAAAGAATGGTTTTCTCTAAGTGAAAGGAATCTCCAAATGATTTCTTGTACCTCAACCTACTGTTTCATAGAGATGATGTTTACGAGGGTGTTGCGATTAATCGTGAAACATTGAGAGTAGAAACCCGTCTAGTGTCTTTCCTACGATAGGGTGACCACTAAGTGCACCTCAGAAGATGGATTTATCGGCCCGCGTTTTTGCCATGTTTAACCCTAAAAGGAACATTTTATGAGCGCAAAGACTTTCTAACAAATTTTATAAAACTGCCATCCAGAGTGGCTCAAGGGGTTTTAGCAAAAATCTTAATCGGAGGGCGAGAAGAAGTGTGATCCATACATGGTGTAGTTTAATACGAAAACCTTTAATAAAATCAACCGAGGAGGTTTTGAAAACCTTTAAACATTTAATGTGATAACATAAACGGAACGAAGTTCTTAGTAAATTTAGAAGTATGTACAATGTGTACCATTTTGCACAAAACTATTTGACTTAAGTTAAACAACTCAATAGAGGAGCGATTTTTAAATAATTTGAAGGTATAACTTGGTATGTACTAACCAAAATAAGTAAGGGTAAATTTATACATATATGTGTTTATAAATCGCATAAGTGACAGAAAAGCTTTTAGTACTTTCATTTTTCCATAGATCTCGCGAGGACCGCGTAAATAAACAACGTGTAAAAATCAACGGGTAAAATCTTTGATAAACGTAGTTTTTCGTATTTCAGAGGTTACGATTTGAAAAAGAGATTTTGTGTGGAAAATCTTTGAATCATCGGGTGACACGTTACTAGGTAATGAAAACTATTAAATTAAATGTAGTTTTGATAACACAAGTCTTTGGGCCAAAAATGTTCACGTGCGAAGCCGTTGCTAAGAAGTGAGGTATGAAGAATGGAGCATGAGGATGAGAAGTTAATTGCTTCTTGATTTTACAAAGATGCCAAACAGGTTATGACTAATATTAAAGTCGGAATACTGTTGGCGTTGATATCGCTAGATGAGAATCCCTTGGAATAATTCAGGACTTAGAATTATGTAAGAAAGATCATTACTCTGACAAGTGTGGCAAATAAGATCCCTGGGGTAACGCAAAAATTTTGAATGGTTTAGGTGTTAGTGGATGCCCGAAGGCTCTGCATGACGTGGTAGTAAGTGCCTTCATCACATACACACATATGAATCTCTCGGTTTCGAAGGTTGTAAAGTCTTTATGAAGATTTGGATACGAATAAGAAACGAAGAATTTTACATGGTAGGCAACGAAAATTTTATGGAAATTGTTTAAGGTGACAATGTAATAAAAGAAACGAAGTTCTTAGTAAATTAGAGTTATGTACAACACGTACCATTCAAAGTAAATATCTTATGAATAAAAGATTTGATTTGTAAAAGTGAAAGTAGAATTTCATATGTATTTGTCAAAAATAAGTAATTATTTACTTTATATAGCATATACGATTTCAAAAATTTGCACGAACGGCAAATAAAATAAATTTACTTTTATAAAACTTTGAGAGGGTCGCATAGTAAAATAGTGTAAGTAAAATTTTGGCAAACTAAATTTTCATATTTCGGATGTTACAAGTTGGAAAAAGATTGAGTAAAAGATTTTTGAAAATTTCGGGCAACATTTGAGCAAAAATGTTACGAGGTAATGAAAACTGTTGAATTTAAATGTGGTTGATGACTATTTTTAGGGCATAAGTCCTTTGACCAAAAATGCTTAAGTGTGAAGTTGTTGCTTATAAGTGAGATACGAAAGGGAGAGTATGAGGATGAGAATTAACCTCCCATTGGTTTTAGAAATTTCGAACTGGCATGACTAATATCGAAGTAAGAAGGATGATGGTATGATTATCATCGAATAAGAAATCTCTCGGAATAGGTTAGGATTCAGAGTCGCGTAGGAATGAGTATCAAGAAAGATTTGGGTAGTCCTTAATATAGAATTTGAATCGCCGAAGTGACGGGATACAATTTCCTTTATGTATCATCGTGTAGGTTTATCCATTGTATTGGTTTCTTTCATGGTTAGAAAGTGAGCAGATTTGGTGAGACGATCACCAACAACCCAGGTAGTGTCATAACTGCCTATTGTTTTCAGTAGTTTCGGGATGAAATCCATTGTCATCCCTTCCCATTTTCATTGTGGGATCTCGGGTTGTTAAAGTAAACCATATGTCTTTTGGCTCACCATTCTTGCGGGGTATACGAATAATCTTCTTACTATAAATAACCTACGCTTTCATCCTTGAAAGCCAGTCCGTTCCAACTATTTCATCAAAGCTTCCTAACTTGATGAGTATTAGGTTAATCCTAAAGTCCATTCCAACTTTTATATCAACTTCCTGATTTGATGAGTATTAGGTTAATCTTAAAGTCCATTCCTACTAAATCTTATTATACTATCGCGAAAAATTCTATCGACCTTCACAAATAACATCTGCTTGTGCGCATATAACAATCCTTTCCAACTACTACTTTAAAACTTCCAAGTTTTGTTGGCATGAGGTCATCTCCAATGACCCACCTATTAATTTTAAAGTACTACCTTAAATTATTCCTTTATCTATGCCAGCTTACCATTACTTTGTCCTATAGAATACTTAAATCTCATGGTTGTTAATGGCTTACTAGTCATAACACTAAGGTTCTTAGATGTAAGGTTTCTATCACTCTAGTATTAAACAATTTCGAGACAATAAACGTTGTGAAGAAATGTACCCTAACTAAGATCAGGATCCATGCGAGTTTCCATGGCTGAGATAACGATTGCTCTACCGCAAGTAAGTCCAAAGTTTTTCCTATTTCTGAACTTTTCCTTAAGTATCCAGGGTGTCTATATCTATAACAAATTTTCGGGTTAGAGCATCTGGGCTACGTGGTTATTCTTTCCCTACCTCTAACAGACCACAATGCGTATACTCAAGAGGTTCCTACCAAAATTCCCTTTGAATCACTTCATATTCCTCATGTAATAACATTGGGACTTCTGCATGATTTACTTCAATATAACCACGCTGGCCCGGCGTCATTATATTGTACTAAATCTTACGTTCATTCTAATATCGCTCCATATGGTCAATGTAACGTGATCACTCCAAGTTCCACTCAATTTCATCTAACGGTGCTTTATCTATGCTATCTCAAAACAAAACCTACATAGTAAATCTCACGGTTCCTAGGTGTGGGTGCGTAGGTTCCGTAGGTCATGCATCAATGCCTAACTGTCCCGAAATGTCTTCAAAATATTCGGGTTCAGGTAATGTCGTTAGGTTCCTTCCTTAGAAATTAAATCTGGGTCTCGTGTCGAGTTGTACGTGTAGCAAGTAGTAATACGATATGTTTTGAGGTGACTCCCAAGTCTTTGGGTATGGCTGAGCATTAGTGAAAGATACTATGACCTTGTGAAAGGAGATGTCCTTCCTGACTTCTCCAATGCCTACGAGTGTTAGGGACCTAAGTCCAGAAGTGTCGTTAGATCGTCGAGTAGTGGGGAAGAATGAAAGAGATAAGTGACGGTCATGGAAGCGTACGGGATACGGGTCACTCGCGGAAACTGAACAACCTTCTGATGTTCATACGTTGTACGTGGCTAGTTAGAGTGAGCTCGGAGTGCGGGTACTCCGACAAGTCCTCACATATCTCCTCCTCCGAGGATCAACTTCAGCGGACGTGTAATCCGAGGGGTACTCCTTCTAGGTTTCGTGAAGTAATGTTTCGATCTCTGGAATGGTGGAACGGTAGTAACAGGTGGATTACGATACTAGTCCTCAGGGTTAGACGAGTGGGAACAGGGTTCAGAAAAACATCCGAACTAGGAAAGATAAGTTCTCCAAGTCGGTACAGCGAAAAGCAAACGGATAGCAAGCACGTAATCAGGCACTACAGCAACCTAGGTTGTCTACAGCAGTATAACATGGCAATGGAAACAGTTCTACACAGAAGTAACATGCAAAAGTAAGTAGTAGCATGCAGTAACGAGAATAAGTAGCAACATGCAGTAAGTTCACATAGCAGTAAGAGTAAGCATGCAGGAAGATCATATGGCAGTATAAGTAAGCAGTAGCATGCAGTAGTAGTAAGCAGTAACATGCAGTAATATAACACAGTAGCATGCAGCAGGTTCCGCAGAAACAAGTAAACAAGCAGGTTGTAGATTAGTCCTATTAGTGAATCCTACTTAGGTCTAGTCTAGACTCACTAATGCAACCTAATTCCCTACAACCAATGCTCTGATACCAAATGTGACGCCCCGTACAAAACCATCGTGTACGATTCGTCAACAACAGGATCTTTACATGGTCAAACACTATATGCGGTTTGAAAAACGATTTGCATTCATTGAAAAGATAATGTTTTACAAAGATAACATGACATAAGACTTATTACAAAACCGTTGTTTCAAAATAACATGAGTTTACGAATACAAAACATAAGTTCCATAAATTGAGACATCTCTAGTAATGCAGCGGATAACTAAACAGCAGATCCATAACAGCAATTCAATAACAGCATGACAGCAGTCTAACAGCGGAAGCATTAAACCTCTAAGCACCTGAGAAATACACGCTTAAAAAGTCAACACGAATGTTGGTGAGCTATAGTTTAAGTTATAACAGTAATGTAAGATAGGCCACGAGATTTCAGTGCTTCAAACAAGCGTTTCAAAACAGTAAATCAAATCAGTATGATAAAGTATATGTATAACCGTGGGCACGCGGTAACTAGACTTAACGTAAATATATAACCCCCTAAAAGTACACCTGGCGAGTGCATATGACCTCGAAGTATTAAACACCCGTTAAATGCTAGCGCGACTAGCCCGAGTGGGGATGTCAAACCCTATGGATCCATATCTAAGATTCGCGTCTACCGGTTCAAAAACCAATAGTTAAATGTTACCGTGCTAAGGGGAAAGTTTATGCCGTTATATAACCCATATACATACAAAGTTTAAGTACTCATGCCTATTATGTAAAACGCATAAAAAGCGCATGCATTCTCAGTCCCAAAAATAGTAAAAGTAGTAAAAAGGGATTCTATAACTCACAGTGAATAAGCAAGACAAGTTGTAACGAAAGTAGGCAAGTAGTAAGTCGGTCCGAATGGTCGTCAACCTAAGTAAAAGGTCACTAAGTCAGTAGGTTGTCTATACGAGTTCAAATAATTCATAATTAAGTTTAAGTGTCGTCGTCATCATCAATCATCATCTCATAATCTAAGTAAACTAGTCAAATGTAGAGGTCGAAACAATAGGCTGAAATGGATCAGCTGCTACGGCCTCTACGTAAATCAAAAACA
This sequence comes from Rutidosis leptorrhynchoides, assembly GCF_046630445.1. Classification (NCBI taxonomy): domain Eukaryota; kingdom Viridiplantae; phylum Streptophyta; class Magnoliopsida; order Asterales; family Asteraceae; genus Rutidosis; species Rutidosis leptorrhynchoides. Next base: position 338,909,454 of record NC_092337.1, on the reverse strand, counting down.
CGCAAAATCAGTGGCCATAGCTCCGTATGGGAGTCCTATAGTTGCTGACCAATTCCTAGACTCAAACTCGACTTAGTTTGACCGTGGTGACGGTCGGAGTGCGAGTAGGTCCGAATTTTCAGCACGACGTTACAAAGGTGTTACCACACGGAAAAGGCCATAACTCACAAACCGTAACTCGGTTTGAGACGAGTCTGAAATGAAAATTCATCTACTCGAACTAGGCTATCTGAAAATCAAATTTTCCAGTAGCCCAGGAGCCTGATCAGACACGAAAAACAGAGGTTAAGGTGCTCCGGTGGGATTCTTAGTGCTTGATGCTCATCACGGTTCTCATCCTTGATGCTTGTAGCTTCAAGTGTACAACTCGTTGATGACTTAGCATCACTTTGACTAAGGATTCACCATCAATACACAATATGTTAAGACCAAGTAAGAATACAACTCATTCATGAGTTTTAGATGAATGATGAACCAAGGTTACATCATATCCTTAGTCTTAACATCAAAACAAATCACAAAACAACTAAAGCTACAAACTTTACAACAAATAAGCAAGCATAAACATTTTCTAAATCAAATGAGGTGATAGAACCCTAAGCTAGAGAGCTTGGATCCATTTCACACAAGTAACAAGGTCACAAAGCTAGAAAGCTTGAACCTTTAAGTGTTCTTGAAGATCTTGAAGCATAAAGCTTGGATCTTGAAGATACATGAAGATTACAAACACAAGTTTGAATCTTTTCGACAAAACAACATGATCAAAGTAAAAAGAACTTAAATACAACAAAAGATATGAAGATTCAAGCTAGAAAGCTTGCATCTTAAGTGTTCTTGAAGATCTTGAAGCATAAAGCTTAGATCTTGAAGATACATGAAGATTACAAACATAAGTTTGAATCTTTTTAACAAAATAACAAGATTTAAGTAAAAGAAAGAAAGATCTAACATGTTGGTGAAGATTCAAAGCTAGGAAGCTTGAATCCTCATTGTTCTTGAAGGATTCATACTTGAACCAACAAGATATAAGTAAGATCAAAGCTATAAGGAAACTTGATCTTCCAATAATGATGATGATGACCACGAATTGGAAAGGAAAGAAAGAAAGAAAAGAAAACTTACAAGTATGGAAAAGAAAGAAAGAAAGTGTGTGAAAAACCAAAATGATCAAGTGTTGAAATGAAGGAAAGTGGCTAGTATTTATAGACTTTCAAGGATCACATGGATTGATGACATGGCAATGGTGGTGGTGCATGGTGGTGGAAGGCATAGTGGGGGGGGGGGGGGGGGGGGAGGAAGGACAACCTTTTTTGCTTTTTGGCTAATGGTGTCTAAAGTGTGTCCTTATGCTAGAATCTATTGGGACATGTAGATAAACCTTATCCATAATGCTTCATGACTCACTAATTAATTTATTATTGATTTATTTAATTATTATGGGCCACTAGTAAATATGGTTGGGCTAATTAATTGGGTCACTAGCTAGAGTAGGGTGGGCTTGAGCCCAACAAGGCAAAAAGTCCAAAAAGGCTAACTATTGGGCTTAAGCAAGGGGTATAAAATACTATTAAATTTTAGCAGAAAATACTATTAAATACGATACAATTTTACACAAGATATTTATTTATTTATAGAATGGATATACTTAAACCTTGCTACAACACTTATAGGCAGTGTACCTAATCGTACAGTAGTGTAGTTTTTAGTAAGTCCGGTTCGTTCCACAGGGAAATCTTTAAACAAAGCTCAACGCTATATTATTTTACTTTTATAAAAATACAAATATATATATAAGTAATATTATTATTATAAAGGGGGGTTTTTACCGTTTAATGACCGGTTTGTCGATTTTAAGACTTTAGTCGCAGTTAAAACCTAATGTAAAATATAAAATAAATACAAGACTTTAAATTAAAGCGTAAAGTAAATAACGATAATGAAATTGCGAATAATAAAAATGCGATAAAATAAAATTGCGATAATTAAAAAGTACGATAATTAAAAGTGCGATTAAATAATAATAAATAAAAGTGCGATAATTAGAAGTGCAATTAAATATAAAATAAAGGAAATTAAATATGAAATAAAAGAATTATGCTTATTTAAACTTCCGTAATCATGATGTTTGACGTGTTGATTTTAGTTTTATGCCCATGGGTTAATTGTCCTTTGTCCTGGATTATTCAATATGTCCGTCTGGTTTTTGTCCATAACAGTCCATCAGTCATAAATATAAATTGCAAGTGTCCTTGTCAAATTATTATTATACCCGAAGTTAAATATTCCAACTAATTGGGGATTCGAATTGTAACAAGGTTTTAATACTTTGTTTAATGAATACACCAGGTTATCGACTGCGTGTAAACCAAGGTTTTACTACTTTGTTAACAATTACACCAATTACCCTTGAATGTAATTTCACCCCTGTTTTAATTATTCTAGTGGCTATTAATCCATTCCCGTGTCCGGTTAAATGAACGATTATTCGTACATATAAATACCCCGCCCATCGTGTCCGATCGAGTGTATATGGTAATTTATAGGGGCGCCCAATTGTAAATCTTTATATTAACATTAACAAACTTTCATTTAGTTAAACAAATATAAAGCCCATTAATAGCCCATAGTCTAATTTCCACAAGTGTCGTTCTTTTGTCCAAACCCCAATTATGGTACAAAGCCCAATTACCCAATTTTAGTAATTAGCCCAACATCATGATTACTTCGTTTTAAATAAGCATAATAATAACTTAGCTACGAGACATTAATGTAAAAAGGTTGAACATAACTTACAATGATTAAAAATAGCGTAGCGTTACACGGACAGAATTTCGACTTACACCCTTACAACATTCGCTAACATACCCTTATTATTAGAATTATAATTAAAATTAAAATTAAAATATAAATATATATATATATATATCGTATATATTGAGAGAGAGATGAAATAAGATATGAAATTTGATCAGAATTCGGTTTGCTTTATAGCCAGAGTTGAATTTTGGGGCTCCGCGACTCGCGGCAAAAACCCCTTCAATCTCCGCGAGTCGCGGAGATAGTATTTACAGCTCAGTCCTTGGAGTTTTCTCTGCCGACGGTTTTTTATATATAAATATAATATATATATAATTAATATAATTAATTATATATTATATTATATTTATATACATAGTTAACTTGTAATTTTTAGTCCGTTGCGTCGAGCGTTAAGAGTTGACTCTGGTCCCGGTTCCGGATTTTCGAACGTCCTTGCGTACAATTTAATATCTTGTACTTTGCGTTTTGAATCTTGTACTTTTGTAATTTCGAGACGTTTCTTATCAATAATTGGAACCTTTTTGATTGTCTTTTGTACTTTTGAGCTTTTTGGTCGTTTGCGTCTTCAATTCGTCGAATCTGTCTTTTGTCTTCACCTTTTATTATTTAAACGAATATCACTTGTAAATAGAACAATTGCAACTAAAAGCTTATCTTTCTTGAGGAATAATGCTATGAAATATATGTTCGTTTTTAGCATTATCAAATATTCCCACACTTGAGCGTTGCTTGTCCTCAAGCAATATCGTCTTGAAATACTAGAATCACTTCTTTATTCTTCACACTTTGTACATCAGTGATTTCTATACGGCGGTATAAACAATGGTAGTAACGATATGGTTTACAGTCCCACATGACTATAAAAATTTAGATCCATTAAGGAAATTGGATCTTTATGAAAACATTTGATCTTTTGAAATCTAGTTTTTACCCTAGATAAGTTTTCCGGAATAACCCTTTACCGGTGTTTGCAAAATATTTTTGTGGGTTTGGTGGGTTTCAGATTTGAAAATTTTAGCTCAAAACTTGCGGTTTTGTGTCACCCACTTACTAACCTTGTATTTGGAAAGCAACACGTCCAGTTTACTTGTCCCGTATATTACCTTTCGGTAAACTACCGTCCGGTTGTAAAGGAAAGCGTTGAACAAGCAACTGTTTAAGGCAATGTCCCGTGACATGCTTTTGATTATGGTCTATAACGTGTAGGACGCAATTACTATCCTTGGTAGGAGCAATAGTAAAGCTCACCCTTATAATTTTTTTCGGTCTGGCACAAGGTCCTGTCTTTGACCACTATGCAACCACCGTTCTTACAGTTGACACCCGATTTGGTTCAGGTGACCTAATGAATTCCAGGTGAATTCCTAGGATTTTACGTTCAATGGTAATGAACGCATTGAAAATGAGTTTTCAGAAAACAAATCGGTTTATAATTTTGATCAAAATATTTTCTCGTTCAAGCTCGAGTTTAGATATCATTGAATTCCATGAGTTTGAATTCTCAATCTTTAAGGTCAATCTCAAGGATTGAGTAATATCAGTCTTAAAAGCTGATTTTTAATCTTTAAGGAGATTATCCTTTTTGGGGATCTGATTCATTAGTCTTATCAAGCTAATTTGCACGGCGCCCTCCCCATTTTACGAGATAAATCCTTCTCATGGTTAGGATAAATCTGACCACTTGGCGACCCTGTTTGATGCTGAGGTCCGTGGATTTCCTGCTGATTTTAGAGATGACTTTTCTAGATTTTTCGTCAACCTACAGCTGGTCTGGACGACAACTTCATGACCTAAATCAAGAAGCGCGTGTCTTTTTCGGAAGACTTTACTTCCTTTTAATGATGGAATTGATTCATCGTGTAGATCCATCTCTTCTTTTCTTTCATCGGGTAAAACAGTTTAGTTTAGTCCAAAGCAAAAGTATTTTCAGTTATTTGTTACAGATATATGTGACATATGTTTAAAATAACTTGGTAAATTTTCCCACACTTGGCTTTTTATTTTTCTTTTTATCGTCCTCTATTCCATTTTAAATGAATTTTAACATTTTAGTTTGTTTCTCAATTTATGTCCTTTCCGAGGTAACAATAATTTCGGTGTTAAAACCTAGTTTTATCGTTCATAAATATGTATAAACATGATTTTGAATTCATTTAATTGAAAATTTTGAAAAATTTTACTAGAATTGGGTAGTCAGTATATAAGACTAGGGCTGTTCTTTTTTATCAGAGAGCACTAGATTCTAATACAACTACTGCTTTACTAGTATTTTTAATGGTAACCAAGTGTTTAATATAAAAATTTTTAAAATTCGAAAGAATTTAACCCCTTCCCACACTTAAGATCTTGCAATGCCCTCATTTGCAAGAAATCAGTAACAATTTAAATTATTGAGGGTGATTTGTGTGAAAATGATTAAATTTTTACCAAAGTTTCCAAATATATTGGCGTTTGTTTGCTGAATGATAAATGGTGCACATCATTTGTTCATTCCGTCTTGTTGTTATTTCACATATATTTTGCATCTTGTCGTCAAAATTAGTTGCTTTTGCTGAACTTAATGCCAGTCTTTGAAAATGCGTTGTTTTACCCTGTTGTGTACATAAGATAAACTGCAAACATATATACATATTTTTGAAGTTTGGTATATTACCCCACGTTCAAAAATTATTAAAATCTAAGAATAAAAGTTAGATAATTATAAAAATGATTACAATATTAACAAAAATATTAAATGTATCAATAATTACAAATTACAAAATAAAAAAAAATAAGTATACTAAGGATGATATTGGTACCAATAGGGGTTCCAGGCATAACCATACGTGCTATAGAATGCTTCGGCAGGATCATACGTAGGATATGGTGGCTGCATCTCTATCGACCAAGGAGGGAAGACGGGTTTCGGTGTAGGAATATAGTTTCTACCTATATGTTGGCAATGCGCTATGATCTGGTTCTGATGAACTTGCCAATCTTCAAATGCTCTCTGTCTAGCATTTTCGTATTCCTGAGAAGCTATAAACCTATGCATTTCTTGCATCTCATTCCCCCCTCCTACATTACCTTGTTCCTGGTTTCTCTCCACCTGTGGATGTCTACCATGGTATCGTACTGCGGCGTTATTTCGCCGCTTCAAAACTTTCGCACCATGGTATACATTTAAACCTATAGTGTCGCGGGGTTCCGGCTCTTCTAGTAATAATCCCCCCCGACTTATATCCACACCGAGATATTCACCAATCAAAGTAATAAAAATACCACCTCCTATTATGCTATGTGGTCGCATCCCCCGAACCATAGCTGATAAATAATAACCCACACAATATGGTATACTTACAGCGCTCTGTGGGTCTCGAATACACATATGGTAAAACAAATCTTGTTCATTTACTTTTTCTTTGTTCTTACCCCTTTGTGTAATCGAATTGGCTAAAAACCTATGTATCACTCTTAATTCGGCTCTATCTATATCCAAATAAGAGTAGTTTCCCCCTTTGAAACGGTGATGGCTTGTCATTTGACTCCACACACAGTGTGTATCAAAATTCTCATCTATCTTTCTACCGTTTAGTATCAATCCTCTACAATCGGCAGACGCTAATTCCTCAGGCGTATATATACGTAAAGCCTGAGCCATGTCCAGTAAAGACATGTGGCGCATCGAACCGCCTAACAAAAATCTAATAAAAGAATGATCGGTTAAACTAGCTACCCGATCATTCAACTCTATACTACATAACAACTCTTCACACCATACTTTATATACAGGTCTGCGTATGGTGAATAAACATATCCAGTCATTAAAAGAAGAATTACCATACCTCTGTACAAGTAATTCCCTAATTGGCCCGGCCAATTCTATAGCTTCTAAGGGTCCCCATTCTATGACCCTCGGTACCTCAACAACCTTAGAGTGAAGAGTATGCAAACCCCGTTGATATTTTGGATAATCTATCCAAAGTCTGTCAAATCTCAGGTTCGGGTGCAATTCTTCCAAATGCATATCGGAAAAGGTCATGACTGGATGAGGTACATCCTGCTTGTAGTAGTTATCCACCTCCTGTTGTTCCAAATTCTCAGCAGGAGCATGGCGGGCTTGGGATGAAGATTCACCCCTTTCATTCTGCAAAACACATCAAACACAAATTTTGTGCATCCAAATATGCATTAGTGTCAGCAAAATCATCAATCAAAATAATTACAATGACATTATCAATTTATATCAAACTTAAGCTTATTTTCACATTTTTATCAAATCTACACTTTTTCAAATAAGCATATACGAAAATTTTCGCCAAGTTCATAAGCATTCAACTCAAATAATATGTCAAAATAATCATTACTAGCAATCAAACAAGTCTCAAATGGCATTATCTTTCAAAAATCAAGTTCATGAATTTTGGACTTGAAAAAGTCCACTTTAATTCTCAAAATCATGTTTAGGCTCAAAGTTTGGATCATTTAACTACCTAGACATGTTACACTACTCAATTTAGCAACAATTCATGACAAAAATCGGCCATAACCTGTTTATATCAAAAAGCCCCAAATTTGCTCAAGAACACAAACCCTAGATTATTCAAAATTTGAAGTTTAAGGCTTCTAATCATGTTAAACAGCATCAATCTAGGTTATACAAGCATAATACATAAACAATTTAAGTCTAATTACACTAAAAAGCATCAAAATTAAATTGGGGAAAAAATAGCTCAAGAACACCAAAATTCGGATTAAATGGTGTTTAGGTGTAGAAATTTACCGTTTTTCTTGAGAAATTCTTAGATAGCATCCTTCTCAACATGATTTTAGCAAAAAAATTTGTGATTAACGGTTAAAAATTGGGATTTTTGGGGGTGATTTTCGGGTTTTTTCGGGTCTGTTTTCGAGCTGTATTTCGCAGTGTTTTTTGAGTGTGGGAGAGTGATCAGTTCGTGCAGCTCTTTTATTTTTTTTCTGGGTTTTGGTCCCTCCGCGAGTCGCAGAGGTTTTTCACTTCAAACTCCGCGAGTCGCGGAGTTTGCTCTTTTTTTTTTTTTTTTTTTTTTTTATAATCTTTAACTTATAAAACAATTAAGAAATTAATTTTAAAATTTTGTTTCCCTTGTTATTTAGGACGAGGTCGTTTCGGATCGATGTCCTAGTCCGTCCCTCGACAAAATTTTAAAATTTGTCTTTTTGTAGCGATTGTTTTAAAAGCTAAGATTTTTGGGTTTTTTAAATGTTTTTGGCATACTTTAATTCAATAAGATTAAAAATATTGATAATAAAAGTTCTCGTCCCTCCCTCGGGTAAAGCAATTTCGGTTCAAAGACCTAGTCTTCAACTTACGACGAATTTTTAAAAATCATATTTTTAACTTAATGAGATAAAGTAAATTTTTGTTTTTAAATTCACACAACTTAAATATAAAATTCAAAATTAATATTAAAAATTCACACCAAACTTAAAATTTGAAATGCATAAAATTAAAAATTTATATTTTAAAAATTAAAAATTCACACCAAACTTAATTTAAAAATTCATATTATAAATTCACACCAAACTTATATTAATTTTTCAAATATTTACAATTTTAAATATATTGTTTTTACAAAATTTACAATATTAATTTAAGATTTAAATATTAATTTTAAAAATATGGTAAAAATAAAATTAAAAATCTTTTTTTTTTTTTTATCCCACTTTAATCAATCAAATATTATCAAAAATATGCGCCCCTCTTTTCGGTAAAGTAATTTCGGTTCCAAGACCTAATTTAACTCATGACGAATTTTTGAAATATTTTGGGTTGATTGATTAAAGATATTTATACCTTAAGAATAAACGTTAAATTTCGCAGTGATGTAATAAATTTTTGAATGATATCAATAATTTCGGTCGCCAAACCTAATTTTATTCAATACCAATTTAATACTTTTTAGCGAACAAATTAGCGTTTATTATCAAAAGGTTAAAAATAAAAATAAAAATAAAAACTGTACAGACATACCTGTGAAATAGATTTCTTAGTTATATGATCTATTCCATTCATAAGATAGTCGGTTTAATTGATTTTCCATGGCTCCAAAAGCGTAACCTCGAGCATTCAGTGTCTTTTCTTCTAAACATATGAACGGTCCGTCTCTGCATAAAGTAACAAATTCGGTATTTGAATAGGTTTGATTATTTGAACATTTACCTCCATGTGACCATTTTCCGCATTTGTGACATCGTTCTAGGTGTCGTGCTCTTCTTTTCGCTGCGGATTTTGATTTTCCTTTACCAAATTGTAACTTATTATCTTCGCATCTGGATCCTTTTCTAACTCCGTCCATTCTTTCTCTGATTACTGATACTAATTCGCTCGGTAGTATGTCATTATTTCTTTTAGTGATCAAAGCGTGTAGCATTAGACCATGGTTTAGTTCACAGGCAGTCTTCATATCGTAAAAACCTAAAAAAATAAAAATTCAGAATGGGGGGAGAAGACTAGTTCTTTAGGGTCTGCTAGGGAAAGACCATACGTGTTCCATTTTCGAGAACTACACGAAAACAGACAATCTAACTCTAACAGAAATACATATTATCCTTTAAAGACTTGATTCTCCCCACACTTAGTTAGCTGTGGTGTCGAAATTGTGATTAACTTCGTTGTCGACTTCCATCGGACCATGTATGTAATGTTTAACTCTGTGACCATTAACTTTAAATTCAATCCCATTTGAATTTATCAATTCTATCGTTCCGTATGGGAAAACTCTTTTGACTATGAATGGTCCAGACCATCTTGATTTCAATTTTCCAGGAAATAGCTTGAATCGTGAATTGAAAAGAAGAACTCTGTCTCCTTCTTTAAATTCTTTTGAACTTCTGATTCTTTTATCATGCCATTTCTTCGTTCTTTCTTTATAGATTAACGAATTATCGTATGCTTCATGTCTTAATTCTTCTAATTCGTTTAGTTGACTTAATCGTAGACGTCCGGCTTCATGTAAATCAAGATTACATGTCTTCAAAGCCCAAAATGCTTTGTGTTCAATTTCTACTGGAAGATGACATGCTTTTCCATAAACAAGTCTAAAAGGTGTGGTTCCAATTGGAGTTTTGTAGGCTGTTCTAAAAGCCCAGAGTGCATCCTCCAATTTAATGGACCATTCCTTCGGATTTGATCCTACGGTTTTCTCTAGAATACGTTTTAAAGCTCGGTTGGTATTTTCAACTTGTCCACTTGTTTGTGGATGATATGCTGTGGAGATTTTATGAGTTACTCCATATCTTTTAAGAACTTTCTCAAGTTGATTATTACAGAAATGAGTTCCCCGATCACTTATTAAAGCTTTCGGTGTTCCAAACCTTGCAAAAAGACGTTTTAAAAAGTTGACTACAACTCGTGCATCGTTAGTTGGGAGAGCTTGTGCTTCCGCCCATTTAGATACATAATCAATGGCTACGAGTATATATAGATTATTATGAGATTTTGGAAATGGACCCATAAAGTCAATACCCCAAATGTCAAATACTTCACATACTTGGATGACATTTTGTGGCATTTCATCACGTTGACTTATTTTTCCGGTCCTTTGACATGCATCACAGGATTTGCAAAGAAGGTGTGCGTCTTTGTAAATTGTAGGCCAATAGAATCCAGCTTCATAAACTTTTCTTGCTGTTAGTTGAGGCCCATAATGCCCTCCTGTTGGTCCTGTGTGACAATGGTTTAATATTTTACTAGCTTCATCTCCAAATACACATCGGCGTATTATTCCATCGGGACAACTTTTAAACAGATGTGGATCTTCCCAGAAATAGTGTTTTATATCACTGAAGAATTTCTTTCGTCTTTGGTACGATAATCCTTTTTCAAGGAATCCACAAACTAAGTAGTTTGCATAGTCTGCAAACCATGGGATTTCTTTATAATCTATCTTCAATAGATATTCATCAGGAAAGTTGTCTTGTATGGCTGATTCATTCAGAACTTCTAATTCGGGATTTTCAAGACGAGAAAGATGATCAGCGGCGAGATTTTCTGCTCCTCTTTTATCTCGGATTTCAATATCAAACTCTTGTAAGAGTAAGATCCAACGGATTAATCTTGGTTTAGCATCTTGTTTTGAAAATAGGTATCTAAGAGCAGAATGGTCGGTATAGACCACCGTTTTTGCTAAAACGAGATATGCTCGGAATTTGTCAAAAGCAAAGACAATAGCAAGGAGTTCTTTTTCCGTAGTTGTATAGTTCGTTTGTGCTCCTTGTAATGTCTTACTAGCATAATATATAGGTTGAAATCGTTTTTCAATCCTTTGTCCTAAAACGGCTCCCATTGCAAAATCACTTGCATCGCACATTAGTTCAAATGGTAGATTCCAATTTGGTGTTATCATGATCGGCGCATTAGTGAGTTTCTCTTTAATAATATTAAAAGATTTGATACACTCATCTGAAAAGATGAATGGCGCATCCTTTTCTAGGAGTTTATTCATAGGAGTGGCAATTTTAGAAAAATCTTTTATGAAACGTCGGTAAAAACCGGCATGCCCTAGAAAACTCCTAACTCCTCTAACATTTGTGGGATGTGGAAGTTTAGCAATTACATCTACTTTAGCTCTATCCACTTCAATCCCTTCTTTTGAAATTTTATGTCCAAGAACGATGCCTTCTTTAACCATGAAATGGCATTTCTCCCAATTAAGTACTAGATTTGATTTTTCGCATCTAATTAGCATTCGTTCCAGATTAACTAGACATGATTTAAATGTATCACCGAAGACTGAAAAGTCATCCATGAATACTTCCATGCATTCTTCTATCATGTCATGAAAAATCGCCATCATACACCTTTGAAAGGTTGCAGGGGCGTTGCAAAGTCCAAATGGCATGCGTTTGTAAGCAAAAGTACCATAAGGGCACGTGAATGTGGTTTTCTCTTGATCTTCGGGTGCTATTGGAATTTGAAAATATCCGGAAAATCCATCTAGAAAACAATAGTAACTATTTCCGGCTAATCTTTCCAACATTTGATCTATGAAAGGTAAGGGAAAGTGATCTTTTCTGGTGGCGTCATTTAATTTTCTATAATCAATACATACACGCCATCCTGTTACAGTCCTAGTAGGAATAAGCTCATTTTTCTCATTTATAATGACAGTCATACCACCCTTCTTAGGTACGCATTGAACTGGGCTTACCCATGGACTATCAGAGATTGGATAAATTAAACCTGCATCTAGCAGTTTAATAATCTCTTTCTTAACTACATCTTGCATATTAGGATTTAGTCTTCTTTGGCGTTGCACATACGTTTTATGACCTTCTTCCATAAGGATTTTATGTGTGCAATACGAAGGACTTATTCCTTTAATATCATGAATCTTCCATGCAATGGCTGGTTTATGAGCTTTCAACACAGAAATGAGTTGTGATTTCTCATTTTCAGTAAGAGAAGACGATATTATTACAGGTAATTCAGATTCACCATGTAAATAAGCGTATTCCAAATGGTTTGGAAGTGGCTTTAACTCTAATTTCGGAGGTTCTTCTATCGATGATTTATATCGATATCTGTCTTCTTCTTTTAGCATTTGAATTTCTTCTGTTGTTGGTTCATATCCATTAGCTATAAGTGTAGCTAACATTTCAGCTTCATCAATTGGTTCATTACCTTCTCCTAAAGAACATTCTCCTGTTCCTTGTAATTCTGGAAATTCTTCTAACAATTCTGCATGTGCATCTATAGTTTGAATATAATAACATGTATCATCTGCAGATTGCGGTTGTTGCATTGCTCTATCAACTGAAAAGGTAACACTCTCATCCTCTATACTTAGGGTCAGTTTCTTACCGAACACGTCTATCCTTGCTTTAGCCGTGTTTAAGAATGGTCTTCCTAATATGAGAGGAACTTGAGAATCTTCTTCCATGTCCAAAACAACAAAATCTACTGGAAATACTAAAGTACCAACTTTAACTAGCATGTTCTCCATTATCCCTCTAGGATATTTTATTGATCTATCGGCTAGTTGTATGCTTATTCTGGTTGGTTTCAATTCTCCAAGGTCTAGTTTAGCGTATAGTGAATACGGCATTAGATTTATACTAGCACCTAAGTCTGCCAATGCTTCTATTGAACTAAGACTACCCAGAAAACATGGAATTGTGAAACTTCCTGGATCAGATAGTTTTTCTGGTATCTTATTCAACAGCACTGCTGAACAATTAGCATTCATAGTAACAGCCGAGAGTTCTTCCATTTTCTTTCTATTTGAGATTAGATCTTTCAAGAATTTAGCATATCTAGGCATTCCTGAAATCACATCAATGAAAGGAAGATTTACATTTATCTGTTTAAACATATCCAAGAATTTGGATTGCTCGGCTTCAAGTTTTTCTTTCTTCATTTTACTCGGGTAAGGAAGTGGTGGTTGGTATGGTTTAACATAAGGTTTATCCTTAACTGTGTTATCTTCATTAACCTTCTCAACTACCGGTTCTTTTTCCTTATCTTGATCAGGTTGTGGTTCTTGTGGAGTAGGAATAGTTTCATCAGAAGTTACAGGTATTTCAGGTGGTTTAAGTGTTGTACCACTTCTTGTGGTAATGGCTTTAGCTGTTTCATTCCGGGGGTTAGCATTTGTATCACTAGGTAGACTTCCCGGTTTTCTTTCACCTATTAACCTTGCTAGGTTACTTACTTCTTGTTCCAGATTTTGAATAGAAGCTTGTTGATTTCTAAATGCTTGAGCATTTTGTTCATTGGTTTGTTTTTGAGATGTGAAAAACTGCGTTTGAGTTTCAACTAGCTTCATCATCATATCTTCTAAATTCGGCTTTTTATCATCGGTTTGTTGTGGTGGTTTGTTTTGAAAATTAGGTCTTTGCTGATTATAAGTATTATTGGATACTTGTTGATTGCTAGGACCTTGTTGGTTGTTGTATGGAATATTTCGGTTATAATTCTGGTTTTGATTGTAAATCGGTCTTGGCGGTTGATAATTATTCTGATAATTATTTCCAGGCCTTTGGTTTATGTATGAAATATTCTCTCTTTGTTCCATTGTTAATTCAATACTGAGACAATCTTTTGTCAAATGTGGTCCTCCACACTGCTCACAACTAATTCGTATTGAGTGAATATCCTTAGTCATCTTTTCCATTCGTCTCTCGAAAGCATCTATCTTTGCGGAAATGGAATCTAAGTCATGGCTAGAATCGGCTCTAGCTGCTTTAGATGATCTAACGATATCTTTTTCTTGGTGCCACTCATGTGAGTGGGAAGCAGTATTATCAATAATTTTGTAAGCATCAGTTTCGGTTTTCTTCATAATAGAACCACCAGCTGCTATATCTATATCTTTCCTTGTAGTGATGTCGCATCCTTGGTAGAATATTTGTACTATTTGACAGGTGTCTAAACCATGTTGCGGACATCCTCTTAACAACTTTCCATATCTTGTCCACGCCTCATATAGAGATTCATTTGGTTTCTGTGTGAACGTAACAATTTCTGCTTGAAGTCTTACGGCTTTAGATGCAGGAAAGAATTGTTTAAGAAATTTGTCAATTAAAACGTCCCATGTATCAATCGCCCCTTCAGGTAACGATTCCAACCAATCTTTGGCTTCTCCCTTTAAAGTCCAGGGAAATAACATGAGATATATCTGTTCATCCTCCACTTCTCGTATTTTAAATAGTGTGCAGATCCTATTAAAGGTACGTAGATGTTCATTTGGATCTTCCTTCGGCGCACCACTAAATTGGCATTGATTAGTCACCATGTGTAGAATTTGTCCTTTGATTTCATAATCTGGCGCATTAATGTCTGGATGAGTAATTGCGTGACCTTGGCCAGTGCGTTTAGCTCTCATTCGGTCTTCCATACTTAAAGGTTCCAGATTCTCCATAATTGAATTTGTTGAATCGGTATCACTAGATGCTTCAGATTTAATGGTTCGTTCCTCAACAATCTCTGTTTGAATGATTGGTGGTTCCGGAGGAAAGTTTAGTGGTTCAGGATTTATGAACCGTTCCTGAATATTTTCCGGATTCTCAATTGTGAGGTTGGGTTCAAAAAATGGATTATCGGAAATTTGAACTGAAGTACTTGGTCGACTGGATGACGATTCTAAAGAAAAATCAACGGCGGTTATATTTGTTAAACGATGTCTTGATCTAGTTACAGGTGGTGAACGTACAAAAGGTGATGAACGTCTTGCTCGGTGCATTCACTGAATATCCTATTAGTTTTTAAAAGGAAAGAAAAATTATAATAAGTTATCCAATCAATAGACTTTTCTGATTTTGCCCACGTTTCGAATAGCCAAAAGATGCAGCAGAGGGGCAGGATTCGTTTGGTCTCAATATAATTGAGGACTGTTTGGCTCCAATAACCCGGTCCACGTACAAATCCAACTATTACTACGAACCAGAAAATTTTGATGTCTATCAATTTAACCACTTAAAATAAATTTTCGTAATTTTAAGAAATTTAGATAAGAAGTAGAAAAAATTCTAAGTCCTAAAAACTAGAATGGCGAGAAATAAGAGAGAAAAAGAGTTCGTCGAAAAAGGTCGAAAAAGAAAAATGGTTGAAAAATAAAAGGTGACGGAAAAATAAAAGAAACTTATAAAAACTTAAAAATACTTAACTAATTTAACCTTATTACTACAACTAACTTAAAATTATAATCGCAAATTGAAATTACTAATTGGAATGATAATTGATACATAGTAAAAGGTCTAAAAATATTAAAGCTTACAGGAAAAACTAAATCCCAAATAGAAATAACTTAAAAAGAAATTAAAACTTAAAAAGGCGTCGCAAAATTCTAAAGCACCTAAATCTTAGTCTAAAGAAAAAGCACTTAAGGAATTCTACGGCAAAGCCTAAAAATCTAGGAGTACAAATAACTATAGCAAAAACTAAGTTTAAAATTAAATATGAGCTAAAAAATACAAATTTTACGCTACAACAATTAAAAAGGGACAAAATATAAAAATATACAAAAAGTTGTAAAAAGTACAATTTTTATAAAAATATTATTTTTATATTATTTATTTAATAAAACTACTAATTTTATAATTTAATAAAACTAATTTAACTAAAATATATAAATAAAAAGTAAAAAGTAAAAATAAAACTAAAACTAATAATAATAATAATAATAATTAGGTTAAATAATAATAATAATAATTAATAATATCCCGTAATTAATGCAGTTTTAGGGTTTCTGTTCGCGTGTCAGAAAGGCTCCGCGAGTTGCGGTGATTAATGAGGAAAACCCCGCGAGTCGCGGGGTTCAGAATTTCAGCTGACAGGGTTGAAATTTTTACGCGTTTTTATATATATATATTTTTTTATTTTATGTTTTCTGTTTTTTAAATAAATAAAAGAATTTAAAATAAAACTTATATTTTTATAAACTAAAATAGAAATAAAGAAACTTATAAAACTTAAATATTTAACAAAATCTTAAAAATGCTTATTTTTTTTGTTTTTTTCTTTTTTTATATTTTTGAATAATTAAAACGTATTTTTACAAAAGCGAATTTTAATAAAAGTAAACTAAAAAATCTTTTTTTTTTTTTTATATTAGCGTTGCGCTTCCGGCGTTTAAGAGTGTCCCCGGCAGCGGCGCCAAAAATACTTGATGTCAAAGCTAAGGGGTATAAAATACTATTAAATTTTAGCAGAAAATACTATTAAATACGATACAATTTTACACAAGATATTTATTTATTTATAGAATGGATATACTTAAACCTTGCTACAACACTTATAGGCAGTGTACCTAATCGTACAGTAGTGTAGTTTTTAGTAAGTCCGGTTCGTTCCACAGGGAAATCTTTAAACAAAGCTCAACGCTATATTATTTTACTTTTATAAAAATACAAATATATATATAAGTAATATTATTATTATAAAGGGGGGTTTTTACCGTTTAATGACCGGTTTGTCGATTTTAAGACTTTAGTCGCAGTTAAAACCTAATGTAAAATATAAAATAAATACAAGACTTTAAATTAAAGCGTAAAGTAAATAACGATAATGAAATTGCGAATAATAAAAATGCGATAAAATAAAATTGCGATAATTAAAAAGTACGATAATTAAAAGTGCGATTAAATAATAATAAATAAAAGTGCGATAATTAGAAGTGCAATTAAATATAAAATAAAGGAAATTAAATATGAAATAAAAGAATTATGCTTATTTAAACTTCCGTAATCATGATGTTTGACGTGTTGATTTTAGTTTTATGCCCATGGGTTAATTGTCCTTTGTCCTGGATTATTCAATATGTCCGTCTGGTTTTTGTCCATAACAGTCCATCAGTCATAAATATAAATTGCAAGTGTCCTTGTCAAATTATTATTATACCCGAAGTTAAATATTCCAACTAATTGGGGATTCGAATTGTAACAAGGTTTTAATACTTTGTTTAATGAATACACCAGGTTATCGACTGCGTGTAAACCAAGGTTTTACTACTTTGTTAACAATTACACCAATTACCCTTGAATGTAATTTCACCCCTGTTTTAATTATTCTAGTGGCTATTAATCCATTCCCGTGTCCGGTTAAATGAACGATTATTCGTACATATAAATACCCCGCCCATCGTGTCCGATCGAGTGTATATGGTAATTTATAGGGGCGCCCAATTGTAAATCTTTATATTAACATTAACAAACTTTCATTTAGTTAAACAAATATAAAGCCCATTAATAGCCCATAGTCTAATTTCCACAAGTGTCGTTCTTTTGTCCAAACCCCAATTATGGTACAAAGCCCAATTACCCAATTTTAGTAATTAGCCCAACATCATGATTACTTCGTTTTAAATAAGCATAATAATAACTTAGCTACGAGACATTAATGTAAAAAGGTTGAACATAACTTACAATGATTAAAAATAGCGTAGCGTTACACGGACAGAATTTCGACTTACACCCTTACAACATTCGCTAACATACCCTTATTATTAGAATTATAATTAAAATTAAAATTAAAATATAAATATATATATATATATCGTATATATTGAGAGAGAGATGAAATAAGATATGAAATTTGATCAGAATTCGGTTTGCTTTATAGCCAGAGTTGAATTTTGGGGCTCCGCGACTCGCGGCAAAAACCCCTTCAATCTCCGCGAGTCGCAGAGATAGTATTTACAGCTCAGTCCTTGGAGTTTTCTCTGCCGACGGTTTTTTATATATAAATATAATATATATATAATTAATATAATTAATTATATATTATATTATATTTATATACATAGTTAACTTGTAATTTTTAGTCCGTTGCGTCGAGCGTTAAGAGTTGACTCTGGTCCCGGTTCCGGATTTTCGAACGTCCTTGCGTACAATTTAATATCTTGTACTTTGCGTTTTGAATCTTGTACTTTTGTAATTTCGAGACGTTTCTTATCAATAATTGGAACCTTTTTGATTGTCTTTTGTACTTTTGAGCTTTTTGGTCGTTTGCGTCTTCAATTCGTCGAATCTGTCTTTTGTCTTCACCTTTTATTATTTAAACGAATATCACTTGTAAATAGAACAATTGCAACTAAAAGCTTGTCTTTCTTGAGGAATAATGCTATGAAATATATGTTCGTTTTTAGCATTATCAATTATTATAAAATAATAATTAATATTTCGCTGCCCAAAAGTTCCGGTTCCGACAAAAGTCAAACGTGCGCGCAATCCGCGGTTTAATCGTAACGGCAAATATCGCTAACGGTTATAAAGCATCCAAAGGACAAGTTAAGCATTCTAATCATACCAGGGCACGTTTTAAAGTATATATACATATATAACACGTATAAACAAGCTACCAGAGTAATAAAGTAATGCAGTACGCACAAAAACGCAGTTACGCAAAAACACAAGGCACAAAGGCAAGTCGAAAAAGCTGGGTCATCACACTAACCACTGCCTAAGCCTAAGCCGATTAGAAAACGCACACCTAAATCAAGACTCTCTCTCTGACTATCACAGTCACTATATGTTATTCCGTAACAAGCTACTTAACTAACTAATTGATTTGAGATGTTCATCTGATTCCTTCTTAGGGTATGTTTGGTAAAACTAGCTGTTAGCTGTTAGCGATTAGCTGTTAGCGATTAGCTGAAAGATGTTAGCGATTAGCTGTTAGCGATTAGCTGTTAGATGTATATAATTGTTTGGTAAAGTAGCTGTAGCTGTTAAAAAATAAGTAAAATGACAAAAATAGACATTAGAAAAAATAGTTAAATTTCATCATTTTTTATATAAATTTTGATTTAACAAAACGTAGCCATTAACAAATAACCGAAAACATATATTGTAATACTAAATTATTTTCGACGAGCATTCCATATTAAAGTAGCAATATCGTTACGAACATGTTTCATCTCATTACTTCTTCCTTCAAATATTCCTTCGGCGGTTCTGTCACGGTTACTAACATCAATAAGCTCATCTCGTGGTATGTAATTTGGATGTTGATCGATTATTGCAAACAAAATATCTTCTTGGCTGTTAGTACGGATGTAGTTATGCAACGCAAATGTAGCCGTTATAACATCAATTTGTGTTTGCACACTAAACCTTGGCATTTCACGAAGTATGCGAAATCGTTTCTTCAAAATTCCGAATGACCTTTCAATATAGCTTCGTAGAGATGAATGTGAACGGTTGAATGCTTCTTGTACTTGAGTCCATTGAAGGCGCCACACAATTCGACCCACTAGCAACTACATCCCCAAATAACTGATCCCATTCGTCTTGTAGTTGTGCTGATGGTTGATTTCTTCTAATTGCTGCGTATTTAGAGTTTTCCTATACACAATATAATTGTGAATCATTAGTTAAATTAAATGAATTATATCAGCATAACTTTATTTGTTGTTCAAATATTAAATAACTTATATTAACTTACCGTAGTTTTAGTTTTCCACCATTCATCAGAACAATTAAGTTGCTTCGTACTTTCATTCCAACCAAGACCAGTCTCTCCGTTCTTCAGTGACTTCCAGAGGTTGTAATCCTTTCTCATACTATCATACTTGTTCTTTAAAGCAGATTTACTGTTGAATTTATGTTTTATAGCTCTTTCAAACTCTGGTTGAAGGGATACCCATTTAAATGGAGAAGTTCGACCATGCTTCGTGATATATTTATTTAAGAACTGACAAAATTCCAAAACCATCTCTTTTGTCCAGTTTTCTTTTTTTGCATTGTCAGGTTTTGAGGCCATCTAACAACATGATGAGATTCGAATGATACTTTAATACTTAATTTAAACCAAATGATTATCTTAACCTTATAAAAGCACTTTACACCTAATTCCATTACTTTTAAAGCCTACCACCATTATTCAACAATTTATCACTATTTGAAATAACAAGCAGAATTATACATAAACAAGATTAAGTAGACACTGGCGCTCATAAGAGCCCCCTAGACACCGCCGCACGGTAATGGCGGGGGTCAAGGGGGCTGCCCCCTTGCGGGGTCCAAGGGGCAGCTGAACCAAAGAGAAAGTAAGCCTCGTCGCTATTACTACAACCTTTCACTTTAAGCGGGCATAGGCCCTCTTTCTTGATTCATCTACGGGTCTTATCAGGGCAGGAGCAAGGAGTAGTTCAAATAGAACTCAACAGAACAGGGTTATTCCTTCTTGGGCTAAATGATGAGATTAACTGGTTGATCTCTATAAATGATACATACTATAAGAAGAAACACATCTTAATTATTAATTACTCCGTAGCCTTAACCGCTAAGTGCTATCCTTAGGATTTCAAGACATCCATTGAATCTTTGTATCATTCTTATAACCAACCCACTAACCTACAAATAACCAATTTACTAACTTTTTTGTACAAAATATTTTGTGCACAAGTTTTTATTTAAAGATGGCTATCATTAGAAAACTCTTTAAATTAATTAAATCATGTATATATTTACAAATTATAATTGGATTACTATTAAATCAAATTAAATGGGTTTGTTTTAGATAAGTATTGAATGAAAAATATAATATAATTGCTTCTTGAACAATTATGAGAAATTGAGAAATTGTCGGTTTTAGTTTTGTTGCCGTGTTATAGTGGTTGTTCGTGGTTGTTTGGTGTCGTTGTTTCTGCTAGCTTCAGGGGTTTTTTTATTAGTAATACAATTGCTTGCCTTTCAAAAAAAAAAATTGAGTTTCAAATAAATTGTACTCCGTATACCCCGTTTATTTTCTTTTCTTTTCGAAAACCGCTATAACCCACCGACTTTGGAGTCGGTTAACATAATATATATGTTTGCCTAAATCCTATTTTGGATACGCGCAAAAAATTAAAAACCCTAAAACTTTCTTTTTTTCCTGCCGCATACGAAATCAAACGTAACCCACGAATTTGGTTTTGTTGTTTAGACCGAGAATACATATATTATTTTGGATTTACTCCTTCAATAGTTATAGCCTTCGAATTCGGCTATAGTACATGGCAAATCTAGAAAATTCGTTTCTAGCAGATCTTGAGGATCTGTCCGACAATGATAAGGAAAACTTGGACCCCATGGAAGATGATGATGATGATGTTAGTGGAGATTTGGCAAGTGATATAGAAGCTATGATCAATTACGATGATCTCGATAGTGTCTCAAAGTTACAAAAGACACAGAGATATACCGATATCATGAAGAAAATTGAGAATGCTCTTAATAAGGGGTCAGACGATACAGAGTACCAGCTGATTGCAGAATGTAATGAATTGTCGGTTTTAATAGAAAATGAGATTATTATTATCCATAATTTCATTCGTGATAAGTACCGCCCCAAGTTTCCTGAGCTTGAGTCTATTGTGCGCCACCCAATTGACTATGCGCGTGTGGTGAAGAAAATCGGTAATGAAGTCGACTTAACCCTTGTAGATCTTCAAGGGCTGTTACCTTCAGCTACTATTATGGTTATATCTGTTATAGCATCAACTACCATTGGCAAACCACTTCCTGAACATGTTCTTGAAAAGACCATTGAGGGATGTGATCGAGCTCTTACCCTCGATGAATCGAAGAAGAAGGTTTCTAATTTTTTTGAAAGTAGAATGGGGTGCATTGCACCCAATCTTTCTGCCATTGTTGGGAGTGCAGTTGTTGCAAAACTGATGGTGACAGCTGGCGGTTTATCATCTCTAGTAAACATGTCTCAGTTTCGTGTTGGTTACCTTGAGAAAACAGAGGTTATTCAGACTACGCCTCCTGGTCTAAAGAAGCGTGCCTGCCGGGTTTTGGCCGCAAAATCAACACTTGCAGCACGTGTAGATTTAGAAAGAGGTGATCCATCGGGACACACAGGAAGAAGATATCTTGAAGAAATTTGTAACAAGATTGAAAAGTGGCAAGCACCACATCCTGCAAAGCAACCCAAACCACTTCCCGTTCCTAATTCCGAACCTAAGAAGAAAAGAGGTGGTCGTCGGCTTAGGAAGATGAAGGAGAGATATGGTATGACGGACATGCGTAAACTGGTGAATAGAATGGCGTTTGGAGTACCTGAAGAAAGCTCATTGGGTGATGGAGTAGGAGTAGGATACGGTATGCTTTTTGGAAAGTTGCGTGTATCAGTTGCTCTTGCTGCCAAAGTTGATAAAAAGTTCAAACGTAAGCAGAGTATAGTTAACCAAGTGATGAAATCGAATGCTTAATAAAGTTATTATTGACGATTTCTCTTTTTGTCAAGGGTCAGTTGCTCATGTTCTCATTAGCTTAATTAGCTACTGCAACTTGATAAAATATTGTTGAATTTTGAATTTACTTTTGACATGTATTAAAGATTCCAATATAGACCGAAATAACTTGTTTATGGAGTTTCTAATGCAGGACATGTTGCATGACAATATTTTGAAAAAAGCTGCCCATATTTGTCTTTCCATCCAATATGCAAAAGTCAGGTATAAACTGTATGCCAATCTGTTAATATTTGGTATGAAGTTTTAAATCCTTTTGAAATTAAGCATATTGAAACTCTTATGAGCTTGTGACAGAGTTTAGGATTGGAGCAAGCAGTTAGTGTTCTTAAACTTAGTTTATCTATCTATAATCTATACAAATATAATGAACTTCATATTTGATTACTATAATCCACTGTTGGGTAATTTTGATCATTTAGTGATTATAATAAATTGCATTGTCATAAGTCTAAGATTTAATTATTGGTTATTGCTAGTCTACTTTAATTAAATGTTTATTAGTTTTGATAACTTGAAGCAGTCTGAGTAGTTGGCCGAATATTGTGGTCAAATAGGAATAAGTCTAGAGATTATTGTGGTGCACGTTGGAGAGTGGAGGTGAATTAGTTCCTATTTTCATGTATGCAGATTTGTTCCTTTAAGGCTATAAATAGCCTAGTTACTTTGAATAACAATGACAGCAACCTTTTTGTTTTTATCTCAATTCTTTTCTAGTTTATTTATAGCATACTACTAAAATAAACACTGTATTCTCTTGTTTTGTTGTCTGGTCTGATAAGGACTTCTCCAATATCCACCGTCACTCTTCTTCCAGAATTATCACCACAAATCGCCACCAGTAGCAGCAGCGGGGCCACCGCCAACACCACCTGTCCCACAAACCCCACTGCTCGAACTGCCACCAACAACACCGCGCTTCCACTCAATTTCGTCGTTGAAAGAACGAACGAGACCACACGTACTCTATGAAGAATCAATTTTGAGCTTTCATCTGATTCATGCAGATTACTCTTTCTGCATCGCTCTTTTCTCTAACCTGTGATTAAAATCGTAATCAGGGGTTAGTTTTATAATCTTATTTTTTTTATAGTGGAAATGGTAACACGGAGGATAATATCAGTTAGGGCTTGAGAGTTGTATTTGGGGTTATTGCTTGTAATAGCAATTTTTGCATTTGTGATGAAATCTTATTTTGTTTATGGTACTTTTCTATGTTATGTTTTCCGTGGTTACTGATTTCAGGCATTGCAATGGTTTATGTCCACCGTGGCCCTTAATAACCAGTACCACCATACATTCAGGTACACTTTACTCTTTTACATAATCGAACTTTGTTAATAACCCTTTTTATTTATACATGCTGCACAGTGTGTTGCAAATGATTTAGGTGTTATATATCTGATTATATTTCTTTAGTTGGGTTTAGGTCTTTGATTTCGTCAGATATTTGTTGTTACGATTTTCAATCTGATTTTTGTTTTTACGTTGGTTCTAAATTAATTACATGAAGTTGGTTATGTTGCTGTAAGCTATGATTACTTTGTACAGTTATATGCCTCCTAAGAGAAAGTCGAGAAATTTTATAGAGGGTGCTTCACCATGTATGTCTGATGGTGGAGATATTGTTGGTTGCTCAACTAGACAACAAGTTTTATAAAAGAATCATGTTAGGAGGTCATCCGTCAGAGATGATGGTAGCGAATATGTGGGGTGTTCTGTTTCTGGTGCGCCTGTACTTTGCAAGGATAATGCTTTGCCGTTGGATGTATCTTTCAATGGTATAGGTATCTTTACATTGTTACATTGTGTTTGTTTTGTGTTTTTTTGGAATTTATTGCTTCGTCTATTGATGATTGTAGTTGTGCGTATCTAATATGCAGATACTGTTTCGACTTTGTTCAATTTACGGGATTTGCCTCCTGCATTTACTCTACAAAGTATTTTTATTGGTTAATTATTTAATGTGTGTAGATTTGATTATACAAGTAAATG
Organism: Rutidosis leptorrhynchoides; assembly: GCF_046630445.1. Classification (NCBI taxonomy): domain Eukaryota; kingdom Viridiplantae; phylum Streptophyta; class Magnoliopsida; order Asterales; family Asteraceae; genus Rutidosis; species Rutidosis leptorrhynchoides. The sequence goes on along the minus strand of NC_092337.1, from coordinate 338,884,939 downwards.
GCTAGGGTTCCACCAATTTTCTCTTTTATCGTTTTGTTTTCTTCGATTAACAGTTTTTCATTTGGCCGGGAAGATGACGAGAGCAATGTTGTCATCACAAAGTATGGTTAGTTCTTCAACTTTCTTCACAAGCCCTATTCTTCTCTTTGAAAAGAAAAAGGTCACTTGCTTTGCTATTTTATTATCAATTTTCTTATCTTTATCTTTATAACTAGCCCCTTCGGTAGTTTCTTATGGTAGATCTAGAGTTATTTAGAGGAGCAATAAATAACTTATGGATTATATGCAGAAGAAATTATGAAGTTTTCAGTTTTTGCTATTTATCGATGAAAATATTTTGATATATGAAAGTTGTTTGTTGTGGATAATATTTTGTTTTATAAAATTATGCAATTGATGGAGACGAAAATAAAGCACATAAAGCTTCGGTGATTCTCATTTAGTAGAATACACAACATGTTTGATCTTTTTATATAACAAAAAAGTTTTGTTATTTGGTTCAATTCTGTTCTTGAATCTTGGATTCATAATTCATTGCACAAAGTATAATTGTGTAAGTGTGTTCATATGTTTTTTTTGGAGGGAAAGTAAATGAATGAGTCTTCAATAAACAAAGACATTGGGTGTTGTTTGAACATAAAATTTTGTGTGGTCAAGAGAAGTAAAGACGCCTAATTCTTATTTTCTCTTTTGGTTTTATTTGTGCTTCATATACATACATTGATTAGTTAGTATGTGACAAAACATTTGATCCCCTGGTCATCCCCTATATGTAAAAATCAAAACTCCTTATACCTTAATTAGAGAACTGATATGATTTCCCTAAGTTGCAGGGTTATGACGGATGATCCTGGCTGTCTAATTCGTACATATTTTTGTTTTTGAATGGAAGCTCCCTCAACACAAAGGCCATGTTTGTTTTTGACTTAATTGGCTTAATAGTATGAAACTTAATTTAATAAGTCATGGAGGGGTGTTTGTTTCAACTTATTAAATATCATCTGTCTTAATAAAAAAAAAAAAAAACTGAATTAAGTGTGAATTTTCATTTAAGTTCTTAGTTTTTAATAACTGCTCTTATAACTGCTCACATATAGGGTTAATTTAGTAATTTTAATTATTCAGACAATTTTTCAACACATAAAAACAAACACTAATTATTTATTCATCACTTATTTCTCACAGACATCATATATCCGTTCAGATTCAAGACTTAATAAGAAAATAAAAAACAAACGGGCCTAAAGACGAAGACAAAGAAATCAAGCTATTTTAACGTTCTAAATATCTAGAAAACCCACCAGCTATGTCTATGTAAACAACACAACAATCGTAGCTATTTTGTGTATGTAAATATCGAACGCTACGTTACCCGCTTATGTTCAAATGGTGCAAAATCGACTATCCTCGCCGCAACGCGCGAGCCGAACTGGACCTCGTTATAGACCAAAAACCATTGCATTTCGATATTATTCATTAAAGTAGGAATTTTTAATGTAGATATTTAATTGTGACTCGTATATAATAATATAATATAGTTGAAAATGAATGACATTTAAAATTATTGTTAAATAGATAAGATAATATATAGCTAAAAATTAATGACATTTAAAATTAAGTTAAATAGTTAAGATAATAACTCAATGGAAACAACCAATAAACATTATCATTTCGGATCAAACTAACATCCAATTAACCATATTATTTAGAAAAAATAAAATAAAATAAAGTTCTATAGCATATAAGCTAGAATAACGTACATTATTGTAGAAGCACTTAGAACACCTCTATAAAGACGGTTACACACGAGATATGAACCTACAATACGGTTGGTTACACATGAGATTTGTATGAAAAAAGAGGAGAATCAAAGCTATTAGAAACTAAGGCCCCGTTTGGCTCACAGAATTCAATGGGATTCCGGCGGAATTGGAATTGAATCTAGACACGACACGTGTCTAAATTCCATTCCAATTCTGCCGGAATCCCAATGAATTCCGTGAGCCAAACGGGGCCTAAGGATTTTTATTCAAAAATGAACAAAATATGAACCTACAATACGGTTGGTTACACACGAGATTTGTATGAAGAAAGAGGAGAATCAAGCTATTAGAAACTAGGACCTTCATTCAAAAAATGAACAAAATATGAACATACAATACGGTTACACATGAGATTTGTATGAAAAAAGAGGAGAATCAAAGCTATATAAAGTCGATCTCCTTTGGTATTGAAACAACGATTCCCACAAAACCCTAACCACAATGGATAGTCGATCCAGCCGGAAACACAAAGATTCAGAAAGTCGATCTCCTTTGGTATTGAAACAACACCGCTCCAAATACCGAGACACCGACAGTGAATATCGCTGCCGTCGCCGTTCCCTAGATATTGATTATCTCGTGAAGCGTGAGAAGTCATACGACCGAGAAAGCAGCAAGGATCGAGAATTGAGAGAAAAGTAAGTGGAAAATAGACGACATCATCAACCCAAACTTGCCAAGGCACCTGTTCTCCGTTTAGATCATTTGGGCAGGGAGGTGGATGAACATTGGAATGTGGTGAATATACCAAAGTCAAACAATTTGAGCACCCTTAAGGTATGCTATTTCTGCCTGGATTTATTTTCATTAGTGGTTGGAAATGGGAATTTCCCCCAATTTGCTTATGAAAGAGGCAATTTGTTTTTTTCATTATACTTTATTATTTTTATTACGAAAGGATTCAATTCAAAAAATTATAAGATATAAGCTAAAAGAGAATGAGTTGAAATCAGGCTGGCCTTCAGTCGAACAACCTTCTGCTTTCTTTCCACCACCGATGAAACTACTTTCCAAAATAAAAAAGTCATATAATATTCCTTCCGATCAAATATAATACATACGAAATCAGAAACTTAGTGTTCAAATATTTGCAATAATGCTCTAGTTAAAAGATCAACTTGGGCTGATATTAGTTATATATATTACATTTTGGAACCTCAACAAAAATTATATACAAAACTGGTCCTGGATTTGAAACGAACTCAACTACGTGATTACGTCCCATCGGTAGGATTTTCTTTCCAAATTTATATATATATATATATATATATATATATATATATATATATATATATATATATATATATATATATATATATAGTTAATATTAAAAGTTCAAAAAGAAAATGCTTCCAAAGTCAATACATAACTACTAATATGGGACGGAGGTAGTACCCACTAAATATATTCATACGCAACATGTTCACAAAAGAAACTCATCAATGTATACTACTTCAACCCAACCCAGCACGAAACAATAATCACATCTCATCCGAAAAATTAAATGCCAAGTCCCAGTAATGAACACCACCAGCATCAGAAAATACCTTATGGGCATCAATTTCAGTCATCCACTCGTGTACCAAAAGCTATTAAAATTCGGTTTCACAACACACCCTTACCATACAAGCGTGCACTTATTCTTGGGTTTCTGATCATCATCTTAATTCAATAATACTAGTTTATATTTATATTAAAAAAATTAACGGTAATTCTTATTAAGATGCATTAACTTAATGTATTGTACAAAACGATCAATGTTAACTATTATTCAAAATATATACAAGGTTGTTTGCCCCTTAACTCTTGGCAAGATCAAATGTAGTATGAAGCCTTTATTTTTGAGTGAAAACACGAAGATCGGACAAAATGACATTTTTCAAACACCTGATAGTTTTGCAACATCATTTTCTGATGTTTATTTTAAGTGAAAACGCGAAGATCGGACAAAAATCGTTTTATACAATACATTATAGAAGTTGTCTTTGGAAATTTTTTTAATATAAACATAAAATATGAATTACTATTATTAAATTATCATGATGATGAGAAACCCAAAGTACGTGTTCTTGTATGGCAATTGTGTGTTGGGAAAATGAGTTTTCATAGTTATTGGTGAACGGGTGCAAGTTTAAATTGCTACCTGTAAGATGTTTTCTAATTCTGATGTTGGTCATTATTGGGTATTAGCGGTTAACTTCTTGGATGAGATATGATTGTCGTTTTAGGTTGGTTTGGGTTAGATTATCCATTTCTAATCTTCTTTTCTGTATCTCTTGCGTATGAATCTTTTTAGTGAGTACTACCTCCGTCCCATATTCGATAAAATTTATATCATTGGATTGTTTTTTGAATATATTTTGTATTGACTATTGTTTTTTCAACAACAAGGAGTTTTCATAGTGGTAATAAGTTGTCTTCTTATATGAGAGGTCAAGGGTACGACTCGTACTCGCTGCAAAATTTCCATTGTTGTTACCCGCCCACTTTCATGGGCCTCGGAGGTTGAAAAGAATTTAAGGGCAAAGTTGAAAAGAAAATGCTTCCAAAGTCAATACATAACTACTAATATGGGACGGTGGTAGTACTCACTAAATATATTCATACGCAACATGTTCACAAAAGAAACTCAGCAATGTATACTACTTCAACCCATCCCAGCCTGAAACAATAATCACACCTCGTCCGAAAAATTAAATGCCAAGTCCCAGTAATGAACAACACCGGCATCAGAAAATACCTTATGGGCATCAATTTCAGTCATCCACTCGTGTACCAAAAGCTATTAAAATTCGGTTTCACAACGCACCCTTGCCATACAAGCGTGCACTTATTCTTAGGTTTCAGGTCATCATCTTAATTCAATAATACTAGTTTATATTTATATTAAAAAAAAATTAACGGTAATTCTTATTAAGATGCATTAACTTAATGTATTGTACAAAACGATCAATGTTAATTATTATTCAAAATATATACAAGGTTGTTTGCCCCTTAACTCTTGGCAAGATCAAATGTAGTATGAAGCCTTTATTTTTGAGTGAAAACACGAAGATCGGACAAAATGACATTTTTCAAACACCTGATAGTTTTGCAACATCATTTTTTGATGTTTATTTTAAGTGAAAACGCGAAGATCGGACAAAAATCGTTTTATACAATACATTATAGAAGTTGTCTTTGGAAATTTTTTTAATATAAACATAAAATATGAATTACTATTATTAAATTATCATGACGATGAGAAACCCAAAAGTGTGTGTTCTTGTATGGCAATTGTGTGTTGGGAAAATGAGTTTTCATAGTTATTGTTGAACGAGTGCAAGTTTAAATTGCTACCTGTAAGGTGTTTTCTAATTCCAATGTTGGTCATTATTAAGTATTAGCGGTTAACTTCTTGGATGAGATATGATTGTCGTTTTAGGCTGGTTTGGGTTAGATTATCCATTTCTAATCTTCTTTTCCGTATCTCTTGCGCATGAATCTTTTTAGTGAGTACTACCTCCGTCCCATATTCGATAAAATTTATATCATTGGATTGTTTTTTGAATATATTTTGTATTGACTATTGTTTTTTCAACAACAAGGAGTTTTCATTGTGGTAATAAGTTGTCTTCTTATATGAGAGGTCAAGGGTACGACTCGTACTCGCTGCAAAATTTCCATTGTTGTTACCCGCCCACTTTCATGGGCCTCGGAGGTTGAAAAGAATTTAAGGCAAAGTTGAAAAGAAAATGCTTCTAAAGTCAATACATAACTACTAATATGGGACGGTGGCAGTACTCACTAAATATATTCATACGCAACATGTTCACAAAAGAAACTCAGTAATGTATACTACTTCAACCCAACCCAGCCTGAAACAATAATCACATCTCGTCCGAAAAATTAAATGCTAAGTCCCAGTAATGAACAACATCAGCATCAGAAAATACCTTATGGGCATCAATTTCAGTCATCTACTCGTGTACCAAAAGCTATTAAAATTCGGTTTCACAACGCACCCTTGCCATACAAGCGTACACTTATTCTTGGGTTTCTGATCATCATCTTAATTCAATAATACTAGTTTATATTTATATTAAAAAAAAAATTAACGGTAATTCTTATTAAGATGCATTAACTTAATGTATTGTACAAAACGATTAATGTTATTTATTATTCAAAATATATACAAGGTTATTTGCCCCTTAACTCTTGGCAAGATCAAATGTAGTATGAAGCCTTTATTTTTGAGTGAAAATACGAAGATCGGACAAAATGACATTTTTCAAACACCTGATAGTTTTGCAACATCATTTTTTGATGTTTATTTTAAGTGAAAACGCGAAGATCGGACAAAAATCGTTTTACACAATACATTATAGAAGTTGTCTTTGGAAATTTTTTTAATATAAACATAAAATATGAATTACTATTATTAAATTATCATGATGATGAGAAACCCAAAAGTATGTGTTCTTGTATGGCAATTGTGTGTTGGGAAAATGAGTTTTCGTAGTTATTGGTGAACGGGTGCAAGTTTAAATTGCTACCTGTAAGGTGTTTTCTAATTCTGATGTTGGTCATTATTAGGTATTAGCGGTTAACTTCTTGGATGAGATATGATTGTCGTTTTAGGCTGGTTTGGGTTAGATTATCCATTTCTAATCTTCTTTTCTGTATCTCTTGCGTATGAATCTTTTTAGTGAGTACTACCTCCGTCCCATATTCGATAAAATTTATATCATTGGATTGTTTTTTGAATATATTTTTGTATTGAATATTGTTTTTTCAACAAGGAGTTTTCATAGTGGTAGTAAGTTGTCTTCTTATATGAGAGGTCAAGGGTACGACTCGTACTCGCTGCAAAATTTCCATTGTTGTTACCCGCCCACTTTCATGGGCCTCGGAGGTTGAAAAGAATTTAATGGCAAAGTTGAAAAGAAAATGCTTCCAAAGTCAATACATAACTACTAATATGGGACGGTAGTAGTACTCACTAAATATATTCATACGCAACATGTTCACAAAAGAAACTCAGCAATGTATACTACTTCAACCCATCCCAGCCTGAAACAATAATCACACCTCGTCCGAAAAATTAAATGCTAAGTCCCAGTAATGAACAACACCGGCATCAGAAAATACCTTATGGGCATCAATTTCTGTCATCCACTCGTGTACCAAAAGCTATTAAAATTCGGTTTCACAACAGACCCTTGCCATACAAGCGTGCACTTATTCTTGGGTTTCTGATCATCATCTTAATTCAATAATACTAGTTTATATTTATATTAAAAAAAATTAACGGTAATTCTTATTAAGATGCATTAACTTAATGTATTGTACAAAACGATCAATGTTAACTATTATTCAAAATATATACAAGGTTTTTTGCCCCTTAACTCTTGGCAAGATCAAATGTAGTATGAAGCCTTTATTTTTGATTGAAAACACGAAGATCGGACAAAATGACATTTTTCAAACACCTGATAGTTTTGCAACATCTTTTTTTGATGTTTATTTTAAGTAAAAACGCGAAGATCGGACAAAAACGCCTTGCCATACGGCTTGCCGTATGGTTACGGCTTACCAAAAACGTGCCACTAAGCGTGTTGCCACCCGGATACGGCTTTCCAGATACGGCTTGCCATACGGCTTGCCGTACGGCTTGCTAGCCGTATCCGGCATTTTTCCATGTCTATTTAAGGGGCTTTGGTCATTCATTTCAACACACACCTCTCTTTACTCTCTCACTACAATACACTTTCTCCCACTAGAGCTTTCAAGACCTTCTCACCTCCGAGCGGGAAATTAAGTACCCGGAGGCGAACGCCGAAGATTGTAATAGGAGCGGGCTAGAGGTTGTAAGCACTTGTAATGGTTCACATCTCGTCTGTAAACGGTGAACGCTTTCCTTAATTTAATAAAGTTATTATCTTGAGTTGCTTTCATCTTGCATGATTATCTATCTGTTACAATTGTTTATCATATGTTGAATATTTTATCTGAAACTTGTTATGTTGTTATGCTGAAACCTTGACGGTTTAGAAGTTTAATTTACGGATCACCCTTCCCGCTTATTCACGTGGCTATAACCTAGTATTAGGACCTGATCAACCCTAGGATACTTGGTAAGTAGTTATGTGTGCTTAACGTCACAATAGGGATATAGTACCTACGTACGAATAAGTATTTGTTCGTCATAGAAGAGCTGCCCATTTAGGTTGTGATTAGAGTTAGCAATAGAGAGTTCAGTGAACACTAGCTTACTCGGAAGCATGATTCGCGTCAGAAGCAGTGTTCTTGAGATGCTGTAAGATGATCCGGGGTTGAATAATTGATCGCAAAGGAGAGACTTCTATCCCAATTAGCAGTACCTTAGGATATCTAAGATTGCACATCTGTTAATGTTGAGGCATAGCATAGTAATTAGTGGCAGGATATTGCTCTAGTTAGACCAACTAGGATTAAGAAAAGCTGAGACATTCCTTTATAGGGTAAACCACTTTGTTCATGTACCTAGGATTCTATCCATAAGGTCGTTAAACCTTTCAGGTTAGCGTTGGGAGTAGGGATTACCTGTCTTAGCCAGAATCTTCAAAGCCTAAACTCTTAGTGACAAATCAGTTAGGTTCATAGCCCAGTTGATTGAGGTTTAGTGTTTATTCTAGGAAGTTGAACTCTTGCGATAATTCCCCTTCAGAATTCTATTCATCATACCTATCTTTACTTTTATTGTCTAGTTATTATTCTATTTTAGTTAGTTTATCTTCATCTATCACCTTTTGTCACTAGGGTTAACTGTATAGGCACTTTTGTCCCACGTTACTAAACAAACATACAAAAATACGTACCTGAGTTATATTTACCACTTACTCGTTAAAAGGAAGACAAGTAGGTGAGCTATAGCTTGGAACCCCAGCTAAATATAAATAAAAAACAACCACTACTCACCCCTGTGATAGCTGATTCTGACGCGCCGCGGCCTAACGACACCGCGAAAATAAAACCGTTCGTTTCGGCCATATCACGAGGGTAGGTAAGTTTTTGGCGCCGCTGCCGGGGACTTATTTTCTCTCTGTCAAGGTAATCGTTGATTCTATCAAGATATCTGAGATTCTTGGGTGGTGTCTAAGAAAGACAATTATACACGGACTTGGTTATTGGATTTTCCGAACAGTCTCCAATTATATTGGAACCAAAAGGATCCTGCCTCTCCGGTTGTCTGCCTGGCCACTTGTTTCAAAGATAGATTGACAAGAATCACACATGCTTAACAAGCAGAGAGTTTGTCGGTATAGGATTTAAAGTCGCCATTACAGTAAACCCTTTTAAAATTATAAAAACAAAAATATTAATTATGGTTTTAATTTCTGTAGTTTCCAGTTCAAACTTAACCGACTACGAAGAAAGTGTGAATGGCAGTTGCTCTCCCACGACTTCGGAAACCGGCGAAGTTTTTCTTTTTAAACCAAAAACAAATCTAAACCCTGATGAGTCTCATCAAGACTTAGTTCTTGATTCTTGTAGTCCAAGAAGCCGGATAATTTCATCCGACTTAGAGATTTCATTGCTTTTGGATAAGTTTTACTCAAATTCACCAGGATTCGACCCTCTCCACGATCCAAAAGGGAGGCTCAGTCTTAACGAACTCCTGATAATGGAAGATGAGATAAGGGAAGAATATCCAACTATTTTCAACTATCCAGACTTGTTCGAATTTAATCCTAAAGAGATACGAAACCCTGATAAAACAAAAGCTCGGTTTATTGGAAATCTGTTAAATCCTAGTAGAAGGTTAGACGTCTATAGAGATATCGTTAGGCATCCTCAGACTTCCCATTTTCAACATTTCAACTCAATTTGTTAAAAGAGCTGCGTTCTCAGACTCGTTCTCTTCACAAACTGTTAAAAGAAGGTGGGGATGACCTTTTCGTCAAGTATCGGGATGCAGAAATAGATTTCAAATTCGATTTAGAGTCATTCGTCGCTTTTCTCCCTCACTTCACCAATAAGGAGATTTCTCCAATTCACATCAACCGTTACGTCTCGGCAATGATCTCTGAATTAGAATTTTGGAGTGAAAGCAAGATACCTAACCCTGTTTCAACCTACGAAAACCGAGATTTCTTTTACTTTGATCCAACCTCATTTCTGATCAAACGATTAATTGAAGCTTTTCCGGATTTTACCGAGGAAAGAATACATCAGAATTTCTTCGCAAAAAGAAAGGAAGTATATTCGGAACTCGTGCAAATCCTCACTATGTCAAAATTTTCTATTTACAAACCCGCAAAGGAAGATCATTCGAGAAATATCTTCAAATTTTAAATTTACTATCGGTGATCCTGACTGAGCGGAAGATCTTTTATTCCAAGACACTGTGGCAAAACTTCCTTTTGAACTAAATTATAGAGATACTGGGCCACGGGACGGAATTTCGAATACTAAAAAAGTTAAAAGGGCTTTGGTAAAACTTATGGACGATATCGGAGATTTACAGAAACGCGAGCGTAAAATGTTAAGTGATTTCGAAATATTTTCAATACACTCCGCGGATCTGCTCTGGATGGTCAAAGAAGCTTTAAACTTGTCTTTCTTTCCACGTGATTTCTGGAATTTAGTTGTAGAACCTGTGTAATTTGAAATTTTAATAATAAAATATTTTAATTTTCTTTTTACTTGTTTCAGAAAATATAAAAATGCAAAAAAATAATATAAAAATAACCGGATTAAAATCCGATGTTTTATTTTATTTATCCTTTCTTAAAACCCTTTAAATTTTAAAATGATAAAAACTTAAAAATTGTGCAGGTCGGGTCGGGGAAATAAGCCCGCGTGTCACACGGGCCTTTTTCTTTCTCTTTTCCTTCTCCTTTCTTCTCCTTTCCCTTTCATTTTTGTGTTTTTGCTTCTTCCCCCTGCTCCCCAAACCGTCGCACACCCCATCACCACCGATCCTTCATTTCTTGGCCGTTTTTGACGAATCAAAGCTCGAATCCTACTCTCTCAGGCTTCCTAAACACGATTCTTGCATCAATTTCGAACGAAAGGTACTCTTTCTTGATGAAAATTCGAATTTTCTCTAAAAGTCAAATTTTTGACTTTTTAGAAAAACTTGATTTTTGACCCAATTTTGGATTCCTTTATGCTTAGATAGATAATGTGATTGCTTTGTGTTAGTTTTTAGGCTTGATTGAGGTAATTTGGATAGTTTTTGGCTCACGACTCGTCACTTGAGGTTTTAGGGTGAAAATTGGGTGAAATTTTTGGAAATTTGATGCTTTGCTAGCTTTGTTAGGCTTAGTGATTCATTAGGATTGCTTAGAATCTGAATTTGGAACAAAATAGGCTAGTTTGCTTGATTTTGAATTTTTGGTCAAACTACACGTTATTAGGACTTCGGTTTTTCCTATAGTTAAAACGTTTTTAAAACTTAGGATTGCCTTAGAACTAGTTCAAATGATGGAATCAATGATTTGCTCGTGAAAATGTAGCCTAATCCTTGATTTTCCTTATTTTGTACGTTTTGAACAAAATGAATATTTTTCGGTCAAACGGCTCTAATCTTTGACTTTGACATGTTATAGCTCAACTTTGATGTTTGAAAATATTTAAGGTAATTAAAAATGGTCTTTAGGATCATTGTATGCTTAAATTTCATCATTTTTGGTTGAAAATTGCTTATTACGACTAAATGTCTATAATTATTATTTATTGCATTATTTATCGTAATCACGGGTACACTTTGAATTTTGCTCTAAATTAAGCCTGTAGTCCATTTCAATGTTGTTTGCGGTAATTTTGGCTATATTTGACTATAACAGGATTTTGGAAAACTCCATTTTTTAAAGCCCTCATTTCGAACTTTTTTGTTTTTGAAAAATATAGGCATTTTTGGAGTTTGAATCTTAATTTTTGGAACATAACCTACTTTACTTGATTGTGCAGATGACTCGTCGTCGAAACCACGTTGAATTGCCCAATTGTCTTCTTAACCAAGAAAACCCGGAGGAGCACGAACCCTTCATGCGGGTTTGGTATAATCGCGAGAAATCAGGGAATAAATACGTTAATTGGACAATACTCGAGGAGTGTGGTTGGGATCAGGATCTTAGACGAATGTTTCAATTCCAAGTCAAAGGTAGAACGCATAGGGCTTGGAAAGAGTTGTTTGAACTTAACGAAACAACTTATGATGAGCCATACGCGGAGTTTATGGCCACGTGTAGTTTTGATTCTGAGGTGAGTCCAACCGATTATCTCACTCAGGAGTGTATTCACTTTAGGCACCGGAACCGAATGTACCATCTAACTCTCGCGCGGTTTGCGAGATACCTCGAGTTATACAAAGAAAACCAACTCAACCGGCGGATATTCAGAAACGGTTTAACCTCCCCGAATCAGATTCAACATCACACTTTCTGGCGCCAACACACCACCGACGACGAAGATTGGCACTCGAGTAAAAAGGCATCTAAATTTACAAACCCTGAATTCCGAATACTCCACCACTTGATCACCAAAACCCTATATCCAAAAGCCCGATTCGGCGGCGCAGTCACCATCAGAGATATGCGCCTCATGAATGCCATCATCAACAACCAAAATATAAAAACATACAGGTGGCGCATCTCCTCGCTCAAGCCATTACTTCAGAGAAAGGTTCAGCGAGTACGGTTGTTCCAGTTTTGGGAGGTGTTGTTACCAAGCTGCTTAGACGGATGGGTGTTTTAGGGGATGTTGAGCGGCTTCATTATAGGATTGAGGCCGTGCCTGAGGAGATTGGGTACAAACTATTGAGTAACTGGAAATATATTCGCGTGGAGGATGAGCGGTTGATAATCCAAGCGAATCCGGAGATACCTGATTCCGAGGAACGGATGGTACCTGGTGTGAGAGTTCAGGGATTTAGGCATGACAGCCGGACTAGGGATGGTAGTAGGAGGAGAGGTTCTCAGGAACCTATGGACGAGGACGATCCGACGGCCCATGGGCGGCCTACAGACACCCGCCGACATTCATCAGTCGGAGAGGGTGATCGTCCACGATCACGTTACCCGCCTTTCGGTTATCAGTACCATATGGGGGAAGTACCGGGACCGGAGAGTTGGTTCTCTCATCATGCGATCCTCGAGAATTTGGATCATTTGGCATATCACGCAGCGAGGCAGTTCGACATCCCGCCACCTCCTCATGAGTATCCGGTAATGCAGGCTTTTCGTGATCCTATGGGTGCTGGCCCAAGCCATCAGTTTTCCGGACCTCCACAACCACCTACTCATCATTTTTCACAGCATACAGTGATCCCACCTCCACCACCTCCTCCAGAGACTATAGGGGTCGAGAACTTCGTTGATCAGATATTTAGAACTGACCCCATTCTCACGTCTACTGTCGGACAGGACCCGGTGTGGGATCAGGCAGTAGAGCAGAGTACAGCTGCAGGGGTGACACAGGGTATACAGGGTATGGATGTGAACCGCCAATGGGGGCAGAACAGAGGTTCACAGGATAGTTTCAGTTGAAACTTGGGGCCGATGGTACACACGAGCACCTCATCATTGACCGGGTTGATAGCTAGATCAGGAGAGATTGAGTTTAGGATGTCCTCAGATGTTAACACGACAGAGTTGGCAGCTCAGCTTGCTACTGACGAGGAGATGACCAGTGAGGGTCAGTCTAGACTACGGAACCCGACCGGAGCTCGTACCAGAGTCATCTATTCCCCACCATACTCCGCACCCCAGCCATGACCTTGAGTACATTTTGGAACACTATATTTTCACTATCATTACATTTTATCATATTACATTATGTTGTGTACGCCCAGTTTTGGGCATTATTACTTTTATTATTAGTATGCTTGTTTCTAGAATAATGTTGCATTAATAAACGTCACAACGCAAACGACGATCGAGACCATACAAGGCGGATGTTGGAGCAGAGACGACGTGAACGAGGATGACGCCGGTACCAGAATTGAAGAATCCAGATAAAGCGCGCCATCCAATTGCACGCCCTAAAACCCTAGGGGAGTACTACGTTTTCAAACACCTTTTCAATTAGAATATACGCAATTACTATACCACTATAAAAACTAAGTGTGGGATTGGCAACCCCACCAACATAAACTTTTTAATTACACAAACGCTTCTTTTAAAAACTAAAGTGTGAGATACTCCGTATCCTTAACACTGAGGACAATGTTATTTTAAAGTGTGGGATAGCAAATGTTGCACATAACGATTCTTGTAAAATCCTCAAGTTTTTCACAAAAATTTAAAACTTTTTGAATTATAAAACGCTAAGGATGATTAAATTCTATAAAATATCAAAACGTTTTTATTACAAAATAGACAAAAAGGGTAAAACAAGGTTGAAAACTTTTTGCGAAAAATCAAAATCAATTTCCAATAGAGCATTGCATAACGAAAGGCGCAAATCGACCTGTTATAATTGTTGTGAGGCACCCCCAAATAAGGCTTTATAAGCAATCATTTTAAGTGCTTCACTATATTTCCGTTGAGCGCGCCGATGTTAACATCTCGGAATCAGAACTTGCTCTTGTACATTTCGAAATCACACATTTTGACGAGAATGACTAAGTTAAAACCTCAGCCGCCCATGAAGACGAAAACAACCTCCACCTTCATTTCCACTTTCACTTTCGCTCCACAAAAATCCATTTCACCTTTTCCTTATTTACTCTATCCGCTTCATAAACAAATAAATCCCGACAAATCATTATTTTTCGGGACAACCTCCAAATCACAACAGAAAATGCAAGCATCCAAGTCAAGTATCAAAGAAGGTCGCCGAAAAGGAGACCTCGAAGAGAAAAGCAAAAGATGCTTTCAAAAAAAAAAAAAAAAAAAAAAAAAACTAGAGCAAAGCCTCTATGAATAAAGGCTTTGAGAAAGGGAGCAGAACCAGCAAAGATTCGAGAATAGAACTCCTGGCGGTAAAAAGAAGGATGCTCATCAAAGAAATTCCCGACAAAAAGCTGAAAGGATCGACGAAATCAGTCTTTCAAAACAAAACTCCTATCTATCAAAACCCTTCGAACTCTAGAAACTTCTAAAATTCCCCATCTCTTCATAATTCAAGCTGGGTCAATAACCGAAAATTCTCGTAAATAAGTGATGGAGATTTGAGTCTTGATTAAGCCTATGACGAAGAATGTGAGCATGACTGGCTAAGAGTGACTTCATTTCTTAGAACTTTAGGACACCCTAAACACTTGAGTGAAATGAGTGACCCGAGTGAGATAGCCTCAGTTATGTAACCTCCTCTCATGCTTGCGGGTAAAGATTCGAGACTGGCAAAAAGGATAAAAACCGAGTTTCCGCTCTTCCGTCTTGCGGAACGAAACAGCATGATCTCTATGAATTAAAGTCCTCACTGTTTTAAGTTCAGAAGTTTGCTTGAGGACAAGCAAAGTCTAAGTGTGGGATATTTGATATCGGCTAAAAAGTCACGTTTTTACCCCCGATATTGAGTCCCAAAAGCATAAAGTTTAACGCTTTGTAAGCAAAATAATCGCTTTTTCGGTTAAACTTGTAGGCAAAGTAATTACGAAGACGATGCAAAAAGAATCAAGAGAATCGGAGCTAAAACGAAGATTCTAGAGCGAAAACGGTGAAAGTCAAGAAATCAAGTTACGATCCAAGGAATAAAGGCTTACCAGGCTTCCAATACGCCTTGCCATACGGCTTGCCATACGGCTTGCCATATGGGTACGGCTTACCAAAAACGTGCCACCAAGCGTGTTGCCACCCGGACTCGGCTTGCCAGATACGGCTTGCCATACGGCTTGCCAGCCGTATCCGGCATTTTTCCATGTCCATTTAAGGGGCTTTGGTCATTCATTTCAACACACACATCTCTTCACTCTCTCACTACAATACACTTTCTCCCACTAGAGCTTTCAAGCCCTTGCCACCTCTGAGCGGGAAATTCAGTACCCGGAGGCGAACGCCGAAGATTGTAATAGGAGCGGGCTAGAGGTTGTCAGCACTTGTAATGGTTCAGATCTCGTCTGTAAACGGTGAACACTTTCCTTAATTTAATAAAGTTATTATCTTGAGTTGCTTTCATCTTGCATGATTATCTATCTGTTACAATTGTTTATCATATGTTGAATATTTTATCTGAAACTTGTTATGTTGTTATGCTGAAACCTTGACGGTTTAGAAGTTTAATTTACGGATCACCCTTTCCGCTTATTCACGTGGCTATAACCTAGTATTAGGACCTGATCAACCCTAGGATACTTGGTAAGTAGTTATGTGTGCTTAACGTCACAATAGGGATATAGTACCTACGTACGAATAAGTATTTGTTCGTCATAGAAGAGCTTCCCATTTAGGTTGTGATTAGAGTTAGCAATAGAGAGTTCAGTGAACACTAGCTTACTCGGAAGCATGATTCGCGCCAGAAGCAGTGTTCTTGAGATGCTGTAAGATGATCCGGGGTTGAATAAGTGATCGCAAAGGAGAGACTTCTATCCCAATTAGCAGTACCTTAGGATATCTAAGATTGCACATCTGTTAATGTTGAGGCATAGCATAGTAATTAGTGGTAGGATATTGCTCTAGTTAGACCAACTAGGATTAAGAAAAGCTGAGACATTCCTTTATAGGGTAAACCACTTTGTTCATGTACCTAGGATTCTATCCATAAGGTCGTTAAACCTTTCAGGTTAGCGTTGGGAGTAGGGTTTACCTATCTTAGCCAGAATCTTCAAAGCCTAAACTCTTAGTGACAAATCAGTTAGGTTCATAGCCCAGTTGATTGAGGTTTAGTGTTTATTCTAGGAAGTTGAACTCTTGCGATAATTCCCCTTCAGAATTCTATTCATCATACCTATCTTTACTTTTATTGTCTAGTTATTATTCTATCTTACTTAGTTTATCTTAATCTATCACCTCTTGTCACTAGGGTTAACTGTATAGGCACTTTTGTCCCACGTTACTGAACAAACATACAAAAATATGTACCTGAGTTATATTTACCACTTACTCGTTAAAAGGAAGACAAGTAGGTGAGCTATAGCTTGGAACCCCAGATAAATATAAATAAAAAACAACCACTACTCACCCCTGTGATAGCTGATTCTGACGCGCCGCGGCCTAACGACACCGCGAAAATAAAACCGTCCGTTTTGGCCATATCAGGATTCAACAACCCATTTCAAGTGTTCATGCTAGTTACTCTAAACAACAAAATCGAGCAAACCATTTATATACACAACAACCTATTGAGCCATAGACACTAACTAACACCATTTCAAGTCAAGAACATCAAGAACAAAAATCTAGAGTTTTTAGAAACCTTACCCCAAGTAGTGAAATTAGTATCAAAATGTAGAGGACGAAGACTCGAGTCCTCTTTTGGCATCCCAACGAATTTTGAAAATCGGGATTTTACGTTGTTTTAAAGTTTGGTTTCACGATTCATAATTCCAACCGGTTTTCCCCTGAAGTGAAGTTTGTCATCGATAGTAAGCTCGTCGAAAGGAATAACAAGTTCTTGTTCCGCGAGACGCTTCTTTAAGTTCGATACATGGAATGTAGTATGAATGGAGCTCAATTGAGTCGGAAGATTTAAACGGTAAGCAACGGGTCCAATACACTCCAAGATTTCAAAAGGACCAATATATCGCGGATTTAGCTTTCCACGTTCCCGAAACGGATTACACCTTTCCAAGATGCGACTTTTTAATATTACACGGTCACTCACTTGGAATTCGAGAGGTTTACGTCTAACATCGGCATAGCTCTTTTGGCGACTACGGGCCGTCTTGAGCCTTTCTTGAATTTGACGATCTTAACAGTTATTTCATGAATGAGTTCGGGTCCGGTGGTTTGTTTGTCGCCTACTTCGGCCCAACAATTAGGAGAATGACATTTGCGGCCATATAAAGCTTCGAAAGGTGCGGCGTTAATACACGAGTGATAACTATCATTGTAAGAGGAATCGGCTAAAGGCGACAATACAAGTTTGTAATATGTTTTTCCAAGATTTGAATCGTACGTTTTCTTGGTCCGTCGGTTTGTGGATGATACGCGGTACTCATGTTTAAACGTGTTCCCAAGGCTTCTTGTAAATCTAGAAGTGAAACGAGCATCTCGATTCGAGATAATTGACAATGGCACACCGTGTTGGAATAGAATTCCTTCAATGAATAGTTGTGCAAGTTTTCCCATCTCGTCGATTTCTGAATACGTTTGATAAGATTATTCCCCCTCGTGGTGAATGCTGGTATAGTGTGTGGGGTCTCTTTCCATTGAGAGATCGGATGATAAGATTTCCTTATACGGAAGTATAAGCGTAATGATAGGAGGAGTTTTCATTTTTGATATAGTCGCATCGCGCATCTTGTGGTCAAATGTTGAGACTTGGTGGAAACGAGATAGTACACATAGTCATATATGTTTTGGAGTTGAGTAGTAGCTGGCCATTTATCAGAAGCATAAGGACGATAAGTCAATGAAGAAAGAGGTATCCTTGGACTGTGTGTTATCTTGGGTTCCGGTAATATCAGACGGAAACAGTGAAATAACAGAGTTATGTAACGTGGTACATGGTGATGACAAGGTTGATCGGGCCCCATAATTAGGTATCCGCATTTCTTCAGGCAAAAATAACGAATTTCAGTTTCTTTGATTTTGAGTCGAGAGAGGAGGCCCTTCAGGTGTTCACTTAGAAATATTTTCATATTTGAGTTCCATTTTGTGTTACACGAATTTGGCTAGTATGGTTGGTGTGGATAATCACGTATAAGGTTCGAACACGGAGAGGTTTAATTCTTTCCTTTGAGTGTTAACGAGGTTAAATGACGAGCAAATACGGGAAAAGTCGAAAATGAACCTTCGGTATAACCGGTGAGATCTAAAAATTTACGAATGTGAGTCGGAGTCGTGGGGGTTTCCCAATTACGTAAGGCTTCGATTTTTGCGAGTAATGATACGCATATCCGCAAGGTTGTGCGGATGCGCATCCAAAGCCCTAAACCGCACACAAACTGCCATATAAGGCCTATGGCACGGGTATAGACGCACCTTATGCGCCTATACCATCTGATGCGAGTTTCGTATACTTGCATAAGGATCTGGTACATTCTAGAAGAATGTACGGTATAATCAATTCAGATTCTTTTCCTTAAATAACGAAAATTAGTTGGGATAAGATCACATTTAATTAGGGAAGAGATTCTACCGAAACCCTAATTAGTGAGCGTATAAATACATAGCTCATAAACCCTAAAAAAGATACACATATACATTCGTTTACTCATACGTAAACCATAGCATACAAATCTCCATCGTACGAACAAAGCTTCTTACGATCTTAAAGACTTTCAGGTATGCCTCGAACTATAAAACCTTCATGTCTTTGGGCCACTCAACCTCGTATGCTAGGTTGTTGGTGGACTCTCAAATCGGCCACCCTGTCAGAATCGAAACGATACCGATGTGGGTTATCCACGACTAAGCGTCGGAGGTCTGAATGTTGTTAGTCCTTAAACCCTGTTATGCACTCAAGCGTAGGTTCACCTTGACCCCGTGAAAATATGCTTGATCATTTGGCGCCATCCGTGGGACCGGTTATATGAAACAAAGAAGATTGGAATTTATGTTGTGTATGAATTATTGTACGTATCTTTCTTCCGTAAAACTTTTTTGTTTAACTAATCGGTCACTTTCAGGTTTTTAATTGTCATCAAGAATGGGTGGAGGAAGTAAGAGTGCAAAGAACCAAGGGCGATCGGACTCTCCAGTAAGTCCAGGGTTTCAAACACTTACGGCGACTGTTACGAACACACCGTCGACGCCACCAACACCAACCAAGGGCGCATCAAAGCCTCCATAAACACCAAGTGTTGGAACAGGGCCGGTTACATCAGAAACTGTCCTGAATGAATCATCTAAGGGATGGTGGCACACTCCCGATGGAAGTTTACTGGAAACAGGAACTAGCTTTAAACTATTTGAGGATCTGCCGCCAAAAATTCTGAGCTTCGGTTCTCTAGGTGAAACGGTTCCACCAGGCTTTAAAGTTAAAACTACCTGTGTGGGTACTATACCAATTATCACCTCGGTTGAACCCGAAACTCTGATCGAAAGGGTTACTACCAAGAAGGCTCAGGAAAGAATCAGGCAGATGGGTCTGAGAAATCCAGATGGTTCATACATCATGCTGACACCACAACAAGGGTTAACGGCGTATGCGTCTTCGCAACCAGTCCATACTGTTGCAAGCAACCAATATAGCGGGGCGCACTATGCCGCAACACAATAAAATAGCTTCATATCTCAACTACAGCAAGTCGCGCCACCATACTTGGCACCCGCTTTTAATGAGCCAGCACGGGTACAAGAATTTATGAAAAATTGGTTCGCGGTGATGCAAGGACAAAAAGCTAAGCAAAGCCTTGAGTTAGCTCCCACAACAGAAAAGTTTGTGCCACACATTGCCAATCATCCCTTCACAGTTGCACCTGTGTTGCCTCTAACACTCGGAAGTTATGATGGGTTATCAGATCCGGATGACTTTTTGCAAAAATTTGAAGGAACTGCAAGAACACACAGCTGGGATGATGCGGTAGCATGCCATATGCTACCAATAGTGTTGCAAGGAGTGGCAAGGGAATGGTTCAATAATTTGCCAGCCCAAAGCATTACAGGTTTTGCGGATTTGCGTTCAAGATTTTTATTAAACTTTCACAATTTGTGCGCACCCAAAAGAACACATGTCGAATGTCACGACATTAAGCAGAAATCGAAAGAAAGCTTGGGAGAAATAATAGACAGATATACCAAGGAGGTGGCTAAAATACAAGACTTGCCAGAAAGCCAGAAGGTATCCGGCTTTATACATTGTATAGATACCGACAGACACCTATCTTTATGGCAACGGTTACACAGAAGAGTGCCAGAAACTTTCGCAGAAGCCGTAAAAGAAACGCATGATTACATGCGGGCACAAGAAGATATAAAGCAGAATTGCGGAAGTACCTCTTCAAATATGGACATCGACGATGATTATTATCGAGTGCAGGAAAGAGGGTCAGAATCTGGCAAGCGTTATGGTGGTAATGGGCAACCCAGAAGTGGTAACTATCATAATGACAAGTATCGCAAATTCAACAACAACAAAGGGGGAGGAAGTCAGAGGTTTAAAAGCAGCCACACCGAGAATGTTGCGTTAATAAAAGACCTCACAAAAACACCAAAGGAAATTTTGGCTACAGAGGCAGTGTGCAAAAGCTTCGACCCCCCAGTACCTTTGTCAAAGTATGGGAACAGAGACAAAAGCAAATTTTGTGATTTTCATGATGATTACGGTCATGAGACCAATGAATGTCGGCACTTAATTGAAAGGGTAGTTGTTGAACTCAAAAGAGGAAGATTGCAACACCTGAAGAAAAGTGCAAGAGCACCAACCGATAAGCCAAAGGGTGAAAAGGAATATCCGTGGCAAAAGAAGAATGAGGGAAAGGAAACAGATAAAACCATAAATATGGTAACCAGCAGACGGATAAATCAGAGCGCAAGTTAGAGGTATCTGAGGAATGGGAAAACACTCCCATCATGTTCCCGGCTATAGCAAAGGAACCCTCGGATGCGCCCATCACAATTAAAGGGCGTGTCAAAAGCTGCGGGTACATCATCAAGCGACTGCATGTAGACACCGATTGCGGTGCTGATATAATGTACGAACACTGTTTCCGCTTGCTGCCAGGGGCTGTGCGAGCCAAGCTAGTGGCTCATAACACTGCGTTATCAGGATTTTCTCGGGAGTCCGCATGGCCAATCGGGATCATCCAATTAGAACTGGAGCTGGTGGACGATGATAATATGGAGTTAGTGAGAAGCACGACAGTAGAATTTTCTGTCGTAAGGTCTTACTCAAAATATAACACGCTTTTAGGGCGCACAACTTTGCAAAAATTGGCAGCTATCCCTTCCACAATACATGGCCTTATCAAGTTCCCAACACCGTTAGGAATTGCAACGATAAGGTCAGAAAAGCAAGATGCAAGCGTTGCGGCCGTGGAACAAGCAGAACAACAGCCGAGTGAGGCAGAGCAAATTCGAAGCTGCATGATCATCGCAAACCCGCGACATCCAGAACAGAAAATTAAAATTGACGGAGGATTGTCTGATGAGACAAAGTTTAAGCTTCGTAATATATTAGCTTCTAATACGGATTTCTTCGCATGGAAAAAAGGAGACATGACAGGCGTACCAAGAGAAATTTCTGAGCACAAGCTTAACGCAAATCCTAGTCTGATGCCAGTGCGACAAAAGAAACGCGGTATGGCTCCTAAAAGAAGCGAATGGTTGGAGGCAGAAGTTGATAAGTTGGTCAAAGCAAACATCTTACGAGAAGTAAGGTACCAAACGTGGGTAGCAAACCCAGTGCTGGTAAAAAAGCCCGATGGGTCTTGGCGCATGTGTGTTGACTTCACGGATATTAATAAAGCTTACCCCAAGGACTGGAAAGTTGAATCGTTAGCTGGCTTCCGATACAAATGTTTTTTGGATGCATACAAAGGATACCATCTAATACAGATGGCAGCGGACGATGAGGATAAGACTGCTTTTCACACAAGCTAGGGCATATACTGCTATACCAAGATGCCATTTGGTTTAAAAAAAGTGTTGGAGCAACATACTAACGGGTAATAGACGAAGCTTTCAAAGGTCAGATTGGGAGAAATTAAGAAGCATACGTTGATGACCTAGTTATAAAAAGCACAACAGAACAAGGTCTGTTGGAAGACATATTAGAAACGTTCGCATCGTTAAGAAAGATTAATATGAAGCTCAACCCGTCGAAGTGCAGTTTTGGAGAGGAAGAAGGAAAGTTTCTTGGTCATATAATAACTAAGCGCGGGATACGTGCAAACCCAAAGAAAATAGAGGCAATTGAGAATATGTCGTCACCAAGAAATAAAAAAGAAGTGCAAAGTTTAACGGGTAAGTTGGCGGCACTAACGAGGTTCTTATCAAAATCCGCAGAGCGATCACTCCCCTTTTTCGGGACATTGAAGAATTGCTTAAAGAAAGTGGATTTCAAGTGGACGGAGGAAGCAAAAGTGGCGTTTCAAGAAATGAAAAAGTTGCTGAAAGAGCTGCCAACAATGACTGCACCGATTGCGGGAGAAACGTTGATACTGTACTTAGCAGCATCGAAGGAAACAATAAGTTCAGTGTTAATAGCGGACAGAGGACAGGTACGCACTATAAAATTTAAAATAGCTAATTTTCAATCAATAGACATTTAAAATTATATAATTATGCTGTGCGAACAGGTACAAATGCCTGTATATTTTGTTAGCAAAACTTTGACAGGAAGCGAATTAAACTATCCTGCAATCGAAAAACTGGTTTATGCACTCGTGCATACGGCTAGACGCTTACGGAGATATTTCCAAGCGCACCCAATAAGGGTCCTAACAGATCAGCCGATAAAGCAGGTATGACAAACAACAATTTGTTGTCAACAAACATAAAATTGCTTGATAAATTCTAGCAAATTTACATTCGCTGATACTTGTTGAGCAGGTGCTATATAAACCAGAAAATTCTGGTCGCATGGCCAAATGGGATATTGAATTGGGAGAGCATGAAATAAGCTTCTCACCACGAAGTGCGGTAAAATGGCAAGTACTAGCGGATTATCTGGCTGAAACAGCCGGAGATATTGAAGTCTCGCACGAATCAAAAGAAATACCACCTCCGCCGGAACAGCTGTAGGAAATGCACACAGATGGGGCTTGTGGTCCAGAAGGCGCAGGGGCAGGAATAGTTCTAAAAAGTCCAGAAGGAGAAGAATATACCTTTGCACTGCGATTCGGTTTCCCTGTCACAAATAATGAAGCTGAATATGAAGCATTGTTATCTGGGATACGGGTAGCAAAATACCTGGAGGTTAAAGAACTGTCAGTATATGTTGATTCGCAATTAGTTGCAAATCAATTTAACGGAATATCCAAAGCACATGATGAATCGATGCAAAAATACCTAAAGCTTGTGCAAGAACTGGCAGTGGACTTCGATTTATTCCAAATAACTTAGGTTTCAAGGACGCTGAATAAAAAGGCGGATGCGCTTAGTAAGTTAGCCGCATTAACATTCAGTCATTTTAAGAAAGAAATTTGGGTTGAGGAAGTTAAAGTAAAATCTATTGAAGAAGACAGTGTTTCAGCTGCAGTTGAAGAAGAGGAGCAGAGTTGGATGACACCAATAATAGAATTTCTAACCAAAGGTACATTGCCAATAGACTCAAGTGAAGCAAGAAAGATTAAGATAAAAGCACCAATGTATCTGTTAGACAAGGGAATTCTATACAGAAAGTCTTTTCTGGGACCTCATTTGCGGTGTCTTAATCCAACTCAAGTGGAGTCAATCATACAGGAAGTGCACGAGGGGATGTGCGCTCTGCACTCAGGACACAAAACAGTTGCGTCCACAATAATGCGGCTCGGATATTACTGGCCATCAATGTATAGAGATGCCGCAGAAGTAATACGCAAATGTCAACCGTGTCAACTTCATCCACCGGTAAGCAAGGCTTTGCGACATCCAATGATACCGGTTGCGTCTCCATGACCATTATTCAAATGGGCAATTGATATAGTAGGGCCATTCCCCGCAGGACTTGGGGGTGTAAAGTTTCTGGTAGTGGCCATTGATTATTTTACGAAATGGGTAGAAGCCAAACAACTGAAAACAATTTCGGGCAAGCAAATCCGAAATTTCGTATGGGAAAACATCGTCTGTCGATTTGGAATACCAAATGAAATAGTAAGCTACAATGGTACACAGTTTGAAGGTAATCCATTTAGTGACTGGTGCCAAGAATTGAATATAAAGCAAACATTTACATCAGTCGCACACCCTCAGGCGAATGGTCAGTGTGAGGTTACAAATCGGGATATCGTTTTAGGAATCAAAGCAAGGCTGGGATTGTGTCGAAGGGATTGGATAGACGAACTGCCTAACGTATTGTGGGCACACCGCACAACTCCAAAGGGCGCAACTAATGAAACACCTTTTAGTTTGATGTACGGGTCCGAGGTTGTAATACCCGCGGAAATAAATGTGCCAACTATGCGCATAGCTTCCTTCGATGAAAATAGCAATAGCGAAGAACTCCGTGAAAATCTAAACTTAGTTGAAGAACGCAGAGAAATGGCGGCCATAAAAGAAGCAATCAACAAACAAAGAATCGCAAGCTACTATAATAAGCGCGTACAACCATTATCTTTCCAACTGGATGACTTGGTGTGGCGAAAAAACGAAGCAAGTAGGGCAGAGGATACGGGTAAGCTTGGACCTAAATGGGAAGGACCTTACAAGGTTATTGGCGTGAGCGATACAGGGGCGTATCGGCCAGCAAGTTTAGATGGAAAAGCAATAAAGCGCACCTGGCATGCGCAGGCACTGAAATGGTGCTACATATGAAAAAACTACAGAGGGACTGATCACCCCAGACAACTGTTTAAAGTTTTTATTATGTAAATTTTTATTTTCCATTGTAAACATGACAGCTAAGTGCTGGTCAAAGATATGTTTGAAATAAATTGAATTATGCAATTTAAGCCAATAACTTGTGAATTTTTTCTTTCATCTGTTGATTGCATGCCCCTTAAGCTGAACATGGACACACTCCGAGTCTCAAGTGACATAGTTTAGTTTGGTTACTAATACTATTTTTAATGGTGACAGTAGTAAAACATTGGTTTGTTTCAAACGCTTGTACACCACGCAAGACGGAGACTTTCACAGTCTAGACTATAAAATACAAGTTTGGTTTACTTGTTTAAATAACCCGGACATTGGCGTGGCCGGAAGACTCTTGAGTATAGACATTGGTTTGTCTATAGTACGGGTAATTTACATTGGATTGTATACGCGTACATACTTATAAATTTTTTTATAAAAGTCTTGAGTATAAACTTATAAGCATTGGTTTGCATACTGTTGCGTATAACATTGGATTGTTGGCGCAAGAATAAAAAGATCATGAAACGATTGAAGGGTCGCTCCCGTCATGAAGTCATGGAATTTATTCTACATAAGAGTTATTGAATGCATAATGTTGTAACAAATCATTATAACTGCCGTAGTGATTTCTTTAAAACACAATAAATGCACTTTAACCAAAAAAGTTGTCGAATTATATTCAATCAAAAGCTAACAAATTACAGTTAGAGAATATAAAGTCAATCGCTTAGCATAAAAGCGTGACATATACAAAATTTGACCTAATATACGCTAATATAAGCTAATAAAAAAAGGGGTGGCAATTGGCGGGAACGTTTGCCCTACATTAAGGAGAGTATGCCATCGTCGCCCGCAGCGATCAAACGCATACTCAACTGTAAACAGAAAAAGAAAATATAATATAGGGATGCGAAACCTCCAAGACTGCGAGGCCCATCCCTCGCTGGCAAAAAACAAGCCACCAAGGATGGATGAAAGTATCCACCCAAGGTAGCTTAACAAACTCAGTCGAGTTTGTCAGAAATTATCTCCTGTGCGGAGATGGTAGGATCGTTAACAAGAAATTGAAGACGGGGGATCGAGATTTGCTGGAGTTGGGAACAAGCTTCATCACATTTTTCTTTAGCTCCATCAACGAGCAACTCAACAATATTGGGGGGAATCACGGGGGGTACGCACATCTCCCGGCAAATGACGTTCCAGAACAGGGTACGCTCATAGGCGCGAGCAGCAACCATCACTGCGCCAAAATGCTGCTCGACCGCTTTACAGTCAAGTGCGTGTTGGACTATTGTTGGAATGCCCTGATGAAGAATGTCATATTGTGCCTTTATAACACCATGCTTGGCACCCCAGGATTCCTGCGCTAAAATCCAGTCGCTAAAACTCTCGTTCAAAAACACAACATGGCCTTCTGCCTCCTTCAGTTTTGCAGAAAGAGCCGCAATCTCGGACTCCATGAACGCCTTTTCCTCCATATGCTGATCTTCCTCTTGTTGCCTCTTAAACATCATCACATTGATTCGCTCTTCTGCTTGCTTGTGTGCGGTTACTGCAACCGCAAGTTGAGCAGTAAGTTTAGTATTTTCCTGTTGCAAAGAAGTCTCTGTGGATGACGGCGGTGGTGGATGAGCGAGCTTAGTTGATTTGAGCTGCAAACGGTTGAGGTCCTTGACAAAGTTGAACAACGTAGATTGTGTGTCCATATACAGTTCCTCGGTAGGTGAAAGTGCGGAAAGCTTCTGAATCAATTGTTGGGGGGCGCAGGATTGTAGAAAAGAAAATTGTTGGGCGAATACTGGAAGAGAAACCTTCATGAGTTCATTGACATTTGGAATCAATAGAGACAAATCTTCTGGATTTGGGCACACATGCTTGGAAGGTTGAACTGTACCGCTTGGACCTGCAAAAGCAATAAACATGGCGTATAAGTATCTTAACGTCAAAAATTAAACTAAAAGGTCGTCGGATGAAAGTCATACCTTCGTCGTGTAACCTTTTTTGGTTGCCTAGCCCTCTCATACCGGGAGTTTGGTACAATGAAGGTAATGAATCTGAACGACTGGCTGGGGAACTTGACTGGTGATATCGGCTAAAAAGTCACGTTTTTACCCCCGATATTGAGTCCCAAAAGCATAAAGTTCAACACTTTGTCGGCAAAATAATCGCTTTTTCGGTTAAACTTGTAGGCAAAGTAATTACGAAGACGATGCAAAAAGAATCAAGAGAAACGGAGCTAAAACGAAGATTCTAGAGCGAAAACGGTGAAAGACAAGAAATCAAGTTACGATCCAGGAAATTCAAGTTGACCAGGAGCCAAAAACGGCCTGCCATACGGCCTGCCAAACGGCCTGCCGTATGGAAACGGCCTGCCATATACGTGCCACCACACGTGTTGCCAAACGGCCTGCCACAAAAACGGCCTGCTAAATACGGCCTGCCAAACGGCCTGCCAGCCGTATTTGGCTATTTTTCAAGTCTATTTAAAGGGTCTTTGTCATTCATTCCAAAACACACCTCTCTTCACTCTCTCACTACAATACACTTTCTCCCACTAGAGCTTTCAAGGCCTTCTCACCTCCGAGCGAGAAATTAAGTACCCGGAGGCGAACGCCGAAGATTGTAATAGGAGCGGGCTAGAGGTTGTCAGCACTTGTAATGGTTCAGATCTCGTCTGTAAACGGTGAACGCTTTCCTTAATTTAATAAAACTATTATCTTGAGTTGCTTTCATCTTGCATGATTATCTATCTGTTACAATTGTTTATCATATGTTGAATATTTTATCTGAAACTTGTTATGTTGTTATGCTGAAACCTTGACGGTTTAGAAGTTTAATTTACGGATCACCCTTTTCGCTTATTCACGTGGCTATAACCTAGTATTAGGACCTGATCAACCCTAGGATACATGGTAAGTAGTTATGTGTGCTTAACCTCACAATAGGGATATAGTACCTACGTACGAATAAGTATTTGTTCGTCATAGAAGAGCTGCCCATTTAGGTTGTGATTAGAGTTAGCAATAGAGAGTTCAGTGAACACTAGCTTACTCAGAAGCATGATTCGCGTCAGAAGCAATGTTCTTGAGATGTTGTAAGATGATCCGGGGTTGAATAAGTGATCGCAAAGGAGAGACTTCTATCCCAATTAGCAGTACCTTAGGATATCTAAGATTGCACATCTGTTGATGTTGAGGCATAGCATAGTGATTTAGTGGTAGGATATTGCTCTAGTTAGACCAACTAGGATTAAGAAAAGCCGAGACGTTCCTTTATTGGGTAAACCACTTTGTTCATGTACCTAAGATCCTATCCATAAGGTCGTTTAAACCTTTCAGGTTAGTGTTGGGAGTAGGGATTACCTGTCTTAGCCAGAATCTTCAAAGCCTAAACTCTTAGTGACAAATCAGTTAGGTTCACAGCCCAGTTGATTGAGGTTTAGTGTTTATCCTAGGAAGTTGAACTCTTGCGATAATTCCCCTTCATAATTCTATTCATCATACCTATCTTTACTTTCATTGTCTAATTACTATTTTATCTAGTTAATCTTAATCTATCACCTCTTGTCACTAGGGTTAACTATATAGGCACTTTTGTCCCACGTTACTGAACAAACATACAAAAATACGTACCTGAGTTATATTTACCACTTACTCGTTTAAAAGAAAGACAAGTAGGTGAACTATAGCTTGGAACCCCAGCTAAATATAAATAAAAAACAACCACTACTCGCCCTCGTGGTAGCTGACTCTGACGTGCCGCGGCCTAACGACACCGCGAAAATAAAACCGTCCGTTTCGGCCATATCACGGGGGAGGTAAGTTTTTGGCGCCGCTGCCGGGGACTTATTTTCTTTCTGTTAAGGTAATCGTTGATTCTATCGAGATATCTGAGATTCTTGGGTGGTGTCTAAGAAAGACAATTATACACGGACTTGGTTATTGGATTTTCCGAACAGTCTCCAATTATATTGGAACCAAAAGGATCCTGCCTCTCCGGTTGTCTGACTGGACACTTGTTTCAAAGATAAATTGACAAGAATCACACATGCTTAACAAGCAGAGAGTTTGTCGGTATAGGATTTAAAGTCGCCATTATAGTAAACCCTTTTCAATTATAAAAACAAAAATATTAATTATGGTTTTAATTTCTGTAGTTTCCAGTTCAAACTTAACCGACTACGAAGAAAGTGCGAATGACAGTTGCTCTCCCACGACTTCGGAAACCGGCGAAGTTTTTCTTTTTAAACCTAAAACAAATCTAAACCCTGATGAGTCTCATCAAGACTTGGTTCTTGATTCTTGTAGTCCAAGAAGTCGGATAATTTCATCTGACTTGGAGATTTCATTGCTTTTGGATAAGTTTTACTCAAATTCACCAGGATTCGACCCTCTTCACGATCCAAAAGGGAGGCTCAGTCTTAACGAACTCCTGATAATGGATGATGAGATTAGGGAAGAATATCCAACTATTTTCAACTATCCAGACTTGTTCGAATTTAATCCTAAAGAGATACGAAACCCTGATAAAACAAAAGCTCCATTTATTGGAAATCTGTTAAATCCTAGTAGAAGGTTAGACATCTATAGAGAATTCGTTAGGCACCTCTATTCCTCAGACTTCCCATTTTCAACATTTCAACTCAATCTGTTAAAAGAGTTGCGTTCTCAGACTCGTTCTCTTCACAAACTGTTAAAAGAATGTGGGGATGACCTTTTCGTCAAGTTCTCAGACTCCCTCACTTCACCAATAAGGAAGTTTCTCCAATTCACATAAACCGTTATGTCTCGGCAATGATCTCTGAATCAGAATTTTGGATTGAAAGCAAGACACCTAACCCTATTTCAACCTACGGAAACCGAGATTTCTTTTACTTTGATCCAGCCTCATTTCTCATCAAAAGATAAATTGAAGCTTTTCCGGATTCTACCGAGGAAAGAATACATTAGAATTTCTTCGCGAAAAGAAAGGAAGTATATTCGGAACTCGTGCAAATCCTCACTATGTCAAAATTTCCATTTACAAACCCGCAAAGGAAGATCATTCGAGAAATATCTTCAAACTTTAAATTTACTATCGGTGATCCTGACTGCGCGGAAGATCTTTTATTCTAAGACACAGTGGCAAAACTTCTTTTTGAATTAAATTATAGAGATACTGGGCCAAGTTACGGAATTTCGAATAGTAAAAAACTAAAAAGGGCTTTGGTTAAACTTATGGACGATATCGGAGATTTACAGAAACGCGAGCGTAAAATGTTAAGTGATTTCGAGATATTTTCAATACACTCTGCGGATCTGCTCTGGATGGTCATAGAAGCTTTAAACTTGTCTTTCTTTCCGCGTCATTTCTGGAATTTAGTTGTGGAACCTGTGTAATTTGTATTTTTAATGAGAATAAAATATATTAATTTTTAGTTGTCTTCTTTTATTTTTATTAGTAACTTGTCTTAGAAAATATAAAAATACAAAAAAATAATATAAAAATAACCGGATTAAAATTCGAGGTTTTATTTCATTTATCTTTTCTTAAAACCCTTTAAATTTTAAAATGATAAAAATTTAAAAATTGTGCAAAGTCGGGTCAGGGAAATAAGCCCGCGAGCCACACGAGCCTCTTTTTCTTTCTCTTTTCCTTCTCCTTTCCTCTTTCTTTTCCCTTTTCTTTTGTGTGTTCTCCTCTTCTCCCTGCTCTCTCGTCCGACGCACCACAACACCACCTCAAAACCCTCAAAAATCAACCATTTTCGACGAATCAAAGCTTGAAACCTATTCTCTCGAGCCTCCTAAACACGATTCTACTATCAATTTCGAACAAAAGGTACTCTTTCTTGATGAAAATTCGAATTTTCTTCTAGGAGTCAAATTTTTGACTTTTTAGAAAAACTTGATTTTTGACTCAAGTTTGGATTCCTTTATGCTTAGATAGATAATGTGATTGCTTTGTGTTAGTTTTTAGGCTTGATTGAGGTAATTTGGATAGTTTTTGGCTCTCGACTAGTCACTTGAAGTTTTAGGGTAAAAATTTGGTGAAATTCTTGGAAATTTGATGTTTTGCTAGCTTTGTTAGGCTTAGTGATTCATTAGGAATGCTTAGAAACTGAATTTGGAACAAAGTAGGCTTGTTTGCTTGATTTTGGTATTTTGGTCAAACTACACGTAATTAGGACTTCGGTTTTTCCTTTAATTAAAACGTTTTTAAAACTTAGGATTGCCTTAGAACTAGTTCAAATGATGGAATCATTGATTTGCTCGTGAAAATGTAGCCTAATCCTTGATTTTCCTTATTTTGTAGGTTTTGAACAAAATGAATATTTTTCGGTCAAACGGCTCTAATCTTTGACTTTAACATGTTATAGCTCAAGTTTGATGTTTAAAAATATTTAAGGTAATTAAAAATGGTCTTCAGGATCATTGTATGCTTAAAAATCATCATCTTTGGTTGAAAAATTACTTATTACGACTAAATGACTATAATTATTATTTATTGCATTATTTATTGTAATCACGGGTACACTTTGAATTTTACTCAAAAGTAAGATTATAGTTCATTTGAATGTTGTTTGTGGTAATTATGACCATATTTGACTATAACAGGATTTTGGAAAACTCCATTTTTAAAGCCCTCATTTCGAATTTTTTTCGAAAAATATAGGCATTTTTGGAATCTAAATCTTAATTTTTGGAAAATAACCTATTTTACTTGATTGTTGCAGATGGCCAATCGTCGAAACCATGTCGAGTTACCCCATTGCCTTCGTGGACAGGAAAACCCGGAGGAACACGAGCCTTTCATGCGAGTTTGGGTTAACCGGGAGAAATCGGGTAATAAGTACATTAATTGGACGATACTTGAACAATGTGGTTGGGATCAAGATCTTAAAAGGATGTTTAGTTTCCAAGCCGAAGGAAGAACGCACAGGGCTGGAAAGTGTTGTTCGAATTAAACGAAACAACGTATAATGAGCCCACCGCGGAGTATATGGCTACATGGAGTTTTGATTCAACACTTGATTCAGCCGATTACAATAATCATGAATGTATCCACTTTCGGCATCGAAACCAGATGTATCATTTAACTCCCGCACAGTTTGCGAGACACCTTGAGTTGTACAAACAAAATCAACTCAACCGGCGGATATTCAGGGATGGTTTGACCACCCCGAATCACATGGATCATCAGACCTTTTGGCAAGATCACACCACAGACCACGAGGCTTGGCATTCAAGTAAAAAGGCATCAAAATTCACCAATCCCGAACTCCGAATACTCCACCACCTAATCACCAGAACCCTTCATCCAAAAGCCAGATTTGGCGGTGCTGTCACCATCAGAGACATGCGCCTAATGCACGCCATCATGAACAACCAGAATATACAGGTGGCGCATCTCCTCGCTCAGGCCATCACCACCGAGAAGAGTTCAGCAAGCACGGTTATACCGGTTTTAGGAGGTGTTGTGACTAAGTTGCTCAGAAGAATGGGTGTTTTAGGGGATGTTGAATGGCTTAATTATACGGCTGGGGCCGTATTCGAGGAGATTGGGTATAAGTTGTTAAGTTATTGGAGGTATATTGGCGTGGAGGGTGAACAGTTGATCATCCAAGCGAACCCGGAGATACCCGATTCCGAGGAACGGGCGGTGCCAGGGGTGAGAGTTCGAGGATTTAGGCATGACACTCGGACACGGGACGGAAGTAGGAGGCGAGGTTCTCAGGAACCTATGGATGAGGATGATCCGACGGCCCATGGGCGGCCCACCGACACCCGCCGGCATTCATCAGTCGGAGAGGGTGATCGTCCACGATCACGATACCCACCGTACGGCTATCAGTACCACATGGGGGATGTACCGGGACAGGAGAGTTGGTTCTCCCATCATGCGATCCTTGAAAATTTGGATCATTTTGCGCATTACGCAGGGAGACAGTTTGACATCCCACCATTTTCACATGAGTATCCGGTGATGCAAGCCTACCGTGATCCTATGGGTGCTGGCCCGAGCCATCAGTTTTCAGGACCTCCACAGCCACCGACTCACCATTATTCGCAGCGTACAGTGATCACGCCTACACCTCCACCACCACCTCCAGAGACTACAGGGGCCGAGAACTTCATTAATCAGATATTCAGCACCGACCCCATTCTCACATCTACTGTTGGTCAGGACCCGGTGTGGGATCAGGCATTGGAGCAGCGTACGACTGCAGGGGTTACGTAGGGTATAGAGGGTATAAATGTGAACCAACAGTGGGGACAAAATAGAGGTTCACAGGATAGTATGAGTTGGAACTTAGGGCCGATGGTATTTACGAGCACGTCATCGTTGACCGGGTTGATAGCTAGATCAGATGAGATTGAGTTTAGGATATCCTCGGGTGTTAACACAGCAGAGTTGGCAGATCAGTTTGCCACGGATGAGGAGCTGACCAGTGAGGGTCAATCTAGACTGCGGAACCCGACCAGAGCCCGTACCAGCGTTATCTACTCTCCACCATACTCAGCCCCCCAACCGTGATCTTGAGTATCTTTTGGAACATTCTACTTTCATTATTGCTACATTACATTTTATTACATTACATTATGTTTCTGTACGCCCGGTTTGGGCATAATTACTTTTATTTTTAGCATGTATGGTTGTCTTTAGAATAAATGTTGCATGAATAAACGTCACAAATCAAACGACGATCGAGACCATACGAGGCGGACATTGGAGCAAAGACGACTTGAACAGGATGACGCCAGCACCAGAATTGAAGAATCCATATACAGCGCACCATCCAATTGCACGTCTTGAAACCCTAGGGGAGTACTACGTCTTCAACACCTTTTCAATTAGAATATACGCAATTACTATACCACTATAAAAACTAAGTGTGGGATTGGCAACCCCACCAACATAAACTTTTAATAACACAAATACCTCTTTTAAAAACTAAAGTGTGGGATACTCCGTATCCTTAACATTGAGGACAATGTTATTTTAAAGTGTGGGATAGCAAATGTTGCACATAACGATTCTTGTAAAATCCTCAAGTTTTTCACAAAATTTAAAACTTTTCGAATTATAAAACGCTAAGGATGATTAAATTCTATAAAAGATCAAAAAGTTTTTACTACAAAATAGACAAAAAGGGTAAAACAAGGTTGAAAACTTTTTGCGAAAAATCAAAATCAATTTTCCCAATAGAGCATTGCATAACAAAAGGCGCAATTCGACCTGATATAATTGTTGTGAGGCACCCCCAAATAAGGCTTTATAAGCACTCATTTTTAGTGCTTCACTATATTTCCGTTGAGCGCGTCGATGTTAACATCTCGGAATCAGAACTTGCTCTTGATCTACATTTCGGAATCACACATTTTGACGAGAATGACTAAGTTAAAACCTCAGCTATTCATGAAGACAAAAACAACCTTCGCTACACACTTCCGTTTCCACTTTCGCTCCACAAAATCCATTTCACTTTTTCTTATCCGCTTCATAAATAAATAAATCCCGACTAAATCATTCTTTTTCGGGGAAAACCTCCAAAATCGCAATAGAAAAATGCGAGCATCCAAGTCAAGTATCAAAGAAGATCGCCCAAAAGGAGACCTCGAAGAGAAAAGCAAAAGATGCTTTAAAAAAAAAAAAGAAACTAGAGCAAAGTCTCTATGAATAAAGGCTCTGAGAAAGGGAGCAGAACCAGCAAAGATTCGAGAAAAGAACTCCTGGCAGTCAAAGAGAAGGATGATCGTCAAAGAAATTCCTGACAAAAAGCTGAACGGATCAATGAAATCAGTCTTTTAAAAAGAAAACTCCTATCTATCAAAACCCTTCGTACTCTAGAAACTTCCAAACCCCCATTTCTTCATAATTCAAGCTGAGACGATAACCGAAAAATTCTCGCAAATAAGTGATGGAGATTTGAGTCTTGATCAAGCCTATGACGAAGAATGTAAACATGACTGGCTAAGAGTGACTTCATTTCTTAGAACTTTAGGATACCCTAAGAGATAGCCTCAGTTATGTAACCTCCTCTCATGCTTGCGGGAAAAGATTTGAGACTAGCAAAAAGAATAAAGACCGAGTTTCCGCTCTTCTGTCTTGCGGAACGAAACAGCTTGATCTCTACAAATTAAAGTCCTCACTGGTTTTAAGTTCAGAAGTTTGCTTGAGGACAAGCAAAGTCTAAGTGTGGGATATTTGATATCGGCTAAAAAGTCACGTTTTTACCCCCGATATTGAGTCCCAAAAGCATAAAGTTCAACACTTTGTCGGCAAAGTAATCGCTTTTTCGGTTAAACTTGTAGGCAAAGTAATTACGAAGACGATGCAAAAAGAATCAAGAGAAACGGAGCTAAAACGAAGATTCTAGAGAGAAAAAGGTGAAAGACAAGAAATCAAGTTACGATCCAGGAAATTCAAGTTGACCAGGAGCCAAAAACGGCCTGCCATACGGCCTGCCGTATGGAAACGGCCTGCCATATACGTGCCACCACACGTGTTGCCAAACGGCCTGCCACAAAAACGGCCTGCCAAATACGGCCTGCCAAACGGCCAGCCAGCCGTATTTGGCTATTTTCCAAGTCTATTTAAAGGGTCTTTGTCATTCATTCCAACACACACCTCTCTTCACTCTCTCACTACAATACACTTTCTCCCACTAGAGCTTTCAATGCCTTCTCACCTCCGAGCGGGAAATTAAGTACCCGGAGGCGAACGCCGAAGATTGTAATAGGAGCGGGCTAGAGGTTGTCAGCACTTGTAATGGTTCAGATCTCGTCTGTAAACGGTGAATGCTTTCCTTAATTTAATAAAGCTATTATCTTGAGTTGCTTTCATCTTGCATGATTATCTATCTGTTACAATTGTTTATCATATGTTGAATATTTTATCTGAAACTTGTTATGTTGTTATGCTGAAACCTTGACGGTTTAGAAGTTTAATTTACGGAGCACCCTTTCTGCTTATTCACGTGGCTATAACCTAGTATTAGGACATGATCAACCCTAGGATACTTGGTATGTAGTTATGTGTGCTTAACCTCACAATAGGGATATAGTACCTACGTACGAATAAGTATTTTTTTCGTCATAGAAGAGCTGCCCATTTAGGTTGTGATTAGAGTTAGCAATAGAGAGTTCAGTGATCACTAGCTTTCTCAGAAGCATGATTCGCGTCAGAAGCAATGTTCTTGAGATGTTGTAAGATGATCCGGGGTTGAATAAGTGATCGCAAAGGAGAGACTTCTATCCCAATTAGCAGTACCTTAGGATATCTAAGATTGCACATCTGTTAATGTTGAGGCATAGCATGTTTAGTGGTAGGATATTGTAGTGACCCGAACTTTTCCATGTTTATATATATTAATTGAGATTGATATTTATATGATTAAATGTTTCCAACATGTTAAGCAATCAAACTTGTTAAGACTTGATTAATTGAAATATGTTTCATATAGACAATTGACCACCCAAGTTGATCGGTGATTCACGAACGTTAAAACTTGTAAAAACTATATGATGACATATATATGGATATATATATATATAGTTAACATGATACTATGATAAGAAAACATATCATAAAGTATATTAACAATGAACTACATATGTAAAAACAAGACTACTAACTTAATGATTTTTAAACGAGACATATATGTAACGATTATCGTTGTAAAGACATTTAATGTATATATATATCATATTAAGAGATATTCATACATGATAATATCATGATAATATAATAATTTAAAATCTCATTTGATATTATAAACATTGAGTTAACAACATTTAACAAGATCGTTAACCTAAAGGTTTCAAAACAACACTTACATGTAACGACTAACGATGACTTAACGACTCAGTTAAAATGTATATACATGTAGTGTTTTAATATGTATTTATACACTTTTGAAAGACTTCAATACACTTATCAAAATACTTCTACTTAACAAAAATGCTTACAATTACATCCTCGTTCAGTTTCATCAACAATTCTACTCGTATGCACCCGTATTCGTACTCGTACAATACACAGCTTTTAGATGTATGTACTATTGGTATATACACTCCAATGATCAGCTCTTAGCAGCCCATGTGAGTCACCTAACACATGTGGGAACCATCATTTGGCAACTAGCATGAAATATCTCATAAAATTACAAAAATATGAGTAATCATTCATGACTTATTTACATGAAAACAAAATTACATATCCTTTATATCTAATCCATACACCAACGACCAAAAACACCTACAAACACTTTCATTCTTCAATTTTCTTCATCTAATTGATCTCTCTCAAGTTCTATCTTCAAGTTCTAAGTGTTCTTCATAAATTCCAAAAGTTCTAGTTTCATAAAATCAAGAATACTTTCAAGTTTGCTAGCTCACTTCCAATCTTGTAAGGTGATCATCCAACCACAAGAAATCTTTGTTTCTTACAGTAGGTTATCATTCTAATACAAGGTAATAATCATATTCAAACTTTGGTTCAATTTCTATAACTATAACAATCTTATTTCAAGTGATGATCTTACTTGAACTTGTTTTCGTGTCATGATTCTGCTTCAAGAACTTCGAGCCATCCAAGGATCCATTGAAGCTAGATCCATTTTTCTCTTTTCCAGTAGGTTTATCCAAGGAAATTAAGGTAGTAATGATGTTCATAACATCATTCGATTCATACATATAAAGCTATCTTATTCGAAGGTTTAAACTTGTAATCACTAGAACATAGTTTAGTTAATTCTAAACTTGTTCGCAAACAAAAGTTAATCCTTCTAACTTGACTTTTAAAATCAACTAAACACATGTTCTATATCTATATGATATGCTAACTTAATGATTTAAAACCTGGAAACACGAAAAACACCGTAAAACCGGATTTACGCCGTCGTAGTAACACCGCGGGCTGTTTTGGGTTAGTTAATTAAAAACTATGATAAACTTTGATTTAAAAGTTGTTATTCTGGGAAAATGATTTTTATTATGAACATGAAACTATATCCAAAAATTATGGTTAAACTCAAAGTGGAAGTATGTTTTCTAAAATGGTCATCTAGACGTCGTTCTTTCGACTGAAATGACTACCTTTACAAAAACGACTTGTAACTTATTTTTCCGACTATAAACCTATACTTTTTCTGTTTAGATTCATAAAATAGAGTTCAATATGAAATCATAGCAATTTGATTCACTCAAAACGGATTTAAAATGAAGAAGTTATGGGTAAAACAAGATTGGATAATTTTTCTCATTTTAGCTACGTGAAAATTGGTAACAAATCTATTCCAACCATAACTTAATCAACTTGTATTGTATATTATGTAATCTTGAGATACCATAGACACGTATACAATGTTTCGACCTATCATGTCGACACATCTATATATATTTCGGAACAACCATAGACACTCTATATGTGAATGTTGGAGTTAGCTATACAGGGTTGAGGTTGATTCCAAAATATATATAGTTTGAGTTGTGATCAATACTGAGATACGTATACACTGGGTCGTGGATTGATTCAAGATAATATTTATCGATTTATTTCTGTACATCTAACTGTGGACAACTAGTTATAGGTTACTAACGAGGACAGCTGACTTAATAAACTTAAAACATCAAAATATATTAAAAGTGTTGTAAATATATTTTGAACATACTTTAATATATATGTATATATTGTTATAGGTTCGTGAATCAACAGTGGCCAAGTCTTACTTCCCGACGAAGTAAAAATCTGTGAAAGTGAGTTATAGTCCCACTTTTAAAATCTAATATTTTTGGGATGAGAATACATGCAGGTTTTATAAATGATTTACAAAATAGACACAAGTACGTGAAATTACATTCTATGGTTGAATTATCAAAATCGAATATGCCCCTTTTTATTAAGTCTGGTAATCTAAGAATTAGGGAACAGACACTCTAATTGACGCGAATCCTAAAGATAGATCTATTGGGCCTAACAAACCCCATCCAAAGTACCGGATGCTTTAGTACTTCGAAATTTATATCATATCCGAAGGGTGTCCCGGAATGATGGGGATATTCTTATATATGCATCTTGTTATTGTCGGTTACCAGGTGTTCACCATATGAATGATTTTTATCTCTATGTATGGGATGTGTATTGAAATATGAAATCTTGTGGTCTATTGTTACGATTTGATATATATAGGTTAAACCTATAACTCACCAACATTTTTGTTGACGTTTAAAGCATGTTTATTCTCAGGTGAATACTAAGAGCTTCCGCTGTTGCATACTAAAATAAGGACAAGATTTGGAGTCCATGTTTGTATGATATTGTGTAAAAACTGCATTCAAGAAACTGATTTCGATGTAACATATTTGTATTGTAAACCATTATGTAATGGTCGTGTGTAAACAGGATATTTTAGATTATCATTATTTGATAATCTACGTAAAGCTTTTTAAACCTTTATTTATGAAATAAAGGTTATGGTTTGTTTTAAAAATGAATGCAGTCTTTGAAAAACGTCTCATATAGAGGTCAAAACCTCGCAACGAAATCAATTAATATGGAACGTTTTTAATCAATAAGAACGGGACATTTCAGTTGGTATCCGAGCGTTGGTCTTAGAGAACCAGAAAATTTGCATTAGTGTGTCTTATCGAGTTTGTTAGGATGCATTAGTGAGTCTGGACTTCGACCGTGTTTTCTTTAAAAATGATTGCTTAACATTTTTGTTGGAAACTATATATTTTTAACATATGAATATTATGTGATATATTAATCTCTTAACGTGTTTGATATTATGTGATAGATGTCTACCTCTAGAACAAGTCCCATTGACTCACCTAATAATAATGAAGAGTCAAATGTAAATTGGAATGATTTGTGGACTGATTCACAAGTTCCCGAAGAGGAACCGGAAGAAGAGTCGGAACCGGAAGAAGAATCGGAACCGGAAGAAGAATCAGAACCGGATGAAGAAATAGAACCGGTGGGGGAAATAATAAAACGGTTAAGTAAAAGAAAATCCTCAACCAACCGACCAAAGTTAATTATGGTCAATGGTGTTTCCGCCAAGGAAGCAAAATATTGGGAGGATTACCAATTCTCCGATGAATCGGATTCCGACGAGAATTCCGATGATGTTATAGAAATTACCCCAACTGAATTTAAAAAGGCAAAAGAAAATAATAAGGGAAAGGGCATAAAAATAGAGAAATCTAATTCCAACCCCGATGAACTTTATATGTATCGTCAACCCCCGAAGTCCTTAAGTTGTAACAATGACCCGGGAACCTCTAAACCACCAGGTTTTTCTAAACCAATGTGGACAACGACGGCTCGTATTAGGGGAACATCATATATCCCTAGAAACTTGGCAAAACGAACCAAAACCGAAGAAGAAGAAACGAGCGAGTCGGAATAAGATAGTTGTATTCGTGTGGTGTAATATATGTAATATAGTGTTCTTATGCTTTATGATATATGTAAAAATTGCTTGTATTAATAAGTATTTTTTTTATGAAACTAACTCTTGTCTATTTTACAGTTTAAAAACACAAAATGGATAGACAACCCAATATTTTAAGAGACCTACCCGGAGACATGATTGATGAAATCTTGTCTAGAGTCGGCCAGAATTCTTCGGCACAACTATTTAAGGCGAGATCAGTTTGTAAGACATTCGAAGAACGTTCCAAGAATGTCTTGGTTTATAAGAGACTTTCGTTTGAAAGATGGGGGATATCACATTGGGAAACCCATAAGTTACGATGTGTTTACTTTGACACATATATTGCGGGGAACCCAAATGCTATTTTACGCAACGGGTTAAGAAATTATTTTGACTCAATATATCCGAATATTGGACTTCGTGATTTAGAAAAAGCGGCTAACATGCAACATAAAGAAGCATGTTATGCTTACGGATTAGTAATGTTCGCTTCTCACCAAAGTGAGAACAAGAACATCGGGCTACAACTATTAAACAAAACGTTTCCACAAGTGACGGAGTCGGTAATTGGGGTAAGAAATGAGGTTTTTAGATTATTACGGGACTGTTGGACATTACGTAACCCTCGTCCCTTTGATGACGTTACAACACGCTGTCTTATCAACGGCCATAATGGTTATGTTGCACAAGACCAAGGATGGGAAGTAGTCCTAGTAAAACCAGAATGCATGACTTGTTTCTGGACGTATGAATTACGTGTCTTTATTGCCTTTGCCGAACGACTTGTGTACTAGCTAGAATTGTCTTCACAACTATCTTGTATCAAAGTTATTGTGTGCTATATTTCATGCTTTATGTAAAATAAGCGGTATTGTAAGTTTGTAAAATATTGTATAAAAGTTTGAACGCGAAATATTATTACAATCAGTTTTTCATATAGAATTGTAGTAGTTGAATTGTATATTAGCTACTAAGTATGAACTTAACGGGTAGGTACTACCCGAATTTAAACTTATAAAACGCTAATATGAAGAAAAAGCTTTTATAAATGAGTTCATATTATGCTACGAAATACTATTAACTACTCTTAATATTCTGAATGATTAACTTGTTCCATTTAACTATTTTGAAGGAAATGGCACCGACTACTCGACACACCGTGAATATGAATGAAGAGGAATTCCGTACTTTTCTAGCTTCAAACATAGCCGCAGTACAGGCTGCGCTACATACCAACAATAACCTTGGATCTAGCAGTACAGGAAATCGTGTAGGATGCACCTACAAAGAATTCACTGCCTGCAAACCTTTGGAATTTGATGGAACCGAAGGACCGATCGGATTGAAACGGTGGACCGAGAAGGTTGAATCGGTGTTTGCCATAAGTAAGTGTACTGAAGAGGACAAAGTGAAGTACGCTACGCATACCTTCACAGGTTCTGCGTTAACATGGTGGAATACCTATCTAGAGCAAGTGGGACAAGATGATGCGTACGCACTACCGTGGTCAGCATTCAAGCACTTGATGAACGAGAAGTACCGTCCCAGAACCGAGGTCAATAAGCTCAAGACAGAACTTAGAGGGTTACGAACCCAAGGATTTGATATTACCACGTACGAAAGACGATTCACAGAATTGTGCCTATTGTGTCCGGGAGCATTCGAAGATGAGGAAGAGAAGATCGACGCGTTTGTGAAAGGATTACCGGAAAGAATCCAAGAAGATATAAGTTCACACGAGCCCGCCTCCATACAACAGGCATGTAGAATGGCTCACAAACTAGTGAACCAGATTGAAGAAAGAATTAAAGAACAGACTGCTGAAGAGGCCAATGTGAAGCAAGTCAAAAGAAAGTGGGAGGAAAACGGTGATAAGAATCACCAATACAACAACAACAGTAATTACAACAATAATCGCAACAATTATCCCAACAATCGCAACATCAATCGCAACTACAACAAACGGCCCAACAACAACAACAACAACAACAACAGCAACTACAACAATCATCCCAACAACAATAATAACCGCAACAACAACAACAATCAGAAGCAGCTATGCCAAAGGTGTGAAAAGAATCACTCGGGGTTCTGCACCAAATTTTGCAACAAGTGTAAAAGAAATGGTCATAGCGCGGCGAAGTGTGAGGTCTACGGACCAGGGGCTAATAGAACGAAAGGAACAAATGGTGTCGGAACGAGTAATGGCGGAGCAAGTAGTGTCGGAGCAAGTTATGCCAATGTAGTTTGTTATAAATGTGGAAAACCAGGGCACATTATTAGAAATTGCCCGAACCAGGAGAACACGAATGGACAAGTCCGTGGAAGAGTTTTCAATATTAATGCGATAGAGGCACAGGAAGACCCGAAGCTTGTTACGGGTACGTTTCTTATTGACAATAAATCTGCTTACGTTTTATTTGATTCGGGTGCGGATAGAAGCTATATGAGTAGAGATTTTTGTGCTAAATTAAGTTGTCCATTGACGCCTTTGGATTGTAAATTTTTACTCGAATTAGCAAATGGTAAATTAATTTCAGCAGATAATATATGTCGGAATCGAGAAATTAAACTGGTTAGCGAAACATTTAAGATTGATTTGATACCAGTAGAGTTAGGGAGTTTTGATGTGATAATCGGTATGGACTAGTTGAAAGAAGTGAAAGCGGAGATCGTTTGTTACAAAAATGCAATTCGCATTATACGAGAAAAAGGAAAACCCTTAATGGTGTATGGAGAAAAGGGCAACACGAAGCTACATCTTATTAGTAATTTGAAGGCACAAAAACTAATAAGAAAAGGTTGCTATGCTGTTCTAGCACACGTCGAGAAAGTACAAACTGAAGAAAAGAGCATCAATGATGTTCCCATTGCAAAAGAATTTCCCGATGTATTTCCGAAAGAATTACCGGGATTACCCCCACATCGATCCGTTGAATTTCAAATAGATCTTGTACCAGGAGCTGCACCAATAGCTCGTGCTCCTTACAGACTCGCACCCAGCGAGATGAAAGAACTGCAAAGCCAATTACAAGAACTTTTAGAGCGTGGTTTCATTCGACCAAGCACATCACCGTGGGGAGCTCCTGTTTTGTTTGTCAAGAAGAAAGATGGTACATTCAGGTTGTGTATCGACTACCGAGAGTTGAACAAACTTACCATCAAGAACCGCTACCCACTACCGAGAATCGACGACTTATTTGATCAACTACAAGGCTCGTCTGTTTATTCAAAGATTGACTTACGTTCCGGGTATCATCAAATGCGGGTGAAAGAAGATGATATTCCAAAGACTGCTTTCAGAACACGTTACGGTCATTACGAGTTTATGGTCATGCCGTTTGGTTTAACTAATGCACCAGCTGTGTTCATGGACCTTATGAACCGAGTGTGTGGACCATACCTTGACAAGTTTGTCATTGTTTTCATTGATGACATACTTATTTACTCAAAGAATGACCAAGAACACGGTGAACATTTGAGAAAGGTGTTAGAAGTATTGAGGAAGGAAGAATTGTACGCTAAGTTTTCAAAGTGTGCATTTTGGTTGGAAGAAGTTCAATTCCTCGGTCACATAGTGAACAAAGAAGGTATTAAGGTGGATCCGGCAAAGATAGAAACTGTTGAAAAGTGGGAAACCCCGAAAACTCCGAAACACATACGCCAGTTTTTAGGACTAGCTGGTTACTACAGAAGGTTCATCCAAGACTTTTCCAGAATAGCAAAACCCTTGACTGCATTAACGCATAAAGGGAAGAAATTTGAATGGAATGATGAACAAGAGAAAGCGTTTCAGTTATTGAAGAAAAAGCTAACTACGGCACCTATATTGTCATTGCCTGAAGGGAATGATGATTTTGTGATTTATTGTGATGCATCAAAGCAAGGTCTCGGTTGTGTATTAATGCAACGAACGAAGGTGATTGCTTATGCGTCTAGACAATTGAAGATTCACGAACAAAATTATACGACGCATGATTTGGAATTAGGCGCGGTTGTTTTTGCATTAAAGACTTGGAGGCACTACTTATATGGGGTCAAAAGTATTATATATACCAACCACAAAAGTCTTCAACACATATTTAATCAGAAACAACTG
Source organism: Rutidosis leptorrhynchoides (assembly GCF_046630445.1). Taxonomy (NCBI): domain Eukaryota; kingdom Viridiplantae; phylum Streptophyta; class Magnoliopsida; order Asterales; family Asteraceae; genus Rutidosis; species Rutidosis leptorrhynchoides. The sequence continues at coordinate 338,840,086 of NC_092337.1, read as the reverse complement.
AATATGAGGCAGCGTAGGTGGATTGAATTATTGAATGATTACGACTTTGAGATTCATTACCACCCGGGGAAGGCAAATGTGGTAGCCGATGCCTTGAGCAGGAAGGACAGAGAACCCATTCGAGTAAAATCTATGAATATAATGATTCATAATAACATTACTACTCAAATAAAGGAGGCGCAACAAGGAGTTTTAAAAGAGGGAAATTTAAAGGATGAAATACCCAAAGGATCGGAGAAGCATCTTAATATTCGGGAAGACGGAACCCGGTATAGGGCTGAAAGGATTTGGGTACCAAAATTTGGAGATATGAGAGAAATGGTACTTAGAGAAGCTCATAAAACCAGATACTCAATACATCCTGGAACGGGGAAGATGTACAAGGATCTCAAGAAACATTTTTGGTGGCCGGGTATGAAAGCCGATGTTGCTAAATAGGTAGGAGAATGTTTGACGTGTTCTAAGGTCAAAGCTGAGCATCAGAAACCATCAGGTCTACTTCAACAACCCGAAATCCCGGAATGGAAATGGGAAAACATTACCATGGATTTCATCACTAAATTGCCAAGGACTGCAAGTGGTTTTGATACTATTTGGGTAATAGTTGATCGTTTCACCAAATCAGCACACTTCCTACCAATAAGAGAAGATGACAAGATGGAGAAGTTAGCACGACTGTATTTGAAGGAAGTCGTCTCCAGACATGGAATACCAATCTCTATTATCTCTGATAGGGATGGCAGATTTATTTCAAGATTCTGGCAGACATTACAGCAAGCATTAGGAACTCGTCTAGACATGAGTACTGCCTATCATCCACAAACTGATGGGCAGAGCGAAAGGACGATACAAACGCTTGAAGACATGCTACGAGCATGTGTTATTGATTTCGGAAACAGTTGGGATCGACATCTACCGTTAGCAGAATTTTCCTACAACAACAGCTACCATTCAAGCATTGAGATGGTGCCGTTTGAAGCACTTTATGGTAGAAAGTGCAGGTCTCCGATTTGTTGGAGTGAAGTGGGGGATAGACAGATTACGGGTCCGGATATTATACAAGAAACTACCGAGAAGATCATCCAAATTCAACAACGGTTGAAAACCGCCCAAAGTCGACAAAAGAGCTACGCTGACATTAAAAGAAAAGATATAGAATTTGAAATTGGAGAGATGGTCATGCTTAAAGTTGCACCTTGGAAAGGCGTTGTTCGATTTGGTAAACGAGGGAAATTAAATCCAAGGTATATTGGACCATTCAAGATTATTGATCGTGTCGGACCAGTAGCTTACCGACTAGAGTTACCTCAACAACTCGCGGCTGTACATAACACTTTCCACGTCTCGAATTTAAAGAAATGTTTTGCTAAAGAAGATCTCACTATTCCGTTAGATGAAATCCAAATCAACGAAAAACTTCAATTCATCGAAGAACCCGTCGAAATAATGGATCGTGAGGTTAAAAGACTTAAGCAAAACAAGATACCAATTGTTAAGGTTCGATGGAATGCTCGTAGAGGACCCGAGTTTACCTGGGAGCGTGAAGATCAGATGAAGAAGAAATACCCGCATCTATTTCCAGAAGATTCGTCAACACCTTCAACAGCTTAAAATTTCGGGACGAAATTTATTTAACGGGTAGGTACTGTAGTGACCCGAACTTTTCCATGTTTATATATATTAATTGAGATTGATATTTACATGATTAAATGTTTCCAACATGTTAAGCAATCAAACTTGTTAAGACTTGATTAATTGAAATATGTTTCATATAGACAATTGACCACCCAAGTTGATCGGTGATTCACGAACGTTAAAACTTGTAAAAACTATATGATGACATATATATGGATATATATATATATAGTTAACATGATACTATGATAAGAAAACATATCATAAAGTATATTAACAATGAACTACATATGTAAAAACAAGACTACTAACTTAATGATTTTTAAACGAGACATATATGTAACGATTATCGTTGTAAAGACATTTAATGTATATATATATCATATTAAGAGATATTCATACATGATAATATCATGATAATATAATAATTTAAAATCTCATTTGATATTATAAACATTGAGTTAACAACATTTAACAAGATCGTTAACCTAAAGGTTTCAAAACAACACTTACATGTAACGACTAACGATGACTTAACGACTCAGTTAAAATGTATATACATGTAGTGTTTTAATATGTATTTATACACTTTTGAAAGACTTCAATACACTTATCAAAATACTTCTACTTAACAAAAATGCTTACAATTACATCCTCGTTCAGTTTCATCAACAATTCTACTCGTATGCACCCGTATTCGTACTCGTACAATACACAGCTTTTAGATGTATGTACTATTGGTATATACACTCCAATGATCAGCTCTTAGCAGCCCATGTGAGTCACCTAACACATGTGGGAACCATCATTTGGCAACTAGCATGAAATATCTCATAAAATTACAAAAATATGAGTAATCATTCATGACTTATTTACATGAAAACAAAATTACATATCCTTTATATCTAATCCATACACCAACGACCAAAAACACCTACAAACACTTTCATTCTTCAATTTTCTTCATCTAATTGATCTCTCTCAAGTTCTATCTTCAAGTTCTAAGTGTTCTTCATAAATTCCAAAAGTTCTAGTTTCATAAAATCAAGAATACTTTCAAGTTTGCTAGCTCACTTCCAATCTTGTAAGGTGATCATCTAACCTCAAGAAATCTTTGTTTCTTACAGTAGGTTATCATTCTAATACAAGGTAATAATCATATTCAAACTTTGGTTCAATTTCTATAACTATAACAATCTTATTTCAAGTGATGATCTTACTTGAACTTGTTTTCGTGTCATGATTCTGCTTCAAGAACTTCGAGCCATCCAAGGATCCATTGAAGCTAGATCCATTTTTCTCTTTTCCAGTAGGTTTATCCAAGGAAATTAAGGTAGTAATGATGTTCATAACATCATTCGATTCATACATATAAAGCTATCTTATTCGAAGGTTTAAACTTGTAATCACTAGAACATAGTTTAGTTAATTCTAAACTTGTTCGCAAACAAAAGTTAATCCTTCTAACTTGACTTTTAAAATCAACTAAACACATGTTCTATATCTATATGATATGCTAACTTAATGATTTAAAACCTGGAAACACGAAAAACACCGTAAAACCGGATTTACGCCGTCGTAGTAACACCGCGGGCTGTTTTGGGTTAGTTAATTAAAAACTATGATAAACTTTGATTTAAAAGTTGTTATTCTGGGAAAATGATTTTTATTATGAACATGAAACTATATCCAAAAATTATGGTTAAACTCAAAGTGAAAGTATGTTTTCTAAAATGGTCATCTAGACGTCGTTCTTTCGACTGAAATGACTACCTTTACAAAAACGACTTGTAACTTATTTTTCTGACTATAAACCTATACTTTTTCTGTTTAGATTCATAAAATAGAGTTCAATATGAAATCATAGCAATTTGATTCACTCAAAACGGATTTAAAATGAAGAAGTTATGGGTAAAACAAGATTGGATAATTTTTCTCATTTTAGCTACGTGAAAATTGGTAACAAATCTATTCCAACCATAACTTAATCAACTTGTATTGTATATTATGTAATCTTGAGATACCATAGACACGTATACAATGTTTCGACCTATCATGTCGACACATCTATATATATTTCGGAACAACCATAGACACTCTATATGTGAATGTTGGAGTTAGCTATACAGGGTTGAGGTTGATTCCAAAATATATATAGTTTGAGTTGTGATCAATACTGAGATACGTATACACTGGGTCGTGGATTGATTCAAGATAATATTTATCGATTTATTTCTGTACATCTAACTGTGGACAACTAGTTATAGGTTACTAACGAGGACAGCTGACTTAATAAACTTAAAACATCAAAATATATTAAAAGTGTTGTAAATATATTTTGAACATACTTTAATATATATGTATATATTGTTATAGGTTCGTGAATCAACAGTGGCCAAGTCTTACTTCCCGACGAAGTAAAAATCTGTGAAAGTGAGTTATAGTCCCACTTTTAAAATCTAATATTTTTGGGATGAGAATACATGCAGATTTTATAAATGATTTACAAAATAGACACAAGTACGTGAAATTACATTCTATGGTTGAATTATCAAAATCGAATATGCCCCTTTTTATTAAGTCTGGTAATCTAAGAATTAGGGAACAGACACCCTAATTGACGCGAATCCTAAAGATAGATCTATTGGTCCTAACAAACCCCATCCAAAGTACCGGATGCTTTAGTACTTCGAAATTTATATCATATCCGAAGGGTGTCCCGGAATGATGGGGATATTCTTATATATGCATCTTGTTATTGTCGGTTACCAGGTGTTCACCATATGAATGATTTTTATCTCTATGTATGGGATGTGTATTGAAATATGAAATCTTGTGGTCTATTGTTACGATTTGATATATATAGGTTAAACCTATAACTCACCAACATTTTTGTTGACGTTTAAAGCATGTTTATTCTCAGGTGAATACTAAGAGCTTCCGCTGTTGCATACTAAAATAAGGACAAGATTTGGAGTCCATGTTTGTATGATATTGTGTAAAAACTGCATTCAAGAAACTGATTTCGATGTAACATATTTGTATTGTAAACCATTATGTAATGGTCGTGTGTAAACAGGATATTTTAGATTATCATTATTTGATAATCTACGTAAAGCTTTTTAAACCTTTATTTATGAAATAAAGGTTATGGTTTGTTTTAAAAATGAATGCAGTCTTTGAAAAACGTCTCATATAGAGGTCAAAACCTCGCAACGAAATCAATTAATATGGAACGTTTTTAATCAATAAGAACGGGACATTTCAGATATTGCTTTAGTTAGACCAACTAGGATTAAGAAAATCCGAGACGTTCCTTTATTGGGTAAACCACTTTGTTCATGTACCTAGGATCCTATCCATAAGGTCGTTTAAACCTTTCAGGTTAGCATTGGGAGTAGAGATTACCTGTCTTAGCCAGAATCTTCAAAGCCTAAACTCTTAGTGACAAATCAGTTAGGTTCACAGCCCAGTTGATTGAGGTTTAGTGTTTATCCTAGGAAGTTGAACTCTTGCGATAATTCCCCTTCAGAATTCTATTCATCATACCTATCTTTACTTTCATTGTCTAATTACTATTTTATCTAGTTAATCTTAATCTATCACCTCTTGTCACTAGGGTTAACTATATAGGCACTTTTGTCCCACGTTACTGAACAAACATACAAAAATACGTATCTGAGTTATATTTACCACTTACTCGTTTAAAAGGAAGACAAGTAGGTGAACTATAGCTTGGAACCCCAGCTAAATATAAATAAAAAACAACCACTACTCGCCCTCGTGGTAGCTGGCTCGGACGTGCCGCGGCCTAACGACACTGCGAAAATAAAACCGTCCGTTTCGGCCATATCAACTGGTTACTGGAATCGATGGTCGGATTGGGTGCGTAAGATTCCAACTTCATCTACAAAGACAATAATCAAAACAACAAATTAGTGAAAAATAAAATTTGTAACTAGGGTTACATCATGTAAATGCAAAGCATAAGAGTATGAGATATACCTTTTTCAAGTTTTTGGCAGCGAAGATGAAAAGGGAAGACCGGTTTTAAAAGGAAAAAGATTGTGAGATACGAAAAAGCCTAAAGGCTATTTATAGAGAAAATATGGGAGTCAAAAGGTAACGCGGGTATAATGATGACAGTACACGTGTATCAAACTCAAGCTAAATACCTTGTTAAGAGGTCCGGTGCACGTTAGCATCAACAGGCAGTTGCATAATTACAATCATTACCTTTTCGGTAAACAGTGACAGTTGTCACCTCGGGTGCAGGAAATGCAGCCGAAAAGACAGTTTGGTGACTGCACACATACATTGCATTTAATGCTAATACAGTATCCGGTTACGCATATATATTTAAATAACCTCACAAACTGTCCGATTACATTTGAAATCCAACTAGGATTTATATTGGCACTATTAAGCTTGCTAATATGGTTTAAAGGTGTTGTTAAGGTTCATTTTGTATACATGTTTCTTACTAGTTCGACGTCATACACTATATTTCATTGTATATAACATCGAACTGGGGGGACTTAATGATACGCATATCCGCAAGGTTGTGCGGATGCGCATCCAAAGCCCTAAACCGCACACAAACTGCCATATAAGGCCTATGGAATGGGTATAGACGCACCTTATGCGCCTATACCATCTGATGCAAGTTTCTTATACTTGCATAAGGATCCGGTACATTCTAGAAGAATGTACGGTATAATCAATTCAGATTCTTTTTCTTAAATAACGAAAGTTAGTTGGGATAAGATCACATTTAATTAGGGAAGAGATTCTACCGAAACCCTAATTCTTGAGCCTATAAATACATAGCTCATAAACCCTAAAAGAGATACACATATACATTCGTTTACTTATACGTAAACCACAACATACAAATCTCCATCGTACGAACAAAGCTTCTTACGATCTTAAAGACTTTCAGGTATGTCTCGAACTATAAAACCTTCATGTCTTTGGGCCACTCAACCTCGTATGCTAGGTTGTTGGTGGACTCTTAAATCGGTCACCATGTCGGAATCGAAACGATATCGATGTGGGTTATCCACGACTAAGCGTCGGAGGTCAGAATGTTGTTAGTCCCTAAACCCCGTTATGCACTCAAGCGTAGGTTCACCTTGACCCCGTGAAAATATGCTTGATCAGCGAGATCGACTTTAATACCTTGACCACTAACAACATGGCCTAGGAATTGGACTTCGTTTAACCAAAATTCACACTTGGAGAATTTGGCATAGAGTTGCTCTTTTCTCAAGAGTTCGAGTGTAAGACGGGGATGTTGTTCGTTTTCTTCTTCGCTTTTTGAATAGATGAAGACATCATCTACGAATACGATAACGGATTTGTCTAGATAAGCTTGCATACGCGATTCATAAGATCCATGAATACGGCCGGAGCATTAGTTGAAGTGAACAGCACTAAAAGAAATTCATAACTACCGTAGCGAGTTCGGAAAATGGTTTTTGGAGAAATCTTCTCCCTTAACCCTCAATTGATGATAAGCGGAATGGAGGTCGATTTTGGAATACCCACGAGATCCTGGTAATTGATCAAGAGGTTATCGATGCGGGGAAGAGGATATCGGTTCTCAACCAGTAATTTATTTAGTTCACGATAATTAATACAAATTTATAGGGATCCATTTTATTCTTAACGAATAGGATTGGAGCGCCCTAGTTCTATAGGTATCAAGTCAATTTCAAACTCTTTACCCAATAAGTTTAACGTACACCCCCGATAAAATTTGTCGGCACGCAATAGTTTCCTGTTGGCCACTTAAATGGTATAAGTAGTATCTAGGGGAAGTGGTGGAGCGCAAAAAGCATGAGTCAAAGTCTTGGATACGAAACTTTTATCAGCACCTGAATCGAATAAACAAGAAACATAAGAGTTGTTGAGGAGAAACGTACCCGTGACTAGTTCATTGTCATCTCGGGCATCCTTGGCGTTAATGTTGAAAGTTCGACCGCGTGCATCGGAGTTAGCTTTATTCTTTGGGCATGTATTTTTATAATGACCCGGTTCGCCACATTTGTAACAAACAACCGTCTTTGGTGCGTTGGGCCCCTTTTGAGCGACGAGAGTGGTATTTCTACAATCGTTGGCCACATGGCCACCTCTTTGACACTTGTTGAAAAATGGCTTGCCACATTAACCATAATGATGTTTGTGGCACTTGTTGTAAACAGGTTGATTTCCGGCATAACCTTTCTTGCCGTCAGAAGTGAAAAACTTCTTGGTAAACTTGTTGTTGTTGTTGTTGTAGTTTCTTGATTGGGAGGCTTCCCACTTTCTTTTGTTGCCACCCGATTTATCCTCGGCCCTTGGTGTCGGCACTTCAATTTCATCCACTGTTTCTATAAATTGGCGGGCCATCTTTAAAGCCTCTTGTAGGTTAGCGGGTTTGGATGACATTATCCCGTGTTTAATGCTCTTAGGGAGGTCACCCATGTAAAGTTTAACCCTTAGGGACTCGGGAGTCACGAGGTTTGGACACATTAAGGCTAGTTCGTCAAATCGTTGATTATAAGCTTCGAGGTCATTCCGGACCGCTTTTAAATTTCTTAGCCCGTGTTCTAGCCTTCGAGTCTTTTCATGCGAGAAGTATTCGGTGATCTTCTTTTCTCTTAATTCGGTCCAAGAGAGTGCGTGGGCTTCATCGGTACCCACCGATTGCACATACGTGTTCTACCATGTTAGAGCGATACCGGCGAAAGTGTGGGTGGAATACTTGACCTTGTCTTGGTCCCGACAACCGCTTATGCTAAAAACGGCTTCCGTTTGCTCAAACCATCAGGTGAGAGCAACCGGTCCCCCGGTTCCATCGAAAGTGTGGGGTTTTCACCCCATGAAATTCTTGTAGGAACATCCCTCATTTGAATTATTGGCTCCATGGTTGTTGTTGTTGTTGTTGGAGGAGTGACCGGCCATGGCCGCATCTATGGCGGTGGCTATCATTCGTTGAAGAGCTTGTTCGAGTGTTTCGGGAGGAGTATTGCGTTGACCTCGTCGAGCCATTGTTCCTTGAAAACGCAAGAATATCGTTGATTAGTATTCTCAATAATACTAATCGTGATATGGAATAAAGATAGAGAGACAATTTTCCTTTACCCGCCCTCGATTCTCTATGTTATAATGTCGGAATGTCCACATGAGTCACCGTAATATAATCCCGGGAATTATATTACCCTAATTCACATGTGCATTCAACATTACCTCATAAGGTCAAGATGGCGTGTCAATCAAATTAAACAACATGAGATTTAGATGGAATTGAAGTTAGATATGAATAGAAGAGTTCAAGTATAAATGCATAAGTAGTCAAGCAAGTCCTACTTCAAGTCTATATGCTGGTTGTAGTCTAGACTCACTAATGCACCCTATGACACGGGGTTGACACAAATGAACTCTAAATCTCTACAACCAACGCTCTGATACCACATGTGACGACCCGACAAAATCGTCATTGACGGCGCCGTCAACTTAGGTCCCGTTACGTGGTCATAAGTCTTTAAAATAAAGTTTGGCCAAAATATGTCGCATTCATTTCAAATGTAAGGATGTTTCAAGGTTTACAAAAGTAGTTTAACAACTAGTTACGTTACAACGTTTAAAGTAAAAATGAAACCTATGCGACACCATTTAAAGTAAAGTCAAAACACGCTCCATGTATGCATGTATACTCGACATCCAAGCAAGTATCAAAATAGAGTGCGGAAGCATGTATCACTTAGCATTCAAGGACCTGAGAAAAAGCATAGAAAAATCTGTCAACGAAAACGTTGGTGAAATCATAGGTTTAGTAAGTAAGTTGTATTGAACCACAAGATTTAGTATAAGTTGATTATCCAAATCATTTGCATTCCAAAGGTGTTGTTTGTATCACGAGCACCCAATTATCAAGGCTTTACTGAATGGTACCTCTGCATCATAGTGTTAGAACCTACACTATACACGAAAATACGTTTCATCCGCTAACGGTAGCGAACTGTCCGAATGAGGGTTCGTCAAACCCGTATGGCCACACAACATAAGTTCTCGCTTACACCCCACAAGTATAACTAATGATAATTGGACTTGAGGATTTTTGTTCTAACTCGCACGTAGAATGTTTTGTTTTCGTACTTGTGTTCACTTTGTAAAAGGAAACGTTTATGTTTTCTCATCCCAAGTATAAGTATAAAAGAGTAAAAGTGGGACTATGATCTCACCGTAGTTGTACGCCAAAGTATTTGAAATTAAACGTTGTGCAAATGAAAGTTGCTTAGCCTTGACCTAAACAAATAAGTTGTATCAATTACCGGTTACGACTCGATTAATATATCATGTGAATCAAGTTGTCAAGTTTCATGTAAGATATAAGTATAAAAACACGTTAGAACGATTGCATAAGTTTTTGGTCAAGTTTGACTAAAAGTCAAACTTGGTCAAAGTCAAAGTCTTCGGGTTCGGGTCGGGTATCGACAATTTTTCTTCAACTAGTAATTATATATAAACATGTTGGCCAAGTTTCAAGTTAATCGGAGTTGCGAGTAAGCGGGGGTGAAACTGTGAAAACACAAAGTAAATTTGGACAGCCCATTTTCTCTCATTCAGCTCACTGCTCCGCGATCGCTATGTTCTGTGTGTGGGGAGCTCCGCGATCGCGGAGGCCCTAGTTTCCAGTGCTGTTGCTAAATTTTTCATATGCACGAATCAAACTTCAATCAACCACAATTTATCAACCGTAAACATTCAAAACACGTATCTTATATCGTTGGAAAAGTATTTTAACGAGGAATACAACTAAACACATATCATCAAGTGAATCCAACAATTAAAATGACTAAATCCTCGTCGAATGATCATTATTTAGCATTTTAAGCTCATAAATGCAAATGGTGATTCGGGAACTTAACCCACACATATAATACGCCGTTTCGTAGGTAATTATGCATACAATACAACTAAACACTCACCAATAACATCTCATAGTATTCAATGCATCAAAATTTCATTTTAAAAGCTATCAAACCCTAACCAAAAATCACAAAATCAATAATCATGTTAGTGAAGTTTTTCAAGTCAACCTACACATCAAATTGAAGCTAATGATGCTAGTAACACATTTAATACATGAACTTTAACATTTAATCAACATTTGATCAATCAAAAATCAAGGATTCAACAACCCATTTCAAGTGTTCATGCTAGTTACTCAAAACAACAAAATCGAGCAAACCATTTACATACACAACAACCTAGTGAGCCATAGACACTAACTAACACCATTTCAAGTCAAGAACATCAAGAACAAAAATCTAGAATTTTTAGAAACCTTACCCCAAGTAGTGAAATTAGTATCAAAACGTAGAGGACGAAGAGATGATTCCAAAAGTACAATTTGTTTTGATGTTTGCTTCCTTGAAATGATTTAGATGATGATTTAGTGAATTGGGTGGAAGTGGGTGGTCTCGAACTAGAGAGAAAAAGGGAGGTGGAAGGTGAAGTGAATGAGTGGAGGAGGTGAGGTGGTTGACTAGTTGACCTAGTCACCACTTTCGCCACTTGACACGATTAGTTCCTCAAGTTTAAAAGCGGGTGCGTGAATTAACCGAACGAATTATTTTGAATACGCTAGAGTAAACGAGAGATGTTTTAATTAAATAACGGGAATATTGAAACGCTAATTAACGGAAGATACGAATTTAGATAATGAAAGATATTCTCTAAAAAAGATGGGCGTTAAAATAATTTAACGGAAAAAGGCGGGTTATTTTAAGTGAAAACTCGAAGATCGGACAAAATGACATTTTTCAAACACGTGATAGTTTTGCAACATCATTTTTTGATGTTTATTTTAAGTGAAAACGCGAAGATCGGACAAAAATCGTTTTATACAATACATTATAGAAGTTGTCTTTGGAATTTTTTTAATATAAACATAAAATATGAATTACTATTATTAAATTATCATGATGATGAGAAACTTAAAAATATGTGTTCTTGTATGGCAAGTGAGTGTTGGGAAAATGAGTTTTCATAGTTATTGGTGCATGAGTGCAAGTTTAAATTGCTACCTGTAAGGTGTTGTCTAATTCTGATGTTGGTCATTATTGGGTATTAGCGGTTAACTTCTTGGATGAGATATGATTGTCGTTTTAGTCTGGTTTGGGTTAGATTATCCATGGGAAGCTTATAGATGAAAAGACAGTTGCATCCATAGGTCCAAATGTTGAGGTAGATAATGAGGATCATGCTAAAAAAAGATGAACTTGTAAATTTAGAGAATTGGCCCATTCGAGGTTAATAAAGTTGAAAGCTCTGTGATAGAATATGCTCGGGTTATCTGCAAAGCAAAAAATTTATACGGAGTACTACTTATAATGACACTAATTGATCTTGGTTGGGTTGGTTTAGCTCTATATAAGTAAAATTATGATATTATTTTTATTTAAACTAATTTTACGTGTGAAAAACTGTGTATTATGGAACTTTATTGGAAGCGAAGAATCAATGGAGTATATGTTGTTCAAGGAATCATTGAAACACATGTAAAATTGATGTAATCAAACCAGCTCGTCGATCATTTGTTGTTTATCTGTGCGTATAACGTACAAATATGAGCTATTTCTATAAAGTGGCCCCAGTCTATCTTTATAATGATGATAGAACCCTACAAGTTATAAAGATTTCGACTTCTTTATCATTTTGTACATTAGTGGGTTTATTATTTGTTAGGGGTACACTTTTTAATGTCCGTTTGAACCGTCTTGTTTGATTATGTGTTCTTTAAGTTGTTAAGAGATAATGAGTTTATTTAGGCTATACTTTATCACTGATGAGTCAGTTGTAAAAGGTAATTACAGAATGCTAAGATGTGGGTTGATAGGAAAGTTACCCGAAATGTTTTCAAAATTAAAGCAAGCTATTTCATTGTTTTTGTTTTAATTGTTAAACTATCGTTATAAGTAATAAGCAGTGTTATATGAATTCATTTATAACATTAATTAAATATCCATGAACTTCTAGAAAACATAAGACAGAAAAGTATTAATGGGTAGAGAGAAGAAAATGTGATTTGTTTATTAGTGGGTAGAGTGCCCACAGAGATTTCATATTATGCAAATGATGGAATCGTCAATCGCAAAAGGTACTCAAAGTTGTGTGTCAATGCGGAACACATTTTGTCACAGGTCAAATGGGTGTAAGCTCAAAGTCGTCCATTGTTTATTCTCATCTTCACTTATTATGCATTGGTTTGCTATCAGGTGAGTGACATACGGTCTCTCCTTCTGTTGCAGTTCGGCATACAGTGTCTAGCGAAGAATGCACATGTTTGTTGTTATGCTTATAGTAACTATTTTGATTTTAAATTTTTGAAAGCACTTATCCATCTATCGCATAAAGTTTATTAGTTAAAACTATGTTAGAGGGCTATCTTTGAAAGATCTATTATGTTTCAGATCATGAATCATGTAGACTGGAAATACATGTCAAGCCAAGTGGAACCAATTAATCAAACTTGTCATTCTGTGGGCAGAAGTGCCATGAGGTATTTTTAACTCTTATTGATTTTTTTTATTTTTTTTTTATATTTTCGTGGTTAATCATATTGTTGTAGTAATTCTGATTAATGGCTGGTGATCATAGTTACCTCTTAAAATTTTAGGTATACATTAATTTGCAGAAGCTCTTTGGAGTGAAGCATGAACAGTCGATAGTCGATTCTGTTATATCAACAATCGATTCTTCCGTTAAATATTCTTAACGTGTGCAATAAATTCTATGTTGGCTTTTGCCATGTCAGTCATGGATGAATGCTTTTTACCTTTCACTGATAGGAGAAGTGGGGCAAGTTTAATCAGTAATGTAGTCTTCAATTGTTTGTAAGTTGTGGGCCCATATTGGTGAGAAATTTAACTTATGTGCAAAATTTTGACTTTTAAAGCTAATTTTACAATAATTAGAATAATATTGCTGTTATTTGTTATTGATTTGATTATACATTATAAGATACGATGGGCCACATTATTAAATTTGTTATTTATGTTTCATTTTAATCTATTTGACTATAAACTTATATTTCATAACTCTCATGTAGATCAAATGTTAGCCGGTTAAATTATAGTAACTTCTTTACTGCTATCTTGGAGAAAGGAGATGAGGTATTTTGTGCTGCATCTATCATGTAAGCTGATTTATATGATCTGTCCTGTTATGCGTAGATAGTGGAAGCTACTGGTTTTTGTTGGGAAAATAAATCTAATTCATATCATCTGTTTAGGATCCATGGTATCCAGCTAGCTGAGATGCCATTTATTGGGACTTGTCATCGATACAGATGCCAAAGAAACTGTCTCATGCTATTATTAGCTATTGAATGGGTGAGTTGATTGTGTGTAGGTTCTTACCTTTTTTATTATTAGCTGTGGCAATATTTGATCCACTGACTTATGAATGGGTTTATGGGCTATTTTGATCTCTAATTTGTCAAACTACTATTTAATTATTACATATAGGTTTTGCAGTCGTACTTTACATGCTACTTAATAATAAAACTAAATATCATCTAAATTCTTTTTGGGTCAACCCAAACAAATGTTACATATTTAGACTTGTGAGTCGTGACTATATATGTCATCCGTTAGATACCACAATTTATAGATTTTTTTCCTCTTATGTAAATATAGTGCATGTGTGTCACTCTTTAATGATTGTCATTTGGTAATAAGTATTCGTAAGTTTGCTATACTAGAGTACTATTCTGTTCAAGTAGATGGGATTTCATCTTCTGAGTAGGTTTTAATTTGGGTATGCCTATTTGAGTTTCAAATTGCTATCTTCTGAATGTAGAAAGATAATATAAATATTTTATTATGTATATTCATGAGTTTGTACAAACAATGTGTAGCTATTGTGTGGTTGTGCATATCTTCATTGGATACTTAATAATAAAAAACTTGCCTTTTATGAAAATATACAGAGCCAGACTTTAAGTTTGCTACTAGGAGGGTATAATGATAATTCTTTATTGTTGATTGAGTCATTCCTTAAATAGGTACTCAAGGTGCAGATGTATATGGGGTTAAAAACCTGAAAAATTGAGTGGCTTTCATACAAAGAGCGTTGCGAGTTTTCAAACCATTGTTGGCATTATGGACACAATGTGGTAGAGTGCATCATATAGTGTGGATATTTGCAATTTTGTATAACGTTAGTGTTATGTTCATTTACATTTTAATTAAAACCATATTTAAGGGCTATCTTTGAACTCTATTATTCTATTTTGTAGTGCACACTTTTAAACCGTGTTATGATCTATGAAATATGTTTATCAGTATGTCAAATGTTATATTGATGCTAAAGAAACTTAATTTAGTAATTTGATTGATTTATGTTATGTAATTTTTTTTTTTTTTTTTTTTTTTTTTTTTTTTTTTTTTTTAAGATTGTTGTTCATACATGTTTATGCTTTATATTACTTTGCTAATCTGTTTATAGCCCCCGAAGAAATTTGACAAAAAATCATTTGATTCTTTGCTATAACAATCGAAAACCAAGTTATAAAAACTCCGTTTCTACTTTACTATATTTTTTTTTTAAAGAATCCCGTAAATTTGCGGGTCTTTAACTAGTACTCAATTAAAACAATCAAGTAGAACCAACTTTTAATAACATAGCATAGATAAGTTTTTAGTTCAGTCTTCCGGCTATAACAAATTCAGCCCTATGCAAATAAAAAAGAAAAACTACAACTCGGTCATGATTTAGAGAAAATGCACGGTCTTCAAATTAGACATTTTTCAACAAAGTTATGTGTATACAACACACAAGTATAGTTGCACTTGAAGCCACTAACCATTAAAAAAGAAAACAAAAGGAGGTAAAACACCTGACACGATACACTGCATAATATGCTCTTGTACATAATCAACAACCACATTTAGCACTCCTCAGATGGTTGACTCGGTTTTATAAAGTTAAACTCAGCGGTTCTCTCCTCAACTTTTAACCATGTTTCTAAATCTTTCGAATAAAAAATGGCCATATGAGTGGATACCGTCACTATCAAAGATCTCGAATGAGATAGGTCTATCTATCTATCCCAATGTATAGAATAGATAATATATTATATAATATATGATCCATGGTAATAGTTTCAAAGATAGACGTGTCACATAATCACACAAATAAGAAAATAAAGTGAGTGAAGGAGGAGTGACTATCAGGGATAAGCACGACGGAACAGACTCAAATGCTTAAGTATAGGCGTTTGGTTCGTGGGATTTCGTGGGATTTGGAGGGATTTGCATTTCAAATCCCATGAAATCCCATGTTTGGTTGAAGAATTTGGCTCGTGGGATTTGCATTTCAAATCCCTTGACATCCCATAGATGAAGGATTTGAAAATCCTTTGTATATATGAGGGATTTCGGGGTCACGTTTCGGGATAACGTTTCGGGTTCGCATTTCGGGTACGGGTTCGCGTATCACGATCGCATTCTCGTTTTGGATTCACGTTTCGATTTCGGGTTTTTATTTAGCGATCGCGTTCACGTTCGGGTTCGCATTACAAATTTGAGATTTGAAAACCTCGAACCAAACAGAAGATAGGATTTCAAATCCCAGAATTTCAAATCCCAGGATTTCAAATCTCAGGATTTCAAATCCTGTGGGATTTCAAATCCTGGGAATTGAAATCCACGAACCAAACGCCCCCTAGGAGTTCCTATGGAAAGAAAATAAGGCGTCAATAGTGCCGTCTAGCACCTTTTAGGTTTAGTCACGTCTTCCCATATAAGGAAGCAAAACCATAACACAAGAGAGAAGGCGTTCCTTCGTCATTTTATTAAGTATCTGTCAATAGAACAACATTCGTCCAGCATGAATTCTGGGTGTCACTCATTGATTGTTGATTGTAATGGAACTGGTAGATGTAAGTTGATTCATTCATTGTTTCAATTATTGGTGGGACTTGGTCCATGTTGTCGGTACCCCATTTCATTTGTGAGTTGTAAAAAACAATCTTGATTGAGTATTTTGTCTGCTATCGATGAGAAGACATTGATGTTTGCTAGTGTTGTTCCGTCCCTAAGTAACTGTTTATTTTTAATAGTTATTAACTAGTTAAAGACTCACGATTTCGTAATTTTTATTGAATAATGATATTTAAAGACAATTTTCAACCATGATAACACAAACAAACAATATAACATTCCAAAATTTCAAATGTACAAAAAGATAAATACAAAATCTCGTTCAAAATAAAGTAACAGACTTAAATTCAAAAGTAGTAGTAATCAACTGTTCGTATTTGATAATAGGTTCGACCTATAAAGTTGCAGGCGGTAATAATGCAACTTTTTTTTTTTTTTTATGTCTATAAGTCTTTTGTGTAGTTTCCCACATACTCATGCCATTAATCTTTTGAGATGGTCATGGATTATAAATAATGTCATAGTTCGTTGTCTTGTGGTGAGAATCCTTTATATCTCTGACAAAGTCTTTCCACGTAATTGGCCAGCCTGTGATCACTATTTTATATTTTGTTACAAATGTGTATATTTTAAAAAAAAAAAAATATTAAAAGCTTAAAAAAAATAAACTGACAACACATGTTAGTTGATCATAAAAAGGAAAAGGGTCACACCCTCAATTTAATGAATTAAAGCGAATATATTCTGCCTTTTTACCTTGTAACAATCTGGGTTCCAACATAATATTTCGCCATTCTAGTCTTCCTCTACCATATCCATCTTACCACATCAACATCCTGGAAAAACAAAAACCAAGATCGGTAGTAAGACAACATAAGCTAACACAAACACCCATTTATAATTTTAACATAGGTGAATATGTTGATATCTCATTATTTATAAAAATTTTATTAATCAATTCTAGAGATATCAATTACTTTTGAGCTATGTTTCCATCAAACAGCTCCAAGTAATAAATGTAACAAAAAATGTAGTAAACTACAGTTGGGGATTCACAAATGTACCACTGTATGCTTCGCTAACTATGCTACAACTTACAAGTAAAAGGGTGAATTTGGCCCACTTCCAGAATGACCAAACTAACATTACAGCGATGAGGTTTCTACCCATTTTGCAGCTACATTCATAAACTTGTAAGCCATATGTTAACTGATGAATAGTATAGTCCAGTATTTAAAAGTGTGATACAAGTTAGCAAATTACCTGAATATAGGTCATTGTCCATATGGATTCCTTAAGCAACTTACACCATATTTAATGTCTTTAGAGTTGGTATAATTAGCAAAGCCAAATGTTCCTAAAGCGTACGCTATTCGTCTCTTCAACACACTATTTTCCCCGATGGTCTTGGCTTCCTTTAAATGAGAAGTAAAAACTTCTTTATCGATCAGTATTTGTTTCCAATTTAGTAGGGAGTAATTATATAGTATGTTACTCATGTGTTGACGAAAACTAAAATCAAAAACAAAAAAATTATTCAGCGTGTGTTACGTAAGTACAACTGAAACATGTAGTGAAACTATAACACTTATAAACTTATCTGCATCTATACTTTCACCCATCTCCACTTCTGAATATTTTATCTTTTCCTCTCATATCATTTACACTGATCTTAAGTAAAACCCTATAGACTCTTTTGCAAAAATCTAAGTTTTTTACACACACCAAAACAACACCATTGGATAAGTCTAGGACACTGGAAACATACACACGTTTACAAAGTATAATTAAGATCATTACTACCCATCTCCTCTTTATATGTTCGAATCCAACCCAAAGTACCCATATAAACTGATATATGACACTCAAAAGTCATAGATTTAAGTAAAACCCTATAGACTCTATCGATTCCATTTACAAATAGCTCGTTTCTGTTTGGATATGATATTGTAATTTTTTGCAATGTTGAACCCGAAAATCATATGCTTTAAATAATGACGACTAATTTATGGAGGAGATGGATTAAGGATTTTTAAGAAGAAGAAGAAGAAAGAATAGTTGCAAAAGGATTGAGGACAAACTTATCAGAAGGACGGTGTGCATAGCTATTAGATCTGAATTCAAAATAGAACGATTAAATTATGGTCTGAAAACTGCAAAACTTATCAGTAGGGCGGTTTGCATGGCTAATCGTTACACGATGCTTCGTCCCGTGTAATTTAATTATGGGGCATTTCGGGAAATTAATAACAAAAAAGTTTATTTATTGGTGAATACGAGTATGGGATTAATATTGACCATTAGATTAGATGAAGGGGCTTGTGATGGTCATTTCATGATCTAAAGGCGGCTTTAAAGAAGGTTTTAGAAACATTTATTCACTAATTAGTATTATTGTCTTTTAAGGTATAGAGGGGATTGTGATATGTGCGTGTTAGAATAATATACTTGCTTAACATGCTCTGTAGTTTTGTTGATCTTCATGTGTGGAGCATTCCATCGTATCAAATACTGTATGTAATATCAAATTGATTACTTGCTTAATTGTATGTAATATCAAATTGCTTAATATGCTCTGTAGTTTTGTTGCTCTGTAGTTTTGTAATACTGTATGCAGCATGATCATTCCATAGGGCCAAAGATATTATGCTGCCGCTATATGGTTAGACGTGTCCACAGTAATAATGTTGATGTTGGGTGTTATACTATTGTGTTTTATTTATTTATTTATTTATTTATTTATTATTATTATTATTATTATTATTATTATTATTATTATTATTATTATTATTATTATTATTTATTTATTTATTTATTTATTTATTTATTTTATTTTTTGTTTTGAACAGCAAGTGTGATATTACAAGTATGCAAATCGTCTTTTGTGTTTTATCCGTTGCTATCTATATTAATGAAAACCTTAAATATGATTAAGTATAGTCTTATATCTAATGTTGTGCAAGTTCTAGGTATGAGATTTTAAGGTAAATCCAAACGTTGATGATTATATGTTTTGTTTACTCTTATAGTTGCACATACAATATATGGTAGGGACTATGAGCGCAAATTCTAGTACTATGTACTGATTACGTATACATGTTAAGCAGTTTAAAAAGTAGCTTTTCGGTAACATGTTCTTACTTGAGCTGAGGTTTATGAGGTCGATCGCCATTTTCGTTTTGTTTGCTTTGCCGACTTGGCCAGATGGAGCTAATGCTTTGTATGCACCCGATATAGTCTGTTGATAGTAGTACTGTTAGTGTTACTGATTATATAATGATTCTATTAATAATTATCTGGTTACACAAGTAATTACCCGAACTTTAAGGTAAAACAGCAATTAACAAAGTTTGTATACAACCCGACTGGCCTGATATGTTGCTAACCAGCGCTTTTGAAACTCAATTGTATACAAAACTGCAATTAACAAAAATAAGCAACCATTAAAACCACACATACTGCTAACAATAATGAAAATATCCAATATATATGTTAAAAAAAGACAATATCTAAATTTCAATGACACAAGATACTCTTATTGCTGATAATATTTAACATATATTAAAGTAAATGTACTAATAAAAATCAAGTATAAATCACGTAATCAATTCATGTTGGAATACACGGGCAACAATATCAGCTAGTTCAGCGGGAGTCAAATAACTATATCCAGCGATGAAACACATTACGGGCAGAGCATCAGGAAACACCTTACTTTCAAAATTGTGTATTAACCGCCAGGTCCCAATAATGACCGACCCCGGCATCAGAAAGCACCTTACGGGCAGTAATTTCAGTCCTGCACTCGTGGACGGAAAACCTATGAAAACTTGGTTTTGCAACATTCCCTTGCCAAACAAGGGCACACTCATTATTGGGTTTTTCATCATCATCATCATGATCTTCATATTCATTCTCTTCTTTCACAGCAGCAGCTGCCACCCAATTTATACGTTTTAACATCAACTTCTGATAACGTTTTATGGACTTGTTACCGCCTTCCACCACCACCACACAAACACCCTGAGACATAACAGCACAGCCAGAGAGCCGGTTTTCTTGGGCATTAACATCAACTTTATACCTTGTTTGAGGATGAGAAAGGTCATTATTAACTTTGTACACGGAAACTATTGTCTCGGGAGTATTATTATTATTCTTTTCATCAAAAAGTTTCCTTTCTTTCTTTTCACGTCTTTCAGCGGGTGTTAGCTTCCGTGCAATGTTTCTGTCAACATGGGCTTGTTCGCGTTCAGACGCAGCACTTCTTATCTCCATTTCAAGGCGAGTAGGGTCTTGGGTCGCTTCTGAACCAACAACTCTCATTAAATTGTTCATTTTGACTTTCGGTTTGGATGGTTCTAGAAGGCCTTGTCTGATCATTTCTTGACGGGTTTTCTCGGTAGCTAAGCGTCTCTGAGTGCGGAGTTTTTTGCGTTCTTTTTGGGTAAGCTTTAAGGGTTGAGGTGGTGGTGGAGTAGGTTCGGCTGGTGGCTGGATAGGACGGGGGTGTTCGACATATAATGTGACTTTTTCTTTCTTTACTTCTGTCATGTTTCCGTAGCTATCGAATTCTATAAGTGGTACGTCCCACCACTCATAATCAGGAATAGGATCCTTTGGCTTTTCTTTGAAAATAATTCTATCTGAAACCTCTATCAGATTTGGATTGATATCAGGTTCCGCCTCCGCCAAATGAGCTTGTTTTGCTCTAAACTCTCGTGCTTGTGCTTCTCCAAATTGACTCTTTAGCTTAATCATCTCAGCCTCCTTAGTCCATTTACCTTCTTCTACGAACTGAAAAGTCATCTTTTTAGGCCTTAAAAGTTTGACTTTATCTATTCCCATTTGAGGATCAAAGTGAGGATTTTTATGTGGGTCGACTTCCAATTCAGGTTTCAATATTTTGAAAGCATCTTTTTTCTGCTTGTTAATGTTAACCTTAAGGGTGGTCAAATTGTTTAACTTTGGTATATTCACCTGCACGTTCCCATGTTCATCCACTTCCCTTCCCAAATGATCCAAACAGAGGATGGGAGCCTTGGCAGGCTTGGGTTGTTGAAGAGTTGGCGGGAACATGTTAATAAGTATAATTCTTTTATTAACTCGTTCAACTATAGACATCTGACCAATTCTATCAGTGCTGGAGTTAATACCTTTGTTCAACATAGGGGTTTTCTTCATCTTCGCTGCAAGCTTCAGTAATGTGGCTTTCGCCTTAGAAATAGCATCTCGAGAGATACCACCACTCTTGCCAGCATCTGCACAAGTCCCGTTACTATTAACTCCTTCATTTTCATGTTTGCTAGAAAGGGGAGATACCTTAGAAGGAGGGTGGCGGCTGTTTGCACCACCACCATTGACCTTGGAACCACCAAACAATTCATCTTTAACTTCACTCTTCAATTTATCACCATTCAATTTCTCTTGCTTAATTCCATCATTGTCTAAATCAATTCCTTCTTTCTTATCTTCAAATCTCCTCCTCTTCTCTTCTCTATCAGCAGCAACTTTATCTTCAAATCGCTTCCGCTTTTTGCGTTCATCCAAAACCCTAATTCGTTTCTCCCGAGCCTCATAATACCTATCTTCATCATCAATATCATCATTCCTATCTTTCCGTTTATGATGATGTCGATCTTTGCTGGTTTCTCGGCCGTATGACTTCTCACGCTTCAATCGATCATCGATATCTTCCATTCTCTCGCCTTCGGAACGGCGACGGCAGCGATATTCACTGTCGGTGTCTCGGTATTTGGAGCGGTGTTGTTTCAATACCAAAGGAGATCGACTTTCTGAATCTTTGTGTTTCCGGCTGGATCGACTATCCATTGTGGTTAGGGTTTTGTGGGAATCGTTGTTTCAATACCAAAGGAAATCGGACTTTATATAGCTTTTAATTTTCCTCTCTTTTTTTCATATAAAAACGTAATCAGCAAGAAATAAAGATAAAATAAAACAAAGGAAGATTATTTTGTAGATGCGGAATTTTTTTTTAATTTTAAATAGTGAGAGAATAAAATAAAATAAAGCCATGTAAAAAGTGGCGCTCCTGTCGCTATTCAGCTCAGAATTTTCAGCACTATAAAAGGAAAGAGAGTAGGTCATTTTCAGAGAGCTGCAGTTTTTAGTCCGATTTTCACTTCCAAAACCCTAATTTCATCATCTATTGGAGTTTGAAGGTGAATTGAAGGAAGCAACCTCAAGTTCCATCATAGTTTAGCTCTAGATCTCCTTCTCTTTGTATTTTTGGGTTGTAATCTCCACCTTTCTTTCTCTATTTTGAACTAAATACTTGTAATAACTTAAGATGATGTTTATTATGTTTCTATGCTTATGATTAGTGTAATCTTAGCCATGCTTGGCTAATTTGTTTGTGTTTACTTATCTATGAATCTCTAATGCAAAGGATTTGCCCTAAATCAATTTAATAAAGTTGTTTGAATAATATACATGAGCAAGTGTTTTGTGTTAGCTATGAGGTCCATTTCTATGATTTGTTTTAGGTTTACTTTGATTACATAGATTGAGTAGCTCTCTTAGTGATTTGAGAAGTGAATGAATTTGTGCTTCAACACCTTAGGTAATCTAAACAACTAGATTAAGGATTTCAAGTGATTGTGTTCTTAGTCTATGTTGGTTTTCAAATGACCTTTATTCAACATAGTGGTGTTTGATTATCTTGAGTGATTTTGATAGTTGAAGGGTTTTAAGTGATTTCAACCCAAGCATAATCTCAATAACCACTCATACTTAACTTGTTCTTAGGATACAATGCTTATGTGAGTTTGCAAAGTGTAATTTGATTAAGGTTTGGTAGTGATGCTAAACAACTAATAGTTCAACAACTAATGTGCTATCAATTTGGGTGAAATGGGGCAATCCAAGCATTGAGAGGATTAGGTAAGTGAATACTCTTTTGTTAATTGATTTAGATCTCAATATTTAGTTACTTGTTACTTGTTGCTGGTTATAATTGCTAAGTTTAGGTTTGTTTATTTGAGCAAGTTTAGTTGATAGTTAAAATCAATCAACCCCCTCACCCCCAATCAAACAAACCCTAGGACAATTAATAGTTTCAATTATTCAACTTATACCGCTCTCTTGGGACGAACTTGAAACGAATACTTGCATTAAAGTACTATAATAACCGGGTTTTAGGTGCTCGATAGTTGTGTGTGCTTATTTGTATTATATGAATCTAGTATAAATTTTGAGGTTAATCAATGTATTGTGCAACACACATCACACTTTGTTGGCACTGCTGCCGGGGAGCGACGAGCTAAGTTGGGTATTTGATTTAAACTTTTAGTTGTTCGATCCCATCTGTAGCGACCCGACCAAATCATGTTTGACGGCGCCGTCTACTTAGGTCCCGTTACGTGGTCATAAGTCTTTAAGACAAAGTTTGACCAAAATATGTCGCCTTCATTTCATAATAAAGATTGTTCCCAAAGTTTACAAGAATTGTTCAACCAATAGTTAAGTTACAACGTTATAATACGAATGAAAACTAGGCGACACGGTTTAAAGTAAAGTCAAAAGACGCTCCATGAAATGCACATATACTCGACATCCAATGCAAGTATCAAATAATGAGCGGAAGCATGTATCATGTAACGTTCAAGGACCTGAGAAAAACATAGAAATCTGTCAACGAAAACGTTGGTGAAATCATAGGTTTAAGTAAGTAAGTACAAGTGAACCACAAGATTTGCATCAATGAAATAATAGTAATACATTCCAAAAGTTTGTTTCACGAGCACCCAATTATCAATGCTTAACATTTCCTTCCATTGAACCCCATCACTTAGTGCTAGAACATACACTGTTTCTCGAAAATATATTTCATTCGTAAACGGTAGCGAACCGTTTGAATGAGGGTTTGTCAAACCCATATGGATCCATACAACATAAGTTCTCGCTTACACCCGACAAGTGTAACTAATGATAATCGAATTGAGGATTTTGTTCTAAACTCGTATGTAGAATGTTTGTTTTTCCTGTACTTGTGTTCACTTAGTAAAGAAATGTTTATGTTTTCTCATCCCAAATGTAAGTTCAAAAAGAGTAAAAGTGGGACTATGATCTCACCTTGAGTGCAAGAGTTAATAAAGTACTTCAACAAGTAGACGCGTGCAAAGACAAAGCTAGTCTTGACCTAATCATATAGGTTGTATCAATAACGGTAAACACAAACGGTCAAAGATGTTCAATTAGTCCTATGGCTCGTTACGACTCGATTATGTAGCATGTGAATCAATTAGTCAAGTTTCATGCACGATACAAGTAACTAAGCATGTTAGAACGATCGTATAATTGTTTGGTTAAGTTTGACTAAAAGTCAAACTTGGTCAAAGTCAAAGTCAACGGGGTCGGATCGGGTGTCCGACAATTTTCTCATGATGAGAAATCATTTATGAGCAGAATGGCCAAGTTTCATGTTAATCGGAGTTACGGTTAAGCGGGAAACATTTTGTGAAAGGAAAAATAAAAACTAAAATGAGCTGGGCATATGCGCGGCGCGCAAAGGGTTGCGTGGCGCGCACCCAAGTGTAAATCCTGGTCAGAACTTAACCACGAAGGCAAACATCTGGGATTTCTAATTTTGCGCGGCGCGCGGGTATATGCGCGGCGCGCAATACCTGGGAAACATGCAGTTTGCAGAAAAAGACCAAGTCACGAACCAAAACTCAAATTAACCTATTTTATGAACCGAAAACATCCAAAATGTATACTATATGTCGTCGGAAAGGTAATTTGACAAGGAAAACAACTAAACACGTTTCATCAAGCAATTCAACACTTACACACCCCAAAACCGCATTTAAACGTCCATAATCAAAGTTCAAGTTCCAAATATGCATTTCATGATTCGGGCAACCAATTTACATGTATGATATGCCGTTTCCAAGGTAATCATACACACATTGCAACAAAATTCTCATCTACAATATTTCATAGCATTTGGTGCATCAAAAGTTCATCTAAAGCTTATCAAACCCTAATCCAAGTTCACAAAATCACTAATCATGTTCTTGGAGTTTCCTTAATCAACCTATACATCAAAACGAAGCTAATGATACTAGGAACACAATTAGAACATGCACTTTTAACATCTAACAACATATGATCATCCAAAATTCAAGAACAACACACCAAAATTCAAGTTCATGCTAGTTATATTAAAACAACGAGATCGAGCATACAAATTACATACACGACATCACAATGAGCCATAGACACTAACTAACACCATTTCAAGTCAAAAACACGAATTTAGAGAAATCTAGAGTTTTAGAAATGTTACCCAAACGAGATGAAGTTGGTACCAAAATGAAGAGGATGAAGAGAGGATCACGAATATGTAATTTATTTTGTTGTAAGCCTCCTAGATCGGATTTAGATGATGATTGAATGAATTTGGTTTTAAGTGTGTGTTCTTGCTAGAGAGAAAGAGAGAGATGGAGGTGGAAATGAATGGGTGAAAGGGGTTTGACCCTTTGACCTAGTCAAGGGTTTGATCCCTTGTCAAGTTTAGTCCCTCAACTTTCGTTCGGGTGCGGGAATTACCTAAACGAGATAATTTAAAACGCGTATCAACGGGAGATGTTATAAACATATAACGGACTTTATATTAGTATAACGGAAAAGTAAATGGAAAAAGGCGGGATGTTACATTACCTACTCCTTAAAAGAAATTTCGTCCCGAAATTTAAGTAGGCGTAGTAGTCGTTGTTTCTTCCTCGAGATCTTGCGTTTCCGAATTCACGAATAGATGAGGATACTTCCTTTGCATTTGATCTTGTCTTTCCCAAGTAAACTCGGGTCCTCTTTTGGCATTCCAACGAACCTTGACAATCGGGATTCGGCTTTGTTTCAATGTCTTGACGGAGGTGTCCACAATTTCAACCGGTTCCTCCACAAAATGAAGTTTGTCATCAATAGTAAGTTCTTCGAGAGGGATGACGATATCGGGTTCGGCAAGACACTTTTTCAAGTTAGATACATGGAAGGTAGGATGAACGGAGTTCAATTGAGGCGGAAGATCTAAACGATAAGCAACGGTTCCAATACGCTCCAAGATTTTGAAAGGACCAATATACCGCGGATTTAGCTTCCCGCGTTTCCCAAAACGGATTACACCTTTCCAAGGCGCGACTTTTAACATTACTCGGTCACCGACTTGAAATTCAAGATCGTTGCGTCGTTTGTCGGTATAGCTCTTTTGACGACTTCGGGCCGTCCTAAGCCTATCTCGGATTTGAACGATTTTCTCGGTGGTTTCGTGAATGAGTTCGGGTCCGGTGATTTGCACGTCGCCTACCTCGGCCCAACAAAGAGGTGAACGACATTTGCGGCCATATAGAGCTTCAAAAGGTGCGGCCTTTATACTCGCGTGATAACTATTATTGTAAGAGAACTCGGCGAGAGGTAAGTGCTTGTCCCAAGCTTTTCCGAAATCAACCACGCAAGCTCGTAACATGTCCTCTAAGGTTTGAATTGTACGTTCGCTTTGTCCATCGGTTTGAGGATGATATGCAGTGCTCATGTCTAAACGCGTTCCCAACGCTTCTTGCAATGTACGCCAAAATCTAGAAACGAAACGGCCATCTCGGTCGGAGATAATCGATAAAGGTACACCGTGTCGGGCTATGATCTCCTTAATGTAAAGTTGTGCAAGTTTCTCCATTTTGTCCGTTTCTTTCATGGCCAGGAAGTGTGCGGATTTGGTGAGACGGTCAACAATAACCCAAATGGTATCATAACCGCCCGTCGTTTTTGGTAGTTTGGTGATAAAATCCATCGTTATCCTTTCCCACTTCCATTGTGGGATCTCGGGTTGTCGAAGTAGTCCGGACGGTCTTTGGTGTTCGGCTTTGACTTTGGAACATGTCAAACACTTGGAAACATAAGTAGCTACGTCCCTTTTGATGTTCGGCCACCAATATAGCTGTTTAAGGTCGTGGTACATCTTATTGGCACCGGGGTGAATCGAGTATCGTGACTTATGGGCTTCATCTAAAATAAGGCTTCGTAGATCCCCATAACTAGGCACCCAAATTCTTCCGGCGAAATATCGGAGTCCGGTTTCTTTAACTTCGAATCGAGAGGTGAGGACGTTTAAGTGTTCGAGAGAGATGTTTTCATCCTTGAGAGCCTCATCTTGGGCTACCCGAATTTGGCTATTAAGGTTTGTGTGGATGGTGATGTTTAAGGCTCGGACACGAAGAGGCACCGCTCTTTCTTTTCGACTTAAGGCATCGGCTACTACATTTGCCTTCCCGGGATGGTAACGAAGCTCGCAATCGTAATCGTTTAAGGTTTCAATCCACCTTCGTTGTCTCATGTTTAGTTGCTTTTGATCGAAAATGTGTTGGAGACTTTTGTGGTCGGTAAAGATAGTACTCTTGGTTCCATAAAGATAGTGTCTCCACATTTTAAGTGCAAAGACGACGGCTCCGAGTTCGAGATCATGTGTCGTATAGTTTCGTTCATGAATTTTGAGTTGTCGAGAAGCATAAGCAATGACTTTCGTTCGTTGCATCAATACACACCCAAAACCATGTTTCGAGGCGTCGCAATATACAACAAAGTCATCATTGCCTTCGGGAAGTGACAAGATAGGAGCGGTGGTTAGCTTCGTTTTCAAGATTTGGAATGCGGACTCATGTTCGGTCGCCCAGATGAATTTCTTTCCCTTGTGAGTCAATGCGGTTAGAGGACGTGCAACCAAAGAGAAGTTTTCGATGAATCTACGATAGTACCCGGCGAGACCCAAAAATTGACGAATGTGAGTAGGAGTAGTAGGAGTCTCCCATTTACTAATGGCTTCGATTTTCGTTGGATCGACTTTAATACCTTGGTCACTTACAACATGACCAAGAAATTGAACTTCCTTTAACCAAAATTCACACTTGGAGAATTTGGCATAGAGTTGTTCTTGTCTTAAAAGTTCAAGCACAAGTCGGAGATGTTGTTCGTGCTCTTCTTCATTTTTAGAATAGATCAATATGTCATCGATGAACACAATAACGAATTTATCGAGATACGGTTTGCACACGCGGTTCATAAGATCCATGAACACCGCCGGTGCGTTAGTGAGACCAAATGGCATTACAAGAAATTCATAACTACCATAACGAGTTCGGAAAGCGGTTTTGGAGACATCTTCCCCCTTAACCCTTAATT
This sequence comes from Rutidosis leptorrhynchoides, assembly GCF_046630445.1. NCBI lineage: Eukaryota > Viridiplantae > Streptophyta > Magnoliopsida > Asterales > Asteraceae > Rutidosis > Rutidosis leptorrhynchoides. The sequence goes on along the minus strand of NC_092337.1, from coordinate 338,811,323 downwards.
GATGATAACCCGAGCGGAGATCGATTTTCGAATATACACAAGACCCTTGTAGTTGATCAAAGAGGTCATCGATGCGAGGAAGAGGATATCGGTTCTTAACCGTCAATTTATTTAGTTCACGATAATCAATGCACATTCGTAGGGATCCGTCTTTCTTTTTAACAAACAAAATCGGAGCGCCCCAAGGTGAATGGCTAGGTTGGATAAAACCTCGATCAAGTAGTTCTTGGATTTGACTTTGCAATTCTTGCATTTCAGATGGAGCGAGTCTATATGGTGCACGTGCTACGGGTGCGGCTCCCGGAATAAGATCGATTTGGAATTCAACCGGTCGATGAGGCGGAAGACCCGGCAATTCGTCGGGAAATACATCGGAATAGTCACTAACAATTGGCACATCATCGATATGCTTATCATCGGTCTCGACTTTCTTAACGTGGGCAAGGATCGCAAAACAACCCTTACGGAGTAGTTTTCTAACTTTAAGGCACGAAACGAGGTTGAGTCTGGTGCAACTCTTATCGCCATAAACAATCAAAGGTTCACCATTCTCGATAGGAATTCGGATTGCGTTAAGATCACAAAGGATGTGAGATTTCGTTTTGACTAACCAATTCATACCGATTATTACATCAAAGCTTCCTAGTTCCATGGGTATCAAGTCAATTTCAAATTCCTTACCCAAAATGTTTATCGTACACCCCCGGTAATATGTGTCGGCACTTAATAGTTTCCCGTTAGCCACTTCAATGGTATAAGTGGTATCTAATGGAAGAGGTGGAGTGCTAAAAGAATGAGTCAAAGTCTTGGATACAAAGCATTTATCGGCACCCGAATCGAATAAGCAAGAGACATAAGAATTGTTGAGAAGAAACGTACCTGTGACTAGTTCAGTGTCATCCCGGGCTTCCTCGGTGTTGATGTTGAAAGCTCGGCCGCACGTATTGGTGTTATCTTTCCTTTTCGGGCATGCATTTCTATAATGACCCGTTTGACCACATTCGTAACAAGTGCCCGTCTTTGGTGCATTGGGCCACTTTCGAGCAACGGGTGTGGCACTTTTACAATCGTTGGCCTTATGACCAACTCCTTGGCACCGGTGGCAAATTAACTTGCCACATTCACCAAAGTGATGTTTGTTGCATTTGTTGCAAAGAGGTAGATTCCCGGCATAACCCTTCTTGCCGTCGGAAGTGAAAGATTTCTTGGCAAAGTTGTTGTTGCTTGATTGGGGAGCTTCCCATTTTCTTTTGTTGCCGCCCGATTTATCCTCGGCCTTAGGTGCCGGAACTACGATTTCGTCAACCGTTTCAATTAGTTGGCGAGCCATGTTCATAGCGGCTTGATGAGTAGTGGGTTTGGATGACATCACCCCTTGTTTGATGCTTTTTGGAAGACCGAGCATGTAGAGCTCAATCCTTTGAGATTCGGGGTTAACAAGATTAGGACACATCAAGGATAGTTCGGCGAAGCGTTGATTATAAGCTTTAAGATCGTTTCCGACCGCTTTCAAAGCTCTTAGTTCTTCCTCAAGCTTTCGGGTTTCTTCGCGCGGAAAATATTCAACAATCATCTTTTCCTTTAGATCGGCCCAAGAGAGGGCATGAGCTTCATCGGTACCCACCGATTGAACATAGGTGTTCCACCATGTTAGAGCAATTCCGGAGAAAGTGTGAGTGGAGTATTTGACCTTGTCTTGGTCCCGACAACCGCTTATGCTAAAGACGGCTTCCGTTTGCTCAAACTATCGGGTGAGCACGACCGGTCCCCCGGTTCCATCAAAAGTGTGAGGTTTGCACCCCATGAAAGCTTTATAGGAGCATCCCTCGTTTGAGTTTCCGGCTCCATTGTTGTTGTTGTTGTTGTTGTTGTTGTGGTTGTTATTATTATTGTTGTTGGATGAGTGACCGGCCATGGCCGCATCTACGGCGGTAGCTATCATCCGTTCGAGAGCTTGTTCGGGAGTTTCATTGCGGCGTACACGACGAGGAGCCATTGTTCCTTCAAGACACAAGAATATCATTGATTAGTATTCTCAATAATACTAACCGTGATATAGAATAAAGATAAAGAGAAGTTTTTCCTCGACTCGCCTTAAATTCTTTATGCCATAATGTCGGAACGTTCATATGAGTCACCGTAATATAATCCCGGAAATTATATTACCCTGATTCATATGTGCATTCGACATCATTTCATATAGTCAAGGTGGCGCGTCAATCAAATTAAACAACGTGAGATTAAGATGAACTAAGAGTAGATATGAGTAGAAGCGTTCGAGTATAAATGCACAAGTAGTCAAGTAATTCCTACTTCAAGTCTATATGCCGGTTGTAGTCTAGACTCACCAATGTACCCTATGACTCGGGGTTGACACTAATGAACTCTAAATCCCTACAACCAACGCTCTGATACCATCTGTAGCGACCCGACCAAATCATGTTTGACGGCGCCGTCTACTTAGGTCCCGTTACGTGGTCATAAGTCTTTAAGACAAAGTTTGACCAAAATATGTCGCCTTCATTTCATAATAAAGATTGTTCCCAAAGTTTACAAGAATTGTTCAACCAATAGTTAAGTTACAACGTTATAATACGAATGAAAACTAGGCGACACGGTTTAAAGTAAAGTCAAAAGACGCTCCATGAAATGCACATATACTCGACATCCAATGCAAGTATCAAATAATGAGCGGAAGCATGTATCATGTAACGTTCAAGGACCTGAGAAAAACATAGAAATCTGTCAACGAAAACGTTGGTGAAATCATAGGTTTAAGTAAGTAAGTACAAGTGAACCACAAGATTTGCATCAATGAAATAATAGTAATACATTCCAAAAGTTTGTTTCACGAGCACCTAATTATCAATGCTTAACATTTCCTTCCATTGAACCCCATCACTTAGTGCTAGAACATACACTGTTTCTCGAAAATATATTTCATTCGTAAACGGTAGCGAACCGTTTGAATGAGGGTTTGTCAAACCCATATGGATCCATACAACATAAGTTCTCGCTTACACCCGGCAAGTGTAACTAATGATAATCGAATTGAGGATTTTGTTCTAAACTCGTATGTAGAATGTTTGTTTTTCCTGTACTTGTGTTCACTTAGTAAAGAAATGTTTATGTTTTCTCATCCCAAATGTAAGTTCAAAAAGAGTAAAAGTGGGACTATGATCTCACCTTGAGTGCAAGAGTTAATAAAGTACTTCAACAAGTAGACGCGTGCAAAGACAAAGCTAGTCTTGACCTAATCATATAGGTTGTATCAATAACGGTAAACACAAACGGTCAAAGATGTTCAATTAGTCCTATGGCTCGTTACGACTCGATTATGTAGCATGTGAATCAATTAGTCAAGTTTCATGCACGATACAAGTAACTAAGCATGTTAGAACGATCGTATAATTGTTTGGTTAAGTTTGACTAAAAGTCAAACTTGGTCAAAGTCAAAGTCAACGGGGTCGGATCGGGTGTCCGACAATTTTCTCATGATGAGAAATCATTTATGAGCAGAATGGCCAAGTTTCATGTTAATCGGAGTTACGGTTAAGCGGGAAACATTTTGTGAAAGGAAAAATAAAAACTAAAATGAGCTGGGCATATGCGCGGCGCGCAAAGGGTTGCGCGGCGCGCACCCAAGTGTAAATCCTGGTCAGAACTTAACCACGAAGGCAAACATCTGGGATTTCTAATTTTGCGCGGCGCGCGGGTATATGCGCGGCGCGCAATACCTGGGAAACATGCAGTTTGCAGAAAAAGACCAAGTCACGAACCAAAACTCAAATTAACCTATTTTATGAACCGAAAACATCCAAAATGTATACTATATGTCGTCGGAAAGGTAATTTGACAAGGAAAACAACTAAACACGTTTCATCAAGCAATTCAACACTTACACACCCCAAAACCACATTTAAACGTCCATAATCAAAGTTCAAGTTCCAAATATGCATTTCATGATTCGGGCAACCAATTTACATGTATGATATGTCGCTTCGAAGGTAATCATACACACATTGCAACAAAATTCTCATCTACAATATTTCATAGCATTTGGTGCATCAAAAGTTCATCTAAAGCTTATCAAACCCTAATCCAAGTTCACAAAATCACTAATCATGTTCTTGGAGTTTCCTTAATCAACCTATACATCAAAACGAAGCTAATGATACTAGGAACACAATTAGAACATGCACTTTTAACATCTAACAACATATGATCATCCAAAATTCAAGAACAACACACCAAAATTCAAGTTCATGCTAGTTATATTAAAACAACGAGATCGAGCATACAAATTACATACACGACATCACAATGAGCCATAGACACTAACTAACACCATTTCAAGTCAAAAACACGAATTTAGAGAAATCTAGAGTTTTAGAAATGTTACCCAAACGAGATGAAGTTGGTACCAAAATGAAGAGGATGAAGAGAGGATCACGAATATGTAATTTATTTTGTTGTAAGCCTCCTAGATCGGATTTAGATGATGATTGAATGAATTTGGTTTTAAGTGTGTGTTCTTGCTAGAGAGAAAGAGAGAGATGGAGGTGGAAATGAATGGGTGAAAGGGGTTTGACCCTTTGACCTAGTCAAGGGTTTGATCCCTTGTCAAGTTTAGTCCCTCAACTTTCGTTCGGGTGCGGGAATTACCTAAACGAGATAATTTAAAACGCGTATCAACGGGAGATGTTATAAACATATAACGGACTTTATATTAGTATAACGGAAAAGTAAATGGAAAAAGGCGGGATGTTACATTTTGTAAGGACTCGTCCTTACAAAATTTACTTTTATTGTTTTTATATATATTTGTATTGGAAAACCGTTTGTGTTTGTGTTGTTATTGAAGGTTAGGTACTTTGGTGTATGAAAAGGAGATCCCATAAGGATCAAGAGTTCACACATCCATTTTCCGACCCGAAAAAACACGTGCATGGGGTTTATAAGCGTAGAGAAGAACGAGATTTAAGAAAGTATTTTGAGGTTTTCCCATTTTGTTTGATAGATATGGACGGAGGAGAAGAGAGTAATCCGATTGCTCATGGTTTGTCGGTTAATGAAGAACAAGAAAACGATCTAAACGACACTCCAATGTGGAATGTTAGGTAGGTGGCACAAACGGTTGTGCCTCCGGCTATCACAAAACCACCAATTGGGGCCGATAACTGGAAGATCGAGGGTCACTGAGTATCTCAAACATATGGAGACTTTGCAGAAGTTGGTTGAACTTCAAGCTAATCTATGAGATAATGTGGAGAGGCTTACAATGATTGCCTCTCGCAATGAAATTCGTTCGATCAACATCTGCAGAAATCAACTTAGCTCGGATCCTGGTGCTAATCTCTCTGTTGCTGATGCTTTATGGAATCATCAAGTCCTTTCACATGAAAGTTATAGTATGAGATAGTTGTTCGCTCTGCTTCTACTTCCCAGCTTGATGATGTCAAAAAGAGGGAGAAAAAGCGTAAAATAAAAAACAACTTATGGGGAGCATGAATATCTGCTAGAGCAAAGAGTTCCGTTGTCTCTAAAACAACAGAATAATCAATTAGGAGAAAGCATGAACACATAACAAGAAGAAAGCTGATTTGGGTGCTGCCTTCGACACTCAATTCAATTAATATTACATGGAAGAGAAATGTAAAGATAATTGACCGAATGAATCTGATTGCTGACCAGGTTAAAATAAAGGATGTATGTGCTATGTTAAAAAGACATCCGAAACAGCAGAGGAAGAGAGAGGCTAACTTTCAGGTCCTGTTAGAAAAGAAGAAGGCTAAGCTATATGTTGAGAGAGATGAAAGAATCAAAGAGCTCAAGCAAAAGAAGTAAAAGCATATTTGAAATCCAATTTATCTCATGAAGAAAATAGTGCTATCTTCAAAAGGTGGCTCTTCTCCAGCATAAATAAATGAGCAACCGAGTCAACAACCACAATAGAACAACCAGCACAATAACAACAACAACAAACTGAACAACCAGTAGAGGCTAGTCGGCCCTCTGCTGAGGAACAAGTACACCCATCCTAGACACACCATCTGCTATTGAAGGGAAACAATCTTGTAACGACCCTACTTTATCTGTTACTATCGTTATTTGTCCGTTAAATATTTGACAGTGATTACATATAACTTTATGTGTTTAATTGATTTAAATGCATACATGATCCTAGTGGATTACTTGAATTAATATGTTTATATTAATTGATGAACTTGTTTCGGATAACGAAATACCTAGAAAACGACACGATTAAGATAATCGCCTAGAAAGCTTTTCAGTTTACGAACTCAGAGAAACGATAAAATAATTATTTTTAATAATTATTAACTTTATGAAAAACTTAATTAATTTATTATTTATTTATAGAATTAAACTCGGTGATTGCGCTTCAATGACCGGTTAATGTTCCGGAGACCCGGTACGATTAACGGCACTCGAAACGGACCACACGAGTACATGTAAATGACCACAAGAGCCCGAGACCCACCCTAGTGGGCCCATTCGGCCGAACCCCCCTCCACTCACCCCTTGTTGGACTAAATTGGCTTATTGGGTCATTATATGGGTAAGTTAAGGCCCTAATGTAAATTATTGATAGATAAAACACTGTATGAGCTATCTCTAAACACAACCTAATCGAATTTTTGCTCTCTCCCTCTCCCCTTTGCTTGTCGACCTCAGCCCCTACGAACACCATCATCAAAAGTTGTTGTTTGCTAAAACTTTGTGCATAAAGATTGTTGCTTTGATCGTTCTACACACTCTAGCATCAATCAATTTGTGTTTTAAGGTATAATCACTAAACCTAATTTTTTTAGATTATATTTTTATGCAATTACATAATGTATTGGTGTCTAGTGCTCAATTGATTGTAATTATAGTTGTTGTTAGTCGTTATTTTGAGCGATTGTTGTGTGTCGTGTGAATCACGAATTTGATTGCTATGAATCTGACTAAATGAGTTTATGTACTGATCTTATAATGAATCTAGATGGATAGATCTCGAAAAATTAATAAATTTGGACTTTGAATTTGCGTATTTTCGTTACCGTATGCTTAAGTTATGATCAATTGAAGTTTTGATTAGGTTTTGCATACAATACGAATTTTCTGGTAATTGTGCTTTATGAATTAGCCATTGAAATGATAATCATTGAATTCCTTGTTAAAAATCACTCAAGTTGGACTTAAAAAATGTGTCAAAAGGTTTTGTATTGCTCTCGGTATGACTAAATAAAAATTGGTGTTTTGTATTGAGCTGAAACTGTTTTCATAGGCACGAGAAATGACCTCACATGAACTAGGAATTTTTTGAGATTTTGATCTTCTGGAATATGCGTTTTTAGATGTTCCTAAGCATATTTCATTTGCATCCTAGCTTCTGAAAGCGTAGTTTTCTATGTGTTATATGCATCACCAAATGACATGTCTGATTGTTGTCTAAAACGGAAGGTCTAACATTAATGAATAAACAATACAATTGGCTTGATTAAAGTCTTTGGTTATTTTATCACTATAAATTTGGAGTGTCTAGAGTCATCTTCAATTGGCCGTTCGTTAAAATCTATTTTCAATATTAAATGAGAATTTTTCTAAAACTGCTGCGCGTGCTGAAACTGTTTTGGTAAACCTTAACTAGACCCTTTCTGAAACCCGACTTGTAGACATTGTATGAGGGCCGGGTTAGACTTTTTGGAATCGCTTTTTAGTCTAGTTATGATCTGGAGTTTTTCATATTGTCATGATTTATGTGCTATGAATTATGCTCGTTGTTTGTAAGATGTGCGTAAATTCGATGCCATGCAACAAACTGTGTACGTGTAATTGACGAATTATGAGCTAGAACATGTTAATTGACTTAGGATTGACATGTTGACCAAGATTTCTCGGCCTACTGAGATAATTGACTTTATTTGACCACTTTGACCGAGTTGACTTTTGGTTTGACTTTGGTTGACTTTTGTTGACTTGCGTGTACTAGTTGACTTTTGCTTGCTTATTGAGTCGGTTTGAGCACTAAGACTATGCGTACACTATGGGTTGACATAGTGTGACCTAAGTATTTACTTAAGGTGACCTATTTGACTAGGTTGCGTTTTACGGTCGTGATCTTCCGACTACCGTACGGCTTTACTATGAAGTTTTACAGTGCTTTGCTAAGGTGAGTCTACAATCCCTACTACTTTTTACATGGGATGAGATAACATGCTATTTCAAATATTTTACATATAAGGCACGAGTAATTAAATGAATATACATATGAGTTCAGATCAAATATCCCTTAGCTTGATTATATTAATTACTTTAAGTAAGCTCGACTTATAGCGGTACCGTTAGGTTTGACAAACCTCACCTCAACGTACGGGGTGCTTATTCTGTTGTAACTTGTACACTTGATCGGTGTATGCTTAGAAAGGGTAAAAGGAAGATGTGTAGCGCTTTAGCTATCCGCAGGGTTAAAGCCTTATAATCAAGTGCTCATGATAATGTATAATTTTTACGATGTTTTTCAGAAATCTCGTGGCCTAACTTATGATAAATGCTTTACTAAACCTGTAGTCACTCAACGTTTTGTTGACCTGTTGCATATTTTTATCTCAGGTCCTTAGATGTATTGTTTCCGCTTGCTGAAGTTGTTATGCTTGCTTGTGACGTGGCGTGGATACACCATACATAACTTCCCAAATTTATACAAGATTCAAATATCACAAAAAGCACGCACAGTCTAACGAGCACTTAAAAACCCGGTTGCTATAGTACTTAATGCAAGTATTCTTATCAAGTTCGTCCCGAGAGAGCGGCGTAGTTTATGTATTTGGAACTAATAATTATCCTAGGGGTTTTGTTTTGATTGGGGGGTTTGCGAGAGATTTTGACTAATTACCTAAATTTGCAAAGAACAAATTAAACTAACAAATAACAAGTAACAATTAATGAGAAGTAATCAATATTATGAAGAGTGTTCACTTATCTAATCCTCTTTATGCTTAGATAGCCCTTATTTTCCCAAATCATTAGCACCTAAGTTGTTTGAACTAATAAATATTCTTAACCCAATTTTACCTTGCAAATTCACATAAGCTTAGCAACACTAGATCAAGTAAGGTATGAGTTGATTATTGAGATTATGCCCGGGTTAAAATCACTTAAAACCCTTCAATTATCAAAGTCACCTAAGATAATCAAACACCACTATGATGAACAAAGATCAATTGAAAACCAACCTAGCCTAGAAACACAATCACTTGAAATTCCTATTCTAGTTGTCTAGATCACCCAAGGTGTTGAAGCATAGATAGATTCACTTCCAAAATCACTTAAGGAGCTACTCAATCTATGTAATCAAAGTAAAATCAATATCAAACATAGCAATGGACCTCATGGCTAACTCAATAACACTAGCTCATGTATTTTCATTCAAAAACAACTTTCATTCAATAGATTAAGGGCACATCATGCATTAAAGATTCATAGATAAGCAAACACAAGTAATTTAGCTACTCATGGCAAAGATTACACTAACAATAGTCATAAAAGCTTCAATAAACACCATTGTTAATGATTACAAGCTAAGATTCAAAGATAGATGATGAAAAACAAAGATTACAAGCAAATATTAAGCTTAAACAAAGATTAAGTAAAGATTACAACTAAATGATTCAAAACTAGAGAGATTAAAGTAGAGATTACAACCCAATTTGATGAATAAAGATAGATCTAACACTAATGAAGATGATACTTGAGCTTGATTCCTCCAATTAACCTTAAAACTCTAATGGATGATGAAATTAGGGTTTTGTGTGTGTTTTTCGGAGTAAAACTGCAGCTCTCTTTGAGAAATGACCCATCTTATTCTATTTATAGTGGTGGAGTAAAATGGGCTGAAACAGCGACAGGTGCGCCGCACCTCAAGTAGGTGCGGCGCTCTTCATCCTGGTGCGGCGTTCTTGGCTTCTTTTGGTGCGGCGTTCTTGGACTTTGGTGCGGCGCTTCTGCTCACTGTGAAGAAATTGAGACAAAACGTGGGTGATTGCGCCGCTTTTAGAACAGGTGCGGCGCTTTTGGGGCCTGGGTGCGGCGCACCTTTACCAGGTGCGGCGCTCTTGATGCTGTATCCTGCACTTGTCAAATTCTTTGCACTTTTTGAGCATTTCTTGGTCAATTTTACACCAAGTTAGGCATTTTGCCTTGAGTGGACACTTTGGCACAGGAACGCACTTCTAAGACCCCAATGATCACCAAAACCGAGTAAAACGAGGTCGATATTGCGTAATAAACATGTATAAATGGAGCAATATCAAACCCCCTACATTTGAACCTTGCTTGTCCTCAAGCAAGCAAATCAATAGAACAAGACTTGGAGCAATTGAGTGATTAATGATTAGAGCCAAAGTGCAATTTAGGCAATAAGTGATACCTTCTTTGAATGGGCACTAGTTGGCTAATTTGAACTCCAAGATCTTCTTAATATTGCCGAGGACTAAGCATTCTCCTATTCGTCTCCTTCTACTAGTGGCATGAGCATGAATTAACGCCTCCATAGTCTTCAATCACCACCAAATCAATCAACAATTCAAACCTAGGTCTACTCGAAACAATCATTCCCCGGTCAAGATCAATCTACAACACCTAAGAGGTCATCAACACCAAATTGTCAAGTCTTAGGGTCATGACAATCAACACTTTGACCTCCTTGACCTTGACCAAATATGTAGGATTTGCGGGATAGCCATCAATCAAGCCAAAAATCAACGCTATTCACAAAGTAAGCACATTCACCACTATACAAAACAAGGTGATATGAAATATAGACAATAAGCTTAGATCTCCATAAAGATCACAAAATGAACCCAAATTGGGAATGGGTCATGAGAGATCATCAAAATTACCGTTCGCCAAGAATTCTTTCAAGTAATAAGCACACGCCCCAAAAAATATGATCCTTAAATCAACCCCGCGATGGCTATCCCTCTTCCACCTCCATGCCCCCAAAACGCCTAAATTTTCGTCAATTCCAAATTATGATACCGTCAATTCCAAGTTTAGGGTTAAGGTGGGTGCGCCAAAGCGTAGGGGACTGGTTACCCCTATCTTTATGGTCGATCCGGGCATAGGATGACTGGCACTCATCAAGCTTTCTATCACAACTCTATGGTTTCTCTCATAGTAGGGCGAAAGCATTGAAGGAGGTTCGTGGAATTAGATCCCCACGTGGCCAAATAAGAGATCCATCAATTCCAAATTTTATGGGCGGAATGGAATTCCTTGACGAGCGGGTATGAACCACACTCGAGTGATAAAGATGAAACCTTTAACACTCGGTTAGAGAGACTTTACTCCCTAAATGAGACAACTTTACTTGGGAGACTTTAACTCCCAAGTTTGGAACAAAAACTTAACTTGAAAGACTTTACTTTCAAGGTTGGTACCCGAGATTACTTGGAAGACTTTACTTCCAAGTGTTTGTTTTTCTACTTCCCACATAACAAGCTTTTATGCTTATTTTAAGAAAAGGTAGGAAGTAGTTACTACCTTTCCGTTAGTTGAGATCTCAACAAGGTTCCATAGCTTTTGGCTATGGGTTGTGTTGTCTAGCAACACTAGCACGTGGCCATTGCTCTTCATCAAGAAGACAGCATACGTTGAAGCTCGGTGGCTCCTCTTCCCTCGGTATGATACATCGGTTGAGCCATCTTGAAATGATGAAACAACCAATGTCAATATGAAATGGTGTGGATTTGGAAGTGTCCCACACCAAGTAGTACGAAATTCGGGAGACTTTACTCCCTACCAAAGTGGATGGACTTGAGTCATCCGGAAAGTGCTAAAGCACGAAGCTTTAAACACTCGGTTTTGATTTTTCTTTAGATGTTTTCATTTGAAGCGCGAAATCTCATGAAAGTGGAAGACTTTACTTCCACTTGGTGTTACAATTGCCAAAGTGGGGGAAGACTTTACTTCCCCAAAGATTTGAAGTGCAATGGAAAAAGACTTTACTTTTTCCAAAAATTTTGAAAATTTTCACAAGTTTTAACCAATTTAAATGTTTATGATGTTGGTTTATGTAATTGGTTAAAAACTTGTTCCAAAAATTGATCAACAATGCAAGTTTTAGCGTTTATAAAGCGTATGTGATAAGTTCAACCCGAAAAAGTTCAAAATGACCCGAGATTTACTCTCCCCCTACATTTAGTTTGATGCAATGCCCTCATTGTATTAAACGAAAGAATTTTTTAGAAAATTGAGGGGCATTTTGAGATAGAATAGAGAAGAGAAGAGAAAATAAAAACCGGAGTAGATCAATTGATCTTTTGTCGTCACCAATCGAGAAACTTAATCACCAAATTCACTTGCTTGTTGTTGCACCCTTTGTTGAGCCAAAAGAAGGAGCCAAAGGCATATGGCATTCCCTACAATTTGAAGTATGCTCACAAGGTACAAAAATGTGTGGGGCTATACTCGGGTGAGTATGAGCGCCCACAATAAACCGCAATAATCCAAAAACATCAAACAAATATGCCAAAATTATATCCATGACGATTCACACAACCAAACATTTATGCCCACAATATCACAAACAAACGATCATCACCACAAACAACAAATAACAACGATAATAATCATAACATGCATGCATAAACCGACTAAACAACCACCAAGATCAAATGACATCAAGCACAAACATTCAACAATTAAACATCACATTCCTAAGAAGTACTTACTTATTACAAACCATACGAAATTCAAATTGTTTAATCCGGGAATCACTTACCGTCCGGATTCGAATACCATCAACCAAACATAATTAAAAATTGTTTTCAACCACATCAAGACAAGCAAACAATTGTTCAAATGACCACCCCAAACCGACCGCCCAAAGTTATTACAAACCAACGATTGAAATAAAAAGTTTCACCAACAAATAAACACCCCAAGTTTATACCAAAACGAGAGATTAGGGAGCGAGAACACAACCGTTAAAATTACCACCAATTATACCCTCCGGAGTATGAGCTTCCGGCTTGGTCCGGATTCGGATTCGGGTCCGGATATTCAAAGTAGTTCGGTGGCGTGGTTTGTTGATTCGGATATTGCGGTTGTTGGTTCCTCATGCTTTCGAAATAAGCATGCTCTTGGGCTCTCCTATACGCCTTGTTCGGGTCATAGTTGATAAATGGTTGAGATTGCGGGTGTTGTAAATCATAAGGGTCATACATGGGGGCGAATGGTGGTGGAGCGTTCGGGTCCGCATGTTGAAGTTGAGTACAATGGACATGCCATTGTGAAACCGCGCGGAGCCCCGAAAAGTTGTAAGTCGCCTCGTACGCCTGATTTTGTTGGTTTAGGTTGATTTGATCAAACTGATTCGCAATCCACTCGGGGTCATACTCACTCGGCACACTACTACCTTGACCTTGTGCCCGCATAGCTTCCTGTCTAGCCCTCTCCGCTGCTTCTTCCTCCTCTCTCCCATAATCGAAATATTTTCTCATGATTTTGTTCATATCCCGTTTCAAAATTTTACCCCCTTGAAATCCGAATAGCTAAACTCGTTCATTTTCTTGGGTGTGAACCTCGAAAGATCGATCCTCAAACTATTAGCGATTTTCGTCACAAAAACACCTCCAACCGTACCTTTCTTTGCTTTTGTTCCCATTTTATCGAAGAGATATTCGTTGATTACGTGAGGAACATGGATTTGTGTATCTTTGAAGATGTTCCAAGTAAGCCAAATATCGAGATAGGACATCTTCTCGTTGCTGTTGTAACGGTAATTGACAGTGTTTGCAATAAATCGAGCTATAGTTCTTAAATCGTGGGTTCTAAGGGTGTTGGCTCGGGCTTTTCCTGGGCTAAAAGCTCCACTACTAATCTCATTCCAAGCCGCGGGATAGTTGAAATTTTCGGGATTTAGGACCGGAGTGTGGCATATTGAAAGGTATTCGGAAAGGTCATCGGCACTCTTAAAATCCTTGTAAATTCCTAAGGCTCGAATGAACTGAAGCATGCTCATAGATCTCTCTTTCCCCCCCCCCCCCCCCCCCAAATGAAAATTCATGTAACTTGGATCGGTAAGGCTTTCTACACGGAAGTTCACAACCAAAGTTGAAGCGAACTCTAAGGTAGGAACAGGGTAAATTGGCTCATTGTATCTTAAAATCGGTAACCAAGGATTGATTTTCTTATCGTTATACTCAACCTCAAAAAGCTGCTCGGTCTCCTTAGTGAATCCACCTTCGTCTAATAGCGACCAATCAATCGTTTTTCCCACATAAAACTTTTCATTTAGGCTAATAGTCAAATTCTCTCTGAAGCGTGGGTTAAGTAGTACCGCTTGTAACCAGGGGTCTGTGGATAACCTTTGAACATCTTCTGGGACTTGAGGCATCTCCTCATCCTCAATATCATCAACCTCTTGAGCAGGCTTTTTGCCCCTGCCCTTAACCCCGATTATCTTTTGTCTTTTGCCACTACCAGAACCGCCGTGTGATTTGGGTGGAACATTTGTCTGCATACCAAAACAACAAAGAAAAACATTGTGGAGAAATACAAGTTAGCTCATAGCAATTCAGTTTCAATCTTATGCCACAATTCCCAAGTTGATTTCCAAAATTCACAATTTGTTCCATCATATAAGATATGTGCGTGAATAGCAAACATGAATAAAACAAATGCATTAAGTCATGGTAACAAGTGAGATCAAACATGGGCACGCCTTAGTAGACTTTCAAAAAATTTGCACATTTAGCTCACGCAAAGGATATGATAACAACATGTGATATCATAAGCTAAACATGCATTGTATTTATCAATTAAGCTCCCCTTGGTCAAACATGGTCAACATGAAAAAGTTGCAAAAAGTCAACCCTAGTCAAAGTCTAATCAGTGAAAAATTCGACTAAGACAAGAGTAATCATCAAATGTTTTCAACTTTACATGCTATAGCAACAATATACCACAAGCAGGCACACTACAATAACCGCAACCCGAATTAGTCAAACCAAGTCAAAACCCTAGCTTATGAACCCTAATTTGAAATTTCAATTCATACAAGCACAAAAGTTGGATTCAAAGCAAGATTATCATGGTAGACTATCAATTAAGCAACAATATCAACACCTAACACCTTAATTTAGTTCGAATTTGAAAAACCCCCAAATTGGATGAACCCTAGAAATTCAAAGTTGAAATCGTTGTAACAAATCATGCAAAACATGTTAATCAACAACAATGTAGTCTAGAATCATCAACAAATTGAACATTAACATCATTAATCAAGCATAATCTACTAATTAAGCATAAAGAGAAAAATTGTAAAAATCACTCAAATCATGTTAAAGAACGGATTAAAATGATAGATTCTTACTTTTCCCATGTTATATGATGAAGATTTGCAAGAAAATTGATGAAATTTGAAGTGTTGGGTCGATTTTTGGTGATTAGGGTTGAAGGAGCGCCGCTATTTGAGAGAAAATTCGAGTTGGGTGTGAAAAAGTGTTATTTGGGTCGTCCAAAATTGATTAAGTAGCAGATGCAAAAGCGCCGCACCTGGGTGAGGTGCGCCGCACCTGCTTGCATCAAAAGCGCCGCACCAAGTTTAGGTGCGCCGCTCCTGGACAAACAAGAGCGCCGTTCCTGAAGGTAAGAGCGCCGCTTCTGGCTACTGATTAAAAATCTTTCCAAAACCTTGTGAAGTGCGTCGCACCTGGCTAAGGTGCGCCGCACTTGGACCTGAAGCAGTTGTGTTCTTCATTTTAAATCAATTTTTGACCAAGTTAACAAACTATTTTTGGATTTTTCCATTTTAACAAACTGCAGAAAATTTATCTAAATGCAAAATAACTACTAAAAAGAAATATACTACAATCCTACATGCAATGCAATTAAAGAAAACTATAAACAAGATTGTGGAAATTGTTTAACGAGTCTATCACCCGACTCAATTTCCACGTGGATCTTAGCTAACACCGGGGTGGTATACCACTCCACCCCTTGAGCTAAGTGAACCGTTACCTTTACCACTTTCATTGATCACCAACATTATCCAATCATTAATCGCCTTGGTTTCCTTGATCAATTCCTCAAGCTTGCATTTTTCCTGCTTTGACAAGTTTGACACTAAGCGTTTTCTCAACTTCTCATCCTTTTGAGATGAGACATGATGAATTTGACCATATAACTTCCGTATCGAGTTATCAATAGCGTTATTTCTATGATTAAGCTTACTTGGGACTTTTCTAGTCAAACCACCACTCCTAGTTGGTGAACCAACTAGTGTCGGGCTAGTAGCACATTGCACGCTAGCAACAACTTGTGGTGTGGTCAAAGGTTTGGTTGGTAATTTCACACTTTTGCTCTTAATGCTTATACATTTCCCTTTATCTCTAAGGGTCAACTTACCGGTTCTAAAGTCAAAGAAAGAACCCGCGGTTGCCAAAAATGGCCTCCCTAGTACAAGGGGTACAACTGGATCTTCCTTTATATCAACTATCACAAAATCGGTTGGAAATTCCATGCTTCCTACCTTAACAATTAGGTCCTCGGCGATTCCCACACTTGGGTTAATCGATTGGTCAATTAATTTCACTCCCATTTTGGTCGGTGAAAGGTCTCCTAGGCCTAGATTTCTATAAATGGATAGGGGCATGAAATTTATGCTAGCCCCCGAGTCGGCTAATGAAGTAAATGGTTCCGACCCGTTTACTTTGCATGGTATTAAGAATGGTCCGGGATCGCCCATTTTGGTTGGTAGGTTTTGCTTCTTCAAAATTCCATCACACTCCTTAAGCAAGAAAGTGGTGGATGCTTGTTCAACCTCCCCCTTCTTGGCCATAAGTGCTTTCAAGAATTTCCCATAATTGGGCATGTTTTCAAGCACTTCCGCCAAGGGAAGTTTCACATAAATGTTATGGTTCTCGTCTTGGGTCAACTTACAATCCACATCCTTTGGATGTGTGGGAGGTAATGGTTGAGGTTTGGATACGGGTATTTCCTTGCTCCCTTCAATTGATGGCTTGAGTACCTCAATGCTCGCGCTTTGTGCTTTAATATCCATGGTGCTTTCTACCTTGTCACTTTTCTCCAAGTCACCCAATTCAACCTTCTTCAATTCACCCTCTAGACTCTTGCATATCAACCCGGTAGTTTCCATCGTCATAACACTTTTCACTTGAAATGGAATGAATTCCGCCTCGCTCGAATCCTCCGAAAACTTGAACACACCAAGATCCATGGTATCCATGTCTAAAGCTCCGTCCAAATCAAACTCTCCTTCATCAAGGTCAATTGCAAAGACTTGAGGAGATTCGATTCCCTTCTCCTCTTCCGTTGAAGAAATAGAATTCACTTGAGCAAAGTTGTTGTTAGGATTTGAAGAGCTTGCTTGGTTGGCGTTTTGGTTGGTAGTGTTACTTTCTATTGGAATAACTCTAGTGGTGTTGTTGTTATTTTGGTTGTTCCGGTGGTTGTTATGATTGGTGCTTGGGTTAACTTGAGTGTTGGATGGTAAGGTTCCTTGAGGTCTCTCAGCAACTTGACTTGAAAGTCTCCCCACGGTGCTCTCGAGATTTTGAAATGAGGCTTGGTTGTGTCGAATTTGTTGTTTTAAGAACTCATTTTCTTTCAACAAGAATGCTTCGGTTGATTCCACCTTTTTGATGTAGGTTTGCATGAGCTCCTCTAGTCCCTTGGAAGGTTGTGAAGGTTGGTTATTTGGTTGAAGTTGTTGAGGTTGTTGATTGTAGCCTTGGTTATGTTGAAGTTGACTATAACCTTGGTTTTGATAACTTTGGTTTCCTTGGTAATTTAGGTTGTAAGATTGGTGAGATTGGTTGTTGTAACCTTGTTGGTTGTGGGATTGGAAGTTATTTTGGCGGTTTTGGTTGTAATTGGAGTTGTAGCCTTGGTTTCGGTTTTGGTTGGAGAATCCGGGAGGTGTGTTGGATTGAGTGTTGAAGGATACTTGTTTTTGGTTGGGATTGTAGTAGCTATTGTTTGATTGATAAGAGTTGTTGCCTTGGTTCGAAGTCCCTCCCCTTTGAAAGTTTTGGTTGCTCACGAAGTTCACATGAGCTTCCGAATTCATAGGAATGTCATCCAAGTCAATGTGAGTGCATTGATTAACTTGGGGACAATTTTTGGTGAGGTGTGGTCCTTCACACCTTTGACAACCTACTTGCATAGCCACTAAGGTTTGTTGTATCTTCTTCAATTCTTTTCCATATAATTGAAATTGGTTATTCAAGCTTGCCAAGGTAACTTGCCCATCTTCACTCTCCACTTGAGATACATTCCTTCTCACCAATTCCCTTGGTGAAGGTGCCCATTCATATGTATTAACCGCTATATCTTCTAGTAACTTTTCGGCCGCGTTGGGAGACTTGTACATAAACACTCCACCCGAAGATGAATCAAGGTATTGCTTCGTTTGAAAGTTAGTGCCCCGGTAGAACGTATTGATGTACTCCTTCTTGGTTAGACCATGCGGTGGGCAAGCTCTTAGTAGCTTCTTGAAACGCACCCACGCATCATACAAAGACTCATCTCCCCTTTGCGTGAACCCATTAATCTCTATTCTTAAACGCTCCACCTTCGATGGTGGGAAAAAGTGATTAATAAATGCTTCATTCAAATCTTGAAAAGATCTAATAGAATCCGATGGCAAGTTCCTTAACCAAGCCTTAGCTTCCCCATCAAGCGTGAATGGAAATGCTCTTAGCTTAAAAGCGTCCTCGGTGACATCCTTGTTCTTGTAGATATCACATATATCGTTAAAATATTGCATGTGATCAAAAGGGTTTTCATCTATACGCCCGTGAAAAAGTCTATCCTTGAACATTGTGAAAAAGTTACCCTCGATCTTCCAATTTTCCGCCTCGATTGGTGGTTTTGTGATGGCCGGAGGCACAACCGTTTGTGCCACCATTCTAACATTCCACATCGGAGTGTCGTTTGGATCATTTGCAAGCACCTCTTCAATAATTGGTGGAGGACCACCATTTAGTTCACCCTCTTGTTCTCCGTCCAATTCAATTAACCCGAATGGCAAAACCTCAAAATTCTTCCTTAATTCCCGTTCTTCTCTACGCTTATAAACCCCGTGTATATGTTTCTCCGGATCGGAAAATGGTTGTGTGCAATCTTGATCCTTGTGGGACCTTCTTATCATACACCAATAGACCTAATCTGTAGTGACCCGAACTTTTACGAACTCTTCTATGAATATATATTTACATGAAAACTATATTTGCATGATTAAATGTTTCCAACATGTTAAGCAATCAAACTTTTTAAGACTTGGTTAATCGAAATGGAAATTATGTAAATGTCTGATCACCCAGTTTGACCGATGATTCACGAACGCTATATGTGGTATATGACATGATGATACATATATGATTAAATATATATGTTTAACATGATAAAATGATAAGTAAATATATCATTAAGTGTGTCAACAATGAACTACATAAGTAAAAACAAGACTACTAACTTAAGAATTTCGAAACGAGACTTATACGTAACGATTATCGTTGTAACGATATTTTAATGTATATATATCATATTAAGATATATTCATATATCATGTTAACATGATAATATAATAATTTAACATCTCATTTGATATAATAAACAATGGTTTAACAAGATTAAATGAGATCGTTAACTTAAGGACTTCAAAACAAATCAAAACATGTAACGACTAACGATGACTTAACGACTCAGTTAAAATGTATATACATATGATGTTTTTAAATGTATTTGAACACTCTTGAAAGACTTCAAGATACATATCAAAATACTTCTACTTAGCAATAGCGCATACAAATTCATCCTCATTCATTTTCATCAACAATTCCACTCGTAGTCTTTCAGTATCCGTACCGTACGACTTCTAGACGTACTTACTATAAGTATATACCAATAGGAACTAGCATGGGATTCCCCTCTTGATTATGTCATGCATGACAAAATCAAATTTAACTTCTACCATGAGCTAGTCAACAAACAAGAACTCCTTTTAACCCCACTCACCACTCACCACTCACCATTCACTTCATTTCATTTCCAAATTCTCTTTCTAATTCTCTCTCAACACACACACACACTCTTATGAACGAATTTTTCCAGTATCTAATCATCATCTTCATCAAAAATTACTTCAAGAACCAAGCTATAATTATCATAGGAAGAACACTTCAAAAACACTTCGAAAATCCTTCCAAGTTTACTAGTTTACTTCCAATCTTGCTAATCCATTTCAAGTGATCATCCAACCTCAAGAAATCTTTGTTATTTACAGTAGGTTATCATTCTAATTCAAGGTAATATTCATATTCAAGCTTTGATTCGATTTCCATAACTTTGAATATCTTAATTCGAGTAGAAATCTTACTTGAACTTGTTTTCGTGTCATGATTCTACTTCAAGAACTTTCAAGCCATCCAAGGATCATTTGAAGCTAGATCATTTCTTGTCACTTACAGTAGGTTTACCTACTATATTTGAGGTAGTAATGATGTTCATAACATCATTCGATTCATATATATAAAGCTACCTTATTCGAAGATTATAACTTGTAATTACTAGAACATAGTTTAGTTAATTCTAAACTTGTTCGCAAATAAATTTAATCCTTCTAACTAGACTTTTAAAATCAACTAAACACATGTTCTATATCTATATGATATGCTAACTTAATGATTTAAAACCCGGAAACACGATAAACACCATAAAACCGGATATACGCCGTCGTAGTAAAACCGGGGGCTGTTTTGGTTGGGATAATTAAAAGCTATGAAGAACTTTGATTTAAAAGCTAGATTTCTGGAAAAATGATTTTTCTTATGAACATGAAACCATATCCAAAAATCATGGTTAAATTCAAAGTGAAAGTATGTTTTTCAAAACAGTCATCAAGATGTCGTTCTTTCGACGGAAATGACTACCTTTTACTACACGACTTGAAAATTGTATTTCCGACTATAAACTCATACTTTTTCTGTTTAGTTTCAAAAAGATAAGTTCAATACGAAACCGTGGCCGCTTGAATCACTCAAAACGGATTAGAAATGAAGAAATGGCGAGTAATACAAGATTGGTAAAAACTACACAATTTAGCTACGTGAAACTTTGTAACAAATCTATTCCAACCATAACTTAATCAACTTGTATTATATATTATGTAATCTTGAGATACCATAGACACGTATACAATGTTTCGACCTATCATGTCGACACATCTATATATATTTCGGAACAACCATAGACACTCTATATGTGAATGTGGGACTTGGCTATACAGGGTTGAGGTTGATTCCAAAATATATATAGTTTGAGTTGTGATCAATACTGAGATATGTATACACTGGGTCGTAGATTGATTCAAGATATATATTATGTTATTCATGTACGACAAATTATGGAACTTCTAACTTCGGACCGCTAACTGGACAACTAAAAATCATCAACACGTAATAAAGAAAATATTGTGATTATGTTTCAATCATATTTTGATATATGTATATATTGTTAAAGGTTCGTGAATCAACCAGTGGCCAAGTCTATTCCCGACGAATTGTTAATCGGTGAAAGTGAGTTATAGTCCCACTTTTAAAAATCTAAATATTTTTGGGATGAGAATACATGCAGTTTTATAAATGCTTTACAAAATAGACACAAGTATATGAAACTACTTTCTATGGTTGAATGATCGAATTTGGATATACCCCCTTTTAGCTTGGTAGCCTAAGAATTAGGGAACGTACACCCTAATTGACGCGAATCCTAAAGATAGATCTATCAGGCCCAACAAGCCCCATCCAAAGTACCGGATGTTTTAGTACTTCGATTTTAATCAGGTCCGAGGTAGTTCCGGAATGATTGGGGATATTCTATATGCATCTTGTTAATGTCGGTTACCAGGTGTTCACCATATGAATGATTTTATCTCTGCCGTTTGCGAATGCCGGATTTTGAGATGGTTGTTATGAAAAATTAAATCTTGTGGTCCATTATTATTATGTTTGATATATGTAGGAATTAAACCTATAACTCACCAACATTTTTGTTGACATTTAAAGCATGTTTATTCTCAGGTGATTATTAAGAGCTTCCGCTGTCGCATGCTAAAATAAGGACAAGTTTTGGAGTCCATGTTGTATGATATTGTGTAAAAACTGCATTCAAGAAACGTATTTTGATGTAATATATTTGTATTGTAAACCATTATGAAATGGTCGTGTGTAAACGGGATATTCTAGATTATCATTATTTGATAATCTACGTAAAGCTTTTTAAGCCTTTATTGATGAAGTAAAGGTTATGGTTTGTTTTAAAAATGAATGCAGTCTTTGAAAAACGTCTCATATAGAGGTCAAAACCTCGCAACGAAATCAATTAATATGGAACATTTTTAATCAATAAGAACGGGACATTTCAGTTGGTATCCGAGCGTTGGTCTTAGAGAACCAGAAATTTGCATTAGTGTGTGTCTAACCGAGTTTGTTAGGATGCATTAGTGAGTCTGGACTTCGACCGTGTTTATTTGAAACATGATTGCTTAACACATTTTGTTGGAAACTATATACTAAACATGTGAATATTATGTGATATATAAATCTCTTAACATGTTTAATATTATGTGATAGATGTCTACCTCTAATGCAAGTCCCATTGACTCGCCTGTTAATAATGAAGAGTCAAATGTAAATTGGCATGATTCGTGGACTGATTCACAAGATTCCGAAGAAGAACCGGAAGAAGAATCGGAACCGGAGGAGGAGGAACCGGAGGAAGAAGTAGAACCGGTGGGAGAAATAGTAAAACGGATAAGTAATAGAAAATCCTCAACCAACCGACCAAAGTTAATTATGGTCAATGGTGTTTCCGCCAAGGAAGCAAAGTATTGGGAGGATTATCAATTCTCCGATGAATCGGATCCCGACGAGGATTCCGATAAGGTTATAGAAATTACCTCAACACAATTTAAAGAGGCAATAGAGAACAATAAGGGAAAGGGAATAAAAAAAGAGAAATCTGATTCCAAACCCGATGAACTTTATATGTATCGTCAACACCCGTGTTTCTTAAGTTGTGACAATAACCCGGGAACCTCTAAACCACCAGGTTTTTCTAGACCGATGTGGTATATCCCTAGAAACTTAGCAAAACGTACCAAAATCGAAGAAGAAGAAGAAGAAACGAGCGAGTCGGAATAAGATAGTTGTATTCGTGCGGTGTAATATATGTAATATAGTGTGCTTATGTTTTACAATATATGTAAAAATTGCTTGTATTAATATGTATCTTTTATGAATCTAACTCTTGTCTATTTTACAGTATAAAAACACAAAATGGTTAGACAACCCAATATTTTAGAAGACTTACCCGGAGACATGATTGATGAAATTTTGTCTAGAGTCGGTCAGAACTCCGCGGCACAACTATTTTCGGTGAAATCAGTTTGTAAGACATTCGAAGAACGTTCCAAAAATGCCTTGGTTTATAAAAGGCTTTCGTTCGAAAGATGGGGTATATCCCATTGGGGAAACCATAAGTTACGCCGTGTTTACTTTCGAGCATATAACGCGGGGAACCCGAATGTAATGTTACGCTACAGGTTAAGAACTTATTTTGACTCGACATATCCAAACATAGGACTTCATGCCTTAGAAAGAGCTGTTAACATGCAAAATAAAGAAGCATGTTATGCTTACGGGTTAGTGATGTTCGATTCTCACCAAAGTGAGAAAAAGAACATAGGATTACAACTATTGAATGAAACTTTCCCACAAGTGGCGGATTCGGTAATTGGGATGAGAAATGAAGTTTTTAGGTTGTTACAAAACTGTTGGACTTTACGTAACCCTCGTCCTTTTGACGACACTACAACATGTTGTCTTGATAAAGGTCACAACGGTTACGTTCCACAAGACTTAGGATGGGAAATAGTCTTAGTTAAACCAGAATGCATGACTTGTTTCTGGACGTATGAATTAAGTATCTTTATTGCTTTTGCGGAACGCCTTGCGCATTAGCTAGAGTTATCTTCGCAACTACCTTGTATAAAAGCTAGTGTGTGCTATATTTTATGTCATATGTAAAATAGCACTATGGTATGATTGTATAATATTGTATCAAAAGTTTAAATGTGAAATTATAATGAATTAAGTTTTTCATGATAGAATATTATTTTGACAAGTAGTAGTTAATTTTTGCGTTAGCTACTAAGTATGAACTTAACGGGTAGGTACTACCCGAATTAAAAATTATAAAACACTAATATGAAGAAAAGGCTTTTATAAATAAGTTCATATTAAGCTACGAAATATTATTGACTACTTCTAATATTCTATATGATTAACTAAATTATTTTGGCTATTTTTGAAGGAAATGGCACCAACGACTCGCCAGAACTTGAATATGACCGAAGAAGATTTCCGTACCTTTCTTGCTGCGAACATAGCCGCAGTACAGGCCGCGATGCATAACAACAATAACTCTGAAGCTAGCAACGGAACAAACGCCGCGAGAACTCGTGTCGGATGTTCCTACAAAGAGTTCACTGCCTGCAAACCGCTGGAATTCGATGGAACCGAGGGTCCAGTCGGATTAAAACGATGGACTGAAAAGGCCGAATCGGTATTTGCTATCAGCAAGTGTGCTGAAGATGACAAAGTGAAATACGCTACGCATACCTTCACAGGTGCTGCGTTAACATTGTGGAATACCTATCTCGAGCAAGTAGGACAAGATGCTGCTTACGCACTACCGTGGTCAGCATTCAAACACTTGATAAATGAAAAGTACCGTCCCAGAAACGAGGCCAATAAGCTCAAGGCGGAGCTTAGAGGGTTACAAACGCAAGGTTTCGACATTACCACGTATGAACGGAGATTCACAGAATTGTGCCTGTTGTGTCCAAGAGCGTTTGAAGATGAAGAAGAGAAGATCGACGCGTTTGTGAAAGGGTTACCGGAAAGGATCCAGGAAGATGTGGGTTCAAACGACCCTGCCTCCATACAAAAGGCAAGTCGAATGGCTCACAAGCTCGGAGAATGAATAATCAAGCGACCGAAGAGGTCAACACGAAACCACTCAAGAGAAAGTGGGAAGAAACCAGTGACAGGGGTTACGAATATAACAACAACAATAACTATCGTGTCAACAACCAACCCCAAACTCACAAAAACAAACGCAACTTTTTTCGCGGTAATAACCACAACAAAAACCATCTCAACAACAACAACTACAACAATCGTCCCAACAACAATATCAATCGCTACAACAACAATTCCTATAACAACAAGAATCAGAATCAGACATGCCAAAGGTGTGGAGAAAATCACCCGGGGTATTGCTCAACATTTTGCACCAAGTGTAAAAGAACTGGTCATGGCGCAGTAAAGTGTGAGGTCTACGGACCGAAGTTTAACAAGACTAATGGGACAAATAGTGTTGGATCAAATAATGCCAACGTTGTTTGTTTTAAATGTGGAAAACCGGGCCACATGATCAGAAGTTGCCCAAACCAAGGGAATACTAATGGGCAAAACCGTGGAAGAGTCTTCAACATCAACGGAGCAGAAGCACAGGAAGACCCGGAGCTTGTTACGGGTACGTTTCTTATTGACGATAAACCTGCTTATGTTTTATTTGATTCGGGTGCGGATAAGAGCTATATGAGTAGAGATTTTTGTGCTAAATTAAACGGTCCATTGACGTCTATGAATAATAAATTTTTACTCGAACTAGCAAACGGTAACTTAATGTCAGCAGATAAGATATGTCGGGATCATGAAATTAAACTGGTTGGAGAAGTATTTAAGATAAATTTGATACCAGTAGTGTTAGGGAGTTTTGATGTGATAATCGGCATGGATTGGATGAAAAAGGAGAGAGCGGAGGTCGTGTGTTACGAAAATGCGATTCGCATTGTACGAGAAAAAGGAAAACCTTTAATGGTGTACGGAGAAAAGAGCAACACAAAGTTAAATCTTATTAGTAACCTGAAGGCGCAAAAACTAATAAGAAAAGGTTGCTATGCCATTTTAGCACATGTCGAGAAGGTGCAAACCGAAGAAAAGAACATCAATGATGTTCCCATCGCAAAAGAATTTCCTGACGTATTTCCGAAAGAATTACCAGGACTACCTCCACATCGATCCGTTGAATTTCAAATAGATCTTGTACCAGGAGCTGCACCAATAGCTCGTGCTCCATACAGACTCGCACCCAGCGAAATGAAGGAACTCCAAAGTCAATTACAAGAACTTTTGGAGCGTGGTTTCATTCGACCAAGCACATCACCATGGGGAGCACCGGTGTTATTTGTCAAGAAGAAGGATGGTTCGTTCAGATTGTGTATTGACTACAGAGAGTTGAACAAACTCACCATCAAGAACCGTTATCTACTACCGAGAATCGACGACTTATTTGATCAACTACAAGGCTCGTCGGTTTATTCGAAGATTGATTTACGTTCCGGGTATCATCAAATGCGGGTGAAAGAAGACGATATTCCGAAGACTGCTTTCAGAACACGTTACGGTCATTACGAGTTTATGGTCATGCCGTTTGGCTTAACTAATGCACCAGCTGTGTTCATGGATCTCATGAACCGAGTGTGTGGACCATACCTTGACAAGTTTGTCATTGTTTTCATCGATGACATACTTATTTACTCAAAGAATGATCAAGAGCACAAAGAACATTTGAGAAAAGTGTTAGAAGTATTGAGGAAGGAAGAATTGTACGCTAAGTTTTCAAAGTGCGCATTTTGGTTGGAAGAAGTTCAATTCCTCGGTCATATAGTGAACAAGGAAGGTATTAAGGTGGATCCGGCAAAGATTGAAACTGTTGAAAAGTGGGAAACCCCGAAAACCCCAAAGCATATACGCCAATTTTTAGGATTGGCTGGTTACTACAGAAGATTCATCCAAGACTTTTCCAAAATAGCAAAACCCTTGACTGCATTAACACATAAAGGGAAGAAATTTGAATGGAAGGATGAACAAGAGAAAGCGTTTCAATTGTTGAAGAAAAAGCTAACTACGGCACCTATATTGTCATTGCCAGAAGGGAATGATGATTTTGTAGTTTATTGTGACGCTTCGAAGCAAGGTCTTGGTTGTGTATTGATGCAACGAACGAAGGTAATTGCTTATGCGTCTAGACAATTGAAGATTCATGAGCAAAATTATACGCCTCACGATTTGGAATTAGGCGCAGTTGTTTTTGCATTAAAGACTTGGAGGCATTACTTATATGGGGTCCAAAGTATTATATATACCGACCACAAAAGTCTCCAACACATATTTAATCAGAAGCAACTGAATATGAGACAACGCAGGTGGATTGAATTGTTGAATGATTACGATTTTGAGCTTCGATATCACCCGGGAAAGGCGAATGTGGTAGCCGACGCTTTGAGTAGAAAGGACAGAGAACCTATACGGGTAAAAGCTATGAATATAATTATCCGTACTAACCTTAATACTCAAATAAAAGAAGCGCAACAGGGAGTTGTAAAGGAAGGGAATTTGAAAAGTGAAATACCCAAAGCATCGGAGAAACATCTTAATATTCGGGAAGATGGAACCCCTATATAGGGATGAAAGAATTTGGGTACCAAAGTTTGGAGATGTGAGAGAAATGGTACTTTAGGAGGCACATAAAACCAGATATTCAATACATCCCGGAACGGGAAAGATGTACAAGGATCTTAAGAAACATTTCTGGTGGCCGGGTATGAAAGCCGATATTGCAAGATATGTAGGAGAATGTTTGACATGTTCTAAAGTCAAAGCTGAACATCAGAAACCATCAGGTCTACTTCAACAACCTGAAATCCCAGAATGGAAATGGGAAAACATTACCATGGATTTCATTACTAAATTGCCAAGGACTGCAAGTGGTTATGATACTATTTGGGTAATAGTCGATCGTCTCACCAAATCAGCACATTTTCTGCCAATAAGAGAAGATGATAAAATGGAGAAGCTGGCGCGATTATACTTAAAAGAAGTTGTTTCCAGACATGGAATACCTGTCTCTATTATCTCTGATAGAGATGGCAGATTTGTTTCAAGGTTCTGGCAAACATTACAACAAGCGTTAGGGACTCGTCTAGACATGAGTACTGCCTATCATCCACAAACTGATGGGCAAAGCGAAAGGACGATACAAACCTTGGAAGACATGCTACGAGCATGTGTTATTGATTTTGGAAACGGTTGGGATCGACATCTACCGTTAGCAGAATTTTCCTACAACAACAGTTACCATTCGAGTATAGAGATGGCGCCATTTGAGGTACTTTATGGTAGAAAGTGCAGGTCTCCGATTTGTTGGAATGAAGTGGGGGATAGACAAATTACGGGTCCAGAGATTATTCAAGAAACTACCGAGAAAATCATTCAAATTCATCAACGATTGAAAACCGCCCAAAGTCGACAAAAGAGTTACGCGGACCTTAAAAGAAAAGATATAGAATTTGAAATTGGAGAGATGGTCATGCTTAAAGTTGCACCTTGGAAAGGCGTTGTTCGATTTGGTAAACGGGGGAAACTAAATCCAAGGTACATTGGACCATTCAAAATTATTGATCGTGTCGGACCAGTAGCTTATCGACTCGAGTTACCTCAACAACTAGCTGCTGTACATAACACTTTCCACGTCTCGAATTTGAAGAAATGTTTTGCTAAAGAAGATCTCACTATTCCGTTAGACGAAATCAAAATCAACGAAAAACTTCAATTCATTGAAGAACCCGTCGAAATAATGGATAGTGAGGTTAAAAGACTCAAGCAAAATACATTTAAAATCGTTAAGGTTCGATGGAATGCTCGTAGAGGACCCGAGTTCACCTGGGAACGTGAAAGTCAGATGAAGAAGAAATACCCGCACTTATTTCTAGAAGATGAGCCAACACCTTCAATCGCTTAAAATTTCGGGACGAAATTTATTTAACGGGTAGGTAATGTAGTGACCCGAACTTTTCCGAACTCTTCTATGAATATATATTTACATGAAAACTATATTTGCATGATTAAATGTTTCCAACATGTTAAGCAATCAAACTTTTTAAGACTTGGTTAATCGAAATGGAAATTATGTAAATGTCTGATCACCCAGTTTGACCGATGATTCACGAACGCTATATGTGGTATATGACATGATGATACATATATGATTAAATATATATGTTTAACATGATAAAATGATAAGTAAATATATCATTAAGTGTGTCAACAATGAACTACATAAGTAAAAACAAGACTACTAACTTAAGAATTTCGAAACGAGACTTATATGTAACGATTATCGTTGTAACGATATTTTAGTGTATATATATCATATTAAGATATATTCATATATCATGTTAACATGATAATATAATAATTTAACATCTCATTTGATATAATAAACAATGGTTTAACAAGATTAAATGAGATCGTTAACTTAAGGACTTCAAAACAAATCAAAACATGTAACGACTAACGATGACTTAACGACTCAGTTAAAATGTATATACATATGATGTTTTTAAATGTATTTGAACACTCTTGAAAGACTTCAAGATACATATCAAAATACTTCTACTTAGCAATAGCGCATACAAATTCATCCTCATTCATTTTCATCAACAATTCCACTCGTAGTCTTTCAGTATCCGTACCGTACGACTTCTAGACGTACTTACTATAAGTATATACCAATAGGAACTAGCATGGGATTCCCCTCTTGATTATGTCATGCATGACAAAATCAAATTTAACTTCTATCATGAGCTAGTCAACAAACAAGAACTCCTTTTAACCCCACTCACCACTCACCATTCACTTCATTTCATTTCCAAATTCTCTTTCTAATTCTCTCTCAACACACACACACACTCTTATGAACGAATTTTTCCAGTATCTAATCATCATCTTCATCAAAAATTACTTCAAGAACCAAGCTATAATTATCATAGGAAGAACACTTCAAAAACACTTCGAAAATCCTTCCAAGTTTACTAGTTTACTTCCAATCTTGCTAATCCATTTCAAGTGATCATCTAACCTCAAGAAATCTTTGTTATTTACAGTAGGTTATCATTCTAATTCAAGGTAATATTCATATTCAAGCTTTGATTCGATTTCCATAACTTTGAATATCTTAATTCGAGTAGAAATCTTACTTGAACTTGTTTTCGTGTCATGATTCTACTTCAAGAACTTTCAAGCCATCCAAGGATCATTTGAAGCTAGATCATTTCTTGTCACTTACAGTAGGTTTACCTACTATATTTGAGGTAGTAATGATGTTCATAACATCATTCGATTCATATATATAAAGCTACCTTATTCGAAGATTATAACTTGTAATTACTAGAACATAGTTTAGTTAATTCTAAACTTGTTCGCAAATAAATTTAATCCTTCTAACTAGACTTTTAAAATCAACTAAACACATGTTCTATATCTATATGATATGCTAACTTAATGATTTAAAACCCGGAAACACGATAAACACCATAAAACCGGATATACGCCGTCGTAGTAAAACCGGGGGCTGTTTTGGTTGGGATAATTAAAAGCTATGAAGAACTTTGATTTAAAAGCTAGATTTCTGGAAAAATGATTTTTCTTATGAACATGAAACCATATCCAAAAATCATGGTTAAATTCAAAGTGAAAGTATGTTTTTCAAAACAGTCATCAAGATGTCGTTCTTTCGACGGAAATGACTACCTTTTACTACACGACTTGAAAATTGTATTTCCGACTATAAACTCATACTTTTTCTGTTTAGTTTCAAAAAGATAAGTTCAATACGAAACCGTGGCCGCTTGAATCACTCAAAACGGATTAGAAACGAAGAAATGGCGAGTAATACAAGATTGGTAAAAACTACACAATTTAGCTACGTGAAACTTTGTAACAAATCTATTCCAACCATAACTTAATCAACTTGTATTATATATTATGTAATCTTGAGATACCATAGACACGTATACAATGTTTCGACCTATCATGTCGACACATCTATATATATTTCGGAACAACCATAGACACTCTATATGTGAATGTGGGAGTTGGCTATACAGGGTTGAGGTTGATTCCAAAATATATATAGTTTGAGTTGTGATCAATACTGAGATATGTATACACTGGGTCGTGGATTGATTCAAGATATATATTATGTTATTCATGTACGACAAATTATGGAACTTCTAACTTCGGACCGCTAACTGGACAACTAAAAATCATCAACACGTAATAAAGAAAATATTGTGATTATGTTTCAATCATATTTTGATATATGTATATATTGTTATAGGTTCGTGAATCAACCAGTGGCCAAGTCTATTCCCGACGAATTGTTAATCGGTGAAAGTGAGTTATAGTCCCACTTTTAAAAATCTAAATATTTTTGGGATGAGAATACATGCAGTTTTATAAATGCTTTACAAAATAGACA
The DNA here is from genome assembly GCF_046630445.1 of Rutidosis leptorrhynchoides. Lineage (NCBI taxonomy): Eukaryota > Viridiplantae > Streptophyta > Magnoliopsida > Asterales > Asteraceae > Rutidosis > Rutidosis leptorrhynchoides. Next base: position 338,779,841 of record NC_092337.1, on the reverse strand, counting down.
CAAGTATATGAAACTACTTTCTATGGTTGAATGATCGAATTTGGATATACCCCCTTTTAGCTTGGTAGCCTAAGAATTAGGGAACGTACACCCTAATTGACGCGAATCCTAAAGATAGATCTATCGGGCCCAACAAGCCCCATCCAAAGTACCGGATGTTTTAGTACTTCGATTTTAATCAGGTCCGAGGTAGTTCCGGAATGATTGGGGATATTCTATATGCATCTTGTTAATGTCGGTTACCAGGTGTTCACCATATGAATGATTTTATCTCTGCCGTTTGCGAATGCCGGATTTTGAGATGGTTGTTATGAAAAATTAAATCTTGTGGTCTATTATTATTATGTTTGATATATGTAGGAATTAAACCTATAACTCACCAACATTTTTGTTGACATTTAAAGCATGTTTATTCTCAGGTGATTATTAAGAGCTTCCGCTGTCGCATGCTAAAATAAGGACAAGTTTTGGAGTCCATGTTGTATGATATTGTGTAAAAACTGCATTCAAGAAACGTATTTCGATGTAATATATTTGTATTGTAAACCATTATGAAATGATCGTGTGTAAACGGGATATTCTAGATTATCATTATTTGATAATCTACGTAAAGCTTTTTAAGCCTTTATTGATGAAGTAAAGGTTATGGTTTGTTTTAAAAATGAATGCAGTCTTTGAAAAACGTCTCATATAGAGGTCAAAACCTCGCAACGAAATCAATTAATATGGAACGTTTTTAATCAATAAGAACGGGACATTTCATAATCCTTCAAGAAAACAAAAACACAAGTGATTATTCAATACAAAAATAAATAAAAGACAATAAAAGTAACTTTTGTAAGGACGAATCCTTACAAAAGGATCGAATAACTAAAAGCTTAAACCAAATACACAACTAACTTAGCTAACCGCTCCCCGGAAGCGGCGCCAAGAAAGTGTGACGTGGCGTGGATACACCATACATAACTTCCCAAATTTATACAAGATTCAAATATCACAAAAAGCACGCACAGTCTAACGAGCACTTAAAAACCCGGTTGCTATAGTACTTAATGCAAGTATTCTTATCAAGTTCGTCCCGAGAGAGCGGCGTAGTTTATGTATTTGGAACTAATAGTTATCCTAGGGGTTTTGTTTTGATTGGGGGGTTTGCGAGAGATTTTGACTAATTACCTAAATTTGCAAAGAACAAATTAAACTAACAAATAACAAGTAACAATTAATGAGAAGTAATCAATATTATGAAGAGTGTTCACTTATCTAATCCTCTTTATGCTTAGATGGCCCTTATTTTCCCAAATCATTAGCACCTAAGTTGTTTGAACTAGTAAATATTCTTAACCCAATTTTACCTTGCAAATTCACATAAGCTTAGCAACACTAGATCAAGTAAGGTATGAGTTGATTATTGAGATTATGCCCGGGTTAAAATCACTTAAAACCCTTCAATTATCAAAGTCACCTAAGATAATCAAACACCACTATGATGAACAAAGATCAATTGAAAACCAACCTAGCCTAGAAACACAATCACTTGAAATTCCTATTCTAGTTGTCTAGATCACCCAAGGTGTTGAAGCATAGATAGATTCACTTCCAAAATCACTTAAGGAGCTACTCAATCTATGTAATCAAAGTAAAATCAATATCAAACATAGCAATGGACCTCATGGCTAACTCAATAACACTAGCTCATGTATTTTCATTCAAAAACAACTTTCATTCAATAGATTAAGGGCACATCATGCATTAAAGATTCATAGATAAGCAAACACAAGTGATTTAGCTACTCATGGCAAAGATTACACTAACAATAGTCATAAAAGCTTCAATAAACACCATTGTTAATGATTACAAGCTAAGATTCAAAGATAGATGATGAAAAACAAAGATTACAAGCAAATATTAAGCTTAAACAAAGATTAAGTAAAGATTACAAGTAAATGATTCAAAACTAGAGAGATTAAAGTAGAGATTACAACCCAATTTGATGAATAAAGATAGATCTAACACTAATGAAGATGATACTTGAGCTTGATTCCTCCAATTAACCTTAAAACTCTAATGGATGATGAAATTAGGGTTTTGTGTGTGTTTTTTGGAGTAAAACTGCAGCTCTCTTTGAGAAATGACCCATCTTATTCTATTTATAGTGGTGGAGTAAAATGGGCTGAAACAGCGACAGGTGCGCCGCACCTCAAGTAGGTGCGGCGCTCTTTGAGCAGGTAGGTGCGGCGCTCTTCATCCTGGTGCGGCGTTCTTGGCTTCTTTTGGTGCGGCGTTCTTGGACTTTGGTGCGGCGCCTCTGCTCACTGTGAAGAAATTGAGACAAAACGTGGGTGATTGCGCCGCTTTTAGTACAGGTGCGGCGCTTTTGGGGCCTGGGTGCGGCGCACCTTTACCAGGTGCGGCGCTCTTGATGCTGTATCCTGCACTTGTCAAATTCTTTGCACTTTTTGAGCATTTCTTGGTCAATTTTACACCAAGTTAGGCATTTTGCCTTGAGTGGACACTTTGGCACAGGAACGCACTTCTAAGACCCCAATGATCACCAAAACCGAGTAAAACGAGGTCGATATTGCGTAATAAACATGTATAAATGGAGCAATATCAGCTTGTTGCTAGTACTGGAGTGAAGTCCAACATGTTTTGTCATATCTATCTCAGGAGCTTACATTCGCGTTGAAAACTATTTACTTATCATAATGTTTTGAGACTACTTACATTGGTCATTGATGTCAATGTTTTTAGACTTATTTTACATTTAATGACTTTGTCAGTTGAATTTAATGCGAATGCTTTTCGGAAAACGTCTCATATATAGGGCGTGACCGTTAGCTGTGGGACCAGAGTTAATACGCCGTTAGTGGATTCTGAGGGGTATTACATATGGTTTCAGAGCGGAACGGTTACCTAGGATTAGGCTGCATTAGAGTGTCAGACCTTAGGGCACCTTATGAGTCTAAACTGTAATCGTAGACTAGCTAAGTTACATAGACTATAGTTACACTGCTTGTTACTTTATTTGATTCTATATCTAAATGATATAATGTTGGTGTACTAACTTGTGTTTTTCTTGAGTGCAAGATGACTTCTTCCAATCCCATAATTCTTACCGACTCCGACACGGAATCCGAAGAGACAATGCAGATTCAGGGAAGTCCTGTACCTGAGATCGAGAATGAGGTTATGTTTGATTCTGAAATGGAGTCCGAACCGAAAGAGGAACCGAAAGAGGAACCGGAAGAGGAACCAGAGGAGGAACCTAGGGAGAATCCCGAGGAGGACCCGGAACCCAAATATGAATCCGATCCCGAGATACCTGATTCAACTAGTGGTACCAAATCACCTTTCCGAGATCCAGATTTTTTTAACCCCTACGGACCAAAAGGCCACCGTAGGATACCTAAGGGACCCGCCCGAGGCAACTTTTCTTATGAAAACCAATCACTTAAGATGTGCCTTCGTTTCCATCCCTATGATGCTTCTACTTCTATACCTAACACCTCCGCTACTGCTACTAATAGCAACCCGGTAACCTTAAACTGAGAGTTGAGGGCCTAGAAAAGATCGCCGAGTACCTTTTGAAAGAGCTTCGAAAACCAAAATAGAGATGCTTTATTGAACTTGTTCCACTTTACTAGATACTATTTTATATTATTGCGGTATTCACACATACATTGCTAGATGTGGTTTTTCTATTATTCATGGTTTTTACTTATAACATTTGGGATATTTTATTTCTTTGATAATGCATGAATAATGAATGAGGAATTTTGCTACTTAAAGTGCTTGGTTTACTATTATTCTGCAATGCATGATGAGTTATTAATAACTGTTATGAATTGCTTATTATCACTACTGTTACCACTTCTTGTTGTTACTTAGTGTTGATACTACTACTGTACACTGTCACCACTACTATCACTACTAAGCATTATGTACCACTACTACTTACTGCTATCACTACTAGAATCTTTACGATTTAATATTATTTACTATGTATCACTACCCGTTGCTAGTATATTAATATGTACCGATTTCGTTGACGTTAACCGGGTGTGTTATCTTGACCAGAAAGATAATGCTGCCAAAGAAGATTACCCAAGCTAATGTCCGTCGGTAGATCACTGAAGGTCTAACTGAAGTTGTGGCTGAACTCTGGAATGGAACCAATATCAACAACACTACCAACACTGGTAACCAGCAGAACTAGAATAATCAGGACACCACAACGTTCAGATCAACAACAACTAGGATACCACCAACACTATCAACACCAACAATGTCAAAACCAACACTAACTAAGGAGGATGCACGTATAAAACCTTCTTGAGCTGCGAACCTCATTCGTTCAATGGTACTGAAGGCCTGATCGGCCTGACCCATTGGTTCGAGAAGCTTGAGTCTATTTTTCATATCAGCGGCTGTAGAGATGCTGATAGAACGAAGTTTGCGTCCTGTAAGCTGTCAGATGGCGCTTTAACATGGTGGAATACGTATGCGAAGCCTGTAGGTATGGATCAGGCTTTTGAAACTACTTGGAAGGATTTGAAACAGAGGATGATAGAGGAGTACTGTCCTTACAATGAGATTGTTAAGATGGAGCGAGAACTCTAGAACTTGAAACTGGTTGGTACTAATTTAGACAGTTATAATAAGATATTCTTTGAGCTTGCTCTTATGTGTCCAAACATGGTTACTCCTGAGCGTCGAAAGATCACTTTATTTGTGAATGGGCTAACTGAGAATATCCAGGGAGGTGTGACTACTTCAAAGCCAAGGACTGTTCAAGAGGCCGTTGAGATGGCGCATGAGTTAATGGATCAGATTGAAGAGCGAGGAAAGGCTCCTGCATCAACTGAGACTAAGACTTTTGACAGCAACAGGAAATGGAATAATAATAACAACAATAACTCTGGAAAGAAACACAACCAGCAGCCTTACAAGAAACAAGATGCAGCCAAGGGCAACACTACTACCCTAAATACCAACTCTGGCTATAAGGGAAGGTTTCCGTTGTGTACTAAATGCAATAGAAATCACCCGGGAGATCGCATAAAGCGGTGTGATAAGTGTAAGAAGAATGGACACTCGGCCGCGGAATGTAAACTGGTACAAATGTTTGCTATGGATGTGGGAAAACTGGTCATTTTAGAAAGGATTGGCCGACTACAAATAAGAATACAGAACCTGCTAGAGGAAGAGCTTTCAACATCAACTCCAGTGAAGCTCGTGATGATCCCAAGTTAGTCACGGGTACATTTTTACTCGACAATCAACATGCTTATGTACTTTTAGATTCTGGAGCTGATAGGAGCTTCGTGTCTAGAGCTTTTTGCCATAATCTTAAGAATCCTGTATTGTCATTAGAAAACTTGTACTCTAGAGAACTAGGGAATGGCAATTTAATGAGAGGTGATGAGGTCTATCGTGATTGTACTTTGATTTTAGATGAAACGTCATTTAGAATAGATGTAATACTGATTAAGCTGGGAAGTTTTGACCTTATGGTTGGAATGGACTGGTTAGCTGAGAATAGAGCCAATATCGTTTGTTACCAGAAAGCGATTCTCATACCTGTTACCGAAGATGAGCCTTTGATGTTGTACGGAGAGCGAAGCAATACACCGCTACACTTCATTAATTGTTTGAAGGCGCAGAAACACATAGGAAAGGGTTGTCTTGCTATGCTGGTTCATGTGAGCAAAACTAAATCTGAGGACAAGAAACTCGAAGATGTTCCGATAGTTAGAGACTTTCCCGATGTTTTTTCGGATGAGCTACCCGGATTGCCACCGCAAAGAGACGTAGAATTTCAGATTGACTTAATACCTGGAGCGGCACTTGTAGCGCGCACACCATATAGACTTGCACCTTCAGAATTGCAAGAGCTATCTAGTCAGTTACAAGAGCTTTTAGACAAAGGATTCATTCGACCGCGTTCTTCACCATAGGGAGCTACAGTTCTTTTTGTAAAGAAGAAGGATGGATCTATGAGACTTTGTATCGATTACAGGGAACTGAATAAGCTGACTATCAAGAATATATATTCGTTACCGAGAATCGATGATTTGTTTGATCAGTTGCAAGGATCATGATGCTACTCTAAGATTGATCTGAGGTCAGGTTACCATCAGATGAGAGTAAAGGAGACATATATACCAAAGACAACGTTTAGAACACGCTATAAACATCATGAATTTACAGTAATGCCGTTTGGATTGACGAACGCACCGACAGTGTTCATGGACCTCATGAACCGTGTGTGTAAGCCATATCTGGACAAGTTTATTATTAATGATATTCTGGTATATTCTAAGAACGAGGAAGAACATGAACAACATCTCCGTTTGCTACTTGAGATGCTCAGGAAAGAGCATTTGTACGTGAAATTTTTGAAGTGTGACTTCTGGCAGCAGGAAGTTCAATTTTTAGGTCATATCGTAGGTGTCAATGGTATTCAAGTCGATCCTGCAAAGATAGAGACGGTCAAGAAATGGGAGAATCCTAAGTCTCCAACGCAGATTTGGAAATTCTTAGGTCTTGCCGGTTATTATAGAAGATTTATTGAGGGATTTTCTACTATTACCCGACCGTTAACAGCATCTACTATTACCCCCCGTTAACAGCATTGACTCACATGGGTAAAAAGTATGAGTGGACTGAGCAACATGAGTCTGCATTTCGGTTGTTAAAATAGAAATTGACTACTGCTCTTATTTTGTCTTTACCCGAAGAGAATGAGGACTTCGTGATTTACTGTGATACTTCATGACATGGTTTTGGTTGCCAGTTGATGCAGCGGAAGAAAGTGATCGCCTATGGATCACGACAGTTGAAGGTTCATGAGCAGAAATACACGACACATGATTTGGAACTTGGTGCTGTGGTCTTTGCACTGAAGATGTGGAGACACTACTTGTATGGTACTAAGTTTACTGTTTTCACTGATCACAAGAGTTTACAGCATATTTTCGACCAGAAACAGTTCAACATGAGGCAGAGACGTTGGGTAAAGCTATTGAATGACTACGACTGCGAGATTGACTATCATCCTAGCAAGGCTAATGTCGTTGCATATGCCTTGAGTAGGAAAGAGAAGGCTAAACCTCTCCGAGTTAGAGCGCTGAACATGACTGTCCGAACGAACCTTATTTCTCAGATACGCGATGCACAACTGAAGGCATTGAAAGAAGGGAACATTGTTACTGAGTCACTTAGAGGACTGATAAGAAATTTACCACTTGAGAAGATGGAACCCGATACTTTATAGATAGAATCTGGGTACTGAAATTTGGAGAATTAAGGGAACTAGTGCTAGATGAGGCACACGAGAGAAGGTATTCTATTCACCCTGGATCCGACAAGATGTATCAAGATCTTAAGGCACTGTACTGGAGGCCTAATATGAAAGCCAATATTGCTACTTATGTCGGTAAGTGCTCAACATGTGCTAAAGTCAAGGCAAAACATCAGAAACTGTCAGGACCGTTGACACAGCCAGAGGTTCCCCAGTGGAAATGGGAATGTATTGCTATGGACTTCATTACTATGTTACCCAAGACTGTGGGAGGTTACGATACGATTTGGGTTATTGTTGATCGTCTCACAAAGCCAACTCATTTTCTACCGATTAAGGAAATAGATAAGATGGAGAAGTTGGCACAGATCTACATAAAAGAAGTGGTTTCTCGAAATGGAGTGTCGATATCCATTATTTCCAGCAGAGACATCAAATTTATATCTAGATTCTGGCAAACATTGCAGAGTGCTATGGGAACCTGTTTAGACATGAGTACGGCATATCACCCACAAACCAATGGCTAGAGCAAAAGAACCATCCAAACACTGGAGGACATGCTGAGGGCATGTGTTATCGATTTCGGAAATGGATGGGATAAACATCTACCACTGGCAGAATTCCCATATAACAACAGTTATCACGAAATCATAAAGGTCGTGCCTTTTGAAGCACTTTATGGCATGAAGTGCAGATCACCCGTATGTTGGATTGAGATAGGGGATAGTCAATTGACTGGTCCTGAGATCATACACGAAACAAATGAGAAGATCATACAGATACAAGAGAGACTCAAAACGGCTCGAAGTCGTCAAAGAGTTATGCCGATGTTAGATGGCGAGATTTGGAATTTCAGGTTGGAGACAAAGTTATGCTCAAAGTATCACCCTGGAAGGGTGTAGTTCGTTTTGGTAAGTGATGTGTGTTTTATACTTTAGAAATAACTAGTAAATATCACCCAATAATTATCACACAATACAGGCAACTAGTCCCGATCGTGCAACAATTTATAAGTTAAATTGACCAGTTCTTCAACATAGAGCAGTTTTATCATAAACTTTAACTTGTAATTATTCTAGTAAAATTAAGGTTGTTTTGTTTAGAGTTTAAACGCGTAATAAATTTGAATTAAAATCAATAAGGACAAAAGTATCCACTTAGGAGGAGGAGGAGACTTCGGTGTCTCCTCGTTAATAACCAAACCACTTCGGGTGGTTATGGCATTCACTTGCTCATTTCTAACCGGTCCCTTATTGTTCGGATTGGATTGCGTGTTAGATGGGAGAGTACCCGGTGGTCTCTCCGATAAAGACTGAGCAATACAACCCACATCTCGTTCCAAGTTCTGAATCGACCCAGGCGGCCTGTACGGATATGTTTTCTGATTACCCTGATAAACCTGATTACCATTCTGATAATTAGTACCACTCGTATTACCCACTTGGTTGAAAAACTGCCTTCTACCTGGAAATTCACTAAGTGCATAATCACCCTTTTTAACATAACCTAGATAATTAGCCTATTCCTCCATTGATGCTTGATCACAATCTTTCGTAAGATGTGGCCCCTAACATAACTCACAACCAACTCTTATCGCGTGCATTTCTTTAGTCATTGACTCCATCTGTCTTTTAAAAGTCGCAAGTTGAGCTTTAACTGAAGCAAGCTCGTCACTAGTTTCGGTACTAGCAACATGAGAAGAGCGAGAGACATCTATCTCTTGATGCCAATCATAGAATGCGTAGCAGTTTCAGAGATGATCTCGTAAGCTTCATCCGGAGTCTTTTTCATTAATGAACCACCTGCAGCAATATCAATTTCTTTCCTTGTCGGCACATTGACACCCTTATAGAAAATCTGGACCTTGTTAAAATTGTTCAGCCCCTGTTGGGGACAATTGTGTAGCATTTTACTGAACCGTATCCATGCATCATAAAGTGTCTCATTTGATTTCTGAACAAAGTGATTGATGTTACTCTGCAATTTAGCAGCCTTTGAAGCTAGAAAGAAACGTTGTAGAAACTTATCCTCCATTGTAGTCCAACTATCAATCTTACCTTCGGGCAATGATTCCAACCAGTCTTTTGCGTCATCTTTCAAAGACCAAGGAAAGACCCTCAAATAGATAACAATATCTGCAACGTCTTTGATATTGAACAGATTGCAGATGCTTTGAAGTTTCAAAGATGCTCAAATGCATCCTCTTTAGGTGTACCCCTAAACTAGCACTGATGAGTTATCATGTTAAGAATCTGCCCCTTGACCTCAAAATCTTTATCAACTACCGGTTGGGTAATGGCATGTCCATTACCAGCCCTAATGGCTTTCATCGTTACTTCCTTAGATTGACCCCTTGGTGGTTCACCCATCGTATCTTCTTCTTTCTTAATATGTTCAAAATTCGGAATACAAAAAGGTAACTCTAAGAAACCTTCCGCAATTTCTTGTTCTTCTCTAGCTTTGCTGCGTGTATGGTAAACTCTAGACGGTTCCAGAGTTATTAGTACCTAACCTGCGTTCACGCCACCACAAAACCAAAGCGTAAAACTGAAAATAAAATAACAGAAAAGTAACTTTCGCGAAAACAAGTTTTCACGAATTGATCGAATAACTAAAAGCTTGTAAAATCCTAAGACACACCGCTCCCCGGCAGCGGCGCCAAAACGTTGATGTGTGTTTCATACTTTAAATATAACTAGTAAATTTCACCCAATAATTATCACACAATACAGGCAACTAGTCCTGATCGTGCAACAATTTATAAGTAAAATTGACCAGTTCGTCCACAGAGAGCGGTTTTATCAGAAACTTTAACTTGTAATTACTCTAGTAAAATTAAGGTTGTTTTGTTTAGAGTTTAAACGCGTAATAAATTTGAATTAAAATTAATAATGACAAAAGTATTTTAACAACCCGTCCATAATACTATAAACGAGGTACGTTATTCATTGGTCCCATAGCGAGGTATTTGACCTCTATATGATACGTTTTAGAAAAAAAATATTGCATTCGTTTTATAAAAAGCACACCATTATTATACATAATGCATGTTTTAACAAGTGGGCAATTATTTAAGGAATAATCCCCATATTACATTTTTTTACACATGACATAACAGCCGAATATAATACATGACAAATGTTTTATTGAATGCAACACTTCATTTAAACAAAAGCATGAGACTCCATGCATAGCTTGCTCAGATAATGCAACAGCGGAAGACTTTCTTAAGGACCTGAGAATAAACATGCTTAAACAGTTAACACAAAGGTTGGTGATATATATAGGTTTAGCATTAATATAAATATAGACCACAAGATTTCATAGTTATAAACATTTTAACAAAGATATTCTATATGTTGTTGAGCGCCCAGTAACTATACTTAACAGATGTTTTCCGTGCATATTCCCTTTTCAAAGTTATCCCTACACCGTACCAAGTGTAGTAGAACGAAGTACTAAACACCCGTTATGAACTAGTGCTAACTAGCCCGAGTGGGGTTGTCAAACCCAATAGATCTATCAATAGGATTCGCGCTTACATGTTAACCACATGTAACAAATAGTTACCAGACTATTAGGGATATATACAAAGGTACAACTCAACGTAGAATATATATTTAAGTACTTGTGTCTATTTCGAAAAACAAAAGATGCATGTATTCTCATCCCAAAATATTTGTAGAGTTTAAAAATGGGACTATATACTCACGGTTGTAAAAGTATATTTATAATAAGTTTTTAACTTATTAAAAATATGGTCGTCGTCCTTGGATTCACGAACCTATAACAATAATAATGTTTCAGAAAATAATACCACATATGATTAAAATAACAATTCAAGTTTATAGAATACTTATATAATAATTTTTATCATTTTTATGTTAGTAGTCTTAATATTGTCCAAAAGTCCGATGTTAGTGGTCCATAATTAGTTACTTAATAAAATAAATAAAGACCCCATCGTATTCGTATTGATCAGAATTAATCTCGACCCACGGTACCGTGTTGTCAAATGACGTATTGCGTACATAAAGTACCGTGTTGTCAAATGACGTATTGCGTACGTTCATGAGGTCTTATGATTAATCTTCTCGTATTGTTTACGGGTGGCCCTGAAATATATAAAATTAGATCATGAGTAAATATATATAAAATATCATATTAATTAGAAAAGATATGATTAATTTAATTTTTCTCCAAATATTTTCGTTGTTAAACTAGCTTCGGATACCCGATCTTGTTTTAGTCGTAGTTTCTTCATTACAACTCCGTTTTTGTTGGTTCAACTTGCCACTTCCTTGGATCGAGTTATTCTTTAAGAATATAAACTGTAAATATCTTGGTTTGTATTCGAAATCATAGGTTATATGTCAAACTTAGGTGGAACTTATAAAAGTGATCATTTTCCATCATAAAAACAACATTTAATGATCATTTTTCTAAAAATACTTATACTTTGAATTAAACCATGAAATTTTTAAGTGTTAACATATTCATAAGAAATATCATTTTTCCAGAACTTGAACTTCCAATTCCAAGTTCAAGATGGTTTTTAATTATCCAACCCAAAACAGCCCCCGGTTGCACTCCGACGACGTAGATTCAGTTTTAAGGTGTTCTTTGTAAAATCAAGTTGTATCTTGTTAAGTTAGCATATCATTATGATATATTACAGGTCTTGAAGTGTTTTAAAAGTTATGTTAGAAGGATCTATTTAGTTTGCGAACAAGTTTGAAATCATTCAAACTATGTTCTAGTTTATAAATTCTTATATAGATAACTATAAACATATGAATTGAACAAGAGTTGAAGTAGAGTTTTTACCTTAAGTTTAAAATGTAAAGTTGCTGGAAAGAAGTAGTAAAATAAAACTTGAGAGAGTTCTTGCAAGTGTGTGTGAAAATTGGAAGTAAAATTTGGAAAATGAATGTGTAAAAATGAGTTAAAAATGGTGCTTATTTATAGGCTTGAAAATTTGGTTTTTAGTGAAAATATCTAAGATAAGTTAAAATATATTATGTCATGAATGATATATTACACCAATAATTGAAGATTTCTATTGGTATATACCAATAGTAAATACTTCTAGAAGCTGTATATAGTACGGGTACATATACCCTAGATATACGTGTAGAATTAATGAGGAAACGGAACGAGAATTAAAATATAACTATCTTTTGTAAATATACTTATATTGTTTTATGTATAAAAGCCCTTTAAAAGTGATTAAATACATATCTATACGAAATATGTATAAACATTATAGGTTATAAGTATTTATGTCAAAGAACGTTACGTATAGTTATCATTTTGAAAACTTAAGTTAGTAGTTTCAAAGTATACTTATAACTCATTGTTATTAGTACTCAATGAGATGTTAAACCATCCTTAGATCATGTTAAATATATATAAATACATATATATATACAACGTATAATTATCGTATGTTATATAGTTCGTGATATCATCGGTCAAATTGGACGGTCAAACGTTGTGTAAAACTCTTTTCAGAAACACAAATCTCAACAATTTGGATTCCTTATCATGTTGGTAGGGTTTAATTTATGTAAATATTAATCTTATAAGTATAGAATGATCAGAAAAATACGGGTCATTACAGTACCTACCCGTTAAATAAATTTCGTCCCGAAATTTTAAAGTTGTACCTATTTTGCGTTGTCGGGAAACAAATGTGGGTACTTTTGTTTCATCTGATCCCTTCGTTCCCAAGTAAACTCGGGACCCCTTCGAGCATTCCAACGAGCCCTAACTATTGGTATGTTGCTCTGCTTGAGTCGTTTAACTTCACGGTCCATAATTTCGACGGGTTCTTCGATAAAATGTAACTTTTCATCGATTTGGACTTCTTCGAGCGGAATAGTAAGGTCTTCTTTTGCAAGGCATTTCTTCAAGTTTGAAACATGAAAGGTGTTATGTACCCCGGCAAGTTGTTGAGGTAACTCAAGTCGATAGGCCACCGGTCCAATGCGTTCGATGATTTTAAATGGCCCTACGTACCTTGGGTTAAGTTTACCCCTCTTGCCAAAGCGTATCACACCTTTCCAAGGTGACACCTTTAACATAACCATGTCATCAACCTGAAATTCTAACGGCTTCCTTCGTACATCAGCATAGCCCTTTTGACGACTTTGGGCGGTCTTCAATCTCTCCTTGATTTGCACAATCTTTTCAGTAGTCTCCTGTATGATCTCGGGACCAGTCAGTTGTCTGTCACCTACTTCGTTCCAACAGATAGGGGATCTACACTTTCTTCCATAAAGTGCTTCGAATGGTGCAACATTAATACTCGTATGATAACTGTTGTTATACGAGAATTCTGCCAATGGTAAATATTTATCCCATCCGTTTCCGAAGTCGATCACACATGCTCTAAGCATATCTTCAAGAGTCTGAATGGTTCTTTCACTTTGCCCATCAGTTTGAGGATGATATGCAGTGCTCATATCCAGACGAGTCCCTAGAGCTTCATGTAGTGATTGCCAAAACCTTGACGTAAACCTACTATCGCGATCGGATATAATTGAGATAGGTACTCCGTGTCTTGAAACGACTTCCTTCATATATAATCGTACCAATTTCTCCATCTTATCAATTTCCTTCATAGGCAGGAAATGTGCAGATTTGGTGAGACGATCGACAATGACCCAAATGGTGTCATAACCCCATGCAGTCTTTGGTAGCTTCGTGATGAAATCCATAGTAATACATTCCCATTTCCATTCTGGGATTTCTGGTTGTTGAAGCAAACCTGATGGTTTCTGATGTTCTGCCTTGACTTTGGAGCAAGTCAAACATTCTCCAACGTATGTTGCAATGTCAGCCTTCAAATTTGGCCACCAAAAGTGTGCTTTTAGATCTTTATACATCTTTCCAGCTCCTGGATGTATCGAGTATCTCGTCTTATGCGCCTCATCTAAAACCAATTTTCTTAACCCATTAAACCTTGGTACCCAAATGCGTCCATTTAAATATCGGGTTCCGTCTTCACGTGTAACAAGCTGTTTATCTAACCCTTTTAGCATCTCATTTCCAAAGTTTTCTTCAGAAAGAGCTCCTTGTTGAGCCTCCTTAATTTGTGTAGTGAGATTCATACGAATTTTCATATTCATTGCTCGTACTCGAATCGGCTCTCTTTCCTTCCTGCTTAGAGCGTCAGCTACTACATTTGCTTTCTCGGGATGATAACGAATTTCACAATCATAGTCGTTTATTAGCTCAACCCACCGTCGTTGCCTCATATTCAATTGTTTCTAATCGAATATGTGTTGAAGACTCTTGTGATCAGTGTACACTGTACATTTGACCCCATATAAGTAGTGTCTCCACATCTTCAATGCAAACACTACTGCTCCCAATTCTAGATCATGCGTCGTATAATTTTGCTCGTGAATCTTCAATTGTCGGGATGCGTATGCAATAACTTTCTTTCGTTGCATAAGGACACAACCAAAACCTTGTCGCGAAGCGTCACAATATATCTCAAAATCATCGTTCCCTTCAGGTAACGATAAAATAGGCGCTGTAGTCAACTTCTTCTTCAGTAATTGAAATGCACTCTCCTGTTCAGAGGTCCATTCATACTTCTTCCCTTTGTGTGTTAATGCGGTTAATGGTTTGGCTATTCGGGAAAAATCTTGAATAAACCTTCTATAATAACCAGCTAAACCCAAAAATTGGCGTATCTGTGTTGGAGTCTTCGGGGTTTCCCATTTCTCAATGGCTTCGACCTTCGCGGGATCAACCTGAATTCCTTGACTACTAACGATGTGACCAAGGAATTGTACTTCCTTCAACCAAAATGCACACTTAGAAAATTTGGCGTATAGCTGTTCTTTTATTAACAGTTCCAACACCAACCTTAAATGTTGCTCGTGTTCTTGCTCGCTCTTGGAGTAGATAAGTATGTCATCAATAAAAACGATAACAAATTTATCTAAATACGGGCTACATACTCGATTCATGAGGTCCATGAATACAGCAGGTGCGTTTGTCAACCCGAACGGCATGACCAAAAATTCGTAGTGACCGTAGCGTGTTCTAAATGCGGTCTTCGGAATATCTTCTTCTTTTACTCGCAACTGATGGTAACCTGATCTTAGGTCAATTTTGGAGTAAACACGTGATCCTTGCAGCTGATCAAACAAGTCATCAATTCTCGGTAATGGGTACCGATTCTTGATAGTTAGCTTATTTAACTCGCGGTAGTCTATACACATTCGAAAGGATCCGTCTTTCTTCTTAACGAATAGGATCGGAGCTCCCCACGGTGAAGTACTTGGTCGAATAAATCCACGATCTAGCAATTCTTGCAACTGGCTTTGTAGTTCTTTCATTTTAGACGGTGCGAGTCTATACGGAGCACGAGCCACCGGTGCAGCTCCCGGTACTAAATCTATTTGAAATTCTACAGATCTATGCGGAGGTAATCCCGGTAATTCTTCTGAAAACACTTCGGGAAATTCTCTTACCACAAGCACGTCACTAATGCTCTTTTCCTTCGTGTCGATCTTCTTCACATGTGCTAAAATAGCATAGCACCCCTTCTTTATGCACTTTTGGGCCTTCAAACAGCTAATAAAGTTTAGCTTATGATTACCCTTCTCTCCGAACACCATCAATGGTTTCCCTTTTACGCAGGGAAAACGAATCGCCTTTTCATAACAAACAACTTCCGCTCTCATCTTAGACATCCAATCCATACCAACAATTACATCAAAACTCCCCAACTCAACGGGTATCAAATCAATCACAAATGTCTCACCAGTTAATTTAAGCTTACGTTTACGACAGATTTTATCAGCTTTAACTAGTTTACCATTTGCTAATTCTACAATACACTTATCCTCCAGGGGCACTAAGGGGCAATTTAGTTTAGAGAAAAATTCTTTACTTACGTAACTTCTATCGGCACCAGTATCAAATAAAATATAAGCAGGTAATTCATCGATAGTAAACTTACCCGTAACAAGCTCCGGGTCTTCTCGTGCATCGTTAGCATTTATATTAAATGCTCTTCCACGGACTGGACCATTTTCTTTCTTTTGATTCGGGCACTTATTCTTGTAATGGCCCTTTTTCCCGCACCCATAACACACAACAGCTTCAAGTGCAGCTTTATTAACATCTGTGAGAGGAAACCTACAATTTTGAATATGATGCCCTTCTTTGTTGCAATTCTTACACACCACCGTGCAATTCCCAAAGTGGTGTCTCTTGCATTTCTGGCATTGGGGTTGTTTCCCCTGGTAGGTATTCTGGTTCCTCCCGTTACTCACACCCTGCGAGACTTCATGTTTCTTGTTGTGGTGTTGATAGTTGTGATTCTTATCACGATTTTCGTTCCCCTTCCTCTTATGGTCATTTGTTTTGGCCTCAGCAGCTGCCTTTTCCTTGGTTCTTTCTTTGATTTGGTCCATTAACTTATGGGCCATCTTGCTTGCTTCGTGCATTGTTGTTGGATTGGATGCACTTATGTTTTCTTGGATTATCTCAGGTAATCCTTTCACAAACTGTTCAACTTTTGCTTCTTCATCTTCAAATACTCCAGGACACATTAATGCTAGCTCTGTGAACCGTTGCTCATAGGCAGTGATGTTATCACCCTTGGTGCGCAATTCCTTCAACTCTGTTTTCAATTTATTCATCTCGTTTCTGGGTCGATACTGCTCACATAGCAAGTGTTTAAATGCTGCCCAAGGTAGGGCGTAAGCAGTATTCTCCCCTACGTTTGCTAGGTAAGTATTCCACCATGTTAAAGCGTTACTTTTGAAAGTATGAGAAGCGTATTTTACGCGGTCTTCTTCCGCACAATTACTTATAGCAAAAACAGCTTCTACCTTTTCAATCCAACGCTTTAGTCCAACTGGACCTTCCGTTCCTTCAAATTCATGGGGTTTACAACCTATGAAGGTTTTGTAGGAGCATCCTACCCGATTTTCTGCGGTGTTATCATGATGGTTACGGTGATGACTCCCACCGGATGTCCCGGAATTGTTATTGTTATTAATTGCAGCTACTGCTGCGGTCACAGTTGTGATAAGAAAAGCTTGAAGTTCCTCGGTACTCATATTTTGTCTAGTTACAGGTGCCATTTCCTTCAAAAATAGCTAAAAGAGATAAATTAATCATATATAGAATATTATGAGTAGTCAATAGTACTTTGTAGCGTACTAATAATATGAACTAATTTTTATAAAAGTCGTTTCTTCTTTATTGGCGTTTTATAATTGCAGTTCGGGTAGTACCTACCCGTTAAAGTTCATACTTAATAGCTAGTACAAAAATTAACTACTATCATGATAATATTCTATCATGAAAAACTTAATGCATTAATACTTCACGCTCATTCTTTAGGTACTTTTGCTAGAGATTCAACTTCGGAGTCGCTGGATGTGATAATAAGATTGGTGCTAGAAGTAGACATCTATCATATATTAACTACCACATTAGTAATATACTACATAATATTTATATGCTATAATTTTCAATTTCCGACCAAAAATGATAAGCAATGGTTTTCAAAAACAAGTTCGGTCAAAGTCCAGACTCACTAATGCATCCTAACAAATACCGGTGAGACACACTAATGCAATTTCTGGTTCGCTAAGACCTCTGCTCTGATACCAACTTTAACAACCCGTCCATAATACTATAAACGAGGTACGTTATTCATTGGTCCCATAGCGAGGTATTTGACCTCTATATGATACGTTTTAGAAAAAAAATATTGCATTCGTTTTATAAAAAGCACACCATTATTATACATAATGCATGTTTTAACAAGTGGGCGATTATTTAAGGAATAATCCCCATATTACATTGTTTTACACATGACATAACAGCCGAATATAATACATGACAAATGTTTTATTGAATGCAACACTTCATTTAAACAAAAGCATGAGACTCCATGCATAGCTTGCTCAGATAATGCAACAGCGGAAGACTTTCTTAAGGACCTGAGAATAAACATGCTTAAACAGTCAACACAAAGGTTGGTGAGATATATAGGTTTAGCATTAATATAAATATAGACCACAAGATTTCATAGTTATAAACATTTCAACAAAGATATTCTATATGTTGTTGAGCGCCCAGTAACTATACTTAACAGATGTTTTCCGTGCATATTCCCTTTTCAAAGTTATCCCTACACCGTACCAAGTGTAGTAGAACGAAGTACTAAACACCCGTTATGAACTAGTGCTAACTAGCCTGAGTGGGGTTGTCAAACCCAATAGATCTATCAATAGGATTCGCGCTTACATGTTAACCACATGTAACAAATAGTTACCAGACTATTAGGGATATATACAAAGGTACAACTCAACGTAGAATATATATTTAAGTACTTGTGTCTATTTCGAAAAACAAAAGATGCATGTATTCTCATCCCAAAATATTTGTAGAGTTTAAAAATGGGACTATATACTCACGGTTGTAAAAGTATATTTATAATAAGTTTTCAACTTATTAAAAATATGGTCGTCGTCCTTGGATTCACGAACCTATAACAATAATAATGTTTCAGAAAATAATACCACATATGATTAAAATAACAATTCAAGTTTATAGAATACTTATATAATAATTTTTATCATTTTTATGTTAGTAGTCTTAATATTGTCCAAAAGTCCGATGTTAGTGGTCCATAATTAGTTACTTAATAAAATAAATAAAGACCCCATCGTATTCGTATTGATCAGAATTAATCTCGACCCACGGTACCATGTTGTCAAATGACGTATTGCGTACATAAAGTACCGTGTTGTCAAATGACGTATTGCGTACGTTCATGAGGTCTTATGATTAATCTTCTCGTATTGTTTACGGGTGGCCCTGAAATATATAAAATTAGATCATGAGTAAATATATATAAAATATCATATTAATTAGAAAAGATATGATTAATTTAATTTTTCTCCAAATATTTTCGTTGTTAAACTAGCTTTCGGATACCCGATCTTGTTTTAGTCGTAGTTTCTTCATTACAACTCCGTTTTTGTTGGTTCAACTTGCCACTTCCTTGGATCGAGTTATTCTTTAAGAATATAAACTGTAAATATCTTGGTTTGTATTCGAAATCATAGGTTATATGTCAAACTTAGGTGGAACTTATAAAAGTGATCATTTTCCATCATAAAAACAACATTTAATGATCATTTTTCTAAAAATACTTATACTTTGAATTAAACCATGAAATTTTTAAGTGTTAACATATTCATAAGAAATATCATTTTTCCAGAACATGAACTTCCAATTCCAAGTTCAAGATGGTTTTTAATTATCCAACCCAAAACAGCCCCCGGTTGCACTCCGACTACGTAGATTCAGTTTTAAGGTGTTCTTTGTAAAATCAAGTTGTATCTTGTTAAGTTAGCATATCATTATGATATATTACAGGTCTTGAAGTGTTTTAAAAGTTATGTTAGAAGGATCTATTTAGTTTGCGAACAAGTTTGAAATCATTCAAACTATGTTCTAGTTTATAAATTCTTATATAGATAACTATAAACATATGAATTGAACAAGAGTTGAAGTAGAGTTTTTACCTTAAGTTTAAAATGTAAAGTTGCTGGAAAGAAGTAGTAAAATAAAACTTGAGAGAGTTCTTGCAAGTGTGTGTGAAAATTGGAAGTAAAATTTGGAAAATGAATGTGTAAAAATGAGTTAAAAATGGTGCTTATTTATAGGCTTGAAAATTTGATTTTTAGTGAAAATATCTAAGATAAGTTAAAATATATTATGTCATGAATGACATATTACACCAATAATTGAAGATTTCTATTGGTATATACCAATAGTAAATACTTCTAGAAGCTGTATATAGTACGGGTACATATACCCTAGATATACGTGTAGAATTAATGAGGAAACGGAACGAGAATTAAAATATAACTATCTTTTGTAAATATACTTATATTGTTTTATGTATAAAAGCCCTTTAAAAGTGATTAAATACATATCTATACGATATATGTATAAACATTATAGGTTATAAGTATTTATGTCAAAGAACGTTACGTATAGTTATCATTTTGAAAACTTAAGTTAGTAGTTTCAAAGTATACTTATAACTCATTGTTATTAGTACTCAATGAGATGTTAAACCATCCTTAGATCATGTTAAATTGTAATATCCTAGCTATTTCCGTTAAACTTTGTTAACTGTCCGTTAAAGTATTATACGGTGTTTACTTCCGATTCGTGTATTTAATTGAGTTAAATGCATACTTGAGTTCATGATGAACTAACATATTTAATATATAATTACATTAGTCGAAAAACTTATTTCATAATTTGAAATACTGAGAAAACGACACGGTTTTGAAAACTGCAACAGAGGTCTCACGAGACTGTCGGGTAATTGAAATTACCTAAACTTTTAATCTTTGACATCATCATTAAACAAATTAAATAAACTTACAATGATCAAGGACTAAATCGTATATTATAAGAAAATCAATATAGATAATGACATATATATTAAAGCTTATCTAGTACATATCATTTAGACACAAATTT
This sequence comes from Rutidosis leptorrhynchoides, assembly GCF_046630445.1. Taxonomy (NCBI): domain Eukaryota; kingdom Viridiplantae; phylum Streptophyta; class Magnoliopsida; order Asterales; family Asteraceae; genus Rutidosis; species Rutidosis leptorrhynchoides. The sequence goes on along the minus strand of NC_092337.1, from coordinate 338,758,990 downwards.
CCACACATTGAACCTACTAGTTTTAACCTTATGGAAAAGACACATTTAAAGTAGCCAAGATTTTCAACATTCATGGGCTACTATTATTTTTATTACACATGAGTTTTATTACACACCACTTATTCTAAAAGGACTCTAGAAAGTGGTGTATTTGCATAAATAAAGTTGTAAGACATATTGAAATATAAGGACTAAAAATGTAAATGTGGAATCCATTTCATTCATTCAATTCATATTCATACGTAAGTAAATGAACCTATCACTTTCAACTTTTGTTAATTGATATGATTTGATATCATATCCCTTGATTATAGGGATCATGTTTCTTAAAGACTAGTAATCAAATCTATGTTCACATTTAATATTAGATATGCTTACATTTTTTATGAGATATGCTAGATATTTAATATGATATCATTTACAATAAATATAAATGAATATTTATTAATTCATAATCCATGAGTCTATATATACACCCTCAAAACCTCACAATTTAATCACCATCTATTTTTGAAAACCTCACAATTTAATCATCATCAATTTTTACTTGTTTGCTCTTGCACTCTACACGAACATTGTTGCTTTCATCGTCCTCTACGCATTGATATAGGCAATTTGATCTCTAGAGGTATAAAACTATAAACCCTAATCTTATTAGAACTGATTTTTGTTCAATTACATAGTGTAATCAAGTCTAGTGCTCAATTAATGGTGTAGCGACCCGACCAAATCATGTTTGACGGCGCCGTCTACTTAGGTCCCGTTACGTGGTCATAAGTCTTTAAGACAAAGTTTGACCAAAATATGTCGCCTTCATTTCAAAATAAAGATTGTTCCCAAAGTTTACAAGAATTGTTCAACCAATAGTTAAGTTACAACGTTATAATACGAATGAAATCTAGGCGACACGGTTTAAAGTAAAGTCAAAAGAAGCTCCATGAAATGCACATATACTCGACATCCAATGCAAGTATCAAATAATGAGCGGAAGCATGTATCATGTATCGTTCAAGGACCTGAGAAAAACATAGAAATCTGTCAACGAAAACGTTGGTGAAATCATAGGTTTAAGTAAGTAAGTACAAGTGAACCACAAGATTTGCATCAATGAATTAATAGTAATACATTCCAAAAGTTTGTTTCACGAGCACCCAATTATCAATGCTTAACATTTCCTTCCATTGAACCCCATCACTTAGTGCTAGAACATACACTGTTTCTCGAAAATATATTTCATTCGTAAACGGTAGCGAACCGTTTGAATGAGGGTTTGTCAAACCCATATGGATCCATACAACATAAGTTCTCGCTTACACCCGGCAAGTGTAACTAATGATAATCGAATTGAGGATTTTGTTCTAAACTCGTATGTAGAATGTTTGTTTTTCCTGTACTTGTGTTCACTTAGTAAAGAAATGTTTATGTTTTCTCATCCCAAATGTAAGTTCAAAAAGAGTAAAAGTGGGACTATGATCTCACCTTGAGTGCACGAGTAGTAAAGTACTTCAACAAGTAAACGTGTGCAAAGAACAATGCTAGTCTTGACCTAAACAATAGGTTTGTATCAATAACGGTAAACACGATAGGTCAAAGATGTTCAATTAGTCCTATGGCTCGTTAAGACTCGATCCTAATAGCATGTGAATCAAATTGTCATGTTTCATGCAAGGTACAAGTATAAAAACATGTTAGAACGATTGCACAATTATTTGGTTAAGTTTGATTAAAAGTCAACTTGGTCGGGTCAAAGTCAACAGAAAAGTCAACGGGGTCGGGTTGGATATCCGACAATTTTTCTAAGTTATATAATCATATATGAGCATGTTGGCCAAGTTTCATGTTAATCGGAGGTCCGTAGCATAGCAAACATTTTCATGTCAAATGACCAAAGCAAACAGCCAGTTTTAGCCAAATGGGACGGCGTCCCAAATGGCTAGACGGCGTCTCGATTAAAAGAGTGGGACGGCGTCCCCAATTCCTAGACGGCGTCTAGGTTAGAAAAGTGGGACGTCGTCCTGGGTATCTGGACGGCGTCCTGAGGTGTTTCCAGGCCCTGGTTGCTGAAACTCCTAAGTGCACGAATCAAAACTCAACCCAACACAATTTACAAACCGCAAACATTCAAGGCATGCATTTTATATCACCGGAAAGGTATTTTGACAAGGAACGCAACTATGCACTTTTTATCAATCAAACTTTCATTTACAACAACCAAAAACCGCAATCAATGCTCCTCATTCAATGCATACAAGTCATAAACGCCATTTAATGATTCGATAGCCAAATTACATGAACAATATGCCGTTTCGAAGGTAATTAAGCATACAACACAACCTAACACTTACAATTAACATTTCATGTCATTTAATGCATCAAAAATCCATTCCTAGTTCATGAAACCCTAACCAAAAATCACCAAATTTCATAATCAAGTTTAAGAGGTTTCTTAGATCAATCTTTACATCCAAATGAAGCTAATGATACTAGTAACACTTTTAAAACATGCACATTAACAATCTAATAACATTTGATCATCCAAAATCAAGGATTTAGCAAGTAATTTTCATAATGAACTAGTTACACCAAAAACAACAAATCGAGCATACAAATTACTTACACGACATCACAATGAGCCATAGACACTAATTATCATACTTTTAAGTCAAGAACACAAATTTAAAGAAAACTAGTGTTTTAGAAATGTTACCCAAACGAGATGAAGTTGGTACCAAAACGAAGAGGATGAAGAGAGGATCACGAACATGTAATTTATTTTGTTGTAAGCCTCCTAGATCGAATTTAGATGATGATTGAATGAGTTTGGAAATTGGGTGTGTTCTTGCTAGAGAGAAAGAGAGAGAGAGAGAGAGAGAGAGAGAGAGAGAGAGAGAGAGAGAGAGATGGTTGAATGGTGGTGATTGGGGTGGACTAGGTGACCTAGTCAACTAGTTTGCCCCGTGTCAATTTTAGTCCCTCGAGTTTGTAGTCGGGTGCGGAAAATACCTAAACGGAATATTTTAAAACGCGTATTAACGGGAGATGTTATAGACATGTAACGGAGTTTAAATTAGTATAACGGAAAAGAAAAAGGAAAAAGGCGGGATGTTACATTACCTACTCCTTAAAAGAAATTTCGTCCCGAAATTTAAGTAGGCGTAGTAGTCGTTGTTTCTTCCTCGAGATCTTGCGTTTCTGAATTCACAAATAGATGAGGATACTTCCTTTGCATTTGGTCTTGTCTTTCCCAAGTAAACTCGGGTCCTCTTTTGGCATTCCAATGAACCTTGACAATCGGGATTCGGCTTTGTTTCAATGTCTTGACGGAGGTGTCCACAATTTCAACCGGTTCCTCCACAAAATGAAGTTTGTCATCAATAGTAAGTTCCTCGAGAGGAATGACGATATCGGGTTCGGCAAGACACTTTTTCAAGTTAGATGCATGGAAGGTAGGATGAACGGAGTTCAATTGAGGCGGAAGATCTAAGCGATAAGCAACGGTTCCAATACGCTCCAAGATTTCGAAAGGACCAATATACCGCGGATTTAGCTTCCCGCGTTTCCCAAAACGGATTACACCCTTCCAAGGTGCGACTTTTAACATTACTCGGTCACCGACTTGAAATTCAAGATCGTTGCGTCGTTTGTCGGTATAGCTCTTTTGACGACTTCGGGCCGTCCTAAGCCTATCTCGGATTTGAACGATTTTCTCGGTGGTTTCGTGAATGAGTTCGGGTCCGGTGATTTGCACGTCGCCTACCTCGGCCCAACAAAGAGGTGAACGACATTTGCGGCCATATAGCGCTTCAAAAGGTGCGGCTTTAATACTCGCGTGATAACTATTGTTGTAAGAGAACTCGGCGAGAGGTAAGTGCTTGTCCCAAGCTTTTCTGAAATCAACCACGCAAGCTCGTAACATGTCCTCTAAGGTTTGAATTGTACGTTCGCTTTGTCCATCGGTTTGAGGATGATATGCGGTGCTCATGTCTAAACGCGTTCCCAACGCTTCTTGCAATGTACGCCAAAATCTAGAAACGAAACGGCCATCTCGGTCGGAGATAATCGATAAAGGTACGCCGTGTCGGGCTACGATCTCCTTAATGTAAAGTTGTGCAAGTTTCTCCATTTTGTCCGTTTCTTTCATGGCAAGGAAGTGTGCGGATTTGGTGAGACGGTCAACAATAACCCAAATGGTATCATAACCGCCCGTCGTTTTTGGTAGTTTGGTGATAAAATCCATCGTTATCCTTTCCCACTTCCATTGCGGGATCTCGGGTTGTCGAAGTAGTCCGGACGGTCTTTGGTGTTCGGCTTTGACTTTGGAACATGTCAAACACTTGGAAACATAAGTAGCTACATCCCTTTTGATGTTCGGCCACCAATATAGTTGTTTAAGGTCGTGGTACATCTTATTGGCACCGGGGTGAATCGAGTATCGTGACTTATGGGCTTCATCTAAAATAAGGCTTCGTAGATCCCCATAACTAGGCACCCAAATTCTTCCGGCGAAATATCGGAGTCCGGTTTCTTTAACTTCGAATCGAGAGGTGAGGACGTTCAAGTGTTCGAGAGAGATGTTTTCATCCTTGAGAGCCTCATCTTGGGCTACCCGAATTTGGCTATTAAGGTTGGTGTGAATGGTGATGTTTAAAGCTCGGACACGGAGAGGCACCGCTCTTTCTTTTCGACTTAAGGCATCGGCTACTACATTTGCCTTCCCGGGATGGTAACGAAGCTCGCAATCGTAATCGTTTAAGGTTTCAATCCACCTTCGTTGTCTCATGTTTAGTTGCTTTTGATCGAAAATGTGTTGAAGGCTTTTGTGATCGGTGAAGATAGTACTCTTGGTTCCATAAAGATAGTGTCTCCACATTTTAAGTGCAAAGACAACGGCTCCGAGTTCGAGATCATGTGTCGTATAGTTTCGTTCATGAATTTTGAGTTGTCGAGAAGCATAAGCAATGACTTTCGTTCGTTGCATCAATACACACCCAAAACCATGTTTTGAGGCATCGCAATATACAACAAAGTCATCATTGCCTTCGGGAAGTGACAAGATAGGAGCGGTGGTTAGCTTCGTTTTTAAGATTTGGAATGCGGATTCATGTTCGGTCGCCCAAATGAATTTCTTTCCCTTGTGAGTCAATGCGGTTAGAGGGCGTGCAACCAAAGAGAAATTTTCGATGAATCTACGATAGTACCCGGCGAGACCCAAAAATTGACGAATGTGAGTAGGAGTAGTAGGAGTCTCCCATTTACTAATGGCTTCGATCTTCGTGGGATCGACTTTAATGCCTTGATCACTTACAACATGACCAAGAAATTGAACTTCCTTCAACCAAAATTCACACTTGGAGAATTTGGCATAAAGTCGTTCTTTTCTCAAGAGTTCAAGCACAAGTCGGAGATGTTGTTCGTGCTCTTCTTCATTTTTAGAATAGATCAATATATCATCGATGAACACAATAACGAATTTATCGAGATACGGTTTGCACACGCGGTTCATAAGATCCATGAACACCGCCGGTGCGTTAGTGAGACCAAATGGCATGATGAGGAATTCATAACTACCATAGCGAGTCCGGAAAGCGGTTTTGGAGACATCTTCCCCCTTAACCCTTAATTGATGATAACCCGAGCGGAGATCGATTTTCGAATATACACAAGACCCTTGTAGTTGATCAAAGAGGTCATCGATGCGAGGAAGAGGATATCGGTTCTTAACCGTCAATTTATTTAGTTCACGATAATCAATGCACATTCGTAGGGATCCGTCTTTCTTTTTAACAAACAAAATTGGAGCGCCCCAAGGTGAATGGCTAGGTTGGATAAAACCACGATCAAGTAGTTCTTGGATTTGACTTTGCAATTCTTGCATTTCAGATGGAGCGAGTCTATATGGTGCACGTGCTACGGGTGCGGCTCCCGGAATAAGATCGATTTGGAATTCAACCGGTCGATGAGGCGGAAGACCCGGCAATTCGTCGGGAAATACATCGGAATAGTCACTAACAATTGGCACATCATCGATGTGCTTCTCATCGGACTCGACTTTCTTAACGTGAGCAAGGATCGCAAAACAACCCTTACGGAGTAGTTTTCTAACTTTAATACACGAAACGAGGTTGAGTCCGGTGCAACTCTTATCGCCATAGACGATCAAAGGTTCACCATTCTCGATAGGAATTCGGATTGCGTTAAGATCACAAAGAATGTGAGATTTCGTTTTGACTAACCAATTCATACCGATTATTACATCAAAGCTTCCTAGTTCCATGGGTATCAAGTCAATTTCAAATTCCTTACCCAAAATGTTTATCGTACACCCCCGGTAATATGTGTCGGCACTTAATAGTCTCCCGTTAGCCACTTCAATGGTATAAGTGGTATCTAATGGAAGAGGTGGAGTGCTAAAAGAATGAGTCAAAGTCTTGGATACAAAGCATTTATCGGCACCTGAATCGAATAAGCAAGAGACATAAGAATTGTTGAGAAGAAACGTACCCGTGACTAGTTCAGTGTCATCCCGGGCTTCCTCGGTGTTTATGTTGAAAGCTCGGCCGCGCGTGTTGGGGTTATCTTTCTTCTTTGGGCATGCATTTCTATAATGACCTGTTTGACCACATTCGAAACAAGTGCCCGTCTTTGGTGCATTGGGCCACTTTCGAGCGACGGGAGTGGCACTTTTACAATCGTTGGCCTTATGGCCAACTCCTTGGCACCGGTGGCAAATTAACTTACTACATTCGCCAAAGTGATGTTTGTTGCATTTGTTGCAAAGAGGTAGGTTCCCGGCATAACCTTTCTTGCCGTCGGAGGTGTAAGGCTTCTTAGCAAAGTTGTTGTTGCTTGATTAGGAGGGTTCCCACTTTCTTTTGTTGCCGCCCGATTTATCCTCGGCCTTAGGTGCCGGAACTACGATTTCGTCAACCGTTTCAATTAGTTGGCGAGCCATGTTCATAGCGGCTTGATGAGTAGTGGGTTTGGATGACATCACCCCTTGTTTGATGCTTTTTGGAAGACCGAGCATGTAGAGCTCAATCCTTTGAGATTCGGGGTTAACAAGATTAGGACACATCAAGGATAGTTCGGCGAAGCGTTGATTATAAGCTTTAAGATCGTTTCCGACCGCTTTCAAAGCTCTTAGTTCTTCCTCAAGCTTTCGGGTTTCTTCGCGCGGAAAATATTCAACAATCATCTTTTCCTTTAGATCGGCCCAAGAGAGGGCATGAGCTTCATCGGTACCCACCGATTGAACATAGGTGTTCCACCATGTTAGAGCAATTCCGGAGAAAGTGTGAGTGGAGTATTTGACCTTGTCTTGGTCCCGACAACCGCTTATGCTAAAGACGGCTTCCGTTTGCTCAAACCATCGGGTGAGCACTACCGGTCCCCCGGTTCCATCAAAAGTGTGAGGTTTGCACCCCATGAAAGCTTTATAGGAGCATCCCTCGTTTGAGTTTCCGGCTCCATTGTTGTTGTTGTTGTTGTTGTTGTGGTTGTTATTATTATTGTTGTTGGATGAGTGACCGGCCATGGCCGCATCTACGGCGGTGGCTATCATCCGTTCGAGAACTTGTTCGGGAGTTTCATTGCGGCGTACACGACGAGGAGCCATTGTTCCTTCAAGACACAAGAATATCATTGATTAGTATTCTCAATAATACTAACCGTGATATAGAATAAAGATAAAGAGAAGTTTTTCCTCGACTCGCCTTAAATTCTTTATGTCATAATGTCGGAACGTTCATATGAGTCACCGTAATATAATCCCGGAAATTATATTACCCTGATTCATATGTGCATTCGACATCATTTCATATAGTCAAGGTGGCGTGTCAATCAAATTAAACAACGTGAGATTAAGATGAACTAAGAGTAGATATGAGTAGAAGCGTTCGAGTATAAATGCACAAGTAGTCAAGTAATTCCTACTTCAAGTCTATATGCCGGTTGTAGTCTAGACTCATCAATGTACCCTATGACTCGAGGTTGACACCAATGAACTCTAAATCCCTACAACCAACGCTCTGATACCATCTGTAGCGACCCGACCAAATCATGTTTGACGGCGCCGTCTACTTAGGTCCCGTTACGTGGTCATAAGTCTTTAAGACAAAGTTTGACCAAAATATGTCGCCTTCATTTCAAAATAAAGATTGTTCCCAAAGTTTACAAGAATTGTTCAACCAATAGTTAAGTTACAACGTTATAATACGAATGAAATCTAGGCGACACGGTTTAAAGTAAAGTCAAAAGACGCTCCATGAAATGCACATATACTCGACATCCAATGCAAGTATCAAATAATGAGCGGAAGCATGTATCATGTATCGTTCAAGGACCTGAGAAAAACATAGAAATCTGTCAACGAAAACGTTGGTGAAATCATAGGTTTAAGTAAGTAAGTACAAGTGAACCACAAGATTTGCATCAATGAATTAATAGTAATACATTCCAAAAGTTTGTTTCACGAGCACCCAATTATCAATGCTTAACATTTCCTTCCATTGAACCCCATCACTTAGTGCTAGAACATACACTGTTTCTCGAAAATATATTTCATTCGTAAACGGTAGCGAACCGTTTGAATGAGGGTTTGTCAAACCCATATGGATCCATACAACATAAGTTCTCGCTTACACCCGGCAAGTGTAACTAATGATAATCGAATTGAGGATTTTGTTCTAAACTCGTATGTAGAATGTTTGTTTTTCCTGTACTTGTGTTCACTTAGTAAAGAAATGTTTATGTTTTCTCATCCCAAATGTAAGTTCAAAAAGAGTAAAAGTGGGACTATGATCTCACCTTGAGTGCACGAGTAGTAAAGTACTTCAACAAGTAAACGTGTGCAAAGAACAATGCTAGTCTTGACCTAAACAATAGGTTTGTATCAATAACGGTAAACACGATAGGTCAAAGATGTTCAATTAGTCCTATGGCTCGTTAAGACTCGATCCTAATAGCATGTGAATCAAATTGTCATGTTTCATGCAAGGTACAAGTATAAAAACATGTTAGAACGATTGCACAATTATTTGGTTAAGTTTGATTAAAAGTCAACTTGGTCGGGTCAAAGTCAACAGAAAAGTCAACGGGGTCGGGTTGGATATCCGACAATTTTTCTAAGTTATATAATCATATATGAGCATGTTGGCCAAGTTTCATGTTAATCGGAGGTCCGTAGCATAGCAAACATTTTCATGTCAAATGACCAAAGCAAACAGCCAGTTTTAGCCAAATGGGACGGCGTCCCAAATGGCTAGACGGCGTCTCGATTAAAAGAGTGGGACGGCGTCCCCAATTCCTAGACGGCGTCTAGGTTAGAAAAGTGGGACGTCGTCCTGGGTATCTGGACGGCGTCCTGAGGTGTTTCCAGGCCCTGGTTGCTGAAACTCCTAAGTGCACGAATCAAAACTCAACCCAACACAATTTACAAACCGCAAACATTCAAGGCATGCATTTTATATCACCGGAAAGGTATTTTGACAAGGAACGCAACTATGCACTTTTTATCAATCAAACTTTCATTTACAACAACCAAAAACCGCAATCAATGCTCCTCATTCAATGCATACAAGTCATAAACGCCATTTAATGATTCGATAGCCAAATTACATGAACAATATGCCGTTTCGAAGGTAATTAAGCATACAACACAACCTAACACTTACAATTAACATTTCATGTCATTTAATGCATCAAAAATCCATTCCTAGTTCATGAAACCCTAACAAAAATCACCAAATTTCATAATCAAGTTTAAGAGGTTTCTTAGATCAATCTTTACATCCAAATGAAGCTAATGATACTAGTAACACTTTTAAAACATGCACATTAACAATCTAATAACATTTGATCATCCAAAATCAAGGATTTAGCAAGTAATTTTCATAATGAACTAGTTACACCAAAAACAACAAATCGAGCATACAAATTACTTACACGACATCACAATGAGCCATAGACACTAATTATCATACTTTTAAGTCAAGAACACAAATTTAAAGAAAACTAGTGTTTTAGAAATGTTACCCAAACGAGATGAAGTTGGTACCAAAACGAAGAGGATGAAGAGAGGATCACGAACATGTAATTTATTTTGTTGTAAGCCTCCTAGATCGAATTTAGATGATGATTGAATGAGTTTGGAAATTGGGTGTGTTCTTGCTAGAGAGAAAGAGATAGAGAGAGAGAGAGAGATGGTTGAATGGTGGTGATTGGGGTGGACTAGGTGACCTAGTCAACTAGTTTGCCCCGTGTCAATTTTAGTCCCTCGAGTTTGTAGTCGGGTGCGGAAAATACCTAAACGGAATATTTTAAAACGCGTATTAACGGGAGATGTTATAGACATGTAACGGAGTTTAAATTAGTATAACGGAAAAGAAAACGGAAAAAGGCGGGATGTTACAAATGGTGTCTCGTGTTATCGTTTATTGTTTAATTGCTCGAATGGCGTTGTTTGCATGAAAAACGAATTTGTATTTTAATGATCTGATAAAATTGACCTATGAACTGATCTTGGATGATTATCTATATGGATAGAGATCGAAAAACTATTGAGTTTAGACTTTGATTTTGCATGATTTCGTTATCGTAAGCTCAAGATATGATTAATCGAAGTTTGCGTTAAGGTTTGCATGATATACGAACTTTCTGAGTTGCATGCTTTGTGTTTTATCTTGTATAAAGTGTACTACTGTATTCCTTGTGAAAATTTATGCAATTTAGACTTAAGATTTGCGTCAAAAGGTTATGTAATGCTCCCGTTATGTCAAAACGAAGATTTGGTTTTTAAAGTGAGCTGAATCATTTTTCAAAGTTACATAAAAATTGCTAAAGTGAACTAGGAATTGATTTAGACTTTGATCTTCTGGAATATGTTAGTTAAAATGTTCCTTGACATGTTTCATTTGTATGAGAACTTGAGAAAACGTGATTTTCCATGAGATATATGCCCGTCTTTGTGATGTGTCCGGTTGATGATCAACAATTGATGAGTCTGTAAAGATTTGCAAAACTGTACAAATTGGCTAAAGCAATGTTTCTGATTATTTTAACAATAAACTTTTGAGATGTTTTTAGATGACTCCAATTGGCCGTTCGTCAAAATCTATTTTCTATATTTTATGAAAAATGTTTAAAAACTGACGCGCGGCAGAAATTGCTGTAATGAACTATGAATTGACCCTTTCTGATATTGGACTTTTATTTATCGTATGAGGCTTTGGCTAGACTTTTTGGAATCTATTTTAAGTGTAGTTATGATCTGGAGTTATTCATTATTTAATGATTTATGTGCTATGAGCTATAGTTGGATCTTTCTATGACGTACGAATTTCTAAGGCATGCTTTAAGGTGCAAAAGTGCATTATGCTTAATTATGACTTGTAAATGATACTTGAACTAGGTTTGATTTATTGATCATGTTTGTATGACCTACTGAGATGTTAGACTTTAGTTGACCACTTTGACCGAGTTGACTTTAGGGTTGACTTTTGTTGACTTGCTTGGATTAGTTGACTTTTACTTGTTCGTTGAGTCAGTCTGAGCACTAGGACTTTGCGTACACTATGGGTTGACATGGTTTGACCTATAAGTGTATACTTTAGATGATTTACTTATCTAGGTTGCGTTGTTCAGTCGAGATTGTTCGACAACCGTACGTTTTGCTAAGATAATTACAAGTGCTTTTGATAAGGTGAGTCTACAGTCCCATACACTTTTACTTTTTGGGATGAGATAACATGCTGTTTTAAACTGTTTTACGCATTAGACACGAGTACAAAAACTGAATATGCACAATGAGTTTGATCCAAAAGCCTCTAGCTTGAATATATTAATTACTTTGTAAGGCTCGAACTATAAGGACGGTACTGTAGGTTTGACAAACCTCACTCAACGAACTGGGTGCTTATAATTTTGTAACTGATTGCTTGATCAGCGTTTGCAATATGGGGTAAAGGAAGACGTGTAGCGCATTTAAGCTATCCGCGGGTTAAAGCTTTATATTCAAGTGCTCATAACTGTTGTATAACTTTTACTGCTTTGAACTAAATCTCGTGGTCTAACAAAGATAAATTGATTTACTTAAACCTGTAGATTCACTCAACATTTTTGTTGATTGTTTTCATGTTTTATCTCAGGTTCTTAAAGGTACTTAGCTTCCGCTTTGCTTTGATGATTATGTGCTACGTGGTGCATATACTGGATTGGAGTCCAGCATGGGTCTTTATGTCAAGAACATTTTATCGCATTTAAAACTGTTTCCTATTAAATAATGTTATGGATTATTTACTTATGTCATTAATGTCAACGCTTGGTTTTATTTTAGTTTAATGAAAATGCTTTTGAAATAAATGCGATTACTTTTCGGAAAACGTCTCATATAGAGGGCGTGACCGTTAACTGTGGAACCTAAAGTTAATATTCCGTTAGTGTGTTCTGACGGGGTGTTACATTTGGTATCAGAGCTAATGGTTGTAGGGAACTAGGATTTGCATTAGAGTGTCCATATGAGTCTTTAAGACACCTAAGCGAGTCTAGACTACGACCCGTACCTAGAACTGTTGTGGATTACTACACTACTACGTATGCCTCGTTTATGTTATGTGTTGTGTGGTAATATAATTATACGTAGTTATGCTGCATGATAATCTACTACTTAAACTGTTATCATATATATACTTATACTAATGTTTACTACTACTAGTACTAGCTAACACTACTCACTACTATCCACCGCTATTACTACTAAATCTCTGCGATTTATTACTACTTACTATGCATCACTACTCGATGCTAGTATATTTGTTTATAGCCTTGTTTGTTATTTGAACTAGCATGTTATGCTATTCTGCGTCGAAGTGCTCCCCATAGTGAAGAACATCAGGGTTACAATGCTCTGATTTATGACTGGTGCAAGAAGGCGGGCTACATGGCCAAGGACTTTATAGATAGAGCTCCAGTTCTTTTTGTTAAGAAGAAGGATGGATCTATGAGACTTTGTATAGATTACAAAGAACTAAATAAGCTGACTATTAAGAATAGATATCCATTACCGAGGATCGATGATCTGTTTGATCAGTTGCAAGGATCAGGATGTTACTCTAAGATTGATCTGAGGTCAGGTTACCATCAGATGAGAGTAAAGGAGACAGATATACCAAAGACAGCGTTCAGAACACGCTACGGACATCATGAATTTACAGTAATGCCGTTTGGGTTAACGAACGCACCGGCAGTGTTCATGGATCTCATGAACCGCGTGTGTAAGCCATACCTAGACAAATTTGTTATTGTGTTCATTGATGATATTCTGGTATATTCAAAGAACGAGAAAGAACATGAACAACATCTCCGTTTGATACTTGAGATGCTCAGGAAAGAGCAGTTGTATGCTAAGTTGTCGAAGTGTGACTTTTGGCTGCAAGAAGTTCAATTTTTGGGTCATATCGTGGGTATTAATGGTATTCAAGTTGATCCTGCGAAGATAGAAACAGTCAAGAAATGGGAGACTCCTAAGTCGCCAACGCAGATTCGGCAATTCTTAGGTCTCGCCGGTTATTATAGAAGATTCATTGAGGGATTTTCTACTATTGCCTGACCGTTGACAGCATTGACTCACAAGGGTAAAAAGTATGAATGGACTGAGCAACAAGAGTCTGCATTTCAGTTGTTAAAACAGAAATTGACTACTGCTCCGATTTTGTCTTTACCCGAAGGGAATGAAGATTTCGTGATTTACTGTGATGCTTCACGACAAGGTTTTGGTTGCGTGTTGATGCAACGGAAGAAAGTCATTGCCTATGGGTCACGACAGTTGAATATTCATGAGCAGAACTATACGACACATGATTTGGAACTTGGTGCTGTGGTGTTTGCACTGAAGATGTGGAGATACTACTTGTATGGTACTAAGTTTACGATTTTCACCGATCACAAGAGCTTGCAACATATCTTCGATCAAAAACAGCTCAACATGAGACAGAGACGTAGGGTAGAACTGCTAAACGACTACGACTGTGAGATCCGCTATCATCCTGGCAAGGCTAATGTTGTTGCAGATGCCTTGAGTAGGAAAGAGAAGGCTAAACCTCTACGAGTTAGAGCGCTGAATATGACTGTCCGAATGAACCTTACTTCTCAGATACGCGATGCACAACTTGAGGCATTAACGCAAGAGAATATTGCTACTGAATCACTCAAGGGCCTAGATAAGCAATTTGCCATTAGAGATGATGGAACTCATTACTTTGCTAATAGAATCTGGGTACCAAAATTTGGCGGACTAAGGGAACTAGTGCTAGATGAGGCACACAAGTCAAGATACTCTATTCACCCTGGATCCGACAAAATGTATCAAGATCTTAAGGCACTATATTGGTGGCCCAATATGAAAGCCGATATTGCTACCTACGTTGGTAAATGCTTGACATGTGCTAAGGTCAAGGCAGAACATCAGAGACCGTCAGGACTGCTGACACAACCAGAGATTCCCCAGTGGAAATGGGAAGGTATTGCAATGGACTTCATTACTAAGTTACCCAAGACTGTGGGAGGTTACGACACCATTTGGGTTATTGTTGATCGTCTCACAAAATCAGCTCATTTTCTACCGATTAAGGAGACGGATAAGATGGAAAAGTTGGCACAGGTTAACCTAAAAGAAGTGGTTTCCAGACATGGTGTGCCGATATCTATTATCTCCGACAGAGACAGCAGATTTACATCTAGATTTTGGCAGACATTGCAAAAGGCAATGGGAACTCGACTTGATATGAGTACAGCATATCATCCACAGACAGATGGCCAAAGCGAAAGAACCATCCAAACTTTAGAGGACATGTTGAGAGCATGTGTTATTGATTTTGGGAACGGATGGGATAGGCACTTACCATTGGCAGAATTCTCGTACAACAATAGTTATCACGCGAGTATCAAGGACGCACCTTTCGAGATGTTATACGGGAGAAAGTGTAGATCACCAATATGCTGGAGTGAATTAGGGGATAGTCAATTGACAGGACCCGAGATTATTCACGAGACTACTGAAAAGATTGTACAAATTCAAGAGAGGTTGAAAACTGCTCGAAGCCGACAAAAGAGCTATGCTGATAATCGAAGACGACCTCTAGAATTTCAAGTTGGTGACAAAGTCATGCTGAAAGTATCACCTTGGAAAGGTGTAGTACGTTTTGGGAAACGAGGCAAGTTAAGTCCAAGGTATGTTGGACCTTTTGATATTACTGAACGAATTGGACCCGTAGCCTATAGATTGAGTTTACCTCAAGAACTTAGCGAGATTCACGATACGTTTCACGTGTCAAACTTGAAGAAGTGTTTGGCAGACGAGAATTTGATAATTCCTTTGGACGAGATACAAGTAGATCCTAAACTTCATTTCGTAGAAGAACCTGTTGAGATCATGGACCGTGAGGTCAAACGCCTAAAGCAGAGCAACATACCGATTGTGAAAGTTCGATGGAACGCACGAAGAGGACCGGAATTCACATGGGAACGTGAAGATCAAATGAAGCAAAAGTATCCGCAACTGTTTCCTAACGAGACAACTTCGGCGGACGTGCACTAAATTTCGGGACGAAATTTCATTAACGGGGAGGTAATGTAATATCCTAGCTATTTCCGTTAAACTTTGTTAACTGTCCGTTAAAGTATTATACGGTGTTTACTTCCGATTCGTGTATTTAATTGAGTTAAATGCATACTTGAGTTCATGATGAACTAACATATTTAATATATAATTACATTAGTCGAAAAACTTATTTCATAATTTGAAATACTGAGAAAACGACACGGTTTTGAAAACTGCAACAGAGGTCTCACGAGACTGTCGGGTAATTGAAATTACCTAAACTTTGAATCTTTGACATCATCATTAAACAAATTAAATAAACTTACAATGATCAAGGACTAAATCGTATATTATAAGAAAATCAATATAGATAATGACATATATATTAAAGCTTATCTAGTACATATCATTTAGACACAAATTTCCACACATTGAACCTACTAGTTTTAACCTTATGGAAAAGACACATTTAAAGTAGCCAAGATTTTCAACATTCATGGGCTACTATTATTTTTATTACACATGAGTTTTATTACACACCACTTATTCTAAAAGGACCCTAGAAAGTGGTGTATTTGCATAAATAAAGTTGTAAGACATATTGAAATATAAGGACTAAAAATGTAAATGTGGAATCCATTTCATTCATTCAATTCATATTCATACGTAAGTAAATGAACCTATCACTTTCAACTTTTGTTAATTGATATGATTTGATATCATATCCCTTGATTATAGGGATCATGTTTCTTAAAGACTAGCAATCAAATCTATGTTCACATTTAATATTAGATATGCTTACATTTTTTATGAGATATGCTAGATATTTAATATGATATCATTGACAATAAATATAAATGAATATTTATTAATTCATAATCCATGAGTCTATATATACACCCTCAAAACCTCACAATTTAATCACCATCTATTTTTGAAAACCTCACAATTTAATCATCATCAATTTTTACTTGTTTGCTCTTGCACTCTACACGAACATTGTTGCTTTCATCGTCCTCTACGCATTGATATAGGCAATTTGATCTCTAGAGGTATAAAAATATAAACCCTAATCTTATTAGAACTAATTTTTGTTCAATTACATAGTGTAATCAAGTCTAGTGCTCAATTAATGGTGTCTCGTGTTATCGTTTATTGTTTAATTGCTCGAATGGCGTTGTTTGCATGAAAAACGAATTTGTATTTTAATGATCTGATAAAATTGACCTATGAACTGATCTTGGATGATTATCTATATGGATAGAGATCGAAAAACTATTGAGTTTAGACTTTGATTTTGCATGATTTCGTTATCGTAAGCTCAAGATATGATTAATCGAAGTTTGCGTTAAGGTTTGCATGATATACGAACTTTCTGAGTTGCATGCTTTGTGTTTTATCTTGTATAAAGTGTACTACTGTATTCCTTGTGAAAATTTATGCAATTTAGACTTAAGATTTGCGTCAAAAGGTTATGTAATGCTCCCGTTATGTCAAAACGAAGATTTGGTTTTTAAAGTGAGCTGAATCATTTTTCAAAGTTACATAAAAATTGCTAAAGTGAACTAGGAATTGATTTAGACTTTGATCTTCTGAAATATGTTAGTTAAAATGTTCCTTGACATGTTTCATTTGTATGAGAACTTGAGAAAACGTGATTTTCCATGAGATATATGCCCGTCTTTGTGATGTGTCCGGTTGATGATCAACAATTGATGAGTCTGTAAAGATTTGCAAAACTGTACAAATTGGCTAAAGCAATGTTTCTGATTATTTTAACAATAAACTTTTGAGATGTTTTTAGATGACTCCAATTGGCCGTTCGTCAAAATCTATTTTCTATATTTTATGAAAAATGTTTAAAAACTGACGCGCGGGCAGAAATTGCTGTAATGAACTATGAATTGACCCTTTCTGATATTGGACTTTTATTTATCGTATGAGGCTTTGGCTAGACTTTTTGGAATCGATTTTAAGTGTAGTTATGATCTGGAGTTATTCATTATTTAATGATTTATGTGCTATGAGCTATAGTTGGATCTTTCTATGACGTACGAATTTCTAAGGCATGCTTTAAGGTGCAAAAGTGCATTATGCTTAATTATGACTTGTAAATGATACTTGAACTAGGTTTGATTTATTGATCATGTTTGTATGACCTACTGAGATGTTAGACTTTAGTTGACCACTTTGACCGAGTTGACTTTAGGGTTGACTTTCGTTGACTTTTGTTGACTTGCTTGGATTAGTTGACTTTTACTTGTTCGTTGAGTCAGTCTGAGCACTAGGACTTTGTGTACACTATGGGTTGACATGGTTTGACCTATAAGTGTATACTTTAGATGATTTACTTATCTAGGTTGCGTTGTTCAGTCGAGATTGTTCGACAACCGTACGTTTTGCTAAGATAATTACAAGTGCTTTTGCTAAGGTGAGTCTACAGTCCCATACACTTTTACTTTTTAGGATGAGATAACATGCTGTTTTAAACTGTTTTACGCATTAGACACGAGTACAAAAACTGAATATGCACAATGAGTTTGATCCAAAAGCCTCTAGCTTGAATATATTAATTACTTTGTAAGGCTCGAACTATAAGGACGGTACCGTAGGTTTGACAAACCTCACTCAACGAACTGGGTGCTTATAATTTTGAAACTGAATGCTTGATCAGCGTTTGCAATATGGGGTAAAGGAAGACGTGTAGCGCATTTAAGCTATCCGCGGGTTAAAGCTTTATATTCAAGTGCTCATAACTGTTGTATAACTTTTACTGCTTTGAACTAAATCTCGTGGTCTAACAAAGATAAATTGATTTACTTAAACCTGTAGATTCACTCAACATTTTTGTTGATTGTTTTCATGTTTTATCTCAGGTTCTTAAAGGTACTTAGCTTCCGCTTTGCTTTGATTATTATGTGCTACGTGGTGCATATACTGGATTGGAGTCCAGCATGGGTCTTTATGTCAAGAACATTTTATCGCATTTAAAACTGTTTCCTATTAAATAATGTTATGGATTATTTACTTATGTCATTAATGTCAACGCTTGGTTTTATTTTAGTTTAATGAAAATGCTTTTGAAATAAATGCGATTACTTTTCGGAAAACGTCTCATATAGAGGGCGTGACCGTTAACTGTGGAACCTAAAGTTAATATTCCGTTAGTGTGTTCTGACGGGGTGTTACATAAATATATATAAATACATATATATATATATATATATATATATATATATATATATATATATATATATATATATATATATATATATATATATATATATATATATATATATATATATATATATACAAACGTATAATTATCGTATGTTATATAGTTCGTGATATCATCGGTCAAATTGGACGGTCAAACGTTGTGTAAAACTCTTTTCAGAAACACAAATCTCAACAATTTGGATTACTTATCATGTTGGTAAGGTTTAATTTATGTAAATATTAATCTTATAAGTATAGAATGATCAGAAAAATACGGGTCATTACAAGTATCCACTTCGATTCAATTTCCTCGGATCAGGATTGCTGTTAAGTTTATTTCAAACAATTGAAATGATGGTAACTCTATGATTATCTCTCGATTCTCACAGATTATTGACTAAATCACTAGCCCAACTCTTGTTGATCCTAATTCTCTAATCTAGTTACCAGTGAATTAATCAATATATTAGTTTGACTTGAATTGCTTAAGTCTCCCTAACAATTCCACAGTTACTAAGTTCTATCACAGTTTAATTACTAATTAATCAATTGTACCGGTCTCCCGTATACAATCAACCAAAAGCCTAAGTTATTCACGTTCAATAACCTAGTAAAGATCACCACTTATTCAACTCTCGTTGACTAGTTAATAATCCCCGCAACTTCAACTAATGATAAATCACAATAACAGTCGTTCTTAGCCAAACAATACATGAAATAATAAGATCCAATTGTTCAAATCATAAAGATAGCAATCCTTCACCTTAGTTCAATCATCTAAGTGAATACAACTAATTTAGCTACTCATGATAAAATAAAGAACATAAGAACATGCAAAATAAACCATTGAATCCATTAAAATAAATAAGAATAAAAGTAATAGCAAGATTAAACTAACCACAATTGTTGTTATGTTGCAAAGATAATGAAAAACTGAATAAAAACTTTAGAAATTCGTACCCTAGTGGCTGGAACAATAAAATTCGCAAATAGAAAACTGCACACCCTAAAAAGGGTTAAAAACGCTTATTTATACTTAAACCCAAAAACTGAGTCAGATGCCAAATCTCGTGACCGCATTAGATGCATCGCGGTCGCGAGTCTTCATCTCAATCGCGGCTGCATTACATCAAATCGTGACCGCGAGGTTGCCTTGTCCTGTCTTCCGAAGTTCTGTTAACGAATAGGAAACGCGAGATTTTTATCACGAGCAAGTCCAAACTCGTGACCACATTGAGTGGAATCGCGGCCGCGAGATGCACTATTTCGACCAGTATTTTTTCTGTTTTAATTCTTCTCTTGGCACTCCGTTTCAGCTCACGATTTCTTCTTCAAAACAGCAGAACTTTTAACCAGAAAACTTCCAAAACCATATAACTCTTCAAACCATTTCATAAACGTATTAACTCAATCATTAACATTTCCTTCACTATTTCCTTAATTATCAACCAAAAACTCAATAAAAACTAAATGATATTGCGAGTAAAGATATGTATAAACGGAGCAATATCAAAATCCCCCACACTTGAACCTTGCTTGTCCTCAAACAAGTCTATCTTCAAATAATATTAACTCGAACAAAAATAAACAAACTCGAACAAATCTTCAAAAGTAATAGAATAAAGAACATACCGATATCGTCTTCAAAAATCATTAACTCCATATCGTGTAGTCTTCACAAAATTAGTACAAGGCTCAAGTCTTCAATCAAAACCATCAACATTCAACATCCATTCAAGCCTAAGTCTACCCGAAACAATCATTCCCCGGTCAAAGTCCACTGCATCTTCTAAAAGGTCTTCATAACATCAATCATCAAGTAAATACTTTTCATATTTTAAAAGTTGACCCCTTGACCTTGATCAATTACGTAGGATTCACGGGATAGCCATTGACTCAACAATACCAATCAAAATCATCCTCAATATCGTTAACAATTTACTCAATTTCACCAAAAGTAGACTCAAGGTATCAATCAATATGTATCATGAATTATAATCACCATGAAAATCATAAAATATAACCGAAATGGGCAAAACCTAAAGCAACATAAGAATTACCATTCACCAAGTGTACGCCTCCAAAAATATGCTCCTCTAATCAACCCATTTTATCTATCCCTCTTTCACCTCCATGCCCCCAAAACACCAATAATCGTCAATTCCAAATATAACCGTCAATTCCAAAATTTGGGTTAAGGTGGGTGCGCCAAAGCGTAGGGGACTGGTTACCCCTATCTTTATGATCAATCCGGGCATAGGATGACCGGCACTCATCAAGCTTTCTATCACAACTCTATGGTTTCTCTCATAGTAGGGCGAAAGCATTGAAGGAGGTTCGTGGAATTAGTGCCCTACGTGGCTAATTAAGAGGTCCATCAATTCCACAATTTGGCTCAAGAGCCAGTGTGCATACAAGCCTTCCCGATTATGGGACAGCCGCACGGGTAGTTTCACTAAAGCGAACTACCTTGGGTGTAAATTTTTCGGAGGGTATATTGCACGAAACCTGAAAGACTTTACTTTCAAGAAATGGTCTTTTGACATAAGCATAACTTGTAAGACTTTACTTACAAGTTCGGAAGACTTTACTTCCTAAGAACAACATGGGAGGACTCGATTCTCCCGGAAGTGTTTAAACACTTGTAATTTATTTAAGGTCCTTGGACCCCACTTCCCACGCATCTAGCTTTTATACTAGTTTTAAGAAAATGTAGGAAGTAGATACTACATTCCCGTATTTTAAAGGTTACCATGGCTTTGGACCATGGCGTGCGTTGTCTAAGCAAACGCTAGCATGAAGTCATTGCTCTTACATAAAAAGACAGCACGTTTGAAGCTCAAGCTCCTCTTCCCACAGTACGATACATTGGTGTAAAACATCGTGAAATGATGCATTAGCCAATGTCAGGATGAAATGATGTAGATTAGGAAGTCTCCTACACCAAGTAAGACAGACATTCGAAAGACTCAACTTCCTTTATGGATGCACTTGAATCATCCTACAATTTTGGATTTTAAAATCCTGGAAGACTTTGCTTCCTAATTTTTAACAAAACTGAATGAAAAAGCTCTTCAAATTTTTTCAAATTGGCCGCAAATGTCCGCGAGGATTTATCTCCCCCCCACACTTAAGATCATGTAATGCCCTCATTTACATGAAATCAGATAACAAAGATAAATTCGAGAGGACAATAGTGAAAAAGGAAAAAAAATAAACCCCAAATTTTTAGATTTTATATTGGTTTTATAATGTTTTTGGATTTTATGTTTTTTTAAAAATGCAAGAACGACAAATAAAAGAAAGAAAAACTTACAAATATGTACAAGGTTGATTTTTTAACGAGTCTTTTACTAGACTCCATAACATGATCACGTTTCCTCCGCGTAAATGGTAAGGTCTTCCTTCTCGGCTTCATTGAATTTCTCATAGTATAACTTCAACCGATGACCATTCACCTTGAAATGTTTTCCATCTCTTCCAATTAACTCAACTCGGTGATTGAATTTCAACGACCGATTAACGTTCCGGAGACCCGGTACGGTTAACGGCACTCGAAACGGACCACACACGTACATGTAAATGACCAAACGAGCCCGAGACCCACCCTAGTGGGCCTCATTCGGCCGAACCCCCCTCCACTCACCCTTTGTTGGACTAAATTGGGTTATTGGGTCATTAGATGGGTTAGTTAAGGCCCTAATGTAATTTATTGATAGATAAAACACTGTATGAGCTATCCCTAAACACAACCTAATCGACTTTTTGCTCTCTCCCTCACCCCTTTGCTCGTCGACCTCAGCCCCCAAGAACACCATCGTCAAAAGTTGTTGTTTGCTAAAACTTTGTGCATAAAGATTGTTGCTTTGATCGTTCTACACACTCTAGCATCAATCAATTTGTGTTTTAAGGTATAATCACTAACCCTAATTTTTCTCGATCAGATTTTTATGCAATTACATAGTGTATTTGTGTCTAGTGCTCAATTGATTGCAATTATAGTTGTTGTTATTCGTTATTTTGCATCTAACCTTAACTCATCTAACTCATTTAGTTGCACAAGCCTGTTTTCACCAGCCTTCTCAAGATCCATATTAACATTTTTCAACGCCCAATAAGCTCTATGCTCCACCTCTACTGGAAGATGGCATGCTTTCCCATAAACGAGTCGAAACGGTGTGGTTCCGAGAGGTGTTTTGAACACGGTTCGGAAAGCCCACAACGCGTCATCTAATTTGCGTTGCCATGTCTTCGGATTATCATTAACCGTTTTTCAAGGATACGCTTCAGAGCACGATTAGTATTCTCCACTTATCCACTCGTTTGTGGGTGATAAGCGGTGGAGAATTTATGAGTAACGCCATACTTCTTTAACACCTTTTCAAGAAGGTGATTAGCAAAGTGGGTGCCACAATCAGAAATGAGTGCCTATAGAATTCCAAAGCGCGAGAAAAGATTCTTCAAGAAATTCACCACGACCCTTGCGGTAGAGCTTTGGCCTCTGCCCATTTAGATACATAATCGACGGCTACTAAGATATATTTGCAGTTGTGGGAAATTGGCAAAGGACCCATAAATCAATTCCCCACACGTCAAAGACTTTATACACTTGGATGCCGGTTTGGGGCATCTCATCCCTTTTGGTGATTGTGCCCGTTCTTTGGCATGCATCACAAGTATGTACAAACGCATGAGCATCTTTAAAGATCGAGGGCCAATAAAAGCCCGAGTCAAAAACTTTCTTGGCGGTATGGCTTGGCCCATAGTGACCACCGGTGGGACCTTGATGACAATGCTCAAGAATTTGTTAAGCTTCTTTCCCATACACACACCGGTGAATCACTTGATCCGCATAAACTCAAAAAAGATGGGGGTGATCCCAAAAGTAATATTTCAAATCCGCAAAGAATTTCTTCTTTTGCTGAACCCGAGGCTAGATAATTTGCGAAGTCCGCAAACCATGGGACTTCGGGGTCCTTTTCGACCCGCATCAAAAACTCATCAGGGAACGTGTCTTTAACATCCGAATCATTAATTTTTTCCAAATTAGGATTCTCAAGTCCAGAAAGATGGTCAGCAGCGAGGTTATTTGCCCCCTTTTTATCGCGAATCTCAATATCAAATTCTTGTAAGAGAAGAACCCAACGAATGAGTAGTTGTTTCGCATCTTGCTTAGCAAAATGGTACTTAAGGGCCGAGTGGTCGGTATAGACAATGGTCTTAGATAACCCCAAATAAGGACGGAATTTATCGAATGCAAAGACAACCGCGAAGAGCTCTTTCTCAGTTGTGGTATAATTAACCTGAGCTCCCATTAGTGTCCTACTCGCATAGTAAATTGGACGAAAATGATTATCATGGCGTTACCCTAAGACGGTTCCCAATGTATAATCGCTAGCATCACACATAAGCTCGAAAGGTAAACTGAAATCAGGTGATACAATTATAGGAGCTTGTGTGAGCTTGGTTTTCAGAATGGAGAAGGCTTTCTTACAATCATCATTGAACTCGAAAGGAACGTCCTTCTCAAGAAGTCTAGTCATAGGGCGGGCCATTTTTGAAAAATCTTTTATGAATCGCCTATAGAAGCCCGCATGTCCAAGAAAACTGCGAATGGCCTTAACATTCGAAGGTTCGAGTAGTTTAGAGATAACCTCTAGTTTGGCTTGATCTACCTCAATACCCACACGAGGTATTTTATGGCCTAGAACGATGCCTTCTTTTACCATGAAGTGGCATTTTTCCCAATTCAAAACAAGATTTGCTTTCTCGCAAAGAATTAGCATACGTTCAAGAATGGATATACGCGAGTAAAAGGAGTCTCCAAAGACGGAGAAATCGTCCATAAAGACTTCCATACACTCCTCGATCATGTCGTAGAAGATTGCCATCATACACCTTTGAAAAGTTCCAGGTGCATTGCATAACCCGAAAGGCATGCGGCGATAAGCAAAAGTACCGAATGGACAAGTGAATGTGGTCTTGTCCTGGTCTAAGGGGTCAATGGGGATTTGGAAATACCCGGAGAATCTGTCTAGGAAGCAGTAGAACTCCTTACCCGCTAATCTTTCAAGCATTTGGTCGATAAATGGTAGCGGGAAGTGATCCTTCCTAGTGGCGTCATTTAAACGACGATAGTCTATACAAACTCTCCAACCAGTAACCGTGCACGTAGGAACAAGTTCGTTCTTTTCATTAAGCACAACGGTTGTACCCCCTTTTTTGGTACAACTTGGACAGGGCTCAACCATGGGCTGTTGGAGATTGGGTAAATTAACTCGACGTCAAGTAACTTGAGTACCTCCTTTTTCACAACGTCCTTCATATTCGTGTTTAGCTTCCTTTGCCTTTGGATAACAGGTTTATACTCATCCTCTAAGAGGATTTTATGAGTATAAAAGGAGGGATTTATTCCCGGTATGTCGGTCGTTTTCCAAGCTATTGCCTTTTTGTGAGCCTTTAACAAATTAATTAACCGACCCTTTTGATCACTAGAAAGAGTAGAAGATATAATTACCGGTAATTCTGAAGTCCCCTGAAGATAGGCATACTCCAAATGTTCTGGAAGCTTCTTAAGTTCAAGCATAGGTGGTTCTTCTAAAGAAGTTTTAATACAGAACTTATCCTCCTCCTTGATCTCTTCAACCAGTTCCTATTCTTTGGAATCTTCTTCATCACTTAATTCATCATCCGTATCCACTTTCATAAAGCTTTCAAATTCAGCATCTAAATCAAACTCATCGCTTTCATCCATAGGAACAAAACCTGTGGTATCAACCTCCAATAGTTCCTGCAAATCATGCTCAACACACAAGTCTATTATATCAAGTTGAAAAAAAGTGTCATCATCAGTGGACTTGGGTTGTTTCATAGCTTTATCTACAGGACAAAACACTCTTTCATCCCCCATACCTATACTTAATGTATTTTGTTGGACATGGATGATAGCATGCACGGTGTTTAGGAAAGGTCGACCTAGAATGATTGGCACTTTAGTGTCCTCTTTCATTTCAAGCACTACAAAATTGGCCGGAAAGACTAATGGTTCCCTATTTGGACAAGGGTTGTTTACTTTCACTATCAAGTCTTCGGTTATACCTATGGGAGTATCAAAAGAATGGTTGGCCAAACGGATCCCCATCCTTGTCGGTTTTAAATCTCCTAGGCTAAGTTTCAAATACAACGAATAAGGCATTAAATTAACGCTTGCCCCTAAGTCAGCTAGTGCATCATACACTACCGAATCACCCAATAAACAAGGGATGATAAAACTACCCGGATCTCCCAATTTGGGAGGTAACTTTTGTTTTTGCAAAATGGCTGAACACGCCTCATTGAGGAATGTGGTCGACACCTCTTGGTACTTACCTTTCGATGATATCAGGTCTTTTAGAAACTTCCCGTAGTTGGGCATACCTTTTATCACTTCCGCCAACGGCATGTTCACACTAATTTGATTGATCATATCCAAGAACCTCTGATATTGAGTTGCTAGCTTGTCTTTTTTCAAGGCTTTAGGATACGGAACTGGCGCTTTATACAACTTCAATGGCGGCTTAGCTGTGATCTCTGGTGGATCATCATTCTTTTGCTCTTGAACTTTTGGCTCATCATCCTTAGATTCATCCTTTTTAGCTTCCTCATTAATAGGTACCAGAAAAACATTAGGAGGAACAACAGGAGAAAAGACAGGAGGAGACTTTGGTGTCTCCTCGTAAATAACCAAACCACTTCGGGTGGTTATGGCATTCACTTGCTCATTTCTAACCGGTCCCTTGTTGTTCGAATTAGACTTCGTGTTAGATGGGAGAGTACCCGGTGGTCTCTCCGATAAAGACTGAGCAATACGACCCACATCTCGTTCCAAGTTCTGAATCGAGGCCTGCTGACTCCTAACCTGTTGCTTTGTTAACTCGCCATCCTATCTTAGAGCAATAATACTCTCGTCAGTTTTCATAATGAAACCCCTTAGCAATTCTTTCAATGGAGGCATCTTATTTTCTGACTGCTGAATTGGTTGAAAAGGTTGCTGAAAATTTCTCGGTGGTGCTTGCTGATTTCTGTTATTAAACCCAGACGGCCTGTACGGATATGTTTTCTGATTACCCTGATAAACCTGATTACCATTCTGATAATTAGTGCCACTCGTATTACCCACTTGGTTGAAAAACTGCCTTCCACCCGGAAATTCACTAAGCGCAAAATCACCCTTTTTAACATAACCTAGATAATTAGTCTGTTCCTCCATTGTTGCTTGATCACAATCTTTCATAAGATGTGGCCCCTGACATAACTCACAACCAAATCTTATCACGTGCATTTCTTTAGTCATTGACTCCATCTGTCTTTTAAAAGTCGCAAGTTGAGCTTTAACCGAAGTAAGCTCGTAACTAGTTTCAGTACTATAAACATGAGAAGAGCGAGAGACTTCCATCTCTTGATGCCAATCAAAAGAATGCGTAGCAGTTTCAGAGATGATCTCGTAAGCTTCATCCGGAGTCTTCTTCATTAACGAACCACCTGCAGCAATATCAATTTCTTTCCTTGTCGGCACATTGACACCCTTGTAGAAAATCTGGACCTTGTTAAAATTGTTCAACCCGTGTTGGGGACAATTGCGTAGCATTTTACCGAACCGTGTCCATGCATCATAAAGTGTCTCATTTGATTTTTGAACAAAGTGATTGATGTCACCCTGCAATTTAACAGCCTTTAAAGCTGGAAAGAAACGCTGCAGAAACTTATCCTCCATTGTAGTCCAACTATCAATCTCACCTTTGGGCAATGATTCCAACCAGTCTTTTGAGTCATCTTTCAAAGACCAAGGAAAGACCCTCAAATAGATAACAGTTGCCGCAACATCTTTGATTTTGAACAGATTGCAGATGCTTTTGAAGTTTCGAAGATGTTCGAACGCATCCTCTTTTGGTGTACCCCTAAACTGGCACTGATGAGTTATCATGTTAAGAATCTGCCCCTTGACCTCAAAATCTTTATCAACTGCCGGTTGGGTAATGGCATGTCCGTTACCAGCCCTAACGGTTTTCATCATTGCTTCCATAGATTGACCCCTTGCTAGTTTACCCATCGTATCTTCTTCTTTCTTAATATGTTCAAAATCCGGAATATAAAAAGGTAACTCTAAGAAACTTTCGGCGATTTCATGTTCTTCTTTAGCTTTGCTGCGTGTATGGTAAACTCTAGACGGTTCCAGAGTTATTAGTACCTAACCTTCATTCACACCACCACAAAACCAAAGCGTAAAACTGAAATTAAAATAACAGAAAAGTAACTTTCGCGAAAACAAGTTTTCACGAATGGATCGAATAACTAAAAGCTTGAAATCCTAAGACACACCGCTCCCCGGCAGGGGCGCCAAAAAGTTGATGTGTGTTTTATACTTTAATAATAACTAGTAAATATCACCCAATAATTATCACACAATACAAGCAACTAGTCCCGATCGTGCAGTAATTTATAAGTAAATTTGTCAGTTCGTCCACAGAGAGCAGTTTTATCAGAAACTTTAACTTGTAATTACTCTAGTAAAATTAAGGTTGTTTTGTTTAGAGTTTAAAAGCGTAATAAACTTGAATGAAAATTAATAAAGACAAAAGTATCCACTTAGATTCAATTCCTTCGGATCAGGATTGCTGTTAAGTTCATTTCAAACAATTGTAATGATGGTAACACTATGATTATCTCTCGATTCTCACAGAGTATTGACTAAATCACTAGCCCAACTCTCGTTGATCCTAATTCTCTAATCTAGTTACCAGTGAATTAATCAATATATTAATTTGACTTGAATTGCTTAAGCCTCCCTAATAATTCCACAATTACTAAGTTATATCACAGTTTAATTACTAATTAATCAATTGTACCGGTCTCTCGTATACAATCCACCAAAAGCCTAAGTTATTCACGTTCAATAACCTAGTAAAGATCACCACTCATTCAACTCTCGTTTACTAGTTAATAATCCCCGCAACTTCAACTAATGATAAATCACAATAACAGTCGTTCTTAGCCAAACAATACATGAAATAATAAGATCCAATTGTTCAAATCATAAAGATAGCAATCCTTCACCTTAGTTCAATCATCTAAGTGAATACAACTAATTTAGCTACTCATGATAAAATAAAGAACACAAGAACATGCAAAATAAACCACTGAATCCCTTAAAATAAATAAGAATAAAAGTAATAGCAAGATTAAACTAACCACAATTGTTGTTATGTTGCAAAGATAATGAAAAACTGAATAAAAACTTTAGAAATTCGTACCCTAGTGGCTGGAACAATAAAATTCGTAAATAGAAAACTGCACACCCTAAAAAGGGTTAAAAACGCATATTTATACTTAAACCCAAAAACTGAGTCGGCTACCAAATCTCACGACCGCATTAGATGCATCTCGATCGCGAGTCTTCATCTCAATCGCAGCCGCATTACATTAAATCGCGACCGCGAGGTTGCCTTGTTCCTGTCTTCCGAAGTTCTGTTAACGAATAGCGAACGCGAGATTTTTATCACTAGCAAGCCCAAACTCGCGACCGCATTGAGTGGAATCGCGGCCGCGAGATGCACTATTTCGACCAGTATTTTTTCTGTTTTAATTCTTCACTTGGCACTCCGTTTCAGCTCACGATTTCTTCTTCAAAACAGCAGAACTTTTAACCAGAAAACTTCCAAAACCATATAACTCTTCAAACCATTTCATAAACGTATTAACTCAAACATTAACATTTCCTTCACTATTTCCTCGATTATTAACCAAAAACTCAATTAAAACTAAATGATATTGCGAGTAAAAATATGTATAAACGGAGCAATATCAAAATCCACCACACTTGAACCTTGCTTGTCCTCAAGCAAGTCTATCTTCAAATAATATTAACTCGAACAAATCTTCAAAAGTAATAGAATCAAGAACATACCGATATCGTCTTCAAAAATCATTAACTCCATATCGTGTAGTCTTCACAAAATTAGTACAAGGCTCAAGTCTTCAATCAAAACCATCAACATTCAACATCCATTCAAGCCTAAGTCTACCGAAACAATCATTCTCCGGTCAAAGTCAACTACATCTTCTAAAAGGTCTTCATAACATCAATCATAAAGTAGATACTTTTCATATTTCAAAAGTTGACCCCTTGACCTTGACCAATTACGTAGGATTCATGGGATAGCCATTGACTCAACAATACCAATCAAAATCATCCTCAATATCATTAACAATTTACTCAATTTCACCAGAATACACTCAAGGTATCAATCAATATGTATCATGAATTATAGACACCTTGAAAATCATGAAATATAGCCAAAATGGGCAAAACCTAAAGCAACATAAGAATTACCATTCACCAAATGTACGCCTCCAAAAATATGCTACTCTAATCAACCCGTTTTGGCTATACCTCTTTCACCTCCATGCCCCCAAAACACCAATAATCGTCAATTCCAAATATAACCGTCAATTCCAAAATTTGGGTTAAGGTGGGTGCGCCAAAGCGTAAGGGACTAGTTACCCCTATCTTTATGGTCAATCCGGGCATAGGATGACCGACACTCATCAAACTTTCTATCACAAATCTATGGTTTCTCTCATAGTAGGGCGAAAGCATTGAAGGAGGTTAGTGGAATTAGTGCCCCACGTGGCTAATTAAGAGGTCCAATAATTCCATAATTTGACTCAAGAGCCATTGTACATACAAGCCTTCCCAATTATGGGACAGCCGCACGGGTAGTTGCACTGAAGCGAACTACCTTGGGTGTAAATTTTTCGAAGGTTCTATTGCACAAAACCTAAAAAACTTTACTTTCAAGCTATGGTCTTTTGAAATAAGCATAACTTGTAAGACTTTACTTACAAGTTCGGAAGACTTTACTTCCTAGTAACAACATGGGAGGACTCGATTCTCCCGGAAGTGTTTAAACACTTGTAATTTATGTAAGGTCCTTGGACCCCACTTCCCACGTATCTAGCTTTTATACTAGTTTAAGAAAATGTAGGAAGCAGATACTACATTCCCGTATTTTGAAGGTCACCATGGCTTTTGACCATGGCGTGCGTTGTCTAAGCAAACGCTAGCACGAAGTCATTGCTCTTACATAAAAAGACAGCACGGTTGAAGCTCAAGGCTCCTCTTCCCACAGTACGATACATCGGTGTAAAACATCATGAAATGATGCATTAACCAATGTCAGTATGAAATGATGTAGATTAGGAAGTCTCCTACACCAAGTAAGACGGGCATTCGGAAGACTCAACTTCCTTTATGGATGCACTTGAATCATCCTACAATTTTGGATTTTAAAATCCTGGAAGACTTTGCTTCCTTATTTTTAACAAAAAATGAATCAAAAAGCTCTTCAAAATTTTTCAAATTGGCAACAAATGTCCGGGAGAATTTATCTCCCCCCCCACACACACACACACTTAAGATCATGTAATTCCCTCATTTACATGAAATCAGATAACAAAGATAAATTCGAGAGGACAATAGTGAAAAGGAAAAAAAATAAACCCGAAATTTTTAGATTTTATATTGGTTTTATAATGTTTTTGGATTTTATGTTTAAAAAAAATGCAAGAACGAGAAATAAAAGAAAGGAAAAACTTACAAATATGTACAAGGTTGATTTTTTAATGAGTCGTTTCCTCGACTCAATAACATGATCACGTTTCCTCCGCGTAAAAAGTAAGGTCTTCCTTCTCGGCTTAATTGAATCCCTCATAGTATAACTTCACCGATGACCATTCACCTTGAAATGTTCTCCATCTCTTGAAATTAACTCAACTCAGTGATTGCGTTTCAACGACCGGTTAACCTATTGGAGACCCGATACGGTTAACGGCACTCGAAACGGACCACGTGCATACATATAAATGACCAAACGAGCCCGAGACCCACCCTAGTGGGCCCCATTCCGTCAAACCCCCCTCCACTCACCCCTTGTTGGACTAAATTGGGTTATTGGGTCATTAGATGGGTTAGTTAAGGCCCTAATGTAATTTATTGATAGATAAAACACTGTATGAGCTATCCCTAAACAACCTAATCGACTTTTTGCTCTCTCCCTCTCCCCTTTTCTCGTCGACCTCAGCCCCCAAGAACACCATCATCAAAAGTTGTTGTTTGCTAAAACTTTGTGCATAAAGATTGTTGCTTTGATCGTTCTACACACTCTAGCATCAATCAATTTGTGTTTTAAAGTATAATCACTAACCCTAATTTTTCTAGATCAGATTTTTATGCAATTACATAGTGTATTGGTGTCTAGTGCTCAATTGATTGCAATTATAGTTGTTGTTAGTCGTTATTTTGCGCGATTGTTGTGTGTTGTGTGAATCACGAATTTGATGGCTATGAATCTGATTAAATGAGTTTACATACTATTCTTGTAATGTATCTATATGGATAGATCTCAAATAATTAATAAATTTAGACTTTGGATTTGCGCATTTTCGTTACTGTATGCTTAAGTTATGATCAATTGAAGTTTTGATTAGGTTAAGCATACAATACGAATTTTCTGGTGATTGTGCTTTATGAATTAGCCATTGAAATGATAACCATTGAATTCCTTGTTAAAAATCACTCAAGTTGGACTTAAGAACGTGTCAGAAGGTTTTGTATTGCTCTCGGTATGACTAAATGAAAATTGGTGTTTTGTATTGAGCTGAAACTGTTTTCATAGGCACTAGAAATGACCTCACATGAAATAGGAATTGTTTGAGATTTTGATATTCTGGAATATGATTGTTTAGATGTTCCTAAGAATATTTCATCTGCATTCCAGCTTCTGAAAATGTGGTTTGCTGTGTTATATGCATCACCAAATGACATGTCTGATTGTTGTCCAAAACAGGAGGTTTAACTTTAATGAATAAACTGTACAAATTGGCTATATGAAAGTCTTTGGTTATTTTATCACTGTAAATTTTGAGTGTCTATAGTCATCTCCAATTATCCATTCGTTAAAAGCAATTTTCAATATTAAATGAGAATATTTCTAAAACTAATGAACGTGCTGAAACTGTTTTGCTAAACCTTAACTAGACCCTTTCTGAAACCCAACTTGTATACATCGTATGAGGGCCGGGTTATACATTTTAGAATCATTTTTTAGTCTAGTTATGATCTAGAGTTTTCCATATTGTCATGATTTATGTGCTAAGAATTATGCTCGTTGTTTGTAAGATGTGCGTAAATTCGATGCCATGCAATAAACTGTGTACATGTAATTGACGAATTATGAGCTAGAACATGTTAATTGACTTAGGATTTACATGTTGACCAAGATTGCATGACCTACTGAGATAATTGACTTTAGTTGACCACTTTGACTGAGTTGACTTTTGGTTTGACTTTTGTTGACTGGCTTGGACTAGTTGACTTTTGCTTGCTTATTGAGTCAGTCTGAGCAATAGGACTATGCGTACACTATGGGTTGTGTAACGACCCGGAAATTTCCGACCAAATTTAAACCCTAATCTCTATATGTTTCCGACACGATAAGCAAGAACCCTAATGTTGAGTCTAGAAAGTCTGAAATCTATATCTGGATGATTAGTTACCCTTTGACCAAGCCTGACGATTCACGAACATTTATGTGTATATGTTATATATTTATTTATAGTTAACGATAACAAAGTACTAGATATAATAGGTTTCGATATAAGAATATTATATTTAACGGTGAGAGTAAAAGATAATAAGACTTTACAAATATCTGAATCTGTCTTTGTCAAAATATTAACGAGTCGTTTTAATAAAATAAAGATTTTAACGTTATTCTAAAAAGTCGTTATTCTAACGTTATTCTAACGATAACAAAGTACTAGTTAAAACGTATTCGCGTCGAATTCCTTATCCTTTATTAGCAAAAAAAAAAAAACAACCTTACAATTCCTTTCCAAGAAGCTAAATTTTTGTCACAGCTCCACTTCGACTCCCTAGAAAGACTACTTTCTTAAAATCTCAAAATTTATACCTTGTTCTTTTGCCATCGTTATCGGAGAACCTTTTATATTTCATAACATCATCAGCAGATGTGCCAGCAACACATTATCTTTTTGGAGAAACCCGCAAATCTGTATTTTGAAAATCTCGTAGAAATTCTCCCAGTTGTACCAAACACGTTTATCCCTAAGAATCTCATACTTCGAATATGAAGTTTTTGAAAAACATCCTGAACTGTGAAGTAGTTCTTGGAATGCTAATGAAGCAGCAAAAATCATAAACGACTTTAACAGTCGAAAGTTTGATGACAAAGAATAGTAAGGTGGTAAAGCTGAGAAAAAGAGAAGGTTTGGAACTGGAAAACGGATTGAGCAAAGTATGAAAGAGACCGTGAACAAATCATAAAAACAGAACTTGTTTTCAAAGGATCCAAGTGATCCAGTGCCTGCTGAAACCGTTAGTAAGAACTCTACTCCTTATTCTAAACCTTTCAAGATGATATTCTTCATCATCATCTTATCTTAGATGTTATAAGATATCTTCATATCTTCCGTTATACATAACCTCCATATCTCTGGAGGTATTTTCACAAATATTCCTATCTGCGATCATGTATATCTCCATAATATCTGCGTTATAAAAAGAAACTGTGTTAGTTTCTAAATTCTGAAACCTCTGAGTTTAAAATATGAATGTTTTGAAGTAGTGTTGGGAACTGATATACGAATTAGTATAATATAATGAAACTTGATCAACTTCATTATATTACAGTAACTCATGTTAAGTTTTTAATGGGAAGTGATGATTCACAGTACCGTCATCATGTGCCATGTTACACGGCTCTTACATTCTATCAAGTCTCCAAATATATTAGAACGTATCACCTTGATAGTTCTATTTTTCCGGAATACTCGAGTAATTTAACGAATCAAGATCGTGCCATTACAATTTCATTCTAAAACCAATAGCTAGGTTCATTCCAAATTTCCTACCTATGAATTTCAGACCATTGTTCGCTTGGCTCAAGGACGGGAAGAGGAAACGAAGGGACAAAACCACAGAATAGAAATAGGAACATAAACCACAGCAAATAAAAGAGAGCATTAACTGTGGATGACAAAGATTTTAAGGGACAGGAGTAGGAACATCGAAATATAAGTGAAGATATAAAACCCAATAGCAACCCTGAAACTACAAACCGTGCATATCAATACGTATTGCCTCGTAAAGGCACGGGAGAATTAATAACACTATAATCCCAAGAAAATAGTAGAAGTAAATAGATTCTTCTGGTGGTAAATGAAAAAGAAGAATGACAGATGTAAAAATTAAGAGTATATCAAGGATTAGAATAGGATGGAGCATATTGGCAAATATCTTTAAGTAAGAATTTAGGGAAAAGGGTAGAAGATGTAGGATATGGAAATAAGGGAACGAAGGGGGTAGTTTTATAAGTGAAATATCCGACAAAGAAATCACAACAGATTTGCCGCATTAAATCAAAGGAAATCCTGTTTCCTAAATCGCCGAAGAACCAAATCTTATTACGAAAGATTTTCTTTAAATCTCGTGAATTCCGGAAATTAATCATAATCACGTCATCGGTTAAAATGATACCATATTACTCATTTCACTCTCTTTTGTGATAGCTTCACTCGTACGCTTCACATGATCGAAATGTTTTATCCATATCTATCAAAAATGATAAAACTTCATTTTCACTTCATAATCGTCATGAAAACATTCCCATTGTTATCTATGACAACCTCTACCAAATTTCGGGGACGAAATTTCTTTAACGGGTGGGTACTGTAACGACCCGGAAATTTTCGACCAAATTTAAACCCTAATCTCTATATGTTTCCGACACGATAAGCAAGAACCCTAATGTTGAGTCTAGAAAGTCTGAAATCTATATCTGGATGATTAGTTACCCTTTGACCAAGCCTGACGATTCACGAACGTTTATGTGTATATGTTATATATTTATTTATAGTTAACGATAACAAAGTACTAGATATAATAGGTTTCGATATAAGAATATTATATTTAACGGTGAGAGTAAAAGATAATAAGACTTTACAAATATCTGAATCTGTCTTTGTCAAAATATTAACGAGTCGTTTTAATAAAAT
This sequence comes from Rutidosis leptorrhynchoides, assembly GCF_046630445.1. Taxonomy (NCBI): domain Eukaryota; kingdom Viridiplantae; phylum Streptophyta; class Magnoliopsida; order Asterales; family Asteraceae; genus Rutidosis; species Rutidosis leptorrhynchoides. The sequence continues at coordinate 338,723,067 of NC_092337.1, read as the reverse complement.
AAAGATTTTAACATTATTCTAAAAAGTCGTAACTTTTCTAGAAACCTTTTGTTAAACGATAAAGGTAACGGTCCGTGATTTATAAAAAACGAATATTTAATAAAACGTGTTCATTAAATATATATATATATATATGTATTTTATAAAACAATATTAAACGTTTTCAATTTAAAAACATATTTTGATAAATAATTAAACTTTGATTTATACGAGTAAATGACAGAATAGGTCATTCGGATATCGAGAAATGTTAGACGAGTTTAATAATGTTTGATGTAAAGATAGATTGCCTTTTAAGAATAAATGCAACGTTTGTAAAATGTATCATATAGAGGTCTAGTACCTCGCGATGTTATCAACTGTTGTAATTCGTTTGTAATCAATATGGACGTTGTCCGGATGATTAGTTTCGGATCCTTTCAGGTTGACATAGTGGGACCTACGTATTTACTTAAGGTAACTTATTTGACTTGATTACGGCTTACGATCGTGATTGTCGGACTACCATACGGCTTTACTAAGAAGTTTTACAGTGCTTTGCTAAGGTGAGTCTACAGTCCCTACTACTTTTTACATCGGATGAGATAACATGCTATTTCAAATGTTTTACATATTAGGCACGAGTAATTAAACGAATATACATATGAGTTTAGATCAAAAATCCCTTAGCTTGATTATATTAATTACTTTAAGTAAGCTCGACTTATAGGAACGATATCGTTAGGTTTGTCAAACCTCGCCTCAATGTACGGGGTGCTTATTCTGTTGTAAATTGTACACTTGATCGGTGTATGCTTAGAAAGGGTAAATGGAAGACGTGTAGCACTTTAGCTATCCGCAGGGTTAAAGCCTTATAATCAAGTGCTCATGATAATGTATAATTTGTATGATGTTTTTCAGAAATCTCGTGGCCTAACTTACAATAAATGCTTTACTAAACCTGTAGATTCACTCAACGTTTTGTTGGCCTTTTGCATGTTTTTATCTCAAGTCCTTAGAGGTATTGCTTCCGCTTGCTGAAGTTGTTATGGTTGCTTGTTGCTAGTACTGGAGTGAAGTCCAACATGTTTTGTCATATCTATCTCAAGAACTTACATTCACGTTGAAAACTATTTACTTATCATAATGTTTTGAGACTACTTACCTTGGTCATTGATGTCAATGTTTTTAGACTTATTTTACAGTTAATGACTTTGCAGTTGAATTTAATGCGAATGCTTTTCGGAAAATGTCTCATATAGAGGGCGTGACAGTTAACTGTGGGACCAGAATTAATACGCCGTTAGCATGTCCTTCCAGTATATTAAAGGTACCATATTTCTCATCTTCCCCAAAAGCTCATGATAAACAATCAATCTTGGAATATGAGCCAAAGACAACAAAGCCTCATGCTCCTCCCAAACTTTCATTTGAAGAACAAAAAGCTCAAAGGTTGAATATTTGTGTTGAGGAATAGTGGCGCATGGATGAAATTGTTACAGCTGATAAGGAAAGAAGAATCTGGATGACTTATCATCCTCTAGATCAAGAACACTACATCCTTGCTACCAACGTTGATATGTATATAGATGAATATCTTAATGTCAACAATTTGAATCTGAGTATTGAGGAGGAAAGTGTCAGATTTGCTGAGGCTCATAGACTGAGCATTAGTATGGAATAGTACGCAATTCTAGTGAGTACTGAGGGAGGAAGAGTGACGGCAGCTGCAGCTAAGGAATTGAACCTAACTCTAGAAGAATACATGTTGTCTGTTTAACTGGAACAGCAGGTGAAGTCTGATGCTGAGCTGGCTAAAGAAATGAGCTTGGCACAACAAGAAGAAAAACTGGGTGCTCAAAGACAAAGAAAATTCATGAGCAAAAGTCATTGAAAGCAGCTAAGTTACTTGCTGCTGCTAAAGACAAGGAATTTGATGCTGAGGAGGCTACAAAGAAAATAAAGAATCCTATCAACACTGTAAGTAACTAGGGGGTGAATAGTTACTTAGTGTGATTTTTTAAAACCTTTTTCCAATTTAGAACTTGAGATTGCTATAGTGTGATTTGAGTAGTTTGTTCACAAGTATAATAAATATACGGATAAGGGATAAGAGAACAAACATGGAGATTTATAGTGGTTCGGGAAGATGTTAACTAATCTTCCTTAATCCACTCCTCAATTCTAACGAATTGAGAGTTAGTTTCACTATGATGCTCAAAACTCGGTGGAGTGTCCGGATACAACATTATCTCCTCGCATATCTTCTAGATCCCTTTAAGAAGATAGTTTACAAGTAAACTCACAGCTAAATTTACAATCACTCTTGCTTGAATCACTCTAAATAGATTACAATAAAATTTGAATGATGATATTGCTCATCTACGCTATGTTTCTCACACAATATCTACCTCGTTTCACTCGGTTTTTGCTTCTAAAGTGCTCAAAAAGCTATGATCTTAGGTTTAATCGCGTTCTGGGTGCTATTGTCCAGATGATTAGTTTCGGATCCTTTCAGTTGGTATCAGAGCGTGGGTCTTAGCGAACCAGGTTACCCATTAGTGTGTCTAACTGGTAGTTGTTAGGATACATTAGTGAGTCTGGACTTTGACCGTATCTACCTGCTAAAAAGTTTTGCTTATCATTTCTAGTCGGAAACCATCTGCTTATCATCCTTAGGGAATTGCCTGCCTATCATTCTCTAGTCTAGACACGTCTTACTGCATTTAGTGCATCGATAGTGTATAGACGAAATTCATATCTTAACGCATCTTAGATTTGCCTGACATATGCCGTAAATTCCTCTGAAGTCTATGAAATCTTTGGTAATATATATAGATATTCTATAAAGTTAGAATATCATACAACATCCGAAAATCCTTTCACATTGAGGATCCTTTCCATCCATTAAATTGTTCTTTTGGCGACAAACCTGAAACACTTACTGACGAACCTGTTCGAAGAACCATTTCTTCCCCTTTTTCCGGATATCTCATCATAAATTACATACCATCTCATATTTCGAATCTTATACATCCGCTCACTTCAATCGCTAATCATCATGGAATACAAGCATAAGTTAACGAACTTCGCGCTCGTGTGACGGCTATGGAGAATATGGTGCGACGGTTACAAACACCAGCAGCAGCCACAACCGCGTTGTAAACCTCAACGTCATAAACTATACCTTGAGTATAGTCACCGTTCTACGTATCGTTCTATCTATTAAATTTTTGTTTGACATATCGTTCTATATCAATTACCTTCGCTTTACGTTTTACCTCATATATCTTCATCCGACATAGCAATCATGTAATCTCTAATGTTTTAGAGATCATGTAATCCGGTGCTAACAATAAATCAAATGAGTTAATATCTTATTGACTCATTAAATCCATAATTACATCTGATGAAAATATATATGCACGTATATTTTCATAAAGAATGTAATTAAAAATTCTCTCGTACAAACTGTTAATGATGAAAATATTTTAACGGGTGGGTAGTACCCGAGGAATATTTAGAATTCACATTAATAAGTTACACTGTACATTCTTTGAATCTGATTCAACGATTATCTATTATCCTACTTACAATCACCGATATTCGTATCCGCTCACCCCAGAATAACCATTTTCATTCAAATTTCATATTCGGATTTTGATCCATCAGAATCCAACAAGTGGCATAACGAAGAAAAACATTGGACAAAAATAAAAAGTGTTAGAAACAAACGATTTAATTAATTGAAATTGTGATAGGATTTCACGCTAACTGTTCCGGCTAACTGTTCCCAGCTAACTGATTAACATTTAATTTATCGCAATTTACATTCTCGCACTTTTATTTATCGTCATTTAATTTTTGTTATTTACTTTTATGCATTTTTAAGTCGGGACACATGTACGCAATATGTCGGATTAATTCTGAGACAACACGGTGCATGGGTCATGATATATATTTATTTATTTTACGCACTTTAAATAACGGGACACGTATACAAGGTTTCGACTTATCATATCGACCCATCTATATATATATTTCGGAACAACCGTAGACACTCTATATGTGAAGGTGGGAGTTGGTTATACAAGGTCGGAGTTGATTCCGAAATATATATATACTTTGAGTTGTGATCGACACCGAGACCGGTACACGGGTCACGATACGTATTAAGTAATTTGAATATTATATCTAACTTATATATGAACCACTGGACAATTGGACTATTGGACTGTTGATTTCGGACAAGTAAAATGAATTAAAATGTTAATTATGACATATGAAACTAAACTAATCTTCAAATTGCCACTTGATTTTATCCTAAATCTCATTCGTATCTTAGTGATTACAATTCGTATTCAAAAACTTTTCGTGATTTTTGAAAACACCTCGATCGAGAATTTGAACCAGCCGCACCTCGTCTACGAAAGAAAGATTTATGTATATAGTTATGCACCTGGAAAACATTCGAAACCAAAGATATAGTTAAAACGTATTCGCGTCGAATTCCTTATCCTTTATTAGCAACAAAAAAAAAAAAACAACCTTACAATTCCTTTCCAAGAAGCTAAATTTTTGTCACAGCTCCACTTCGACTCCCTAGAAAGACTACTTTCTTAAAATCTTAAAATTTATACCTTGTTCTTTTGCCATCGTTATCGGAGAACCTTTTATATTTCATAACATCATCAGCAGATGTGCCAGCAACACATTATCTTTTTGGAGAAACCCGCAAATCTGTATTTTGAAAATCTCGTAGAAATTCTCCCAGTTGTACCAAACACGTTTATCCCTAAGAATCTCATACTTCGAATATGAAGTTTTTGAAAAACATCCTGAACTGTGAAGTAGTTCTTGGAATGCTAATGAAGCAGCAAAAATCATAAACGACTTTAACAGTCGAAAGTTTGATGACAAAGAATAGTAAGGTGGTAAAGCTGAGAAAAAGAGAAGGTTTGGAACTGGAAAACGGATTGAGCAAAGTATGAAAGAGACCGTGAACAAATCATAAAAACAGAACTTGTTTTCAAAGGATCCAAGTGATCCAGTGCCTGCTGAAACCGTTAGTAAGAACTCTACTCCTTATTCTAAACCTTTCAAGATGATATTCTTCATCATCATCTTATCTTAGATGTTATAAGATATCTTCATATCTTCCGTTATACATAACCTCCATATCTCTGGAGGTATTTTCACAAATATTCCTATCTGCGATCATGTATATCTCCATAATATCTGCGTTATAAAAAGAAACTGTGTTAGTTTCTAAATTCTGAAACCTCCGAGTTTAAAATATGAATGTTTTGAAGTAGTGTTGGGAACTGATATATGAATTAGTATAATATAATGAAACTTGATCAACTTCATTATATTACAGTAACTCATGTTAAGTTTTTAATGGGAAGTGATGATTCACAGTACCGTCATCATGTGCCATGTTACACGGCTCTTACATTCTATCAAGTCTCCAAATATATTAGAACGTATCACCTTGATAGTTCTATTTTTCCGGAATACTCGAGTAATTTAACGAATCAAGATCGTGCCATTACAATTTCATTCTAAAACCAATAGCTAGGTTCATTCCAAATTTCCTACCTATGAATTTCAGACCATTGTTCGCTTGGCTCAAGGACGGGAAGAGGAAACGAAGGGACAAAACCACAGAATAGAAATAGGAACATAAACCACAGCAAATAAAAGAGAGCATTAACTGTGGATGACAAAGATTTTAAGGGACAGGAGTAGGAACATCGAAATATAAGTGAAGATATAAAACCCAATAGCAACCCTGAAACTACAAACCGTGCATATCAATACGTATTGCCACGTAAAGGCACGGGAGAATTAATAACACTATAATCCCAAGAAAATAGTAGAAGTAAATAGATTCTTCTGGTGGTAAATGAAAAAGAAGAATGACAGATGTAAAAATTAAGAGTATATCAAGGATTAGAATAGGATGGAGCATATTGGCAAATATCTTTAAGTAAGAATTTAGGGAAAAGGGTAGAAGATGTAGGATATGGAAATAAGGGAACGAAGGGGGTAGTTTTATAAGTGAAATATCTGACAAAGAAATCACAACAGATTTGCCGCATTAAATCAAAGGAAATCCTGTTTCCTAAATCGCCGAAGAACCAAATCTTATTACGAAAGATTTTCTTTAAATCTCGTGAATTCCGGAAATTAATCATAATCACGTCATCGGTTAAAATGATACCATATTACTCATTTCACTCTCTTTTGTGATAGCTTCACTCGTACGCTTCACATGATCGAAATGTTTTATCCATATCTATCAAAAATGATAAAACTTCATTTTCACTTCATAATCGTCATGAAAACATTCCCATTGTTATCTATGACAACCTCTACCAAATTTCGGGGACGAAATTTCTTTAACGGGTGGGTACTGTAACGACCCGGAAATTTCCGACCAAATTTAAACCCTAATCTCTATATGTTTCCGACACGATAAGCAAGAACCCTAATGTTGAGTCTAGAAAGTCTGAAATCTATATCTGGATGATTAGTTACCCTTTGACCAAGCCTGACGATTCACGAACGTTTATGTGTATATGTTATATATTTATTTATAGTTAACGATAACAAAGTACTAGATATAATAGGTTTCGATATAAGAATATTATATTTAACGGTGAGAGTAAAAGATAATAAGACTTTACAAATATCTGAATCTGTCTTTGTCAAAATATTAACGAGTCGTTTTAATAAAATAAAGATTTTAACGTTATTCTAAAAAGTCGTAACTTTTCTAGAAACCTTTTGTTAAACGATAAAGGTAACGGTCCGTGATTTATAAAAAACGAATATTTAATAAAACGTGTTCATTAAATATATATATATATATATATATATATATATATATATATATATATATATATATATATATATATATATATATATATATATATATATATATATATATATATATATATATGTATTTTATAAAACAATATTAAACGTTTTCAATTTAAAAACATATTTTGATAAATAATTAAACTTTGATTTATACGAGTAAATGACAGAATAGGTCATTCGGATATCGAGAAATGTTAGACGAGTTTAATAATGTTTGATGTAAAGATAGATTGCCTTTTAAGAATAAATGCAACGTTTGTAAAATGTATCATATAGAGGTCTAGTACCTCGCGATGTTATCAACTGTTGTAATTCGTTTGTAATCAATATGGACGTTGTCCGGATGATTAGTTTCGGATCCTTTCAGGTTGACATAGTGGGACCTACGTATTTACTTAAGGTAACTTATTTGACTTTATTACGGCTTACGATCGTGATTGTCGGACTACCATACGGCTTTACTAAGAAGTTTTACAGTGCTTTGCTAAGGTGAGTCTACAGTCCCTACTACTTTTTACATCGGATGAGATAACATGCTATTTCAAATGTTTTACATATTAGGCACGAGTAATTAAACGAATATACATATGAGTTTAGATCAAAAATCCCTTAGCTTGATTATATTAATTACTTTAAGTAAGCTCGACTTATAGGAACGATATCGTTAGGTTTGTCAAACCTCGCCTCAATGTACGGGGTGCTTATTCTGTTGTAAATTGTACACTTGATCGGTGTATGCTTAGAAAGGGTAAATGGAAGACGTGTAGCACTTTAGCTATCCGCAGGGTTAAAGCCTTATAATCAAGTGCTCATGATAATGTATAATTTGTATGATGTTTTTCAGAAATCTCGTGGCCTAACTTACAATAAATGCTTTACTAAACCTGTAGATTCACTCAACGTTTTGTTGGCCTTTTGCATGTTTTTATCTCAAGTCCTTAGAGGTATTGCTTCCGCTTGCTGAAGTTGTTATGGTTGCTTGTTGCTAGTACTGGAGTGAAGTCCAACATGTTTTGTCATATCTATCTCAAGAACTTACATTCACGTTGAAAACTATTTACTTATCATAATGTTTTGAGACTACTTACCTTGGTCATTGATGTCAATGTTTTTAGACTTATTTTACAGTTAATGACTTTGCAGTTGAATTTAATGCGAATGCTTTTCGGAAAATGTCTCATATAGAGGGCGTGACAGTTAACTGTGGGACCAGAATTAATACGCCGTTAGCATGTCCTTCCAGTATATTAAAGGTACCATATTTCTCATCTTCCCCAAAAGCTCATGATAAACAATCAATCTTGGAATATGAGCCAAAGACAACAAAGCCTCATGCTCCTCCCAAACTTTCATTTGAAGAACAAAAAGCTCAAAGGTTGAATATTTGTGTTGAGGAATAGTGGCGCATGGATGAAATTGTTACAGCTGATAAGGAAAGAAGAATCTGGATGACTTATCATCCTCTAGATCAAGAACACTACATCCTTGCTACCAACGTTGATATGTATATAGATGAATATCTTAATGTCAACAATTTGAATCTGAGTATTGAGGAGGAAAGTGTCAGATTTGCTGAGGCTCATAGACTGAGCATTAGTATGGAATAGTACGCAATTCTAGTGAGTACTGAGGGAGGAAGAGTGACGGCAGCTGCAGCTAAGGAATTGAACCTAACTCTAGAAGAATACATGTTGTCTGTTTAACTGGAACAGCAGGTGAAGTCTGATGCTGAGCTGGCTAAAGAAATGAGCTTGGCACAACAAGAAGAAAAACTGGGTGCTCAAAGACAAAGAAAATTCATGAGCAAAAGTCATTGAAAGCAGCTAAGTTACTTGCTGCTGCTAAAGACAAGGAATTTGATGCTGAGGAGGCTACAAAGAAAATAAAGAATCCTATCAACACTGTAAGTAACTAGGGGGTGAATAGTTACTTAGTGTGATTTTTTAAAACCTTTTTCCAATTTAGAACTTGAGATTGCTATAGTGTGATTTGAGTAGTTTGTTCACAAGTATAATAAATATACGGATAAGGGATAAGAGAACAAACATGGAGATTTATAGTGGTTCGGGAAGATGTTAACTAATCTTCCTTAATCCACTCCTCAATTCTAACGAATTGAGAGTTAGTTTCACTATGATGCTCAAAACTCGGTGGAGTGTCCGGATACAACATTATCTCCTCGCATATCTTCTAGATCCCTTTAAGAAGATAGTTTACAAGTAAACTCACAGCTAAATTTACAATCACTCTTGCTTGAATCACTCTAAATAGATTACAATAAAATTTGAATGATGATATTGCTCATCTACGCTATGTTTCTCACACAATATCTACCTCGTTTCACTCGGTTTTTGCTTCTAAAGTGCTCAAAAAGCTATGATCTTAGGTTTAATCGCGTTCTGGGTGCTATTGCAGTTCTAAGTGTAAATTTGGTGTAAAATTGACCAACGTGTGCAAATGTATCAAGAAAACTACAAAGTGCTCATCCTGGCAACAAGAACGACGTTCCACATTCAAGGAATGCCATTCCATTATCAAGAACAACGTTCCAAAGCCAGGAACGATGTTCTACCTGGGAAATTTACAAAGGAAATGGAATCAGAAAAAGATGGAATTTTTAGCACGATTTAGGAACGACGTTTTGACTTAAGAACGGCGTTCCACATAAATCCAAGAATGACGTTTCAACGTCCAGAACGGTGTTCCACATCAAGAGTCAAGGAACGACGCTCCTAAAATAGGAACGACGTTCCACTGTAAATTCTGGGCAGATTTTTGGAAGTATAAATAGAATGAGAAAAGGGGTTTTTCATATCATCACATTCAATAGAATAGTAAATTCGTGGTGGCTGATTAAATTAGGGTTTCATAGCTATTTTATCAAGTTTTCCATCATGTTTCCATCATCTACTTTACTTTACCTCAAGGATTTGGAGATTGAATCAAGATCTAGGGCTTGTTCTTCATCATCTTCATCTTCTTGATCTAGTCACTTTTGTAATTTCTTAAGTTTGGTACAATTTACTCTTGCTTATTGTTTAATGATGCTTAGATTAACTTTTATCACTTGTATTGATCTTGTTCTAGCCATGATTGGCTAGATTTCATTATGTACACTTGTTTATGAGACTTGATAGCTAAGGGTTGTTCATAATCATGTTATTGATTGTGTTTGGATGATTATTTTAGTTGATGATTGTGATTTATTGTTAGAATTAGCCAAAAGATCATTTGCTATGATTGTTTTGGACTTGACTTTGATTATATGAATTGTGTAGCTATCTTAGGATTTGATTAGTGAACAAATTTGTACTTCAACACTTAGGTGATCTAGACAATCAAATTGGGGCTTTCAAGGGATTGGGGTCTTGGTTTGGATTGGTTTTCAATTGGTCCTTAGTCAACATAGTGGAGTTGGTTTTCTTAAGGGATTTTGATCACCAAAGGGTTTTAGGGGACTTTAACCTAGGCTAAGTACTAATTACAATTGCATGATTCAACTAGATTCAATTAATGCAAGCTTATGGGAATTTGTAAGTGTTGATTGATCATAATAACTGCTAGTAGAGATACTAGTCCAAAGTTTGAACACAATTAGCTCTTAAGTGAATAATAGAACAATCCTAATGCTTCAAGTAGATTAAGCAAGAGTACATGCCTATATTATTGATATTTACTTAATCATTCTTAGTTTCTCAGTTTTAAATTGCAATTACTTTCTTAATATATAAACTTTAAAACCCCCCAATCAAACAAACCTTAGAATGATTATGATTTTTCATAGATTCAACTAGCATTCACCGCTCTCTTGGGACGAATCTTAAACGGAACACTCGCTAATTACAACTACCGAGTCATTGTTTCTCGTAAGTTTGTTTCATAGTCGAGTCAAAGTTTAATTCAATTATAATGTTAAAAGAGAGCAAGTAAGCATGTTTGTAATGAACTCATCAAATGATATCAGTAAATGTAGGGGAATGTAAGTGCAAGAGGTGAGTCTTCAAATGCTCCAAGTTTTGGCTTTTATAGGCAAGAGAAATTCAATGTACGAACCCAAACCATCCCACGACTTAAACACGTGAAAAATCACAAAATAATTTTTTTTTTCTGGACTGGCACTTGCGCGCCGCGCACCCAGGGTGGCGCGCCACGCAAAACTCGGCTGTCTCCGGGAGCTTTAAATGCAAAAATGTTTGACTAGTTCCCGACATATCTAGCCCAAACGCTTTTAACCATGAAATCATATATATAAAACTAGCACGTTTAATTGATAAAATCAGTTTTACAGAGCGGGGCCCACGTCGACCCAAATTACCCCTTTAAGTACCGAAATACAAATTTTCGACCACAAGATTATTAATACAAAACAAAACCGAGCATGGCGATTGGGGATTCACTACCCAATCCTAATAAATCTAAAAGCGAGTCTCTAAAGCAACTATGCTAGTCTTCTAGTCCCCGCGCTTACCCGAGCCACCATCCGCATGCAATCTATAAAAAGAGTCAACAACGAGAGGGTAAGCTAACGCTTAGTGAATGATAATATACTACATACATATATATGTATAAAATGGACACGCCACAAAATAACAAATACCGCATACCGAAGCATCCATATATAAGGCACTACACTAAGCATACCGTACGATCTCTAAGCAACGAGCTAAAGATACAACAACAAAATAAGTTCACCAACGACGATGTGAACAACGCCAAATAGCTACACCCGGAGGGTTAGCTACAACACAACAGTACATTAATATATAAAACAATATATAAACGAACAAGGTTAACACCTTAACCCATTACCGAGAACCAAAATACCACAATGAAGATTGGCCGAACTACACGAGCCTTAGTAATCCGAAACCACACGAGATTACTATCTTCACAACATCGAGGTTGGTCGAACTACACGAGCCTTAGTAATCCGAAACCACACGAGATTACTACCTCAATAAGATGACCGAACTACACGAGTCACCATGAATCCGAACTACACGAGATTCATTTGATAAGATGACCGAAACCACACGCGTCATCGTGAATCCGAAACCACACGCGATTCACTTTTCCAACTCAACCCACGGTCACGGGATTATAAAATCCACCACATCGGGGCTACAACATCCAAATCACAACCACGTGTGATAATGTACACACGAACGTGTACTTCGCCAAAGATGGTCAACCAAAACGCACAACCGTGCCAATTGTACTCATACAAAAGTCCATCAAGTCCACCTACATGTGAAGTGAGCTCTATAGCCGAGAATCACTTCACCCGACCCGCACCCATCCTACACATACATATACACATAGGATATTATCACTCACCTTGAAGTCTTGAGAAATGCTTCCAAGTAATCCGCAACGCGTCAATGGAAAGTACCTATTCCATTATCATAATTACAACAATACACTTAGAGTGGATTTACAAATCAACCCAATTCGTCACTTAGTGCAATTTCGACCCAAATGCACTTCCAAGCACAAACCGTGCCCAAACTAACCAATAATCACTAACACGAGTGAGAATGGTCCTAATATGCCAATTAAACCCGAACTCAAGTGTTAAACACGTGTCATACCCATTTTGACACTAAACCCCTAATTTTGACCCATAAAGGTCAAAATCTCACCATTTACAAGTTTTGAAACCAAAACCCATTTAACTCGGTTTTATACTTCAACTTAATCCAATTAAGTTTATAGACCTCATTAAATCGCCAATTGGGTCATAATCACCACCAAACCCTAATTTGACCCAAAGTCAAAATTAGTCAACCAAATAACCCTAAATGGGTATCAATACTTCCATAATCACTAACTTAAGTGATTAAACCCAATTTCAAGTCCTAAACATGGCCAATTAGTTTACCAACCCAAAATCTACCAACAATTAACAATAAACCCGATTACTAACATCACTAAACCCATTTCATCATCTAAAAGGATTTTATATCAAACTAACTCAAAACCCTAACTTGAATATCGAATCAAATAGATGAAATTTGGAGTTTGAGCTTACCAATACTATCACCGCGTAGCCAAGAACGAGAGGAACAACTTTAGAACTCGAGTTTTGGTGAGAATCCGCCTCCTTCTTCCCCAAATCCACCTCTCTCTCTCTAAAACTCTTACTCTCTCACTAGATAAGGTTGGGAGTGTTTTGGTTGGTGAGAAATGATCCAAAAGGATCAAAGGATCCAGCCTTGAAGGCTCCAAACCGGCACCTAAGTTATTTTACCAATATACCCTTCATTAAAACAATTAAAAATGAAGAAGGTTCTGTCAGCGTGCTTTAGTGCGGCGCGCGGCCGCTTTGCGCGGCGCGCAATGGCCTGAATCAGCATCCCTTGCCTCTTTTAATTATATGTAAACATATATTCAACCAAGCCCACTCTCGAATGTCTTTAATACACAAGTATCCAAGATAAATATTTGGGTCTTACAACTCTCCCCCACTTAAACTCGATCACGTCCTCGTGATCCTCGTCACTTAACCAAACGGATCCCACTCTACGGTCCTCAACATAAGTCCCAATCCGACTTTCCTAAGCAATCCTTCTCACGGAGTCACCTTTTACAACTAAATCGTCACCCACGATTTCTCAAATCCACAATCCGAGCACTAAAACCATGCTCATTCCCTAACATCGGGAAAACTCAACCAATCTCGTACCGAGATACCAACCCCTTAGCGTACTATTACCGAGTACCACACTAAAAGCAACCAAGTCTCAACCTAGGGTCAACAACCCGAAACGATGAAGACCGAACCAAACGAACCCTTACGGATTACACCAATCACTAAACATCCCTTGTAGTGCGCCATACGACCAATACGCAACTACAGTAGCATCATAATCCAATCGGCTAGAACCGATAGCGCCCAAAACGACTATGGAAACGCAAAGCCCAAGGTGTACGAAATCAACCATCGTCACACCCGTAACCAACATGTGAGCGAAACACGGCTATCGCATCACTAATCACACAACACGGTCCTCGTGACCCCACCATCGGTGTATCAAACAACCGATAGATCAAACAACACGGTCCTCACGACCCCACCATTGGTGTATAAAACAACCAATAGAACAAACATCACGGTCCTCACGACCCCACCATCGGTGTATAAAACAACCGACAGATCACACAACACGAAGGCTGGCCAAAAACACACGCGCCTTAGTGAATCCGAACTACACGCGACTCACTATCTTCACCACAACAACAATCGGGAATGGCCGAACTACACGCGCCATAGTGAATCCGAACTACACGAGAGTCACTATCCCGGAGGAATGACCGAACTACACGAGTCATTTGTGAATCCGAACTACACGAGACTCACTCCTCAATACAATGACCGAAACCACACGAGTCATTTGTGAATCCGAACTACACGAGATTCACTTCCACACTATGATGACCGAAACCACACGCGTCATCGTGAATCCGAAACCACACGCGATCCACTTCCACAATATGATGACCGAAACCACACGCGTCATCGTGAATCCGAAACCACACGCGATCCACTACCATGATGAAGTCAGCGGACCCGAAGATCATGCTTCACCAATCTCAACACCGGATGAAGTCAGCGGACCCGAAGATCATGCTTCACCGATATAACACCACGCTCATGATGGAGTCAGCGGACCCCGAAAGTCATGCTCCAGCAATCACGTACTCCCATGATGAAGTCAGCGGACCCTAAAGATCATGCTTCATCAATCAACCATACCATAATGAAGTCAGCGGACCCCGAAAGTCATGCTTCATTAATCAACAATCCCATGATGAAGTCAGCGGACTCCGAAAGTCATGCTTCATCAATCATCAATACCACGATGAAGTCAGCGGACCCTAAAGATCATGCTTCATCAATCACATACGCACTTTCGGCCTCAAACAACGAGTAGTGCAACATCGTGCTCTGCTACACTATAGTGAACCCTAGCGGACCACTAACCATCCATAATCGAGCAAGAACCACCTATATCAAACATAGGTACCGAACAATAATTCTCCAAAAGAGAATCCAACACACACCTCCCTTAACCGAAGGATTTCACCTTGCTCGCAAAACACGTCCATTATCTCTCAACGAGATTTACCACATTACCACCTCGGTGGTAATCCCAATTCAAACCATAAGTACAATTTATCCAAAATCGTACTCTACCACAAATCGACCAAAACTAGGTCTCGACAAAATTTCCGGGTCTACCAAAAACATCATCCGAAATATCACACTAAAACTTCCTCATGCGGGAGTGCGACTCCCCCACTTGGAACCACGTTTCTATATCACAACTCGTACAACCGTACAATGCTACCAAAGGTAGACTTTACCAACGATTGGGTACACACGACCCATCACCACACCTTGCTCCAACCTTGAGCACACGAAGGATTTCAAACAATCCTTAGACACTTCGAACGAAAAGTGTACCACGATTTCACAAACCATATCCTCGCAATCATCCAATTGCTTAGTTTGTCGAATTTCAACCTAGTCACTCATGTACTTAAGGGTTTCTCCCGGTACCCTAAGTACAATGTAACCACAACACAATCGGAGTCGACACCACGCTAGTAGGTATAAAAGAGGCACCTAATGTTGCGTCATAAAGACTCCATTACCAACATACATCGAGATTTTAGACAGTCGATCTCAAAGGTTCCAATCACCCGGCGAACCTCACGGTTCATCACTTCAACGCAGAAGCGAACACGCGCTTAACAATCGAACACCAAAACCATTTCCGTGGCTTGGTAGAACCATTTCCCGAATTCCAAGGAATGCTTGGTTGCACCAAGTCTTACGCCCTTCGCCCGTCAATCAAACATCAACATAGGGTACTTCCATTAGGAACGTCACCCATAGCATAACATGCACAACAAAGGCATACAACTCAAACTCAAACGGCATTTAATAAATAATCAAAAGACATATTTATTAAAATGAAGCGTACCTTAACGTCTCCTTGCCGCACCCGTCCCTGCTAACTTGGGACATTCCGACTTACGATGTCCTTCTTTTTGGCAATTGAAGCACACCATACCATCACCTTTTGGTACCGAACATTCCCAAGACTTGTGACCCCTCACGCCACAATTGTAACATCTAGCCGCACTAGAATCCGATATACCCGTTCGCGTACCACCCGTGCTCACACTCGGACCCTTAGTCCTCTTACTCGAAGCACCATAAGAAACAACCCTTCGCTCACTTGAAGGTTCACCCTTTTTCGATCGTGAATACGACTCGAAACCCCTAGCCAAGTCGAATAATTCCGCAAATGTTTTCGCTTGACCCCGACTAATCTTACCCTTCAAGTCGTCATTCAAGGTCCGATAGAAATCCCCCATTAACAAACGATCATTCCCCAAATACTCTGGACAAAAACGAGCCTTCGCCATAAAGGTCGTCTTGAGAGTACTCAAATCCATAGATCCTTGTCGCAAATTTCGCAACTCATTACGCAATTCCCATAAATCGGCCAAAGTCCGGAACTCCTCGAGAATTCCTCCTTAAATTCGTCCCACGATAAGGCCATAAACATCTCGCCACCGACAATATCAATCTTACCATCCAACCAATCCCTCGCCCTACCCTGCAACAAACTCGTAGCGAGTCTCGTCTTTTTCTCGGGAGGGCAATCAATAGTATGAAAACACCCTTCGACATCCGAAATCCAAGTTGTGCTTACCAATGGATCTGGTTTCCCATCAGACATCGGGGGTTCAGTCATCATGAAGCTCTTAAGATAACGCTCCATTTCACCACTACTTTGAAGTTCTGAATACTTCCTTTCCATTCTTTCTTCCAACGCACCCATTTGCTCCGCAACGGCGGCCGCAACCCTAGTGTTAAACTCCGTGTCATTCGCCTCGATCTCGTTTCGCATCGTCATTCTAAGGAATGCAAAATGATTAGTCTACGAACGTATAAAACCGCACGCACAACACCGCCCCATCTTGCTAAACACTCGCCGTACATCACTCGTTAGACACGATTTGCACCCGTAATCAGGTGTACAAGTTCTTATTACGCACACACGCCGCATCGACTCGTTAGTACAACCACCGCCTCGCTCGATGATATAAACAAACACAACCAAAATTCTACGCGATACAAACACATGCGAGAATTATTACAACAACACAATCACATATTAATAATATCCGCATTACTAATATAAACGTTAGTCAACCTATAAACAAGGCACTAACTAAACCCATTCCGACCCGTAATCCTACAAGTCCCGCAACAATTAAGTACACACAAAAGTCTAAGTCTAGGCACCTATCTCAAGTCACCTAAATCCCTTAGACCATGCTCTGATACCACTTGTAACAACCCAAACCATCCCACGACTTAAACACGTGAAAAATCACAAAATTAAAAAAAAAATTCTGGACTAGCACTTGCGCGCCGAGCACCCAGGGTGGCGCGCCGCGCAAAACTCGGCTGTCTCCGGGAGCTTTAAATGCAAAAATGTTTGACTAGTTCCCGACATATCTAGCCCAAACTCTTTTAACCATGAAATCATATATATAAAACTAGCACGTTTAATTGATAAAATCAGTTTTACGGAGTGGGGCCCACGTCGACCCAAATTACCCCTTTAAGTACCGAAATACAAATTTTCGACCACAAGATTATTAATACAAAACAAAACCGAGCATGGCGATTGGGGATTCACTACCCAATCCTAATAAATCCAAAAGCGAGTCTCTAAAGCAACTATGCCAGTCTTCTAGTCCCCGCGCTTACCCGAGCCACCATCCGCATGCAATCTATAAAAAGAGTCAACAACGAGAGGGTAAGCTAACGCTTAGTGAATGATAATATACTACATACATATATATGTATAAAATGGACACGCCACAAAATAACAAATACCGCATACCGGAGCATCCATATATAAGGCACTACACTAAGCATACCGTACGATCTCTAAGCAACGAGCTAAAGATACAACAACAAAATAAGTTCACCAACGACGATGTGAACAACGCCAAATAGCTACACCCGGAGGGTTAGCTACAACACAACAATACATTAATATATATAATAATATATAAACGAACAAGGTTAACACCTTAACCCATTACCGAGAACCAAAATACCACAATGAAGATTGGCCGAACTACACGAGCCTTAGTAATCCGAAACCACACGAGATTACTATCTTCACAACATCGAGGTTGGCCGAACTACACGAGCCTTAGTAATCCGAAACCACACGAGATTACTACCTCAATAAGATGACCGAACTACACGAGTCACCATGAATCCGAACTACACGAGATTCATTTGATAAGATGACCGAAACCACACGCGTCATCGTGAATCCGAAACCACACGCGATTCACTTTTCCAACTCAACCCACGGTCACGGGATTATAAAATCCACCACATCGGGGCTACAACATCCAAATCACAACCACGTGTGATAATGTACACACGAACGTGTACTTCGCCAAAGATGGTCAACCAAAACGCACAACCGTGCCAATTGGACTCATACAAAAGTCTATCAAGTCCACCTACATGTGAAGTGAGCTCTATAGCCGAGAATCACTTCACCCGACCCGCACCCATCCTACACATACATATGCACATAGGATATTATCACTCACCTTGAAGTCTTGAGAAATGCTTCCAAGTAATCCGCAACGCGTCAATGAAAAGTACCTATTCCATTATCATAATTACAACAATACACTTAGAGTGGATTTACAAATCAACCCAATTCGTCACTTAGTGCAATTTCGACCCAAATGCATTTCCAAGCACAAACCGTGCCCAAACTAACCAATAATCACTAACACGAGTGAGAATGGTCCTAATATGCCAATTAAACCCGAACTCAAGTGTTAAACACGTGTCATACCCATTTTGACACTAAAACCCTAATTTTGACCCATAAAGGTCAAAATCTCACCCTTTACAAGTTTTGACACCAAAACCCATTTAACTCGGTTTTATACTTCAACTTAATCCATTTTAAGTTTATAGACCTCATTAAATCGCCAATTGGGTCATAATCACCACCAAACCCTAATTTGACCCAAAGTCAAAATTAGTCAACCAAATAACCCTAAATGGGTTTCAATACTTCCATAATCACTAACTTAAGTGATTAAACCCAATTTCAAGTCCTGAACATGGCCAATTAGTTCACCAACCCAAAATCCACCAACAATTAACAATAAACCCGATTACTAACATCACTAAACCCATTTCATCATCTAAAAGGGTTTTACATCAAACTAACTCAAAACCCTAACTTGAATATCGAATCAAATAGATGAAATTCGGAGTTTGAGCTTACCAATACTATCACCGCATAGCCAAGAACGAGAGGAACAACTTTAGAACTCGAGCTTTGGTGAGAATCCGCCTCCTTCTTCCCCAAATCCACCCCTCTCTCTCTAAAACTCTTACTCTCTCACTAGATAAGGTTGGGAGTGTTTTGGTTGGTGAGAAATGATCCAAAAGGATCAAAGGATCCAGCCTTGAAGGCTTCAAACCGGCACCTAAGTGATTTTACCAATATACCCTTCATTAAAACAATTAAAAATGAAGAAGGTTCTGTCAGCGTGCTTTCGCGCGGCGCGCGACCGCGTTGCGCGACGCCCAATAGCCAGAATCAGCATCCCTTGCCTCTTTTAATTATATGTAAACATATATTCAACCAAGCCCACTCTCGGATGTCTTTAATACACAAGTATCCAAGATAAATATTTGGGTCTTACATTCAAACCCGGACAACTGCGACTCACCTCACGGTCGACCGTGGGTCGACCGTGCAGGTCTCTGGCTTCTGAATTTGTAGCCTTTTGAGATCTTAACTTTGTCATTTTCCCTATGTTGGATGGCTGCAATTAGATGTCAAAAACATATGAAAAGACCTGCATTACCCATTTTGTCTTGGATGTATTTTTTTAAGGCAAATGCAGAATTTTGATCCCATGACAACCACAAACTTCCAAACTTCAAGTCACAAGTCTTCAAGCCTTTTGTCAATACTAGTTTTGCAAGTATATGCACTCATTGGTTATTTGCAACCTTCCAAATTAGACCAACTTATTTTTATATGAAGACTTTTGGGAGTTTACACTAAACTCTTATTAAGCATGTAATTAATTCTTAATGGTTAATCAAGTAAAGAGCATCTCTTTACAAGGGACTTAATGACCATCTTAAGTGTTTCATTACTTTTAATTTAGATTTAGAAATATACCCTTTGAAAAAGAACTTTTGTCATACTTGTGTGTTTAACATCAATCATATGCCAAAAGTGTCATTAAGGAGTCATTAAGTGTGATTAACCAAGATTAGTGTTTAAGTGACCAAAACTCATTTGAATATGAAGGAGGCAACTATTCTAAGCATGTTTAAATAAGTTTTGTAAATTATAGATGCCCCGAAGTAGTCAAACATTTTTCGATCAAAAATCCGACAGGAGAAACTGCGGTCGATCCACGGCTGACCATGGAGTCGACCGTGTACCTTGTTTCATGGAACCACGGAACAGGGCATCCACGATCAGACCTGCGATCGACCATGAACCTAACCGTGCTCCTTCAGTATTTTTCAAATGACTCTTTTGAGTTAACGATTTTGTGTATTGGTCGTTTACTAGAGATTATGTAGGCTTGTGAACTTGTGTTGTTCTATACGTTGTTTAAGCACACAAGACTTGATGACATCATAAAAACAAAGTGGTTAACATTTAAATATTATTATTGGATCACTAACCAACATTCTCCCCCTTTTTGATGATGACAAAACTATGTAAGTGTGCTTAAGCGTATAATACAACACATGTGTTTACATCACTTACCATACACTTTCTCCCCCTTTTGTCGAAGCAAAAAGGTTAGCTCCCCCTGGAACTAAGCGCGCCCTAGAGTTATGCTCCCCCTTGAATCTTACAAAGTGATCGATAATATAGCTCCCCCTTGAAATGTGCAATATAATAGAGAAGAGGATTAGTACACATTAGTCATAATAAGTGTACATAACACATTACACATCATAAGCATAAGTCTTAATCATAGACTAGTTTAACATAATTAACCGCCTTTAAGATAAACCTAACCAATATTTTAAAGGTAATTGGCATTGTTGCTGACAACATCTGAAATTTTCGAGTCCTCGGAGTCGGATGAGGGTATTGTGATAGGAGTGGCAATCCAAAAGGTAAGCAGAGTGGTTGACACGGAGCTAGGAACCTCTAGGGAAGTTATCATACCTAGGTGTCAGAAGATGTGATTGAAATGAATAGAATAGGGGAGTGGACGATTAGGAAGGGTACGAAGATTTCCCATTCGTCGAGTCACGACAAAGGCAAAGTTTATGGCTTCATTTGACAGAAAGGACCATAGAATGTCTACCTCGGTTCCCGAGAGATGATCAACGGAAGTCTCCCTACAAATGATATTGTAGCGGATGACGGTTAGGAGGAGTTGAAGATCATGACGAATCTCGGAGTCTTGAACATGGATGTTGTGATTGAGATTGTGAGGTACATTCGAGTGAGTGATGGTCGAAAGTACTTCTTGTGTGGGTTATGTTGGGTGCAAAGATCTAAGATCGGTTCGAGGAGTGTATAAATTTTGACCTTGTGAGGGAATTCTCATAACCGAAGCAAAGTACAAGAGAGGCCAATTGTGAATTTTCTTTCCGAGTTGAAATTTGACTTGATTTGGGTTGACATGTTCGAAGTTGGCTTAAAATTCTAGGATAAGGGGTGGAATAGATGACCTCATCTAGTTTTAAGAAAGAGAAACAGTCTTTTTGAGTGAATGTTGTTTAAAGGTTTGGAAATTCATCATAGTGAACAACTCTTTCTTCAAGAAGGTTTCGAGTCTCCATTTGTTGTTGGTTATATGCCGCACATTGTCTTCTTGTGTTAGTCATTTCCTAGGAACGTGAACATTTTAGCGAGAAATTCATGTTTTCAACATGGTTTTGAAAATCTATATGTGAAACATGTGTCGATTAATTCTTGTCTAGATGCATTTTTGAAAACAAAGAAATTGTGCCATTTTGAAAAGATAGACAAGTTTCATCATTTCAATTTATGTTTGCCAAAGTTTGATGAGTATCATGAGATTGACATTTATCACAAGAACTTGGTTAAACATATGTGTATGCATGAGTGGTTTTCAAAAACAATCTTTATGAATTATGCAAGAAAAGTCCCTATTTGGCACTCTATTAGTTAAGAATTTTTACAAATAAGTTTTTCACACAATTGATAAGTTATGCATCAAAACAAGTGTTCCTATCAGTATGAAAGACACTAAAATTATTCTCATGTGAGATTATCCAAGTAGTCTAGAATCACATGAGAAAATTTTAATGTAAGCAAGATTAAAAAGATTTGGATGCTTACCTTTAATGACCACTAGATGTTGGAGAGAAGGAAGACAATGAAATATGGAATCTAGTGGTTGGGGTTTAAAGAAGGAGTGGGTTGGTGAAAAGGTGGTTTAGATAATAATTATAGTGAGGAAAAGACAAAACAGCCGTCAGCTGTTGCGCGGTTGACTCCACGGTCGATCGTGGTTCGACCGCACGGGCTTGGTGGATTTAATTTAAGGGACAAGTTCCATCATTCCCAACCTATTCCTAAGTAGAATGAAGGTCTCATTTTTCAGAGGCTTGTAAAGATATCAGCAATATTTTCTAAGGAGTCTACCTTATTAATTACGATATTACCCTTTTGGACATGATCACGTAAAAAGTGGTGCCTAATATCTATGTGTTTAGTCCTAGAGTGTAATATTTGATTTTTAGATAGGTCTCTTATTATCACAACATATGGGTATTTCAGAAGAGATGATACCGTAATCGATGAAGGTTTGTTTCATCCATAGCACTTGTGCACATGCTCTTCTTACGGCAACATATTCGCTTCGGTAGTAGATAGTGCAACGGATGTTTGCTTCTTGGAGAACCAAAATGTTAAGCAAAGTCTGACAAATGCACATACACCACTTGTGCTCTTTCGATCAATCAACGATCCTCCATGGTCGGAATCCACAAAGCACATAATGCCAACACCGGTGAACTTTGGATACCATAGACCAAGATGCATGGTGCCTTTCAAGTATCTAAAGATTCATTTGACCGCTTCTACGTGAGACATTTTGGGATTCTCTTTGGAACCTTGCACACAAGCACACGCTATACATAATATCAGGTCAGCTCGCCGTTAAGTATAGAAGAGAACCAATCATTCCTCTATATTTGGTGCTATCGAATGAATCTCCTTCTCCTTCTCCTTCAAGAGTAAGCTTGATATTGGTGGCCATTGAAGTGGCCATAGGCATTAAATTTTCCATTCCAAACTTTCTGAGCATATCATGAATATACTTTTGTTAATTGATGAACATTCTATCTTCTAGTTCCTTAATTTGGAGTCCGAGAAAGAACTTGAGTTCACCCGTCATGCTCATTTCAAACTCATCATGCATTAACTTAGAAAACTTATTGCTAAGAGACTCGTTAGTAGATTCAAATACAATATCATCAACATATATTTGAACAATAACCAAGTCATTTTCATGCTTTTTGACGAATAATGTATCATCAATTTTTCCCATTTCATACCCATGATTAATAAAGAAGGTTCTAAGTCTTTCATACCAATCTCTAGGAGCTTGTTTGAGTCCATATAGGTCCTTTTTAAGTTAAAACACATGATAAGGTTTTTCAAAATATTCAAAGCCCGGAGGTTGTGACACAAATACTTCTTCATTGATGACACCATTTAGAAAAGCACTTTTGACATGCATTTGATATAGTTTTAAGTTTTTAGCACATGCATATGCAAGAAGTATCCTAATGGACTCTGTCTAGCTATGGGAGCAAAGTTCTCATCGTAATCAATTCCTTCGTGTTGGCTATACCCTTGTGCGACTAACCTCGCTTTGTTTCTAACAACCTTCTCATCTTCATCTAGTTTGTTCCTATATACCCATTTGGTTCCTATGATATTTTGATCACTTGGTAGGGGAACCAAATCCCATATGTCACTCCTTTGGAATTGATTTAATTCCTCTTGCATGGCTTCTACCCAACTCTCATCTAATAAAGCTTCCTTGACATTTTTGGGTTCTACTTGGGAGATGAATGCATAGTTTGCAACTAGATTAAAGATTTGTGATCGTGTGGTTCTAGTGTTGATATCTCCTATGACTTGATCTACTGGATCATTCTTAATATGTTTAATGTCGGTTGTGGGTTCTAGATGGTCTTTTCTAAGATCGCTTTCTAAGTGAGATTCTTTCTCATTGGTTTCTTCAACTTTTTTGGGCTCATTTTGGGTTGTGCTAGTCACAATGGCTTCTTGTTCAATCACATCATCATCTACTAGTGATTTGGACTTAGGTGGAGGAGTTTCATCAAAAGTGATATCTAACGATTCTTCTATGACATTAGTGTACTTGTTTAGAACCCTATATGCTTTGCTTTCTAACGAATATCCTAGCTATACTCCTTTATAGGCTTTAGGTTCGAACTTTATTAGGTATTCCTTTTTGATTAAGATGAAACACTTACATCCAAATACCCTAAGGTAACTTACGGTGGGTTTCCTACCATTTAGGATTTCATAGGGTGTTTTATCCATTGAAGGCCTACTTAGAACTATATTTTGAATATAGGTAGAGGTTGCTACCGCTTCACACCAAAATTTTTGAGGGATTGATTATTTATTTAACATTGTTCTACTCATTTCTTGAAGAGTTCGGTTTTTCCTTTCAACAACCCCATTTAATTGAGGAGTGAGAGGAGTCGAGAAATTATGAGAAATTCCATGTAAATCATAAAAGACTCTAAATTGGGCATCATTATCAAATTCTCTTCCATGATCCGTCCGTATGGTGATAATTGTACACCCAAGCAAATTTTGTATTTTTGTAGCAAAAATTACGAATCTCTCAAATGCCTCATTTTCGTGTTTTAGAAAAAGTGTCCATGTATATCTAGAAAAATCATCAACGATTACCAAGGTGTAGAAATTCCCACCATAACTTTGAATGGATGATGGACCAAACAAATCCATATGTATGAGTTCTAGAAATCTTTTGGTTGAAATAAAGATCTTAGGTTTATGACTAGCGTGGACTTGTTTTCCTACTTTACATGCATCACAAAAATGGCTTTCATATTTTAGCTTGGGTAAATCTCTAAGAATATCTTTAGAAGATATGTTGTGAATTAGTTTCATATTAGCATGCCCAAGTCTCTTATCACAAAGTGGTAGTGTCATGAATGGAAGTAAGACAAATATCTAAATGTTTAAAGTCATTTTGTTTACACGTGTAAAGACCCTTTTTCCTAATTACATTTATAACATTTTTACCATCTTTGGTTATATGTGAAGATGATTTAGTGAATGTAATGTTATTACCTTTATCACATATTTTACCAACACTTAGCAAATTAAAGCTTAGACTCCTAATATGCAAGACATCTTCAAGAGTAATTTTAGAGTTAGTGATGTTACCTTTACCGACGATTTTACCTCGTACATCACCACCAAAGATTACGTCACCACAGTTATGTTCTTTGTACCTTGTGAAGAAGTCTATGTTCCTCATCAAGTGCGTTGTACATCCACTATCGATTATCCAATCTTCTTCTTGTACAACTACATTTAGGAAAACCTATATTTGGTTGATTAATATCTTTGGTACCCAATGTTTATTGGGTCCGGGATGATTAGCATCAAAAACTCCTATTCTAACACATCTTTTTACGACCTTAGCATTGTAGTTTCCTTTTAGTTGGGCCCTTATTTCAACTATTTCTTTCCTAGGGTTTCTAGAGTGGTTAGTTCTACTTTCTAAGAAATTCTTCTTGAAATATTTAATTTCTTCCTTTTGAAATAGTCTAGACTTTGAGGATGGACCTGCGGTCGACTTCACGGTCTTGTCGTGCTTCGACCGCACGTCCTCTGTGACGTTTGGCTTTCCTTGAGACTTAACAAACACTATAGGTTGTTGTTTTGATGCTTTAATTTTGAGAGAGATTTCTTTAAAACCTAACCCATGTTTGTTATTGCTTGTTCGTTGAACACTTAAAATATCTTCTAGCACTTTTTCACTTTTATTATATATTGAAAACTTGATTTTATTTTCAAGTAGTTTGACAGTTTTGTTAAGCGTTTTATTTTCATACTTTACATCATCACAAGTAATACATTCATGTGAGTTAGCTAATCTTTCCTTTAGCCTAGACACCTCTAACTTAAGTGAGTTATTTTCTTCTTTTAAGTTGGTATTACTAGTGCTAACTCTACTGCTTAGATCACAAAGCTTAATGAAATTATCAAGATTGAATTCAAAAGAGTTTGGAAGAACCTCATTGTCGATTTGTCCGACTAGGCAAGCTTCATTATCTCTTTCTGAGCATTGTGCTTCAATGGCCATGAGACATTTTTCCTTTCCTTCTTCTTGTGTCTCTTTCTCTTCATCGTCCCATGCACCTCCAGGAAATGCCTTCTCGTTCCTTCTTTTGGTGAAAGGATCCGAAACTAATCATCCGGACGATGTCCATATTGATTACAAACGAATTACAACAGTTGATAACATCGCGAGGTACTTGACCTCTATATGATACATTTTACAAACGTTGCATTTATTCTTAAAAGGCAATCTATCTTTACATAAAAAAATTAATAAACTCGTCAAACATTTCTCGATATCCAAATGACCTAAACTGTCATTTACTTAATAAATGTCTTTAATGATCTTCAATGACTCGAATGCAACGTTCTTGTATCATGGCTTAAATGGTCCCAACTAGTATCCTTAATATGAGCTAACGCACAGCGGAAGTCTTAATTCATACCTGAGAATAACATGCTTTAAAACGTCAACATAAAGTTGGTGAGATATATAGGTTTGATGCTAGCAGCGATATAACGATGGACCACAAGATTTCATATATAAACATTTTAATAAAAATATTCTAAGTGGTTGAGCACTTGGTAACCATACTTAACAATTAATCACGTCGCATATTCCCTTTAATATGAAATCTTACTACACTGTACCAAGTGTAGTCACGAAACGAAGTACTGTGCAACCGTTGAATACTGGTCGTCCAGTCCGGTTGGGGTTGTCAGGCCCGATAGATCTATCAACAGGATTCGCGTTTACAATACCGCTGTAAATATTAGTTACCAAGCTACAGGGAAGTATGCCAGTGGTACAACTCAACGTAGAATATATTTTTCAGTTACTTGTGTCCATAATGTAAAACATAAAATACATGTATTCTCATCCCGAAATATTTAGAGTTTAAAAGTGGGACTATATACTCACTTTCGTCTTGAAGATATATATATAATTTGACTTGGTCTCCGGTTGATATCACGAACCTATCCATATATAATATATCAATACCTTTTCTTTTTTAAACAAACGTCACATATATATACTTGTTATACTTTTAATACTTTGAATAATTCCTTAGTCCGTAGTTAGCAGTTCGTTGTTAGTAATTCAATTTTAATGGTTCATATTTAGATGTTTAATAAACCCCCAATGAAATAAATAAAACCCTCATCGTATATGTATTGGTCGAGATTAATCTTGACCCACGGTACCGGTGTTGTCAAATGACGTGTTGCGTACATAAAGTACCGGTGTTGTCAAATGACGTGTTGCGTACAATCATGGGATCTTATGATTAATCTTCTCGTATTGTTTACGGGTGATCCTGAACCATATAAAATTGAATTATGAGTACATATATATAAAATATCATGTTATTTTAGAAAGATGTGATTTTATTTAATTTTTCCCAATTAATCCCGAAGTTAAACAAGTCTTGGATAACCAATTTTGTTTCGGTCATAGTTTCTTCGTTACAAATCCGTTTTCGTTGATTCAACTTGCCATCTCCTTGGATCGAGTCCCTCTTTAAGACTATGAACTGAAAATACCTTGGTTTGTATTCAAAATCACACGGCATAGGTGAAACTTTAGTGAAACTTATGAAGTTAAACATTTTCCTTTATTTAAACAACCTTAAATGATTATTTTTCTAAAAATACTTATACTTTGAATTAAATCATGAAATTTTTATGTGTTATCATATTCATAGTAAAAATCATTTTTCCAGAACATAAACCTCCAACTCAAAGTTTAAGATAGTTTTTAATTATCCAACCCAAAACAGTCCCCGGTGGCACTCCGACGTCGTAAAAACAGTTTTTAAGATATTCTTTGAAAAACCAAATTATACCTTGTTAAATTAGCATATATTTAAGTTATATTACAGGTCTTGAAGTATTTTAAAAGTTAAGTTAGAAGGATCTATTTAGTTTGCAAACAAGTTTGAAAACATTCAAACTATGTTCTTGTTGTTAAACTTTTATACCACAAAATAAGATAGCTATATATATATGAATCGAATAAGGTTATGAACATAGATACTACCTCAAGTTCCTTGGACAAGGTTGCTGTAAAAGAGGAGTAAGAAGCTAGAATCAAAAGGGTGATGGAAGTGGATGAAAGATTGGAAGTAAGTTTGTGTTCTTGGAAGGATTTCTTGAAGTGTTTTTGTATGGTTTTCTTATGGTGTTTAAGTAAGGTTTTTGAAGCTAGATCTTCATGGAACTTTGCTGAATGTTTATGGAGTTTAATGTTCTTGAGAGTGTGGGTGTTTTTAGCTAGAGAATGGAAGTAAAAATGAAACAAAATGAGGATACATATATACTCCTAAAAAAATGTTTATGTAGTAGACATGGACAAATTTTTAGTTTGTATTTTTGTAATTAGTCTTACAATCATTCAAAAGTAATTACCTTATACATAAGGCATGAACAAGGGCTGGTTAGGTGGTGATTTGATGTGTATATACCAATAGTAAATACGTATAGAAGCTAGGTATGATACGAGTACAAATACTCTAGATATACGTATAGAAATTTTGTGAAAAATGGAATGAGGATTCAAATATAGCTATCTTTTGTGAATACACTTATATGATTTTATGTATTTAAGTCTTTAAAAGTGATTAAATACATTACTTATACGATATATGTATAAACATTATAAGTCTTAAGTATTTATGTCAAATAACGTTACGTATAGTTATCGTTTTGAAAACTTAAGTTAGTAGTTTCAAAATATACTTATAACTTATTGTTATTAATACAAAATGAGATATTAAAACATTCATTAAACATGTTAAATATGTATATATACATATATATACACAAACGTATAATTATCATATATTGTATAGTTCGTGATATCATCGGTCAAACTAGACGGTCAAACGTTGTGTAAAACTCTTTTCGGAAACATAAATCTCAACAATTTGGATTGCTTATCATGTTGGTAAGGTTTAATTTATGTAAATATTAATCTTATAAGTATAGAATGATCGAAAAAGTGCGGGTCAACTTTAGGGTTTTTGCTTATCGTGTCGGAACCATATAGAGATTAGAGTTTAAATTTGGTCGGAAATTTCCGGGTCGTTACAGTACCCATCCGTTAAAGAAATTTCGTCCTCGAAATTTGGTAGAGGTTGTCATAAACAACAATAGGAATGTTTTCATGACGAATATGAGGTAATAATGAAATTTTATCATTATTGAAAGATTTAGATAAAACGATTTGGTTATGTGAGACGCACGAGCGAAGCTATCACAAAAGAGTGAAATGAGTAAATATAGAATTGTTGTAACCGATGACGTGATTATGATCGATTTCCGGGATTTAAGGGTTTTAAAGAAAATCTTATGTAATAAGATTTAGTTTTGCGGCGATCAGGATCTTCTTTGATTTAACGCGGCAATCTGTTTTGATTTCTTTGTCGAATATTTCACTATAAATTTACCTCCTTCCCTTTCTTTCTTCCCACATCTTCTATTCTTTCTCTTTAGTTCCTACTTTAAGACATTCGCTAATATGCTCCATTCCATTCTAACCCTTGTTATATTTCTAACTTTCATATCTTTCATTCTTCTTTTTCATCTATCACCAGAAGAATCTATTCTCTTTTATCCTTTCCTTGGAATTATAATGTTTTTAATTCTCCCGTGCCTATACGTTGCAATACGTATTGATATGCACGGTTTGTAGTTTCGGGGTTGTTGTTAGGTTTTATACCTTCCCTTATATTTCGATGTTCCTACTCCCGTCCCTTAAAATCATTGTCATCCACAGTTAATGCTCTCTCTTATTTGCTGTGGTTTATGTTCCTATTTCTATTCTGAAGTTTTGTCCCTTCATTTCTTCTTCCCGTCCTCGAGCCAAGCGAACAATGGTCCGAAATTCGTAGGTAGGAAATTTGGAATGAACCTTGCTATTGGTTTTAGAATGAAATTGTAATGGCACGATCTTGATTCGTTAAATTACTCGAATATTCCGAAAAAAAAAATAGAACTATCAAGGTGATACGTTCTAATATGTTTGAAGACTTGATAGAATGTAAGAGCCGTGTAACATGGCACATGATGACGGTACTGTGAATCATCACATTCCATTAGAAACTTAACATGACTTACTGTAATATAATGAAGTTGATCAAGTTTCATTATATTATACTAATTCATGTATCAGTTCCCAACACTACTTCAAAACATTCATATTTTTAAACTTAGAGATTTCAGAATTTAGAAACTAACACAGTTTCTTTTATATTGTAGCGCAGATGTTACGGAGAGTTAAATGATCGCAGATAGGAATAGTTGTAAAAATATCTCCAGAAATATGAAAAATATGTATAACGAATGAAGATATCTTATAATATCTAAGATAAAATGATGGTGAAGAATATCATCTTGAAAAGTTTAGAATAAGGAGCAGTGTTCTTACTAACGGTTTCAGCAGGCACTGGATCATTTGGATCCTTTGAAGGCAGGTTCTGTTTTCATGATTTGTTCACGGCCTCCTTCATACTTTGCTCAATCCGTTTTCCAGTTCCAAACCTTCTCTTTTTCTCAGCTTTACCACCATACCATTCTTTATCATCAATCTTTTGATTGTTAAAGTCGTTTACAGTTTTTGCTGCTTCATCAGCATTTCAAGAGCTACTTCATAGTTCAGGGTGTTTTCAGAAATCATGAAAGGATTTGAATGCGAATTGTAATCGTCAAGTTACGAATGAGGTTTAAGATAAAATCAAGTGGCAAACTTGAAGAATTGTTTAGTTTCATATGTTACAATCAACATTTTAATTCATTTTAATTGTCCAATGTTTTCTTCTTTATGCCACTTGTTGGATTCTGGTAGGTCAAAATCCGAATATGAAATTTGATTGAAAATGGTTATTCTGGGGTGAGCGGATACGAATATCGGTGGTTGTAAGTAAGATAATAGATAACCGTTGAATCAGATTCAAGAATGTACAATATAACTTATTAATGTGAATTCTAAATATTCCTCGGGTACTACCCACCCGTTAAAATATTTTCATCATTAATAGTTTGTACGTATGAATTTTTAATTACTATCTTTATGAAAATATACTTGCATATATATTTTCTTCAGAGATAATCATAGATTTAATGAGTCAATAAGATATTAAACTCATTTGATTTATCGTTAATTCTAGATTACATAATCTCTAAGACTTTAGAAATTACATAATCGTCATACGATACGTAAAGCGAAGATAATCGATGTAGAACGATATATAGAACGAAGATCATACTCGAAGTACAGATATTGAGTCGTGTGATGTTGATATTCGAGATACAGATTGTGATGTTGAGATTGTGATTGGGGTGATAAAGGTACTGTCGGCGTTGACGATGGTAGTACGGATTATGCTGCTGGTGCTGCTGTTGGTGTTTGTAACCTTCGCACCATATTCTCCAAAACCACTACCCGAGCACGGAGTTCGTTGACTTCTTCTATTATACCGGGATGATTGACGGTTGGAACGAGCGAATGAACAAGATTTGAAATATGGGATAGTATGTAATCATGACGAGATACTCTAGAAATGAGCGAGAAAATGGTGTTTCGAATGGGTTCACCGGTAAGTGCTTCAGGTTCATCGTTAAGAGGGAAATTTGGTGGATGAAATGGATCACCTTCTTCTTGCCTCCAGAAATTTAGTATATTACGAACCCATCCCCAGTTCATCCAGAATAGATGATGGGAAATTGGTTGATCCATTCCGGTGACGCTGTTCTCGGAGCTCGAATGGAAATCCATATCGGCGTAGCTATCGAAGTCGGAGGAATTCGAACTGGATGAAGAATTCATCTTGTATAGTTGGAGAAATGAATTTTTTTGGTTTGGAATAGATTATAGGAGTTGGGTTTGGTACTCTTCAATACATAATTTTCATATGTATATATAATACCGAAATCCCGTGAATTACGGAGAATCTTTGAAATTCGTCGGGCAATGTTTATAGTAATAGATACGCTAGGATATGAATTTTGTCTATACACTATCGATGCACTAGATGCAGTAAGACGTGTCTAGACTAAAGAATGATAAGCAGGCAACTCCCTAAGGATGATAAGCAGATGGTTTCCGACTAGAAATGATAAGCAAAACTTTTTAGCAGGTAGATAAGGTCAAAGTCCAGACTCACTAATGTATCCTAACAACTACCAGTTAGACACACTAATGCAAGGCCTGGTTCGCTAAGACCAACGCTCTGATACCAACTGAAAGGATCCGAAACTAATCATCCGGACGATGTCCATATTGATTACAAACGAATTACAACAGTTGATAACATCGCGAGGTACTTGACCTCTATATGATACATTTTACAAACGTTGCATTTATTCTTAAAAGGCAATCTATCTTTACATAAAAAAATTAATAAACTCGTCAAACATTTCTCGATATCCAAATGACCTAAACTGTCATTTACTTAATAAATGTCTTTAATGATCTTCAATGACTCGAATGCAATGTTCTTGTATCATGGCTTAAATGGTCCCAACTAGTATCCTTAATATGAGCTAACGCACAGCGGAAGTCTTAATTCATACCTGAGAATAACATGCTTTAAAACGTCAACATAAAGTTGGTGAGATATATAGGTTTGATGCTAGCAGCGATATAACGATGGACCACAAGATTTCATATATAAACATTTTAATAAAAATATTCTAAGTGGTTGAGCACTTGGTAACCATACTTAACAATTAATCACGTCGCATATTCCCTTTAATATGAAATCTTACTACACTGTACCAAGTGTAGTCACGAAACGAAGTACTGTGCAACCGTTGAATACTGGTCTTCCAGTCCGGTTGGGGTTGTCAGGCCCGATAGATCTATCAACAGGATTCGCGTTTACAATACCGCTGTAAATATTAGTTACCAAGCTACAGGGAAGTATGCCAGTGGTACAACTCAACGTAGAATATATTTTTCAGTTACTTGTGTCCATAATGTAAAACATAAAATACATGTATTCTCATCCCGAAATATTTAGAGTTTAAAAGTGGGACTATATACTCACTTTCGTCTTGAAGATATATATATAATTTGACTTGGTCTCCGGTTGATATCACGAACCTATCCATATATAATATATCAATACCTTTTCTTTTTTAAACAAACGTCACATATATATACTTGTTATACTTTTAATACTTTGAATAATTCCTTAGTCCGTAGTTAGCAGTTCGTTGTTAGTAATTCAATTTTAATGGTTCATATTTAGATGTTTAATAAACCCCCAATGAAATAAATAAAACCCTCATCGTATATGTATTGGTCGAGATTAATCTTGACCCACGGTACCGGTGTTGTCAAATGACGTGTTGCGTACATAAAGTACCGGTGTTGTCAAATGACGTGTTGCGTACAATCATGGGATCTTATGATTAATCTTCTCGTATTGTTTACGGGTGATCCTGAACCATATAAAATTGAATTATGAGTACATATATATAAAATATCATGTTATTTTAGAAAGATGTGATTTTATTTAATTTTTCCCAATTAATCCCGAAGTTAAACAAGTCTTGGATAACCAATTTTGTTTCGGTCATAGTTTCTTCGTTACAAATCCGTTTTCGTTGATTCAACTTGCCATCTCCTTGGATCGAGTCCCTCTTTAAGACTATGAACTGAAAATACCTTGGTTTGTATTCAAAATCACACGGCATAGGTGAAACTTTAGTGAAACTTATGAAGTTAAACATTTTCCTTTATTTAAACAACCTTAAATGATTATTTTTCTAAAAATAATTATACTTTGAATTAAATCATGAAATTTTTATGTGTTATCATATTCATAGTAAAAATCATTTTTCCAGAACATAAACCTCCAACTCAAAGTTTAAGATAGTTTTTAATTATCCAACCCAAAACAGTCCCCGGTGGCACTCCGACGTCGTAAAAACAGTTTTTAAGATATTCTTTGAAAAACCAAATTATACCTTGTTAAATTAGCATATATTTAAGTTATATTACAGTTCTTGAAGTATTTTAAAAGTTAAGTTAGAAGAATCTATTTAGTTTGCAAACAAGTTTGAAAACATTCAAACTATGTTCTTGTTGTTAAACTTTTATACCACAAAATAAGATAGCTATATATATATGAATCGAATAAGGTTATGAACATAGATACTACCTCAAGTTCCTTGGACAAGGTTGCTGTAAAAGAGGAGTAAGAAGCTAGAATCAAAAGGGTGATGGAAGTGGATGAAAGATTGGAAGTAAGTTTGTGTTCTTGGAAGGATTTCTTGAAGTGTTTTTGTATGGTTTTCTTATGGTGTTTAAGTAAGGTTTTTGAAGCTAGATCTTCATGGAACTTTGCTGAATGTTTATGGAGTTTAATGTTCTTGAGAGTGTGGGTGTTTTTAGCTAGAGAATGGAAGTAAAAATGAAACAAAATGAGGATACATATATACTCCTAAAAAAATGTTTATGTAGTAGACATGGACAAATTTTTAGTTTGTATTTTTGTAATTAGTCTTACAATCATTCAAAAGTAATTACCTTATACATAAGGCATGAACAAGGGCTGGTTAGGTGGTGATTTGATGTGTATATACCAATAGTAAATACGTATAGAAGCTAGGTATGATACGAGTACAAATACTCTAGATATACGTATAGAAATTTTGTGAAAAATGGAATGAGGATTCAAATATAGCTATCTTTTGTGAATACACTTATATGATTTTATGTATTTAAGTCTTTAAAAGTGATTAAATACATTACTTATACGATATATGTATAAACATTATAAGTCTTAAGTATTTATGTCAAATAACGTTACGTATAGTTATCGTTTTGAAAACTTAAGTTAGTAGTTTCAAAATATACTTATAACTTATTGTTATTAATACAAAATGAGATATTAAAACATTCATTAATCATGTTAAATATGTATATATACATATATATACACAAACGTATAATTATCATATATTGTATAGTTCGTGATATCATCGGTCAAACTAGACGGTCAAACGTTGTGTAAAACTCTTTTCGGAAACATAAATCTCAACAATTTGGATTGCTTATCATGTTGGTAAGGTTTAATTTATGTAAATATTAATCTTATAAGTATAGAATGATCGAAAAAGTGCGGGTCAACTTTAGGGTTTTTGCTTATCGTGTCGGAACCATATAGAGATTAGAGTTTAAATTTGGTCGGAAATTTCCGGGTCGTTACATTTGGGACATTCACTTATTAAATGATTTGGATCACCGCATCCAAAACATTTCCTTATGAACTTCTTCTTGGAATCAAAAGGTGCTTTCTTTGAGTCTATTGGGGTTCGGACATGATTTCCGGGTCTTGGGTAGAATTTCTTGAACGATCGAACAATAAATGCAAGTTGTTCATCGTCATTTAGGATATCATCTTCATCCTCTTCGTATTCACCTTCATCACTTGCTTTGGCCTTCAAAGCAATTGACTTATTCTTTTCTTTCTTGACTTTGTCCGCTTCTTCATCCTAGTCTAGGATGACCTCATGGACTTTGAGGTTTCCAGTGAGTTCATCAAGAGACAATTTTTCCAACTCCTTTGACTCATCTATTGTCGTCACTTTAGGTCTCCATTTTGAGGGTAATCCTCTTAAAAACTTCCGAATATATTGCTTATTCGTTTAGATAGTCCCTAAAGCTTTCAAACTTGTACAAATATTGTTAAATTTAGAATAAACTGTATCAATTTTTTCATCATACGATATAACAATTATTCATATTGAGCTACTAGTAGTTCAATTTTATTTTCAATGACTTGCACATTTCATTGATGAGTAACTATTAAACTATCCCATATTTCCTTTGCACTTTTAAGCATAAAGACCCGTTCATATTCTTTTCTAGGAAAAGCGTTAAATATGACTAGTTTAGCTTGGTAGTTTTTCCCTACATCCGTTTTATGTTCTTTAGACCAATTATCTTCGGGTACAATTATTCTAGTCTTCCTATCCTCACTTAGTGTGAATGGAACATAATCGCCTGTAGTAATGATGTTCCAAATGTCTATATTTTTAGCACGGACATATGTTTCAAATCTTTGTTTCCAATAGCAAAATTTTTCACTCTCAAGTAGTGGATGTCTTTGCATAGAGGAACCTTCACTATAGCTCAAGTTCTCAAATTTTTGTTCCATGATCTTTAACTCAAAAGTTTGCAAAAATTAATTTTTATCTAAAAAATAACAATTTTAGCAAAACGTTTAGAAAAACCGCTCTGATACCAACTGTAAGTAACTAGAGGGGTGAATAGTTACTTAGTGCGATTTTTAAAACTTTTTCCGATTTAGAACTTGAGATTGCTATAGTGTGATTTGATTAGTTTGTTCACAAGTATAATAAATATAAAGATAAAGGATAAGAGAATAAACACGGAGATTTATAGTGGTTCAGGAAGATGTTAACTAATCTTCCTTAATCCACTCCTCAACACTAGCTCCTCGATAAGCCGCAACTTATGAACCCTTATGTCCCTTTGAAGAATTCACAATCACCAAATGTTCTTACCACAAGATCCTAATGCTACCACTAAGTGAAACCTCACATATCTTCTAGATCCCTTTAAGAAGATAGTTTACAAGTAAACTCACAACTAAGTTTACAATCACTTTGCTTGAATCACTCTAAATAGATTACAATCGGTAATGTATGGAAATGTAAGTGCAAGAGGTGAGTCTTCAGGTGCTCCAAGGTTTGGCTTTTATAGGTGATGATACGCATAACGATGCGTCTTAGAAAGGCACACTACTAGTAATACTCCGACTAGAGTGTGGCCGGCATGAACCACCTCGGGCAAGGAACATCTCCCCGGTTCCACTTTAGTAGCCTAATCAGAAGATTACTTACGTGAGCATTCGGGAACAAACATACCAGATAAAAGGTTAGTCGGGACGCTGCATAAAACCCATCTTACCCCGGCAAGTGTGCAGGCTACCGACATCACTCAGTTGGGTGAAAAAGCATCAAGAAGCCAAGAACAATATCATGAAAAGGCCTGCTGGACCATGAACGTCGGGCACCCGACAACCCTTACAAAGTTACTTACAAACCGGCTACAATCTTGCCCGGTCATAACACTACCGTGAAGAAACACTTAAAATAAAACATCAGATGAAACCCCTTTTGTCTGAGCGAGAGCAAGAAATTCATCCATCACACTCTGGGCGGATCCAACACACTCTCGGAACTACCATGTCTTTCCAGCTTAGGTGTCCGGTCTAGAGACAAGCACGTTGTCCCGAAAAAAGACACCATCCCGGAACAAGCACACTGTCCCAGAACAGGCACATGATCCCGGAGCAGAGACACAAACAAGCTGCAGGCCACGTCAGCCCACAAATCTAGGAAAGTTTGTTAGGATCTGTTTGTTATTCCCATGAAAGGGACATGTGCCACGTCGACCCTCGGGATTAGAAAAGTTTGTTATAACCATGAAAGGGACATGTGCCACATCACCATTCCCTCACAACGCCCATAAATACACGAGCAAGATCATTTATTCGACAACACTGGATGCATTAACGTTACTCTGCCCAAATCAACTACGATAACGTTTCTCGAGTTGTTTAACTCAACTCTGATAAAGACTCCAGTCGATATCGGAATTCATCATTATCCTAAGATATTAACTTATTCGATCTCAATCGAATAAGGTTAATTCAATCGATTGTTTTACGCCCTTGAAATCCAGATTTCAAATCGGGGTTTGCACAGT
Source organism: Rutidosis leptorrhynchoides (assembly GCF_046630445.1). NCBI lineage: Eukaryota > Viridiplantae > Streptophyta > Magnoliopsida > Asterales > Asteraceae > Rutidosis > Rutidosis leptorrhynchoides. Next base: position 338,685,003 of record NC_092337.1, on the reverse strand, counting down.
TATTGGAGTTAAAACATTAGATTCACTTTTTCCACTAATTTAGCACTCAAACCCGAAATCTATAAATCACTTAACGATTTTGGTTTGATCAAATGGCACTATCTAAAGGTACAAAATTAATCACTCCTCACCTTCACGAGCTAGACGATGAAGAATTACGCCCAAGCAACACAACGAGGGTTGACGTATGCATGATCCACTCATGGGTTGCTGGCGGCAACGAAAAGCTAGAGTATTAGATAATTGGAAGCATGAACCCATCATCTTCCCATCATTATTTAATATTAATCCTTCTTCTGAACCTGTTATTATTCGAGCGCACATCTCCAGTTGCCAAATTGTACGAAATACACTGACACCGGTGCAGGAGCAGAAGTCATGTTCGAACACTGGTTTTTGCAGCTACCAGAATGTATTCGACGGCAGAAGAAAGTTGTACCTCACAACTAGCAGGATTCAACAGTGCTGCAACCTGGCCGGTAGGCTCCATCACGTTAGAAGTCGTTCTAGGAACATTACCTTTCCGAAGCACTACAGACATCGAATTTTCTATTGTCAAAACAGACTCACGATACAAAATTATCCTAGGGTGTAATGCCATGCGGAAATTTGGAGCAATTACATCAACGGTACATGGCATGTTGAAGTTTCCAACCCCAGCCGGAATAGCAACAATCCGGACACAGGAGCTAGAACCGATTGAGTGTTTGTAGATATTTGAAGGCACCAATAACATCATAGTGCATGATGATGGCTATGTATTACCAAATCCTAAATATCCGGAACAACGGATCCAGATTGGAACTACTCTGAGAACTAACGCAAAAGACACGCTATGTAAACTGCTAGCAGCAAGTATCGATGTCTTCGCTTGGGAGCCATCTGACATGACTGGCGTCCCATGAGAGATAGCACAACACCGGCTAAACGTGAACCCAAACATCACACCTATTGTCCAAAAGAAACGAGCAATGGCATTAGAACGAAGCAAATTCCTAGACGGCAAGGTGCAACAACTTGTTGATGCTGAAATAATGAAGGAAGTAAAATACCAAACATGGGTAGCTAACCCCGTAATGGTAAAAAAAGGCAGACGAATCTTGGCGCATGTGCGTCGACTACAAAGACATCAACGAAGCTTGCCCAAAAGACAACTACCCCTTGCCAGAGATCGACTGGAACGCCGAATCCCTCGCGGGTTTCAGGTTTAAAAGCTTCCTGGATGCATACAGAGGCTACCAACAAATACCAATGGAAGAAATTGATGAAGAAAAAACTGCGTTCTTCACAAACAAAGGCATCTTTTGTTATACCAAAATGCCATTTGGTTTAAAAAACGCAGGAGCAACATACCAAAAAGTAATCGACATGGCATTCCAGAATCAAATCGGACGGAACATTGAAGTGTACGTGGACGACATCATCATCAAAAGTGACTCGGAAGAACAGATGATTTTAGATATCATCGAAACATTCGAGTCACTACAAAAAAACAATATGAAGCTAAATCCGTCAAAATTCTCCTTCGGGATGGAAGACGGCCGATTCTTGGGGTTTACGATTACCCCGAGAGGAATTAAGGCGAACCCGAAGAAAATTCAAGCAATCGAAGACATGCAATCGCCTAAAAGTAAAAAAGATGTGCAGAGTCTAAACGGGAAGCTAGCAGCACTAACAAGATTCTTGTCACGGGCTGCAGACAGATCTCTACCCTTCTTCCACACATTAAAGGGATGTCCGAGAAAAAAGACTTCGTTTGGACGGAAGACGCCGAGAAGGCCTTCCAAGATATGAAAGCATTTCTAAAAGAGTTACCCACTCTAACGACACCAATTAAGGGAGAAACCCTTACGGTATACCTTGTGGCTTCCTCCGTGGCAATCAGCTCAGTGTTAATCGCTGACAGGGGTAAAGTCCAAATGCCGGTATACTTCATAAGCAAAGTATTACAAAACGGAGAAGTGAATTACCCGGCAATGGAAAAGCTAATTTATGCCCTTGTGCACACGGCAAGGCGATTAAGGCGATACTTCCAAGCTCACCCGATACAGGTCCTCACGGACCAACCAATCAAACACGTCTTGACAAGGCCGGAGATGTCCGGGAGGATGGCCAAATGGGAAATTGAGCTCGGCGTACATGAAATTAATTTTCTTCCAAGAAATTCAGTCAAGGGTAATGATACGCGTACCTACGCGCATGGCGCTCGTGCGTATCACGTGCAGCGCGCACGTCCTGAATAATGCCAGAACATCTGATTAAGAGTTGCGCACGCGGGTATTGCTTTGCACACACGAAAGCAATCGGATATGATTTTATCCATAATTAAACGTGATCCTTTTCCAACTATAAACCCGTTATTTATGGTTGTTATTCGGTAGGATCTAGAACCTAATTATGAGGTAATCTAGGGTTAGGGTTTTATTATAAATACGACCCTAACCTCCTTCACTTGATACAATGTTTTCTGTATTACTCGAATTTAAGATTTCATACAGAAAACACTCTTACGGTAACAGGTATGTTCCATGAACATAAACACTATGCAACCACCTTTAGTGGCCATTGTTGTGGCAACTACCATCAATGGTGGACGTGGCTTTGATCACCCTTTCATAGATCCTCATCTCAATAAGAGTTATCCATGGTAAACCAGACCGGATATCAAAGCTATAAACGTTCTTAAACACTCTTTCATGCACTCAACATTAACTTTGCTATTTGAGCAGATTTATATTTGTAACGACCCAGAAATTTCCGACCAAATTTAAACCTTAAACTCTATATGTTTCCTACACGATAAGCAAAAATCTTAATGTTGAGTCTAGAAAAGTTTGAAATCTCTATTCGGATAACTAGTTACCCTTAACCATGCCTAGCGATTCACGAACAATTGGTTGTAAATAATATGTATATATAAATAATGTGCATAATGTGTATATTATATAACAGGTTTATATATATATATATATATATATATATATATATATATGTGTGTGTGTATACATCAATTTGTATTAATATAATACCATTTAATTATTTGATTAATGGAAAGTAAAATTAAAAAAATAATAATAAATAAATAAGATAATAGTAAAATAAATATATAAATATAGCTATTATAATAGTATTATTACTTTCGTTATTATTAATAAAAATAAAAATTAGTATTACTAATATGATGATATAAATATGAAACTTAACATATATAAAATTGTTATATTAATATTAATATCATTCTTATTATCTAATATTATTATAAGTGTTATTAAAATCATTATTATTAATATTTTGATTATAAGATTATTAAATATAATTATAAAAGAGAAATACAAATATAAATATAAATATATATATATATATATATATATAATAAGAAATCAGTATCGTTATTTATTATTAATAGTATTATTAATGATAGCATATTTATTATTATATATATATATTCATTAATTTTATTAAAATTTTCATCTTTTTATTTGATTATTTATGTTAACCTTATTGTCATAAGTTTAGAAGATATTAATATTATCAATATATTAATTATTTATATCCTTATTAATATTATTATTGTATTATTAGTATTTTTAATATTATTAATATTATTAGAATTATATTTATTAATATAATTATAATTATTAATATATATATAAATCTGTATAAAAATATCAAAAACAGAATATATCACGCGTTATATTCTTTTATATATATCTGTCATTATCTGGTATTTTATCTTCTTCCGCTAATTGTAGATCCGTGAGTTTATGTTGAATTTAACAGCTAATATATTTAACCATTGTTCAGTTCATATTAGGGATAAAATGATGCGACTTCCTACTGACCTATTCGATCATAACTACTCTGCTAGTATTTGATGAATTATATAAAAGTTTAAGAACCGACACCTCTGTTCTTGTTGATTTTGCCAAAAATTCGAATTAGAGCTTTATTTAAAAATCTGTAATTGCGGTATTGTTAAACATCATGTGTTTAAACTATCTGCACGATTTCAATTTACAATTCTTAATATCGAACTTGAATTTCGAGATCAAACTTTATTTTTCAAAAGTTCAAACTTTGGTGTTCATCACAAAATTCGCAATGGTTTTAATGTTTCTGTTGAAAGTGACGATTTAGAAAGTTTCTAGGAAGGATTTAACATCTAATTCATGTTGAAAATATCATCTAAAACGATATAGAAATCAAAATTCGATTCTGGGTTTGTGGTGCTCATCGTGAACTGATATTACATCAGTTCTTTTCATTTTTTTTTTAAACAAAGATGTAATAATTATAGGTTGTTTAAAATGTTAACAAGTCTTAATTAAATCTCGAATTAGTTATTTTGTTGATGTTTTGGGGTTCTCTGGTCGATTGGTCGATGCCTGTTAAAGGAGAAGGAGGGGAACACTCAGTAAACGGGTTATCTTTAAGTGAGTAGGATTATTAAACAGATAAATGGGTCACAGCCCACTGGTTCAAAGTGTTAGCATGTTTCGAGAGGTCGGGGGTTCAAGCCCCGGCTTAGGCAATTTCTTTTTAAAATCTGTCTATATGAGGTAATTACTTAGTAATTAATATTACTTTTAATTTTGTTATTATTATTATTATTATTAATATTAATTGTATTGTTATTATTATGATTATTATTATTATTATTGTTACACTTAGCATTAATGTAATTATAATTAATAATATTAAGCAATTAAAATTATTATCATTATTATTATTAATAATATTAATATTATAAATTATTATTATTAACGATATTATTGTTATTATTATTAATAACATTAAAATTATCATTTCCATTTCTACTACTAGTATTATCATTATTAATAAGGTTATTAATATTAGTAGTAGTAAATCATTATTATTTAAATTATTTTTTTACAAATGAATATTTTTTTATACTAGGATTGTATTAATAATTCACATAACAAACCAATGATATTTCATAAACAAAATACTAATCACGTATATATGTACATAGATATATTAATATCACTAGTTGTATAAATATTAATCAATATAAATATATATACATAAAAATAATTAAAATAACAGATATATCATTAATAATAATATATAAATTTGTTGAATTACAAGTATAGGTATTAACAAATAAATAAATGATATAGGTTCGTGAATCCGAGGCCAACCCTACATTTGTTCAATGATGTTATATGTATTTTTACTACAAAATACAGTATGGTGAGTATATAGATCCCTTTTTAAACTTTAAATATTTTTGGGCTGAGAATACATGCGCTATTTTTTTATAAATGATTTACGTTATGGACACAAGTGATTAAAATTACGTTCTACATGGGTTTGAATCAAAAATCCCCTAGCTTGGTAACTTTAACTATTGGTTTATGAACTGGTAGGCGCGAATCCTAAAGATAGATCTATCGGGTTTTACACCCCCACCCAGATGTTGTTCTAGTCACTACTAAACTAGAAGAACGGGTGTTTAGTACTTCGAGGTTAACGGAACGCACTTGATTCGGTGCACATATTATTATAACTCAGGGGTACACACTCTTGTTAAGGCTAGTTACCGGGTGCCCACTACTTAGAATGTTTTTCATACACTTGCGAGTGTATTATGTTTATAAACTTTAAATCTTGTGGTCCATCGTTATAACGCTGCTAGCATCAAACCTATATATCTCACCAACTTTATGTTGACATTTTAAAGCATGTTATTCTCAGGTACGAATTAAGTCTTCCGCTGTGCATTAGCTCATGTTAAGGACATTACTTGGAGTCGATCATCGCGATGGGACCAACTGTTGATGACTTCGTCCGGGAGGATTAGGACCGGTTGTTAAAGTTGGTATCAGAGCGTTGGTCTTAGTGAACCAGGTCTTGCATTAGTGTGTCTGACTAGTAGTTGTTAGAATACAATAATGAGTCTGGACTTTGACCGTGTCTATATGTCAAAAGTTTTGCTTATCATATTTAGTCGGAAATCATCTGCTTATTATCCTTAAGAATTGCCTGCTTAGTATTCTTAAGTCTAGACACGTCTTACTGCATTTAGTGCATCGATAGTGTATAGACAAAATTTGTATCCTAGCGTATCTGTTGCTATAGACATTGCCTGACGAATTTCAAAGATTCTCCGCAAATCATGGGATTTTGAGTATTATAAATACATATGTAAGTTATGTATTGAAGAATATCAAACCCAACTCCTATAATTTATCCCAAACCAAAAATTCATTCCTCGACTATACAAGATGAACTCCGCGTCCAGTTCAAATTCCTCCGACTCCGACAGCTACGCTGATATGGATTTTCATTCGGGCTCCGAAGGCAGCGTCACTGGAATGGACCAACCAATTTCCCATCATCTATTCTGGATGAATTGGGGATGGGTTCGTAGTGTGTTAAATTATTGGAGACAAGAAGAAGGTGATCCCTTTCACCCACCGAATTGCCCTATTGACGACGAACCTGAAGCACTTACCGGCGAACCTGTTCGAGAAACCATTTTCTCTCTCATTTCTCGAGTATCTCGTCACGATTATATCCTATCCCATATTTCGGATCTTGTTCATTCGCTCACCCCAACCGCCAATCATCCTGGTGTACTAGCAGAAATTAACGAACTTCGCGCTCGTGTGACAACTTTGGAGAACACGGTGCGAAGGTTACAAACATCAGCAGCAGCACCAGCAGCATAATCTGTATCATCATTATCAACAACGACAATACTCTTAACACTCAACCACAATCACGTTATAAATCTCAACATCACGATCTGTATCTTGGATATCAACATCACGCGCCTCAATATCATCATCTGTACTTCAAGTATAATCTTCGTTATATATATCGTTTTACATCGATTACCTTCGCTTTATGTAACGTTCTACCTCATATATTTTCGTTCGACATGGTGATTATGAAATCTCTAATATTTTAGAGATCATGTAATCCAGTATTAACGATAAATCAAATGAGTTTAATATCTTATCGACTCATTAAATCCATGATTACATTCGATGAAAATATATATGCAAGTATATTTTCATAAAGATTGTAATTAAAAATTCTTTCGTACAAACTGTTAATGATGAAAATATTTTAACGGGTGGGTAGTACCAGAGAAATATTCAGATTTCACATTAATAAGTTACACTGTACATTCTTCGAATCTGATTCAACGATCATTTACTATCCTACTTACAACTAACGATATACGTATCCGTTCACCACAGAATAACCATTTCTATTCAAATTTCATATTTGGATTTTGACCTATCAGAATCCAACAAGTGGCATAACGAAGAAAACATTGGACAAAAATAAAAAGTGTTAGAAACAAACGAATTAATTAATTGAAATTGTGATAGGATATCACGCTAACTATTCCGGCTAACTGTTCCCAGCTAACTGATTAACATTTAATTTATCGCAATTTACATTCTCGCAATTTTATTTATCGTCATTTAATTTCTGTTATTTAATTTTACGCACTTTAAATAACGGGACACGTATACAAGGTTTCGACCTATCATATTGACCCATCTATATATATATTTCGGAACGACCATAGACACTCTATAGTTGGCTATACAGGGTTGAGGTGGATTCCAAAATATATATATACTTTGAGTTGTGATCGACACCGAGACCGGTACACGGGTCACAATATATATTAAGTAATTCGAATATTATATATCTAACTTATATATGAATCTATTGAATCATTGCACAATCGGACCATTGGACTGCTAACTTTGGACAATTAAAATGAATTAAATTAAAATATTGATTATAACATATGAAACTAAATAATTCTTCAAGCTTGCCACTTGATTTCATCTTAAACCTCATTTGTATCTCGACAATTACAACGCGTGTTCAAATCTTTCATGATTCTTGAAAATATCTCGATCAGAAAGATGAACCAACCGCACTTCATCTACGAAAGAAAAGATTTATGCACCTGAAAAACTCTCGAATCCAAATTCATAGTTTAACACATATTGTGTTGAATTCTTTGCCATTTATTAGTAAAAACAGCCCTACAATTTCTTTTCAGGAATCTAATTTTGTCACAGCTCCACTTCGTTCCTATTATAATCTCGATATTTATACCTTATTCCTTCGCCGTTGTTACCAGAGAACCTTTTATATTCCACGATTTCATCATCAGATGTACCAGAAACTCGTTATCTCCTTGGCGAAATCCGCAATCAGTATTTTGAAAACCTCGTAGAAATTCTCCCAGTTATATCGAAAACGTCTATCCTTAAGAATTTCATACTCCGAATGTGAAGTTTTTGAAAAACACCCTGAACTGCGAAGTAGTTCTTGGAATGCTGATGAAGCAGCAAAAACCATAAACGACTTTAACAGTCAAAAGTTTGATGATAAAGTATAGAGTGTTGGTAAAGCTCAGAAAAAAAAAACAGAAGGGGTTGGAATTGGAAAAATGGATTGAGCAAAGTATGAAAGAGGTTGTGGATAAATCACAAGAACTGAACCTGTTTTCAAAGAATCCAAACGATTCAGTGCTTGCTGAAACCGTTAGTAAGAACCCTAATCCTTATTCTAAACCTTTCCAGATGATATTCATCATCATCATCTTATCTTAAATATTATAAGATATCTTCATATCTTCTGTTATACATATTCTCCATATTTCTGGAGATATTTTCACAACTATTTCTATCTGCGATCATTTATCTCTCCGTAATATCTGCGTTACAATATAAAAGAAGCTGTGTTAGTTTCTAAATTCTGAAACCTTCGAGTTAAAAATAAAAATGTTTTGAAGTAGTGTTGGGAACTGATGCATGAATTAGTATAATATAATGAAACTTGATCAACTTCATTATATTACAGTAAGTCATGTTGAGTTTCTAATGGAATGTGATGATTCACATTACCATCATCATGGGCCATGTTACACGACTCTTACATTCTAACCAATCTCCAAACATATTAGAACGTATCACCCTGATAGTTCTATTTTTCTGAAACATTCTGGTAATTTGACCAATCAAAATCGTGCCATTACCATTTCTATCTAAGAGTATTAGTTATGTTCATTCCAAATTTCATACTTACGAATTCCGGACCATTACTCGCTTGGCTCGAGGACGGGAAGAAGAAACTAAAGGACAAAATCCCAAAATAAAAAAAAATTAGGAGTATAAATCACAGCAAATAGAAGAAAGTATTAACTGTGAATGACAATGATTATGGAAGACAGAAGTAGGGACATCAAAGCATAAGGGAAGATATAAAACCCAATAACAACCCTGAAACTACAAACCATGCATACCAATACGTATTGCCACGTAAAGGCATGGGAAGATTAAAAACATTATAACCCCAAGATAATAGTAGAAGTAAATAAAATCCTCTGGTGGCAGATGAAAGAGAAGAATGACGGAGGTGAAAATTAGGAGTAAATCAAGAATCATAATTGAATGAAGCATATTTTAAAGTATGAGTTAAGGAGAAAGAGTAGAAGATGTCGGATATGGAAATAAGGAAACGAAGGGGGTAGTTTTATAAAGAAATAACCGATAGAGAAATCAAAACAGATTTGCCGCATTTAATCAAAGGAGATCCTGTTTCCTAAATCGCCGAAGAACCAAATCTTATTACGTAATATTTTCTTTAAATTCCTTAAATCTCGGAAATCAATCATAACCACGTCATCGGCTAGAACAAATCCATACTTACTCATTTCACTCTTTTATGATAAGCATCACTCGTACGCTTCATATGATCGAAACGTTTTATCTATATCTCTCACTAATGATAAAAACTTCATTATCACCTCATATTCGTCATGAAAACATTCCTATTGTTATTTATGACCATCTCTATCGAATTTCGGGGACGAAATTTCTTTAACGGGTGGGTACTGTAACGACCCGGAAATTTCCGACCAAATTTAAACCTTAAACTCTATATGTTTCCGACACGATAAGCAAAAATCTTAATGTTGAATCTAGAAAAGTTTGAAATCTCTATTCGGATAACTAGTTACCCTTAACCATGCCTGGCGATTCACGAACAATTGGTTGTAAATAATATGTATATATAAATAATGTGCATAATGTGTATATTATATAACAGGTTTATATATATATATATATATATATATATATATATATATATATATATATATATGTGTGTGTGTGTATACATCAATTTGTATTAATATAATACCATTTAATTATTTGATTAATGGAAAGTAAAATTAAAAAAAAATAATAAATAAATAAATAAGATAATAGTAAAATAAATATATAAATATAGCTATTATAATAGTATTATTACTTTCGTTATTATTAATAAAAATAAAAATTAGTATTACTAATATGATGATATAAATATGAAACTTAACATATATAAAATTGTTATATTAATATTAATATCATTCTTATTATCTAATATTATTATAAGTGTTATTAAAATCATTATTATTAATATTTTGATTATAAGATTATTAAATATAATTATAAAAGAGAAATACAAATATAAATATAAATAAATATATATATATATATATATATATATATATATATATATATATATATATATAATAAGAAATCAGTATCGTTATTTATTATTAATAGTATTATTAATGATAGCATATTTATTATTATATATATATATTCATTAATTTTATTAAAATTTTCATCTTTTTATTTGATTATTTATGTTAACCTTATTGTCATAAGTTTAGAAGATATTAATATTATCAATATATTAATTATTTATATCCTTATTAATATTATTATTGTATTATTAGTATTTTTAATATTATTAATATTATTAGAATTATATTTATTAATATAATTATAATTATTAATATATATATAAATCTGTATAAAAATATCAAAAACAGAATATATCACGCGTTATATTTTTTTATATATATATGTCATTATCTGGTATTTTATCTTCTTCCGCTAATTGTAGATCCGTGAGTTTATGTTGAATTTAACAGCTAATATATTTAACCATTGTTCAGTTCATATTAGGGATAAAATGATGCGACTTCCTACTGACCTATTCGATCATAACTACTCTGCTAGTATTTGATGAATTATATAAAAGTTTAAGAACCGACACCTCTGTTCTTGTTGATTTTGCCAAAAATTCGAATTAGAGCTTTATTTAAAAATCTGTAATTGCGGTATTGTTAAACATCATGTGTTTAAACTATCTGCACGATTTCAATTTACAATTCTTAATATCGAACTTGAATTTCGAGATCAAACTTTATTTTTCAAAAGTTCAAACTTTGGTGTTCATCACAAAATTCGCAATGGTTTTAATGTTTCTGTTGAAAGTGACGATTCAGAAAGTTTCTAGGAAGGATTTAACATCTAATTCATGTTGAAAATATCATCTAAAACGATATAGAAATCAAAATTCGATTCTGGGTTTGTGGTGCTCATCGTGAACTGATATTACATCAGTTCTTTTCATTTTTTTTTAAACAAAGATGTAATAATTATAGGTTGTTTAAAATGTTAACAAGTCTTAATTAAATCTCGAATTAGTTATTTTGTTGATGTTTTGGGGTTCTCTGGTCGATTGGTCGATGTCTGTTAAAGGAGAAGGAGGGGAACACTCAGTAAACGGGTTATCTTTAAGTGAGTAGGATTATTAAACAGATAAACGGGTCACAGCCCACTGGTTCAGAGTGTTAGCATGTTTCGAGAGGTCGGGGGTTCAAGCCCCGGCCTAGGCAATTTCTTTTTAAAATCTGTCTATATGAGGTAATTACTTAGTAATTAATATTACTTTTAATTTTGTTATTATTATTATTATTATTATTATTATTAATTGTATTGTTATTATTATGATTATTATTATTATTATTGTTACACTTAGCATTAATGTAATTATAATTAATAATATTAAGCAATTAAAATTATTATCATTATTATTATTAATAATATTAATATTATAAATTATTATTATTAACGATATTATTGTTATTATTATTAATAACATTAAAATTATCATTTCCATTTCTACTACTAGTATTATCATTATTAATAAGGTTATTAATATTAGTAGTAGTAAATCATTATTATTTAAATTATTTTTTTACAAATGAATATTTTTTTATACTAGGATTGTATTAATAATTCACATAACAAACCAATGATATTTCATAAACACAATACTAATCACGTATATATGTACATAGATATATTAATATCACTAGTTGTATAAATATTAATCAATATAAATATATATACATAAAAATAATTAAAATAACAGATATATCATTAATAATAATATATAAATTTGTTGAATTACAAGTATAGGTATTAACAAATAAATAAATGATATAGGTTCGTGAATCCGAGGCCAACCCTACATTTGTTCAATGATGATATATGTATTTTTACTACAAAATACAGTATGGTGAGTATATAGATCCCTTTTTAAACTTTAAATATTTTTGGGCTGAGAATACATGCGCTATTTTTTTATAAATGATTTACGTTATGGACACAAGTGATTAAAATTACGTTCTACATGGGTTTGAATCAAAAATCCCCTAGCTTGGTAACTTTAACTATTGGTTTATGAACTGGTAGGCGCGAATCCTAAAGATAGATCTATCGGGTTTTACACCCCCACCCAGATGTTGTTCTAGTCACTACTAAACTAGAAGAACGGGTGTTTAGTACTTCGAGGTTAATGGAACGCACTTGATTCGGTGCACATATTATTATAACTCAGGGGTACACACTCTTGTTAAGGCTAGTTACCGGGTGCCCACTACTTAGAATGTTTTTCATACACTTGCGAGTGTATTATGTTTATAAACTTTAAATCTTGTGGTCCATCGTTATAACGCTGCTAGCATCAAACCTATATATCTCACCAACTTTATGTTGACATTTTAAAGCATGTTATTCTCAGGTACGAATTAAGTCTTCCGTTGTGCATTAGCTCATGTTAAGGACATTACTTGGAGTCGATCATCGCGATGGGACCAACTGTTGATGACTTCGTCCGGGAGGATTAGGACCGGTTGTTAAAATGTTCGATCAAATGGCGCCATCCGTGAGACCATAACTAGAATTGCATAAAAGTTTTTTACGTTACGAATGATTAGTTGTAGAACTTCTAATCTCTTTATGGTTATTCTTGTGTAACAGGTTACATTGGGAAAGTCTATTTGCAATCAATCGTCTCGTTCTCAGGGTCATGATGTTACAGGATTAAAACAAGAAAATCTAGACAAGACTCCTGTCACAAGCAAAACTCCAAACTCTGGGGCAATCAAGCTTCCGGAAAAGTCCAAAACGTCATCAACTGCTACCCCCTCGGTATCTCAGCCATTAACGTTAAAAATAACGGCTGAGTATTGGGCACCGGGTGACGAAGATGATGAATAGGATGATTATGAGGAAGAGATCCTTATTACTGCAGTGGGATCCGTTCCCATATATTCTACGCCAAAGTTAACGGTTCATACCAGGCGAATAATGAGACCTGCTTGTGCATGTGAGTATTTAGCAGGGCAGAACATCGATATTGGTTGTCCAACTAATGATCTCACTCCCTTGGATAGGATACGAAGAACGCGCATGATTTCACCTATTCCTAGTAGCTCGGGTGGCAGCGAAAGTTGAAGAAGAAGGAGCAATCACGGCAAGTGGAACTGGGGAGATTGGTTGAACATTAGCAGCTGAGGGCACAGGGGGCACATTGGCAACAGATGGAGCGGTAGCAGAAACAGTGGGCTCCACTTCCTCATCAATGTGAACAACTGGCATGAAAATTCCACAATCAGGCATTTGCAATGTAATATATAAACTTCAGAAAAATAATTTAAGTTATATTTTACCTTCGAAAGAATTTGAAGCTTTACTCTTCTTGACTGGAGGGTTAAGGCGCACAGAGGAGCGACACTTCGATGTAGCCTCATCTGACCCTCCCTCGCTCATTGTTGCATCAGCATCCTTCATGATAGCATCTTGGTCAACAACTTCTTTCTTGATGGTATAGCCTTTAAAGTCTTCGTCCAAAAGAATGTCACGAGCATCCATCGCTGCAAAAAAGCGCACAACAGTTATCATGCACTAAATTAAGTCATCAATTAATTGATTTAGGCAAAAACGGAATATACCCTTTCCTCTAATCATGATGACCGGCTGGGTACCAACAAATAGCCAGTAGGATGAAACTTTGGTAAAAAACAAGACTTAGTTTGGATAGATGCGGAGTTTCAACTTTTTACCGGAGCACAAGTCGAACAGTTCTTGCTCGGCTTGGTCCATAGGTGGGAGTTTATTCAAAGAGGGGTTTAAACCGGTGTGCCATTGTAGGATGTTAGCAAATTCAGGGGGAACAAATTTTTTGTCAACAAAATAAAAAGAATCTTTCCAGGAACTCTGTAAACCTTTCTTTTGACCAGCGGTAAAGGCAACTCGATCGGAAAAATGGTACCAATCGTGTTCGCTTAACTGGTAACAAAAGATGTTTTGAAAAACAACCAAGGAAGGCTCACGATTATTAGCCCGACACCACATCTCAAACAAGGATAAACGAGAAGCACTGTACGAGTGCAATTAGCCTAATCCTATGTTGTAGGCCGATAAAACCCTCATGAAAAAGCTGGTTGGGGGAATACGAATGTTTCCTACCTCGAGGGTTTGATCATAAATAGCGATCATGTTTGGAGGTGGTTTGTGGGCTCGCTCGTTCGCCTTTGGAAGGGTGGGATTGAAGTCAGCAATGGGGGGATGTCAGTCGTTGATGCACTTGATTGACTCTTGGTCACGGTTTGATGATATGGAGTGAACATGAAAGACTGTCGAACTGGCAAACGAGGTCAACATGATAAATAAATTTAAGCGAAGAGTAAACTGACCTGAATAATTGTGCGATTGTCGGAACTTGATCGGAGATTTTTGGGAGCGAAGATGGAAAAGAAGTTGATTTGAATTTTTACCCGAAATGGTAAAAAGTGGATCCTATTTATATTTGGAATGATTAGGGCGTCGAAACACGTAATTTGTTAAGCACCGTACACGTGTCATGATCTGAACAAATGACAAGTTAAATGAACAGTTAACGATAAGAATGTTGGATGGTTTGGTTACGGTGTGGTACATGTTAGCATTTGCTGGTGGTTACACGAGCCTTGATTGGACATTATGTCATGATTATCTGCACAACAACCATTTCCAAGATTTCATTAGCAGACGTTTGATTGACAACGTCTGTCAGTAATTAATGCCACATAATGATAAAATCTTGGCCAGACGATTTGTTACTTGAAGGTTATTATTTTAATGCGAAGATTAAACATGTGCTATTTTATTTTAAGTACTCCTAAGTAGTACTTTAACATGATGTGCCATGGTGATCGTACATCATATTAAACTGGGGGACTTAATAATACGCGTACCTATGCTCATGGTGCTCGCGCTGCACGTCCTGAATATTGCTAGAACAACTGATTAAGAGGTGCGCACACGGGTATTTCTTAGCGCACACGAAAGCAATCAGATATGATTTTATCCATAATTAAACGTGATCCTTTTCCAACTATCAACCGTTATTTGTGGTTGTTATTTGGTAGGATCTAGAACCTAATTATGAGGTATTCTAGGGTTAGGGTTTTATTATAAATACGACCCTAACCTCCTTCACTCGATACAACGTTTTCTATATTACTCGAATTTAAGATTGCATCCAGAAAACACTCTAACAGTAACAGGTACGTTCCATGAACATAAACCCTATGCAACCACCTTTAGTGGCCATTGTTCTGGCAACTGCCATTAATGGTGGACGTAGTTTTGATCACCCTTTCATAGATCCTCTTCTCAATAAGGGTTATCGACAGTAAACCGGACTGGAGATCAAAGATATAAATGTTCTTAAACACACCCTCATACATTTAACATTAACTTTTCTATTTGAGCAGATTTATGTTCGATCAAAGGGCCAAGTTATAGCAGAATTCCTAGTAAAGCTCCCTTCTGACATGATTAAACAGGGTGAAACTCCCGTCACAAGAAGGGACGAGGACGAAGCCTAGGAACTATATACAAATGGGGAGTCAAGCGAGGAAGGAGCCGGCATAGGTTTTCTCCTAGTATCCCCAGATGGCGAAGAAATAACTTACGCCATCCGGCTAAAATTCGCTGCCTCAAACAACGAGGCTGAGTACGAAGCCCTGTTAGCTGGATTACGCTTGGCAAAAAGCATCGATGTGCAACGACTCATGGCTTACGTCGACTCAAAACTAGTGGAAAGTCAACTAAATGGTAGTTTTGAAGCACGTGACATATCAATGAAAAAATACCTAGAGCTGGCAAAAGCGCTAGTCACAAAATTTGCGGCATTTGAAATCAAGCAAATACCCCGCCACCGTAACAAGAAAGCAGACGCCTTAAGCAAGCTTGCCTCCCTGATATACGATCACTTCACTAAAATGGTCATGGTGGAGGTACTAGAAAGAAAATCCACCGACGAAGTTACCCTCATGGCAACAATAACAGAAGAGGAAGATTGTTGGATGTCACCTTTCATACAATACCTTAATGAAGGTACCCTCCCGG
The DNA here is from genome assembly GCF_046630445.1 of Rutidosis leptorrhynchoides. Taxonomy (NCBI): domain Eukaryota; kingdom Viridiplantae; phylum Streptophyta; class Magnoliopsida; order Asterales; family Asteraceae; genus Rutidosis; species Rutidosis leptorrhynchoides. The sequence goes on along the minus strand of NC_092337.1, from coordinate 338,668,417 downwards.
ATGACAAGTTAGAGGCTCGAAGGATACGGATGCGAGCACCGATGTACCACTTCCAAGATGGCATCCTGTATAGGAAATCGTTCACAGAACCGTATTTGAGATGTGTCGGACCAATGCAGGCCAACGAAATCATACAAGAAATGCACGAAGGAGCCTACTCGACGCACTCTGGCTACCGAACGATAGTTAGCAGAATCAAAAGAATGGGTTATTTCTGGCCGCACATGTACCGAGACACATATGACCTAATCGTGATTGCGAGGCATGTCAGATACATGCTCCTGTCAACATATCTCCCCAGCACAACATGATCCCAATACACGCTGCTTGGTCATTCTGCAAGTGGGGAATCGACATTGTCGATCCATTCCCAAGACGTGTCGGAAACGTTAAGCTCCTAGTTGTTGGGATCTGATTACTTTATAAAATGGGTCGAGGCAAGACCGTTAAGCACGATCACTGGAAGAAAAATCTTAACCTTTGTATGAGAGGATATCGTTTTTCGTTTCGGATTACCACGTGAAATAGTCAGCGATAATGGAACACAATTCGCACATAATCCATTTAAAGATTGGTGCATAGATTTGGGCATTCAACAATCGTTTACCTCTGTGGCATATCCACATGCCAACGGATAGGTCGAGGTCACTAACAGAGATATTGTTTTCGGAATAAAAGCCAGACTGGGTAAACATCGACAGGGATGGGTAGATGAACTCCAACATGTGCTATGGGCACACCGGACAACACCAAAAGATAGTACCAAAGAAACCCCATTCAGCCTGGTATACGACACTGAAGCGGTCATCCCAGCTGAGGTGCTTGTCTAAACTAAACGTATAACAGTGTTCGATGAACAACACAACGACGAAGCAATACGAAAAAACCTAGACGCCCTTGAAGAACGACGGAGAATAGCACATATCCGGCAGGCCGAGAAGAAGCAAAAAATCGCAAATCACTATAACAAAAAAGTCAAACCATTGGACTTTTAGCTGCATGACTTAGTGTTGCGAAGTAACGAAGCAAGCCAACAGCAAGATGTCAAAAAACTAGGTCCACGATGGGAAGGGCCTTACAGGATTATCAGCGTAACTGACTACGGTGCATACCACCTGGAAACACCAGACGGAATTCCGATACACGCCCTTGGCACAGTTTTCATTTAAAGAAATACTATGTGTAATTTACATGTAACCGGGAGGACTGATCACCCACACGGATAGCAGAAATGCCACACAATTATGTACCAAAATTGTTTCAAAGTATAAGTCCTAAGTATAATTACAATTTATGCTCTTGTACTGCGTAATGACTCTGAATATGACACGAACATAATTAAAAGTCTTTTGGCATATTTCAGACCTACCGCCAGAAGAAATGAATTCTAGCTTTCGTTGAGGAGGATATCTCTCGAAGAACCTTCTCGGATAATGAGAGCATCCGACCAAATCATTGATGGTCCAGTTTTACCGTATAAACATCTCGACCATACTCACGCGTAGTCTAGATATCCACGTTATTGTCATGACAAAACACATAATCAAATGAAAATAAAATAGTTTACACACGATACATAACAAATGTAAAAACATTACATTCACCACAAAAGGAAAAACACAACCGAGTGCATATCTCTATGGTTGAAAGTTTACAATATCTTCCACGGATGAATTCTCATCCCTACAAACCCTATCTAATTCTTCGAAGCTAATATGGCCAAGAGCTTCATGCGCTTGCCGACATTTTTCAACAGAAGAAGAACTTAACCTGTTCTTCAATCTTTCGGTAGCACTACCAGCCGGCAAGTAACACTGCACTCTTCTCAGCACCTCAAAGGTGGTTACATTTTTGACGGCCTCGATAAAAGCATTAAACGGTTGATGCACAAGCGAAAACTTCAATAGGCGTGCAAAAAGTATGAGAATACCAAACTGCAGACGGGTAAGTTCACCCAGCGTTGCTGACACCTTCTCCGACAGCTTTTTATTATCATCCGAGAGGAAGGCAACAATCTCCTTCTCCCGGGCCAATGCCGTCTAAGAAGCATCCAATGCTTCCCGGGAAGTCTGCAACTCCTCTCGGGATGAAGCCAAGGCCTCCCTTGCCGATGCGAGTTCCCTCTCAAGCATGGTATTATCGCCCGACAACTCTGCCTTATGTCGGTTGTCATTCTCAAACATCACACAATGCTCATGAATGCATTGATCATCGGACTCACTCCGGTTTAGCTCATTCGCTGCAAGATGTTGCGCAAACACACGAATTGGGAACGCAAATGACGCGCCTGTGTCACAGAAAGAGAAGCTAACACCTTTTTCAGGGCAGGAAAAGTAATAAACTCCAAGTACTCCTTAAAAATTGGATAATCTGAAGCATCACAGTGAAGGAGATCACGAAAAGGTTCAACATTACAATCGGGCAGGACATAAACATTCTCCCCGGCATTTGTTGTTAGCCGGAGGCAAGGCTCCGATGACTCCATGACAGGATCCTTGCCAGGACGATGGCTCGAAACCGTCTCTCTCTTAGTAACCTTCTCTTCATCAGCCACCTGTTCCTCCTCCACAATCGGCTCAGCCTCCTCCCCGGCAACAACAATGCTTTACTAAACCTGTAGATTAACCCAACAATTTTTGTTGAACTTTTTCATGTTTTTGTCTTAGGTCCTTAGAGGTATCGCTTCTGCTAGCCGAAGTTATTATGATTGCTTGTTGCTAACACTAGAGTGAAGTCCAGCATGCTTTATCATTTCTTATTTCAAGAACTTACATTCGCGTTGAAAACTATTTATTTTAAATAATGTTTTAAGGTTACTTATGTTGGTCATTGAAGTCAAACTGTTTTCGGAATTATCTTACATTTGATGACTTTGTCATTTAAATCTTAATGTGAATGCTTTTCGGAAACGTCTCATATAGAGGGCGTGACTGTTATCTGTGGGACCAGAGTTAATACGCCGTTAGTCGATTCTGACGGGGTATTACAGCCCCGAAGGTTGAAAAGAATTTAAGGGCAAAGTTGAAAAGAAAAGGCTTCCAAATTCAAAACATAACTACTAATATGGGACGGAGGTAGTACTCTCTAAATAAATTCATAAGCAACATGTACACAAAAGAAACTCAGCAATGGATACTACTTCAACCCAACCCAGCCTAAAACAATAATCACATCTCATCCGAGAAGTTAAATGCCAAGTCCCAATAATGACCAATACCAGCATCAGAAAACACCTTATGGACATTAATTTCAGTCATGCACTTGTGCACCAAAAGCTATGAAAATTCGGTTTCACAACACTCCCTTGCCATACAAGCGTACACTTATTCTTGGGTTTCTGATAATCATCTTAATTCAATAATACTAATTTATATTTATATTAGATAAAAATTAACGATAATTCTTATCAAGATGCATTAATTTAATGTATTGTACAAAACGATTAATGTTTTTATTCAAAATATATACAAGGTTTTTTACTCCTTAACTCTTGGCAAGATCAAATGCAGTATGAAGCCTTTATATTTGAGTGAAAACACGAAGATCAGACAAAATGACACTTTTCAAACACGTGATAGTTTTGCAATATCATTTTTTGATGTTTATTTTGAGTGAAAACGTGAAGATCGGGCATAAATCATTTTATACAATACATTATGGAAGTTGTCTTTGAAAATCTTTTTATTATAAACATTTGTTATGAATTTCTATTATTGAATTATCATGATGATGAGAAACCCAAAAGTATGTATTCTTGTATTGCAAATGAGTGTTGGGAAAATGAGTTTTCATAGTTATTGGTGCACGAGTGCAAGTTTAAATTGCTACCCTAAGGTGTTTTCTAATTCAGATGTTGGTCATTATTGGGACTTAGAGTTTAACTTCTTGGATGAGATACGATTGTCATTTTAGGCTGGTTTCGGTTAGATTATCCATTTCTAAGCTTCTTTTGTGTAACTCTTCCGTATAAATCTTTTTAGTGAGTACTGCCTCTGTCCCATATTCGATAAAATTTATATCATTTGATTATTTTTTGAATACATTTTGTATTAAATATTATTTTTTCAACAACAAGGAGTTTGCATAGTGGTAGTGAGTTGTCTTCTTATATGAGAGATCAAGGGTACGACTCCTACTCGCTGCAAAATTTTCATTGTTTTTACATGCCCACTTTCATGGGCCTCGGAGATTGAAAAGAATCTAAGGGCAAAGTTGAAAAGATAAGGCTTCCAAAGTCAATACATAACTACTAATATGGGATGGAGGTAGTACTCACTAAATAAATTCATAGGCAACATGTTAACAAAAGAAACTCAGCAATGGATACTACTTCAACCCAACCCATCCTGAAACAATAATCACATCTTGTCCGAGAAGTTAACCGCTAAGTCCCAATAATGACCAATACCAACATCAGAAAACACCTTATGGGCATCAATTTCAGTCATGCACTTGTGCACCAAAAGCTATGAAGATTCGGCTTCACAACACTCCCTTGCCATACAAGCGTACACTTATTCTTGGGCTTCGGATCATCATCATAATTCAATAATACTAGTTCATAATTATAATAAAAAAAATGTAACGATAACTCTTATTAAGATGCATTAGTTTAATATATTGTACAAAACGATTAGTGTTCACTTTTACTCAAATATATACAAGGTTTTTGCCCCTTAACTCTTGGCAAGATCAAATGTAGTATGAAGCCTTTTTTTTTAGTAAAAACACGAAGATCGGACAAAATGACACTTTTCAAACACGTGATAGTTTTGCAACATCATTTTTTGATGTTTATTTTGAGTAAAATCGCGAAGATCGAACAAAAATTGTTTTATACAATACATTATAGAAGTTGTCTTTGGAAATATTTTAATATAATGAATTACTATTATTAAGTTATTATGATGATGAGAAACCCAAAATTATGTGTTCTTGTATTGCAAATGAGTGTTGGGAAAATGAATTTTCATAGTTATTGGTGCACGAGTGCAAGCTTAAATTGTTGCGCGTAAGGTGTTTTCTAATTATGATGTTGGTCATTATTGGGACTTACCGGTTAACTTCTTGGATGAGATTTGATGGTCGTTTTAGGCTGGTTTGGGTTAGATTATCCATTGCTAAGCTTCTTTTGTGTACATCTTGCATATGAATATTTTGAGTGAGTACTACCTCCATCCCATAATCGATAAAATTTATATAAATGGATTATTTTTTGAATATATTTTGTATGAAATATTGTTTTTTTTTCAACAACAAGGTGTTTGCATAGTGGTAGTGAGTTGTCTTCTTATATGAGAGGTCAAGGGTACGACTCTAACTCGCTGCAAAATTTCCATTGTTGTTACCCGCTCACTTTCGTGGGCATCGGAGGTTGAAAATAATTTAAGGGTAAAGTTGAAAAGAAAAGGCTTCCAAGTCAAAACATAACTACTAATATGGGACGGAGTTAGAATTCACTAAATAAATTCATACGCAACATGTGCACGAAAGATATTCAGCAATGGATACTACTTCAACCCAACCCAGCCTGAAACAATAATCACATCTCATCCGAGAAGTTAACCGCTAAGTCCCAATAATGACCAATACCAGCATCAGAAAACATCTTATGGACATCAATTTCAGTCATGCACTTGTGCACCAAAAGCTATGAAAATTCGGTTTCACAACATTCCCTTGCCATACAAGCGTACACTTATTCTTGGGCTTCGGATCATCATCATAATTCAATAATACTAGTTCATAATTATAATAAAAAAAATGTAACGATAACTCTTATTAAGATGCATTAATTTAATATATTGTACAAAACAATTAATGTTCACTTTTACACAAAATATATACAAGGTTTTTACCCCTTAACTCTTGGCAAGATCAAATGTAGTATGAAGCCTTTTTTTTAGTGAAAACACGAAGATCGGACAAAATGACACTTTTCAAACACGTGATAGTTTTGCAACATCATTTTTTGATGTTTATTTTGAGTAAAATCGCGAAGATCGAACAAAAATTGTTTTATACAATACATTATAGAAGTTGTCTTTGAAAATATTTTAATATAATGAATTACTATTATTAAATTATCATGATGATGAGAAACCCAAAAGTATGTGTTCTTGTATTGCAAAAGAGTGTTGGGAAGATGAGTTTTTATAGTTATTGGTGCACGAGTGCAAGTTTAAATTGATGCCCGTAAGGCGTTTTCTAATTCTGATGTTGGTCATTATTGGGACTTAGCAGTTAACTTCTTGGATGAGATATGATTGTCGTTTTAGGCTAGTTTGGGTTAGATTATCCATTGCTAAACTTCTTTTGTGTACCTCTTGCGTATGAATCTTTTTAGTGAGTACTACCTCCGTCCCATATTCGATAAAATTTATATCATTTGATTGTTTTTTGAATATATTTTGTATGAAATATTTGTTTTTCAACAACAAGGAGTTTGCATAGTGATAGTGAGTTGTCTTCTTATATGAGAGATCAAGGGTACGACTCCTACTCGCTGCAAAATTTCCATTGTTGTTACCTTCCCACTTTCGTGGGCCTCGGAGGTTGAAAAGAATTTAAGGGTAAAGTTGAAAAGAAAAGGCTTCCAAAGTCAAAACATAACTACTAATAAATTCATATGCAACATGTGCACAAAAGAAACTCAGCAATGGATATTAATTCAACCCAACTCAGCCTAAAACAATAATCACATCTCATTCGAGAAGTTAACCGCTAAGTCCCAATAATGACCAACACCAGCATCAGAAAACACCTTATGGACATCAATTTCAGTCATGCACTTGTGCACCAAAAGCTATGAAAATTCGGTTTCACAACATTCCCTTGCCATACAAGCATACATTTATTCTTGAGTTTCTAATCATCATCTTAATTCAATAATACTAGTTTATATTTATATTAAAAAAACTAAGGATAAATCTTATTAAGATGCATTAATTTAATGTATTGTACAAAACGATTAATGTTAACTTTTATTCAAAATATATACAAGGTTTTTTGCACCTTAACTCTTGGCGAGATCAAATGAAGTATGAAACCTTTATTTTTGAGTGAAAACACGAAGATCGGACAAAATGACACTTTTCAAACATGTGATAGTTTTGAAACATCATTTTTTGATATTTTGTTTGAGTTAAAACGCGAAGATCGGACAAAAATCATTTTATACAATACATTATAGAAGTTGTCTTTGAAATTTTTTTAATATAAACATAAATTATAACTTACTATTATTAAATTATCATGATGATGAGAAATCCAAAAGTATGTGTTCTTGTATTGCAAAAGAGTGTTGGGAAGATGAGTTTTCATAGTTTTTGGTGCACGAGTGCAAGTTTAAATTGCTGCCCGTAAGGTGTTTTCTAATTCTGATGTTGGTCATTATTGGGACTTAGCGGTTAACTTCTAGGATGAGATATGATTGTCGTTTTAGGCTGGTTTGGGTTAGCTTATCCTTGCTAAGCTTCTTTTGTGTACCTTTTGCGTATGAATCTTTTTAGTGAGTACTACCTCTGTCTCATATTCGATAAAATTCATATCATTTGATTGTTTTTTGAATATATTTTGTATTAAATATTGTTTTTTAAACAACAAGGAGTTTGCATAGTGGTAGTGAGTTGTCTTCTTATATGAGAGGTCAAGGGTACGACTTCTACTTGCTGCAAAATTTCCATTGCTTTTACCTGCCCACTTTCATGGGCCTCGGAGGTTGAAAAGAATTTAAGGGTAAAGTAGAAAAAAAGGCTTCCAAAGTCAAAACATAACTACTAATATGGGACGGAGGTAGTAGTCACTAAATAAATTCATATGCAACATGTGCACAAAAGAAACTCAGCAATAGATACTACTTCAACCCAACCCACCCTAAAACAATAATCACATCTCATCCGAGAAGTTAACCGCTAAGTCGTAATAATGACCAATACCAACATCAGAGAAACACCTTATGGGCATCAATTTCAGTCATGCACTCGTGCATGAAAAGCTATGAAAATTCAGTTTCACAACATTCCCTTGCCATACAAGCGTACACTTATTCTTGAGTTTCTGATCATCATCTAAATTCAATGATACTAGTTTATATGTATATTAAATTTTTTTAACGATTATTCTTATTAAGATGCATTAATTTAATGTATTGTACAAAACGATTAATGTTAACTTTTATTCAAAATATATACAAGGTTTTTTGCACCTTAAATCTTGGCATGATCAAATGCAGTATGAAGCATTTATTTTTGAGAGAAAACACGAAGATCGGACAAAATGAGACTTTTCAAACACGTGATAGTTTTGCAAAATCACTCTTTTATGTTTATTTTGAGTGAAAACGCGAAGATTGGACAAAAACCGTTATATACAATACATTATAGAAGTTGTCTTTGTAAAAAATTTTTTAATATAAACATAAATTATGAATTACTATTATTAAATTATCATGATTATGAGAAATCCAAAAGTATGTGTTCTTGTATTGCAAATGAGTGTTGGAAAAATGAGTTTTCATAGTTATTGGTGTACGAGTGGAAGTTTAAATTGCTGCCCGTAAGGTGTTTTCTAATTCTGATGTTGGTCATTATTGGGACTTACCGGTTAACTTCTTGGATGAGATTTGATTGTCGTTTTAGGCTGCTTTGGGTTAGATTTTCCATTGCTAAGTGATATCGGGCAAAAAGTCACGTTTTTACCCCCTAAATCGAGGCCTAAAACAATAAAGATTAAAACTTTATCGGCAAAATTATCATTTTTTCGATTGGTTTTGTAGATTAAGTAATTACAAAGGCGATGCAAAAAGAATCAAGCAAAACGGAGCTAAAACGAAGAATCTAGAGCGAAAACGGTGAAAGTCAAGAAATCAAGTTACGATCCACGAAACAAAGTAGACCAGACCACGGATCCGGCCTGCCATCCGGGCTGCCATCCGGCCTGCCATAGGGGTCCGGCTTGCCAAATCCGCCCCACCATACGGCCTGGCAGCACGGATCCGGCTTGCCAGATCCGGCCTGCCATCCGGCCTGCCAGCCGGATTTGTCTGAAAATTCTGCCTATTTAAGGAGCCCTCCTCCACTCATTTTCAACACACTCAACTTGCAACACAATTCACATTTTCAATTTTCTTAGATAGTTTTTAGTAGTAGTTAGTTAGTTTTTATTTTCGGAGGATAATCCGAGTCCCTCGGACTCCGGGGCAGATTAAGTCGAGCTTTTCGGGCTTTTATCCGGTACGCCTTTCTTTTGTATTAAACATGTATCCTTACTCTTATTGTTTAATAAAGCGTTCTAATATTGCCATGATTGCTTAATTTATCCGTATGTTGCCATGATAGAAGTTTGGGTTAGTGTAATTATGTTGATTTAGTACAGTTATTGTTATACTGCTGAACTAGGAAGTCTGATAGATTTGTATGCTAGCATCTTAAGGATTGACCAACTTAGGTTGTGATCAGGACTTGTCCACCTATATGAAATTAGCTACTTCATAGGATTAAGACCCCTGGTTATACTGTATCTGAAGATTCTATGAACTCGGTATGGCCGGAGTTCCCGAGAGGCATCTAATGCACTTTTAGGACACGGAACCTAGGAATTGAGACATGAATGACCTAGTATACCTATTGAATGTTCCGAAGAGACCTCTTAGGAGCTGTTAAGATCTAGTTAGTGCCTCTACTGTGTGACCCAAGCCTATTGCATGTTCTTGTCTGATTGTTGCCTTAGGACTTAGTCATATCAACTGTTTAGGTACTCATTAGGTTTCTATCTGCTTTACTATCAGTCTGTTAACTATAATGCTGTATAATGTTTGTTCCGTTGTGATCTCACTAGTACGAAGTAACGGTAGTTAGTTTTCAATTAAGGTTTTGCCAACTTAAACCGACGGACTCCTTCCGTTTGTGATCAGTGTTCAATCAACACGGCACGCTGTTATTCAGTTATCTAAACTGATAACGGGGGTTAGGATTAGAGCTCAACCCACTAACACACCTAGTACCTTACTTAGGATAACCCCCGAGGTATTGTACGCTTCAGTTATACGACCAAGTGACATACTTCTCACTACTCAAAGAGAACTCCGAGAGTCAGAGACAAGTAGGTCTGTGTAATTGGCTCATCCAACCAGATCTACATCAGTCCAAACATAGCCTTAACATAAGCATAATTACCTCAACCTAACCCAGTACTGATATCGTGGTCAACATTTCCCTGATCTGCATACTCCGGATATCCTCCCACCTTTTTACTTTTCCGCATTTAGGGCCTTTAGTTAGAAAACCAACTACTATTTTCTATCCAGGTAATTTAAATAAAAGACAATTATCCACTTGATCTTCAATTCGTTAATCAGCATAAAAATTCGACACTAGGTTAACTTACACTTCTACACCTTAGGAAGTAAAGTAATTTAGGCCCCGCAAAATATAAATAACAAAACGACTGTGTGCTGCCTTGATCAACCAATTCAGACATCCTGCGACCTAACGACACCGCGGAAATAAAACCGTCCGTTTCGGCCATATCTTTGCAGTGACATCAAGTTCTCTGGCGCCGCTGCCGGGGATCGAATATTTTGATCGAGAAAGATTTTTAGCACACAAAGTATTGTTTGGTGGTGTCTAAGAAAGACAATTATACACGGACGTTGGTTATTGGATTTTCCGAATAGTCTCCAATTATATTGAAACCAAAAGGATCCTGCCTCTCCGTTGTCGGCCTGGCCACCTCTATACGAGTAATCTGTGAGAAGTCCTATCAGTTAAGATATCCGATCTGGTTAGCGACCGAATTTCAAGAATAATTGTTTTTATTAAATTATCGATCCTTTTAGTAAATTAATATTTTCTAAAAGTTACTTTTAAGTCTTTTTTCTTTTATATAAAATCTGAAAACCTAAAAATGGAACAACAAGACACCCTTGCTTCTATGCATAAATCATGCTTAGAGGAAAGAGGAGGACCAATCACCTTAGGAACCGAAGGAACTCCTGAAATCAGTTCACACATGATTAAACTAGTCAGTATGATCTGTAAATTTCAAGGATTACCGACTGACGATCCTAATTTTCATATAAACAAATTTATCAGTCTGGTTGACTCTTTTAAGAAGGACGTAAACGAGAAAAACATTTTAAAACTGCATCTTTTTCCATATTCACTTTCTAAACACGCTTCAGCATGGTTTGATGCGCTTAATCCGAATTCAATCAATACGTGGGAGGACTTGACCACTAAATTTCTAAACAAATATTATCCACCCTCCCTGCAAACCTGTTTGAGAAATGACATCACTAACTTTTCCCAAAAAGAGAATGAGTCATTGTGTCTAGCATGGAATAGAGTAAAGATGATGCTTAAAAGATGTCCGAATCATTCGTTAAGTCGGGCAGACATAGTCTGTACGCTTTACAATGGTTTGACCAAGGATGATAAGTCTCTCCTCGACATGGCCTCGCAAGGCAATTTCATGTCTCGAACGGCAGATGAAGCATGGGATCTCTTGGACACGATAGCTACACAACAGGAAAGCTGGAACAATGAAGCTGCTGAGAAAGATGACGTCTTCGCGCATACGGTAAAAATGTTGGAAACCAGGTTACAAGATCTCACCCTCACTCTTCAAAGTTTACAAATTCCTGATAAATCCGATGCTACTAGAACCAATCTAAGGTATCCTTACCCTAGATGGGCACACAAACAGCACAATAGCTCGGATTATAATATAATATTTCCAGTGCACAAACCTACTCTCCACTCTAAGGAAATTTTAGCGGAATTTATGAAAAAGCAATATATGATAAACCTTCAAGTCATAGAATGCCAAAACAAGTTTGACACTTTGATAAAGACTTTTGAAGAATTAATCACGAATTTTCAGCTTACGCTTAAAAGTTTAACCACTAAAATTGAGTTAGAGTGTAGCGAGTTTGATGCCCTCGTAATCACTCGAGGAGGAAAAGAAACAACTGTTAATGTACCCATACAAGATTTTTCCGATAAGGAACCTGTGCCAATTGACCCAGTTGTCAATCCACCGGAACCTATCTCTCCTAAGGCCCCAGAAATTATTCCGCGCGCCCGCATACCTTTCCCAGGTAGGCTTAGGAAGGAAAAACAAGAGGCACAATTTTCCAAGTATTGGGACATTATCAAGAATTTACATTTGAATGTACGTCTAGTAGATGCTTTAGTAGAAATGCCAAATTGCGCTAAATTTTTCAAAGAACTGCTTTCAAACAAAGAGAGATTAAGAGAGATAGTTAGCTTGCCTTTAAGTGAAGAATGCTCATTAGTGTTACAGCATGGAATTCCCCCTAAGTTAGGAGATACAGGAAGATTTACGGTACCTTGCTACCTGCAAGATGTTCAGATTAGTAATGCTTTAGCAGACTTAGGAGCCAGTGTAAACCTAATGCCCTATTCATTATTCAAAAAGCTAGGATTAAATGATTTAAGACCAACCAGGATGACTATCCAACTCGTGGACAGATCAGTTAAGATCCCTAGGGGAATAGCTGAAGATGTCCTAGTTAGAGTGGATAAGTTTACATTCCCCGTTGATTTTGTCATTATGGATATTGAGGAAGACACGAAGGTCCCACTCATTCTTGGCAGACCGTTCCTAAACACTGCCAAGGCCGTAATTGACGTTCACAAGAAATCATTAAAGTTACGGGTTGGAGAAGAAGAAATCACATTCAATATTGATCGCCTCATGAACCATCCTAAGGAAGAGGATGTGAATCTCTCTGATTCTTTTCAAGAACTCGTCAACGAATACCTGGAAGAGACAATGGCCATTTGCAGTCAAGATCAAATTTCTAAGGATCTGTTCTTTACACCTCCTCAAGGAAATCTTGATGACCACTCCGCCATAGATCTCGGTCGACATACATCTCCCCTCTCTGGAAGCAACCTTATTGGCAGTTCTATTCAAATAGCACGGCTAGGACAAGGCATTCCTTTACCTCTACTAAGGAGAAGACCGAATGAAAATTCAGATTTCATTCCGGTATATCAGGAACTCCAGTCAAAGGAAGACTGTGAGGATTTTCCCGAACCTACCTTCGAAACTAAAGAAGAAGTTTCTGAAGAGGAAGCATTGAGAAGGACAATTTCCAGAAATGAAGAACAGATAGCATCAGTTACCGCTACTGAAGAATCAGAATTCCAGGAGAGGTACGACTCGTTAGATCGTGAAGAGATAGCTAGAATGAAGCCGTCTATCGAGGAGCCTCCTGAATTGGAATTGAAGAAGTTACCCGACAATCTGGAGTATGCATTCTTAGAAGGAGAATCGCAACTCCCTGTGATCATATCGAAAGACCTCAAGCCACAAGAAAAGGCTAAATTGATTCAAGTGCTGAAATCACATAAGAAGGCAATTGCTTGGAAGATCTCCGACATCAAAGGGATCAGCCCCAACTATTGCACCCACAAGATCTTCATGGAAGACGATTTCAAGCCATCAGTTCAGAGGCAAAGAAGGGTCAACCCTATGATTCAAGAAGTCGTCAAGAAAGAAGTAATCAAACTTCTGGACGCCGGACTGATCTATCCAATCTCAGACTCACCATGGGTCAGTCCCGTTCAAGTGGTACCCAAAAAGGGAGGGACGACTGTCATTCAAAACGAGAATAATGAGCTTATTCCAACACGGGAGGTCACCGGTTGGAGGGTTTGCATAGACTATCGTAAACTTAACGATGCAACCCGGAAGGATCATTTTCCGTTACCTTTTATTGATCAGATGTTGGAACGTCTATCAGGGAACGAGTACTACTGTTTCCTAGACGGTTTTTCCGGCTATTTTCAAATTCCCCTCGACCCAAAGGACCAGGAGAAAACAACCTTTACTTGTCCTTATGGAACATTCGCCTATCGTCGTATGCCATTCGGGCTATGCAATGCACCCGCTACCTTTCAGCGATGCATGGTGGCAATATTCTACGACATGATTGAGCGTTGTATGGAAGTCTTCATGGACGACTTCTCGGTCTTTGGAAGTACCTTTGATTCATGTCTGTCAAACCTTGACAAGATGCTCACCCGGTGTGAAGAGTCGAATCTAGTTCTCAATTGGGAAAAATGTCACTTCATGGTAAAAGAAGGGATAGTTTTAGGACATAAGATCTCCAAAGCAGGGATAGAAGTTGATAAGGCTAAGATTGAGACCATTTCAAAACTTCCAGAACCCACCACAGTAAGAGCGGTGAGGAGTTTTCTAGGACACGCTGGTTTCTACCGACGCTTCATTAAGGATTTCTCAAAGGTCACCCGACCTCTCACTCATCTTCTAGGGAAGGAAGTCCCGTTTGTGTTTGATGAAGAATGTAGAAAAGCATTCAACTTTCTGAAAGAGCAGCTAACACATGCACCGATCATGATAGCTCCTGACTGGAGTCTACCATTTGAGATCATGTGTGATGCGAGCGATTTCGCAGTTGGATCAGTGCTTGGACAACGGGTAGATAAACATTTTCATCCAATCTATTACGCCAGCAAAACCTTAACCGGAGCTCAAGAGAATTACACTACCACGGAAAAGGAGCTGCTAGCCGTAGTATTCACCTTCGACAAATTCCGTTCCTATCTTATCTTGTCCAAGACTACGGTCTACACAGATCATTCAGCCCTCAAATATCTTTTCACAAAGCAAGACGCAAAGCCAAGACTCCTACGATGGATCTTACTCCTTCAAGAATTCGACATCGAGATTAAAGACAAGAAAGGAGCCGAGAACGTCGCAGCAGATCATCTTAGTCGTTTGGAGAATCCGACGATGGAAAAGCTTGCAGAACAAGATATCAGAGATAAATTTCCAGAAGAACAGCTTATGAGTTTAGGACAAACTCACATAGGATCACAATTTACAGATACCCCGTGGTATGCTGACATGGCCAACTATTTAGTTGCCGGAGTAGTACAGAAAGGGATGAGTACCTCCCGAAGAAGGAAGTTCTTCAGGGATGCAAAGTACTACTACTGGGAAGATCCTTACCTGTTTAGAATTTGCCCTGATCAGATAATCAGGAGGTGCGTAGATGAAAAACAAGCAGCAGGGATTCTTCACCAATGTCATCATGGACCAACTGGAGGTCATCATGGAACGAACTTAACAGCAAGAAAAGTCTACGAATCAGGATTCTACTGGCCATCTATATTTCGAGATGCGCAAGAGCTTGTAAAGCGTTGCGACGCATGCCAAAGACAAGGCAATATCTCTATGAAGAACGAGATGCCTAGGACTAACATCCAAGCTTGCGAAATCTTTGATATATGGGGATTAGACTTCATGGGCCCTTTCCCAAAGTCTAACGGGAAAGAATACGTCCTCGTAGCAGTCGATTACGTCTCCAGATGGGTGGAAGCTCAAGCATTTCCGACAAACGATGCCAAAGTCGTCACAAATTTTCTGAAGAGACTATTCTGCAGATTTGGAGCTCCCCGTGCAATCATTAGTGATAGAGGCACACACTTCTGTAACACTCAGTTTATGAAGGTGATGCAGCAATACGGAGTTACCCACAAGATGTCCACTGCTTATCATCCGCAGACCAATGGACAGGCAGAGGTCACAAACAGAGCACTTAAAAGGATATTAGAACGAACTGTCGGCCATCATGGAAATAAATGGGCCGAAAAGTTAGACGATGCTCTGTGGGCATTCCGGACTGCCTACAAGAATCCTCTAGGAACTACACCCTACAGAATGATCTATGGGAAAGCTTGTCATCTTCCGTTGGAACTCGAATACAAAGCTCTCTGGGCGCTGAAGACCTGCAATCTCGATCCCTCAGTTACCGTTAAACACAGAAAGATGCAAATGAACGAACTCGCCGAATTGAGAGACCAAGCATATGAAACGTCGTATATCTACAAGGAACGAACGAAACTTACGCATGATGCCAAATTAATTCCTACAAAGTTCGCTCCTGGAGATAAGGTTCTTCTCTTCAATTCTCGGTTCAAGAAGTTCGCGGGAAAATTTAGATCAAGATGGAGTGGCCCATACAAAGTTGTACACGCTTTTCCACACGGAGCTGTGGAGTTGGAAGGACCCACGAGGAATTTCAAAGTCAATGGCCACCGGTTGAAGGCATATCTAGAAGACCACAAGAAGGAGGAACACCTTTTCTCCTTCGATCCATTTTGAAGATCGGAAAAGTCGAGCTGTAACGACTTGATAAACAAAGCGCTCTTGGGAGGTACCCCTTGCTTATCCTTTTTATTTTATTTATTTTCTTTCAAATTATTTTCAGTCTTAAGATATTATTCCTGTACTAACCAACTAAGCGCCATACTTGCGCTTAGTGCTCACGGTTTTGTTTAATGTGTTTTAGGCAATATTATGCCAAGTTCTGAAGCATCAGCGAGCTTACCTGTACGCAGAAGGAGGACTCCTGTCGTTTATTCATCAGGGAGCAGTGCCGGCCAGCACAGACCGTCTACAGGCCAACTAGGCCCTAGAAGACTGGTACTACAGAGCATCGAGGAAGATATCAGCACAGCGCCACCATCTCCCCCGGTCAGACGATCTAGACGTCTAGCCAGGAGACCGGCTGAGCATTCACCACTGTCAGATTCATATGAGCCGCCGATATCTATCCACTATGGAGCTACACTGAGCGACCCAGATGTTGCGTGGGCGCTACTGAGGGATCAACAGAGCCTTTATAAGGCTCTGCGAGCATACTTCCGTCGTGAAGAGATGCCTCACTCTACCCTATGCCCATCATCATATAGGCTAGTACCTCGTGCCCAAACATCACAACGGTCTACGCCTGGACGGTCTACGCCTGGGCAGTCTACGCCAGCATCGGTTCACTCTGTTACTATGCCACCACATGCTACTGCTACGCCTATTGTGCCGCCTGCCCCAGTTGCAGAGCCGACTCCAGCTTCAGCATTGCCACATGGTTGTCATCTAGTGACCATCCCGATTTCAGTAGAGCCACCAACAGCTCAGGTTTTTGAGATCACGGGAACCATACCCGATGAGGATCCCCTCGCAGATTTATCTCAGCTGGAGCTACCTTCAGACTTTTGTCTTAATTCTTTGTTGGGCCCTGATTTGGGTACGGGAGACACTTTTGAGCGCCTGCCGGGTTTGGACTTGGATGAGGATGATTTCAGATATCTTTTGGAGCCTACACATCAGGATAGTATCATCTAGACTACCTTATCTTTATTTTTACAGTTTTTATCTTTTGAAAATATTGTATTGAAAAGTTGTTATATAGTAGAAATGCTGCCTTTCTCTTTGTTCTTCATGCAGAATTATTATTATACAAGAGACTGGTATGTAGGAGATGGACCGTAGGAGGCTAATACTAGGAAAGTAACGCGACCATAGAGAAGTAATCGTTCCTTAACCTTTTTCAATTATAACGCACTAAAATCTCTAAGTGTGGGGTTACCCCCGCAACCAACTTAGAATTTTAGAAGTCATGTCCTTAATTTATAAAGTATTAATATTCTTCTAAGAGAACATTAGGGACAATGTTCTTCTAAGTGTGGGGTAATGGGTAAGGTTTTTAAAGGTCGAAATTTCAAGACAAGTAACCAAAACGCCAGTTTTTGAAAAATTCTTTTGTCCAAAAGTAATTAAGCTATGGATATTGGGTAATTTTGAAAAATTCTTACTTTGTTATTGCCCAAAAGATCTAATAAAATTGCTAGAAATCAGTTTTCGGAACATTTATTAGAACGGAACGATTAAGCTAGAGCTAATGTTTTGTGTCAAAAGATTTCTTTTAAGAAAGTATGTTAAAGGCTACGCATGATCAAGCACGACCCCTACTCTTAAAAAGTGAGGACTTTGGACCCAAAGTATCTGTACGACCCATCAAATAGACAGTACTTTGTAATTTCAATTGATGAGCGTGCCGGTGTACGGTTCAAGTTAGAACTTGGTTCAGACATACGTTTCGAGGCCAATGGTTAGTGAGCGCCATACGTGGTGCAGGTGCGATACTCCTTCCGAAATCATTCCAAATAGAGAAGAAAAAAAAAAAAAACCTTCCGTTTCCGTTTCCATTTCCACGTAATTTCAACCAGACCAACTCACCACAAGAGTTGAAGGATCAGAAATATTCACCCCAAATTCACTCCCAAATACACCATACACCATTTCATTCCCCTTTCCATTTTCACCAAAGATCCAGAGATCAATGAAGAGATAGATCGATCAAATTCGCTTCAAAAGCACTAGTCAAAAGATTCCGAAACCCTGATTGTTTTTGATAGGTCAAAGACCTATTTTCAGTGATTATCACTTCCTCTCTGGGCACCAGGAACAAGAAGACAAAAGTTATGAAGAAAGGGTATGCCAAAAAAAAAAAAAAAAAAAAAAATTTGAAAGAGCAAAGTCTCTAAATAAGGCAAAAAGAAACCCGAGGAAATGCCCTAAAGAAGAACGATGGAAGAGAAAAAGAAAAATTCTAGACAAAGTCTTAGCAAATCCGCCTCTTCCGAAGAAAAACCTTTACGGGAGTCTCAGCCATTATCTATCCAAAAACGGATACTCTGAAGAATCGAAGTCTATCAATTCTCTCAAAAATCGAAAGATCTGGATCCCTTTCACCAACATTCATACATTTCCATCCAAAACCCCTTTAACCCGTCTTCCTCTTGAAGGAATGCCTAGGAAGAAGATCAGTGCCGTCCTCATCTAACCGGTGGAGATATCGATGCTTTACCAAGCCTATGATGCGAACCGTTACACGACTGGCTTCTGAGCGACAATACAAGTAGAATAGGACACCCTAAACACTTGAGTGATATGAGTGATCCGTCTGTGAGAAGCCTGATCATGTATACTCTACATCTGAGAGTTGGGAAGTATGCCTTTTCCACTACGGACGAGACTGAGATCTAACGGCCAAATCATCAAGTTCGAAACTTTTTCTAATACTTTCGAACGATGAACCGACTTCCGATGAAGGCATAATAAAAAGATCTACGGGTGGGGCATAGAACAATCCAGTAGAAAGAACCCGATATTCCCGCTTATTTGCTTGAGGACAAGCAAAGCTAAGTGTGGGGTATTTGATATCGGGCAAAAAGTCACGTTTTTACCCCCTAAATCGAGGCCTAAAACAATAAAGATTAAAACTTTATCGGCAAAATTATCGTTTTTTCGGTTGGTTTTGTAGATTAAGTAATTACAAAGGCGATGCAAAAAGAATCAAGCAAAACGGAGCTAAAACGAAGAATCTAGAGCGAAAACGGTGAAAGTCAAGAAATCAAGTTACGATCCAGGAAACAAAGTAGACCAGACCACGGATCCGGCCTGCCATCCGGGCTGCCATCCGGCCTGCCATAGGGATCCGGCTTGCCAAATCTGCCCCACCATACGGCCTGGCAGCACGGATCCGGCTTGCCAGATCCGGCCTGCCATCCGGCCTGCCATCCGTGTTGCCAGCCGGATTTGTCTGAAAATTCTGCCTATTTAAGGAGCCCTCCTCCACTCATTTTCAACACACTCAACTTGCAACACAATTCACATTTTCAATTTTCTTAGATAGTTTTTAGTAGTAGTTAGTTAGTTTTTATTTTCGGAGGATAATCCGAGTCCCTCGGACTCCGGGGCAGATTAAGTCGAGCTTTTCGGGCTTTTATCCGGTACGCCTTTCTTTTGTATTAAACATGTATCCTTACTCTTATTGTTTAATAAAGCGTTCTGATATTGCCATGATTGCTTAATTTATCTGTATGTTGCCATGATAGAAGTTTGGGTTAGTGTAATTATGTTGATTTAGTACGGTTATTGTTATACTGCTGAACTAGGAAGTCTGATAGATTTGTATGCTAGCGTCTTAAGGATTGAACAACTTAGGTTGTGATCAGGACTTGTCCACCTATATGAAATTAGCTACTTCGTAGGATTAAGACCCCTGGTTATACTGTATCTGAAGATTCTATGAACTCGGTATGGCCGGAGTTCCCGAGAGGCATCTAATGCACTTTTAGGACACGGAACCTAGGAATTGAGACATGAATGACCTAGTATACCTATTGACTGTTCCGAAGAGACCTCTTAGGAGATGTTAAGATCTAGTTAGTGCCTCTACTATGTGACCCAAGCCTATTGCATGTTCTTGTCTGATTGTTGCCTTAGGACTTAGTCATATCAACTGTTTAGGTACTCATTAGGTTTCTATCTGCTTTACTATTAGTCTGTTAACTATAATGCTGTATAATGTTTGTTCCGTTGTGATCTCACTAGTACGAAGTAACGGTAGTTAGTTTTCAATTAAGGTTTTGCCAACTTAAACCGACGGACTCCTTCCGTTTGTGATCAGTGTTCAATCAACACGGCACGCTGTTATTCAGTTATCTAAACTGATAACGGGGGTTAGGATTAGAGCTCAACCCACTAACACACCTAGTACCTTACTTAGGATAACCCCCGAGGTATTGTACACTTCAGTTATACGACCAAGTGACATACTTCTCACTACTCAAAGAGAACTCCGAGAGTCAGAGACAAGTAGGTCTGTGTAATTGGCTCATCCAACCAGATCTACATCAGTCCAAACATAGCCTTAACATAAGCATAATTACCTCAACCTAACCCAGTACTGATATCGTGGTCAACATTTCCCTGATCTGCATACTCCGGATATCCTCCCACCTTTTTACTTTTCCGCATTTAGGGCCTTTAGTTAGAAAACCAACTACTATTTTCTATCCAGGTAATTTAAATAAAAGACAATTATCCACTTGATCTTCAATTCGTTAATCAGCATAAAAATTCGACACTAGGTTAACTTACACTTCTACACCTTAGGAAGTAAAGTAATTTAGGCCCCGCAAAATATAAATAACAAAACGACTGAGTGCTGCCTTGATCAACCAATTCAGACATCCTGCGACCTAACGACACCGCGGAAATAAAACCGTCCGTTTCGGCCATATCTTTGCAGTGACATCACTAAGCTTCTTTTGTGTACCTCTTGCGTATGAATCTTTTTAGTGAGTACTATCTCCGTCCCATACTCGATAAAATTTATATCAATGGATTGTTTTTTTGAAAATATTTTGTGTTAAATATTGTTTTTTAAAACAACAAGGAGTTTGCATAGTGGTAGTGAGTTGTCTTCTTATATGAGAGGTCACGGGTACGACTCCTACTCACTGCAAAATTTTCCTTGTTGTTACCCACCCACTTTCATAGGCCTCAGAGGTTGAAAAGAATTTAAGGGAAAAGTTGAAAAGAAAAGGCTTCCAAAGTCAAAACATAACTACTAACATGGGACGGAGGTAGTACATACTAAATAAATTTATACGCAATATGTGCAGAAAAGAAACTCAGCAACAGTTACTACTTCAACCCAACCCAGCCTGAAATAATAATCACATCTCATCCGAGAAGTTAACCGCTAAGTCCCAATAATGACCAATACCAGCATCAAAAACACCTTATGGGCATCAATTTCAGTCATGCACTTTTGCACCAAAAGCTATGAAAATTCGGCTTCACAACACTCCATTGCCATACAAGCGTACACTTATTCTTGAATTTCTGATCATCATCTTAATTCAATAATACTAGCTTATATTTATATTAAAATAATTTAACTATAATTCTTATTAAGATGCATTAATTTAATGTATTGTACAAAATGATTAATGTTAACTTTTATTCAAAATATATAGAAGGTTTTTTGCACCTTAACTCTTAGCAAGATCAAATGCAGTATGAAGCCTTTATTTTTGAGTGAAAACAAGTAGATCATACAAAACGACACAATACATTGTAGAAGTTGTCTTTGGAAATTATTAACATAAACGTAAATTATGAATTACTATTATTAAACTATCATGATGATGATAAACCCAAAAGTATGTGTTCTTGTATTTCAAAGGAATGTTGGGAAACTGAGTTTTCTTAGTTATTGGTGCACGACTGCAAGTTTAAATTGCTGCCTGTAAGGTGTTTTCTAATTCTGATGTTGGTCATTATTGGGACTTAACGGTTAACTTCTTGGATGAGATATGATTATCGTTTTAGGCTGGGTTGGGTTAGATTATCCATTGTTGAGCTTCTTTTGTGTACCTCTTGCGTATGAATCTTTTTAGTGAGTTCTACCTTCGTCCCATATTAATATATATATATTTTTTTGACTTTGTAGGTCTTTTCTTTCCAATTTTGAATTTAAATATTTTTATTTATATTAAATTTAATTCGATAATATATATATATATATATATATATATATATGTATATATATATATATATCAATAGATTGTTTTCTGAATATACTTTATATTAAATATTGTTTTTTTAACAACAAGTAGTTTGCATTGTGGTAGTGAGTTGTCTTCTTATATGAGAGGTCAAGGGTACGACTCCTACTTGTTGCAAAATTTCCCTTGTTGTTACCCGTCTACTTTCATGGGCCTCGAAGGTTGAAAAGAATTTAAGGACAAAGTGGAAAAGAAAAGACTTTCAAAGTCAAAACATGAAAAGACTTTCAAAGTCAAAACATGACTACTAATATGGGACAACGGTAGTACTCACTCAATAGATTCATACACAACAGGTGCACAAAAGAAAGTCAATAATGGATACAACTTCAACCCAACCCACCTTGAAACAATAATCACATCTCATCTGAGAAGTTAACCGCTAAGTCCCAATAATGACCAATACCAGCATCAAAAAACACCTTATGGGCAGCAATTTCAGTCATGCACTCGTGCACTAAAAGCTATGAAAGTTCGGTTTTACAATACTCCCTTGCCATACAAGCGTACACTTATACTTATCTGATCATCATCTTAATTCAATAATACTAGTTTATATTTATATTAAAAAATTTAACGATAACTCTTATTGAGATGCATTAATTTAATGTATTGTACAAAATGATTAATGTTAACTTTTATTCAAAATATATACAAGGTTTTTTGCACCTTAACCATTGACAAGATCAAATGCAGTATGAATCCTGAGTGAAAACGTGTAGATCGGACAAAATGACATTTTTCAAACACGTGATAGTTTTGCAACATCTTTTTTCGATGTTTATTTTGAGTGAAAACGCGAAGATCGGAAGCGGACGAGTAGCGATACGCTTGATGAGTTTCTCTGACATCGCTGATAATTTAAAAGGCGTATTCACTTTGTCGCCACCCATCATAGCAAACCAGTTATTTAACATATCATCTGCCACACAGGGCTGCTCCATCTGCACACTTATTATGCCAGAGAGCCCAAGATCAATGTTTCTATCAACTCTTGGCGTGCTTCTGTGATAGTCTTTCCTACGCTCTTCCTCCAGCTACCCCACGGGTAATAACGTAGAATCTTGCAGCGATGCCTTGAATGTATCAGTGTTTACGCGCGAACCTCCGTCATTCAAGGAGGGAAGCATGTAACCCATCTTCTTTAACAATTTTTGTGCTTCATTCGTTGAAACAGTTTTGGGAGTTGGACCAGCCGGAATACCTGGTCTTGTTTGGTCATCATAATTTGCAGGTACTGGACCTTCAGGGCATGGCATTGCTTCTTCCTCAAAGTAGAGTCTGGTGCGACCCATGTCTTCTTAAAAATGATTCTTATGAATATGTCCATGTGGTGTTTGGAGACTGCAATCTTCATTTGGGTTCAAAGGGTTATATTGATCTTTAGATGCAATTGGTGGTGGTGGTGGAGTTGAAGAATTCCCCGTCATTTCTTCGATGAATTGTCGATTGTATAACTGTGGGTCCCACGAATGGCGCCAAATGATCAAGCCAAAAATGACTTGAGTGCAATGTATTGTGATGAAAGAAATACAATCTACCTTCAATGTAGGAATCTCGGTTGGAAATGGAGGATTTGGGGGTGTTGTTGTAAAAATGCAAATTGGTATTCTAAAGGCTTTCTTTTCCCTAAGGCCACTTTTTGAGTGACTCGTGACATTGACGTTCTCAATACCGAAGTGAAGCGTTTGGGAAATCCTTGACTTGTTGATGAGGAAAGATTGATGGTGGTAGTGAATCTTGATTTTTGAGGTTTGAAGAATGCTCCTAGAAGGGTTTGCACTAAAAAGATTGATTAATGTTTTATTTAATTTAGATGTGATGTCTTGCGGGTATTGTTGATTTAGAACCATTCTAGGGAGCAAGTAAGTGTTAGATTGTGTTGTTGATTATGAAACGTGAAGAGGATAATAGGCTTGAATTGGGATGTTTTTGAGGATGTTGTTAAAGGTTGAAGTTTGTGCATTGTCATCATTTGTGAAGGTATCAAGTGGCTTGGCACGCCACTTCTTGAGTTTCGCCCGTTTAACAAATTGGGTAATGTTGAAGCCAAGTCCTTGGTTGTATGTGAGATTGTGAAGGAATTATGTTTGTGAGAAGTTTGTGGAATTTGAAGAATGTAGTCTTGGTTAGGAGAAGTGGTGGTTACTTATGAGGTTTAGATTCAAGATTTTGTCAAGGATTGCCACTAGTTGTCCATTGGAGTTTTGATGAGGGTTGATTGAAGATTGATGTGCTTGAATCTTGGAAGTTGGAGTTTTGGAATTTGGAGTATTGGAAATAAGAATAGAGGTTGATAATCGACATTGGCTAATCATAAGTATTTGGAGATCACTTGAGCCTTCGAAGTTGCATAATCATTGAGGTAACTCTTTATGTTCGATTCTTGCACTTTGGTATTGGTCTTGCTATGTTATTATCGTCTTGAGATGCTATCTCCATTGCTTGTTTGATTTGAGTTTTCTTGAGGACAAGCAAGTCCTAAGTGTTGAGGATTTGATGTTGCTCGATTTACACATGTTTTACCTCGCAATATCTTCCTCGTTTCACTCATTTTTGAGGTTATTGAGCTCGAAAGGGTTATTTGATCAAATTGGTTCAAGGCTGAAAATCATTACTTGGTGTAAAATTGATTAAGTTTGGCCTAAAAGTGAACCACAATGGCAAAAACCAAAGGAAATGCAGGAAAACAGGAAATGCGGCGCACCAAAAGGGCCAATGCAGCGCACCTGTAGTGTAAATTAGACCCTCTTGTTGACAAGTAAGCTTCCTCACACAGAAAATGTGCCGCATGTATCAGAAAATTGTGGCACATGCGTTTGTTGAGCAGTAAATGTGGCGCAACTTTAGAAGATGCGGCGCACCAGTATTTCGCCCAAAAATGCGGCCCATCAGGAATCAAATGCGGCGCATTTACGGAGTTTTTAGGTCAGAATGTTTCAGCTATAAATAGAAAAGGAGATTAGGTTTTTGGGAGCTTTAACGCCATTTAAACAATAGAAATTTTTTTTTTTTAAGTTTAAGTCCTTGCCCAGATCAGGCTAATGCCGTGGCGCGGCACCTTCTGTCGCGGCGCGACACATAACTAGAAATTTGACCTTGCTTAGCAGCCTTTCTGTTACCAAATCCAGCTCTATGCCACGGCGCGGCATAGATTGTCGCGGCACGAAGTTCAACGGGAACTGGGACAGAATCTGCAACTTAAGTACAAAACCACAATTTTACCAATTCAATAGCTCAAAACACATTCTCAACATCACAAGACATATTTAAACTTAATTTAAACAGTTTCTAGCATCGATAAACATAGCGGAAGTCTTTTAACCAAAAACAACGGGTTTACACATTCAAGTATAACATTTGGTCCCGAAAACTTAAAAGAACATATTCATTAATTACAAAAGGCTTTGGCGTTGATAAGCGGTACCAATTGAGCTTGGTTCAAAATAAAGACTTGCATTTACCACTTACTCTAATGCCAATGCTCCACTACTCTTCAAACGGGTTCTTTACCTTCTCGATGGCCTTTAGCTCCTAAAACATAAAACAACACGGGGGTAAGTTTTTACACTTAGTGAGTTATAGGCGAATAATGAAGCATAAAACATTGGGCATAACAATCACATTACTTGTCTTTCAACCTAACGGTTGCTTACTACTTTCGGATCCGACTCTTACTTACCATAGACATGACCTACTAGCCCGACCCTAGTAATCATGCCTAAGCTAACCATAGGCATACTCATATGCCTAAGCTACCATAGTCTCATTTCATTCTCATAAACATACATAGATACTTAAAGTGTCTAAGCTAACTCAAACCATAGACAAGATTACTAGCAAAGTAATAATCTTGCCTAAGCTACACATCAACCATAGATATAATTATTAGATGAAACTAATAATTCTATCTAAGCTACTCAACTAGTGCACTTAGTCGTTACTCTCTTGCACGGATGTAATCCGAGAACACTAAGCCACTCTTGACCCGCCCATATTACCCCCTAAAAACTCACCTTGATTAAACGGATTTTCTTGATCACTTAAGGCTCCTTTTCCTTGATTAGCACCTATACATGAGCTAATCTCATAAATAACATAACTCAATCAAAATTACAACTTTAATACATTCATACACTTACACATTGACTTAACCCCCTATTTACTCCAATCTACACATTAACACTTACATACATAGCATTTGACTTATCATTTCCAATATAACACATTATCAAGCAAACATCATTTCCTTAATCATACAAATCTCTAGTTCATCTTTTATGATCATAACATGCAATTCTTTCAATTATTCCATTAAAGATCAAATGTGCATAAATCCATTTCCTTTACTAGCAACCCTAAATCATCAATTATCCAAATTCCATAACTTACCACAATAACAACAATTCATACATGAACTTTCTTCTTCATAATTCTCAACTAGAACACATAAACATTTCATTGAGGCATTTCATCAAACACCTAATGTGCATGACTTAACTTTAAGCCAAATTAACATCAATTCCATCTTAATCACTTACATGCACTCAATTAGCAAGTGTACTCATGAATTTACTTCCAAAATCAATTACCAATTCATTTTTAATCAAACAAGTGTGCACAAAATCAACATACAACAACTTCTAAGCTCAAGATTCATCACAAACATCCAATATTAGTGATACATAGATATAAAAGTTCATACCTTGACTCTAGGGGTTCAAGAACCCTAATTATGCACAAAAGAGAAGAAATTGGAGAATTAAAGCTTGCTAGAGTGATTAGAGTGCCTTAGATTAAACAATTTTACAATTGCATGAACAAATCCTTTCAATTGATGGATTACTCTTCTTCTCCTCCAAAATGTCGACACACACATACACCTAAACACACTCACTGTATTTTTTTTTTGTAAAATGAATTGATTTCCAGCATTTTCACTTCTTTATTAAAACAACTTTGTCTTATTTGCAATTTCTACCCTCTCCATCAAAACTCTATCATGGGAGGTCCTTAAATCTAACTTTGCACCATTAGTCCTTTCTAACTTAACCAACAACTTAACTCTTGTCAATTTATATAAAATAAATCATTTCATCCATATTTATAATAATAAAATTACATAAAATAATACCTTAAATAATTGGGATGTTACAACTCTCCCCCTCTTGGATTATTCACGTCCTCGCGAACCATTCTTGATGCAACGATGGATAATACTTCATAAGACATTCTTCGGGTTCCCACGTACATTCGGAACCCTTTCTAAATTTCCATAACACTTTCAATAAGATTACCGACTTATTTCTCAATTGCTTAACCTTTTGATCCAAAATCTTTATTGGCTTTTCCGCATATCTTAACTTATCATCAACCTCAATCTCGTTCAAAGGAACATAAGTTGATTCATCCGCCAAACACTTTCTCAATTGTGACACGTGAAATGTGTCATGTATATTACTCAATTCATCGGGCAAGGCCAAACGATAGGCTACCTTCCCGACTTTCGCCACTATCTCAAATGGTCCCACAAACCTTGGACCCAATTTTCCCCTTTTTCTAAAACGAATGATACCCTTCCACGGGGAAACTTTTAGCATTACTTTATCACCCACTTGAAATTCTATCGACTTTCTCCTTTTGTCTACATAAGACTTTTGTCGATCTTGTGCCGCCTTCATTCTTTCACGTATTTGATCGATCATTTCGGTGGTTTGTTGTACTATTTCCGTGCTTCCTAATTCCCTTTGACCCACTTCGCCCCAATATATCGGGGTTCTACACCTCCTTCCATACAACATCTCATAAGGCGCCATTCCAATAGTAGAATGATAACTATTATTGTACGAAAATTCAACTAAAGGTAGATGAGCATCCCAACTACCACCAAAATCGATGACGCACGCCCTTAACATATCCTCAAGAGTTTGTATAGTTCGCTCACTTTGACCATCCGTTTGTGGGTGAAACGCGGTACTCACATGTAACTTAGTACCCATCTCCTCTTGAAACTTTCTCCAATATCGTGATGTAAATCGGGTGTCTCGGTCCGAAACAATGGAAACCGACATTCCATGCCTTGCAACAACCTCTTTCATATATAACTTAGACATTGCTTCAGATGATGAAGCTTCTCTTATTGCCAAAAATAACGCACTCTTAGTCAATCTATCAACAATAACCTAAATTGCGTCGTGTTGTCGAGGGGTCTTAGGCAACTTAGTCACTAAATCCATTGTAATGTGTTCCCATTTCCAAACCGGTACTTTTAAAGGTTGCATCTTACCGTAAGGCATTTGATGATCGGCTTTCACTTGAAGACAAGTAAGTCATTTATGCACATACTTAACTATATCCCTCTTCATTCCCGGCCACCAATAGTCTTTCCTTAGATCTCTATACAATTTCGTAGCACCGGGGTGAATCGAATACTTAGATTTGTGAGCTAAATCGAGGAGCTCACTTCTAACACCACTTTGTAGAGGTACCCAAATTCTCCCATATCTAAGCCTTAAACCACGAGAATCTACCACCAAATCACCAACTTGCCCCTTGATCCTTTCTTTTCTCACGTTTTCGGGGAATAATGCTTCACCTTGTGCTACTCGGATACTATCAAATATTTGAGGTGATATTACCATAGCCAAACTCGTTATCTTAATCGGTTGGTGACTCGACTTCCTACTAAGACCATCCGCCACCACATTAGCTTTTCCGGGGTGATACAAAATTTCACAATCATAATCTTTCACCAAGTCGAGCCCTCTCCTTTGCCTATCATTTAAATCCCTTTGATCGAATAAATACTTCAAGTTCTTATGATCGGTATAAATAGAGAACTTAACACCATAAAGATAATGACGCCAAATTTTTAAAGCAAAAACCATGGCCGTTAATTCTAAATCATGCGTGGGGTAACGTTTTTCATGTTCCTTCAATTGTCGGGACGCATAAGCTATGACTTTCCCATTTTGCATTAACACACACCCTAAACCTTTCTTAGAAGCATCGCAATAAACCGTCATATTCTCATTGCCTTCCGGTAAAACTAGTATAGGAGCTTGAACAAGTTTCTCCTTAAGGAGTTGAAACGCTTGTTCTTGCTTTTCTTCCCACCTCCATGGCACATCTTTACGGGTCAACTTTGTGAGTGGGGTGGCTATCCTAGAAAAATCTTGTACAAAACCGTCGATAATACCCCGCTAAGCCTAGAAAACTCCTAACTTCGGTGGGGTTCGTAGGTGGTTCCCATGTCATTACCGCCTCTATCTTTACCGGATCAACACAAATACCCTTCTTATTAATGACATGTCCCAAAAATTGAACTTCACGAAGCCAAAACTCGCATTTAGAGAACTTAGCAAACAACCTTTCTCTTCTTAAAGTCTCCAATACTTGTCGTAAATGCACCGCATGCTCCTCTTCCCCTTTTGAATACACCAAAATATCATCAATGAATACAATCACAAACCTATCGAGCATCGGTCGACAAACTCTATTCATCAAATCCATAAACGTGGCCGGAGCATTAGTTAACCCAAAAGGCATAACCACAAATTCATAATGACCATACCTTGTACGAAAAGCCGTCTTAGGGATATCTTCTTCCCTCACCTTTAATTGATGGTAACCCGACCTTAGATCTATCTTTGAAAAGAAACATGCACTTGTAATTGATCAAACAAATCATCTATTCTCGGCAATGGATACTTATTCTTAATAGTGACCTTATTCAATTCACGATAATCTATACACATTCTCATTGTCCCATCCTTCTTTTTCACAAACAAAACCGGAGCTCCCCAAGGCGAACTACTAGGACGTATAAAACCTTTATCTATCAAATCTTGTAGTTGAGTCATCATTTCTCTCATTTCCGACGGGGCTAATCAATAAGGTGCTTTGGCAATTGGCGTGGCCCCGGGAATCAAATCTATTCTAAACTCTACCTCTCGTTCGGGAGGTACACCGGGCAATTCATTTGGAAACACATCCGAAAATTCATTAACTATCGGTACATCACTTATTTCAACAACCTTTTTCGAATTATCAACCACATGTGCCAAAAAAGCACAACACCCACGAGATAAAAATCTTTTAGCTCTAGCATACGTGCATATAGGAATAGCACGCCTAGCCCGTTCCCCATAAATCCATATAACTTTCCCATTTGGTGATTGAACTAACACAATTTTCTTACGACACAAAATTATCCCTTCATTGTCATCTAACCAATCCATACCCACAATTACTTGAAATTCTCCCATATGCATGGGTATTAAATCAATGACAAACTTTTCATCATCCAAAACAATTTCACACCCCTTAATGATACTATACACCATAACGGTTTTGTTATCCGCTATCTCAACCTCTAAAGGGTGCTCTAACATACTTGGGGTCATGTTAAAATGTTTACAAAAAGAATATGAAACAAACGACCGCGTAGCACCGGAATCAAACAAAACATGCGCATGTAAAGAATTTACAATAAAGGTACCTGACACCACATTTTGGGACTCCTTCGTTTCTAGCGCGATAATCTGATGAGCTCGGGCTCTTGGTCGGCTATCACTAGTCTTCGGTTCCGTCTTAACTTCCTTCTTAACACTACCACTAGCTAAATCCTTCTTATACTCCGGACATTCGGCTTGAAAGTGACCCTTTTCAAAACAATAATAACACTGTTTACCCTTCTTAGGACATTCGGCGACCCTATGACCCGGCTTCCCACATGAATAACAATCGGTAGTTCCCGCTTTACACTCACCCGCATGATTCTTACCACATCTATTACATGACATAACTTCTTTTCCACCGCTCTTTCCCGACATGAAACCCCCTTTTGACTTGTGCGGGGACTCGGAACTAAACTTACCCTTCTTCGGGCTAACACTTTGCGTTGACTTTGAGTCTTGATCTAACTTTCGCTTAAACACGGCTTTCTTTCTAAGTTCATGTTCCCTCACAAGAGCCCTATTCATCATTTCGGCTAAAGTCTTATACGTGCTCTTGTCAATAAACTCACTTATTTCGGGGTTTAACTTCTCATGGTAGTGATCCATCATCAACTTAGGACTTGACACAAGGTCCGGTCAAAAACGAGACTTATCATTAAACTCGGCATTAAACTCGGTCACCGATTTACTTCCATGCTCTATATTCATAAATTCGAATTTCAACCTACTAACTTCGGCGGGTGGAACGAATTGAGTCATAAACATTTCACGAAACTTATCCCACGAAAAACTTGTAGCTACGTCTCGCCCATGAGACTTAACTATGAAATTCCACCATTCATAACCACTTCCTTTCATTTGATGAGCTGCGTAAATTACTTTTAAATGCTCGGGGCATTCACACAACATAAAAGTTTCCTCAATCTCATCAATCCATCTTTGACTAACAATCGGGTCAACCTTACCATGGAACTCCGGTGGATGACAATTAGCAAAATTCTTGTACTCAAAACGATCATCTTTTCTTCTCGGGACTTCTACTTCTTCCTGTCTCACCCCACTTCCCCCTTCTCCTCTTAAGGTAGGATTATTGGTCATGAGAGTCTTTAACTTTTCATCCAATTGGTCATTTATCAACGTCTTTATCTTCTCTAAGAGGGTTGGGGTGTATCGTATCAAAGCTTGTCCTATTTTTCCCGATATATCGTTTGGCATAGTAACCTCATCGGATTCATTTTGTGAGCCTTCAATAGACTCCATTGATGGGGTGTGGACGTACTCATCGTCCTCATCATTACCTCTGTTCGGTGACACAATAGCCATTCTGAAACATTACATTCAACTCATTAGTTCAAATACATGCATCATTATTTATCATAACCAAGCAAACCGAAAGAATTCTTAACTCAATTCACCATGACCATAGTAGACGTTCATGCGTACTAAAATGAAGTAATGACAATGGCCTGTTGTCATTACACCATCTTATTACGCATTTAATCCACTATGACCCATGGCTAATGAGTATTAAACTCCTTACTTAAATCAACCATGATCTTAGCATTACACTACAAGTCTCGTCAACGACTCTATCCTATAGAGCATGGCACAATCATTCGACCTTAACATTCATGCAAGTCCTAAACTGCTTATCCTTTAACAACAATGGTTTAAGCCTAGATAATCCCTATCGTGGGTTATCCAAGTCCCTTAAACCACAGCTCTGATACCAACTTTTAACGCCATTTAAACAATAGAATTTTTTTTTTTTAAGTTTAAGTCCTTGCCCAGATCAGGCTAATGCCGCGGCGCGGCACCTTCTGTCGCGGCACGACACATAACTAGAAATTTGACCTTGCTTAGCAGCCTTTCTGTTACCAAATCCAGCTCTATGCCGCGGCGCGGCATAGATTGTCGCATCGCGACATTCAACGGGAACTGGGACAGAATCTGCAACTTAAGTACAAAACCACAATTTTACCAATTCAATAGCTCAAAACACATTCTCAACATCACAAGACATATTTAAACTTAATTTAAACAGTTTCTAGCATCGATAAACATAGCGGAAGTCTTTTAACCAAAAACAACGGGTTTACACATTCAAGTATAACATTTGGTCCCGAAAACTTAAAAGAACATATTCATTAATTACAAAAGGCTTTGGCGTTGATAAGCGGTACCAATTGAGCTTGGTTCAAAATAGAGACTTGCATTTACCACTTACTCTAATGCCAATGCTCCACTACTCTTCAAACGGGTTCTTTACCTTCTCGATGGCCTTTAGCTCCTAAAACATAAAACAACACGAGGGTAAGTTTTTACACTTAGTGAGTTATAGGAGAATAATGAAGCATAAAACATTGGGCATAACAATCACATTACTTGTCTTTCAACCTAACGGTTGCTTACTACTTTCGGATCCAATTCTTACTTACCATAGACATGACTTACTAGGCCGACCCTAGTAATCATGCCTAAGCTAACCATAGGCATACTCATATGCCTAAGCTACCATAGTCTCATTTCATTCTCATAAACATACATAGACACTTAAAGTGTCTAAGCTAACTCATACCATAGACAAGATTACTAGCAAAGTAATACTCTTGCATAAGCTACACATCAACCATAGATACAATTATTAGATGAAACTAATAATTCTATCTAAGCTATTCAACTAGTGCACTTAGTCGTTACTCTCTTGCACGGATGCAATCCGAGAACACTAAGCCACTCTTGACCCGCCCATATTACCCCCTAAAAACTCACCTTGATTAAACGGATTTCCTTGATCACTTAAGGCTCCTTTTCCTTGATTAGCACCTATACATGAGCTAAGCTCATAAATAACATAACTCAATCAAAATTACAACTTCAATACATTCATACACTTCACATTGACTTAACCCCCTATTTACTCCAATCTACACATTAACACTTACATACATAGCATTTGACTTATCATTTCCAATATAACACATTATCAAGCCAACATCATTTCCTTAATCATACAAATCTCTTGTTCATCTTTTATGATCATAACATGCAATTCTTTCAATTATTCCATTAAAGATCAAATGTGCATAAATCCATTTCCTTTACTAGCAACCCTAAATCATCAATTATCCAAATTCCATAACTTACCACAATAACAACAATTCATACATGAACTTTCTTCTTCATAATTCTCAACTAGAACACATAAACATTTCATTGAGGCATTTCATCAAACACCTAATGTGCATGACTTAACTTTAAGCCAAATTAACATCAATTCCATCTTAATCACTTACATGCACTCAATTAGCAAGTGTACTCATGAATTTACTTCCAAAATCAATTACCAATTCGTTTTTAATCAAACAAGTGTGCACAAAATCAACATACAACAACTTCTAAGCTCAAGATTCATCACAAACATCCAATATTAGTGATACATAGATATAAAAGTTCATACCTTGACTCTAGGGGTTCAAGAACCCTAATTGTGCACAAAAGAGAAGAAATTGGAGAATTAAAGCTTGCTAGAGTGATTAAAGTGTCTTAGATTAAACAATTTCACAATTGCATGAACAAATCCTTTCAATTGATGGATTCCTCTTCTTCTCCTCCAAAATGTCGACACACACATTCACCTAAACACACTCACTGTATTTTTTTGTAAAATGAATTGATTTCCAGCATTTTCACTTCTTTTATTAAAACAACTTTGTCTTATTTGCAATTTCTATCCTCCCCATCAAAACTCTATCATGGGAGGTCCTTAAATCTAACTTTGCACCATTAGTCCTTTCTAACTTAACCAACAAACTTAACTCTTGTCCATTTATATAAAATAAATCATTTCATCCATATTTATAATAATAAAATTACATAAAATAATACCTTAAATAATTGGGATGTTACAGGAGCGCTGCAATCTTATTCTCGAAATACACCCTAAAAACCCTAATTTCATCCGCTAGTAGGATATTAAGGCAAATCTCAAGAATTAAGCTCAAGTTCAAGCAAGTTTAGTGTTAGATCTTCATCATACTTCCATTTGGGTTGTAATCTCCACCTTCTTCTTCATTATTGTCACTTTGAATGCTTGTAATTTGAAACATGAAGCTTGTTTGTGATAGTTTATCTTTGATTAGTGTTAGTTTAGCCATACTTGGCTAATTTGATTGTGTTTACTTGTCTATGAAACTCTAATGTATGGATTTGCCCTAAATCTATTGAGTAATTGTTGTTTGAATGAAATAACTGAGAAGTTGTTGTTGAGTTAGCTAATGATCCATTGCTAGTTATTGTTTTGAACTTAATTTTGATTATAAAAGTTGTTGATCATTTTTAAGTGATTTAAAAATAGATTCAATTTATACTTCAACATGTTTAGATGATCAAGACAATCAAGAAAAGGATTACAAGTAATTGTGTCCTCTAATTAGATTGGTAATGATACGCATACCCGATTAGCTCGTGTAACGCATCACACTTACACCATGTGTGCAAAGGCGTTGCGCTATGGCACTCCAGGCGCAAGTAAATGAGCGCTAGGTACGGCCAGAGCGCGCTTAATGGAGCCAACGTGTCTTGTATAAACCACGATTCCTGCGGCAAAGTAGAAGGTACAGACAGGATTTACAAATGCTAAAAGTACTATCCCATGGTCCCCTCCTTCATACGATAAGACAACACAGACAAGAAAGTAACAAAGAACACGTGGCACCAATGAGCAAAGGGCACTGTAGCTATAAATAAAGGACTCGAACCAAAGGGCAAGATCCATGATCCATTGGGATTCACACCTATACTATTTTTAGTATTAGAGTACAAACTAACTGCGCTGCTTACAGAGCGCCATTT
This sequence comes from Rutidosis leptorrhynchoides, assembly GCF_046630445.1. Taxonomy (NCBI): domain Eukaryota; kingdom Viridiplantae; phylum Streptophyta; class Magnoliopsida; order Asterales; family Asteraceae; genus Rutidosis; species Rutidosis leptorrhynchoides. Next base: position 338,632,845 of record NC_092337.1, on the reverse strand, counting down.
TACCCGCGCTACCGGACTTACAGCACTTCACTAGACACTTGATCTACATGTAACGTTCTATGAACATAAATCCTACAACCCAGCACGAGCCATCGCAAACCGAGCAACCCGTCGATGGTGGGTCTATGTTTAACCACGCCTGCTGAGATCCTCATCTCGTAAGGGGTTATTCACGGTACTCCAGACCAGAGAGTTAAACTTAATTGACCCTTAAATCCCCCTTCATTGATGTCAAGCATGGACCGAACCCGACACATTTATTCTATGCTTGATCATTTGGCGCCATCCGTGGGACACACAAGTTAAAAGGTTTTGATTTGATCTTTTCTCTGCATGTCCACTACTCACTTATTTCTTCTTTACAGTCATCTGTTGTGAAAAAATAAAGTGCATTCAATGGTCAACTGCCAACAGCAGCAAGGAACCAAGTGCAAATATGGCGTTGGCGGAAATTTGGAGGCAACAGAGATATCCTTCTCTGCCGTCCGAGCGTTCAACACTTCCTGTGCACCCATTGTGGTACAGGGATACTTACTCGAGTCAGGTCATGGCGTGAAGCGCCTTCACATGGATAACGGCAGCAGTGTTGACATCATGTACGAGCATTGCTTTCGATAGTTGCCTACACCGATTAGGCAAACTATCAAACCTCCAACCACAGCCCTATCCGGGTTTTCAGGAGAGTCGGCATGGCCTATCGAAATTTTAGACCTAATATTGGAACTGAGAGACAGCAAAGACAAGCTAAAAAAGCACACCGAGAGCGTAGAATTATGTGTTGTGCGCTCGTACTCTAGGTACAATGCCATATTGGGAAGAACCTCCATCCAAAAGTTTGGCGCTATACCATCCACAATTCATTGAATCCGGTTTCCAACAGAACGAGGAATCGCCACCCTCGAATCAACGCCGTTGGATGCCCTATGTGCATCTGTTACCGATAAAAAGGATATTCCTCTCGAAGAGAAGGGCGCGAATGAATGGTGGGTCGTAGTTACCCCGCGTACCCAGAGCAAAAAGTGAGTATAGGGGGAATCTCACGCAGGAAACGAAGAGAAACTGAGAAATATCCTTATCTCTAAATCACACGTATTCTGTTGGAGTGACGCGGACATGACCGAAGTGCCGCGAAAAATAGCGCAACATCACCTCCACGCCAGTACCAATCGGGCTCCTATCAAACAAAAGAAGCGGCCAATGGCGCCCGACATAAGCGAATGGTTGCGCAGAGAAGTCGACAAACTGGTTAAAGCTAACATACTTCGCAAAGTAAGCTACCAGACGTGGGTAACCAACCCCATCTTGGTGGCTAAGTCCGATGGGGCGGTGGCGACTCTGTATCGATTTTAAAGACATTAACAAAGCTTGCCCTAAAGATAATTACCCATTGCCAGAGATAGACTGGAAGGTTGAATCGCTCGCGGGTTTTAGGTTTAAGTGTTTCTTGGATGCTTACAAAGGGTATCACCAAATACAAATGGCCGAAGAAGATGAAGAGAAAATTGTGTTCCATACAGACCAAGGTATATATTACTACACCAAGATTCCCTTCGGGCTGAAGAACGCGGGGGCTACCTATCAGCGCACCATAGATACAACGTTCGCTAAACAAATCGGGCGCAACCTTGAGGCATACGTTGATGACCTCATCATCAAAAGCAATACCAAGGAGCAGTTGTTGGCCGACACCCTTGAAACATTTAACACGCTCAGAAGTATCAATATGAAGCTTAAACTCGCCAAGTGTAGCTTCGGGGAGGAAGAATGAAACTTCTTAGGGCACATACTGACTCCACGAGGAATCAAGGCGAATCCAGAGAAAATTGAAGCGATTGAAAAGATTCCCTCTCCTAGAACAAAAAAGTTGGTTCAAAGCCTCATTGGGAAGTTAGCTGCGTTAACGCGATTCCTATCCAAGGCTGCAGAAAGATCGCTCCCGTTTTTTCATACTTTGAAATATTGTGCCAAAAATCAAACTTCAAATGGACTGATGAGGCAGGAAAGGCATTCCAAGAAATGAAGGCGCTCCTCAAAAATCTCCCTACGCTAACAGCACCTATCGCGGGCGAAACTTTGATACTTTACCTTGCTGTATCTAAAGAAGATATTAGTTCCGTCCTTGTTGCCGAACAGAGAGACGCCCAAATGCCCATATACTTCGTTAGGAAAGCACTATCGGGAAGTTGGTTAAATTACCTCCCCATAGAAAAACTGGTATCGCTTGTCATCACCTCCCGCCGCCTACGCAGGTATTTCCAAGCGCATCCAATAACAGTGCTCACTGACCAACCTATTCGGCAACTACTCTACAAGCCAGAAATATTGGGGAGATTGACCAAGTGGGCAATAGAGCTAGGCGAGCATGAAATCGCGTATTGTGCTAGAAACGCTATCAATGGACAGGTGATGGCAGACTATCTGGCCGAGACAGCCGCTGATATGCTAGCAATCTGCGATCCTAAACAACTCACCGCGCCATCTCTGGAACTTTTGGAGCTATATACTGACGGCGCATCAAGCTCTGAGGGTGCCAGAGCAGGTTTAATCCTCACAGGCCCACATCAAGAAGAGCATACGTACGCGCTGTGATTTAACTTTAAAGTAACAAACAATGAGGCGGAATATGAAGCGCTACTAGCGGGAATGCGGATAGCATAGGAAATAGGGGTAAAGAAGCTGCAAGCTTATGTGGACTTTCAATTGGTCGCTAATCAGATAAATGGCACGTTCGACGCTAACGAAAAATCCATGCAGTCATACTTGGCTCTGGTTCACTCCTTGGCAGACGCATTCGTTGATTTCAGGATCAGTCAAATGCCGAGATGTCAGAACAAACAAGCGGACGTACTCAGTAAGTTGGCTGCTCTTACATTTAATCATTTGGAAAAGAAGATACTGGTAGAACAACTTTTCAAAAAGTCTACAGAGCCAGAGATGACGGTTGCGTCAGTTGAAGATGAAGAAAAGACTTGGATGACAGACATTATAGAATTCATGCGAACCGGATCCCTGCCAGAAAATGAGAAAGAAGCAACGAAGATTAGAGTAAAAGCGCCAAATTATGAACTACGAGGAGATATCTTGTACCGGAAATCCTATCTGGGCACGACCCTGCGATGCGTGGGATCCAAGGAAGCCGTAACAATCATCGATGAGATTCACAAAGGGTCATGTGGGTTTGATATTGCTCTAAACATACATATTATTCAACGCAATATCACTTATATTTCATAGGTTTTTATCATCTACAAAGACATTCAATGCGCATTTCACGAGAAAAATGACAAAAGAGTGAAGTTAGAAGAAACGACGATAAAACGATAGTTTTAACTAGATTTATATCAAGAAACGTTTATCCGAATGAAAGTACAAGATGAAAGAAGAAAAGAGTTCAAATGAGAAGTGCCAAATCAGTACACGTCAACACGGGATCAACAAAGAACAACTGAAGAAGAAAAATGAAGAAAACTGTTATTTGATCTTACACGAATCATGTATGTCTACACGAAACGTGTGGATATCTGGTCTTACACGAATCGTGTGAGCATACACGAATCGTGTAATGTTAGGCCACAAGACTTTCCAGAACGTGAAATGGGGCGGCTGGCTTTTTAATTTTAAAACAATTCTTTAACTCAATGGAGATACAGCAGGAATTCAACAAAACATTCACCAACTACTACTTCAATTATAAATATGGAGTACGTTCAGAGTTGGAGAGAGAATATACACACAAAATTACTATATCAAATTACTATTGTTATTTTTACTTGTACCTATTGTAATTAGTTTCAAGTTTCAATTATTAAGGGAGTATTGTTCGTGATAAAGGGTGTTATTGTACGCGTGAAAGGGGTGTTATTATTGTAATTTTTCTACCGTTTGAAGTTAATGCAAGTGAAGATATTTTAGTAAGTTTACTCTGTTAAAATTAGCGTTGTTATTATGTTTGCATATCTATATTTTTATGTCTACCTTAGTGTAATGAATAGCTAAATTTCCCTAGTGTTTGCTTAAATGTAGAGCCCCTAGTGAAATGGATTGTTACCATTAGTAAAAGTTAAAATGTAACTTTAGTATTTTTAATATTGAGCCTAGTTAAAAGAACCATTTTTATGTAATTAGGTATTTAACCCTTGCCACTTAATTTATTAAATTTAAATAACGAAAGTTGTTTTTATCTACATAAATTGAGCTTCAACATTAAAAATGATCTAGACGAATTTATGGATAAGTTATTGACACCAATTTAGAAATAAACTTCGGTGGTTTGGGTGATATCAATAAGTTATATGAAGGTGAAATTATAAAAAGGGAAACCGTTATAATTTGAGTATTGGCGAAGGTCAAAACTAGGCTAGGTCTCAATTTAAATACTTAGGGAATAGTAGCTTTCTAAAAAGAATCCAATGAAAATTAGATTTTATTTAGTTAAGTTGTAACCTTATATTTTTTCGAGAGAAAAATGTAAAGTTTGATACTAGAACATTTTAAATAGGGCGTAAACTTAAAACAATCCATGGACCTAGGGGTGACACAATTAAGTAAACACTCCCATTTATCTTATTTATATTTCTTATAAAAGTTTTATCATTATTATTTACGAATTATCGTTTTAAAATATAAAAAAAATACATAAAAACATCTAGTTTTCGTAACAGTTATTTGTCACATATTTTTAGCCTTACACGAATCGTGTATCATCACACGAATCGTGTAGGAATTAAACGCGGCTACAGTAACAGCTAGGTTAAAATTAGGGTTTTAGTTAATTAATATTATATATTTAGGTTATTAGTTATTTTAATTATTAGATTTAGGTTATTTATTATATAGCTAGTTTTAATTAATGTAAAATACTTAAATACATGTTTTAATCCTAAAATTAATATTAATTATTATAGGTTTATAAATTGTAACTAGTTTATAATTAATTAATTAATTTTCCTTTTAATTTGTATTAGTTTTATTAAAAATGTCATTTAGTTAATTTAATTAAGTTTATATAATAATTGCTTAAAACAAAATTCTAAACATATAGTTTTATTAAAAATTACTATTTTACTAATTACCATCTAGTAATATAATTGTCGCATCATAATTAGTATACTTTCATTTAGTTCCTTTTTAAGTTAATTTTTGTAATCTTGTAATTTTATTTAGTAAATTAGTTAAGTTATTTTCTTTTACTGTTACCATAAATTGCCTAATCCAAAACCCTCTTTAATTAAGTTTGACATCAAAGACTATTAAAAACCATTAAACACTCCATCTCCCTGTGGAACGAATCGGATTTACCAACAAACTAAACTACACGGATAGGACTAGTTGCCTATATATATGTGTGAAATCAACCTAAAATCAATAAAATACCACATATACAATAAATCAATTCGTGTAACAAAACAACTCAAATCCGTTCATAAATAAAGGTTACGTTTCCGCACATCAACTTTTTGGCGCCGTTGCCGGGGACCGAACCCGGGTCACCCGCGTGACAGGCAGGAATACTTACCACTATTGTGTGATTAACAATTTTTATTGACAGGTACTTACGATGATGAGATATTCGACATAACGAAACACGAAAGTATTATAGTGATAAAAAGGAATTGGATATGTTCATACAATAAGCATTTTACAATGTCCAAATTGGTTAACAAAGGAAGTTCCAAATACTTCACACTTTTTGTCCTCTCAAATTTATACATTATTATCTGATTTTATGTAATGAGGGCATTACATAATCTTAAATGTGGGGTGGGAATATATAAATTCTTGAGAACTTATAATTTGGTGATTTTTATCAAGTTTATAAAATTTTTAAACAAATGTAACAAATAAATTTTTAAGGTAACTACGAGCAATTAAAGATCAGGTGTCAAAAACCGAAATTATCGTCTCAATACATTAAAAACGCATAAGTTTATTTGTTTAAAACCTATAAAAGGAAACCAAGTATAACAAGAATTTATAAAACCTTATGTTGAGAACCATATATCACATGTTTCTATGAAGTTATTGCAGATATCATTGCTACAGAATGTATAAACCTGAATATTCCATTATCACGAGTAATAGAGGATGAATCAAATTCATCCCGTAAGGAAGTAAAGTCTTCCGAATTGACACACTTGCTAATTTATGTTAGAAGATGTAGTCCAGAACAGCTGTAGGTTGACGAAAAATCTTGAAAAATCATCCCTAAAATCGGCTGGAAATCCACCTAACCTCAGCATCAAACAGGGTTTTTGGTGGTCAGACTTATCCTAACAATGAGATGGATCTGTCTCGAACAATGGGGGGGCACATTGCAAATTAGCTTTTAAGACTAATGAATCTAATCCCCAGATGGATGATCTCCGTAAAGATTAACCGCATCTATGTTTGACCGCGGTCAACATACATATGCCATAACAAATTGAGGTGTGCAAACTCATGGTTCACCGATGATATTTGGACACGATATAATTTTGTTCTAAAACTTATGCTATTTTATGAATTATATTTGTGTAAAACCATTTTTTGGACATTCGGCTTCAAGTTCCATGATACTACAATCATGGGGACGAATAGCTTGCTAATCGCCGACTGAGACTTCGGTTTTCAGTTACCCTCAACCGGAATTTGAGGTTAAAACCGGAAAACGTGTCTAGTGTAAAAACTAGCCTGACATTTTATAAAATCATAAAACGTTTTCACAAGGTCCAATTTTCCCTAAGGATCCAAATTTTTAAACCCTAATCACGAGTTTCATGTTTGTTTCTGTTGTCAGAATTTCGTTTCGTGTGCGTGTGATCCAATAAATACTGTGTTGTGTAATATATTTCATATAGCGTGTGTTTCATTTCGTGTAGTGTGTGTTGTGTGATCTAATGTTCGATAATAAAGATATATAATGTTCTAACTCTGTTAAAAGATGTAATTGCTTGAGGACAAGCAACGTTCTAGTGTGGGGTATTTTGATATTGCTCTAAACATACATATTATTCAACGCAATATCACTTATATTTCATAGGTTTTTATCATCTACAAAGACATTCAATGCGCATTTCACGAGAAAAACGACAAAAGAGTGAAGTTAGAAGAAACGACGATAAAACGATAGTTTTAACTAGATTTATATCAAGAAACGTTTATCCGAATGAAAGTACAAGATGAAAGAAGAAAAGAGTTCAAATGAGAAGTGCCAAATCAGTACACGTCAACACGGGATCAACAAAGAACAACTGAAGAAGAAAAATGAAGAAAACTGTTATTTGATCTTACACGAATCATGTATGTCTACACGAAACGTGTGGATATCTGGTCTTACACGAATCGTGTGAGCATACACGAATCGTGTAATGTTAGGCCACAAGACTTTCCAGAACGTGAAATGGGGCGGCTGGCTTTTTAATTTTAAAACAATTCTTTAACTCAATGGAGATACAGCAGGAATTCAACAAAACATTCACCAACTACTACTTCAATTATAAATATGGAGTACGTTCAGAGTTGGAGAGAGAATATACACACAAAATTACTATATCAAATTACTATTGTTATTTTTACTTGTACCTATTGTAATTAGTTTCAAGTTTCAATTATTAAGGGAGTATTGTTCGTGATAAAGGGTGTTATTGTACGCGTGAAAGGGGTGTTATTATTGTAATTTTTCTACCGTTTGAAGTTAATGCAAGTGAAGATATTTTAGTAAGTTTACTCTGTTAAAATTAGCGTTGTTATTATGTTTGCATATCTATATTTTTATGTCTACCTTATTGTAATGAATAGCTAAATTTCCCTAGTGTTTGCTTAAATGTAGAGCCCCTAGTGAAATGGATTGTTACCATTAGTAAAAGTTAAAATGTAACTTTAGTATTTTTAATATTGAGCCTAGTTAAAAGAACCATTTTTATGTAATTAGGTATTTAACCCTTGCCACTTAATTTATTAAATTTAAATAACGAAAGTTGTTTTTATCTACATAAATTGAGCTTCAACATTAAAAATGATCTAGACGAATTTATGGATAAGTTATTGACACCAATTTAGAAATAAACTTCGGTGATTTGGGTGATATCAATAAGTTATATGAAGGTGAAATTATAAAAAGGGAAACCGTTATAATTTGAGTATTGGCGAAGGTCAAAACTAGGCTAGGTCTCAATTTAAATACTTAGGGAATAGTAGCTTTCTAAAAAGAATCCAATGAAAATTAGATTTTATTTAGTTAAGTTGTAACCTTATATTTTTTCGAGAGAAAAATGTAAAGTTTGATACTAGAACATTTTAAATAGGGCGTAAACTTAAAACAATCCATGGACCTAGGGGTGACACAATTAAGTAAACACTCCCATTTATCTTATTTATATTTCTTATAAAAGTTTTATCATTATTATTTACGAATTATCGTTTTAAAATATAAAAAAAATACATAAAAACATCTAGTTTTCGTAACAGTTATTTGTCACATATTTTTAGCCTTACACGAATCGTGTATCATCACACGAATCGTGTAGGAATTAAACGCGGCTACAGTAACAGCTAGGTTAAAATTAGGGTTTTAGTTAATTAATATTATATATTTAGGTTATTAGTTATTTTAATTATTAGATTTAGGTTATTTATTATATAGCTAGTTTTAATTAATGTAAAATACTTAAATACATGTTTTAATCCTAAAATTAATATTAATTATTATAGGTTTATAAATTGTAACTAGTTTATAATTAATTAATTAATTTTCCTTTTAATTTGTATTAGTTTTATTAAAAATGTCATTTAGTTAATTTAATTAAGTTTATATAATAATTGCTTAAAACAAAATTCTAAACATATAGTTTTATTAAAAATTACTATTTTACTAATTACCATCTAGTAATATAATTGTCGCATCATAATTAGTATACTTTCATTTAGTTCCTTTTTAAGTTAATTTTTGTAATCTTGTAATTTTATTTAGTAAATTAGTTAAGTTATTTTCTTTTACTGTTACCATAAATTGCCTAATCCAAAACCCTCTTTAATTAAGTTTGACATCAAAGACTATTAAAAACCATTAAACACTCCATCTCCCTGTGGAAGGAATCGGATTTACCAACAAACTAAACTACACGGATAGGACTAGTTGCCTATATATATGTGTGAAATCAACCTAAAATCAATAAAATACCACATATACAATAAATCAATTCGTGTAACAAAACAACTCAAATCCGTTCATAAATAAAGGTTACGTTTCCGCACATCAGGGTTACACTCAGGCTTCAGGACAGTTACTTAAAGGATTAAGCGGCTAGGGTATTACTGGCCAAAGATGTACGCTGACACAGTCGAAAGGATAATGATCTGCCAAGAATGTCAATTGCACGCGCAAGTCAGTAGGGCGCCTCAACATCCTATGATACCCATCACGTCGCCGTGGCCATTTTACAAATGGTCTATTGACATAGTGGGACCTTTACCAAGAGGCGCTGCGAACGCAGAATATTTAGTGGTCGCTATCGACTTCTTCACCAAATGGGTAGAAGCGAAGCCCCGGCCCACCATAACCAGTAAGCGGATCAGAGACTTTTTCTGGGAAAGCATTGTTTACAGGTTCGGAATACCTAACGAAATTATCAGCGACAATGGTATGCAATTCGAAGGTAACCCCTTTCGCAGCTGGTGTCAAGACTTGAACATCAAGCACAATTTCACCTCTGTTGCGCACCCTCGGGCTAACGGTCAATGTGAGGTTACAAACTGAGATATTGTGCACGCCATCAAGGCGAATGAAGCGCAAAGGATGGGTGGATGAATTGCCCAAAGTCTTATGGGCACACAGAACAATACACAAGAACATCACGAGAGAAACGCCATTTAGCTTGGTATACGGCTCTGAGCTGGTAATCTCAGCGGAGATAACTATTCCAACTGAAAGAGTGTTATCATACAGCGAACAGGAAAATGACGAAAGGCTGTGCACCAGCGAAAGAGCGCAGGGAAATGACGGAAATCCGCGAAGCGATCAACAAGCAGCGCATCATGAAGTATTATGATAAGCGCGTGCGGGCGAGGACATACAAGGTAGGAGATCTTGTATGGCGCGATAATCAAGCAAGCAGAGCCCAAAACACTGGAAAGTTAGATCCAAATTGGGAAGGACCTTACAAAGTCATTAGGATCAGTAACACCGGAACTTACAAATTAGCAGAGCTCAAGGGTGATCCAATTAAGCGGACTTGGCATGCCAACGCAAATGTTACATGTAATATAGGAATTAGGAGAATTGATCACTCACCTACTTTATCTTGATTTACATGTAATTACTAAACGACGCGCCTTTGTAGGTCGACAGTGTGCTGCGTTATTGTAAAAATCGTTTTTTCGATTATATTAAAGCAACAAGTCATTTTTAGTCGATTATTTCTTGCACCTTTGTAATCAGAATAGCTACTTGGCTTAAACTGCACGCGCACAGGAATATACTGGCGCGTTCCTACCTTTTAGGGGATGAATTTCTCTAGCTCCTGCGCGGCAGAAGTCTATCTGGCACAGAATTTTACCGGAGAGCGACGGTCATTGAGTTGACCTAATTCCACCCAAGCAGACCTATAGATCTGCAAGTCATGACTATAAGAAAAAAAGCGTTGGTCGCGCTTGACCATAGTCCCAAACTAATGTTTGGCAAACTCTTAGACGCGGTTACAAGCGTGCGATTTAAGTGCGTGTTGAGTGCATATCATACGCACGAATATTCACGACGACGCGCCATGAGCACAAGTAACAAGTCAAGTTATCGATAACAAGAACAATCAATATCACAAATTTACATTACAATAGTACACTTTTATTCTCAAAAAATGCACAAGTTACAAAATATTACATGCGCCATAACGCATTATTACATTACAAGGCAATCCTACAACCTAGAATTCACTAAATCTCGCGGCGTCACTTACGGATCACATGATAACTCCTCCAGACGGAGAATAGGAATGTGGCGTAGGGCTATACAAGCTTCCCTGGCTACCTCGCGCGCCTCAGGTACGAGACAATCTTGAATAGCTTTAGGGAAAACGGCAGGTATCTGAATATGCTCCTTTATGATCTCCCAAAAGTGAAGACGCTCGACATCTTGTATGGCTTTCTACGCGTCTTCATACCGATCATTCACAGCGTCGCTATTCAAAGCATTGTCCACTATACGGGGGAGTCCTACCTTTAGCACCCCAAACTCGTGAGCAGCTGAGTTCGCTCGATGCTCTAGATCGACATACTGAGCCTTTAGCGCACGGTTGGTTTCCTTATGATCCTGCTTCTGACGATTGGTGTGATCTAGTTGCAGCTGTATCTCCTTATTGGCTTGTTGCGCCTTTTCGAGCTTACCACAAAGGCCCATTAGATAGGAATGGCGCCCGCGGGCGACGGGCACGGATCTTACATATCCGAGACCCACCCGTCGGATTTTTTTTTCTCGTTACCCGCACTCGGGTTATATAATTTCGCCCATGCCCGCGACCCGCGGATACCCGTGACCCGCGGGTAATAAAAGTATACAAGTTAGTTAATAAAACATAAAAAAAAAATAAGCCAATTGATTGTAATTACAACTATAACTATATGTACAAGCTACATGTGGCTTATTAATCAAAGTTCCTTTTATGAGTTGTGCAATAATAGGACTTGAGGGGGTTAAATTCTCACTGTAATTGTTAACTGCATTCGATTTTCTATATCACCTCTGTGTACATATTAGTTTAGTTTATTGGCTGAATGTGCATGGCTCTTTTATGCACTTGAGGTATATACTAATGTACTTAAAATTTTGATTATTAATAAAAATTGTTTGGGTTTTTCAAAACAGGTGATGTATAAGTTTTTTTATTTATATCTAAAATTATATATCATTATATTATTCCATTATAAGTAAGATCACTTTTAAATTTAATAATTGTATATATAAACTCGAGGGTAAATTATAAAAAGTTTCATGGATCAACGGATCAGGTTTTACCCGCGACGGGTAGTATATATCCGCGTCCCGCCTGCTACCCGTCGGCGGGTATAACTTTTTACCCGTACCCATCCACGGGTAGGAAGAATCGTTGTCCACTTGGATGGGGGATGGATGAAGTCTGCATGTGCCCTCTCCCACAGTAGATTTGCGCCCATCATCTGCTTGAAAGATCGAGGACTAATAACGTAAAAGAATAAGCAACTTCGTAAAGAAAGAGACACGAAAACATACCAGTACGAGCGCGATCCAGCGAAGAAGGAGCGGTTGACCTCTTTCGGTTCTTCTGCATGGGCACATCATCGCGCAAGAGAACAGATTTCCCACGAGGACATCGCTTAGGCAGATCAGCATATTGCGCTGAAACCTTCTTCATCTTCTTCTTCTTCTTCTTGCGCGAAGAACCGAAAGTAGAAGCCGCTGCAACGGGTCGCTTGGCCGAGAAACCTTTCCCCAATGGCATGCGATCCACGGCTACAGACGGGGAAGACGAAAACTCCAGATACTCAGCAAAAGACAACACAAACGAAATGATTAAGGAAAAAATCAAAAGGAAAACAAAGTGAAAGATTTGGATACCTTGGAGATGGAGGCTAAAGTAAGTATAGTAATTAGGATCCGGCCAATGTTCGGATATACCACCAGCGTATAAAACATTATTACCATAAGCACGCAATGGCAAAGCGCGGACCACACACTTATCCAACATTGATTATTCGCTAGAACTTAAAGGAGGTGCGGAGTTTAGACTCTCATCATAGCTATATTGCCAGGAGCCCACATTCGAAAACTCCAGAGGGATAAACGTGTTATCCACAAAGAAATAGCGTTCCTTCCCGTCTGGCAGAGTCTCCTCCACCGTTCCATCGTTGAAACGAACAGTATCACGCAAAGTGAACCAGCCAGTGTCAAATCGCTTAAAAAGAAATACGTTCTTGAATAAATTCACCGTGGGAATAAAATCGTGCGCTTTACACCACATCTGAAAATAATAAGACGACAGGCACTGTCAGGGTCTTCTAACTGACCCATGCCTATATTAAAATGGAAAAGAACGCGCATAAAAAAATTTGTAGGAGGAATGTGCAGATTCCCCCGTTCAAAAATCGCGTTGTATACAGCTACTTTCCCGCCAGGAGACCAGTTTGCTCGGTCTAAACAACCAGGAACAATGGGTGATAATAACCCCATTGGGGGATAGCACTTCGCGAGATGCGCCACGTATTGGGGTGTGATGGATGAAAGAATAGAACCAACATTGGAAAGATCCGTGCAAGAAGTCATGTTGAAAGATGAAAGTGAATGAAAAGTAAAAAATGAAAGGGAAAGGTCTATTTATAGAAAGGAAAAAGAACGGCCGTAAATGATCCTGACCGTACACGTGTCAGAATATGTGTAAGAGAGAGCCAGAATTCAATGCTATGAAGCAGGTGATGTGGCGGCTATCACGTCACATCTGTTATGGAGTTAAGATAGTAGCTGAGTTCGACACCATGCGCAATCCTTGCGCATAATATCGAACTGGGGGGACTTAATGATACGCATACCCGATTAGCTTGTGTAGCGCATCACGCTTACACCATGTGTGCATAGCCCTTGCGCTATGGCACTCTAGGCGCAAGTAAATGAGCGCTAGGTACGGCCAGAGCGCACTTAATGGAGCCAATGTGTCGTGTACGAACCACGATTCCTGCGACAAAGTAGAAGGTAGAGACAGCCTGTACAAAAGCTAAAAGTACTGTCCCCTGGTCCCCTCCTTCATACGATAAGACAACACAGACAAGAAAGTAACAAAGAACATGTGGCACCAATGAGCAAAGGGCACTGTAGCTATAAATAAAGGAGTCGAACCAAAGGGCAAGATCCATGATCCATTGGGATTCACACCTATACTATTTTTAGTATTAAGGTACGAACTAACTGCGCTGATTACAAGGCGCCATTCTACCCGCGCTACCGGACTCAAAGCACTTCACTAGACACGATCTACAGGTAACGTTCTATGAACATAAATCTTACAACCCAGCGCAAGCCATCGCAAACCGGGCAACCCGTCGATGGCGGGTCTATGTTTAACCACCCCTGCTGAGATCCTCATTTCGTAAGGGGTTATTCACGGTACTCCGGACTGGAGAGTTAAACTCAATTGACCCTTAAATTCCCCCTCATTGATGTCAAACATGGACCCGAACCCGACACATTTATTCTATGCTTGATCAATTGGTTTTCAAAATATTCTTAGTTAAGGCTAGTGGTGTTTAGTTTTATTAGGTGACTTTGATTACTAAAGGATGGGTAGCTATTAGAATATATTATGACTGACCCAACCCAAACGTATAGATGGGCTCGGTCCATTAGGGTCAGAATGTATCATTGTAATGTCTATATATAGTTGATTAATAATACAATTCAACCTACGGGGTTTCTATTATTATACATGGTATCAGATGCTTAGGTTTTCAATACTCTCTTCTTTTTCTTTCTTTGCTACTGCCACTGAAAACCGGTTTGGCGCCGCCACCAAAAATTGGTCCGCCGCCACGAGTACCAGTCTGTCGCCACCCTTCTTACTCTTTTTCCCTTCGCGTTCCCCGTCCGCGATATTATTCATAGATTTTCTTATACCAATCGGTGACAGCTTAATTGTTTCTACCCACCGATGTTGTTCGTTTTGTTCTATTCTTCTATAAGTATGATGTCTGGCAAGAACAAGGCATAATTTAAATTGATTCTTGTGTCTATCTCTACGTACTCATCTTAAAAGAAAACTTAATTTCTTCTTTCTTTTATTAACTATATTTAGTTTTTGATGTTTTCTTAAACTCTCTGTTCTACTTCTTCTATAACTTGTGATTCTTCAATCTCTATTTTTTGTTCCATTCTCCTATTTTCTTCTAGTAAATAACAAAAGAAAAAAAAAAAATTAAATCTTACTCCTCTCTTCGGCATATTTTCTTGGTTCTCTACTATTTAATTCAATATAGCAGTAAAGCTTTACTTGTTAATCTCATGTGTAGATTTTTCGCTGACCATTCGATTCGGATCAGCCACCATAGCAAAATCCTTCGTTACATTTTTTATTTTTTTTCTTTCCTTTAATCCTCTAATTTAATTTATTACTATCTTCAATATTTTCTTTTCCAATGAATCTTTTAATTTATACATTATTTCTCTTTATTATAACATGATCTTCTTTACTTTTAAATTGTTACCAAAAAAAAAAAAAAAAACGTATATTATTTCTTTCCTCTTCTATATTATTTGCTTTCCTTATTCTAATTCTCATTTGTTTCTAATCAAATCAACCTTCAAAGTTTTCTTTATTTACTTTCCAAAATATCTTCATTCACCTATGTCCAAATTGCTAGATCCCTTAAAAAAAAATAGATGAAGAATGTCAATGTGCAAAGTCGAGACTATCCAAGCTCCAAGATGAAGACATTAGATATATTTTAAATTTTATTTTTAATTTTATCAATTCTTGTATCGTATAGATGGGCTCGGTCCATTAGGGTCAGAATGTATAATTGTAATGTCTATATATAGTTGATTAATAATACAATTCAACCTACGGGGTTTCTATTATTATACAGTAGCGATATGCTTAATGAATTTCTATGACGTCGCTGATAATTCAAAAGGCTTATTCACTTTGTCGCCACGCATCATAGCATATAGTTCGAAAGCATGACGTTAGACTCGAACGACCAAAACACATACATTCATTAGAAAGTCCTTGGAGGTTAATCAACGTAAAATGTGTTAAAAAGAGGGCAAGTTATGTAATTTGTATGTTTTGCGCTATGCGTGACGTGTGGTGTTAGACGCACGTCATCATCAACCTACACAAATATTAATTTACATTTTTAACTTATACCGCCACATCGTAGTCATAAGAGAAGAGGAGAAGGTGAAGAAAAATAGAAAATAAAAAATAAAAATAAAAAAGGGAAAAAGAAAAAGAAAAAACAAACGCGCATCTTTAGAAGATACTGTTATAATAATAATAATAATATAGATATGGATAGTCAATTTTGGTGTATACATATAGTCAATTTTGGTACACAAAGTATGTATTTTTATATTGAGATTTTAGGCTATAAATACTCATGAATGCAAGCATTAAACTTGCACCATTTCTCACACTTACAAAGTGTTTCTTTCTTTCTCTCCATTATCATCTTTGTTCTTACACTTCATTATTAGTATTCTAAATCAAGAATCAAATCACTAAAGGTAGTTATAAGCCTACTGAATTATAACATCAAGAATCAAACCACTAAAGGTAGTTATAAGCCTACTGAATTATAACATCAAGAATCAAACCACTAAAGGTAGTTATAAGCCTACTGAATTATAACAAGTTATCAGCACGATAATCTTAATACTAAATATGGTTGGCTCTGCCACCAAAATGATATATGGTCGGTTATACCACCAAAATGATATATGGTCGGTTATACCACCAAAATGATATATGGTCGGTTATACCACCAGAATGATATAGGTCGGTTATACCACCTGAAAAAATATATGGTCGACACTGTCGCCAAATTTTTCATTTATGTTTACTAATATTTATATTTTTGTTATATAACATTTATTTATGATTGCTTACACATGGTCGACACTGTCACCTACTTATCATTTATGTTATATTAAATTTATGTTTAATGTTTATATACTTATGAATATAAATTGACTCTAATTTATCATGATGTTTGTTTTAATTTTTGATAATAGAAAATGTCGAATCTGGAAAAGCTTAAATTTACTCCTTTAGAATCAACTGGAAACAACTACATGCCATGGGTTATAAAAGTAAAAATGCATCTTAAATCAATGGGCATTCTTGAAACCATAAATGAAAACAACACTTGTTCTGAAAAAGAACAAGCTACGGCATGTTGCTTTATTCATCAACATATTGATGAATGCTTACAAAATAATTATGTGACTGTAGAAGATCCCCATGTTTTATGGGAAGGTCTCAAAAGCAGATTCAATAATCAAAGAGAAATTTTACTTCCAGCTGCAATGGAACAATGGAGAACATTAAGGTTCCAAGACTTTAAGAAAGTAAATGAATACAGCTCAGCTCTGTATAATACATGTTCACAACTTAAATTCTGTGGACATGAAATTAGTGATGCAGACATGATGGAGAAAACTTTCTCCACAATGAATGCTGCAAACATCACAGTGCAAAGAAATTTGAGAATGCTAAAGTTCAAAACATATCCTGAACTTAATTCATATCTCTTAGTTGCAGAGCAAAATGATGAGCTATTAATGAAAAATCAGCAATCCCGTCCTACTGGTACACTTGCAATCCCTGAAGCAAATACTGCAAATAATTATAAACAGGGACAAGGACGCGGGCAAGGTCGTGGTTATAATAACCATCACCATCATCATGCCAAAAGCCATAACTATGGTAGAAACCATCCTTATGGTAATGGTAATGGGCGTGGACGTGGTCGTGGTCGTGGCCGTGGTGGTCAAAGAAATAGTAATCCACGAAAATATAAATATCAACCACAAAACAAGCCCATTAAACAAGATGTTGAAGAAAATTCTTCTAAAAATTCTGAAGAATCTTGCTACAGATGTGGTAGAATGGGCCACTGGGCTAATACTTGCCGAACATCTAAACATCTTGTTAAGATGTATCAGGATTCGCTGAAAGGTAAAGAAAAGGAAGTAAATTTTGTGGATAATATTGATCCAACAGTCACTGAGAAACCATCTGATTTATATGAAGATTTCTTGAATGTTTAAGTTGTGTGTCTTTTGAAAAATAAACGATTTAATATCGTCTGTCTTTGTCATTATGTTTGCTAAATGTTTCAGTACTATCTATTTGCGTTTAAAATATTGTGTAATATTAATGTACTCACTATTTATTTCTTATATATGAAGTTCAATATGAATTTTGCTGGAATACAACATCAATCAAGTGGTGGAGATCTCTGTATAGCAGACAGTGGAACTACACACACTATACTTAAATCCGAGAAATATTTTATTGATCTAAAACCAACGGAAGGAACTATACATACAATATCAGGACCTGCTAACTTGATAAAAGGGATAGGAAAGGCAAATTTCATACTACCAAATGGTACAAAATTTTTAATAAATGATGCCTTATTTTCTCCCAAATCAAGCAGAAATTTATTGAGTTTCTCCGACATATACCTTAACGGGTATGATTATCAGTCAGTGACAACAGAAAATGAGAAATATTTAAGTATCACTGACAAGAGTCATGTGGTTGAAAAACTGCCAAGACTTAGTTCTGGATTACATTATACACATATAAATGTACCAGAAATACATATGGTAGTTAACGAAAAATATATTGATCCTGGTGTATTCAGTTTATGGCATAACAGATTAGGCCATCCAGGATCAACAATGATGAAAAGGATTATTGAATGTACTCATGGACATCCACTAAAGGATAGAAAAATCCATCATGATACAATGGTTCCATGTACATCTTGCTCTCTTGGAAAATTGATAACTAGACCCTCACCACTTAAGGTTGAGAAAGAATCACCAATGTTTCTTGAAAGAATTCAAGGTGATATATGTGGACCAATTCATCCACCATGTGGACCATTTAGATATTTCATGGTTCTAATAGACGCATCTAGCAGATGGTCTCATGTTTGTCTGTTATCAAGCCGTAATGTGGCATTTGCAAAATTTCTTGCCCAAATTATTAAATTGAGAGCTCATTTTCCTGATTACACCATTAAAAGGGTGAGACTTGATAATGCTGGTGAATTTACATCTCAAGCATTTAATGACTATTGCATGTCTATAGGAATTGTTGTTGAACATTCTGTTGCTCATGTGCATACACAAAATGGTTTAGCCGAGTCATTGATTAAACGTTTACAGTTAATCGCTAGACCATTGATAATGAGAACAAAACTCCCTGTATCTATATGGGGTCATGCAATTTTACATGCTGCTGCATTGATTCGCATCAGACCAAGTGCAAGTCATAAATATTCCCCCCTACAACTTGCTTTTGGTCAAGAGCCAAATATTTCCCATCTTAGAACATTTGGTTGTGCAGTGTATGTTCCAATTGCGACACCACAACGTACAAAAATGGGTCCTCAAAGGAGGTTGGGAATATATGTTGGATATGAAACATCTTCAATATTAAGGTATATTGAACCTATGACAGGTGACGTTTTTACAGCACGTTTTGCTGATTGTCATTTTAATGAAACATTGTTCCCTAGATTAGGGGGAGAAATGAAAAATAAAGAAAATGATGTTTCATGGTGTGAACCTCAATTAAAGTATCTTGATCCTCGCACAAAAGAATGCGAGACAGAAGTTCAAAAGATAATGCATATACAAGAACTTGCAAATCAATTGCCTGATGCATTTACAGATACAAAAACGGTGACAAAATCATATATACCAGCAGTAAATACTCCAGCTCGAATTGAAATTCCAAAAGCTGACAATAACGTCACTCATGAATCTTTGCCACGTCAGAAACGTGGAAGACCAATCGGTTCAAAGGATAAAAATCCTCGAAAAAGAAAATCAGCTGATAATGAAGTAAAAGAAAGTGTTCAAGAAGAACCACAAATCAGTACTCCTACTGCAGAGGAGATTGATGATGTCAATACAGAAATTGCAATCAATTATGCATATTCAAAAATATTATGGAACCGAAATGAAATGAAAAATCTTGATGAGAAATTTTCATTTAATGTTGCATATGACATCATGAATAATGATGATGATCCAGAACCAACATCTATGGTTGAATGTCAAAATAGACATGATTGGGCTCAATGGAAAGAAGCAATACGAGCTGAATTAGAATCACTCAATAAAAGAAAAGTTTTCGGATCCATCATTCTCACTCCTAAAGATGTGAAACCTGTAGGATACAGATGGATTTTTGTCCGAAAAAGAAATGAGAAAAATGAAGTTACAAGGTATAAAGCTAGACTTGTAGCTCAAGGTTTTTCTCAAAGACCGGGAATTGATTATGAAGAAACTTATTCTCCTGTTATGGATGCAATTACTTTTAGGTACTTAATCAGTCTGGCAGTTTCTAAAAATTTAGAAATGCATCTCATGGATGTTGTGACTGCTTATCTATATGGATCACTTGATAGTGATATATATATGAAGATACCTGAAGGATTTAAGGTACCAGAAGCATCAAATGCAAAACCCAAAGAAATGTATTCGATTAAATTACAAAGATCTTTATATGGGTTAAAACAATCGGGACGTATGTGGTATAACCGATTAAGTGATTACTTGATAAGCAAAGGGTATACAAATAATCTTACTTGCCCTTGTGTTTTCATTAAGAAAACAACATCCGGATATGTGATCATAGCTGTTTATGTTGATGATCTTAACATCATAGGTACAAATAAAGAGATCCATGAAGCCATTCAACTTCTAAAGAAAGAATTTGAAATGAAAGATCTCGGAAAAACCAAGTATTGCCTTGGTTTACAAATTGAGCATATGCCTAATGGTTTACTTGTACATCAAACAACATATACTGAAAAGATTTTGAAACGTTTCAATATGGACAAGGCAAAACCATTAAGTACTCCTATGGTTGTTAGATCACTCAATGTTGAAGCTGATCCATTTCGTCCATGTGAAGATCAAGAAGACATTCTTGGACCAGAAGTACCATATCTTAGTGCAATTGGAGCTCTTATGTATCTTACAAATTGTACAAGACCTGACATTTCTTTTGCAGTTAATTTGTTGGCAAGGTTCAGCTCTGCTCCTACCAAAAGACACTGGAATGGGATCAAACACATATTTCGATACCTTCGAGGAACTACTGATTTAGGATTATTTTATTCTAACGAATCAAAACAAGATTTGGTTGGTTATGCAGATGCAGGTTATTTATCTGATCCACATAAAGCTAAATCTCAAACTGGATATGTATTCCTAAATGGAGGTACTGCAATATCATGGCGTTCTTAAAAACAAACACTTGTTGCTACATCGTCAAATCATGCCGAAGTGAAATTAAATCTTACTCCTCTCTTCGGCATATTTTCTTGGTTCTCTACTATTTAATTCAATATAGCAGTAAAGCTTTACTTGTTAATCTCATGTGTAGATTTTTCGCTGACCATTCGATTCGGATCAGCCACCATAGCAAAATCCTTCGTTACATTTTTTATTTTTTTTCTTTCCTTTAATCCTCTAATTTAATTTATTACTATCTTCAATATTTTCTTTTCCAATGAATCTTTTAATTTATACATTATTTCTCTTTATTATAACATGATCTTCTTTACTTTTAAATTGTTACCAAAAAAAAAAAAAAAAAACGTATATTATTTCTTTCCTCTTCTATATTATTTGCTTTCCTTATTCTAATTCTCATTTGTTTCTAATCAAATCAACCTTCAAAGTTTTCTTTATTTACTTTCCAAAATATCTTCATTCACCTATGTCCAAATTGCTAGATCCCTTAAAAAAAATAGATGAAGAATGTCAATGTGCAAATCGAGACTATCCAAGCTCCAAGATGAAGACATTAGATATATTTTAAATTTTATTTTTAATTTTATCAATTCTTGTATCGTATAGATGGGCTCGGTCCATTAGGGTCAGAATGTATAATTGTAATGTCTATATATAGTTGATTAATAATACAATTCAACCTACGGGGTTTCTATTATTATACAGTAGCGATATGCTTAATGAATTTCTATGACGTCGCTGATAATTCAAAAGGCTTATTCACTTTGTCGCCACACATCATAGCATATAGTTCGAAAGCATGACGTTAGACTCGAACGACCAAAACACATACATTCATTAGAAAGTCCTTGGAGGTTAATCAACGTAAAATGTGTTAAAAAGAGGGCAAGTTATGTAATTTGTATGTTTTGCGCTATGCGTGACGTGTGGTGTTAGACGCACGTCATCATCAACCTACACAAATATTAATTTACATTTTTAACTTATACCGCCACATCGTAGTCATAAGAGAAGAGGAGAAGGTGAAAGAAAAATAGAAAATAAAAAATAAAAAAAAAAGGGAAAAAGAAAAAGAAAAAACAAACGCGCATCTTTAGAAGGTACTAGGTATTTTAGGTATTTATTTATTTGCCTTGGTTTGGTTTTCGTTCCACAAAAAAAAAGAAAAAAGAAAAAAAAAAAAAACTGCGAGTAAAAAGAAAGAATAGGGGAAAAAGGTTATTCGCTGGTCTTCGTAATCCTCTAATCGCCGTCAATTATCATAGCCGGGGGGACGATTCAGGGCCGTTATTCCGTCGATAACTCCGTTACCCATCGAATTAGAATTTGGCTGTAGTATATGGTGAGTTTTTTTGGTTGGTATTTTTAATTTGAAGTATGTAATATATAGTAATTCGTTATCGTTAATTAACACCAAGCCCTAGCTAGTAGTTTTGATCAGAAAAACCTGAAATTGTTGTGATTTAAATTGGATATTTAATTAATTTGAAGCGCTTATGGTTTAGGGTTATTTTGTTTAGTTAATTTTGTCATTTCCAAATTAGGAAAAAAGAGTATATGTGTACAAACTTATATTGATTATAGTGACTAGAATCTGTTTAGTGTTTGGAACTTGGATAACCAGTGATGTTCATGTTTTTTTTCAGGAAAATATGAAAGATTCGTTTCATTTGGACAATGATAATGAAAACTTGGATGGGGATACTGAGCACATGGAAGAGGATGTTATGCCTGATATAGAAACTCGGGTCTCAGAGTTGGAAAAAACACAGAGATATAAAGATATAATGAAGAAAGTTGAGGATGCTCTTAAGAAGAAGGGGTCAGACGATCCAGAGTACAACCAGCTGATTGTGGAGTGTAATGCATTGTCAGTTGACATAGAAAATGAGATTGTCATTATCCATAATTCCATTCGTGATAAATACCGGCTCAAGTTTCCTGAGCTCGAGTCTCTTGTGGACCACCCGATTGATTATGCACGTGTGGTTAAGAAGATTGGGAATGAAATTGAAATAAACCCTGTAGATCTTGAAGGGCTGTTGCCTTCGGCTATTATTATGGTTATATCTGTTACAGCATCAACTACAAGTGGCAAACCACTTCCTGAGGATGTTTTTGAAAAGACCATTGAGGGATGTGATCGAGCTCTTACTCTTGATGAATCAAAGAAGAAAGTTGTTGATTTCTTTGAAAGTAGGATGGGGTACATTGCACCTAATCTTTCCGCCATTGTTGGGAATGCAGTTGCTGCAAAACTGATTGTGACAGCTGGTGGAGGTGGTCTATCATCACTAGCAAAGATGCCAGCTTCTAGTGTTCGGCTTTTGGGGGCAAAAAAGAAGAATTTGGCCGGTTTTTCTACTGCTACATCTCAATTTCGTGTCGGTTACATTGAGGAAACAGAGGTTTTTCAGACTACACCTCCTGCTCTCAAGATGCGTGCGTGTCGGCTGCTGGCAGCAAAGTCAACTCTTGCAGCACGTGTTGACTCAATAAGAGGTGATCCATCAGGAAGTCAAGGAAGAAGGTATCGTGAAGAAATTCGTAACAAGATTGAAATGTGGCAAAAGCAACCCAAACCACTCCGTGTCCGTGATTCTGAACCTAAGAAGAAAAGAGGTGGTCGCCGTCTTCGTAAAATGATGGAGAGGTATATGCACCTCACCACTGAGTAACCTTTTTTTTTTTTTTTCTTTTCTTTTTGTGGGAAGCTATATTAATGTGTTTTTGTTTTTAATTAATGTTTTTTTCTTTTTTTTCTGCTTGTTTTATCAGACATGCTATTACAGACATGCGGAAACTCGCTAATACAATGCACTTTGGGATACCTCAAGAAAGCTCCCTTGGGTAAGTAATTTGTTTGTTTCATCCACGTACGTTATTTTCTTCTTAGAGTTTTGGATGCACGCTTGCACTTGTCTTCAGAATACAACATCCTATCACACATTACTTTATCATTGCTTAATTGAACGAACTGAACATGAGACATAATAAATTTATTATTATAATAATTAAATAAAATAGAATAAAAAGCATGTAACTTGGTTGCGTTGCGGTTGTACACATACCACACATATTTAGCAACCTGTGACATTCAGTTCAATTTCGTCTAACGATTATTTACTTTTTCTTTTTTTGGGAGTATTTGGTGACTTAGTAGTCGGATAATTAACACCATAGTTTCGCAAACATTTGTTGATTTATAGTTTTGCCACCACATCAGATGACTTAAGTTTATACTTGCAGAAGCTTTATTGGGGAGCTAGATGAGAAGTTTGATGCAGGCTTGGATTTGTCAGCTCATCCTCTCAAGCCTATTATTACTCACTAATGAACCCCTACCACATGCGATGCTTCTTAATTTAAAGGTTGTCTGTTTCGATCTACCTTATCTACTCGTACCTGTGGCTTTTTTTTTTTTTTTTTTTTTTTTTAGCTTTTCATCGAATGTTGTCGATCCCATCTTTCTAGATCTTTTCATGAATTTATTTATGATGAATGTAATAATAATAATTGTAATCTTTTCTTAATCTTTGTCATCTCTTAATAGGTGTCACTTTCGAATTATCTATCTATATCTATCTTATCTTATAAATGGCTCATTTGAGTCTCTTACACTTTTAAACTAACCGAGTTATAACTTATTATTACTCACAATTATTAAGATTGCATTTATGTAACACCCACCCCCCCTTCTACAAACTAATTATGCACCACTCAGTATGCTTGCTCCCAACAAGACTTTTGGCGAAAGCATCAGCCACTTTTTCGGTTTAAATAACACCGGGTTTTATTTTTTTTCTTTTGTCTCACAAAATGTAAATCTATTTCAAACATATTTTTATTTTCTTATGAGAAACAAACTTACCTGCTATCTAACCTTGTTCTCAAAATAAATAAACTTCACTTTACCTATTTCACCAACACTATTTCCGGTTATAAAAATATCATCAACATAGACTAACAACATTATTATCACACCTTCAACATGTTTTACAAATAAATAATAATAATAATAACTCTTGTTTTGTTCAACTATAAAACTCGTAAGTTTTTCATTTCATTTTCTTTCAGACCTGTTTAGGCCATAAACCCTACTTTTAGATTCATTAAATATTATAATTTTTGGCAATATAATTTTTGGTACACACGGAGACAGAAATATTATATTTAATTTAAAGTTCTTAAATATCCAGAACGTGATCATTAGTCAGACACTTGTTAAAAAGGAATGACAAATAGTTTTTCTACTCTCAATTATAAAATTTGAATACATTAGTCAACGGAAAACCATAAACAGAACACTTATATCTTCTTGGCTAAGCTGAAAATTTTATCAACCCACATATGATCTCTGAGTATGCCACTTCCCTTTTAGGCTTTAGCTCCTAAATGTTCAGAACAAGAAAATCAACGAATTATGTCACCTGCAACGGAACATCAAATTGGCATATTCCTTTGTAAGTAACTAGAGGGGGTGAATAGTTACTTAATACGTTTTTAACACTTTTTCGATTGATCACCAAATTCGATTTTACTTTGATCAACCAACTCAACTCAAACTTGATGTGTGTAGTGTATATGTTCAAAATGATAAATAAAGTAATGTAAAGAACATAGACACAAGGATTTATAGTGGTTCGGGTGGATGTTAACTAATCCACCTTAATCCACTCCCCGATTACACTAATCGAGATTTGTTGCTTCACTAAGCACTTTTCTCCAAACCCGGTGAAGATCCGATTTACAAGTCTTCAATCTTCTTTAGTAGACAACAAACCTAATCTTTCTATCCCTTTGAAACATTAACTCTAACCTAGATCAACTTGTCTTCACCTTGGACAAGTATTAATCTTCAAATAAGATTAATCAACTTCCTAAGTCCCTTTAAGGAAGTAGATCACTAAGCTAGCATATGCTTCTACTAATTGAAGTTACAAGACTTATACACTTTGCAATGATGATCCTAACACAATAGTGGGACATACATTACATTAAGTAAACTCACAAGATAAATGATTTTGATTAGTAAGTTTACAACAACCCAATTCTATATCTATAAGATCATAGAATCTTCTCTTGCTTGATCACATTTGAGTAGTAATTGATGCACTTGTAATCACTGGAGATAAGCCTTTGAAATGTGCAAGAGGGTCAGCTTCAAATGCACTTAAATGTTTACCTTTTATAGTGGGATTCAAAAAATAGCCGTTGACACACGGTTGCCAGCACGGTCGACCGTGTTGCGACCGTGTGTGCCCGAGTCCAAAATTGGTATCCGTTGTATAGCCGTTTGACTCAGATTTGAACACCACATTTTGGCACCTTTACTCTTTCTAGCACCTGCAAAAAAAACCAAACATCCTATACAAGTACTATATGCATTAAGTGTGTGAGATTTGGTCTTATTGCATGAAAGTGACTAATCATTTCAAAAGTGGCAAACCCAACATTCTTGGAGAAGTGTCTTGATTGATATTTAGGGAAATTTCAGACTGGTCAAGACTTAGTTAGTCACTTTAATGCTCTTGGTTCTATTCTAAAGACTAGTCACTATGTCATTAACTTCCTAGTTTCAATTAATCACAAGTCATGTTCCATTTGAGTTTAGTTAGGGATTAATTGAATAATGTCTCTATAAGATAATCATGAAGTATGTAGAGACATTAAGGTTAAGTTATTCTTGAACAAGCAATCACACTTAGTTACTTAGACTAGAACAAATAGGCAATTGACTATAATTTTATTGTAAACCATTTTACACTTAATCTATTGGAGTAGGTTAGTTACTTGAATCCTAACTAATGAGCACATAGCAAACATATTAATCAAGTTGACAAGTTTATGAGTATTAAGCATATTGGCAAGTAGCATGTAATACTCACATAGCAAGAGATAGTTATTCTAAGATCAATCATATAGATACTTGCACAACTTATAATTCAAGCATTTAATAAGTATAATGTGCAATATAACACATTACATGATTAATGTCTAAGCACACATTAATGTCCAACACATGCACAAGGGAAGAGTAATCTCTAGTTGGGACTTGGTGACCATCCTAAATATATCTAAGTTTGTTTTAGGATTACAAGTCATTAATAGTTAACCTTGAGAGCATTGTTCCTCATTTAGCCTTAATTAATCACTAAGTCATTTCTAATAGCAATCATTTTTCTAGTGACATTGGCTTAAGTGTGTTGGTACTTGATGATCATACTAGGATATCTAGATAAGAATTAAGATCACAAGCTGTTGATTAACACTTATGTGTTATGCCTAATCTTGGTTAATTTGTCATTAAGATGTCATTAGGCGTAATTAATCACGATTAATGTTTTTATGACCAAAACTCAATTGAGTATGGAGAGGGCATCTATTCTAAGCATGTTGAGAAAGGTTTCATGAATTATAGATATCGGGAACTAGTAAAACTTTATTTGGTCAAAAACGGTGACAGAAGAAACTGCGATCGCACTGCGGTTGACCGTGGTGGCGACCGTGCAACTTATTTTCACAAAACTGCGTTGCAATTCAGTTTGGGGTTTCACGCTTGACTATGCGGTCGACCGTACCTCGACCGTGTGTCTTCCTGAACTTTTAATTTCATTCTTTAACCTATGTTTGACTTGGTCGTTTGCAAGATAAAGTATGGATTAGTGACCTTGTGTTTTTTATGTTAAGATGTCAGTCATCACTTGTGCATATGTATGTGTCATCATCAAAACATATTCTTTGGTTAATCATACTTTGGTTAATCATACTTAAGTTTATCGTTTAGTGCATTAACCCACATTCAACCAACATTCTCCCCCTTTTTGATGATGACAAACATACAAGTGATGAGGGACATTTTTCTATAAATACGCAAGTGTTAACAATCACTTGTATCCATCTTTCTCCCCCTTTTGTCGAAGCAAAAAGGTTAGCTCCCCCTAGAACTAAGCTCACCCTTAGAACAAAACTCCTCCTTAAATTGTGCACATTGGAGAAACATATATATTAAAACACAACAAGCACATATTTTATTCAAAGCACGTACTAAGCACATATAATTCATACATAGATAATACATGATAGTCAAAAGAAGCTCAATTATCATGATGAGAGGAGTGACCCTTGTCCTTGTCCTCAAGTCGTGATAATCTTCGACCAAGTTTTTGAATGTTTCCATGAGTTACACTGTTTTGTCCCTATGTCGAAAGAGAACAAAAGTTAGGTGGATTTTCAAGAGGAGGTTCTTGGATATGCTTGGTTGAAGCTTTGCATATTGGATATGAAGAGACTTGAATGG
Organism: Rutidosis leptorrhynchoides; assembly: GCF_046630445.1. NCBI lineage: Eukaryota > Viridiplantae > Streptophyta > Magnoliopsida > Asterales > Asteraceae > Rutidosis > Rutidosis leptorrhynchoides. Next base: position 338,604,547 of record NC_092337.1, on the reverse strand, counting down.
AATGATGAAACGGAGATGTCATTCCAACATATGCGAAAAGCTTGGTCAGATGGAGACCATACGGAAGTGACACATGAGAATGTTGACTTGCATGTTGCATTCTTGATGCCATGAAGTGTACAACATTTACTTCGTGGAGTTCAGAAGACACCATATGAAGGTTACATCATTTGCATCCAGTCAATCCAGTAGTTCCCCCTTTTCGTAAACATTTGCAGTGATGATTTGTTTCCAAAGATCATACGTTGATGCAAGATGTTGACAAAGGAATCCATCTTTTTTGATGAATTCGGGTCTAAGAGTTCCGTTGCACATAATATCTAGTGCATTGTCTTTCTTTACCCATTTAGGAAATTCATTGAACGAATTTGGTTCTAGAAAGAATGTTCGACCTTCTCTCGGAACATCCATAATATTTCCAAATTCTTTAAGCGTTAATGAATAACTTCTTCCATAAAGAGAAAATGAGATTTTCTCATAATTGTGTGAGAATTGAAAATTCTCATAGAATTCATTGATGTGAAGGGGATAAAGTGATCTTCTTAGATTAAGAAAGACATCCCACTTGATGTTTGAGAAGCTTTCAAGAGAGTAGGTAGTGAGATGATGTGTAAGAACTTCTCGCCCTTCAACAATAGACCTCATTGTGAAGAGCTTTTGTTTTTCAAAGAGATGTTTGGAGTAGTTAAAGTGGATGTGAATTTGTTGAATGCAATTGCTTTAATAGACAAATGATGAATGTTGTCTAGTAAACTTTAATGAGGTAGGTAGCTGAATTGAGAGCACTTTGACAGAGATATCAATTTGTCCTTTTGCAATCTATTGATCATTGAATTTATGCAAGAGTGTTAGGACAAATCAATCGTGTCAGGTGTTCTGCGGTCGAACCACGGTCAACCGTGGGAGCAGCCGTACAGTGACAAATTTATACTTTTGCAAGCAAAATCAACTTAAGCACACAACAAGCACCACATAAGCAAAATCAACTTAAGCACAAAATAAACACCATGTTACTAGTTATCTTATACATAATTGTTTTAGTGCCATCATTTAAGCACTTCACAGAGTACACAAATAAAGATCATTATCTCAAACACACGTTATGCCCTATTGAAAGAAATTGTTTTGACAAATCCCTTCAACGCTTTCTTGATCCTAGAGTGATTTTCACTAAGATCTCTTCCTCTCGCTTCAAAATCCTGTCGATCTTGGTTTCAAAATTCGAATTAACAAATTCTTGATGTTCCCGTAAGTTTGCTTCCTCATTTTCTATCTCCTCTTCATCCGATTCTTCCTCTGGTTGATAGTTCTCAATCTCTTCGAGATCCTCTTGAAGACTCGATCTTCTTCCACGAGAGGATTCTCCTAGACGACCACTTCGGATGATGGTTGACTTATCCGGTGGCTCGAATGAAGGTTGTTGAACAATAGCGTGTGTCACTTTGAGGTAGCTGACAAGCTGTTCAGATGCATTCCATACGGAAGAGATCTAGTTGATTCAGTCATTAGGTTGCTCATTCGGGATGCCATCAGAAACGCCACATTAATCTTCATATTTAATTCAATTGCCCACATCACAAAAATCTGGGTGACATGAATGTTAGCATGGTTTCCCAGCCTACAGTAGATGTTGTGGTCAATGATTTTGTTCAAGATATCCAGATCTAATCGGAGATCCTTTTCGGTTAGTCCCTTGGATAGGATTTCTGAGTGATTGGAGTTAGGTTTGCAAAGTAAGGTTAGTACATCGGTAGCTTGAATAAACCCTGGAAGATGTTCTAGTTTATGTCGTCTACTGTAGAACTCCATTCCTTCAGTAGGAACACCCAGAATTTCACCAAACGTGCTGAGAGGAAATTCCCACCACTTTTTGTTAAGATGAAATCTTATCATCTTAGTTTCTGTATTGAAACTATAATTGGCATATAACTCTCTTATCAACTCGGGATATATAGGTCCATTGATTAGAACGAACGAACCTAGATACCTCTGAAACAGCTTGTCAATTACTTTAGGGAATGCTTCAAGACTTATGATTCTTCCTTCTGATATTGCTCTTGTTTTGAGCCATTTCTTGTTATATGTTGTACGTTGTCTCGCATCAGTTGGAGGATTATATCTATTCTCTCCTCCTCTAGATTGAGCATCTCGGGTCCTTGCCATTTTCTACACAATGATACTTCAAATTAATTCAAAGTGTATAATTTCAATTGTAGGCAACAAGTTTTGCAAACTTTAATAACCATCAATACTTAGACGTTTTGATGTTAATGTTCTTCACATTTTCACTCTTCATTAGTGTCAATGAGTTTGCAACTAGATTAAGATTTTCACAAAGTTCATATGTGTTCTAGACTTTTGAAATCATAATCAAGACATGTTTTGACATTCAACATTATTACACTCAATTTGCAACAATGTCGTTCACATCATATGAACAATGCTTCTATGAAAATCTAACCTAGATGTATAATGAACCCTAGAATTATCCAAAGTTAAATTAATGCATAGATTTACAATATCATTACTACAATTGTTTCTAAATTGTTCTTCAAGAACAATTTCAATTGTTTGCATCAATTTAGGTTTTGATTCATTCTAGTTAGGGTTTCTTCATAACCCTAATTCATCATACAAACACAATTGGATGTTAGGAAAGCAAGGATTAATCATACCGAAAGTAGGAATTGAAATTGAGGGAATGAGTGTTCTTCTCCGTGCGGTCGATCCCCTCAGCCGTGTGTAGGTGTGTGTGTTTTGAAGTGGGTTGAAAAGAAATAAAAGTGAGGGTTTAGTTCAATTTAAAACAGAATCATCCCACGCACGGTCGAAGCACGGTCGACCGTGATGTTAGCCGTGCGGATATTTTTCCACGTACATGACAGGAGTCTGCGGTCGAGTATACGGTCAGCCGTGGTGTTGCCGTGGATCCTTCTGATCACTCGTTTCTTCACTTCTTCTTTCTTCGAACGCGTTTTGATGATTCTTAGGTTCTATAGAATACTTGAGGACAAGTTTTCTTTTCCTAACATTGAATGATTGCATCCTCCCGATGTTTAATCATCAATGACACGTAATATACGATATATATATATATATATATATATATATATATATATATATATATATATATATATATATATATATATATATATATATTATATTTAATCACACATAGTATACATAAAACGCATCAATCTAGTATTTAGCATGCATCACATGTTTTCACATAAACACGCAATCCTAAGGCAAGTAAGCTTCCTACATTTAATCTTTTAAAATCATTTTTCAAAAACAATTTGCATTTGTAAGAAAAACCTTTCTTTTATACAAAGTCTTTTGAGAAGGTTATTCTCATTAGCTTTTTGATCATTGATTTTGATTGATTTTAAGATTACCCAATCCTTGACTTATCCCTACCATGGAATTGCTAGTTTGGTCCATTTTTCCCATGTTTTCAATTTTCCTAATAATAGACAATGGACTTTGATTACAAAATTTGTGTTTGCTAGAGTCGTGACATACATTCATTTCATGTTTACCTCTTGATGAATCACAAATAGTTATCCTTTCAAGTTTTCTTTTCAAGGTGTTATTTTCATCAATTAAAACCTTGTTAAGTTGTCTAACTTTGTGTAATTCTTTCTCCAAAAGTTTACTTTGTCACGACTACTATCATACACAAATTTAATAGTCTTGTAATCATCTAACAATTCTTCATAATTAGAAGGATAGAATACATGTACCTCATTGCAATCCATGCTTGAGACATCGTCTTCTTTAAATGGAGATTCAACCTCTTCTTCACTTTGACCATCTTGATCCAAATTATTCCAAGAACTCATGAGGCAAAAGTCTTCATTTTCATTCAACCCTTTTGCTTGAAAATCACCAACCATTTCCAAACCCTTTTCTATTCCTTCACCCTTTAAACTCCTGGAGTTTAAATCTTCTTGAGAACATAGTGAGTCCCAACATTCTTTTGCACTTTCACATGAGATAATCTTTAATCTTTCTTCACTAAGAAGAATTCCATGAAGTAGTGAAATTGCATCAAATTGTTTCAAAACATCATTGTTTTGAAATGTTGACTTCACTAGTCTTGAACTAGCTTGTGGTACAAAGTCTCCTACTTTGATTATTCTCCACAAGTAGTAATCCTTGGATTTGAGATAAGACTTAAATCTTGATTTCCACACATCAATATTCATCTTATCAAATATTGATGCTTCTTTCATCAATTCTTCCAAGTATCCCATGGTTTGAGTTGATCCGAGAATCGTTGACTCAAGTTTTTACACAAAACGAATTTTGACGCTTTCGCGATCGTTTGTAGCACAATGATTTGAGCAACCGCTCTGATACCAATTGTAAGTAATTAGAGGGGGGTGAATAGTTACTTAATACGTTTTTAACACTTTTTCGATTGATCACCAAATTCGATTTTACTTTGATCAACCAACTCAACTCAAACTTGATGTGTGTAGTGTATATGTTCAAAATGATAAATAAAGTAATGTAAAGAACATACGCACAATGATTTATAGTGGTTCGGGTGGATGTTAACTAATCCATCATAATCCACTCCCCGGTTACACTAATCGGGATTTGTTGCTTCACTAAGCACTTTTCTCCAAATAAGATTAATCAACTTCCTAAGTCCCTTTAAGGAAGTAGATCACTAAGCTAGCCTATGCTTCTACTAATTGAAGTTACAAGACTTATACACTTTGCAATGATGATCCTAACACAATACTAGAACATACATTACATTAAGTAAACTCACAAGATAAATGATTTTGATTAGTAAGTTTACAACAACCTAATTCTATATCTATAAGATCATAGAATCTTCTCTTGCTTGATCACATTTGAGTAGTAATTAATGCACTTGTGATCACTGGAGATAAGCCTTTGAAATGTGCAAGAGGGTCAGCTTGAAATGAGCTTAAATGTTTGCCTTTTATAGTGGGATTCAAAAAATAGCCGTTGACACACAGTTGCCAGCACGGTCGACCGTGGTGCGACCGTGCGTGATCCAGTCCAAAATTTGTATCCGTTGTATAACCGTTTAACTCAGATTTGAACACCACATTTTGGCACCTTTACTCCTTCTAGCACCTGCAAAAGAAACCAAACATCCTATACAAGTACTATATGCATTAAGTGTGTGAGATTTGGTCTTATTGCATGAAAGTGACTAATCATTTCAAAAGTGACAAACCCAACATTCTTGGAGAAGTGTCTTGATTGATATTTAGAGAAATTTCAGATTGGTCAAGACTTAGTTGGTCACTTTAATGCTCTTGATTCAATTCTAAAGACTAGTCACTATGCCATTAACTTCCTAGTTTCAATTAATCACAAGTCATGTTCCATTTGAGTTTAGTTAGGGATTAATTGAATAATGTCTCTATAAGATAATCATGAAGTATGTAGAGATATTAAGGTTAAGTTATTCTTGAACAAGCAATCACACTTATTTACTTAGACTAGACCAAATAGGCAATTGACTATAATTTCATTGTAAACCATTTTACACTTAATCTATTGGAGTAGGTTAGTTACTTGAATCCTAACTAATGAGCACATAGTAAACATTTTATTCAAGTTGACAAGTTTATGAGTATTAAGCATATTGACAAGTAGCATGTAATACTCACATAGAAAGAGATAGTTATTCTAAGATCAATCATATAGATACTTGCACAACTTATAATTCAAGCACTTAATAAGTATAATGTGCAATATAACACATTACATGATTAATGTGTAAGCACACATTAATCTCCAACACATGCACAAGGGAAGAGCAATCTCTAGTTGGGACTTTGTAACCATCCTAAATGTATCTAAGTGTGTTTTAGGATTACAAGTCATTACTAGTTAACCTTGAGAGCATTGTTCCTCATTTAGCCTTAATTAATCACTAAGTCATTTCTAATAGCAATCATTTTTCTAGTGACATTGGCTTAAGTGTGTTGGTACTTGATGATGATACTAAGGATATCTAGATAAGAATTAAGATCACAAGTTGTTGATTAACACTTATGTGTTATGCCTAATCTTGGTTAATTTGTCATTAAGATGTCATTAGGCGTAATTAATCACGATTAGTGTTTTTATGACCAAAACTCAATTGAGTATGGAGAGGCATCAATTCTGAGCATGTTGAGAAAGGTTTCATGATGTCGGGAACTAGTCAAACTTTATTTGGTCAAAAACGGTGACAGAAGAAACTGCGGTCGCACTGCGGTTGACCGTGGTGGCGACCGTGCAACTTGTTTTCACAAAACTGCGTTGCAATTCAGTTTATGGTTTCACGGTTGACTATGCGGTCGACCGTACCTCGACCGTGTGTCTTCCTAAACTTTTATTTTCATTCTTTAACCTATGTTTGACTTGGTCGTTTGCAAGATAAAGTATGGATTAGTGACCTTGCGTGTTTTATGTTAAGATGTCAGTCATCACTTGTGCATATGTATGTGTCATCATCAAAACATATTCTTTGGTTAATCATACTTAAGTTTATCGTTTAGTGCATTAACCCACATTCAACCAACATCCTTTAATACAGTGAATGATATTGAACGGAGTTAAAGTTAAGAACGTTGACTCACTTTATGACCTTAACTGGGCCCAGATTCAAACAACCAAAGGAAACTGTCTCTCCACCTCTATGCATTTGCAGCACATTGGTTCACCTGCATTAATCAAGTACAGAGCTTGATAAAGAAAGTGTAGCAATTATGGTTACACTTAACTTAGCATACAAACAGATTTTATTTGGGTCAAGTTGAGTATATGATCCAACCACCACAAACCATGTTAACATAATCAAGAGAATATATTATTCTATGTTCTATTAACTGCACCTTAGGTTCCCATTTAAGGCCATTTTGACATAATTAAGAGAATACCATACAAGTATACAATAAGTTCCATCAAGTACCTTAGTTTCCCACTTGGGCTCTTCTTATCAGCAGGGTACAAAAAAAATACCCCAGTAAAGTAAGGCCCAATGAATATCAGCAACCATACTAGCAATCATACTGTAACATATATAATGAAACATAATTTAATCCATATAGAATAAGAATCAACAAGTTATACTCAAAAACCTTTCACATTAAATCTTAAACAATTCTTATAACAATATAAATATATACCTTCTGATATACCTTAGAGATTTTGCAGATGATTTATAATGTATGGGTGGGTGAGTATAAACTCTCCAAGGGATGGATAAAGGGTAAACCCATTCACACCAATCCAATACTTAACACAAGCTGAAAACAAATGGATTTCTCAATGAGCTCATTAAGTAGATAACAAATTATCTTTAAAAATGTAAATCCGGAAAATCACACTACAAAATAAAATATGTAAAAGAAAATAAATAAAAACAAAAGGTTATATAGTTCAGATGGGATGTATACAGTTCATATGGAAACACCACAGTCGTGTTGGAGGATCCATCGAGCGGATCAAAAGCAACACAATAACTGCGTAATTTCCATATAATTTGAGAAGTGAATAAAGGTAAAAGATAATATAGAAATATAAGATAGATCAGATCAAAAAGAAAAATAAATAAAAAAATGCTAAAAAGGGAATGTATATGGGTCTCATTTTTCACGATTGGACGGTTCAACAATTATAGCCTCTTCATCCTCTTCAGAAACAAGAATGTACAGAAAGAGCAGTAAGCAAAACAGGTAAAAGGATATAATGTAGAGTGTAAGTAACTAGAGGGGAGTGAATAGTTACTTAATACGTTTTAACAATTTTTCGATTGATCACCAAATTAGATTTTACTTTGATCAACCGACTCAACTCAAACTTGATGTGTGTAGTGTATATGTTCAAAATGATAAATGAAGTAATGTAAATAACATAGACACAAGGATTTATAGTGGTTCGGGTGGATGTTAACTAATCCACCTTAATCCACTCCCCGATTACACTAATCGGGACTTGTTGCTTCACTAAGCACTTTTCTCCAAACCCGGTGGAGATCCGATTTACATGTCTTCAATCTTATTTAGTAGACAACAAACCTAATCTTTCTATCCCTTTGAAAGATCAACTCTAACCTAGATCAACTTGTCTTCACCTTGGACAAGTATTAATCTCCGAATAAGATTAATCAACTTCCTAAGTCCCTTTAAGGAAGTAGATCACTAAGCTAGCCTATGCTTCCACTAATTGAAGTTACAAGACTTATACACTCTGCAATGATGATCCTAACACAATACTAGGATATACATTACATTAAGTAAACTCACAAGATAAATGAATTTGATTAGTAAGTTTACAACAACCCAATTCTATATCTATAAGATCATAGAATCTTCTCTTGCTTGATCACATTTGAGTAGTAGTTGATGCACTTGTGATCACTGGAGATAAGCCTTTAAAATGTGCAAGAGAGTCAGCTTCAAATGCACTCAAATGTTTGCCTTTTATAGTGAGATTCAAAAAATAGCCGTTGACACACGGTTGCCAGCACGGTCGACCGTGGTGCGATCGTGCGTGCTCCAGTCCAAAATTGGTATCCGTTGTATAGCCGTTTGACTCAGATTTGAACACCACATTTTGGCACCTTTACTCCTTCTAGCACCTGCAAAAGGAACCAAACATCCTATACAAGTACTATATGCATTAAGTGTGTGAGATTTGGTCTTATTGCATGAAAGTGACTAATCATTCCAAAAGTGGCAAACCCAACATTCTTGGAGAAGTGTCTTGATTGATATTTAGGGAAATTTTAGATTGGTCAAGACTTAGTTCGTCACTTTAATGCTCTTGGTTCAATTCTAAAGGCTAGTCACTATATCATTAACTTCCAAGTTCCAATTAATCACAAGTCATGTTTCATTTGAGTTTAGTTAGGGATTAATTGAATAATGTCTCTATAAGATAATCATGAAGTATGTAGAGACATTAAGGTTAAGTTATTCTTGATCAAGCAATCACACTTAGTTACTTAGACTAGACCAAATAGACAATTGACTATAGTTTCATTGGGAACCATTTTACACTTAATCTATTGGAGTGAGTTAGTTACTTGAATCCTAACTAATGTGCACATGGCAAACATATTAAGTTGACAAGTTTATGAGTATTAAGCATATTAGCAAGTAGCAAGTAATACTCACATAGCAAGAGATAGTTATTCTAATATCAATCATATAGATACTTGTACAACTTATGATTCAAGCACTTAATAAGTTTAATGTGCATTATAGCACATTGCATGATTAATGTGTAAGCACAAATTAATGTCCAACACATGCACAAGGGAAGAGCAATCTCTAGTTGGGACTTGGTGACCATCCTAAATGTATCTAAGTGTGTTTTAGGATTACAAGTCATTTCTAGTTTAACCTTGAGATCATTGTTCTTCATTTAGCCTTAATTAATCACTAAGTCATTTCTAATAGCAATCATTGTTCTAGTGACATTGGCTTACGTGTGTTGATACTTGATGATCATACTAAGAATATCTAGATAAGAACTAAGATCACAAGTTGTTGATTAACACTTATGTGTTATGCCTAATCTTGGTTAATTTGTCATTAAGATGTCATTAGGCGTAATTAATCACAATTAGTGTTTTTATGACCAAAACTCAATTGAGTATGGAGAGGACATCTATTTTAAGTATGTTTAGAAAGGTTTCATGAATTATAGATGCTGGGAACTAGTCAAACTTTATTTGGTCAAAAACGGAGACAGAAGAAACTGCGGTCGGTGCGGTTGACCGTGGGGGCGACCGTGCAACTTGTTTTCTCAAAATTTCGTTGCAATTCAGTTTGGGGTTTCACGGTTGACTATGCGGTCGACCGTAGCTCGACCGTGTGTTTGCCTGAACTTTTAATTTCATTCTTTAACTTATGTTTGACTTGGTCATTTGCAAGATAAAGTATGGATTAGTGACCTTGCGTGTTTTATGTTAAGATGTGAGTCATCACTTATGCGTATGTGTGTGTGTCATCATCAAAACACATTCGTTGGTTAATTACACTTTGGTTAACTATACTTACGTTTATCGTTTAGTGTATTAACCCACATTCAACCAACATTCTCCCCCTTTTTGATGATGACAAACATACAAGTGATGAGGGAAATTTTGCTATAAATACGCAAGTGTTAACAATCACTTGTATCCATCTTTCTCCCCCTTTTGTCGAAGCAAAAAGGTTAGCTCCCCCTGGAACTAAGCTCGCCCTATGAACAAAACTCCCCCTTAAATTGTGCACGTTGGGAAAAAAATATATATTAAAACACAACAAGCACACATTTTATTCAAAGCAAACATGAAACATAGTAATGCATATATGAAAATATGCATGGAAGATACAGTAGAACAATCCTAAGTTTGCTCTACATGGGATGAGATGTGCTTGGGTGAGATGAGCATTTTCCACAAACAAGATTGTTCAGAAAGCGTCTCAAGATCTTGTGGGTTCGACGATTCTGACGATGAAGAATGGACATTTGAGTGAAGGATAATAGTGCAATGAACTGGTCATCTTCCACCCTATCATCAGAACCTGTAACACTCCAGGCAGGTGTGTTCTCTCCTTCTGTTTCTTCGTTAAAAGGTCGAACTGAATCATAGTTGATTGGGAGGGAAGTAAGACCAACCGGATGTACGTCATGAACGCACAGTTGTGTAAAGAGCTTTGTGAAATGTGCTCCATAGGGAAGACAGAGAGATTCATTGTACACCAGCCCATTCATCCTTTTTGCCATGAATAGTGCCATGTTGACTTGAATTCGGTGTTGGAGACACCAGAGTAGTGAGGCTTCACAGGCATGAATGTTTGTGGATAGTGTTTCCCCTTTGCAGTAAATATTTTGACTTATGACTTTGAGCCAAAGGTCAAACTTAGGTGCAAGATGATTGTAACAACCCAACCCAATAACCGACCAAAAACAGTCCCCAAAATTTTTTTTGAAAACTGCTGAACATAGGAGTGCGCGGCGCGCTCCCCTTGTAGTGCGCGGCGTGCACAACTCAGTCCAGGTTCTGTCCGGACTGTTTTTGACTCGTAAAAAGATTGACCACTTTCCGACATTTTTAGACCGAACGCTTTTCACAACAAGCTTATATATGTAAAACTAACATGAATCAAACATAAAATCAAGTTTTACAAAGCGGGGCCCACATCGACCCGAAGTACGTGTTTAATACAAATCATGAGTTTCGACCACAAAAAGTTTAAATACCAAACGACCCTACGAGCATGGTGTTTGGGGTTAAACTACCCAAGTCTCGGTCAACTCCAAAAGCTATCAAATCCAAAAGCGTCCCCTAACAACAATCGGGATCTCTAGTCCAAACGTATGCCCTTACCCTTATCCACGCTGGAACCTATAAAATGGTAAACAACGAGAGGGTAAGCTAACGCTTAGTGAGTAGAATAAATATATACATGCATATAAAACTTACCTACTCGCATCCACGATATCATATAACACATACAAACGCATAACGTCTCAATATACAAGCTAGCATCATCAATTCGTACAACTAGCAACATCAATAGCATAATATTCATAATAATAATTAAATGCTAACGTCAAACGACTATAAACCATGGTTAACCAAAATCTTCGCAAGGGAATGACTTCGCGAAATAAGTCATCGATGTTCATAACAACCGTTAGCTCCCAAAAACGGCTATGGTATGCTAATCCCCTGAGGTGTTCCAAAAACGGCTATGGCATCACCCCCAAGTGTTATAAAAATGGCTATGGCATCACTTGATCAAGTTGTGAGTAAAACACGGCTATTACTCACAATAAGTACACAAACACGGCTATGTGCACAATTTAAAACGGATAACAACGTGGGAGTAAAACACGGCTATTACTCGCCACCACAAGCACAAATACGGCTATGTGCATAAATATCATACGTGGACAAAACGGCTATGTCTCACAACTACGGTCACAAAACGGCTATGTGACACCATTGATACGGGCACATAAATCATATACATACGTACATAGATATTCCACTCACCTTAACGATTAGGTGACGATTTTATCCTCTTAGCAAGCTTCAAAGCCAAGTACCCAATACAATAAGTACTCGATCAACAAACAAACTCGTTGGACTAATTACCGACACTTCACTCATGTGTATTTAATGACTTAATGCATTAAATGCCCCATTTTCCTCAAAACCGCCCCTTAAGGGTCAAGACCATCATTAATTACTCATAAACAAGTGATTAAGGTCCAACAACACTAACTATAACATAATTAGGGTAATCCATACCCTAATTTCCCAACTAGGTCAATAATTAATCCTTTGACTAATTTAAAGTCAACACACCCATTTCGGGTCATCCACTAACCCATCTAACACCCATTTACTAATTAACTAGGTGTGTTAGAAATTAACTAACCAATTAGGGTTCTTAAACATCATTTAATACCTTGAAACCCTAGGTTAGTCACCATTAGTCTTCATGACCCAATTTTACCGAAGAACGCCCAAAATCACCAAATATGGGTTTTATGTTCATCACTTAACTCAAGTTCTAACCCTTAAACAAATTATATTAAGGAAATTAAAGTTAGAACATACCACTACAACCAAAACGAAGCTAGAGAGGAGATGAACAACTTTAATGCTTGAACTTTAACCCGAAATAAGCTCCTTCCTCTTGGATTTAAGCTCTCTCTCTCAAGAATCACAATCTCTCTCTAGAATTGAATTAAAGATGATAAGGTTGTTGAAAAGTGGAGTAATGGTGATCCACTAGCTGACCAATCTGCCTTTAATTCGTCCACTAGTGTAATTACCAATTTGCCCATCAAAATATCTGAATAAAACAGCTGGAACACGGCTACAGTAACTGTGCGCGGCACGCTCCCTGGAGCGTTCGCGGCGCGCACAATATGCTGAACAGAATCTGACTTCAGTTTAACTGCACAACTTCACCCACACCCTATGTAACATATTTACACTACTGTACAATGGAGATTCGGGTCTTACAACTCTCCCTCACTTATTCGAATTGCGTCCTCGCAATCCAAGCCGCATGACAAGAGGGAAGATATACCAAAACGAACTCTTCGGGTTCCCATGTAAACTCGGAACCCTTATTCCGTCGCCATTGAACTTTAAAGGTCCTAACCTCTTTATGCCTCAACCTTTTGACCTTCTTATCAAGTATAGCAATCGGCTCTTCCACATACTCTAACTTGTTGTTTAGCTCGATTTCGTCTAATGGCATCCACGAAGAATCATCCGCAAGACACTTACGGAGGTGGGAAACATGAAATGTGTTATGGATCCCAGCAAGCTCTTCGGGTAATTCTAATCGATATGTGACTTCACCAACACGAGCTAAAACTTTGAACGGCCCAATAAACCGAGGAGCTACCTTTCTCCGTTTTCGAAATCGAATAATACCCTTCCATGGCGAAACCTTAAGCATTACCATGTCGCCTTCTTGAAATTCGATCGTTCGTCAACGTTTATCGGCATACGACTTTTGTCTATCTTGAGCCTTTTTCAAATGTTCCCGAATAATATCAATCTTGTTATTCGTCTCCAAAACCAAATCGGTACTCCCGATTTCCCTTTGACCCACTTCTCCCCAACAAATGGGAGTTCGACACCTACGCTCATAAAGCATCTCATAAGGTGGCATCCCAATACTAGTATGATAACTATTATTGTACGAGAATTCCACCAAAGGTAAATGCTCATCCCAACTACCACCGAAATCAATAATGCACGCCCGTAACATATCTTCCAAAGTTTGATTCGTACGTTCGGTTTGACCTTCCGTTTGAGGATGATATGCCGTGCTCAATTTCAATTGCGTACCCATATCTTCATGAAACTTTTCCCAAAACCGAGATGTAAAACGAGTGTCTCGATCCGAGATAATAGATATAGGAACCCCGTGTCTCGACACCACCTCCTTGATGAACAACTTAGCCAAAGCCTCCGACGATATTGCTTCTTTAATGGGAAGAAACAAAGCACTTTTCGTCAAACGATCAACTATCGCCCAAATCGTATCAAATTGGGTTCTCACCGTCTTAGGTAATTTCGTAATGAAATCCATGGTGATGTGCTCCCATTTCCATTTCGGGATTTCTAACGGTTGCAACTTACCATACGGCTTTTGGTGTTCGGCCTTAACTTGTAAACACGTGACGCATTGCTCAACATACTTAACAACATCACGTTTCATGCCCGGCCACCAATAATCCTTCCTCAAATCATGATACATTTTCGTCGTACCCGGATGAATGGAATATTTTGACTTATGTGCTTCATCAAGTAGCACCCGTCGGTAATCACCCATCTTAGGCACCCACACCCTTCCTTGAAAAGACAACAAACCACGCGGGCCCATAGTAATGAACTCCGATTGGCCCACGATTCGTTCCGTATGCTTGTTGTGAACGTAAGCCTCTATTTGAATCTCACCAAGCTTCTCAAGAAAATCGTTGGTAATAATCAAACGTAACGATCCTACTTTTATCGCCGGATGTTGACTCTTTTGACTCAATGCGTCCGCGACAACGTTCGCCTTACCCGGATGATAAAGTATCTCACAATCATAGTCTTTCACCACATCCATCCATCTACGTTGGCGATAATTCAAATCTCGTTGAGTAAAAAGATGTTTCAAATTCTTGTGATCCGAATAAATCGTACATTTGACACCATACAAGTAGTGGCGCCAAATTTTATGTTTCAAATTCTTGTGATCCGAATAAATCGTACATTTGACACCATACAAGTAGTGGCGCCAAATTTTCAACGCATGCACAACCGCTGCCATCTCGAGATCATGAGTCGGATATCTCGTCTAGTGTTCCTTTAATTACCGAGAGGCATAAGCGATGACTTTACCCCTTTGCATAAGAACACACCCGAGCCCATTTAGAGAAGCATCACAATAAACCGTCATATCTTCCACACCTTTCGGCAATACTAACACCAGAGCTTGACACAACTTCTCTTTTAGTAATTGAAAAGCAATTTCTTGCTCGTTCTCCCAAACAAACCTCGCATTCTTCCTCGTCAATTTCGTCAATGAAGAAGCGATCTTAGAAAAGTCTTGGATAAACCGACGATAATAACCGGCCAATCCGAGAAAACTTCGGATTTTCGTAGGTGTAGTCGGTTGTCTCCAATCCTTCACCGTCTCTATCTTCCCCGAATCTACTTGAATACCGTCCTTGTTCACAATATGACCAAGGAATTGAACTTCCCTTAGCCAAAATTCACATTTGGAGAACTTTGCATACAACTTCTCCTTTCGTAGCGTCTTCACTACTTCATGCAAATGATGTTCATGTTCGTTCATACTTTTCGAGTAGACTAGAATGTCGTCAATGAACACTATTACCGACTTGTCCAACATAGGTTGGCACACTCGATTCATAAGATCCATGAATGCCGCCGGTGCATTCGTAAAACCAAAAGGCATCACCACAAACTCAAAATGCCCATAACGCGTTCGAACAGCCGTCTTATCAATATCTTCCTCACGGACCCGCATTTGGTGATAGCCGGACCGTAGGTCGATTTTAGAGAAATACGTTGCACCTTGTAGTTGATCAAACAAATCGTCAATCCTAGGTAACGGATAACGATTCTTGATCGTCACTTTATTCAACTCTCGGTAATCGATGCACATCCGCATACTACCATCCTTCTTCTTCACAAATAACACCGGAGCGCTCCACTTCGAAGCACTCGGTCGAATAAAACCCTTTTCGAGCAACTCTTGAATTTGATTTAACAACTCTTGCATTTCCGTTGGTGCTAAACGATAAGGAGTTTTAGCAATGGGGGTAGCCCCCGGAACCAACTCAATGCGAAATTCAACTTGTCTTTCCACCGGAACACCCGGTAACTCATCCGGAAAAACGTCTTCAAATTCATTAACCACCGGAATTTCACGAATAGGTGGTGGCTCATTATGAGTATCAACAACATGAGCAAGAAAAGCCATGTCACCGGTAACAACGGAACTACGTGCCCGTGCGAAAGTGCATATCGGCACCGGTCTTCTTCGCTTATCACCATGAATGATCATCTCTCCCCCACTTGGGGTCTTCACACGAATAAACTTATCATGACATACAATATCGGCTCTATAACGATCGAGCCAATCCATACCAACAACAATATCAAAATCACCCAAAGTCATCGGGATAGGATCAATTTTAAAACTTTCGGCATCAAAAACAACATCACAATTTTTACACACATCGACCACTAGCACCGTCTTGCCATCCGCTATATCGACTTCTACCGGACGACTTAACTTAGCTAACGGTCTATCAAGTTTAGGCACAAATTTAGAAGATACAAACGACAAATTTGCACCGCTATCAAAAAGAATTCTCGCCGGATTAGAGTTAACCATAAAAGTACCTGAGACAACTTCGTTGGATTGTTTGGCTTCATCATTTTTCATCAAGTAGTTACGCCCTCTAGCCGACCCCGCCGCCTTCTCCAACTTCTTAACATGATCATTATTCAAATCGGGGCATTCCGGCCTCTTGTGCCCCTCTTTACCACAATTAAAACACGTGACCGACTTGGTCAAACAATCACGGGCGTAATGACCCGGCTTCCCACAATTAAAACAAGTAGGCGTAAAAGTACCCGAACCACCCTTCTTCACACTTCCGACGCTTTCGGACCCCTTCTTGTTCTTGCTCTTCTTGTTTGAAAAGTTAGAATGACTAGAACCCTCGAACTTTCGTTTGGAAAAAGTGAAATCGCTTTTTCTTGGAACTTCCGGCTCAAAACCCCGGGCCAACTCAAATAACTCATCAAAAGTCTTAGCCATACCCCGACTAATCTTCCCCTTGTACTCATCATTCAAAGTACGGTAGAAATCCTTCATTAGCTTATGATCATCACCCACATATTCCGGGCAAAAACGAGTCTTTGCCAAAAAGGTAGACTTGAGAGTAACCAAGTCCATTGAACCTTGTTGCAAATGGTGCAACTCGTCCCGGATCCTATCGAGATCGGAAGAAGTTCGATATTCTTTGAAAAACTCCTTTTTAAACTCTTCCCAAGTCAAGTCCATACATTGTTCTTCCCCATACAAGTTGATTTTATCGTCCCACCATAACTTAGCTTCTTCGCGTAACATGCTAGAACCGTACCTCGTCTTCTTTTCGGGAGGACATTCCGCGGTTCGGAAAGCTCCCTCAATGTCGGAGATCGAACATGTACTTTTTAAAGGATCTCGCACCCCATTAAACATCGGGGGTCGAGCATCCTTGAAATTATTATAATGAAAGTCCCGCCTTCCTTCACCTCCTTCACCACGAGGATAGATATTCCTAGCATCAAGGGCCTCTTCGATAGTGGCCTTCATTCGTTCATTTATCAAATCGGTCACTTGACCATCGACCGAATCTTGGAAGACCTTTCGGACGTCCGTAAGAAAATCCGCTTTTAACTTCTTAAAGACGGCCTCAACCTTGGCCGAAAACTTGGCGTCCTCACTTGTACTTCCGTTATCATGATCGGGTCCATTTCTCGTCTTCATTCTATAAAACGGGAAAAGGTTAAGCTATGAACGAAAGGACACTACACGTAAGTATATACATGTACACCACACTACTCCATCTTGCTCAACAATCGTCGTACATTGCTTGTTTGACACGATTTGCACCCGTAACAATGGTAGCTAATCATTGTTACGCGAGCACGTCGCATTAACTCGCTAGTACAACGTCCATCTCGCTTGATGACTGCTAAACACAACACAAACAATTAGCACAAGGTTAGCTCACAAAAACCAAAGCACTAACAATCCCGATCCGACCCAAAGTCCTACAAGTCCCGCATAAAGCGTACACACAATAAAGTCTAAGTCTAGGCACCTATCTCAAGTCGCCTAAATCCCTTAGACCATGCTCTGATACCACTTGTAACAACCCAACCCAATAACCGACCAAAAACAGTCCCCAAAAAAAATTTGAAAACTGCTGAAGAGGGGAGTGCGCGGCGCGCTCCCCATGTAGTGCGCGGCGCGCACAACTCAGTCCAGGTTCTGTCCGGACTGTTTTTGACTCGTAAAAAGATTGACCACTTCCCGACATTTTTACACCGAACGCTTTTCACAACAAGCTTATATATGTAAAACTAACACGAATCAAACATAAAATCAAGTTTTACAAAGCGGGGCCCACATCGACCCGAAGTACATGTTTAATACAAATTATGAGTTTCGACCACAAAAAGTTTAAATACCAAACGACCCTACGAGCATGGTGGTTGGGGTTAAACTACCCAAGTATCGGTCAACTCCAAAAGCTATCAAATCCAAAAGCGTCCCCTAACAACAATCGGGATCTCTAGTCCAAACGTATGCCCTTACCCTTATCCATGCCGGAACCTATAAAATGGTAAACAACGAGAGGGTAAGCTAACGCTTAGTGAGTAGAATAAATATATACATGCATATAAAACTTACCTACTCGCATCCACGATATCATATAACACATACAAACACATAACTTCTCAATATACAAGCTAGCATCATCAATTCGTACAACTAGCAACATCAATAGCATAATATTCATAATAATAATTAAATGCTAACGTCAAACGACTATAAACCATGGTTAACCAAAATCTTCGCAAGGGAATGACTTCGCAAAACAAGTCATCGACGTTCATAACAACCGTTAGCTCCCAAAAACGGCTATGGTATGCTAACCCCCCGAGGTGTTCCAAAAACGGCTATGGCATCACCCCCAAGTGTTCCAAAAACGGCTATGGCATCACTTGATCAAGTTGTGAGTAAAACACGGCTATTACTCACAATAATGTACACAAACACGGCTATGTGCACAATTTAAAACGGATAACAACGTGGGAGTAAAACACGGCTATTACTCGCCACCACAAGCACAAATACGGCTATGTGCATAAATATCATACATGGACAAAACGGCTATGTCTCACAACTACGGTCACAAAACGGCTATGTGACACCATTAATACGGGCACATAAATCATATACATACGTACATAGATATTCCACCCACCTTAACGATTAGGTGACGATTTTATCCTCTTAGCAAGCTTCAAAGCCAAGTACCTAATACATTAAGTACTCGATCAACAAACAAACTCGTTGGACTAATTACCGACACTTCACTCATGTGTATTTAATGACTTAATGCATTAAATGCCCCATTTTCATCAAAACCGCCCCTTAAGGGTCAAGACCATCATTAATTACTCATAAACAAGTGATTAAGGTCCAACAACACTAACTATAACATAATTAGGGTAATCCATACCCTAATTTCCCAACTAGGTCAATAATTAATCCTTTGACTAATTTAAAGTCAACACACCCATTTCGGGTCATCCACTAACCCATCTAACACCCATTTACTAATTAACTAGGTGTATTAGAAATTAACTAACCAATTAGGGTTCTTAAACATCATTTAATACCTTGAAACCCTAGGTTAGTCACCATTAGTCTTCATGACCCAATTTTACCCAAGAACGCCCAAAATCACCAAATATGGGTTTTATGTTCATCACTTAACTCAAGTTCTAACCCTTAAACAAATTAAATTAAGGAAATTAAAGTTAGAACATACCACAACAACCAAAACGAAGCTAGATATGAGATGAACAACTTTAATGCTTGAACTTTAACCCGAAACAAGCTCCTTCCTCTTGATTTTAAGCTCTATCTCTCTCTCAAGAATCACAATCTCTCTCTAGAATTGAATTAAAGATTATAAGGTTATTGAAAATTGGAGTAATGGTGCTCCACTAGCTGACCAATCTGCCTTTAATTCGTCCACTAGTGTAATTACCAATTTGCCCATCAAAATATCTGAATAAAACAGCTGGAACACGTACAGTAACCGTGCGCGGCGCGCTCCCTGTAGCGTGCGTGGCGCGCACAATGTGCTGAACAAAATCTGACTTCAGTTTAACTGCACAACTTCACCCACACCCTATGTAACATATTTACACTACTGTACAATGGAGATTCGGTTCTTACAATGATTTGCCTTAAGACCGTCACTTTGGATTTCAATGTGATTGATGGGCCTTTGACAAAAGGTGTTAATGATGTCACCTTTTGTGACAAATTCGGGAAGACATAGAAGATATAGACTATAGGAGAAGCATTTCACGCCTTCATCGGGAACATGCATAAATTTTCCAAAGTCTTTGAGGGACATGGAAAACCCTTTATCAAACAACCGGAATTTGATGGAATTTGGGGGAGTGAATACATAGTTAGCATAGAATTCACGGACAAGAGTGGAGTGAATAGGTCCTCTCAAAGTTAGGAACGAATCCCATTTTATGTAAGCAAAGTTTTCGAGAAGCTCTTTTGAAAAGTGCTCAATAGTAACCATACAACCTTCGACAATTGGTCTAGTGCTAACCATTTGCCGGTTGCGGTTGACCACATCTCGTTCTTCTTGAGAGTTAGGAAAGAGATTGTCAAAGGAGTCAGAAATTGAAGAAGACAAGTCAATCACAAAAGGATTGTTTGGAGAGTTGTTTGTTTGACTCATTTTGAGTTAGATGGTGTAGTGAGTTTTG
This sequence comes from Rutidosis leptorrhynchoides, assembly GCF_046630445.1. NCBI lineage: Eukaryota > Viridiplantae > Streptophyta > Magnoliopsida > Asterales > Asteraceae > Rutidosis > Rutidosis leptorrhynchoides. The sequence goes on along the minus strand of NC_092337.1, from coordinate 338,583,936 downwards.
CATCATAATCTACTCAATTTAAAGGGAAAAAGATGAACCTTCATTTAATCTTTCATTTCTTTTTGGAGTAATTGAATCTTTTGAGAATTTTGATCATATTCAAGTATGCTAGTTTATGAATGATACTTTAAGAACAGATTCAACTAGATTTGAGAGGATCAATGTGCATTTATTTTTAAAGAGAGAGAAAGAATAAGTGTCAGACACATACACGGTCGAGGTACGGTCGACCCTGTAGTTGACCGTGTGAGAACTGTTAGAAGCATAAGTTACTAATCTTGAATTAAACGGATTCTAATCAAGAAATATTCAAATAGTCACACATCCAATTATTACAAACAGATTATTCAACCAACATTTTAACTTCTCTCACTTCATTCAACTCCCAATTCTCACATCACTACTACTTCTACATGAGAATGCCCTTTTCGCTTTCTTTAGTAGCCGGCTGATCTTGGATTGATACTTCTTTATTTTAGCTTGATTTAGGTAAATTCGTTCAGCTTTTGAATCACAATCCAAACCATAAAAAGGATCATTAGCTTCATCCGGAAACTGTTCTTCATCACTATCGGATATATCTTCCAAGTTGATTTGAGAGTTGGTCATGGCTTCATAAACCCTATCAATCTCATCAGAGTCATCTTCATCATCCCACCCCATCAATGTTAATGTATGATGATTAAATATTTGATAAGTTGGATTTATACGAATGTCATCTGTTGCCTTTAATTTGACAAATAACCTTGTAAGATGCATTCCATAAGGAAGAGCTCTTGTTGAGTCCTTTGGCACATTGCTCATTCGTATGGCCATAAAATATGCCATGTTCACTAGAACTTGCATTTCTAGGCACCAAAGGAGAGCCATCTGAGCAGCACGAATGTGTGAGCGATTTCCCATTCTACAGTACACGTTGTAGTCGATCACTGTGTTCCATATTCGGAACTTCTTTCGCAGGTGTTTGCTCAACACTCCTTGATTGAGAATTTCTCTTCTTGGAGCATTGTCTTCACACAGTGTTTGAATAGCATCATCTTTATTGATGAAATCAGGAAGATAAGTCAGAATGTGTCTTGTGTCGAAGAACCTTTCTCCGTTTGCTGGAACATCTAGAAATTTTCCAAAGTTTTGCAGTGTTACTGTAGTTCTTGAAGCTTTTATCCTAAAGGTAACTGAACCGTTGGTATAGACGAAGCTAGAGTAAAAGTCTCGAACGAGTGATGGATAAATTGGTCCATCCAGATCAAGAAATACATTCCAGTTTAAATCTGAGAAAGCTACCACCATTTCAGGGAAATCCTTTGCTTTAATTCTCCTTCCTTCTGCTATCGCTCGATCTTTCACTCTTTCTCTGTTAAGTGTTGATTGGTGTGGGCGAAAGTTAGATGAGCCTTCTCCTTGATTTGTCATTTTCTGCGCATTGACACTTTTAATTAATTCAAAGTGCATAATTCAATTGTAGGCAACATGCTTTGCAAACTTCAATTATCATGACGTTTTGATGTTAATGTTCTTCACATTTTCACTCTTCATTAGTGTCAATGAGTTTGCAACTAGATTAAGATTTTCACAAAGTTCGTATGTGTTCTAGACTTTTGAAATCATCATCAAAACATGTTTTGACAATCAACATTATTACACTCAATTAGCAACAATGTCATTCATATCATATGAACAATGCTTCTATGAAAATATAACCTAGATGTATAATGAACCCTAGAATCGTTCAATATTAAATCAATGCATAGATACAAGATAATCATTACTACAATTGTTTTTAAATTGTTCTTCAAGAACTATTTCAATTGTTTGCATCAATTTAGGTTTTGATTCATTCTAGTTAGGGTTTCTTCATAACCCTAATTCATCATACAAACACAATTGAATGTTAGGAAAGCAAGGATTAATCATACCGAAAGTGGGATTTGAATTTGAAGGAGTGCGCATTTTTCTTCGTGTGGTCGATCTCCTCAGCCGTGTGTAGGTGTGTGTGTTTTGAAGTATGTTGAAAAGAAATAAAAGTGAGGGTTTAGTTTAAATTAAAACTGATTCAGACCACGCACGGTCGAAGCACGGTCGACCGTGGTATTAGCCGTGCAGATATTTTTCCACGAACAGGTCAGGAGTCTACAGTCGAGTACACGATCAGCCGTGGTGCTTCCGTGGATCCTTCTGATCACTCGTTTCTTCACTTCTTCTTTCTTCAAACGCGTTTTGACAATTCTTAGGTTCTATAGAATACTTGAGGACAAGTTTTCTTTCCTAACATTGAGTGATTACATCCTCCCGATGTTTAATCATCAATGACACGTAATATACTATATCTATATGTATATATATATATATATATATATATATATATATATATATATATATATATATATATATATATATATGTGTGTGTGTGTGTGTGTGTGTGTGTGTGTGTGTGTTCAATCACACATAGTATACACAAAACGCATCAACCTAATATTTAGCATGCAATACATGTTTTCACATAAACACACAATCCTAAGGCAAGTAATCTCCATATACTTGATCTTTCAAAATCATTTTCCAAAAAAATTTGCATTTGTAAGAGAAACCTTTCTTTTATACAAAGTCTTTTGAGAAGGTTATCCTCATTAGCATTTTGATCATTGATTTTGATTGATTTTAAGATTACCCAATCCTTGACTTATTCCTACCATGGAATTGCTAGCTTGGTCCATTTTTCCCACATTTTCAAATTTCCTAATAATAGATAATGGACTTGGATTACAAGATTTGTGTTTGCTAGATTCGTGACATACATTCATTTCATGTTTTCCTCTTGATGAATCACCAATAGTTATTCTTTCAAGTTTTCTTTTCAAAGTGTTATTTTCATCAATTAGAACTTTGTTAAGTTGTGTAACTTTGTGTAATTCTTTCTCCAAAAGTTTTACTTTGTCACGACTACTATCATACACAAATTTAATAGTCTTGTAATTATCTAACAATTCTTCATAATTAGAAGGATAGAATACATGTACCTCATTGCAATCCATGCTCGAGACATCATCTTCTTTGAACGGAGATTCAACCTCTTCTTCACTTTGACCATCTTGATCCATGTCATTCCAAGAGCTCATGAGGCAAAAGTCTTCATTTTCATTCAACCCTTTTGCTCGAAAATCACCAACCTTTTCAAAGCCCTTCTCTACTCCTTTACCCTTTAAGCTCTTAGAGTTTAAATATTCTTGAGAACATAGTGAGTCCCAACATTCTTTTGCACTTTCACATGAGATTATCTTTAATCTTTCTTCACTAGGAAGAATTTCATGAAGTAGTGAAATTGCATCAAATTGTTTCAAAACATCATAGTTTTGAAAAGTTGGCTTCACTAGTTTTGAACTAGCTTGTGGTACAAAGTCTCCTACTTTGATTATTCTTCACAAGTAGTAATCCTTGGATTTGAGATAAGACTCAAATCTTGATTTCCACACATCAATATTCTTCTTATCAAAGATTGGTGCTTCTTTCACCAATTCTTCCAAGTATCCCATCGTTTGAGTTGATCCGAGAATCGTTGACTCAAGTTTTTGCACGAAACGAATTGTGATGCTTTCGCCATCATTTGTAGCGCAATGATTTGAGAAACCGCTCTGATACCAATTGTAAGTAACTAGAGGGGGGTGAATAGTTACTTAATACGTTTTTAACAATGTTTCGATTGATCACCAAAATTCGATTTTACTTTGATCAACCGATTCAACTCAAACTTGATGTGTGTAGTGTATATGTTAAAAATGATAAATGAAGTAATGTAAAGAACATTGACACAAGGATTTATAGTGGTTCGGGTGGATGTTAACTAATCCACCTTAATCCACTCCCCGATTACACTAATCGGGATTTGTTGCTTCACTAAGCACTTTTCTCCAAACCCGGTGGAGATCCGATTTACAAGTCTTCAATCTTCTTTAGTAGACAACAAACCTAATCTTTCTATCCCTTTGAAAGATCAACTCTAACCTAGATCAACTTGTCTTCACCTTGGACAAGTATTAATCTCTAAATAAGATTAATCAACTTCCTAAGTCCCTTTGAGGAAGTAGATCACTAAGCTAGCCTATGCTTCCACTAATTGAAGTTATAAGACTTATACACTCTGCAATGATGATCCTAACACAATACTAGGACATACATTACATTAAGTAAACTCACAAGATAAATGAATTTGATTAGTAAGTTTACAACAACCCAATTCTATATCTATAAGATCATAGAATCTTCTCTTGCTTGATCACATTTGAGTAGTAGTTGATGCACTTGTGATCACTGGAGATAAGCCTTTTTAATGTGCAAGAGGGTCAGCTTCAAATGCACTCAGATGTTTGTCTTTTATAGTGAGATTCAAAAAATAGCCGTTGACACACGGTTGCCAGCACGGTCGACCGTGGTGCGATCGTGCGTGCTCCAGTCCAAAATTGGTATCTGTTGTATAGCCGTTTGACTCAGATTTGAACGCCAAATTTTGGCACCTTTACTCCTTCTAGCACCTGCAAAAGAAACCAAACATCCTATACAAGTACTATGTAACATCCCGCATTTTTCCGTTAAATTATTTTAACGCCGTCTTTTTTTTTTAATAATATCCTTAGTATCTCGATTCGTATCCTCCATTAGCTACATTCTTAAAATATTTTCGTTATTGGATTATAACGTCTCCCGTACTCTCGTGTAATTTAAAATGATTCGTTCGGTAAATTCCCGCACCCAATTACAAACTAGAGGGACTAGACTTGCCAAAAGACCAAACCTTTGACTAGGTTAAAGTGGTCAACACCCACCTCTCTCTTTCATTATCCTCACCATTTTATCTATTTCTTTAATACTTCCCTATTTTTCTGAAATTCTCCATTACAAAGATTCATCATCTAAATCACATCTAGCAAGCTTCAATCAAAACAAATTGCATATTTGGAATCCTTGCAACTTCCTCTTCGATTTCATACCGATTTCATTGCATTTGGGTAACTTTCTAAAATCACTAGATTTTGTGTTCTTGATGTTTTTAACTTATAAAGTTGTTAATTAGTGTCTATGGCTCATTGTGATGTTGTGTATGTAATTTGTATGCTCGATTTGTTGTTTTGGTGTAACTAGCTTGAAAATGAAAAGTGCTTGCTTAATCTTGTGTTTTAGATGATCATATGTTGTTAGATTGTTAAAGTTCATGTTTTAATTGTGTTACTAGTATCACTAGCTTCATTGTGATGTGTAGGTTGATTTGTAAAACTTCAAAAACATGATTATTGATTTTGTGAATTTTGGTTAGAGTTTGATAGACTTAAAATGAACTTTTAATGCCTTGTATGCCATGAATTGTTATTTGTAAGTGTTTAGCTATAATGTATGTTTTATTACCTTCAAAACAGCATATCATATGTGTGAATTAGATTCCCGAAACTTAAAATGCAATTGATGAACTTGAAACTTTGAATATGAACATTTAATGATCACTTGATGAGTTTTCGATTATTGAAATTGATGTTTTTGCTTGATGAAACATGTTTAGTTGTGTTCCTTGTCAAAAGAGCTTTCCAACGATATAAGATACGTCTTCTAATTGTTTACGGTTTGTGAATTATGAATGTTTGAAGTTTAAAACGTGCACTAGTAAAAAATGCAGCAAACAGCTCCTGGAAACCCAAACTCCGCGACTCGCGGAGTTTGGAAGGCATAATGGCCGCAACTCGCGGAGCTGAGGAATTTAGGCCTGTTGCTGGCTGATCAAGTGGACTTTTAAATTTCACGTTTTCATCCCCGCTTAACCGCAACCCCGTTTAACATGAAATTTGGACAACATACTTATATATGGTTTCTCATCATGGAAAAATTGTCGGAAACCCGACCCGAACCCGTTGACTTTGATTTTGACTAAGTTTGACTTTTAGTCAAACTTAACCAAATGTTTATGCAATTGTTCTAACATGCTTTTATACTTATATCTTGCATGAAACTTGATAATTTGATCCACATGCTATATTAATCGAGTCGTAACGAGCCATAGAACTAATTGAACATCTTTAACCCATCGTGTTTACCGTTATTGATACAACCTATATGTTTAGGTCAAGACTAGCTTTGTCTTTGCACGCGTTTACTTGTTGAAGTACTTTATTACTCTTGCACTCAAGGTGAGATCATAGTCCCACTTTTTTACTCTTTTGAACTTACTTTTGGGATGAGAAAACATAAACATTTCTTTTAAACTAAGTGAACACAAGTAGAGGAAAACAAACATTCTACATACGAGTTTAGAACAAAAATCCTCAATTCGATTATCATTAGTTACATTTGCAGTGTGTAAGTGTAGGCGTGAACTTATGTTGTATGGCCATATGGGTTTGACAAATCCTCATCTTTGACGGTTCGCTACCGTCTACGGATGAAATATATTTTCGAGAAACAGTGTTGTTCTAGCACTATGGATGGGGTATTCAACGGATGGAATGTTAAGATTTGATAATTGGGTGCTCGTGAATATTAACTTTTAGAATGTATTACTATTATTTCAATTTTGCAAATCTTGTGGTTCGACTTACTTTACTTTTACTCACTTACTTACTTAAACCTATGATTTCACCAACGTTTTCGTTGACAGATTTCTATGTTTTTCTCAGGTCTTTGCACGATATGTGAAACATGCTTCCGCTCATTATTTGATACTTGCATTGGATGTCGAGTATACATGCATTTCATGGAGCGTCTTTTGACTTTATTTGAAACCGTGTCGCCTAGATTTCCTTTGTACTAATAACTTTGTAACTTAAATTTTGGATGCACAATTCTTGTAAACTTTGGAATAATCTTTACTTTAGAAATGAAGGCGACATATTTTGGTCAAACGTTGTCTTAAAGACTTATGACCATGTAATGGGACCTACGTAGACGACGCCATCACTTGACGATTTGTCGGGGTCGCTACAAGTGGTATCAGAGCATTGGTTGTAGAGATTTAGAGTTCATTTGTGTCCACCCCGAGTCATAGGGTACATAGGTGAATCTAGACTTCAACCGGCATATAGACTGAAGTAGGAATTACTTGACTATTTGTGCATTTATACTCGAACTCTTCTATCACATCTAACTCGTATTCGATCTTGATCTTACATTGATAAAGTTGTTGGCGCGCCACCTTGACTTTATGATGTAATGTTAAATGCACATGTGAATCAGGGTAATATAATTTCCGGGATTATATTACGGTGATTCACATGGACGTTCCGACATTGTACCATAAAGAATTTAAGGCGAGTCAAGGAAAAATTTTCTCTCTATCTTTACTCCATATCACGATTAGTATTGTTGAGAATACTAATCAACGATATTCTTGTGTCATGAAGGAACAATGGCTCACCAAAGTCAACACAACACTCCTCTCGAAACTCTAGAACAAGCGCTTCAACGAATGATAACCACCGTCGTGGGTACGGTCGTGGCCGATCACTTTTCTAACAACAACAATCAGGGAGCCGGTAATTCAAGCGAAGGTTGCTCCTACAAGAACTTCATGAAGTACAACCCTCCCACTTTCGATGGAACCGGAGGACCGGTTACTCTCACCCGATGGTTTGAACAAATGGAGACCGTTTTTGACACAAGCGGTTGTCGAGACCAAGATAAGGTCAAGTTTTCCACCCTCACTTTCACCGGTGTTGCTCTCTCATGGTGGAACAAGTATGTACAATCGGTGGGTATTGATGAAGCCCACTCACTCTCTTGGACCGAATTAAGAGAAAGAACGATCACCGAATACTTCCCGCGCGACGAGACTCGAAGGCTCGAACAGGGGCTAAGGAATTTAAAAACGGTCGGGAATGATCTCGAAGCTTATAATCAACGGTTTGTCGAACTAGTCTCAATGTGTCAAAATCTCATGACTCCTGAATCCCTAGGAGTCGAGCTTTACATAGATGGCCTCCCTAAGAGCATTCAACACGGGGTAATGACATCCCAACCCACTAATCTATAAGAGGCTTTAACAATGGCCCGCCAAACTTTAGAAACGGTGAATGAAATGGAAGCGCCGGCACCAATGGTCGAGAACCAATCGAGCGGCAATAAAAGAACATGAGAAGCCTCTCAATCAAGCAACCACAACAATAACAACTTCACCAAAGAGCCTTTTTCCCCCGGCGGCAAGAAGGGGTATGCCGGAAAACTACCTTTTTGTAACGAATGCCACACGCATCACTTTGAAGGATGTGGGAGGTTTCGCCACCGGCACCAAGGAAGTGGTCACATTGCCAAATATTGTGGAAGTGTCGCTCCCGTCACTCAAAGGGGACCCAACACACAAAAGTCGGTCACTTGCTACGCATGTGGCCAAACGGATCATTATAGGAATGCGTCCCCAACGAAGAAAGCCAATCCCAATGCACGCGGCAGAACTTCCAACATTTGCAACGAGGGAGCCCGAGATGACAACTAGTCACGGGTACGTTTCTTTACAACAAATTGTATATTTCATACTTATTCGATTCGATTACCGCCAGACGTTCTATAACCAAGTCTTTGACTCGTGCTCTTTGCACTCCACCTTTGCCCCTAGACGCTACTTAGGCAATTTAAGTGACCAACGGAAAAATATTGTGTGGCTATAAAATTTTATCGGAGGATATACGTTAAGAATTTTGACTTGACACCTATAGAACTAAGGAGCTCAGAACCTATTCGTTAAGGAGAAATTGTTTCCCTACAATTATGTATAGATTATTGTGAACTAAGCAATTTTCGGTTGGAAACCGATACCCTCTCCTCGTATCCATGACCTCATGATTATTTGCGTGAAACCCGTGTGTATTCCAAATCGACCTCCGTTCTAGTTATCATCAGTTGGGGGTTAAGGGAGACGATGTCTCTTAAGCTATTTTCCGAACTCGCTACGATAGTTGTAAATCTCCCTTAGTACATTCGATTTATCTAGGGCTCCGTCCGTATTCATAAACCTCCTGAACCGCGTATGCGAATTCATATAGACAAATCCGTTACCGTGTTCATAGATGATATCTTAAACTATTCAAGTAAGGAAGGAAAACGAACAACATCACCGTCTTACGCTCGAACTTTTGAGAAAAGAGCAACTCTATGCGGAATTCTCCAAGTGGGAATTTTAGTTAAACGAAGTCCAATTTTCTAGACCATGATGTAGCGGTCAAGGCATTACAATCAATCTCGAAATCAAGCCACATGTAACCAGGAAACTCACACCACTCACCACTCTGACTTGTATTCGTAAAATCTTAGATCTCGTCGGTTATTACCGAAGATCCATTTCCGACTTTTTCTCGTGATGCTCGTTCTTTACCCTCGATCACTCATTAAGGTAGAAATTTAAACCTCTCCGTGTCCGAACCTTGAGCGTGATTTTTCACACCAACATTACTAGCTAAATTCGTATAGCACCAGATGGAACTCAAATATGGAAATATTTCTACTCGAACGCCGAAAGGCATACTCTCTCGACTCAAAATTGACGTAACTAAAATTCGTTATTTTGCACGAAGAATTCGAATACTTAATTGTGGATCCGATCAATTTTCTCGTCATCACGTACCACATTACATACCTCTGTTATTTCACCGTTACCGTCTGATATTACTGGAACTTAAGATAACACACAATCCAAGGATACTTCACTCTTCTTTGACTTAACGTCCTTGTGTTTCGGATAATCGGCCAACTACTATCCAACCCCGAACTATACAGCTACGTGTACTATCTCATTTCTCATTCAAACCTCAACTTGTGACAACTGGATGCACGATATGGCAACCTCGAGATGTAAACTCATCCTATTCTAAGTCCTCATTTCACTCCTATCTTTATCGCTCGCACTTCCGTATAAGGAAACTTTTTGAAAAATTTCTCCATGGATAGAGAAACTCCTCATATTACATTAGCATTCGCCACGAGGGTGAATAGTCCTAGCGAACATTTCGAACCCTAACTAACTTATTCAAACACATCTTAAGGAATCCTATTCTAACACGGTGTACCATTGCCAATTACCTCGGATCAAAATACTCGTATCGCTTCTAGTTTTGCAAGAAACCTTGGGAACCCGCTTAGACATGAGTACCGCGTATCTTCCACAAACCGACGAACCGAGCAAACAAACGATTTACATCTTGGAAAGACATGTTTCAAACTTGTATGGTCGCTTTTAGTTGATTCCTCTCACTACGGTAATACCATTCGTGTACTAACGCCGCACTTCCGAAACCCTATATGACCACAAATGTCATCCCACTATTCGTTGGACCAACGCATGTGGCAAACAACACCGAATCTGAACTCATTCAAGAAACAACAATTGAGATCATTCAAGTCCGAGAAGGGCTCGAGACGACCCGTGGTCGCCAAAAGAGTTATACCAATATTAGATGAAAACACCTCTCGAATCCCAAGTCAGTAACCGTGTAATATTGATAACCCGCACCCTGGGAAGGTGTAATCCGTTTCGGGAATCGGGGAAAGTTAAACCCGTGACATATTAATCCTTTTGAGACCTTGGGGCGTATTGGAACTGCTCCTACCGTTTAGTACGTCCGACTCAATTAAGTTTTCGTTTACCCTACGTTCCATGCAACAAACTTAGAGACGTGTCCTACGAAACAGGAACGTGCTACTCTCCTAGATAAACTTACTACTGATGGCAAACTCCCCTTCATAGGAAAAACTGACTGAATTTGTGGATCGTAAAACCAAGCCTTAATACAACGCGAAACCCCGACTATCCAAATTCGTGGAAATGCCCAAGGGCATACCTTCACTTATTCATAGCATTAACAACGCAAGATCACGAGGAAGAGACATCGACTATTACTTCCAACTAAATTTCGGGACGAAATTTCTTTTAAGGTGTGGGTAATGTAACATCCCGCATTTTTCCGTTAAATTATTTTAACGCCGTCTTTTTTTTATTTTAATAATATCCTCAGTATCTCGATTCGTATCCTCCATTAGCTACATCCTTAAAATATTTTCGTTATTGGATTATAACGTCTCCCTGATATCGGGCAAAAAGTCACGTTTTCACCCCCTAAATCAAGCCCTAAAACAATAAAGATTAAAACTTAGTCGTCAAAATTATCGCTTTTTCGGTTGATTTTGTAGATTAAGTAATTACAAAGGCGATGCAAAAAGAATCAAGCAAAACGGAGCTAAAACGAAGAATCTAGAGCGAAAACTGTGAAAGACAAGAAATCAAGTTACGATCCAGGAAACAAAGGCTGATCATGCAAAAATACGCCTTGCCATCCGGCTTGCCGTATGGGTACGGCTTGCTGAATACGCCCCACCATGATTGCTGCCTACCCGGATACGGCTTGCCGAGTACGGCTTGCCATCCGGCTTGCCGTACGGCTTGCCAGTCGGATCCGGCAGAAAATTGGGCCTATTTAAAGGGGCTCTCTCCACTCATTTTCAACACATTCAACTTACAACACAATTCATATTTTCAATCTTTTTAGGTAGTTTTTAGCAGTAGTTAGTTAGTTTTTATTTTTCGGAGAATATCCCGGCGAGTCCCTCGGATCCCGGGCAGATTAAGTTCAGCTTTTCAGGCTTTTATCCGGTACGCCTATCTTTTGTATTAAACATGTATTCTTACTCTTATTGTTTAATAAAGCGTTCTGATATTGCCATGATTGCTTAATTTATCTGTATGTTGCCATGATAGAAGTTTGGGTTAGTGTAATTATGTTAATTTAGTACGGTTATTGTTATACTGCTGAACTAGGAAGTCTGATAGATTTGTATGCTAGCATCTTAAGGATTGACCAACTTAGGTTGTGATCAGGACTTGTCTACCTATATGAAATTAGCTACTTCATAGGATTAAGACCCCTGGTTATACTGTATCTGAAGATTCTATGAACTCGGTATGGCCGGAGTTCCCGAGAGGCATCTAATGCACTTTTAGGACACGGAACCTAGGAATTGAGACATGAATGACCTAGTATGCCTATTGACTGTTCTGAAGAGACCTCTTAGGAGCTGTTAAGATCTAGTTAGTGCCTTTACTGTATGACCCAAGCCTATTGCATGTTCTTGTCTGATTGTTGCCTTAGGTCTTAGTCGTATCAACTGTTTAGGTACTCGTTAGGTTTCTATCCGCTTTACTATCAGCCTGTTAACTATAATGCTGTATAATGTTTGTTATGTTGTGATCTCACTAGTATGAAGTAACGGTAGTTAGTTTTCATTTAAGGTATTGCCAACTTAAACCAACAGACTCCTTCCGTTTGTGATCAGTGTTCAATCAACACGGCACGCTGTTATTCAGTTATCTAAACTGATAACGGGGGTTAGGATTAGAGCTCAACCCACTAACACACCTAGTACCTTACTTAGGATAACCTCCGAGGTATCGTTACGCTTCAGTTATACGACCAAGTGACATACTTCTCACTGCTCAAAGAGAACTCCGAGAGTCAGAGATAAGTAGGTCTATGTAATTGGCTCATCCAACCAGATCTACATCAGTCCAAACATAGCCTTAACATAAGCATAATTACCTCAACCTAACCCAATACTGATATCTTGGTTAACATTTCCCTGATCTGCATACTCCGGATATCCTCCCACCTTATTTACTTTTCCGCATTTAGGGCCTCTAGTTAAAAACCAACTACTATTTTCTATCCAGGTAATTTAAATAAAAGACAATTATCCCCTTGATCTTCAATTCGTTAATCAGCATAAAATTCGACACTAGGTTAACTTACACTTCTACACCTTAGGAAGTAAAGTAATTTAGGCCCCGCAAAATATAAATAACAAAACGACTGTGTGCTGCTTTGATCAACCGAATCCGGCGTCCTGCGACCTAACGACATCGCGGAAACAAAACCGTCCATTTCGACCATATCTTTGCAGTTACATCAAGTTTTCTGGCGCCGCTGCCGGGGATCGAATATTTTGATCGAGAAAGATTTTTAAGCAGACAAAGTGTTGTTGGGTGGTGTCTAAGAAAGACAATTATACACGGACTTGGTTATTGGATTTTCCGAACAGTCTCCATTATATTGGAACCAAAAGGATCCTGCCTCTCCGGTTGTCGGCCTGGCCACCTCGACACGAGTAATATGTGAGAAGTCTTATCAGTTAAGATATCCGATCTGGTTAGCGACCGAATTTCAAGAATAATTGTTTTTATTAAATTATCGATCCTTTTAGTGAATTAATATTTTCTAAAAGTTACTTTTAAGTCTTTTTCTTTTTCTTTTTATAAAATCTAGAAAATCTAAAAATGGAACAACAAGACACCCTTGCTTCTATGCATAAATCATGCTTAGAGGAAAGAGGAGGACCAATCACCTTAGGAACCGAAGGAACTCCTGAAATCAGTTCACACATGATTAAACTAGTCAGTATGATCTGTAAATTTCAAGGATTACCGACTGACGATCCTAACTTTCATATAAACAAATTTATCAGTCTGGTTGACTCTTTTAAGAAGGACGCAAACGAGAAAAATATTTTAAAACTGCATCTTTTAAATATTCGCTTTCTAAACACGCTTCAGCATGGTTTGACGCACTTAACCCGAATTCAATTAATACGTGGGAGGATTTGGCCACTAAATTTCTAAACAAATATTATCCACCCTCCCTGCAAACCTATTTAAGAAATGACATCACTAACTTTTCCCAAAAAAAGAATGAGTCATTGTGTCTAGCATGAAATAGAGTAAAGATGATGCTTAAAAGATGTCCGAATCATTCGTTAAGTCGGGCAGACATAGTCTGTACACTTTACAATGGTTTGACCAAGGATGATAAGTCTCTCCTAGACAGAGCCTCGCAAGGCAATTTCATGTCTCGAACAGCAGATGAAGCATGAGATCTCTTGGACACGATAGCTGCACAACAGGAAAGCTGGAACGATGACGCTGATGAGAAAGATGACATCTTCGCGCATACGGTAAAAATGTTGGAAACCAGGTTACAAGATCTCACCCTCACTCTTCAAAGTTTACAAATTCCTAATAACTCCGATGCTACTAGAACCAATCTAAGGTATCCTTACCCTAGATGGGCACAAAAACAGCACAATAGCTCGGATCATAATATAATATTTCCATTGCACAAACCTACTCTCCACTCTAAGGAAATTTTAGCTGAATTTATGAAAAAGCAATATATGATAAACCTTCAAGTCATAGAATGCCAAAACAAGTTTGATACTTTGCTAAAGACTTTTGAAGAATTAATCAAGAATTTTCAGCTTACGCTTAAAAGTTTAACCACTAAAATTGAGTTAGAGTGTAGTGAGTTTGATGCCCTCGTTATCACTCGAGGAGGAAAAGAAACAACTGTTAATATACCCATACAAGATTTTTCCGATAAGGAACCTGTGCCAATTGACCCAGTCGTCAATCCACCGGAACCTATCTCTCCTAAGGCCCCGGAAATCATTCCGCGCGCCCGCATACCTTTCCCAGGTAGGCTTAGGAAGGAAAAACAAGAGGCACAATTTGCTAAGTATTGGGATATTATCAAGAATTTACATTTGAATGTACGTCTAGTAGATGCTTTAGTAGAAATGCCAAACTGCGCTAAATTTTTCAAAGAACTGCTTTCAAACAAAGAAAGATTAAGAGAGATAGTTAGCTTGCCCTTAAGTGAAGAATGCTCATTAGTATTACAACATGGAATTTCCCCTAAGTTAGGAGATACAGGAAGATTTACGGTACCTTGCTACTTGCAAGATGTCCAGATTAGTAATGCGTTAGCAGACTTAGGAGCCAGTGTAAACCTAATGCCCTATTCATTATTCAAGAAGCTAGGATTAAACGATTTAAGACCAACCAGGATGACTATCCAGCTCGCGGACAGATCAGTTAAGATTCCCAAGGGAATAGCTGAAGATGTCCTAGTTAGAGTGGATAAGTTTGCATTCCCCGTTGATTTCGTCATTATGGATATTGAGGAAGATACGAAGGTCCCACTCATTCTTGGCAGACCATTCCTAAATACTACTTCCAGGGCCGTAATTGACGTTCACGAGAAATCATTAAAGTTAAGGGTTGGAGGAGGAGAAATCACATTCAATGTTGATCGCCTCATGAACCATCCTAAGGAAGAGGATGTGAATCTCTCTGATTCTTTTCAAGAACTCGTCAACGAATACCTGGAAGAGACTATGGCTATTTGCAGTCAAGATCAAATTTCTAAGGACCTGTTCTTTACACCTCCTCAAGGAAATCTTGATGACCATTCCGCCATAGATCTTAGTCGACACACATCTCCCCTCTCTGGAAGCAACCTTATTGGCACCACTATTCAAATAGCACCGCTAGGACAAGGCATTCCTTTACATCTACTAAGGAGAAGACCGAATGAAGAGTCAGATTTCATTCCGGTATATCAAGAACCTCAGTCACGGGAAGACTATAGGGATTTTCCCGAACCTACCTTCAAAACTAAAGAAGAAGTTTTTGAAGAGGAAGCATTGAGAAGGACAGTTTCCAGAAATGAAGAACAGATAGCATCAGTGACTTCTACTGAAGAATCAGAATTCCAAGAGAGGTACGACTCGTTAGACCGTGAGGAGATAGCTAGAATGAAGCCATCTATCGAGGAGCCTCCGGAACTGGAATTGAAGAAGTTACCCGACAAACTGGAGTATGCATTCTTAGAAGGAGAATCGCAACTCCCTGTGATCATATCGAAAGACCTCAAGCCGCAAGAGAAGGCGAAATTGATTCAAGTGCTGAAATCACATAAGAAGGCAATTGCTTGGAAGATCTCCGATATCAAAGGAATCAGCCCTAAATATTGCACCCACAAGATCTTCATGGAAGATGATTTCAAGCCATCAGTTTAGAGGCAAAGAAGGGTCAACCCTATGATTCAAGAAGTCGTCAAGAAAGAAGTAATCAAACTTCTTGACGCCGGTCTGATCTATCCAATCTCCGACTCACCATGGGTCAGTCATGTTCAAGTGGTACCCAAAAAGGGAGGGACGACCGTAATTCAAAACGAGAATAATGAACTTATTCCAACTCGGGAAGTCACCGGTTGGAGGGTTTGCATAGACTATCGTAAACTAAACGATGCAACCCGGAAGGATCATTTTCCATTACCTTTTATTGATCAAATGTTGGAACGTCTATCAGGGAACGAGTACTACTGTTTCCTAGATGGTTTTTCCGGCTATTTTCAAATTCCCCTCGATCCAAAGGACCAAGAGAAAACAACCTTTACTTGTCCTTATGGAACATTCGCCTATCGTCGTATGCCTTTTGGGCTATGCAATGCACCCTCTACCTTTCAGCGATGCATGGTGGCAATATTCCACGACATGATTGAGCGTTGTATGGAAGTCTTCATGGACGACTTCTCGGTCTTTGGAAGTACCTTTGATTCATGTCTGTCAAACCTGGACAAGATGCTCACCCGGTGTGAAGAGTCAAATCTAGTTCTCAATTGGGAAAAATGTCACTTCATGGTAAAAGAAGGGATAGTTTTAAGACATAAGATCTCCAAAGCAGGAATAGAAGTTGATAAGGCCAAGATTGAGACTATCACAAAACTTCCAGAACCTACCACAGTAAGAGCGGTGAGGAGTTTCCTAGGACACGCCCGTTTCTACCGACGCTTCATTAAGGATTTCTCGAAGGTCACCCGACCTCTCACTCATCTTCTAGGGAAGGAAGTCCCGTTTGTGTTTGATGAAGAATGTAGAAAAGCATTCAACTTTTTGAAAGAGCAGCTAACACATGCACCGATCATGATAGCTCCTGACTGGAGTCTACCATTTGAGATCGTGTATGATGCAAGCGATTTCGCAGTTGGATCAGTGCTTGGACAACGGGTAGATAAACACTTTCATCCAATCTATTACGCCAGCAAAACCTTAACCGGAGCTCAAGAGAATTACACTACCACGGAGAAGGAGCTGTTAGTCGTAGTATTCGCCTTCGACAAATTCCGTTCCTATCTTATCCTGTCCAAAACTACGGTCTACACAGATCATTCCGCCCTCAAATGTCTTTTCACAAAGCAAGACGCAAAGCCAAGACTCTTACGATGGATCTTACTCCTTCAAGAATTCGACATCGAGATTAAAGACAAGAAAGGAGCCGAGAACGTCGCAGCAGATCATCTAAGTCATCTGGAGAATCCGACGATGGAAAAACTTGCAGAACATGATATCAGAGATAAATTTCCGGAGGAACAGATTATGAGTTTAGGACAAACTCACATAGGATCACAATTTACAGATACCCCTTGGTATGCTGACATGGCCAACTATTTAGTTTCCGGAGTAGTACAGAAAGGGATGAGTACCTCCCGAAGAAGGAAGTTCTTCAGGGATGCAAAGTACTACTACTGGGAAGATCCTTACCTGTTCAAAATTTGCCCTGATCAGATAATCAGGAGGTGCGTAGATGAAAAGCAAGCAGCAGGGATTCTTCACCAATGTCATCATGGATCAACTGGAGGTCATCATGGAGCGAACTTAACAGCGAGAAAAGTCTACGAATCAGGATTCTACTGGCCATCTATATTTCGAGATGCGCAAGAGCTTGTAAAGCGTTGCGACGCATGCCAAAGGCAAGGCAATATCTCGATAAAGAACGAGATGCCTAGGACTAATATCCAAGCTTGCAAAATCTTCGATATATGGGGATTAGACTTCATGGTCCCCTTCCCAAAGTCTAACGGGAAAGAATACGTCCTCGTAGCAGTCGATTACGTCTCCAGATGGGTGGAAGCTCAAGCGTTTCCAACAAACGAGGCCAAAGTCGTCACAAATTTCCTGAAGAGACTATTCTGCAGATTTGGAGCTCTCCGTGCGATCATTAGTGATAGAGGCACACACTTCTGTAACACTCAGTTTATGAAGGTGATGCAGCAATACGGAGTTACCCACAAGATGTCCACTGCCTATCATCCGCAGACCAACGGACAGGCAGAAGTCGCGAACAGAGCACTTAAAAGAATCTTAGAACGAACTGTCGGCCATCATGGAAATAAATGGGCCGAGAAGTTAGACGATGCTCTGTGGGCATTCCGGACTGCCTACAAGAATCCTCTAGGAACTACACCCTACAGAATGATCTATGGGAAAGCTTGTCATCTTCCGTTAGAACTTGAATACAAAGCTCTCTGGGCGCTGAAGACCTGCAACCTCGATCCCTCAGTTACCGGTAAACACAGAAAGATGCAAATGAACGAACTCGCCGAATTGAGAGACCAAGCATATGAAACGTCGTATATCTACAAGGAACGAACGAAACTCATGCATGATGCCAAATTAATCCCTACAAAGTTCGCTCCTAGAGATAAAGTGTAACATCCCGCCTTTTTCCGTCAACTTTTCCGTTTAACTATTTATGTTCCGTTATATGTTTATAACACGTCTCGTTGATACGTGTTTGAATTATCTTGTTTAGGTAATTCCCACACCCGTTTTAAAGTTAAGGGACCAAACTTGCCAAGGGTTGAAACTTTTGACTAGGTCAAAGAGTCAACCCTCATCCTCATCCATTCAATCTCATCTCTTTCACTCTTACTACTTCAACTTTTCTCTCAACTTCTATACAAAGATTCATCATCCAAAATCGAGCTAGCGGTCATCTTGCCAAACAAATTACATATTTGAACTCCTCGTGATCTCCTCTTCGATTCCATACCGATCTCATCAAATTTGGGTAACTTTCTAAAATCACTAATTTTATGTGTTCTTGAGTTTTTGAGTTAAAAAGGTTGTTGATTAGTGTCTATGGCTCAAGTCTAGTATGATTATGTGTTTTGTATGCTTGTTCTTGCTAGTTTGGTGTAACTAATTCATATTGAAAGAATGCTTGCTTAATCTTGAGTTTTAGGTGTTCATATGTTGTTTAAAGATGAAAGATCATGTTTTAATTGTGTTCCTAACATCACTAGCTTCAAATTGGTACGTAGGTTGACATGGATTAGTTCATAAACTTGATTATGAAATTTGGTGAATATGGGTTAGGGTTTCATGAACTTGAAATGGTTTTGTAATGCTTTGAATGACATGTAATGTTGTTTGTAAGTGTTTAGATACATTGTATGCGTGATTATCTACACAACGGCGTATTAAATGGGTGTATTAAATTTCTGAATCATTAAATTGCATTTATGAACTTGGAAGTAATAAATGTGAGCATTAATGGTGATTTTGATATGAGTTTGTTTGGTTTTGATTGAGTAAATGCATTTAGTTATCTTCCTTGTCAAATTACCTTTCTAATGATATATGATATGCGTTTTAAATGTTTTCGGTGCATGAAATGTGTTAAATTGTGTTTTGGGTCGTGACTTAGACCAATTTTCTGCAAACAACATGTTTCCCAGGTAGTGCGCGCCGCGCACATACCTGCGCGCCGCGCATAATCAAAAATCCCAGATGTCTGCCTTCTTGGTTGATTTCTGACCAGGATTTACACTTGGGTGCGCGCCGCGCAACCCACAGCGCGCCGCGCATTTGGGTCCAGCTCATTTTTGTCTTTGTTTTTCATATCACAAAATGTTCCCGCTTAACTATAATCCTGTTTACCATGAGACTTGACTATTATGCTCATATATGATTTCTCATCATGAGAAAATTGTCGGACACCCGACCCGACCCCGTTGACTTTGACTTTGACCAAGTTTGACTTTAGTCAAACTTAACCAAACAATTATACAATCGTTCTAACATGTTTAACTACTTGTAACGTGCATGAAACTTGACAATTTGCTTCACATGCTATATTAATCGAGTCGTATTGAGCCATAGGACTAATTGAACATCTTTGACCTTTCGTGACTATCGATATTGATACAACCTAATTGTTTAGGTCAAGACTAGCATTGTTCTTTGCACACGTTACTTGTCGAAGTACTATTTGTTCGTGCATACAAGGTGAGATCATAGTCCCACTTTTACTCTTTTATACTTATATTTGGGATGAGAAAACATAAACGTTTCATTTTACAAAGTGAACACAAGTACGAAAACAAACATTCTACGTACGAGTTAGAACAAAAAGCCTCAATTCAATTATCATTAGTTACACTTGCAGGGTGTAAGCGAGAACTTATGTTGTGTGGCCATACGGGTTTGACAAACCCTCATTCGGACGGTTCGCTACCGTTAATCGGATGAAATATATTTTCGGGGATAAGTGTATGTTCTGACACTATATTAATGGGGTTTCGTGATAGTTAAGCCTTGATAATTGAGTGCTCGTGATATCAACTTTTAGAATGGTTTATTATTATTTCAACGTGACAACACTTGTGGTTCAACTTACTCACTTACTTACTAAACCTATGATTTCACTAACGTTTTCGTTGACAGATTCTCTATGTTTTTCTCAGGTCCTTGAACTTAGGTGATACATGCTTCCGCTCATACTTTTGATACTTGCATTGGATGTCGAGTATACTTGCATACGTGGAGCGTCTTTTTGGCTACTTTAAACTATGTCGCACGTGTTTCATATGAACTATAACTTTTGATATGTACTTGTCTTGGGAATTGCTTTTGTAAACATTGAAACATCCTTTTATGAATTGAATGCGACATATTTTCGGTCAAACTTTGTTATAAAGACTTATGACCATGTAATGGGACCGTAGGTAGCTGACGCCGTCACTTGACGATTTGTCGGGGTCGCTACAAGTGGTATCAGAGCATTGGTTGTAGGGATTTAGAGTTCATTTGTGTCCACCCCGAGTCATAGGGTACATAGGTGAATCTAGACTACAACCGGCATATAGACTAAAGTAGGAATTACTTGACTATTTGTGCATTTATACTCGAACTCTTCTATCATATCTAACTCGTATTCGATCTTACTCTTGCGTTGTATAATTTAATTGACACGCCACCTTGACTATATGTGGTGATGTCGAGTGCACATATGAATTAGGGTAATATAATTCCCGGAAATTATATTACGGTGACTCATATGAACATATCGACATTATGACATAAAGAATTTAAGGCGAGTCAAGGATAATTTCCTCTTTATCTTTATTCCATATCACGGTTAGTATTATTTAGAATACTAACCAACGGTATTCTTGTGTTTTGAAGGAACAATGGCTCGTCGACGCGCCCCTCCCGAAACTCCCGAACAAGCTTTGCAACGCATGATAGCCACCGCCGTGGATGCGGCCATGGCCGGTCACTAGTCCAACAACAACAATAATAACAACAACAACCAAGGAGCCGGTAACTCTAGCGAAGGGTGCTCCTACAAAGCTTTCATGGGGTGCAAACCTCACTCCTATGATGGAACCGGGGGACCGGTTGTGCTTACTCGTTGGTTTGAACAAACCGAGGCCGTCTTTAGCATAAGCGGTTGTCGGGATCAAGACAAGGTCAAATACTCCACCCACACTTTCTCCGGGATTGCTCTAACATGGTGGAACACCTATGTTCAATCGGTGGGTACCGATGAAGCTCATGCCCTCTCTTGGGCCGATCTAAGGGAAAAGATGATTGTTGAATATTTTCCGCGCGAGGAAACCAGAAAGCTTGAGGAAGAACTAAGAGCTTTGAAAGCGGTCGGAAACGATCTTAAAGCTTATAATCAACGCTTCGCCGAACTATCCTTAATGTGTCCTAATCTTGTTAACCCCGAATCTCAAAGGATTGAGCTCTACATGCTCGGTCTTCCAAAAAGCATCAAACAAGGGGTGATGTCATCCAAACCCACTACTCATCAAGCCGCTATGAACATGGCTCGCCAATTAATTGAAACGGTTGACGAAATCGTAGTGCCGGCTCCTAAGGCCGAGGACAAGTCGGGTGGCAACAAAAGGAAATGGGAAGCCACTCCATCAACCAATTACAACAACAACACCTTCACCAAAAAGTCTTTCAACAATGACGGCAAGAAAAGTTATGGTGGAAATAAACCCTTTTGCAACAAATGTCACAAACATCATTACGGGGAATGTGGCAATTTATTTTGTCACCGGTGCCAAAATTATGGTCATGTAGCCAATGATTGTAGAAGTGCCGCCCCCGTCGCTCGAAAGGGGCCCAATCCTCCAAGGTCACTTGTTATGAATGTGGCCAAACGGGCCATTATAAGAACGAATGCCCGCAAAAGAAAGCCAACCCCAACAACCGAGGCCGAGCCTTTAACATCAACACCGAGGAAGCCCGAGATGACAATGAACTAGTCACGGGTACGTTTCTTCTCAACAACACTTATGTTACTTGCTTATTTGATTCGGGTGCCGATAAATGTTTTGTGTCTAAGACTTTGGCTCCTACTCTTTCCGCTCCACCACACCCTTTAGATACTACTTACTCCATCGAGGTGGCCGATGGAAAACTCTTAAGTGCCGACACATATTACCGGGGGTGTACTTTAAATATTTTGGGTAATGAATTTGAAATTGACTTGATACCCATGGAACTAGGGAGTTTTGATGTAATAATCGGTATGAATTGGATGGTCAAAAATAAATCTCACATTCTTTGCGATCTTCACGCAATCCGAATTCCTATCGAGAATGGTGAACCATTGATTGTCTATGGCGACAAAAATTGCACCGGACTCAATCTCGTTTCGTGCCTTAAAGTTCGAAAGCTACTTCGCAAGGGTTGTTTCGCGATTCTTGCTCACGTTAAGAAAGTCGAGGCCGACGAAAAGCGCATCGATGATGTGCCAATTGTTAGTGACTTTTCCGATGTATTTCCCGACGAATTACCGGGTCTTCCACCTCATCGACCGGTTGAATTTCAAATCGATCTTATACCGGGAGCCGCACCCGTAGCGCGTGCACCATATAGACTCGCTCCATCCGAATTACAAGAATTGCAAAGTCAAATCCAAGAGTTACTCGACCGTGGTTTCATTCAACCTAGCCATTCACCATGGGGCGCTCCGATTTTGTTCGTCAAGAAGAAAGACGGATCCCTACGAATGTGCATTGATTATCGTGAACTAAACAAATTGACGGTTAAGAACCGATATCCTCTTCCTCGCATCGATGACCTCTTTGATCAACTACAAGGGTCTTGTGTATATTCAAAAATCGATCTCCGTTCGGGTTATCATCAACTAAGGGTTAAGGGGGAAGATGTCTCCAAAACTGCTTTCCGGACTCGTTACGGTAGTTACGAATTCCTTGTCATGCCTTTTGGTCTCACTAACGCACCGGCGGTGTTCATGGATCTCATGAACCGCGTTTGCAAACCTTACCTCGACAAATTTGTTATCGTGTTCATTGACGATATTTTGGTCTATTCTAAAAGCGAAGAGGAACACAAAGAACATCTCCGACTCGTGCTTGAACTCTTGAGGAAAGAACAACTCTATGCCAAGTTCTCCAAGTGTGAATTTTGGTTGAAGGAAGTTCAATTCCTCGGTCACGTTGTAAGTGATCAAGGCATTAAAGTCGATCCCGCAAAAATCGAAGCCATTAGTAAATGGGAGACTCCTACTACTCCTACTCAAATTCGTCAATTCTTGGGTCTCGCCGGATACTATCGTAAATTCATCAAGGATTTCTCCCTAATCGCTCGTCCTTTAACCGCGTTAACTCACAAGGAACGAAAATTCGTTTGGACATCCGAACAAGAAACCGCTTTCCAAATCTTGAAAACTAAACTAACCACCGCTCCTATCTTGTCACTTCCTGAAGGCAATGATGATTTTGTTGTATATTGTGATGCCTCGAAAAACGGTTATGGATGCGTATTAATGCAACGAAAGAAAGTCATTGCTTATGCCTCTCGACAACTCAAAGTTCACGAACGAAACTACACGACACATGATCTTGAACTCGGTGCCGTCATCTTTGCACTTAAGTTATGGAGACATCATCTTCTTGGTACCAAAAGTACTATCTTTACCGATCACAAAAGTCTTTAACACATCTTCGATCAAAAGCAACTAAACATGAGACAACGAAGGTGGATTGAAACCTTGAACGATTATAATTGCGAGCTTCGTTACCACCCCGGGAAGGCAAATGTAGTGGCCGATGCCTTAAGTAGAAAGAAAAGAGCGGTACCTCTTCGTGTCCGAGCTTTAAACATCACTATCCACTCCAACCTTAATAGCCAAATTCGCGTAGCCCAAGAGGAGGCTCTTAAGGACAATCACATCGGACGTGAACTTTTAAACATCCTTGTCTCTCGATTCGAAGTTAAGGAGAACGGACTTCGATATTACGCCGGAAGAATTTGGGTGCCTAGATATGGCGACTTACGAAACCTCATCCTAGACGAAGCCCACAAATCACGATATTCGATTCATCCCGGCGCCAATAAGATGTACCATGACCTTAAAGAACAATATTGGTGGCCGAATATTAAAAAGGAGGTTGCTAGATACGTCGCCAATTGTTTGACTTGCGCTAAAGTCAAAGCCGAACACCAAAGACCGTCCGGGTTACTTCAACAACCCGAGATCCCGCAATGGAAGTGGGAAAGGATCACGATGGATTTTATCACCAAACTACCGAAAACGTCGGGCGGTTATGATACAATTTGGGTCATTGTTGACCGTCTCACCAAATCCGCGCACTTTCTCGCCATGAAAGAAACTGACAAAATGGAGAAACTTGCACGACTTTACATTAAAGAGATTGTAGCCCGACACGGAGTACCGTTATCGATTATCTCCGACCGAGATGGTCGTTTCGTTTCTAGATTTTGGCGTACGTTACAAGAAGCGTTGGGAACGCGTTTGGACATGAGCACCGCATATCATCCTCAAACCGATGGGCAAAGTGAACGTACGATACAAACCTTGGAGGACATGCTACGAGCTTGTGTTGTTGATTTTGGAAAAGCTTGGGACAAGCACTTACCTCTCGCCGAATTCTCTTACAACAATAGTTATCATGCGAGTATCCAGGCCGCACCTTTTGAAGCGTTGTATGGTCGAAAATGTCGCTCTCCTCTTTGTTGGGCCGAAGTGGGTGACGTGCAAATTTCCGGGCCCGAACTCATTCACGAAACAACCGAGAAGATTCTTCAAATCCGAGATAAGCTTCAGACGGCCCGGAGTCGTCAAAAATGCTATACCGACAAAAGACGCAAGGACCTCGAATTTCAAGTCGGTGACCGCGTCATGTTAAAAGTCGCACCTTGGAAAGGTGTCATCCGTTTTGGGAAACGTGGAAAACTAAATCCGCGGTACGTTGGTCCTTTCGAAATCTTAGAGCGTGTTGGAACCGTTGCGTATCGTTTGGATCTTCCGCCTCAACTAAGCTCCGTCCATCCTACTTTTCATGTATCTAATTTGAAGAAATGTCTTGCTGAAAGGATCCGAAACTAATCATCCGGACGTTGTCCATATTGATTACAAACGAATTACAATAGTTGATAACATTGCGAGGTACTTGCCCTCTATATGATACATCTTACAAACGTTGCATTTATTCTTATAAGGCAATCTATAGTTACATCCATAATTGACATATTCGCCTGATATTTCATAATATTCAAATGACCTAAACCGCCATTTACTTAATAATAGTCTCTATGAACTTCAATGACTCGAATGCAACGCCTTATGATATAAGTCCTTAATGGCCTCAAGTAGTATCCTTAGTACGAGATAATGCACAGCGGAAGACTTAATTCATACCTGAGAATAACATGCTTTAAAATGTCAACATAAAGTTGGTGAGATATAGGTTTAATGTCGACAGCGATATAAATATAGACCACAAGATTTCATATATAAACATTTTAATAAAAATATTCTAAGTGGTTGAGCACTTGGTAACCATACTTAACAATTAATCACGTCGCATATTCCCTTTAATATGAAATCTTACTACACTGTACCAAGTGTAGTCACGAAACGAAGTACTGTGCAACCGTTGAATACTGGTCGTCCAGTCCGGTTGGGGTTGTCAGGCCCGATAGATCTATCAACAGGATTCGCGTTTATAATACCGCTGTAAATATTAGTTACCAAGCTACAGGGAAGTATGCCAGTGGTACAACTCAACGTAGAATATATTTTTCAGTTACTTGTGTCCATAACGTAAAACATAAAATACATGTATTCTCATCCCGAAATATTTAGAGTTTAAAAGTGGGACTATATACTCACTTTCGTCTTGAAGATATATATAATTTGACTTGGTCTCCGGTTGATATCACGAACCTATCCATATATAATATATCAATACCTTTTCTTTTTAAACAAACGTCACATATATATACTTGTTATACTTTTAATACTTTGAATAATTCCTTAGTCCGTAGTTAGCAGCTCGTTGTTAGTAATTCAATTTTAATGGTTCATTTTTAGATGTTTAATATACCCGCAATGAAATAAATAAAACCCCCAACGAAATAAATAAAACCCCATCGTATATGTATTGGTCGAGATTAATCTTGACCCACGGTACCGGTGTTGTCAAATGACGTGTTGCGTACATAAAGTACCGGTGTTGTCAAATGACGTGTTGCGTACAAACATGGGATCTTATGATTAATCTTCTCGTGTTGTTTACGGGTGATCCTGAACCATATAAAATTGAATTATAAGTACATATATATAAAATATCATGTTATCTTAGAAATATGTGATTTATTTAATTTTTCCCAATTAATCCCGAAGTTAAACAAGTCTAGGATAACCAATTTTGTTTCGGTCATAGTTTCTTCGTTACAAATCCGTTTTCGTTGATTCAACTTGCCATCTCCTTGGATCGAGTCCCTCTTTAATA
Organism: Rutidosis leptorrhynchoides; assembly: GCF_046630445.1. Taxonomy (NCBI): domain Eukaryota; kingdom Viridiplantae; phylum Streptophyta; class Magnoliopsida; order Asterales; family Asteraceae; genus Rutidosis; species Rutidosis leptorrhynchoides. The sequence goes on along the minus strand of NC_092337.1, from coordinate 338,557,219 downwards.
CTATGAACTGAAAATACCTTGGTTTGTATTCAAAATCACACGGCATAGGTGAAACTTTAGTGAAACTTATGAAGTTAAACATTTTTGTTACAAAAAAATAACACTTAATGACCATTTTTCTAAAAATACTTATACTTTGAATTAAATCATGAAATTTTTATGTATTAACATATTTATAGTAAAAATCATTTTTCCAGAACATAAACCTCCAATTCAAAGTTTAAGATAGTTTTTAATTATCCAACCCAAAACAGTCCCCGGTTACACTCCGACGTCGTAAAAACAGTTTTTAAGATATTCTTTGAAAAACCAAGTTATACCTTGTTAAGTTAGCATATATTTAAGTTATATTACAGGTCTTGAAGTATTTTAATAGTTAAGTTAGAAGGATCTATTTAGTTTGCAAACAAGTTTGAAAACTTTCAAACTATGTTCTTGTTGTTAAAATTGTATACCACAAAATATGATAGCTATATATATATATGAATCGAATAAGGTTATGAACATAGATACTACCTCAAGTTCCTTGGACAAGGTTGCTGTAAAAGAGGAGTAAAAAGCTAGAACCAAAAGGGTGATGGAATTGGATGAAAGATTGGAAGTAAGTTTGTGTTCTTGGAAGGATTTCTTGAAGTGTTTTTGTATGGTTTTCTTATGGTGTTTAAGTAAGGTTTTTGAAGCTAAATGATGGGGAAAATGCTTGGAGATGATCAAGTATGAAGTTAAGAGTATTTTGAGAGAGAAATGGAAGTGTAAGTATGAGAAAATGGGGTGAAGAAATGGTGTGCATGCATAAAAACGTTTTTAGGTTATAAAGGAAAAAAAAGATACCTAACTTTGTTTTCTTGCTAAATAATTCATGCTACTTGACAAATGGTTGGTTCCACATGTTTCTTAATCATTTAAGGCTGCTAAGGAGCAGATTTTTATTAGTATATACCAATAGTAAATACATCTAGAAGCTGCGTATGATACGGGTACATATACCCTAAATATACGTGTAGAAATCTTTGAGAAAACGGAATGAGGATTCAAATATAGCTATCTTTTGTGAATATACTTATATTGTTTTATGTATTTAAGTCCTTAAAAGTGATTAAATACATTACTTATACGTTATATGTATAAACATTATAAGTCATAAGTATTTATATCAAATAACGTTATGTATGGTTATTGTTTTGAAAACTTAAGTTAGTAGTTTCAAAATATACTTATAACTTATTGTTATTAATACAAAATGAGATATTAAAACATCCATAAACCATGTTAAATATGTATATATACATATATATACACAAACGTATAATTATCATATGTTATATAGTTCGTGATATCATCGGTCAAACTAGACGGTCAAACATTGTGTAAAACTCTTTTCGAAAACATAAGTCTCAACAATTTGGATTGCTTATCATGTTGGTAAGGTTTAATTTATGTAAATATTAATCTTATAAGTATAGAACGATCGAAAAAGTGCGGGTCAACTTTAGGGTTTTTGCTTATCGTGTCGGAACCATATAGAGATTAAAGTTTAAATTTGGTCGGAAATTTCCGGGTCGTTACAGTACCCACCCGTTAAAGAAATTTCGTCCTCGAAATTTGGTAGAGGTTGTCATAAATAAAAATAGGAATGTTTTCATGACGAATATGAGGTAATAATGAAATTTTATCATTATTGAAAGATTTAGATAAAACGATTCGGTTATGTGAGACGCACGAGCGAAGCTATCACAAAAGAGTGAAATGAGTAAATATAGAATTGTTGTAACCGATGACGTGATTATGATCGATTTCCGGGATTTAAGGGTTTTAAAGAAAATCTTATGTAATAAGATTTAGTTTTGCGGCGATCAGGATCTTCTTTGATTTAACGCGGCAATCTGTTTTGATTTCTTTGTCGAATATTTCACTATAAATTTACCTCCTTCCCTTTCTTTCTTCCCACATCTTCTATTCTTTCTCTTTAGTTCCTACTTTAAGACATTCGCTAATATGCTCCATCCCATTCTAATCCTTGTTATATTTCTAACTTTCATATCTTTCATTCTTCTTTTTCATCTATCACCAGAAGAATCTATTCTCTTTTATCCTTTCCTTGGAATTATAATGTTTTTAATTCTCCCGTGCCTTTACGTTGCAATACGTATTGATATGCACGGTTTGTAGTTTCGGGGTTGTTGTTAGGTTTTATACCTTCCCTTATATTTCGATGTTCCTACTCCCGTCCCTTAAAATCATTGTCATCCACAGTTAATGCTCTCTCTTATTTGCTGTGGTTTATGTTCCTATTTCTATTCTGAGGTTTTGTCCCTTCGTTTCTTCTTCCCGTCCTCGAGCCAAGCGAACAATGGTCCGAAATTCGTAGGTAGGAAATTTGGAATGAACCTAGCTATTGGTTTTAGAATGAAATTGTAATGGCACGATCTTGATTCGTTAAATTACTCGAATATTCCGGAAAAATAGAACTATCAAGGTGATACGTTCTAATATGTTTGGAGACTTGATAGAATGTAAGAGCCGTGTAACATGGCACATGATGACGGTACTGTGAATCATCACATTCCATTAGAAACTTAACATGACTTACTGTAATATAATGAAGTTGATCAAGTTTCATTATATTATACTAATTCATGCATCAGTTCCCAACACTACTTCAAATCATTTATATTTTAATCTCGGAGGTTTCAGAATTTAGAAATTAACACAGTTTCTTTTATATTGTAACGCAGATGTTACGGAGAGATAAATGATCGCAGATAGGAATAGTTGTAAAAATATCTCCAGAAATATGAAAAATATGTATAACGAATGATATGAAGATATCTTATAATATCTAAGATAAGATGATGATGAAAAATATCATCCGGGCAAGGTTTTGAATAAAGAGTAGGGTTCTTACTGACGGTTTCAGCAGGTACGGAATCGTTTGTATTCTTTGAGAGCAGGTTCAGTCCCTGTGATTTATCCACAGCCTCTTTCATACTTTGCTTCATCCATTTTCTAGTTCCAAACTTTTTTTTTTTTTTTTTTCAGCTTTACCACCTTACTATTCTTTGTCATCAAACTTTTGACCGTTAAAGTCGTTTACAGTTTTTGCTGCTTCGTTAGCATTTCAAGAACTATTTCATAGTCCCGGGTGTTTTTCAGAAACTTCACGTTCAGATCATGAAATTCTTAGGGATAGACATTATAGATATGATGGAAGAAGTTCCGCGAGATTTTCAAAATACTGATTGTTGATTTCGCCAAAAGGATAACGATCTGCTGGTGCACCTGTTGATGTTGTCGAGGGATATAAAAGGTTTTCCGGTAATGACGGCGAAAGGACAAGGTATAAATATCATGATTATAATAGAAATAATCTCACTGAAAAGTCGAAGTGGAGCTGTGACAAAATTAGCTTCTTGAAAAGGAATTGTAGGGTTGTTCTTGCTAATAAATGGCAAAGGATTCAATACGTTATGTGTTAAATTATGAATTTGGGTTCGAGAGTTCTTCAGGTGTATAACTGTATGTATAAATCTTCATTCCGTAGGCGAGGTGCGGCGGGTTCAACCTCTCGGTCGAGGTGTTTTCAGGAATCATGAAAGGATTTGAATGCGAATTGTAATCGTCAAGTTACGAATGAGGTTTAAGATAAAATCAAGTGGCAAGCTTGAAGAATTGTTTAGCTTCATATGTTACAATCAACATTTTAATTCATTTTAATTGTCCAGAGTTAGCCGGAACAGTTAGCGTGGAATCCTTAATAGATTTTTAATTAGTTAAATTGTGTGTTTCTAACAATTTTTTTTTTTGTCCAATGTTTTCTTCTTTATGCCACTTGTTGGATTCTGGTAGGTCAAAATCCGAATATGAAATTTGATTGAAAATGGTTATTCTGGGGTGAGCGGATACGAATATCGGTGGTTGTAAGTAAGATAATAGATAACCGTTGAATCAGATTCAAGAATGTACAATATAACTTATTAATGTGAATTCTAAATATTCCTCGGGTACTACCCACCCGTTAAAATATTTTCATCATTAATAGTTTGTACGAAGGAATTTTTAATTACTATCTTTATGAAAATATACTTGCATATATATTTTCTTCAGAGATAATCATAGATTTAATGAGTCAATAAGATATTAAACTCATTTGATTTATCGTTAATTCTAGATTACATAATCTCTAAGACTTTAGAAATTACATAATCGTCATACGATACGTAAAGCGAAGATAATCGATGTAGAACGATATATAGAACGAAGATCATACTCGAAGTACAGATATTGAGTCGTGTGATGTTGATATTCGAGATACAGATTGTGATGTTGAGATTTAAGGCGCGGTTGTGATTGGGGTGATAAAGGTACTGTCGGCGTTGACGATGGTAGTACGGATTATGCTGCTGGTGCTGCTGTTGGTGTTTGTAACCTTCGCACCATATTCTCCAAAACCACTACCCGAGTATGGAGTTCGTTGACTTCTTCTATTATACCGGGATGATTGACGGTTGGAACGAGCGAATGAACAAGATTTGAAATATGGGATAGTATGTAATCATGACGAGATACTCTAGAAATGAGCGAGAAAATGGTGTTTCGAATAGGTTCGCCGGTAAGTGCTTCAGGTTCATCGTTAAGAGGACAATTTGGTGGATGGAATGGATCACCTTCTTCTTGCCTCCAGAAATTTAGTATATTACGAACCCATCCCCACTTCATCCAGAATAGATGATGGGAAATTGGTTGATCCATTCCGGTAACGCTGTTCTCGGAGCTCGAATGGAAATCCATATCGGCGAAGCTATCGAAGTCGGAGGAATTTGAGCTGGATGAAGAATCCATCTTGTATGGTCGGAGAAATGAATTTTTGGTTTGGAATAGATTATAGGAGTTGGGTTTGGTACTCTTCAATACATAATTTACATATGTATATATAATATCAAAATCCCATGAATTACGGAGAATCTTTGAAATACGTCAGGCAATGTCTATCGTAACAGATACGCTAGGATATGAATTTTGTCTATACACTATCGATGCACTAAATGAAGTAAGACGTGTCTAGACTTAAGAATGATAAGCAGGCAGTTCCCTAAGAATGATAAGCAGATGATTTCCGACTAGGATTGATAAGCAAAACTTTTGACAGGCAGACACGGTCAAAGTCCAGACTCACTTAATGTATCCTAACAACTACTAGTTAGACACACTAATGCAAGGCCTGGTTCGCTAAGACCAACGCTCTGATACCAACTGAAAGGATCCGAAACTAATCATCCGGACGTTGTCCATATTGATTACAAACGAATTACAATAGTTGATAACATTGCGAGGTACTTGCCCTCTATATGATACATCTTACAAACGTTGCATTTATTCTTATAAGGCAATCTATAGTTACATCCATAATTGACATATTCGCCTGATATTTCATAATATTCAAATGACCTAAACCGCCATTTACTTAATAATAGTCTCTATGAACTTCAATGACTCGAATGCAACGCCTTATGATATAAGTCCTTAATGGCCTCAAGTAGTATCCTTAGTACGAGATAATGCACAGCGGAAGACTTAATTCATACCTGAGAATAACATGCTTTAAAATGTCAACATAAAGTTGGTGAGATATAGGTTTAATGTCGACAGCGATATAAATATAGACCACAAGATTTCATATATAAACATTTTAATAAAAATATTCTAAGTGGTTGAGCACTTGGTAACCATACTTAACAATTAATCACGTCGCATATTCCCTTTAATATGAAATCTTACTACACTGTACCAAGTGTAGTCACGAAACGAAGTACTGTGCAACCGTTGAATACTGGTCGTCCAGTCCGGTTGGGGTTGTCAGGCCCGATAGATCTATCAACAGGATTCGCGTTTATAATACCGCTGTAAATATTAGTTACCAAGCTACAGGGAAGTATGCCAGTGGTACAACTCAACGTAGAATATATTTTTCAGTTACTTGTGTCCATAACGTAAAACATAAAATACATGTATTCTCATCCCGAAATATTTAGAGTTTAAAAGTGGGACTATATACTCACTTTCGTCTTGAAGATATATATAATTTGACTTGGTCTCCGGTTGATATCACGAACCTATCCATATATAATATATCAATACCTTTTCTTTTTAAACAAACGTCACATATATATACTTGTTATACTTTTAATACTTTGAATAATTCCTTAGTCCGTAGTTAGCAGCTCGTTGTTAGTAATTCAATTTTAATGGTTCATTTTTAGATGTTTAATATACCCGCAATGAAATAAATAAAACCCCCAACGAAATAAATAAAACCCCATCGTATATGTATTGGTCGAGATTAATCTTGACCCACGGTACCGGTGTTGTCAAATGACGTGTTGCGTACATAAAGTACCGGTGTTGTCAAATGACGTGTTGCGTACAAACATGGGATCTTATGATTAATCTTCTCGTGTTGTTTACGGGTGATCCTGAACCATATAAAATTGAATTATAAGTACATATATATAAAATATCATGTTATCTTAGAAATATGTGATTTATTTAATTTTTCCCAATTAATCCCGAAGTTAAACAAGTCTAGGATAACCAATTTTGTTTCGGTCATAGTTTCTTCGTTACAAATCCGTTTTCGTTGATTCAACTTGCCATCTCCTTGGATCGAGTCCCTCTTTAATACTATGAACTGAAAATACCTTGGTTTGTATTCAAAATCACACGGCATAGGTGAAACTTTAGTGAAACTTATGAAGTTAAACATTTTTGTTACAAAAAAATAACACTTAATGACCATTTTTCTAAAAATACTTATACTTTGAATTAAATCATGAAATTTTTATGTGTTAACATATTTATAGTAAAAATCATTTTTCCAGAACATAAACCTCCAATTCAAAGTTTAAGATAGTTTTTAATTATCCAACCCAAAACAGTCCCCGGTTACACTCCGACGTCGTAAAAACAGTTTTTAAGATATTCTTTGAAAAACCAAGTTATACCTTGTTAAGTTAGCATATATTTAAGTTATATTACAGGTCTTGAAGTATTTTAATAGTTAAGTTAGAAGGATCTATTTAGTTTGCAAACAAGTTTGAAAACTTTCAAACTATGTTCTTGTTGTTAAAATTGTATACCACAAAATATGATAGCTATATATATATATGAATCGAATAAGGTTATGAACATAGATACTACCTCAAGTTCCTTGGACAAGGTTGCTGTAAAAGAGGAGTAAAAAGCTAGAACCAAAAGGGTGATGGAATTGGATGAAAGATTGGAAGTAAGTTTGTGTTCTTGGAAGGATTTCTTGAAGTGTTTTTGTATGGTTTTCTTATGGTGTTTAAGTAAGGTTTTTGAAGCTAAATGATGGGGAAAATGCTTGGAGATGATCAAGTATGAAGTTAAGAGTATTTTGAGAGAGAAATGGAAGTGTAAGTATGAGAAAATGGGGTGAAGAAATGGTGTGCATGCATAAAAACGTTTTTAGGTTATAAAGGAAAAAAAAGATACCTAACTTTGTTTTCTTGCTAAATAATTCATGCTACTTGACAAATGGTTGGTTCCACATGTTTCTTAATCATTTAAGGCTGCTAAGGAGCAGATTTTTATTAGTATATACCAATAGTAAATACATCTAGAAGCTGCGTATGATACGGGTACATATACCCTAAATATACGTGTAGAAATCTTTGAGAAAACGGAATGAGGATTCAAATATAGCTATCTTTTGTGAATATACTTATATTGTTTTATGTATTTAAGTCCTTAAAAGTGATTAAATACATTACTTATACGTTATATGTATAAACATTATAAGTCATAAGTATTTATATCAAATAACGTTATGTATGGTTATTGTTTTGAAAACTTAAGTTAGTAGTTTCAAAATATACTTATAACTTATTGTTATTAATACAAAATGAGATATTAAAACATCCATAAACCATGTTAAATATGTATATATACATATATATACACAAACGTATAATTATCATATGTTATATAGTTCGTGATATCATCGGTCAAACTAGACGGTCAAACATTGTGTAAAACTCTTTTCGAAAACATAAGTCTCAACAATTTGGATTGCTTATCATGTTGGTAAGGTTTAATTTATGTAAATATTAATCTTATAAGTATAGAACGATCGAAAAAGTGCGGGTCAACTTTAGGGTTTTTGCTTATCGTGTCGGAACCATATAGAGATTAAAGTTTAAATTTGGTCGGAAATTTCCGGGTCGTTACACTTGCCGAGCCCGATATCGTCGTTCCTCTCGAGGAACTTACTATTAATGACAAACTCCATTTTGTGGAGGAACCGGTTGAAATTGTGGACTACGTCGAGAAGGAATTGAAACAAAGCCGGATCCCGATTGTTAAGGTCCGATGGAACGCCAAAAGAGGACCCGAGTTTACTTGGGAAAGGGAAGATCAAATGCGAAAGAAACACCCTCATCTATTCCCGGTTCCGGAATCGTCGGATTCCGAGGAGGAAACAACGACTACTACGCCTACCTAAATTTCGGGACGAAATTTCTTTTAAGGTGTAGGTAATGTAACATCCCGCCTTTTTCCGTCAACTTTTCCGTTTAACTATTTATGTTCCGTTATATGTTTATAACACGTCTCGTTGATACGTGTTTGAATTATCTTGTTTAGGTAATTCCCACACCCGTTTTAAAGTTAAGGGACCAAACTTGCCAAGGGTTGAAACTTTTGACTAGGTCAAAGAGTCAACCCTCATCCTCATCTATTCAATCTCATCTCTTTCACTCTTACTACTTCAACTTTTCTCTCAACTTCTATACAAAGATTCATCATCCAAAATCGAGCTAGCGGTCATCTTGCCAAACAAATTACATATTTGAACTCCTCGTGATCTCCTCTTCGATTCCATACCGATCTCATCAAATTTGGGTAACTTTCTAAAATCACTAATTTTATGTGTTCTTGAGTTTTTGAGTTAAAAAGGTTGTTGATTAGTGTCTATGGCTCAAGTCTAGTATGATTATGTGTTTTGTATGCTTGTTCTTGCTAGTTTGGTGTAACTAATTCATATTGAAAGAATGCTTGCTTAATCTTGAGTTTTAGGTGTTCATATGTTGTTTAAAGATGAAAGATCATGTTTTAATTGTGTTCCTAACATCACTAGCTTCAAATTGGTACGTAGGTTGACATGGATTAGTTCATAAACTTGATTATGAAATTTGGTGAATATGGGTTAGGGTTTCATGAACTTGAAATGGTTTTGTAATGCTTTGAATGACATGTAATGTTGTTTGTAAGTGTTTAGATACATTGTATGCGTGATTATCTACACAACGGCGTATTAAATGGGTGTATTAAATTTCCGAATCATTAAATTGCATTTATGAACTTGGAAGTAATAAATGTGAGCATTAATGGTGATTTTGATATGAGTTTGTTTGGTTTTGATTGAGTAAATGCATTTAGTTATCTTCCTTGTCAAATTACCTTTCTAATGATATATGATATGCGTTTTAAATGTTTTCGGTGCATGAAATGTGTTAAATTGTGTTTTGGGTCGTGACTTAGACCAATTTTCTGCAAACAACATGTTTCCCAGGTAGTGCGCGCCGCGCACATACCTGCGCGCCGCGCATAATCAAAAATCCCAGATGTCTGCCTTCTTGGTTGATTTCTGACCAGGATTTACACTTGGGTGCGCGCCGCGCAACCCACAGCGCGCCGCGCATTTGGGTCCAGCTCATTTTTGTCTTTGTTTTTCATATCACAAAATGTTCCCGCTTAACTATAATCCTGTTTACCATGAGACTTGACTATTATGCTCATATATGATTTCTCATCATGAGAAAATTGTCGGACACCCGACCCGACCCCGTTGACTTTGACTTTGACCAAGTTTGACTTTAGTCAAACTTAACCAAACAATTATACAATCGTTCTAACATGTTTAACTACTTGTAACGTGCATGAAACTTGACAATTTGCTTCACATGCTATATTAATCGAGTCGTATTGAGCCATAGGACTAATTGAACATCTTTGACCTTTCGTGACTATCGATATTGATACAACCTAATTGTTTAGGTCAAGACTAGCATTGTTCTTTGCACACGTTACTTGTCGAAGTACTATTTGTTCGTGCATACAAGGTGAGATCATAGTCCCACTTTTACTCTTTTATACTTATATTTGGGATGAGAAAACATAAACGTTTCATTTTACAAAGTGAACACAAGTACGAAAACAAACATTCTACGTACGAGTTAGAACAAAAAGCCTCAATTCAATTATCATTAGTTACACTTGCAGGGTGTAAGCGAGAACTTATGTTGTGTGGCCATACGGGTTTGACAAACCCTCATTCGGACGGTTCGCTACCGTTAATCGGATGAAATATATTTTCGGGGATAAGTGTATGTTCTGACACTATATTAATGGGGTTTCGTGATAGTTAAGCCTTGATAATTGAGTGCTCGTGATATCAACTTTTAGAATGGTTTATTATTATTTCAACGTGACAACACTTGTGGTTCAACTTACTCACTTACTTACTTACTAAACCTATGATTTCACCAACGTTTTCGTTGACAGATTCTCTATGTTTTTCTCAGGTCCTTGAACTTAGGTGATACATGCTTCCGCTCATACTTTTGATACTTGCATTGGATGTCGAGTATACTTGCATACGTGGAGCGTCTTTTTGGCTACTTTAAACTATGTCGCACGTGTTTCATATGAACTATAACTTTTGATATGTACTTGTCTTGGGAATTGCTTTTGTAAACATTGAAACATCCTTTTATGAATTGAATGAGACATATTTTCGGTCAAACTTTGTTATAAAGACTTATGACCATGTAATGGGACCGTAGGTAGCTGACGCCGTCACTTGACGATTTGTCGGGGTCGCTACATAAAGTTCTTCTCTTCAATTCTCGGTTCAAGAAGTTCGCGGGAAAATTTAGATCAAGATGGAGTGGCCCATACAAAGTTGTACACGCTTTTCCGCACGGAGCTGTGGAGTTGGAAGGACCTACTGGGAATTTCAAGGTCAATGACCACCGGTTGAAGGCATATCTAGAAGACCACGAGAAGGAGGAGCACCTCTTCTCCTTCGATCCATTTTGAAGATCTGACAAGGAAAAGTCGAGCTCTAACGACTTGATAAACAAAGCGCTCTTGGGAGGCACCCCTTGCTTATCCTTTTTATTTATTATTTATTTTCTTTCAAATTATTTTCAGTCTTAAGATATTATTTCTGTACTAACCAACTAAGCGCCATACTTGCGCTTAGTGCTTACAGTTTTGTTTAACGTGTTTTAGGCAATAATATGCCAAGTTCAGGAGCATCAGCGAGCTTACCTGTACGCAGGAGGAGGACTCCTGTCGTCTATTCAGCAGGGAGCAGCGCTGGCTAGCACAGGCCGTCTACAGGGCAACTAGGCCCCAGGAGACTGGTACTACAGAGCATCGAGGAAGATATTAGCACAGCGCCACCGTCTCCTACCGTCAGACGATCTAGACGTCTAGCCAGGAGACCGGCCGAGCACTCACCACTGTCAGATTCATATGAGCCGCCGATATCTATCCACTATGGAGCTACACTGAGCGACCCAGATGTTGCGTGGGCGCTACTTAGGGATCAGCAGAGCCTTTATAAAGCTCTGCGAGCATACTTCCGTCGTGAAGAGATGCCTCGTTCTACCCTAGGCCCATCATCGTACAGGCTAGTACCCCGTGCTCAGTCGACACGACGGTCTACGCCTGGGCAGTCTACGCCAACATCGGTTCACTCTGTTGCTATGCCACCACATGCTACTCCTACGCCTGCTATGCCACCTTCCCCAGTTGTAGAGCCGACTCCCGCTACAGCATTGCCAGATGGTTGTCATTTAGTGACCATTCCGATTTCAGTGGAGCCACCAATGGCCCAGGCTTTTGAGATCACGAGGACCATACCCGATGAGGATCCTCTCGCAGACTTATCTCACCTGGAGCTACCATCAGACTTATGTCTAGATTCTTTATTGGGCCTTGAGTTGGATGTGGGACACACGTTTGAGCGCATGCCGAACTTGGACTTGGATGAGGACATTTTCAGATATCTTTCAGAGCCTACACACGTTAACCAGGATAATATCCTCTAGACTACCTTTTCTTTATTTTTACGTTTATGTTTTAGTTTTTATATTCTAAAAAGCATTGTATTAAAAAGTTGTTATATAGTGGAAATGCTGCCTGTCTCTTTTTGTTCTTCATGCAGAATTATTATTATAAAAGAGACTGGTATGTAGGAGATGGACCATAGGAGGCCAGCACTAGGAAAGTAACGCGACCATAGGAAAGTAACCGTTCCTCAACCTATTTCAATTATAACGCACTAAAATCTCTAAGTGTGGGGTTACTCCCGCGACCAACTTAGAATTTTAGAAGTCATGTCCTTAATTTATAAAGTATTAATATTCTTCTAAGAGAACATTAGGGACAATGTTCTTCTAAGTGTGGGGTAATGGGTAAGGTTTTTAAGGTCGAAATTTCAAGTCAAGTAACCATAAAACGCCATGTTTTGAAAAATTCTTTTGTCCAAAAGTAATTAAGCTATTGGGTAATTTTGAAAAATTCTTACTTTGTTTTTGCCCAAAAGATCTAATAAAATTGCTAGAAATCGGTTTTCGGAACATTTATTAGAACGGAACGATTAAGCTAGAGCTAATGTTTTGTGTCAAAAGATTTCTTTTAAGAAAGTATGTTAAAGGCTACGCATGATCAAGCACGACCCCTACTTAAAAAGGCGAGGACTTTGGACCCAAAGTATCTGTACGACCCATCAAATCGACAGTACTTTGTTATTTCAATTGATGAGCGTGCCGGTGTACGGTTCAAGTTAGAACTTGGTTCAGACATACGTTTCAAGGCCAATGGTTAGTGAGCGCCATACGTGGTGCAGGTGCGATACTTCTTCCGAAATCATTCTGAATAGAGAAGACAAAAGCCATCCGTTTCCGTTTCCACTCCACGTAATTTCAACCAGACCAACTCACAAAAGGAGTTGATGAATCAGAAATATTCACCCCAAATTCACTCCCAAATACACCATACACCATTTCATTCCCATTTCACCAAAGATCTAGAGATCAATGAAGAGATAGATCGATCAAATTCGCTTCAAAAGCACTAGTCGAAAGATTCCGAACCCCTGATTGTTTTTGATAGGTCAAAGACCTTTTTTCAGTGGATTATCACTTCCTCTCTGGGCACCAGGAACAAAAGACAAAAGTTATGAAGAAAGGGTATGCCAAAAAAAAAATGATGAAAGAGCAAAGTCTCCAAGAGCAAAGTCTCTAATAAGGCAAAAAAAAAACCCGAGGAGATGCCCTGAAGAAGAATGATGGAAGAGCAAAAGAATGATTCTAGACAAAGTCTTAGCAAATCCGCCTCTTCCGAAGAAAACCTTTACGGAATTCTCAGCCATTATCTATCCAAAATGGATACTATGAAGAATCGAAGTCTATCAATTCTCTCAAAAGTCAAAAGATCTGGATCCCTTTCACCGAAACCCGTAAATTTCCATCCAAACCCTATAACCCGTCTTCCTCTTGAAAGAATGCCTAGGAAGAAGATCAGTGCCGTCCTTATTTAACCGGTGGAGATATCGATGTTTTACCAAGCCTATGATGCGAACTGTTACACGACTGGCTTCTGAGCGATAATACAAGTAGATTAGGACACCCTAAACACTTGAGTGATATGAGTGATCCGTCAGTGAGGAGCCTGATCATGTATACTCTACATCTGAGAGTTGGAAAGTACGCCTTTTTCACTATGGACGAAACTGAAATCTAACGACCAAATCATCGAAGTTCGAAACTTTTTCTAATACTTTCGAAAGATGAACTGACTTCTGATGAAGACATAATAAAAAGATCTACGGGTGGGGCAAAGAATAATCCATTAGAAAGATCCCGATATTCCCGCTTTCTTGCTTGAGGACAAGCAAAGCTAAGTGTGGGGTATTTGATATCGGGCAAAAAGTCACGTTTTCACCCCCTAAATCAAGCACTAAAACAATAAAGATTAAAACTTTGTCGGCAAAATTATTGCTTTTTTGGTTGATTTTGTAGATTAAGTAATTACAAAGGCGATGCAAAAAGAATCAAGCAAAACGGAGCTAAAACGAAGAATCTAGAGCGAAAACGGTGAAAGACAAGAAATCAAGTTACGATCCAGGAAACAAAGGCTGATCAGGCAAAAATACGCCTTGCCATACGGCTTGCCGTATGGGTACGGATTGCCGAATACGCCCCACCATGCTTGCTGCCTACCCGGATACGGCTTGCCGAGTACGGCTTGCCATCCTGCTTGCCATCCGGCTTGCCGTACGGCTTGCCAGCCGGATCCGGCAGAAAATTGGGCCTATTTAAAGGGGCTCTCTCCACTCATTTTCAACACATTCAATTTACAACACAATTCATATTTTCAATCTTTTTAGGTAGTTTTTAGCAGTAGTTAGTTAGTTTTTATTTTTCAGAGGATATCCCGGCGAGTCCCTCGGATCCCGGGCAGATTAAGTTCAGCTTTTCAGGCTTTTATTCGGTACGCCTATCTTTTGTATTAAACATGTATTCTTACTCTTATTATTTAATAAAGCGTTCTGATATTGCCATGATTGCTTAATTTATCTGTATGTTGCCATGATAGAAGTTTGGGTTAGTGTAACTATGTTAATTTAGTACGGTTATTGTTATACTGCTGAACTGGGAAGTCTGATAGATTTGTATGCTAGCATCTTAAGGATTGACCAACTTAGGTTGTGATCAGGACTTGTCCACCTATATGAAATTAGCTACTTCATAGGATTAAGACCCCTGGTTATACTGTATCTGAAGATTCTATGAACTCGGTATGGCCGGAGTTCCCGAGAGGCATCTAATGCACTTTTAGGACACGGAACCTAGGAATTGAGACATGAATGACCTAGTATGCCTATTGACTATTTCGAAGAGACCTCTTAGGAGCTGTTAAGATCTAGTTAGTGCCTTTACTGTATGACCCAAGCCTATTGCATGTTCTTGTCTGATTGTTGCCTTAGGTCTTAGTCGTATCAACTGTTTAGGTACTCGTTAGGTTTCTATCTGCTTTACTATCAGCCTGTTAACTATAATGCTGTATAATGTTTGTTATGTTGTGATCTCACTAGTATGAAGTAATGGTAGTTAGTTTTCATTTAAGGTTTTGCCAACTTAAACCAACGGACTCCTTCCGTTTGTGATCAGTGTTCAATCAACACGGCACGCTGTTATTCAGTTATCTAAACTGATAACGGGGGTTAGGATTAGAGCTCAACCCACTAACACACCTAGTACCTTACTTAGGATAACCTCCGAGATATCGTTACGCTTCAGTTATACGACCAAGTGACATACTTCTCACTGCTCAAAGAGAACTCCGAGAGTCAGAGATAAGTAGGTCTATGTAATTGGCTCATCCAACCAGATCTACATCAGTCCAAACATAGCCTTAACATGAGCATAATTACCTCAACCTAACCCAATACTGATATCTTGGTCAACATTTCCCTGATCTGCATACTCCGGATATCCTCCCACCTTATTTACTTTTCCGCATTTAGGGCCTCTAGTTAAAAACCAACTACTATTTTCTATCCAGGTAATTTAAATAAAAGACAATTATCCCCTTGATCTTCAATTCGTTAATCAGCATAAAATTCGACACTAGGTTAACTTACACTTCTACACCTTAGGAAGTAAAGTAATTTAGGCCCCGCAAAATATAAATAATAAAACGACTGTGTGCTGCTTTGATCAACCGAATTCGACGTCCTGCGACCTAACGACATCGCGGAAACAAAACCGTCCGTTTCGGCCATATCTTTGCAGTTACATCACTCCCGTACTCTCGTGTAATTTAAAATGATTCGTTCGGTAAATTTCCGCACCCGATTACAAACTAGAGGGACTATACTTGCCAAAAGACCAAACCTTTGACTAGGTCAAAGTGGTCAACACCCACCTCTCTCTTTCATTATCCTCTCCATTCTATCTTTTTCTTTAATACTTCCCTATTTTTCTTAAATTCTCCATTACAAATATTCATCATCTAAATCACATCTAGCAAGCTTCAATCAAAACAAATTGCATATTTGGAATCCTTGCAACTTCCTCTTCGATTTCATACCGATTTCATTGCATTTGGGTAACTTTCTAAAATCACTAGATTTTGTGTTCTTGATGTTTTTAACTTATAAAGTTGTTAATTAGTGTCTATGGCTCATTGTGATGTCGTGTATGTAATTTGTATGCTCGATTTGTTGTTTTGGTGTAACTAGCTTGAAAATAAAAAGTGCTTGCTTAATCTTGTGTTTTGGATGCTCATATGTTGTTAGATTGTTAAAGTTCATGTTTTAATTGTGTTACTAGTATCACTAGCTTCATTGTGATGTGTAGGTTGATTTGTAAAACTTCAAAAACATGATTATTGATTTTGTGAATTTTGGTTAGAGTTTGATAGACTTAAAATGAATTTTTAATGCCTTGTATGCCATGAATTGTTATTTGTAAGTGTTTAGCTATAATGTATGTTTTATTACCTTCAAAACGGCATATCATATGTGTGAATTAGATTCCCGAAACTTAAAATGCAATTGATGAACTTAAAACTTTGAATATGAACATTTAATGATCACTTGATGAGTTTTCGGTTATTGAAATTGATGTTTTTGTTTGATGAAACATGTTTAGTTGTGTTCTTTGTCAAAAGAGCTTTCCAACGATATAAGATACGCCTTCTAATTGTTTACGGTTTGTGAATTATGAATGTTTGAAGTTTAAAACGTGCACTAGTCAAAAATGCAGCAAACAACTCCTGGAAACCGAAACTCCGTGACTCGCGGAGTTTGGAAGGCATAATGGCCGTAGCTCGCGGAGCTGAGGAATTTAGGCCTGTTGCTGGCTGATCAAGTGGACTTTTAAATTTCACGTTTTCACCCCCGCTTAACCGCAACCCCGTTTAACATGAAATTTGGACAACATACTTATATATGGTTTCTCATCATGGAAAAATTGGTTGAAACCCGACCCGACCCCGTTGACTTTGACTTTGACCAAGTTTGACTTTTAGTCAAACTTAACCAAATGTTTATGCAATCGTTCTAACATGCTTTTATACTTATATCTTGCATGAAACTTGATAATTTGATTCACATGCTATATTAATCGAGTCGTAACGAGCCATAGAACTAATTGAACATCTTTGACCCATCGTGTTTACCGTTGTTGATACAACCTATATGTTTAGGTCAAGACTAGCTTTGTCTTTGCACGCGTTTACTTGTTGAAGTACTTTATTACTCTTGCACTCAAGGTGAGATCATAGTCCCACTTTTTACTCTTTTGAACTTACTTTTGGGATGAGAAAACATAAACATTTCTTTTAAACTAAGTGAACACAAGTAGAGGAAAACAAACATTCTACATACGAGTTTAGAACAAAAATCCTCAATTCGATTATCATTAATTACATTTGCAGTGTGTAAGTGTAGGCGTGAACTTATGTTGTATGGCCATATGGGTTTGACAAACCCTCATCTTTGACGGTTCGCTACCGTCTACGGATGAAATATATTTTCGAGAAACAGTGTTGTTCTAGCACTATGGATGGGGTATTCAACGGATGGAATGTTAAGCTTTGATAATTGGGTGCTCGTGAATATTAACTTTTAGAATGTATTACTATTATTTCAACTTTGCAAATCTTGTGGTTCGGCTTACTTTACTTTTACTCACTTACTTACTTAAACCTTTGATTTCACCAACGTTTTCGTTGACAGATTTCTATGTTTTTCTCAGGTCTTTGCACGATATGTGAAACATGCTTCCGCTCATTATTTGATACTTGCATTGGATGTCGAGTATACATGCATTTCATGGAGCGTCTTTTGACTTTATTTGAAACCTTGTCGCCTAGATTTCCTTTGTACTAATAACTTTGTAACTTAACTTTTGGATGCACAATTCTTGTAAACTTTGGAATAATCTTTACTTTAGAAATGAAGGCGACATATTTTGGTCAAACGTTGTCTTAAAGACTTATGACCATGTAATGGGACCTACGTAGACGACGCCGTCACTTGACGATTTGTCGGGGTCGCTACATACTATATGCATTAAGTGTGTGAGATTTGGTCTTATTGCATGAAAGTGACTAATCATTCCAAAAGTGGCAAACCCAACATTCTTGGAGAAGTGTCTTGATTGATATTTAGAGAAATTTCAGATTGGTCAAGACTTAGTTAGTCACTTTAATGCTCTTGGTTCAATTCTAAAGGCTAGTCACTATATCATTAACTTCCTAGTTCCAATTAATCACAAGTCATGTTTCATTTGAGTTTAGTTAGGGATTAATTAAATAATGTCTCTATAAGATAATCATGAAGTATGTAGAGACATTAAGGTTAAGTTATTCTTGATCAAGCAATCACAGTTAGTTACTTAGACTAGACCAAATATACAATTGACTATAGTTTCATTGGGAACCATTTTACACTTAATCTATTGGAGTGAGTTAGTTACTTGAATCCTAACTAATGAGCACATGGCAAACATATTAAGTTGACAAGTTTATGAGTATTAAGCATATTAGCAAGTAGCAAGTAATACTCACATAGCAAGAGATAGTTATTCTAATATCAATCATATAGATACTTGTACAACTTATGATTCAAGCACTTAATAAGTTTAATGTGCAATATAGCACATTGCATGATTAATGTGTAAGCACACATTAATGTCCAACACATGCACAAGGGAAGAGCAATCTCTTGTTGGGACTTGGTGACCATCCTAAATGTATCTAAATATGTTTTAGGATTACAAGTCATTTCTAGTTTAACCTTGAGATCATTGTTCTTCATTTAGCCTTAATTAATCACTAAGTCATTTCTAATAGCAATCATTGTTCTAGTGACATTGTCTTACGTGTGTTGATACTTGATGATCATACTAAGAATATCTAGATAAGAATTAAGATCACAAGTTGTTGATTAACACTTATGTGTTATGCCTAATCTTGGTAAATCTGTCATTAAGATGTCATTAGGCGAAATTAATCACAATTAGTGTTTTTATGACCAAAACTCAATTGAGTATGGAGAGAGCATCTATTCTAAGTATGTTTAGAAAGGTTTCATGAATTATAGATGCCGGGAACTAGTCAAACTTTATTTGGTCAAAAATGGAGACAGAAGAAACTGCAGTCGCACTGCGGTTGACCGTGGTGGCGACCGTGCAACTTGTTTTCTCAAAATTTTGTTGCAATACAATTTGGGGTTTCACGGTTGACTATGCGGTCGACCGTAGCTCGACCGTGTGTTTGCCTGAACTTTTAATTTCATTCTTTAACCTATGTTTGACTTGGTCATTTGCAAGATAAAGTATGGATTAGTGACCTTGCGTGTTTTATGTTAAGATGTCAGTCATCATTTATCCGTATGTGTGTGTGTCATCATCAAAACACATTCGTTGGTTAATTACACTTTGGCAATTATACTTAAGTTTATCGTTTAGTGTATTAACCCACATTTAACCAACATATTGAATCGTGGCCAAATAGAAAAAATAACAATCGAATTGTAATATAAATAGGGAACTAACCTTAGTATGTCCACCCAACTCAATCATCAGTGTGAATTAAAGCATCTTAATTAATTTAATATAGTAATAAATGGAAATGAGAAGTGCTAGTATGTTTGCATCTATACCCCAAATGACCTTCACTAGGCATCGGGTTATGGTGTACCATTGCGTGCAGCTTCTTGCTGTTCTAGAGCTTTAGACTCAAAGTTTTCAAGCCATGCAGCTTCCTCCTACAATATCTTACATGCTGAGTGGAAAAAAATCAGTACAAACCATTACACAATTCTTGAAGTATCAAAAAGTGCTTCTAAATTATTTGGGTACCTAAGTACGGAGATTAAAACGTATCACTCAAAACGTGAGGGGCGCTGCCCCCTCCACCCCCGCCCGCTCACCTGGGAGCGGGGCCCCAGCCAGGGGCTCTGCCCCTTGGATCCCGCCAGGGGCGCTGCCCCTTGAACCCCGCAAGGGGGCGCAGCCCCCTTGACCCTCGCCATTACCGTGCACCAGTGTCTAGTTCACTCTTAAGGGCGTGCACTCCGCACTCACCGAACCCATGTTAAGTATCACTAGTCAACTCCTGTTTTTGGTCAAATGTGTGCGGAAACTGTTTTTGAGCAGCCGTGCAACGCATGAGCTCAAAACCTAGTATTAATATATTTATAAAAGATCGTAAAGATCTGGTGGTACACACGAACGACAAAAATTGAAAGGTTTCGCTCTGAACGTCCTACGCACATTGGACGAAAATTGAAAGAGAACGAACACATTGAAATTGTAAGTACACAGGTACAAACCACCAAACTTAAATCTAAAGCATACATAAAACACTATTCAAAAGCCGCACAACTAAAAACAACCGGCACTCCAGCAGCACTTAACCCTACAATAACACAACTCAATTGTATTTCTGATTTGGTTATATGTTATCGTTATTTTAGCCAAAAAAATAAATAAATAAAATAACACAACTAAATGTACCACTTACATGTTGTAAATGACCCATTCACATCTGTAACGACCCGGAAATTTCCGACCAAATTTAAACTCTAATCTCTATATGGTTCCGACACGATAAGCAAAAACCCTAAAGTTGACCCGCACTTTTTCGATCGTTCTATACTTATAAGATTAATATTTACATAGATTAAACCTTACCAACATGATAAGCAATCCAAATTGTTGAGACTTATGTTTTCGAAAAGAGTTTTACACAACGTTTGACCGTCTAGTTTGACCGATGATATCACGAACTATACAATATATGATAATTATACGTTTGTGTATATATATGTATATATACATATTTAACATGATCTAAGAATGTTTTAATATCTCATTTTGTATTAATAACAATAAGTTATAAGTATATTTTGAAACTACTAACTTAAGTTTTCAAAACGATAACCATACGTAACGTTATTTGACTTAAATACTTATGACCTATAATGTTTATACATATATCGTATAAGTAATGTATTTAATCACTTTTAAAGACTTAAATACATAAAACAATATAAGTATATTTACAAAAGATAGCTATATTTGAATCCTCGTTCCGTTTTCTCAAAGATTTCTATACGTATACCTAGGGTATATGTACCCGTATCATACGCAGCTTCTAGATGTATTTACTATTGGTATATACCAAT
Source organism: Rutidosis leptorrhynchoides (assembly GCF_046630445.1). Lineage (NCBI taxonomy): Eukaryota > Viridiplantae > Streptophyta > Magnoliopsida > Asterales > Asteraceae > Rutidosis > Rutidosis leptorrhynchoides. Next base: position 338,535,930 of record NC_092337.1, on the reverse strand, counting down.
AAAAATCTGCTCCTTAGCAGCCTTAAATGATTAAGAAACATGTGGAACCAACCATTTGTCAAGTAGCATGAATTATTTAGCAAGAAAACAAAGTTAGGTATCTTTTTTTTTCCTTTATAACCTAAAAACGTTTTTATGCATGCACACCATTTCTTCACCCCATTTTCTCATACTTACACTTCCATTTCTCTCTCAAAATACTCTTAACTTCATACTTGATCATCTCCAAGCATTTTCCCCATCATTTAGCTTCAAAAACCTTACTTAAACACCATAAGAAAACCATACAAAAACACTTCAAGAAAACCTTCCAAGAACACAAACTTACTTCCAATCTTTCATCCAATTCCATCACCCTTTTGGTTCTAGCTTTTTACTCCTCTTTTACAGCAACCTTGTCCAAGGAACTTGAGGTAGTATCTATGTTCATAACCTTATTCGATTCATATATATATAGCTATCATATTTTGTGGTATACAATTTTAACAATAAGAACATAGTTTGAAAGTTTTCAAACTTGTTTGCAAACTAAATAGATCCTTCTAACTTAACTTTTAAAATACTTCAAGACCTGTAATATAACTTAAATATATGCTAACTTAACAAGGTATAACTTGGTTTTTCAAAGAATATCTTAAAAACTGTTTTTACGACGTCGGAGTGTAACCGGGGACTGTTTTGGGTTGGATAATTAAAAACTATCTTAAACTTTGAATTGGAGGTTTATGTTCTGGAAAAATGATTTTTACTATAAATATGTTAACACATAAAAATTTCATGATTTAATTCAAAGTATAAGTATTTTTAGAAAAATGGTCATTAAGTGTTATTTTTTTGTAACAAAAATGTTTAACTTCATAAGTTTCACTAAATTTTCACCTATGCCGTGTGATTTTGAATACAAACCAAGGTATTTTCAGTTCATAGTCTTAAAGAGGGACTCGATCCAAGGAGATGGCAAGTTGAATCAACGAAAACGGATTTGTAACGAAGAAACTATGACCGAAACAAAATTGGTTATCCTAGACTTGTTTAACTTCGGGATTAATTGGGAAAAATTAAATAAATCACATATTTCTAAGATAACATGATATTTTATATATATGTACTTATAATTCAATTTTATATGGTTCAGGATCACCCGTAAACAACACGAGAAGATTAATCATAAGATCCCATGTTTGTACGCAACACGTCATTTGACAACACCGGTACTTTATGTACGCAACACGTCATTTGACAACATCGGTACCGTGGGTCAAGATTAATCTCGACCAATACATATACGATGGGGTTTTATTTATTTCATTGGGGGTTTTATTTATTTCATTGCGGGTATATTAAACATCTAAAAATGAACCATTAAAATTGAATTACTAACAACGAGCTGCTAACTACGGACTAAGGAATTATTCAAAGTATTAAAAGTATAACAAGTATATATATGTGACGTTTGTTTAAAAAGAAAAGGTATTAATATATTATATATGGATAGGTTCGTGATATCAACCGGAGACCAAGTCAAATTATATATATCTTCAAGACGAAAGTGAGTATATAGTCCCACTTTTAAACTCTAAATATTTCGGGATGAGAATACATGTATTTTATGTTTTACGTTATGGACACAAGTAACTGAAAAATATATTCTACGTTGAGTTGTACCACTGGCATACTTCCCTGTAGCTTGGTAACTAATATTTACAGCGGTATTGTAAACGCGAATCCTGTTGATAGATCTATCGGGCCTGACAACCCCAACCGGACTGGACGACCAGTATTCAACGGTTGCACAGTACTTCGTTTCGTGACTACACTTGGTACAGTGTAGTAAGATTTCATATTAAAGGGAATATGCGACGTGATTAATTGTTAAGTATGGTTACCAAGTGCTCAACCACTTAGAATATTTTTATTAAAATGTTTATATATGAAATCTTGTGGTCTATATTTATATCGCTGTCGACATTAAACCTATATCTCACCAACTTTATGTTGACATTTTAAAGCATGTTATTCTCAGGTATGAATTAAGTCTTCCGCTGTGCATTATCTCGTACTAAGGATACTACTTGAGGCCATTAAGGACTTATATCATAAGGCGTTGCATTCGAGTCATTGAAGTTCATAGAGACTATTATTAAGTAAATGGCGGTTTAGGTTATTTGAATATTATGAAATGTCAGGCGAATATGTCAATTATGGATGTAACTATAGATTGCCTTTTAAGAATAAATGCAACGTTTGTAAGATGTATCATATAGAGGGCAAGCACCTCGCAATGTTATCAACTATTGTAATTCGTTTGTAATCAATATGGACAACGTCCGGATGATTAGTTTCGGATCCTTTCAGTTGGTATCAGAGCGTTGGTCTTAGCGAACCAGGCCTTGCATTAGTGTGTCTAACTAGTAGTTGTTAGGATACATTAAGTGAGTCTGGACTTTGACCGTGTCTGCCTGTCAAAAGTTTTGCTTATCAATCCTAGTCGGAAATCATCTGCTTATCATTCTTAGGGAACTTCCTGCTTATCATTCTTAAGTCTAGACACGTCTTACTGCATTTAGTGCATCGATAGTGTATAGACAAAATTCATATCCTAGCGTATCTGTTACTATAGACATTGCCTGTCGTATTTCAAAGATTCTCCGTAATTCATGGGATTTTGATATTATATATACATATGTAAATTATGTATTGAAGAGTACCAAACCCAACTCCTATAATCTATTCCAAACCAAAAATTCATTTCTCCGACCATACAAGATGGATTCTTCATCCAGCTCAAATTCCTCCGAATTCGATAGCTTCGCCGATATGGATTTCCATTCGAGCTCCGAGAACAGCGTTACCGGAATGGATCAACCAATTTCCCATCATCTATTCTGGATGAATTGGGGATGGGTTCGTAATATACTAAATTTCTGGAGGCAAGAAGAAGGTGATCCATTCCATCCACCAAATTGTCCTCTTAACGATGAACCTGAAGCACTTACCGGCGAACCTATTCGAAACACCATTTTCTCGCTCATTTCTAGAGTATCTCGTCATGATTACATACTATCCCATATTTCAAATCTTGTTCATTCGCTCGTTCCAACCGTCAATCATCCCGGTATAATAGAAGAAGTCAACGAACTCCGTGCTCGGGTAGTGGTTTTGGAGAATATGATGCGAAGGTTACAAACACCAACAGCAGCACCAGCAGCATAATCCGTACTACCATCGTCAACGCCGACAGTACCTTTATCACCCCAATCACAACCGCGCCTTAAATCTCAACATCACAATCTGTATCTCGAATATCAACATCACACGACTCAATATCTGTACTTCGAGTATGATCTTCGTTCTACATATCGTTCTACATCGATTAACTTCGATTCACGTACCATTCTACCTCATTACCTTCGTTCAATATGGCGACTAAGTAATCTCTAATGCGTTAGAGACTATGTAATCTAGTATTAACAATAAACCTGATGAGTTTAATATTTTATTGACTCATTAATTCTATGATTATCTCTGAAGAAAATATATATGCAAGTATATTTTCATAAAGATAGTAATTAAAAATTCCTTCGTACAAACTATTAATGATGAAAATATTTTAACGGGTGGGTAGTATCCGAGGAATATTTAGAATTCACATTAATAAGTTATATTGTACATTCTTGAATCTGATTCAACGGTTATCTATTATCTTACTTACAACCACCGATATTCGTATCCGCTCACCCCAGAATAACCATTTTCAATCAAATTTCATATTCGGATTTTGACCTACCAGAATCCAACAAGTGGCATAAAGAAGAAAACATTGGACAATTAAAATGAATTAAAATGTTGATTGTAACATATGAAACTAAACAATTCTTCAAGCTTGCCACTTGATTTTATCTTAAACCTCATTCGTAACTTGACGATTACAATTCACATTCAAATCCTTTCATGATTCCTGAAAACACCTCGACCGAGAAGTTGAACCCGCCGCACCTCGCCTACGGAATGAAGATTTATACATACAGTTATACACCTGAAGAACTCTCGAACCCAAATTCATAATTTAACACATAACGTATTGAATCCTTTGCCATTTATTAGCAAGAACAACCCTACAATTCCTTTTCAAGAAGCTAATTTTGTCACAGCTCCACTTCGACTTTTCAGTGAGATTATTTCTATTATAATCATGATATTTATACCTTGTCCTTTCGCCGTCATTACCGGAAAACCTTTTATATCCCTCGACAACATCAACAGGTGCACCAGCAGATCGTTATCCTTTTGGCGAAATCAACAATCAGTATTTTGAAAATCTCGCGGAACTTCTTCCATCATATCTATAATGTCTATCCCTAAGAATTTCATAATCTGAACGTGAAGTTTCTGAAAAACACCCGGGACTATGAAATAGTTCTTGAAATGCTAACGAAGCAGCAAAAACTGTAAACGACTTTAACGGTCAAAAGTTTGATGACAAAGAATAGTAAGGTGGTAAAGCTGAAAAAAAAAAAAAAAAGTTTGGAACTAGAAAACGGATGAAGCAAAGTATGAAAGAGGCTGTGGATAAATCACAGGGACTGAACCTGCTCTCAAAGAATACAAACGATTCCGTACCTGCTGAAACCGTTAGTAAGAACCCTACTCTTTATTCAAAACCTTGCCCGGATGATATTTTTCATCATCATCTTATCTTAGATATTATAAGATATCTTCATATCATTCGTTATACATATTTTTCATATTTCTGGAGATATTTTTACAACTATTCCTATCTGCGATCATTTATCTCTCCGTAACATCTGCGTTACAATATAAAAGAAACTGTGTTAATTTCTAAATTCTGAAACCGCCGAGATTAAAATATAAATGATTTGAAGTAGTGTTGGGAACTGATGCATGAATTAGTATAATATAATGAAACTTGATCAACTTCATTATATTACAGTAAGTCATGTTAAGTTTCTAATGGAATGTGATGATTCACAGTACCGTCATCAAGTGCCATGTTACACGGCTCTTACATTCTATCAAGTCTCCAAACATATTAGAACGTATCACCTTGATAGTTCTATTTTTCCAGAATATTCGAGTAATTTAACGAATCAAGATCGTGCCATTACAATTTCATTCTAAAACCAATAGCTAGGTTCATTCCAAATTTCCTACCTACGAATTTCGGACCATTGTTCGCTTGGCTCGAGGACGGGAAGAAGAAACGAAGGGACAAAACCTCAGAATAGAAATAGGAACATAAACCACAGCAAATAAGAGAGAGCATTAACTGTGGATGACAATGATTTTAAGGGACGGGAGTAGGAACATCGAAATATAAGGGAAGGTATAAAACCTAACAACAACCCCGAAACTACAAACCGTGCATATCAATACGTATTGCAACGTAAAGGCACGGGAGAATTAAAAACATTATAATTCCAAGGAAAGTATAAAAGAGAATAGATTCTTCTGGTGATAGATGAAAAAGAAGAATGAAAGATATGAAAGTTAGAAATATAACAAGGATTAGAATGGGATGGAGCATATTAGCGAATGTCTTAAAGTAGGAACTAAAGAGAAAGAATAGAAGATGTGGGAAGAAAGAAAGGGAAGGAGGTAAATTTATAGTGAAATATTCGACAAAGAAATCAAAACAGATTGCCGCGTTAAATCAAAGAAGATCCTGATCGCCGCAAAACTAAATCTTATTACATAAGATTTTCTTTAAAACCCTTAAATCCCGGAAATCGATCATAATCACGTCATCGGTTACAACAATTCTATATTTACTCATTTCACTCTTTTGTGATAGCTTCGCTCGTGCGTCTCACATAACCGAATCGTTTTATCTAAATCTTTCAATAATGATAAAATTTCATTATTACCTCATATTCGTCATGAAAACATTCCTATTGTTATTTATGACAACCTCTACCAAATTTCGAGGACGAAATTTCTTTAACGGGTGGGTACTGTAACGACCCGGAAATTTCCGACCAAATTTAAACTCTAATCTCTATATGGTTCCGACACGATAAGCAAAAACCCTAAAGTTGACCCGCACTTTTTCGATCGTTCTATACTTATAAGATTAATATTTACATAAATTAAACCTTACCAACATGATAAGCAATCCAAATTGTTGAGACTTATGTTTTCGAAAAGAGTTTTACACAACGTTTGACCGTCTAGTTTGACCGATGATATCACGAACTATACAATATATGATAATTATACGTTTGTGTATATATATGTATATATACATATTTAACATGATCTAAGAATGTTTTAATATCTCATTTTGTATTAATAACAATAAGTTATAAGTATATTTTGAAACTACTAACTTAAGTTTTCAAAACGATAACCATACGTAACGTAATTTGACTTAAATACTTATGACCTATAATGTTTATACATATATCGTATAAGTAATGTATTTAATCACTTTTAAAGACTTAAATACATAAAACAATATAAGTATATTTACAAAAGATAGCTATATTTGAATCCTCGTTCCGTTTTCTCAAAGATTTCTATACGTATACCTAGGGTATATGTACCCGTATCATACGCAGCTTCTAGATGTATTTACTATTGGTATATACCAATAAAAATCTGCTCCTTAGCAGCCTTAAATGATTAAGAAACATGTGGAACCAACCATTTGTCAAGTAGCATGAATTATTTAGCAAGAAAACAAAGTTAGGTATCTTTTTTTTCCTTTATAACCTAAAAACGTTTTTATGCATGCACACCATTTCTTCACCCCATTTTCTCATACTTACACTTCCATTTCTCTCTCAAAATACTCTTAACTTCATACTTGATCATCTCCAAGCATTTTCCCCATCATTTAGCTTCAAAAACCTTACTTAAACACCATAAGAAAACCATACAAAAACACTTCAAGAAAACCTTCCAAGAACACAAACTTACTTCCAATCTTTCATCCAATTCCATCACCCTTTTGGTTCTAGCTTTTTACTCCTCTTTTACAGCAACCTTGTCCAAGGAACTTGAGGTAGTATCTATGTTCATAACCTTATTCGATTCATATATATATAGCTATCATATTTTGTGGTATACAATTTTAACAACAAGAACATAGTTTGAAAGTTTTCAAACTTGTTTGCAAACTAAATAGATCCTTCTAACTTAACTTTTAAAATACTTCAAGACCTGTAATATAACTTAAATATATGCTAACTTAACAAGGTATAACTTGGTTTTTCAAAGAATATCTTAAAAACTGTTTTTACGACGTCGGAGTGTAACCGGGGACTGTTTTGGGTTGGATAATTAAAAACTATCTTAAACTTTGAATTGGAGGTTTATGTTCTGGAAAAATGATTTTTACTATAAATATGTTAACACATAAAAATTTCATGATTTAATTCAAAGTATAAGTATTTTTAGAAAAATGGTCATTAAGTGTTATTTTTTTGTAACAAAAATGTTTAACTTCATAAGTGTCACTAAAGTTTCACCTATGCCGTGTGATTTTAAATATAAACCAAGGTATTTTCAGTTCATAGTCTTAAAGAGGGACTCGATCCAAGGAGATGGCAAGTTGAATCAACGAAAACGGATTTGTAACGAAGAAACTATGACCGAAACAAAATTGGTTATCCTAGACTTGTTTAACTTCGGGATTAATTGGGAAAAATTAAATAAATCACATATTTCTAAGATAACATGATATTTTATATATATGTACTTATAATTCAATTTTATATGGTTCAGGATCACCCGTAAACAACACGAGAAGATTAATCATAAGATCCCATGTTTGTACGCAACACGTCATTTGACAACACCGGTACTTTATGTACGCAACACGTCATTTGACAACATCGGTACCGTGGGTCAAGATTAATCTCGACCAATACATATACGATGGGGTTTTATTTATTTCGTTGGGGGTTTTATTTATTTCATTGCGGGTATATTAAACATCTAAAAATGAACCATTAAAATTGAATTACTAACAACGAGCTGCTAACTACGGACTAAGGAATTATTCAAAGTATTAAAAGTATAACAAGTATATATATGTGACGTTTGTTTAAAAAGAAAAGGTATTGATATATTATATATGGATAGGTTAGTGATATCAACCGGAGACCAAGTCAAATTATATATATCTTCAAGACGAAAGTGAGTATATAGTCCCACTTTTAAACTCTAAATATTTCGGGATGAGAATACATGTATTTTATGTTTTACGTTATGGACACAAGTAACTGAAAAATATATTCTACGTTGAGTTGTACCACTGGCATACTTCCCTGTAGCTTGGTAACTAATATTTATAGCGGTATTGTAAACGCGAATCCTGTTGATAGATCTATCGGGCCTGACAACCCCAACCGGACTGGACGACCAGTATTCAACGGTTGCACAGTACTTCGTTTCGTGACTACACTTGGTACAGTGTAGTAAGATTTCATATTAAAGGGAATATGCGATGTGATTAATTGTTAAGTATGGTTACCAAGTGCTCAACCACTTAGAATATTTTTATTAAAATGTTTATATATGAAATCTTGTGGTCTATATTTATATCGCTGTCGACATTAAACCTATATCTCACCAACTTTATGTTGACATTCTAAAGCATGTTATTCTCAGGTATGAATTAAGTCTTCCGCTGTGCATTATCTCGTACTAAGGATACTACTTGAGGCCATTAAGGACTTATATCATAAGGCGTTGCATTCGAGTCATTGAAGTTCATAGAGACTGTTATTAAGTAAATGGCGGTTTAGGTCATTTGAATATTATGAAATGTCAGGCGAATATGTCAATTATGGATGTAACTATAGATTGCCTTTTAAGAATAAATGCAACGTTTGTAAGATGTATCATATAGAGGGCAAGCACCTCGCAATGTTATCAACTATTGTAATTCGTTTGTAATCAATATGGACAACGTCCGGATGATTAGTTTCGGATCCTTTCAACATCAGTTAATATAATAAACATTAGTAGAATACCAAAAGTAATATACAAAGTACAACAACATTATTATCTAAGCTGTTCATAGCTCTCATGTATATATTTTCTTTCATTTGAGCATATCGTCGAAAACCTGATGTTCATGAATAAGAAAATACATTTAATTGTCAGATTGTGAAACAAAAAATCTAATTAGTAAAAGAACTTAAATTCAATCCATCGGAATCCGAATCAAGTTAATAAGAAAAACAATAAAGCCATACAAAATATCTAAACATACCTTATGGAGTAGAAATGAATGTAGACAAATTCACGGTAAGACAGTTCATAAAAATGTGATTGGGCATACACGTACTATTAGATGCCCAATCACATTCAAGAACAGATTCTCTGGGCAAGATCCGGCTTACACGTTCGGTTTGGTCTAATGTAATCAAGGCAGGTAACATCGGGAGCGTGAAGATCAGATGAAGCAGAAATATCCGCATTTATTTTCTAATCTGTCAACATCTACCACTGCTTAAATTTCGGGACAAAATTTTCTTAACGGGTAGGTACTGTCACGACCCTACTTTTTCCGTTATTCTTTACCGTTTCTATTTAACTTCTGTTAATTGATATTCGTGCCACGTCATTTCTATGACTTATATTATTATTTCAATAATAATATTTCCTTTATTATATGTTATATGATTATATGTGTTCGTATTTAGATTTCTACGTTTCTACGTTTCATGGATTTCTATCCGGTAAATCGTTTCGGTTTCCAAACCAACGATCAGACTTTCGCGATTTTCGAATCCGAATTATTTTATTTATGATATTTCTATATCATATGAGGCTATAAAATATTTCTATATATCATTTTTGTCGCGTATGCGTATTCTTCCCGAATATTTAATCGTGTAACGGTGTTTTCGCGAATCGGACTTCGTTCGGGTTTTCAGGCAACACGCTTTAATTCACATGATCAAAGTGGTCCATGTGGGGCCCAACACATGCCATGTTCGGCCGAACCCACACCTATACCCCCACCATTTCTCATTTTTCCATTTTATTTCTAATTTACACTTCTAATTTTCCCTAAAACCTAATTTTTGTTTTCTCTCTTCTCCTTCCTTTCTTTTTGGCCGAGCCCTAGCACGCTTCCATCACCAAAATTGGCCAGCATCATCAACCAATCAATTGTACATCATTTTGCAAGACTAGATACACAATCAGATTATTCATTTCGCGATATATAAGCTTCATTTTCTTGATTTCTCGTTGGGTATAAGCATGAATCATAGCTTTTTCAATTTCATCTTTATTTAACTTTTAATGTATATTATGATGTTATAGTGCTTAATTGTGTTTGTGGTGATGTTTGATTACTGAAAAACGTGAATAAACACATGATTTCGGTTTGATTTGGAATGTACAGCCATTAAACTGATAAATTCGGGAACTTTATCAAGGTTTTCTGACTAAAAAGGTTACTCAATGAGTTCCTCTCATTGAGTAGTTAATTTTTCATACAGGATTTGTCTTAATCGGATTAACGGATCGGAAACTACGCGTAAAACAAGGAATTTTTTTTTAAAATGGTAATCTTTTCAAGCCAACTTGCAAAAATGGAAACTGAATGAAAATTGTTGCAAAAATGGTAAAACCGAAGTTTGGAACTTCGGTTTTGCCATTTCCAAAGTTTCAAACTTCGATTTTGGGTGATCTGTCAGCAGAAACCCTAAACCGAAGTTTGGAACTTCGGTTTTGCAGGCTTTTCAGCAAAATCGAAGTTTCAAACTTCGGTTTTGCAGTCTGCATAACCAGTCACAATTATGGACTGAAACCTGCAACCCTAGTCTCAATAATGGACTGAAACCTGCTAACATATCATGTCAAAATCTGATTTATCATCTTTTTTCATTTATTTATATCACCCTTATCATGGACTGAAACACAAACATCACCAAGAACACAATTCAAGCATTTCAAAGTCAGTTTTAAACACCAACAACACAATTCAAACTAATCTTATTCAGTTTCATACATCAATAATTAAAAAAATGTCTATACTTCATCCATTCATGGTTCATTTTCTTTGGGGAGGGCAAATTTCATTCCAAAATGGTTGGCTTACTGGTGATAACACAACGATTAGAAGGAGTTTTGTGTTGACAACCAAGGTTAGTTGTATGCAGTTAAACGAAATGGCGTATAATTATGTAGGTGTGAGTCAAAGATCACACACATTAAGAATGTTCTTGTGGGTTCTTTTCAATGGAAATGAATGGAAAAGTGAACTTACTGATGATAACACTTTGGAAACAATATATTTTTATTCTCAGAATGATCCAAATTACGAGGCTCAAATTGAAATTCAGTTTGAGGAAGTTTTTTCAACCACCCAAGGTTCCGGTTATATTGATCTTATTCAAACTTTGGAGGGTGGTCCATCAACATCAAACCTCCATTCAACAGTTGTTGAATATGAACAAGAATGAAGAGACGAAGTAGAAAATGTAGTAGACCCCGATGATGGTATGTCTACTGCAACCGACGATACAGTTTCTGAATATAGCATTGAAGATAATGTTTCGGGTGACGAAGGTAGAGAGGAGCAAACGGAACCACAATTGGAACCTGCCCCAGTTTCACGTTATGGGTTTGTTAATTCAGGTGAGGGTAGTAATAGTTTTACATACGATGACGACCAAGAAGCTTCATGGGTTTTTTATGATAAGGAGATCGGTATTGTTTCTAAAGGAATGGTGTTTCAGAACAAATCCGAACTTATTTATGCTGTTCGAAAATGGAATATACAGCATAATAGAGAATTAGTTGTTACACAAAGCAAGCCGAGTTATTGGCAAGCACATTGTAGAACAACTAGCTCAAGTTTTAAGGGTCCACAAGAAAGATACCATTGTGCCTGGAGTGTTAGTGGTTCGTCTCACAATCGATCTAAGGTATGGAAAATAACATAATGGAAAGATGAACACACGTGTTATGGACACGTATGAGAAAACAACAATCGTTGTTTAACTGCTAGCTTAATTGCTACTGAAATTGAACATCAAATATGTGTGGACGTTGCTTATCCTGTTAAAAACATCCAAGCCCACATAAAAAATACATGGCATGTGGATGTCCGTTACAGCAAAGCATGGAACGCTAGGCGTATTGCAATCGAACGATTGTTTGGAACTTGGGAAAGTAACTTTATTCATTTACCAAATTATATAAATGAATTAGTTACTACCAATCCAGACACAATTGTTGTGTTTGAAAATGGACCTGAAATTTATGAAGGTTTCGCTACCTTTAAATTTGTGTTTTGGGCATTCGGTCCAGCCATTAAAGCGTTTAAACTGTGTATTCCAATGATTTGCATCGATGGCACCCATTTGAAAGGTAGTTATAAGGGTAAACTGTTAACAGCGGTTGCCAAAAATGCTAACAATCAAATTCTACATATTGCATTTGCCCTAGTTGATGAAGAAAGTAACGAAAGTTGGTCTTGGTTTTTGCAAATGCTCCAAGAAAATGTTATTGGAGATGAAAAGTTGTGTGTCATCTCTGATCGACACGCAGGTATCTTACATGCAATGGGTGCTCAAACATATGGTTGGGAACATAGGTACTGCTTGCGCCACATTCGTAGCAACTTGTTGAGCAAATACACTAAAGTGAAATCGCTCAAACACTTGTGTTGGACAGTCGGTTCAACAACAAATCAAATATTGTACAAGAATGCTTTCAGAGCCATCAAACAAGCTAGTTTTGAGGCTTGGCAATATTTGCAAGATGTTGATGTAGGCAAATGGACTGTGTATAGGGACAGTCAGAGGAGTCGTTGGGGTAACACAACGACAAATATTGCTGAGTCCCTCAACAATGTGTTCCGTCATGCCCGAATGATGTCGATCAAAGCGTGTATCGAATATACCTTTGATTACACCAGACAACACTTCTACGACCAAAGTCGAGAAGCAAGGCTATGTAATTCACCTCTTTCGAAGTACATGTTTAACATCTTTAACGAACGGGCAAAAAGAGCTCAACGTTACAAAACAACATGTTATCACGAAGAACAAGGTATCTACAAGGTTCATTCAACGTATCAAAGAAGTGGTGAGGGTGGCACTGTTTACACAGTGGAGTTTAAAAGGAAAAGGTGTTCATGTGGTATTTGGCAACACCAAAGATTACCTTGCTCTCATGCCATTTCCGTATGTAGCCATCTAAACGAGGATATAAATAAACAAATCAGTAAAAAGTATACAACTCCTACATGGAGAGAGCAATATAGCGATCATTTTAATCCTTTAAGAGATGCGAGCTACTGGACCCATATAGAATGGAAAATTATGGCCGATCCATCTAGATTGATTAAGCACAAAGGGCGGAAGCAATCAAAACGGATGAAGAACCAGATGGATGAACGTGAAAAGCAAGCTCCAAAGTGTGGTATATGCAGAACCGAAGGTCACAACAGGAATACTTGTCCACGTACTAGAAACCCATAGGTTTTCATTAGTATTTTGTTGTATTTTGTTTGTTGTATTTTGTTTCTTTTAGTTTGTTTGTTGTATTTTGTTTCTTATGAATAAAAAGATGTTGTTGAAATAATAATATGGCCATGTTACCAATCTTATTCAAGTTACTAATCTATTACAAGTAACTTTAATTTATAAAAGGTCTAGGTGCATAATAGTATTCACCATGACTATCATACATCGTATCGAACTCTAGTGCGTCTTCAAAAACTCCAAATAAAACATACAACTTGATGTTTTCTGAAAATATACACGCTTTCCCTACTAATGTATACCATTCTTCATCATAGCACATTGCTTCGGCTTCACTTGCTCCTGCTTTGTAGTAGTATATGTCCATTGAACGTGGATTCTTTGGTAGCTTTTCTTGAAGAAACTCATTCAATTTTTCCATATTAAAGCCCCGAACATCTACGTTATCAAACGTCATTTTAGGCCCTTTAGAGAGTTCCGTTTTACCATCATTCCATTCAAAATCACAACCATGATACACGTCAATTGATACGTATTTCAGATTCATTTTTTGTTATGTATTTATGAAACAATCACAGATCACTTTTATAATCCCGAATCTACATATAACCGAAGTTTTAAAGTTCGGTTTCAGACCTATCAGAAAAAGCATGCAAAATCGAAGTTTGAAACTTCGGTTTGTCAGGTACTAGACATGTCATAAAAAGCAATACTGTTACCTTTTACTGTTACCTTTTACTGTTCGGCAGCTTTTACTGAAACCGAACTTTAAAAGGTCGGTTTTTCAATTTTAACTACACTATATAAACCGACATCAATTACAACAAACGGATGTATCACTCTATTCTCCCTTCTCCAAACATAAATTTTATTTTTGTAAACATAAACATGTCACCAATTCCCGTTCAAGTTAATGTCTATTGGAATGGACAGTTTTCAACACAAAAAATGTTTTACTAGGGGTACAAATATAAGTACTTTCAAAATGTGGATCTTAGTCATATGACAACAATTTCGAAGGTGTTTGAGTGGCTCAAAGAAAACATAACGGTTGAATATTCGGGCGTGATGTTTTGGAATGAAGGTAAAGGAAAATTCGAGCATCTTTGTGAGGAAGATGAATGGATTATGATCAAAAACGAAGCAATTGTGAAAAACCAACCTCTTCCATTGCATCTAATTTAATTATGTGTTAAATTTCTATGTGTTGTTTTAAATTATGTATTTTTATTTTCAAAAAAATGTAACCGTGCTTATGATATTAATAAAAGTGTTGTTCAAAAAATTTGTATTTGCATCTTACTAATATTAATATTTTATTGTTTGTAATGTTATTATATATTATTAAAGTAATTTTAGCGTATGAAACTGTAAATTAACTATCAAAATCAAGTTATTTATAAGATTAGTGTTTAAAAAAAAAATACCAAAACCGAAGTTTGGAACTTCAGATTTGGTAAAACCGAAGTTCCAAACTTCTGTTTAGGGTTTCTGGTGACAGATCACCCAAAACCGAAGTTTGACACTTCGGAAATGGCAAAACCGATGTTCCAAACTTCGATTTTACCATTTTTGCAACGATTTTGCTTCAATTTCCATTTTTAAAAGTTGGTTTGAAAAAATTACCATTTAAAAAAAAAATTCTAAAACAAGTTCTAATGATTAATCGGTATACATATAGATTCAAAGCAGGTTTGGTCTCGGTTTTCGGGCCACTTCTGGACATTTTGAACTTGTTCAGCATGTAGGGATCATTAAAATGATAAAAATAGGCGTTAAAATCCGAGCTACGGATCTAAAGTTATGAATAAAACAAGTTTTGAAACGAATCGAATTGATTAATTGTTTAGACCACGCCACCTCGAAGTTTGTACCTGGAATGGGCTGTTCTTGACCTCCTTAAAGTGTCGGGAATATGTTTTAGACGAGGATATATATATAAGGCTCGTTAAAAATCGACACCCGAACGTCAAAATTTTAATTTCTAAAATTCTAAAATTTTAATTTATCTCTCTTTCTTATTTATTTATTTCCTTCTTTTCATCTAGATTTTTTTCTATTTCTATCAAGGGAAAAAAAAAAAAGAATAGTAGTATCTTTTTCATATTTGTTTCCTATTTTACATGGCTTTATTTTATTTTATTCTCTCACTATTTAAAATTAAAAAAATTCCGCATCTACAAAATAATCTTCCTTTGTTTTATTTTATCTTTATTTCTTGCTGATTACGTTTTTATATGAAAAAAAGAGAGGAAAATCTCTTCTCTAACATATATAAATCATGTGCATGCAATCCTACATGTCATCACCACAATGCTTCCTACATTTTAGGTACACATGGCAGCACCAGATAATTTATATATTTTTTTAACCTAAGGTTTTTATAACGTCCTCATTGATTGCCATGTGTCGTCTGACGTGGACGATATTTTCGGATGACGTGTATAGCCACGTCGTTGCCTTTACCATATACTGGATCATATTTGCTTATGTGTACAGCCACGTGTAATCCTACATCTGCATCTTTATTTTAAAAAAAATATATATATATTGTAGCATTTGAGGATCGAACCCGGGTCTATTGCGAATGTAAATCACCTGCTAACCAACTAACTAAATGCTCTTTGTTGAAAGGGTAGTAAAATTAAAGTAGATAACCCTTTTTAGAAACTGCCTGTACATTAAAAAAATTAACAGTTAATCACATTCAATTTGCCAAATCGTTTCCAAAATTATAGGATATCGTGTTTCCATAATTATAGGATATTGTGTTTCCACAATTATAGGATATCAATCATCAATCTCCTCAATATTTCACGGATAGCAGTTTTCATTCTCAAGTAACCATCCCTAATTCATCGTATTCAGTTTTTTAGTTCAAATTTCAAATCCAAAAATCTCAAACCTTCATTCATCATCCAATAATAATAGGGTTCTTCAAATCAAAAGCACGAAATCACGTTCCCTCTACAATCAAATGGACTATCGCACACACCAGCGTCGTTTACCCTAATTCAATTTCTGTACAAATTATAGGCTTGAATCTTTCTTGATTTAATTCAATTTCTGTACAGAATCGTACAATCTTGATTTTGATTTTATAGATTGATTTTGATTTTTCAGATTGATTTTACAGATTGATTAATCTTATGTGCTTTCTTTTAATTTTACAGATTGATTTTGATATGTGTGTTTTCGATTCCAATCGACCATTACAAGAGAAGAAGTTCTACTCCATTTGCTGTAAGTTTTATTTTTACACCAATCGATTGTAAATTTAATTTTTAATACCATCGATTGCAAGTTTAATTGTTGTATTATCTGAAAGGGGATTAAGCATATAATTTTTCCATTGTCAGATGATGGAGGTTATGAAGAACCAGGGTGTCTGTGCTATGTGTTTCCATTGTCTCAAATACATGATCTCTTGAATCTTTAATTACACGATGCATACATGATTCTTGAGGATTTTGATTCACCTTTTTTGCACTTTTTTTTAATAATAACTTGATTTTTATACCATGAAGTTAATTACTACGGTTGTAGTATACAAGAAAGAGTTAGAGTTATGGGTGGTGTGTATTTGACTGAAGCAAGAAATGTGGTTAGTTATTTTTTTACTACTTTCATTGATGATTACAAAAGTTTTGTGGTTGTGATAGTGTTGCATAATAGAATCGCGATCTGGGTATGCTTCATGATCCATCTTTATCTCAAAAATATTTTAGGATCATCATGATTTCTTACAAACTTGAAGACTGAGGAAAGAACCGCCACCTAAAAGCAAGTTGCAATCACCAACTGTATCAACCCTGTTTACCTTGAAAACTGAGCAAAGAACCGCTCGAAGAAAACATGCGAGTATTCACATTTAGTTCTTTGATCTCGAGAACTGTTATACTCACCATACTTCAATTTGTATTTCTTAATTTCGTAATTTTTTAATTTAATTCATTTTCAGAAACTTGAAGAGAAATTTAATGAGAAAGAAGCACATAAAGTGCAACTCCAAACAACCTTGAAGGTATCATTCGAGAATTACGTTCTCAGTATTTTTTGCTTTGTTACTTTGTGCATGCACTTGTGTCACATAATATAATGTGACATATTTTAAATTAATATTTAGACATTACGACGACTTGCGCAGAATCATGAAGCGGATAGAAAGAGCTGGTTTTGGATAAAGGTAACAAATTTTTGTTAGTTATTTTTATAGGTGGTCTTCAAAGATGTCAACACTTGCACCACAACTGTTGTTACTATTTCTGTTTGCTGCACCACAGCTGCCACGCGGCTACTGCAGCTGCCGGCGGTTGCTGTTGTTGCTGGCGCACGATGGCTGTTATCAGCTCGCGGTGGCTGCCGCTGACTGCTGTTTGTGTTGCTGCCGCTGCTACTTTCTGTTTCTGTTTTGCAGAAGCACGCAGCCACCGGCTGCTGTTTAGTGTTTCTGTTTTTCGGCAGGTGCTGCTGCCGGCGTGCAGCTGTCCGCTGCTGGTCAGTGGTGGTTGCCGCCAGTTGGCGGTGGTTGTTAGTTTGCGGTGCGTGTATCGGTTTATTTGTTCGTTTGGACCACGACCAATTTGTGTAAGTTTATTGGTTTGTATCGCCCATTTGGACTTTGGCCCGTTTAAATAACTTATATATATCTGTGTAAATATATATATATATATATGTGTGTGTGTGTGTGTGTGTGTGTGTGTGTGTGTGTGTGTGTGTGTGTGTAGGTATGCATATATATGTTGTTTACCCATTTCACTCTCGACCCGTTCGTATTAAACGAAGCTTATCCTAAATATGCTTCCTTTTTGTTGCAGTTTTATACGCTATAGAATTCTGAAAGGGAGGGTTACCACATTGTCATATTCTTCTATGGATTACCGGCACCATCCTACAATATATTTATTCACTCGAACATTTATTATGTTAACCGGAATGCCATAAGTTGTGTTTAATGGTAAGTTTCATTTTCAAACATCGTAATTGTTAGTGTTTTCCCCCCTTTTCGTAATGTTTTTTGATGATATGTACTTAGTTATACTTATTTTAAACTTTTTAATCAGTGATTATATAATGGTTATTTATTGAAATGTTAAGTATGTATAATGCCGCCTAAGAGGGAGCAAAGGCATGTTTTTGTGAAGACATCTTCATCTGCTGCTATTGATGCTCAGAACAAAGATGGCTCGAAGGCGTCCCATATGCAAGCCCGTAATCGTATTCGACAATCTGCTCATAATATAAGTATTGAAGCTCATAGCTCATATGAAGGTTAGTTTTTTGACTATTTATTTATTATATATATGCATGTTTTTTTATTTGCTTATATTTCGTGTATGAAAATACTGTGATAACTACGATTAAAAAAGAACAGTTATGTTGCTATAGTATAAGTCTTTGATGAAAAACATAGGTATTGTCAAGTTTTTATTTATTAATTGACTCCTGACCCATTTCGATCATATGGTGTCAATTTAGGTATTTGTTGTTTTGTACACGTTCATTATGTTGTGTCAAAGGTATTGTCAAGTTTTTATGTTTAAAAAATACGTTTTTGTGTATTTTGGTTACAACAGTCATTTTGACTCATTAATATGTAATTGTGGACAATTTGACCCGACTGGCTAACTTCGATTATTTGAAATTACCAACACGTTTAAAATATTTTTAAGGAGCTGAGAAGTGATATTGGGTCACTCAGGTACATTGGATAATGATTGGGTCATCAATCAATTTTGGTTTCATGATGGGTAAAAAGTGTCAAAATGACTCTCGGGCCTAATTTGCAGGATCATAAATTGAAAATTGTTAGGTTTTGATGAAATATAATATTTGTAGTAGAAAGTAGACCCATCAGACCCATCAATTTTGGTGTCATGATGGGTAAAAAGTGTCAAAATGACTCTCGGGCCTGTTTGTATTTTTTTTCTCAAACGGATTGGAGGTGTGAAAACAATGATATATTCACAATCTAATTGGCGTGAAAGCAACGAAATCCTTAATTTAATTACTTTTTCGTGTATATCTACAACTTTAGTGCAATGCACGGGCTCATTTGAGGACTTTGACCCGTTTGACGACTTTTTGTGTTAACTTGTAACTATTTAGTCATAACTTTTTGTGGTGAATCAATCTATGTATGAACTAAAAATTATCAGAGTTTTACTAATGTGTTGTTTACAAAAACATATTTTACTAATTCGACAACAACAATACTTTTGACAATTTTTATATAATATCCTTATTTCATATATAAATTTAAAACTTAATAATGTTTGCGGATGAGTCCCCATGCAACGCACGGGCTCATAGATCTAAATTAAAAGCTATATAAAGTCCGATTTCCTTTGGTATTGAAACAACGATTCCCACAAAACCCTAACCACAATGGATAGTCGATCCAGCCGGAAACACAAAGATTCAGAAAGTCGATCTCCTTTGGTATTGAAACAACACCGCTCCAAATACCGAGACACCGACAGTGAATATCGCTGCCGTCGCCGTTCCGAAGGCGAGAGAATGGAAGATATCGATGATCGATTGAAGCGTGAGAAGTCATACGGCCGAGAAACCAGCAAAGATCGACATCATCATAAACGGAAAGATAGGAATGATGATATTGATGATGAAGATAGGTATTATGAGGCTCGGGAGAAACGAATTAGGGTTTTGGATGAACGCAAAAAGCGGAAGCGATTTGAAGATAAAGTTGCTGCTGATAGAGAAGAGAAGAGGAGGAGATTTGAAGATAAGAAAGAAGGAATTGATTTAGACAATGATGGAATTAAGCAAGAGAAATTGAATGGTGATAAATTGAAGAGTGAAGTTAAAGATGAATTGTTTGGTGGTTCCAAGGTCAATGGTGGTGGTGCAAACAGCCGCCACCCTCCTTCTAAGGTATCTCCCCTTTCTAGCAAACATGAAAATGAAGGAGTTAATAGTAACGGGACTTGTGCAGATGCTGGCAAGAGTGGTGGTATCTCTCGAGATGCTATTTCTAAGGCGAAAGCCACATTACTGAAGCTTGCAGCGAAGATGAAGAAAACCCCTATGTTGAACAAAGGTATTAACTCCAGCACTGATAGAATTGGTCAGATGTCTATAGTTGAACGAGTTAATAAAAGAATTATACTTATTAACATGTTCCCGCCAACTCTTCAACAACCCAAGCCTGCCAAGGCTCCCATCCTCTGTTTGGATCATTTGGGAAGGGAAGTGGATGAACATGGGAACGTGCAGGTGAATATACCAAAGTTAAACAATTTGACCACCCTTAAGGTTAACATTAACAAGCAGAAAAAAGATGCTTTCAAAATATTGAAACCTGAATTGGAAGTCGACCCACATAAAAATCCTCACTTTGATCCTCAAATGGGAATAGATAAAGTCAAACTTTTAAGGCCTAAAAAGATGACTTTTCAGTTCGTAGAAGAAGGTAAATGGACTAAGGAGGCTGAGATGATTAAGCTAAAGAGTCAATTTGGAGAAGCACAAGCACGAGAGTTTAGAGCAAAACAAGCTCATTTGGCGGAGGCGGAACCTGATATCAATCCAAATCTGATAGAGGTTTCAGATAGAATTATTATCAAAGAAAAGCCAAAGGATCCTATTCCTGATTATGAGTGGTGGGACGTACCACTTATAGAATTCGATAGCTACGGAAACATGACAGAAGTAAAGAAAGAAAAAGTCACATTATATGTCGAACACCCCCGTCCTATCCAGCCACCAGCCGAACCTACTCCACCACCACCTCAACCCTTAAAGCTTACCCAAAAAGAACGCAAAAAACTCCGCACTCAGAGACGCTTAGCTACCGAGAAAACCCGTCAAGAAATGATCAGACAAGGCCTTCTAGAACCATCCAAACCGAAAGTCAAAATGAACAATTTAATGAGAGTTGTTGGTTCAGAAGCGACCCAAGACCCTACTCGCCTTGAAATGGAGATAAGAAGTGCTGCGTCTGAACGCGAACAAGCCCATGTTGACAGAAACATTGCACGGAAGCTAACACCCGCTGAAAGACGTGAAAAGAAAGAAAGGAAACTTTTTGATGAAAAGAATAATAATAATACTCCCGAGACAATAGTTTCCGTGTACAAAGTTAATAATGACCTTTCTCATCCTCAAACAAGGTATAAAGTTGATGTTAATGCCCAAGAAAACCGGCTCTCTGGCTGTGCTGTTATGTCTCAGGGTGTTTGTGTGGTGGTGGTGGAAGGCGGTAACAAGTCCATAAAACGTTATCAGAAGTTGATGTTAAAACGTATAAATTGGGTGGCAGCTGCTGCTGTGAAAGAAGAGAATGAATATGAAGATCATGATGATGATGATGAAAAACCCAATAATGAGTGTGCCCTTGTTTGGCAAGGGAATGTTGCAAAACCAAGTTTTCATAGGTTTTCCGTCCACGAGTGCAGGACTGAAATTACTGCCCGTAAGGTGCTTTCTGATGCCGGGGTCGGTCATTATTGGGACCTGGCGGTTAATACACAATTTTGAAAGTAAGGTGTTTCCTGATGCTCTGCCCGTAATGTGTTTCATCGCTGGATATAGTTATTTGACTCCCGCTGAACTAGCTGATATTGTTGCCCGTGTATTCCAACATGAATTGATTACGTGATTTATACTTGATTTTTATTAGTACATTTACTTTAATATATGTTAAATATTATCAGCAATAAGAGTATCTTGTGTCATTGAAATTTAGATATTGTCTTTTTTTAACATATATATTGGATATTTTCATTATTGTTAGCAGTATGTGTGGTTTTAATGGTTGCTTATTTTTGTTAATTGCAGTTTTGTATACAATTGAGTTTCAAAAGCGCTGGTTAGCAACATATCAGGCCAGTCGGGTTGTATACAAACTTTGTTAATTGCTGTTTTACCTTAAAGTTCGGGTAATTACTTGTGTAACCAGATAATTATTAATAGAATCATTATATAATCAGTAACACTAACAGTACTACTATCAACAGACTATATCGGGTGCATACAAAGCATTAGCTCCATCTGGCCAAGTCGGCAAAGCAAACAAAACGAAAATGGCGATCGACCTCATAAACCTCAGCTCAAGTAAGAACATGTTACCGAAAAGCTACTTTTTAAACTGCTTAACATGTATACGTAATCAGTACATAGTACTAGAATTTGCGCTCATAGTCCCTACCATATATTGTATGTGCAACTATAAGAGTAAACAAAACATATAATCATCAACGTTTGGATTTACCTTAAAATCTCATACCTAGAACTTGCACAACATTAGATATAAGACTATACTTAATCATATTTAAGGTTTTCATTAATATAGATAGCAACGGATAAAACACAAAAGACGATTTGCATACTTGTAATATCACACTTGCTGTTCAAAACAAAAAATAAAATAAATAAATAAATAAATAAATAAATAAATAAATAAATAATAATAATAATAATAATAATAATAATAATAATAATAATAATAATAATAATAATAATAATAAATAAATAAATAAATAAAACACAATAGTATAACACCCAACATCAACATTATTACTGTGGACACGTCTAACCATATAGCGGCAGCATAATATCTTTGGCCCTATGGAATGATCATGCTGCATACAGTATTACAAAACTACAGAGCAACAAAACTACAGAGCATATTAAGCAATTTGATATTACATACAATTAAGCAAGTAATCAATTTGATATTACATACAGTATTTGATACGATGGAATGCTCCACACATGAAGATCAACAAAACTACAGAGCATGTTAAGCAAGTATATTATTCTAACACGCACATATCACAATCCCCTCTATACCTTAAAAGACAATAATACTAATTAGTGAATAAATGTTTCTAAAACCTTCTTTAAAGCCGCCTTTAGATCATGAAATGACCATCACAAGCCCCTTCATCTAATCTAATGGTCAATATTAATCCCATACTCGTATTCACCAATAAATAAACTTTTTTGTTATTAATTTCCCGAAATGCCCCATAATTAAATTACACGGGACGAAGCATCGTGTAACGATTAGCCATGCAAACCGCCCTACTGATAAGTTTTGCAGTTTTCAGACCATAATTTAATCGTTCTATTTTGAATTCAGATCTAATAGCTATGCACACCGTCCTTCTGATAAGTTTGTCCTCAATCCTTTTGCAACTATTCTTTCTTCTTCTTCTTCTTAAAAATCCTTAATCCATCTCCTCCATAAATTAGTCGTCATTATTTAAAGCATATGATTTTCGGGTTCAACATTGCAAAAAATTACAATATCATATCCAAACAGAAACGAGCTATTTGTAAATGGAATCGATAGAGTCTATAGGGTTTTACTTAAATCTATGACTTTTGAGTGTCATATATCAGTTTATATGGGTACTTTGGGTTGGATTCGAACATATAAAGAGGAGATGGGTAGTAATGATCTTAATTATACTTTGTAAACGTGTGTATGTTTCCAGTGTCCTAGACTTATCCAATGGTGTTGTTTTGGTGTGTGTAAAAAACTTAGATTTTTGCAAAAGAGTCTATAGGGTTTTACTTAAGATCAGTGTAAATGATATGAGAGGAAAAGATAAAATATTCAGAAGTGGAGATGGGTGAAAGTATAGATGCAGATAAGTTTATAAGTGTTATAGTTTCACTACATGTTTCAGTTGTACTTACGTAACACACGCTGAATAATTTTTTTGTTTTTGATTTTAGTTTTCGTCAACACATGAGTAACATACTATATAATTACTCCCTACTAAATTGGAAACAAATACTGATCGATAAAGAAGTTTTTACTTCTCATTTAAAGGAAGCCAAGACCATCGGGGAAAATAGTGTGTTGAAGAGACGAATAGCGTACGCTTTAGGAACATTTGGCTTTGCTAATTATACCAACTCTAAAGACATTAAATATGGTGTAAGTTGCTTAAGGAATCCATATGGACAATGACCTATATTCAGGTAATTTGCTAACTTGTATCACACTTTTAAATACTGGACTATACTATTCATCAGTTAACATATGGCTTACAAGTTTATGAATGTAGCTGCAAAATGGGTAGAAACCTCATCGCTGTAATGTTAGTTTGGTCATTCTGGAAGTGGGCCAAATTCACCCTTTTACTTGTAAGTTGTAGCATAGTTAGCGAAGCATACAGTGGTACATTTGTGAATCCCCAACTGTAGTTTACTACATTTTTTGTTACATTTATTACTTGGAGCTGTTTGATGGAAACATAGCTCAAAAGTAATTGATATCTCTAGAATTGATTAATAAAATTTTTATAAATAATGAGATATCAACATATTCACCTATGTTAAAATTATAAATGGGTGTTTGTGTTAGCTTATGTTGTCTTACTACCGATCTTGGTTTTTGTTTTTCCAGGATGTTGATGTGGTAAGATGGATATGGTAGAGGAAGACTAGAATGGCGAAATATTATGTTGGAACCCAGATTGTTACAAGGTAAAAAGGCAGAATATATTCGCTTTAATTCATTAAATTGAGGGTGTGACCCTTTTCCTTTTTATGATCAACTAACATGTGTTGTCAGTTTATTTTTTTTAAGCTTTTAATATTTTTTTTTTTTTAAAATATACACATTTGTAACAAAATATAAAATAGTGATCACAGGCTGGCCAATTACGTGGAAAGACTTTGTCAGAGATATAAAGGATTCTCACCACAAGACAACGAACTATGACATTATTTATAATCCATGACCATCTCAAAAGATTAATGGCATGAGTATGTGGGAAACTACACAAAAGACTTGTAGACATAAAAAAAAAAAAAAGTTGCATTATTACCGCCTGCAACTTTATAGGTCGAACCTATTATCAAATACGAACAGTTGATTACTACTACTTTTGAATTTAAGTCTGTTACTTTATTTTGAACGAGATTTTGTATTTATCTTTTTGTACATTTGAAATTTTGGAATGTTATATTGTTTGTTTGTGTTATCATGGTTGAAAATTGTCTTTAAATATCATTATTCAATAAAAATTACGAAATCGTGAGTCTTTAACTAGTTAATAACTATTAAAAATAAACAGTTACTTAGGGACGGAACAACACTAGCAAACATCAATGTCTTCTCATCGATAGCAGACAAAATACTCAATCAAGATTGTTTTTTACAACTCACAAATGAAATGGGGTACCGACAACATGGACCAAGTCCCACCAATAATTGAAACAATGAATGAATCAACTTACATCTACCAGTTCCATTACAATCAACAATCAATGAGTGACACCCAGAATTCATGCTGGACGAATGTTGTTCTATTGACAGATACTTAATAAAATGACGAAGGAACGCCTTCTCTCTTGTGTTATGGTTTTGCTTCCTTATATGGGAAGACGTGACTAAACCTAAAAGGTGCTAGACGGCACTATTGACGCCTTATTTTCTTTCCATAGGAACTCCTAGGGGGCGTTTGGTTCGTGGATTTCAATTCCCAGGATTTGAAATCCCACAGGATTTGAAATCCTGAGATTTGAAATCCTGGGATTTGAAATTCTGGGATTTGAAATCCTATCTTCTGTTTGGTTCGAGGTTTTCAAATCTCAAATTTGTAATGCGAACCCGAACGTGAACGCGATCGCTAAATAAAAACCCGAAATCGAAACGTGAATCCAAAACGAGAATGCGATCGTGATACGCGAACCCGTACCCGAAATGCGAACCCGAAACGTTATCCCGAAACGTGACCCCGAAATCCCTCATATATACAAAGGATTTTCAAATCCTTCATCTATGGGATGTCAAGGGATTTGAAATGCAAATCCCACGAACCAAATTCTTCAACCAAACATGGGATTTCATGGGATTTGAAATGCAAATCCCTCCAAATCCCACGAAATCTCACGAACCAAACGCCCCCTAAAGTATACTTAAGCATCTGAGTCTGTTCCGTCGTGCTTATCCCTGATAGTCACTCCTCCTTCACTCACTTTATTTTCTTATTTGTGTGATTATGTGACACGTCTATCTTTGAAACTATTACCATGGATCATATATTATATAATATATTATCTATTCTATACATTGGGATAGATAGATAGACCTATCTCATTCGAGATCTTTGATAGTGACGGTATCCACTCATATGGCCATTTTTTATTCGAAAGATTTAGAAACATGGTTAAAAGTTGAGGAGAGAACCGCTGAGTTTAACTTTATAAAACCGAGTCAACCATCTGAGGAGTGCTAAATGTGGTTGTTGATTATGTACAAGAGCATATTATGCAGTGTATCGTGTCAGGTGTTTTACCTCCTTTTGTTTTCTTTTTTAATGGTTAGTGGCTTCAAGTGCAACTATACTTGTGTGTTGTATACACATAACTTTGTTGAAAAATGTCTAATTTGAAGACCGTGCATTTTCTCTAATTTGAAAAATGTCTATGATGCAGAGGTCATCCCCACATTCTTTTAACAGTTTGTGAAGAGAACGAGTCTGAGAACGCAACTCTTTTAACAGATTGAGTTGAAATGTTGAAAATGGGAAGTCTGAGGAATAGAGGTGCCTAAAGAATTCTCTATAGACGTCTAACCTTCTACTAAGATTTAACAGATTTCCAATAAATGGAGCTTTTGTTTTATCAGGGTTTCGTATCTCTTTAGGATTAAATTCGAACAAGTCTGGATAGTTGAAAATAGTTGAATATTCTTCCCGAATCTCATCTTCCATTATCAGGAGTTCGTTAAGACTGAGCCTCCCTTTTGGATCGTGAAGAGGGTCGAATCCTGGTGAATTTGAGTAAAACTTATCCAAAAGCAATGAAATCTCCAAGTCAGATGAAATTATCCGACTTCTTGGACTACAAGAATCAAGAACCAAGTCTTGATGAGACTCATCAGGGTTTAGATTTGTTTTAGGTTTAAAAAGAAAAACTTCGCCGGTTTCCGAAGTCGTGGGAGAGCAACTGCCATTCGCACTTTCTTCGTAGTCGGTTAAGTTTGAACTGGAAACTACAGAAATTAAAACCATAATTAATATTTTTGTTTTTATAATTGAAAAGGGTTTACTATAATGGCGACTTTAAATCCTATACCGACAAACTCTCTGCTTGTTAAGCATGTGTGATTCTTATCAATTTATCTATGAAACAAGTGGCCAGTCAGACAACCGGAGAGGCAGGATCCTTTTGGTTCCAATATAATTGGAGACTGTTCGGAAAATCCAATAACCAAGTCCGTGTATAATTGTCTTTCTTATACACCACCCAAGAATCTCAGATATCTCGATAGAATCAACGATTACCTTAACAGACAGAAAATAAGTCCCCGGCAGCGGCGCCAAAAACTACCTCCCCCGTGATATGGCCGAAACGGACGGTTTTATTTTCGCGGTGTCGTTAGGCCGCGGCACGTCAGAGTCAGCTACCACGAGGGCGAGTAGTGGTTGTTTTTTATTTATATTTAGCTGGGGTTCCAAGCTATAGTTCACCTACTTGTCTTCCTTTTAAACGAGTAAGTGGTAAATATAACTCAGGTACGTATTTTTGTATGTTTGTTCAGTAACGTGGGACAAAAGTGCCTATATAGTTAACCCTAGTGATAAGAGGTGATAGATTAAGATTAACTAGATAAAATAGTAATTAGACAATGATAGTAAAGATAGGTATGATGAATAGAATTCTGAAGGGGAATTATCGCAAGAGTTCAACTTCCTAGGATAAACACTAAACCTCAATCAACTGGGCTGTGAACCTAACTGATTTGTCACTAAGAGTTTAGGCTTTGAAGATTCTAGCTAAGACAGGTAATCCCTACTCCCAACACTAACATGAAAGGTTTAAACGACCTTATGGATAGGATCTTAGGTACATGAACAAAGTGGTTTACCCAATAAAGGAACGTCTCGGCTTTTCTTAATCCTAGTTGGTCTAACTAAAGCAATATCCTACCACTAAATCACTATGCTATGCCTCAACATCAACAGATGTGCAATCTTAGATATCCTAAGGTACTGCTAATTGGGATAGAAGTCTCTCCTTTGCGATCACTTATTCAACCCCGGATCATCTTACAACATCTCAAGAACATTGCTTCTGACGCGAATCATGCTTCTGACTAAGCTAGTGTTCACTCAACTCTCTATTGCTAACTCTAATCACAACCTAAATGGGCAGCTCTTCTATGACGAACAAATACTTATTCGTACGTAGGTACTATATCCCTATTGTGAGGTTAAGCACACATAACTACTTACCATGTATCCTAGGGTTGATCAGGTCCTAATACTAGGTTATAGCCACGTGAATAAGCGGAAAGGGTGATCCGTAAATTAAACTTCTAAACCGTCAAGTTTTCAGCATAACAACATAACAAGTTTCAGTTAAAATATTCAACATATGATAAACAATTGTAACAGATAGATAATCATGCAAGATGAAAGCAACTCAAGATAATAGTTTTATTAAATTAAGGAAAGCGTTCACCGTTTACAGACGAGATCTGAACCATTACAAGTGCTGACAACCTCTAGCCCGCTCCTATTACAATCTTCGGCGTTCGCCTCCGGGTACTTAATTTCTCGCTCGGAGGTGAGAAGGCCTTGAAAGCTCTAGTGGGAGAAAGTGTATTGTAGTGAGAGAGTGAAGAGAGGTGTGTGTTGGAATGAATGACAAAGACCCTTTAAATAGACTTGAAAAATAGCCAAATACGGCTGGCAGGCCGTTTGGCAGGCCGTTTGGCAGGCCGTATTTAGCAGGCCGTTTTTGTGGCAGGCCGTTTGGCAACACGTGTGGTGGCACGTATATGGCAGTCCGTTTCCATACGGCAGGCCGTATGGCAGGCCGTTTTTGGCTCCTGGTCAACTTGAATTTCCTGGATCGTAACTTGATTTCTTGTCTTTCACCGTTTTCGCTCTAGAATCTTCGTTTTAGCTCCGTTTCTCTTGATTCTTTTTACATCGTCTTCGTAATTACTTTGCCTACAAGTTTAACCGAAAAAGCGATTATTTTGCCGACAAAGTATTGAACTTTATGCTTTTGGGACTCAATATCGGGGGTAAAAACGTGACTTTTTAGCCGATATCACCAGTCAAGTTCCCCAGCCAGTCGTTTAGATTCATTACCTTCATTGTACCAAACTCCCGGTACGAGAGGGCTAGGCAACCAAAAAAGGTTACACGACGAAGGTATGACTTTCATCCGACGACCTTTTAGTTTAATTTTTGACGTTAAGATACTTATACGCCATGTTTTTTGCTTTTGCAGGTCCAAGCGGTACAGTTCATCCTTCCAAGCTTGTGTGCCCAAATTCAGAAGATTTGTCTCTACTGATTCCAAATGTCAATGAACTCATGAAGGTTTCTCTTCCAGTATTCGCCCAACAATTTTCTTTTCTACAATCCTGCGCCCCCCAACAATTGATTCAGAAGCTTTCCACACTTTCACCTACCGAGGAACTGTATATGGACACACAATCTACATTGTTCAACTTTGTCAAGGACCTCAACCGTTTGCAGCTCAAATCAACTGAGCTCGCTCATCCACCACCGCCGTCATCCACAGAGACTTCTTTGCAACAGGAAAATGCTAAACTTACTGCTGAGCTTGCGGTTGCAGTAACCGTACACAAGCAAGCAGAAGAGCGAATCAATGTGATGATGTTTAAGAGGCAACAAGAGGAAGATCAGCATATGGAGGAAAAGGCGTTCATGGAGTCCGAGATTGCGGCTCTTTCTGCAAAACTGAAGGAGGCAGAAGGCCATGTTGTGTTTTTGAACGAGAGTTTTAGCGACTGGATTTTAGCGCAGGAATCCTGGGGTGCCAAGCATGGTGTTATAAAGGCACAATATGACATTCTTCATCAGGGCATTCCAACAATAGTCCAACACGCACTTGACTGTAAAGCGGTCGAGCAGCGTTTTGGCGCAGCGATGGTTGCTGCTCGCGCCTATGAGCGTACCCTGTTCTGGAACGTCATTTGCCGGGAGATGTGCGTACCCCCCGTGATTCCCCCCAATATTGTTGAGTTGCTCGTTGATGGAGCTAAAGAAAAATGTGATGAAGCTTGTTCCCAACTCCAACAAATCTCGATCCCCCGTCTTCAATTTCTTGTTAACGATCCTACCATCTCCGCACAGGAGATAATTTCTGGCAAACTCGACTGAGTTTGTTAAGCTACCTTGGGTGGATACTTTCATCCATCCTTGGTGGCTTGTTTTTTGACAGCGAGGGATGGGCCTTGCAGTCTTGGAGGTTTCGCATCCCTATATTATATTTTCTTTTTCTGTTTACAGCGGAGTATGCATTTGATCGCTGCGGGCGATGATGGCATACTCTCCTTAATGTAGGGCAAACGTTCCCGCCAATTGCCACCCCTTTTTTATTAGCTTATATTAGCGTATATTAGGTCAAATTTTGTATATGTCACGCTTTTATGCTAAGCGATTGACTTTATATTCTCTAACTGTAATTTGTTAGCTTTTGATTGAATATAATTCGACAACTTTTTTGGTTAAAGTGCATTTATTGTGTTTTAAAGAAATCACTACGGCGGTTATAATGATTTGTTACAACATTATGCATTCAATAACTCTTATGTAGAATAAATTCCATGACTTCATGACGGGAGCGACCCTTTAATCGTTTCATGATCTTTTTATTCTTGCGCCAACAATCCAATGTTATACGCAACAGTAAGCAAACCAACGCTTATAAGTTTATACTCAAGACTTTTATATAAAAATTTATAAGTATGTACGCGTATACAATCCAATGTAAATTACCCGTACTATAGACAAACCAATGTCTATACTCAAGAGTCTTCCGGCCACGCCAATGTCCGGGTTATTTAAACAAGTAAACCAAACTTGTATTTTATAGTCTAGACTGTGAAAATCTCCGTCTTGCGCGGTGTACAAGCGTTTGAAACAAACCAATGTTTTACTACTGTCACCATTAAAAATAGTATTAGTAACCAAACTAAACTATGTCACTTGAGACTCGGAGTGTGTCCATGTGCAGCTTAAGGGGCATGCAATCAACAGATGAAAGAAAAAATTCACAAGTTATTGGCTTAAATTGCATAATTCAATTTATTTCAAACATATCTTTGACCAGCACTTAGCTGTCATGTTTACAATGGAAAATAAAAATTTACATAATAAAAACTTTAAACAGTTGTCTGGGGTGATCAGTCCCTCTGTAGTTTTTTCATATGTAGCACCATTTCAGTGTCTGCGCATGCCAGGTGCGCTTTATTGCTTTTCCATCTAAACTTGCTGGCCGATACGCCCCTGTATCGCTCACGCCAATAACCTTGTAAGGTCCTTCCCATTTA
The DNA here is from genome assembly GCF_046630445.1 of Rutidosis leptorrhynchoides. Lineage (NCBI taxonomy): Eukaryota > Viridiplantae > Streptophyta > Magnoliopsida > Asterales > Asteraceae > Rutidosis > Rutidosis leptorrhynchoides. Next base: position 338,504,151 of record NC_092337.1, on the reverse strand, counting down.
GGTCCAAGCTTACCCGTATCCTCTGCCCTACTTGCTTCGTTTTTTCGCCACACCAAGTCATCCAGTTGGAAAGATAATGGTTGTACGCGCTTATTATAGTAGCTTGCGATTCTTTGTTTGTTGATTGCTTCTTTTATGGCCGCCATTTCTCTGCGTTCTTCAACTAAGTTTAGATTTTCACGGAGTTCTTTGCTATTGCTATTTTCATCGAAGGAAGCTATGCGCATAGTTGGCACATTTATTTCCGCGGGTATTACAACCTCGGACCCGTACATCAAACTAAAAGGTGTTTCATTAGTTGCGCCCTTTGGAGTTGTGCGGTGTGCCCACAATACGTTAGGCAGTTCGTCTATCCAATCCCTTCGACACAATCCCAGCCTTGCTTTGATTCCTAAAACGATATCCCGATTTGTAACCTCACACTGTGTAACGACCAGGATTTTTCCGATCGTTTTACACTTATAAGATTAATATTTACATAAATTAAACCTTACCAACATGATAAGCAACCCAAATTGTTGAGATTTATGTTTTTGAAAAGAGTTTTACACAACGTTTGACCGTCTAGTTTGACCGATGATATCACGAACTATATAATATATGATAATTATACGTTTGTGTATATATATGTATATATACATATTTAACTTGATCTAAGGATGTTTTAATATATTATTTTGTATTAATAACAATAAGTTATAAGTATATTTTGAAACTACTAACTTAAGTTTTCAAAACGATAACCATACGTAACGTTATTTGACATAAATACTTATGACCTATAATGTTTATACATATATCGTATATGTAATGTATTTAATCACTTTTTAAAGACTTAAATACATAAAACAATATAAGTATATTCACAAAAGATAGCTATATTTGAATTCTCATTCCATTTTTCACAAGATTTCTATACGTATATCTAGAGTACATGTACTCGTATCATACCTAGCTTCTATACGTATTTACTATTGGTATATACACATCAAATCACCACCAACCAGCCCTTATTCATGCCTTTTGTATAAGGTAACTCTCTTGTTCATGCCTTATGTATAAGGTAACTACTTTTGATGTTTAGTATGACTAATTACATAAAAATACAACATGAAATTTTGTCCATGTTTTTCCATTAATCATGTTTTTATGGCCTTAAATACATCTTCCATTTTCAAACTTTACTACCTCATTTCTTTAACCAAAAACACACTCTTAAGAAACTCCATAACCATTCAGCTAGTATCCATGAAGATCTAGCCATAAAAACATCACTTAATCACCATAAGAAAACCCTTACAAAAACACTTCAAGAATCCTTCCAAGAACACAAACTTACTTCCAATCTTTCATCCAATTCCATCACCCTTTTAGTTCTAGGTTTTCACTCCTATTTTACAGCAATCTTGTCCAAGTAACTTGAGGTAGTAACTTTGTTCATAACCTTATTCGATTCATATATATATAGCTATCTTATTTTGTGGTATAAAATTTTAACAACAAGAACATAGTTTGAATGTTTTCAAACTTGTTTGCAAACTAAATAGATCCTTCTAACTTAACTTTTAAAATACTTAAAGACCTGTAATATAACTTAAATATATGTTAATTTAACAAGGTATAACTTGGTTTTTCAAAGAATACCTTAAAAACTGTTTTTACGACGTCGGAGTGCAACCGGGGACTGTTTTGGGTTGGATAATTAAAAACCATCTTAAACTTTGAATTGGAGGTTTATTTTCTGGAAAAATGATTTTTACTATGAATATGATAACACATAAAAATTTCATGATTTAATTCAAAGTATAAGTATTTTTAGAAAAATGGTCATTAAATGATATTTTTGTAACAAAAATGTTTAACTTCATAAGTTTCACTAAAGTTTCACCTATGCCGTGTGATTTTGAATACAAACTAAGGTATTTACAGTTCATAGTCTTAAAGAGGGACTCGATCCAAGGAGATGGCAAGTTGAATCAACGAAAACGGAGTTGTAACGAAGAAACTATGACCGAAACAAAATCGGATATCCAAGACTAGTTTAGCCACGAAAATAATTGGGAAAAATTAAATAAATCACATCTTTTTAAGATAACATGATATTTTATATATATGTACTTATAATTCAATTTTATATGGTTCAGGATCACCCGTAAACAATACGAGAAGATTAATCATAAGATCCCATGATTGTACGCAACACGTCATTTGACAACACCGGTACTTTATGTACGCAACACGTCATTTGACAACACCGGTACCGTGGGTCAAGATTAATCTCGACCAATACATATAAGATGGGAGTTTTATTCATTTCATTGGGGGTTTATTAAACATCTAAAAATGAACCATTAAAATTGAATTACTAACAACGAACTGCTAACTACGGACTAAGAAATTATTAAAAATATTAAAAGTATAATAAGTATATATATGTGACGATTATTTTAAAAAGAAAAGGTATTGATATATTATATATGGATAGGTTCGTGATATCAATCGGAGACCAAGTCGAAATTACATATCTTCAAGACAAAAGTGAGTATATAGTCCCTTTTAAACTTTAAATATTTTGGGCTGAGAATACATGCGCTGTTTTTATAAATGATTTACGTTATGGACACAAGTAACTGAAAAATATATTCTACGTTGAGTTGTACCACTGGCATACTTCCCTGTAGCTTGGTAACTATTATTTACAGCGGTATTGTAAACGCGAATCCTGTTGATAGATCTATCGGGCCTGACAACCCCAACCGGACTGGACGACCAGTATTCAACGGTTGCACAGTACTTCGTTTCGTGACTACACTTGGTACAGTGTAGTAAGATTTCATATTAAAGGGAATATGCGACGTGATTAAATGTTAAGTATGGTTACCAAGTGCTCAACCACTTAGAATATTTTTATGAAAATGTTTATATATGAAATCTTGTGGTCTCTATATATATATATATATATATATATATATATATATATATATATATATATATATATATATATATATATATATATATATATATATATATATATATTGCTGCCGGCATTAAACCTATATCTCACCAACTTTATGTTGACGTTTTAAAGCATGTTATTCTCAGGTATGTATTAAGTCTTCCGCTGTGCATTAGCTCATATTAAGGATACTATTTGGGACCATTTAAGCCAGGATTCAAGAACGTTGCATTCGAGTCATTGAAGATCATTAGAGACTATTATTAAGTAAATGACAGATTAGGTCATTTGGATATTATAAAATGTTAGGCGAACAAGTCAACTTTTGATGTAATGATAGATTGTCTTTTAAGAATAAATGCAACGTTTGTAAAATGTATCATATAGAGGTCAAGTACCTCGCAATGTTATCATATGTTATTGTATTCTTCCCTATGGATTGGGTCGGGTCGTCTCATGTGGTATCAGAGCGTTGGTCTTAGTGAACCAGGCCTTGCATTAGTGTGTCTAACTGGTAGTTGTTAGGATGCATTAGTGAGTCTGGACTTTGACCGTGTCTACATGTCAAAAGTTTTGCTTATCATTTCTAGTCGGAAATCATCTGTTTATCATCCTTAGAAAACTGCCTGCTTATCATTCTTAAGTCTAGACACGTCTTACTGCATTTAGTGCATCGATAGTGTATAGACAAAATTCATATCTTAGCGTATCTGTTACTATAGACATTGCTTGACGTATTTCAAAAATTCTCCGTAATTCACGGGATTTTGGTATTATATATACATATGTAAATTATGTATTGAAGAGTACCAAACCCAATTTCTATAATCTATTCCAAACCAAAAATTCATTTCTCCGACTATACAAGATGGATTCTTCATTCAGTTCGAATTCCTCCGACTTCGATAGCTACGCCGATATGGATTTCCATTCGAGCTCCGAGAACAGCGTCACCGGAATGGATCAACCAATTTCCCATCATCTATTCTGGATGAATTGGGGATGGGTTCGTAATATACTAAATCTCTGGAGGCAAGAAGAAGGTGATCCATTCCATCCACCAGATTGTCCTCTTAACGATGAACCTGAAGCACTTACCGGCGAACCTATTCGAAACACCATTTTCTCGCTCATTTCTAGAGTATCTCGTCATGACTACATACTATCCCATATTTCGAATCTTGTTAATTCGCTCGTTCCAACCGTCAATCATCCCGGTATAATAGAAGAAGTCAACGAGCTTCGCGCTCGGGTAGTGGCTTTAGAAAATACGGTGCGAAGGTTACAAACACCAGCAGCAGCACCAGCAGCATAATATGTACCACCATCATCAACGCCGACAGTACTCTTGTCACCCCCAAAATCTCAACCTCACAAACTGTATCTCAGATATCAACATCACATACCTCGAAAACCACATCGGAACTTCGAGTATGATCTTTGTTCTATATATTGTTCCACATTGATTATCATCGTTCTACGTATTGTTCTACATCATTTGTTTTCGTTCTACATAACGATTATGTAATCTTTAATGTTTTAAAGATTATGTACTCCAATTCTAACCGAAAAATCAAATGAGTTTAATCTCTTATTGACTCATTAAATTCATAATTACATCCGAAAAAAATATATATGCAAGTATATTTTCATAAAGATTGTAATTAAAAATTCTTTCGTACAAACTGTTAATGATGAAAAATATTTTAACGGGTAGGTAGTACCCGTGGAATATTTGGATTTTATATTAATAAGTTACACTGTACATTCTTCGAATCTGATTCAACGGTCATTTGTTATTCTACTTGCAACCATCGATATACGTATCCATTCACCCCAGAATAACCATTTTCATTTAAATTTCATATTTGGATTTTTACCTATCCGAATCCAACAAGTGGCATAAAGAAGAAACATTGGACAATTAAAATGAAATAAAATGTTGATTATAACATATAAAACTAAACAATTCTTCAAGTTTGCCACTTGATTTCATCCTAAACCTCATTTGTACTTCGACAATTATAATCCTCGTTCAAATTTTTTCATGATTCTTGAAAACACCTCGATCGAGAAGTTGAACCAGCCGCACCTTGACATGGCCGAAATGGACGGTTTTATTTCCGCGGTGTCGTTAGGTCGCAGGATGTTTGATTCGGTTGATCAAAGCAGCACACAGTCGTTTTATTATTTATATTTTGCGGGGCCTAAATTACTTTACTTCCTAAGGTGTAGAAGTGTAAGTTAACCTAGTGTCAAATTTTTATGCTGATTAACGAATTGAAGATCAAGTGGATAATTGTCTTTTATTTAGATTACCTGGATAGAAAATAGTAGTTGGTTTTCTAACTAAAGGCCCTAAATGCGGAAGAGTAAAAAGGTGGGAGGATATCCGGAGTATGCAGATCAGGGAAATGTTGACCAAGATATCAGTATTGGGTTAGGTTGAGGTAATTATGCTTATGTTAAGGCTATGTTTGGACTACTGTAGATCTGGTTGGATGAGCCAATTACACAGACCTACTTGCCTCTGACTCTCGGAGTTCTCTTTGAGCAGAGAGAAGTATGTCACTTGGTCGTATAACTGAAGCGTGACAATACCTCGGAGGTTACCCTAAGTAAAGCACTAGGTGTGTTAGTGGGTTGAGCTCTAATCCTAACCCCCGTTATCAGTTTAGATAACTGAATAACAGCGTGCCGTGTTGATTGAACACTGATCACAAACGGAAGGAGTCCGTTGGTTTAAGTTGGCAAAACCTTAATTGAAAACTAACTACCGTTACTTCATACTAGTGAGATCACAATGAAACAAACATTATACAGCATTATAGTTGACAAGCTGATAGTAAAGCAGATAGAAACCTAAAGAGTACCTAAACAGTTGATATGGCTGAGACCTAAGGCAACAATCAAACAAGAACATGCAATAGGCTTGGGTCATACAGTAAAGGCACTAACCAGATCTTAACAGCTCCTAAGAGGTCTCTTCGGAACAGTCAATAGGCATACTAGGTCATTCATGTCTCAATTCCTAGGTTCCGTGTCCTAAAAGTGCATTAGATGCCTCTCGGGAACTCCGGCCATACCGAGTTCATAGAATCTTCAGATACAGTATAACAAGGGGTCTTAATCCTATGAAGTAGCTAATTTCATATAGGTGGACAAGTCCTGATCACAACCTAAGTTGGTCAATCCTTAAGATGCTAGCATACAAATCTATCAGACTTCCTAGTTCAGCAGTATAACAATAACCGTACTAAATTAACATAATTACACTAACCCAAACTTCTATCATGGCAACATACAGATAAATTAAGCAATCATGGCAATATCAGAACGCTTTATTAAACAATAAGAGTAAGGATACATGTTTAATACAAAAGAAAGGCGTACCGGATAAAAGCCCGAAAAGCTCGACTTAATCTGCCCCGGAGTCCGAGGGACTCGGATTATCCTCCGAAAATAAAAACTAACTAACTACTACTAAAAACTAACTAAGAAAATTGAAAATGTGAATTGTGTTGTAAGTTGAGTGTGTTGAAAATGAGTGGAGGAGGGGTCCTTAAATAGGCAGAATTTCAGACAAATCCGGCTGGCAACACGGATGGCAGGCCGGATGGTGGGCCGGATCTGGCAAGCCGGATCCGTGCTGCCAGACCGGATGGTGGCTCGGATTTGGCAGGCCGGATCCCTATTGGCAGGCCGGATGGCTGCCCGGATGGCAGGCCGGATCCGTGGTCTGGTCTGTCTTGTTTCCTGGATCGTAACTTGATTTCTTGACTTTCACCGTTTTCGCTCTAGATTCTTCGTTTTAGCTCCGTTTTGCTTGATTCTTTTTGCATCGCCTTTGTAATTACTTAATCTACAAAACCAACCGAAAAAATGATAATTTTGCCGATAAAGTTTTAATCTTTATTGTTTTGGGCCTTGATTTAGGGGGTGAAAATGTGACTTTTTGCCCGATATCAAATAACCCACACTTAGCTTTGCTTGTCCTCAAGCAATAAAGCGGGTTTATCGGGATCTTTCTAATGGATTCTTCTATGCCCCACCCGTAGATCTTTTTATTATGCCTTTATCGGAAGTCGGTTCATCTTTCGAAAGTATTAGAGAAAGTTTCGAACTTGATGATTCGGTCGTTAGATCTCAGTTTCGTCCGTAGTGAAAAAGGCGTACTTCCCAACTCTCGGATGTAGAGTATACATGATCAGGCTTCTCACAGACGGATCACTCATATCACTCAAGTGTTTAGGGTGTCCTATTCTACTTGTATTGTCGCTCAAAAGCCAGTCGTGTAACAGTTCGCATCATAGGCTTGGTAAAGCATCGATATCTCCACCGGTTAGATGAGGACGGCACTGATCTTCTTCCTAGGCATTCCTTCAAGAGGAAGACGGGTTATAGGGTTTGAATGGAAATTTATGAATGTTGGTGAAAGGGATCCAGATCTTTCGATTTTTTTGAGAGAATTGATAGACTTCGATTCTTCAGAGTATCCGTTTTTGGATAGATAATGGCTGAGACTCCGTAAAGATTTTTCTTCGGAAGAGGCGGATTTGCTAAGACTTTGTCTAGAATTTTCTTTGGCTCTTCCATCATTCTTCTTCAGGGCATCTCTTCGGGTTTCTTTTTGCCTTATTTAGAGACTTTGCTCTTTCAATCATTTTTTTTTTTTTTTCATGGCAATACCCTTTCTTCATAACTTTTGTCTTCTTGTTCCTGGTGCCCAGAGAGGAAGTGATAATCACTGAAAATAGGTCTTTGACCTATCAAAAACAATCAGGGTTTCAGAATCTTTTGACTAGTGCTTTTGAAGCGAATTTGATCGATCTATCTCTTCATTGATCTCTGGATCTTTGGTGAAAATGAAATGGTGTATGGTGTATTTGGGAGTGAATTTGGGGTGAATATTTCTGATTCTTCAACTCGCGTTGTGAGTTGGTCTGGTTGAGATTACGTGGAAATGGAAACGGAAACAGAAGGTTTTTGTCTTCTCTATTCGGAATGGTTTCGGAAGGAGTATCGCACCTGCACCACGTATGGCGCTCACTAACCATTGGCCTTGAAACGTATGTCTGAACCAAGTTCTAACTTGAACCGTACACCGGCACGCTCATCAATTGAAATTACAAAGTACTGTCGATTTGATGGGTCGTACAGCTACTTTGGGTCCAAAATCCTCACTTTTTAAGAGTAGGGGTCGTGCTTGATCATGCGTAGCCTTTAACATACTTTCTTAAAAGAAATCTTTTGACACAAAACATTAGCTCTAGCTTAATCGTTCCGTTCTAATAAATGTTCCGAAAACCGATTTCTAGCAATTTTATTAGATCATTTGGGCAAAAACAAAGTAAGAATTTTTCAAAATTACCCAATATCCATAGCTTAATTACTTTTGGACAAAAGAATTTTTCAAAAACTGGCGTTTTGGTTACTTGTCTTGAAATTTCGACCTTTAAAAACCTTACCCATTACCCCACACTTAGAAGAACATTGTCCCTAATGTTCTCTCAGAAGAATATTAATACTTTAAGGACAAGACTTCTAAAATCCTAAGTTGGTTGCGGGGTGAGTAACCCCACACTTAGAGATTTTAGTGCGTTATAATTGAAATAGGTTAAGGAACGATTACTTCCCTATGGTCGCGTTACTTTTCTAGTATTGGCCTCCTATGGTCCATCTCCTACATACCAGTCTCTTGTATAATGATAATTCTGCATGAAAAACAATAAGAGAAAGGCAGCGTTTCCACTATACAACAACTTTTTAGTACAATTCTTTTCAAAAGATAAAAACTGAAACATAAATGTAAAAATAAAGATAAGGTAGTCTAGATGATACTATCCTGATGTGTAGGCTCCAAAAGATATCTGAGATCATCCTCATCCAAGTCCAAACCCGGCAGGTGCTCAAAAGTGTCTCCCGTACCCAACTCAGGGCCCAACCAAGAATCAAGACAAAAGTCTGAAGGTAGCTCTAGCTGAGATAAATCTGCGAGAGGATCCTCATCGGGTATGGTTCCCGTGATCTCAAAAACCTGAGCTGTTGGCGGCTCCACTGAAATCGGGATGGTCACTAGATGACAACCATCTGGTAATGCTGAAGCTGGAGTCGGTTCTGCAACTGGGGCAGGCGGCATAGTAGGAGAAGCAGTAGCATGTGGTGGCATAGCAACAGAGTGAACCGATGCTGGCGTAGACTGCCCAGGTGTAGATCGTCCGGGCGTAGACCGTTGTGTCGTCTGGACACGAGGTACTAGCCTATATGATGATGGGCCTAGGGTAGCGCGAGGCATCTCTTCACGACGGAAGTATGCCCGCAGAGCCTTATAAAGGCTTTGCTGATCCCTTAGTAGTGCCCACGCAACATCTGGGTCGCTCAGTGTAGCTCCATAGTGGATAGATATCGGCGGATCATATGAATCTGACAGTGGTGAATGCTCAGCCGGTCTCCTGGCTAGACGTCTAGATCGTCTGACCGGGGGAGATGGTGGCGCTGTGCTAATATCTTCCTCGATGCTCTGTAGAACCAGTCTCCTAGGGCCTAGCTGGCCTGTAGATGGCCTGTGCTGGCCGGCACTGCTCCCTGATGAATAAACTACAGGAGTCCTCCTCCTGCGTACAGGTAAGCTCGCTGATGCTTCAGAACTTGGCATAATATTGCCTATAACACATTAAACAAAACCGTGAGCACTAAGCGCAAGTATGGCGCTTAGTTGGTTAGTACATAAATAATATCTTAAGACTGAAAATAATTTGAAAGAAAATAAGTAAAATAAAAAGGATAAGCAAGGGGTGCCTCCCAAGAGCGCTTTGTTTATCAAGTCGTTACAGCTCGACTTTCATGGTCTTCAAAATGGATCGAAGGAGAAAAGGTGTTCCTCCTTCTCGTGGTCTTCTAGATATGCCTTCAGCCGGTGGCCATTGACTTTGAAATTCCCCGTGGGTCCTTCCAACTCCACAGCTCCGTGCGGAAAAGCGTGTGCAACTTTATACGGGCCACTCCATCTTGATCTGAATTTTCCCGCGAACTTCTTGAACCGAGAATTGAAGAGAAGAACCTTATCTCCAGGGGCGAACTTTGTAGGAATTAATTTGGCGTCATGCGTAAGTTTCGTTCGCTCCTTGTAGATATAAGACGTTTCATATGCTTGGTCTCTCAATTCGGCGAGTTCGTTCATTTGCATCTTTCTGTGTTTACCGGTAACTGAGGGATCGAGATTGCAGGTCTTCAGCGCCCAGAGAGCTTTGTATTCGAGTTCCAACGGAAGATGACAAGCTTTCCCATAGATCATTCTGTAGGGTGTAGTTCCTAGAGGATTCTTGTAGGCAGTCCGGAATGCCCACAGAGCATCATCTAACTTCTCGGCCCATTTGTTTCCATGATGGCCGACAGTTCGTTCTAATATCCTTTTAAGTGCTCTGTTCGTGACCTCTGCCTGTCCATTGGTCTGCGGATGATAAGCAGTGGACATCTTGTGGGTAACTCCGTATTGCTGCATCACCTTCATAAACTGAGTGTTACAGAAGTGTGTGCCTCTATCACTGATGATCGCACGGGGAGCTCCAAATCTGCAGAATAGTCTCTTCAGAAAATTTGTGACGACTTTGGCATCGTTTGTTGGAAATGCTTGAGCTTCCACCCATCTGGAGACGTAATCGACTGCTACGAGGACGTATTCTTTCCCGTTAGACTTTGGGAAAGGGCCCATGAAGTCTAATCCCCATATATCAAAGATTTCGCAAGCTTGGATATTAGTCCTAGGCATCTCATTCTTCATAGAGATATTGCCTTGTCTCTGGCATGCGTCGCAACGCTTTACAAGCTCTTGCGCATCTCGAAATATAGACGGCCAGTAGAATCCTGATTCGTAGACTTTCCTTGCTGTTAAGTTTGCTCCATGATGACCTCCAGTTGGTCCATGATGACATTGGTGAAGAATCCCTGCTGCTTGTTTTTCATCTACGCACCTCTTGATTATCTGATCAGGGCAAATTCTAAACAGGTAAGGATCTTCCCAGTAGTAGTACTTTGCATCCCTGAAGAACTTCCTTCTTCGGGAGGTACTCATCCCTTTCTGTACTACTCCGGCAACTAAATAGTTGGCCATGTCAGCATACCATGGGGTATCTGTAAACTGTGATCCTATGTGAGTTTGTCCTAAACTCATAAGTTGTTCTTCCGGAAATTTATCTCTGATATCTCGTTCTGCAAGCTTTTCCATCGTCGGATTCTCCAAATGACTAAGATGATCTGCTGCGACGTTCTCGGCTCCTTTTTTGTCTTTAATCTCGATGTCGAATTCTTGAAGGAGTAAGATCCATCGTAGGAGTCTTGGCTTTGCGTCTTGCTTTGTGAAAAGATATTTGAGGGCTGAATGATCTGTGTAGACCGTAGTCTTGGACAAGATAAGATAGGAACGGAATTTGTCGAAGGCGAATACTACGGCTAGCAGCTCCTTCTCCGTGGTAGTGTAATTCTCTTGAGCTCCGGTTAAGGTTTTGCTGGCGTAATAGATTGGATGAAAGTATTTATCTACCCGTTGTCCTAACACTGATCCAACTGCGAAATCGCTCGCATCACACATGATCTCAAATGGTAGACTCCAGTCAGGAGCTATCATGATCGGTGCATGTGTTAGCTGCTCTTTCAGAAAGTTGAATGCTTTTCTACATTCTTCATCAAACACAAACGGGACTTCCTTCCCTAGAAGATGAGTGAGAGGTCGGGTGACCTTTGAGAAATCCTTAATGAAGCGTCGGTAGAAACCGGCGTGTCCTAGAAAACTCCTCACCGCTCTTACTGTGGTAGGTTCTGGAAGTTTTGAGATAGTCTCAATCTTAGCCTTATCAACTTCTATTCCTGCTTTGGAGATCTTATGTCCTAAAACTATCCCTTCTTTTACCATGAAGTGACATTTTTCCCAATTGAGAACTAGATTCGACTCTACACATCGGGTGAGCATCTTGTCAAGGTTTGACAGACATGAATCAAAGGTACTTCCAAAGACCGAGAAGTCGTCCATAAAGACTTCCATACAACGCTCAATCATGTCGTGGAATATTGCCACCATGCATCGCTGAAAGGTAGCGGGTGCATTGCATAGCCCGAAGGGCATACGACGATAGGCGAATGTTCCATAAGGACAAGTAAAGGTTGTTTTCTCCTGGTCCTTTGGGTCGAGGGGAATTTGAAAATAGCCGGAAAAACCGTCTAGGAAATAGTAGTACTCGTTTCCTGATAGACGTTCCAACATCTGATCAATAAAAGGTAACGGAAAATGATCCTTTCGGGTTGCATCGTTAAGTTTACGATAGTCTATGCAAACCCTCCAACCGGTGACCTCCCGTGTTGGAATAAGTTCATTATTCTCGTTTTGAATGACGGTCGTCCCTCCCTTTTTGGGTACCACTTGAACAGGACTGACCCATGGTGAGTCGGAGATGGGATAGATCAGACCGGCGTCCAGAAGTTTGATTACTTCTTTCTTGACGACTTCTTGAATCATAGGGTTGACCCTTCTTTGCCTCTGAACTGATGGCTTGAAATCGTCTTCCATGAAGATCTTGTGGGTGCAATAGTTGGGGCTGATCCCTTTGATGTCGGAGATCTTCCAAGCGATTGCCTTCTTATGTGATTTCAGCACTTGAATCAATTTAGCCTTCTCTTGCGGCTTGAGGTCTTTCGATATAATCACAGGGAGTTGCGATTCTCCTTCTAAGAATGCATACTCCAGATTGTCGGGTAACTTCTTCAATTCCAATTCCGGAGGCTCCTCGATAGATGGCTTCATTCTAGCTATTTCCTCACGGTCTAACGAGTCGTATCTCTCCTGGAATTCTGATTCTTCAGTAGCGGTTACTGATGCTATCTGTTCTTCATTTCTAGAAATTGTCCTTCTCAATGCTTCCTCTTCAGAAACTTCTTCTTTAGTTTCGAAGGTAGGTTCGGGAAAATTCTCACAGTCTTCCTTTCACTGGAGTTCCTGATATACCGGAATGAAATCTGAATCTTCATTCGGTCTTCTCCTTAGTAGAGGTAAAGGAATGCCTTGTCCTAGCGGTGCTATTTGAATAGAGTTGCCAATAAGGTTGCTTCCAGAGAGGGGAGATGTATGTCGACTGAGACCCATGGCGGAATGGTCATCAAGATTTCCTTGAGGAGGTGTAAAGAACATATCCTTAGAAATTTGATCTTGACTGCAAATAGCCATTGTCTCTTCCAGGTATTCGTTGACGAGTTCTTGAAAAGAATCAGAGAGATTCACATCCTCTTCCTTAGGATGGTTCATGAGGCGATCAACATTGAATGTGATTTCTTCTTCTCCAACCCTTAATTTCAATGACTTCTTGTGAACGTCAATTACGGCCTTGGCAGTGTTTAGGAACGGTCTGCCGAGAATGAGTGGGACCTTCGTGTCTTCCTCAATATCCATAATGACAAAATCAACGGGGAATGCAAACTTATCCACTCTAACTAGGACATCCTCAGCTATTCCCCTAGGGATTTTAACTGATCTGTCCGCGAGTTGGATAGTCATCCTGGTTGGTCTTAAATCGTTTAATCCTAGCTTTTTGAATAATGAATAGGGCATTAGGTTTACACTGGCTCCTAAGTCTGCTAAAGCATTACTAATCTGGACATCTTGCAGGTAGCAAGGTACCGTAAATCTTCCTGTATCTCCTAACTTAGGGGGGATTCCATGCTGTAACACTAATGAGCATTCTTCACTTAAGGGCAAGCTAACTATCTCTCTTAATCTCTCTTTGTTTGAAAGCAGTTCTTTGAAAAATTTAGCGCAGTTTGGCATTTCTACTAAAGCATCTACTAGACGTACATTCAAATGTAAATTCTTGATAATGTCCCAATACTTGGCAAATTGTGCCTCTTGTTTTTCCTTCCTAAGCCTACCTGGGAAAGGTATGCGGGCACGCGGAATGATTTCCGGGGCCTTAGGAGAGATAGGTTCCGGTGGATTGACGACTGGGTCAATTGGCACAGGTTCCTTATCGGAAAAATCTTGTATGGGTACATTAACAGTTGTTTCTTTTCCTCCTCGAGTGATTACGAGGGCATCAAACTCACTACACTCTAACTCAATTTTAGTGGTTAAACTTTTAAGCATAAGCTGAAAATTCGTGATTAATTCTTCAAAAGTCTTTATCAAGGTGTCGAACTTGTTTTGGCATTCTATGACTTGAAGGTTTATCATATATTGCTTTTTCATAAATTCAGCTAAAATTTCCTTAGAGTAGAGAGTAGGTTTGTGCACTGGAAATGTTATATTATAATCCGAGCTATTGTGCTGTTTGTGTGCCCATCTAGGGTAAGGATACCTTAGAGTGGTTCTAGTAGCATCGGAGTTATCAGGAATTTGTAAACTTTGAAGAGTGAGGGTGAGATCTTGTAACCTGGTTTCCAACATTTTTACCGTATGCGCGAAGATGTCATCCTTCTCAGCTTCATTGTTCCAGCTTTCCTGTTGTGTAGCTATCGTATCCAAGAGATCCCATGCTTCATCTGCCGTTCGAGACATGAAATTGCCTTGCGAGGCCATGTCGAGGAGAGACTTATCATCCTTGGTCAAACCATTGTACAGCGTACAGACTATGTCTGCCTGACTTAACGAATGATCCGGACATCTTTTAAGCATCATCTTTACTCTATTCCATGCTAGACACAATGACTCATTCTCTTTTTGGGAAAAGTTAGTGATGTCATTTCTCAAACAGGTTTGCAGGGAGGGTGGATAATATTTGTTTAGAAATTTAGTGGCCAATTCCTCCCACGTATTAATTGAATTCGGGTTAAGCACATCAAACCATGCTGAAGCGTGTTTAGAAAGTGAATATTGAAAAAGATGCAGTTTTAAAATGTTTTTCTCGTTTACGTCCTTCTTAAAAGAGTCAACCAGACTGATAAATTTGTTTATATGAAAATTAGGATCGTCAGTTGGTAATCCTTGAAATTTACAGATCATACTGACTAGTTTAATCATGTGTGAACTGATTTCAGGAGTTCCTTTGGTTCCTAAGGTGATTGGTCCTCCTCTTTCCTCTAAGCATGATTTATGCATAGAAGCATGGGTGTCTTGTTGTTCCATTTTTTAGATTTTCAGATTTTATAAAAGAAAAAGACTTAAAAGTAACTTTTAGAAAATATTAATTTACTAAAAGGATCGATAATTTAATAAAAACAATTATTCTTGAAATTCGGTCGCTAACCAGATCGGATATCTTAACTGATAGGACTTCTCACAGATTACTCGTATAGAGGTGGCCAGGCCGACAACGGAGAGGCAGGATCCTTTTGGTTCCAATATAATTGGAGACTGTTCGGAAAATCCAATAACCAACGTCCGTGTATAATTGTCTTTCTTAGACACCACCAAACAATACTTTGTCTGCTTAAAAATCTTTCTCGATCAAAATATTCGACTCCCCGGCAGCGGTGCCAGAAAACTCGTTACTACCGTGATATGGCCTAAACGGACGGTTTTATTTCCGCGGTGTCGTTAGGTCGCAGGATGTCTGATTCGGTTCATCAAAGCAGCACACAGTCGTTTTATTATTTATATTTTGCGGGGCCTAAATTACTTTACTTCCTAAGGTGTAGAAGTGTAAGTTAACCTAGTGTCGAATTTTTATGCTGATTAACGAATTGAAGATCAAGTGGATAATTGTCTTTTATTTAGATTACCTGGATAGAAAATAGTAGTTGGTTTTCTAACTAAAGGCCCTAAATGCGGAAGAGTAAAAAGGTGGGAGGATATCCGGAGTATGCAGATCAGGGAAATGTTGACCAAGATATCAGTATTGGGTTAGGTTGAGGTAATTATGCTTATGTTAAGGCTATGTTTGGACTACTGTAGATCTGGTTGGATGAGCCAATTACACAGACCTACTTGCCTCTGACTCTCGGAGTTCTCTTTGAGCAGAGAGAAGTATGTCACTTGGTCGTATAACTGAAGCGTGACAATACCTCGGAGGTTACCCTAAGTAAAGCACTAGGTGTGTTAGTGGGTTGAGCTCTAATCCTAACCCCCGTTATCAGTTTAGATAACTGAATAACAGCGTGCCGTGTTGATTGAACACTGATCACAAACGGAAGGAGTCCGTTGGTTTAAGTTGGCAAAACCTTAATTGAAAACTAACTACCGTTACTTCATACTAGTGAGATCACAATGAAACAAACATTATACAGCATTATAGTTGACAAGCTGATAGTAAAGCAGATAGAAACCTAAAGAGTACCTAAACAGTTGATATGGCTGAGACCTAAGGCAACAATCAAACAAGAACATGCAATAGGCTTGGGTCATACAGTAAAGGCACTAACTAGATCTTAACAGCTCCTAAGAGGTCTCTTCGGAACAGTCAATAGGCATACTAGGTCATTCATGTCTCAATTCCTAGGTTCCGTGTCCTAAAAGTGCATTAGATGCCTCTCGGGAACTCCGGCCATACCGAGTTCATAGAATCTTCAGATACAGTATAACCAGGGGTCTTAATCCTATGAAGTAGCTAATTTCATATAGGTGGACAAGTCCTGATCACAACCTAAGTTGGTCAATCCTTAAGATGCTAGCATACAAATCTATCAGACTTCCTAGTTCAGCAGTATAACAATAACCGTACTAAATTAACATAATTACACTAACCCAAACTTCTATCATGGCAACATACAGATAAATTAAGCAATCATGGAAATATCAGAAAGCTTTATTAAACAATAAGAGTAAGGATACATGTTTAATACAAAAGAAAGGCGTACCGGATAAAAGCCAGAAAAGCTCGACTTAATCTGCCCCGGAGTCCGAGGGACTCGGATTATCCTCCGAAAATAAAAACTAACTAACTACTACTAAAAACTAACTAAGAAAATTGAAAATGTGAATTGTGTTGTAAGTTGAGTGTGTTAAAAATGAGTGGAGGAGGGCTCCTTAAATAGGCAGAATTTCAGACAAATCCGGCTGGCAACACGGATGGCAGGCCGGATGGTGGGCCGGATCTGGCAAGTCGGATCCGTGCTGCCAGACCGGATGGTGGCTCGGATTTGGCAGGCCGGATCCCTATTGGCAGGCCGGATGGCTGCCCGGATGGCAGGCCGGATCCGTGGTCTGGTCTGTCTTGTTTCCTGGATCGTAACTTGATTTCTTGACTTTCACCGTTTTCGCTCTAGATTCTTCGTTTCAGCTCCGTTTTGCTTGATTATTTTTGCATCGCCTTTGTAATTACTTAATCTACAAAACCAACCGAAAAAAACTTTTATTTTCAAAAACTTAAAAGAGAACTATTATGGCTTTGCAAGTAATATACAGCTGTTATTCGTACTAGTCCTAAACGCCCCTGTCATAAGACATGTCACTGGGAAATGCGTCAGGCTTGAAGATTCTGAATAGACAGCAACGCCCCTTACCCCCGACGCCCGTGCAGTCTGACTACAGGCATACACGTTCAGACGGCTCATCCAATTGAGCGACTCGGTTGGGTGGCGTATTAACGTTCCAAAATAGTCTAAACTTTCTTAAGCGTAATAGAATACATGACTTACCGTATCCGAGAGACGTGATGTGTTTTAATGCTTTCGTTAACGATTGGTAAAAGGTAGTTAGGCCCTAAAAAGAGTTCAACCATAAAGGAACACCATGGCCAAGTCTAGATGACTTCCATGAACACGTCCGGTTATCCTAACGGTCCAATTCTTTATGCGTCTAAACAAACAGTTCCTTAATTAACTAAGAATCCCTCAAGCGGGGTGCAATGCTTGAGACCGCGTTATGGTGCAGTGTACTGGTCAACACTAACCGTGTTTCATGGCCTTACTTAGCAGAGGTACAGCCTACAACAACCGTTGTGCTTCGGCGTGCACGTACGAAGTTTATATGCTTAGTGACTACACCAGCATGGTCTGGGGACCGACAATGTACTAGGGGTCTAGTCAGATGTTTCACTACGAAAGAGTCCTCAGTCGGAATCCAAAGCTCGATAGACTTACTACAACCGGTGTGCCTCAATCGATCTTACGTTGTATCCGAGAGATTTCTCTTACCAAGGGGTGACACAGATAGTGTACTCTGAATCAGGGTTCGCGACTTCCCAATAACAGAGCCTATAACTACGTTCTATTAGTTGGAAAAGCGATTGAATTTAAAGCATAATCGGAAAGCATCTCAACAACATACGCAAGCCATAATATTATTTCGGCATTATAACTGGCTACATCATAGCATACACTAAAGGTAACTACTCGCTAATCATGGCAATAATATCAATAAACATTATATACGGATCACAATTCTTAGTTAGTTTTTGAAATAACTAACTAACAATAAAGTTTTTGAAACCAGGGCAGATGTTTTTGATATCGGGCAAAAAGTCACATTTTCACCCCCTAAATCAAGGCCCAAAACAATAAAGATTAAAACTTTATCGGCAAAATTATCATTTTTTCAGTTGGTTTTGTAGATTAAGTAATTACAAAGGCGATGCAAAAAGAATCAAGCAAAACGGAGCTAAAACGAAGAATCTAGAGCGAAAACGGTGAAAGTCAAGAAATCAAGTTACGATCCAGGAAACAAGACAGACCAGACCACGGATCCGGCCTGCCATCCGGGCAGCCATCCGGCCTGCCAATAGGGATCCGGCCTGCCAAATCCGAGCCACCATCCGGTCTGGCAGCACGGATCCGGCTTGCCAGATTCGGCCCACCATCCGGCCTGCCATCCGTGTTGCCAGCCGGATTTGTCTGAAATTCTGCCTATTTAAGGAGCCCTCCTCCACTCATTTTCAACACACTCAACTTGCAACACAATTCTCATTTTCAATTTTCTTAGTTAGTTTTTAGTAGTAGTTAGTTAGTTTTTATTTTCGGAGGATAATCCGAGTCCCTCGGACTCCGGGGCAGATTAAGTCAAGCTTTTCGGGCTTTTATCCGGTACGCCTTCCTTTTGTATTAAACATGTATCCTTACTCTTATTGTTTAATAAAGCGTTCTGATATTGCCATGATTGCTTAATTTATCTGTATGTTGCCATGATAGAAGTTTGGGTTAGTGTAATTATGTTAATTTAGTACGGTTATTGTTATACTGCTGAACTAGGAAGTCTGATAGATTTGTATGCTAGCATCTTAAGGATTGACCAACTTAGGTTGTGATCAGGACTTGTCCACCTATATGAAATTAGCTACTTCATAGGATTAAGACCCCTGGTTATACTGTATCTGAAGATTCTATGAACTCGGTATGGCCGGAGTTCCCGAGAGGCATCTAATGCACTTTTAGGACACGGAACCTAGGAATTGAGACATGAATGACCTAGTATGCCTATTGACTGTTCCGAAGAGACCTCTTAGGAGCTGTTAAGATCTAGTTAGTGCCCTTACTGTATGACCCAAGCCTATTGCATGTTCTTGTTTGATTGTTGCCTTAGGTCTCAGCCATATCAACTGTTTAGGTACTCTTTAGGTTTTTATCTGCTTTACTATCAGCTTGTCAACTATAATGCTGTATAATGTTTGTTTCATTGTGATCTCACTAGTATGAAGTAACGGTAGTTAGTTTTCAATTAAGGTTTTGCCAACTTAAACCAACGGACTCCTTCCGTTTGTGATCAGTGTTCAATCAACACGGCACGCTGTTATTCAGTTATCTAAACTGATAACGGGGGTTAGGATTAGAGCTCAACCCACTAACACACCTAGTGCTTTACTTAGGGTAACCTCCGAGGTATTGTCACGCTTCAGTTATACGACCAAGTGACATACTTCTCTCTGCTCAAAGAGAACTCCGAGAGTCAGAGGCAAGTAGGTCTGTGTAATTGGCTCATCCAACCAGATCTACAGTAGTCCAAACATAGCCTTAACATAAGCATAATTACCTCAACCTAACCCAATACTGATATCTTGGTCAACATTTCCCTGATCTGCATACTCCGGATATCCTCCCACCTTTTTACTCTTCCGCATTTAGGGCCTTTAGTTAGAAAACCAACTACTATTTTCTATCCAGGTAATCTAAATAAAAGACAATTATCCACTTGATCTTCAATTCGTTAATCAGCATAAAAATTCGACACTAGGTTAACTTACACTTCTACACCTTAGGAAGTAAAGTAATTTAGGCCCCGCAAAATATAAATAATAAAACGACTGTGTGCTGCTTTGATCAACCGAATCAGACATCCTGCGACCTAACGACACCGCGGAAATAAAACCGTCCGTTTCGGCCATATCACGGTAGTAACGAGTTTTCTGGCGCCGCTGCCGGGGAATAGAATATTTTGATCGAGAAAGATTTTTAAGCAGACAAAGTATTGTTTGGTGGTGTCTAAGAAAGACAATTATACACGGACGTTGGTTATTGGATTTTCCGAACAGTCTCCAATTATATTGGAACCAAAAGGATCCTGCCTCTCCGTTGTCGGCCTGGCCACCTCTATACGAGTAATCTGTGAGAAGTCCTATCAGTTAAGATATCCGATCTGGTTAGCGACCGAATTTCAAGAATAATTGTTTTTATTAAATTATCGATCCTTTTAGTAAATTAATATTTTCTAAAAGTTACTTTTAAGTCTTTTTCTTTTATAAAATCTGAAAATCTAAAAAATGGAACAACAAGACACCCTTGCTTCTATGCATAAATCATGCTTAGAGGAAAGAGGAGGACCAATCACCTTAGGAACCGAAGGAACTCCTGAAATCAGTTCACACATGATTAAACTAGTCAGTATGATCTGCAAATTTCAAGGATTACCAACTGACGATCCTAATTTTCATATAAACAAATTTATCAGTCTGGTTGACTCTTTTAAGAAGGACGTAAACGAGAAAAACATTTTGAAACTGCATCTTTTTCAATATTCACTTTCTAAACACGCTTCAGCATGGTTTGATGCGCTTAACCCGAATTCAATTAATACGTGGGAGGAATTGGCTACTAAATTTCTAAACAAATATTATCCACCCTCCCTGCAAATCTGTTTGAGAAATGACATCACTAACTTTTCCCAAAAAGAGAATGAGTCATTGTGTCTAGCATGGAATAGAGTAAAGATGATGCTTAAAAGATGTCCGGATCATTCGTTAAGTCAGGCAGACATAGTCTGTACGCTGTACAATGGTTTGACCAAGGATGATAAGTCTCTCCTCGACATGGCCTAGCAAGGCAATTTCATGTCTCGAACGGCAGATGAAGCATGGGATCTCTTGGACACGATAGCTACACAACAGGAAAGCTGGAACAATGAAGCTGCTGAGAAGGATGACGTCTTCGCGCATACGGTAAAAATGTTGGAAACCAGGTTACAAGATCTCACCCTCACTCTTCAAAGTTTACAAATTCCTGATAACTCCGATGCTACTAGAACCACTCTAAGGTATCCTTACCCTAGATGGGCACACAAACAGCACAATAGCTCGGATTATAATATAACATTTCCAGTGCACAAACCTACTCTCCACTCTAAGGAAATTTTAGCTGAATTTATGAAAAAGCAATATATGATAAACCTTCAAGTCATAGAATGCCAAAACAAGTTCGACACCTTGATAAAGACTTTTGAAGAATTAATCACGAATTTTCAGCTTACGCTTAAAAGTTTAACCACTAAAATTGAGTTAGAGTGTAGTGAGTTTGATGCCCTCGTAATTACTCGAGGAGGAAAAGAAACAACTGTTAATATACCCATACAAGATTTTTCCGATAAGGAACCTGTGTCAATTGACCCAGTCGTCAATCCACCGAAACCTATCTCTCCTAAGGCCCCGAAAATCATTCCGCGCGCCCGCATACCTTTCCCAGGTAGGCTTAGGAAGGAAAAACAAGAGGCACAATTTGCCAAGTATTGGGACATTATCAAGAATTTATATTTGAATGTACGTCTAGTAGATGCTTTAGTAGAAATGCCAAACTGCGCTAAATTTTTCAAAGAACTGCTTTCAAACAAAGAGAGATTAAGAGAGATAGTTAGCTTGCCCTTAAGTGAAGAATGCTCATTAGTGTTACAGCATGGAATCCCCCCTAAGTTAGGAGATACAGGAAGATTTACGGTACCTTGCTACCTGCAAGATGTCCAGATTAGTAATGCTTTAGCAGACTTAGGAGCCAGTGTAAACCTAATGTAGTGACCCGAACTTTTCCATGTTTATATATATTAATTGAGATTGATATTTACATGATTAAATGTTTCCAACATGTTAAGCAATCAAACTTGTTAAGACTTGATTAATTGAAATAGGTTTCATATAGACAATTGACCACCCAAGTTGACCGGTGATTCACGAACGTTAAAACTTGTAAAAACTATATGATGACATATATATGGTTATATATATAGTTAACATGATATTATGATAAGTAAACATATCATTAAGTATATTAACAATGAACTACATATGTAAAAACAAGACTACTAACTTAATGATTTTGAAACGAGACATATATGTAACGATTATCGTTGTAACGACATTTAATGTATATATATCATATTAAGAGATATTCGTACATCATAATATCATGATAATATAATAATTTAAAATCTCTTTTGATATTATAAACATTGGGTTAACAACATTTAACAAGATCGTTAACCTAAAGGTTTCAAAACAACATTTACATGTAACGACTAACGATGACTTAACGACTCAGTTAAAATGTATATACATGTAGTGTTTTAATATGTATTCATACACTTTTGAAAGACTTCAAGACACTTATCAAAATACTTCTACTTAACAAAAATGCTTACAATTACATCCTCGTTCAGTTTCATCAACAATTCTACTCGTATGCACCCGTATTCGTACTCGTACAATACACAGCTTTTAGATGTATGTACTATTGGTATATACACTTCAATGATCAGCTCTTAGCAGCCCATGTGAGTCACCTAACAAATGTGGGAACCATCATTTGGCAACTAGCATGAAATATCTCATAAAATTACAAAAATATGAGTAATCATTCATGACTTATTTACATGAAAACAAAATTACATATCCTTTATATCTAATCCATACACCAACGACCAAAAACACCTACAAACACTTTCATTCTTCAATTTTCTTCATCTAATTGATCTCTCTCAAGTTCTATCTTCAAGTTCTAAGTGTTCTTCATAAATTTCAAAAGTTCTAGTTTCATAAAATCAAGAATACTTTCAAGTTTGCTAGCTCACTTCCAATCTTGTAAGGTGATCATCCAACCTCAAGAAATCTTTGTTTCTTACAGTAGGTTATCATTCTAATACAAGGTAATAATCATATTCAAACTTTGGTTCAATTTCTATAACTATAACAATCTTATTTCAAGTGATGATCTTACTTGAACTTGTTTTCGTGTCATGATTTTGCTTCAAGAACTTCGAGCCATCCAAGGATCCATTGAAGCTAGATCCATTTTTCTATTTTCCAGTAGGTTTATCCAAGGAACTTAAGGTAGTAATGATGTTCATAACATCATTCGATTCATACATATAAAGCTATCTTATTCGAAGGTTTAAACTTGTAATCACTAGAACATAGTTTAGTTAATTCTAAACTTGTTCGCAAACAAAAGTTAATCCTTCTAACTTGACTTTTAAAATCAACTAAACACATGTTCTATATCTATATGATATGCTAACTTAATGATTTAAAACCTGGAAACACGAAAAACACCGTAAAACCGGATTTACGCCGTCGTAGTAACACCGCGGGCTGTTTTGGGTTAGTTAATTAAAAACTATGATAAACTTTGATTTAAAAGTTGTTATTCTGAGAAAATGATTTTTATTATGAACATGAAACTATATCCAAAAATTATGGTTAAACTCAAAGTGGAAGTATGTTTTCTAAAATGGTCATCTAGACGTCGTTCTTTCGACTGAAATGACTACCTTTACAAAAACGACTTGTAACTTATTTTTCCGACTAGAAACCTATACTTTTTTTGTTTAGATTCATAAAATAGAGTTCAATATGAAACCATAGCAATTTGATTCACTCAAAACGGATTTAAAATGAAGAAGTTATGGGTAAAACAAGATTGGATAATTTTTCTCATTTTAGCTACGTGAAAATTGGTAACAAATCTATTCCAACCATAACTTAATCAACTTGTATTATATATTATGTAATCTTGAGATACCATAGACACGTATACAATGTTTCGACCTATCATGTCGACACATCTATATATATTTCGGAACAACCATAGACACTCTATATGTGAATGTTGGAGTTAGCTATACAGGGTTGAGGTTGATTCCAAAATATATATAGTTTGAGTTGTGATCAATACTGAGATACGTATACACTGGGTCGTGGATTGATTCAAGATAATATTTATCGATTTATTTCTGTACATCTAACTGTGGATAACTAGTTGTAGGTTACTAACGAGGACAGCTGACTTAATAAACTTAAAACATCAAAATATATTAAAAGTGTTGTAAATATATTTTGAACATACTTTGATATATATGTATATATTGTTATAGGTTCGTGAATCAACCAGTGGTCAAGTCTTACTTCCCGACGAAGTAAAAATCTGTGAAAGTGAGTTATAGTCCCACTTTTAAAATCTAATATTTTTGGGATGAGAATACATGCAGGTTTTATAAATGATTTACAAAATAGACACAAGTACGTGAAACTACATTCTATGGTTGAATTATCGAAATCGAATATGCCCCTTTTTATTAAGTCTGGTAATCTAAGAATTAGGGAACAGACACCCTAATTGACGCGAATCCTAAAGATAGATCTATTGGGCCTAACAAACCCCATCCAAAGTACCGGATGCTTTAGTACTTCGAAATTTATATCATATCCGAAGGGTGTCCCGGAATGATGGGGATATTCTTATATATGCATCTTGTTATTGTCGGTTACCAGGTGTTCACCATATGAATGATTTTTATCTCTATGTATGGGATGTGTATTGAAATATGAAATCTTGTGGTCTATTGTTACGATTTGATATATATAGGTTAAACCTATAACTCACCAACATTTTTGTTGACGTTTAAAGCATGTTTATTCTCAGGTGAATATTAAGAGCTTCCGCTGTTGCATACTAAAATAAGGACAAGATTTGGAGTCCATGTTTGTATGATATTGTGTAAAAACTGCATTCAAGAAACTGATTTCGATGTAACATATTTGTATTGTAAACCATTATGTAATGGTCGTGTGTAAACAGGATATTTTAGATTATCATTATTTGATAATCTACGTAAAGCTTTTTAAACCTTTATTTATGAAATAAAGGTTATGGTTTGTTTTAAAAATGAATGCAGTCTTTGAAAAACGTCTCATATAGAGGTCAAAACCTCGCAACGAAATCAATTAATATGGAACGTTTTTAATCAATAAGAACGGGACATTTCAGTTGGTATCAGAGCGTTGGTCTTAGAGAACCAGAAAATTTGCATTAGTGTGTCTTATCGAGTTTGTTAGGATGCATTAGTGAGTCTGGACTTCGACCGTGTTTTCTTTAAAAATGATTGCTTAACATTTTTGTTGGAAACTATATATTTTTAACATATGAATATTATGTGATATATTAATCTCTTAACGTGTTTGATATTATGTGATAGATGTCTACCTCTAGAACAAGTCCCATTGACTCACCTAATAATAATGAAGAGTCAAATGTAAATTGGAATGATTTGTGGACTGATTCACAAGTTCCCGAAGAGGAACCGGAAGAAGAGTCGGAACCGGAAGAAGAATCGGAACCGGAAGAAGAATCGGAACCGGATGAAGAAATAGAACCGGTGGAGGAAATAATAAAACGGTTAAGTAAAAGAAAATCCTCAACCAACCGACCAAAGTTAATTATGGTCAATGGTGTTTCCGCCAAGGAAGCAAAATATTGGGAGGATTACCAATTCTCCGATGAATCGGATTCCGACGAGAATTCCGATGATGTTATAGAAATTACCCCAACTGAATTTAAAAAGGCAAAAGAAAATAATAAGGGAAAGGGCATAAAAATAGAGAAATCTAATTCCAACCCCGATGAACTTTATATGTATCGTCAACCCCCGAAGTCCTTAAGTTGTAACAATGACCCGGGAACCTCTAAACCACCAGGTTTTTCTAAACCAATGTGGACAACGACGGCTCGTATTAGGGGAACATCATATATCCCTAGAAACTTGGCAAAACGAACCAAAACCGAAGAAGAAGAAACGAGCGAGTCAGAATAAGATAGTTGTATTCGTGTGGTGTAATATATGTAATATAGTGTTCTTATGCTTTATGATATATGTAAAAATTGCTTGTATTAATAAGTATTTTTTTATGAATCTAACTCTTGTCTATTTTACAGTTTAAAAACACAAAATGGATAGACAACCCAATATTTTAAGAGACCTACCCGGAGACATGATTGATGAAATCTTGTCTAGAGTCGGCCAGAATTCTTCGGCACAACTATTTAAGGCGAGATCAGTTTGTAAGACATTCGAAGAACGTTCCAAGAATGTCTTGGTTTATAAGAGACTTTCGTTTGAAAAATGGGGGATATCACATTGGGAAACCCATAAGTTACGATGTGTTTACTTTGACGCATATATTGCGGGGAACCCAAATGCTATTTTACGCAACGGGTTAAGAAATTATTTTGACTCAATATATCCAAATATTGGACTTCGTGATTTAGAAAAAGCGGCTAACATGCAACAAAAAGAAGCATGTTATGCTTACGGATTAGTAATGTTCGCTTCTCACCAAAGTGAGAACAAGAACATCGGGCTACAACTATTAAACAAAACGTTTCCACAAGTGACGGAGTCGGTAATTGGGGTAAGAAATGAGGTTTTTAGATTATTACGGGACTGTTGGACATTACATAACCCTCGTCCCTTTGATGACGTTACAACACGCTGTCTTATCAACGGCCATAACGGTTATGTTGCACAAGACCAAGGATGGGAAGTAGTCCTAGTAAAACCAGAATGCATGACTTGTTTCTGGACGTATGAATTACGTGTCTTTATTGCCTTTGCTGAACGACTTGTGTACTAGCTAGAATTGTCTTCACAACTATCTTGTATCAAAGTTATTGTGTGCTATATTTCATGCTTTATGTAAAATAAACGGTATTGTAAGTTTGTAAAATATTGTATAAAAGTTTGAACGCGAAATATTATTATAATCAGTTTTTCATATAGAATTGTAGTAGTTGAATTGTATATTAGCTACTAAGTATGAACTTAACGGGTAGGTACTACCCGAATTTAAACTTATAAAACGCTAATATGAAGAAAAAGCTTTTATAAATGAGTTCATATAATGCTACAAAATACTATTAACTACTCTTAATATTCTGTATGATTAACTTGTTCCATTTAACTATTTTGAAGGAAATGGCACCGACTACTCGACACACCGTGAATATGAATGAAGAGGAATTCCGTACTTTTCTAGCTTCAAACATAGCAGCAGTACAGGCTGCGCTACATACCAACAATAACCTTGGATCTAGCAGTACAGGAAATCGTGTAGGATGCACCTACAAAGAATTCACTGCCTGCAAACCTTTGGAATTTGATGGAACCGAAGGACCGATCGGATTGAAACGGTGGACCGAGAAGGTTGAATCGGTGTTTGCCATAAGTAAGTGTACTGAAGAGGACAAAGTGAAGTACGCTACGCATACCTTCACAGGTTCTGCGTTAACATGGTGGAATACCTATCTAGAGCAAGTGGGACAAGATGATGCGTACGCACTACCGTGGTCAGCATTCAAGCACTTGATGAACGAGAAGTACCGTCCCAGAACCGAGGTCAATAAGCTCAAGACAGAACTTAGAGGGTTACGAACCCAAGGATTTGATATTACCACGTACGAAAGACGATTCACAGAATTGTGCCTATTGTGTCCGGGAGCATTCGAAGATGAGGAAGAGAAGATCGACGCGTTTGTGAAAGGATTACCGGAAAGAATCCAAGAAGATATAAGTTCACACGAGCCCGCCTCCATACAACAGGCATGTAGAATGGCTCACAAACTAGTGAACCAGATTGAAGAAAGAATTAAAGAACAGACTACTGAAGAGGCCAATGTGAAGCAAGTCAAAAGAAAGTGGGAGGAAAACGGTGATAAGAATCACCAATACAACAACAACAGCAATTACAACAATAATCGCAACAATTATCCCAACAATCGCAACATCAATCGCAACTACAACAAACGGCCCAACAACAACAACAACAACAACAACAGCAACTACAACAATCATCCCAACAACAATAATAACCGCAACAACAACAACAATCAGAAGTAGCTATGCCAAAGGTGTGAAAAGAATCACTCGGGGTTCTGCACCAAATTTTGCAACAAGTGTAAAAGAAATGGTCATAGCGCGGCGAAGTGTGAGGTCTACGGACCAGGGGTTAATAGAACGAAAGGAACAAATGGTGTCGGAACGAGTAATGGCGGAGCAAGTAGTGTCGGAGCAAGTTATGCCAATGTAGTTTGTTATAAATGTGGAAAACCAGGCCACATTATTAGAAATTGCCCGAACCAGGAGAACACGAATGGACAAGGCCGTGGAAGAGTTTTCAATATTAATGCGGTAGAGGCACAGGAAGACCCGGAGCTTGTTACGGGTACGTTTCTTATTGACAATAAATCTGCTTACGTTTTATTTGATTCGGGTGCGGATAGAAGCTATATGAGTAGAGATTTTTGTGCTAAATTAAGTTGTCCATTGACGCCTTTGGATAGTAAATTTTTACTCGAATTAGCAAATGGTAAATTAATTTCAGCAGATAATATATGTCGGAATCGAGAAATTAAACTGGTTAGCGAAACATTTAAGATTGATTTGATACCAGTAGAGTTAGGGAGTTTTGATGTGATAATCGGTATGGACTGGTTGAAAGAAGTGAAAGCGGAGATCGTTTGTTACAAAAATGCAATTCGCATTATACGAGAAAAAGGAAAACCCTTAATGGTGTACGGAGAAAAGGGCAACACGAAGCTACATCTTATTAGTAATTTGAAGGCACAAAAACTAATAAGAAAAGGTTGCTATGCTGTTCTAGCACACGTCGAGAAAGTACAAACTGAAGAAAAGAGCATCAATGATGTTCTCATTGCAAAAGAATTTCCCGATGTATTTCCGAAAGAATTACCGGGATTACCCCCACATCGATCCGTTGAATTTCAAATAGATCTTGTACCAGGAGCTGCACCAATAGCTCGTGCTCCTTACAGACTCGCACCCAGCGAGATGAAAGAACTGCAAAGCCAATTACAAGAACTTTTAGAGCGTGGTTTCATTCGACCAAGCACATCACCGTGGGGAGCTCCTGTTTTGTTTGTCAAGAAGAAAGATGGTACATTCAGGTTGTGTATCGACTACCGAGAGTTGAACAAACTTACCATCAAGAACCGCTACCCACTACCGAGAATCGACGACTTATTTGATCAACTACAAGGCTCGTCTGTTTATTCAAAGATTGACTTACGTTCCGGGTATCATCAAATGCGGGTGAAAGAAGATGATATTCCAAAGACTGCTTTCAGAACACGTTACGGTCATTACGAGTTTATGGTCATGCCGTTTGGTTTAACTAATGCACCAGCTGTGTTCATGGACCTTATGAACCGAGTGTGTGGACCATACCTTGACAAGTTTGTCATTGTTTTCATTGATGACATACTTATTTACTCAAAGAATGACCAAGAACACGGTGAACATTTGAGAAAGGTGTTAGAAGTATTGAGGAAGGAAGAATTGTACGCTAAGTTTTCAAAGTGTGCATTTTGGTTGGAAGAAGTTCAATTCCTCGGTCACATAGTGAACAAAGAAGGTATTAAGGTGGATCCGACAAAGATAGAAACTGTTGAAAAGTGGGAAACCCCGAAAACTCCGAAACACATACGCCAGTTTTTAGGACTAGCTGGTTACTACAGAAGGTTCATCCAAGACTTTTCCAGAATAGCAAAACCCTTGACTGCATTAACGCATAAAGGGAAGAAATTTGAATGGAATGATGAACAAGAGAAAGCGTTTCAGTTATTGAAGAAAAAGCTAACTACGGCACCTATATTGTCATTGCCTGAAGGGAATGATGATTTTGTGATTTATTGTGATGCATCAAAGCAAGGTCTCGGTTGTGTATTAATGCAACGAACGAAGGTGATTGCTTATGCGTCTAGACAATTGAAGATTCACGAACAAAATTATACGACGCATGATTTGGAATTAGGCGCGGTTGTTTTTGCATTAAAGACTTGGAGGCACTACTTATATGGCGTCAAAAGTATTATATATACCGACCACAAAAGTCTTCAACACATATTTAATCAGAAACAACTGAATATGAGGCAGCGTAGGTGGATTGAATTATTGAATGATTACGACTTTGAGATTCGTTACCACCCGGGGAAGGCAAATGTGGTAGCCGATGCCTTGAGCAGGAAGGACAGAGAACCCATTCGAGTAAAATCTATGAATATAATGATTCATAATAACATTACTACTCAAATAAAGGAGGCGCAACAAGGAGTTTTAAAAGAGGGAAATTTAAAGGATGAAATACCCAAAGGATCAGAGAAGCATCTTAATATTCAGGAAGACGGAACCCGGTATAGGGCTGAAAGGATTTGGGTACCAAAATTTGGAGATATGAGAGAAATGGTACTTAGAGAAGCTCATAAAACCAGATACTCAATACATCCTGGAACGGGGAAGATGTACAAGGATCTCAAGAAACATTTTTGGTGGCCGGGTATGAAAGCCGATGTTGCTAAATACGTAGGAGAATGTTTGACGTGTTCTAAGGTCAAAGCTGAGCATCAGAAACCATCAGGTCTACTTCAACAACCCGAAATCCCGGAATGGAAATGGGAAAACATTACCATGGATTTCATCACTAAATTGCCAAGGACTGCAAGTGGTTTTGATACTATTTGGGTAATAGTTGATCGTCTCACCAAATCAGCACACTTCCTGCCAATAAGAGAAGATGACAAGATGGAGAAGTTAGCACGACTGTATTTGAAGGAAGTCATCTCCAGACATGGAATACCAATCTCTATTATCTCTGATAGGGATGGCAGATTTATTTCAAGATTCTGGCAGACATTACAGCAAGCATTAGGAACTCGTCTAGACATGAGTACTGCCTATCATCCACAAACTGATGGGCAGAGTGAAAGGACGATACAAACACTTGAAGACATGCTACGAGCATGTGTTATTGATTTCGGAAACAGTTGGGATCGACATCTACCGTTAGCAGAATTTTCCTACAACAACAGCTACCATTCAAGCATTGAGATGGCGCCGTTTGAAGCACTTTATGGTAGAAAGTGCAGGTCTCCGATTTGTTGGAGTGAAGTGGGAGATAGACAGATTACGGGTCCGGAGATTATACAAGAAACTACCGAGAAGATCATCCAAATTCAACAACGGTTGAAAACCGCCCAAAGTCGACAAAAGAGCTACGCTGACATTAAAAGAAAAGATATAGAATTTGAAATTGGAGAGATGGTCATGCTTAAAGTTGCACCTTGGAAAGGCGTTGTTCGATTTGGTAAACGAGGGAAATTAAATCCAAGGTATATTGGACCATTCAAGATTATTGATCGTGTCGGACCAGTAGCTTACCGACTAGAGTTACCTCAACAACTCGCGGCTGTACATAACACTTTCCACGTCTCGAATTTGAAGAAATGTTTTGCTAAAGAAGATCTCACTATTCCGTTAGATGAAATCCAAATCAACGAAAAACTTCAATTCATCGAAGAACCCGTCGAAATAATGGATCGTGAGGTTAAAAGACTTAAGCAAAATAAGATACCAATTGTTAAGGTTCGATGGAATGCTCGTAGAGGACCCGAGTTCACCTGGGAGCGTGAAGATCAGATGAAGAAGAAATACCCGCATCTATTTCCAGAAGATTCGTCAACACCTTCAACAGCTTAAAATTTCGGGACGAAATTTATTTAACGGGTAGGTACTGTAGTGACCCGAACTTTTCCATGTTTATATATATTAATTGAGATTGATATTTACATGATTAAATGTTTCCAACATGTTAAGCAATCAAACTTGTTAAGACTTGATTAATTGAAATAGGTTTCATATAGACAATTGACCACCCAAGTTGACCGGTGATTCACGAACGTTAAAACTTGTAAAAACTATATGATGACATATATATGGTTATATATATAGTTAACATGATATTATGATAAGTAAACATATCATTAAGTATATTAACAATGAACTACATATGTAAAAACAAGACTACTAACTTAATGATTTTGAAACGAGACATATATGTAACGATTATCGTAGTAACGACATTTAATGTATATATATCATATTAAGAGATATTCGTACATCATAATATCATGATAATATAATAATTTAAAATCTCTTTTGATATTATAAACATTGGGTTAACAACATTTAACAAGATCGTTAACCTAAAGGTTTCAAAACAACATTTACATGTAACGACTAACGATGACTTAACGACTCAGTTAAAATGTATATACATGTAGTGTTTTAATATGTATTCATACACTTTTGAAAGACTTCAATACACTTATCAAAATACTTCTACTTAACAAAAATGCTTACAATTACATCCTCGTTCAGTTTCATCAACAATTCTACTCGTATGCACCCGTATTCGTACTCGTACAATACACAGCTTTTAGATGTATGTACTATTGGTATATACACTTCAATGATCAGCTCTTAGCAGCCCATGTGAGTCACCTAACACATGTGGGAACCATCATTTGGCAACTAGCATGAAATATCTCATAAAATTACAAAAATATGAGTAATCATTCATGACTTATTTACATGAAAACAAAATTACATATCCTTTATATCTAATCCATACACCAACGACCAAAAACACCTACAAACACTTTCATTCTTCAATTTTCTTCATATAATTGATCTCTCTCAAGTTCTATCTTCAAGTTCTAAGTGTTCTTCATAAATTTCAAAAGTTCTAGTTTCATAAAATCAAGAATACTTTCAAGTTTGCTAGCTCACTTCCAATCTTGTAAGGTGATCATCCAACCTCAAGAAATCTTTGTTTCTTACAGTAGGTTATCATTCTAATACAAGGTAATAATCATATTCAAACTTTGGTTCAATTTCTATAACTATAACAATCTTATTTCAAGTGATGATCTTACTTGAACTTGTTTTCGTGTCATGATTTTGCTTCAAGAACTTCGAGCCATCCAAGGATCCATTGAAGCTAGATCCATTTTTCTATTTTCCAGTAGGTTTATCCAAGGAACTTAAGGTAGTAATGATGTTCATAACATCATTCGATTCATACATATAAAGCTATCTTATTCGAAGGTTTAAACTTGTAATCACTAGAACATAGTTTAGTTAATTCTAAACTTGTTCGCAAACAAAAGTTAATCCTTCTAACTTGACTTTTAAAATCAACTAAACACATGTTCTATATCTATATGATATGCTAACTTAATGATTTAAAACCTGGAAACACGAAAAACACCGTAAAACCGGATTTACGCCGTCGTAGTAACACCGCGGGCTGTTTTGGGTTAGTTAATTAAAAACTATGATAAACTTTGATTTAAAAGTTGTTATTCTGAGAAAATGATTTTTATTATGAACATGAAACTATATCCAAAAATTATGGTTAAACTCAAAGTGGAAGTATGTTTTCTAAAATGGTCATCTAGACGTCGTTCTTTCGACTGAAATGACTACCTTTACAAAAACGACTTGTAACTTATTTTTCCGACTAGAAACCTATACTTTTTTTGTTTAGATTCATAAAATAGAGTTCAATATGAAACCATAGCAATTTGATTCACTCAAAACGGATTTAAAATGAAGAAGTTATGGGTAAAACAAGATTGGATAATTTTTCTCATTTTAGCTACGTGAAAATTGGTAACAAATCTATTCCAACCATAACTTAATCAACTTGTATTATATATTATGTAATCTTGAGATACCATAGACACGTATACAATGTTTCGACCTATCATGTCGACACATCTATATATATTTCGGAACAACCATAGACACTCTATATGTGAATGTTGGAGTTAGCTATACAGGGTTGAGGTTGATTCCAAAATATATATAGTTTGAGTTGTGATCAATACTGAGATACGTATACACTGGGTCGTGGATTGATTCAAGATAATATTTATCGATTTATTTCTGTACATCTAACTGTGGACAACTAGTTGTAGGTTACTAACGAGGACAGCTGACTTAATAAACTTAAAACATCAAAATATATTAAAAGTGTTGTAAATATATTTTGAACATACTTTGATATATATGTATATATTGTTATAGGTTCGTGAATCAACCAGTGGTCAAGTCTTACTTCCCGACGAAGTAAAAATCTGTGAAAGTGAGTTATAGTCCCACTTTTAAAATCTAATATTTTTGGGATGAGAATACATGCAGGTTTTATAAATGATTTACAAAATAGACACAAGTACGTGAAACTACATTCTATGGTTGAATTATCGAAATCGAATATGCCCCTTTTTATTAAGTCTGGTAATCTAAGAATTAGGGAACAGACACCCTAATTGACGCGAATCCTAAAGATAGATCTATTGGGCCTAACAAACCCCATCCAAAGTACCGGATGCTTTAGTACTTCGAAATTTATATCATATCCGAAGGGTGTCCCGGAATGATGGGGATATTCTTATATATGCATCTTGTTATTGTCGGTTACCAGGTGTTCACCATATGAATGATTTTTATCTCTATGTATGGGATGTGTATTGAAATATGAAATCTTGTGGTCTATTGTTACGATTTGATATATATAGGTTAAACCTATAACTCACCAACATTTTTGTTGACGTTTAAAGCATGTTTATTCTCAGGTGAATATTAAGAGCTTCCGCTGTTGCATACTAAAATAAGGACAAGATTTGGAGTCCATGTTTGTATGATATTGTGTAAAAACTGCATTCAAGAAACTGATTTCGATGTAACATATTTGTATTGTAAACCATTATGTAATGGTCGTGTGTAAACAGGATATTTTAGATTATCATTATTTGATAATCTACGTAAAGCTTTTTAAACCTTTATTTATGAAATAAAGGTTATGGTTTGTTTTAAAAATGAATGCAGTCTTTGAAAAACGTCTCATATAGAGGTCAAAACCTCGCAACGAAATCAATTAATATGGAACGTTTTTAATCAATAAGAACGGGACATTTCACCTAATGCCCTATTCATTATTCAAAAAGCTAGGATTAAACGATTTAAGACCAACCAGGATGACTATCCAACTCGCGGACAGATCAGTTAAAATCCCTAGAGGAATAGCTGAGGATGTCCTAGTTAGAGTGGATAAGTTTACATTCCCCGTTGATTTTGTCATTATGGATATTGAGGAAGACACGAAGGTCCCACTCATTCTTGGCAGACCGTTCCTAAACACTGCCAAGGCCGTAATTGACGTTCACAAGAAATCATTGAAGTTACGGGTTGGAGAAGAAGAAATCACATTCAATGTTGATCGCCTCATGAACCATCCTAAGGAAGAGGATGTGAATCTCTCTGATTCCTTTCAAGAACTCGTCAACGAATACTTGGAAGAGACCATGGCTATTTGCAGTCAAGATCAAATTTCTAAGGATCTGTTCTTTACACCTCCTCAAGGAAATCTTGATGACCATTCCGCCATGGATCTCAGTCGACATACATCTCCCCTCTCTGGAAGCAACTTTATTGGCAATACTATTCGAGTAGCACCGCTAGGACAAGGCATTCCCTTACCTCTACTAAGGAGAAGACCGAATGAAGAGTCAGATTTCATTCCGGTATATCAGGAACTCCAGTCAAAGGAAGACTGTGAGAATTTTCCCGAACCTACCTTCGAAACTAAAGAAGAAGTTTCTGAAGAGGAAGCATTGAGAAGGACAATTTCCAGAAATGAAGAACATAAAGCATCAGTAACCGCTACTGAAGAATCAGAATTCCAGGAGAAATACGACTCGTTAGACCGAGAGGAGATAGCAAGAATGAAGCCATCTACCGAGGAACCTCCGGAATTGGAATTGAAGAAGTTACCCGAAAATCTGGAGTATGCATTCTTAGAAGGAGAATCGCAACTCCCTGTGATCATTTCGAAAGACCTCAAGCCGCAAGAGAAGGCTAAATTGATTCAAGTGCTGAAATCACATAAGAAGGCAATCGCTTGGAAGATCTCCGACATCAAAGGGATCAGCCCCAACTATTGCACCCACAAGATCTTCATGGAAGACGATTTCAAGCCATCAGTTCAGAGGCAAAGAAGGGTCAACCCTATGATTCAAGAAGTCGTCAAGAAAGAAGTAATCAAACTTCTGGACGCCGGTCTGATCTATCCCATCTCCGACTCACCATGGGTCAGTCCTGTTCAAGTGGTACCCAAAAAGGGAGGGACGACCGTCATTCAAAACGAGAATAATGAACTTATTCCAACACGGGAGGTCACCGGTTGGAGGGTTTGCATAGACTATCGTAAACTTAACGATGCAACCCGAAAGGATCATTTTCCGTTACCTTTTATTGATCAGATGTTGGAACGTCTATCAGGAAACAAGTACTACTATTTCCTAGACGGTTTTTCCGGCTATTTTCAAATTCCCCTCGACCCAAAGGACCAGGAGAAAACAACCTTTACTTGTCCTTATGGAACATTCGCCTATCGCCGTATGCCCTTCGGGCTATGCAATGCACCCGCTACCTTTCAGCGATGCATGGTGGCAATATTCCACGACATGATTGAGCGTTGTATGGAAGTCTTTATGGACGACTTCTCAGTCTTTGGAAGTACCTTTGATTCATGTCTGTCAAACATTGACAAGATGCTCACCTTATGTGAAGAGTCGAATCTAGTTCTCAATTGGGAAAAATGTCACTTCATGGTAAAAGAAGGGATAGTTTTAGGACATAAGATCTCCAAAGCAGGAATAGAAGTTGATAAGGCTAAGATTGAGACCATCTCAAAACTTCCAGAACCTACCACAGTAAGAGCGGTGAGGAGTTTTCTAGGACACGCCGGTTTCTACCGACGCTTCATTAAGGATTTCTCAAAGGTCACCCGACCTCTCACTCATCTTCTAGGGAAGGAAGTCCCGTTTGTGTTTGATGAAGAATGTAGAAAAGCATTCAACTTTCTGAAAGAGCAGCTAACACATGCACCGATCATGATAGCTCCTGATTGGAGTCTACCATTTGAGATCATGTGTGATGCGAGCGATTTCGCAGTTGGATCAGTGCTTGGACAACGGGTAGATAAACACTTTCATCCAATCTATTACGCCAGCAAAACCTTAACCGGAGCTCAAGAGAATTACACTACCACAGAAAAGGAGCTGCTAGCTGTAGTATTCGCCTTCGACAAATTCCGTTCCTATCTTATCTTGTCCAAGACTACGGTCTACACAGATCATTCAGCCCTTAAATATCTTTTCACAAAGCAAGACGCAAAGCCAAGACTCCTACGATGGATCTTACTCCTTCAAGAATTCGACATCGAGATTAAAGACAAGAAAGGAGCCGAGAACGTCGCAGCAGATCATCTTAGTCGTTTGGAGAATCCGACGATGGAAAAGCTTGCAGAACGAGATATCAGAGATAAATTTCCGGAAGAACAACTTATGAGTTTAGGACAAACTCACATAGGATCACAGTTTACAGATACCCCATGGTATACTGACATGGCCAACTATTTAGTTGCCGGAGTAGTACAGAAAGGGATGAGTACCTCCCGAAGAAGGAAGTTCTTCAGGGATGAAAAGTACTACTACTGGGAAGATCCTTACCTGTTTAGAATTTGCCCTGATCAGATAATCAGGAGGTGCGTAGATGAAAAACAAGCAGCAGGGATTCTTCACCAATGTCATCATGGACCAACTGGAGGTCATCATGGAGCAAACTTAACAGCAAGGAAAGTCTACGAATCAGGATTCTACTGGCCGTCTATATTTCGAGATGCGCAAGAGCTTGTAAAGGGTTGCGACGCATGCCAGAGACAAGGCAATATCTCTATGAAGAATGAGATGCCTAGGACTAATATCCAAGCTTGCGAAATCTTTGATATATGGGGATTAGACTTCATGGGCCATTTCCCAAAGTCTAACGGCAAAGAATACGTCCTCGTGGCAGTCGATTACGTCTCCAGATGGGTGGAAGCTCAAGCATTTCCGACAAACGATGCCAAGGTCGTCACAAATTTTCTGAAGAGACTATTCTGCAGATTTGGAGCTCCCCGTGCGATCATTAGCGATAGAGGCACACACTTCTGTAACACTCAGTTTATGAAGGTGATGCAGCAATACGGAGTTACCCACAAGATGTCCACTGCTTATCATCCGAAGACCAATGGACAAGCAGAGGTCACGAACAGAGCACTTAAAAGGATATTAGAACGAACTGTCGGCCATCATGGAAATAAATGGGCCGAGAAGTTAGATGATGCTCTGTGGGCATTCCGGACTGCCTACAAGAATCCTCTAGGAACTACACCCTACAGAATGATCTATGGGAAAGCTTGTCATCTTCCGTTGGAACTCGAATACAAAGCTCTCTGGGCGCTGAAGACCTGCAATCTCGATCCCTCAGTTACCGGTAAACACAGAAAGATGCAAATGAACGAACTCGCCGAATTGAGAGACCAAGCATATGAAATGTCTTATATCTACAAGGAGCGAACGAAACTTACGCATGACGCCAAATTAATTCCTACAAAGTTCGCCCCTGGAGATAAGGTTCTTCTCTTCAATTCTTGGTTCAAGAAGTTCGCGGGAAAATTCAGATCAAGATGGAGTGGCCCGTATAAAGTTGCACACGCTTTTCCGCACGGAGCTGTGGAGTTGGAAGGACCCACGGGGAATTTCAAAGTCAATGGCCACCGGCTGAAGGCATATCTAGAAGACCACGAGAAGGAGGAACACCTTTTCTCCTTCGATCCATTTTGAAGACCATGAAAGTCGAGCTGTAACGACTTGATAAACAAAGCGCTCTTGGGAGGCACCCCTTGCTTATCCTTTTTATTTTACTTATTTTCTTTCAAATTATTTTCAGTCTTAAGATATTATTTCTGTACTAACCAACTAAGCGCCATACTTGCGCTTAGTGCTCACGGTTTTGTTTAATGTGTTATAGGCAATATTATGCCAAGTTCTGAAGCATCAGCGAGCTTACCTATACGCAGGAGGAGGACTCCTTTAGTTTATTCATCAGGGAGCAGTGCTAGCCAGCACAGGCCATCTACAGGCCAGCTAGGCCCTAGGAGACTGGTTCTACAGAGCATCGAGGAAGATATCAGCACAGCGCCACCATCTCCCCCGGTCAGACGATCTAGACGTCTAGCCAGGAGACCGGCTGAGCATTCACCACTGTCAGATCCATATGAGCCGCCGATATCTATCCACTTTGGAGCTACACTGAGCGACCCAGATGTTGCGTGGGCGCTACTGAGGGATCAGCAGAACCTTTATAAGGCTCTGCAAGCATACTTCCGCCGAGAAGAGATGCCTCGCGCTACCCTAGGCCCATCATCATATAGGCTAGTACCTCGTGTCCAGACGACACAACGGTCTACGCCTGGACGATCTACACCTGGGCAGTCTACGCCAGCATCGGTTCACTCTGTTGCTATGCCACCACATGCTACTGCTTCTCCTATGCCGCCTACCCCAGTTGCAGAGCCGACTCCAGCTTCAGCATTACCAGATGGTTGTCATCTAGTGACCATCCCGATTTCAGTGGAGCCACCAACAGCTCAGGTTTTTGAGATCACGGGAACCATACCCGATGAGGATCCTCTCGCAGATTTATCTCAGCTAGAGCTACCTTCAGACTTTTGTCTTGATTCTTGGTTGGGCCCTGAGTTGGGTACGGGAGACACTTTTGAGCACCTGCCGGGTTTGGACTTGGATGAGGATGATCTCAGATATCTTTTGGAGCCTACACATCAGGATAGTATCATCTAGACTACCTTATCTTTATTTTTACATTTATTTTTCAGTTTTTATCTTTTGAAAAGAATTGTACTAAAAAGTTGTTGTATAGTGGAAACGCTGCCTTTCTCTTATTGTTTTTCATGCAGAATTATCATTATACAAGAGACTGGTATGTAGGAGATGGACCATAGGAGGCCAATACTAGGAAAGTAACGCGACCATAGGGAAGTAATCGTTCCTTAACCTATTTCAATTATAACGCACTAAAATCTCTAAGTGTGGGGTTACTCCCCCCGCAACCAACTTAGGATTTTAGAAGTCTTGTCCTTAAAGTATTAATATTCTTCTGAGAGAACATTAGGGACAATGTTCTTCTAAGTGTGGGGTAATGGGTAAGGTTTTTAAAGGTCGAAATTTCAAGACAAGTAACCAAAACGCCAGTTTTTGAAAAATTCTTTTGTCCAAAAGTAATTAAGCTATGGATATTGGGTAATTTTGAAAAATTCTTACTTTGTTTTTGCCCAAATGATCTAATAAAATTGCTAGAAATCGGTTTTCGGAACATTTATTAGAACGGAACGATTAAGCTAGAGCTAATGTTTTGTGTCAAAAGATTTCTTTTAAGAAAGTATGTTAAAGGCTACGCATGATCAAGCACGACCCCTACTCTTAAAAAGTGAGGACTTGGACTCAAAGTATCTGTACGACCCATCAAATCGACAGTACTTTGTAATTTCAATTGATGAGCGTGCCGGTGTACGGTTCAAGTTAGAACTTGGTTCAGACATACGTTTCAAGGCCAATGGTTAGTGAGCGCCATACGTGGTGCAGGTGCGATACTCCTTCCGAAACCATTCCGAATAGAGAAGACAAAAACCTTCCGTTTCCGTTTCCATTTCCACGTAATCTCAACCAGACCAACTCACAACGCGAGTTGAAGAATCAGAAATATTCACCCCAAATTCACTCCCAAATACACCATACACCATTTCATTTTCACCAAAGATCCAGAGATCAATGAAGAGATAGATCGATCAAATTCGCTTCAAAAGCACTAGTCAAAAGATTCCGAAACCCTGATTGTTTTTGATAGGTCAAAGACCTATTTTCAGTGATTATCACTTCCTCTCTGGGCACCAGGAACAAGAAGACAAAAGTTATGAAGAAAGGGTATTGCCATGAAAAAAAAAAAAAAAATGATTGAAAGAGCAAAGTCTCTAATAAGGCAAAAAGAAACCCGAAGAGATGCCCTGAAGAAGAACGATGGAAGAGCCAAAGAAAAATTCTAGACAAAGTCTTAGCAAAATCCGCCTCTTCCGAAGAAAAACCTTTACGGAATTCTCAGCCATTATCTATCCAAAAATGGATACTCTGAAGAATCGAAGTCTATCAATTCTCTCAAAAAAATCGAAAGATCTGGACCCCTTTCACCAACATTCATAAATTTCCATTCAAACCCTATAACCCGTCTT
The DNA here is from genome assembly GCF_046630445.1 of Rutidosis leptorrhynchoides. Lineage (NCBI taxonomy): Eukaryota > Viridiplantae > Streptophyta > Magnoliopsida > Asterales > Asteraceae > Rutidosis > Rutidosis leptorrhynchoides. The sequence goes on along the minus strand of NC_092337.1, from coordinate 338,462,772 downwards.
CCTCTTGAAGGAATGCCTAGGAAGAAGATCAGTGCCGTCCTCATCTAACCGGTGGAGATATCGATGCTTTACCAAGCCTATGATGCGAACTGTTACACGACTGGCTTTTGAGCGACAATACAAGTAGAATAGGACACCCTAAACACTTGAGTGATATGAGTGATCCGTCTGTGAGAAGCCTGATCATGTATACTCTACATCCGAGAGTTGGGAAGTACGCCTTTTTCACTACGGACGAAACTGAGATCTAACGACCGAATCATCAAGTTCGAAACTTTCTCTAATACTTTCGAAAGATGAACCGACTTCCGATAAAGGCATAATAAAAAGATCTACGGGTGGGGCATAGAAGAATCCATTAGAAAGATCCCGATAAACCCGCTTTATTGCTTGAGGACAAGCAAAGCTAAGTGTGGGGTATTTGATATCGGGCAAAAAGTCACATTTTCACCCCCTAAATCAAGGCCCAAAACAATAAAGATTAAAACTTTATCGGCAAAATTATCGTTTTTTCGGTTGGTTTTGTAGATTAAGTAATTACAAAGGCGATGCAAAAAGAATCAAGCAAAACGGAGCTAAAACGAAGAATCTAGAGCGAAAACGGTGAAAGTCAAGAAATCAAGTTACGATCCAGGAAACAAGACAGACCAGACCACGGATCCGGCCTGCCATCCGGGCAGCCATCCAGCCTGCCAATAGGGATCCGGCCTGCCAAATCCGAGCCACCATCCGGTCTGGCAGCACGGATCCGGCTTGCCAGATCCGGCCCACCATCCGGCCTGCCATCCGTGTTGCCAGCCGGATTTGTCTGAAATTCTGCCTATTTAAGGAGCCCTCCTCCACTCATTTTCAACACACTCAACTTGCAACACAATTCTCATTTTCAATTTTCTTAGTTAGTTTTTAGTAGTAGTTAGTTAGTTTTTATTTTCGGAGGATAATCCGAGTCCCTCGGACTCCGGGGCAGATTAAGTCAAGCTTTTCGGGCTTTTATCCGGTACGCCTTCCTTTTGTATTAAACATGTATCCTTACTCTTATTGTTTAATAAAGCGTTCTGATATTGCCATGATTGCTTAATTTATCTGTATGTTGCCATGATAGAAGTTTGGGTTAGTGTAATTATGTTAATTTAGTACGGTTATTGTTATACTGCTGAACTAGGAAGTCTGATAGATTTGTATGCTAGCATCTTAAGGATTGACCAACTTAGGTTGTGATCAGGACTTGTCCACCTATATGAAATTAGCTACTTCATAGGATTAAGACCCCTGGTTATACTGTATCTGAAGATTCTATGAACTCGGTATGGCCGGAGTTCCCGAGAGGCATCTAATGCACTTTTAGGACACGGAACCTAGGAATTGAGACATGAATGACCTAGTATGCCTATTGACTGTTCCGAAGAGACCTCTTAGGAGCTGTTAAGATCTAGTTAGTGCCCTTACTGTATGACCCAAGCCTATTGCATGTTCTTGTTTGATTGTTGCCTTAGGTCTCAGCCATATCAACTGTTTAGGTACTCTTTAGGTTTCTATCTGCTTTACTATCAGCTTGTCAACTATAATGCTGTATAATGTTTGTTTCATTGTGATCTCACTAGTATGAGCCAATATGCACTTTTAGGACACGGAACCTAGGAATTGAGACATGAATGACCTAGTATGCCTATTGACTGTTCCGAAGAGACCTCTTAGGAGCTGTTAAGATCTAGTTAGTGCCTTTACTGTATGACCCAAGCCTATTGCATGTTCTTGTTTGATTGTTGCCTTAGGTCTCAGCCATATCAACTGTTTAGGTACTCTTTAGGTTTCTATCTGCTTTACTATCAGCTTGTCAACTATAATGATGTATAATGTTTGTTTCATTGTGATCTCACTAGTATGAAGTAACGGTAGTTAGTTTTCAATTAAGGTTTTGCCAACTTAAACCAACGGACTCCTTCCGTTTGTGATCAGTGTTCAATCAACACGGCACGCTGTTATTCAGTTATCTAAACTGATAACGGGGGTTAGGATTAGAGCTCAACCCACTAACACACCTAGTGCTTTACTTAGGGTAACCTCCGAGGTATTGTCACGCTTCAGTTATACGACCAAGTGACATACTTCTCTCTGCTCAAAGAGAACTCCGAGAGTCAGAGGCAAGTAGGTCTGTGTAATTGGCTCATCCAACCAGATCTACAGTAGTCCAAACATAGCCTTAACATAAGCATAATTACCTCAACCTAACCCAATACTGATATCTTGGTCAACATTTCCCTGATCTGCATACTCCGGATATCCTCCCACCTTTTTACTCTTCCGCATTTAGGGCCTTTAGTTAGAAAACCAACTACTATTTTCTATCCAGGTAATCTAAATAAAAGACAATTATCCACTTGATCTTCAATTCGTTAATCAGCATAAAAATTCGACACTAGGTTAACTTACACTTCTACACCTTAGGAAGTAAAGTAATTTAGGCCCCGCAAAATATAAATAATAAAACGACTGTGTGCTGCTTTGATCAACCGAATCAGACATCCTGCGACCTAACGACACCGCGGAAATAAAACCGTCCGTTTCGGCCATATCACGGTAGTAACGACTCGTTACTACCGTGATATGGCCGAAACGGACGGTTTTATTTCCGCGGTGTCATTAGGTCGCAGGATGTCTGATTCGGTTGATCAAAGCAGCACACAGTCGTTTTATTATTTATATTTTGCGGGGCCTAAATTACTTTACTTCCTAAGGCGTAGAAGTGTAAGTTAACCTAGTGTCGAATTTTTATGCTGATTAACGAATTGAAGATCAAGTGGATAATTGTCTTTTATTTAGATTACCTGGATAGAAAATAGTAGTTGGTTTTCTAACTAAAGGCCCTAAATGCGGAAGAGTAAAAAGGTGGAAGGATATCCGGAGTATGCAGATCAGGGAAATGTTGACCAAGATATCAGTATTGGGTTAGGTTGAGGTAATTATGCTTATGTTAAGGCTATGTTTGGACTACTGTAGATCTGGTTGGATGAGCCAATTACACAGACCTACTTGCCTCTGACTCTCGGAGTTCTCTTTGAGCAGAGAGAAGTATGTCACTTGGTCGTATAACTGAAGCGTGACAATACCTCGGAGGTTACCCTAAGTAAAGCACTAGGTGTGTTAGTGGGTTGAGCTCTAATCCTAACCCCCGTTATCAGTTTAGATAACTGAATAACAGCGTGCCGTGTTGATTGAACACTGATCACAAACGGAAGGAGTCCGTTGGTTTAAGTTGGCAAAACCTTAATTGAAAACTAACTACCGTTACTTCATACTAGTGAGATCACAATGAAACAAACATTATACAGCATTATAGTTGACAAGCTGATAGTAAAGCAGATAGAAACCTAAAGAGTACCTAAACAGTTGATATGGCTGAGACCTAAGGCAACAATCAAACAAGAACATGCAATAGGCTTGGGTTATACAGTAAAGGCACTAACTAGATCTTAACAGCTCCTAAGAGGTCTCTTCGGAACAGTCAATAGGCATACTAGGTCATTCATGTCTCAATTCCTAGGTTCCGTGTCCTAAAAGTGCATTAGATGCCTCTCGGGAACTCCGGCCATACCGAGTTCATAGAATCTTCAGATACAGTATAACCAGGGGTCTTAATCCTATGAAGTAGCTAATTTCATATAGGTGGACAAGTCCTGATCACAACCTAAGTTGGTCAATCCTTAAGATGCTAGCATACAAATCTATCAGACTTCCTAGTTCAGCAGTATAACAATAACCGTACTAAATTAACATAATTACACTAACCCAAACTTCTATCATGGCAACATACAGATAAATTAAGCAATCATGGCAATATCAGAACGCTTTATTAAACAATAAGAGTAAGGATACATGTTTAATACAAAAGAAAGGCGTACCGGATAAAAGCCCGAAAAGCTCGACTTAATCTGCCCCGGAGTCCGAGGGACTCGGATTATCCTCCGAAAATAAAAACTAACTAACTACTACTAAAAACTAACTAAGAAAATTGAAAATGAGAATTGTGTTGCATGTTGAGTGTCCCCGGCAACGGCGCCAAAAAACTAGTTGTCTCCCGTGATATGGCCGAAACTGACGGTTTTATTTTGCGCGGTGTCGTCGGGCCGCGGCTCGCCGGAATCAGCCACTTACGGGAGTACGGTACTGTTTTAAATTTATATTTAGCGGGGCCTAAATCTTACTACTCCTTACAAGTAAGGGAAGTATGACCTAGGGTCGTATTTTTGAGATATCAGTAGCATTGAACCTATATCCTAGCCTAAGATAGTTAGGGAGTAGTAAATTATCTGTTTTTGGGATTTTCTAGTTTTAAAAGATAGATAAAGTAAATACGATAAAATTTGAAATTCAGATAAGGTTAAGATAAGTGCATACTATGACTTCATCAGTTATGCCGCCGAGATTATGGAATGCTGGCTCATGAATAGGCAGAGGCCTTGTATTCATTACACTAGTCCTAAACGCCCCTGTCATAAGACATGTCACTGGGAAATGCGTCAGGCTTGAAGATTCTGAATAGACAGCAACGCCCCTTACCCCCGACGCCCGTGCAGTCTGACTACAGGCATACACATTCAGACGGCTCATCCAATTGAGCGACTCGGTTGGGTGGCGTATTAACGTTCCAAAATAGTCTAAACTTTCTTAAGCATAATAGAATACATGACTTACCGTATCCGAGAGACGTGATGTGTTTTAATGCTTTTGTTAACGATTGGTAAAAGGTAGTTAGGCCCTAAAAAGAGTTCAACCATAAAGGAACACCATGGCCAAGTCTAGATGACTTTCATGAACACGTCCGGTTATCCTAACGGTCCAATCCTTTATGCGTCTAAACAAACAGTTCCTTAATTAACTAAGAATCCCTCAAGCGGGGTGCAATGCTTGAGACCGCGTTATGGTGCAGTGTACTGGTCAACACTAACCGTGTTCCATGGCCTTACTTAGCAGAGGTACAGCCTACAACAACCGCTGTGCTTCGGCGTGCACGTACGAAGTTTATATGCTTAGTGACTACACCAGCATGGTCTGGGGACCGACAATGTACTAGGGGTCTAGTCAGATGTTTCACTACGAAAGAGTCCTCAGTCGGAATCCAAAGCTCGATAGACTTACTACAACCGGTGTGCCTCAATCGATCTTACGTTGTATCCGAGATATTTCTCTTACCAAGGGGTGACACAGATAGTGTACTCTGAATCGGGGTTCGCGACTTCCCAATAACAGAGCCTATAACTACGTTCTATTAGTTGGAAAAGCGATTGAGTTTAAAGCACAATCGGAAAGCATCTCAACAACATACGCAAGCCATAATATTATTTCGGCATTATAACTGGCTACATCATAGCATACACTAAAGGTAACTACTCGCTAATCATGGCAATAATATCAATAAACATTATATAAGATAAGGGATAGAAGTACCAGTAGATTAAACGAGTTCTGAATACAAAAGTGACAACTTCAAGACTCCAGACCGCTCCTAATACAATCTTCGGCGTTCTTCTCCGGGTACTAGGTTTCCCGCACGGAGTCGAAGGCCTTGAGAGTATGACTAATATTGTACAAGAGAGAGAGAGAAATAATATTAATATATATTATAAAATATATATATTTTTGACTATTAATATATATTCTATATATATTAATTATATTATATATATTATAATTAATATATATATATTAATATATATATTAATATAATAAAATAATATATTAATATTATTTATATTATATATATATTAATATTATACACTTAACTTGCAACACAATTCTCATTTTCAATTTTCTTAGTTAGTTTTTAGTAGTAGTTAGTTAGTTTTTATTTTCGGAGGATAATCCGAGTCCCTCGGACTCCGGGGCAGATTAAGTCGAGCTTTTCGGGCTTTTATCCGGTACGCCTTCCTTTTGTATTAATATTATACACTTAATATTAATATTTAAATTTGTATTAGATTTGTATAATTAATATTTTTACGGTATTAATTATTATTATATACTCAACTTGCAACACAATTCTCATTTTCAATTTTCTTAGTTAGTTTTTAGTATTAGTTAGTTAGTTTTTATTTTCGGAGGATAATCCGAGTCCCTCGGACTCCGGGGCAGATTAAGTCGAGCTTTTCGGGCTTTTATCCGGTACGCCTTCCTTTTGTATTAAACATGTATCCTTACTCTTATTGTTTAATAAAGCGTTCTGATATTGCCATGATTGCTTAATTTATCTGTATGTTGCCATGATAGAAGTTTGAGTTAGTGTAATTATGTTAATTTAGTACGGTTATTGTTATACTGCTGAACTAGGAAGTCTGATAGATTTGTATGCTAGCATCTTAAGGATTGACCAACTTAGGTTGTGATCAGGACTTGTCCACCTATATGAAATTAGCTACTTCATAGGATTAAGACCCCTGGTTATACTGTATCTGAAGATTCTATGAACTCGGTATGGCCGGAGTTCCCGAGAGGCATCTAATGCACTTTTAGGACACGGAACCTAGGAATTGAGACATGAATGACCTAGTATGCCTATTGACTGTTCCGAAGAGACCTCTTAGGAGCTGTTAAGATCTAGTTAGTGCCTTTACTGTACGCCACCCAACCGAGTAGCTCAATTGGATGAGCCGTCTGAACGTGTATGCCTGTAGTCAGACTGCACGGGCGTCGGGGGTAAGGGGCATTGCTGTCTATTCAGAATCTTCAAGCCTGACGCATTTCCCAGTGACATGTCTTATGACAGGGGCGTTTAGGACTAGTGTAATGAATACAAGGCCTCTGCCTATTCATGAGCCAGCATTCCGTAATCTCGGCGGCATAACTGATGAAGTCATAGTATGCACTTATCTTAACCTTATCTGAATTACAAATTTTATCGTATTTACTTTATCTATCTTTTAAAACTAGAAAATCCCAAAAACAGATAATTTACTACTCCCTAACTATCTTAGGCTAGGATATAGGTTCAATGCTACTGATATCTCAAAAATACGACCCTAGGTCATACTTCCCTTACTTGTAAGGAGTAGTAAGATTTAGGCCCCGCTAAATATAATATTAATTATATAATATATAATAGATTAAAACTTAATAATTGCATTAATATTAATTTAATAAAGCTTTAGTCTGTTTCGGCCTTGATTTAGTTTATATTATAATATTATTAATTTAATATATATTATTCTCAAATCTTTTAGTTTACTATAATAATATAATATATTTATTATAATATATTAAGGTATATTAATATATTTGAGTCTTGATCAAGCCTATGACGAAGAATGCGAGCATGACTAGCTAAGAGTGACTTCATTTCTTAGAGCGTTAGGACACCCTAAACACTTGAGTGAAATGAGTGACCCGAGTGAGATAGCCTCAGTTATGTAACCTCCTCTCATGCTTGCGGAAAAAGATTTGAGAATAAGCAGAAGAATAAAACTGAGTTTCCGCTCTTCCGTCTTGCGGAACGAAACAGCTTGATCTCTACGAATTAAAGTCCTCACTGTTTTAAATTCAGAAGTTTGCTTGAGGACAAGCAAAGTCTAAGTGTGGGATATTTGATATCGGCTAAAAAGTCACGTTTTTACCCCCGATATTGAGTCCCAAAAAGCATAAAGCTTAACGCTTTGTCGGCAAAATAATCGTTTTTTCGGTTAAACTTGTAGGCAAAGTGATTACGAAGACGATGCAAAAAGAATCAAGAGAATGGGAGCTAAAACGAAGATTCTAGAGCGAAAACGGTGAAAGTCAAGAAATCAAATTACGATCCAGGAAACAAGCTGACCAAGACTACGGATCCGGCCTGCCATCCGTGTTACCATCCGGCCTGCCACAATGGATCCGTCCTGCCAAATCCGCCCCACCATCCGGTCTGGCAGCACGGATCCGGCTTGCCAGATCCGGCCCACCATCCGGCCTGCCATCCGGCCTGCCAGCCGGATTTTGGCAATTTTCTATTCTATTTAAAGGGCCTTGTTCACTCATTTCAACACACACCTCTCTTCACTCTCTCACTACAATATACTTTCTCACACTAGAGCTTTCAAGGCCTTCTCACCTCCGAGCGGGAAATTAAGTACCCGGAGGCGAACGCCGAAGATTGTACTAGGAGCGGGCTAGAGGTTGTCAGCACTTGTAATGGTCCAGATTTCGTCTGTAAACGGTGAACGCTTTCCTTAATTTAATAAAGTTATTATCTTGAGTTGCTTTCATCTTGCATGATTATCTATCTGTTACAATTGTTTATCATATGATTGAATATTTTATCTGAAACTTGTTATGCTGTTATGCTGAAACCTTGACGGTTTAGAAGCTTAATTTACGGATCACCCTTTCCGCTTATTCACGTGGCTATAACCTAGTATTAGGACCTGATCAACCCTAGGATACCTGGTAAGTAGTTATGTGTGCTTAAAGTCACCATAGGGATATAGTACCTACGTACGAGTAAGTATTTGTTCGTCATAGAAGAGCTGCCCATTTAGGTTGTGATTAGAGTTAGCAATAGAGAGTTCAGTGAACACTAGCTTACTCAGAAGCATGATTCGCGTCAGAAGCAGTGTTCTTGAGATGCTGTAAGATGATCCGGGGTTGAATAAGTGATCGCAAAGGAGAGACTTCTATCCCAATTAGCAGTACCTTAGGATATCTAAGATTGCACATCTGTTAATGTTGAGGCATAGCATAGTAATCAGTGGTAGGATATTGCTTTAGTTAGACCAACTAGGATTAAGAAAAGCTGAGACATTCCTCTATAGGGTAAACCACTTTATTCATGTACCTAGGATTCCATCCATAAGGTCGTTAAACCTTTTAGGTTAGCGTTGGGAGTAGGGATTACCTGTCTTAGCCAGAATCTTCAAAGCCTAAACTCTTAGTGACAAATCAGTTAGGTTCATAGCCCTGTTGATTAAGGTTTAGTGTTTATCCTAGGAAGTTGAACTCTTGAAATAATTCCCCTTCAGGATTCTATTCATCATACCTATCTTTACTTTTCCTGTCTAGTTATTATTCTATCTTACTTAGTTAATCTTAAACTATCACCTCTTGTCACTAGGGTTAACTGTATAGGCACTTTTGTCCCACGTTACTGAGCAAACATACAAAAATACGTACCTGAGTTATATTTACCGCTTACTCGTTTAAAGGAAGACAAGTAGGTGAATTATAGCGAGGCAACAATCAGACAAGAACATGCAATAGGCTTGGGTCACACAGTAGAGGCACTAACTAGATGTTAACAGCTCCTAAGAGGTCTCTTCGGAACAGTCAATAGGCATACTAGGTCATTCATGTCTCAATTCCTAGGTTCCGTGTCCTAAAAGTGCATTAGATGCCTCTCGGGAACTCCGGCCATACCGAGTTCATAGAATCTTCAGATACAGTATAACCAGGGGTCTTAATCCTATGAAGTAGCTGATTTCATATAGGTGGACAAGTCCTGATCACAACCTAAGTTGGTCAATCCTTAAGATGCTAGCATACAAATCTATCAGACTTCCTAGTTCAGCAGTATAACAATAATCGTACTATATTAACATAATTACACTAACCCAAACTTCTATCATGGCAACATACAGATAAATTAAGCAATCATGGCAATATCAGAACGCTTTATTAAACAATAAGAGTAAAGATACATGTTTAATACAAAAGAAAGGCGTACCGGATAAAAGCCCGAAAAGCTCGACTTAATCTGCCCCGGAGTCCGAGGGACTCGGATTATCCTCCGAAAATAAAAACTAACTAACTACTACTAAAAACTAACTAAGAAAATTGAAAATGAGAATTGTGTTGCAAGTTGAGTGTTATACTAAAAACAATTGGAGTATAACACTCAACTTGCAACACAATTCTCATTTTCAATTTTCTTAGTTAGTTTTTAGTAGTAGTTAGTTAGTTTTTATTTTTGGAGGATAATCCGAGTCCCTCGGACTCCGGGGCAGATTAAGTCAAGCTTTTCGGGCTTTTATCCGGTACGCCTTTCTTTTGTATTAAACATGTATCCTTACTCTTAATAATATCAGTATTGTGATATATTATGCAATACTATATCTTAATAATTAATCATATTAACTAGTCACTAATAATATTAATAATTAACACACCTAAATAATTATTAATATTATCCAATTGATAATAACCAGTACAATATATTAATATATTAATATATTAATATATTATATTAATATTTATATTAATATTATTAACAATAATAGATAATAATTAACAATAATATATTATATAATAATATATTATTATATATTAAACCTATTATTGTGATATTAACTATAAAATAATATCACAATAATATTATATTTATATTAATAATATAAATATAAAATAATATATTACAACCTATTTTCAATTACTATTTTCAATAATTATATTTTCTTGAAAAAATATATAATATATTAATATAAATATATAAATTAATAATATAATATTAGACCTGATATGGCCGAAACTGACGGTTTTATTTTGCGCGGTGTCGTCGGGCCGCGGCTCGCCGGAATCAGCCACTTACGGGAGTACGGTACTGTTTTAAATTTATATTTAGCGGGGCCTAAATCTTACTACTCCTTACAAGTAAGGGAAGTATGACCTAGGGTCGTATTTTTGAGATATCAGTAGCATTGAACCTATATCCTAGCCTAAGATAGTTAGGGAGTAGTAAATTATCTGTTTTTGGGATTTTCTAGTTTTAAAAGATAGATAAAGTAAATACGATAAAATTTGTAATTCAGATAAGGTTAAGATAAGTGCATACTATGACTTCATCAGTTATGCCGCCGAGATTACGGAATGCTGGCTCATGAATAGGCAGAGGCCTTGTATTCATTACACTAGTCCTAAACGCCCCTGTCATAAGACATGTCACTGGGAAATGCGTTAGGCTTGAAGATTCTGAATAGACAGCAACGCCCCTTACCCCCGACGCCCGTGCAGTCTGACTACAGGCATACACGTTCAGACGGCTCATCCAATTGAGCGACTCGGTTGGGTGGCGTATTAACGTTCCAAAATAGTCTAAACTTTCTTAAGCGTAATAGAATACATGACTTACCGTATCCGAGAGACGTGATGTGTTTTAATGCTTTCGTTAAATGATTGGTAAAAGGTAGTTAGGCCCTAAAAAGAGTTTAACCATAAGGGAACACCATGGCCAAGTCTAGATGACTTCCATGAACACGTCCGGTTATCCTAACGGTCCAATCCTTTATGCGTCTAAACAAACAGTTCCTTAATTAACTAAGAATCCCTCAAGCGGGGTGCAATGCTTGAGACCGCGTTATGGTGCAGTGTACTGGTCAACACTAACCGTGTTCCATGGCCTTACTTAGCAGAGGTACAGCCTACAACAACCGCTGTGCTTCGGCATGCACGTACGAAGTTTATATGCTTAGTGACTACACCAGCATGGTCTGGGGACCGACAATGTACTAGGGGTCTAGTCAGATGTTTCACTACGAAAGAGTCCTCAGTCGGAATCCAAAGCTCGATAGACTTACTACAACCGGTGTGCCTCAATCGATCTTACGTTGTATCCGAGAGATTTCTCTTACCAAGGGGTGACACAGATAGTGTACTCTGAATCGGGGTTCGCGACTTCCCAATAACAGAGCCTATAACTACATTCTATTAGTTGGAAAAGCGATTGAGTTTAAAGCACAATCGGAAAGCATCTCAACAACATACGCAAGCCATAATATTATTTCGGCATTATAACTGGCTACATCATAGCATACACTAAAGGTAACTACTCGCTAATCATGGCAATAATATCAATAAACATTATATAAGATAAGGGATAGAAGTACCAGTAGATTAAACGAGTTCTGAATACAAAAGTGACAACTTCAAGACTCCAGACCGCTCCTAATACAATCTTCGGCGTTCTTCTCCGGGTACTAGGTTTCCCGCACGGAGTTGAAGGCCTTGAGAGTATGACTAATATTGTACAAGAGAGAGAGAGAAGTGAATTGAAGTGTGTGTTGAAAATGAATGCACAAAGCCCTTTAAATAGACTTGAAACTGCCCAGAAATCCGGCTGACAGGCCGGATGGCAGGCCGGATGGTGGGCCGGATCTGGCAAGCCGGATCCGTGCTGCCAGACCGGATGGTGGGGCGGATTTGGCAGGCCGGATCCATTGTGGCAGGCCGGATGGTACCCCGGATGGCAGGCCGGATCCGTGGTCTTGGTCAGCTTGTTTCCTGGATCGTAATTTGATTTCTTGACTTTCACCGTTTTCGCTCTAGAATCTTCGTTTTAGCTCCGATTCTCTTGATTCTTTTTGCACCGTCTTCGTAATTACTTGTTCTTCAATTCTATCCGACGAAGTGGGTATTTTGCCGACAAAGTTGGAATCTTCCTTGTTTTTGGGCCTCAATACCGGGGTGAAAACGTGACTTTTTAGCCGATATCAAATATCCCACACTTAGACTTTGCTTGTCCTCAAGCAAACTCTCATTTACCCTTTCGGCGTTTCTTTTCTAATAGCCTAGACGGTTTGCTTTTATTATAAGTGCAAAAAGATAAGGTGAGTCATCTATGTTAGGATTGAAGTTATCTCTGCAAGCATGCGAGGAGGTTACATGACATAGGCTAGCTTTCACGGGTCACTCAAATTACTCAAGTGTTTAGGGTTCCCTATAAATCTAAGAAATGAAGTACGCTCATAGCCAGTCATGCTGCACTCATCGTCATAGGCTTGATAAAGACTCAAATCCTTGCTGCGTACGCGAAAACAGTAGTAATCTCAGCCTTTATGAATCATTTGTCAGTGATGGAGAGGGAATTTTGGAGTGGTGGTGAAGTTGTTTTTGAGGGGTGATATGAAAAGGTAGTCTTTTAGACTTTATTCAGATAGATAGGAGTGCTGATGTATTTGAGAAGCACTTTCGAACTTTTCTTCATCTGATAATCATTTTCGGTCGAGTTCTTCTTCGGCATTTCTCTTAGTTCTGCTCCTTTTCTCAGAACTTTATAAATTTTTGTAAGCATATCATTTTTTTTTTTTTTTTTTTAAGAGACTTCTTCTCGAGAAACTTTTTGCCGGTAAACTTTTCTTCAAGACCTTTTCCATGATACTTTTAGAGGTTTATAACATTGGGTTTTCGGAATGAATCTCATTTTCTGGGTGTTACTAGATAGGTAATAAAGGAAAATGTGGTGGTGATGGAGATGTGGTTGAGTAGAAGTAATGGAGGTGCGGAAGGTTTATGTTTGACAAATGAGAAGCTATTTTGATTACAGCCGAACACGCTTTGCTGCTTGGAGATGAAGATCTAGAGCAAGTTCTGATTCTGAGCACAGACATCGGCACTCTCAACGGAAAATAGTGAAGCATTAAAGATGAATGCTGGTCCTTCTGGGGTGCCTCACCATAATCAATTTAGGTCGATAATGCCTTAGTCATGCAATGCTCTATTAGAGATTTCAACCTAACAAGAATTCCACCTTACTTAAGCCTTATTTTTATTGACAAACGTTAAGGTTTTCAAAAATATTTTCCAAAAAAGGGGTAACATTTTGAAATTTGGCTTAAGGACTTGGAATCTTCGTAATGGTTTATTATGATATAGCATAAAAAGATACCAACATCCCACACTTAGACGAACATTGTCCCCAATGTTCCTAGCGTATCCCACACTTAGGAGTTTTGAAGATTTTGGGAGTATTTGTCTAGTGTTTTGATCGGGTGTTATCCCACACTTAGTGATAAGCTAGGATGCGGTATAGTTTGAATCTTGAGCTAGTAGCGAAAGAAAGAAATACCCTTAGCAGATGCGGCTGGTTTCCTTGCTTCTTTATCGGTGTCTTTGTCATCCTTTATTCTTCTACTCTACTTTATTGCACGGGTTGCCTCCCGAGAAGCGCTTTTGTTTAAGGTCGTTGGCTCGACCGTAGTGATGCTTTAGAAAGCAAACATTCCTCGCTGATGGTAGTAATCTTGATCTTCTCTAGGGAATGTGAGTCTTGGTGGATAAATCCTGAGAAAGTGTCGGACCAATAGAGGTAACAGATCCGGTACTTCCCTAGAAGATCTTCTGAAAGATAAGTAGTGCGCAGTTTCTGCCCTTGATAAGTCCTGAAGTCCGATGAGAATATGATCCACAGCTCTGCTTGTTGACCCATGGATGTCAATCATGGTAGCAGTGCTGGTGTTGATGATTTCTCTGACGGGATGCTCATTTCTGAGGTCTTCAAATAAAGTAAGAAACTGTATCTTTAGAATTTCGAAGTCTTCGGAACGGTGATCTCCACAGTAAGAGTCGGTAGCTTTGCACAGATCAGTCAAAAGACTAAGCTGGAAAGAAGTGAACAGCAATCCTGAGCCGAGCATTAATTTCACCGTCTTTGAGTATATCTCCCGACATCCAGCTTTAAATGTGAAACTAGGATCGGTGGATTCGTGGAAGATACGTGATAACTGCTTCGTAACATAGGTGGCAATGTTGACTCGGTCTGGTTCAAGATGAGAGAACGGATTATTTCGCCTTGCTTCCTCCATAACAGCGTCTTGTAACTCCTTGATGATCAGATCAGCATGGTGATCAATTGTTATGTAAATCACTAGCCTGTCTGGTGTGCTTTCAAAATTATCTCTATCCAAGAGAGCGAAAAAGCTATGAATATCCTCGATCATTTGCAAATCAGAGTGATAAGTCGGGCGGCCGGTGGAAAGATCCATATGCTTCCGGATGAGAGTCAGTAGTGCTCGTTCGTTTCGTGAGAACGGAAGTGCAGATCCGGCTAAGGCGTTGTACACCTTAGAGTAAATGATCTTCTGATCTCGACAGAATCTTGTCTCTAGAATAGTGCGAACCACTGAATTATGCTCTCGCTGCCTTTCTTCGTGATAGATATGATCGTGAAGAGAATTGATAAAGTCTTGAATGCGTTCTTCTAGGATTTCAACATCATTGTCCTCTCTTCGGATATAGAGGCGGTGCTCTTCTCTGATAGCCGTGATTCGTTCTGTTAAGCGTAGCGAAAATTCAATGGTTGACTTTCAGATGGCATCTAGAATGTCTTCAAAATCGTCGGTATCGTTAATGAAGGTTATCATGTCTGCATGTGTGGATATAACCGGAATTCGATCTGAGGAAGAGTCCGGCTCTCCTTGATCTTGTTCGGTTGGAGAGTGCGAGTTGGTCAGAATGTCTTCATTATGCTCTTCCTCGTCATCATCGGTATCTTGCTCCTCTGAGGATGCGTCTGATGAGCGGGTTTCTTCAGTATTCTGATTCTCCACTTTGATACTAGCGGGATCAATTTCTATGTCCTTGACCGCAGCCTTCACGGTCTTCTTCTTGAAACGAATGATTAAACTGTGATCTGCCGTCTCAAGCTTCATTATTTCTTCATGACGCTCAGTACTTGGAACGGATGCTGTCGCAGTTTCTTTTACGTCTTCCATCTCCTCTTCCTCTTCAGATTCTTCCTCTTCCTCTATTTCTTCACTGGGATCCTCTTCTTCCATTTTTGGGTCGTCTACTGGCTGTGATTCGACACCCATCTCGATATCATCGGCTGGTGGTAATGACTCATCGTCGGAAGTGATCCGTCTGGTGGAAATAGCAAACATCTCTGCCTGTCCAGAAAGATCGGTTGGTCGGTCAATTTTGAAGGTAACGCTCTCCCCATGTGATCGTAAGATCATGGTTTGATTGTACACATCAATGACAGTCCTGGCCGTATTCATAAAAGGTCTTCCTAACACTACTGGGGTGTGTAGGTCTTCCTTGATATCCATAACTACGAAATCCGTAGGATACAAGAATTTGTCGACTTTCACCAAGACGTTCTCAACTATGCCCTTAGGATATCGAATTGTATGATCGGCAAGTTGGATTGTCATTTTGGTAGGTGACAAGTCTCCTAACTCTAATCTCTTGTAAAGAGAGTAGGGGATTAGGTTGATACTTGCTCCTAAATCTGCTAGCGCATGAATGGTTCCAGATTGGTAGATTGAACACGGGAATACGAATCGGCCCGTATCTCCTAGCTTAGGTGGTAGAGAGTTTCTGAGTAATGCAGAGCATTCTTCACTCAGTGGAATTTTGTTAGAGTCTGGTATCCTCTCCTTTGTAGAAAGAAGCCTTCGGATGTATCTCTTCTGGTTGGGAACTTTGGACATGGTGTCCAAGAATCTTCCATCAAGCTTGAAAGAGTCAAGCTTGGATGGTTCTCCTTGTAGCCTCCCAGGATAAGGTACGCGAACTGGAGTTTCAGGAGTCAGCTTCTGAGTATATGTCGATTTGTTCTTAAGCCTAGCTGACCTTCTCCTTGGTTCTTCCTCCGGGATCACAGAATCCATTTGCTTTGCTTCTTCTATGTGGGGATTTTGGATAGTATTACTTGGCAATCTTCCCTGCGGTCGGGTTTCAAGTCGTTGTGATAACTGTCCGAGCTGCGTTTCCAAGCTTTTGAGCAGAGCCAATTGATTTCTCATTAGTATCTCCGTCTGATCTTGTCTGGCTGCAGTTCTCTGATTTAGCTGTTGTTGACCTTGAATGAACTGAGTTAACTGTTCATCTACTCCGAGAGTGGGGTTAGCTGCTTTTGTAATCTGGGTGGTAGGGGGAGTTTCCTCAACTGGGGGACCAGTGAGTGGAAGTGGTTGATCATAAGTCAATTGAGATTGTTGAGCTGGGTAAGGTGGATAGCGATAGCGAAAAGGTTGGTTGCTTCGCTGAAATTGATTAACCCTTGGTGGCCCTTGATTGAATCCGGGATTTGGTGGACGAGCTGGGTATTGAACGTAACAGACTGAACCGTCAGGATTTTCGTACTCAACTTGATATTCTTCAGTGGGTTGCGGGTTGGTACAATTCACACAAGCTTGAGCTTGGTTAACCTGCTGCGGCTGCGTCTTCAATTCTACGAGTTGCTTAGCTAGAGATTCCATCTTGTCCGTGAGGGATTTGATAGCCTCTGTTTGATTGTTAAGTGCGGAGAGCGGGGCAGATGATGAAGTTGTTTCACCACTGTTCCAGTCATGATGATGCATCGTCATGTTCTCGAGCAATTCCCATGCTTCATCTGCGGTTTGGTTCATCAGATTCCCTTGAGCTGCTGCATCGATCGTCGTCCTATGATTTACCGTAAGACCATTGTAGAAGGTACAGATTTGGGCTGACCGTTCTAACTGGTGATTAGGGCATTTCTTCAGCAGGGTTTTGAAACGCTCCCATGCGGTGTAAAGAGATTCATCATAACTTTGTTTGAAGTTAATGATGTCATTCTTCAGCTTGGTTTGTTTAGAAGGAGGGAAATATTTGGTTAAGAATTTAGTAGCCATCTCCGTCTAAGACGTGATGGAATCTTTTTCCAGTCCTTCAAACCAGGTTTGAGCATGATGAGTGAGAGAATAGGGGAACAAGTATAGCCGTACTATATCTTGTCCTATCCCTGGCTGTTTGTAGGAGTTCGAAAGAGATATGAATTTATCAAGGTGAGAATTAGGATCGTCATTCGGTAATCCATGAAACTGACAGCCATTTTGAATGAGCTGAATGATGTGATGTTTTAACTCGAACGAGTGTCCTTGAATCTCTGGAAATCTAATCGGTCCTCCTCGACCTTCAATCGAGGGTTTGGTATTTTCTGCTAAAGTCACGCGTAACGCCATTCGGTTTCTGATTCGTGCTTCCTTGCGTGCTTTATAGATTATCGCGTCTGGATCAGGTACGAATAACAGCTGCCCTGGTCTAGATCGGGTTTGGGTCATACACTGGGTATGCCTTTTTAATTTTTCGCAAATAAACTAAATTATACTAAACTAATTAATTTAAACTACTTCTAATCTAAGGTATCCTAATTTATTCTAAGGTAAGCTATCTAGGGTAAGCTAAAGTAATCTAAGTTAATCTAAAGTATTCTAGCTTAATTAACTAACTACCTACGGTGGATATGTTTTTGGTTCTGGCTACCGATTCCCTGGTATTTCGGTAACAAAGCTCCGCTCAAACTATCCAACAAACCAAGTGGCCAGGCCGACAACGGAGAGGCAGGATCCTTTTGGTCCCAATATAATTGGCGACTGTTCGGAAAATCCAATAACCAACGTCCGTATATAATTGTCTTTCTTAGACACCACTCAATGCTTGTGAACAGATCTGATTGGAACAATATTTGCCTGATACCAGTTCCCCGGCAGCGGCGCCAAAAAACTAGTGGTCTCCCGTGATATGGCCGAAACTGACGGTTTTATTTTGCGCGGTGTCGTCGGGCCGCGGCTCGCCGGAATCAGCCACTTACGGGAGTACGGTACTGTTTTAAATTTATATTTAGCGGGGCCTAAATCTTACTACTCCTTACAAGTAAGGGAAGTTTGACCTAGGGTCGTATTTTTGAGATATCAGTAGCATTGAACCTATATCCTAGCCTAAGATAGTTAGGGAGTAGTAAATTATCTGTTTTTGGGATTTTCTAGTTTTAAAAGATAGATAAAGTAAATACGATAAAATTTGTAATTCAGATAAGGTTAAGATAAGTGCATACTATGACTTCATCAGTTATGCCGCCGAGATTACGGAATGATGGCTCATGAATAGGCAGAGGCCTTGTATTCATTACACTAGTCCTAAACGCCCCTGTCATAAGACATGTCACTGGGAAATGCGTTAGGCTTGAAGATTCTGAATAGACAGCAACGCCCCTTACCCCCGACGCCCGTGCAGTCTGACTACAGGCATACACGTTCAGACGGCTCATCCAATTGAGCGACTCGGTTGGGTGGCGTATTAACGTTCCAAAATAGTCTAAACTTTCTTAAGCGTAATAGAATACATGACTTACCGTATCCGAGAGACGTGATGTGTTTTAATGCTTTCGTTAAATGATTGGTAAAAGGTAGTTAGGCCCTAAAAAGAGTTTAACCATAAGGGAACACCATGGCCAAGTCTAGATGACTTCCATGAACACGTCCGGTTATCCTAACGGTCCAATCCTTTATGCGTCTAAACAAACAGTTCCTTAATTAACTAAGAATCCCTCAAGCGGGGTGCAATGCTTGAGACCGCGTTATGGTGCAGTGTACTGGTCAACACTAACCGTGTTCCATGGCCTTACTTAGCAGAGGTACAGCCTACAACAACCGCTGTGCTTCGGAATGCACGTACAAAGTTTATATGCTTAGTGACTACACCAGCATGGTCTGGGGACCGACAATGTACTAGGGGTCTAGTTAGATGTTTCACTACGAAAGAGTCCTCAGTCGGATCCAAAGCTCGATAGACTTACTACAACCGGTGTGCCTCAATCGATCTTACGTTGTATCCGAGAGATTTCTCTTACCAAGGGGTGACACAGATAGTGTACTCTGAATCGGGGTTCGCGACTTCCCAATAACAGAGCCTATAACTACGTTCTATTAGTTGGAAAAGCGATTGAGTTTAAAGCACAATCGGAAAGCATCTCAACAACATACGCAAGCCATAATATTATTTCGGCATTATAACTGGCTACATCATAGCATACACTAAAGGTAACTACTCGCTAATCATGGAAATAATATCAATAAACATTATATAAGATAAGGGATAGAAGTACCAGTAGATTAAACGAGTTCTGAATACAAAAGTGACAACTTCAAGACTCCAGACCGCTCCTAATACAATCTTCGGCGTTCTTCTCCGGGTACTAGGTTTCCCGCACGGAGTCGAAGGCCTTGAGAGTATGACTAATATTGTACAAGAGAGAGAGAGAAGTGAATTGAAGTGTGTGTTGAAAATGAATGCACAAAGCCCTTTAAATAGACTTGAAACTGCCCAGAAATCCGGCTGGCAGGCCGGATGGCAGGCCGGATGGTGGGCCGGATCTGGCAAGCCGGATCCGTGCTGCCAGACCGGATGGTGGGGCGGATTTGGCAGGCCGAATCCATTGTGGCAGGCCGGATGGTACCCCGGATGGCAGGCCGGATCCGTGGTCTTGGTCAGCTTGTTTCCTGGATCGTAATTTGATTTCTTGACTTTCACCGTTTTCGCTCTAGAATCTTCGTTTTAGCTCCGATTCTCTTGATTCTTTTTGCACCGTCTTCTTAATTACTTGTTCTTCAATTCTATCTGACGAAGTGGGTATTTTGCCGACAAAGTTGGAATCTTCCTTGTTTTTGGGCCTCAATACCGGGGTGAAAACGTGACTTTTTAGCCGATATCATGGCCGGAGTTCCCGAGAGGCATCTAATGCACTTTTAGGACACGGAACCTAGGAATTGAGACATGAATGACCTAGTATGCCTATTGACTGTTCCGAAGAGACCTCTTAGGAGCTGTTAAGATCTAGTTAGTGCCTTTACTGTATGACCCAAGCCTATTGCATGTTCTTGTTTGATTGTTGCCTTAGGTCTCAGCCATATCAACTGTTTAGGTACTCTTTAGGTTTCTATCTGCTTTACTATCAGCTTGTCAACTATAATGCTGTATAATGTTTGTTTCATTGTGATCTCACTAGTATGAAGTAACGGTAGTTAGCCAACATTATCATAATATTAATATTATTATTTTAATATAGATATTGAAAATATTAATATCTGTAATAATATAAATTATATTTTGAAAATAGTTTAATAACGGTAGTAATTATATATTATAATATATTAATATATTATAATATAATCAATAATATATTAAACCTATTATTTTATATTAATAATAGGTGTGTTCAGACGGCTCATCCAATTGAGCGACTCGGTTGGGTGGCGTATTAACGTTCCAAAATAGTCTAAACTTTCTTAAGCGTAATAGAATACATGACTTACCGTATCCGAGAGACGTGATGTGTTTTAATGCTTTCGTTAACGATTGGTAAAAGGTAGTTAGGCCCTAAAAAGAGTTCAACCATAAAGGAACACCATGGCCAAGTCTAGATGACTTCCATGAACACGTCCGGTTATCCTAACGGTCCAATCCTTTATGCGTCTAAACAAACAGTTCCTTAATTAACTAAGAATCCCTCAAGCGGGGTGCAATGCTTGAGACCGCGTTATGGTGCAGTGTACTGGTCAACACTAACCGTTATGGTGCTTGAGGGATTCTTAGTTAATTAAGGAACTGTTTGTTTAGACGCATAAAGGATTGGACCGTTAGGATAACCGGACCTGTTCATGGAAGTCATCTAGACTTGGCCATGGTGTTCCTTTATGGTTGAACTCTTTTTAGGGCCTAACTACCTTTTACCAATCGTTAACGAAAGCATTAAAACACATCACGTCTCTCGGATACGGTAAGTCATGTATTCTATTACGCTTAAGAAAGTTTAGACTATTTTGGAACGTTAATACGCCACCCAACCGAGTCGCTCAATTGGATGAGCCGTCTGAACGTGTATGCCTGTAGTCAGACTGCACGGGCATCGGGGGTAAGGGGCGTTGCTGTCTATTCAGAATCTTCAAGCCTGACGCATTTCCCAGTGACATGTCTTATGACAGGGGCGTTTAGGACTAGTGTAATGAATACAAGGCCTCTGCCTATTCATGAGCCAGCATTCCGTAATCTCGGCGGCATAACTGATGAAGTCATAGTATGCACTTATCTTAACCTTATCTGAATTACAAATTTTATCGTATTTACTTTATCTATCTTTTAAAACTAGAAAATCCCAAAAACAGATAATTTACTACTCCCTAACTATCTTAGGCTAGGATATAGGTTCAATGCTACTGATATCTCAAAAATACGACCCTAGGTCATACTTCCCTTACTTGTAAGGAGTAGTAAGATTTAGGCCCCGCTAAATATAAATTTAAAACAGTACCGTACTCCCGTAAGTGGCTGATTCCGGCGAGCCGCGGCCCGACGACACCGCGCAAAATAAAACCGTCAGTTTCGGCCATATCACGGGAGACAACTAAGTTTTTATTTTCAAAAACTTCTTTTTGAACTAAATTATAGAGATACTGGGCCACGAGACGGAATTTCGAATACTAAAAAAGTTAAAAGGGCTTTGGTAAAACTTATGGACGATATCGGAGATTTACAGAAACGCGAGTGCAAAATGATTAGTGATTTCGAAGTATTTTCAATACACTCTGCGGATCTACTCTGGATGGTCAAAGAAGCTTTAAACTTGTCTTTCTTTCCGCGTCATTTCTGGAATTTAGTTGTAGAACCTGTGTAATTTGAAAGGTTAATTTTAATAAAATATTTTAATTTTTGTTTTAGTCATTTCCATTTTATTTTATTTTTCCTTTTATTTCTTGTTTTAGAAAATATAACAATACACAAAAATAATATAAAAACAACCGGATTAAAATCCGAGGTTTTATTTTGTTCGCCTTTTCTTAAAACCCTTTAATTTTTAAAATTATAAAAACTTAAAAATTGTGCGAGTCGGGTCGGGGAAATAAGCCCGCGTGCCACACGGGCCTTTTTCTTTCTATTTTCTCTTTCCTTCTTCCTCCTTTCCTCTTCATTTTTTTGAACTTTTCTCCCCTTCTGCTTCTCCTTCACCGTCGCACCACACACCACCACCAATCCTTCATTTCTCAACCAAAATCGACGATTCAAAGCTCAAATCTTAGTCTCTCGGGCCTCTTAAACTCATTTCTAGCGTCAATTTCGAACAAAAGGTACTCTTTCTTGGTTAAAATTTGATTTTTCTCTAAATATCAATTTTTGACTTTTTAGGAAAAACTTGATTTTTGATTCGATTTTGGGTTCCTTTGTGCTTAGATAGATAATGTGATTGCTTTATGTTAGTTTTTAGGCTAGATTGAGGCAATTAGGATAGTTTTTGGCTCACGACTCGTCACTTGAGGTTTTAGGGTGAAAATTGGGTGAAATTCTTGGTAATTTGATGTTTTGCTAGCTTTGTTAGGCCTAGTGATTCATTAGGATTGCTTAGAATCTGGTTTTGGAACAAAATAGGCTAGTTTGCTTGATTTTGAATTTTTGGTCAAACTACACGTTATTGGAACTTCGGTTTTGAGACGACCCGACCCAATCCATTGGGACGAATACAATAACATATGTTTACATCGCGAGGTACTTGACCTCTAAATGATACATTTTACAAACATTGCATTCGTTTTAAAAGACAAACTTTCCTTTACATCAAAAGTTAACAAGTATGCATACCATTTCATAATATCCAAACTATAAATGACCTAATCCGTCATTTACTTAATAATAATCTCTAATGAACTTCAACGACTCGAATGCAACGTCTTTTGAAATATGTCATGAATGACTCCAAGTAATATCCTTAAAATGAGCTAATGCACAGCGGAAGATTTCTTTCAAACCTGAGAATAAACATGCTTTAAAGTGTCAACCAAAAGGTTGGTGAGTTCATTAGTTTATAGTAATCATTTCATTTCATCATTTTAATAGACCACAAGATTTTAAGTATTATAAAAGTCGTGCAGAAGTCCCATTCCAACTACACAAGAAAAATATCATTCATATGAAGAACACCCGGTGAGGATTCCAAAATATAATAGTAACCATCTGTGCCGGTCTTTCACCCCACGGCTGAATACATGTGCCTTCAAAAATATAGAACCTCTGTGCCGGTCTTTACTCCCCCACGGCTGAACACATGTATATAAAATATAGGACAACCGGTGCCAAAATACAAAACCATTCACCCGGTTCGGGAGCTCATTCGCTCTAACCAAATAAAACCGGTGATAATACGTGCCATAATAATCAATCCCAACCCCAGATAATTCTATCATAGAATGCAGTTCGATTACTTGTGTCTATTTCGTAAAACAGTTATAAAAGTTGCGCATGTATTCTCAGCCCAAAAATGTAAAGGGTAAAAAGGCAAATGAAACTCACTTGTGATGATTTCCAAATAGATGGTAATAAGACTTGGCCTTTGACAAATTCACGAACCTAATAATAATATTCTTGTGTCAAGATATATATATATATATATATATATATATATATATATATATATATATATATATATATATATATATATATATATAATTAATATTCCATACTTATGATACTTGTGATAATTTTTAATTGTCCTTTGTTAGTAGTCCAATAGTCCGATAGTCCAATAGTCCGATAGTCCAACAGTATAAATATATATATAAATATAAATGCGTATATTGTGTTAGAATTCACTAACACTATAATATATTGTCTTAATATAGTAAGACACATAATATGTATATTGTCTGAAGCAATCCGCGACCCATTGTATACATGTCTCAGGCTCGATCACAACTCAAAGTATATATATATTTTGGAATCAACCTCAACCCTGTATAGCCAACTCCAACATTCACATATAGAGTGCCTATGGTTGTTCCGAAATATATATAGATGGGTCGATATGATATGTCAAAACGCTGTATACGGATCCACGGTGATCAAGTCATATATATATATATAGTGTCTTACGATCTTTATTAAGACTATAATATATTGTCGTAGAACTTAATCACGACTATTATAAATTGTACTTCCATAAGTTCGGGAACAAGACATGTATAAATACATGTAGGATACAAGGTAAGTTAGCTAGGATAAGGTTAGCATCCATTTTTATTAATCAAAACCGTCGCTAAAAAACAAGCAAAAATATCCAATTTTGTTTTACCCATAATTTCTTCATTACAAATCCGTTTTGAGTGATTCCGGTGGCCACGGTTTCGTATTGAACTTAACTTTATGAAACTAAACAGAAAAAGTATGAGTTTGTAGTCGAAAATCCAAGTTACAAGTCGTTTAATAAAAGGTAGTCATTTCCGTCGAAAGAACGACATCTTGAAGACCATTTTGAAAAACACACTTTCACTTTGAGTATAACCATGATTTTTGGATATGTTTCATATCCATATAAAATAAGATTTTTCACCAAAGGAATTCTTTTAATTCAAAGTTTAAGATAGGTTTCTAAAATTAAACCCAAAACAGCCCCCGTTGATCTATGACGGCGTATGTTCAGTTTTAAGGTGTTCTTCGTGTTTACAAGTTTTATATCCTTATGTTAGCTTGACATACTGTCATAATACATGTGTTGAAGTATTTTAAAAGTCAAGTTAGAAGGATTAAGTTTATTTGCAAACAAGTTTAGAATTAATCTAAACTATGTTCTAGTTATTATTAGTTATAAACTCAAAATAAGATAGCTATATGAATATGAATCGAATAAGATTATGAATAAGGTTACTACCTCAAATCAAATGAATAAAGTTGCTGGAGAAATAAGGAGAGTATTTTGAGTTCAAAGATACCCTTGATGGCTTGGAATTCTTGAAGTATAAACATGGAATGAACAAAAGTTCGAATAAGAATTCTATCTTGAATTAAGATAGTTATAAGTATATAAATTGAACCAAAATTTATATATGATTCTTACCTTGATTATTAGCTGAGAAGCTACTGATATGAAAGTAGGATTATGAATTCTAAAGAGTTTTGGAGTTGGATTGAAAGATTAGAAGTAAACTTGTACACTTGGAAGGTTATCTTGACATTTATGAAACTAGAACTTGTAAAATTTATGAAGAACACTTAGAACATGAAGATGAAACTTGAGAGAGATCAATTAGATGAAGAAAATTGAAGAATGAAAGTGTTTGTAGGTGTTTTTGGTCGTTCATAATGGATTAGATATAAAGGATGTGTCATTTTGTTTTCTTGTAAAAAAGTCATGAATGATTACTAAAGTTTTTGTAATTTTATGTAATCATTCATGCTAGTTGCCAAATGATGGTTCCCACAAGGTTAGGTAGCGCACATGGGCTGCTAAAAAGAAGATTTTTATGTGTATATACCAATAGTAAATACATCTAGAAGCTGGGTATGATACGGGTGTGAATACCGAATGAATACGTATAGAAATCTTGATGGAATTGAATGAGATTATGAGTATAGCTATCTTTGTTGAGTATAAGTATGTTAGTATATATGTACTTAAGTCCTTTAAAAGTGTATTAATTCATATTAATACAATACATATATATACATTTTAATTTAGAAGTTATTACAACGTTAATCGTTATATATATGTATATAGTCTTGAAGTCTTTAAGTTAGTAATCTCATTTTATGTATATAACCAAATGTTAATATATGTAATGAGATACTTAAATATCATTTTAACAAATCATAAGTATATATATATATATCCATATATACATCATTATATAATTATTTCAAATTATGACGTTCGTGAATCGTCAGACAACCTGGGTGGCCAAACATTTGTTTAAAATTTATTTCAAATTACCAAATCTTAATGAGTTTGATTGCTTAACATGTTGGAAACATTTAATCATGCAAAATATAGTTTCAAAACTTTCGAGACTCAACATTACAGATTTTTGCTTATCGTGTCGGATATATATAAAGATCAAAGTTTAAATTTGTTCGGAAATTTCCGGGTCGTCACAGTACCTACCCGTTAAAAGAAATTTCGTCCCGAAATTTGATTGAGGTCGTCATGGCTAACTATAAGAATGTTTTCATGACGAATATGAGTCGATAATAGAGTTTTATCATCATTGAGTAATATTGATAAAACAATTTTTGATTATACAAAGAGTATAAGTGAAACTATCGCAAAAGAGTGGAATGAGTAAATATAGAATCATTTTAACTGATGACGTAGTTTTGATTGATATCCGGAATTCAAGGAATTTGGAAGAAATTTTCATAATAAGATTTGATTCTTCGGTAATTAAGGAGATCCAAATCTTCTTTGGTTTATCGCGATAATCTGCTTCGATTGTTATGTCGGATATTTCCCTATAAATCCACCTTCTCCATTTCCTTACAATTCACACCTTCTATTCTTTCTTCCTCAATTTATACCTTAAAGCATTCGTTAATATGCTTCACCCTATCCTGATCCTTGATATCCTCTTAACGTTCATATCTGTCATTCTTCTTTTTAATCTGCCACCAGAAGAATCTATTTACTTTTACTATACCCTAGGGTTTATAGTGTTTCTAGTCCTCCCGTGTCTTTATATTGCTATTTTCATTGACATCTACGGTTTATAATTTACGGGCGGTTGTTGGGTTTTATATCTTCCCTTATGCCTCGACGTTCCTGCTTCTGTCTTCTATAATCGCTGTCATCCACAGTTAATGCTCTCTTCTATTTGCTGCGATTTAGACTCCAGTTTCTATTTCGGAGCTTTGTCCTTTCGTTTCTTCTTCTTGCGATTAAATAGCTCTTGTAATGGTCCAGAATTCGTAGGTATGGATTTCAGAATGAACATAGTAATTGTTCTAAGAAGGAATTTGAAAGGGTACGATATTGATTTGTCAAATTACCAGAATACCCTGGAAAAGACCGAATCATCAAGAAATATTTTCTTGATATGTTTAGAGATTAGATAGAATGTAAGAGTCGTGTAAATGGTGCATGATGACGGTATGTTCTGTGAATCATCACGTCCATTAGAAACTCAGCATGAATTACTGTAATATAATGACGTTGATCAAGTGTCATTATATTATACTAACCCATGCATCAATTCCCAACACTACTTCAAAACATTCATATTAAATTTTTTTTTAGAATTTAGAAACTAACACAGTTTCTTTTATGTTGCAGGTATTACGGAGAGATAAATGATCTCAGATAAAAATCGTTACGATAATATCTCCAGAAATATGGAGAATATGTATAATGAAAGATACGAAGATATCTTATAATATTTAAGGTGAGATGATGATGAAGAATATCTGTCTGTGAAGGTTTAGAATAAGAAGTAAGGTATTTACTAATGAGTTCAGCAGGCACTGAATCATTTGGATCCCTTGAAGGCAGATTTAGTCTCTGTGATTTGTCCGCTGCTTCCTTCATACTTTGCTCAATTCGTTTTTCAGTACCAAATCTTTTCTTTTTCTGAGCTTTACCAACTCACTATCTTTTATCATCAGACTTTTGACCGTTTAGATCGTCTATCATGTTTATGTTTCCTCTGCATTTTAATGCTATAATATCTGAATCACTGATTATCAATTCGAAGTGGGTTCAGGGGAATCGTGTTAAACTACGACTTTGGTTTCGAGAGCTTTTTAGGTACCAAAATTTCGAATAATGTGTGGTTGGATCATCATCTCGATTGTTCAATGTTCGAAGTGTCTTCCGGAATTTCGAAGGGTTTTAAATGCAGATTGTCATAGTCAATATCCAAATGATGAATTTGTCCTGACTCCGAATGATTTTCATATTCATCTGAGTGTTACGATTAAAAGTGATATTCTATCACAGTTTTGAAGTCAAAATATAGCTTTGAACAATGTAAGGATCTAAGTGTGATGATTTTGGTTGTATCTCGAGTTGAATTTTGAAATTCCTAAAATCAGAATATGTAGTTAGATTCGAATAAGTATGGTTGTTTTGATACTTATAGAAGAATGTATATTGGTATAGTTGATGATTATCAAATCAGAATTAAAGAACGTAGCATTTTAATTGTGAATTTAAATATCTCTCGGGTATTACCTACCCGTTAAAAAAAAATTCATAAATAATATTTTGTACAAGAGAATTTTTTTTTTATTACAATCTTTATGAAATATATGTATATATATTTTCTTCAGATGTAATACAGATTCAATGAGTTAATATCATATTAAGCTCATTTGATTTTCGGCTTGAATTAGAAATGAATAATCTCTAAAACATCAGAGATTACATAATCTTCACGGAGTATTTCACTAATGCAATCAATATTTTAATATTTATTTTTATTGATATTCTTCAGTGAAGGATGTTGATGCTTGAAGAATTCTTGCGAACTCCGCAATGTACGATTGATGTTTTCTAGAAAGTTTCGAGTGCATCGAAGATGAAAGTATAAAATCAACCATGTTATTGAATGATATACTTGATTTATTATGAAATATCATTCATTGAGTTGAAGCAGAGATTGTGATTAACAATGATTAAATTGTTAAAGAAGAATGTAAATCATAGCATATTAGTAATGTGAATTAACCGGATAGTTAATTTCCTTACATAATAGCTTAGTATAGAAAGATTTATTATGATTAAAATTTTATATATATATATATATATATATATATATATATATATATATATATATATATATATATATATATATATATATATATATACATATAAATTCTTCGGAGGAACTGAGTTAATACTTCATAACTCGTTGATGCAATATACTCGTTATTAATTTGTAATGGTTTCCACAGTGATTCTTGAACTGGCGAAACTTGTGATGTTAGAGGTGCTGACGATTCTAATAGTGTGGACAGCACAGACTATGTTGGTGAGGCTATGAGTACTGGTGATGCTATTTGGTAAAACAAGTCTAGCTTGTAGACCACGCACCATTCTTGTCAGGGTTTCGATCCTTTTCTCCATCATCTCTGTCCACTCATCTGGTTTATGGTTAAGGCGGAGGTAGATAATCTCTAAAACTTTAGAGATTACATAATCACCACAGAATGTTTCTCTGATGAAATTATGAATCAATACTTCATCGTTTGTTGTTGTCGGTACTCCTTGGTATTTTTGGTGTGTGTGACATTGATATCCGATGTACAGATTGGGATATTGAAGTGTGTGATGCGGATGTGATTGTTGGTGGTGGTAATGATCCTGTTGATGTTAGTAATGGTGGTTGCTGTTGATGCCGATGATGCTGCTGGTGCTTATGATATTGAGGCTTGCGATGTAGATGTTACTGGCGGTACTGGTTACGCTGCTGGTGCTGCTGATGGTGTTTGTAATCTTCGCACCGTATTCTCCAAAGCCACTACCCGAGCACGGAGCTCGTTAACTTCTGCTAGTACACCGGGATGATTAGCGGTTGGAGTGAGCGAATGAACAAGATCCGAAATATGGGATATTATGTAATCATGATGAGATACTCTAGAAATGAGAGAAAAAAATGGTTTCTCGAATAGGTTCGCCGGTGAGTGCTTCAAGTTCATCGCCAATAGGGCAATTTGGTGGATGGAAGGGATCACCTTCTTCTTGTCTCCAGTGATTTAGTATATTACGTACCCATCCCCAATTCATTCAGAATAGATGATGGGAGATTGGTTGATCCATTCCGGTGACGCTGCCTTCGGAGCCCGAATGGAAATCCATGTCGGCATAACTGTCAGAATCGGAGGAATTCGAACTAGATGCAGAATCCATCTCTTATAATCGGGGAAATGAATTTTTTTTTTTTTTTTATGGAATAGATTGTAGGATTTAGATTTGGTATTCTTCAATACATAGTTTACATATGTATATATATTACCCAAATCCCATAAATTACGGAGGAATCTTTGAAAAATGTCATTCAAAGTTCACAATAACAGATATGTCAGGATAAAATTTCGTCTATACACTATTATGCAATAAATGCAAGAAACGCGTTTAGACTAAAGAATAATAAGCAGGTAGTTTCTTAAGAAGAGTAGTAAATGATTTCCGACTAAAAATGATAAGCAAAACTTTTGACATGCAAACACGGTCGAAGTCCAGACTCACTAATGTATCCTAACAACTTATCAGTTAGACACACTAATGCAGACCTGGTTCGCTAAGACCACCGCTCTGATACCACATGAGACGACCCGACCCAATCCATTGGGACGAATACAATAACATATGTTTACATCGCGAGGTACTTGACCTCTAAATGATACATTTTACAAACATTGCATTCGTTTTAAAAGACAAACTTTCCTTTACATCAAAAGTTAACAAGTATGCATACCATTTCATAATATCCAAACTATAAATGACCTAATCCGTCATTTACTTAATAATAATCTCTAATGAACTTCAACGACTCGAATGCAACATCTTTTGAAATATGTCATGAATGACTCCAAGTAATATCCTTAAAGTGAGCTAATGCACAGCGGAAGATTTCTTTCAAACCTGAGAATAAACATGCTTTAAAGTGTCAACCAAAAGGTTGGTGAGTTCATTAGTTTATAGTAATCATTTCATTTCATCATTTTAATAGACCACAAGATTTTAAGTATTATAAAAGTCGTGCAGAAGTCCCATTCCAACTACACAAGAAAAATATCATTCATATGAAGAACACCCGGTGAGGATTCCAAAATATAATAGTAACCATCTGTGCCGGTCTTTCACCCCACGGCTGAATACATGTGCCTTCAAAAATATAGAACCTCTGTGCCGGTCTTTACTCCCCCACGGCTGAACACATGTATATAAAATATAGGACAACCGGTGCCAAAATACAAAACCATTCACCCGGTTCGGGAGCTCATTCGCTCTAACCAAATAAAACCGGTGATAATACGTGCCATAATAATCAATCCCAACCCCAGATAATTCTATCATAGAATGCAGTTCGATTACTTGTGTCTATTTCGTAAAACAGTTATAAAAGTTGCGCATGTATTCTCAGCCCAAAAATGTAAAGGGTAAAAAGGCAAATGAAACTCACTTGTGATGATTTCCAAATAGATGGTAATAAGACTTGGCCTTTGACAAATTCACGAACCTAATAATAATATTCTTGTGTCAAGATATATATATATATATATATATATATATATATATATATATATATATATATATATATATATATATATATATATATATAATTAATATTCCATACTTATGATACTTGTGATAATTTTTAATTGTCCTTTGTTAGTAGTCCAATAGTCCGATAGTCCAATAGTCCGATAGTCCAACAGTATAAATATATATATAAATATAAATGCGTATATTGTGTTAGAATTCACTAACACTATAATATATTGTCTTAATATAGTAAGACACATAATATGTATATTGTCTGAAGCAATCCGCGACCCATTGTATACATGTCTCAGGCTCGATCACAACTCAAAGTATATATATATTTTGGAATCAACCTCAACCCTGTATAGCCAACTCCAACATTCACATATAGAGTGCCTATGGTTGTTCCGAAATATATATAGATGGGTCGATATGATATGTCAAAACGCTGTATACGGATCCACGGTGATCAAGTCATATATATATATATATATAGTGTCTTACGATCTTTATTAAGACTATAATATATTGTCGTAGAACTTAATCACGACTATTATAAATTGTACTTCCATAAGTTCGGGAACAAGACATGTATAAATACATGTAGGATACAAGGTAAGTTAGCTAGGATAAGGTTAGCATCCATTTTTATTAATCAAAACCGTCGCTAATAAACAAGCAAAAATATCCAATTTTGTTTTACCCATAATTTCTTCATTACAAATCTGTTTTGAGTGATTCCGGTGGCCACGGTTTCGTATTGAACTTAACTTTATGAAACTAAACAGAAAAAGTATGAGTTTGTAGTCGAAAATCCAAGTTACAAGTCGTTTAGTAAAAGGTAGTCATTTCCGTCGAAAGAACGACATCTTGATGACCATTTTGAAAAACACACTTTCACTTTGAGTATAACCATGATTTTTGGATATGTTTCATATCCATATAAAATAAGATTTTTCACCAAAGGAATTCTTTTAATTCAAAGTTTAAGATAGGTTTCTAAAATTAAACCCAAAACAGCCCCCGTTGATCTATGACGGCGTATGTTCAGTTTTAAGGTGTTCTTCGTGTTTACAAGTTTTATATCCTTATGTTAGCTTGACATACTGTCATAATAAATGTGTTGAAGTATTTTAAAAGTCAAGTTAGAAGGATTAAGTTTATTTGCAAACAAGTTTAGAATTAATCTAAACTATGTTCTAGTTATTATTAGTTATAAACTCAAAATAAGATAGCTATATGAATATGAATCGAATAAGATTATGAATAAGGTTACTACCTCAAATCAAATGAATAAAGTTGCTGGAGAAATAAGGAGAGTATTTTGAGTTCAAAGATACCCTTGATGGCTTGGAATTCTTGAAGTATAAACATGGAATGAACAAAAGTTCGAATAAGAATTCTATCTTGAATTAAGATAGTTATAAGTATATAAATTGAACCAAAATTTATATATGATTCTTACCTTGATTATTAGCTGAGAAGCTACTGGTATGAAAGTAGGATTATGAATTCTAAAGAGTTTTGGAGTTGGATTGAAAGATTAGAAGTAAACTTGTACACTTGGAAGGTTATCTTGACATTTATGAAACTAGAACTTGTAAAATTTATGAAGAACACTTAGAACATGAAGATGAAACTTGAGAGAGATCAATTAGATGAAGAAAATTGAAGAATGAAAGTGTTTGTAGGTGTTTTTGGTCGTTCATAATGGATTAGATATAAAGGATGTGTCATTTTGTTTTCTTGTAAAAAAGTCATGAATGATTACTAAAGTTTTTGTAATTTTATGTAATCATTCATGCTAGTTGCCAAATAATGGTTCCCACAAGGTTAGGTAGCTCACATGGGCTGCTAAAAAGAAGATTTTTATGTGTATATACCAATAGTAAATACATCTAGAAGCTGGGTATGATACGGGTGTGAATACCGAATGAATACGTATAGAAATCTTGATGGAATTGAATGAGATTATGAGTATAGCTATCTTTGTTGAGTATAAGTATGTTAGTATATATGTACTTAAGTCCTTTAAAAGTGTATTAATTCATATTAATACAATACATATATATACATTTTAATTTAGAAGTTATTACAACGTTAATCGTTATATATATGTATATAGTCTTGAAGTCTTTAAGTTAGTAATCTCATTTTATGTATATAACCAAATGTTAATATATGTAATGAGATACTTAAATATCATTTTAACAAATCATAAGTATATATATATATATATATCCATATATACATCATTATATAATTATTTCAAATTATGACGTTCGTGAATCGTCAGACAACCTGGGTGGCCAAACATTTGTTTAAAATTTATTTCAAATTACCAAATCTTAATGATTTTGATTGCTTAACATGTTGGAAACATTTAATCATGCAAAATATAGTTTCAAAACTTTCGAGACTCAACATTACAGATTTTTGCTTATCGTGTCGGATATATATAAAGATCAAAGTTTAAATTTGTTCGGAAATTTCCGGGTCGTCACAGGTTTTTCCTATAGTTAAAACGTTTTTAAAACTTAGGATTGCCTTAGAACTAGTCCAAATAATGATTTCAATGATTTGCTCGTGAAAATGTAGCCTACTCCTTGATTTTCCTTATTTTGTACGTTTTGAACAAAATGGATATTTTTAGGTCAAACAAGTCTAAACGTTGACTTTGAAATGTTATAGCTCATTCTTGATGTCTAAAAATAATTAAGGTAATTAAAAATGGTCTTTCGGATCATTGTATGCTTAAAATTCATCATTTTTGGCTTAAAATTGCTTATTACGACTAAATGGCTATAATTATTTATTTATTGCTTTATTTCTAGTAATCACGGGTACGCTTTGAATTTTGCTCTAAATTTATAATATAGTTCATTTCTTTGTTGTTTGCGGTAATTTTGGCTATATTTGACTATAACAGGATTTTGGAAAACTTCATTTTTAAAGCCCTCATTTCGAATTTTTTTCGAAAAATATAGGCAATTTTGGAGTTTAAATGTTTAATTTTGGAACATGACCTACTTTATTTGATTGTGCAGATGTCTCGTCGTCGCAACCACGTGGATTTGCCCAATTGTCTTCTTAATCAGGATGACCCAGAAATATATGAGCCTGCCATGCATGTTTGGTATAACCGTGTCAAATCCGGGAATAAGTACCTCAATTGGACGATCCTGGAAGAGTGTGGATGGAACCAGGATCTTGGGAGGATGCTTCAGTTCCAAGCCGATAGTAGGACGCATAGGGCTTGGAAAATATTATTTGAGCTTAACGAGGTCACCTACGATGAGCCATATGCTGAATTTATGGCTACATGGAGTTTTGATTCGGACGTGGGCCAAGGCGATTATCTCACACAACAGTGTATTCACTTCAGACATCGGAACAGATGGCATCATTTAACTCTTGGACAGTTTGCACAATACCTCTAGTTATATAAGGAATCTCAGCTGCGCCGAAGGATATTTAGAAACGGCCTAATCTCCCCAAATCAGATCCGACACAATGAATTCTGGCGCGAACACACAACCGATGACGAAGACTGGCACTCAAATAAAAAGGCCTCTAAGTTTAGAAACCCCGCACTCCGAATACTTCACCACCTCATCACCAAAACCCTTTATCCGAAAGCGAAACACGGCGGCGCAGTCACTATCAAGGATATGCGCTTAATGAGTGCCATCATCAGCAACCACAACATTCAGGTGGCACATCTCCTTGCTCAATCATTTACTGCAGAGAAATGTTCGGCACCCACAGTTGTCCCGGTTTTGGGAGGGGTTGTCACCAAGCTGCTTAGGCAAATGGGTTTGCTAGGTGATTTGGATCGTTATAGGATTGGGGCTATGTCCGAAGAGGTGGGGTATAAGCTGTTGAGCAGTATGGATTTGATTCGCGTAGAGGATGAACGCTTGATTATCCTACCACATCCCGACATACCCAACTCCGAGGAGTATATGGTGCCAGGTGTTAGAGTTCAGGGGTTCAGGCATGACAGTCGTACTCAGCAGGGTAGTAGGAGGAGAGGTTCGCAGGAACCTAGAGATGAGGATGATCCGACGGCTCACGGGAGGCCCACAGACACCCGCCGACATTCATCAGTCGGAGAGGGTGATCGCCCGAGATCACGTTACCCACCTTATGGATATCAGTATCATATGGGGACCATACCGGGGCCGGAGAGTTGGTTTTCTCAGCATGCGATCCTCGAGAACTTGGATCATTGGGTATATCACGCGGCGAGACGTCACGACATTCCGCCACCACCACATGAGTATCCGGTGATGCAGGCATTTCGTGATCCCATGGGGCCAGGTCCTAGCCATCAGTTTTCTGGACCTCCAGATCCGCCTACTCAGCATTTCACTCAGCATACCGTAATCACATCAGATCCTCCACAGACTACAGTGGGTCAGGGCTTCATCGATCAGTTATTTCACACCGACCCCATTCCTACATCTGGACAGGACGCGGTATGGGATCGGGCTGCAGAGCAGAGTACAGCTGCCAGGGTCACTCAGGGTATACAGGGCATGGACGTAAACCGCCAGTGGGGGCAAAACAGGGACTCGCAAGGTAGTTTCGGTTGGAGCGCGGGCCCGATGGTACATACGAGCACTTCATCGCTGACAGGGTTAATAGCTAGATCGGGGGAAATTGAATTTAGGATAACCTCATACACTAACACAGCGGAGTTGGCCGCTCAGTTGGCTACGGATGAGGAAATGACCAGCGAGGGTCAATCTAGGCTTAGGAACCCTACAGGAGCTCGTACCAGAGTCGTCTACTCGCCACCCTACTCCGCACCCCAGCCAGGGCCTTGAGTACATCTTTTGGAACATTTTCATCATTATTATGCTTGCTACATTTTATTTATCATGCTACATTACATTTTGTACGCCCAGTTTTGGGCACTGTTACTTTTATTATTAGTGTGTTTGTTTCTAGAATAATATTGCATGAATAAACGTCACCAAGCAAACGACGATCGAGACCATACAAGGAAGATATTGGAGCAGAAATGACGTAAACTTGGACGACGCCGGTACCAGAATTGAAGAATCCAGACAAAGCGCGCCACCCAAATTGCACGTCTTGGAATCCTAGGGGAGT
Source organism: Rutidosis leptorrhynchoides (assembly GCF_046630445.1). Classification (NCBI taxonomy): domain Eukaryota; kingdom Viridiplantae; phylum Streptophyta; class Magnoliopsida; order Asterales; family Asteraceae; genus Rutidosis; species Rutidosis leptorrhynchoides. The sequence goes on along the minus strand of NC_092337.1, from coordinate 338,426,162 downwards.
ACTACGTTTCCAAACACCTTTTCAATTAGAATATACGCAATTACTATACCACTATAAAATCTAAGTGTGGGATTGACAACCCCACCAATATAAACTTTTAATAAAACAAACGCCTCTTTTTTAAAACCAAAGTGTGGGATACTCCATATCCTTAACATTGAGGACAATGTTATTTTAAAGTGTGGGATAGCAAATGTTGCACATAACGATTCTTGTAAAATCCTCAAGTTTTTCATAAAATTTAAAACTTTTTGAACTATAAAACGCTAAGGATAATTAAATTCTACAAAAGATCAAAACATTTTTATTACAAAATAGACAAAAAGGGTAAAACAAGGTTGAAAACTTTTTGCGAAAAATCAAAATCAATTTCCAATAGAGCATTGCATAACGAAAGGCGCAATTCGACCCGTTATAATTGTTGTGAGGCACCCTGATGTGTGTAGCGGGGGTGTACGAAATAGCTTATATTTTTACTACGGAATGCTACAAAATATTACACAAGTTTTATTAATTTACGGATGGGATATACCTAAACCTTGCTACAACACTATAGGCAGTGTACCTAATCGTAGAGTAGTGTAGTTTTTAGTAAGTCCGGTTCGTTCCACAGGGAGCTAGTTATGTTTAACGCTATATTTTTACACATAATATTTGTAAAAATGCAAAAATATATATATGTACTAGTAGTAGTATTATTATTATAAAAGGGGGTTTTTATCGTTTAATGACCGGTTTGTCGATTTTAAGCGTAAAAATAAATGACGGAATTTAAAGTGCATAAAATAAATAACAAAATTAAAATGACAATAAATAAAATTACAGTAAATGAAAGTACGATGAAAAAAAATAATAAAACAATTATGCTTATTTGAACTTCCGTAATCATGATGTTCGACGTGTTAATTTTTAGTTTTAGTCCGATGGGTTAATTGTCCTTTGTCCTGGATTATTCAAGATGTCCATACGGTTTTGTCCATAATGGTCCAACGGGCATAATTATAAATGCGAGGTTCTTCGTCAAATAGTCCTTATGTCCGAAGTCAAATATTCCAACTAATTGGGGACTTAAACTGTAACAAGGTCTTAATTCTTTGTTTAATGAATACACCAGGTTATCGACTGCGTGTACCCCAAGGTTTTAATACTTTGTTAATAATTACACCCAATTACCCTTGAATGTAATCCACCCCTGTTTCAACAAGTCTAGTGACCAATAATTCACCCCCCGTTTCCGGTTAAATGAATAATAATATGTACTTATAAATATCCCGCCCACCATATCCGATTAGGCGTATGTGGATATTTATAGATACACAAAATTATAACCTTTATATAAAATTAACGAGGTATCGTTAATTAAATATAAAGCCCATTAAAAGCCCATAGTCTAATTTCCACAAGTGTCGTTCTTTTGTCCAAACCCCAATTATGGTCCAAAGTCCAATTACCCCAATTTTAGTGTTTAGCCTTACATCACGATTACTTCGGTATTAAATAAGCATAATAACGGCTTAGCTACTAGACATTAATTTAAAAAGGAAGAACATAGCTTACAGTGGTGAATAATCGCGTAGCGTTACACGGACAGAGTTCCGACTTAAAACCCGTAAAACATTCTTACAATAACCTTATTATTATTAACTTAAATTAAAATTAAAATTATAATTATAAATATATATTACATAAGAAAGAAAGAAGATTGGAAAAGGTGTAGTCCTAATTCATCGAATTACATGCCTTTTATAGGCAAAATATCAATTTGAATTTTCACTTACGACCCCTGAACTATGCTCAATTAACAACTTTTTATTATTTAATATTATTCTTATTATGAATTATTTAAATATTATATTTTATTCTTGTGCATAGTTGGCTTGTAATTTTTACACCGTTGCGTCGAGCGTTGAGAGTTGGTTCATGTCCCGGTTCCGGATTTTCGAACGTCCTTTCGTACTATTTTATATCGTGTACTTTGCGTTTTGCGTCTTGTACTCTTGTCATTTTTAGAAGTTCTTCATCAATAATTTGAACCTTTTTGATTGTATCTTGTACTTTTGAGCTTTTTGGACCTTTGTGTCTTCAATTCGTCATTTTCGCCTTTTGTCTTCGCACTTATTTAATATAAACGAATATTACTTGAAAATGGAACAATTGCAACTAAAATTTTGTCTTTCTTGGGGGATAATGCTATGAAATATATGTTCCTTTTTAGCTTTATCAAATATCCCCACACTTGAACGTTGCTTGTCCTCAAGCAATACAGTCTTGAAATAAAAACATCACACGAATCACTTCTTTATTCTTCACACTTTGTACATCAGTGATTTCAATACGGCGGTATGAACAATGGTAGTAACAATGTAACCATGGTTAAAGGTGGGTGTGTCATCCACAGTTGCCTTGGGTTTAGGTCAACGACACTTGCAATCAAATAGCCGATTAGCAAAGTGCACATTTGAAAGGTGGTTTACAGTCCCACATGACTTATGAAAATGTAGATCCTTAAGGAAATTGGATCTTTATGAAAACATTTGATCTTTTGAAAATTCAAGCTAGATTTTACCCTAGACAAGTTTTCCGGAATAACCCTTCACCGGTGTTTGCAAAATGATTTTTGTGGGTTTTGTGGGTTTCAGATTTGAAAATTTTAGCTCAAAACTTATGGTTTTGTGTCACCCACTTGCTAACCTTGTATTAGGAAAGCAACACGTCCAGTTTACTTGTCCCGTATATTACCTTTCGGTAAACTACCGTCCGGTTGTAAAGGAAAGCGATGAACAAGAAACTGTTAAGGCAATGTCTAATGACATGCAGATGATTATGGTCTTTAAACGTGTTGGATGCTAGAACTATCCTTGGTAGGAGCAATAGTAAAGATCATCCTATAATTTTTCGGTCTGGCACAAGGTCCTGTCTCCGACCATGCTATGCAACCACCGTTCTTACGGTTGACACCCGATTTGGTTCAGGTGACCTAATGAATTCTAGGTGAATTCCTAGGATTTTACGTTCAATGGTAATGAACGCATTGAAAATGGGTTTTTAGAAAACAAATCGGTTTGTAATTTTGATCAAAATATTTTCTCGTACAAGCTCGAGTTTAGATATCATCGAATTCCATGAGTTTGAATTCTCAATCTTTAAGGTCAATCTCAAGGATTGAATAATATTAGTCTTAAAAGCTGATTTTTAATCTTTTAAGGAGATTATCCTTTCTGGGGATCTGATTCATTAGTCTTATCCAGCTAATTTGCACGGTGCCTCCCCATTGTACGAGATAAATCCTTCTCATGGTTAGGATAAATCTGACCACTTGGCGACCCTGTTTGATGCTGAGGTCCGTGGATTTCCTGCTGATTTTAGAGATGACTTTTCTAGATTTTTCGTCAACCTACAGCTGGTCTGGACGACAACTTCCTGACCTAAATCAAGAAGCGCGTGTCTTTTTCGGAAGACTTTACTTCCTTTTAATGATGGAATTGATTCATCGTGTAGATCCATCTTTCATTACAGTAAATCGGGTAAAACAGTTAATTTAGTCCAAAACAAAAGCATAAAGCTCGTCGAATGATAGATGGCGCGCCTCATCGTTCATCCCTTCTTCTTTTATCACACATGTTTTTCTTCAAGAACGGTTGCTTTTCTGAACTGTATGCTAATATTTGAAAATGTCTTTTACCCTAACTTATCATGCATTTTTATTAACGAGTTATGCACTAACCCGAACCCCTAATTTAACGTTAAGTGGGGTTAGACTTCCCCACACTTATCTGACGACATGTGAAATCGGTGGAATAAGTTCCTCGAATTAAAATAGTGAGCCAGTTATTAACATTTCGGGTGCTGTATAATATATCAATGGGTTTAAAGTTTAGACCCACCCGATCGTCGCTACTTAATTCTTTTTTAAGTGTAGCTTTTAGTAAATGGATATGTCTCTTTTCTGGTTCTTGGTTAAATGGATCGTTATATACCGACATACCTATTATAGGGCGGACAATTCCTAATATTTCCTTTCGTTTATTCTTGGGATCAAAGTTTTCACCTCTATTACCCAATTGGGTAAAATCCGAGGTGTCATTATCTATTACATCTCGTGGTTCATCTTCAGTAGATGACTCCTCTATTGAGAATATTGGGTTGGAAGGTTGTGGAATGGTGAAGTTCGGTTTGGTCTCGAGGGTAAAATTTTCAACGTTATCGTTTTCCCAATAGTACCAATTTGTCTCCCTTACTTCATCTTTATCCATTGATGGACTGATGATTTCGTCGGTAGAGGCTAATGTGTCGATATGTTGTGAAATTGGTAAGACTGAATAAAAAGTATCATCGGGATAGTTGGTGATTTCGGAGCTCTCGAATTCATCAAAATTCGATGATATGAGATTTTCTTGCACAATACTCCTCAGATTAACAGGTGTGTAGTCTGATAGAGTTTCAGCTTGCCTATTTGCAAACTCTTTCATTTGTTCACTTTGAGCATCGAGTTTTTCGAGTTTGATTTTCATATGATCTAAAGAATTTTCGGACACATAATTTTCCTTTTCTTCTGGTTGCTGAGTTTGGATATATTCTTGGGAATAATCCCAATTTGAATTGTGTTCTTCGTAATCGTTCCATTCAGGTTCTGTGGGTGCGTAATTTTCCATAGGAACATAATAGTAACATTCCCATGTTGAGTGATAATCTCCACAGATTTCATAACCAGTTATTGTTTCGTCGTTCGCGATCCAAGATTGACTGAGCGAATTGTCATCAACACTCGGTTGAGAGTATTGATTTAATTGATTTTGGAGTTCGAAAAGAGTTTCCAAGGCCTTGTTTTCAAAATTTTCCATTTTATTTCGATGGCCGAATTTTAGCTACAATGTGATCCTATTAGTTATAAAAATAGAAAAACTTATATAAGTTGTCCAATTAATAGACTTTTCTGATTTTGCCCACGTTTCGAATAGCCAAAAGATGCAGCAGGTAGCCAGGACCCTTTAAATCGGAAGCCCACAACTAGCCACTAACAAATCCAACTATTACTACGAACCAGAAAAATGTCAACGTCCATTAATTTAACCGCTTAAATAATTTTTCTTTCCGTTTGAGAATTAGATAAGAAGTAGAGAAAATTTCTAAGTCCTAAAAACTAGAGCGTCGAGAAAGGAGAAAGAAATAGATTGCGCGTCGAAAAGCGTCGAAAAATAAAAAGGTCAAAAAATAAAAATAAGAAAGTTGCGCGAAAAATGGCGTCGCAAAATTCTAAAGCACCTAAATCTTAGTCTAAGGAATAAGCACTTAAGGGATTTTACGGCAAAGCCTAAAAATCTAGAAATAGAAAAAAAAATAATTATGGCAAAACTAAACTTAATACTAAAAAGTTGTAACTAGAGTCAAAAAAAAACTAAAGGTAATAAAATTTAATTTTTTCTTTTTTTTAAAAAAAAATTTTTTTTTTTTTAATTTTTTTTTTTTAAAACGAATTTTTTTTTTTTTAAAAAACGCTTTTTTTTTTTTAAAAACGATTTATTTTTTCTTTTTAAAAAAAACGTTTTTTTTTTACACAAATTTTTTTTTTTAACTCATTTACTATTCATAAATAGTAAATGAAAAGAAATTAATTAATTTATTATTCACATGAAAGCGACATGATAGTAATTATTAATTACAAGTTACATAAAATACCCCTGAAGTATTTAATAAATACGACTTTTTTTAAAACTTTTACGATTATTATTTAATTTACTATTCACATGAAAGCGACATTATAGAAATTATTAAATATAAGTTACATAATATACCCCTGAAGTATTTAATAAATACGACTTTTTAAAACTTTTACGATTTAAAAAGATTCTAAAATATTATTATATTATTATATTCTATTTCAATATTATTATATTATTATATTCTATTTCAATATTATTATATTATTATATTTATTTTAATATTATTATATTATTAAAAATATAGCGTTTTAGCGCTCCCCGGCAGCGGCGCCAAAAACTTGATGTGTGTAGCGGGGGTGTACGAAATAGCTTATATTTTTACTACGGAATGCTACAAAATATTACACAAGTTTTATTAATTTACGGATGGGATATACCTAATGAAAGAACCCGTTCATATACATTATAAACGATTCACAATAGTTGATTACATTGCGAGGTATTTGACCTCTATATGATACATTTTACAAACATTGCATTCGTTTTTAAAAGACAATCTTTCTTTACATCAAAAATTGACAGGCATGCATACCATTTCATAATATCCACTATCCAACTATAAATTGATTTAATAATAATCTTTGATGAACTCAATGACTCGAATGCAACGTTCTTCGAAATATGCTATGAAAGACTCCAAGTAATATCTTTAAAATGAGCAAATGCACAGCGGAAGATTTCTTTAACACCTGAGAATAAACATGCTTTAAAGTGTCAACCAAAAGGTTGGTGAGTTCATTTAATTTATCATAATCATTTATTTCCATCATTTTAATAGACCACAAGAATTTCATTTCCAATTCTCATAAATATACGTCCCATGCATAGAGACAAAAAATAATCATTCATATGGTGAACACCTGGTAACCGACATTAACTAGATACATATAAGAATATCCCCTATCATTCCGGGATCCTCCTTCGGACATGATATAATTTCGAAGTACTAAAGCATCCGGTACTTTGGATGGGGTTTGTTAGGCCCAATAGATCTATCTTTAGGATTCGCGTCAATTAGGGTGTCTGTTCCCTAATTCTTAGATTACCAGACTTTAATAAAAAGGGGCATATTCGATTTCGATAATTCAACCATAGAATGTAGTTTCAAGTACTTGTGTCTATTTCGTAAAACAGTTATAAAAGCAGCGCATGTATTCTCAGTCCCAAAAATGTAAAGAGTAAAAGGGAGTAAATGAAACTCACCATACTGTATTTCGTAGTAAAAATACATATAACGTCATTGAACAAGTGCAAGGTTGGCCTCGGATTCACGAACCTAAATTAATTATATATATTTATGTGTTGGTCAATATTTGTCTAACAAATTAGGTCAAGTCATAGTGTACCACAATCCTAATGCTCGAGACTAATATGCAAAAGTCAACAAAAGTAAATTTGACTCAAAATAATTTCCAAAAATCTATACATGATTAATATATAGTTTAAATATCGTCGTTTTATATTTTTAAATATTTTTAAAAGATTTATTAGAGTAAATAATATAATTTATTTATTAATAAATAAAATTTTATATTATATTTATATAATAAAATATACTTTTATATATATTAAGTAATAAAATTTATAGGGTTCATTTAATATTATAAAGATAATATGATAGGTATTATTAAAGTAAGTTATTACACGTAGTAAAATATGTTTGTATCAAATATTTATTTGATAAAATAATATCTATAATGATAGTAAGTAAAAGTTGTATTATTTTGTAATAATAATTATTATTATAAAAATATCAATATTTATAATTACTAAGATGACATTATGATAAAACGATAATTCTAATTATGATAACTTTAATATTTACGATAATTTTTAATATTATCTTTAAAATAATAATTCTATTTAAAATAATAATAATAATAATAATGATATTTTATAGTAACAATGACATTTCTATTAAAATGATAATTTTTGTTAAAATGATAGTTTTAATACTAACGATAATTTTAATAATAATAGTAATGATAAAAATAATAAGAACGATAATTTTATCTAAATCAATATCTTATAATATTTTAATTTCATCATGATACTCTTACCCATTATTTCCTAATCGTTTCGTTTAATAGCTTTTAATCGTCTTTTATATCATGTTCGTAATAATGATAATAATAGTAATCAAAATAATTAGGTGTTACAAATATTTGTTTTAATTACACTAATATTAATAATGATAGTTACTATAATATTATTAACGATAATACTAATAATTATCTTAATGATAATATAGTAATAATAATAATAACAATAACAATAACCATTTTTAAATAATGATATATATATATATATATATATATATATATATATATATATATATATATATATATATATATATATATATATATATATATATATATTAATAATGATAATAATAATAATAATTCCAATAATAATAATAATAATAATAATAATAATAATAATAATAATAATAATAATAATAATAATAATAATAATAATAATAATAATAATAATAATAATAATAATAATAATTGGATAATAATAATAATACTAATTATAACTTTAACGATAATAACGATAGTAATAATAAAAAAAAATAACAATTTTTAATGATAAATCCTTTTATTGATAAAGATAATAATAATAATAATAAGATAAAACTAGAACGACGATAATAATAATCATTTTTAATAATAATACAAAAATTCGATGGACTATAATCTTCAAATCCGTTCATCGAAATCATTCGATATCTAAATGAAAAGTTCTTAATTTTTCGCTAGCTTTCCAACGACATGCATATCTTATACCTTATCTCAGTTGCATATATAACTAATTCAGGATTCAACATAACCTAACTAAAGGCAATATCAAAAGTACAAACATGCATAATCCTATATACTCGAGCACTAGTCAGGGATACACTATTAGTATGTAAAAGTTAAATTATGAGTACTCACGTATCAATATTGAGATTCAATATTGCAGGAAAGGTACTTAGACGCAACGGAGATGATAAACACTATATTGATCTCACGAGCATACCCATGAACCATACCCAATCACCTCCATAGCTATAACCCATAATTTCCTTAATCCAATCCCACTCGAAAAATAATTTTGAAATCACTAGGACAGCACTCTGACGTAATATTTTATGTATACTAATAATATCTTGAAATAATACGGAGTAAATATATATATGTAAATCGATTGAGAGAGTTTAGAGAAAAATATTTTCAAGTTTCTTATGAAATAATGAAACCTATTGAATTCTATTTATAATAGATTTTTGAATTATTAAAGTGAATTATTAAAGTATGAATTATTAAAGTGAATTATTAAAGTATGAATTATTAAAGTGAATTATTAAAGTATGAATTATTAAAGTGAATCATTAAAGTATGAATTATTAAAGTGAATTATTAAAGTATGAATTATTAAAGTGAATTATTAAAGTTAAAGTAAAGTAAAAATAAAGTAAAGGTAAAGTTTAAGTATAGTAAAAGTATAAAACTATGTACATATAATACGCTTATAAATATATATAATATTAATTTAAATCGATATATATATTTAATAAAATAAAATATAAATATCGTTATCTTTAACATACTGGTTAAGTAATGAGTTGTCAAAAGTGGTTCTAGATATTTATAAAAGTTATATACTTTTTAATAATAAAGTTCTTTTTAAACTGAAAACGTTTTTGTACGTTTGAAACTAAATCAAATAAATATAATAATTTTGTTTTCCAAAACCAAATATATTTTTAAGAATCATTTTGTTTAAAGGTTAAAATAATGGAAATCGTTATATCATAAAATGTTTTAGAAAAGTAGAATCATATATATTCATAATTGGTTTCAAGTTTTTAAATTACAGTTTGTTGGTGAATCATGGGATAAAGTTCAAAGGTTAAATAAACGTATGAAATCATCTTAATGAAAAATGTCGAGTTACATAACTTGTCGATATCTAACATCTAAGTTATTTACACTTCACGTTCGTACTTATAAATCACTTTACCATTTTCCGAATGTTGTCAAAAAGAATAGATTTCTCAAATCACAGTGGACCTCATAACATAGACCCGTAATCATATCATAATGTATCTGATAAATCAATCATTTGATATTATCTTCTAATTCCATCGATAAACATATTGAAACAAATACGTTCATGTAAAGTATTATACGTTTAATACTTTATTAATATTCTCAAGTTATAATATATATATATATACATATATATACATATTTATTTATATATAACGGTTCGTGAATCGTCGGAATTTGGTCGAGGTTATAATGAATGTATGAACACAATTTAAAATTCTTGAGATTTAACTTAACAAACTTTGCTTATCGTGTCGGAATAATATAAAGATAAAGTTTAAATTTGGTTGGAAGTTTCCGGGTTGTCACAGTACCTACCCGTTAAAGAAATTTCGTCCCGAAATTTGAGTGGAAAGGTCGCGAATGATAATAAGTATGTTTTCATGATGCATACAGGCTGAAAATTAGAGTTTTATCATCAGCGAATAATTTGGATAAACAATCCATTTATATGAAGAGTACGAATGAAGCTAACATAGAAGAGTGAAATGAGTAAGTGTAGATTCATCTTATCATTTGACGTAGATATGATTGATTTCCAGATTTCAAGGGATTTGAAGAAAATCTTTGTAATAAGATTTGATTCTCCGGTAACAAAAGGAATTAGGATCAGCTTTAAATGCGATTGTCCATTTTAATTCTTCTGTCGGAGATTTTCTTATAAATTCACCTCCTTCGTTTTCTTACAACTCACACCTTCTGTTGATGCATTTTACGCAAGTCCCTAGACATCTACCCACGTCCATTGCAGGTACAACAGTTTACAGGCCACCATGTCGTTCGTTATTATCCTATCCGTGTTTGTATGTGGTTACAGCAACTGCAGGAATGAGATTTGGATGGTTGACTATGTTAGACTTAGTCAGACGTCCGAGTGAAGCCTCACTCGTACGGCTGACAGGCTCATACGCACGGTTGATGCTGAGCTAAGTCACAATTATAGCCTAAATGAGAAGACACGAGTGAGTGATCACCTGTATGGCTGATGAAGCCAACTCGTATGTGTGATGGATGAATCGTACGGGTGAGTCAACAGCAGGGGTATATAAAGTCTTATGTTCTTCATTTTAGGTTAAGCCTCTCATTTGTTACACACACTCAGATCTGGTGAGCTCCTCTGATTCTCTCTCAACCCAAATCACCCAGGTGGTGAATAATAGCTCTAGGTGTTGATCTAATCACACTTGATTTAGTTGTGGTATGACTAAATCAATCCCAAAAAGCTTAACCTATTCACTAGAGGGTTTGATTTACTTATTCCGTCATTGTGTGTGTTAAATCTGTTAATTTCTAAGTTCCTAGTCATGTTTCATCACCTTCTATTCTTTCCCCCTCAACTCATATTTTAAAGTATTCATCAATATGCTCCATCCAGTTCTGATTCTCGATATACTTATAACTTTCATATCGGTCATTCTTCTTTTTCATCTACCACCGGAAGAATCTATTTACTTCTACTATACTCTTGGGTTTATAGTGTTTCTAGTTCTCCCGTGTCTTTATATTGCTATATGCATCGATATATCTGGTTTATAATTTTTGGTTTGTCGTTGGGCTTTATATCTTCCCTTATATTTCAAAGTCTCTGTTTCTATCTTCTATAACTATTGTCATCCACAGTTAATGCTCTCTTTTATTTGCTGCAATTTATACCCCAATTTCTATTTCGGAGTTTTGTCCTTTCGTTTCTTCTTCTTGCGATTAAGCACTGCTTGTAATGGTCCAGAATTCACAGATATGAATTTCGGAATGAACATTGTTAATGTTCTAGGAAGGAAATTGTGATGGCACGATCTTGACTTGTCAAATTACTAGAATACCTTGTAAAAGGCCGAATCATCAAGAAATATTTTCTTGATATTTTAGAGGTTAAATAGAATACAAGAGTCGTATAACATGGCACATGATGATGTTATGATCTGTGAATCATCACGTTCCATTTAGAAACTCAGCATGAATTACTGTAATATAATCACGTTGATCAAGTGTCATTATATTATACTAACTCATGCTTCAGTTTCCAACACTACTTCAAAAACATTCATATTTTAAACTCAAAGGTTTACAGAGTATAGGAACTAAACAGTTTCCTTTTTGATGTAATGCAGATAGCGCAAAGAGATAAATGATTCCAAATAAGAATAGTTATGGAAATATCTTCAGAAATATGGAGGATATTTATAATGAAAGATACGATGATATCTTAGAATTTCTAATATCAGAGGATGATGAAGAATATTGTCTGTAAGGGTTTAGTGTCAGGAGCAAGGTATTCGTTAATGACTTCAGTAGATACTGAATCATTTGGATTCTTTGAAGGTAGGTTCAGTCTTTGTGATTTGTCCACAGCCTCCTTCATACTTTGCTCAATCCGTTTTCCAGTTCCAAAACTTCTCTATTTCTGAGCTTTGTTAATACACTAATCTTTATCATCAAACTTTTTACTGCTAAGGTCATTTACAGTTTTTGTTGCTTCATCAGCATTTCGAGAACTAGTTCGCGGTTCAGAGTGTTTTTCAGAAACTTCACATTCGAAGTATGTAAGCCTTGGAAATAGACGTTATGTATAACTGTTGGCGTCAACATGCTGTGAGATTTCAAAATACTGATTGTTAATTCCCAATGATTCGTATGGCAATTCTCGTTACAAGAGGCAGATAAGTAAATGATGAGGTTTCGATAAATATAAAGATTCTTCGGAATGCCCAAGATCAGTGAAGTTGTTGGTAAGTTTATTGCTAATGTGGTGGAATATGAAAGGTTCTCCGGTAACAAAAGGGTAATCGCATATATCAAAATTATGATAAGGCTACTCCGAATGAAAAAATCGAAGTTGTCTTGCTGGAGCTGTGATATAATTTGCTACTTTGCAAAGGAATTGCAAGGTTATTTTGGCTAATAAATGCCAAAAGATCTGACACAGATATGTGTTGAATTATGACTTTGGTTTCGAGAGCTTTTTAAGTACATAACTGTGGGTAATATGTGGTTGGATCATCATCTCGATTGCTCATTATTTGAAGTGTCTTCAGAGATTTTCGAAGGGTTTGAACACAGATTGTAATCGTTTGTATACATTTGATGTTCTAACACACTTTTGAAGTCAAAGTATAGCTTTGAAAGATGTAGGAATCTAAAAGTGATGGTACCGGTTATATCTCGAATTGAATTCTGAGATTTTAAAATCAGAATATGTAATTGGGTTTGAATGAGTATGGTTGTTTTGATTTCTATGAAAGAATGTATATTATTGTGAAAGTAGGAAGTATAATTGATAATTTACTTAATCTGATTAGAAGAATGTAACATATTAATTGTGAATTTATATATCTCTCTGGTATTACCTACCCGTTAAAAAAATTTCACAATTAATATTTTGTACATAAGAATTTTATTACAGTCTTTATGAAAATATATATGTATATATTCTCCTCAGATGTAACATAGATTTTAATGAGTTAATACTAAATTAAACTCATTCGATTTACGGTTGGAACTAGAATTGAATAATTCCTTGAAGGCTTTAGAGGTTACATAAGTATTTCTTCAATAATATTGAAATTATGAATCAATACTTCGTTATTTGTTGAGATGTGATGTTGGTTTTCGTTAAATTCTTGTGAACTTCGCAAAGTACGAATGATGTTATCTGAAAAGTTTCGGTTACATCAATGATGAAGTGTAAAATCAAATATATACTTGATTTATTAGGAATTGGAACTTGTTGAATTGAGACAGAGATTGTAGTTAACGATGGTTAAGTTGTGGGCGAGGGACGTACATTATTGCATATTTGTAATATGAATTAACCGAGTAGTTAAGATTCACACACAATAGCTTAGCACGGAAAGATTTATTTTTTATTTCAATATATATATATATATATATATATATATATATATATATATATATATATATATATATATATATATATAATATATATAATTTCTTCAGAGGGAATGAGTTAATTCTTCATAACTTGTTGATACAATATACACGTTATTGATTCGTAATGATGTCCACAGTGATTCTTGAACTGACGGAGTTTGTGATGTTATAGGTGTTGTTGATTCTGATGTTGACTGTACTGACGATGCTGGTGACGTTGACGGTACAGTTGATGCTGTTGGTAAAACAATTTTAACTTGTTAATGACACACCATTTTTGTCAGGGTTTCTACTCTTCCTTCTATCATTTTGGTTCGTTTAACTGATTTATGGTTAGGGCTAGATTAGATAATCTCTAAGACTTTAGAGATTATATAATCGCTGCGGAATGTTTCTCCAATGAAGTTATGAATTAATACTTCGTCAGTTATTGTTGTTGGTACTCCATGGTATCTATGGTGCGTATGACGTTGATGCTCGTGGGACAGATTGTGAAGTTGAGGTTTACAACGCGGTTGTGGTTGGAGGTGGTAATGGTACTTTTGGCGTTGATGATGGTGGTACTGGTTATGCTGCTGGTGCTGCTGCTGGTGTTTGTAATCTCTGCACCATATTCTCCAAAGCCACTACCCGAGCGCGAAGTTCGTTGACTTCTTCTATTATTCCAGGATGATTGTCGGTCGGAACGAGCGGATAAATAAAATCTAGAATTTGATGTAGTATATAATCATGACGAGATACCCTGGAAATGAGTGAGAAAATGGTGTCTCGAACAGGTTCGCCGGTAAGTGCTTCAGGTTCTTCGCCAAGAGGGCAATGTGGTGGATGGAAAGGATCGCCTTCTTCTTGTTTCCAATGATTGAGGAGGCTACGAACCCATCCCCAATTCATCCAGAATAGGTGATGACTGATTGGTTGATCCATTTCGGTCACACTGCTTTCGGAGCTTGAGTGAGATTCCATTTCGGAATCCGAGTGACTTGAACTGATGACAAATTCCATTTCGTACGATTGGATAAAGGATTTTCGATATAAAATGATTTTTCAGCTATCGGGTGGTATTCTATTTACATAGGATATCTATATATAGAGATCAAAAGATTTCATAGATTACGGAGGAATTTACGGGATATGTCAGGCAAATTTTAAGTAACAGATACGATAAGATATGATTTAGCAGATACGCTAAGATATGAATTTTGTCTATACACTACTCATGCAATTAATGTAGCAAGATGTGTCTAGACTAATAATGATAAGCAGGTAATTTCCTATGGATGATAAGCAGATGATTTTCGACTAGAAATGATAAGCAAAACTTTTGACATGCAGACACGGTCGAAGTCCAGACTCACTAATGCATCCTAACGACTTATCAGTTAGACACACTAATGCAGAACTGGTTCGCTAAGACCACCGCTCTGATACCAACTGAAAGAACCCGTTCATATACATTATAAACGATTCACAATAGTTGATTACATTGCGAGGTATTTGACCTTTATATGATACATTTTACAAACATTGCATTCGTTTTTAAAAGACAATCTTTCTTTACATCAAAAATTGACAGGCATGCATACCATTTCATAATATCCACTATCCAACTATAAATTGATTTAATAATAATCTTTGATGAACTCAATGACTCGAATGCAACGTTCTTCGAAATATGCTATGAAAGACTCCAAGTAATATCTTTAAAATGAGCAAATGCACAGCGGAAGATTTTTTTAACACCTGAGAATAAACATGCTTTAAAGTGTCAACCAAAAGGTTGGTGAGTTCATTTAATTTATCATAATCATTTATTTCCATCATTTTAATAGACCACAAGAATTTCATTTCCAATTCTCATAAATATACGTCCCATGCATAGAGACAAAAAATAATCATTCATATGGTGAACACCTGGTAACCGACATTAACTAGATACATATAAGAATATCCCCTATCATTCCGGGATCCTCCTTCGGACATGATATAATTTCGAAGTACTAAAGCATCCGGTACTTTGGATGGGGTTTGTTAGGCCCAATAGATCTATCTTTAGGATTCGCGTCAATTAGGGTGTCTGTTCCCTAATTCTTAGATTACCAGACTTTAATAAAAAGGGGCATATTCGATTTCGATAATTCAACCATAGAATGTAGTTTCAAGTACTTGTGTCTATTTCGTAAAACAGTTATAAAAGCAGCGCATGTATTCTCAGTCCCAAAAATGTAAAGAGTAAAAGGGAGTAAATGAAACTCACCATACTGTATTTCGTAGTAAAAATACATATAACGTCATTGAACAAGTGCAAGGTTGGCCTCGGATTCACGAACCTAAATTAATTATATATATTTATGTGTTGGTCAATATTTGTCTAACAAATTAGGTCAAGTCATAGTGTACCACAATCCTAATGCTCGAGACTAATATGCAAAAGTCAACAAAAGTAAATTTGACTCAAAATAATTTCCAAAAATCTATACATGATTAATATATAGTTTAAATATCGTCGTTTTATATTTTTAAATATTTTTAAAAGATTTATTAGAGTAAATAATATAATTTATTTATTAATAAATAAAATTTTATATTATATTTATATAATAAAATATACTTTTATATATATTAAGTAATAAAATTTATAGGGTTCATTTAATATTATAAAGATAATATGATAGGTATTATTAAAGTAAGTTATTACACGTAGTAAAATATGTTTGTATCAAATATTTATTTGATAAAATAATATCTATAATGATAGTAAGTAAAAGTTGTATTATTTTGTAATAATAATTATTATTATAAAAATATCAATATTTATAATTACTAAGATGACATTATGATAAAACGATAATTCTAATTATGATAACTTTAATATTTACGATAATTTTTAATATTATCTTTAAAATAATAATTCTATTTAAAATAATAATAATAATAATAATGATATTTTATAGTAACAATGACATTTCTATTAAAATGATAATTTTTGTTAAAATGATAGTTTTAATACTAACGATAATTTTAATAATAATAGTAATGATAAAAATAATAAGAACGATAATTTTATCTAAATCAATATCTTATAATATTTTAATTTCATCATGATACTCTTACCCATTATTTCCTAATCGTTTCGTTTAATAGCTTTTAATCGTCTTTTATATCATGTTCGTAATAATGATAATAATAGTAATCAAAATAATTAGGTGTTACAAATATTTGTTTTAATTACACTAATATTAATAATGATAGTTACTATAATATTATTAACGATAATACTAATAATTATCTTAATGATAATATAGTAATAATAATAATAACAATAACAATAACCATTTTTAAATAATGATATATATATATATATATATATATATTAATAATGATAATAATAATAATAATACCAATAATAATAATAATAATAATAATAATAATAATAATAATAATAATAATAATAATAATAATAATAATAATAATAATTGGATAATAATAATAATACTAATTATAACTTTAACGATAATAACGATAGTAATAATAAAAAAAATAACAATTTTTAATGATAAATCCTTTTATTGATAAAGATAATAATAATAATAATAAGATAAAACTAGAACGACGATAATAATAATCATTTTTAATAATAATACAAAAATTCGATGGACTATAATCTTCAAATCCGTTCATCGAAATCATTCGATATCTAAATGAAAAGTTCTTAATTTTTCGCTAGCTTTCCAACGACATGCATATCTTATACCTTATCTCAGTTGCATATATAACTAATTCAGGATTCAACATAACCTAACTAAAGGCAATATCAAAAGTACAAACATGCATAATCCTATATACTCGAGCACTAGTCAGGGATACACTATTAGTATGTAAAAGTTAAATTATGAGTACTCACGTATCAATATTGAGATTCAATATTGCAGGAAAGGTACTTAGACGCAACAGAGATGATAAACACTATATTGATCTCACGAGCATACCCATGAACCATACCCAATCACCTCCATAGCTATAACCCATAATTTCCTTAATCCAATCCCACTCGAAAAACAATTTCGAAATCACTAGGACAGCACTCTGACGTAATATTTTATGTATACTAATAATATCTTGAAATAATACGGAGTAAATATATATATGTAAATCGATTGAGAGAGTTTAGAGAAAAATATTTTCAAGTTTCTTATGAAATAATGAAACCTATTGAATTCTATTTATAATAGATTTTTGAATTATTAAAGTGAATTATTAAAGTATGAATTATTAAAGTGAATTATTAAAGTATGAATTATTAAAGTGAATTATTAAAGTATGAATTATTAAAGTGAATCATTAAAGTATGAATTATTAAAGTGAATTATTAAAGTATGAATTATTAAAGTGAATTATTAAAGTTAAAGTAAAGTAAAAATAAAGTAAAGGTAAAGTTTAAGTATAGTAAAAGTATAAAACTATGTACATATAATACGCTTATAAATATATATAATATTAATTTAAATCGATATATATATTTAATAAAATAAAATATAAATATCGTTATCTTTAACATACTGGTTAAGTAATGAGTTGTCAAAAGTGGTTCTAGATATTTATAAAAGTTATATACTTTTTAATAATAAAGTTCTTTTTAAACTGAAAACGTTTTTGTACGTTTGAAACTAAATCAAATAAATATAATAATTTTGTTTTTCAAAACCAAATATATTTTTAAGAATCATTTTGTTTAAAGGTTAAAATAATGGAAATCGTTATATCATAAAATGTTTTAGAAAAGTAGAATCATATATATTCATAATTGGTTTCAAGTTTTTAAATTACAGTTTGTTGGTGAATCATGGGATAAAGTTCAAAGGTTAAATAAACGTATGAAATCATCTTAATGAAAAATGTCGAGTTACATAACTTGTCGATATCTAACATCTAAGTTATTTACACTTCACGTTCGTACTTATAAATCACTTTACCATTTTCCGAATGTTGTCAAAAAGAATAGATTTCTCAAATCACAGTGGACCTCATAACATAGACCCGTAATCATATCATAATGTATCTGATAAATCAATCATTTGATATTATCTTCTAATTCCATCGATAAACATATTGAAACAAATACGTTCATGTAAAGTATTATATGTTTAATACTTTATTAATATTCTCAAGTTATAATATATATATATATACATATATATACATATTTATTTATATATAACGGTTCGTGAATCGTCGGAATTTGGTCGAGGTTATAATGAATGTATGAACACAATTTAAAATTCTTGAGATTTAACTTAACAAACTTTGCTTATCGTGTCGGAATAATATAAAGATAAAGTTTAAATTTGGTTGGAAGTTTCCGGGTTGTCACACCTAAACCTTGCTACAACACTATAGGCAGTGTACCTAATCGTAGAGTAGTGTAATTTTTAGTAAGTCCGATTCGTTCCACAGGGAGCTAGTTATGTTTAACGCTATATTTTTACACATAATATTTGTAAAAATGCAAAAATATATATATGTACTAGTAGTATTATTATTATTATAAAAGGGGGTTTTTACCGTTTAATGACCGGTTTGTCGATTTTAAGCGTAAAAATAAATGACGGAATTTAAAGTGCATAAAATAAATAACAAAATTAAAATGACAATAAATAAAATTACAGTAAATGAAAGTACGATGAAAAAAAACAATAAAACAATTATGCTTATTTGAACTTCCGTAATCATGATGTTCGACGTGTTAATTTTTAGTTTTAGTCCGATGGGTTAATTGTCCTTTGTCCTGGATTATTCAAGATGTCCATACGGTTTTGTCCATAATGGTCCAACGGGCATAATTATAAATGCGAGGTTCTTCGTCAAATAGTCCTTATGTCCGAAGTCAAATATTCCAACTAATTGGGGACTTAAACTGTAACAAGGTCTTAATTCTTTGTTTAATGAATACACCAGGTTATCGACTGCGTGTACCCCAAGGTTTTAATACTTTGTTAACAATTACACCCAATTACCCTTGAATGTAATCCACCCCTGTTTCAACAAGTCTAGTGACCAATAATTCACCCCCCGTTTCCGGTTAAATGAATAATAATATGTACTTATAAATATCCCGCCCACCGTATCCGATTAGGCGTATGTGGATATTTATAGATACACAAAATTATAACCTTTATATAAAATTAACGAGGTATCGTTAATTAAATATAAAGCCCATTAAAAGCCCATAGTCTAATTTCCACAAGTGTCGTTCTTTTGTCCAAACCCCAATTATGGTCCAAAGTCCAATTACCCCAATTTTAGTGTTTAGCCTTACATCACGATTACTTCGGTATTAAATAAGCATAATAACGGCTTAGCTACTAGACATTAATTTAAAAAGGAAGAACATAGCTTACAGTGGTGAATAATCGCGTAGCGTTACACGGACAGAGTTCCGACTTAAAACCCGTAAAACATTCTTACAATAACCTTATTATTATTAACTTAAATTAAAATTAAAATTATAATTATAAATATATATTACATAAGAAAGAAAGAAGATTGGAAAAGGTGTAGTCCTAATTCATCGAATTACATGCCTTTTATAGGCAAAATATCAATTTGAATTTTCACTTACGACCCCTGAACTATGCTCAATTAACAACTTTTTATTATTTAATATTATTCTTATTATGAATTATTTAAATATTATATTTTATTCTTGTGCATAGTTGGCTTGTAATTTTTACACCGTTGCGTCGAGCGTTGAGAGTTGGTTCATGTCTTGGTTCCGGATTTTCGAACGTCCTTTCGTACTATTTTATATCGTGTACTTTGCGTTTTGCGTCTTGTACTCTTGTCATTTTTAGAAGTTCTTCATCAATAATTTGAACTTTTTTGATTCTATCTTGTACTTTTGAGCTTTTTGGACCTTTGTGTCTTCAATTCGTCGTTTTCGCCTTTTGTCTTCGCACTTATTTAATATAAACGAATATTACTTGAAAATGGAACAATTGCAACTAAAATTTTGTCTTTCTTGGGGGATAATGCTATGAAATATATGTTCCTTTTTAGCTTTATCACACCCCCAAATAAGGCTTTAAGCACTCATTTTTAGTGCTTCACTATATTTCCGTTGAGTGCGCCGATGTTAGCATCTCGGAATCAGAACTTGCTCTTGATCTACATTTCGGAGTCACATAGTTTGACGAGAATGAATAAGTTAAAACCTTAGCTGCCCATGAAGACGAAAATAACCTCCACCTTCATTTCCACTCTCACTTTCGCTCCGCAAAACCCATTTCACCTTCCTTTACCCACTCTATCCGCTTCATAAGCAAATAAATCCCGACAAATCATTCTGTCAGGAAACCTCCAGAACCACAAATAGAAAACGGCAAGCATCCGAGTCAAGTATCAAAGAAGATCGCCCCAAAAAGGAGACCTCGAAGGGAAAAGCAAAAGATGCTTTCAAAAAAAAAAAAAAAAAAAAAAAAAAAACAATAGAGCAAAGTCTCTATGAATAAAAGGCTCTGAGAAAGGGAGCAGAACCAGCAAAGACTCGAGAACAGAACTCCTGGCTAAGAGTGACTTCATTTCTTAGAGCGTTAGGACACCCTAAACACTTGAGTGAAATGAGTGACCCGAGTGAGACAGCCTCAGTTATGTAACCTCCTCTCATGCTTGCGGAAAAAGATTTGAGAATAAGCAGAAGAATAAAAAAACTGAGTTTCCACTATTCCGTCTTGCGGAACGAAACAGTGTGATCTCTACAAATTAAAGTCCTCACGGTTTTGAGTTCGGAAGTTTGCTTGAGGACAAGCAAAGTCTAAGTGTGGGATATTTGATATCGGCTAAAAAGTCACGTTTTTACCCCCGATACTGAGTCCCAAAAAGCATAAAGTTTAACGCTTCGTCGGCAAAATAATCGTTTTTTCGGTTAAACTTGTAGGCAAAGTAATTACGAAGACGATGCAAAAAGAATCGAGAGAATCGGAGCTAAAACGAAGATTCTAGAGCGAAAACGGTGAAAGTCAAGAAATCAAGTTACGATCCAGGAAACAAGCTGACCAAGACCACGGATCCGGCCTGCCATCCGGGCTGCCATCCGGCCTGCCACAATGGATCCGGCCTGCTAAATCCGCCCCACCATCCGGTCTGGCAGCACGGATCCGGCTTGCCAGATCCGGCCCACCATCCGGCCTGCCATCCGTGTTGCCACCCGGATTTTGGCAATTTTCTATTCTATTTAAAGGGCCTTGCTCACTCATTTCAACACACACCTCTCTTCACTCTCTCACTACAATACACTTTCTCACACTAGAGCTTTCAAGGCCTTCTCACCTCCGAGCGGGAAATTAAGTACCCGGAGGCGAACGCCGAAGATTGTACTAGGAGCGGGCTAGAGGTTGTCAGCACTTGTAATGGTCCAGATTTCGTCTGTAAACGGTGAACGCTTTCCTTAATTTAATAAAGTTATTATCTTGAGTTGCTTTCATCTTGCATGATTATCTATCTGTTACAATTGTTTATCATATGATTGAAAATTTTATCTGAAACTTGTTATGCTGTTATGCTGAAACCTTGACGGTTTAGAAGCTTAATTTACGGATCACCCTTTCCGCTTATTCACGTGGCTATAACCTAGTATTAGGACCTGATCAACCCTAGGATACCTGGTAAGTAGTTATGTGTGCTTAAAGTCACCATAGGGATATAGTACCTACGTACGAGTAAGTATTTGTTCGTCATAGAAGAGCTGCCCATTTAGGTTGTGATTAGAGTTAGCAATAGAGAGTTCAGTGAACACTAGCTTACTCAGAAGCATGATTCGCGTCAGAAGCAGTGTTCTTGAGATGCTGTAAGATGATCCGGGGTTGAATAAGTGATCGCAAAGGAGAGACTTCTATCCCAATTAGCAGTACCTTAGGATATCTAAGATTGCACATCTGTTAATGTTGAGGCATAGCATAGTAATCAGTGGTAGGATATTGCTTTAGTTAGACCAACTAGGATTAAGAAAAGCTGAGACATTCCTCTATAGGGTAAACCACTTTATTCATGTACCTAGGATTCCATCCATAAGGTCGTTAAACCTTTTAGGTTAGCGTTGGGAGTAGGGATTACCTGTCTTAGCCAGAATCTTCAAAGCCTAAACTCTTAGTGACAAATCAGTTAGGTTCATAGCCCTGTTGATTAAGGTTTAGTGTTTATCCTAGGAAGTTGAACTCTTGAAATAATTCCCCTTCAGGATTCTATTCATCATACCTATCTTTACTTTTCCTGTCTAGTTATTATTCTATCTTACTTAGTTAATCTTAAACTATCACCTCTTGTCACTAGGGTTAACTGTATAGGCACTTTTGTCCCACGTTACTGAGCAAACATACAAAAATACGTACCTGAGTTATATTTACCGCTTACTCGTTTAAAGGAAGACAAGTAGGTGAATTATAGCTTGGAACCCCAGCTAAATATAAATAAAAAACAACCACTACTCTCTCCCCGTGGTAGGACTGATTCTGACGCGCCGCGGCCTAACGACACCGCGGAAATAAAACCGTCCGTTTCGGCCACATCACGAGGAAGGAAAAGTTTTTGCCATACTTGTGATCAGGTACGATATCAATAAAGTTTATAGATTATCGCGTCTGGATCAGGTACGAATAACAGCTGCCCTGGTCTAGATCGGGTTTGGGTCATACACTGGGTATGCCTTTTTGTTTTTAATTTTTCGCAAATAAACTAAATTATACTAAACTAATTAATTTAAACTACTTCTAATCTAAGGTATCCTAATTTATTCTAAGGTAAGCTATCTAGGGTAAGCTAAAGTAATCTAAGTTAATCTAAAGTATTCTAGCTTAATTAACTAACTACCTACGGTGGATATGTTTTTGGTTCTGGCTACCGATTCCCTGGTATTTCGGTAACAAAGCTCCGCTCAAACTATCCAACAAACCAAGTGGCCACATCTGATAGTAAAGCTCCTAATAAAACTAACTAATATTATATCAAATTATATAATATTATAAGATTATATTGTCTTAACATTAAGCGCTAAAGTTTGTCATATTAAGTTTTTGAAAAATAATTATCAAAAACTGTATAGTGGTAAGTATTCCCGTCTGTCACGCGGGTGACCCGGGTTCGATCCCCGGCAACGGCGCCAAAAACTAGTGGTCTCCCGTGATATGGCCGAAACTGACGGTTTTATTTTGCGCGGTGTCGTCGGGCCGCGGCTCGCCGGAATCAGCCACTTACGGGAGTACGGTACTGTTTTAAATTTATATTTAGCGGGGCCTAAATCTTACTACTCCTTACAAGTAAGGGAAGTATGACCTAGGGTCGTATTTTTGAGATATCAGTAGCATTGAACCTATATCCTAGCCTAAGATAGTTAGGGAGTAGTAAATTATCTGTTTTTGGGATTTTCTAGTTTTAAAAGATAGATAAAGTAAATACGATAAAATTTGTAATTCAGATAAGGTTAAGATAAGTGCATACTATGACTTCATCAGTTATGCCGCCGAGATTACGGAATGCTGGCTCATGAATAGGCAGAGGCCTTGTATTCATTACACTAGTCCTAAACGCCCCTGTCATAAGACATGTCACTGGGAAATGCGTCAGGCTTGAAGATTCTGAATAGACAGCAACGCCCCTTACCCCCGACGCCCGTGCAGTCTGACTACAGGCATACACGTTCAGACGGCTCATCCAATTGACCGACTCGGTTGGGTGGCGTATTAACGTTCCAAAATAGTCTAAACTTTCTTAAGCGTAATAGAATACATGACTTACCGTATCCGAGAGACGTGATGTGTTTTAATGCCAGGATAATTGATGAACTAGATTATCTTTTATTTAACCACCCAAGGATAATTGTCTTTTATTTAGATTACCTGGATAGAAAATAGTAGTTGGTTTTCTAACTAAAGGCCCTAAATGCGGAAGAGTAAAAAGGTGGGAGGATATCCGGAGTATGCAGATCAGGGAAATGTTGACCAAGATATCAGTATTGGGTTAGGTTGAGGTAATTATGCTTATGTTAAGGCTATGTTTGGACTACTGTAGATCTGGTTGGATGAGCCAATTACACAGACCTACTTGCCTCTGACTCTCGGAGTTCTCTTTGAGCAGAGAGAAGTATGTCACTTGGTCGTATAACTGAAGCGTGACAATACCTCGGAGGTTACCCTAAGTAAAGCGGTAAATATAATTGAAAAATAATCCAATTATCTTATAACAAGGTTGAAAAAGGCAAACATAAAACCAGAAAATATATTAATAATTATATCAGAAAACATAGCTATTAAAATAATATTTTAATAGTAACATAATAATCCAATATATTTTGGGTCATAAAAGATTACCTGGATAGAAAATAGTAGTTGGTTTTCTAACTAAAGGCCCTAAATGCGGAAGAGTAAAAAGGTGGGAGGATATCCGGAGTATGCAGATCAGGGAAATGTTGACCAAGATATCAGTATTGGGTTAGGTTGAGGTAATTATGCTTATGTTAAGGCTATGTTTGGACTACTGTAGATCTGGTTGGATGAGCCAATTACACAGACCTACTTGCCTCTGACTCTCGGAGTTCTCTTTGAGCAGAGAGAAGTATGTCACTTGGTCGTATAACTGAAGCGTGACAATACCTCGGAGGTTACCCTAAGTAAAGCACTAGGTGTGTTAGTGGGTTGAGCTCTAATCCTAACCCCCGTTATCAGTTTAGATAACTGAATAACAGCGTGCCGTGTTGATTGAACACTGATCACAAACGGAAGGAGTCCGTTGGTTTAAGTTGGCAAAACCTTAATTGAAAACTAACTACCGTTACTTCATACTAGTGAGATCACAATGAAACAAACACTATACAGCATTATAGTCAACAGACTGATAGTAAAGCAGATAAAAACCTAATGAGTACCTAAACAGTTGATATGACTAAGTCCTAAGGCAACAATCAGACAAGAACATGCAATAGGCTTGGGTCACACAGTAGAGGCACTAACTAGATCTTAACAGCTCCTAAGAGGTCTCTTCGGAACAGTCAATAGGTATACTAGGTCATTCATGTCTCAATTCCTAGGTTCCGTGTCCTAAAAGTGCATTAGATGCCTCTCGGGAACTCCGGCCATACCGAGTTCATAGAATCTTCAGATACAGTATAACCAGGGGTCTTAATCCTATGAAGTAGCTAATTTCATATAGGTGGACAAGTCCTGATCACAACCTAAGTTGGTCAATCCTTAAGATGCTAGCATACAAATCTATCAGACTTCCTAGTTCAGCAGTATAACAATAATCGTACTATATTAACATAATTACACTAACCCAAACTTCTATCATGGCAACATACAGATAAATTAAGCAATCATGGCAATATCAGAACGCTTTATTAAACAATAAGAGTAAAGATACATGTTTAATACAAAAGGAAGGCGTACCGGATAAAAGCCCGAAAAGCTTGACTTAATCTGCCCCGGAGTCCGAGGGACTCGGATTATCCTCCGAAAATAAAAACTAACTAACTACTACAAAAAACTAACTAAGAAAATTGAAAATGAGAATTGTGTTGCAAGTTGAGTGTTATTCCTCGTGATATATCAAGTTGAGTGTTATTCCTCGGATGGTGGCTCGGATTTGGCAGGCCGGATCCCTATTGGCAGGCCGGATGGCTGCCCGGATGGCAGGCCGGATCCGTGGTCTGGTCTGTCTTGTTTCCTGGATCGTAACTTGATTTCTTGACTTTCACCGTTTTCGCTCTAGATTCTTCGTTTTAGCTCCGTTTTGCTTGATTCTTTTTGCATCACCTTTGTAATTACTTAATCTACAAAACCAACCGAAAAAACGATAATTTTGCCGATAAAGTTTTAATCTTTATTGTTTTGGGCCTTGATTTAGGGGGTGAAAATGTGACTTTTTGCCCGATATCACACCTCGTCTACGAAAGAAAGATTTATGCATACAGTTATACACCTGAAACTTTCGAAACCGAAGTTATCGTTAAAACTTATCCACGTCAAATTCCTTATCATTCATTGGCAAAAACAACCTTACATTTCTCTTTTCAATATAAGTCAATTTTGTCACAGCTCCACTTTGATTTCTCAGTAGGGCTACTCTTATTATAACCTCGATATATATACCTTATCCTTTCACCGTTGCTACCGGAGAACCTTTCATATTCCACGACATCATGTACCAGCAGCTTGTCATCTTTTTGGCGGAATCCGCAATTAGTATTTTAAAAATCTCGCAAAACTTCTCAGTCATACCTATAACGTCTATTCCTAAGGATTTCATACTCCGAAGGTGAAGTTTCTGAAAAACACCCTGAATTATGAAGTAGTTCTTTAAATGCTGATGAAGCAGCGAAAATTGTAAACGATTTTAAACAGTCAAAAGTTTGATGATGAAGCATAGTGTGTTGATAAAACTCAGAAAAAGAGAAGAGTTGGAACCGGAAAACGGTTTGAGCAAAGTATGAAAGAGGTTGTGGATAAATCACAAGAACTGAATCTGCTTTCAAAGGATTCAAACGATTCAGTGCCTGCTGAAACCATTAGTAAAAAAAACCCTACCCCTTATTCTAAACCTTTCCCGATGATATTCTTCATCATCATCTTATCTTAGATATTATAAGATATCTTCATATCTTCCGTTATACATATTCTCCATATTTCTGGAGATATTTTCACAACTATTCTTATCTGAGAATATTTATCTCTCCGTAATATCTGCGTTACAACATAAAAGAAACTGTGTTAGTTTCTAAGTTCTAAAACCTTCAAGTTTAAAATAGGAATGTTCTGAAGCAGTGTTGGGAACTGATGCATGAATTAGTATATGATATTGCTCTAAACATACATATTATTCAACGCAATATCACTTATATTTCATAGGTTTTTATCATCTACAAAGACATTCAATGCGCATTTCACGAGAAAAACGACAAAAGAGTGAAGTTAGAAGAAACGACGATAAAACGATAGTTTTGACTAGATTTATATCAAGAAACGTTTATCCGAATGAAAGTACAAGATTGATGAAGAAAAGAGTTCAAATGTATAGTACCAAGACAGTACACGTCAACACGAGATCAACAAAGAACAAATGAAGAAGAAAAATCAAGAAAACTGGAAATTTGCCTTACACGAATCGTGTACTATTACACGAATCGTGTAATATCTCTGGTCATACACGATTCGTGTATATATACCCGATTCGGGTAATGTTAGGCCACAGCACTATTACAGATTCCAGAAGGTCGGCTGCTTTATTATTTTAAAAACAATACTTTCTCTCAAATTGAAGACAGCAAGGATTTCAACGAATTTTTGAGCTCAACTACTACTACTTGGATCAGTTTAAATACAGAGATATATTGCAACACAATTACAACACAAATTTATATTTCAATTACTATAGTTAAAATTATTGTTAATTTTATTACGCTGTAAAAATAGTTTCAGTTATTAAGGGGGTATTGTTCGTGATAAAGGGTGTTATTATACGCGTGAAAGGGGTGTTATTATTGTAATTTTTCTACCATTTGAAGTTAATGCAAGTGAAGATATTTTAGTAAGTTTACTCTGTAAAAATTAGTGTTATTATTATGCTTGCATATCTATATTTTTATGTCTCCCCTAGTGTAATGGATAGCTAAATTTCCCTAGTGTTTGCTTAAATGTAGAGCCCCTAGTGAAATGGATTGTTACCATTAGTAAAGTTAAAATGTAACTTTAGTATTTTTAATATTGAGCCTAGTTAAAAGAACCATTTTTATGTAATTAGGTATTTAACCCTTGCCACTTAATTTAGTAAATTTAAATAACGAGAGCTATATTTATTTACCTAAATTAAGCTTCAACATTAAAAATGATCTAGACGAATTTATGGATAAGTTATTGACACCAATTTGGAAATAAACTTCGGTGGTTTGGGTGATATCAATAAGTTATATGAAGGTGAAATTATAAAAAGGGAAACCGTTATAATTTGGGTATTGACGAGGGTCAAAACTAGGCTAGGTCTCAATTTAAATACTTAGGGAATAGTAGCTTTCTAAAAAAGAATCCAATATTTAGCTAAGTTGTAACTTTATATTTATTCGAGAGAAAAATGTAAAGTTTGATACTAGAACATTTTAATAGGGCGTAAAAACTTGAAACAATCCATGGACCTAGGGGTGACACAATTAAGTAAACACTCCCATTTACCTCATTTATATTTCTTATAAAATTATTATCATCTTTATTTACGAATTATAAGTTTAAAATATATAAAAATCTATAAATAAAACATTTAATGTTCGTAACAGTATTTGTCACATATTTTTCACTTACACGAATCGTGTAGCCTCACACGAATCGTGTAAGGCTTGACGCGGCTACAGTATCATCTAGGTCAAAAATTAGGGTTTTGATTAATTAATTATTTATAATTAGGTTATTAGTTATTTTTATTATATAATTAGTTTTAATTAGTATAAAATGCTTAAATAAATGTTTTAATCCTAAAATTAGTATTAATTATAAGTTTATAAATTGTAACTAGTTTATAATCAGTAAATTAATTAATTTTCTTTTAATTTGTATTAGTTTAATTAAAAATGTCATTTAGTTAATTTAAATAAGTTTATATAATAATTGCTTAAAACAAAAATCTAAATATATAGTTTTATTAAAATTTACTATTTTACTAATTACCATTTAGTAACATAATTGTCGCATCATAATTAGTATAATTTCATTTAGTTCCTTTTTAAGTTAATTATTGTAATCTTGTAATTTTATTTAGTAAATTAGTTAAGTTATTTTCTTTTACTGTTATACTATAAATTGCCTAATCCAAAACCCTCTTTAATTAAGTTTGACATCAAAGACTATTAAAAAACCATTAAACACTCCATCTCCCTGTGGAACGAATCGGATTTACCAACAAACTAAACTACACGGATAGGACTAGTTGCCTATATATATGTGTGAAATCAACCTGAAATCAATAAAATACCACATATACAATAAATCAATTCGTGTAACAAAATAACTCAAATCCGTTCATAAATAAAGGTCTCGATCCAGCACATCAACTTTTTGGCGCCGCTGCCGGGGAGTTGGCAGTTAAATAAAGAGATAATTTTTCTGGTTCGTAGTAGTAGTTGGATTTGTACGTGGACCGGGTTGTTGGATCACCAATTTTATTGGTCTTTGAAGGATCCTGCCCCTCTGCTGCATCTTTTGGCTATTCGAAACGTGGGCAAAAATCAGAAGGATAATCTGTTTGTTTAAAGGTTTTTATCATTGTTTTTATGTTATTCGATCCTCTCGAGGAAATTCATTTCCAAGAAAGTTCAAAGTTTTTGAATAAATCCTTTAATTCTTTGTACAATTTCCCGAATTGTATGATCCGTTCAATCCTAAACTCGTTAAACTTAATCCAGAACCTCAAAGAATTAATAAAGGACAAAAACAACAAAAAGAAATAGGAAGTACTTTTAAAACACCGAAAAACACTAAAAAAGAGAAACAAATAGGTAACCCTAGATAAACCTTTAGTGAAGTGATCTCATAATAGAAATTAATGTATGAACTTACGTTCCTCCAACGCTGAATTAACTCCCTCACATCCTGAACCCGAAAGAAAATTCCACGAACGCTTAAGAGCTCAAGAAGTAGAATCTCTTGCTAAAAATTTAGAGTCACTTTTCTTAGAATCCGACTCTGAACCAATAATTCAACCAATCATAGAGCCGATTATTAAAGAAGAAGAAGAAATGGCTGACACAAATCAAACGATGGAAGCATTAATGAAGGCCACAAGAAAAGGTCAAGGCCACGCAATCATCCAACCCCCGATGACTGATGGCTTTGAAATAAAAGGTCAATTTTTACACATGGTAACTAATACATGTCAATTCGGTGGAGCCCCAAATGAGGATGCTAACGAGCATCTTCGTAAGTTTGTAAGCATTTGCAAGCTTTTCAAAATCAAAGATGTCACCGATGAAGTTGCATGTTTAAAAATCTTTCCATGGTCATTAAAAGATGATGCAAGAGATTGGCTAGACTCATTACCAGAAGGTTATATTGAAAACTGGAATGATATGATGGATAAATTTTTGTCAGAATTCTTTCCTGCTTCAAAAGCAGCAAAATTACAAAGTGACATAAATCACTTTAAACAAAAGCCTAATGAAACTCTTTATGAAGCTTGGACCCGATTCAGTAAAATGCTTCGAATATGTCCTCAACACGGGTTGAATACATTCCAAAAGGTCCAAATATTCTATAAAGGAGTCAATGTGACAACTAGAAAAGATATAGATGTTGCAGCTGGAGGTTCGATCATGAAGAAAACACCTGAAGACGCTCACACAATCATTGCTGATTTAGCCTCCCATTCTCATAATTGGCATCAAGAAATAGAATTTTCTAGATCATCAAATGTTGCTAGTATTGAAAGCAATGATGAAATTGCTTCTTTAAAAGTTCAAATAGCAAATTAAGCAAGGCAAATCGAGAAAGTAACCAAGGAAATGCATGCTATTAGAGTAGGATGTGAACTATGCCAAGGTCCCCATCTTACTAGAGATTGTGATCAAAGTACAATGGAAGAGCAAGCAAATTTCTTAGGTTACTTACGAAAAGGTGAAATGAACTTCAGTGATTTTCCAGCTATAGAAGCAAACAACCGAAAATATCCTCCTATAAATAGCTATCAAGTAGGAGGACCTTCAGGATCAAATAATAACTATCAAAATAATAATAACTATCAAGGAGGAAATCCAGGTTACCAAAACAACCGGAATTTCCCAAATCAAAATCAAAGAAATCCGCTACCAGGTTATAATAACCGAAATCAACCTCAAAGAAATTACCAAAATAATTTCCAACAAAATCAACCACAACCACTAGCACTTATGCAACCACAACCATTAGCAATTATGCAACCTCAACCCGAGAGGAAATCTGGTTTAGAAGATCTCTTAAGAGATTTTATGGTTAAGCATGAGCAAAATGCAGAGCTCCAAACTCAGCAAATTCGAAATCAACAAGCCACGATTCAGATTTTAGAAAGAGATGTTGGAAGGATCTCACAGTTACTAGCAGAGAGACCACCAATTGCAAGTAATCCTCCAGTTATACTAAAGAAGAAGGATCCTCAAGCTCCAGCATATTCACAAGTGAATGCTATTTATAGTTTCTGTGAGGATGAAGCAAGTTTCAAAACACCGGAGCATAGTCCTATTTTTACTCTTGGGTGTGAAGATGATGATGAAGAGTGTGATGAGTTTATATTTTCTGATTTATCCAAAATGGATGATTACACTCCTTATCAAGAGATTGATGGTATTCGAGTTGAAAGTGTGAAGAGTATAACATGTGAAGATGAAGGGATCCGAGTTGGTGCAATAACTCCCGAGTATGGTGACTATTTGATGAGGTT
The DNA here is from genome assembly GCF_046630445.1 of Rutidosis leptorrhynchoides. Classification (NCBI taxonomy): domain Eukaryota; kingdom Viridiplantae; phylum Streptophyta; class Magnoliopsida; order Asterales; family Asteraceae; genus Rutidosis; species Rutidosis leptorrhynchoides. Next base: position 338,394,025 of record NC_092337.1, on the reverse strand, counting down.
GATGTCAGGAAATCATGCAGAAGTGCAGAAAATAGAAACCACCAAGCCTTCCGAATTTAGGGTTGATGATGATTTGAAGGTGATCAAGGAAGAAGTGAAAGATACGGTGAAGCAAGCACCTAAAGTGGAAGACTATAAAGAACCCATTCCATACCCGCAAGCACTTGCATCCGAAAAACCAAAGGAGAACCATTGTAAGCCTTTAAATACGGATAATATTTGTGTAGATGTACCTTTGGTTGATGTTATTTCAGGTATGCCAAACTATGGGAAATTCTTGAATGATTTGATGGCAAAAGAAGGAGTGTGTGAGCAAGCATCGTCAGAATTCCTTGAAGCAGAATGTGCTGCTATTATGAAGAAGAATGAATTGCCACCTAAGTTAGGTGATCCCGGACCATTCATAGTACCTTGTAAGCTTAATGAATCTAAAACTCTTAGATCATTAGCTGACTCAGGTGCAAGTATAAATCTCATGCCTTATTCCATTTACTCGCATTTGAACTTAGGTGAACTTAAACCGACCAATTCAGGCATTAGATTCATTGATCAGTCGGTTAATAAACCTGTAGGGATTGTTGAAAACTTAGTAGTAAAAACAGGTGAACTTGAGTTTCTAGCTGACTTTGTAGTTGTAGACATGAAAGAAGATAAGTTTGTACCTATTATTTTAGGTAGACCATTCTTAGCAACTGCAAGTGCTTTAACAGATTGGAAAACAGGAAAACTAGTTTTGAAGGAAAGAGGCAAGAGTGCAACCTATCAAACTGAGTTTAGTATGAACCCTCCACCCACACCGATAGTTTTAGTGAATATTGTTGACAATGTCAAACCCATTAGTCAACAAGCTAAGTGTGGGGAGGGTGATGAGAGGAAACTAGATAGTAAACTGCCCAATGATAGTGTTGTTGAGAAAACCATGAAGAAGTTATACGGTAGGATTAGAAATGCTATGTCGAAAAAAGATAAACATTTGAGAGAGAGATTGATTTCAAACCTATCAAAACTTGAGAAATATAAGTTGAAAAAACTGGTTGAAGAGTCAAGATTTTCGGACTCTTGGTTATTATCAAAAATTAGTGGTAAGAATGGTTGCGGTAATGGTTCTATTGGAGTAAAGAAGGGTGATGTTTATCACCCAGACGTTAGTTAAAATTAGGGTGGAGTCGCGTGAACGACTCGCTAATAAACTTCACAAATTGTAAATAGTCCCATTCGTGTGTCTCGTTTTTATTTTAAATTCCTTTTTATTTGTATTTCTCATATACTTGTTTTAAAATTTAAAAATGTTAATCTTTTTAACACAAAAATAGAGTGTTTTTATTTTATTTTAAATTTGTTTTCGAAAATTTTTAAAACTTTAACTTTTAATGAATTGAATTTTATAAATTGAATTTAAAAATTTATAAACGGATTAAGATCAGGTATAACAACCGAATTTCCGTTACAAATATAAATTTATAAAAGATATTTTAAATTTAATTGATTACAAGTTATAAAAAAAAGTTGAAATAGAAAAAAAAAAAAAAAAAACTTATTATGTTTTTATTTTTTATATATTAGCAAGAAAATATAGTGTGGGGTAAAAATGTGTTGAACGATTGAATTAAAACCCCATATTTTGTGTGTTTTTAACATGGTTTTGACAGGTACAGACGAAAATGCAATTAGACGAAACGAAACATCAAATTACATTGTGATACAAACATTGGATATGAACGTAGGTAAAACAATTTGAAAATCCAAATCGGTTAACAAAGGAAGTTCCAAATACTTCACACTAATTGTCCTCTCAAATTTATACATTATTATCTGATTTTATGTAATGAGGGCATTACATAATCTTAAGTGTGGGGTGGGAATATATAAATTCTCGAGAACTTATAAGTTATTGGTTTTTATGAAAATTTGAAAATTTTTAAACAAATGTATCTAATCAATTTTTAAGGTAACTACGAGCAATTAAAGATCAGGTGTAAAAACCGAAATTGTTGTCTCCATACATTAAAAATACATAAGTTTATTTGTTTAAAACTTATAAAAGAAAACCATTTATAACAAGAATTTATAAATCCTTATATTGAGAACCATTTATCACATGTTTCTTTGAAGTTTATTGCAGATATCATTGCTAAGGAACGTATAAACCTGAATATTCCATTATCACGAGTAATAGAGGATGAATCAAGTCCATCCCGTAAGGAAGTAAAGTCTTCCGAATTGACACACTTGCCAACTTATGTTAGAAGATGTAGTCCAGAACAGCTGTAGGTTGACGAAAAATCTTGTAAAGTCATCCCTAAAATCGGCTGGAAATCCACCTAACCTCAGCATCAAACAGGGTTTTTGGTGGTCAGACTTATCCTAACCATGAGAAGGATATGTCCCGTACAATGGGGGGGCACAATGCAAATTAGCTTTTAAGACTAATGAATCTAATCCCCAGATGGATGATCTCCGTAAAGATCAACTGCATCTATGTTTGACCGCGGTCAACATACATATGCCATAACAAATTGAGGTGTGCAAACTCATGGTTCACCGATGATATTTGGACACGATATAATTTTGTTCTAAAACTTATGCTATTTTATGAATTATATTTGTGTAAAACTATTTTTGGACATTTGGCTTCAAGTTCCATGATACTACAATCATGGGGGCGAATAGCTTGCTAATCGCTGACTGAGACTTCGGTTTTCAGTTACCCTCAACCGGAATTTGAGGTTAAAACCGGAAAACGTGTCTAGTGTAAAAACTAGCATGACATTTTATAAAATCATAAAACGTTTTCACAAGGTCCAATTTTCCCTAAGGATCCAAATTTTTAAACCCTAATCACGAGTTTCATGTTTGTTTCTGTTGTCAGAATTTCATTTCGTGTGGTGTGCGTGTGATCCAATAAATACTGTGTTGTGTAATATATTTCATATAGCGTGTGTTTCATTTCGTGTAGTGTGTGTTGTGTGATCTAAATGTTCGATAAGAAAGATATATAATGTTCTAACTCTGTTAAAAGATGTAATTGCTTGAGGACAAGCAACGTTCTAGTGTGGGGTATTTTGATATTGCTCTAAACATACATATTATTCAACGCAATATCACTTATATTTCATAGGTTTTTATCATCTACAAAGACATTCAATGCGCATTTCACGAGAAAAACGACAAAAGAGTGAAGTTAGAAGAAACGACGATAAAACGATAGTTTTGACTAGATTTATATCAAGAAACGTTTATCCGAATGAAAGTACAAGATTGATGAAGAAAAGAGTTCAAATGTATAGTACCAAGACAGTACACGTCAACACGAGATCAACAAAGAACAAATGAAGAAGAAAAATCAAGAAAACTGGAAATTTGCCTTACACGAATCGTGTACTATTACACGAATCGTGTAATATCTCTGGTCATACACGATTCGTGTATATATACCCGATTCGGGTAATGTTAGGCCACAGCACTATTACAGATTCCAGAAGGTCGGCTGCTTTATTATTTTAAAAACAATACTTTCTCTCAAATTGAAGACAGCAAGGATTTCAACGAATTTTTGAGCTCAACTACTACTACTTGGATCAGTTTAAATACAGAGATATATTACAACACAATTACAACACAAATTTATATTTCAATTACTATAGTTAAAATTATTGTTAATTTTATTACGCTGTAAAAATAGTTTCAGTTATTAAGGGGGTATTGTTCGTGATAAAGGGTGTTATTATACGCGTGAAAGGGGTGTTATTATTGTAATTTTTCTACCATTTGAAGTTAATGCAAGTGAAGATATTTTAGTAAGTTTACTCTGTAAAAATTAGTGTTATTATTATGCTTGCATATCTATATTTTTATGTCTCCCCTAGTGTAATGGATAGCTAAATTTCCCTAGTGTTTGCTTAAATGTAGAGCCCCTAGTGAAATGGATTGTTACCATTAGTAAAGTTAAAATGTAACTTTAGTATTTTTAATATTGAGCCTAGTTAAAAGAACCATTTTTATGTAATTAGGTATTTAACCCTTGCCACTTAATTTAGTAAATTTAAATAACGAGAGCTATATTTATTTACCTAAATTAAGCTTCAACATTAAAAATGATCTAGACGAATTTATGGATAAGTTATTGACACCAATTTGGAAATAAACTTCGGTGGTTTGGGTGATATCAATAAGTTATATGAAGGTGAAATTATAAAAAGGGAAACCGTTATAATTTGGGTATTGACGAGGGTCAAAACTAGGCTAGGTCTCAATTTAAATACTTAGGGAATAGTAGCTTTCTAAAAAAGAATCCAATATTTAGCTAAGTTGTAACTTTATATTTATTCGAGAGAAAAATGTAAAGTTTGATACTAGAACATTTTAATAGGGCGTAAAAACTTGAAACAATCCATGGACCTAGGGGTGACACAATTAAGTAAACACTCCCATTTACCTCATTTATATTTCTTATAAAATTATTATCATCTTTATTTACGAATTATAAGTTTAAAATATATAAAAATCTATAAATAAAACATTTAATGTTCGTAACAGTATTTGTCACATATTTTTCACTTACACGAATCGTGTAGCCTCACACGAATCGTGTAAGGCTTGACGCGGCTACAGTATCATCTAGGTCAAAAATTAGGGTTTTGATTAATTAATTATTTATAATTAGGTTATTAGTTATTTTTATTATATAATTAGTTTTAATTAGTATAAAATGCTTAAATAAATGTTTTAATCCTAAAATTAGTATTAATTATAAGTTTATAAATTGTAACTAGTTTATAATCAGTAAATTAATTAATTTTCTTTTAATTTGTATTAGTTTAATTAAAAATGTCATTTAGTTAATTTAAATAAGTTTATATAATAATTGCTTAAAACAAAAATCTAAATATATAGTTTTATTAAAATTTACTATTTTACTAATTACCATTTAGTAACATAATTGTCGCATCATAATTAGTATAATTTCATTTAGTTCCTTTTTAAGTTAATTATTGTAATCTTGTAATTTTATTTAGTAAATTAGTTAAGTTATTTTCTTTTACTGTTATACTATAAATTGCCTAATCCAAAACCCTCTTTAATTAAGTTTGACATCAAAGACTATTAAAAAAACCATTAAACACTCCATCTCCCTGTGGAACGAATCGGATTTACCAACAAACTAAACTACACGGATAGGACTAGTTGCCTATATATATGTGTGAAATCAACCTGAAATCAATAAAATACCACATATACAATAAATCAATTCGTGTAACAAAATAACTCAAATCCGTTCATAAATAAAGGTCTCGATCCAGCACATCAGTATAATATAATGAAACTTGATCAACTTCATTATATTACAGTAAGTCATGTTAAGTTTCTAATGAAATGTGATGATTCATAGTACCATCATCATGTGCCATGTTACACGGCTCTTACATTCTATCCAATTCTCAAACATAATAGGAACATGTCATCCTGATAGTTCTATCTTTTCCAGGGTATTCTGGTAATTTGACAAATCAAAATTTTTCTATTACCATTTCTTTCTTAGAGCATTAGCTATACTCATTTCGAATCTCATATCTACAAATTCTGGACCATTACTCGCTTGACTCGAAGTCGGGAAGAGAAAACGAAAGTATGAAGCTTTGAAAACTAATGAAGAATACAAAGGCCGAAAATCACCCAGGATTTACAAACCGTGTATATCAATACGTATTGCAACGTAAAGACACGGGAGAATTAAAAACATTATAATTCCGAGGAAAGGATAGAAGTAAATAGATTCTTCTGGCGATAAATGAAAGAGAAGAATGAAAGATATGAAGGTTAGAAGTATAACAAGAATTAGAACGGGATGGAGCATTTAAAAGAATACTTTAAGGTATGAGTTGAGGGAGAAAGGATGGAAGATGTGAGTTGTGGAAATAAGGAAGATAAGGAAGCGGATTTATAGCAAAATATTCGACAAAGAAATCGAAACAGATCGCCGCACTAAATCAAAGAAGATCTTGATTGCCAAAGAACCAAATCTTATTACGTAAGATTTTCCATAAATTCCGGAAATCAATTCTAATCACGTTATCGGTTCAAACAAATCCATATTTACTCAATTCACTCTTTTGTGATTGCTTCACTTGTGCGCTTCACTTGATCGAACCATTGTATCTATACCTCCCAATAATGATAAAACTCCATTGTCACCTCATATACGTCATGAAAACACCCATATTGTTATCCATGACGATCTCTATCAAATTTCGGGACGAAATTTATTTAACGGGTAGGTAATGTAACGACCAGGATTTTTCCGATCGTTTTACACTTATAAGATTAATATTTACATAAATTAAACCTTACCAACATGATAAGCAACCCAAATTGTTGAGATTTATGTTTTTGAAAAGAGTTTTACACAACGTTTGACCGTCTAGTTTGACCGATGATATCACGAACTATATAATATATGATAATTATACGTTTGTGTATATATATGTATATATACATATTTAACTTGATCTAAGGATGTTTTAATATATTATTTTGTATTAATAACAATAAGTTATAAGTATATTTTGAAACTACTAACTTAAGTTTTCAAAACGATAACCATACGTAACGTTATTTGACATAAATACTTATGACCTATAATGTTTATACATATATCGTATATGTAATGTATTTAATCACTTTTTAAAGACTTAAATACATAAAACAATATAAGTATATTCACAAAAGATAGCTATATTTGAATTCTCATTCCATTTTTCACAAGATTTCTATACGTATATCTAGAGTACATGTACTCGTATCATACCTAGCTTCTATACGTATTTACTATTGGTATATACACATCAAATCACCACCAACCAGCCCTTATTCATGCCTTATGTATAAGGTAACTCTCTTGTTCATGCCTTATGTATAAGGTAACTACTTTTGATGTTTAGTATGACTAATTACATAAAAATACAACATGAAATTTTGTCCATGTTTTTCCATTAATCATGTTTTTATGGCCTTAAATACATCTTCCATTTTCAAACTTTACTACCTCATTTCTTTAACCAAAAACACACTCTTAAGAAACTCCATAACCATTCAGCTAGTATCCATGAAGATCTAGCCATAAAAACATCACTTAATCACCATAAGAAAACCCTTACAAAAACACTTCAAGAATCCTTCCAAGAACACAAACTTACTTCCAATCTTTCATCCAATTCCATCACCCTTTTAGTTCTAGGTTTTCACTCCTCTTTTACAGCAATCTTGTCCAAGTAACTTGAGGTAGTAACTTTGTTCATAACCTTATTCGATTCATATATATATAGCTATCTTATTTTGTGGTATAAAATTTTAACAACAAGAACATAGTTTGAATGTTTTCAAACTTGTTTGCAAACTAAATAGATCCTTCTAACTTAACTTTTAAAATACTTCAAGACCTGTAATATAACTTAAATATATGTTAATTTAACAAGGTATAACTTGGTTTTTCAAAGAATACCTTAAAAACTGTTTTTACGACGTCGGAGTGCAACCGGGGACTGTTTTGGGTTGGATAATTAAAAACCATCTTAAACTTTGAATTGGAGGTTTATTTTCTGGAAAAATAATTTTTACTATGAATATGATAACACATAAAAATTTCATGATTTAATTCAAAGTATAAGTATTTTTAGAAAAATGGTCATTAAATAATATTTTTGTAACAAAAATGTTTAACTTCATAAGTTTCACTAAAGTTTCACCTATGCCGTGTGATTTTGAATACAAACTAAGGTATTTACAGTTCATAGTCTTAAAGAGGGACTCAATCCAAGGAGATGGCAAGTTGAATCAACGAAAACGGAGTTGTAACGAAGAAACTATGACCGAAACAAAATCGGATATCCAAGACTAGTTTAGCCACGAAAATAATTGGGAAAAATTAAATAAATCACATCTTTTTAAGATATCATGATATTTTATATATATGTACTTATAATTCAATTTTATATGGTTCAGGATCACCCGTAAACAATACGAGAAGATTAATCATAAGATCCCATGATTGTACGCAACACGTCATTTGACAACACCGGTACTTTATGTACGCAACACGTCATTTGACAACACCGGTACCGTGGGTCAAGATTAATCTCGACCAATACATATACGATGGGAGTTTTATTCATTTCGTTGGGGGTTTATTAAACATCTAAAAATGAACCATTAAAATTGAATTACTAACAACGAACTGCTAACTACGGACTAAGAAATTATTAAAAGTATTAAAAGTATAATAAGTATATATATGTGACGATTGTTTTAAAAAGAAAAGGTATTGATATATTATATATGGATAGGTTCGTGATATCAATCGGAGACCAAGTCGAAATTACATATCTTCAAGACAAAAGTGAGTATATAGTCCCTTTTAAACTTTAAATATTTTGGGCTGAGAATACATGCGCTGTTTTTATAAATGATTTACGTTATGGACACAAGTAACTGAAAAATATATTCTACGTTGAGTTGTACCACTGGCATACTTCCCTGTAGCTTGGTAACTATTATTTACAGCGGTATTGTAAACGCGAATCCTGTTGATAGATCTATCGGGCCTGACAACCCCAACCGGACTGGACGACCAGTATTCAACGGTTGCACAGTACTTCGTTTCGTGACTACACTTGGTACAGTGTAGTAAGATTTCATATTAAAGGGAATATGCGACGTGATTAAATGTTAAGTATGGTTACCAAGTGCTCAACCACTTAGAATATTTTTATGAAAATGTTTATATATGAAATCTTGTGGTCTATATATATATATATATATATATATATATATATATATATATATATATATATATATATATATATATATATATATATATATATATATTGCTGCCGGCATTAAACCTATATCTCACCAACTTTATGTTGACGTTTTAAAGCATGTTATTCTCAGGTATGTATTAAGTCTTCCGCTGTGCATTAGCTCATATTAAGGATACTATTTGGGACCATTTAAGCCAGGATTCAAGAACGTTGCATTCGAGTCATTGAAGATCATTAGAGACTATTATTAAGTAAATGACAGATTAGGTCATTTGGATATTATAAAATGTTAGGCGAACATGTCAACTTTTGATGTAATGATAGATTGTCTTTTAAGAATAAATGCAACGTTTGTAAAATGTATCATATAGAGGTCAAGTACCTCGCAATGTTATCATATGTTATTGTATTCTTCCCTATGGATTGGGTCGGGTCGTCTCACACTGATCATTCGCCTGAGGGTGTGCGACTGATGTGAATGTTTGCTTTATATTCAATTCTTGGCACCAGTCACTAAATGGATTACCTTCAAACTGTGTACCATTGTAGCTTACTATTTCATTTGGTATTCCAAATCGAAAGACGATGTTTTCCCATACAAAATTTCAGATTTGCTTGCCCGAAATTGTTTTCAGTGGTTTGGCTTCTACCCATTTCGTAAAATAATCAATGGCCACTACCAGAAACTTTACACCCCCAAGTCCTGCGGGGAATGGCCCTACTATATCAATTGCCCATTTGAAGAATGGTCATGTAGACGCAACCGGTATCATTGGATGTCGCAAAGCCTTGCTTACCGGTGGATGAAGCTGACACGGTTGACATTTGCGTATTACTTCTGCGGCATCTCTATACATTGATGGCCAGTAATATCCGAGCCGCATTATTTTGGACGCAACTGTTTTGTGTCCTGAGTGCAGAGCGCACATCCCCTCGTGCACTTCCTGTATGATTGACTCCGCTTGAGTTGGATTAAGACACCGCAAATGAGGTCCCAGAAAAGACTTTCTGTATAGAATTCCCTTGTCTAACAGATACATTGGTGCTTTTATCTTAATCTTTCTTGCTTCACTTGAGTCTATTGGCAATGTACCTTTGGTTAGAAATTCTATTATTGGTGTCATCCAACTCTGCTCCTCTTCTTCAACTGCAGCCGAAACACTGTCTTCTTCAATAGATTTTACTTTAACTTCCTCAACCCAAATTTCTTTCTTAAAATGACTGAATGTTAATGCGGCTAACTTACTAAGCGCATCCGCCTTTTTATTCAGCGTCCTTGAAACCTAAGTTATTTGGAATAAATCGAAGTCCACTGCCAGTTCGTGCACAAGCTTTAGGTATTTTTGCATCGATTCATCATGTGCTTTGAATATTCCGTTAAATTGATTTGCAACTAATTGCGAATCAACATATACTGACAATTCTTTAACCTCCAGGTATTTTGCTACCCGTATCCCAGATAACAATGCTTCATATTCAGCTTCATTATTTGTGACAGGGAAACCGAATCGCAGTGCAAAGGTATATTCTTCTCCTTCTGGACTTTTTAGAACTATTCATGCCCCTGCGCCTTCTGGACCACAAGCCCCATCTGTGTGCATTTCCTACAGCTGTTCGGGCGGAGGTGGTATTTCTTTTGATTCGTGCGAGACTTCAATATCTCCGGCTGTTTCAGCCAGATAATCCGCTAGTACTTGCCCTTTTACCGCACTTCGTGGTGAGAAGCTTATTTCATGCTCTCCCAATTCAATATCCCATTTGGCCATGCGACCAGAATTTTCTGGTTTATATAGCACATGCTCAACAAGTATCAGCGAATGTAAATTTGCTAGAATTTATCAAGCAATTTTATGTTTGTTGACAACAAATTGTTGTTTGTCATACCTGCTTTATCGGCTGATCTGTTAGGACCCTTATTGGGTGCGCTTGGAAATATCTCCGTAAGCATCTAGCCGTATGCACGAGTGCATAAATCAGTTTTTCGATTGCAGGATAGTTTAATTCGCTTCCTGTCAAAGTTTTGCTAACAAAATATACAGGCATTTGTACCTGTTCGCACAGCATAATTATATAATTTTAAATGTCTATTGATTGAAAATTAGCTATTTTAAATTATATAGTGCGTACCTGTCCTCTGTCCGCTATTAACACTGAACTTATTGTTTCCTTCGATGCTGCTAAGTATAGTATCAACGTTTCTCCCGCAATCGGCGCAGTCATTGTTGGCAGCTCTTTCAGCAACTTTTTCATTTCTTGAAACACCACTTCTACTTCCTCCGTCCACTTGAAATCCACTTTCGTTAAGCAATTCTTCAATGTCCTGAAAAAGGGGAGTGATCGCTCTGCGGATTTTGATAAGAACCTCGTTAGTGCCGCCAACTTACCCGTTAAACTTTGCACTTCTTTTTTATTTCTTGGTGACGACATATTCTCAATTGCCTCTATTTTCTTTGGGTTTGCACGTATCCCGCGCTTAGTTATTATATGACCAAGAAACTTTCCTTCTTCCTCTCCAAAACTGCACTTCGACGGGTTGAGCTTCATATTAATCTTTCTTAACGATGCGAACGTTTCTAATATGTCTTCCAACAGACCTTGTTCTGTTGTGCTTTTTATAACTAGGTCATCAACGTATGCTTCTTAATTTCTCCCAATCTGACCTTTGAAAGCTTCGTCTATTACCCGTTAGTATGTTGCTCCAACAGTTTTTTTAAACCAAATGGCATCTTGGTATAGCAGTATATGCCCTAGCTTGTGTGAAAAGCAGTCTTATCCTCATCATCCGCTGCCATCTGTATTAGATGGTATCCTTTGTATGCATCCAAAAAACATTTGTATCGGAAGCCAGCTAACGATTCAACTTTCCAGTCCTTGGGGTAAGCTTTATTAATATCCGTGAAGTCAACACACATGCGCCAAGACCCATCGGGCTTTTTACCAGCACTGGGTTTGCTACCCACGTTTGGTACCTTACTTCTCGTAAGATGTTTGCTTTGACCAACTTATCAACTTCTGCCTTCAACCATTCGCTTCTTTTAGGAGCCATACCGCGTTTCTTTTGTCGCACTGGCGTCAGACTAGGATTTGCGTTAAGCTTGTGCTCAGCAATTTCTCTTGGTACGCCCGTCATGTCTGCTTCTTTCCATGCGAAGAAATCCGTATTAGAAGCTAATATATTACGAAGCTTAAACTTTGTCTCATCAGACAATCCTCCGTCAATTTTAATTTTTTGTTCTGGATGTCGCGGGTTTGCGATGATCATGCAGCTTCGAATTTGCTCTGCCTCACTCGGCTGTTGTTCTGCTTGTTCCACGGCCGCAACGCTTGCATCTTGCTTTTCTGACCTTATCGTTGCAATTCCTAACGGTGTTGGGAACTTGATAAGGCCATGTATTGTGGAAGGGATAGCTGCCAATTTTTGCAAAGTTGTGCGCCCTAAAAGCGTGTTATATTTTGAGTAAGACCTTACGACAGAAAATTCTACTGTCGTGCTTCTCACTAACTCCTTATTATCATCGTCCACCAGCTCCAGTTCTAATTGGATGATCCCGATTGGCCATGCGGACTCCCGAGAAAATCCTGATAACGCAGTGTTATGAGCCACTAGCTTGGCTCGCACAGCCCCTGGCAGCAAGCGGAAACAGTGTTCGTACATTATATCAGCACCGCAACCGGTGTCTACATGCAGTCGCTTGATGATGTACCCGCAGCTTTTGACACGCCCTTTAATTGTGATGGGCGCATCCGAGGGTTCCTTTGCTATAGCCGGGAACATGATGGGAGTGTTTTCCCATTCCTCAGATACCTCTAACTTACGCTCTGATTTATCCGTCTGCTGGTTACCATATTTATGGTTTTATCTGTTTCCTTTCCCTCATTCTTCTTTTGCCACGGATATTCCTTTTCACCCTTTGGCTTATCGGTTGGTGCTCTTGCACTTTTCTTCAGGTGTTGCAATCTTCCTCTTTTGAGTTCAACAACTACCCTTTCAATTAAGTGCCGACATTCATTGGTCTCATGACCGTAATCATCATGAAAATCACAAAATTTGCTTTTGTCTCTGTTCCCATACTTTGACAAAGGTACTGGGGGGTCGAAGCTTTTGCACACTGCCTCTGTAGCCAAAATTTCCTTTGGTGTTTTTGTGAGGTCTTTTATTAACGCAACATTCTCGGTGTGGCTGCTTTTAAACCTCTGACTTCCTCCCCCTTTGTTGTTGTTGAATTTGCGATACTTGTCATTATGATAGTTACCACTTCTGGGTTGCCCATTACCACCATAACGCTTGCCAGATTCTGACCCTCTTTCCTGCACTCGATAATAATCATCGTCGATATCCATATTTGAAGAGGTACTTCCGCAATTCTGCTTTATATCTTCTTGTGCCCGCATGTAATCATGCATTTCTTTTACGGCTTCTGCGAAAGTTTCTGGCACTCTTCTGTGTAACCGTTGCCATAAAGATAGGTGTCTGTCGGTATCTATACAATGTATAAAGCCGGATACCTTCTGGCTTTCTGGCAAGTCTTGTATTTTAGCCACCTCCTTGGTATATCTGTCTATTATTTCTCCCAAGCTTTCTTTCGATTTCTGCTTAATGTCGTGACATTCGACATGTGTTCTTTTGGGTGCGCACAAATTGTGAAAGTTTAATAAAAATCTTGAACGCAAATCCGCAAAACCTGTAATGCTTTGGGCTGGCAAATTATTGAACCATTCCCTTGCCGCTCCTTGCAACACTATTGGTAGCATATGGCATGCTACCGCATCATCCCAGCTGTGTGTTCTTGCAGTTCCTTCAAATTTTTGCAAAAAGTCATCCGGATTCATAGTAAACTTCCATCGGGAGTGTGCCACCATCCCTTAGATGATTCATTCAGGACAGTTTCTGATGTAACCGGCCCTGTTTCAACACTTGGTGTTTATGGAGGCTTTGATGCGCCCTTGGTTGGTGTTGGTGGCGTCGACGGTGTGTTCGTAACAGTCGCCGTAGGTGTTTGAAACCCTGGACTTACTGGAGAGTCCGATCGCCCTTGGTTCTTTGCACTCTTACTTCCTCCACCCATTCTTGATGACAATTAAAAACCTGAAAGTGACCGATTAGTTAAACAAAAAAGTTTTACGGAAGAAAGATACGTACAATAAATCATACACAACATAAATTCCAATCTTCTTTGTTTCATATAACCGGTCCCACGGATGGCGCCAAATGATCAAGCATATTTTCACGGGGTCAAGGTGAACCTACGCTTGAGTGCATAACAGGGTTTAAGGACTAACAACATTCAGACCTCCGACGCTTAGTCGTGGATAACCCACATCGGTATCGTTTCGATTCTGACAGGGTGGCCGATTTGAGAGTCCACCAACAACCTAGCATACGAGGTTGAGTGGCCCAAAGACATGAAGGTTTTATAGTTCGAGGCATACCTGAAAGTCTTTAAGATCGTAAGAAGCTTTGTTCGTACGATGGAGATTTGTATGCTGTGGTTTACGTATGAGTAAACGAATGTATTTGTGTATCTTTTTTAGGGTTTATGAGCTATGTATTTATACGCTCACTAATTAGGGTTTCGGTAGAATCTCTTCCCTAATTAAATGTGATCTTATCCCAACTAATTTTCGTTATTTAAGGAAAAGAATCTGAATTGATTATACCGTACATTCTTCTAGAATGTACCAGATCCTTATGCAAGTATACGAAACTCGCATCAGATGGTATAGGCGCATAAGGTGCGTCTATACCCGTGCCATAGGCCTTATATGGCAGTTTGTGTGCGGTTTAGGGCTTTGGATGCGCATCCGCACAACCTTCCGGATATGCGTATCATTACTCGCAAAAATCGAAGCCTTACGTAATTGGGAAACCCCCACGACTCCGACTCACATTCGTAAATTTTTAGATCTCGCCGGTTATACCGAAGGTTCATTTTCGACTTTTCCCGTATTTGCTCGTCATTTAACCTCGTTAACACTCAAAGGAAAGAATTAAACCTCTCCGTGTTCGAACCTTATACGTGATTATCCACACCAACCATACTAGCCAAATTCGTGTAACACAAAATGGAACTCAAATATGAAAATATTTCTAAGTGAACACCTGAAGGGCCTCCTCTCTCGACTCGAAATCAAAGAAACTGAAATTCGTTATTTTTGCCTGAAGAAATGCGGATACCTAATTATGGGGCCCGATCAACCTTGTCATCACCATGTACCACGTTACATAACTCTGTTATTTCACTGTTTCCGTCTGATATTACCGGAACCCAAGATAACACACAGTCCAAGGATACCTCTTTCTTCATTGACTTATCGTCCTTATGCTTATGATAAATGGCCAGCTACTACTTAACTCCAAAACATATATGACTACGTGTACTATCTCGTTTCCACCAAGTCTCAACATTTGACCACAAGATGCGCGATGCGACTATATCAAAAATGAAAACTCCTCCTATCATTACGCTTATACTTCCGTATAAGGAAATCTTATCATCCGATCTCTCAATGGAAAGAGACCCCACACACTATACCAGCATTCACCACGAGGGGGAATAATCTTATCAAACGTATTCAGAAATCGACGAGATGGGAAAACTTGCACAACTATTCATTGAAGGAATTCTATTCCAACACGGTGTGCCATTGTCAATTATCTCGAATCAAGATGCTCGTTTCACTTCTAGATTTACAAGAAGCCTTGGGAACACGTTTAAACATGAGTACCGCGTATCATCCACAAACCGACGGACCAAGAAAACGTACGATTCAAATCTTGGAAAAACATATTACAAACTTGTATTGTCGCCTTTAGCCGATTCCTCTTACAATGATAGTTATCACTCGTGTATTAACGTCGCACCTTTCGAAGCTTTATATGGCCGCAAATGTCGTTCTCCTAATTGTTGGGCCGAAGTAGGCGACAAACAAACCACCGGACCCGAACTCATTCATGAAATAACCGTTAAGATCGTTCAAATTCAAGAAAGGCTCAAGACGGCCCGTAGTCGCCAAAAGAGCTATGCCGATGTTAGACGTAAACCTCTCGAATTCCAAGTGAGTGACCGTGTAATATTAAAAAGTCGCATCTTGGAAAGGTGTAATCCGTTTCGGGAACGTGGAAAGCTAAATCCGCGATATATTGGTCCGTTTGAAATCTTGGAGCGTATTGGACCCGTTGCTTACCGTTTAAATCTTCCGACTCAATTGAGCTCCATTCATACTACATTCCATGTATCGAACTTAAAGAAGCGTCTCGCGGAACAAGAACTTGTTATTCCTTTCGACGAGCTTACTATCGATGACAAACTTCACTTCAGGGGAAAACCGGTTGGAATTATGAATCGTGAAACCAAACTTTAAAACAACGTAAAATCCCGATTTTCAAAATTCGTTGGGATGTCAAAAGAGGACTCGAGTCTTCGTCCTCTACGTTTTGATACTAATTTCACTACTTGGGGTAAGGTTTCTAAAAACTCTAGATTTTTGTTCTTGATGTTCTTGACTTGAAATGGTGTTAGTTAGTGTCTATGGCTTAATAGGTTGTTGTGTATGTAAATGGTTTGCTCGATTTTGTTGTTTAGAGTAACTAGCATGAACACTTGAAATGGGTTGTTGAATCCTGATATGGCCGAAACGGACGGTTTTATTTTCGCGGTGTCGTTAGTCCGCGGCGCGTCAGAATCAGCTATCATAGGGGTGAGTAGTGGTTGTTTTTTATTTATATTTAGATGGGGTTCCAAGCTATAGCTCACCTACTTGTCTTCTGTAACGACCCAGAAATTTCCGACCAAATTTAAACCCTAAACTCTATATGTTTCCGACACGATAAGCAAAAACCCTAATGTTGAGTCTAGAATGTTTGAAATCTTCATTTGGATAATTAGTTACCCTTTGACCAAGCCTGATGATTCACGAACGTTTATGTGTTTATATGTTATATATTTATTTATTGTTAACGATAACAAAGTACTAGATATAATAGGTTTTGATATAAGAATATTATATTTAACGGTGAGAGTAAAAGATAATAAGACTTTACAAATATCTGAATCTGTCTTTGTCAAAATATTAACGAGGTGTTTTAATAAAATAAAGATTTTAATGTTTTCTTAAAGTCGTAGCTTTTCTAGAAACCTTTTTGTCACTTCATAAACATTAACGGTCCAGGATTTTTAATAAAAACAAATACTTAAACAACACGTGTTCATTAAATATATATATATATGTATTTTACAAAACAATATTAAACGTTTTCAATTTAAAAATATATTTCGACAAATAATTAAACTTTGTTGTATACGAGTAAATGACCACAATATTTAAAAGATTAAGTTACATTTTTAGTGGGATTGTTTTTATAATTAAAAACCCATTATTTTGATAAAGATACGAGTCCCAGAATGTAAAATGTTAATTTTCTCAGCGTACGAAACGTTTTCTGAAAAACCGGAATCGGGACTTTTGTTAAGTGACTACGTAAAAGTAATTTTTGTAGAAATCATATTTTTACCATACCCGTAAATATAATATAATATATAAATAAATACTTAAATTAAATAAATATTAATATATATATATATATATATATATATATATATATATATATATGTGTCGGCAAAACGTGTTAAATCCCAAATGTGAGCTGGCATGGCAAGCCATGCGACTCGCATAAGCAACAAGGTAAACCCCATGCGACTCGCATGGGGTAGTATTTTTGGCCACAATATAAATTCGGACGAATGGTCACGTACACGCACACACTTTATTTTTTTTTCTTTTTCTCTTCTTTTTTTTCTGCTTTCTCATAATACTCCGTAACATAAATTATATTTATAATTATTATAATTAATATTATTAATAATCTTAACATTAATAATATAAATCTTATTATTATGAGTATTAGTGATATTAGGAGCAAGATTTTTAGCATTAATACCTAAAATATTATGATGGGGCTCTGCCCAAGTGTTCCAAAACTGGTTTCATGAATGGGATAAGATTAAGGAGATTATGGGTCAAATTTATGAAAGTTATGGGTATGGATCGGGGGTTTTGCTCGTGAAATAAACTAGTGTTTGTCAACTCCGTTTTGCCCAAATACTATCCTGCAATATTGAATCTCAATATTTGTCATAACCCGTCCTTAACCATAAGAACGTGTTAGATAACGTATGATTTCATTGCGAGGTATTGACCTCTATATGCGACATTTTTAAAAGAAAAACTGCATATATTATACATTACAAACCAATCTCTTATTTTTGATACAAGCTTTGGACAATAAAAAGATGATTATCGTTTAGCGATAATCTTCGACTTACAAACTTTACATATAATGATAACAACACGGTTTCTAGCGTATTTCACAATACAAATCCTCGGATATGCAGTTTTATTTTTGACACAAATATGAGTACGCAAGATCCTGCTTAGATTCAACATGATGCAGCGGAAGCTTCTAATTATCACCTGAGAATAAACATGTTTAAAACGTCAACAAAAAGTTGGTGAGATATAGGTTTAATGCCGGCAGCAATATATATATAGACCACAAGATTTCGTATATAAACAGTTTAATAAAAATATTCTAAGTGGTTGAGCACTTGGTAACCATACTTAACAATTAATCACGTCGCATATTCCCTTTAAAATGAAATCTTACTACACTGTACCAAGTGTAGTCACGAAACGAAGTACTGTGCAACCGTTGAATACTGGTCGTCCAGTCCGGTTGGGGTTGTCAGGCCCGATAGATCTATCAACAGGATTCGCGTTTACAATACCGCTGTAAATATTAGTTACCAAGCTACAGGGAAGTATGCCAGTGGTACAACTCAACGTAGAATATATTTTTCAGTTACTTGTGTCCATAATGTAAAACATAAGATACATGTATTCTCATCCCGAAATATTTAGAGTTTAAAAGTGGGACTATATACTCACTCTCGTCTTGAAGATATATATATTTTGACTTGGTCTTCCGGTTGATATCACGAACCTATCCATATATAATATATCAATACCTTTTCTTTTTAAACAAACGTCACATATATATACTTGTTATACTTTTAATACTTTTAATAATTCCTTAGTCCGTAGTTAGCATTTCGTTGTTAGTAATTCAATTTTAGTGGTTCATTTTTAGATGTTTAATATACCCGCAATGAAATAAATAAAACCCCCAACGAAATAAATAAAACCCCATCGTATATGTATTGGTCGAGATTAATCTTGACCCACGGTACCGGTGTTGTCAAATGACGTGTTGCGTACATAAAGTACCGGTGTTGTCAAATGACGTGTTGCGTACAATCATGGGATCTTATGATTAATCTTCTCGTGTTGTTTACGGGTGATCCTGAACCATATAAAATTGAATTATGAGTACATATATATAAAATATCATGTTAATTAAGAAAGATGTGATTTATATAATTTTTTCCCAATTAATCCCGAAGTTAAACTAGTCTTGGATAACCAATTTTGTTTCGGTCATAGTTTCTTCGTTACAAATCCGTTTTCGTTGATTCAACTTGCCATCTCCTTGGATCGAGTCCCTCTTTAAGACTATGAACTGAAAATACCTTGGTTTGTATTCAAAATCACACGGCATAGGTGAAACTTTAGTGAACTTATGAAGTTAAACATTTTCCTTTATGTAAACAACCTTAAATGATTATTTTTCTAAAAATACTTATACTTTGAATTAAATCATGAAATTTTTATGTGTTATCATATTCATAGTAAAAATCATTTTTCCAGAACATAAACCTCCAATTCAAAGTTTAAGATAGTTTTTAATTATCCAACCCAAAACAGTCCCCGGTGGCACTCCGACGTCGTAAAAACAGTTTTTAAGATATTCTTTGAAAAACCAAGTTATACCTTGTTAAGTTAGCATATATTTAAGTTATATTACAGGTCTTGAAGTATTTTAAAAGTTAAGTTAGAAGGATCTATTTAGTTTGCAAACAAGTTTGAAAACATTCAAACTATGTTCTTGTTGTTAAACTTTTATACCACAAAATAAGATAGCTATATATATATGAATCGAATAAGGTTATGAACATAGTTACTACCTCAAGTTCCTTGGACAAGGTTGCTGTAAAATAGGAGTAAAAAGCTATAACCAAAAGGGTGATGGAAGTGGATGAAAGATTGGAAGTAAGTTTGTGTTCTTGGAAGGATTTCTTGAAGTGTTTTTGTATGGTTTTCTTATGGTGTTTAAGTAAGGTTTTTGAAGCTAGATCTTCTTGGTAAGTTACTGAATTGTTGTGGAGTTCAAAGGTTAAGAAGAAGTGTGTGTTTTAGCTAAGATATTTGAAGTTAAAATGAATGAAAATGATGATACATATAAGCCCTTAAAAACGTGGCCTTTAGGTATACATGGACAAAATTTTAGTTTGTATTTTTGTAATTAGTCTTACACTCATTCAAAAGTAATTACCTTATACATAAGGCATTGAACAAGGGCTGGTTGGTGGTGATTTGATGTGTATATACCAATAGTAAATACGTATAGAAGCTAGGTATGATACGAGTACATATACTCTAGATATACGTATAGAAATTTTGTGAAAAATGGAATGAGGATTCAAATATAGCTATCTTTTGTGAATACACTTATATGGTTTTATGTATTTAAGTCTTTAAAAGTGATTAAATACATTACTTATACGATATATGTATAAACATTATAGGTCTTAAGTATTTATGTCAAATAACGTTACGTATGGTTATCGTTTTGAAAACTTAAGTTAGTAGTTTCAAAATATACTTATAACTTGTTGTTATTAATACAAAATGAGATATTAAAACATTCTTAGATCATGTTAAATATGTATATATACATATAAATACACAAAAGTATAATTATCATATATTGTATAGTTCGTGATATCATCGGTCAAACTAGACGGTCAAACGTTGTGTAAAACTCTTTTCGGAAATATAAATCTCGACAATTTGGATTGCTTATCATGTTGGTAAGGTTTAATTTATGTAAATATTAATCTTATAAGTATAGAACGATCGAAAAAGTGCGGGTCGTTACATTACCTCCCCGTTAAATAAATTTCGTCCCGAAATTTTAAAATTGTACCTATTTTGCGTCATCGAGAAACAAGTGTGGATACTTTTGTTTCATCTGATCCTCCCGTTCCCAAGTAAACTCGGGACCTCTTCTAGCACTCCAACGAACCTTAACTATCGGTATGTTGCTCTGCTTGAGCTGTTTAACTTCACGATCCATGATTTCGATTGGTTCTTCGATGAATTGTAGTTTCTCATCGACATGGATTTCTTCAAGAGGAATGGTGAGATCTTCCTTTGCAAGACACTTCTTAAGGTTTGAGATGTGAAAGGTATTATGTACTCCGGCGAGTTGTTGCGGTAACTCGAGTCGATAAGCTACCGGTCCAATGCGTTCGATGATCTTGAACGGACCTACATATCTTGGGTTCAGTTTACCCCTTTTGCCGAAACGTATTACACCTTTCCAAGGTGACACCTTTAGCATAACCATGTCCCCGACCTGAAACTCTAATGGTTTCCTTCGGACATCGGCGTAGCTCTTTTGGCGACTACGGGCTGTTTTCAATCTCTCCTTAATTTGTACTATCTTCTCAGTCGTTTCGTGTATGATCTCGGGACCAGTTAATTGTCGATCTCCTACTTCATTCCAACAGATAGGAGATCTACACTTCCTCCCATACAGTGCTTCAAATGGTGCAGCTTTAATACTCGCATGATAACTATTATTATACGAGAATTCTGCTAACGGTAAATATTTATCCCATCCGTTTCCAAAATCGATCACACATGCCCTGAGCATGTCTTCAAGAGTCTGAATTGTTCTTTCACTCTGCCCGTCGGTTTGCGGATGATATGCGGTACTCATATCCAAACGAGTTCCTAGTGCCTCCTGTAGTGATTGCCAGAACTTTGAGGTAAATCTACTATCACGATCGGATATAATGGAAATAGGTATTCCATGCCTTGAAACAACTTCCTTTATATATAATCGTAATAGTTTCTCCATTCTATCCGTTTCCTTTATAAGTAAGAAATGTGCAGACTTGGTGAGACGATCAACAATCACCCAAATGGTGTCGTATCCCCAGGAAGTCTTTGGTAACTTCGTGATGAAATCCATGGTAATACCATCCCATTTCCATTCTGGGATTTCTGGTTGTTGAAGTAACCCTGACAGCTTCTGGTGTTCTGCTTTGACCTTGGAACAAGTCAAACATTCCCCAACATATGTTGCAACGTCGGTCTTTAAGTTAGGCCACCAATAACGTGTCTTAAGATCTTGATACATCTTTCCAACTCCAGGATGTATCGAGTATCTTGTCTTATGTGCCTCGTTCAATATCAACTTCCTTAATCCACCCAACTTCGGTACCCAAATACGATTTGCAAAATATCGAATTCCATCTTCCCGTATAACGAGTTGCTTCTCATACTTCTTCATTATTTCATTTCTTATGTTTTCTTTATTGAGTGCTTCTCGTTGAACTTCTTTGATTTGTGAGTTGAGGTTCATGCGAATTTTTATGTTCATCGCTCGTACTCGAATTGGTTCTCGTTCCTTTCTGCTTAAAGCATCGGCCACCACGTTCGCTTTCCCGGGATGATAACGAATCTCACAATCATAGTCATTTATTAACTCGACCCACCTACGTTGCCTCATGTTCAGCTGTTTCTGGTCAAAAATATGTTGAAGGCTTTTATGATCAGTAAACACAGTGAATTTAACCCCATACAAGTAGTGTCTCCACATCTTCAATGCAAACACTACTGCTCCCAGTTCTAGATCATGCGTCGTATAATTCCGCTCGTGAATCTTCAATTGTCGGGATGCGTATGCAATAACTTTCTTCCGTTGCATAAGAACGCAACCAAAACCTTGTCGTGAAGCGTCACAATATATTTCAAAATCATCGTTCCATTCTGGTAACGATAAAATAGGCGCCGTAGTTAACTTTTTCTTCAGTATTTGAAATGCGTTCTCCTGCTCCGAGGTCCATTCGTATTTCTTCCCTTTTTGCGTTAACGCTGTCAACGGCTTAGCTATTCGGGAAAAATCTTGAATAAACCTTCTATAATAACCGGCTAAACCCAAAAATTGGCGTATCTGCGTTGGTGTCTTAGGAGTCTCCCATTTTTCAATGGCTTCAGTTTTTGCTGGATCAACCTGAATTCCTTTGCTACTAACAACGTGGCCAAGAAATTGCACTTCTTTCAACCAGAAAGCACACTTAGAAAATTTAGCATATAGTTGTTCTTTTCTCAACAACTCTAATATCAACCTTAAATGCTCTTCATGCTCTTGCTCACTCTTGGAATAGATAAGAATATCATCAATGAAAACGATAACAAACTTATCTAAATACGGACTACAAACTCGATTCATGAGGTCCATGAATACAGCTGGCGCATTCGTCAATCCAAACGGCATGACCAAAAATTCGTAATGACCATAACGTGTCCGAAAAGCAGTTTTCGGAATGTCCTCTTCTTTGACGCGTAATTGATGATAACCCGATCTTAGATCGATTTTCGAATAAACACATGATCCTTTCAATTGATCAAATAAGTCATCAATTCTCGGTAGTGGATACCGATTCTTGATAGTTAACTTATTTAATTCACGATAATCTATACACATCCTAAAAGATCCATCTTTCTTCTTAACAAACAAAATCGGAGCTCCCCACGGTGAAGTACTTGGTCGTATGAATCCACGGTCCAGTAATTCTTTTAACTGACTTTGAAGTTCTTTTAATTCGGACGGTGCAAGTCTATATGGAGCACGAGCCACTGGTGCAGCTCCTGGTACTAAATCTATTTGAAATTCTACCGATCTAAATGGAGGTAATCCCGGCAACTCTTCCGGAAATACTTCAGGAAAATCTCTTGCCACAGGCACGTCGTTGATGCACTTTTCTTTCTTTTCGGCTTTATTAACATGTGCTAAAATAGCATAACATCCCTTTTCTAAACACTTTTTGGCTTTCAAACAGCTAATGAGTTTTAACTTTGAATCACCCTTCTCTCCATAAATCATCACCGGCATTTTATCCTTACAAGGAATACGAATTGCCTTCTTGGCACACACAACTTCAACTCCTACTTTGGACATCCAGTCCATGCCGACTATTACATCAAAACTTCCTAATTCTACGGGTATTAAGTCGATTTTAAACGTTTCTCTGGCTAAATTTATTTCACAATCACGACAAATTTTATCGGCTTTAATTAGTTTACCATTAGCTAACTCAATCATGTATTTAGCATCTAGAGGTAATGATGAACAATTCAATTTAGTGTTAAAATTTCTACACACATAACTTCTATCGGCACCAGTATCAAATATAATAGATGCTGATAAGTTATTAATGGTAAACGTACCCGTAACAAGCTCCGGATCCTCATATGCCTCTCTAGCATTAATAACAAATGCTCTCCCACGTACAGGTCCATTATTTTTCTCTGGATTCGGGCACTGGCTCTTATAATGACCTTGTTTTCCACACCCAAAACAAGTAACGGTAGCCAAAGCAGTTCTATTTGCATTGGTGGCAGGAGTCTTGGTACCATTTGTAACGAGAGCCCTACAATCTTCAGCAAGATGACCCTGTCGATTACATTTGGTGCACAACACACTACAGTAACCAAAGTGATGTTTGTGGCATCGGTTGCATAAAGGACTTTGTCCTTTGTAACCAAAACCTGAACCACTACCCGCACCTTTCGTGGTTTCTTGTTTCTTAAATGGTTGTTGTTGATTACCTCGATCATAACTTCCATTCCACTTTCTTTTGTTACCCAATACCTTCACCTCAGTATTGAATGCTTTCTTATCCAAGATGACCTGATCCATTAGCTCGTTCGCCATGGTTATAGCTTCATGAATTGTTTTAGGTTTCGATGCTGTAACGTTTGCCTTAACCTTTGTGGGCAAACCATCTTTGTACATTTCGATCTTCCGTGCTTCGGTTGGAACCAATTCAGGACATAGAAAAACTAATTCCATGAATCACTGATTGTAGTTGGTGATTTCAGTACCAACAACCTTCAAACTTCGTAACTCATCTTCTAACTTCCTAACCTCGTTCCTTGGACAATATTCGTGAATTAACATTGTTTTGAATTCCTCCCATGGAGTGTCATAAGCTACATCTCCTCCTACAGCCTTCACATAATTTTTCCACCACGTGAGTGCACTATCTTGTAAAGTGCACGATGCATACTTGGTCATGTCTTTTTCATCACAACCACTGATTTTGAACACAGTCTCCATCTTTTCTATCCATCGGGTTAAACCGATCGGTCCTTCCGTTCCACTGAATGATGAGGGCTTGCAAGCTTGAAACGTCTTGTAGGTGCATCCTACACGAGGATTTGGGTTAACTGCAGCAGATCTTGCAGCTTCGACCCATAACATTCTGTCGTTGACTCGCTGGTTGATGAAGTCCTCGACTTCTTGTTCCGTCATTCGATTCAATCGCGCCATTTCCTAATGAAAGAAAATAATTATTCACATGGATTATTATAGATGTAGTGTGTATTTATAGTACATTATAGCTTGTTAATAATATGAACCAGGTATTATTATAAAAGCCTTTTCTTCTTATTAGCGTTTTATAATTATATCTAGGGTAGTACCTACCCGTTAATGTTCATACTTAATAGCTTAGTACAGAACCAATTACTACAATCTAAATAATACTTAACCATGGAAAATTATTGCATTTCATACTTCACTATTTTACATATGCTTATCTTACAACAAACATTAAGCAAACCACACTAATAATATTATACAAAACATTATATGATCCCATGGTTTAATACGGCAGCGCATCGTTTGGTTTATTTTCTAGGACGTTTAATTCCAATGAATGGCCTAACGCTTATCCTAGCTGTCTGCCTATATTTTGGCGGTGGGGCTGAAGAACTGGATGCCGGGATAGCACTAATAGGAATAGCGGGTATAGGGGTGGTAGTGTTTAGTGGAATTGGTGCCACATCATTCTCATTAAACTCGGGATTTGAATTTTCTAATTCGTTAGCTTTTCGTTTCTTTCCTTGATCGAACTTTTCTTTCGTAATTTCTAGAATTTCTTCCTCGGGTTCACTTTCTTCCTCGGGTTCACTTTCCTCCTCGGGTTCACTTTCCGGTTTCTCTATAGTTGGTTCATCCGGAATTTGTGAGTCTTCCCCAAAGATACTACTTTCGTCATCGGATAGGTTAATGACTGGAACACCATATGAAGGTTCTGATTCGGAGTCGCTGAATGTGATAATAAGTTTCGAGCCCGACATCTATCACATAATAACTAACCCATTAGTACTACATAATATTTACATATAAATTTTAACCAACAATGATAAGCAATGGTTTTCAAAATCAAACCCGGTCAAAGTCCAGACTTACTAATGTATCCTAACGACTTCTCGGTTAGACACACTAATGCAAACCTGGTTCGCTAAGACCACCGCTCTGATACCACATGTCATAACCCGTCCTTAACCATAAGAACGTGTTAGATAACGTATGATTTCATTGCGAGGTATTGACCTCTATATGCGACATTTTTAAAAGAAAAACTGCATATATTATACATTACAAACCAATCTCTTATTTTTGATACAAGCTTTGGACAATAAAAAGATTATTATCATTTAGCGATAATCTTCGACTTACAAACTTTACATATAATGATAACAACATGGTTTCTAGCGTATTTCACAATACAAATCCTCGGATATGCAGTTTTATTTTTGGCACAAATATGAGTACGCAAGATCCTGCTTAGATTCAACATGATGCAGCGGAAGCTTCTAATTATCACCTGAGAATAAACATGTTTAAAACGTCAACATAAAGTTGGTGAGATATAGGTTTAATGCCGGCAGCAATATATATATAGACCACAAGATTTCGTATATAAACAGTTTAATAAAAATATTCTAAGTGGTTGAGCACTTGGTAACCATACTTAACAATTAATCACGTCGCATATTCCCTTTAATATGAAATCTTACTACACTGTACCAAGTGTAGTCACGAAACGAAGTACTGTACAACCGTTGAATACTGGTCGGCCAGTCCGGTTGGGGTTGTCAGGCCCGATAGATCTATCAACAGGATTCGCGTTTACAATACCGCTGTAAATATTAGTTACCAAGCTACAGGGAAGTATGCCAGTGGTACAACTCAACGTAGAATATATTTTTCAGTTACTTGTGTCCATAATGTAAAACATAAGATACATGTATTCTCATCCCGAAATATTTAGAGTTTAAAAGTGGGACTATATACTCACTCTCGTCTTGAAGATATATATATTTTGACTTGGTCTTCCGGTTGATATCACGAACCTATCCATATATAATATATCAATACCTTTTCTTTTTAAACAAACGTCACATATATATACTTGTTATACTTTTAATACTTTTAATAATTCCTTAGTCCGTAGTTAGCATTTCGTTGTTAGTAATTCAATTTTAATGGTTCATTTTTAGATGTTTAATATACCCGCAATGAAATAAATAAAACCCCCAACGAAATAAATAAAACCCCATCGTATATGTATTGGTCGAGATTAATCTTGACCCACGGTACCGGTGTTGTCAAATGACGTGTTGCGTACATAAAGTACCGGTGTTGTCAAATGACGTGTTGCGTACAATCATGGGATCTTATGATTAATCTTCTCGTGTTGTTTACGGGTGATCCTGAACCATATAAAATTAAATTATGAGTACATATATATAAAATATCATGTTAATTAAGAAAGATGTGATTTATATAATTTTTTCCCAATTAATCCCGAAGTTAAACTAGTCTTGCATAACCAATTTTGTTTCGGTCATAGTTTCTTCGTTACAAATCCGTTTTCGTTGATTTACAAATCCGTTTTCGTTACAAATCAACCGCACCTCATCTCTGGAAGAAAAGATTCTTGCATATAGTTATGCACTCGAAAACTCTCGGAGACTGAGTCAACGTTTAACACGCAGCAGTGTTAATTTCTTTAGTGTTATTATTACCCAAAATAACTTTGTAATCCCTTTCCAAATTAACCAATTTTATCACAGCTTCATCAAGTTAACTCCGACTTCTCAAAAAGGTTAGTCTCGATATATATATATATATATATATATATATATATATATATATATATATATATATATATATATATATATATATATATATATATATATATATATATATATATATATATATATATATATATATATATATATATATGTACGTTATTCTTTCGCCGTCGTTACGAAACCACCTCGGTTTGATAACCAATGACCTAGATTCGTTAACTTTGAGAATGCTAACGAAGCAGCATGTTGTAGATGGTCTTAATGGCCAAAAGTAGATGATAAAGAAAAGAGGGTTAGAAACGCTCGATAGAAAATTTAGTACCGTAAGACGGATTATGCGAAACTATGAAGGAAGCCGTAGACAAATCACAAAGAATAAGTTTGACTTCAAAGGATTCAAATGATTCGATGCCTGCTGAAATCTTTAGCGAACACCTTGCTTCTGAATCTAAACCCTTACGGGTCAATTTTCATCATCATCCTTCGACATTAGAAATCCCAAGACATTATCATATCTTTCATTATAAATATCCTCAATATTTCTGAAGATGTTTTCAAAGCTATCATTATCTGAAATCATTCATTCCTCCGTAATATCTGCGTTACAACATAAAAAGAAACTGTGTTAGTTTCTAAATTCTGAAACCTTCAGGTTTAAAATAAGAATGATCTGAAGCAGTGTTGAGAACTGATGCATAAATTAGTATAATATAATGAAACTTGATCAACTTCATTATATTACATTAAGTTATGATAAGTTTTTAATGGAATGTGATGATTCACAGTACCATCATCATATGCCATGTTACACGGCTCTTACATTCTATTCAATCTCCAAACATATTAGAACGCATCACCCTGATAGTTCTAATTTCCCGAAATATTCTGGTAATTTTTACTAATCAAAATCGTGTCATTACCATTTCTTTCTAAGAGCAATATCTATGTTCATTCTGAATCTAATACCTACAAATTTCAGATCATTGTTCGCTTGGCTCGAGGACGGAAAGATATAAAACCTAACAACAACCTTGAAACTACAAACCGTGCATATTAATACGTATTTCAACGTAAAGGCACGGGAGAATTAAAAACATTATAATTCAAAGGAAAGGATAAAAGAGAATAGATTCTTCTGGTGATAGATGAAAAAGAAGAATGAAAGATATGAAAGTTAGAAATATAACAAGGACTAGAATGGGATGGAGCATTTTAGCGAATGTCTTAAAGTAGGAACTAAAGAGAAAGAATAGAGGATGTGGGATATGCAAGGTATAGTTAAAAAGGAGGTAGATTTATAGTAAAAATATCTGACAGAGAAATCGACACAGATTGCCGCATTAAATCAAAGAAGATCTTGATCGTCGAAGAACTAAATCTTATTACGTAAGATTTACTTTAAATCCCTTAAATTCCGGAAATCAATGATAACTACGTCATCGGTCGAAATGATTATATTTATTTAATCATTTCACTCTTTTGTGATAGCTTCGTTCGTGCGCTTCATATCATCAAATCATTTTATCTATATCTTTCAATAATGATAAAACTCCATTATCATCTCATATTCGTCATGAAAACATTCCTATTGTTATCTATGACAACCACTACCAAATTTCGGGGACGAAATTTCTTTAACGGGTGGGTACTGTAACGACCCAGAAATTTCCGACCAAATTTAAACCCTAAACTCTATATGTTTCCGACACGATAAGCAAAAACCCTAATGTTGAGTCTAGAATGTTTGAAATCTTCATTTGGATAATTAGTTACCCTTTGACCAAGCCTGATGATTCACGAACGTTTATGTGTTTATATGTTATATATTTATTTATTGTTAACGATAACAAAGTACTAGATATAATAGGTTTCGATATAAGAATATTATATTTAACGGTGAGAGTAAAAGATAATAAGACTTTACAAATATCTGAATCTGTCTTTGTCAAAATATTAACGAGGTGTTTTAATAAAATAAAGATTTTAATGTTTTCTTAAAGTCGTAGCTTTTCTAAAAACCTTTTTGTCACTTCATAAACATTAACGGTCCAGGAATTTTAATAAAAACAAATACTTAAACAACACGTGTTCATTAAATATATATATATATATATATATATATATATATATATATATATATATATATATATATATATATATATATATATATATATATATATATATGTATTTTACAAAACAATATTAAACGTTTTCAATTTAAAAATATATTTCGACAAATAATTAAACTTTGTTGTATACGAGTAAATGACCACAATATTTAAAAGATTAAGTTACATTTTTAGTGGGATTGTTTTTATAATTTAAAACCCATTATTTTGATAAAGGTACGAGTCCCAGAATGTAAAATGTTAATTTTCTCAGCGTACGAAACGTTTTCTGAAAAACCGGAATCGGGACTTTTGTTAAGTGACTACGTAAAAGTAATTTTTGTAGAAATCATATTTTTACCATACCCGTAAATATAATATAATATATAAATAAATACTTAAATTAAATAAATATTAATATATATATATGTCGGCAAAACGTGTTAAATCCCAAATGTGAGCTGGCATGGCAAGCCATGCGACTCGCATAAGCAACAAGGTAAACCCCATGCGACTCGCATGGGGTAGTATTTTTGGCCACAATATAAATTCGGACGAATGGTCACGTACACGCACACACTTTATTTTTTTTTCTTTTTCTCTTCTTTTTTTTCTGCTTTCTCATAATCCTCCGTAACATAAATTATATTTATAATTATTATAATTAATATTATTAATAATCTTAACATTAATAATATAAATCTTATTATTATGAGTATTAGTGATATTAGGAGCAAGATTTTTAGCATTAATACCTAAAATATTATGATGGGGCTCTGCCCAAGTGTTCCAAAACTGGTTTCATGAATGGGATAAGATTAAGGAGATTATTGGTCAAATTTATGAAAGTTATGGGTATGGATCGGGGGTTTTGCTCGTGAAATAAACTAGTGTTTGTCAACTCCGTTTTGCCCAAATACTATCCTGCAATATTGAATCTCAATATTGATACGTGAGCACTCTAAACTTAACTTTTATTTACTTTTAGTGTGTCCCTGACTAGTGCTCGAGAAATTAGGATCATGCATGCTATTTTATCTATTTTTGACAAAATATGTTTTAGGACAGAATCTGAATTAGTTACTCCTGCGGTTAAGATAAGATATATGAATTATATGTTTTTGGAAAGGTGGTGAAAAACTATAAACTTTTCATTTAGATGTCGAACGAATTCGACGGACGGATTTGGAGATATAGTCAATCGAACTTTTGTACAGATTGTTAAAAATGAATATTTTTATTTTACGTTGTCGTTAAAATTATCGTTATTATTATAATTACTATCATCAAGGTTATTATAAATTTTTATTATTATTAGTAACTAATATTTTTTACCAACAAATGTAAAATTTTTATTTCAATTGTATTATTATTAAGATTTCTAGTTATTATCTTTATAAAAAAAAAATTATATTATTTTGTTATTATTATTATCATTATGATTATTATTACTATGATTATTTAATAGTTTTGTCAAAAACTATCAAAATATTATTTTAATTATTATAATTAACAAAATTATCAATTTATCATTTTGATATTATTATTAATATTAAATTATTATAATGTAAATTATCAATTTATTAAGAAAATTTATCATTTTAAATAAATACATTATCTTTAAGGGAAATATTATTATTATAAAATATTAATCCATCGTTTTAATATATTTTTGTATAAAATATTATTTATTAACAAATGAATTATGTTGTTATTATTATAAATGAATTTTGTTAAATAAAAATATAAAATGACAAAATTTTCTTCAGGTATAAATTTTTGAAAATCATTTTAAGTCAAATGAAATTCTGTTGACTTTTACATATTAGTCTCGAGCATTAGGATTGGTACACTATAAATTGACTTTATTTGTTATTTAGTTATTAATCGATATATAAATATATAATTAATTAGGTTCGTGAATCGAAGGCCAACCTTATAAGTGTTCAACGGTGTTATATGTATTTTTGCTACAAAATACATTAGGTGAGTATATAGTCCCACTTTTAAACTCTAAATATTTTGGGATGAGAATACATGTATTTTATGTTTTACGTTATGGACACAAGTAACTGAAAAATATATTCTACGTTGAGTTGTACCACTGGCATACTTCCCTGTAGCTTGGTAACTAATATTTACAGCGGTATTGTAAACGCGAATCCTGTTGATAGATCTATCGGGCCTGACAACCCCAACCGGACTGGACGACCAGTATTCAACGGTTGCACAGTACTTCGTTTCGTGACTACACTTGGTACAGTGTAGTAAGATTTCATATTAAAGGGAATATGCGACGTGATTAAATGTTAAGTATGGTTACCAAGTGCTCAACCACTTAGAATATTTTTATTACAATGTTTACATATGAAATCTTGTGGTCCATAGTTATAACGCTGCTAGCATCAAACCTATATATCTCACCAACTTTATGTTGACATTTTAAAGCATGTTATTCTCAGGTACGAATTAAGTCTTCCGCTGTGCATTTGATCATGTTAAAGATATTATTTGGAGTCGATCATCGCAATGGAACCAGATGTTGTTGATTTCGTCCAGGGGGATAAGGACGGGTCGCCACAGATGGTTTCAGAGCGTTGGTCTTAGCGAACCAGGCCTTGCATTAGTGTGTCTAACTGGTAGTTGTTAGGATACATTAGTGAGTCTGGACTTTGACCGTGTCTACCTGCCAAAAGTTTTGCTTATCATTTCTAGTCGGAAACTATATGCTTATCATCCTTAGGGAATTGTCTGCTTATCATTCATAAATCTAGACACGTCTTACTGCATTTAGTGCATCGATAGTGTATAGACAAAAATTCACATCTTAGCATATCTGTAGACTTGTCTGATATATGCCGTAAATTCCTCTGTAGTCTACGAAATACATATAGATATTCTATATAGTTATAATATCATCCGATATCCGAAAATCATTTCACGTCGAAGATCTCTTCCATCCACTAAATTGCCCTTTTCAACCTGAAGCGCTTACTGGCGAACCTGTTCAAGAAACCATTTACCCTCTCATCTCTAGAATATCTCGTCACGATTATATAATATCCTATATTTCGAATCTTACTCACCCGCTCGTTGCAATCGTCAATCATCCCGACATAATATGAGAAGTTAACGAACTACGTGATCGAGTAATGGTTTTGGAGAATCTGGTGTGGAGACACCAGCAGCAGCATCAGCAGCATAATCCGTACCACCATCATCAACGCTGACAATACTCTTATCACCCCAACCACAATCACGTCATAAATCTCAACGTCACGATCTGTACCTCGGATATCAACATCACACGCTTCAATATCATCATCTGTACTTCAAGTATACTCCTTGTTTTACATATCATTCTACATCGATTAATTTCGTTCTACGTATTGTTCTACCTCATTTACCTTCGTCCGGCATGGCAATTATGTAATCTCTAAAGTTTTAGAGATCATGTAATCAAGTGCTAACAATAAATCAAATGAGTTTTTGACTCATTAAATCCATAATTACATCTGACGAAAATATATATGCAAGTATATTTTCATAAAGATTGTAATTAAAAATTCTTTTGTAAAAACTGTTAATGATGAAAATATTTTAACGGGTGGGTAGTACCCGAGGAATATTTAGAATTCACATTAATAAGTTACACTGTACATTCTTCGAATCTGATTCAACGATCATTTACTATCCTACTTACAACTATCGATATACGTATCCGTTCACCACAGAATAACCATTTCTATTCAAATTTCATATTTGGATTTTGACCTATCAGAATCCAACAAGTGGCATAACGAAGAAAACATTGGACAAAAATAAAAAGTGTTAGAAACAAACGAATTAATTAATTGGAATTGTGATAGGATTTCACGCTAACTGATCCGGCTAACTGTTCCCAGCTAACTGATTAACATTTAATTTATCGCAATTTACATTCTCGCAATTTTATTTATCGTCATTTAATTTCTGTTATTTATTTTTACGCACTTTAAATGACGGGACACGTATGCAAGGTTTCGACTTATCATATCGACCCATCTATATATATATTTCGGAACAACCGTAGACACTCTATATGCGAAGGCGGGAGTTGGCTATACAGGGTCAGAGTTGATTCCAAAATATATATATACTTTGAGTTGTGATCGACACCGAGACCGGTACACGGGTCACGATACGTATTATTTAATTCGAATATTATATATTAAATTATATATGAATCATTGAACCATCGGACTATTGGACTGCTAACATTGGACAATTAAAATGAATTAAATTAAAATATTGATTATAACATATGAAACTAAATAATTCTTCAAGCTTGCCACTTGATTTCATCTTAAACCTCATTTGTATCTCGACAATTACAATGCGTGTTCAAACCATTCATAATTCTTGAAAACATTTCGATCGAGATAATGAATCAACCGCACCTCATCTCTGGAAGAAAAGATTCTTGCATATAGTTATGCACTCGAAAACTCTCGGAGACTGAGTCAACGTTTAACACGCAGCAGTGTTAATTTCTTTAGTGTTATTATTACCCAAAATAACTTTGTAATCCCTTTCCAAATTAACCAATTTTATCACAGCTTCATCAAGTTAACTCCGACTTCTCAAAAAGGTTAGTCTCGATATATATATATATATATATATATATATATATATATATATATATATATATATATATATATATATATATATATATATATATATATATATATATATATATGTACGTTATTCTTTCGCCGTCGTTACGAAACCACCTCGGTTTGATAACCAATGACCTAGATTCGTTAACTTTGAGAATGCTAACGAAGCAGCATGTTGTAGATGGTCTTAATGGCCAAAAGTAGATGATAAAGAAAAGAGGGTTAGAAACGCTCGATAGAAAATTTAGTACCGTAAGACGGATTATGCGAAACTATGAAGGAAGCCGTAGACAAATCACAAAGAATAAGTTTGACTTCAAAGGATTCAAATGATTCGATGCCTGCTGAAATCTTTAGCGAACACCTTGCTTCTGAATCTAAACCCTTACGGGTCAATTTTCATCATCATCCTTCGACATTAGAAATCCCAAGACATTATCATATCTTTCATTATAAATATCCTCAATATTTCTGAAGATGTTTTCAAAGCTATCATTATCTGAAATCATTCATTCCTCCGTAATATCTGCGTTACAACATAAAAAGAAACTGTGTTAGTTTCTAAATTCTGAAACCTTCAGGTTTAAAATAAGAATGATCTGAAGCAGTGTTGAGAACTGATGCATAAATTAGTATAATATAATGAAACTTGATCAACTTCATTATATTACATTAAGTTATGATAAGTTTTTAATGGAATGTGATGATTCACAGTACCATCATCATATGCCATGTTACACGGCTCTTACATTCTATTCAATCTCCAAACATATTAGAACGCATCACCCTGATAGTTCTAATTTCCC
The DNA here is from genome assembly GCF_046630445.1 of Rutidosis leptorrhynchoides. NCBI lineage: Eukaryota > Viridiplantae > Streptophyta > Magnoliopsida > Asterales > Asteraceae > Rutidosis > Rutidosis leptorrhynchoides. Next base: position 338,358,500 of record NC_092337.1, on the reverse strand, counting down.
GAAATATTCTGGTAATTTTTACTAATCAAAATCGTGTCATTACCATTTCTTTCTAAGAGCAATATCTATGTTCATTCTGAATCTAATACCTACAAATTTCAGATCATTGTTCGCTTGGCTCGAGGACGGAAAGATATAAAACCTAACAACAACCTTGAAACTACAAACCGTGCATATTAATACGTATTTCAACGTAAAGGTACGGGAGAATTAAAAACATTATAATTCAAAGGAAAGGATAAAAGAGAATAGATTCTTCTGGTGATAGATGAAAAAGAAGAATGAAAGATATGAAAGTTAGAAATATAACAAGGACTAGAATGGGATGGAGCATTTTAGCGAATGTCTTAAAGTAGGAACTAAAGAGAAAGAATAGAGGATGTGGGATATGCAAGGTATAGTTAAAAAGGAGGTAGATTTATAGTAAAAATATCTGACAGAGAAATCGACACAGATTGCCGCATTAAATCAAAGAAGATCTTGATCGTCGAAGAACTAAATCTTATTACGTAAGATTTACTTTAAATCCCTTAAATTCCGGAAATCAATGATAACTACGTCATCGGTCGAAATGATTATATTTATTTAATCATTTCACTCTTTTGTGATAGCTTCGTTCGTGCGCTTCATATCATCAAATCATTTTATCTATATCTTTCAATAATGATAAAACTCCATTATCATCTCATATTCATCATGAAAACATTCCTATTGTTATCTATGACAACCACTACCAAATTTCGGGGACGAAATTTCTTTAACGGGTGGGTACTGTAACGACCCAGAAATTTCCGACCAAATTTAAACCCTAAACTCTATATGTTTCCGACACGATAAGCAAAAACCCTAATGTTGAGTCTAGAATGTTTGAAATCTTCATTTGGATAATTAGTTACCCTTTGACCAAGCCTGATGATTCACGAACGTTTATGTGTTTATATGTTATATATTTATTTATTGTTAACGATAACAAAGTACTAGATATAATAGGTTTCGATATAAGAATATTATATTTAACGGTGAGAGTAAAAGATAATAAGACTTTACAAATATCTGAATCTGTCTTTGTCAAAATATTAACGAGGTGTTTTAATAAAATAAAGATTTTAATGTTTTCTTAAAGTCGTAGCTTTTCTAAAAACCTTTTTGTCACTTCATAAACATTAACGGTCCAGGATTTTTAATAAAAACAAATACTTAAACAACACGTGTTCATTAAATATATATATATATATATATATATATATATATATATATATATATATATATATATATATATATATATATATATATATATATATATATATATATATATATATATATATATATATATATATATATATATATATGTATTTTACAAAACAATATTAAACGTTTTCAATTTAAAAATATATTTCGACAAATAATTAAACTTTGTTGTATACGAGTAAATGACCACAATATTTAAAAGATTAAGTTACATTTTTAGTGGGATTGTTTTTATAATTTAAAACCCATTATTTTGATAAAGGTACGAGTCCCAGAATGTAAAATGTTAATTTTCTCAGCGTACGAAACGTTTTCTGAAAAACCGGAATCGGGACTTTTGTTAAGTGACTACGTAAAAGTAATTTTTGTAGAAATCATATTTTTACCATACCCGTAAATATAATATAATATATAAATAAATACTTAAATTAAATAAATATTAATATATATATATGTCGGCAAAACGTGTTAAATCCCAAATGTGAGCTGGCATGGCAAGCCATGCGACTCGCATAAGCAACAAGGTAAACCCCATGCGACTCGCATGGGGTAGTATTTTTGGCCACAATATAAATTCGGACGAATGGTCACGTACACGCACACACTTTATTTTTTTTTCTTTTTCTCTTCTTTTTTTCTGCTTTCTCATAATCCTCCGTAACATAAATTATATTTATAATTATTATAATTAATATTATTAATAATCTTAACATTAATAATATAAATCTTATTATTATGAGTATTAGTGATATTAGGAGCAAGATTTTTAGCATTAATACCTAAAATATTATGATGGGGCTCTGCCCAAGTGTTCCAAAACTGGTTTCATGAATGGGATAAGATTAAGGAGATTATTGGTCAAATTTATGAAAGTTATGGGTATGGATCGGGGGTTTTGCTCGTGAAATAAACTAGTGTTTGTCAACTCCGTTTTGCCCAAATACTATCCTGCAATATTGAATCTCAATATTGATACGTGAGCACTCTAAACTTAACTTTTATTTACTTTTAGTGTGTCCCTGACTAGTGCTCGAGAAATTAGGATCATGCATGCTATTTTATCTATTTTTGACAAAATATGTTTTAGGACAGAATCTGAATTAGTTACTCCTGCGGTTAAGATAAGATATATGAATTATATGTTTTTGGAAAGGTGGTGAAAAACTATAAACTTTTCATTTAGATGTCGAACGAATTCGACGGACGGATTTGGAGATATAGTCAATCGAACTTTTGTACAGATTGTTAAAAATGAATATTTTTATTTTACGTTGTCGTTAAAATTATCGTTATTATTATAATTACTATCATCAAGGTTATTATAAATTTTTATTATTATTAGTAACTAATATTTTTTACCAACAAATGTAAAATTTTTATTTCAATTGTATTATTATTAAGATTTCTAGTTATTATCTTTATAAAAAAAAAATTATATTATTTTGTTATTATTATTATCATTATGATTATTATTACTATGATTATTTAATAGTTTTGTCAAAAACTATCAAAATATTATTTTAATTATTATAATTAACAAAATTATCAATTTATCATTTTGATATTATTATTAATATTAAATTATTATAATGTAAATTATCAATTTATTAAGAAAATTTATCATTTTAAATAAATACATTATCTTTAAGGGAAATATTATTATTATAAAATATTAATCCATCGTTTTAATATATTTTTGTATAAAATATTATTTATTAACAAATGAATTATGTTGTTATTATTATAAATGAATTTTGTTAAATAAAAATATAAAATGACAAAATTTTCTTCAGGTATAAATTTTTGAAAATCATTTTAAGTCAAATGAAATTCTGTTGACTTTTACATATTAGTCTCGAGCATTAGGATTGGTACACTATAAATTGACTTTATTTGTTATTTAGTTATTAATCGATATATAAATATATAATTAATTAGGTTCGTGAATCGAAGGCCAACCTTATAAGTGTTCAACGGTGTTATATGTATTTTTGCTACAAAATACATTAGGTGAGTATATAGTCCCACTTTTAAACTCTAAATATTTTGGGATGAGAATACATGTATTTTATGTTTTACGTTATGGACACAAGTAACTGAAAAATATATTCTACGTTGAGTTGTACCACTGGCATACTTCCCTGTAGCTTGGTAACTAATATTTACAGCGGTATTGTAAACGCGAATCCTGTTGATAGATCTATCGGGCCTGACAACCCCAACCGGACTGGACGACCAGTATTCAACGGTTGCACAGTACTTCGTTTCGTGACTACACTTGGTACAGTGTAGTAAGATTTCATATTAAAGGGAATATGCGACGTGATTAAATGTTAAGTATGGTTACCAAGTGCTCAACCACTTAGAATATTTTTATTACAATGTTTACATATGAAATCTTGTGGTCCATAGTTATAACGCTGCTAGCATCAAACCTATATATCTCACCAACTTTATGTTGACATTTTAAAGCATGTTATTCTCAGGTACGAATTAAGTCTTCCGCTGTGCATTTGATCATGTTAAAGATATTATTTGGAGTCGACCATCGCAATGGAACCAGATGTTGTTGATTTCGTCCAGGGGGATAAGGACGGGTCGCCACATCTTCCTTTTAACGAGTAAGTGGTAAATATAACTCAGGTACATATTTTTGTATGTTTGTTCAGTAACGTGGGACAAAAGTGCCTATACAGTTAACCCTAGTGACAAGAGGTGATAGATTAAGATAAACTAAGTAAGATAGAATAATAACTAGACAATAAAAGTAAAGATAGGTATGATGAATAGAATTCTGAAGGGGAATTATCGCAAGAGTTCAACTTCCTAGAATAAACACTAAACCTCAATCAACTGGGCTATGAACCTAACTGATTTGTCACTAAGAGTTTAGGCTTTGAAGATTCTGGCTAAGATAGGTAAACCCTACTCCCAACGCTAACCTGAAAGGTTTAACGACCTTATGGATAGAATCCTAGGTACATGAACAAAGTGGTTTACCCTATAAAGGAATGTCTCAGCTTTTCTTAATCCTAGTTGGTCTAACTAGAGCAATATCCTACCACTAATTACTATGCTATGCCTCAACATTAACAGATGTGAAATCTTAGATATCCTAAGGTACTGCTAATTGGGATAGAAGTCTCTCCTTTGCGATCACTTATTCAACCCCGGATCATCTTACAGCATCTCAAGAACACTGCTTCTGGCGCGAATCATGCTTCCGAGTAAGCTAGTGTTCACGGAACTCTCTATTGCTAACTCTAATCACAACCTAAATGGGAAGCTCTTCTATGACGAACAAATACTTATTCGTACGTAGGTACTATATCCCTATGTGACGTTAAGCACACATAACTACTTACCAAGTATCCTAGGGTTGATCAGGTCCTAATACTAGGTTATAGCCACGTGAATAAGCGGAAAGGGTGATCCGTAAATTAAACTTCTAAACCGTCAAGGTTTCAGCATAACAACATAACAAGTTTCAGATAAAATATTCAACATATGATAAACAATTGTAACAGATAGATAATCATGCAAGATGAAAGCAACTCAAGATAATAACTTTATTAAATTAAGGAAAGCGTTCACCGTTTACAGACGAGATCTGAACCATTACAAGTGCTGACAACCTCTAGCCCGCTCCTATTACAATCTTCGGCGTTCGCCTCCGGGTACTTAATTTCCCGCTCGGAGGTGAGAAGGCCTTGAAAGCTCTAGTGGGAGAAAGTGTATTGTAGTGACAGAGTGAAGAGATGTGTGTGTTGAAATGAATGACCAAAGCCCCTTAAATAGACATGGAAAAATGCCGGATACGGCTGGCAAGCCGTACGGCAAGCCGTATGGCAAGCCGTACGGCAAGCCGTATGGCAAGCCGTATCTGGCAGGCCGAGTCCGGGTGGCAACACGCTTGGTGGCACGTTTTTGGTAAGCCGTACCCATACGGCAAGCCGTATGGCAAGGCGTATTGGAAGCCTGGTCAGCCTTTATTCCTTGGATCGTAACTTGATTTCTTGACTTTCACCGTTTTCGCTCTAGAATCTTCGTTTTAGCTCCGATTCTCTTGATTCTTTTTGCATCGTCTTCGTAATTACTTTGCCTACAAGTTTAACCAAAAAAGCGATTATTTTGCCGACAAAGCGTTAAACTTTATGCTTTTGGGACTCAATATCGGGGGTAAAAACGTGACTTTTTCGCCGATATCAAATATCCCACACTTAGACTTTGCTTGTCCTCAAGCAAACTTCTGAACTTAAAACAGTGAGGACTTTAATTCGTAGAGATCATGCTGTTTCATTCTGCAAGACGGAAGAGCGGAAACACGGTTTTTATCCTTTTTGCCAGTCTCGAATCTTTTCCCGCAAGCATGAGAGGAGGTTACATAACTGAGGCTATCTCACTCGGGTCACTCATTTCACTCAAGTGTTTAGGGTGTCCTAAAGTTCTAAGAAATGAAGTCACTCTTAGCCAGTCATGCTCACATTCTTCGTCATAGGCTTAATCAAGACTCAAATCTCCATCACTTATTTGCGAGAATTTTTGGTTATTGACCCAGCTTGAATTATGAAGAGATGGGGATTTTTAGAAGTTTCTAGAGTTCGAAGGGTTTTGATAGATAGGAGTTTTGTTTTGAAAGACTGATTTCGTCGATCCTTTCAGCTTTTTGTCGGGAATTTCTTTGATGAGCATCCTTCTTTTTACCGCCAGGAGTTCTGTTCTCGAATCGTTGCTGGTTCTGCTCCCTTTCTCAGAGCCTTTATTCATAGAGGCTTTGCTCTAGTTTTTTTTTTTTTTTTTTTTTGAAAGCATCTTTTGCTTTTCTCTTCGAGGTCTCCTTTTCGGCGATCTTCTTTGATACTTGACTTGGATGCTTGCATTTTCTGTTGTGATTTGGAGGTTGTCCCGAAAAAGAATGATTTGTCGGGATTTATTTGTTTATGAAGCGGATAGAGTAAATAAGGAAAAGGTGAAATGGATTTTTGTGGAGCGAAAGTGAAAGTGGAAATGAAGGTGGAGGTTGTTTTCGTCTTCATGGGCGGCTGAGGTTTTAACTTAGTCATTCTCGTCAAAATGTGTGATTTCGAAATGTAGATCAAGAGCAAGTTCTGATTCCGAGATGTTAACATCGGCGCGCTCAACGGAAATATAGTGAAGCACTTAAAATGATTGCTTATAAAGCCTTATTTGGGGGTGCCTCACAACAATTATAACAGGTCGATTTGCGCCTTTCGTTATGCAATGCTCTATTGGAAATTGATTTTGATTTTTCGCAAAAAGTTTTCAACCTTGTTTTACCCTTTTTGTCTATTTTGTAATAAAAACGTTTTGATATTTTATAGAATTTAATCATCCTTAGCGTTTTATAATTCAAAAAGTTTTAAATTTTTGTGAAAAACTTGAGGATTTTATAAGAATCGTTATGTGCAACATTTGCTATCCCACACTTTAAAATAACATTGTCCTCAATGTTAAGGATACGGAGTATCTCACACTTTAGTTTTTAAAAGAGACGTTTGTGTTATTAAAAAGTTTATGTTGGTGGGGTTGCCAATCCCACACTTAGTTTTTATAGTGGTATAGTAATTGCGTATATTCTAATTGAAAAGGTGTTTGAAAACGTAGTACTCCCCTAGGGTTTTAGGACGTGCAATTGGATGGCGCGCTTTATCTGGATTTTTCAATTCTGGTACCGGCGTCATCCTCGTTCACGTCGTCTCTGCTCCAACATCCGCCTTGTATGGTCTCGATCGTCGTTTGCGTTGTGACGTTTATTAATGCAACATTATTCTAGAAACAAGCATACTAATAATAAAAGTAATAATGCCCAAAACTGGGCGTACACAACATAATGTAATATGATAAAATGTAATGATAGTGAAAATATAGTGTTCCAAAATGTACTCAAGGTCATGGCTGGGGTGCGGAGTATGGTGGGGAATAGATGACTCTGGTACGAGCTCCGGTCGGGTTCCGTAGTCTAGACTGACCCTCACTGGTCATCTCCTCGTCAGTAGCAAGCTGAGCTGCCAACTCTGTCGTGTTAACATCTGAGGACATCCTAAACTCAATCTCTCCTGATCTAGCTATCAACCCGGTCAATGATGAGGTGCTCGTGTGTACCATCGGCCCCAAGTTCCAACTGAAACTATCCTGTGAACCTCTGTTCTGCCCCCATTGGCGGTTCACATCCATACCCTGTATACCCTGTGTCACCCCTGCAGCTGTACTCTGCTCTACTGCCTGATCCCACACCGGGTCCTGTCCGACAGTAGACGTGAGAATGGGGTCGGTTCTAAATATCTGATCAACGAAGTTCTTGACCCCTATAGTCTCTGGAGGGGGTGGTGGAGGTGGGATCACTGTATGCTGTGAAAAATGATGAGTAGGTGGTTGTGGAGGTCCGGAAAACTGATGGCTTGGGCCAGCACCCATAGGATCACGAAAAGCCTGCATTACCGGATACTCATGAGGAGGTGGCGGGATGTCGAACTGCCTCGCTGCGTGATATGCCAAATGATCCAAATTCTCGAGGATCGCATGATGAGAGAACCAACTCTTCGGTCCCGGTACTTCCCCCATATGGTACTGATAACCGAAAGGCGGGTAACGTGATCGTGGACGATCACCCTCTCCGACTGATGAATGTCGGCGGGTTTCTGTGGGCCGCCCATGGGCCGTCGGATCGTCCTCGTCTATAGGTTCCTGAGAACCTCTCCTCCTACTACCATCCCTAGTCCGGCTGTCATGCCTAAATCCCTGAACTCTCACACCAGGTACCATCCGTTCCTCGGAATCAGATATCTCCGGATTCGCTTGGATTATCAACCGCTCATCCTCCACGCGAATATATTTCCAGTTACTCAACAGTTTGTACCCAATCTCCTCAGGCACGGCCCCAATCCTATAATGAAGCCGCTCAACATCCCCTAAAACACCCATCCGTCTAAGCAGCTTGGTAACAACACCTCCCAAAACTGGAACAACCGTACTCGCTGAACCTTTCTCTGCAGTAATGGCTTGAGCGAGGAGATGCGCCACCTGTATGTTTTGGTTGTTGATGATGGCGTTCATGAGGCGCATATCTCTGATGGTGACTGTGCCGCCGAATCGGGCTTTTGGATATAGGGTTTTGGTGATCAAGTGGTGGAGTATTCGGAATTCAGGGTTTGTAAATTTAGATGCCTTTTTACTCGAGTGCCAATCTTCGTCGTCGGTGGTGTGTTGGCGCCAGAAAGTGTGATGTTGAATCTGATTCGGGGAGGTTAAACCGTTTCTGAATATCCGCCAGTTGAGTTGGTTTTCTTTGTATAACTCGAGGTATCTCGCAAACCGCGCGAGAGTTAGATGGTACATTCGGTTCCGGTGCCTAAAGTGAATACACTCCTGAGTGAGATAATCGGTTGGACTCACCTCAGAATCAAAACTCCACGTGGCCATAAACTCCGCGTATGGCTCATCATAAGTTGTTTCGTTAAGTTCAAAACAACTCTTTCTAAGCCCTATGCGTTCTACCTTTGGCTTGGAATTGAAACATTCGTCTAAGATCCTGATCCCAACCCCACTCCTCGAGTATTGTCCAATTAACGTATTTATTCCCTGATTTCTCGCGATTATACCAAACCCGCATGAAGGGTTCGTGCTCCTCCGGGTTTTCTTGGTTAAGAAGACAATTGGGCAATTCAACGTGGTTTCGACGACGAGTCATCTGCACAATCAAGTAAAGTAGGTTATGTTCCAAAAATTAAGATTCAAACTCCAAAAATGCCTATATTTTTCAACAACAAAAAAAAAAATTCGAAATGAGGGCTTTAAAAAATGGAGTTTTCCAAAATCCTGTTATAGTCAAATATAGCCAAAATTACCGCAAACAACATTGAAATGGACTACGGGCTTAATTTAGAGCAAAATTCAAAGTGTACCCGTGATTACGATAAATAATGCAATAAATAATAATTATAGACATTTAGTCGTAATAAGCAATTTTCAACCAAAAATGATGAAATTTAAGCATACAATGATCCTAAAGACCATTTTTAATTACCTTAAATATTTTCAAACATCAAAGTTGATCTAGAACATGTCAAAGTCAAAGATTAGAGCCGTTTGACCGAAAAATATTCATTTTGTTCAAAACGTACAAAATAAGGAAAATCAAGGATTAGGCTACATTTTCATGAGCAAATCATTGATTCCATCATTTGAACTAGTTCTAAGGCAATCCTAAGTCTTAAAAACGTTTTAACTATAGGAAAAACCGAAGTCCTAATAACGTGTAGTTTGACCAAAAATTCAAAATCAAGCAAACTAGCCTATTTTGTTCCAAATTCAGATTCTAAGCAATCCTAATGAATCACTAAGCCTAACAAAGCTAGCAAAGCATCAAATTTCCAAAAATTTCACCCAATTTTCACCCTAAAACCTCAAGTGACGAGTCGTGAGCCAAAAACTATCCAAATTACCTCAATCAAGCCTAAAAACTAACACAAAGCAATCACATTATCTATCTAAGCATAAAGGAATCCAAAATTGGGTCAAAAATCAAGTTTTTCTAAAAAGTCAAAAATTTGACTTTTAGAGAAAATTCGAATTTTCATCAAGAAAGAGTACCTTTCGTTCGAAATTGATGCAAGAATCGTGTTTAGGAAGCCTGAGAGAGTAGGATTCGAGCTTTGATTCGTCAAAAACGGCCAAGAAATGAAGGATTGGTGGTGATGGGGTGTGCGACGGTTTGGGGAGCAGGGGGAAGAAGCAAAAACACAAAAATGAAAGGAAAGGAGAAGACAGGAGAAGGAAAAGAGAAAGAAAAAGGCCCGTGTGGCACGCGGGCTTATTTCCCCGACCCGACCTGCACAATTTTTAAGTTTTTATCATTTTAAAATTTAAAGGGTTTTAAGAAAGGATAAATAAAATAAAACATCGGATTTTAATCCGGTTATTTTTATATTATTTTTTTACATTTTTATATTTTCTGAAACAAGTAAAAAGAAAATTAAAATATTTTATTATTAAAATTTCAAATTACACAGGTTCTACAACTAAATTCCAGAAATGACGTGGAAAGAAAGACAAGTTTAAAGCTTCTTTGACCATCCAGAGCAGATCCACGGAGTGTATTGAAAATATTTCGAAATCACTTAACATTTTACGCTCGCGTTTCTGTAAATCTCCGATATCGTCCATAAGTTTTACCAAAGCCCTTTTAACTTTTTTAGTATTCGAAATTCCGTCCCGTGGCCCAGTATCTCTATAATTTAGTTCAAAAGGAAGTTTTGCCACTGTGTCTTGGAATAAAAGATCTTCCGCGCAGTCAGGATCACCGATAGTAAATTTAAAATTTGAAGATATTTCTCGAATGATCTTCCTTTACGGGTTTGTAAATAGAAAATTTTGACATAGTGAGGATTTGCACGAGTTCCGAATATACTTCCTTTCTTTTTGCGAAGAAATTCTGATGTATTCTTTCCTCGGTAGAATCCGGAAAAGCTTCAATTAATCGTTTGATCAGAAATGAGGTTGGATCAAAGTAAAAGAAATCTCGGTTTTCGTAGGTTGAAACAGGATTAGGTATCTTGCTTTCACTCCAAAATTCTAATTCAGAGATCATTGCCGAGACGTAACGGTTGATGTGAATTGGAGAAATCTCCTTATTGGTGAAGTGAGGGAGAAAAGCGACGAATGACTCTAAATCGAATTTGAAATCTATTTCTGCATCCCGATACTTGACGAAAAGGTCATCCCCACCTTCTTTTAACAGTTTGTGAAGAGAACGAGTCTGAGAACGCAACTCTTTTAACAAATTGAGTTGAAATGTTGAAAATGGGAAGTCTGAGGAATAGAGGTGCCTAACGATATCTCTATAGACGTCTAACCTTCTACTAGGATTTAACAGATTTCCAATAAACCGAGCTTTTGTTTTATCAGGGTTTCGTATCTCTTTAGGATTAAATTCGAACAAGTCTGGATAGTTGAAAATAGTTGGATATTCTTCCCTTATCTCATCTTCCATTATCAGGAGTTCGTTAAGACTGAGCCTCCCTTTTGGATCGTGGAGAGGGTCGAATCCTGGTGAATTTGAGTAAAACTTATCCAAAAGCAATGAAATCTCTAAGTCGGATGAAATTATCCGGCTTCTTGGACTACAAGAATCAAGAACTAAGTCTTGATGAGACTCATCAGGGTTTAGATTTGTTTTTGGTTTAAAAAGAAAAACTTCGCCGGTTTCCGAAGTCGTGGGAGAGCAACTGCCATTCACACTTTCTTCGTAGTCGGTTAAGTTTGAACTGGAAACTACAGAAATAAAAACCATAATTAATATTTTTGTTTTTATAATTTTAAAAGGGTTTACTGTAATGGCGACTTTAAATCCTATACCGACAAACTCTCTGCTTGTTAAGCATGTGTGATTCTTGTCAATCTATCTTTGAAACAAGTGGCCAGGCAGACAACTGGAGAGGCAGGATCCTTTTGGTTCCAATATAATTGGAGACTGTTCGGAAAATCCAATAACCAAGTCTGTGTATAATTGTCTTTCTTAGACACCACCCAAGAATCTCAGATATCTTGATAGAATCAACGATTACCTTGACAGAGAGAAAATAAGTCCCTGGCAGCGGCGCCAAAAACTTACCTACCCTCGTGATATGGCCGAAACGGACGGTTTTATTTTCGCGGTGTCGTTAGGCCGCGGCGCGTCAGAATCAGCTATCACAGGGGTGAGTAGTGGTTGTTTTTTATTTATATTTAGCTGGGGTTCCAAGCTATAGCTCACCTACTTGTCTTCCTTTTAACGAGTAAGTGGTAAATATAACTCAGGTACGTATTTTTGTATGTTTGTTTAGTAACGTGGGACAAAAGTGCCTATACAGTTAACCCTAGTGACAAAAGGTGATAGATGAAGATAAAATAGGTAAGATAGAATAATAACTAGACAATAAAAGTAAAGATAGGTATGATGAATAGAATTCTGAAGGGGAATTATCGCAAGAGTTCAACTTCCTAGAATAAACACTAAACCTCAATCAACTGGGCTATGAACCTAACTGATTTGTCACTAAGAGTTTAGGCTTTGAAGATTCTGGCTAAGACAAGTAATCCCTACTCCCAACGCTAACCTGAAAGGTTTAACGACCTTATGGATAGAATCCTAGGTACATGAACAAAGTGGTTTACCCTATAAAGGAATGTCTCAGCTTTTCTTAATCCTAGTTGGTCTAACTAGAGCAATATCCTGCCACTAATTACTATGCTATGCCTCAACATTAACAGATGTGCAATCTTAGATATCCTAAGGTACTGCTAATTGGGATAGAAGTCTCTCCTTTGCGATCAATTATTCAACCCCGAATCATCTTACAGCATCTCAAGAACACTGCTTCTGACGCGAATCATGCTTCCGAGTAAGCTAGTGTTCACTGAACTCTCTATTGCTAACTCTAATCACAACCTAAATGGGCAGCTCTTCTATGACGAACAAATACTTATTCGTACGTAGGTACTATATCCCTATTGTGACGTTAAGCACACATAACTACTTACCAAGTATCCTAGGGTTGATCAGGTCCTAATACTAGGTTATAGCCACGTGAATAAGCGGAAAGGGTGATCCGTAAATTAAACTTCTAAACCGTCAAGGTTTCAGCATAACAACATAACAAGTTTCAGATAAAATATTCAACATATGATAAACAATTGTAACAGATAGATAATCGTGCAAGATGAAAGCAACTCAAGATAATAACTTTATTAAATTAAGGAAAGCGTTCACCGTTTACAGACGAGATCTGAACCATTACAAGTGCTGACAACCTCTAGCCCGCTCCTATTACAATCTTCGGCGTTCGCCTCCGGGTACTTAATTTCCCGCTCGGAGGTGAGAAGGCCTTGAAAGCTCTAGTGGGAGAAAGTGTATTGTAGTGAGAGAGTAAAGAGAGGTGTGTGTTGAAATGAATGACCAAAGCCCCTTAAATAGACATGGAAAAATGCCGGATACGGCTGGCAAGCCGTACGGCAAGCCGTATGGCAAGCCGTATCTGGCAAGCCGTATCCGGGTGGCAACACGCTTAGTGGCACGTTTTTGGTAAGCCGTACCCATACGGCAAGCCGTATGGCAAGGCGTTTTTGTCTGATCTTCGCGTTTTCACTTAAAATAAACATCAAAAAATGATGTTGCAAAACTATCAGGTGTTTGAAAAATGTCATTTTGTCCGATCTTCGTGTTTTCACTCAAAAATAAAGGCTTCATACTACATTTGATCTTGCCAAGAGTTAAGGGGCAAAAAACCTTGTATATATTTTGAATAATAGTTAACATTGATCGTTTTGTACAATACATTAAGTTAATGCATCTTAATAAGGATTACCGTTAATTTTTTTTAATATAAATATAAACTAGTATTATTGAATTAAGATGATGATCAGAAACCCAAGAATAAGTGCACGCTTGTATGGCAAGGGTCTGTTGTGAAACCGAATTTTAATAGCTTTTGGTACACGAGTGGATGACAGAAATTGATGCCCATAAGGTATTTTCTGATGCCGGTGTTGTTCATTACTGGGACTTAGCATTTAATTTTTCGGACGAGGTGTGATTATTGTTTCAGGCTGGGATGGGTTGAAGTAGTATACATTGCTGAGTTTCTTTTGTGAACATGTTGCGTATGAATATATTTAGTGAGTACTACCACCGTCCCATATTAGTAGTTATGTATTGACTTTGGAAGCATTTTCTTTTCAACTTTGCCCTTAAATTCTTTTCAACCTCCGAGGCCCATGAAAGTGGGCGGGTAACAACAATGGAAATTTTGCAGCGAGTACGAGTCGTACCCTTGACCTCTCATATAAGAAGACAACTTATTACCACTATGAAAACTCCTTGTTGTTGAAAAAACAATAGTCAATACAAAATATATTCAAAAAACAATCCAATGATATAAATTTTATCGAATATGGGACGGAGGTAGTACTCACTAAAAAGATTCATACGCAAGAGATACAGAAAAGAAGATTAGAAATGGATAATCTAACCCAAACCAACCTAAAACGACAATCATATCTCATCCAAGAAGTTAACCGCTAATACCCAATAATGACCAACATCAGAATTAGAAAACATCTTACAGGTAGCAATTTAAACTTGCACCCGTTCACCAATAACTATGAAAACTCATTTTCCCAACACACAATTGCCATACAAGAACACGTACTTTGGGTTTCTCATCATCATGATAATTTAATAATAGTAATTCATATTTTATGTTTATATTAAAAAAATTTCCAAAGACAACTTCTATAATGTATTGTATAAAACGATTTTTGTCCGATCTTCGCGTTTTCACTTAAAATAAACATCAAAAAATGATGTTGCAAAACTATCAGGTGTTTGAAAAATGTTATTTTGTCCGATCTTCGTGTTTTCACTCAAAAATAAAGGCTTCATACTACATTTGATCTTGCCAAGAGTTAAGGGGCAAACAACCTTGTATATATTTTGAATAATAGTTAACATTGATCGTTTTGTACAATACATTAAGTTAATGCATCTTAATAAGAATTACCGTTAATTTTTTTAATATAAATATAAACTAGTATTATTGAATTAAGATGATGATCAGAAACCCAAGAATAAGTGCACGCTTGTATGGTAAGGGTGTGTTGTGAAACCGAATTTTAATAGCTTTTGGTACACGAGTGGATGACTGAAATTGATGCCCATAAGGTATTTTCTGATGCTGGTGGTGTTCATTACTGGGACTTGGCATTTAATTTTTCGGATGAGATGTGATTATTGTTTCGTGCTGGGTTGGGTTGAAGTAGTATACATTGATGAGTTTCTTTTGTGAACATGTTGCGTATGAATATATTTAGTGGGTACTACCTCCGTCCCATATTAGTAGTTATGTATTGACTTTGGAAGCATTTTCTTTTTGAACTTTTAATATTAACTATATATATATATATATATATATATATATATATATATATATATATATATATATATATATATATATATATATATATATATATATATATATATATATATATATATATATATATATATATAAATTTGGAAAGAAAATCCTACCGATGGGACGTAATCACGTAGTTGAGTTCGTTTCAAATCCAGGACCAGTTTTGTATATAATTTTTGTTGAGGTTCCAAAATGTAATATATATAACTAATATCAGCCCAAGTTGATCTTATAACTAGAGCATTATTGCAAATATTTGAACACTAAGTTTCTGATTTCGTATGTATTATATTTGATCGGAAGGAATATTATATGACTTTTTTATTTTGGAAAGTAGTTTCATCGGTGGTGGAAAGAAAGCAGAAGGTTGTTCGACTGAAGGCCAGCCTGATTTCAACTCATTCTCTTTTAGCTTATATCTTATAATTTTTTGAATTGAATCCTTTCGTAATAAAAATAATAAAGTATAATGAAAAAAACAAATTGCCTCTTTCATAAGCAAATTGGGGGAAATTCCCATTTCCAACCACTAATGAAAATAAATCCAGGCAGAAATAGCATACCTTAAGGGTGCTCAAATTGTTTGACTTTGGTATATTCACCACATTCCAATGTTCATCCACCTCCCTGCCCAAATGATCTAAACGGAGAACAGGTGCCTTGGCAAGTTTGGGTTGATGATGTCGTCTATTTTCCACTTACTTTTCTCTCAATTCTCGATCCTTGCTGCTTTCTCGGTCGTATGACTTCTCACGCTTCACGAGATAATCAATATCTAGGGAACGGCGACGGCAGCGATATTCACTGTCGGTGTCTCGGTATTTGGAGCGGTGTTGTTTCAATACCAAAGGAGATCGACTTTCTAAATCTTTGTGTTTCCGGCTGGATCGACTATCCATTGTGGTTAGGGTTTTGTGGGAATCGTTGTTTCAATACCAAAGGAGATCGACTTTATATAGCTTTGATTCTCCTCTTTTTTCATACAAATCTCATGTGTAACCGTATTGTATGTTCATATTTTGTTCATTTTTTGAATGAAGGTCCTAGTTTCTAATAGCTTGATTCTCCTCTTTCTTCATACAAATCTCGTGTGTAACCAACCGTATTGTAGGTTCATATTTTGTTCATTTTTGAATAAAAATCCTTAGGCCCCGTTTGGCTCACGGAATTCATTGGGATTCCGGCAGAATTGGAATGGAATTTAGACACGTGTCGTGTCTAGATTCAATTCCAATTCCGCCGGAATCCCATTGAATTCTGTGAGCCAAACGGGACCTTAGTTTCTAATAGCTTTGATTCTCCTCTTTTTTCATACAAATCTCATGTGTAACCAACCGTATTGTAGGTTCATATCTCGTGTGTAACCGTCTTTATAGAGGTGTTCTAAGTGCTTCTACAATAATGTACGTTATTCTAGCTTATATACGTTATTCTAGCTTATATGCTATAATTGTTAGCGAATCATCGAAAACAACCGAAGGGTATTTAAATATATAAAAGTAGTTCAAAAATTTTGAGATTCAGTTTTACAGACTTTGCTTTTTGTGTCGGAAATGTTAATCATACAAAGATTAAGTTTAAATTTGGTCAGAAATTTCCGGGTCAGCACAAACGCCCAAGTACCTTTCAAGGTAAATAACTCACTTCTGAGACCACGAGTCCCTCGAAACTTTGATACACTCCTTCTGATTCGAGTACGGTACCAATTTTTAGTCACTCCTCAAATTTCGAGATGAAATTTCCATTAACAGGTGGGTAATGTGACGACCCAGCTTTTTCGACTTGCCTTTGTGCCTTGTGTTTTTGCGTAACTGCGTTTTTGTGCGTACTGCGTTACTTTATTACTCTGGTAGCTTGTTTATTCGTGTTATATATGTATATATACTTTAAAACGTTCCCTGGTATGATTAGAATGCTTAACTTGTCCTTTGGATGCTTTATAACCGTTAGCGATATTTGCCGTTACGATTAAACCGCGGATTGCGCGCACGTTTGACTTTTGTCGGAACCGGAACTTTTGGGCAGCGAAATATTAATTATTATTTTATAATAATAATTACTTGGGCCTTTGGGTGCTTAATTTTATTTATTTAATTGCTTAAGCCCAATAGTTAGCCTTTTTGGACTTTTTGCCTTGTTGGGCTCAAGCCCACCCTACTCTAGCTAGTGACCCAATTAATTAGCCCAACCATATTTACTAGTGGCCCATAATAATTAAATAAATCAATAATAAATTAATTAGTGAGTCATGAAGCATTATGGATAAGGTTTATCTACATGTCCCATTAGATTCTAGCATAAGGACACACTTTAGACACCATTAGCCAAAAAGCAAAAAGGTTGTCCTTCCTCCCCCCCCCCCCCCCCCCCCACTATGCTGTCCACCACCATGCACCACCACCATTGCCATGTCATCAATCCATGTGATCCTTGAAAGTCTATAAATACTAGCCACTTTCCTTCATTTCAACACTTGATCATTTTGGTTTTTCACACACTTTCTTTCTTTCTTTTCCATACTTGTAAGTTTTCTTTTCTTCCTTTCTTTCCTTTCCAATTCGTGGTCAGCATCATCATTATTGGAAGATCAAGTTTCCTTATAGCTTTGATCTTACTTATATCTTGTTGGTTCAAGTATGAATCCTTCAAGAACAATGAGGATTCAAGCTTCCTAGCTTTGAATCTTCACCAACATGTTAGATCTTTCTTTCTTTTACTTAAATCTTGTTATTTTGTTAAAAAGATTCAAACTTATGTTTGTAATCTTCATGTATCTTCAAGATCTAAGCTTTATGCTTCAAGATCTTCAAGAACACTTAAGATGCAAGCTTTCTAGCTTGAATCTTCATATCTTTTGTTGTATTTAAGTTCTTTTTACTTTGATCATGTTGTTTTGTCGAATAGATTCAAACTTGTGTTTGTAATCTTCATGTATCTTCAAGATCCAAGCTTTATGCTTCAAGATCTTCAAGAACACTTAAAGGTTCAAGCTTTCTAGCTTTGTGACCTTGTTACTTGTGTGAAATGGATCCAAGCTCTCTAGCTTAGGGTTCTATCACCTCATTTGATTTAGAAAATGTTTATGCTTGCTTATTTGTTGTAAAGTTTGTAGCTTTAGTTGTTTTGTGATTTGTTTTGATGTTAAGACTAAGGATATGATGTAACCTTGGTTCATCATTCATCTAAAACTCATGAATGAGTTGTATTCTTACTTGGTCTTAACATATTGTGTATTGATGGTGAATCCTTAGTCAAAGTGATGCTAAGTCATCAACGAGTTGTACACTTGAAGCTACAAGCATCAAGGATGAGAACCGTGATGAGCATCAAGCACTAAGAATCCCACCTGAGCACCTTAACCTCTGTTTTTCTTGTCTGATCAGGCTCCTGGGCTACTGGAAAATTTGATTTACAGATAGCCTAGTTCGAGTAGATGAATTTTCGTTTCAGACTCGTCTGAAACCGAGTT
Source organism: Rutidosis leptorrhynchoides (assembly GCF_046630445.1). Classification (NCBI taxonomy): domain Eukaryota; kingdom Viridiplantae; phylum Streptophyta; class Magnoliopsida; order Asterales; family Asteraceae; genus Rutidosis; species Rutidosis leptorrhynchoides. The sequence continues at coordinate 338,339,813 of NC_092337.1, read as the reverse complement.
ACGGTTTGTGAGTTATGGCCTTTTCCGTGTGGTAACACCTTTGTAACGTCGTGCTGAAAATTCGGACCTACTCGCACTCCGATCGTCACCACGGTCAAACTAAGTCGAGTTTGAGTCTAGGAATTGGTCAGCAACTATAGGACTCCCATACGGAGCTATGGCCACTGATTTTGCGTGTTTTTGATTTACGTAGAGGCCGTAGCAGCTGATCCATTTCAGCCTATTGTTTCGACCTCTACATTTGACTAGTTTACTTAGATTATGAGATGATGATTGATGATGACGACGACACTTAAACTTAATTATGAACTATTTGAACTCGTATAGACAACCTACTGACTTAGTGACCTTTTACTTAGGTTGACGACCATTCGGACCGACTTACTACTTGCCTACTTTCGTTACAACTTGTCTTGCTTATTCAATGTGAGTTATAGAATCCCTTTTTACTACTTTTACTATTTTTGGGACTGAGAATGCATGCGCTTTTTATGCGTTTTACATAATAGGCATGAGTACTTAAACTTTGTATGTATGTGGGTTATATAACGGCATAAACTTTCCCCTTAGCACGGTAACGTTTAACTATTGGTTTTTGAACCGGTAGACGCGAATCTTAGATATGGATCCATAGGGTTTGACATCCCCACTCGGGCTAGTCGCGCTAGCATTTAACGGGTGTTTAATACTTCGAGGTCATATGCACTCGCCAGGTGTACTTTTAGGGGGTTATATATTTACGTTAAGTCTAGTTACCGCGTGCCCACGGTTATACATATACTTTATCATACTGATTTGATTTACTGTTTTGAAACGCTTGTTTGAAGCACTGAAATCTCGTGGCCTATCTTACATTACTGTTATAACTTAAACTATAGCTCACCAACATTCGTGTTGACTTTATAAGCGTGTATTTCTCAGGTGCTTAGAGGTTTAATGCTTCCACTGCTTTTCTTGTAAACTCCACTGCTTTTTTGACAATAATCAATACATCCAAGAAACACAAATAACTATAAGACCGACATCCTTCAATTACTGTAAGCTTTACACTTTGAAAGCAATAAGAATAAGAATGGGAGCTTCAACAATAGAAAAAGGTGTGCTTAAATTAGTGCATCCAGGTAGGCACGTCGAGTATCATCGAAGATCAATAACAGCTGCTGAAATCATGAAGAAGAATCCTAGACACAGTATCACTCGCCCCGATTTTTTTAAGAATCCTGATATTGTGGTTCGTCCTGAATCCGTTATGGTTCCTGGACAAGTGTTTTACATCGTCCCAAACAAAATCGTTCATTCTCTGATGAAAAACAAAAGTCAAAAAGTTGACCAACCCTCTCCACAACAAACCGTGCCTCCAAATACGGGTGAAGACTACAAATATAGTTCCAAACAAACATCGCCGTGTAAATTATGGGCAGGAACAACACCATTGTACAGTTTTGGGTCGAGCTCATGTGACTGTACTGACACGTCACCTCAGGTTGAAGAAAGGCCTGAAGGATCCGTTTTAGATGATGTGGTGGACGATAGTTTGACTTTGACTTTTCTAGCTAGAAACTATTATCTAAATAGTAACAGGTCAACTGTATGTTCAATGCCTACAGATTATGGTGAACAACCAAGGTGTGATAAACAAGTGAAGAATTTGAAATCCTGCATGAAGAAAGAGGGTGGTGTTCGTGTTTTGCCCAACCTGAGAGTGAGTTTTGATGTTACTACATTGATCGATTATTAAATATGAACTTGTGTTGTTAATATTCATTACTCCATTTCTGTAAAACACATCGAAAAATAGGAAGAAAGACTAAAATACCCTCACATGTTTTGCACATGATTGACTTAACGGCTGAAATTGACGACGGGAGAACGAGGGATGTAGATTTTTGATACATTAAGGACGAGGAATGCACAAAAAAAAAAGAAAGAAAGAAAAAAAAAGGACATGAAGTCAAATTTGATGTAAAGTTCAGGGACGAGGAATGAAATTTTGTCAAAAAAAAAAAAAAAAAAAGAAAAAAATATACATGCGCATATTTCAAAAACAATTAAAGCTTGAGCATCTTGATTATATAGTGAGTTTCATTTGAGTTTGACTCTACTTATTGTAACTTTATATTATTTTTGTGTTAACTTGTCAAACAGAGTCGAAGTTATCTCAGTTAACATTCAATCACAAATGCTTGAGTTAGTATTGTACTAGAAGAATATGACTTTATTTGACCTCTTATTTCAACCCTGACGTGTTACTAGAAAGCAACTAATATCATTTTATGTCTGATTGTGACTTTTTATTTAAGAGATCTTTGTCGATAATTTGAAATGTTTGTAAATGTAAAAATTAAGCGCCCATAAGACGGGTAAATAAATCTATTATCACTATCACTATCACTATCATTCTATACCTTAAAAGAGGGTTTTTATTAACTAATAAATATTTTTAAAACCCCCTTCAATACCCTTAGATCAAAAAATTACATCCTATCCTAATACCCTTTGATCTAATGGCTAAAGATCATCATCTAACACTATTAGCTAATAAATACATTTTTAACATTAATCTCCCTAAATTATCCCTAAACCCCCAATCTGTAATAATATAATACTCCGTATTAAACACGGGACAAATTAACAAAAATAGGGGTTCTCGACATCTGATTCATTCACCATATGCAAAAATAAACAAAACCCTATCATCATTGTTTAAACCCTATCATCATCTCCAGCGATTGTCTCTCCATCTTCGATCAAAGAAACTTTTGATATCTGTCTCTGATTCATTCTATTCTATTTATATGTTGATATCCCGCGAATTTGTAAGTAACCTTCCGTTCTCAACTTACGTTTATCACAATTCTGATATTAATAAATCTAATTTATGTTTTGTTTTGAATTTCAAATATTAGGGCTCTTACAAGCAATCATTAATACAGTCACCACCATCGCCGAATTCTGTTCTAAATTATGGCTTCGAAAACAGATAGTTAATCTGTGAGAAAGGGTAGAGATCGGATAGAGGGTGCAGTTTCTGGTGATGAATCTCAGTTGTCAGATCTATGTAAGTATAATTTTCGCGACCCTAAATAATCGATTAAGGTGTTAATCAGCTTCTTATTAATCAGTTTATCAGCACTTTTTTTATTAATTTAGATTTTCGAAATTTGTTCTGAAGTTGAAACAATTACATAATAAGGTAACCATCAATGACTGAATCTTCGTGATTTGTAGAAATTGTTCAATAAACGATTGATGAATTACATACTTATGATTGGTAATTATCTCATATATTAATAAATGATCATATGTTAGTTTATTTGAGTTTTGTAATGTTTTTGCATTGCCCCGTGTTTATTTGAGTTTGGGTGTTTTCTTCATATCAAAGATTATGGATTATAGATTGAAGGATTATTTTTGTTGTCCCCATGTTTTAATAGAAATAGAGAATGAACTTCATCACATCAACTAAATTGATTTAGGTTGCGAGTTGCGACACACAAGATGAGTAGGAAACTGTCTGAGATGGAAATGAAGCTCACGGAGCCATGGTTATGCAATTGAAAATAGGACTCTGGCCATTCTTTGTTGTGAATTTATGTACGGTACACACGTTTTTGAGGCTGAAAACCAAACATGTCTAAGGTACAAAACCTATACACCAGTTATATCTATTCGTTCGGTTATGAATAAAGTAGTAAATAGTCTAATGTGGTATTAATTTATGTTTTAGTTTATTAAACAAGATGGTTTAATTAGGATGAAGGTAATTTTGACCAATCGATGTATACCAAATTATATTGTGCTATAAATACCCATTTTGAATTGTTATAGAACTTGCAGATAGACTTCATTTTTTGTATATTGTTATTGTTATATGAATAAAGTTATATGAATTTCAATATTGTTGTTGTATCGTCTATAAAATATGCTTGTCCATTTACTATATCTTGTCAGTTATTTGTGATTCAATGCTGGTAGAACAACACATAAATGATTATCATATTGTATATTCGGGTCTTTTATGTGTTCGATTCATATAGAGGGCATAAAGTAGAGAAACATATAAATGATTGTGAACTGGTGTTTTTTGTGGGGTTTTTTTTTTTTGGCATTTTTAGGTGATCTCGCATTACGAGCTAAAATCCTGGTCTTTGTCTTCATTTTATGTATTTTTGATTATTATAGTTTTTGCAAATAGGGTGGAGGTTAGGAGGACAAAAACATTGCAAGGGTGGGTAAAAATGTTATATCCGTTTATGAAACATGCACGAATAGTTTTATTGACAACAAATTCTTACAAGTTGATAAAGCCACGGATTTAAGTTGGTCCCCTTCTGATCACTTAATTTGCACTTTTGTTTTCATGAACTTGGTCGTGTTAATCAACCCGAAAAGTAAGTACGAATTTTAAGTCTAGCACGTGTAGTTACTTATATTTGGCGTTTGTAGCCCACGCCGTTTTGAATTTTATTGAGTTAGCCATTTTATGCCTACATGTATATTCAGATCATATCTGGTTTGAATAATTTTATTTTTAATTTTCTTGATCTTGCTCTAGGGTTAGTTCTATTAACTCCATTTGGATTATGAGTTATTATGAAATTGTACAACATGAATTTAGACTCCGAAGTTAGAGCCATGAACCTAAACCACTCTCACATACATGAGTAAAAAATTGTGTGATATTTTTGTGTTTATGATATTGGTTATACAGAATATAGCTTTGGAACTTACTCTTGGGATATAGGCCATTGAATCTAAAATAATTTATTGAGATTTTACATGATTATGTCGCATACATCTCTTATCAAGTGGGTAACTCTCAATTCAGGTATTTGTCTTCTTTGCAGGTATCTTCTTGCCATTGAGTGCTAACTTAATACATTTAAAACTGAAAAAGTATCTAGATTGGGTAGTTGTTAAATTATTTGAGTTTGGGTTAACCATAAGCTAATTATGAAATGGAGCTCAATCAATTAAAGCAAGGGAAAAGGCTGTGTAAGTTAAACTCTGTGCTTTTGCATTGTAATGAAATACATCATTATCGCAGTTTCTATGTGTGTAATCAGACTCCTGTTATGTAGAAGTGTTAAATATTATGTAGTAGTGTTAAAGAGTGCGGTTTAGGTGACTACTTGAAAAAGGTTTGGGTCATGATTTGTGGTTCTGTACTGATCATGATTTACAAAAACAATTTCACACTATTGCTACAACTTTTTTTGTAAAAATAATTTCAATCTTTATATGCAAAAGTTATATTATAATGTTCACACCTAAGTTTGGATTGGTATCAAACTTAATTATATAATACGTATGAGCTAAACATTATATTTCATGTTTACCCTTAACTTGATATGATATATGCCTTTTAATTGTAGTACAAGATGATGGTGGAAATAAATGAGCAAACAGAGAATATGAAATTTATTCAAACTATGCTTTGGCAACCCCGTATCATTTCAGCAACTAAAGAAGTACTCTAGAGTCTCCGGGTTTTTCCGATTTTCTTGCTACGCTCAAAAGCGCAGCCTCTGCATTTCTTCATCGTAGGGTTTGCAATTTCGTTGAAAATTGATAGTGGTCAGTGATGCGATTTGGTTTGCTGTTTACCCTAACTTGATTTTTATTTGTTTGGTATGTTGAAATTAATTTGTTTATGATATTGATTAAGGTGGGTTTCTTATTAGTTGTGTGATCGATTTACTGTTTTTGTTTTCACGAATTTGCTGTTGAAAGATAAGCTTGGATTGTATGTCTCGGGCATTTTAGATGAAATAGAAGGGAGAGTATTCAAAGAGTTGGAGCAACGTGAGTGGAGACTCTTCTAATTGAAAGACAACGCCTATGGAGGTAATTTTACATTACATTCTATCTTTACCTGCGATTTTGGTGTGTGATTGGAAAGTCGATAGCATGCTCCCGTATCTGTTTATGGTTGCAGTGGACATGCATCAAAGAAAGAGTGCTCATAACCTACTGGAAGGTTGAAGTTCTCCTAATAACCAATTTTTATTTATTAACTTTTACCTGACTATGGCTGCTACCACCTTTGATATGTGCACAATAAATAATCTATGACTTACCATATCCTCACAACTTACATGGGTACACGTTATTTTTAAAAAGGTGTTACTCATATTGCATGTTATGTAGGTTTTTTTATATACTTATTATAAGATGGGATTTGTTATTGACATATATTAGTGAACTTGTTGAAGAGGATCCATTTTTACAAGATGTAAGATTTAACTATCTTTTTACGAGTAATTTAAAAAGATAAATTATATATCTATTTTATTATAGGTGAGTTAAACGCTACTGTGTATAATGTACAATGGTATGCATATATGTCTATTAATTTTAGGTTATGCTATTTGATTATTGAAGTTTTACACTTGGATTTGAAGGCTCTCAATTGTTATATTGGGAGATCAAGGTTTGTGTCAGAGATCAAGATTTGAAGGCTCTCCATTTGAAGGAGTAAGTTGCAACTTGCAAACAGTTATCCATGGTTCACGTGACCATTTATGTAATTATATTTTTTTTTTCTCTTCAACTAGTCTTTGTATCACTACAAGTTTTGTTTAAGCTTTGCATTGTTAGCTACATTAGATAGTTGCATTGTTAGAAATTGTTCATTCTTAATTCTTTATATGATCATGTGAAATAAGTTCTTTTATGCAGATTGTAGCTAGATTGTGGTTGCTAAGCCCATTAGTAATGCTATAGGTAGTAATATGGATGGATCGTAATGACTAATGAATGGTTCATGTCATCTTTTTTTGCATTGTGGTTGCTAGAAGTTTATGGTTTTGAAGCAAAATGAACAATTTTAAACAATTATGTAAAAATTAATTTTACATTTATGGTTTTTTTCTATAATTACACATTTAAACTTTTAAAATGTTATATTGTTTATTTGTGTTATCATAGTAGAAGATTGTATTAAAATATCATCATTCCATAAAAGTTGCGAAATCGCGAGTCTTTAACTAATACCCATTACCATTAATACACCCTCAATCCAACGATCATTAATCATTCACTAAAAATATTAGGTAATAAATTAATTTAAATACACTCCATCTTTAAAATAACCTTTTCTAATAATGAACCACACACAAAATCGTCCTTTTTCCCAACTGAGTATTTTATATACTCTATTCCACAAATCCTCCACCTACTTCTCCTCCCATAAAATCCCATCTCCATTGAAACACGATACGATACACCACATCAAAATAGGAAGACGATTTAATCCACTTGATTTCATCTGCTTCAAGACCAGGTTTGTAATTGTGTTTTGTCATTTTTAGGGATTTCTTTCCTTGGTAGCTATTTTGTTCAACGATTATTGCTCAGCTGGGTGTTTTGTGTCGCTCTGTCACCGTCATCACCACCAGACCAACAAAGCTGGCGATCGTTGTTGCAGCCAACACCACCACCGCCGCTTCACCATTGTTGACACTACCATTTTTTCCTATGAAACCCTAAATACACATCTCACGTAATCGTAAGTTATTTTCTTTAGTTATTTTTTGTAGTTATTTTTTATTTTGGATAGTTATAGACTATAGTTATTGGTATATAATAAACATCTTCAAAATCATACGGTGTCTATTAGTTAATGTCTGATCATGTACAAGGTGTTTTCTTAGGTTTATTTGCTTAATTGCATTATTGTTACATGAGATTTGTGTCAGCCTGGGACATCAAAATTTGTAGATAAGTTTGGTGTGTTTTACGTTAGTTTATCGTTATATTTATAGATTTTTGTTCAGTAGCTATGAATTTCTCCAGTAATTTGTTTTCGATAGATGATAGTCGATCAACCACTAATTGTCGACTGCCCAGTTTGCAAGTGCTGGATCCTGCGGTTGATAATTGTGTTATGCTAAACTCGCGTGTTGTTGTCCGTTTGCCTGGAGTGCGTATCACTATTCGTACTTATGTGTTGGTGAAGGGTAAGCTTGTACATTAATCTTAATTTCTATCAATCTGCTATGTTTGTATGCATGAATCATCGTCTGTTTTAGTACATGTTAGTTTGAGTAAAAGTTTATTGTGTTGGATTACATTGTTGCTTGGTTGCTTGGTTGGTCTCTAATATTGGAGTATTCACTTGGTGGTGCTGCTTGCTGTTGCTCGTGGCATATCCCCAAATATGGTATGTGTGGGTTGTGTTCACGCGTATGTATAGTGAAATGATCAAATAAAAACATATTTAACCTAATAGGCAAAGCAAGATTAAATTTTCAAACTAACGAACGCATACAATCTTTTAAGCAAAAATGTTGACCTTATTTCAATTTGTTCATCAGTTGAAGATATGCATTTTACCAATCCTTACTGCAGGTTAGTGTTGGTAAATTGTTTCCATTTACTGTTGTTACGGTTTCGATCTTAATTCTTAGATATATTCCTCCCGAAATTACCCTCGTGCAATTACCATCAGGAGAGACCATCGATAATGATATTACATATATTTATGGTGGAAATGAAAAAGATTTAGCGGGCCATTATCATACTCAAAAAGGTGCAGCCAATGTATGATTCAGTTCTCGAATTATTTTTCCCTTTAATTTTATTGCTACTACCTCTGAAAACATGTTACTACTAACTTTAGTCAATTTCAGTTAGGGGTTTTCAACGGGTTCGGTTTCGGTTTTCTCGAGTTTGCAAACTTCAAGACTAATTTCGTAACCGATTCTAAATTCTAATTTTAACAGACCTATTAATCAATTTCGGTAAAACTGATTTTAAGAATATAGATTGATTTGGTCAAAAGTCCAAACTGGGTGAATTGGAATAACAAAGATTTAAGCTTTAGATTTTACGAGGGTAATGTAGCGTCTATTTATCTTAGTTATCCGCCCCTTTTGTGATTTTAATCAATGAGCAACTTCATACTTCATACAATAATATCACTTGAATGTGTCACTCCATTATAATACAATTATTTACAAAATATTGAATATATCACTACATTATAATAAAATTTCTTACAAAACCTGCGATATTTGTATTTTTATAATTTTGAACTTTTGAAAAATTTATTGTTTATTCGTGTTCGGGAGAATGTCGTATATACCCCTATTAACCTATAAAATAACATATATACCCATATAATATCATATATATCCCAATTAACCTTTAAAATTAACATATATATATCTAACTAAGTAAAATAATAACATATATACCCAATATAAATACTAAAATTCTCAAATTAATCCATTTCATTGAACAATTTATGGGTTTAGATTTAGCTTTGAGGTTGTTATTATGGTTAGAGTGTCTTAAAATTTCATCATTTCATAAAACCCGCGAAATCGCGGGTCTTTAACTAGTATACATTAAAAGAGAGTTTTGATTAGCTAATAAATATTTTCAAAATCCCCTTAATTACCATTAGATTAGAAAATTACATTATAATACCCCTTAATCCAACGGTCCTTAATCATCCATTAAAAAATTAGCTAATAAATCATCATTAGCTAAGTTATTTGTCCTTAATACCCTTCAAATTAAAATAAACACGGGTGATTCTATGAAAATTAGGGGTTCAAACATTGTGTGTTTATTTCACACCCAACCATAGCTCTCTCCATACGTAACAAAAAACCCAGACGTTCATCCTCTTCCTCTGGATAAGGAATTCGTTCATCACCATATAATTCATAATGTTAGGGTTTAGATTCCCTCTTTTTCAAATTAAGGGTTTAGATTCCCTTAATTTGAGGGTACTTCGTGCAATTGTTTTAACCCTTTTCGTTAATCGTTCCAGGTTTTTTAAAATAGGTTAGAGTTAGGGTTCAAGACCATTACATTCATTCACTAAATCATCATCGACACTAATCAAATCATCATCGATTTGAAGGTATTTTAACTGATATAATAAACCCTTTCTTTTTAGTTATGTTTTTAGCATCATTGATCTAATTCTATCCCTGTTTGATCTAATCATAAATCTCATGTTTGTAGGTGCTGGAAGAACGGGTATGATTGTTGAAATCTTTTTTAGGTTTATGTATTTTAGATATGAATTAGATTCTCCATTTTATTATAGTTGTTTGATGATCAATGAGTTGTTTTGTGATATTGTTAGGGTTTATGATCAATAAGTTGTTTTGTGAACTCCAAACTGGGGAAAACAGAGGAAAAATTGCAGGTACATACCCTAAGTTATATCACTTTTGAAGGTCATATTGATTGTAGGTGTGCTGTATAAATATTTGAATATACACTAAACTTGTGTCAATTCACTAAAGTTGTGGCAATTCACTCTTTGATACAACTAATGGTTGCAATTATTGTCTGTCTGTTAGTCTCTTGACTTTTGTTAATTTAGACGTAATCGGTTATATTGAATGTATGTTGAATGTGTTACTTTGACTACAAATAATTACTGTGCTGGAATAATTTTAATGTTTTAAAGTATGACCCAAGTCAATGAAGCAATTGGTCAGTGGGAATGGACTATAATTCCATAAGAGGAAGAACAAATATGAGCTGGAGAGAATTAATGAGCTGCTACAGGGAGCCATGCCTCTAAATTCAAATGAGGATGGATGGTTTTGAAATTTAAAATCAAGTGGTAAATTTTCTGTGAAACATCTCTCTTCACTTTTAGACAAGCAGTTATGTGGTAACAGTGGATCGGTTTATCGTCATGGCTATATTGCATGCCGAAGAAAATAAATGTCTTCGTTTGGAGATTAACGCAAAACAAAGTGGTGACGAGACAAAACTTGGACAGGCGTGGTGTGCAACTAACCTCAGCAGGTTGCCCCTTCTGTGATGGGCATCCAGAAGACATCGATCACATGTTTACTAATTGCATGTACATTAAACCTCTATGGCGAAGCTGTTTCTCCTAGTGACAGTGTAATGTCCCGATTCGAAGTGTTGTCTATAATGCAATCAGCTCCGTGAATTACCAACTCGGATCAGAAAAGGTGAATAACTCCTTCCTTGCCATTAGATATACCTAATTTGGCTAATATGGAATTGGCAAAATAAACTGATTCATGGGACTTCAGAACAGAAGACTGCAGTTTTAAAGGAAGACGTGATGGTCAACTTAAGGATCTCTATGACTTTCAAACCGAAAAGGAGTAATCAACTAATGAAGGCTGACTTTGAGACCTGGAACTCTGGAAGACTGACCACATTCAGTTAATTCTTTAAACTTTTTTCAAGGCGATTTTGTAGTTCCAGTTTCATAGAGAAGCTTAAATACAGCAGGTAGGTATCAAAATAATAGCAAGGTGATTGCTGGAGGTTGGTTTGGTCAAATGGAATAGATGATCACAGTCTTTATAATTTGGTATCTTCCTTTTTGGTGTTTTCATGATATGGCCTTTACCTTGTGGGCCTTTGGTGTATGTAAACATTAATATTCTTATCTTTGTGAGTAATTAAAATAGCCTTAAAAAAGTGTACAATGCAATAAGATTGCAATTATGGTGGATAAGAAGGGTTTGCATGATCGACTTATTCACTACAACAATAAAACTCCAACCTCTAAGATGAAGGAACGGACGTTCTAATGTGCTATGTTTCATAAATATTTCTTTAATGTTTTAAGTAAAGCAAAACTATAGTTGAAGTTATGATTTCAATTTGCTATTGTGAATCTTTTAAAATATCACAATTCAATAAAAGAATTTGGATTGTGAAGACATAATGTCTAATAATATATACATAACTATAATATATTCACCACCATATTCTCTAATAACCTTCAAATTGTCACTTTTGGCATATTTTGTTATTAGGGGTATAGGTTTCAGCGATTTTTGATTACATCTAATTCGATAGTTTGCGTCTCATTCGCTAAATCTACAAGTCATACGAACGATTTTGTTTGTAGGTGAATTTAGGGTTATTGACTTCAAACACTCACTAGTGTAAAGATATGACGTGATGTTGTGTTCGGAAACGTTTCATTTACCTTCAATCTCATTTGTTGTGTTCGGAAATGTTTCATTTACCTTCAATCTCATTTGTCAAGCGAGTTCAAGATTCAAAATGTGTATATTTTGATTTCCACGTTATGGTAAATTCGTATTATTTTAATTAAATCTATTAATTTTTATTATTGATTATTTTCTCTTTTCTCTTTTCAGATTTCTTACTGTTTAATTAGGCTTGAAGAAATTCATTTTTTTTTTTTCATTAGAAGGTATTAGTTTAGTTATTTCTTAATTAGGTTATGATCTAACTATTAAGTGCTAATATACTAATATTTGTCGATTTAAGTGTCATGTAGGATACCAGAGGAGTAGAACTTGTTGCGCGCATTGTCAGCCACTTGGAGTTAATTTTGAAGTTTTCTGAAGGGACTAATAGCAACTGGTATGCATCTCTATCTAAGACCTGTAAGACCATAGATAACGCAGCGTTTGTGGCCCCTATGCCGCCTACATGGCGTGAGAAACGCCCCACAAACGGGGCGTTTGTGGGCGTTTGTGCTGGGGCGTTTTATCGGCAAACACGATGAGGAGAGAGGGCATGACAATGAGGTGGCAGTCCATGATTGGTTCTAGATATTTTATCTCTCCAACTTCAATTTATTTACACCTCAAATACCAATCAAATTTTACCACGTCACCCACAAACGCCCTTACAAAAGCCCCCCATTACAACTTCCTCATTCCCCTGTCATGGCCATGTCAGCGGCTTGCCCCCAAAAGTACACCATATTCACTTCACCTCACAATCACCATTATCCGTGGTATAATATATAACTTGAAATGTTCGTGAGCCACTTTTTTTTCTTGTGAACATGATAACAATTCATAATTTGTTATGTATATGTGTATCATTCATTTCAGGATACACTAATAGTCTAATACGTTCTTTTGTATGAAATGCATTACAGTAACATGACTGCAATACCTAATCTCTCATGTTGTATTGGTACATGAAGGAGGCGCAACATATGAAGCGAAAAAAGCAATCATGCCCATTGAAAGATCAATAACTATCAGGAAGAGCGTAAATTTGGTCCTCATGTTAAAGAATAAATATTTATCACCTTTCATACATGGCGAAAAATTTGCTATATGTGAGTTGCCCGTCTAACCTAAAGGGTGAAGGTGTAGCAGTTAACATTTTAATATTTTATTTGTATTCCATTTTCAATATTCAAAGTAATTCTGTTTTGATGAAGTTTTCATTCAATGGAATGGAGTTGTGCAGCAGTTAACTTGGAATGATGAAACGGGTCGTTGGAACGTTTTGTTAGGGCAGCATTCGATTGGTTTCGAAGAGTATAATAAGTGTGGGAATTTTGGCATTTGTCAAACAAGGAATGGTCCGAATTTTTGTTATTGTATGTACGGGTTTGATTTGAATTTTTCCTAATGATCTAATTATATACACTTATAGTACAAAACTAAATTTTTGACAAGTAATATAAGCTTAATGGATAAAAAGGATTAATGTTGAGAGTTAATGGTTTAAGGTTTAGGAATTGCTATTTAGGGTTCACGATTTATGGTTTACAGTATAAGATTTAGGGTTTAGGGTTAAGATTTTAAAATTTATGCTTTAGGGTTTAGAGTTTAGGATTAGGGTTTAGTGTTTAGGGTTTAGAATTTAGGGTCAAGGGTTTCGGGTTTAGAGTTTAGGGTTTAAGTTTTAGGATTTATGGTATAGAGTTTAGGGTTTAGGGTTTAGAGTTTTATGGTTTATGGTTTAGTGTTTAGGGTTTAGATAAAGGGTTTAGGGTTTAGTGTATATGGTTTAGGTTTTAGAGTTTGGGGTTTAGATTTTAGAATTTATGATTTAGGGTTTAGTGTGTAGGGTTAAGGGTTAGTGGTTTAGGGTTGATTTAGGGTTTAGATATAGGGTTAAGGGTTTAGAGTTTAGGGTATAGGGTTTAGGGTTTATGATTTAGACTTTAAGATTTAGATTTTAAAATTTATGGTTTAGGGTTTAGGGTATAGGTTTAGGGCTCCGGGTTTAGTTTTTTACAGTTTATGGTTTAGAGTATAGATATAGGGTTTGGGGTTTAGTGTACATGATTTAGGGTTTAGGGTTTATGTTTTAGTGTATAGGGTTTAGGGTATATGGTTTAGGGTTTAGGGTATAGATTTTAGAATATAAGATTTGGGGTTTAGAGTATAGGGTTTAGGGTTTAGAGTTTAGGATTTATGGTTTATGGTTTAGTGTGTAGGGTAAAGGGTTGGTGGTTTAGGGTTTAGGGTTTAGATATAAGGTTTAGGGTTTGGAGTTTAGTGTATAGGGTTTAGTATTTAGGGTTTATGGTTTAGTGTGTAGGGTTTAGGGTTTATGGTTTAGTGTGTAGGGTAAAGGGTTGGTGGTTTAGGGTTTAGGGTTTAGATATAAGGTTTAGGGTTTAGAGTTTAGTGTATAGGGTTTAGGGTTTAGTATTTAGGGTTTATGGTTTACAGGTTAGGGTTTAGGGTTTAGATTTTAGAATTTATGGTTTAGAGTTTAGGGTTTATGATTTGCATTTTAGGGTTTAGGGCTTATTTAGGGTTTAGTATGTTTAAGGTTTAGATTTGGGGTTTAGGTTTAGGGTTTAGTGTTTAGGGAACGAGATATGTTGATTGAATTGCCAGTAGAAAATTAAGATCGGTAGAAGGAGTATTAATACATAATATGTAGGAGGCCACAGATATATGCACAATATTTACTTTGGTAGAAGTTCTGAAAGGACAAAAACATTAATCATATGTTTTATTAATTTACAAAGTATTAGATTACAAAATTTGAAATAATTTATTCTAACTACATTTACATGAGTCACATATAAGTAATATATTATTTATTTTTTAAAAATTTGCAAAAAGAAAAGAAAAATGCAAAGAATAGAGAAGCAGTTATGAAACACCGCAAAAAAAAGGTTCCAATTGTTAGAATGACAATAGTAATTGTTAATTTCAAACTGTTATAATTAACGTACAATTATATTATTTTATTGTAGACGTACTTCACTAAGATGAGAGAAAACGTTATACAACTGAACAGGAAAATATAACTAAAAAACGAACCACTACAAAAGGTACTTTTTAATTCATGTTCACCAAAATATATGAATTTATGGCTTTCAGTTCTCAATCCATTTACAATTAAATTGCTAAAGCATTATATCACATTTACCGATTGTCAGGAATAAAGACCTCAGTCATGGTACATCTTAATTTAATATAATTTATATACTTCGATCTTTTATAAAACAATACTATGTATACCTTATAAGTTTTTGTTTAAATATTTCCTGAAGATCCGATTAACTTTAGCAAAAAGTATAGTGATTGGTTTGATGAACATCACCAACGTATATTACAACTACGTAGAAGATTTGTTGGTGAATTCATTGAGGATGACATTCAATCGATTATCGAAAACATATTATCACATTTCTATAACTTATTTAATATGAAAAAACTTGCTACTAAATTTGATGTCTTTAGTATTACATATGGTACTTGTATGTGTCCTACTCAGTGGTGTATAATGTGGATTGGTGGATTACGTCCAACTGATATGCTACAGGAAAGTACACGAAATTTCTTTATCTTATTTATTATTATTGATTTTATATTAACTACTTTTTCATATTTCAATTTCGGGTTTAACATACATTAACTTAATTTTGATTGTGACTGTTAATCAACAATCATATTGAAATTTTTGGACCTAAACTTGAAAAAATGAAATCATTAACATCTGACATTACGAACGAAAAGATTGCACTTACTACAAAATTTAGAAATTTAGAAGCCACAATATCAAATACTTTAACAGTGAAAGATTTTGTGAATAAAGGAGACGAAACGGCGATGTCAAGTTATCATAATTCTATGTCATTTTTAGTTGGAAAGCTACTATTATGCACAACTTTATGGACGAGGTATACTAAATCATAAACTTCACACTTCTAAATAATTAAAAAATATTAGAATATTATGCATTTTATTACAAATATAATGTTTCAACTCATTATAGGTTGACGAATTACGACAGAAGACTTTCTCAGGGATGCACAAAGTACTAACAACAAGACAAAGAGTTATGACATTATTCACAATTCATGATCATCTAACAAAAATAACTACATTGTTGAATATGTGAGAAAATACAACGAAGATCTGAGATAACCATCCACAATTCTTAATTCAATCGCCTAAAACTACATCACGATATCAGAGATTATTTATTTAATTTGAATTAAAATTTTGTTTTTTATTTATTCGTTAGTACATTTTGAAACTTTAAAATTTTGAATCCCTTACAAAACATTTGGTTTAATGTTCATGTAGACATAATAATAGTTTTTAAATTTATGTATTTAATTTTATAGTTTAAATGGTTAGACCCTTCAAAAATCCCGCGAAATTGCGGGTCTTTAACTAGTTTTATTATATAAAAGAAGGTTTTAAATCGCTTATGTGACAACGTTTTAACATGTCAACTTTTTAATTAAAGAGATAAATTTATTAATTATTTATTTAATGTTTGAAATTTATATTAATACTAGTGAAATGACACGTAGAAACACGGGTTTGTTTAAACGAAACAGTTTAATGATATTTTTTAGGCATTAAGTGAATATAAATTTTAAAGTCATTTAGTTTATTGCCCCGTGGAACCACGGATTTCGACTAAGAAACTTGTCGTTGATTTTACAAACATAAAGTTCGCTCAAAGTTGAATATTTATATTTATATTTTTAATAATAATAATAGTTATTGTTAATAATAATAAATACCTTTTAAATTCTTTTAGAAAAACAAATTTACAATTTAAGATAGATTAATATTTCCTTTTATAAAAGATTTTGTATTATTTTTTAATTAAATTAATATATAATTATGACATCATTATTATGAAAATTAAAGGATAATTTAGTTTAATAATAATGTCATCATTTTAGAGGTTTATTAGACTATATAGATATAGATGTTAACAAATATTAAAATACGTGTCCAATACATGTGTACATCAAATTGTATATACGTGATGAAACGAGTTGTAATCGGTGATCCCTTCTCATTTACACCCGAATTGTGTTCATATATGGATACCACCAATTGCATACGGAGTATTTGATATTTCTTTTCAACTCAAATTCATATCTATCTACCTACTCATAAGAAGGGGGATTTGTTTATTGTAGCAGCACCCTTCCTGCTCTTTCATTGTCTAATTTTTTTGTCATTCACGCACATAATTCTATCTACCTATCCAAAAAACCACGTCTGTTTACTGTTTTATATTTTTGTCTTTAGTTTACTACTCTACTAAAGTACTAAGCAAGCCTTTCTATGAAACGAAAGAGATTATTAAATGTTTTTTATTGATTAATTAAATCAACATCATTACAAGCTTATATATAAGCTGAATTAGAGATCACTAACTAATTACAATTAACCCCTAATATGGACTCTAACGACAATGTTTTAACTAAATTGCCGCCTAAATGTTGTTATGCAGATACAAACATTACATATCTAGTCCTTGTACTTTTGAACTTTTGTAAATATATTCTAAACTCGAATATATTTCCATATCCTCCCCTCAAGTTGGAAGTTCTTCAAAACCCAACTTGTGAGCCAAATGAAGGTGTTGATTTCTGCCCAAAGCTTTTGTCATAATGTCTGCAAGTTGTAAATTTGTTGGGATGTAAGTAGTATGTAAGAAACCACTTGGACTTTATCTCTTGTGAAATGACAATCAATGTCAAGATGCTTGGTCTGTTCATGAAAACAAGGATTTGCTGCTATCTGCTGAGCAGCTTTGTTATCACAGAACAGTGTAATGGGAATTTGAACTTCAATGGGCAAATCCTTAAGTAAATAAGCTAACCACACCAATTCACATGTTTTTGTAGCCATACTTCTATATTCTGCCTCTGTTGACGATCTAGAAACTGTAACTTGTTTCTTAGTCTTCCAAGACACCAATGCATGACCCAAAAACACACAATACCGGTTAATGATTATCTTGTCATAATGCATGATTCCCAATCTGCATATGAAAATCCTGCCACCTTCAAATTAGGTTGAATAGGGTAAAATAAACCTTTTGAAATAGTACCCTTGAGATACTTAAGAAGATATATTGCAGCTTGCATATGAGAATCTTTTGGTGCAGAAATAAACTGGCTAAGATGCTGAACAACATAAGAAATATTTGGCCTAGTCATAGCCAAATACATCAGTTTTCCAATTAACCTTCTATAGGAATCAGGTTCTTGCAATGGTGTACCTGTGTCTATAGATAGTTTCAAATGTTGAGGTAAAGGTGAACTTGTTGGTTTAGTTGCAGTTAAACCAGCATATGTGAGAAGATCAAGTATATATTTTCTTTGGTGTAAATAGGTTCCTTTGTGAGTTCTTCACAATTCAATGCCCAGAAACTGAAAGGACCCGTTCATATACATTATAAACGATTCACAATAGTTGATTACATTGCGAGGTATTTGACCTCTATATGATACATTTTACAAACATTGCATTCGTTTTTAAAAGACAAACTTTATTTACATTGAAAATTGACAGGCATGCATACCATTTCATAATATCCACTATCCAACTATAAATTGATTTAATAATAATCTTTGATAAACTCGATGACTCGAATGCAACGTTCTTCGAAATATGCTATGAAAGACTCCAAGTAATATCTTTAAAATGAGCAAATGCACAACGGAAGATTTCTTTAACACCTGAGAATAAACATGCTTTAAAGTGTCAACCAAAAGGTTGGTGAGTTCATTAGTTTATCATAATCATTTATTTCCATCATTTTAATAGACCACAAGAATTTCATTTCCAGTTCTCATAAATATACGTCCCATGCATAGAGACAAAAATAATCATTCATATGGTGAACACCTGGTAACCGACATTAACTAGATACATATAAGAATATCCCCTATCATTCCGGGATCCTCCTTCGGATATGATATAAATTTCGAAGTACTAAAGCATCCGGTACTTTGGATGGGGTTTGTTAGGCCCAATAGATCTATCTTTAGGATTCGCGTCAATTAGGGTGTCTGTTCCCTAATTCTTAGATTACCAGACTTAATAAAAAGGGGCATATTCGATTTCGATAATTCAACCATAGAATGTAGTTTCACGTACTTGTGTCTATTTCGTAAAACATTTATAAAAGTTGCGCATGTATTCTCAGCCCAAAAATATAAAGGGTAAAAAGGCAAATGAAACTCACCATACTGTATTTCGTAGTAAAAATACATATAACGTCATTGAACAAGTGTAAGGTTGGCCTCGGATTCACGAACCTAAATTAATTATATATAATTATGTGTTGGTCAATATTTGTCTAACAAATTAGGTCAAGTCATAGTGTACCACAATCCTAATGCTCGAGACTAATATGCAAAAGTCAACAAAAGTAAATTTGACTCAAAATAATTTCCAAAAATCTATACATGATTAATATATAGTTTAAATATCGTCGTTTTATATTTTTAAATATTTTTAAAAGATTTATTAGAGTAATAATATAATTTATTTATTAATAAATAAAATTTTATATTAAATTTATGTAATAAAATATACTTTTATATATATTAAGTAATAAAATTTATAGGGTTCATTTAATATCATAAAGATAATATGATAGGTATTATTAAAGTAAGTTATTACACGTAGTAAAATATGTTTGTATCACATATTTATCTGATAAAATAATATCTATAATGATAGTAAGTAAAAGTTGTATTATTTTGTAATAATAATTATTATTATAAAAATATCAATATTTATAATTACTAAGATGACATAATGATAAAACGATAATTCTAATTATGATAACTTTAATATTTACGATAATTTTTAATATTATCTTTAAAATAATAATTCTATTTAAAATAATAATAATAATGATATTTTATAGTAACAATGACATTTCTATTAAAATGATAATTTTTGTTAAAATGATAGTTTTAATACTAACGATACTTTTAATAATAATAGTAATGATAAAAATAATAAGAACGATAATTTTATCTAAATCAATATCTTATAATATTTTAATTTCATCATGATACTCTTACTCATTATTTCCTAATCGTTTCGTTTAATAGCTTTTAATCGTCTTTTATATCGTGTTCATAATAATGATAATAATAGTAATCAAAATAATTAGGTGTTACAAATATTTGTTTTAATTACACTTATATTAATAATGATAGTTACTATAACATTATTAACGATAATACTAATAATTATCTTAATGATAATATAGTAATAATAATAATAACAATAACAATAACCATTTTTAAATAATGATATATATATTAATAATGATAATAACAATAATAATAATAATAATAATAATAATAATAATAATAATAATAATAATTGGATAATAATAATAATTGGATAATAATAATAAAAAAATAACAATTTTTAATGATAAATCCTTTTTATTGATAAAGATAATAATAATAATGATAATAATAAGATAAAACTAGAACGAAGATAAAAAAACGACGATAATAATAATCATTTTTAATAAAAAAATATCAAAAATTCAATTGATTATAACTTCTAATCCGTTCATCGAAACCATTCGATATCTAAAGGAAAAGTTCTTAATTTTTCGCTAGCTTTCCAAGGACATGCATATCTTATACCTTATCTCAACCGTAAGTGTAACTAATTCAATATTCAACCTAACCTGTCTAAGGGCAATATCAAAAGTACAAGCATGCATAATCCTAAATACTCGAGCACTAGTCAGGGATACACTATTAATATATAAAAGTTAAATTATGAGTACTCACGTATCAATATTGAGATTCAATATTGCAGGAAAGGTACGTAGACGCAACGGCAATGATAAACACTATATTGACCTCACGAGCATACCCATGAACCATACTCAATCACCTCCATAGCTATAACTCATAATTTTCTTAATCCTTTCCTACTCGAAAAACAATTTCGAAATCACTCGGACAGCACTCCGTCGTAATATTTTATGTATACTAATAATATCTTGAAATAATGCGGAGTAAATATATATATAAATCGATTGAGAGAGTTTAGAGAAAAATATTTTCAAGTTTCTATGAAATAATGAAACCTATTGAATTCTATTTATAATAGATTTTTGAATTATTAAAGTGAATTATTAAAGTATGAATTATTAAAGTGAATTATTAAAGTATGAATTATTAAAGTGAATTATTAAAGTATGAATTATTAAAGTGAATTATTAAAGTATGAATTATTAAAGGGATATATTAAAGTGAATTATTAAAGTTAAAGTAAAGTAAAAATAAAGTAATGGTAAAGTTTAAGTATAGTAAAATTATAAAACTATGTACGTATAATACGCGTATAAATATATAATATTAATTTAAATCGTTATATATATTTAATAAAATAAAATATAAATATCGTTATCTTTATCATACTAGTTAAGTAATGAGTTGTCAAAAGTGCTTCTAGATATTTATAAAAGTTATATACGTTTTAATAATAAAGTTCTTTTTAAACTGAAAACGTTTTTGTACGTTTGAAACTAAATAGATCAATCGAGTCTTTATGAGATTCAATCTTCCACTATCCTTTGTCTAGTTCTCAATGATTGACAATTTGTTCCTATTTATAAATCACTTTACCATTTTCCGAATATTGTTAAAATGGAAAGATTTCTCAAATCAACGTGGGCCTTTCAACAGAGACTTGTAATCATAATTCAATATATCTGATAATTCAATCATTTGATCTTATCTTCTAATTCCATTGATAAACATTTTGAAACAGATACAATCATATAAAGTATTTAATCTAATATTTTGTTTACGTTTCAAGTTATAATATATATACACATATATATATATAATCATATTTGTTTAATGGTTCGTGAATCGTTGGAACTTGGTCGAGGTTGAATGAATGTATGAACATATTTTAAAATTCCTGCAATTTAACTTAACAAATATTGCTTATCGTGTCGGAAACATATAAAGATTAAAGTTTAAATTTGGTTGGAAATTTCCGGATTGTCACAGTACCTACCCGTTAAAGAAATTTCGTCCCGAAATTTGAGTGGAAAGGTCGTGAATGATAATAAGTATGTTTTCATGATGCATACGGGCTGAAAATTAGAGTTTTATCATCAGCGAATAATTTGGATAAACAATTCATTTATATGAAGAGTACGAATGAAGCTAACATAGAAGAGTGAAATGAGTAAGTGTAGATTCATCTTATCATTTGACGTAGATATGATTGATTCCCAGATTTCAAGGGATTTGAAGAAAATCTTCTTAATAAGATTTGACTCTCCGGTAATCAAGGGAATTAGGATCCGCTTTAAATACGATCGTCCATTTTAATTGTTCTGTCGGAGATTTTCTTATAAATTCACCTCCTTTGTTTCCTTACAACTCACACCTTCTGTTGATGCAACTCCCTAGACATCTACCCACGTCCATTGCAGGTACAACAGTTTACAGGCCACCATGATTGCTCGTTATTATCCTATCCGTGTTTGTATGTGGTTACAGGAACTGCAGGAATGAGATTTAGATGTTTGACTATGTTAGACTTAGTCAGACGTACGAGTGAAGCCTCACTAGTACGGCTGACAGGCTCATACGCACGGTTGATGCTGAGCTAAGTCACAATTACAACCTAAATGAGAAGATACGAGTGAGTGATCACCCGTACGGCTGATGAAGCCAACTCGTACGTGTGATGAATGAATCGTATGGGTGAGTCAACAGCAGGGGTATATAAAGTCTTATGTTCTTCATTTTAAGTTAAGCCTCTCATTTGTTACACACACTCAGATCTAGTGAGCTCCTCTGATTATCTCTCAGTCCAAATCACCCAGGTGGTGAATAATAGCTCTAGGTGTTGATCTAATCACACTTGATTTAGTTGTGGTTTGACTAAATTAATCAAAAAAAAAAAAAAACTTAACCTATTCACTAGAGGGTTTGATTCACTTATTCCGCCATTGTGTGAGTTAAATCTGTTGATTTCTAAGTTCCTAGTCATGTTTTATCACCTTCTATTCTTTCCCCCTCAACTCATATTTTAAAGTATTCATCAATATGCTCCATCCAGTTCTGATTCTCGATATACTTCTAACTTTCATATCGGTCATTCTTCTTTTTCATCTACCGCCGGAAGAATCTATTTACTTCTACTATACTCTTAGGTTTATAGTGTTTCTAGTTCTCTCGTGTCTTTATATTGCTATATGCATCGATATATATGGTTTATAATTTCTGGTTTGTCGTTGGGATTTATATGTTCCCTTATATTTCAAAGTCTCTGCTTCTGTCTTCTATAATCATTATCATTCACAGTTAATGCTCTCTTTTATTTGCAATTTATACCCCAATTTCTATTTCGGAGTTTTGTCTTTTCGTTTCTTCTTCTTGCGATTAAGCACCGCTTGTAATGGTCCAGAATTCACAGATATGAATTTCGGAATGAACATTGTTAATGTTCTAGGAAGGAAATTGTGATGGCACGATCTTGACTTGTCAAATTACTAGAATACCTTGGAAAAGGCCGAATCATCAAGAAATATTTTCTTGATATTTTAGAGGTTAAATAGAATACAAGAGTCGTATAACATGGCACATGATGATGTTATGATCTGTGAATCATCACGTTCCATTTAGAAACTCAGCATGACTTACTGTAATATAATCACATTGATCAAGTGTCATTATATTATACTAATTCATGCTTCAGTTCTCAACACTACTTCAAAATATTCCTATTTTAAACTTGAATCTTTCAGAATTTAGAAACTAAAATAGTTTCTTTTATGATGTAATACAGATAGCGCGAAGAGGTAAATGATTTCAAATAAGAAAAATTAAGAAAATATCTTCAGAAATATGGAGGATATTTATAATGAAAGATATGATGATATTTTAGAATTTCTAATATCAGAGGATGATGAAGAATATTGTCCGCAGGGGTTTAGAGTCAGGAGCAAGGTATTTGTTAATGACTTCAGCAGGTACTGAATCATTTGGATCCTTTAAAGTCAGGTTCAATCTTTGTAATTTGTCCACAGCCTCCTTCCTACTTTGCTCAATCCATTTTCCAGTTCCAAAACTTCTCTTTTTCTGCGCTTTGCCAGCACACTTCATCATTATCATCCAGCTTTTACCATTTAAAGTCGTTTATAGTTTTTTGCTGCTTCATCAGCATTTTTTCCATTTTCGAAGAACCAATTCGTAGTTCGGAGTGTTTTTTAGAAACTTCACATTCAAATTAAGTCCAGAAGATAGACGTTATATATACACATATAACTGTTGGCGCAGACATGCTGCAAGATTTCAAAATACTGATTGCTAATTCCCAATGATTCATATGGCAATTCTCATTACAAGATGCGAATGAGTAAATGATGGGGATTCAATGAATAATTATGATGACTTTTTGGAGAGGCTAAAGTCAAAGGGTAATGAAGTTGTTGGTACATCTGCTAATAATATGGTGGAATGTAAAAGGTTCCCTGGTAACGATGGTGTATATCTCAAGGTTATAATAAGGTTAGTCTGACTGAAAAGTCGAAGTTGACTTGCTGGAGCTGTGACAAAACTGGCTACTTTGAATAGGAGTCGCAAAGTTATATTTGCTAATAAATGTCAAAGAATCTGACGCGGATACGTTGTTTAAACTTTTACTTTGGTTTCAAGAGTTTTTCGGGTACATAACTGTGGGTAACATGTGGTTGGATCATCATCTCGATTGCTCATCATTCGAAGTGTCTTCAGAAATTTTCGAAGGGTTTGAACACAGATTGTAATCGTTAACATACATTTGATGTTCTAACACAGTTTTGAAGTCAAAATATAGCTTGTGAAAGATGTAAGGATCTAAGAGTGATGATTTTGGTCATATCTCAAGTTAAATTTTGAGATTTCAAAATCAGAATATGTAATTAAATTTTGAATGAGTATGGTTGTTTTGATTTCTATAAAAGAATGTATATTGTTGTGAAAGTAGGGAGTATAATGGATGATTTGCTGAATCAGATTCGAAGAATGTAACATATTAATTGTGAATTTATATATCTCTCGGGTATTACCTACCCGTTAAAAAAAATTTCACAATTAATATTTTGTACAAAAGAATTTTATTACAGTCTTTATGAAAATATATATATGTATATTTTCTTCAGATGTAACATAGATTTAATGAGTTAATGTTAAATTAAACTCATTTGATTTACGGTTGAAACTAGAATTGAATAATCCCTAAAGGCTTTAAAAAGTACATAACTTTTACGCAATATTTCTTTAATGACATTGAAATTATGAATCAATACTTCGTTATTTGTTGATGTATGGTGTGTAGTTCGTGGAATTCTTGTGAATTTCGCAAAGTACGAATGATGTTATCTGAAAAGTTTCGGGTACATTGATGATGAAAGTGTAAAATCAAATATATACTTGATTTATTATGAATTGGAATTTGTTGAATTGCGACAGAGATTGTAGTTAACGCTGGTTAAGTTGCGGCCGAAGGACGTACATTGTTGCATATTTGTAATATGAATTAACCGAGTAGTTAAGATTCACACACAATAGCTTAGCACTGAAAGATTTATTTCAATATATATATATATATATATATATATATATATATATATATATATATATATATATATATATATATATATATATATATAATATACATATAATTTCTTCAGAGGAAATGAGTTAATTCTTCATAACTCGTTGATACAATATAAACGTTATTGATTCGTAATGATGTCCACAGTGATTCTTGAACTGACGGAGTTTGTGATGTTATCGGTGTTGTTGATTCGGATGTTGACTGTACTGACGATGCTGGTAACGCTGATGGTACTATTGATGTTGTTGGTAAAGCAAGTTTAGCTTGTTAATCACACACCATTTTTGTCAGGGTTTCTACTCTTCCTTCCATCATTTTGGTTCGCTTAACTGATTTATGGTTAGGGCTAGATTAGATAATCTCTAAGACTTTAGAGATTACATAATCGCCGCGGAATGTTTCTCCAATGAAGTTATGAATTAATACTTCGTCAGTTATTGTTGTTGGTACTCCTTGGTATCTATGGTGCGTATGACGTTGATGCTCGTGGGACAGATTGTGAAGTTGAGGTTTACGACGCGGTTGTGGTTGGAGGTGGTAATGGTACTATTAGCGTTGATGATGGTGGTACTGGTTATGCTGCTGATGCTGCTGCTGGTGTTTGTAATCTCTGCACCATATTCTCCAAAGCCACTACCCGAGCGCGAAGCTCGTTGACTTCTTCTATTACACCGGGGTGATTGTCGGTTCAGACGAGCGGATAAATAAAATCTAAAATTTGATGTAATATATAATCGTGACGAGATACTCTGGAAATGAGCGAGAAAATGGTGTTTCGGACAGGTTCGCCGGTAAGTGCTTCAGGTTCTTCATCAAGAGGGCAATGTGGTGGATGGAAGGGATCACCTTCTTCTTGTCTCCAATGATTGAGGAGGCTACGAACCCATCCCCAATTCATCCAGAATAGGTGATGACTGATTGGTTGATCTATTCTGGTCACACTGCTTTCGGAGCTTGAATGGGATTCCATTTCGAAATCTGAGTGAGTTGAACTGATGATGAATTCCATTTCGTACGATTGGATAAAGGATTTTTTTTTTTTTCGATATGAAATGATTTTGGCTAACGGATGGTATTCTAATTACATAGAATATATATATGTATATATATATATAGATCAAAAGATTTCGTAGATTACGGAGGACTTTGCGGGATATGTCAGGCAAAGTTTAAAGTAACAGATACAATAAGATATGATTTAGCAGATATGCTAAGATATGAATTTTTGTCTATACACTATTTATGCAATCAATACAGCAAGACGTGTCTTAGACTAAAAATGATAAGCAGGTAATTTCCTGAGGATGATAAGTAGTTAATTTTCGACACAAAATGATAAGCAAAACTTTTGACATGCAGATACGGTCGAAGTCCAGACTCACTAATGCATCCTATCGACTTATCAGTTAGACACACTAATGCAGACCTGGTTCACTAAGACCACCGCTCTGATACCAACTGAAAGGACCCGTTCATATACATTATAAACGATTCACAATAGTTGATTACATTGCGAGGTATTTGACCTCTATATGATACATTTTACAAACATTGCATTCGTTTTTAAAAGACAAACTTTATTTACATTGAAAATTGACAGGCATGCATACCATTTCATAATATCCACTATCCAACTATAAATTGATTTAATAATAATCTTTGATAAACTCGATGACTCGAATGCAACGTTCTTCGAAATATGCTATGAAAGACTCCAAGTAATATCTTTAAAATGAGCAAATGCACAACGGAAGATTTCTTTAACACCTGAGAATAAACATGCTTTAAAGTGTCAACCAAAAGGTTGGTGAGTTCATTAGTTTATCATAATCATTTATTTCCATCATTTTAATAGACCACAAGAATTTCATTTCCAGTTCTCATAAATATACGTCTCATGCATAGAGACAAAAATAATCATTCATATGGTGAACACCTGGTAACCGACATTAACT
The DNA here is from genome assembly GCF_046630445.1 of Rutidosis leptorrhynchoides. Taxonomy (NCBI): domain Eukaryota; kingdom Viridiplantae; phylum Streptophyta; class Magnoliopsida; order Asterales; family Asteraceae; genus Rutidosis; species Rutidosis leptorrhynchoides. The sequence continues at coordinate 338,312,224 of NC_092337.1, read as the reverse complement.
AGATACATATAAGAATATCCCCTATCATTCCGGGATCCTCCTTCGGATATGATATAAATTTCGAAGTACTAAAGCATCCGGTACTTTGGATGGGGTTTGTTAGGCCCAATAGATCTATCTTTAGGATTCGCGTCAATTAGGGTGTCTGTTCCCTAATTCTTAGATTACCAGACTTAATAAAAAGGGGCATATTCGATTTCGATAATTCAACCATAGAATGTAGTTTCACGTACTTGTGTCTATTTCGTAAAACATTTATAAAAGTTGCGCATGTATTCTCAGCCCAAAAATATAAAGGGTAAAAAGGCAAATGAAACTCACCATACTGTATTTCGTAGTAAAAATACATATAACGTCATTGAACAAGTGTAAGGTTGGCCTCGGATTCACGAACCTAAATTAATTATATATAATTATGTGTTGGTCAATATTTGTCTAACAAATTAGGTCAAGTCATAGTGTACCACAATCCTAATGCTCGAGACTAATATGCAAAAGTCAACAAAAGTAAATTTGACTCAAAATAATTTCCAAAAATCTATACATGATTAATATATAGTTTAAATATCGTCGTTTTATATTTTTAAATATTTTTAAAAGATTTATTAGAGTAATAATATAATTTATTTATTAATAAATAAAATTTTATATTAAATTTATGTAATAAAATATACTTTTATATATATTAAGTAATAAAATTTATAGGGTTCATTTAATATCATAAAGATAATATGATAGGTATTATTAAAGTAAGTTATTACACGTAGTAAAATATGTTTGTATCACATATTTATCTGATAAAATAATATCTATAATGATAGTAAGTAAAAGTTGTATTATTTTGTAATAATAATTATTATTATAAAAATATCAATATTTATAATTACTAAGATGACATAATGATAAAACGATAATTCTAATTATGATAACTTTAATATTTACGATAATTTTTAATATTATCTTTAAAATAATAATTCTATTTAAAATAATAATAATAATGATATTTTATAGTAACAATGACATTTCTATTAAAATGATAATTTTTGTTAAAATGATAGTTTTAATACTAACGATACTTTTAATAATAATAGTAATGATAAAAATAATAAGAACGATAATTTTATCTAAATCAATATCTTATAATATTTTAATTTCATCATGATACTCTTACTCATTATTTCCTAATCGTTTCGTTTAATAGCTTTTAATCGTCTTTTATATCGTGTTCATAATAATGATAATAATAGTAATTAAAATAATTAGGTGTTACAAATATTTGTTTTAATTACACTTATATTAATAATGATAGTTACTATAACATTATTAACGATAATACTAATAATTATCTTAATGATAATATAGTAATAATAATAATAACAATAACAATAACCATTTTTAAATAATGATATATATATTAATAATGATAATAACAATAATAATAATAATAATAATAATAATAATAATAATAATAATAATTGGATAATAATAATAATTGGATAATAATAATAAAAAAATAACAATTTTTAATGATAAATCCTTTTTATTGATAAAGATAATAATAATAATGATAATAATAAGATAAAACTAGAACGAAGATAAAAAAACGACGATAATAATAATCATTTTTAATAAAAAAATATCAAAAATTCAATTGATTATAACTTCTAATCCGTTCATCGAAACCATTCGATATCTAAAGGAAAAGTTCTTAATTTTTCGCTAGCTTTCCAAGGACATGCATATCTTATACCTTATCTCAACCGTAAGTGTAACTAATTCAATATTCAACCTAACCTGTCTAAGGGCAATATCAAAAGTACAAGCATGCATAATCCTAAATACTCGAGCACTAGTCAGGGATACACTATTAATATATAAAAGTTAAATTATGAGTACTCACGTATCAATATTGAGATTCAATATTGCAGGAAAGGTACGTAGACGCAACGGCAATGATAAACACTATATTGACCTCACGAGCATACCCATGAACCATACTCAATCACCTCCATAGCTATAACTCATAATTTTCTTAATCCTTTCCTACTCGAAAAACAATTTCGAAATCACTCGGACAGCACTCCGTCGTAATATTTTATGTATACTAATAATATCTTGAAATAATGCGGAGTAAATATATATATAAATCGATTGAGAGAGTTTAGAGAAAAATATTTTCAAGTTTCTATGAAATAATGAAACCTATTGAATTCTATTTATAATAGATTTTTGAATTATTAAAGTGAATTATTAAAGTATGAATTATTAAAGTGAATTATTAAAGTATGAATTATTAAAGTGAATTATTAAAGTATGAATTATTAAAGTGAATTATTAAAGTATGAATTATTAAAGGGATATATTAAAGTGAATTATTAAAGTTAAAGTAAAGTAAAAATAAAGTAATGGTAAAGTTTAAGTATAGTAAAATTATAAAACTATGTACGTATAATACGCGTATAAATATATAATATTAATTTAAATCGTTATATATATTTAATAAAATAAAATATAAATATCGTTATCTTTATCATACTAGTTAAGTAATGAGTTGTCAAAAGTGCTTCTAGATATTTATAAAAGTTATATACGTTTTAATAATAAAGTTCTTTTTAAACTGAAAACGTTTTTGTACGTTTGAAACTAAATAGATCAATCGAGTCTTTATGAGATTCAATCTTCCACTATCCTTTGTCTAGTTCTCAATGATTGACAATTTGTTCCTATTTATAAATCACTTTACCATTTTCCGAATATTGTTAAAATGGAAAGATTTCTCAAATCAACGTGGGCCTTTCAACAGAGACTTGTAATCATAATTCAATATATCTGATAATTCAATCATTTGATCTTATCTTCTAATTCCATTGATAAACATTTTGAAACAGATACAATCATATAAAGTATTTAATCTAATATTTTGTTTACGTTTCAAGTTATAATATATATACACATATATATATATAATCATATTTGTTTAATGGTTCGTGAATCGTTGGAACTTGGTCGAGGTTGAATGAATGTATGAACATATTTTAAAATTCCTGCAATTTAACTTAACAAATATTGCTTATCGTGTCGGAAACATATAAAGATTAAAGTTTAAATTTGGTTGGAAATTTCCGGGTTGTCACAGAAAATACCTTGCCAATCCCAAATTTTAATCGTGAATTTGTTGTCCAATGCTTGTTTGAGTTTGATAATATCTGCTTCTGTGTTTCCTGTAATCAAGATTTCATCTACATAAACCAATGCTGCAGTGAAAACTTCATTATCCTTCTTGACAAACAATGAATAATCATGTTTGGACTGTTCAAATCCAAGAGAGACTAGAAACTTAGTCAATTAATGATTCCACTGCCTGGATGCTTGTTTTAAACCATAGAAGGATTTGTTTAGTTTTACAAACTTGACCTAGAGCTGCCTTTGTATACCCTTTTGGTGGTTTCATGTAAATATCTTCATCTACATATCCATGGAGGAAGGAATTATTCACATCCAGTTGATGCAGAGGTCAATCTTTTGCTGTAGGAATGGCTATAAACACTCTTACAGTTGATGCCTTTGCAACTGGTGAAAAAGTATGCTTGTAATCCACCCCCTCTTGTTGATTAAATCCTCTTATGACTAATCTTGCCTTCAATCTTTCAACTGAACCATCAGGATGATATTTAGTTTTAAAGACCCATTTTGAAGTAATTGCCTTATGTGCTGGAAGCAAAACTGTTAATTCCCAAGTGTTATTGTCTTCTAAAGCTTGTAGTTCTTTATTCATAGTTGCAACCTATCCAGGATGAGTAGATGCTTGCTTGTAGCTTGTGGGCTCAACAGAAAATAAAACATGAAATAGAGAAATAACATAGTCTTTTGGATGATCCTTAAAATCTTCTTATGAAAATAATGGATAGTTGGATGAGGTATACACACTATTTGCCCTCTTTTGTGGTTGTATGAAATCATTCAACCATGTAGAAGGAATATGTGTTCTTGTAGACCTTCTTGGTTGTGGGACAACAGGAATGGTTGACTCAGTTTGACTTTCATTGATAACAGGAATATGACCATCATTGTCTTCTGTATGATTAATAATTGGAACCTCAGACTCTATATCATCACCAAATGTGGGCATTGGCATAACTTTGGTAATGATAGTATTTTGGTCTTGTATCTTAAAAGGAAAAATGTCTTCCGTAAAGATCACATCCCTACTACATAACACCTCTTTAGTATCAAGTGCATAGAGTTTGTAACCCTTTTGATCATGAAGATTTCCTATAGGAACACTCCTTATGCCTCTAGCCTCAAACTTATCTTGGTGTAGTTTTGGTATATTAGCATAACACAAGCAACCTATTGTTCTCAAATGATCATAACTAGGGGCTCTTTTGTGTAACATCTCAAAAGGTGTTTTCCAATTGAGCACTTTCATGGGCATTTTGTTGATAAAGTAAGTTGCACTTAGTATACAATCACCTCAAAAGGTACTTGGTAGATTAGCATGCAGTTTCAAAGCCCTAGCAGTGTCTAGAAGATGCCTATGTTTTCTTTCAACTCTACCATTTTGTTGAGGAGTATAAACCTTGGTTTTTTTTATGAATGATCCCATTATCCTTGAACAATTGGGAACATTTTTTATTCATTATTTCAGTTCCATTATCAGACCTTAGGCATTTGACTTTGGTATCAAAATGAATATGAACATATTTGAAAAATGTTGAGAAAATTGAACTGATTGAATCTTTTGTGTGTAAGAGATAAGTCCAGGTGCATATAGTGTGATCATCAACTATAGTGAGGAAATAATGTGCATCATTTAAAGGAGGTACCCTGTATGGGCCCCATAAATCCACATGAATCAAAAGAAAAGGAATATATGCTCTACTTTGACTTACAGGAAAGGTAATCTGTGTGATTTAGCAATAAGACATGTATCACGGAAAAATTCTGAAACATTTGCATTATCACAATCTTTTACATGAATGAGTTTTGGAACAGATGGATGACCCAATCTAGAATGAAATGTATTTACAGGTACATTTTGAGACTTATTTGAGATAACACTATTTACAAAGGATGACAAAACAACAAAGTTCTTTGAAGGAATAGTATTTTAAGGTTTGCAGATGTAAAGAGTGTTGAACCCCTCTCCAGCAGCTATGACTTGCTTAATTGAAGGGACCCGAAAAATAAACCATGTAGGAAAGAAAATGGCAATAACCATCTACAGTGTACCAATCTGGATAAACTATCCTTTCAAAACAACCATCTGCAGTGTGCCCCTCCATGTTGCAAAAGGTGCATTTCATGGCATCTTTGTTATCTTTATTGACCTTCTTGTAGTTATTATAAGGCTTTGTGTTGGCAAAAAATGCCGTAGGAGTTGGATCATTTTGTGTTACTTGTTTTTGCTTTTCAACTTGTTGCACAATATAATATGCTTTGTTAAGACTTGGTAAAGGATCCATTGACAAGATTTGACTTCGCACAAATTCATATTCATCATTCAATCTCATTAGAAACTGAATTAACTTTGACCTGCTTTCAATAGCCAAGAACTTATCTATAACACCACAAGTGCATTCCCTCATTCTACCACAGCTACATGTAGGAATCCCATTGAGACTCTGAAGTTCATCCCAACATCTTTTCAACTTGTTATAATAGGATGCAACATTGAGATTACCTTGTGTGACCTTACTGAGATCTCTTTCAATTTGATAAATCAACGGACCATTGTTTTAACCATATCTTTCATCTAATTCCTTCCATAAACTAGCAGCACAAGAAGCATACAAGAAAGATTCAGACAACTCTGCTATCATTGAATTCAAGATCCATCATGTGACTATATAATCACATCGAGTCCACTTTGGATAATCTTCGTCAGTGATAGCAGGTTTTTCAATCGTACCATCAATAAACCCTAATTTGAGTTTAGCTCCTAGCGCCATTTTGATTGTACGGCTCCAGCCTAGGTAATTGGTGCCATTAAACGGTGTACTAGTTAAGGTCATACCAGGATGATCAGAACTAGCTAAGTGCAGCGGATCGTTAATGGTGTTTTGTTGATTCTCTGGAATCGCCATGATTTGGTGAGCGAAAAGCTTTAATTCGTGATTACGATCATGTATACACAGTCAATTTGACTTCGATCGAGCTTAATTCAAGCTAATCACGATGAATTTGTGTGTTAGGGTTAGGTTTTCAGGAATCGTGAACCATCTGATACCATATGAAACGAAAGTGATTATCAAATGTTTTTTTATTGATTAATTAAATCAACATCATTACAAGCTTATATATAAGCTGAATTAGAGATCACTAACTAAGTACAGTTAACTCCTAATCTGGACTCTAATGACAATGTTTAAACTAAATTGCCGTCTAAATGTTGTTATGCAGATACAAACTTTACATATCTAGTCCTTGTACTTTTGAACTTTTGTAAATATATTCTAATATATTTCCATACTTTCTCTTACACCTGTTACCCCTTTTCATTCCCCACCTTTAATTAAATCGCTTCGAGCTTTATCCTAATTTACACCGACTACTTTCAAGTATGTTTTCTTATTTTTTTATTGAATATTCCCCTCACATGTCACCAATTGTTTTTGTTGTCATGATGCTTTGTGTGACGCGTGGTGTCAGTCATACAAGGGCCGCCTTCATTTCTTCTCTATATTCTTTACCAAACACCGCCTCTTCTCTATTACTATCTTCAGACCGTAGTGAAATTGAAATCCAAATAAAAATTCGATGCAGAACGTGTCTAACATCCATTATCATGTTTCTTATTCTTTTGGCTTTAATTATCAACTTTCAATTCTATGTTACTTTTTGTTTGTTTAGTGATTGATTACTCATGTATTTTCATTATTCAGGATGAACGTCGTGATGATCGATTAAGGAAGAAAGCTGATTGTTGTTACAAGTAGAGATATGAAGAATTCGTAATAGAAGGTACCGATGGTTGATGTACGAAATCTTGAATAGCCGAATTTGATGTTGAATAAACGTGATTTTTTTTGTTTAGGATTTTGAATAGCTGACTTTTGAATTTGTAATTTTATAAACAACTTACGCTATTAATTTGTATGTTGGAGATTGCGTATTAATATGTGTGTACTTGTTTCTAATTAAGCTGAACATTTAAGAACATCTGAACATGTGTATATTGATTGAAAGTAAGTGATAATCGAAAGTATCATATACCCCGACAAATCGTCAAATGACGGCGTCAGCTACCTACGGTCCCATTACATGATTATAAGTATTTATAACAAAGTTTGACTGAAAATATGTCGCATTCATTTCATAAAAGGATGTTTCAACGTTTACAAAGTAATTCCCAAGACAAGTACACAACAAAGTTATAGTTCATATGAAACACGTGCGACATAGTTTAAAGAAGCCAAAAAGACGCTCCACGTATGCAATTATACTCGACATCCAAAGCAAGTATCAAAAAGTATGAGCGGAAGCATGTATCACCTAAGTTCAAGGACCTGAGAAAAACATAGAGAATCTGTCAACGAAAACGTTGGTGAAATCATAGGTTTAAATAAGTAAGTGAATAAAGGTAAGTCGAACCACAAGATTTCAACAATGATAAAGTAGTAATACATTCTAAAAGTTAATATTCACGAGCACCCAATTATCAAAGCTTAACATTCCGTCCGTTGAATACCCCATAAATTAGTGCTAGAACAACACTGTTTCCCAAAAATATATTTCATCCGTAGACGGTAGCGAACCGTCAAAGATGAGGGTTGTCAACCCATATGGCCATATAACATAAGTTCTCGCTTACACCATCTGATGTAACTAATGATAATCGGATTGAGGATTTTCGTTCTAAACTCGTATGTAGAATGTTTGTTTTCCCGTTCTTGTGTTCACTTAGTTCAAAAGAATCGTTTATGTTTTCTCATCCCAAAAGTAAGTTTAAAAGAGTAAAAGTGGGACTATGATCTCACCTTGTATGCACGAACAAAAAGTACTTCAACAAGTAATGTGCGCAAAGGACAACGCTAGTCTCGACCTAAACAAATAGGTTGTATCAATAACGATAGTCACGAAGGGTCAAAGATGTTCAATTAGTCCTATGGCTCAATACGACTCGATTAATATAGCATGTGAAGCAAATTGTCAAGTTTCATGCAAGATACAAGTATAAAAGCATGTTAGGAAGATTGCATAATTAATTGGTTAAGTTTGACAAAAAGTCAAACTTGGTCGGGTCAAAGTCAACGAAAAAGTCAACATGTTCGGGTCGGGTCCCGGACAAATTTTCTATGCTAATTATTCATATACAAGTATATTAAAACAAGTTTCATGTGAATCGGAGGTCGGTAACTAGTCAAACATTTCGCGTGAATTGGGACCAAGAGGTCAGAATCTGTCCAGCATAATCTGCGCGCCGCGCAGGTAAGGGGCGCGCCGCGCCACCACCTGTACAGACATTTTTCTGTTTTGCAAAACTATGCACGAGCCAAAATCAATTTTAACACAAAACTTGACCCGCAAACACTTATAACGCCTATCATACATCGTTGGAAAGGTATTTTGACGAGGAATGCAACTAAACACATATCATCAATCAAACTTGCACTTAAAACAACCAAAAACCGCAATTAATGTTCCATAATCAATGCATACAAGTCAAAATTGCAATTTAATGATTTGGCAACCAATTTACATGAACGATATGCCGTTTCGAAGGTAATTAAGCATACAACACAACCTAACACTTACAAGTAACATTAACAAGCATTTAATGCATCAAAAATTCAATTTACTTCTATCAAACCCTAACCCAAAATCACAAATTCAACAATCTTGCATATGAAACTAATCCATGTCAACCTACATACCAATTTGAAGCTAGTGATGTTTGGAACACAATTAAAACATGAACTTTCATCATTCAACAACATATGAACACCTAAAACTCAAGATTAAGCAAGCATTCTTTCAATATGAACTAGTTACACCAAAATAGCAAGAACAAGCATACAAATCACATAATTATACTAGACTTGAGCCATAGACACTAATTAACAACCTTTTAACTCAAAAATCTCAAGAACACATAAAATTAGTGATTTTAGAAAGTTACCCAAATGAAATGATATTGGTATGGAATCGAAGAGGAGATCACGAGGAGTTCAAATATGTAATTTGTTTGGCAAGATGACCGCTAGCTCGATTTTGGATGATGAATCTTTGTATGGAAGTTGAGAGAAAAGTTGAAGTAGTAAGAGTGAAAGAGATGAGATTGAATGGATGAGGATGAGGGTTGACTCTTTGACCTAGTCAAAAGTTTCAACCCTTGGCAAGTTTGGTCCCTTAACTTTAAAACGGGTGTGGGAATTACCTAAACAAGATAATTCAAACACGTATCAACGAGACGTGTTATAAACATATAACGGAACATAAATAGTTAAACGGAAAAGTTGACGGAAAAAGGCGGGATGTTACATTACCTACACCTTAAAAGAAATTTCGTCCCGAAATTTAGGTAGGCGTAGTAGTCGTTGTTTCTTCCTCGGAATCTGACGTTTCCGGAACCGGGAATAGATGAGGGTGTTTCTTTCGTATTTGATCTTCTCTTTCCCAAGTAAACTCGGGTCCTCTTTTGGCGTTCCAACGAACCTTAACAATCGGGATCCGGCTTTGTTTTAATTCCTTCTCGACGTAGTCCACAATTTCAACCGGTTCCTCCACAAAATGGAGTTTGTCGTTAATAGTGAGTTCCTCAAGAGGAACGACGATATCGGGCTCGGCAATACATTTCTTCAAGTTAGATACGTGAAAAGTAGGATGGACGGAGCTTAGTTGAGGCGGAAGATCCAAACGATACGCAACGGTTCCAACACGTTCTAAGATTTCGAAAGGACCAACGTACCGCGGATTTAGTTTCCCACGTTTCCCAAAACGGATGACACCTTTCCAAGGTGCGACTTTTAACATGACGCGGTCACCGACTTGAAATTCGAGGTCTTTGCGTCTTTTGTCGGTATAGCATTTTTGACGACTCCGGGCCGTCCGAAGCCTATCTCGGATTTGAAGAATCTTCTCGGTGATTTCGTGAATGAGTTCGGGCCCGGATATTCGCACGTCACCCACTTCGGCCCAACAAAGAGGAGAGCGACATTTTCGACCATATAACGCTTCAAAAGGTGCGGCCTTAATACTCGCGTGATAACTATTGTTGTAAGAGAATTCGGCGAGAGGTAAGTGATTGTCCCAAGCTTTTCCAAAATCAACAACGCAGGCTCGTAACATATCCTCTAAGGTTTGTATTGTACGTTCACTTTGTCCATCGGTTTGGGGATGATATGCGGTGCTCATGTCCAAACGCGTTCCCAACGCTTCTTGTAACGTACGCCAAAATCTAGAAACGAAACGACCATCTCGGTCGGAGATAATCGATAAAGGTACACCGTGTCGGGCTACAATCTCCTTAATGTATAATCGTGCAAGTTTCTCCATTTTGTCGGTCTCTTTCATGGCGAGAAAGTGCGCGGATTTGGTGAGGCGATCGACAATGACCCAAATAGTATCATAACCGCCCGACGTTTTTGGTAGTTTGGTGATAAAATCCATCGTGATCCTTTCCCACTTCCATTGCGGGATCTCGGGTTGTTGAAGTAACCCGGACGGTCTTTGGTGTTCGGCTTTGACTTTTGCGCAAGTCAAACATTTGGCAACGTATCTAGCAACTTCCTTTTTGATGTTCGGCCACCAATATTGTTCTTTAAGGTCATAGTACATCTTATTGGCGCCGGGATGAATCGAGTATCGTGATTTGTGGGCTTCGTCTAAGATGAGGTTTCGTAAATCGCCATATCTAGGCACCCAAATCCTTCCGGCGTAATATCGAAGTCCGTTCTCCTTAACTTCGAATCGAGAGACGAGGATGTTTAAAAGTTCACGTCCGATGTGGTTGTCCTTAAGAGCCTCCTCTTGAGCTACACGAATTTGGCTATTAAGGTTGGAGTGGATGGTGATGTTTAATGCTCGGACGCGAAGAGGTACCGTTCTTTCCTTTCGACTTAAGGCATCGGCCACTACATTTGCCTTTCCGGGGTGGTAACGAAGTTCACAATTGTAATCGTTCAAGGTTTCAATCCACCGTCGTTGTCTCATGTTTAGTTGCTTTTGATCGAAGATATGTTGGAGACTTTTGTGATCGGTAAAGATGGTACTTTTGGTACCAAGAAGATGATGTCTCCATAACTTAAGTGCAAAGATGACGGCACCGAGTTCAAGATCATGTGTCGTGTAGTTTCGTTCGTGGACTTTGAGTTGTCGAGAGGCATAAGCAATGACTTTCTTTCGTTGCATTAATACGCATCCATAACCGTTTTTCGAGGCATCACAATATACAACAAAATCATCATTGCCTTCGGGAAGTGACAAGATAGGAGCGGTGGTTAGCTTAGTTTTCAAGATTTGAAAAGCGGTTTCTTGTTCGGATGTCCAAACGAATTTTCGTTCCTTGTGAGTTAACGCGGTTAAAGGACGAGCGATTAGGGAGAAATCCTTGATGAATTTACGATAGTATCCGGCGAGACCCAAGAATTGACGAATTTGAGTAGGAGTAGTAGGAGTCTCCCATTTACTAATGGCTTCGATTTTTGCGGGATCGACTTTAATGCCTTGATCACTTACAACATGACCAAGAAATTGAACTTCCTTTAACCAAAATTCACACTTGGAGAACTTGGCATATAGTTGCTCTTTTCTCAAGAGCTCGAGCACGAGTCGGAGATGTTCTTTGTGTTCCTCTTCGTTTTTAGAATAGATCAAAATATCATCGATGAACACGATAACGAATTTGTCAAGGTAAGGTTTGCACACGCGGTTCATGAGATCCATGAACACCGCCGGTGCGTTAGTGAGACCGAAAGGCATGACAAGGAACTCATAACTACCATAACGAGTCCGGAAGGCGGTTTTGGAGACATCTTCCCCTTTAACCCTTAGTTGATGATAACCCGAACGGAGATCGATTTTTGAGTATACACGAGAACCTTGTAGTTGATCAAAAAGGTCATCAATGCGAGGAAGAGGATATCGGTTCTTAACCGTCAATTTGTTTAGTTCACGATAATCAATGCACATTCGTAGGGATCCGTCTTTCTTCTTGACGAACAAAATCGGAGCGCCCCAGGGTGAATGGCTAGGTTGAATGAAACCACGGTCAAGTAACTCTTGGATTTGACTTTGTAATTCTTGTAATTCGGATGGAGCGAGTCTATACGGTGCACGCGCTACGGGTGCGGCTCCTGGAATAAGATCGATTTGAAATTCAACCGGTCGATGAGGTGGAAGACCCGGTAATTCGTCGGGAAATACATCGGAAAAGTCACTAACAATTGGCACATCTTCGATGCGCTTTTCGTCGGCCTCGACTTTCTTAACGTGAGCAAGAATCGCGAAACAACCCTTGCGAAGTAGCTTTCGAACTTTAAGGCACGAAACGAGATTGAGTCCGGTGCAATTTTTGTCGCCATAGACAATCAATGGTTCACCATTCTCGATAGGAATTCGGATTGCGTGAAGATCGCAAAGAATGTGAGATTTATTTTTGACCATCCAATTCATACCGATTATTACATCAAAACTCCCTAATTCCATGGGTATCAAGTCAATTTCAAATTCCTTACCCAAAATGTTCAAAGTACACCCCCGGTAATATATGTCGGCACTTAAGAGTTTTCCGTCGGCCACTTCGATGGAATAAGTAGTATCTAAAGGGTGTGGTGGAGTGCAAAGGGTAGGAGCCAAAGTCTTAGACACAAAACATTTATCGGCACCCGAATCGAATAAGCAAGTAACATAAGTGTTGTTTAGAAGAAACGTACCCGTGACTAGTTCATTGTCATCTCGGGCTTCCTCGGTGTTGATGTTAAAGGCTCGGCCTCGATTGTTGGGGTTGGCTTTCTTCTTCGGGCATTCGTTCTTATAATGGCCCATTTGGCCACATTCATAACAAGTGACCGTCCTTGGAGGATTGGGCCCCTTTCGAGCGACGGGGGCGGTGCTTGTGCAATTGTTGGCCCTATGACCAACTCCTTGGCAACGGTGACAAATTAGCTTGTTACATTCGCCGTAATGATGTTTGTGGCACTTGTTGCACAAGGGTAAGTTTCTGACATAACCCTTCTTGCCGTCGTTGTTGAAGGGCTTTTTGGTGAAGGTGTTGTTGTTGTAGTTGGTTGATGGAGTGGCTTCCCATTTCCTTTTGTTGCCACCCGACTTGTCCTCGGCCTTAGGAGCCGGCACTACGATTTCGTCAACCGTTTCAATTAGTTGGCGAGCCATGTTCATAGCGGCTTGATGAGTAGTAGGTTTGGATGACATCACCCCTTGTTTGATGCTTTTTGGAAGACCGAGCATGTAGAGCTCAATCCTTTGAGATTCGGGGTTAACAAGATTAGGACACATCAAGGATAGTTCGGCGAAGCGTTGATTATAAGCTTTAAGATCGTTTCCGACCGCTTTCAAAGCTCTTAGTTCTTCCTCAAGCTTTCGGGTTTCTTCGCGCGGAAAATATTCAACAATCATCTTTTCCTTTAGATCGGCCCAAGAGAGGGCATGAGCTTCATCGGTACCCACCGATTGAACATAGGTGTTCCACCATGTTAGAGCAATTCCGGAGAAAGTGTGAGTGGAGTATTTGACCTTGTCTTGATCCCGACAACCGCTTATGCTAAAGACGGCCTCGGTTTGTTCAAACCAACGAGTAAGCACAACCGGTCCCCCGGTTCCATCATAAGTGTGGGGTTTGCACCCCATGAAAGCTTTGTAGGAGCACCCTTCGCTAGAGTTACCGGCTCCTTGGTTGTTGTTGTTATTGTTATTGTTAGACGAGTGACCGGCCATGGCCGCATCTTCGGCGGTAGCTATCATCCGTTCGAGAGCTTGTTCGGGAGTTTCATTGCGGCGTACACGACGAGGAGCCATTGTTCCTTCAAAACAAAAGAATACCGTTGGTTAGTATTCTAAATAATACTAACCGTGATATGGAATAAAGATAGAGAGAAAATTATCCTTGACTTGCCTTAAATTCTTTATGTCATAATGTCGGTATGTTCATATGAGTCACCGTAATATAATTTCCGGGAATTATATTACCCTAACTCATATGTGCATTCGACATTACATCATATAGTCAAGGTGGCGTGTCAATTAAATTATACAACGCAAGATTTAGATAGAATAAGAGTAGATATGAGTGAGAGAGTTCGAATATAAATGCACAAGTAGTCAAGTAATTCCTATGTCAAGTCTATATGCCGGTTGTAGTCTAGACTCACCAATGTACCCTATGACTCGGGGTTGACACCAATGAACTCTATATCCCTACAACCAAGGCTCTGATACCACTTGTAGCGACCCCGACAAATCGTCAAATGACGGCGTCAGCTACCTACGGTCCTATTACATGGTTATAAGTATTTATAACAAAGTTTGACTGAAAATATGTCGCATTCATTTCATAAAAGGATGTTTCAACGTTTACAAAGTAATTCCCAAGACAAGTACACAACAAAGTTATAGTTCATATGAAACACGTGCGACATAGTTTAAAGAAGCCAAAAAGACGCTCCACGTATGCAATTATACTCGACATCCAAAGCAAGTATCAAAAAGTATGAGCGGAAGCATGTATCACCTAAGTTCAAGGACCTGAGAAAAACATAGAGAATCTGTCAACGAAAACGTTGGTGAAATCATAGGTTTAAATAAGTAAGTGAATAAAGGTAAGTCGAACCACAAGATTTCAACAATGATAAAGTAGTAATACATTCTAAAAGTTAATATTCACGAGCACCCAATTATCAAAGCTTAACATTCCGTCCGTTGAATACCCCATAAATTAGTGCTAGAACAACACTGTTTCCCGAAAATATATTTCATCCGTAGACGGTAGCGAACAGTCAAAGATGAGGGTTGTCAACCCATATGGCCATATAACATAAGTTCTCGCTTACACCATCTGATGTAACTAATGATAATCGGATTGAGGATTTTCGTTCTAAACTCGTATGTAGAATGTTTGTTTTCCCGTTCTTGTGTTCACTTAGTTCAAAAGAATCGTTTATGTTTTCTCATCCCAAAAGTAAGTTTAAAAGAGTAAAAGTGGGACTATGATCTCACCTTGTATGCACGAACAAAAAGTACTTCAACAAGTAATGTGCGCAAAGGACAACGCTAGTCTCGACCTAAACAAATAGGTTGTATCAATAACGATAGTCACGAAGGGTCAAAGATGTTCAATTAGTCCTATGGCTCAATACGACTCGATTAATATAGCATGTGAAGCAAATTGTCAAGTTTCATGCAAGATACAAGTATAAAAGCATGTTAGGAAGATTGCATAATTAATTGGTTAAGTTTGACAAAAAGTCAAACTTGGTCGGGTCAAAGTCAACGAAAAAGTCAACATGTTCGGGTCGGGTCCCGGACAAATTTTCTATGCTAATTATTCATATACAAGTATATTAAAACAAGTTTCATGTGAATCGGAGGTCGGTAACTAGTCAAACATTTCGCGTGAATTGGGACCAAGAGGTCAGAATCTGTCCAGCATAATCTGCGCGCCGCGCGGGTAAGGGGCGCGCCGCGCCACCACCTGTACAGACATTTTTCTGTTTTGCAAAACTATGCACGAGCCAAAATCAATTTTAACACAAAACTTGACCCGCAAACACTTATAACGCCTATCATACATCGTTGGAAAGGTATTTTGACGAGGAATGCAACTAAACACATATCATCAATCAAACTTGCACTTAAAACAACCAAAAACCGCAATTAATGTTCCATAATCAATGCATACAAGTCAAAATTGCAATTTAATGATTTGGCAACCAATTTACATGAACGATATGCCGTTTCGAAGGTAATTAAGCATACAACACAACCTAACACTTACAAGTAACATTAACAAGCATTTAATGCATCAAAAATTCAATTTACTTCTATCAAACCCTAACCCAAAATCACAAATTCAACAATCTTGCATATGAAACTAATCCATGTCAACCTACATACCAATTTGAAGCTAGTGATGTTTGGAACACAATTAAAACATGAACTTTCATCATTCAACAACATATGAACACCTAAAACTCAAGATTAAGCAAGCATTCTTTCAATATGAACTAGTTACACCAAAATAGCAAGAACAAGCATACAAATCACATAATTATACTAGACTTGAGCCATAGACACTAATTAACAACCTTTTAACTCAAAAATCTCAAGAACACATAAAATTAGTGATTTTAGAAAGTTACCCAAATGAAATGATATTGGTATGGAATCGAAGAGGAGATCACGAGGAGTTCAAATATGTAATTTGTTTGGCAAGATGACCGCTAGCTCGATTTTGGATGATGAATCTTTGTATGGAAGTTGAGAGAAAAGTTGAAGTAGTAAGAGTGAAAGAGATGAGATTGAATGGATGAGGATGAGGGTTGACTCTTTGACCTAGTCAAAAGTTTCAACCCTTGGCAAGTTTGGTCCCTTAACTTTAAAACGGGTGTGGGAATTACCTAAACAAGATAATTCAAACACGTATCAACGAGACGTGTTATAAACATATAACGGAACATAAATAGTTAAACGGAAAAGTTGACGGAAAAAGGCGGGATGTTACATCATATTATTATTAGTTACAGTATTTTGTGAAAGAACCTGCCCGGTTTGTCAATAGACTTTTTTTATGCGACACTTCTTTCTTAGTATTAATTTGTAAGTTCACACTATTTTAAGCTCTTTTAAATCCTTTTTTGTATAGTTTACTTTTCTCGTGTAATTGTTTTTTTATTTATGCTTTTATACTCTAAGTGGTGCCTTTGTTCTTTTAATTTTATAATTTTTCTGTGAGATGTCGTGAATATAAATTAGGATCTTTGGGAACCAGCTTTGTTTCTTTCTGGTATTGGCTACACAAATACAGAAGATGCTGCAGCTGTTCTTTACTACTCGTAATATTTACGGAGTCTTTTTAGTTTATCTATTTATTATGGATGTGCTATTGTGCTGTAATGCCATGTGTACATATAGAGCAATCACAATGCAACACCTTTGTTTTTCTTACGGCCAAATATTTGTGTTTAACTACATAATAAAATCACTCATTATATTTACCCATTAGACATGTAAGAAAATAAGCAGGAGATAGTAACTATAGAACTTACAATTGTGGTTTCGTTTCATGGGCCGTGCATATGCACGGGGAGAGTCCTACTAGCTAGTATATAAAGATGAAAAAACTTAGCATTGATATAATTTGTATAATGTGATCGATAAACACGTTCAGATTTGATACCATATATGAACACGCTTCGTGTCCACATGTGAATATTCTTTTGAGATCTAATACTGGAGCAATCTTCTACAATTGATAACATATTTAAAATTGTTGTATATATAACTAATCTTAAACTTAAATGTGCACGTAGCCACATATAAACATTTTGTACATCACGTAGCATGATTTTTTTTTTTATCTATTAAAAAACTAATTAAAACTAATATAAATTTTTATATTATTTGCATCTCACCGATAACATATGAATAGATCTATTAATCCAACTATATCAAAGAAGATGACTATATGTCTATATATGGAGTATTATTAATAAAAACTATACCAAAGAGCAAAGACCTTGATGCTAGGATGTAATTACGGATTTTATTGTATATTTGTAAATATATACCGAATATTCATTGTATTAAAATAGATTAAAATATCAAAAATTATATTAGGATGGAGTATGTATTTTCTTTATGAAATTGTTATATAAGTTTTACGATTATTATATCATGAATCGTTTATTTATAGAAATAATAACATACATGGATCTAAATGCAATAAAATTTCTAAGAAAATAATGTCTATTAGTGTAAACTCCGAGTCTCATATCTTAATTACCAGTTATGATTTTTATATTAATCGTGATAATAATTTATTTGTTGAGGTATAAACTACAAATTATATAGAGTAATAGTTAAGTTGTTGCTAACTAATGGTGTATCCTAGGAGACACACGCATACAAATATCATTTGTTACAGAAAAATTGATTAAAGAGCACAAAATATAGCGACAATCAGTAATTGCCGCTCAACGTTTAGCAGGCCGCCCAGCGCTAAGCGTAAGCCCTGCAGGCAACTTCTAACTCAGCGCGTGAACGGCACGCAGCCACATCAGCGCACACCACCGACATTCCAGATACTTCAAGTAACAGAGCCATTCAGTGATTGACACGTGTATCCCGTGAATTTCGGACATTCCATGCCTATAAATAGACCCCCTGGGTCACCACCTATCAGATCATAATTCTGAACTTCAGTCAGAGAGAAGTACACTTTCTCTCTCACACAGTTCTTTCTCACTCTAAACATATACTAGCCGCTTAGCAGTAACGCGCTACACGGACCAATTTCAGATTGATCCTTAGATTGATTGATGCCACCCCATGGACTAGTAATCCATGTTCCGGGTCCGCAGAGATAATTTCTCGAGAGCAAACAACAATCAACGTTATACGCCACACGCTAGGCAGCTATTCTCTGTACTAGTACCTTACAGCCGCTATACGAAAAATCGTACTAACAGATGGCGCCACCCGTCTCAAAGACCACCAAAACCACCAAGAGCACGAAGGCAACCGAAACAACTTCATCAAAACCAACACTCGAAACAATCGATGAAAACCTTATTGAAAACATACCAGTTGATCAGCTAACTCTTGAAGAGACTTCGATTGAAGAAGAAGATCCTTTGCATACCAATGCAGTAGATGATCAAGTTCATGAAACCATACCACGATTGACAAAACCATTGATGGGAGGTTCCAGTACAGGAATGTGGAAAGCTAGACGAGGAACACATAATGTTTCTTTCAAGAAGACTGCTGATGTGAATGCTAGGCATAACAGTAAAGGAAAGGCAATTTCCAAATCACAATTGTCCAAGTTATTTACTCAGTTGAACGCCTTAGTTGATGATGCAGAAAATCAGCATGATGATGAAGGTTTTGTGGATGATGATTGGAATTTTGGTGAAGAAAATGAACAGTTCTTCATGACTGAAGAAATGGCAGGCAAGTTGCTAGACGGTATTCTGACTAAAACAGCGCCATCACGATTTAGGCAGAAATTAGCACAACCAACTATTCGGGCAACAGCTGTGGATAACTTATTTGCTTTGATTACTGGTGATGAAGCCATTAAACCACCAGCAATGGCAGAATCAACACAGTGTTTTATTCCTAGAATTGCCGATTACCCATTACCAAGAAATTTGGGAATCCCTTCAATTGGTGTTTATGATGGTACAACAGATCCAGAGGATTTTTTGGCTATGTTTGAAGGTGTTATGTGGTTACAACATTGGGAAGATGAAACTGCGTGTCATATGTTTCCCATGGTACTGCAGAAGGTAGCACGTGAGTGGTTTGCTAGTTTGCCACCAAGGAGTATCACCAGTTTTCTTGATTTGAGAGCAAAGTTTGTGATGCAGTATCAGAGTTTGAGAAGCTGTACATTGTCACATCTCGATGCACATGAGATAACAATGCGTTCAAATGAATCATTGAGTGATTTCATGAAGCGTTATACCATTGAATGTCAGAAGATACCAGACATACCTTAATCCCACCTAGTTTCAGGATTTATATTTTTTCTCGATCATCGACGTTTTGGACGATTAATTCATGCTTTACGTTATGATATTCCAAAGACATTACATTAAGCGTTGGGGATTGCTCAGAAACATTTGCGAGCAGGCGAAATGGGATATCCAAGAGTCGATGATTATCAGAGAAACTTCAGGCAGCAAGGCGGAGAGCGGAACAGAAATGACAATTATCAAAGGCAACGAGGTTATGATAACAGTTACCAACAGCAGCAGAGCGGTAGGAGAGGAAATAATCATCCAAATGACAATTATCATCACCGAAAGCCATTAGACAGACATCCGCTCATCATGGCATTAACCAAAACACCAAAAAAAATCATGTTCACAGAACCAAATAAGGAATCATTTCATCATCCGCCA
Source organism: Rutidosis leptorrhynchoides (assembly GCF_046630445.1). Lineage (NCBI taxonomy): Eukaryota > Viridiplantae > Streptophyta > Magnoliopsida > Asterales > Asteraceae > Rutidosis > Rutidosis leptorrhynchoides. The sequence goes on along the minus strand of NC_092337.1, from coordinate 338,292,137 downwards.
CCAATGGAAGAACGTCAAGGGCCACAAAGTGACAAGTGGTGCGACTTCCATGAGGCATATGGGCATGAAACAGATAATTGCAAATCATTAATGAGAGAGATCATCGCAAAGATCAAGGCTGGCGAACTAAACCATCTTTTACCAGGAAAAAAGTATCGACGAAATGATCCAAACAAACGTTTCGCTTGGCAGGGAAAAGTGCGTCACGGTGGACGACGTGACTGGAACAGAAGGGAAGAGCAGAATGACGAAAGGGATCCAACTCCAGAAATGCATATTAAGGTCATATGGAATGATGAACAGGAAAATGATTCAGATGGAGAACGCAGAGCGGAGAGCTGGATGTATGCTCCGATCATCTTTCATACAATTCCAAATTGGCATTTGTCAGAGGATCCCGTTGTTATTTCAGCTGTAATTGCAAACAGAAATATCACCCGAATTTATACTGATACGGGAAGTGAGGCAGACCTTTTGTATCTACATTGTTTTAAGGAGTATCCGTTCAGCGTGAGGGATAGGTTACGTTATACGAATGTGAAGATAGCTGGTATCTCGGGTGAGTCAATAAGAGCAGTTGGTAGAGTGAAGTTGGATGTTACACTAGGAACACACCCTTTGGTCCGTACAGAAATTGTGGACTTTACGGTTATTGAGGGCAGATCACGGTTTAACGCGTTGTTCGGTAGGCGGACCCTTCGCAAATTTGGGTCAATTATGTAACGACCCGGATTTTTCCGATCGTTTTACACTTATAAGATTAATATTTACATAAATTAAACCTTACCAACATGATAATCAATCTAAATTGTTGAGATTTATGATTTTGAAAAGAATTTTACACAACGTTTGACCGTCTAATTTGACCGATGATATCACGAACTATACAATATATGATAATTATACGTTTGTGTATATATATGTATTTATTTATATTTAACATGATTTACGGATGTTTTAATATCTCATTTTGTATTAATAACAATAAGTTATAAGTATATTTTGAAACTACTAACTTAAGTTTTCAAAACAATAACCATACGTAACGTTATTTGATATAAATACTTATAACCTATAATGTTTATACATATATCGTATATGTAATGTATTTAATCACTTTTTAAGGATTTAAATACATAAAACAATATAAGTGTATTCACAAAAGATAGCTATATTTGAATCCTCATTCCATTTTTCACAAGATTTCTATACGTATATCTAGAGTATATATACTCGTATCATACCTAGCTTCTATACGTATTTACTATTGGTATATACACATCAAATCACCACCAACCAGCCCTTGTTCATGCCTTATGTATAAGGTAACTACTTTTGTTATCTAGTATGACAATTTCACATGATTAAAAGATTTTTTCACAAAATTACAAACTTATACACCTTTTACACCACCATTTATACTCCATCCATTTTCAATTTTTGATTCATTTTTACCTCAAACCTCTAGCTAAAAACACACACACTTTTAAGAGCCTTAAACTCCATAACCATTCAGCTAATATCCATGAGGATCTAGCCATAAAAACATCACTTAATCACCATAAGAAAACTCTTACAAAAACACTTCAAGAATCCTTCCAAGAACACAAACTTACTTCCAATCTTTCATCCAATTCCATCACTCTTTTTGTTCTAGGTTTTTACTCCTCTTTTATAGCAATCTTGTTCAAGTAACTTGAGGTAGTAACTTTGTTCATAACCTTATTCGATTCATATATATATAGCTATCTTATTTTGTGGTATAAAATTTTAACAACAACAACATAGTTTGAATGTTTTCAAACTTGTTTGCAAACTAAATAGATCCTTCTAACTTAACTTTTAAAATACTTCAAGACCTGTAATATAACATAAATATATGCTAATTTAACAAGGTATAACTTGGTTTTTCAAAGAACACCTTAAAAACTGAATTTACGACGTCGGAGTGTAACCGGTGGCTGTTTTGGGTTGGATAATTAAAAACTATCTTGAACTTTGAATTGGAGGTTTATTTTCTGAAAAAATGATATTTACTATGAATATGATAACACATACAAATTTCATGATTTAATTCAAAGTATAAGTATTTTTAGAAAAATGGTCATTAAATGATGTTTTGTAACAAAAATGATTAACTTCATAAGTTTCACTAAAGTTTGACCTATGACCTGTGATTTCGAATACAAACTAAGGTATTTACAGTTAATATTCTTAAAGAGGGACTCGATCCAAGGAAGTGGCAAGTTGAACCAACAAAAACGGAGTTGTAACGAAGAAACTATGACCGAAACAAAATCGGATATCCAAGACTAGTTTAGCCACGAAAATAATTGGAGAAAAATTAAATAAATCACATCTTTTTTAAAATAACATGATATTTTATATATATGTACTCATAATTTAATTTTATATGGTTCAGGATCAACCGTAAACAATACGAGAAGATTAATCATAAGATCCCATGATTGTACGCAACACGTCATTTGACAACACCGGTACTTTATGTACGCAACACGTCATTTGACAACACCGGTACCGTGGGTCAAGATTAATCTCGACCAATTCAAATACATCGGGGGTTTTATTTATTTCGATGGGGGTTAAACACCTAAATATGAACCATTAAAATTGAATTACTAACATCGGACTGCTAACTACGGACTAAGGAATTATTAAAAGTATTAAAAGTATTATAAGTATATATATGTAACGATTGTTTAAAAAGAAAAGGTATTGATATATTATATATGGATAGGTTTGTGATATCAATCGGAGACTAAGTCGAAATTACATATCTTCAAGGCAAAAGTGAGTATATAGTCCCACTTTTAAACTCTAAGTATTTCGGGATGAGAATACATGTATTTTATGTTTTACGTTATGGACACAAGTAACTGAAAAATATATTCTACGTTGAGTTGTACCACTGGCATACTTCCCTGTAGCTTGGTAACTAATATTTACAGCGGTATTGTAAACGCGAATCCTGTTGATAGATCTATCGGGCCTGACAACCCCAACCGGACTGGACGACCAGTATTCAACGGTTGCACAGTACTTCGTTTTGTGACTACACTTGGTACGGTGTAGTAAGATTTCATAATAAATGGAATATGCGACGTGATTAAATGTTAAGTATGGTTACCAAGTGCTCAACCACTTAGAATATTTTTATTAAAATGTTTATATATGAAATCTTGTGTTCCATTGTTATAACGCTGCTAGCATCAAACCTATATATCTCACCAAATTTATGTTGACGTTTTAAAGCATGTTATTCTCAGGTATGAATTAAGTCTTCCGCTGTGCATTAGCTCATGTTAAGGATACTACTTGGGACCTTTTAAGCCATGATACAAAGACGTTGCATTCGAGTCATTGGAGTTCAATAGAGAATATTAATAAGTAAATGACAGATTAGGTCATTTGGATATTATGAAATGTTAGACGAAAATGTCAAATATTGATGTAATGATAGTTTTCCTTTTAAGAATAAATGCAACGTTTGTAAAATGTATCATATAGAGGTCAAGTACCTCGCAATGTTATCATATGTTATTGTATTCTTCCCTATGGATTGGGTTGGGTCGTCTCATGTGGTATCAGAGCGTTGGTCTTAGCGAACCAGGCCTTGCATTAGTGTGTCGAACTGGTAGTTGTTAGGATGCATTAGTGAGTCTGGACTTTGACCGTGTGTACATGTCAAAAGTTTTGCATATCATATCTAGTCGAAAATTATCTGCTTATCATCCTTAGGAATTGCCTGCTTAGTATTCTTAAGTCTAGACACATCTTACTGCATTTAGTGCATCGATAGTGTATAGACAAAATTCGTATCCTAGCGTATCTGTTGCTATAGACATTGCCTGACGAATTTCAAAGATTCTCCATAATTCACGGGATTTTGAGTATTATAAATACATATGTAAATTATGTATTGAAGAATACCAAACCCAACTCCTATAATCTATTCCAAACCAAAAATCCATTTCCCCGACTATACAAGATGAACTCCGCGTCCAGTTCGAATTCTTCCGACTCCGACAGCTACGCTGATATGGATTTCCATTCGGGCTCCGAAGGCAGCGTCACTGGAATGGATCAACCAATTTCTCATCATCTATTCTGGATGAATTGGGGATTGGTTCGTAGTATACTAAATTATTGGAGACAAGAAGAAGGTGATCCCTTTCACCCACCGAATTGCCCCATTGGCGATGAACCTGAAGCACTTACCGGCGAACCTGTTCGAGAAACCATTTTCTCTCTCATTTCTCGAGTATCTCGTCACGATTATATCCTATCCCATATTTCGGATCTTGTTCATTCGCTCACTCCAACCGCCAATCATCCTGGTGTATTAGCAGAAATTAACGAACTTCACGCTCGTGTGACGGCTTTGGAGAACACGGTGCGAAGGTTACAAACACCAGCAGCAGCAGCACCAGCAGCATAACTAGTACCGTTAACAACATCAACCTCGCAATCTGTAGTACCAGTAGCATCATTGACGTCAACGGCATCATCAGCATCAACACCAACCGTATCATTACCACCACCAACAATCACATCCGCCCCACGTACCTCAACATCATCATCTGAACTTCGAATATGATCTTTGTTCTACATATCATTCTACACCGATTACCTCTTCTTTACGTATCGTTCTTCGTTCGACATGACGATTATGTAATCTCTAATGTTTTGGAGATTATGTAATCTAGTAATAACGATAAATCAAATGAGTTGAATATTTTATTGACTCATTTAAATTCATAGTTACATCCGAAGAAAATATATATGCAAATATATTTTCATAAAGATTGTAATTAAAAATTTCTTTCGTACAAACTGTTAATGATGAAAATATTTTAACGGATGGGTAGTACCCAAGGAATATTTAGAATTCACATTAACAAGTTACACTGTACATTCTTCGAATCTGATTCAACGATCATTTATTATCCTACTTAAAATTACCGATATACGTATCCGTTCACCCCAGATTAACCATTTCCATTTAAATTTCATATTTGGAATTTTACCTATCGGAATCCAACAAGTGGCATAATGAAGAAACATTGGCAAAATAAAAATTGTTAGAAACAGATTGTGATAGGATTACACGCTAACTGTTCCGGCTAACTGTTCCCAGCTAACTAATTAATATTTAATTTATCGCAATTTACATTCTTGCAATTTTAATTTCTGTACTTTACATACCGTCGGGACACATGTACAACAACACGTCGGATTAATTCTGAGACAACACGTTGTATAATGGGTCATGATATATATTTATTTATTTTACGCATTTTAAATAACGGGACACGTATACAAGGTTTCGACTTATCATATTGACCCATCTATATATATATTTTGGAACAACCATAGACACTCTATATGTGAAGGTGGGAGTTGTTTATACAGGGTCGGAGTTGATTCCAAAATATATATATACTTTGAGTTGTGATCGACACCGAGACCGGTACACGGGTCACGATACGTATTAAGTAATTCGAATATTATATATTTAGTTCATATATGAATTTATTGAACCATTGGATAATCGGACTATTGGACTGCTAACTTTGGACAATTAAAAATGAGTTAAAATGATGATTATTACATATGAAACTAAACAATCCTTCAAGTATGCCACTTGATTCTATTTTAAACCTCATTTGTATCTTGACGATTACAATTCGCATTCATAACTTTTCATGATTCTTGAAAACATCTCGATCGAGAAGTTGAACCAGCCGCACCTCGTCTACGGAAGATAGATTTATGCATACAATTATGCACCTGAAAATTTTCGAACTCGAAGTTATAGTTAAAACGTATCCGCATCGAATTCCTTGTCATCCATTAGCAAAAACAATCACGCGATTCCTTTTCAATTAACTAATTTTGTCACAGCTCCACTTCGATATCTCAGTAAGACTACTCTTATTACAATCTCGATATATATATACGTTGTTCTTTCGCCATCGTTACCGGAGAACCTTTTATATTCCATCATATTACCATCAGCGTTTAATCATCTAAAAATACAATTCTCCTTAAACCATCTTGGTTTGATAACCAATGACCCAGATCCGATAACTTTGAAAATACTGACGAAGCAGCATGTTGTAGAAGGTCTTAATGACCAAAAGTTGATGATAAAAGAAGGAAGTGTTAGGAACGCTCGATAGAAAATTGGTACTGAAAACCGGATTGAGCAAACCATGAAGGAGACTCTGAACAAGTTACAAGGACTAAACTTGTACATAAAGAATTATGACGATTCTATAGCAAACACCTTGCTTCTGAATCTAAACTCTTACGGGTCAATCTTCATCATCATCCTTCGACATTAGAAATTCCAAGATATTATCATATCTTTCATTATAAATATCCTCAATATTTCTGAAGATATTTTCACCACTATCCTTATCTGAAATCATTTATCTCTCTGTAATATCTGCGTTACAATATAAAGGAAACTGTGTTAGTTTCTAAATCCTTCAAGTTTAAAATAGGAATGTTCTGAAGCAGTGTTGGGAACTGATGCATGAATTAGTATAATATAATGAAACTTGATCAACTTCATTATATTACAGTAAGTCATGTTAAGTTTCTAATGGAATGTGATGATTCACAGTACCGTCATCATGTGCCATGTTACACGGCTTTTACATTCTATCCAATTCCGAAACGTATTAAGAACAAATCATCTTGATAGTTCTATTTTCCTGGATATTCTGGTAATTTGACAAATCAAAATCGTGCCATTACCATTCCTTTCTTAGAGCATTAGCTATGTTCATTCCGAATTTTATACCTACGAATTTCGAACTATTGATCGCTTGACTCAAGGACGGGAAGAAGAAACGAAGGGACAAAGTCCCAAAATAGAAAGTGGGGTATAGATCACAGCAAATAGAAGAGAGTATTAACTATGGATGACAATGATTATGGAAAACAGAAGCAGGAGCATCGAAATATAAGGAAAGATATCAAACCCAATAACCACCCAGAAACTACAAACCGTGTATATCAATACGTATGGCGACGTAGAGACACGGGAGAATTAGAAATATTATAATTCCAAGAAAATCATAAAAGTGAATAGATTCTTCTAGCGGTAGATAAAAGAGAAGAATGAAAGATATGAAAGTTAGAAGTATAACAAAAATCAGAACGGGATGAAGCATTTTAAAGGATACCTTAAGGTATGAATTAGAGGAGGAAGAGTAAGAGATGTGAGGTATGGAAGTAAGAAAGGGAAGGAGGTGGATTTATAGTGAAATATCCGACAAAGAAATCGAAACAGATTATCGCATTAAATCAAAGGAGATCCTGTTTTCTAAATCATCGAAGAACCAAATCTTATTACATAAGATTTTCTTTAAATCCCTTAAATTCTAGAAATCAATCCTAATCCCGACATCGGTTAAAATAATTCCATATTCACTCATTTCATTCTTTTGTGATAGCTTCACTCGTGCGTTTCACATGATCGAATCGTTTTATCCATATCTTCCAATAATGATAAAACTCTATTAATACCTCATATTCGTCATGAAAACATTCCTATTGTTATTTATGACAACCTTTACCAAATTTCGGGACGAAATTTCTTTAACGGGTGGGTACTGTAACGACCCGGATTTTTCCGATCGTTTTACACTTATAAGATTAATATTTACATAAATTAAACCTTACCAACATGATAATCAATCTAAATTGTTGAGATTTATGATTTTGAAAAGAATTTTACACAACGTTTGACCGTCTAATTTGACCGATGATATCACGAACTATACAATATATGATAATTATACGTTTGTGTATATATATGTATTTATTTATATTTAACATGATTTATGGATGTTTTAATATCTCATTTTGTATTAATAACAATAAGTTATAAGTATATTTTGAAACTACTAACTTAAGTTTTCAAAACAATAACCATACGTAACGTTATTTGACATAAATACTTATAACCTATAATGTTTATACATATATCGTATATGTAATGTATTTAATCACTTTTTAAGGATTTAAATACATAAAACAATATAAGTGTATTCACAAAAGATAGCTATATTTGAATCCTCATTCCATTTTTCACAAGATTTCTATACGTATATCTAGAGTATATATACTCGTATCATACCTAGCTTCTATACGTATTTACTATTGGTATATACACATCAAATCACCACCAACCAGCCCTTGTTCATGCCTTATGTATAAGGTAACTACTTTTGTTATCTAGTATGACAATTTCACATGATTAAAAGATTTTTTCACAAAATTACAAACTTATACACCTTTTACACCACCATTTATACTCCATCCATTTTCAATTTTTGATTCATTTTTACCTCAAACCTCTAGCTAAAAACACACACACTTTTAAGAGCCTTAAACTCCATAACCATTCAGCTAATATCCATGAGGATCTAGCCATAAAAACATCACTTAATCACCATAAGAAAACTCTTACAAAAACACTTCAAGAATCCTTCCAAGAACACAAACTTACTTCCAATCTTTCATCCAATTCCATCACTCTTTTTGTTCTAGGTTTTTACTCCTCTTTTACAGCAATCTTGTTCAAGTAACTTGAGGTAGTAACTTTGTTCATAACCTTATTCGATTCATATATATATAGCTATCTTATTTTGTGGTATAAAATTTTAACAACAAGAACATAGTTTGAATGTTTTCAAACTTGTTTGCAAACTAAATAGATCCTTCTAACTTAACTTTTAAAATACTTCAAGACCTGTAATATAACATAAATATATGCTAATTTAACAAGGTATAACTTGGTTTTTCAAAGAACACCTTAAAAACTGAATTTACGACGTCGGAGTGTAACCGGGGGCTGTTTTGGGTTGGATAATTAAAAACTATCTTGAACTTTGAATTGGAGGTTTATTTTCTGAAAAAATGATATTTACTATGAATATGATAACACATAAAAATTTCATGATTTAATTCAAAGTATAAGTATTTTTAGAAAAATGGTCATTAAATGATGTTTTGTAACAAAAATGATTAACTTCATAAGTTTCACTAAAGTTTGACCTATGACCTGTGATTTCGAATACAAACTAAGGTATTTACAGTTAATATTCTTAAAGAGGGACTCTATCCAAGGAAGTGGCAAGTTGAACCAACGAAAACGGAGTTGTAACGAAGAAACTATGTCCGAAACAAAATCGGATATCCAAGACTAGTTTAGCCACGAAAATAATTGGAGAAAAATTAAATAAATCACATCTTTTTTAAAATAACATGATATTTTATATATATGTACTCATAATTTAATTTTATATGGTTCAGGATCACCCGTAAACAATACGAGAAGATTAATCATAAGATCCCATGATTGTACGCAACACGTCATTTGACAACACCGGTACTTTATGTACGCAACACGTCATTTGACAACACCGGTACCGTGGGTCAAGATTAATCTCGACCAATTCAAATACATCGGGGGTTTTATTTATTTCGATGGGGGTTAAACACCTAAATATGAACCATTAAAATTGAATTACTAACATCGGACTGCTAACTACGGACTAAAGAATTATTAAAAGTATTAAAAGTATTATAAGTATATATATGTAACGATTGTTTAAAAAGAAAAGGTATTGATATATTATATATGGATAGGTTTGTGATATCAATCGGAGACTAAGTCGAAATTACATATCTTCAAGACAAAAGTGAGTATATAGTCCCACTTTTAAACTCTAAGTATTTCGGGATGAGAATACATGTATTTTATGTTTTACGTTATGGACACAAGTAACTGAAAAATATATTCTACGTTGAGTTGTACCACTGGCATACTTCCCTGTAGCTTGGTAACTAATATTTACAGCGGTATTGTAAACGCGAATCCTGTTGATAGATCTATCGGGCCTGACAACCCCAACCGGACTGGACGACCAGTATTCAACGGTTGCACAGTACTTCGTTTTGTGACTACACTTGGTACGGTGTAGTAAGATTTCATAATAAAGGGAATATGCGACGTGATTAAATGTTAAGTATGGTTACCAAGTGCTCAACCACTTAGAATATTTTTATTAAAATGTTTATATATGAAATCTTGTGTTCCATTGTTATAACGCTGCTAGCATCAAACCTATATATCTCACCAACTTTATGTTGATGTTTTAAAGCATGTTATTCTCAGGTATGAATTAAGTCTTCCGCTGTGCATTAGCTCATGTTAAGGATACTACTTGGGACCTTTTAAGCCATGATACAAAGACGTTGCATTCGAGTCATTGGAGTTCAATAGAGAATATTAATAAGTAAATGACAGATTAGGTCATTTGGATATTATGAAATGTTAGACGAAAATGTCAAATATTGATGTAATGATAGTTTTCCTTTTAAGAATAAATGCAACGTTTGTAAAATGTATCATATAGAGGTCAAGTACCTCGCAATGTTATCATATGTTATTGTATTCTTCCCTATGGATTGGGTTGGGTCGTCTCAAATTACTTCTACACCGCATGCAGAATTGCGGTTCCCAACGCCAAATGGTGTAGCAGTAATACACTCTGAACACGTTAGGCAGGCAAGAGAAAGATCAGTTGTTCGAGAAGCACCAGAGAATTTCGTCAGGGGGGAATCATCAAGACGGTTGTTCAGTAACAATGACATAAACGGGTACTTCAAACCACCCAACATGTGCCAACGTTGAAAGCAGGACGCAACACGGAAGGCAGTATAAGAGCATGATTCTTGCAGAACAGTTTTTATCACACTTTTAATTTTCAGCAGTTCAGACAATAACACAGTACACTTTTTGTAGTTTTCTAATTGGGACTTGATCACCCAATGTGAAGATATTACACAAGAATGATGTATTTGTGACAGTTTTTATCAATAAATTTTCACTTTTTCATACGCACAGCATTACACGTTACGAATGTAAAACATGACATTCATTCCTACCCACATAAGGTAAGGCATTTTCATGCCCCCGATGGTAGAGGCTCTTGTGTCAACATTATAGACACAAGGGATCGGCTAGCGTAAAGTGGTTACTTCGCTAGAGGGCACCGAGGCAAAACTAAAGATCTCATAATGTCATGACATACAGAATGGTTTATCACAACGGCATAAATCCATTTATAACTTGAAACTTGTAAACAGGAATATTAAATACAAGTATATATTATAAAGCCGCACAAAACCTAAGCGCAACACGCTAGACGGAACATTGTTAAGTTCCACAAACAGAATTTTCTCTAACACATTTTTATAGATAGCATACTAACATTGTGATTTATTCATATCATATCTCAGATGTTATCAACAAGTTACTTAATTTGTCTTCACAAAATGACAGTTAAGTACAGAATGGCAAATGAAGGAATTGTTTAAATATCAGTATATTTTAAATTCATCAACAGAGAATGTTGTAATTATGCATCACGGAGAACGGATAACAAATAACAGTTCAATATATAATCATAAATCACGTTACAGCAATAACTCATTCCATTTGATGTAATATGAAACTTAAGCTTTTTGAAGGCTGACAATCATCAAGCAAATATAACAATAATACGATCAGAATGACAAAATATGATAACATTAAAGCATCATCACAGTACATATAAGCAAGTCATCCACATAAACTTGTTATCATTACAGACAAGTGTATTCTCAAATAGGTACATCTAAGATGTCCTTCACTGGCACTTCTTCCCTGGCACAAACCTCACTCACAGAATCAATTTTCAAGGAGGTTACTTCAGCAATCGCCTCCTGTAGCTTGACATCAGTGTTTAGCTTCATGTGTTTTGAAATGGCATCCGGTAAAGGGTCAGGCTTCATGGGCAGAGCATTCACAATTTCCTCCATTGCATCTGCAAGATCAAATTCTGTGGATGCCACTAAATATCTGTTGAAGGTTTCACCCACAAGTTTAGAACTTAACACCCTCTGCACAAGGCCAGGAATACCAGCTTTCAAATCAGCAAAATCTTTCTTAACATCAGCAATAACAGCAACCTTCTCCTCCAACAGTTGATTTTTCTCTTCCAACATCTTTTTCAGTTCTTCATTTTCTTTCACCACCTTATCCTTCTCTTCCATGCACTTCTCTTTCTCCACTCGCTCTACCACACATTTAGCTTCAACTGTCTCCAAAAGCTTTTCCTTTTTCTCCACAGTCTCGGTTGCAGTTTTTAATTTCAAATTAATATCTTTAAAATCAAGCTCCAGCCTATTCAATTTGGTAGCATTATGCACAGCATTTGCAATGATCGTCTCATGGGCCTTCTGCATCTTCAAATCATGAATCATGTGCTGATTCAGAAGCACTAAAGCTGCAGCAGTGGACTGATAACTTTGCTTGAAGGTCATGGTGGATAAGGAAGAAGATAAATCAGAGACAGCGTTTGCCTACATTAAAGACAATAACACCAAGTTTAGAATTTAATTAACAAATAAATTACAGTTAATAAACCATAAATTTTCAAAACAATTTACCTTCAAAAATTCAGCAAAATCATCAGATTTATTGTTGGGATCCTCAAGAAAAGCTTGTAGTCCACTTAATGGTATGGATGGTGGTTGGGTGGAAGCAGAAGATTGTGTTGTATCAGTTCCTTTGGGTGTGGGACAAGTTCTAAACGGAGGAGTATCAAAAGAATCAACATCATCAGTTTCCTCATCTGTCTCATCTTCAACATCAACAGGATTCTTTAAAGCAGCAATATCAGCAACATCATCTTGAAGAACCAATCCTAAATAAAAAAAAACAGCTAAATATATACAATAGAATTTCAAAATCAACCTATTTTACACGTAGGAACAATGCATACTTCTTTTCCTTGGTTGATCAGTAGCTTCACTTATTGGGCATTTCCCCTCACTCTTTGAACCTTTACTAGCCTTCTTGGCGCCAGACGGTTCAGGGGTAAACTCAATGATCTCAACATCAGATGATGGTTGAATACCACCACCATCTCCGCCCTCGGTAGAACGCTCTGGGCTCTTCAATTGTTGTTCAAACGTAGCATCTTGGGCTTTTTCCGCCTCAACTTCAGCTGGAGTCTTTGGTCGTTCAGCCACAACAAAGGATCAAGGTTGGTTTTCTTGAACGTTCTGAAGACCTGCATTTCTCCTTCTGCAATCAGATAGTGTACAAACAAACGAAAACAAATATAAGAACATACACAACTCAGAATAGCATAACAAGTAACAACATATAAAAGTGCCTACCACGGCCTTCCCAGCGCAGCACCGGTGTATATCCTGAACGCCAATTAACACTCATTTTACAAAGAACCAGTATAGCTTCATAATCATCATATGATCTCTGAGGAAATTTAAAATTCTTCACAGCATCAAGGATAAAGCTTTCATCATCAGATAATGTGGTGGACTTGCTAACTCCAATATTAGTTTTTCTCCATCCACGAACACAGGCCCAGGCATCTTGGACAACTCTTTCATTAACATAGAAGTAGGGTTCTTTCCAGTTCTTTAGAGAACTTTCTTTCACCCCAGTAAAAGACTTGTTGGCCTTACAATCAAATGTGTACCAACATTTACTAACTAATCTAGTTCTAAATAACTCATGGAAGATATTAACATTGGGCGTTTCTCCTACAGAATTACAATACATTTCAAACAGAATAATTTTCTGTAAACCTAATGGATGAATTTGGCTAACACCTATTCCATAATGGGCAAGAAGTTGTTGCAGAAAGGAAGAAAAGGGAATGCGCAAGTTTCCTACAGTTAGTTGCAATTTGTACAGAGTTATCATCTTTTTTGGGGGTTTATTTGCCCTATCGATAGGAGAAGGAATAACAGGGTTTAATAATCTAAGATATCTGTGTTTTTTACATAACTGTTCAATATCGGCTTCTGAGATACTAGAAGGAATAGTACTAACGTCGCGATTATGACGTGCTGCTGGATTCGGCCATGGTAGTGCGTAAAATTAAAACAAGCAGAAGAAGAAAGAGGAGTAATTACTGACCTCGAGATTAACAGATTATTACAATAGAGAAATTGTCGATATCTTCACAAGCAAATATTTGATTTTCAGAAAAGGAAAAATGGAAACGGAAGGAAGCTATTTATATTTGGGCAATTTGGTAATGGAAAGATGAGATTGAGACACGTGTATGGCTTAGATAAAGTGAACAAAAGAAATTAAGTTTTTTAAATAAATCAAAAAGATTTTGGGGGCAAATTCATAATTAGATGTGTGACGTCAAAGCAGGAAATCAGGCGGCTACAGCAGTTTTGTGTTTTCAAGAAAAAAGACATCTTTTATTTTTTAGTTTAATGACTTTATTTTTTACAAAAATAAAGACATTAAACTGGGGGGACTTAATGGTGTATCCTAGGAGATACACGCATAAAAATATCATTTGTTACGGAAAAATTGATTAAAGAGCACAAAATATAGCGACAATCAGTAATTGCCGCTCAGCGTTTAGCAGGCCGCCCAGCGCTAAGCGTAAGCCCTGCAGGCAGCTTCTGTGCATAAGCCCTTTAACTCTGCGCGTGAACGGCACGCAGCCACGTCAGCGCACACCACCGACATTTCAGATACTTTACGTAACAGAGCCATTCAGTGATTGACGCGTGTATCCCGTGAATTTCGGACATTCCATGCCTATAAATAGACCCCCTGGGTCACCACCTATCAGATCATAATTCTGAACTTCAGTCAGAGAGAAGTACACTTTCTCTCTCACACAGTTCTTTCTCACTCTAAACATATACTAGCCGCTTAGCAGTAACGCGCTACACGGACCAATTTCAGATTGATCCTCAGATTGATTGATGACACCCCATGGACTAGTAATCCGTGTTCCGGGTCCGCAGAGATAATTTCTCGAGAGCAAACAACAATCAACATTATACGCCACACGCTAGGCAGCTATTCTCTGTACTAGTACCTTACAGCCGCTATACGGAAAATCGTACTAACACTAACTATGTGCAACTAGGCTTAAAAAATATTACTTCATATATATTATACAAGTCAATAATTGACCTATATCATAATTAAAGTATAATTATAGTTATTTTTAAATTTTTCATTTTTTCTGCTTTACACTGTCAAACAACACCTTAGCATCGAAGTTATGAAGTTGAAAGTAAATTCGATGAAAACGTAATTTGTTTTGTTGACTACTATACTATTGTCGTATACAATTGCTCATATCAATTTGTTTGAACAACACAACATTAGAAATTAAATGTACAATAACAAATATCTTAACTAATTTTCAACAGTTGTGCATTGCACGCACTAAAACCCTATTATATATATATATATATATATATATATATATATATATGTGTGTGTGTGTGTGTGTGTGTGTGTGTGTGCAGGATCAATGGGGAAGTAATCAATCGGGAGGAAGTGGGGGGAAGCAAATTTTTTTTTTTTTTTTCGTTTTTTGAAAAAACCTTGTTCACGAACATTATAGATTGAATGAAAATATGAACATTTAAAAAGACACTTCGTGATGAATGTTATTATTTTGGCGGGAAAACGATCGACAAAAATAACATTCAAGATAATATTGTTCGTGAAGAATGTTAACGTTCCTTTTTCATGTTTCGTGAAGTAAAATTTAGCCCCATTTAGAGTTTAGGGTTTAGGATTTGGTGTTTTGGGTTTATGGAATAAACCCAAAACAATAAACCCAAAACACCAAACCCAAAACACCAAACCCAAAACACCAAACCTTAAACCCCAAACCCTAAACTCTAAACCGTTCGTGTTAAAAACTCAATCTAAATCCTAAATCTAAACCCTAAACCCTAAATTTTCTAAACCTTAATATCTAAACCCTATAAACCCTAATATCTAAACCCTAATATCTAAACGCTAATATCTAAAACCTCAACATACGCTCGAAAAACACGATAATTGTTATATATTACTTCTTCGAGCGTTTTTCCGCCAAAATAAAAACATTTATCACAAAGTGTCTTTATTAAATGTTCATATTTTCATCCAATCTATAATATTCGTAAACAAAGTTTTTTCAGAAAACGAAAAAAAAATATTGCTTCCCCCCGCTTCCCCCCGATTGATTACTTCCCTCTTGATCCTACCTATATATATATATATATATATATATATATATATATATATATATATATATATATATATATATATATATATATATATATATATACTAGATTTTTGAGCCCGTGCGATGCACGGGGGATATAATATACTATACAATAAATGATTTTTTATTAAATTAACATCCACTAACAACATATAAAAAATATATTTTTTGAATCTAAAATAAAATAATTTTAATTTGTCGAACAATTCTTATTTGTGCGTTGTTTGATTATTATATGATACATGATTTTATATAGTTCATTTATTCGAGTCACAATTGTTCGTTGTTTCTAAAAATTTGAATACAAACATTTAGAAGTAATGATATGTAATTAAGAGTTAAATGATCTCATAAAAATGAAATATAGTACTAATTTCTAACAAACGAAACATTAAACATACATTATATTTCAATGAACTAATTAAATTAAAATCTTACTCTAATTATTTTGGCTAAATTTAATACTTTCATGTAAACGAATTATATATATAAAATAAATGAGTGGAGATTTTAGTGATCCCCAAATAAGTTACTCAAATGCCAAAAAGATGACAAAAAGAAACCTAGCCTATAGTTTCTATCTTATATCTGAAGGACTATCAAAGTAAAATTGCCAAATAAAGATAACAAACGAAGGACTGGGATTGCAAAAGATTTGAAACTGCTTTGGACTTGCTCTGAATAACTTCTGAAACTGCAATAAAATTACACAATCAATCAATGCAGTCGTTAACACCATAAAATCACCATCTGAGTCTGCGTTCGTTGAGAACCACTTCATTTCAGTCCAAAACATTAAGATTCTGCTACCATTATGCATTTTGTTTTCGTGGCTGAAGAAGAGAAAAACCGTTTTTGTCAAACATACTTGATTACTAGCGTATGTTAATTACAACATGTCCATTGATTATGTGAAGCTTCGCTAAACACTACCTGTGTACTGCAAAATACAGGTAGGTTTATATATGAACAAAATTGAAGCTTCACATGTTAAACATCCAAAAAATTATGTTCACATACTTACATAGTAGTTAATAACATAAAACATTGTTTTGTTAATCACAAAAAGGTAGTACAGGAAAGCATTGTTTTACACATCACTGAAGCTCGAAGGACTGTTCATTCACTTCATAAACCATAGAACAATCATCACCTTTTTTGAGGTTGTGAGCTTTAAGAAACTGATACCATCCACCCGACACAGCAAGTTTCTTCTTTCTTTTTGTTCCTTCATTAATCAGCTTCCAGACCCAAATATCTATTTCTTGGTCGTAGCATTTTAACCTCATTCCACCTTTCAGATTTGGCAGATCGTTGAACTCCTCCGGAAGACGCTAAATATTAAAAGAATTAGTATATATGAAAGAAATTAAGATCGATTTAATTATATAAATCAATGTATATTTTACATTAAATGACTAATGTTTAGGAAGTAACTTAATTGTATACATTGGTTTATATTGTGCATTAAATAAGTAATGAACAATGAGTAATGTAATAAGTAATAATAGGCTGTAAATTTACCCAGATGTTTGCTCTTGGAATTGAAAAGTCGATGTAAATATAGTTGCCGTCCCTGATTACATTACAGTACTTAGGCTTGCTGTTATTATATGTATTGTTTGGCTCCACAGGTGGATCCAGATCAATTGGCTCTTGTTTTGTACCAGCAGAGTTTTGTTCATAGTAGTAGTATTTCGACATCCTTTTTTTTTATTTTCCTGTCACTAAAGTATGCATTGTCAAATCCCTTTTAATTACATAGTATAAATAGAATTATAAGATAACATTAATCTTAAACTTTTATAATATTGACAAAGTGCAGTGCAAATTTTTATAAACTGCAGAAGAATAAAGATAAGTTACTATTGATTGTTAATAGATCAATTTTGTTGTATGCATAAGAGTGGGCGAATATGAAACAAATTTCAAAGCTATAGTCATTGGCATATATTTACATGTATAGCATACTGCAATTGTGCAACACTTGTTTGTCTATTTGTTTTACATAGTGTTAGTGACCTTGCTATTCATTATTTTAACACAATTGTTGATGAGTATAATAATTTTTGTTTTCGTAACTGCATTTAACTTGTTTAGGTTTTTGTTCTACATAGAGTTAGTTACTATAATCTCCAAATCTTTAACAACACTGTATAAAATAGATTTCCATATTTTTGAAGTAGGTTATTTGTTCACTTTCCATTTGTGAACAAAATTGGCAGTGAGTATGTATGAGAAAAGTTGAATAACGTATTAGTTGCACATTTAAGATCTCTTTGTCCAGTATCAGCATACAGCACTACTAACTGCAGTCTTGATTTTGCAGAATAACTACTTATACATTAAAAGAAAGTATTTTTTACCTATAGGAGCAATAAAATGCTAAAGCAGATATAGCAATAACAATTTATTTTAAAAAGCCCTAATGTTTTGCTACTGTAAAAATTTGCTGAAACAAATTACATATCTAAATCCATAGTATCTAACATGATCTGCATGTAATATTGTTAGTTCTTTAAATGAGGCAAAATAAAAAAGTTGGCATCATGTAATACATAGAAGTTTCTGCATGAGTAGCAATATAGAAGAGTTATTTGCTTACCACTAATTTCTAACACTAAAGAATGCAAGTTGCATACTCTTATATAAATACTTTAAATGTAAACAGGTAATGATTTAAAGTGAAGCTTACAACTAACATTACAGATAAAACACAAGAATCACGAAGTTTAAAAAAAACCCTAATTATCTCGCACTGGTCAAAATTGAATAACACAAGTTTTTTTCAAAAAATAAGAACAACAAATTAGGGATATCAGTACACATCAACGAAGTTCATTGCATGTAATTTTGCCAACTACTAATATTTGTATACTCACCTAAAGTTGCAAATACAGATCTGCTGTTAACATTTTAGAAGATGTATGTAAAATACAGGATTAAAGATACCTTAAGTGAGTAATGATCTACGGTTATATAGTAAAATGCAAGTTAAAAAAAAAAAACACCAAAATTTACCTGGTGTCCGTTGAAGACAAAGAGCCAAAGAAAGTGATCGGGTTTCTCAAACAATGAATTTTGGGTAATATAAAATCTGTAGGTCTTATATAAGAAGATTGAGTAATTTCCGAAAATACCCCTCCACTAAGATATGAATTACGTGACCTATTAAACTGCAATTTTTGTTGGGCTTTTTTGTGGGCTGGTAATCTGCTATGTTATAAGATTTGCCCCATTAAAGTTGCCATATTATGTTTAAACTGCAATTGTATTCTATTTTAGCATAATTATATTAAGATAAAATTTTGTAAGTGATTATTTTGCGTCAACATTGGGTTAAAGTAGATGATACAAACACGTTCATAACTGGTAAATAGCATAACATAATAGTAGCACAATACAGGAAAGTAAACAATAAAAGAATGCAAATAACAGAATAGAAAAGAAACATAGGTTGCTATAAAGATAAATATACAGAGTCATAAGCTACATACTAAATACAAAAATAAATAATTGTTGCAATGTAGTTGGATGATGTTTTATTAATAGGAGCTGTGACGACTGAGTGCGTATTTGCAAACTCGGTAAAATTTAGCTGATATTTGACTAATACCCGTCACTTCCTTTTCTTTTGGAAAATAAAAGAGTAGTCGTCTACTTTACTGCACGCGCCTTTAAATACAACATCCTATTACAGAGAGTTCTTTAATTCAACAATGCTACGTAATCATGCTTCCAACACACCTGAAAACATTTTCAAGCACAAGTATTAGTCAAAAGAAGTAAATTATGTACACATTAGACTGTATCTGGGACAGTTTAAACATAATGTCGAACGACTTAGCATTCACCCGAACGACTGTTAAATAGCATGATAAATACTATGCCTTTAGTGAGTCAAAAGGTTAGCTTAAATTATTACCGGTTAAACAGCCTAAAGTAACCCAAATGTGGATTCAAGATGTATTACTTATGTATAAAATCCTTGAAGTGAGAAAACGTGATTCTTGGTTGACCAGACCTACCCATTTAACTACCTCAAATTACCAATCAATTCAATCTGAATAATAGTTACTACCTCCGTCCCACCACAAGTGTCCACTTACTTTTTGCACATAGTTTTAGGAAATCCTACTAACTTCATTCTCCACCAATCAGAAATCTTCTCTCTCCAGAATAACCTCTTCTCATTGGTTGAAATACAAAGTGGACACTTGAAATGGGACATCCCAAAATAGAAATGTGGACACTTGTGGTGGGACGGAGGGAGTATCTGAGAAAAGCAAAGAAGACCTGTATTTGTCGAGTTTTAGTCATTTTCATTTACTGGTTTGTTCACGAAAAAATCATCTAGTACTCCGCGTGGAATGTTCTTTTCAATGTATTTGGAAAAAAGATGATGACAACCGGCATTTGAAGAACAACATGCATTTAAAGAACATTGAGCCCGTGCGTTCCACATATACATTTCCCACCTAATATGAATAAAAACAAAACAGTTATTATTATACTTGTAAATTATGTATAACAACTTATAAATGAAGAAATATATACAATTACTTATCTTATAGTTTCCATTCCCTACGGATATATTATTAGAAATCAAGATGCAAATTATAATCACATGTATAGAAATTCCCATACCGTTTCGTCATATTTAGGATTAAATGTGGATCGCAACTGCTGGAAACAAACATTGACATTTGAACCGGGTTGGTCTAACATAATTATTTTCAACCCGATTGATCCACAGTAGGATAAACATTCTGCAACACATACACAAGACACAGATTATCAATAAATGAAGAATACAACAACATTAAAATACTTCGTATGATAACAAAACAAATTGACCGAAAGAGCCAAGTATTAAATGATCGGGAAGGCACCTATATACCTGCATTTGAAGCCTTTTGATACTCTAATAAGCATCAACTTTTGCTTCCCAAGTTTAAAAAATAAAAATAACATCAAATAAGCATCAACTTTTGCAAACGATTTATAAAACTTAAAAAGGCATAAATCGTTTATAATAGAACTATTATATCACATATAATCCAAATGACTTCAATAATTACATGAATGCCAAACATTTGTATTAACCAACTTTGTATAAAATTAAGCAAAAATTAAAAACTTCTATAGTGAGTATCTTTATACCTTAACGATTTGTCACCCGTGAAAGTGCAACATATAGGTGCACATGACTAAAGTCATTTTTTGGTACAAATAAACCGACATGAAGCCGTGATTGTCCTTGACGTTGATTGTATGGTCATTGTAAAGCAACCCGACAATGGTAAACTATATAACTTTGGATTTTGAAAGGGAATCTCTTGTCTAGAGGAACGATTAACGGTTATCGAACTAAATGCGGAAAATAATTATCGAAATCTTGCAGATGCTATATTTCAATCAGTGATGTGTACTGATTACATCTAATTTTTTTGATTGATAATATTAAGAACATGTGGGATTTAACCCTTGATACACAACTACTAATGGAACTGCATGAAGAATGGACATTTGAGACTGCATTGGTTGATTTGATTGTGAGTAATGACGCGCGTTTAATAGTCGTCAATCACAATCAAATCAGGCAGTGCGCTCTCAAATGTGCACTCTACGGGCAGTTCCATTAGCAATTGTGTATCACGGGTTAAACCCACATGTTCTTAACATTTCCAATCAAAAATATTAGATGTAGACACTAAACATCACTGATTCAAATATAGCATCGGCAAGAATCAGATAATTATCTTCCGCAATTAGTTCGTAAGGGCCATCACACCACTATGATTTTCATCAATGGCGTCTAGCAACTTCTTAGTTAGAAGTATACCTGATTCAAATTATAAAAAAATATAAGTTAGTAACACTTTAATTACTGATTTGATTGACAATGAAAATAAAGGAGACAGGCTTTACTTATTTGCAATATTTTTTTTTAAATAGAAGTTGTTTGAGTACCTTGACCATGGCTAATTCTATCAAGATCAAGCTGAAACGGTTTCTTATTGTCCGGATAGTACCGTATGATAACCGTTGTTACATGAAATACGGTTGTTAGTTCTGAATCCTCAACGTTACTAAAGCATAAACCCCAAACCCTAAATCCTAGTAATTCGTCTGCTAACTTGTTATTCAACAGGATATCCCATGACAACTGAATTTTACACAAAATGTTGTGAACAGCCAACGTACGCGTGCAGTACGGTAAACATCCTGTAAAGCAATAATAGAAAAATTATCATCAGTAAGCACTAAAACTTATAACTTAAATGCATATATTATTCATATCTGTTTGTTATGTTATATTAGATTATATATAACATACATGGATGGTGCATTTAGTGATATCGATTAGAGTAACAGAAAAAAACACACTGCATATCTAAGACATATAATAGGAAGAATATAAATAACATTATACATGGGATTTAACCAAAAAAATTCACCCGAAACAACAGAAGTCGAAATGAAAGGTTGGTGCATTTTAGTGGCAAAGTCGAGAGACGTTCCTGTAAAACTGAATAAGAAACTTCAAATTGTTAGTCCGGTAACCTTTAGTTAAGGCTATTAATAAAATCCATATACAGATTGATTGGGCAGCAAAACAATAAAGACTCTAAAACATGACAAATATCCTTGCACCGTTGCACGCCCTCTTCTATATGTGAAGCCTATTTCTTCGACTCATCTCAATGTTTACCATGTTCATATTATTCTACTAATTATTAACATGATCAGTCCTATCCATCATTGTATATCTACGGTCCAAGCAAGCTATAAACTTTATATCAAAATCTTACACTTTGTTTCATGTCATCAATGCAAGTTACATGTTCAAATTAACATACATATACATAAACATTTTAAGTTCAATTTTATGTTAGTTTCATCTAATCAATGCAACTTACATGTTCAATTTCAAGTACATATATATATATATATATATATATATATATATATATATATATATATATATATATATATATATATATATGTAACCCTAAATCGAGATTTTATTCGATTCGAATGACCAAATTATCAAGGGAAAACCCTTCAGTAGTAGATCTGATCTAAGAATTTTGACTTTTAAAAATAAGTCTGCAAAAAGTAAGTGTTGGAAAATGGTTCAAATTCAAATTTGAAACTCATATTATGTTTGTGGCACATGGGATGAGATGAGGTGGATGTGTATGTATATGTAAGTATAGGTTTTTTGTGAGGTAAATTGGAATAGCAACAAATGGATTGTATGTATAGGTTTTATGTGAGTGTGGCTTCTCTCCTAAGTGGACCTTATTTCATGGGTTGAATGCCATGTGGCAATATCAAAATAGATTATATATATATATATATATATATATATATATATATATATATATATATATATATATATATATATATATATATATATATATATAATACATAATAGGCATTAGTTTATCAACATTGAACCTAAAAATACATTAGGTAGGAAGCCACTCATTTATTGATACATATCCACTTAAAATTAGGAGAACAATTGTAGCTTAAAGGACAATTAAGTCAAATGCAAAATTGCTTAAATGAATTTATTGATTAAATAGGTTTTGTAAACACCTTTGGTAACTTGTGAGATACGGACCAACTAATTAACCCTTCTCCTATGTAACAACCTCCATAAAAATAAATAGTTTTTATTTCAAGTTCATGATTATTTAATGAAACCATGATACACCAAGTTTTTATTTGAAGTTCATTGGCGATAACGCTTTTTAGGATCGGAAAATGGATTCATCAAGTCTGAGTCGTCGGACCGTGTGTTCATAAACTTTCACCTAACCTAAAAATAACTAAATTCTTAATAACTACTGCTCCCCAGCAGCAACGCAAAAAAATTTGATGAGTTAAAACGTAACCTAAAAATACTAGGTAATTCGAATCAAAAACCAACACACAGTACATGCCACTAAACCCGATCGTATATTAATAAATAAGTAAAATGACTAGTTCGTTCCATATGAAGCAGTTGTAATAAAAAATAAACTAATAATTATACTATGTAAAACGGGGGTTTTAGATTGAAATCTAGTTAACTAAATAAATAAATGTGTAATATAAAATAGAACTTAAACCAGTAAAGAAAAAGGTATCCACTCAGAATCAATTCCCTAAGTTAGAATTGCTCAGTTAAATCTGTTATTGACAATTATAATGACCGTGACACTGTATTTGTATGTTGATTCATACAGTTTAAGAACTAACAACCTAAGAATAATTGTCGTCAACCTAGAATTACTAATCGATTCACAATTACAATCAATCAAGCAAATAATTTAACTGAGGTTACTTTGGTGTCCCTTGCAACCTCACAATTATCTCAGCAAATATCATGTTAAATCACTATACGTTTAATTATATTATCGTTGTCCCTCATACAATCTCATATATTCCTAAATTATTCAAGTTCAATAATCTAGTAAAAATTAACAATGAAGTTAACCGTCGTTAATTTTAATTAAAAACATCCATGATAAAACAATTAATAAGCTTTAATAACAATGGTTCTTAGCTAGACATAATCCTGAGCAATTTTACTAATTGTATATTTGTATTAAACCAAAAATAGCAATCGATCACCTAAGTTCAATCATCATCTAAGTGAATACTAATAAAATAGCTATTTGTCATCATGCAATTAACAATGAAACACAAAGAGAGAACAATCATAACCATAATAATAATTTAAATAATGGAAGTATAAGTTACCGAGTAATCACACTTAGCCACAATTACTTAGCCACAATTGAATCCAAAGTGTTGAAAGCAAGAAAATAATGATGGAAACCCAGAAAATTCATAACCAAAGCCTGTAAAAATTTGTAAATAATAAAGCGCAACCTAATTTTAGGATAAAACCCATCTATTTATAGTTAAACAAAAATTTGTTGACCGCCTTAAAATCGCGAGCGCGATCATGATGTCGCGCTCGCCATGCTACCATAATGTCGCGAGCATGATTTGAAAGTTGCGCTCGCAACTCTGCTTCTCCCAAATATTTCTTGATCTGTCCAAATATTGCGAGCATGATCCACACATCATGGTCATCATTCCTTTATAAACCAAACGTTACGATCGCGACTAGATCATTGAGATTGCAATTTATCCTGAAACAGCAACACTTCATGTTTTCCTCGTTGCACGGTTGGATTTTCACTTATAACCTCACTTTTTGAGCTGGAAAACCGTAAAAAGTCATGCTCTAGCACTACAAGAAATTCGTTCTTTTGCCACGAAATCATTTGTGGCGACATAAATATCGCCGCAAACAACCCGCTAAACGACAAAAAATTCCTACTTTTTGACTTGTTGAGTCAAACTTAACTTTTGTGTCGACATGTCGCCAAAAAAGTCGCCGCAAATTTAATTTTACATTTCTTTTCCATTTTTCTTAATAAAAACCTGGTCAAAGGTTGAAATTTTTTAATTGTGGCGACATGTCGCCACTAAAAGTTGTCGCAATTGTTATTTTTTATTTTTATTTCATTTATTTTTTTTCTCTCCAAATTGCAAAAATTATTAAGTGGAGGGAAAATTTCCCGCCATACCTATTGTGGCGACTTGTCGCCACTAATGTCTCTGCAAAAGTTGCCACAAATTTAATTTTACATTTCCTTTCCATTTAATTATGTAAGATGGTGGTGTAGTGGTGATTTAAGACAACAAGATGTGACGATGTTGTAACAATGGGGAATGTAGTGGTGATGTGAGTCGGTGAAATGAGGAGGTGATGTAAGATGGCGGAATGTGACGATCATGTAAGACGGTGGAATGTAGTGAAATGCGGTGATGATATGCGACGTTAGTAAAATGAGTCGGTGATGTAAAATGATGGAATTAGAAAGTAATGTAAATTGGTGGAATGTGGTGATGTAAGATGGTAGTATGATATGGTAATCTAAAACGGTAAATTCTGGTGGTGATATAAGTCGGTGGAGTGTGGTGGCCATGTACGATGGTGGAATGAGGTGGTGATGTAAAACGATGGAATGTGGTGAAAATGTAAGATGGTGAAATGTGATGGTTATGTATGACAATGAATTGTGTTGGTGATGTATGACGATGGAATGTGGTGGTGTATGACGGTGGAATGAGGTGCTAATCTAAGACGGTGGAATGAGGTGGTGATGTAAGACGATGAAATGCGGTGGAAATGTAAGACGATGAAATGTGATTGTTATGTAAGAAGGCAGAGTTTGACGGTGATGTATGACGGTGAAAAACAAATCAAGAACCTCTGCAGTGATACAAATCAAGAACCTCTAATGAGTTACATCTTGTCAATTCACGTACCGCATCACTAATAATAGGTGGTGATGTAAGGTTGTTGAATGAGATGATGATGTAAGACGATGGATGTGGTGTTTATTTAAGACAACGAAATGCGATGATAATGTAACGCTGTGAAATGTAATAGTGATGTAAGTGGATGAAATGGGAAGGTGATGTAAGTCGGTAAAATGAGGCAGTGGTGTAGGACGGTGGAATTAGAAAGTAATGTTAGACGGTGGAATACGGTGATGACATAAAGTCGGTGGAATGTGGTGGTGATGTACGATGGTGGAATGATGTGGTGATGTAAGGTGGTTTAATGTGGTTGTTATATATGACGATGGAATGTGGTAATATGATGCGGTAATCCAAAACGGTGGAATGTGGTGATGATATAAGACGATACAATATGATAGTTATGCAAAAAAAGTAAGGTGGTGATGTATAATTGTGGAATGAGAGGGTGAAATGTGTGGTGATGTAAGACGGTGTAATGTGGTTGTATAGTACGTATGACGTTAGAGTGAGTTGTTGATGTAAGAATGTTAAATGAGGCAGTGTTGTAAGACGGTGAAATGATACGATGGTGTAATACGGTAGAATGTGGCAATTATACAAGACAGTTAAAGGTGACGATGTAAGACGGAGGAATGTGGTGTTGATGTAAAACGATGAAATGTGACTGTTATGTAAGAAGGTGGAGTTTGGCACTGATGTATGACGGTCTAATGTGGTGGTGATGTACTATAACGAGAATCTGGACGAGAACGACCAATAAAACGATAAGGAGGACGGAGACGAGAACAAGGACACGACGAGGACGAGAATATATAATATATTCTATTAAATGTATTTTTTTATAATATAGTGAATATATATGTTATATTATATATTTAATTTATATCAAAATATATTGAATATATTATAAGTATTATTTATTAAATATATACGTATATGTATTATATTTAATAAGTAGATTGTGGCGATATCTTTCTATTGTGACCAATATTGTCACCGCAATTAAATTTTCACCAATTTCACTTGAAAATTTTCATTTGGCGCTGGAGGGAATTTTTCATTGTGGCGACTGTTTGTGGCGACATGTCGCCGAAATCAGTAGCTTGTATATAAACAAACAGCAGCTTTTTTTATTTCTTTAACCCTAATTATTCTTCTCCTCTCAAAACCCTTTGCGGTTTTCAAGTTAAAATGCGAATCTAACCAAGATCCAACCATACAATCTTGTAAAAGGTAAACATGTAACCTCTAATTTCTCAAAAGTTTCAATTTATAAAATAGATGAATTGTATGTTTAAACTCCGGATTTGTATGAATTGTATGAAATTAATTCTTGAACTAGTTTTATAACTAGAGTCTTGAATTTTCTACCTCACGATTTTTATGCATCTATGTTTTTATCTTAAATAAATTATGTTTAGTACTTTTGGCTCTGAATTTGAATTACTATTATCAAATCAATGTGCTTGACTTTCTCATTTAAGTGAGTCGTATATTGATATTTGTATGAGGTACATCCAAATTTTTAGGCAAGGAATTGGTTAAAATCAAGATTTGATGCTACTGCTTGTTTTGGGTGAACTTTGCTACTGTTGATTTTTTTTTTAGTTGGGTTGTAAAATCTTGTGAGCTAGGTAGGAGTCTAAAGTTTCAGTTCAACCCTAACTCTGCTATTATTTCAAAACCAGAATAATGAAGTAAAGTAGCTGATAAAAGGGAATTTCTTGTCATGTTCAGTTAAAACCTAACTCTGCTATTTCAAACCTTAACCTACACACACACCTTTATTATAAGGTGTTCGTGTCAACTCAATTACAATTGCAATCTCAACTAAAACAAAAGAAGGTCCAAGATAGTTGATAGAAGGTGAGTAAGAGTATTTTAGAAGCATATTTATATTTATATTATGATTATAAGGCATAAACATAAGCAACCGTAATAAACTTGGAAGGTACACCTAAATGTAATTAGCGAAAAAATAATAATCAGAAGATGGAAATGAACTAGCAATCTTCATTCTAAACATTTTAATTGTGCTTTCAAACAGGTTGGTAAAGTGACGAAAGGATGGGAAGCTTAACTAACCCAACTCGTTGATTAAAACAAGTTGGTGTTGTCAACCCAATTACTGCCCTGGCCCATTTGGCTCAACCTTAACCTGTTCAGCTTGTTGTCATGTCAGGAATACCACCACTCTACTACCAAGTGAAAATGTTTATTATGTGAAAATGTTTTCGATCTAAAAATACATTACCTTTGATCCATGCTCGATTTCGTTTGTATTTTTTAACAGATGGCTGATGTAGCACGTTCTTACGGCGGTGGTAGCGGTGATCCTCCTGAGGGTGGTGGTCGTGGTCAGAGTCTACCTTCTAACTGTCAGGCCAAACGTATAAATATATTATGTTGTTTTATTTAAATATAATTTATTTATGTGCATTTACGATGTGTATGTAAATTTGTAGCACCGAGACAACCACGGGGAAAAACTCTATGATGCGGTAGGTAAAGGAAAAGAGCCCTACTTGTATGTTGATTCCGAGGACAATGAGGACGATTGTGGTGATAATGATGAAGACGACGGATGTGGTGATAGTGATGAAGACGATGGATGTGGTGATAGTGGCGATGGTGCATAGGGATCTTTAGCGTGACTTTAGTGTTTAGACTTTAGTTTGTAATTCGGATGTTGAAGAATTTGATATTTTGAACAATTTGCTTTGTAAATCGTATGTTAAACTATTGTAATTTGTGTTATTAGAAATCGTTTAGTTTGTACTAGATTTGTTTGTTGATTGGCATGTTATAAAACGAGCAATAACAGGTTTTGTATGCGGGAAGAAAACCTGGTATTTTCGCGTGGGAAGCAGAAAAAGCAGCTGCCTCCTGTGCAGATTTTCGTATTTTTTGGCGACTTGTCGCCACAACAAGTCGCCGCTAATAATAGATGACGTCATAATAGATTTTAATTTTCTTTTTATTTGAAAAATAAATGTCGCCGCAATTTGTCGCCAAAAACTATATTTTAGAATTTCTTTTTCCTTTTCTTTTACCGTTTGTGGGCCCCACATGTGTCGCCACAAAAGACGCCGCATAATATCAAAGGTGACGCATCTATTGCGTCGACCGTTTTGTGACGTATTTGTCGCCGCAAATCAGTCTATTGTGGCGACATGTGTGCCTAATGTGGCGACGTAGTGTCGCCGTATTAGACCAGAATTGTGGTAGTGTAGAATCATATCTTAGAACCCATATTATCATTTTAGCACAACACGGACAAAATGTCTTCAATTAAACTCGGAAGCAAGGTGTTGGGACCCAATATTGCGTATAAAATATATGACTAACTGGCACAATATCATAAACCAATGAGCGATAACGGCTAAATAAGAAGTTTTTGTTCTGTGTGGTGCGATCCAAACATCACAAGTTATAGAAACACTATGTATATATTTCCGAAAACCTTCAATTATATCATTTTTAGCTTTTTCCATAATTTAAAAGTGTCACGTCTAAGAGTAGTATGACTTACATTGTTATATCGCGGTAGTAGTCGTTTTCGAATTAGCGTTGTAAGTTTTGGATTGTCGAAGTGGTTGAAAGGAAGCCCTTGTTGAATGACAAACTTTACCATATCTTCCCGAAGAACTTCGAAATCTTATGCAAAAAGGGAAGCATCCCGACAAATTTAGCTTGTGTCGGGTCTTGTTCGTTTCCTTTACAACTTTGTTCAAGATATTTTCTTAAAGTAGTATTACCTGAAACACCTAGGAACTTACTACATTATGTACAATGAGCTCTTTAATTACGCACAATTCGAATTTAGACCAAACGTCACCTTTTCTACTTGTATTTTTAATGCACTCAATATCGTTCATGGTGTAATGTTGAAAAGATGTTCCAACCGAAGCGGAACCGGAAGCCGAAACTTGTGAATTATCCATATATTATAAGATTATTAAGTAGAGTTTAGAAAGTAATTATAGTGTAATAGAGAGTATTTGGTGTGTTTTCATCCAAACCAATACCATTTATTTATACTACATTACTGGTGGGGGTAATATGGTCTAAAAACACCCGAAAAATTCCATAAAAGACGGCTGAAAACGGCTATTTTTTTGAAAAATTTGAACTGATGCAAATCTCGCGGTCGCGAAAGTTCCAGTTATGTCTGAGTTTTCTTATCCGGATAAAATCCGGTTTTTATTTGGTTGCAACGGCTACATTGGATCCGGTTGTATCCGGATCAGATACGGATCCAAATTTTTTAAAATCCGGTTTTCAAAATATCGGGTTCCAGATTTTCGATCGGATTCGGATCGAATTTTTTGAGGCACCTCTATTCATGAGTAAAACCGAACCCCGAGACTTGATTAGGTAGCTAAACAGAGTCATACTTGTATTTCTCTTATTGGATTCGGTAGGCCGTTTATTAATCCAATTCATCGAAGAGCCGTTTATTGTTAGATTATTATATTTCATGAGCAACACAATCAAATCATAAACATTTTAAGTTGATATTTCAGACGTAGTATTCATCATATCAATCAGATGAATTATATGTGTTCAATTATGTAAACTACTCCTAACATAGTAACAGACGATAACTGGATATTGAACCCCTCAGGAAAGCTACGTGTGAAGAAAATCGGCAATGTATTTAACGAATTTTGATGTCCCCTCTGAATAATTTGAGTCAGAAAATTGAAGTTGAACTGGGTGAAGCATTTTCTGGTTGTGGTTTCAGTTGACTAAAAGATGAAATAACCTAAATTCAACAAACCAAAACTCAGAAAAATTGTTTTGGAGTTCTCGCCGAGAAATCGTTTTGGAGTTGATGCCGAGTTCTCGTTTTGGAATCGGCCAAAAAAAATCGGTCAACGACCGATAAATGGAGTTTCTCGGTCAAATCTCGGGTATCATAAAAATTATCCCGAAAGTCAACCGCCGAGAACTCCCCGAGTTCCGATTATTTGAACCTTACGCATATATATATAAACCTATTATGGTGTTGATAAATAAAATAATATAAAAATCGGAATATCAATTTCGTGTTATACACGTTTGGGAGTAAGCGTTTCTTTCATTATATCGATCAACTGAGCTTTTTTCTTTTTTTTCATCTTGACATATTAAACTATTGGATTTTTAAAGGTACAGAAATCAGCCGTCATCAATAAACCAAAAGGTGACATCGATGTCACAGACAATAACGAAATCTTGACTCCGCCATAACAGAAATCTAATCAAATAAACTTTGTACATATTCTCGCTTACCAAAGGTTTAAACAACAACAACAACAACAACAATACCCAATCCCGCGCCTGCGAGGTATGGGGGAGGTAAGGTGTAGACAATCCTTCCTCTACCCTAAACTAGAAGAGAAGTCGTTTCTGTTACCACGAGTCGAGAGAATTCTCCACCCACGGTAAAGGAAATTCATCCCCCTCTCTACTCCAGGGTAGAGAGATTGCTTCCGTGAGGACCTCCGGCTAAAAAAAGACTTTTTTTTTTTGTTAAATTTAAAACTAGAAAATAGAAATTAAAAAATAAATTAAAACATACAAAGATAAATAAAAAATAATAATAAAAATAATAATAATAATAATAATAAAATATAGGGGGGACGCCATGAAAATGGTAGAATCAGATTTTCATGGGGTTTAAAGCATGCCTAAGAATCGATTTAGGCTCTGAGCGGCAGTCAAGACGCCACTAGAACGACGCTTGTCGTTGCCTCAATAAATAGAGCCAAAAGACCTTGTGGACAGCAACTCGAGGGCATGCCGGGTGGAAGTTGTTGCGCAAGCAAAGAGCCAACCACCCTTAGCAAACCAAAAACCACTCATGCACCTTTACGGTAGACATCCCCGAAACCACCCAACTAAAAGGAACCAACCAAGCTCTAGAGCAAGGGAAGTCGTCCTCAGCCATAATGGTCCCAAGATGCACCGAGCGATGCGAATCACTTGATCATACATACATGCATACATACGTACATACATACACACATACCTAAACCTACATACACACCAGACATACCTACGTATATACATGAGACATACCTACGTACAAGCATGAAACATACCTACGTACATACATACATGCATAAAGCCACACATACAACCATACATACATAGCATAAACACCAAGTCCTACATAAACCTATTAGCAAAACATACATACATGAATGAATATACCACACCTGCAGACAAGTAAAAAACAAGCATACATACATACCTACCTACAAATATACATACATAAAAAACAAACTCACATACAAAAACGTGTGTAACTGCATCACACCTTCATTACAAAACCTACATGCATGCATACATACATACAAACATACAAGAACCTACGTGCATACGTACAAACAACCAAGCAAGCATGCATACATCCAAAACCAAAGATACCAAAAACATACTCATTTAATAATATTAGTACCAGTACATAAAACTATTAAAAACGATAGTAATAGTAATACAAATAATAGTAATAATAATAGTTCATATAAATATTAATTAATAGTAATAAATATTTGTAATACAAATACTAATACACTAATAATTAATAATAGTGATACAAAAAATAATAATAATAACAATAACAATACTAATAATTGTAATAGTAAGAATAATAACAGTAATAGCAGTAATAACAGTAATAACAATAACAATAATAATAATAAAAGTAGCCCTACTCAACTATTCTTATTCTAGCCCTCCACGCATCCCTATCAGAAGTCATGTCCTCGGTCAACGAAAGCTCCCTCATGTCGAGTCTTAGTCTATCCATCCACCTACGAGTAGGTCTACCCCTTCTCCTTACACCATCTACCGTGAGTGCCTCAACTCTCCTAACCGGGGCAATACGTGGTCGTCTCATCACATGCCCAAACCAACGAAGTCGTTCTTCTCTTAGCTTGTCGATGATGCTACTGACTCCAAGTTTTTCCCTAAACACACCATTTGGAATCATATCTAGCATGGTTTTACCACACGTCCACCTAAGCATCCTCATTTTTGCCACCTCCATCCTTCTCTCTTGGGCCTTCGTCATTGGCCAACATTCTGATCCGTACAACATGGCAGGTCTGATTGCCACCTTGAGGAATTTTCCTTTCAATTTGAGTGGTATCTTCTTGTCGCACAAGACCCCTTTCGCTGCTCTCCACTTCAACCAACCTACCTTAATACGATGAGTCACGTCCTCATCTATCCTCCCTGATTTGTGGAGGACCGAGCCTAGATATCTAAACGACTCTTGTGGGTGCAAGATCTGGTCCCCAATGCTGATGTTCCCTCCAACATTAAGTTCATCATCAGTCCTACCGAATTCGCAACTAAGATATTCCGTCTTTTGTCTACTGATCCGTAGCCCATTTTGTTCTAAGGCTTCCCTCCATTGTTCCAGCCTTCTATTAAGCTCATCCTTTGTTTCCGATACAAGCACGATATCATCGGCAAAAATCAGACACCAAGGGATGTTCTCTTGTATTCCTCGATACAGCTCGTCGAGGATCAAAGCAAAAAGGAAAGGACTAAGGGCCGATCCCTGGTGCAACCCTACTTCTATCGGGAAATACTCTGTGTTTCCCACAGGCGTCCGAACGCAGGCCTTCGCCCCATCGTACATATCCATAATAGCTCTAATATATCTACTTGGGATACCCCTAACGTTAAGGGTCTTCCAAATCAACTTTCGCGGTACGCAATCATAGGCCTTTTCCAAGTCTAAGAAGACCATCTCTAGACCCTTTTGTTTCTCCCTATACTTCTCCATAACGCTTCTTAAAATATGAATTGCCTCCATCGAAGAGCGCCCTGGCATGAAACCAAATTGGTTTTTGGAAACCGTAGTTTCGCGTCGGAGTCTAGTCTCAATCACTCTCTCCCAAAGCTTCATAGTATGACTAAGTAATTTTATGCCTCTATAATTACCACAGATTTGGGCATCCCCTTTATTTTTGTAAATGGGGATAATCTCGCTGAGTCTCCATTCCGTAGGCATTTTATAACTTCTAAGCGTCTTATTGTAAAGACACGTCAACCACCTGACACCATCCTCGCCTAGGCACCGCCACGCCTCTATTGGGATCTGGTCTGGTCCAACAGCTTTGTTTCTACCCATCTTTCGTAGTGCCGATCTTACTTCTTCCTGACTGATTCTCCTACAGAACTTGTTGTTCTGGAAATGTCCTATTCCCAAGTCCTGCGGGTCCTCTTGGCGCCCGGGTCCTTCACCCACGAAAAGAGATTGGAAATACCCTTCCCATCTTTTCCTAATTTCGTCTTCCTTTACTATGGTTTGACCGGCTTCATCCTTGATGAACTTGATGTTATCTATATCCCTCCTCCTACGCTCCCTAGCTTTAGCAATCCTGTAAATATCATTTGCTCCTTCTTTGGAGTCTAGTTTCCTATACAAAACTTCATACGCTTTATCTTTTGCACGGGCAACGGCCTTCTTAGCTTCTCTTTTAGCTTCTTTATACCTTTCTTCTGCCCTAGTTCTGTCATCACGTGTCCCGTCCCGACATGTAACGAGCTCCCTAAACCTCAGTTGCTTAAGTGCGACTTTGGTTTGAACCTCATCACTAATCCACCATGATTCTCTACAAGACTTGTGTCCTCTCGATGTCCCTACTGCCACACCTAAGGTTTCCTTGGCGACATCTCTAATAGTTGATGCGAAACTATTCCACATCTGATCTGCATCCCCATGAGTAACAGTATCCATTACTGCCTCTACTCTTTCCAAAACAGATGCTTTGAAAGTTTCGGCTTTCTCTTCATTTAGATTCTTCCAAAGGATCCTAGGTTGGGCGGGTCTCCCTCTCCTAGTAACCTGTCTCTGCGGAACCAAGTCCATGACCAAAAGTCTGTGTTGAGTGGAACAGGTCCAGGTAGTCAGGGCTTTACAGTCTCTGCAGGTCCTAAGGTCCCCTTTGCGAAGCAGCAAATAATCAATCTGGGTACTATGACCTCCACTGTGGAAGGTTGCTAGCTGAGCTTCCGTCTTCCTAAAGAAAGAGTTTGCAACAACCAAATCGTGGGCAACAGCGAATTCGAGAATGGAGCGTCCTTCTTCATTTCGAACTCCGTACCCAAAGCCCCCATGGACACCCGCATATCCGTCTGAAATCGTTCCTATATGTCCATTAAGGTCTCCCCCAATAAGTAATCGATGATCAGCGGGGCAACTCCTCACAACTTCATCTAACGATTCCCAAAAGCGACTTTTTTCTTCTTCGCCTAAACCAGCATGAGGTGCGTAAGCGCAAATAACCCTGTAAGACTCCTCCTGGATAACTAACCTAACCGACATAATCCTATCGCTACACCTACCCACACCCACAATATTATCCTTATGACGGGGCCCTATAAAGATCCCTACCCCGTTTCTAGCTACTCTGGAACCCGAAAACCACAACTTGTAGTCACCAATGTCAACCGCCTCTTCACCCTTCCATCTGGTCTCTTGAACACACAATATGTCCACTTTACTCTTAAGTAACGTCTCTACAAGTTCACGGGATTTGCTCGTCAAACTTCCTACATTCCAACTACCTACTCTAATCCTAACACGAAAATCTCTAACCCTTCTAGACCTAGCCGCCCCTAAGCTCGAAGGACATGACCTCACGTGACCATCACTACGACTAGAGTCTATCTTACCCTATATAATAAACAAAAGGGAAAAGGCAGAAGTGGCAATATAATATAAAAATAAAAATATAATATAATAATAACAATAACAATAACAATAATAATAATAATAATAATAATAATAAAAATAATAATAATAATAATAATAATAATAATAATAATAATAATAATAATAATAATAATAATAATAATAATAATAATATTAGAGTATTAATAATACTAATAATCACTAATATAATAGTATAATAATAATAGTCAAGGATATAATTAATAAACACAACTTTGAAAACCTCAAGGATATGAATACGCAAATACAGCGAAAAAGTAAAGCAGAAATATCACAGAGTATGAACTTAAGGAAAAGGGATCAGAGAGCCAAACACAGCCTTGTAAAGACAAGGAGTTTCCGGCAGGAGAGATTTCCGTCAGCAGTGATTTCCGGCAGCTCCAAGGCAGCAGACGGCGAAAATGGCGAGGTTTCTCGTTTACTACAAACCCTCGCTAGTAGATCCGTTATGTTACCTTCAGCTCTGAGAATTTTGTGCCCTAATTGAAAAGGTATTGACAAGTAATTGATCGGATCCAAATTGATAAGTGGTGAAATTGATCGGATCCAAGTATTTATTGTAGTACGGACGTAATTGGTCAATTAGGTCTACTTACACATTCGATTTACACGATGATGATTATAATTATAAAATTAGGGTCAGGAAGAGC
Organism: Rutidosis leptorrhynchoides; assembly: GCF_046630445.1. NCBI lineage: Eukaryota > Viridiplantae > Streptophyta > Magnoliopsida > Asterales > Asteraceae > Rutidosis > Rutidosis leptorrhynchoides. The sequence goes on along the minus strand of NC_092337.1, from coordinate 338,255,250 downwards.
GAATCAAAGGCCATACAAAATTGTAATTCATGTAAAGGAAAATCATTACAGAAAAATGACAGCTTTTGCTTTCTATTTAAGTCAGTTTTTGCTGGCTTTAAGTAATAACTCAATCCGTGCTCTTATCCGAGAATGACTGCAAAAATACTGTGGTTTAAAATGACTGATGACATAGGTTTAGCAAAAGAAACATTAAGCAACGAAATGAAGAAATGTAGGATTAGTTAGCAACTTACTCAGATGTCCAAAGATGACCCAAAATAACCTCAATTAACTGTAGTAACACAAAGGAAAGAGCTTAATGTTAAAAAACTGAATTTCAAAGATCAACATGGGGAAGAATGAAAAGGTCAACATGGTAAACTCCTTACTTGGAGAGAATAGAGTCGAGATTCCAGCTTTCATAAGTATCAGCTCCAACTTGGTCTTTGAGGGCTGCTAAAAGTATTTGGATAGTCTTGGCTAAAGTAACTTTAAACCCTGCGGAATTTGCATCTTTAACGCTTGTTTCACATACGGAGCCGTCTTGTGAAAGTGATCCAATCTGGTATCCCTCGCCGTATGCATGACAACTTTTGATTATGTGATAACCATGTTCTGTGAAATGTTCTTTCACAAGATGTTCGAAGTCCTACAAAATTAAGTTTGTAATATTAAAAGTTTATATACATACATATGAATGTTTAATATAAGAAGCAAGATATGTTCAAGCAACGAAAATCAGCTTAAATATATGTTCAAGCAGCGAAAATCATATAGTGTTTGATAATAACAAATGCCAAGATCAAGTCGAGGTTTCCGCTAGATAGAGATTCTCAAGTTTATGCAACTTTAAAGTTTGGTTGAACTGGCGGTCTAGTGTTTGCTGCCTAGATAAAGTAATTACATATGCATACAGATCTAAGATTGTTAGTGAGCATCAGCTTAAATCAGAACTATAATAGTTCTTGTCAGTTATAACTTAATTGTTGAGGATGTTACTCCACCTGTTGTGTGTTCGTAGAAAACAAGATCACGTTATTGCAAACAAGGACTCCTCAAATTCCAGTGAAACCACAGGTCAAGCCCAAAGATTCGTTTGATTAGACACACCTTTTGTGGCTTATCCGTTTCGAAGACACTCTTTCATATTCTAGCTATCTATCAAAAAGCTTAAAAACAAAAGATAAAGTTTTTTTCTTGAAATACTTAAAAAGAGAGCCAGCCATCTCTTTTCCTTATGTAAAAAGCTCCTACCGTATGGCCAAATGTTATATCCTACATCAAGTCCAGACGAAAAGGTAAAACTTTTTGTGGCTATCGTCATATAATTACTTCTAGGGGTTGCGAGGGCACTGGAGGATATTCTAGTTAACTACACGTGTTTGCAGAGGCATTGGTAGACATGATCACCCAACATGTGCAAATTGCAACTAATCAGCTTAAAGATGAAAGTAAGCATTTATACTTAAATATGTTATTTAATTAAAATTTTTAAGGCTCTTGTATTGTTTGTTATGTTAGGTATATATTGTTTGTTATGTTAGGCATATATAGGGGTACATTTTTGTTGGATGAGTAAATTCAACTTTAATATAAAGAAATCACATTATTGAAGATATCACTTAACATTGATACTAGAACAAAAAATATTAAATATGATTGATAAAATATATGAGGTAATAGATGCGTTGTTACCTTAGGGGGGTTTCTCATGGAATAAACCATTGTTCTGCAACTAACCAAGAACGCGTTCTCATTGTATGAGAGTGAATTCTTCTCTCCTTCAGCTGTACCAATGAGTGTGTCATACCCAGCTTCATTAAAATACGGTTTTGAATTGAGTACGAGACCCTGCAATGAAACCAACACTTGAAGCACAGTTGATGAGGTAGGAACCCAGACTTCACTACCACTTCCTGTCCAAGTATTCAAGAGGCTGAGGCAAACATTTCCTTCCGCGTATAAATTTGGATTTAATTGCAACCCTCCAGAACGATAATGCACTGACTGCATCCGTTTCACAAATATAATTACAAGCTGTTTGGATTTATGTATATTTATATTTTCTTATATATCTAATAAAATAGTAATAATATAATAAATAAATAATAATAACTAAAACAATATAATAATTGTTAAAAAATCAAATGTAAAAGTATGTAAACTGTTTGGACCTATTTGATCCATTTGACCCATTACCCGTTTCGACCTGTTACCCAAACCTGACCCTGTTTGGACCCGTTTAAAATTTTTACTTGTTTTGACCCATTTCAACCAAAACCCGTTTTGACCCGTTACCCAAACCGGCCCAACCTGACCCGTTTGCTAGGTATAGCTACAAATACTTTTCGCATTTTCAAATAAAAATTGGTTAGTTTGCAAACTAGAAGATAAAACTAAAAGAAGGAGAGGGAGTGGTCACGTTACTTACTGGTGGAACATCAGGGTATGCAGGCGGAAGATGACAGTCAAAGATGAAAAGGCCATCTTGGTATGGCGTCCCACACGCCCCAACAATTGCCGCCCTTAACAAATCCATCCTATCTTCATAAGCTCTAACGTAAATTCCATCTGCGTACAACCACAAAACGTTTACTAGCTGAAAATGTAAATTAAAAATTAAACTCATTGCATACCTAGCAAATTACATTCGAGCGATTTCCAATCTTCTAAGACTTTCTTAAGCCATATCTTGTTAGTGGCCTTCTGAAAATACACCCGATGAGTTATGACAGAAAACAAGGAGTAATCATACTACTGAATGACTCTATCTGGTTTATATCTTATCTCTAAAAGTCAAAACTAGTAAAGAGGATCAGTTCAAAGTCAAATGGGTAGGATGTCACCTAAATTACATTTTCATGCATACAGCTTTTGTTCAATTTAGGGATGTTTGGTCATTTTAGGTACTGGCAAAGGAAAGAGTATTGGCAAAACAAAGGAGTGGAATGGAGGGTTTCCATTATGTTTAAATTTGCTTGGTTTAAAAAATATATGTATATGTATCGTCTGAAATGAAGGGGAAAAAAAAACAACAATTACTCTAGAAGAAGACTGATGCAGGTAAGGTTGTTATTGGGCCTGCAGGAGGTAGAAATTGGGCCACGTGTATCAAAGGAGATCCAGGAAGAATATTGGACTTAAAGATTACTTTGGGCTGGTGGAAACTTGGACGTGAAGCACATGACATAATCAGCTGCAGCAGCGAATTAGAATTCCTCCAAGATCCTAATTCTCTTTATTTAATTAGTTTTATCTTTATCCTTATTTGTTTAGCTATTTTAATCCAATAAGGACTCTAAGTCCAATAGCTTAGTATAAATAGATAGGCGTGTTTTCTTTTTCCAACATAATTGTTTTTTTGATATTTTACGTGAATTAATAAAACGGCTTTAAGCCTTGTGTTAGCAGCTCCTATTGCGTTCATAGTCTGGTTTGAGCACGATCCACTTCATTAAGTGGTATCAGGAGTCCAAGATGGCTGAACAACAACCTCGTCGTGGTCCTTACAGATCTGTAAGAATCAATGACCCTGATCCTTATGTTGAAATTGAACGACTGCAAAGACGAATCGCTGAATTGGAGATGAATCAATCGACCATGGGTTCCGACTCTTCCCATGGTCGTTGGGATGACAGAAACTCGTTCGCTAACCCGAGGGGTTATCGTAGAGGACATGATGATCCTTTGCGCAATCTTGGAATGAAGGTGGATATCCCGGAATTCACGGGAACGATGCACACCGACGATTTTCTGGATTGGTTAAGCACCGTTGAACGGGCGTTTGATATTAAGGATATCCCCGAACACCTTAAGGTAAAGCTTGCGGCGATCAAATTACGCAAACATGCTTCCTTGTGGTGGGATAATGTTCGAAAAAATAGGGCGTATGCCCGAAAATCAAAGGTAGAAACATGGGATAAGATGAAGAAACTCTTGCGCGCTAAATTCTATCCTGAAAATTATAGCAAGAGGCGTTTCTCGAATATCATAACTTGCGGCAGAGAACCAAGAGTGTGGAAGAATTCATACAAGAGTTTGATCGCTCTCGTATGCGTTGTGATGTTCAAGAAGAGGAAGAACAGACCATAGCAAGGTTCTTGAGAGGTTTGAATTCTGAGATTTCGAATGTAGTATCCTTGCAGTCTTATTTGAGTTATGCGGATGTTTGTCGCCTAGCTCTCAAAGTGGAGAAACAGCTAGGGAAAAACAAGGTGAAGGTTCCATTTAATCGAAGTTTCACACAACCTGTTGCTAAAACAAGACCAAGTGCACTTGAAAAGGGAAAAGGTCGCGAGTTCAAGTCAAATAATGCTTAAACTGTCAAAAGAGCAAAGCTGTTAACTACTGTGACGAGTTTGAAACACCAATATATGATACCGATGATGAGCATGAGCAGCCCGCTGATGAAGTTGAAGAGGTGGTTTACTCCGATAAGGGTGAATCGTGTAATGAATGACTCATTGAGTGAATTTATAGGTGTTTTGAGGGAATGATGATGTGGCATATGTCACTTTCATATCATAACAAACTTTACAAGATATGTGGGCTCACGTGGCACCTGTCCTTTTTATTAGCATAACAAACAGATCCTAACAAACTTTCTTAGATTTGTGGGTTGATGTAGCACATGACCCATTTGTATGTCTGTTTCGATACCGTGTGCTTTTTCCGAGACCAAGTGTTTGTTCCGGGACCAAGTGCCCTGTTCTGCACCATGTGATTACCCTGGAATGGTATGGATATTCCGGAATGGTTTGGTTATTCCGAAATGGTGTGTTGGATTCGTCTACAATGTGACGGATGAATGTCTCACTTTAGGTAAAGGATTTTATCTGATGTCTATTGCAAGTGCTTCTTCACAGTATTCTCCTGACCGGGTAAGATTGCAGTCAGTTCATATTTTCATTCTTAATATTCTTGTAGAGATTGTCGGGTGACCAGTGTGTTTGGCCAAGTAAACCTTGATGTGAAAATATGGTTCGTAAACTCTTGGTACTTTGTACCCGGGTGAGTGGTGCAGGTGTCTGACTCACTTCTCCGGGTAGGATGGGCTTATGTGAAGTCACGGATGTCTCTTATCCGGGACATTTCTTCCCGCATATGTACTCGAATGATCTTCTGGCCGGTTTGTTTAGGTATTTCTTCTTGGACCGCTATGTCGGTTAATTTTCAAACGGAACTTCGTCAAGTTATGGAAATATGACATTTTTTATACGGATCAATATGTGTATCATCAAGTCCCCCATTTTGGTGAGGCCAGTTGGGACAGCTGTGTTGCCAAAATTTAAGAGAATATACCACCAACAGCTGATTTGACGTGCACTAAATGCGTCTTGGATTCTGTCTTAATCAAAGTAAAATCTTTTTCGTACTTCGAGGCACTTTTTGAGTTTTGTTGGTGGGGTCCATTTGAAATATCTTCCTTTATAAACAATCTTTGAGATTGTTATGAATTTGCTGCTTTCATAACTTCATCTTTCTGATAAAAAGAAAAAAGACAAGGTTTTTCCATTCTTTCGATATCATCTTCGATCATTCGCATATTGATCAAACCAAAATCGTTAAGTGTGATTAGATTTCGGGTTTGAGTGCTTAATTTGGGAAAAAGAGTAGGTTGATTGTTTTAACTCCAATAATTGTGGAAACCCCGATTTGGAATCTGGATTCCAAGGGCGTAAAACAATCAAGTGGATTAACCTTATTCGATCGGAATCGAATAAGTTAATATCTTAGTGTGGATTAACTCGGATGGTGATCGGAGCACCGATCGGAATTAGGTTAACGACTGGAGTGATGTTGTCGCAATTGATTTTGGCAGAGTAACGTTCATGCATCCAGTGTTGTCTAAATGAATGATTTCACTTGTGTATTTATAGATGTTATGGGGGGAATGGTGACGTGGCATATGTCCCTTTCATGGTTGTAACGAACTTTGTCAATCCCGAGGGGTGACGTGGCACATGTCCCTTTCATGAGGAATAACAGATCCAAACGAACTTCCCTAGATTTGGGGGCTGACGTGGCACGCGACTTGCTCGCGTGCTTGTTCCGTGATCAAGTGGTCATTTCGGGACAAGGTACCTGCTCCGAGGTAATGCATTCTTTCCCGGGGCATCGTGCTTGTCCCGAGAGTGTCTTCATGTTGGTTTAGAAGGCCGATACGGTAGTGTCGGCGGGTTGATTCCGGTTAAGGCATCACGGTGCTCTCAGTCTAGCCGAGTAGGTCTTGCCAAGCATTTGTTCTAAGTGTTTAATGACGGTCATGGTTATGATGATTGGCTTTATGGTGCCTAGTTATGATTATATTGACCGGTTGCATGGTGCCGGTTACGTATATGTCATCCAGGTTCTTGGTCTTGCCATCTGTCCAAGATGGTAGGATATCCGAGAAGATGCCAGACGGATGACGAGAAGAGAAGTTGGCAACCCGGGACGCGTAGTGCCCGGTATGGTTTTCGCCGAGATGCCTGCCTATTTTGAGACGGATCATTATGCGTATCATTAAGTCCCCCCAGTTTGATGAGGGTAGCCGAAACGGTTACCGTTGACAAACTTCCGAGACAAGGCCATGCTTCCTGATTGGATGTGCATTTAATGCTCATCAGCGTGAAAAGACAGTTTCTGCAAACGCGCTTGCTTTTTATGCTTTTTTTTTCCTTTTATCGATGTCTTGGAACATTTTCCCAGGAGCGATTTTTCCCTTTTTCGTCATTACTCCTTATTTATTGTTGGCTATAAATAGCCTTGCTTTCCTCCTCAGTTTTTCACTTTTGCTTCCAACTACTATACACTTTTATTCTTCAATACTACTTTTATAAATCCTCTGTCTTCGAAAGTTACCTTTCAATGTTATGAATAACCTATTTGCTTGGTTAATCTTTGATGTTGTTGTTGTTGTTGTTGATGCCCGAAGGACGGCGTTTCCGTTACTTATTGAGCCATTTTACGCACGATATTGGTGAGCATTTGTGCTTCTCTTCTTCTGTTTTCTCTTCTTGTTCTATCTTCTTATTGTTGTTTTGTTTTGTTTCAGGCTTCGATTTGGGTCTAGAGATTGATTTAGAATCCTTGGATTTTTCCGAACGTATTCCGCTTTTAACTGCGGATAGATTGGCAGCAACCGGACGCCGATGGTCGTTCGATGCATCTTACGTCATCCGACTGGTCTATGGGTTGTTCAATCTTCCGGGCTCGAGGAATACGATTCGTTCGCGCTTGGGTAACGATGTGCTATGCGCATCCCTTGCGAACGAAAGTTGTTTCTTGTGCTTCCGGTCGATTTCAAGACTAGAATGTCGACTTATGGGACCGTCGGACATTCGCCTGTCCTGTGATCTTCCCTATACCAGCCGGGCTATGTTGGTGATTGCTCGTTAGGGAGCTTTTGATTTCTTTCAACATCTGTGCCCACGTTTCTTCTTTTTCAGGGAGATCTTGGACAGACCATATGCGAGAGCTTCCTTTTATTTGTATAGGACTTGATATCTTTGTACTGAAAGCCATAGGTTGTTAGGGTTTCAACTTTTGTACGTGTAACTTTCATGCTTAGCAATGAAATAAACTGTATTTGTCTTCCGTCTTGATATAAATGTTTATACAGTATATTGTTGACATATGCGTTTTTATTTTTCCGTCTTCATACTTGTGTATTCTGTCTTGAAGGAATCTATTGCAACTATAACTGGGGAGTTATATGTGAATTCCCTTTAACTTTTTGTTTTTGCTTGTTTGCGTGAAATAAACAAAAAATCCGTTATGATACGCTCGTGGTTTTTATGGTACCGGGCGACCTTTGTAGGTTTAGTCAAAGGTTTAGCCGAGGGCAAACCTGACTGTATCGGGAGGAACTGGTTTGTTCAATCGTTCTCCGAGTTTGATGGTGTGTTATATGCTTCTAGTACTGTAGATGGTGTGTATATTGATTGGTTTATTACCTTTGTCCTCAGCTACGGGAGCTGCATCTTGTTATACCTAGGCCTCACCAACGCGCTTGTGGTCCTTCTAATAATCAATGCGCGATTTATTTGAGACATTTTGAGGTTTCGAATCTTCGGTATCCTTTTACTAAGTTCTTTTTGAAGGTTTTTAACTTCTACGGTCTCAGCGTTGGTCGTTTGGATCCAAACGCGATTCGATCCATCGTTCTATTTTAGATGTATTTAAACAGTTTGGGGATGGCATTATATCTAAAAATATTTAGAAGTATCGTTCAATTAATGTCGTATCGCACTGGGTAGTATACGTTGACAGATGAAGTCGAGTTCCTTGGCCAGCCATCTGTGATTGCAGATGATTGGGTGCAAACGTTTATTTTTGCCAACCGTTCCGATTTTCCAATGAGGGACGATCAAGCATATATTTTCAGAACTGTCGTTGGCCAGTGAGATTGTTGATCAGCTGAGGGGAGGGGGTTGAAGATTCCTCAGAGGACATACAATGAACACGTGCTTGTGATGGCAAATGTTAGTAATAATTGGAATCGAGCTGACTAGATACCCGTTGCTCGTCGAGGCGTGAGAGATAATGTGTATATATTTTTTGCGTGGCTTTGTTGTACTTATTACGATTTGAAAATGACACTTTTTGTTTTACAGAATTGTCTGTGTCGCAGGTCCTCTCGTCAGCGAGTTTGGACGGGATGGTGTTCACGAATAAAGTTGTAGAGTGAGTAGTTCCGACATCTCTTAGCCGTCGGTTGCTTCCTTCTCCCGAGGATTCGGAGTCATCAAATGATGGTTTAGTTCGTCGGACGAGGCGCCGAATTGAGTCTTCAGCCGCTGACGAAGGTATACCATTTGATATATTTGCTTTGATTCATGTACGTTTTTATTTTGCGTATTGATTATTGGTTTTCTTGTAGGACGTGCAAGTGTTGCTGCCGATGAGGCCCGTGCGATTACTCCTGCGACACAGTTGCCGGCAGAAGCGATTATCCGAGAAGATGAGGCGGTCCCGGTTATTGATAGTGAGTCGGTTAGGGAGCATCGTCCCGGTAAAAAACCTGCTGTAGAGCGGTCGGGGGGTCCTCGCCCTCAATTCACAGCACCAACAACAGGAGAGGATATATATTTGTTTCCACAATTGAACGTGAAACCTTTGCATGAACTTCTCCATTGCGCCGTTTCTGACTATCCGGTATTCAAAGAGTACCTGGATGTGATGTCTTTTCCTTCTCTGAAGGCGGCATTGCTGCTCTTTCGCCGGTACAAGCTCGTCGTGTGCGTGCCCAATTTGCTGTGTTTGCTCAGCATTTGGCAGTGGACGAACTAGACCGTAAGGAGGCTAACGCTCGGCGTATTCATGAGCATTGTGTATTGCTTGGCAATGACAACCGGCGTATTGCCGAGTTGTCATCTGAAAATGCTCGGCTGGAGAGGGAGCTGGCTCTGGCAAAGGGGGCATTGGAAACCTCCAAGGAAGCTTTGGTCCGGGAGCGAGAGGTCGTTAACCATCTTGCTTCCGACAACAAAAAGTTGTCGGAGTTGGTTTCGACTACTTTGGGCAATCTCACTCGTCTCTAGTTTGGTATACCCGTTCTTTTTGCACGGTTGTTAAAGTCTCCCGTCGTACATCAACCGTTTGAGGCATTTGTTGAAGCCGTAAAAAAAATTGACCACTTTTGAGGTGTTGAAACGTGTGCACCGTCACATGCCGTCTGGGAATGTTGCCGAGAGGATGATGAAAGAAATAGGCCCTTCCTGTGACGGGCACACGAAGCTCTCCGTCGGATCAACTTTGATAAAACTAGATAGGGTTTGTAAGGATGAAGACTCAACCGTGGAGGATATTGTAAATTATTTTCAACCGTAGAACTGTGTTAGTGTGTGTTCTGCAGTTGTATGTATAAATGTTTTGGGTCGTGACTTGGAGAGAAAGTCAAAAGACTTTGATTTTAATTATAATTAGCAAATTAGTCTCATTGACTTTGACTACAAAATTATAATTAGGTAAATTAGTCTCCTTGATTTTGACTACAAATATAATTAGTTATTTTGTTTCGTTATCTAGTTGTTTCCTAGTCCTGTATAAAGGACCTTAGACCTTATTGTAACTCAGTTTTTTGATTGATATTATTATACTTTGGTGGAATAAAAGAAAAGAAGCCGTAGGCTATTTCTTGTCTATCTTTTTTCGTTAAATTCTGTTTGGCCACGATTTAGACCAAAACTGAATGTGATTTTAATGACCTAAAGTTTTAAAATTTTTGTCTACGAATGTTTCAAGAGGATAATGATAAACATTAAGTAAATTCATTCATTCTACTCATGGGAATGATTGTTGTTGTTGTAGTAGTAGTAGTAGAAGTACTACAATGGATAACCAAATAGGAACAATTTAGTAGATTTCATGAAATTTCGATATGAACATAAAGCTGGGGGCATCGAGCAAATGAGCAAAAAGAATATGTTGAGACAATTGTTTGTTCCATTAAGTAAAAACAAAATTATAAATCAACGAAATATTTATTAAACCTGATGGTGGATGTCATTAACTTTGTTTAGCAATGGAAAAAATAAAAATAAAAAAAATTTGGATTGTGGATGTTACTAATGTATCAACCCGCCCATTATTCTACCTCCACTGAAAGACGGATTAGAAAACATTGAACCCAATTTCCAAGCAAAATAAGTGTGTTAAAATATTGCAACGTACCTGGGGATTAGCACCAAGATAATGATGATCAAGAGGAGCTTCAACAAAATCAAATCTTTTAAATCTGAAATTGTCAACTTCAGATCTTGGCAAGGCACCTACTTGATCAGAATCAATGATGAAATTTTCATCTTCTTTAGCAAGAGTCGGATTTCTTTGACACCTAGATAAAATTCCACCGGCCAATCTTGTTGGGGGTACAGTCCCAATATCCTGAAGAGAAAGAGAATGTATTGCAATTGGGGGTGTTCAATAACTTGGTAAATAAGATGTAAAAAATCAGTTATTTAGGACATTTGAATGGAAACAGACCTCTGATGTCGTCATTTGATTAACCTCATCAGTTTCCCAACTAGCTGAATCATCGTCGTCATCGTCATCGTCATCTTCATCTTCGTCGTCATCGTCATCTTCATCTTCGTCAAAACCAACAACATATATTTGTAGCGGATCAACCTGATCCGGCACAAAAGAGCAAATGAACTTTGTTATCTATAATTTACTCGATCATCATATCTTTGCTATCAGTTATCACATCCTAATTCACTTAACATACTGTAACAAATAGACTCATAATGTCATGTTTTACCCTTAATCATATACTCTAAATTGCAATATGACATCTATCTTATTGTCTTGCTGTAATATGCATGTCTTCCATAAAGTACTCTAACACTCACCAAATCCCAATATTAAACTTGCCCGAACCCGCCCATTGTGGTGTCAGAATAAATAAATTCAGAAGGACTAAAGTGAAAGACATGTGAGATAACATACCGTTGATACCACGCCATTAGCCCACGTAACTTCCACATCACAAATTCCAAGCCCCGTAATAATACCAACAAAAGAGAGGTCATTCTCACCAAGAGTAGCATTATACAACCTAAAAACAGGATCCCCGTAATCATAATCCAAAGATTTATGCAGTTGAAGCTCATAGACACTCACATATTCCTCTTCGTCTTCATCTTTATCAGACTTCTTTAACCATTGAGGGTCTTTTAATAACCTCACGCAAGCAATTTGTTCTTTCGCATTAACACTTTTCACAACTCCCGCACGATAGATTTTAGTGTTATCATCATCATCATCATCGGTTGGTTTGAATTCCACGTATTGGCCGGGCAAAAACTCGTGATCACCAAGGATTTTACGGTGTATCAAAGATGTTGAATGTAATCCACGTTCTGTTTGTCCATCCTGCCAGACTACATCAACTCTTGTTTCCTTATTAACAATTAAGAGGGCTTTATCAAAATGTTGTGGACCTTTTGAACCAGGCAATGAGCTAGTAGTTGAAGGGTCGCAGTTCTTTGTCAAATCCTCAGGCAACACGTCTGAATCATTCTCCAACGAACTCTTAGTAGATGATGTTTTATCAAATGGATAGAGACACCAATCGCCAACAACCCAGTTGGTATGCGGGAAACATGGTAAAAGCTTCAAGTTTTTAGGTTCCTGAAGGTCAGATGGCTTTACCAGATCCTGACCTCTAGTTCCTAGCCACCGAACCTGCGTTAATGTCACTGAAACTTTTCTTATGGTTCCTTTAAAAGAGGTTGAGGTTTCGATGACCCTTTGGCCGGGATAATAAGGATAAGATGTATCTGTCGGATCAATCATTCCAATTGGTTTAAGCCCATATGTGTCAATATCAGAAACATGACCATCATCAAACAAGACTGTCAAAGTCTGAAGTACATGGCCTACTATACCAACCCATGAGCCCAGTATTACATAATCACCCACATTGAAATCCCTCACACGCTTCAAATCTTTTGACGATACGTTTTCTATTAAACATCCATCTTGAGGTAATAAACCCACGGATATATTAACATCCACAACCATACCAACTTGCCCTTTCGCATTACAAGCAGCAGCAACGCAATCTCCATGATGAAAATCATAACGTTCAGGTTCAGCACAATTTCCAGCAACATCCTCATGATAGAAATCAGTCACTTCATTATCTTCATCAAGACGCCTTCCATTTTCATCTGGGGGAACATCTGTTGGATTTTCAGTTATTTTTTGGTTGACTTCAAGGGTAGCAGCCGGAGGATTTAATCTGAGAGCAGTATGTATCACGTAAATATAGCAGTTAGTTAACAGATATAAGAATGTAATTGATCCTAATAAAGTAATAACCAGTGTTGCAAAACTCGTAATTACTCGACGAGTACTCGGTTATTGCAGCTCGGGGAGTACTAGGAAAATCAGTCAAAATCAAAGTCAAGCTTAGCCAAAACTCAGGATTTATCCCCAAGCTGCCAAGTAAAGTACTCCCTGAAAAGTCCCGACCGAGTACTCCCCTAGTAGCAATTTTTGCAACCTTGGTAACAATGAACAAATCCACACTTGTTCTTTATGATTTCCTATTGCTCTAATTTATCATTAAATGTTACAATGTATTGGCTATTGGACAATAACTAGGTAAGAAAAATAGTTTTTGGAAATTTAAAAGGCCAATCAATACAACATTTTAGGTTGCTAAGATGACAAACAAATGTCACCTTTCTAGCTGGTTGTCGGAATTGGTTGCAGCTTTAAAACCAGGCAGATTATCATTTTGCTTTACACTGGACTTCTTTTTGTCCAGTTCCTCAATTTCTTCAACCAAAGGTTCATGATCATATCCTATTACCAAAAAGAAAAGAAGATTGAAGAAGAAGCAAAAAAATAAAAAATAAAGAAGACGTAAATAAGACCAAAATAAACACACTTTTGTACTTGGAACATCTCCTAGAAAAAAAACAAGTGATACACAAGAAATGAGCACTTAGTCTAGAGCTATATTTGTACTTGGAACCTGTGTCATACAATGATCTAATTAATTATTTTTAAGTTATCACAACATCAAAACTGGAAAAAAGAAGACTTAAAAATAAGACCAAAAGTTAAACACTTTTGAAGTTTAATCATGTTCTCCCCTATTATGAACCAAAGAAATATTGATTATTGTATTTTGTATTTGACAACGAAACACATGCAAAAAAATACATTTGCATTCACCAACCAAAACAGCATACATTTATCACACTTGAAATAAAAAAAGTAACTCAAAAAACGAACCTACCTGACGCATATTCATCCTCATCTTCTGCATCAAGTTCTTCAAGGGCACCAATTCCAAAACCAGGTGCAACGTTTCTTGCTGATGAAATTAAGCCAACAAGTAATAAAATTAAAGAGACAAATTTACAGCATTCCATGCATATATATAATGAAAGAGTGTACTTTAGTTAGCTAACTTCTGATTAATTACATACCCGACTCCTTATTCCGAGGTAAACCAATAGGATCAGTGTCTGGAACATCTTGTTCCTCAGGAGCAGGTCCAGGTATAGCTGACAGTCTGCAATATATTAAGATATTGAATATCAAAAAGGAAGGATACACGTATATAATTAGAGACGTTATATATGCATACGTGTTTACTATGGTATGGGTATGATAGAGTGAATGAATGACTGGGAACACGAATGGGAATGGAAAGCTCACCACTATTAATGGGTCTAGAAATCCCCACCTTTTTGGGTTTGATACTGAAATTTGAAGCCCATTCCCACCAAGCAAACATAGTTCATTAATTTTTTTTTCCCAACCAATTCCCATATCCCCAAAGCAGACACAACATACGTCTCTAACTAAAGGTATGTGTGTATCATATCTACATCTTTACATCCATTCAATACAAGCATATTTACAAGCACACCAACAAAAGGAAATTGTTATTTCATTGCTCATATTACACAAACACATACAAACAACCAAAATTTTTAATGCTTTTTTACTTACTAATTTTCATTTTGATCAAAACTTAAAGACACGTGTTGAACACACAATGAGAAATAATGTAAGCTAATTTTATTTCAAATTAAGTATCAAACATATCGACAATATTTGTTCAGCAAGAAGTTGATCATTAATTCATATTAGAACTTCTGACTAGTTGATGTTGACAAATAGTCAAACTCAACAATCATTTAATGACCTACTAATAAAAACCAAGCATATGTTAGTGATGGATGCCTCATTGTACCTTTCATTTTGCTCCTTATCAGACTGCTGTCTAGCTAAATCTGCTGCAACATTTCCAAATTTGTCAAACTTCATAGAAGTCCCCAAAGAATCGTCTTCCAATTCCTACGCCATTTAAGAAAAATCCATATATGCATCAACAACATTCAACAAATGAGTAAACTTACAGCTAAGTTTACTCCGTTTTCTACTTCTTAAATGTACTTCTATCATAATCATAATTGACTACCTCAATTCCAGAAGCCTAACATGTGTAATATTACTTTAAGCTACCAATATTGAATGATATCTATCAAAAATTTAGTGCACGATCATGCAGTTATGATGATAAGAAGCACTATAGATTCAAATTTTCAATTAGTATTTATTTCAGTATTTAGTTTCATAAGTAAGCATATGAATTTTACATATGAATATAGGCCAGTCTAGTTTGCAAATAACTCGGCAAAATATACTTCTTAAACCCTAGCTGAGTCTACATAAATTAATGCGAATAAAACATTCCTATTCATTTAACAGAATCCATACAAACGTGAATGTACTGAAATAATAACAAATTCGAATCGGACCTTTTGTTTCCAAGGACCTAAGGTTCGCAACTGACCAGAAGCTTCTGCAATCGATTTTGTGCTGCGACTTGTATCATCTTCTTCTCGTTCAATTGCTGTACCGAACGTCGTGTAATCTTCTTTATCACTCGCCATATTTAAGTAGTAATGCGTGTGTATTGAATTGAATTCGAAGTATGAAGGATTATATAATTTTGATTCTAGGTATCCACTAGAAATAATGTATGTTATTCCAGTGGCGTCACATACTGAACAAGTGGTTTATGGGGATAGACGGAGTATCCGTATTTGTTCTCGTGTGTGTTTAGCCGTGAATATGCACGCCCCCCCAGCTATATTGAAGAATAATTAATACTTTGATATGAATTCTATTTCTATTTCTATTTCTATTCTATTGTAAACGATTTTTTTATTTTGTTTTATGAATCTCATCTTTTTTTTTTTATATTGGTGATTTTAGTGTCATCGGTCATTCGTGTGATAAAGTGATTTACTTGAGACATATGGATTTCGAGTTAACTTTTTAGGAGAATGTGGAATAAACGCTCATTTCAGCTAAGTAGAGTCATCTACTTGAAAGGTTGTGTTTGTTGGTTGACGTGTTTTTGGCCAAAAGACAATTAATCATGAAATGGTGTAAACCTTAATGAAATAGTGTAAACATTCATGGTACATTTTGATTAAAAGTTATAAGTATTCATGGCAGATGCGAAGTTAGGATTTTTCTCACCGGGGGCAAAAAAAAAAAAATTAAACCATAGCAATTTTTTTGGACAAAATTTGAAGATTTTGGGGCAATAGTTGAAGATTTTTGGCAAAATTTGAAGATTTTGGGACAAAAGTTGGAGAATTTGGGGCAAAATTTGAAGGTTTTAGGGCAAAATATGTAGGTTTGGGGGAAAAAAAAAATTCACCGGGGGCAAAGTCGAAAAACCCAAAATTTTTACACTAAAAAAAAAATCACTGGGGGCAGCCGCCCCCTCTGCCACCACACACTTTCGCCCTGATTCATGGACACCTTTTACTCAGAAGTTGTAACCATTCATGGCACTTTTTAGTCAAAAAGTGTAACCTTTCATACTCTATACATAGAGAGAATTTGTCTCATATTTAAATTTAAAGATGATGAAAACATGAACACTTACAATATACAAATTAACTATGTTATTGACTCTAAATTTTAATTGTTAATATTGTGGTTATGCATTTATCTTATCTTAATAAAAATTTCGTAAGACAATATATTTATATAAGGTCGAAATACATTATTAGAAAAGTGTTCACATGATTCAAAAGTTTATCCGGACATTCTCTATACCTTATTTCCCACAAACTAATAAAGTATTTTCGTTGGATGAACCTTGATGGACATAGGTAACTTCGGTGACTATAATGCATGGAATTTATTCTATGTGAAAAATTGGGATTTAATCGGAGTCAAAGGCGTGAACCGTATTGCAATTGTTACGAGAAAAGAGGAATAGATGGGTCATGGGTGTAAGTTTGATTTACTTCGTGGAAGGAATTTTCAAACAAGATGAGTTGCATCAAAAAACATACATGTGCAAATGAAGATATATCTTCAAGTGTCACTTGGATGAGAATTTATGCAATATTGGAATATGTCTTGCGTTTCTTCCATATGGCTGTAAGAGCATACGGTGTGGAGGAGGTCACCCCGGCGTCGGTTGCCCCACCGACCGTCACCCCACACCGCGCCGGCGTCGGGGGTGCGTCGTTAGAGCCGGCGTCGCTGGCAAGACTTCGGCGTGTGTTGTTTAGTGGGCCCCATATTCAAAATTCTATCCGTTGCATTTTCTTTTTCATCCCTATATATAACCCATCATTTTCATTATTTACATACAATCTGCATCATTTAACAAAAAAAAAAAAAAAAAAAATTTCCTTTCTCCTTGACAAAAAAAAATATGGCCAATCGTTGCTTGATCAACCTCGACGTGCACTACCACGGCGACCTATCCGATAACCGCCAATATTGGCTCGACGGGTACACACAATCGTTCGAAGCTCTAGATGTTACCGGCTTCGATGTTGAACGCGTTGTGAGCTTTATACGCGAAATGGTAGATTGCGAAGCCGCTGACGTTTGGTACTGTGACGAGGTCACGGATTTGTTCAAGGTATTTCAATCCGAAGCCGTGTGGGAACGAATAGTCGGAAAGGTCAAACTGAAGAACAAACGTATCACGTTGTACTGTAGGAACGTGTGGAGCCTTCCGGCTTCGAACGGTCGAGACGATGATACGTCTTCGCATGAATCCGGATCTCACACTCGCTATGGACGTTAAATTGTTGTTATTTTTAATAAGTAATTTTTAGGATTTAATAAGTAAGTTTAGGATTAATAAGTAATTTTAGGACTTTTTTAATAACTTTTAATTTTAGGTTTTTAATTGTAATCGTTTTAGATTTTTTTTTTTTTTTTTTTTAATAAAAGTGTATTTTAGGATCTTTAATGTATTTTTAAATTTAATATTTGTTCGTATTTTTATTAATTATATTTAATAATGTGTTAAAAATATATAAAAAATTACTTATTAAAAATAATTGGTGGACCCTATCTTATCTCTTCAAGACACTGAACTGACATTCTACCCAATTCCCACCAGTGTCAGTTTTCAGTATCAGTCCAGTCAGCGTCCAGTCATCAGCAAGACACTGAACTAACACCGAACTGACGCGTCACCACACCCAGTGCTTTAAGTTTTTAATGTTTATTTCATTATATTTAAAATGTAGAAAACAAATTCCATTGTGTAATATGGTTTGCAGTTATCGATCAACCATAATAAATGACACTTCTAGATTTAAAAATAATATAAGGAACTTGTCATGGGTTTCCTGCTGTACATCGTATGCATTAGAATTTAATAAAAGCATCTTCCAAAGATCCCATGCGAAAAGATGTTCACAATAAAGTGGTTTATTAATGATAAAATACTCTAAATTGTAAACCATATTACGATTGACAATATAAGGATTATTTTCTAAAAATTGCCATGATGATCGCTTAATTTAGGATAACGATCATAACTACTTTTTGTGTTACTGAAAGAAAACATGATATTGTGTTACTGAAAGAAAACATGATATGAAATTATGTTTCATATTTTCTTTGCTACTCTCTATTTGTTTCCAAAATAAGTTTTGTGACTTTAGTATTCTCCATTTTAAAATTGGAGAAAATGGTTACGGTATATGTAAAAAAAAAAAAAAGAAATTATGGAACACATTGTTTCTTTATTTGAGAAAAAGGAAATTGTTCCGGTTATTGCTATTATATTTTCATGGTCTTCACTTTTGGAAAACACACCGGATATATGAGTAGTGTTTGTCTTCATTTAAAGTATCAAACTAATTTTAGTTTTGTGGCATAGTGCCCCTTTAATGGAAATTGTATCTTCCATGCCCAGAGATATAATTCTTGATAAGGGGATAGAATTATACTATGGTATTAATCATAATAGGATTTGTATATGGATGTGTGTTGTCAATAAAAGAAGGTTGGTTGTTTACATGTATTCTTTGGGTATTGACATGGACACCCCCTATCTGTTATTGACATTGTGATTTTGTTATGTCATTTAAAGTGATGATAATTCGATAGAAAAGTCACATAACAATCTTCATGATCGTGAAGTGACTTTTTATTACCAAATAAAATGTCCATAAAATAGTTGTTTATTTGTGAGGTATGTCCACAAACCATTTGATGGTCTATCAAAATGGTACAAGTTAATGAGACAAATATTTTTTAATATGAAATGAGGATTAGATGTTGCTTAATTGTTATCAAATACCGGTATGCTTTGGGAATTGGTAATATGATGTATGTGATTACATCAATTGACCAATATAGCATAGTGTTAGAAAGATCAAGTATTGTTTAGTGGAATCATTGTGATGGAGCTTAAGTACTTTAATAATTGTAAAAGATAACCATGGACTATGGTTTAATACACATTGTGAATCCTTATAGCATATTTAGAATATATTGAGTTCACTATTGATTAATAAGATGATACATATACTAGTTATTGGATTTTACACTTGGTGTGGATGAGGTATCTTGGATCAAAAGGTTGATTTGAGATTATTGATATTATAAAGGTTGGTAACGTCAAATCTATACATATTTTATTACGGGTTACCGGTCACTATTAATAAATTTAACGCATTTTGAAGATTCAGAGATAGTTCGAGCTTAAAATGAAGATTTATGGCCAAAAATTGGCTAATGAGCTTTAACAAAGATTTCGTACGAGTCTTGCACCAAACGACATCAAACGGAAGCAAAATGTCAAGCAAAACAACAATTAAAAAATCAAATTCTGTTGGGAAGACATAGCGGTCGCGAACAGCATGGTGCAGGTCGCGTAAAGCCAAACAGAAGAAGCAGGTGGTTTTCGAGTAGAGTAAGTCGTGATCGCAACTTGAAACTCACGGTCGCGAGATTGTTTTGTTTCTGCTGTTTCGCGATCGCCAACAAAAAGAAACCGGTCACAAGTTTAAGCATTTTTGTTGTTTCGCAGTCGCGAGATATGGGCTCGCAGTCGCGAAAATTGAACATGCATGACAAGTTTTTAAGCCCTAAAAGTATTTCCTCTAACCACATCATTAGAGTTAACTTTTACATTCCAATTTTCAATCTCTAGGTCAGTTTTTCTTCTATTTTTCAAGGGTTTTCACTTTTGTAATTGAAATTCAACATACAGATTGCACTTGTGACAACAATTAATCTTTGTAACTCTTATCTTTTATTCTTTATCTATTATCATGATTAATAACTATTTATCTTTATGCATGTTCTTCCCTTTTATAATTATGATTAACTAAATCTTTATGTATCTACATGGATGATTGAAATCTGGTGACGGATTACTATTTTTATTTTTATACAACTAATTAACATAAGTTATTTAGTAATTAATGACACTTACTCTACAAAGATAGCTTGTGCTTCAACACTTTAAGTGATTTAGACAATTGTGTGAATACATGCGAGACACCAGTGTAGGAACATAATTGGTGATTGGTTTGCATCTAATTGTTGCAATCGTGAGTTTGCAAAGGGACACCGAAGTAGCCTAGGTTTTATGTGAGTAAAATTGGACTAAATCGCATAGTTAATTGAATTAGAGGTGAATTAACTTGTATCTAGGTTAGTGACATTTCCTAGGTCAATACGTGTTAAGAAATTGTAGGAATAGACGGATAAATACGGTGTCATTAATTTTAGTTGTTTAATCGGATTTAATTAAAGCAATCCTAGTCAGGTGAACTGATTCTATGTGGATATCATTGTCCTTTGATTTTCTTATTTTATTCACTTTACACATTTAGTTTTTATATATAACTCATCTAGAAAAACCCTTTTTTCTTAGGATAATTGTAACAACCCTACTTTTTCTGTTACTATCGTTACTTGTCCGTTAATTATTTAACGGTGATTACGTAGAGCTTTATGTGTTTAACTGATTTAAATGCATACATGATCCTAGTGGATTACTTGAATTAATATGTTTATATTAATTGATGAACTTGTTTCGGATAACGAAATACTTAGAAAACGATACGATTTCGATAATCGCATAGAAAGCCTTTCAGTTTATGGAACTTACATTTCAATAAAATAATTATTTTTAATAATTATTAGCTTTACGAAAAACTTATTTAATTTATTATTTATTTAATGAATCAAACCCGATGGATTGCGTTTCAATGACCGGTTAACGTTCCAGGGACCCGGTACGGTTAACGGCACTCGAAACAGACCACGCGCATACGAGTAATTAAGCAAAACTGAGCCTGAGACCCCCCAAAGTGAGCCCATCGGCCGAACCCCCTCCCCTCTCCCTTATTTGGACTTAAACTTGCTAAATGGGTCACTAGTGCTTGTTATATGAGGCCCTAAACTAATTAACTAGTAAATAAAAGTTCCAGACACTCCCACACTCAAAACCTAATCGACATCTCTCCCTCTCCCTCCCTCTTTTGGCCATCGATCATCACCACACTACAACCACCATCATCACTCAAAATTAGAAGAAGTCTTGGGCATAAAGGTTGTTCCTTTGATCGTTCTACACACGCTAGTACCAATTAATTGTGTTTTTGAGGTATAAAACCATTAACCCTAATCTCTTTAAATCTGATTTTTTTAAATTACATAGTGTACAAGAGTCTAGTGCACAATTGGTCGTGTTTATACTCGTTGTTAGTCGTTATTTTGTGTGATTGATGTGTTTTGATGTAATCACGAATTGATTTGCTATGAATTTGGTTAAATGAATTTACTTACTGTTAATATAATGTATCTAGATGGATAGATCTCAAAAATTAATAAATATGGACTTTGGATTTGTTTGATTTCGTTACCGGATGCACTAGTTATGATCAATTGAAGTTTGTGCTAGGGTTTTGCATGCAATACGAACTTTCTGGTATTTATGCCTTACGAATTAGTCATTGAAATGCTAACCACTGGATTCCTTGTTAAAAATCACTCAAGATAGACTTAATAATAATGCTAATTGGTTATGTATAGCTCTCGGTATGATTAAACGAAACTGATGTCTTCTATTGCTCGGAAACTGTTCTCATATGCACACGAAATGACCTCACATGAACTATAAATTGTTTGAGACCTTGATCTTCTGGAGTATTGTCATTTAGATGTTCCTAAACAAATTTCATTTATATGATAGCTTCTGAAATCATTGTTTGCTATGTGTTATATGCATCACCAAATGACATGTCTGGATGTTGTCTAAATCAGAAGGTCTGTAAAGATATGCAAAACTGTATAAAATGACTACATGGATTGCTTTGATTAATTTTACCACTAAAAATTTGGAGTGTCTAGAGTCCTCTATAATTGGCCGTTCGTTAATTGCTATTTTTTATATTAAATGAGAATTTTTCTAAAACTATTGGGCGAGCAGAAACTGATTTGGTAAACCTTAACTGAACCTTTTCTGAAACCCGACTTTTAGACATCGTATGAGGGCTTGACTAGGCTTTTTGGAAACGTTTATGAGTCTACTTGTGATCTGGAGTTTTCCATATCACCATGATTTATGTGCTATAAGTTATGTTCGTTGTTTGCAACTTGTGCATGAATTTTATGCGATACGATAAACTGTGAACGTGTATTTGACAAACTGTGAGCTAAAACATGTTAGTTGACTTAGGATTGACATATTGACCAAGATTTCATGACATACTGATATGGTTGACTTTATTTGACCAGTTTGACCAAGTTTGACTTTTGTGTGACTTTGGTTGACTTTCGTTGACTTTCTTGGACTAGTTGACTTTTGCTTACTTGTTGAGTCAGTCTGAGCGCTGGGACTATGCGTACACTATGGGTTGACATAGTGTGACCTATGTATCTACTTAAGGTAACCTATTTGATTAGATTGCGCTTTACGGTCGTGATCATCCGACTACCGTACTGTTTTACTAAGAAGTTTAATGTACTTTTCAAATTAATGTGAGTCTACAGTCCCTACTACTTTTTACATATGATGAGATAATGTCTCAAATGTTTTACATATTAGGCACGAGTAACTAAATGATATACATATGAGTTCAGATCAAAAATCTCTTAGCTTGATTATATTAATTACTTTAAGTAAGCTCGCCTTATAGGGACGGTACCGTTAGATTTGACAAACCTCGCCCCAACGCACGGGGTGATTATTATGTTGTAACTTGTACACTTGATCGGTGTATGCTTAGAAAGGGTAAAAGGAAGACGCGTAGCGAATGAGCTATTCGCATGTTAAAGTCTTATAATCAAGTGTTCAGGATAAATGTATAATTTTTACGATATTTTCAAGAAATCTTGTGGCCTAACTTACGATAAATGCTTTACTAAACCTATAGATTCACTCAACAATTTTTGTTGACCTTTTGCATGTTTTTATCTCAGGTCCTTAGAGGTATTGCTTCCGCTAGCCGAAGTTATTATGATTGCTTGTTGCTAATACTGGAGTGAAGTACAGCATGCTTTATCATTTCTTATTTCAAGAACTTACAATCGCATTGAAAACTATTTAATTTAAATAATGTTTTGAGATTATTTATGTTGGTCATTGAAGTCAAACTGTTTTCGGAGTTATTTTACATTTAATGACTTTGCCATTTGAAATTTAATGCGAATGCTTTTCGGAAACGTGTCATATAGAGGGCGTGACCGTTAAATGTGGGACCAGAGTTAATACGACGTTAGTCGATTCTGACGGGGTATTACATATGGTATAAGAGCGGAACGGTTACCTAGGAATAGGCTATATTAAAGTGTCGGACCTTAGGGCACCTTTTGAGTCTAAACTGTAACGGTAGACTAGTTAAGCTACATAGACTATAGTTACACTACTTGCTACTTTATTTGATTTTATATCTAAATGATATAATTGCTAGTGTACTAACTTTGTATTTTTCTTGAGTGCTAGATGACTTCTTCCAATCCCATTATTCTTACCGATTCCGACACGGAATCCGAAGAGACAGTGCAGACACAGGAAAACCATGTACCTAAGGTCGAAGATGATGTTATGTCAGAACCTGAGACGGAGTCTGAACCGGAGGAGGAACCTGAGGAGGATCCCGAAGAGGATTCGGAGGAGGAACCTGAGGAGGATCCGGAGGAGGAACCTGAGGAGGATCCCGAGGAGGACCCGGAACCCGAATTCGAATCCGAACCCGAGATACCCGATTCACCTACTGGCACCAAATCACCTTTCAAACACCAATACTATGATAACCCCTACGGACCTAAATCCCACCGTAGGATACTGAAGGGACCCGCCCAAAACATGGACCCATTTTGGCAAAACTTTTCACATGACAACCGAACACTTCAAGAGTGCCGTTGTTTCCATCCCTATGATGCTTCTACTTCCAAACCTAACACCTCTACTGCTGCTACCAATAACAATGATACCGATGAACTTAAGCTGAGATTTGAGAATTTGGAAAAGATCGCCGAGTACCTGTTGAAAGAGCTTCAGAAACCTAAATAGAAATGCCTTGTTGAACTTGTTCCACTTTTCTAGATACTATTTCATATTATCACTTATTACTCGGTATTCACACATACATTGTTTGATGTGGTTTTCTACTATTCATGGTTTTTACGTTATAACTTTTGGGATATTCTATTTCTTTATTAATGCATGAATGATAAATGAATAGTTTTGCTACTTAAAGTGATTGGTTTACTATTATTATGTGATGCGTGATGATTTATTAATAACTGTTATTAATTTTTTATTGGCACTGCTGTCATCACTTCTTATTGCTACTTAGTGTTGATACTACTACCGTACACTTTCATCACTACTATCACCACTAAGCATTACATGCCGATGCTACTACTTACTACCATCACTACTAGAATCTTTACGATTTATATTATTTACTATGCATCACTGCCTGTTGCTAGTATATTTTTACGTACTGATTTCATTGACGCTAACCTGGTGTGTTATCTTGACCAGAAAGATAATGCCGCCAAAGAAGATTACCCAAGCTGATGTCCGTCGGTGGATCACCGACGGTCTAACTGAAGCTGTGGCTGAACTCCGAAATGAAACCAACAGCAACAACACTAACAACACTGGTAACCAGCAGAACCACAACAATCAGGACACCACCAATAATTAGAACAACAACAACCAGGATACCACCAACACTACCAACGACACCGACAATCAGCAAATCAACACTATCAACACCAACAATGTCAACACCAACACTAATCAAGGAGGATGCACGTATGAGACCTTCTTGAGCTGCGAACCACATTCGTTCACTGGTACTGAAGGCCCGGTCGGCATAACCCGTTGGTTCGAGAAGCTTGAGTCTGTTTTTCATATCAGCGGCTGTAGAGATGCTGATAGAACGAAGTTTGCATCCTGTAAGCTGTCGGATGGCGCTTTAACATGGTTGAATACATATGCGAAGTCTGTAGGTATGGATCAGGCTTTTGAAACTACTTGGGAGGATTTGAAACAGAGCATGATCGAAGAGTATTACCCTTATAATGAGGTTGTTAAGATGGAGCGGGAACTCCAGAACTTGAAACTGGTTGGTACTGATTTACCCAGCTATACTAAGAGATTCTTTGAGCTTGCTCTTATGTGTCCGAACATGGTTACCCCTGAGCGCCGAAAGATCACTTTGTATGTGAAAGGGTTAACTGAGAATATCCAGGGCGGTGTGACTACTTCAAAGCCAAGGACTGTTCATATAACAACCCGAAAATTTCTGACAAAATTTAAACTAAACTTTGACTGTTTCCGACGAATCACGAACAACCGGTTATAGAAAGAGATGTAAAAATATATGTGTGTGTATATACATCACTTACAATCATTATTATTATCAGAATTATTAATATTAATATTATTAATAATTATTAATATCATTAATATAATACTAATATATCATTATTAATATTATTAGTATGAACACTTTTACTAAAATCATTAAGATTATTATACAACAACAACAACAATACCCAATCCCACACTTGTAGAGTATGGGGGAGGTGAGACGTATTAATAATATCATATAACTTATTATTAAGATTATTATTATTATTAATAATATTTATTATCAATATTATTAATTATAAGTAAACTTATCATTTTATTAAAGTTATCATTGTTATTATTATTAATATTGTCATATTAATATTATTATCATTATTTTTACTATCTTTATCAATAATAATATTATTATTAATATTATTATTAATTAATATTATTATTCTTAATATCATAATTATTAATTAGTATTAATTATTAATATTATTCAAGTATAAAGTAAAGCAGCAAGTAACCAAATTAGGTTAATACCCTATCTGCCTTTTTAATTCTTTTATCTGGTCGTAATCTTCTTCCCATTCTTTATCTGCATTATTTGATATCATGACCTGTTTATATATTTTTATATATCTATCTCTTTATTAAAAAAAAAAAAAAAAACAAAACAAAAACAAAATCGTGACAGCCATTTTGTTTTGTATTAGGTAACTGCTTTCATTTTTTTTTATCACGATCTGCTTTTGATCTGTAACCATACCATCTGTTTCTTATATTTTTTTTTTCTATTTCCTCAGATCACGATTTTTTTTATATATCAATCGTGATATATATTTTAATCCCTACTGGTTTTTATTTTTGGATCCAAGCAACCCAATTTGATTATATAACAATCAATTAACTCGTCATTATCATCCACTGCAAATTCGAAAATCAAAACAGAAATATATATTTTTTTTTAAAACATCGATACCTCTGTTCCTATTTCAATTATTCAAAAGTTCAATCTCGAAATCCATTACAAAATACATAAATACAGTTGTATTAGGAATTCAGTTGTTAAACTGCCTGTAAATTTTCATCTTCCAAATCCTAACAACGAAGTTTAATTTTAAGAATCAAAGATTCAATATTAAAAGTCAAACGATTGTTTATCGATTCAATTCGGGTTCTCTGATATAATTTAAGTTTAATGGGTGATGAAGAAAGTTTCTTGGAGCAAATTAGAACATATTTCGTGTTGTAATCACAAGCCCAAACAGCCTTAAAACCGAAATCACGATTCATGTTCATAAATATTTTTTTTTTCTCGAACAGCGATGTTTTCATTTTTTTTTTTTCTTCTTTCGTGTCTGATAAATTAAAGCCACAAGTACTAGTCGTTTTCTGTTTCGATCAAAGAACCTAAATCAATTATTCTGATGATTGATTCTTCCTGGGTCGATTTGTTTATGTTGATGATGAAGAAGAAGTTAAACAGAACAGACGGGTTAAATATAACCGGGTTATGAATATAAACAGAAAATCGAGAATGGTTCAATGGTTTGGGGTGTGTTCGGGTTTACAAGGGGGCGCGGGTTCGAGTCCCGTCATGGGCATATTTTTTTTGTGAAAGGCTTCTAAGGTAGTTTTCTATTTCTATATTATTATTATTATTATCCTTATTGTTATTATTACTAATGTTATTAAAATTATTGTTATTATAATTATTGTCACTAGTATTAAAAGTATCACTATAAATATTAGTATTATCATTATAATTATTAGTATTATCATTGTTATATTTACTAGTGTTATCATTTGAGGTTATTATTGTTTTTATTATAGTTATTATTATTAATAACAAGTATTATTATTATTATTAATATTAATATGACCATTTAAAATATCTATTAAAACTATAATTATTGTTAAACTTACCATTATTATTAAAAATATCATTTATACTAAAACTATCATTTTTATTTTTATTTTGTTTTTAGTACAACTATCATTTGTATTAAAATTTCTATTATTATCATTATTAGTAAATCATTATGATCAAAACTATCATTTTATTGAAACTATCATTTTAGTAAAATTTTCATTTTTACTATCATTAAAATTACATCATTATTATTATTAACATTTAATTACCAGTATCATTATCAATATTATTGTTATTTAAAAACAATACAACGCTTTATTCGCTATCAGTATTAAAAATCATTTTATCAAACAAATACATATATATATATATATATACAAATATATATACAGAAATATATAACAAGTGAAATAATACATATAAACTTATTCGATTACGAGTATATGTGTTAATATATACATACTTGATTTAGGTTCGTGAATCCGAGGACAACTCTGTACTTGTTCAGTGCTATCATACGCATATCATACAAACTATCATATCGTATCGTGAGTTTTCATAGCTCCCTTTTTATCTATATTTTTGGGCTGAGAATACATGCGCAACTATTATAACTGTTTTACATATTAGACACAAGTACGAACTTAAAACTGTGCTATGACTAGCTTATGCTACTAAGACCCCACAGTGATATTTTTTAATTGCTTTCAGGATAAGGCAAACTTAATTATTGGGGATAGGCCTATCGGGAGTAACGTCCCCGATACATTTGACCGCGATGTCTTTGTATTACTTAATAATGATTTAAACATGGTGATAAGGTACTGCCAACTTATCATCGGGGCAACAAAACAAACGTTTAGTCTAAAATATCACGAAACAGCACTACTATTGGATCTGCGAGATCTACTTTTTGATCCTGCGGGAGATCAACTTTACAAACTAAATCTTGTGGTCTAACACTATTACTGAAATCATTATTTATGACAAACCTATGAACTCACTCAACCTTTGTGTTGACACTTTAAGCATGTTTATTCTCAGGTACTTGAATATTGCTTCCGCTGTACATCTACTGCTTTGATGATGATTGCTTGTTATGCTTGAAGTCTTCATTACATATCATATCAATTAAAGACATATTTATCTTCCGCTGCAAAACTCAACAAAACGTCTCATGTAGAGTCGTTCTCGTTTGTACAACTGTAATTTGATATAATTAGTGACGTTTCTTCCAGGCCCTATTTGGGGGCGTCACAGTTCAAGAGGCCATTGAGATGGCACATGAATTGATGGATCAAATTGAACAACGAGGAAAGGCTCCTGAGTCAATTGAGACTAACACTTTTGACAACAAGAGAAAGTGGAATAATAACAAAAACCCTGGAAAGAACTACAACCAGCAGCCTTACAAGAAACAGGATGCAGCCAAGGGTAACACTGCTGCCCCGAATGCCAATTCTAGATATAAGGGAAAGTTTTCGTTATGTGCTAAATGCAATAGGCATCACCCGGGAAATTGCATGAAGGTGTGTGATAAGCGTAAGAAGAATGGACACTTGGCCGCGGAGTGTAAAGCTGGTACAAATGTTTGTTATGGATGCGAGAAAACTGGTCATTTTAGAAAGGATTGTCCGACTGCAAGTAAGAATGTTGAACCTGCTAGAGGAAGAGCTTTCAACATCAACTCTAGTGAAGCTCGTGATGATCCCAAGTTAGTCACAGGTATGTTTTTACTCGACAATCAACATGCTTATGTACTTTTTGATTCTGGAGCTGATAGGAGTTTCGTGTCTAGAGATTTTTGCAATAATCTTAAGAATCTTGTATCGCCATTAGAAAACTTGTACTCTATAGAACTAAAGAATGGTAATCTAATGAGAGCTGATAAGGTCTATCGTGATTGTACTTTGATTTTGGCTGGAACATCTTTTACAATAGATGTGATACCGATTAAGCTGGGAAGTTTTGACCTTGTAGTTGGAATGGACTGGTTAGCTTAGAATAGATCCGACATCGTTTGTTACCAGAAATCGATTCGCATACCTGTTACCGAAGACGAGCCTTTGATGGTGTATGGAGAGCGAAGCAATAAACCGCTACACTTCATTAATTGTTTGAAGGGGCAGAAACTCATAAGTAAGGGTTGTCTTGCTATGTTGGTTCACATGAGCAAAACTGAACTTGAAGTCAAGAAACTCGAAGGTGTGCCGATTGTTAGAGACTTTCCCGATGTTTTTCCGAATGAGCTACCCAGATTGCCACCGCATAGAGATGTAGAATTTCAGATTGACTTAATGGCTGGAGCGGCACCTGTAGCGTGTGCACCGTATAGACTTGCACCTTCAGAGTTGCAAGAGTTGTCTAGTCAGTTACAAGAGCTTTTAGACAAGGGATTCATTAAGCCGAGTTCTTCACCATGGGGAGCTTCAGTTCTTTTTGTAAAGAAGAGGATAGATCTATGAGACTTTGTATCGATTACAGGGAACTGAATAAGCTGACTATTAAAAATAGATATCCGTTACCAAGGATCGATGATTTGTTTGATCAGTTGCAAGGATCAGGATGTTACTCTAAGATGGATCAGAAATTCTATAGAGTACAAGTTTATAGGCATAAACTGCTTATAGTTGATTATAGTGAGAATCACTTTATATTTTTTAAAGCTAATCCTTATCGTTTTATGGTAATATTTAGAGTGTTGCCAAATTTATAGGCATGAATCGTTAACCAACAATATAACATCAAATTAAATTATGGATAACAATAAATCTTTATTATTAATTGCTACGTATACGAAAGCTTTACATATATGTAAGGGAATTTTAATTAACTTAAATAAATAAATAAAATATCTAATTAATGTTAATGACATCATCAAGATTGCTTAGATTTTTTTCTTTTTATTTTTGATTTTTTCTTAACAAATGTAGTCAAATATGACATCATCATTAGAGAATTTTAATATAAACTATATATATGTGTGTGTGTAAAATTTATGGCCTAAACAGGTCTGAAAGAAAATGAAATGAAAAACTTACGAGTTTTATAGTTGAACAAAACAAGAGTTATTATTATTATTATTTATTTGTAAAACATGTTGAAGGTGTGATAATAATGTTGTTAGTCTATGTTGATGATATTTTTATAACCGGAAATAGTGTTGGTGAAATAGGTAAAGTGAAGTTTATTTATTTTGAGAACAAGGTTAGATAGCAGGTAAGTTTGTTTCTCATAAGAAAATAAAAATATGTTTGAAATAGATTTACATTTTGTGAGACAAAAGAAAAAAAATAAAACCCGGTGTTATTTAAACCGAAAAAGTGGCTGATGCTTTCGCCAAAAGTCTTGTTGGGAGCAAGCATACTGAGTGGTGCATAATTAGTTTGTAGAAGGGGGGGTGGGTGTTACATAAATGCAATCTTAATAATTGTGAGTAATAATAAGTTATAACTCGGTTAGTTTAAAAGTGTAAGAGACTCAAATGAGCCATTTATAAGATAAGATAGATATAGATAGATAATTCGAAAGTGACACCTATTAAGAGATGACAAAGATTAAGAAAAGATTACAATTATTATTATTACATTCATCATAAATAAATTCATGAAAAGATCTAGAAAGATGGGATCGACAACATTCGATGAAAAGCTAAAAAAAAAAAAAAAAAAAAAAAAAAAGCCACAGGTACGAGTAGATAAGGTAGATCGAAACAGACAACCTTTAAATTAAGAAGCATCGCATGTGGTAGGGGTTCATTAGTGAGTAATAATAGGCTTGAGAGGATGAGCTGACAAATCCAAGCCTGCATCAAACTTCTCATCTAGCTCCCCAATAAAGCTTCTGCAAGTATAAACTTAAGTCATCTGATGTGGTGGCAAAACTATAAATCAACAAATGTTTGCGAAACTATGGTGTTAATTATCCGACTACTAAGTCACCAAATACTCCCAAAAAAAGAAAAAGTAAATAATCGTTAGACGAAATTGAACTGAATGTCACAGGTTGCTAAATATGTGTGGTATGTGTACAACCGCAACGCAACCAAGTTACATGCTTTTTATTCTATTTTATTTAATTATTATAATAATAAATTTATTATGTCTCATGTTCAGTTCGTTCAATTAAGCAATGATAAAGTAATGTGTGATAGGATGTTGTATTCTGAAGACAAGTGCAAGCGTGCATCCAAAACTCTAAGAAGAAAATAACGTACGTGGATGAAACAAACAAATTACTTACCCAAGGGAGCTTTCTTGAGGTATCCCAAAGTGCATTGTATTAGCGAGTTTCCGCATGTCTGTAATAGCATGTCTGATAAAACAAGCAGAAAAAAAAGAAAAAAACATTAATTAAAAACAAAAACACATTAATATAGCTTCCCACAAAAAGAAAAGAAAAAAAAAAAAAAAGGTTACTCAGTGGTGAGGTGCATATACCTCTCCATCATTTTACGAAGACGGCGACCACCTCTTTTCTTCTTAGGTTCAGAATCACGGACACGGAGTGGTTTGGGTTGCTTTTGCCACATTTCAATCTTGTTACGAATTTCTTCACGATACCTTCTTCCTTGACTTCCTGATGGATCACCTCTTATTGAGTCAACACGTGCTGCAAGAGTTGACTTTGCTGCCAGCAGCCGACACGCACGCATCTTGAGAGCAGGAGGTGTAGTCTGAAAAACCTCTGTTTCCTCAATGTAACCGACACGAAATTGAGATGTAGCAGTAGAAAAACCGGCCAAATTCTTCTTTTTTGCCCCCAAAAGCCGAACACTAGAAGCTGGCATCTTTGCTAGTGATGATAGACCACCTCCACCAGCTGTCACAATCAGTTTTGCAGCAACTGCATTCCCAACAATGGCGGAAAGATTAGGTGCAATGTACCCCATCCTACTTTCAAAGAAATCAACAACTTTCTTCTTTGATTCATCAAGAGTAAGAGCTCGATCACATCCCTCAATGGTCTTTTCAAAAACATCCTCAGGAAGTGGTTTGCCACTTGTAGTTGATGCTGTAACAGATATAACCATAATAATAGCCGAAGGCAACAGCCCTTCAAGATCTACAGGGTTTATTTCAATTTCATTCCCAATCTTCTTAACCACACGTGCATAATCAATCGGGTGGTCCACAAGAGACTCGAGCTCAGGAAACTTGAGCCGGTATTTATCACGAATGGAATTATGGATAATGACAATCTCATTTTCTATGTCAACTGACAATGCATTACACTCCACAATCAGCTGGTTGTACTCTGGATCGTCTGACCCCTTCTTCTTAAGAGCATCCTCAACTTTCTTCATTATATCTTTATATCTCTGTGTTTTTTCCAACTCTGAGACCCGAGTTTCTATATCAGGCATAACATCCTCTTCCATGTGCTCAGTATCCCCATCCAAGTTTTCATTATCATTGTCCAAATGAAACGAATCTTTCATATTTTCCTGAAAAAAAACATGAACATCACTGGTTATCCAAGTTCCAAACACTAAACAGATTCTAGTCACTATAATCAATATAAGTTTGTACACATATACTCTTTTTTCCTAATTTGGAAATGACAAAATTAACTAAACAAAATAACCCTAAACCATAAGCGCTTCAAATTAATTAAATATCCAATTTAAATCACAACAATTTCAGGTTTTTCTGATCAAAACTACTAGCTAGGGCTTGGTGTTAATTAACGATAACGAATTACTATATATTACATACTTCAAATTAAAAATACCAACCAAAAAAACTCACCATATACTACAGCCAAATTCTAATTCGATGGGTAACGGAGTTATCGACGGAATAACGGCCCTGAATCGTCCCCCCGGCTATGATAATTGACGGCGATTAGAGGATTACGAAGACCAGCGAATAGCCTTTTTCCCCTATTCTTTCTTTTTACTCGCAGTTTTTTTTTTTTTTCTTTTTTCTTTTTTTTGTGGAACGAAAACCAAACCAAGGCAAATAAATAAATACCTAAAATACCTAGTACCTTCTAAAGATGCGCGTTTGTTTTTTCTTTTTCTTTTTCCCTTTTTTTTTTATTTTTTATTTTCTATTTTTCTTTCACCTTCTCCTCTTCTCTTATGACTACGATGTGGCGGTATAAGTTAAAAATGTAAATTAATATTTGTGTAGGTTGATGATGACGTGCGTCTAACACCACACGTCACGCATAGCGCAAAACATACAAATTACATAACTTGCCCTCTTTTTAACACATTTTACGTTGATTAACCTCCAAGGACTTTCTAATGAATGTATGTGTTTTGGTCGTTCGAGTCTAACGTCATGCTTTCGAACTATATGCTATGATGTGTGGCGACAAAGTGAATAAGCCTTTTGAATTATCAGCGACGTCATAGAAATTCATTAAGCATATCGCTACTGTATAATAATAGAAACCCCGTAGGTTGAATTGTATTATTAATCAACTATATATAGACATTACAATTATACATTCTGACCCTAATGGACCGAGCCCATCTATACGATACAAGAATTGATAAAATTAAAAATAAAATTTAAAATATATCTAATGTCTTCATCTTGGAGCTTGGATAGTCTCGATTTGCACATTGACATTCTTCATCTATTTTTTTTAAGGGATCTAGCAATTTGGACATAGGTGAATGAAGATATTTTGGAAAGTAAATAAAGAAAACTTTGAAGGTTGATTTGATTAGAAACAAATGAGAATTAGAATAAGGAAAGCAAATAATATAGAAGAGGAAAGAAATAATATACGTTTTTTTTTTTTTTTTTTGGTAACAATTTAAAAGTAAAGAAGATCATGTTATAATAAAGAGAAATAATGTATAAATTAAAAGATTCATTGGAAAAGAAAATATTGAAGATAGTAATAAATTAAATTAGAGGATTAAAGGAAAGAAAAAAAATAAAAAATGTAACGAAGGATTTTGCTATGGTGGCTGATCCGAATCGAATGGTCAGCGAAAAATCTACACATGAGATTAACAAGTAAAGCTTTACTGCTATATTGAATTAAATAGTAGAGAACCAAGAAAATATGCCGAAGAGAGGAGTAAGATTTAATTTTTTTTTTTTTTTCTTTTGTTATTTACTAGAAGAAAATAGGAGAATGGAACAAAAAATAGAGATTGAAGAATCACAAGTTATAGAAGAAGTAGAACAGAGAGTTTAAGAAAACATCAAAAACTAAATATAGTTAATAAAAGAAAGAAGAAATTAAGTTTTCTTTTAAGATGAGTACGTAGAGATAGACACAAGAATCAATTTAAATTATGCCTTGTTCTTGCCAGACATCATACTTATAGAAGAATAGAACAAAACGAACAACATCGGTGGGTAGAAACAATTAAGCTGTCACCGATTGGTATAAGAAAATCTATGAATAATATCGCGGACGGGGAACGCGAAGGGAAAAAGAGTAAGAAGGGTGGCGACAGACTGGTACTCGTGGCGGCGGACCAATTTTTGGTGGCGGCGCCAAACCGGTTTTCAGTGGCAGTAGCAAAGAAAGAAAAAGAAGAGAGTATTGAAAACCTAAGCATCTGATACCATGTATAATAATAGAAACCCCGTAGGTTGAATTGTATTATTAATCAACTATATATAGACATTACAATGATACATTCTGACCCTAATGGACCGAGCCCATCTATACGTTTGGGTTGGGTCAGTCATAATATATTCTAATAGCTACCCATCCTTTAGTAATCAAAGTCACCTAATAAAACTAAACACCACTAGCCTTAACTAAGAATATTTTGAAAACCAATTGATCAAGCATAGAATAAATGTGTCGGGTTCGGGTCCATGTTTGACATCAATGAGGGGGAATTTAAGGGTCAATTGAGTTTAACTCTCCAGTCCGGAGTACCGTGAATAACCCCTTACGAAATGAGGATCTCAGCAGGGGTGGTTAAACATAGACCCGCCATCGACGGGTTGCCCGGTTTGCGATGGCTTGCGCTGGGTTGTAAGATTTATGTTCATAGAACGTTACCTGTAGATCGTGTCTAGTGAAGTGCTTTGAGTCCGGTAGCGCGGGTAGAATGGCGCCTTGTAATCAGCGCAGTTAGTTCGTACCTTAATACTAAAAATAGTATAGGTGTGAATCCCAATGGATCATGGATCTTGCCCTTTGGTTCGACTCCTTTATTTATAGCTACAGTGCCCTTTGCTCATTGGTGCCACATGTTCTTTGTTACTTTATTGTCTGTGTTGTCTTATCGTATGAAGGAGGGGACCAGGGGACAGTACTTTTAGCTTTTGTACAGGCTGTCTCTACCTTCTACTTTGTCGCAGGAATCGTGGTTCGTACACGACACATTGGCTCCATTAAGTGCGCTCTGGCCGTACCTAGCGCTCATTTACTTGCGCCTAGAGTGCCATAGCGCAAGGGCTATGCACACATGGTGTAAGCGTGATGCGCTACACGAGCTAATCGGGTATGCGTATCATTAAGTCCCCCCAGTTCGATATTATGCGCAAGGATTGCGCATGGTGTCGAACTCAGCTACTATCTTAACTCCATAACAGATGTGACGTGATAGCCGCCACATCACCTGCTTCATAGCATTGAATTCTGGCTCTCTCTTACATATATTCTGACACGTGTACGGTCAGGATCATTTACAGCCGTTCTTTTTCCTTTCTATAAATAGACCTTTCCCTTTCATTTTTTACTTTTCATTCACTTTCATCTTTCAACATGACTTCTTGCACGGATCTTTCCAATGTTGGTTCTATTCTTTCATCCATCACACCCCAATACGTGGCGCATCTCGCGAAGTGCTATCCCCCAATGGGGTTATTATCACCCATTGTTCCTGGTTGTTTAGACCGAGCAAACTGGTCTCCTGGCGGGAAAGTAGCTGTATACAACGCGATTTTTGAACGGGGGAATCTGCACATTCCTCCTACAAATTTTTTTATGCGCGTTCTTTTCCATTTTAATATAGGCATGGGTCAGTTAGACCCTGATAGCGCCCGTCGTCTTATTATTTTTCAGATGTGGTGTAAAGCGCACGGATTTATTCCCACGGTGAGTTTATTCAAGAACGTATTTCTTTTTGAGCGATTTGACACTGGCTGGTTCACTTTGCGTGATACTATTCGTTTCAACGATGGAACGGTGGAGGAGACTGTGCCAGATTGGAAGGAACGCTATTTCTTTGTGGATAACACGTTTATCCCTCTGGAGTTTTTGAATGTGGGCTCCTGGCAATATAGCTATGATGAGAGTCTAAACTCCGCGCCACCTTTAAGTTCTAGCGAACAATCAATGCTGGATAAGTGTGTGGGCCGCGCTTTGCCATTGCGTGCTTATGGTAATAATGTTTTATACGCTGGTGGTATATCCGAACATTGGCTGGATCCTAATTACTATACTCACTTTAGCCTCCATCTCCAAGGTATCCAAAACTTTCACTTTGTTTTCCTTTTGATTTTTTCCTTAATCGTTTCGTTTGTGTTGGTAGCAATATCTTTTGCTGAGTATCTGGAGTTTTCGTCTTCCCCGTCTGTAGCCGTGGATCGCATGCCATTGGGGAAAGGTTTCTCGGCCAAGCGCCCCGTTGCAGCTGCTTCTACTTCTGGTTCTTCGCGCAAGAAGAAGAAGAAGAAGGTTTCAGCGCAATATGTTGATCTGCCTAAGCGATGTCCTCGTGGGAAATTTGTTCTCTTGCGCGATGATGTGCCCGTGCAGAAGAACCGAAAGAGGTCAACCGCTCCTTCTTCGTCAAATCGCGCTCGTACTGGTATGTTTTCGCGTCTCTTTCTTTACGCAGTTGCTTATTCTTTTACGTTATTGGTCCTCGATCTTTCAAGCAGATTATTGGCACAGATCTACTGTGGGAGAGGGCACGGGCAGACTTCATCCATCCCCCATCCAAGTGGACAGCGATTCTTCCTACCCGTGGGCACGGGTACGGGTAAAAAGTTATACCCGCCGATGGGTCGCAGGCGGGTCGCGGGTATATACTACCCGTCGCGGGTAAAACCTGATCCGTTGATCCATGAAACTTTTTATAATTTACCCTTGAGTTTACATATACAATTATTAAATTTAAAAGTGATTTTACTTATAATGCAATAATATAATGATATATAATTTTAGATATAAATAAAAAAAACTTAATTATATATCACCTGTTTTGAAAAATCCAAACAATTTTTATTAATAACGTACATTAGTATATACCTCAAGTGCATAAAAGAGTCATGCACATTCAGCCAATAAACTAAACTAATATGTACACAGAGGTGATATAGAAAATCGAATGCAGTTAACAATTACAGTGAGAATTTAACCCCCTCAAGTCCTATTGTTGCACAACTCATAAAATGAACTTTGATTAATAAGCCACATATAGCTTGTACATATAGTTATAGTTGTAATTACAATCAATTGGCTTATTTTATCTTTATATTTTTTATTAACTAAGTTGTATACTTTTATTACCCGCAGGTCACGGGTATCCACGGGTAGCGGACATGGGCGAAATTATTTAACCCGCGGGCGGGTAACGGGTCTCAACGAGAAAAAAATCCGACGGGTGGGTCTCGGATATATAAGATCCGTGCCCGTCGCCCGCGGGCGCCATTCCTAGCTAATGGGCCTTTGTGGTAATCTCGAAAAGGCTCAGCAAGCCAATAAGGAGACACAGCCGCAACTAGATCGCGCCAATCGTCAGAAGCAGGATCATAAGGAAACCATCCGTTCGCTGAAGGCTCAGTATGTCGATCTAGAGCAGCGAGCGAAGTCAGCTGCTCACGAATTTGGGGTGCTAAAGGTAGGACTCCCCCGTATAGTGGACAATGCTTTGAATAGCGACGCTGTGAATGACCGGTATGAAGACGTGTTGAAAGCCATACAAGATGTCGAGCGTCTTCACTTCTGGGGGATCATAAAGGAGCATATTCAGATACCTGCCGTTTTCCCTAAAGCTATTCAAGATTGTCTCGTACCTGAGGCGTGCGAGGTAGCCAGGGAAGCTTGTATAGCCCTATGTCACATTCATATTCTCCGTCTGGAGGAGTTATCATGTGATCTGTAAGTGACGCCGTGAGATTTAGTGAATTCTAGGTTGTAGGCTTGCCTTGTAATGTAATAATGCGTTATAGCGCATGTAATATTTTGTAACTTGTGCATTTTTTGAGAATAAAAGTGTACTATTGTAATGTAAATTTGTGATATTGATTGTTCTTGTTATCAATAACTAGATTTGTTACTTGTGCTCATGGCATGTCGTCACGAATATTCGTGCGTATTGATATGCACTCAACACGCACTTAAATCGCACGCTTGTAACCGCGTCCAAGGGTTTGCCAAACATTAGTTTGGAACTGTGGTCAAGCGCGACCAACGCTTTTTTTTCTTATAGTCATGACTTGCAGATCTCTAGGTCTGCTTGGGTGGAATTAGGTCAACTCAATGACCGTCGCTCTCTGGTAAAATTCTATCGCAAGACAGACTTCTGTCGTGCAAGAGCTAGAGAAGTTCATCCCCTAAAAGGCAAATATATTCCCGTGCGCGTGCAGTTTACGCCAAGTAGCTATTCTGATTCCAAAGGTGCAAGAAATAATCGACTAAAAACCACTTGTTGCTTTAATATAATCGAAAAACGATTTTTACAATAACGCAGCACACTGTCGACCTACAAAGGCGCGTCGTTTAGTAATTACATGTAAATCAAGATAAAGTAGGTGAGTGATCAATTCTCCCAATTCCTATATTACATGTAACATTTTTTGAGCGCGGTAGCATGCCAAGTCCGCTTAATTGGATCACCCTTGAGCTCTGCTAATTTGTAAGTTCCGGTGTTACTGATCCCAATGAATTTGTAAGGTCCTTCATAATTTGGATCTAACTTTCCAGTGTTTTGGGCTCTGCTTGCTTGATTATCGCACCATACAAGATCTCCTACCTTGTATATCCTCGCCCGCACGCGCTTATTATAATACTTCGCGATGCGCTGCTTGTTGGTCGCTTCGCGGATTGCCGTCATTTCCCTGCGCTCTTTCGCGTAATCCAAATTGGTGCACAACCTTTCGTCATTTTCCTCTTCACTGTATGATAACACTCTTTCAGTTGGAATAGTTATCTCCGTTGAGATTACCAGCTCAGAGCCGTATACCAAGCTAAATGGTGTTTCTCTCGTGATGTTCTTGTGTATTGTTCTGTGTGACCATAAGACTTTGGGCAATTCACCCATCCTTTGCATTTCGTTCTCTGTCTTGCCTTGATGGCGTGCACAATATCTCGGTTTGTAACCTTACATTGGCCGTTAGCCTGAGGGTGCGCAACAGAGGTGAAATTCTGCTTGATGTTCATGTCTTGACACCAGCTGCGGAAGGGGTTACCTTCGAATTGCGTACCACTGTCGCTTATAATTTCGTTGGGTATTCCGAGCTTGTAAACAATGCTTTCCCAGAAAAAGTCTCTGATCCGCTTACTGGTTATGGTGCGTAGGGGCTTCGCTTCTACCCATTTGGTGAAGAAGTCGATAGCGACCACTAAATATTTTGCGTTCCCAGCGCCTTTTGGGAAAGGTCCCACTATGTCAATAGACCATTTGCAAAATGGCCATGGCGACGTGATGGGTATCATAGAATGTTGAGGTCCCCTACTAACTTGCTCGTGCAATTGACATTCTTGGCGGATCATTATCCTTTCGACTGTGTCAGCGTACATCTTTGGCCAGTAATACCCTAGCCGCTTAATCCTTTCAGTAACTGTCCTGAAGCATGAGTGGAGCCCACATGACCCTTTGTGAATCTCATCGATGATTGTCACGGCTTCCTTGGATCCCACGCATCGCAGGGTCGCGCCGAGATAGGATATCCGGTACAAGATATCTCATCGTAGTTCATAATTTGGCGCTTTTACTCTAATCTTCGTTGCTTCTTTCTCGTTTTCTGGCAGGGATCCGGTTCACATGAATTCTATAATGTCCGTCATCCAAGTCTTTTCTTCCTCTTCAACTGACGCAACCGTCATCTCTGGCTCTGTAGACTTTTTGAAAAGTTGTTCTACCAGTATCTTCTTTTCCAAATGATTAAATGTAAGAGCCGCCAACTTACTGAGTACGTCCGCTTGTTTGTTATGACATCTCGGTATTTGACTGATCCTGAAATCAACGAATGCGTCTGCCAAGGAGTGAACCAGAGCCAAGTATGACTGCATGGATTT
Source organism: Rutidosis leptorrhynchoides (assembly GCF_046630445.1). Classification (NCBI taxonomy): domain Eukaryota; kingdom Viridiplantae; phylum Streptophyta; class Magnoliopsida; order Asterales; family Asteraceae; genus Rutidosis; species Rutidosis leptorrhynchoides. The sequence goes on along the minus strand of NC_092337.1, from coordinate 338,214,595 downwards.
TTTGTTAGCGTCGAGCGTGCCATTTATCTAATTAGCGACCATTTGTAAGTCCACATAAGCTTGCAGCTTCTTTACCCCTATGTCCTGTGCTATCCGCATTCCCGCTAGTAACGCTTCATATTCCGCCTCATTGTTTGTTACTTTAAAGTTAAATCGCAGCGCGTACGTATGCTCTTCTTGATGTGGGCCTGTGAGGATTAAACCTGCTCCGGCGCCCTCAGAGCTTGATGCGCCGTCAGTATATAGCTCCCAAAGTTCCGGAGATGGTGCGGTGAGTTGTTTAGGATCGCAGATTGCTGGCATATCAGCGGCTGTCTCGGCCAGATAGTCTGCCATTACCTGTCCATTGATAGCGTTTCTAGCACAATACGCGATTTCATGCTCGCCTAGCTCTATTGCCCACTTGGTCAATCTCCCCGATATTTCTGGCTTGTAGAGTAGTTTCCGAATAGGTTGGTCAGTGAGCACCGTTATTGGATGCGCTTGGAAATACCTGCGTAGGCGGCGGGAGGTGATGACAAGCGCGCATACCAGTTTTTCTATGGGGAGGTAATTTAACTGACTTCCCGATAGTGCTTTCCTAACGAAGTATATGGGCATTTGGGCATCTCCCCGTTCGGCAACAAGGACGGAACTAATAGCTTCTTTATTAACAGCAAGGTAAAGTATCAAAGTTTCGCCCACGATAGGTGCTGTTAGCGTAGGGAAATTTTTGAGGAGCGCCTTCATTTCTTGGAATGCTTTTTCTGCCTCATCAGTCCACTTGAAGTTTGATTTTTTGGCACAATCTTTCAAAGTATGAAAGAGCGGGAGCGATCTTTTTGCAGCCTTGGATAGGAATCGCGTTAATGCAGCTAACTTCCCAATGAGGCTTTGAACCAACTTTTTTGTTCTATGAGAGGGCATCTTTTCAATCGCTTCAATTTTCTCTGGATTCGCCTTGATTCCTCGTGGAGTCACTATGTGCCCTAAGAAGTTTCCTTCTTCCTCCCCGAAGCTACACTTGGCGAGTTTAAGCTTCATATTGATACTTTTGAGCGTGTTAAATGTTTCAAGGGTGTCGGCCAACAACTGCTCCTCAGTATTGCTTTTGATGACGAGGTCATCAACGTATGCCTCAAGGTTGCGCCCGATTTGTTTAGCGAACGTTGTATCTATGGTGCGCTGATAGGTAGCCTCCGTGTTCTTCAGCCTGAAGGGCATCTTGGTGTAGCAATATATACCTTGGTCTGCATGGAACACAATTTTCTCTTCATCTTCTTCGGCCATTTGTATTTGGTGATACCCTTTGTAAGCATCCAAGAAACACTTAAACCTAAAACCCGCGAGCGATTCAACCTTCCAGTCTATCTCTGGCAATGGGTAATTATCTTTGGGGCAAGCTTTGTTAATGTCTTTAAAATTAATACAGAGTCGCCATGTCCAATCGGACTTAGCCACCAAGATGGGGTTGGTTACCCACGTCTGGTAGCTTACTTTGCGAAGTATGTTAGCTTTAACCAGTTTGTCGACTTCTCTATGCAACCATTCTCTTATGTCGGGCGCCATTTGAAAGGACCGGTCCTAATCCTCCCGGACAAAATCTTCAACAGTTGGTCCCATTGCGATGATCGACTCCATGTAATGTCCTTAATATGAGCTAATGCACAGCGGAAGAGTTAATTCATACCTGAGAATAACATGCTTTAAAACGTCAACATAAAGTTGGTGAGATATATAGGTTTGATGCTAGCAGCGTTATAACTATGGACCACAAGATTTCATATATAAACATTTTAATAAAAATATTCTAAGTGGTTGAGCACTTGGTAACCATACTTAACATTTAATCACGTCGCATATTCCCTTTATTATGAAATCTTACTACACCGTACCAAGGTGTAGTCACGAAACGAAGTACTGTGCAACCGTTGAATACTGGTCGTCCAGTCCGGTTGGGGTTGTCAGGCCCGATAGATCTATCAACAGGATTCGCGTTTACAATACCGCTGTAAATAATAGTTACCAAGCTACAGGGAAGTATGCCAGTGGTACAACTCAACGTAGAATATATTTTTCAGTTACTTGTGTCCATAACGTAAAACATAAAATACATGTATTCTCATCCCGAAATACTTAGAGTTTAAAAGTGGGACTATATACTCACCATACTGTATTTTGTAGTAAAAATACATATAACATCATTGATCAAGTATAAGGTTGGCCTCGGATTCACGAACCTATATCATTTATATATATATATTAACACATATAATTGTAATCGAACGAATTTACATATTAATAGTGATATAATTGTTATCTTAATTAAGTGTTTTATTAAAACCCTAATAAGTTATATTTATTAATATTTATTATTAAAATATTATGTAAGACCCGAATATTTATTTTGTATACTTGTTTATTAAAGGCATATGAGATCGGGCTTCGTTGAATATTTATATATATTAAAATTGGAAAAGAGCTGAATCTGTCAATCTGCGCGCCGCGCAAAGCGGCCGCGCGCCGCGCAAACGCGCTGACAGAACCTATCTTGTTTTATTTATTTTAAATGAAGGGTATTTGGGTAATTTCACATGGGGCCGGATTTGTGGGCATTATCAGTTGGTTTAGATCCAACTTTGGATCATTTCACATCCATTCATCATCCTCATCCATTCTTAGAGAGAGAGAGAGGTCTAGAGAGAGATTTGAGGTTTTGGGAAAGAAGAAGCTCGAATCGATCAAGTCTCGGGTTTTAAAGTTGTTCCTTTCGTTCTCGGCTACGCGGTGATAGTATTGGTAAGCTCAAACTCCGAATTTCATTTATTTAATTTGATATTCAAGTTAGGGTTTTGAGTTAATTTGTTGTAATACCCTTTTAGGTGATGAAATGGGTTTAGTGATGCTAGTAATCGGGTTTATTGTTAATTGTTGGTGGATTTTGGGTTGGTGAACAAATTGGCCATGTTTAGAACTTGAAATTTAGTTTAATCACTTTAGTTAGCGATTATGGAAGTATTGGAACCCATTGGAGGTTGTTTGGTTGACTAACTTTGACTTTGGGTCAAATTAGGGTTTGGTGGTGACTATGACCCGATTGGCGATTTAATGAGGTTTATAAACTTAAAATGGATTAAGTTGAAGTATAGAACCGAGTTAAATGTGTTTTGGTGTCAAAACTTGTAAAGGATGAGATTTTGGCCTTTATGGGTCAAAATTAGGGTTTAAGTGTCAAAATGGGTATGACACGTGTTTAACACTTGAGTTCGGGTTTAATTGGCATATTATGACCATTCTCACTTGTGTTAGTGATTATTGGTTAATTTTGGGCGCGTTTTGTACTTGGAAGTGCATTTGGGTCAAATTTGCACTAAGTGTCAATTTGGGTTGATTTGTGAATCCATTCTAAGTGTATTGTTGTAATTATGATAATGGAATAGGTATTTTCCATTGGCGAGTTGCAGATTATTTGGAAGCTTTCATCAAGACTTCAAGGTGAGTGATAATATCCTATATGCATATGTATGTGTAGGATGGGTGCGGGTCGGGTGAAGTGATTCTCGGTTATAGAGCTCACTTCACATATAGGTGGATTTGAAGGACTTGTGTATGAGTCCAATTGGCACGTTTGTGCGTCTTGGTTGACCATCTTTGGCGAAGTACACGTTTGTGTGCACGTTATCACACTTGGTTGTGATTTGGTTGTTATAACCCTAATGGCGAAGGGTTGATATGGTTGTGTGGTGGATTTTATAATCCCGTGACCGTGGGTTTTAGTATTGTGAAATGAATCTCGGGTAGTGCGGATTCATGGTGACTCGGGTTGTTCGGTCACCTTATTGGAGGTAATGAATCTCGGGTAGTGCGGATTCATGATGACTCGGGTTGTTCGGTCATCTTATGGTTGAGAAGTGAATTTCGGGTTGTGCGAATTCACAAGGCTCGGGTTGTTCGGCCAATGTTCGTGTGTTTGAGGTTAAGGGGTTAACCTTGTTCGTTTATATTGTTATATATATATTAATGTGTTGTTGTGTTGTAGCTAACCCTCCGGGTGTAGCTATTTGGCGATGTTTACTTTGCCGTTGGTGGACTATCTTTTGTGTTGTATCTTTAGCTCGTTGCTTAGATCGTACGGTATGCTTAGTGTAGACGCTTTATACTTGGATGCTTCGGTATGCGGTATTTGTTTTGTGTGGCGTATTCATTTTATACATATATATGTATGTAGTATATTATCATTCACTAAGCACTAGCTTACCCTCTCGTTGTTGACTATTTTTTTATAGATTTCATGCGGACGGTGGCTCGGGTAAGTGCGAGGACTAGAAGACTTTCATAGCTTGCTTTAGAGACTTGCTTTTGGATCGTTTAGGATTGGGTAGCGTATCCCCGATCGCCATGCTCGGCTTTGTGTTGTATTAAAGTCTTAAAGTCGAAAATTGTATTTTGGTACTTAAGGTGGTAAAATGGGTCGATGTGGGACCCGCTTCGTAAACTTAATTTTATTAATTAAACGTGTTAGTTTTATATGTATGAATTCATGGTTAAAAGCGTTTTGGCTAAAAACGTCGGGAACGGGTCAAACATTTTCACATTTCAAGGAAAACCGGACAGCGGGCTGCCAGACAGGTTCTGCGCGCCGCGCAACCTGTTGGCGCGCCGCGCAACTCAGCCAACAGCAAATTTTTTTTTTTTGTCATGAAATTTAACGGGGTTTTATACGCGGTATGGTTTGGGTTGTTACAAGTGGTATCAGAGCCTGGTCTAAGGGATTTAGGTGACTTGAGATAGGTGCCTAGACTTAGACTTTTGTGTGCGCGTAATTTGTTGCGGGACTTGTAGGATTACGGGTCAGGAACGGGTTTAGTTAGTGCCTTGTTTATAGGTTGACTAACGTTTATATTAGTAATGCGGATATTATTAATATATTATTTGTGTTTGTGGTGTAATTCTCGCGTGTGCTTCTATCGCGTAGAATTTTGTTTGTGTTTGTTTATAGCATCGAGCGAGGCGGTCGTTGTACTAACGAGTCGATGCGGCGTGCGTGCGTAATAAGAACTTGCAGACCTTATTACGGGTGCAAATCGTGTCTAACAAGTGATGTACGACGAGTGTTTAGCAAGATGGGGTGGTGTTGTGCGTGTCGTTTTATACGTGCGTGGACTAATCGTTTTGCATTCTTTAGAATGACGACGCGAAACGAGACCGAGACGAATGACACGGAATTTAACGCTAGAGTTGCGGCCGCCGTTGCGGAGCAAATGAGAGCGTTTCGAGAAGAAATGGATGGGAAGTATTCCGAATTCCAAAATAGGGGTGAAATGGAGCGTTGTCTTAAGAGCTTCATGAGGACTAGACCCCCGATGTATGATGGGAAGCCGGATCCTTTGGTGAGTACGACTTGGGTTTCGGATGTCGAAGGGTGTTTTCGTACTATGGAATGCCCTCCCGAGAAAAAGACGAGACTCGCTACTAGTTTGTTGCGGGGTAGGTCGAAGGATTGGTTGGATGGCAAGATTGATCTTGTCGGTGGTGAGACGTTTATGGCATTATCATGGGACGAATTTAAGGAGGAATTCTTCGAGGAGTTCCGAACTTCAGCCGATTTATCGGAATTGCATTGTGAGTTGCGAAATTTGCAACAGGGTTCTATGGACTTGAATACTTTAAAGACGACTTTTATGTCGAAGGCTCGTTTTTGCCCGGAATATTTGGGGAACGATCGTTTGTTGATGGAGGATTTCTATCGAACTTTGAGCGATGACTTGAAAAGCAAAATTAGCCGGGGTTACGCGAAGTCGTTTGCGGAGTTATTTGCGGTGGCTAGAGGTTTCGAGTCTTATACGCGATCGAAAAAGGACGAACCTTCAAGTGAGGGAAGGGTTGTTTCTTATGGTGCTCCGAGTAAGAGGACTAAGGGTCCGAGTGCGAGTACGAGTAAAGTGGTAAAGGGCGCGGTGGAATCTCGTGCGCCTAGATGTTTCAATTGTGGCGTTAGGGGTCACAAGTTGTGGGAATGCACGATGCCGAGAAGTGAAGGCGGAATGTGCTACTATTGTCATAAAGAGGGACATCGCAAGCCGGATTGTCCCGAGTTGGCGGCGGCGAATGCCGCAAGGAGACGTTGAGGTACGTTTCGTTTTGATAAATATGTCTTTGAATATTTATTTATGTGGCGTTTATGATCGGACTTGTTAATTGCATAGTGATTTGCATGTTATGGTTAAGGGTGACGTTCCTAACGAAAGTACCCTATGGTGATGTTTGGTTGTTGGACGAAGGGCGTAAGACTTGGTGTAACCAAGCATCCCTTAGTATTTGGGAAATGTTTCTACAAGCCACGGAAATGGTTTTGGTGTTCGATTGTTAAGCGCGTGTTCGCTTTTGGTGTTGAAGTGATGAACCATGAGGTTCGCCGGGTGATTGGAACCTTTGAGATCGAGTGTTTAAAATCTCGATGTGTGTTGGTAATGGAGTCTTTATGACGCGACATTAGGTGCCTCTTTTATACCTACTAGCGTGGTGTCGACTCCGATTGTGTTGTGGTTACGTTGTACTTAGGGACCCGGGAGAAACCCTTAGGTACATGAGTGACTAGGTGAAACTTGACAAACTAAAGCAATTGGATAATTGCGAGGGTATGGTTTGTGTAATCGTGATACACTTTTCGTTCGAAGTGTTTAAGGATTGATTGAAATCCTTCGCGTGCTCAAGATTAGAGCAAGGTGTGGTGATGGGTCGTGTGTACCCAATTGTTGGTAAAGTCTACCTTTGGTAGCATCGTACGGGTGTACGAGTTGTGATATAGGAACGTGGTTCCAAGTGGGGGAGTCGCACTCCCGCACGAGGAAGTTTTAGTGTGATATTTCGGATGATGCTTTTGGTAGATCCGGACACTTTGTCGAGACCTAGTTTTGGTCGATTTGTGGTAGAGTACGATTTCGGATAAATTGTACTTATGGTTTAGAGTGGAATTACCACCGAGGTGGTAATGTGGTAAACCTCGTTGAGAGATAATGGTCGTGTTTGGTGAGCAAGGTGAAATCCTTCGGTTAAGGAAGGTGTGTGTCGGGTTCTCTTTTGGAGAATTCTTGTTCGGTACCTATGTTTGATATAGGTGGTTCTTGCTCGATTATGGTATGTGGTTGATGAAGCATGACCTTCGGGGTCCGCTGACTTCATCGTAGTATTGTGGATTAATGAAGCATGACTTTCGGGTCCGCTGACTTCATTATAGTATGGTTACGTGATGGAGCATGATCTTTAGGGTCCGCTGACTTCATCATGGGAGTACGTGATTGATGGAGCATGATCTTTAGGGTCCGCTGACTTCGTCATGAGCGTGGTGTTGAGATCGGTGAAGCATGATCTTCGGGTCCGCTGACTTCATCCGGTATTGAGATTGGTGGAGCATGACCTTCGGGGTCCGCTGACTTCATCAAGAGAGTTGTGTTGTGGGACGTGAATATCGGGTTGTTCGTATTCACAATATTTCGGGTAGTACGATTGTCCCTGTTGGTTGGGCTCATAGTTTGAGGTAGTGAATGTCGGGTGGTTCGGATTCACTAAGGCTCGGGTTGTACGGCCATCCTCGGTTATACTATGTGGCGGTGGTAGTGAATATCGGTTTGCGCGTATTCACGATGACTCGGGTTGTGCGGTCATTTCGTTGTGAGATATATGGATTGGGTTGGTGGATTTCGGGTTGTGCGAATTCACTAAGGTTCGGGTTGTTTCGACCATCCTCCATATGTGTTTTGGCTCGGGTTGTTTCGGCCATGTTGAGTTGTAATCTATTGGTTGTTTGATACACCAATGGTGGGGTCGTAAGGACCATGTTGTGGGAACTATCGGTCGTTTTATGCGTCGATGGTGGGGTCGTGAGGACCACGTGGTATGATTAGTGATGCGATAGCCGTGTTTCGCTCACATGTTTGTTACGGGTGTGACGATGGACGATTTCGTACACCTTGGGATTTGTGTTCCCATAGCCGCTTTGGGCGCTATCGGTTTCTAACCGTGGATTGTGTTGTTACGGTAGTTGCGTATGGGTCGTATTGCGCACTACAATGGATGATTCGTGATTGGTGGTATCCGTAAGGATTCTTTTGGTTCGGTCTTCATTGTTTCGGGTCGTTGACCTTAGGTTGAGACTTGGTTGCTTTTAGAGTTGTACTCGGTATTAGCATGCTAAGGGATTGACATCCCGGTACGAGATTAGTTGAGTTTTCCCGATGTTAGGGTAAGAGCATGGTTTTAGTGCTCGGATTGTGGACTTGAGAAGTCGCGGGTGACGATTTAGTTGTGGAAGGCGATTCGTTGGAAAGAATTGCTTAGGAAGTCGGATTGAGACTTATGTCGAGGACCGTAGGGTGAGGTCTGTTTGGTTAAGTGATGAGGATCACGAGGACGTGATCGAGTTTAAGTGGGGGAGAGTTGTAAGACCCGAATATTTATTTTGTATACTTGTTTATTAAAGGCATATGAGATCGGGCTTCGTTGAATATTTATATATATTAAAATTGGAAAAGAGCTGAATCTGTCAATCTGCGCGCCGCGCAAAGCGGCCGCGCGCCGCGCAAACGCGCTGACAGAACCTATCTTGTTTTATTTATTTTAAATGAAGGGTATTTGGGTAATTTCACATGGGGCCGGATTTGTGGGCATTATCAGTTGGTTTAGATCCAACTTTGGATCATTTCACATCCATTCATCATCCTCATCCATTCTTAGAGAGAGAGAGAGGTCTAGAGAGAGATTTGAGGTTTTGGGGAAGAAGAAGCTCGAATCGATCAAGTCTCGGGTTTTAAAGTTGTTCCTTTCGTTCTCGGCTACGCGGTGATAGTATTGGTAAGCTCAAACTCCGAATTTCATTTATTTAATTTGATATTCAAGTTAGGGTTTTGAGTTAATTTGTTGTAATACCCTTTTAGGTGATGAAATGGGTTTAGTGATGCTAGTAATCGGGTTTATTGTTAATTGTTGGTGGATTTTGGGTTGGTGAACAAATTGGCCATGTTTAGAACTTGAAATTTAGTTTAATCACTTTAGTTAGCGATTATGGAAGTATTGGAACCCATTGGAGGTTGTTTGGTTGACTAACTTTGACTTTGGGTCAAATTAGGGTTTGGTGGTGACTATGACCCGATTGGCGATTTAATGAGGTTTATAAACTTAAAATGGATTAAGTTGAAGTATAGAACCGAGTTAAATGTGTTTTGGTGTCAAAACTTGTAAAGGATGAGATTTTGGCCTTTATGGGTCAAAATTAGGGTTTAAGTGTCAAAATGGGTATGACACGTGTTTAACACTTGAGTTCGGGTTTAATTGGCATATTATGACCATTCTCACTTGTGTTAGTGATTATTGGTTAATTTTGGGCGCGTTTTGTACTTGGAAGTGCATTTGGGTCAAATTTGCACTAAGTGTCAATTTGGGTTGATTTGTGAATCCATTCTAAGTGTATTGTTGTAATTATGATAATGGAATAGGTATTTTCCATTGGCGAGTTGCAGATTATTTGGAAGCTTTCATCAAGACTTCAAGGTGAGTGATAATATCCTATATGCATATGTATGTGTAGGATGGGTGCGGGTCGGGTGAAGTGATTCTCGGTTATAGAGCTCACTTCACATATAGGTGGATTTGAAGGACTTGTGTATGAGTCCAATTGGCACGTTTGTGCGTCTTGGTTGACCATCTTTGGCGAAGTACACGTTTGTGTGCACGTTATCACACTTGGTTGTGATTTGGTTGTTATAACCCTAATGGCGAAGGGTTGATATGGTTGTGTGGTGGATTTTATAATCCCGTGACCGTGGGTTTTAGTATTGTGAAATGAATCTCGGGTAGTGCGGATTCATGGTGACTCGGGTTGTTCGGTCACCTTATTGGAGGTAATGAATCTCGGGTAGTGCGGATTCATGATGACTCGGGTTGTTCGGTCATCTTATGGTTGAGAAGTGAATTTCGGGTTGTGCGAATTCACAAGGCTCGGGTTGTTCGGCCAATGTTCGTGTGTTTGAGGTTAAGGGGTTAACCTTGTTCGTTTATATTGTTATATATATATTAATGTGTTGTTGTGTTGTAGCTAACCCTCCGGGTGTAGCTATTTGGCGATGTTTACTTTGCCGTTGGTGGACTATCTTTTGTGTTGTATCTTTAGCTCGTTGCTTAGATCGTACGGTATGCTTAGTGTAGACGCTTTATACTTGGATACTTCGGTATGCGGTATTTGTTTTGTGTGGCGTATTCATTTTATACATATATATGTATGTAGTATATTATCATTCACTAAGCACTAGCTTACCCTCTCGTTGTTGACTATTTTTTTATAGATTTCATGCGGACGGTGGCTCGGGTAAGTGCGAGGACTAGAAGACTTTCATAGCTTGCTTTAGAGACTTGCTTTTGGATCGTTTAGGATTGGGTAGCGTATCCCCGATCGCCATGCTCGGCTTTGTGTTGTATTAAAGTCTTAAAGTCGAAAATTGTATTTTGGTACTTAAGGTGGTAAAATGGGTCGATGTGGGACCCGCTTCGTAAACTTAATTTTATTAATTAAACGTGTTAGTTTTATATGTATGAATTCATGGTTAAAAGCGTTTTGGCTAAAAACGTCGGGAACGGGTCAAACATTTTCACATTTCAAGGAAAACTGGACAGCGGGCTGCCAGACAGGTTCTGCGCGCCGCGCAACCTGTTGGCGCGCCGCGCAACTCAGCCAACAGCAAATTTTTTTTTTTTTTGTCATGAAATTTAACGGGGTTTTATACGCGGTATGGTTTGGGTTGTTACATATTACTATAGTTATGTTATATGTAGTAAATATATCTTTATATAACTAATAGTTATTTGACAAAATAATATTGATAATAATAATAACTAAGAGTTATTTTATTTTACAATAATAATAATAATAGTTATTAGGATAATAATATTGATAATATGAAAATAATAATATTAATTTCAAAATAATAATAATTATAGTAATAATAATAATTTTGATAAATATGATAATATTTCTAATAATGATAATAATAATAGTAATGATGATATTTTTAATATATTCATAGTTTTTAATAAAAATGATACCAATAATAATATTAATGATATTTTTAATAATAATTTTAATAATAATAATAATAATAATAATAATAATAATAATAATAATAATAATAATAACAACAATAACAATAACAATAACAATAATAATAATAATAATAATAATTAGATAACTACCTTAAGGAAGTAACTCTTAAAAAATGCCCAAGTCCGAGTTTGAACCCGCGACGTCCCGCTAACTCGATAACATCCTTAACCATTGAGCTACTAGTTCGATCTTTTAATCATTTTAATCAACACAATTCGTATATCACCTTCTTTAATTTCGTGTACCGTCATTATCATGCCATTTCATACAGTATGTATAAAAGCCACCAATGACAATTAGGACTTCTTAATTTATTAACGCGTTAACCACTTGTTACATTTTTATTGATAGATATTTTTATATGCAAGTGGAAGACTTGACAATTACTCCGTATTAGAAACTGAGTGAGAACCACATAAATTCAATCGGCCCTACATCTTTATCTTTATCAAACTTGCATCATCATCTACATCTTATCGTCACTATCATCATGCAACTCATATTATACTATCATCATTTAACTTGCATATCATCATCAATCATTGTTCGACCGTAACAGAATGGGAACAAGAGGAGAATTAAACAAGAGAAAGACATGCAATTTATAGTGCTCGTTTTCAATCATCAATTCTACGGCCCACCATGAACAATAAGGAAGTCTCGATCTATCAACAACAACAAAAGTTCTCACTTTCCGAGTGGATTACAACATGTAGGTTTTCACTCACCCACTCCACTCTTTTATTACTTTTTCTATTTAACTCTTTTGACACTTGGTTTATGTAACAAAATGGTAACCGACCCCATCCTCAATTGAGAGATCATGGCTCCACATAACATTATTATTCTCGGTCTAAAAATCAAACTTGTGCCACTCTTCAATTCGTTTTTTTTTTTAAAGTGATTAAATGTGATCACCAAAATGTCGTCCACCTTTTAAAGGTATCAATGATTGATTGTTGTTGGTAATAAAGTCCAACCCGTAACCCATACTCCCTCCGTCCCAAATCTATTGTCCCCAGACAAAAAACACACAATTTTAGGAAATCCCACTAACTTTATTCTCCACCAATAAAATAATTTCTCTCTCCATTATAACCTCTTTTGATTGGCTGAAAAGGAATCTGGACAATTAATTTGGGACGTCCCAAAATGGAATAATAGACGATAAATTTGGGACGGAGGTAGTATTATATAACACCTTTAAATTAAGTGGGTTTAGTTCGCATATATCAAGAACATGCACATCTCACTTAGAGCGAGAAAGAAAATATAGCAGTTGCTGTAGTTTTCGTGAAATGATGATGGGTTTTGAAAACATAATATTAGTAATCGTGAGCAAGGAGGGTCATGGTGGTTTTGTTGGGTGGTTTTTCTCGGACAAGGATGGAAAGAAAACAGTAGCAAATACCAGCAGCATAGTAACAGAAACAGGAAGCAACAGTGGTCCATAGCTACAGCAGTAGCAAATCGTTTTGATGGCTGCTATAGTGAGGTTTAAACAGTAGCTCGTTGACGGTGGTGTTGGTTGTTGATTTAAATAGAAACAGATTATGAAAGCGAGCTGTAGCATTCGAATAACAGGAGGTTGTGTTGTTGATTAATTGGTGGTTGAGATGATGCAGGTTATGATTGAAACAGAAACCTGGAACCGTGGTTCGATGATGGCGATATTAGGTAATGGTTTACAAAGAAAATGAAGATGAGAGAGAGAGGGAGATAACGGTAGTGAAGGGTGGGTGACGTATTATAATGGGTGATGATGGTTCGAGGAGGACGATGGTCGATGGGATGGTGATTCATAGCTAATTACAGCAACAGTAGCATAGGTTTTAGTTTGGTGGTTTAGCACAATAACATAAAACAAGAAACAAGAGTGGTTTGTGGTGGCGGTTCACGGATTTCATTTGAAATAGAAAATGAAAGTAATCATGATGTTAAGTGATGGCTCGTTGTTCATAGTGGCGTGAGGAAGGTAACCCGTGGTGGTTTGTGGTAGTAAGGGTGGTGGATAAGTGATTAATGGTGGTGATAGAACATGGTGGTGAGACGGTGGTTTCGAAGAGTGACCGGTTGTCTCATGAAACGAAGAAGAACACAAGAAGAAGTGAGGGAGAGAGGGTTTTGAGATGAATGTGTGAAGAAAGGTGAATGTGGTTATGAATCTATATCTCTCTACATATGAGTATATAACATAGACTTGAAAGTTGGAATCCAAAAATAGTGATAGTTACAAAATTTAATTCACGGGTAAATAAGCATACTAAAGTACAAATTATATACAAATCATATATCAATCATATACAGTGGAGTTTGGTTTATTCCACCAAAAAATTGTTTTATTCCGTGCCCCGTTGTTAATCAGAGGCGGATAAAAAGTATTTCCGCAAAATCCCATTTTTAAATTAAATATTTTTATTTTAAAGTACATAAATTTGAATTTAACTTGTATACTATCGTCTGAATGATATCTGGGTGTTACTATTGTTTTCTAATTAAATTCGAAATCTCAAAATATATATATCTAATATACTTTATTTATATATATTTTAAATAATAATTATTGTTTATTATATTACATCATTAATTATAACAATTATAATATATATAATATTTCATATTATGATATATATTAATTATATGCATATAAATTTTCAAGTAATCATACAGTGAGTCATCAGGAATAGTCAAAGGTTAACTGAATAAATAAATAAATTTTGAGACTCATCCTAATAGACTTTGCATATCGTGTCAAAATATTAGATCGTATCGAGAGTTTCGTTTAAAATTAGTCGAAATTTTCCGGGTCGTGACAGTACCTACCCGTTAAATAAATTTCGTCCCCGAAATTTGGTAGAGATCGTCATGGTTGACAATAAGTATGTTTTCATGACGAATATGAGTGGATAAATGGAGTTTTATCATCATTGAGTAATATAGATAAAACGATTCGATCATGTGAAGCATACGAGTGAAGCTATCACAAAAGAGTGAAATGAAGTGATTAGAGGTTTGTCTTAACTTCTGAGATAGTCAAGGTTGATTTTCAGAATTCAAAGAATTTAAGGAAATCTTCTAATCAGAAAGATAATGTAATCGCACGATTTATTAGTAGATTGTCGGGGTTATGGAAGAACAGAAATATCAAAGAAATATTTCCGTGATATGCTTAGAGATTAAGTAGAATGAAAGAGTCACGTAACGTGGTTCATGATGACAGTACTGTGAATCATCACGTTCCATTAGAAACTCAACATGAATTACTGTAATATAATCACGTTGGCCAAGCGCATTATATTATACTAACTCATGCTTCAATTCCCAACACTTCTCCACCATTCATTCATAATTTATACTTAGACTTTACAGAAGTTTCCAATATAAGGGAATACTAAAAAAAACATAGAGGTAGATAATTCGGACAAGAATACTTATGAAAATATCCTCAGAAATATCGAAGATATTTTATGATGATATTTTGGAATTTCTAAGTTCGAAGGTTGATGGAGAAAATTTTTCACAAGATTTTAACGTGAGTACAGAGCAAGATATTCTCTAAAGATTTCATCGGATCCAGAATTACCTGGATTCTTTGAATATAAGGTTTGGTCCTTGTATATTTTTTTTCCTCGGTCTCCTTCATGATTTGCTCAATCCGTTTTTCGGTACTAAATTTTCTATCGAGCGTTCCATTCTTTATTATCAACTTTTGGCCATTCAGGCAATCTACAACATGCTGCTTCGTTAGCATTTTCAAAGTTAACGGATCTGGATCATCGGTTATCAAATCGAGGGTTTTCAAAAGAATTGTGTTTTTAGATGATTAAACGCTGAGGGTGATATAGTGGAGTGTAAAAGGTTCCCTGGTAACAATAAATAAGCACATATATATTCCGAGGTTATAATAAGGTTGTTTCGAACGAAAAGTCGAAGTTGTCTTGCTGGAGCTGTGACAAAATTTGGCTATTTTGAAAAAGAACTGCGAAGTTATTTTGGGGAAAATAACACTAAAGGAATTAGCACAATTACATATTAAATGTTTACTCAGTTTTCGAGGGTTTTTCAGGTGCATGACTATATGCATCAATCTTTTCTTCCGTAATTGAAGTGCGGTTGGTTCATCTTCTCGATTGAGGTGTCTTCAAGAATCATGAAAGATTTGAACGTGGATTATAATTGTCGAGGTACGAATGAGGTTTAAGATGAAATCAAGTGGCAAACTTGAAGAATTGTTTAGTTTCATATGTTATAATCAATATTTTAATTCATTTTTAATTGTTCAATGTTAGCAGTCCAAAAGTCCAATTGTCCAACGGTCCAATGGTCCAATGATTCATATACAGTTATATATATAATATTCGAATTAATTAATACGTATCGTGACCCGTGTACCGGTCTCAGTATTGATCACAACTCAAACCATATATATATTTTGGAATCCACCTCAACCCTGTATAGCCAACTATAGAGTGTCTATGGTCGTTCCGAAATATATATATAGATGGGTCGATATGATAGGTCGAAACCTTGTATACGTGTCCCGTTATTTAAAGTGCTTAAAAATAAATAAATATATATCATGACCCGTGCACAACGTATTGTCTCAGAATAAATCCGACGTATTGTGTACATGTGTCCCGATGTAAAGTGCGTAAAAGTAAATAACAGAAATTAAATGACGATAACTAAAATTGCGAGAATGTAAATTGCGATAATTAAAATGTAATACGGAATTAACAGTTAGCTGGGATCAGTTATCTAGGAACAGTTAGCGTGGATTCTTAACCATATTTAAATAAATTAGTTCGTTTGTTTCTAACAAATTTTATTTGTCCAATGTTTTCTTCGTTATGCCACTTGTTGAATTTGATCAAAATTCAAATATGAAATTTTGAATGAAAATGGATATTCTGCGGTGAATGGTTTCATATCTCGGTGGTTGTAAATAGGATAGTAAATGACCGTTGAATCAGATTTGAAGAATGTACAATGTAACTTATTAATGTGAAATCTAAGTATTCCTCGGGTACTACCTACCCGTTAAAATATTTTTCATCATTAACAGTTTGTACGAAAGAATTTTTAATTACAATCTTTATGAAAATATACTTGCATATATATTTTCTTCAGATGTAATTATTGATTTAATGAGTCAATAAGATATTGAACTCATTTGATTTATCGTTCTTACTAGATTACCTGATCTCTAAATCATTAGAGATTACATAATCACCATGTCGAACGAAGATAAATGAGGTAGAACGATACGTAAAGCGGAGGTAATCGATATAGAACGATATGTAGAACGAAGATCATACTCGAAGTTCAAATGGTGATGTTGAGGTACGTGGTGCGGATGTGATTGTTGTTGGTGGTAATGATACGGTAGGTGATGATGATGATGATGTCGTGGATGTTGGTGATGCTGCTGGTACTGAAGCTTGCGATGTTGATGTTGTGGACGGTACTGGTTATGCTGTCGGTGCTGCTGCTGGTGCTTGTAACCTTGGCACCGTGTTCTCCAAAGCCACTACGCGAGCGCGAAGTTCGTTAACTTTTTATCTTATACCGGGATGATTGGCGGTTGGAGTGAGCAAATGAACAAGATCCGAAATATGGGATAGTATATAATCGTGACGAGATACTCGAGAAATGAGAGAAAATGGTTTCTCGAACAAGTTCGCCGATAAGTGCTTCAGGTTCATCACCAAGAGGGAAATTCGGTGGATGGAAGGGATCACCTTCTTCTTGTCTCTAATGATTGAGGAGGCTACGAACCCACCCCCAATCCATCCAGAATAGATGATGGCTGATTGGTTGATCCATTCCGGTCACGCTGCTTTTGGAGCTTGAGTGGAATTCCATATCGGAATCCAAAGGACTTGAACTGGTGGCGAGTTCCATTTCGTATGATTGAATAAAGGATTTTTCAATAAAAAAATGATTTTCGGATATCGGATGATATTCTAATTGCATAGAATACCAAGATATTGTACAGAAGATCTCGTGAATTACGGAGAGAATTATGGAAACATGTCAGACAAGGTTTAATGTGATAGGATGTGAATTTGTCTGTACACCGTCTATGCAATAATTGCAATAAGAAGCGTCGAGACTGAAAATGACAAGTAGATATTTTTCGTCAAATGGTGGTAAGCAAATACTTTCTAACATGCAGGCCAGGTTCAAGTCTAGACTTACTAATATAACCTAACAATACTAGGTCAAAGTCCAGACTTACTAATGCATCTAAACAACTACCAGTTAGACACACTCATGCAAGACCTGGTTCGCTAAGACCACCGCTCTGATACCAACTGAAAGGACCGGTCCTAATCCTCCCGGACAAAATCTTCAACAGTTGGTCCCATTGCGATGATCGACTCCATGTAATGTCCTTAATATGAGCTAATGCACAGCGGAAAAGTTAATTCATACCTGAGAATAACATGCTTTAAAACGTCAACATAAAGTTGGTGAGATATATAGGTTTGATGCTAGCAGCGTTATAACTATGGACCACAAGATTTCATATATAAACATTTTAATAAAAATATTCTAAGTGGTTGAGCACTTGGTAACCATACTTAACATTTAATCACATCGCATATTCCCTTTATTATGAAATCTTACTACACCGTACCAAGGTGTAGTCACGAAACGAAGTACTGTGCAACCGTTGAATACTGGTCGTCCAGTCCGGTTGGGGTTGTCAGGCCCGATAGATCTATCAACAGGATTCGCGTTTACAATACCGCTGTAAATAATAGTTACCAAGCTACAGGGAAGTATGCCAGTGGTACAACTCAACGTAGAATATATTTTTCAGTTACTTGTGTCCATAACGTAAAACATAAAATACATGTATTCTCATCCCGAAATACTTAGAGTTTAAAAGTGGGACTATATACTCACCATACTGTATTTTGTAGTAAAAATACATATAACATCATTGATCAAGTATAAGGTTGGCCTCGGATTCACGAACCTATATCATTTATATATATATTAACACATATAATTGTAATCGAACGAATTTACATATTAATAGTGATATAATTGTTATCTTAATTAAGTGTTTTATTAAAACCCTAATAAGTTATATTTATTAATATTTATTATTAAAATATTACTATAGTTATGTTATATGTAGTAAATATATCTTTATATAACTAATAGTTATTTGACAAAATAATATTGATAATAATAATAACTAAGAGTTATTTTATTTTACAATAATAATAATAATAGTTATTAGGATAATAATATTGATAATATGAAAATAATAATATTAATTTCAAAATAATAATAATTATAGTAATAATAATAATTTTGATAAATATGATAATATTTCTAATAATGATAATAATAATAGTAATGTTGATATTTTTAATATATTCATAGTTTTTAATAAAAATGATACCAATAATAATATTAATGATATTTTTAATAATAATTTTAATAATAATAATAATAATAATAATAATAATAATAATAATAATAATAATAATAATAATAATAATAATAATAATAACAATAACAATAATAATAATAATAATAATAATTAGATAACTACCTTAAGGAAGTAACTCTTAAAAAATGCCCAAGTCCGAGTTTGAACCCGCGACGTCCCGCTAACTCGATAACATCCTTAACCATTGAGCTACTAGTTCGATCTTTTAATCATTTTAATCAACACAATTCGTATATCACCTTCTTTAATTTCGTGTACCGTCATTATCATGCCATTTCATACAGTATGTCTAAAAGCCACCAATGACAATTAGGACTTCTTAATTTATTAACGCGTTAACCACTTGTTGCATTTTTATTGATAGATATTTTTATATGCAAGTGGAAGACTTGACAATTACTCCGTATTAGAAACTGAGTGAGAACCACATAAATTCAATCGGCCCTACATCTTTATCTTTATCAAACTTGCATCATCATCTACATCTTATCGTCACTATCATCATGCAACTCATATTATACTATCATCATTTAACTTGCATATCATCATCAATCATTGTTCGACCGTAACAGAATGGGAACAAGAGGAGAATTAAACAAGAGAAAGACATGCAATTTATAGTGCTCGTTTTCAATCATCAATTCTACGGCCCACCATGAACAATAAGGAAGTCTCGATCTATCAACAACAACAAAAGTTCTCACTTTCCGAGTGGATTATAACATGTAGGTTTTCACTCACCCACTCCACTCTTTTATTACTTTTTCTATTTAACTCTTTTGACACTTGGTTTATGTAACAAAATGGTAACCGACCCCATCCTCAATTGAGAGATCATGGCTCCACATAACATTATTATTCTCGGTCTAAAAATCAAACTTGTACCACTCTTCAATTCGTTTTTTTTTTTTAAAGTGATTAAATGTGATCACCAAAATGTCGTCCACCTTTTAAAGGTATCAATGATTGATTGTTGTTGGTAATAAAGTCCAACCCGTAACCCATACGTAGTATTATATAACACCTTTAAATTAAGTGGGTTTAGTTCGCATATATCAAGAACATGCACAGCTCACTTAGAGCGAGAAAGAAAATATAGCAGTTGCTGTAGTTTTCGTGAAATGATGATGGGTTTTGAAAACATAATATTAGTAATCGTGAGCAAGGAGGGTCATGGTGGTTTTGTTGGGTGGTTTTTCTCGGACAAGGATGGAAAGAAAACAGTAGCAAATACCAGCAGCATAGTAACAAAAACGGGAAGCAACAGTGGTCCATAGCTACAGCAGTAGCAAATCGTTTTGATGGCTGCTATAGTGAGGTTTAAACAGTAGCTCGTTGACGGTGGTGTTGGTTGTTGATTTAAACAGAAACAGATTATGAAAGCGAGCTGTAGCATTCGAATAACAGCAGGTTGTGTTGTTGATTAATTAGTGGTTGAGATGATGCAGGTTATGATTGAAACAGAAACCTGGAACCGTGGTTCGATGATGGCGATATTAGGTAATGGTTTACAAAGAAAATGAAGATGAGAGAGAGAGGGAGATAACGGTAGTGAAGGGTGGGTGACGTATTATAATGGGTGATGATGGTTCGAGGAGGACGATGGTCGATGGGGTGGTGATTCATAGCTAATTACAGCAACAGTAGCATAGGTTTTAGTTTGGTGGTTTAGCACAATAACATAAAACAAGAAACAAGAGTGGTTTGTGGTGGCGGTTCACGGATTTCATTTGAAATAGAAAACGAAAGTAATCATGATGTTAAGTGATGGCTCGTTGTTCATAGTGGCGTGAGGAAGGTAACCCGTGGTGGTTTGTGGTAGTAAGGGTGGTGGATAAGTGATTAATGGTGGTGATAGAACATGGTGGTGAGACGGTGGTTTCGAAGAGTGACCGGTTGTCTCATGAAACGAAGAAGAACACAAGAAGAAGTGAGGGAGAGAGGGTTTTGAGATGAATGTGTGAAGAAAGGTGAATGTGGTTATGAATCTATATCTCTCTACATATGAGTATATAACATAGACTTGAAAGTTGGAATCCAAAAATAGTGATAGTTACAAAATTTAATTCACGGGTAAATAAGCATACTAAAGTACAAATTATATACAAATCATATATCAATCATATACAGTGGAGTTTGGTTTATTCCACCGACAAATAGTTTTATTCCGTGCCCCGTTGTTAATCAGAGGCGGATAAAAAGTATTTCCGCAAAATCCCATTTTTAAATTAAATATTTTTATTTTAAAGTACATAAATTTGAATTTAACTTGTATACTATCGTCTGAATGATATCTGGGTGTTACTATCGTTTTCTAATTAAATTCGAAATCTCAAAATATATATATATCTAATATACTTTATTTATATATATTTTAAATAATAATTATTGTTTATTATATTACATCATTAATTATAACAATTATAATATATATAATATTTCATATTATGATATATATTAATTATATGCATATAAATTTTCAAGTAATCATACAGTGAGTCATCAGGAATAGTCAAAGGTTAACTGAATAAATAAATAAATTTTGAGACTCATCCTAATAGACTTTGCATATCGTGTCAAAATATTAGATCGTATCGAGAGTTTCGTTTAAAATTAGTCGAAATTTTCCGGGTCGTGACACCATTGGCCGCTTCTTTTGTTTGATAGGAGTCAGATTGGTGTTGGCATGGAGGTGATGTTGCGCTATTTCTCGCGGCACTCCGGTCATGTCCGCGTCACTCCAACAGAATACGTCTGAATTAGAGATGAGGATATTTATCCGTTTTTCTTTAGTTTCATGCGTGAGATTTCCCCCTATCCTCACTTTTTACTCTGGGTACGCGGGGTTAACTACGACCCACCATTCATTCGCGCCCTTCTCTTCAAGAGGAATATCCTTTTTATCGGTAACAGATGCGCATAGGGCATCCATCGGCGTTGATACAAGGGTGGCGATTCTATTGGAAACCGGATTCCAATGAGTTGTGGATGGTATAGCGCCAAACTTTTGGATGGAGGTTCTACCCAATATGGCATTGTACCTAGAGTATGAGCGTAAAACACAGAATTCTACGCTCTCGGTGCATTTTTTAGCTTGTCTTTGCTGTCTCTCAGTTCCAATCTTAGGTCTAAAATTCCGATAGGCCATGTCGACTCTCCTGAAAACCCGGATAGGGCTGTGGTTGGAGGTTTGATAGTTTGCCTAATCGGTGTAGGCAACTGTCGGAAGCAATGCTCGTACATGATGTCAACACTACTGTCGTTATCCATGTGAAGGCGCTTCACGCCATGACCTGACTCGAGTAAGTATCCCTGTACCACAATGGGTACGCAGGAAGTGTTGAACGCTCGGACGACAGGAAGGATATCTCTGTTGCCTCCAAACTTCCGCCAACACCATATTTTCACTTGGTTCCTTGCTGCTGTTGGCAGTTGGCCATTGAATGCACTTTATTTTTTGCAACAGATGACTGTAAAGAAGAAATAATTGAGTAGCGGACATACAGAGAAAAGATCAAATCAAAACCTTTTAACTTGTGTGTCCCACGGATGGCGCCAAATGATCAAGCATAGAATAAATGTGTTGGGTTCGATCCATACTTGACATCAATGAAGGGGGATTTAAGGGTCAATTAAGTTTAACTCTCCGGTCTGGAGTACCGTGAATAACCCCTTACGAGATGAGGATCTCAGAAGGCGTGGTTAAACATAGACCCACCATCGACGGGTTGCCCAGTTTGTTATGGCTCATGCTGGGTTGTAGGATTTATGTTCATAGAATGTTACATGTAGATCAAGTGTCTAGTGAAGTGCTGTGAGTCCGGTAGCGCGGGTAGAATGGCGCTCTGTAAGCAGCGCAGTTAGTTTGTACCTTAATACTAAAAATAGTATAGGTGTGAATCCCAATGGATCATGGATCTTGCCCTTTGGTTCGAGTCCTGTATTTATAGCTACAGTGCCCTTTGCTCATTGGTGCCACGTGTTCTTTGTTACTTTCTTGTTTGGGTTGTCTTATCGTATGAAGGAGGGGACCATGGGACAGTACTTTTAGCTTTTGTACATCCTGTCTGTACCTTCTACTTTGCCGCAGGAATCGTGGTTTGTACAAGACACATTGGCTCCATTAAGCGCGCTCTGGCCGTACCTAGCGCTCATTTACTTGCGCCTGGAGTGCCATAGCGCAACGGCTTTGCACACATGGTGTAAGTGTGATGCGCTACATGAGCTAATCGGGTATGTGTATCATTACCAATCTAATTAGAGGACACAACTACTTGTAATCCTTTTCTTGATTGTCTTGATCATGTAAACATGTTGAAGTATAAATTGAATCTCATTTGAAATCACTTAGAAATGATCAACAACTTTTATAATCAAAATTAAGTTCAAAACAATAACTAGCAATGGATCATTAGCTAACTCAACAACAATTTCTCAGTTATTTCATTCAAACAACAATTACTCAATAGATTTAGGGCAAATCCATACATTAGAGTTTCATAGACAAGTAAACACAATCAAATTAGCCAAGTATGGCTAAACTAACACTAATCAAAGATAAACTATCACAAACAAGCTTCATGTTTCAAATTACAAGTATTCAAAGTGAAAATAATGAAGAAGAAGGTGGAGATTACTACCCAAATGGAAGTATGATGAAGATCTAACACTAAACTTGCTTGAACTTGAGCTTAATTCTTGAGATTTGCCTTAATATCCCACTAGAGGATGAAATTAGGGTTTTTAGAGTGTATTTCGAGGATAAGATTGCGGCGCTCCCAAAAACCTAATCTCCTTTTCTATTTATAGCTGAAACATTATGACCTAAAAACAGTGTATATGCGCCGCATTTGATTCCTGATGCGCCGCATTTTTGGGCGAAATACTGGTGCGCCGCATCTTCTAAAGTTGTGCCACATTTACTGCTCAACAAACGCATGTGCCACAATTTTCTGATACATGCGGCACATTTTCTGTGTGAGGAAGCTTACTGTCAACAAGAGGGTCCAATTTACACTACAGGTGCGCTGCATTGGCCCTTTTGGTGCGCCACATTTCCTGTTTTCCTGCATTTCCTTTGGTTTTTTCCATTTTGGTTCACTTTTAGGCCAAACTTAATCAATTTTCCACCAAGTAATGATTTTCAGCCTTGAACCAATTTGATCAAATAACCCTTTCGAGCTCAATAACCTCAAAAATGAGTGAAACGAGGAAGATATTGCGAGGTAAAACATGTGTAAATCGAGAAATATCAAATCCTCAACACTTAGGACTTGCTTGTCCTCAAGAAAACTCAAATCAAACAAGAAATGGCGATAGCATCTCAAGACGATAATAACATAGCAAGACCAATACTAAAGTGCAAGAATCGAACATAAAGAGTTACCTCAATGATTATGCAACTTCGAAGGCTCAAGTGATCTCCAAATACTTATGATTACCCAATGTCGATTATCAACCTATATTCTTATTTCCAATACTCCAAATTTCAAAACTCCAACTTCCAAGATTCAAGCACATCAATCTTCAATCAACCCTCGTCAAAACTCCCATGGACAACTAGTGTCAATCCTTGACAAAATCTTGAATCTAAACCTCATAAGTAACCACCACTTCTCCTAACCAAGACTACATTCTTAAAATTCCACAAACTTCTCACAAACATAATTCCTTCACGATCTCACATACAACCAAGGACTTGGCTTCAACATTACCCAATTTGTTAAACGGGCGAAACTCAAGAGGTGGCATGCCAAGCCACTTGATGCCTTCACAAATGATGACAATGCACAAACTTCAACCTTTAACAACATCCTCAAAAACATCCCAATTTAAGCCTACTATCCTCTTCACGTTTCATAAGTAACAACACAATCTAACACTAACTTGCTCCCTAGAATGGTTCTAAATCAACAATATCCGCAAGACATCACATCTAAATTAAATAAAACATTAATCAATCTTTTTTAGTGCAAACCCTTCTAGGAGCATTCTTCAAACCTCAAAAATCAAGCTTTACTACCACCATCAATCTTTCCTCATCAACAAGTCAAGGATTTCCCAAACGCTTCACTTCGGTTTTGAGAACGCCAATGTCACGAGTCACTCAAAAAGTGGCCTTAGGGAAAAGAAGGCCTTTAGAATACCAATTTGCATTTTGACAACAACACTCCCAAATCCTCCATTTCCAACCGAGATTCCTACATTGAAGGTAGAAAATATTTCTTTCATCACAATACATTACACTCAAGTCATTTTTAGCTTGATCATTTGGCGCCATTAGCGGGACCCACAGTTATACAATCGACAATTCATCGAAGAAATGACGGGGAATTCTTCTACTCCACCACCACCACCAATTGCATCTAAAGGTCAATATAACCCTTTGAACCCAAATGAAGATTGCAGTCTTCGAACACCACATGGACATATTCATAAGAATTATTTTCAAGAAGACATAGGTCGCACCAGACTCTACTTTGAAGAAGAAGCAATGCCATGCCCTGAAGGTCCAGTACCTGCCAATTATGATGACCAAACAAGACCAGGTATTCGACTGGTCCAACTCCCAAAACTGTATCAACGAATGAAGCACAAGAATTGTTGAAGAAGATGGGTTACATGATTCCCTCCTTAAATAACGGAGGTTCGCGCGTAAACACCGATACATTTAAGGCATCGCCGCAAGATTCTACTGTTATTACCCGTGGGGTAGCTGGAGGAAGAGTGTAACGACCCGACTCTTTCGACTTGCTTTTATGCCTTGTATTTTTGCGAAACTGCATTTTTGTGCGTACTGCATTACTTTACTACTCTAGAACCTTGGCACACGTGTTTTATATGTATATATACTTTAAAACGTGCCCTGGTGTGATTAGAATGCTTAACTTGTCCATTGGATGCTTTATAACCGTTAGCGTTACTTGCCGTAACGATTAAACCGCGGACTGCGCGCACGTTTGACTTTTGTCGGAACCGGAACTTTTGGACTGCGAAATAATAATTATTATTTTATAATAATAATTACTTGGGCCTTTGGATGCTTAATTTTATTTATTTAATTGCTAAAGCCCAATAGTTAGCCTTTTTGGACTTTTTACTTTGTTGGGCTCAAGCCCACCCTACTCTAGCTAGTGACCCAATTAATTAGCCCAAGTTTATTTACTAGTAGCCCGTAATAATAAATAAATAAATAAATAAATAAATAATTAGTGAGTTATGCTAGCATTATGGATAAGGTTTATCTAAATGTTACATAAGATTCTAGCAAAAGGACACACTTTAGACACCATTAGCCAAAAAGCAAGTTTTTGTCTCCCCCTCCCCTCTAAATGCCGTCCACCACCACCCACGGCCTCATGGCCATGTGATATCGGCCAAAAAGTCACGCTTTTACCCCCGATATTGAGTCCTAAAACCATAAAGTTCCAAACTTTATCGCCAAAATAATCACTTTATTGGTTAACTTGGTAGATTTAGTCATTACAAAGGCTATGTTTCAAGAATCACTAAAAACGGATGAGAAACGAGCAAAACCGGCTAAGACGATTAACTCGCGTTTAAATAACTTATTTTATAATTTTTTGGAAAAGTTTAATTACTTAACCTCATGTTGTAGGATATTCGATTACGAACGCGTGGGCACAAGAATCGTCAAAAACGGAGCTAAAACGAAGAATCTAGAGCGAAAACGGTGAAAGTCAAGAAATCAAGTTACGATCCAGGAAACAAGGGCTGACCAGGCAGAAATCCGGCTTGCCGTCCGGCTTGCCATCCGGCTTGCCGTATGGGTCCGGCTTGCCGAATCCGGCTTTCCATCCGGCTTGCCAACCCGGATCCGGCTTGCCAAATCCGGCTTGCCATCCGGCTTGCCATCCGGCTTGCCGCCAGCCTAAAAATTACAAAATTGCCACTCATCTATGCTTATAAAAGGAAGGCTTCATTTCTCATTTCAACACACCAAAACACATACAATTCTTCACTTCTCTCTAAAATATCTCTCTATAGTCGCTCTCTAGTGATCTATAGGAGATTAGTTCTCTCTCTACTTTCTCTCTCTAGCTTCTAGAGAGAGAAAAGTACAGAGATTAGGAAATGTAGTTATCTCTCTATTGTCGCTCTCTAGTGATCAATAGGAGATTAGTATGTAGTAGAAGCTATAGAGCATTGTAACGCTATGGATATTATGAAGAAATACAAGTTGTTATTCTGCCGACATTATCCGGTACTATCTATCCTTTCTTTTATCAGTTTATTATAATGTTCTTGTTTGATGTTTATGATTTACTGATGTTAGAAATGCTTGTTGCCATGATGTGTGAGTAATTGCTTGATTGTTTGCCATGATTTAGTAATGTTAGTTAGGGATGATTATCGTTTCGTAATCACTTTCTGTCTATGATATTAAACCTCGTTATTATCGTCCTTCCACCAATAAACGTGATTAAAACCTTTTATAAAGTCGACATTATAAAGGTAATTAATTATCTGTGTTTATACATTGGTCAAGGTATGAACCCATCGGAAATACTATAAAGTACATGGGGAATTATCATAGGACCAGATCAAGACATTGGTCAAGAGTATAAGACTCGAGGAAATACTGTTGCAACAGTAGAGTACAGTGTTGATGTACTATAGGACCACTTGAGCATGGTCAAGGTTAGAAGCTATGGAACCACTACAAGTCTAGTACATGGTGGATAACTAAGGGATTTATTGGGTAGATTTAAGTAAGGGCTGGTTTAAATCATAAATGGGAATTTAACGAACTACAATACAAACTAAGCTTATAAATCTTTAAGGATGACTGAGAACTAGAAGAGGTTCTAATTTGTCTACAAACCCTTAGATTTTACCAAACCATTGACAGAAAGGAATTCGAAACACAATCATAACCACTCACTTGGGTGATACACTAAGGTGTTAAGAAAGGTTGGATATTCTATATATGGCTATGCTACTTTATTCGTGCACCCAAGGTATGCACTGCATCCTAGATGGGCCGCTTATATCCTTAACCCAGATAAAGCGTCGGGAGTTGAGCATAGTCCATCCGATCAGAATCTTCAAAGCCTAGTTCCTCGTGACATGCTAACCGGGAAACCGCTTAGTAGGGAATTTAGAGTTCACACCAAGGTATATCTATCCAAGGAGTGTCCCACAATCATCCCGACTCTACGTTATCTTAAATCATGGTGAACCACGTCTTCTCTGTCCTTAGCTGTTGCATGCTAGCTAGCTTATTTTAATTATATTGCTTTAATATCTTAATTACAATTATATAAATCTATTCAACCCAACTATTGCCTTTACACAATTTGATATTCCGGATAAAGTGGTGTCTAGAATAAACCGGTTGGACTTGGTTATTGGATTTTCCGAACAGTCGCCAATTTATTGGGACCAAAAGGATCCTGCCTCTCCACACAAGGTGTACCTGGCCACTAGTCTTGGATACTAAATTGTGTATAAACCCAATATTAATTACTAAATTATCTAGATAAACTCCGTTTCAAATTCGACCGCTCAAGGAACGACCCTAGGTCATATTTGCCCTTGCTAACCCACAGGAAGGAATAATAGATTTAGGCCCCGCACATATAAATTAAAGAATCGACTTCTCCCGTTGGTATCCTGAACTGACGTTTAGCGACCTAACGACACCGCATAAATAAACCGTCCGATTCCGGCATATCATGGGGAAGTAGAGTTTTTGGCGCCGCTGCCGGGGAGCGGTTGTACGATTTGGAGCCTGTTTAGATTAGTTAGTTTTTAAGAGACCCTTTTGACCGAGACTAGCTTTGTCAGAAGTTACTAGTTTACCGTAGTTAGGTTAGATAATATTAGCTTAATTTAGATTAATTAGAAAATTTAAAATGGACTTCCTTATTAGTGAACCTTTAGGATGGTTTAACCTACTTAGACCGATAAGAATTCTTCCGACACATCCTTTCTTCTATCCGATAGCATACGTTGTACCCATCTGACGAGATCCACACTTACATGCCGATAGTTCGACGATGGCCGCACGCATCACTCTTGCTGACATCACCAAACCCTCGTTAGAAGGACGAGGAGGACCGATACTCTATCCAGAGGTTAACGGAGCGTCTTTTGTGCTTAAGCATAGCATCATACAACTCATTCAGAATCACTGTCTATTCCATGGCTTACCAATTGACGATCCCAACTCTCACTTAGATAAATTCCTATCCTTATCCAACTCATATAAGCAAAACGGGGTTGAACAAGATGTAGTTCGTCTGTATCTGTTCCCCTATTCCTTAACTCTTCATGCAAAAGCCTGGTTCGAGGAGTTAGAACCCAACTCTATCACCTCATGGGAGGAAATGGCAACAACTTTCTTGATCAAGTACTTTCCCCCATCAAAACAAATCAGACTTAGGAATGACATCGTAAACTTTCAACAAGCATACGATGAATCACTCTACACTGCATGGGAAAGATTCAAACACTTGCTTCGGAGATGCCCGAATCACCATCTTGAGAGCTCTGATCAGATTTTGACCTTCTACAAAGGTCTGAATCAGAAGAATAAGTCTACTCTTGATGCTGTTTCTCAAGGTAACTTCATGAACTTCACTGCTGACGAGGCCTGGAGATTGATCGAGGAGATGACTATGCACCATCAAGATTGGAACACGGAAGAGCAAATTAAATCAGCAACACCGCTTTCCGCCTCCGATCCTATCAAAACCATAAAATATCTCTCGGAACAAGTAGAAACCCTCACTAAAGAAGTTAGAGAGCTAAAGAAACTCCCGCAACATGTGTCTCAAGTGCAATTATGCCAGAATTGTACTGAACCACATTCGGCCAAGGTATACGAGGCTGAATGTGAGAACTCTGTTGTCTACTCTGATCAGATCCTAGCTAATCCACACAACCCACCCACTAAACCCACTACCCCACCAGAGATAAGTCCAGACGATGTCCTACTGCGTATCATCAACATGATCACAGCAAGACAAGACGCAACTGACTTAGTCATGACTAATCACCTGAGTAGTCTTGAAAATCAAATAAGCCAGCTAAATCAACGTCTCGATTCTCTTGGTTGTCCTAAAAATGACTCAAAGGTGGCACATAGCCAACCTTCAGTTTCTTCTAAGGAGAAGAAACTAACTAATACCCGTTCGGTAGTAGTCATTGAGTCATCACCTAAAACACCCATTCCATTCCCGAACCGTCTCAAGCAAAGACATAACAAGATGAAATCTTTCAAGCTTGACGGTAAATTTCTGGACACTGTGTCTAAAAATCCTCATAGTAAGAAGTATTTTAGGAAACTCCTATCAACCAAGGATAAGGTACCCGAAGTACCCAATGTCCCGCTGAACGCGGATTGTTCAGCCATTCTCTTAAATACTCTTCCTGAAAAACTAGGGGATACCGGACGATTTACCCTTCCTTGTTCTATCTACCAATCTGGTACTATCTATTCTCTCGCTGACCTTGGTGCCAGCATCAATCTCATGCCCTACTCACTGTTCCAGAAGCTTGAAATTGGAAACCTTAATCCTACTAAAATGAGCATCCAGCTAGTTGACCAATCCACTAGATATCCTAAGGGAATAGCTGAGAATGTCATGGTTAAGGTCGACAAATTCCTCTTTCCGACCGACTTTGTGGTTATGGACTATAAAGAAGACATGAAAACCCCTATCATCTTATGAAGGCCTTTCATGAATACAGCCAAAGCGATCGTCGACGTTTATTCACGGACAATCACCTTGAGAGCCCATGGAGAAGAGGTCACTTTCACGATCGACGAGTCTGTATGTCCTTCTGATGGGAACGCCGAAGTAAATACCATCTCCACTAGGAAAGTCACTTTCTATTCCGAGAATGAAGAGAAGAAGATAGAAGTAGAAGACAAGAAGAATAACCACTCCACACCAACCCAATCTTCACTCCCACCTTATTTTGATCTTTTAATGACTGGAAAGGATTTCGTTCTAGAAGAACTCTCTGAACCAATTGTTCTTGAAATTCCCGACCGGAGTGACGAGGAGGTGGATGAAGAAATTGAAATGGAGAGCCCGGAGAAGAAGAAAGAGATGAAGGATTCTAGCACCGAAGTAGTTGTTAATGTTGCTACCACATTGGAGACGTCAATGGACATCGTCCCACCTCCATCCTTAGAGTACAACATTACGACCAACCTGAAGTCACAAAGAAGAAAGAAGAGTTTTGCGTCAGGGCTACCCTATACACCATCACTCAAATACATAATGACATACACATCATTAAGTGATGAGGACCCCTTTGACCAACCCGCACCAATCAAGGAGGTAAAAGAAACTGATAGCTTTGTTACACCTCAAGTTAAACAAAGCATTCACTTCAAAACACCTTCTCCTCTCATTGGGCATACCTTATTCTATGTCCGCTTCAATCTCATTGGTATGTTCCAATATTACCTCTTGTGTCTACTGATGGATGCAAAGGAGCCGCCTAGATTTCCTGAGAAATAAGGCTAGCGTCAGGCTCGTGACTCGAACAAAAACAAGCGCTTCTCGGGAGGCAACCCGTGTGTTCATTTTTCTTTAGTAGTTGTTAGATTAGAATAATTATGTTAATTGAATAAATGAGAAAGTGAAACTTAAAATAAAATTTTCAACGTTTCTTAGGACGAATTCGGTCTTGAGCTTAAGTGAATTAATATTTACATCATTTTCAAAGTCTTAAAATGAAAGGCAGTCAACACTTTAAGTGTGGGATTAAGATTTTAGTCATACACTGATTTGTTGAATTTTCAAAAACCTAATTTTGAAACCTCAAGTTTTCAAAAACTTTTTCATCAAAACGCAAATCAGTGAGTCTATGGCCTAAAGCTTAATCACCTGTCTAGGATTAATGTTTTCTATCTTTACAAGTAATAGACAGTTTTTGATGCCTGTGGTGGAGACTCTTTTAATAATGATGAAACGACAAGGAAACTCGTTGATTATTTCATTGCAAGTTATTGGTGGATGTTGTATGGAGAATGAGAATGCCCTAATGAGCTCAAGTACACTTCAAGAAGACCGATTCGAATCCAGCGGTAGATGGTTCCGACTAAGTCTACCTTCAGATCCTCAGCTCATAGCCGCACCTAAGGGGAGTAACTCGTT
This sequence comes from Rutidosis leptorrhynchoides, assembly GCF_046630445.1. Classification (NCBI taxonomy): domain Eukaryota; kingdom Viridiplantae; phylum Streptophyta; class Magnoliopsida; order Asterales; family Asteraceae; genus Rutidosis; species Rutidosis leptorrhynchoides. The sequence continues at coordinate 338,182,851 of NC_092337.1, read as the reverse complement.
TCTTTCTCTTCGTTTAGTTATTTTGCTTCGTTATATCCTTAAACTATACCCTATCCTAAGCTTATCACTAAGTGTGGGATTCCAACCCAATATTGAGCTTAGATACATTTTCTGACATGTTCAAACTCTAAGTGTGGGATTTTAGTCCCTAAAATCTAAAAATGAACATTAGGGACAATGTTCCTCTAAGTGTGGGATAGCGGTGTAGTACACCGTAATTAGCTAGGGGATGCTCGGAAAATGTTCTTAACATATAATATTACTAAGCTTTTCGAGTATACCTACTATTTAGATTCTTTGCCCTCAACGTAAATTTTTCAAAAATTTAGACTAAATGATACTTTCTGAAAAAGTACTTTCGAAAATCAAACGTGTTTGTTCTAAAATTAAGACAAATGAGGACAGAAATCTTCTTAAGGATGAACCGATTCTCTAAAAGAGCATTGCATGACTAGGCATTATCAACCCAATATAATTGTTGTGAGGCACCCCAAAAATGGCATAATAAGCATTCATTTTTAATGCTTCACTATCTTTTCCGTTGAGAGTGCCGATGTTAGCATTTAGAGTTAGAACTTGACCTTGACAAACATTTCGAGGCCAATGGTTAGTAAGCGTCATACGTGGTGTAGGTGCGATACTCCTTCCGAAATCATTCTGAATAGAGAAGACAAAAACCATCCGTTTCCGTTTCCACTCCATGCATTTAAACCGACCAACACACGTCAAGGAGTTGATGAATCAGAAAATACTCACCCCAAATTCACTATCAAATACGTTACCCTTTCCACCCTCTTTCCTTTCTCAAATTCCAAAATCTAGAAATTCAAAGAGATAGATCGACCAAGTTTACTTCAAACATTTGTCGAAAAATTCCGAAATTCCAGACTGTTTTTGATAGGTCAAAAGACCTATTTCTGGTGAAATACCTTTCTCTCTGGGCACAAGAAGAAATAGACAAAGTTATGAAGATGGGATATGCAAAAAAAAATATCAAAAAAAAAAAAAAATAGTTGAGTAAAGTCTCAAAAATAAAGAAGAGAAAAGTCTTCAAATAAAAGCATATATCCCCAAGAAAATGAAGATTGTGACCCAGGAGGATTGCAGAAAAGAAGCAAAGTCTTCGCTGAAAATCAGCACCCTCTAAAGGAACTCTTCAGCAAAAAAAATAGAGTACCATCTTTCCTAGAAAAAGTATATCCTCATGAAACCGAAATTTATCGAATCTCTCTAAATTTCAATGATTCGAAAATCACCCTTTTCGTCACATCAAAACCTTCGATTTTCTCCGTAAACCAGCCTTTAAACCCGTTCTTCCTCTTGAAAGAATGATTAGGGAGAAGATCAGTGCCGTCCTTATCTAACTGGTGGAGATTTGATTCTTGGTCAAGCCTATGACAATACTTGCAACATGACTGGCTATGAGCGAATTCATTTCATAGATTTATAGGGAACCCTAAACACTTGAGTGATTTAAGTGACCCGTGTAAGGAAGCCAAAGTCATGTAACCTCCTCTCATGCTTGCAGAGATAGTTTCTAACCTCTTAGAAGACGATTTGTCTGATCTTGCTCTTATAATAAATAACAAGCCACTTGAATAATAGAACGGAAACCTCGGAAGCATCCTTGAACTCAAAATAAAAGAGAGATTTGCTTGAGGACAAGCAAAGTCTAAGTGTGGGATATTTGATATCGGCCAAAAAGTCACGCTTTTACCCCCGATATTGAGTCCTAAAACCATAAAGTTCCAAACTTTATCGCCAAAATAATCACTTTATTGGTTAACTTGGTAGATTTAGTCATTACAAAGGCTATGTTTCAAGAATCACTAAAAACGGATGAGAAACGAGGAGAAACGAGCAAAACCGGCTAAGACGATTAACTCGCGTTTAAATAACTTATTTTATAATTTTTTGGAAAAGTTTAATTACTTAACCTCATGTTGTAGGATATTCGATTACGAACGCGTGGGCACAAGAATCGTCAAAAACGGAGCTAAAACGAAGAATCTAGAGCGAAAACGGTGAAAGTCAAGAAATCAAGTTACGATCCAAGAAACAAGGGCTGACCAGGCAGAAATCTGGCTTGCCGTCCGGCTTGCCATCCGGCTTGCCGTATGGGTCCGGCTTGCCGAATCCGGCTTGCCATCCGGCTTGCCAACCCGGATCCGGCTTGCCAAATCCGGCTTGCCATCCGGCTTGCCGCCAGCCTAAAAATTACAAAATTGCCACTCATCTATGCTTATAAAAGGAAGGCTTCATTTCTCATTTCAACACACCAAAACACATACAATTCTTCACTTCTCTCTAAAATATCTCTCTATAGTCGCTCTCTAGTGATCTATAGGAGATTAGTTCTCTCTCTACTTTCTCTCTCTAGCTTCTAGAGAGAGAAAAGTACAGAGATTAGGAAATGTAGTTATCTCTCTATTGTCGCTCTCTAGTGATCAATAGGAGATTAGTATGTAGTAGAAGCTATAGAGCATTGTAACGCTATGGATATTATGAAGAAATACAAGTTGTTATTCTGCCGACATTATCCGGTACTATCTATCCTTTCTTTTATCAGTTTATTATAATGTTCTTGTTTGATGTTTATGATTTACTGATGTTAGAAATGCTTGTTGCCATGATGTGTGAGTAATTGCTTGATTGTTTGCCATGATTTAGTAATGTTAGTTAGGGATGATTATCGTTTCGTAATCACTTTCTGTCTATGATATTAAACCTCGTTATTATCGTCCTTCCACCAATAAACGTGATTAAAACCTTTTATAAAGTCGACATTATAAAGGTAATTAATTATCTGTGTTTATACATTGGTCAAGGTATGAACCCATCGAAAATACTATAAAGTACATGGGGAATTATCATAGGACCAGATCAAGACATTGGTCAAGAGTATAAGACTCGAGGAAATACTGTTGCAACAGTAGAGTACAGTGTTGATGTACTATAGGACCACTTGAGCATGGTCAAGGTTAGAAGCTATGGAACCACTACAAGTCTAGTACATGGTGGATAACTAAGGGATTTATTGGGTAGATTTAAGTAAGGGCTGGTTTAAATCATAAATGGGAATTTAACGAACTACAATACAAACTAAGCTTATAAATCTTTAAGGATGACTGAGAACTAGAAGAGGTTCTAATTTGTCTACAAACCCTTAGATTTTACCAAACCATTGACAGAAAGGAATTCGAAACACAATCATAACCACTCACTTGGGTGATACACTAAGGTGTTAAGAAAGGTTGGATATTCTATATATGGCTATGCTACTTTATTCGTGCACCCAAGGTATGCACTGCATCCTAGATGGGCCGCTTATATCCTTAACCCAGATAAAACATCAGGAGTTGAGCATAGTCCATCCGATCAGAATCTTCAAAGCCTAGTTCCTCGTGACATGCTAACCGGGAAACCGCTTAGTAGGGAATCTAGAGTTCACACCAAGGTATATCTATCCAAGGAGTGTCCCACAATCATCCCGACACTACGTTATCTTAAATCATGGTGAACCACGTCTTCTCTGTCCTTAGCTGTTGCATGCTAGCTAGCTTATTTTAATTATATTGCTTTAATATCTTAATTACAATTATATAAATCTATTCAACCCAACTATTGCCTTTACACAATTTGATATTCCGGATAAAGTGGTGTCTAGAATAAACCGGCTGGACTTGGTTATTGGATTTTCCGAACAGTCGCCAATTTATTGGGACCAAAAGGATCCTGCCTCTCCACACAAGGTGTACCTGGCCACTAGTCTTGGATACTAAATTGTGTATAAACCCAATCTTAATTACTAAATTATCTAGATAAACTCCGTTTCAAATTCGACCGCTCAAGGAAGGACCCTAGGTCATATTTTCCCTTGCTAACCCACAGGAAGGAATAATAGATTTAGGCCCCGCACATATAAATTAAAGAATCGACTTCTCCCGTTGGTATCCTGAACTGACGTTTTGCGACCTAACGACACCGCATAAATAAACCGTCCGATTCCGGCATATCACCATGTCATCGATCCATGTGATCATCCTTTGCTTATAAATACCACCCCTTAGCCTCTCATTACAACACTTGATCATTTTAGCATTTCACACACTTATCCTTTCTTTCTTCCTTTTACTTGTAAGTTTTCTTTTCCCTTTCCTTTTCCTTTCCAATTCGTGACCATCATCATCATTCTTATGGAGATCAAAGTTCCTTGTAGCTTTGATCTTGCTTATATTTTGTTGGTTCAAGCATGAATCCTTCAAAAACAATGAAGATTCAAGCTTTCTAGCTTTGAATCTTCACCCACTTGTTAGATCTATCTTTCTATTACTTTAATCTTGTTATTTTGTTGAAAAGATTCAAACTTTTGTTTTATGCTTCAAGATCTTCAAGAACACATAAGATGCAAGCTTTATACCTTGAATCTTCATATCTTTTGTTGTATTTAAGTTCTTTTTGCTTTGATCTTGTTATTTGGTTGAAAAGATTCAAACTTTTGTTTGTAATCTTCATGTATCTTCAAGATCCAAGCTTTATGCTTCAAGATCTTCAAGAACACTTAAAGGTTCAAGCTTTCTAGCTTTGTAACCTTGTAACTTGTGTGAAATGGATCCAAGTTCTCTAGCTTAGGGTTCCATCACCTCTTTTGACTTAGATTGTGCTTATACTTGTTGAATTGATGTAAAGTTTGTAACTTTAGTTGTTGTTGTGACTTGATTTGGTGTTAAGACTAAGGATATGATGTAACCTTGGTTCATCATCCATCTAAGACTCATGAATGAGTTGTATTCTTACTTGGTCTTAACATATTGTGTATTGATGGTGAACTCTTAGTCAAGATGATGCTAAACCATCAACGAATTGTACACTTGAAGCTACAAGCATCAAGGATGAGAACCGTGATGAGCATCAAGCACTAAGAATCCCACCAGAGCACCTTGCATTCTGTTTTTCGTGTCTGATCAGGCTCCTGGGCTACTGGAAAACTTTATTTTCAGATATCCTGGTTCGAGTAGATGATTTTTCGTTTAAGACTCGTCTCAAACCGAGTTACGGTTTGGGATTTATGGCCTTTTCTTTATCGTAACACCTTTGTAACGTCGTGCTGAAAATTCGGACCTACTCGCACTCCGACCGTCACCACAGTCAAACTAAGTCGAGTTTGAGTCTAGAAATTGGTCAGCAACTATAGGACTCCCATACGGGGCTATGACCACTAATTTTACGTGTTTTTGACTTACGTAGAGGCCGTAGCAGCTGATTCAATTCAGCCTATTGTTTGACCTTTATACTTGACTAGTTTACTTAGCTTACATGATGATGATTGTTGATGATGATGACACTTAGACTTAATAATAAACTATTTGAACTTATATAGACAACCTACTGACTTAGTGACCTTTTACTTAGGTTGACGACCTTTCGGACCGACTTACTACTTGCCTATTTTCGTAACAACTTGTCTTGCTTATCCACTGTGAGTTATAGCATCCCTTTTTACTACTTTTACTATTTTTGGGACTGAGAATGCATGTGCTTTTTACGTTTTACATGTTAGGCACGAGTACTTAAACTTTGTTTGTATGTGGGTTATATAATGGCATAAATATTCCCTTTAGCACGGTAACGTTTAGTCATTGGTCTTTGTACCGGTGAATGCGAATCTTAGATATGGATCCATAGGGTTTGACATCCCCATTCGGGCTAGTCGCGCTAGCATTTAACGGGTGTTTAATATTTTGTAGACATACGCACTCGCCAAGTGCACTTTCAGGGGGTTATAAACGTTAAGTCTAGTTACCGGGTGCCCACGGTTATGCATATACTTTTCATACTGTTTTATTACGCCGTTGCAACACTGAAATCTTGTGGCCTATCTTACTTACTGTTAATACTTAAACTATAGCTCACCAACATTCGTGTTGACTTTTTAAGCGTGTATTTCTCAGGTGCTTAGAGGTTTATTGCTTCCGCTGTTAGACTTGCTGTCATGCTGTTATTGAATTGCTGTTATGGACCTGCTGTTAGTTATCCGCTGCATTACTAGAGATGTCTCAATTTATGGAACTTATGTTTTGCATTCGTAAACTTATGTTAATTTGGAACAACGGTTTTATAATAAGTCTTATGTCATGTCATCTTTGTAAAACGTTATCTTTTTAATGAATGCAAATTGTTTTCAAACAGCATATAGTGTTTGACCATGTAATGATCCTGTTGTTGATGATACGTACACGATGGTTTTGTACGGGGCGTCACATTTGGTATCAGAGCATTGGTTGTAGGGAATTAGGTTGCACTAGTGAGTCTAGACTGGACCTAATTAGGATTCACTAATAGGACTAATCTACAACTAGCTTGTTTACCTGTTTCTGCTGAGTTTACTGCATGCTTTTGCTTACTTTCTGCTGTATGATCTTACTGCATGCTCTTGCTTATCTCTACTGCCATGCGAACTTGTTGTATACTTATTTCTGCTTTTGCATTATTACTATCTGTTTTCGCATGTTATTTCTGTTTAGTACTGATTGCCATGCTAGGTTGCTATAGTGCCTAATACTTGCTTGCTTATGACTTACTGATATGGAAAATTTATTTTCCTTGTTCAGATGTCGGATATTCCACCTGTCGTTGTTTTGGACAGCGATTCAGACCCCTCGGCCACCTCACCTGCTACCATTGCCGATGCTCAGATTCCGTCAACGACATCCTCCGGTGACCTTGGTGCTTCATCTTCCGGAACCAGCTGCCATGCACCTGCACCAGCGACTACTTCTGACGGACATGTGGACTTTACGGAGATTCCAGCTCCGTCTGCTCCCGGACCCTCGGAGCCACAGCCCCGCATCGGTGGTGTTGTTATTCCCGCGGAATTCGGGGAAGGGCCATTCCGTAACCATATGCGCATGCCGTGCTGACGCGCTCCTGATGGACGTTTAGTGCCGATTCCGCCAGGCAGATACAGACAGATGATGGCCGCCCACGGACGGCCAGTTCAGCCACCCGTGCCGCCACCACATGATTCGGACGACCCGTCATCCACCGATTCTGCATCAGACGACACCTCTTCGGACGACTCCAGCAACGAAGAGGATCCTGCTGATGTACCTATTCAGCCACCCTCCACCCCGCCGAAGAAGCGGTACCGTTTCGACGGCACTGTTACTCCGGGGATCAACGGAGGACGAGCGTTCACATACGCACATGGCAAGCGTCGTAGGGTTACTGCTCGTAAGCGGGTCGTGCCTTACCCAGCTGATCCTTTTGTGCGCAAACCTTACCGCCATGCCGCCGGACCCTCTGCACCACCGGCAGCACCTGCACCAGCAGCCCCGCCTGCTCAGCCAGCCCCTCCCTCTAATGAGGAACTGACGAGGGAGTTGGAGATCCTCCGTGCTCGGGTAACTGAGCTCGAGGAGCAGATGTCCCATGTGATGGACATCCTTTACCCACCATCACCTTAGAGCTTTGTAGTAGGTTTTGCTATGTAACTCGTTGTAGTTTCATGTTTTCCTTATGTAATGTACGAACTTATGTATGCAACTCTTTATTAATGGAACTTTGCGTTGTTTAATTCTTGCATAGTGTTCTATTTACGTTACTGTATGTTGGTTTTGCGGTATATATCTAGTTGCGTTACATTTTGGCATGCGTTGTGTTGCTTCCCTGTTTACTATATACTGTATTATACAGTACGCTGGATTTTGACTTTAGTCAAACCTTTTGTTTCGAAGGGAAATGGCAAACGGACGAGTAGCACCCACAGCGGCCCAAATTGAGGAAATGATTGCAGAACGGGTTGCCGCAGCCATGGAAAATGTTGTTCCCCCAGCACCAGCAGTTAACCAGAACGTCCAGAATGGTTGCACCTACAAGGAGTTCCAAAGCTGCAAGCCTCACAACTTTAGCGGCACTGAAGGGCCAGTAGGTTTAACTAGATGGTTTGAGAAACTAGAAGCCGTATTCCGCGTCAGCAACTGTTCAGAGGCGAACAAAACCAAGTATGCTTCGTGTACGCTATCAGATGGCGCCCTGACTTGGTGGAACACCTTGGCACAAGCTAGAGGTATTGATGAAGCTTACGCCATTCCGTGGGAAGAATTCAAGGGAGTAATGATTGAAGAGTATTGCCTCAGGACAGAGATACAGAAAATGGAGGCGGAGTTCTGGGAGTTGAACGTCGCAGGAAACGATCTTGATGGCTACAATCATAGGTATCTGGAATTGGCACTGATGTGTCCCACGATGGTCACCCCGGAATTCAAGAGAATGGAACGCTACTTGTGGGGACTCCCCAAGTCTATCCAAGGGAATGTCACCTCTTCTAATCTACCTAATGTCCCGACAGCTATGTGCATGGCGCACACTCTTATGAACTAAATCATCGGGAAGGAATCAGAAAAGGGTAAGACTGAATCGGGAGCCAGTGGCGAGAAGCGCAAGTAGGATTACAACAATAAGGGAAGGACCAATGATCAAACCTCCGCTAAGAGGACTAACGATGGAAGGAACACCAACCCTAATACCAGCACTAACCCCAACTACAAGGGCACTCTACTACAGTGCAAGAGGTGCTTCAAGCACCATACCGGGTACTGTAATGCTGTCTGTGAAAAATGCAACAGAATCAGACATGTTGGTAAGAACTGCAAGATTCTCGTCCCAGCTGCAAGGACAAACCAAAATGGAACAAACCAGAATGGGCCAAGGAAATGTTATGAGTGTGGACAGAAAGGCCACTTTAGGAATGATTGCCCCAATAAGAAGAAGGATGGTGGACCGCCGCGTGCAAGAGCTTTCAACGTTAATGCAAGGGATGTACGTGAAAACCCCGACTTGGTCACAGGTATATTCGCAACCAACAATATTTTTGCTTCTGTCCAATTTGATACTAGTGCCGATAGAAGCTATCTTTGTAGACATTTTTGCGATAAGATAGATTGGTCACTAGTGCCTTTAGAGGAGAATATGTTAGTTGAGGTAGCCAATAGGAAACTTGAAAAAGTTGACCAGATTGGCCGAGGAGCTATTATCAACATAGGAGGTGTGGACTTTGAAATCGACTTAATACCTATTAAGTTAGGAAGTTTTGACGTAATTGTCAGTATGGATTGGTTGACCAAGGTAAAGGCCGACGTTATCTGTGGAGATAAGGCTCTTCGCATACCACAAGGAGACAGTGAGCCACTGACCATCTATGGAGAGAGATGTACCTCGAAGCTGAACCTCATCAGTTGTATGAAAGCTCAGAAGATCATGAAGAAAGGACGACTTGCTGTTTTAGCACACGTGAAGGCTTTAGATTCAGAAGAGAAGAGTGTGAATGACGTGCGGATCGTGAATGAATTCCCTGATGTCTTTTCGGAAGAGTTACCTGAATTACCGCCACCAAGAGCAGTGGAGTTCCAAATCGATCTAGTGCCGGGAGCTGCACCGTAGCTCGCGCACCTTATCGTCTGGCACCTTCAGAACTGCAAGAATTGCAGAGTCAACTTCAGGAATTGCTCGACCGAGGGTTTATCCAACCGAGCTCGTCACCGTGGGGTACACCTATTTTATTCGTGAAGAAGAAGGACGGATCCTTCCGTATGTGCATAGACTACCGCGAACTCAATAAGTTGACGATCAAGAATCGATATCCTTTACCCCGAATTGACGATCTTTTCGACCAGCTGCAAGGGTCAAGCGTTTACTCAAAGATCGATCTGTGATCCGATTATCATCAGCTAAGGGTTAAAGAAAGTGATGTGATGAAGACGGCATTTAGAACTCGCTACGGTCATTATGAATTTCTCGTAATGCCGTTCGGATTAACAAACGTGCCAGCTGTGTTCATGGACCTCATGAACCGTGTCTGCAAACCTTATCTGGATAAATTCGTTATTGTCTTCATAGATGATATCCTCATCTACTCCAAGAACGAAGAAGAGCATGAGTACCACCTCCGACTAGTGCTTGAACTTTTGAGAAGAGAGCAGCTTTACGCGAAATTTTCCAAGTGTGAGTTTTGGCTGAAGGAAGTTCAGTTTCTGGGCCATATTGTGAGTGATTAAGGAATCAAGGTTGATCCCGCCAAGATAGAAGCAATCAGCAATTGGGAGACACCCACAACTCCAACTCACATCCGTCAATTTCTAGGTCTTGCCGGTTACTACAGAAGGTTTATTGAAGGTTTTTCGTTGATCGCGCGTCCTTTGACCGCACTGACTCACAAAGGAAAGAAGTTTGTTTGGGAGAAGGAACAAGAAGAAGCATTTCAAACCCTGAAACATAACCACCACACCTGTTTTATCGCTTCCTGAAGGCAGTGACGACTTCGTTGTATACTGCGATGCTTCGAAGAATGGTTTTGGTTGCGTGTTGATGCAAAGAACGAAGGTCATTGCTTATGCCTCTCGTCAGCTCAAGACCCAGGAGCGAAACTACACTACCCATGATCTCAAACTTGGAGCAGTTGTCTTCGCGTTAAAGCTGTGGAGACACTATCTCTACGAAACCAAGTGTACTATCTTTACCGATCATAAGAGTCTCCAACACATCTTCGACCAGAAACACCTGAACATGAGGCAGCGACGCTGGATTGAGACGCTGAATGACTACAATTGTGAACTCCGCTATCACCCTGGTAAAGCCAACGTTGTAGCCGACGCTCTAAGCTGGAAGGAGAGGACGGTACCTCTTCGTGTTCGGGCACTGAATATCACAATCCATTCAAACCTCCACAGTCAGATTCGAGTAGCTCAAGAAGAAGCTCTCAAGGAGGAGAACATATCTCGTGAATACCTAAACATTCTTGTCTCCAAATTTGTGGTTAGGGAATCTGGACTCCGATGTTATGCTGCGAGAATTTGGGTACCACGTTATGGAGATTTGCGGAGCCTTCTACTTGATGAAGCCCACAAGTCAAGATATTCAATCCATCCCGGAGCCGGAAAAATGTACCATGATCTTAGGGAACAGTATTGGTGGCCGAATCTTAAGAAGGATGTTGCAGCTTATGTTAGGAGATGTTTGACTTGTTCGAAGGTTATGGCTGAACATCAAAGACCATCTGGACTACTTCAACAACCTGAAATCCCACAATGGAAATGGGAAGCGATTACGATGGATTTCATCACAATGCTACCGAAGACGGTGGGCGGATACGATACAATCTGGGTTATCGTTGACCGTCTGACCAAATCTGCTCATTTTCTAGCGATGAAGGAAACAGACACAATGGAGAGACCTACTCAACTGTACATCAAAGAGGTTGTGTCTCGTCATGGTGTACCTCTGTCGATTATCTCAGATCGCGATCCCCGTTTTGCCTCCAGATTCTGGCGTTCTTTGCAAGAAGCCTTGGGAACCCGTCTCGATATGAGCACCACTTACCACCCTCAGACCGACGCTCAGAGTGAACGGACGATTCAGACATTGGAAGACATGTTGCGTGCCTGCGTTATTGACTTTGGAAAGTCTTGGGAAAGGCATCTACCGTTAGCTGAGTTTTCTTACAACAACAGTTACCATTCAAGCATCAATGCCGCACTGTTTGAAGCGTTGTATGGTCGCAAGTGCCGATCCCCTATTTGTTGGGCTGAGTTAGGCGAAGTACAGATCACCGGACCCGAGATAGTCCATGAGACGATGGAGAAAATTTCTCAGATTCAAGCGAGACTTAAGATAGCCCGTGATCGCCAAAAGAGTTATGCTGATCAAAAACGAAAGGACTTTGAATTTAACGTAGGTGACCGGGTGATATTGAAGGTCGCACCTTGGAAGGGTGTGATCCGTTTTGGGAAGCGCGGAAAGTTGAACCCGCGATATATTGGTCCTTTTGAAATTCTGGAACGTGTTGGACTCGTAGCTTACCGCCTGGATCTTCCAGAACAATTAAGCTCAGTTCATCCTACTTTTCATGTGTCAAACTTGAAGAAGTGTCTTGCCCCACCGGAACTCGTCATACCATTGGAAGAACTTATGATTGATGATCAACTCCACTTCGTGGAAGAGCCTGTCGAGATTATGGACCGTGAGGTCAAAGTTCTGAAACACAATCGAATCCCGATCGTCCGAGTACGATGGAACGCCAAACGAGGACCTGAGTTCACTTGGGAACGAGAGGATCAAATGAAGTAAAAGTATCCTCACCTTTTCCCTGCTCCTCCATCACCTTCAGCTTAAATTTCGGGACGAAATTTCCATTAACAGGTGGGTAATGTAACGACCCGGCTTTTTCGACTTGCTTTTATGCCTTATATTTTTGCGAAACTGCGTTTTTGTGCGTACTGCGTTACTTTATTACTCTGGAACCTTGGCACACGTGTTTTATATGTATATATACTTTAAAACGTGCCCTGGTGTGATTAGAATGCTTAACTTGTCCATTGGATGCTTTATAACCGTTAGCGTTACTTGCCGTAACGATTAAACCGCGGACTGCGCGCACGTTTGACTTTTGTCGGAACCGGAACTTTTGGACTGCGAAATAATAATTATTATTTTATAATAATAATTACTTGGGCCTTTGGATGCTTAATTTTATTTATTTAATTGCTAAAGCCCAATAGTTAGCCTTTTTGGACTTTTTACTTTGTTGGGCTCAAGCCCACCCTACTCTAGCTAGTGACCCAATTAATTAGCCCAAGTTTATTTACTAGTGGCCCATAATAATAAATAAATAAATAAATAAATAATTAGTGAGTCATGCTAGCATTATGGATAAGGTTTATCTAAATGTTACATAAGATTCTAGCAAAAGGACACATTTTAGACACCATTAGCCAAAAAACAAGTTTTTGTCTCCCCCTCTCCTCTAAATGCCATCCACCACCACCCATGGCCTCATGGCCATGTCATCAATCCATGTGATCTTCCTTTGCTTATAAATACCACCCCTTAGCCTCTCATTACAACACTTGATCATTTTAGCATTTCACACACTTATCCTTTCTTTCTTCCTTTTACTTGTAAGTTTTCTTTTCCCTTTCCTTTTCCTTTCCAATTCGTGACCATCATCATCATTCTTATGGAGATCAAAGTTCCTTGTAGCTTTGACCTTGCTTATATTTTGTTGGTTCAAGCATGAATCCTTCAAAAACAATGAAGATTCAAGCTTTCTAGCTTTGAATCTTCACCCACTTGTTAGATCTATCTTTCTATTACTTTAATCTTGTTATTTTGTTGAAAAGATTCAAACTTTTGTTTGTAATCTTCATGCATCTTCAAGATCTAAGCTTTATGCTTCAAGATCTTCAAGAACACATAAGATGCAAGCTTTATACCTTGAATCTTCATATCTTTTGTTGTATTTAAGTTCTTTTTGCTTTGATCTTGTTATTTGGTTGAAAAGATTCAAACTTTTGTTTGTAATCTTCATGTATCTTCAAGATCCAAGCTTTATGCTTCAAGATCTTCAAGAACACTTAAAGGTTCAAGCTTTCTAGCTTTGTAACCTTGTAACTTGTGTGAAATGGATCCAAGTTCTCTAGCTTAGGGTTCCATCACCTCTTTTGACTTAGATTGTGCTTATACTTGTTGAATTGATGTAAAGTTTGTAACTTTAGTTGTTGTTGTGACTTGATTTGGTGTTAAGACTAAGGATATGATGTAACCTTGGTTCATCATCCATCTAAGACTCATGAATGAGTTGTATTCTTACTTGGTCTTAACATATTGTGTATTGATGGTAAACTCTTAGTCAAGATGATGCTAAACCATCAACGAATTGTACACTTGAAGCTACAAGCATCAAGGATGAGAACCGTGATGAGCATCAAGCACTAAGAATCCCACCGGAGCACCTTGCATTTTGTTTTTCGTGTCTGATCAGTCTCCTGAGCTACTGGAAAACTTGATTTTCAGATATCCTGGTTCGAGTAGATGATTTTTCGTTTAAGACTCGTCTCAAACCGAGTTACGGTTTGGGATTTATGGCCTTTTCTTTATCGTAACAGCTTTGTAACGTCGTGCTGAAAAATTCGGACCTACTCGCACTCCGACCGTCACCACAGTCAAACTAAGTCGAGTTTGAGTCTAGAAATTGGTCAGAAACTATAGGACTCCAATACGGGGCTATGGCCACTGATTTTGCGTGTTTTCGACTTATGTAGAGGCCGTAGCAGCTGATTCAATTCAGCCTATTGTTTGACCTCTATACTTGACTAGTTTACTTAGCTTACATGATGATGATTGATGATGATGATGACACTTAGACTTAATAATAAACTATTTGAACTTGTATAGACAACCTACTGACTCAGTGACCTTTTACTTAGGTTGACGACCTTTCGGACCGACTTACTACTTGCCTACTTTCGTAATAACTTGTCTTGCTTATCCACTGTGAGTTATAGCATCCCTATTTACTATGTTTACTATTTTTGGGACTGAGAATGCATGCGCTTTTTACGTTTTACATGTTAGGCATGAGTACTTAAACTTTGTATGTATGTGGGTTATATAACGGCATAAATATTCCCTTTAGCACGGTAACGTTTAGTCATTGGTCTTTGTACCGGTGAACGCGAATCTTAGATATGGATCCATAGGGTTTGACATCCCCACTCGGGCTAGTCGCGCTAGCATTTAACGGGTGTTTAATACTTCGTAGACATACGCACTCGCCAAGTGCACTTTCAGGGGGTTATAAACGTTAAGTCTAGTTACCGGGTGCCCACGGTTATGCATATACTTTTCATACTATTTTGTTACGCTGTTGCAACACTGAAATCTCGTGGCCTATCTTACTTACTGTTAATACTTAAACTATAGCTCACCAACATTCGTGTTGACTTTTTAAGCGTGTATTTCTCAGATGCTTAGAGGTTTATTGTTTCCGCTGTTAGACTTGCTGTCATGCTGTTATTGAATTGCTGTTATGGACCTGCTGTTAGTTATCCGCTGCATTACTAGAGATGTCTCAATTTATGGAACTTATGTTTTGCATTCGTAAACTTATGTTAATTTGGAACAACGGTTTTGTAATAAGTCTTATGTCATGTCATCTTTGTAAAACGTTATCTTTTTAATGAATGCAAATCGTTTTCAAACAGCATATACTGTTTGACCATGTAATGATCCTGTTGTTGATGATCCGTACACGATGGTTTTGTATGGGGCGTCACAAAGAGTGTAGGAAAGACTATCACGGAAGCACACCAAGAGTTGATAGAAACATTGATCTTGGGCTCTATGGCATAATGAGTGTGCAGATGGAGCAGCCCTGTGTGGCAGATGATATGTTAAATAACTAGTTTGCTATGATGGGTGGCGACAAAGTGAATACGCCTTTTGAATTATCAGCGACGTTAGAGAAATTCATCAAGCATATCGCTACTCGTCCGCTTCCGATCTTCGCGTTTTCACTCAAAATAAACATCGAAAAATGATGTTGCAAAACTATCACGTATTTGAAAAATGTCATTTTGTCCGATCTACATGTTTTCACTCAGGCTTCATACTGCATTTGATCTTGTCAATGGTTAAGGTGCAAAAAACCTTGTATATATTTTGAATCAAAGTTAACATTAATCATTTTGTACAATACATTAAATTAATGCATCTCAATAAGAGTTATCGTTAAATTTTTTTAATATAAATATAAACTAGTATTATTGAATTTAGATGATGATCAGATAAGTATAAGTGTACGCTTGTATGGCAAGGGAGTGTTGTAAAACCGAACTTTCATAGCTTTTAATGCACGAGTGCATGACTGAAATTGCTGCCCATAAGGTGTTTTTTGATGCTGGTATTGGTCATTATTGGGACTTAGCGGTTAACTTCTCAGATGAGATGTGATTATTGTTTCAGGGTGGGTTGGGTTGAAGTAGTATCCATTGTTGACTTTCTTTTGTGCACCTATTGCGTATGAATCTATTGAGTGAGTACTACCGCTGTCCTATATTAGTATTCATGTTTTGACTTTGAAGCCTTTTCTTTTCCACTTTTCCCTTAAATTCTTTTCAACCTTCGAGGCCTATGAAAGTAGGCAGGTAACAACAAGGGAAATTTTGCAACAAATAGGAGTCGTACCCTTGACCTCTCATATAAGAAGACAACTCACTACCACAATGCAAACTCCTTGTTGTTAAAAAAACATTATTTAATATAAAGTATATTCAGAAAACAATCCATTGATATATGTATATATATATATGTATATATATATATATATATATATATCGAAATAAATTTAATATAAATAAAAATATTTAAATTCAAAATTGGAAGGAAAAGACCTACAAAGTCAAAACAAAAATATTAATATGGGACGGAGGTAGAACTCACTAAAAAGATTCATACGCAAGAGGTACACAAAAGAAGCTCAACAATGGATAATCTAACCCAACCCAGCCTAAAACGATAATCATATCTCATCCAAGAAGTTAACCGTTAAGTCCGAATAATGACCAACATCAGAATTAGAAAACACCGTATGGGCAGCAATTTAAACTTGCAATCGTGCACCAATAACTAAGAAAACTCAGTTTCCCAACATTCCTTTGAAATACAAGAACACATACTTTTGGGTTTATCATCATCATGATAGTTTAATAATAGTAATTCATAATTTACGTTTATGTTAATAATTTCCAAAGACAACTTCTATAATGTATTGTGTCGTTTTGTCCGATCTACTTGTTTTCACTAAAAAATAAAGGCTTCATACTGCATTTGATCTTGCCAAGAGTTAAGGTGCAAAAAAACATTCTATATATTTTGAATAAAAGTTAACATTAATCATTTTGTACAATACATTAAATTAATGCATCTTAATAAGAATTATAGTTAAATTATTTTAATATAAATATAAACTAGTATTATTGAATTAAGATGATGATCAGAAATCCAAGAATAAGTGTACGCTTGTATGGCAACGGAGTGTTGTGAAGCCGAATTTTCATAGCTTTTGGTGCAAAAGTGCATGATTGAAATTGATGCCCATAAGGTGTTTTCTGATGCTGGTATTGGACATTATTGGGACTTAGCGGTTAACTTCTCAGATGAGATGTGTGATTATTGTTTCAGGCTGGGTTGGGTTGACGCAGTATCCGTTGCTGAGTTTCTTTTCTGCACATATTGCGTATGAATTTATTTAGTATGTACTACCTCCGTCCCATATTAGTAGTTATGTTTTGAATTTGGAAGCCTTTTCTTTTCAACTTTGCCCTTAAATTCTTTTCAACCTCCGAGGCCCATGAAAGTGGGCGGGTAACAACAAGGAAAATTTTGCAGTGAGTAGGAGTCGTACCCGTGACCTCTCATATAAGAAGACAACTCACTACCACTATGCAAACTCCTTGTTGTTTTAAAAAACAATAATTAACACAAAATATTTTCAAAAAAACAATCCATTGATATTAATTTTTATCGAATATGGGACGGAGATAGTACTCACTAAAAAGATTCATACGCAAGAGGTACACAAAAGAAGCTTAGCAGTGGATAATCTAACCCAAACTAGCCTAAAACGACAATCATATCTCATCCAAGAAGTTAACCGCTAAGTCTCAATAATGACCAACATCAGAATTAGAAAACACCTTACGGACAGCAATTTAAACATGCACTTGTGCACCAATAACTATGAAAACTCATCTTCCAAACACTCTTTTGCAATACAAGAACACATGCTTTTGGGTTTCTCATCATCATGATAATTTAATAATAGTAATTCATAATTTATGTTTATATTAAAAAAATTCCAAAGACAACATCTATAATGTATTGTATAAAACGATTTTTGTCCGATCTTCACGTTTTCATTCAAACAAAACATCAAAAATGATGTTACAAAACTATCACGTGTTTGAAAAGTGTCATTTTATCCGATCTTCGTGTTTTCACTCAAAAATAAAGGCTTCATACTTCATTTGATCTTGCCAAGAGGTAAGGTGCAAAAAACCTTGTATATATTTTGAATAAAAGTTTTCGTTAATCGTTTTGTACAATGCATTAAATTAATGCATCTTAATAAGAATTATCGTTAATTTTTTTTAATATAAATATAAACTAGTATTATTGAATTAAGATGATGATCAGAAACCAAAGAATAAGTGTACGCTTGTATGGCAAGGGAGTGTTGCGAAACCGAATTTACATAGCTTTTGGTGCACAAGTGCATGAGTGAAATTGATGTCCATAAGGTGTTTTCTAATGCTGGTATTGGTCATTATTAGGACTTAGCGATTAACTTCTAGGATGAGATGTGATTATTGTTTCAGGCTGGGTTGGGTTGAAGAAGTATCCATTGCTTAGCTTCTTTTGTGCACATGTTACGTCGAATTTATTTAGGAATACTACCTCCGTCCCATATTAGTAGTTATGTTTTGACTTTGGAAGCCTTTTCTTTTTAACTTTGCCCTTAAATTCTTTACAACCTCTGAGGCCATGAAATTGGGTGGGTAACAACAATGGAAAATTTTCAGCGAGTAAGAGTCGTACCTTTGACCTCTCAAATAGTAAGATGATAATGCTAAAAATGAACATATATTTCATAGCATTATCCCTCAAGAAAGACAAGTTTTCAGTCGCAATTGTTCTATTTTCAAGTAATATTCGTTTATATTAAATAAGTGCGAAGACAAAAGGCAGATTCGACGAATTGAAGACACAAAGGTCCAAAAAGCTAAAAAGTACAAGATACAATTAAAGTGGTTCAATTTATTGATGAGAAACGTCTAAAAATGACAAGAGTACAAGACGCAAAACACAAAGTACAATATATAAAATAGTACGAAAGGGCGTTCGAAAATCCGGAACCGAGACATGAACCAACTTTCAACGCTCGACTCAACGGAGCTGAAAGTACAAGTCAACTATGCACAAGAATATAATATAATATTTAAATAATTTATAATAAGAATAATAATAAATAATAAAAAGTTGTTAATT
The DNA here is from genome assembly GCF_046630445.1 of Rutidosis leptorrhynchoides. Taxonomy (NCBI): domain Eukaryota; kingdom Viridiplantae; phylum Streptophyta; class Magnoliopsida; order Asterales; family Asteraceae; genus Rutidosis; species Rutidosis leptorrhynchoides. Next base: position 338,163,969 of record NC_092337.1, on the reverse strand, counting down.
GAGCATAGTTAAGGGGTCATAAGTGAAAATTTCAATTCAATATTTGCCTATAAAAGGCAACTCATTTGATCGATTTATGTACACCTTTTCTTTTCAATATTCTAAATCTATCAATTTCTCTATCATAATATAAATATAAATATTATAATAATAATTTTAATTTTAATTTTAAATTATAATAATAATAAGATTATGATAGAGAATATTTTGAGTGTATAAGTCGAAACTCTGCCCGTGTAACGCTAAGCTACAAAATTAATCACCACTGTAAGCTATGTCTTTCCTTTTTAATTTAATGTCTAGTAGCTAAGCCGTTATTATGCTTATTTAATACCGAAGTAATCGTGATGTTGGACTAAATTAAGACGGGACTATTGGACTTTGGACCATAATTAGGATATGGACAAAAGACCGACACTTGTGGACATTGGACCATGGACAATTAATAGATGGGGGGTATTGTCTAATTTGAGCGACAACTCATGGGAGCCTGTCGAACCTATCTTCAAATTAATTAATCTAATAATTATTAAATGATTATGAATGTCTTATTTAGTGACGTTTATACGACATCCTTTACAATCATTTAATTAATTATTCGGGTTGGGTAATTTATTATTCACTAAGGCCAAGTGAATAAATTAATATTCATGGACTCATTAAAACAGGGGTGGATTACATTTAAGGACACTTGGTGTAATTGTTAACAAAGTATTAAAACCTTGTTAGTTCGAATCCCTAATTAGTTGAAAAATTTGACTTTGGACATAAGGTTAAAATTGCCGAGCATTTTATAATTATGACCGATGAACTATTTTGGTCAAAAGCCAGATAGGTATCAAATAAACCAGGACAAAGGACAATTAACCCGAGTAACAATTAATTAAAATCAAAACGTCAAACATCATGATTACGGAAGTTTAAATAAGCATAATCCTTTTATTTCATATTCTATCGCAATTTTATTTATTGTTATTTTATTTATCGTCATTTATTTATTTTACACACTTTAATTATTGTCATTTATCTTTACGCTTTATTTAAAATCGACAAACCGGTCATTAAACGGTAAAACCCCCATTTTATAATAATATTACTACTTATATATATATATATATATATATATATATATATATATATATATATATATATATATATATATATATATATATATATATATATATATATATATATACAAATATTGTTCTCTAAAAATATAGCGTTAAACTTCACTAGCTCCCTGTGGAACGAACCGGACTTACTAAAAACTACACTACTCTACGATTAGGTACACTGCCTATAAGTGTTGTAGCAAGGTTTAGGTATATCCCATCCGTAAATTAATAAAACTTGTGTAATAATTTCGTCGCATTTCGTATTAAAAATATATAATACTATTTTCGTACCCCACCTCGCACACATCAAGTTTTTGGCGCCGCTGCCGGGGAGCGTTAAAACGCTATATTTTTAATTTATATTTGTAAAAATATAGTTATAAAAAAAAGTAATTTCGGGGACACTTTTTGTGTCTTCACGGGGTATTTTAGTTTTTTTTTAGTTTTTGATTAATTAAAGATATATTAATTTAAATATAATAATTTAATAAATATAATAATATAATAATATTGAAATAGAATATAATAATATAATAATATTGAAATAGAATATAATAATATAATAATATTGAAATAGAATATAATAATATAATAATAATTTTGAATCTATTTTGAATCGTAAAAAGTCGTATTTATTAAATATTTCAGGGGTATATTATGTAACTTATAATTAATAATTTCTGTAGTGTCGCTTTCATGTGAATCGTAAATTAATTAATTTCTTTCATTTACTATTTTGAATCGTAAAAGTTTTAAAAAGTCGTATTTATTAAATACTTCAGGGGTATATTATGTAACTAGTAATTAATAATTTCTATCATGTCGCTTTCATGTTAATAGTAAATTAATTAATTTCTTTTCATTTACTATTCATGAATAGTAAATGAGTTAAAAAAAAGTTTTGAAAAAAAATAATAATAATAAAAAATTTATTAATTTCGTAAAAAAAAAAATTGTGTAAAGAAAAATCGTTTTTTTAGAGAAAAAAAAAAAATTCGTTTTCAATAAAAAAAAAAAATTTTTAAAAAAAAATTTTAAGTTTTATTACCTTTAGATTTTTAGACTCTAGTTACAACTTTTAGTATTAAGTTTAGTTTTGCCATAGTTATTTTTATACTTTTAGATTTTTAGGCTTTGCCATAAAATCCCTTAAGTGCTTATTCCTTAGACTAAGATTTAGGTGCTTTAGAATTTTGCAACGCCATTTTAGTGCTTTTTAAGTTACGACGCGCTATTTTCTTATTTTTCGACGCTTATGTTTCGACCTTTTTATTTTTTGACATTTTTCGACGCGCAATCTATTTCTTTCTTATTTCTCGACGCTCTAGTTTTTAGGACTTAGAATTTTCTCTTCTTCTTATCTAATTCTCCAAATAGAAAGAAAAATTATTTAAGCGGGGGAAATTAATAGACGTTGACATTTTTCTGGTTCGTAGTAATAGTTGGATTTGTTAGTGGTTAGTTGTGGGCTTCCGATTTAAAGGGTCCTGGCTACCTGCTGCATCTTTTGGCTATTCGAAACGTGGGCAAAATCAGAAAAGTCTATTAATTGGACAACTTATATAAGTTTTTCTTATTTTTTTATAACTAATAGGATATTCAGTGAATGCACCGAGCAAAACATTCACCACCTTTCATACGTTCACCACCTGTAACTCGATCAAGACATCTAGCAAATATTATCGCCGTTGATTTTTCTTTAGAATCATCATCTAGTAATCCAAGTACTCCAACTCAAATTTCCGATAATCCATTTTTTTGAACCCAAGAACCCGGAGGATATTCAAGGACAATTCAGAGATCCTGAACCACTAGTCATTCCTCCTGAGCTACAAACCGTTAAATCAGAATCTTCTAGTGATTCGTATTCAACAAATTCAATTTTGGAAGTAACGAAACCTCTAAGTATGGAAGACCGAATGAGAGCTACACGCACTGGCCAAGTTCACGCCATTATTAAGCCAGATGTTAATGCTTCAGATTATGAAATCAAAGGACAAATCCTACACATGGTCACTAATCAATGCCAATATGGTGGTACAGCAAAAGAAGATCCAAATGAACATCTTCATACCTTTAATAGGATCTGTACTCTATTTAAAATCCGAGAAGTTGAGGATGAACAGATTTATCTCATGTTGTTTCCCTGGACTTTAAAGGGAGAAGCCAAAGATTGGTTAGAATCGTTACCTGAAGGGGCGATTGATACATGGGATGTTTTAGTTGAGAAATTTCTTAAAAGATTCTTTCCGGCATCTAAAGCCGTGAGACTTCAAGGAGAAATTGTTACGTTCTCGCAAAAGCCAAATGAAACATTATATGAGGCATGGACAAGATTCGGAAGGATGTTGAGAGGATGTCCTCAACACGGTTTAGATACTTATCAAATAGTACAAATATTCTACCAAGTGTCAAAGTTGCTACACGAAAAGACATCGACATAACAGCTGGTGGTTCCATTATGAAGAAAACCGCAACTGAAGCTTACAAAATTATTGATAACACAGCCTCCCACTCACATGAGTGGCACCAAGAAAAAGATATCTTTCGATCATCTAAAGCGGCTAGAGCCAATTCTAGCCATGACTTTGATTCCGTTTCCGCAAAAATAGATGCTTTCGAGAGACGAATGGAAAAGATGAATAAAGATATTCACGCAATACGAATCAGTTGTGAGCAATGCGGTGGATCGCACTTAACGAAAGATTGTCACATTGAACCAACGATGGAACAACGAGAGAATGTTTCCTATTTGAACCAAAGGCTAGGAAATAATTATCAAAATAATTATCAACTGCCAAAGCTAAATTTCAATCGAAATCAAAACATTCTTTACAATCCAAATGGACCCAACAACAACTCGTACAACCAACAAGGTCCGAATAACCCACCAACTCAAAACAACACTTTCAATCAACAAAGACCTGGCTTGTATAAACCACCACAACAACCCAAAGAGAAAAAGCCAAATCTGGAAGAAATGATGGCAAAGCTAATGGAATCTCAAACACAATTTATTACATCTCAAACCCAAACGAATGAGAGGTTTGATTAGTCATTAAGAACTCAACAAGCTTCCATTTTGAATCTAGAAAAACACGTAGGTACTCTTGCTAGCATGATGAGTGAGAGGGAACAAGGAAAGCTACCGAGTAATACTGAAGTAAATCCTCGGAATGAAAATGTTAACATGGTTTCAACGAATTCTGAAAAACCAGCACCAGAAGATGGGAAGGTTTTAGATGTGAGTAATAATGAAGAAGTTACACCACCACTACCACCCGAGTATGTAAAACCAGTGGTGGCACCATACAAACCACCCATCCTGTTTCCAAGAAAAGGAGTTGAGTATGAGCAAGTGATAGGTAATAAAGATTGTGATACCTCTGGAAAGAAGAAGAAGAAAAAGAATAAGAAAGTACAAGAAACAAAAACCGTAGAAGTAAACCCGGTGAAGACAGTTCCACCCAAACCTCCACCTAGGGTAGGTGATCCGGGTGAATTTATTGTTCTTTGTCTACTTAGCGATTGTGTCATGTATGATGCACTAGCAGATTTAGGTGCGAGTGTGAGTGTTATGCCTCTTTCATTATATAAAAGATTAGGAGTAGGTGAGTTAAGTCCAACAGATATGAGTGTTCGACTCCTTGATCAAACCATTAAGCACCCAGTTGGAATTGCTGACAACCTACCCATTCAAGTAGGTAATTTAACCTTTCTAGTCGAGTTCATTGTCATTGACATAGAAGAGGACCCAAACATTCCTCTAATTTTAGGTCGACCATTCTTAGCATTCACCGGGGCGTTATTTGATGTAGGAAATGGTAGAATGACACTTAATAGTGGTAATAAATCGATCACCTTTATGATTCGAAAGTCTAAATCTCCACCAATCAAAACCGTTGAACCAACAAACATGATTGGTAATAACCATGCTGTTTTACCAACTCCAACGGTAGTGCTTAACAATAATAAAATGCCTAAGTGTGGGGAAAATGAAGTAACACCTAATGATGACCTGATAACAAAGAACCCCGTTGTTGATACAAAATTAAATGACCCCGTTATTAATAGTTCAATGAAGAAACTTATTAAACAGATTCGCGATGCTAGAACCAAGGGGAACTTTAAGTTATGTAACCGATTAGTATCCAATCTGTCGCCTAAAGAAAAGGCGAAGCTAGTTGAAATTGTGGATATTACACAGGAATTCGACCAATGGCTTAAAGCAAAAGTCACAGATACGCAAGTTGATTATGGACAAGAGAAATTGACGATGAAGTTAATCACAATTTCTACACCACGGCTACCTAAGTGTGGGGAGATTCAAATGTGCTAAAAAGAAAATGTTGTCTGGAGTTAGTTGTTCTGTTCTCGTGTAGTTTCGAGAATGGAACCCGATTGGTCTTTTCCACTAGCAGACACTAAAGAACTAGTTTTCTTCCCCCATTCTGAATTTTTGTTTTTTAGGTTTTATATGAAATTATATGAAATTAATATGCTTTTTAAATTTAAGTTTTGTGTAATTTCAAAAACAAAATTTACTTTATTTCATTAAGTTGAAAAAATGATTTCTAAAATTCGTCGTGAGTTGAAGACTAGGTCATAGAGCCGAAATTGCTTTACCCGAGGCTGGGGCGACAAATTTTGTTATCATTATTTTTTTTTTATTGATCTAAAGTATGCCAAAAAAATATATTAGATTTTATAAATTTTTGAACGTGGGGTAATATACCAAACTTCAAAAATATGTAGATATATGTTTGTATTTTATGTTATGTACAAAACAGGGTAAACAAACGCACTTTCAAAGACTGTCATTAAGTTCAGCAAAAGCTACTGATTTTGACGACAAGACACAAAATATCAAATGTAAAATAACAACAACATGTTTGCAAACTCGGTATTTTTAATCATTTTTCTGTGCTAATCACCCTCATGAATTTAAATTTTTACCGATTTCATGCAAATGAGGGCATTGCATGATCTCAAGTGTGGGGAAGGGTTATAAATTCTCTCGGGTTTACACTTTGTTTATTTGCCAAATTTACGAAAATTTGAAAAATTTTCAACTAAATGAACTCAAAATCATGTTTATATATATTTATGAACAATAAAACTAGGTGTTAATGCCGAAATTATTGTTGCCTAGGAAATGACATAAATTGAGAAACAACCCAAAATGTTAGAATTCATTTAAGAATGGAATAGAAGAAAATAAAAAGGCAAAGAAAGAAACTAAGTGTGGGGAGAATATACCAAGTTATTCAATTAAAAACTATCTATCACATGTTTGTGTAAAGTTTATTGCAGGTGCTTTTGTTTTGGACTAAATTAACTGTTTTACCCGATTTATTGTAATACTTTTGAAAGAATAGATGGATCTACATGATGAATCAATTCCATCATTAAAAGGAAGTAAAGTCTTCCGAAAAAGACACGCGCTTCTTGATTTAGGTCATGAAGTTGTCGTCTAGACCAGCTGTAGGTTGACGAAAAATCTAGAAAAGTCATCTCTAAAATCAGCAGGAAATCCACGGACCTCAGCATCAAACAGGGTCGCCAAGTGGTCAGATTTATCCTAACCATGAGAAGGATTTATCTCGTACAATGGGGGGGCACCGTGCAAATTAGCTTGATAAGACTAATGAATCAGATCCCCAAAAAGGACAATCTCCTTAAAAGATTAAAAATCAGCATTAAGACTGATACTATGCAATCCTTGAGATTGACCTTAAAGATTGAGAATTCAAACTCATGGAATTCGATGATATCTAAACTCGAGCTTGAACGAGAAAATATTTTGATCAAACATACAAACTGATTTGTTTTCTGAAAACCATTTTCAATGCGTTCATTACCATTGAACGTAAAATCCTAGGAATTCACCTGGAATTCATTAGGTCACCTGAACCAAATCGGGTGTCAACCGTAAGAACGGTGGTTGCATAGCATGGTCGGAGACAGGACCTTGTGCCAGACCGAAAAAATTATAGGATGATCTTTACTATTGCTCCTACAAAGGATAGTACTAGCATCCGACACGATATAGACCATAATCAAATGCATGTCATTAGACATTGCCTTAACAGTTTCTTGTTCATTGCTTTCCTTTACAACCGGACGGTAGTTTACCGAAAGGTAATATACGGAACAAGTAAACTGGATGTGTGCTTTCCGATACAGGGATAGCAGTGGATTACACGAGCCTAAAAGTTTTTAGCCAAAATATTGATCCACAAATATATTTTGCAACACCGATGGTGGATCAAATCAGAAAACTTGTCTAGGGTAAAATCTAGCGTGAATTTTCAAAAGATCAAATGTTTTCATAAAGATCCAATTTCCTTAAGGATCTACATTTTTATAGTCATGTGGGACTGTAAACCGCCTTTCAAATGTGCACTTTGCTTTGGAAACCGAAAGTAAATCGGCTATTTGATTGCAAGTGTCGTTGACCTGAACCCGAGGCAACGGTGGATGGCACAACTGTAACGACCCGGAAATTTCCGACCAAATTTAAACTCTAATCTCTATATGGTTCCGACACGATAAGCAAAAACCCTAAAGTTGACCCGCATTTTTTTCGATCGTTCTATACTTATAAGATTAATATTTACATAAATTAAACCTTACCAACATGATAAGCAATCCAAATTATTGAGACTTATGTTTTCGAAAAGAGTTTTACACAACGTTTGACCGTCTAGTTTGACCGATGATATCACGAACTATACAATATATGATAATTATACGTTTGTGTATATATATGTATATATACATATTTAACATGATCTAAGAATGTTTTAATATCTCATTTTGTATTAATAACAATAAGTTATAAGTATATTTTGAAACTACTAACTTAAGTTTTCAAAACGATAACCATACGTAACGTTATTTGACTTAAATACTTATGACCTATAATGTTTATACATATATCGTATAAGTAATGTATTTAATCACTTTTAAAGACTTAAATACATAAAACAATATAAGTATATTTACAAAAGATAGCTATATTTGAATCCTCGTTCCGTTTTCTCAAAGATTTCTATACGTATACCTAGGGTATATGTACCCGTATCATACGCAGCTTCTAGATGTATTTACTATTGGTATATACCAATAAAAATCTGCTCCTTAGCAGCCTTAAATGATTAAGAAACATGTGGAACCAACTATTTGTCAAGTAGCATGAATTATTTAGCAAGAAAACAAAGTTAGGTATCTTTTTTTTCCTTTATAACCTAAAAACGTTTTTATGCATGCACACCATTTCTTCACCCCATTTTCTCATACTTACACTTCCATTTCTCTCTCAAAATACTCTTAACTTCATACTTGATCATCTCCAAGCATTTTCCCCATCATTTAGCTTCAAAAACAACACTTAAACCTCATAAGAAAACCTTACAAAAACACTTCAAGAAATCCTTCCAAGAACACAAACTTACTTTCAATCTTTCATCCAATTCCATCACCCTTTTGGTTCTAGCTTTTTACTCCTCTTTTACAGCAACCTTGTCCAAGGAACTTGAGGTAGTAACTATCTTCATAACTTTATTCGATTCATATATATATATAGCTATCATATTTTGTGGTATACAATTTTAACAACAAGAACATAGTTTGAAAGTTTTCAAACTTGTTTGCAAACTAAATAGATCCTTCTAACTTAACTTTTAAAATACTTCAAGACCTGTAATATAACTTAAATATATGCTAATTTTACAAGGTATAACTTGGTTTTTCAAAGAATACCTTAAAAACTATTTTTACGACGTCGGAGTGCAACCGGGGACTGTTTTGGGTTGGATAATTAAAAACCATTTTAAACTTTGAATTGGAGGTTTATTTTCTGGAAAAATGATTTTTACTATGAATATGATAACACATAAAAATTTCATGATTTAATTCAAAGTATAAGTATTTTTAGAAAAATAATCATTTAAGGTTGTTTACTAACTTCATAAGTTTCACTAAAGTTTCACCTATGCCGTGTGATTTTGAATACAAACTAAGGTATTTACAGTTCATAGTCTTAAAGAGGAACTCGATCCAAGGATATGGCAAGTTGAATCAATGAAAACGGAGTTGTAACGAAGAAACTATGACCGAAACAAAATTGGTTATCCAAGACTAGTTTAGCTACGTGATTAATTGGAAAAAAATTAAATAAATCACATCTTTCTAAAAAAACATGATATTTTATATATATGTACTCATAATTTAATTTTATATGGTTCAGGATCACCCGTAAACAATACGAGAAGATTAATCATAAGATCCCATGATTGTACGCAACACGTCATTTGACAACACCGGTACTTTATGTACGCAACACGTCATTTGACAACACCGGTACCGTGGGTCAAGATTAATCTCGACCAATACATATACGATGGGGGTTTTATTCATTTCATCGGGGGTTTATTAAACACCTAAAAATGAACCATTAAAATTGAATTACTAACATCGGACTGCTAACTACGGACTAAGGAATTATTCAAAGTATTAAAAGTATAACAAGTATATATATGTGACGATTGTTTAAAATGAAAATATATTGATATATTATATATGGATAGGTTCGTGATATCAATCGGAGACCGAGTCGAAATTACATATCTTCAAGACAACAGTGAGTATATAGTCCCTTTTAAACTTTAAATATTTTGGGCTGAGAATACATGCGCCGTTTTTATAAATGATTTACGTTATGGACACAAGTAACTGAAAAATATATTCTACGTTGAGTTGTACCACTGGCATACTTCCCTGTAGCTTGGTAACTAATATTTACAGCGGTATTGTAAACGCGAATCCTGTTGATAGATCTATCGGGCCTGACAACCCTAACCGGACTGGACGACCAGTATTCAACGGTTGCACAGTACTTCGTTTCGTGACTACACTTGGTACAGTGTAGTAAGATTTCATATTAAAGGGAATATGCGACGTGATTAAATGTTAAGTATGGTTACCAAGTGCTCAACCACTTAGAATATTTTTATGAAAATGTTTATATATGAAATCTTGTGGTCTATATATATATATATCGCTGCCGGCATTAAACCTATATCTCACCAACTTTATGTTGACATTTTAAAGCATGTTATTGATGTGAAGCGAGGTGTATATAAAATAGTTTATATTTTACTAGGAAAAACTATTAAATACGATACAATTTTACACAAGATATTTATTTATTTATAGAATGGATATACTTAAACCTTGCTACAACACAATAGGCAGTGTACCTAGTCGCGGAGTAGTATAGTTTTTAGTAAGTCCGGTTCGTTCCACAGGGAGACGGGCTTATGAAACACTTATTTTTATATAATTATATTTGTACAAAAATATATAAATATATATATAATAATATATAAAAGTGGGGGTTTTACCGTTTAATGACCGGTTTGTCGATTTTAAGATTTTAGTCGCAGTTAAAACCTAATGTAAAATATAAAATAAATACAAGACTTAAATTAAAGCGTAAAGTAAATAACGATAATGAAATTGCGAATAATAAAAATGCGATAAAATAAAATTGCGATAATTAAAAAGTACGATAATTAAAAGTGCGATTAAATAACAATAAATAAAAGTGCGATAATTAGAAGTGCAATTAAATATAAAATAAAGGAAATTAAATATGAAATAAAAGAATTATGCTTATTTAAACTTCCGTAATCATGATGTTTGACGTGTTGATTTTAGTTTTATGCCCATGGGTTAATTGTCCTTTGTCCTGGATTATTTAATATGTCCGTCTGGTTTTCGTCCATAACAGTCCATCAGTCATAAATATAAAGTGCGAGTGTCCTCGTCAAATTATCCTTATACCCGAAGTTAAATATTCCAACTAATTGGGGATTCGAATTGTAACAAGGTTTTAATACTTTGTTTAATGAATACACCAGGTTATCGACTGCGTGTAAACCAAGGTTTTACTACTTTGTTAACAATTACACCAATTACCCTTGAATGTAATTTCACCCCTGTTTTAATTATTCTAGTGGCTATTAATCCATTCCCGTGTCCGGTTAAATGAACGATTATTCGTACATATAAATACCCCGCCCATCGTGTCCGATCGAGTGTATATGGTAATTTATAGGGACGCCCAATTGTAAATCTTTATATTAACATTAACAAATTTTCATTTAGTTAAACAAATATAAAGCCCATTAATAGCCCATAGTCTAATTTCCACAAGTGTCGTTCTTTTGTCCAAACCCCAATTAAGGTACAAAGCCCAATAACCCCGTCTTTAATATTTAGTCCAACATCATGATTACTTTGGCTCAAATAAGCATAATAATAACTTAAGTACGAGACATTAATTTAAAAAGAAGAACATAGCTTACATTGATTATTTATCGCGTAGTGTTACACGGACAGAGCTCCGACTTTAAAACCCGTAAAATAACCTTTACATAACCCGAACTAATCTAATATAAAACTACACTATACTATATATATTATATATATTTATTTATTACAGAGTATTATTATTATTATGTGTGTGGTGTGTGTAAAAACGAACGAAAACTGGCAAATTTATAGACCAGGCCTGATTCTGATCCTCATGCGACTCGCATGGGAAATAGCCTATTTGCCATGCGACTCGCATGGCCACGCTGGACAGCTCACATATCTTTTGTCTTCTTGTTCGTCGACATATTTATTAAATATATATAAAATATAAATAATTTTAATAATTATTTATATATTATATTATATTTATGTGCATAGTAGACTAGATATTTTTGGTCCATTGCGTCGGGCGTTTCTTCTTGGCTCGGGTCCCGGTTCCGGATTTTCGGACGTCTTCGCGTATTATTTTATATCGTGTACTTTGCGTTCCGCAACTTGTACTCTTGTCATTTTTAGACGTTCTTCATCAATAATTTGAACCACTTTAATTGTATCTTGTACATTTGAGCATTTTGGACCTTTCCGTCTTCAATTCTTCGTTTTCGCCTTTTGTCTTCGCACTTATTAAATATAAACGAATATTACTTGAATATGGAACAATTGCAACTAAAATCCTGTCTTTCTTGGGGGATAATGCTATGAAATATATGTTCCTTTTTAGCCTTATCAATATCCCCACACTTGAACGTTGCTTGTCCTCAAGCAATACAGTCTTGAAATAATATAATACATCACACGAATCACTTCTTTATTCTTCACACTTTGTACATCAGTGATTTTGATAGAGCGGTATAAACAATGATAGTAATGATAGAACCATGGTTAAAGGTGGGTGTGTCATCCACAGTTGCCTTGGGTTTAGGTCAACGACACTTACAATCAAATAGCCGATTTACTTTCGGTTTCCAAAGCAAAGTGCACATTTGAAAGGTGGTTTACAGTCCCACATGACTATAAAAATGTAGATCCTTAAGGAAATTGGATCTTTATGAAAACATTTGATCTTTTGAAAATTCAAGCTAGATTTTACCCTAGACAAGTTTTCTGATTTAATCCATTCTTTGGTGTTGCAAAATATATTTGTGGATCAATATTTTGGCTTAAAACTTTTAGGTTCGTGTAATCCACTGCTATCCTGGTATCGGAAAGCACACATCCAGTTTACTTGTTCCGTATATTACCTTTCGGTAAACTACCGTCCGGTTGTAAAGGAAAGCGATGAACAAGAAACTGTTAAGGCAATGTCTAATGACATGCATTTGTTCATGGTCTAAAAACGTGTCGGATGCTAGAACTATCCTTGGTAGGAGCAATAGTAAAGATCATCCTATGATTTTTCGATCTGGCACAAGGTCCTGTCTTCGACCATGCTATGCAACCACCGTTCTTACGGTTGACACCCGATTTGGTTCAGGTGACCTAATGAATTCCAGGTGAATTCCTAGGATTTTACGTTCAATGGTAATGAACGCATTGAAAATGGGTTTTCAGAAAACAAATCGGTTTATAATTTTGATCAAAATATTTTCTCGTTCAAGCTCGAGTTTAGATATCATTGAATTCCATGAGTTTGAATTCTCAATCTTTAAGGTCAATCTCAAGGATTGAGTAATATCAGTCTTAAAAGCTGATTTTTAATCTTTAAGGAGATTATCCTTTCTGGAGATCTGATTCATTAGTCTTATCAAGCTAATTTGCACGGTGCCCTCCCCATTTTACGAGACAGACCCTCTCATGGTTAGGATAAGTCTGACCACTTGGCGACCCTGTTTAATGCTGAGGTCCGTGGATTTCCTGCTGATTTTAGTGATGACTTTTCTAGATTTTTCGTCAACCTACAGCTGGTCTGGACGACAACTTCTTGACCTAAATCAAGAAGCGCGTGTCTTTTTCGGAAGACTTTACTTCCTTTTAATGATGGAATTGATTCATCGTGTAGATCCATCTCTCATTACAGTAAATCGGGTAAAACAGTTAATTTAGTCCAAAACAAAACACCTGCAATAACTTTACAGAAACATGTGATAGATAGTTCTTAATTGAATGACTTGGTATATTCTCCCCACACTTAGTTTCTTTCTTTGCCTTTTTATTCTCCTTTATTCCATTCTTAAATGAATTCAATCGTTTTAGGGTGTTTCTCAATTTATGTCCTTTCTGAGGTAACGATAATTTCGGTATTAACACCTAGTTTTCATCGTTCATAAATATGTATAAACATGATTTTGACTTCATTTAGTTGAAAATTTTTCAAATTTTCACAAAATTTGGCAAATAAAACCAAGTGTAAACCCGAGAGAATTTATAACCCTTCCCCACACTTGAGATCATGCAATGCCCTCATTTGCATGAAATCAGACTCTAATTATAAATTCATGAGGGTGATTAGTGTAGAAAAGTGATTAAGAATACCTAGTTTGTACTTACAAAGCTCGACGAATGATAGATGGCGCGCCTCATCGTTCATTCCTTCTTGTATTATGACACATGTTTTTCTTCAAAAATGGTTGCTTTTCTGAACTGTTTGCTAATCTTTGAAAATGCATCTTTTACCCTAATTTATTATGCATGTTTATTAACGAGTTATGCACTAACCCGAACCCCTAATTTAACGTTAAGTGGGGTTAGACTTCCCCACACTTAGCTGACGACATGTGAAATCGGTGGAATAAGTTCCACGAATTAAAATAGTGTGCCAGTTATTTGCATCTCGGGTGGTGTATAATATATCAATGGGTTTAAAGTTTAGACTCACCCGATCGTCACTACTTAATTCTTTTTTAAGTGTAGCTTTTAGTAAATGGATATGTCTCTTTTCTGGTTCTTGGTCAAATGGATCGATATACACCGACATACTTATATCTATAGGGTGGTCAATTCCAAAAGTGTCCTTCCGTTTATTCTCGGGATTAAAGTTTTCACCTCTATTACCCAATTGGGTGAAATCCGAGGTGTCATTATCTATTACAGCTCGTAGTTCATCTTCAGTAGATGACTCGTCTATTGAGAATATTGGGTTGGAAAGTTGTGGGATGGTAAAGTTCGGTTTGGCCTCGGGGGTAAAATTTTCAACGTTATCGTTTTCCCAAGAGTACCAATTTGTCACCCTTTCTTCTTCTTCATCCTCCATTGATGGATTGATTATTTCGTCGGTAGAGGCTAATGTGTCGATATGTTGTGAATTTGGTAAGACTGAATAAAAAGTATCATCGGGATAGTTGGTGATTTCGGAGCTCCCGAATTCATCAAAATTCGATGATTTGAGATTTTCTTGCACACGACTCCTCAGATCAACAGGTGTGTAATCTGATAGAGTTTCAGCTTGCCGGTTTACAAACTCTCTCATTTGTTCCTTTTGAGCATCAAGTTCTTCGAGTTTGATTTTCATATTGTCTAAAGAATTTTCGGACACGTAATTTTCCTCGTCTTCTGGTTGTTGAGTTTGGATATATTCTTGGGAATAATCCCAGTTTGAATTGCGTTCTTCATAATCGTTCCATTCAGGTTCTGTGGGTACGTAATTTTCCATAGGAACGTAATAATAACATTCCCATGTTGAGTGATAATCTCCACAGATTTCACAACCAGTTATTGTTTCGTCATTTGTGATCCAAGATTGACTGAACGAATTGTCATCAACACTCGGTTGAGAGTATTGATTTAATTGATTTTGGAGTTCAAAAAGAGTTTCCAAGGCCTTGTTTTCAAAATTTTCCATTTTATTGCGACGGCCAAATTTTAGCTACATTCACAAATGATCCTATTAGTTATAAAAATAGAAAAACTTATATAAGTTGTCCAATTAATAGACTTTTCTGCTTTTGCCCACGTTTCGAATAGCCAAAAGATGCAGCAGGGAGCCAGAACCCTTTAAATCGGAAGCTCACAACTCAGCCACTAACAAATCCAACTATTACTACGAAGCAGAAAATTGTCAACGTCCATTAATTTAACCACTTAAATAATTTTTCTTTCTGTTTGAGATATTAGATAAGAAATAGAGAAAATTCTAGGTCCTAAAAACTAGAGCGTCGAGAAATAAGAAAGAAAAAGATTGCGCGTCGAAAAACGTCGAAAAAAAATAAAATAAATAAAAATAAGAAAGAAAAACGTCGAAACTTAAAAGTCTAAAAACTAAATCTAAAAAGTAGCACCTAAAGGTATTAAAGCTTAAAAGGAATTTTATATCTAAAACGGCAATAACTTAATTTAGGCACTAAAATCTATTTAAAACTAAAGCGAAAAACGGCGTCGCAAAATTCTATAGCACCTAAATCTTAATCTAAAGAAAAAGCACTTAAGAGATTTTACGGCAAAGCCTAAAAATCTAGGAATAAAAATAAGCTACGGCAAAATACTAAATTTAAAACTAATACGAACGATAAAAATACAAAAATTACGCTAAACGATAAAAAGATACAAAATATAAAAGTTAATAAAAAGTTATAAAAATTATTTATTTTTATAAAAAATATTATTTTTATATTTATATATTATAAAAGTATTAATTTATAAATTTAATAAACTAATAATAAGTAATAATAATTTAATTAATCTAAAAACTAAATATAATAATTAATAATAGATTAGGGTTTTAGATAATAATAATAATAAAATATTTGTAATTAATGCGATTTTAGGTTAACATGTGGCCTGTCAGACTCCTCCATGCGACTCGCATGGAATCAGGGGAACAGGTCATGCGAGTCGCATGACCTGCTGAGCCGGTTCAAGTGGGGGTTCAAACAACAGGTTCAGTTTGTATTATATTTATATTTATTTTATTTTCTGTTTTAAAAAAATAAGATATTTATAAACATATAATTTAAATAAAAACTTAATTTTTAAAAACTAAAATAAAATAAAAAGACTTAATAATTTTATAAATAATAAAAACTTAAAAATAGATTTTAATATATATATATATTTTTTCGGTTTTAATAGATTTTATATTATTTTTTTTTTTTAATTTTATATTGTTTTTCTAAAAATCATTAATAATGTTTTGCCGACTCCCCGGCAGCGGCGCCAAAAACTTGATGTGAAGCGAGGTGTATATAAAATAGTTTATATTTTACTAGGAAAAACTATTAAATACGATACAATTTTACACAAGATATTTATTTATTTATAGAATGGATATACTTAAACCTTGCTACAACACAATAGGCAGTGTACCTAGTCGCGGAGTAGTATAGTTTTTAGTAAGTCCGGTTCGTTCCACAGGGAGACGGGCTTATGAAACACTTATTTTTATATAATTATATTTGTACAAAAATATATAAATATATATATAATAATATATAAAAGTGGGGGTTTTACCGTTTAATGACCGGTTTGTCGATTTTAAGATTTTAGTCGCAGTTAAAACCTAATGTAAAATATAAAATAAATACAAGACTTAAATTAAAGCGTAAAGTAAATAACGATAATGAAATTGCGAATAATAAAAATGCGATAAAATAAAATTGCGATAATTAAAAAGTACGATAATTAAAAGTGCGATTAAATAACAATAAATAAAAGTGCGATAATTAGAAGTGCAATTAAATATAAAATAAAGGAAATTAAATATGAAATAAAAGAATTATGCTTATTTAAACTTCCGTAATCATGATGTTTGACGTGTTGATTTTAGTTTTATGCCCATGGGTTAATTGTCCTTTGTCCTGGATTATTTAATATGTCCGTCTGGTTTTCGTCCATAACAGTCCATCAGTCATAAATATAAAGTGCGAGTGTCCTCGTCAAATTATCCTTATACCCGAAGTTAAATATTCCAACTAATTGGGGATTCGAATTGTAACAAGGTTTTAATACTTTGTTTAATGAATACACCAGGTTATCGACTGCGTGTAAACCAAGGTTTTACTACTTTGTTAACAATTACACCAATTACCCTTGAATGTAATTTCACCCCTGTTTTAATTATTCTAGTGGCTATTAATCCATTCCCGTGTCCGGTTAAATGAACGATTATTCGTACATATAAATACCCCGCCCATCGTGTCCGATCGAGTGTATATGGTAATTTATAGGGACGCCCAATTGTAAATCTTTATATTAACATTAACAAATTTTCATTTAGTTAAACAAATATAAAGCCCATTAATAGCCCATAGTCTAATTTCCACAAGTGTCGTTCTTTTGTCCAAACCCCAATTAAGGTACAAAGCCCAATAACCCCGTCTTTAATATTTAGTCCAACATCATGATTACTTTGGCTCAAATAAGCATAATAATAACTTAAGTACGAGACATTAATTTAAAAAGAAGAACATAGCTTACATTGATTATTTATCGCGTAGTGTTACACGGACAGAGCTCCGACTTTAAAACCCGTAAAATAACCTTTACATAACCCGAACTAATCTAATATAAAACTACACTATACTATATATATTATATATATTTATTTATTACAGAGTATTATTATTATTATGTGTGTGGTGTGTGTAAAAACGAACGAAAACTGGCAAATTTATAGACCAGGCCTGATTCTGATCCTCATGCGACTCGCATGGGAAATAGCCTATTTGCCATGCGACTCGCATGGCCACGCTGGACAGCTCACATATCTTTTGTCTTCTTGTTCGTCGACATATTTATTAAATATATATAAAATATAAATAATTTTAATAATTATTTATATATTATATTATATTTATGTGCATAGTAGACTAGATATTTTTGGTCCATTGCGTCGAGCGTTTCTTCTTGGCTCGGGTCCCGGTTCCGGATTTTCGGACGTCTTCGCGTATTATTTTATATCGTGTACTTTGCGTTCCGCAACTTGTACTCTTGTCATTTTTAGACGTTCTTCATCAATAATTTGAACCACTTTAATTGTATCTTGTACATTTGAGCATTTTGGACCTTTCCGTCTTCAATTCTTCGTTTTCGCCTTTTGTCTTCGCACTTATTAAATATAAACGAATATTACTTGAATATGGAACAATTGCAACTAAAATCCTGTCTTTCTTGGGGGATAATGCTATGAAATATATGTTCCTTTTTAGCCTTATCAGTTATTCTCAGGTATGAATTAAGTCTTCCGCTGTGCATTAGCTCGTACTAAGGATACTACTTGAGGCCATTAAGGACTTATATCATAAGGCGTTGCATTCGAGTCATTGAAGTTCATAGAGACTATTATTAAGTAAATGGCGGTTTAGGTCATTTGAATATTATGAAATGTCAGGCGAATATGTCAATTCTGGATGTAACTATAGATTGCCTTTTAAGAATAAATGCAACGTTTGTAAGATGTATCATATAGAGGGCAAGTACCTCGCAATGTTATCAACTATTGTAATTCGTTTGTAATCAATATGGACAACGTCCGGATGATTAGTTTCGGGTCCTTTCAGTTGGTATCAGAGCTGGTCTGGTCGCGCCATACTAGAGGCCGATCAATCGTAGAGGGGGTTCTCACAGTGTTACCTGTGACGAAGCATTGGCTCTTGCCCCTCGCGGTCCCTATCAGGGTTGGCTGTACTGCCGAGAGGCGGGCTGTAAAATCAGTGTCTGAGATACGCTCAGTGGTCACTAAGGCGGTTAGCCGAGACGGCACTGGGTGGGATGCGTCCCCACTGTCCTTTCAGTTGGTATCAGAGCGTTGGTCTTAGCGAACCAGGCCTTGCATTAGTGTGTCTAACTATTAGTTGTTAGGATACATTAAGTGAGTCTGGACTTTGACCGTGTCTGCCTGTCAAAAGTTTTGCTTATCAATCCTAGTCGGAAATCATCTGCTTATCATCCTTAGGGAACTGCCTGCTTATCATTCTTAAGTCTAGACACATCTTACTGCATTTAGTGCATCGATAGTGTATAGACAAAATTCATATCCTAGCGTATCTGTTACTATAGACATTGCCTGACGTATTTCAAAGATTCTCCGTAATTCATGGGATTTTGATATTATATATACATATGTAAATTATGTATTGAAGAGTACCAAACCCAACTCCTATAATCTATTCCAAATCAAAAATTCATTTCTCCGACCATACAAGATGGATTCTTCATCCAGCTCAAATTCCTCCGACTTCGATAGCTTCGCCGATATGGATTTCCATTAGAGCTCCGAGAACAGCGTTACCGGAATGGATCAACCAATTTCCCATCATCTATTCTGGATGAATTGGGGATGGGTTCGTAATATACTAAATTTCTGGAGGCAAGAAGAAGGTGATCCATTCCATCCACCAAATTGTCCTCTTAACGATGAACCTGAAGCACTTACCGGTGAACCTATTCGAAACACCATTTTCTCGCTCATTTCTAGAGTATCTCGTCATGATTACATACTATCCCATATTTCAAATCTTGTTCATTCGCTCGTTCCAACCGTCAATCATCCCGGTATAATAGAAGAAGTCAACGAACTCCGTGCTCGGGTAGTGGTTTTGGAGAATATGGTGCGAAGGTTACAAACACCAACAGCAGCACCAGCAGCATAATCCGTACTACCATCGTCAACGCCGACAGTACCTTTATCACCCCAATCACAACCGCGCCTTAAATCTCAACATCACAATCTGTATCTCGAATATCAACATCACACGACTCAATATCTGTACTTCGAGTATGATCTTCGTTCTATATATCGTTCTACATCGATTATCTTCGCTTTACGTATCGTATGACGATTATGTAATTTCTAAAGTCTTAGAGATTATGTAATCTATAATTAACGATAAATCAAATGAGTTTAATATCTTATTGACTCATTTAATCTATGATTATCTCTGAAGAAAATATATATGCAAGTATATTTTCATAAAGATAGTAATTAAAAATTCCTTCGTACAAACTATTAATGATGAAAATATTTTAACGGGTGGGTAGTACCCGAGGAATATTTAGAATTCACATTAATAAGTTATATTGTACATTCTTGAATCTGATTCAACGGTTATCTATTATCTTACTTACAACCACCGATATTCATATCCGCTCACCCCAGAATAACCATTTTCAATCAAATTTCATATTCGGATTTTGACCTATCAGAATCCAACAAGTGGCATAAAGAAGAAAACTCTGGACAATTAAAATGAATTAAAATGTTGATTGTAACATATGAAACTAAACAATTCTTCAAGCTTTCCACTTGATTTTATCTTAAACCTCATTCGTAACTTGACGATTACAATTCGCATTCAAATCCTTTCATGATTCCTGAAAACACCTCGACCGAGAAGTTGAACCCGCCGCACCTCGCCTAAGGAATGAAGATTTATACATACAGTTATACACCTGAAGAACTCTCGAACCCAAATTCATAATTTAACACATAACGTATTGAATCCTTTGCCATTTATTAGAACAACCCTACAATTCCTTTTCAAGAAGCTAATTTTGTCACAGCTCCACTTCGACTTTTCAGTGAGATTATTTCTATTATAATCATGATATTTATACCTTGTCCTTTCGCCGTCATTACCGGAAAACCTTTTAAACATCAACAGGTGCACCAGCAGATCGTTATCCTTTTGGCGAAATCAACAACCAGTATTTTGAAAATCTCACGGAACTTCTTCCATCATATCTATAATGTCTATCCTTAAGAATTTCATAATCTGAACGTGAAGTTTCTGAAAAACACCCGGGACTATGAAATAGTTCTTGAAATGCTAACGAAGCAGCAAAAACTGTAAACAACTTTAACGGTCAAAAGTTTGATGACAAAGAATAGTAAGGTGGTAAAGCTGAAAAAAAAAAAAAAAGTTTGGAACTAGAAAACGGATGAAGCAAAGTATGAAAGAGGCTGTGGATAAATCACAGGGACTGAACCTGCTATCAAAGAATACAAAAGATTCCGTACCTGCTGAAACCGTCAGTAAGAACCCTACTCTTTATTCAAAACCTTGCCCGGATGATATTTTTCATCATCATCTTATCTTAGATATTATAAGATATCTTCATATCATTCGTTATACATATTTTTCATATTTCTGGAGATATTTTTACAACTATTCCTATCTGCGATCATTTATCTCTCCGTAACATCTGCGTTACGATATAAAAGAAACTGTGTTAATTTCTAAATTCTGAAACCTCCGAGATTAAAATATAAATGATTTGAAGTAGTGTTGGGAACTGACGCATGAATTAGTATAATATAATGAAACTTGATCAACTTCATTATATTACAGTAAGTCATGTTAAGTTTCTAATGGAATGTGATGATTCACAGTACCGTCATCATGTGCCATGTTACACGGCTCTTACATTCTATCAAGTCTCCAAACATATTAGAACGTATCACCTTGATAGTTCTATTTTTTCGGAATATTCGAGTAATTTAACGAATCAAGATCGTGCCATTACAATTTCATTCTAAAACCGATAGCTAGGTTCATTCCAAATTTCCTACCTACGAATTTCGGACCATTGTTCGCTTGGCTCGAGGACGGGAAGAAGAAACGAAGGGACAAAACCTCAGAATAGAAATAGGAACATAAACCACAGCAAATAAGAGAGAGCATTAACTGTGGATGACAATGATTTTAAGGGACGGGAGTAGGAACATCGAAATATAAGGGAAGGTATAAAACCTAACAACAACCCCGAAACTACAAACCGTGCATATCAATACGTATTGCAACGTAAAGGCACGGGAGAATTAAAAACATTATAATTCCAAGGAAAGGATAAAAGAGAATAGATTCTTCTGGTGATAGATGAAAAAGAAGAATGAAAGATATGAAAGTTAGAAATATAACAAGGATTAGAATGGGATGGAGCATATTAACGAATGTCTTAAAGTAGGAACTAAAGAGAAAGAATAGAAGATGTGGGAAGAAAGAAAGGGAAGGAGGTAAATTTATAGTGAAATATTCGACAAAGAAATCAAAACAGATTGCCGCGTTAAATCAAAGAAGATCCTGATCGCCGCAAAACTAAATCTTATTACATAAGATTTTCTTTAAAACCCTTAAATCCCGGAAATCGATCATAATCACGTCATCGGTTACAACAATTCTATATTTACTCATTTCACTCTTTTGTGATAGCTTCGCTCGTGCGTCTCACATAACCGAATCGTTTTATCTAAATCTTTCAATAATGATAAAATTTCATTATTACCTCATATTCGTCATGAAAACATTCCTATTGTGATTTATGACAACCTCTACCAAATTTCGAGGACGAAATTTCTTTAACAGGTGGGTACTGTAACGACCCGGAAATTTCCGACCAAATTTAAACTCTAATCTCTATATGGTTCCGACACGATAAGCAAAAACCCTAAAGTTGACCCGCATTTTTTTCGATCGTTCTATACTTATAAGATTAATATTTACATAAATTAAACCTTACCAACATGATAAGCAATCCAAATTGTTGAGACTTATGTTTTCGAAAAGAGTTTTTCACAACGTTTGACCGTCTAGTTTGACCGATGATATCACGAACTATACAATATATGATAATTATACGTTTGTGTATATATATGTATATATACATATTTAACATGATCTAAGAATGTTTTAATATCTCATTTTGTATTAATAACAATAAGTTATAAGTATATTTTGAAACTACTAACTTAAGTTTTCAAAACGATAACCATACGTAACGTTATTTGACTTAAATACTTATGACCTATAATGTTTATACATATATCGTATAAGTAATGTATTTAATCACTTTTAAAGACTTAAATACATAAAACAATATAAGTATATTTACAAAAGATAGCTATATTTGAATCCTCATTCCGTTTTCTCAAAGATTTCTATACGTATACCTAGGGTATATGTACCCGTATCATACGCAGCTTCTAGATGTATTTACTATTGGTATATACCAATAAAAATCTGCTCCTTAGCAGCCTTAAATGATTAAGAAACATGTGGAACCAACCATTTGTCAAGTAGCATGAATTATTTAGCAAGAAAACAAAGTTAGGTATCTTTTTTTTCCTTTATAACCTAAAAACGTTTTTATGCATGCACACCATTTCTTCACCCCATTTTCTCATACTTACACTTCCATTTCTCTCTCAAAATACTCTTAACTTCATACTTGATCATCTCCAAGAATTTTCCCCATCATTTAGCTTCAAAAACAACACTTAAACCTCATAAGAAAACCTTACAAAAACACTTCAAGAAATCCTTCCAAGAACACAAACTTACTTCCAATCTTTCATCCAATTCCATCACCCTTTTGGTTCTAGCTTTTTACTCCTCTTTTACAGCAACCTTGTCCAAGGAACTTGAGGTAGTAACTATGTTCATAACTTTATTCGATTCATATATATATAGCTATCATATTTTGTGGTATACAATTTTAACAACAAGAACATAGTTTGAAAGTTTTCAAACTTGTTTGCAAACTAAATAGATCCTTCTAACTTAACTTTTAAAATACTTCAAGACCTGTAATATAACTTAAATATATGCTAATTTAACAAGGTATAACTTGGTTTTTCAAAGAATACCTTAAAAACTGTTTTTACGACGTCGGAGTGCAACCGGGGACTGTTTTGGGTTGGATAATTAAAAACCATTTTAAACTTTGAATTGGAGGTTTATTTTCTGGAAAAATGATTTTTACTATGAATATGATAACACATAAAAATTTCATGATTTAATTCAAAGTATAAGTATTTTTAGAAAAATAATCATTTAAGGTTGTTTACATAAAGGAAAATGTTTAACTTCATAAGTTTCACTAAAGTTTCACCTATGCCGTGTGATTTTGAATACAAACTAAGGTATTTACAGTTCATAGTCTTAAATAGGAACTCGATCCAAGGAGATGGCAAGTTGAATCAACGAAAACGGAGTTGTAACGAAGAAACTATGACCGAAACAAAATTGGTTATCCAAGACTAGTTTAGCTACGTGATTAATTGGAAAAAAATTAAATAAATCACATCTTTCTAAAAAAACATGATATTTTATATATATGTACTCATAATTTAATTTTATATGGTTCAGGATCACCCGTAAACAATACGAGAAGATTAATCATAAGATCCCATGATTGTACGCAACACGTCATTTGACAACACCGGTACTTTATGTACGCAACACGTCATTTGACAACACCGGTACCGTGGGTCAAGATTAATCTCGACCAATACATATACGATGGGGGTTTTATTCATTTCATCGGGGGTTTATTAAACACCTAAAAATGAACCATTAAAATTGAATTACTAACATCGGACTGCTAACTACGGACTAAGGAATTATTCAAAGTATTAAAAGTATAACAAGTATATATATGTGACGATTGTTTAAAATGAAAATATATTGATATATTATATATGGATAGGTTCGTGATATCAATCGGAGACCGAGTCGAAATTACATATCTTCAAGACAACAGTGAGTATATAGTCCCTTTTAAACTTTAAATATTTTGGGCTGAGAATACATGCGCTGTTTTTATAAATGATTTACGTTATGGACACAAGTAACTGAAAAATATATTCTACGTTGAGTTGTACCACTGGCATACTTCCCTGTAGCTTGGTAACTAATATTTATAGCGGTATTGTAAACGCGAATCCTGTTGATAGATCTATCGGGCCTGACAACCCCAACCGGACTGGACGACCAGTATTCAACGGTTGCACAGTACTTCGTTTCGTGACTACACTTGGTACAGTGTAGTAAGATTTCATATTAAAGGGAATATGCGACGTGATTAAATGTTAAGTATGGTTACCAAGTGCTCAGCCACTTAGAATATTTTTATGAAAATGTTTATATATGAAATCTTGTGGTCTATATATATATATATCGCTGCCGGCATTAAACCTATATCTCACCAACTTTATGTTGACATTTTAAAGCATGTTATTCTCAGGTATGAATTAAGTCTTCCGCTGTGCATTAGCTCGTACTAAGGATACTACTTGAGGCCATTAAGGACTTATATCATAAGGCGTTGCATTCGAGTCATTGAAGTTCATAGAGACTATTATTAAGTAAATGGCGGTTTAGGTCATTTGAATATTATGAAATGTCAGGCGAATATGTCAATTCTGGATGTAACTATAGATTGCCTTTTAAGAATAAATGCAACGTTTGTAAGATGTATCATATAGAGGGCAAGTACCTCGCAATGTTATCAACTATTGTAATTCGTTTGTAATCAATATGGACAACGTCCGGATGATTAGTTTCGGGTCCTTTCAACAACCACCTTTAACCATGGTTCTATCGTTACTATCATTGTTTATACCGCCGTATCAAAATCACTGATGCATAAAGTGTGAAGAATAAAGAAGTGATTCATGTGATGTATTATATTATTTCAAGTTATGTATTGCTTGAGGACAAGCAACGCTCAAGTGTGGGGATATTGATAATGCTAAAAATGAACATATATTTCATAGCATTATCCCTCAAGAAAGAAAAGTTTTCAGTTGCAATTGTTCTATTTTCAAGTAATATTCGTTTATATTAAATAAGTGCGAAGACAAAAGGCAGATTCGACGAATTGAAGACACAAAGGTCCAAAAAGCTAAAAAGTACAAGATACAATTAAAGTGGTTCAATTTATTGATGAGAAACGTCTAAAAATGACAAGAGTACAAGACGCAAAACGCAAAGTACAAGATATAAAATAGTACGAAAGGGCGTTCGAAAATCCGGAACCGAGACATGAACCAACTTTCAACGCTCGACGCAACGGAGCTGAAAGTACAAGTCAACTATGCACAAGAATATAATATAATATTTAAATAATTCATAATAAGAATAATAATAAATAATAAAAAGTTGTTAATTGAGCATAGTTAAGGGGTCATAAGTGAAAATTTCAATTCAATATTTGCCTATAAAAGGCAACTCATTTGATCGATTTATGTACACCTTTTCTTTTCAATATTCTAAATCTATCAATTTCTCTATCATAATATAAATATAAATATTATAATAATAATTTTAATTTTAATTTTAAATTATAATAATAATAAGATTATGATAGAGAATATTTTGAGTGTATAAGTCGAAACTCTGCCCGTGTAACGCTACGCTACAAAATTAATCACCACTGTAAGCTATGTCTTTCCTTTTTAATTTAATGTCTAGTAGCTAAGCCGTTATTATGCTTATTTAATACCAAAGTAATCGTGATGTTGGACTAAATTAAGACGGGACTATTGGACTTTGGACCATAATTAGGATATGGACAAAAGACCGACACTTGTGGACATTGGACCATGGACAATTAATAGATGGGGGGTATTGTCTAATTTGAGCGACAACTCATGGGAGCCTGTCGAACCTATCTTCAAATTAATTAATCTAATAATTATTAAATGATTATGAATGTCTTATTTAGTGACGTTTATACGACATCCTTTACAATCATTTAATTAATTATTCGGGTTGGGTAATTTATTATTCACTAAAGCCAAGTGAATAAATTAATATTCATGGACTCATTAAAACAGGGGTGGATTACATTTAAGGACACTTGGTGTAATTGTTAACAAAGTATTAAAACCTTGTTATAGTTCGAATCCCTAATTAGTTGGAATATTTGACTTTGGACATAAGGTTAAAATTGCCGAGCATTTTATAATTATGACCGATGAACTATTTTGGTCAAAAGCCAGATAGGTATCAAATAAACCAGGACAAAGGACAATTAACCCGAGTAACAATTAATTAAAATCAAAACGTCAAACATCATGATTACGGAAGTTTAAATAAGCATAATCCTTTTATTTCATATTCTATCGCAATTTTATTTATTGTTATTTTATTTATCGTCATTTATTTATTTTACGCACTTTAATTATTGTCATTTATCTTTACGCTTTATTTAAAATCGACAAACCGGTCATTAAACGGTAAAACCCCCATTTTATAATAATATTACTACTTATATATATATATATATATATATATATATATATATACAAATATTGTTCTCTAAAAATATAGCGTTAAACTTCACTAGCTCCCTGTGGAACGAACCGGACTTACTAAAAACTACACTACTCTACGATTAGGTACACTGCCTATAAGTGTTGTAGCAAGGTTTAGGTATATCCCATCTGTAAATTAATAAAACTTATGTAATAATTTCGTCGCATTTCGTATTAAAAATATATAATACTATTTTCGTACCCCACCTCGCACACATCATAAGACAACTCACTACAACTATGCAAACTCCTTGTTGTTAAAACAAAACAATATTTAATACAAAATATATTCAAAATACAATCCATTGATATAATTTTTATCGAATATGGGACGGAGGTAGTACTCACTAAAAAGATTCATATTCAAGAGGTACACAAAAAAGTTTAGCAATGGAAAATCTAACCCAAACCAGCCTAAAACGACAATCAAATCTCATCCAAGAAGTTAACTGGTAAGTCCCAATAATGACCAGCATCTGAATTAGAAAACGCCTTACGTGCAACAATTTAAACTTGCACTCGTGCACCAATAACTATGAAAACTCATTTTCCCAACACTCATTTGCAATACAAGAACACATACTTTTGGGTTTCTCATAATCATGATAACTTAATAATAGTAATTCATAATTTATGTTTATACTAAAAAAAAATTCCAAAGACAACTTCTATAATGTATTGTATATAACGGTTTTTGTCCAATCTTCGCGTTTTCACTCAAAATAAACATAAAAGAGTGATGTTGCAAAACTATCACGTGTTTAAAAAGTGTCATTTTGTCCGATCTTCGTGTTTTCACTCAAAAATAAATGCTTCATACCGCATTTGATCATGCCAAGATTTAAGGTGCAAAAAACCTTGTATATATTTTGAATAAAAGTTAACATTAATCGTTTTGTACAATACATTAAATTAATGCATCTTAATAAGAATTATCATTAAAGTTATTTAATATACATATAAACTAGTATCATTGAATTAAGATGATGATCAGAAACTCAAGAATAAGTGTACGCTTGTATGGCAAGGGAATGTTGTGAAACTGAATTTTAATAGCTTTTGGTGCACGAGTGCATGACTGAAATTGATGCCCATAAGGTGTTTCTCTGATGTTGGTATTGGTAATTATTGCAACTTAGAGGTTAACTTCTCGAATGAGATATGATTATTGTTTTAGGCTGGGTTGGGTTGAAGTAGTATTCATTGCGCACATGTTGCATATGAATTTATTTAGTGACTACTACCTCCGTCCCATATTAGTAGTTATGTTTTGACTTTGGAAGCCTTTTTTCTACTTTGCCCTTAAATTCTTTTCAACCTCCGAGGCCCATGAAAGTGGGCAGGTAAAAGCAATGGAAATTTTGCAGCAAGTAGAAGTCGTACCCTTGACCTCTCATATAAGAAGACAACTCACTACCACTATGCAAACTCCTTATTGTTGAAAATATTTAATACAAACTATATTCAAAAAACAATCAAATGATATGAATTTTATCGAATATGAGACAGAGGTAGTACTCACTAAAAAGATTCATACGCAAGAGGTACACAAAAGAAGCTTAACAAGGATAATCCAACCCAAACCAGCCTAAAACGACAATCATCTCATCCTAGAAGTTAACCACTAAGTCCCAATAATAACCAACATCAGAATTAGAAAACACCTTACGGGCAACAATTTAAACTTGCACTCGTGCACCAATAACTATGAAAACTCATCTTCCCAACACTCTTTTGCAATACAAGAACACATACTTTTGGGTTTCTCATCATCATGATAATTTAATAATAGTAATTCATAATTTATGTTTATATTAAAAAAATTTCAAAGACAACTTCTATAATGTATTGTATAAAACGATTTTTGTCCGATCTTCGCATTTTCACTCAAACAAAACATCAAAAAATGATGTTGCAAAACTATCACATGTTTGAAAAGTGTCATTTTGTCCGATCTTCGTGTTTTCACTCAAAAATAAAGGTTTCATACTTCATTTGATCTTTCCAAGAGTTAAGTTGTAAAAAACCTTGTATATATTTTGAATAAAAGTTAACATTAATCGTTTTGTACAATACATTAAATTAATGCATCTTAATAAGAATTATCGTTAATTTTTTTAATATAAATATAAACTAGTATTATTGAATTAAGATGATGATCAGAAACCCAAGAATAGTGTACGCTTGTATGGCAAGGGAAAGTTGTGAAACCGAATTTTCATAGCTTTTGGTGCACAAGTTCATGACTGAAATTGATTCCCATAAGGTGTTTTCTGATGCTGGTGTTGGTCATTATTGGGACTTAGCGGTTAACTTCTCAGATGAGATGTGATTATTGTTTTAGGCTGGGTTAGGTTGAATTAGTATCCATTGTTGAGTTTCTTTTGTGCACATGTTGCATATGAAATTATTAGTAGTTATGTTTTGACTTTGGAAGCCTTTTCTTTTCAACTTTATCCTTAAATTCTTTTCAACCTCCAAGGCCCATGAAAGTGGGTAGGTAACAACAATGGAAATTTTGCAGCGAGTAGGAGTCGTACCCTTGATCTCTCATATAAGAAGATAACTCGCTACCACTATGCAAACTCCTTGTTGTTGAAAAAACAATATTCCATACAAAATATATTAAAAAACAATCAAATGATATAAATTTTATCGAATATGGGACGGAGGTAGTACTCACTAAAAAGATTCATACGCAAGAGGTGCACAAAAGAAGCTTAGCAATGGATAATCTAACCCAAACTAGCCTAAAATGACAATCATATCTCATCCAAGAAGTTAACCGCTAAGTCCCAATAATGACCAACATCAGAATTAGAAAACACCTTACGGGCAGCAATTCAAACTTGTACTCGTGCACCAATAACTATGAAAACTCATCTTCCCAACACTCTTTTGCAATACACTAACACATACTTTTGGGTTTCTCATCATCATAATAATTTAATAATAGTAATTCATAATTTATGTTTATATTAAAAAATTTCCAAAGACAACTTCTATAATGTATTGTATAAAACGATTTTTGTCCGATCTTCGCATTTTCACTCAAACAAAACATTAAAAAATGATGTTGCAAAACTATAACGTGTTTGAAAAGTGTCATTTTGTTCGATCTTCATGTTTTCACTCAAAAATAAAGGCTTCATACTTCATTTGATCTTGCCAAGAGTTAAGGTGCAAAAAACCTTGTATATATTTTGAATGGAAGTTAACATTAATACTTTTGTACAATACATAAAATTAATTCATTTTAATAAGAATTATCGTTAATTTTTTTTAATATAAATATAAACTAGTATTATTGAATTAAGATGATAATAAGAAACTCACGAAAGTTACTTTTCTGTTATTTTATTTTCAGTTTTACGCTTTGGTTTTGTGGTGGTGTGAACGCAGGTTAGGTACTAATAACTCTGGAACCGTCTAGAGTTTACCATACACGCAGCAAAGCTAGAGAAGAACAGGAAATCGCCGAAGGTTTCTTAGACTTACCTTTTTATATTCCGAATTTTAAACATATTAAGAAAGAAGAAGATACGATGGGTGAACCAGCAAGGGGTCAATCTATGGAAGCAATGATGAAAGCCAGGAGGGCTGGTAATGGACATGCCATTACTCAACCGGTAGTTGATAAAGATTTTGAGGTCAAGGGGCAGATTCTTAACATGATAACTCATCAGTGCTAGTTTAGGGGTACACTGAAAGAGGATGCATTCGAGCATCTTCGAAACTTTAAAAGCATCTGCAATCTGTTCAAAATCAAAGACGTTGCGGATACTGTTATCTATTTGAGGGTCTTTCCTTGGTCTTTGAAAGATGACGCAAAAGACTGGTTGGAATCATTGCCCGAAGGTGAGATTGATAGTTGGACTACAATGGAGGATAAGTTTCTACAGCGTTTCTTTCCAGCTTCAAAGGCTGCTAAATTGCAGAGTGACATCAATCACTTTGTTCAGAAATCAAATGAGACACTTTATGATGCATGGATACGGTTCGGTAAAATGCTACGCAATTGTCCCCAACACGGGTTGAACAATTTTAACAAGGTCCAGATTTTCTATAAGGGTGTCAATGTGCCGACAAGGAAAGAAATTGATATTGCTGCAGGTGGTTCATTAATGAAAAAGACTCCGGATGAAGCTTACAAGATCATCTCTGAAACTGCTACGCATTCTATGATTGGCATCAAGAGATGGATGTCTCTCGCTCTTCTCATGTTGCTAGTACCAAAACTAGTGACGAGCTTGCTTCGGTTAAAGCTCAACTTGCGACTTTTAAAAGACAGATGGAGTCAATGACTAAAGAAATGCACGCGATAAGAGTTGGTTATGAGTTATGTCAGGGGCCACATCTTACAAAAGATTGTGATCAAGCATCAATGGAGGAACATGCTAATTATCTAGGTTATGTTAAAAAGGGTGATTATGCACTTAGTGAATTTCCGGGTGGAAGGCAGTTTTTCAACCAAGTGGGTAATACGAGTGGTACTAATTATCAGAATGGTAATCAGGTTTATCAGGGTAATCAGAAAACATATCCGTACAGGCCGCCTGGGTCGATTCAGAACTTGGAACGAGATGTGGGTCGTATTGCTCAGTCTTTATCGGAGAGATTACCGGGTACTCTCCCATCTAACACGCAATCTAATCCGAACAACAAGGGACCGGTTAGAAATGAGCAAGTGAATGCCATAACCACCGAAGTGGTTTGGTTATTAACGAGGAGACACCAAAGTCTCCTCCTAAGTGGATACTTTTTTCTTTATTGATTTTAATTCAAATTTATTACGCGTTTAAACTCTAAACAAAACAACCTTAATTTTACTAGAATAATTACAAGTTTAAGTTTCTGATAAAACTGCTCTCTGTTGACGAACTGGTAAATTTAACTTATAAATTGCTGCACGATCGGGACTAGTTGCCTGTATTGTGTGATAATTATTGAGTGATATTTACTAGTTATTTTTAAAGTATGAAACACACTTCACTTACCAAAACGCACTACACCCTTCCAGGGTGATACTTTGAGCATAACTTTGTCTCCAACCTGAAATTCCAAATCTCGCCTTCTAACGTCGACATAACTCTTTGACGACTTCGCGCCATTTTCAGTCTCTCTTGTATCTGTACGATCTTCTCAGTTGTTTCGTGTATGATCTCAGGACTAGTCAATTGACTATCCCCTATCTCAGTCCAACATACGGGTGATCTGCACTTCCTACCATAAAGTGCTTCAAAAGGAGCGACCTTTATGATTGCATGATAATTGTTGTTATATGGGAATTCTGCCAGTGGTAGATGTTTATCACATCCATTTCCAAAATCGATAACACATGCCCTCAGAATGTCCTCCAGTGTTTGGATGGTTCTTTCGCCCTGGCCATTGGTTTGTGGGTGATATGCCGTACTCATGTCTAAACAGGTTCCCATAGCACTCTGCAATGTTTGCCAGAATCTAGATGTAAATTTACTGTCTCTGTTGGAAATAATGGATATCGACACTCCATGTCGAGAAACCACTTCTTTTATGTAGATCTGTGCCAACTTCTCCATCTTATCCGTTTCCTTAATCGGTAGAAAATGAGCTGACTTTGTGAGACGATCAACAATAACCCAAATCGTATCGTAACCTCCCACGGTCTTGGGTAACATAGTAATGAAGTCCATAGCAATACATTCCCATTTCCACTGGGGAATCTCTGGCTGTGTCAACAGTCCTAACGGTTTCTGATGTTCTGCCTTGGCTTTAGCACATGTCGAGCACTTACCGACATAAGTAGCAATATCGGCTTTCATATTAAGCTTCCAGTACAGTGCCTTAAAATCTTGATACATCAGGGTGAATAGAATACCTTCTCTTGTGTGCCTCATCTAGCTCCAGTTCCCTTAATTCTCCAAATTTCAGTACCCAGATTCCATCTATAAAGTATCGGGTTTCATCTTCTCGAGTGGCAAATTTCTTATCCAGTCCTCTAAGTGACTCAGTAACAATGTTCCCTTCTTTTAATGCCTTCAGTTGTGCATTGCGTATCGAGAAATAAGGTTCGTTCGGACAGTCATGTTCAGCGCTCTAACTCGGAGAGGTTTAGCCTTCTCTTTCCTACTCAAGGCATCTGCAACGACATTAGCCTTGCCAGGATAATAGTGAATCTCGCAGTCATAGTCATTCAATAGCTCTACCCAACATCTCTGCCTCATGTTGAACTGTTTCTAGTCTAAAATATGCTGTAAACTCTTGTGATCGGTGAAAATAGTAAACTTAGTACCATACAAGTAGTGTCTCCACATCTTCAATGCAAAGACCACAACACCAAGTTCCAAATCAAGTGTCGTGTATTTCTGCTCATGAACCTTCAACTGTCGCAATCCATAGGCGATCACTTTCTTCCGCTGCATCTACAGGCAACCAAAACCATGTCATGAAGCATCACAGTAAATCACGAAGTCCTCATTCCCTTCGGGTAAAGAAAAATAAGAGAGTAGTCAATTTATGTTTTAACAACTGAAATGCAGACTCATGTTGCTCAGTCCACTCATACTTTTTACCCTTGTGAGTCAATGCTGTTAACGGTCGGGCAATAGTAGAAAATCCCTCAATAAATCTTCTATAATAACCGGCAAGACCTAAGAATTTCCGAATCTGCGTTGGAGACTTAGGATTCTCTCATTTTTTGACCGTCTCTATCTTTGCAGGATCAACTTGAATACCATTGACACCTACGATATGACCTAAAAATTGAACTTCCTGCAGCCAGAAGTCACACTTCAAAAATTTCACGTACAAATGCTCTTTCCTGAGCATCTCAAGTAGCAAACGGAGATGTTGTTCATGTTCTTCCTCGTTCTTAGAATATACCAGAATATCATCAATAAACACAATAGCAAACTTGTCCAGATATGGCTTACACACACTGTTCATGAGATCCATGAACACTGTCGGTGCGTTCGTCAATCCAAACGGCATTAGTGTAAATTCATGATGTCCATAGCGTGTTCTAAACGCTGTCTTGGGTATATATGTCTCCTTTACTCTCATCTGATGGTAACCTGACCTCAGATCAATCTTAGAGTTGCATCATGATCCTTGCAACTGATCAAACAAATCATCGATTCTCGGTAACGAATATCTATTCTTGATAGTCAGCTTATTCAGTTCCCTATAATCGATACAAAGTCTCATAGATCCATCCTTCTTCTTTACAAAAAGAACTGTAGCTCCCTATGGTGAAGAACGCGGTCGAATGAATCCTTTTTCTAAAAGCTCTAGTAACTGACTAGATAGTTCTTGAAATTCTGAAGGTGCAAGTCTATATGGTGCGCGCGCTACAGGTGCCGCTCTAGATATTAAGTCAATATGAAATTCTACGTCTCTTTGCGGTGGCAATCCGGGAAGCTCATCCAAAAAAACATCAGGAAAGTCTCTAACTATCGGCACATCTTCGAGTTTCTTGCCCTCAGATTTAGTTTTGCTCACATGAACCAACATAGCAAGACAACCCTTTCTTATGTGTTTCTGCGCCTTCAAACAATTAATGAAGTGTAGTGGTGTATTGCTTCACTCTCCGTACAACATCAAAGGCTCATCTTCGGTAACAGGTACGAGAATCGCTTTCTGGTAACAAACGATGTCAGCTCTATTCTCAGCTAACCAGTCCATTCCAACCATAAGGTCAAAACTTCCCAGCTTAATCGGTATCACATCTATTCTAAATGACGTTTCAGCCAAAATCAAAGTACAATCACGATAGACCTTATCACCTCTCATTAGATTACCATTCCCTAGTTCTATAGAGTACAAGTTTTCTAATGACAATACATGATTCTTAAGATTATGGTAAAAAGCTCTAGACACGAAGCTCCTATCAGCTCCAGAATCAAAAAGTACATAAGCATGTTAATTTTAAAGTAAAAATGTACCCGTGACTAACTTGGGATCATCACGAGCTTCACTGGAGTTGATGTTGAAAGCTCTTCCTCTAGCAGGTTCTGTATTCTTATTTGTAGTCAGACAATCCTTTCTAAAATGACCAGTTTTCCCGCATCCATAGCAAACATTTGTACCACTTTACATTCCGCGGACGAGTGTCCATTCTTCTTACACTTATCACACCGCTTTATGCGATCTCCCGTGTGATTTCTATTGCATTTAGTACACAACGGAAACCTTCCCTTATACCCAGAGTTGGTATTTAGGGTAGTAGTGTTGCCCTTGGCTGTATTCTATTTCTTGTAAGGCTGCTGGTTGTGGTTCTTTCGAGAGTTATTGTTGTTATTATTATTCCATTTCCTGTTGTTGTCAAAAGTCTTAGTCTCAGTTGATGCAGGAGCCTTTCCTCGCTCTTCAATCTGATCCATCAACTCATGCGCCATCTCAACGGCCTCTTGAACAGTCCTTGGCTTTGAAGTAGTCACACCTCCCTGGATATTCTTAGTTAGCCCTTTCACAAACAAAGTGATCTTTCGACGCTCAGCGTAACCATGTTCGGACACATAAGAGCAAGCTCAAAGAATATCTTATTATAACTGGGTAAATCAATACCAACCAGTTTCAGGTTCTGGAATTCTCGCTCCATCTTAACAATCTCATTGTAAGGACAGTACTCCTATATCATCCTCTGTTTCAAATCCTTCCAAGTAGTTTCAAAATCCTGATCCATACCTACAGACTTTGCATACGTATTCCACCATGTTAAAGCGCCATCTGACAGCTTACAGGACGCAAACTTCGTTCTATCAGCATCTCTACAACCACTGATATGAAAAATAGACTCAAGCTTCTCGAACCAATGGGTCAGGCCGACCAGGCCTTCAGTACCATTGAAAGAATGGGGTTCACAACTCAAGAAGGTTTTATACGTGCATCCTCCTTAGTTAGTGTTGGTGTTGACATTGTTGGTGTTGATAGTGTTAGTGGTATCCTAGTTGTTGTTGATCTGAACGTTGTGGTGTCCTGATTATTCTAGTTCTGATGGTTACCAGTGTTGGTATTGTTGTTGATGTTGGTTCCATTCCGGAGTTCAGCCACAACTTTGGTTAGACCTTCAGAGATCCACCGACGAACATCAGCTCGGGTAATCTTCTTTTGTGGCATTATCTTTCTTATCAAGATAACACATCCGGTTAGTGTCAACGAAATCAGTACGTATTAATATACTAGTAACGGGTAGTGATGCATAGTAAATAATATTAAACCGTAAAGATTCTTGTAGTGATATCAGTAAGTAGTAGTGGTACATAATGCTTAGTAGTGACAGTAGTGGTGACAGTATACAGTAGTAGTATCAACACTAAGTAACAACAAGAAGTGGTAACAGTAGTGATAATAAGCAATTCACAATGGTTATTAATAACTCATCATGCATTACATAATAATAGTAAACCAAGCACTTTAAGTAGTAAAATTCCTCATTCATTATTCATGCATTATTAAAGAAATAAAATATCCCAAATGTCATAAGTAAAAACCATGAATAATAGAAAAACCACATCTAGCAATGTATGTGCGAATACCGCAATAATATAAAATAGTATCTAGTAAAGTGGAACAAGTTCAATAAAGCATTGATATGGCCGAAACGGACGGTTTTATTTTCGCGGTGTCGTTAGGCCGCGGCACGTCAGAGTCAGCTACCATGAGGGTGAGTAGTGGTTGTTTTTTATTTATATTTAGCTGGGGTTCCAAGCTATAGCTCACCTACTTATCTTCCTTTTAAACGAGTAAGTGGTAAATATAACTCAGGTACGTATTTTTGTATGTTTGCTCAGTAATGTGGGATAAAAGTGCCTATATAGTTAACCCTAGTGACAAGAGGTGATAGATTAAGATTAACTAGGTAAAATAGTAATTAAACAATAAAAGTAAAGATAGGTATGAAGAATAGAATTCTGAAGGGGAATTATCGCAAGAGTTCAACTTCCTAGGATAAACACTAAACCTCAATCAACTGGGCTGTGAACCTAACTGATTTGTCACTAAGAGTTTAGGCTTTGAAGATTCTGGCTAAGACAGGTAATCCCTACTCCCAACGCTAACCTGAAAGGTTTAAACGACCTTATGGATAGAATCCTAGGTACATGAACAAAGTGGTTTACCCAATAAAGGAACTTCTCAGCTTTTCTTAATCCTAGTTGGTCTAACTAAAGCAATATCCTACCACTAAATCACTATGCTATGCCTTAACGTTAACAGATGTGCAATCTTAGGTATCCTAAGGTACTGCTAATTGGGATAGAAGTCTCTCCTTTGCGATCACTTATTCAACCCCGGATCATCTTACAACATCTCAAGAACATTGCTTCTGAAGCAAATCATGCTTCTGAGTAAGCTAGGGTTCACAGAACTCTCTATTGCTAACTCTAATCACAACCTAAATGGGCAGCTCTTCTATGACGAACAAATGGTTATTCGTACGTAGGTACTATATCCCTATTGTGACGTTAAGCACACATAACTACTTACCAAGTATCCTAGGTTATAGCCACGTGAATAAGCAGAAAGGGTGATCCGTAAATTAAACTTCTAAACCGTCAAGGTTTCAGCATAACAACATGACAAGTTTCAGATAAAATATTCAACATATGATAAACAATTGTAACAGATAGATAATCATGCAGGATGAAAGCAACTCAAGATAATAACTTTATTAAATTAAGGAAAGCGTTCACCATTTACAGACGAGATCTGAACCATTACAAGTGCTGACAACCTCTAGCCCGCTCCTATTACAATCTTCGGCGTTCGCCTACGGGTACTTAATTTCCCGCTCGGAGGTGAGAAGGCCTTGAAAGCTCTAGTGGGAGAAAGTGTATTGTAGTGAGAGAGTGAAGAGAGGTGTGTGTTGGAATGAATGACAAAGACCCTTTAAATAGACTTGGAAAATAGCAAAATACGGCTGGCAGGCCGTTTGGCAGGCCGTATTTGGCAGGCCGTTTTTGAGGCAAGCCGTTTGGCAGGCCGTGTGGTGGCACGTATATGGCAGGCCGTTTCCATATGGCAGGCCGTATGGCAGGTCGTATGGCAGGCCGTTTTTGGCAGCTGGTCAGCCTGAATTCCCTGGATCGTAACTTGATTTCTTGTCTTTCACCGTTTTCGCTCTAGAATCTTCGTTTTAGCTCCGTTTCTCTTGATTCTTTTTGCATCATCTTCGTAATTGCTTTGCCTACAAATTCAACCGAAAAAGAGATTATTTTGCCGACAAAGTGTTGAACTTTATGCTTTTTGGGACTCAATATCGGGGGTAAAAACGTGACTTTTTAGCCGATATCAAATATCCCACACTTAGACTTTGCTTGTCCTCAAGCAAAATTCCGAGCTAAAAACAGTGAGGACTTTAATTCGTAGAGATCAAGCTATTTTATTCCTCAAGACGGAAGAGCGGAAACTTGATTTTTATTCTTTTTGC
The DNA here is from genome assembly GCF_046630445.1 of Rutidosis leptorrhynchoides. Taxonomy (NCBI): domain Eukaryota; kingdom Viridiplantae; phylum Streptophyta; class Magnoliopsida; order Asterales; family Asteraceae; genus Rutidosis; species Rutidosis leptorrhynchoides. The sequence goes on along the minus strand of NC_092337.1, from coordinate 338,125,097 downwards.
TATTCTCAAATCTTTTCCCGCAAGCATGAGAGGAGGTTACATAACTGAGGCTATCTCACTCGGGTCACTCATTTCACTAAAGTGTTTAGGGTGTCCTAAAGTTCTAAGAAATGAAGTCACTCTTAGCCAGTCATGCTTACATTCTTCGTCATAGGCTTGATCAAGATTCAAATTTCCATCACTTATTTGCAAGAATTTTCGGTTATTGACTCAGTTTGAATTTATGAAGAGATGGGGATTTTTGAAGTTTCTAGAGTACGAAGGGTTTTGATAGATAGGAGTTTTCTTTTTGAAAGACTGATTTCATTGATCCTTTCAGCTTTTTGTCGGGAATTTCTTGGACGGGCATCCTTCTTTTTGACTGCCAGGAGTTCTTTTCTCGAATCTTTGCTGGTTCTGCTCCATTCCTCAGAGCCTTTATTCATAGAGACTTTGCTCTAGTTTTTTTTTTTTGAAAGCAACTTTTGATTTTCTCTTCGAGGTCTCCTTTTGGGCGATCTTCTTTGATAATTGGCTTGGATGCTCGCATTTTTCTATTGCGATTTTGGAGGTTTTCTCGAAGAAGAATGATCTAGTCAGGATTTATTTATTTGGGAAGCGGATAGAGTAAATAAGAAATGAAATGGATTTTGTGGAGCGAAAGTGGAAACGAAAGTGTGTAGCGGAGGTTGTTTTTGTCTTCACGAATAGCTGAGGTTTTAACTTAGTCATTCTCATCAAAATGTGTGATTCCGAAATGTAGATCAAGAGCAAGTTCTGATTCCGAGATGTTAACACCGGCGCTCAACGGAAATATAGTGAAGCACTAAAAATGAGTGCTTATAAAGCCTTATTTGGGGGTGCCTCACAGCAATTATAGCGGGTCGAATTGCGCCTTTTGTTATGCAATGCTCTATTGGGAAAATTGATTTTGATTTTTCGCAAAAAGTTTTCAACCTTGTTTTACCCTTTTTGTCTATTTTGTAGCAAAAACTTTTTGATCTTTTATAGAATTTTATCATCCTTAGCGTTTTATAATTCAAAAAGTTTTGAATTTTGTGAAAAACTTGAGGATTTTACAAGGATCGTTATGTGCAACATTTTCTATCCCACACTTTAAAATAACATTGTCCTCAATGTTAAGGATACGGAGTATCCCACACTTTAGTTTTTAAAGAAGCGTTTGTGTTATTAAAAGTTTATGTAGGTGGGGTTGCCAATCCCATACTTAGTTTTTAAAGTGGTATAGTAATTTGCGTATATTCTAATTGAAAAGGTGTTGAAGACGTAGTACTCCCCTAGGGTTTCAAGACGTGCAGTCGGATGTCACGCTGATTATGGATTCTTCAATTCTGGTGCCGGCGTCATCCTCATCCAAGTCGTCCTTGCTCCAATATCCACCTCGTACGGTCTCAATCGTCGTTTGCTTTGTGACGTGTATTCATGTAATATTACTCTAAAGACAACCATACATGCTAAAAATAAAAGTAGTTATGCCCAAAATCGGGCGTACAAAAATATAATGTAATGTAATATAATGTAGCAGTGATAAAAGTAGAATGTTCGAAAAGATATCAGGATTACGGCTGGGGCGCTGAGTATGGGGGAGAGTAGATGACGTTGGTACGGGCTCTGGTCGGGTTCCTCAGTCTAGATTGACCCTCACTGGTCAGCTCCTCGTCTGTGGCAAACTGATCTGCCAACTCTGCAGTGTTAACACCCGAGGATATCCTAAACTCTATCTCATCTGATCTAGCTATCAACCCAGTCAACGATGACGTGCTCGTAAATACCATCGGCCCTAAGTTCCAACTCATACTATCCTGTGAACCTCTACCTTGTCCCCACTGTTGGTTCACATCCATACCATCTATACCCTGCGTAACCCCTGCAGTCGTACGCTGCTCTAATACCTGTTCCCACCTTGGGTCCTGACCAACAGTAGACGTGATAATAGGGTCGGTGCTGAATATCTGATTAATGAAGTTCTCAGCCCCTGTAGTCTCTGGAGGTGGTGGTGGAGGTGTAGGCGTGATCACTGTACGCTGCGAATAATGATGAGTCGGCGGCTGTGGAGGTCCTGAAAACTGATGGCTCGGGCTAGTGCCCATAGGATCACGGTAGGCTTGCATCACCGGATACTCATGTGGAAATGGTGGGATGTCGAACTGCCTCCCCGCATGATGCGCAAAATGATCCAAATTTTCAAGGATCGCATGATGGGAGAACCAACTCTCCTGTCCCGGTACATCCCCCATGTGGTACTGATAGCCGCACGGTGGGTATCGTGATCGTGGATGATCACCCTCTCCGACTGAAGAATGTCGGCGGGTGTCGGTGGGCCGCCCATGGGCTGTCGGATCGTCCTCATCCATAGGTTCCTGGGAACCTCGCCTCCTACTGCCGTCCCGCGTCCGAGTTTCATGTCTGAATCCATGAACTCTCACTCCCGGCACCATCCACTCCTCGGAATCGGGTATATCTGGGTTCGCTTGGATGATCAACTGCTCACCTTCCACGCGAATATACTTCCAATAACTCAACCACTTATACCCAATCTCCTCAGATACGGCCCCAATCGTATAATTAAGCCGTGCAACATCCCCCAAAACACCCATTCTTCTGAGCAACTTAGTCACAACTCCTCCTAAAACTGGTATAACCGTGCTCGCCGAACTCTTCTCGCTGGTGATGGCCTGAGCGAGGAGATGCGCCAACTGTAGGTTCTGGTTGTTCATGATGGCGTGCATTAGGCGCATGTCTCTGATGGTGACAGCATCGCCAAATCTGGCTTTCGGATGTAGGGTTCTAGTGATTAGGTGGTGGAGTATTCGGAGCTCGGGGTTGGTGAATTTCGAAGCCTTTTTACTTGACTGCCATTGCTCGTGGTCTGTGGTGTGCTGTTGCCAAAAAGTCTGATGATCCATGTGATTCGGGGTGGTCAAACCATCCCTGAATATTCGCCGGTTGAGTTGTGTCGATTTGTACAACTCAAGGTATCTCGCAAACTGAGCTAGAGTCAAGTGATACATTTGGTTTCGATGCCGAAAGTGGATACATTCTTGATTATTGTAATCGGCCGAATCCACCGTTGAATCAAAACTCCATGTAGCCATAAACTCCGCATATGGCTCGTTATACGTTGTCTCATTTAGCTCAAACAACACTTTCCAGGCCCTGTGCGTTCTTCCTTCGGCTTGGAAAGTCAACATCCTTTTAAGATCTCCATCCCAACCACATTCTTCAAGGATCGTCCAATTTATGTACTTATTACCCGATTTCTCTCGGTTAACCCAAACTCGCATGAAAGGCTCGTGTTCCTCTGGGTTATTTTGCCCACGAAGACAATGGGGTAACTCGACATGATTTCGACGATTGGCCATCTGCAACAATCAAGTAAAATAGGTTATGCTCCAAAAATTAAGATTTAGAATCCAAAAATGCCTATATTTTTCGAAAAAAGTTCGAAATGAGGGCTTTAAAAATGGAGTTTTCCAAAATCCTGTTATAGTCAAATATAGCCAAAATTACCACAAACAACATTCAAATGAACTATAATCTTACTTTAGAGCAAAATTCAGAGTGTACCCGTGATTACGATAAATAATGCAATAAATAATAATTATAGTCATTTAGTCGTAATAAGCAATTTTCAACCAAATATGATGATTTTTAAGCATACAATGATCTCAAAGACCATTTTTAATTACCTTAAATATTTTTAAACATCAAACTTGAGCTATAACATGTTAAAGTCAAAGATTAGAGCCGTTTGACCGAAAAATATTCATTTTGTTCAAAACCTACAAAATAAGGAAAATCAAGGACTAGGCTACATTTTCACGAGCAAATCAATGATTCCATCATTTTAACTAGTTCTAAGGCAATCCTAAGTTTTAAAAACGTTTTAACTATAGGAAAAACCGAAGTCCTAATTACGTGTAGTTTGACCAAAATACCAAATTTAATCAAACTAGCCTTCTTTGTTCCAAATTCAGTTTCTAAGCATTCCTAATGAATCACTAAGCCTAAATTAAGCTAGCAAAACATCAAATTTCCAAAATTTTCACCAAATTTCACCCTAGAACCTCAAGTAACTAGTCTAGAGCCAAAAACTATCCAAATTGCCTCAATCAAGCCTAAAAACTAACACAAAGCAATCACATTATCTATCTAAGCATAACGGAATCCAAAATTGAGTCAAAAATCAAGTTTTTCTAAAAAGTCAAAAATTTGACCCTAAGAGAAAATTCGAATTTTCATCAAGAAAGAGTACCTTTTGTTCGAAATTGACAGTAGAATCGTGTTTAGGAGGCTCGAGAGAATAGGTTTCAAGCTTTGATTCGTCAAAATTGGTTGAAAATTGAGGGTTTTGGGTGGTGGTGTGGGCCGTCGGTCGAGGGAGAGCAGGAAGGGGAAAGAAGATCAAAAACAAAAGAGAAAGAAAGAAGAAAGGAGAAAGAAAAGGGAAAGAAAAAGGCTCGTGTGGCTCGCGGGCTTTTTTCCCCGACCCGACTTGCACAATTTTTAAATTTTTATTATTTTAAACTTTAAAGGGTTTTAAGAAAAGATAAATGAAATAAAACCTCGGATTTTAATCCGGTCATTTTATATATTATTTTTGTATTTTCTGAGGTGTATTACAATAAATAAGAAAAGACAACTAAAAATTAAAATATTTTATTTTTATTAAAATCACAAATTACACAGGTTCTACAACTAAATTCCTGAAATGATGCGGAAAGAAAGACAAGTTTAAAGCTTCTTTGACCATCCAGAGCAGATCAGCGGAGTGTATTGAAAATATTTCGAAATCGCTTAACATTTTACGCTCGCGCTTCTGTAAATCTCCGATATCGTCCATAAGTTTAACCAAAGCCCTTTTAACCTTTTTAGTTTTTGAAATTCCGTCCCTTAGCCCAGTATCTCTATAATTTAGTTCAAAAAGAAGTTTTGCCACTATGTCTTGGAATAAAAGATCTTCCGCGCAGTCAGGATCACCGATAGTAAATTTAAAGTTTGAAGATATTTCTCGAATGATCTTCCTTTGTGGGTTTGTAAATGGAAATTTTGACATAGTGAGGATTTGCACGAGTTCCGAATATACTTCCTTTCTTTTTACGAAAAAATTCTGATGTATTCTTTCCTCGGTAGAATCCGGAAAAGCTTCAATTAATCTTTTGATGAGAAATGAGGTTGGATCAAAGTAAAAGAAATCTCGGTTTCTGTAAGTTGAAATAGGGTTAGATGTCTTGCTTTCAATCCAAAATTCTAATTCAGAGATCATTGCCAAGACATAACGGTTTATGTGAATTGGAGAAACTTCCTTATTATTGAAATGAGGGAGAAAAGCGACGAATGACTCTAAATCGAACTTGAAATTTATTTCTGCACCCCGATACTTGATGAAAAGGTCATCCCCACATTCTTTTAACAGTTTGTGAAGAGAACGAGTCTGAGAACGCAGCTCTTTTAACAAATTGAGTTGAAATGTTGAAAATGGGAAGTCTGAGGAATAGAGATGCCTAACGAATTCTCTATAGACGTCTAACCTTCTACTAGGATTTAACAGATTTCCAATAAACGGAGCTTTTGTTTTATCAGGGTTTCGTATCTCTTTAGGATTAAATTCGAACAAGTCTGGATAGTTGAAAATAGTTGGATATTCTTCCCTTATCTCATCTTCCATTATTAGGAGTTCGTTAAAACTGAGCCTCCCTTTTGGATCGTGAAGAGGGTCAAATCCTGGTGAATTTGAGTAAAACTTATCCAAAAGCAATGAAATCTCTAAGTCAGATGAAATTATCCGGCTTCTTGGACTACAAGAATCAAGAACTAAGTCTTGATGAGACTCATCAGGGTTTAGATTTGTTTTAGGTTTAAAAAGAAAAACTTCGCCGGTTTCCGAAGTTGTGGGAGAGCAACTGTCATTCGCACTTTCTTCGTAGTCGGTTAAGTTTGAACTGGAAACTACAGAAATTAAAACCATAATTAATATTTTTGTTTTTATAATTGAAAAAGGTTTACTGTAATGGCGACTTTAAATCCTATACCGACAAACTTTCTGCTTGTTAAGCATGTGTGATTCTTGTCAATCTATCTTTGAAACAGGTGGCCAGGCAGACAACCGGAGAGGCAGGATCCTTTTGGTTCCAATATAATTGGAGACTGTTCGGAAAATCCAATAACCAAGTCCGTGTATAATTGTCTTTCTTAGACACCACCCAAGAATCTCATATATCTCGATAGAATCAACGATTACCTTAACAGACAGAAAATAAGTCCCTGGCAGCGGCGCCAAAAACTTACTTCTCCTCGTGATATGGCCGAAACGGACGGTTTTATTTTCGCGGTGTCGTTAGGCCGCGGCACGTCAGAGTCAGCTACCACGAGGGTGAGTAGTGGTTGTTTTTTATTTATATTTAGCTGGGGTTCCAAGCTATAGTTCACCTACTTGTCTTCCTTTTAAACGAGTAAGTGGTAAATATAACTCAGGTATGTATTTTTATATGTTTGCTCAGTAATGTGGGACAAAAGTGCCTATATAGTTAACCCTAGTGACAAGAGGTGATAGATTAAGATTAACTAGGTAAAATAGTAATTAAACAATAAAAGTAAAGATAGGTATGAAGAATAGAATTCTGAAGGGGAATTATAGCAAGAGTTCAACTTCCTAGGATAAACACTAAACCTCAATCAACTGGGCTGTGAACCTAACTGATTTGTCACTAGGAGTTTAGGCTTTGAAGATTCTGGCTAAGACAGGTAATCCCAACTCCCAACGCTAACCTGAAAGGTTTAAACGACCTTATGGATAGAATCCTAGGTACATGAACAAAGTGGTTTACCAAATAAAGGAACGTCTCAGCTTTTCTTAATCCTATTTGGTCTAACTAAAGCAATATCCTACCACTAAATCACTATGCTACGCCTTAACATTAACATATGTGCAATCTTAGGTATCCTAAGGTACTGCTAATTGGGATAGAAGTCTCTCCTTTTCGATCACTTATTCAACCCCGGATCATCTTACAACATCTCAAGAACATTGCTTCTGACGCGAATCATGCTTCTGAGTAAGCTAGTGTTCACTGAACTCTCTATTGCTAACTCTAATCACAACCTAAATGGGCAGCTCTTCTATGACGAATAAATGGTTATTCGTATGTAGGTACTATATCCCTATTGTGACGTTAAGCACACATAATTACTTACCAAGTATCCTAGGGTTGATCAGGTCCTAATACTAGGTTATAGCCACGTGAATAAGCGAAAAGGGTGATCCGTAAATTAAACTTCTAAACCGTCAAGGTTTCAGCATAACAACATGACAAGTTTCAGATAAAATATTCAACATATGATAAACAATTGTAACAGATAGATAATCATGCAGGATGAAAGCAACTCAAGATAATAACTTTATTAAATTAAGGAAAGCGTTCACCGTTTACAGAAGAGATCTGAACCATTACAAGTGCTGACAACCTCTAGCCCGCTCCTATTACAATCTTCGGCGTTCGCCTCCGGGTACTTAATTTCCCGCTCGGAGGTGAGAAGGCCTTGAAAGCTCTAGTGGGAGAAAGTGTATTGTAGTGAGAGAGTGAAGAGAGGTGTGTGTTGGAATGAATGACAAAGACCCTTTAAATAGACTTGGAAAATAGCCAAATACGGTTGGCAGGCCGTTTGGTAGGCCGTATTTGGCAGGCCATTTTTGAGGCAAGCCATTTGGCAGGCCGTGTGGTGGCACGTATATGGCAGGCCGTTTCCATATGGCAGGCCGTATGGCAGGCCGTTTTTGGCAGCTGGTCAGCCTGAATTCCCTGGATCGTAACTTGATTTCTTGTCTTTCACCGTTTTCGCTCTAGAATCTTCGTTTTAGCTCCGTTTCTCTTGATTCTTTTTGCATCGTCTTTGTAATTGCTTTGCCTACAACTTCAACCGAAAAAGAGATTATTTTGCTGAAAAAGTGTTAAACTTTATGCTTTTTGGGACTCAATATCGGGGGTAAAAATGTGACTTTTTAGCCGATATCAAGCATCTTTATTTTGGTTTTCGAAGCTCTTTCAACAAGTACTCGGCGATATTTTCTAGGTCTTCAACTCTCAGTTTAAGGTCATCAGGTTGCTATCAGTAGCAACAGTGGAGGTGTTAGGTGTAGAAGTAGAAGCATCATAGGGATGGAAACGACGACACATCTTAAGTGATTGGTTGTCATAAGAAAAGCTTTTCCAAAATGGATTATTGCCTCGGGCGGGTCCCTTAGGTATCCTACAGTGGCCTTTTTGTCCGTAGGGGTTAACAAAATCTGGATCTCAGAAAGGTGATTTGGTGCCAGTAGGTGAATCAGGTATCTCGGGATCGGATTCAGATTTGGGTTCCGGGACCTCCTCGGGATTCTCCCCAGGTTCCTCCTCCGGTTCCTCTTCTGGTTCCTCTTTCGGTTCGAACTCCATTTCAGACTCAAACATAACCTCATTCTCGATCTCAGGTACAGGACTTCCCTGAATCTGCACTGTCTCTTCGGATTTCATGTCGGAGTCGGTAAGAATTATGGGGTTGGAAGAAGTCATCTAGCACTCAAGAAAAACTCAAGTTAGTACACCAACATTATATCATTTAGATATAAAATCAAATAAAGTAACAAGCAGTGTAACTATAGTCTATGTAACTTAACTAGTCTACGGATACAGTTTAGACTCATAAGGTGCCCTAAGGTCTGACACTCTAATGCAGCCTAAGCCTAGGTAACCGTTTCGCTTTGAAACCATATGTAATACCCCTCAGAATCCACTAACGGCGTATTAACTCTGGTCTCACAGCTAACAGTCACGCCCTATATATGAGACGTTTTCCGAAAAGCATTCACATTAAATTCAACTGACAAAGTCATTAAATGTAAAATAAGTCTAAAAACATTGACATCAATGACCAACGTAAGTAGTCTCAAAACATTATGATAAGTAAATAGTTTTCAACGCGAATGTAAGTTCTTGAGATAGATATGACAAAACATGTTGGACTTCACTCCAGTACTAGCAACAAGCAAGCATAACAACTTCAGCAAGCGGAAGCAATACATCTAAGGACCTGAGATAAAAATATGCAAAAGGTCAACAAAACGTTGAGTGAATCTACAGGTTTAGTAAAGCATTTATCGTAAGTTAGGCCACGAGATTTCTGAAAAACATCGTAAAAATTATACATTATCATGAGCACTTGATTATAAGGCTTTAACCCTGCGAATAGCTAAAGCGCTACACGTCTTCCCTTTACCCTTTCTAAGCATACACCGATCAAGTCTACAAGTTACAACAGAATAAGCACCCCGTACATTGAGGCGAGGTTTGTCAAACCTAACGGTAGCGTTATAAGTCGAGCTTACTTAAAGTAATTAATATAATCAAGCTAAGGGATTTTTGATCTGAACTCATATGTATATTTGTTTAATTACTCGTGCCTAATATGTAAAATTTTTGAAATAGCATGTTATCTCATCCCATGTAAAAATTAGTAGGGACTGTAGACTCACCTTAGCAAAGCACTGTAAAACTTCTTAGTAAAGCCGTACGGTAGTCGGAAGATCACGACCGTAAAACGCAACCTAGTCAAATAGGTCACCTTAAGTAAATACATAGGTCACACTATGTCAACCCATAGTGTACTCATAGTCCTAGTGCTCAGACTGACTCAATAAGCAAGCAAAAGTCAACTAGTCTAAGCAAGTCAACAAAAGTCAACCAAAGTCAAACCAAAAGTCAACTCGATCAAAGCGGTCAACTAAAGTCAATTATCTCAGTAGGCTAAGCAATCTTGGTCAACATGTCAATCCTAAGTCAATTAACATGTTCTAGCTCTTAATTCGTCAATTACACGTACACAGTTTGTTGCATGGCATCGAATTTACGCACATCTTACAAACAACGAGCATAATTCATAGCACATAAATCATGACAATATGGAAAACTCCAAATCATAACTAGACTCAAAAATGATTCCAAAAAGTCTAACCCGTCCCTCATACAATGTCTACAAGTTGGGTTTCAGAAAGGGTCTAGTTAAGGTTTACCAAAACAGTTTCAGCACGCGCAGCAGTTGTAGAAAAATTCTCATTTAATATTGAAAATAGCTTTTAACGAACGGCCAATTGGAGATGACTCTAGAGACTCCAAATTTATAGTTATAAAATAACCAAAGACTTTAATCTAGCCAATTGTACAGTTTATTCATTAATGTTAGACCATTCGTTTTGGACAACAATCAGACATGTCATTTGGTGATGCATATAGCACATAGAAAACTACATTTTCAGAAGCTAGGATGTAAATGAAATATGCTTAGGAACATCTATAAAAGCATATTCCAGAAGATCAAAATCTCAAAAAATTCCTAGTTCATGTGAGGTCATTTCTCGTGTCTATGAAAACAGTTTCAGCTCAATACAAACACCAATTTTCATTTAGTCATACCGAGAGCAATACAAAACCTTTTGACACGTTTCTTAAGTCCAGCTTGAGTGATTTTTAACAAGGAATTCAATTATTATCATTTCAATGGCTAATTCATAAAGCACAATTACCAGAAAATTCGTATTGTATGCAAAACCTAATCAAAACTTCAATTGATCATAACTTAAGCATACGGTAACGAAAATACGCAAATCCAAAGTCCAAATTTATTAATTTTTCGAGATCTATCCATCTAGATTCATTACAAGATCAGTACATAAACTCTTTTAATCAGATTCATAGCAATCAAATTCGTGATTCACACAACACACAACAATCGCTCAAAATAACGACTAACAACAACTATAATTGCAATCAATTGAGCACTAGACACCAATACATTATGTAATTGCATAACAATCTGATAAAAAAAAATTAGGGTTAGTGATTATACCTTAAAACATAAATTGATTGATGCTAGAGTGTGTAGAACGATCAAAGCAACAAACTTTATGCACAAAGTTTTAGCAAACAACAACTTTTGATGATGGTGTTCGTGGGGGCTAAGGTCAACAAGCAAAGGGGAGAGGGAGAGAGAAAAAAGTCGATTAGGTTGTGTTTAGAGATAGCTCATACAGTGTTTTATCTATCAATAAATTACATTAGGGCCTTAACTTACCCATCTAATGACCCAATAAGCCAATTTAGTCCAACAAGGGGTGAGTGGAGGGGGTTTCGGCCGAATGGGGCCCACTAGGGTGGGTCTCGGGCTCGTGTGGTCATTTACATGTACTCGCGTGGTCCGTTTCGAGTGCCGTTAACCGTACCGGGTCTCAGGAACATTAATCGGTCGTTGAAGCGCAATCACCGAGTTTAATTCATTAAATAAATAGTAGATTAATTAAGTTTTTCATAAAGTTAATAATTATTAAAAATAATTATTTTATCGTTTCTCTAAGTTCCGTAAACTGAAAAGCTTTCTAAGCGATTATCTTAATCGTGTCATTTTCTAGGTATTTCGTTATCCGAAACAAGTTCATCAGTTAATATGAATATATTAATTCAAGTAATCCACTAGGATCATGTATGCATTTAAATCAATTAAACACATAAAGTTATTTGTAATCACCGTTAAATATTTAACGGACAAATAACGATAGTAACGAAAAAAGTAAGGTTGTTACAAGATTGTTTCCCTTCAATAGCAGATGGTGTGTCTAGGATGGGTGTACTTGTTCCTCAGCAGAGGGCCGACTAGCCTCTACTGGTTGTTCAGTTTGTTGTTGTTGTTATTGTGCTGGTTGTTCTGTTGTGGTTGCTGACTCGGTTGCTCATTTATTTATGTTGGAAAAGAGCCACCTCTTGAAGATAGCACTATTTTCTTCATGAGATAATTTGGATTTCAAATATGCTTTTACTTCTTCTGCTGTGAGCTCTTTGATTCTTTTATCTCTCTCAACATATAGCTTAGCCTTCTTCTTTTCTAACATGACCTGAAAGTTAGCCTCTCTCTTCTTTTGCTGTTTCAGATGTCTTTTTAACATAGCACATACATCCTTTCTTTTAACCTGGTCAGCAATCAGATTCATTCGGTCAATTATCTTTATATTTCTCTTCCCTGTAATATTAATTGAATTGAGTGTCGAAGGCAGCACCCAAATCAGCTTTCTTCTTGTTATGTGTTCATGCTTTCTCTTAATTGATTATTCTGTTGTTTTAGATACAACAGAACTCTTTGCTCTAGCAGATATTCATGCTCCCCATAAGTTGTTTTTTATTTCACGCCTTTCCCCCTCTTTTTAACATCATCAAGCTGGGAAGTAGAAGCAGAGCGAACAACTATCTCATTATCACTATAACTTTCATGTGAAAGGACGTGATGATTCCATAAAGCATCAGCAGCAGAGAGATTAATATCAGGATCCGAGCCAAGTTGACTTCTGCAGATGTTGATCGAATGAATTTCATTGCGAGAGGCAATCATTGTAAGCCTCTCCACATTATCTCATAGATTAGCTTGAAGTTCAACCAACTTCTGCAAAGTCTCCATATGTTTGAGATACTCAGTGACCCTCGATCTTCCAGTTATCGGCCCCAATTGGTGGTTTTGTGATAGCCGGAGGCACAACCATTTGTGCCACCTACCTAACATTCCACATTGGAGTGTCGTTTGGATTGTTTTCTTGTTCTTCATTAACCGACAAACCATGAGCAATCGGATTACTCTCTTCTCCTCCGTCCATATCTATCAAACAAAATGGGAAAACCTCAAAATACTTTCTTAAATCCCGTTCTTCTCTACGCTTATAAACCCCATGCACGTGTTTTTCCGGGTCGGAAAATGGATGTGTGAACTCTTGATCCTTATGGGATCTCCTTTTCATACACCAAACTACCTAACCTTCAATAACAACACAAACACAAACGGTTTTCCAATACAAATATATATAAAAACAATAAAAGTAACTTTTGTAAGGACGAGTCCTTACAAAAGGATCGAACAACTAAAAGTTTAAATCAAATACCCAACTTAGCTCGTCGCTCCCCGGCAGCGGCGCCAACAAAGTGTAATGTGTGTTGCACAATACATCGATTAACCTCAAAATTTATACTAGATTCAAATACTACAAATAAAAACACACAACTATCGAGCACTTTAAACCCGGTTATTATAGTACTTTAATGCAAGTATTCGTTTGAAGTTCGTCCCAAGAGAGCGGTATAAGTTGAATAATTGAAACTATTAATTGTCCTAGGGTTTGTTTGATTTGGGGGGGGGGGGTTGATTGATTTTAACTATCAACTAAACTTGCTCAAATAAACAAACCTAAACTTAGCAGTTATAACTAGCAAAAAGTAACAAGTAACTAAATATTGAGATCTAAATCAATCAACAAAAGAGTATTCACTTACCTAATCCTCTCTATGCTTGGATTGCCCCATTTCACCCAAATTGATAGCACATTAGTTGTTGAACTATTAGTTGTTTAGCATCACTACCAAACCTTAATCAAATTACACTTTGCAAACTCACATAAGCATTGTATCCTAAGATCAAGTTAAGTATGAGTGGTTACTGAGATTATGCTTGGGTTGAAATCACTTAAAACCTTTCAACTATCAAAATCACTTAAGATAATCAAACACCACTATGTTAAATAAAGGTCATTTGAAAACCAACATAGACTAAGAACACAATCACTTGAAATCCTTAATCTAGTTGTCTAGATCACCTAAGGTGTTAAAACACAAATTGATTCACTTCTCAAATCACTAAGAGAGCTACTTAATCTATGTAATCAAAGTAAAACCTAAAACAAATCATAGAAATGGACCTCATAGCTAACACAAAACACTTGCTCATGTATTTTATTCAAACAACTTTATTCAATTGATTTAGGGTAAATCCTTTGTATTAGAGATTCATAGATAAGTAAACACAAACAAATTAGCCAAGCATGGCTAAGATTACACTAATCATAAGTATAGAAACACAATAAACATCATCTTAAGTTATTACAAGTATTTAGTTCAAAATAGAGAAAGAAAGGTGGAGATTACAACCCAAAAATACAAAGAGAAGGAGATCTAGAGCTAAACTATGATGGAACTTAAGCTTGCTTCCTTCAGTTCACCTTCAAACTCCAATAGATGATGAAATTAGGGTTTTGGAAGTGAAAATCGGACTAAAAACTGCAGCTCTCTGAAAATGACCTACTCTCTTTCCTTTTATAGTGCTAAAAATTTTGGGCTGTACAGCGACATGAGCGCCGCTTTTGTGTCCGGAGCGGCGCTTTTGGACTTTCTTCAGGAGCGCCGCTTTTGTGATGAATTGCGGCGCTTTTAGCTATAAGTAACGGCACTTCTGGCTACTGGTGGAAATTGGTGCCAAAACATGTACAAGAGCGTCGCTTCTCTATGAGGTGCGATGCTTTTTACCACTGGGAGCGGCACTCTTTACCACTGGGAGCGGCACTTTTGGAGCTGAATTGTGCACTTGTCATTTTCTTTGCCTCTTTTGATCAAGACTTGGTCAATTTTGCACCAAATCAAGGTTTTATCCTTGAACCGATACTTTAGTACAGAAAAACAACTTTCGGGCCCAATGATCCTTAAAAACGAATGAAATGAGGGAGATATTGCAAGATAAAACGTGTATAATTAGAGCAATATCATTCCAGCTAGGCATTTCGTCCATCAAGTTTAGCATATGTTGAGTCCCCAAAATAATTAAGGATTTAATTATGACAAAAGTTGTAAGACCCAAATATTTATTGTACATAATGTATTTATGGTGTACAATGCGTATATGAAGTGTACGAAGCAGGTACGTGTTGTTTGCTCGAATGTCTAAGAAAACTGGACGTTGTTTGAGGTACAAGGTGTGTACATATCTTTTCAACCCTAAATAAAGTTTGAGTTTGTAACGACCCGGAAATTTCCGACCAAATTTAAACCCTAATCTTTATATATTACCGACTCGATAAGCAAAATCTGTAATGTTGAGTTTAGAAAGTGTGAAATCTATATTCGGATAATCAGTTACCCTTTAGCTATTTTCGACGATTCACGAACCTTTGATGTATATATAAATGATTATATATGTAAATAATTTTATATAATAAATTAAATAGGTTACTGAACTATTATAAGGTAATTTAAAATGACTAAAACTTATTATTTGAATAGGTAGAGTATGCTAACCATAAATGATTTCGAATATGATTTGTCAACGATTAAATGTATACCTTGAGTTAATTGTTTCAAGATAAATAATTAAAATATTTATCTAAGTAACAAAACTTAATATTTAAACAATATTATATATATAATAGTTGAATATATATGCATATATATATATATATATATATATATATATATATATATATATATATATATATATATATATATATATATAATTTCAATACATAATTAATATTGTATGTATATTGTATCTTATATAAAACATTTAGGTATTAAATATTAAATATATGTTTTAATACATGACAATTAAATATTACATAATTAGTAAATGATAATATTAATATATAATTACAAGTTAAGAATATAGTTGTTATTGTAAATTTCCATTTCTCTCTTTATTGTTATTAATATTAGTATAAAAATTAGTAATACTAATATTATTATTATTATTATTTGTTTTTTTTTAATAATATTAACAGAAATTATAATTATTAATTAATGATATTAATTAAAAATTTATTTACCAAATCAGTGGAATAAAAATGGAACCCGTGATACCTCACTGTCAAATTTTGTCTTTATATTTTTTTTCTCTGATTCGATTTAGAATTTGTAAAATCTTGTCGAGCAATCAAGGCTATAAAACAGAACTTTTCATATCACGAGTGAAGTGGAACGAATTGAAACAGATATTTTCTCCTTCTTTTTTTTTTCTTACTCGATACCTCTGTTCTTGCTAATATCTACCATAAATCGATTTCGAACAAATTTTTAAAATCTAAAAATGCAGAAACGATTTAAAACATGTCGTGATACCTTCTGTGAAGTTTCATAATCCAATTCCTCATAACCATTACAAATTTGGGAGTCAAACTAAAAGTCAAACTCTATGTTCATCGTGAAATTTGATTACAACTTGATGTTTCAGGTGCAATTAAGTATACGGAAAGTTTATAGGATCGAATTGAAACCTTTTTCATGTTATAAGTATAGACTAATACTTTCAAAAATCTCGAATTCGATTTGGAGTTTATCGTTGGCAAATAAAGGGCTGTAATAGTTTTTTTTTTTTTTTATTTGTCTGATTGTTTCAATAAATTTAGTTTGTCCAAAAATCGATTGTTACAGTTTCTGTAAATCTTAAAACCAGTATATACAGTATATATATTTTTAAAAGGTAGAAGGTGAAAAGGGAACGGGATTATATACAGTATATATATTTTTAAGGATAATTTAGAACAGATAAAAAGCTACAGAGCAATGGTTTTCAGGGAGTTATAGATGAGTGGGAGGTCACGGGTTCAAGTCCCGTTTGGGCCAAATCTTTTTAGAGAAGGGTATACTTTTTGATTTATTTTTCTTATCATTATTATTATTATTATTATTATTATTATTATTATTATTAATATTATTATTATTATTATTATCATTATTATTATTATTATTATCATTATTTTTTTTTTAATACTTATTGTACTAATACCTGTGTTATAATAAAAATTATGGTCTAGTCTCATGATTATAAATACCATTAGGATTATTATTATTATCATTAGTAATTACTAATATTAAAATTATTATTAGCATAAAAAGATACAAATTCTTATTTATTATTATTGATATTATTTTATCAAATA
Organism: Rutidosis leptorrhynchoides; assembly: GCF_046630445.1. Classification (NCBI taxonomy): domain Eukaryota; kingdom Viridiplantae; phylum Streptophyta; class Magnoliopsida; order Asterales; family Asteraceae; genus Rutidosis; species Rutidosis leptorrhynchoides. Next base: position 338,108,332 of record NC_092337.1, on the reverse strand, counting down.
AATAAATATATAAGAATATATTTAATACATTCATATAGCAATACTAATATTTTCATAAAAAGTATTAAGTAATTATCTAAAGTATATAAAATAAATATAATTAACTTAATTAATAGTGAAACACATAAGTTACCAAAATAACCAGTAATAATAATACATAAACTTGCTCGATTACGATGTATGTATTGATAAATATATAAATGATATAGGTTCGTGAATCCGAGGCCAACCTTATACTTGATCAATGGTGTTATATGTATTTTTACTACAAAATACAGTATGGTGAGTATATAGTCCCACTTTTAAACTCTAAATATTTCGGGATGAGAATACATGTATTTTATATTTTACGTTATGGACACAAGTAACCGAAAAATATATTCTACGTTGAGTTGTACCACTGGCATACTTCCCTGTAGCTTGGTAACTAATATTTACAGCGGTATTGTAAACGCGAATCCTGTTGATAGATCTATCGGGCCTGACAACCCCAACCGGACTGGACGACCAGTATTCAACGGTTGCACAGTACTTCGTTTCGTGACTACACTTGGTACAGTGTAGTAAGATTTCATAATAAAGGAAATATGCGACGTGATTAAATATTAAGTATGGTTACCAAGTGCTCAACCACTTAGAATATTTTTATTAAAATTTTTACATATGAAATCTTGTGGTCCATAGTTAATACGCTGCTAGCATCAAACCTATATCTCACCAACTTTATGTTGACTTTTTAAAGCATGTTTATTCTCAGGTACGAATTAAGTCTTCCGCTGTGCATTAGCTCATACTAAGAACCTTACTTGGAGTCGATCATCGCAATGGAACCTAATGTTGAAGACTTCGTCCGGGAGGATAAGGTCGAGGTCTTTACAGAGTTGATGTTTTAAAGCCTTACCATTGGAAAGAATATCTTATTACGTTTCCAACGATATTTGATTCATCGAAAACGGAGCTACGGTCAAAAAGTTATGACCAAAACAAGTTTCTGAAATCTGACCTGCAGTGTGGAGCGGCACCCCACCATTTGGCGCGGCGCGCCGATTGGGTCTGATGCGTTTTTTTCAGCATTTTAAGTGTCTAAATGAAGGGTATTATGGTCCTTTCACTTGTGGACGGATTTGTGGCTTTTAGATCAGTTTTAGATCCACTTTTGGATCATTTTCACATCCACACTCAAACTCATTTCATTCTAGAGAGAGAGAGAGAGTGATTTCTTGAGAGAGATTTGGTAATTTGGAAGAGAAGGAGCTTGATTTGATCAAAAGTCCAAGTGTTAAGGTTGTTCATCTCACTCTTGGCTACGTTGTGGTTGTTTTGGTAAGTCCTAACTCCGAAATTCATAGTTTGATTTAGTGTTCTTGATTGGGGTTTTGATTTGTGTGTTCTTGAATAAGACCCATTAGTGATAAACGGGTGATTAAGCTAGTAAATGGTGTTGATGACCATTGTTGGTGGGTTTTGGGTGGATGATGAAATTGGTTAGTTAATAATCATTTTCGGGTGTTAATATCACTAGTTAACTTAAATTAAAAGTGATTATTAGTGAAAACTTGCAAATGGGTGCTTGACTTGAAATTTAGTCAAAATGGGTTTTTGTACAAATTGATGCAAGTAGGATGTTTTGATGATGAAACTTTGAGTAAAATAGGTTGTTGGAACATAATCACTAGTTAATGGTGGTTATGGGTGTTTTGGGCAAGATTTGACTTAGTCAAATGGAGGTATGTGCATATGGGTCGAAATTGCACTTATTGGTGTTTTGGGCATAAGCTAGAGTGTTTAGCTTATTTGTTTGTGAATTACTTAGGTGATTTGCATTGGACGATTTTGGGAGCTCAAGTAGGATTGTTTTTCAAGTAATCGAGGTGAGTGGAATATTTATACGCTTATGTATATAATTTGGTTGCTTGTGTGCGACGTGGTAAGTGACATCCGTTAGGATTCACTTTTCGTGGACCACCATGGAGATGGGAAAATATAGCGAGTGATATCCGTGTGGATAGCTCTTCGTTGGCTATATTCGTTTTGTGTATGTGGCGAGTGATAAACGTATGACCTATCACTCTTTGTCGGCCACGTGTGTATATATGGTGTTTGGAATGTGGTGAGTTATATCCGAAAGGAATGACTCTTTGTTGACCACGATTGGAGGTGAGCATGTGACGAGTGATTAATGTTCGATCTATCGCTCTTCGTCGGTCACATGTGTGTGTTTGGGCATGTAGCGAGTGATTAACGTTTGACCTATCACTCTTCGTCGGCTACATGTGTATGTTTAGATATGTGGTGAGTGATTAATGTTTGACCTATCGCTCTTCGTCGGCCACATATGTATGTTAGGGTAAGTGGTGAGTGTTATCCGTTTGGGGATCTGCTCTTCGTTGGCCACTTATCGTGGGATGGTAAGCGTTTCCGCTTTTCGTCGGCCATCCTTGTGATTGAGGTAAGTGTTAACGTTTCGGTTGCACTTTTCGTCGGCCTCATGGTGCGTAGTGGTGAGTAGTTAACGATTTTGACCTACTACTCTTCGTCGGCCACTTACGTGTGCGATGGGTGGTGAGTAGTTAACGATTTTGACCTACTACTCTTCGTCGGCCACCATCGAGTCGAATGTCAACATTGGGTATATTGGGTTGTGTAATTTTAGTAGTATTGTACGTATTTGTTTTTGGCGTATAATATTTTTGAGATCTCTATGCTTATGATGTTGATTTGTTGTACGTACGATTAATCGTTTATTCGTTATTGCAGTTTGCTAATGTTATTGTGTTGTTGTGTAGGTGTATGCAAGTAATTGGATTATGTATGTATGCGTATAAGTATTGCATTCACTAAGCATTAGCTTACCCTCTCGTTGTTTACATTTTTAGGTTCGAAGGCGGACGTGGCAAGGGTATGCTCGGGATTTAGATGATTTTCCCTTTTGTTGCTTACTTGGATTACTTTTGGATTCGACCTAGGAGTGGGTAGTTTATCCCCAACATCATGCTCATCGTTTTGTTGGAATTTAAAATCATTGGGTCGTAGTTGTATTTTGTATTAAAAGGGGTATTTTGGGCATATGTGGTCCCCGCGATGTAAAACTCGTTTTAATCAATTAATCGTGTTAGTTTTACATATATTAATGTATTGTGAAAAGCGTTTGGTCCAAAAGTGTCGGGAAGTGTCCGATCTTTTTCGCGTTTAAAACCTTCGGGGACAGGCCGTTTTGGCGCGCCGCGCAAGATGCTGTACCAGGAAAAAAAAATTTATTTCGTATTTTTACGCGGTTTAGTCGTGGGTTGGTTTGGGTTGTTACAAGTGGTATCAGAGCATGGTCTAAGGGATTTAGGTGACTTGAGATAGGTGCCTAGACATAGACCTTATTGTGTGCGCAATTTTATGCGGGACTTGTAGGATTGCGGGTCGGTTCGGGTTTCTAGTTAGTGCCTTTGAGGATAGGTGCTTTAACTACGTGTTGTTTATGTTGATACTAACCGTATTGTTTTGTGTTAAATATCTAGCGAGATGGTTGTTGTATTCATGAGCTCGGCATGGCGTGTGAGCGTAATAATGCGTCGCGAACATTATTACGGTTGCAAGCCAAGTCATGCAAGTGATGTACAACAATTATTGGACTAGATGGGATGCGCGAACGTTGTCGTACTTATATGTTTGTGAACAATTGTTCGTGGCGGTGTATGTAATTTATTTGTGTTGCGTTCCTAACCGAATTCATTTCTTAGAATGAGGACAAGGAACGGACATGATAACGAAGATCAAGGCGACGACTCTGAGCTCACGACCAAGGTTGAGGCCATCTTCGAAAGTCACAGAGCGGAGTTCCTAGAGGACGTTAAAAAGATGTTCCAAGATACGATCGATGAGCAAATAGTTGATTTAGTCAAGGAACAAGTTAGGGTTGTTCTTCACGAAGATAATGTGAAACGGCGGGACTTCTACTACAAAAACTTCAAGGATTCTCAACCTCCTACTTTTGATGGTGAAAGAGACCCGCTTAAGAATGCTCGTTGGATCTCCGATATGGAGGGGGCTTTTCGTACTAGTGAGTGTCCTCTCGATAAGAAGACGAGGTATGGTAGTAGTATGTTAAGGGGTGACGCCAAGTTGTGGTGGGATGCGAAAATCCAACTTTATGGTGAGGAACAATGTATGGACTTCACATGGGATGAGTTTAAGACGGAGTTCTTCAATGAGTATCGAACTTCGGCCGATCTTTCTACGCTTAAGGACGAGTTAGGTGCTTTGAGGCAAGGGTCAATGGATTTAAACACTCTCAAATCCGTTTTCTTATCAAAGACCCAATTTTGCCCCGAGTATGTCGGTAATGACAAAATGTTGAAGGAAGACTTCTATCGAACCTTGAACGATGGTTATCAAGAGAAGATTAGCGTGAACGTGGTGAAAACTTTTGACGAGTTGTTTGACATGGCAAAAGGGTTTGAGACGCTTGTCCTAAGGAAGGGTGTTTCCGATGTTAGTAAGCGGAAGTCCGAGACTACGATGCATTCGAACAAGAAAAGTAAGAGTACTTCCGAGGGCGGCGGAAGCGTGAAAAAGAGTGGCACCGGTGGATTTGTGCCCACGTGTTATAATTGCGGTGAGAGAAGGCATTTGTCGCGCGAGTGTACGAATGCAAAGTCTAACAAGGTTATGTGCTTTAATTATCGAAAGGAGGGACACCGGAAGTCGGCGTGTCCGGATTTAGTTGGTAAAGCATGAGGACCTGACCAGGGTGTTCAGGTACTTTTCGACTATCTTATTGAATCGTACTTATGATTGTGTTTAATGCATTTTGTGTCAGTGCGTAGTGTAATGAGGGGTAGTGTTCCTTATGGAATTACCCTATGTTGTTGGTCCGGTTGTCGGGCGAAGGGCGTAAGACTTGGTGCAACCAAGCATTCCTTGATGTTTGGAAAATGTTTATACCAATCCACATGTGTGGGTTTTGGTGTTCGGATGATAGAGCATGTTCGCTCTCGTGTTGAGGTTGTTAAACCGCGAGGTTCATTGGGTGGATAAAACCCGAGAGGTCTAGTGTTGATCTCGACGTGTATTAGTGAAGGAGTCTACATGATGCGACGATAGGTGCCTTCTTCCATACCTACAAGCATAGTGTTTGACTCCGATGGTGATGCGGTTGCGTTGTACTTAGGGTACCGGGGATAAACCCTTAGGTACATGAGTGACTAGGCGAAACTTTGGTAAGTTATGGCAATCGGTGAATTGCAAGAATAAAGTTTGGGGTAACTCGTGGTGCACTTTTCGTCGAAGTGTTTAAGGATAGGTTAAGGTCCTTAGTATGCTCGAGGATTGGAGCAAGTTATGGTAGTGGGTTGTGTGAACCCAATAGTTAGTAAAGTCTACCTTGGGTAGCATGGTATGGTTGTACAAAATGTGATCATGGAACGTAGTTCCAAGTGGGGGAGTTACACTCCCGCACGAGGAGGTTTTAGTATGAGATCTCGGATGATGTTTATTTTGGTAGATCCGAGATTTGTGTCGGGACCTAGATTTGGTCGATTTGTGGTAGAGTACAATTTCGGTTAAAATTGTACTTATGATTTTGGACTTAAATTATCACCGAGGTGGTAATGTGGTAAATCTCGTTGAGAGGTAATGGACGTGTTTGACGAGCAAGGTGAAATCCTTCGGTTAAGGGATGTGTGTGTCGGATTCTCTTCTAGAGAATTATTGTTTTGTGCCTATGTGCGATATAAGTGGTTCTTGCTCGATTGTGATGGCGATATTCGCGCGTGCGGATATTTCATGTGCGAAAATTCCTGGATGTGTGAAATGATTCTAAGTATGTGCATATACTTAATTTGTTTATATGTATTGTGGCAAGTGTTATCCAATTGCGAGGATTCACTTTTCATTGGCCACGGTTGAGGCGTGATAAGTAGTAAGTGTTATCCGCTAGGATTCGCTTTTCGTCGGCTACTTATTGGTGTATGGAATGCGTTTTCCGTTTGTAATCATTTTTTTTTTGTTTGGCCATGTGTGGGTAGAGGTAAGTGTAATCCGTAAGGATGCGCTTTTGTCGGCCTCTTGTTGCGTAGTGGTAAGTGGTTAACGTTTGATCTACCGCTTTTCGTCGGCCACGTACGCGTAAGGATGTGGGGCAAGTGGTATCCAATCGTGAGGATTCACTTTTCGTCGGCTCCGTTGTATTTGCTTGTTTGCCATGTTATTGTTGCGCGGTTACTTTAGCGATGTACATGATAAGGGTACGCTAAAGGGATTACTAACTTGATACGAGGTATGGAACGTTAGCTTGCTTATGTCATGCGGTCGAGGCATGAGTTTGTCGCGGTTCGGGGACGAAGCGAGACATAGTACTCGGTTTGGTAGAAGTGGTGAATCACGGATGATGATTCTAAACGGAAAGGTAACTTTGTGTAAGGTCGCCTAAAGGATTTGTATGAAATCTTCGAATTTGGGGGAAATGTTGTGGACATCGAGTTTGGACGTATGTCGAAGGACCATGGATTTTGGTACTTGCTAATTTGAGTGACGAGGATCACGAGGACGTGATCGATTCTAAGTGGGGAGAGTTGTAAGACCCAAATATTTATTGTACATAATGTATTTATGGTGTACGATGCGTATATGAAGTGTACGAAGCAGGTACGTGTTGTTTGCTCGAATGTCTAAGAAAACTGGACGTTGTTTGAGGTACAAGGTGTGTACATATCTTTTCAACCCTAAATAAAGTTTGAGTTGATGTTTTAAAGCCTTACCATTGGAAAGAATATCTTATTACGTTTCCAACGATATTTGATTCATCGAAAACGGAGCTACGGTCAAAAAGTTATGGCCAAAACAAGTTTCTGAAATCTGACCTGCAGTGTGGAGCGGCGCCCCACCATTTGGCGCGGCGCGCCGATTGGGTCTGATGCGTTTTTTTCAGCATTTTAAGTGTCTAAATGAAGGGTATTATGGTCCTTTCACTTGTGGACGGATTTATGGCTTTTAGATCAGTTTTAGATCCACTTTTGGATCATTTTCACATCCACACTCACACTCATTTCATTCTAGAGAGAGAGAGAGTGATTTCTTGAGAGAGATTTGGTAATTTGGAAGAGAAGGAGCTTGATTTGATCAAAAGTCCAAGTGTTAAGGTTGTTCATCTCACTCTTGGCTACGTTGTGGTTGTTTTGGTAAGTCCTAACTCCGAAATTCATAGTTTGATTTAGTGTTCTTGATTGGGGTTTTGATTTGTGTGTTCTTGAATAAGACCCATTAGTGATAAATGGGTGATTAAGCTAGTAAATGGTGTTGATGACCATTGTTGGTGGGTTTTGGGTGGATGATGAAATTGGTTAGTTAATAATCATTTTCGGGTGTTAATATCACTAGTTAACTTAAATTAAAAGTGATTATTAGTGAAAACTTGCAAATGGGTGCTTGACTTGAAATTTGGTCAAAATGGGTTTTTGTACAAATTGATGCAAGTAGGATGTTTTGATGATGAAACTTTGAGTAAAATAGGTTGTTGGAACATAATCACTAGTTAATGGTGGTTATGGGTGTTTTGGGCAAGATTTGACTTAGTCAAATGGAGGTATGTGCATATGGGTCGAAATTGCACTTATTGGTGTTTTGGGCATAAGCTAGAGTGTTTAGCTTATTTGTTTGTGAATTACTTAGGTGATTTGCATTGGACGATTTTGGGAGCTCAAGTAGGATTGCTTTTCAAGTAATCGAGATGAGTGGAATATTTATACGCTTATGTATATAATTTGGTTGCTTGTGTGCGGCGTGGTAAGTGACATCCGTTAGGATTCACTTTTCGTGGACCACCATTGAGATGGGAAAATATAGCGAGTGATATCCGTGTGGATAGCTCTTCGTTGGCTATATTCGTTTTGTGTATGTGGCGAGTGATAAACGTATGACCTATCACTCTTTGTCGGCCACGTGTGTATATATGGTGTTTGGAATGTGGTGAGTTATATCCGAAAGGAATGACTCTTTGTTGACCACGATTGGAGGTGAGCATGTGACGAGTGATTAATGTTCGATCTATCGCTCTTCGTCGGTCACATGTGTGTGTTTGGGCATGTAGCGAGTGATTAATGTTTGACCTATCACTCTTCGTCGGCTACATGTGTATGTTTAGATATGTGGTGAGTGATTAATGTTTGACCTATCGCTCTTATTCGGCCACATATGTGTGTTGGGGTAAGTGGTGAGTGTTATCTGTTTGGGGATCCGCTCTTCGTTGGCCACTTATTGTGGGATTGTAAGCGTTTCCGCTTTTCGTCGGCCATCCTTGTGATTGAGGTAAGTGTTAACGTTTCGGTTGCACTTTTCGTCGGCCTCATGGTGCGTAGTGGTGAGTAGTTAATGATTTTGACCTACTACTCTTCGTCGGCCACTTACGTGTGCGATGGGTGGTGAGTAGTTAACGATTTTGACCTACTACTCTTCGTCGGCCACCATCGAGTCGAATGTCGACATTGGGTATATTGGGTTGTGTAATTTTAGTAGTATTGTACGTATTTGTTTTTGGCATATAATATTGTTGAGATCTCTATGCTTATGATGTTGACTTGTTGTACGTACGATTAATCGTTTATTCGTTATTGCGGTTTGCTAATGTTATTGTGTTGTTGTGTAGGTGTATGCAAGTAATTGGATTATGTATGTATGTGTATAAGTATTGCATTCACTAAGCATTAGCCTACCCTCTCGTTGTTTACATTTTTAGGTTCGAAGGCGGACGTGGCAAGGGTATGCTCGGGATTTAGATGATTTTCCCTTTTGTTGCTTACTTGGATTACTTTTGGATTCGACCTAGGAGTGGGTAGTTTATCCCCAACATCATGCTCGTCGTTTTGTTGGAATTTAAACTCATTGGGTCGTAGTTGTATTTTGTATTAAAAGGGGTATTTTGGGCATATGTGGTCCCCGCGATGTAAAACTCGTTTTAATTAATTAATCGTGTTAGTTTTACATATATTAATGTATTGTGAAAAGCGTTTGGTCCAAAAGTGTCGGGAAGTGTCCGATCTTTTTCGCGTTTAAAACCTTCGGGGACAGGCCGTTTTGGCGCGCCGCGCGCCCCAACTGGCGCGCCGCGCAAGATGCTGTACCAGGAAAAAAAAAATTATTTCGTATTTTTACGCGGTTTAGTCGTGGGTTGGTTTGGGTTGTTACAAAACTGTAATTTATTTGCACTAAAATGTTATGTGCAGCCGGCACAAGTTTGTTTATGTATAGACAGCAAATATTACTATGTCAAGTGTTTAGTATGCTGCCTAGTCTACCAGCACAAGGTAGAGAGTATTCTTCGAATCAACACAGGATGAGTACCCAACAATTCAAGAAGATCTAGTGACTCAGCATGAGAAGAACCAGTATACCTGGTAATCCGCGTACAACACAAGACAGCCATGCTCCATTACAAGCATGGTGGTTTCCTGAGTGGTCTACATTAATTGTACTATTCAACAGAAGTCGAAGACAAAGTTGAACAGAAAAGGACACGCGTCAGCGGCTGACAAGTGACCTTACCAGACCACGTGAGAATGCAGAAGTTTAACGCATGTGCAGACATGGGTTATACTTTGTCAACGCCTAGGGAACACAACATTCTATTTGTTTAAACAAATAGTGGTGCCAAACCGAATTGTGGTGTTCCTGCAAATAGCTACCAAAGAGGAAACAAGGGAGCACGCTCTCTGACACAATTGTCTCTACAAGTACAGACATCCTATGTACCAGTGGACAATGGATCAATTACACGGATAATAGGACTACTATAAATTATTGTATCCACTATTGTAACAACTAGTGGTGTGGGTTTTATTATTTAAAGTCCAAAATGTGTAATAGCTTTAAGTTTATCCTCATAGCTATAATCTAGGTAAATCTGCATCAACCAACTATCATTCCGCCAAGGATAGTTGTAATTCTTTGTGATTTAATCAATAAAGAATAAACCGTTGAAAATTACCTTTGACTCTATTTAAATTACATGCTTGAATACTAAATTGTGTTTAACTGTTAAGTTAATTAAAAGAAATTGTATTCACCCCCCCCCCCTCTACAATACACATGTTGTTTATCAAGGGACCAACAACTGGTATCAGAGCTTCAGTCTTGATAATTTAATATCTTGGATCTGAATTCTCTCATGGCTGCAAATACAGCTTACCTTGAAAATGGCTCATCCAATAGACCACCCAAATTAGATGAAGATGAGTATGAAACTTGGAAGGCAAGGTTAATGTTTCATCTTGAGTCTATTGACCCAATCATGCCTGGCATTGCTACAGATGGTCCTTTTGTCCCAGCTGAGACTATTGCAAGCGTTCCAGCTACTGCTGACACTCCTACTGTTCCTGGTAGAGAGGTTGTTCTCCCTGCATCTGAATGGGATGCTGAGGACAAACGTCGTGTTGGACTTGACCCTAAGATCACAACCTTGTTAGCTATAACATTACCTAACCACCTGTTCAAACTGATTAAGGGAAAGTTAAATGCTAAACTTATGTTAGACTATCTAGATGTTACATATGAGGGCATGGATGAGGTTAGTCAGAACAAGATTATTGCTTTAAAAAGAGAATATGAAATGTTCTTTGCCTATAAGAGTGAGACCCTTAAGCAAACCTTCATTAGGTTTAACTCCTTAGTTGCTGACCTGCTTACTTTAAAGATCACATATACTGATTTTGAGCAAGTAAACAAATTCATTGACTCACTGCCTGCTAAATGGAAACCTGTTACTGACCCTTTAAGAACCACCCAGACTTTAAAGAACTTTAACATGTCTTCTCTCTATGGTACACTTTGGAACCATGAGAAGGCAGAGGCTAAACTTGAACTAAATTTAAAAGAAAACTTTAAGTCTTCCCCCACCACCTCAAAATCCTCAAAAACTGATGATACTGCTCTTATTGCTGCTACTAAAAAGAAAGCTCAAAAAGCTTTACTGGTTTAAAAGTTGATGGCAGAAGAAGAGTCAGCTGAAGATGAGGTAGATAGTGGTACTGGGTCTGAAGAAAGCAGTGATGATGAAGATGATGTGGAAGGGTTTGCTGAAGGTATGGCTCTGCTGGCTAGGCAGTTCAAAAGGTTCAATCGTAATAGAACCAACAAGTCATACAAAGGGAGTAAGAAACCAAGTGCTAGGTATAGCAGCAAATCAGTCAAGGATCCTAAATCTGAGTGTTACAATTGTGGGAAGGTTGGACGTTTTGCAGCTAAATGCATGTCCAGGAAACCTTCTGTCTCGCATGCTAACTCTTTCTCAAAAGCTGACAAGTACAAGAACAAGTACAAAGCTATGAAAGCTCAGATGAAGGAAAATGCAAAGACTGATAAGAAGGGAAAGAAGCCAGAAAAGGTTCTAGTTGCTGAGCATCGTGACTGGGATGAAACCAGCTCTTCTTCATCCTCTGACAGTGATACTGATGATGATGGTGCTGGTTATGCTTTTGGTAGAAAGCTGTGTTTGATGGCCAAGGAGGTCGAGAAGTCTGATGAGGATGATAATGGTAGTACGTTTATGGCTGATATGAGGGAAGCGGATCTGAAAAAGGATTCACCTCATTGGAAATCTGAAATGCTGTATAAGGTGGATAATTTTCGAACTTATACTGATGATAAAAAAACTGAAATGTTTGACTACCTAAGAGTTGATTTATGTAGAGGCAGTAATCGTGAAGAAGTTTTGAAAAATGACAACAAATCTTTAAATGAAAAACTTAAAGGCAAAAACGATAAGATTAAAATCTTGAAAGATGAAATTTTAAAACTGGAAAAACAAAATTTTGCTTTAAAGTCTCTTCACGTTGAGGCAACAGATGTTGTAACATCCCGCGTTTTTCCGTTAAATTTATTTTTAACACCGTCTTTTTTTTTTAAATAATATCTTTCGCTATTTAAATTCCCAATTTCCGTTGACTAACGTTTATAATATTCTCGTTATTTAATTATAACATCACTCGTCTACTCGAGCGTTTTTAAAATATTCGTTTGGTTAAATCCCGCACCCGCTTCTAAACTCGAGGGACTAAAATTGACACGGGGCAAACTAGTTGACTAGGTCAACTAGTCCACCCCAATCACCACCATTCAATCCCTCCATCTCTCTCTCTTTCTTTTTTTTTTTCTCTCCCAAGAACACAAACATAATTCATCATCTAAATTCGGATCGGGAAGCAAACTTCAAAACAAATTACATATTCGTGATCCTCTCATCATCCTCTTCGATTTGGTACCAATTTCATCCATTTTGGGTAACATTTCTAAAACACTAAATTTCTCTAAATTCGTTTTATATACTTGAAATTGTGTTAGTTAGTGTCTATGGCTCGTGTGTAACATGAATATATGTTTTGTTTGCTCGATTTGTGGTTTGGAGTAACTAGTTTGAGTTTTTGAAGTGGGTTTGCTTAATCTTTGATTTTGGATGATTAAAAGCTGTTTAATTGTTATAGTTCATGTATTAAATGTGTTACTAGCATCATTAGCTTCATTTTGATGTATAGGTTGATTAAGAAAACTTCAAGAACATGATTAGTGATTTTATGAACTTGGATTAGGGTTTGACAAGCTTTATATGAACTTTTGGTGCATCAAATGCCATGAATTGTTGTTGATAAGTGTTTGGTTGCAATGTGTGTTTGATTACCTTCGAAACGGCATATTGTACATGTAAATTGGTTGCCCGAATCATGAAATGCGTTTTTAGAACTTGAAACTTTGATTATGAAAGTTTATTGATCACATGACGAGAATTCGATTGTTGTAAATGATGTTTTTGTGTGATGATTTGTGTTTAGTTGTGTTCCTTGTCAAAAGAGCTTTCCAACGGTATAAGATACGTCTTCTAATTGTTTGCGGTTTGCGTTTTGCGTTTGTTTGAAGTTTTACCAAGTCTTGAACATTTGTAACTGACTGACACCAGACCACGACCAAGGCCGCGGCGCGACAACCCTGGTCGCGGCGCGACATAAGCCGCGTCCAGCTTCTGTCCAACTTTTCCATTTTATGAAAAATGTTTGCTATGCTATGGACCTCCGATTCACATGTAACTTGTTCTAACATGCTTATATATGATTAAAAACCTCAGAAAAATAGTTCGGGGTCCGACCCGAACGCGTTGACTTTTTCGTTGACTTTGACCAAGTTTGACTTTTAGTCAAACTTAACCAAACTTTTATACAATCGTTCTAACATGCTTTTATACTTGATTCTTGCATGAAACTTGGCAACGTGATTCACATGCTATACTTTTCGAGTCGTAACGAGCCATAGGACTAATTGAACACATTTCACCCGACCTTGTGTCGTAACCGGTTATTTGATATAACTTACTTGTTTAGGTCAAGGCTAAGCAACTTTCATGCACACGTTTACTTTGTGAAGTACATTTATACTCGTGCACTCGAGGTGAGATCATAGTCCCACCTTTTCAACAACTTTTATTCTTTTAAATCGTGGGCTGAGAAACATATACATTACATACTTATATACATTTCACATGTATATATACTTTTCATACTTTTATACTTTGAACACAAATACGAATACAAAGATACAGACGAGTTAGAACAAAAGTCCTCAATCCAATTATCATTAGTTCCACTTGCAGGGTGTAAGTGTAAGCGAGTGATTATGTTGTGTGGCCATACGGGTTTAACGAACCCTCATTCAGACGGTTCGCTACCGTTAGTGGATGAAATATAATTTCAACGTGCATAGTGTATGTTCTAACACTATATTCAAAATTCAGAGGGAAGATTCAGTTAAGCTTTGGTAATTGGGTGCTCGCAATACAAACTACATTCTTCGGAATAAATACGATTTGGATAATCATCTATACAAACTATTGTGGTTCAAAATATACGTTTACAAATACATCTATGATTTCACCAACGTTTTTCGTTGACAGTTTTCTATATGTTTCTCAGGTTCATACTTGGCAATTTGATACATGCTTCCGCGTACATTCATACTTGCTTGGGGTCAAGCATACATGCATACACTCTGATTTCTTGCTTGGAGTCAAGCATACATACATGCATACGCTAGGGATAGCACTTTTGGATTCAAACATATTGTTTACATACTTACGCTATTTATAGCAACTGTGATTTTAAACTAATTATGTCGCAAGTTATTTCATTTATACTTTATGACTTTTGTAAACTTAGACTTGTTGTCGAACGGTTTTGTAAACTAAACTTGCAAGTCTTGTACCTTTCAAATGAATGCGACATAATTTTGGTCAAACGAGTCTCATATAGGGACTACGACCACGCAACGGGACCTAAGTTAACGGCGCCGTCAATAACGGTTTTGGTCGGGTCGTTACAGATGGTATCAGAGCGTTGGTTGTAGGGAACTAGGACGTGCATTAGTGTGTCTAACAGAGTCGTTAGGACGCATTAGTGAGTCTAGACTACAACCGGATAGTTAGCATTTGCATTCTGACATACATTTGCTATAGATAGCACTTACTTGACTACTTGTGCATTATACTCGAATCATTCTTAGGCAAACTTCTTAATGGTACCAAGTTTTCATCATACGAACTCGTATTCTGCAACTTTCTGATAACACGCGTAAATTCAGGATTCATACCCGTATGGATGACGACGACTTCATTAGTCACACTTGTTCGGGAACTCTATCTCCCGGATTGTTATTTGCCACTGTTTCAACTTACTATCGGTTTCCCACTGGTGTTTCTTACTATCTACTTTTGGTGTTACTACCATCACTACTCTAGGTGAGTATCGTCATCAACAATTACCACTACGGTTGCGTGCTACTCGTTACTCTTTTCATACCTGAATACCTTATTGTCTGACTCGAACCACATTGACGTGAACAATCATTTATACACTTCCCTCGGGGAACGCTTGTTTATAGTTGCACTAATTCTTTCGATTTAATACGAGTCACGTTTGAGACGTCGTTACGTTTTGTTTATCTTAGATTTTCGCGATGACACGAAATTGAATCTATGGAGTGATGTGGGAATGGAGGTATGAGTTAGCATAATATAACTACACTCGATCAATGTAGTTATATTACGGTAAGACATACCAAAGTTCTAGTGACGCGTGATGGTGGTTAGACTCGATCAACCTAAACACCACCATGTGCCATGTACATGACTTCATCTTTTCAGGTTTGGACATCCGAAAACTCCGAGAATATTTATAACAACCATACCGGGGACACACCTTCGACTTTTGTCGAACTATATTTATGCTTCCGAATGAATTACCGATTCCTCTCGGCTTCAACCGTATGTTACACGTGTATACTAGCTCGTCCTCGCACAGTCTTATTGACTAACTACAATTTACTCGTTATGCTCACATCGGGGCGGAAACTTCTCTTGCATCACCCTCGTACTTCCGGTTCAGGAAGTCCTTATTCTAAATTCTCAATGGAGAGCGACTCTTCACGTCATACAAGTATTCGCCGCGAGGGTGGATAGTCCTAACAATCGTTTTCAAAACCCGATAAGAACTTGCCCGACGAACGTTTTTGGAAACAGATAAATCTTCCGCGACGCAAAATTTTCTTGAGAAACTTGTCCTAACAAACTTGTTCAAATATACCTTAAAGAGATGTACCTCGTTTCGGATCGAGATCCTCGTTTCACTTCTAGATTTTGGAGTGCCTCACAAAAAGTCTCGGGACCGCGTTTAGACATGAGTACCGCGTACCATCCACAACCCGACGGACCGAACAAACATACGATTTAAGTCTTGAAAACCATAATACGAATTTGTATTACCAACTTCAAATTTTCTTGAGAAACGTCTTTGCCTTTAATCAAACTCTCTTACTACAAAATTTTCATTCGAGTCTTAACGTCACACCTTTTGAAATCTTATATGACCGGAAACGTCATTCTCCTTTTGTAGAACTAAGTAAATGATAAGCAAATCAACCGACTCGCACTCATTCATGAAATAATCGTTAAGATCGTTCCGATCCAAGAAAGACTCGAGACGGCCCGTAGTCGCCAACAGAGCTATGTCGATGTTAGACGTAAACTTTTCAAATTCCATGTGGAAAACCGCGTAACGTTAAAAGTCGCACCTTGTAAAGGTGCAATCCGTTTCGGGAAAACGTAGGAAGCTAAATCCGCGATATTTTGATCCTTTAAATTCTTGGGGTGTTTTGGACCCGTCGCTAGCCGTTTAGATTTTCCGACTCATTTTGAGTCTCCGTTTATCCTACATTCGATGTATCAACTCAAAGACGTGTTTTGCGAAACGAGAACTTGTTATCTCCTTTGATGAACTCACTATCGACGATAAACCTCACTTCCTAGGAGGACCGATTGAAACCATGAATCATGGAAGCCAAACCTTAAAACAACATATGATCCCGACCGTCAAAATTCGTGGAAATACTCAAGGGCGTACCTTCACTTATTCGTAGAATTTACAACGCAAGATCTCGAGTAAGATTCAACAACTACTACTTCCAACTAAATTTCGGGACGAAATTTCTTTTGAGGTGTGGATAATGTAACATCCCGCGTTTTTCCGTTAAATTTATTTTTAACACCGTCTTTTTTTTTTAAATAATATCTTTCGCTATTTAAATTCCCAATTTCCGTTGACTAACGTTTATAATATTCTCGTTATTTAATTATAACATCACTCATCTACTCGAGCGTTTTTAAAATATTCGTTTGGTTAAATCCCGCACCCGCTTCTAAACTCGAGGGACTAAAATTGACACGGGGCAAACTAGTTGACTAGGTCAACTAGTCCACCCCAATCACCACCATTCAATCCCTCCATCTCTCTCTCTTTCTTTTTTTTTTTCTCTCCCAAGAACACAAACATAATTCATCATCTAAATTCGGATCGGGAAGCAAACTTCAAAACAAATTACATATTCGTGATCCTCTCATCATCCTCTTCGATTTGGTACCAATTTCATCCATTTTGGGTAACATTTCTAAAACACTAAATTTCTCTAAATTCGTTTTATATACTTGAAATTGTGTTAGTTAGTGTCTATGGCTCGTGTGTAACATGAATATATGTTTTGTTTGCTCGATTTGTGGTTTGGAGTAACTAGTTTGAGTTTTTGAAGTGGGTTTGCTTAATCTTTGATTTTGGATGATTAAAAGCTGTTTAATTGTTATAGTTCATGTATTAAATGTGTTACTAGCATCATTAGCTTCATTTTGATGTATAGGTTGATTAAGAAAACTTCAAGAACATGATTAGTGATTTTATGAACTTGGATTAGGGTTTGACAAGCTTTATATGAACTTTTGGTGCATCAAATGCCATGAATTGTTGTTGATAAGTGTTTGGTTGCAATGTGTGTTTGATTACCTTCGAAACGGCATATTGTACATGTAAATTGGTTGCCCGAATCATGAAATGCGTTTTTAGAACTTGAAACTTTGATTATGAAAGTTTATTGATCACATGACGAGAATTCGATTGTTGTAAATGATGTTTTTGTGTGATGATTTGTGTTTAGTTGTGTTCCTTGTCAAAAGAGCTTTCCAACGGTATAAGATACGTCTTCTAATTGTTTGCGGTTTGCGTTTTGCGTTTGTTTGAAGTTTTACCAAGTCTTGAACATTTGTAACTGACTGACACCAGACCACGACCAAGGCCGCGGCGCGGCAACCCTGGTCGCGGCGCGACATAAGCCGCGTCCAGCTTCTGTCCAACTTTTCCATTTTATGAAAAATGTTTGCTATGCTATGGACCTCCGATTCACATGTAACTTGTTCTAACATGCTTATATATGATTAAAAACCTCAGAAAAATAGTTCGGGGTCCGACCCGAACGCGTTGACTTTTTCGTTGACTTTGACCAAGTTTGACTTTTAGTCAAACTTAACCAAACTTTTATACAATCGTTCTAACATGCTTTTATACTTGATTCTTGCATGAAACTTGGCAACGTGATTCACATGCTATACTTTTCGAGTCGTAACGAGCCATAGGACTAATTGAACACATTTCACCCGACCTTGTGTCGTAACCGGTTATTTGATATAACTTACTTGTTTAGGTCAAGGCTAAGCAACTTTCATGCACACGTTTACTTTGTGAAGTACATTTATACTCGTGCACTCGAGGTGAGATCATAGTCCCACCTTTTCAACAACTTTTATTCTTTTAAATCGTGGGCTGAGAAACATATACATTACATACTTATATACATTTCACATGTATATATACTTTTCATACTTTTATACTTTGAACACAAATACGAATACAAAGATACAGACGAGTTAGAACAAAAGTCCTCAATCCAATTATCATTAGTTCCACTTGCAGGGTGTAAGTGTAAGCGAGTGATTATGTTGTGTGGCCATACGGGTTTAACGAACCCTCATTCAGACGGTTCGCTACCGTTAGTGGATGAAATATAATTTCAACGTGCATAGTGTATGTTCTAACACTATATTCAAAATTCAGAGGGAAGATTCAGTTAAGCTTTGGTAATTGGGTGCTCGCAATACAAACTACATTCTTCGGAATAAATACGATTTGGATAATCATCTATACAAACTATTGTGGTTCAAAATATACGTTTACAAATACATCTATGATTTCACCAACGTTTTTCGTTGACAGTTTTCTATATGTTTCTCAGGTTCATACTTGGCAATTTGATACATGCTTCCGCGTACATTCATACTTGCTTGGGGTCAAGCATACATGCATACACTCTGATTTCTTGCTTGGAGTCAAGCATACATACATGCATACGCTAGGGATAGCACTTTTGGATTCAAACATATTGTTTACATACTTACGCTATTTATAGCAACTGTGATTTTAAACTAATTATGTCGCAAGTTATTTCATTTATACTTTATGACTTTTGTAAACTTAGACTTGTTGTCGAACGGTTTTGTAAACTAAACTTGCAAGTCTTGTACCTTTCAAATGAATGCGACATAATTTTGGTCAAACGAGTCTCATATAGGGACTACGACCACGCAACGGGACCTAAGTTAACGGCGCCGTCAATAACGGTTTTGGTCGGGTCGTTACAGATGTCAAGAACCAGCTAAATGATCTCAAAAAGATTGTTGCTTTATGGTGTACATCTGCTCAACGCAGATGAGCAGGTGCCTGCTGGTGAGCAGGTGCCTGCCCAAGTTGAAGCTTTCTTTGCTGGTGACTATGCTGCTGCTGCTGCTCTTGCAGAAGTCACTTTTATATACCCCATTCTTGAAACTGATCCTGAAGCTATCTTGCCAAATACTTTTGCTAAGATAGTTAAGGGTAAAAAGGTCTTAACAAATAAGTTTGTCAGACCTACAGAGACCCCACCACCGTCCATGAAAGAAATTTTGGAGAGTGAAGTAAAAGCTAAGGAAACCAGTACTTCAATTGATGAAACTACTGATCCCTCAAGTATTTACTATATGACTCCCAAGGAAAGACAAATCAAGAAGGAAATAACTGAAAATAACAAGAGAAATCTTAAGTCAGTTAAATCTTCTAGCTGTCTGACTACTGAGCCTATTGCTGAAAGTCATACTGACCAATCAGCAACTGAAGACAAACCAGCAAATCAAAATGCTGGGAAGTCTAAAGCGACACCTGCTGGTCAACCAGCAGCTGAAGGCAAACCAGTAACTTCCCACACTGGTAAGTCTAAATCCAAAGGCAAGGCAGCAGATCGTGTTAATGGTACTAGTTCCAAGCCAAAAGCTGCCCATAAAGGAAAAGCTAAAACAATAGAATCAGGTACGGAGACATCCATCGTTGAGTTACTGACTGTGAAGCTCGACCAGCTGCTATTGGCAGTCACTCAAAGCCAGCAGCAGAACCAGTCACCCAGTACTTCTACTGCAAACCAGCTACCGAGACCAAAAGTGAGAAAATGCTACAAATGTGGCAGCAAAACTCACTTGTCCCATCAATGTACCAATGTTATGAACCCCAATGCTGCTACCCCTCAAACCAACCAAGCAGCAAGGAAGAAAGCATCTAAGATGATTCTTCCAGAACCCATCCTTGGATGGGTTCTCAAAAAGAACTAATCTCTTAGCTACTGTGCAGGGCATTCAAAACAAGCAAATCTGGTATCTCGATAGTGGTTGTTCGAGACATATGACCGGATGTAAGTCCCTGCTGATGGACTATCAAGAAAAGGATGGTCCAGTTGTATCATATAGAGATAATTCGTTAGGTTACACAAAGGGTTTTGGTACTTTAACAAATGGGAATGATATATTTACAAATGTGGCATATGTCGTTGGGCTTAAACATAATCTAATTAGCATAAGCCAACTGACAAGCAAAAGTAAGATAGTCCAATTCAGAAGGAAGATGGGCACTATTTTTGATAAGACAGGGAAGCCACTGTTGACAGCAAAAATACATGAGAACATGTATCAAATTAACATGAACACAGCAATCATAACAACTGACATTTGTTTTTACTCAAAGGCAGCAGACAACCTTAAATGGTTATGGCACAAGAGACTCTCACATCTCAACTTCAAAGATATTCATAAGTTATCTAGTAAAAGTTTGGTGTCTAGGCTACCCACAATATCTTATGTGAAGGACAGATTGTGTCCTGGTTGTGAAAAAGGGAAGCATCATCATGCCTCATTCAAATCAAAGCAGATTTCATCTGTAGAGAAACCATTTCACCTTCTTCATATGGATCTTTTTGGTCCTGTTAATATAGCCAGCTGTAGTGGGAAGAAGTATACACTGGTGATTGTTGATGAATATTCCAAATACACTTGGGTATTCTTTTTGAAGCAAAAGAATGAAGCTGCTGATGAAACTATCAATTTTTATCAAAAGAATGGAACTACTGAATAGGCACCTGCTGAAGCAGCTTAGAAGTGATCATGGTACAGAATTCAGAAATGCAACATTGGAAGAATTTTGTTCTGGCAAAGGTATTTCATAGAACTTTTCTGCTGTGAGAACACCTCAATAGAATGGTGTTTCAGAAAGAAGAAACAGAACTCTCATTGAAGCAGCAAGATCTATGTTGGCTGAGTATGGGTTGAAAAATTCATATTGGGCAGAAGTTGTGAACACTGCATGTTTTACCCAAAATAGATCTTTAATAGTGAAAAGACATCAGAAAACTACTTATGAAGTTCTCAAAGGCTGAAGACCCTCAATTTCATTTCTTCATGTATTTGGCACTCCCTGTTTCATTCTAAATAATAGGGATCAGTTAGGCAAATTTGATGCTAAGGCTAATGAAGGTATATTTTTAAGATATTCCAACATGTCAAAGGCATATAGGGTTTTCAATAAAAGAAGGGGTTATTTTGAAGAATCCATTAATGTTACATTTGATGAAACTACCCCTACTTCATCTTCTGGTCAAGAAGATGAGGAGTTATTGTTTGAAGAGCCTACTCAGCAAGCTCTTGATGATGAAGAAGAACCAGCAGCAAATCCCTCTCCAATCTAAGTTGTTGGGTTCTCTGATGACGAGATGGAACACTCTGTTCCATCTGTGTCTAAATCGTGTGGACCTGCTGGCTCTACTGAAGTTTTACAACTGGAGTATAGGTCTACTGGTTTTGAAGGATCACAAGCTGATACTGGTTACACTCATAATGAACAGCTGTCTCCTACTGCTACTCATACTTCTGAACCATCTAATGATCAAGATGCTGTGTGTTCTACAACTAGCTCACCTATTCATAACACTAGATGGACAAAGGATCATCCTATCGAGCAAGTTATTCGTAATCTGACTAGTGGTGTTAAAACTAGAAGACATGCTACAAGCAATTTTTGTATGCATGTGAACTTTGTGTCTACCATTGAACCTACATCTCCTGAAGAAGCACTTCAAGATCCTAGCTAGGTAGGAGTAATGCAATATGAACTTACTCGGTTTGATAGGAACAAAGTATGGAGATTGGTACCTGAACCAAAAGATAAAACAAAGAAAATCATTGGTACCAAGTGGGTGTTTAAGAACAAGATGGATGAAGATGGGATTGTGATAAGGAACAAAGCCAGATTGGTGGCTCAAGGGTTTAGACAAGAATAAGGATTGGATTATGGAGAAACATATGCACCAGTGGCTAGGATGGAAGCTATCAGATTATTTTTGGCATATGCTGCTAAGATGAACTTTAGAGCATTCCAGATGGATGTTAAATCTGTATTTCTAAATGGGAAGCTGCAAAGAAGTCTTTGTTAAGCAGCCACCTGGTTTTGTAGTAAATATCCAGACCATGTCTACAAGTTAGACAAAGCTCTCTATGGCCTTAAACAGGCTCCAAGAGCATGGTATGAGACACTTCATGTGTATCTCACTAGTTTAGGATTTAAACTTGGAACAATTGATACCACTCTGTTCTCAAAAGAGACAGATGTTGGTTTCTTGTTGGTACAGATATATGTGGATGATATTATTTATGGTTCTAAAAATGAAACACATTGTCAAGAATTTTCAAAACTTATGTCAAAGACATATGAAATGAGTTTACAAAGAGATATGCAATACTTTCTAGGATTGCAGATCAAACAATTTGATGATGGAATTTTTATAAGTCAAGATAAATATATCAAAGATATGTTAAAGAAATTTGGTCTGACCTTGATATCGGATAAAAAGTCATGTTTTTACCCCCGATATTGGGTCCCAAAAGCATAAAGTTCAAAACTTTGTCTGCAAAATAATCGCTTTTCGGTTAAATTTGTAGATAAGGTAATTACGAAGACAATGCAAAAAGAATCAAGAGAAACAGAGATAAAACAAAGATTCTAGAGCGAAAACGGTGAAAGACAAGAAATCAAGTTACGATCCAGTGAATCAAGGCTGACCCGACACAAAAACGGCCTGCCATACGACTTGCCAAACGGCTTGCCAGTATGGAAAATGGCCTGCCAAACGGTCAAGCAAACGGGCTCGAGAAACGGCTTTCCAAATACGGCCTGCCAAACGGCTTGCCAGCCGTTTGCAGACATTTTTCAAGTCTATTTAAGGGCTTTTTGTCATCCAATTTCCACACACCTCTCTTCACTCTCTCACTACAATACACTTTCTCTCACTAAAGCTTTCAAGGCCTTCTCACCTCCGAGCGGGAAATTAAGTACCCGAAGGCGAACGCCGAAAATTGTAATAGGAGCGGTCTAGAGGATGTCAGCACTTGTAATAGTCCAGATCTCGTCTGTAAACGGTGAACGATTTCCTTAATTTAATAAAGTTATCTTATTATCTTGAGTTGCTTTCATCTTGCATGATTATCTATCTGTTACAATTGTTTATTACGTGTTGAATACTTTATCTGAGACTTATCATACTGTTATGCTGAAACCTTGATGGTTTAGAAGTTTAATTTACGGATCACCCTTTCCGCTTATTCACGTGGCTATTGTTGGGATTTAACAAGTTCATAATATACTTAAACCATTTTAAGAATTAAGAAAGCGGAAGCATGTTAATTACCAATTTTAGACTTGTTAAACTTTAAGCCAATTAAAGTTAAATCTCAATTAGGATCAAGTTGTGATATATACTTACAAACTACAAGCAAGAATAAGATGTTATACCTATTCCAAGCTAGTTGAAAGAGATGAAGATGATGATGTTGAATGGAGCTTCAAATGGATGAAACCTCAAGGAGAAATACCCCAAACTTGTGCACCAACACCTAGCTTTGGTTAGGATTTTATTGCACTTGAATTTAGCTTGCCAAAAACCAAATTATGATCCCTTCTTGCCCCCCAATACCTACGGTTTTCAGCAGCAGCAAGGAGAGAAAAAAATGCAGTTTTTTTGATCACTTTCAAGTGTATTTGCATGTGTATCTTTTTCTAGTAGTCTCCCAAGGAGTCAATGAACAAGTATCTTGATTAAAGGAAAAGCTTAACCATCTTTAGCATGTGTTATTCAAGACTCCAAGGCAACTAACTAGTTGTTTTTAAAATAAGTTTTATAAAATATAAATTTTATAAAACTATTCTATAAAACTTCCATTTTAATTTATATACACATTTTATTATATAAAACCAATTTATATATAAAATGTAACATAAATAAATTAATTATTTAACCTATAAATAATTAAATCCATAATATATAAATTATTCCATAATTTATATAATACACATCAAGTAATATTTAAGAAAACCATTTTTCTTAAAGTTCAAGTGTCGCGTATTTGATCAATGAACCAATCGTTAAAATCAAATACAAATAAGGTGTCGGTAAGTTTGTTATTGGGTATGACCCGACTTGGATCATAACACGTCAGCCACATTAATTTAGTATGTCTCTCGGGCATACGAAATACCTTCAATCTCCCACTTGCACGAGAAACATAAGAAATTAATGCAAGTGATGGATACAGCCTAACACACCGTCCATCACCCCTAATATGTTATGACTTTGTGCCATTCAATAACATCATCCCTTTCGAGTTCCCATCTCGAATATGATTAGGTGAATCTTTCATTATTTCCTTTCGTCCTAGATGTCATGTTAAATCCAAGAGATACAGAGTGATCACTCTCTTATAGATTTAACTTTTCAGGCCTTAGACATCTGACTCTCAACGAATAAGAGGGACAAATTCCATCTTGACTACATACGTCCTAGATATACACTTTGTAATATACCTGAGTTCTTCCTTATGTACTACCATGTTTCAGAATAGCGAAGGAAAGAATCAAGGCACAGTACTTGGTGAATATCCGAACCCAATATGTATCTCAGGTCAGAGGATACAATGATATTTGCCTTTACTCAAGATTACATGTGATCAACCACAAAGGCTCTATACAGTAATTCTTGAGAGCGGGTCTTCCAATATTTGTTTCCCACAAATATCTATGAACCTTGGTTGCAACCTTGCCCCACATTCAACCTATGAATGTATACCAATCCAAGTTCATAATAGTCTAAACCTCACACTTGTTCCCACAAATGTGATCGACTACGGAAATTTAGAATAGTTGCTTATTCATGGATGAAATATGCAAAATAGGAACATGACTCATAATTAAATTAATACCATAATTATATTAATGAGTTTGAACTAATTCGTTCCGTTACAATACATAAAGTAGATCAATTCCAATCACTAGAATATCGAAGCCCTAACGCACAAACATGTCCCTCATGTTTTGGCCCATGTAAAAGCTTCGTGAGTGGATCCGCAACATTATGATCTGTGTGAACTTTGCGAATACATATCTTTCCTTTTTCAACTTCATCCCTTATGTAGTTGAATCTCCGCTCAATGTGACGAGTCTTTTGATGGGCACGAGGTTCCTTGATTTGAGCAATCGCACCCTCGTTGTCACAAAAGATCTCAAGAGGGTCCTGAATGGAAGGGACCACTCCTAAGTCGTCGATGAATTTCTTCATCCATGCAGCTTCCTGAGCTGCCAGTGAGGCGGCAATGTACTCCGACTCTGTAGTGGATAACGCAACAACCTCCTGTTTCGAACTCTTCCAAGAGACCGCACCACCATTTAACATGAAGACATAACCGGATTGTGATCGAGAGTCATCTCGATCAGTTTGGAAACTCGCGTCCACGTAACCTTTTACGGCGAGTTCCTCCTCACCAGACCCATATATTAGAAACATATCCTTAGTTCTCCTAAGGTATTTCAATATACTTTTAACAGCAATCCAATGACTGTTTCCTGGGTTATTCTGGTATCTACTTGTCAAGCTTAGAGCGCATGACACATCCGGTCTAGTACATATCATCGCATACATGATAGACCCAATAGCAGATGCGTATGGGACTTTCTTCATTCTCTCTTGTTCATCTTTCGTGGTAGGACACTGAGATGAATTGAGAACTGTTCCTCTTTGAATAGGTACCAAACCTTTCTTAGAGTTTTCCATCTTGAACCTTTTCAAGATTTTATCAATGTATGTACTTTGACTTAAACCTATCAATCTCTTGGATCTATTCCTATAGATCCCTATCCCCAATATGTATTGTGCGTCTCCAAGATCCTTAATGGAGAAGCAACTCTTTAGCCAAGTTTTGACTCCTTGCATTGTGGTAATATCATTCCCAAATAATAATATATCATCCACATATAGCACAAGGAACATTGTAGAGCTCCCACTAGCTTTCTTATATACACAAGCTTCATCACCATTTTTAATGAAGCCAAATTTCTCGGCTTCCTCATTAAAACGATGATTCCACATTCTAGATGCTTGTTTCAATCCGTAGATTGACTTCTTTAACTTGCATACACTTTTAGGATATTTTGGATCAACAAAACCTTCAGGCTGGACCATATAGACATCTTCCATAAGATATCCATTTAGGAAGGCGGTTTTGACATCCATTTGCCATATTTCATAGTCATAGTGAGCAGCAATGGCAAATAATATCCTAATAGACTTTAGCATTGCCACAGGCGAGAAAGTTTCATCATAATCAACCCCTTGAGTTTGAGTGAAACCTTTTGCAACAAGTCTAGCTTTATATGTATCCAAGTTTCCATGTATGTCGGTTTTCTTCTTGAAAAGCCATTTGCAATCAACTAGCTTGGAGCTAGGAGGTTGCACAACAAGTTCCCAAACTTGGTTTTCATACATGGATTGCATCTCAGCGTTCATGGCTTCCTGCCATTTATCTTTATCGATCCTTGATAAAGCATCTTCGTAGTTTGTCGGTTCATCCAAATCAACCGTATAGCAACCATCTATGAGAAACCCATATCTCTCATGAGGATTGCTAATCCTACCAGATCTACGAATGCCTTGTGTATTTTGATCATTCATTTGATCACTATCAACATTTTCATGTTGAGTGCTAGTGTCAACCAATTGTGTATCATCTACTTGATCTTGAACCTCTTCAAGATCTATCTTCCTTTCACTATTTCCTTCCATTAGGAACTTAGTTTCAAGGAATTCCGCCTTTCGAGCAACAAATACATTCTGCTCGTATGGATCATAGAAATAGTATCCCATATCATCCTTGGGATATCCTATGAAGATACACTTCGTGGATCGAGCATTCAACTTATTAGGGACGTAACGCTTAGGATAAGCTTCACATCCCCATACCTTTAAGTATGATAGAGAAGGAGGTTTTCCAAACCACATCTCATGAGGAGTTCGTTCCACTTTCTTGGTTGGGGCCATATTTAAAATACGAGCCGCGGAGCTTAGACAATAACCCCAAAATGACAGAGGTAACGAGCTTCTTGCCATCATAGATCGAACCATATCCATTAGGGTTCGGTTCCTCCTTTC
Organism: Rutidosis leptorrhynchoides; assembly: GCF_046630445.1. Lineage (NCBI taxonomy): Eukaryota > Viridiplantae > Streptophyta > Magnoliopsida > Asterales > Asteraceae > Rutidosis > Rutidosis leptorrhynchoides. The sequence goes on along the minus strand of NC_092337.1, from coordinate 338,081,110 downwards.
GGAAACTCCATTAAGTTGGGGTGTTCCGGGTGGAGTAAGTTGTGAGATAATCCCACAACTCCTAAGATGATCTTGGAAGGCATCGCTTAGGTATTCACCTCCTCTATCGGTACGTAGTACCTTAATTGTCTTATTGAGTTGATTTTGTACTTCGTTTTGATATTCTTTGAATGCTTCAAACGTTTCGTCCTTGTGTCTTAATAAGTAGACATATCCGAAACGACTAAAGTCATCAATGAAAGTAACAAAGTATCTTTCACCTTTCCTAGTCATGGGTTTAAAGGGTCCACATACATCCGAATGTATTAATCCCAATAAATCTTTAGCCCTTTCATAGGTCCCTTTGAAAGGTGCTTTAGTCATCTTGCCTTGTAAACAAGATTCACATACTTCAAACGAATCCATTTCATTTGATTTCAAAAGTCCATTCTTTTGAAGTGTATGTATTCGGTTCTTGTTTATGTGACCAAGGCGACAATGCCATAAGTAGGAATCACTCAAATCCCTTTTGAGTTTCTTGGTGCTTGTATGGTACATTGAGCTACTAGAAGATGTGTCATCATGAACCAATTCATAAATTCCATTTGAAGGCGAAGCCTTGAAATAGAATACATTATCTTTAGAAACATGAATATCATCATCAATAAAATTAACAACGTAACCACATTGTTTTAAGCGAGAAATAGAAATAATGTTTCTACACAAATCCGGAGCATACAAAACATTTTCTAAAATAAGTTCCAATCCGCTTGGAAGCTTCAAAATAAAATCTCCTTGAGCTTTAACATGCACCTTTGCACCATTGCCCATATAGAGACTTGATGTTCCCGCCTTATGATCACTTCTTTTGAACCCCTGCAAAGAATTGCAAATATGAGTTCCACATCCCGTGTCTAATACCCATGTATTAGAAGAAGTAATACTAAGCTCTATATATACCATATATATATTACCTGAGGTTTGCCCTGCATCCCTCTTGTCCTTCAACTCTTTAAGATAGACCGGACAGTTTCGTTTCCAATGACCCATCTCACCGCAACCGAAACATGGGTCTTCCTTGGGGTTTGCCTTCTCGGCTACCTTTTGCTTCTTAGCCTTGTTGATGGTTGGGGTAACCATCTTCCCTTTCCCTTTGCCTTGATAGGCGGGTCCTTTTCTCTTAGCCACCTTTGGCTTAGAGGTCTTACTTTTGGACCCACCTTGATCGATTGCTAACACGGGTAAAGCCCTTTTACCCATGCTAGTTTCCGCCGTTCTAAGCATACCGTGAAGCTCACCTATGCTCTTATCCATCCCATTCATATTGTAATTAATTACAAATTGATCAAACCTTTTTGATAGGGAATTAAGGATAAGATCGGTGGCTAACTCATTTGATATGTTTAGGTTAAGACGGTTAGCACGATCAATAAGGCTCTTCATTTTGAGGACATAAGAGGAGACGGATTGGGTGTCATCCATACGACATGCATGTAGCGCTCGAACCGTTTCGAAGCGCTCGACACGTGCTTGTTGAAGGAACATCTCCTTCAATTGCGTAATCATGTCATATGCACTATGATGTTCGAAATCCTTTTGGAGTTCGGGTATCATAGTCCCAAGCATTAGACAAGCGACTTGCACCGAATCGGCGCAATACTTGTCATAATAAGCCATGCCCTCTATATCTTCCTCATCCGGTTGGTCGGGAATAGGGTCCTCCAACACATACGCTTTGTCCTCAAGTTTGAGGACAATCCTAAGATTACGGAACCAATCCATAAAGTTCGTATGGTTGAGTTTGTCTTTCTCGAGGAGAGACCTTAATGATAGGTTGTTTAGGTTAAGTGGTGCATTTTGCATGTTGTTGTTATTTGCGGCCATCTACAAAATTTAACAAAGTCCTTTTAAGTATCGATTTTAAATTTAATAAACAATACCCTTTTATTTTTAATTGTTTTATTAAATCTTAGAATCCAACGGTAAATCAAATTTCGGTTAGGTGACCTTTATCCCGTCATTTGATTTAGCTAGGTGGTCATTTATGTGACAATTGCAATCCTTTTGCAACTTCTAAGTTATGGGATCATGCAATCCTTTTGCATGGCATATTTATCCCATCAACGCCTATTTGTTCCTCATGCTTCGGTGACCCTAAGTTCATGATTCCTAAATCAAGTCGTCCTACTTGTGTAAACATGTAGACTTAATATACAAGTGGTTAGGTGACCTTTATCCCACATGTATGCGAAGTGTACCTTATTCATATTAGTTCACTCATGACGGTTAGGTGACCTTTATCCCATCAAGAGATTCCTAATATGTCTAAGTGTTTCCACAAAAGGATGGCGTTTAACTTGTTTACCTTGTTTTAGTTAAGGGATTTTAAGTTTTCATAAATTCTAGTTTGAGAAAACTTTTATGCCATACACTAACATGCATTTAGTGTATGGTTCTTATGAAAATCCATTTTCATGTCTATAAACCATTTTATATATATGATCCTAATCATGATCTTAATAACCGTTTATTAATGTCCTTTTAGCCATTTTTAATTTAACCAATTAAATTGTCGTTTTGCATGTTGTTAATTAATGTATAATTTAACCAATTAAATTTCCATTTTGCTTGTTGTTAACTTGTGTGATTAACTTGTAGCATACAAACATACAATCCACATAATCATACAAAACAACCACGCATGCAAAATCATATGTTCACAATCAAGCCATATTGGTAGACATTTGTTTAGCCGAAAACAAATGCCACCGGATAAGGGGTAATTACACAAAGTAGGAGATTTCAAATCTCCCACTTAACCTTGCATCCAAATGCTTCTTCATGTGTTCTTCAAGTCTTCATCATTCTTCATCATTTTACAAAATATATCCTAATACATTTTGTCTAAAAAATGAAATTACAACCTAATCTATTTTACATACCAAATATAAAATAAATTACATAACCAAATGAATTATTACATGCCAAATGAATAAATATTATTACAAACCAATTGAATAAATATCAATCAACCATGCATGCAACCAAACACAAGGTCAAGGCTTAGATTGTGAACATTAACTACACAAGTGATAGGCAATACAGAATCACAAGTGATTGGAAACACAGAATCACAAGTGATCTGCAACACAGAATCACAAGTGATTGGCAATACAGAATCACAAGTGATTGGAAACACAGAATCACAAGTGATCTGCAACACAGAATCACAAGTGATTGGCAATACAGAATCACAAGTGATTGGAAACACAGAATCACAAGTGATCTGCAACACAGAATCACAAGTGATTGGCAATACAGAATGCAGAATCACAAGTGATTTTGGCCAAAAAGACAAACCACCCAAAACCGAAAATTTTACTTTCTACTTCATGCATGTTCATAGAATGCAAAATTATAGTGGGTTTAATAACCATCTCGAAGCATATTTCAACAACTTCGGCTCTAGATACCATTGTTGGGATTTAACAAGTTCATAATATACTTAAACCATTTTAAGAATTAAGAAAGCGGAAGCATGTTAATTACCAATTTTAGACTTGTTAAACTTTAAGCCAATTAAAGTTAAATCCCAATTAGGATCAAGTTGTGATATATACTTACAAACTACAAGCAAGAATAAGATGTTATACCTATTCCAAGCTAGTTGAAAGAGATGAAGATGATGATGTTGAATGGAGCTTCAAATGGATGAAACCTCAAGGAGAAATACCCCAAACTTGTGCACCAACACCTAGCTTTGGTTAGGATTTTATTGCACTTGAATTTAGCTTGCCAAAAACCAAATTATGATCCCTTCTTGCCCCCCAATACCTACGGTTTTCAGCAGCAGCAAGGAGAGAAAAAAATGCAGTTTTTTTTATCACTTTCAAGTGTATTTGCATGTGTATCTTTTTCTAGTAGTCTCCCAAGGAGTCAATGAACAAGTATCTTGATTAAAGGAAAAGCTTAACCATCTTTAGCATGTGTTATTCAAGACTCCAAGGCAACTAACTAGTTGTTTTTAAAATAAGTTTTATAAAATATAAATTTTATAAAACTATTCTATAAAACTTCCATTTTAATTTATATACACATTTTATTATATAAAACCAATTTATATATAAAATGTAACATAAATAAATTAATTATTTAACCTATAAATAATTAAATCCATAATATATAAATTATTCCATAATTTATATAATACACATCAAGTAATATTTAAGAAAACCATTTTTCTTAAAGTTCAAGTGTCGCGTATTTGATCAATGAACCAATCGTTAAAATCAAATACAAATAAGGTGTCGGTAAGTTTGTTATTGGGTATGACCCGACTTGGATCATAACACGTCAGCCACATTAATTTAGTATGTCTCTCGGGCATACGAAATACCTTCAGCTATAACCTAGTATTAGGACCTAATCAACCCTAGGATACAAGGTAAGTAGTTATGTGTGCTTTACGTCACAATAGGGATATAGTACCTACGTACGAATAACCACTTATTCGTCATAGAAGAGCTGCCCATTTAGGTTGTGATTAGAGTTAGCAACGGAGAGTTCAGTGAACACTAGCTTACTTAAAAGCATGATTCGCGTCAGAAGCAATGTTCTTGAGATGTTGTAAGATGATCCGGGGTTGAATAAGTGATCGCAAAGGAGAGACCTCTATTCCAATTAGCAGTACCTTAGAATATCTAAGATTGCACATCTGTTAATGTTAAGGCATAGTATCGTGATTAAGTGGTAGGATATTGCTTTAGTTAGACCAACTAGGATTAAGAAAAGCTGAGACTTTCCTTTATGGGTATACCACTTTGTTCATGTACCTAGGATTCTATCCATAAGGTCGTTTAAACCTTTTAGGTTAACGTTGGGAGTAGGGATATCCGTCTTAGCCAGAATCTTCAAGGCCTAAACTCTTAGTGACAAATCAGTTAGGTCAATAGCCCAGTTGATTGAGGTTTAGTGTTTATCCTAGGAAGTAAAACTCTTGCGATAATTCACCTTCAGAATACTATTCTTCATACCTATCTATATTTACTTTTATAGTCAAATTACTATTTTATTTAGTTAATCTTAATCTATCACCTTTTGTCACTAGGGTTAACTATATAGGCACTTTTGTTCCACATTACTAAGCAAACATACAAAAATACGTACCTGAGTTATATTTATCACTTACTCGTTAAAAGAAGACAAGTAAGTGAGTTATAGCTAGGAACCCCAGCTAAATATAAATAATAAAACCATTACGCCCTTTTGGTAGCTAACTCTGACGTGTTGCGGCCTAACGACACCGCACAGATAAAACCGTCCGTTTTGGCCATATCAAGAGGGTAGTAAGTTTTTGGCGCCGCTGCCGGGGACTTATTTTCTGTCTGTTAAGGTAATCGTTGCTTCTGTTAAGATATCTGAGATTCTTGAGTGGTGTCTAAGAAAGACAATTATACACGGACTTGGTTGTTGGATTTTCCGAACAGTCTCCAATTATATTGGAACCAAAAGGATCTTGCCTCTCCGTTGTCTGCCTGGCCACTTGTTTCAAAGATAAATTGACAAGAAACACACATGCTTAACAAGCAGAGAGTTTGTCGGTATAGGATTTAAAGTCGCCACTACAGTAAACCCTTTTCAAAATTATAAAAACAAAATATTAATTATGGTATTAATTTCTGTAGATTCCAGTTCAAACTTAACCGACTACGAAGAAAGTGCGAAAGGCAGTTGCTCTCCCATAACTTTGGAAACCGACGAAGTTTTTTTTTATAAACCTAAAACAAATCTAAACCCTGATGAATCTCATCAAGACTTAATTCTTGATCCTTGTAGTCCAAGAAGCCGGATAATTTCATCTGACTTAGAGATTTCATTGCTTTTGGATAAGTTTTACTCAAATGAACCAGGATTCGACCCTCTTCACGATCCAAAAGGGAGGCTCAGTCTTAACGAACTCCTGATTATGGAAGATGAAATACGGGAAGAATATCGAACTATTTTCAAATATCCAGACTTGTTTGAATTTAATCCCAAAGAGATATGACACCCTAATAAAACAAAAGCTCCGTTTATTGGAAATTTGTTAAATCCTAGTAGAAGGTTAGATGTCTATAGAGCATTCATTAGGCACCTCTATTCCTCAGACTTCCGTTTTCAACATTTCAAATCAATCTGTTAAAAGAGTTGCGTTCTCAGATGCGTTCTCTTCACAAACTATTAAAAGAATGTGGGGATGACCTTTTCGTCAAGTATCGGGATGCAGAAATTGATTTCAAATTCGATTTAGAGTCATTCGTCAGTTTTTTCCCTCACTTCACCAATAAGGAAATTTCTCCAATTCATATAAACCGTTATGTCTCGGCAATGATCTCTGAATTAAAATTTTGGATTGAAAGCAAGAACCCTATTTCAAAATATGGAAACCGAGATTTCTTCTACTTTGATCCAGCCTCATTTCTCATCAAAAGATTAATTGAAGCTTTTCCGGATTCTACCGAGGAAAGAATACATCATAATTTCTTCCCAAAAATAAAGGAAATATATTCAGAACTCGTGCAAATCCTCAATCCTCACTATGTCAAAATTTCCATTTACAACTCCGCAAATGAAGATCATTCGGGAAATATCCACAAATTTTAAATTCACTATCAGTGATCCTGACTGCGCGGAAGATCTTTTATTACAAGACACAGTGTCAAAACTTCTTTTTGAACTTAATTATAGAGATACTGGACCAAGGGATGGAATTTCAAACACTAAAAAAGTAAAAAGGGCTTTGGTTAAACTTATGGACGATTTCGGAGATTTACAGAAGCGCGAGTGCAAGATGTTAAGTGATTTCGAAATATTTTAAGTACACTCCGCTGATTTACTCTGGATGGTCAAAGAAGCTTTAAATTTGTCTTTCGTCCCACGTCATTTCTGGAATTTAGTTGTGGAACCTGTGTAATTTGTGTTTTTAATAAAATAAAATATTTTAATTTTTACTCCGTCCATCTGTCTTTTCTTATTTTAGTTAGTTATATAAAAATAACCGGATTAAAATTCGAAGTAAAATTTTATTTATCTTTTCTTAACCTCATTAAAATCTTAAAACTTTAAAAAGATAAAAATTTGCAAGTCGGGTCGGGGAAATAAGCCCGTGAGCCGCACGGGCCCATTTTTCTTCCCTCTTTTCTTCTCCTCCTTTCCTTTTCCCTTTTCTTTTTCTTTCTTTTTTGTGTTCTTCTTCTCCCTTCCTGTTTTCTTCGTGGCCGACGCATCACCAACACCACACCAACCTCAAATCTTGATCAAAATCAACGATTCAAAGCTCAAATCTTATTCTCTCTTGCCTCCTAAACTCGATTTCATCGTCAATTTGGTATAAAAGGTACTCTTTCTTGGTTAAAATTCGAATTTTCACAAAAGTCAAATTTTTGACTTTTTAGAAAAACTTTGTTTTTGACCCAATTTTGGATTCCTTTATGCTTAGATAGATAATGTGATTGTTATGTGTAAGTTTTTAGGCTTGATTGAAGCATTTTGGATAGTTTTTGGCTCTCGATTCGCTAGTTGAGGTTTTAGGGTAGAATTTGGTGAAATTCTTGGAAATTTGATGTTTTGCTAGCGTAGTTAGGCTCAGTGATTCATTAGGAGTGCTTAGAAACTGATTTTGGAACAATATATGCTTGTTTGCTTGAATTTGACATTTTGGCCAAACTACACGTAATTAGGATTGAGGTTTTTTCTATAGTTGAAACGTTTTTGAAACTTAGGATTGCCTTAAAACTATTTCAAATGATGATATCATTGATTTGCTTATGAAAATATAGCTTATTCTTTGATTTTCCTTATTTTGTACGTTTTGAACAAAATGAATATTTTTCGGTCAAACGGCTTTAATCTTTGACTTAAAAATGTTATAGCTCAAGTTTGGTGATTAAAAACATTTAAGGTAATCAAAAATGGTCATTAGAACCATTGTATGCTTAAAAATCATCACATTTGGTTTAAAATTGCTTATTACGACTAACTTGCTATAATTATTATTTTTAGCAATATTTTTTTGTAATCACGGGTACACTTTGAATTTTGCTTAAGAATAAGTTTATAGTTCGTTTAAATATTGTTTATGGTAATTTTGGCCATATTTGACTATGACAGGATTTTGGAAAGTGCCATTTTTAAAGCCCTCATTTCGAATTTTTTCGAAAAATATATGCATTTTTGGATTCAAAGTCTTAATTTTTGGAACATAACATATGTTACTTGATTTTTGCAGATGGCTAATCGCTTACCACACGAATATGAGTTGCCCCATTATCTTCTCGGGCAAGATGATCCGGCAGATAACGAGCCGGTTATGAGAGTTTGGATTAATCGGCCGAAAGGGGGTAACAAGTATATCAACTGGACGATCATGGAACAATGTGGATGGGCCAATGAGCTTAGGGCAATCTTGACCTTTCAAGCAAACGGTAGAACACACCGGGCCTGGCAACAATTGTTTGAGTTGAATGAGACAACATACAATGAGCCATATGCAGAATTTATGGCTACTTGGAGTTTTGATTCGGATGTTGATCAGGAGGATTCTAATGATCAAGAGTGTATCCACTTCCGCCACCAAAACCACATGTATCACTTAACTCTCGCGCGGTTTGCAAGGTACTTGGAGTTGTACAAACCGTCGCAGCTCACCGGTTCCATATTCAAGAGGGGATTCACCACCTTGAATAACATAGATCACCAAGCTTTCTGGCGCGAGTACACCACCGATAATGAGCAGTGGAAATCAAGTAAAAGGCATCAAATTTCGCCAATCCCGTACACCGCATCCTCTACCACCTAATCACTAAAACCCTTCACACAAAAGCCCAACATGGTGTCACTGTTACCATTAGCGATATACGCCTAATGCACGCCATGATACACAACCAAAATATGCAAGGAAAAGGCAGCTGCTGAAGCCAAAACAAATGACCATAAGAGGAAGGGAAACGAAAATCGTGATAAGAATCACAACTATCAACACCACAACAAGAAACATGAAGTCTCGCAGGGTGTGAGTAACGGGAAGAACCAGAATAGCTACCAGGGGAAACAGCCCCAATGCCAGAAATGCAAGAGACACCACTTTGGGAATTGCACGGTGGTGTGTACACTACAAGAAAAATGCTCCTATAGGACCTTTTTTTCTAGGACCTAGTAAAATATGGTCCTAAATCCTATTTACATAGGACCAAACAATATTTAGGTCCTTTTATGAGCTATGCTTTTAGAGTATGGTCCTATTATGAGGTACTCTTTTAGAGTAGGGTCCTATGATGAGATACGCTTTTAGAGTAGGTCCCATAATCATATATTTTCATAGGACACTTAAAAAGTAGATCCTAATAGAGGATCTTATAAGACATTTATTTGGTAGAGTCTCATTATATGTTTATGTAATTGGACACTTAATATGAACGTCATAATAAATATATCTTTAGTGGCCAATTATTTTCGAGAGTCTTATTAAATTGTATCATGTTAGGACTTTTGGTACTTATGTCCTGTAAATTTATGTTATTAAGACACATTATATGACGGTCATATAAAATGTACCTTTATAGGACGTTTATTTTTGTGAGTCGTGTCATAGTAGAACATAATAAGACTTAATATGACTGACTGATTTTTTTTGTGTCCTAATTGTCATATTATTTCATAGGACACTTTAATTGTGAATCATAAGATAGTTCTTTGTAAGACTTTTAATTGCACAGTGTTGTATTATATGCTAATTTAATAGAACACTTTATATAAAGTCATATGAAATAAACTCTCATAGGACATTTATTTGCCATAGTCGTATTATAGCATAAACTAACAGGACATGTGATACTTATGTTGCATTATTGTAAAATTTTAGGACACTTTAATTATTTAATATAACAGAGGAGTTTTTAGGGTCCTAATTATCATATGATTTCATAGGACACTTTAATTGTGAAACGTCAAATGGAACTTTATAAGACATATAACGATTTAGTGTCGCATTATGTGTTAATTTAATAAGACACTTTATAAAAAAGTCATATGAAATAAACTATCATAGGACACTTATTTTTCATAGTCGTATTTTATCATAAGCTAATAGGACATGTGAAATATATGTGGTATCATTATAAATTTTTAGGACACTTTGATTCTTTAATGTAACGGATGAGTTGTTGGGGTCCTAAATATCATATTATTTCATAGGACACTTTGTTTGTGAATCATAAAATGGAACTTTATAAGACATTTAACGGTTTAGTGTCGCATTACGTGTTTATTTAATAGGACACTTTTTAAAATAGTCATACAAAATAAAATATCATGGGACATTTGATTGTCATAGTCGTATTATATCATCAGCATAGGACATTTGATATTTATGTCGTATCATTTTAAATTTTTAGGACACATTGATTCTTTAGTGTGACGGATGAGTTGTTGGGCTCCTAATTATCATATGATCTCATAGGACACTTTAATTCTGAATAATAACATAAAACTTTATAAGACTTTTAACGGTTTAGTGTCGCATTATGTGTTCATTTAATAGGACACTTTATAAAAAAGTCATATAATATAAACTATCCTAGACATTTATTTGTCATAGTCGTATTATATCATAAGCTAATAGGACATGTGATATTTATGTCGTATCATTGTAAATTTTTCAGGACACTTTGATTGTTTAATGCGACGGATGAGTTGTTGGGGTCCTAATTGTCATATCATTTCATAGGACACTTTAATTGTGAATCATAAAATGAAACTTTATAAGATATTTTACGGTTTAGTGTCGCGTTATGTGTTTATTGAATAGAACACTTTGTAAAAAAGTCATAAGAAATAAACTATCATAGGACATTTATTTGTCATAGTCGTATTAGATCATAAGCTAATATGGCATGTGATATTTGTGTCGTATCATTGTCAATTTTAGGACACTTTGATTCTTAATGTGACGGATAAGTTGTTGGGGTCCTAAGTATCATATGATTTCATAGGACACTTTAATTGTGGATCATAAAAGGGAACTTGTTTGATGCCGCATTATGTGTTAATTAAATAGGACACCTTATATAAAAGTTATATAAAATATACTATCATATGGCATTCATTTGTCCTAGTCGTATCAGATCGAAACAAAATAAGACACTTTATATTTAGGTAATATTAATCTAAGTTTTTAGGTGAAGCATGTATACATTAACAAAATAGATAGTGTTCATAAATACTTGAGATACATACCTAGCTTTCCTAGTCATAGCGTTGCGTATTTAGAATAACAAAATACCTATGATTGTAATAATATCAAAATTGTTTTAAGTTTGTGGTAGTGCACTTGATACAAAGAAGGAAGTTGTTTACATCATGTTTGATCAGTTCTTTGTTGTTCCTTTTTTCCTTTGAGACTTTTTTTTTTATCAGATAGCATACGCTTTGTTGTTGAAATGCCTCCGTAGCCGGTGTTTGTTTTTGTGAGTGGAGTTGTGAGATAGTAAAAGCAATGTAATGTCCCAAAAGAGTTCTATTTAAACGCTATCATAATTGCATGCTTTATAGTTGCTACCATTCTAGCTGATCCTCCTAACTTTCTTACATATCCAACGTGTAAATATTTATGAACTAGAATTAAGGGGTGCAGGGTGTTGCCTCCGACAATGTTGCGGTGCTTTTATACAACCAATTCAATTCGTTATATGCGTGAACTGAAAAATCATGATACTAGGTATATATAGGTGTACCAATAAGAACTGATAATATAAGTTTGAGGCCCTAATACATTACATTACATTTGTATATTTCTATATCAAACAAAAAGGGCCAGTGACACTTTGTGTGAAGTCATAAGTTTAACTACATGGCCATTATCCTCTCTAGAAGATAAATCATGTAAGTGAAAAACTCAGTTGCTTCGCTAATGTTAAACCGTATAGCGGGTATCGTATGAACTATGAAGGTGCAAGATGTTTGAACAATGTGCTTGCAGACTCTACCCATTCCAACACCATATGATCTTGTGAGCGCTTAACAAAGGATCAAATGACTCTTTGTATTACAGCAAACATATGTTATTGCTATTATAACATTAAATCTTTTGTAGTCATTACCTTAATGTTATTACTATAACATTAAGTCTGAAAGGCTACACCAATAAGAACATATCAGTGTTTAACAAGATAATGAATTAATTGATTATACTAGTAATTGCAGTTTAAGAGAGGCTGTAAGGTATGTAGACGTTTCTAACCTTCGCCTGCCATTATTTTGTTCTTTATGATTCACACATTGTAGGGTGTTTTCAACTAAAAGGAACAATAAAAAAGAAACGCCAAAACGACACCATACTTTACCTTCTGCATCAAAACAAACAGGCACCAATTAATCGAATATCTCGCTAGACTGAAAACCCAACCTGATCACTACATACAGAAACCAAATTATAAGCACTACATACATTTCATAATACCCAATCAAATACCAACAGAAATATTAACCACCAGCACCAAAATTATAAACTCAACAAACCTTCAGATGCAATCGGGAACGGAAAACATAAATGGAAAGTCGAACCTCAAGTAACACAATCTACACTCAAACGAACCTCCAGCATAAAAAAACATATATATCCCAAATATAAACGAAGCACTACACAAAAATGATACTTTTGAAACACATACTTTAAAGACACTTTTTAAATCCTAAAATTTCGGAACAACAAAAAATACCAAAACTGAGATGGAAAAACAAACCAGACACAGAACGTCTAAAATTTTTTTACATCAGTAAACTTCAAATTTAGTTACAACGCATTCAAATTATGAAGAAAAAAAAAAGACGATTAACTAAACCTCGACCTCAAAATTTCAGCAACACAAACGACGATAAGAGGGTATGGGCTGTTTCTTTAGCATTCTGTAAAATAAAGGTATCTGTGTAAATCATGGAATAAATAAAGGGACAAGCATGTTGCATATCAAGTCGACTATAACAAAGAGCAACTTCAAATTTAGAAGATCAAACTCAAGTACCTTGAAATTACAGCTAAAATACTACCACAAGCATTGTAAGCTGCAAGCAGATAGCAGCAGGGAGGCCCCCTTTTCTGGGGTAGAACCGACAACATGATTAAATATAATATTCTAAATCAATGATAAATCGGCCCGCGCGTTGCAGCTAAAACATAAACACCAAGTTTGTTCCACACCATGGTTTCGTGTACTACAAAATACAGTAAGCGAGCACGGTTTTGTGACAAATGGTGGGTGCAATTTTTCAATCACTCATGTTCCTCGATTCCAATAATCTTTGCCCCGATGAGTTTGACAAATGATTAACTTGTGATCTCCTTACCCTCTCGGTAGAATCCCCAAAAAATCAAAATGATAAGTCAAAACTTTTTCAAATCATAACATTATTGTATGATAAATTTATTTGAGAACGATACTATCTAGATTTTAAACACGGAATGAATAAGGGGTTCATATCTAACAGATTACAACACTGTATTAAAGATAATATAAAGAATAAACATCTAAAACCAAACAATGCAAATATTAGATATATATAATACTGATGATGTATATAATTATAATAAAGAAGAATACAATTAGGGTTCAGATAGACTAACAACCACGAAAGTAAAAGTGAGGAAATCGATTATAATGTTGAACATGAGTTGACAACAAAAATTAATAATCATAATAAGAAGAATATATCCCAAATCTTAAAGGAATACTTCAAATAATTGGTGGAGGAAATTGATGGAAAAAGGAATCGATGGTGAAATTGGTGGATGAAGGAAGTTTTGTGTGGTGTTGCAGTTAAGAAAAAAAAGACGGTGACCTAGTGTGAGCAGGGATGGATCGGATGGAATATGGATGGAGTGATTTAGTATCATATTGATGGAGTGATTTAGCATTTATATCCATATTCATATTCATATTCATATTACTTTAATTTTTATTCATCTGTTCATATGTATATTTAATAGATTAAGCAAATTAATGAATATCCAATAAATATTAAAAAATATTATAATATTTCTTAATATGTGATGAAATAAAAACCTAGTATAGAGAAAATAAATATAACATGACATAATTAAGATCTATCCACAAGGATGCGTTATATTTATCGAAGATAAAACAAAATTTGTTGAATTTACCATGAAACATAAATTTTGAAAAATCAAATATGTAACTTGTATGTTAATTTTGTTAAATATATGTGTTCTATTGTAAAGTATCATAGTATTTTCATCATAATGTTGAAAGCTGAATGTAAATCAAACGGTAAATACATTTATAATAGTAAATATGTAAGCATATATCTATATTTATGCATTTATATAAGTATTTCGGGTGTTAATGGATATATCAGTGGATGAAATTTTTCATCCAGATCCATATCCATATCCGTCTATGTTCATACATATTTATATCCACATCCATTTAGGTTCATCCATATCCATCACAAGGCAGGTGGATCGGGTGGATATCCAATGGATCGGGTGACCATTGCCATCCCTAAGTGTGAGTGTGGTTTGATGTGATAATTTGTACATATATAAATTTAGAAAAAGGATTAGAAAAGTTAATAATATGAGGTGTTGTCGTTGTGACTATTCAAACGAAAAGTAACTACGTTTCTTTCAGTATATCAATGGTAATGTTAATACTCGAATAGTGGTTTGGTGCTGGGCAGGTTGTTCGTTGGTGGTCCGGTAGTGGTTCAGTTTCCAGGTGGTGGTCAGATGGGGGTTTGGTTATCCATTGGTTTAGTGGTGGTTCAGGGGTCCGTTATTTTTTCGGTTGTGGTTCGGTGGCAGTCTTTTGGTCTGGTGGCTGTTTAATGGCGGTTCGGTAGTCCGGTACTGACAGGTGGTGGTTCGGTTCTCCAATGGTACGTAGTGGTGGTTCGGTTCTCCAATGGTACTTTGGTGGTGGTTTGGTTCTCCAATGGTACTTTGGTGGTGGTTCGGTTATCCGGTGATGTTCATTTGGTATGATGGTGGTCAGTTAGTTGTCCTTCGGTGGTCCGACGATGCTCTAGTGGTGTTTCATTAGTGTTATGGTGGCAGTTCAGTGATTATCCGATGTCGGCTTGGTTCAACGGTGGTGCGATTGTTTCATGGTAGTATGGTTTTCCAATTATATAGTTTAATTTTGTAGTTTAATGATGGTCCATTGGTGATATTGTGGTGGTCCGATGATCCGTAGGATCACCAGACGACCAGACCGCCATTGAACCACCACATTGAGACGACCCGACCCAATCCATAGGGACGAATACAATAACATATGATTACATCGCGAGGTACTTGACCTCTATATGAAACATTTTACAAATGTTGCATTTATTCTAAAAAAAAAACAATCTAATATTACATCGATTGTTGACATGATCGCCTAATATTTCATAATATCCAAATGTCCTAAACCACCATTTACTTATTAATAGTCTCTAGTGAACTTCAATGACTCGAATGCAACGTTTTTGAATCATGGCTTAAATGGTCCCGAGTAGTATCCTTAGTATGAGCTAATGCACAGCGGAAGACTTAATTCATACCTGAGAATAACATGCTTTAAAATGTCAACATAAAGTTGGTGAGATATAGGTTTAATACCGGCAGCGATATAAATATAGACCACAAGATTTCATATGTAAACATTTCAATAAAAATATTCTAAGTGGTTGAGCACTTGGTAACCATACTTAACATTTAATCACGTCGCATATTCCCTTTATTATGAAATCTTACTACACCGTACCAAGTGTAGTCACGAAACGAAGTACTGTGCAACCGTTGAATACTGGTCGTCCTGTCCGGTTGGGGTTGTCAGGCCCGATAGATCTATCAACAGGATTCGCGTTTACAATACCGCTGTAAATAGTAGTTACCAAGCTACAGGGAAGTATGCCAGTGGTACAACTCAACGTAGAATATATTTTTCAGTTACTTGTGTCCATATCGTAAAACATAAAATACATGTATTCTCATCCCAAAATATTTAGAGTTTAAAAGTGGGACTATATACTCACTTTTGCCTTGAAGATATATAATTTCGACTTGGTCTCCGATTGATATCACGAACCTATCCATATATAATATATCAATACCTTTTCTTTTTAAACAATCGTCACATATATATACTTATAATACTTTTAATACTTTTAATAATTCCTTAGTCCGTAGTTAGCAGTCCGATGTTAGTAATTCAATTTTAATGGTTCATTTTTAGGTGTTTAATAAACCCCCAACGAAATAAATAAAACCCCTATCGTATATGTATTGGTCGAGATTAATCTTGACCCACGGTACCGGTGTTGTCAAATGACGTGTTGCGTACATAAAGTACCGGTGTTGTCAAATGACGTGTTGCGTACAATCATGGGATCTTATGATTAATCTTCTCGTATTGTTTACGGGTGATCCTGAACCATATAAAATTAAATTATGAGTACATATATAAAATATCATGTTATTTTAGAAAGATGTGATTTATTTAATTTTCTCCAATTATTTTCGTAGCTAAACTAGTCTTAGATATCCGATCTCGTTTTGGTCATAGTTTCTTCGTTACAACTCCGTTTACGTTGATTCAACTTGCCATCTCCTTGGATCGAGTTCCTCTATAAGACTATGAACTGTAAATACCTTAGTTTGTATTCGAAATCACAGGTCATAGGTCAAATTTTAGTGAAACTTATGAAGTTAAATCATTTTTGTTACAAAAATATCATTTAATGACCATTTTTCTAAAAATACTTATACTTTGAATTAAATCATGAAATTTTTATGTGTTAACATATTCATAAGAAATATCATTTTTCCAGAATATAAACCTCCAATTCAAAGTTTAAGATGGTTTTTAATTATCCAACCCAAAACAGCCCCCGGTTGCACTCCGACGTCGTAAAAACAGTTTTTAAGGTGTTCTTTGAAAAACCAAGTTATACCTTGTTAAATTAGCATATATTTAAGTTATATTACAGGTCTTGAAGTATTTTAAAAGTTAAGTTAGAAGGATCTATTTAGTTTGCAAACAAGTTTGAAAACATTCAAACTATGTTCTTGTTGTTAAAATTTTATACCACAAAATAAGATAGCTATATATATATGAATCAAATAGAATTATGAACAAGGTTACTACCTCAAGTTACTTGGACAAGGTTGCTGTAAAAGAGGAGTAAAAACCTAGAACCAAAAGGGTGATGGAATTGGATGAAAGATTGGAAGTAAACTTGTGTTCTTGGGAAGGATTCTTGAAGTGTTTTTGTAAGGTTTTTCTTATGGTGTTTAAGTGATGTTTTTATGGCTAGATCTTCATGGATATTAGCTGAATGGTTATGGAGTTTAAGGCTCTTAAAAGTGTGTGTGTTTTTAGCTAGAGGTTTGAGGTAAAAATGAATCAAAAATTGAAAATGGATGGAGTATAAATGGTGGTGTAAAAGGTGTATAAGTTTGTAATTTTGTGAAAAGATCTTTTAATCATGTGAAATTGTCATACTAGATAACAAAAGTAGTTACCTTATACATAGGGCATGAACAAGGGCTGGTTGGTGGTGATTTGATGTGTATATACCAATAGTAAATACGTATAGAAGCTAGGTATGATACGAGTACATACACTCTAGATATACGTATAGAAATCTTGTGAAAAATGGAATGAGAATTCAAATATAGCTATCTTTTGTGAATACACTTATATTGTTTTATGTATTTAAGTCCTTAAAAAGTGATTAAATACATTACTTATACGATATATGTATAAACATTATAGGTCATAAGTATTTATGTCAAATAACGTTACGTATGGTTATCGTTTTGAAAACTTAAGTTAGTAGTTTCAAAATATACTTATAACTTATTGTTATTAATACAAAATGAGATATTAAAACATCCTTAGATCATGTTAAATATGTATATATACATATATATACACAAACGTATAATTATCATATGTTATATAGTTCGTGATATCATCGGTCAAACTAGACAGTCAAACGTTGTGTAAAACTCTTTTCAAAAACATAAGTTTCAACAATTTGGATTGCTTATCATGTTGGTAAGGTTTAAATTATGTAAATATTAATCTTATAAGTGTAAAATGAGCGGAAAAATCCGGGTCGTTACATTACCTACCCGTTAAATAAATTTCGTCCCGAAATTTGGTAGAGGTTGTCATAATTAACAATAGGAATGTTTTCATGACGAATATGAGGTAATAATAGAGTTTTATCATTATTGGAAGATACGGATAAAACGGTTCGATCATGTGAAGCGCACGAGTGAAGCTATCACAAAAGAATGAAATGGGTGAATATGGAATTGTTTTAACCGATAACGTGATTAGAATTGATTTCCGGAATTTATGGAATATCTTACGTAATAAGATTTGGTTCTTTGGCGATCAAGATCTTCTTTGATTTAGTGCGGCAATCTGTTTCGATTTCTTTGTCGAATATTTTGCTATAAATCCACTTCCTTCTCTTCCTTATTTCCACAACTCACATCTTCTATCCTTTCTCCTTCAACTCATACCTTAAAGTATTCTTTTAAATGCTCCATCCCGTTCTAATTCTTGTTATACTTCTAACTTTCATATCTTTCATTCTTCTCTTTCATTTATCGCCAGAAGAATCTATTTACTTCTATCCTTTCCTCGGAATTATAATGTTTTTAATTCTCCCGTGTCTTTACGTTGCAATACGTATTGATATACACGGTTTGTAAATCCTGGGTGATTTTCGGCCTTTGTATTCTTCATTATTTTTCAAAGCTTCATACTTTCATTTTCTCTTCCCGACTTCGAGTCAAGCGAGTAATGGTCCGGAATTTGTAGAAATGAGATTCGAAATGAGTATAGCTAATGCTCTAAGAAAGAAATGGTAATAGAACAATTTTGATTTGTCAAATTACCAGAATACCCCGAAAAAGATAGAACTGTCAGGATGACATGTTCCTATTATGTTTGAGAATTGGATAGAATGTAAGAGCCGTGTAACATGGCACATGATGATGGTACTGTGAATCATCACATTTCATTAGAAACTTAACATGACTTACTGTAATATAATGAAGTTGATCAAGTTTCATTATATTATACTAATTCATGCATCAGTTCCCAACACTGCTTCAGAACATTCCTATTTTAAACTTGAAGGTTTTAGAACTTAGAAACTAACACAGTTTCTTTTATGTTGTAACGCAGATATTACGGAGAAATAAATATTCTCAGATAAGAATAGGTGTGAAAATATCTCCAGAAATATGGAGAATATAATAACGGAAGATATGAAGATATCTTATAATATCTAAGATTAGATGATGATGAAGAATATCATCGGGAAAGGTTTAGAATAAGGGGTGGGGTTTTTACTAATGGTTTCAGCAGGCACTGAATCGTTTGAATCCTTTGAAAGCAGATTCAGTTCTTGTGATTTATCCACAACCTCTTTCATACTTTGCTCAAACCGTTTTCCGGTTTCAACTCTTCTCTTTTTCTGAGTTTTATCAACCACTGTGCTTCATCATCAAACTTTTGACTGTTTAAAATCGTTTACAATTTTCGCTGCTTCATCAGCATTTAAAGAACTACTTCATAATTCAGGGTGTTTTTCAGAAACTTCACCTTCGGAGTATGAAATCCTTAGGAATAGACGTTATAGGTATGACTGAGAAGTTTTGCGAGATTTTTAAAATACTAATTGCGGATTCCGCCAAAAAGATGACAAGCTGCTGGTACATGATGTCGTGGAATATGAAAGGTTCTCCGGTAACAACGGTGAAAGGACAAGGTATATATATCGAGGTTATAATAAGAGTAGTCCTACTGAGAAATCAAAGTGGAGCTTTGACAAAATCGACTTATATTGAAAAGAGAAATGTAAGGTTGTTTTTGCCAATGAATGATAAGGAATTTGAAGCGGATAAGTTTTAACGATAACTTCGGTTTCAAAAGTTTCAGGTGTATAACTATATGCATAAATCTTTCTTCCGTAGACGAGGTGCGGCTGGTTCAACTTCTCGATCGAGGTGTTTTCAAGAATCATGAAAAGATTTGAACGAGGATTATAATTGTCGAAGTACAAATGAGGTTTAGGATGAAATCAAGTGGCAAACTTGAAGAATTTTTTTAGTTTCATATGTTATAATCAACATTTTATTTCATTTTAATTGTCCAAAGTTAGCAGTCCAAAAGTCCGATTGTCCAATGGTTCAATAAATTCGTATATAAATTAAATATATAATATCCGAGTTAATTTATACGTATCGTGACCCGTGTACCGGTCTCAGTGTCGATCACAACTCAAACCATATATATATTTTGGAATCAACTCCAACCCTGTATAGCCAACTCCCATCTTCACATATAGAGTGTCTACAGTTGTTCCGAAATATATATATAGATGGGTCGATATGATAAGTCGAAACCTTGCATACGCGTCCCGTTATTTAAAATGCATAAAGTGCGGAAATTAAATAACAATAAATAAAATTGCGAGAATGTAAATTGCGATAAATTAAATGTTAATCAGTTAGCTGGGAACAGTTAGCCGAAACAGTTAGCGTGGAATCTTAACAATGTTCATCATAGTTAATTCGTGTGTTTCTAACCAATTTTTAATTTGTCCAATGTTTCTTCTTTATGCCACTTGTTGGATTCGGATAGGTAAAAATCCAAATATGAAATTTAAATGGAAATGGTTATTCTGGGGTGAACGGATACGTATATCCATGGTTGTAAGTAGAATAACAAATGACCGTTGAATCAGATTCGAAAAATGTACAGTGTAACTTATTAATATGAAATCCAAATATTCCACGGGTACTACCTACCCGTTAAAATATTTTTCATCATTAACAGTTTGTACGAAAGAATTTTTAATTACAATCTTTATGAAAATATACTTGCATATATATTTTCTTCGGATGTAATTATGAATTTAATGAGTCAATAAGATATTAAACTCATTTGATTTTTCGGTTAGAATTGGAGTACATAATCTTTAAAACATTAAAGATTACATAATCGCTATGTAGAACGAAAACAAATGATGTAGAACAATACATAGAACGATGATAATCAATGTGGAACAATATATAGAACAAAGATCATACTCGAAGTTCCGATGAGGTTTTTGAGGTATGTGATGTTGATATCCGAGATACAGTTTGTGAGGTTGAGATTTTGGGAGTGACAAGAGTACTATCGGCGTTGATGATGGTGGTACAGATTATGCTGCTGGTGCTGCTACTGGTGTTTGTAACCTTCGCACCGTATTTTCTAAAGCCACTACCCGAGCGCGAAGCTCGTTGACTTCTTCTATTATACCGGGATGATTGACGGTTGGAACGAGCGAATGAACAAGATTCGAAATATGGGATAGTATGTAGTCATGACGAGATACTCTAGAAATGAGCGAGAAAATGGTGTTTCGAATAGGTTCGCCGGTAAGTGCTTCAGGTTCATCGTTAAGAGGACAATTTGGTGGATGGAATGGATCACCTTCTTCTTGCCTCCAGAGATTTAGTATATTACGAACCCATCCCCAATTCATCCAGAATAGATGATGGGAAATTGGTTGATCCATTCCGGTGACGCTGTTCTCGGGGCTCGAATGGAAATCCATATCGGCGTAGCTATCGAAGTCGGAGGAATTCGAACTGGATGAAGAATCCATCTTGTATAGTCGGAGAAATGAATTTTTGGTATGGAATAGATTATAGAAATTGGGTTTGGTACTCCTCAATACATAATTTACATATGTATATATAATACCAAAATCCCGTGAATTACGGAGAATTTTTGAAATACGTCAAGCAATGTCTATAGTAACAGATACGCAAAGATATGAATTTTGTCTATACACTATCGATGCACTTAAATGCAGTAAGACGTGTCTAGACTTAAGAATGATAAGCAGGCAGTTTCCTAAGGATGATAAACAGATGATTTCCGACTAGAAATGATAAGTAAAACTTTTGACATGTAGATACGGTCAAAGTCTAGACTCACTAATGCATCCTAACAACTACCAGTTAGACACACTAATGCAAGGCCTGGTTCGCTAAGACCAACGCTCTGATACCACATGAGACGACCCGACCCAATCCATAGGGACGAATACAATAACATATGATTACATCGCGAGGTACTTGACCTCTATATGAAACATTTTACAAACGTTGCATTTATTCTAAAAAAAACAATCTAATATTACATCGATTGTTGACATGATCGCCTAATATTTCATAATATCCAAATGTCCTAAACCACCATTTACTTATTAATAGTCTCTAGTGAACTTCAATGACTCGAATGCAACGTTTTTGAATCATGGCTTAAATGGTCCCGAGTAGTATCCTTAGTATGAGCTAATGCACAGCGGAAGACTTAATTCATACCTGAGAATAACATGCTTTAAAATGTCAACATAAAGTTGGTGAGATATAGGTTTAATACCGGCAGCGATATAAATATAGACCACAAGATTTCATATGTAAACATTTCAATAAAAATATTCTAAGTGGTTGAGCACTTGGTAACCATACTTAACATTTAATCACGTCGCATATTCCCTTTATTATGAAATCTTACTACACCGTACCAAGTGTAGTCACGAAACGAAGTACTGTGCAACCGTTGAATACTGGTCGTCCAGTCCGGTTGGGGTTGTCAGGCCCGATAGATCTATCAACAGGATTCGCGTTTACAATACCGCTGTAAATAGTAGTTACCAAGCTACAGGGAAGTATGCCAGTGGTACAACTCAACGTAGAATATATTTTTCAGTTACTTGTGTCCATATCGTAAAACATAAAATACATGTATTCTCATCCCAAAATATTTAGAGTTTAAAAGTGGGACTATATACTCACTTTTGCCTTGAAGATATATAATTTCGACTTGGTCTCCGATTGATATCACGAACATATCCATATATAATATATCAATACCTTTTCTTTTTGAACAATCGTCACATATATATACTTATAATACTTTTAATACTTTTAATAATTCCTTAGTCCGTAGTTAGCAGTCCGATGTTAGTAATTCAATTTTAATGGTTCATTTTTAGGTGTTTAATAAACCCCCAACGAAATAAATAAAACCCCTATCGTATATGTATTGGTCGAGATTAATCTTGACCCACGGTACCGGTGTTGTCAAATGACGTGTTGCGTACATAAAGTACCAGTGTTGTCAAATGACGTGTTGCGTACAATCATGGGATCTTATGATTAATCTTCTCGTATTGTTTACGGGTGATCCTGAACCATATAAAATTAAATTATGAGTACATATATATATAATATCATGTTATTTTAGAAAGATGTGATTTATTTAATTTTCTCCAATTATTTTCGTAGCTAAACTAGTCTTAGATATCCGATCTCGTTTTGGTCATAGTTTCTTCATTACAACTCCGTTTACGTTGATTCAACTTGCCATCTCCTTGAATCGAGTTCCTCTATAAGACTATGAACTGTAAATACCTTAGTTTGTATTCGAAATCACAGGTCATAGGTCAAATTTTAGTGAAACTTATGAAGTTAATCATTTTTGTTACAAAAATATCATTTAATGACCATTTTTCTAAAAATACTTATACTTTGAATTAAATCATGAAATTTTTATGTGTTAACATATTCATAAGAAATATCATTTTTCCAGAATATAAACCTCCAATTCAAAGTTTAAGATGGTTTTTAATTATCCAACCCAAAACAGCCCCCGGTTGCACTCCGACGTCGTAAAAACAGTTTTTAAGGTGTTCTTTGAAAAACCAAGTTATACCTTGTTAAATTAGCATATATTTAAGTTATATTACAGGTCTTGAAGTATTTTAAAAGTTAAGTTAGAAGGATCTATTTAGTTTGCAAACAAGTTTGAAAACATTCAAACTATGTTCTTGTTGTTAAAATTTTATACCACAAAATAAGATAGCTATATATATATGAATCAAATAGAATTATGAACAAGGTTACTACCTCAAGTTACTTGGACAAGGTTGCTGAAAAAGAGGAGTAAAAACCTAGAACCAAAAGGGTGATGGAATTGGATGAAAGATTGGAAGTAAACTTGTGTTCTTGGGAAGGATTCTTGAAGTGTTTTTGTAAGGTTTTTCTTATGGTGTTTAAGTGATGTTTTTATGGCTAGATCTTCATGGATATTAGCTGAATGGTTATGGAGTTTAAGGCTCTTAAAAGTGTGTGTGTTTTTAGCTAGAGGTTTGAGGTAAAAATGAATCAAAAATTGAAAATGGATGGAGTATAAATGGTGGTGTAAAAGGTGTATAAGTTTGTAATTTTGTGAAAAGAACTTTTAATCATGTGAAATTGTCATACTAGATAACAAAAGTAGTTACCTTATACATAGGGCATGAACAAGGGCTGGTTGGTGGTGATTTGATGTGTATATACCAATAGTAAATACGTATAGAAGCTAGGTATGATACGAGTACATATACTCTAGATATACGTATAGAAATCTTGTGAAAAATGGAATGAGAATTCAAATATAGCTATCTTTTGTGAATACACTTATATTGTTTTATGTATTTAAGTCCTTAAAAAGTGATTAAATACATTACTTATACGATATATGTATAAACATTATAGGTCATAAGTATTTATGTCAAATAACGTTACGTATGGTTATCGTTTTGAAAACTTAAGTTAGTAGTTTCAAAATATACTTATAACTTATTGTTATTAATACAAAATGAGATATTAAAACATCCTTAGATCATGTTAAATATGTATATATACATATATATACACAAACGTATAATTATCATATGTTATATAGTTCGTGATATCATCGGTCAAACTAGACAGTCAAACGTTGTGTAAAACTCTTTTCAAAAACATAAGTTTCAACAATTTGGATTGCTTATCATGCTGGTAAGGTTTAAATTATGTAAATATTAATCTTATAAGTGTAAAACGAGCGGAAAAATCCGGGTCGTTACACACATTGACCACCAACTGACCACCAAACCACCATTGGATCAACAGAATGTAACCGGACCCCAGAGGACCACCGGACCCCAGAGGATCAACACCATACCAGCGGACCACCACTGAACCATCGAATTACATTATGAAATTCCAATTGAGACTCGAACTCAAGACCTCTCAACCACTCAAGAAGAGGCAATAATCACTATGCTAAATGAAAACGATTTTGTATCGATTATTTTCGTTATTTTTTTCTAATTTCTATATTTTTTTTCTCTGATTCCTAATATGTTGACATTATTTGTTATTTTATAATAATTAACATAAATATTATATGAATATGAATTTTGCTAATGACAACCCTTAGTTCTTTTGTTAACATGCGTTAAACTGTTATATATTTTAATAACTGTGATTTTGAATATGACTAATACTCGTTATTTACAAGGATTCGATGCATGTTAATGACAACTCTTAAAGTTTTCGTTAGCAAAATTCATATTATACATATATACTAGAGAACTAGATAATATAATGTTTTTTAGGATTATGAATGAGACGAGCTACTCGTGAGTTTGACTCGTTAAAAGCTCAATTTGAGCAGAGCCTAAACGAGTTCAAGTTCGGCCGAGCTCGACTCGTTTATTTATTTTTATTTTTATTTTTTTTTTCGGCAAAAAAACGAATACTCATATAGAAACGAAGCCGTTTTCAAAAGAAAACGCCCTCAACAAAGAATAAAAATAGAAGGAGGAAACGAGAAAGCTCGCACCTAGAAAACAAATATCTAAACGAGCCTCCGTAACAATCCGAAAAACCATAAACACAAACTAATCAATCAAAACCGATTACAACATGAAAAGAGGAATCACATCAAACTAACTATCAAAACGAACCCGGCCACTCAACCTCGAGGACCCGCCCTTTTCAATTTACCGTTAACCGTCTCTTTCAAGGAATTCTTCCCGGACCGATTCTCTATTTTGTATGATAACACATTGGCGGATCCGTCACCCGGTGCGCTTTCGCCGGCCAAACGTGTCATCATAACATCAAAAGCCGCAAAAGCCTCTGCGGACATATTACCTCGCCCGATTCGACTCGTTTATACCCTATTGTTTTACCATACATAAATTGTGATGATCCGTACACAATCAATTTTTACACACGCAATCAAACATGACTTAAAGTGTTATACCGTACAACATCATATATCATAAATCATACTGTATATGATTATATGGGGTTAAAAATAAGTGTGTACTCTATGGAGTAAAACATAATGAAAAAGAAAAATAAGTGGTCAAAAATTATTTCGACATTCCCTCCCGTTCCCAAATTTTTTAAAACTACTCAAATTTACTTAACTTCATAATCTATTAATGGAGTATCAAGTATTATACGTTCCTAACCCTTTGACTTAGGGTGTGTTTGGACGAAAGTAGCTGAAGCTGGAGCTTGTAGATGGAGCTGGAGCTTATGAGATACAGCTGGAGCTGGAGCTTATTTTTTAAGCTGGTAGCTGGAGCTTATTATTTTTTATAAGTGTTTGGTAAACTAGCTGGAGCTTATTTTCCAGTTCATAAGCTCTACTATTTTTCATAAGCTACTAAAAGTAGCTTATTTTTTCAGAGCTTATGATTTTCATAAGCTCTACTTTTTTTTCTCTACCAAACAAAGCTTATGACTTAGAGCTTATTAAAATCATAAGCTCAAGCTCCTATAAGCTTCCATAAGTTCCAAGAAGCTCGTCACCCAAACACACCCTTAAATGAGTAAAATGTAAGCTTTCATTGTGTTTACGTATTTTTAGGTTTTTGATAGCTTAATTCAATTAATTGATTCTTCTTCGTTAGCACCGATTCATAACACTCGATCCATTTTTCCTTCTCTATTCTTAGCGATTGAATATGGTGATTTTGTGACTGCTTCTTGCGATTAATGGCTTTAATGCTTTTAATCCTATATTTGTATGCGATTGAAATCGACCTCCATGATCAATTTAACAGCCTTTTGAAGCCGACGACAATGGAGGAAAATTAGGGTTTTTATTTGTGTTTCGTTGCGAGTACTTTCAATGGGGTTCACGGACGATTTTTATTCTTGTAAGCGGTCGATGACGTTGAAAGGTTAGGGTTTAATTCCTAATTATTATCAAACCTAGATGCTTTTATTGACTCTAAAATTTTTATATTTGTTCAATCAAAATCATTGATGCATTAGCTTTGTACGTTTTTTTTGTTGTTATTTCTTGATTTCCTCTTCGATTGATTGTGGCAATGTGGTATTGTTCATGTTTTGTTTTCGATTGCTGGAATCTAATGTTTGTCACAGTTATCTCTTCTGCGATTGTGAATGTATTCCCAGGTTAGTTTTCATTCTTGATTTTGGGTTTGTTTGAATGTGGTAATGTGTTTGTTTATTCATTTATTATTCATGTTTAACAATATTTCTCTGGTTTTCTTTTTATTTTAGGTTACTGCCTAAGTGATAATTGAAGCTCAATTCGGTAGTTTCTCTTTTGTCTTCGTTACGGTAATCCAATATGTTCTTGTTGTAGTTTTCATTTACTTATTTAGCATTAAGTTTGTTTTTCATTAAAGACTGCATATTATATGTTTGTTCTATGTGTGTTGTCCTATGTTTGTTGTTTTGTTGCATGTTCGTCATTGAATTTCATGTTTATACCCCTATTCTGATTAATGTTGATTTTTTATGTTCATTGGTGGTAATGTTGTTCAAACTTTTTTTTGTGCTGTCTCGGGTAACTCTTCAGTTTCGAGTACAATGGATATTGGTAGGTCAACAAGTACGGATTTATTGTCTTAATCCCGGAGGTACACCGCTTGTTATTTTATTTTATTTTACAACAGTCAACCTAAAATGGCGATACAAATATAATATAAATACACATGATAGAGTGTCATTATATTTATGATTGAATTTCAAATATATGATACAAATAATTGAAAATTTGATACATATAGTAGGCTTTTTTTTATAGATGTGTGCTTAATGGAGTCTTTTGAAATGAAAAATTTAGACAACAATGTCAAAAGATAGAGGGTGAATTGTTAGGTAAAAGAGGAAAATTGTGCTCTCATTATCATTGAGCTGCCGATGAGGAGATGAAGTCATCAATTTAAGGAATTTTCAAAAGTATAAGGAAGTATCCATTTAGGTAATTTAGCTAGTCTATCATATTCTTTTTTTATTGCATGACAGACCGAGTTACATAGCATAGCGTGTTTCGATTGTATCAAATGAGGCTGAACAAGAGGTACATGTTCTGTATTTTCTTGTTTAAGTTATTCAGAGTTTTTCATAGAATTATTATATGCTGTGTATTTCTTGGTTTCACCTTTTTACTATTGGGTTTTTATTTCAAACACACGAGAAAATCAGTTGCTTAATATTTGCAACACATGTAAATATGATCCAAAATATATTTGTACTTTTTTGCTGCACTTTTTAAATACACTTTGATAATAATGTTTAAACAGGTTGGTTGTAAGCGTAAGAAACCATCTGAACCAGATGCCATAGCCATAGGTGCTCCTCGAGCTCGCCAGTTTTTTAAAAGACTTTTCTGAATTGCCACTTGACAAAATGGAGTTTAAGCAGCCTTTGCAAGAGATTAAAAGGTTAAAAAATGAGTTGCAGATTCAACCAACTGTAAATGCTCAAGCAATTCCTTTAATGGTTGAGTTGGTTAATTGTTCTTTTTCTAGTTATTGATTGTCTTTAACACTACTTGCGAGCTGTAGATGACTGAAATTTTTATAATTGTAATATAATCATTGTATACAATGTGCAGCTCATGTGTAGATAGACCGAACTAGCTAGTGAACACACTACTAAAATATAATTGAGTGTACAATGTGCAGCTCCTAAGCTCTTGATTAGATTACATTAAAGAGCTGGTTTGATCCGTCTTTATCATTGCAGGATCAAATAAATTCAAATCCTATATCCTAAAGAAGTGCACAAAAAACACTGGGGAAGACTTGTTAGATATTGGAATAGAGACAAGGTTAAGGTATGAAATAGTCTTTAACTTGGTGTAACATTATTTTTTTTATATTAGGATATTTATATATTTTTTTTCAGGAGCTTAGCGAGAAAAATGAAAAGGGATATCCATTGTTAATACTTAATTTATTATTTTAATTTTAACAGATTAAAGAAGGAAAATCTCCAACTCGATTGGATATGGTTCGGAGATGATTTTCTAAAGGAGGCGCTTCTAAAAGCAAAGAAGCTGCAATTACAATTGTAAGTATTATTCTTAAATTCAGATTGCATAATAGAAGTTATAGATATATATCAGAGTGGTTGTGTGCTATTGTAATTATCAAGTCATGGCCATGATGAAACTTGCTTGTAGGGATCTATCTTATTCTATACTATATTACAGTTAATTAGCACGTCATATCCATTATAACTTGTACTTTTATGCGTATAAATAAAAATATATGGATGGTTTATATGTAGGTGGTACCATTGGATTAATAAAGATACATGTTGATCCAAGACGTTCTGCGTTGATGTTCATTGTCTTTACTTTCTTTGTCAAATGTTATTCGAAGTCTTTATATGTTGGATTATTTTTGAGTTTTTTTATGTTTAGTGTGCTCATTTACGTTATGAGAATTTTATTGAAATATAATTATGGTTTATTTCATGTTTAGTGTTTTCATTTACGTTATGAGAAAATTTTATTGAAATGTAATTGTGTTTTATTTCATATTTGGTTTTTAGTATAAAGCTGGAACCACCAAAATCGCCCAAAATCCGAAAACCAAATTGGATTCGGATATCCAAATCGGACTCAAAAATCCGATCTGGATTCGATTATCCGAGCTGGGCCCGAATATTCGTACAGGTTCCGAATACCCGAATCCGAACGGGAATCGAATATTCGAACCAGATCCGAATATCCATCTGCAACCGATCCGGAACTACTATGACTTTATATGACGATGTATAATTATGTCCTAATAAACTTGATATAATATCATTATATAAGGACCCTTTTTCATGGTACTTAAAAAACATATCTTTGCATATTAGGACACATTTTGTGGTTTTAAGGTTTAATAATATATTCATATTAGGACTTTTTTGGTGGTACTAACCTTAAAAATCATTATATTAGAACCCTCTATGTTGTATTAAAATAACACATTATTATATATTAGGACCCAAAGAGTGGTACTAAAGTAAAATTTGTGGATATTGTGACCTTTTTTCTTGGTACTAAACTAGTATACTGTTACATTAAGACCTTTTTTTATTGGTACTAATGTAGTATTTTTTTCATAATAGAACTCCTATTTGGGTACTAAGATACTAAAGTCTTAAAAATGAGACCATTTTTGTTAGTCCTTAAGTAATATAAAATTTTATTATGACCCTTTTTGTTGGTACTAATGTAATCTATTTTTACTTTTTGTGACCCTTTTGTATGTCTCAATATAAAAACAATGCTCCTAATATGTATTTTAAGGACCTTTCTTTGTGGTTGTTAATTATATTATAGGACCTGATCATTGGTTTCATAATCTTATGACCTTTTAGGACACTTTTTAATTTCAATACTTTATACGACCGCGTTAGATACAACCCCCATTGGTAGGTCCTATCAAGCCCAAAGGTCCTATAAAGTGGCTTTATATGACCAAATTGGGGGTCCTATAGGAGCATTTTTCTTGTAGTGAGGCGTTGTTACTAAACTCCTTCGTAGAATGCGTGTTTTGGGGAGTGTAGAGCGGTTTGATTATAGGATCGGGGTTGTGTCAGAAGAAATATGGTATAAGATACTAAGCAATTGGGATTACATCCGTGTTGAGGGTGAACAGTTGATCATTCAAGCTAATCCAGATATACCTGATTCTGAAGACCGGACAGCGCCAAGGGTGAGAGTACAGGGTTTCAGACCTGATACTAGGACGAGAGACGGTAGGAGGCGGCGGGGTTCTCAGGAACCAAGGGATGAGGATGATCCCATAGCACATGGACGGCCCACTGACACCCGCCGACACTCATTAGTTGGGGAGGGTAATAGGCCACAGTTTCCACCATACCACTACCACATGGGGGATCTACCAGGACACGAGAGTTGGTTTGCCCAACATCCGATCCTTCAGAATTTGGATCATTTTGCACACTATGCGGGCAGACAACTCCACGTCCCGCCATACCCTCATGAGTACCCAGTACTAGTATCCCACAGGGACCCTAGGGGAGCAGGCCCAAGCCACCAGTTTTCGGGACCTCCAACTCCACCTCAGCATCACTACACGCAGCATACGGTCATCCCGTCTACACCTCCACTGCCACCTCCACAGAGCACCGGGGCTGCAGGTTTTGTCGACAATCTGTTCGGCACCTCCCATATGAACGTTAACATAAACACATCTACCGATGCTCAGGAGTCAGTATGGGATCAGGCATTGCACCGGCGTACGACCGAGGGGATTGTACAGGGTATAGATGGTATGGACGTAACCAACAGTGGGGTAGGGGTAGAGATTTACAGGAAGGAATGGGTTGGCAAAAAGGGCCTATGGTTTACACGAGCACATCCTCGCTTACTGGGTTGATTGCACGATCGGACGAAATACAGTTTAGAATATCCTCGGGCGTGAACACGGCAGAAATTGGCACAACAATTCGCCACGGACGAGGAGATGACCGACGAGGGTCATTCCAGATTGAGAAACCCGGCGAGGCCACGCACCAGCGTAATCTATTCCCCTCTGTACCCACCACCTCATCCATGACTGTGTTTAATTTTTGGAATACTATTTACGCTACTTTATATTTGTACGCTCGGTTTCGGGCATAACTATCTTTATGTTTTAGTATGTATGGTTTTTAGAATAAAAATTGCATGAATAAAACGTCACAAAATAAAGAACGATCGAGACCGTACGAGATGGAAGCACAACTTGGAGCAAGGACGCTTTGAACGAGGATGACGCTAGCACAAAAATTGAAAAATCCATAATTAGCGCACCATCCATCTACACGTCCTGAAACCATAGGGGAGTACTACGTCTTCACCACCTTTTTCAATAGAATATACGCAAACTACTATAACACTTAAAAAAATAAGTGTGGGATTGGCAACCCCACCAACATAAACTTTTACTAACACAACGCCTCTTTTAAAACCTAAAGTGTGGGATACATCGTATCCTTAACATTAAGGATAATGTTATTTTAAAGTGTGGGATAGCAAATGTTGCACATAACGATTCTTGTAAAATCCTCAAGTTTTTCACATAAATTTAAAACTTTCCGAATCATAAAACACTAAGGATTATAAAATTCTATAAAAGATCACACTACAACAAAAGTGTACATATAGGACACCCAAATTGGTCCTATAATGTCATTTTATAGGACCTTTTGGCCTGAAAGGACAACGGGACATGTGTACCAACTAAGGCGGTCGTATAAAGTATAGACGCACAGAAAAGTCCTTACAAGTATATATCGAGTGACTTCTATTTAGATTGGGACATACAAAAGGGTCCCAAAAGTAAAAAAATATATATATATATTAGTACCAACAAAGTGGTCCTATTTAAGTTTTATATTTTTTAAGGACAAAAAAAAAAGGTCTCATTATTATGTTAATACCCAAATAAGAGTCCTATTATAAAAAAATACTACATTAGTACCAATAAAAAAAGGTCCTAATGTATCAATATTCTTGTTTACTACCAAGAAAAAGGTCCCAATATACACAAATGTTACTTTAGTACCACATAATAGGGTCCTAATATAATAATTTTTAAGGTTAGTACCACTAACAAAAGTCCTAATATATATTTCTTAAACCTTAAAACCATAAAATGGGTTCTAATATATAATAAGATGTTAATTTAGTACCAAATACAGAGTCCTAATATAATATTTTCAAGGTTGGTACCATTTAAAAAAGTCCTAAAACAATTGTATCGTTAGACAATATGGGGTCCTTTCAAGTGATAGTATTAAAACCACAAAATGAGTCCTTTCAAGTCAAAGTAATTCCGAATAGGTTTCTATATTCGGATTCGGTTCAGATATTCGGGTCCGAATCGAGTTCTTTTACGAATCAAGTATTCGGATCGGGTTAATTATTTGAGCCCGGATCGGATTATTGGATCCATATATTCGTGCCTGATTCAATTTAATTCAAATTTTCGACATCCAATTAATAATTTCTATTAAAGATAATTATAAAATAAAACATAATCATATTGTAATAAATTGTACTCATAAATTGAAAAACACCAAACATTAAAAATTCATAGATAATCCATCATATCAATACTAAAATAACATTCGACAAAGAAAATAAAAACAACGAAAAGTAACGAAGAACGTCTTCGATCAACACATCTTTATTAATTTAAGGGTACCACCTACAAAAAAAATAAAATATTCATATATTTATAAGCATAAAAGTGCATGTTATAAATAAAAATTAATATTATCACAAATATATGGTAGACATACCGATATGAACGTAGACGGCCACGCGATAGTTATGCCTATAGCGTCTTCAACTTTCTTAATCGGATCAAATGATATCAACACCTTTTTTAAGGACATGTTGAAGGCGTTTCGCACACCAATCATCTCCAATCTCTACACCGCCAATTACCTAAGTTGGATCCAAGCTCCTCAACCATCCTCTTCCTATCTTCTCGCTAGGGTTAAGCATATTGTGTACAAAAACTTCATCTCCGACCTACAAATACATATGCAAGAAGCAGTTATGAATGTTAAAGGTAAATATCAAACACATTAAGGTGTTAAATAGAAAAATACCTTAAGACGTGGAGCTACATTGACTACAGTGAGGCCTTATGGTGTTGTGGTATCTTCAACATCTGAACCATTCTTACTTGCCAACTGTTCTTTCAAATGTACATTTTATTCAGTAAGTTCCTTTCTGGCCCGATTTTCTTTATTTTCTGGCTTAGCTCCTGAAATAGAAATTATAAATATCTTATTATGTAAGCAACTAATATTATTAGCTCGTGAATTTTTTTTGTCATACCTTGATCCTTTCATTATTCCAATAAGTTACAAGTAGCTTCCAATGATCTCTCTGCATTTCCTGAGGCCTTGATTTTACTTGCTTCTTAAATGATTTAGACGAATTCCAGTATTTGTTCTTTAATCTTGCCCTCCAGTTGCTCACTTTATTCCCAATTGATTTGAGCATCCAAGTATCAGCATGTTCGGGATTAACAAACTTTGTCTGGATACAAAACATATCAGTTGATATAAATAAAACAGATTTGTCATTAACATATGAATACAAATTTTCATTATTATATACCCTTAAATGTTTAAGCATCTCTTGCTTTTCCTCGCCAGAAACTTTAATCCATGGTAAATAAATCGGACAATACTTGCAACTCCTTGAAATGGTTCCCAGGACATGGGTGACTATACTAGCATTGTCTTTGATAGGTTGACCGTGGCTATTAACGTCAATATTAATTCGACAGCTAGGTTTTTGATTCCAAACTTTGGGCATACTTGTAGGTCCCCTCACTCTTGACACTCCACCTAAAGAAAGAGAACATGATTTTTAATATAAGTTTATACAATAATCAATATACCATGTAACCA
This sequence comes from Rutidosis leptorrhynchoides, assembly GCF_046630445.1. Taxonomy (NCBI): domain Eukaryota; kingdom Viridiplantae; phylum Streptophyta; class Magnoliopsida; order Asterales; family Asteraceae; genus Rutidosis; species Rutidosis leptorrhynchoides. Next base: position 338,046,489 of record NC_092337.1, on the reverse strand, counting down.
ACACTTTCCATTAAAAAAACAAACAAAACAAAAAATAACCCAACTCACTGTTTCTTTGTGAATTCTGAACGGCAGAGACTGTCTCATCTTGATTAAGCTCATTGTGTTGATTACTTCAGTATTGGAGTAATCAAATTTTAATTTGCTAGAAATGATGCAACACAATCCTTTAACAATATTTCATTTCAATGCGTATAAACAATCAAATATTCCAAACAATAACTGAACATAACAGTATTGCAAGTAAGCAACCTATTTTTTATAATTCACATCATGGTGATGGAAGCAACATGCCATAAAGACAGTTTTCTAAATTTATATGGATACCCATTTCTGAAAAATGGCAGTCTTTTTATAAACCTCCTACAGAGTCTATGTAAAGTGACAAATCAAATTTAAGTAATTGAATGAGCAGGTTACCAAAATTATCAAACATTTAAAATCATAATCAGCTATAGTTTGAGAAAACATGTAAAATCGACCCATACAAACATTAGAATACACAAAGTTTTGAAATCGATATAGTAAACCCTAACAAATAAATCAGAAAACTAATACTTAGAATTAGTTCAACCAAAGACACCCTAAATAATACTGTATCAACTTAGACCAAACAAACAGAATCCAAACTTCATTTATATTTCAATCTTCTATTAATTGATTCAAATACTGACAAAAATTACATGGTGGTGGTGATTTTGTACTGTGAACGCTTCACAACCATCACTGCACCCACAAACATTAATTTTTTCGTTGATTACAAAACCTTTTCGGAACGGAATTGAAGAAATTGTACCTTTTCACAAGTAAACCCACCTGGTAAACTATGAACCTAGTAGTTGACATGAATCTTCGAACACCTACAACCAACCCACCTGCAACTATCGGCGACAATTGATTGAATACTTAAAATCCTTCAATTGAAAAAGGTATTGCTACCTTGCAATCTAGAACGAATAGATAGAATAGGAAGAAGATTGACATCGGCTATAAGCCTATAAGTGTGCGGCCAGATCTAAATTTTGTTCACCTTTTAATCGGTCAGATCTACTTTTATCACAACATGGGCATTATTGTTTGAATCTCACGACGATTGATTGTGATATGGTGATTGATGCCGGTAACCGAATGACGGTAACCGGGAGGTGATCGGGTGGTGTTTGATGGCCGCTAAGTAAGGTGGTGCAGAATTTTTGTCTAGGGTTTTAAATTAGAGCAGGTGAAAGGAGAATAAACTGGAAAGAGATGTCGTTAACCTCTATAGCACGAATACTATAACATCATACGGAGTTAGTCTCTTACAAAATCTTAAATTAATATATTGACTTACATTAATTTAATTATTAATTAACACCTTAATAACAAATATAAATTAATTTATATTTATATTATATTAGTTTATATATATATAAATTGTGGTAAATGGTGTCAACCTATGATTGGTTGACACCATACGTGAATAGTAACCTTTTTTTTTCTTTTTTTTTTCTCAAAACATGATTTGCCCGACACTCCACAAACCACTAACCCAATACCATCCGGATACGCTGACCCGCTCCACCAACCCGACCCGAATACCCGCTGCTACTGTAGCTACAGTACCTTTTTATTTTATTATTTTTTTTTTTTCGAAACCAACCCGCAGCGAAAACGCGGGCCAAAAAACTAGTATTAGTAAAAAAAAAAAAAAAAAACTTTTAACCTCTAGACATAAATTTAAATAAAAAAAAAATCAAAAGAGTTAGTGGCCTCATTGAACCAATGACAATTAAAGATGAGTACAATATTTAGTATATGTTATAATATAATTATAATATATAATATAATATACTATAGTAAAACACATGTAATATATATTACTTTAATTTATATTAGGGTAACTAAGGATTAATATTGATAATATATATAGATAATAACTACATAACAATATATAAATTTTAAAATAAAAAAGTATAATATTACTCAAAGTATAAAGTAAAATATTTTTTAAAAGGTTGTTGCATACTTTTATCTGATTAATGTTTTAGTTATATAAGAACAATTTTAATGTTGCATTATTAAGTAGGTATTTGTTACGTGAATTGAAACGAATTTATATAAAGTTGTTTACGAAAAATGAGTTTAGATTTTTGAATGGACTTTTTCAAATTAATTAAAATAAAAGGTTAATAAAATAACTTTAAAAATATAGAAGCAATTGAAATCAAGCAAACTAATTGATTCAAATGTTATTGCATTTTGTAAATGGCTTCATTTGTGGGGTTTTTTTTTTGTAAAGCTTAAATTTTCATTAATCACCAAAATAATTGAGAATACAACTCGGTGTAGTGGGTCAAAGTAGTAATTAGTAAATATTGGAAGTGAAAAGATGAAAATGTCGTGTAAGATAAAAAGATAAAAGTACCATGTGAAGAGTACTAGCTCATGACTATTTAGTATTATAAATTAATTAATATAATTTCAACCCTGTTATTGGAATATTAGCCAACACTAGGAATAGTAACTATGACATCATCCTTATATTTATTTACTTTTTTTTTTTGAAAATTTTGTTCTTTGAGCCCAAACTTTTTTCCTTCAACCCACACAATATTTGGCCCAACAGAGTGGGCCATCGAACCTCCATCTAGTTTTGAGTAAACTTTGATAAACACAAATAGTGGTAATAACTTATAAGATTATAATTTGTCACGAATAAACTAGCACTTATTTATAATAGGTGTTACCATAGTATATAAAAAAGGATAAATTGGTGAAAAGTGTCTTACATTTGTAAGATTATAATCATTAAGTAATAAAAACATAATAACTAATTTCTTGATATCTATTTCTTGTATGTTGTGGTATGTTGTTTTTGTTGTGAATTTGTTTCGTGTGTTTTTAATGTATATTGTTTGTTGTCGACTGATAGTGTTACAAACTCGGATTGCAAGTAGAATTAGGCAAAGAACGTAAATACGGTGGAATCAATGGTGTCTTCATCCTTCTTATAGCAGTTGGCATGAGATGGTGATTTGGTGACTTTCATGAGTTGATTAGGTGATTCCTTGAGAGATTCGGATTATGGTATATCAATCGCTTCGGGTTTCAATTGCTCTCAGTTTTTTGTGGCCTTCAGAATCCTAGCTGGTACAACGTCTTTTCGAGGTGGTTGGTGATTGGAATCTTTGTTAGGTTTTTCGCACACGGTTAGTTTGTCATTTGGTATACTGTGTTAGTTTCAATGATATTTTAGTATATCGGTTGGTGATGTTTGTGTATTTTTGTTTCATTATCTTCTATGTTGATGCTTGCTTATATAGAGTTTTGGTTTGGTTAGGGGTTTTGTGTGGAACTTTGTGGCCGTTTTGTATAGTTGGCATGACTTGTTTTTTTTTTTTTTTTTTTTTTTTTTTTTTTTACGAAAAGCAAAGAAATTTTATCATCACGAAGGGCTAATTGGGAGCCCAACCCACATACACACACGAGTACAGAAAAAAGTAGCAGGCATTAAAGTCGCAACCAACAGTGCATCCAGTTGCAGAGAAGGTAACTAAATTGATACTATCCACACTACATAGGAACAACCACCAAGATTACACAATGTATGAACTCGGATTATGAAGCCACGTTAACCAATCGTTCTTTAAATTTTTGACTCGAGATGAAATCCATTTGAAAGACTTAAGTTGTATTTTCATCAAAGTCGTTGGCCCGTTCCAACATTTATCTGAGAACACTTTTTGATTACGATTACTCCACATTAGATATGCACACGTCCATTCCGTTGCTAATTCGTGAACCCATTGACGACATTGTTTGATTATTCTTTCCTCGAAAAGCTTCGTTAATGCTTAAGTTTGTTACCGGTCCCAACCCCCACCACCTATAAATCCTTTCCCATACGTCGGAGGTATGTTTGCAAAAGATTAAGGAGTGGTCGCTTGTTTCCACATCATCATCAAACACGGGGCAGCTCACAGAATCAAGGTCAACTCCTCTTTTATCCAAGTCAACCCGAGTCAGAACACGTTTCCTCAAGACTCTCAACATAAATACCACTTTCACTTCTGGCTTGTTTTTATTTTTGTGTGTTCCAGTTCATGTGTATTCGGTTAGGCGCGACTCAGTGTTAGATAGTTAGGGTTTCGTTATTTGATACTAGTTAGATGCGCCAGATTTTTTTTAGTATTGTTCTAATTGATTTTTTCATTGGTTGATGAAGTTCATAGTTTATATAGTTAAATATTTTTTCGCAAAAAAAGAAAAAGAAAAAAAGATACAACAGAAAGCTAAAAGAATCTCACTATCTGAAAAATAGTTAGGCACGAAGCTTCCCTCATTTTCTTCCCCAAAATTTTTAACACTTCCCTCTTAAATTTTGTTTACACTTTCAAAAGCTTTTAACCTTCCATTTCCGCATTTTCATTTCTTATCTATTATCATTGTTACCCCACATCAACTGCCACTCTTCCCCTATTTTGTTCTAACCCTAATTTCTGTAAATAAAATTCTGTTGCTTAATTCGTTCTTCAGAAAACATTGAATCACACCTACAAGCGATTCAGCAACATCCAATCGTAAAGGAACTCTCGGTCAACCCATCGCATATATGAATTCATCTGTCAATTAACGGTAATTTTAAATTGGATAAATTTTGATCTTATTCTGCTTTTATTAATAAACGATTGAATGCAATAACCCGAGTCATGAGGTGAATGCAATAACCTTGAGAGATTGAATGCAACACCCTCTAAAAAATGTTGTAACCGCACCTAATGGAAAAATACGGGATTACTAGATTTCATTCCATTGTTCAATTTAACCAAAAACAATACGCTCCTTCACATTTCAAAAACTAATTAGGGTTCTTAGGTTGCAATCCCTGATCAAAAGCGCTCATTCACGATTGAATTTAGGGTTCCGCACAAATAAAAAAACGGGTTCATGCAGGTACAATCAGGGTAAATCGGAGTCGTGCAGGTTCTAAAATAAAAGGCAAGTCGAAGCCTTCATCCACGTACAATTAGGGTAAATCGACGATTCCCTAAACTACGGTCTGTGCAATTTACAACCAATTATCAAGTGATATATATTGATTTCCATGAACTTTAGGGTTTGAATTTATTTTCGATGTTCTGTATGTTTCTTACAGGTTTATTTGGGTCTCACTGATTCTTGGCAAGATATTAAATTGAAGCTGTTTTAGGTTGATTAATTAATCGTCAATAAGAATTACCGAGCCATGTTTTTTGCAGTCCAAGGCAATTTACTTATTTGTGAATGACTATAACAAAGCTTTTGAATGGTAATCGTCATTCGTTTTCCTGTTTGCATTATTTTAATGACAAATTCATTTTCTAAACTAAGTTTTTGAGGGATGCTGATAGTGCATTTGTTCATACAAGATGTATGTATGCTGAAATCCCAACCTCTCCTTTATGTGTATGTATGTATGTATTTGCTAAAACTGATGTATGTATTAGTTTTTTTAAAATTTGTTATTGAAGATTGGCTCAAAGCAATTTTGATCTGAATGTAGTGATGAAGAACCAAACGCAAAAGGAAACAGGCAAAAAGAAGATGATCGGGAGACGGTTTATTTCATTTTTAGACGTAACCCATCTTTTTTTGAATACCAACTTCATAGAATTGTACTCTTGATCTACTATGCTTATGTTTCTTTTAAAAAAATTTAGATCTAAATGTAGGGATGAAGAACCAAACGCAAAAGGAAACAAGGCAAAAAGAAGATGATCGGAAGACGGTTTATTTCATTTTTACACGTAACCCATCTTTGGCGGCTGACATTCTTTCTCTCCTCAACCTGCACTGCTGTATATGGTATCTTACTGTTAAAACCTTTGAAACTAGGTTACCCCTTTTTGTTGATGGTTAATTTACTAAGATGTTTGGTTTTCTACATATTTAAGTTTTCAACCAAACCAAGTATTTTGGTTCTATATGATATAATTATCGTCATCGAGTCCTTTTTTAGTTGGTTGGTTCTCTTATATTCAAGTTAGACCGTCATTCAAACAGTTTTCATTAGAGGTGACTATATGGGCGGGTGGGGTAACAAGTCAAAATGGGCTATTGTTGAACGTATAAGACTATCAGGTTGGTCGTGTCAATTTGACAAGCAACTATTTTTTTTGTCTAATTTTAGACTTATGATCACGGTTGAGGCTTATAAGATGATGTCGAATTGGACTTCATCATTATTTCAGAACTTTGAATCATGTGATTTTTTTAAGCCAAAGCCCCGAAATTGTAGCAAATGAGGGTTGAACTTGGGCCTCCACTATGGATTCCCAAGTCTCATATATTAAACTTCACCCTTGGGGTTATTGAATCATATGATTTACTAAGTTGTATGCATAACATAATTAATAGATTTACTAATGAGCAAAATTAATTTTAAATGTATAGAAATTTAATGAAAAAAAAACTGAATAAAAAGGATATGCCAAATTCACGTTCTTTTGATTAGAAGCGCGTAAAGCACTCCACTTACATATGAATTGGTTGATTTGGGTTATGCTTTATCTTTAATGGATCAAATAGGTCCACAAAGTTATACTATTTGTTTAATACTACTTGCTCAATTAAAGACATATTCACACATATTGATACTCATAAATGAGTCAGTATGAAAGTTATGTTGGTCAACTCAACCACTCTTTGATGGTTTTGAACGGCACATACACATATTACCTGTTTTGACCATACATGCATGAGTCTTGACACAACCATTTAGTTACCCATAACTTTTTCTTCAAGATCTAATCGACACACACCTCTAATTATTCTTATTACAGAATTTCTCTAAAGCATAATTGCAGTTTGTTGCACTTGCACTGCTTTTTCCACTCTGACCCAAATTTTGGGTGATTGCAGAATATGGCAACTGGTATTCTTCATATTATGTATAATAACTTTGTGAAATTTTACATGGTCTATTGTTTTCGTAAAATAGAGCTTGCAGAATTTTAAAGATGCTTACGAAACCAAACTATTGTGTTATTCGATTTTTTGCTATATGAGATTTCAATGTAGATGTTATATAATGTTAATAATTAATTATAAATATATTACTTCGAATTCACACACTGGTATGCATATAGTCAGACTATTCGACTATATTATAGAATGAATGACTTATATTTTCTATGACTCTAACGTAAAACTTACTCGTGCATTTGACTTGTATTTACATATCTATTCTAAACTTATATTCCACCATATTTTTTTTTTCATTAGCTATTAATTATTCATTTCAATACATTTCTTCTTACCTTTCGATATAAATTAAAATAATCTCTAATTTATAAACCCGCGAAACCGCGTGTTATAAACTAGTGATTATTGAAATGAGGGTCTGTTGTCAATCTACCGGTGACGATCAATTGGTAATTAAACATCTTCCCTAGCATGAGCTTTTCAAGTTTTAATCTTCTTACTCATGTTTAATTTCGTCATAATTCGTTACGGTTTTGGAGCTGGGACTAAATTTTAGAACAGCAGATGACATGAGTGCAATATTAGCAGCCAAACTTACAAAATGATTAGGTTTTGGGATGTCAACAAAAATGCATTTGACAGGAATGCACGTTGAAGGAAAGGTCTGTTTTTTTCACTAATTTGTTATTTAACGTTAAATTACTTAACATAAGTTTTTTATTTTTAAATTTGGTTTTAGGTGTTGGTGGGGATAAAATTTTTCCCGAGATGGTCGTTTCTTGGACGTTTGAGAGTGTATTTTGTCGAACCACCTTACTTTAGATGACGGTAAAGCCGATATTTACTCATGGTCTTGATGTTACTGAAGTTCCTGGGATTGCTGGATTAGTATTTCATTATTTGTGATTACTTCATTAATTACGATTAAGCGACAGGTACACAGTCTAATATATTTGTAATATATAAAATTTTAATTTTAAATAGGATAAGCTTTTGCAAGTTGCATTCGAGGAGGCACCGGTTGAGGTAATGTTCTTTTGCTTCTTATCTAATTTGCTAATGGTGGTTCAATAAGCGGTCCGGGTTGGTTGACTCACAAACATTTTATTCGTCCAAAATTTGTGTGTTTGTAACCCGGTTTTGGGTGTGTTTGTAACCTAGTTTATGACAAAGGAGCCAGTTAGTTATGCGCTAGTGGAAATTGTGGAAGGACTTAATGTGAAACCATCGGACATGAACGGTAAGTTAACTTCAAAACGTCCCGCTTAGTGTGCATGTTGGCTAACCAAACTTTTTTACAGGGTTAGCCGATTCTTACGTAAAAGGCAATCTTGGTGGATACCGATTTATACGTTTTAGGTTGGTGAGAGTCAGCCATTTGTCTCAGAACTGCGTACCAGTTTTCCTACAACTATTATGGACCTCGAGCCACATCAGATACATACCTTTTATGAATATGTAAGTCCAAGTGACCTGGTTACTTCATACAATGTTCTTAAAGTTTGTTTGGTTCACTCAAGTTAAGTTTAGTCTACCACATTTGTTTGATTTATATTTTTCTTTGGTAGGTTGGTTTTATGATCCAAGAAGAATCTGAGGCTATAAAGCGGGAGGAATACTAACAGAGGCTGATGAATCTCCCGAATCAGGTAAGATTCGTCTAGATGAACGTTCTTTTAATGCAGTCTGGTTTTATGTTGTATGACGAGTTCTTTTTTTTTATATGCAGAAATGGACTAAAATTATAGGTCATGCCCGTGGTAGTGTTGATTTCTTAAAGGATCAAGATGTCATTAGGACTGTACCTAACATATTGCAGGTTTGGCACTTATAAACCTAACATGTGATGCCTTTTTGTAAGTGTTGCCTTTTATCTACTGGTAGGTATTTATAATTATTTGTTTTATTTATGCAGACAAATACAAGTGTTGCCAGTGCACTCAGAAAACACCTTTTGTCTCTAATCACTCTGATATTTGTGAACATGCTTAATGTCTACAAGTACGTTTCAGACACCTTTTTTTCTGTAAATAAAATTAATTGTTTTGCAGTGGTTAATGATTGTTTACCTCTATATTATTGTGTTGATCAGAATGTACAGTGAGTTAATATCATCCAGCATTGCTGAACACGTCTTATGTATAACTTTTGAGGTACAATGTTTATGATTTAATGTATTCTTTAGTACTTATTGGTTCAACAAGTACGTTGATAGTGTGACTTCGAGATCAGCTATGAAGTTCTCACTACTAGGTAAAGATTATGAACTTCCGTTTTCGTTTTTTGAATTTGCGATGGCTATGAAGTTATATACCACTGATGAAGTTGATAGTCAGGATTTTATTACTGGTATGACTGGTTGGCCGTCTGGTGTTGAACCACATGATTTTTGGACCACTTTTGGAACATGGGGGGTTCAAACATCCCTGTCATCCACATCGATCACTCAACCATGTTATAAGATACTGCATCGAGCAATTGCTGAAATGATAAATCAACGTGCTACCTGCACTTACAACGTTACACGATCTGACTTGCTGTATATGTATTATATTGTTCATAATACACCGTGTAATTTGGCTAAGTGTTTAGCTCGGTATTTATATAAGAGCTCGGGGAAGAAACATAATGTTGCTGTTTGTGGTGGGGCCTATATAATAACAGTTAGCTCTAGGTTTAGGGGATACTACTGAGAGTGATTTACTTTCTTTGACAGAGTTGGCAACTATGCAATATTTTGATGAAGCACATTTAGTAAATCTAGAGATAATGTAAAACAAAAACTGTTCTGGTGCTAAAAAAACTGATGCAGGGTAAGAAATACGTAATGTCAACAGTCAAGCTATCCAAGATCCCCGATTCAGTGGTTTGGAAAATGATTTAGATTGGACGAATAAGGCGTTACGTTTTTGTCTACAAAAACTAGGTCGTTCTTTTGCTCCCAGTCCTTCCTCTGTTCGTGGACCCGGTCCTTCATCTGGTCATGCTGCTGGTCTATCTGCCCTTGGATTCACAAAAAAATTTGATGCTCGTTTTCCGTCAAATTGTTGAAACTTAAGGTTCTAACAGTGGGTTGTCTTCAGGTAATAGAGTGGGTTGCAATCAACTGCTTTCATTTAGATTTGTGTTCTTTTGTTGCATATCAAACTATGTTTATTTTAGGTTATGTACTTTGTTTGTTATGTTTAATAATCATGTATGTTTGATAACTAGTACAATACTTTGGAAGTAGTATGTTTTGGATATTTTGTTCACTATTCTGGATTATATGCTGTTGATCTTGTTTTGTATCTGAACAATATAATACATGATGTATTATGATGTAATCTGACTTGAAATTTGGGTCTTGTTTTATACAACTGAGTAACTGACAAGTTGTATAAATTTCAGTTACACAGGTTTTAATATGATGTCAAAACTGTCCCTCCTATATAGATTAAATGGTGAATTAATGGCGTATTATATTCAATTACACAAGTTTTACTCATCACGAACTAGTAAGGCGGTTTAAGGTAAAAAGTGTGGGATGTTTTTGTGATTTAACAGGAGATGGAAATTTGTACTGTTTCAATTTGACTTTCGTTTTTGGATATTTTGCAATGCTTTACACACAGAAGCCCATTTCTATTTAATTTATTTTAGGTTTCCTATATGTTTGTATAACCTGTAAACCTAAAACCGCTTTACTATGCATTTGTTTCCATGTTGATGTATTCGATTGTTGAATGATGGCCATGACCATATCGTTGTTACTTCAAATCAATACTTGATACAATGGGCACATCCATCATTGTTACATATGCATTTGATCACTAGCCATTTGTTCAAATCAACACAAGATAATTAAGACATCAAAACCTCCTACGTCATATTGAAGATTCAACATGTCCGAAAAAACTACTATGATACGACTTAATTATATCATGTCATATTAGCTTAGGATATAATACGACTAGGACAAATAAATGTCTTACAATTGTATATTTAATATGACTTTTGTATAAACCGTGCTGTAATTTAACACGTAATATGACACTAGACAGTTAAATGTCTTATAAAGTTCCATTTAATGGGTCACAAAAAAGTGTCCTATGTAATGACATGATAATTAAGACCCCAAAAACTAAATGTGTCCTAAAAATTAACAATGATAAGACATAAGTATTACATGTCCTATTAGCTAATTAGTTATAATACGACTAAATCAAATAAATGTTCTATGATAGTATATTTAATATGACTTTCATATAAGGTGTCCTATAAAGTAACAAGTAATGTGACAACAAACTGTTAAATGTCTTATAAAGTCCCATTAATGAGTCACACTTAAAGTGTCCTATAACATCGTATGATAATTAAGACCCCAAAAATTAAAAGTGTCCTAAAAATTAACATTGATACGACATAAGTATTACATGTCCTATTAGCTAATTAGTTATAATACGACTAGGACAAATAAATGTCCTATGATAGTATATTTAATATGACTTTTATATAAGGTGTCCTATAAAGTAACACGTAATATGACACCAAACCGTTAAATGTCTTATAAAGTCCCATTTAATGGGTCACACAAAAATGTCCTATGTAATGACTTGATAATTAAGACTCCAAACACTATAAGTGTCCTAAAAATTATCAATGATACGACATAAGTATTACATGTCCTATTAGCTAAATATATAATACGACTTGGACAAAATAAATGTCCTATGATAGTATATTTAATATGACTTTTAAAATAAGGTGTCCTATAAAGTAACACGTAATGTGACACCAAACCGTTAAATGTCATATAAAGTCCCATTTAATGAGTCACATTTAAAGTGTCCTATGACATCATATGATAATTATGACATAGGTAACTAATCGGTCCTCTTAAAGAATTTAAGTGTCCCATTATATCTACTACAATGAGACAAACAAATTTAAATGTCTTATAAGGTCTCTTTATATGATACACAATTTAAATGTCATATTATATCATATTAGCTATTATGATATTTAGGACCCCGGAAAATCATTTGTCCTAATAACATACATTTATAGGACTTACATTCAAAGTGTCCTAATATGTTACTGTATAATAAGACTCTCGTAAAAAAATGGCCTCTAAAGGCCTATTTCATATGACCTTCATATCAAGTGTCTTATTACATAAACATATAATGAGACCCTAACAAATAAATGTCTTATAAGCTCCTCTAATAGGATCTACTGTCTAAGTGTTCTATGAAAATATGAGCTAATAGGACACACAAAAAAATAATGTGTCCCACAAAATAGCGTTTTAGGACCCAACTCTAAAAGCGTACATCATAATGGGACCTAAATTATGTATGGTCCTATCTAAGTGGCTTTTAGGACTAAATTTTAAAAGGTCCCAGAAAAAAAAGGTCCTATAAGTGGACTTTTGTTGTAGTGTCAAAAAGTTTTTGCTACAAAATAGACAAAAGGGTAAAGCAAGGTTGAAAACTTTTTGCGAAAATCAAAATCAATTTTCCAAAAAAGCATTGCATAACGAAAGGCGAAATTCGACTTGCTATAATTGTTGTGAGGCACCCCCAAATAAGGCTTTATAAGCACTCATTTTTAGTGCTTCACTATATTTCCGTTGAGCGCGCCGATGTTAACATCTCGGAATCAGAACTTGCTCTTGATCTACATTTCGGAATCACACATTTTGACGAGGATGACTAAGTTAGAACCTCAGCTATTCGTGAAAAACAAAAACAACCCCCGCTACATATTTTCATTTCCATCTTCATTCCACGAAACCTATTTACCTCTTCTTATCTACTCTATCCGCTTCATAAATAAAAGAAATAAATCCCGATCAAATCATTCTTTTTCGGGAAAATCCTCTACAAAACCACACTAGAAAAATGCGAGCATCCAATCCAATTATCAAAGAAGATCGCCAAAAGGAGACCTCGAAGAGAAAAGCAAAAGATGCTTTCAAAAAAAATGCACTATTTGTTGATGAATAAAGGTTCTGAGAAAGGGAGCAGAACCCGAAAAGATTCGAGAAAAGAAACTCCTGGCAGTAAAGAAGAAGGATGCTTACCGAGAAATTCAGGACAAAAAGCTGAAAGGATCACAAAAATCGATCTTTAAAAAAGAAACTCCTATCTATCAAAACCCTTCGCATCCTAGAAACTTCCAAACCCCCATCTCTTCACAATCCAAGCTGAGTCGATAACCTAAAATTCTCGCAAATAAGTGATGGAGATTTGAGTCTTGATCAACCCTATGACGAAGAATGTAGGCATGACTAGCTAAGAGTGACTTCATTTCTTAGAACTATAGGACACCCTAAACACTTTAGTGAAATGAGTGACCCGAATGAGATAGCCTCAGTTATGTAACCTCCTCTTATGCTTGCAGAAAAAGATTTGAGAATAGCAAAAAGAATAAGAACTAAGTTTTCACTCTTCCGTCTTGCAGAACAAAAACAACATGATCACTACGAATTAAATTCCTCGCTGTTTAAAGTTCGGAAGTTTGCTTGAGGACAAGCAAAGTCTAAGTGTGGGATATTTGATATCGGCTAAAAAGTCATCTTTTTACCCCCGATATTGAGTCCTAAAAGCATAAAGTTCAAAACTTTGTCAGAAAAATAATTGCTTTTTCGGTTAAATTTGTAGATAAAGTAATTACAAATACAATGCAAAAATAATCAAGAGAACGGAGCTAAAACAAAGATTCTAAAGCGAAAACGGTGAAAGACAAGAAATCAAGTTACGATCCAGTGAATCAAGGCTGACCAGGCACAAAAACGGCCTGCCATACGGCTTGCCAAACGGCTTACCAGTATGGCAAACGGCCTGCCAAACGGTCAAGCAAATGGGCTCGAGAAACGGCTTGCCTAGCAAACGGCTTTCCAGCCGTTTGCAGGCATTTTTCAAGTCTATTTAAAGGCTTTTTGTCATCCAATTTTCACACACCTCTCTTCACTCTCTCACACAATACACTTTCTCTCACTAGAGCTTTCAAGGCCTTCTCACCTCCGAGCGGGAAATTAAGTACCTGGAGGCGAACGCCGAAGATTGTAATAGGAGCGGTCTAGAGGATGTCAACACTTGTAATGGTCCAGATCTCGTCTGTAAACGGTGAACGCTTTCCTTAATTTAATAAAGTTATCTTATTATCTTGAGTTGCTTTCATTTTGCATGATTATCTATCTGTTACAATTGTTTATTACGTGTTGAATACTTTATCTGAGATTTATCATACTGTTATGCTGAAACCTTGACGGTTTAGAAGTTTAATTTACGGATCACCCTTTCCGCTTATTCACGTGGCTATTACCTAGTATTAGGACCTGATCAACCCTAGGATACAAGGTAAGTAGTTATGTGTGCTTAACGTCACAATAGGGATATAGTACCTACGTACGAATAACCACTTACTCGTCATAGAAGAGCTGCACATTTAGGTTGTGATTAGAGTTAGCAACGGAGAGTTCAGTAAACACTAGCTTACTCAAAAGCATGATTCGCGTCAGAAGCAATGTTCTTGAGATGTTGTAAGATGATCCGGGGTTGAATAAGTGATCTCAAAGGAGAGACCTCTATTCCAATTAGCAGTACCTTAGAATATCTAAGATTTCACATCTGTTAATGTTAAGGCATAGCATAGTGATTAAGTGGTAGGATATTACTTTAGTTAGACCAACTAGGATTAAGAAAAGCTGAAACTTTCCTTTATGGGTATACCACTTTGTTCATGTACCTAGGATTCTATCCATAAGGTCGTTTAAACCTTTTAGGTTAACGTTGGGAAGAGGGATATCCGTCTTAGCCAGAATCTTCAAGGCCTAAACTCTTAGTGACAAATCAATTAGGTCAATAGCCCAGTTGATTGAGGTTTAGTGTTTATCCTAGGAAGTAAAACTCTTGCGATAATTCCCCTTCAGAATACTATTCTTCATACCTATCTATCTTTACTTTTATAGTCAAATTACTGTTTTATTTAGTTAATCTTAATCTATCACCTCTTGTCACTAGGGTTAACTATATAGGCACTTTTGTCCCACATTACTGAGCAAACATATAAAAATACGTACCTGAGTTATATTTACCACTTACTCGTTAAAAGGAAGACAAGTAGGTGAGTTATAGCTAGGAACCCCAGCTAAATATAAATTATTAAACCATTACGCCCTTTTGGTAGCTAACTCTGACGTGTTGCGGCCGAACGACACCGCACAGATAAAACCTTCTGTTTGGCCATATCAGACCTGTTTAAAAGACATAGGGACCCCAATGGCAGCATCTATTAAAATAGATGCTGATCCCAATGGTGAACCAGTCAATATCACTGAATATAGAGGTATGATTGGATCCCTACTTTATCTTACAGCCAATAGACCATATATTATGTTTGCCACATGTCTCTGTGCCAGATATCAAGCTGATCCTAAAGAGTCACACTCGCTAGCAGTAAAAGGATATTTAGGTATCTGAAAGGTACTGCTAAACGTGGTCTTTGGTATCCCAAGGACCATGATTTCGAACTAATTGGGTATTGAGATGCTGACTTTGCAGGGTGTAAAATAGACAGGAAAAGTACTACTGGTGGTTTCCAGTTACTGGGTGGTAGGCTAGTCAGCTGAATGAGCAAAAAGCAAAATACTGTGTCCACATCTACTGCTGAGGTAGAATATGTTTCTGTTGGTAGTTGTACTGCTCAAGTACTATGGATGCAAAGCCAGCTGAAGGACTATGGTGTTCATGTTACAAAAACTCCTATCTACTATGACAACACAAGTGCAATTGCTATCACCAACAATTCTGTGATGCATTCTAGGACGAAGCACATTGATGTTCGATATCACTTCATAAGGGATCATGTTCAGAAAGGAGATGTGGAGCTATATTTTATTTCAACAGACTAGCAGTTAGCAGATCTCTTCACAAAGCCCTTAGATAAGAAACGTTTTAACTATCTCATCTGTGAGCTGGGTATGCTTGAACTCTAAAATCAAAGACAACTTTGTTGGTATGCTGGTTCTACAACATGTAGGACAAACCAGTAAGCTAAAACTTTCTCTTACCGCCTACATGTCAAACAGTCAGCACAACAAGGTCTTTGTATCATGGTTACTCAATGTTCAAAACGAAATAATAAATAGCTCACAATAATTAAATGATACCTTAAATCTGAAACTCATTTACTCCCAATGATTTAAAATTAAATTCATAACATATTAAATGTCACAAAGAAATTTTGTATTTAATACAAAATTTTTCTTATGGCTTTTAACTTAATTTTGAATTGAAAATTGCTGCATTTAATGCTTAATGGGAGGTATGAGTGTTCAAGCCGATTAAACGTCATGTCAACAGTCTGTGTCCCCTCAAAAACGTGTCAGTCTGTCACATCTGCCCACGCGCCTGCAGATGACAGTTGCCATTTTCTCTCTCCTGGATTTTTTCCACCAACCCGAAAGGTTAAATAAGGCGATCCATTCCACATAATAACCTTCGGTTATTAACTCTGGCTCGAGCAATTACAGGTGTACCTTCACGTCTTTACCCAACCTGCTTGGACAGATTCTGGTATACTGCCACCATGGCCACCACTCCACATAACGTTCCATGTATTCGTGGCATGGTTACTGAAACCCTACCTGCTCAATCACCGTTGATGCCATTCGACGAGCCCTTGATCTGCCAAGTGGACCATTTGTTACTTCACCTACCAGTGATGAGTTTAGAAGGGAGGTACTGGAAACTATAGGGTTCAATCGACCAGTGGCTCATACGCCCTTAAGGAAGCATATGCCACCTCTATGGTGTTATTTCTTTGGACTGTTGGTTGTGGAAATTCCGCTGGATGTAAAGCATTTGAGAAGATTTCACTCTGTCAAGGGAATTGATGAGAGTGATGCGCAATCATGAGATACCAAATTGACGACGTGTGATGAATTAGATAAACTGTGGATCGGATTTCTCTGATATTTTGCCCATTACAGTAGGCAAGTCGTGATGAAGACGTTTATGTTTGATTATAGTGTTGAGAGAGTGGGATATATTGAACGCTGAGAAAGAAGATTCTACAGTCAAGATACTTTGAGTGTGTCTTTTATCAAAGGAGTTCGTCAGAGATTGATCTCATTTCAGTCTTAGGGGGAGTACTGCTGCAATTGGTTTTGTGGGTAACAAGTGGATTTGAAGTTTCTTCGAGAATATCAAACGACAATTCGTAAGGTGGAATCTCAATGACCAAAAATCATTGAGGTGCGAAGTTCTGTATTACATGCATTCGAGAAGATCTTTAATGAAGCTTGATGATTCAGAAGACCCGGTACCACTGCAGAGACTGACTGAAGATTGCCAGAGGTGTTTTCAACGACTTATCGACAGCAACAGATTCGCCAGCAATGTCCAAGGGGGAGTTGTTAGTGCACGAAATGGAGTTGTCCATCGCTGTCGAATAACCTGAGAATGGTTTAGGTCTATGTTGTACACCTAGGATAGGTTTGAACTAGAAAACTCATGTCGCAGGAGCATATGTGACCAAACGTGTAATATAGGTCTGTCATACGAGTGACTGATGTCACTCGTACGGTTGAATACTGTCAGACGTACGGTTGAGACCTCACCCGTGCGTGTGAGCTGACAGATGACAGACACTATAAATAGAGTTTTCCTTGTTCTTGGTCATTTGAGGTTTTCCACCAAGATCACTTGAGTGTGTGTGAGGTGTGTGCTTCTCCTCTTCATCTTCATGGTGGAGAGGATCCATGGTGGATTGATGCTCCAACCACCATGGAAATGGCAATGTGATTAGCTTAGATTCATGTAATCCATTATTGTAATCGTTTATCATTTCATTACATGTAATCTTGATGTATATCAGCCGATTATTTTTGTGTTTATTGTGTTCATCTCATATTCATCATGTTCATCTCATATTCATCATGTTCATCTCATTTATCACTTGTTTAAGCTCAAATTGCTAATCGATGCTTGTTCCTTGATCTAAAGATCCTAGCAACTGATGCAAGGGATCCCACAAATGCATCAGTCAGAAGTCAGGGAGTTTTGACCAGTGCTCAGATTTTGAGCTAAAGATTGGTCACGGGTTGCTGTTTAATCGTAATATTGATTATGCCGGTGAAATTTACTTGAGGCTAAGGGAAACGGTACTTGCACCCAAAAGAACACATCTAATCCCCTTTCCAAGGTTCTTGAGCCTGGTATTTGAAAATGAGCTGGGTGATGCTTACCAGCAAATTGCTGATGAATCGTTTGACTTGCCACTAAAACAAGGGGGAATGCCAAAAGATGCTCCTGCTGCTCCATATACTGGTTTAACACCAGGCATGCTCAAGTATCTTGCTGCTCGGGGTGGAGTTCGCCAAGCGACTGCCTCTGGTTCTGCACCAGATGAGGGGGGGGGGGACCTCAGCGCAAGCAATCTGCGAAAAGGAAGAAGCCAGCTACCACAACTAGTACAGCCACCGTCTCACATACTGGTAAATCAGTAGTTATATTAGAATCTAGTGCTCTCTGATAATAAAGAACATCCCTAGTCTTATACCTGACTACCCACTTCTAGTGTTGGAATCCGTTGCTTATCTATTTCTTGGTAACAAGCAAATCCAAATGAGCTAAAGCTGGCTCCAAGCAAACCACATGAGGGATTGCCCCAGTCTCAACTACTGCTTCTGCAAAGAAGGCTGCTATGGAACCTTGTGTGTCTCTAGACCAAACAGCAGAAATCTCTAACATAATTAAAAATGTTTTTACTGTTGACTTGAAAAATGAAAGTGGAGCTAAAGGTACAACCTTGGCTCCCAAGCTGGCTGGTTTTAAAACTAGTGTTAAGAAAAGTAGCAACCCATATTCTTCTAACCAGGCACTTCCACATTTTTCAAAATTATACTTCATGAAATATCCTCTGCTGACAGTACAACCAGCAGAGAACATAACTGACCCCCAAAGCCGTTTTGAGCTGGTTCCTCATCGTGTTGAATCAGCTCAGGCCACTGTACAGCCTAAATGTTACTTGGATCATGCTAAGAGTCTCACTCCTACATCATTACCAGTCAGAACTCTTACACTATCTGGGTCAACATGTGTTGCCAATGAGTCAGCAGAGTCACAGCTGTACTTACAGACACCTAACTCTGTCTCAATCGAAGGGCTGACTAAATCACCAGTCTGTCCCCAGAGACCAACAACATATGCAATTGTTGAGTCAAATTTATTTGGTACTACAGTTGTTAACATAAAATGTTCTTTTATTTCAGTTCTTAGCAGGTAGATGAACAGGCAGAGGGGGAGCAAGAAAAAGTTGTTATTGTTTCTACTGATGAGCTCTTTGTTTCTGCGACTGGTTTGTCTACTGGTGGTGCTGATACTAGTGTTGTTGCATCTACTGCTTCTGGCTCTACTGGAGACATTGTGGATGCCGGTTCCACTGATATACTGTTAATGAGGAGCTAGCTACTGCTGATATTTCTGCTACTCCTCCTACTGTCTCCGGTATTGCTACTTCAACCATTGATTCTGAAGTGGTTGATGAGATGATAATGGAACCTCCTCCCGTACTTGAAAAGATTATTGATAATATCGTTAAGGAGGTTCTTGATTTTGATGCTACTGGCACTACCACTGTTACTCCTCCAACTGCTTCTACTGAGGAGATTAGTACAGGTGGTAACCAGGATGACGTGGTGCTTACTGATGAGCTTATCGCAGCAAATGCTGCCTATTCTGCACATATCACTGGTTCTACGGAACCTACTTTGAATGCTGGTACCTACACTGCTATCGCTACAGATTCTTCTCAGGCTACTGCTTCTGTTGAGAAGAAACCATATGTGTGCTAGGTATCAGATCCTGATGAAGTTGTACCTAACTTCATCTACAGGGGAGCCTCTATCACTCCCAAGATTGCCTTGTTGGTGGATCAGCTGACGATTAATCCTCAAAGTCCTTTGGTATCAACCAGCAAACTACCCAGAGAAGAGCTGACTGAACTATTATCTCAGCTTGATCGCCCAGCACGTGAGGAAGTTTATGAGAGGCTGGCTACTCTCCAACAAGTTAATGAGCAGCCATACTACCACTACTTTGGTATGGCTCCAGCTGCTTCTCCATGGCCTGGTACATGGAGGCCTCTCACGTTCATCAGAGATCTAACTACTGGTAAGTATATCATGCAAAATATTCCTGATTCGCCAGTACCTTCTGATTCATCAGCTTCTTCCTCATCATCTTCTTCATCTGATGGTGATGCTAATAAAGGTACTGGTAAGGAAGAGCCAGTCATTCATGATAATGTGACTGGCTCCAAAGACAAACCAGTGGATCTTACTGATGATGCTGATAATGATGATGACAAGGATCAGTGGTTCTAAACCTTCAGGTGAAGGTAAAAATGATGGTGATCATGGTGACGAGTCAGATTCTGACCTTCTACCTCCACCACCCCACGGAGGTAATCCTATTGTCGCTGCTAGTGATCGCCCCTCAACCAGTAGCTTTGATCCTACAGAGGTGGCTGCCATTTCCACACTGGCTGTTTATCGTACAGTAGCCAGAATCACACCAGATCTACAAAGAACCATTTGCACTACTCTTGTCGATCGAATGGCTGAAGCCATACGCAGAGCTGGGGAGGTTACAACTTCAACTATTGAATCCCAGCTCAAACAAGTATGTGCTTTTGCAAATCTTGCGGTGTATGCCATTGTCCAACACCATGAAGAAGATGAGGATCTCAAAAGGCGAATCATCTCTCACAATGAATATACTGAGCATATTGCCCATCTTCAAGCTGATCTTGATGCTGCTAATAGAAGGATTCTCTTTCTTAATGAGGAGAATAAGGTTTTAGAAGAGAGATTGGATTCACAGGAACATCAAATGGCTACAATGGTCCGTGCCTCTGCTTATGTTCAAATGGTGGAGACTATGCAACGAATGGCTGCCCTACAAGCTGATGTTAGGGCCACTGTTGATCAAATGGCCATGGGTGTTGCAAGGAATGAAGTCCGAACTTCAAACCTATGTCTCAGGCAATATGGTGTAGATCCTGGTGCCCATCTATCTCCAGCTGATGCTGACTGGAATAACTTCGCTTATTCAGTTCCTGAATCAGATAGTGACCTTGATGCACAAGTCTCCCCTGCTCATCTTTCTGCCCCTGCTGATGACAAAAAGGGGGAGAAGAAGTCTAAAAAGAAGTCTAAAAGGAGAAAACAATTTGAGAGGGGAGCATGAGCATGAAAAGGCTCCAAAATAGCAAAGGAGGGATGGTGATGATGGTGGCGATGGTACTGGTCAAGGTTCTGGCACTAAGCCTAGCAATGCTCATACTGAAACAGGTGTCTAGGTAGCTGGTGAATCTCAACCCAGTGTGTTTGCCACATCTGTGGATGATATTGGTTCTGGCAGTAAGCCCAGTGATGTTTCTGAACTGGCTGTTGCTGAATCTTTTGTTGTTTCTCAAACTATTGAACGAAAAATGAAAAGAAAACTAGAGAGGCATCAGAAGAGACAGCAGGAACTAGATGCTGCTTTCAATGCTAAATTTGAGGCATATGCTGCTCTGAAACGACATAAAATTGAGCATATACGATCCCTCACTCATGAAAAGCGTGATATTCATGATGAACTTCTCAGCATTGATGAACACAAAAGGCCTGCTTTGAAAAGAAATGCTATGTTCATGGTGAAATATGATAGAAAGAAAGTAAAGTTGTATGTTGAGCGAGCAGACAGAATTAAGAAGATGACTCCTGAAGAGATGAAAGATTACTTAGCTTCCACTGAGTCAGGAGGAGTTAGAGCTGACGTATTCATGAAATGGTTTGATGCTATATTAGAAACCGGCCAATCCTCTCGATCTACATCTACTGCTCAACCAGCTACACAATCACAACCAGCGTATATCATCAACCTTGATGATGATGATGAACCAGTAGAAACTGATGTGTCTACTGCTGAGGGGGAGCACTTAGCAATTGTTCCCTATCTGCCTCCACAAGAACCAGTATCAACGCAAGAACCATCAGCTGAACCCATGCCTATCGATAAACAAAGGGTAAAATATGCTCC
Organism: Rutidosis leptorrhynchoides; assembly: GCF_046630445.1. Classification (NCBI taxonomy): domain Eukaryota; kingdom Viridiplantae; phylum Streptophyta; class Magnoliopsida; order Asterales; family Asteraceae; genus Rutidosis; species Rutidosis leptorrhynchoides. The sequence goes on along the minus strand of NC_092337.1, from coordinate 338,024,470 downwards.
TAGAGACAACCAGCCCTTAAGGAAAGGACCCTTATTTGAGGCAGCTGATGAAGATACTGTGGCAGTTGTGCCAGCTGATACTAATCAGTCAGCTGGTACCGAAGACACAGCAAGGAATGCTGTGATTGAAGACCCAGCCAGAAGTGTGCGGCTGGGTGTAACAAGTGATGAAGACCCAGCCAAGGTGGCAGAGCTGGGTGCTAATGAAGACGCTGATACTGTTGATCGTGCTGATTTCACAGTCTGGGGCAGATGAGATCACCTATTTGTTCAATCACCTATCTCTGCTCCCCATATTGCTTATTTTGACAGGACACAGGATGAACGTATTAATCAGTATTCAGTAGGTTCTTCTGGCATAGCAGAATCACTCATGTATCCTCCATCTTCCCCAAAACGTCATGATAAACACACACCTTGGGATAATGATCCAGTTGCACAAGGTGAGCCAGATCTAAGAAGGATGAATCCAGATGAAAGAGAGGCTTACGGGCTGGAGATCACTGTACCTGAATTGCTTGAGCAAAGACAAGCAGCTATTTCTGAAAGGATACGCCAAATTAGATTGTTGCATCATCCACTTGATCAACAATTCTATATCACGGCCTTGACTTATGGCATTGAAATTGGCGTGTATCTAAATAACAGTGGTCAAAGGCTACATACTGATTAAGAGAAAGCTTAATTTCATGAGGCTCTGCGACTGGATATGGATCTAAGGCAATATCGTGATGCCCTTAAAACTGTTGAGGGCAGACAAATGATTGAAACAACAAAATCCCTGAACATTACTGCCAATGACTATCTTTTGAGTTTACAAGTTGAAAGGCAAAGAAGGGAGGATGCTGATGCCGAACTTGCTGAGAGGCTAAGGCTTCAGGAAGAAGAAGCTAAGTTGGCTGCTGATAGAAAGCAAGAGGCTGAGTCCTTCAAGTTAGCCAAAGCCATTGTCAAGGAACAGGATAAAGCATTCGATGAACTGGAAGCTACTGAGAAAGCACCTGCTAATGCCCCTATAGAAACTGAACGAACAATTGAATTATCTGTCATTACTATAGGGGCAAGTATAGTAATGTAATGACTAGAAGATCCAATCCCAGCAAGATCATCAAGGTGCACAAAGGCATAAAAAGAGCTTTCAGTGTCAGCAGGGAAAATAACATTCAAGAGAGGATAGACTACACTGAATTAAGAACCTTAGGATTCAGTGAATGGATGGATATATTGGAGTACTTTATTGGTAAGGGTAAAAGTGGTATTAAAGATACACTGAAACCTGAACTCCAAGAGCTCTTCAACAAAGCAACAAAATTTGGGAACGCACCAGTAGTGAATGTAGAAGAAGTACTTTCTTAAAAGCCTAAAGGAAAGAAATCTACTGGTGAAGGCCCACACAGAAGAGATCCCATCATTCTACCTCCTCATGTTCCAGTTTATGACCCTCCTGAGCTACCTATCCTATTTCCTGAAGCCTGGGGGTTGCTCTCAAAGTTAAAGAAGAAGAGCTATATGAAGATGAACAAGATAAAGACAAAGATAAAGACAGATAGCCTTCTAGTTCTCAAATTGTATCTTTTGATTATTTCATATTTCATTATGATGTTTTGTAATTATTGTATATACTCTGTTGTAATGAAAATGAAATGAATTTATCTTCAAAATCATATCAAGTTATAAGATATAGATAACTCAGCAAAAGATCCCAAAACAAACTTAAAAGGGACAAACTTACTACCTATTTTTCATTAGGTTCCTTAGTGCTGGCTTTAGTGTTTTCTCAATGTCATAGGTTTTCTCATCATCAAATAGGGGGAGATTGTTGAGTCCCCAAAATAATTAAGGATTTAATTATGACAAAACTATAATTTATTTGCACTAAAATGTTATGTGCAGCCAGCACAAGTTTGTTTATGTATAGACAACAAATATTGCTATGTCAAGCGTTTAGTATGCTGCCTAGTCTACCAGCACAAGGTAGAGAGTATTCTTCGAATCAGCACAGGATGAGTACCCAGCAATTCAAGAAGATCTAGCGACTCAGCATGAGAAGAACCAGTATACCTGGTAATCATCATACAACACAAGACAACCATGCTCCATTACAAGCATGGTGGTTTCCTGAGTGGTCTACATCAATTGTACTATTCAACAGAAGTCGAAGACAAAGTTGAACAGAAAAGGACACGCGTTGGCGACTGACAAGTGACCTTACCAGACCACGTGGGAATGCAGAAGTTTAACGCATGTGTAGACATGGGTTATACTTTGTCAACGCCTAGGGAACACAACATTCTATTTGTTTAAACAAATAGTGGTGCCAAACCGAATTGGGGTGTTCCTGTAAATAGCTACCAAAGAGGAAAGAAGGGAGCACGCTCTCTGACACAATTGTCCCCACAAGTACAGACATCCTATGTACCAGTAGACAATGGATCAATTACACGGATAGTAGGACTACTATAAATTGTTGTATCCACTATTGTAACAACTAGTGGTGTGGGTTTTATTATTTAGAGTCTAAAACGTGTAATAGCTTTAAGTTTATCCTCATAGCTATAATCTAGGTAAATCTGTATCAACCAACTATCATTCCGCCAAGGATAGTTGTAATTCTTTGTGATTTAATCAATAAAGAATAAACCGTTGAAAATTACTTTTGACTCTATTTAAATTACATGCTTGAATACTAAATTGTGTTTAACTGTTAAGTTAATTAAAAGAAGTTGTATTCACTCCCTCTCTACAATACTCATGTTGTTTATCAAGGGACCAACATCATATGTTGCCTCCAAATCAGCATAACAACTTTTCTTTGTAGCCAACTAGGCTTCAAGATCAGAAATTGTAGACGCAACAACTTCATGAGTCAGTATACGATGAGCCAACTCAATCTGATCTTGCTCGTGCTGGTGATCATTCACGACAATGTTAGCAAAACCATGTATCTTTTTAAGATAGTCTTCAATATGGAGGCACGTTTAGGTCGTCATCAGACTCATCACCATGATCATCATCAATTCATCATTTTTACCTTCACCCGAACGCTTAGAACCAATGTTATCATCATCAGCAGAAGCAGAACCAGTTAGAAACAAAAATGGTTTAATAGGAGAACAGTACCCTTGTAAATATCATAATCTGATGACTCAGCAAAACTATCAGCAGAAGAGTCGGATGAATCAGAGGGTACTGATAGAACAGTAGCAGCATCTTTGGTTACTGGTCCGAAACCTTGATTAAATTCACACTTAATAAGTTTCTAGGAACCATTAGGAGGTATATTAGAAGCAGTAGACAGAATAAAGTCATAAACAGCCTGCTCGGACAGAGTATCAGCATTTGCTACATGTTCAAAGAGAGCTTCATTCCCAGGTTTATCAAGCTGCTCCAGTAGGGCCATTAACTCATCATCTGGTAACTGTTGAACATAAACCATGGCAGATTTGGGATCAATAGTTAATCGGCACTTTATATTAGTTTAATGACTTCATATTTACAAAATAAATACATCAAATTGGGGGGATTTGACCAATTTGTACCTACAATTGCTATTACCGTTGATATAATTAAAAAAAGGTAACACTAAACTACGTAAATTTTGATCGATTTGACTTACTTTTGAATGAATTTAATATAATTTTCAACTTTTGACCGGCGTTGACCCGACCTTTCCAGCCGTTGGCCCGACTTTTGACCGTTGACGAACATATTAGACGCCGAGAGAGATACTCACCAAAACGCCGCAACAACCATCGCAACAGACGTCATTTGCAGCCATGATAATATGTTACACCTACGAGTATTCTACATGATCTTATCACTTTTTTTCTTTCTTTGCCGCCACCGAAACGGTGTGCCGCTTCCTTCAAAAACTGGTTTGACGTGCCGCTTCCATTAAGTAACAGTCTTTCACCACCAAGTAGCTTTCTTTCTATTCATGTTCCACGTCCGCGAATCCACCCTCATTTAATTTTCTTTTTCTAACAACCTAGTTGCGACTCAAAAAAGGATCGTTCTATACTTCTTAATCTCTTGATATTTGATTTTTTTATTCCTCTAGTGTGTAGTAGATTGGCACCACCGTTGTGGTCTACTTGATCGTATTTGACTTTGACTTATGTTTATCCGTTGTTTCTCTTGAAATATCTGCTTAGCTTTACGAATATTATTATTATTATTATTAGTGATGAAACTAAAAAAACAAAAAAAAGGAAGATGAAGTAGAGCTTTACTGATATTATTAGTGACGAAGTAAAAAAAAAAAAAAAATGGAAGATAAATCTACTTCGTGTGATGCATTTCCAAGAGCAAAAATCATCTCCAAATTCTAAAATTTTAATTTCTCTCTCTTTCTTATTTATTTATTTCCTTTCTTTTCATCTAGATTTTTTTCTATTTCTATCAAGGGAAAAGAAAAAAAGAATAGTAGTATCTTTTTCATATTTGTTTCCTATTTTACATGGCTTTATTTTATTTTATTCTCTCACTATTTAAAATTAAAAAAAAATTCCGCATCTACAAAATAATCTTCCTTTGTTTTATTTTATCTTTATTTCTTGCTGATTACGTTTTTATATGAAAAAAAGAGAGGAAAATTAAAAGCTATATAAAGTCCGATTTCCTTTGGTATTGAAACAACGATTCCCACAAAACCCTAACCACAATGGATAGTCGATCCAGCCGGAAACACAAAGATTCAGAAAGTCGATCTCCTTTGGTATTGAAACAACACCGCTCCAAATACCGAGACACCGACAGTGAATATCGCTGCCGTCGCCGTTCCGAAGGCGAGAGAATGGAAGATATCGATGATCGATTGAAGCTTGAGAAGTCATACGGCCGAGAAACCAGCAAAGATCGACATCATCATAAACGGAAAGATAGGAATGATGATATTGATGATGAAGATAGGTATTATGAGGCTCGGGAGAAACGAATTAGGGTTTTGGATGAACGCAAAAAGCGGAAGCGATTTGAAGATAAAGTTGCTGCTGATAGAGAAGAGAAGAGGAGGAGATTTGAAGATAAGAAAGAAGGAATTGATTTAGACAATGATGGAATTAAGCAAGAGAAATTGAATGGTGATAAATTGAAGAGTGAAGTTAAAGATGAATTGTTTGGTGGTTCCAAGGTCAATGGTGGTGGTGCAAACAGCCGCCACCCTCCTTCTAAGGTATCTCCCCTTTCTAGCAAACATGAAAATGAAGGAGTTAATAGTAACGGGACTTGTGCAGATGCTGGCAAGAGTGGTGGTATCTCTCGAGATGCTATTTCTAAGGCGAAAGCCACATTACTGAAGCTTGCAGCGAAGATGAAGAAAACCCCTATGTTGAACAAAGGTATTAACTCCAGCACTGATAGAATTGGTCAGATGTCTATAGTTGAACGAGTTAATAAAAGAATTATACTTATTAACATGTTCCCGCCAACTCTTCAACAACCCAAGCCTGCCAAGGCTCCCATCCTCTGTTTGGATCATTTGGGAAGGGAAGTGGATGAACATGGGAACGTGCAGGTGAATATACCAAAGTTAAACAATTTGACCACCCTTAAGGTTAACATTAACAAGCAGAAAAAAGATGCTTTCAAAATATTGAAACCTGAATTGGAAGTCGACCCACATAAAAATCCTCACTTTGATCCTCAAATGGGAATAGATAAAGTCAAACTTTTAAGGCCTAAAAAGATGACTTTTCAGTTCGTAGAAGAAGGTAAATGGACTAAGGAGGCTGAGATGATTAAGCTAAAGAGTCAATTTGGAGAAGCACAAGCACGAGAGTTTAGAGCAAAACAAGCTCATTTGGCGGAGGCGGAACCTGATATCAATCCAAATCTGATAGAGGTTTCAGATAGAATTATTATCAAAGAAAAGCCAAAGGATCCTATTCCTGATTATGAGTGGTGGGACGTACCACTTATAGAATTCGATAGCTACGGAAACATGACAGAAGTAAAGAAAGAAAAAGTCACATTATATGTCGAACACCCCCGTCCTATCCAGCCACCAGCCGAACCTACTCCACCACCACCTCAACCCTTAAAGCTTACCCAAAAAGAACGCAAAAAACTCCGCACTCAGAGACGCTTAGCTACCGAGAAAACCCGTCAAGAAATGATCAGACAAGGCCTTCTAGAACCATCCAAACCGAAAGTCAAAATGAACAATTTAATGAGAGTTGTTGGTTCAGAAGCGACCCAAGACCCTACTCGCCTTGAAATGGAGATAAGAAGTGCTGCGTCTGAACGCGAACAAGCCCATGTTGACAGAAACATTGCACGGAAGCTAACACCCGCTGAAAGACGTGAAAAGAAAGAAAGGAAACTTTTTGATGAAAAGAATAATAATAATACTCCCGAGACAATAGTTTCCGTGTACAAAGTTAATAATGACCTTTCTCATCCTCAAACAAGGTATAAAGTTGATGTTAATGCCCAAGAAAACCGGCTCTCTGGCTGTGCGGTTATGTCTCAGGGTGTTTGTGTGGTGGTGGTGGAAGGCGGTAACAAGTCCATAAAACGTTATCAGAAGTTGATGTTAAAACGTATAAATTGGGTGGCAGCTGCTGCTGTGAAAGAAGAGAATGAATATGAAGATCATGATGATGATGATGAAAAACCCAATAATGAGTGTGCCCTTGTTTGGCAAGGGAATGTTGCAAAACCAAGTTTTCATAGGTTTTCCGTCCACGAGTGCAGGACTGAAATTACTGCCCGTAAGGTGCTTTCTGATGCCGGGGTCGGTCATTATTGGGACCTGGCGGTTAATACACAATTTTGAAAGTAAGGTGTTTCCTGATGCTCTGCCCGTAATGTGTTTCATCGCTGGATATAGTTATTTGACTCCCGCTGAACTAGCTGATATTGTTGCCCGTGTATTCCAACATGAATTGATTACGTGATTTATACTTGATTTTTATTAGTACATTTACTTTAATATATGTTAAATATTATCAGCAATAAGAGTATCTTGTGTCATTGAAATTTAGATATTGTCTTTTTTTAACATATATATTGGATATTTTCATTATTGTTAGCAGTATGTGTGGTTTTAATGGTTGCTTATTTTTGTTAATTGCAGTTTTGTATACAATTGAGTTTCAAAAGCGCTGGTTAGCAACATATCAGGCCAGTCGGGTTGTATACAAACTTTGTTAATTGCTGTTTTACCTTAAAGTTCGGGTAATTACTTGTGTAACCAGATAATTATTAATAGAATCATTATATAATCAGTAACACTAACAGTACTACTATCAACAGACTATATCGGGTGCATACAAAGCATTAGCTCCATCTGGCCAAGTCGGCAAAGCAAACAAAACGAAAATGGCGATCGACCTCATAAACCTCAGCTCAAGTAAGAACATGTTACCGAAAAGCTACTTTTTAAACTGCTTAACATGTATACGTAATCAGTACATAGTACTAGAATTTGCGCTCATAGTCCCTACCATATATTGTATGTGCAACTATAAGAGTAAACAAAACATATAATCATCAACGTTTGGATTTACCTTAAAATCTCATACCTAGAACTTGCACAACATTAGATATAAGACTATACTTAATCATATTTAAGGTTTTCATTAATATAGATAGCAACGGATAAAACACAAAAGACGATTTGCATACTTGTAATATCACACTTGCTGTTCAAAACAAAAAATAAAATAAATAAATAAATAAATAAATAAATAAATAAATAAATAATAATAATAATAATAATAATAATAATAATAATAATAATAATAATAAATAAATAAATAAATAAAACACAATAGTATAACACCCAACATCAACATTATTACTGTGGACACGTCTAACCATATAGCGGCAGCATAATATCTTTGGCCCTATGGAATGATCATGCTGCATACAGTATTACAAAACTACAGAGCAACAAAACTACAGAGCATATTAAGCAATTTGATATTACATACAATTAAGCAAGTAATCAATTTGATATTACATACAGTATTTGATACGATGGAATGCTCCACACATGAAGATCAACAAAACTACAGAGCATGTTAAGCAAGTATATTATTCTAACACGCACATATCACAATCCCCTCTATACCTTAAAAGACAATAATACTAATTAGTGAATAAATGTTTCTAAAACCTTCTTTAAAGCCGCCTTTAGATCATGAAATGACCATCACAAGCCCCTTCATCTAATCTAATGGTCAATATTAATCCCATACTCGTATTCACCAATAAATAAACTTTTTTGTTATTAATTTCCCGAAATGCCCCATAATTAAATTACACGGGACGAAGCATCGTGTAACGATTAGCCATGCAAACCGCCCTACTGATAAGTTTTGCAGTTTTCAGACCATAATTTAATCGTTCTATTTTGAATTCAGATCTAATAGCTATGCACACCGTCCTTCTGATAAGTTTGTCCTCAATCCTTTTGCAACTATTCTTTCTTCTTCTTCTTCTTAAAAATCCTTAATCCATCTCCTCCATAAATTAGTCGTCATTATTTAAAGCATATGATTTTCGGGTTCAACATTGCAAAAAATTACAATATCATATCCAAACAGAAACGAGCTATTTGTAAATGGAATCGATAGAGTCTATAGGGTTTTACTTAAATCTATGACTTTTGAGTGTCATATATCAGTTTATATGGGTACTTTGGGTTGGATTCGAACATATAAAGAGGAGATGGGTAGTAATGATCTTAATTATACTTTGTAAACGTGTGTATGTTTCCAGTGTCCTAGACTTATCCAATGGTGTTGTTTTGGTGTGTGTAAAAAACTTAGATTTTTGCAAAAGAGTCTATAGGGTTTTACTTAAGATCAGTGTAAATGATATGAGAGGAAAAGATAAAATATTCAGAAGTGGAGATGGGTGAAAGTATAGATGCAGATAAGTTTATAAGTGTTATAGTTTCACTACATGTTTCAGTTGTACTTACGTAACACACGCTGAATAATTTTTTTGTTTTTGATTTTAGTTTTCGTCAACACATGAGTAACATACTATATAATTACTCCCTACTAAATTGGAAACAAATACTGATCGATAAAGAAGTTTTTACTTCTCATTTAAAGGAAGCCAAGACCATCGGGGAAAATAGTGTGTTGAAGAGACGAATAGCGTACGCTTTAGGAACATTTGGCTTTGCTAATTATACCAACTCTAAAGACATTAAATATGGTGTAAGTTGCTTAAGGAATCCATATGGACAATGACCTATATTCAGGTAATTTGCTAACTTGTATCACACTTTTAAATACTGGACTATACTATTCATCAGTTAACATATGGCTTACAAGTTTATGAATGTAGCTGCAAAATGGGTAGAAACCTCATCGCTGTAATGTTAGTTTGGTCATTCTGGAAGTGGGCCAAATTCACCCTTTTACTTGTAAGTTGTAGCATAGTTAGCGAAGCATACAGTGGTACATTTGTGAATCCCCAACTGTAGTTTACTACATTTTTTGTTACATTTATTACTTGGAGCTGTTTGATGGAAACATAGCTCAAAAGTAATTGATATCTCTAGAATTGATTAATAAAATTTTTATAAATAATGAGATATCAACATATTCACCTATGTTAAAATTATAAATGGGTGTTTGTGTTAGCTTATGTTGTCTTACTACCGATCTTGGTTTTTGTTTTTCCAGGATGTTGATGTGGTAAGATGGATATGGTAGAGGAAGACTAGAATGGCGAAATATTATGTTGGAACCCAGATTGTTACAAGGTAAAAAGGCAGAATATATTCGCTTTAATTCATTAAATTGAGGGTGTGACCCTTTTCCTTTTTATGATCAACTAACATGTGTTGTCAGTTTATTTTTTTTTTTTTTTTGAAAGGCAAGTATTTTATTATCAATAAAAAAGAACAAACAACTAGCAAGCAGCTAGCAAATACAAATAAACCACAAAAAAAAACCTCACATTCAGACCAAAAACGATCTAACTAACATGTGTTGTCAGTTTATTTTTTTTAAGCTTTTAATATTTTTTTTTTTTTAAAATATACACATTTGTAACAAAATATAAAATAGTGATCACAGGCTGGCCAATTACGTGGAAAGACTTTGTCAGAGATATAAAGGATTCTCACCACAAGACAACGAACTATGACATTATTTATAACCTCAAAAGATTAATGGCATGAATATGTGGGAAACTACACAAAAGACTTATAGACATAAAAAAAAAAAAAAGTTGCATTATTACCGCCTACAACTTTATAGGTCGAACCTATTATCAAATACGAACAGTTGATTACTACTATTTTTGAATTTAAGTCTGTTACTTTATTTTGAACGAGATTTTGTATTTATCTTTTTGTACATCTGAAATTTTGAAATGTTATATTGTTTATTTGTGTTATCATGGTTGAAAATTGTCTTTAAATATCATTATTCAATAAAAATTACGAAATCGTGAGTCTTTAACTAGTTAATAACTATTAAAAATAAACAGTTACTTAGGGACGGAACAACACTAGCAAACTTCAATGTCTTCTCATCGATAGCAGACAAAATACTCAATCAAGATTGTTTTTTACAACTCACAAATGAAATGGGGTACCGACAACATGGACCAAGTCCCACCAATAATTGAAACAATGAATGAATCAACTTACATCTACCAGTTCCATTACAATCAACAATCAATGAGTGACACCCGGAATTCATGCTGGACGAATGTTGTTCTATTGACAGATACTTAATAAAATGACGAAGGAACGCCTTCTCTCTTGTGTTATGGTTTTGCTTCCTTATATGGGAAGACGTGACTAAACCTAAAAGGTAAAAAGGCACAATATATTCTCTTTAATTCATTAAATTGAGGGTGTGACCCTTTTCCTTTTTAGGATTAACTAAGATGCATGTGTTGTCAGTTTATTTAATACCATCACCAGGCTTGCTAAAGTCATGTTTGACTAATTTTAGTCAAACCTTCAACTTCGTTTTTGTTTACTTAGACTTTGTACAATGGCATGATATTATTGTGTTCCTGTGTTAAACAAATTTATGTAACCATGCCTAGATGATTGGCGATCAAATTTCAAAAATGAAATATTTGAAAGCTACTATCTTAGAAAAAGAGGTTAAACTAAGTACATATCTTAATAAGTTAGAAACCACTATAGCACATACTTTAACTCGGAAAGACTTACTTAATAAAGGTGATGAATCTGCCATGTCAAATTACGAAAATTGTATGTCAAGTTTAGTTGGAAAGCTATGTATTATGCACAACTTTATAGATCATGTAAAATCATCGATACATTTTAAGCTTTTAATATCTATATATACATACATATATATAAAGCGCATTCAAATAATCCTACGTGTCAATTTCTTATTAATCCGAATTAGATAAATCCTATGTGTCATTCTATTAATCAATTTGATTTACAAAATCCTATGTGTCGTTTTATTATTAAAATCAATTAAATAATTAAAATAGATCTTATAAAGATTGGACCAAAATTTAATTAAATACAATTAAATATTTAAATTACTCAATTGAATATATCCTTTAAATAGATTTGGCTGATATTAAATTTTATTTTGTTCGATGACTTATTACTCTGTAGATCACTTTTCTACGTACTCTATATATGTAAGTCACATACAGGTACCAGTGTACCACAAACACAATCATAATACATAATGCAAAAAATATTTTTTCCTAAACAACTATTGTGATAAACTATTACCGCACTATTATACACTTTAAAGTTTTATCTAACTGTATCTATATTAATCAATACACTTTAGAGGTAAATCACTTCACTATTTAATATAAACTCAAAAAAAATTCATCAAAATTTTTGAACGAATTTATATTTCTGTTCGCTGTAAGTTAGGTTCTACCGCCATCACCATTCAACTCAAAATAATTTTTCGAACTAAACGCAATAAAATGTATTCGACACGGAGTTTTGATGCACTACTAACAGAGCATTTCTTTTTAACAATAAATATGGAAGTGATTTGAATTTACATTTTAAGTCTTTAAAATATTTATGAAAATGCAAATATAACTATTATAATATTAATTATACATAACGACTCCCGAGAACCCTTATTTTGCTGAAACGACTAACAACTTTTTAATAATTAAACTCGCGAGTTACACTTTTATTTAAAAAATAAATGTATATAATAATTATAAAATAATATAACTTAGACTTTATCAACGTGTTTTTATGTGACACGTTCCATGACAAATTATCAATGGGCTCATATTTTCTCTGAATATTACGTAGTATATAATTTATATATAATTAAAAAGATATTAATAGTGACAAATAAAAAAATGTAGACATTAAGTTCCTAACCAATGTTGTAAATCTCCTTATTTCTCCCCGAGATCTCTCCGAGATCTCATTTTTGGAAGTCCACCGAGACGAGATGTCCATCTCCTGAGATTTCTAAGTCAACGGGGTCAAACTTGGTCAAAGCCACGATTTCTCGAAATATTTCGCTCATTTCTCGAATTTTCTCATAAAATCTCGCAATATTTAGGATTTTCTCGCTCATTTCTTGCATTTTCTTGTAAAATCTTATAAAAATGTATATAAATATACATATATTGATTTATTTGTATATATTTATATTATAATAACTAAAAAGTCAACGTAAGTCAACGCCCGAGATCTCCCCGAGATTTTTCGAGATGCCGAGATTTCCTAAAATATGTCCAAACGAGATCTCCCCAAGATTCGAGATCTCCAACCTTGTTCCTAACACAGTCCAAAACTGTTTTTAAAATTTGTTAACACCACGTCCTCTTAAACTCAAAGGAACTTTTAATATTTGTTCAACACCACGAATTCTTAAACTCAACAGAATTTTTAAAATTTATCAATAGCACGGGCTCTTTAATAATTTTACTTTTTTTTCTATTTTTCAATATCGCTATTTCATACTAATATGAACTGCAATATACATTTTTTTGTGCGGTGTTTTTACACACTCGTGCATCGCACGGGCTCTAAAATCTAGTATATATATATATATATATATATATATATATATATACACACACACACACAAACATTTGTAGCAAAATATAAAATAATGATTACAGGTTGGCCAATTACGTGGAAAGGTTTTGTCTGAGATGTAAATGATACTCACCACAAGACAACAAACTATTACATTATTTACAATTCATGATCATCTCAAAAGATTAATGGCATGAATATGTTGGAAACTATACAAAAGACTTGATAGACATAAAAAGAAGTTGCATTATCGCCGTCTGCAACTTTATAGGTCGGACCTATTAGCAAATACGAATAGCTAATTACTACTACTTTTGAATTTAAGTTTGTTACTTTATTTTGAACAAGATTTTGTATTTATTATTATTGTACATTTGATATTTTGAAATGTTATATTGTTTATTTGTGTTATCATGGTTGAAAAGTGTCTTTAAATATCATTATTCAATAAAACACGCGACATTGCGGGTCTTTAACTAGTTAATAGCCGTTGTAAAAAAAAAAAATTAAATCAATTTTTATAAATACCACATTTCTCATATCATATTTTTCACACATTTCTTTCAATATTCTCTCATTATTTATATATTTTTTTATAAACAAACTTTAATATGAAATTTTTGTTTCAACTTTTTGATATATGAAATTCGGGTGAAGAATACGAGTTGGATCTTTTACGAGGATATGTCAAAGAATTAGATGCTGAAGAGGCTGAAAGTTCTACTCAACGAGTTTCAATGTCTTGAATTCAATGTCTTGAATTTACATTCGTAGAAATCGTGAACTTGCAGCACAATATGTACACAAGCACTACTTTCAAGAGAACCCAATGTATACAGAAAACATTTTAGAAGACGTTTTAGAATGAGTAGCGAACTATTCTTGCGCATCGTCAATGATATAAGTAATTACGATGTAGAACCTTTACCAACACATTTTGATTTTTTTAAACAAAAAAATGATGCCCTTGGTCAACAAGGTTTTACTACGATATAAAAATGTACATCGGCGTTGCGTCAATTGACTTATGATACAACATCGGACATGTTTGATGAATACTTACAAACGGTCGAAGGTACAACTCGTGAAACAGAAGAAAAAGAAATACGATATAGGGACGTTCATAACCAACTTCGACAAGATCTCACTGAATACATTTGGGGTCTTCCATCAAACTTTCGAAGTTAAAATGCTTAACTTTTCGAAGTTGTAATTTTTCTTTTTTAGGACTTTGAATTTTAATCGTTTAATTTTCTATTTTTCATTTTATGAATTTTAATAAATTGTTGATTTTTAATTTTTTTTTAGGAATTTTAATAAATTATAATCATTTATTTTTAATTTGTGATATATTAATTTCTTTTATATTTAATTAATAATAATTTTCAAACGGCTACATTTTAAACCTAAACAGTTAAATTTAAATGAATAAATTCAAACTGATACATTTTCAGACCACTACATTTTTCACTATATATACCCCATCACTTTCTTAACTCAAAATTACATTCAAATACACAGAATCCCCTATGATTGTCTCATTCGACATTTATTATAGAGGTGAATTCGATGGTGATTACAAAGTTTACGATTACAAGTGTACATCAAAAGTTTCGTTTGCAGAAATTGACATTCGTGACTGGGGTTTAGAAACCTTGTTAGCATTTTTGAAGCAAAATGTACCATTTCACCACACATATATGTTATATTACGAAGACGACTGTCTTCCGAAATTGTGCGTTATGAACCTTCGTACCGACGAAGCATGGTACGGTATCAAAGAAACTCTCCCTCTACGTTCAAATCGAATATCTCTGTATTTGATTTTTGAAGAAGACGATCCATCATGTCAACCTGGTTACCATACTGATGGCCGTAATTTTTCAGATATTATTCTGAATCCGAATAGTAACTTGTCTTTGTTTTAGTTTAAGTATGTCGTACTTTAAATAAATTGTAATTTTTCTTTTTTATGACTTTTAATTATGTCGTACTTGTTTTTAATTAGGAAGAAAATGTAACCGTGTTTGTTTTTATTAATAAAAGTGTTATATTAAAAAATTATCGTATTATATTAATTAAATAATAATAACAATAATAATAATAATAATAATAATAAAATAATAAAAACAAACAAAAATGAAAAATAAAATGAAAATATGGGACCCATTTTCTTATCACACAACCATCACGCCTTATCATTACAATTTTCATCACGTCATCACGCCATACCATTACCAAATTAGCACTATACCTCATAAAAACACTCATCACGCCCCATCACGCCGGTATCAGTAAAAATTAGCTTATATTATTTCATTCTCAATAAATGCGCTAAATAATCTATTTATTCATCATCTTTTAAGTTACGGTCTTTTACATTGTAACTAATCAATAGAAGGTGATTCTCACACACTACTTTTTGATCAATATACTGTAACATCCCGCCTTTTTCCATTTACTTTTCCATTTAACTATTTAAGTTCCGTTATATGTTTATAACACATCTCGTTAATACGCGTTTGAATTATCTCGTTTAGGTAATTCCCGTACCCGTTTCCTAAGTTGAGGGACTAAAGTTGCCAAATGGAGAAAGAGATGACTAGGTCAACTAGTCAACTCTTTCCTCTCCATTCATTCTATCACCTCCCCAAAAATAATACTTCACCTTTTTCTCTCAAAACCCTCAAACCTTCAATCATCATCCAAATTCGTTCAAGAAGGATTCGATCAAAACAAATTGCATATTTGAACTCCTCGTGATCTCCTCTTCGTTTCCATACCGATTTCATCAATTTTGGGTAACTTTCTAAAATCACTAGATTTTGTGTTCTTGATGTTTTTAACTTATAAAAGTGTTAATTAGTGTCTATGGCTCAAGTCTAACACGAATATATGATTTATATGCTCGATCTCGTTGTTTTAGTGTAACTAGCATGAACTTGAATTTTGGTGTGTTGTTCTTGAATTTTGGATGATCATATGTTGTTAGATGTTAAAAGTTGATGTTTTAATTGTGTTCCTAACATCACTAGCTTCAAATTGGTATGTAGGTTGACATGGATTAGTTTCATATGCAAGATTGTTGAATTTGTGATTTTGGATTAGGGTTTGATGAGCTTTACATGAACTTTTGATGCGTCAAATGCTATGAGATATTGTTGTTAAGTGTTTTGTTGCAATGTGTGTTGGATTACCTTCGAAACGGCATAACATACATGTAAATTGGTTGCCCGAATCATAAAATGCGTTTTTGGAACTTAAACTTTGATTATGAATGTTTAATTACGGTTTTTGGTTGTTTTAAGTACAAGTTTGATTGATGATATGTGTTTAGTTGCATTCTTCGTCAAATTACCTTTCCAACGATGTATGATAGGCGTTATAAGTGTTTGCGGGTCAAGAATTGTGTTAGAATTGGTTTTGGTTCGTGCATAATTAAAAAGCAGAAAAATAGCTGAAGCAGCAGGGTGGCGCGGCGCGCCATACCCCCCGCGCGGCGCGCCGAATGGCCTGGACAGATTCTGTCCAATTTGGTCAATTTTCGAATAATGTTTGGCATGCTACGCACCTCCGATTAACATGTAACTTGGCCAACATGCTCATATATGATTTCTAAGATTAGAAAAATAGTTCGGAACCCGACCCGAACGTGTTGACTTTCGTTGACTTTGACCGACCAAAGTTTGACTTTTTGTCAAACTTAACCAAATGATTATGCAACCTTCCTAACTTATTTATATACTTGTATCTTGCATGAAACTTGGCAATTTGATTTCACATGCTAAATAATCGAGTCGTAACGAGCCATAGGACTAATTGAACATCTTTGACCTATCGTGTTTACCGTTATTGATACAACCTATTGTTTAGGTCAAGACTAGCATTGTTCTTTGCACACGTTTACTTGTTGAAGTACTTTACTACTCGTGCACTCAAGGTGAGATCATAGTCCCACTTTTACACTTTTAACTTACTTTTGGGATGAGAAAACATAAACGATACTTTTGAACTAAGTGAACACAAGAACGGGAAAACAAACATTCTACATACGAGTTTAGAACGAAAATCCTCAATCCGATTATCATTAGTTACATCAGATGGTGTAAGCGAGAACTTATGTTATATGGCCATATGGGTTTGACAAACCCTCATTCAAACGGTTCGCTACCGTTTACGAATGAAATATATTTTCGGGAACAGTGTTGTTCTAGCACTAATTGATGGGGTATTCAACGGACGGAACGTTAAGCTTTGATAATTGGGTGCTCGTGAATATTAACTTTTAGAATGTACTATGGCTTTATCGATGTTGCAAATCTTGTGGTTCAACTTACTATTACTCATTTACTTATTTAAACCTATGATTTCACCAACGTTTTCGTTGACAGATTCTCTATGTTTTTCTCAGGTCCTTGAACTTAGGTGATACATGCTTCCGCTCATACTATTTGATACTTGCATTGGATGTCGAGTATACTTGCATACGTGGAGCGTCTTTTGACTACTTTTAATCGTGTCGCATGTGTTTTACACAAACTTTAAACATTGTTATGTACTTGTTGTGGAAACTACTTTTGTAAACTTTGAAACACCCTTATTTATGAAATGAATGCGACATACTTTTCGGTCAAACTTTGTTATAAAGACTTACGACCATGTAATGGGACCATACGTAGATGACGCCGTCATTTGACGATTTGTCGGGGTCGCTACAAGTGGTATCAGAGCCAGGTTTAACCTTAGCCGTAAAGGTAGTCACGCGCGCCGGCTGTTAGGCCGGGCACTCATACGGACTATGCTTTTTGGCGGGTTAATCGTAGAGGGGGTTCTCACAGTGTTACCTGTGACGAAGCATTGGCTCTTACCCCTTGCGATCCCTTGGAATTTGAGGGTTGGCAGTTTGGCAGAAATGCGGGCCGTAAAATCAGTGTCTGAGGTACACTC
The DNA here is from genome assembly GCF_046630445.1 of Rutidosis leptorrhynchoides. Taxonomy (NCBI): domain Eukaryota; kingdom Viridiplantae; phylum Streptophyta; class Magnoliopsida; order Asterales; family Asteraceae; genus Rutidosis; species Rutidosis leptorrhynchoides. The sequence goes on along the minus strand of NC_092337.1, from coordinate 338,006,526 downwards.
AGTGGTCACCAAGCGGTTAGCTGGAAAGGCACTGGGTGGGTTTCTACCCCATCTGTCGCTACAAGTGGTATCAGAGCTTTGGTTGTAGGGATTTAGAGTTCATTGGTGTCAACCCCGAGTCTTAGGGTACATTGGTGAGTCTAGACTACAACCGGCATATAGACTTGACATAGGAATTACTTGACAAATTGTGCATTTATACTCTAACTCTTCTACTCATATCTACTCTTATTCTATCTAAATCTTGCGTTATATAATTTAATTGACACGCCACCTTGACTATATGACGTAATGTCGAATGCACATATGAATTAGGGTAATATAATTCCCGGAAATTATATTACGGTGACTCATATGAACATACCGACATTATGACATAAAGAATTTAAGGCGGGTCAAGGATAATTTTCTCTCTATCTTTATTCCATATCACGGTTAGTATTATTTAGAATACTAACCAACGGTATTATTTTGTTTTGAAGGAACAATGGCTCCTCGTCGTGTACGCCGCAATGAAACTCCCGAACAAGCTCTCGAACGGATGATAGCTACCGCCGTAGATGCGGCCATGGCCGGTCACTCTTCCAACAACAATAACAATAACAACAACCACAACAACAACAATGGGGCCGGTAACTCAAACGAGGGATGCTCCTACAAAGCTTTCATGGGGTGCAAACCTCACACTTATGATGGAACCGGTGGACCGGTTGTGCTTACTCGTTGGTTTGAACAAACCGAGGCCGTCTTTAGCATAAGCGGTTGTCGGGATCAAGACAAGGTCAAATACTCCACCCACACGTTCTCCGGTGTTGCTCTCACTTGGTGGAACACCTATGTTCAATCGGTGGGTACCGATGAAGCTCATGCCCTCTCTTGGGCCGACTTGAAGGAAAAGATGATTGTCGAATACTTTCCGCGCGAAGAAACCCGAAAGCTCGAGGAAGAACTAAGAGCTTTGAAAGCGGTCGGAAACGATCTTAAGGCTTATAATCAACGCTTCGCCGAACTATCCTTGATGTGTCCTAATCTTGTTAACCCCGAATCTCAAAGGATTGAGCTCTACATGCTCGGTCTTCCAAAAAGCATCAAACAAGGGGTGATGTCATCCAAACCCACTACTCATCAAGCCGCTATGAACATGGCTCGCCAACTAATTGAAACGGTTGACGAAATCGTAGCGCCGGCTCCTAAGGCCGAGGACAAGTCGGGTGGCAACAAAAGGAAATGGGAAGCCACTCCATCAACTAACTACAACAACAACACCTTCACCAAAAAGCCCTTCAACAACGACGGCAAGAAGGGTTATGTCGGAAACTTACCTTTGTGCAACAAGTGCCACAAACATCATTACGGCGAATGTAACAAACTAATTTGTCACCGTTGCCAAGGAGTTGGTCATAGGGCCAACAATTGCACAAGCACCGCCCCCGTCGCTCGAAAGGGGCCCAATCCCCCAAAAACGGTCACTTGTTACGAATGTGGCCAAACAGGCCATTATAAGAACGAATGCCCGAAGAAGAAAGCCAACCCCAACAACCGAGGCCGAGCCTTTAACATCAACACCGAGGAAGCCCGAGATGACAATGAACTAGTCACGGGTACGTTTCTTCTCAACAACTCTTATGTTACTTGCTTATTCGATTCGGGTGCCGATAAATGTTTTGTGTCCAAGACTTTAGCTCCTACCCTTTGCACTCCACCACACCCTTTAGATACTACTTATTCCATCGAAGTGGCCGACAGAAAACTCTTAAGTGCCGACAAATATTACCGGGGGTGTACTTTGAACATTTTGGGTAAAGAATTTGAAATTGACTTGATACCCATGGAACTAGGAAGCTTTGATGTAATAATCGGTATGAATTGGTTAGTCAAAACGAAATCTCACATTCTTTGTGATCTTAACGCAATCCGAATTCCTATCGAGAATGGTGAACCTTTGATTGTTTATGGCGATAAGAGTTGCACCAGACTCAACCTCGTTTCGTGCCTTAAAGTTAGAAAACTACTCCGTAAGGGTTGTTTTGCGATCCTTGCCCACGTTAAGAAAGTCGAGTCCGATGAGAAGCACATCGATGATGTGCCAATTGTTAGTGACTATTCCGATGTATTTCCCGATGAATTGCCGGGTCTTCCGCCTCATCGACCGGTTGAATTCCAAATCGATCTTATTCCGGGAGCCGCACCCGTAGCGCGTGCACCATATAGACTCGCTCCATCTGAAATGCAAGAATTGCAAAGTCAAATCCAAGAACTACTTGATCGTGGTTTTATCCAACCTAGCCATTCACCTTGGGGCGCTCCGATTTTGTTTGTTAAAAAGAAAGACGGATCCCTACGAATGTGCATTGATTATCGCGAACTAAATAAATTGACGGTTAAGAACCGATATCCTCTTCCTCGCATCGATGACCTCTTTGATCAACTACAAGGGTCTTGTGTATATTCGAAAATCGATCTCCGCTCGGGTTATCATCAATTGAGGGTTAAGGGGGAAGATGTCTCCAAAACCGCTTTCCGAACTCGTTATGGTAGTTATGAATTCCTTGTCATGCCATTTGGTCTCACTAACGCACCGGCGGTATTCATGGATCTTATGAACCGCGTGTGCAAACCGTATCTCGATAAATTCGTTATTGTGTTCATCGATGACATATTGATCTATTCTAAAAATGAAGAAGAGCACGAACAACATCTCCGACTTGTGCTTGAACTTTTAAGACAAGAACAACTCTATGCCAAATTCTCCAAGTGTGAATTTTGGTTAAAGGAAGTTCAATTTCTTGGTCATGTTGTAAGTGACCAAGGTATTAAAGTCGATCCATCGAAAATCGAAGCCATTAGCAAATGGGAGACTCCTACTACTCCTACTCACATTCGTCAATTTTTGGGTCTCGCCGGGTACTATCGTAGATTCATCGAAAATTTCTCTTTGGTTGCACGTCCTCTAACCGCCTTGACTCACAAGGGAAAGAAATTCATTTGGGCGACCGAACATGAATCCGCATTCCAAATCTTGAAAACAAAGCTAACCACCGCTCCTATCTTGTCACTTCCCGAAGGCAATGATGACTTTGTTGTATATTGCGATGCTTCAAAACATGGTTTTGGGTGTGTATTGATGCAACGAACGAAAGTCATTGCTTATGCTTCTCGACAACTTAAAATTCATGAACGAAACTATACGACACATGATCTCGAACTCGGAGCCGTTGTCTTTGCACTTAAAATGTGGAGACACTATCTTTATGGAACCAAGAGTACTATCTTTACCGACCACAAAAGTCTCCAACACATTTTCGATCAAAAGCAACTAAACATGAGACAACGACGGTGGATTGAAACTTTGAACGATTACGATTGCGAGCTTCGTTACCATCCCGGGAAGGCAAATGTAGTAGCCGATGCCTTAAGTCGAAAAGAAAGAGTGGTGCCTCTCCGTGTCCGAGCTTTAAACATCACCATTCACACCAACCTTAATAGCCAAATTCGGGTAGCCCAAGATGAGGCTCTTAAGGATGAAAACATCTCTCTCGAACACTTGAACGTCCTCACCTCTCGATTCGAAGTTAAAGAAACCGGACTCCGATATTTCGCCGGAAGAATTTGGGTGCCTAGTTATGGGGACCTACGAAGCCTTATTTTAGATGAAGCCCATAAGTCACGATACTCGATTCACCCCGGTGCCAATAAGATGTACCACGACCTTAAACAACTATATTGGTGGCCGAACATCAAAAGGGACGTAGCTACTTATGTTTCCAAGTGTTTGACATGTTCCAAGGTCAAAGCCGAACACCAAAGACCGTCCGGACTACTTCAACAACCCGAAATCCCGCAATGGAAGTGGGAAAGGATAACGATGGATTTTATCACAAAACTACCAAAAACGACGGGCGGTTATGATACCATTTGGGTTATTGTTGACCGTCTCACCAAATCCGCACACTTCCTTGCCATGAAAGAAACGGACAAAATGGAGAAACTTGCACAACTTTACATTAAGGAGATCGTAGCCCGACACGGTGTACCATTATCGATTATCTCCGACCGAGATGGCCGTTTCGTTTCTAGATTTTGGCGTACATTGCAAGAAGCGTTGGGAACGCGTTTAGACATGAGCACCGCATATCATCCTCAAACCGATGGACAAAGCGAACGTACAATTCAAACCTTAGAGGACATGTTACGAGCTTGCGTGGTTGATTTCGGAAAAGCTTGGGACAAGCACTTACCTCTCGCCGAGTTCTCTTACAACAATAGTTATCACGCGAGTATTAAAGCCGCACCTTTTGAAGCGCTATATGGCCGCAAATGTCGTTCACCTCTTTGTTGGGCCGAGGTAGGCGACGTGCAAATCACCGGACCCGAACTCATTCACGAAACCACCGAGAAAATCGTTCAAATCCGAGATAGGCTTAGGACGGCCCGAAGTCGTCAAAAGAGCTATACCGACAAACGACGCAACGATCTTGAATTTCAAATCGGTGACCGAGTAATGTTAAAAGTCGCACCTTGGAAGGGTGTAATCCGTTTTGGGAAACGCGGGAAGCTAAATCCGCGGTATATTGGTCCTTTCGAAATCTTGGAGCGTATTGGAACCGTTGCTTATCGTTTAGATCTTCCGCCTCAATTGAGCTCCGTTCATCCTACTTTCCATGTATCCAACTTGAAAAAGTGTCTTGCCGAACCCGATATCGTCATTCCTCTCGAGGAGCTTACCATTGATGACAAACTTCATTTTGTGGAGGAACCGGTTGAAATTGTGGACACCTCCGTCAAGACATTGAAACAAAGCCGAATCCCGATTGTCAAGGTTCGTTGGAATGCCAAAAGAGGACCCGAGTTTACTTGGGAAAGACAAGATCAAATGCAAAGGAAGTATCCTCATCTATTCGTGAATTCGGAAACGCGAGATCTCGAGGAAGAAACAACGACTACTACGCCTACTTAAATTTCGGGACGAAATTTCTTTTAAGGTGTAGGTAATGTAACATCCCGCCTTTTTCCATTTACTTTTCCATTTAACTATTTAAGTTCCGTTATATGTTTATAACACATCTCGTTAATACGCGTTTGAATTATCTCGTTTAGGTAATTCCCGTACCCGTTTCCTAAGTTGAGGGACTAAAGTTGCCAAATGGAGAAAGAGATGACTAGGTCAACTAGTCAACTCTTTCCTCTCCATTCATTCTATCACCTCCCCAAAAATAATACTTCACCTTTTTCTCTCAAAACCCTCAAACCTTCAATCATCATCCAAATTCGTTCAAGAAGGATTCGATCAAAACAAATTGCATATTTGAACTCCTCGTGATCTCCTCTTCGTTTCCATACCGATTTCATCAATTTTGGGTAACTTTCTAAAATCACTAGATTTTGTGTTCTTGATGTTTTTAACTTATAAAAGTGTTAATTAGTGTCTATGGCTCAAGTCTAACACGAATATATGATTTATATGCTCGATCTCGTTGTTTTAGTGTAACTAGCATGAACTTGAATTTTGGTGTGTTGTTCTTGAATTTTGGATGATCATATGTTGTTAGATGTTAAAAGTTGATGTTTTAATTGTGTTCCTAACATCACTAGCTTCAAATTGGTATGTAGGTTGACATGGATTAGTTTCATATGCAAGATTGTTGAATTTGTGATTTTGGATTAGGGTTTGATGAGCTTTACATGAACTTTTGATGCGTCAAATGCTATGAGATATTGTTGTTAAGTGTTTTGTTGCAATGTGTGTTGGATTACCTTCGAAACGGCATAACATACATGTAAATTGGTTGCCCGAATCATAAAATGCGTTTTTGGAACTTAAACTTTGATTATGAATGTTTAATTACGGTTTTTGGTTGTTTTAAGTACAAGTTTGATTGATGATATGTGTTTAGTTGCATTCTTCGTCAAATTACCTTTCCAACGATGTATGATAGGCGTTATAAGTGTTTGCGGGTCAAGAATTGTGTTAGAATTGGTTTTGGTTCGTGCATAATTAAAAAGCAGAAAAATAGCTGAAGCAGCAGGGTGGCGCGGCGCGCCATACCCCCCGCGCGGCGCGCCGAATGGCCTGGACAGATTCTGTCCAATTTGGTCAATTTTCGAATAATGTTTGGCATGCTACGCACCTCCGATTAACATGTAACTTGGCCAACATGCTCATATATGATTTCTAAGATTAGAAAAATAGTTCGGAACCCGACCCGAACGTGTTGACTTTCGTTGACTTTGACCGACCAAAGTTTGACTTTTTGTCAAACTTAACCAAATGATTATGCAACCTTCCTAACTTATTTATATACTTGTATCTTGCATGAAACTTGGCAATTTGATTTCACATGCTAAATAATCGAGTCGTAACGAGCCATAGGACTAATTGAACATCTTTGACCTATCGTGTTTACCGTTATTGATACAACCTATTGTTTAGGTCAAGACTAGCATTGTTCTTTGCACACGTTTACTTGTTGAAGTACTTTACTACTCGTGCACTCAAGGTGAGATCATAGTCCCACTTTTACACTTTTAACTTACTTTTGGGATGAGAAAACATAAACGATACTTTTGAACTAAGTGAACACAAGAACGGGAAAACAAACATTCTACATACGAGTTTAGAACGAAAATCCTCAATCCGATTATCATTAGTTACATCAGATGGTGTAAGCGAGAACTTATGTTATATGGCCATATGGGTTTGACAAACCCTCATTCAAACGGTTCGCTACCGTTTACGAATGAAATATATTTTCGGGAACAGTGTTGTTCTAGCACTAATTGATGGGGTATTCAACGGACGGAACGTTAAGCTTTGATAATTGGGTGCTCGTGAATATTAACTTTTAGAATGTACTATGGCTTTATCGATGTTGCAAATCTTGTGGTTCAACTTACTATTACTCATTTACTTATTTAAACCTATGATTTCACCAACGTTTTCGTTGACAGATTCTCTATGTTTTTCTCAGGTCCTTGAACTTAGGTGATACATGCTTCCGCTCATACTATTTGATACTTGCATTGGATGTCGAGTATACTTGCATACGTGGAGCGTCTTTTGACTACTTTTAATCGTGTCGCATGTGTTTTACACAAACTTTAAACATTGTTATGTACTTGTTGTGGAAACTACTTTTGTAAACTTTGAAACACCCTTATTTATGAAATGAATGCGACATACTTTTCGGTCAAACTTTGTTATAAAGACTTACGACCATGTAATGGGACCATACGTAGATGACGCCGTCATTTGACGATTTGTCGGGGTCGCTACATATACGTTATGTGTGTAAAGATAAAGAAAAAATGATATGCGAATATCACCCCACATAATCAAAGTATGAATGTAATAGACACTAGACAATTTCAGTTCAAAAAGTTGTTATGTGGTACAACGGTTGGTGGCCTGCCTCCTTTAGGGGAGGTCAGGAGTTCGACCCCCGTTGTCTACATATTAAAAACATAATTTCATCTCTGCCATGAAGTATCCACTCATGACACATTTCTCATATCGTTTGGGGGGTAAAGGGGAGAGAAGTTTTCCTTGGTCGTGCCCTTGGATCGGTTTCAAGGTTTCCTCCTGGGCAGCGATGAAGACGGTGTTATTATCGCTGCATCAACATAGTCGAAACGGGAGATGATCGCAATGAGTGGTTTAGTCTCCCTTAAGTGATCCCAATAACTATCAAAAAAAAAAAAAATTCAGTTCAAAGCAGTGTTGCAAAACACCCCGTCTCGAGCCGTTGCGACGTTTTGGTGACTAGCCCGTTCCGTCTCGAAGAACACCGTTTAATATGACAGTCAACGGTTAAAATTCAGGTCAAAGTTGAAAAAAATCAGGTCAAAGTCTCTCAAAATTCGAAAAAACCAGAAAGTAGGTAAAATCGGTCAAATTTGTCGTATTTTAGTTTGAATTTTCTATATTATATTAGCGTTGATAGCGATTAATGGTACAAATTAGTTAATTAAAGTTTTTGGCTTTAAAATATGTACACATATATACATTTATATACTTATATATTTAAAAGTCAACTTTGGTCAACGTCCGTCTCGATCCCCATCTCGATCTCGTCTAGAAAGTCTCGACTTTTTAGGACCCGACCATTTCGACCCCGTCTCGCGATTCAAAGATAAAATCGCCCCAACCAAACGTATAGGAGTATTTACGTAATTTGGTAAACCCTGATAAAACCCAAACATATTATCCTCTTGTACCTTCAGTATGTTGTGTTTATTTTGGATAATATACAGATAGTGATGGCGTCTGCTTCTTCTCTAATAATTTCTTCAACAGTTCCATTCTCATTTTCATCTTCTTTAAATTATGTTTCAATTCCCATTTTGCGTTACCAGATTACCACTTCTTATAAAAGATCCAATCTCCATAAAAGTTCCTTTAGGTTCTCCATAAACCCTTTAGGAAGAAACCCTAAAATCCTAGTTGTTAAAGCTGCTGAATACAAATTTCCAGACCCAATTCCAGAATTCGCTGAATCGGTAAGATTACCATCATCAATTATTTTACTAATTTTATTTTATATTTCCAGGTTATTGATTTATGTGGTATGCCCTCTATGTGTTTGTTATAATGCCTCTGTGAATTTTGGATGGTTTAGGAGACTGAGAAATTTAGGGATCATCTCATCGAGAAACTATCTAAAAAAGATGTATTTGAAGAGTCTCTTGATGAAGTGGTTGATATATGTACTGAGGTATACACAAAAAATTTAATCTTCAAGTGTCGATTTTCTTGATTTTTGCATTCATATTGGTATCATTGTTTCTAAATTCTGAAAGTGCTTGAATTTGTGTTGGGTGTATGACAAAATGATGTGAATAGATCTTTGCAAAGTTCATGAATGAGGAATATGGTGGGCCGGGGACGCTTATGGTTGATCCATTTTGGGAAATGGCTGATACTATAAACGAGAGCGAATTACCTGGAGGGCCACAAGCTGCTCGTGCTGCAGTTAAATGGGCTCAAGATCACGTCGATAAAGACTGGAAAGAATGGAATGGTGAATAGCTTATAACCAAAAATCGTACAGACGTACACCAACGATTGTGATCTTTGAGTGCATTGGATTAGCTGTTCACTTCTAGTGTTTAGATTAATCTCGTTAAGGTATCAAATGTCTGCAAGATGTCATGGTAGAATAGTGTTATGTTGTATTCTCTACTAGATAGATGTCACAGAACATGTAATTTGTATAATAGATCAAGTTTTGTTGCTGTATGTTTTTATATTCAATCATTTTAAATCCTCCCTTTCTAACTTAAGGAGGTGACTCCAAGCTTAATTGTCGGTCCAGCGTAGAAATCAGCTAAACTTATGTGGCACACGACTATCATTCGATTGTCAATCCTGGTAACACGAGGATTTGCAGTTCATATGTAGTGACAATTTTGGAAAAGTAAAGAGTTTAGTCTTAATCTGCTGTGTCACAAGAGAAGTTTATAAATTTTGTTCGCCAATTAAGTGATCTTAGCAGATTTTAATGCGTTGTAGTGGACACGATTGTTGTTGCTGACTTGCTGTTTTGGTATCAATCCTTTTGATATTGATTGATTCATCAGCCACCTCATTTGTGACATTCTAATGTTTATCTAAAGACATTTATTTTTCCAAACTCTACCATCATACGGAGTATGTAACTAATAACATTATTTTTTATCTATTACACTATATACTTATACTATATACTATATATGCATAATAAAATAAACCGATCGCTAATTCATTCCATGTCAAGTTATAAAACTTCAATAAGTATTAGCCATCTGTTTTGATCATATCTTGATCCCCACAGAATGTGACGTCCCTATCCGGGATATATAAGTTGTGAGAAGATGTCTTTTGTATTTAGTATACAATATTCGTATCATACGGATACCTGTCTCAACTAGGGATGGCAATGGATGTTCCATTCATGGACATTCACCCGATCCGATCCATTTATAATGGATATGGATGCTGTAAATGGACGATTAATGGATACGGATATGGATGTGGATGATCTAAATATTTCGTGGATCGGATATGAATGACAATTTTTCATCCGCGGATATATCCATTACTACCCGAAATACATTTATATATACATATATACGTACTAAAATATATGCATATACATCTACATATGGATATAAATATACATATAACCTACAAATTCTTAAAACTTTAACGAAAATAAGGGTTATGATAGTCACAATTATTAAATTTCTACTAATAATATTCAAAGTTAAATATTTAGATTAGTTTAAACGTATATTTACTTATATTATAGTGTATTTTGCTCATTTAAAATCACAATCGACGAAAATTTCAATCGAAACATATGTAACAAATCAAAAACATAAAATTTTAAATATTTACATTTGTTATAATCTATATTAAATTGATAAAATAGTCGTTAGATTAACATTTCATTCGATATCCAATGAATATCCATTAACCCGCTTAATCCATCGGATATGGATATGGACGGATGAACTGAAATTAAATGGATATGGATATGGATATGGATGAACAAAAATTAAATGGATATGGATGTGGATATGGCATCATCCGATCCATATCCGATCCATTGCCATCCCTAGTCTCAGCCATATTTCCATAAACGATGTCTTTTATATGTCTTTTATATTCGGTATACGGTATCATCGTATCATATGATACCGTTCTCAACCAGATTTCTATAAGCGTGGTCAATACCATCAAGGGTTTGTAGCCGTTCAACGGTGCGGATGATGCTATGAGGCTGCAAACAATGTGTAACCTCTTCAGGCCGTGGCAACATGTATGCGCTGCACTTGACATTGTGCATACATTATAGATATGTCACGTGGGCTCAACATTTCAACTATAAATTGATTGTTAAGCTGAGCACACAACTCAGGCTTAGTACAGCTCATTACACAACTCATGCTCACTACACAACTTCAAGCAATGTGTAACCTCTGTCAAACTCGGTACACAATTCACTCGAGTTCACTATCGAGTCGAACCCTAGTAGATTAATTTTAGACAAAATTTCATTCCCCGTCCCTGAACTTTACATCAACTTTGACTCCCTGTCATTTTTCTTTTTTTTTGTGCATTCCTCGTCCCTAATGTATCAAAAATCTATATCCCTCCTCCTCCCGTCTACTTTCTGTCTATTTTTCCGTTAACACATATCACGTAAAGATCATGTGAGGGTATTTTTGTCTTTGTTAAAAACAAATAATTCATTTTTTTTATCCATCTGACTTCTGACTTCTACAGTACCGAATCCATCTTTTCTCTCTCCTAAACTTGTACTGTACAAATTGATCTTTATCTTCATCGATTCTCAATCTTCATCTTCAACGTCTCGTATCATCATCTGTTCATTATCATCGAATATAACCTTCATCATCTCACAGCATTAACAACACACAAATTCATCTCCAATCGATATCATTTTATCTTCATGTTCATCGTTCGACCTAAAACATCAAGTTTTAAGCTCTCTGGATCGATTTAACTGTTTTCATGACAAATTAATCATTGATACAAGTTTCTAAATACCTATAAAAGCTTCGTAAGAATTCAATTTGAATCAATTTCAACATTTAATCGAGAATTCCAATCAGGTTGACTTTTCATAAAAGTCAAAGCTCTTCGAATTGATGACGTAGATGTTGTTTCAGCTGCATTTGATGATTCACGAGTGTTATTGGAAGGATTTGCGACATATTTCGTGAAGGAATCACATCCTGAAATCAACTGAATCGAACTTTTACTTTTGGTGTTCTTCATTGCAAAAACAATTGATGGCAATGGATGCTTTAATTTCATGCTTTAATTCAAATAGTTGATGGCAATGGATGCTTTAATTTCATGCTACTCAAATCATTTTCCCCATTTTGTTCTTTAGTCCCTAACTTTTATCAATCAATAACCCTCTGATCTGAATATGGGATGGCAATGGATGCTGGATAATATCAGTACTTATTATCTTATTATTACTCCTTATTATTTATTTAATTTATTTTTCTTCTAATCTTTGAATTTTTTGTTGTGCAATTGAATCCATTATGTTTAGTGTACATATTCATTTTGATTCTTGCGTAATTTATGGAAGAAGAAGTATGAATTTGATTTTATTAGGGCTTATGATTTATAATTCGGTACTAAATTGAATATTGAGGAAGAAGACATAATTACGCTCCTTGTCCTGTAATTTAATGACCTTTTTACCCTCACATGCTCTGCACGTGATAGGAGGGTAACGGCAAAATAGACAGAAAATAGACGGGAGGACGAGGGATGTAGATTTCCGATATATTAGGGACGAGGAATGCACAAAAAAAAAGAAAAAGGGCATAGAGTCAAAGTTGATGTAAAGTTCAGTAGTGAGGAATGAAATTTTTTCTTAATTTTACACATAGTTGATTTATTACTTAATTAAGGAGTATTACTTAACTTCTAAATTTGAAAGATGACAAGAATTAATTGCAAATTATTAATTTCTTTATTCTCTGGTATTTATTTGAACTCAAAAATACATAAACATATATAAAAATATTATCTCATTCCTTTCCCAAATATAAATCCTAATTTAGTGCAAGAAAAGTGAGATTTCATAAACTAATCTCTATGAAGCTTTCGTAGTAGCATTGTTTATTGCTTGCAAAAAACAAATTAAGCAAATAAGTTTTCTTTAAATCTACTAATTTTTGAAAATTCATGCATCGCCCTCCCTAAACCCTAAATTAAACCCTTGCTTTTCAGTTTCACTTCAGTAACCGATTGCGCACTAAACCTCCGTTCCCTCCAGCATCGCCGTTCGCCGGAGACTTCTCTCCCACTCCGCCCTCAGTCGTCGGCGGGATTGAAGAATTAAAACAGGTAGTATTATTTTCCATTCAACATATTTTCATCTTAATTTGTACTCTATTATGTCACACTTATACTGTATTTATGCTAATTAGGTATTCATTTGTCTAACAAAGAATTGTTAACTTTATAATGGTTTGCTGAGGATTATGTAATCACAAAAATAAAATATACAATCATAAAGTGAGTATTTAGCTGTTTGTGATAGCATAAAAAATGTTAACATCATAATGATTAGCTGAGGATTATGTAATCAATAGAAATAATCATGAAAAGAGATACGGAGTAATGTTTAGTTGTTTACCATAACAAAAAAGGGTTTCTTCACCATGATTTGCTGAAGATCATATAATTACAAAATAAAGATAAAAAAGAGCATAAAATGCTAAGTTATTGGTGATGAAGAAGAATTTATTGTTACAGAGTTGTAAGTCTGGGAGAGGACTTTGTGTGATGAATTCGTTATTTAATGCGGCTTTATTTGCAAGGACAAATATCAATCTTGTTGCCACTGCCAGATGTTTATCTAATGGACTCAGACAAAGTAGAAAAATTGATCATCATACTACATTCATCACTGCAGAAAACGGATTCTTTGTAACGAGGTTTCGTGTTACTCGTCATTGTTACTCTACTAATACAACTACCCGTCGTGTTCGCAAATCTAAGACGAAAAGTTCAGAATCTAAAATGGAGAAAATGATGAGTGAAGAGAAGAACGCTTTCTTTGTTGTACGTAAAGGGGATCTTGTTGGTGTTTACAAGACATTAAGTGATTGTCAAGCTCAAGTTGGATCATCGGTATATTATTGCATCTGATCATTTCTCTAATTTCTTAATTTATGACTTTGTTTGTTTTAACAGATCACAAAAATTAACAGTTCACATATTTTTGTGTGATTCTGATAGGTATGTGATCCTCCTGTTAGTGTGTATAAAGGCTACACCATGCCTAAAGAAGCCGAAGAATGTATGACATCATGTGGGCTTAAAAATGCACTTTATTCGATTAGGGCTGCAGATTTAACCGAAGAACTATTTGGAAATCTCGTTGCTTGTCCTTATCAGGTAAGATAAAATCATTAAACGTGAATTTCGTATAGAACTATTTATATTAGACCCTAATATATAAATTTCTAAGTTTGCTTCTTTTTGTTGATTAGTAACCTATGTAAATTATCTTTTTATTAGCAGCCACCACATTTTGCCTTAGGAGAACAGTCGAGCAGTCATTTATCAAAGAGAACGTCTCAGGAAGTTTTGGGATTGCAAACTGGGGTAAGCTTATTGTATCAGATTAACAACTGTGGTGTGTGTTACCATTTTCGTAACTAAAAATTTTTGTTTTATAACTATAGGTGTTTCTGAACAAGAAGTAAATTTTATTGTATCTTTTATTTATTTTTATTTTTTTTGGAAATATAGCGTCTTCGCCTCTGTCTCTGTTGTTTGTTATCTAATGGTGTTTTGTAAATTACTTGCAGGAAGCCTTTTTGACACCTATATCAGATGTTCCTGCAAGGAAGCATGCTAAGTTGGAACATCCTGCAAATCAAGCTGTAACTGGTAATGTGAGTAATGATGATGATACAGGGTGCTGTTTGTTTTTTAAGATGTTTTTGTCTGAATATCTGCGGATCATGTCTGTAAAGAAGATGTGGTCTGAAGGTCTGTATGCTGAATATTGAAGACTGTTTGTTTTTAGGTCTGCAACATAACTTAATTCTGTCTGCAGCACTTAGAAGCACATTTCTAAGTCTGCGAGGCTGCAGACATAATAAGACATAATTTTATCTTATGTCTTCAGAAAAACAAACTGTCTGCAATCAAAACGTCTGCGTGTCCGCAGACATAAGACATAATAAGGACGGGAAAACAAACAACACCCTAATGTTTGCATGCGAATTTTCTGTAACCAAACATCCTAGCTGAAAGTGAACCCTCTTGTTGTTTATTCATTGTCCGAGTTTTTAGTGGGGCTTGCATGCATATGCATCTCATATCATCTGCACATGGTTCCAGTTTTTCTGTTGCGTTTTAGATTATCTATTTTGGCATCACATAAGAAGTAAAATGCTTTTCAAACTGCATTTCAGTTTTGTGTTTTTAAGTTAAAATTATAGGAGATGCTTTAGGATGTCATGTTGTTGGTGTATCGAGATCTAATTTCTACTGCAACTTTAAGTATCAACCAAGAATCATCAATACAATGGCAATACCTGTTTCATGTCTACAACCTTTCTATTGCAATAGTCGTATATCAGTCACTGAATAAAGCTGAGTGGCAATTACAACCCATTTACTTATGATTGTGAGTCAATCTTGCCCAATTCATTCTAGAAAAAACCTGTTTCCATCTGTGCCTATTATGACCTGTTACCTAACATTTACATCATGCTACATGTACTTTATTGTCACGAGATTGACCCCACGATTATTACACTACTTTCCCATTCAGTTGCTAAATTATTCCAGTAGATGACTTCCTGTTTTTGTATTCCTTTTTCTAGAAGTCACAATATTCATGCGTATTTATATTACAGCGCACTTGTATTCTTGAGTTCGATGGTGCGTCTAAAGGAAACCCTGGACAAGCGGGGGCAGGCGCTGTTCTACGCACTGATGATGGAAGTGTGGTACACACCTAATTTTCATTTTAATTGGGTTTTTTTTTTCTTTTTTTTTTCTTTTTCTGCAGTTCCAAAAAAATGTTTTTTTTTTTTTTTTTTATTTCTTTTTCTGATGTACCAAAAGAAAATTGTTTTTTTTTTTTCTTTCTTTTTCTGATGGTCCCAAAAAAAATATTGTTTTTTTCCTTTGTCTTTTATGATACTCAATAGCTATAACTTGGTTTTGTAGATTTGTAGGTTGCGTGAAGGTTTAGGTATAGCAACGAATAATGTTGCTGAATATCGAGCTATGATTCTAGGGTTGAAAGTTGCTCTTAGCAAAGGGTTTACAAGTATTCGAGTTCTAGGCGATTCAAAATTGGTTTGCATGCAGGTATCGTTTTTGTTCATATACACACTGGATCAATATTTGCTTATGGCTTTTGTTCTTTTTATGATTATTCTTATTTTTTGTTAAATTATGGTTCAGGTTCAAGGTCTATGGAAGGTTAAAAATCAGAACATTATCAAGTGGTACGAAGAAGCAAAGAGACTAAAGGATAAGTTTGTTGGTTTCCAGATTGATCACGTTTTAAGGGTACAGTTACACACTTCAAATGCTTTTATTATTATGTGGTTTTAATATTCATTGATTATAAAAAATTACAACCAAGTCTTATTTTGGGCCAAATACAATATTACTAGAGTGTTATGATATGAATGACAAGTTGATGTTAAACAAATTAAAACATTTCAAGATACTTATGTTAATGTTTCTGAATAGTATTTTGAAATAACTTGTCATATTAATGTATGCAATTTTGCAACATTTGGTTATGCATTGTATTTTGAACCAGACCAACATTATTATCTTATTTCTATGCAATTTTATGTAAAAATAGGTAATAGGGACTAGTAACTTTCATATGTGGAACCATTTTATATTTATTTTTCTTTTAAATTTCGTGTAGGACTTGAACGCAGATGCAGATACTCAAGCAAACTATGCTGTGGATCTTGCAGGTGTGACTTCTTGTCCCTTATTCAAATACTCAAGAAAACTTACCCATTTTGCCACCTTTATAATTGTTGACTTATCTTACAATAACATGCCCATGATGCTGCAGATGGTCAGATTCAGGAAATCAATACATAACGTTTATGAAGGAAAACGAAACCAAATTCAGGTTCATTGTCATCGGGTCTACAAATTTTTGATTATCCCTTCTAATTTAATGGCAAACAAACAACCAGGATAATTATGCTCGTTCATTTTTTTGTTTTTTTGAAAGTTAATTAGGAGTATTATTGAGCTTATTGTTAAATCAATTATGAACTTTTTTGGGCTTTAATTTTAATCAGTCTGCCAAGGGGTTCGAATGATGGTTTATTAAGTTTTTTGAGTGCGTTACAAGTTGTAAAACGTTGTGAAACCCGTGGGGTACAGAAATTTACTTGTTGAAGTTACTGAAACTTGAGCCTTTTCTATGCCAATAGACGGGGTCATAGGTTATGTTTAATTGTAAGTTTAAGGTACAGGTTATATCATTTTTACAACAACAAAACCCAATACCATATGTGTGGGGTATGGGGAGGTGAGATCTAGACAATCATTATTCTAGAATAAAGAATAGTCATTTCCTCGCCTGGAGTGAAACACTCCAAGAGTAGAGAAACTTTTTCTCTGTTCGACGGATAAAGATATTGCTTTCAAGAGAACCTTTGGTAAAAAAAAATAGGAAAATTTTTAAAAATAATAAAAATAAATAGAAAATAAATAGAAAAATAAAAAAATAATATTAATAAGACACTATGAAAATGATAGTATCAATATGATTTTTGTTCTTGCATAAGTAATAATCTTGTACGCTTGATTACAAAAACTGTGAAGTTGTAGGTAGTTCTCAACTTTCCTTTTCAAGAGAACGAACGGAACATGTATCTGTTCTTGATGTTTTTCCTTGTACAGTTGGTACCCATTTGTGTAACCAGTGTCATCTGAAAAGACTAAACTCTCAACAAAAGTTAAGATCACTCTTTATCCTTGTTGGAAAATCGTGTGTACTTTTACCAAAACAGATTAACGCAGCGGATAGTTAAAATAATAATCTTTTATTATTTTATGAACAAAATTTAACAAGATTAAATTTTCACTTATTTAATGAAACATGCACATGATTAACGATCCCAAAAATCCAGTTACACCATAATAATTGTCAAGAATATAAATCATAAGATGAGTAAACGATATACCTTTCTTGAAGAAACTGATTGAAGGAGAGAAACCTACGATCAAAAATATGACCGTCTCTTTGGATAGTCCACACTACACTTCAAACAACGTCAATGGATGCTAGTCCAAACCCAAGTAATAATCAATCAACCTTTGATTAATATTATGAACCCAAAATATGTAATATGTGTTTTTCCTTTTAGTTCATCGAAAGCATTAGAATGATTCAAAAATTACTTCGTAATATGATACACATATATGAATATATAATATATCCCATTTGTTTGGTAGCATAAAGTAAATCAAAAGAAATCAAGATTCGTTTGTTTGATAGCAAAAAGCAAATCAAAAGAAATCAAGATCATTTTCAAATACAATGCTATATATCATAAAGTCGTATTTTACAAATACTTCAGGGGTAGTTTATGAAACTTATAATTAATTGTCATTTTCATGTGAATAGTAAATTAATTAATTTCATTTCATTTACTATTCACATGAATAGTAAATGAATTAATTTCGATTTACTATTTTATTACTTGAGTAATATATATACATCATATATATATATTTTATTTGACGTCTCGGTGTATATGTGTGTGACCCCGAAGGCTCAAATGAGGTTGGCCATATAGTTATATGTTGTACCTTGCACATTAATCCTACAGACTCCCACTTGTGCATGGCACAACACCAAGTAACTATACAAACAATGATAAGCGTCTAGCAACACGTCATTGTCCCCAAATTCACGTGAGGATAATTTCTCGAAACTGTTTATGGTAAGTGTTAAATGTCATTCGTCCTTTTGTTTCAGATACTTTAGTTAAACTTGAGATATGGATCATCGGTCATTCTCATTTGTTTAACAATTTTATTTATCGATCTTAGAACTGAATTAGATCACCAAATTAATTAAGTATCATCTTAATTACATCTGGGTGCGGCCACACAAATATCTTATTCATTCATCGAGGAGCTCAAAAAGTATCTAACTCCAAACATTTTAGAGGAACAAATCCTATATTGCATACACGTGTCTATCACGAGCTTTACATTATACCCAATAATGGCCTTTATAACAGCCTTATTCAGGACAGCGTTTAACCATATCAAAATACAATGCTACACTCATCAAGACGGGCGTGCATCTCAAGTCTAAGGACACAAAGACATAATCACTAAAAGATTCACTACTGACTACGATCCATGTAGTGACATCTCATGGTTGGGTCATTCCAATATTCATCATCAATGAATACATATGAATTTTGGTCTCAACAAGTTAACTATTCATCATCAATGAATATAACCAAAATTTCACATTAATCTTAATTCATGTTATTCCCATAACATGACCGATTATGGAGATTTTGAATAATCAACAATTATTCATGGATTAAACATGCTAATATAGAACACAGTGATATAAATGAAAACGACCATATCAAGTATGTCAGTTCATTAATATAAAACTGCTTAATGTTCCAAAAATATCCAAATATTAAATTACAAATGAAAAAGATCAGCAGCATAACGAAGTCCAATATTACTAGCATGATCATCATGCTTGTTGTGCATCATGGGCTTCGTGAACGGGTCAGCCACATTATCATTTGTATGAACCTTTAAGAATACTAATATCATTCCTCTTAATGACTTAATGAATGTAGTCAAACTTTTGAAGAATGTGCCGGATACTTTTATATACATGTGATTCTTTCAAAAGTATATTAACACTCGAACTATCACAGTACATATTATAGAAGATTAAATGTTGTGTACTACTCTGAGTATAACAACGAACTTCCTTACCCAGACAGCTTTCTGAGTAGCTTCTCAGTCAACAATGTATTCTGTTTTTGTTGTAGATTGTTCAATAGTGCTCTGCCTAGAGCTCTTCCAATCAAATGTCTTGCCCATCATGACAAAGAAACAACGTGACTGGATCGAGAATCATCTTGATCAGTTTGGAAACTAGAATAAGTATAAAACTTAATACTTAACTCTTTTTCCAAACCACCGTAAACCAAGAACATATCATTAGTACTATGCAAATACTAAAGAATATTCTTAACAATAATCCAATGTACTTCACCCGGATTATGTTGACAATGACTCGTCAAACTCAAAACTAACGAAACATCGAGTATAGTACATATCATGGCATACATAATGGATCATATAGCCGAAGCATATGTGATACATTTCATTTGTCTCATCTCATCTACTGTGATAGGACTTTTGAGACTTTCTCAAGGTTATGCCCTTTTGCATTGGCAAAGCTCCATGCTTGGAGTTTTGCATGCTAAATCTCTGCAAGATAATGTATGTACTTTGATTCAAACCAATAAGCCAATTGGATCTATTGTATAGATCCTCATTCTAATAATATAAGTAGCTTCATCAAGATCCTTTATGGAAATACATTTTCCAAGCCAAGACTTGACATCTTGCAAGTTGGAATGTTATTTCTAATAAGTAATATGTCATCAACATATAAGATCAAGAAGACTACTCTGCTCCCACTAGCTCTAATGCAAACTCAGAGCTTATCTTGGTTTTGAGAATTGATTTTCTCATTAAACTTAAGATTCTAGCTCCTGGATGCTTGCTTTTATCCATAAATGGATTTTAGAAGCTTGCATACTTTATTAGGATGCTTAGGATTCATAAACCCTTCCGGCTGAACCATATATACGTCCTCGCTTAGGTCGCCATTTAGGAAAGCGGTTTTGACATCCATTAGCCATATTTTATTATCATGAAAAGTAACCATGGCAATAAGTATCCTAATTGTTTTAGGGCTCACGACTGGTGAAAAACTTTCATCATAACCTTTTGTCACCAATAGAGCTTTAAAAGTGTTTACATTACCGTCCATATCAGTCTTCCTTTGAAGACCCATTTTTACCTCATTGTCTTACAATTGGGTAGAAGATCAATCAAGTCTCATACTTGATTATCCTTCATGGACTGCATATCTGTATTCATAGAATCTAGTCATTTTCAGATTCAGAATCTGATATGGCCTCACACAGCTAGAGGGTTCATCATAATCCCTTAGTTGAGGTTTATCTGAATTAATCAGATAATTAAACCTCATAAGCCGATGAGCTCTACTAGATCTATAAAGTGCAGGTGTAACACGTTCTGGCTTACCAACAGTGTGCTCAGTTTCAACGTGTGGATTGCTAGTGCTTATTGAAGGTATGTTACTTTAAAGTACTTGAATTTCTTCAAGATCTACTTTACTCCCACTGACTTCTTGTAAGAGAAGATCTCTTTCTAGGAATTCAGCAGACCGAGCAGAAAACACGTTGTCTTCAGCTTGGTAGTAAAAGTAGTAACCTGTTGTTTCCTTTATGTATCGTACAAAGTAACATTGGATAGTTCTGGGTACTAATTTGTTTGAAGTGTCATGCTTCACATACGCTTCACAACCCCAGAATTTGAGATAAGACAACTTGGGATTCTTCCCATGCCATAACTCATATGGTGTCTTTTCTACCTTCATAGTTGGAATCACATTGAGTATGCCTGCAGCAGACTCTCATACATATCCCTAAAAGACGGTAGTAGAGAAATCAGACTCATCATAAATCAAACTATATCAAGTAAAGTTGATTCCTCTTACTCAGACACACCATCGTGTTGTGGTGTGTAAGGTAGAGTGAACCATGAGACAATCCCACAATTCTTTAGGTGGTCCAAAAACTCTTGACTCATAAACTCACTTACTCCATCGGAGCGAAGTGCTTTAATGGTCTTTCCAAGCTGATTATCTACTTCATTTTGGAATACTTTTGAATGGTAAAATAGTTGTATGTTTATGTTTCAGCAAGTGAACATAATCATAGCTACTATACTCATCAGTAAATGTAATGAAGTAAAATTAACTAAATCTATACATTGTTCTTAAAGGGCTACATACAACAGTATGTATTAGTCCTAAAAGATCTTTAGCTCTTTTACCTAAATCGGAGAAAGAGGCATTTGTCATCTTTTCACATAAACATGACTCGCATACATCAAATGACTCAGAGCCAATTGATTCCAAAAGTCCATTAGACTGGAGTTTTGAAATGCATTGTTTGTTTATATGACTCATATGACAATGTCATAGATAGGTCTTATTCAAGTCTTGCTTGAAGACTTTGGCGATGTAGGTATACACAGAATTCTCATTTGAAATTACACTATGCATATCAATTTCAAAAATACCATCACGTGGATAGGTATTAAGATAAATATATTATCCTTAGAAACTGAAATATCTAAGTGTGTAAATGCAAGTTCAAAACTAGCATCTTTCAAACTATGTCGCTCGCAGTATTGAGAGCATAATGCTATTGTTCCAACAAAACAATAAGACCACTTAGAGAAGTAAGTTCAGAGGTACCAATAGCTTTAACAAAAGCTTGATCCCCCTTGCCTACTTGCAAATCCAGTGTGCCTTTCTTTAGTCTATTACTTCTTCTCATTCCCTTCATATTGTTACAGGTGTGAAGGCCACAACCAGTTAACAAAGATATAGGAATCACTAGAAGAAGTATATAACTATTTATGGAATATACCTGATTTGCTAGTCTCACCAGCGTTGCCTTTTCTCAGCTCAGATTGGAAGATAGGACAACTTCCTTCTCCAATTGCCAACCTTTCCACAATGGAAACATTCGGCGTCTTTTGTTGGGCTTTCCTTCTTGGAAGGTGGAATATTTTTCCTAGCAAATGATTTGTCATTTTCCTTCCACAAAATATTCGGCTTATTCTTTTTCACCCTTCAATCATATTTCTTCCTGATCATTGAACAACATCCGATAGAAATTTTGCTGAGCAGCAGCAACTGCCACAACAGGAAGTATGAATAAGGGTTCTAAATTTTGTTCAACTTCCATGTATGCTTGAGAACAATTCTCAGGTTGCAGTGTCAGTCTAGGAAGTTTGAACATTGAGTTTATCCTTCTCCAACAAAGAAGGAAGTGTGTTTTGGTTTACGTCTTGATTATTTGACATCTACAATAGATATAAGATTCAATTTAGTATTTTCGATATTGAGCTTTAATAAATTAACTACCCAAGTTTTTATAATATTATAAAAAAAACAATTAATTTACGAAAGCCTAAGATCCACATAGAGGTTCCATAGCCACATCTGTTGATCAGCTAGCAGTTATGGAGTCTATTGGTAGGTAACGGGTACCAATTGCATTACAAGTGCAACTCTTAGATCTTTATGAGACCTTGAGATATGTGTAGTTCAACAAACCACTATTATCTACTAACATGTTTGTCTCATCCTTGCCTCGAACTCAGGTCTCAGCGTGAATACGATTAAGTCGTCCAATTTGAAAACAGTGGAAATTCACGCTAGTCTCACTAGATCGAAAAATCCACCTCGTGGCTATAATTCAGCCTAGTCTCACTAGATCAGAAAAATAACGAGGAGTGTTTGCAAGCTCATTGGATGGCATGACTTAAATTTGACGGGTATTTTGTAAAAAGTTTGTGTCAACGAATAATGCATGCACACAAGATTCGCTACACTACTAGTTAAAAAAAACATTTTAACCAATTGTATATGTCGATTATGTTTGTGATCTAATTTGTTATTTAATTTATAGGATATAAAAATAACAAATACACAAACGTGTATCGTTTTAAAACAGTTTTAAAAGATGTCGTCCATATATTTTATTTGACTTTCAAAATCATTTATCATTAAACTCGTTAGAGTTTAACTTATTTTAAAATCATCAATTTTAATCTTTGAAACTCGTTTAGAGTTTTAGTTAATGTTTTCATCAAAAAACATATATATATAATTTGAGTCTCAAAATTATTTAACTTTAAACTCGTTAGAATTTAACCTTTTAAAATCATCAATTTTAATATTTGAAACTCGTTACCGATTTTATTTAATGTTTTCATCAAAAACATTTAGCATATATTATAATCAACCATTAAATATAAATGCGTAAAATAAAACACAACCATGCATCACACACACATAGCCTAGCCCAAAAAATCCTATGCTTAATCCCATGAGCCGACATGGGATCAAGAGGTCAAACTAAGGGTAATATCGTAGCTCCCACTTAATTCAAGAATCAAGTGAAAACTTGACAAACGCCATCGTTGTCAACTTGACCTGTTCGCCATCTTCTAAGTCAAACTTCGTGTTGCATCTTTATCTTCAATTTTCATCTTGTTACATTTATTTAAATTTGAAAATACAACTAAACTAGTACTTTTACAAATTAAAATAAACTGAAATACAATACTATGAAAATGAAAAATAAATACAATACAACTTTGGCTTCAAAATGGCCTTTCTAATAAAATAAATAATCAACATGATATAATATTGCCGTAATCAACAATCACAACAATCACATAGGTCGGGGCATTACGGGCTATGTATGCAATCACAATTTTAATAACTACATTATTAAAACCTATATATGGCTTGTCCATGGTTACAATGCATGTGTATAACCATGGAATATAACAATCAACAATTATAATAAATATTCAAGCCATAACAATTAAATCTACAATTTAAAATAGTGATATTCTTTCAATCATATTTGTGCGTCATGAGGTTAAGTCTAAATCAACCGCGTTGACTTTAAAAACCAAAAAGGTTTCGACTTTTACCAATTCACCACAAAGCTAAATTTAAAGAAAATCACGCGACAATTAAGATGGTGTAAAAGCGGCTCGGATACCACTGTTGGAAAATCGTGTGTACTTTTACCAAAACAGATTAACGCAGCGGATAGTTAAAATAATAATCTTTTATTATTTTATGAACAAAATTTAACAAGATTAAATTTTCACTTATTTAATGAAACATGCACATGATTAACGATCCCAAAAATCCAGTTACACCATAATAATTGTCAAGAATATAAATCATAAGATGAGTAAACGATATACCTTTCTTGAAGAAACTGATTGAAGGAGAGAAACCTACGATCAAAAATATGACCGTCTCTTTGGATAGTCCACACTACACTTCAAACAACGTCAATGGATGCTAGTCCAAACCCAAGTAATAATCAATCAACCTTTGATTAATATTATGAACCCAAAATATGTAATATGTGTTTTTCCTTTTAGTTCATCGAAAGCATTAGAATGATTCAAAAATTACTTCGTAATATGATACACATATATGAATATATAATATATCCCATTTGTTTGGTAGCATAAAGTAAATCAAAAGAAATCAAGATTCGTTTGTTTGATAGCAAAAAGCAAATCAAAAGAAATCAAGATCATTTTCAAATACAATGCTATATATCATAAAGTCGTATTTTACAAATACTTCAGGGGTAGTTTATGAAACTTATAATTAATAATTTCTATCATGTCACTTTCATGTGAATAGTAAATTAATTAATTTCATTTCATTTACTATTCACATGAATAGTAAATGAATTAATTTCGATTTACTATTTTGTTACTTGAGTAATATATATACATCATATATATATTTTATTTGACGTCTCGGTGTATATGTGTGTGACCCCGAAGGCTCAAATGAGGTTGGCCATATAGTTATATGTTGTACCTTGCACATTAATCCTACAATCCTTCCTTTCCTTAAACTTGTATCAGCATTAGCGTTTCTCATTCATATTTTACTAACTCATCACTAAACCCTTTGTATCCATCACTATCATCTCTGACATATCATGTAATGAATAGTGAAGGATATAGAGTTTAGTTAGTAAAACGTTATAGACGGTCATCACTAAACCCTCTGTATTCTAACATAATGAATAACGTTATATATTGAAAGGGTGTTTGGGTGAAAAACTGATGGTAGCTAACTCGAGCTTAAATTAAAATAATACTAGCATTATTTGGGTGATTAATTTGTAAAACTTATGAAAAAAATAAGCTCTGAAAAATTAAATTAGTTAAAATAAGTTCCTAAAATTATGAAATGATTATTACGTAATTATCTTTAATATAAATAATTTTTAAATCTTTTACTATTTTTTAATCAACTAGTATATAACCCGCGTTTTCGCGGGATTTAAATATGAGTTTTTGTTGTTGCAAGTACGTGGAAGTGTTTTTTAAGACGCCTTTGATAATTGAAATTTATAAAAAAATGTTTAAAGTTTAAGAATCAAGTATAAGTTGTTATTAAGTATGTATAGAAATGAAACTTGCATGCTACAAGTACATCTCTCTTATAATTGTCGCGCATCTACCATGAGTTTTTCCTTATTCTTCGTGGTCCATGTACTCATCAATGGGTAAATTTTTCCGCTCATGTCGGGAGCCTGCGGGTATCCAGGACCCACTGCGGGCACCCACGCCAGGCAAGCAAACTTGCATATTATAAGAATATACAAATATAACTAATCACATAAACAAAAACTAACTTCTGGTGTTGATGTATTGTTGATGACCTGACTTCCCATAAAGGAGGTTAGGGGTTTGATCCCCATGAGTTGTAAAATATTTCTCTTGATGTTACCCGCCAATTTCATGGGCCTCAGAGGTCTTGAACGTATTGCATTCGAGCCTCACCTTAGGGGTTTTTCACACGCGCTGTATGGGTTCAACGTGAGGGTTAATGTAACGACCCGGATTTTTCCGATCGTTTTACACTTATAAGATTAATATTTACATAAATTAAACCTTACCAACATGATAAGCAATCTAAATTGTTGAGATTTATGATTTTGAAAAGAATTTTACACAACGTTTGACCGTCTAATTTGACCGATGATATCACGAACTATACAATATATGATAATTATATGTTTGTGTATATATATGTATTTATTTATATTTAACATGATTTATGGATGTTTTAATATCTCATTTTGTATTAATAACAATAAGTTATAAGTATATTTTGAAACTACTAACTTAAGTTTTCAAAACGATAACCATACGTAACGTTATTTGACATAAATACTTATAACCTATAATGTTTATACATATATCGTATATGTAATGTATTTAATCACTTTTTAAAGATTTAAATACATAAAACAATATAAGTGTTGATAATGCCAAAAATGAACACATATTTTATAGCATTATTCCCCAAGAAAGACAAGATTTTAGTTGCAATTGTTCGATTTACAAGCGATATTCGTTTAAATATTAAAAAGAGAAGATAAAAGGCAGATTCGACAAATTGAAGACAAAAAGGTCCAAAGAGCTAAAAAGTACAAGATACAATTAAAAAGGTTCAAATTATTGATGAGGAACGTCTCAAAATGACAAGAGTACAATTTACAAGACGCAAAGTACACGATATAAAATAGTACGCGAAGACGTCCGAAAATCTGGAACCGGGACCTGAGCCTAGAAGAAACGTGCGACGCAACGGACTAAAAATATCTACTCAACTATGCATATAAATATAATATAATATATAAATAATTATTAAAATTATTTATATATTTATTATTATTAAAATTATGTCGACAAGCAAGATGACAAAGCAAATTGGCTGGATCCAGGGTGGCCATGCGACTCGCATGGCCAGAGGCACAAATCCATGCGAGTCGCATGGATAGAAAATGTTGGTTAGGTCTATAAATCTCGCGTGTTTTGATCATTTTTATTACACCATATTATCTATCTTTCTCCCTTTGTAATAAATAAATAAATTATAATTTTAATTTTAATTAATAATAATAATAAGGTTATGTTAAGGAGTGTTTTGAGTGTATAAATTCGAAATTCTGCCCGTATAATATTACTCTATATTATTAATCACTGTAAGTTATGTCTATATTATTTTCATTAATGTCTAGTAGCTAAGCCGTTATTATGCTTATTTAATACCGAAGTAATCATGATGTAAGACTAACATTAAAATTGGGGTAATTGGACTTTGGACCATAATTGGGGTTTGGACAAAAAAAACGACACTTGTGGAAATTAGACTATGGGTTTTTAATGGGCTTTATATTTAATTAACGATACCTCGTTAATTTTATATAAAGGTTATAGTTTTATGTATCTATAAATATCCATATACGCCTATTCGGATACGGGTGGCGGGATATTTATAAGTACATATTATTGTTCATTTGACCGGAAACGGGGGGTGAATTATTGGCCACTAGAATAGTTGAAACAGGGGTGGATTACATTCAAGGGTAATTGGTGTAATTGTTAACAAAGTATTAAAACCTTGGAATACACGCAGTCGTTAACCCGGTGTATTCATTAAAACAAAGAATTAAGACCTTGTTACAGTTTAAGTCCCCAATTAGTTGGAATATTTGACTTCGGACATAAGGACTATTTGACGAAGAAACTCGCATTTATAATTATGCCCGTTGGACCATTATGGACAAAACCGTATGGACATCTTGAATAATCCAGGACAAAGGACAATTAACCCATCGGACTAAAACTAAAATTAATACGCCGAACATCATGATTATGGAAGTTTAAATAAGCATAATCCCTTTAATTTCATATTTAATTGCACTTCTAATTTACGCATTTTAATTATCGTACTTTAATTTCTGTCATTTATATTATCGCATTTATTTACTTTACTCTTTAAATTAAGTTTTAAGTTATTTTTAATATTTTGTTTTAGGATTTAACTGTTTTTAAGTTTTAAAAATCGACAAACCGGTCATTAAACGGTAAAAACCCCCCTTTATATATTTATATACTACTACTTAATATTTATATATTTATATATTTTTCTTTTTATTGTGCGTTTTACTTCTCGAGCTTTCCCTGTGGAACGAACCGGACTTACTAAAAGCTATACTATAATACGATTAGGTACACTGCCTATAAGTGTTGTAGCAAGGTTTAAGTATATCCCACTCGATAAATAAATAAATAACTTGTGTAAAATTGTAGCATATTTAATAGTATTTAGCACTAAAAATAATACTATTTCGTACCCCTTCGCTTAAACATCAAGTATTTTTGGCGCCGCTGCCGGGGAGCACCGAAGCGAAACGTCAATATTAAAAAAAATATATATATATATTTTTAAGTTTTAATTAGTTTTTGTTATATATATATTTTTGTTTAAAAATTATAAAAATTAAAAAGATAAAAAAAAAATCTTTTAAAATTGAAAAAAAAAAAAAAAAACAAAAATTTACTTTATCTCATTAAGTTAAAAATATGATTTTTAAAATTCGTCGTGAGTTGAAAACTAGACCGTTGAGTCGAAATTGCTTTACCCGAGGGCGGGACGAGAATTTTTATTATCATTATTTTTAAGCTTATTGATTTAAAGTATGCCAAAAAAATTAAAAAACCCAAAAACCTAAGCTTTTAAAACAATCGCTTGAAAATGACAAAATTTTAAAATTTTGTCGAGGGACGGACTAGGGCATCGTCCCGAAACGACCTCGTCTTAAAAAGAAACAAAATTTTTAAAATTTTATTTAATTTTATGTTATAAAAGTATAAGGTTTTTATAAAAAAAAAAAAAAAAAAAAAATTACCTGGAAAATACCCCCATGCGACTCGCATGGGGGAAGGGCTAATATCATGCGACTCGCATGACTAAAGGAATCAGGCCAGGTACAAGTTTTCATCAGTCGAGCTGTTCTTCTTCACAAATACACACACATACACGAAAACTCTCCAAAACACTCTCAAAAATTCATCATTTTTCATCAAATTTCTTGCAAAACTTCACAACAATCATGCCTAGATTCAGTAGTCTCAACCCCTTCAGGAACATGGTAAAGATTCCACCCCTAATCTCTTTAAATTCGAATTTTTTGTGTTCTTGAGCTAGAAATTTTATATTTTGATTTTGTTAAATTCTAGTGTAATTAGAGCTAAATTGTTGTTATATTATGCATGTATATCCTAGATTGAAGCTATTTAACATGAATTGAAGCTAAAAACTTCAAATTTTTAAGAATCTAGGGTTTGTGTTCTTGAGCAATTTGGGGCTTTTCGATATAAACAGGTTATGGCCGATTTTTGTCATGAATTGTTGCTAAATTAAGTAGTGTAACATGTTTAGGTAGTTAATTGATCCAAACTTTGAGCCTAAACATGATTTTGAGAATTAAAGTGGACTTTTTAAGTCTAAAAATTCATGAACTAGGTTAAATTGATGTAAAGGCCATTTTAAACTTGTTTAGTTGCTAGTAGTGATTAGTTTGGCATGTAATTTGAGATGAATGTTTAAAAACTTGATGAACATTTTCATATGTACTTATTTGAAAAATTGTAGACTTGACAAAAATATGAAAATGAGCACAAGTTTGATTTGAATGCCATATAATAAGTGTTTAATTGCTATAATGATTATTGTTGACATGTTTAAGAGTTTAAATGTGATAAAACATTGTACACATTTTCGTATGTAAAAGTGTAGAATTGTTATTGTTAGGAAAATGTGTATAAAATGTGTTATGAATTAAACATGCCATCATAATTGTTTCAGTTATTATTTTTGCTAACACTAATGCATATTTGGATGCACAATTTTTGCGTTTAATGTGTTTTGCAGAGATTTACAAATACGGACGGTGCATCATCGTCCAGGCAACCAGAGCCCGAACCGGAAATGTTTCATGAACAAGAACAACATATGCAACAAGAAGAAGAAGAACATGAGGAGCAACATATTCCATATCACGATCAAGATCAATTATTCGTGAATCAGTTTCGTCAATTCGCTCCACATCTAATGATTATGCACCCAGACATTAATGAGGCTCAGTTACACCCAAATCTGAGATTTGATCGATGTTGGATAGAGTATCCAGATTATAAAAAGAACATGCACATTCTCTACTTTAAGGGTATTGAAATGCCAAAGGCAATTGACTGGGTACCTTTGGAAACAGTTGACCTCGGCGATCCAATTCGGGAATTGTTGGTGCAAAGGTATGGTAATTCTCAGTTTAACGATTGGATGCGCTTATTTTCCATTCGTAGAACCATATACAGGGAATGGTGTATAGAATTACTTAGTACTATTAAGTTGAACAGTGATGTTAGGAGGTTAGATAATCGAAACTTTATTAGATTTCTGTTAGGTGGACGCATGTACAGAATGTCCATGGTAGATTTGGCCCGGGCTTTACAGATTTATACTCCGTCTGAACTTTTGACCCCCGACTGTAATGGCCTGATTTCCCAAGGAGAAAGGGTAGATAGGGAATTTGATATTAACGCCGTCTGGAGGCGTATGTCCCATTTTAATGAGTTTCACGCCAGTGGAAATCATACATACTTAGATATTGATAGAGCCGAACTCCGGGTGATTCATAGATTCTTAGCAAACACGATTACACAAAGGGGTAAGAATAAGGAAAAATTAACCGTAAACGATTTGTTCTACCTTAAGTGTATTAGAGACCCGAGGAGTTTCGTTAACATTCCCTATTGTGTTGGTTATTATCTCGCTAATGTAGTTTCGGGGATGAAAGCTGGGAGTATTATAGGTGGTGGTATTTTCATTACTCTCATTGGAGAGTATTTAGGTGTGAATAAGAACCAAGGGGGTCCAATGAACGAAATAATAGACGAAGGTGAAACTATTAGTTCACAGCTTTATCACGGTGCAAGGGTATTATTGATGAGACGTGGTCGGGTATATCGATACGAGGGACCTCAGCGACAGGTAGAAAGAGGTTCGGATGACGAGATGGAGGAGGCGAACAACATTATAGGAGTTGTTCGGGAGACTGCTCTTGATTTAGGCGTTCGTATGGAGGATGAATACATGACGAACTATGATAGGCATATGCAGTACGAGGCATGGCAACGCCA
The DNA here is from genome assembly GCF_046630445.1 of Rutidosis leptorrhynchoides. NCBI lineage: Eukaryota > Viridiplantae > Streptophyta > Magnoliopsida > Asterales > Asteraceae > Rutidosis > Rutidosis leptorrhynchoides. Next base: position 337,975,058 of record NC_092337.1, on the reverse strand, counting down.
GAATGACTACGAGCATTCCCGGCAACGAGAGCATGGTAGATGGGATTATCATCAGCGCCAAATTATAAGCCAGTTGCAGCCTGGTGAGATGTATTATCCAACCCGACCCGCATACTATCCTTCACATCAGCCAGAAATGAGACCACCCTATGATTTATATGATTATGACGCAGCATACCAGTTCACCTATGGCCAGCCATGGAACCCTGATCCGAACATGAATTGGGATCCATATCCTAATTTTCCTCCTAACCCACCTCCTGATGAGTAGAGATAAGTTGGTAATTTTTATTTTGAACAATTAATACTTTATTACATTTATGTAATGTTTGATATTTTTATTATTATTGTGTACTAATATTTCGTTCTTATAGTTTGAAAGTGGGATGCCAAAGTTCCATTTCAAATTGCATGTATAATTATGTTTGTATTGTATGTAGTTTATTTTATGCACAAAACAGGGTAAAACAACGCGTTTTCAAAGACTGACATTAAGTTCAGCAAAAGCAAGTAATTTTGACGACAAGATGCAAAATATATGTGAAATAACAACAAGACGGAATGAACAAATGACGTGCACCATTTATCATTCAAACAATCAAACGACAATATGTTTGAAACTTTGGTAAAATTTAATCATTTTTCTACGCTAATCACCCTCAATAATTTAAATTATTTCTGATTTCTTGCAAATGAGGGCATTGCAAGATCTTAAGTGTGGGAAGGGGTTAAATTCTTTCGGATTTTAAAAATTTTTGATTTAAACACTTGGTTACCATTAAAAATACTAGTAACGCAGTAGTTGTGTTAGAATCTAGTGCTCTCCGATAACAAGGAACAGCCCTAGTCTTATATACTGACTACCCACTTCTAGTAAATTTTTCAAAATTTTTAACAAAATGAATTCAAAAATCATGTTTATACATATTTATGAACGATTAAAACTAGGTCATTGAGCCGAAATTATCGTTACCTCGGAAAGGACATAAATTGAGAAACAACCAAAATGTTAGAATTCATTTAATAAGAATGGAATAGAAGAGAAAAAGGCAAAGAAAAACATAAATAAAAGCCAAGTGTGGGAAAAGTTTACCAAGTTATTCAAAACATATCACATATTTTTACAAATTTTTGAAAATACTTTTGTTTTGAACAATAATCAACTGTTTTATCCGATGAAACTATCGAAGAAGAGATGGATCTACACGATGAATCAATTCCATCATTAAAAGGAAGTAAAGTCTTCCGAAAAAGACACGCGCTTCTTGATTTAGGTCATGAAGTTGTCGTCCAGACCAGCTGTAGGTTGACGAAAAATCTAGAAAAGTCATCTCTAAAATCAGCAGGAAATCCATGGACCTCAGCATCAAACAGGGTCGCCAAGTGGTCAGATTTATCCTAACCATGAGAAGGATTTATCTCGTACAATGGGGAGGCACCGTGCAAATTAGCTTGATAAGACTAATGAATCAGATCCCCAGAAAGGATAATCTCCTCAAAGATTAAAAATCAGCTTTTAAGACTGATATTACTCAATCCTTGAGATTGACCTTAAAGATTGAGAATTCAAACTCATGGAATTCAATGATATCTAAACTCGAGCTTGAACGAGAAAATATTTTGATCAAAATTACAAACCGATTTGTTTTCTGAAAATCCATTTTCAATGCGTTCATTACCATTGAACGTAAAATCCTAGGAATTCACCGGGAATTCATTAGGTCACCTGAACCAAATCGGGTGTCAACCGTAAAAACGGTGGTTGCATAGCATGGTCGGAGACAGGACCTTGTGCCAGACCGAAAAATTATAGGATGATCTTTACTATCGCTCCTACCAAGGATAGTTCTAGCATCCGACACGTTAAAAAGACCATAATCATCTGCATGTCACTGGACATTGCCTTAACAGTTTCTTGTTCATCGCTTTCCTTTACAACCGGACGGTAGTTTACCGAAAGGTAATATACGGAACAAGTAAACTGGATGTGTGCTTTCCGATACCGGGATAGCAGTGGATTACATGAACCTAAATGTTTTAAGCCAAAATATTGATCCACAAATATATTTTGCAAACACCGATGATGGATCAAATCAGAAAACTTGTCTAGGGTAAAATCTAGCCTGAATTTTCAAAAGATCAAATGTTTTCATAAAGATCCAATTTCCTTAAGGATCTAAATTTTTATAGTCATGTGGGACTGTAAACCGCCTTTCAAATGTGCACTTTGCTTTGGAAACCGAAAGTAAATCGGCTATTTGATTGCCAGTGTCGTTGACCTAAACCCAAGGCAACCATAAAAAGACACACCCACCTTTAACCATATCGTTACTATCATTGTTTATACCGCCGTATTGAAGTCACTGATGTACAAAGTGTGAAGAATAAAGAAGTGATTCAAGTGTTTCAAGACTATATTGCTTGAGGACAAGCAACGCTTAAGTGTGGGAATATTGATAATGCCAAAAATGAACACATATTTTATAGCATTATTCCCCAAGAAAGACAAGATTTTAGTTGCAATTGTTCGATTTACAAGCGATATTCGTTTAAATATTAAAAAGAGAAGATAAAAGGCAGATTCGACAAATTGAAGACAAAAAGGTCCAAAGAGCTAAAAAGTACAAGATACAATTAAAAAGGTTCAAATTATTGATGAGGAACGTCTCAAAATGACAAGAGTACAATTTACAAGACGCAAAGTACACGATATAAAATAGTACGCGAAGACGTCCGAAAATCTGGAACCGGGACCTGAGCCTAGAAGAAACGCGCGACGCAACGGACTAAAAATATCTACTCAACTATGCATATAAATATAATATAATATATAAATAATTATTAAAATTATTTATATATTTATTATTATTAAAATTATGTCGACAAGCAAGATGACAAAGCAAATTGGCTGGATCCAGGGTGGCCATGCGACTCGCATGGCCAGAGGCACAAATCCATGCGAGTCGCATGGATAGAAAATGTTGGTCAGGTCTATAAATCTCGCGTGTTTTGATCATTTTTATTACACCATATTATCTATCTTTCTCCCTTTGTAATAAATAAATAAATTATAATTTTAATTTTAATTAATAATAATAATAAGGTTATGTTAAGGAGTGTTTTGAGTGTATAAATCCGAAATTCTGCCCGTATAATATTACTCTATATTATTAATCACTGTAAGTTATGTCTATATTATTTTCATTAATGTCTAGTAGCTAAGCCGTTATTATGCTTATTTAATACCGAAGTAATCATGATGTAAGGCTAACACTAAAATTGGGGTAATTGGACTTTGGACCATAATTGGGGTTTGGACAAAAGAACGACACTTGTGGAAATTAGACTATGGGTTTTTAATGGGCTTTATATTTAATTAACGATACCTCGTTAATTTTATATAAAGGTTATAGTTTTATGTATCTATAAATATCCATATACGCCTATTCGGATACGGGTGGCGGGATATTTATAAGTACATATTATTGTTCATTTGACCGGAAACGGGGGGTGAATTATTGGCCACTAGAATAGTTGAAACAGGGGTGGATTACATTCAAGGGTAATTGGTGTAATTGTTAACAAAGTATTAAAACCTTGGAATACACGCAGTCGTTAACCCGGTGTATTCATTAAAACAAAGAATTAAGACCTTGTTACAGTTTAAGTCCCCAATTAGTTGGAATATTTGACTTCGGACATAAGGACTATTTGACGAAGAAACTCGCATTTATAATTATGCCCGTTGGACCATTATGGACAAAACCGTATGGACATCTTGAATAATCCAGGACAAAGGACAATTAACCCATCGGACTAAAACTAAAATTAATACGCCGAACATCATGATTATGGAAGTTTAAATAAGCATAATCCCTTTAATTTCATATTTAATTGCACTTCTAATTTACGCATTTTAATTATCGTACTTTAATTTCTGTCATTTATATTATCGCATTTATTTACTTTACTCTTTAAATTAAGTTTTAAGTTATTTTTAATATTTTGTTTTAGGATTTAACTGTTTTTAAGTTTTAAAAATCGACAAACCGGTCATTAAACGGTAAAAACCCCCCTTTATATATTTATATACTACTACTTAATATTTATATATTTATATATTTTTCTTTTTATTGTGCGTTTTACTTCTCGAGCTTTCCCTGTGGAACGAACCGGACTTACTAAAAGCTATACTATAATACGATTAGGTACACTGCCTATAAGTGTTGTAGCAAGGTTTAAGTATATCCCACTCGATAAATAAATAAATAACTTGTGTAAAATTGTAGCATATTTAATAGTATTTAGCACTAAAAATAATACTATTTCGTACCCCTTCGCTTAAACATCAAGTGTATTCACAAAAGATAGCTATATTTGAATCCTCATTCCATTTTTCACAAGATTTCTATACGTATATCTAGAGTATATATACTCGTATCATACCTAGCTTCTATACGTATTTACTATTGGTATATACACATCAAATCACCACCAACCAGCCCTTGTTCATGCCTTATGTATAAGGTAACTACTTTTGTTATCTAGTATGATAATTTCACATGATTAAAAGATTTTTTCACAAAATTACAAACTTATACACCTTTTACACCACCATTTATACTCCATCCATTTTCAATTTTTGATTCATTTTTTACCTCAAACCTCTAGCTAAAAACACACACACTTTTAAGAGCCTTAAACTCCATAACCATTCAGCTAATATCCATGAGGATCTAGCCATAAAAACATCACTTAATCACCATAAGAAAACTCTTACAAAAACACTTCAAGAATCCTTCCAAGAACACAAACTTACTTCCAATCTTTCATCCAATTCCATCACTCTTTTGGTTCTAGGTTCTTACTCCTATTTTACAGCAACCTTGTCCAAGGAACTTGAGGTAGTAACTATGTTCATAACCTTATTCGATTCATATATATATAGCTATCTTATTTTGTGGTATAAAATTTTAACAACAAGAACATAGTTTGAATGCTTTCAAACTTGTTTGCAAACTAAATAGATCCTTCTAACTTAACTTTTAAAATACTTCATGACCTGTAATATAACTTAAATATATGCTAATTTAACAAGGTATAACTTGGTTTTTCAAAGAACACCTTAAAAACTGTTTTTACGACGTCGGAGTGCAACCGGGGGCTGTTTTGGGTTGGATAATTAAAAACCATCTTAAACTTTGAATTGGAGGTTTATTTTCTGGAAAAAAAGATTTTTACTATGAATATGGTAACACATAAAAATTTCATGATTTAATTCAAAGTATAAGTATTTTTAGTAAAATGGTCATTAAATGATATTTTTGTAACAAAAATGATTAACTTCATATGTTTCACTAAAATTTGACCTATGACCTGTGATTTCGAATACAAACTAAGGTATTTACAGTTCATAGTCTTAAAGAGGAACTCGATCCAAGGAGATGGCAAGTTGAATCAACGAAAACGGAGTTGTAACGAAGAAACTATGACCAAAACGAGATCGGATATCTAAGACTAGTTTAACTACGAAAATAATTGGAGAAAAATTAAATAAATCACATCTTTCTAAAATAACATGATATTTTATATATATGTACTCATAATTTAATTTTATATGGTTCAGGATCACCCGTAAACAATACGAGAAGATTAATCATAAGATCCCATGATTGTACGCAACACGTCATTTGACAACACCGGTACTTTATGTACGCAACACGTCATTTGACAACACCGGTACCGTGGGTCAAGATTAATCTCGACCAATTCAAATACATCGGGGGTTTTATTTATTTCTATGGGGGTTAAACACCTAAATATGAACCATTAAAATTGAATTACTAACATCGGACTGCTAACTACGGACTAAGGAATTATTAAAAGTATTAAAAGTATTATAAGTATATATATGTAACGATTGTTTAAAAAGAAAAGGTATTGATATATTATATATGGATAGGTTTGTGATATCAATCGGAGACCAAGTCGAAATTACATATCTTCAAGACAAAAGTGAGTATATAGTCCCACTTTTAAACTCTAAATATTTCGGGATGAGAATACATGTATTTTATGTTTTACGATATGGACACAAGTAACTGAAAAATATATTCTACGTTGAGTTGTATGATAATGCTAAAAATGAACATATATTTCATAGCATTATTCCTCAAGAAAGACAAGCTTTTAGTTGCAATTGTTCTATTTACAAGTGATATTCGTTTAAATAATAAAAGGTGAAGACAAAAGACAGATTCGACGAATTGAAGACGCAAACGACCAAAAAGCTCAAAAGTACAAAAGACAATCAAAAAGGTTCCAATTATTGATAAGAAACGTCTCGAAATTACAGGAGTACAAGATTCAAAACGCAAAGTACAAAATATAAAATTGTACGCAAGGACGTTCGAAAATCTGGAACCGGGACCAGAGTCAACTCTTAACGCTCGACGCAACGGACTAAAAATTACAAGTTAACTATGTATATAAATATAATATAATATATAATTAATTATATTAATTATATATATATTATATATATATATTAAAAACCGTCGGCAGAGAAAACTCCAAGGACTGAGCTGTAATTTCTATCTCCGCGACTCGCGGAGTTTTAAGGGCATTTTGCCGCGAGTCGCGGAGCCCCAATTTTCAACTCTGGCTATAAAGCCAACCGAATTCTGATCAAATTTCATCATCTTTTTCTTCCTCTTCATACGTAAAATTTATATTTATATTTATAATTTATATTTTAATTTTAATTATAATTCTAATAATAAGGGTATGTTAGCGAATGTTGTAAAGGTGTAAGTCGAAATTCTGTCCGTGTAACGCTACGCTATTTTTAATCATTGTAAGTTATGTTCAACCTTTTTATATTAATGTCTCGTAGCTAAGTTATTATTATGCTTATTTAAAACGAAGTAATCATGATGTTGGGCTAATTACTAAAATTGGGTAATTGGGCTTTGTACCATAATTGGGGTTTGGACAAAAGAACGACACTTGTGGAAATTAGACTATGGGCTATTAATGGGCTTTATATTTGTTTAACTAAATGAAAGTTTGTTAATGTTAATATAAAGATTTACAATTGGGCGTCCCTATAAATTACCATATACACTCGATCGGACACGATGGGCGGGGTATTTATATGTACGAATAATCGTTCATTTAACCGGACACGGGAATGGATTAATAGCCACTAGAATAATTAAAACAGGGGTGAAATTACATTCAAGGGTAATTGGTGTAATTGTTAACAAAGTAGTAAAACCTTGGTTTACACGCAGTCGATAACCTGGTGTATTCATTAAACAAAGTATTAAAACCTTGTTACAATTCGAATCCCCAATTAGTTGGAATATTTAACTTCGGGTATAATAATAATTTGACAAGGACACTTGCAATTTATATTTATGACTGATGGACTGTTATGGACAAAAACCAGACGGACATATTGAATAATCCAGGACAAAGGACAATTAACCCATGGGCATAAAACTAAAATCAACACGTCAAATATCATGATTACGGAAGTTTAAATAAGCATAATTCTTTTATTTTATATTTAATTTCCTTTATTTTATATTTAATTGCACTTCTAATTATCGCACTTTTATTATTTGTTATTTAATCGCACTTTTAATTATCGTACTTTTTAATTATCGCAATTTTATTTTATCGCATTTTTATTATTCGCAATTTCATTATCGTTATTTACTTTACGCTTTAATTTAAGTCTTGTATTTATTTTATATTTTACATTAGGTTTTAACTGCGACTAAAGTCTTAAAATCGACAAACCGGTCATTAAACGGTAAAAACCCCCCTTTATAATAATAATATTACCTATATATATATTTGTATTTTTATAAAAGTAAACTAATATAGCGTTAAGCTTTGTTTAAAGATTTCCCTGTGGAACGAACCGGACTTACTAAAAAATACACTACTGTACGATTAGGTACACTGCCTATAAGTGTTGTAGCAAGGTTTAAGTATATCCATTCTATAAATAAATAAATATCTTGTGTAAAATTGTATCGTATTTAATAGTTTTTCCTAGTAAAATATAAGCTATTTTATATACTACCTCGCATAACATCAAGTATTTTTGGCGCCGCTGCCGGGGAACTATCTTAAAAGCCGGAAGCACAACGCTAATATAAAAAGAAAAAAAAAGATTTTTATCTACTTTTATTAAAATCCGTTTTTGTAAAAATACGTTTTAATTATTGAAAAATATAAAAAGAAAAACAAAAATATAAGCATTTTTAAGATTTTGTTAAATATTTAAGTTTTATAAGTTTCTTTATCTTTATTTTAGTTTATAATAATATAAATTTTATTAAACATCTTTCATTTATATAAAAATTAAAAACAGAAAATAAAATAAAAAAAAAATTAAAGAAAAACGCGTAAAAATTGAAAGCTGTCAACAGAATTTCTAAACCCCGCGACTCGCGGGGTTTTCCTCATTAATCACCGCGACTCGCGGAGCTACTCTGACACGCGAACAGAAGCCCTAAAACTGCATTAATTACGGGTTATTAATTATTATTATTATTATTTAACCTAATTATTATTATTATTATTAGTTTTAGTTTTATTTTTACTTTTTACTTTTTATTTATATATTTTATTTAAATTAGTTTTATTAAATTATAAAATTAATAGTTTTATAAAATAAATAATATAAAAATAATATTTTTATAAAAATTGTACTTTTTACAACTTTTTGTATATTTTTATATTTTGTACCTTTTTAATCGTTGTAGCGTAATATTTGTATTTTTAGCTCATATTTAATTTTAAACTTAGTATTTGCTATAGTCATTTTTACTCCTAGATTTTTAGGCTTTGCCGTAGAATTCCTTAAGTGCTTTTTCTTTAGACTAAAGATTTAGGTGCTTTAGAATTTTGCGACGCCTTTTTAAGTTTTAGTTTTTTTTTTAAGTTATTTCCATTTGGGATTTAGTTTTTCCTGTAAGCTTTAATATTTTTAGACATTTTACTATGTATCAATTATCATTCCAATTAGTAATTTCAATTTGCGATTATAATTTTAAGTTAGTTGTAGTAATAAGGTTAGGTTAGTTAAGTATTTTTAAGTTTTTATAAGTTTCTTTTATTTTTCCGTCACCTTTTATTTTTTAAACCATTTTTTCTTTTTCGACCTTTTTCGACGAACTCTTTTTCTCTCTTATTTCTCGCCATTCTAGTTTTTAGGACATAGATTTTTTTTCTACTTCTTATCTAAATTTCTTAAAATTACGAAAATTTATTTTAAGTGGTTAAATTGATAGACATCAAAATTTTCTGGTTCGTAGTAATAGTTGGATTTGTACGTGGACCGGGTTATTGGAGCCAAACAGTCCTCAATTATATTGAGACCAAACGAATCCTGCCCCTCTGCTGCATCTTTTGGCTATTCGAAACGTGGGCAAAATCAGAAAAGTCTATTGATTAGATAACTTATTATAATTTTTCTTTCCTTTTAAAAACTAATAGGATATTCAGTGAATGCACCGAGCAAGACGTTCATCACCTTTTGTACGTTCACCACCTGTAACTCGATCAAGACATCGTTTAACAAATATAACCGCCGTTGATTTTTCTTTAGAATCGTCATCTAGTCAACCAAGTACTTCAGTTCAAATTTCCGATAATCCATTTTTTGAACCCAACCTCACAATTGAGAATCCAGAGAATATTCAGGAACGGTTCGTAGATCCTGAACCACTAAACTTTCCTCCGGAACCACCAATCATTCAAACAGAGATTGTTAAGGAACGAACTATTAAAACAGAATCATCTAGTGATACCGATTCAACAAATTCAATTATGGAGAATCTGGAACCTTTAAGTATGGAAGACCGAATGAGAGCTAAACGCACTGGCCAAGGTCACGCAATTACTCATCCAGACATTAATGCGCCAGATTATGAAATCAAAGGACAAATTCTACACATGGTGACTAATCAATGCCAATTTAGTGGTGCGCCGAAGGAAGATCCAAATGAACATCTACGTACCTTTAATAGGATCTGCACACTATTTAAAATACGAGAAGTGGAGGATGAACAGATATATCTCATGTTATTTCCCTGGACTTTAAAGGGAGAAGCCAAAGATTGGTTGGAATCGTTACCTGAAGGAGCGATTGATACATGGGATGTTTTAATTGACAAATTTCTTAAACAATTCTTTCCTGCATCTAAAGCCGTAAGACTTCAAGCAGAAATTGTTACGTTCACACAGAAGCCAAATGAAACTCTATATGAGGCGTGGACAAGATATGGAAAGTTATTAAGAGGATGTCCGCAACATGGTTTAGACACCTGTCAAATAGTACAAATATTCTACCGAGGATGCGACATCACTACAAGAAAAGACATAGATATAGCAGCTGGTGGTTCTATTATGAAGAAAACCGAAACTGATGCTTACAAAATTATTGATAATACTGCTTCCCACTCACATGAGTGGCACCAAGAAAAAGACATCGTTAGATCATCTAAAGCAGCTAGAGCCGATTCTAGCCATGACTTAGATTCCATTTCCGCAAAGATAGATGCTTTCGAGAGACGAATGGAAAAGATGACTAAGGATATTCACTCAATACGAATTAGTTGTGAGCAGTGTGGAGGACCACATTTGACAAAAGATTGTCTCAGTATTGAATTAACAATGGAACAAAGAGATAATATTTCATACATAAACCAAAGGCCTGGAAATAATTATCAGAATAATTATCAACCGCCAAGACCGATTTACAATCAAAACCAGAATTATAACCGAAATATTCCATACAACAACCAACAAGGTCCTAGCAATCAACAAGTATCTAATAATACTTACAATCAGCAAAGACCGAATTTTCAAAACAAACCACCACAACAAACCGATGATAAAAAGCCAAATTTAGAAGATATGATGACGAAGCTAGTTGAAACTCAAACACAGTTTTTCACATCTCAAAAACAAACCAATGAACAAAATGCTCAAGCATTTAGAAATCAACAAGCTTCTATTCAAAATCTGGAACAAGAAGTAAGTAACCTAGCAAGGTTAATAGGTGAAAGAAAACCGGGAAGTCTACCGAGCGATACAAATGCTAACCCCCGGAATGAAACAGCTAAAGCCATTACCACAAGAAGTGGTACAACACTTAAATCACCTGAAATACCTGTAACTTCTGATGAAACTATTCCTACTCCACAAGAACCACAACCTGATCAAGAAAAGGAAAAAGAACCGGTAGTTGAAAAGGTTGATGAAAATAACACAGTTAAGGATAAACCTTATGTTAAACCATACCAACCACCACTTCCTTACCCAAGTAAAATGAAGAAAGAAAAACTTGAAGCCCAGCAATCCAAATTCTTGGATATGTTTAAACAGATAAATGTAAATCTTCCTTTCATTGATGTGATTTCAGGAATGCCAAGATATGCTAAATTCTTGAAAGATCTAATCTCAAATAGAAAGAAAATGGAAGAACTCTCGGCTGTTACTATGAATGCTAATTGTTCAGCAGTACTGTTGAATAAGATACCAGAAAAATTATCTGATCCAGGAAGTTTCACAATTCCATGTTTTCTGGGTAATCTTAGTTCAATAGAAGTATTGGCAGACTTAGGTGCTAGTATAAATCTAATGCCGTATTCACTATACACTAAACTAGACCTTGGAGAATTGAAACCAACCAGAATAAGCATACAACTAGCCGATAGATCAATAAAATATCCTAGAGGGATAATGGAGAACATGCTAGTTAAAGTTGGTAATTTAGTATTTCCAGTAGATTTTGTTGTTTTGGACATGGAAGAAGATTCTCAAGTTCCTCTCATATTAGGAAGACCATTCTTAAACACGGCTAAAGCAATGATAGACGTGTTCGGTAAGAAACTGACCCTAAGTATAGAGGATGAGAGTGTTACCTTTTCAGTTGATAGAGCAATGCAACAACCACAATCTGCAGATGATACATGTTATTATATTCAAACTATAGATGCACATGCAGAATTATTAGAAGAATTTCCAGAATTACAAGGAACAGGAGAATGTTCTTTAGGAGAAGGTAATGAACCAATTGATGAAGCTGAAATGTTAGCTACACTTATAGCTAATGGATATGAACCAACAACAGAAGAAATTCAAATGCTAAAAGAAGGAGACAGATATCGATATAAATCATCAATAGAAGAACCTCCGAAATTAGAGTTAAAGCCACTTCCAAACCATTTGGAATACGCTTATTTACATGGTGAATCTGAATTACCTGTAATAATATCGTCTTCTCTTACTGAAAATGAGAAATCACAACTCATTTCTGTGTTGAAAGTTCATAAACCAGCCATTGCATGGAAGATTCATGATATTAAAGGAATAAGTCCTTCGTATTGCACACATAAAATCCTTATGGAAGAAGGTCATAAAACGTATGTGCAACGCCAACGAAGACTAAATCCTAATATGCAAGATGTAGTTAAGAAAGAGATTATTAAACTGCTAGATGCAGGTTTGATATATCCAATTTCTGATAGTCCATGGGTAAGCCCAGTTCAATGCGTACCTAAGAAGGGTGGCATGACTGTCATTACAAATGAGAAAAATGAGCTTATTCCTACTAGGACTGTAATAGGATGGCGTGTATGTATTGATTATAGAAAATTAAATGACGCCACCAGAAAAGATCACTTTCCCTTACCTTTCATTGATCAAATGTTGGAAAGATTAGCCGGAAATAGTTACTATTGTTTTCTAGATGGATTTTCCGGATATTTTCAAATTCCAATAGCACCCGAGGATCAAGAGAAAACCATATTCACGTGCCCTTATGGTACTTTTGCTTACAAACGCATGCCATTTGGACTTTGTAACGCCCCTGCAACCTTTCAAAGGTGTATGATGGCAATTTTTCACGACATGATAGAAGAATGCATGGAAGTATTCATGGATGACTTTTCAGTCTTCGGTGATACATTTAAATCATGTCTAGTTAATCTAGAACGGATGCTAATTAGATGCGAAAAATCAAATCTAGTACTTAATTGGGAGAAATGCCATTTCATGGTTAAAGAAGGCATCATTCTTGGACATAAAATTTCAAAAGAAGGAATTGAAGTGGATAGAGCTAAAGTAGAAGTAATTGCTAAACTTCCACATCCCACCAATGTTAGAGGAGTTAGGAGTTTTCTAGGGCATGCCGGTTTTTACCGACGTTTCATAAAAGATTTTTCTAAAATTGCCACTCCTATGAATAAACTCCTAGAAAAGGATGCGCCATTCATCTTTTCAGATGAGTGTATCAAATCTTTTAATATTCTTAAAGAAAAACTCACTAATGCACCGATCATGATAACACCAAATTGGAATCTACCATTTGAACTAATGTGTGATGCAAGTGATTTTGCAATGGGAGCCGTTTTAGGACAAAGGATTGAAAAACGATTTCAACCTATATATTATGCTAGTAAGACGTTACAAGGAGCACAAACGAACTATACAACTACTGAAAAAGAACTCCTTGCTATTGTCTTTGCTTTTGACAAATTTCGATCATATCTCGTTCTAGCAAAAACGGTGGTCTATACCGACCATTCTGCTCTTAGATACCTATTTTCAAAACAAGATGCTAAACCAAGATTAATCCGTTGGATCTTACTCTTACAAGAGTTTGATATTGAAATCCGAGATAAAAGAGGAGCAGAAAATCTCGCCGCTGATCATCTTTCTCGTCTTGAAAATCCCGAATTAGAAGTTCTGAATGAATCGGCCATACAAGACAACTTTCCTGATGAATATCTATTGAAGATAGATTATAAAGAAATCCCATGGTTTGCAGACTATGCAAACTACTTAGTTTGTGGATTCCTTGAAAAAGGATTATCGTACCAAAGACGAAAGAAATTCTTCAGTGATATAAAACACTATTTCTGGGAAGATCCACATCTGTTTAAAAGTTGTCCCGATGGAATAATACGCCGATGTGTATTTGGAGATGAAGCTAGTAAAATTTTAAACCATTGTCACACAGGACCAACAGGAGGGCATTATGGGCCTCAACTAACAGCAAGAAAAGTTTATGAAGCTGGATTCTATTGGCCTACAATTTACAAAGACGCACACCTTCTTTGCAAATCCTGTGATGCATGTCAAAGGGCCGGAAAAATAAGTCAACGTGATGAAATGCCACAAAATGTCATCCAAGTATGTGAAGTATTTGACATTTGGGGAATTGACTTTATGGGTCCATTTCCAAAATCTCATAATAATTTATATATACTCGTAGCCATTGATTATGTATCTAAATGGGCGGAAGCACAAGCTCTCCCAACTAATGATGCAAGAGTTGTAGTCAACTTTTTAAAACGTCTTTTTGCAAGGTTTGGAACACCGAAAGCTTTAATAAGTGATCGGGGTACTCATTTCTGTAATAATCAACTTGAGAAAGTTCTTAAAAGATATGGAGTAACTCATAAAATCTCCACCGCATATCATCCACAAACAAGTGGACAAGTTGAAAATACCAACCGAGCTTTAAAACGTATTTTGGAGAAAACCGTAGGATCAAATCCAAAGGAATGGTCCATTAAATTGGAGGATGCACTCTGGGCTTTTAGAACAGCCTACAAAACTCCAATTGGAACCACACCTTTTAGACTTGTTTATGGAAAAGCATGTCATCTTCCAGTAGAAATTGAACACAAAGCATTTTGGGCTTTGAAGACATGTAATCTTGATTTACATGAAGCCGGACGTCTACGATTAAGTCAACTAAACGAATTAGAAGAATTAAGACATGAAGCATACGAAAATTCGTTAATCTATAAAGAAAGAACGAAGAAATGGCATGATAAAAGAATCAGAAGTTCAAAAGAATTTAAAGAAGGAGACAGAGTTCTTCTTTTCAATTCACGATTCAAGCTATTTCCTGGAAAATTGAAATCAAGATGGTCTGGACCATTCATAGTCAAAAGAGTTTTCCCATACGGAACGATAGAATTAATAAATTCAAATGGGATGGAATTTAAAGTTAATGGTCACAGAGTTAAACATTACATACATGGTCCGATGGAAGTCGACAACGAAGTTAATCACAATTTCGATACCACAGCTAACTAAGTGTGGGGAGAATCAAGTCTCTAAAGGATAATATATATTTCTGTTAGAGTTAGATTGTCTGTTTTCGTGTAGTTCTCGAAAATGGAACACGTATGGTCTTTCCCTAGCAGACCCTAAAGAACTAGTCTTCTCCCCCCATTCTGAATTTTTATTTTTTTTAGGTTTTTACGAAATGAAGACTGCCTGTGAACTAAACCATGGTCTAATGCTACACGCTTTGATCACTAAACGTAATAATGACATACTACCGAGCGAATTAGTATCAGTAATCAGAGAAAGAATGGACGGAGTTAGAAAAGGATCCAGATGCGAAGATAATAAGTTACAATTTGGTAAAGGAAAATCAAAATCCGCAGCGAAAAGAAGAGCACGACACCTAGAACGATGTCACAAATGCGGAAAATGGTCACATGGAGGTAAATGTTCAAATAATCAAACCTATTCAAATACCGAATTTGTTACTTTATGCAGAGACGGACCGTTCATATGTTTAGAAGAAAAGACAATGAATGCTCGAGGTTACGCCTATGCAGCCATGGAAAACCAATTAAATCGACTATCTTATGAATATAATAGATCATATAACTAAGAAATCTATTTCACAGGTATGTCTGTACAGTTTTTATTTTTATTTATTTTTAACCTTTTGATAATAAACGCTAATTTGTTCGCTAAAAAGTATTAAATTGGTATTGAATAAAATTAGGTTTGGCGACCGAAATTATTGATATCATTCAAAAATTTATTACATCACTGCGAAATTTAACGTTTATTCTTAAGGTATAAATATCTTTAATCAATCAACCCAAAATATTTCAAAAATTCGTCATGAGTTAAATTAGGTTTTGGAACCGAAATTACTTTACCGAAAAGAGGGGCGCATATTTTTGATAATATTTGATTGATTAAAGTGGGATAAAAAGACAAAAAGATTTTTAATTTTATTTTTACCATGTTTTTAAAATTAATATTTAAACCTTAAATTAATATTGTAAACTTTATAAAAACAATATTTTTAATATTGTAAATATTTGAAAAATTAATATAAGTTTGGTATGAATTTATAATATGAATTTTTAAATTAAGTTTGGTGTGAATTTTTAATTTTTAAAATATGAATTTTTAATTTTATGCATTTCAAATTTTAAGTTTGGTGTGATTTTTTTTAATAATTTTGAATTTTATATTTAAGTTGTGTGAATTTAAAAACAAAAATTTACTTTATCTCATTAAGTTAAGAATATGATTTTTAAAATTCGTCGTAAGTTGAAGACTAGGTCTTTGAACCGAAATTGCTTTACCCGAGGGAGGGACGAGAACTTTTATTATCATTATTTTTAATCTTATTGATTTAAAGTATGCCAAAAAAAAAAAATTAAAAAATCCAAAAATCTTAGCTTTTAAAACAATCGCTACTAAAAGACAAATTTTAAAATTTTGTCGAGGGACGGACTAGGACATCGATCCGAAACGACCTCGTCCTAAATAACAAGGGAAACAAAATTTTAAAATTAAATACTTAATTGTTTTATAAGTTAAAGATTATATATAAAAAAAAAAAAATAAAAAAAAAAATAAAAATAGCTGAACGATCAGTATACTCCCACACACAAAAACAACTCGAATTCTGCTGCGAAAAACCCCGAAAAACCACCCAAAAACACCTCAAAAATCCCAATTTTTAACCGTTAATCACCAAATCTTTTGCTAAAATCATGTTGAGAAGGATGATATCTAAGAATTACTCAAGAAAAACGGTAAATTTCTACACCTAAACACCATTTAATTCGAATTTTAGTGTTCTTGAGCTATTTTTTCCCCAATTTGATTTTGATGCTTTTTAGTGTAATTAGACTTAAATTGTTTATGTATTATGCTTGTATAACCTAGATTGATGCTGTTTAACATGATTAGAAGCCTTAAACTTCAAATTTTGAGTAATCTAGGGTTTGTGTTCTTGAGCAATTTGGGGCTTTTTGATATAAACAGGTTATGGCCGATTTTTGTCATGAATTGTTGCTAAATTGAGTAGTGTAACATGTCTAGGTAGTTAAATGATCCAAACTTTGAGCCTAAACATGATTTTGAGAATTAAAGTGGACTTTTTCAAGTCCAAAATTCATGAACTTGATTTTTGAAAGATAATGCCATTTGAGACTTGTTTATTTGCTAGTAATGATTATTTTGACATGTTATTTGAGTTGAATGCTTATGAACTTGGCGAAAATTTTCGTATATGCTTATTTGAAAAAGTGTAGATTTGATAAAAATGTGGAAATAAGCTTAAGTTTGATATAAATTGATAATGTCATTGTAATTATTTTGATTGATGATTTTGCTGACACTAATGCATATTTGGATGCACAAAATTTGTGTTTGATGTGTTTTGCAGAATGAAAGGGGTGAATCTTCATCCCAAGCCCGCCATGCTCCTGCTGAGAATTTGGAACAACAGGAGGTAGATAACTACTACAAGCAGGATGTACCTCATCCAGTCATGACCTTTTCCGATATGCATTTGGAAGAGTTGCACCCGAACCTGCGATTTGACAGACTTTGGATAGATTATCCAAAATATCAACGGGGTTTGCATACTCTTCACTCTAAGGTTGTTGAGGTACCGAGGGTCATAGAATGGGGACCCTTAGAAGCTGTAGAATTGGCCGGGCCAATTAGGGAATTACTTGTACAGAGGTATGGTAATTCTTCTTTTAATGACTGGATATGTTTATTCACCATACGCAGACCTGTATATAAAGTATGGTGTGAAGAGTTGTTATGTAGTATAGAGTTGAATGATCGGGTAGCTAGTTTAACCGATCGTTCTTTTATTAGATTTTTGTTAGGCGGTTCGATGCGCCACATGTATTTACTGGACATGGCTCAGGCTTTACGTATATATACGCCTGAGGAGTTAGCGTCTGCCGATTGTAGAGGATTGATACTAAACGGTAGAAAGATAGATGAGAATTTTGATACACACGGTGTGTGGAGTCAAATGACAAGCCATCACCGTTTCAAAGGGGGAAACTACTCTTATTTGGATATAGATAGAGCCGAATTAAGAGTAATACATAGGTTTTTAGCTAATTCGATTAAACAAAGGGGTAAAAACAAAGAAAAGGTAAATGAACAAGATTTGTTTTACCATATGTGTATTCGAGACCCACAGAGCGCTGTAAGTATACCATATTATGTGGGTTATTATTTATCAGCTATGGTTCGGGGGATGCGTCCACATAGCATAATAGGAGGTGGTATTTTTATTACTTTGATTGGTGAATATCTCGGTGTGGATATAAGTCGGGGGGGATTATTACTAGAAGAGCCGGAACCCCGCGATACTATAGGTTTAAATGTATACCATGGTGCGAAAGTTTTGAAGCGGCGAAATAACGCCGCAGTACGATACCATGGTAGACATCCACAGGTGGAGAGAAACCAGGAACAAGGTAATGTAGGAGGGGGGAATGAGATGCAAGAAATGCATAGGTTTATAGCTTCTCAGGAATACGAAAATGCTAGACAGAGAGCATTTGAAGATTGGCAAGTTCATCAGAACCAGATCATAGCGCATTGCCAACATATAGGTAGAAACTATATTCCTACACCGAAACCCGTCTTCCCTCCTTGGTCGATAGAGATGCAGCCACCATATCCTACGTATGACCCTGCCGAAGCATTCTATAGCACTTATGGTTATGCCTGGAACCCCTATTGGTACCAATATCATCCTTAGTTTACTTTTTATTTTATTTTTTATTTTGTAATTTGTAATTATTGATATGTTTAATACTTTTGTTAATATTGTAATCATTTTTATAATTATCTAACTTTTATTCTTAGATTTTAATAATTTTTGAATGTGGGGTAATATACCAAACTTCAAAAATATGTATATATGTTGCAGTTTATCTTATGTACACAACAGGGTAAAACAACGCATTTTCAAAGACTGGCATTAAGTTCAGCAAAAGCAACTAATTTTGACGACAAGATGCAAAATATATGTGAAATAACAACAAGACGGAATGAACAAATGATGTGCACCATTTATCATTCAGCAAACAAACACCAATATATTTGGAAACTTTGGTAAAAATTTAATCATTTTCACACAAATCACCCTCAATAATTTAAATTGTTACTGATTTCTTGCAAATGAGGGCATTGCAAGATCTTAAGTGTGGGAAGGGGTTAAATTCTTTCGGATTTTAAAATTTTTATATTAAACACTTGGTTACCATTAAAAATACTAGTAAAGCAGTAGTTGTATTAGAATCTAGTGCTCTCTGATAAAAAAGAACAGCCCTAGTCTTATATACTGACTACCCAATTCTAGTAAAATTTTTCAAAATTTTCAATTAAATGAATTCAAAATCATGTTTATACATATTTATGAACGATAAAACTAGGTTTTAACACCGAAATTATTGTTACCTCGGAAAGGACATAAATTGAGAAACAAACTAAAATGTTAAAATTCATTTAAAATGGAATAGAGGACGATAAAAAGGAAAATAAAAGCCAAGTGTGGGAAAATTTACCAAATTATTTTAAACATATGTCACATATATCTGTAACAAATAACTGAAAATACTTTTGCTTTGGACTAAACTAAACTGTTTTACCCAATGAAAGAAAAGAAGAGATGGATCTACACGATGAATCAATTCCATCATTAAAAGGAAGTAAAGTCTTCCGAAAAAGACACGCGCTTTTTGATTTAGGTCATGAAATTGTCGTCCAGACCAGCTGTAGGTTGACGAAAAATCTAGAAAAGTCATCACTAAAATCAGCAGGAAATCCACGGACCTCAGCATCAAACAGGGTCGCCAAGTGGTCAGATTTATCCTAACCATGAGAAGGATTTATCTCGTACAATGGGGAGGCACCGTGCAAATTAGCTGGATAAGACTAATGAATCAGATCCCCAGAAAGGATAATCTCCTTAAAGATTAAAAATCAGCTTTTAAGCCTGATATTACTCAATCCTTGAGATTGACCTTAAAGATTGAGAATTCAAACTCATGGAATTCAATGATATCTAAACTCGAGCTTAAACGAGAAAATATTTTGATCAAAAATTACAAACCGATTTGTTTTCTGAAAACCCTATTTTCAATGCGTTCATTACCATTGAACGTAAAATCCTAGGAATTCACCTGGAATTCATTAGGTCACCTGAACTAAATCGGGTGTCAACCGTAAGAACGGTGGTTGCATAGTGGTCAAAGACAGGACCTTGTGCCAGACCGAAAAATTATAAGGGTGAGCTTTACTATTGCTCCTACCAAGGATAGTAATTGTGTCCGACACGTTATAGACCATAATCAAAAGCATGTCACGGGACATTGCCTTAACAGTTGCTTGTTCAACGCTTTCCTTTACAACCGGACGGTAGTTTGCCGAAAGGTAATATACGGGACAAGTAAACTGGACGTGTTGCTTTCCAAATACAAGGTTAGCAAGTGGGTGACACAAAACCGCAAGTTTTGAGCTAAAATTTTCAAATCTGAAACCCACCAAACCCACAAAAATATTTTGCAAACACCGGTAAAGGGTTATCCCGGAAAACTTATCTAGGGTAAAAACTAGATTTCAAAAGATCAAATGTTTTCATAAAGATCCAATTTCCTTAATGGATCTAAATTTTTATAGTCATGTGGGACTGTAAACCATATCGTTACTACCATTGTTTATACCGCCATATAGAAATCACTGATGTACAAAGTGTGAAGAATAAAGAAGTGATTCTAGTATTTCAAGACAATATTGCTTGAGGACAAGCAACGCTCAAGTGTGGGAATATTTGATAATGCTAAAAACGAACATATATTTCATAGCATTATTCCTCAAGAAAGACAAGCTTTTAGTTGCAATTGTTCTATTTACAAGTGATATTCGTTTAAATAATAAAAGGTGAAGACAAAAGACAGATTCGACGAATTGAAGACGCAAATGACCAAAAAGCTCAAAAGTACAAAAGACAATCAAAAAGATTCCAATTATTGATAAGAAACGTCTCGAAATTACAGGAGTACAAGATTCAAAACGCAAAGTACAAAATATAAAATTGTACGCAAGGACGTTCGAAAATCCGGAACCGGGACCAGAGTCAACTCTTAACGCTCGACGCAACGGACTAAAAATTACAAGTTAACTATGTATATAAATATAATATAATATATAATTAATTATATTAATTATATATATATTATATATATATATTAAAAACCGTCGGCAGAGAAAACTCCAAGGACTGAGCTGTAATTTCTATCTCCGCGACTCGCGGAGTTTTAAGGGCATTTTGCCGCGAGTCGCGGAGCCCCAATTTTCAACTCTGGCTATAAAGCCAACCGAATTCTGATCAAATTTCATCATCTTTTTCTTCCTCTTCATACGTAAAATTTATATTTATATTTATAATTTATATTTTAATTTTAATTATAATTCTAATAATAAGGGTATGTTAGCGAATGTTGTAAAGGTGTAAGTCGAAATTCTGTCCGTGTAACGCTACGCTATTTTTAATCATTGTAAGTTATGTTCAACCTTTTTATATTAATGTCTCGTAGCTAAGTTATTATTATGCTTATTTAAAACGAAGTAATCATGATGTTGGGCTAATTACTAAAATTGGGTAATTGGGCTTTGTACCATAATTGGGGTTTGGACAAAAGAACGACACTTGTGGAAATTAGACTATGGGCTATTAATGGGCTTTATATTTGTTTAACTAAATGAAAGTTTGTTAATGTTAATATAAAGATTTACAATTGGGCGTCCCTATAAATTACCATATACACTCGATCGGACACGATGGGCGGGGTATTTATATGTACGAATAATCGTTCATTTAACCGGACACGGGAATGGATTAATAGCCACTAGAATAATTAAAACAGGGGTGAAATTACATTCAAGGGTAATTGGTGTAATTGTTAACAAAGTAGTAAAACCTTGGTTTACACGCAGTCGATAACCTGGTGTATTCATTAAACAAAGTATTAAAACCTTGTTACAATTCGAATCCCCAATTAGTTGGAATATTTAACTTCGGGTATAATAATAATTTGACAAGGACACTTGCAATTTATATTTATGACTGATGGACTGTTATGGACAAAAACCAGACGGACATATTGAATAATCCAGGACAAAGGACAATTAACCCATGGGCATAAAACTAAAATCAACACGTCAAATATCATGATTACGGAAGTTTAAATAAGCATAATTCTTTTATTTCATATTTAATTTCCTTTATTTTATATTTAATTGCACTTCTAATTATCGCACTTTTATTATTTGTTATTTAATCGCACTTTTAATTATCGTATTTTTTAATTATCGCAATTTTATTTTATCGCATTTTTATTATTCGCAATTTCATTATCGTTATTTACTTTACGCTTTAATTTAAGTCTTGTATTTATTTTATATTTTACATTAGGTTTTAACTGCGACTAAAGTCTTAAAATCGACAAACCGGTCATTAAACGGTAAAAACCCCCCTTTATAATAATAATATTACCTATATATATATTTGTATTTTTATAAAAGTAAACTAATATAGCGTTAAGCTTTGTTTAAAGATTTCCCTGTGGAACGAACCGGACTTACTAAAAACTACACTACTGTACGATTAGGTACACTGCCTATAAGTGTTGTAGCAAGGTTTAAGTATATCCATTCTATAAATAAATAAATATCTTGTGTAAAATTGTATCGTATTTAATAGTTTTTCCTAGTAAAATATAAGCTATTTTATATACTACCTCGCATAACATCATTGTACCACTGGCATACTTCCCTGTAGCTTGGTAACTATTATTTACAGCGGTATTGTAAACGCGAATCCTGTTGATAGATCTATCGGGCCTGACAACCCCAACCGGACTGGACGACCAGTATTCAACGGTTGCACAGTACTTCGTTTTGTGACTACACTTGGTACGGTGTAGTAAGATTTCATAATAAAGGGAATATGCGACGTGATTAAATGTTAAGTATGGTTACCAAGTGCTCAACCACTTAGAATATTTTTTATTAAAATGTTTATATATGAAATCTTGTGTTCCATTGTTATAACGCTGCTAGCATCAAACCTATATATCTCACCAACTTTATGTTGACGTTTTAAAGCATGTTATTCTCAGGTATGAATTACGTCTTCCGCTGTGCATTAGCTCATGTTAAGGATACTACTTGGGACCTTTTAAGCCATGATACAAAGACGTTGCATTCGAGTCATTGGAGTTCAATAGAGAATATTAATAAGTAAATGACAGATTAGGTCATTTGGATATTATGAAATGTTAGACGAAAATGTCAAATATTGATGTAATGATAGTTTTCCTTTTAAGAATAAATGCAATGTTTGTAAAATGTATCATATAGAGGTCAAGTACCTCGCAATGTTATCATATGTTATTGTATTCTTCCCTATGGATTGGGTCGGGTCGTCTCATGTGGTATCAGAGCGTTGGTCTTAGCGAACCAGGCCTTGCATTAGTGTGTCTAACTGGTAGTTGTTAGGATGCATTAGTGAGTCTGGACTTTGACCGTGTGTACATGTCAAAAGTTTTGCTTATCATATCTAGTCGAAAATCATCTGCTTATCATCCTTAGGAATTTCCTGCTTAGTATTCTTAAGTCTAGACACGTCTTACTGCATTTAGTGCATCGATAGTGTATAGACAAAATTCGTATCCTAGCGTATCTGTTGCTATAGACATTGCCTGACGAATTTCAAAGATTCTCCGTAATTCACGGGATTTTGAGTATTATAAATACATATGTAAATTATGTATTGAAGAATACCAAACCCAACTCCTATAATCTATTCCAAACCAAAAATCCATTTCCCCGACTATACAAGATGAACTCCGCGTCCAGTTCGAATTCTTCCGACTCCGACAGCTACGCTGATATGGATTTCCATTCGGGCTCCGAAGGCAGCGTCACTGGAATGGATCAACCAATTTCTCATCATTTATTCTGGATGAATTGGGGATGGGTTCGTAGTATACTAAATTATTGGAGACAAGAAGAAGGTGATCCCTTTCACCCACCGAATTGCCCCATTGGCGACGAACTTGAAGCACTTACTGGCGAACCTGTTCGAGAAACCATTTTCTCTCTCATTTCTCGAGTATCTCGTCACGATTATATCCTATCCCATATTTTGGATCTTGTTCATTAACTCACTCCAACCAATCATCCTGGTGTACTAGCAGAAATTAACGAACTTCGCGCTCGTGTGACGGCTTTGAAGAACACGGTGCGAAGGTTACAAACACCAGCAGCAGCACCAACAGCATAACCAGTACCGTTAACAACATCAACCTCACAATCTGTAGTACCAGTAGCATCATCGACGTCAATGGCATCATCAGCATCAACACCAACCGTATCATTACCACCACCAACAATCACATCCGCACCACGTACCTCAACATCATCATCTAAACTTCGAATATGATCTTTGTTCTACATATCATTCTACACCGATTACCTCTTCTTTACGTATCATTCTTCGTTCGACATGACGATTATGTAATCTCTAATGTTTTGGAGATTATGTAATCTAGTAATAAAGATAAATCAAATGAGTTGAATATTTTATTGACTCATTAAATTCATAGTTACATCCGAATAAAATATATATGCAAATATATTTTCATAAAGATTGTAATTAAAAATTTCTTTCATACAAACTGTTAATGATGAAAATATTTTAACGGGTGGGTAGTACCCAAGGAATATTTAGAATTCACATTAACAAGTTACATTGTACATTCTTCGAATCTGATTCAACGATCATTTATTATCCTACTTACAATTACCGATATACGTATCCGTTCACCCCAGATTAACCATTTCCATTTAAATTTCATATTTGGATTTTTACCTATCGGAATCCAACAAGTGGCATAATGAAGAAACATTGGCAAAATAAAAATTGTTAGAAACAGATTGTGATAGGATTACACGCTAACTGTTCCGACTAACTGTTCCCAGCTAACTGATTAATATTTAATTTATCGCAATTTACATTCTTGCAATTTTAAATTCTGTACTTTACATACCGTCGGGACACATGTACAACAACACGTCGGATTAATTCTGAGACAACACGTTGTATAATGGGTCATGATATATATTTATTTATTTTACACATTTTAAATAACGGGACACGTATACAAGGTTTCGACTTATCATATTGACCCATCTGTATATATATTTCGGAACAACCATAGACACTCTATATGTGAAGGTGGGAGTTGTCTATACAGGGTCGGAGTTGATTCCAAAATATATATATACTTTGAGTTGTGATCGACACCGAGACCGGTACACGGGTCACGATACGTATTAAGTAATTCGAATATTATATATTTAGTTCATATATATTGAACCATTGGACAATCGGACTATTGGACTGCTAACTTTGGACAATTAAAAATGAGTTAAAATGATGATTATTACATATGAAACTAAACAATCCTTCAAGTATGCCACTTGATTCTATTTTAAACCTCATTTGTATCTTGACGATTACAATTCGCATTCATAACTTTTCATGATTCTTGAAAACATCTCGATCGAGAAGTTGAACCAGCCGCACCTCGTCTACGGAAGATAGATTTATGCATACAATTATGCACCTGAAAATTTTCGAACCCGAAGTTATAGTTAAAACGTATCCGCATCGAATTCCTTGTCATCCATTAGCAAAAACAATCACGCGATTCCTTTTCAATTAACTAATTTTGTCACAGCTCCACTTCGATATCTCAGTAAGACTACTCTTATTACAATCTCGATA
The DNA here is from genome assembly GCF_046630445.1 of Rutidosis leptorrhynchoides. Lineage (NCBI taxonomy): Eukaryota > Viridiplantae > Streptophyta > Magnoliopsida > Asterales > Asteraceae > Rutidosis > Rutidosis leptorrhynchoides. The sequence continues at coordinate 337,949,089 of NC_092337.1, read as the reverse complement.
TATATATACGTTGTTCTTTCGCCATCGTTACCGGAGAACCTTTTATATTCCATCATATTACCATCAGCGTTTAATCATCTAAAAATACAATTCTCCTTAAACCATCTTGGTTTGATAACCAATGACCCAGATCCGATAACTTTGAAAACACTGACGAAGCAGCATGTTGTAGAAGGTCTTAATGACCAAAAGTTGATGATAAAAGAAGGAAGTGTTAGGAACGCTCGATAGAAAATTGGTACTGAAAACCGGATTGAGCAAACCATGAAGGAGACTCTGAACAAGTTACAAGGACTAAACTTGTACATAAAGAATTATGACGATTCTATAGCAAACACCTTGCTTCTGAATCTAAACTCTTACGGGTCAATCTTCATCATCATCCTTCGACATTAGAAATTCCTAGATATTATCATATCTTTCATTATAAATTTCCTCAATATTTCTGAAGATATTTTCACCACTATCCTTATCTGAAATCATTTATCTCTCTGTAATATCTGCGTTACAATATAAAGGAAACTGTGTTAGTTTCTAAATCCTTCAAGTTTAAAATGGGAATGTTCTGAAGCAGTGTTGGGAACTGATGCATGAATTAGTATAATATAATGAAACTTGATCAACTTCATTATATTACAGTAAGTCATGTTAAGTTTCTAATGGAATGTGATGATTCGCAGTACCGTCATCATGTGCCATGTTACACGGCTTTTACATTCTATTCAATTCCGAAACGTATTAAGAACAAATCATCTTGATAGTTCTATTTTCCTGGATATTCTGGTAATTTGACAAGTCAAAATCGTGCCATTACCATTCCTTTCTTAGAGCATTAGCTATGTTCATTCCGAATTTTATACCTACGAATTTCGAACTATTGATCGCTTGACTCAAGGACGGGAAGAAGAAACGAAGGGACAAAGTCCCAAAATAGAAAGTGGGGTATAGATCACAGCAAATAGAAGAGAGTATTAACTATGGATGACAATGATTATGGAAAACAGAAGAAGGAGCATTGAAATATAAGCAAAGATATCAAACCCAATAACCACCCAGAAACTACAAACCGTGTATATCAATACGTATGGCGACGTAGAGACACGGGAGAATTAGAAACATTATAATTCCAAGAAAATCATAAAAGTGAATAGATTCTTCTAGCGGTAGATGAAAGAGAAGAATGAAAGCTATGAAAGTTAGAAGTATAACAAAAATCAGAACGGGATGAAGCATTTTAAAGGATACCTTAAGGTATGAATTAGAGGAGGAAGAGTAAGAGATGTGAGGTATGGAAGTAAGAAAGGGAAGGAGGTGGATTTATAGTGAAATATCCGACAAAGAAATCGAAACAGATTATCGCATTAAATCAAAGGAGATCCTGTTTTCTAAATCATCGAAGAACCAAATCTTATTACATAAGATTTTCTTTAAATCCCTTAAATTCTGGAAATCAATCCTAATCTCGACATCGGTTAAAACAATTCCATATTCACTCATTTCATTCTTTTGTGATAGCTTCATTCGTGCGTTTCACATGATCGAATCGTTTTATCCATATCTTCCAATAATGATAAAACTCTATTAATACCTCATATTCTTCATGAAAACATTCCTATTGTTATTTATGACAACCTCTACCAAATTTCGGGACGAAATTTCTTTAACGGGTGGGTACTGTAACGACCCGGATTTTTCCGATCGTTTTACACTTATAAGATTAATATTTACATAAATTAAACCTTACCAACATGATAAGCAATCTAAATTGTTGAGATTTATGATTTTGAAAAGAATTTTACACAACGTTTGACCGTCTAATTTGACCGATGATATCACGAACTATACAATATATGATAATTATACGTTTGTGTATATATATGTATTTATTTATATTTAACATGATTTATGGATGTTTTAATATCTCATTTTGTATTAATAACAATAAGTTATAAGTATATTTTGAAACTACTAACTTAAGTTTTCAAAACGATAACCATACGTAACGTTATTTGACATAAATACTTATAACCTAAAATGTTTATACATATATCGTATATGTAATGTATTTAATCACTTTTTAAAGATTTAAATACATAAAACAATATAAGTGTATTCACAAAAGATAGCTATATTTGAATCCTCATTCCATTTTTCACAAGATTTCTATACGTATATCTAGAGTATATATACTCGTATCATACCTAGCTTCTATACGTATTTACTATTGGTATATACACATCAAATCACCACCAACCAGCCCTTGTTCATGCCTTATGTATAAGGTAACTACTTTTGTTATCTAGTATGACAATTTCACATGATTAAAAATTTTTTTCACAAAATTACAAACTTATACACCTTTTACACCACCATTTATACTCCATCCATTTTCAATTTTTGATTCATTTTTTACCTCAAACCTCTAGCTAAAAACACACACACTTTTAAGAGCCTTAAACTCCATAACCATTCAGCTAATATCCATGAGGATCTAGCCATAAAAACATCACTTAATCACCATAAGAAAACTCTTACAAAAACACTTCAAGAATCCTTCCAAGAACACAAACTTACTTCCAATCTTTCATCCAATTCCATCACTCTTTTGGTTCTAGGTTCTTACTCCTATTTTACAGCAACCTTGTCCAAGGAACTTGAGGTAGTAACTATGTTCATAACCTTATTCGATTCATATATATATAGCTATCTTATTTTGTGGTATAAAATTTTAACAACAAGAACATAGTTTGAATGCTTTCAAACTTGTTTGCAAACTAAATAGATCCTTCTAACTTAACTTTTAAAATACTTCATGACCTGTAATATAACTTAAATATATGCTAATTTAACAAGGTATAACTTGGTTTTTCAAAGAACACCTTAAAAACTGTTTTTACGACGTCGGAGTGCAACCGGGGGCTGTTTTGGGTTGGATAATTAAAAACCATCTTAAACTTTGAATTGGAGGTTTATTTTCTGGAAAAAAAGATTTTTACTATGAATATGGTAACACATAAAAATTTCATGATTTAATTCAAAGTATAAGTATTTTTAGTAAAATGGTCATTAAATGATATTTTTGTAACAAAAATGATTAACTTCATATATTTCACTAAAATTTGACCTATGACCTGTGATTTCGAATACAAACTAAGGTATTTACAGTTCATAGTCTTAAAGAGGAACTCGATCCAAGGAGATGGCAAGTTGAATCAACAAAAACGGAGTTGTAACGAAGAAACTATGACCAAAACGAGATCGGATATCTAAGACTAGTTTAACTACGAAAATAATTGGAGAAAAATTAAATAAATCACATCTTTCTAAAATAACATGATATTTTATATATATGTACTCATAATTTAATTTTATATGGTTCAGGATCACCCGTAAACAATACGAGAAGATTAATCATAAGATCCCATGATTGTACGCAACACGTCATTTGACAACACCGGTACTTTATGTACGCAACACGTCATTTGACAACACCGGTACCGTGGGTCAAGATTAATCTCGACCAATTCAAATACATCGGGGGTTTTATTTATTTCTATGGGGGTTAAACACCTAAATATGAACCATTAAAATTGAATTACTAACATCGGACTGCTAACTACGGACTAAGGAATTATTAAAAGTATTAAAAGTATTATAAGTATATATATGTAACGATTGTTTAAAAAGAAAAGGTATTGATATATTATATATGGATAGGTTTGTGATATCAATCGGAGACCAAGTCGAAATTACATATCTTCAAGACAAAAGTGAGTATATAGTCCCACTTTTAAACTCTAAATATTTCGGGATGAGAATACATGTATTTTATGTTTTACGATATGGACACAAGTAACTGAAAAATATATTCTACGTTGAGTTGTACCATTGGCATACTTCCCTGTAGCTTGGTAACTATTATTTACAGCGGTATTGTAAACGCGAATCCTGTTGATAGATCTATCGGGCCTGACAACCCCAACCGGACTGGACGACCAGTATTCAACGGTTGCACAGTACTTCGTTTTGTGACTACACTTGGTACGGTGTAGTAAGATTTCATAATAAAGGGAATATGCGACGTGATTAAATGTTAAGTATGGTTACCAAGTGCTCAACCACTTAGAATATTTTTATTAAAATGTTTATATATGAAATCTTGTGTTCCATTGTTATAACGCTGCTAGCATCAAACCTATATATCTCACCAACTTTATGTTGACGTTTTAAAGCATGTTATTCTCAGGTATGAATTAAGTCTTCCGCTGTGCATTAGCTCATGTTAAGGATACTACTTGGGACCTTTTAAGCCATGATACAAAGACGTTGCATTCGAGTCATTGGAGTTCAATAGAGAATATTAATAAGTAAATGACAGATTAGGTCATTTGGATATTATGAAATGTTAGACGAAAATGTCAAATATTGATGTAATGATAGTTTTCCTTTTAAGAATAAATGCAACGTTTGTAAAATGTATCATATAGAGGTCAAGTACCTCGCAATGTTATCATATGTTATTGTATTCTTCCCTATGGATTGGGTCGGGTCGTCTCAGTTAAATAATCGAATAACCAACCAAACAAACACTAAAGGGACAAAACTAACTAAACAATGACAACAATAACGGAAACTAACACCAAACAAGCTAACCAATAAACCAAACTCCAGTAAAACAAAATGCCAACCCCGAAAAATTTACAAAATTCCTAATTTATCCGCAACTTTGGAGCCCTTTTTGCTTTTCATCCCGAGCTTCAACAGCTTATTTCACCATCTTTTAAAATTGAACCAGTTTACCCGTCCGATTAGAATAAACAAAGACTTTAGAATTGTCAGAACAAAAAACATCCTTAGACATTAATCTTTCAATCCCGACAAAAAAAAAAGAACCTGTACTTAGGGTGCGTTTGAGAAAACTGAATGATTTAGCGCTGAATGGTTCAGAATCTGAATGATTCAAAGCCTCTGAAATAAAGTTTGTTCTTAATGAAAATAAGCTGTTTCATAATCATTTAGAATGAGAGATGTGAACTGAGTAAATCACCTTTTTAACGTGTAACATGAATAAAAAATTCAATATAATTGTTGGTTAAGTGTTCATGATATAATTTGAGGAGAACATTACACAAAATTTAAGCTCTTACTGATTAATGGAGTGTTTCAGCTCTGAATGGTTCAACACTGAATTCTGAATCATTCAACACCATACGTCATTCAGAGGTCAGAAACAAACGCGCTGAATGCTGAATGGTTCAGCATTCAGCGATGAACCATTTCATTAAGAGGCAAACAAACACACCCTTACCCTTATACTAAAGAAGGGCGGATAATGTGCATGTCCGGGTGTGTAACCCTCGAACCGAACCTCGTCATGATGAAGAGCAAACACAACTTCATTGAACGAATCTCGTTTTTTCTTCTTTATAGGAAGTAGACGCCAAACCATTGAGTTGAACACCAACGGGACTCTTAGCCTGCGCTATAGCAACCTTGTACCACTTGATGTTGTCCCAACTCCTAATGCACGTATCCGCACAAGGACACGTTTTAGTGTTTTACCATCCCCAATATATTCTGAATTCGAGGCATTGCCATGAACAACCAACGACGACTATGTAATTAGTGAGCTATGTTATAAGTATCATATTGTTTTAAGTTAAAATAAAGTTTCAACATATTAATTTTATTTTAAACCACGTCATGAAGCTACTTGTCATAAATAATTTGTTTACAAATATATTTAAATTTTAATGGCGGAACCAATAAAAAATTTCACCGGGGGGCAAAAAATTTTCTAGAAGCGTAGCAATTTTTTCGGGCAAAATATAGAGGCTTTTGGGTATAATATAGAGCTTTTTGTGCAAAATATGAAGGTTTTTTTTTTTGGCAAAATATGGATGCTTTAGGGGCAAAATGGAGACATTTGGGCAAGGAAAAAAAATCCATTAGGAGCATAATTAGAAAATCTAAAATTATTGCATTAAAATTTTGAAATTCATTGGGGGAATCTACCCCCCTTTGTCCCTGCATATTTTCGACAGTGAGTATATGATACGAGTGAGCTGGACAATGTACTCAGCACAAGCTCATTTCTGTTACACCCGAATCAGGCGAAACAATGGTGGTGATGCCATATCTTTCTTATTACCTAAGTGTTTGTGGAGCTGGTTCAGGAAGCTTAGGGGTTACTCTACTTCAGTCCTTAAACTGAAGTTGTGGAGTTCACGAATAATAGTTTGATAGTTGAAGGCAAGCCATCTTTAAAGAAGAGCCAAAAGGATGACCATCAGAAGAACTTTAGTTCAACCAGCAGAGCTTTAATTCGCTCAGCAGACGAACCAGCAGAGTTTCTACTTAACCGATAAAACTAGTTCACCCAGCCGAAGGATTATAGTTCAACCAGCAGGCGAATCTTAGTTCAACCAGCAGAAGACGTTGTTTTTTTTATGAAGGGCCAACATGCTGATAACTTTTATGCTTTCAATAAACTGGTCAAGTCATGTGTTTAACAGGTGGATGGCTGTTCTATACTGTTTAGCTGTCCAAAGAAGATTCTCATCTATCATTGCCTAATTTTTATCATGGGAAGAGCATTATAAATAGCAGGCTTTTGCAGATTATGTCATTTATTCTTATTAGCTGATTTGTAGACAATTATCCTTTTTGTCTCTTTTCCCTTTTTTCAAATTTGCCTTATCTAGAAAAGTAGCTGTTATGTTTCTTCTATAAATAGAGGCTCTCCATCATTGTAGAACTTGATTGATGATGAATGAAAAAGTTTGATATAACTTATCTATTTACTAAAATCTCTGCATCTTTACGAATCTTCGATTTCGGTGACTAGGAGTGGTTTCTTTATTAGTATTTGTGGTGCTTCTTTATCAACCATTGGGGTGAAACCCCAAATCTTCATTTCCGTGTTTACGGTAAAATCTTTATCAGTTATAATCGAGGGTGTGGAGTGTTTCTAGATTGTCGATTATGTGTAACAACCCAACCCGTTATCCAACCAAAACACGCTTACAATTTTTTTTTTTACAAAGATCAAGTTTACAGGCAAATGGAGCGCCGCTCCATATAGGGGCGCGCCGCTCCGATCCCTGCTGTCCCAAATGTCGTTTTCCCGCAAAAAGATATCCCGCCTTGAAATGACCGGTCCTAATCCTCCTGGACGAAGTCATTAACATTTGGTCCCATTGCGATGATCGACTCCAAGTAACGTCCTTAATATGAGCTAATGCACAGCGGAAGACTTAATTCGTACCTGAGAATAACATGCTTTAAAACTTCAACATAAAGTTGGTGAGATATATAGGTTTATCATCGATATAATAGTAGACCACAAGATTTCATAGTTTTAAACGTTTTAGCAAAGATATTCTATACGTTGTTGAGCGCCTAGTAACTATACTTAACAGATGTTTTCCGTGCATATTCCCTTTTTCAAAGTTATCGCTACACCGTACCAAATGTAGTAAAACGAAGTACTAAACACCCGTTCTTCTAGTTTAGTAGTGACTAGAACAACATCTGGGTGGGGGTGTCAAACCCGATAGATCTATCAATAGGATTCGCGCTTACATGTTAACCACATGTAACTAATAGTTACCAGACTATTAGGGATATATACAAAGGTACAACTCAACATAGAATATATATTTAAGTACTTGTGTCTATTTCGAAAAACAAAAGATGCATGTATTCTCATCCCAAAATATTTAAAGTTTAAAAGGGGACTATATACTCACGGTTGTAAAAGTATATTAATAATAAGTTTTCAACTTATTAAAAATATGGTCGTCGTCCTTGGATTCACGAACCTATAACAATAATAATGTTTCAGAAAATAATACCACATATGATTAAAATAACAATTCAAGTTTATAGAATACTCATATAATAATTTTTATCATTTTTTTTTATGTTAGTAGTCCTAATATTGTCCAATAGTCCAATAGTTCAATAATCGGTATATATATATATATATATATATATATATATATATATATATATATACAATCACAGAAATAATCAAGATTATAATATTTTGTTATACTACTAATAAGATGTCAAATATATATGGATATAGGAAAGTTAGCAAGGATATGGTTAATATAGTTTTTATAAGATAAATATCGTCCATACAACGTTAATTTTAGCATATTTTGTTTTGCTCACCAAAAATTCATTATAACTCCGTTTAAAGTGAATCAAATTGCTATGGGTTCCTTAAGAAGTTAATTTTTCAAAACCAATTCGAAAAGTTCAGCCCATATATCAATTTTTATAGTTTTAGCCTCTTTTTGTGCCGGTGGACAGATTTGGAAGAATCCCGGCATTCACCCAATATATGATTTTTGATAAAATACTTCCACTTTGTCTAAAATCATGAAAAAATTACTGGAAGTCTTATTTACATATATTAACATATTTCCAAAGTCTTAGCCTCGAACTCAAAGTCTATGATAGGTTTTTAATTCCCAACCCAAAACAGCCCGCTTTTTACCGAATGAAGATTAAACGATATATATTAAGTTTCAAGGTGTTCTTCATATGTACAAGTTATAAGTTCTTATATTAACTTAATATAACATCATAATACATATAAATAAGTGTTATTAGAGTTAGGTTAAAAAGATTTGATTAGTTTTTTAAACAAGTTTAGAATCAACTAAACTATGTTTTAATTTTATAAACTCTTGTATAGATAGCTATAAACATATGAATTGAACAAAAGTTTAGGCAATGTTAATACCTTGATTTTGAAGCTTGAACTTGCTAGAAATAGATGAAGAACAAATCAAAGGATACTAGAACTAAAGAGAGTAAGTGTGTGTAAGTAAATTTGAAGTAAAAATTAGAAAATGAAATGGTAAAAATTTGATTAAAAATGGTGTCCTTATATACTAGTTGTAATTTGTCATTTTGTGAAAAATATCTAGTATAAGTTAAAAACCATTAGGTCATGCATGAAATAATTAGATTTATGATGTCATGCATGACATAATACATCAATAATGCAAATTACTATTGGTATATACGAATAGTAAATACTTTATGTTGTCTTTTTTTTTTTTACTAATATCTAGTATAAGTTAAATTGATGATGTTATGCATGACATAATATTCCACTAATACATTATAAGGTGTATTCAATACTTTTAAGGATGTATTTATACTCGTAATACATTGTATGTAATTACATTTTAACATAAGTTAATTACGTCGTTTAAATAGTAACATATGTATTGTTCGAAAACTCTTTAAATTAGTAGTATGAAAATATATATATAATAATTTGTTAATATACTTAATGAGATATTTAATTATCATATTTTAAAGTTAAATATATATATATATATATATATATATATATATATATATATATATATATATATATATATATATATATATATATATATATATATATATATATGTATATATATATATGTAATATATATAATTATATAAGTAATAAAAAGAAAATTAGTTTTGTAATCTAGTTTAAATTAGTCATATAAGATTACAAAATATGATTCCATATGTTTAAACATGTTTTTCCATGATTAAAAAGGTTAAAAATGATGTTTTACTGTTGGTATATACGTATAGTAAATACATCTAGAAGCTGTGTATATTACGGGTATAAGTACAAAATTATTTTGTTTATGTGTTTAAAGATGTCTCATGAGTCATATGTAATGACAAGGATGTCATTTTCTATGATAAAAGGTTGAAAATGATGTTTTACTATTGGTATATTCCAATAGTAAATTTATCTAGAAACTGTGTATTAATACATCTTAATACAATACATATATATATATATATATATATATATATATATATATATATATATATATATATATATATATATATATATATATATATATATATATATATCGTTTCGAAGTCCTTAAGTTAGTAGTCTCATTTTATGTATAAAATCCATTGTTAATATATTTAATAAGATACCTAATTATCATATATTCGAGTTAGATATAATCCATATATATCCATATATATACATAAGTATATAATTAATACAAATTATGACGTTCATGAATCGTCGGACAAATAGACGGTCAATGGGTAATTGATTACATGAATATAGTTTCAAACTTTTCGAGACTCAATATCACAGATCTTGCTTATCGTTTCGGAAACATATAAAGATTAAGGTTTAAATTTGGTCAAAAATTTTCGGGTCGTTACAGTACCCACCCGTTAAAGAAATTTCGTCCCCGAAATTTGGTAGAGGTTGTCATAAATAATAGTAGGAATGTTTTCATGACGAATATGAGGTAATAATAGAGTTTTATCATTACTGGAAGATATGGATAAAACGATTCGATCATGTGAAGCGTACGAGTGAAGCTATCACAAAAGAGTGAAATGGGTAAATATGAAATGGTTTTAACCGATGACGTAGTTATGATTGATTTCTGGAATTTACGGAAAGAAAATCTTCGTAATAGGATCTAGTTCTGCGGCGATTTAGGAAATCAAAATCTTCTTTGATTAATGCAATAATCTGTTCTGATTTCTCTGTCGGATACATTGCTATAAATCCATCCCCTTCGTTTCCTTATTTTCCACACCTTTTATTCTTTCTTCCTCTACTCATTCTTAATATGCTCCATCCAATTCTGATTCTTATTACACTTCTAACTTTCATATCTTTCATTCTTCTTTTTCATTTGCCGCCAGAAGAATCTATTCACTTTTATGATTTCCTTGGAATTATAATGTTTCTAATTCTCCCGTGTCTTTACGTCGCAATACGTATTGATATACACGGTTTGTAGTTTCTGGGTGATTGTTGGGTTTTATATCTTCCCTTATACTTCGATGTCCTTGCTTTTGTTTTCTATAATCATTGTTGAAATGTCCCGTTCTTATTGATTAAAAACGTTCCATATTAATTGATTTCGTTGCGAGGTTTTGACCTCTATATGAGACGTTTTTCAAAGACTGCATTCATTTTTAAAACAAACCATAACCTTTATTTCATAAATAAAGGTTTAAAAAGCTTTACGTAGATTATCAAATAATGATAATCTAAAATATCCTGTTTACACACGACCATTACATAATGGTTTACAATACAAATATGTTACATCGAAATCAGTTTCTTGAATGCAGTTTTTACACAATATCATACAAACATGGACTCCAAATCTTGTCCTTATTTTAGTATGCAACAGCGGAAGCTCTTAATATTCACCTGAGAATAAACATGCTTTAAACGTCAACAAAAATGTTGGTGAGTTATAGGTTTAACCTATATATATCAAATCGTAACAATAGACCACAAGATTTCATATTTCAATACACATCCCATACATAGAGATAAAAATCATTCATATGGTGAACACCTGGTAACCGACAATAACAAGATGCATATATAAGAATATCCCCATCATTCCGGGACACCCTTCGGATATGATATAAATTTCGAAGTACTAAAGCATCCGGTACTTTGGATGGGGTTTGTTAGGCCCAATAGATCTATCTTTAGGATTCGTGTCAATTAGGGTGTCTGTTCCCTAATTCTTAGATTACCAGACTTAATAAAAAGGGGCATATTCGATTTCGATAATTCAACCATAGAATGTAGTTTCACGTACTTGTGTCTATTTTGTAAATCATTTATAAAACCTGCATGTATTCTCATCCCAAAAATATTAGATTTTAAAAGTGGGACTATAACTCACTTTCACAGATTTTTACTTCATCGGGAAGTAAGACTTGGCCACTGTTGATTCACGAACCTATAACAATATATACATATATATTAAAGTATGTTCAAAATATATTTACAACACTTTTAATATATTTTGATGTTTTAAGTTTATTAAGTCAGCTGTCCTCGTTAGTAACCTATAACTAGTTGTCCACAGTTAGATGTACAGAAATAAATCGATAAATATTATCTTGAATCAATCCACGACCCAGTGTATACGTATCTCAGTATTGATCACAACTCAAACTATATATATTTTGGAATCAACCTCAACCCTGTATAGCTAACTCCAACATTCACATATAGAGTGTCTATGGTTGTTCCGAAATATATATAGATGTGTCGACATGATAGGTCGAAACATTGTATACGTGTCTATGGTATCTCAAGATTACATAATATATAATACAAGTTGATTAAGTTATGGTTGGAATAGATTTGTTACCAATTTTCACGTAGCTAAAATGAGAAAAATTATCCAATCTTGTTTTACCCATAACTTCTTCATTTTAAATCCATTTTGAGTGAATCAGATTGCTATGGTTTCATAATGAACTCTATTTTATGAATCTAAACAGAAAAAGTATAGGTTTATAGTCGGAAAAATAAGTTACAAGTCGTTTTTGTAAAGGTAGTCATTTCAGTCGAAAGAACGACGTCTAGATGACCATTTTAGAAAACATACTTCCACTTTGAGTTTAACCATAATTTTTGGATATAGTTTCATGTTCATAATAAAAATCATTTTCTCAGAATAACAACTTTTAAATCAAAGTTTATCATAGTTTTTAATTAACTAACCCAAAACAGCCCGCGGTGTTACTACGCCGGCGTAAATCCGGTTTTACGGTGTTTTTCGTGTTTCCAGGTTTTAAATCATTAAGTTAGCATATCATATAGATATAGAACATGTGTTTAGTTGATTTTAAAAGTCAAGTTAGAAGGATTAACTTTTGTTTGCGAACAAGTTTAGAATTAACTAAACTATGTTCTAGTGATTACAAGTTTAAACCTTCGAATAAGATAGCTTTATATGTATGAATCGAATGATGTTATGAACATCATTACTACCTTAATTTCCTTGGATAAACCTACTGGAAAAGAGAAAAATGGATCTAGCTTCAATGGATCCTTGGATGGCTCGAAGTTCTTGAAGCAGAATCATGACACGAAAACAAGTTCAAGTAAGATCATCACTTGAAATAAGATTGTTATAGTTATAGAAATTGAACCAAAGTTTGAATATGATTATTACCTTGTATTAGAATGATAACCTACTGTAAGAAACAAAGATTTCTTGAGGTTAGATGATCACCTTACAAGATTGGAAGTGAGCTAGCAAACTTGAAAGTATTCTTGATTTTATGAAACTAGAACTTTTGGAATTTATGAAGAACACTTAGAACTTGAAGATAGAACTTGAGAGAGATCAATTAGATGAAGAAAATTGAAGAATGAAAGTGTTTGTAGGTGTTTTTGGTCGTTGGTGTATGGATTAGATATAAAGGATATGTAATTTTGTTTTCATGTAAATAAGTCATGAATGATTACTCATATTTTTGTAATTTTATGAGATATTTCATGCTAGTTGCCAAATGATGGTTCCCACATGTGTTAGGTAACTCACATGGGCTGCTAAGAGCTGATCATTGGAGTGTATATACCAATAGTACATACATCTAAAAGCTGTGTATTGTACGAGTACGAATACGGGTGCATACGAGTAGAATTGTTGATGAAACTGAACGAGGATGTAATTGTAAGCATTTTTGTTAAGTAGAAGTATTTTGATAAGTGTATTGAAGTCTTTCAAAAGTGTATAAATACATATTAAAACACTACATGTATATACATTTTAACTGAGTCGTTAAGTCATCGTTAGTCGTTACATGTAAGTGTTGTTTTGAAACCTTTAGGTTAACGATCTTGTTAAATGTTGTTAACCCAATGTTTATAATATCAAATGAGATTTTAAATTATTATATTATCATGATATTATCATGTATTAATATCTCTTAATATGATATATATACATTAAATGTCTTTACAACGATAATCGTTACATATATGTCTCGTTTAAAAATCATTAAATTAGTAGTCTTGTTTTTACATATGTAGTTCATTGTTAATATACTTTATGATATGTTTTCTTATCATAGTATCATGTTAACTATATATATATATCCATATATATATCATTATATAGTTTTTACAAGTTTTAACGTTCGTGAATCACCGATCAACTTGGGTGGTCAATTGTCTATATGAAACATATTTCAATTAATCAAGTCTTAAAAAGTTTGATTGCTTAACATGTTGGAAACATTTAATCATGTAAATATCAATCTCAATTAATATATATAAACATGGAAAAGTTCGGGTCACTACAGTACCTACCCGTTAAATAAATTTCGTCCCGAAATTTTAAGCTGTTGAAGGTGTTGACGAATCTTCTGGAAATAGATGCGGGTATTTCTTCTTCATCTGATCTTCACGCTCCCAGGTGAACTCGGGTCCTCTACGAGCATTCCATCGAACCTTAACAATTGGTATCTTGTTTTGCTTAAGTCTTTTAACCTCACGATCCATTATTTCGACGGGTTCTTCGATGAATTGAAGTTTTTCGTTGATTTGGATTTCATCTAACGGAATAGTGAGATCTTCTTTAGCAAAACATTTCTTTAAGTTCGAGACGTGGAAAGTGTTATGTACAGCCGCGAGTTGTTGAGGTAACTCTAGTCGGTAAGCTACTGGTCCGACACGATCAATAATCTTGAATGGTCCAATATACCTTGGATTTAATTTCCCTCGTTTACCAAATCGAACAACGCCTTTCCAAGGTGCAACTTTAAGCATGACCATCTCTCCAATTTCAAATTCTATATCTTTTCTTTTAATGTCAGCGTAGCTCTTTTGTCGACTTTGGGCGGTTTTCAACCGTTGTTGAATTTGGATGATCTTCTCGGTAGTTTCTTGTATAATCTCCGGACCCGTAATCTGTCTATCCCCCACTTCACTCCAACAAATCGGAGACCTGCACTTTCTACCATAAAGTGCTTCAAACGGCGCCATCTCAATGCTTGAATGGTAGCTGTTGTTGTAGGAAAATTCTGCTAACGGTAGATGTCGATCCCAACTGTTTCCGAAATCAATAACACATGCTCGTAGCATGTCTTCAAGCGTTTGTATCGTCCTTTCGCTCTGCCCATCAGTTTGTGGATGATAGGCAGTACTCATGTCTAGACGAGTTCCTAATGCTTGCTGTAATGTCTGCCAGAATCTTGAAATAAATCTGCCATCCCTATCAGAGATAATAAAGATTGGTATTCCATGTCTGGAGACGACTTCCTTCAAATACAGTCGTGCTAACTTCTCCATCTTGTCATCTTCTCTTATTGGTAGGAAGTGTGCTGATTTGGTGAGACGATCAACTATTACCCAAATAGTATCAAAACCACTTGCAGTCCTTGGCAATTTAGTGATGAAATCCATGGTAATGTTTTCCCATTTCCATTCCGGGATTTCGGGTTGTTGAAGTAGACCTGATGGTTTCTGATGCTCAGCTTTGACCTTAGAACACGTCAAACATTCTCCTACGTATTTAGCAACATCGGATTTCATACCCGGCCACCAAAAATGTTTCTTGAGATCCTTGTACATCTTCCCCGTTCCAGGATGTATTGAGTATCTGGTTTTATGAGCTTCTCTAAGTACCACTTCTCTCATATCTCCAAATTTTGGTACCCAAATCCTTTCAGCCCTATACCGGGTTTCGTCTTCCCGAATATTAAGATGTTTCTCCGATCCTTTGGGTATTTCATCCTTTAAATTTCCCTCTTTTAAAACTCCTTGTTGCGCCTCCTTTATTTGAGTAGTAATGTTATTATGAATCATTATATTCATAGATTTTACTCGAATGGGTTCTCTGTCCTTCCTGCTCAAGGCATCGGCTACCACATTTGCCTTCCCCGGGTGGTAACGAATCTCAAAGTCGTAATCATTCAATAATTCAATCCACCTACGCTGCCTCATATTCAGTTGTTTCTGATTAAATATGTGTTGAAGACTTTTGTGGTCGGTATATATAATACTTTTGACCCCATATAAGTAGTGCCTCCAAGTCTTTAATGCAAAAACAACCGCGCCTAATTCCAAATCATGCGTCGTATAATTTTGTTCGTGAATCTTCAATTGTCTAGACGCATAAGCAATCACCTTCGTTCGTTGCATTAATACACAACCGAGACCTTGCTTTGATGCATCACAATAAATCACAAAATCATCATTCCCTTCAGGCAATGACAATATAGGTGCCGTAGTTAGCTTTTTCTTCAATAACTGAAACGCTTTCTCTTGTTCATCATTCCATTCAAATTTCTTCCCTTTATGCGTTAATGCAGTCAAGGGTTTTGCTATTCTGGAAAAGTCTTGGATGAACCTTCTGTAGTAACCAGCTAGTCCTAAAAACTGGCGTATGTGTTTCGGAGTTTTCGGGGTTTCCCACTTTTCAACAGTTTCTATCTTTGCCGGATCCACCTTAATACCTTCTTTGTTCACTATGTGACCGAGGAATTGAACTTCTTCCAACCAAAATGCACACTTTGAAAACTTAGCGTACAATTCTTCCTTCCTCAATACTTCTAACACCTTTCTCAAATGTTCACCGTGTTCTTGGTCATTCTTTGAGTAAATAAGTATGTCATCAATGAAAACAATGACAAACTTGTCAAGGTATGGTCCACACACTCGGTTCATAAGGTCCATGAACACAGCTGGTGCATTAGTTAAACCAAACGGCATGACCATAAACTCGTAATGACCGTAACGTGTTCTGAAAGCAGTCTTTGGAATATCATCTTCTTTCACCCGCATTTGATGATACCCGGAACGTAAGTCAATCTTTGAATAAACAGACGAGCCTTGTAGTTGATCAAATAAGTCGTCGATTCTCGGTAGTGGGTAGCGGTTCTTGATGGTAAGTTTATTCAACTCTCGGTAGTCGATACACAACCTGAATGTACCATCTTTCTTCTTGACAAACAAAACAGGAGCTCCCCACGGTGATGTGCTTGGTCGAATGAAACCACGCTCTAAAAGTTCTTGTAATTGGCTTTGTAGTTCTTTCATCTCGCTGGGTGCGAGTCTGTAAGGAGCACGAGCTATTGGTGCAGCTCCTGGTACAAGATCTATTTGAAATTCAACGGATCGATGTGGGGGTAATCCCGGTAATTCTTTCGGAAATACATCGGGAAATTCTTTTGCAATGGGAACATCATTGATGCTCTTTTCTTCAGTTTGTACTTTCTCGACGTGTGCTAGAACAGCATAGCAACCTTTTCTTATTAGTTTTTGTGCCTTCAAATTACTAATAAGATGTAGCTTCGTGTTGCCCTTTTCTCCGTACACCATTAAGGGTTTTCCTTTTTCTCGTATAATGCGAATTGCATTTTTGTAACAAACGATCTCTGCTTTCACTTCTTTCAACCAGTCCATACCGATTATCACATCAAAACTCCCTAACTCTACTGGTATCAAATCAATCTTAAATGTTTCGCTAACCAGTTTAATTTCTCGATTCCGACATATATTATCTGCTGAAATTAATTTACCATTTGCTAATTCGAGTAAAAATTTACTATCCAAAGGCGTCAATGGACAACTTAATTTAGCACAAAAATCTCTACTCATATAGCTTCTATCCGCACCCGAATCAAATAAAACGTAAGCAGAATTATTGTCAATAAGAAACGTACCCGTAACAAGCTCCGGGTCTTCCTGTGCCTCTGCCGCATTAATATTGAAAACTCTTCCGCGGCCTTGTCCATTCGTGTTCTCCTGGTTCGGGCAATTTCTAATAATGTGGCCTGGTTTTCCACATTTATAACAAACTACATTGGCATAACTTGCTCCGACACTACTTGCTCCGCCATTACTCGTTCCGACACCATTTGTTCCTTTCGTTCTATTAACCCCTGGTCCGTAGACCTCACACTTCGCCGCGCTATGACCATTTCTTTTACACTTGTTGCAAAATTTGGTGCAGAACCCCGATTGATACTTTTCACACCTTTGGCATAGCTGCTTCTGATTGTTGTTGTTGTTGCGGTTATTATTGTTGTTGGGATGATTGTTGTAGTTGCTGTTGTTGTTGTTGTTGTTGTTGTTGTTGGGCCGTTTGTTGTAGTTGCGATTGATGTTGCGATTGTTGGGATAATTGTTGCGATTATTGTTGTAATTGCTGTTGTTGTTGTATTGGTGATTCTTATCACCGTTTTCCTCCCACTTTCTTTTGACTTGCTTCACATTGGCCTCTTCAGCTGTCTGTTCTTTAATTCTTTCTTCAATCTGGTTCACTAGTTTGTGAGCCATTCTACATGCCTGTTGTATGGAGACGGGCTCATGTGAACTTATATCTTCTTGGATTCTTTCCGGTAATCCTTTCACAAACGCGTCGATCTTCTCTTCCTCATCTTCGAATGCTCCCGGACACAATAGGCACAATTCTGTGAATCGTCTTTCGTACGTGGTAATATCAAATCCTTGGATTCGTAACCCTCTAAGTTCTGTCTTGAGCTTATTGACCTCGGATCTGGGACGGTACTTCTCGTTCATCAAGTGCTTGAATGCTGACCACGGTAGTGCGTACGCATCATCTTGTCCCACTTGCTCTAGATAGGTATTCCACCATGTTAACGCAGAACCTGTGAAGGTATGCGTAGCGTACTTCACTTTGTCCTCTTCAGTACACTTACTTATGGCAAACACCGATTCAACCTTCTCGGTCCACCGTTTCAATCCGATCGGTCCTTCGGTTCCATCAAATTCCAAAGGTTTGCAGGCAGTGAATTCTTTGTAGGTGCATCCTACACGATTTCCTGTACTGCTAGATCCAAGGTTATTGTTGGTATGTAGCGCAGCCTGTACTGCGGCTATGTTTGAAGCTAGAAAAGTACGGAATTCCTCTTCATTCATATTCACGGTGTGTCGAGTAGTCGGTGCCATTTCCTTCAAAATAGTTAAATGGAACAAGTTAATCATACAGAATATTAAGAGTAGTTAATAGTATTTCGTAGCATAATATGAACTCATTTATAAAAGCTTTTTCTTCATATTAGCGTTTTATAAGTTTAAATTCGGGTAGTACCTACCCGTTAAGTTCATACTTAGTAGCTAATATACAATTCAACTACTACAATTCTATATGAAAAACTGATTATAATAATATTTCGCGTTCAAACTTTTATACAATATTTTACAAACTTACAATACCGCTTATTTTACATAAAGCATGAAATATAGCACACAATAACTTTGATACAAGATAGTTGTGAAGACAATTCTAGCTAGTACACAAGTCGTTCAGTAAAGGCAATAAAGACACGTAATTCATACGTCCAGAAACAAGTCATGCATTCTGGTTTTACTAGGACTACTTCCCATCCCTGGTCTTGTGCAACATAACCGTTATGGCCGTTGATAAGACAGCGTGTTGTAACGTCATCAAAGGGACGAGGGTTACGTAACGTCTAACAGTCCCGTAATAATCTAAAAACCTCATTTCTTACCCCAATTATCGACTCCGTCACTTGTGGAAACGTTTTGTTTAATAGTTGTAGCCCGATGTTCTTGTTCTCACTTTGGTGAGAAGCGAACATTACTAATCCGTAAGCATAACATGCTTCTTTATGTTGCATGTTAGCCGCTTTTTCTAAATCACGAAGTCCAATATTCGGATATATTGAGTCAAAATAATTTCTTAACCCGTTGCGTAAAATAGCATTTGGGTTCCCCGCAATATATGCGTCAAAGTAAACACATCGTAACTTATGGGTTTCCCAATGTGATATCCCCCATCTTTCAAACGAAAGTCTCTTATAAACCAAGACATTCTTGGAACGTTCTTCGAATGTCTTACAAACTGATCTCGCCTTAAATAGTTGTGCCGAAGAATTCTGGCCAACTCTAGACAAGATTTCATCAATCATGTCTCCGGGTAGGTCTCTTAAAATATTGGGTTGTCTATCCATTTTGTGTTTTTAAACTGTAAAATAGACAAGAGTTAGATTCATAAAAAAATACTTATTAATACAAGCAATTTTTACATATATCATAAAGCATAAGAACACTATATTACATATATTACACCACACGAATACAACTATCTTATTCCGACTCGCTCGTTTCTTCTTCTTCGGTTTTGGTTCGTTTTGCCAAGTTTCTAGGGATATATGATGTTCCCCTAATACGAGCCGTCGTTGTCCACATTGGTTTAGAAAAACCTGGTGGTTTAGAGGTTCCCGGGTCATTGTTACAACTTAAGGACTTCGGGGGTTGACGATACATTAAAAGTTCATCGGGGTTGGAATTAGATTTCTCTATTTTTATGCCCTTTCCCTTATTATTTTCTTTTGCCTTTTTAAATTCAGTTGGGGTAATTTCTATAACATCATCGGAATTCTCGTCGGAATCCGATTCATCGGAGAATTGGTAATCCTCCCAATATTTTGCTTCCTTGGCGGAAACACCATTGACCATAATTAACTTTGGTCTGTTGGTTGAGGATTTTCTTTTACTTAACCGTTTTATTATTTCCCCCACCGGTTCTATTTCTTCATCCGGTTCCGATTCTTCTTCCGGTTCCGATTCTTCTTCCGGTTCCGACTCTTCTTCCGGTTCCTCTTCGGGAACTTGTGAATCAGTCCACAAATCATTCCAATTTACATTTGACTCTTCATTATTATTAGGTGAGTCAATGGGACTTGTTCTAGAGGTAGACATCTATCACATAATATCAAACACGTTAAGAGATTAATATATCACATAATATTCATATGTTAAAAATATATAGTTTCCAACAAAAATGTTAAGCAATCATTTTTAAAGAAAACACGGTCGAAGTCCAGACTCACTAATGCATCCTAACAAACTCGATAAGGCACACTAATGCAAATTTTCTGGTTCTCTAAGACCAACGCTCGGATACCAACTGAAATGTCCCGTTCTTATTGATTAAAAACGTTCCATATTAATTGATTTCGTTGCGAGGTTTTGACCTCTATATGAGACGTTTTTCAAAGACTGCATTCATTTTTAAAACAAACCATAACCTTTATTTCATAAATAAAGGTTTAAAAAGCTTTACGTAGATTATCAAATAATGATAATCTAAAATATCCTGTTTACACACGACCATTACATAATGGTTTACAATACAAATATGTTACATCGAAATCAGTTTCTTGAATGCAGTTTTTACACAATATCATACAAACATGGACTCCAAATCTTGTCCTTATTTTAGTATGCAACAGCGGAAGCTCTTAATATTCACCTGAGAATAAACATGATTTAAACGTCAACAAAAATGTTGGTGAGTTATAGGTTTAACCTATATATATCAAATCGTAACAATAGACCACAAGATTTCATATTTCAATACACATCCCATACATAGAGATAAAAATCATTCATATGGTGAACACCTGGTAACCGACAATAACAAGATGCATATATAAGAATATCCCCATCATTCCGGGACACCCTTCGGATATGATATAAATTTCGAAGTACTAAAGCATCCGGTACTTTGGATGGGGTTTGTTAGGCCCAATAGATCTATCTTTAGGATTCGCGTCAATTAGGGTGTCTGTTCCCTAATTCTTAGATTACCAGACTTAATAAAAAGGGGCATATTCGATTTCGATAATTCAACCATAGAATGTAGTTTCACGTACTTGTGTCTATTTTGTAAATCATTTATAAAACCTGCATGTATTCTCATCCCAAAAATATTAGATTTTAAAAGTGGGACTATAACTCACTTTCACAGATTTTTACTTCGTCGGGAAGTAAGACTTGGCCACTGTTGATTCACGAACCTATAACAATATATACATATATATTAAAGTATGTTCAAAATATATTTACAACACTTTTAATATATTTTGATGTTTTAAGTTTATTAAGTCAGCTGTCCTCGTTAGTAACCTATAACTAGTTGTCCACAGTTAGATGTACAGAAATAAATCGATAAATATTATCTTGAATCAATCCACGACCCAGTGTATACGTATCTCAGTATTGATCACAACTCAAACTATATATATTTTGGAATCAACCTCAACCCTGTATAGCTAACTCCAACATTCACATATAGAGTGTCTATGGTTGTTCCGAAATATATATAGATGTGTCGACATGATAGGTCGAAACATTGTATACGTGTCTATGGTATCTCAAGATTACATAATATACAATACAAGTTGATTAAGTTATGGTTGGAATAGATTTGTTACCAATTTTCACGTAGCTAAAATGAGAAAAATTATCCAATCTTGTTTTACCCATAACTTCTTCATTTTAAATCCGTTTTGAGTGAATCAGATTGCTATGGTTTCATAATGAACTCTATTTTATGAATCTAAACAGAAAAAGTATAGGTTTATAGTCGGAAAAATAAGTTACAAGTCGTTTTTGTAAAGGTAGTCATTTCAGTCGAAAGAACGACGTCTAGATGACCATTTTAGAAAACATACTTCCACTTTGAGTTTAACCATAATTTTTGGATATAGTTTCATGTTCATAATAAAAATAATTTTCTCAGAATAACAACTTTTAAATCAAAGTTTATCATAGTTTTTAATTAACTAACCCAAAACAGCCCGCGGTGTTACTACGACGGCGTAAATCCGGTTTTACGGTGTTTTTCGTGTTTCCAGGTTTTAAATCATTAAGTTAGCATATCATATAGATATAGAACATGTGTTTAGTTGATTTTAAAAGTCAAGTTAGAAGGATTAACTTTTGTTTGCGAACAAGTTTAGAATTAACTAAACTATGTTCTAGTGATTACAAGTTTAAACCTTCGAATAAGATAGCTTTATATGTATGAATCGAATGATGTTATGAACATCATTACTACCTTAATTTCCTTGGATAAACCTACTGGAAAAGAGAAAAATGGATCTAGCTTCAATGGATCCTTGGATGGCTCGAAGTTCTTGAAGCAGAATCATGACACGAAAACAAGTTCAAGTAAGATCATCACTTGAAATAAGATTGTTATAGTTATAGAAATTGAACCAAAGTTTGAATATGATTATTACCTTGTATTAGAATGATAACCTACTGTAAGAAACAAAGATTTCTTGAGGTTGGATGATCACCTTACAAGATTGGAAGTGAGCTAGCAAACTTGAAAGTATTCTTGATTTTATGAAACTAGAACTTTTGGAATTTATGAAGAACACTTAGAACTTGAAGATAGAACTTGAGAGAGATCAATTAGATGAAGAAAATTGAAGAATGAAAGTGTTTGTAGGTGTTTTTGGTCGTTGGTGTATGGATTAGATATAAAGGATATATAATTTTGTTTTCATGTAAATAAGTCATGAATGATTACTCATATTTTTGTAATTTTATGAGATATTTCATGCTAGTTGCCAAATGATGGTTCCCACATGTGTTAGGTGACTCACATGGGCTGCTAAGAGCTGATCATTGGAGTGTATATACCAATAGTACATACATCTAAAAGCTGTGTATTGTACGAGTACGAATACGGGTGCATACGAGTAGAATTGTTGATGAAACTGAACGAGGATGTAATTGTAAGCATTTTTGTTAAGTAGAAGTATTTTGATAAGTGTATTGAAGTCTTTCAAAAGTGTATAAATACATATTAAAACACTACATGTATATACATTTTAACTGAGTCGTTAAGTCATCGTTAGTCGTTACATGTAAGTGTTGTTTTGAAACCTTTAGGTTAACGATCTTGTTAAATGTTGTTAACCCAATGTTTATAATATCAAATGAGATTTTAAATTATTATATTATCATGATATTATCATGTATGAATATCTCTTAATATGATATATATACATTAAATGTCTTTACAACGATAATCGTTACATATATGTCTCGTTTAAAAATCATTAAATTAGTAGTCTTGTTTTTACATATGTAGTTCATTGTTAATATACTTTATGATATGTTTTCTTATCATAGTATCATGTTAACTATATATATATATATATCCATATATATATCATTATATAGTTTTTACAAGTTTTAACGTTCGTGAATCACCGATCAACTTGGGTGGTCAATTGTCTATATGAAACATATTTCAATTAATCAAGTCTTAAAAAGTTTGATTGCTTAACATGTTGGAAACATTTAATCATGTAAATATCAATCTCAATTAATATATATAAACATGGAAAAGTTCGGGTCACTACAATTGTCATCCACAGTTAATGCTCTTTCCTAATTGCTGCGATTTTTATTACAATTTTTATTTCGGAGCTTCATTCTTTTTCTTTTCCTCCTTTTCAACTAAGCATCTTTTGTAATGGTCCGGAATTCGTAGGTATGAAATTCAGAATGAACATAGCTAATTCTTTTAGAAGGTAATGGTAATGACATAATTTTGATTTGTCAAATTACCAGAATATCTTGGAAAAGACCGAATCATCAAGAGAATATTTTCTTGATATGTTTAGAGATCGAATGGAATGTATGAGCCGTGTAACGTGACATATGATGATGGTACTGTGAATCATCACATTCCATTAGAAACTTAACATGAGTTACTGTAATATAATGAAGTTGATCAAGTTTCATTATATTATACTAATTCATGCATCAGTTCCCAACACTGCTTCAGAACATTCCTACTTTAAACTTGAAGGATTTAGAAATTAACACAGTTTTCTTTATATTGTAACGCAGATATTATAGAGAGATAAATGATTTCAGATAAGGATAGTGGTGAAAATATCTTCAGAAATATTGAGGATATTTATAATGAAAGATATGATAATATCTTGGAATTTCTAATGTCGAAGGATGATGATGAAGATTGACCCTTAAGGGTTTAGATTCAGAAGCAAGGTGTTTGCTGCAGAATAGTCATGATTCTTTATGTACAAGTTTAGTCCTTGTAACTTGTTCAGAGTCTCCTTCACGGTTTGCTCAATCCGGTTTTCAGTACCAAATTTTCTATTGAGCGTTCCTAATACTTCCTTCTTTTATCATCAACTTTTGGTCATTAAGACCATCTACAACATGCTGCTTCGTCAGCATTCTCAAAGTTATCGGATCTGGGTCATCGGTTATCACACCAAGATGGTTTTAGAAGTATTGTATTTTTAAATGATTAAACGCTGATGGTAATATGATGGATATAAAAGGTTCTCCGGTAATGATGGCGAAAGAACAAAGTATATATATCGAGGTTATACTAAGAGTAATCTTACTGAGAAGCCGAAGTAGAGCTGTGACAAAATTGACTACTTTGGAGAGGAACAACAAAATTATTTTGGGTAATACTAACGCTAAAGAAATTAACACTGCTGCGTGTTAAATATTGACTCAGTCTCCGAGAGTTTTCAGGTGCATAACAATCTGCAAGAATCTTTTCTTCCATAGATGAAGTGCGGTTGGTTCAACCTCTCAGTTGAGGTGTTTTCAAAAATCATGATCGGTTTGAATATGAATTGTAATTGTCGAGGTACAAATGAGGTTTAGGATAAAATCAAGTGGCAAACTTGAAGAATTGTTTAGTTTCATATGTTATATTCAACATTTTAATTTATTTTAATCGTCTATAGTTAGCAGTCCAATAGTCCGATTGTCAAATGGTCCAATAAATTCATATATATAAATTAAACATATAATATTCGAATTAAGTAATACGTATCGTGACCCGTGTACCGGTCTCAGTGTCGATCACAACTCAAACCATATATATATATTTTGGAATCCACCTCAACCCTGTATAGCCAAATATAGAGTGTCTATGATCGTTCCGAAATATATATATATAGATGGGTCGATATGATAAGTCGAAACCTTGCATACGTGTCCCGTTATTTAAAGTGCGTAAAATAAATAAATATATATCATGACCCATTATACAACGTGTTGTCTCAGAATTAATCCGAC
Source organism: Rutidosis leptorrhynchoides (assembly GCF_046630445.1). NCBI lineage: Eukaryota > Viridiplantae > Streptophyta > Magnoliopsida > Asterales > Asteraceae > Rutidosis > Rutidosis leptorrhynchoides. The sequence continues at coordinate 337,923,390 of NC_092337.1, read as the reverse complement.
GTATTGTTGCATATGTGTCCCGACAGTATGTACAGTGCAGAAATTAAAATTGCGAGAATGTAAATTGCGATAAATTAAATGTTAATCAGTTAGCTGGGAACAGTTAGCCGGAACAGTTAGCGTGGAATCTTAACAATATTTCAATTAGTTAATCCGTTTGTTTCTAACCAATTTTATTATATCCAATGTTTTCTTCATTATGCCACTTGTTGAATTTTGATAGATCAAAATTCAAATATGAAATTGAATGGGAATAGTTATTTTTCGGTGAACGAATACGTATATCGATGGTTGTAAGTAGGATAGTAAATGATCATTGAATCAGATTCGAAGAATGTACAGTGTAACTTATTAATGTGAATTCTAAATATTCCTCGGGTTCTACCCACCCGTTAAAATATTTTCATCATTAACAGTTTGTACGAAAGAATTTTTAATTACAATCTTTATGAAAATATACTTGCATATATATTTTCGTCGGATGTAATCATGGATTTAATGAGTCAATAAGATATTATACTCATTTGATTTATTGTTAACACTTGATTACATGATCTCTAAAACATTAGAGATTACATAATTGTCATGTCGAACGAAGGTAAATGAGGTAGAGCAATACGTAAAATGAAATTAATCGATGTAGAACGATATGTAGAACGAAGATCATACTCGAAATACAGATGGTAATATTGAGGCGTGTGATGTTAATATCCGAGGTACAAGTTGTGATGAGATTTACGACACGGTTGTGGTTTAGGGGTGATAAGGATACCGTTGACGTTGACGATGGTGGTACAGATTATGCTGCTGGTGCTGCTGCTGGTGTTTGTAACCTTCGCACCGTATTTTCTAAAGCCACTACCCGAGCGCGAAGCTCGTTGACTTCTTCTATTATACCGGGATGATTGATGGTTGGAACGAGCGAATGAACAAGATTCGAAATATGGGATAGTATGTAATCATGACGAGATACTCTAGAAATGAGCGAGAAAATGGTGTTTCGAATAGGTTCGCCGGTAAGTGCTTCAGGTTCATCGTTAAGAGGACAATTTGGTGGATGGAATGGATCACCCTCTTCTTGTCTCCAGTGATTTAGTATATTACGAACCCATCCCCAATTCATCCAGAATAAATGATGGGAAATTGGTTGATCCATTCCGGTGATGCTGTTCTCGGAGCTCGAATGGAAATCCATATCGGCGTAGCTATCGGAGTCGGAGGAATTCGAACTGGATGAGGAATCCATCTTGTATAGTCGGAGAAAGAATTTTTGGTTTGGAATAGATTATAGGAGTTGGGTTTAGTACTCTTCAATACATAATTTACATATGTATATATAATACCAAAATCCCGTGAATTACGGAGAATCTTTGAAATATGTCAGGCAATGTCTATAGTAACAGATATGCTAGGATATGAATTTTGTCTATACACTATCGATGCACTTAAATGCAGTAAGACGTGGCTAGACTTAAGAATGATAAGCAGGCAGTTTCCTAAAGATGATAAGCAGATGATTTCCGACTAGAAATGATAAGCAAAACTTTTGACATGCAGACACGGTCAAAGTCCAGACTCACTAATGCATCCTAACAACTATCAGTTAGACACACTAATGCAAGGCCTGGTTCGCTAAGACCTGACTCTGATACCAACTGAAATGACCGGTCCTAATCCTCCTGGACGAAGTCATTAACATTTGGTCCCATTGCGATGATCGACTCCAAGTAACGTCCTTAATATGAGCTAATGCACAGCGGAAGACTTAATTCGTACCTGAGAATAACATGCTTTAAAACGTCAACATAAAGTTGGTGAGATATATAGGTTTATCATCGATATAATAGTAGACCACAAGATTTCATAGTTATAAACGTTTTAGCAAAGATATTCTATACGTTGTTGAGCGCCTAGTAACTATACTTAACAGATGTTTTCCGTGCATATTCCCTTTTTCAAAGTTATCGCTACACCGTACCAAATGTAGTAAAACGAAGTACTAAACACCCGTTCTTCTAGTTTAGTAGTGACTAGAACAACATCTGGGTGGGGGTGTCAAACCCGATAGATCTATCAATAGGATTCGCGCTTACATGTTAACCACATGTAACTAATAGTTACCAGACTATTAGGGATATATACAAAGGTACAACTCAACATAGAATATATATTTAAGTACTTGTGTCTATTTCGAAAAACAAAAGATGCATGTATTCTCATCCCAAAATATTTAAAGTTTAAAAGGGGACTATATACTCACGGTTGTAAAAGTATATTAATAATAAGTTTTCAACTTATTAAAAATATGGTCGTCGTCCTTGGATTCACGAACCTATAACAATAATAATGTTTCAGAAAATAATACCACATATGATTAAAATAACAATTCAAGTTTATAGAATACTTATATAATAATTTTTATCATTTTTTTTATGTTAGTAGTCCTAATATTGTCCAATAGTCCAATAGTTCAATAATCGGTATATATATATATATATATATATATATATATATATATATATATATATATACAATCACAGAAATAACCAAGATTATAATATTTTGTTATACTACTAATAAGATGTCAAATATATATGGATATAGGAAAGTTAGCAAGGATATGGTTAATATAGTTTTTATAAGATAAATATCGTCCATACAACGTTAATTTTAGCGTATTTTGTTTTGCTCACCAAAAATTCATTATAACTCCGTTTAAAGTGAATCAAATTGCTATGGGTTCCTTAAGAAGTTAATTTTTCAAAACCAATTCGAAAAGTTCAGCCCATATATCAATTTTTATAGTTTTAGCCTCTTTTTGTGCCGGTGGACAGATTTGGAAGAATCCCGGCATTCACCCAATATATGATTTTTGATAAAATACTTCCACTTTGTCTAAAATCATGAAAAAATTACTGGAAGTCTTATTTACATATATTAACATATTTCCAAAGTCTTAGCCTCGAACTCAAAGTCTATGATAGGTTTTTAATTCCCAACCCAAAACAGCCCGCTTTTTACCGAATGAAGATTAAACGATATATATTAAGTTTCAAGGTGTTCTTCATATGTACAAGTTATAAGTTCTTATATTAACTTAATATAACATCATAATACATATAAATAAGTGTTATTAGAGTTAGGTTAAAAAGATTTGATTAGTTTTTTTAAACAAGTTTAGAATCAACTAAACTATGTTTTAATTTTATAAACTCTTGTATAGATAATTATAAACATATGAATTGAACAAAAGTTTAGGCAATGTTAATACCTTGATTTTGAAGCTTGAACTTGCTAGAAATAGATGAAGAACAAATCAAAGGATACTAGAACTAAAGAGAGTAAGTGTGTGTAAGTAAATTTGAAGTAAAAATTAGAAAATGAAATGGTAAAAATTTGATCAAAAATGGTGTCCTTATATACTAGTTGTAATTTGTCATTTTGTGAAAAATATCTAGTATAAGTTAAAAACCATTAGGTCATGCATGACATAATTAGATTTATGATGTCATGCATGACATAATACATCAATAATGCAAATTACTATTGTATATACGAATAGTAAATACTTTATGTTGTCTTTTTTTTTTTTTACTAATATCTAGTATAAGTTAAATTGATGATGTTATGCATGACATAATATTCCACTAATACATTATAAGGTGTATTCAATACTTTTAAGGATGTATTTATACTCGTAATACATTGTATGTAATTACATTTTAACATAAGTTAATTACGTCGTTTAAATAGTAACATATGTATTGTTCGAAAACTCTTTAAATTAGTAGTATGAAAATATATATATAATAATTTGTTAATATACTTAATGAGATATTTAATTATCATATTTTAAAGTTAAATATATATATATATATATATATATATATATATATATATATATATGTATATATATATGTAATATATATAATTATATAAGTAATAAAAAGAAAATTAGTTTTGTAATCTAGTTTAAATTAGTCATATAAGATTACAAAATATGATTCCATATGTTTAAACATGTTTCTCCATGATTAAAAAGGTTGAAAATGATGTTTTACTGTTGGTATATACGTATAGTAAATACATCTAGAAGCTGTGTATATTACGGGTATAAGTACAAAATTATTTTGTTTATGTGTTTAAAGATGTCTCATGAGTCATATGTAATGACAAGGATGTCATTTTCCATGATAAAAGGTTGAAAATGATGTTTTACTATTGGTATATTCCAATAGTAAATTTATCTAGAAACTGTGTATTAATACATCTTAATACAATACATATATATATATATATATATATATATATATATATATATATATATATATATATATATATATATATATATATATATATATATATATATATATATATATATATATATATATATATATCGTTTCGAAGTCCTTAAGTTAGTAGTCTCATTTTATGTATAAAATCCATTGTTAATATATTTAATAAGATACCTAATTATCATATATTCGAGTTAGATATAATCCATATATATCCATATATATACATAAGTATATAATTAATACAAATTATGACGTTCATGAATCGTCGGACAAATAGATGGTCAATGGGTAATTGATTACATGAATATAGTTTCAAACTTTTCGAGACTCAATATTACAGATCTTGCTTATCGTTTCGAAAACATATAAAGATTAAGGTTTAAATTTGGTCGAAAATTTTCGGGTCGTTACACGCCTCCCGACACTTTTAGACGAAACAGTTTTCACAACATTTAATAATAGTTAAAACTAACACGTTTCAATAATAAAATGAGTTATACGACACCGGGCCCACATATGCTCAAATTACCCTTTTTGTACAAAATGCAAACTTCGACCATATGACTTTTAATACAAAATAAAGCCGAGCATGACGATTGGGGATACGCTACCCAATCCTAATCAAATCCAAAAGCAAGTCTTCTAAGCAACTACGCAAGTCCACGAATTCTCACGCTTACCCGAGCCACCGCATCCATGCAATCTATAAAAATGTAAACAACGAGAGGGTAAGCTAACGCTTAGTGAGTGAGAATATACTACATACATATATATGCATAAAATGGACACGCCACAATAATAATCAAGTAGCGCATACCGGAGCATCCAAGTATAAGGCAAGCTAAACTAAGCATACCGTACGTTCACTAAGCAACAAGCTAACAACATCAACAATAAGGTAAGTTCACCAGCGACGATGTGAACAACGCCAATGAGTTACACCCGGAGGGTTAGCTACATCACAACAATACATTAGTATATATATAACAATATATAAACGAATAAGGTTAACCCCTTAACCCAATACCGAAAACCAAATACCACAATGAAGATTGGCCGAACTACACGGGCCTTAGTAAATCCGCATCCACACGAGACTACTATCTTCACTAACACAACAACATCGAGGTTGGCCGAACTACACGAGCCTTAGTGAATCCGCACTACACGAGACCACTACCTCAATAAGATGACCGAAATACACACGTCATCGTGAATCCGCATCCACACGTGACTCACTTCTCAATATCAAAACCCTTCACCATTGGGGTTAATTAATCCACATCACAATTCAATATCAACCCTTCGCCATTGGGGCTATATAATCCACATCACAAACACGTGTGATAACGTGCACACAAATGTGCACCTCGCCAAAGGTGGTCAAACAAAACGCACAACTGTGCCAATTGGACCCATACACAAGTCCATCAAATCCACCTATATGTGAAGTGAGCTCTATAGCCGAGAATCACTTCACCCGACCCGCACCCATCCTACACATACATATGCACATAGGATATTAACACTCACTTTGTCGCCTTGAAGAATGCCACCGAATAATCCGCAACACGCCAATGGAAAGTACCTATTCCATTAATCACATAACAAACAGCACAATTAGGGTGGATTTATAAATCAACCAAAATTGACAACTAGTGCAATTTCGACCCAATTGCACTTCCAAGCTCGAACCGCGCCCAAACTAGCCAATAATCACTAACACAAGTGAGAATGGTCCTAATACGCCAATTAAACCCAATTGTAAGTGTTAAACACCAAACTTGCCCAAATTGACAAGTAAACCCTAATTTTGACCCATTTCAAAATTAGTCAACCCAAAATCACCTAAAGTGGTTCCAACACTTCCATAATCACTAACACTAGTGATTACACACTACTTACAAGCCTTAAACATGGTTAAATCGTTAACCAACCCAAAACCCGCCAAATATCAAAATAGCAAGTTTCCATAAACCCTCTTCATCAACTAAATGGGTTTTACAACTAACAATCTCAAACCCTAACTTGAAAATCAAATCAAACAAATGAAATTCGGAGTTTGAACTTACCAATACTACCACAACGTAGCCGTGAACGAGATGAACAACTTTAAAACCCGAGCTTTGGTGAGAATCCGACTCCTTCTTCTCCAAATCAAGCTCTCTCTCACACTAAAAGTGGGTTTCTCTCACTAGGGTTTGAAGAGAGTGTTTGTGTGGGTGAGAATGAGCTCCAATTGAGTTCTAGATCAGTTTTGATGATCCCAAACCGACCCCAAGTGAAAAGACCAAAGTACCCCTCATTTAAACCCTTTAAAAATGCTGAAAATTGCATTAGACGCAATCGGAGCACCGCTCCATAGGGTGGAGCGCCGCTCCAACCTTCAGGTGCTGGCAATCGAGGAAAAACAGTTTTCAGTAACTTGTTTTGGCCATAACTTTTCGACCGTAGCTCCGTTTTCGATGAATCAAATATCGTTGGAAACGTAATAAGATTTTCTTTCTAATGGTAAGGTTTTGAAACATCAACTCAAACTTTATTCGGGGTTGAAAATATACGTACACACCTTGTAACTTCAGACAACGTCCAGTTTCCTTCGACGTTCGAGCAAGCAACACGTACGTACTTCGTACACTTCATACACGCATCGTACACCATAAATACATTATGTACAATAAATATTTGGGTCTTACATAATGTTGGTATCCTTATCAATTAGGAGTTTAGATTCTTAAAGCTGCGTTTCATTCTCAATAATTGTGGTGCTTTGTTTTATCAGTTGTGAAGGTGATTTGGAGTGTTTCCTTAATTATAGTTGTGGTGGCTTTGCCTTTATCGGTTTGGATTCTAAATCTTGGTTATTGTTCTTAAGCGTTTACACTCTCTTTTGATGAGACTTTTGTTCGATTTAGGGACATCTGTTGGATAAGAAAGCTTTGTTCGAAAGTGTGGTTTTTTAAAAGTCATAATCACGCATAGCAAATGGTTAATTGTCGCGGTATGTTCAAGTCTTGTGGTGTGATGATTCGTACACAACCTATTTTTAGCCATACACTATCAAACATGCTTTACAGTGTTGTACTGTACTGTACAACCCTTTAAAGCATGTTTGGTGGTGTACGGCTGAAAATAGGTGGTGTACGAATCACTCCCCATTTATATATTCGTGAGATAAATTCATAGTTTGGTTGAACAAAATTAATTTATAGAATCGAAATTTAATATTGGTAATTGATTTGATGGTACCTAATAACACTAGTTCAGTTTACGTTTGTGCTAAAAAAAATCGATCATAACACACATCCAGTTTAGTGGGCTTAATAGGTGGGTCAGAAAACATATCCAGCACAGTGGGCTTAGTAGATGGGTCATTATACATAATCAGTTTAGTAGGCTAGCAGTTGGGTCAATATTACATATCCATTTTAGCATATGCCGTGTTGTGGGTTTAAATAGATGGGTCATAAACATAGCAAATTTATTGGGCTCAACAAAAGGGTGGTTATAAGTCCCCAAACCACTTATATATGAGACCTATATAATGCCCCTGATTTTTCAATAATCAAAATAAGGGTTTCAAGGTTTTGAGCCTTGTCCTCACATATTCACAGCTGCCAGCAGTTTTAGGGTTTTACACCACTTTCGTCTCATTTACACTTCTCATCACCGTTTCCGGTAATCATCGTTTCTTCTGTATGCTTAATTTATTGAATTCGATTGATATCTAATAGCTGAGTTGTTTAAACTTTTTGATTTTGTTACAAATTTCATCAATTAGTTGTGCTTTGATATATGACTTGATTTGCTCTATTACGTATTGATATTTTTGATTTACTTGCTTCTGCTATGAACTTTTTATTTTTTTATCATTTATATATGTTTGAAGTTATTTCTGTTTGTTTAGATAGGTATGGGTTTTGAGCAGATAACTATAGTTTAAGTGTTTGTATATGTTAAGTTTTGAATAAGAAAGTAAACAGGAAAATTTCATTTGTCGATTTATTGTTGATCTTTGTTCAACTTTTACTTGAAAAATAAATAAGTACATCAGAAACTAGGGTTTCAAGATACTCGATGCTAGATCAATCAGCTTATTTAACTAGGGTAGCTCAAATAACTCAATAATAGTTGATGAAACTCCGGTCTGACCTGCGTAAGCTCATGCTCTGAGTTCAACTTGCTTAATTTATTTGACAAGTATTTTGTTTGAATGAGCTCAAGTTGAGCTAGATATGCTTGTTAAAAGTTTGATAGCCCCTTTATGACTTGAGCTACACCTTTAGTTTCTTAATTCGGTTAAATCTATTTTGCTTTGTTTTTGTTTGAAAGTTTGTTTTTTGAATAATAAATTAATATCACGCCTAACTGTGGAACCAGTAAATGCTATAATACTGTCTTCTTGTTTGTTAGCCTCAGTTCCATATCTGCTATTGTAAAAAATAAGCTTGCTGGTTTAATAAGTTGGTGTTCTGTTTTTTCTCTTTGATGTTAATAATGTGATTACACATGTGTGGTTAGTTAGTGTAACTATTCAGAATGTTGTAGGGCGTTATTCTGCTTTCTGCAGTTGATTATTAATCTACTGTCAAGTTATTATGTTTTTCGCTTTACTTAATTTATTTGCTTTTTTTTTTTTTTAATTCTAATATTTTAAGTTTCATGCTGCAGTATTTCAACACAAATAATCAGACATGGTGCAGTACAATTTCAAGAAAATCACAAGGGTACCTACGGGTAAGGATTTCGTTGACATCATACTCAGCAGAACTCAAAGGCAAACACCAACTGTTGTCCACAAAGGCTATGCAATCAACCGAATTCGTCAATTTTACATGCGAAAGGTGAAGTTCACACAAACAAACTTTCACGAAAAACTCTCCACAATCATCGACGAATTCCCTAGACTCGATGACATACATCCTTTCTATGGCGACCTTCTTCACGTTCTTTATAACAAAGATCATTACAAGCTCGCTTTGGGTCAAATTAACACCGCCCGAAATCTCATCGGTAAAATCGCCAAAGATTACGTGAAGTTGTTGAAGTATGGTGATTCGTTATACAGGTGCAAGGCGTTAAAGGTTGCTGCTTTGGGTCGTATGTGTACTGTTACAAAACGAATCGGGCCAAGTTTGGCTTATCTTGAACAAATTAGGCAACATATGGCTAGGTTGCCTTCGATCGACCCGAATACTAGGACCATATTGATATGCGGGTACCCAAATGTTGGAAAAAGTTCGTTTATTAATAAAATTACTCGTGCTGATGTTGAAGTCCAACCGTATGCTTTTACCACAAAGTCTTTATTTGTGGGCCATACGGATTATAAGTATTTGAGGTATCAAGTAATTGATACACCGGGTATTTTGGATAGGCCGTTTGAAGATCGTAACATTATTGAAATGTGTAGTATAACTGCTTTGGCCCATTTAAGAGCTGCGGTTTTGTTCTTTTTGGATATTTCCGGGTCGTGCGGGTACACGATTGCCCAACAAGCCGCTTTGTTTCATAGTATCAAGTCACTTTTTATGAACAAACCGTTGATTATTGTTTGTAATAAGACGGATTTGCAGTCGCTCGAAGGGATATCGGAGGACGATAAGAAGTTAGTTGACGAGATGAAATCGGAAGCGGTTAAAACGTTAGTTGGTCAAGGTGGCGAGGTTCGAGATGGGGCCGAAGTGCTTTTGACCATGAGCACGTTGACCGAACAAGGTGTGATTGCGGTCAAAAACGCTGCGTGTGAACGGTTGTTGGATCAACGGGTCGAAATTAAGATGAAGTCCAAAAAGATAAACGATTGTTTGAACCGGTTTCATGTGGCTATGCCTAAACCGCGTGACCAAAAGGACCGACCCGTTTGTATACCGCAAGCCGTTTTGGACGCGAAAGCTAAAGAAGCGGCTAAGGAAAGTAAAAAGAAACTTGAACGGGAGCTCGAAGAGGAAAACGGAGGTGCGGGTGTGTATTCGGCTAGCTTAAAGAAACATTATATACTTGAATATGATGAATGGAAAGAAGATAACATGCCCGAAATTTTAGACGGGCATAATGTTTATGATTTTGTGGACCCCGATATTATGCAACGGCTTGAAGAATTGGAGAAAGAAGAAGGTCTTTTACAAGCGCAAGAAGATGATGAGGTGGAAATGGACGTTGAGGATTCGATGACGCCCGAAGAACAAAAGGAATTAATTGAAATAAGGAAAAAGAAAAGTATTTTAATTCAACAACATAGGATTAAGAAAAGCACGGCTGAAAGTCGCCCTATTGTTCCTAGGAAGTTTGATAGAGAGAGGAAGTTTACAAGTGAACGAATGGGTCGACAGCTGTCGGGTTTGGGTCTTGACCCGTCTAAAGCGGTTGAACGAGTTCGAAGCAAGTCTAGGGGTCGTAAACGAGAGAGGTCGAGTGATGTTGGTGGTGATGTTATGGATGTGGATGGGGGGTCGAATAAGAAAATGAAGAGGTCGTTGTCGATGTCTAGGTCGAGGTCGCGGGGCCCGTCTAAGGAGTTGGTTGCTGGTGAGGGTTTTAAGGATATGGCTATGAGGACAAAGGCGATTAAAATGAGTTGGGATTCGGGTAAAAAGAGGAATAAGGAGGCTCGAAAGGGTGAGGGTGATAGGATTATTCCTACTTTAAGGCCGAAACATTTGTTTGCTGGTAAACGTGGAAAAGGGAAGACTGATAGGCGTTGATCACATCGAAACGTGAGTTTTTGAGGTATGTTTTTACATTTGATTTTTAACTCATTATGTTGTGTTTACAGTGTAGGCGATTTCAATTATTATTACCAGTTTCAGTATATTAGTTAATCTATAGCTTCATGACTTTTTGTTTATATTTCTTTATTTGACATGTGATTATTTAATGGTGGTCTTTTTGTTTTGATTATTTCAGGACTAGGTGAGATTATGGATGAAGATTGCGTTGTCTTTAAATGGGAATTTTATAATTTTCAGTTGTTTTGTCAGTTAGAGGTGTTTTCATGTGTTTTTGTTTTTGGATTTTGCTTATTTTGTATTGTTGAACTTTTTATATTTGATGACAGAGCTATGAACTTGAAATATACATTTGAATTGTATGACACTTTAGGTTTTTTCAACGTTGTATCTGGAGGAATTTTGATTTGGTTATTGATTTCAGCTATGTTCTTAAGTTTGAAACTCTTGTCATACTTAAAATACCTCTAAGATCACCAAATTGAACACTAACACCACATTTGTCATTGGCAATTCGGCATATTCTGAGTGTTAGAATTTAAATAACCTTTGACGTAATGGTTCATTAAAACATAAACAAGAGCAAGTCATATTTGGTGATGTGTATTGCTGCTTTGGTTGAAACTGCAATTCTTAACGAAGGTATTGAAATGTATTATACTACTCGAACAGGTTTTAATGCAACCAGAAATAGCGAATTATATGGTTAGCAGAATCGATACAGCTCACGAGTGAAACATATAACCAAACATATATATACACGAAAATAAAAGACCAAACATACAGATAACCAAACATATATACATGAAGATAAAAGGTAAAGAAACCACCACTTTGAACGATAAAGGATGAGCCACACAGTCAAAATAAAAGAAACACTTCAACCTGCTTCAAGCATTATCGTTAAAAACACCCATGATTGTCTCCATGTGTGATGTTATTACGGCATTTTGCCTTTGATGACAGTGCCAACATCAATGCGATTTGGGAAGGTCTCCGGTGGGTTATCCCAACTTTCGATGCCAGTGTGTTGGTAACAAATGAGAACATTCGATGTCGATATCATCGTTAAAAAAATTAGGGCATTTTGTCTGCCTAAGCCCAATGCATACGATAAATTCTTTTCAAGCATTCCAGAAAAATAGAAAAATCATGAAGCTCTTCATATTTTCATATAACCGAACGTTTCATCTTCGGCTAGTTCTATGATGTATATATTTTGTTGGCCCCATTTAACAATAGAAACATTGTAGAGAGGAAGTTACAAAATATAACTTTTAAAACACATGTAAACGTTAAAGCATGGTAACACTCTAGGTACTTTTCAACGTATTCTTTTACATATAAATTAACGGTCAACTTAAGCGGAATATTGACCGGTTGATATACACGGTCTTGCTTAACTTAAAAACAAAAACTAAAGTCAAGACAAATGATATACAATGACCAATACAGGATTACTTAAATTAGGATAACAAGGATAGTAGTATCAACCGGTTTGGTAGGGTTCGATACCAGTACAATACCAGGTTCATTCCTGGTACAGTCAATGAAATCCTTCTGATTTACACAACCGCTATAACTGGCAGTCGTTATAAAATTTCGGCTAAATCGCCTCACATGCTTTCCACGTTAAAATGGTCATTTGAGCTCAAAATCCACACATATGTTATAGTCCGATTTGAACTCGAATTCACTTATTTTTAAGCAAGTCAACCTTATATTTTCGCATACTTAGATGTCATTTGCTTTTTTTCTTCCGGCGAAAATAACTAAAACTCATATAGAAACGAGGTCGTTTTTCAAAGGAAAACGCCTGTTGAGATTACAAAAGAACGGGGCAAACGGAGAAGCTCGCATGTAGAAAGCACCCATCTAAACAAAAACCATCTATAAACGAGCCTCTCCTAACAACCCGAAAAACCTTACAACAAGCTAACCACTACTGAACCAAACTAAACGAACAAAGTGAAATCGACGTACAAAAAAAGAGAACGAAAAAAAACGAGACAAACCCAATCTATCAACCTCTAGGTCCTGTCCTTTTCAACTTACCGTTAACCGTCTCTTTCAAAGTGTTCTTCCCGGACCGATTCTCTATCAACCTCGATGTCATTTGCTTTTTATTATGCAAACCTCGTTAGATCTTCTACGAGTACACAAACGTTTTCACCTTATACGGTTTTTTTTTTTTTGAAATAGGAAGATAATCTATCACTCATTATATTTTATCTACAAACGACTTGATCCTAAAACTACAAAAAACAAAAATAAAAATGGCGTTTATTCACACTCTCGTTGTCACTCTTTCTTCCACCCCAATCATACCTTCAGTAACTTCCCCCATAGCCAACAAGACCTCAAAATTTGCTACTCCGTTGACAAGCCCGTATTCTTCTAAGAAAATTCGATGTTTGTCGTTAACTGTGAGAGCATCACCATTCGAGAAATACGTGTATCCCGACCCTATTCCAGAGTTTGCTCTTCACGTACTCGATCTTTCATTTAGAATGCATACAGTTTATAGGTACAAAACACAGAGTAATATTTGCTTGTTATTTATGTGCTTGTGGTGACAGGAAACGAAGAAGTTCAGGGAAGAGCTAAAGAAGAAACTGTACAAGGAGAAGGACACATTTAATGATGACCTTGATCGAGTTCTTGACACCTGTACGGAGGTACATTCTTCATTTTTCATTTTCAATATTTTTGCTTTCTTGAATTGGCTCCTTGTTGTTCTTGCAATGCTTGTTGAGTTGTTGTTAACCTGATAACTTAAGTTCATGGGATAAGGTTTTTGAGATTATTGACTTCTGAGTTTTCTGGTCAGTGCACATAACCTGTTTGATGATATGTTTCTACTAATAATGTGTCCTTTTCGTTGTCATATATGTATGATAATAGCTCTCTTACCATCTGCTTATATCCTAATATAGTAAGTTTTAAACTTTATAAATTTGTGATTAGTTCAGGGCCGTCGTGTTAATGTTAAGGGCCCCGCTCAATAAGCAAAAATAGGCCATTTGTTTTACGTAAGTTTTGGTATAAGAACAAGTCAAATAATACTAGAAAAATTTTTAAGTGCTAACATCAATCAAACAACGGTTGCAAAAAATGTAATATCCTTAAAACCTTATAAATAAGGGTTAAAAGTTATAAATACGCTATATACCTTCACTTTTGTTCCAATGTAGGCTATATACCCCAAAAAATATCAATGTAGACTATATATTTTCAAAAAGTGTGCTAATATAAATGCACCTAACTTGTTAACCGGATAAAAGAAAAGGAGCAAAAAAAATTGAAAGTATATAACCTACATCGGAACAAATAATTTAAGTATATAGCCTACATTGGAACAAAAATGAAAATATATAACCTATTTGTAGCCATATAACATTTAAAAAAAATGCTAAATAATTGATTTTACCGGTTCAGCGAGTAACCGGTCACCAATAGCCTACATTAGAACACTTTTTGAAAGTATGTGACCTACAATGGTATTTTATTGGGTATATTGCCTACATTGAAACAAAAGTGAAAGTATATAGCATATTCATAGCTTTAACCCTATAAATAAATGGACCATAAATATATATTGCTGGGTTATATTTGGGCTCCTTTGGATTTTGGGCGCTGTGCAAACGCCCACTTTGCACGCCCCATAATCCGGTCCTGGATTAGTTTAACAAGTCGACCAAAGGGTGTTATTTGAAATAACTGAAATATACATCCTGAGACCCGAGTAAAGGGATTTGGGCTTGTCGAGACATATGTGGGCTGCTTGGCAGGCTCTATGACTCTACAATAAAAAAGCTATATGTTCGTTGGATGCTGGTCTTAAACGAAAGAAGGTTTTTCTCTGTTCGGGCTACCCGGAAGGGCGAGTAATCCGAGTCATACTCTGATGTACGCAGTCCATCCGGATTACTCCCTGACTGTTTCCAACCCTTCCCTGGCCACCACAAATTATTCGTCCTAGGCAGAATTCAAACCTGAGACCTGTTACAAGGAACTCAATTGGGTTATCTTGTGATGGTTACACAAAGTTATAAGGTTTTCCCTGTTCCAGTTACCCGAGTAGGCAGGTAATCCAACCCATATGAGACGACCCGACCCAATCCATAGGGACGAATACAATAACATATGATTACATCGCGAGGTACTTGACCTCTATATGATACATTTTACAAACGTTGCATTTATTCCTTAAAAGACAATCTAATATTACATCAGAAATTGACATGTTTGCCTAACATTTCATAACATCCAAATAACCTAATCTGTCATTTACTTAATAATAATCTCTAATGAACTTCAATGACTCGAATGCAACGTCTTTTGAAATATGGCATGAATGACCCCAAGTAGTATCCTTATTATTAGCTAATGCACAGCGGAAGATTTCTTTAATTCCTGAGAATAAACATGCTTTAAAGTGTCAACCAAAAGGTTGGTGAGTTCATAGGTTTAATTTCGATATAATAATCATAATGTTTAATAAGCCACAAGATTTCATTTAATTAAATGCGCATGATCATTGCAACCGCTAAAATAAAAGTCATTCATACGCTGGAGCGACTGGAATTCAATAATAATGATATACAGGCCACATAATTAAGATCTCTTCGGATATCCGGTAAACACAATAATACATCAGTCCTAAATACATCAGTCGTAGAATGTAGTTTCATGAACTTGTGCTTATTTTGTAAAACAATTGTAAAAGTTGTGCATGCATTCTCAGTCCCAAAAATATATTGTAAAAGAGTAAAAAGGGAGCAAATGAAACTCACCATACTGTATTTTGTAGTAAAAAAATACATATAACACCATTGATCAATTATAAGGTTGGCCTCGGATTCACGAACCTAATTAATTATATATAATTATATATTGATTAACATCTGTTTAACAATTAAAGTTAATTTATAGTGTACCACAATCCTAATGCTCGAGATAGTCATACATACATTAACAAAAATTAATTTGACCAAAATAGCTTCCATAGATCTTTACATAATTATAGTCGTTTTTATATATTTAAATATAACAAATTTTATATTTTAAATATTGTTATAAAATTTATTATAGTAAATGATATTATAATTTATTTATTAATAAATAAAACTTTATATATAAAAATATACTAAATGATAGTAAATAATATTTTTATAATAACAATAATAATTTCATTTAAAATATTACTTTTATTAAATATATTAATTTTAATGTTAATAATGATAAAAGTAATAAATTAATGGTTTTATTAATAATAACAATTAAAATAATAATTTGATAATTTTTGATAAAAAAAAATATTATTTGTTTTTAATAATTAATAATAATAATGATCATAGTAATTATAATCGTAATAACATTTTTAAAAATAATACTTTTAGTAAAAATGATAATTTTAGTGTTAATGATAATAAATTAATAGTTTTAATAACAATAACGATCAAAATAATAATTTGATAGTTTTTGATAAGAATACTAATTATTATTAATAATAAAAATCATAATAATAATAATATTCATAATAATAATACTCAAATAAAGATAATTTTAACGACGACGTAATAATAAAAATAATCATTTTTAATAATTGATACAAAAATTCAATTGACTATAACTTCTAATCCGTCCGTCAAAATCATTTGATTTCTAAATGAAAAGTTTATAGTTTTTCGCCACCTTTCCAAAAACATATATATCATATACCTTATCTTAACCGCAGAGGTAATTAATTCAGATTCTATCCTAAAATATATTTTGACAAAAATAAATATAAAAGCATGCATGATCCTAATTTCTCGAGCACTAGTCAGGGACACACTAATAATAAATAAAAGTCAAGTTTTGAGTGCTCACGTAACAATATTGAGATTCAATATTGCAGGAAAGTATGTAGACACAACGGAGATGATAAATGCAAGGTTGGCCTTTGATTCACGAACAATACCCCCGAACAATACCCATAATCTCCTTATTTAATACCCATGAATTCCTTAGCATTAAACCATATGAAAAACCCATTTTGAAAATATGTTTGAGATCACTCAAACAGCACTCCGTCGTAGTATTTTATGTATAATACTAAGTAATAATAATACTTAATAATAATAATAAGATTGATAATAAGTGTAATAATAATAATTATTATAATATAAATACTAATGATAATATGCGTAGTAAAATTTTTTATGAGCCAGAATGAGAAATCGACCATTCATATATATAGATTAATAAAATAATAATATAATAATTTTGAAAAGAAATATAATAATATAATAATATTGAAATAGAATATAATATATAATATTATAATAAAGTAATAATATAATAATAAAATAATAATATAATAATAAAAGGAATCAAACGTGTTTAATTATAATAATATAATAATATAATAAAGTAATAAAATAATAATATAATAATATTGAAATAAAATATAATAATATAATAATAAATTTAGAATCAAATTTGAATCGTAAATTTTTAAAAAGTCGTATTTATTAAATACTTCAGGGGGAATAGTAAATTAATTAATTTCATTTCATTACTATTCATATGAATAGTAAACGAATTAATTTCGATTCAACTATTTAAGCTATACATTGTTGTACGTTGTGCTTTACAAATTGTACATTTTTAATTTAACTTCGTTTCTTAAAAAAAATTACAAAAATTATATCATAAAAATAAAACGACTTAATACGTAAAATTTTAATTTGAAATAGCATCGTTTAAGAAGGTAAATCGTATATATAAATCATGACGGGTTCGAGTTTTAAATTATAGGTTGTTCGTGAATCGTCAGGCAGGGTAAAAGGGTAATTGGTTACCTGAATATAGATTTCAAACTTTCTAAACTCAATATTAGGGTTTTTGCTTATCGTGTCGGAAACATATAGAGATTAGAGTTTAAATTTGGTCGGAAATTTCCGGGTCATTACAGTACATACCCGTTAAAGAAATTTCGTCCTCGAAATTTGATAGAAATCATTATAGATAGTAATGAGGATGTTTTCATGATAAATATGAGGTCATAATGGAGTTTTATCATCATTGAGTAATGTAGATAAAATGATTTAATTATATGAACCGTACGAGTGAAGTTATCACAAATGAGTGAAATGAGTAATAGGGAATCGTTTTAACCGATGATGTGGTTAGGATTAATTTCCGGAATTTAAGGGATCTAAAGAAAATCTTACGTAATAAGATTTGGTTCTTTGGCGATCAAGATCTTCTTTGAGTTATTGCGGCAAATTGGCTTTGATTTCTTTGTCGGATATTTTACTATAAAACTACCCCCTTCGTTTCCTTATTTCCATATCCCATATCTTCTACTCTTTCTCCTTAATTCCTACTTTAAGACATTTGCCAGTATGCTTCATCCCATTCTAATCCTTGATATACTCTTAATTTTTACATCTGTCATCCTTCTTTTTCATCTACCACCAGAAGAGTCTATTTACTTCTACTATACTCTTGCGTTGATAGTGTTTCTAGTTCTCCCGTGTCTCTATATTGCTATCGGCATTGATATACACGGTTTGTAAATTCTGGGTGGTTGTTAAGTTTGATATCTCCCCTTATACTTCAATGCTCTTGTTTCTGTTTTCTATAATCATTGTCATCCATAGTTAATACTCTCTCCTTTTTGCTGCGATCTATACCCTAATTTCTATTTTGGGGCTTTGTCCCTTCGTTTCTTCTTCCCGTCCTTGAGTCAACCGAGCAATGGTCCGGAATTCGTAGGTATGAGATTTGGAATGAGCATAGTTAATGTTCTAAGAAGGAAAGGGTATTGGTACGATTTTGACTTGTCAAATTACCAGAATATTCTGAAAAAGATCGAATTATCAAGAAATATTTTCTTGATATTTTTAGAATTTATATAGAATGTAAGAGCCGTGTAACATGTCACATGATGATGGTACTGTGAATCATCACATTTCATTAGAAACTTAACATGACTTACTGTAATATAATGAAGTTGATCAAGTTTCATTATATTATACTAATTCATGCCTCAGTTCTCAACACTACTTCAAAACATTCATATTTTAAACTCGAAGGTTTTAGAACTTAGAAACTAACACAGTTTCTTTTATGTTGTAACGCAGATGTTACGGAGAGATAGATGATTTCAGATAAGAATAGTTGTGAAAATATCTCTAGAAATATTGAGGATATTTATAATGGAAGATACGATAATATCTTGGAATTTCTAATATCAAGGATGATGATGAAGATTTACCCGTAAGGGTTTAGATTCAGAAGCAAGGTATTCATTAAAGATTTCATCAGAAACAGAATCATCAGGATTCTTTAAATACAGAGTTTGGTACTTGTATATGTCCTTGGTCTCCTTTATGGTTAGTTCCATTCGATTTTCAATACCAAATTTTCTATCGAGCGTTCCTAACACCTCCTTCTTTATCATCAACTTTTTGGCCATTAAGACCAGCTACACCATGCTGCTTCGTCAGCATTTTCAAAGTTAACGAATCTGGGTCATTAGTTTTCAAACCGAGGTGGTTTCAAGAGAATTGTGTTTTTATATGATTAAACGCTGATGGCAGAATATAAAAGGCTCTCCGATAACGATGAGGAAAGCTAATCGTATGTATCAAAGTTATAATAAGGTTGATTCGAACGAAAAGTCGAAGTTGGCTTGCTGGAGCTGTGACGAAATTTGGCTACTTTGAAAATGAATCGTAAGGTTGTTTTTGCTAGTAACTGGTAAAGAATTCAACACGGTTACGTGTTAAGCTATGAATTTGGGTTCAAGAGTTTTTCAGGGACATAAATCTTTCCTTCCGTAGATGAAGTGTGGTTGGTTCAATCTCTCGATCGAGGTGTTTTCAAGAATCATGAAAGATTTGAACATAGATTGGAATCGTCAAGATTCAAATGAGGTTTAGGATGAAATCAAGTGGCAAACTTGAAGAATTATTTAGTTTCATATGTTATAATCAATATTTTTAATTCATTTTAATTGTCCAAAGTTAGCAGTCCAATAGTCCGATTGTCCAATGGTCCAATATATTCATATATAAATTAGATATATAATATTCGAATTACTTAATTCGTATCGTGACCCGTGTACCGGTCTCGGTGTCGATCACAACTCAAAGTATATATATATTTTGGAATCAACTCCGACCCTGTATAGCCAACTCCCACCTTCACATATAGAGTGTCCATGGTTGTTCCGAAATATATATATATAGATGGGTCGATATGATAAGTCGAAACCTTGCATACGTGTCCCGTTATTTAAAGTGCGTAAAATAAATAAATATATATCATGACCCATTGCACAACGTGTTGTCTCAGAATTAATCCGACGTATTGTTGTACATGTGTCCCGACGGTATGTAAAGTGCAGAAATTAAATAACAATAAATAAAATTGCGAGAATGTAAATTGCGATAAATTAAATGTTAATCAGTTAGCTAGGAACAGTTAGCTAGGAACAGTTAGCGTGGGATCTTAACAATATTTCAATTAGTTAATCCGTTTGTTTCTAACAAATTTTATTATATCCAATGTTTTCTTCATTATGCCACTTGTTAGATTCTGATAGGTCAAAATCCAAATATGAAATTGAATGAAAATGATTATTCTGTGGTGAACGGATTTGTATATCGATGGTTGTAAATATGATAGTAAATGACCGTTGAATCAGATTCGAAGGATGTACAGTGTAACTTATTAATGTGAAATCTAAATATTCCTCGGGTACTACCTACCCGTTAAAATATTTTCATCATTAATAGTTTGTACGAAAGAATTTTTAATTACAATCTTTATGAAAATATACTTGCATATATATTTTCTTCGGATGTAATTATGAATTTAATGAGTCAATAAGATATTAAACTCATTTGATTTTTTTTTTTTTTTGGTTAGAATTAGAGTACATAATCTTTAAAACATTAAAGATTACTTAATCGTTATGTAAAACGAAAACAATTGATGTAGAACAATACGTAGAACGATTATAATCGATGTGGAACGATATATAGAACGAAGATTATACTCGAAGTACACATGGTGATATTGAGGCGTGTGATGTTGATATTCGAGGTACAGATTGTGATGTTGAGGTTTACGACACGGTTGTGGTTGGGGGTGATAAAGGTACTGTTGACGTTGATGGTGGTGGTACGGATTATGCTGCTGGTGTTTGTAACCTTCGCACAATGTTCTCCAAAGCCGTCACGCGAGCGCGAAGTTCGTTAGCTCTTGCTAGTACATCGGGATGATTGGCAGTTGGAGCGAGCGGATGAAATATAGGATAGTATGTAATCGTGACGAGGTACTCGAAAAAAAAGGGAGAGAAAATGGTTTCTCGAACAGGTTCGCCGGTAAGCGCTTCGGGTTCATCGCCAAGGGAGCAGTTTGGTGGGTGGAAGGGATCTTCGTCGTGAAATGATTTTCGAATATAGGATGATATTCTAACTTCATAGAATATCTATGTATATAGTACTAAAGATTTTGTAGACTACGGAGGAATTTACGGCATATGTCAGGCAAATCTACAGATGCGCTAAGATAGGAATTATCAGATATGCTAAGATATGAATTTTGTCTATACACTATCAATGCACTAAATGCAGTAAGACGTGTCTAGACTTAAGAATGATGAGCAAGTAATTCCCAAGGATGATAAGCAGATGATTTCCGACTAGAATGATAAGCAAAACTTTTGACAGGCAGACACGGTCGAAGTCCAGACTTACTAATGTATCCTAACAACTACTGGTCAGACACACTAATGCAAGGCCTGGTTCGCTAAGACCACCGCTCTGATACCACATGAGACGACCCGACCCAATCCATAGGGACGAATACAATAACATATGATTACATCGCGAGGTACTTGACCTCTATATGATACATTTTACAAACGTTGCATTTATTCCTTAAAAGACAATCTAATATTGCATCAGAAATTGACATGTTTGCCTAACATTTCATAACATCCAAATAACCTAATCTGTCATTTACTTAATAATAATCTCTAATGAACTTCAATGACTCGAATGCAACGTCTTTTGAAATATGACATGAATGACCCCAAGTAGTATCCTTATTATTAGCTAATGCACAGCGGAAGATTTCTTTAATTCCTGAGAATAAACATGCTTTAAAGTGTCAACCAAAAGGTTGGTGAGTTCATAGGTTTAATTTCGATATAATAATCATAATGTTTAATAAGCCACAAGATTTCATTTAATTAAATGCGCAGGATCATTGCAACCGCTAAAATAAAAGTCATTCATACGCTGGAGCGACTGGAATTCAATAATAATGATATACAGGCCACATAATTAAGATCTCTTCGGATATCCGGTAAACACAATAATACATCAGTCCTAAATACATCAGTCGTAGAATGTAGTTTCATGAACTTGTGCTTATTTTGTAAAACAATTGTAAAAGTTGTGCATGCATTCTCAGTCCCAAAAATATATTGTAAAAGAGTAAAAAAGGAGCAAATGAAACTCACCATACTGTATTTTGTAGTAAAAAAATACATATAACACCATTGATCAATTATAAGGTTGGCCTCGGATTCACGAACCTAATTAATTATATATAATTATATATTGATTAACATCTGTTTAACAATTAAAGTTAATTTATAGTGTACCACAATCCTAATGCTCGAGATAGTCATACATACATTAACAAAAATTAATTTGACCAAAATAGCTTCCATAGATCTCTACATAATTATAGTCGTTTTTATATATTTAAATATAACAAATTTTATATTTTAAATATTGTTATAAAATTTATTATAGTAAATGATATTATAATTTATTTATTAATAAATAAAACTTTATATATAAAAATATACTAAATGATAGTAAATAATATTTTTATAATAACAATAATAATTTCATTTAAAATATTACTTTTATTAAATATATTAATTTTAATGTTAATAATGATAAAAGTAATAAATTAATGGTTTTATTAATAATAACAATTAAAATAATAATTTGATAATTTTTGATAAAAAAAATATTATTTGTTTTTAATAATTAATAATAATAATGATCATAGTAATTATAATCGTAATAACATTTTTAAAAATAATACTTTTAGTAAAAATGATAATTTTAGTGTTAATGATAATAAATTAATAGTTTTAATAACAATAACGATCAAAATAATAATTTGATAGTTTTTGATAAGAATACTAATTATTATTAATAATAAAAATCATAATAATAATAATATTCATAATAATAATACTCAAATAAAGATAATTTTAACGACGACGTAATAATAAAAATAATCATTTTTAATAATTGATACAAAAATTCAATTGACTATAACTTCTAATCCGTCCGTCAAAATCATTTGATTTCTAAATGAAAAGTTTATAGTTTTTCGCCACCTTTCCAAAAACATATATATCATATACCTTATCTTAACCGCAGAGGTAATTAATTCAGATTCTATCCTAAAATATATTTTGACAAAAATAAATATAAAAGCATGCATGATCCTAATTTCTCCAGCACTAGTCAGGGACACACTAATAATAAATAAAAGTCAAGTTTTGAGTGCTCACGTAACAATATTGAGATTCAATATTGCAGGAAAGTATGTAGACACAACGGAGATGATAAATGCAAGGTTGGCCTTTGATTCACGAACAATACCCCCGAACAATACCCATAATCTCCTTATTTAATACCCATAAATTCTTTAGCATTAAACCATATGAAAAACCCATTTTGAAAATCTGTTTGAGATCACTCAAACAGCACTCCGTCGTAGTATTTTATGTATAATACTAAGTAATAATAATACTTAATAATAATAATAAGATTGATAATAAGTGTAATAATAATAATAATTATAATATAAATACTAATGATAATATGCGTAGTAAAATTTTTTATGAGCCAGAATGAGAAATCGACCATTCATATATATAGATTAATAAAATAATAATATAATAATTTTGAAAAGAAATATAATAATATTGAAATAGAATATAATATATAATATTATAATAAAGTAATAATATAATAATAAAATAATAATATAATAATAAAAGGAATCAAACGTGTTTAATTATAATAATATAATAATATAATAAAGTAATAAAATAATAATATAATAATATTGAAATAAAATATAATAATATAATAATAAATTTAGAATCAAATTTGAATCGTAAATTTTTAAAAAGTCGTATTTATTAAATACTTCAGGGGTATATTATGTAACTTACAATTAATAATTTCTATCATGTCGCTTTTATGTGAATAGTAAATTAATTAATTTCATTTCATTTACTATTCATATGAATAGTAAACGAATTAATTTCGATTCAACTATTTAAGCTATACATTGTTGTACGTTGTGCTTTACAAATTGTACATTTTTAATTTAACTTCGTTTCTTAAAAAAAATTACAAAAATTATATCATAAAAATAAAACGACTTAATACGTAAAATTTTAATTTGAAATAGCATCGTTTAAGAAGGTAAATCGTATATATAAATCATGACGGGTTCGAGTTTTAAATTATAGGTTGTTCGTTGTAATGACCCGGAAATTTCCGACCAAATTTAAACTCTAATCTCTATATGTTTCCGACACGATAAGCAAAAACCCTAATATTGAGTTTAGAAAGTTTGAAATCTATATTCAGGTAACCAATTACCCTTTTACCCTGCCTGACGATTCACAAACAACCTATAATTTAGAGCTCGAACCCGTCATGATTTATATATACGATTTACCTTCTTAAACGATGCTATTTCAAATTAAAATTTTACGTATTAAGTCGTTTTATTTTTATGATATAATTTTTGTAATTTTTTTTAAGAAACGAAGTTAAATTAAAAATGTACAATTTGTAAAGCACAACGTACAACAATGTATAGCTTAAATAGTTGAATCGAAATTAATTCGTTTACTATTCATATGAATAGTAAATGAAATGAAATTAATTAAATTACTATTCACATGAAAGCGACATGATAGAAATTATTAATTGTAAGTTACATAATATACCCCTGAAGTATTTAATAAATACGACTTTTTAAAAATTTACGATTCAAATTTGATTCTAAATTTATTATTATATTATTATATTTTATTTCAATATTATTATATTATTATTTTATTACTTTATTATATTATTATATTATTATAATTAAACACGTTTGATTCCTTTTATTATTATATTATTACTTTATTATTATATTATTACTTTATTATAATATTATATTATTATATTTTATTTCAATATTATTATATTATTATATTTCTTTTCAAAATTATTATATTATTATTTTATTAATCTATATATGTGAATGATCGATTTCTCATTCTGGCTCATAAAAATTTTACTACGCATATTATCATTAGTATTTATATTATTATTATTATTATTATTATTATTATTACACTTATTATCAATCTTATTATTATTATTAAGTATTAAGTATTATT
Organism: Rutidosis leptorrhynchoides; assembly: GCF_046630445.1. Classification (NCBI taxonomy): domain Eukaryota; kingdom Viridiplantae; phylum Streptophyta; class Magnoliopsida; order Asterales; family Asteraceae; genus Rutidosis; species Rutidosis leptorrhynchoides. The sequence goes on along the minus strand of NC_092337.1, from coordinate 337,897,858 downwards.
ATTATTAGTATTATACATAAAATACTACGACGGAGTGCTGTTCGAGTGATCTCAAACGGATTTTCAAAATGGGTTTTTCATATGGTTTAATGCTAAGGAATTCATGGGTATTAAATAAGGAGATTATGGGTATTGTTCGGGGGTATTGTTCGTGAATCAAAGGCCAACCTTGCATTTATCATCTCCGTTGTGTCTACATACTTTCCTGCAATATTGAATCTCAATATTGATACGTGAGCACTCAAAACTTGACTTTTATTTATTATTAGTGTGTCCCTGACTAGTGCTCGAGAAATTAGGATCATGCATGCTTTTATATTTATTTTTGTCAAAAATATATTTTAGGATAGAATCTGAATTAATTACCTCTGCGGTTAAGATAAGGTATATGATATATATGTTTTTGGAAAGGTGGCTAAAAACTATAAACTTTTCATTTAGAAATCAAATGATTTTGACGGACGGATGAGAAGTTATAGTCAATTGAATTTTTGTATCAATTATTAAAAATGATTATTATTATTATTACGTCGTCGTTAAAATTATCTTTATTTGAGTATTATTATTATGAATATTATGAATATTATGATTTTTATTATTAATAATAATTAGTATTCTTATCAAAAACTATCAAATTATTATTTTGATCGTTATTGTTATTAAAACTATTAATTTATTATCATTAACACTAAAATTATCATTTTTACTAAAAGTATTATTTTTAAAAATGTTATTACGATTATAATTACTATGATCATTATTATTATTAATTATTAAAAACAAATAATATTTTTTATCAAAAATTATCAAATTATTATTTTAATTGTTATTATTAATAAAACCATTAATTTATTACTTTTATCATTATTAACATTAAAATTAATATATTTAATAAAAGTAATATTTTAAATGAAATTATTATTGTTATTGTAAAAATATTATTTACTATCATTTAGTATATTTTATAAATAAAGTTTTATTTATTAATAAATAAATTATAATATCATTTACTATAATAAATTTTATAACAATATTTAAAATATAAAATTTGTTATATTTAAATATATAAAAATGACTATAATTATGTAAAGATCTATGGAAGCTATTTTGGTCAAATTAATTTTTGTTAATGTAGGTATGACTATCTCGAGCATTAGGATTGTGGTTGTAACGACCCGGAAATTTCCGACCAAATTTAAACCTTAAACTCTATATGTTTCCGACACGATAAGCAGAATCTTTAATGTTGAGTCTAGAAAGCGCGAAAACTATATTTGGATAATCAGTTACCCTTTGACCATGCCTAGCGATTCACGAACAATTGTGCGTAATTAAAATGCATATATATGATTCTTATTAATAATTATGATTATATGATAATATATAAAATATATACATAATAAACATTTAACATATATTATCATTAAATGTAAATAAAAGCTAAAAATATATTTGTTATAGTACTATTATTATTAATTACTAATAGATTTATTATTATAAAAAAAAAAGAGAGAAAAAGATCCAAATATGTTTTACATATCTATTAATCTCTATTATAAGTTACTTTATGGGTACAAACGGTTTCAATTAATCACAGTATACAAACAAACCCCGTACAAATTAATGTCAACTTCTACTTTTAAATCTTTGAAATTTATGCTAGTGTGTCGAGTTAATTAAGCTAGCAAACAATCATCAATTGATGAATACAGCTATAATGACCCTCTATATAATTCCTTTCCTTTCTTTTTACAACTCAAAACATCTAACAAAACCACCTTTGATCATCTTCTATAAACTATCACCTAAATCTATCTCTCTCTCATCCTCTCACTAACCGAGAAATCATCATCGTGAGACCACCTTACAACTATCATTGCCATCCTCCAAGACAACTCACCTCTATAAACATCGAACATAACCTTCAAACAATACTCTAGCTACGTTTATACTTTTCTGTTTCAATCGATTACCCTTGTAAACATCAAACACCACAACAACCGAGCTTGTTTCATTGCTACTTGAATAATTTTTTTTCTTTTCTGCCTAAAACCCTCGAAGGAGCTACAACCATCATCATATCATTGATGCTATGATGATTAGTTGTTATCTATTTCTTTAAACCGGAACCCAAGAACACTTAACAATCGATTTCTCTTTTATGTCTGTAAGTCACGACTACCATGGTATCTTCAATCCGTGAACAACCGTCACCATCACCCTCAACGATCTCATAATCCTATCACCACTCATCACCTCCACCATCCGCCACCATGACACCACCCATGATAATTTCAGCCACCAAACCCTCACCATAAACATCACCACCATATTCAAACTCGACCCAAAACCCCACCCTAAACAACCACCATGAGAACTATAGATACCTGGATTACTCGATGTATTGCTACTGTTTGCAGTTGGTATTCGACGTCGGTATTCGACCCAAGTACCACCTTCACCTTTCCCTCCTATCTCTCTTCTCTCTCCCTCCCATCTCTCTGTTGTTTTACCTTCTTCGTGAACACTATAAACCAAACCGATCACTACACAAAAACCAACTACAACTTCGATCTCCTACTTCTGTTTCAGGCCGTAAATTACCACAACCACCTTCCCCAACCGACACTCCTAGCAACCATCACCGAACAAATCTTATAAATACTGATGCAATCGTGTATTCCTACTTCTGTTTCTTGTTTAATTCCAAACCACCACCAACTTGCTACAGCTATTACCTCCTCCTACTTTACGAATGAAGAAAATTGATAAAGATATTCATATAATTTTTGGTGGCCGACCGATGTGGGGTTGACAAGAAGGAGATACTTTGTTTTTATGTAGTAGGCAAGTATTGATGATTTATATAAAAAAAAAAAGATCCAATGCTTGTTGCTACAAATCTGTCCAAACAAAGAGATCCTATTTGACATTAAATCAATCATAATCTAAACTGAATTATAAACCCGTAATTATAAGTATTAGTGGTGGGGTAATTATGTCTCAGTTCGTTTGTACAGCTCAAAACCGAAGGCCTATATATTTTCTGACTTTGGGCCGTGAGTTTGTGGTGACATTAGGTGGACTTCTAATTAGTTGGGCCGAAATTTTTATTGGGCCGAGTTATGCATGGGCCATTTGGGTTTTAGGAATTAAGGAAGAAAAGGAAAACAAAACCGCAAATTATGAAACGGGTTTTAAAATTTTCGGATGATATTTAGACAGTAAAATATAAATGGTGTGATGGTTAGGTGTTTGGTTGTTGAGCTGAAGGTTGTGGGTTCGAGTCCCGTCCCAGGCAGTTTATTTCTTTTTAGTGATTTTAAGGTATAACTTAATATTATTCTTATCATTATCATTATTATTATTATTATTATTATTATTATTATTATTGTTAATAACATAAAAAAAATAATCAATTTATTTAAAAGATCATTTTTTTTACTAAACTACCATTATTATTAAGATTATTATGAAAAGTGTCTTTTATTATAAAAATTAGTATTATTATTATTTATTTATTTATTTATTTGTAAAATTATTGTTTTTACTAATATTATTATTACTATCATTATTATTTTCATATTAACAATATCATTGTATTAAATCAATATTTTCTATAAAAGAATATATTATTACAAACACATATAATTTATATATTAAATAACTACCTATAAGCTATTATTGATTTTTAATATAATACTAATCACATAGATATATAAAACAATATAAATATTAATTAATTTAAATATTTATACAAATTAAATATATAAGATATATAATTTTATTCAATTACAATTAAGTATATTAATAAATATACAAATGATATAGGTTCGTGAATCCAAGGCCAACCTTATACTTGATCAATGATGTTATATGTATTTTTACTACAAAATACATTAGGTGAGTATATAGTCCCACTTTTAAACTCTAAATATTTCGGGATGAGAATACATGTATTTTATGTTTTACGTTATGGACACAAGTAACTGAAAAATATATTCTACGTTGAGTTGTACCACTGGCATACTTCCCTGTAGCTTGGTAACTAATATTTACAGCGGTATTGTAAACGCGAATCCTGTTGATAGATCTATCGGGCCTGACAACCCCAACCGGACTGGACGACCAGTATTCAACGGTTGCACAGTACTTCGTTTCGTGACTACACTTGGTACAGTGTAGTAAGATTTCATATTAAAGGGAATATGCGACGTGATTAATTGTTAAGTATGGTTACCAAGTGCTCAATCACTTAGAATATTTTTATTAAAATGTTTACATATGAAATCTTGTGGTCCATAGTTATAACGCTGCTAGCATCAAACCTATATATCTCACCAACTTTATGTTGACATTTTAAAGCATGTTATTCTCAGGTACGAATTAAGTCTTCCGCTGTGCATAAGCTCATGTTAAGGACATTACTTGGATTCGATCATCGCGATGGGACCAACTGTTGATGACTCCGTCCGAGAGGAATAGGACCGGTCGTTAAAGTTGGTATCAGAGCGTTGGTCTTAGCGAACCAGGCCTTGCATTATTGTGTCTAACTGGTAGTTGTTAGGATACATTAAGTGAGTCTGGACTTTGACCGTGTCTGCCTGTCAAAAGTTTTGCTTATCATATTTAGTCGGAAATCATCTGCTTATTATCCTTAGGAATTGCCTGCTTAGTATTCTTAAGTCTAGACACGTCTTACTGCATTTAGTGCATCGATAGTGTATAGACAAAATTTGTATCCTAGCGTATCTGTTGCTATAGACATTGCCTGATGAATTTCAAAGATTCTCCGCAAATCACGGGATTTTGAGTATTATAAATACATATGTAAGTTATGTATTGAAGAATATCAAACCCAACTCCTATAATTTATCCCAAACCAAAAATTCATTCCTCGACTATACAAGATGAACTCCGCGTCCAGTTCAAATTCCTCCGACTCCGACAGCTACGCTGATATGGATTTTCATTCGGGCTCCGAAGGCAGCGTCACTGGAATGGATCAACCAATTTCCCATCATCTATTCTGGATGAATTGGGGATGGGTTCGTAGTGTGCTAAATTATTGGAGACAAGAAGAAGGTGATCCCTTTCACCCACCGAATTGCCCTATTGACGACGAACCTGAAGCACTTACCGGCGAACCTGTTCGAGAAACCATTTTCTCTCTCATTTCTCGAGTATCTCGTCACGATTATATCCTATCCCATATTTCGGATCTTTTTCATTCGCTCACCCCAACCACCAATCATCCTGGTGTACTAGCAGAAATTAACGAACTTTGCGCTCGTGTGACGACTTTGGAGAACACGGTGCGAAGGTTACAAACATCAGCAGCAGCACCAGCAGCATAATCTGTATCATCCTCATCAACGCCGACAATACTCTTAACACCCAACCACAATCACGTTGTAAATCTCAACATCACGATCTGTATCTTGGATATCAACATCACGCGCCTCAATATCATCATCTGTACTTCAAGTATAATCTTCGTTCTATATATCGTTTTACATCGATTACCTTCGCTTTATGTAACGTTCTACCTCATATATTTTCGTTCGACATGGTGATTATGAAATCTCTAATATTTTAGAGATCATGTAATCTAGTATTAACGATAAATCAAATGAGTTTAATATCTTATCGACTCATTAAATCCATGATTACATTCGATGAAAATATATATGCAAGTATATTTTCATAAAGATTGTAATTAAAAAAATTCTTTCGTACAAACTGTTAATGATGAAAATATTTTAACGGGTGGGTAGTACCCGAGAAATATTCAGATTTCACATTAATAAGTTACACTGTACATTCTTCGAATCTGATTCAACGATCATTTACTATCCTACTTACAACTACCGATATACGTATCCGTTCACCACAGAATAATCATTTCTATTCAAATTTCATATTTGGATTTTGACCTATCAGAATCCAACAAGTGGCATAACGAAGAAAACATTGGACAAAAATAAAAAGTGTTAGAAACAAACGAATTAATTAATTTGAATTGTGATAGGATTTCACGCTAACTGTTCTGGCTAACTGTTCCCAGCTAACTGATTAACATTTAATTTATCGCAATTTACATTCTCGCAATTTTATTTATCGTCATTTAATTTCTGTTATTTTCTTTTACGCACTTTAAATAACGGGACACGTATGCAAGGTTTCGATTTATCATATCGACCCATCTATATATATATTTCGGCACAACCGTAGACACTCTATATGTGAAGGTGGGAGTTGGCTATACAGGGTCGGAGTTGATTCCAAAATATATATATACTTTGAGTTGTGATCGACACCGAGACCGGTACACGGGTCACGATACGTATTATTTAATTCGAATATTATATATTAAATTATATATGAATCATTGAACCATCGGACTATTGGACTGCTAACTTTGGACAATTAAAATGAATTAAATTAAAATATTGATTATAACATATGAAACTAAATAATTCTTCAAGCTTGCCACTTGATTCTATCTAAACCTCATTCGTATCTTGGCGATTACAATTTTTACTCAAATCTTCCATGATTCTTGAAAACACCTCGATCGAGAAGTTGAACCAGCCGCACCTGTCTACGGAAGAAAGATTTATACACCTGAAAAACTTTCGAATCCAAATTCATAGTTTAACACATATCGTGTTGAATCCTTTGCCATTTATTAGCAAAAACAACCCTACAATTTCTTTTCAGGAAGCTAATTTTGTCACAACTCCACTTCGACTTCTCAGTAAGACTACTCATATTATAACCTCGATATATATACGTCATTCTTTCGCCGTCGTTACCAGAGAATCTTTTATATCCTATGACATCATCAGCAGATATTCCAACAGCTCGTCATCTTTTTGGCAAAATCAGTAATTAGTGTTTTGAAAATCTTGTAGAACTTCTCCAAGTTATATCTAAAACGTCTATCCCTAAGAATTTCATACTACGAATGTGAAGTTTCTGAAAAACACCCTGAACTATGAAGTAGTTCTCGAAATGCTGATGAAGCAGCATGTAGTAAATGGTCTTAATGGCCAAAATGGATGATAAAAGAATAGAGTGTTGGGAACGCTCGATAGGAAAAATTTGTACTGAAAAACGGATTGAACTAACCGTGAAGGAAACAAAGAACAAATACAAGGACTGAACCTGCCATCAAATAATCCAAATGATTCAGTGCATGCTGAAACTGTTAGTAAGAACCCTACTCGATATTCTATACCTATCCGGATGATATTTTTCATCATCATCTTATCTTAGATATTATAAGATATTTTCATTTCTTCCGTTATGCATATTCTTCAAATTTCTGGAGATATTATTCCCATCTGAAATCATTTATCACTTCGTAACATCTGCGTTACAATATAAAAGAAACTGCATTAGTTTCTAAATTCTGAAACCTTCGAGTTTAAAATATGAATGTTCTGAAGCAGTGTTGGGAACTGATGCATGAATTAGTATAATATAATGAAACTTGATCAACTTCATTATATTACAGTAAGTTATGTTAAGTTTCTAATGGAATGTGATGATTCACAGTACCATCATCATGTGCCATGTTACACGGCTCTTATATTCTATCCAATCTCCAAACATATCAAGAACATATCATCTTGATAGTTCTATCTTTCTGGATATTCTGGTAATTTGACAAATCAAAATCGTGTCATTTCCATTTCTTTCTAAGAGCATCAGCTATGTTCATTCCGAAATTTCATACCTATAAATTCCGGACCATTGCTCGCTTGACTCGAAGTCGGGAAGAGAAAACGAAAGCATGAAGCTTTGAAAAATAAAGAAGGATATAAAACCCAACAACCATCCGGGATTTACAAACCGTGTATATCAATACGTATAGCAACATAAAGACACGGGAGAATTAAAAACCTTATAATTTCAAGAAAATAGTAGAAGTAAATAGATTCTTCTGGTGGTAAATGAAAAAGAAGAATGACAGATGTGAAAATTAAGAGTATATTAAGGATCAGAATGGGATGGAGCATTTTAAAGAATACTCTAAGGTATAAATTGAGGAAGAAAGGATAGAAGATGGGAGGTATGGAAGTAAGAAAGGGAAGGAAGTGGATTTATATTGAAATATCCGACAAAGAAATCGAAACAGATTGCCGCATTAAATCAAAGAAGATCCTGATCGCCGAAGAACCAAATCTTATTACGTAAGATTTTCTTTAAATCCCTTAAAACCCGGAATTCAATAGTGACCACGTCATCGGTAGAAACGAATATATTTATTCACTCATTCCACTCTTTCGTGATAGCTTCACTCGTACGCTTCACATGATCGAATCGTTTTATCCATATCTTCCAATAATGATAAAACTCTATTATTACCTCATATTTGTCATGAAAACATTCCTATTGTTATATATGACAATCTCTACCAAATTTCGGGGACGAAATTTATTTAACGGGTGGGTACTGTAACGACCCGGAAATTTCCGACCAAATTTAAACCTTAAACTCTATATGTTTCCGACACGATAAGCAGAATCTTTAATGTTGAGTCTAGAAAGCGCGAAAACTATATTTGGATAATCAGTTACCCTTTGACCATGCCTAGCGATTCACGAACAATTGTGCGTAATTAAAATGCATATATATGATTCTTATTAATAATTATGATTATATGATAATATATAAAATATATACATAATAAACATTTAACATATATTATCATTAAATGTAAATAAAAGCTAAAAATATATTTGTTATAGTACTATTATTATTAATTACTAATAGATTTATTATTATTAAAAAAAAAAAGAGAAAAAGATCCAAATATGTTTTACATATCTATTAATCTGTATTATAAGTTACTTTATGGGTACAAACGGTTTCAATTAATCACAGTATACAAACAAACCCCGTACAAATTAATGTCAACTTCTACTTTTAAATCTTTGAAATTTATGCTAGTGTGTCGAGTTAATTAAGCTAGCAAACAATCATCAATTGATGAATACAGCTATAATGACCCTCTATATAATTCCTTTCCTTTCTTTTTACAACTCAAAACATCTAACAAAACCACCTTTGATCATCTTCTATAAACTATCACCTAAATCTATCTCTCTCTCATCCTCTCACTAACCGAGAAATCATCATCGTGAGACCACCTTACAACTATCATTGCCATCCTCCAAGACAACTCACCTCTATAAACATCGAACATAACCTTCAAACAATACTCTAGCTACGTTTATACTTTTCTGTTTCAATCGATTACCCTTGTAAACATCAAACACCACAACAACCGAGCTTGTTTCATTGCTACTTGAATAATTTTTTTTCTTTTCTGCCTAAACCCCTCGAAGGAGCTACAACCATCATCATATCATTGATGCTATGATGATTAGTTGTTATCTATTTCTTTAAACCGGAACCCAAGAACACTTAACAATCGATTTCTCTTTTATGTCTGTAAGTCACGACTACCATGGTATCTTCAATCCGTGAACAACCGTCACCATCACCCTCAACGATCTCATAATCCTATCACCACTCATCACCTCCACCATCCGCCACCATGACACCACCCATGATAATTTCAGCCACCAAACCCTCACCATAAACATCACCACCATATTCAAACTCGACCCAAAACCCCACCCTAAACAACCACCATGAGAACTATAGATACCTGGATTACTCGATGTATTGCTACTGTTTGCAGTTGGTATTCGACGTCGGTATTCGACCCAAGTACCACCTTCACCTTTCCCTCCTATCTCTCTTCTCTCTCCCTCCCATCTCTCTGTTGTTTTACCTTCTTCGTGAACACTATAAACCAAACCGATCACTACACAAAAACCAACTACAACTTCGATCTCCTACTTCTGTTTCAGGCCGTAAATTACCACAACCACCTTCCCCAACCGACACTCCTAGCAACCATCACCGAACAAATCTTATAAATACTGATGCAATCGTGTATTCCTACTTCTGTTTCTTGTTTAATTCCAAACCACCACCAACTTGCTACAGCTATTACCTCCTCCTACTTTACGAATGAAGAAAATTGATAAAGATATTCATATAATTTTTGGTGGCCGACCGATGTGGGGTTGACAAGAAGGAGATACTTTGTTTTTATGTAGTAGGCAAGTATTGATGATTTATATAAAAAAAAAAAGATCCAATGCTTGTTGCTACAAATCTGTCCAAACAAAGAGATCCTATTTGACATTAAATCAATCATAATCTAAACTGAATTATAAACCCGTAATTATAAGTATTAGTGGTGGGGTAATTATGTCTCAGTTCGTTTGTACAGCTCAAAACCGAAGGCCTATATATTTTCTGACTTTGGGCCGTGAGTTTGTGGTGACATTAGGTGGACTTCTAATTAGTTGGGCCAAAATTTTTATTGGGCCGAGTTATGCATGGGCCATTTGGGTTTTAGGAATTAAGGAAGAAAAGGAAAACAAAACCGCAAATTATGAAACGGGTTTTAAAATTTTCGGATGATATTTAGACAGTAAAATATAAATGGTGTGATGGTTAGGTGTTTGGTTGTTGAGCTGAAGGTTGTGGGTTCGAGTCCCGTCCCAGGCAGTTTATTTCTTTTTAGTGATTTTAAGGTATAACTTAATATTATTCTTATCATTATCATTATTATTATTATTATTATTATTATTATTATTGTTAATAACATAAAAAAAAATAATCAATTTATTTAAAAGATCATTTTTTTTACTAAACTACCATTATTATTAAGATTATTATGAAAAGTGTCTTTTATTATAAAAATTAGTATTATTATTATTTATTTATTTATTTGTAAAATTATTGTTTTTACTAATATTATTATTACTATCATTATTATTTTCATATTAACAATATCATTGTATTAAATCAATATTTTCTATAAAAGAATATATTATTACAAACACATATAATTTATATATTAAATAACTACCTATAAGCTATTATTGATTTTTAATATAATACTAATCACATAGATATATAAAACAATATAAATATTAATTAATTTAAATATTTATACAAATTAAATATATAAGATATATAATTTTATTCAATTACAATTAAGTATATTAATAAATATACAAATGATATAGGTTCGTGAATCCAAGGCCAACCTTATACTTGATCAATGATGTTATATGTATTTTTACTACAAAATACATTAGGTGAGTATATAGTCCCACTTTTAAACTCTAAATATTTCGGGATGAGAATACATGTATTTTATGTTTTACGTTATGGACACAAGTAACTGAAAAATATATTCTACGTTGAGTTGTACCACTGGCATACTTCCCTGTAGCTTGGTAACTAATATTTACAGCGGTATTGTAAACGCGAATCCTGTTGATAGATCTATCGGGCCTGACAACCCCAACCGGACTGGACGACCAGTATTCAACGGTTGCACAGTACTTCGTTTCGTGACTACACTTGGTACAGTGTAGTAAGATTTCATATTAAAGGGAATATGCGACGTGATTAATTGTTAAGTATGGTTACCAAGTGCTCAATCACTTAGAATATTTTTATTAAAATGTTTACATATGAAATCTTGTGGTCCATAGTTATAACGCTGCTAGCATCAAACCTATATATCTCACCAACTTTATGTTGACATTTTAAAGCATGTTATTCTCAGGTACGAATTAAGTCTTCCGCTGTGCATAAGCTCATGTTAAGGACATTACTTGGATTCGATCATCGCGATGGGACCAACTGTTGATGACTCCGTCCGAGAGGAATAGGACCGGTCGTTAAAGTGGTACACTATAAATTAACTTTAATTGTTAAACAGATGTTAATCAATATATAATTATATATAATTAATTAGGTTCGTGAATCCGAGGCCAACCTTATAATTGATCAATGGTGTTATATGTATTTTTTACTACAAAATACAGTATGGAGAGTTTCATTTGCTCCCTTTTTACTCGTTTACAATATATTTTTGGGACTGAGAATGCATGCACAACTTTTACAAATGTTTTACAAAATAAGCACAAGTTCATGAAACTACATTCTACGACTGATGTATTTAGGACTGATGTATTATTGTGTTTACCGGATATCCGAAGAGATCTTAATTATGTGACCTGTATATCATTATTATTGAATTCCAGTCGCTCCAGCGTATGAATGACTTTTATTTTAGCGGTTGCAATGATCCTGCGCATTTAATTAAATGAAATCTTGTGGCTTATTAAACATTATGATTATTATATCGAAATTAAACCTATGAACTCACCAACCTTTTGGTTGACACTTTAAAGCATGTTTATTCTCAGGAATTAAAGAAATCTTCCGCTGTGCATTAGCTAATACTAAGGATACTATTTGGGGTCATTCATGCCATATTTCAAAAGACGTTGCATTCGAGTCATTGAAGTTCATTAGAGATTATTATTAAGTAAATGACAGATTAGGTTATTTGGATGTAATGAAATGTTAGGCGAACATGTCAATTTCTGATGTAATATTAGATTGTCTTTTAAGGAATAAATGCAACGTTTGTAAAATGTAGCATATAGAGGTCAAGTACCTCGCGATGTAATCATATGTTATTGTATTCGTCCCTATGGATTGGGTCGGGTCGTCTCATGTGGTATCAGAGCGGTGGTCTTAGCGAACCAGGTCTCCAATTAGTGTGTCTAACTGGTAGTTGTTAGGATACATTAGCGAGTCTGGACTTTGACCGTGTCTACATGTCAAAAGTTTTGCTTATCATTTCTAGTCGGAAACCATCTGCTTATCATCCTTAGGAAATTGCCTGCTTATCATTCTTAAGTCTAGACACGTCTTACTGTACTTACTGCATTGATAGTGTATAGACAAAATTCATATCTTTGCGCATCTGTAGATTTGCCTGACATATGCCGTAAATTCCTCTGTAGTCTATGAAATCTTTAGGACCATATATATATATGGATATTCTGTATAGTTAGAATATCATTCGATATCTGAAAATCATTTCACATCAAAGATCTCTTCCATCCACCAAATTGCTCACTTGGCGATGAACCTGAAGCACTTACCGGCGAACCTGTTCGAGAAACCATTATCTCTCTCATCTCTAGAGTATCTCGTCACGATTATATACTATCCCATATTTTGAATCTTGTTCATTCGCTCGCTCCAACCGCCAACCATCCCGGTGTACTAGCAGAAATTAACGAACTTCGCGCTCGCGTGACGACTTTGGAGAACATGGTGCGAAGGTTGCAACACCAGCAGCAGCACCAACAGCATAATCCGTACCACCATCATCAACGCCGACAGTACCCATATCACCCTCAACCACAACCGCGTCGTAAACCTCAACATCACAATTTGTACCTCAGATATCAACATCACACGTCTCAATATCACCATCTGTACTTCGAGTATGATATTCGCTCTACATATTGTTCCACATCGATTATCTTCGTTTTACGTAACGTTCTACCTCATTTATCTTCGTTCGACATGGCAATTATATAATCTCTAATGTTTTAGAGATCATGTAATCTAGTAATAACGATAAATCAAATGAGTTTAATATCTTATTGACTCATTAGATCCATGATTACATCTGAAGAAAATATATATGCAAGTATATTTTCATAAAGATTGTAATTAAAAATTCTTTCGTACAAACTATTAATGATGAAAATATTTTAACGGGTAGGTAGTACCCGAGGAATATTTGGATTTCACATTAATAAGTTACACTGAACATTCTCCGAATCTGATTCAACGATCATTTGTTATTCTATTTACGACCATCGAAATACGTATCCGTTCACCATAAAATAACCATTTCTGTTCAAATTTCATATTTGGATTTTATTTATCAGAATCCAACAAGTGGCATAACGAAGAAAAACATTGGACAAAATAAAAAGTGTTAGAAACAAACAAATTAATTATGAGAATTCTGTTAGGAATCCACGCTAACTGTTCCTAGCTAACTGTTCCCGGCTAACATTTAATTTATCGCAATTTACATTCTCGCAATTTTATTTATTGTTATTTAGTTTCTGCACTTTACATACCGTCGGGACACATGTACAACAATACGTCAGATTAATTCTGAGACAACACGTTGTACAATGGGTCATGATATATATTTAATTATTTTACGCACTTTAAATAACGGGACACGTATACAAGGTTTCGACTTATCATATTGACCCATCTATATATATATTTCGGAACAACCATAGACACTCTATATGTGAAGGTGGGAGTTGGCTATACAGGGTCGGAGTTGATTCCAAAATATATATATACTTTGAGTTGTGATCGACACTGAGACCGGTACACGGGTAACGATACGTATTAATTAATTCGAATATTATATATTTAATTTATATATGAATTTATTGAACCATTGAACAATCGGACTATTGGACTGCTAACTTTGGACAATTAAAATGAATTAAAATGTTGATTATAACATATGAAACTAAACAATTCTTCAAGTTGCCACTTGATTTCATCCTAAACCTCATTTGAATCTTGATGATTCCAATCTATGTTCAAATCTTTCATGATTCTTGAAAACACCTCGATCGAGAGATTGAACCAACCACACTTCATCTACGGAAGGAAAGATTTATGCCCCTGAAAAACTCTTGAACCCAAATTCATAGCTTAACACGTAACCGTGTTGAATTCTTTACCAGTTACTAGCAAAAACAACCTTACGATTCATTTTCAAAGTAGCCAAATTTTGTCACAGCTCCAGCAAGCCAACTTCGACTTTTCGTTCGAATCAACCTTATTATAACTTTGATACATACGATTAGCTTTCCTCATCATTATCGGAGAGCCTTTTATATTCTACCATCAGCGTTTAATCATATAAAAACACAATTCTCTTGAAACCACCTCGGTTTGAAAACCAATGACCCAGATTCGTTAACTTTGAAAATGCTGACGAAGCAGCATGTTGTAGCTGGTCTTAATGGCCAAAAGTTGATGATAAAGAAGGGGGTGTTAGGAACGCTCGATAGAAAATTTGGTATTGAAAATCGAATGGAGCTAACCACAAAGGAGACCAAGGACAAATACAAGTACCAAACTCTGTATTTAAAGAATCCTGATGATTCTGTTTCTGATGAAATCTTTAATGAATACCTTGCTTCTGAATCTAAACCCTTACGGGTAAATCTTCATCATCATCCTTGATATTAGAAATTCCAAGATATTATCGTATCTTCCATTATAAATATCCTCAATATTTCTAGAGATATTTTCACAACTATTCTTATCTGAAATCATCTATCTCTCCGTAACATCTGCGTTACAACATAAAAGAAACTGTGTTAGTTTCTAAGTTCTAAAACCTTCGAGTTTAAAATATGAATGTTTTGAAGTAGTGTTGGGAACTGATGCATGAATTAGTATAATATAATGAAACTTGATCAACTTCATTATATTACAGTAAGTCATGTTAAGTTTCTAATGAAATGTGATGATTCACAGTACCATCATCATGTGACATGTTACACGGCTCTTACATTCTGTATAAATTCTAAAAATATCAAGAAAATATTTCTTGATAATTCGATCTTTTTCAGAATATTCTGGTAATTTGACAAGTCAAAATCGTACCAATACCCTTTCCTTCTTAGAACATTAGCTATGCTCATTCCAAATCTCATACCTACGAATTCTGGACCATTGCTCGTTTGACTCAAGGACGGGAAGAAGAAACGAAGGGACAAAGCCCCAAAATAGAAATTAGGGTATAGATCGCAGCAAAAGGAGAGAGTATTAACTATGGATGACAATGATTATAGAAAACAGAAATAAGAGCATTGAAGTATAAGGGGATATATCAAACTTAACAACCACTCAGGATTTACAAACCGTGTATATCAATGCCGATAGCAATATAGAGACACGGGAGAACTAGAAACACTATCAACGCAAGAGTATAGTAGAAGTAAATAGACTCTTCTAGTGGTAGATGAAAAAGAAGGATGACAGATGTAAAAATTAAGAGTATATCAAGGATTAGAATGGGATGAAGCATACTGGCAAATGTCTTAAAGTAGGAATTAAGGAGAAAGAGTAGAAGATATGGGATATGAAAATAAGGAAACGAAGGGGGTAGTTTTATAGTAAAATATCCGACAAAGAAATCAAAGCCGATTTGCCGCATTAACTCAAAGAAGATCTTGATCGCCAAAGAACCAAATCTTATTACGTAAGATTTTCTTTAGATCCCTTAAATTCCGGAAATTAATCCTAACCACATCATCGGTTAAAACGATTCCCTATTACTCATTTCACTCATTTGTGATAACTTCACTCGTACGGTTCATATAATCAAATCGTTTTATCTATATTACTCAATGATGATAAAACTCCATTATGACCTCATATTTATCATGAAAACATCCTCATTACTATCTATAATGATCTCTATCCAATTTCGAGGACGAAATTTCTTTAACGGGTAGGTACTGTAATGACCCGGAAATTTCCGACCAAATTTAAACTCTAATCTCTATATGTTTCCGACACGATAAGCAAAAACCCTAATATTGAGTTTAGAAAGTTTGAAATCTATATTCAGGTAACCAATTACCCTTTTACCCTGCCTGACGATTCACAAACAACCTATAATTTAGAGCTCGAACCCGTCATGATTTATATATACGATTTACCTTCTTAAACGATGCTATTTCAAATTAAAATTTTACGTATTAAGTCGTTTTATTTTTATGATATAATTTTTGTAATTTTTTTTAAGAAACGAAGTTAAATTAAAAATGTACAATTTGTAAAGCACAACGTACAACAATGTATAGCTTAAATAGTTGAATCGAAATTAATTCGTTTACTATTCATATGAATAGTAAATGAAATGAAATTAATTAAATTACTATTCACATGAAAGCGACATGATAGAAATTATTAATTGTAAGTTACATAATATACCCCTGAAGTATTTAATAAATACGACTTTTTAAAAATTTACGATTCAAATTTGATTCTAAATTTATTATTATATTATTATATTTTATTTCAATATTATTATATTATTATTTTATTACTTTATTATATTATTATATTATTATAATTAAACACGTTTGATTCCTTTTATTATTATATTATTACTTTATTATTATATTATTACTTTATTATAATATTATATTATTATATTTTATTTCAATATTATTATATTATTATATTTCTTTTCAAAATTATTATATTATTATTTTATTAATCTATATATGTGAATGATCGATTTCTCATTCTGGCTCATAAAAATTTTACTACGCATATTATCATTAGTATTTATATTATTATTATTATTATTATTATTACACTTATTATCAATCTTATTATTATTATTAAGTATTAAGTATTATTATTATTAGTATTATACATAAAATACTACGACGGAGTGCTGTTCGAGTGATCTCAAACGGATTTTCAAAATGGGTTTTTCATATGGTTTAATGCTAAGGAATTCATGGGTATTAAATAAGGAGATTATGGGTATTGTTCGGGGGTATTGTTCGTGAATCAAAGGCCAACCTTGCATTTATCATCTCCGTTGTGTCTACATACTTTCCTGCAATATTGAATCTCAATATTGATACGTGAGCACTCAAAACTTGACTTTTATTTATTATTAGTGTGTCCCTGACTAGTGCTCGAGAAATTAGGATCATGCATGCTTTTATATTTATTTTTGTCAAAAATATATTTTAGGATAGAATCTGAATTAATTACCTCTGCGGTTAAGATAAGGTATATGATATATATGTTTTTGGAAAGGTGGCGAAAAACTATAAACTTTTCATTTAGAAATCAAATGATTTTGACGGACGGATGAGAAGTTATAGTCAATTGAATTTTTGTATCAATTATTAAAAATGATTATTATTATTATTACGTCGTCGTTAAAATTATCTTTATTTGAGTATTATTATTATGAATATTATGAATATTATGATTTTTATTATTAATAATAATTAGTATTCTTATCAAAAACTATCAAATTATTATTTTGATCGTTATTGTTATTAAAACTATTAATTTATTATCATTAACACTAAAATTATCATTTTTACTAAAAGTATTATTTTTAAAAATGTTATTACGATTATAATTACTATGATCATTATTATTATTAATTATTAAAAACAAATAATATTTTTTTTATCAAAAATTATCAAATTATTATTTTAATTGTTATTATTAATAAAACCATTAATTTATTACTTTTATCATTATTAACATTAAAATTAATATATTTAATAAAAGTAATATTTTAAATGAAATTATTATTGTTATTGTAAAAATATTATTTACTATCATTTAGTATATTTTATAAATAAAGTTTTATTTATTAATAAATAAATTATAATATCATTTACTATAATAAATTTTATAACAATATTTAAAATATAAAATTTGTTATATTTAAATATATAAAAATGACTATAATTATGTAAAGATCTATGGAAGCTATTTTGGTCAAATTAATTTTTGTTAATGTAGGTATGACTATCTCGAGCATTAGGATTGTGGTACACTATAAATTAACTTTAATTGTTAAACAGATGTTAATCAATATATAATTATATATAATTAATTAGGTTCGTGAATCCGAGAAAACCTTATAATTGATCAATGGTGTTATATGTATTTTTTACTACAAAATACAGTATGGAGAGTTTCATTTGCTCCCTTTTTACTCGTTTACAATATATTTTTGGGACTGAGAATGCATGCACAACTTTTACAAATGTTTTACAAAATAAGCACAAGTTCATGAAACTACATTCTACGACTGATGTATTTAGGACTGATGTATTATTGTGTTTACCGGATATCCGAAGAGATCTTAATTATGTGGCCTGTATATCATTATTATTGAATTCCAGTCGCTCCAGCGTATGAATGACTTTTATTTTAGCGGTTGCAATGATCCTGCGCATTTAATTAAATGAAATCTTGTGGCTTATTAAACATTATGATTATTATATCGAAATTAAACCTATGAACTCACCAACCTTTTGGTTGACACTTTAAAGCATGTTTATTCTCAGGAATTAAAGAAATCTTCCGCTGTGCATTAGCTAATACTAAGGATACTATTTGGGGTCATTCATGCCATATTTCAAAAGACGTTGCATTCGAGTCATTGAAGTTCATTAGAGATTATTATTAAGTAAATGACAGATTAGGTTATTTGGATGTAATGAAATGTTAGGCGAACATGTCAATTTCTGATGTAATATTAGATTGTCTTTTAAGGAATAAATGCAACGTTTGTAAAATGTAGCATATAGAGGTCAAGTACCTCGCGATGTAATCATATGTTATTGTATTCGTCCCTATGGATTGGGTCGGGTCGTCTCATTCGTGAATCGTCAGGCAGGGTAAAAGGGTAATTGGTTACCTGAATATAGATTTCAAACTTTCTAAACTCAATATTAGGATTTTTGCTTATCGTGTCGGAAACATATAGAGATTAGAGTTTAAATTTGGTCGGAAATTTCCGGGTCATTACACCATACTCTACTGTACGCAGCCCATCATGATTACTCCCTGGCTGTTTCCAATCACTACAAGGTAGCCCAGTGGTTGGGCTTAGACATCCTTGAATGAGGTATCAGATTCGAATTTTGAGGTAGCCAGGGAAGTATGTTGGTCTATTTTCTTTTAATCCCCGCATCGTTCAGTACATCTTGGGGAAACTATGGCTGAGGACGACCCTCTTTGCCCCTGAGCTTGGTTGGTTTTCACTTAGTTGTGTGGTTTTGGGAATGTTTACCCTAAAGGTGCATTAGTTGTCTGGTTTCGGGGATGTTTAACTTAAAGGTGCATTAGTTGTGTTTGGTTTGTTACCGGTGGTCGGCTCTTTGCTTGCGCAACAATTTTCACCTGGCATGCCTTTCGAGTTATGTTTTCAACGCTTTTTGGCTCTATTTATTGAGGCAACAACAATCGTCGATTATGGCGACTTGACTGCCGTTGGACCCTAAATTGAATCCCAGGCAGGTCTTCTCGGAAGCAATCTCTCTGCCCTGTAGTTAAGAGGGGATGACTTTCTCTTTTGGTGGGTGGAGAATTTTTCTTAACTTGTGGTTAGAGAGACGACTTCTCTTATATTCTAGTCTAGGGTAGAGGAAAGATTGTCTACATCTCACCTCCACCATATACCGCATGCACGGGATTGAGTATTGTTGTTGTTTAATTTTGTTGATATGATTACTACTATACCTACTCATATTTCATAAATTGTACAACGTTTTCATTAATATGTTTGGTCCTATATCTTTACTGAATATATACAACCATTAGGATATGATGTGAGTTTCAAATACTTGGAGGCGTTGTATGTTGTTCTTTTTAGAATAACTAAAAAGTCTGTCCTAGTTGCCACTATGTTGGATGGTAGTGATCAATTGGCTTTCGGATTTTGGCCTTTACAAATGGTTTGAGAACACTGAATGTATCATATCAAAGTTTAGGGTCTTGGACTGGTGCGTCTTTTAGGGATTGAACTTTAGTTTAGAGCGAAATGTGGCATATTTCACTTGACAGTTTCTAAATTATAAAATATTATAAAGTTTCGATAAACATGACCTAGGAAGGTATACCTTATATGAGTTGCATAATGCCTCACCAAATACTTATCCTCTTATCTTAAAGCGACCCGTATGCAGAGGCGAAGCCAGAAAATTTGATCGATGGTGTCAATAAATAGGAGTCAATTTGTTGCAAAATTTGATTCAGGGGTTCGACTCTCATTGGCTACAAAATTTTCACTTGTTGTTACACGCCCACTCCATCGGCCTCGAAGATTACGGACGTCTTACGTTTGAACCTTACCGAAAGGGGTTTTACTACACGAGATGCCCGTATGGTTTCATTGTGGGGGTTTCCTCCTGAGGCGGACTGTAATAGTTCAACCAATGAAATGATTAAATAAGTGGGTTCCGACATCGCGTTCGAACCCTGCCAATGACTCCTAACCGCTGTGTAAAATAATACTACGGAGTATTTATTTTTGATGTAACAAATTATTAATACTCCGTATTATTTTAGAAACAATACAAATTGAAGTAAGCTCATGAATGAGAAGAAAGAGAGTAAAAAGGGAAAATGTCATCATCAAAAGGATCGAACTGATGCCTTCACAATAAATAAAAGAATACTAAGTGGACATGAATTGTAAATTTTGACAACGAAAAAATAGATTAAATGGGGAATTGAACTTGCACCCATATCTAAAAAAGTCGCTATAAAATTCTCGCAACCACTCAGCTAACATAACATTTATGTTTATCTTTGCAATTTATTAGTATATATTTCAAAATTCGATGGTGTCATTTGCACCCATAATATACAACGTGGCTCCGCCACTGCCCGTATGACTTGTTCTTTTTGTTTCGTTTGGATAATTTCCTTCAGAAGTTGATAGTTTGTATTTTGTTTTGTTTTCTTTGGTCATCAAGATTCATGTATCGCAGGCCTTGGATTTTTTGGGTATAAACATAGATAATGTTATAGGTGTTTATCCAAAACATTCTAATATATTATCAACAAAGTTTGAAATATCGTTATCAATATTTGATTCAGTATTGTTGTCTATAACTCTATACTAGGTAGTGTTAAACAATAGAAAGCCCCTAAGTTATTAAGTTATTATGTATTATTGATACAATATCTATATTTATAGACTACGTAGGAAACCTTAAAACCACTGGCGATTCTAGGATCGTAATTCAATGGGGTCCTAATTTTTTTTCGATACTTACTCAAATGAAAAGTTAGAAATTTCGGTTCGGGTCGGGTCGGATTTGATTGAGCCATTACAAACATCATTAAACAAAAGCATACCATTAATACAAAATTATTGTATATTCAATCTACTAAGTACTAAATGCAACTTTTACTTTTGTCTATACGGTTTCATACGATAAAATTCATCAACACTTGCATCATTGCCAATACAATATAACACATCTTTCTCAATATATGAAATTAGACAATCATTTATAAATGGATCTCCACCAAAATTTATGATCAGCAAAGTATAATGGAATAAAGTTATGACTTTTACTTCCGATCTCTCGTTGCTGAAATGAGTGATTTTGAGGTTGACATGGACCTTATAATTATTCACACACCACTTTCTAAAAGAAGTTAGATATTAGAATTGAGAGTTGAAAAATTAAAAAAAAAATAAAAAATATGAGAATAAATCGTATCTTATGAATATATATGAATGACGGATTAAAATTGTAGTTTCAATTTTGCCAAAAATTGAGGAACAAAATTGTAATTAGGTCTTGTCGTGTTGAGTAAAAACGTAAAAGGTGTTTTGTGTTACCGTGTATGAGAAAACAGAAACAAAAAGAGTTCATTTTTTCTTTATATATTTGTATACTCCGTATTTATTAGTGCCTTATATTATAAAATTATAAGTGAGTTAATTTTGAAGTATCTTTCAGTGGTTCATACGATAAAATTTTAAACTTAAAAATATATGGGGTCCTACAAATATATTTAGTGGTGTCCTATAAAAATTTTAATGATCGTTTGTAAAAAAAAATTCGTAACTAGCGGGGTCACGGGACCCCATTGGGGTATATGTAGAGTCGCCTCTGCTTAAAACCCTAAACTAAACCCTAACGGACCTTACGCCCACAAGCTTGTGCCATAATAGTATAATCTATCTATATCTATATCTATCTATTCTATCTATCTATCTATATAGTCTAATAAACCTCTAAAATGATGACATCATCATTAAGCTAAATTACCTTTTAATTTTCATAATGATGATGTCATAATTATATATTAATTTAATTAAAAATATAATACAAAATCTTTTATAAAAGGAAATATTAATCTCTCCTAAATTGTAATTTTATTTTTCTAAAAAAATTTTAAAAGGCATTTATTATTATTAATAATAATTATTATTATTAAAAATATAAATATAAATATTCAACTTTGAGCAAACTTTATGTTTGTAAAATCAACGACAAGTTTCTTAGTCGGAATCCGTGGTTCCACGGGGAAATAAACTAAATGACTTTAACATTTACATTCACTTAATACCTAAAATATATCATTAAACTGTTTTGTTTAAACAAACCCGTGTTTTCACGTGTTTCGTTTAACGACAAGTTCCGAAGGATGAAATCGCGAAAGTTCGAGATTAGAAGAAAAACACTAGTTATTAATAAAATCAATAAAAACTATTTTTTTTGTTTGTTGCACGAAGATATACTAATATTGTTATTGTTAGACAATGAAACCCCGTAATAATTATATTATTCATCATGTATATAATTAAACCCTAACGGACCTTAACTCACAGACGGACTTGGGTCTTAATACTAATCTACACTCTAATAGGAAGTACATGCAATGGGTATAATGCCCCTTCTATCCTATCAATGAATGATAATATATGACTTAAAAATACTCCATTGAATGAAAATAGACCTTTTGATATTGTTTCATTTAGTTCACATTTTTGTGTTCTTCCCCTAGCATTTAATATGGCAACATGATTGATGATCATAAATGACTTAATGTTCTCCTAAGAGTTAGAAACACCGGTTCTGTCCTTGACTTTGGTAGTTATTATGCATCAATGATTGATTGTTAAATGACTTTTCTACCCCTAACTACAAAAACTAACAATCAATACCTTCAGGACAGCTTGTATAAGCTGTTTTTGTTTACACCTTCTTACCTATCTTTGTAACCATTCCATAATCAATAAGGCAACAACTTCACCTTTTTCGACTCATACCATGTGCATGACCATTAATAAAAACGTTTAGTTAAATTATATCTTGAGCCTTCTTTAAAACAGATGTTTTAGTGTATATTCCCCACACACACTTACCTTATAATCATCAAAAATTACTATTTCTATATCTATCACTATAGCAAGCACATGTAACAATCTATAACTTTTGATTCTATGTATGTTCATATCTTCAAAATTCCATACAACACATGACTTGCTGTTACTTTGACTCCTTAAAGTCAACTCTGTGGCCATCTTTTTACAATTAAACCCTTGATCAATTCAGGGAACCAAAATCAAACCCTTACCAACATCAACACTCTTTATCATAGCTCTATCCAACCATACTGCCATATCACAAACTTCCCAATTTTGACTACAAATAGTCAAAATTGGACTGAAATCTTGCCAAAACTATTGACTATACCCATTTACCTTTATCCTTGCTGCATAACAGTTGACTGTCAACCAGATTACTACCAAACAGATTATCCCTGAAGCAATTTGACTTTCTGTTTGATCCAGAAAAGTCAACACGACATCACCATATGCCGCTATTGCATCTCAGATACATCGAAGCCTGTTGACATAATCTTAAAATAATGTTCTTAACAATTCCAACCCAATGTCAACCTTTTATTCATTCTGCAGCATTTACCATATTCACAAAAAAGTTGACTTTTGCCAGTCAACTTTATATAACCCATTATAAAAACATTATCAACGCTCAAACACCAGATATCACTAGAAACCACTTTACAATCATCCTTCGTAATCAAATCATTACAACTCAACCCATTGACCATTACCAAAAAATCTCTGCCATTTAGTTGACTTGAAAAGTCAACACTAATTCAACTTTGAATACAACAAATAGACCCAAATGACACGTGACCCATATTGTTTTACCACACACACTTTTGGTAATGAGATCACACATTACTTTGATTCCAAACCTATATAGCTAATAGGGAACATTACTATCCCACCACACAGTAAACTCAATCACTGTATCATTATGATTAACACAGTAAGACCAGTAGACTGACACACACATGACTACTGATAAAAAGCTATTTTTTCGGTTCGATGATCTTTTTTTCTTTTTTTTTAAACTATGGCCTCATAGGCTAACTTACTAATTTCATTTATATGATTAACTATCATACCTATCCTCATATATTGCTTAAGCTATATAACTTTTTCATCAGATAGTTTGGTCCTATGGCATTAGTGAATCTATATAACCATTAGGATGTGAGTTCTAAACACTTGGAGACATGTATGAGTTCTAAACATGACCTAGGAAAGTATACGGTATACCTTATAAAAGTTGCATAATGTCTCACCAAATACTTATCTTTTTATTTAAAGCGACTCGTATGACTTGTTCTTCTTGTTTAGTTTGGATAAATACCTTCAGAAGTTGATAGTTTGTTTTTTGTTTTGTTTTCTTTGGTCATCAAGATTCATGTGTCACAGGCCTTAAGTTTTTAATGTCATAAACATAGATAATGTGATAGGTGTATATCCAAAACATTCTAATATATTAACAAAGTTTCCAAACATTCTCATCAATATTTTATTGATTATTGTTGTCTAACTTAAACTTACTAGATTGAATGAAAAAAGACTTTTGATTTTTGTTTCATTTAGTTCACATTTTTGTGTTCTTCCCCTAGCATTCAATAAGGCAACATGATTGATGATCTTAAATGTCTTTTAGTTACTCAATGTTCACCTCAGTGTTAGAAACACCGGTTTTGTCCTTCACTTGGTAGTTATTACTCTATTATCCATTAATGAATCAATGATTGGTTGTTAAATTACTATACTACCCCTAACAACAGAAACTAGCAATCCATGCTTTCAGGACAGCTTGTATAAGCTGTTTTTGTATACACTTCTTAACTATCTTTGTAACCATCCCATAACCAATAAGGCAATAACTTCAACTTTTTTGGTCATACCATGTGCATGACCAGTTGTACTTTCTCTAATGACCTAACTGCCCTTTAATACATTTCTTTTCTTTTTTGTTTGAACCAGTTATTTAGTGAGTTCGTACACAAGGAATATGGAGGACCCGGGACGTTATTGGTGGATCCGTTCACAAACATGTTAATAGAACTCAAGCAACGAAAGCTGCCCGGAGCCAACTCGGCCGCTCGGGCAGCCCTTTTATGGGCTCAAAATTACCTCGATCACGACTGGCAAATTTGGAACTCCAAATACAAGTAAAAAAAAATTGTGTACATTTTCATGTCATTAGTTAATCAAAAAACACAAAAAGAGGCAACTTTGATCACACTAATATATATTTCATCAAAATTATACATATTTTTTAGTGTCGTTGCTCGTCTTTTTGGCTCGGCTCTAAACTATACAAATCATGTTTTTTTCATTCTCTTGATTGAAATCAAGAGTATCAGCTAGCAGCCTCAGAGATACTCTGCAACGAAGGGCGCCATGATGTTGACTTCGAAAACGATCCAGACTTTTGTCTGTTTGTTCGTTCATGCCCCGTCATCTGTCTCGAATTTTCCAATTCGGAACTTATTTGTTCGTCACCAACCGAATTTTCAAGTTGCTCCTTTTTCTTAGCTTGTTTTTTCGCTCTCAATACCTTCATAACTTCTACAAAACCAAACCAATCAACCGTTAAACACAACTTTACCAAACATTAAAATTCTACCAAACATTAAAATAAATGAAACATGAATAAATAAACATACCATGAGAGGTAACAAGGCGATAAGCTCGACCAAGAGCGAGATTATCGGAGGGTCGAAGAAGCTTAACTCGAGTAAACCGGACGGTTTTGTTGCCGGAGTTATCATCGTTTTCGGAACCAGGAATTGGAATAATAAGAGAAACATAATGTCCAGGGTTCATTTTCATAATTTGACTAGCAGTTACAGACCAATACATCCTCTCTATCTTCCCTGATGGATGTTGTATCACTAAAGCAGCTGCATCTACTGCTTGACAATTTCCCATCTCTAATTTAATTTATTTTTTATTATAAAAAATAAATAAAAAGAGAGAGAATTGTTATTAGGAAGAAGATGAAGAAGAAATAATGGTGGTTTTCCTCTTGACATCCCCAACCCCTCACCCTTATATAATAATGCTAGTGTTCTCCAATTGGTTAGCAACATTTTAAATTTTTAAATATAATATTGTAGAATACTCTATTATTTTATTTTGCATATATAACTTAGAGTTGAATCCTATTTTTAACTAACATTTTGTTAAACACAACTTTCAAGGGTAATGGTCAATAACAAACAATTTTTGTTTTCTAAATTATTATTACCTCCGTCTCATTCCAATAGTCCAGTATTCCATTTTGGGCTGTCCCAAATTAATAGTCCACTTCCATAAATAGAAAGGAAAGAAGATATTTCATTGGTGGATCTGGAGAGAGAAGATATTTCATTGGTAGAGAAATGAAGTTAGTGGGATTTCCTAAAACTGTGTGTTTTTTGTCTGTGGACTATTGGAATGAGACGGAGGCAGTATCATTTTTTAACATGTTGATTGTGAAAGCGAATTATAATATCAATGATCGTTATTTCATAGAAAGCAGTTAACGATTTAGAAGCACTTGGAACAATTCCAAAATAGTCTAGTAGTTAAGGTATCGATTACTTTTACAAGTGATCTTAAGTTCAAACTTCACTAGCAACATATTTTGAAGTGAGCGTGAAAAAGGTTGAAAACGATCACGGAATAACCGGTTAGACTGTATATATCTGATTAAAAATACTCCTTTCTCGGATAGCTTGAACATTAAGAACATTATTTGTTTATTCGTTTATAGTAGCTAACGACAATCCTTTTACATTAGTGCTCACAAAAGGTTGAGAGAAAATACTTTGCCGTGTATTATTTACTTTGTTGAAAGTAATAGAAGTTATAAACTTAGAGGTTTGATTATCATGCTAGTGATAACTATATTGCCATAAGAGTGATGATATTCACACACTAGTTTTTGATCTATACACACTTTTTACCATAAAACTTACAATTATATCCTTTAATCTATATAGGGAGTTGAACCACTATCATTGTAAGTAAGGACATATAAGTAAATTAGGTGTGTATGAATCAAAACAAGTGTGTGAGTATCACCTCCCTTGCCATAAGTTTAACGGTCTGCATTTGTTATTTGTGTATATTTGTGAGTTTAGTAGGGGTACATATGAATGTCCTAATTGTTTTGTTATAAGTTAGGTTATAATGTGTAATGCTGATAATTTAACGGTTAAGAAGTTCAATTATGAATTTATGACAAACATTTCAATTTCTAAGGTAATAGCAACTCGAAATGATTTGAACGGTGAAAAATGAAAAGGGTCGTCCTCTCTCCAACAAACTTATATTCGACTATTATTATTTAAATTGACATATTGACAATTTGATCAAAAATGCATATCCCTGTTTTGATTTTAATACCAATGATAATGACACCATGATTGCTTTCTCCTTTCATTTTATAATTACTTATTGTTTAATAACAACAGTTATTTAGGGAACATACAAAAAATATATAAAAATAGATTGGACTATTTAGCAAAGTAAGTGATGCAGATATTACAATCTGTTTTAACAATCTACCGGAACAAATTACAATACAATAGCTACCATTATCCAATACACACAATTTCCTAATTATAACAGTTGCACAATTATTCAATTAAAAATCTATTGAAAACAAATTGAAACTTACATACAAATCAACTCCTACATAGAACGGCGTTAAGGCGCGAAGCCCGAATAACAATAACAATTACTATTACTATAGTATTTAATAATTATTAAATATAAAGCATTTAATTAATACATCAATGTTTGCAAATTGATTTAAAATAGAAGGTGATGAAGACTTTATAGAGTAATGACATAAACTAGAGAATGGAGGCCTGCCGGCAAGGACCGTATATGGTGGTTACATCCCACGTGGCACTGTCATTTGGACGGACTTTGTCGGCGTTGTCGACGGAGTCAAGATTTAACCTTTCAACAAAACAAAAAACATTTACTATCTTAATAAATCTTGCCTCCTCCTAATGTCATTATTATTATTTTTTTATTATTAAACAAATCAAAGTAGATTATATAATGTTAGTTAACCATAATATTATTATTCAACTACTCAGAGTTACTTACGGTCACTTTTACACATCTACACTTAATATCGGGCTTTCTAGAGATTGTGTCATTTAAAAGTACTTTAGTTCAATTCTACCATAATGATTAATGAAGCACTTATTTATCTATTTTTTTTTTTTTTTTTATAAAAATCTCTTAGTTTCGCTAGAATTGATCATTAGACCATGAATAACCGTGCCTCTGACGTCACATGCGGATTATACACTTTTTGGCCAAAAAATATAATCTGCCTGTAACGTGGCAGATGTCAGTTTCTGATACAAAATAACCCTGACGCCCCTTTTCCGTGTCATCCAAATGTGGGTCCTACCAGCTTTATTTTTCTTTTTATTTTATATTAAATATGAATACAAAGTATATTTTATAAAATAAAATGCATATAAAATATAAAAAACATCACAAAATAATATATCATAAAAATACAACCATTATTAATATAATTCAACAATACTTAAAATCTAACCATTACATAAATTAAATTGTAAAATAAACTAGTTCGTAGTGCGAAATGTGGGCGGAAGGTTCTAAATATGCTCAACAAGATCATCAGTTAGTTGGTCGTGTACCGTCATATCTCTAATCTCTCGGATGATAATGTCTTGATCCCGTCCTCTATTCGGTATACGCTCTGGACGATTCTCCATCGGTTCGGTAACGAAATCTTCCTCCCAATCACTTAACGCAAATCCTTGATCTTCTAAAATCATATTATGTAATATGATACAACAATTCATAACTCTTCGCATCTTGTTCATCGACATAGTGAGTGCCGCTAACCTTAAAATATGAAATCGACCTTGAAGAACCCCAAATGCCCTCTCAACATCCTTTCGGGCACTAGCTTGAAACCGCGTAAACTTAATCCTTGGGCCATCTGTCAGCGCCGCATAACCTTTGACTAGGGTAGCTCAGTCAGGATATATACCATCAACGAGGTAATAGCCTTTTGTGTAATGATTACCATTTACCTCAAATGGTGCGGGTGGAGTTGTTCCGTTCTTTAGTTTATCAAAAACCTGTGATTTATTCAAAACATTTATATCATTGTTGGAACCTGTCACCCCAAAAAATGCATGCCAAATTCACAAGTCATACGAAGCAACTGCTTTAGCATAATGGTGGGTTTCTTGTGATCACCCCGAGTGTATTGTCCCTTCAAATCAACTGGACAATTCTTCCACTCCCAATGCATACAATCAATACTTATAACGATCCGTTCCTAATCCATTCGGACAACGTCCATATTGATTACAAACGAATTATAATAGTTGATAACATCGCGAGGTATTTGACCTCTATATGATACATTTTACAAACGTTGCATTTATTCTTAAAAAGGTAATCTATCATTACATAAAAATTGATATGTTCGTCTAACATTTCACAATATCCAAAGGACTTAATTTGTCATTTACTTAATATTAGCCCTTAATGATCTTCAATGACTCGAATGCAACGTTCTTGAATCATGGCTTAAATGGTCCCAACTAGTATCCTTAATATGAGCTAATGCACAGCGGAAGTCTTAATTTGTACCTGAGAATAAACATGCTTTAAAGTGTCAACCAAAAGGTTGGTGAGTTCATAGGTTTATCGTAACAACAGTTATCAGAAATTTCAATAGACCACAAGATTTCATAGTTATACATATCTGTACACTCGCAAGTGTATAAAAGCATTCTAAGTGGTTGAGCACTTGGTAACCATACTTAACAATTTATCACGTCGCATATTCCCTTTAATACGAAATCTTACTACACTGTACCAAGTGTAGTCACAAAACGAAGTACTGTGCAACCGTTGAATACTGGTCGTCCAGTCCGGTTGGGGTTGTCAGGCCCGATAGATCTATCAACAGGATTCGCGTTTACAATACCGCTGTAAATATTAGTTACCAAGCTACAGGGAAGTATGCCAGTGGTACAACTCAACGTAGAATGTATTTTAAGTACTTGTGTCTATTTCGTAAACATTTATAAAAGCATCGCATGTATTCTCAGTCCCAAAAATATATATTGCAAAAACAATTAAAAAGGGAGCAAATGAAACTCACCAATCGTATTTTGTAGTAAAAATACATATAACGGCATTGAATACTTATAAGGTTGACCTTCGATTCACGAACCTAATTAGTTATATATTTATATAAAAATTAATATCTATTTAACAAACAAAGTCAAATTATAGTGTACCAATCCTAATGCTCGAGGCTAATATGTAAAAGTTAACAGAAATTCATTTGACTCAAAATGATTTTCCAAAAATTTATACATGATTAAATATCGTCATGTTATATTTTTAAATGTCTACACAAAATTTATTAGTTAAATAATATAACTTATTTATTGTTAAATAAACTTTATTTTTTTAAAAAAAAATAAATTACTACATAATCATAATTTCACTAAAATAATACTTTTAACAAATATATAAATAATTTAACAGTTTTATAATAATTTGATAATTTTAAATAAAATATTATTTGTTTTTAATAAGAATAAATATAATCATAATAATAATATTAATATTTTCATAAAACATAATTTTTATGTTACTAATAATAAAAATCGCGAATTAATAACTTTTAACAATAAAAATGATTAAAATGATGATTTATTAGTTTTTGATTAAAATATTAAATATTTTTAGGCAATCATAATAATAATTACTAATAATTTAAATAATAACGATTTTTGACGACGTAAACTAAAAATATTCATTTTTTTTTTAAAAATTTGTGCAAAAGTTCAATTGATTATAACTTCAAATCCGTCCGTCGAATTCGTTCGACATCTAAATGAAAAGTTTATAGTTTTTCACCACCTTTCCAAAAACATATTATTCATATACCTTATCTTAACCGCAGGAGTAACTAATTCAGATTCTATCCTAAAAATATATTTTAACAAAAAAAAAAAAAATAGATATAAAAATATACACGATCCTAATTTCTCGAGCACCAGTCAAGGACACACTAAAAGTAAATAAAAGTTAAGTTTAGAGTGCTCACGTATCAATATTGAGATTCAATATTGCAGGATATTATTTAGACGCAACGGAGATGACAAACACTAGTTTGTCTCAAGAGCAAAACCCCCGATCTATACCCATAACATCCATAGATTTGACCCATAATCTCCTTAATTCTATCCCACTCATGATATTTGTTTTGGAACACTTGGACAGAACCCTGTCATAGTAATTTGTATATAACTAAGTTTTATTATCACTCCTACTCTCTTAAGATTAACAATAATCTTATTATAAGTCTTTAGAATTAATAATAATAATAATAATAATAATAATAATAATAATAATAATAATAATAAAAATAATAATTTATAATTATTAGTGAAAGATACGGAGTAATATATATCTTAAATATGTGTGTGTGCGTGTTCTGTGTTTAAAATGAATAAAGCAAGTATCATACCCACTTTTTATAACAATTTTCGTCACCTAACCACTTTATGTCGGCAAAACATTACACGATTCGTGTAGATGGGTACACGATTCGTGTAAGGTATAGTCACGAAAGTTGTAGATTTTTGAGTTACGGTCGTTTGGACACCAAGATCACCCTTTTTCGAGTCCGAATGAATTAGTTATGATTTTTCTCGTGCAAGTGCGCAGGTTTAGTGATTTCCAACATTTTAACTTGAAATCTTGTGATGAAATGTTGTAGTCTTTTGGTGCTCATTAAAAATCTTTATATTATCTTTATTTTTATTTTTATATCATTGAAAATCCCTAAAAATATTTTATAATCAAATTATATTATATCAAAAAAAATGTTCGTTGTTTAACTAAGTATTTTTAAATACAAAACGTTTTATATTTAGGTAAAGACTATATTTAATCATTTTGTAAAAATACATAAATATATATTTAATAAACACGCTTTATTTAAATATTCATTTTTATTAAAATCACGGACCGTTATCATTTACAATTTGTCAAAAGGTTTCTAGAAAAATTCCAACTTTTAAGATAACGTTAAAAATCTTTATTCTTACCAAAATGGTTTGATAATAATTTGACGAAAGTAGTTTCAGATATTTATAAAAATTATAATCCTTTTTAAAGAAGACGTGACATTTAAATCATATTTTATAATTTCTAAAATAATAACAGATAACTATATTAAACTTAATAATTACACCTTGACCTGTAGTAAAAATATATTATCTTTTACTCTCGCCGATAAATATAGTATTCTTATATCGAAACCAAATATTACATATCTAATACCTTGTTAACGTTATTAATTAATAAATATATATCATATATACACATAAATGTTCGTGAATCGTCAGGCTTGGTCAAAGGGTAACTAATTATCCAAAAGAAGATTTCAGACTTTCTAGACTCAACATTAGGGTTTTTGCTTATCGTGTCGGAACCATATGGAGTTTAGGGTTTAAATTTGGTCGGAAATTTCCGGGTCGTTACAGTACCCACCCGTTAAAGAAATTTCGTCCCCGAAATTTGTTAGAGGTAGTCATGGATATCAATAGGAATGCTTTCATGACGAATATGAGGTGATAACGGAGTTTTATCATCATTGATAGATATAGATAAAACATTTCGATTATGTGAAGCGTACTAGCGAAGCTATCACAAAAGAGAGTGAAATGAGTAAATATAGAATTGTTGTAACCGATGACGTGGTTATGATTAATTTCCGGAATTTACGAGATTTAAAGAAAATCTTTTGTTATAAGATTTGGTTCTTCGGCGATTTAGGAAACAGAATCTCCTTTGATTAAATGCGGCAAATCAGTTGTGATTTCTTTGTCGGATTTTTCACTTATAAAACTATTCCCATCGTTTCCTTATTTCCATACCTCACATCTTCTTTTCTTCCTCCTTTAATTCATACTTTAAGGTATTCTTTAAAATGCTTCATCCTGTTCTGATTTTTGTTATACTTCTAACTTTCATATCTTTCATTCTTCTCTTTCATCTACCGCCAGAAGAATCTATTCATTTTTGTGATTTTCTTGGAATTATAATGTTTCTAATTCTCCCGTGTCTTTACGTCGCCATACGTATTGATATACACGGTTTGTAGTTTCTGAGTCGTTTTTGGGTTTGATATCTTTCCTTACACCTCAATGTTCCTGCTCCTGTTTTCTACAATCATTGTCATCCATAGTTAATACTTTCTCCTGTTTGCTGCGATTTATACCCCAATTTCTATTTTGGGCTTTGTCCCTTCGTTTCTTCTTCCCGTCCTTGAGCCAAGCGAACAATAATCCGGAGTTCGTAGGTATGAGATTCGGAATGAACATAGCTAATGTTCTCAGAAAGGAATGGTAATGGTACGATTTTAATTTGTCAAATTACCAGAACATTTTCAGAAAATTAGAACTATCAGGGTGATACGTTCTAATATATTTGGAGATTGAATAGAATGTAAAAGCCGTGTAACATGGCACATGATGACGGTATTGTAAATCATCATATTCCATTAGAAATTTAACATAGCTTAATGTAATATAATGAAGTTGATCAAGTTTCATTATATTATACTAATTTATGCATCAGTTCCCAACACTATTTCAAACATTCATATTTTAAACTCGGAGGTTTCAGAAGTTAGAAACTAACACAGTTTCTTTTATGTTGTAACGCAGATGTTACGGGGAGATAAATGATCGCAGATAGGAATAGTTGTGAAAATATTTCCAGAGATATGGAGAATATGTATAACGAAAGATATGAAGATATCTTATAATATCTAAAATGAGATGATGATGAAGAATATCATCTTGAAAAGTTTAAAATAAGGAATAGAGTTATTACTAACGGTTTCAGCAGGTACGGAATCATTGGGATTCTTTGAAGACAGGTTCCGCTTTCACGATTTGTTTACGGCCTCCTTCATACTTTGCTCAATCCGTTTTCCAGTTCCAAACCTTCTCTTTTTCTCAGCTTTACCACCTTACTATTCTTTGTCATCAAACTTTTGACGGTTAAAGTCGTTTATGATCCTTGCTGTTTTATCAGCATTTCAAGAACTACTTCATAGTCTAGGGTGTTTTCCAGAAACTTCACATTCGAGATGTGTAATTCTTAGGGATAGACGTTTTTGATATAACTGGGGAATTTCTATAAGATTTTCAACATACTGTTTGCGGATT
This sequence comes from Rutidosis leptorrhynchoides, assembly GCF_046630445.1. Lineage (NCBI taxonomy): Eukaryota > Viridiplantae > Streptophyta > Magnoliopsida > Asterales > Asteraceae > Rutidosis > Rutidosis leptorrhynchoides. Next base: position 337,862,719 of record NC_092337.1, on the reverse strand, counting down.
TTCATCGAAGAGATAACGAGCTGCTGGTATATCTGCTGATGATGTCGTGGGATATAAAAGGTTCTCTGATAACAACGGCGAAAGGACAATGTATAAATATCAAGGTTATAATAGGAGTAGTCTTACTGAGAAGTTGAAGTGGAGCTGTGACAAAATTAACTTCTTGGAAAGGAATTGTAGAGCTGTTTTTGCTAATAAATAGCATAGGATTCAACACGGTATTTATTAAACTATGAATTTGGATTCGAGAGTTTTCCGGTGTATAAATCTTTTCTTCGATATACGAGATGCGGTGGGTTCGACTTTAAGATCGAGATGTTTTCAAGAATCATGAAAAATTGTGAATACGAATTGCAATTGTCAAGATAAGAATGAGGTTTAAAATAGAATCAAGTGGCAAGCTTGAAGAATTATTTAGTTTCATATGTTATAATCAATATTTTAATTCATTTTTCTTGTCCATAGTTAGCAGTCTGTTAGTTCGATTGTCCAATAGTTTATATATATATATATATATATATATATATATATATATATATATATATATATATATATATATATATATATATATATATATATATATATATATATATATATATATATATATATATATATATATATATATGTAATATTTGAATTAAATAATACATATCGTGACCCGTGTACCGGTCTCGGTGTCGATCACAACTCAAAGTATATATATATTTTGGAATCAACTCCGACCCTGTATAGTCATCTCCCACCTTCACATATAGAGTGTCTACGGTTGTTCCGAAATATATATATAGATGGGTCAATATGATATGTCGAACCTTGTATACGTGTCCCGTTTATTTAAAGTGCGTAAAATAAATAAATGTATATCATGACCCATGCACCATGTTGTCTCAGAATTAATCCGACGTATTGCGTACATGTGTCCCGACAGTAGTACATTGCGGAAATTAAAATTGCGAGAATGTAAATTGCGAGAATATAAATTGCGATAAATTAAATGTTAATCAGTTAGCTGGGAACAGTTAGCCGGAACAGTTAGCGTGAAATCCTATCACAATTTTAGTTAGTTAATCCGTTTGTTTCTAACAAATTTTATTTTGTCCAATATTTTCTTCGTTATGCCACTTGTTGGTTTCGGATAGGTAAAAATCCGAATATGAAATTTAAATGAGAATGGTTATTCTGGGATGAGCGGATACGAGTATCGGTGGTTGTAAGTAGGATAATAGATAATCGTTGAATCAGATTCGAAGAATGTACAGTGTAACTTATTAATGTGAATTCTAAATATTCCTCGGGTACTACCCACCCGTTAAAATATTTTCATCATTAACAGTTTGTACGAGAGAATTTTTAATTACATTCTTTATGAAAATATACTTGCATATATATTTTCATCGGATGTAATTATGGATTTAATGAGTCAATAAGATATTAACTCATTTGATTTATTGTTAGCACTGGATTACATGATCTCTAAAACATTAGAGATTACATGATTGCTATGTCGAATGAAGATATATGAGGTAAAACGTGAAGCGAAGGTAATTGATATAGAACGATATGTCGATCGAAAATTTAATAGATAGAACGATACGTAGAATGGTGACTATACTCAAGGTATAGTTTATGACGTTGAGGTTTACGACGCGGTTGTGGCTGCTGCTGGTGTTTGTAACCGTCGCACCATATTCTCCATAGCCGTCACACGAGCGCGAAGTTCGTTAACTCATGCTTGTATTCCAGGATGATTAGCGATTGAAGTGAGCAGATGTATAAGATTCGAAATATGAGATGGTATGTAATTTATGATGAGATATCCGGAAAAAGGGGAAGAAATGGTTCCTCGAACAGGTTCGTCAGTAAGTGTTTCAGGTTTGTCGCCAAAGAACAATTTAATGGATGGAAAGGATCCTCGATGTGAAAGGATTTTCGGATGTTGTATGATATTCTAGAATATCTATATATATTACCAAAGATTTCATAGTCTTCAAAGGAATTTACGGCATATGTCAGGCAAATCAAGAATGTGCTAAGATATGAATTTCGTCTGTACACTATCGATGCACTAAATGCAGTAAGACGTGTCTAGACTAAAGAATGATAAGCAGGCAATTCCCTAAGGATGATAAGCAGATGGTTTCCGACTAGAAATGATAAGCAAAACTTTTTAGCAGGTAGATACGGTCAAAGTCCAGACTCACTAATGTATCCTAACAACTACCAGTTAGACACACTAATGCAAGGCCTGGTTCGCTAAGACCAACGCTCTGATACCACCTATAACGATCCGTTCCTAATCCATTCGGACAACGTCCATATTGATTACAAACGAATTATAATAGTTGATAACATCGCGAGGTATTTGACCTCTATATGATACATTTTACAAACGTTGCATTTATTCTTAAAAAGGTAATCTATCATTACATAAAAATTGATATGTTCGTCTAACATTTCACAATATCCAAAGGACTTAATTTGTCATTTACTTAATATTAGCCCTTAATGATCTTCAATGACTCGAATGCAACGTTCTTGAATCATGGCTTAAATGGTCCCAACTAGTATCCTTAATATGAGCTAATGCACAGCGGAAGTCTTAATTTGTACCTGAGAATAAACATGCTTTAAAGTGTCAACCAAAAGGTTGGTGAGTTCATAGGTTTATCGTAACAACAGTTATCAGAAATTTCAATAGACCACAAGATTTCATAGTTATACATATCTGTACACTCGCAAGTGTATAAAAGCATTCTAAGTGGTTGAGCACTTGGTAACCATACTTAACAATTTATCACGTCGCATATTCCCTTTAATACGAAATCTTACTACACTGTACCAAGTGTAGTCACAAAACGAAGTACTGTGCAACCGTTGAATACTGGTCGTCCAGTCCGGTTGGGGTTGTCAGGCCCGATAGATCTATCAACAGGATTCGCGTTTACAATACCGCTGTAAATATTAGTTACCAAGCTACAGGGAAGTATGCCAGTGGTACAACTCAACGTAGAATGTATTTTAAGTACTTGTGTCTATTTCGTAAACATTTATAAAAGCATCGCATGTATTCTCAGTCCCAAAAATATATATTGCAAAAACAATTAAAAAGGGAGCAAATGAAACTCACCAATCGTATTTTGTAGTAAAAATACATATAACGGCATTGAATACTTATAAGGTTGACCTTCGATTCACGAACCTAATTAGTTATATATTTATATAAAAATTAATATCTATTTAACAAACAAAGTCAAATTATAGTGTACCAATCCTAATGCTCGAGGCTAATATGTAAAAGTTAACAGAAATTCATTTGACTCAAAATGATTTTCCAAAAATTTATACATGATTAAATATCGTCATGTTATATTTTTAAATGTCTACACAAAATTTATTAGTTAAATAATATAACTTATTTATTGTTAAATAAACTTTATTTTTAAAAAAAAAATAAATTACTACATAATCATAATTTCACTAAAATAATACTTTTAACAAATATATAAATAATTTAACAGTTTTATAATAATTTGATAATTTTAAATAAAATATTATTTGTTTTTAATAAGAATAAATATAATCATAATAATAATATTAATATTTTCATAAAACATAATTTTTATGTTACTAATAATAAAAATCGCGAATTAATAACTTTTAACAATAAAAATGATTAAAATGATGATTTATTAGTTTTTGATTAAAATATTAAATATTTTTAGGCAATCATAATAATAATTACTAATAATTTAAATAATAACGATTTTTGACGACGTAAACTAAAAATATTCATTTTTTTTTTTAAAAATTTGTGCAAAAGTTCAATTGATTATAACTTCAAATCCGTCCGTCGAATTCGTTCGACATCTAAATGAAAAGTTTATAGTTTTTCACCACCTTTCCAAAAACATATTATTCATATACCTTATCTTAACCGCAGGAGTAACTAATTCAGATTCTATCCTAAAAATATATTTTAACAAAAAAAAAAAAATAGATATAAAAATATACACGATCCTAATTTCTCGAGCACCAGTCAAGGACACACTAAAAGTAAATAAAAGTTAAGTTTAGAGTGCTCACGTATCAATATTGAGATTCAATATTGCAGGATATTATTTAGACGCAACAGAGATGACAAACACTAGTTTGTCTCAAGAGCAAAACCCCCGATCTATACCCATAACATCCATAGATTTGACCCATAATCTCCTTAATTCTATCCCACTCATGATATTTGTTTTGGAACACTTGGACAGAACCCCGTCATAGTAATTTGTATATAACTAAGTTTTATTATCACTCCTACTCTCTTAAGATTAACAATAATCTTATTATAAGTCTTTAGAATTAATAATAATAATAATAATAATAATAATAATAATAATAATAAAAATAATAATTTATAATTATTAGTGAAAGATACGGAGTAATATATATCTTAAATATGTGTGTGTGCGTGTTCTGTGTTTAAAATGAATAAAGCAAGTATCATACCCACTTTTTATAACAATTTTCGTCACCTAACCACTTTATGTCGGCAAAACATTACACGATTCGTGTAGATGGGTACACGATTCGTGTAAGGTATAGTCACGAAAGTTGTAGATTTTTGAGTTACGGTCGTTTGGACACCAAGATCACCCTTTTTCGAGTCCGAATGAATTAGTTATGATTTTTCTCGTGCAAGTGCGCAGGTTTAGTGATTTCCAACATTTTAACTTGAAATCTTGTGATGAAATGTTGTAGTCTTTTGGTGCTCATTAAAAATCTTTATATTATCTTTATTTTTATTTTTATATCATTGAAAATCCCTAAAAATATTTTATAATCAAATTATATTATATCAAAAAAAATGTTCGTTGTTTAACTAAGTATTTTTAAATACAAAACGTTTTATATTTAGGTAAAGACTATATTTAATCATTTTGTAAAAATACATAAATATATATTTAATAAACACGCTTTATTTAAATATTCATTTTTATTAAAATCACGGACCGTTATCATTTACAATTTGTCAAAAGGTTTCTAGAAAAATTCCAACTTTTAAGATAACGTTAAAAATCTTTATTCTTACCAAAATGGTTTGATAATAATTTGACGAAAGTAGTTTCAGATATTTATAAAAATTATAATCCTTTTTAAAGAAGACGTGACATTTAAATCATATTTTATAATTTCTAAAATAATAACAGATAACTATATTAAACTTAATAATTACACCTTGACCTGTAGTAAAAATATATTATCTTTTACTCTCGCCGATAAATATAGTATTCTTATATCGAAACCAAATATTACATATCTAATACCTTGTTAACGTTATTAATTAATAAATATATATCATATATACACATAAATGTTCGTGAATCGTCAGGCTTGGTCAAAGGGTAACTAATTATCCAAAAGAAGATTTCAGACTTTCTAGACTCAACATTAGGGTTTTTGCTTATCGTGTCGGAACCATATGGAGTTTAGGGTTTAAATTTGGTCGGAAATTTCCGGGTCGTTACAATACTCCCGAGCATACCCTTAAAACCATGTTTCTCCTCATGTTTACTATATAATCGTTCAACATCGTATGCATTGGGAGATCTCATGTAACGTTCTTTGTATAAATGAATAATACATTTACAAAAGTTGTCTAAATAAATTATTGAGATTTGCTCACTCATTTTTAAGTATTCATCAAACATATCGGCGACGGTTCCATACGCCAACTGGCGTAGAGCCGAAGTCATTTTTTGCAATATTGTAAAAGTCGGCCTACCGATAACATCACAACGTTCCCTAAAATAGGTAAAATAATCGGGAATATTATGACTATCAAAATCAAAAATACCTCGAGATATTCGGAGAAATAACTGAATACGCATGCAAAAACTCCTTTTAAATTTATGTTGCAAAAACATGGGCGTGTCACTAAAATAATCCTTTCATATGTTTTCTGCGGCTTTCTCTCGATCTCTAGGAATATAAATTCGGGATCTTGGAACACGCTCGGATGATTCGACTTCGGCATCTTCACCTTCTAATTCTTGAATTAGTGCAACAATACGCTCGTCCTTCGAATCGGATTCCGAATTAAGTAAATACGATGTCATTTAGTTATATAAAAATTTTGACTAAAAGTGTTGAAATGAGAGAAAATAGAGAGTTTGATGTGTTAAAAATGATGGGGTTCGATGGGTTTATATAGATTTAAGAGTTGTAATCCCTTGAATCCAATAATTTGCTTGAAATTCAACGAACCAATCAGAGCGCGACATGTGGCGCAACAATCACATGTGATTGAAAAAAAAAATTAAAAAAAAATTTAAATAATATTTTTTGATACAATTTATTTTGAAAAAAAAAAATTTTGTTTATTTTTTTTATGGAAAGTTTTTTTTTTTTTTTTTTTTTTAAAAATTTAGCATTTCAAATCCAATCACATGTGATTGTAAAGCTCAATTACATGTGATTGTAAAACACAATCACATGTGATTCTGCATGTCAAATCCAATCACATGTGATTGAAAAAAAAAATCATAATTTTTTTCAAAAAAATTCAAATTTAAAAAAAAAAAAAAAAAATTCAACCGAAAAGCGACTTTAATTTGGTGATTTGATCAAGTTTGTTAGCGTTTCGTGATCATATATTCAAAATTTCAGACTTTAATTCGGTGATTTGATCAAAAACTTGGTGTTTAAAGGTTTTAGCACAAATTAACTGAAAATCGTCATTTTACTAAAAAAAAAAAATTTCAATCACATGTGATTGAATTTGACATGCAGAATCACATGTGATTTACTGCATTTCAAATCCAATCACATGTGATTGAAAAAAAAATTCGAAAAAAAAAAATTTCGGATAAAAAATTTTTCGAAAAAATTAAATTTTTTTTTTGAAAATTTTTTTAATTTTTTTTTTTTTTCAATCACATGTGATTATCGCGCCACATCTCGCACTCTGATTGGTCCCTTGAATCTCAACTTAAAACTTGATTTCATTTGAATATTCCTCATAGATTTAAATATAAGTTATTTTTAAAAAAATCAAAAAATAAAAAATATCTGTTACCTAACGGCTACAAAATTCGCCCAATAAAAAAGCAACGTCGCCTAACACCTTTTTTCAGTGAAAAATCCGACTGACGCCCCCTGAGCGTTTCGCCTGACGCTGCGTTAGGGGCGTCAGAGGGCGTCAGTGAGCCTGACGGGGCCCCTCTGACGCCGCGTTAAAAATGGTCTTATATGAATGAGATGTTAAGAGCACAACAAGTAGTAGCTTAGGTTACTTAAGTGTCACCGGTGATTATGAATGACAATGGTCACCTGATCTTGTGGATTTACACCCAATTCATGAGAGATATGAATATCTAAATAAATATGAATGAAACTAATAGATATGGATGTGGATGAAAAGTTTCATCTGTAGATATATGTCAACTAACACCCAAAATACATATATAAATACATTATCCGTGATATAAATATATGCAAACACATTTACTATTGAAAAATACATTAATATTAAAAAAAATGCATTAATATTAAAAAAAAACATTTACTATACATTTTACTTACAACCATATTATATATTAACTTTTATATATTACAATAGAACACGTATATCTAATCAAATAAAACATACAAATTACACATTTAGTTTGCCACAGTCTATGTTTAATAGTAAATTTATTAAATTATGTTATATCTTCGACAAATATTATACATTCTTGTGGATAGTAATCAAGCATGGATTAGATATGAGGGGTTCAGTGCACGCTGATCAACAAAGATGGGGGAGTTAAGGGGTCTTTTGAGTTTAACACTCCGGCTTGAATTACCATGAATAACACACATACGAGATGATGATCTCGGAAGGGGTGGTTAAACGTACACCCACCATCGTCGAGTTAGTCGGTAAATGATGGCTCAAGGGGCGCCAGGCTTTATTATTCAAGGAACGTTAATTGTTGCCATACAAAGCTTGTAAGCTGTCAGAATACTCCGGTAAGTCGGGTTAAATGAAACAATGATGCCTTGTGTAAAATATGTGAGTAAATATCCCTTTACCTAGGGTTTGGGACAAAGGGGACATCCTTTTTGTCGGGTTGTGCTGTTCGGTTGGAAAAGTTGATCGCAACATCTTTTTATGTCATTAAATTCCCTGAGAGCATTAATAACGAATATTCTTTGGATGGAATTCGTTGTCTTTGGAAGACTAGTGGATGCGTTCATTGCAAACAAATGTGCTAAGTTCAAAGGTTTCTTGGGGTTAATAATGGTGAAGAGATGTGATCGAAATTCAGAAACATCTGGATCAATAGTTATCATCTTGATGTGGGACTCGCTAGGTTTGCACGATCGAGAAGTCATGGTGTTCGAAATCAAGAAGCATCGAATAATCAGAGGAATAAGGCTCCATCGATGGAGCCAGCTGGTCAATCTAAAGCTGAGGTCTATAAGAATCCTACGAGTCAGTCGTATGCTTCTAGTATTCATGGTGATAAGGGCAACGTTAATGCTGTTTTGTCTCATGTTATCAATCCTAATGACGTTACGTTAGATTTATCAGACTTGAATTGTTCTATTTTTGCTGATGAGATCTAGGCAAGGTTACACTTAAAATCTATGGCATCCATGTATCGATTATGCCGTGAAGAGGGTTTTAAAAAAACCTTTATTCGGGTTTCCTCCCGAACGCGTGTGTGTGTGCAAATGATGAGTGTCGTTGAAATAAATGATACGCTGATGCAAGCTTGCCGTTCAAAAAAAAAAAAACCTTTGCAATTCATCATGCATGAGGTATGTGATTGTTCTTTAAATTTGAATTTTGGATGCTGATGTGATATAATCTACCCTTAAAAATACGATACAAATTATTATCAATTATCACACTACATACAACTACTCCTGATCAGCGCAGTAACGAATAACATTAAGTAAAGTTCGTTCCTCGAGAGAAGTGTGTTGAAATAGTTAATTAATTGAAAACAAAACTGAGATTTAACTCGGGGTGGAAAAGGTTTGCAATATTAAGAATAAGATTTGGAAATTCAATAGGTAAAAAGGTATTCACTTTGTTTTCGTTTACCATAGCCCGGATTGTCTTTAAATTCAACACAAAAATATTGAGTTGGTCATGGAATTGCAATAGTCAACCAATTTTTACAATTGACGCTACCTAACTTGTTTTAGTTAGCTGACATAACTAATCTTAACTAAATAGATAGCTCATAATGATTTAACAAAAGAGCATGACTTTATCTAGGTTTGGTTGGTTCACGTCCCCTTAAACCTATAAGCGAATAGCTAAACAAGTCCACACCACTATTCCTTATAGATTGGTACAAGTCATCTTTTAAGCCTGCTGGTTCACAAATCTAAATTTATAACCATCTAGAGTATCAATTCATCAAGAATAATCATGTAGAAGTAAAACCTAGAACTAATGATCCTTAGTTAAGGCTATTACCTATGAAGTCAATCCAATACAAGATCTAAATAACAATGTTTGAATGTATAAGCATACAATCAGTTATGATCACAGTATTTCTATTTCACGTGATGACAATCATTGCTAGAGTTTGCTACATCCAAGTGAATACTAACAAGTTTAGCAAATAATTAAAGATAAAGTAAACATTCTATTAAATAAAATTAAATAAAATAAAAATATTCATTAAATAAACTGAAATCGGAATAAGAATTCTTACAAGTAATTGAAGATGAAAGCAATTCGTAATCGAATTGATTAAAGGAATTGAATAATGAAATCAAATCGTAATTAATAAATAAATTGAAAATCCTAGAGAGAAAACTCAATAAAAATTCTATATCTTTTGTTCACATATGACCTGGTATTTATAGCACACATCCCATGATTTCATTTAGCCGGCGACTGGTTAGTGTAGTCGGCGACTGTTTTTCCTTTTTCATTATTTTGTAACACCCCGTTTTTCATAACGTATTGCTTTGGACGTCGTATGAGAATCCAAGGTATGCACTTGATCTTTAGAATGCAAAACCTTAACCGCACTAGACTTAAATTGTTCACAAAACAAAGAAGTGGCTGAGCAAGAAGGGTCGCAGTCGAGACCTGCTAGCTCGCGGTCGCGAGAAGTGAGCATCACAACAGCAAGTTTGGTTCAAAAAGGGGTCGCGTTCGCTACCTTGACCTCGCGGTCACGAGATTGGTGCCAGGAAACAGCAAAGTAAACTCGTTTTGGTAGTTTTAAAGGGGTGTTTTGGTCCTTTCACTTTGAGGTCGGGTTTTTGGCCACAAATATGATCCCAAGCTCATCTAGAGCTCATTTCTTATTCCTTTCAAGCACTCCTACTAAGATAGAGAGAGATGAGGGTTTCTAGAGAGAGAAAGCTTCAATGGAAGAAGAAGATGGTGAATTCTACCCAAATTGGAGTTCATCTTGGTGTGTCTAGCCTCTAGAACTCGTTCTGGTGCTAAGGTAAACCTTATATTCGAATTTTAGTGTTTGATTCTTGTTTTGATTTAGGGTTTGAGTAGTGTTGGTTTATAAACCCCATTTCTTATGAAATTGGGGGTTTTGTTTTATGTATTGTGTAAGTAAACCCGATTATTGTGGGTTTAGGGTTAGATGATGAATTTGGAAGTATTTGTCATGGTTTAGGTGTTAATCACTAGGTTGTAAGTGTGTTAGTGATTTTGATGTTCTTAAGAACATGTTTGTTGGTCAAAATGGGTGTTGACCTTGATTTGGTGTCAAACTAGGATTTGAGGCTAGTGTTGGCGTAATAAGTACTTAAGTACTTGGTTTATGTTGTTAATTAGTGGTTTACGGCCTAATCACTAGCCATTAGTGATTTTGGGTTGAATTAGACATAAGTCAAAGGAGGTCAAGTGTGATATGGGTCAATATTGCACGTGTTGTAGTATTGGTGTAAATGACATTTTGAAATGATCACTATCTAAGTAGTAATCTAGTGTCAGGACCTAGGTTGGTCTAATTGGTGTAAAGTATAATTTGGGTTAAACTGTACTTTGTTGAGTGGGTTTGAATTACCACCCGAAGTGGTAAATGGATTGTGTCCATTAGGTGTTAAATGAGCGGGTTTTGGCGAGCAATGTGTGATCCCTCGGCTAAGGGATGATTATGTCGGATTCTCTTTTAGAGAATGTATATTTATGTGTATATTGTGTGTATGTGTGATATAAGTGGTTGCTTGCTAAGATATGAGGACAGAGATCATGTTATACATGACTTGTGTGGGCATTCCAAAGTGAATGGAATAATTATACGTGTATGTATATAGTGTACTTATTTGTGCTTGGTATGAACCAAAGAGCCGGTAGTACCATAGCATGTGCATGACGGGTGCTATGATGTGAACCAAAGAGTCGGTAGCATCATAGCATGTGTGTTGTGGAGTGAACCAAAGAGCCGGTAGTGCTATAGCACGGGTTGTTAGGGTGTAAACCAAAGAGCAGGTAGCACCTTAGTGTGAGTATGACTCAGTGTTATGATGTGAACCAAAGAGCTGGTAGAATCATGACAAATGCGTTATGGCGTGAACCGAAGAGCCAGTAGCGCCATAGCATGTGACATATGGTGTGAACTAAAGAGCCGGTAGCACCATAGCGTGGGTATGGTTAACCATATTGTGTGTGTTGTTTATTTAGCATTTTATATTGTGATGAAAATAGCTTGTTGTGAATTGTGAGTATCTAGCATTATACATTGTGATTGTATGCTAATTGTATTGCTTGCTCGTATGCGGTATTTTTGTAAGTGTTTGCAAGTAAGTAGATTATATATGTATATGTATAATTATTGCATTCACTAAGCTTAAGCTTACCCCTCATTTTTGTTACCTTTTTTTTATAGGTACCGTTTGATTTGGCGAAGGATTCTTGTTGTTAGACTATACCTTTTAGTGCCGCGTGAGCTTATGACGGGGTAGCTTTTGGATATTCGGACGTGGAATGGGGACTTGGTAAATCCCCGATATTATGTTCTTGGTATCGGGTTGGGTTATTGAGTCTTAACCCGGTTTGTAGTGTAAATGGGTCGTAATTACCCACTTATTGTGTAATGGGTTAAAAGGTGTCGAATTGAACGATTTGGACTTGGTCATATGTTACACATGTGTTTCGTTGTATATTGGGCACGTTAAAACTAGTGTTAAACGGATCGTGCGTTTTGACGTATTTAACTTTGTTTATAAAAAAAAATATTATCGTTTCGGGTAAACGGATTTGGTTTGTTTCATATTTAGCCGACAACTGTCACATTTTTCTAGCCGGAGGCTATTCAAATAGCTGCCATCTATTTTTATGATCTTCAAACACAACCCATAAAATTGTCTTTTGGCTAGCGTTTATTCATTTAGCTAGCTGCTATTTTTTTCTGTCCAGCAACCTTTGATTTATTTTAAATGTCGCTTGCGTTCGCACATCAGTCATCATCTTATCTTTCAACAATCTGACATATTCTTCAACTAAAACACGAACTTTTCTATGTTCACACAAGAAATCATCTTTTACCAAACAATACCCTTAAAGTTTTTAAAGTATCAAATTAAACCTTTGAATTTTGACGAATATTGAAAATAATTGAAGTATAAAACACATATAATTTTGTCAATATCAAAACTCCCCACACTTAAACTTTGTTTGTTATCAAGTAAATATTAGCTTGAAAACACAAAGAGCTAAGTGTGATTTTAAAGGTTATACAAAACTCGGACTTTCTAAGATTTCAATAGAGACGATAAAATTTAAACCCTAACCATTTATCTCGTTGACTTTTTATAAATGGGTTTTCATTTATCATGTTTTTACAAAGTCGGAAGATATCAATTTCATCGTATATACTTGTGACAGAAGCAAATATTTAACTAACCATGAAAATTAACTGAGTATTAAAAGAGAACCGACTTCAGGTTACACAACCATGTTGGGTTAATGGGTAAGTCAAGACACATTATATAAAATTAGAGTAAAGGCGGAAGTAAGATTCACAAGCCAAAAAGATGTCTAATCACTAAAGTTAGATATTGCTATAAGAACTAGTATTAACTAGACTAGGGAATACAAGTGGCACCTAATGTAGAAATTAGTCATATTATACATTGTAGTCATCATTGGACTCTTTTGTTGGGACTCAGGTTAGAATTGAGCGAGATTTCATGTCCCATTAGCAATCACGTAGTCGAATCCATGGACCATGTGTTTTTTCAGTGTCATATAACGATTCAAGTTTAGTCTCGAATATGAGATTGGATTGACGATGCTACTCCTTTTTTCGTTTCATGAATTGACCTTCAGAGTTAGTTTGAGCAATGGAGAATGGAGAAGATAGCCATGAGATATTATAAGGTGCATGTGGCAAACAGTTGCAGGAGATATTAAAAGGCATATGAGCAGTGGAGAATGATGAAACAATTGCATGAATTATTAGATAAGGGTTTTATACGCCTTAGTAGTTCACCATGAGGAGCTACTGTAGTGACCCGAACTTTTCCATGTTTATATATATTAATTGAGATTGATATTTACATGATTAAATGTTTCCAACATGTTAAGCAATCAAACTTGTTAAGACTTGATTAATTGAAATATGTTTCATATAGACAATTGACCACCCAAGTTGACCGGTGATTCACGAACGTTAAAACTTGTAAAAACTATATGATGACATATATATGGATATATATATAGTTAATATGATACTATGATAAGTAAACATATCATTAAGTATATTAACAATGAACTACATATGTAAAAACAAGACTACTAACTTAATGATTTTTAAACGAGACATATATGTAACGATTATCGTTGTAAAGACATTTAATGTATATATATCATATTAAGAGATATTCATACATGATAATATCATGATAATATAATAATTTAAAATCTCATTTGATATTATAAACATTGGGTTAACAACATTTAACAAGATCGTTAACCTAAAGGTTTCAAAACAACACTTACATGTAACGACTAACGATGACTTAACGACTCAGTTAAAATGTATATACATGTAGTGTTTTAATATGTATTTATACACTTTAGAAAGACTTCAATACACTTATCAAAATACTTCTACTTAACAAAAATGCTTACAATTACATCCTCGTTCAGTTTCATCAACAATTCTACTCGTATGCACCCGTATTCGTACTCGTACAATACACAGCTTTTAGATGTATGTACTATTGGTATATACACTCCAATGATCAGCTCTTAGCAGCCCATGTGAGTCACCTAACACATGCGAGAACCATCATTTGGCAACTAGCATGAAATATCTCATAAAATTACAAAAATATGAGTAATCATTCATGACTTATTTACATGAAAACAAAATTACATATCCTTTATATCTAATCCATACACCAACGACCAAAAACACCTACAAACACTTTCATTCTTCAATTTTCTTCATCTAATTGATCTCTCTCAAGTTCTATCTTCAAGTTCTAAGTGTTCTTCATAAATTCTACAAGTTCTAGTTACATAAAATCAAGAATACTTTCAAGTTTGCTAGCTCACTTCCAATCTTGTAAGGTGATCATCCAACCTCAAGAAATATTTGTTTCTTATAGTATGTTATCATTCTAATACAAGGTAATAATCATATTCAAACTTTGGTTCAATTTCTATAACTATAACAATCTTATTTCAAGTGATGATCTTACTTGAACTTGTTTTCATGTCATGATTCTGCTTCAAGAACTTCGAGCCATCCAAGGATCCATTGAAGCTAGATCCATTTTTCACTTTTCCAGTAGGTTTATCCAAGGAACTTAAGGTAGTAATGATGTTCATAACATCATTCAATTCATACATATAAAGCTATCTTATTCGAAGGTTTAAACTTGTAATCACTAGAACATAGTTTAGTTAATTCTAAACTTGTTCGCAAACAAAAGTTAATCCTTCTAACTTGACTTTTAAAATCAACTAAACACATGTTCTATATCTATATGATATGCTAACTTAATGATTTAAAACCTGGAGACACGAAAAACACCGTAAAACCGGATTTACGCCGTCGTGGTAACACCGCGGGCTGTTTTGGGTTAGTTAATTAAAAACTATGATAAACTTTGATTTAAAAGTTGTTATTCTGAGAAAATGATTTTTATTATGAACATGAAACTATATCCAAAAATTATGGTTAAACTCAAAGTGGAAGTATGTTTTCTAAAATGGTCATCTAGACGTCGTTCTTTCGACTGAAATGGCTACCTTTACAAAAACGACTTGTAACTTATTTTTCCGACTATAAACCTATACTTTTTCTGTTTAGATTCATAAAATAGAGTTCAATATGAAACCATAGCAATTTGATTCACTCAAAACGGATTTAAAATGAAGAAGTTATGGGTAAAACAAGATTGGATAATTTTTCTCATTTTAGCTACGTGAAAATTGGTAACAAATCTATTCCAACCATAACTTAATCAACTTGTATTGTATATTATGTAATCTTGAGATACCATAGACACGTATACAATGTTTCGACCTATCATGTCGACACATCTATATATATTTCGGAACAACCATAGACACTCTATATGTGAATGTTGGAGTTAGCTATACAGGGTTGAGGTTGATTCCAAAATATATATAGTTTGAGTTGTGATCAATACTGAGATACGTATACACTGGGTCGTGGATTGATTCAAGATAATATTTATCGATTTATTTCTGTACATCTAACTGTGGACAACTAGTTGTAGGTTACTAACGAGGACAGCTGACTTAATAAACTTAAAACATCAAAATATATTAAAAGTGTTGTAAATATATTTTGAACATAATTTAATATATATGTATATATTGTTATAGGTTCGTGAATCAACCAGTAGCCAAGTCTTACTTCCCGACGAAGTAAAAATCTGTGAAAGTGAGTTATAGTCCCACTTTTAAAATCTAATATTTTTGGGATGAGAATACATGCAGGTTTTATAAATGATTTACAAAATAGACACAAGTACGTGAAACTACATTCTATGGTTGAATTATCGAAATCGAATATGTCCCTTTTTATTAAGTCTGGTAATCTAAGAATTAGGGAATAGACACCCTAATTGACGCGAATCCTAAAGATAGATCTATTGGGCCTAACAAACCCCATCCAAAGTACCAGATGCTTTAGTACTTCGAAATTTATATCATATCCGAAGGGTGTCCCGGAATGATGGGGATATTCTTATATATATGCATCTTGTTAATGTCGGTTACCAGGTGTTCACCATATGAATGATTTTTATCTCTATGTATAGGGTGTGTATTGAAATATGAAATATTGTGATCTATTATTATGATTTGATATATATAGGTTAAACCTATAACTCACCAACATTTTTGTTGACGTTTTAAGCATGTTTATTCTCAGGTGATTATTAAGAGCTTCCGCTGTCGCATACTTAAATAAGGACGAGATTTGGAGTCCATGCTTGTATGATATTGTGTAAAAACTGCATTCAAGAAACTTATTTTGTTGTAACATATTTGTATTGTAAACCATTATGTAATGGTCGTGTGTAAACAGGATATTTTAGATTATCATTATTTGATAATCTACGTAAAGCTTTTTAAACCTTTATTGATGAAATAAAGGTTATGGTTTGTTTTAAAATGAATGCAGTCTTTGAAAAACGTCTCATATAGAGGTCAAAACCTCGCAATGAAATCAATTAATATGGAACGTTTTTAATCAATAAGAACAGGACATTTCAGCTACTGTACTTTTTGTGAAGAAGAATGATGGCACTATGCGTATGTGTGTTGATTATCGGGAACTTAATAAAGTAACCATCAAGAATAGGTATCATTTACCTTGAATTGATGATCTTTTTAATCAATTGCAAGGGGAAAGTTTCTTTCCTAAGATCGATTTAAGGTCGGGTTATCATTAGTTGAAAGTAAGAGAATAGGATGTTTCAAAAATGACGTTTCACTCTACTATGGGCATTATGAATTTATAGTGATGCCTTTCGAATAACTAACGCTCCAACAGCATTTATGGATTTACTGAACAGGGTGTGTAGACCGATGTTGGATAAATCAGTTATCGTATTCATTAATGACATCTTGATATATTCGAAGAGCGAAGAAGATCATTTGAATCATTTGAGACATGTGTTAGAAACTTTTCGTGACTAGAAACATTATGCAAAATTTTCCAAATGCAAAATTTTGGTAGTGTGAGGTACATTTTTTTGGTTCATGTGATTAATTTTGACAAAATTCATGTTGATCCATCCACAGTTGAAGTGGTTTTGAGATGGGAACCGCCTACGAATCTCTTCGAAATTAGAAGTTTTCTGGGATTGGCGGGTTATTACCGAAGGTTCATCCAGGTTTTCTCCAAGATAGCCACACCCTTGATGAAGTTGACCAAGAAAGGTGTACCGGGGAAGTGGGAAGAGAAGCAAGAACAAGCCTTAGTTAGTTTAGGATCCCATCTTGGTTTTACCGAAAGGAACAGAAGACTTAGTTGTTTATTGTGAAGCATCAAAGAAAGGTTTAGGATGTGTTTGATGTAGAGGGGGAAGGTTATCGCATACGCTTCTCTTCAGTTGAAACTGCATGAAAAGAATTATCTTACCCATGACTTAGAATTGGCAGCGGTCGTCTTTGCATAGAAAATTTGGCTACACTATTTGTACGAGGTGCAGTTTACTATTTATACTGACCATAAGAGTCTCAAGTACTTTTCGATCAACGAGATCTGAATAACCGACAGAGAAGATGGCTGGATTTGGTAAAGGATTATGGCTATGAAATTCTATATCACCTTGGTAAGGTGAATGTAGTTGTTGATGCCCTTAGTAGAAAGACTAGTCATCCATCACTTAGGGTGATATGTATTTATTTGGTTGTAACGCCTGCTTTGCATGAGGCAATTCGGGTTGCTCATATTTTAGCAATAGAGTCCTGGGTTTTCAGCAAAGATAGAATGGTAGGCCATGTGAACTTGTTAGAGGAAGATAGTCGCGGATTACGTATACGGTATGGTATAATTTGGATCCCTAAGGCCAGTTAAGTTAAGGAGAAATTGTTAGAAGCGACTCATTTGTCAAAGTATTCGGTACATCCCGGTGCTACCAAGATGTACAAGGATTTAAAGAAAGATTATTGGTGGTTGGAAATGAAGCGCGATAATGTAAAGTATGTTAAGAAATTTTTAACTTGCTTGGAGGTTAAGACAGAGCATCAAATGCCATATGGTAAACTCCCACCTTTAAAAATACTCGTGTGGAAATGAGAGAACATTACAATGAAATTGATCACAAAGTTACCGAGAACACCGCGTCACTATGATGCCATTTGGGTTATTGTTGACAGATTAACAAAGATTACCCTCTTTTTACCGATAAAAGAGGCTTCCTCTTCTGAGGTCTTAGCATAAATTTTTGTGAAAGAAGTTGTAGCAAGACACGGTGTGCCGGTATCTATCGTTTCAGATCGTGATACGCGTTTTATTTTGCGATACGGGAGGAACTTTCAAGAAGAATTAGGTACCATGTAAGTAACTAAAGGGGGGGGGGTGAATAGTTACTTAATACGATTTATAAAAATTTTTCGATGATCAACAAGATTTGAACAATCCTTGATTAACTTAATCAACTCAAACTCAATGTATGTAGTGTTTATGTTTGAAGTAATACAGAATGTAAAGTAAAGAATATAAACACAAGGATTTATAGTGGTTCGGGTGGATTCTAAGTAATCCACCTTAATCCCCTCCCCGATTCACTTATAGGGAGTTTTGCTTCACTAAGCCTCTTTCTCAAAATCTGGTCGTGTACTCCTTTATAGACAATAAACATTATCTTTCTATCCCTTCGAAAGATTACCCCTAACTTAGATCAACTTGTCTTTACCTTGGACAAGTATTAATCCTCAATGGAATTAATCAACTTCCTAGTTCCCTTTAAGGAAGATGATAGCTAAGCTAGCTTACGCTTCTAATTACAACGTACAAGTTTCACCCTTTCTAGTGATGATAATCCTAAGACAATTCAAAGGATAATACAACACTAAGTAAACCCACAAAGATAGTAATTTGATAGTAAGTTTACAATCCTTCTACAATCTATGAGATTATAGAACTTCTCTTGCTAATCACAAAAATATATATGAATTATGATCTTGTGATTCTCTGATGAATTTGAGTAGAAGCATGCAAGAGGGTCAAATCTTCGAAGCTCACAAAGTCTTGCTAGTTATAAGGAGAGATAAAAAAAACTAGCCATTGTTGAGGCTCAGCCCACGGTCGACCGTGGGTTGACCATACGTGGTCTAGTCCAAAACACTTATCCGTTGTATAGCCGTTTGAATCAGTTTTGAACTCAAATCTTTGGACTCTTTACTTCATTTAATACCTGCAAAAGATACCCAACATCCTATACAAGTACTATATGCATAAAGTGTTCATTTATCTTGGATGTATTTCCTTGATAGTGACTTGTCATGTTCAAAGTGGTAAGTCTAACATTCTTGGGTACAAGTCATGATAGTCATTTGAGGCAATATCATTTTTGTTATAATCTTTTATTTGTAATTAACACATTTGCCAAAGTCCTATTGGTTGGTCAACATGTCATTGATGACAATAACCCACTTAATCACAAAGCACATTAATATTCATCTTTAAGCTTGTGTGTGAATTAATTAAGTGTATTCATAATGTCTTAAAAAGTGAAACAACTAATATCAATTAAGTATGTTGTAAGACATTAAGTTAATCAAGACTAGACCATTCTTAAACTTGTTTCTAGACTTAAGCAAATTCCATATGTGTGTAAATAATTCTTTATATTTTTAAGACCAGTAGATTATGACTCTTTAAATATTATCCAAGTAGCATAAGTATACATTGAAGTAGTCCAAATACAAGTTGATGGTTTTTCAACTTGTAGTACATAGCAAGACAGTGTTCACACACACACACACACACACACACACACACACACATATATATATATATATATATATATATATATATATATATATATATATATATATATATATAGTGGTAGGATCAAGAGGGAAGTAACCAATCGGGGGGAAGCGGGGGGAAGCAAAACTTTTTTTTTTTATTTTTTGAAAAAACTTCGTTCACGAACATTATAGATGGGATGAAAATATGAACATTTAGTAAAGACACTTTGTGATAAATGTTTTTATTTTGGCAGAAAAACGCTCGAAGAAGTAATATATAACAATTATCGTGTTTTTGGAGCGTATGTTGAGGTTTTAGCTATTGGGCTTTAGATATTAGGGTTTAGATATTAGAGTTTAGAAATTTAGGGTTTAGGGTTTAGATGTAGGGTTTAGATTTAGGATTTAGATTGAGTTTTTAATACGAACGGTTTAGAGTTTATGGTTTAGGGTTTAGGGTTTAGGGTTTAGGGTTTAGGGTTTGGTGTTTTGGGTTTATGGAATAAACCCAAAACACCAAACCCTAAACCCTAAACTCTAAATCGGGCTAAATTTTACTTCACAAAACATGAAAAAAAAACGTTCATATTCTTCACGAACAATATTATCTTGAATGTTATTTTTGTCGATCGTTTTCCCGCATAAATAATAACATTCATCACGAAGTGTCTCTTCTAAATGTTCATATTTTTGTGAGATCTTGATGCCGAAAAAAAAAGATTCCAAAAAAAACGAAATTTTTTTTTTGCTTCCCCCCGCTTCCCCCCGATTGGTTACTTCCCCATTGATCCTGTCCCTATATATATATATATATATATATATATATATATATATATATATATATATATATATATATATATATATATATATATATGTCAAGTAACTACTAGCAAGTTGGCATTTAGTACATAGTCAAATAATACTCATGTATTAATAGCAAGTAGTCAAGTAATACGTATGTAATGACTACAAGAGATCACTCATTAAACTAGGATTAAATACATAATAATGACATATCATTGTACCAAGGCTATGTAAGTTGTACTTGCAATGTGGCGTTTACAAGATTAATGTATAAGTATACATTAATGTCCAACACATGTACAAGGAAGTAGCAACTCTTGGTTGGGACTTGATGACCATCCTAAATATGTCTAAATATATTTTAGGAGCACAAGTTATCATGTAACACTTATATGTTATCAAGGCTAAATCATTATTAAGGTGTCATTAGGTGTTATTAACCAAGATTAGCTTTCTAATGACCAAAACTCTTCTGGATACGAAGGGGGCAACTATTCTAAGCATGTTTAAACAAGTTTCATAAATTATAGATGCCCCGAAGTGGTCAAACTTTATTTGATCAAAAGTTCAGACATAACCTTCTGCAGTTGACCCACGGTTGACCGTGGAGTCGATCGTGCACTCCTGGTTTCATAAATCTTGGTGCAAGGCTTCCAAGGTCTGACCTGCTGTCGACCGTGGACCAAACCGTGTGGCTTATGTTTCATTTTAAGCTTTATTTGGTTTTGATCTTTTGCTAGAGTAAGTGTGGATTAGTGAACTTGTATATTTATGTCAAAATGTCTACCATCACCTCTAGTTATGTACATGTGTCATCATCAAAACACTTATTGACATTGGTTAAGATTAATCATTAAGCATAAACCCACATTCTCCCCTAACATACCAGATTGCACATTAGTACGGCTTTTCGTCATCAGGCTGATGGTCAAAGCGAGATGACAATTCAGACCTTAGAAGATATGTTGTGTTATCAATTTTGGAGCAAGTTAGGACACTCACTTACCATTATGTGAGTTTTTGTATAATAACAGTTATCACTCCTCGATTGGGATGCCTCCCTACGAAATGCTTTATGGAAGAAAATGTAGAATCCCAATTTGTTACGGATAAATGGGTCAAAGAGAATTGGGTAGCACTGATATAGTATTACAAATTACCAAGAAAATAGATCAAATTCGGGAAAGATTGAAAATGACGTAGGACCGAAAAAAGTCTTATGCCGATAGACGAAGAACTCGATAGAATTTCAAGTGGGAGACTAGGTAATGTTGAAGGTATCCCTGTGGAAGGGAATTATCCGCTTTCGTAAATTAGGAAAATTAGGCCCGATGTTTATCAGACCTTTTGAGATAATTGCTGAGACGACCCGTCCTAATCCATAAGGACGAATACAATAACATATGATTACATTGTGAGGTATTTGACCTCTATATGATACATTTTACAAACATTGCATTCTTTTTTAAAAGACAAACTTTCATTACATCGATAGTTGACAGGCATGCATACCATTTCATAATATATCAAACTATCAATGACTTAATAATAATCTTGATGAACTCACCGACTCGAATGCAACGTCTTTTGAAATATGTCATGAATGACTCCAAGTAATATCTCTAAAATGAGCAAATGCACAGCGGAAGATTTCTTTCATACCTGAGAATAAACATGCTTTAAAGTGTCAACCAAAAGGTTGGTGAGTTCATTAGTTTATCATCAATAGTCATTTCCATCATTTTTAATAGACCACAAGATTTCATATTTTCATTTCTCATAAACATCATGCATGCATATAGCCAAATGCATAAAAATCATTCATATGGATTGAACACCCGGTAACCGACATTAACCATAATGCATAGAATATCCCCACAGACATCGACGTCTGTATAATAATAATCTCGAAGTACTAAAGCCATCCATAAACATGAATGGGGGTTGTTAGGCCCAATAGATCTATCTTTAGGATTCGCGTCAATTAGGGGCCATTTCCCTAATTCTTAGGTTACTAGACTTGAAGGGCGATATTCGATTTCGATAATCCAACCATAGAATGTAATTTCGATTACTTGTGTCTATTTCGTAAAACATTTATAAAATCAGTGCATGTATTCTCAGTCCCAAAAATATATATTGCAAAAGCATTTAAAAAGGGAGCAAATGAAACTCACAATACGATATTTTGTAGTAAAAATATGCATACGACGATACTGAACAATGCAGGGTTGGCCTTGGATTCACGAACCTATATCATTTGTATATTCATTAATATACATAGTTGTAATCGAATAAGTTATATATATATATATATATATATATATATATATATATATATATATATATATATATATATATCTTATTAATGATATTATTTTTATGTTAATAATATATTTATATTTCATATATTCCTTTTATATAATAAAATATTTTGTTATGTTATATGTGTTAAATATATATATATTTATCTTTCATTTGTTTATCAAAACAATAGTTCTAATTATACTATGTTAATATTAGTAATGATAAAAATAATGATAATAATATTAATAATATACTTATGTTAATAATAATAGTTCTACTATTTTTTAAAAATGATAATAATACTAATTTTTATGAAAATACTAGTAAATAAAAGTTGTATTTGATTTCAATGATAATATTAATAATAACATTACTTATAATAATAATTATAATAAGAATCATAATAATATTAATGATACTGGTAATAAAAATGATAATAATAATAATAATTATATAGTTGTAATGATAACAAAATAACAATTTTTAGTAAAAAAATGATAATAATTTCTAATTGTGATGATCCGTCCAAATCCCTTTGGACGAATACATCATTCATCGATTTCACGGTGAGGTACTGACCTCTACATGATACGTTTTGTAAACATTGCATTCTTTTGAAAAGGCACACCATAATTGAATATCAAATTCCAAGGTTTTCTACATCTGATGATTTCTACATATAGACAATCACCGTAAATAATAGTTTACCATAATACATCCGTTGTCAATGCAGTCAAAATAAGATACATGGTGATGATTTTGTGAATGCAAAGTTTTCTTGAATAAAGCATGTATGACTCCATGCACATAGCTTGTATAACGTATAAGCAAACAGCGGAAGACTTCTAGGAACCTGAGAATAAACATGCTTAAAAGTGTCAACACAAAGGTTGGTGAGTTCATAGTTTTAATGTTGCGCATAATCTGTATATAAAGGTGGATCACAATTTTTCAGTTGTTTCATCCAGAAACGTTTATCAAAATATTCTACGAAATTGAGCACCCTGGTAACTAAACTTTAACGTCTATATAATAAGTACCCCTGTTTTAACATACATGCAACCAACATGTACAATACACGCAATCCAACGTGTACTAAACTCAAATAGCATACGTCTGTTTTATTGTTCAGGCTAGGGTTTCTATACCTGGAACAGACGGGGATGTCAAGCCCTATGGATCCATATACTACTATTCGCGCCCACCAGTTCTTATAACCGGCAGTTACTAGTTACCAAAGCTAAGGGATTTTCGGTTCAAACTCAGTGTAGAATTTAGTATGTACTTGTGTCCATTGCGTTTAAAATAAAGTGCATGTATTCTCAGCCCAAAAATATAGATTGCAAAAGCAATTAAAAAGGGAGCAAATGAAACTCACCTTAACAGCACATAAGGTCATTCACCGAAATGTGACCGAAACTCGGAATGCAAAATAACCGTAGATCTCAACCTAGAGAACATATGTTGGTCAATACATGTCTAACAAGCTAGGTCTGGTCATAGTGTATCACAATCCTAATGCTCGAGACCGACATGCAAAAGTTAACAAAAGTCATCTCAATAGTCAACCTGACCCAATATGATCTTTAAATCTATACATGTTTATTATCATAGTATAAGTCTTGATAATTGAACAAATTTATAGTTTATCAAGCTCAAAATATTATTTATTTCAGGAGCTATATTTGAATTATTATGGCAATCGAAAATATTTTATTATTTCACATAGTTTTTCAATATTTGTAAAATCAGATTATAGTGTTTATAAAGTTTTAAAACATGATAAGACAGTCAATTTTGACAATTGTTTACCAAAACGAGACATGCCTTATATAGAAATTCATTTACTCGATTAGTAATATCTAAAAATTCAATTTATCAATCTCATAGACAAGTTGTTTAAATATTAATTTACAATTTCAAACCCAATTTCAATTAACATCAAACATAATTCAGTTGACCATATCTTTTAATCCGTTTATCGAAAGCACGCGATTTCTAAATGAAAAGTTAATATTTTTTCGTCAGCTTTCCAAAAACATGCATATCATATACTTTATATCAGTAGCATATGTTTCAAATTCGTGATTTATCATAAACTATCTAACTACAAAATTAAAGCATACAAGTATGCATAAACATATATACTCGAGCACTAGACATGGATACACTATTAATATATAAAAGATAAGATATGAATGCTCACGTATCAATATTGTAGGAAAGCACGTAGACGCAATGGAGATGATAAACACTAAATTGACCTCACGAGCATACCCATGAACCATACCCATCACCTCCATAGCTATAACCCATAATTTCCTTAGCCCTATCCTACTCATAAATTCCATTTTTGAAATAACCCGCTCATGACCTTGTCGTAGTATTTTATGTATAATACTACTAATAATACTCCTAACCATAAGATTAATAATATTAATCTTAATAATAATAATAATAATAATAATAATAATAATAATAATAATAATAATAATAATAATAATAATAATAATAATAATAATAATAATAAATATATATGAAGAGCAGAGAGATATCGAGAGGTAGATGAATGCAGAAGCAGAAAACGTTTGATATTTAAAGGAGTTTGCTAGTACCTAACCCCCATGCGATTGCATGGGGTTTCAAGGTTTAGACCATGCAATCGCATGGTTTGATGGAGAAGTTCACAAAACACGTTTTCTATTCTTACCGACACATTATAACTTATTATTATATATAAATTAATATTTAATCTATATAATTAATTATATATTATATTATATTCACGTGCATAGTTAATTTGTAATTTTCGTTCCGATGACTCGTACGTTGTCTCTCGACTTATGTTCCGATTTCGGTTTCTCGAACGCCTTTTCGTACGCTTAGAAAACTAGCGGTTTACGTTTCGTGATGTGTACCTTTAACAAAAATATAGACTTAAACATCAATAAATCATATTATAAGAAGTGTAACTCATATAATTGAGCGTTGTGGTCATTTTCTTCTATAAATCATTGTCCTAATATATATATATATATATATATATATATATATATATATATATATATATATATATAATAATAATATTATTTTAAATCTAAACGTTTTATGACTAAGTTATTATTAGATTTTTATCACATTATAAAATATATATATTTATATATATTTTTATTCATGTCTAGCTACAAATATTTGTTCGTGAATCGTCGGTCAATATCATATAAATTTTAAATTTAAATTTGGTCGGAAATTTCTGGGTCGTCACAGTACCTACCCGTTAAATAAATTTCGTCTCAAAATTTGAGTGAGGTCGTCATGGCTAACCATAAAAATGTTTTTATGACGAATATGAGTCGATATGTGGGGTTTTATCATGATTGAGAAGTATGAATAAAATAATTCAATTACTCAAAGTGTATGAGTGAAGCTTATCGTAAAAGAGTGAAATGAGAAAATAGTGATTCGTCTTATCTTTTGACGTAGTCACGGTTGATTTCTGGATTTCAAGGGATTTAGAGGAAATCTTCGTGATTTGATTCTTCGGTAATCAAGAAAATTAGGATCCTCTTTGATTTAATACGGTAATCTGTTTTGATTGTTATGTCTGATATTTCGCTATAAATTGACCTCTTCCGTTCCATTATTTTCATCACTCCTACATCTTCTTCCTCATTTCATACTTCCCAATAGGTTGCGAAAATGTTAAATTCAGTCATGATTCTTGATATTTTCCTGGCTATCGTATCCTTCATTCTTCTTTTTCATTTGCCACCCGAGGAAGTTATTTTCTTCTACTATTACCTTGGGGTTATAATGTTTTTAATTCTCCCGTGTCTTTATGTTGCAATATGTATTGATATACACAGTTTGTAATTTAGGTGTTGTTGTTGAGTTTTATATTTTCCTTTATATTTCGGAGTTCCATGCTTTTGTTTCTTCTTCCCGACTTCAAGTCAAGCGAATGGTCCAGAATTCGTAGGTATGGAGTTTCAAATGATCATAATATACAAAGCAGAAAGGAAAGGTAATAGCATGATTTGATTTGTCAAAATACCAGAATATCCGAAAAAGACCGAATGATCAAGAAAAATATTTTCTTGATATGTTTAGAGGTTAAATAGAATGAAAGAGTTATGTAACATGGTTCATGATGATGGTATGATCTGTGGACCTTTATCACGTTCCATTAGAAACTCAGCATGACTTACTTTAATATAATCACGTTGATCAAGTGTCATTATAGTATACTAACTCATGCTTCAATTCCCAACGCTTCTTCAAAAACATTCATAATTTAAACTCGAAGGTTTACAGAATTTAGAAACTAAACAGTTTCCTTTATGATGTAATACAGATAACGCGAGGAGATAAATGATTTCAGATAAGAATAGTTATGAAAATATCTTCAGAAATATCGAGGATATTTATAATGAAAGATATGATGATATCTTAGAATTTCTAATATCAAATGATAATAAAGAAGATTTGTCCGTAAATATTTAGAGTCAGGAGCAAGGTATTCGTTAATGACTTCAGCAAATACTGAATCATTTGGATTCTTTGGAGGCATGTTTAGTCTTTGTGATTTGTCAACAGTCTCCTTCATAGTTTGCTCAATCCGTTTTTCAGTTCCAAATCTGAGCTTTTTCAACACACCACTCTTTATTATCAAACTTTTGGCTGTTAAGGTCGTTTACAGTTTTTGCTGCTTCATCAGCATTTTTTCAAAATTCGAAGAACTAGTTCGCAGTTTGGGCGTTTTTTAGAAACTTCACATTCGAAGTATGTAAGTCTTTGAGGTAGACGTTATATGTATATATATACCTGTTGGCGTAGAATTGCTGCAAAATTCGAGAATAATGATTCAAGCTTTTTGGTATGGTAACTACTATTACAAAATGCAGATGAGTACACGATAGGGTTTCAATGAATAAGTACAGTGATTTTTCGGAGAGGCTTAAAGATCAATGAAATTGTTGATAAGTTTACTGCTACTGTGGCGAGATATAAAGGGTTCACCGGTAACAATGATGAAGGGGAAATCGTTATAATAAGGTTTATTCGAATGAACAATTGAAGTTGATTTGCTGGAGCTGTGACAAAACTGTCTACTTTGAAAAGGGATTGAAAAGTTATTTTGTTAATAAATACCAAAGGGTCTGACACGGATACGTGTTAAACTATGACTTTGGTTTCGAGAGTTTTTCAGGTGCATGACCGTGGGTAACATGTGGTTGGATCATCATCTCGATTGTTCATTATTTGAAGTGTCTTCAGGAATTTCGAAGAGTTTGAACACAGATTGTAATCATTAATATACATATGATGTTCGAGAATTTTGAATGATACGAATATTTCTCTGGGTAGAAGTGATGTTCTAGCAAATTTTTTTTTTTTTTTGAAGTCAAAGTATAGCCTTGAATGATGTAAGGATTTAAGAGTGATGTCTCCTGTTGAGTCTTGACTTGGATTCTGATCTGTCAAAATCAGAATACGTAATCAAATTTGGATGCAAATGGTTATTTTGATTTCTAGGAAAGAATGTATATCGTTGTGAAAGCAGTGAGTATAGTTAATGATTTGCTGAACTAGAATCGAAGAATGTAACATATTAATTGTGAATTTATATATCTCTCGGGTATTACCTACCCGTTAAAATATTCTCACCATTAATATTTTGTAAAAAAGATTTTTTTTTTATTTATAATCTTTATGAAAATATACCTCCATATATATTTTCTTTAGATGTAATCAGGATTTAATGAGTTAACATAATATTAATCTCATCTGGTTTTCGATTAAAACTTTAGATATTACATAATCGCCATAGAATATTTTTCTAATGAAGTTATGAATCAATACTTCATCGATTATTATTGTTGGTATTCCTTGGTACCTACAGTGCGTATGATGTTGATGCTTAAGGTACAAATTGTGATGTTGAGGTATGTGACGCGGACGTTGTTGTTGGTGGTGGTAATGGTACTGTTGGTGTAGATGATGGTGGTACTGTTGATGCCGGTGATGCTGCTGGTGCTTGTAACCTTTGCACCATATTTTTCAAAGCCACTACCCGAGCGCGAAGCTCGTTGACTTCTTCTATTACACCGGGGTGATTGTCGGTTCGGACGAGCGGATGAATAAGATCTAGAATTTCAGATAGTATATAACCGTGACGAGACACTCTGGAAATGAGAGAGAAAATGGTATTACGAATAGGTTCGCCGGTAAGTGCTTCATGTTCTTTGCCAAGAGGGGAATGTGGTGGATGGAAGGGATCACCTTCTTCTTATCTCCAATGATTAAGTAATCTACAAACCCATCCCCAATTCATCTAGAATAGATGATGGTTAATTGGTTGCTCCATTCCGGTCACGCTGCTTTCGAAGCTCGAGGAGTTCGAGGAATCAAGTGAGAAATCCATATTATATGATCGAATAAAGGGTTTTTGATATGAGATGGGTGTTGAATACTGAATGATATCTTCGTCTCCTTGAATACGTATATATAGCAAAAAGATTCCGTAATTTACGGAGGAAATTTAGGAAAAGTGTCTAGACAAAGTCTGCTGAGATAAATATGATAAGATATGATTTGTCTATACTTCCATTTATGCAATAATTGCAGTAAGACGTGTCTAGACTAAAGAATGATAAGCAAGTAATTTCTAACAAGAAATGATAAGCAAAACTCGGTAAAAACAGATACGTTCATAGTCCAGACTCACTAATGCATCCTAACAATTACCAGTTAAACACACTAATGCAAATTCTGGTTCCCTATGACTTCAAGCTCTGATGCCAACTGTGATGATCCGTCCAAATCCCTTTGGACTAATACATCATTCATCGATTTCACAGTGAGGTACTGACCTCTACATGATACGTTTTATAAACATTGCATTCTTTTGAAAAGGCACACCATAATTGAATATCAAATTCCAAGGTTTTCTACATCTGATGATTTCTTCATATAGACAATCATCATAAATACTAGTTTACCATAATACATCCGTTGTCAATGCAGTCAAAATAAGATACATGGTGATGATTTTGTGAATGCAAAGTTTTTGTTGAATAAAGCATGTATGACTCCATGCACATAGCTTGTATAACGTATAAGCAAACAGCGAAAGACTTCTAGGAACCTGAGAATAAACATGCTTAAAAGTGTCAACACAAAGGTTGGTGAGTTCATAGTTTTAATGTTGCGCATAATCTGTATATAAAGGTGGATCACAATTTTTTAGTTGTTTCATCCAGAAACGTTTATCAAAATATTCTACGAAATTGAGCACCCTAGTAACTAAACTTTAACGTCTATATAATAAGTACCCCTGTTTTAACATACATGCAACCAACATGTACAATAATCGCAATCCAACGTGTACTAAACTCAAATAGCATACGTCTGTTTTATAGTTCAGGCTAGGGTTTCTATACCTGGAATAGACGGGGATGTCAAGCCCTATTGATCCATATACTACTACTTGCGCCCACCAGTTCTTATAACCGGCAGTTACTAGTTACCAAAGCTAAGGGATTTTCAGTTCAAACTCAGTGTAGAATTTAGTATGTACTTGTGTCCATTGCGTTTAAAATAAAGTGCATGTATTCTCAGCCCAAAAATATAGATTGCAAAAGCAATTAAAAAGGGAGCAAATGAAACTCACCTTAGCAGCACATAAGGTCATTCACCGAAATGTGACCGAAACTCGGAATGCAAAATAACCGTAGATCTCAACCTAGAGAACATATGTTGGTCAATACATGTCTAACAAGCTAGGTCTGGTCATAGTGTATCACAATCCTAATGCTCGAGACCGACATGAAAAAGTTAACAAAAGTCATCTCAAAAGTCAACCTGACCCAATATGATCTTTAAATCTATACATGTTTATTATCATAGTATAAGTCTTGATAATTGAACGAATTTATAGTTTATCAAACTCAAAATATTATTTATTTCAGGAGCTATATTTGAATTATCATGACAATCGAAAATATTTTATTATTTCACATAGTTTTTCAATTTTTGTAAAATCAGATTATAGTGTTTATAAAGTTTTAAAACATGATAAGACAGTCAATTTTGACAATTGTTTACCAAAACGAGACATGCCTTATATAGAAATTCATTTACTCGATTAGTAATATATAAAAATCCAATTTATCAATCTCATAGACAAGTTGTTTAAATATTAATTTACAATTTCAAACCCAATTTCAATTAACATCAAACATAATTCAGTTGACCATATCTTTTAATCCGTTCATCAAAATCACGCGATTTCTAAATGAAAAGTTAATAATTTTTCGCCAGCTTTCCAAAAACATGCATATCATATACTTTATATCAGTAGCATATGTATCAAATTCGTGATTTATCATAAACTATCTAACTACAAAATTAAAGCATACAAGCATGCATAAACATATATACTCGAGCACTAGACATGGATACACTATTAATATATAAAAGATAAGATATGAATGCTCACGTATCAATATTGTGATTCAATATTGTAGAAAAGTACGTAGACGCAACGGAGATGATAAACACTAAATTGACCTCACGAGCATACCCATGAACCATACCCATCACCTCCATAGCTATAACCCATAATTTCCTTAGCCCTATCCTACTCATAAATTCCATTTTTGAAATAACCCGCTCATGACCTTGTCGTAGTATTTTATGTATAATACTACTAATAATACTCCTAACCATAAGATTAATAATATTAATATTAATAATAATAATAATAATAATAATAATAATAATAATAATAATAATAATAATAATAATAATAATAATAATAAATATATATATATATATGAAGAGCAGAGAGATATCAAGAGGTAGATGAATGCAGAAGCAGAAAACGTTTGATATTTAAAGGAGTTTGCTAGTACCTAACCCCCATGCGATTGCATGGGGTTTCAAGGTTTAGACCATGCAATCGCATGGTTTGATGGAGAAGTTCACAAAACACGTTTTCTATTCTTACCGACACATTATAACTTATTATTATATATAAATTAATATTTAATCTATATAATTAATTATATATTATATTATATTCACGTGCATAGTTAATTTGTAATTTTCATTCCGATGACTCGTACGTTGTCTCTCGACTTATGTTTCGGTTTCGGTTTCTCGAACGCCTTTTCGTACGCTTAGAAAACTAGCGTTTTACATTTCGTGATGTGTACTTTTAACAAAAATATAGACTTAAACATCAATAAATCATATTATAAGAAGTGTAACTCATATAATTGAGCGTTGTGGTCATTTGCTTCTATAAATCATCGTCCTAATATATATATATAATAATATTATTTTAAATCTAAACATTTTATGACTAAGTTATTATTATATTTTTATCACATTATAAAATATATATATTTATATATATTTTTATTTATGTCTAGTTACAAATATTTGTTCGTGAATCGTCGATCAATATCATATAAATTTTAAATTTAAATTTGGTCGGAAATTTTCGGGTCGTCACACTAATGTTAACATTACTAATAATGATAATCATAATTATAGTGATGATAATAATACTAAAATGATAAGTTTACTACTAATAATAATATTATTAATACTTATAACATTAATAATGATAATGACTATAATACTTATAAGTATGGTAATAAGTATAATACTAATAATAAAAATAATAATAACAATCATAATAATAACAATAATAATAATTAATAATAATAATAATAGTTATTAATAATAATAATAATAATAATAATAATAATAATAACAATAATAATAATAACAAAATTAGGAAACTACCTCACATGAAAAGAGTTCCCAAAAAAAAAACAGCCCATGCCTGGACTCGAACCCGTGACCACCCGCTCACCCGCACACCCCTTAAACCGTCTGCTCTAATCTATTTTTCTGATTAATATCCTAACCCGAAAGTATTTAATCCGTTCTATTTAACTTCCACTACCTTCTTTTTCTTCATGAAATCAGACGACTAGAGTAATCATAATCGAGATTTTAATTGTTCGTTTTCATACTTTCATTATGAAACAGAAAAAAAAAAAATCTTGCAATTGAGATTTAAATAAAATTTTTTTGAAACAGATGAAGCTGTACGTGAGAAAAAGGAAAATATATATATATATATATATATATATATATATATATATATATATATATATATATATATATATATATATATAAACTCAATATTTGATTATAAATTCCAGAACGTTTTAGCTTACACTTTCTTCATGAAATAGTTTTTAAATCATGCCTAGAAACTATCGGGATCATCAATTTAACTTGAATCATAAAATGAACTCGAATTTCTTCAAGAACATAACAGTTGACTTTTTCAAATAAAACTTTGACCTCAAAATTCAAATTAAATAGAAAGAATTGGAAAGTGAAACCTTGCAGATAGTTTGACTATAGAATTACTAACAAAACTGCAATATTACATTTTGAAATTGTATATGAATTCGAGGTTTTGGGGATTTCACTCAAGAACAGAGGTACGAGTTATTTTTCTTGAATTTTTGATTCACTTTATCAAATTGCAGTAATGTTTAGTGGTAAATGATATTGGAGATGATTAATTGAATATTTATGAGAGTAACAGCTAGCACTCGATTAATTTATAGTTAATTGGATGTCGACTGATTCAATTCAATCAGGAACCTAAATAAAAACAAATAATAGCTTGGTACGATCGATATCGATGTGTAACAACTTGGAGACAAGAACAAAAATTGAACACTATTGGATTGAGATGGGAAACTAAATTGATCCTGTAATCGTAGGAATTTATATAATAAATATTATTAATTAAAAATTATAATTATATTAAAAATAATCAAAATACTAATAATAATATTAATAATAATAATAATAATAATAATAATAATAATAATAATATAATAATAATAATAATATAATAATAACAATAATAATAAGAGTAATAATAATAATTAATAATAATAATAATATATAATCTTGATACTAGTAATAATATTGATAACAATCCTATTATTAAGGTAAATAATAATAAAATGTATTGTTTTCTAATAAATATTAATTATCATAACACTAATAATAATTATTTTAATTATAATAATATTAGATATTAATAATGATATTAACTATATAATGGTAGTAATATTATTATTCATAATACTAATAATACTACTAATATTAATATTATTAATGATAATAATAATGTTAATAATGTTAATAATATAATAATTTATATACATCAGATTTCATAGTATATTTTAATTAATAATACTGATATCAATATAATAATAATAAGATAATAATAATATTAGTAATTATAACACCTTACATGTATTAACCTTCATATCTATATAAGATATATTGAAAATAATAATTTAACAAGTAGTGATATTAAT
The DNA here is from genome assembly GCF_046630445.1 of Rutidosis leptorrhynchoides. Classification (NCBI taxonomy): domain Eukaryota; kingdom Viridiplantae; phylum Streptophyta; class Magnoliopsida; order Asterales; family Asteraceae; genus Rutidosis; species Rutidosis leptorrhynchoides. The sequence continues at coordinate 337,828,246 of NC_092337.1, read as the reverse complement.
ATTAATGTTAATAATAATAATGGAAATAATAATAACATTAGTATAACAATTATATTTCAAACTTGTAATACATTTGATGTAATATTTAATAGGTATGTAATATATATTACATAATATCTTTTATCAATTATTGAATATTTATAAATTATATATATTACTATATATATACCATTACTTATAGATTTCATAAATATATATATTCATATCAACTTAATTATTCTGTTCATTAGTTTACACTTTTAATTTCAATTGATTAAATTGTATTTTATTATTTCAAATTATTATATATATACCTTTGTTTATATATATATATATATATATATATATATATATATATATATATATATATATATATATATATACACACACACACACACACACACACTTATTTATGTATCTATATATATTTATTTTTAACTAATTGTTCGTGAATCGTTAGAAATGGTCAAAGGTTAAATGCATTCATGAAAAATAGTTCAAACATTTTTGAGACTCAATCTAACAGACTTTTCTTATCTTGTCGAAATCATATAAAGATTAAGTTTAAATTTGGTCGGAAATTTCCGGGTCGTCATAGTTGCTCTAGTTGGAGAAGTAGTCTATCGATTATTATTACCCGAAGAGTTGAATGCTATTCATGACACCTTTCATGTGTCACAACTTCGTAAATGCTTAGGCGATGAAGGGACGCATGCACCATTATCCGAAGTTGTGGTGATCGATAAATTGAAATATTTTGAAGAACTGATCAAGGTTTTTGATTCTAAAGTAAAGGAGTTAAGAAATAAATCTTTGACATCATTGAAGGTTCAATGAAAATATAGAAAATGATCTGAATTTACTTGGGAGCCTGAAGAATGGTTGATGGTTTACTATCCGTCAGTGTATCAAGAGTGGTTCGTAAGGACACGAACATGTCAACAGGGTGAGAATTGTGACAACCCTGTTTCTGGATCTCGAGGTTTTTTTTTGTAAATTATGAGAATTTGGGGATTAAAATGCAATTTCAGATTTCAACCTAATTACCTCTTGAATGTTCCAGATATTTCATTTAAAACTTTACACAAAAGAAAAAGGAAAAAAAGGAAGAAAGAACGGGAGCAAAAGGGAGAAACCTAGGGTTTCATAAATCATCAAAATTGAAAGCTTAGTCACGAACTGAAACAAGAGAAAACTTATATGAGGCTAATCTCTAGCTAAATTTGCATCATCTTCACTTCTATTCACCATTTTGTAAGAAACCTTAACTTGTGTAAATTTTAATATTTGGGGTTTTGTTATTACTATGATGATTTAGGGAGGTAGTAGGATTAGTAGCTGTTATGAATGGGTGGTGTAATGTTTAAAACTGGTGTAATGTTTAAAACTTGCAACGGGTCTTGAACCTTAGAGTTTAAATGGAAGTAATTGAATAATTGTGTCCTTGTCTTGAGTAAGATGAATTAGGAGATATATGAGTCATTTGGGTCAAGAAATGATCAAGTATTGAATATGTTTATTTATCTTGTGCATGTGTCAAGTTCTTGATAAAAACTAATGTGGTTATGAAATGGTGTATGTTTAAATATTTTTGAAGAGTTAAGACAAAGTGAATTAAAAAAAGGAATGTATTAGTTGAAAGTCCACACTATGAAAGAGGTGTTAATGTGGGTAAGGGTTAAGATTGATAATGAAAGCTCATAACTTGATAGTAAGAATGATTAGTGGATGGGTTAAAAAGTGATATGTGTATGTATATTTTGTGTTATTAGGTTGCTATAGAGCTTACTACTTGTTTGTGCTAAATTATGGAAGCTCGACTTACAAGGTGAGTATATAGGTCGTAATTGGGTCACACATCGTTGACTTGCACTTGAGCAAGTAGTGACATGTGATTTGGACGAAATTATGTCTTACTTGTGTTTAGTTGACTAGCGTAAGCTAGAATGCTTAGGTGGCAATAAGCGTTGTGCGGTTGTCATAATTGGTTTAGGCATCGGATCTGTTAGCGTTAAAGTAGTAAAGGTTACTACATATGTTTGTATGTAAGTTGCTTAGTTATGCTTTAGATTACACTTATATATTCACTTAGTGTTTTGCTTATTCGTTTAGTTGTATGAATGTTGTAGGTGAAGTCGGTTCTAACAACAAAGTAAAGGACAAGACTTAATTTGACTAGCTTGAAGAATTCTGTTTTGGTAAGTGGATGTTCCGGTTCTAACCTCGTAAAGATACAACTACTTGAATCGAGTAACGCCCCTTTTTGTGCCATCTATAAGTAAATATTGTGTATGAATGTTAGTAACTGTTTGATTATGTGTATGTGATGAACTACTCGAATGTATTTTCAAAGCATGGGAGTCGAGTCCAAATATTTGTAGTAGTCATGGTTTTAAAATTGACTCGAACTCTTGTAATGTGATTTTGATCAGTTGGATGCAATGCAGACTTCTATGGTTGTCATAACATGCGTTGAAATGGGTTAAAATTTGGTAAGTAGAATTCGAACAGTTGAATTGCGCGCCGCACAAATTATTGCGCGCCACAGTGTATAAGGCAAACTAGACCAGAAGAGGATGTTTTTCAGATGCCTGAATTCAGCTATAATGTGCGCCGCGCAAATTTGGTAATAGGATTTCAAGACAATCCCGATTTTAAAAAAAGAAAAATACGAGTCAAGGGCGTTTCATGTTGCTTGTTTGTGGATCATGTGGCGGTTCATAAACGACGTTTTTTTTTTGTTGACGATTTAATGAAGCATTGTAACCATTGTTTTCTTTTTCTTGGCTTTGTCATAGAGGTAGAGTCGTTTTAAACTAGAGTTCATGGCTCATTGAGCCATTGCCTTTTCTAGCTCCTTGCTATAGAAATTGTTGATATATATCATTTTTGATGTTTAAAAAATTTGATATTGAATTTATAAAAACTACTGATATTGATAAGAAATAAATTGTTAATTATTATATCACTAATTATAATTTATATGAAAATTTTGTAATGATATCATATAACCTTTAAATAAGTTATTTAATATATAGTAGCTTTGTGATATTATACTTGAAGAAGTGAAAGTGAAATTAATTTCTCCGTAATATTTAATATATGAGAATAAAACCTCATTCAAAAAAAAAAAAAAAAAAAAAAAAAAAAAAAAACTAAAAAATTGCTTTTGATGGAATATGTGTCCTTGTGGGACACCAACATACATTAGGTATTGATTGTCTTTAAAACATTGTTAGAACTTGATCCTCATCCCTCTCAGCTAAACTAAGAAACATGGTCTTTAAGTAGGTACGTTGTCCCTTTTTTATAATGGATGTTGTCTTGTAAATGTCATTTTGTACATTCTTCCCCCCTATGTAACAAAATCAGAATTAAAAAATGGGTGATCAGTTTGTTCAGCTTTATTTAAGAGGATTAAATAAATTACTAGAGGTACAAAAGTACATCTTGATCTAATTGGATCATGTTTATGAAGCTAGTATGAAGCTTCCCAATAAGATATTATGATCCAATGCACATGTTATAAATTGGCATTACAAATAAATAAGTCTTTGTATCTCAACTAGTTATATGTGGCTTAATTAGATTCTGAAAGTGATCATGATTATCACTTTATAGAATTATTAAGATCGCTCACAACAATATATGACCGAAAACTTACAAAACGGATTGCTATAGTAGTGTCATGTCATCAATTTTTCAGAAAGACTGAATGTGCATAAGATGACATTGTTTTGAATTATACGATTATCAGTAATACATTAATTATTACTATGTAATTACACACAGAATAAACGTAATGGGCCCACCACATTACCATCTATCTTTGGTTGGAAGTTTCCTCCGAAAGACGAAATGAAGACATGGTGTGCCATAAGAAGCCGGTGAAGATGGTGAGAAGATCATACCAATGAAGAACAATTCAAATTGACATGTCTAATAAGGTTATAAATGATCGAAGTCGGTTTATAGAACTTAATGACCATTCACAAAAATATCTTTCAATCTCTTAAACCAAATCTTTTTTCAATCGCCCATACATCGTAGTAATCAAATGCAATAGTACAATAATTACTACGAACAATTGTATCTTATATTTAAACACTTAGAACGAAGTATGATCATTACACTACGAACAATTGTATTCTTGTTGATAATATGTTTAAGGATGCCAAAGTGAAACATGTAAGAAAATCGTAAATATTTATTTATTTGAAGTTAATCATTACACGCTTTTGTGGGGTAAACACATGTCGGTTGTGGTTTGTCTCTTGCTAAGCTTGAAAAACATTCTAGTGTATTGAAGAGACATGGCCCTCTTCAGAGTAGGTTTCTTGTTTCTTGTCTCTTATTATTAAATGTGTTTTGTTTCTTCCTCAAAATTCTTAGAACAAACGACAATTCAGAATTTAATTGTAAAGATATATTTTACAAGTGTGATGTAATCTTTGTTTTCCTTTTTATTTAATTAAAGAAGCATGTTTAGATTAATTATTTCCGAGTAATTACCAAGTACAAGTACATATTGATCTTCTTGGATGCTGATCAAACTAAAATAGTTTCGTGTGGATAGATTTCGGGTTTGAGTGATTGATTTAGGAAAAAGAGTAAGTCGAATGTTTTAACTCCAATAATTGTGCAAACCCTGATTTGAAATCTGGATTCCAAGAGCGTAAAACAATCGATTGAATTAACCTTATTCGATCGGAATCGAATAAGCTAATATCTTGGAGTGAAGATTAGCTCCGACGATGATCGGAGTGCTGATCGGGATTGAGTTAGCGACTCGAGTAATGCTATCGTAATTAACTTGAGCAAAGTAACATTATTGCATCCAGTATCGTGTGAATGAATGATCTTGTCAGCGTATTTATAGATGTTGTGAGGGAATGATGACGTGGCACATGTCTCTTTCATGGTTGTAACAAACTTTGCCAATTCCGAGGGGTGACGTGGCACCTGTCCTTTTCATGGGAATAATCGAGCAGATCCTAACAAACTTTCTTAGATTTGTGGGCTGACGTGGCATGCAACTTGCTTGCATGCTTGTTCCGGGATGAAGTGTCTGTTCCGGGATAGTGCACTTTCTCCGGGACGACGTGTTTGACCCGGGAAGGTGTCTTTATGTCGGGTTGGAATACCGAACCGGGAAGTGGTGACGGTACCGGTGGCCTGTTGGTTCCGGTTAAGGCATCACGGTGCTCTCAGTCTAGCCGGGAAGGTTTTGCTTTCTATTTATTCCAAGTGTTTCTTCACGGTTATAATCATCATGACTGGCTACATGATGCCGGTTACGTGTATGTCATCCGGGCTCTCAGTCTAGCCATTCGTTCGGCGTGGTAAAGTAGCTGAGATGATGTCGGATGAATGTTGGGAAAGGGTCCGTCTTCCGGGACGGTCGGTGCCGGGTAAGATCCATGTCGGGATGCTTGCTTGTTTTGAGACGGGTCATTATGCGTATCATTAAGTCCCCCAGTTTGGAAATGCCAGCCGTAATGGCTGTGTTATCAAACTTAAGAAACTGTGTCAAGCGCCTGAGTGGACGTGCATCTGAAAAGATGCTTTTTTTGCAACTGTGTCATTTTTAATGATTATATTCCGTTTATCGATATCTTGAAACATTTCCAAGAGACAACTGTATGCCACTTTCATCATTGCTTCTTGCGTCCCTCGTGGCTATAAATAGCTGCGATTATCATCTGATTTTTTTCACTTTTCTTACTTCCAACTATGCTACACTTGTGTCTTCGACACCGCTTCATTTTATAAATTCTCAGCCTTCAAAAATTGCCTTTCGTTGTATGAATAACCCCTTTGCTTGGTTAATCATTGATGTTGTTGTTGTTGTTGTTGATGCCCAAAGATGGCGCTGCCGTTATTTGCTGAGGCATATTACTCACAATATTGGTAAGTGTTTGTGTGTTTTTCCTTTTCTGTTTTCTCTTCTTGTGCGGCCTTCTTACTGTTGTTTTATTCTGTTTCAGGCTTCGGTGTGGATCTAAAGATTTGTTTTGAATCTTTGAATTTTTTCGAACGTATTCCGCCTTCAACTGCGGATAGACTGGAAACTACTGAACGCCGATGGTCGTTCGATGTATCTCTTGTCATCCCATTGGTCGCCGCGTTGTTGGATCTCCCGGATTCGAAGAATACGATACGTTTGCGCTCGGATAACTATGTGCTATGCGCATCTCCTGCGAACGAACGTTGGTATTTGTGCTTCCGGTTGATTTCAGACATCAAATTACGACCCGTGGCGGTAACGGACATATGTCTGTCTTGCGATTATCCCGATACCAGCTGACCCATGTTGGCGATTGCTCGTTGAGAGCTTTTGATTTCTTTCAACATATGTGCCCATTTTCACTTCCTTTGTGGGTGAGCTTAACAGATCATATATAAGGGTTTCCTTTTGTTTGTATAGGATTTGATGTTATTTCTGTGCTAAAACCATAGGTTGTCAGGGTTTTCAGCTTTTATACATGTAGCTTCTGCGCTTAGTAATGAAATACTGTGATATCTTTGTGTTTGTCTTCTGTCTTGAAATAAACTTCTACACGGGATACGGATGACAAATATGCTTGATGAACTGCTTTTATTTCTGTCATTGTCTTTGTACTGATGTACCTTGTTTTGAAATTTTGTAACTGTAACTGTGGAGTCATCTGTGAATCCCCTTGACTTTCATTTGTGTGGTCAAAATGAAAACCCATCATAATATGCTCATACTTTCTATAGCACCGGGTGGCTCTTGTCAGTTTAATTTTGAGGATTTGGCCGAGGGCTAATCTGAATTTACCGGGAGGGACGAGTTTGTCCGATCGTTCTCTAAGTTCAACATTAACTATGATGTCAACAAAGATATCGTCTCTAAAGGGTCTTCCCCGAATATGTTAGGATCTGTTTTCGCCTTTCCTGTTGATAAGGCGAGAGCTGCTCGGGTCCGAGCTCTTGTGGCTTGTACTACTGCTTTCCTGATCGGTCTTAACCGGGAAAAGAAGCTTGTCATGACCTAAGAGTCTATTGTTCGGGATCTGCAAGTGAAGTTGAAGGCTGCTTTTGGGGAGCTTGACCGATTGAGGTCTGAGCTTCCGTCTTCCCTGAAAAGGTGTATGGCTTCGCCGTCTGTGATGGGGCCATTTGGTTCTTATTTGAAGTGGTTTGGCGCTTATGTTTTAGCTTGTACGGAAGCATCATCTCGGATTCGATATTTCTCTTAATCCAGAAATGGCCGATAGGGTCAAGGTGAATGCCTTTCAGGAGGTTCGTACGACGCAGGCAGCGGTGAATAACATCCGATTTAAATAATTCAAGAGTTTGTGTGCCGAGGAGAGTACGATGGTCAACCAATTGTTAGAATATAAGTTCTTGGTTGTTTTTTTGGACATTTGTATTGTATCCGAGATATGTATCTCGGATACCAATTTTTGTAATGGTTACTCTATTTTGGCTGTGTAACCATGTGAATATTTATGTGATTATCATACTTTCTTGTTGAACTAGTTCATTTCTTCATATGTATGTGATAATGCTCCAAATGAACATATATTTAGTCTCAATATCACACCAATATGTAAAGTTTTTAGTTGTAATTATTCTATTTTTAAGTTGTAATCGTTTAAATAAATAAATGTGAAGATGAAGCACGAAGATTAAAGAATTGAAGAAAAAGTGCCACTAAAGCCTGAAAAGTGCCACTAAAGCCATAGTGCACTCAAAAGTGCCACTAAAAGTGAGTTAAAGACTTGCGCGGATTTTGGGAGTTAAGGAAAATAATTTTTGTGCAAATTACAAAATCGCGAAACGCAAAGTACAAGATATCTACGCATACGAAAAATCGTTCGAGAAACCGGAACCGAGACATAAACCGGGCGTAAAAGTACGAGACATCGGAGCTAAAATTACAAGTCAACTATGCACAAGAATATAATATAATATATATAAAATTATATATATTATATTATATATTAATATAACAGCCACCCACGTTTTAAACTCAACTTGTGAGCTAGAACAGCTGGCCATGCGATCGCATGGCCAGGAGGTGTATATATCATGCTATCGCATGGGAGCAATTTACTGGCCAGGTCTATAAATTACAACATTTTTGGCCGAATTAGGAGCACATCTACACACTCTTCTCTCTTCTGTAATATTTATATTTATATTATAATTTTAATTTAAGTTAATTTTAATAATAAAATTATGGTTTAGTTGGGTTATTGTAAGAAATATTTTACGGGTTTTAAGTCGAAACTCTGTCCGGGTAACGCTACGCGATAAATAATCACTGTAAGCTATGTTCTTTATTTTTCAATTAATGTATCGTAAGTAAGTTATTATTACGCTTATTTAATCCGAAGTAATCGTGATGTTAGACTAAATATTAAAGGCGGGGTTATTGGATTTTGTACCATAATTCGAGTTTGGATAAAAGACCGACACTTGTGGACATTGGACTATGAACTATTAATAGATGGGGGGTATTGTCTAATTAAATGACAACTCATTGGAATCCGTCGAACCTATCTTCAAATTAGTTAATCTAATACTTATTAAATGATTATACATGTCCTCTTTAGTGACGTTTATACGACATCTTTTACAAATCATTTAATTTAATCAATTGGATTGGGTAATTTATTATTCATTATGGCCAAGTGAATAAATTAATGTATCATGGACTAATTATAACAGGGGTGGATTACATACAAGGATAATTGGTGTAATTGTTAACAAAGTATTAAAACCTTGGATTACACGCAGTCGATAACCTGGTGTAATTGTTAACAAAGTATTAAAACCTTGTTACAGTTCGAATCCCTAATTAGTTGGAATATTTGACTTCGGGAATAAGGTTAATTTGACGAGCATTTTATAATTATGATCGATGGACTATTATGGGCAAAACCCAGATAGGTATCAAATAAATCAGGACAAAAGACAATTAACCCAGAGTAATAAATTAAAATCAAAACGTCAAACATCATGGTTACGGAAGTTTAAAAAAGCATAATTATTTTATTATATTTCTCATCGTAATTTTATTTACTGTCATTTTATTTATTGTCATTTTAATATTGTTATTTATTTTACGCACTTTAATTATTGTCTTTTACCTTTACGCTTAAAATATAAAATCGACAAACCAGTCATTAAAAGGTAAAACCCCCTTTTATAATAATAACACTTATATATATATATATATATATATATATATATATATATATATATATATATATAAATATAGTTGTTAAAAATATAGTACGTAATCACTAGCTCCCTGTGGAACGAACCGGACTTACTAAAAACCACACTACTCTACGATTAGGTACACTGCCTATAGTGTTGTAGCAAGGTTTAGGTATATCCCATTCTATATAAATAAATAAAACTTGTGTAAATCGTATAATATTTCGTCGTATTTCGTAGTAATTATAATAGTATTTCGTACTACACCTCGCACACATCAAGTTTTTGGCGCCGCTGCCGGGGAACTCGGCGAAACGCTATATTTTTAATTTATAAAAATATAATTAAAAAATGAAAAAAATATAAAATAATAAAAAGAAAAAATAATAATAATATATTTTTAAGATTTTGTATTTTTATTTTAAAATATAAGTTTGTTTTAATTTATATAAATTTTCTTTTTAATATTTTGTAAAATTAAAAATCAAATAATAATTAATATATTAAAAATTGGGCCAAAACGGATTAAAAGCCCAAGACTTATGTAACGACTCTGGTTTTTCTAACGTATAATTATTAATATTTATTATTAATACTTGCTCTTTATTAAAAGTATTTTTATACATTTACTTGTTATCGTATTTGACTTTACATGTCCCGACTCGTCTTTGTGACACATGTACTTTTCACGAATAATATTTTGAATATTATTTACGTTCATGATTAATTATTAATCATTTTTAATTAACGAATATTAGTAGTTAATTACTTGGGCTTTACTTATATAATTATTGCTTACTTACTTAGACTTGGGCTTTTATTATTTGATATGGACTTGGAAGCCCACCCTACTTTCTTAATGGACTAGTTAGCCCAACATTATGCTAATGACTTATTAAGGTTTAAACTTAGATTAATTAAGTTAATGATGAAGAGACTTGTCACAAGCATGCTTGCACCAAGCTCCCATGCAACTTAACTTTAATTCATTTCTAGCTTTCACCACCTCCCGACACAAGAAAGTGAGCTACTGACCTTCCTCTTTGAGCCCATGGCCGACGGTTTTGGGAGCTTAGGAGGGGAGTTCCATTTTCAAACTTTGTTACTTATTTACTTGTATCTTATTTCATTTTTCACACAAACTTACACTTCACTTTCTCTCTCACTTTTCTCTCTAACTTGTAAGTAACAAAACTCTTTTTTTCTCTTCTTTTCTTCTTTGAAAACCGCCACCATCATCATCAAATTACTTGTTCTTGTTTGTTGTTTACTTACTTGTTGTTTGTTGTTGTTTACTTACTAGTTGTAAGAATCAAACTTTCTAGTTTATTCTTCATATTATCTTGTTTATACAAGAACATACAAGAACTAAGGAGAGTCAAGTTATAGTTTGATTCCTCCATAATACTTGTTAAAAAGAAAAGTTCATGAGCCTTATTCATACTTGTGTTCATGTTTATAAACTTAAGGTTTACTTTCTTAAAGATCAAAGCCTTGGCTTGAATCTTTCTAAGTATGAACAACCATGAACTTATTACTTGTAGATTTAATTTATTTCTTCGATTTGTACATGTTCAATTCGTGATTTACATATATTGGTCAAGTATTACTAGTTAATCTTGATCTCATATTTCTTGAAACTAAAGTTAAACTTTATAAGTTCAAGAACAAGGAAGTATAACTTTCTAGTTATAACTTCATACACTTATGTTAGATCTAAGTTTCTATAGCTTATGGTCTTCTAATTTTGTTGTAAATAAAAGCTTATAAGCTTACATACATTTTACAAGTTGAAAATCTAAGTTTCATAACTTATGGTTTCATTAAAGTGAAGATCCAAGTTCTATAACTTAGGATCTAACTTAAGAACACTAGATCTAGACTTTCTGGTCTAGGATCTTTAAGATCTAGCTAAAATCTAAGTTTTACAACTTAAGATCTTGTTTATTTAGATTACTTTCAAGTTTGTAGCTTAATATTACTTTTATAACTCATGTATGTGTCGGATCTAAGATCTTGATGTAACTTTGGTTCATCAAACTACTTACAACACTTAAATGAGTTGTGCTACTTATCTTAGACTTATACTAGTGTTATGATGGTAAAACCTTGGTTAAAATGATGCAAACACATCAACGAGTTGTACACTTGAAGCTATACACATCAAGGATGAGAACCGTGATGAGCATCAAGCACCAAGAACCCACCGGAACACCTTTACTTACTGTTTCTGGAACTGATCAGTAACCTGGACTACTGGAAATGTTTATTTTCAGCTAGTTCGGTTCGCGTAGATGATTTTCCGTTTAGACCTCGTCTTAATCCGAGTTACGGTTTAGGATCTATGGCCTCCCGAATGTCACTACACCCTATTAACGTTGTGCTGAAATTTCTGACCTACTCACACTTAAATCGTCACCACGGTCAAAGGAAGACTAGTTTGGTTCTGGAAATTGGTCAGCCTCTAGGGGGCTCATATACGGAGCCATGGCCACTGGTCTCACCTCATTTCAGTTTGTATAGAGGTCGTGGTGACTGAACGAAGTCAGCCTTTATTTCAAACTCTATTCTTAATTGAAACTTACTTTACACTTTTTGTTTTATGATGAATGATGATGGTACTTAAGACCTAATTTACATACTTTTAAACCTTTGGGAATGATTTACTGACTTAGTAACTTTTGACTTAGGTTGAGGACCTTTCGGACCAACCACTTGCTTACTATTCCCGCGTATCGACTTTTACTACTTTCCACTGTGAGTTATAGCATCCCTTTTTACTTTAACTATTTTGGAAACTGAGAATACATGCGCATTTTACGTTTTACATACTAGGCACGAGTACTTAAACTTTATATATGTGTGGGTTATACAACGGCATAAACTTTCCCCTTAGCTCGGTAACGTTTAGTCATTGGTCTTTGAATCGGTGAACGCGAATCTTAGATATGGATCCATAGGGTTTGACATCCCCACTCGGGCTAGTAGCGCTAGCATTTAATGGGTGTTTAATACTTCGTAAACTTACGCACTCGCCAAGTGTACTTTTAGGGGGTGTTATTTACGTTAAGTTAGTTACCAAGTGCCCACGGTTATACATATACTTTTCATACTGTTTTGAAACACTGAAATCTCGTGGCCTACCTTACATTACTGTTATACTTAAACTATTGCTCACCAACCTTTGTGTTGACGTTTTTAAGCATGTTTTTCTCAGGTGCTTAAGGTTTGATTGCTTCCACTGTAGTTGCCATGCTTTGTAGACTCCCGCTGCGTTTATTAGAGATGTCTTACCATGAAACGTTTATTTTGCATTCAAACTATGTTACTTTTGAAGCAATGAATTTGTAACGACCATTGGGTCACGTACTATTATTATCGCCTTCTATTCGTAGAGGCACATTATCGTATGTTAAACATTTGGCGTTGGTTATGACGTCACCTTTTCTTATGAATGCAAACTTATTTTAAAACAGCATATAGTGTTTGACCTTGTAATGATCCTGTTGTTGATGATCCGTACATGTTAATTTTGTACGGGGCGTCACATTTGGTATCAGAGCATTGGTTGTAGGGAATTAGGTTGCATTTGTAAGTCTAGACCGGACCGAGTAGGATTCACTAATAGGACTAATCTACAACTTGCTAGTTTACTTGTTTCTGCGGAACTTGCTGCATGTTGCTGTTTACTTTTACTGCTATAAGCCGTATACTATTACTCGCTTTCACAACTGCATGCTATTACCTGCTTTCGATTGCATGATACTTGTCGTTATTACCATGCTACTTACTGAAGATTCCAGCTCCACTCATTCCAGGACCCTCGGAGCCACAGCACCATTCCAGTGGTGCTGTGATTCCTGGGGAATATGGTAATGTTCCGTTCCGTAATGAGCATAATCATTGGGCTAGACGCCTACCTGATGGACGTGTCGTGCCGATTCCACCCAGCAGATACCGACTGATGACTACCGGCAGAGCACATCCACCTTCCGATGATTCCGACGACTCATCATCTGACGACTCATCATCCCACGACTCTAGCGACGATGATTCCGACGAGGACCCTGAGGAGGCACCCATGCAACCACCCTCTACCCCGCCGAAGAAGCGGTATCGTTTTGACGGTACCATTATTCCAGGGGTTAACGGAGGTAGGTCATTCGTTAACGCACATGGACTGAAGGTTAGAGTTACCACCCATAAGCGGCTTGTGCCGTATCCTGCTGATCCATTCATACGTAAGGCTCCCCGTTACACAGCATCTACTTCTGGTGCTGGACCGTCTGCACCACCAGCTCCACCAGCATCATCTGCACCACCGGCACCACCTGCACCATCAGCACCGCCAGCCCCACCAGCCTCTCCCTCTGTCAAGGAACTGACGAGGGAGGTGGATACCCTCCGTGCTCAGGTAACTGAGCTCAAGGACCAGGTGTCCCACATGATGGACATCCTTTACCCACCATCACCATAGGGCTTTTGTATTAGATTCTTTATGTAATCCCGTTTGTAGTTTCATGTTTCACTCATGTATTGTACGAATCTTATGCGAATGTATGCAACTTTTTATTAATGAATGGAACTTTGGGTTGTTTAATCTTTGTACGGTGTTCTATTTATATTACTGTATGATAATTTTGTGGTATCTGAATCTATTTACGTTACTTAATTAGCATGTGTTGTGTTGATTACATGTGTTTGCCATACTGTATTATTATTATTTGAATACTGGATTTTGACTTGAGTCAAAATTTTTGTTTAGAAGATCAATGGCCAACGGAAGATCAACGCCCACAGCAGCACAGATCGAAGAAATGATCACTGAACGAGTAGCCGCAGCTTTAGCGAAAATGAACCCCCAAGCCCCACCAGTTAACTAGCCCATTCGTAATGGGTTTACTTATAAGGAATTCCATAGCTGCAAGCCCCACAACTTTAGTAGTACTGAGGGGCCAGTTGGTCTCACTAGGTGGTTTGAGAAATTAGAATCTGTGTCCGTGTAAGCAACTGCTCAGAGATGAACAAAACAAAGTATGCCTCATGTACGCTGTCGGACGGCGCCATAACCTGGTGGAACACACTTGCTCAAGCTAAGGGTATTGATGAGGCGTATGCTACTACGTGGGAAGAATTTAAAGGGGCCATGATTAAGGAGTATTGCCCCAGGACAGAGATACAGAAGATGGAAACTGAGTTTTGGGGACTGAAAGTGGTAGGAAACGATCTTGATAGTTACAACCGTAGTGAAATGGCCCGTTCATATTAATTATAAACGTTTCATATTAATTGGGTTCTTTGCGAGGTTTTGACCTCTATATGAGACGTTTTTCAAATCTTGCATTCGTTTTTAAAAACAACCATTAACCTTTATTATTGAATAAAGGTCTTAATGACATAATTTAGATTGTCTATTAAAGACAATCTCCTCAAATAAATAAGTTTTTACACAACCCATTACAATATGATCAAATATATTACAACAAATACTCCGAATGCAAGTTTAAACAATATAAACAATTATGCCGACTCCAAATCTTGACCTTGGGTTGGCATACGACAGCGGAAATGTTTTTAATATTCACCTAAGAATAAACATGCTTAAAACGTCAACAAAAATGTTGGTGAGTCATAGGTTTAATTTCTATATAATAATCATAACATTTAATAAGCCACAAGATTTCATTTAATTAAATGCGCAGGATCATTACAACTGCAAAAATCATTCATACGGTGAGTCGCCTGGTAACCGACCTTAACATAGAGCGCTTAAGATATCTGGCATCATACATTCCACTATTCAAATGTATGACAAGAACCCTTCGAAGTACTAAAACATTTCTACTATTCGAAAATGGGGGTGGTTGGTGCCCGTAGATCTACCTTTAGGATTCGCGTCAATTAGTGTTTTTCACTAATTCTTAGGTTACCAAGCATAATAATAATAAGTACAGATATCCGGTATAACAAATTAATCATAGAATGTAGTTCCATGAACTTGTGCTTATTTTGTAAAACATTTATAAATATTGCATGTATTCTCATCCCAAAATAATTTAAATAGTAAAGATGGGACTATAACTCACTTGTGATGATTTCCGAATAGATGGTGATAAGACTTGGCCTTTTGACAAATTCACGAACCTAATAATAATATTCTTGTGTCAAGATATATATATATATATATATATATATATATATATATATATATATATATATATATATATATATATATATATAATATTCCATACTTATGATACTTGTGATAATTTTAATTGTCCATTGTTAATAGTCCAACGTTCGTAGTCCAATAGTCCAATAGTCCAATAGTCCAATAGTCCAACAATATACATATATATATAAATATAAATGCGTATATTGTGTTAGAATTCACTAACACTATAATATATTGTCTTAATATAATAAGACACATAATATGTATATTGTCTGAAGCAATCCGCGACCCATTGTATACATGTCTCAGGCTCGATCACAACTCAAAGTATATAATATTTTGGAATCCACTTTGACCCACAGCTAACTCAAGATTACTGCCAATGGTGTCTAATAGTTCATTCCAATAATATATATAGAATAAGTCAAAATTATTTGTCAAAACTTTGTATACGAGTCCACGGTGATCAAGTCATATATATATGGTGCCTTACGATCTTTATTAAGACTATAATATATTGTCGTAGAACTTAATCACGACTATTATAAATTGTATTTCCATAAGTTCGGGAACAAGACATGTATAAATACATGTAGGATACAAGGTAAGTTAGCTAGGATAAGTTAGCATCCATTTTTATAAATCATGTCCGTAGCTAAAAATTAAGAAAAATATCCAATTTTGTTTTACCCATAATTTCTTCGTTAGAAATCCATTTTGAGTGATTCGAGTTGCCATGGTTTCATATCGAACTCAACATTATTAATCTTAACAGAAAAAGTATAGGTTTATAGTTGAAAATACAGCTTAGGTGTCAAATAAGAGAAGATAGTCATATCCGTCGTAAGAACGACATCTTGATGACCCTTTTGAAAAACATACTTCCACTTTGAGTTTAACCATGGATTTTGGATATATTTCATATCCATATAAAATAAGATTTTTCACCAAAGAAAATCTTTTAATTCAAAGTTTAAGATAGGTTTTTAAAATTAAACCCAAAACAGCCCCCGTTCGACTAAGACGGCGTATATTCGATTTTAAGGTATTTTTCGTGTTTACAAGTTTTATATCCTTATGTTAGCTTGACATACTGTCATAATACATGTGTTGAAGTGTTTTAAAAGTCAAGTTAGAAGGATTAAGTTTATTTGCAAACAAGTTTAGAAATAATCTAAACTATGTTCTTGTTGTTATTAGTTATAACTCAAAATAAGATAGCCATATGAATACGAATTGAATAAGATTATGAATAAGGTTACTACCTCAAATCAAATGAGTAAAGTTGCTGGAGAAATAAGGAGAATATCTTGAGTTCAAAGATACCTTGATGGCTTGGAATTCTTGAAGTGTTCTTGATCAAACTTTGTTATGATGATTATAACTTGGATTATGAGACCAATACTTGCTGAATTGAATGGAGGTTTGAGAGAGTGTTTGAGTATGTGTTTAGAGAGTAAAATGATGTAGTTAATTGGAATGAAATGGATGGTTATTTATCCTACATGTTGGCATCAAAATGGGGACAACAACATGGCTCCATGGTTTGTAATTTTACGCATTTAGTCATACTAGTTTCCAAGCCATGGTTCCCACAAGTCTACATCATGTTTATACATGTCTCACAACTGATTGAGGGCTGCTAAGATCAATGATTTGGTATGTATATACCTGTTAGGACCCCGAAGTTGTATAATGTTAATGTGAATTAAGCTTAAATGAAGGTTCCTTAGAAGAGGGCTATATAAGGAACCTATGTAGTCCTAATTAGATAGCCATTGTATTGTAACCGAGTTCTAGAAGCTGTGGAATTTAATTTGTACCGATTCTCTCTAGTACCGAGTCTCCTTCTTACATACCGAATCTCATTCTATCTTATCATTTCTCTCAATCTCAACATGATCTGACCTATCATTTGGTATCAGAGCAACCAGGAAGTGATTCTACATCACTATATCGATACAGAGATTGTAGTTTACAGAATCTGAACACTATCGGTATATTGAATCAGATTCGGTATTATCGAATTTGATAATCTGACGTTCAGATTCTTGTGATAAGTTCAGCGAAGGTGTATTAGGTCTATTAGAAAGAGTTTCGATCATCATTACAACTTTTTAACTTCAATTATGGAGAATCAAGTTGATTTTTAGAGTTTGTGGCTAAAACTCTCAGTATTGCTTAATTCAAGCTTGATTCTAGTGTTTTGTGAAGATTTAAAGATTCAGTTGTGTTCGTGAGGTGTTAAATCACATTTCTGTCGGTTCAATTTCTTCAATTCTTCAAGTTATGAAGATTTGATCAACATTCGGTATCGTAACTGTCATACCGAATCTGCTTCATTACTGGAAATTCATCTTAAGTGTTGCAGATTGTGGTGTGTTTGTGATTCTATCACATTCGATTTGATCATACGCAGCTAATTGGTGTGGTTTGAGAAAGGATTCTGTTGTATTTCTAAGTTTTAGACTTAGACTCGGTATTGTCAACTGCTACAGTTGACATTCGGTATTCTATACATTTGGTATCTTTGATATTTTGTGTGATACTAACTTGTTTCCTTATGCAGCAAGGTTACAGAATCTAATTCAAAGGGATTGAATTGAGTTTGAACTTCAAATTCATACAGAATCTGACTACCAAGTCAGATACAGAATCTGATTTTCTGTATCACTTAATCCATTGGTTTTAAATATTCTGAGGCTTCAAGTTGTGTGGTTACCGAATTTGGGTGTGTTACTTGTGATTCTTATCAGTTTCTGATACAGAATCTGGTATACCGAATTTTTACCGAATCTGCTACAGTACCGAACCACTTACCGAATCTGCTACTGTACCGAATTTTTACCGAATCTGACATTCTTGTTAGATTTTATACTGAACCCTGATCATAGATTGTGTTTAATACCGAATCTATACCGAATCTACCTCAATTTAAGATGTCTACTCAATATACTCTTATCATTGGATCAGATTCTCGACCTCCAGTGTTGTTTGATGGCAAGTACACTCAGTGGCTTCATCGTATTACTCAGTACATAGACTATAAGGGTGAGAAAGCTAAACATATTTGGGCTTCTCTGCGAGATGGTCCAGTTGTTGATTTTCATCCGGATACTGGTATGCCAATTCCAGTCTATGAACTTTCTGGTGATAAACGTGAAAGAGCTCAGGGTGACATAGAGGCTAAGAATATTGTCATGCAAGCTATCCCATATGAGCTATTTAAAAATGTTGATAGCAACACTACTGCAAAATATGTATGGGATGAGATCAAATGACAACAAGAAGGTTATGACATGTCAGATGTTACTAAATTGAATAAGGCTCTGGGAAGCAGGAACCAGAAGAGCTACTCAAGGATACCTACCGTTGTTTCAATGGTGTTCTCAATGAGTTGAAAAGGTGTAAGATTGTAAAAGTACATGCTGAAGTCAACATGAAATTCCTCAAAAAGCTCAATGCTGATTGGCTTCCTTATGGAACCATTGTTCGATCTACCAAAGAGATTGACAAGTTGACTATTCATGAGCTTGTTGGAGTTTATATGCATTACCAACCTGAGGTGTCTAAACTTCAAGAAGGAAGGAAAGAGTCATCTCCAAGTGATCTTCTTGCTCTAATTGCCAAAAAGAAGAGCAAATCATTTTTCAAAAGCTTGTCCAAGAAAGTGCATGTTGAAGAATCAACCGATTCTGAAGAGTTGAATCTTTCTGATGTTGATGATTCACACCTTGAATTAGTCAAGATGGCAGCCACGTTCACAAACACCTTAAACAAACACAAGTTTAAAGGCAAATCAAGCAATCAACGCAAACACTCATCATCTTCCTCGTACTACAAGAAAGCTGATCAATCCAAACAACAACGTGCTGATGATTCCAACAAGGAAGATTCAATCTGTTTCAATTGTGGCAAAGCTGGTCATTACTCTCATGAGTGCAAAATGCCTAAGAAGAAGGACGCAGCTTACTACAAGAAGAAAATGTTGATGGCTAAGATTGTGGAAACTGGGGGAGAGCTGAAACCGGTTGATGATAATTGGTTTAACTGGACTGATGATTCAGACTCAGAGGTGGAACATGCAAATGTTTGCAAGGTGACCAAGCTCATCAAAGCTAAGGAAGCATTGGAGAATTCTGACTCAACATCTGACGATGATGAGGTACAATCAACTGAAATCTCACATGATTTTATAAAAATGCAAAATGACTTGATGAAGAATCTGGTCTCAATGTCAAAAGAAGTCAAAGGCTTAAAATCTGAAAACAAGGTTTTAAAAGACAAAATCAAACTTTCTGAGACCAAACCATCTTCATCCAAATTACAATCGGAATTGCAAAAGTTGACCGTCCAACTCAGCTCCTCGGAATCTGAGTTGGAAAATCTTAAAAAGACAATTCATCCGATTAAAGTCGAACAAACTGATTATTGTTTAAAATCTGAACGACTTGCAGAAAAAGTTCAATTCTTAGAAAAAGATCTTTCTGATTTAAAAAACCAACATGAACCCACACTTTCAAAGCTAAACAAGAAAATTATTCATTTGGAAAACGCAATAATTGAAAAAAGACACTGAAATCTCTTCATTGTCAAAAGAGTCTGTTCTAATGAAAGCTCAACTTGCTCGATATGAGGAAAAACTCTATCGAACAGAGCAATCCAAAGCTATCATGGATATGGAACTTTCAAAACAAATGATTTTCATGAATAGACCAAAAACGATTCATGGTGAAAAGTGGGGGTTGGGTTTTGAAGATCCTAAGATCTTAGATGGAGCTTCCAAAAAGATTCCAGAATTATATCATTCTGATTACTTTCAAGCTGGTTTACCACCGCATTTTGTGTATTCTTCTGATGCTGATTTTGATGATATTATTGTTAATCGCAAATCTAAAAAATACCATCAAATTAGCTTAATGTATGAGAAAATTAATGCAAAAATAGGTAAATCAAATCCTGGTTTCTTGAAGGACCTTGTTGAAAATGAAAAGAATGTGCAATGTGCTAATTATGTGCCGACATGTAGATTGGTTTACATTCCTACACTCATGCTAGAGAAATACATTTTAATGCTTGAGAATGACGTGTTTAATAAACCTAGTTCTAGCATTGTTAACATAGATGAGGTGTTTGATGAACCAACTTTTGATGTGAAACCAGTTCTACCTGCTTTACCTGCATGTTCTGATAATGTTTTCCGTGAAGACCTAGCACATGAACTAACTGTTTTCTTTAAGACAGAATCTCTAGGTCAAAATTCTTTAGATGAAAAAGTAGAACCTCATACTGAACCGATCATTGAACCTTTGATAGATTTTGAAAGTCAACTTGATCCTTTGCACGATTATTATTTGCATTTACCTGCTGTACAGAATTTGAATCGTGTAGTAGCTCAACTAGAAAAGGAGAATATTGACTTGCAATTTAAGTGCCAATCATTAGAACAAATGCTTGCCCTGTGTGATAAATTACTTTCACTGCCTAAGAAAGAATGTTCCTATGCTTTTAAGGAGGGTGAAGTGATAGTTTCTGCTGAAGAATTATGTCTTTAGATTAAAAGCTTAAAACAAAAGATAATTCAACTGAAACAGGCTAACACACTTAAGCAATCGTCTAATGTTGAAACCAATGTGCTTGAATGTATTGGTGGGATTACTAAGAAGGGAAAGGGAATGTCAACATCTAAGGATGTAAAATCCATTACTATTCTTAAAAATCCTCTCCGTTCTCAATTTGGCAATCGTGGTTCAAAAGTTGTTTCTACAACTCAATTTGTTGTCAAAAAGGTTCATTCTCCTGAGGGTTCTGTGTCAACTAAAAAGATTCCTATGATTCCAATGACAAAAACTTCAAAAGCGAGTCTTTTAACAACATCAATTAAGTCCACACAACACATAAGTCCTAAACCCGATTTAAGTGAGTATGATGCAAAAGAACGTAAAATCAAATTGGAAATTTTGCAAAATCAATCATCTCATGTGTCAACTGAAGAGTTTGGACGTCTAACTAACAAAGGTGTTTCTCGTGTCATAGGTCATAATCCAAACTTGAATTACAAATCTGTATGGGTTCCTAAGTCCACGACTAAGAAAGTAGCAACCAAACCAACACAATCTGCTAGTCGGCCTAGGAAATTATCTCATGTTTTTCAATTTTCGTCTGTGAACAAAACATCTACTTGGAATAAGTTGTGTGTTAAGACTTCTGATAACGATGTAAAACTTGATATTGCATATGATGCTTCATGTAATGTGTTTTTAAATGATGATTTATTGTCTAAACTGCATGATGCTTTACGTGATTATCTTGTCGTTGATCTAAAGTTTATTGTTGGTACTAACCGTAGAGGACCCAAGAAACTTTGGGTACCTAAACTCTAGGAAATTCACATTTACAGGGTTTTGACGTCTGTGTTTGGTATATCGATTCCGGTTGTTCTCGACACATGACGGGCGATAAATCCTTGCTTGTCAACTTCATTGACAAATTCCTAGGAACGGTTACTTTTGGAAATGATGAAATTGCAGTGATAACGGGTTACGGAGATTTTGTGCAAAATGGCATAACAATCAAACGGGTTTCATATGTTGAAGGTTTGGGGTGCAGTTTATTTAGTATAAGTCAATTCTGTGATGGAGATCTTAAATTTCTGTTTGAACGTCGACAATGCTCGGTGCAATCCACCGAAGGAAATGATCTTCTTGTTGGTAAACATTGTGCTTCACTATACACTATTGATCTTAATGATGCACCTTCACATACAACCATGTGTTTGGCCACTCGTTCTATCAAAGAAAATTCATGGTTATGGCATCATCGGATGTCACATCTGAATTACAAGGGTATCAATCGACTAGTCTCCAAAGACTTAGCTGATGGTATTCCTACCTTTCACTATGATAAGCATCATGTGTGTTCATCATGTGCGATGGGTAAGCTGAAACGGACTAATCATCCGCTTAAGCAAAACCCCAGTACTTCATCATCTTTGCAACTATTGCATATGGACTTATGTGGACCCATGCGTATTTCAAGCCTCGGTGGCAAGAAACATGTGCTTGTCATTGTCGATGACTATACTCGTTTTACATGGATTTTTCTTCTGCGAACTAAGTCAGAAACCCCTGCCATTATCATTGAGTTCATTAAAAAAACTCAACGCTCTTTTAACAAACATGTTAAGAGCATTCGAACTGATAATGGGACGGAATTTAAGAATGACCTGCTTGATAGTTATTTGAAAGACCAAGGCATTAAACATCAGTTCTCTGCTGCTCGGACACCCCAACAAAATGGAGTAGTCGAACGACGTAATCGTACGTTATGCGAAGCAGCTCGAACGATGCTTGCTTACTCCAAACTACCTCCAAAAATGTGGGGGGAGGCCATTTCAACTGCATGCTATACCCAAAATCGTTGTATTGTTAATAAACATTTTGATAAAACTCCATATGAGTTATTATATGGTAGACGCCCGAATGTCAAATATTTCCGTGTCTTTGGTTGTATATGCTATGTGCTTAACGATTTTGACAGCCTCAGAAAGTTTGATCCAAATGGCGATCAAGCCATATTTCTCGGTTATTCTTCGAATAAAGTTGCTTATCGGGTTTGTCACAAACGGACAAAAACGATTAAAGAGAGCATCAATGTCAAGTTCGATGAATTTTCAGGAATGGCTTTTGAACAACTCAGTTCAAAACCCGATCCTAACCTGGCTACTTCTTCTTCCGCACAAAACTCAATTTTCTCGACGAAGGGTGTTCCTACAGTTACATCAGAGGAACTGGATATCTTGTTTGATAGTCTTTATGCTTCTCAACGGATTTCAAATGTTCAAACCGTACCGGTTACACCGTCACAGTCAACTACTATGGAGACTCAACAAAGTCTTTTTGATGAAGATACAACACCAACTGATTCACCTGTTGCTTCTTCATCCTCCCTACCATCTCCTGTTACTGATAATCTTGAACTAATTCAAGATTCATCAGTTGATACAACTCCAGCTGTTTCTCCAGATACTCAATTGAATCCATTAGATAACGTTACATCAGATCAAGTAGATCAAGGCTCAACGTCAACAACGGTTGATGTTTCAATGGATACCACTGATGTACAACCTTTTCCACACAACCGATGGACTAAAAGTCATCCAATAGATCTTATTATTGGTGATGCATCTGCTCCAGTCTCAACTCGAAGGGCTACTTGGAATATGTGTCTATACACTGCCTTTCTTAGTAAGATTGAACCAACAACGGTTGCTCAAGCTTTACTAGATCCGAACTGGGTGGTTGCAATGCAAGAAGAGATCAATCAATTTGAACGGCTGAAAGTATGGCGATTGGTTCCAAGATCAACTGGTCAACGACCAATAGGGGTTAAGTGGATTTTTAAGAACAAGAAGGATTCTGATGGAATTGTGGTTCGGAATAAGGCACGTCTTGTGGCCAAGGGATATCAACAACAATAGGGTATTGATTATGACGAAACATTTGCTCCGGTTGCTAGGATTGAGGCTATTCGTCTTTTCCTTGCATTTGCTTCTCATATGAAGTTCACGGTGTTTTAAATGGATGTCAAAACTGCTTTTCTGAACGGTCATCTTCAAGAGGAAGTCTATGTCGATCAACCAGAAGGCTTTGTCGATCCCATTCATCCAAATCACGTCTACTACTTGGAGAAAGCTTTATACGGTCTGAAGCAAGCACCGCGTGCATGGTACGAGACCTTAACAAAGTACTTGCTGGACAACGGCTTCTCTCGTGGAACGATTGATACAACGCTATTCATCCGTAAAAACCACAGTCACATTCTCTTGGTTCAAATTTACGTTGATGACATTATTTTTAGTTCCACGTCCCCGGCCTTATGCAAAGAATTTGGTGATCTTATGGCCAACAAATTCGAAATGAGCATGCTTGACCAGTTAAATTTCTTTTTGGGGTTACAAGTAAAATAATTACCAAACGGGATTTTTCTCAGTCAAACAAAGTATATCAATGATATGCTAAAACGTTTTAAAATGACTGCTTTAAAACCAATGACAACCCCAATGAGGACTTTACTGGATGCTGATGCTAATGGGGAACCCTTTGATGTTACACTTTATCGAAGCATGGTTGGTTCTTTAATGTATCTGACTGCAAGTCGACCCGACATTACACTTGCTGTAACTGTCTGTGCCCGCTTTCTGTCAAACCCTAAGAAATCTCATTCCAAAGCGGTTGTTAGGATTTTTCAGTACCTTAAAGGTACACCTAACCTTGGGATCTGGTATCCTCATGGATCCGATTTCAATCTCACTGCTTACACTGATGCGGATCATGTCGGTTGCCATGTTGATAGAAAAAGCACATCTGGATCAATTCAGATGTTAGGGAATAGGCTAGTTGGTTGGTCATCCAAAAAGCAGAACTGTGTGTCTTTATCAACAGCTGAGTCTGAGTACATTGCTGCAGCTCATTGTTGTTCACAAGTTTTGTGGATGCAAACTCAACTTTTAGACTATGGCTTTAATATTTCTAAGACCCCGATTTATTGTGATTCACAAAGTGCTATTGCAATTACAAGCAACCCGGGCCAGCATTCTAAGACTAAATACATAGATATTCGCTATTATTTCATTAAGGACCATGTAGAGAAAGGGGATGTAGAGTTATACTTTGTGCCTACCAAAGTGCAATTAGCTGACATGTTCACTAAGCCTTTAGATGAACTTAGGCTAAAATTCTTGATCAAAGAGATTGGCATGGTAGAGTATAGTGCTTGATATTCCTTAGATCTATTGGGACTTATTCTTGAGATCTTGTGTTAAGGGGGAGTAGATACTTTCTAGGGGGAGCAACTACTTTCATATGCTTTGGATATCATCTTTTAAGGGGGATCCTTTAGATTTATGATAACTTCCTGGATATAATTGTTCAATGGTTACGTAAGGGGGAGGTAACTCATTGATATCATATTTCAAGGGGGAGTTAATTCATTTTCTAGGTAATTTATCAAAATGCTGATTTACGTTCTTGTATATCACATTTTGAGGGGGAGAAAAAGGGAGAAAATGAGAAAATTACTCAAAAATATTGTTGTTCAAAAGTGAATTCATAAATTCTTTATTTTATATCTGAAATAATTCACTAAGGCTTGTATACATCTCAGTATGCAACCCGTTTTAACAATTGGTATCACTGAAGATTTGTACTTTGTTCACAAAATTCAAAGTTCTTTTAAGTACAAATCTTATTTTGGAAAATTCATAAAAATTGGAAAAGATAAAATCCAAAAATATTTGTTTTTTACTGGATAAAATGCTACTTTTAGCATTATACCGAATCTGACATCCAACAGTACAGATTCGGTAAGTTCAAAGTTTTCAAAATTGTCTCAGAAATATTTTTCATAAAAAGATTGAAATGAATATTGAGAGAAAAAGTCAATTTGTCAAGATTTGAAGTTAAATTGATAAAGTTTTGAAAATTGGACTGAATTCGGTATAATAGGCCCATTCTGTAAAGCCCATTCGGTATTTTACCTTCGGTATCTATAAAAGGAGGGTCAAAGTCAAACTTACTCATTTACTGTTGTTAATTACCTACTGAGTCTGCTTGATTATACCGAATCTGCCTAATCTACCGAGTCCGTCTCTCTGTATCTTCAAATTCTTGGGTAAATGTTCATTTTAATTAACATACTTATAGATCTGAGATAATTATGTGTCTATCAACCAGAAAAGATCAAAATAACTGGATTTTAACTCTCAATTTTGAAATTCTGTTGATTTTACCGAGTCTGAGTCATATTCTATTAATCCTTGATTAAACTCAATTGATTTGGTTAATTAACATGAATTCCTGTCTAAATCTGAGTTATATTGATTGATCTATCATTTGACCAAGCTTGATTACATGTTTAATTGATTGTTTGATGGATTCTGTATCTACCGAATATGTTCTATCTACTGTACCGAGTCTGTTCATACAATTAACATGTTGCTATGCTTTAATTGATTGGTTAATTGATTATGGTTGTGATTTTACATGATAGAATATGCATGTTTGAGTGTCTTTATGTTAATTTTGGAGATACCGAATCTGTTCTTCTCTTGATACCGAATTTGACTTTTGGTACCTTGAAAATTTCTGATTTTTATCTTCAAACACTTAACTTGTTTATTCTATATCTTTCTGATCTGAAAACTCAAGCTTATTTGGTTACAGAATCTCAAGTTTTCATGACTACCGAATCTGCTTGAAATGTGTTTAAAAATTGACTAAGTGTTGTTCTGATTCTTTGTGTAGTATAATTGACTTTGCATGATAAATTTGTATTGTGATGAATATC
Organism: Rutidosis leptorrhynchoides; assembly: GCF_046630445.1. Lineage (NCBI taxonomy): Eukaryota > Viridiplantae > Streptophyta > Magnoliopsida > Asterales > Asteraceae > Rutidosis > Rutidosis leptorrhynchoides. The sequence goes on along the minus strand of NC_092337.1, from coordinate 337,801,551 downwards.
ATATGAATGTCATGATTGTCAATTATTTGATCATATTTGAGAATAAAAGATTTTTATATTTTTGAAAAACCATAAAAATCTTAAAATAGAAAAGATAAAACATATACAAAGGATTTCAAAGACAAATAAGAATAGAGATATATGCTTTTTGAATATCTTGTGGTCTTTTATTTCTTATTTGTGCAGCTAAATGGCGAACAATCACTTCATCAACTCTGAAACCAGTATTCCCTGCAACTACTGGACAGCAATTTTAGAGAAGCACACACTGTGGCCTGCTCTCAGTACTACTGCCAGTGTAGCTGTAACAGATTTGGAGTTACTTAACAGAACAATTAGGTTTGTGGAAGCTACACAACCTACTACTGAAAATCCAGAGGGAACACAAGCTCGTTTTGAATTTCAACTGAGAGGAGTTCAAGGGAGGAGGAGTATCACTAAAGGTGATTTCAGGAGGATATTCAGACTTCCTGTTGTGCAGAATGCTCCTGCTTTTCCTGCTACTCAGCAAATGATGACTTCTGTCTTTGATCTTAGTTATGTTGGAGCTACCAATGTTCCACCAGCTAAGTTTCAGAAGAAATATCTGCACTCAAGGTGGTATGTGATCTTTTCAATCATCAACAGATGCTTGCTGATGACAAGGAGTGGATCCGATAGCTTGACTGTGCCAATGGTGAAAGTATTCTACTCTTTCATAAGAGTAGAGGCTCCTGACTATGCTGAGCTTTTATGGGATCTGGTTCAAGCTCAAGTTGATAAGCCAAGGGGTTCATACATCCCTTGCGAAAGGTTTTTCTGTATCTTTATCCATGATGCTATAAATGCTTGCAGAAATGCAAATATATTTGTACCAGGTACACATGGATTACAGATGAAACGATTTGGGGAGCTGAAGATGAATACCCCAATGGTGTCTGATAATCAATTCACTGCGCCAATTCCAAATTGGCTAGTGAGGCTAGCTAAACCCCAAGACGCTCGTATGCATTCTTATTTTGAGGCTGTAGGAATACCTCTTCCGAACCCGGTACAACAAGAACAAGTTGAACCCGCCGCGGTTCCAGCCCCAGAGGTTGTAGGGGAACCTGTAGTTCAACCACCCGGGCCAGCTAATCCTCCACTTAGGGTGAACCTTAAATGATCTAGGGCAGCACACCAAACTCAACCCGTGAGGATCAGGGAACCTAGTCCAACTAGGATTGAACCAACCCTTTCCACAACACCCGAAGTGAGCAGTGACACCGACACTTCAGCAACAACATCTGAATCGTCTCCCGAACATTCTCCTAAGAGAACTCGATATATACCTGATGAGATGATTCAGACTCCGCCAACCCAACGAGTAACTAGATCTAGGACTTCGACACCTATCGTCAGCCAAACAGTTACTACTACCATTAGTGATACAGACCAAGACCTAGAACCAATTAGGTCACCCTCACCCATCTCCGTATCACATCCAATAATAACAGTAAGCCCTACACTAAATGAAGCGCAAGTTTCGGTAGGCAAGCGATCTAAATGCACGGATGGTAAAAAGGCCACTAAGCCCATCCAATCTAAACAGGACTTAATAATAAATCCTACAAAGCAAGGTGCTTCGGCATCTAAGGAAGTAAAGTCTTCCTCTGCAGTAAAGTCTGCGTTGACCCAATCGATTGAGGAAACTCAATCATTGAAGTCCAGAACGGCCGAAGGGGAGCCGAAAAGTCTTGAAAAGGCACCTTGCGTATCGACTGGAAATCCTCCTGTGCCTCAACGTACAACAGGGTCTCGAGGTCCGGCTTATCTTGATGAGGAAGATCTGCCGCGTCCCATGGAAATGAGTCAACATGACAATCCTTCGGGATATTTATCAGACTTCCAGCAGACTGATCCCTTGATTCATGAAAGTGATTCATTGGATCAAACCACTTCTCTTCCGGATTCTGAATCTCAGGGTCTGGAGAAAGAGTCTTTAACTAAAAGAGATTTACCACCTCATGGTATATCAATGATTTCAGGAGTCGGAGATAGCAATATCTCTGCGAGAGCTAAACCGACGGGTAGTTCTGCTACTTTGTCAGAGTCCCATGAGACCAAAGTCATGGAGGCGGATGCTTCGAAATAAAATTCGCCGGTGACAACTCCGGTTGTTATCCAACCTCCATCAGAAGGGGATATCACGAATCTAACTAGTAGTATGTACAGCCCTACATATAAGAATAATACCGCACAATCATCCTTACCTACCCTCACGGCAACTCATACACTTCCATCGACATCACCTTCAACAGATGCTGCTGATGCTGCTTTTGTTCATGGTTACACTGTTGTTTCACCAACTGGGTCACCTTCTCGGATTTCAAAAAGATATGGATTACAGTATCTCTCTGACAATGAAGTGGAGGAGCTCTATCTTGTTGAGTTTGCTAAACGGACTGATCTTGATGAAATTCGCGAGACTATGATGATTTATCTTGAGCAAGCAAGGATAGTGTATCCTTTCCCTCCATGCAAGTCACCTGGACCAATTCACATGCCTGATCATGATGATTTCGATCCCGACAATCTTCATGAGGGGGAGAATAGACAAAGTGGTCATCGGTCTAGTGGTTATGAAGCAGGTACATCTAGTCAACAGAAGAATAAAGATGTTGTTGATATATCTGATTTCGGTAGTGATGAAATTGAGGAAATCCAGTGTGAAAGTTTTCTAGATGAATCAGAAAGTCAGAGAGAGGGTGACTCATGGATGTTAATGATTATGGATACAGCTGATCAATCAGAGAATAAGTCATCTCAAGAGAACAATCAAAACTTTGACAACATTGAAGATATTTTGAAGGGGTCATCAAGTGTCGCCAATGAATTTAATGATCATCAATTTGTTAACTTGATTTCTCCAACTGATGAATTTGGAATTCACTTCGAAAAGGAGATTTTCTCTAATGGCAAAGAAGATACTACAACTCCTCCTGATTTGAATGTTCCATTTCAAACTGCAGAGATTGTTCTTGAGCGTGATGCTGATTACCAACTAAGTGAGGATGAAGAGAAAAAGATTCTTTGTTCACCATTCATTGAAGAACAAGCGTATGGAATCTATGGTGATTCTGATCTCATCCTTTCTGCATCAATGAGTGTTCTGGGTGCATGGAAATATCATAAGAAGCCTAAATATCTCAAAGCTTATCTGAGTGTTCGCAATAAATTCAAATTGAAGAATGAAGAGAAACTTCAAATTCAGCGGAATTCAGAGATCAAAAGCATAAATAAGATTTTGATGATTAATATGGATGAAGTGAAGATGCCATTGTTTCAAGTTACAAGAACGGATGATGAGGATTATCAGTTTTCAGAAGCAGATTTTGATAAATTGAAGATGGACGACATTATTTTCGTCTACAATTATTTGATTAACTTGAATGAATCTGCAACAATTTATCATGCTACTACAATGAAGGCAGTCTACAGGTTTATTCTTGATTCGATGAGATGGATGTCTGTTCATGATTTTCAAATGGGTTTGGAATCTGGACACAAAAATCCCGGAATCAAACCGCCAAATCAAGTGATTGAAGAGCTTAGATATATGTCCTTACTTGAAGTGAGCGACTGTCCATATGGGTTTGTATTTGTCAATTCTCACTATACAAAGATCTTCATCAGAGTCTCAGATTTCAAAAGATACTCAGACGGAACGTTGATGTATGCTTTCAAATACATGAGATGGAGACTGATCAATAACTGCTATTCAACTGAAGATAATGAGATTGTCAAGTACATTCTCACAAGATTGAAAAGTCATCTCAAAACAAGAGTGAATATACGAAGATATGAGAATTTCAAGGGATTCAAATCTAAAGTTCACTTCAGAGGAACAAAGTTCCTTTAGATGTTTTGGATAGGATTATATTGTAAAGTTCACATTTAACACTAAGGGGGAGATTGTCAGGACCCCGAAGTTGTATAGTGTTAATGTGAATTAAGCTTAAATGAAGGTTCCTTAGAAGAGGGCTATATAAGGAACCTATGTAGTCCTAATTAGATAGCCATTGTATTGTAACCGAGTTCTAGAAGCTGTGGAATTTAATTTGTACCGATTCTCTCTAGTACCGAGTCTCCTTCTTACATACCAAATCTCATTCTATCTTATCATTTCTCTCAATCTCAACATGATCTGACCTATCAATACCCATAGTAAATACGTATAGAAGCTGGGTATTATACGGGTATAAATACCGTATGAATACGAATAGGATTCTTGATAAAATTGAATGAGAAAATGAGTATAACTATCTTTATTGAGTATAAATATATTGATATATATTATTAAGTCTTTCAAAAGTGTATTAATACATATTAATACAATACATATACATACATTTTAATTTAGAAGTTATTACAACGTTAATCGTTATATATGTATATAGTCTTGAAGTCTTTAAGTTAGTAATCTCATTTTATGTATATAACCAATTGTTATTATATATAATGAGATACTTAAATATCATTTTAACAAATCATAAATATATATATATATATATATATATATATATATATATATATATATATATATATATATATATATATATATACATCATTATATAATTATTTCAAATTATAATGTTCGTGAATCGTCAGACAGACTGGGTGGTCAAACATTTGCATAAAAATCCATTCCAAATATATATATATATATATAGACAAGTTTGATTGCTTAACATGTTGGAAACATTTAATTATGTAAATATTAATCTTCAATATGTTAGAGGAAAAATCCGGGTCGTTACACGTAGGTATCTGGAATTAGCTCTGATGTGTCCCACGATGGTTACCCCGGAGTTTAAGCGGATGGAAAGGTACTTGTGTGGACTTCCTAAGACCATTAAGGGAAATGTCACCTCTTCAAAACCAGCTGATGTCCCGGAAGCAATGCGCATGGCGCATACCCTGATGAACCAAATTATCAGCGATGAACCGGAAAAGGCAAAATTCGAATCGGGTAGTAGTGAGAAGCGTAAGTAGGACAACAACAAGGGGAGAATCTATGATCAAAACCCGGCTAAGCGACATGAAGGTTTCAAGGGAAACAACCCCAACCCGAACACTAGCTCGAACTCTAAATACAAGGGTAGTCTGCCGCAGTGCAAGAGATACTACAAGCATCACACCAGGTACTGCAACGTGGTCTGCGAAAAATGTAAAAGGACTGGGCATATTGGCAAAGACTGCAAGATCACCACCCTGAATGTGAAGACAAACCCTACTGGACCACGAAAGTGCTATGAATGCGGACAGACGGGCCACATCAGAAATGAGTGTCCCAACAAGCGAAAGGACGGCGGACCGCCGCGTGGCAGAGCTTTCAACGTAAACGCAAGGGATGCCCGTGAGAATCCCGACTTGGTCACAGGTATATTCATTATCAACAATCTATTAGCTTCTGTCCAATTTGATACTGGTGTCGATAGAAGTTATGTATGTAGACACTTTTGCTCTAAGATAAATTAGTCGTTAGTTCCTTTAAAGGAGAGTATGCTTGTAGAGGTAGCCAATGGAAAACTTGAGAAAGTTGACCAAATTAGCCGAGGAGCTATTATCAATATAGCTGGTGTGGATTTCGAGATTGACTTAATACCCATTAAGTTGGGAAGCTTTGATGTTATTGTCGGTATGGACTGGTTGACCAAGAGAAGGGCTGACATTATCTGTGGAGATAAAGCTCTTCGTATACCACACGGAGATGATGAGCCACTGATTATTTAGGAGAGAGATGTAGCTCGAAACTGAATCTCATTAGTTGCATGAAAGCACAAAAGATCATGAAGAAAGGACGTCTTGCTGTTTTAGCACATGTGAAAACGTTAAAAACTGAGGTGAAGAGTGTGGATGATGTACGAATTGTGAACGAATTTTCCGATGTCTTTCCGGAAGAATTTCCTGGATTACCGCCACCGAGAGCAGTGGAGTTTCAGATCGATTTATTGCAAGGAGCTGCACCTGTAGCTCGCGCACCTTATCGACTCGCACCTTCCAAAATGCAAGAGTTGCAGAGTCAACTACAAGAACTGCTAGACCGTGGATTTATCCAACCAAGTTTCTCGCCTTGGGGCACACCTGTTTTGTTTGTGAAGAAGAAGGACGGATCCTTCCGCATGTGTATCGACTACCGTGAACTCAACAAATTGACGATCAAGAATCGGTATCCTCTTCCCCGAATTGACGATCTTTTTGATCAACTACAAGGATCGAGCATTTACTCTAAGATCGATTTGCGATCCGGTTATCACCAGTTGAGGGTGAAAGAGAGCGATGTGATGAAGACTGCATTTAGGACTCGTTATGGTCATTATGAGTTTCTCATGATGCCATTCGGTTTAACCAACGCACCTGCCGTGTTTATGGATCTCATGAATCGTGTATGCAAGCCATACATGGATAAGTTCGTTATCATCTTCATAGATGATATCCTCCTCTACTCCAAAAGCGAAGAAGAACATGAGCAACATCTTCGTCTAGTGTTGGAACTCTTGAGACACGAGCAACTTTATGCAAAATTCTCCAAGTGTGAGTTTTGGTTGAAGGAAGTCCAATTTCTGGGTCACGTTGTGAGTGATCAAGGTATCAAGGTTGATCCCGCAAAGATTGAAGCTATCAGCAATTGGGAAACCCCCACTACTCTGACTCACATCCCCAATTTTTAGGCCTCGCCGGTTACTACCGAAGATTTATTGAAGGTTTCTCTCTGATTGCGCGTCCTTTGACCGCGCTGACTCACAAAGGGAAGAAGTTCATTTGGGAACCCGAACAGGAATCAACATTTCAAACCTTGAAAAAGAAGTTAACCACCGCACCTATCTTATCACTCCCTGAAGGCAGTGACGATTTCGTCATTTATTGCAATGCTTCGAAAAGTGGTTTTGGTTGTGTACTGATGCAATGAAAAAAGGTTATCACTTACGCCTCCCGACAACTGAAGATTCACGAGCAAAACTACACTACTCACGATCTCGAGCTTGGAGCCATTGTCTTTGCATTAAAACTGTGGAGACACTACCTTTATGGAAAAAAGAGCACTATTTTCACCGATCATAAAAGCCTCCAACACATCTTTGATCAGAAGCAACTAAATATGAGACAGCGTTGATGGATCGAGACACTGAACGACTATGATTGTGAACTTCGTTATCACCCTGGCAAGGCCAATATTGTAGCTGACGCTTTGAGCCAAAAGGAGAGGATGACACCTCTTCGTGTTCGGGCACTGAACATCACCATTCATTCGAACCTCAATAACCAGATCCGAGCAGCCCAAGATGAGGCTCTCAAGGAGGAGAATATATCTCATGAATACTTGAACATTCTCGTTTCTCGATTTGAAGTTAAGGAAACTGGACTCCGATGCTATGCCGGAAGGATTTGGGTACTTCGTTATGGAGATTTACGGAACCTTATACTAGATGAAGCCCACAAGTCGAGATATTCGATTCATCCAGGAGCCGGTAAAATGTACCACGATCTCAAGGAACAGTACTGGTGGCCTAATCTTAAGAAGGACGTTGCAACTTATGTTGGGAAGTGTTTGACTTGCTCAAAAGTTAAGGCCGAACCATAAAGGCCATCTGGATTACTTCAACAATCGAAAATCCCGCAATGGAAGTGGGAAAGGATAACAATGGATTTCATTACAAAGCTACCAAAGACGGTGGGTGGATACGATACCATCTGGGTTATTGTTGACCGTCTCACTAAATCTGCACACTTCTTAGCCATGAAGGAAATGGATACGATGGAGAAACTCGCTCAACTTTACATAAAAGAGGTTGTATCTCGTCATGGTGTGCCCTTATCGATTATCTCAGATCGCGATCCCCGTTTTGCTTCCAGATTTTGGCGTTCTTTACAAGAAGCCTTAGGAACTCGTCTCGACATGAGTACGGCATATCACCCGCAGACCGACGGGCAAAGCGAACGCACGATTCAGACTTTAGAAGACATGTTGCGTTCCTGTGTCATTGATTTCGGAAAGGCTTGGGAAAGGCATTTTCCGCTAGCCGAATTCTCTTACAACAACAGTTATCATTCGAGTATTAATGCCGCACATTTTGAAGCGTTGTATGGCCGCAAATGGCGATCTCCTATTTGTAGGGCCGAAGTAGGTGAAACGCAAATCACTTGACCCGAGATAGTCCATGAAACAACTGAGAAGATTCTCCAAATTCAAGCGAGACTTAAGACGGCCCGTGATCGCCAAAAGAGTTATGCCGACCTTAAACTTAAGGACTTTGAATTCAACATGGGTGACCGTGTAATGTTGAAGGTCGCACCTTGGAAAGGTGTAATCCGTTTTGGAAAATGTGAGAAGTTAAACCCGCGATACATTGGTCCTTTTGAAATCTTGGAGCGTGTTGGACCCGTTGCTTACCGTTTAGATCTTCCAACTCAATTGAGCTAAGTTCATCCTACCTTTCATGTATCGAATTTGAAGAAGTGTCTTGCTGAACCAGAACATGTCATACCATTGGAGGAACTTATAATTGATGACAAGCTCCACTTCGTGGAAGAGCCTGTCAAAATTATGGACCGTGAGGTCAAAACTTTGAAACACAACAAGATTTCGATAGTCCAAATACGATGGAATGCCAAACGAGGACCTGAGTTTACCTGGGAATGAGAGGATCTAAAGATGCAGAAGTATCCTCACCTTTTCCCGACTCCTCCATCTACCTCAGCTTAAAATTTCGGGATGAAATTTTCTTTAACAGGTGGGTAATGTAACGACCCTGGTTTTTCCAACGTATAATTATTAATATTTATTATTAATACTTGCGCTTTATTAAATGTATTTTTATACATTTACTTGTTATCGTATTTGACTTTACATGTCCCGACTCGTCTTTGTGACACACGTACTTTTCACGAATAATATTTTGAATATTATTTACTTTCATGATTAATTATTAATCATTTTTAATTAACGAATGTTAGTAGTTAATTACTTGGACTTTACTTATATAATTGTTGCGTACTTACTTAGACTTGGGCTTTTATTATTTGATATGGACTTGGAAGCCCACCCTACTTTCTTAATGGACTAGTTAGCCCAACATTATGCTAATGACTTATTAAGGTTTAAACTTAGATTAATTAAGTTAATGATGAAGAGACTTGTCACAAGCATGCTTGCACCAAGCTCCCATGCAACTTAACTTTAATCCATTTCTAGCTTTCACCACCTCCCAACACAAGAAAGTGAGCCATTGACCTTCCTCTTTGAGCCCATGGCCGACGGTTTTGGGAGCTTAGGAGGGGAGTTCCATTTTCAAACTTTGTTACTTATTTACTTGTATCTTATTTCATTTTTCACACAAACTTACACTTCACTTTCTCTCTCACTTTTCTCTCTAACTTGTAAGTAACAAAACTCTTTTTTTCTCTTCTTTTCTTCTTTGAAAACCGCCACCATCATCATCATCAAATTACTTGTTCTTGTTTGTTGTTTATTTACTTGTTGTTTGTTGTTGTTTACTTACTAGTTGTAAGAATCAAACTTTCTAGTTTATTCTTCATATTATCTTGTTTATACAAGAACATACAAGAACCAAGGAGAGTCAAGTTATAGTTTGATTCCTCCATAATACTTGTTAAAAAGAAAAGTTCATGAGCCTTATTCATACTTGTGTTCATGTTTGTAAACTTAAGGTTTACTTTCTTAAAGATCAAAGCCTTGGCTTGAATCTTTCTAAGTATGAACAACCATGAAGTTATTACTTGTAGATTTAATTTATTTCTTCCATTTGTACATGTTCAATTCGTGATTTACATATATTGGTCAAGTATTACTAGTTAATCTTGATCTCATATTTCTTGAAACTAAAGTTAAACTTTATAAGTTCAAGAACATGGAAGTATAACTTTCTAGTTATAACTTCATACACTTATGTTAGATCTAAGTTTCTATAGCTTATGGTCTTCTAATTTTATTGTAAATAAAAGCTTATAAGCTTACATACAAATTACAAGTTGAAAATCTAAGTTTCATAACTTATGGTTTCATTAAAGTGAAGATCCAAGTTCTATAACTTAGGATCTAACTTAAGAACACTAGATCTAGACTTTCTAGTCTAGGATCTTTAAGATCTAGCTAAGATCTAAGTTCTACAACTTAAGATCTTGTTTATTTAGGTTACTTTCAAGTTTGTAGCTTAATATTACTTTTATAACTCATGTAAGTGTCGGATCTAAGATCTTGATGTAACTTTGGTTCATCAAACTACTTAGAACACTTAAATGAGTTGTACTACTTATCTTAGACTTACACTAGTGTTATGATGGTCAAACCTTGGTTAAAATGATGCAAACACATCAACGAGTTGTACACTTGAAGCTATACGCATCAAGGATGAGAACCGCGATGAGCATCAAGCACCAAAACCCACCGGAACACCTTTACTTACTGTTTCTGGAACTGATTAGTAACCTGGACTACTGGAAAAGTTTATTTCCAGCAAGTTCGGTTCGCGTAGATGATTTTCCATTTAGACCTCGTCTTAATCCGAGTTATGGTTTAGGATCTATGGCCTCCCGAATGTCACTACACCCTATTAATGTTGTGCTAAAATTTCTGACCTACTTGTACTTAAACCGTCACCATGGTCAAACGAAGACTAGTTTAGTTCTGGAAATTGGTCAGCCTCTAGGGGACTCATATACGGAGCCATGGCCACTGGTCTTACCTCATTTCAGTTTGTATAGAGGTCGTGGCGACTGAACGAAGTCAGCCTTTATTTCAATCTCTATTCTTAATTGAAACTTACTTTACACTTTTTGTTTAATGATGAATGATGATGGTACTTAAGACCTAATTTACATACTTTTAAACCTTTCGGAATGATTTACTGACTTAGTAACTTTTGACTTAGGTTGAGGACCTTTCGGACCAACCACTTGCTTTCTATTCCCGCGTATCGACTTTTACTACTTTCCACTGTGAGTTATAGCATCCCTTTTTTACTTTAACTATTTTGGGAACTGAGAATACATGCGCATTTTACGTTTTACATACTAGGCACGAGTACTTAAACTTTATATATGTGTGGGTTATACAACGGCATAAACTTTCCCCTTAGCTCGGTAACGTTTAGTCATTGGTCTTTGAACCGGTGAACGCGAATCTTAGATATGGATCCATAGGGTTTGACATCCCCACTTGGGCTAGTAGCGCTAGCACTTAACGGGTGTTTAATACTTCGTAAACTTACGCACTCGCCAAGTGTACTTTTAGGGGGTGTTATTTACGTTAAGTTAGTTACCTAGTGCCCACGGTTATACATATACTTTTCATACTGTTTTGAAACACTGAAATCTCGTGGCCTACCTTACATTACTGTTATACTTAAACTATAGCTCACCAACCTTTGTGTTGACGTTTTTAAGCATGTTTTTCTCAGGTGCTTAAGGTTTGATTGCTTCCGCTGTAGTTGCCATGCTTTGTAGACTCCCGCTGCGCTTATTAGAGATGTCTTCGCATGAAACGTTTATTTTGCATTCAAACTATGTTACTTTTGAAACAATGAATTTGTAACGACCATTGGGTCACGTACTATTATTATCGCCTTCTATTCGTAGAGGCACATTATCGTATGTTAAACATTTGGCGTTGGTTATGACGTCACCTTTTCTTATGAATGCAAACTTATTTTAAAACAGCATATAGTGTTTGACCTTGTAATGATCCTGTTGTTGATGATCCGTACACGTTAATTTTGTACGGGGCGTCACAACTTACCTGGACTGCAAGTCCGTGCGACCGCATGAGAGAAAGGAAGGAAACCCATGCGATCGCATGGGTTAATCTGACAGGCCCGACCTCGTATGCATTTAATATGGAGTAAGGTTTTATTATTTATTATTATTAATATTTAACCTAATTAGGGTTTTTATTAATTAATATATTTAAATCTTGTTTTTAAATTTGTATTTTAAGTTTTAGTATTTATTATTTACATATATAGATTAATATTTTATAAAATAATAATATATAAATAATATTTTTATATAAAAATTGTATTTTTTTTACATCTTTAGTTTTATTTTTACTTTTTGTATCTTTTTAATCATTTAATTCGTATTTTGTATATTTATCGTTCGTAATTAGTTTTAAACTTAGTTTTTGCCGTAGTTATTTTATATTTCTAGATTTTTAGGCTTTGCCGTAAAATCCCTTAAGTGCTTTTTCTTTAGATTAAGATTTATGCGCTTTAGAATTTTGCGGCGCCGTTTATATATTTTAGTGCCTTTTAAGTTATTGCCTTTTTGGATATAGAATTCTTTTAAGCTTTAATACCTTTAGGCGCAACTTTTTAGATTTAATTTTTAGACTTTTAAGTTTCGACGTTTTTCTTTCTTATTTTTATTTTTCGACATTTTTTGACGCGCTTCTTTTTCTTTTTCATTTCTACGCTCTAGTTTTTAGGACATAGATTTTTATTTTCTTTAAATTTTGTTGAAAAATTATTTTAATCAATTAAATTGATAGACATCCAAATTTTCTGGTTCGTAGTAATAGTTGGATTTGTTAGTGGCGAGTTGTGGGCTTCCGATTTAAAGGGTCCTGGCTACCTGCTGCATCTATTGGCGATTTGAAACGTGGGCAAAATCAGAAAAGTCTATTAATTTGATAACTTATATAATTTTTATATTTATAACTAATAGGATATTCAGTGAATGCACCGAGCAAAACGTTCACCACTTTTCATACGTTCACCACCTGTAACTCGATCAAGACATCTAGCCAATATTATCGCCTTTGATTTTTCTTTAGAATCATCATCTAGTCGAACAAGTACTCCAATTCATATTTCCGATAATCCATCTTTTGAACCCGATTTCACAATCGAGAACCCGGAGGATATTCAGGGACAATTCCAAGATCCTGAACCACTAATCATTCCTCCTGAACCACAAACCGTTAAATCAGGATGTTCTAGTGATTCAAATTCAACAAATTTAGATATGGCAGAAACAGAACCTCAAAGTATGGAAGACCGAATGAGAGCCACACGCACTGGCCAAGGTCACGCCATTATTCAGTCAGATGTTAATGCGCCAGATTATGAAATCAAAGGACAAATCCTACACATGGTAACTAATCAATACCAATATAGTGGTCGCCAAAAGAAGATCCAAACGAACATCTTCGAACCTTTAATAGGATCTGTACTCTATTCAAAATCAGAGAAATTGAGGATGAACAAATCTATCTCATGTTGTTTCCCTGGACTTTAAAGGGAGAAGCCAAAGATTGGTTAGAATCGTTACCTGAAGGAGCGATTGACACATGGGATGTCTTAGTTGAAAATTTCTTAAAAGATTCTTTCTGACATCTAAAGCCGTAAGACTTCAAGGAGAAATTGTTACGTTCACGCAAAAGCCAAATGAAACATTATATGAGGCGTGTACAAGATTCGAAAAGTTGTTGAGAGGATGTCCTCATCACGGTTTAGACACTTATCAAATAGTACAAATATTCTACCAAGGTGTCGACGTCGCTACACGAAAAGATATCGATACAGCAGCTGGTGGTTCCATTATGAAGAAAACCGCAACCGAAGCTCATAAAATCATTGATAACACAGCCTCCCACTCGCATGAGTGGCACCAGGAAAAAGATATCTTTCGTTCATCTAAAGCGGCTAGAGCCGATTCTAGCCATGACTTTGATTCCGTTTCCGCAAAAATAGATGCCTTCGAGAGACGAATGGAAAAGATGAATAAAGATATTCACACAATACGAATCAGTTGTGAGCAATGCGGTGGACCACACTTAACAAAAGATTGTCACATTGAACAAACGATGGAACAACGTGAGAATGTTTCCTACATGAACCAAAGGCCGGGAAATAATTATCAAAATAATTATCAACCGCCAAGGCCAAACTTCAATCGAAATCAAAACATTCTTTACAATCCAAATGGACCCACCAATAACTCGTATAACCAACAAGGTTCGAATAACCAACCAACTCAAAATAACACTTTCAATCAATAAAGACCTAGCTTGTATAAACCACCACAACAAACCGAAGAGAAAAAGTCAAATCTGGAAGAAATGGTACAAAAGCTAGTTGAATCTCAAACACAATTTATTGCAACTCAAACCCAAAAGAATGAGAGGTTTGATCAGTCATTTAGAACTCAACAAGCTTCCATTTTGAATCTAGAAAAACACGTAGGTATTCTTGCTAGCATTATGAGTGAGAGGGAATAAGGAAAGCTACCGAGTGATACTAAAGTAAATCCTCAAAATGAAAATGTTAATATGGTGTCAACAAATTCTGAAAAACCAACACCAGAAGATGGGAAGGTGTTAGATGTGAGTAACAATGAAGAAGTTACAACAACACCACCACCACCACCACCACCACCACCACCACCACCCGAGTATGTAAAGCCAGTGGTGGCACCATACAGACCACCCATCCTGTTTCCAAGAAAATGAGTTGAGTATGAGCAAGTGATAGGTAATAAAGTTTGTGATACCTTTGGAAAGAAGAAGAAGAATAAGAAAGTGCAAGAAACAAAAACCGTAAAAATAAACCCTGTGAAGACAGTTCCACCAAAACTTCCACCCAGGGTGGGTGATCTGGGTGAATTTATTGTTCGTTGTCTACTTAGTGATTGTGTCATGTATGATGCACTAGCAGATTTAGGTGCAAGTGTGAGTGTTATGTCTCTTTCATTATATAAGAGATTAGGAGTAGGTGAGTTAAGTCCAACGGAGATGAGTGTTCAACTCTTTGATCAAACTATTAAGCACCCAGTTGGAATTGCTGACAACCTACCCGTTCAAGTAGGTAATTTAACCTTTCTAGTCGAATTTATTGTCATTGACATAGAAGAGGACTCAAACATTCCTCTAATTTTAGCTCGACCATTCTTAGCATCCACCGGGGCTTTATTTGATGTAAGAAAGGGTAGAATGACACTTAGTAATGGTGAAAAATCGATCACCTTTGTGATTCGAAAGTCTAAATCTCCACCAACCAAAACCGTTGAACCAATAAAAACGATCGATGAAAAGCATATTGTTTTACCAACTCCAACGGTAGTACTTAGCAATAATAAAACGCCTAAGTGTGGGAAATATGAAGTAACACCCAATGATGACCTGATAACAAAGAACCCCGTTGTTGATACGAAATTAAATGACCCCGTTATTAACAGTTCAATGAAGAAACTTATTAAATGGATTCGTGATGCTAGAACCAAGGGGAACTTTAAGTTATGTAACCGGTTAGTATCCAATCTATTGCCTAAAGAAAAGGCGAAACTAGTTGAATTTGTGGATATTTCACAGGAATCCGACCAATGGCTTAAAGCAAAAGTCACAGATATGCAAGTTGATTATGGTCCAAGAGAAATTGACGATGAAGCTAATCACAATTTCGACACCACAGCTACCTAAGTGTGGGGAGATTCAAATGTTTTAAGAAAACGCTGTCTAGAGTTAGTTGTTCTTTTCTCGTGTAGTTCCGAGAATGGAATCCGATTGGTCTTTTCCACTAGCAGACACTAAAGAACTGGTTTTCTCCCCCAATTCTGAATTTTTTTTGTTTTGTAGGTTTTGTATGAAATTAATATGCATTTTAAATTTAAGTTTTGTGTGAATTTAAAAAAAAAATTACTTTATTTCATTAAGTTTAAAAAAATAATTTCTAAAATTCGTTGTGAGTTAAACACTAGGTCATAGAACCGAAATTGCTTTACCAAAGGACGGGGCGAAAAATTTTGTTTTCATTATTTTAATATTATTGATCTAAAGTATGCCAAAAATATTATATGAATATGGGGTAATATACCCAACTTCAAAAATATGTATATATGTTTGATGTATATGTTATGTACAAAACAGGGTAAAATAGCGCACTTTTAAAGACTGGCATTAAGTTCAGCAAAAGCTACTAATTTTGATGACAAGACGAAAAAAAACATCAAATGTGATATAACAAACAACAATATATTTGGGAACTTTGGTAAATCTTAATCATCTTTTTATGCTAATCACCCTCATGAAATTAAATTTTTACTGATTTCTTGCAAATGAGGGTATTGCAAGATCTTAAGTGTAAGAAGGGATTAAATTCTTTAGGTTTAAACATTTAATTTATACTTGGTTTAATTGCCAAATTTTGTGAAAATTTGAAAAATTTTCAACTAAATGAATTCAAAATCATGTTTATACATATTTATGAATGATAAAACTAGGAGATAATACCGAAATTATTGTTGCCTCGGAAAGGACATAAATTGAGAAACAACCCAAAACGCCAGAATTCATTTAAAATGGAATAGAAGAGAATAAAAAGGCAAAAGAAAGAAATAAATAAAAGCTAAGTGTGGGAAGAATTTACCAAGTTATTTAAAACATATATCACATATTTTTGTACAAGATTATTGCAGGTACTTTTGCTTTAGACCAAACTAATCAGTTTTACCCGGTTTATTGTAATATAAATGAATGAAAAGATAGATCTACACGATGAATCAATTCCATCATTAAAAGGAAGTAAAGTCTTCTGAAAAAGACACACGCTTCTCAATTTAGGCCAGGAAGTTGTCGTCCAGACCAGCTGTAGGTTGACAAAAAATCTAGAAAAGTCATCTCTAAAATCATCAGGAAATCCACGGACCTCAGCATCAAACAGGGTCGCCATGTGGTCAGACTTATCCTAACCATGAGAGAATCTGTCTCGTAAAATGAGGAGGGCGCCGTGCAAATTATCTTGATAAGACTAATGAATCAGACCACCAGAAAGGAAAATCTCCTTAAAAATAAGCTTTTAAGCTCGATATTACTCAATCCTTGAGATTGACTTTAAAGATTGAGAATTACAAACTCATGGAATTCAATGATATCTAAACTCGAGCTTGAACGAGAAAATATTTTGATCAAAATTAAAACCGATTTGTTTTCTGAAAACCTATTTTCAATACGTTCATTACCATTGAACGTAAAATCCTAAGAATTCACCGAAATTCATTAGGTCACCTGAACCAATTCGGCTGTCAACCATAAGAACGGTGGTAGCATCAACCGTAAGAACGATGGTTGCATAGCATGGTCGAAGACAGGACCTTGTGCCAGACCGAAAAATTATAGGGTGATCTTTACTATTTCTCCTACAAAGGATAGTAATTGCATCCGACACGTTGTGGACCATGAACATCTGCATGTCGTTAGACATTGCCTTAACAGTTGCTTGTTCATCGCTTTCCTTTACAACCGAACGGTAGTTTACCAAAAGGTAATATACGGAGCAAGTATACTGGACGTGTTGTTTTCCTAATACAAGGTTAGCAAGTGGGTGACACAAAACCACAAGTTTTGAGCTAAAATTTTAAAATATGAAACCCACAAAACCCACAAAAACATTTTACAAACACCGGTGAAGGGTTATTCTGGAAAAACTTATCTAGGGTAAAATCTAGAATGAATTTTCAAAAGATCAAATATTTTCATAAAGATCCAATTTCCTTAAAGGATCAAAATTTTCATAGTCATGTGGGACTGTAAACCACATTGTTACTATCATTGTTTATACCGCCGTATCAAAATCACTAATGTATAAAGTGTGAAGAATAAAGAAGTGATTCGTGTGATTTAATTTCAAGTTCTGTATTGCTTGAGGACAAGCAACGTTCAAGTGTGGGGATATTTGATAGTGCTCCAAATGAACATATATTCAGTCGCAATATCACACCAATATGTAAAGTTTTTAGTTGTAATTATTCTATTTTAAGTTGTAATCGTTTAAATAAATAAATGTGAAGACGAAGCACGAAGATTAAAGAATTGAAGAAAAAGTGCCACTAAAGCCTAAAAAGTGCCACTAAAGCCATAGTGCACTCAAAAGTGCCACTAAAAGTGAGTTAAAGACTTGCGCGGATTTTGGGAGTTAAGGAAAATAATTTTTGTGCAAATTACAAAATTGCGAAATGCAAAGTACAAGATATCTACGCGTACGAAAAATCGTTCGAGAACCGGAACCGAGACATAAACCGGGCGTAAACATACGAGACATCGGAGCTAAAATTACAAGTCAACTATGCATAAGAATATAATATAATATATATATAATTATATATATATATAATTATATAAAATTATATATATTATATTATATATTAATATAACAGCCGCCCACGTTTTAATCTCAACTTGTGAGTTGGAACAGCTGGCCATGCGATCGCATGGCCAGGAGGTGTATATATCATGCGATCGCATGGGAGCAATTTGCCGGCCATGTCTATAAATTACAACATTTTCGGCCGAATTAGGAGCACATCTACACACTCTTCTCCCTTCTGTAATATTTATATTTATATTATAATTTTAATTTAAGTTAATTTTAATAATAAAGTTATGGTTTAGTTGGGTTATTGTAAGAAATGTTTTGCGGATTTTAAGTCGAAACACTGTTCGGGTAACGCTACGCGATAAATAATCACTGTAAGCTATGTTCTTCCTTTTTCAATTAATGTATCGTAAGTAAGTTATTATTATGCTTATTTAAGCCGAAGTAATCGTGATGTTAGACTAAATATTAAAGACGGGGTTATTAGATTTTGGACCATAATTCGAGTTTGGACAAAAGACCAACACTTGTGGACATTGGACTGTGACGACCCGGAAAATTTCGACTAATTTTAAACCAAACTCTCGATACCATTTAATATTTTTGACACGATAAGCAAAGTATGTAAAGTTGAATCTCAAAATTTTTGAACTATTTTCGTACATTCATTTGACTTCGACCATTTTCGACGATTCACGAACAACTATTTGTAAATAGATAAATATGTAATTAATAATAATTTGAAATATATTTTATGATTTGGTTGTTAGAATTAATTATGTAAATTAAAAAAATGATATTATAATAATTATTATTTAAAAAGTATATATATATATAAATAAAGTATATAGAATATATATATAGGGTTTTGAATTCATTTAGTAAACGATTGTAGAACTCATTTGTCATTCGATCGATATTAAGTAAGTTAAATACGAACTTATGTGAGTTTATAAATAAACGATGATCCGAAAATAAGTTATATGAATTATAGCCTTATTAATAATATATTTAGAAGCTATTTGTTAAATTTTAACACTTTTTATATTTTACCTGAGATTGAGCGCTAATAGTTGATTTAATATTTATTTAATAAATTTAATAAATTTAAACCATTAATAACCGTTTTTATAAAATAACGATTAATCCGTTTTCATCTCAATTTTTGTGGTTGTTGCATCTGAGACGTTAGATATGTATATTTTAAAAAGTAGCTAGTGATGATAATATTTAAATATAGAAAGTTAATGATATAAAAATTATAAGTTTATACAAGTGGGGTGGTCATAATCAAAGAGTTATGAATTTAAAATAATTATTTTTTATATAATAATAATAATTAAATGTTGATATACAAATTATTTGTAGAATCCATTTATTTGTCCAATTGTACCAGTCTTTTATTAAGATATTTTCATAGTGATCTCACTTGTACATTAATTTATGATGGTCTACTTTTTCTTTTACGACCATGTACATTTCTGATAATTCATCAAAGATTAAATATATACTTTAGGCATATAGAGCCAAAAACATAAGTCACGGATCTTGTTTTTCTTGTGACATAAAAGAAGAAAGAAAATATAGTAACTCGTTTATTCGTACGCATGTTGTAATTTTATATTGAATGGTGGACCGAAGAGATAGAGATAGGTATTCAATTTATATTCCTTTTTGTTATAAATCACATCACACACACCCTTTTATGTGTGCCCATTTACCCCACAAAACTTAGATGCTAAATTCCTTTCTTCCTTTTTCCACGAGAGATTTAGTGTTTATATATTTTTGTTAGTGGACACCATCATAAAACGATATCATCACCCAGTTAACCACTATGTTGGGGCACAAGTACTTAACTACTCACACTCAACCTCACATGTTTATTAACAGAAAACAAAACTAATTTATTGATTATTGATACGCAAAGATAAAGAAGCAAAAATATATTGTAGGACTACATTTTCATTTCTCCTTGAAATTAAACAATCACAGTGCATGAACTTAAATACTAAAACTCTACAACCGATAACTCCATGAAGCCCGGTATACCATACATCTACACCACAAACCACCACCTGCGATCTTGATCACCACCTTCGTGATTTATTTTTTTTATTCGACAACCTTCGATAGCCCAAGCCACCAAATGCTCACCGATCTTGTTATAGCTGCTGCTGTCACTGTTTTTTTTTATCTAAAACAGTCACCCAATCACCCATATGAACCACCACTTTAATTCAAGTTACTAATGCTACTGTTTACGATGATGTTTTCTATATTTCTGTTCTAAACAAGACTGCTGCAACGTGTTCATCCAGCCTAAGCCTCCGCCAAAATAGCAAACATTTGTTACTGTCGGTACAGTTCTGTTTCCATTTATTACCATCGAAACCCACCACTTGTCACCACTCCGCCTTCATCAAGAACTGCCATCACTTAATATCATGAAACCACAACTCAAAAACCCTTTTCCTTTCCTTCTGTTGTTCGACAAAACTGCCGGTACTCGTGTTATATTCAGGTTGTTTTGTTGCAATCTCGTGTGAAATGATGAAGATGGTAAAATAGTGATACTCAATGATATTATGATGGTACTGTAACGAATTGATAGAGATGATGATGGAGAGTTTTCAATGAGCGGGTAAGATCTTCATATCGTACTAGTTGTATTCGGTTTAGATTGTTCGTCTAGAGTATACAAGCTATGAGAATTCTTGTCATTTTTCTCTCTTCTATTTCTAATACAAATGATATATGTGAAATGATGACGAGTTTGATGATGTCGATGATGATAATTATGATACGATAATGATGATTATTGAGACGATAATAACGGAGAAGATGATAATGAATTTAGTGTAAATAGCTTTGTACTTAGTAAATATTTAAACGGACGAGTAATTGCAAGAAAGTATTGAGTGGTTAAATGGTTTGGATGTGTGCTTGTTAAACGAGAGGTTGCGGGTTCGAGCCCCGGTTGTGGCATTTTTTTTAGAAAAAGAAGAAGAAAGGAAAACAGGAAGAAAAGGGGTTATGTAAATATAAGTATCATATTAATAGACATAGATGAATGGTTAAGGGTATTTTCGAGTTAGCGGAAGGTCGCGGGTTCAAACCCGGACTTGGGCATTTTTTTAAGGCTACTTCTTTGTGGTAGTTTACTTATTATTATATTTATTATTATTGTTATTATGTTATTACTAATATTAAAAAATATAATTATTAGTATCATTCATACAATTAAAATTATAATCATAAGTAAATATTATTATCATTATTGTTATTACTATGTATTATCATTAAGTATTAGGAGCATTATTAATATTATTATTACTAATATTGGTATTATGATTATTATTATAATTATGATTATTATTATTATGATTATTATTATTATTATTATTTTGAAAACAATACAAATTATTATTTTGTTTCATTAATAATAGTATTATTATCTTTTTAACATAAATATCATTATTAACAAGATCATTTTTATTAGTATTATCATTATTAATGAAATTATTATTATTATTATTAGTAAATTAATTTTATCAAAACTATCAATTTTTTACAGATAAATAGTTGTACATAAAATATACTTATTGCATATACTATAACTATATTAATATTTCATATAACTATATATAAAAAATACTAACATTGTTTATATAAATACATATAACAAACTATTGATTTTTAAATATATATTAATAACTAAATGTATAGATATAAATAATTTTAAATATATATAAAATAATAATAATAATAATAATAATAATAATAATAATAAATATATATAACATATAATTTAAGATATAATACAAGTATATGTTTTTAAATGGAATTTAATATAAATTCTATATAACTAAAAATATATAAATAATATATATTGATAAATGAAATTATGTGATTTCTATTATATGTTTTAATAGATATACAAATGATATAGGTTCGTGAATCTGAGGCCAACCTTGCATTGTTCAGTTTCGTCGTATGCATATTTTTACTACAAAATATCTTATTGTGAGTTTCATTTGCTCCCTTTTAAATGCGTTTGCAATATATATTTTTGGGACTGAGAATACATGCGATGCTTTTATAAATGTTTGACGAAATAGACACAAGTACTCAAAACTACATTCTATGGTTAGATTATTAAATCGAATATCGCCCTTTTTAGTCTGGTAATCTAAGAATTAAGCAACAGAAACCTTAATTGACGCGAATCGTAAAGATAAATCTATGTGCCTAACAAACCCCATCTGGGTTACGGATGCTTTAGTACTTCGATTTTATCATATCCAATGAGAGTCCCGGAATGATGGGGATATTCTAGATGCATTTAGTTAATGTCGATTACCAGGTGTTCACTATATGAATGATTTTTAATTCGCGGGTTACGCGTATTATTTTGTACTCGGGTTACGTGTACAATTAAATAACTGGAAATCTTGTGGTCTATTAAAATTATGGAAATGATTGATTACGATAAACCTATGAACTCACCAACCTTTTGGTTGACACTTTAAAGCATGTTTATTCTTAGGTATGAAAGAAACCTTTCGCTGTGCATTAGCTCAATTTAAAGATACTACTTAGAGTCATTCATGGCATATAGAGGTCAGAACCTCACAATGGGACCATCTGTTGAAGATTTCGTCCAGGTGGATTAGGACGGGTCACTACAGGTGGTATCAGAGCAGTGGTCTTAGCGAACCAGGTTTTGCATTAGTGTGTCTAACTAGTAATTGTTAGGATACATTAATGAGTCTGGACTTCGACCTAGTAGTTGTTAGAATACATTAATAAGTCTGGACTTGAACCTGGTCTGCATGTCAAAAAGTTTTGCTTACCATTCTTTGACGAAAAATATCTATTTATCATTTTCAGTCTCGACACGTCTTATTGCAAATAGTGCATGGATGGTGTACAGACGAATTCATATTCCACCGCATTAGACCTTGTCTGACACGTTTCCTTAATTCTCTCCGTAATCTACGAGATCTTCTGTACTATATATAGGTATTCTATGTAGATAGAATATCATCTGATATCCGAGAATCATTTCATACCAAAAATCCTTTATCTAACCGTACAAGATGAATTCTGCAACCAGTTCAAGTTCCTCGGATTCCGATATGGATTTCCACTCGAGCTCCGAAGGCAATATAACCAGAAAGGACCAACCATTTAGCCATCATCAATTCTGGATGAATTTGGGATGGGTTGGTAGTCGACTTAATCAGTGGAGACGTGAAGAAGGCGATCCTTTCCACCCACCAACCTGTAATCTTGACGAAGAACCTGAAGCACTTACCAGCAAACCAGTCCGAGACACCATTTTCACTCTCATTTCTAGAATAGCTTGCAACGATTACATAATATCTTCAATTCTAAACCTTATTCATCCGTTCATCCCAACCGACAATCATCTCGGTGTGATAGAAGAAGGCAACGAACTTCGCGCTCGAGTAATCAATTTGGAGAATATGGTGCAAAACTTACCAGCTTCAACAACATCACCAGCACCAACAGTACCACCAACAACTCCAGTTTCAACATCACATGCCTCGACATCACAACCTAGACCTCGAACCTAATCATCGTTCTACCTATCGTTCTACGTCATTTATCTTTGTTCTACCTGACAATCATGTAATTTCTTGTAAGACCCTAATCTTCATTGTACAGCAGTGTAAATAGAGTACATAAAGTGTGGGAATGATTGTGCAGTTAAACAGAAGTCAGAGACGGATCTGAGCTAGGTGCGCTCAGCGCACCCTTAATAGTGCGCGTGGCGCACTAACACTGTAGCCGTGTTTCTGCTCTTTTATTCAGATATTTTGATGGGCATTTTGGTAATTGCACTTGTGGACGTGTTAAAGGCCAGTTGGTTAGTTTGTGGAGTATCATTAACTCCATTATCAACAACCTTATCCTCTTCACTTAAATTTTAGAGAGAGAGTGTGATTCTTGAGTGAGAAAGCATAAATCCAAGAGGAAGAAGTTGTTCTCAGACCAAAGTGCGGGTATTAAAGTTGTTCATCTCCTCTCTAGCTCCGTTGTGGTTGTAATGGTACTTTGATTTGAAGCTTGTGGAGTTATAAAGTAGTCACCAAATTGTTAAGGTGAGTGGAATAAGTATACGTGTATGTATATGACGTGTTTATTTGTATGAGTGGATATGTGTTGTCCAAGTTAGTGATATATGTGTTGTACACTAACGGTTTCATAGTTGGATATGTGTTGTCCAAATTTAGTGATATATGTGTTGTACACTAACGAATGTATAAATGGATATGTGTTGTCTAAATTAGTGATATATGTGTTGTACACTAACGATTTTATAAATGGATATGTGTTGTCCAAAGGTTAGTGATATATGTGTTGTGCACTAACGGTTGTTATGAACACCGGTGGGAAATTTGAGTACCATTCCTCTTACGACTGGTTAACCATGGTTGTGTGATTTTGGTATTAGCATATTTAATTGTGAACTATATGCTATTGTTGTCGCTAGCTCATTATGTATTGCGGATATTGGTTTGCGCATGATGTTTGAATAGTTGTTGAATTGCTAGCTTAAATCCGGTACTGTGTAAGTGAATGCAAGTAGATAGGTTATATATGTATATGTATAATTATTGCATTCACTAAGCTTTGCTTACCCTCTCGTTGTTTACCTTTTTATAGGCACAGGTGTGGACAAGGGTAAGGGCGTTATTTTGGATTAGAGATTTCCGCTTTGTTGTTAGGGGACGCTTTTTGGAAGTATTAGATTTTAGAGTTTAACCGAGACTTGGGTAGTTTAACCCTAAACACCATGCTCGTAGGGCCGTTTGGCATTTAAACTTAATGTGGTCGAAACTCATGATTTGTACGAAATTCGTAAAACGGACGATGTGGGCCCCGTTTTGTAAAACTCATTTTATGTTTGAATCGTATGAGTTTTTCATATTAGAACATGTTGTGAAAAGCGTTTCGTCTAGTTATGTCGGGAAGTGGGAGATCTTTATTTGAAAATTTGTAAATTTGGACAGAACTGAATTGGGGCCTGTGCGCGCCGTGCACCCTATGGTGGTGCGCGTGGCGCACTCCTCTGTGAATTTTTTTTTTTGTTTCGCGTAATCGGTTGGTTATTGGTTTGGGTTGTTACAAGTGGTATCAGAGCATGGTCTAAGGGATTTAGGCGACTTGAGATAGGTGCCTAGACTTAGACTTAATTGTGTATGCGCTTTATGCGGGACTTGTAGGAGACAGGTCGGACCGGGGGTTGATTAGTGTTTAGGTGTATGTGAACTAACCTTGCGCTAATTGTTTTGTGTTGTGTTAGCAATCATCAAGCAAGATAGACTTTGTACTAGCAAGTTAATGCGACGTGCTCGCGTAACAATGATTAGCTACCATTGTTACGGGTTCAAATCGTGTCAAACACGCGATGTACGACGATTGTTGAGCAAGATGAGGTAGTGTGGTGTATATGTATATACATAGGTGTTAAGTTTTCTCGTTCGTTGCTTAACCTTTTCCGTTTTATAGAATGAAGATGAGAAATGGACACGACACCAATGATGGAAGTACGAGTGAGGACGTTGAGTTCACGGCCAAAGTTGAGGCCATCTTTAAACGTCAAAAAGTGGAGTTTCTCGAAGATGTTAAAAAGATGTTCCTAGACACGATTGACGAGCAACTAGTCAATGTGGTAAAGGAGCAAGTTAAGGCCGTTCTTCAAGAGGATAATGTGGGGAGACGTGACTTCTTCTATAAGAATTTCAAGGACTCTCAACCTCCCACCTTCGATGGTGAACGGTACCCACTTAAGAGTTCCCGTTGGATCTCCGATATGGAGGGGGCTTTTCGTACATGTGAATGCCCTCACGATAAAAAGACGAGATATGGTTGTAGCATGTTAAGGGGTGATGCTAAATTATGGTGGGACGCGAAGATCTGACTTTATGGCGAAGAACAATGCATGTAATTCACTTGGGATGAATTCAAGAAGGAGTTTTTCGACGAATACCGAACTTCGGCCGATCTTACTAGGCTTAAGGACGAGTTACATTCCTTGAGGCAAGGGTCGATGGATTTGAACACTCTCAAATCCGTTTTCTTGTCAAAGACCCAATTTTTCCCGGAGTATGTCGGGAATGATAAAATGTTGAAAGAAGATTTTTACTGAATCTTGAACGATAACTATCAAGAAAAGATTAGTGTAAACGTAGTAAAAAGCTTTGATGAATTGTTCAACATAGCAAAGGGTTTTGAGGCGCTTATGATAAGAAAAGGTGGTTTTACTTTTGGTAAGAGGAAGTTCGAGAATTCGAGTCAATCGAACTTTTCAAACAAGAACAAGAAGGGTTCCGAAAGTGTAAATAGCATGAAGAAGGGTGGATCCGGTGGTCATGTGGTCACTTGCTATACTTGTGGGCAAAAAGGACACATGGCTCGTGATTATCCAAATGCGCCGAACAAAGTTACATGTTACAATTGTGGTAAAGAAGGGCACAAAATGTGATGACCCGGCAATTTCCAACCAAATTAAAACTTTATTCTTATATGATTCCGACACGATAAGCAAAGACTGTAATGTTGAGTCTCAAAAACTTTGAACTGTTTTGTATAATCAATTGACCATCGACCATTCTCGACGATTCACGAACAACTATATATAAATAAATACATATACATTAATTTGAAAATATTATTATTTGAAATAATATATGATTTAATTGTTGAAAATAAATATGAAAAATAATATGCGATGTAATGAAAACTATTATTATAAATATATAGATATATACATTTATATATATAAATATGTACATAAATATTACTTGTAAATATATAAATTATATTAAATTCAATGGTTTAAAGATATATAATATAGTTATTTAGTAGTTAAACTTGCTATTTAAAACTCTTTTTATATAGAAAGAGAATATATTAAAAATAATTGATTTCGAGTCTAATTAGTAAACGTCAGTAGCACTCGGTTGACGATTTGTTAGTTTTAATATAGATATTGTACATGTCCATGGAGGATTGAAATAAAAGTTGAACTGTAAATTGATTACAAAGATTTTAGATTTGTCAAAAATATTTTTACTCTTTTAAGATTAAATATTAGTACTCCGTACATATAAATTGGTACAGAAAATAAATAATTTTCGAATATTTTTGATCAGGTTTCATACAGCTAATGAGTGAAATAATTAAATATATTTAATCTAAAAATTTGAGATTTTTCCGAAGACTTTTATCCACAACTGATTAATAACGGGGTACAAAATACCAGTCCTTAATAGTTTAATAGTGCAGGCGGCTAACTGTGTTCCTACTTTTTCTTTCCAAGTCTCTTTCCAAGTCACATGGTACATTTTAATAATTATTATAATTATTATAATAATAATAATAATTATTATTATTAATATTATAATTATTATGGTTTATATAATTGTTTCTTATCTCTATTCTATATATACATATATAAACGTAGTACACAACCTCAACCTCTCAACCACCCACAACCACCATCACCGGAATCATCTCCGGCCACCTTAACATCACCACTTACAATCACGACCACCATAACTATCATCGTCCATCTCTCTCTCTCTCTCTCTCTCTCTCTCTCTCTCTCTCTCTCTCTCTCTCGCTTCTTTCTCTATCTCTTGTCCAAAAATCACCAAACAAACACCATAACCATCGAATCACCACCACCTCGATCACTCTTAAACACCGGTTCACAGTCCATGAACAATCACGACCACCTTATTTTTCTCTCTCTCTCTCTCTCTCTCTCTCTCTCTCTCTCTCTCTCTCTCTCTTCTTTTTGTTCCTGCAACTCGCGACTGCCACAGTTATATGTTTCAGTTAATTGCTTGCTGCTACTGCACCTTGTCTCGATATCAATCTTCTTCAAATCAACACTTGACTGCCGCCACTACTGCTACCGTAAATACTATTTCTGTTTTCGATATCAAGGAGACGATGAATAGTCATAAAATAAAGAAGAACGATATTGAAATATTCTAATACAACAATTATAGCGATGAGGGCGAGCAACGTGAAGGTATTGAATGAAGACGGACGATTGCTGCTTCTGTTAATTTATTCTGTTACGGTTAAGTGTATGGTGTGGATAACTATGATGATAAAGATAAAGTTAGAGGATGACGATGAGGTGAGGTGGTGATGAAGGCAGCGAGGATGTTAAAGGCGATATTTATTGATGATGATGATGTTTCGAGGAAGAACGCGATCGTGATTTTGTGAGGATGGTGATAACGATATGATGATGACTGACGATTATGAATGATGTAGATGATAAATGATGTCGTGATGTTGATGATGCGTTTGATGTTCGTACTTTTGGTCGAACTACGGTACCATACCACAAAACCACCGATGGGTTTATTTAAAAACATATATTGGACAGTTATATTGATTGTTGTTGGGTTTATGTTTCTGTATTGAACCGAAAAGAGTAGTAAATTAGAATCGGGTTTCATGTATTATCAGAAAGATAGTTAATGGATGAGTGGTTTATGGGGTTAGCGTGTATGCGAGAGACCAGAGTTCGATTCTTGCCTGCTGCCATATTTTCTTTTTAATTAAGCAGCAAGTGTTGGGGCTTGGGCCGTGAACTGTTGGGCCGAGTTAAAATGATTTTCTTGTTGGGCCGAGATTCAAAGTTTAGATTTTCTGTTGGGCTATTCAGGTGTGACATAGAAAATGGGTTATGTTAATTATATTGGGTATTAAATCAGAAAGTTAATAGAAAGACAGATGGTTAGGCATGGTGTTGGGTTAGCGAGAGGTTGCGGGTTCAAGTCCCGGTTGTGGCAACTATTTTTTTAAAGTGCTTTTGAGGTAGTTCTCTTTATTAATATTATGGCTATTATTAATACTATTATTATGATCAATGTTATGTATTATTATGAATGGATAAATATTGTTATAATTACTATCATTAATATTAATATTATTATTATTATTATTATTATTTTAGATTACTTATCATTATTACTAATATTAACATGATTATTATTATCATCATTAAGTATTAATAAGTATTATTATTATTATTATTATTATTATCATTATTATCTTTAGTAGTAAAATTATCACTGTTATTATTATTATCAGTAGTATTATCATTATGATCCTTAAAGTATTTTTTTATTTATTTATCATTTTTATTAGTATTATTATTGAAATAATCATTTTATTTAAACTATCACTGCTATTATTAAAAGTATCACTTTTATTATTATTAGAGTTATCATAATTTTTATTATAATAGTATTATTTTTATTATTATTATTATTAGTATTAAAAATATATCAAATAAAGATTTTCTATATAAAAAAAATTATATTTATGATATAAAAACCAAACCATATTAATACTTTTGTAATAAATAGTAATTATCTATATAAAAATAAATATATATCTAATTATGTTATTAATAAAAACATGATATAAGATAACAATTAATAGCACTAATAATATGTAAATTTGTTTGATTACAACTATATGTTTTAATATATATATATACAAATGATATAGGTTCGTGAATCCGAGGCCAACCCTGCATTGTTCAATATAGTCATATGTATTTTTACTACAAAATACATTAGGTGAGTTTCATTTGCCTTTTTACCCTTTATATTTTTGGGTTGAGAATACATGCACAACTTTTTATAACTGTTTTACGAAATAGACACAAGTAAATAAAACTACATTCTATGGCTGGATTATTAAACCGAATATGCCCCTTTTTAGTCTGGTAATCTAAGAATTAGGGAACAGACACCCTAATTGACGCGAACTCTAAAGATAGATCTACCGGGCCCAACAAGCCCCATCCAAAGTACCGGATGCTTTAGTACTTCGAAATTTATATCATGTCCGAAGGAGGATCCCGGAATGATGGGGATATTCTTATATACATATTGTGAATGTCGGTTACCAGGTGTTCAATCCATATGAATGATATTTTTGTCTCTATGCATGGGACGTATGTTTATGAGAAATGGAAATATGAAATCTTGTGGTCTATTAAAATTATGAAATGATTATTTATGTTAAACTAATGAACTCACCAACCTTTTGGTTGACACTTGAAAGCATGTTTATTCTCAGGTATGAAAGAAATCTTCCGCTGTGCATTTGCTCATTTTATAGATATTACCTGGAGTCATTCATGGCATATTTCAAAAGACGTTGCATTTGAGTCGTCGAGTTCATCAAGATTATTATTAAGTCAATTATAGTTGGATATATTATGAAATGGTATGCATGCCTGTCAACTTTCGATGTAATGAAAGATTATCTTTTCAAAAACGAATGCAATTTTTGTAAAATGTATCATATAGAGGTCAAGTACCTCGCGATGTAATCAACTGTGGTGAATCGTTTATAATCAATATGGACTTCGTCCGGATGGATTAGGACGGGTCCTTTCAGTTGGTATCAGAGCGGTGGTCTTAGCCAACCGGGTCTGCATTAGTGTGTCTAACTGATAGTCGTTAGAATGCATTAGTGAGTCTGGACTTCGACCGTGTCTGCATGTCAAAAGTTTTGCTTATCATTTCGTGTCGAAAAATTACCTGCTTATCATTCTTAGAGAATTACTTGCTTATCATTCTTAGTCTAGACACGTTTTACTGCATTGACTGCATGAATAGTGTAAAGACAAAATTCATATCTTAGCGTATCTGCTACTTCATATCTTAGCGTATCTGTTACTGTAACTTTGTCTGACATATTTCGTAAATTCCTCCGTAACTTATGGGATTTTAGTATTATATATGTATATGTAAATTATGTATTGCAGGGTACTAATTTACATCCTATAATCTATTTCTTATCGAAAATCCTTCATCTGATTGTACAAGATGAATCCCTCAACCAGTTCGAGTCCCTCAGGTTCCGATAACTATTCCGATAGTTATTCCGACAGCTATTCCGACATGGATATTCACCTAAGCTCCGGAAGCAATGTCACCAGAATGAATCAATCAATCAGCCATCCCCAATTCATCTGATGCATTCGTAGTCAACTTAATTAATGGAAACACGCAGAAGGCAATCCCTTCCACCAACCGAATTCACCTCTTGACAATGAACCTGAAGCGTTTACCGGCGAACCTGTTTGAGACACCATTTTCAGTCTTATTTCCAGAGTAACTCGACAAGATTATATTCTATAGACAATTCTGAACCTTATTCATCTGCTTGTTCCGACACAATCATCTTGGAATAATAGGAGAAGTCAACGAACTTCGTGCTCGAGTAATCAATCTGGAAAATATGGTACAAAATGTACCAGCTTCAGCAACATCATCGACACCAACAGTACCATCAATAACAGCACCGGTACCATCAACAATCCATGCTTCAATATCATCATCTGTACTTTGAGTATGATCTTCGTTTTACGTATCATTCTACCTTATTTATCTTCGTTCGACAAGGCGAATATGTAATCTCTAAAGTTTTAGAGATTATTTATTCTAGTTCCAAACGAAAAGCAAATGAGTTTAATATCATATTAACTCATTAAATCCATGTATACATCTGAAGAAAATATATATGTATATATGTTTTCATAAAGATTGTAATCAAAAATTCTCTTGTACAAACTCTTAATGGTGAAAATATTTTAACGGGTAGGTAATACCCGGGGAATATTTAAATTTCACATTAATAAGTTACATTGTACGTTCTTCGAATCTGTTGCAACAGTCATATACTATCCTACTTACATCCACCGATATACGTATCCGTTCACTAAAGAATAACTATTTTTATTCAAATTCAATTTCCTATTAGAATTTTGACATATCAGAATCCAACAAGTGGCATAATGAAAAAAATGGACACAATAAAAATTGATTAGAAACAGACTAATTAACAATATGAAATTTTGTTAAGAATCCACGCTAACAAAATCCTAGCTAACTGTTCCTAGCTAACTGTTAATTCCGTATTACATTTTATTTATCGCAATTTAATTCTCGCAATTTTATTTATTGTTATTTAATTTCTGTTATTTATTTTACGCACTTTAAATACTGGGACACGTATACAAGGTTTTGACATATCATATCGACGCATCTATATATATTGTTTGGAATCACCATAGACACTCTATATGCAGTAATGATCGAGTTCTCTATACAGGGTTAAGGTTGATTCTATAATAATATATATACTTTGAGTTGTGATCGAGTCTGAGACGAATACGGGTCACGATACATATAAATTAATTCGAATATTATATATTAAACAATATATGAATTATTGGACTGTTAATTTTGGACTATCGACTGTGGACTAATAACATTGGACAATTAAAATGAATTAAAATATTGACTACTGAAATGTCCCGTTCTTATTGATTAAAAACGTTCCATATTAATTGATTTCGTTGCGAGGTTTTGACCTCTATATGAGACGTTTTTCAAAGACTGCATTCATTTTTAAAACAAACCATAACCTTTATTTCATAAATAAAGGTTTAAAAAGCTTTACGTAGATTATCAAATAATGATAATCTAAAATATCATGTTTACACACGACCATTACATAATGGTTTACAATACAAATATGTTACATCGAAATCAGTTTCTTGAATGCAGTTTTTACACAATATCATACAAACATGGACTCCAAATCTTGTCCTTATTTTAGTATGCAACAGCGGAAGCTCTTAGTATTCACTTGAGAATAAACATGCTTTAAATGTCAACAAAAATGTTGGTGAGTTATAGGTTTAACCTATATATATCAAATCGTAACAATAGACCACAAGATTTCATATTTCAATACATATCCCATACATAGAGATAAAAATCATTCATATGGTGAACACCTGGTAACCGACATTAACAAGATGCATATATAAGAATATCCCCATCATTCCAGGACACCCTTCGGATATGATATAAATTTCGAAGTACTAAAGCATCCGGTACTTTGGATGGGGTTTGTTAGGCCCAATAGATCTATCTTTAGGATTCGCGTCAATTAGGGTGTCTGTTCCCTAATTCTTAGATTACCAGACTTAATAAAAAGGGGCATATTCGATTTCGATAATTCAACCATAGAATGTAGTTTCACGTACTTGTGTCTATTTTGTAAATCATTTATAAAACCTGCATGTATTCTCATCCCAAAAATATTAGATTTTAAAAGTGGGACTATAACTCACTTTCACAGATTTTTACTTCGTCGGGAAGTAAGACTTGGCCACTGGTTGATTCACGAACCTATAACAATATATACATATATATCAAAGTATGTTCAAAATATATTTACAACACTTTTAATATATTTTGATGTTTTAAGTTTATTAAGTCAGCTGTCCTCGTTAGTAACCTACCACTAGTTGTCCACAGTTAGATGTACAGAAATAAATCGATAAATATTATCTTGAATCAATCCACGACCCAGTGTATACGTATCTCAGTATTGATCACAACTCAAACGATATATATTTTGGAATCAACCTCAACCCTGTATAGCTAACTCCAACATTCACATATAGAGTGTCTATGGTTGTTCCGAAATATATATATAGATGTGTCGACATGATAGGTCGAAACATTGTATACGTGTCTATGGTATCTCAAGATTACATAATATACAATACAAGTTGATTAAGTTATGGCTGGAATAGATTTGTTACCAATTTTCACGTAGCTAAAATGAGAAAAATTATCCAATCTTGTTTTACCCATAACTTCTTCATTTTAAATCCGTTTTGAGTGAATCAAATTGCTATGGCTTCATATTGAACTCTATTTTATGAATCTAAACAGAAAAAGTATAGGTTTATAGTCGGAAAAATAAGTTACAAGTCATTTTTGTAAAGGTAGTCATTTCAGTCGAAAGAACGACGTCTAGATGACCATTTTAGAAAACATACTTCCACTTTGAGTTTAACCATAATTTTTGGATATAGTTTCATGTTCATAATAAAAATCATTTTCTCAGAATAACAACTTTTAAATCAAAGTTTATCATAGTTTTTAATTAACTAACCCAAAACAGCCCGCGGTGTTACTACGACGGCGTAAATCCGGTTTTACGGTGTTTTTCGTGTTTCCAGGTTTTTAATCATTAAGTTAGCATATCATATAGATATAGAACATGTGTTTAGTTGATTTTAAAAGTCAAGTTAGAAGGATTAACTTTTGTTTGCGAACAAGTTTAGAATTAACTAAACTATGTTCTAGTGATTACAAGTTTAAACCTTCGAATAAGATAGCTTTATATGTATGAATCGAATGATGTTATGAACATCATTACTACCTCAAGTTCCTTGGATAAACCTACTGGAAATGAGAAAAATAGATCTAGCTTCAAAGGATCCTTGGATGGCTTGAAAGTTCTTGAAGCAGAATCATGACACGAAAACAATTTCAAGTAAGATTTCCACTTGAAATAAGATTGTTATAGTTATAGAAATTGAATTAAAGTTTGAATATGATTATTACCTTGTATTAGAAAGATAACCTACTGTAAGTAACAAAGGTTTCTTGATCTTGGATGATTACTTGGAATGGATTTAGAAAACTTGGAAGTAAACTTCAATCTTGGAAGTATTCTTGATATTATGAAACTAGAACTTTTGGAATTTATGAAGAACACTTAGAACTTGAAGATAGAACTTGAGAGAGATCAATTAGATGAAGAAAATTGAAGAATTAAAGTGTTTGTAGGTGTTTTTGGTCGTTGGTGTATGGATTAGATATAAAGGATATGTAATTTTGCTTTCATGTAAATAAGTCATGAATGATTACTCATATTTTTATAATTTTATGAGATATTTCATGCTAATTGTCAAATGATGGTTCCCACATGTGTTAGGTGACTCACATGGGCTGCTAAGAGCTGATCATTGGAGTGTATATACCAATGGTACATACATCTAAAAGCTGTGTATTGTACGAGTATGAATACGGGTGCATACGAGTAGAATTGTTGATGAAACTGAACGAGGATGTAATTGTAAGCATTTTTGTTAAGTAGAAGTATTTTGATAAGTGTCTTGAAGTCTTTCAAAAGTGTATGAATACATATTAAAACACTACATGTATATACATTTTAACTGAGTCGTTAAGTCATCGTTAGTCATTACATGTAAATGTTGTTTTGAAACCTTTAGGTTAACGATCTTGTTGAATGTTGTTAACCCATTGTTTATTATAACAAATGAGATGTTAAATTGTTATATTATCATGATATTATGATATATAATATATCTTAGTATGATATATATACAGTTAAATGTCGTTACAACGATAATCGTTACATATATGTCTCGTTTCGAAATCATTAAGTTAGTAGTCTTATTTTTACATATGTATTTCATTGTTAATACACTTAATAATATATTTACTTATCATTTAAAATAATTAACCAAGTGTATCAATATCTTAATATGATTCATATGTACCTAGTAAGACGTTGTTATAACGATAATCGTTATATATATCGTTTTCGAGTTTCTTAAATTAATAGTCTCATTTTTTATGTATATAACTCATTGTTAAAATACCTAATGAGATACATACTTATAATAAAATCTTTTTAACTATATATATAACCATATATATGTCATCATATAGTTTTTACAAGTTTTAACGTTCGTGAATCACCGATCAACTTGGGTGGTCAATTGTCTATATGAAACCTATTTCAATTAATCAAGTCTTAATAAGTTTGATTGCTTAACATGTTGGAAACATTTAATCATGTAAATATCAATCTCAATTAATATATATAAACATGGAAAAGTTTGGGTCACTACAGTACCTACCCGTTACCCGAAATTTTAAGCTGTTGAAGGTGTTGACGAATCTTCTGGAAATAGATGCGGGTATTTCTTCTTCATCTGATCTTCACACTCCCAGGTGAACTCAGGTCCTCTACGATCATTCCATCGAACCTTAACAATTGGTATCTTGTTTTGCTTAAGTCTTTTAACCTCACGATCCATTATTTCGACGGGTTCTTCGATGAATTGAAGTTTTTCGTTGATTTGGATTTCATCTAACTGAATAGTGAGATTTTCTTTAGCAAAACATTTCTTCAAATTCGAGACGTGGAAAGTATTATGTACAGCCGCGAGTTGTTGAGGTAACTCAAGTCGGTAAGCTACTGGTCCGACACGATCAATAATCTTGAATGGTCCAATATACCTTGGATTTAATTTCCCTCGTTTACCAAATCGAACAACGCCTTTCCAAGGTGCAACTTTAAGCATGACCATCTCTCCAATTTCAAATTTTATATCTTTTCTTTTAATGTCAGCGTAGCTCTTTTGTCGACTTTGGGCGGTTTTCAACCGTTGTTGAATTTGGATGATCTTCTCGGTAGTTTCTTGTATAATCTCCGGACCCGTAATCTGTCTATCCCCCACTTCACTCCAACAAATCGGAGACCTGCACTTTCTACCATAAAGTGCTTCAAACGGCGCCATCTCAATGCTTGAATGGTAGCTGTTGTTGTAGGAAAATTCTGCTAACGGTAGATGTCGATCCCAACTGTTTCCGAAATCAATAACACATGCTCGTAGCATGTCTTCAAGCGTTTGTATCGTCCTTTCGCTCTGCCCATCAGTTTGTGGATGATAGGCAGTACTCATGTCTAAACGAGTTCCTAATGCTTGCTGTAATGTCTGCCAGAATCTTGAAATAAATCTGCCATCCCTATCAGAGATAATAGAGATTGGTATTCCATGTCTGGAGACGACTTCCTTCAAATACAGTCGTGCTAACTTCTCCATCTTGTCATCTTCTCTTATTGGCAGGAAGTGTGCTGATTTGGTGAGACGATCAACTATTACCCAAATAGTATCAAAACCACTTGCAGTCCTTGGCAATTTAGTGATGAAATCCATGGTAGTGTTTTCCCATTTCCATTCCGGGATTTCGGGTTGTTGAAGTAGACCTGATGGTTTCTGATGCTCAGCTTTGACCTTAGAACACGTCAAACATTCTCCTACGTATTTAGCAACATCAGCTTTCATACCCAGCCACCAAAAATGTTTCTTGAGATCCTTGTACATCTTTCCCGTTCCAGGATGTATTGAGTATCTGGTTTTATGAGCTTCTCTAAGTACCATTTCTCTCATATCTCCAAATTTTGGTACCCAAATCCTTTCAGCCCTATACCGGGTTCCGTCTTCCTGAATATTAAGATGCTTCTCCGATCCTTTGGGTATTTCATCCTTTAAATTTCCCTCTTTTAAAACTCCTTGTTGCACCTCCTTTATTTGAGTAGTAAGGTTATTATGAATCATTATATTCATAGATTTTACTCGAATGGGTTCTCTGTCCTTTCTGCTCAAGGCGTCGGCTACCACATTTGCCTTCCCCGGGTGGTAACGAATCTTAAAGTCGTAATCATTCAACAATTCAATCCACCTACGCTGCCTCATATTCAGTTGTTTCTGATTAAATATGTGTTGAAGACTTTTGTGGTCGGTATATATAATACTTTTGACCCAATATAAGTAGTGCCTTCAAGTCTTTAATGCAAAAACAACCGCGCCTAATTCCAAATCATGCGTCGTATAATTTTGCTCGTGAATCTTCAATTGTCTAGACGCATAAGCAATCACCTTTGTCCGTTGCATTAATATACAACCGAGACCTTGCTTTGATGCGTCACAATAAATCACAAAATCATCATTCGCTTCAGGCAATGACAATATAGGTGCCGTAGTTAGCTTTTTCTTCAATAATTGAAACGCCTTCTCTTGTTCATCCTTCCATTCAAATTTCTTCCCTTTATGCGTTAATGAAGTCAAGGGTTTTGCTATTTTGGAGAAATCTTGGATGAATCTTCTGTAGTAACCAGCCAATCCTAAAAATTGACGTATATGCTTCAGAGTTTTTGGGGTTTCCCACTTTTCAACAGTTTCTATCTTTGCCGGATCCACCTTAATACCTTCTTTGTTCACTATGTGACCGAGGAATTGAACTTCTTCCAACCAAAATGAACACTTTGAAAACTTAGCGTACAATTCTTCCTTCCTCAATACTTCTAACACCTTTCTCAAATGTTCACCGTGTTCTTGGTCATTCTTTGAGTAAATAAGTATGTCATCAATGAAAACAATGACAAACTTGTCAAGGTATTTCCACACACTCGGTTCATAAGGTCCATGAACACAGCT
The DNA here is from genome assembly GCF_046630445.1 of Rutidosis leptorrhynchoides. Taxonomy (NCBI): domain Eukaryota; kingdom Viridiplantae; phylum Streptophyta; class Magnoliopsida; order Asterales; family Asteraceae; genus Rutidosis; species Rutidosis leptorrhynchoides. Next base: position 337,763,226 of record NC_092337.1, on the reverse strand, counting down.
GGTGCATTAGTTAAACCAAACGGCATGACCATAAACTCGTAATGACCGTAACGTGTTCTGAAAGCAGTCTTTGGAATATCATCTTCTTTCACCCGCATTTGATGATACCCGGAACGTAAGTCAATCTTTGAATAAACAGATGAGCCTTGTAGTTGATCAAATAAGTCGTCGATTCTCGGTAGTGGGTAGCCGTTCTTGATGGTAAGTTTGTTCAACTCTCGGTAGTCGATACACAACCTGAATGTACCATCTTTCTTCTTGACAAACAAAACAGGAGCTCCCCACGGTGATGTGCTTGGTCAAATGAAACCACGCTCTAAAAGTTCTTGTAATTGGCTTTTCAGTTCTTTCATCTCACTGGGTGCGAGTCTGTAAGGAGCACGAGCTATTGGTGCAGCTCCTGGTACAAGATCTATTTGAAATTCAACGGATCGATGTGGGGGTAATCCCGGTAATTCTTTCAGAAATACATCGGGAAATTCTTTTGCAATGGGAACATCATTGATGCTCTTTTCTTCAGTTTGTACTTTCTCGACGTGTGCTAGAACAGCATAGCAACCTTTTCTTATTAGTTTTTGTGCCTTCAAATTACTAATAAGATGTAGCTTCGTGTTGCCCTTTTCTCCATACACCATTAAGGGTTTTCCTTTTTCTCGTATAATGCGAATTGCATTTTTGTAACAAACGATCTCTGCTTTCACTTCTTTCAACCAGTCCATACCGATTATCACATCAAAACTCCCTAACTCTACTGGTATCAAATCAATCTTAAATGTTTCGCTAACCAGTTTAATTTATCGATTCCGACATATATTATCTGCTGAAATTAATTTACCATTTGCTAATTCGAGTAAAAATTTACTATCCAGAGGCGTCAATGGACAACTTAATTTAGCACAAAAATCTCTACTCATATAGCTTCTATCCGCACCCGAATCAAATAAAACGTAAGCAGATTTATTGTCAATAAGAAACGTACCCGTAACAAGCTCCGGGTCTTCTTGTGTCTCTGAAGCATTAATATTGAAAACTCTTCCGCGGCCTTGTCCATTCGTGTTCTCCTGGTTCGGGTAATTTCTAATAATGTGGCCCGGTTTTCCACATTTATAACAAACTACATTGGCATAACTTGCTCCGACACTACTTGCTCCGCCATTACTCATTCCGACACCATTTGTTCCTTTCGTTCTATTAACCCATAGTCCGTAGACCTCACACTTCGTCGCGCTATGACCATTTCTTTTACACTTGTTGCAAAATTTCGTGCAGAACCCCAAGTGATACTTTTCACACCTTTGGCATAGCTGCTTCTGATTGTTGTTGTTGTTGCGGTTATTATTGTTGTTGGGATGATTGTTGTAGTTGTTGTTGTTGTTGTTGTTGTTGTTGTTGTTGTTGTTGGGCCGTTTGTTGTAGTTGCGATTGATGTTGCGATTGTTGGGATAATTGTTGCGATTATTGTTGTAATTGCTGTTGTTGTTGTATTGGTGATTCTTATCACCGTTTTCCTCCCACTTTCTTTTGACTTACTTCACATTGGCCTCTTCAGCAGCCTGTTCTTTAATTCTTTCTACAATCTAGTTCACTAGTTTGTGAGCCATTCTACATGCCTGTTGTATGGAGGCGGGCTCGTGTGAAATTATATCTTCTTGGATTCTTTCCGGTAATCCTTTCACAAACGTGTCGATCTTCTCTTCCTCATCTTCGAATGCTCCCGGACACAATAGGCACAATTCTGTGAATCGTCTTTCATACGTGGTGATATCAAATCCTTGGGTTCGTAACCCTCTAAGTTCTGTCTTGAGCTTATTGACCTCGGTTCTGGGACGGTACTTCTCGTTCATCAAGTGCTTGAATGCTGACCACGGTAGTGCGTACGCATCATCTTGTCCCACTTGCTCTAGATAGGTATTCCACCATGTTAACGCAGAACCTGTGAAGGTATGCGTAGCGTACTTCACTTTGTCCTCTTCAGTACACTTACTTATGGCAAACACCGATTCGACCTTCTCGGTCCACCGTTTCAATCCGATCGGTCCTTCGGTTCCATCAAATTCCAAAGGTTTGCAGGCAGTGAATTCTTTATAGGTGCATCCTACACGATTTCCTGTACTGCTAGATCCAAGGTTATTGTTGGTATGTAGCGCAGCCTGTACTGCGGCTATGTTTGAAGCTAGAAAAGTACGGAATTCCTCTTCATTCATATTCACGGTTTGTCGAGTAGTCGGTGCCATTTCCTTCAAAATAGTCAAATGGAACAAGTTAATCATACAGAATATTAAGAGTAGTTAATAGTATTTCGTATCATAATATGAACTCATTTATAAAAGCTTTTTCTTCATATTAGAGTTTTATAAGTTTAAATTCGGGTAGTACCTACCCGTTAAGTTCATACTTAGTAGCTAATATACAATTCAACTACTACAATTCTATATGAAAACCTGATTATAATAATATTTCGCGTTCAAACTTTTATACAATATTTTACAAACTTACAATACCACTTATTTTACATAAAGCATGAAATATAGCACACAATAACTTTGATACAAGATAGTTGTGAAGATAATTCTAGCTAGTACACAAGTCGTTCAGCAAAGGCAATAAAGACACGTAATTCATACTTCCAGAAACAAGTCATGCATTCTGGTTTTACTAGGACTACTTCCCATCCTTGGTCTTGTGGAACATAACCATTATGGCCGTTGATAAGACAGCGTGTTTTAACGTTGTCAAAGGGACGAGGGTTACGTAATGACCAACAGTCTCGTAATAACCTAAAAACCTCATTTCTTACCCCAATTACCGACTCCGTCACTTGTGGGAACGTTTTGTTTAATAGTTGTAGCCCGATGTTCTTTTTCTCACTTTGGTGAGAAGCGAACATTACTAACCCGTAAGCATAGCATGCTTCTTTATGTTGCATGTTAGCCGCTTTTTCAAAATCATGAAGTCCTATATTCGGATACATTGAGTCAAAATAATTTCTTAACCCGTTGCGTAAAATAGCATTTGGGTTCCCCGCAATATATGCGTCAAAGTAAACACATCGTAACTTATGGGTTTCCCAATGTGATATCCCCCATCTTTCAAACGAAAGTCTCTTATAAACCAAGACATTCTTGGAACGTTCTTCGAATATCTTACAAACAGATTTCGCCGTAAATAGTTGTGCCGAAGAATTCTGACCGACTCTAGACAGGATTTCATCAATCATGTATCCGGGTAGATCTCTTAAAATATTGGGTTGTCTATCCATTTTGTGTTTTTATACCTTAAAATAGACAAGAGTTAGATTCATAAAAAAAAAATACATATTAATACAAGCAATTTTTACATATATCATAAAGCATAAGCACACTATATTACATATATTACACCACACGAATACAACTATTTTATTCCGACTTGCTCGTTTCTTTTTCTTCGGTTTTGGTTCGTTTTGCCAAGTTTCTAGGGATATATGATGTTCCCCTAATACGAGCCGTCGTTTTCCACATTGGTTTAGAAAAACCTGGTGGTTTAGAGGTTCCCGGGTCATTGTTACAACTTAAGGACTTTGGGGGTTGACGATACATATAAAGTTCATCGGGGTTGGAATTAGATTTCTCTATTTTTATGCCCTTTCCCTTATTATTTTCTTTTGACTTTTTAAATTCAGTTGGGGTAATTTCTATAACATCATCGGAATTCTCGTCGGAATCCGATTCATCGGAGAATTGGTAATCCTCCCAATATTTTGCTTCCTTGGCGGAAACACCATTGACCATAATTAACCTTGGTCGGTTGGTTGAGGATTTTCTTTTACTTAACCGTTTTATTATTTCCCCCACCGGTTCTATTTCTTCATCCGGTTCCGATTCTTCTTCCGGTTCCGATTCTTCTTCCGGTTCCGACTCTTCTTCCGGTTCCTCTTCGGAAACTTGTGAATCAGTCCACGAATCATTCCAATTTACATTTGACCCTTCATTATTATTAGGTGAGTCAATGGGACTTGTTCTAGAGGTAGACATCTATCACATAATATCAAACGCGTTAAGAGATTAATATATCACATAATATTCACATGTTAAAAATATATAGTTTCCAACAAAATTTGTTAAGCAATCATTTTTCAAGTAAACACGGTCAAAGTCTAGACTCACTAATGCATCCTAACAAACTCGATAAGACACACTAATGCAAAATTCTGGTTCTCTAAGACCAACGCTCGGATACCAACTGAAATGTCCCGTTCTTATTGATTAAAAACGTTCCATATTAATTGATTTCGTTGTGAGGTTTTGACCTCTATATGAGACGTTTTTCAAAGACTGCATTCATTTTTAAAACAAACCATAACCTTTATTTCATAAATAAAGGTTTAAAAAGCTTTACGTAGATTATCAAATAATGATAATCTAAAATATCTTGTTTACACACGACCATTACATAATGGTTTACAATACAAATATGTTACATCGAAATCAGTTTCTTGAATGCAGTTTTTACACAATATCATACAAACATGGACTCCAAATCTTGTCCTTATTTTAGTATGCAACAGCGGAAGCTCTTAGTATTCACCTGAGAATAAACATGCTTTAAATGTCAACAAAAATGTTGGTGAGTTATAGGTTTAACCTATATATATCAAATCGTAACAATAGACCACAAGATTTCATATTTCAATACACATCCCATACATAGAGATAAAAATCATTCATATGGTGAACACCTGGTAACCGACATTAACAAGATGCATATATAAGAATATCCCCATCATTCCAGGACACCCTTCGGATATGATATAAATTTCAAAGTACTAAAGCATCCGGTACTTTGGATGGGGTTTGTTAGGCCCAATAGCTCTATCTTTAGGATTCGCATCAATTAGGGTGTCTGTTCCCTAATTCTTAGATTGCCAGACTTAATAAAAAGGGGCATATTCGATTTCGATAATTCAACCATAGAATGTAGTTTCACGTACTTGTGTCTATTTTGTAAATCATTTATAAAACCTGCATGTATTCTCATCCCAAAAATATTAGATTTTAAAAGTGGGACTATAACTCACTTTCACAGATTTTTACTTCGTCGGAAAGTAAGACTTGGCCACTGGTTGATTCATGAACCTATAACAATATATACATATATATCAAAGTATGTTCAAAATATATTTACAACACTTTTAATATATTTTAATGTTTTAAGTTTTTTAAGTCAGCTATCCTCGTTAGTAACCTACAACTAGTTGTCCACAGTTAGATGTACAGAAATAAATCGATAAATATTATCTTGAATCAATCCACGACCCAGTGTATACGTATCTCAGTATTGATCACAACTCAAACTATATATATTTTGGAATCAACCTCAACCCTGTATAGCTAACTCCAACATTCACATATAGAGTGTCTATGGTTGTTCCGAAATATATATAGATGTGTCGACATGATAGGTCGAAACATTGTATACGTGTCTATGGTATCTCAAGATTACATAATATACAATACAAGTTGATTAAGTTATGGTTGGAATAGATTTGTTATCAATTTTCACGTAGCTAAAATGAGAAAAATTATCCAATCTTGTTTTACCCATAACTTCTTCATTTTAAATCCGTTTTGAGTGAATCAAATTGCTATGGTTTCATATTGAACTCTATTTTATGAATCTAAACAGAAAAAGTATAGGTTTATAGTCGGAAAAATAAGTTACAAGTCGTTTTTGTAAAGGTAGTCATTTCAATCGAAAGAACGACGTCTAGATGACCGTTTTAGAAAACATACTTCCACTTTGAGTTTAACCATAATTTTTGGATATAGTTTCATGTTCATAATAAAAATCATTTTCTCAGAATAACAACTTTTAAATCAAAGTTTATCATAGTTTTTAATTAACTAACCCAAAACAGCCCGCGGTGTTACTACGACGGCGTAAATCCGGTTTTACGGTGTTTTTCATGTTTCCAGGTTTTTAATCATTAAGTTAGCATATCATATAGATATAGAACATGCGTTTAGTTGATTTTAAAAGTCAAGTTAGAAGGATTAACTTTTGTTTGTGAACAAGTTTAGAATTAACTAAACTATATTCTAGTGATTACAAGTTTAAACCTTCGAATAAGATAGCTTTATATGTATGAATTGAATGATGTTATGAACATCATTACTACCTCAAGTTCCTTGGATAAACCTACTGGAAATGAGAAAAATAGATCTAGCTTCAAAGGATCCTTGGATGGCTTGAAAGTTCTTGAAGCAGAATCATGACACGAAAACAATTTCAAGTAAGATTTCCACTTGAAATAAGATTGTTATAGTTATAGAAATTGAATTAAAGTTTGAATATGATTATTACCTTGTATTAGAAAGATAACCTACTGTAAGTAACAAAGGTTTCTTGATCTTGGATGATTACTTGGAATGGATTTAGAAAACTTGGAAGTAAACTTGCAATCTTGGAAGTATTCTTGATTTTATGAAACTAGAACTTTTGGAATTTATGAAGAACACTTAGAACTTGAAGATAGAACTTGAGAGAGATCAATTAGATGAAGAAAATTGAAGAATGAAAGTGTTTGTAGGTGTTTTTGGTCATTGGTGTATGGATTAGATATAAAGGATATGTAATTTTGTTTTCATGTAAATAAGTCATGAATGATTACTCATATTTTTGTAATTTTATGAGATATTTCATGCTAGTTGCCAAATGATGGTTCCCACATGTGTTAGGTGACTTACATGGGCTGCTAAGAGCTGATCATTGGAGTTTATATACCAATAGTACATACATCTAAAAGCTGTGTATTGTACGAGTACGAATACGGGTGCATACGAGTAGAATTGTTGATGAAACTGAACGAGGATGTAATTGTAAGCATTTTTATTAAGTAGAAGTATTTTGATAAGTGTCTTGAAGTCTTTCAAAAGTGTATGAATACATATTAAAACACTACATGTATATACATTTTAACTGAGTCGTTAAGTCATCGTTAGTCGTTACATGTAAATGTTGTTTTGAAACCTTTAGGTTAACGATCTTGTTGAATGTTGTTAACCTATTGTTTATTATAACAAATGAGATGTTAAATTGTTATATTATCATGATATTATGATATATAATATATCTTAGTATGATATATATACAGTTAAATGTCGTTACAACGATAATCGTTACATATATGTCTCGTTTCGAAATCATTAAGTTAGTAGTCTTATTTTTACATATGTATTTCATTGTTAATACACTTAATAATATATTTACTTATCATTTAACATAATTAACCAAGTGTATCAATATCTTAATATGATTCATATGTACCTAGTAAGACGTTGTTATAACGATAATCGTTATATATATCGTTTTCGAGTTTCTTAAATTAATAGTCTCATTTTTTATGTATATAACTCATTGTTAAAATACCTAATGAGATACATACTTATAATAAAATCATGTTAACTATATATATAACCATATATATGTCATCGTATAGTTTTTACAAGTTTTAACGTTCGTGAATCACCGGTCAACTTGGGTGGTCAATTGTCTATATGAAACCTATTTCAATTAATCAAGTCTTAATAAGTTTGATTGCTTAACATGTTGGAAACATTTAATCATGTAAATATCAATCTCAATTAATATATATAAACATGGAAAAGTTCGGGTCACTACAACTATAACATATGAAACTAAACAATTCTTCAAGTTGCCACTTGATTTCATCTTAAACTTCATTTGTATCTTGACGAATACAATCTACGATCAAATCTTTCATGATTCTTGAAAACACCTCAATCGAGAAGATGAACCAACCGCAGTTCATTTATGGGAGAAAAGATTGATGTATATAGTTATGCACATGAAAATACTCGGAACTTGAGTAAACGTTCAACACGTAGCTGTGCTAATTCCTTTAGCATTATTATTACCGAAAATAACTTTGCATCTGCTGTTCGAGATAGCCAGTTTTGTCATAGCTCCAACAAGACAACTTCGACTTTTCGTACGAAACAACCTTATTATAACGTTGATATATACGCGTGCTCTTTTATTGTTACCAGGGAACCTTTCATATTCCACCATATTACCATCAGCGTTTAATCATCTAAAAACACAATTTTCTTGAAACCACCTTGGATTAATAACCGGTGATTCAGATATCATAGCATTAAATACAGAGGAAACAGAAAAATGGTAGATGGTCTAAACGACCAAAAGTTTGATGAAAAAGAAAGGAGTGTTGGGAACGCTCGATAGAAAATTGAGTATTGAAAAATAGATTGAGGAATCTATGAAGGAGATCAAGGACAAATACAAGGACCATACCATATATTCAAAGAATCCAGGTAATCCTGGATCCGATGAAACCTTCAATGAATATCTTGCTCCGTATTCATGTTAAAATCTTGCCGAAAATCTTTCCCCATCAACCATCGAACTTAGAAATTCCAAAATATCATTATCAATATCTTCGATATTTCTGAGGATATTTTCATAAATATTCTCGTTCGAAATTATATACCTTCTCGTGCTTCTTGTGTATCATTATATTGGAAACATTCAATAGAAAATTTAGTACCGAAAAGCAGATTATACGAAACTAAGAAAGAAACCGTGGACAAATCACAAAGAATAAGTTTGACTTCAAAGAATCTAAATGATTCTGTTTCTGATGAAGTCTTTAGCGAATACCTTACTTCCGAATCTAAACCCTTACGGATAAATCTTCTTCATCATCCATCGATATTAGAAATTCCAAGATATCATCGTATCTTTCATTATAAATATCCTCCATATTTCTGAAGATATTTTCATAACTATTCTTATCTGAAATCATTAATCTCTTCCTGATATCAGTGTTACATCATATAGAAACTGTTAGTTTCTATATTCTGTAAACTTTCGAGCTTAAAATATGAATGTTATTGAAGTAATATTGGAAACTGATGCATGAATTAGTATAATATAATGACACTTGATCAACGTGATTATATTACAGTAAGTCATGCCGAGTTTCTAAATGGAACGTGATGATTCACAGATCATAACGTCATCATGTACCATGTTACATAACTCTCTCATCCTACTTAACTCCAGAACAAATCAAGAAAATGTATTCTTGATGGTTCTATCTTCCGTGATGTTGATAAATTTGAAAAATCAAATCTTGCTATCACATTCCTTCCTGCTTAGAACATTATAATCATTCGAGACTCTATATCTACAAATTCTGGACCATTAATCGCTTGACTTGAAGTCGGGAAGAGAAAATAAAAGCATAGAGCTTTGAAATATAAGGGAGGATATAAAGCCCGATAACAACACATAAATTACAAACCGTGTATATCAATGTTTATCGCAACATAAAGACACGGGAGAATTAAAAATATTATAATCCTGAGGGCGAAGTAGAAGAAAACAGATTCCTCTGGTGGAAGTTAGAAAAGGAGAATGATTGTTGCGATAATAAGGATGAGGACAAGGATCGGAACTGGATTAAGCATTTTCAGAATCTTTTGGATGTATGAAATAAGAAGGAAAGTATAGGAAGGGTGAGAATAATGGAACGGAAGAGTTTAATTTATAATGGAAATATCAGACAGAGTAATCAAAGCAGATCACCGCATTTAATTCGAGAGATCTTAATTTCCTTATTCGCCAAAGAATCAAATCTTTTTGATTTCAAAGATTTTATATAAATCCCTTGAATTCTGAAATTCAACCAAGACAACATCAAAAACTAAGACGCACCTTATTTTCTAAATTCCACCTTGACTACGTCAAAAGTTAAATCTCTATCTAAATCTATTGTGACAGCTTCATTCGTACGCTCCACATAATCGAATCATTTTATCTATTTTAGTCCATTCATCAACTCATATTTGTCATGAAAATATTTTTATTGTTAGCCATGACCACCTCACTCAAATTTCGGGACGAAATTTCTTTAACGGGTAGGTACTGTGATGACCCGGCAATTTCCGACCAAATTAAAACTTTATTCTTATATGATTCCGACACGATAAGCAAAGACTGTAATGTTGAGTCTCAAAAACTTTGAACTGTTTTGTATAATCAATTGACCTTCGACCATTCTCGACGATTCACGAACAACTATATATAAATAAATACATATACATTAATTTGAAAATATTATTATTTGAAATAATATATGATTTAATTGTTGAAAATAAATATGAAAAATAATATGCGATGTAATGAAAACTATTATTATAAATATATAGATATATATATTTATATATATAAATATGTACATAAATATTACTTGTAAATATATAAATTATATTAAATTCAATGGTTTAAAGATATATAATATAGTTATTTAGTAGTTAAACTTGCTATTTAAAACTCTTTTTATATAGAAAGAGAATATATTAAAAATAATTGATTTTGAGTCTAATTAGTAAACGTCAGTAGCACTCGGTTGACGATTTGTTAGTTTTAATATAGATATTGTACATGTCCATGGAGGATTGAAATAAAAGTTGAACTGTAAATTGATTACGAAGATTTTAGATTTGTCAAAAATATTTTTACTCTTTTAAGATTAAATATTAGTACTCCGTACATATAAATTGGTACAGAAAATAAATAATTTTCGAATCTTTTTGATCAGGTTTCATACAGCTAATGAGTGAAATAATTAAATATATTTAATCTAAAAATTTGAGATTTTTCCGAAGACTTTTATCCACAACTGATTAACAACGGGGTACGAAATACCAGTCCTTAATAGTTTAATAGTGCAGGCGGCTACCTGTGTTCCTACTTTTTCTTTCCAAGTCTCTTTCCAAGTCACATGGTACATTTTAATTATTATTATTATTATTATTATTATTATTATTATTATTATTATTATTATTATTATTATTATTATTATTATTATTATTATTATTATTATTATTATTATTATTATTATTATTATTATTATTATTATTATTATTATTATTATTATTATTATTATTATTATTATTATTATTATTATTATTATTATTATTATTATTATTATTATTATTAATATTATAATTATTATGATTTATATAATTGTTTCTTATCTCTATTCTATATATACATATATAAACGTAGTACACAACCTCAACCTCTCAACCACCCACAACCACCATCACCGAAATCATCTCCGGCCACCTTAACATCACCACTTACAATCACGACCACCATAACTATCATCGTCCATCTTTCTCTCTCTCTCTCGCTTCTTTCTCTATCTCTTGTCCAAAAATAACCAAACAAACACCATAACCATCGAATCACCACCACCTCGATCACTCTCAACCACCAGTTCACAGTCCATGAACAATCACGACCACCTTCTTTTTCTTTTTCTCTCGCTCTCTCTCTCTTCTTTTTATTCCTGCAACTCGCGACTGCCACAGTTATATGTTTCAGTTAATTGCTTACTGCTACTGCACCTTGTCTCGATATCAATCTTCTTCAAATCAACACTTGACTGCCGCCACTACTGCTACCGTAAATACTATTTCTGTTTTCGATATCAAGGAGACGATGAATAGTCATAAAATAAAGAAGAACGATATTAAAATATTCTAATACAACAATTATAGCGATGAGGGCGAGCAACGTGAAGGTATTGAATGAAGACGGACAATTGCTGCTTCTGTTAATTTATTCTGTTACGGTTAAGTGTATGGTGTGGATAACTATGATGATAAAGATAAAGTTAGAGGATGACGATGAGGTGAGGTGGTGATGAAGGCAGCGAGGATGTTAAAGGCGATATTTGTTGATGATGATGATGTTTCAAGGAAGAACGCGATCGTGATTTTGTGAGGATGGTGATAACGATATGATGATGACTGACGATTATGAATGATGTAGATGATAAATGATGTCGTGATGATGATGATACGTTTGATGTTCGTGCTTTTGGTCGAACTACGGTACCATACCACAAAACCACCGATGGGTTTATTTAAAAACATATATTGGACAGTTATATTGATTGTTGTTGGGTTTATGTTTCTGTATTGAACCGAAAAGAGTAGTAAATTAGAATCGGGTTTCATGTATTATCAGAAAGATAGTTAATGGATGAGTGGTTTATGGGGTTAGCGTGTATGCGAGAGACCAGAGTTCGATTCTTGCCTGCTGCCATATTTTCTTTTTAATTAAGCAGCAAGTGTTGGGGCTTGGGCCGTGAACTGTTAGGCCGAGTTAAAATGATTTTCTTGTTGGGCCGAGATTCAAAGTTTAGATTTTCTGTTGGGCTATTCAGGTGTGACATAGAAAATGGGTTATGTTAATTATATTGGGTATTAAATCAGAAAGTTAATAGAAAGACAGATGGTTAGGCATGGTGTTGGGTTAGCGAGAGGTTGCGGGTTCAAGTCCCGGTTGTGGCAACTATTTTTTTAAAGGGCTTTTGAGGTAGTTCTCTTTATTAATATTATGGTTATTATTAATACTATTATTATGATCAATGTTATATATTATTATGAATGGATAAATATTGTTATAATTACTATCATTAATATTAATATTATTATTATTATTTTAGATTACTTATCATTATTACTAAGATTAACATGATTATTATTATCATCATTAAGTATTAATAAGTATTATTATTATTATTATTATTATTATTATTATTATTATTATTATTATTATTATTATTATTATTATTATTATTATTATTATTATTATTATTATTATTATTATTATTATTATTATTATTATTATTATTTTAAGTAGTAAAATTATCACTGTTATTATTATTATCAGTAGTATTATCATTATGATCCTTAAAGTATTTTTTTATTTATTTATCATTTTTATTAGTATTATTATTGAAATAAACATTTTATATAAACTATCACTGTTATTATTAAAAGTATCACTTTTATTATTATTAGAGTTATCATAATTTTTAGTATAATAGTATTATTTTTATTATTATTATTATTAGTATTAAAAATATATCAAATAAAGATTTTCTATATAAAAAAAATATATTTATGACATAAAAACCAAACCATATTAATACTTTTGTAATAAATAGTAATTATCTATATAAAAATAAATATATATCTAATTATGTTATTAATAAAAACATGATATAAGATAACAATTAATAGCACTAATAATATGTAAATTTGTTTGATTACAACTATATGTTTTAATATATATATATATACAAATGATATAGGTTCGTGAATCCGAGGCCAACCCTGCATTGTTCAATATAGTCATATGTATTTTTACTACAAAATACATTAGGTGAGTTTCATTTGCCTTTTTACCCTTTATATTTTTGGGCTGAGAATACATGCACAACTTTTTATAACTGTTTTACGAAATAGACACAAGTAAATAAAACTACATTCTATGGCTGGATTATTAAACCGAATATGCCCCTTTTTAGTCTGGTAATCTAAGAATTAGGGAACAGACACCCTAATTGACGCGAACTCTAAAGATAGATCTATCGGGCCCAACAAGCCCCATCCAAAGTACCGGATGCTTTAGTACTTCGAAATTTATATCATGTCCGAAGGAGGATCCCGAAATGATGGGGATATTCTTATATACATATTGTGAATGTCGGTTACCAGGTGTTCAATCCATATGAATGATAGTTTTGTCTCTATGCATGGGACGTATGTTTATGAGAAATGGAAATATGAAATCTTGTGGTCTATTAAAATTATGAAATGATTATTTATGTTAAACTAATGAACTCACCAACCTTTTGGTTGACACTTGAAAGCATGTTTATTCTCAGGTATGAAAGAAATCTTCCGCTGTGCATTTGCTCATTTTATAGATATTACCTGGAGTCATTCATGGCATATTTCAAAAGACGTTGCATTTGAGTCGTCGAGTTCATTAAGATTATTATTAAGTCAATTATAGTTGGATATATTATGAAATGGTATGCATGCCTGTCAACTTTCGATGTAATGAAAGATTGTCTTTTCAAAAACAAATGCAATGTTTGTAAAATGTATCATATAGAGGTCAAGTACCTCGCGATGTAATCAACTGTGGTGAATCGTTTATAATTGATATGGACTTCGTCCGGATGGATTAGGACGGGTCCTTTCACAAAAGGCCCGAGTGTCCCGAGTTGCGAAATTATAATGTTAAACGGCTAGAGAAGGCGGCGGGTACGGCTAGGGGTCGCAATTATTTGATGACCAATGAGGAAGCCAAGCAATCTAACGAAGTTGTCTCAGGTACCTTCATGGTTAATTCTAATCCGGCAAGGATACTATTTGTTAGCGGTGCAAATTTGTCGTTTGTGTCTCCAAAATTCGTGCCTAGACTTAATAGAGCGTTAGCTAAGTTAAGTCGTCCGGTAGAGGTTAAAATAGCGGACGGCAAGACGGTGCTAGTGGTGGATGTGTGTAAAAATTGTAATGTTGTGTTTGGTGCTGAAAATTTTAAAATCGATCTCATTCCGATGACTTTGGGTGATTTTGATATCGTTGTTGGTATGGATTGGCTCGATCATAATAGAGCCGATATTGCATGCCATGATAAGTTTATTAGGGTAAAGACCCCAAGTGGGGGAGAGATAATTATTCACGACGATAAACGAAGAAGACTTGTGCCGATATGCACTTTTGCACGGGCACGTCGTTTCCTTGTTAGTGGTGGCATGGCTTTTCTTGCCCATGTTGTTGATATTCGAGATGAGCCACCATCCATTCGTGAAATTCCGGTGGTGAATGAATTTGAAGACGTTTTTCCGGATGAGTTACCGGGTGTCCCGGCGAAAAGACAAGTTGAATTTCGCATTGAGTTGGTTCCGGGGGCTACCCCCATTGCTAAAACTCCTTATCGTTTAGCACCAACGAAAATGCAAGAGTTGTTATACCAAACCCAAGAGTTGCTTGAAAAGGGTTTCATTCGACCGAGTGCTTCGCCATGGGGCGCTCCGGTTTTATTCGTGAAGAAGAAAGATGGTAGTATCCGGATGTGCATCAATTATCGGGAGTTAAAAAAAGTGACGATCAAGAATCGTTATCCATTACCTAGGATTGACGATTTGTTCGACCAACTCCAAGGTGCAACGTATTTTTCTAAAATCGACCTACGGTCCGGCTATCACCAAATGCGGGTCCGTGAGGAAGACATCGAGAAAACTGCTTTTCGAACGCGTTATGGGCATTTTGAATTCGTAGTTATGCCTTTTGGTCTTACGAATGCACCGGCGGCATTCATGGATCTTATGAACCGAGTGTGCCAACCTATTTTGGACAAGTCGGTAATTGTGTTCATTGACGACATACTTGTCTATTCGAAGAGTATGAAGGAACATGAACATCATTTGCGGGGTGTGTTAAAGACGTTGCGGAAGGAGAAGTTGTATGCTAAATTCTCCAAATGTGAATTTTGGCTAAGGGAAGTTCAATTCCTTGGCCATATTGTGAACGAAAATGGTATTCAAGTAGACCCGGGAAAGATTGAGACGGTAAAGAGTTGGGGACGACCGACTACGACTACGGAAATCCAAAGTTTTCTCAGATTGGCCGGTTATTATCATCGGTTTATCCAAGACTTTTCCAAGATTGCTTCTCCATTGACGAAGTTAACGAGAAAAAATGCGAGATTTAATTGGGAGAACGAGCAAGAAATTGCTTTTCAATTGTTAAAAGAGAAGTCGTGTCAAGCTCCGGTGCTAGTTTTGCCAGAAGGGGTGGAAGACATGACGGTCAATTGTGATGCTTCTTTAAATGGGCTCGGTTGTGTTCTAATGCAAAGGGGTAAAGTCATCAATAATGCCTCTCGACAATTAAAGGAACACGAAACGAGATATCCGACTCATGATCTTGAGTTGGCGGCGGTTGTTCATGCGTTAAAAATTTGGCGCCATTACTTATATGGTGTCAAGTGTACGATTTATTCGGATCACAAGAGTTTGAAACATCTTTTTGATCAAAGAGATTTGAATTATCGTCAACGTAGATGGATGGATGTGGTGAAAGACTACGATTGTGAAATACATTTTCATCTGGGTAAGGCAAATGTGGTCGCGGACGGGTTAAGTCGAAAGAGTCAACATCCGGCGTTATGATTGGGATTGTTACGTATGATTATTACTAACGATTTTCTTGAAAAACTTGGTGTGATTCAAATAGAGGCTTACGTTCACAACAAGCATGCAGAACGAATTGTGGGGCAATCGGAGTTCATTACTATGGGCTCGCGTGGTTTGTTGTCTTTTCAAGGAAGAGTGTGGGTGCCTAAAGTGGGTGATTATCGACAAGTGCTATTGATGAAGCACATAAGTCAAAGTATTCCATTCATCCGGGCGCAACGAAAATGTATCTTGACTTAAGGAAAGATTATTGGTGGCCGGGCATGAAATGTGATGTTGTAAAGTATGTTGAGCAATGCGTCACGTGTTTGCAAGTTAAGGCCGAGCACCAAAAGCCGTATGGTAAGTTACAACCGTTAGAAATCCCGAAATGGAAATGGGAGCACATTACCATGAATTTCATCACAAAGTTACCTAAAATGGCGAGAACCCAATTCGATTCGATATGGGTGATAGTTGATCGATTGACGAAGAGTGCCTTGTTTCTTCCCACTCGGGAAGCGATATCGTCGGAGACCTTGGCTAAGTTGTTTATCAAGGAAGTCATCTCTGGACACGGAGTCCCTATATCTATTATTTCGGATCGAGATACCCGATTCACATCTCGTTTTTGGGAAAAGTTTCATGAAGATAAGGGCACACAATTGAAATTGAGCACGGCGTATCATCCTCAGACGGACGGTCAAACCGAACGTACGAATCAAACTCTGGAGGATATGTTACGAATGTGTATTATTGATTTCGGTGGTAGTTGGGATGAGCACTTGCCTTTGGTGGAATTCTCGTACAATAATAGTTATCATACTAGTATCGGGATGCCGCCATATGAGATGCTTTATGGGCGTAGATGTCGAACTCCGATTTGTTGGGGTGAAATTGGTCAAAAGGAAATCAGGAGTACCGATTTGGTTTTAGAGATGAATAGCAAGATTGATATGATTCGGGCTCATTTGAAAAAGGCTCAAGATAGACAAGAGTCGTATGCTGACAAACATAGGCGAATGATCGAATTTCAAGAAGGTGACATGGTGATGCTTAAGGTTTCACCATGGAAGGGTATTATTCGGTTTCGAAAGCGGGGAAAGTTAGCTCCTCGGTTTATTGGACCATTTAAGGTTTTAGCTCGTGTCGGTGAAGTTGCGTATCGTTTGGAATTACCCGAAGAGCATGCGAGGATCCATAATACATTTCATGTTTTCCATCTCCGTAAGTGTCTTGCAGATGATTCATCGTGGGTACCATTAGACGAGATTGAGCTAAACAATAAGTTAGAGTATATTGAGGAGCCGATTGCCATACTCGATGATAAGGTCAAAAGGTTGAGACATAAAGAGGTTAGGACTTTTAAAGTTCAATGGCGTCGTAGTAAAGGTTCCGAGTTTACTTGGGAGCCCGAAGAATTCGTGTTGGTTTATCTTACCTCTTGTCATGCGGCTTGGATAGCGAGGACGCGCTCCGATTCAAGTGGGGGAGATTTGTAAGACCCTAATCTTCATTGTACAGCAGTGTAAATAGAGTACATAAAGTGTGGGAATGATTGTGCAGTTAAACAGAAGTCAGAGACGGATCTGAGCTAGGTGCGCTCAGCGCACCCTTAATAGTGCGCGTGGCCCACTAACACTGTAGCCGTGTTTCTGCTCTTTTATTCTGATATTTTGATGGGCATTTTGGTAATTGCACTTGTGGACGTGTTAAAGGCCAGTTGGTCAGTTTGTGGAGTATCATTAACTCCGTTATCAACAACCTTATCCTCTTCACTTAAATTTTAGAGAGAGAATGTGATTCTTGAGTGAGAAAGCTTAAATCCAAGAGGAA
Source organism: Rutidosis leptorrhynchoides (assembly GCF_046630445.1). Lineage (NCBI taxonomy): Eukaryota > Viridiplantae > Streptophyta > Magnoliopsida > Asterales > Asteraceae > Rutidosis > Rutidosis leptorrhynchoides. Next base: position 337,745,318 of record NC_092337.1, on the reverse strand, counting down.
GAAGTTTTTCTCGGACCAAAGTGCGGGTATTAAAGTTGTTCATCTCCTTTCTAGCTCCGTTGTGGTTGTAGTAGTACTTTGCTTTGAAGCTTGCGGAGTTATAAAGTCGTCACCAAATTGTTAAGGTGAGTGGAATAAGTATACATGTACGTATATGACGTGTTTATTTGTATGAGAGGATATGTGTTGTCCAAGTTTGTGATATATGCGTTGTACACTAACGGTTTCATAGTTGGATATGTGTTGTCCAAATTTAGTGAAATATGTGTTGTACACTAACGAATGTATAAATGGATATGTGTTGTCCAAATTAGTGATATATGTGTTGTACACTAACGATTTTATAAACGGATATGTGTTGTCCAAGGGTTAGTGATTTATGTGTTGTGCACTAACGGTTGTTATGAACACCGGTGGGAAATTTGAGTACCATTCCTCTTACGACTGGTTAACCATGGTTGTGTGATTTTGGTATTAGCATATTTAATTGTGAACTATATGCTATTGTTGTCGCTAGCTCATTATGTATTGTGGATATTGGTTTGCGCATGATGTTTGAATAGTTGTTGAATTGCTAGCTTAAATCCGGTACTGTGTAAGTGAATGCAAGTAGATAGGTTATATATGTATATGTATAATTATTGCATTCACTAAGCTTTTCTTACCCTCTCGTTGTTTACCTTTTTATAGGCACAGGTGTGGACAAGGGTAAGGGCGTTATTTTGGATTAGAGATTTCCGCTTTGTTGTTAGGGGACGCTTTTTGGAAGTATTAGATTTTGGAGTTTGACCGAGACTTGGGTAGTTTAACCCCAAACACCATGCTCGTAGGGTCGTTTGGCATTTAAACTTAATGTGGTTGAAACTCATGATTTGTACGAAATTCGTAAAACGGCCGATGTGGGCCCCGTTTTGTAAAACTCATTTTATGTTTGAATCGTATGAGGTTTTCATATTAGAACATGTTGTGAAAAGCGTTTCGTCTAATTATATCGGGAAGTGGGAGATCTTTATTTAAAAATTTGCAAATTTGGACAGAACTGAATTGGGGCCTGTGGGCGCCGCGCACCCTATGGTGGTGCGCGTGGCGCACTCCTCTGTAAAAAAAAAAAAAAAAATTTTTGTTTCTCGTAATCGGTTGGTTATTGGTTTGGGTTGTTACATCTCTAATATTTTAGAGATTATGTACTCTAGTTCTAACCGTAAATCATATGAGTTTAATATCATATTAACTCATTAAATCCACGATTATATCTGAAGAAAATATATATGTAGGTATATTTTCATAAAGGTTGTAATTAAAAAGTCTTTCGTACAAACTATTAATGATGAAAATATTTTAACGGGTAGGTAATACCCTATAAATATTTAGATTTCACATTAATATATTACACTGTACATATTTAGGTAATACCCTATAAATATTATAGGTAATACCCTATAAATATTTAGGTAATACCCTATAAATATTTAGATTTCACATTCTTCAATTCCGATTCAACAGTCGTTAACTATCCTATTCAACTCCGAAGATATACGTATTCGTTCACCAAAGAATAACCATTTTCATTCCAATTCAATTTCATATACGAGTTTCTGCCGATCAAAATTCAAGTCAAGATTTGACAAGTGGCATAATGAAGAAAATAATGAATAAAATAAAATTGATTAGTAACCAATTAATTAACTACGTAAAATTTCTTCATCATCTTCTGATCTTAAATATTTTAAATGCTAAGATTATATGTTGGACTATTGGACTACTAACATTGGATTACTAACCTTGAACAATTAAAAAGTATCAAACGAGTAGGAAATATAAATTATAAAACATTTTGGTTTAAAAGATTGTTAATAAGCTACACCTTCTACAACTAAACATTTCTTCAAGTTTGCCACTTGATTTCATCTTAAACATCCTTTGTATCTTGACGATTATAATCAGCGTTTAATCATCTAAAAACACAATTCTCTTGAAACCACCTCGGATTGATAACCGAAGATTCAGTTATGGTAGCATTAAATGCAGAGGAAACAGCAAAATTGTAGATGGTCTAAATGGCCAAAAGTTTGATAATAAAGAATGGAATGTTGGGAACACTCGATAGAAAATTTGGTACTGAAAAACGGATTGAGCTAACCACGAAGGAGATCAAGGCCAAATACAAGGACCATACCCTATATTCAAAGAATTCAGGTAATTATGGATCTGGTGAAATCTTTAGAGAATATCTTACTCCGAGGTCATGTTAAAATCTTGCGGAAAATTTTTCATCATCATCTTTCGAACTTAGAAATTCCAAAATATCATCATAAACATCTTCGATACTTCTGAAGATATTTTCATAAATATTCTTGTCCGAAATTATATACCTCTTTGTGCTATCTGTATTATATTATATTGGAAATTTCTGTAAAACCTAAGTATAAATTATGAATGAATTCTGGAGAAGTGTTAAGAATTAGAGCATGAGTTAGTATAATATAATGACGCTTGGCCAACGTGATTATATTACAGTAAATCATGCTAGAAGTTCTAATGAAACATGATGATTCACAGATCATAACGTCATCATGTGCCATGTTACACGACTCGTTCAATCTGTTCGATATCCGAACATATCAAGAAAATATATTCTTGATAGTTCTATCCTCGGTGATTCTGGTAATTTGACCAATCAAATCGTGAGAATACGATCCTTCGTGCTTAGAACGTTATAATCATTCGAAACTCTATATCTACCAATTCTGGACCATTATTCGCTTGACTTAAAGTCGGGAAGAGAAAACGAGAGCATGGAGCTCCAAAATATAAGGGAAAATATAAAGCCCAACAACAACACCGAAATCACAAACCGTGCATATCAATGTGTATAGCAACATAAATACACGAAAGAATGAAAAACATTATAACCCCAAGGTAATAGTAGAAGTTAACAAAATCCTCCAGTGGAAGTTGGAAAAGGAGAATGATTGATGCGACAGTCAGGATAAGGACAAGGATCAGAACTGGGTTAAGCATTGTTACAATATTTATAAGTATGGATTAAGGAAGAAAGTATAGGAATGGTGAGAATAATGAAACGGTAGTGGTTAATTTATAGTGAAAATATCGGACATAGCAATCGAGGCAGATCATCGCATTTAATTAAAGAGATCCTAATTTCCTCATTTACTGAAGAATCATATCTTATAGAATTCGAAGATTCTCTTTAATCTCTTGAATTCCGGAATTCAACCGTGACTACATCAAAAGTAAGACGAATCTTTATCCTCCACATTCACTATTTTGTGACAGCTTCACTCGTACGCTTCATATAATCGAATCGTTTTATCTATATTAGTCAATAATGATAAAACTCTATTTATCAACTCATATGCGTCATGAAAATATTTTTATTGTTAGCCATGATGACTTCACTCAAATTTCGGGACGAAATTTCTTTAACAGGTAGGTACTGTGACGACCCGGAAAATTTCAACTAATTTTAAACCAAACTCTCGATACGATTTAATATTTTTGACACGATAAGCAAAGTCTGTAAAGTTGAATCTCAAAAATTTTGAACCATTTTTGTACATTCATTTGACTTCAACCATTTTCGACGATTCACGAACAACTATTTGTAAATAGATAAATATGTAATTAATAATAATTTGAAATATATTTTATGATTTGGTTGTTAGAATTAATTATGTAAAATAAAAAAATGATATTATAATAATTATTATTTAAAAAGTATCTATATATATAAATAAAGTATATAGAATATATATAGGGTTTCGAATACATTGAGTAAACAATTGTAGCACTCATTTGTCATTCGATCGATATTAAGTAAGTTAAATACGAACTTACGTGAGTTTATAAATAAACGATGATCCGAAAATAAGTTATATGAATTATAGCCTTATTAATAATATATTTAGAAGCTATTTGTTAAATTTTAACACTTTTTATATTTTACCTGAGATTTAGCGCTAATAGTTGATTTAATATTTATTTAATAAATTTAAACCATTAATGACCGTTTTTATAATATAACGATTAATCCGTTTTCATCTCAATTTTTGTGGTTGTTGCATCTGAGACGTTCGATATGTATATTTTAAAAAGTAGCTACTGATGATAATATTTAAATATAGAAAGTAAATGATATAAGAATTATAAGTTTATACAAGTGGGGTGGTCATAATCAAAGAGTTATGAATTTTAAATAATTATTAATTATATAATAATAATAATTAAATGTTTATATACAAATTATTTGTAGAATCCATTTATATGTCCAATTGTACCAGTCTTTTATTAAGATATTTTCATAGTGATCTCACTTGTACATTAATTTATGATGGTCGACTTTTTCTTTTACGACCATGTACATTTCTGATAATTCATCAAAGATTAAATATATACTTTAGGCATATAGAACCAAAACCATATGTCACGGATCTTGTTTTTCTTGTGACATAAAAGAAGAAAGAAAATATAGTGACTCGTTTATTAGTACGCATGTTGTAATTTTATATTGAATGGTGGACCGAAGAGATAGAGATAGGTATTCAATTTATATTCCTTTTTGTTATAAATCACATCACACACACCCTTTTATGTGTGCCCATTTACCCCACAAAACTTAGATGCTAAATTCCTTTCTTCTTTTTTTCCATGAGAGATTTAGTGTTTATATATTTCTGTTAGTGGACACCATCATAAAACCATATCATCACCCATTTAACCACTATGTTGGGCACAAGTACTTAACTACTCACACTCAACCTCACATGATTATTAACAGAAAACAAAACTATTTTATTGATTGTTGATACGCAAAGATAAAGAAGCAAAAATATATTGTAGGACTATATTTTCGTTTCTCATTGAAATTAAACAATCACAGTGCATAAACTTAAATACTAAAACTCTACAACCGATAACTCCATGAAACCCAGTATACCACACATCTACACCACGAACCAACACCCGCGATCTTGATCACCACCTTCGTGATTGATTATTTTTTATTTGACAACCTTCGATAGCCCAAGTCACCAAATGCTCACCGATCCTGTTATAGCTGCTGCTGTCACTGTTTTTCTATCTAAAACAGTCACCCAATCACCCATATGAACCACCACTTTGATTCAAGTTACTAATGCTACTGTTTACGATGATGTTTTCTGTATTTCTATTTGAAACAAGACTGCGGCAACGTGTTCATGCAGCCTAAGCCTCCGCCAAAACAGCAAACATTTGCTACTGTCGGTACAGTTCTGTTTCCATTTATCACCATCGAAACCCACCACTTGTCACCACTCCACCTTCATCAAGAACTGCCATCACTTAATATCATGAAACCACAACTCAAAAACCCTTTTCCTTTCCTTCTGTTGTTCGACAAACCGCCGGTACTCGTGTTGTATTCAGGTTGTTTTGTTGTGGTCTCGTGTGAAATGATGAAGATGGTAAAACAGTGATACTCAATGATATTATGATGGTACTGTAACGAATTGATAGAGATGATGATGGAGAGTTTTCAATGAGCGGGTAATATCTTCATATCGTACTAGTTGTATTCGGTTTAGATTGTTCGTCTAGAGTATACAAAATATGAGAATTCTTGTCATTTTGCTCTCTTCTGTTTCTAATACAAACGATATACGTGAAATGATGACGAGTTTGATGATGTCGATGATGATAATTATGATACGATAATGATGATTATTGAGACGATAATAACGGAGAATATGATAATGAATTTAGTGTAAATAGCTTCATACATAGTAAATATTTAAACGGACGATTAATTGCAAGAAATTTTTGAGTGGTTAAATGGTTTGGATGTGTGCTTGTTAAATGAGAGGTTGCGGGTTCGAGCCCCGGTTGTGGCATTTTTTTTAGAAAAAGAAGAAGAAAGGAAAACATGAAGAAAAGGGGTTATATAAATATAAGTATCATATTAACAGACATAGATGAATGGTTAAGGGTGTTTTCGGGTTAGCGGAAGGTCGCGGGTTCAAACCCGAACTTGGGCATTTTTTTAAGGGCTACTTCTTTGAGGTAGTTTACTTAGTATTACATTTATTATTATTGTTATTATGTTATTACTAAAATTAAAAAATATAATTATTAGTATCATTCATACAATTAAAATTATTATCATAAGTAAATATTATTATCATTATTGTTATTACTATGTATTATCATTAAGTATTAGGAGTATTATTAATATTATTATTACTAATATAGGTATTATGATTATTATTATTATTATTATTATTATTATTATTATTATTATTATTATTATTATTATTATTATTATTATTATTTTGAAAACAATACAAATTATTAATTTGTTTCATTAATATTAGTATTAGTATCTTTTTAACATAAATATCATTATTAACAAGATCATTTTTATTAGTATTATCATTATTAATGAAATTATTATTATTATTATTATTATTAGTAAATTAAATTTATCAAAACTATCATTTTTTTTACAGATAAATAGTTGTACATAAAATATACTTATTGCATATACAATAACAATATTAATATTTCATATAACTATATATCAAAAATACTAACATTATTTATATAAATACATATAACAAACTATTGATTTTTAAATATATATTAATAACTAAATGTTTAGATATAAATCATTTTAAATATATATAAAATAATAATAATAATAATAATAATAATAATAATAATAATAATAATAATAATAATAATAATAATAATAATAATAATAATAAATATAACATATAATTTAAGATATAATATAAGTATATGTTTTTAAATGGAATTTAATATAAATTCTATATAACTAAAAATATATAAATAATATATATTGATAAATGAAATTATGTGATTTCTATTATATGTTTTAATAGATATACAAATGATATAGGTTAGTGAATCCGAGGCCAACCTTGCATTGTTAAGTTTCGTCGTATGCATATTTTTACTACAAAAATATCGTATTGTGAGTTTCATTTGCTCCCTTTTTAAATGCTTTTGCAATATATATTTTTGGGACTGAGAATACATGCGATGCTTTTATAAATGTTTGACGAAATAGACACAAGTACTCAAAACTACATTCTATGGTTGGATTATTAAATCGAATATGGCTCTTTTTAGTCTGGCAATCTAAGAATTAGGGAACATAAACCCTAATTTACGCGAATCCTAAAGATAGATCTATGGGCTAACAAACCCCATCCGGGTTACGGATGCTTTAGTACTTCGATTTTATCATGTCCGATGAGAGTCCCGGAATGATGGGGATATTCTAGATACATTTAGTTAATGTCGATTACCAGGTGTTCACCATATGAATGATTTTTAATTCGCAGGTTACACGCATTATTTTGTACTCGGGTTACGTGTACAATTAAATATCTGGAAATATTGTGGTCTGTTAAAATTATGGAAATGATGGATTACGATAAACCTATGAACTCACCAACCTTTTGGTTGACACTTTAAAGCATGTTTATTCTCAGGTATGAAAGAAACCTTTCGCTGTGCATTTGCTCAATTTAAAGATACTACTTGGAGTCATTCATGGCATATAGAGGTCAGAACCTCATAATGGGACCATCTGTTGAAGATTTCGTCCAGGTGGATTAGGACGGGTCACTACATGGACTATGAACTATTAATAGATGGGGGGTATTGTCTAATTGAATGACAACTCATTGGAATCTGTCGAACCTATCTTCAAATTAGTTAATCTAATAATTATTAAATGATTATGTATGTCCTATTTAGTGACGTTTATACGACATCTTTTACAAATCATTTAATTTAATCAATTGGATTGGGTAATTTATTATTCATTATGGCCAAGTGAATAAATTAATGTATCATGGACTAATTATAACAGGGGTGGATTACATAAAAGGATAATTGGTGTAATTGTTAACAAAGTATTAAAACCTTGGATTACACGCATTCAATAACCTGGTGTAATTATTAACAAAGTATTAAAACCTTGTTACAGTTCGAATCCCTAATTAGTTGCAATATTTGACTTCGGGGATAAGGTTAATTTGACGAGCATTTTATAATTATGACCGATGGACTATTATGGGTAAAACCCAGATAGGTATCAAATAAACCAGGACAAAGGACAATTAACCCAGAGTAATAAATTAAAATCAAAACGTCAAACATCATGGTTACAGAAGTTTAAAAAAGCATAATTGTTTTATTATATTTCTCATCGTAATTTTATTTACTGTCATTTTATTTATTGTCATTTTAATATTGTTATTTATTTTACGCACTTTAATTATTGTCATTTACCTTTACGCTTAAAATATAAAATCGACAAACCGGTCATTAAACGGTAAAACCCCCCTTTTATAATAATAACACTTATATGTGTATATATATATATATATATATATATATATATATATATATATATATATATATATATATATATATATATATATATATATATATATATATAGTTGTTAAAAATATAGTACATAATCACTAGCTCCCTGTGGAACGAACCGGACTTACTAAAAACTACACTATTCTACGATTAGGTACACTGCCTATAGTGTTGTAGCAAGGTTTAGGTATATCCCATTCTATATAAATAAATAAAACTTGTGTAAATCGTATAATATTTCATCATATTTCGTAGTAATTATAATAGTATTTCGTACTACACCTCGCGCACATCAAGTTTTTGGCGCCGCTGTCGGAGAACTCTGCGAAATGCTATATTTTTAATTTATAAAAATATAATTAAAAAAATGAATAAATATAAAATAATAAAAAGAAAAAATAAAAAAATAATAATAATATATTTTTAAGATTTGTATTTTTATTTTAAAATATAAGTTTGTTTTAATTTATATAAATTTTCTTTTTAATATTTTGTAAAATTAAAAATCAAATAATAATTAATATATTAAAAATTGGGCCTAAACGGATTAAAAGCCCAAGACTTACCTGGACTGTAAGTCCATGCGACCGCATGAGAGAAAGGAAGGAAACCCATGCGATCGCATGGGTTAATCTGACAGGCCCGACCTCGTATGCGTTTAATACGGAGTAGGGTTTTATTATTTATTATTATTATTATTTAACCTAATTAGGGTTTTTATTAATTAATATATTTAAATCTTGTTTTTAAATTTGTATTTTAAGTTTTAGTATTTATTATTTACATATATAGATTAATATTTTTATAAAATAATAATATAAAAATAATATTTTTATATAAAAATTGTATTTTTTACAACTTTAGTTTTATTTTTACTTTTTGTATCTTTTTAATCATTTAATTCGTAATTTGTATATTTATCCTTCGTAATTAGTTTAAACTTAGTTTTTCCCGTAGTTATTTTATATTTCTAGATTTTTAGGCTTTGCCGTAAAATCCCTTAAGTGCTTTTTCTTTAGATTAAGATTTAGGCGTTTTAGAAATTTGCGACGCCGTTTATATATTTTAGTGCCTTTTAAGTTATTGCCGTTTTGGATATAGAATTCCTTTTAAGATTTAATACCTTTAGGCGCAACTTTTTAGATTTAGTTTTTAGACTTTTAAGTTTCGACGTTTTTCTTTCTTATTTTTATTTTTCGACGTTTTTTGACGCGCTTCTTTTTCTTTTTCATTTCTACGCTCTAGTTTTAAGGACATAGATTTTTATTTTCTTTAAATTTCGACGAAAAATTATTTTAAGCAATTAAATTGATAGACATCCAAATTTTCTGGTTCGTAGTTATAGTTGGATTTGTTAATGGAGAGTTGTGGGCTTCTGATTTAAAGGGTCCTGGCTACCTGCTGCATCTATTGGCTATTCGAAACGTGAGCAAAATCAGAAAAGTCTATTAATTTGATAACTTATATAATTTTTATATTTATAACTAATAGGACATTCAGTGAATGCACCGAGCAAAACGTTCACCACCTTTCATACGTTCACCACCTGTAACTAGATCAAGACATCTAGCCAATATTATCGCCGTTGATTTTTCTTTAGAATCATCATCTAGTCGAACAAGTACTCCAATTCATATTTCCGATAATCCATCTTTTGAACTCGATTTAACAATCGAGAACCCGGAGGATATTCAGGGACAATTCCAAGATCCTGAACCACTAATCATTCCTCCTGAACCACAAACCGTTAAATCAGGATCTTCTAATGATTCAGATTCAACAAATTTAGATATGGCAGAAACAGAACCTCAAAGTATGGAAGACCGAATGAGAGCCACACGCACTGGCCAAGGTCACACCATTATTCGGCCAGATGTTAATGCGCCAGATTATGAAATCAAAGGATAAATCCTACACATGGTAACTAATCAATGCCAATATAGTGGTACGCCAAAAGAAGATCCAAACGAACATCTTCAAACCTTTAATAGGATCTGTACTCTATTCAAAATCAGAAGAAGATGAGGATGAACAGATCTATCTCAAGTTGTTTTCCTGGACTTTAAAGGGAGAAGCCAAAGATTGGTTAGAATTGTTACCTGAAGGAGCGATTGACACATGGGATATCTTAGTTGAAAAATTTCTTAAAAGATTCTTTCCGGCATCTAAAGCCGTAAGACTTCAAGGAGAAATTGTTACGTTCGCGCAAAAGCTAAATGAAACATTATATGAGGCGTGGACAAGATTCAGAAAGTTGTTGAGACGATGTCCTCAGCACAGTTTAGACACTTATCAAATAGTACAAATATTCTACCAAGGTGTCGACGTCGCTACACGAAAAGATATCGACACAGCAGCTGGTGGTTCCATTATGAAGAAAACCGCAACCGAAGCTCACAAAATCATTGATAACACAGCCTCCATCTCGCATGAGTGGCACCAGAAAAAAGATATATTTCGTTCATCTAAAGCAACTAGAGCCGATTCTAGCCATGACTTTGATTCCGTTTCCACAAAAATAGATGCCTTCGAGAGACAAATGGAAAAGATGAATAAAGATATTCACGCAATACGAATCAGTTGTGAGCAATGTGGTGGACCACACTTAACAAAAGATTGTCACATTGAACAAACGATGGAACAACGTGAGAATGTTTCCTACATGAACCAAAGGCCGGGAAATAATTATCAAAATAATTATCAACCGCCAAGGCCAAACTTCAATCGAAATCAAAATATTCTTTACAATCCAAATGGACCCAACAATAACTCGTATAACCAACAAGGTCCGAATAACCAACCAACTCAAAACAACACTTTCAATCAACAAAGACCTAGCTTGTATAAACCACCACAACAAACCGAAGAGAAAGAGTCAAATCTGGAAGAAATGGTACAAAAGCTAGTTGAATCTCAAACACAATTTATTGCAACTCAAACCCAAACGAATGAGAGGTTTGATCAGTCATTTAGAACTCAACAAGCTTCCATTTTGAATCTAGAAAAACACGTAGGTACTCTTGCTAGCATGATGAGTGAGAGGGAACAAGGAAAGCTACCGAGTGATACTAAAGTAAATCCTCGGAATGAGAATGTTAATATGGTGTCAACAAATTCTGAAAAACCAACACCAGAAGATGGGAAGGTGTTAGATGTGAGTAACAATGAAGAAGTTACAACAACACCACCACCACCACCCCCCGAGTATGTAAAGCCAGTGGTGGCACCATACAGACCACCCATCCTGTTTCCAAGAAATTGAGTTGAGTATGAGCAAGTGATAGGTAATAAAGTTTGTGATACCTTTGGAAAGAAGAATAAGAAGAATAAGAAAGTGCAAGAAACAAAAACCGTAAAAATAAACCCGGTGAAGATAGTTCCTTCGAAACTTCCACCCAGGGTGGGTGATCCGGGTGAATTTATTGTTCGTTGTCTACTTAGTGATTGTGTCATGTATGATGCACTAGCAGATTTAGGTGCAAGTGTGAGTGTTATGTCTCTTTTATTATATAAGAGATTAGGAGTAGGTGAGTTAAGTCCAACGGAGATGAGTGTTCGACTCTTTGATCAAACCATTAAGCACCCAGTTAGAATTGCTGACAACCTACCCGTTCAAGTAGGTAATTTAACCTTTCTAGTTGAATTTATTGTTATTGACATAGAAGATAACCATGATTTGAAGTGATCAGTTTCAATCACGGTATCCATCTAAATCTCAGTTGTTGCACTTAGCCACTTTTGTTTCCTACAACAGTTGTCTTGTCTCGGTTGGAGCTCTCACAGCTTTCAGTCCTGGAACGTTTGGGTGTCAGATTGAAGGGTTCAGGCTTTTCGTACACACCATTAAATGGTTTCTCCCATCCTGGCCGGTGACGCCAGCCGACAGCTGCCTTCTCTACCTTATCGACGATGACTGGATTTTTACCACTGAAGTGTGCTGATGGGGAGAAAAAATTTAGCCTTTAAAGAATAAATACACATTTTTCCTCCATGACATGTGGTGTCTTCCATGATTCGGCACATTGCATATCTCGAGTGCACTCATTCTGGGGAAAGGGTGTCGGGTGGATTGAACCATTGCCACACCTCGCCGGGTTGGGAGTTTGAGTATGCCATGAGCGGTAGAGGCTATTGCACTGAACTTCCTGAAGAACTGTCTTCCTAGTATCACATTTGTGGCAGTCACAGATTTGACGACATAAAAGTCGATTACTTCACTACGGAGGTAGGGTTGAGTACCCACCGTGACCGTTGCCTTGAGTCTACATATGGGTTCTTCATTGGAACCCGTGAACCCAGAAATGACAGCATTAGATTGCCTCATCTTCCTTCCGACATACTTTGGGAGCTTTGAAAGGCAATGGGCATACATGACTTCAACTTCACTTCCCGTGTCGGTGTACATTTCGCTGACCGGGAACCCATCTATCAAGCCGATAATTACTATCGATTCATCCCTAGAGTGTCACACCGGTAGTCCCGGGAATGTGATCGTAGCATCTTTCCAGGAACTTTGTGGAGTAAACTCGTCCTTTTCGATGTTGATTATGTTAATGATAACTTTATCTTTTGCCTTCTCATGCTTCTTACCGTCTTCCTTTTGCCAACTGAATGTTTTGTTGGGGTCAGCCTTTTTGAACTTTTAACCTATCAACAAGTGATTAAGCTCTCCTGCCTTGATTTTGGCAATGATTTCACGTATAAGTGCTTTGCATTCATCGGTGTCATGACCATTGTCTTCGTGGAATTCACAGTATTTGTCTGACTTTTGACCATCCCGTTTTTCTAATGGTGCCGGAGGGGTGAACTTTTCCTTTACTGGCTCCGTTAACATTATCTCCCTTGGAGTTTTGGAAAGGCTGTCAATTAGGGATCCCTTATTGTATGGTCTTCGGCTGCTCTTATCATGCCTATGGTTGTCATGGCTTTTGTCGTGGGTGTTGTGGCTTTTGTGATGGCTTTCACTGCGTCTGCTGTTGTCATGACGGTGCCTGCTGTTGATTCCGCTTTACTCTTCTCTTTTCTTTTCGTCCCGGTGATACCCAACCCGTCTTTCCCTTCCAGAGTGTTGGTATTTCCTTGCTACCATCACGGCATCTGCAAATGTACTTGGGATGTTCCACCGGAGTTCAGAAACGAGTTATGGGTGTGCATCTTTGTCCAGGCATGTTATGAATCCTGAAATCTGCTGTGTTTTCGGGAGCCCTGGGATTTTTTGACACTCCAGCATATACCTTGTGATGAAGCTTTCAATTTTCTCTCCCGAGGACATTGGTATTTTGTGAGCATACATGTGTGTATACATGTGTCAACGGAGGTTCTGATATTGCATGAGAAACTTTTCTTGCAAGTCTGCGAAGCATGTGATTCCATTTGGTGATAATTTGGCGAACCATTCCCTGGCAGCTGACTGTAGGACAGTCGGAAAGAGATGGCACGCTACCTCATCACTCCAATGTTGGGTTTTCATGGCGCCCTCAAATATATGCAGGAAATCGTCCGGGTCGGTAGTGCCATTGTATACCCCCAAAGTGATCGGTATGACGATGTTAGCAGGGATTATACAGCCGACGATACGTTCACATAGCTTTTGGCTAGTAGCCGACATCTCAACCGGTTGCTTTGCTTTGTTACCAGTGATTAGGGCGAACAGATTCTCAAGTGCAGTTCCCAGGACGGCGGGTTGTGACAGGGAGTGTTTATATGCCGGCGGTGCAGCCTGCACAAGGAGCTCGGTTAGCCATGCATTTGCAGCGGCCTTAGTGACACCCTCGCTCCCCTCCCCGATGTTTAACAGTGGGTTGGTCTTCAGAACATCCAGAGTTTGTGATTGCTGCCTCTCTGCTAGACCGTTGTCATTCAGCATGGCCTTTAGCTTGTCGATTACTTGTTTTTCGACGCGGCTGAGATCATTTTGGTAATCATGTCAGTGTTTGATAGTGCTCCAAATGAACATATATTTTGGAACAATATCCTTCCAATATGTAAAGCTTTTAGTTGCAATTGTTCTATTTTTATGTAATATTCATTTAAATAAATAAGTGCGAAGACAAAAGAAGAAAACGACGATTTGAAAACGCAAATGACCAAAAAGCTAAAAAGTACAAAGTACAATTCAAGTGGTTCAATTTATTGATGAGAAACGTCTCAAAATTACAAAAGTACAAGCCGCAAAATGCAAAGTACAAGATATTAAATTATACGAAAAGGCGTTCGAAAATCCGGAACCGAGACATGAACCAACTTTCAACGCTCGACGCAATGGAGCTGAAAGTACAAGTCAATTATGCATAAGAATATAATATAATATTTAAATAATTCATAATAAGAATAATAATAAATAATAAAAAGTTGTTAATTGAGCATAGTTAAAGGGTCATAAGTGAAAATTTCAAATCAATAATTCGCAATGAGATATTATTGATTCAACTTTGAATGGTAGCCAGCTAACATTCCACCTACAATAGTATCAATTATTTGCCTATAAAAGCAAGGCACGGAGTAATGAAGAAACTGCACCTTTTTCTTTTCCTTTCTCATATCATATACGATATATATATATATATATATATATATATATATATATATATATATATATATATATATATATATATATATATATATATATATATATATTTTATAATTATAATTTTAATTTAAGTTTAATAATAATTGGGTTATTGTAAGAATGTTTTACGGGTTTTAAATCGAAACTCTGTCCGTGTAACGCTACGCTATAAATAATCATTGTAAGTTATGTTCTTCCTTTTTAAATTAATATCTCGTAACTAAGTTATTATTATGCTTATTTAAGCCGAAGTAACCGTGATGTTGGGCTAAATATTAAGATCGGGTAATTGGGCTTTGGACCATAATTGGGGTTTGAACAAAAGACCGACAGTTGTGGAAATTAGACTATGGGCTATTAATGGGCTTTATATTTGTTTAACTGAATGATAGTTCGTTAATTTAATATAAAGATTTACAATTTAACGTATCTATAAATAACCACATATACTCGATCGAATACGATGGGCGGGATATTTATAAGTACTAATAATTGTTCATTTGACCGGACACGGGGATGGATTAATAGTCAATGGACTCATTAAAACAGGGGTGGATTACATACAAGGAAAATTGGTGTAATTGTTAACAAAGTATTAAAACCTTGTTACAGTTTAAGTCCTCAATTAGTTGGAATATTTGACTTCGGGTATAAGGGTAATTTGACAAGGATACTCGCATTTTATAATTATGGCCGATGGACTGTTATGGACAAAAACCAGATAGATGTATCGAATAATCCAGGACAAAGGACAATTAACCCATGGTAATAAATTAAAATCAAAACGTCAAACATCATGATTATGGAAGTTTAAATAAGCATAATTCCTTTATTTTATATCTCATCGTACTTTCATTTATCGTCATTTTATTTATCGTACTTTAAATTATCGCACTTTTATTTTTATGCTTTATTTATATTTTTAATTATTGCACTTTTATTTGTTGTCATTTATTTTACTCTTTAAAATAAGTTATATTTATATTTAATATTTTGCATTAGGTTTTAACTGTGATATAAGTCTCAAAATTGGCAAACCGGTCATTAAACGGTAAATCCCCCCAAAGTTACCTATAATTATTATATATTACTAAATCTAGTTTAACTACTTAAATAACTAATTTGACCTAGTAAGACACCCAATAATAGTGTCCACGGATCGACCTCCCGGACTTTACATTAGCTATATTATTACACGATATGTATACTTGCCTTTTGTGTTTTAGTTTAATTTAGGTGATTTCCTGTAGTAAATAAATATAAAACTGATAGCCATTTCATACACATCCTCTAGAACACACCTAGTTTTTGGCGCCGCTGCCGGGGACACTTTTTGTGTCTTCACGGGGTATTTAAGTTTTTTTTAGTTTTTGACTGATTAAAGATATATTAATTTAAATATAATAATTTAAAAAATATAATAATATAATAATATTGAAATAAAATATAATAATATAATAATAATTTTGAATCAAATTTGAATCGTAAAGTTTTAAAACGTCGTATTTATTAAATACTTCAGGGGTATATTATGTAATTTATAATTAATAATTTTTATCATGTCGCTTTCATGTGAATAGTAAATTAATTAATTTCGTTTCATTTACTATTCAATGAATAGTAAATGATTAAAAAAAACAATTAAATAGTTTTTGCTTTTCTACTTTTTTTTAAGTTAAAAAAATATAAATCTTAAAATCTTGAAAAACACAAAAATATTGTAAATTTACGATTCACTTAGAGTAATTTTTCCTTAGTTTTAAGTTTCCTTTAGTTTTTACATTTAGAATTCCTTAGTTTTTATTTTTTTTCCTTAGTGTTATTTACCTTAGTTTTAAGTCTAGTATTTTGTCGTAGTTTAATTTTATTTCTAGATTTCTAAGATTTGCCGTAAAATCCCTTAAGTGCCTTTTCTTTAGATTAAAATTTAGGTGCTTTAGAATTTTGCGACGCTGTTTATAAATTTTAGTACCTTTTAAGTTTCGACGCGCTACTTTCTTATTTTTATTTTTCGACCTTTTATTTTTTCGACGTTTTTCGACACACTCTTTTTCTTACTTATTTCTCGACGCTCTAGTTTTTAGGACTTAGAACTTTTTCTATTTCTTCTCTAAAATTTCAAAACGAAAAATTATTTTAAGCGGTTAAATTGATAGACATCCAAAATTTTTTGGTTCGTAGTAATAGTTGGATTTGTTAGTGGCGAGTTGTGGGATTCCGATTTAAAGGGTCCTGGCTACCTGCTGCATCTATTGGCTATTGGAAATGTGGGCAAAATCAGAAAAGTCTATTAATTTGATAACTTATATAATTTTTATTTTTATAACTAATAGGATATTCTGTGAATGCACCGAGCAAAACGTTCACCACCTTTCATACGTTCACCACCTGTAACTCGATCAAGACATATAGCCAATATTGTCGCCGTTGATTTTTCTTTAGAATCGTCATCTAGTCGACCAAGTACTCCAATTCAAATTTCCGATAATCTATTTTTTGAATCCAACCTCACAATTGAGAACCCGGAGGATATTCAGGGACAATTCAGAGATCCTGAACCACTAATCATTCCTCCTGAACCACAAATTACTCATCCATAGATTGTCGAGGAAAAAACCATTAAATCAGAATCCTCTAGTGATTCAGATTCAACAAATCCAATTATGGAAAATCTGGAACCTCTAAGTATGGAATACCGAATGAGAGCTAAACGCACTGGCCAAGGTCACGCAATTACTCAACCAGACATTAATGCACCAGATTATGAAATCAAAGGACAAATCCTACACATGGTGACTAATCAATGCCAATTTAGTGGTACGCCAAAAGAAGATCCAAACGAACATCTTCTAACGTTTAATAGGATCTGTACTCTATTCAAAATCAGAGAAGTTGAGGATGAACAGATCTATCTCATGTTATTTCCCTAGACTTTAAAGGGAGAAGCCAAAGATTGGTTAGAATCGTTATCTGAAGGGAAGATTGACACATGGGATGTCTTAGTTGAAAAATTTCTTAAACAATTCTTTCCGGCATCTAAAGCCGTGAGACTTCAAGGAGAAATTGTTACGTTAGCGCAAAAGTCAAATGAAACATTATATGAGGCGTAGACAAGATTTGGAAAATTGTTGAGAGGATGTCCGCAACATGGTTTAGACACTTATCAAATAGTACAAATATTCTACCAAGGTATCGACGTTGCTACACGAAAAGACATCGACATAACAGCTGGTGGTTCCATTATGAAGAAAACCGCAACTGAAGCTTACAAAATTATTGATAACACTGCCTCCCACTCGCATGAGTGGCACCAGGAAAAAGATATCTTTGGTTCATCTAAAGCGGCTAGAGCCGATTCTAGCCATGACTTTGATTCCGTTTTCGCAAAAATAGATGCTTTCGAGAGACGAATGGAAAAGATGAATAAAGATATTCACGCAATACGAATCAGTTGTGAGCAATGCGGTGGACCACACTTAACAAAAGATTGCCACATTGAGCAAACGATGGAACAAAGTGAAAATGTTTCCTACATGAACCAAAGGCCGGAAAATAATTATCAAAATAATTATCAACCGCCAAGGCCAAACTTCAATCGAAATTAAAACATTCTTTACAAATCCAAATGGACCCAACAATAACTCGTACAACCAACAAGGTCTGAATAACCAACCAACTCAAAACAACACTTTCAATCAACAAAGACCTGGCTTGTATAAACCACCACAACAAACCGAAGAGAAAAAGTCAAATCTGGAAGAAATGATGGCAAAGCTAATGGAATCTCAAACACAATTTATTACATCTCAAACCCAAACAAATGAGAGGTTTGATCAGTCATTAAGAACTCAACAAGCTTCCATTTTGAATCTAGAAAAATACGTAGGTACTCTTGCAAGCATGATGAGTAAGAGGGAACAAGGAAAGCTACCGAGTGATACTGAAGTTAATCCTCGGAATGAGAATGTTAATATGGTATCAACAAACTCTGAAAAACCAGCATCAGAAGCTGGGAAGGTTTTAGATGTGAGTAACAATGAAGATGTTACACCACCACCACCACCCGAGTATGTAAAGCCAGTGGTGGCACCATACAGACCACCCATCCCGTTTCCAAGAAAAGGAGTTGAGTATGAGCAAGTAATAGGTAATAAAGTTTGTAATAACTCTGGAAAGAAGAAGAAGAAGAATAAGAAAATACAAGAAACAAAAACTGTAAAAATAAACCCGGTGAAGACAGTTCCACCAAAACCTCCACCCAGGGTGGGTGATCCGGGTGAATTTATTATTCCTTGTCTACTTAGTGATTGTATCATGTATGATGCACTAGCAGATTTAGGTGCGAGTGTGAGTGTTATGACTCTTTCATTATATAAGAGATTAAGAGTAGGTGAGTTAAGTCCAACAGAGATGAGTGTCCGACTCTTTGATCAAACTATTAGGCACCCAGTTGGAATTGCTGACAACCTACCCGTTCAAGTGGGTAATTTAACATTTTTAGTCGAATTTATTGTCATTGACATAGAAGAGGACTCAAACATTCCTCTAATTTTAGGTCGATCATTCTTAGCGTCCACCGGGGTGTTATTTGATGTAAGAAAAGGTAGAATGACACTTAGTAATGATGAAAAATCGATCACCTTTGTGAGTCGAAAGTCTAAATCTCCACCAACCAAAACCGTTGAACCAACAAAAATGATTGTTAAGAACCATATTGTTTTACCAACTCCAACGGTAGTGCTTAACAATAATAAAACGCCTAAGTGTGGGGAAAATGAAGTAGCACCTAATGATGACCTGATAACAAAGAACCCCGTTGTTGATACGAAATTAAATGACCCCGTTATTAATAGTTCAATGAAGAAACTTATTAAACGGATTCGCGATGCTAGAACCAAGGGGAACTTTAAGTTATGTAACCGGTTAGTATCCAATCTATCGCCTAAAGAAAAGGCAAAACTAGTTGAATTTGTGGATATTACACAGGAATCCGACCAATGGCTTAAAGCAAAAGTCACAGATATGCAAGTTGATTATGGTCCAAAAGAAATTGACAGTGAAATTAATCACAAATTCGACACCACAGCTACCTAAGTGTGGGGAGATTCAGATGTTCTAAAAAGAAAATGCTGTTTAGAGTTAGTTGTTCTGTTCTCGTGTAGCTCCGAGAATGGAATCCAATTGGTCTTTTCCACTAGCAGACACTAAAGAACTAGTTTTCTCCCCCCATTCTGAATTTTTTGTTTTGAAGGTTTTGTATGAAATTAATACGCTTTTTAAATTTATGTTTTGTGTGAATTTAAAAACAAAATTTACTTTATTTCATTAATTTAAAAAAATGATTTCTAAAATTCATCGTAAGTTGAAGACTAGGTCATGGAACCGAAATTGCTTTACCCAAGGGCGAGGCAAAAAATTTTGTTATCATTATTTTTAATTTTATTGATCTAAAGTATACCCAAAAAAAATTAAAAAACCCAAAAATCTTTGCTTTTAAAACAATCGCTTTAACGACAAATTTTTAAATTTTATCGAGGGACGGACTAGGTAAACGTACCGAAACTACCTCTACCTAAAGTAAAAGGAAATAAAATGTTAAAAATTATTCATTTAAATTGTTTTAATAAATAAAGGTTTTATATATATAAAAAAAATATTATGTATATATTTGTTTGTAGTTTATATTATGTACAAAACAGGGTAAAATAGCACACTTTCAGAAACTGGCATTATGTTCAGCAAAAGCTACTAATTTTAACGACAAGACGTAAAATATCAAATGTGATATAAAACAATACGTTTGCAAACTCGGTATTTTTAATCATTTTTCTACACTAATCACCCTCATGAATTTAAATTTTTACTGATTTCTTGCAAATGAGGGCATTGCAAGGTCTCAAGTGTGGGGAAGGGTTATAAATTCTCTCGGGTTTACAATTGGTTTAATTGCCAAATTTTGTGAAAATTTGAAATTTTTTCAAATAAATGAATTCAAAATCATGTTTATACATATTTATGAACGATGAAAAATAGGTGTTAATACCGTAATTATCGTTACCTCGGAAAGGACATAAATTAATAAACACCCTAAAACGCTTGAATTCATTTAAAATGGAATAAAGGAGAATAAAAAGGCAAAGAAAAAAACTAAGTGTGGGGAGAATGTACCAAGTTATTCAATAAAACTATCTATCACATGTTTCTGTAAAGTTTATTGCAGGTGCTTTTGTTTTGGACTAAATTAACTGTTTTACCCGTAATATTATAATAAAGATAAAAGAAAAGATGGATCTACACGATGAATCAATTCCATCATTAAAAGGAAGTAAAGTCTTCCGAAAAAGAAATGCGCTTCTTGATTTAGGTCAGGAAGTTGTCGTCCAGACCAGCTGTAGGTTGACGAAAAATCAAGAAAAGTCATCTCTAAAATCAGCAGGAAATCCACGGACCTCAGCATCAAACAGGGTCGCCATGTGGTCAGACTTATCCTAACCATGAGAGGATCTGTCTCGTAAAATGGGGAGGGCGCTGTGAAAATTAGCTTGATAAGACTAATGAATCAGACCCCCAGTAAGGATAATCTCCTTAAAGATTAAAAATTAGCTTTTAAGCCTGATATCACTCAATCCTTGAGATTGACCTTAAAGATTGAGAATTACAAACTCATGGAATTCGATGATATCTAAACTCGAGCTTGAACGAGAAAATATTTTGATCATATTAAAACCGATTTGTTTTCTGAAAACCTATTTTCAATGCGTTCATTACCATTGAACGTAAAATCCTAGGAATTCACCTGGAATTCATTAGGTCACCTGAACTAAATCAGGTGTCAACCGTAAGAATGGTGGTTGCATAGCATGGTCGAAGACAGGACCTTGTGCCAGACCGAAAAACTATAGGGTGATCTTTACTATTGCTCCTACAAAGGATAGTAATTGCATCCGACACGATATAGACCATAATCAAAAGCATGTCACGGGACATTGCCTTAACAGTTGCTTGTTCAACGCTTTCCTTTACAACCGGACGGTAGTTTACCGAAAGGTAATATACGGAACAAGTATACTGGACGTGTTGCTTTTCTAATACAAGGATTAGCAAGTGGGTGACACAAAACCATAAGTTTTGAGCTAAAATTTTCAAATCTGAAACCCACAAAACCCACAAAAACAATTTGCAAACACCGGTGAAGGGTTATTCCGGAAAACTTATCTAGGGTAAAAGCTAGAATGAATTTTTAAAAGATCAAATGTTTTCATAAAGATCCAATTTCCTAAAGGATCTAAATTTTTATAGTCATGTGGGACTGTAAACCACATCGTTACTATCATTGTTTATACCGCTGTATCAAAATCACTGATGTATAAAGTGTGAGAATAAAAAAAGTGATTCGAGTGAAGTGTGATTTTATTTCAAGTTATGTATTGCTTGAGGACAAGCAACGCTCAAGTGTGGGGATATTTGATAGTGCTCCAAATGAACATATATTTAGGCACAATATCCTTCCAATATGTAAAGCTTTTAGTTGCAATTGTTCTATTTTTATGTAATATTCGTTTAAATAAATAAGTGCGAAGACAAAAGAAGAAAACGACGATTTGAAGACGCAAATGACCAAAAAGCTAAAAAGTACAAAGTACAATTCAAGTGGTTCAATTTATTGATGAGAAACGTCTCAAAATTTCAAAAGTACAAGCCGCAAAACGCAAAGTACAAGATATTAAATTATACGAAAATGCGTTCGAAAATCCGGAACCGAGACATGAACCAACTTTCAACGCTCGACGCAAGGAGTTGAAAGTACAAGTCAACTATGCACAAGAATATAATATAATATTTAAATAATTCATAATAAGAATAATAATAAATAATAAAAAGTTGTTAATTGAGCATAGTTAAAGGGTCATAAGTGAAAATTTCAAATCAATAATTCGCAACGAGATATTATTGATTCAACTTTGAATGGTAGCCAGCTAACATTCCACCTACAACAGTATCAATCATTTACCTATAAAAGCAAGGCACGGAGTAATGAAGAAACTACACCTTTTTCTTTTCCTTTCTCATATCATATACTATATATATATATTTATATTTTATAATTATAATTTTAATTTAAGTTTAATAATAATTGGGTTATTGTAAGAATGTTTTACGGGTTTTAAATCGAAACTCTGTCCGTGTAACGCTACGCTATAAATAATCATTGTAAGTTATGTTCTTCCTTTTTAAATTAATGTCTCGTAACTAAGTTATTATTATGCTTATTTAAGCCTAAGTAATCGTGATGTTGGGCTAAATATTAAGATTGGGTAATTGGGATTTGGACCATAATTGGGGTTTGAACAAAAGACCGACAGTTGTGGAAATTAGATATGGGCTATTAATGGGCTTTATATTTGTTTAACTGAAAGATAGTTCGTTAATTTAATATAAAGATTTACAATTTGACGTATCTATAAATAACCACATACACTCGATCGGATACGATGGGCGGGATATTTATAAGTACTAATAATTGTTCAGTTGACCGGACACGGGGATGGATTAATAGTCAATGGACTCATTAAAACATGGGTGGATTACATACAAGGAAAATTGGTGTAATTGTTAACAAAGTATTAAAACCTTGTTACAGTTTAAGTCCTCAATTAGTTGGAATATTTGACTTCGGGTATAAGGGTAATTTGACGAGGATACTCGTATTTTATAATTATGGCCGATGGACTGTTATGGACAAAAACCAGATAGACGTATCGAATAATCTAGGACAAAGGACAATTAACCCATGGTAATAAATTAAAATCAAAACGTCAAACATCATGATTACGGAAGTTTAAATAAGCATAATTCTTTTATTTTATATCTCATCATACTTTCATTTATCGTACTTTAAATTATCGCACTTTTATTTTTACGCTTTATTTATATTTTTAATTATTGCACTTTTATTTATTGTCATTTACTTTACTCTTTAAAATAAGTTATATTTATATTTAATATTTTGCATTAGGTTTTAACTGTGATATAAGTCTCAAAATCGACAAACCGGTCATTAAACGGTAAATCCCCCCAAAGTTACCTATAATTACTATATATTACTAAATCTAGTTTAACTACTTAATTAACTAATTTGACCTAGTAAGACACCTAATAATAGTGTCCACGGATCGACCTCCCGGACTTTACATTAGCTATATTATTATACGATAGGTATACTTGCCTTTTGTGTTTTAGTTTAATTTAGGTGATTTCCTGTAGTAAATAAATATAAAACTGATAGCCGTTTCATACACACCCTCTAGAACACATCAGTGTCATTGTGAGACGATCCGATTCCGCTCGAATCACCGATTTTGAGACCAAGGGTGCCGAGCTTCAACCTCTCCCCACCGTGTGGTGATCCCTCGTGTGTGTCCTCGTCGTCGTCGGAGACATTCATCTCGACTCCTGACGCTTCACCGGAGTGGATGTGAGTGATTGATTGCTTTTGAGGTTGAGATGGCTCTACTGTTGGTGAGATTCCTTTGTTCAAAGGTAGTTGAATGTCATCGTTCGTACCTTTCTTACTTGCCATTTCGCTACTTGGTTTCACTGTATTGTTCGTACCTTTAGGTGGCGCCATTTGATCAAACCAAAATCGTTTAGTGTGGATAGATTTCGGGTTTGAGTGTTTGATTTGGGAAAAAGAGTAAGTCGAATGTTTTAACTCCAATAATTGTGCAAACCTCGATTTGGAATCTCGATTCCAAGGGCGTAAACGATTGAATTAACCTTATTTGATCGGAATCGAATAAGCTAATATGTTAGAGTGAAGCTTAGCTCCGATGATGATCGGAGTGCTGATCGGAATTGAGTTAGTGACTGGAGTAATGCTATCGTAATTAACTTGAGCAGAGTAACATTGTTGCATCCAGTCTCGTGTGAATGAATGATCTTGTCAGCGTATTTATAGATGTTGTGAGGGAATGATGACGTGGCACATGTCCCTTTTATGGTTGTAACAAACTTTGCCAATTCCGAGGGGTGACGTGGCACCTGTCCTTTTCATGGGAATAATCGAGCAGATCCTAACAAACTTTTCTAGATTCGTGGGCTGACGTGGCATGCAACTTGCTTGTATGCTTGTTCCGAGATGAAGTGTCTGTTTCGGGATAGTGCACTTTCTCTGGGACGGCGTGTTTGACCCGGGAAGGTGGCTTTATGTCGGGTTGGAATACCGAACCGGGAAGTGGTGACGGTACCGGTGGCATGTTGGTTCCGGTTAAGGCATCACGGTGCTCTCAGTTTAGCCGGAAAGGTTTTGCTTTTTATTTATTCCAAGTGTTTCTTCACGGTTATAATCATCATGACTGGCTACATGATGCCGGTTACGTGTATGTCATCCGGGCTCTCAGTCTAGCCATTCGTTCGGCTTGGTAAAGTTGCTGAGATGATGCCAGATGAATGTTGGGAAAGGGTCCGTCTTCCGGGACGGTCGGTGCCGGGTAAGATCCTTTTCGGGATGTTTGCTTGTTTTGAGACGGATCATTATGCGTATCATTAGATGCTCCCTAATTATTTGTCCGTACTAAATACACGTTAACAACATGTTTGTTGTAGAACTTGTTGGTCCGATCGATTAACAAATCTTATCATCTTTTTGACGGTAGTGTTACCTAGCATAACTTGATCTGCATGTATCTTCCTTTTAATTATAGCAGTACTAAGATCAATTTTGAAATAAAAGGTAATATAGAAATAGAAAAGGGTAATGATATTATATTATTAGTTAAGCAATTTGATAACTTTATTAAACTTATGCATTTAAAACTTATAATGCATAAATTTATAACTCATATTTGTGGTGGATTAATCTAAACATTTTTTATCAACACTATTTAGAAAGCGGATGTGATTTATTTTGTGGGATTGAGTTTACTGACGACTTGACTGGCCCAATTATTCGATTCAACAATAAGCGTCGATTTATTGACGATTTGATTGCCGCTTAGAGTTCAAATTGAATTTCAGTTAGGTCTTAAAAACCATGTAAATTTGATTTTACAATTTTCGTGACGACTTATACTTTTTTTACCTACTTATTGGTCGGAAATTCATTCGGAAACAATCTCTCTATCTATAGAGGATTGAGAGGGAGGATTTCTCTACTATTGGAGTGTTCCACTCTGGGTGGAGAAATGACTTCTCTTTATTTTAAGACAAGAGAATTATTGTGTACATCTTACCTTCCTCTTATTTCCCGTACCCCATGTATACCGGATGGATTTTATTGTTATTGTTGTTGATGTGACTTAATTTGTTTTTGTTTCTCCACTTTCAAAGGGAATCATAAAGAAAAAAAAAATTATAAACAAAAACCTTGTAAATACTCTTGGTTCAAATGTCGACGAATTTGTAAAAACCCATTTATGTTTTATATAAAGAGTAAGAATTGTCTCGCGCGTTGCTACAGAAAATGGTTAACTAAACTGCGATAAATGTTTACGCTATATATATCAGTTTAACTGTTAGTATATTTACAAATAAAGTTGTACGTTTTTTGTTTGAGGACAATAGAGTTGAGACGGAAGGATATAATTTAGGTTAAACGTATACTATCAGTTGATTAACCAAATTTTATCTCAAGAATAAACAAGGAGGTATAATTTAGGAAGCCAAAAGAATAAAAATGACTTGAGTGGGAGAATTTCAGAATTATCATTTTTACTTTTTATGTTGAGTACTTTATAAGAGCTTAAGTGTAAAAGATAGTATGATAAAGGCTATAAATACCATCCTAGGCTATTTAATTCGTAACCTTTGGGGAAAAAATTGTAATAGTGTTTAAGAAGTTATGAAATACAAATATCGACTTTTTTACTTTTGCTCTCTAGTACTGAAAAATTCACCTACTGAAAAACTCATTGAAAAACCTTTAAACATACAAGAAATCATGATATGAGATAATACAAGGACCAATAAAAAATGTCATATGCAATGTATTGTGAAATCTGATGATACGTATAAATAATATACACATAACATGCGCAATGTTATAAACATTGCGCAAGGACAAGCAAATAAATTGTAAAGTTGCGTGAATAATAAAATATAAACCGCAATATTTGATTATCGCGTAGATAAAATTACAAAGATAGCGTAAATCCGTAAAGAATAGCGCTTCTACAATACAACGCGCAATCATCCGAAAACTATAAATAAGAGGTTTGTGTCTTCATTTGAAGGTTGTTGAACCGATACATTCTCAAGATACGATATAATTTCTCTCTACATTTCACAAGGTATAATCAAGATAGGGACTTGGTGATTGACCATTCTTAATGAATGGAAAACGATCATAAAGTATCTTTAAACTTCAAAAAAGCTTCAACTTCCAACTTTATTGCACTCGGAATTAATTAGAAGAAATGGCGGCAGCACCAAATTTGCAAAGCAGTAGAAAAAACGTTACCGCATCGGATGAATATGATTTTCGACATCCGAATTTGTTCAATTTTAAGGCAAATGTTGAAACTGCCAAAGAACATGCTGAAACTTCAATTGTGAAAATAACTTGTTTGAAAGTTCAAATGCAAACGCGAACAATCAAACTGTCATCGCCGAAGAACGCGTTGATAATCCTTTGATAGAAAACCTTAACAAAAATGCAAATGGCAACGTGCGAAAGCGTATGCTTGATGACAATACGCGAAAAACTTCGTTAAGAGCAATTCGAAAGTTAATATCTCCCATTGAGGCGCAACAAAAGCTGCAAATATTGCCAAATTCATGCGCCAAATAATAGGTTACCAAGGCACGATATGATCCCTATTAATTCTCCT
Source organism: Rutidosis leptorrhynchoides (assembly GCF_046630445.1). Lineage (NCBI taxonomy): Eukaryota > Viridiplantae > Streptophyta > Magnoliopsida > Asterales > Asteraceae > Rutidosis > Rutidosis leptorrhynchoides. The sequence goes on along the minus strand of NC_092337.1, from coordinate 337,717,504 downwards.
TGGCCATTTTACAAGTGGGCAATTGATATTGTTGGGTCATTCAAGGCAAGCGTAGGCAATGTTAAATTTTTGTGTGGTTCCTGTTGACTACTTCACGAAGTTGGTAAAATCAAAAGCGCTAAGGGAAATTACTGGCGTACATGTGCGTAATTTTGTATGGGAATACATTGTTTACAGATTTAGCATTCCACGCGAAATCGTTAGTGATAATGGTGCGCAGTTTGCAAATGATCCGTTCAAGAGCTGGTGCGAAGAATTGAAAATAATACAGCGGTTTACTTCAGTTGCTCATCCTCAAGCTAATGGTTTGTGCGAAGTATCGAATAGGGATATTGTATATGGGACAAAAAAGCGTTTGGGGAAAGACAGCGCAAGATGGGTCAATGAGTTGTCTAATGTACTTTTGGGCGCATCGTACAACTTTTAAGAAGAGTACAGGCTAAACCCCGTTTAGTCTTGTTTATGGCTCAGAGGCAATAAAACCTACTGAAATCAGCATCTCAACGCATCGAATTGAAAGTTTCCACGAAGAAACTAATGAGGAGAAATTGCGTGAAAACCTCAATTTAATTGAAGAGCGAAGAATAGTCGCTGCAATACACGAAGCAAATAATAAGCAGCAAATTGAAAAATATCACAATAAGCGTGTGCGTGCTTTAACTTTCAGCATGGGAGAATGGGTATCACGTAATAATGAGGCTAGTCGCGCAGAAAACATAGGAATACTATGCCCTAATTGGGAAGAACCATATCTAGTTGTCGCTATTAATGGCGTTGGATCATACAAGTTAGCGGATGTTCATGGAAGGCGTCTTCCGAATGTATGGTACGCAACATTGTTAAAACGTTATTATGCATAGAAAGGCAACTAAGATTTGTTATGAAAATATTCTAAGTACATAATTTTCGCTATAGTGTATTGTAATTTTCAGCGAAGTTTTGTAAACTTTGGAAACAAGTTTAATCTCTTACTTGTACTTTTGGCAAATTATTGAAATAAAGAATTCTAGTGCAATGGAGGTCTTAAGAAGTTAAACGCAGACGTGTGTTTTAACATTTTTGCCTTTATACATCATTATAGAATCAATGCGAAGTAAATTTTAACGATATTTTTTCCTAAGTATTGATTTATAGCCTGCTTAGATGACTTAACTTTTACGCGCAGAGAATTGCGCAATGAATTATTGATGCGTATACAATTTTGTTATGTGCACAATGACAGTTTGTCTAAACGATGTTGTCATAATGAAAAACATAATAGAAGTATTATAAAGATAAATTGCAAAAAGACTTGATTTTATTTCATAGTTAAAAGCAAAGTACATAGTTTTACATGCAAAACATATTCATAACTTCAGCGCTATGATTTCTTCTACCGCCACATGTTCCTTCTTGCTGATCTCCACAAGTTCTGGAATGTCTATCCTGACGATGGCATTGCTTGCATTATCATACACGGCAAGCGCTTCCTCTAAGGGGAACACCATCTTTGACACATCTTGTGGAAGAGTATCAGGAATTGGAACGGCGGCCTTCAGCTTCTTAAAAAATTGGCACGCCGTGAGAAGTTTGGTGCACACCACATAGGTCTCAAACTTCTCAGTAACAATGCGAGAGTCAAGAACCTTGTTACTGAGTTCAGGGAGATGTTCTTGTAGCTTCACTAATTTAGCCTCTGCTATTGCTTTCTCTTCTAGCGCCTTTACGCGCTCTTCACTAATCTTAGCCAGTTTACTCTTAGCAATCTCAAGAGCAGAAGCAATTGTTTCTTTCTATGTCGTCTCCGCGGCAAGTTTTTTCTCAAAATCTTTTGATGCTTCTTTGGCAGCCTGAAGTTCAATAGAGATTTCAAAGTTTCCCTTCTTTAAATCAACAACTACGGATCTCTCAACTTCCAGTTTCACACACTCATTTTGCAGCGTTTTCTCATAATCTTGCTCAAAATGTAGGTGATTGAGCAAGGAACACATAAACATGTAACCCTATTGGGTAAGGGCACTACGAGAACCACCAATTGTTAGCTTCGCAAATTCACTGCGCACATCATCAGGCATGATGGCGGACATCTTCTCAAACTGTTCAGCGGCAGCAGCTGCAGTAACATCTAGATGCTCAGCAAAGTGGTCGATGCGGATTGATTTAGTGAGATTGGGAGGAATATCGAATAACGCAGATAAGTTGACATCCAGGTTGTGTTGAAGGTAGGGAGAGCCAAGCTTCTCTTGGTTGAAGTCAAGCTCCTCTTCATCTGCATCTTCTGTGAGATCAACATCATGCGCTGCGCAAGTAAATATTACGCGTATAAACAATAGAGAAAAGTAGAAATAATTGCGCATAAAAGAAATGGGTTAATAGAACATACTATCATGGAGGTTTTTCAAACTGATTTCATCAGTTTCGTCATGGTGGGATTGCGGGTTGGACTCATGGTGAGAAGCTTTATATTCTTGATCGGTTGAAACAATTTTCTTTCTCTTGCGCATGCTTGGACTAGCGTCATTCGCTTTGCGCTTTTCCTTGTCAACTGGAAGTACATCGTGGTTCACAATTGGTTCATACGCAGTGCCGTCAGGATTTGTTGTGGAGACGCGTGCCGCAAGGAAGTGGCTCACGTCTTCCATTTTCCCAACATCTTTGAGCTGCATCTCTGCGCAAATAAAAATTAATTAGTTAGCATACATAAATAATGATTAGTGCAAAATTAAACATAGCAAATAGCAAATGGCTAGGGGTATACCCTGTTTGTTATGGTCCAAGATAACTGCGCGAGAATTGGCCCATAGCCAATACGTTGAAATTCCGCCAAGATATAGCGGAATATTTCCATAAGAGCGGATGACCAGGTTAGCATTTTTACAAATTGCTAGCAATCTTTTGGCGTCATCATCAAGAGAGGGACGGGTATTCACACTATTGCTAACTCGGATTTTTCCAAATAAGTGTGTCATTCATGCCCTTCACGGCAGACACATCAACAAAAACAAAAGACTTTTTTCCATGGACCAATGGATGCTTTTGGTGTTTTGATAAAGCCTAAGCGTGATTTGAAAGTAAACTAGCCAATATCGATGGGTTGAATAATGTTAAAAATTTGAAAAACGCTAAGTAGAGGTTGTTGATTGTTAGCGCGACAGAACTTTTCAAAAACCATGATCGGTTGTATGGATGCAATTGACCAAACCCAATTGAGTAGGCTTGCACGATGCCAAGGAAAAAGTCACTAACAGGAAATCGTAATTTTCCAAAAAACATTGTTGCTTCGTAAACTGCTATTTTACAAGGGGGAGGTTTATTGGCACGTTCATCTGGTGTTGGTGCCGAAGGTGCAAAGTCTGCTAACATTGGATAAAACTCAAGGAGTTTTGCAATCTTAGCGTCGGTTATGTGTGATTTAACATGATCGACAAGTTTGTCGCTAATAATCGACGAAGGAGTAGAAGGAATAGACATGATGAAATTAATTATATAATAACAATTGCGGAAGTGAAAAAGCAAACTAACCTTAGTTTGATTTTGACTTTTTTAAAAATATAGAGCGATGAGGAAGATGAAGATTGTTTGCTAAGATCGAATATGCGAAGATTGATTTTTACCTTAATTTGGTGTGTAGAAAAGATATTTGAAAACGTTCTGATAGGTACAAATCAACCTTTGACATTTTTACTTAAATTTTTTGATGAGTTGTAATTTCCACTATGTAAATTTTCATTACGTGTGCCACAAGGATTACAAACAAGAAGATAGTTCATTAGCGAAGACGATGACTCGTACCTGTAACTAACAAATTCCGTTTCCCATCAAACACATACATACATACATACATACAGACATTGTGTATCTATCTATCTTTTGAAACACTAACTTGATATCCTTCGAAATCTTAACTTACACAATCAAACAAAAAATTTGCAGAAATTAATCAATCATGTGAAGATTTTTCAAGCTACTTAATATCTTTTGAAACCCTAACTTACACACACTTACATACTAACATACATGCAGACACTCGTCTTTTGTTACTTCTTCTGATTCGTCTGTTAATGTCGTAATCGAAGAATTGCATTTGCTAGGTTCATGTGCTGAATATTTTTTAATGATTGGACATTGACATAAAAATGGGAATAAGTAGTGAGAATATCAGTGATGGTTATGCTGGTTAATTTAATTGTTTTTGATGTTGACTTGGCCGGAAACGTTTTTGATTGGAATTTTGTCAAAGATGATGGTCGGAGAATGATGTGACAATGAAGTTTTTTTTTTTTTTTTTTTTTTTTTTTGAGTAAGCGAGGAAACTCTCCTATGAACGAGTACATTGACTCCCACATAGAAAGTAAAACCTCGAATAATCAAACCCCCACCCGCGAACAATGAAGGGTTTACATGTGGAATATGCAACTTAGCATAAAAGTAAAACATGTCATGCGTCTATTTTAACCTTTATTTGAATGTTTTTCAAATCAAGATCCTTTTTACGAATCAAATTGAATCAAAATTTTTTTTTGGTCTAACTGTAAAAGTGATATTACATTTATTGAAATTTTTTGACATTTATATTACTTTTTTCGGCTATTTGCTCATTAATGAATGTTACGTGTAAAATCTATGATTATTAATTAGTCGTACATGTTTTGAGCTCTTTTTGATTCTTATTATAATTTAATTAAAATTGATGTATGCATTTTGATTTGATACATGTCACAAAAAAAGAAATAAAAACTCAAATAACTTTAATGTGTACGATATATGAATTTTAATAGTATTTACGTAGTTGTATCTTCACAATCAATATTTTTAATAACATTTTTCAATAGTTTGTTATGTATGTGTATAAGGTTATAAGTAAATGTATACGTATATAGTTTAGTAAATATGTATATATTTATACGTATATATGTATTTCGGGTGATAAATGAATATATTTATAAATTGTTATTCATATTCGATCCACACACATTTCACCTCATCCATATTCATATCATATTCATATCCATTTATCATCAATTTTGATAATTCGTATCCATTATAATAAATCGGGTCGGGTAATATCTGATGGATCGGACATCCATTGCCATCCATACTTGGTAATACCGCAAATTCATGAATATGGCTATACACATGGAATCAGTTGTATTTAACGATCATGTTAGAAGTTATTATTTCATACAATGTGTGTCTTTGACATCCATGTTTTTTTTTCCTGCGAAAATATTAATATATATATATATATATATATATATATATATATATATATATATATATATATATATATATATATATATATATATATATATATATATATATACACTAAGTTTTTGAGCCCTTGCGTTGCACGGGTGTGTAACAAAATCGTGCAAAAAATGTAATTTGCAGTTCATATTGGTATATAAATAGTGATACTAAATAACAGAAAAAGTATAAGAATTATTTAAGAGCCCGTGGTGATGACAAATTTTAAAAATTCTTTTAAGTTTAAGAGCTCGTGTTGTTGATAAATTTTAAAAATTCCTTTTGAGTATAAGAGGCCGTGATGTTGACGAATTCTAAAATATCTTTTGAGTTTAAGAGCCCGTGGTGTTGACAAATTTTAAAAGTGATTTTGGGTAGTGTTAGTAACTTAATGTCTACAATTATTTTATCACCATTAATATCTTTTTGATATATAAATTATATACTACGTAATATTTAAAGTAGATTGAAAATTTATCATGGAACGTAACATTAGTAAAGTATAAGTTATATTAATTATATAAAATTATTTTTTGAATAAAAATGTAACCCGCGAGTTTAATTAAAAAAAAGTTATTAGTTATTTCAGTAAAATAATGGCACTCTGTGGAGTTGTCGTGTATAATTAAAATTATACTATTTATATTTGTGTGTTCATAAATATTTTAAGGACTTAAACTGTAAATTAAAATCACTTTCATATTTATTGCTAAAAATAAATGCTCCGTTGGTAGTGCATCGAAGCCCCGTTTTGAATAAAATTTATTGCGTTTTATTCGTAAAAATTATTTCAAGATAAACGGTGATGGTAGGTTAACCTAACTCGTGGCAAACTAAAAGATAAATCCGTTAAAAAAATTTGGTGGGTTTATATTAAATAGTGATAAAATAATACATGTCAATCAATAAATATTTTAATATATTAACATCGCTGCAAGTGATCATATTAACTCAAATGCTATTTGACATAATGACATATTCTTCCGCAATTTTCAATTCTATTTATAGATTAAGATTATATATTGATTTTATTTAATTATTATATATACATATATATATATATATATATATATATATATATATATATATATATATATATATATATATATATATATATATCTTAAAGATCCGGTGGTACACACGAAAGACAATAATCGAAAGGCTCTGATCGTTCTACAAACATTGAACGATAATAATTGAAGAGAGCGAGTACATTGAAATTGTAAAAGACAAAAGACGTGAAGAGACCTCCATACCTAAATCTAACATATAGATAAAACCGATCTCATATATAACCCCGCATTCTTCACTACTCAAAAGCCGCACATCTAAAATGAACACCGGGCACTCCAGTAGCACCTAACCCGAGGCCTGCAAACCAAAAAAACCTCCTGGACCCGATAAATTCGTATCAACCCCGAAATCAAAGAAACACTCGCCTGTCGAATAAGATCAAATCCTTGTTCGAGTGGAAAAAAGGACCCCGAGAGAACAATTCCAGTAAACATCAATTTCTGAGGTTAACTAAGTCAACACACATCGGCAACGACATCGAGTCCGCCCAAAAAGACTCGACTACGGGATAGGTATGAACAAAACAGAGGAACATCAACCAACCAGTTCAACACGCTGAGTCAAACCATAAAGAAACCAGACTATCGTCACCGAATTTTCAAAGGTTTTACAAACTCAGAAATTCCAGTAGCCAAAAACCAAAAGTAAGATCCCGCCGGCGACTACCAGCAGCCAGCAGCATGATCCAACCGCCATTAGGCTACAAGCTACCTCAAGAGACTACCAACAACGTCATCAGCAACCGGAGTCACTGTCTGTCATCGGTAACCTCTCAAGGCCACCAAACAACCGCCACAACGTCGGTTATAACTGCCCACGACCACCCAGAACAGCCATCGGCCGCTAGCAACCATTCAAGGCCGCTAGCTTCAGCTGTCCACCCACAGTAGCCATAGGCAGCTTTCGGCAACCGGAACCCACAAGTTTCAACACATAAAGACACCAACTACCTGCTCAAAAAAGAACGACCCCAATCTCAAGTCGAAACCGAGAAAAACATACCTAGTAGATTGTAGAATTCCTACCAGAATTCGTTGCCTACATCAACCAAAGGAACGAAGACAACAATGACGAGGAGAGGAAGAGCCTTAACGAGCAACCAACAAACCCAGAAAATAGCGAATGGACGAAGGAATAACCAAAAGCCCGACCAAAACCCAGATCCTGAGGAAAACCCACCGAAATCGCCACCTAGGAGAAAGAAGAGTGACCAGAGCAAACGTCGGCATACGATGTCACTGGAGAAGAAGGCCTCGTGGTTATAATTATTAGACATAAAGCGAGTAAAGCCGGACCACCGGCGAGATGTCGGTGGTCTGAGAGTGCAGCACCAAGGTGGTTACAAACCGAAAAGAAGGAATTGAGATCAATAGAGATTGAAAGTGATGGTGGCGGCTGTGAAAATTGAAGGTTAGGGCACTGGGGAAGACAAAAGAAATATGTGTACGGAGAGAGAAATTGGGGGTCGACATCCATGTTTTGAATTTAAGGGGTTGAATGTAATTAATTTATCCTTTTGGTTCAACAACTTACTAAGTGACACCACTCACCAATTGGTACTAACTACCAAGTGTGCAATACAAAAGAGGCTAATATTCTGTTAATGGCATATCCAAAGCATGGGCAACGTCGTTAATTTGACATCTAATGAAGTTTACTCCAAAGTTGCTGACGAAAACAACATGAATAAGCTTATATTGTAAACGCTATAAAAATTCGGAAATGGCCGGATATTGAGCATAACTGCTTACACATAATTATTGAAGATAATATTGTTAATATTACCAAACCAAGACCATATTATGTCTTTGTTACGTGTTTGTACAATAACCGGCGATTAGTATTGATATGGGGATATGCAAGTCACAGAGATTGAGATTGAGTGATTATGATTTTGGATTTGTTCGTTGCGATTCCCCGAAGGTAACAATCAGAGGATTGTTTTACGCCACCGAAGCAAATGATATAACATGATTGTGTTATTATGTGTGTATTTCTTGAATGTGAAATGTTTCCTGCATTCTATTCTATTTATAAGTGGGATGGAGCTACTTCCTATACCAGCTTGCTAGTTCCCAATGATTTTGGATCACTAGTTGACTTTCCCTTTTGGTAAACCTGCAGAGGAAAGTGAGCTTGTCCCTTTCCTTTGTGGTACAGGCGTGCACCGAGCTAGGAATAGTTTCGCTAGCTTGACTTTGTAATTGACTGAGGTTTTATGGGTTCTAAGATCACTATTGTTGCTCTGATTTCAGGACCTCGTTCACTGTAGCTAAAGTTTTCCTTCGTTCTATATATTGTGGCCAGATCCTCTGAAGCAAACTGCGAAGCTGGTAAACGAGGCGGAGGTGGGGAATAATATCAAGCCCCCCAGTTTAATTTTACGAAGCATTAATATCAACATATGAGCTTCGTTAAGTTAAACTTAGTAATAATTACTTTTGCTGCTGTGATTTGAAAATTATCTGCACCGTTTAATACTCTTGTGCCCAAAATTACTACTTTACCCTTAATGATAGAATCTTTTCTGTTTTGCTGTTGGGGGTACGATCGTCCAATGGGTTGCAGTTACCGAGAGTGCTCTGCAGTTTGATTTGACGGCCACCCTTCTCTTTTTCTTAAGGTTTTAATGCCTCCTCTTCTCCCTCTCATTTGTGTTTATCTTCCATTCAGACTTTACCTTCTGGAATTCTTTCTTCTTCGCATACCAAGGTACTCACAGTTTTCTTCTTACATTTTTCTTTTTTGTTTATTTTTACCATGTCTAAACGTGGTATTAAGGCCTTTTTAGCGATGTTAACCCCTCTTTGCTGTCGTATCTGATTGAAATGTTTGGTTTAAAATATGGCGATATGGTTATTCCAGCTAGCGACAAGCACATCTTGAATCCTCCTAAGGGTTACATTGGCGTGTATACCCAATTGTTCACTGAGTGTAACGTTAGGGTTCCTTTCTCTTCTTTCTTTTAAAGCGTTTTAGATTACTTTAAAGTGAACCTTATGTTGATCTATTTTGCCGCTTCTTTCGTACTGGTGATACCGGTGATTGGATTACTTTTCAAAAGAGAAAAAGTAGGAGAGGTGCTCCTTCTCCTGTTTATTGCTTTGCTCCCCAATTTCCTGATGTTCGGAAGTGGAAGTGTTCTTTTATCTTTTTGAAAAATCCTTTTTGTTTCCGAAAGATTATCCTTTTGTTTCTGATCCTGAAAGGGCATTTGTGCCTAAAGAATACAAAGATCCTATCCCTTTTATTTCTGAAGATGATGCTTTGTTTAGGAGGATTTGTAACCACCCCATCATTCCTTCTACTTACCCAGATGCTATACTTTTTAAGTTAGGGATGACACCTGAATGGGAAGAGGGTACTGCTACTCCTGTGTTCTTTTATGGGGAGCAGGGTATGTTTCGTTTTTGTTTTTATATATAATTGGTTGCTTTCTAACTGCTTGCACTTATCTATTGTGCCTTTTACAAAAATGTCTTTGAGGAATGTTGTCAAGGCCCCAAGGGTTGAAGGAATATACTGTTGTTGTCCAAGCTCGGTCGACTGTTGTTAAGGATGTTGGATCCCCTACATGCTCTGGTTTCATGGAGATATCTAGCAAGCCAAGGGCTGATCATGTCGAAGTGAGTTCGTCAAAGGTTAATACGAAGGAAAAATTGAAGCAAGTGGAAGCTTCCATTAATGTGGATACCAAAGATGACCAACCTCTTGCTTCTCTGGCGACAGGTGTTGGGGCCAGGGTGGCACAACGCTACAAAGCTAAAGGTGTGATGAAGCGAAAGGCTCATCCTGATGTTTCTTCTGTGAAAAAGCAAAAGTTCGGGAAACTTCAAGACGAAGCGAGTGATGACATCGTTGCTGCTAACCCTTTGTTTGGTATATTTTGTTTCATTTTTCTCTTTGTTAGTCATTTCTTTTTATTTATCACTTATTTCTTTGCTTGTTTGCAGATCTGCCTGTGTATTCTTCTGAAGTTCTTGCTTCGAGGAATTGCTTTGATCTCATTGATAGTGTCGTTCCTGATAACTGGGGGAATTCTTTTGCTGATGACATGAAGAGCTTCCATGATGCCTATTCTGTTATCAATTTTCAGGCTGCTTCTATGGGTCATATTGCTTCTTTCCTTTTACAGAAGCGTACTGCAGAGCTTGAGTCTTTGAGAGATTTCTATGAGTGAGAGGGTTAAGTAGCTTGAGAAGGAGATATTAATGGCTCCTAGTTATGAAGAGGAATTGAAGGCTGCTCGTGATGAGATAACAGGTTTGCAGAGGCAGGTGAAGGTAGGCGAGGTTTAGAAATTGGCCATTGCTAATGAGTTGAAAGGCTACAAGAAGCGTTGTGAAGTGTTGAAGTCTGATTACTCCCAAGTTGTTTCTCAGGTTATTCCTCATGCTTGTCACCAATTACTAAAGAGTGCAGATTTTGGGCAACTTTTTGGTAATGTGGTGTTGGCTTCAAAAGTTCAGGCTAGGTGTGAAGTGATAGAGGGTTTGGCATCTAAAGGGGTTGTGCAGCTTGCTGACTTTACCGATTATACTGATCAGGGAAAGGCAATGATTGACTCTGCTTTTGATGAGCTCGAGCAAGCTGAATTTGATTATGTCAAGACCATCTCAGCCAAGGTGGATGCCAAGCCTAGTGAGCTTTTGAAGACGTTTGCTACTGTTGTTCCTGCGGTTCATGATGATGATGAAGAAACTCACCTGGAGGTTCCTGAAGTTATGGGAGAATCGGGAAAGGTTGATGCCCCTGTTAATTAGCTGTTGTCTGTAATCGTTTAAAAACAATTATCATCTTTTGTTTGGCTTAGGTGCCTGGGCTCTGTCGCCCTTCTTTATTTGAACAATGTTCATATATCCCATAACTCTAGTTCGTTTAATTTAGCATGCTTTTTGTGTTACCATAGATTTTATCCTGCTTGGATGGGTAAAAACTCTCTACCTGCAGGATGGTGGTGCGGTGATCACTTTTAAGGAAAACTTGTTTCCTTACGTCGAGTAGTCCGAAGCATATTTTGCCTCGTTGCTCGGTATAATGTGGATTATGACAAGGTTATTTTATGTGCCGACTGTCATTTTTCTCACATAATTCCCCATATGGAATTTTAATTTTGTTAAGACATTAGTTTATCAAAAGTAGTTGTGAGAAATTCATTAAGTTTTGTGTAGGAAGTTTATAGGCTTCAACTACCAATGTTGCATTTTTCAACTACATGTTACAAAAAAAAAGTACAAGACTTCTAATGATAAAACTTTTCGAGGTTGGTTGTATTCCTTGCCCTTGGTATTGGTTTGCCGATTGTCGTTTCCAATTTGTAGGAGCCTTTACCCAGCACTTGTGAAATTACATATGGGCCTTCCCAATTTGGTCCTAATTTTCCTTCGTATTCCACTTTGCTTGCACTGTTTAACCTTAGGACATATTCTCCCACTTTGAAGGTTGAGGGCTTTACTCTTTTGTTGTAATAGCCTTCAATCATTTGTTTGTACGAGGCCTCCCGAATCACAGCTGCCTCTGTTTTTTCCTCGAGTAGATACAAGTTGACTCGAAGATTTTCTTCGTTGTTTTCATTGTTCGCTGTTCTTTCTGTTAGCACTTGTATCTCTGCGGGAAGGACAGCTTCTGTTCCGTATGCAAGGCTGTAAGGGGTTTCGCCATTGTTTCGCTTTGGTGTTGTCCTGTGTGCCCACAGCACCAAGGGAAGCTCATCGACCCATCCCTTTCTGCACTTACCTAAGCGCTTCTCTATTCCTTTGATTATGTCTCGGTTTGTTACTTCCACCTGCCCATTACCTTGGGGATGATATACTGAGGTGAAGTTTTGTTGAATTTTCAATTACTTGCAAAGTTTTGGGAATATTCCTTCTGCGAACTGTTTCCCATTGTCCGAGACTATTTCTTGGGGAATTCCGAACCTGCATACGATGTGCTCCCAGACAAACTTTTCTATTTGCTTACCAATGATTGCTACCAAGGGTTTTGCTTCGGCCCACTTGGTAAAGTAGTCAATTGCTACCAGTAGGAATCTTGGGCTCCCGGGGGTATCATTGATGGGTCCAACTATGTCTATTCCCCATTTCATGAATGGCCACGCAGATGTAACAGAGATTAGTTCTTACTTAGGTAGTCTCGGGACATTTGAGTGGATTTGACAAGACTCGCAAGTTTGTAGTACCGTCGTTGTGTCATGATGCATTGTAGGCCAATAGTACCCTAGTCTCATGATTTTTACGAATACTGACCTTGGATCTGCGTGAAGACCACATATCCTTTCGTGCATCTCTTGGATTATGACAGTTTCTTGCTTTGGCCCTACACATCGAAGCCATGGAGTGAGAAAGGATCTTCTGTATAGCGCTCCGTTCATCATTTTATATGAAGGTGCCTTTATCCTTATCTTCCTTGCTTCGTTTTTATCCTCTGGTAATTTTCCTGTTTCAAGATATACCTACAGTGGAGTCATCCATGTTACCTCGTCTTCTTGTACGAGGTCATTGACTTCTTCTTCTAGGATCGATTTCTTTTCTAGCACCTCCACCAAGACTTCTTTTGCAAGATGCTCAAATGTCAGCGAAGCAAGTTTGCTCAGTGCGTCTGCCTTCTTATTTTGACTTCTTCGGACATGTTCGATATCAAAAGTTTTGAAGCTTTCGATCAGTTCTTTTGCTTTTGACAAGTATTGTTGGATGGTGGGTTGTTTTGCTTCGAAAGTGCCCCTGATTTGGTTAGACACTAGTTGTGAGTCGACGAAAGCTCGGAGATGAAGGATTTTTAATTCCTTCTCCATTCTCAATCTTTCTAGTAGAGCTTCGTACTCTGCTTCATTATTGGTTGTTGCAAATTCGAAACGAAGAGCATAAGTGAACTCTTTTCCTTTGGGATTTACTAACATCAGACCAGCACCTGATCCATCAGAACTTGACGCACCGTCGGTGTACAACTTCCATTCTTCACTTTCGATCTTTGGGGTAATAACTTGAGTTGAGTTCTTTGTATCTTCTTCATTAACACTATCTGTTTCGGTGATGAAATCTGCTAGAACTTGTCCTTTAATTGCATGCCTGACTCGGAATTCGATGTCATGTTCACCTAACTCAATGGCCCATTTGGCCATTTAAGGTTTCGAGAGTACTTGTCTGATTGGTTTGTTGGTAAGCACCACTATCTGATGTGCCTGGAAGTATCTTCTGAGTTTCCTAGCTGTATGGACGAGTGCTAGGGTGAGTTTCTCAAGTTCTGGATATTTCAGCTCCGCTCCTTGAAGTACTCGACTAACGAAGTATATTGGTACTTGCGTTCTCTCTCGTTCGGTAACCAATAATGTGCTAATCCACTCTTTCGAAGCAGCCAAGTATATGAAGAGTGTTTCTCCTTCTTCGGGTGAAGTCAAGGTAGGGAGTTTGGCGATGTACTCCTTCATTTCGACGAATGCCTTCTCCGCTTCTTCGTTCCAGACAATTTTCTTTTTTCCCAAGCATCCCTTCAAGATTTTAAAGAAGGGTAGTTGTTTTTCTGCTCCCTTTGATACGAATCTGCTAAGTGATGCTAATTTCCCTTTCAGACTTTGCATGTCCTTTATGGTTGTGGGGGTTGGATTTGTTTTAGCCTGTCTACTGTGACAACCCGTAAATTTCCAACCAAATTTAAACTTTGATCTTTATATGTTTCCGACGCGATAAGCAAAATCTGTAATGTTGAATCTCAAGAATTTTAAACTATGTTCATACATTCATTTAACCTCGACCAAATTTCAACGATTCACGAACCGTTATATGAACGGATATAATTATATATGTATATGTGTTTATACTATAACTTGAAAAAATTAACAAAGTATTAGATGTATAATACTTTGCATGAACGTATTTGTTTCAAAATATATTTAATAAAAGTATAGACGGAATTAGAAGATAATATCAAATGATTGATCTATCAGCTACATTGTATGATTACAAGTCTCCGTTGAGAGGTCCACTTTGATTTAAGAAACATTTTCCTTTTATCGGTATTCGAAATATTTGGTAAGATAATTTACAAAAATGTCATTAACAAGTGTTAGTCAAAAGTTAATAAAGATTCCCGTGTAATTTTCAAAAGCGTGCATTACTTTGATTGCCTCGTATCCCTTGATAAATTAATTATTTAGTTTTCATATTATTAAAAACATTATTTGATATAATAACTTCTATTATTTAAAAACGAGTTTTGATTATATAAAACTAACTGTGAAATATAATTAGTTTTGAAAAACTATATATTATATTGTAAATAAATATTTCAAATTTATAATTCAAAATGAAAATATATGTATATAAATATATTTTTTTTCCATAATTGGGTTTGGATAAAAGAACGACACTTGTGGAAATTAGACTATGGGCTATTAATGGGTTTTATATTAACTAAACAATACCTTGTTAATTTAATATACAAACTTATAATTCGACGTATTTATATATAACCACATACGCTTGACTGGGTACGGTGGGCGGGATATCTATAAATACCAATAATTATTCATTTTACCGGATACGGAACTGGATTAATAGTTAATAGACTTGTTGAAAAAGGGGTGAATTACATTCAAGGGTAATTGGTGTAATTGTTAACAAAGTAGTAAAACCTTGGTTTACACGCAGTCGATAACCTGGTGTATTCATTAAACAAAGTATTAAAACCTTGTTACAATTCGAATCCCCAATTAGTTGGAATATTTGACTTCGGGAATAAGAATAATTTGACGAAGACTTTCGCTCTTTATATTTATGACTGATGGACTATTATGGACAAATCCGTATGGACATATTAAATAATCCAGGACAAAGGACAATTAACCCATGGGCATAAAACTAAAATCAACACGTCAAACATCATGATTACGGAAGTTTAAATAAGCATAATTCTTTTATTTCATATTTAATTTCCTTTATTTTATATTTAATTGCACTTCTAATTATAGCACTTTTTGTTATTTTATTTAATTGCACTTTTAATTATCGTACTTTTTAATTACCGCAAGTTTATTTTATCGCACTTTTATTATTTGCAATTTCATTATCGTCATTTACTTTACGCTTTAATTTAAGTCTTGTATTTATTTTTAATATTTTACATTTGGTTTTAACTGCGACTAAAGTTTTAAAATCGACAAACCGGTCATTAAACGGTAAAAACCCCCATTTATAATAATAATATTACTTATATATATATATTTGTATTTTTATAAAAGTAAACTAATATAGCGTTAAGCTTTGTTTAAAAAGATTTCCTGTGGAACGAACCGGACTTACTAAAAACTACACTACTGTACGATTAGGTACACTGCCTATAAGTGTTGTAGCAAGGTTTAAGTATATCCATTCTCTAAATAAATAAATATCTTGTGTAAAATTGTATCGTATTTAATAGTATTTCCTGCTAAAATTTAATAGTATAAACCTTAGCTCTGACATCAATGGTTTTGTAGGCATCTTGCCATGCGATCGCATGGCCTGATGTACCAACTCATGTTCGACTAACCAAAACTTGCCGACAGTTTTTATATATATAATATATATTTATTTAATTTATATATTTAATTTATATAATTATTTATATATTATATTATATTTATGTACATAGTTAGAACATAAATTTAGTTCCGATGACTCGTACGTTGTCACACAACTTATGTCTCGGTTTTGGTTTCTCGAACGGCTTTTCGTACACTCAGAAAACTAGCGTTTTACATTTCGTGATGTGTACCTTTAACAAAAATAGAGACTTAACTTATCAATAACTAACTCATTCGAAGTGTAACTTGAATGTTAGAGTGTTTTGGTCAATAGCTTTTATAAATCAACGTCTTGTTATATATACATATACCCATATATATATATATATATTAGTATTATTTTTAACTCAAAACATTTTATATTGATCTTAATATTAAATTTTATTACATTGGTACAAAGCCCAATTACCCAATTTTAGTAATTAGCCCAACATCATGATTACTTCGGATTAAATAAGCATAATAATAACTTAGCTACGAGACATTAATGTAAAAAGGTTGAACATAACTTACAATGATTAAAAATAGCGTAGCGTTACACGGACATAATTTCGACTTACCCCCTTACAACATTCGCTAACATACCCTTATTATTAGGATTAAAATTAAAATTAAAATTAAAATATAAATTATAAATATATATTACGTATATATTGAGAGAAGAAGGAAAAAAAGATGATGAAAAATGCTCAGAATTCGGTTGCTTTTATAGGGACTTTCAAAACTTGGGGCTCCGCGACTCGCGGCATTTTTGGCCTTCAAACTCCGCGAGTCGCGGAGTTTGCTTTTACAGCTCACCAGCTTTTGGAGTCTTTCTTGCCGACGATTTATTTATAAATATAATATATGTATATATAATTAATATAATTAATTATATATTATATTATATTTATATACATAGTTAACTTGTAATTTTTAGTCCGTTGCGTCGAGCGTTGAGAGTTGACTCTGGTCCCGGTTCCGGATTTTCGAACGTCCTTGCGTACAATTTTATATTTTGTACTTTGCGTTATGAATCTTGTACTCTTGTAATTTCGAGACGTTTCTTATCAATAATTGGAACCTCTTTGATTGTCTTTTGTACTTTTGAGCTTTTTGTTCGTTTGCGTCTTCAATTCGTCGAATCTGTCTTTTGTCTTCACCTTTTATTATTTAAACGAATATCACTTGTAAAT
Source organism: Rutidosis leptorrhynchoides (assembly GCF_046630445.1). Lineage (NCBI taxonomy): Eukaryota > Viridiplantae > Streptophyta > Magnoliopsida > Asterales > Asteraceae > Rutidosis > Rutidosis leptorrhynchoides. Next base: position 337,700,473 of record NC_092337.1, on the reverse strand, counting down.
AGAACAATTGCAACTAAAAGCTTGTCTTTCTTGAGGAATAATGCTATAAAATATATGTTCGTTTTTAGCATTATCAAATATTTCCACACTTGAGCGTTGCTTGTCCTCAAGCAATATCATCTTGAAATACTAGAATCACTTCTTTATTCTTCACACTTTGTACATCAGTGATTTCTATATGGTGGTATAAACAATGGTAGTAACGATATGGTTTACAGTCCCACATGACTATAAAAATTTAGATCCATTAAGAAAATTGGATCTTTATGAAAACATTTGATCTTTTGAAAATTAAATCTAGTTTTTACCCTAGATAAGTTTTCCGGAATAACCCTTTACCGGTGTTTGCAAAATATTTTTGTGGGTTTGGTGGGTTTCAGATTTGAAAATTTTAGCTCAAAACTTATGGTTTTGTGTCACCCACTTGCTAACCTTGTATTTGGAAAGCAACACGTCCAGTCTACTTATCTCGTATATTACCTTTCGGTAAACTACCGTCCGGTTGTAAAGGAAAGCGTTGAACAAGCAACTGTTAAGGCAATGTCCCCTGACATGCTTTTAATTATGGTCTATAACGTGTCGGACGCAATTACCATCCTTGGTAGGAGCAATAGTAAAGCTCACCCTTATAATTTTTCGGTCTGGCACAAGGTCCTGTCTTTGATCACTGTGCAACCACCGTTCTTACGGTTGACACTCGATTTAGTTCAGGTGACCTAATGAATTCCAGGTGAATTCCTAGGATTTTACGTTCAATGGTAATGAACGCATTGAAAATAGGGTTTTCAGAAAACAAATCGGTTTGTAATTTTTATCAAAATATTTTTTCGTTTAAGCTCGAGTTTAGATATCATTGAATTCCATGAGTTTGTAATTCTCAATCTATAAGGTCAATCTCAAGGATTGAGTAATATCAGGCTTAAAAGCTGATTTTTAATCTTTAAGGAGATTATCCTTTCTGGGGATCTGATTCATTAGTCTTATCCAGCTAATTTGCATGGTGCCCCCCATTGTACGAGATAAATCCTTCTCATGGTTAAGATAAATCTGACCACTTGGCGACCCTGTTTGATGCTGAGGACCGTGGATTTCCTGCTGATTTTAGAGATGACTTTTCTAGATTTTTCGTCAACCTACAGCTGGTCTGGACGACAACTTCTTGACCTAAATCAAGAAGCGCGTTTCTTTTTCGGAAGACTTTACTTCCTTTTAATGATGGAATTGATTCATCGTGTAGATCCATCTTTTCTTTTCTTTCATCGGGTAAAACAGTTTAGTTTAGTCCAAAGCAAAAGTTCAGTTATTTGTACAAAAATATGTGATATATGTTTTGAATAACTTGGAGAATTTTCCCACACTTGGCTTTTATTTTCCTTTTTATCGTCCTCTATTCCATTTTAAATGAATTTTAACATTTTGGTTTGTTTCTCAATTTATGTCCTTTCTGAGGTAACAATAATTTCGGTGTTAAAACCTAGTTTTATCGTTCATAAATATGTATAAACATGATTTTGAGTTCATTTAATTGAAATTTTTTTAAAAATTTTACTAGAATTGGGTAGTCAGTATATAAGACTAGGGCTGTTCTTTATTATCAGAGAGCACTAGATTCTAATAAAACTACTGCTTTACTAGTATTTTTAATGGTAACCAAGTGTATAAAGTAAAAATTTTAAAATCCGAAAGAATTTAACCCCTTCCCACACTTAAGATCTTGCAATGCCCTCATTTGCAAGAAATCAGTAACAATTTAAATTATTGAGGATGATTTGTGTGAAAATGATTAAATTTTACCAAAGTTTTCAAATATATTGGCGTTTGTTTGCTGAATGATAAATGGTGCACATCATTTGTTCATTCCGTCTTGTTGTTATTTCACATATATTTTGCATCTTGTCGTCAAAATTAGTTGCTTTTGCTGAACTTAATGCCAGTCTTTGAAAATGCGTTGTTTTACCCTGTTGTGTACATAAGATAAACTGCAAACATATATACATATTTTTGAAGTTTGGTATATTACCCCACATTCAAAAATTATTAAAATCTAAGAATAAAAGTTAGAAAATTATAAAAAAATTACAATATTAACATAAGTATTAAACGTATCAATATTACAAATTACAAAATAAATAAAACTAAGTAGACTAGGGATGATACTGGTACCAATAGGGGTTCCAAGCATAACCATAGGTGTTATAGAATGCTTCGGCAGGGTTATTCGTAGGATACGGTGGTTGCATCTCTATAGACCAGGGAGGGAAGATGGGTTTTGGTGTAGGAATATAGTTTCTACCTATATGTTGGCAATGAGCTATGATTTGGTTTTGATGAACTTGCCAATCTTCAAATGCTCTCTGTCTAGCATTTTCGTACTCCTGTGAAGCTATAAACCTTTGCATTTCTTGCATCTCATTTCCCCCTCCTACATTACCTTGCTGTTGGTTTCTCTCAACCTGTGGATGTCTACCATGGTATTGTACTGCGGCGTTATTTCACCTCTTCAAAACTTTCGCACCATGGTATACATTTAAACCTATAGTATCGCGGGGTTCTGGTTCTTCGACTAATAATCCCCCCCGACTTATATCCACACCGAGATATTCAGCAATCAAAGTAATAAAAATACCACCTCCTATTATGCTATGCGGTCTCATCCCCCTAACCATAGCTGATAAATAATAACCCACATAATACGGTATACTTACAGCGCTTTGTGGGTCTCGAATACACATATGGTAAAACAAATCCTGTTCATTTACCTTTTCCTTGTTCTTACCTCTTTGTGTAATCGAATTAGCTAAAAACCTATGAATCGTTCTTAATTCAGCTCTATCTATATCCAAATAAGAGTAATTTCCCCCTTTGAATCGGTGATGGCTTGTCATTTGACTCCATACACCATGTGTATCAAAATTTTCATCTATCTTTCTACCATTTAGTATCAACCCTCTACAATCGGTAGATGCTAACTCCTCAGGCGTATATATACGTAAAGCCTGAGCCATGTCTAGCAAAGACATGTGGCGCATCGAACCTCCTAATAAAAATCTAATAAAAGATCGATCGGTTAAACTAGTTACCCGATCGTTTAATTCTATACTACACAACAATTCTTCGCACCATACTTTATATACAGGTCTACGCATGGTGAATAAACGTACCCAGTCAGTAAAAGTAGAATTACCATACCTCTGTACAAGTAATTCCCTAATTGGCCCGGCCAATTCTACAGCTTCTAAGGGTCCCCATTCTATGACCCTCGGTACCTCGACAACCTTAGAATGAAGAGTATGCAAACCCCTTTGGTATTTTGGATAATCAATCCAAAGTCTGTCAAATCTCAGGTTCAGGTGCAACTCTTCCAAGTGCATATCAGAAAATGTCACGACTGGATGAGGTATATCCTGCTTGTAGTAGTTATCCACCTCCTGTTGTTCCGCATTCTCAGCAGGAGCATTGCGAGCTTGGGATGAAGATTCACCCCTTTCAGTCTGCAAAACACATCAAACACAATTTTTGTGCATCCAAATATGCATTAGTGTCAGCAAAATCATCAATCAAAATAATTACAATGACATGATCAATTTATATCAAACTTAAGCTCATTTTCACATTTTTATCAAATCTACACTTTTTCAAATAAGCATATATGAAAATGTTCGCCAAGTTCATAAGCATTCAACTCAAATAACATGTCAAAATAATCATTACTAGCAATTAAACAAGTTTCAAATGGCATTATCTCTCAAAAATCAAGTTCATGAATTTTAGACTTGAAAAAGTCCACTTTAATTCTCAAAATCATGTTTAGGCTCAAAGTTTGGATCATTTAACTACCTAAACATGTTACACTACTTAATTTAACAACAATTCATGACAAAAATCGGCCATAACCTGTTTATATCAAAAAGCCCCAAATTTGCTCAAGAACACAAACCCTAGATTACTCAAAATTCGAAGTTTAAGGCTTCTAATCATGTTAAATAGCATCAATCTAGGTTATATAAGCATAATACATAAACAATTTAAGCCTAATTACACTAAAAAGTATTAAAATCAAATTGGGAAAAAAATTGCTCAAGAACACTAATTTCGGATTAAATGGTGTTTAGGTGTAGAAATTTACCGTTTTTCTTGAGTAATTCCTAGATAGCATCCTTCTCAACATGATTTTAGTAAAAGATTTGATGATTAACGGTTAAAAATTGTGATTTTGGGGATTTTTTCGAGCTTATTTTCGCAGTTTTTTTTTCTTTGTGGTGTGTTGGGACTGAGCTAATCGATCAGTTAAATTTTTTTTTCCTGTATTTCGGTCCTCCCGCGACTCGCGGAGATTTCCCCTTCAAACTCCGCGAGTCGCGGAGTTTGGTATTTTTAAAAAAAAAAAAAAAAAAAAACTTATACTAATTAAAACAATTAAGTAATTAATTTTAAAATTTTGTTTCCCTTATTATTTAGGACGCGGTCGTTTCGGATCGATGTCCTAGTCCGTCCCTCGACAAAATTTTAAAATTTGTCTTTTTGTAGCGATTGTTTTTAAAAGCTAAGATTTTTTGGTTTTTTTTAATGTTTTTGGCATACTTTAATTCAATAAGATTAAAAATAATGATAATAAAAGTTCTCGTCCCTCCCTCGGGTAAAGCAATTTCGGTTCAAAGACCTAGTCTTCAACTTACGACGAATTTTAAAAATCATATTTTTAACTTAATGAGATAAAGTAAATTTTTGTTTTTAAATTCACACAACTTAAATATAAAATTCAAAATTAATATTAAAAATTCACACCAAACTTAAAAGTTGAAATGCATAAAATTAAAAATTCATATTTTAAAAATTAAAAATTCACACCAAACTTAATTTAAAAATTCATATTATAAAATCACACCAAACTTAATTTAAAAATTCATATTATAAATTTACACCAAACTTATATTAATTTTTCAAATATTTACAATTTTAAATATATTGTTTTTACAAAGTTTACAATATTAATTTAAGATTTATATATTAATTTTAAAAACATGGTAAAAATAAAATTAAAAATCTTTTTGGCTTTTTATCCCACTTTAATCAATCAAATATTATAAAAAAATATACGCCCCTCTTTTCGGTAAAGTAATTTCGGTTCCAAGACCTAATTCAACTCATGACGAATTTTTGAAATATTTTGGGTTGATTGTTTAAAGATATTTATACCTTAAGAATAAACGTTAAATTTCGCAGTGATGTAATAAATTTTTGAATGATATCAATAATTTCGGTCGCCAAACCTAATTTTATTTAATACCAATTTAATACTTTTTAGCGAACAAATTAGCGTTTATTATCAAAAGGTTAAAAATAAGAAAAAATAAAATAAAAACTGTACAGACTTACCTGTGAAATAGATTTCTTAGTTATATGATCTATCCCATTCATAAGATAGTCGGTTTAATTGGTTTCCATAGCTACATAGGCGTAACCTCGAGCATTCAGTGTCTTTTCTTCTAAACATATGAACGGTCCGTCTCTGCATAAAGTAACAAATTCGGTATTTGAATAGGTTTGATTATTTGAACATTTACCTCCATGTGACCATTTTCCGCATTTGTGACATCTTTCTAGGTGTCGTGCTCTTCTTTTCGCTGCGGATTTTGATTTTCCTTTACCAAATTGTAACTTATTATCTTCGCATCTGGATTCTTTTCTAACTCCGTCCATTCTTTCTCTGATTACTGATACTATTTCACTCGGTAGTGTGTCATTATTACGTTTAGTGATCAAAGCGTGTAGCATTAGACCATGGTTTAGTTCACAGGCAGTCTTCATTTTGTAAAAACCTAAAAAAAATAAAAATTCAGAATGGGGGAAGAAGACTAGTTCTTTAGGGTCTGCTAGGGAAAGACCATTCGGGTTCCATTTTCGAGAACTACACGAAAACAGACAATCTAACTCTAACAGAAATACATATTATCTTTTAAAGACTTGATTCTCCCAACATTTAGTTAGCTGTGGTGTCGAAATTGTGATTAACTTCGTTGTCGACTTCCATCGGACTATGTATGTAGTGTTTAACTCTGTGACCATTAACTTTAAATTCAATCCCATTTGAATTTATTAAATCTATAGTTCCGTATGGGAAAACTCTTTTGACTATGAATGGTCCAGACCATCTTGATTTCAATTTTCAAGGAAATAGCTTGAATCGTGAATTGAAAAGAAGAACTCTGTCTCCTTCTTTAAATTCTTTTGAACTTCTGATTCTTTTATCATGCCATTTCTTCATTCTTTCTTTATAGATTAACGAATTTTCGTATGCTTCATGTCTTAATTCTTCTAATTCGTTTAGTTGACTTAATTGTAGACGTCCGGTGAAAGGACCCGTTCATATACATTATAAACGATTCACAATAGTTGATTACATCGCAAGGTATTTGACCTCTATATGATACATTTTACAAACATTGCATTCGTTTTTAAAAGACAAACTTTCTTTACAACGAAAGTTGACGGCATGCACACCATTTCATAATACATCCAACTATAATTGGCTTAATAATAATCTTGATGAACTCAATGACTCAAATGCAACGTCTTTCAAAATATGCCATGAATGACTCCAAGTAATATCCTTAAAATGAGCTAATGCACAGCTGAAGATTTCTTTAATACCTGAGAATAAACATGCTTAGAGTGTCAACCAAAAGGTTGGTGAGTTCATAGGTTTATCATAACAATCATTTCAATATATTAATAGACCACAAGATTTCTGTTTATAAATACATGTACACTCGCAAGTGTATAAAAGTATTCTATAAGTTGTAGGCACCCGGTAACAAGCCTTAACGTTCATGTTTTACCCTCTGAAGTACACCAGATCAGGTGTGTTTAAAATAACCTCGAAGTACTAAAGCATCCCATTGACAGGATGGGGTTTGTCAGGCCCAATAGATCTATCTTTAGGATTCGCGCCTACCGTACATAGACAAGTAGTTTAATGTTACCAAGCTAAGGGTATATTTCTGGTTTAAACCCACGTAGAATTAGTTTTAGTACTTGTGCCTATTTCGTAAAACATTTATAAAAAATAGCGCATGTATTCTCAGTCCCAAAAATATATATAAAAGGGAGCAAATGAAACTCACAATACTGTATTTCGTAGTAAAAATACATATAACGTCATTTAACAAGTGCAAGGTTGGACTCGGATTCACGAACGTATCAATATTGAGATTCAATATTGCAGGAAAGTACATAGACGCAACGGAGATGATAAACACTAGATTGACCTCACGAGCATACCCATGAACCATACCCATCACCTCCATAGCTATAACCCATAATTTTCTTAGCTTCGACTCATTCAAAAAAACTATTTTGAAATCACTCGGACAGCACTCCGTCGTAATATTTTATGTATACTAATAATATCTTGAAATAATACAAAGAAAATATATATATGTAATTCGATTGAGAGAGTTTAGAGAAATATATTTTCAAGTTTCTATGAAATAATGAAACCTATTGAATTCTATTTATAACAGATTTTTGAATTATTAAAGTGAATTATTAAAGTATGAATTATTAAAATGAATTATTAAAGTATGAATTATTAAAGTGAATTATTAAAGTATGAATTATTAAAGTGAATTATTAAAGTAAATTATTAAAGTATGAATTATTAAAGTGAATTATTAAAGTGAATTATTAAAGTATGAATTATTAAAGTGAATTATTAAAGTATGAATTTTTAAATTGAATTATTAAAGTATGAATTATTAAAGTTAAAGTAAAATAAAAGTAAAGTAAAGGTAAAGTTAAAGTATAGTAAAAGTATAAAACTATATACGTATAATACGCGTATAAGTATATATAATATTAATTTAAATCGTTATATATATTTAATAAAATAAAATATAAATATCGTTATCTTTATCATACTAGTTAAGTAATGAGTTGTCAAAAGTGGTTCTAGATATTTATAAAAGATATATGCGTTTTAATAATAAAGTTCTTTTTAAACTGAAAACGTTTTTTGTAATTTTGAAACTAAATTAATAGAATATTATGGAAACCAATTCTCCACTAACTTTTGTCTAACTTTCGTAAATGACACTTTTTGTTTTTATTTATAAATAGCTTTACAAATTATTCTGAATATCGTTAAGAGGAATAGATTTTCTCAAATCATAGTGGACCTCTCAACAGAGACTTGTAATCATAATTCAATGTTTCTGATAATTCAATCATTTAATATATTTTTTAATTTCATCGAAAATCATATTGAAACAAATACGTTCGTGTAAGGTATTATACGTTTAATACTTTATTAATATTCTCAAGTTATAATATATATATACATATACATATCTATTTATATATAACGGTTCGTGAATCGTCAGAATTTGGTCGAGGTTATAATGAATGTATGAACACAGTTTAAAATTCTTGAGATTTAACTTAACAAACTTTGCTTATCGTGTCGGAATAATATAAAGATTAAAGTTTAAATTTGGTCGGAAATTTCCGGGTCGTCACAGTACCTACCCGTTAAAGAAATTTCGTCCCCGAAATTTGATGGAGGTCGTCATGACTAACAATGAGAATGTTATTATAACGATTATAAAGTTTTATCATGTTCAAGAAGAATGGATAAAATAATTCGATTAATAGAAACGTGTGAGTGAAGTTATCGTAAATGAATGAAATAAGATAATATTGATTCGTCGTATCTTTTGACGTCATCACGATTGATCTCCGAAAAGAAAATCTTTGTAATCTATATTGGATTTGATTATTCGGCGATTAAGGATATTATGATCCTCTTTGAATTAATGCGATAATCCATTTTGATTTCTCTGTCGGATATTTCACTATAAATCCACCTCATTTGTTTTCTTACAACTCACACCTTCTCAACTCATATTTTAAAGTATTTGTCAATATGCTTCATCCAGTGCTGATTCTTGATATACTCCTCACTTTCATATCTGTCGCTCTTCTTTTTCATCTGCCTCCGAAAGAATCTATTTACTTCTACTATACTCTTGGTTTTATAGTGTTTTTAGTTCTCCCGTGTCTTTATATTGCTATATGCATTGATATATACGGTTTGTGATTTCTGGGTTGTTGTTGGGTTTTATATCTTCCCTTATATTTCAAAGTCCTTGCTTCTTCTATAATCATTGTCATCCCCAATTAATGCTCTCTTTTATTTGCTGCGATTTATACCCCAATTTCTATTTCGGAGTTTTGTCCTTTCGTTTCTTCTTCTTGCGATTAAGCACCGCTTGTAATGGTCCAAAATTCGCATATATGAATTTCGAAATGAACATTGTTAATGTTCTAAGAAGGAAATTGTAATGGCACAATCTTGACTTGTCAAATTACTAGAATACCTCAAAAAAATCCGAATCATCAAGAAATATTTTCTTGATATTTTAGAGGTTAAAGAGAATACAAGAGTCGTGTAACATGGTACATGATGACATTATGATCTGTGAATCATCACGTTCCATTTAGAAACTTAGCATGACTTACTGTAATATAATCACGTTGATCAAGTGTCATTATATTATACTAGTTCATGCTTCAGTTCACAACACTACTTCAAAAATATTCCTATTTTAAATTCGAAAGTTTCAGAATTTAGAAACTAAAATAGTTTCTTTTATGATGTAATACAGACAGCACGAAGAGGTAAATGATTTCAGATAAGAATAATTATGGAAATATCTTCAGAAATATGGAGGATATTTATAATGAAAGATACGATGATATCTTAAAATTTCTAATATCAGAGGATGATGAAGAATATTGTCCGTAAGGGTTTAGAGTCAGGAGCAAGGTATTCGATAATGACTTCAGCAGACACGGAATTATTTGGATTCTTTGAAGGTAGATTTCGTCCTTGTGATTTATCCACAGCCTTCTTCATGGTTTGCTCAATCCGTATTTTTCAGTACCAAATATTCTCTTTTTCTGAGCTTTGCCAACACACTACTCTTTATCATCAAACTTTTTACTGTTAAGGTCGTTTATAGTTTTTGCTGCTTCATCAGTATTTCGAGAACTAGTTCGCAGTTTAGGGTGTTTTTCAGAAACTTCACATTCAAAGTATATAAGTCCAGAAGATAGACACATATAATTGTTGGCGTAGACATGCTGCGAGATTTCAAAATACTGATTGCTAATTTCCGATGATTCGTATGGCAATTCTCGTTACAAGATGCAGATGAGTAAATGATGGGGTTTTGATAAATATAAAGATTTTTCAGAAAGTCAAAGATCAATGAAGTTATTAATAAGTTTACTGCTAATGTGGCGAGATATGAAAGGTTCCCCGGTAATATTGATGAAGAGGTAATCATTATAATAAGGCTTATTCGATTGAACAATTGAAGTTGGTTTGCTGGAGCTGTGACAAAACCGCCTATTTTTAGAAGGGATTGAAAAGTTATTTTAGCTAGTAAATGCCAAAAGGTCTGACATGGATACATGTTAAATTATGACTTTGGTTTCAAGAGTTTTTCAGGTACGTAACTGTGGATAACATGTGGTTGGATCATCATCTCGATTGTTCATTATTTGAAGTGTCTTCAGGTATTTCGAAGGGCTTGAACACAGATTATAATTGTTAATATACATACGATGTTCTAACACAGTTTTGAAGTTAAAGTATAGCTTTGAAAGATGTAAGAATCTAAGAGTGATGATACCGGTTATAACTTGAATTGAATTCGGCGATTTCAAAATCAGAATATGTAATTAGATTTTTGAATGAGTATGGTTGTTTTGATTTCTATAAAAGAATGTATATTGTTGTAAAAGTAGGGAGTATAATGGATGATTTGCTGAATCAGATTCGAAGAATGTAACATATTAATTGTGAATTTATATATCTCTCGGGTATTACCTACCCGTTAAAAAAAATTGTCACAATTAATATTTTGTACAAAATAATTTTATTACAGTCTTTATGGAAATATATGTGTATATTTCTTCAGATGTAATATTGATTTAATGAGTTAATATTAAATTAAACTCACTTAATTTATGATTAAGGCTAGGATAGATAATTTCTAAACTTTAGAAATTACATAATCGTCATAGAATGTTTTCCCAATGAAGTTATGAATCAATACTTCATCGTTGTGGTATTCCTTAGTATCTACAGGGCGTATGACGTCGATGCTCATGGGACAGATTGTGAAGTTGAGGTTTGCGATGTGGTTGTTGTTGGTGGTGGTAATGGTACTGTTGATGTTGTTGATGGTGGTACTGGTTATGTTGTTGGTGCTGCTGCTGGTGTTTGTAACCTTTGCACCATATTCTCCAAAGCCACTACCCGAGCGCGAAGCTCGTTGACTTTTTCTATTACACCGGGGTGATTGTCGGTTCGGACGAGCGGATAAATAAGATCTAGAATTTGGTGTAGTATATAATCATGACGAGATACTCTGGAAATGAGATAGAAAATGGTGTTTCGAATAGGTTCGCCGGTAAGTGCTTCAGGTTCTTCGCCAAGAGGGCAATGTGGTGGATGGAAGGGATCACCTTCTTCTTGTCTCCAATGATTAAGGAGGCTACGAACCCATCCCCAATTCATCCAGAATAGATGATGACTAATTGGTTGATCCATTCCGGTCACACTGCTTTCGGAACTTGAGTGGGATTCCATTTCGGAATCTGGGGGACTTGAACTAATGACGAATTCCATTTTGTACGATTGAATAAAGAATTTTTCGATATGAAATGATTTTCCAGCTATCAGGTGGTATTCTAATTATATAGAGCAAAAGATTTCGTAGATTACGGAGGAATTTACGGAATATGTCAGGCAAAGTTTATAGTAACAGATACGCTAAGATATGAATTAGCAGATACGCTAAGATATGAATTTTGTCTATACACTATTCATGCAATCAATGAAATAAGATGTGTCTAGACTAAGAATGATAAGCAGATAATTTTCGACAAAAATGATGAGCAAAACTTTTGACATGCAGACACGGTCGAAGTCCAGACTCACTAATGCATCCTAACGACTATCAGTTAGACACACTAATGCAGACCTGGTTCGCTAAGACCACTGCTCTGATACCAACTGAAAGTTGGGGACGCATCCCACTCAGTGCCTTCTCAGCTTACCGCCTGTGACCACTGAGCGTACCTCAGACACTGATTTTACGGCCCGCCTCTCGGCAGTACAGCCAACCCTAATAGGGACCGCGAGGAGTAAGAGCCAATGCTTCGTCACAGGTAACACTGTGAGAACCCCCTCTACGATTAACCCGCTCATAAACGGCATTAAACCAGCTCTGATACCAACTGAAAGGACCCGTTCATATACATTATAAACGATTCACAATAGTTGATTACATCGCAAGGTATTTGACCTCTATATGATACATTTTACAAACATTGCATTCGTTTTTAAAAGACAAACTTTCTTTACAACGAAAGTTGACGGCATGCACACCATTTCATAATACATCCAACTATAATTGGCTTAATAATAATCTTGATGAACTCAATGACTCAAATGCAACGTCTTTCAAAATATGCCATGAATGACTCCAAGTAATATCCTTAAAATGAGCTAATGCACAGCTGAAGATTTCTTTAATACCTGAGAATAAACATGCTTAGAGTGTCAACCAAAAGGTTGGTGAGTTCATAGGTTTATCATAACAATCATTTCAATATATTAATAGACCACAAGATTTCTGTTTATAAATACATGTACACTCGCAAGTGTATAAAAGTATTCTATAAGTTGTAGGCACCCGGTAACAAGCCTTAACGTTCATGTTTTACCCTCTGAAGTACACCAGATCAGGTGTGTTTAAAATAACCTCGAAGTACTAAAGCATCCCATTGACAGGATGGGGTTTGTCAGGCCCAATAGATCTATCTTTAGGATTCGCGCCTACCGTACATAGACAAGTAGTTTAATGTTACCAAGCTAAGGGTATATTTCTGGTTTAAACCCACGTAGAATTAGTTTTAGTACTTGTGCCTATTTCGTAAAACATTTATAAAAAATAGCGCATGTATTCTCAGTCCCAAAAATATATATAAAAGGGAGCAAATGAAACTCACAATACTGTATTTCGTAGTAAAAATACATATAACGTCATTTAACAAGTGCAAGGTTGGACTCGGATTCACGAACGTATCAATATTGAGATTCAATATTGCAGGAAAGTACATAGACGCAACGGAGATGATAAACACTAGATTGACCTCACGAGCATACCCATGAACCATACCCATCACCTCCATAGCTATAACCCATAATTTTCTTAGCTTCGACTCATTCAAAAAAACTATTTTGAAATCACTCGGACAGCACTCCGTCGTAATATTTTATGTATACTAATAATATCTTGAAATAATACAAAGAAAATATATATATGTAATTCGATTGAGAGAGTTTAGAGAAATATATTTTCAAGTTTCTATGAAATAATGAAACCTATTGAATTCTATTTATAACAGATTTTTGAATTATTAAAGTGAATTATTAAAGTATGAATTATTAAAATGAATTATTAAAGTATGAATTATTAAAGTGAATTATTAAAGTATGAATTATTAAAGTGAATTATTAAAGTGAATTATTAAAGTATGAATTATTAAAGTGAATTATTAAAGTGAATTATTAAAGTATGAATTATTAAAGTGAATTATTAAAGTATGAATTTTTAAATTGAATTATTAAAGTATGAATTATTAAAGTTAAAGTAAAATAAAAGTAAAGTAAAGGTAAAGTTAAAGTATAGTAAAAGTATAAAACTATATACGTATAATACGCGTATAAGTATATATAATATTAATTTAAATCGTTATATATATTTAATAAAATAAAATATAAATATCGTTATCTTTATCATACTGGTTAAGTAATGAGTTGTCAAAAGTGGTTCTAGATATTTATAAAAGATATATGCGTTTTAATAATAAAGTTCTTTTTAAACTAAAAACGTTTTTTGTACTTTTGAAACTAAATTAATAGAATATTATGGAAACCAATTCTCCACTAACTTTTGTCTAACTTTCGTAAATGACACTTTTTGTTTTTATTTATAAATAGCTTTACAAATTATTCTGAATATCGTTAAGAGGAATAGATTTTCTCAAATCATAGTGGACCTCTCAACAGAGACTTGTAATCATAATTCAATGTTTCTGATAATTCAATCATTTAATATATTTTTTAATTTCATCAAAAATCATATTGAAACAAATACGTTCGTGTAAGGTATTATACGTTTAATACTTTATTAATATTCTCAAGTTATAATATATATATACATATACATATCTATTTATATATAACGGTTCGTGAATCGTCAGAATTTGGTCGAGGTTATAATGAATGTATGAACACAGTTTAAAATTCTTGAGATTTAACTTAACAAACTTTGCTTATCGTGTCGGAATAATATAAAGATTAAAGTTTAAATTTGGTCGGAAATTTCCGGGTCGTCACATCCGGCTTCATGTAAATCAAGATTACATGTCTTCAAAGCCCAAAACGCTTTGTGTTCAATTTCTACTGGAAGATGACATGCTTTTCCATAAACAAGTCTAAAAGGTGTGGTTCCAATTGGAGTTTTGTAGGCTGTTCTAAAAGCCCAGAGTGCATCCTCCAATTTAATGGACCATTCCTTCGGATTTGATCCTACGGTTTTCTCTAGAATACGTTTTAAAGCTCGGTTGGTATTTTCAACTTGTCCACTTGTTTGTGGATGATATGCGGTTGATATTTTATGAGTTACTCCATATCTTTTAAGAACTTTCTCAAGTTGATTATTACAGAAATGAGTACCCGGAACGATTCAAGCTATTTCCTGGAAAATTGAAATCTAGATGGTCTGGACCATTCATAGTCAAAAGAGTTTTCCCATACGGAACGATAGAATTGATAAATTCAAATGGGATTGAATTTAAAGTTAATGGTCACAGAGTTAAACACTACATACATAGTCCGATGGAAGTTGACAACGAAGTTAATCACAATTTCGACACCACAGCTAACTAAGTGTGGGGAGAATCAAGTCTTTAAAGGATAATATGTATTTCTGTTAGAGTTAGATTGTCTGTTTTCGTGTAGTTCTCGAAAATGGAACCCGAATGGTCTTTCCCTAGCAGACCCTAAAGAACTAGTCTTCTTCCCCCATTCTGAATTTTTATTTTTTTTAGGTTTTTACAAAATGAAGACTGCCTGTAAACTAAACCATGGTCTAATGCTACACGCTTTGATCACTAAATGTAATAATGACACACTACCGAGTGAAATAGTATCAGTAATCAGAGAAAGAATGGACAGAGTTAGAAAAGAATCCAGATGCGAAGATAATAAGTTACAATTTGGTAAAGGAAAATCAAAATCCGCAGCGAAAAGAAGAGCACGACACCTAGAAAGATGTCACAAATGCGGAAAATGCTCACATGGAGGTAAATGTTCAAATAATCAAACCTATTCAAATACCGAATTTGTTACTTTATGCAGAGACGGACCGTTCATATGTTTAGAAGAAAAGACACTGAATGCTCGAGGTTACGCCTATGTAGCTATGGAAAACCAATTAAACCGACTATCTTATGAATGGGATAGATCATATAACTAAGAAATCTATTTCACAGGTAAGTCTGTACAGTTTTTATTTTATTTTTTCTTATTTTTAACCTTTTGATAATAAACGCTAATTTGTTCGCTAAAAAGTATTAAATTGGTATTAAATAAAATTAGGTTTGGCAACCGAAATTATTGATATCATTCAAAAATTTATTACATCACTGCGAAATTTAACGTTTATTCTTAAGGTATAAATATCTTTAAACAATCAACCCAAAATATTTCAAAAATTCGTCATGAGTTGAATTAGGTCTTGAAACCGAAATTACTTTACCGAAAAGAGGGGCGCATATTTTTGATAATATTTGATTGATTAAAGTGGGATAAAAAGCCAAAAAGATTTTTAATTTTATTTTTACCATGTTTTTAAAATTAATATATAAATCTTAAATTAATATTGTAAACTTTGTAAAAACAATATATTTAAAATTGTAAATATTTGAAAAATTAATATAAGTTTGGTGTGAATTTATAATATGAATTTTTAAATTAAGTTTGGTGTGAATTTATAATATGAATTTTTAAATTAAGTTTGGTGTGAATTTTTAATTTTTAAAATATGAATTTTTAATTTTATGCATTTTAAATTGTAAGTTTGGTGTGAATTTTTAATTTTTAAAATATGAATTTTTAATTTTATGCATTTCAACTTTTAAGTTTGGTGTGAATTTTTAATATTAATTTTGAATTTTATATTTAAGTTGTGTGAATTTAAAAACAAAAATTTACTTTATCTCATTAAGTTAAAAATATGATTTTTAAAATTCGTCGTAAGTTGAAGACTAGGTCTTTGAACCGAAATTGCTTTACCCGAGGGAGGGACGAGAACTTTTATTATCATTATTTTTAATCTTATTGAATTAAAGTATGCCAAAAACATTAAAAAAAAAACCCAAAAATCTTAGCTTTTAAAAACAATCGCTACAAAAAGACAAATTTTAAAATTTTGTCGAGGGACGGACTAGGACATCGATCCGAAACGACCGCGTCCTAAATAACAAGGGAAACAAAATTTTAAATTAATTACTTAATTGTTTTAATTAGTATAAGTTTTTTTAAAAAAAAAAATAAAATAAAATACCAAACTCCGCGACTCGCGGAGTTTGAAGGGGAAATCTCCGCGAGTCGCGGGAGGACCGAAATACAGAATAAAAAATATAACTGATCGATTAGCTCAGTCCCAACACACCACAATGAAAAAAAAACTGCGAAAATAAGCTCGAAAAAATCCCCAAAAACACCCCCAAAATCACAATTTTTAACCGTTAATCATCAAATCTTTTACTAAAATCATGTTGAGAAGGATGCTATCTAGGAATTACTCAAGAAAAAGGGTAAATTTCTACACCTAAACACCATTTAATCCGAAATTAGTGTTCTTGAGCAATTTTTTCCCCAATTTGATTTTGATGCTTTTTAGTGTAATTAGGCTTAAATTGTTTATGTATTATGCTTATATAACCTAGATTTATGCTATTTAACATGATT
The DNA here is from genome assembly GCF_046630445.1 of Rutidosis leptorrhynchoides. NCBI lineage: Eukaryota > Viridiplantae > Streptophyta > Magnoliopsida > Asterales > Asteraceae > Rutidosis > Rutidosis leptorrhynchoides. Next base: position 337,683,360 of record NC_092337.1, on the reverse strand, counting down.
AGAAGCCTTAAACTTCGAATTTTGAGTAATCTGGGGTTTGTGTTCTTGAGCAAATTTGGGGCTTTTTGATATAAACAGGTTATGGCCGATTTTTGTCATGAATTGTTGTTAAATTAAGTAGTGTAACATGTTTAGGTAGTTAAATGATCCAAACTTTGAGCCTAAACATGATTTTGAGAATTAAAGTGGACTTTTTCAAGTCTAAAATTCATGAACTTGATTTTTGAGAGATAATGCCATTTGAAACTTGTTTAATTGCTAGTAATGATTATTTTGACATGTTATTTGAGTTGAATGCTTATGAACTTGGCGAACATTTTCATATATGCTTATTTGAAAAAGTGTAGATTTGATAAAAATGTGAAAATGAGCTTAAGTTTGATATAAATTGATCATGTCATTGTAATTATTTTGATTGATGATTTTGCTGACACTAATGCATATTTGGATGCACAAAAATTGTGTTTGATGTGTTTTGCAGACTGAAGGGGTGAATCTTCATCCCAAGCTCGCAATGCTCCTGCTGAGAATGCGGAACAACAGGAGGTGGATAACTACTACAAGCAGGATATACCTCATCCAGTCATGAAATTTTCTGATATGCACTTGGAAGAGTTACACCCGAACCTGAGATTTGACAGACTTTGGATTGATTATCCAAAATACCAAAGGGGTTTGCATACTCTTCATTCTAAGGTTGTCGAGGTACCGAGGGTCATAGAATGGGGACCCTTAGAAGCTGTAGAATTGGCCGGGCCAATTAGGGAATTACTTATACAGAGGTATGGTAATTCTACTTTTACTGACTGGGTACGTTTATTCACCATGCGTAGACCTGTATATAAAGTATGGTGTGAAGAATTGTTGTGTAGTATAGAATTAAACGATCGGGTAGCTAGTTTAACCGATCGATCTTTTATTAGATTTTTATTAGGAGGTTCGATGCGCCACATGTCTTTGCTAGACATGGCTCAGGCTTTACGTATATATACGCCTGAGGAGTTAGCATTTGCCGATTGTAGAGGGTTGATACTAAATGGTAGAAAGATAGATGAAAATTTTGATACACACGGTGTATGGAGTCAAATGACAAGCCATCACCGATTCAAAGGGGGAAATTACTCTTATTTGGATATAGATAGAGCTGAATTAAGAGTGATTCATAGGTTTTTAGCTAATTCGATTACACAAAGAGGTAAGAACAAGGAAAAGGTAAATGAACAGGATTTGTTTTACCATATGTGTATTCGAGACCCACAAAGCGCTGTAAGTATACCGTATTGTGTGGGTTATTATTTATCAGCTATGGTTAGGGGGATGAGACCGCATAGCATAATAGGAGGTGGTATTTTTATTACTTTGATTGCTGAATATCTCGGTGTGGATATAAGTCGGGGGGGATTATTAGTCGAAGAACCAGAACCCCGCGATACTATAGGTTTAAATGTATACCACGGTGCGAAAGTTTTGAAGAGGCGAAATAACGCCGCAGTACAATACCATGGTAGACATCCACAGGTTGAGAGAAACCAACAGCAAGGTAATGTAGGAGGGGGAAATGAGATGCAAGAAATGCAAAGGTTTATAGCTTCACAGGAGTACGAAAATGCTAGACAGAGAGCATTTGAAGATTGGCAAGTTCATCAAAACCAAATCATAGCTCATTGCCAACATATAGGTAGAAACTATATTCCTACACCAAAACCCATCTTCCCTCCCTGGTCTATAGAGATGCAACCACCGTATCCTACGTATAACCCTGCCGAAGCATTCTATAGCACCTATGGTTATGCTTGGAACCCCTATTGGTACCAGTATCATCCCTAGTCTACTTAGTTTTATTTATTTTGTAATTTGTAATATTGATACGTTTAATACTTATGTTAATATTGTAATTTTTTTATAATTTTCTAACTTTTATTCTTAGATTTTAATAATTTTTGAATGTGGGGTAATATACCAAACTTCAAAAATATGTATATATGTTTGCAGTTTATCTTATGTACACAACAGGGTAAAACAACGCATTTTCAAAGACTGGCATTAAGTTCAGCAAAAGCAACTAATTTTGACGACAAGATGCAAAATATATGTGAAATAACAACAAGACGGAATGAACAAATGATGTGCACCATTTATCATTCAGCAAACAAACGCCAATATATTTGAAAACTTTGGTAAAATTTAATCATTTTCACACAAATCACCCTCAATAATTTAAATTGTTACTGATTTCTTGCAAATGAGGGCATTGCAAGATCTTAAGTGTGGGAAGGGGTTAAATTCTTTCGGATTTTAAAATTTTTACTTTATACACTTGGTTACCATTAAAAATACTAGTAAAGCAGTAGTTGTATTAGAATCTAGTGCTCTCTGATAATAAAGAACAGCCCTAGTCTTATATACTGACTACCCAATTCTAGTAAAATTTTTAAAAAATTTTCAATTAAATGAACTCAAAATCATGTTTATACATATTTATGAACGATAAAACTAGGTTTTAACACCGAAATTATTGTTACCTCAGAAAGGACATAAATTGAGAAACAAACTAAAATGTTAAAATTCATTTAAAATGGAATAGAGGACGATAAAAAGGAAAATAAAAGCCAAGTGTGGGAAAATTCTCCAAGTTATTCAAAACATATATCACATATTTTTGTACAAATAACTGAAAATACTTTTGCTTTGGACTAAACTAAACTGTTTTACCCGATGAAAGAAAAGAAAAGATGGATCTACACGATGAATCAATTCCATCATTAAAAGGAAGTAAAGTCTTCCGAAAAAGAAACGCGCTTCTTGATTTAGGTCAAGAAGTTGTCGTCCAGACCAGCTGTAGTTGACGAAAAATCTAGAAAAGTCATCTCTAAAATCAGCAGGAAATCCACGGACCTCAGCATCAAACAGGATCGCCAAGTGGTCAGATTTATCCTGACCATGAGAAGGATTTATCTCGTACAATGGGGGGGCACCATGCAAATTAGCTGGATAAGACTAATGAATCAGATCCCCAGAAAGGATAATCTCCTTAAAGATTAAAAATCAGCTTTTAAGCCTGATATTACTCAATCCTTGAGATTGACCTTAAAGATTGAGAATTACAAACTCATGGAATTCAATGATATCTAAACTCGAGCTTAAACGAGAAAATATTTTGATAAAAATTACAAACCGATTTGTTTTCTGAAAACCCTATTTTCAATGCGTTCATTACCATTGAACGTAAAATCCTAGGAATTCACCTGGAATTCATTAGGTCACCTGAACTAAATCGGGTGTCAACCGTAAGAACGGTGGTTGCATAGTGGTCAAAGACAGGACCTTGTGCCAGACCGAAAAATTATAAGGGTGAGCTTTACTATTGCTCCTACCAAGGATAGTAATTGCGTCCGACACGTTATGGACCATAATTAAAAGCATGTCAGGGGACATTGCCTTAACAGTTGCTTGTTCAACGCTTTCCTTTACAACCGGACGGTAGTTTACCGAAAGGTAATATACGGGACAAGTAGACTGGACGTGTTGCTTTCCAAATACAAGGTTAGCAAGTGGGTGACACAAAACCATAAGTTTTGAGCTAAAATTTTCAAATCTGAAACCCACCAACCCACAAAAATATTTTGCAAACACCGGTAAAGGGTTATTCCTGAAAACTTATCTAGGGTAAAAACTAGATTTAATTTTCAAAAGATCAAATGTTTTCATAAAGATCCAATTTTCTTAATGGATCTAAATTTTTATAGTCATGTGCGACTGTAAACCATATCGTTACTACCGTTGTTTATACCACCATATAGAAATCACTGATGTACAAAGTGTGAAGAATAAAGAAGTAATTCTAGTATTTCAAGACGATATTGCTTGAGGACAAGCAACGCTCAAGTGTGGGAATATTTGATAATGCTAAAAACGAACATATATTTCATAGCATTATTCCTCAAGAAAGACAAGCTTTTAGTTGCAATTGTTCTATTTACAAGTGATATTCGTTTAAATAATAAAAGGTGAAGACAAAAGACAGATTCGACGAATTGAAGACGCAAACGACCAAAAAGCTCAAAAGTACAAAAGACAATCAAAGAGGTTCCAATTATTGATAAGAAACGTCTCGAAATTACAAGAGTACAAGATTCAAAATGCAAAGTACAAAATATAAAATTGTACGCAAGGACGTTCGAAAATCCGGAACCGGGACCAGAGTCAACTCTCAACGCTCGACGCAACGGACTAAAAATTACAAGTTAACTATGTATATAAATATAATATAATATATAATTAATTATATTAATTATATATATATATTATATTTATAAATAAATCGTCGGCAAGAAAGACTCCAAAAGCTGGTGAGCTGTAAAAGCAAACTCCGCGACTCGCGGAGTTTGAAGGCCAAAAATGCCGCGAGTCGCGGAGCCCCAAGTTTTGAAAGTCCCTATAAAAGCAACCGAATTCTGAGCATTTTTCATCATCTTTTTTTCCTTCTTCTCTCAATATATACGTAATATATATTTATAATTTATATTTTAATTTTAATTTTAATCCTAATAATAAGGGTATGTTAGCGAATGTTGTAAGGGTGTAAGTCGAAATTCTGTCCGTGTAACGCTACGCTATTTTTAATCATTGTAAGTTATGTTCAACCTTTTTACATTAATGCCTCGTAGCTAAGTTATTATTATGCTTATTTAATTCGAAGTAATCATGATGTTGGGCTAATTACTAAAATTGGGTAATTGGGCTTTGTACCATAATTGGGGTTTGGATAAAAGAACGACACTTGTGGAAATTAGACTATGGGCTATTAGTGGGTTTTATATTAACTAAACAATACCTTGTTAATTTAATATACAAACTTATAATTCGACGTATTTATATATTACCATATACACTCGATCGGACACGATGGGCGGGGTATTTATATGTACGAATAATCGTTCATTTAACCGGACACGGGAATGGATTAATAGCCACTAGAATAATTAAAACAGGGGTGAAATTATGTACAAGAACACTTGGTATAATTGATAACAAAATATTAAAACCTTGGGTTACACTCAGTCGACATCCTAGTGTAATTATTAAACAAAGTATTAAAATCTTGTTACAGTTTAAGTCCCCAATTAGTTGGAATATTTAACTTCGGGTATAAGAATAATTTGACGAGGACACTCGCACTTTATATTTATGACTGATGGACTGTTATGGACAAAAACCAGACGGACATATTAAATAATCCAGGACAAAGGACAATTAACCCATGGGCTTAAAATCAACACGTCAAACATCATGATTACGGAAGTTTAAATAAGCGTAATTCTTTTATTTCATATTTAATTTCCTTTATTTTATATTTAATTGCACTTCTAATTATTGCATTTTTATTATTCGCAATTTCATTATCGTTATTTACTTTACGCTTTAATTTAAGTCTTGTATTTATTTTTAATATTTTACATTTGGTTTTAACTGCGACTAAAGTTTTAAAATCGATAAACCGGTCATTAAACGGTAAAAATCCCCTTTATAATAATAATATTACTTATATATATATATATATATATATATATATATATATATATATATATATATATATATATATATATATATATATATATATATATATATTTGTATTTTTATAAAAGTAAACTAATATAGCGTTAAGCTTTGTTTAAAAAGATTCCCTGTGGAACGAACCGGACTTACTAAAAACTACACTACTGTACGATTAGGTACACTGCCTATAAGTGTTGTAGCAAGGTTTAAGTATATCCATTCTATAAATAAATAAATATCTTGTGTAAAAATGTATCGTATTTAATAGTATTTCTTGTAAAATTTAATAATATTTTATACCCCTTAGCTTTGACATCAAGTTATTTTTTATTTGATAATGCTAAAAACGAACATATATTTCATAGCATTATTCCTCAAGAAAGACAAGCTTTTAGTTGCAATTGTTCTATTTACAAGTGATATTCGTTTAAATAATAAAAGGTGAAGACAAAAGACAGATTCGACGAATTGAAGACGCAAACGACCAAAAAGCTCAAAAGTACAAAAGACAATCAAAGAGGTTCCAATTATTGATAAGAAACGTCTCGAAATTACAAGAGTACAAGATTCAAAACGCAAAGTACAAAATATAAAATTGTACGCAAGGACGTTCGAAAATCCGGAACCGGGACCAGAGTCAACTCTCAACGCTCGACGCAACGGACTAAAAATTACAAGTTAACTATGTATATAAATATAATATAATATATAATTAATTATATTAATTATATATATATTATATTTATAAATAAATCGTCGGCAAGAAAGACTCCAAAAGCTGGTGAGCTGTAAAAGCAAACTCCGCGACTCGCGGAGTTTGAAGGCCAAAACTGCCGCGAGTCGCGGAGCCCCAAGTTTTGAAAGTCCCTATAAAAGCAACCGAATTCTGAGCATTTTTCATCATCTTTTTTTCTTTCTTCTCTCAATATATACGTAATATATATTTATAATTTATATTTTAATTTTAATTTTAATTTTAATCCTAATAATAAGGGTATGTTAGCGAATGTTGTAAGGGTGTAAGTCGAAATTCTGTCCGTGTAACGCTACGCTATTTTTAATCATTGTAAGTTATGTTCAACCTTTTTACATTAATGTCTCGTAGCTAAGTTATTATTATGCTTATTTAATCCGAAGTAATCATGATGTTGGGCTAATTACTAAAATTGGGTAATTGGCTTTGTACCATAATTGGGGTTTGGATAAAAGAACGACACTTGTGGAAATTAGACTATGGGCTATTAATGGGTTTTATATTAACTAAACAATACCTTGTTAATTTAATATACAAACTTATAATTCAACGTATTTATATATTACCATATACACTCGATCAGACACGATGGGCGGGGTATTTATATGTACGAATAATCGTTCATTTAACCGGACACGGGAATGGATTAATAGCCACTAGAATAATTAAAACAGGGGTGAAATTATGTACAAGAACACTTGGTATAATTGATAACAAAATATTAAAACCTTGGGTTACACTCAGTCGACATCCTAGTGTAATTATTAAACAAAGTATTAAAATCTTGTTACAGTTTAAGTCCCCGATTAGTTGGAATATTTAACTTCGGGTATAAGAATAATTTGACGAGGACACTTGATAATGCTAAAAACGAACATATATTTCATAGCATTATTCCTCAAGAAAGACAAGCTTTTAGTTGCAATTGTTCTATTTACAAGTGATATTCGTTTAAATAAAAAAAGGTGAAGACAAAAGACAGATTCGACGAATTGAAGACGCAAACGACCAAAAAGCTCAAAAGAACAAAATACAATCAAAGAGGTTCCAATTATTGATACGAAACGTCTCGAAATTACAAGAGTACAAGATTCAAAACGCAAAGTACAAGATATTAAATTGTACGCAAGGACGTTCGAAAATCCGGAACCGGAACCAGAGTCAACTCTTAACGCTCGACGCAACGGACTAAAAATTACAAGTTAACTATGTATATAAATATAATATAATATATAATTAATTATATTAATTATATATATATTATATTTATAAATAAAAACCGTCGGCAGAGAAAGACTCCAAAGATGTGAGCTGTAATTTCATTCTCCGCGACTCGCGAAAGACTCCAAAGATGTGAGCTGTAATTTCATTCTTCGCGACTCGCGGAGTTTGAAGGCAAAAATGCCGCGAGTCGCGGAGCCCCAATTTCAGAAACTCCCTATAAAGCTCGCGCATTCTGATCGTAATCATCATCTTTTTTCTCTTCATTCATACGATATATATATATATATATATATAATTTATATTTTAATTTTAATTTTAATTATAATTCTAATAATAAGGGTATGTTAGCGAATATTGTAAGGGTGTAAGTCGAAATTCTGTCCGTGTAACGCTACGCTATTTTTAATCATTGTAAGTTATGTTCAACCTTTTTACATTAATGTCTCGTAGCTAAGTTATTATTATGCTTATTTAATCCGAAGTAATCATGATGTTGGGCTAATTACTAAAATTGGGTAATTGGTCTTTGTACCATAATTGGGGTTTAGACAAAAGAACGACACTTGTGGAAATTAGACTATGAGCTATTAATGGGCTTTATATTTGTTTAACTAAATGATAGTTTGTTAATGTTAATATAAAGATTTACAATTGGGCGTCCCTATAAATTACCATATACACTCAATCGGACACGCTGGGCGGGGTATTTATATGTATGAATAATCGTTCATTTAACCGGACAAGGGAATGGATTAATAGCCACTAGAATAATTAAAACAGGGGTGAAATTATGTACAAAGGACACTTGGTATAATTGATAACAAAATATTAAAACCTTGGGTTACACTCAGTCGACATCCTGGTGTAATTATTAAACAAAGTATTAAAATCTTGTTACAGTTTAAGTCCCCAATTAGTTGGAATATTTAACTTCGGGTATAAGGATAATTTGACGAGGACACTCGCACTTTATATTTATGACTGATGGACTGTTATGGACAAAAACCAGACGGACATATTAAATAATCCAGGACAAAGGACAATTAACCCATGGGCATAAAACTAAAATCAATACGTCAACCATCATGATTACGGAAGTTTAAATAAGCATAATTCTTTTATTTTATATTTAATTTCCTTTATTTTATATTTAATTGCACTTCTAATTATCGCATTTTTATTGTTATTGTATTTAATTGCACTTTTAATTATCGTACTTTTTAATTATCGCAAGTTTATTTTATCGCACTTTTATTATTCGCAATTTCATTTATCGTTATTTACTTCATGCTTTAATTTAAGTCTTGTATTTATTTTTAATATTTTACATTTGGTTTTAACTACAACTAAAGTTTTAAAATCGACAAACCGGTCATTAAACGGTAAAAACTCCCCTTTATAATAATAATATTACTTATATATATTTGTATTTTTATAAAAGTAAGCTAATATAGCGTTGAGCTTTGTTTAAAAAAGATTCCCTGTGGAACGAACCGGACTTAATAAAAACTACACTACTGTACGATTAGGTACACTGCCTATAAGTGTTGTAGCAAGGTTTAAGTATATCCATTCTATAAATAAATAAATATCTTGTGTAAAATTGTATCGTATTTAATAGTATTTTCGCACTAAAATTAATACTATTTTGTATACACCCCCTACGACATCAAGTATTTTTGGCGCCGCTGCCGGGGAACTCTCTTAAAAGCCGGAAGCGCAATGCTAATATAAACAAAAATTTGTATATTTTTAAGATTTTATTAAATATTTAAGTTTTATAAAGTTTCTTTATTTTTATATAAGTTTTATTTAAGTATTTTGTTTTTATTTAAAAACAAAAAAAAATATATATATATAAATCTAGTTTTAAGTTTTTTTTTTTTAAAAGAAGTTCTATTTTTATTTAAGTTTTTAATTATAAGTTTTTATTATACATTATAAAATAGAAAAATATAAAAACAGAAAAAAAAAAACGCGTAAATTTTAAACTGTTTCAGATCTGAATTTCTGAACCCCGCGTCGCGGGGTTTGCTGCATTAATTACCGCGACTCGCAGAGATTTTCTGACAGGCGACAAAACCCTAATTCAGCATTAATTACGGGTAATTATTAATTATTATTATTATTTAACCCTAATTATTATTATTATTATAATTAATTTTATTTTAACTTTTACTTTTTATTTATTTTATATTTTGTTTAATTTAGTTTAATTAATTTGTAAAATTAATAGTTTAATAAATAAATAATATAAAAATAATATTTTTATAAAAATTGTACTTTTTACAACTTTTTGTATATTTTTATATTTTGTCCCTTTTTAATTGTTGTAGCGTAATATTTGTATTTTTAGCTCATATTTAGTTTTAAACTTAGTTTTTTTGCCATAGTTATTTTTACTCCTAGATTTTTAGTCTTTGCCGTAGAATTCCTTAAGTGCTTTTTCTTAGACTAAGATTTAGGTACTTTAGAATTTTGCGACGCCTTTTTAAGTTTTAGTTTCTTTTTAAGTTATTTCCATTTGGGATTTAGTTTTTCCTGTAAGCTTTAATATTTTTAGACGACTTTTACCTATGTATCAATTATCATTCCAATTAGTAATCTCAATTTGCGATTATAATTTTAAGTTAGTTGTAGTAATAAGGTTAGGTTAGTCAAGTATTTTTAAGTTTTATAAGTTTCTTTTATTTTTTCGTCACCTTTTATTTTTCAACCATTTTTCTTTTTCGACCTTTTTCGACGAACTCTTTTTCTTTCTTATTTCTCGCTATTCTAGTTTTAGGACTTAGAATTTTTTTTCTACTTCTTCTCTAAATTTCTTAAAATTACGAAAATTTATTTTAAGTGGTTAAATTAATAGACATCAAAATTTTCTGGTTCGTAGTAATAGTTGGATTTGTACGTGGACTGGGTTATTGGAGCCAAACAGTCCTCAATTATATTGAGACCAAACGAATCCTGCCCCTCTGCTGCATCTTTTGGCTATTCGAAACGTGGGCAAAATCAGAAAAGTCTATTGATTGGATAACTTATTATAATTTTTCTTTCCTTTTAAAAACTAATAGGATATTCAGTGAATGCACCGAGCAAGACGTTCACCACCTTTTGTACGTTCACCACCTGTAACTAGATCAAGACATTTAGCAAATATAACCGCCGTTGATTTTTCTTTAGAATCGTCATCCAGTAGACCAAGTACTTCAGTTCAAATTTCCGATAATCCATTTTTTGAACCCAACCTCACAATTGAGAATCCGGAGAATATTCAGGAACGGTTCGTAGATCCTGAGCCACTAAACTTTCCTCCGGAGCCACCAATTATTCAAACAGAGATTGTTGAGGAACGAACCATTAAATCAGAATCATCTAGTGATACCGATTCAACAAATTCAATTATGGAGAATCTGGAACCTTTAAGTATGGAAGACCGAATGAGAGCTAAACGCACTGGCCAAGGTCACGCAATTACTCATCCAGACATTAATACGCCAGATTATGAAATCAAAGGACAAATTCTACACATGGTGACTAATCAATGCCAATTTAGTGGTGCGCCGAAGGAAGATCCAAATGAACATTTACGTACCTTTAATAGAATCTGCACACTATTTAAAATCCGAGAAGTTGAGGATGAACAGATATATCTCATGTTATTTCCCTGGACTTTAAAGGGAGAAGCCAAAGATTGGTTGGAATCGTTACCTGAAGGGGCGATTGATACATGGGATGTTTTAGTTGACAAATTTCTTAAACAATTCTTTCCTGCATCTAAAGCCGTAAGACTTCAAGCAGAAATTATTACGTTTACACAGAAGCCGAATGAAACTCTATATGAGGCATGGACAAGATATGGAAAGTTATTAAGAGGATGTCCGTAACATGGTTTAGACACCTGTCAAATAGTACAAATATTCTACCAAGGATGCGACATCACTACAAGGAAAGACATAGATATAGCAGCTGGTGGTTCTATTATGAAGAAAACCGAAACTGATGCTTACAAAATTATTGATAACACTGCTTCCCACTCACATGAGTGGCACCAAGAAAAAGATATCGTTAGATCATCTAAAGCAGCTAGAGCCGATTCTAGCCATGACTTAGATTCCATTTCCGCAAAGATAGATGCTGTGGAGAGACGAATGGAAAAGATGACTAAAGATATTCACTCAATACGAATTAGTTGTGAGCAGTGTGGAGGACCACATTTGACAAAAGATTGTCTCAGTATTGAATTAACAATGGAACAAAGAGAGAATATTTCATACATAAACCAAAGGCCTGAAAATAATTATCAGAATAATTATCAACCGCCAAGACCGATTTACAATCAAAACCAGAATTATAACCGAAATATTCCATACAACAACCAACAAGGTCCTAGCAATCAACAAGTATCCAATAATACTTACAACCAGCAAAGACCAAATTTTCAAAACAAACCACCACAACAAACCGACGATAAAAAGCCGAATTTAGAAGATATGATGACAAAGCTAGTTGAAACTCAAACACAGTTTTTCACATCTCAGAAACAAACCAATGAACAAAATGCTCAAGCATTTAGAAATCAACAAGCTTCTATTCAAAATCTGGAACAAGAAGTAAGTAACCAAGCAAGGTTAATAGGTGAAAGAAAACCGGGGAGTCTACCTAGTGATACAAATGCTAACCCCCGGAATGAAACAGCTAAAGCCATTACCACAAGAAGTGGTACAACACTTAAACCACCTGAAATACCTGTAACTTCTGATGAAACTATTCCTACTCCACAAGAACCACAACCTGATCAAGATAAGGAAAAAGAACCGGTAGTTGAAAAGGTTAATGAAGATAACACAGCTAAGGCTAAACCCTATGTTAAACCATACCAACCACCACTTCCTTACCCGAGTAAAATGAAGAAAGAAAAACTTGAAGCCGAGCAATCCAAATTCTTGGATATGTTTAAACAGATAAATGTAAATCTTCCTTTCATTGATGTGATTTCAGGAATGCCTAGATATGCTAAATTCTTGAAAGATCTAATCTCAAATAGAAAGAAAATGGAAGAACTATCGGCTGTTACTATGAATGCTAATTGTTCAGCAGTGCTGTTGAATAAGATACCAGAAAAATTATCTGATCCAGGAAGTTTCACAATTCCATGTTTTCTGGGTAGTCTTAGTTCGATAGAAGCATTGGCAGACTTAGGTGCTAGTATAAATCTAATGCCGTATTCACTATACGCTAAACTAGACCTTGGAGAATTAAAACCAACCAGAATAAGCATACAACTAGCCGATAGATCAATAAAATATCCTAGAGGGATAATGGAGAACATGCTAGGTAAAGTTGGTACTTTAGTATTTCCAGTAGATTTTGTTGTTTTGGACATGGAAGAAGATTCTCAAGTTCCTCTCATATTAGGAAGACCATTCTTAAACACGGCTAAAGCAATGATAGACGTGTTCGGTAAGAAACTGACCCTAAGTATAGAGGATGAGAGTGTTACCTTTTCAGTTGATAGAGCAATGCAACAACCACAATCTGCAGATGATACATGTTATTATATTCAAACTATAGATGCACATGCAGAATTATTAGAAGAATTTCCAGAATTACAAGGAACAGGAGAATGTTCTTTAGGAGAAGGTAATGAATCAATTGATGAAGCTGAAATGTTAGCTACACTTATAGCTAATGGATATGAACCAACAACAGAAGAAATTCAAATGCTAAAAGAAGAAGACAGATATCGATACAAATCATCGATAGAAGAACCTCCGAAATTAGAGTTAAAGCCACTTCCAAACCATTTGGAATACGCTTATTTACATGGTGAATCTGAATTACCTGTAATAATATCGTCTTCTCTTACTGAAAATGAGAAATCACAACTCATTTCTGTGTTGAAAGCTCATAAACCAGCCATTGCATGGAAGATTCATGATATTAAAGGAATAAGTCCTTCGTATTGCACACATAAAATCCTTATGGAAGAAGGTCATAAAATGTATGTGCAACGCCAACGAAGACTAAATCCTAATATGCAAGATGTAGTTAAGAAAGAAATTATTAAACTGCTAGATGCAGGTTTAATTTATCCAATTTCTGATAGTCCATGGGTAAGCCCAGTTCAATGCGTGCCTAAGAAGGGTGGCATGACTGTCATTACAAATGAGAAAAATGAGCTTATTCCTACTAGAACTGTAACAGGATGGCGTGTGTGTATTGATTATAGAAAATTAAATGACGCCACCAGAAAAGATCACTTTCCCTTACCTTTCATAGATCAAATGTTGGAAAGATTAGCCGGAAATAGTTACTATTGTTTTCTAGATGGATTTTCCGGATATTTTCAAATTCCAATAGCACCCGAGGACCAAGAGAAAACCACATTCATGTGCCCTTATGGTACTTTTGCTTACAAACACATGCCATTTGGACTTTGCAACGCCCCTGCAACCTTTCAAAGGTGCATGATGGCGATTTTTCACGACATGATAGAAGAATGCATGGAAGTTTTCATGGATGACTTTTCAGTCTTCGGTGATACATTTGAATCATGTCTAGTTAATCTGGAACGAATGCTTCTTAGATGCGAAAAATCAAATCTAGTACTTAATTGGGAGAAATGCCATTTCATGGTTAAAGAAGGCATCGTTCTTGGACATAAAATTTCAAAAGAAGGAATTGAAGTGGATAGAGCTAAAGTAGATATAATTGCTAAACTTCCACATCCCACCAATGTTAGAGGAGTTAGGAGTTTTTTAGGGCATGCCGGTTTTTACCGACGTTTCATAAAAGATTTTTCTAAAATTGCCACTCCTATGAATAAACTCCTAGAAAAGGATGCTCCATTCATCTTTTCAGATGAGTGTATCAAATCTTTTAATATTCTTAAAGAGAAACTCACTAATGCACCGATCATGATAACACCAAATTGGAATCTACCATTTGAACTAATGTGCGATGCAAGTGATTTTGCAATGGGAGCCGTTTTAGGACAAAGGATTGAAAAACGATTTCAACCTATATATTATGCTAGTAAGACGTTACAAGGAGCACAAACAAACTATACAACTACTGAAAAAGAACTCCTTGCTATTGTCTTTGCTTTTGACAAATTTCGATCATATCTCGTTCTAGCAAAAACGGTGGTCTATACCGACCATTCTGCTCTTAGATACCTATTTTCAAAACAAGATGCTAATCCAAGATTAATCCGTTGGATCTTACTCTTACAAGAGTTTGATATTGAAATCCGAGATAAAAGAGGAGCAGAAAATCTCGCCGCTGATCATCTTTCTCGTCTTGAAAATCCTGAGTTAGAAGTTCTAAATGAATCGGCCATACAAGACAACTTTCCTGATGAATATCTATTGAAGATAGATTATAATGAAATCCCATGGTTTGCAGACTATGCAAACTACTTAGTTTGTGGATTCCTTGAAAAAGGATTATCGTACCAAAGACGAAAGAAATTCTTCAGTGATATAAAACACTATTTCTGGGAAGATCCACATCTATTTAAAAGTTGTCCCGATGGAATAATACGCCGATGTGTATTTGGAGATGAAGCTAGTAAAATATTAAACCATTGTCACACAGGACCAACAGGAGGGCATTATGGGCCTCAACTAACAGCAAGAAAAGTTTATGAAGCTGGATTCTATTGGCCTACAATTTACAAAGACGCACACCTTCTTTGCAAATCCTGTGATGCATGTCAAAGGGCCGGAAAAATAAGTCAACGTGATGAAATGCCACAAAATGTCATCCAAGTATGTGAAGTATTTGACATTTGGGGTATTGACTTTATGGGTCCATTTCCAAAATCTCATAATAATCTATATATACTCGTAGCCATTGATTATGTATCTAAATGGGCGGAAGCACAAGCTCTCCCAACTAACGATGCACGAGTTGTAGTCAATTTTTTAAAACGTCTTTTTGCAAGGTTTGGAACACCGAAAGCTTTAATAAGTGATCGGGGTACTCATTTCTGTAATAATCAACTTGAGAAAGTTCTTAAAAGATATGGAGTAACTCATAAAATCTCCACCGCATATCATCCACAAACAAATGGACAAGTTGAAAATACCAACCGAGCCTTAAAACGTATTCTAGAGAAAACCGTAGGATCAAATCCGAAGGAATGGTCCATTAAATTGGAGGATGCACTCTGGGCTTTTAGAACAGCCTACAAAACTCCAATTGGAACCACACCTTTTAGACTTGTTTATGGAAAAGCATGTCATTTTCCAGTAGAAATTGAACACAAAGCATTTTGGGCTTTGAAAACATGTAATCTTGATTTACATGAAGCCGGACGTCTACGATTAAGTCAACTAAACGAATTAGAAGAATTAAGACATGAAGCATACGATAATTCGTTAATCTATAAAGAAAGAACAAAGAAATGGCATGATAAAAGAATCAGAAGTTCAAAAGAATTTAAAGAAGGAGACAGAGTTCTTCTTTTCAATTCACGATTCAAGCTATTTCCTGGAAAATTGAAATCAAGATGGTCTGGACCATTCATAGTCAAAAGAGTTTTCCCATACGGAACGATAGAATTGATAAATTCAAATGGGATTGAATTTAAAGTTAATGGTCACAGAGTTAAACATTATATACATGGTCCGATGGAAGTCGACAATGAAGTTAATCACAATTTCGACACCACAGCTAACTAAGTGTGGGGAGAATCAAGTCTTTAAAGGATAATATGTATTTCTGTTAGAGTTAGATTGTCTGTTTTCGTGTAGTTCTCGAAAATGGAACCCGAATGGTCTTTCCCTAGCAGACCCTAAAGAACTAGTCTTCTCCCCCCATTCTGAATTTTTATTTTTTTTTAGGTTTTTACGAAATGAAGACTGCCTGTGAACTAAACCATGGTCTAATGCTACACGCTTTGATCACTAAACGTAATAATGACATACTACCAAGTGAAATAGTATCAGTAATCAGAGAAAGAATGGACGGAGTTAGAAAAGAATCCAGATGCGAAGATAATAAGTTACAATTTGGTAAAGGAAAATCAAAATACGCAGCAAAAAGAAGAGCACGACACCTAGAAAGATGTCACAAATGCGGAAAATGGTCACATGGAGGTAAATGTTCAAATAATCAAACCTATTCAAATACCGAATTTGTTACTTTATGCAGAGACGGACCGTTCATATGTTTAGAAGAAAAGACGCTGAATGCTCGAGGTTACGCCTATGTAGCCATGGAAAACCAATTAAACCGACTATCTTATGAATGGGATAGATCATATAACTAAGAAATCTATTTCACAGGTATGTCTGTACAGTTTTTATTTTTATTTTTTATTTTTAACCTTTTGATAATAAACGCTAATTTGTTCGCTAAAAAGTATTAAATTGGTATTGAATAAAATTAGGTTTGGCGACCGAAATTATTGATATCATTCAAAAATTTATTACATCACTGCGAAATTTAACGTTTATTCTTAAGGTATAAATATCTTTAATCAATCAACCCAAAATATTTCAAAAATTCGTCATGAGTTAAATTAGGTCTTGGAACCGAAATTACTTTACCGAAAAGAGGGGCGCATATTTTTGATAATATTTGATTGATTAAAGTGGGATAAAAAGACAAAAAGATTTTTAATTTTATTTTTACCATGTTTTTAAAATTAATATATAAATCTTAAATTAATATTGTAAACTTTGTAAAATCAATATTTTTAAAATTGTAAATATTTGAAAAAATTAATATAAGTTTGGTGTGAATTTATAATATGAATTTTTAAATTAAGTTTGATGTGAACTTTTAATTTTTAAAATATGAATTTTTAATTTTATGCATTTCAAATTTTAAGTTTGGTGTGAATTTTTAATATTAATTTTGAATTTTATATTTAAGTTGTGTGAATTTAAAAACAAAAATTTACTTTATCTCATTAAGTTAAAAATATGATTTTTAAAATTCGTCGTAAGTTGAAGACTAGGTCTTTGAACCGAAATTGCTTTACCCGAGAGAGGGACGAAAACTTTTATTATCATTATTTTTAATCTCATTGAATTAAAGTATGCCAAAAACATTAAAAAAAAAAAAACCCAAAAAATCTTAGCTTTTAAAACAATCGCTACAAAAAGACAAATTTTAAAATTTTGTCGAAGGACGGACTAGGACATCGATCCGAAACGACCTCGTCCTAAATAACAAGGGAAACAAAATTTTAAAAATTAAGTACTTAATTGTTTTAATAAGTTAATGATTATAAAAAAATATATATATATATATATATATATATATATATATATATATATATATATATATATATATATATATATATATATATATATATATATATATATATATATATATATATATATATATATATATCAAACTCCGCGACTCGCGGAGTTTGAAGAGTTATTCACTGCGAGTCGCAGGAGGACCGGAAATCAGAAAAAAATAAAGAGCTGCAAACTGATCAGTCCACACCCCCAACAGCAAAATAACTGCGAACATACTCCACAAAAACCCGAAAAATACACCCCAAAATCACAATTTTTAACCGTTAATCACCAAATTTTTTACTAAAATCATGTTTAGAAGGATGCTATCTAGGAATTACTCAAGAAAAACGGTAAATTTCTACACCTAAACACCATTTAATCCGAAATTTGGTGTTCTTGAGCTATTTTTTTCCCAATTTGATTTTGATGCTTTTTAGTGTAATTATGCTTAAATTGTTTATGTATTATGCTTGTATAACCTAGATTGATGCTGTTTAACATAATTAGGAGCCTTAAACTTCAAATTTTGAGTAATCTAGGGTTTGTGTTCTTGAGCAAATTTGGGGCTTTTTGATATAAACAGGTTATGGCCGATTTTTGTCATGAATTGTTGCTAAATTGAGTAGTGTAACATGTCTAGGTAGTTAAATGATCCAAACTTTGAGCCTAAACATGATTTTGAGAATTAAAGTGGACTTTTTCAAGTCTAAAATTCATGAACTTGATTTTTGAAAGATAATGCCATTTGAGACTTGTTTAATTGCTAGTAATGATTATTTTGACATGTTATTTGAGTTGAATGATTATGAACTAGGCGAACATTTTCGTATATGCTTATTTGAAAAAGTGTAGATTTGATGAAAATATGAAAATGAGCTTAAGTTTGATATAAATTGATCATGTCATTGTAATTATTTTGATTGATGATTTTGCTGACACTAATGCATATTTGGATGCACAAAATTTGTGTTTGATGTGTTTTGCAGACTGAAAGGGGTGAATCTTCATCCCAAGCCCGCAATGCTCCTGCTGAGAATGCGGAACAACAGGAGGTGGATAACTACTACAAACAGGATATACCTCATCCAGTCATGACCTTTTCTGATATGCACTTGGAAGAGTTGCACCCGAACCTGAGATTTGACAGACTTTGGATAGATTATCCAAAATATCAAAGGGGTTTGTATACTCTTCATTCTAAGGTTGTTGTGGTACCGAGGGTCATAGAATGGGGACCCTTAGAAGATGTAGAATTGGCCGGGCCAATTAGGGAATTACTTGTACAGAGGTATGGTAATTCTACTTTTAATGACTGGGTACGTTTATTCACCATGCGTAGACCTGTATATAAAGTATGGTGTGAAGAATTGTTGTGTAGTATAGAGTTGAATGATCGGGTAGCTAGTTTAACTGATCGTTCTTTTATTAGATTTTTGTTAGGCGGTTCGATGCGCCACATGTCTTTACTAGACATGGCTCAGGCTTTACGTATATATACGCCTGAGGAGTTAGCATCTGCCGATTGTAGAGGGTTGATACTAAACGGTAGAAAGATAGATGAAAATTTTGATACACACGGTGTGTGGAGTCAAATGACAAGCCATCACCGTTTCAAAGGGGGAAATTACTCTTATTTGGATATAGATAGAGCCGAATTAAGAGTGATACATAGGTTTTTAGCTAATTCGATTACACAAAGAGGTAAGAACAAGGAAAAAGTAAATGAACAAGATTTGTTTTACCATATGTGTATTCGAGACCCACAAAGCGCTGTAAGTATACCATATTGTGTGGGTTATTATTTATCAGCTATGGTTCGGGGGATGCGACCGCATAGCATAATAGGAGGTGGTATTTTTATTACTTTGATTGGTGAATATCTCGGTGTGGATATAAGTCGGGGGGGATTATTAGTAGAAGAACCAGAACCCCGCGATACTATAGGTTTAAATGTATACCATGGTGCGAAAGTTTTGAAGAGGCGAAATAACGCCGCAGTACGATACCATGGTAGACATCCACAGGTGGAGAGAAACCAACAGCAAGGTAACGTAGGAGGGGGGAATGAGATGCAAGAAATGCAAAGGTTTATAGCTTCTCAGGAATACGAAAATGCTAGACAAAGAGCATTTGAAGATTGGCAAGTTCATCAGAACCAAATCATAGCTCATTGCCAACATATAGGTAGAAACTATATTCCTACACCGAAACCCATCTTCCCCCCCTGTTCTATAGAGATACAGCCACCGTATCCTACGTATGACCCTGCCGAAGCATTCTATAGCACCTATGGTTATGCCTGGAACCCCTATTGGTACCAGTATCATCCCTAGTATATTTAATTTTTTTTTTATTTTTTTGTAATTTGTAATGATTGATACGTTTAATGCTTTTGTTAATATTGTAATCATTTTTATAATTATCTAACTTTTATTCTTAGATTTTAATAATTTTTGAATGTGGGGTAATATACCAAACTTCAAAAATATGTATATATGTTTGCAGTTTATCTTATGTACACAACAGGGTAAAACAACGCATTTTCAAAGACTGGCATTAAGTTCAGCAAAAGCAACTAATTTTGACGACAAGATGCAAAATATATGTGAAATAACAACAAGACGAAATGAACAAATGATGTGCACCATTTACCATTCAGCAAACAAACGCCAATATATTTGGAAACTTTGGTAAAAATTTAATCATTTTCACACAAATCACCCTCAATAATTTAAATTATTCCTGATTTCTTGCAAATGAGGGCATTGCAAGATCTTAAGTGTGGGAAGGGGTTAAATTCTTTCGGATTTTAAAATTTTTTACTTTATACACTTGATTACCATTAAAAATACTAGTAAAGCAGTAGTTGTATTAGAATCTAGTGCTCTCTGATAATAAAGAACAGCCCTAGTCTTATATACTGACTACCCAATTCTAGTAAAATTTTTCAAAATTTTCAATTAAATGAACTCAAAATCATGTTTATACATATTTATGAACGATAAAACTAGGTTTTAACACCGAAATTATTGTTACCTCGGAAAGGACATAAATTGAGAAACAAACCAAAATGTTAAAATTCATTTAAAATGGAATAGAGGACGATAAAAAGGAAAATAAAAGCCAAGTGTGGGAAAATTTACCAAGTTATCTTAAACATATGTCACATATATCTGTAACAAATAACTGAAAATACTTTTGCTTTGGACTAAACTAAACTGTTTTACCCGATGAGAGAAAAGAAGAGATGGATCTACACGATGAATCAATTCCATCATTAAAAGGAAGTAAAGTCTTCCGAAAAAGACACGCGCTTCTTGATTTAGGTCATGAAGTTGTCGTCCAGACCAGCTGTAGGTTGACGAAAAATCTAGAAAAGTCATCACTAAAATCAGCAGGAAATCCACGGACCTCAGCATTAAACAGGGTCGCCAAGTGGTCAGATTTATCCTAACCATGAGAAGGATTTATCTCGTACAATGGGGGGCGCCATGCAAATTAGCTGGATAAGACTAATGAATCAGATCCCCAGAAAGGATAATCTCCTTAAAGATTAAAAATCAGCTTTTAAGACTGATATTATTCAATCCTATAGATTGACCTTAAAGATTGAGAATTACAAACTCATGGAATTCAATGATATCTAAACTCGAGCTTGAACGAGAAAATATTTTGATCAAAATTACAAACCGATTTGTTTTCTGAAAACCCTATTTTCAATGCGTTCATTACCATTGAACGTAAAATCCTAGGAATTCACCTGGAATTCATTAGGTCACCTGAACTAAATCGGGTGTCAACTGTAAGAACGGTGGTTGCATAGTGGTCAAAGACAGGACCTTGTGCCATACCGAAAAATTATAAGGGTGAGCTTTACTATTGCTCCTACCAAGGATAGTAATTGCGTCCGACACGTTATAGACCATAATTAAAAGCATGTCAGGAGACATTGCCTTAACAGTTGCTTGTTCAACGCTTTCCTTTCAACCGGACGGTAGTTTACCGAAAGGTAATATACGGGACAAGTAAACTGGACGTGTTGCTTTCCAAATACAAGGTTAGCAAGTGGGTGACACAAAACCGCAAGTTTTGAGCTAAAATTTTCAAATCTGAAACCCACCTAACCCATAAAAATATTTTACAAACACCGGTAAAGGGTTATTCCGGAAAACTTATCTAGGGTAAAAACTAGATTTAATTTTCAAAAGATCAAATGTTTTCATAAAGATCCAGTTTCCTTAATGGATCTAAATTTTTATAGTCATGTGGGACTGTAAACCATATCGTTACTACCATTGTTTATACCACCGTATAGAAATCACTGATGTACAAAGTGTGAAGAATAAAGAAGTGATTCTAGTATTTCAAGACGATATTGCTTGAGGACAAGCAACGCTCAAGTGTGGGAATATTTGATAATGCTAAAAACGAACATATATTTCATAGCATTATTCCTCAAGAAAGACAAGCTTTTAGTTGCAATTGTTCTATTTACAAGTGATATTCGTTTAAATAATAAAAGGTGAAGACAAAAGACAGATTCGACGAATTGAAGACGCAAACGACCAAAAAGCTCAAAAGAACAAAAGACAATCAAAGAGGTTCCAATTATTGATAAGAAACGTCTCGAAATTACAAGAGTACAAGATTCAAAACGCAAAGTACAAGATATTAAATTGTACGCAAGGACGTTCGAAAATCCGGAACCGGAACCAGAGTCAACTCTTAACGCTCGACGCAACGGACTAAAAATTACAAGTTAACTATGTATATAAATATAATATAATATATAATTAATTATATTAATTATATATATATTATATTTATATATAAAAACCGTCGGCAGAGAAAGACTCCAAAGATGTGAGCTGTAATTTCATTCTCCGCGACTAGCGGAGTTTGAAGGCAAAAATGCCGCGAGTCGCGGAGCCCCAATTTCAGAAACTCCCTATAAAGCTCGCGCATTCTGATCGTAATCATCATCTTTTTTCTCCTCATTCATACGATATATATATATATAATTTATATTTTAATTTTAATTTTAATTATAATTCTAATAATAAGGGTATGTTAGCGAATATTGTAAGGGTGTAAGTCGAAATTCTGTCCGTGTAACGCTACGCTATTTTTAATCATTGTAAGTTATGTTCAACCTTTTTACATTAATGTCTCGTAGCTAAGTTATTATTATGCTTATTTAATCCGAAGTAATCATGATGTTGGGCTAATTACTAAAATTGGGTAATTGGGCTTTGTACCATAATTGAGGTTTAGACAAAAGAACGACACTTGTGGAAATTAGACTATGAGCTATTAATGGGCTTTATATTTGTTTAACTAAATGATAGTTTGTTAATGTTAATATAAAGATTTACAATTGGGCGTCCCTATAAATTACCATATACACTCAATCGGACACGATGGGCGGGGTATTTATATGTACGAATAATCGTTCATTTAACCGGACACGGGAATGGATTAATAGCCACTAGAATAATTAAAACAGGGGTGAAATTATGTACAAAGGACACTTGGTATAATTGATAACAAAATATTAAAACCTTGGGTTACACTCAGTCGACATCCTGGTGTAATTATTAAACAAAGTATTAAAATCTTGTTACAGTTTAAGTCCCCAATTAGTTGGAATATTTAACTTCGGGTATAAGGATAATTTGACGAGGACACTCGCACTTTATATTTATGACTGATGGACTGTTATGGACAAAAACCAGACGGACATATTAAATAATCCAGGACAAAGGACAATTAACCCATGGGCATAAAACTAAAATCAATACGTCAACCATCATGATTACGGAAGTTTAAATAAGCATAATTCTTTTATTTTATATTTAATTTCCTTTATTTTATATTTAATTGCACTTCTAATTATCGCATTTTTATTGTTATTGTATTTAATTGCACTTTTAATTATCGTACTTTTTAATTATCGCAAGTTTATTTTATCGCACTTTTATTATTCGCAATTTCATTTATCGTTATTTACTTCATGCTTTAATTTAAGTCTTGTATTTATTTTTAATATTTTACATTTGGTTTTAACTACGACTAAAGTTTTAAAATTGACAAACCGGTCATTAAACGGTAAAAACCCCCCTTTATAATAATAATATTACTTATATATATATATTTGTATTTTTATAAAAGTAAGCTAATATAGCGTTGAGCTTTGTTTAAAAAAGATTCCCTATGGAACGAACCGGACTTACTAAAAACTACACTACTGTACGATTAGGTACACTGCCTATAAGTGTTGTAGCAAGGTTTAAGTATATCCATTCTATAAATAAATAAATATCTTGTGTAAAATTGTATCGTATTTAATAGTATTTTCGCACTAAAATTAATACTATTTTGTATACACCCCCTACGACATCAACACTCGCACTTTATATTTATGACTGATGGACTGTTATGGACAAAAACCAGACGGACATATTAAATAATCCAGGACAAAGGACAATTAACCCATGGGCTTAAAATCAACACGTCAAACATCATGATTACGGAAGTTTAAATAAGCATAATTCTTTTATTTCATATTTAATTTTCTTAATTTTATATTTAATTGCACTTCTAATTATCGCATTTTTATTATTCGCAATTTCATTATCATTATTTACTTTACGCTTTAATTTAAGTCTTGTATTTATTTTTAATATTTTACATTTGGTTTTAACTGCGACTAAAGTTTTAAAATCGATAAACCAGTCATTAAACGGTAAAAACCCCCCTTTATAATAATAATATTACTTATATATATATTTGTATTTTTATAAAAGTAAACTAATATAGCGTTAAGCTTTGTTTAAAAAGATTCCATGTGGAACGAACCGGACTTACTAAAAACTACACTACTGTACGATTAGGTACACTGCCTATAAGTGTTGTAGCAAGGTTTAAGTATATCCATTCTATAAATAAATAAATATCTTGTGTAAAAATGTATCGTATTTAATAGTATTTCATGTAAAATTTAATAATATTTTATACCCCTTAGCTTTGACATCAAGTTATTTTTGGCGCCGCTGCCGGGGAACTACTTAAACGCCGGAAGCGCAACGCTAATATAATATAAAAAAAAATATAAATATATATAAATCTATTTTTTTAGATTGTTATAAAATATTTTATTTTTATCTTAGTTATTAAAGATAAGTTTTATTTAAATTATATAAATATTTTAATTAGATTTTAAAACAGAAAATACAAAAACAGAAAATATAAAATAAAAAAGAAAAAAAAAACTCGTCGAATTTTTAACCTGTCAGTTGAATTTTGAAACCCCGCGACTCGCGGGGTTTGATGCTTTGAATACCGCAAGTCACGGAGCTGCTCTGACGCCACCGACAGAAACCCTAAACTGCATTAATTACGGGTAATTAATTATTATAATTATTATTAACCCTAATTATTATTATTATTATAATTAGTTTTATTTTAAGTTATTTTTTTATTTAATTTATATTTTAGTTTAATTAGTTTAATTAATTTGTAAAATTAATGTTTTAATAAATAAATAATATAAAAATAATATTTTTATAAAAATTGTACTTTTTACAACTTTTTGTATATTTTTATATTTTATCCCTTTTTAATTGTTTTAGCGTAATATTTGTATTTTTAGCTCATATTTAGTTTTAATTCATAGTTTTTGCCATAGTTATTTTTACTTCTAGATTTTTAGGCTTTGCCGTAGAATTCCTTAAGTGCTTTTTCTTTAGACTAAGATTTAGGTGCTTTAGAATTTTGCGACGCCTTTTTAAGTTTTAGTTTCTTTTTAAGTTATTTCCATTTGGGATTTAGTTTTTATTGTAAGCTTTAATATTTTTAGACGACTTTTACCTATGTATCAATTATCATTCCAATTAGTAATCTCAATTTGCGATTATAATTTTAAGTTAGTTGTAGTAATAAGGTTAGGTTAGTCAAGTGTTTTTAAGTTTTATAAGTTTCTTTTATTTTTACGTCACCTTTTATTTTTCAACCATTTTTCTTTTTCGACCTTTTTCCGACGAACTCTTTTTCTTTCTTATTTCTCGCTATTCTAGTTTTTAGGACATAGATTTTTATTCTACTTCTTATCTAAATTTCTTAAAATTACGAAAATTTATTTTAAGTGGTTAAATTGATAGACATCAAAATTTTCTGGTTCGTAGTAATAGTTGGATTTGTACGTGGACCGGGTTATTGGAGCCAAACAGTCCTCAATTATATTGAGACCAAACGAATCCTGCCCCTCTGCTGCATCTTTTGGCTATTCGAAACGTGGGCAAAATCAGAAAAGTCTATTGATTGGATAACTTATTATAATTTTTCTTTCCTTTTTAAAACTAATAGGATATTCAGTGAATGCACCGAGCAAGACGTTCACCACCTTTTGTATGTTCACCACCTGTAACTAGATCAAGACATTTAGTAAATATTACCGCCGTTGATTTTTCTTTAGAATCGTCATCCAGTCAACCAAGTACTTCAGTTCAAATTTCCGATAATCCATTTTTTGAACCCGACCTCACAATTGAGAATCCGGAGAATATTCAGGAACGATTCGTAGATCCTGAACCATTAAATTTTCCTCTGGAACCACCAATCATTCAAACAGAGATTGTTGAGGAACGAACCATTAAATCAGAATCCTCTAGTGATTCCGATTCAACAAATTCAATTATGGAGAATCTGGAACCTTTAAGTATGGAAGACCGAATGAGAGCTAAATGCACTGGCCAAGGTCACGCAATTACTCATCCAGACATTAATGCGCCAGATTATGAAATCAAAGGACAAATTCTACACATGGTGACTAATCAATGCCAATTTAGTGGTGCGCCGAAGGAAGATCCAAATGAACATTTACGTACCTTTAATAGGATCTGCACACTATTTAAAATTCGAGAAGTGGAGGATGAACAGATATATCTCATGTTATTTCCCTGGACTTTAAAGGGAGAAGCCAAAGATTGGTTGGAATCGTTACCTGAAGGGGCGATTGATACATGGGACGTTTTAGTTGAAAAATTTCTTAAACAATTTTTTCCTGCATCTAAAGCCGTAAGACTTCAAGCAGAAATTGTTACGTTTACACAGAAGCCGAATGAAACTCTATATGAGACGTGGACTAGATATGGAAAGTTATTAAGAGGATGTCCGCAACATGGTTTAGACACCTGTCAAATAGTACAAATATTCTACCAAGGATGCGACATCACTACAAGGAAAGACATAGATATAGCAGCTGGTGGTTCTATTATGAAGAAAACCGAAACTGATGCTTACAAAATTATTGATAACACTGCTTCCCACTCACATGAGTGGCACCAAGAAAAAGATATCGTTAGATCATCTAAAGCAGCTAGAGCCGATTCTAGCCATGACTTAGATTCCATTTCCGCAAAGATAGATGCTGTGGAGAGACGAATGGAAAAGATGACTAAAGATATTCACTCAATAAGAATTAGTTGTGAGCAGTGTGGAGGACCACATTTGACAAAAGACTGTCTCAGTATTGAATTAACAATGGAACAAAGAGAGAATATTTCATACATAAACCAAAGGCCTGGAAATAATTATCAGAATAATTATCAACCGCCAAGACCTATTTACAATCAAAACCAGAACTATAACAGAAATATTCCATACAACAACCAACAAGGTCATAACAATCAACAAGTATCTAATAATACTTACAATCAGCAAAGACCTAATTTTCAAAACAAACCACCACAACAAACCGATGATAAAAAGCCGAATTTAGAAGATATGATGACGAAGCTAGTTGAAACTCAAACGCAGTTTTTCACATCTCAGAAACAAACTAATGAACAAAATGCTCAAGCATTTAGAAATCAACAAGCTTCTATTCAAAATCTGGAACAAGAAGTAAGTAACCTAGCAAGGTTAATAGGTGAAAGAAAACCGGGAAGTCTACCTAGTGATACAAATGCTAACCCCCGGAATGAAACAGCTAAAGCTATTACCACAAGAAGTGGTACAACACTTAAACCACCTGAAATACCTGTAACTTCTGATGAAGCTATTCCTACTCCACAAGAACCACAACCTGATCAAGATAAGGAAAAAGAACCGGTAGTTGAAAAGGTTAATGAAGATAACACATTTAAGGCTAAACCTTATGTTAAACCATACCAACCACCACTTCCTTACCTGAGTAAAATGAAGAAAGAGAAACTTGAAGCCGAGCAATCCAAATTCTTGGATATGTTTAAACAGATAAATGTAAATCTTCCTTTCATTGATGTGATTTCAGGAATGCCTAGATATGCTAAATTCTTAAAAGATCTAATCTCAAATAGAAAGAAAATGGAAGAACTCTCGGATGTTACTATGAATGCTAATTGTTCAGCAGTGCTGTTGAATAAGATACCAGAAAAACTATCTGATCCAGGAAGTTTCACAATTTCATGTTTTCTGGGTAGTCTTAGTTCAATAGAAGCATTAGCAGATTTAGGTGCTAGTATAAATCTAATGCCGTATTCACTATACGCTAAACTAGACCTTGGAGAATTGAAACCAACCAGAATAAGCATACAACTAGCCGATAGATTAATAAAATATCCTAGAGGGATAATGGAGAACATGCTAGTTAAAGTTGGTACTTTAGTATTTCCAGTAGATTTTGTTGTTTTGGACATGGAAGAAGATTCTCAAGTTCCTCTCATATTAGGAAGACCATTCTTAAACACGGCTAAAGCAATGATAGACGTGTTCGGTAAGAAACTGACCCTAAGTATAGAGGATGAGAGTGTTACCTTTTCAGTTGATAGAGCAATGCAACAACCGCAATCTGCAGATGATACATGTTATTATATTCAAACTATAGATGCACATGCAGAATTATTAGAAGAATTTCCAGAATTACAAGGAACAGGAGAATGTTCTTTAGGAGAAGGTAATGAACCAATTGATGAAGCTGAAATGTTAGCTACACTTATAGCTAATGGATATGAACCAACAACAGAAGAAATTCAAATGCTAAAAGAAGAAGACGGATATCGATACAAATCATCGATAGAAGAACCTCCGAAATTAGAGTTAAAGCAACTTCCAAACCATTTGGAATACGCTTATTTACATGGTGAATCTGAATTACCTGTAATAATATCGTCTTCTCTTACTGAAAATGAGAATTCACAACTCATTTCTGTGTTGAAAGCTCATAAACCAGCCATTGCATGGAAGATTCATGATATTAAAGGAATAAGTCCTTCGTATTGCACACATAAAATCCTTATGGAAGAAGGTCATAAAACGTATGTGCAACGACAACGAAGACTAAATCCTAATATGCAAGATGTAGTTAAGAAAGAGATTATTAAACTGCTAGATGCAGGTTTGATATATCCAATTTCTGATAGTCCATGGGTAAGCCCAGTTCAATGCGTGCCTAAGAAGGGTGGCATGACTGTCATTACAAATGAGAAAAATGAGCTTATT
Source organism: Rutidosis leptorrhynchoides (assembly GCF_046630445.1). Taxonomy (NCBI): domain Eukaryota; kingdom Viridiplantae; phylum Streptophyta; class Magnoliopsida; order Asterales; family Asteraceae; genus Rutidosis; species Rutidosis leptorrhynchoides. The sequence goes on along the minus strand of NC_092337.1, from coordinate 337,654,086 downwards.
CCTACTAGAACTGTAACAGGATGGCGTGTATGTATTGATTATAGAAAATTAAATGACGCCACCAGAAAAGATCACTTTCCCTTACCTTTCATAGATCAAATGTTGGAAAGATTAGCCGGAAATAGTTACTATTGTTTTCTAGATGGATTTTCCGGATATTTTCAAATTCCAATAGCACCCGAGGACCAAGAGAAAACCACATTCACGTGCCCTTATGGTACTTTTGCTTACAAACGCATGCCATTTGGACTTTGCAACGCCCCTGCAACCTTTCAAAGGTGTATGATGGCGATTTTTCACGACATGATAGAAGAATGCATGGAAGTTTTCATGGATGACTTTTCAGTCTTCGGTGATACATTTGAAACATGTCTAGTTAATCTGGAACGAATGCTTATTAGATGCGAACAATCAAATCTAGTACTTAATTGGGAGAAATGCCATTTTATGGTTAAAGAAGGCATCGTTCTTGGTCATAAAATTTTAAAAGAAGGAATTGAAGTGGATAGAGCTAAAGTAGATGTAATTGCTAAACTTCCACATCCCACCAATGTTAGAGGAGTTAGGAGTTTTCTAGGGCATGTCGGTTTTTACCGACGTTTCATAAAAGATTTTTCTAAAATTGCCACTCCTATGAATAAACTCCTAGAAAAGGATGCTCCATTCATCTTTTCAGATGAGTGTATCAAATCTTTTAATATTCTTAAAGAGAAACTCACTAATGCGCTGATCATGATAACACCAAATTGGAATCTACCATTTGAACTAATGTGCGATGCAAGTGATTTTGCAATGGGAGCCGTTTTAGGACAAAGGATTGAAAAACGATTTCAACCTATATAGTATGCTAGTAAGACGTTACAAGGAGCACAAACGAACTATACAACTACTGAAAAAGAACTCCTTGCTATTGTCTTTGCTTTTGACAAATTTCGATCATATCTCGTTCTAGCAAAAACGGTGGTCTATACCGACCATTCTGCTCTTAGATACCTATTTTCAAAACAAGATAAAAGAGGAGCAGAAAATCTCTGATCATCTTTCTCGTCTTGAAAATCCCGAATTAGAAGTTCTAAATGAATCGGCCATACAAGACAACTTTCCTGATGAATATCTATTGAAGATAGATTATAATGAAATCCCATGGTTTACAGACTATGCAAACTACTTAGTTTGTGGATTCCTTGAAAAAGGATTATCGTACCAAAGACGAAAGAAATTCTTCAGTGATATAAAACACTATTTTTGGGAAGATCCACATTTGTTTAAAAGTTGTCCCGATGGAATAATACGCCGATGTGTATTTGGAGATGAAGCTAGTAAAATATTAAACCATTGTCACACAGGACCAACAGGAGGGCATTATGGGCCTCAACTAACAGCAAGAAAAGTTTATGATGCTGGATTCTATTGTCCTACAATTTACAAAGACGCACACCTTCTTTGCAAATCTTGTGATGCTTGTCAAAGGACCGGAAAAATAAGTCAACGTGATGAAATGCCACAAAATGTCATCCAAGTATGTGAAGTATTTGACATTTGGGGTATTGACTTTATGGGTCCATTTCCAAAATCTCATAATAATCTATATATACTCGTAGCCATTAATTATGTATCTAAATGGGCGGAAGCACAAGCTCTCCTAACTAACGATGCACGAGTTGTAGTCAACTTTTTAAAACGTCTTTTTGAAAGGTTTGGAACACCGAAAGCTTTAATAAGTGATCGGGGAACTCATTTCTGTAATAATCAACTTGAGAAAGTTCTTAAAAGATATGGAGTAACTCATAAAATCTCCACCGCGTATCATCCACAAACAAGTGGACAAGTTGAAAATACCAACCGAGCATTAAAACGTATTCTAGAGAAAACCGTAGGATCAAATCCGAAGGAATGGTCCATTAAATTGGAGGATGCACTCTGGACTTTTAGAACAGCCTACAAAACTCCAATTGGAACCACACCTTTTAGACTTGTTTATGGAAAAGCATGTCATCTTCCAGTAGAAATTGAACACAAAGCATTTTGGGCTTTGAAGACATGTAATCTTGATATACATGAAGCCGGACGTCTACGATTAAGTCAACTAAACGAATTAGAAGAATTAAGACATGAAGCATACGAAAATTTGTTAATCTATAAAGAAAGAACGAAGAAATGGCATGATAAAAGAATCAGAAGTTCAAAAGAATTTAAAGAAGGAGACAGAGTTCTTCTTTTCAATTCACGATTCAAGCTATTTCCTGGAAAATTGAAATCAAGATGGTCTGGACCATTCACAGTCAAAAGAGTTTTCCCATACGGAATGATAGAATTGATAAATTCAAATGTGATTGAATTTAAAGTTAATGGTCACAGAGTTAAACACTATATACATAGTCCGATGGAAGTTGACAACGAAGTTAATCACAATTTCGACACCACAGCTAACTAAGTGTGGGGAGAATCAAGTCTTTAAAGGATAATATGTATTTCTGTTAGAGTTAGATTGTCTGTTTTCGTGTAGTTCTCGAAAATGGAACCCGAATGGTCTTTCCCTAGAAGACCCTAAAGAACTAGTCTTCTTCCCCCATTCTGAATTTTTATTTTTTTTAGGTTTTTACAAAATGAAGACTGCCTGTGAACTAAACCATGGTCTAATGCTACACGCTTTGATCACTAAACGTAATAATGACACACTACCGAGTGAAATAGTATCAGTAATCAGAGAAAGAATGGACGGAGTTAGAAAAGAATCCAGATGCGAAGATAATAAGTTACAATTTGGTAAAGGAAAATCAAAATCCGCAGCGAAAAGAAGAGCACGACACCTAGAAAGATGTCACAAATGCGGAAAATGGTCACATGGAGGTAAATGTTCAAATAATCAAACCTATTCAAATACCGAATTTGTTACTTTATGCAGAGACGGACCGTTCATATGTTTAGAAGAAAAGACACTGAATGCTCGAGGTTACGCCTATGTAGCTATGGAAAACCAATTAAACCGACTATCTTATGAATGGGATAGATCATATAACTAAGAAATCTATTTCACAGGTAAGTCTGTACAGTTTTTATTTTCTTTTTTCTTATTTTTAACCTTTTGATAATAAACGCTAATTTGTTCGCTAAAAAGTATTAAATTGGTATTAAATAAAATTAGGTTTGGCGACCGAAATTATTGATATCATTCAAAAATTTATTACATCACTGCGAAATTTAACGTTTATTCTTAAGGTATAAATATCTTTAAACAATCAACCCAAAATATTTCAAAAATTCGTCATGAGTTGAATTAGGTCTTGGAACCGAAATTACTTTACCGAAAAGAGGGGCGCATATTTTTGATAATATTTGATTGATTAAAGTGGGATAAAAAGCCAAAAAGATTTTTAATTTTATTTTTACCATGTTTTTAAAATTAATATATAAATCTTAAATTAATATTGTAAACTTTGTAAAAACAATATATTTAAAATTGTAAATATTTGAAAAATTAATATAAGTTTGGTGTGAATTTATAATATGAATTTTTAAATTAAGTTTGGTGTGAATTTATAATATGAATTTTTAAATTAAGTTTGGTGTGAATTTTTAATTTTTAAAATATGAATTTTTAGTTTTATCATTTTAAATTGTAAGTTTGGTGTGAATTTTTAATTTTTAAAATATGAATTTTTAATTTTATGCATTTCAACTTTTAAGTTTGGTGTGAATTTTTAATATTAATTTTGAATTTTATATTTAAGTTGTGTGAATTTAAAAACAAAAATTTACTTTATCTCATTAAGTTAAAAATATGATTTTTAAAATTCGTCGTAAGTTGAAGACTAGGTCTTTGAACCGAAATTGCTTTACCCGAGGGAGGGACGAGAACTTTTATTATCATTATTTTTAATCTTATTGAATTAAAGTATGCCAAAAACATTAAAAAAAACCCAAAAATCTTAGCTTTTAAAAACAATCACTACAAAAAGACAAATTTTAAAATTTTGTCGAGGGACGGACTAGGACATCTATCCGAAACGACCGCGTCCTAAATAACAAGAAAAAAAAAATACCAAACTCCGCGACTCGCGGAGTTTGAAGGGGAAATCTCTGCGAGTCGCGGGAGGACCGAAATACAGAAAAAAATATAACTGATCGATTAGCTCAGTCCCAACACACCACAAAGAAAAAAAAAACTGCGAAAATAAGCTCGAAAAAATCCCCAAAAACACCCCCAAAATCACAATTTTTAACCGTTAATCATCAAATCTTTTACTAAAATCATGTTGAGAAGGATGCTATCTAGGAATTACTCAAGAAAAACGGTAAATTTCTACACCTAAACACCATTTAATCCGAAATTAGTGTTCTTGAGCAATTTTTCCCCCAATTTGATTTTGATGCTTTTTAGTGTAATTAGGCTTAAATTGTTTATGTATTATGCTTATATAACCTAGATTGATGCTATTTAACATGATTAGAAGCCTTAAACTTCGAATTTTGAGTAATCTAGGGTTTGTGTTCTTGAGCAAATTTGAGGCTTTTTGATATAAACAGGTTATGGCCGATTTTTGTCATGAATTGTTGTTAAATTAAGTAGTGTAACATGTTTAGGTAGTTAAATGATCCAAACTTTGAGCCTAAACATGATTTTGAGAATTAAAGTGGACTTTTTCAAGTCTAAAATTCATGAACTTGATTTTTGAGAGATAATGCCATTTGAAACTTGTTTAATTGCTAGTAATGATTATTTTGACATGTTATTTGAGTTGAATGCTTATGAACTTGGCAAACATTTTCATATATGCTTATTTGAAAAAGTGTAGATTTGATAAAAATGTGAAAATGAGCTTAAGTTTGATATAAATTGATCATGTCATTGTAATTATTTTGATTGATGATTTTGCTGACACTAATGCATATTTGAATGCACAAAAATTGTGTTTGATGTGTTTTGCAGACTGAAAGGGGTGAATCTTCATCCCAAGCTCGCAATGCTCCTGCTGAGAATGCGGAACAACAGGAGGTGGATAACTACTACAAGCAGGATATACCTCATCCAGTCATGACATTTTCTGATATGCACTTGGAAGAGTTGCACCCGAACCTGAGATTTGACAGACTTTGGATTGATTATCCAAAATACCAAAGGGGTTTGCATACTCTTCATTCTAAGGTTGTTGAGGTACCGAGGGTCATAGAATGGGGACCCTTAGAAGCTGTAGAATTGGCCGGGCCAATTAGGGAATTACTTGTACAGAGGTATGGTAATTCTACTTTTACTGACTGGGTACGTTTATTCACCATGCGTAGACCTGTACATAAAGTATGGTGTGAAGAATTGTTGTGTAGTATAGAATTAAACAATCGGGTAGCTAGTTTAACCGATCGATCTTTTATTAGATTTTTATTAGGAGGTTCGATGCGCCACATGTCTTTGCTAGACATGGCTCAAGCTTTACGTATATATACGCCTGAGGAGTTAGCATCTGCCGATTGTAGAGGGTTGATACTAAATGGTAGAAAGATAGATGAAAATTTTGATACACACGGTGTATGGAGTCAAATGACAAGCCATCACCGATTCAAAGGGGGAAATTACTCTTATTTGGATATAGATAGAGCTGAATTAAGAGTGATTCATAGGTTTTTAGCTAATTCGATTACACAAAGAGGTAAGAACAAGGAAAAGGTAAATGAACAGGATTTGTTTTACCATATGTGTATTCGAGACCCACAAAGCGCTGTAAGTATACCGTATTGTGTGGGTTATTATTTATCAGCTATGGTTAGGGGGATGAGACCGCATAGCATAATAGGAGGTGGTATTTTTATTACTTTGATTGCTGAATATCTCGGTGTGGATATAAGTCGGGGGGGATTATTAGTCGAAGAACCAGAACCCCGCGATACTATAGGTTTAAATGTATACCATGGTGCGAAAGTTTTGAAGAGGCGAAATAACGCCGCAGTACAATACCATGGTAGACATCCACATGTTGAGAGAAACCAACAGCAAGGTAATGTAGGAGGGGGAAATGAGATGCAAGAAATGCAAAGGTTTATAGCTTTACAGGAGTACGAAAATGCTAGACAGAGAGCATTTGAAGATTGGCAAGTTCATCAAAACCAAATCATAGCTCATTGCCAACATATAGGTAGAAACTATATTCCTACACCAAAACCCATCTTCCCTCCCTGGTCTATAGAGATGCAACCACCGTATCCTATGTATAACCCTGCCGAAGCATTCTATAGCACCTATGGTTATGCTTGGAACCCCTATTGGTACAAGTATCATCCCTAGTCTACTTAGTTTTATTTATTTTGTAATTTGTAATATTGATACGTTTAATACTTATGTTAATATTGTAATTTTTTTATAATTTTCTAACTTTTATTCTTAGATTTTAATAATTTTTGAATGTGGGGTAATATACCAAACTTCAAAAATATGTATATATGTTTGCAGTTTATCTTATGTACACAACAGGGTAAAACAACGCATTTTCAAAGACTGGCATTAAGTTCAGCAAAAGCAACTAATTTTGACGACAAGATGCAAAATATATGTGAAATAACAACAAGACGGAATGAACAAATGATGTGCACCATTTATCATTCAGCAAACAAACGCCAATATATTTGAAAACTTTGGTAAAATTTAATCATTTTCACACAAATCACCCTCAATAATTTAAATTGTTACTGATTTCTTGCAAATGAGGGCATTGCAAGATCTTAAGTGTGGGAAGGGGTTAAATTCTTTCGGATTTTAAAATTTTTACTTTATACACTTGGTTACCATTAAAAATACTAGTAAAGCAGTAGTTGTATTAGAATCTAGTGCTCTCTGATAATAAAGAACAGCCCTAGTCTTATATACTGACTACCCAATTCTAGTAAAATTTTTAAAAAATTTTCAATTAAATGAACACAAAATCATGTTTATACATATTTATGAACGATAAAACTAGGTTTTAACACCGAAATTATTGTTACCTCAGAAAGGACATAAATTGAGAAACAAACCAAAATGTTAAAATTCATTTAAAATGGAATAGAGGACGATAAAAAGGAAAATAAAAGCCAAGTGTGGGAAAATTCTCCAAGTTATTCAAAACATATATCACATATTTTTGTACAAATAACTGAAAATACTTTTGCTTTGGACTAAACTAAACTGTTTTACCCGATGAAAGAAAAGAAAAGATGGATCTACACGATGAATCAATTCCATCATTAAAAGGAAGTAAAGTATTCCGAAAAAGAAACGCGCTTCTTGATTTAGGTCAAGAAGTTGTCCTCCAGACCAGCTGTAGGTTGACGAAAAATCTAGAAAAGTCATCTCTAAAATCAGCAGGAAATCCACGGACCTCAGAATCAAACAGGGTCGCCAAGTGGTCAGATTTATCCTAACCATGAGAAGGATTTATCTCGTACAATGGGGGGCACCATGCAAATTAGCTGGATAAGACTAATGAATCAGATCCCCAGAAAGGATAATCTCCTTAAAGATTAAAAATCAGCTTTTAAGCCTGATATTACTCAATCCTTGAGATTGACCTTAAAGATTGAGAATTACAAACTCATGGAATTCAATGATATCTAAACTCGAGCTTAAACGAGAAAATATTTTGATAAAAATTACAAACCGATTTGTTTTCTGAAAACCCTATTTTCAATGCGTTCATTACCATTGAACGTAAAATCCTAGGAATTCACCTGGAATTCATTAGGTCACCTGAACTAAATCGGGTGTCAACCGTAAGAACGGTGGTTGCATAGTGGTCAAAGACAGGACCTTGTGCCAGACCGAAAAATTATAAGGGTGAGCTTTACTATTGCTCCTACCAAGGATAGTAATTGCGTCCGACACGTTATAGACCATAATTAAAAGCATGTCAGGGGACATTGCCTTAACAGTTGCTTGTTCAACGCTTTCCTTTACAACCGGACGGTAGTTTACTGAAAGGTAATATACGGGACAAGTAGACTGGACGTTTTGCTTTCCAAATACAAGGTTAGCAAGTGGGTGACACAAAACCATAAGTTTTGAGCTAAAATTTTCAAATCTGAAACCCACCAAACCCACAAAAATATTTTGCAAACACCGGTAAAAGGGTTATTCTGGAAAATTTATCTAGGGTAAAAACTAGATTTAATTTTCAAAAGATCAAATGTTTTCATAAAGATCCAATTTTCTTAATGGATCTAAATTTTTATAGTCATGTGGGACTGTAAACCATATCGTTACTACCATTGTTTATACCACCATATAGAAATCACTGATGTACAAAGTGTGAAGAATAAAGAAGTGATTCTAGTATTTCAAGGCGATATTGCTTGAGGACAAGCAACGCTCAAGTGTGGGAATATTTGATAATGCTAAAAACGAACATATATTTCATAGCATTATTCCTCAAGAAAGACAAGCTTTTAGTTGCAATTGTTCTATTTACAAGTGATATTCGTTTAAATAATAATAGGTGAAGACAAAAGACAGATTCGACGAATTGAAGACGCAAACGACCAAAAAGCTCAAAAGTACAAAAGACAATCAAAGAGGTTCCAATTATTGATAAGAAACGTCTCGAAATTACAAGAGTACAAGATTCAAAACGCAAAGTACAAAATATAAAATTGTACGCAAGGACGTTCGAAAATCCGGAACCGGGACCAGAGTCAACTCTCAACGCTCGACGCAACGGACTAAAAATTACAAGTTAACTATGTATATAAATATAATATAATGTATAATTAATTATATTAATTATATATATATATTATATTTATAAATAAATCGTCGGCAAGAAAGACTCCAAAAGCTGGTGAGCTGTAAAAGCAAACTCCGCGACTCGCGGAGTTTGAAGGCCAAAAATGCCGCGAGTCGCGGAGCCCCAAGTTTTGAAAGTCCCTATAAAAGCAACCGAATTCTGAGCATTTTTGATCATCTTTTTTTCCTTCTTCTCTCAATATATACGTAATATATATTTATAATTTATATTTTAATTTTAATTTTAATTTTAATCCTAATAATAAGGGTATGTTAGCGAATGTTGTAAGGGTGTAAGTCGAAATTCTGTCCGTGTAACGCTACGCTATTTTTAATCATTGTAAGTTATGTTCAACCTTTTTACATTAATGTCTCGTAGCTAAGTTATTATTATGCTTATTTAATCCGAAGTAATCATGATGTTGGGCTAATTACTAAAATTGGGTAATTGGGCTTTGTACCATAATTGGGGTTTGGATAAAAGAACGACACTTGTGGAAATTAGACTATGGGCTATTAATGAGTTTTATATTAACTAAACAATACCTTGTTAATTTAATATACAAACTTATAATTCGACGTATTTATATATAACAACATACGCTTGACTGGGTACGGTGGGCGGGATATCTATAAATACCAATAATTATTCATTTTACCGGATACGGAACTGGATTAATAGTTAATAGACTTGTTGAAACAGGGGTGAATTACATTCAAGGGTAATTGGTGTAATTGTTAACAAAGTAGTAAAACCTTGGTTTACACGCAGTCGATAACCTGGTGTATTCATTAAACAAAGTATTAAAACCTTGTTACAATTCGAATCCCCAATTAGTTGGAATATTTGACTTCGGGAATAAGAATAATTTGACGAAGACTTTCACTCTTTATATTTATGACTGATGGACTATTGTGGACAAATCCGTATGGACATATTAAATAATCCAGGACAAAGGACAATTAACCCATGGGCATAAAACTAAAATCAACACGTCAAACATCATGATTACGGAAGTTTAAATAAGCATAATTCTTTTATTTCATATTTAATTTCCTTTATTTTATATTTAATTGCACTTCTAATTATAGCACTTTTTGTTATTTTATTTAATTGCACTTTTAATTATCGTACTTTTTAATTACCGCAAGTTTATTTTATCGCACTTTTATTATTTGCAATTTCATTATCGTCATTTACTTTACGCTTTAATTTAAGTCATGTATTTATTTTTAATATTTTACATTTGGTTTTAACTGCGACTAAAGTTTTAAAATCGACAAACCGGTCATTAAACGGTAAAAACCCCCCTTTATAATAATAATATTACTTATATATATATATATATTTGTATTTTTATAAAAGTAAACTAATATAGCGTTAAGCTTTGTTTAAAAAGATTCCCTGTGGAACGAACCGGACTTACTAAAAACTACACTACTGTACGATTAGGTACACTGCCTATAAGTGTTGTAGCAAGGTTTAAGTATATCCATTCTCTAAATAAATAAATATCTTGTGTAAAATTGTATCGTATTTAATAGTATTTCCTGCTAAAATTTAAATACGAAATACGACGAAATATTACACAAGTTTTAATTATTTATTTACAAATGGGATATACCTAAACCTTGCTACAACACTATAGGCAGTGTACCTAATCGTAGAGTAGTATAGTTTTTTGGTAAGTCCGGTTCGTTCCACAGGGAGCTGACTTATTTCACACTATATTTTAAACAATTATATTCGTACAAAATATATTATATTAATAATATATAAAAGGGGGTTTTACCGTTTAATGACCGGTTTGTCGATTTTATATTTTAAGCGAAGTGTAAAGTAAATGACGATATTTAACTAACAATATAAAATAAATAACAATAATTAAAATGACAATAAATAAAAGTACGAGGAAAAATGAAATAAAATATATTATGCTTATTTAAACTTCCGTAATCATGATGTTTGACGTGTTGATTTTAGTTTTATGCCCATGGGTTAATTGTCCTTTGTCCTGGATTATTTAATATGTCCGTCTGGTTTTTGTCCATAACAGTCCATCGGTCATAAATTTAAAGTGCGAGTGTCCTCGTCAAATTATCCTTATACCCGAAGTCAAATATTCCAACTAATTGGGGACTTAAACTGTAACAAGGTTTTAATACTTTGTTTAATAATTACACCAGGTTATCTACTGCGTGTAACCCAAGGTTTTAATGCTTTGTTATCAATTATGCCTAGTGTCCGTGTACATAATTTCACCCTGTTTTAATAATTCCATAGACTATTAATCCATTCCCGTATCCGGTTAAATGAACGATTATTCGTACATATAAATATCCCGCCCATCGTGTCCGATCGAGTGTATGTGGTTATTTATAGGTACGTCCAATTGTAAATCTTTATATTAAAATTAACAAACTATCATTTAGTTAAACAAATATAAAGCCCATTAATAGCCCATAGTCTAATTTCCACAAGTGTCGTTCTTTTGTCCAAACCCCAATTATGGTAACAAAGCCCAATTACCCCGTATTTAATATTTAGTCCAACATCATGATTACTTTGGCTCAAATAAGCATAATAATAACTTAAGTACGAGACATTAATTTAAAAAGGAGAACATAACTTACATTGAGTATTTATCGCGTAGTGTTACACGGACAGAATTTCGACTTCAAAAACCCGTAAAAATAACTTTTACATAACCCGAACTAATCTAATATAAAACTACCCTATACTATATATATTTATTTATTTATTTATTACAGAGTATTATTATTATTATTTATTATATATAAACTCGGCAGAATGCATGGCCTTTTATAGGCGTTTTGATTTCTGACAGCTCCGCGAGTCGTGGAGTTTTTGGCCTTCAAACTCCGCTAGTCGTGGAGTTTGAAAATCCAGCTCAGGATCCTTTCTCTCATAGCTTGTCGACATGATTATATATATATATTTATAATATATAAATAATTTATATAATTATTTATATATTATATTTTATTCTTATGCATAGTTGACTCATAATTTTTGGTCCATTGCGTCGGGCGTTGATAGTTGACTCATGTCCCGGTTCCGGATTTTCGAACGTCCTTGCGTACAATTTAATATCTTGTACTTTGCATTTTGTAACTTGTACTCTTGTCATTTTAGACGTTTTTCATCAATAAATTGAACCTTTTGAATTGTATCTTGAACATTTGAGCTTTTTGGACGTTTGTGTCTTCAAATCTTCGTTTTCGCCTTTTGTCTTCGCACTTATTTATTTAAACAATTACAATGAAAATATAATACAATTACATATGAAAACCTATTATTTAGGAGGGATATTGCTATGAAATATATGTTCCTTTTTAGCCTTATCAAACATCCCCACACTTGAGCGTTGCTTGTCCTCAAGCAATACAGAACTTGAAATAAAAACATACATGAATCACTTTTTTATTCATCACACTTTGTACATCAGTGATTTTGATATGGTGGTATAAACAATGATAGTAACGATAGAACCATGATTAAAGGTGGGTGTGTCATCCACAGTTGCCTCGGGTTTAGGTCAACGACACTTGCAATCAAATAGCCGATTTACTTTCAGTTTCCAAAGCAAAGTGCACATTTGAAAGGCGGTTTACAGTCCCACATGACTATGAAAATATAGATCCTTAAGGAAATTGGATCTTTATGAAAACATTTGATCTTTTGAAAATTCAATCTAGCTTTTACCCTAGATAAGTTTTCCGGAATAACCCTTCACCGGTGTTTGCAAAATATTTTTGTGGGTTGTGTGGGTTTCAGATTTGAAAATTTTAGCTCAACACTTGTGGTTTTGTGTTACCCACTTGCTAACTTTGTATTAGGAAAGCAACACGTCCAGTTCACTTGTTCCGTATATTACCTTTCGGTAAACTACCGTCCGGTTGTAAAGGAAAGCGTTGAACAAGCAACGGTTAAGGCAATGTCCCCTGACATGCTTTTAATTATAGTCTATAACGTGTCGGACGCAATTACTATCCTTTGTAGGAGCAATAGTAAAGCTCACCCTTATAATTTTTTGGTCTGGCACAAGGTCCTGTCTTCGACCATGCTATGCAACCACCGTTCTTACGGTTAACACCCGATTTGGTTCAGGTAACCTAATGAATTCCAGGTGAATTCCTAGGATTTTACGTTCAATGGTAATGAACGCATTGAAAATGGGTTTTCAGAAAACAAATCGGTTTGTAATTTGATCAAAATATTTTCTCGTTCAAGCTCGAGTTTAGATATCCTTGAATTTCATGAGTTTGAATTCTCAATCTTTAAGGTCAATCTCAAGGATTGAGTAATATCAGGCTTAAAAGCTGATTTTTGATCTTTTAAGGAGATTATCCTTTCTGGGGATCTGATTCATTAGTCTTATCAAGCTAATTTGCACGGCGTCCCCCCCCCCATTGTACGAGATAAATCCTTCTCATGGTTAAGATAAATCTGACCACTTGGCGACCCTGTTTGATGCTGAGGTCCGTGGATTTCCTGCTGATTTTAGTGATGACTTTTCTAGATTTTTCATCAACCTACAGCTGGTCTGGACGACAACTTCTTGACCTAAATCAAGAAGCGCGTGTCTTTTTTGGAAGACTTTACTTCCTTTTAATGATGGAATTGATTCATCGTGTAGATCCATCTTTTCTTTTCTTTCATCGGGTAAAATAGTTAATTTAGTCCAAAACAAAAGCACCTGCAATAACTTTACGGAAACATGTGCTTGATAGTTTTTAATTGAATAACTAGGTACATTCTCCCCACACTTAGTTTCTTTCTTTGCCTTTTTATTCTCCTTTATTCCATTTTAAATGAATTCAAGCGTTTTAGGGTGTTTCTCAATTTATGTCCTTTCCGAGGTAACGATAATTTCGGTATTAACACCTAGTTTTCACCGTTCATAAATATATATAAACATGATTTTAAATTCATTTAGTTGAAATTTTTTCAAATTTTCATAAAATTTGGCAAATAAACCAAGTATAAACCTGAGAGAATTTATAACCCTTCCCCACACTTGAGATCATGCAATGCCCTCATTTGCATGAAATCAGACTCTAATTATAAATTCATGAGGGCGATTAGTGTAGAAAAATGATTGAAAATACCCAGTTTGTAATTACAAAGCTCGTCGAATGATAGATGGCGCGCCTCATCGTTCATTCCTTCTTGTTTTATCACACATGTTTTTTTTTTCTTTCAAAAATGGCTGCTTTTCTGAACTGTTTACTAATATTTGAAAAAGCGTCTTTTACCCTAATTATGCATTTTTATTAACGAGTTATGCACTAACCCGAACCCCTAATTTAACTTTAAGTGGGGTTAAACTTCCCCACACTTAGCTGACGACATGTGAAGTCGGTAGAATAAGTTCCAAGAATTAAAATAGTGAGCCAGTTATTTACATCTCGGGTGGTATATATTATATCAATGGGTTTAAAGTTTAGACCCACCCGATCATCACTACTTAATTCTTTTTTAAGTGTAGCTTTTAGTAAATGGATATGTCTCTTTTCTGGTTCTTGGTCAAATGGATCGATATACACCGACATACATATTTCTATAGGGTGGACAATTCCTAACATTTCCTTCCGTTTATTCTCGGGATCAAAGTTTTCACCTCTATTACCCAATTGGGTGAAATTCGAGGTGTCATTATCTATTAAAGCTCGTAGTTCATCTTCGGTAGATGACTCGTCTATTGAGAATATTGGGTTGGAAGGTTGTGGAATGGTGAATTTCGGGATTGGAGTATATTCTTCTTCATTAACGGTACTTATTGGTCTCACCATTTTGGTCTCGGGGGTAAAATTTTCAACGTTATCGTTTTCCCAAGAGTACCAATTTGTCACCCTTACTTCTTCTTTATCCATTGATGGATCGATGATTTCGTCGGTAGAGGCTAATGTGTCGATATGTTGTGAAATTGGTAAGACTGAATAAAAAGTATCATCGAGATAGTTGGTAATTTCGGAGCTCTCGAATTCATCAAAATTCGATGATATGAGATTTTCTTGCACAATACTCTTCAGATCAACAGCTGTGTAGTCTGATAGAGTTTCAGCTTGCCGGTTTAAAAACTCTCTCATTTGTTCATTTTGAGCATTGAGTTCTTCGAGTTTGATTTTCATATTGTCTAACAAATTTTCAGACACGTAATTTTCCTCGTCTACTGGTTGTTGAGTTTGGATATATTCTTGGGAATAATCCCAATTTGAATTGTATTCTTCATAATCATTCCATTCAGGTTCCGTGGGTGCATAATTTTCCATAGGAACGTAATAATAACATTCCCATGTTGAGTGATAATCTCCACAGATTTCACAACCAGTTATTGTTTCGTCATTCGTGATCCAAGATTGACCGAACGAATTGTCATCAACACTCGTTTGAGAGTATTGATTTAATTGATTTTGGATATTAATTTAAAATATAATGACGAAACAATACTCTTAAACGAGTGTTGATGACAATTCGTTCGGTCAATCTTGGATCACGAATGACGAAACAATAACTGGTTGTGAAATCTGTGGAGATTATCACTCAACATGGGAATGTTATTATTACGTTCCTATGGAAAATTACGCACCCACAGAACCTGAATGGAATGATTATGAAGAATACAATTCAAATTGGGATTATTCCCAAGAATATATCCAAACTCAACAACCAGTAGACGAGGAAAATTACGTGTCTGAAAATTTATTAGACAATATGAAAATCAAACTCGAAGAACTCAATGCTCAAAATGAACAAATGAGAGAGTTTGTAAACCGGCAAGCTGAAACTCTATCAGACTACACAGCTGTTGATCTGAAGAGTATTGTGCAAGAAAATCTCATATCATCGAATTTTGATGAATTCGAGAGCTCCGAAATTACCAACTATCCCGATGATACTTTTTATTCAGTCTTACCAATTTCACAACATATCGACACATTAGCCTCTACCGACGAAATCATCGATCCATCAATGGATAAAGAAGAAGTAAGGGTGACAAATTGGTACTCTTGGGAAAACGATAACGTTGAAAATTTTACCCCCGAGACCAAAATGGTGAGACCAATAAGTACCGTTAATGAAGAAGAATATACTCCAATCCCGAAATTCACCATTCCACAACCTTCCAACCCAATATTCTCAATAGACGAGTCATCTACCGAAGATGAACTACGAGCTTTAATAGATAATGACACCTCGAATTTCACCCAATTGGGTAATAGAGGTGAAAACTTTGATCCCGAGAATAAACGGAAGGAAATGTTAGGAATTGTCCACCCTATAGAAATATGTATGTCGGTGTATATCGATCCATTTGACCAAGAACCAGAAAAGAGACATATCCATTTACTAAAAGCTACACTTAAAAAAGAATTAAGTAGTGACGATCGGGTGGGTCTAAACTTTAAACCCATTGATATAATATATACCACCCGAGATGTAAATAACTGGCTCACTATTTTAATTCTTGGAACTTATTCTACCGACTTCACATGTCGTCAGCTAAGTGTGGGGAAGTTTAACCCCACTTAACGTTAAATTAGGGGTTCGGGTTAGTGCATAACTCGTTAATAAAAATGCATGATTAGGGTAAAAGACGCTTTTTCAAATATTAGTAAACAGTTCAGAAAAGCAGCCGTTTTTGAAAGAAAAAAAACATGTGTGATAAAACAAGAAGGAATGAACGATGAGGCGCGCCATCTATCATTCGACGAGCTTTGTAATTACAAACTGGGTATTTTCAATCATTTTTCTACACTAATCGCCCTCATGAATTTATAATTAGAGTCTGATTTCATGCAAATGAGGGCATTGCATGATCTGAAGTGTGGGGAAGGGTTATAAATTCTCTCAGGTTTATACTTGGTTTATTTGCCAAATTTTATGAAAATTTGAAAAAATTTCAACTAAATGAATTTAAAATCATGTTTATATATATTTATGAACGGTGAAAACTAGGTGTTAATACCGAAATTATCTTTACCTCGGAAAGGACATAAATTGAGAAACACCCTAAAACGCTTGAATTCATTTAAAATGGAATAAAGGAGAATAAAAAGGCAAAGAAAGAAACTAAGTGTGGGGAGAATGTACCTAGTTATTCAATTAAAAACTATCAAGCACATGTTTCCGTAAAGTTATTGCAAGTGCTTTTGTTTTGGACTAAATTAACTATTTTACCCGATGAAAGAAAAGAAAAGATGGATCTACACGATGAATCAATTCCATCATTAAAAGGAAGTAAAGTCTTCCGAAAAAGACACGCGCTTCTTGATTTAGGTCAAGAAGTTGTCGTCCAGACCAGCTGTAGGTTGATGAAAAATCTAGAAAAGTCATCACTATAATCAGCAGGAAATCCACGGACCTCAGCATCAAACAGGGTCGCCAAGTGGTCAGATTTATCTTAACCATGAGAAGGATTTATCTCGTACAATGGGGGGGACGCCGTGCAAATTAGCTTGATAAGACTAATGAATCAGATCCCCAGAAAGGATAATCTCCTTAAAAGATCAAAAATCAGCTTTTAAGCCTGATATTACTCAATCCTTGAGATTGACCTTAAAGATTGAGAATTCAAACTCATGGAATTCAATGATATCTAAACTCGAGCTTGAACGAGAAAATATTTTGATCAAATTACAAACCGATTTGTTTTCTGAAAACCCATTTTCAATGCGTTCATTACCATTGAACGTAAAATCCTAGGAATTCACCTGGAATTCATTAGGTTACCTGAACCAAATCGGGTGTTAACCGTAAGAACGGTGGTTGCATAGCATGGTCGAAGACAGGACCTTGTGCCAGACCGAAAAATTATAAGGGTGAGCTTTACTATTGCTCCTACAAAGGATAGTAATTACGTCCGACACATTATAGACCATAATTAAAAGCATGTCAGGGGACATTGCCTTAACAGTTGCTTGTTCAACGCTTTCCTTTACAACCGGACGGTAGTTTACCGAAAGGTAATATACGGAACAAGTGAACTGGATGTGTTGCTTTCCTAATACAAAGTTAGCAAGTGGGTAATACAAAACCACAAGTGTTGAGCTAAAATTTTCAAATCTGAAACCCACACAACCCACAAAAATATTTTGCAAACACCGGTGAAGGGTTATTCCGGAAAACTTATCTAGGGTAAAAGCTAGATTGAATTTTCAAAAGATCAAATGTTTTCATAAAGATCCAATTTCCTTAAGGATCTATATTTTCATAGTCATGTGGGACTGTAAACCGCCTTTCAAATGTGCACTTTGCTTTGTAAACTGAAAGTAAATCGGCTATTTGATTGCAAGTGTCGTTGACCTAAACCCGAGGCAACTGTGGATGACACACCCACCTTTAACCATGGTTCTATCGTTACTATCATTGTTTATACCACCATATCAAAATCACTGATGTACAAAGTGTGATGAATAAAAAAGTGATTCATGTATGTTTTTATTTCAAGTTCTGTATTGCTTGAGGACAAGCAACGATCAAGTGTGGGGATGTTTGATAAGGCTAAAAAGGAACATATATTTCATAGCAATATCCCTCCTAAATAATAGGTTTTCATATGTAATTGTATTATATTTTCATTGTAATTGTTTAAATAAATAAGTGCGAAGACAAAAGGCGAAAACGAAGATTTGAAGACACAAACGTCCAAAAAGCTCAAATGTTCAAGATACAATTCAAAAGGTTCAATTTATTGATGAAAAAAGTCTAAAATGACAAGAGTACAAGTTACAAAATGCAAAGTACAAGATATTAAATTGTACGCAAGGACGTTCAAAAATCCGGAACCGGGACATGAGTCAACTATCAACGCCCGACGCAATGGACCAAAAATTATGAGTCAAGTATGCATAAGAATAAAATATAATATATAAATAATTATATAAATTATTTATATATTATAAATATATATATAATCATGTCGACAAGCTATGAGACAAAGGATCCTGAGCTGGATTTTCAAACTCCACGACTCGCGGAGTTTGAAGGCCAAAAACTCCACGACTCGCGGAGCTGTCAGAAATCAAAACGCCTATAAAAGGCCATGCATTCTGCCGAGTTTATATATAATAAATAATAATAATAATACTCTGTAATAAATAAATAAATAAATATATTTATAATATATATAGTATAGGGTAGTTTTATATTAGATTAGTTCGAGTTATGTAAAAGTTATTTTTACGGGTTTTTGAAGTCGAAATTCTGTCCGTGTAACACTACGCGATAAATACTCAATGTAAGTTATGTTCTCCTTTTTAAATTAATGTCTCGTACTTAAGTTATTATTATGCTTATTTGAGCCAAAGTAATCATGATGTTGGACTAAATATTAAAGACGGGGTAATTGGGCTTTGTTACCATAATTGGGGTTTGGACAAAAGAACGACACTTGTGGAAATTAGACTATGGGCTATTAATGGGCTTTATATTTGTTTAACTAAATGATAGTTTGTTAATTTTAATATAAAGATTTACAATTGGACGTACCTATAAATAACCACATACACTTGATCGGACACGATGGGCGGGATATTTATATGTACGAATAATCGTTCATTTAACCGGATACGGGAATGGATTAATAGTCTATGGAATTATTAAAACAGGGTGAAATTATGTACACGGACACTAGGCATAATTGATAACAAAGCATTAAAACCTTGGGTTACACGCAGTCGATAACCTGGTGTAATTATTAAACAAAGTATTAAAACCTTGTTACAGTTTAAGTCCCCAATTAGTTGGAATATTTGACTTCGGGTATAAGGATAATTTGACGAGGACACTCGCACTTTAAATTTATGACCGATGGACTGTTATGGACAAAAACCAGACGGACATATTAAATAATCCAGGACAAAGGACAATTAACCCATGGGCATAAAACTAAAATCAACACGTCAAACATCATGATTACGGAAGTTTAAATAAGCATAATATATTTTATTTCATTTTTCCTCGTACTTTTATTTATTGTCATTTTAATTATTGTTATTTATTTTATATTGTTAGTTAAATATCGTCATTTACTTTACGCTTAGCTTAAAATATAAAATCGACAAACCGGTCATTAAACGGTAAAACCCCCTTTTATATATTATTAATATAATATATTTTGTACGAATATAATTGTTTAAAATATAGTGTGAAATAAGCCAGCTCTCTGTGGAACGAACCGGACTTACCAAAAAACTATACTACTCTACGATTAGGTACACTGCCTATAGTGTTGTAGCAAGGTTTAGGTATATCCCATTTGTAAATATATAATTAAAACTTGTGTAATATTTCGTCGTATTTCGTATTTAAATTTTAGCAGGAAATACTATTAAATACGATACAATTTTACACAAGATATTTATTTATTTAGAGAATGGATATACTTAAACCTTGCTACAACACTTATAGGCAGTGTACCTAATCGTACAGTAGTGTAGTTTTTAGTAAGTCCGGTTCGTTCCACAGGGAATCTTTTTAAACAAAGCTTAACGCTATATTAGTTTACTTTTATAAAAATATAAATATATATATATAAGTAATATTATGATTATAAAGGGGGGTTTTTACCGTTTAATGACCGGTTTGTCGATTTTAAAACATTAGTCGCAGTTAAAACCAAATGTAAAATATTAAAAATAAATACAAGACTTAAATTAAAGCGTAAAGTAAATGACGATAATGAAATTGCAAATAATAAAAGTGCGATAAAATAAACTTGCGGTAATTAAAAAGTACGATAATTAAAAGTGCAATTAAATAAAATAACAAAAAGTGCTATAATTAGAAGTGCAATTAAATATAAAATAAAGGAAATTAAATATGAAATAAAAGAATTATGCTTATTTAAACTTCCGTAATCATGATGTTTGACGTGTTGATTTTAGTTTTATGCCCATGGGTTAATTGTCCTTTGTCCTGGATTATTTAATATGTCCATATGGATTTGTCCATAATAGTCCATTAGTCATAAATATAAAGAGCGAAAGTCTTCGTCAAATTATTCTTATTCCCGATGTCAAATATTCCAACTAATTGGGGATTCGAATTGTAACAAGGTTTTAATACTTTGTTTAATGAATACACCAGGTTATCGACTGCGTGTAAACCAAGGTTTTACTACTTTGTTAACAATTACACCAATTACCCTTGAATGTAATTCACCCCTGTTTCAACAAGTCTATTAACTATTAATCCAGTTCCGTATCCGGTAAAATGAATAATTATTGGTATTTATAGATATCCCGCCCACCGTACCCAGTCAAGCGTATGTGGTTATATATAAATACGTCGAATTATAAGTTTGTATATTAAATTAACAAGGTATTGTTTAGTTAATATAAAACCCATTAATAGCCCATAGTCTAATTTCCACAAGTGTCGTTCTTTTATCCAAACCCCAATTATGGTACAAAGCCCAATTACCCAATTTTAGTAATTAGCCCAACATCATGATTACTTCGGATTAAATAAGCATAATAATAACTTAGCTACGAGACATTAATGTAAAAAGGTTGAACATAACTTACAATGATTAAAAATAGCGTAGCGTTACACGGACGGAATTTTGACTTACACCCTTACAACATTCGCTAACATACCCTTATTATTAGGATTAAAATTAAAATTAAAATTAAAATATAAATTATAAATATATATTACGTATATATTGAGAGAAGAAGGAAAAAAAGATGATCAAAAATGCTCAGAATTCGGTTGCTTTTATAGGGACTTTCAAAACTTGGGGCTCCGCGACTCGCGGCATTTTTGGCCTTCAAACTCCGCGAGTCGCGGAGTTTGATTTTACAGATCACCAGCTTTTGGAGTCTTTCTTGCCGACGATTTATTTATAAATATAATATATATATAATTAATATAATTAATTATACATTATATTATATTTATATACATAGTTAACTTGTAATTTTTAGTCCGTTGCGTCGAGCGTTGAGAGTTGACTCTGGTCCCGGTTCCAGATTTTCGAACGTCCTTGCGTACAATTTTATATTTTGTACTTTGCGTTTTGAATCTTGTACTCTTGTAATTTCGAGACGTTTCTTATCAATAATTGGAACCTCTTTGATTGTCTTTTGTACTTTTGAGCTTTTTGGTCGTTTGCATCTTCAATTCGTCGAATCTGTCTTTTGTCTTCACCTATTATTATTTAAACGAATATCACTTGTAAATAGAACAATTGCAACTAAAAGCTTGTCTTTCTTGAGGAATAATGCTATGAAATATATGTTCGTTTTTAGCATTATCAAATATTCCCACACTTGAGCATTGCTTGTCCTCAAGCAATATCGCCTTGAAATACTAGAGTCACTTCTTTATTCTTCACACTTTGTACATCAGTGATTTCTATATGGTGGTATAAACAATGGTAGTAACGATATGGTTTACAGTCCCACATGACTATAAAAATTTAGATCCATTAAGAAAATTGGATCTTTATGAAAACATTTGATCTTTTGAAAATTAAATCTAGTTTTTACCCTAGATAAGTTTTCCGGAATAACCCTTTTACCGGTGTTTGCAAAATATTTTTGTGGGTTTGGTGGGTTTCAGATTTGAAAATTTTAGCTCAAAACTTATGGTTTTGTGTCACCCACTTGCTAACCTTGTATTTGGAAAGCAACACGTCCAGTCTACTTGTCCCTTATATTACCTTTCGGTAAACTACCGTCCGGTTGTAAAGGAAAGCGTTGAACAAGCAACTGTTAAGGCAATGTCCCCTGACATGCTTTTAATTATGGTCTATAACGTGTCGGACGCAATTACTATCCTTGGTAGGAGCAATAGTAAAGCTCACCCTTATAATTTTTCAGTCTGGCACAAGGTCCTGTATTTGACCACTATGCAACCACCGTTCTTACGGTTGACACCCGATTTAGTTCAGGTGACCTAATGAATTCCAGGTGAATTCCTAGGATTTTACGTTCAATGGTAATGAACGCATTGAAAATAGGGTTTTCAGAAAACAAATCGGTTTGTAATTTTTATCAAAATATTTTCTCGTTTAAGCTCGAGTTTAGATATCATTGAATTCCATGAGTTTGTAATTCTCAATCTTTAAGGTCAATCTCAAGGATTGAGTAATATCAGGCTTAAAAGCTGATTTTTAATCTTTAAGGAGATTATCCTTTCTGGGGATCTGATTCATTAGTCTTATCCAGCTAATTTGCATGGTGCCCCCCCATTGTACGAGATAAATCCTTCTCATGGTTAGGATAAATCTGACCACTTGGCGACCCTGTTTGATGCTGAGGTCCGTGGATTTCCTGCTGATTTTAGAGATGACTTTTCTAGATTTTTCGTCAACCTACAGCTGGTCTGGACGACAACTTCTTGACCTAAATCAAGAAGCGCGTTTCTTTTTCGGAAGACTTTACTTCCTTTTAATGATGGAATTGATTCATCGTGTAGATCCATCATTTCTTTTCTTTCATCGGGTAAAACAGTTTAGTTTAGTCCAAAGCAAAAGTATTTTCAGTTATTTGTACAAAAATATGTGATATATGTTTTGAATAACTTGGAGAATTTTCCCACACTTGGCTTTTATTTTCCTTTTTATCGTCCTCTATTCCATTTTAAATGAATTTTAACATTTTGGTTTGTTTCTCAATTTATGTCCTTTCTGAGGTAACAATAATTTCGGTGTTAAAACCTAGTTTTATCGTTCATAAATATGTATAAACATGATTTTGAGTTCATTTAATTGAAAATTTTTTAAAAATTTTACTAGAATTGGGTAGTCAGTATATAAGATTAGGGCTGTTCTTTATTATCAAAGAGCACTAGATTCTAATACAACTACTGCTTTACTAGTATTTTTAATGGTAACCAAGTGTATAAAGTAAAAATTTTAAAATCCGAAAGAATTTAACCCCTTCCCACACTTAAGATCTTGCAATGCCCTCATTTGCAAGAAATCAGTAACAATTTAAATTATTGAGGGTGATTTGTGTGAAAATGATTAAATTTTACCAAAGTTTCCAAATATATTGGCGTTTGTTTGCTGAATGATAAATGGTGCACATCATTTGTTCATTCCGTCTTGTTGTTATTTCACATATATTTTGCATCTTGTCGTCAAAATTAGTTGCTTTTGCTGAACTTAATGCCAGTCTTTGAAAATGCGTTGTTTTACCCTGTTGTGTACATAAGATAAACTGCAAACATATATACATATTTTTGAAGTTTGGTATATTACCCCACATTCAAAAATTATTAAAATCTAAGAATAAAAGTTAGAAAATTATAAAAAAATTACAATATTAACATAAGTATTAAACGTATCAATATTACAAATTACAAAATAAATAAAACTAAGTAGACTAGGGATGATACTGGTACCAATAGGGGTTCCAAGCATAACCATAGGTGCTATAGAATGCTTCGGCAGGGTTATACGTAGGATACAGTGGTTGCATCTCTATAAACCAGGGAGGGAAGATGGGTTTTGGTGTAGGAATATAGTTTCTACCTATATGTTGGCAATGAGCTATGATTTGGTTTTGATGAACTTGCCAATCTTCAAATGCTCTCTGTCTAGCATTTTCGTACTCCTGTGAAGCTATAAACCTTTGCATTTCTTGCATCTCATTTCCCCCTCCTACATTACCTTGCTGTTGGTTTCTCTTAACCTGTGGATGTCTACCATGGTATTGTACTGCGGCGTTATTTCGCCTCTTCAAAACTTTCGCACCATGGTATACATTTAAACCTATAGTATCGCGGGGTTCTGGTTCTTCGACTAATAATCCCCCCCGACTTATATCCACACCGAGATATTCAGCAATCAAAGTAATAAAAATACCACCTCCTATTATGCTATGCGGTCTCATCCCCCTAACCATAGCTGATAAATAATAACCCACACAATACGGTATACTTACAGCGCTTTGTGGGTCTCGAATACACATATGGTAAAACAAATCCTGTTCATTTACCTTTTCCTTGTTCTTACCTCTTTGTGTAATCGAATTAGCTAAAAACCTATGAATCACTCTTAATTCAGCTCTATCTATATCCAAATAAGAGTAATTTCCCCCTTTGAATTAGTGATGGCTTGTCATTTGACTCCATACACCGTGTGTATCAAAATTTTCATCTATCTTTCTACCATTTAGTATCAACCCTCTACAATCGGCAGATGCTAACTCCTCAGGCGTATATATACGTAAAGCCTGAGCCATGTCTAGCAAAGACATGTGGCGCATCGAACCTCCTAATAAAAATCTAATAAAAGATCGATCGGTTAAACTAGCTACCCGATCGTTTAATTCTATACTACACAACAATTCTTCACACCATACTTTATATACAGGTCTACGCATGGTGAATAAACGTACCCAGTCAGTAAAAGTAGAATTACCATACCTCTGTACAAGTAATTCCCTAATTGGCCCGGCCAATTCTACAGCTTCTAAGGGTCCCCATTCTATGACCCTCGGTACCTCGACAACCTTAGAATGAAGAGTATGCAAACCCCTTTGGTATTTTCGATAATCAATCCAAAGTCTGTCAAATCTCAGGTTTGGGTGCAACTCTTCCAAGTGCATATCAGAAAATGTCATGACTGGATGAGGTATATCCTGCTTGTAGTAGTTATCCACCTCCTGTTGTTCCGCATTCTCAGCAGGAGCATTGCGAGCTTGGGATGAAGATTCAACCCTTTCAGTCTGCAAAACACATCAAACACAATTTTTGTGCATCCAAATATGCATTAGTGTCAGCAAAATCATCAATCAAAATAATTACAATGACATGATCAATTTATATCAAACTTAAGCTCATTTTCACATTTTTATCAAATCTACACTTTTTCAAATAAGCATATATGAAAATGTTCGCCAAGTTCATAAGCATTCAACTCAAATAACATGTCAAAATAATTATTACTAGCAATTAAACAAGTTTCAAATGGCATTATCTCTCAAAAATCAAGTTCATGAATTTTAGACTTGAAAAAGTCCACTTTAATTCTCAAAATCATGTTTAGGCTCAAAGTTTAGATCATTTAACTACCTAAACATGTTACACTACTTAATTTAACAACAATTCATGACAAAAATCGGCCATAACCTGTTTATATCAAAAAGCCCCAAATTTGCTCAAGAACACAAACCCTAGATTACTCAAAATTCGAAGTTTAAGGCTTCTAATCATGTTAAATAGCATCAATCTAGGTTATATAAGCATAATACATAAACAATTTAAGCCTAATTACACTAAAAAGCATCAAAATCAAATTGGGGAAAAAATTGCTCAAGAACACTAATTTCGGATTAAATGGTGTTTAGGTGTAGAAATTTACCGTTTTTCTTGAGTAATTCCTAGATAGCATCCTTCTCAACATGATTTTAGTAAAAGATTTGATGATTAACGGTTAAAAATTGTGATTTTTGGGGGTGTTTTTGGGGATTTTTTTCGAGCTTATTTTCGCAGTTTTTTTTTCTTTGTGGTGTTTTGGGACTGAGCTAATCGATCAGTTATATTTTTTTTTCTGTATTTCGGTCCTCCCGCGACTCGCGGAGATTTCCCCTTCAAACTCCGCGAGTCGCGGAGTTTGGTATTTTTTTTTTTTATAAAAAAAAAAAAATTATACTAATTAAAACAATTAAGTAATTAATTTTAAAATTTTGTTTCCCTTGTTATTTAGGACGCGGTCGTTTCGGATCGATGTCCTAGTTCGTCCCTCGACAAAATTTTAAAATTTGTCTTGTTGTAGCGATTTTTTTTAAAAGCTAAGATTTTTGGGGTTTTTTTTAATGTTTTTGACATACTTTAATTCAATAAGATTAAAAATAATGATAATAAAAGTTCTCGTCCCTCCCTCGGGTAAAGCAATTTCGGTTCAAAGACCTAGTCTTCAACTTACGACGAATTTTAAAAATCATATTTTTAACTTAATGAGATAAAGTAAATTTTTGTTTTTAAATTCACACAACTTAAATATAAAATTCAAAATTAATATTAAAAATTCACACCAAACTTAAAAGTTGAAATGCATAAAATTAAAAATTCATATTTTAAAAATTAAAAATTCACACCAAACTTAATTTAAAAATTCATATTATAAATTCACACCAAACTTAATTTAAAAATACATATTATAAATTCACACCAAACTTATATTAATTTTTCAAATATTTACAATTTTAAATATATTTTTTTTACAAAGTTTACAATATTAATTTAAGATTTATATATTAATTTTAAAAACATGGTAAAAATAAAATTAAAAATCTTTTTGGCTTTTTATCCCACTTTAATCAATCAAATATTATCAAAAATATGCGCCCCTCTTTTCGGTAAAGTAATTTCGGTTCCAAGACTTAATTCAACTCATGACAAATTTTTGAAATATTTTGGGTTGATTGTTTAAAGATATTTATACCTTAAGAATAAACGTTAAATTTCGCAGTGATGTAATAAATTTTTGAATGATATCAATAATTTCGGTCGCCAAACCTAATTTTATTTAATACCAATTTAATACTTTTTAGCGAACAAATTAGCGTTTATTATCAAAAGGTTAAAAATAAGAAAAAATAAAATAAAAACTGTACAGACTTACCTGTGAAATAGATTTCTTAGTTATATGATCTATCCCATTCATAAGATAGTCGGTTTAATTGGTTTTCCATAGCTACATAGGCGTAACCTCGAGCATTCAGTGTCTTTTCTTCTAAACATATGAACGGTCCGTCTCTGCATAAAGTAACAAATTCGGTATTTGAATAGGTTTGATTATTTGAACATTTACCTCCATGTGATCATTTTCCGCATTTTTGACATCTTTCTAGGTGTCGTGCTCTTCTTTTCGCTGCGGATTTTGATTTTCCTTTACCAAATTGTAACTTATTATCTTCGCATCTGGATTCTTTTCTAACTCCGTCCATTCTTTCTCTGATTACTGATACTATTTCACTCGGTAGTGTGTCATTATTACGTTTAGTGATCAAAGCGTGTAGCATTAGACCATGGTTTAGTTCACAGGCAGTCTTCATTTTGTAAAAACCTAAAAAAAATAAAAATTCAGAATGGGGGAAGAAGACTAGTTCTTTAGGGTCTGCTAGGGAAAGACCATTCGGGTTCCATTTTCGAGAACTACACGAAAACAGACAATCTAACTCTAACAGAAATACATATTATCCTTTCATATGTTCACCACCTATAACTCGATCGAGACATCTAGCCAATATTGTCGTCGTTGATTTTTCTTTAGAATCATCATCTAGTCTACCAAGATCTCCAACTCAAATTTCCGATAATCCATCTTTTGAACCCGACCTCACAATTGAGAATCCGGAGAATATTCAGGGACAATTCCAAGATCCAGAACCACTAATCATTCCTCCTGAACCACAAACCATTAAATCAGAATCTTCTAGTGATTCGTATTCAACAAATTCAATTATGGAAAATCTGGAACCTCTAAGTATGGAAGACCGAATGAGAGCCACACGCACGGGCCAAGGTCACGCCATTATTAAGCCAGACATTAATGCGCTAGATTATGAAATCAAAGGACAAATCCTACACATGGTAACTAATCAGTGCCAATATAGTGGTGCGCCGAAGGAAGATCCAAACGAACATCTTCGTACGTTTAATAGGATCTGTACACTATTCAAAATCCGAGAAGTTGAGGATGAACAGATCTATCTCATGTTGTTTCCCTGGACTTTAAAGGGAGAAGCCAAAGATTGGTTAGAATCGTTACCTGAAGGGGCGATTGACACATGGGATGTTTTAGTTGAGAAATTTCTTAAAAGATTCTTTCCGGCATCTAAAGCCGTGAGACTTCAAGGAGAAATTGTTACGTTCGCACAAAAGTCAAATGAAACTCTATATGAGGCGTGGACAAGATTTGGAAAGTTGTTGAGAGGATGTCCTCAACACGGTTTAGACACTTATCAAATAGTACAAATATTCTACCAAGGTGTCAACGTTGCTACACGAAAAGACATCGACATAACAGCTGGTGGTTCCATTATGAAGAAAACCGCAACTGAAGCTTACAAAATTATTGATAACACAGCCTCCCACTCTCATGAGTGGCACCAAGAGAAAGATATATATCGTTCATCTAAAGCGGCTAGAGCCAATTCTAGCCATAACTTTGATTCCGTTTCCGCAAAAATAGATGCTTTCGAGAGACGAATGGAAAAGATGAATAAAGATATTCACGCAATACGAATCAGTTGTGAGCAATGCGGTGGACCACACTTAATGAAAGACTGTCACATTGAACAAACGATGGAACAACGTGAGAATGTTGTCTACATGAACCAAAGGCTGGAAAATAGTTATCAGAATAATTATCAACCGTCAAGGCCAAACTTCAATCGAAATCAAAACATTCTTTACAATCCAAAAGGACCCGACAATAACTCGTATAACCAACAAGGTCCGAATAACTAACCAACTCAAAACAACACTTTCAATCAACAAAGACCTGGCTTGTATAAACCACCACAACAAACCGAAGAGAAAAAGTCAAATCTGGAAGAAGTGGTATTTAAGCTAGTTGAATCTCAAATACAATTTATTGAAACTCAAACTCAAACGAATGAGAGGTTTGATCAGTCATTTAGAACTCAACAAGCTTCTATTTTGTATCTAGAAAAACAAGTAGGTACTCTTGTTAGATTGATGAGTGAAAGGAAACAAGGAAAGCTACCGAGTAATACTGAAGTAAATCCTCGGAATGAAAATGTTAATATGGTTTCAACAAATTCTGAAAAACCAGCATCAGAAGATGGGGAGGTTTTAGATGTAAGTAACAATGAAGAAGTTACACCACCACCACCACCCGAGTATGTAAAGCCAGTGGTGGCACCATACAGACCACCCATCCCGTTTCCAAGAAAAGGAGTTGAGTATGAGTAAGTAATAGGTAATAAAGTTTGTGATACCTCTGGAAAGAAGAAGAAGAAGAATAAAAACGTGCAAGAAACAAAAACAGTAGAAGTAAACCCGGTGAAGACAGTTCCACCAAATCCTCCACCTAGGGTAGGTGATCTGGGTGAATTTATTGTTCCTTGTCTACTTAGTGACTGTGTCATGTATGATGCACTAGCAGATTTAGGTTTAAGTGTGAGTGTTATGCCTCTTTCATTATATAAGAGATTAGGTGTAGGTGAGTTAACTCCAATGGATATGAGTGTTCGACTCCTTGATCAAACCATTAAGCACCCAGTTGGAATTGCCGACAACCTACCCGTTCAAGTAGGTAATTTAACCTTTCTAGTCGAATTCATTGTCATTGACATAGAAGAGGACTCAAACGTTCCTCTAATTTTAGGTCGACCATTCTTAGCGTCCACCGGGGCGTTATTTGATGTAAGAAAGGGTAGAATGACACTTAGTAATGATGAGAAATCGATCACCTTTATGATTCGAAAGTCTAAATCTCCACCAACCAAAACCGTTGAACCAGCGAAAACGATTGCTAAGAACCATGTTGTTTTACCAACTCCAACGGTAGTGCTTAACAATAATAAAACGCCTAAGTGTGGGGAAAATGAAGTAACACCTAATGATGACCTGATAACAAAGAACCCCGTTGTTGATACGAAATTAAATGATCTCGTTATTAATAGTTCAATGAAGAAACTTATTAAACGGATTCGCGTTGCTAAAAGTAAGGGGAACTTTAAGTTATATAACCGGTTAGTATCCAATCTGTCGCCTAAAGAAAAGGCGAAGCTAGTTGAATTTGTGGATATTACGGAAAAAGCTGGTTACTGGCTTAAAGCAAAAGTCACAGATATGAAAGTTGATTATGGTCCAAGAGAAATTGACGATGAAGTTAATCACAATTTCGACACCACATCTACCTAAGTGTGAGGAGATTCAAATATTCTAAAAAGAAAATGCTGTTTGGAGTTAGTTGTTCTGTTCTCGTGTAGTTCCGAGAATGGAATCCGATTGGTCTTTTCCACTAGCGGACACTAAAGAACTAGTTTTCTCCCCCCATTCTGAATTTTTTTGTTTTTTAGGTTTTATATGAAATTAATATGTTTTCTTTTTAAGTTTTGTGTGAATTTAAAAACAAAAATTTACTTTATTTCATTAAGTTGAAAAAAAATGATTTCTAAAATTCGTCGTGAGTTGAAGACTAGGTCGTTGAGCCGAAATTACTTTACCCGAGGGCGGGGCGAAAAATTTTGTCATCATTATTTTTAATTTTATTGATTTAAAGTATGCAAAAAAAAAAAAAATATTTGATTTTATAAATTTTTGAACGTGGAGTAATATACCCAACTTTAAAAATATGTATATATGTTTGTATTTTATCATGTAAACAACAGGGTAAAACAACGCACTTTTAAATACTAACATTAATTTCAGCAAAAGCTACTGATTTTGACGACAAGATGCAAAACAACAAATGTGATATAATAAATGAAGGAATGAACGATGAGGCGCGCCATCTATCATTCGACGAGCTTTGTAATTACAAACTGGGTATTTTTAATCACTTATCTTTTTGGCTTTTTATCCCACTTTAATTAATCAAATATTATCAAAAATATGCGCCCCTCTTTTCGGTAAAGTAATTTCGGTTCCAAGACCTAATTCAACTTATGACGAATTTTTGAAATATTTTGGGTTGATTGTTTAAAAATATTTATACCTTAAGAATAAACGTTAAATTTCGCAGTGATGTGATAAATTGTTGAATGATATCAATAATTTCGGTCGCCAAACCTAATTTTATTTAATAACAATTTAATACTTTTTAGCGAACAAATTAGCGTTTATTATCAAAAGGTTAAAAATAAGAAAAAATAAAATAAAAACTGTACAGACTTACCTGTGAAATAGATTTCTTAGTTATATGATCTATCCCATTCATAAGATAGTCGGTTTAATTGGTTTTCCATAGCTACATAGGCGTAACCTCGAGCATTCAGTGTCTTTTCTTCTAAACATATGAACGGTCCGTCTCTGCATAAAGTAACAAATTCGGTATTTGAATAGGTTTGATTATTTGAACATTTACCTCCATGTGACCATTTTCCGCATTTGTGACATCTTTCTAGGTGTCGTGCTCTTCTTTTCGCTGCGGATTTTGATTTTCCTTTACCAAATTGTAACTTATTATCTTCGCATCTGGATTCTTTTCTAACTCCGTCCATTCTTTCTCTGATTACTGATACTATTTCACTCGGTAGTGTGTCATTATTACGTTTAGTGATCAAAGCGTGTAGCATTAGACCATGGTTTAGTTCACAGGCAGTCTTCATTTTGTAAAAACCTAAAAAAAATAAAAATTCAGAATGGGGGAAGAAGACTAGTTCTTTAGGGTCTGCTAGGGAAAGACCATTCGGGTTCCATTTTCGAGAACTACACGAAAACAGACAATCTAACTCTAACAGAAATACATATTATCCTTTAAAGACTTGATTCTCCCCACACTTAGTTAGCTGTGGTGTTGAAATTGTGATTAACTTCGTTGTCGACTTCCATCGGACTATGTATGTAGTGTTTAACTCTGTGACCATTAACTTTAAATTCAATCCCATTTGAATTTATTAATTCTATCGTTCCGTATGGGAAAATTCTTTTGACTATGAATGGTCCAGACCATCTTGATTTCAATTTTCCAGGAAATAGCTTGAATCGTGAATTGAAAAGAAGAACTCTGTCTCCTTCTTTAAATTTTTTTGAACTTCTGATTCTTTTATCATGCCATTTCTTCGTTCTTTCTTTATAGATTAACGAATTTTCGTATGCTTCATGTCTTAATTCTTCTAATTCGTTTAGTTGACTTAATCGTAGACGTCCGGCTTCATGTAAATCAAGATTACATGTCTTCAAAGCCCAAAACGCTTTGTGTTCAATTTCTACTGGAAGATGACATGCTTTTCCATAAACAAGTCTAAAAGGTGTGGTTCCAATTGGAGTTTTGTAGGCTGTTCTAAAAGCCCAGAGTGCATCCTCCAATTTAATGGACCATTCCTTCGGATTTGATCCTACGGTTTTCTCTAGAATACGTTTTAAAGCTCGGTTGGTATTTTCAACTTGTCCACTTGTTTGTGGATGATATGCGGTTGATATTTTATGAGTTACTCCATATCTTTTAAGAACTTTCTCAAGTTGATTATTACAGAAATGAGTACCCCGATCACTTATTAAAGCTTTCGGTGTTCCAAACCTTGCAAAAAGACGTTTTAAAAAGTTGACTACAACTCGTGCATCGTTAGTTGGGAGAGCTTGTGCTTCCGCCCATTTAGATACATAATCAATGGCTACGAGTATATATAGATTATTATGAGATTTTGGAAATGGACCCATAAAGTCAATACCCCAAATGTCAAATACTTCACATACTTGGATGACATTTTGTGGCTTTTCATCACGTTGACTTATTTTTCCGGCCCTTTGACATGCATCACAGGATTTGAAAAGAAGGTGTGCGTCTTTGTAAATTGTAGGCCAATAGAATCCAGCATCATAAACTTTTTTTGCTGTTAGTTGAGGCCCATAATGCCCTCCTGTTGGTCCTGTGTGACAATGGTTTAAAATTTTACTAGCTTCATCTCCAAATACACATCGGCGTATTATTCCATCGGGACAACTTTTAAACAGATGTGGATCTTCCCAAAAATAGTGTTTTATATCACTGAAGAATTTCTTTCGTCTTTGGTACGATAATCCTTTTTCAAGGAATCCACAAACTAAGTAGTTTGCATAGTCTGCAAACCATGGGATTTCATTATAATCTATCTTCAATAGATATTCATCAGGAAAGTTGTCTTGTATGGCCGATTCATTTAGAACTTCTAATTCGGGATTTTCAAGACGAGAAAGATGATCAGCGGCGAGATTTTCTGCTCCTCTTTTATCTCGGATTTCAATATCAAACTCTTGTAAGAGTAAGATCCAACGGATTAATCTTGGTTTAGCATCTTGTTTTGAAAATAGGTATCTAAGAGCAGAATGGTCGGTATAGACTACCGTTTTTGCTAGAACGAGATATGATCGAAATTTGTCAAAAGCAAAGACAATAGCAAGGAGTTCTTTTTCAGTAGTTGTATAGTTCGTTTGTGCTCCTTGTAACGTCTTACTAGCATAATATATAGGTTGAAATCATTTTTCAATCCTTTGTCCTAAAACGGCTCCCATTGCAAAATCACTTGCATCGCACATTAATTCAAATGGTAGATTCCAATTTGGTGTTATCATGATCGGCGCATTAGTGAGTTTCTATTTAAGAATATTAAAAGATTTGATACACTCATCTGAAAAGATGAATGGAGCATCCTTTTCTAGGAGTTTATTCATAGGAGTGGCAATTTTAGAAAAATCTTTTATGAAACGTCGGTAAAAACCGGCATGCCCTAGAAAACTCCTAACTCCTCTAACATTGGTGGGATGTGGAAGTTTAGCAATTACATCTACTTTAGCTCTATCCACTTCAATTCATTCTTTTGAAATTTTATGTCCAAGAACGATGCCTTCTTTAACCATGAAATGGCATTTCTCCCAATTAAGTACTAGATTTGATTGTTCGCATCTAATTAGCATACGTTCCAGATTAACTAGACATGATTCAAATGTATCACCGAAGACTGAAAAGTCATCCATGAATACTTCCAATGGCTGGTTTATGAGCTTTCAACACAGAAATGAGTTGTGATTTCTCATTTTCAGTAAGAGAAGACGATATTATTACAGGTAATTCAGATTCACCATGTAAATAAGCGTATTCCAAATGGTTTGGAAGTGGCTTTAACTCTAATTTCGGAGGTTCTTTTATCGATGATTTGTATCGATATCTGTCTTCTTCTTTTAGCATTTGAATTTCTTCTATTGTTGGTTCATATCCATTAGCTATAAGTGTAGCTAACATTTCAGCTTCATCAATTGGTTCATTACCTTCTCCTAAAGAACATTCTCCTGTTCCTTGTAATTCTGGAAATTCTTCTAATAATTCTGCATGTGCATCTATAGTTTGAATATAATAACATGTATCATCTGCAGATTGCGGTTGTTGCATTACTCTATCAACTGAAAAGGTAACACTCTCGTCCTCTATACTTAGGGTCAGTTTCTTACCGAACACGTCTATCACTGCTTTAGCCGTGTTTAAGAATGGTCTTCCTAATATGAGAGGAACTTGAGAATCTTCTTCCATGTCCAAAACAACAAAATCTACTGGAAATACTAAAGTACCAACTTTAACTAGCATGTTCTCCATTATCCCTCTAGGATATTTTATTGATCTATCGGCTAGTTGTATGCTTATTCTGGTTGGTTTCAATTCTCCAAGGTCTAGTTTAGCGTATAGTGAATACGGCATTAGATTTATACTAGCACCTAAATCTGCTAATGCTTCTATTGAACTAAGACTACCCAGAAAACATGGAATTGTGAAACTTCCTGGATCAGATAGTTTTTCTGGTATCTTATTCAACAGCACTGCTGAACAATTAGCATTCATAGTAACAGCCGAGAGTTCTTCCATTTTCTTTCTATTTGAGATTAGATCTTTCAAGAATTTAGCATATCTAGGCATTCCTGAAATCACATCAATGAAAGGAAGATTTACATTTATCTGTTTAAACATATCCAAGAATTTGGATTGCTCGGCTTCAAGTTTCTCTTTCTTCATTTTACTCGGGTAAGGAAGTGGTGGTTGGTATGGTTTAACATAAGGTTTAGCCTTAACTGTGTTATCTTCATTAACCTTTTCAACTACCGGTTCTTTTTCCTTATCTTGATCAGGTTGTGGTTCTTGTGGAGTAGGAATAGCTTCATCAGAAGTTACAGGTATTTCAGGTGGTTTAAGTGTTGTACCACTTCTTGTGGTAATGGCTTTAGCAGTTTCATTCCGGGGGTTAGCATTTGTATCACTAGGTAGACTTCCCGGTTTTCTTTCACCTATTAACCTTGCTAAGTTACTTACTTCTTGTTCCAGATCTTGAATAGAAGCTTGTTGATTTCTAAATGCTTGAGCATTTTGTTCATTAGTTTGTTTCTGAGATGTGAAAAACTGCGTTTGAGTTTCAACTAGCTTCGTTTTCATATCTTCTAAATTCGGCTTTTTATCATCGGTTTGTTGTGGTGGTTTGTTTTGAAAATTAGGTCTTTGCTGATTGTAAGTATTATTGGATACTTGTTGATTGCTAGGACCTTGTTGGTTGTTGTATGGAATATTTCTGTTATAGTTCTGATTTTGATTGTAAATAGGTCTTGGCGGTTGATAATTATTCTGATAATTATTTCCAGGCCTTTGGTTTATGTATGAAATATTCTCTCTTTGTTCCATTGTTAATTCAATACTGAGACAGTCTTTTGTCAAATGTGGTCCTCCACACTGCTCACAACTAATTCTTATTGAGTGAATATCTTTAGTCATCTTTTCCATTCGTCTCTCCACAGCATCTATCTTTGCGGAAATGGAATCTAAGCCATGGCTAGAATCGGCTCTAGCTGCTTTAGATGATCTAACGATATCTTTTTCTTTGTGCCACTCATGTGAGTGGGAAGCAGTGTTATCAATAATTTTGTAAGCATCAGTTTCGGTTTTCTTCATAATCGAACCACCAGCTGCTATATCTATGTCTTTTCTTGTAGTGATGTCGCATCCTTGGTAGAATATTTGTACTATTTGACAGGTGTCTAAACCATGTTGCGGACATCCTCTTAACAACTTTCCATATCTTGTCCATGCCTCATATAGAGTTTCATTCGGCTTCTGTGTAAACGTAACAATTTCTGCTTGAAGTCTTACGGCTTTAGATGCAGGAAAGAATTGTATAAGAAATTTGTCAACTAAAATATCCCATGTATCAATCGCCCCTTCAGGTAACGATTCCAACCAATCTTTGGCTTCTCCCTTTAAAGTACAGGGAAATAACATGAGATATATCTGTTCATCCTCCACTTCTCGGATTTTAAATAGTGTGCATATCCTATTAAAGGTTCGTAAATGTTCATTTGGATCTTCCTTCGGCGCACCACTAAATTGGCATTGATTAGTCACCATGTGTAGAATTTGTCCTTTGATTTCATAATCTGGCGCATTAATGTCTGGATGAGTAATTGCGTGACCTTGGCCAGTGCGTTTAGCTCTCATTCGGTCTTCCATACTTAAAGGTTCCAGATTCTCCATAATTGAATTTGTTGAATCGAAATCACTAGAGGATTCTGATTTAATGGTTCGTTCCTCAACAATCTCTGTTTGAATGATTGGTGGTTCCGGAGGAAAGTTTAGTGGTTCAGGATCTACGAATCGTTCCTGAATATTCTCCGGATTCTCAATTGTGAGGTCGGGTTCAAAAAATGGATTATCGGAAATTTGAACTGAAGTACTTGGTCGACTGGATGACGATTCTAAAGAGAAATCAACGGCAGTAATATTTGCTAAATATCTTGATCTAGTTACAGGTGGTGAACGTACAAAAGGTGGTAAACGTCTTGCTCGGTGCATTCACTGAATATCCTATTAGTTTTAAAAAAGAAAGAAAAATTATAATAAGTTATCCACTCAATAGACTTTTCTGATTTTGCCCACGTTTCGAATAGCCAAAAGATGCAGCAGAGGGGCAGGATTCGTTTGGTCTCAATATAATTGAGGACTGTTTGGCTCCAATAACCCGGTCCACGTACAAATCCAACTATTACTACGAACCAGAAAATTTTGATGTCTATCAATTTAACCACTTAAAATAAATTTTCGTAATTTTAAGAAATTTAGATAAGAAGTAGAATAAAAATCTATGTCCTAAAACTAGAATAGCGAGAAATAAGAAAGAAAAAGAATTCGTCGGAAAAAAAAATCGAAAAAGAAAAATGGTTGAAAAATAAAAGGTGACGGAAAAATAAAAGAAACTTATAAAACTTAAAAACACTTGACTAACCTAACCTTATTACTACAACTAACTTAAAATTATAATCGCAAATTGAGATTACTAATTGGAATGATAATTGATACATAGGTAAAAGTCGTCTAAAAATATTAAAGCTTACAGGAAAAACTAAATCCCAAATGGAAATAACTTAAAAAGAAACTAAAACTTAAAAAGGCGACGCAAAATTCTAAAGTACCTAAATCTTAGTCTAAAAAAAAGCACTTAAGGAATTCTACGGGAAAGCCTAAAAATCTAGAAGTAAAAATAACTATGGCAAAAACTATGAATTAAAACTAAATATGAGCGAAAAATACAAAAGTTACGCTAAAACGATTAAAAAGGGACAAAATATAAAAATATACAAAAAGTTGTAAAAAGTACAATTTTTATAAAAATATTATTTTTATATTATTTTTTTATAAAAACTATTAATTTTATAATTTAATTAAACTAATTTAAACAAAATATACAAAATAATAATAAAAACTAAAATAAATATTTAATTAAAACCTAATTATGGTTTTATAATAATAATTATAATAATTATAATAATAATTCGTAATTAATACTGAATTAGGGTTCTGTCGCGTGTCAGAGTTACTCCGCGACTTGCGGTATTTAAAGCAGCAAACCCCGCGACTCCCGGGGTTTCAAAATTCAACTGACAGGTTATTAAATTCGACGCGTTTTTTCTTTTTTTATATATTTTTTTTCTTTTCTGTTTTTAATTTTTCTGTTTATATATAAAAAAATATGTGTATAATAAAAACTTAAATAAAATAGAACTACTTTATAATTTTAATAAATAAAATGCTTAAAACTAGATTTAAAAATGTTAAAATTTTTTTTTCGGTTTTTATATTTATAAAATATATTTATAAAATAAATTAAATAAAACTTATATTTTTACAAACTAAAGAAACTTTATAAAACTTAAATATTTATCAAACTCCTAAAAATATTTATATTTTTGTTTTTCTTTTTATATTTTCGAATATTTAAAACGTATTTTTATAAAAACGAATTTTAATAAAAGTAAACAAAATTTTTTATTTTTTTTTATTAGCGTTGCGCTTCCGGCGTTTAAGAGTTCCCCGGCAGCGGCGCCAAAAATAACTTGATGTCAGAGCTAAGGGTTATAAAATACTATTAAATTTTAGCAGGAAATACTATTAAATACGATATAATTTTACACAAGATATTTATTTATTTAGAGAATGGATATACTTAAACCTTGCTACAACACTTATAGGCAGTGTACCTAATCGTACAGTAGTGTAGTTTTTAGTAAGTCCGGTTCGTTCCACAGGGAATCTTTTTAAACAAAGCTTAACGCTATATTAGTTTACTTTTATAAAAATACAAATATATATATAAGTAATATTATTATTATAAAGGGGGTTTTTTACCGTTTAATGACCGGTTTGTCGATTTTAAAACTTTAGTCGCAGTTAAAACCAAATGTAAAATATTAAAAATAAATACAAGACTTAAATTAAAGCGTAAAGTAAATGACGATAATGAAATTTCAAATAATAAAAGTACGATAAAATAAACTTGCGGTAATTAAAAAGTACGATAATTAAAAGTGCAATTAAATAAAATAACAAAAAGTGCTATAATTAGAAGTGCAATTAAATATAAAATAAAGGAAATTAAATATGAAATAAAAGAATTATGCTTATTTAAACTTCCGTAATCATGATGTTTGACGTGTTGATTTTAGTTTTATGCCCATGGGTTAATTGTCCTTTGTCCTGAATTATTTAATATGTCCATACGGATTTGTCCATAATAGTCCATCAGTCATAAATATAAAGAGCGAAAGTCTTCGTCAAATTATTCTTATTCCCGAAGTTAAATATTCCAACTAATTGGGGATTCGAATTGTAACAAGGTTTTAATACTTTGTTTAATGAATACACCAGGTTATCGACTGCGTGTAAACCAAGGTTTTACTACTTTGTTAACAATTACACCAATTACCCTTGAATGTAATTCACCCCTGTTTCAACAAGTCTATTAACTATTAATCCAGTTCCGTATCCGGTAAAATGAATAATTATTGGTATTTATAGATATCCCGCCCACCGTACCCAGTCAAGCGTATGTGGTTATATATAAATACGTCGAATTATAAGTTTGTATATTAAATTAACTAGGTATTGTTTAGTTAATATAAAACCCATTAGTAGCCCATAGTCTAATTTCCACAAGTGTTGTTCTTTTATCCAAACCCCAATTATGGTACAAAGCCCAATTACCCAATTTTAGTAATTAGCCCAACATCATGATTACTTCGGATTAAATAAGCATAATAATAACTTAGCTACGAGACATTAATGTAAAAAGGTTGAACATAACTTACAATGATTAAAAATAGCGTAGCGTTACACGGACAGAATTTCGACTTACACCCTTACAACATTCGCTAACATACCCTTATTATTAGGATTAAAATTAAAATTAAAATTAAAATTAAAATTAAAATATAAATTATAAATATATATTACGTATATATTGAGAGAAGAAGGAAAAAAAGATGATGAAAAATGCTCAGAATTCGGTTGCTTTTATAGGGACTTTCAAAACTTGGGGCTCCGCGACTCGCGGCATTTTTGGCCTTCAAACTCCGCGAGTCGCGGAGTTTGCTTTTACAGCTCACCAGCTTTTGGAGTCTTTCTTGCCGACGATTTATTTATAAATATAATATATATATAATTAATATAATTAATTATATATTATATTATATTTATATACATAGTTAACTTGTAATTTTTAGTCCGTTGCGTCGAGCGTTGAGAGTTGACTCTGGTCCCGGTTCCGGATTTTCGAACGTCCTTGCGTACAATTTTATATTTTGTACTTTGCGTTTTGAATCTTGTACTCTTGTAATTTCGAGACGTTTCTTATCAATAATTGGAACCTCTTTGATTGTCTTTTGTACTTTTGAGCTTTTTGGTCGTTTGCGTCTTCAATTCGTCGAATCTGTCTTTTGTCTTCACCTTTTATTATTTAAACGAATATCACTTGTAAATAGAACAATTGCAACTAAAAGCTTGTCTTTCTTGAGGAATAATGCTATGAAATATATGTTCGTTTTTAGCATTATCAACCATGCGATCGCATGGTGGAGTAGGTGGCAGCACATCTCTTTTTAAACGGGCGAAATTCAGTTTCAGTTTTCATTTTCATTCATCTATCTATCGTGTACTACATACATAAATATTATATTTATATTATTATTATTATTATTATTATTATTATTATTATTATTATTATTATTATTATTATTATTATTATTATTATTATTATTATTATTATTATTATTATTATTATTATTATTAAGATTAATATTACCATTACCTTACCATTATATACCTATATCTAAAAGGCAAAGGCACAACGAATAGTACTATTCCTTTCTTCACTTTTCGCAAACTTAACCTCCAACTTTTATTAAAATACAAATCGCACCCCCACTTTATACTCTTATTAAAATACAAATCGCACCCCCACTTTATACGTATATTTTTTCCCAAATTTCACAAACTTAACCCCCTAACTTTTATTAAAATACAAATCGAACCCCCACTTTACTAACTTTTTTTTTTAAATAAAACCCGAACGCTAAAAGAAGCAACTTTCACAAAAAGAACAACCCTTCAATGTTAGATGTCGAAAAAAATTCTTTTTTTCAAAATAGATCAAGACTTTTTTTTAACTCGCATTCAAAAAGGAGCCCCCGGCGCGAAGCGAGGGCTCCACAACTAGTTATAACTATTAAACAAAATCTTATGAATAGTACTATTCGCTTTTTCAATTTTCACAAACTTAACCCCTTTACTTTTAGTAAAATACAAATCGAACCCCCACTTTATACTATTCGTTTTTTCAATTTTCACAAACTTAATGTAGTGACCCGAACTTTTTCATGTTTATATATATTAATTGAGATTGATATTTACATGACTAAATGTTTCCAATGTGTTAAGCAATCAAACTTGTTAAGACTTGATTAATTGAAATAGGTTTCAGACAGACAATTGACCACCCAAGTTGACCGGTGATTCACGAACGTTAAAACTTGTAAAAACTATACGATGACATATATATGGTTATATATATAGTTAACATGATTTTATTATAAGTAAGTATCTCATTAGGTATTTTAACAATGAGTTATATACATAAAAATGAGACTATTAAATTAAGAAACTCGAAAACGATATATATAACGATTATCGTAATAACAACGTCTTAATAGGTACATATGAATCATATTAAGATATTGATACCCTTGGTTAATTATGTTAAATGATAAGTAAATATATCATTAAGTGTATTAACAATGAACTACATATGTAAGAATAAGACTACTAACTTAATGATTTCGAAACGAGACATATAGCTAACGATTATCGTTGTAACGACATTTAACTGTATATATATCATACTAAGATATATTATATATCATAATATCATGATAATGTAACAATTTAACATCTCATTTGATATATTAAACAATGGGTTAACAACATTTAACAAGATCGTTAACCTAAAGGTTTCAAAACAACATTTACATGTAACGACTAACGATGACTTAACGACTCAGTTAAAATGTATATACATGTAGTATTTTAATATGTATTCATACACT
Source organism: Rutidosis leptorrhynchoides (assembly GCF_046630445.1). NCBI lineage: Eukaryota > Viridiplantae > Streptophyta > Magnoliopsida > Asterales > Asteraceae > Rutidosis > Rutidosis leptorrhynchoides. The sequence goes on along the minus strand of NC_092337.1, from coordinate 337,611,778 downwards.
TTTGAAAGACTTCAAGACACTTATCAAAATACTTCTACTTAACAAAAATGCTTACAATTACATCCTCGTTCAGTTTCATCAACAATTCTACTCGTATGCACCCGTATTCGTACTCGTACAATACACAGCTTTTAGATGTATGTACTATTGGTATATACACTCCAATGATAAACTCTTAGCAGCCCATGTGAGTCACCTAACACATGTGGGAACCATCATTTGGCAACTAGCATGAAATATCTCATAAAATTACAAAAATATTAGTAATCATTCATGACTTATTTACATGAAAACAAAATTACATATCCTTTATATCTAATCCATATACCAATGACCAAAAACACCTACAAACACTTTCATTCTTCAATTTTCTTTATCTAATTTATCTCTCTCAAGTTCCATCTTCAAGTTCTAAGTGTTCTTCATAAATTCCATAAGTATAGTTTCATAAAAATCAAGAATACTTCCAAGTTTGCAAGTCTACTTCCAAGCTTTCTAATCCATACCAAGTAATCATCTAAGATCAAGGAACCTTTGTTATTTACAGTAGGTTATCTTTCTAATTCAAGGTAATATTCATATTCAAACTTTGATTCAATTTCTACAACTATAACAATCTTATTTCGAGTGAAAATCTTACTTGAACTTGTTTTCGTGTCATGATTCTGCTTCAAGAACTTTCAAGCCATCCAAGGATCCTTTGAAGCTAGATCCATTTTTCTCATTTCCAGTAGCTTTATCCAGAAAACTTGAGGTAGTAATGATGTTCATAACATCATTCGATTCATACATATAAAGCTATCTTATTCGAAGGTTTAAGCTTGTAATCACTAGAACATAGTTTAGTTAATTCTAAACTTGTTCGCAAACAAAAGTTAATCCTTCTAACTTGACTTTTAAAATCAACAAAACACATGTTCTATATCTATATGATATGCTAACTTAATGATTTAAAACCGGAAAACAAGAAAAACACTGTAAAACCGGATATACGCCGTTGTAGTAACACCGCGGGCTGTTTTGGGTTAGTTAATTAAAAACTATGATAAACTTTGATTTAAAAGTTGTTCTTCTGTGAAAATGATTTTTCATATGAACATGAAACTATATCCAAAAATTAAGGTTAAACTCAAAGTGGAAGTATGTTTTCTAAAATGGTCATCTAGACGTCGTTCTTTCGACTGAAATGACTACCTTTACAAAAACGACTTGTAACTTATATTTCCGACTATAAACTTATACTTTTTCTGTTTAGATTCATAAAATAGAGTTCAATAAGAAACCATAGCAATTTGATTCACTTAAAACGGATTTAAAATGAAGAAGTTATGGGTAAAACAAGATTAGATATTTTTGATCTTTTTAGCTACGGAAAATTGTTTAACAAATCTATACAAATCATATCCTAGCTAACTTATATTGTATTATACATGTATTCTAATATATTATGTAATCTTGGGATACTATAGACACGTATGCAAATGTTTTGACATATCATATCGACCCATGTATATATATTATTTGGAACAACCATAGACACTTTATATGCAGTAATGTTGGAGTTAGCTCTACAGGGTTGAGGTTGATTCCAAAAATATATATACTTTGAGTTGTGATCTAGCCTGAGACGTGTATACACTGGGTCGTGGATTGATTCAAGATAATATATATCGATTTATTTCTGTACATCTAACTGTGGACAACTAGTTGTAGGTTACTAACGAGGACAGCTGACTTAATACACTCAAACTTTTAAAACATAATAAAAATGGTTGTAATTATATTTTGATCATACTTTGATATATATGTACATATTTGTATAGGTTCGTGAATCGATCCATGGCCAAGTCTTATTTCCGAGGAAGGAAATATCTGTGAAAGTGAGTTATAGTCCCACTTTTAAAATCTAATATTTTTGGGATGAGAATACATGCAGGTTTTATAAATGATTTACAAAATAGACACAAGTACGTGAAACTACATTCTATGGTTGAATTATCGAAATCGAATATGCCCCTTTTTATTAAGTGTGGTAATCTAAGAATTAGGGAACAGACACCCTAATTGACGTGAATCCTAAAGATAGATCTATTGGGCCTAACAAACCCCATCCAAAGTAGCGGATGCTTTAGTACTTCGAAATTTATATCATATCCGAAGGGTGTCCCGGAAGGATGGGGATATTCTTATATATGCATCTTGTTAATGTCGGTTACCAGGTGTTCACCATATGAATGATTTTTATCTCTATGTATGGGATGTGTATTGAAATATGAAATCTTGTGGTCTATTGTTACGATTTGATATATATATATAGGTTAAACCTATAACTCACCAACATTTTTGTTGACGTTTAAAGCATGTTTATTCTCAGGTGAATACTAAGAGCTTCCGCTGTTGCATACTAAAATAAGGACAAGATTTGGAGTCCATGTTTGTATGATATTGTGTAAAAACTGCATTCAAGAAACATATGTCGATGTAATATATTTCTATTGTAAACCATTATGTAATGGTTGTGTGTAAAAAGTATATTTTAGATTATCATTACTTGATAATCTACGTAATGTTTTTTTTAAAACCTTTATTGATAAAATAAAGGTTATGGATGTTTTAAAAATGAATGCGGTCTTTGAAAAACGTCTCATATAGAGGTCAAAACCTCGCAATGAAATCAATTAATATGGAACGTTTATAATCAATACGAACGGGACGTTTCAGTTGGTATCCGAGCGTTGGTCTTAGAGAACCAGAAAATTTGTATTAGTGTGTCTTATCGAGTTTGTTAGGATGCATTAGTGAGTCTGGACTTCGACCGTGTTTTCTTTAAAAATGATTGCTTAACATTTTTGTTGGAAACTATATATTATTAACATGTAAATATTATGTGATATATTAATCTCTTAACATGTTTGATATTGTGTGATAGATGTCTACCTCTAGCACAGATCCCATTGACTCACCTAATAATAACGAAGAATCGAATATATATTGGCAAGATTCACAAGTTCCCGAAGAACCTGAAGAAGAAACGGAACCGGAAGAAGAGGAACCAGAAGAAGAAGAGGTTCCGGAGGGGGGAATAGTAGGAACTACAGAAAACCGGTCAAATAAAAGAAAATCCTCAACCAATGGACCAAAGTTAATAATGGTCAATGGTGTTTCCGCTAAGGAAGCAAAATATTGGGAAAATTACCAATTTTCCGATGAATCGGATCCTGATGAGGATTCCGATGATGTAATAGAAATTACCCCGACCCAATTTAATGAGGCAAAAGAAAATAATAAGGGAAAAGGCATCAAAATAGAGAAATCTGATTCCGACCCCGATGAACTTTATATGTACCATCAACACCCGTATTTTCAATATCGTGACAATAACTCGGGAACCTCTAAACCACCAGGTTTTTCTAAACCAACGTGAAAAACGACGACTCGTATTAGAGGAACATCATATATCCCTAGAAGATTAGGAAAAAGAACCAAGTTCGAAGAAGAAGAAACCAGTGATTCAGATTAGAGGGGTGTGAGCATGTTGTGTAATAAATGTATTGTAGTGTGCTTGTACTTTTATGTTCTATGTAAAAATTGCTTGTATTGTTTGTTTTTACGAATCTAATCCTTGTCTATTTTACAGTATAAAAACAAAATGGACGTTAAGGGTAGACAACCGAATATTTTAGAAGACCTACCAGAGGATATGATTGAGGAAATCTTGTCTAGAGTCGGTCAGAATTCATCAGCACATTTAGTTATGGCGAAATTAACTTGTCAAACATTTGAAAGACTTTCCAGAAATGCCTTAGTTTATAAAAGGCTTTCCTTTGATAGGTGGGGTATATCACATTGGGGAGACCGTAAGTTACGCCGTGTTTTCTTTAAAGCGTTAAATGCGGGGAACCCAAATGCAATTTTACGCTACGGGTTAAGAACCTATTTTGACTCAACATATCCCAACATAGGATTTCGTGAGTTAGAAAGAGCTTCTAACATGCAACATAAAGAAGCATGTTATGCTTACGGGTTAATAATGTTCGCTTCTCATCAAATTGAGAAAAAGAACATTGGGTTGCAACTTTTAAATAAAACATTCCCATAAGTGATGGACTCGGTAGTTGAGATGAGAAACAAGGTTTTTAGATTATTACGGGGCTGTTGGACATTACGAAACCCTCGTCTTTTTGATGACATTGCAACATGCTGTCTTGTCAACGGTCACAACGGTTATGTTCCACAAGACCAAGGATGAGAAGTAGTCATAGTAAAACCAGAATGCATGACTTGTTTCTGGACTTATGAATTACGTGTCTTTATTTCCTTTGCTGAACAACTTTCGTATTAACTAGATTTATCTTCAAAACTGTCCTGTATCATAGTGTACTATATTTCATGTTATATATAATATAGCGAATTTTTAAGTTTGAAGAATATTTGTATGTGATATATTATTATAATCAGTTTTTCATATGGAATTGTATATTAGCTACTAAGTATGAACTTAATGGGTAGGTAGTACCCGAATTTAAACTTATAAAACGCTAATATGAAGAAAAAGCTTTTATAAATGAGTTCATATTATGCTACGAGATACTATTGACTACTTTTAATATTCTGTATGATTAAATTGTTTCATTTGACTATTTTGAAGGAAATGGCACCGACTACTCGACACACCTTGAATATGAGCGAAGAGGAATTTTGTGCCTTTCTTGCTTCAAACATAGCCGCAGTACAGGCCACGCTACATACCAACAATAACTCTGAATCTAGCAATACATCTAACGGCGCAAGAAATCGTGTAGGATGCTCCTACAAGGAATTCACTGCCTGCAAACCTTCAGAATTTGATGGGACCAAAGGACCAATTGGATTGAAACGGTGGACCGAGAAAGTTGAATCGGTGTTTGCCATAAGTAAGTGTGCTGAAGGAGACAAAGTGAAGTACGCTACGCATACCTTCACAGGTATTGCGTTAACATGGTGGAATACCTATCTAGAGCAAGTGGGACAAGATGCTGCTTATGCGCTACCGTGGTCAGCATTCAAGCACTTGATGAACGAGAAGTACCGTCCCAGAACCGAGGTCAATAAGCTCAAGTCAGAACTTAGAGGGTTACGAACACAGGGATTCGATATTACTTCGTATGAAAGACGATTCACAGAATTGTGCCTATTTTGTCCGAGAGCGTTCGAAGATGAGGAAGAGAAGATCGACGCGTTTGTGAAAGGGTTACCGGAGAGAATCCAAGAAGATATAAGTTCACACGAGCCTGCCTCCATACAAAAAGCATGTAGAATGGCTCACAAACTAGTGAACCAGATTGAGGGAAGAATTAAAGAACAGGCGGCTGAAGAGGCCAACGTGAAGCTAGTCAAAAGAAAGTGGGAGGAAAACGGTGATAAGAGTCACCAAAACAACAAAAATTATCCCAACAATCGCAATATCAATCGCAACTACAACAAATGGAAAAACAAAAACAACAACTACAACAATCATCCCAACAACAATAACAACCGCAACAACAACAACAATCAGAAGCAGCTATGCCAAAGGTGTGAAAAGTATCACTCGGGGTTATGCACCAAATTTTGCAACAAGTGTAAAAGAAATGGTCATAGCGCGGTGAAGTGTGAGGTCTACGGACCAGGGGTTAACAGAACGAAAGGAACAAATGGTGTTGGAACGAGTAATGGCGGAGCAAGTAGTGTTGGAGCAAGTTATGCCAATGTAGTTTGTTATAAATGTGGAAAACCAGGCCACATTATTAGAAATTGCCCGAACTAGGAGAACATGAATGGACAAGGCAGCGGAAGAGTTTTCAATATTAATGCGGCAGAGGTACAGGAAGACCCGGAGCTTGTTACGGGTACGTTTCTTATTGACAATAAATCTGCTTACGTTTTATTTGATTCGGGTGCGGATAGAAGCTATATGAGTAGAGATTTTTGTGCTAAATTAAGTTGTCCATTGACGCCATTGGATAGTAAATTTTTACTCGAATTAGCAAATGGTAAATTAATTGCAGCAGATAATATATGTCGGAATCGAGAAATTAAACTGGTTAGCAAAACATTTAAGATTGATTTGATACCAGTAGAGTTAGGGAGTTTTGATGTAATAGTTGGCATGGACTGGCTGAAGGAGGTGAAAGCAGAGATCGTATGTTACAAAAACGCAATTCGCATTGTACGAGAAGAAGGAGAACCCTTAATGGTGTATGGAGAAAAGGGGAACACGAAGCTACATCTTATTAGTAATTTGAAGGCACAAAAACTAATAAGAAAAGGTTTCTATGCTGTTCTAGCACATGTCGAGAAAGTACAAACTGAAGAAAAGAGCATCAATGATGTTCTCGTCGCAAAAGAATTTACCGATGTATTTCCGAAAGAATTACCGGGACTACCTCCACATCGATCTGTTGAATTTCAAATAGATCTTGTACCAGAAGCTGCACCAATAGCTCGTGCTCCTTACAGACTCGCACCCAGCGAGATGAAAGAACTGCAAAGCCAGCTGCAAGAACTATTAGAACGTGGTTTCATTCGACCAAGTACATCACCATGGGGAGCTCCTGTTTTGTTTGTCAAAAAGAAGGATGGTACATTTAGGTTGTGTATTGACTACAGAGAGTTGAATAAACTTACCATCAAAAATCGTTATCCATTGCCGAGAATTGACGACTTATTTGATCAACTACAAGGCTCGTCGGTTTATTCGAAAATCAATTTACGTTCTGGATATCATCAAATGCGAGTAAAGGAGGATGATATTCCAAAAACTGCTTTTAGGACGTGTTATGGTCATTACGAGTTTATGGTTATGCCGTTTGGATTGACTAACACACCAGCTGTGTTCATGGACCTTATGAACTGAGTGCGTGGGCCATATCTTGACAAGTTTGTTATTGTTTTCATCGATGACATACTTATTTACTCAAAGAATGATCAAGAGCACGAAGAACATTTGAGAAAAGTGCTAGAAGTATTGAGGAAAGAAAAACTGTACGCTAAGTTTTCAAAGTGTGCATTTTGGTTGGAAGAAGTTCAATTCCTCGGTCACATAGTGATCAAAGAAGGTATCCAGGTGGACCAGGCAAAGATCGAAACCGTTGAAAAGTGGGAAACCCCAAAAACTCTGAAGCATATACGTCAATTTTTAGGATTGGCTGGTTACTACAGAAGATTCATCCAAGATTTCTCCAAAATAGCAAAACCCTTGACTGCATTAACGCATAAAGGGAAGAAATTTAAATGGAAGTATGAACAAGAGAAGGCGTTTCAGTTATTGAAGAAAAAGCTAACTACGGCACCTTTATTGTCATTGCCTGAAGGGAATGATGATTTTGTGATTTATTGTGACGCATCAAAGCAAGGTCTTTGTTGTGTATTAATGCAACGAACAAAAGTGATTGCTTATGCGTCTAGACAATTGAAGATTCACGAGCAAAATTATACAACTCACGATTTAGAATTGGGTGCTGTTGTTTTTGCATTAAAGACTTGGAGGCATTATTTATATGGGGTCAAAAGTATTATATATACTGACCACAAAAGTCTCCAACATATATTTAATCAGAAGCAACTGAATATGAGACAACGCAGGTGGATTGAACTGTTGAATGATTATGATTTTGAGATTCGATACCACCCAGGGAAGGCGAATGTGGTAGCCGACGCTTTGGGTAGAAAGGACAGAGAACCTATACGGGTAAAAGCTATGAATATAATTATTCGTACTAACCTTACTACTCAAATAAAGGAGGCGCAACAGGGGGTTGTAAAAGAAGGAAAGTTGAAGAATGAGATACCCAAAGGATCAGAGAAACATATTAATATTCGGGAAGACGGAACCCGATATAGGGCTGATAGAATTTGGGTACCAAGGTTTGGAGATGTGAGAGAAATGGTACTTAAAGAAGCACATAAAACCAGATATTCAATACATCCCGGAGCGGGGAAGATGTATAAAGATCTCAAGAAACACTTTTGGTGGCCGGGTATGAAAACTGATATTGCTAAATATGTAGGAGAATGTTTGACGTGTTCTAAGGTCAAAGCTGAACATCAGAAACCATCAGGTTTACTACAACAACCTGAAATCCCGGAATGGAAATGGGAAAACATTACCATGGATTTCATTACTAAATTGCCAAGGACTGCAAGTGGTTATGATACTATTTGGGTAATAGTTGATCGTCTCACCAAGTCAGCACACTTCCTGCCAATGAGAGAAGATGACAAAATGGAGAAGTTGGCGTGATTGTATTTGAAGGAGGTTGTCTCCAGACATGGAATACCCATCTCTATTATCTCTGATAGGGATGGTAGATTTGTTTCAAGATTCTGGCAGACATTGCAACAAGTATTGGGGACTCGTCTAGACATGAGTACTGCCTATCATCCACAAACTGATGGGAAGAGCGAAAGGATGATACAAACGCTTGAAGACATCCTACGAGCATGTGTTATTGATTTCGGAAACAGTTGGGATCGACACCTACCGTTAGCAGAATTTTCCTACAACAACAGTTACCATTCTAGTATTGAGATGGCGCCGTTTGAGGCACTTTATGGTAGAAAGTGCAGGTCTCCGATTTATTGGAATGAAGTGGGGGATAGACAGATTACGGGTCCGGAGATAATACAAGAAACTACCGAGAAAATCATCCAAATTCAACAACGATTGAAAACAAACCAGAGTCGACAAAAGAGCTACGCGAACAGTAAAAGAAAAGATATAGAGTTTGAAATTGGAGAAATGGTCATGCTTAAGGTTTCACCTTGGAAAGGCGTTGTTCGATTTGGTAAACGGGGGAAACTAAATCCAAGGTACATTGGACCATTCAAGATTATAGATCGTGTCGGACCAGTAGCTTACCAACTGGAGCTACCTCAACAACTCACGGCTGTACATAACACTTTCCACGTCTTGAATTTGAAGAAATGTTTTGCTAAAGAAGATCTCACTATTTCGTTGGACGAAATCCAAATCAATGAAAAACTTCAATTCATTGAAGAACCCGTCGAAATAATGGATCGTGAGGTTAAGAGACTTAAGCAAAACAAGATACCGATTGTTAAGGTTCGATGGAATGCTCGTAGAGGACCCGAGTTCACCTGGGAGCATGAAGATTAGATGAAGAAGAAATACCCGCATCTATTTCCAGAAGATTCGTCAACACCTTCAACAGCTTAAAATTTCGGGACGAAATTTATTTAACGGGTAGGTACTGTATTGACCCGAAATTTTCCATGCTTATATATATTAATTGAGATTGATATTTACATGACTAAATATTTTCAACGTGTTAAGCAATCAAACTTGTTAAGACTTGATTAATTGAAATAGGTTTCAGACAGACAATTGACCACCCAAGTTGACCGGTGATTCACGAACGTTAAAACTTGTAAAAACTATACGATGATATATATATGGTTATATATATAGTTAACATGATTTTATTATAAGTAAGTATCTCATTAGGTATTTTAACAATGAGTTATGTATATAAAAATGAGACTATTAAATTAAGAAACTCGAAAACGATATATATAACGATTATCGTTATAACAACGTCTTAATAGGTACATATGAATCATATTAAGATATTGATACACTTGGTTAATTATGTTAAATGATAAGTAAATATATCATTAAGTGTATTAACAATGAACTACATATGTAAGAATAAGACTACTAACTTAATGATTTCGAAACGAGACATATATGTAACGATTATCGTTGTAACGACATTTAAATATATATATCATACTTAGATATATTATATATCATAATATGATGATAATGTAACAATTTAACATCTCATTTGATATATTAAACAATGGGTTAACAACATTTAACAAGATCGTTAACCTAAAGGTTTCAAAACAACATTTACATGTAACGACTAACGATGACTTAACGACTAAGTTAAAATGTATATACATGTAGTGTTTTAATATGTATTCATACACTTTTGAAAGACTTCAAGACACTTATCAAAATACTTCTACTTAACAAAAATTCTTACAATTACATCCTCGTTCAGTTTCATCAACAATTCTACTCGTATGCACCCGTATTCGTACTCGTACAATACACAGCTTTTAGATGTATGTACTATTGGTATATACACTCCAATGATAAGCTCTTAGCAGCCCATGTGAGTCACCTAACACATGTGGAACCATCATTTGGCAACTAGCATGAAATATCTCATAAAATTACAAAAATATTAGTAATCATTCATGACTTATTTACATGAAAACAAAATTACATATCCTTTATATCTAATCCATATACCAATGACCAAAAACACCTACAAATACTTTCATTCTTCAATTTTCTTCATCTAATTGATCTCTCTCAAGTTCCATCTTCAAGTTCTAAGTGTTCTTCATAAATTCCATAAGTATAGTTTCATAAAAATCAAGAATACTTCCAAGTTTGCAAGTCTACTTCCAAGCTTTCTAATCCATTCCAAGTAATCATCTAAGATCAAGGAACCTTTGTTATTTACAGTAGGTTATCTTTCTAATTCAAGGTAATATTCATATTCAAACTTTGATTCAATTTCTACAACTATAACAATCTTATTTCGAGTGAAAATCTTACTTGAACTTGTTTTCGTGTCATGATTCTGCTTCAAGAACTTTCAAGCCATCCAAGGATCCTTTGAAGCTAGATCCATTTTTCTCATTTCCAGTAGCTTTATCCAGAAAACTTGAGGTAGTAATGATGTTCATAACATCATTCGATTCATACATATAAAGCTATCTTATTCGAAGGTTTAAACTTGTAATCACTAGAACATAGTTTAGTTAATTCTAAACTTGTTCGCAAACAAAAGTTAATCCTTCTAACTTGACTTTTAAAATCAACTAAACACATGTTCTATATCTATATGATATGCTAACTTAATGATTTAAAACCGTAAAACACGAAAAACACTGTAAAACCGGATATACGCCGTTGTAGTAACACCGCGGGCTGTTTTGGGTTAGTTAATTAAAAACTATGATAAACTTTGATTTAAAAGTTGTTCTTCTGGGAAAATGATTTTTCATATGAACATGAAACTATATCCAAAAATCAAGGTTAAACTCAAAGTGGAAGTATGTTTTCTAAAATGGTCATCTAGACGTCGTTCTTTCGACTGAAATGACTACCTTTACAAAAATGACTTGTAACTTATATTTCCGACTATAAATGTATATTTTTTCTGTTTAGATTCATAAAATAGAGTTCAATATGAAACCATAGCAATTTGATTCACTCAAAACGGATTTAAAATGAAGAAGTTATGGGTAAAACAAGATTGGATATTTTTGATCTTTTTAGCTACGGGAAATTGTTTAACAAATCTATACAAATCATATCCTAGCTAACTTATATTGTATTATACATGTATTCTAATATATTATGTAATCTTGGGATACCATAGACACGTATGCAAATATTTTGACATATCATATCGACCCATGTATATATATTATTTGGAACAACCATAGACACTTTTTATGCAGTAATGTTGGAGTTAGCTATACAGGGTTGAGGTTGATTCCCAAAATATATATACTTTGAGTTGTGATCTAGCCTGAGACGTGTATACACTGGTTCGTGGATTGATTTAAGATAATATATATCGATTTATTTCTGTACATCTAACTGTGGACAACTAGTTGTAGGTTACTAACGAGGACAGCTGACTTAATACACTCAAATCTTTAAAACATAATAAAAATGGTTGTAATTATATTTTGATCATACTTTGATATATATGTACATATTTTTATAGGTTCGTGAATTGATCCGTGGCCAAGTCTTATTTCCGAGGAAGGAAATATCTGTGAAAGTGAGTTATAGTCCCACTTTTAAAATCTAATATTTTTGGGATGAGAATACATGCAGGTTTTATAAATGATTTACAAAATAGATACAAGTACGTGAAACTACATTCTATGGTTGAATTATCGAAATCAAATATGCCCATTTTTATTAAGTCTGGTAATCTAAGAATTAGGGAACAGACACCCTAATTGACGCGAATCCTAAAGATAGATCTATTGGGCCTAACAAACCCCACCCAAAGTACCGGATGCTTTAGTACTTCGAAATTTATATCATATCCGAAGGGTGTTGCGGAATGATGGGGATATTCTTATATATGCATCTTGTTAATGTCGGTTACCAGGTGTTCACCATATGAATGATTTTTATCTCTATGTATGGGATGTGTATTGAAATATGAAATCTTGTGGTCTATTGTTACGATTTGATATATATATATGTTAAACCTATAACTCACCAATATTTTTGTTGACGTTTAAAGCATGTTTATTCTCAGGTGAATACTAAGAGCTTCCGCTGTTGCATACTAAAATAAGGACAAGATTTGGAGTCCATGTTTGTATGATATCGTGTAAAAACTGCATTCAAGAAACATATGTCGATGTAATATATTTCTATTGTAAACCATTATGTAATGGTCGTGTGTAAACAGTATATTTTAGATTATCATTACTTGATAATCTATGTAATGTTTTTTTAAAACCTTTATTGATAAAATAAAGGTTATGGTTGTTTTAAAAATGAATGCAGTCTTTGAAAAACGTCTCATATAGAGGTCAAAACCTCGCAACGAAATCAATTAATATGGAACATTTATAATCAATATGAACGGGACATTTCACTTAACCCCTTTACTTTTATTAAAATACAAATCGAACCCCATACCAATATAACTATTAGACAAAATCTTATGAATAGTACTATTCACTTTTTCAATTTTCACAAACTTAACCCCTTTACTTTTATTAAAATACAAATCGAACCCCCACTTTATACTATTCTTTTTTCAATTTTCAAAAACTTAACCCCTTTACTTTTATTAAAATACAAGTACTATTCATAAGATTTTGTCTAATAGTTATATTGGTAATGGTAATGGTAATTATTATTAATCTCATCACTAACACCAAAAATACTAAATAATAACACCCACCACGCTTTACAGACTTGTACACTGTGCTAAAATAGTATGACTCACATAGGCCACTACTGTGCTAATTTTTTTTCTCCAACGATAAAAGACGCAACTTTCGTAAAAGGAACAACCCTTCAATGCTACCAAAAGATGTCCAAAAACATTCTTTTTTACAAAATAGATCAACTAACTTTTTTTAAAAAATAAAACCTGAATGCTAAAAGAAGCAACTTTCACAAAAGGAATAACCCTTCAATGTTAGATGTTGAAAAAAATTCTTTTTTACAAAATAGATCAAGACTTTTTTTTAACTAGCATTCAAAACGGAGCCCCCGGCGCAAAGCGAGGGCTCCACAACTAGTTATTATTATTAATCTTATGGTTCGGAGTATTATTAGTATTAGTATTTACATAAAATACTACGACGAGGTTCTGCTCGCGTGTTATCAAAACGGGTTTATGAGTGGGATAGAGCTAAGGAAATTATGGGTTATAGCTTTGGAAGTTATGGGTAATGTTCGGGGGTATACTCGTGAGGTCAATCTAGTGTTTATCATCTCCGTCGCATCTACGTACTTTCCTGCAATATTGAATCTCAATATTGATACGTGAGCACTCATAACTTAACTTTTATATATTAATAGTGTATCCTTGACTAGTGCTCGAGTATATAGGATTATGCATGCTTGTATATTTAATTTTGTCATTAGATATTTTATGATAAATTACGAATTTATTACATATGCGACTGAGATAAGATATATGATATGCATGTCGTTGGAAAGCTGTCGAAAAATTATTAACTTTTCATTTAGAAGTCGTGTGATTTCGATTAACAGATTAAAAGATATAGTCAACTGAATTATTATTAAGTTTAGTATTATTACTGTTAAAATGATTATCATTACTATCGTCGTTATTATCGTCGTTATTATTATCTGATTATTATTATTATTACTATCATTATAGTTATCAATATAGGTATTATCATTAAAATTGTTATTATTATTATCGTTATAATTAAAAATTATCATTTTTATAAAAACTATCATTTTATTATTTTAATCATTATTATTATTATTAAAAGTGTCATTAATATTAAAAATATCATTTTATTAAAATTAGCATATTTAATAGAAATATGATTGTTATTATAAAATATCATTATTATTACCATTTTAGTATTATTATTATTAAATTATCATTTTAAATAGAATTATCATTTTCATATAAAATACTAATATTATTATAGTTAAAATTAAAGAGAATTATTATTATTAAAAATTATCATTTTGAATAGAAGTATTATTTTAAAATATTATTATTGGTATCGTTAATATTAAAAAAAGTTATTTTTTAAAATTATCATGTTTGTTAGAAAATAATACTTTAAATCTTGAAAGTTATATATTCATTATCATTTTTGTTAATATTATTAATAACAACAATATTATTATTATTGTTATTATCATTAACATGAATATAATATTTTATCAGAAATATTATTATTATTATAATATTAGTATTACTACGAAAGATTATTATTTATTATCAAGGTTATTATTATCGTTATTAAATCTAAATATTATTATTATTATTATTAAAAATAATTAATATTATTTTAGTTATTATTATTATCATCAAATAAATAGGTGATACAAAGATATTTTTATCACACACGAGATAATTACATTTCACAATATTTTTATGATATTATGTAAACCTTATAAATTTTATATAAAAGTATATTTTGATCGTATATAGATTTTAATATAAAATTTTATAAATAATTTGTATTATTTACTATAATAAAATTTGATAGATATATTTAAATATATAAAATGACTATATTTAAGTTATATAATAAACACATATAGATTTTGGAAATCATTTCGAGTCAAGTTGACTTTTGTTGACTTTTGCATGATAATCTCGAGCATTAGGATTGTGATACACTACGACTTGACCTAAATTGTTAGACAGATATTGACCAACATATAAATATATATACTTAAAATAAGTTCGTGAATCCGAGGCCAACCTTGCACTTGTTCAAAGCCATCATATGCATAATTACTACGAAATACAATATAGTGAGTTTCATTTGATTCCCTTTTACTCTTTACATTTTTGGGACTGAGAATACATGCGCTGTTTTTATAACTGTTTTATTAAATGCTTTTGACATATATTTTTGAACTGAGAATACATGAACTGTTTTTTTATAAATGATTGACGAAATAGACACAAGTATTCAAAACTACATTCTATGATAGAATTATTTGGATTCAGAGGTTCGATTTCTATAAAGATTGTATTATCGACCATCGGTGAGATGATTTTGCATTGCACGACGTATTAGCTACCGAAATGGTTCGATTTAGTAGTTAGTAACGGTGAGATGATTTTGCATTGCACAACGCATTAGCTACCGTTTTAGCTACCCTCGGTGAGAAATTTTTGCATTGCACGATGCATTAGCTACCGTTGTAAAATTATTTACGGTGAGAAATTTTTGCATTGCACGATGCATTAGCTACCGTTATTGAAATTATATTGTATTAACTATCACAGTGAGATGATTTTGCATTGCACGATGCATTAGCTACCGTTGGTGAGTTGTTTTGAAAGGTTCCGGTGTTCTTCATATGAATGATTTTATAGTAGGAGTAGTCCTGCACAGATTGTTTTCTAAATATGAGTATCTTGTGGTCTATTATATTATTGGAAATGATTATTTATGACAAACTAATGAACTCACCAACCTTTTGGTTGACACTTTAAAGCATGTTTATTCTCAGGTATTAAAGAAATCTTCCGCTGTGCATTAGCTCATTTTAAGGATATTACTTGGAGTCATTCATGGCATATTTCAAAAGACGTTGCATTCGAGTCGTTGAGTTCATCTAGATTATTATTAAGTCAATTATAGTTGGATGTATTATGAAATGGTATGCATGCCATCAACTTTCGATGTAAAGAAAGTTTGTCTTTTAAAAACGAATGCAATGTTTGTAAAATGTATCATATAGAGGTCAAATACCTCGCGATGAAATCAACTATTGTGAATCATTTATAATGTATATGAATGGGTCCTCTCAGTTGGTATCAGAGCGGTGGTCTTAGCGAACTAGGTCTGCATTAGTGTGTCTAACTGATAGTCGTTAGGATACATTAGTGAGTCTGGACTTCGACCGTGTCTGCATGTCAAAAGTTTTGCTTATCATTTTTGTCGGAAATTATCTGCTTATCATCTTAAGTCTAAACGCGTCTTACTGCATTCATTACATTGATAGTGTATAGACAAAATTTATATCTTAGCGTAACTGCTAAATCATATCTTAGCGTATCTATTACTGTAAACTTTGCCTGATATATTCCGTAAATTCCTCCGTAATCTACGAAATCTTTTGCTCTATATATATATATATATATATATATATATATATATATATATATATATATATATATATATATATATATATATATATATATATATATATATATATATATAGATATTCTATGTAATTAGAATACCATCCGATAGTTAGAAAATCATTTCATATCGAAAAATCCTTTATTCAATCGTACGAAATGGAATTCGTCATTAGTTCAAGTCCCTCGGATTCCAAAATGGAATCCCACTTGAGCTCCGAAAGCAGTGTGACTGGAATAGATCAACCGATTAGCCATCATCTATTCTAGATGAATTGGGGATGGGTCCGTAGTCTACTTGGTCATTGGAGACAAGAAGAAGGTGATCCCTTCCATCTACCACATTGCCCTCTTGGTTAAGAACCTGAAGCGCTTACCGGCGAACCTGTCCGAAACACCATCTTCTCTCTCATTTCCAGAGTATCCCGTCATGATTATATACTATCTCAAATTATAGATCTTATTCATTAGCTCGTCCGAACTGACAAATATCCCGGTGTAATAGAAGAAGTCAATGAGCTTCGCGCTCGGGTAGTGGCTTTAGAGAATGTGGTACACAGGTTACAAGCACTAGCAGCAACACCGACATTAACGGTACCACCATCAACAACACCAACAGTACCATTACCACAACCAACAACAACCATATCGCAAACCTTAACTTCACAATCTGTCCAACGAGCATCGACGTCATACGCCCTGTAGATATCAAGGAGTACCAACAACAATAACCGATGAAGTATTGATTCATAACTTCATTGGAGAAACATTCTGCGGTGATTATGTAATCCCTAAAGTCTTAGAGATTATCTATGCTAGCCTTAACCATAAACCAGATGAGTAGAAACTCTGATCAGAATAGTACGTGATTTACAAGCGACACTTGCTACATAGGCAACACCAGTAGTACCGTTAGCATCACCAGCACAGTCAGTGCCGTCAGCATCGTCAGAATTAACAGTACCTATAACATCACAAGCTCCGCCAGTTCAAGAATCACCGTGGACATCATTACTAATCAACAACGCGTATAATGAAGTATGGATTACAGTAGTGAAATACTCTTTGAAGATTATGAAATCTCTAATGTTAGAGATTATTCA
This sequence comes from Rutidosis leptorrhynchoides, assembly GCF_046630445.1. Classification (NCBI taxonomy): domain Eukaryota; kingdom Viridiplantae; phylum Streptophyta; class Magnoliopsida; order Asterales; family Asteraceae; genus Rutidosis; species Rutidosis leptorrhynchoides. Next base: position 337,594,254 of record NC_092337.1, on the reverse strand, counting down.
TTTCTAACTCCAGCCTAAGATCAAATGAGCTTAATTTAGTATTAACTCATCAAATCTGTATTACATCTGAAGAAAATATACATATATTTTCATAAAGACTGTAATAAAATTCTCTGGTACAAATCATTATTTGTGAAAAAAAATTTAACGGGTAGGTAATACCCGAGAGATATATAAATTCACAATTAATATGTTACATTCTTCGAATCTGATTCAGCAAATCATTCATTATACTCCCTACTTTCACAACAATATACATTCTTTTACAGAAATCAAAACAACCATGCTCATTCAAAATCTAATTACATATTCTGATTTTGAAATCTCAGAATTCAACTCGAGATATAACCAAAATCATCACTCTTAAATCCTTACATCTTTCAAAGCTATACTTTGACTTTGAAAATGTGCTAGAACATCATCTCTATTCATAGAACCCAGAAAAATATTTGTATCATTCAAAATCCTAGAACATCATATGTATATTAACGATTATAATCTGTGTTCAAACCCTTCGAAATTCCTGAAGACACTTCAAATAATGAACAATCGAGATGATGATCCAACCACATATTAACCACAGTCTTGCACCTGAAAAGCTCTCGAAACCAAAGTCTTAGTTTAACACGTATCTGTGTCAGACCCTTTGGCAATTATTAGCAAAAATAACTTTGCGATTCCTTTTCAAATTAGCCAGTTTTGTCACAGCTCAAGCAAGTCAACTTCGACTTTTTAGTTGAAACAGTCTTATTATAACCTCGATGTTGACATTACCCTTTCGTCATCGTTACCGAAGAACCTTTTATATCTCATCACATTAACAATAAACTTACCAACAACTTCACTGATCTTTGACTTTCCGAAAAATCATGATATTTATCAAAACCCCATCATTTACTCATCCGCATCTTGTAACAAGAATTGTCATGCCAATTACTGAGATTCAGCAATTAGTATTTTGAAATCTCGCAGCATGTTACACCAACAATTATATGTGTACATATAACGTCTATCTCCTAGACTTATATACTTCGAATGTGAAGTTTCTGAAAAACATCCTAAACTGCGAACTAGTTCTCCGAATTTTGGAAAATGCTGATGAAGAAGCAAAAAATGTAAACGACTTTAACAGCCGAGAGTTGATGATAAAGAATAAGGTGTTGGAAAAGCTCAGAAAAGGAGAAGGTTTGGAACTAGAAAATGGATTGAGCAAACCATGAAGGAGGCTGTGGACAAATCACAAAGACTAAACCTGCCTTCAAAGAATCCAAATGATTCAGTGTCTGCTGAAGTCATTAACGAACACCTTGCTCCTTACCCTAAACCCTTGAGGACAATATTCTTCATCATCCTCTAACCTTAGATATTCTAAGATATCATCGTATCTTTCATTATAAATATCCTTGATATTTCTGAAGATATATTCATAACTTTTCTCATATGAGATTATTTATCTCTTCGCGCTACTTGTGTTACATCATAAAAGAAACTATTTTAGTTTCTAAATTCTGAAACCTTCAAGTGCAAAATATGAATGTTTTTGAAGTAGTGTTGGAAACTGAAGCATGAGTTAGTATAATATAATGACATTTGATCAACGTGATTACGTGATTATATTACAGTAAGTCATGCTGAGTTTCTAAATGGAACGTGATGATTCAGATCATAACGTCATCATGTGCCATGTTACACGACTCTTGTATTCTATTAATCTATAAAAATATCAAGAAAATATTTTCTTGATGACTCGGTCTTTTCCGAGGTATTCTGGTAATTTGACCAATCAAGTTCGTGCCATTACGATTCCTTTCTTAGAACATTAACTATGTTCATTTCAAAATCCATACCTACAAATTCTGGACTATTATTCGCTTGACTTGAAGTCGGGATGGGGAGACAAAAGTATGGAACTCTTGAATATAAAAGAAAATATAAAGCTCAACAACAACACATAAATTACAAACCGTGCATATCAATACGTATTGCCACGTAAAGGCACGGGAGAATTAAAATTACTATAACCCCAAGGTAATAGTAGAAATAAATAAAATCCTCCGGTGGTAGATGAAAAAGAAGAATGACAGATATGAAAGTGAGGAGTATATCAAGAATCAGTATTGGATGGATCATATTGATGAATACTTTAAAATATGAGTTGAGGGAAAAAGAATAGAAGGTGTGAGTTGTAAGGAAACGAAGAAGGTGGATTTATAGTGAAATATCTGACAGAGAAATCGAGATGGATTATCGCATTTAAAGCGGATCCTAATTTCCTTAATTACCGAAGAACCAAATCTTATTATCAAGATTTCCTCTAAATCCCTTGAATTCCGAAAATCAACCGTGACTACGTCACCGGTTAAAACTAACTTACATTTACTCATTTCACTCTTTTATGATAACTTCACTCATACTCTTCACATAAACAGATTGTTTTATCCATATTACTTAATGATGATAAAATTCTATTTCTCAACTCATATTTGTCATGAAAATATTCTTATTGTTATCCATGACGACCTCGATTAAATTCCGGGGACGAAATTTCTTTAACGGGTAGGTACTGTGACAACCCGGAAATTTCCAACCAAATTTAAACTTTGATCTTTATATGTTTCCGACTCGATAAGCAAAATCTGTAATGTTGAATCTCAAGAATTTTAAACTATGTTCATACATTCATTTAACCTCGACCAAATTTCGACGATTTAAGAACCATTATATGAACGGATATGATTATATATGTATATGTGTATATACTATAACTTGAAAACATTAACAAAGTATTAGATGTATAATACTTTACATGAACGTATTTGTTTCAAAATATATTTAATAAAAGTATTGACAGAATTAGAAGATAATATCAAATGATTGATTTATCAGCTACATTGTATGATTACAAGTCTCTGTTGAGAGGTCCACTTTGATTTAAGAAACCTTTTCCTTTTATCGGTATTCGGAATATTTGGTAAGATAATTTACAAAAATGTCATTAACAAGTGTTAGTCAAAAGTTAGTAAAGATTCCCGTGTAATTTTCAAAAGCGTGCTTTACTTTGATTGCCTCGTATCCCTTGATAAATTAATTATTTAGTTTTCATATTATTAAAAATATTATTTGATATAATAACTTCTATTATTTAAAAACGAGTTTTGATTATATAAAACTAACTTTGAAATATAATTAGTTTTGAAAAACTATATATTATATTGTAAATAAATATTTCAAATTTATAATTCAAAATGAAAATATATGTATATATATATATATATATTTTTTTTTCCAATGTAATAAAATTTAATATTAAGATCATTATAAAATGTTTTGAGTTAAAAATAATACTAATATATATATGGGTATATGTATATATAACAAGACGTTGATTTATAAAAGCTATTGACCAAAACACTCTAACATTCAAGTTACACTTCGAATGAGTTAGTTATTGATAAGTTAAGTCTCTATTTTTGTTAAAGGTACACATCACGAAATGTAAAATGCTAGTTTTCTGAGTGTACGAAAAGCCGTTCGAGAAACCGAAACTAAGACATAAGTTGTGTGACAATGTACGAGTCATCGGAACTAAATTTATGTTCTAACTATGTACATAAATATAATATAATATATAAATAATTATATAAATTAAATATATAAATTAAATAAATATATATTATATATATAAAAACTGTCGGTAAGTTTTGGTTGGTCAAACATGAGTTGGTACATCAGGCCATGCGATCGCATGGCAAGATGCCTACAAAACCATGTTATCGCATGGTGGAGTAGGTGGCAGCACATCTCTTTATAAACGGGCGAAATTCAGTTTCAGTTTTCATTTTCATTCATCTATCTATCGTGTACTACATACATATATATTATATTTATATATTATTATTATTATTATTATTATTATTATTATTATTATTATTATTATTATTATTATTATTATTATTATTAAGATTAATATTATTATTATTAATCTTATGGTTCGGAGTATTATTAGTATTAGTATTTACATAAAATACTACGACGAGGTTCTGCTCGCGTGTTTTCAAAACGGGTTTATGAGTGGGATAGAGCTAAGGAAATTATGGGTTATAGCTTTGGAAGTTATGGGTAATGTTCAGGGGTATACTCGTGAGGTCAATCTAGTGTTTATCATCTCCGTCGCGTCTACGTACTTTCTTGCAATATTGAATCTTATTATTGATACGTGAGCACTCATAACTTAACTTTTATATATTAATAGTGTATCCTTGACTAGTGCTCGAGTATATAGGATTATGCCTGCTTGTATATTTAATTTTGTCATTAGATAGTTTATGATAAATTACGAATTTATTACATATACGACTGAGATAAGGTATATGATATGCATGTCATTGGAAAGGTGTCGAAAAATTATTAACTTTTCATTTAGAAGTCATGTGATTTAGATGAATGGATTAAAAGATATAGTCAACTGAATTATTATTAAGTTTAGTAATATTACTGTTAAAATGATTATCATTACTATCGTCGTTATTATCGTCGTTATTATTATCTGATTATTATTATTATTATCATTATAGTTATCAATATAGGTATTATCATTAAAATTGTTATTATTATTATCGTTATTATTAAAAATTATCATTTTTATAAAAACTATCATTTTATTATTTTTATCATTGTTATTATTATTATTAAAAGTGTCATTAATATTAAAACTATCATTTTATTAAAATTAGCATTTTTAATAGAAATATGATTGTTATTATAAAATATCATTATTATTACGATTTTAGTATTATTATTATTATTAAAATTATCATTTTAAATAGAATTATCATTTTCATATAAAATACTAATATTATTATAGTTAAAATTAAAGAGAATCATTATTATTAAAAATTATAATTTTGAATAGAAGTATTATTTTAAAATATTATTATTGGTATCGTTAATATTAAAAAAAAGTTATTTTTAAAATTATCATGTTTGTTTATATATTCATTATCATTTTTGTTAATATTATTAATAACAACAATATTATTATTATTGTTATTATCATTAACATGAATATAATATTTTATCAGAAATATTATTATTATTATAACATTAGTGTTACTACGAAAAATTATTATTTATTATCATGGTTATTATTATCGTTATTAAATCTAAATATTATTATTATTATTATTATTATATTATTATTATTATTATTATTATTAAAAATAATTAATATTATTTTAGTTATTATTATTATCATCAAATAAATAGGTGATACAAAAATATTTTTATCACACACGAGATAATTACATTTCACAATATTTTTATGATATTATGTAAACCTTATAAATTTTATATAAAAGTATATTTTTATAGTATATAGATTTTAATATAAAATTTTATAAATAAATTGTATTATTTACTATAATAAAATTTGATAGATATATTTAAATATATAAAATGACTATATTTAAGTTATATAATAAACACGTATAGATTTTGGAAATCATTTTGAGTCAAGTTTACTTTTGTTGACTTTTGCATGATAATCTCGAGCATCAGGATTGTGATACACTACGACTTGACCTAAATTGTTAGACAAATATTGACCAACATATAAATATATATACTTAATATATGTTCGTGAATCCGAGGCCAACCTTGCACTTGTTCAAAGCCATCATATGCATAATTACTACGAAATACAATATAGTGAGTTTCATTTGATTCCCTTTTACTCTTTACATTTTTGGGGCTGAGAATACATGCGCTGTTTTTATAACTGTTTTATTAAATGCTTTTGAGATATATTTTTGAACTGAGAATACATGAACTGTTTTTTTATAAATGATTGATGAAATAGACACAAGTATTCAAAACTACATTCTATGATAGAATTATTTGGATTCAGAGGTTCGATTTCTATAAAAATTGTTATCGACCATCGGTGAGATGATTTTGCATTGCACGATGCATTAGCTACCGAAATGGTTCGATTTAGTAGTTAGTAATTGTGAGATGATTTTGCATTGCACGACACATTAGCTACCGTTTTAGCTACCCTCGGTGAGAAATTTTTGCATTGCACGATGCATTAGCTACCGTTGTAAAATTATTTACGGTGAGAAATTTTTGCATTGCACGATGCATTAGCTACCGTTATTGAAATTATATTGTATTAACTACCACGGTGAGATGATTTTGCATTGCACGACACATTATCTACCGTTGGTGAGTTATTTTGAAAGGTTCCAGTGTTCTTCATATGAATGATTTTATAGCAGGAGTAGACCTGCACAGATTGTTTTCTAAATATGAGTATCTTGTGGTCTATTATATTATTAGAAATGATTGTTTTTGACAAACTAATGAACTCACCAACCTTTTGGTTGACACTTTAAAGCATGTTTATTCTCAGGTATTAAAGAAATCTTTCGCTGTGCATTAGCTCATTTTAAGGATATTACTTGGAGTCATTCGTGGCATATTTCAAAAGACGTTGCATTCGAGTCGTTGAGTTCATCAAGATTATTATTATTAAGTCAATTATAGTTGGATGTATTATGAAATGGTATGCATGCCGTCAACTTTCGATGTAAAGAAAGTTTGTCTTTTAAAAACGAATGCAATGTTTGTAAAATGTATCATATAGAGGTCAAATACCTCGCGATGAAATCAACTATTGTGAATCGTTTATAATGTATATGAACGGGTCCTCTCATCTACCTTTTTCAGATTCACCTGGATTCCCTTTCTGGTGATATAATACCCAAGAAATTTTTCTTCTTCGACTCCAAAAGAACATATCTTTGGGTTCAACTTCATGTTTATTGCCCGAAGCCTGTCCAAAGTTTCCTGGATGTCCTCTATCAAATTTTCTTCTTTTCGACTTTTGATTACCATGTCATCCACATAGGCTTCCAGATTTCTTCCTAGCTAATTATGAAAGGCTTTGTCGACGAGCCTTTGATAAGTTGCCCCTGCATTTTTTAAACCGAAGGGCATCTTTTGATAGCAATAAATTCCCTTGCTGGTGAAGAAAGACATTTTTTCTTCGTCCTCCGTAGCCATTTTGATCTGATGATACCCTTTGTAAGCATCCAAGAAGCTTTTGTATCGATACCGGTTTAGGGATTCGACTTTTCAATCGATTTCGGGTAGGGGGTAACAATCTTTGGGACATGCTTTGTTGATGTTGGTGAAATCGACGCACATTCTCCACCCTCCGTCTGATTTCTTTACCATTACTGGATTAGCGACCCACGAAGGATATTTAGCTTCGCGAATTATTCCTGCTTTTAGCAGACCTTCTACTTCCTTATAGGCAGCTTCGTCTCTTTCTGGTGCCAAGTTCCATTTTTTCTGATGCACTGGTTCAAGGTGCTTGTGCTCATTGAGTCGATGCTCCGTTACGAAGGGTGACCCCTGTATATTGATGGTTCGTGGTATCCCAGTCATATCGCTGTTTTCCTAAGCAAATACATCCACATTGGCTTGTAGTAACTTTCGGAGCTTTTGTTTGGTAGATGCTGGCAAGTTCTTTCCTATGTTGATCTCCTGATCCTGAAACATCGAATTCACTGATATCTTTTCTACCTGGGGATCTTCCTTCGAAGCTTCTAGGATGCACTCGGTTGGTTCTTTCATTGTTTCTTTTATGGACAAGATCACCTTATTCCTGTCATATGTTGATGCGAGGGTTCCGATCCCTTCGTGGGTATGAAATTTGTCCATTTGATGTACTGTGGATACGATTATACCCATCTTTTTCATAGCTACCCTCCCAAGCAGAATGTTATGTGGGGAGTTTGCTCGGACAACCACGAAATCAATGGTTTCAGTCCTTGTTAATGGTGGCTCCCCTATCGTGAAGTTGGGTTCAATTTCTCCGATAGGCCAACACCTTTCTCCGGAGAATCCTACTAAGGGTACTCTTGGGGCACCCAACCGTGCTCTGATTGCGGGACTTAGTCATTCGAAGCAGTGTTCGTACATTACATCACAAGCACTTCCACTGTCAAGGTATATCCTTCGTACCTCTCTGTTGAAAATCTTTCCATTTATGGTGACCGGTAGGTCCGAAGGACATATGGTATCAAGGGCTGGGAACGATACTTCACTCCATTCTCTGACGATACGACATCTTTCTCTTTTCTTACAAGGCTGGTGTGCATATATTGCCAGGATTACATTTTCTGCTGCTTGCCTCGTGTCTTCCATTTTCTTTTCCTGTACCCTCTCTTTCTTTAGTTCTCGGATTCCTTTTATGAGATGGGATAGTTTGCCCGACTTAACATCCTCCTCAATGGCTGTTTTGAGGTTGAAGCATTCATCCGTATCGTGCCCAAAATCATTGTGGAAGTCACAAAACTTGGTCATGTATCTATTCCTCCCTCTGTTGGAAATCTTTCCCGGGGCTTTGAACTTGTTGGCTGCTTTTTCCGTTGCTAGGATTTCCTTGGGGGTTTTTATCAACGCCCCTAGGATCCCGGCTCCGGTTTCTCTTCGGTAAGGGTGAAATCTCCATTTATCCTCCTTCCTACCATGTTTGTCATCCCTTCTTTCTGATTTTTCTTTTCGCGTATTCATGGGAGCATCGTCTAGGACGTAGTTAACTGCTATTTCCTTAGCATTTAACCACTTATATGCCTTTTCTAACAAAGCTTCGTAAGTGCTTGGTAGGTCTCGGCTAAGGTGTTCAATGAGAGGTCTGACCCTAGATCCATAAAGCAACCCAGATATTCTTTGGGATTCTGGTAGGTTGGGAATTTATTGAGTTTCGTTGGTATACCTAGTGAGGAAGGCTCTAGAACCTTCGCTATCTTTTTGCTTTATCCCATGAGCGACCACATGATTCTTTTTGTGTCGCTTTTGCTGACTAAACTTAGACCTAAATTGCCGTTTTAGGTCATCGAAGCTAGCTACAGAGTCTTTTGGTAGGGAGTCAAACCAGACCCTAGCATCCCTCTTTAACATGTAAGAGAATGCGTGACATGCTACATGTATGTCCCATTTGGCCATTCGTGCTGCACCCTCGAATATACTAAGGAAATCATCTGGGTCATCTTTTCCTTCGTAGTAAATTAGGTGTGCGGGTATTTTCATTCCATCGGGGAATGCACAGTTTTGGATGTAGGGCACAAACGGAGTTTTTTGATTTATCCAGAAGTTGTTGTTGGCCTCGATCGGGGGTAGTATCTGGTGACCTTGGGCGCAACACATTCCCCCCTGGTTAGGAGGATATATCTAGGTGGTGGTCATTTGTTGTGGTGGATGGTTCCAATTTTGGAAGTATGCATGGCTGGTTACTGGTGGTGCCGAAGCGTTTGGTTGGTTGCTCACAGGGGTTGTTTCTACACATGGTATGTTGGGGGTGACATGAGAGTTTCCTTTGGCCCATACATATTGGTTTGGTTGCCCGAAGCTACCCCAGCTCGGGTGAGGCGGTGGTACATGCCTATTTGGTGCCTGGGTTGCTATGGACACAGTCGGAGCTGACGCATTACAAGTGTAGAGGGGTGCAGTAGGTATAGTTAGGGTTACCTGAGATATGCTGGGGGTTTCCCCTGCTCGAGTCATAGCTTCTACTGACGAGTTTGCTGGTGGGTTCCTAGGCTGTGAATTTTGATTTGGAGGTTCCATTTCCATCTCCTCGTCATAATCCTCGCTTTCATATGTTAGCACCCTTCTACTTTGTAAGATCCCCGTGTCCCTTAACTCTTTATCACCGATCTGATATGATCGTAATTATTCAAGACGAAGGTCTTATCTATCAACGGTGGTGGTTCTGCGGAATGCGAGCCATGGGGGTTCGTTGAGACTAATATGGCGGGAGTGGCTGGTGACCTGGTCAAGGTCCCCACAGTTGAGAACTCTAGCTGTGTTGAATCTGAGGTTTGTGTTATTCTAGGTGGTGTGAAACCCGGAGGTATGTGACTGGAGTCCGCCATGGCGTCGGTTCTTGCTCAACAAAATGAATAAGATGTGGGTCCCAAGGATGGCGCCAATTGTTTATACAATAACTGGCGATTAGTATTGATATGGGGATATGCAAGTCACAGATATTGAGATTGAGTGATTATGATTTTGGTTTTGTTCGTTGGCGATTTCCCGAAGGTAACAATCAGAGGATTGTTGTACGCCACCGAAGCAAATGATATAACATGATTGTGTTATTATGTATGTATTTCTTGAATGTGGAATGTTTCCTGCATTTTATTCTATTTATAAGTGGGATAGAGCGGCTTCCTATACCAGCTCGCTAGTTCCCAATGATTTTGGATCACTAGTTGATTTTCCCTTTTGGTAAACCTGCTGAGGAAAGTGAGCTTGTCCCTTTCCTTTGTGGTACAGGCGTGCACCGAGCTAGGAATAGTTTCGCTAGCTTGACTTTGTAATTGACCGAGGTTTTATGGGCTCTAAGATCACTATTGTTGCTCTGATTCCAGGACCTCGTTCACTGTAGCTAAAGTTTTTCTTCGTTCTATATATTGTGGCCAGATACTCCGAAGCAAACTGCGAAGCTGGTAAACGAGCCGGAGGTGGGGTACACTATCATTACGAATTTATAAGGTACTTGAAATAAAAAGTGTCATACATATAGATGAATAAGCATAAAATTATGTAATAAATACGTGCACAAGTACATGCAATCTGGTGATTCCTCTAAAATGGGATACGGTTCTTTTGGTATATGAAAAGGGAGGGCTAAATATCAGGTCACTTGTTAATAAAGACCGGGCTTTACTCAGTAAATGGTGATGATGTTTTAGAATTGAACATAACTCCCTTTGGGTTAAGGTTATTAAAAGCATTTATGGCATGGACGGTGGGCTTTGTTCAGGTTATATCGTCAACTCAAAGCCTACTAACTCTACATGGTCCTTAATTATTAAAAATGGTTTTAGCTTAGATTCATTAAATGTACAATTTTCTTCTTCTTTCAAAAAGTGTGTTTCTGATTGAAAACTTACTAGTTTTTGAATGAAATCTGGATGGGTGATACCAAACTTAAGGATAAATTTGTTTCGATTGGATTTAAACCAAAATGTCACCATTTACAATCGGGTACGATGGGAAAACAACAACGTAATTAACCATAGGTGTTGGTCCCGAGAAATCTCCGGTAGACTTCATGGGGACCTCACCAATATTTCTAATGAGTTGTCTAGTTTTGTGTAATCTAATAAGATAGCGGATGAATGGAGCTGGAGGCTAGCTGCTCATGACATATTTTCGGTGTGGGAGCTAACTCGGATCATTGAACCGGCTGCTACGCCTACATCAGACTTGGAGGCTGAAACCATAACAAATCACTTGGTGCCTATTAATATTATTATTTTTACATGGAGGGCTAGACGCAAAATGATCCATGTTCGAACCGAGCTAGATAAAAGAGGCATCGATTTGGATTCCACTCGATGTCCTGTTTGCAATGATAATCTGGAGTTCGTGGATCACATTTTACTCTCATGTTGTTTTGCAAAGCAATTATGGGAACACATATTTAAATGGTGGAGGTATGATTTGCCTGCTAAATTATCTTTAGAAGCACTTCTTTTGGGTGCAGGGATCCCTTTCACATGCCCAAATGTTGAATATACATGGCAAGCGGTTATTTGGGTTGCGTGTTATCTCATTTGGCAAAATAGAAATGATATGGTATTCAATAACAACAAAAAGGTCGCTCATGTTCTTGTTAATGAAATAAAAATAAAGAGTTATGAATGGATCTCCTGCTAAAGAAAATTGTTTGGACTGGAATGATTGGATCAACTCTCCTCTTGATTGCGTGGGTCCGTTGGCCGACCGGAATGGAATTGGTTAAATTACATTAATATTATTTGTACGTGAAATATCGTGTATAATGGCCAGGAGTAGGTCATGACTGTGCTCATTCATGTTTATTTGTTTATAGGCTTTTCGAGTATGCAAATGATCCCTCAATTTCCTAAAGTTAAGACTCTAAATGGTGGGTTAGGGTTCACCTTATTGTCAGATTTTTTGGCACTGTGTTTCTCTAGTTCTCCAGCTTGTTTCAAGTCAGAGTTTTAGTTTTGAGTGTTTTGGTCGGTCAGAATTTTGCATGTTATATAATTGTAATCTTGTGTATTGTACATTCCATCTATATTAATAAAATTATTTGCTTTATAAAAAAAATCTGATCTTGTGTACTATATTTGTAGGACTCATGATTAGTTGTTACAGTATAATTTATCGTCTCTAAGTTTACAACTTTGTTTAATGTACCTTTAATTTAAGACTTTTAATGTATGTGCTTTTCATTTGTTAATTTGTTTAATGTAGTACAAGTTTATGAATTTATTTTAATCTATGTTGTAAGTAACTAGAGGGGGTGAATAGTTACTTAATGCGATTTTCATAACTTTTTCGATTTAGAACTTGAGATTACTATAGTGTGATTTGATTTGTTTGTTCACAAGTAAAGTAAATGCAAAAATAAGTGATTAGAGAACAAACACGGAGATTTATAGTGGTTCGGGAAGATGTTCACTAATTTTCCTTAATCCACTCCTCAATTCTAATGAATTGAGAGTTAGTTTCACTATGATGCTCCAACTCGGTGGAGTGTCCGGATACAACACTAGCTCCTCGATAAGCCGCAACTTATGAACCCTTACGTCCCTTTGAAGAATTCACAATCACCAGATGCTCTTACCACAAGATCCTAATGCTCCAACTAAGTGAAACCTCACATATCTTCTATATCCCTTTAAGAAGATAGTTTACAAGTAAACTCACAACTAAGTTTACAATCATTCTTGCTTGAATCACTCTAAATAGATTACAATAGTATTTGAATGATATTAAATGTATGAAAATGTAAGTGCAAGAGGTGAGTCTTCAATTGCTCCAAGGTTTGGCTTTTATAGGCAAGAGGAAATCAAACCCGGACACGTGCGGTTCACCTCACGGTCGACCATGGGTCGACCGTGCAGGTCTCTAACTTTTGAATTTGTAGCCGTTTGAGATCTTTAACTTTGTCATTTTGTCTTATTGGATGACTGCAATTAGATGCCAAAAAACATCTGAAAAGACCTGCATTACCCCTTTTATATTGGATGTATTCTTTGAGGTTGACCTTAGCTTAAAAGAGGAAAGTCACATTGTACTAGTGGTGTGTCATTGATTTCTCTTTACGGCAAATGCAGAATTTTGATCCGTTGACAACCACAAGCTTCCAAACTTCAAGTCACAAGTCTTCAAGGCTTTTGTCAACATTTAGTTTGCAAGTATATGCATTCATTTGTTACTTACAACCTTCCAAATAAGACCCATTTGTTTTTACATGAAAACTTTTGGGAGTTTACACTAAACTCCTATTAACCATGTAAGTAATGGTTAATAGTTAATCAAGTGGAGAGCATCTCTTTAGTTAGGTTTTTAGTGACCATCATAATCATGTCTATATTTTTTTAAGATTCAAACGGATGACTTTGCAAAAAGGACTCTTAGCAATACTTATGTGTTTAACATTAATCACAAGCTAAAGTGTCATTAAGACGTCATTAAGTGTGATTAACCAATATTAGCGTTTTAGTGACCAAAACCCAGTTGAATTTAAATGATGCAACTATTGTAAGAATGTTTAAATGAGTTTCATAATTTATAGATGCCTCGAAGTAGTCGAACTAAAATTGTACAGTGGAAACTGCGGTCGACCCATAGTTGACCGTGGAGTCGATCGTGCACCTTGTTCCTCAGAACCAAGATACAGGGCATCCACGGTCTGACCTGCGATCGACCGTGGACCCAGCCGTGCTTATCCAGGATTTTATAAATGACTCTTTTGACTTTGTTATTATGTGTATTGGTCGTTTGATAGAGATTGTGTAGTCTCGTAAACTTGTGTTGTTCTATACGCTTTTTAAGCATATAAGACTTGGTGTCATCATCAAAATAAAGTGATTGATATTTGAATATTATCATTGGATCACTAACCTGTAGCGACCCGACCAAAACATATTTGACGGCGCCGTCTACTTAGGTCCCGTTACGTGGTCATAAGTCTTTAAAACAACGTTTGACCAAAAGATATGTCGCATTCATTTCAAATGTAAAGATTGTTCAAAGTTTACAAGAATAGTTCCACCACAAGTTACGATACAAAGTTTTAAGTACAAATGAAACTTATGCGACACAATTTGAAAGTAGCCAAAAGACGCTCCATGTATGCATATATACTCGACATCCAATGCAAGTATCAAAATAATGAGCGGAAGCATGTAACACATATCGTTCAAAGACCTGAGAAAAACATAGAAATCCGTCAACGAAAACGTTGGTGAAATCATAGGTTTAAGTAAGTAAGTACAAGTGAACCACAAGATTTGCATCAATGAAATAATAGTAATACATTCCAAAAGTTTGTTTCACGAGCACCCAATTATCAATGCTTAACATTTCTCCCATTGAACCCCATCACTTAGTGCTAGAACATACACTGTTTCTCGAAAATATATTTCATTCGTAAACGGTAGCGAACCGTTTGAATGAGGGTTTGTCAAACCCATATGGATCCATACAACATAAGTTCTCGCTTACACCCGGCAAGTGTAACTAATGATAATCGAATTAAGGATTTTGTTCTAAACTCGTATGTAGAATGTTTGTTTTCCTGTACTTGTGTTCACTTAGTAAAGAAATGTTTATGTTTTCTCATCCCAAATGTAAGTTCAAAAAGAGTAAAAGTGGGACTATGATCTCACCTTGAGTGCACGAGTAGTAAAGTACTTCAACAAGTAAACGTGTGCAAAGAACAATGCTAGTCTTGACCTAAACAATAGGTTGTATCAATAACGGTAAGCACGATAGGTCAAAGATGTTCAATTAGTCCTATGGCTCGTTAAGACTCGATCATAATAGCATGTGAATCAAATTGTCATGTTTCATGCAAGGTACAATTATAAAAACATGTTAGAACGATTGCACAATTATTTGGTTAAGTTTGATTAAAAGTCAACTTGGTCGGGTCAAAGTCAACGGAAAAGTCAACGGGGTCGGGTTGGGTATCCGACAATTTTTCTAAGTTATATAATCATATATGAGCATGTTGGCCAAGTTTCATGTTAATCGGAGGTCCGTAGCATAGCAAACATTTTTATGTCAAATGACCAAAGCAAACAGCCAGTTTTAGTACAATGGGACGGCGTCCCAAATGGCTAGACGGCGTCCCACAATGAAGGGTGGGACGGCGTCCTGATATCCTAGACGGCGTCTAGGTTCAAAAGGTGGGACGGCGTCCCCAGTATCTGGACGGCGTCCTGATCGGTTTCCAGGCCCTGTTTGCTGTATTCCTCAAATGGACGAACCAAAACACAAACAATCACATTTTATGATCCGCAAACAATTAGAACATGTATTTTATATCATCGGAAAGCTCTTTCGACAAGGAAAGCAACTAAGCACTTTTCATCAAGCAAAAACATCATATACTATAACCGAAATCCTGCCAAGTGATCAATAGAGGTTTATTTTCAAGTTTCAAGTTTATCAATTGCAATTTAAGTTTCGGGAATCCAATTTATACATATGATATGCCGTTTTGAAGGTAATGAAACATGTAATACAACTAAACACTTATCAATAACATTAACAAGCATTTAACGCATCAAAAGTTCGTTTTAAGAGTTGTCAACCCTAACCAAAAGTTCACAAAATCAATAATCGCGTTTATGAAGTTTCTTTAATCAATCTATACATCAAAATGAAGCTAATGATACTAGTAACACTTTTAAAACATGCACATTAACAATCTAATAACATTTGATCATCCAAAATCAAGGATTTAGCAAGTAATTTTCATAATGAACTAGTTACACCAAAAACAACAAATCGAGCATACAAATTACATACACGACATCACAATGAGCCATAGACACTAATTAACATACTTTTAAGTCAAGAACACAAATTTAAAGAAAACTAGTGTTTTAGAAATGTTACCCAAACGAGATGAAGTTGGTACCAAAATGAAGAGGATGAAGAGAGGATCACGAATATGTAATTTATTTTGTTGTAAGCCTCCTAGATCGAATTTAGATGATGATTGAATGAATTTGGAAATTGGGTGTGTTCTTACTAGAGAGAAAGAGAGAGAGAGAGAGATGGTTGAATGGTGGTGATTGGGGTGGACTAGGTGACCTAGTCAACTAGTTTGCCCCGTGTCAATTTTAGTCCCTCGAGTTTGTAGTCGGGTGCGGAAAATACCTAAACGGAATATTTTAAAACGCGTATTAATGGGAGATGTTATAAACATATAACGGAGTTTAAATTAGTATAACGGAAAAGAAAACGGAAAAAGGCGGGATGTTACATTACCTACTCCTTAAAAGAAATTTCGTCCCGAAATTTAAGTAGGCGTAGTAGTCGTTGTTTCTTCCTCGAGATCTTGCGTTTCCGAATTCACGAATAGATGAGGATACTTCCTTTGCATTTGATCTTGTCTTTCCCAAGTAAACTCGGGTCCCCTTTTGGCGTTCCGACGGACTTTAACAATCGGGATTCGGCTTTGTTTCAATGTCTTGACGGAGGTGTCCACAATTTCAACCGGTTCCTCCACGAAATGAAGTTTGTCATCAATGGTAAGCTCCTCGAGAGGAATGACGATATCGGGTTCGGCAAGACACTTTTTCAAGTTGGATACATGGAAAGTAGGATGAACGGAGCTCAATTGAGGCGGAAGATCTAAACGATAAGCAACGATTCCAATACGCTCCAAGATTTCGAAAGGACCAATATACCGCGGATTTAGCTTCCCGCGTTTCCCAAAACGGATTACACCCTTCCAAGGTGCGACTTTTAACATTACT
The DNA here is from genome assembly GCF_046630445.1 of Rutidosis leptorrhynchoides. Lineage (NCBI taxonomy): Eukaryota > Viridiplantae > Streptophyta > Magnoliopsida > Asterales > Asteraceae > Rutidosis > Rutidosis leptorrhynchoides. The sequence goes on along the minus strand of NC_092337.1, from coordinate 337,577,428 downwards.
CGGTCACCGACTTGAAATTCAAGATCGTTGCGTCGTTTGTCGGTATAGCTCTTTTGACGACTTCGGGCCGTCCTAAGCCTATCTCGGATTTGAATGATTTTCTCGGTGGTTTCGTGAATGAGTTCGGGTCCGGTGATTTGCACGTCGCCTACCTCGGCCCAACAAAGAGGTGAACGACATTTGCGGCCATATAGCGCTTCAAAAAGTGCGGCTTTAATACTCGCGTGATAACTATTGTTATAAGAGAACTCGGCGAGAGGTAAGTGCTTGTCCCAAGCTTTTCCGAAATCAACCACGCAAGCTCGTAACATGTCTTCTAAGGTTTGAATTGTACGTTCGCTTTGTCCATCGGTTTGAGGATGATATGCGGTGCTCATGTCTAAACGCGTTCCCAACGCTTCTTGCAATGTACGCCAAAATCTAGAAACGAAACGGCCATCTCGGTCGGAGATAATCGATAAAGGTACACCGTGTCGGGCTACGATCTCCTTAATGTAAAGTTGTGCAAGTTTCTCCATTTTGTCTGTTTCTTTCATGGCAAGGAAGTGTGCGGATTTGGTGAGACGGTCAACAATAACCCAAATGGTATCATAACCGCCCGTCGTTTTTGGTAGCTTGGTGATAAAATCCATCGTTATCCTTTCCCACTTCCATTGCGGGATCTCGGGTTGTTGAAGTAATCCGGACGGTCTTTGGTGTTCGGCTTTGACTTTGGAACATGTCAAACACTTGGAAACATAAGTAGCTACGTCCCTTTTGATGTTCGGCCACCAATATAGTTGTTTAAGGTCGTGGTACATCTTATTGGCACCGGGGTGAATCGAGTATCGTGACTTATGGGCTTCATCTAAAATAAGGCTTCGTAGGTCCCCATAACTAGGCACCCAAATCCTTCCGGCGTAATATCGGAGTCCGGTCTCCCTAATTTCGAATCGAGAGACGTGAATGTTTAAGAGCTCGTGTGAAAGGTTTTCATCCTTGAGAGCCTCATCTTGGGCTACCCGAATTTGGCTATTAAGGTTGGTGTGAATGGTGATGTTTAAAGCTCGGACACGAAGAGGCACTGCTCTTTCTTTTCGACTTAAGGCATCGGCTACTACGTTTGCCTTCCCGGGATGGTAACGAAGCTCGCAATCGTAATCGTTCAAAGTTTCAATCCACCGTCGTTGTCTCATGTTTAGTTGCTTTTGATCGAAAATGTGTTGGAGACTTTTGTGGTCGGTAAAGATAGTACTCTTGGTTCCATAAAGGTAGTGTCTCCACATTTTAAGTGCAAAGACGACGGCTCCGAGTTCGAGATCATGCGTCGTGTAGTTTCGTTCATGAATTTTGAGTTGTCGAGAAGCATAAGCAATGACTTTCGTTCGTTGCATCAATACACACCCAAAACCATGTTTCGAGGCATCGCAATATACAACAAAGTCATCATTGCCTTCGGGAAGTGACAAGATAGGAGCGGTGGTTAGCTTCGTTTTCAAGATTTGAAACGCAGATTCTTGCTCAGTCGCCCAAATGAATTTCTTTCCTTTGTGAGTTAATGCGGTTAGAGGACGTGCAACCAAAGAGAAATTTTCGATGAATCTACGATAGTACCCGGCGAGACCCAAGAATTGACGAATGTGAGTAGGAGTAGTAGGAGTCTCCCATTTACTAATGGCTTCGATCTTCGTGGGATCGACTTTAATACCTTGATCACTTACAACATGACCAAGAAATTGAACTTCCTTCAACCAAAATTCACACTTGGAGAATTTGGCATAAAGTCGTTCTTGTCTCAAGAGTTCAAGCACAAGTCGGAGATGTTGTTCGTGCTCTTCTTCATTTTTAGAATAGATCAATATATCATCGATGAACACAATAACGAATTTATCGAGATACGGTTTGCACACGCGGTTCATAAGATCCATGAACACCGCCGGTGCGTTAGTGAGACCAAATGGCATGACAAGGAATTCATAACTACCGTAACGAGTCCGGAAAGCGGTTTTGGAGACATCTTCCCCCTTAACCCTTAATTGATGATAACCCGAGCGGAGATCGATTTTCGAATATACACAAGACCCTTGTAGTTGATCAAAGAGGTCATCGATGCGAGGAAGAGGATATCGGTTCTTAACCGTCAATTTATTTAGTTCACGATAATCAATGCACATTCGTAGGGATCCGTCTTTCTTTTTAACAAACAAAATCGGAGCGCCCCAAGGTGAATGGCTAGGTTGGATAAAACCACGATCAATTAGTTCTTGGATTTGACTTTGCAATTCTTGCATTTCGGATGGGGCGAGTCTATATGGTGCACGTGCTACGGGTGCGGCTCCCGGAATAAGATCGATTTGGAATTCAACCGGTCGATGAGGTGGAAGACCCGGCAATTCATCGGGAAATACATCGGAATAGTCACTAACAATTGGCACATCATCGATATGCTTATCATCGGACTCGACTTTCTTAACGTGGGCAAGGATCGCAAAACAACCCTTACGGAGCAGTTTTCTAACTTTAAGGCACGAAACGAGGTTGAGTCTGGTGCAACTCTTATCGCCATAAACAATCAAAGGTTCACCATTCTCGATAGGAATTCGGATTGCGTTAAGATCACAAAGGATGTGAGATTTCGTTTTGACTAACCAATTCATACCGATTATTACATCAAAGCTTCCTAGTTCCATGGGTATCAAGTCAATTTCAAATTCCTTACCCAAAATGTTTAACGTACACCCCCGGTAATATGTGTCGGCACTTAATAGTTTTCCGTTAGCCACTTCAATGGTATAAATGGTATCTAATGGAAAAGGTGGAGTGCTAAAAGAATGAGTCAAAGTCTTGGATACAAAGCATTTATCGGCACCCGAATCGAATAAGCAAGAGACATAAGAATTGTTGAGAAGAAACGTACCCGTGACTAGTTCAGTGTCATCCCGGGCTTCCTCGGTGTTGATGTTGAAAGCTCGGCCGCGCGTATTGGTGTTATCTTTCCTTTTTGGGCATGCATTTCTATAATGACCCGTTTGGCCACATTCGTAACAAGTGCCCGTCTTTGGTGCATTGGGCCACTTTCGAGCGACGGGAGTGGCACTTTTACAATCGTTGGCCTTATGACCAATTCCTTGGCACCGATGGCAAATTAGCTTACTACATTCGCCAAAGTGATGTTTGTTGCATTTGTTGCAAAAAGGTAGATTCCCGGCATAACCCTTCTTGCCGTCGGAAGTGAAAGATTTCTTGGCAAAGTTGTTGTTGCTTGATTGGGGAGCTTCCCATTTTCTTTTGTTGCCGCCCGATTTATCCTCGGCCTTAGGTGCTGGAACTACGATTTCGTCAACCGTTTCTATCAATTTGCGGGCCATGTTCAAGGCCTCTTGATGATTAGTGGGTTTGGATGACATTACTCCGTGTTTGATACTCTTTGGAAGACCATCCATGTAAAGTTCAACCCTTAAAGCTTCGGGGTTCACAAGATTTGGGCACATCAAGGCTAGTTCGGAAAATCGTTGATTATAAGCCTTGAGATCATTTCCGATCGCCTTTAAAGTTCTTAGCTCTTGTTCGAGCCTTCGGGTTTCTTCACGAGGGAAATATTCGACAATCATCTTTTCCCTCAAGTCGGCCCAAGAGAGGGCGTGAGCTTCATCGGTACCCACCGATTGTACATAAGTATTCCACCATGTAAGAGTGACACCGGCGAAGGTGTGAGTGGAGTATTTGACCTTGTCTTGGTCCCGACAACCGCTTATGCTAAAGACGGCTTCCGTTTGCTCAAACCATCGGGTGAGCACGACCGGTCCCCCGGTTCCATCAAAAGTGTGAGGTTTGCACCCCATGAAAGCTTTATAGGAGCATCCCTCGTTTGAGTTTCCGGCTCCATTGTTATTGTTGTTGTTGTTGTTGTGGTTGTTATTATTATTGTTGTTGGATGAGTGACCGGCCATGGCCGCATCTACGGCGGTGGCTATCATCCGTTCGAGAGCTTGTTCGGGAGTTTCATTGCGGCGTACACGACGAGGAGCCATTGTTCCTTCAAGACACAAGAATATCATTGATTAGCATTCTCAATAATACTAACCGTGATATAGAATAAAGATAAAGAGAAGTTTTTCCTCGACTCGCCTTAAATTCTTTATGTCATAATGTCGGAACGTTCATATGAGTCACCGTAATATAATCCCGGAAATTATATTACCCTGATTCATATGTGCATTCGACATCATTTCATATAGTCAAGGTGGCGTGTCGATCAAATTAAACAACGTGAGATTAAGATGAACTAAGAGTAGATATGAGTAGAAGCGTTCGAGTATAAATGCACAAGTAGTCAAGTAATTCCTACTTCAAGTCTATATGCCGGTTGTAGTCTAGACTCACCAATGTACCCTATGACTCGGGGTTGACACTAATGAACTCTAAATCCCTACAACCAACGCTCTGATACCATCTGTAGCGACCCGACCAAAACATATTTGACGACGCCGTCTACTTAGGTCCCGTTACGTGGTCATAAGTCTTTAAAACAACGTTTGACCAAAAGATATGTCGCATTCATTTCAAATGTAAAGATTGTTCAAAGTTTACAAGAATAGTTCCACCACAAGTTACGATACAAAGTTTTAAGTACAAATGAAACTTATGCGACACAATTTGAAAGTAGCCAAAAGACGCTCCATGTATGCATATATACTCGACATCCAATGCAAGTATCAAAATAATGAGCGGAAGCATGTAACACATATCGTTCAAAGACCTGAGAAAAACATAGAAATCTGTCAACGAAAACGTTGGTGAAATCATAGGTTTAAGTAAGTAAGTACAAGTGAACCACAAGATTTGCATCAATGAAATAATAGTAATACATTCCAAAAGTTTGTTTCACGAGCACCCAATTATCAATGCTTAACATTTCTCCCATTGAACCCCATCACTTAGTGCTAGAACATACACTGTTTCTCGAAAATATATTTCATTCGTAAACGGTAGCGAACCGTTTGAATGAGGGTTTGTCAAACCCATATGGATCCATACAACATAAGTTCTCGCTTACACCCGGCAAGTGTAACTAATGATAATCGAATTGAGGATTTTGTTCTAAACTCGTATGTAGAATGTTTGTTTTCCTGTACTTGTGTTCACTTAGTAAAGAAATGTTTATGTTTTCTCATCCCAAATGTAAGTTCAAAAAGAGTAAAAGTGGGACTATGATCTCACCTTGAGTGCACGAGTAGTAAAGTACTTCAACAAGTAAACGTGTGCAAAGAACAATGCTAGTCTTGACCTAAACAATAGGTTGTATCAATAACGGTAAGCACGATAGGTCAAAGATGTTCAATTAGTCCTATGGCTCGTTAAGACTCGATCATAATAGCATGTGAATCAAATTGTCATGTTTCATGCAAGGTACAATTATAAAAACATGTTAGAACGATTGCACAATTATTTGGTTAAGTTTGATTAAAAGTCAACTTGGTCGGGTCAAAGTCAACGGAAAAGTCAACGGGGTCGGGTTGGGTATCCGACAATTTTTCTAAGTTATATAATCATATATGAGCATGTTGGCCAAGTTTCATGTTAATCGGAGGTCCGTAGCATAGCAAACATTTTTATGTCAAATGACCAAAGCAAACAGCCAGTTTTAGTACAATGGGACGGCGTCCCAAATGGCTAGACGGCGTCCCACAATGAAGGGTGGGACGGCGTCCTGATATCCTAGATGGCGTCTAGGTTCAAAAGGTGGGACGGCGTCCCCAGTATCTGGACGGCGTCCTGATCGGTTTCCAGGCCCTGTTTGCTGTATTCCTCAAATGGACGAACCAAAACACAAACAATCACATTTTATGATCCGCAAACAATTAGAACATGTATTTTATATCATCGGAAAGCTCTTTCGACAAGGAACGCAACTAAGCACTTTTCATCAAGCAAAAACATCATATACTATAACCGAAATCCTGCCAAGTGATCAATAGAGGTTTATTTTCAAGTTTCAAGTTTATCAATTGCAATTTAAGTTTCGGGAATCCAATTTATACATATGATATGCCGTTTTGAAGGTAATGAAACATGTAATACAACTAAACACTTATCAATAACATTAACAAGCATTTAACGCATCAAAAGTTCGTTTTAAGAGTTGTCAACCCTAACCAAAAGTTCACAAAATCAATAATCGCGTTTATGAAGTTTCTTTAATCAATCTATACATCAAAATGAAGCTAATGATACTAGTAACACTTTTAAAACATGCACATTAACAATCTAATAACATTTGATCATCCAAAATCAAGGATTTAGCAAGTAATTTTCATAATGAACTAGTTGCACCAAAAACAACAAATCGAGCATACAAATTACATACACGACATCACAATGAGCCATAGACACTAATTAACATATTTTAAGTCAAGAACACAAATTTAAAGAAAACTAGTGTTTTAGAAATGTTACCCAAACGAGATGAAGTTGGTACCAAAATGAAGAGGATGAAGAGAGGATCACGAATATGTAATTTATTTTGTTGTAAGCCTCCTAGATCGAATTTAGATGATGATTGAATGAATTTGGAAATTGGGTGTGTTCTTGCTAGAGAGAAAGAGAGAGAGAGAGAGAGAGATGGTTGAATGGTGGTGATTGGGGTGGACTAGGTGACCTAGTCAACTAGTTTGCCCCGTGTCAATTTTAGTCCCTCGAGTTTGTAGTCGGGTGCGGAAAATACCTAAACGGAATATTTTAAAACGCGTATTAACGGGAGATGTTATAAACATATAACGGAGTTTAAATTAGTATAACGGAAAAGAAAATGGAAAAAGGCGGGATGTTACATAACCAACATATGCGTCCTTTCTGTACACTAAAAGAAAACTGACACTTAGGGACGACCCCGAAAAATCCACTAAATGACAAAAAAAGTAGCTTTTCTGAAAAGTTTGATCAACTTTTTCCTGATGACATTTCGGGACGACAAGTCGTCCAGAAAGAAAATAAATTTTTTTATTATTTTTTTGTGTAAAATATTTGGCTTAAAAAAAGAAAAATTTTCCCGCCAAGCATTTAGAGACAACGTGTCGTCCTCACAAGGTCATCTGAACTTTTTTTGACATTTTTTATTTTTTTCCCGGGGAAAAAATTTGGCGTGTGCTCTTTGGGGACGACATGTCGTCCCTAAAGAGTTTTTGGGACGACATAGGCTGCTGACCATTTCTATTTAAGCTCCATTTTTTTAACCTCAACTACACCATTATCATTAACAATTCCAAAGAAATCGAAATGGAGGTACATTTGAGTGTGGTGAAGTTGTTGTCCTCCAAACGTCTTAGTCAGATCGAAATCCAGGATGTCGATTCAACGATTGTCCTAACAATCCCGTATGGTAAAATTATCTGTATATTTTTTTGCATGCTCTCTAACGAAATATTATGTTTCAAACTAGTTTCATTTATTGTTCGCAGATCACAAATTGCGGTCGGATAGACTGATATGATCCACTCATGGGTGCTAGGGTCGTGCAAATCATTACCCGGATTGTTAAGGAAAAAGAATAAGCTTGAAGATGACATCTAATATCGGCTAAAAAGTCACGTTTTTACCCCCCGATATAGAGTCCCAAAAACATAAAGTTCTAAACTTTGTCGGCAAAATAATCGCTTTTTCGGTTAAATTTGTAGATAAAGACGATCCAAAAAGAATCAAGAAAATCGGTGCTAAAACGAAGATTCTAGAGCGAAGACGGTGAAAGACAAGAAATCAAGTTACGACCCAGTGAATTCAGCAAGCTAGGCAGGCCAAACGGCTTGCCAAACGTCCTGCCATAATGGGAAACGGGCTACCAAACGGTCCAAGCAAACTGTAACAACCCTCACTTTTCGACTTCTAAATTTACTGAATTAACCCTAGGGTTATATGTCTGACTATATGTATTAAGGGTTGTTATATACAATTAAATATTGACCGAATAGTAATTTTTAGTCAACAATGTACGCTTAAATAAATAATATATTATTAATTTATATAATTTGACATAATTTAACTAAGTATATAAACTTTGTATCACTTTTATTATTTAGTTAATGTATTATATATTTAACTATATAATAAATCTAATTATATATAAATGTAATAATATTTAAAAACTTACTAAAACTATAGTTTAATAATTAAAATCATAATTATTATTAAAAATACAAAATACCGAATTATTTATTATTTTTATGCAAAATTTGTATTTATTAATTAAATAAAAAAATAAAATAAAAAAAATAAAATAAAGAAAATAAAAATAAAATATTATTGACAAATATTCTTGGAAAAGCATTAAATCAATTTGTTTATTTATATAAAAAAATCCTTAAAATAATTAAAAAAAAATAAATAAATAAATAAATAAATTACTTTTTAATTAAAAATTGTAATAGAAAAACTACTTTTATTATTTTATTTTGTGCATTATCCCATGACCTAACATTTAATATTTTTTATTTTTAAAATCCCATTAAGAATTAAAATATTTCTTTTTCTTTTAATTATTTTATTCTTTTTACCTAATTTTTTCAAGTATAAATACCCCTCATTTCTCATTCAAACTCACACCAAAATTTCTCTCATTCTCTCTTTGAAGAATTACTACTAGTAAGTATTCTTTTCTTACTTTTTATTTTTTTACTTTTTACTTTTTACTTCGGTAATTATTTTTACCGAAACATGTAAATAACGTTATAAATTATATGCAATTAAAAATAAAATAAATAGCATGTATACACTATTACTATTACTAGCACCTATAACCTACTACTTATATTGTAACATAAAAACATTTTGGGATATGTATTAGAGATGTATAGATCTTCGAACTTTTTTGACGAGTGGTTTCTATGAGATTCTAGGCAGAGGGTTTGGATTTCCGATTTAAAGGGTCCTATGGCTCAAGCCCCTGGATCTAAATTAGCCATTCGAAGGGAAATGGGTGATTGGAAGCTTATCTAATACGACAAGTATCCTAAAATGAAAAACACTGATAAAAGTAGAAACTCTCTAGTCATAGAAACTTAGTAAAATAATAAACTTTCTAAAAATGAAAACTTTATAAAAATAGTAACTTACTAGGAATAGAAACTTAGTAAAACAAACACATACTTAAACTTAAACATGGGCAAAACACTTAACTACTCTTAAATGTCAATAGGTTGACTTTCCTGCTCACTCGTTCAACTCTTTATTCCGAGGAATAACTCTCTCTCTACTTACTAAGGTGAATTCATAGCCCCTCTTTATTGCTAGCAAACTTACTTACTTTTGGGGTGAGACACATGCTGTTTTTACTTTTTACAACTTAGACACAAGTACCAAACTACTAAACTGTGATATGTTGGGCTTTGACCAGCAAGTCCCCAACCGACAAGTATGAACGATAACTTGTCACGGGGCAAACTTGAAAGTCTAGTCTAAATATCAGTACCAACTGTTAAAACTATGCTATACCCGGCTATGTCCGACTATGTCCCTACTTTGATATTTTTAATTGCTGCGGCATTCTTAATTATTAGGGATAGGACTATCGGGAGTAACGTCCCCGATATATTTGACCAAGTCATTGTATTACTTAATAATGAAATTAAACCGACAAGGACAGACACAACTTGTCATGGGGCAAAACCTGAACGTTTAGTCTAAATATCACGCATTGGCATAACTTTTTGATCCTGCGGGAGATCAACTTTACAAACTAAATCTTGTGGTCTAAAACAACGACAAACTTTTTGTTAAACCTATGAACTTCACTCAACCTTTTTGGTTGACACTTTAGCATGTTTTGTCTCAGGTGCTGTTTGATTCAAGCTCTTATACTTACCGCTTATGTGATGCTACTTGGACATAGGATCAAGAGATATCGCATTTATTACTTCTGCATGTGAACATTTACGATATTGTTATTCCTGTCATTGTAACGACATTTCATTTTCCACTGCGTACTCATTAAAGTTAAATTCATCATTTAGTATTGTTCTCGTTTATTATAATATGTTGGTATGTTTTGATATTAGTGACGTTCCTTCCAGACCCTATTGGGAGGACGTTGTAGATTGGTATCAGAGCATAACCAGGCTGTTATAGAGAACCAGGATTGCATTTTTGTGTGTGCCTTATGTGTTAGCTAGGGTGCCTTAGCAATCTAGGAAACTATAACCTTTCCTGCCATAGACTTTAATGCACTTAGGATTGCCCTATAATCTTAACATTTATGCTTTCCAAAACTTGACTAAAAGATTCTAATCAAAGTCTCTTTCCTAATGATAGGATGTCAAGCCCAAGCGTTAACAAGCCTAACAAGGCAACTCACAACCCTACTACCGAAGTAGGTGTTGGACACTCTGAAACATTAAGACCTGTTCGAAATCCTTCTTACAGTCCTGCTTCACCAAACTATAGTCCAGATACACTACCTGCTTATCCTGAACTTCACCCAACTCAAGGATCTGAAAGTGAAGGAGAAAGCCCTGCTGATTCTGCTAACTCTGGCTCTTTTCACTCATTGGTACATAAACCGATGAGTACTCCTGAATGGGATGCTCTTCAAAACCTCCCTAACTACAACAGCCACTTCTCCAATTATGAACCCGAAGAAGAGCCTATGGAAGAATCGTCTGAAAACCCAATTCTAAAGAGAAAGCAACCCGAACCCGCTATCAGTCCATTATTCTGTAATAACGAGAAGCATGTAAGGGTGAAGACTGATATCATCAACCTTCAGAGTAGTTGTGAGAAGAATAGGGAGTTTAGTAGACGTCATGTTGCTCAAATAGAAGTGCGTCTAAACAACCTAGAAAAAGAAAACAAAATCTTGAATGAAATTATCCAAGAGTCCCTCGAATCTCAAACCGAAAGGCTATAGAAACTTGTGAAGGATAACATGGAAAAAGTGATGAAGCAGTTTGAGGATGAGAAGAAGAAATTTGAAGATTATTTCAATCTTAATATTCTTTAGTTATCTTTCCTATTTTTCCATCTATGTAAAGGCTATGCCTTAAAACTATTTCTATTTCTGAATCGTGCACTAAAAGGCTTATTTAATGCCTCGTTCCTTAATAATATAAAGTATTTTATATATATCATGTGTTACGATAAAACTGTTAATGTTCCATTGGGAAATGGAGAGACTCTCATCATCCAAGGTGAAAAGAGTGGTTCCAATCTCAACATCATCTCCTGTATTAAAACTCGCAAATACCTTAAGAAAGGTTATCCAGCTATTCTAGCTCATGTTAAGATGATTGAATCGAAAGAAAAGCGTATTAAAGATGTACCAGTGGTTAAAGACTTTCTCGATGTGTTTCCCGAAGATCTTCCTGGTCTTCCACCTCCTCGACAAGTTGAATTTCAAATTGATTTAACTCCCGGTGCTGCTCATATTGCTAAAGCGCCGTATCATTTAGCACCCTCCGAGATGAAGGAATTATCCAACCAGCTCCAAGAACTATTGGATAAAGGTTTCATTCGTCCTAGCTCGTCCCCATGGGGAGCTCCTATTCTATTTGTTAAAAAGAAGGATGGTACGTTAAGGATGTGCATTGATTACCGTAAACTTAACAAGCTTACTATCAAGAACCGTTATCCGTTGCCACGTATTGATGATCTATTCGACCAACTTCAAGGGTCAAGTGTTTATTCAAAGATTGATTTGAGGTCCGAATATCACCAACTTAGAGTCAAGGAATCCGATATTCCTAAGACTGCTTTTCGCACTCGTTATGGGCACTATGAATTCTGTGTCATGCCTTTTGGTTTGACCAATGCTCCTGCCGTTTTCATGGATCTCATGAACCGTGTCTGCAAACCTTATCTCGATAAATTCGTCATTGTTTTCATTGATGACATTTTGATCTGCTCCAAGAGTGAGAAGGAACATGAGCAACATCTGCGCGTGATTCTTGAACTCTTACGAAAGGAACAACTCTACGCTAAGTTTTCTAAGTGCGAGTTTTGGCTCAAAACCGTACAATTCCTCGGACAAGTTGTTGATAGTAATGGAATACATGTCGATCCAGCTAAGATTACCGCTATCCAGAACTGGGAGATACCAAAGACTGCGAAGCATATTCGTCAATTTTTGGGACTTGCCGGTTATTATCGGAGATTCATAAAGGATTTTTCCCTTCTTGCCAAACCTCTTACGAAGCTAACTCAAAAGGGGAAGAAGTTTGAGTGGTCCGAAGAACAGGAATCTGCTTTCAAGATTCTGAAAGAGAAGTTGACCACAGCCCCGATTCTATCTTTACTTGAAGGTACTGACAATTTTGTTGTTTACTGCGATGCCTCAAAGCAAGGCTTTGGTTGTGTTTTAATGCAACGTGAAAAGGTTATTGCCTACGCATCTAGACAGTTGAAGAAACACGAGGAGAACTATACCACACACGACCTTGAGTTAGGTGCCGTGGTATTTGCATTAAAGATATGGAGACATTATCTATATGGTACCCAGTTTACGGTGTACACTGACCATAAAAGTCTTCGACACATCTTTGATCAAAAATAGCTGAATATGAGGCAAAGACGATGGATCGAGTTATTGAACGATTATGATTGTAAGATGGAATATCATCCTGGCAAGGCAAACGTAGTTGCTGATGCCCTTAGTCGAAAAGACGATGTTAAACGTGTTCGTGCCTTAAACCTGAAAATCAAATCAAATCTTATATCACGAATCTGCGAAGCTCAACTGGAAGATATTAAACCAACACTTATCAAAGGTGAAGGACCTATCGGTTTCGAGAACCAACTCCAAGTGAAATCTAATGGTACACGGTACTTTAGCAACAGAATTTGGGTTCCTGGCTTCGGTAATCTCTGTGAACTAGTCTTGGATGAAGAGCATAAGACTAGGTATTCTATTCATCCGGGTTCCAGTAAGATGTACCACGATGTGAAGGAATTCTACTGGTGGCCTAATATGAAAGCCGACATTGCTACTTATGTTAGTAAGTGTCTCACTTGTTTGAAAGTCAAGGCTGAACATCAAAAGCCTTCTGGTCTGTTGACACAACCCGATATTCCGCAGTGGAAGTGGGAATGTATCGCTATGGACTTTATTACTAAATTGCCCAGGACTTCTAGTGGCAATGATACTATATGGGTCATAGTAGATCGTCTTACTAAATCTGCTCATTTCTTACCGATCAAGGAGACCGACAAGATGGAGAGATTGTCACAACTGTATATCAAAGAAATTGTCTCTCGTCATGGTGTTCCTATATCAATCATATCCAATCGCGACAGTAGATTCACTTCCAGATTCTGGAAATCCTTACAAACTGCTCTTGGAACTCAACTCGACATGAGTACTGCTTATCATCCGCAAACCGATGGTCAAAGTGAACGAACCATTCAAACATTGGAAGATATGCTTCGCGCTTGTGTTATCGACTTCGGCAAAGGCTGGGATAGACATTTGCCTTTGGTTGAATTCTCTTAAAATAATAGTTACCACTCAAGTATTAAGGCTGCACTTTTTGAGGCCTTATACGGACGAAAATGTAGATCCCCACTGTGCTGGGATGAATTAGAGGACAGACAGTTAACTGGTCCTGAAATCATACACGAGACAACCATAAAGATAGTTCAGATTAAGAAACGAATAGAAACTACCCGCAGCTGACAGAAGAGCTATGCTAATAAAGGTCGGAAAGATTTGGAATTCCAAGTTGGTGACAAAGTCATGTTGAAAGTATCCCCTTGGAAAGGCGTCGTTCGTTTTGGTAAACGAAGCAAACTAAGTCCGCGTTTTGTTGGACCCTTCAAGATTACTGAAAGGATCAGACCCGTGGCTTATCGATTAGAATTACCTACTAAACTTAGCAGCGTACACAACGTATTTCATGTCCCGAATCTTAAAAAGTGTCTCGCTGATGACACTCTCGTTATTCCTTTGGATGACATTCGCATTGATGATAAAATGCACTTCATAGAGGAACCTGTAGAAGTCATGGACCGATCTGCTAAACGCCTAAAACAAAGCACCATACCTATTGTTAAGATCCGTTGGAATTCACGACGTGGCCCCGAGTATACCTGGGAACGTCAAGACCAAATGAAATAGAAATATCCCCATCTCTTCTCAACCGCTGATGCATCCGAGAAGTCTACCTAAAACTTCGGGACGAAGTTTTTATTAACGGGGAGGTACTGTAACAACCCTCACTTTTCGACTTCTAAATTTACTGAATTAACCCTAGGATTATATGTCTGACTATATGTATTAAGGGTTGTTATATACAATTAAATATTGACCGAATAGTAATTTTTAGTCAACAATGTACCCTTAAATAAATAATATATTATTAATTTATATAATTTGACATAATTTAACTAAGTATATAAACTTTGTATCACTTTTATTATTTAGTTAATGTATTATATATTTAACTATATAATAAATCTAATTATATATAAATGTAATAATATTTACAAACTTACTAAAACTATAGTTTAATAATTAAAATCATAATTATTATTAAAAATACAAAATACCGAATTATTTATTATTTTTATGCAACATTTGTATTTATTAATTAAATAAAAAAAATAAAATAAAATAAAAAAAATAAAAATAAAATATTATTGACAAATATTCTTGGAAAAGCATTAAATCAATTTGTTTATTTATATAAAAAAATCCTTAAAATAAATGAAAAATAAATAAATAAATAAATAAATAAATTACTTTTTAATTAAAAATTGTAATGGAAAAACTACTTTTATTATTTTATTTTGTGCATTATCCCATGACCTAACATTTAATACTTTTTAATTTTAAAATCCCATTAAGAATTAAAATATTTCTTTTTTTTAATTATTTTATTCTTTTTACCTAATTTTTTCAAGTATAAATACCCCTCATTTCTCATTCAAACTCACACCAAAATTTCTCTCATTCTCTCTTTGAAGAATTACTACTAGTAAGTATTCTTTTCTTACTTTTTATTTTTTTACTTTTTACTTTTTAATTCGGTAATTATTTTTACCGAAACATGTAAATTACGTTATAAATTATATGCAATTAAAAATAAAATAAATAACATGTATACACTATTACTATTACTAGCACCTATAACCTACTACTTATATTGTAACATAAAAACATTTTGGGATATGTATTAGAGATGTATAGATCTTCGAACTTTCTTGACGAATGGTTTCTATGAGATTCTAGGCAGAGGGTTTGGATTTCCGATTTAAAGGGTCCTATGGCTCAAGCCCCTAGATCTAAATTAGCCATTCGAAGGGAAATGGGTGATTGGAA
Source organism: Rutidosis leptorrhynchoides (assembly GCF_046630445.1). Classification (NCBI taxonomy): domain Eukaryota; kingdom Viridiplantae; phylum Streptophyta; class Magnoliopsida; order Asterales; family Asteraceae; genus Rutidosis; species Rutidosis leptorrhynchoides. The sequence goes on along the minus strand of NC_092337.1, from coordinate 337,562,151 downwards.
GCTTATCTAATACGGCAAGTATCCTAAAATGGAAAACACTGATAAAAGTAGAAACTCTCTAGTCATAGAAACTTAGTAAAATAAGAAACTTTCTAAAAATGAAAACTTTATAAAAATAGTAACTTACTAGGAATAGAAACTTAGTAAAACAAACACATACTTAAACTTAAACAAGGGCAAAACACTTAACTACTCTTAAATGTCAATAGGTTGACTTTCCTGCTCACTCGTTCAACTCTTTATTCTGAGGAATAACTCTCTCTCTACTTACTAAGGTGAATTCATAGCCCCTCTTTATTGCTAGCAAACTTACTTACTTTTGGGGTGAGATACATGCTGTTTTTACTTTTTACAACTTAGACACAAGTACCAAACTACTAAACTGTGATATGTTGGGCTTTGACCAGCAAGTCCCCAACCGACAAGTATGAACGATAACTTGTCACGGGGCAAACTTGAAAGTCTAGTCTAAATATCAGTACCAACTGTTAAAACTATGCTATACCCGGCTATGTCCGACTATGTCCCTGCTTTGATATTTTTAATTGCTGCGGCATTCTTAATTATTGGGGATAGGACTATCGGGAGTAACGTCCCCGATACATTTGACCAAGTCATTGTATTACTTAATAATGAAATTAAACCGACAAGGACAGACACAACTTGTCATGGGGCAAAACCTGAACGTTTAGTCTAAATATCACGCATTGGCATAACTTTTTGATCCTGCGGGAGATCAACTTTACAAACTAAATCTTGTGGTCTAAAACAACGACAAACTTTTTGTTAAACCTATGAACTTCACTCAACCTTTTTGGTTGACACTTTAGCATGTTTTATCTCAGGTGCTGTTTGATTCAAGCTCTTATACTTACCGCTTATGTGATGCTACTTGGACATAGGATCAAGAGATATCGCATTTATTACTTCTGCATGTGAACATTTACGATATTTTTATTCCTGTCATTGTAACGACATTTCATTTTCCGCTGCGTACTCATTAAAGTTAAATTCATCATTTAGTATTGTTCTCGTTTATTATAATATGTTGGTATGTTTTGATATTAGTGACATTCCTTCCAGACCCTATTGGGAGGACGTTGCACAAACGGCCACCAAAAACGGACTTGCCAAACGGCTTGCCAAACGGCCTGCCAGCCATTTGCAGAAAAATTTCATTTCTATTTAAAGACTTTTTGTCATCCATTTTCAACACACATCTCTTCACTCTCTCACTACAATACACTTTCTCTCACTGGCGCTTTCAAGGTCTTCTCACCTCCGAGCGGGAAATTAAGTACCCGGAGGCGAACACTGAAGATTGTAATAGGAGCGGTCTAGAGGATGTCAGCACTTGTAATAGTCCAGATCTCGTCTGTAAACGGTGAACACTTTCCCTAATTTAATAAAGTTATCTTGTTACTTTAAGTTGTTTTCATCTTGCATGCTTATCTATCCGTTACAAATGTTTATTACATGTTGAATACATTATTTGAAACTTATGCTATTGTTATGCTAAAACTTTGACGGTTTAGAAGTCTAATTTATGGATCACCCTTTCCGCTTATTCACGTGGCTATAACCTAGTATTAGGACTTGATCAACCCTAGGATACGAGGTAAGTAGTTATGTGTGCTTAACGTCACAATAGGGATATAGTACCTACGTACGAATAACCATTTATTCATCAGAGAAGAGCTGCCCATTTAGGTTGTGATTAGAGTAGGCAATATAGAGTTCAGTGAACACTGGCTTGCTCAGAAGCATGATTCGCGTCAGAAGCAACGTTCTTGAGATTTGTAGGATGATCCAGGGTTGAGTAAGTGATCGAAAAGGAGAGATCTCTAATCCAAATAGCAGTTCCTTAAAATATCTAAGATTGCACATCTGCTAATGTTAAGGCATAGCTAAGTATTAAGTGGTGGAATAGTACTGTAGTTAGATCAACTAGGATTAAGAAAAGCTGAGATTTTCCTTTAGGGATATACCACTTTATTCATGTACCTAGGATTCTATCCATAAGGTCGATTGAACCTTCGTAGGTTAACGTTGGGAGTAGGGATATCCGTCTTAGCCAGAATCTTCAAAGCCTAAACTCTTAGTGACAAATCAGTTAGGTTGATAGCCAGTTGATTGAGGTTTAGTGTTCATTCTAGGAAGCAAAACTCTTGTGATAGTTCCCCATCAGGATTCTATTTTTCATACCTATCCATTTTTATCTTTATAGTTTATATTATTATTAGTTAATATTAATCTATCACCACTTGTCACTAGGGTTAACTATTTAGGCACTTTTGTCCCACATTACTAAGCAAACATACAAAAATACGAACTTGAGTTATATTTACCACTTACTCGTTAAAAGGAAGACATGTAGGTGAATTATAGCTAGGAAACCCCAGCTAAAAATAAATAATAAACCATTACTCCCTTTTGGTAACTGATTCTGACGTGTTGCGACCTAACGACACCGCACAAATAAAACCGTCCGTTTTGGCCATATCATGAGGAGGTAAAGTTTTTAGCCGCTGCCGGGGAATCGAATCTTCTGTTTGTTAAGGTAACCGTTGATTCTGTCAAAATATCTGAGATTCTTGAGTGGTGTCTAGAAAAGACAATTATACATGGACTTGGTTGTTGGATTTTCCAAACAGTCTCCAATTATATTGGAACCAAAAGGATCCTGCATCTCCGTTGTCGGCCTGGCCACTTGTTTCTCAGATAAATTGATAATGAACACACATGCTTAACAAATAGGGAGTTCGTCGATATAGGATTTAAAAGTCTCAATTATAGTAAACCCTTTTAAACTATAAAAACTATATATTAATTATGGTATTAATTTTTGCAGATTCCAGTTCAAACTTAACTGATTACGAAGAAAGTGCGAAAGGAAGTTGCTCTCCCACAACTTAGGAAATCGGAGAAGTCTTTCTTTATAAACAAAAAATTGAAACGAAACTAAACCATAATGAGTCTCATCAAGAATTAACTCTTGACCCTTGTAGTCTAAGAAGCCGGATAACTTCATCCGACTTAGAGATTTCATTGCTTTTGGATAAGTTTTACTCTAATGAACCAGGATTCGACCCTCTTCACGATCCAAAGGGGAGGCTCAGTCTTAACGAACTCCTCATTATGGAAGATGAAATACAGGAAGAATACCCAACTATTTTCAAATATCCAGACTTGTTTGAATTTTAATCCAAAAGAGAAACGACACACTGATAAGTCAAAGCTCCATTTACTAGAAATCTGTTGCATCCTAGCAGAAGGTTAGACGTCTATAGAGAATTCATTAGGTACCTCTATTCCTCGGATTTCTCGTTCTCAATATTTTAAATAAATCTGTTAAAAGAGCTGCGCCATCAAGTTCGTTCTCTTCACAAACTATTAAAAGAATGTGGGGATGATATTTTTGTCAAGTATCGGGATGCAAAAATTGACCTCACATTTGATTTAGAGTCATTAGTCACTTTTCTACCTCACATCAGTGATAAGGTATTTTCTCAAATTCATATCAACCGCTATGTCGCCGCAATAATTTCTGAATTAGAAGTTTGGATTGAAAGCAAAAAACCTAACACTATTTCAAAATATGGAGATCGAGATTTCTTTTACTTTGATCAAGCCTCATTTCTGATCCAGCCTCATTTCTCATCAAACGATTAATCGAAGTTTTTCTGGATTCAAACGAGGAAAGAATACATTAGAATTTCTTCGCAAAAAAAGGAAATATGTTCTGAACTCATGCAAATCCTGACTATGTCAAAATTTCCATTTACAACTCCGCAAAGAAAGGTTATTCGAGAAATATCTGAAAACTTTAAATTTATTATCGGTGATCCTGACTGCGGAAGATCTTTTATTTCAAGAGACAATGTCAAAACTTCTTTTCGAACTTAATTATCGAGATACTGGACCTAGGGATGAAATTTCAAACATTAAAAAAGTTAGAAGGGCTTTGGTTAAACTTATGGACGACATCGGAGATTTACAAAAGCGTGAGCGAAAAATGCTAAGTGATTTTGAAATATTTTCAGTACACTCTGCTGATTTACTCTGGATGGTCAAGAAAGCTTTAAATTTATCTTTCTTTCCACGTTATTTCTGGAACTTAGTTGTAGAACCTATGTAATTTGTGTTATTAATAAAATAAGAATTTTTTTTATTTTACTCCGTCCATTTGGCTTTTTCTAATTTTTAGTTTAATTAGCAAAAATAACCGGATTAAAATCCGAAGAAAATTTTTATAAATCATTATTTAATTTTATGATAAAATTTAATTTTAGAAAGAAAAAAATTCACGAGTCGGGTCGGGGAAATAAACCCGTGCGCCACACGGGCCCAATTTCTTCTCCTTTCTTCTTTCTTTTTTCTTTTTCTTCTCTTCTTCCCTTTCCTGCGGCTGACGACTAGCATCATCACCACCATCATCATTTTTTGACCAAATTAAATGATTCAAAGCACTAATCTAAGTCTCTCATGCCCGCTAAACACGTTTCCGCTGTCAATTTCGCACAAAAGGTACTCTTTCGCGGTTAAAAATCAAGTTTTTACTCAAAGTCAAATTTTTGACTTTTTAGAAAATTCATGTTTTATGCCCAATTTTGATTCCCTATATGCTTTGTTAGACAATGTGATTGATATATGTTAGTTTTTAGGTTCGATTGAGGCATTTTGGTTCACTTTTAGCTTTTGATTCGTGAGTTTGAGTTTTAGGCTAGAAATTGGTGAAATTTTTGGAAGTTTGATGTTTTGCTTGCTCATTTAGGCTTAGTGATTCATCTAGTACGCTTAGAAACTAGTTTTGGAACAATTTAGGATTGTTTGATTGAAAATTGAAGTTTTGAGAAAACTATACAAAATTAGGCTTTAGGTTTTTCCTAACGTTAAAACATTTTTAAAACTTAGGATAAACTTGGAAATCAGCCTAGATTAAGATGTCATTGACTGACAAACAAAATTTGAGCCCAGTCTTTGATTTTTCTTATTTTGTACGTTTTGATCAAAATGAATATTTTTCGATAAAAATAGTCTTAAACCTTGACTTAAGAAAGTTATAGGCAAAGTTTAATGCTTAAAAATATTTAAGGTAATTAAAAATGGTCATTAGAATCATTGTATGCTTAAAAAATCATCTTACTTTGATCAAAATTGCTTATTACGACTAACTCACTATAATTATTATTTTTAGCATTATTTGTTGCAATCACGGGTACGCTTTGAATTTTGCTTAGAAATAAGTTTATAGTAAGTTTAGATATTGTTTACAGTAATTTTGGCGATTATGGGAATACGGAAAATTCCATTTTTAAAGCCCTCATTTCGAATTTTTTTCCGAAAAATATAAGCATTTTTTCATTTCTAAGTGTTATTATAAGTCTTATTATTTTGAAACATAACCTACATTATTTGACTTTTGTAGATGGCTAATTATCTTCAAGAAGAATATGAGTTACCCCGCTCCATTCACGAGCAAGATAATCCAGCAGAATACGAGCCATTTATGCGAAATTGGATAAATAGGTAAAAGAGCTCCAACAAGTACATCAACTGGGAGATAATGGAGCAGTGTGGGTGGATAGATGAGCTAAGAGTAATGTTAAGTTTTACGGCACATGGAAAGACTAACAGCGCTTGGCAAAAGTTGTTTGAGATTAACAAACGGGTATATATCAGGAACCGTTTGCAGAGTTTATGGCAACATGGAATATCGAATCAAATGTCGACTCGGAAGAATATAACAGTCATCCTTGCATCCATTTCCACCACCAAAACCACATGCATCACCTGACCCTCACGCAGTTCGCCATTCATCTAGAACTGTACAAGAGATCTCATGTTAACCGCTCAGTGTTCAAAAGAGGGTACACTACTTTGGACTCGATCGATCACCAAGTCTTTTGGAAAACCTACACCTCCGATCCGGAAGCCTGGAGGTCAAGTAAAAAGGCATCCAATTTCATTAACCCCGTGCATCACATTCTCCACCACCTCATCGTCAAGATTCTTCATCCGAAAACGCAACATTGAGGAGCTGTCACCGTTAACGATATGCGCCTTATGCATGCCATGATCCACAACCAGAACATGCAGGTTGCATACCTCCTAGCTTAGACATTCATTAATGAAAGGAACGCCCCGAGTTCAGTTGCACCAGCTTTGGGAGCTGTTGTCACCAAACTTCTTCGTCGGATGCATATTTTGGGTAGTGTTAAAAGATTGGGTTATATAAGGGCAACTGAGTCAGAGGAGATTGAGTATAGATTACTGCACACCTGGCAGTACATTCGAGTAGAGGATCAACGTTTGATAGTTGTAGCAAATCCAACAATCCCAGATTTGGTAGATCAGACAGTGCCTGTGGTGATGATTTAGAGGATTTAGACCTGCCCCAAGGACGAGGGATGGTAGGAGGCAACGAGCTTCGCAGGAGCCGAGGGATGAGGATGATCCCACGATGTATGGTGGGCCCACTGATACTGACACCCACCGACGCTCATCAGTACGTTAGGAGGATATGTCACGCTCCGAGCCATATCACTACCACATGGGAGATTTTCCTGGGCAGGAGAGATGGTTCGCTGAGGCTGCTATTTTTCAGAATCTGGACCATTTCACGCATTATGCATCCAGTCAGTTTAATATCCCGCCATATCCTCATCAGTATCCTTTAATGGTCACCCACATAGAGCCTAGAGAGGCTGGGACTAGTTATCAGCAGTCACCACCTCCTCCTCCGCCTCAGTATCACTATACCCAGCACACAGTCTTTCCTTCCCCACCTCGGAAGCAGAGCACAGGATACAAGGATTTGGTTACCAACATTTTTTGGCCAACCCATGTCAGCACACATAGAGATACATCCATCGCTACTCAAACTTCTGTATGGGATCAGGCAGTGAGCCAAGGTATGGCTGAGGATGTGACACAAGGATTTGGGGGAATGGGTATGGATACCGATTGGGGGAGAGATCTGGAACAAGGACAGGGATGGCATACAGGGCCAATGATTCATACGAGCACCTCATCACTTACCGGACTGATTACACATTCAGTCAAGGTTCAATTCAGGATATCTTCAGGCATGAACACTTCGAAATTAGCACGAAAGTTCACTACCGATGAGGAGATGACCGATGAGGGGCAATCAGCTTTAAAGAACCCAACGCGGCCCCGCACGAGTGTATCATATTCTCTCCCCTACCATCCAGATCAGCCATGACTTTCCCTATCTCTCTGATCTATTTTATGATTACTTGTGATCTTATGATACATTATTACATTATGTATGTACGCCCAATCTTGGGCATAACTACTTTTATGTTTTAGCTTGTATGATAATTGGTAGAATAAATTGCATGAATAAAACGTCAAAAACAAACGACGATCGAGACCATAAAAGATGAGAGCACGACTTGGAGCAAGGACGCACTGAACGAGAATGGCGCCACTACAAGATTAGAAGAAAACATAATTGGAAAACCATCCACTACACGCCTTGCAACCATAGGGGAGTACTACGTCTTCGCCGCTATTTCAATAGAATATACGCAATATACTATACCACTTTAAACACTAAGTGTGAGATTAGCAACTCCATCAGCATAAACTTTTAATAACAAAATTTCTTTGTCAAAACCTAAGTGTGGGATATGCCGTATCCTTAACATTGTGGACAATGTTATTTTAAAGTGTGGGATAGCAAATATTGCACATAACGTTTTTCGTAAAATCCTCAAGAGTTTATAAAACTAAATTTTTCACACAAATTTAAAACTTTTCGAGCTTTAAAACACTTAGGATGACAAAATTCTATAAATGATCAAAAAATTTTTGTTACAAAATAGACAAAAGGAATAAAAAAAACAAGGTCGAAACTTTTTGTGAAAAGTCAAACTAAATTTTTCAAAAGAGCATTGCATAACGAAAAGCGCAATTCAACCCATTATAATTGTTGTGAGGCACCCCAAATAAGGCTTAACATGCACTCATTTTTAGTGCTTCAATATACTTCCGTTGAGCGCGCCGATGTTAGCATCTCTGAATCAGAACTTGCTCTTGATCTACATTTTGGAATCAAACCATTTGATGAAAACTAATAGGTTAGAAACCTCGGCTATTCGTGAAGACAAAAAAATCCCATCACAAACCTTCATTTCCATTTCAAGCCACCACATATCTATCGCTACCTATTCCATTCACCTCATAAATAAAGGAATAAATTCCGTCAAAAGCATATTTCCGGGAAATCTTCTATGAAACCGCATTAGAAAAAATGCGAGCATCCAAGTTAAATATCGAAGAGACCGCCAACAAAAAGGAGACCTCGAAGAGAAAAGTAAAAGATGCTTGTTAAAAAAACTCATATATAAAGGTTCAGAGAAAAAGAGCAGAACCGAAAAGATTCGAGAAAAGAACTCTTGGCAGTCAAAGAGAAGGATGCTCGATCTGAAATTCCCGATAAAAAGCTGAAAGGATTATCAAAAATCGATCCTTAAAAGAACTCCTATCTATCCAACTCTTTTACACCCTTTAACCTCCAAAGTCACTTTCTCTTCACGATATAAGCCGAGTCTATAAATGAAAGTTCTCTCAAATAAGTGATGGAGATTTGAGTCTTGATCAAGCCTATGACGAAGAATGAAAACTTGATTGTCTATGAGCGATTTCATTTCTTAGAACCATAGGACACCCGATAAAATTCAGTGAATTGAGTGACCCGAGATAGCCTCAGTTATGTAACCTCCTCTCATGTTTGCGGAAAAGAGTGCGGGAATAACAAAAAGGGTAAAGCCAAGTTTTCGCTCCTACGTCTTACAAAACAAAGATCACTTGATCACTAAGAATAAAAATATTCAGTGCTAAAAGCTCGGGAGTTTGCTTAAGGACAAGCAAAGTTTAAGTGTGGGATATTTGATATCGGCTAAAAAGTCACGTTTTTACCCCAGATATTGAGTCACAAAAACATAAAGTTCCAAACTTTGTCGGCAAAATAATCGCTTTTTCGATTAAATTTGTAGATAAAGTAATTAGAAGACGATGAAAAAAGAATCGAGAAAATCAGAGATAAAACGAAGATTCTAGAGCGAAGACGGTGAAAGACAAGAAACCAAGTTACGATCTAGTGAATTCAATAAGCCAGGCAGGCCAAACGACTTGTCAAACGGCCTGCCATAATAGGAAACGGGCTGCCAAACGGCCCAAGCAAACGGCCACCAAAAACGGGTTTAAAAGTCTAATTTACGTTACAAATGTTTATTACATGCTTTCATCTTGCATGCTTATCTATCCGTTTCAAATGTTTATTACATGTTGAATACCTTATCTGAAACTTATGCTATTGTTATGCTAAAACCTTGACGGTTTAGAAGTCTAATTTACGGATCACCCTTTCCGCTTATTCACGTGGCTATAACCTAGTATTAGGACTTGATCAACCCTAGGATACAAGGTAAGTAGTTATGTGTGCTTAACGTCACAATAGGGATATAGCACCTACGTACGAATAACCATTTATTCGTCAGAGAAGAGCTGCCCATTTAGGTTGTGATTAGAGTAGGCAATATAGAGTTCAGTGAACACTGACTTGCTCAGAAGCATGATTCGCGTCAGAAGCAACGTTCTTGAAATGTTGTAAGATGATTCGGGGTTGAGTAAGTGATCTCAAAGGAGAGACCTCTAATCCAATTAGCAGTTCCTTAGAATATCTAAGATTGCACATCTGTTAATGTTAAGGCATAGCTTAGTATTAAGTGGTGGAATAGTACTGTAGTTAGATCAACTAGGATTAAGAAAAGCTGAGACCTTCCTTTAGGGATATACTACTTTATTCATGTACCTAGGATTCTATCCATAAGGTCGTTTAAACCTTCGTAGGTTAACGTTGGGAGTAGGGATATCCGTTTTAGCTAGAATCTTCAAAGCCTAAACTCTTAGTGACAAATCAGTTAGGTTGATAGCCCAGTTGATTGAGGTTTAGTGTTCATTCTAGGAAGCAAAACTCTTGTGATAGTTCCCCATCAGGATTCTTTTTTCATACCTATCCATTTTTATCTTTACAGTTTATATTATTTTTAGTTAATCTTACTATATCACCACTTGTCGCTAGGGTTAACTATTTAGTCACTTTTGTCCCACATTACTGAGCAAACATATAAAAATACGAACCTGAGTTATATTTACCACTTACTCGTTAAAAGGAAGACAAGTAGGTGAATTATAGCTAGGAAACTCCAGCTAAATATAAATAATAAAACCATTACTCCCTTTTGGTAACTGATTTCCGACGTGTTGCGACCTGACGACACCGCACAAATAAAACTATCCGTTTTAGCCATATCAACATCAAAGTTGAAAAATGTCGAGTTAGAAACAGGAAATTTATGTTAATTAGTAGTTGGGTCGTATATGTTTTACTATTAAGTTATTTAATTTGAATAAGTTATTTTCCTTTTCTAGTAATGTATGATTAAGGTTGTATTATGTATTAAATAATGAAGAATTGCAGTTATATTCGATTTCAACAACGTTTCTGAAATTAAAACACATTTCAACTACGATCATTAATTGAATGTCATACAACGTTACCGAATTAAACACAAACGACGAACATTAAATGGAGATCACACAAAGTTACCGAAATTAATTCACAATAATAACGCCAAACATCCGAACTAGTTGTAAAACTTAGTAATGAGACACTACTAACGACGAGCATGACTACGAGCATCCGACCTAGTGGATGAATTTTCTGAATCTGAGCTCGATGTTATTATTGTGTTTGTGAAATATATGATCATACAGCAGGTTGTTTTTATATGAAACGTACCATTTTTACGACTAGTACTGCTGGTTATGCATGCATGCAAAAAAAATAAATAAAAAAATACAGTAGACTTTTAGAGGTCGTCCACAAAGAAATCAATAACCCATTTATTAATTGATAATTTAAATAAATAATATTTTAATGTTATTCTTTAGGGACGACTTGCCGTCTCCATGTCATCCCCAGAAGTCGTCTTCAAAGAATTAACAATTCATTTATTAATTAATAATTAAAATAAATAATATTTCGATATTATTCTTTTCGGGACGTCTTGCCGTCTCGAAAATTTCGTACTGAAAAGGGTCTCGAGATGTCAGACGGGAAAGTCAAAGTGGGACCCACAATCGTCCAAAAAAAAGGTTGTCGTCCCGAAAAACTTTCCGAGACGAGGCATTCGCGACGACTCATTAGAGACGACTTGTCGTCCGGAAAGATCTTCTGGGACGACTTATCGTCCTCATAGGTCGTCCCTAAAGAGACATTTTTTGTAGTGATATAAAATGTAATTTATACGACTTGTCATGTGTATTTTTTATTTTAATGTATATGTTTTTTTTTAATATGTCTTATTATTTGTTTCATTAATAAAATAATTCTTTTTTCTACAAATTTGTCAAAAAATTTGTCAAAAAAATTTGAGAAAAACTGAATGATTATCGTCCTCAACTTCTTCAATTACCGACTTAAATGTTCTCTCGGAAATACTGTAAAAACAATGATACCATTAAAGATACTTTTTTTTAAAAGGCAAATTGATACATCTTATAAAAAATTTCAGTTGAACTCATAACATTTTAATCAAGGGCGGACCTATATGGTTGGGACCGGTAGCACGTGCTACCGGTGAAATACGAGATCTAATGGAAAATTTCTAAAGGTTTTGATTAGTGAGATCAGTGGATAATATAAATATTTTTAAGTGACTCCATTGGTCAACTAGAGTCGGATGTTTTCAATAGTTTAATGTTAATTCATATGCAATTTTATGAAAGAAAAATTGGAGATATGGAAAAGTTTTAGGCTGTAGATATGAAGAAATGGTAATAGGAATGGGGATGAGAAAAGGGGTGGTAAGATAGCAGTAGACCCCACTACTTTTTTATTGAATGTTTTTTTCTTTTTTTATATGTATATAATTAATCTGCATTTATATTACCCCACTAGTCAATCTGTTATAAGGCCCAATTTTGATGAAGGGCCTGATACAGTTTCATAAGGCACGGAAGGGTTTGTTGCTGAAACTAACGGGTAGAGTAAGTTTGATGAGATTAAAAATAGAAATGGGAAATAGAGTTTCTGTTATTGTTAATGAGAAGATCCGTTCAGTTTCATCACAGAAGAATGATCAGTCGGTTCGTGGCCTAAAGGGTAATCCTTCTTTGCGGTTTACGGATGTGGAAAATGACATTAATTCCACTACGGAAGGGGTATTCACAAATTCTAATTCTAATGCTGATAATCCAATTAAGAAATGTTGAATGATATTAGCTCCGGATCTGTGTCGACAAAACATATTGCGAGTAGTTCCTGTGATACCTTTACTGATCAGCAACATCCGCAACAAATGAAGAGTACATCAAATGCATCGTTTACATGCCATACTCCATTCACGGTCCTCAATCATGATATGATCCACGAATCAAGTGTCGAACAAAGTGAGGACATTTTTGGCATCGAAGAGCTTCTTTGTCTCTCGGCTAAAGGCAACAAAAACAACTTGAAACGTGTTATAATTAATAGTAAGTTCCCATGAAGATTCTATCTATAAATAGTTTCGGTTCGTTATTGTTCGAAAAAAGAAAATGGATAAAAGATTTATGTGTTACGTTAAATGTGGAGTTCTTAGCTATTCAAGAATCGAAGTTGTCACGGTTACAGATGTTTCGCCTTAGATCTTTCTGGGGCAATCCAAATTTTGATTAAGCTTTATCATTGGCTCGAGGTTTTTCAGGAGGTATTATTTCCATATGGGATCCTAAAATTTTTGTTCGAAGTGACATATAGTGTGACGATAATTTCGTTATAGTTAAGGGCAATTGGCTTAGAGTTAATATGGAGATTTATATGATTAATGTGTATGCGCCTCAAGCGTTGGCGGATAAAATTAACCTTTGGGAGATACTTTCTAATTTTGTCTCTTCTCATCCGGGTGATTTTATTTCTATGGGGGATTGGAATTCAGTTAGATATTCGGATGAACGTTGTGTGGGTCGATTTTTTTTCCGCAAGATGCTAATGCTTTTAACGAGTTTATTGATTCGAATGTTTTGTATGACATGCCATTAGGTGGTTTGAAGTATACTTGGCGGAATAAATCGGGAAGTAAATTTAGTAAAATTGATCGCTTCCTTATTTCTAGTAACGTGCTAAACTAGTTTAATGATTTGCAAGGGTTAGTCCTCCCGAGGGGTTTCTCGGATCATTCCCCTCTTTTGCTCTTTCAAGACAAGGTGGACTTTGGCCCGACATATTTTAAGATATTTGACTCGTGGTTTGAACGTTCAGATTTCAAGACCATTATCACTAATGCATGGGGTGACATTAATACCAATCAGTCTCTTGATATTGTGGCCAAATTTAGACTCCTTAAAGGTCATTTGAAGCATTGGATCCATTCATCTAGAACTAATGAAGCTTCAAAATTAAAGGAGATAACAAGAAAAATTGATGAGCTAGACATCCTTATTGATTCAGGCACGGCTTCCCCTATTGATGTTAATACACGTAATTCCCTTGCTTTGGAAAAAAGGGGAACTTACAAAACTTATCGATCTCGATTATTTGCAAAAAGCTCATGTTAAATGGGACGTGGAGGGCGATGAAAATCTAAATTTTTCCATGGTACTTTAAAACATAAGCGTCACACTCAACATATTCAAGGGGTTCTTGTAGACGGGGTGTGGTTCGATGACCCGACCGATGTTAAAGCTCAATTTTTTGAGTTCTATGAATCAAAATTTAAGGCAATTGATGCTGAATTTTTTATCAGCGACTTCAGGCCGATTGCTAGGCTGTCACAGGCCGAGTCTATCAGTCTTGAGGCAGAATTCGATGACGAGGAGATTAAACATGCCGTTTGGAGTTGCGGTAGTTCAAAGGCCCTGGGACCGGATGGTATATCGTTTCGATTTATTAAGTTTTTTTGGAACTTATTTAAGGTTGATTTTTGTAGGGATATTAAAGAATTTTTCTCTACCTATTCCATGCCTCGTGGTGCAAACTCGGCCTTTTTTCTCTTATTCCAAAGGTGCAGAACCCGGTTCTTTTAAACGATTTTCGGCCTATTTCTTTAATTGGTTGCTTCTGCAAAGTTGTTACTAAGATCCTCACTAACCGATTACAACGTGTCATTGACAAGATTATTAGTCCCGTTCAGTCCGCGTTTATTTCGAGATGTCAGATTCTTGACGGTCCGCTTATGCTTAGTGAGATTATATCTTGGTACAAAAGAAAAAACAAGAAGATTCTCCTTTTTAAAGTCGATTTCGAAAAAGCCTATGACTCTGTTTGTTAACTGGAAGTTTCTTTTATTTATGTTATCGGCCTTGGGTTTCGATGATAAGTGGTGTTCGTGGATCAAAGATATTTATTTTCGACTACGACTTCGGTCTTAGTTAACAGGTCACCAACTCGTGAATTTCAGTTGGGAAGGGGTTTAAGGCAGGCGATCCTCTCAGTCCATTTCTTTTTACTATTGTGATGGAAGGCCTCCATATTTTGTTTCGTCGGGCTATGGATAGTAACTTGATTCGTGGCGTTAAAGCGGGTTCCGAAAATATCCACTTATCCCATTTTGTTTACGCTGACGATGTGATTATTTTTTTGAATGGAGTTCAGTTGAATTGAGACGTATTTTGTTGATCTTGGATCTGTTCCATAGAACTTCTGGACTGAAATTGAACGTTCATAAGTCGCATGTGTTCGGTGTTGGGGTGGACGATTCGGAGGTGTTTCCTTTAGCTAATGCAACGGGCACTCGGGTAGGTACGTTTCCTACTATTTATTTGGGTATTCCCATTGGTTCTAACATGAAACACTTATCAAATTGGGTTTCGTTATGCGATAAGTTTCAGTCCAAACTCTCATCTTGGAAGGCGAGTCTCATTTTAGCGAGCGGTAGATTAACATTAATTAAATCCGTTATGGGAAGTTTAGGGATATATAGGTTCTCCATGTTCAAATGTCCCGAGACGATCCTTAAATGACTTGAATCAATTCGAGCTAGATTTTTTTGGGGAGGCAGCAACTCGGTCAAGAAAATGGTATGGTTCAAATGGGATAATGTTCTTAATTCTTTCGACAAAGGAGGTCTCAACATTGGTAGTCTTAAGGCCTTCAATTTAGCTTTAGTCTACAAATGGAGATGGCGATATTTGACATGTCCGAATGATATGTGGGTTACACTTATTAAATCTATACATGGCCACGTTTTTGAATCCACTGTTTCTAATACACCTACGGTATGGACTAATATTATCGCCACTTGTTTCTAAAACTCAGGACAAAAGTCTCCTGCCTATTGATACTATTCGCATGAGAATTGTTGATGGGTGTAATATTCGATTTTGGTACAATTTATGGTGTGATAATAATCCATTGTATACCCGGTTCAACAGATTATTTCATTTAGATACAGCTCCATTTTCAACTATTAATGAGAAAAGGGTCAATGGTAGTTGGCATTTTCCATGGGTAAGGGAGAATTAGGTGGTAGAAACGAAATTTCACTCCTTAAACTTCAAGATATCATTGGTAATACGGTTTTTTCAGACAATGCAGACTCGTGGTTATGTTCTTTAGATAATGAAGGCGTGTACACTGTTAAAATGGCCAGGGAATGCATCGATCGCAACAGGTTACCATCTTCGCAAATTGGCACTCTATGGTACAAGTTTATCCCCTGTAAAGTTAATGTATTTTTATGGCATTTTCATTTGGACATTCTTCTCCTTCGTTGGAACCTTTCCGCGAAAGGGATAGATATTGCTTCCGTTATTTGTCCTTCTTGCAATAATGGGGTAGAGAAGACTGACCATTTATTTTTCGAGTGTACTTTGGCTCGTGAGTTATGGGTTAAAATCCGGATATGGCTCGATTGTGACATGCCCGTTTGTTCATCATGGGACACATTTATTCATTGGTTAGAAGGGGTGCGATTACAACATTCTTCAAAATGTCGAATCGTCGCGGTTGTGGTTACTTCTTTATGGGCTTTATGGCGTTTTTGGAACGGCATCGTATTTCGTGATTCGTTTTGTAATAGAAGTAGTTTGTTTGATTTTATTAGACTTATTACTTTTCGTTTGTTGAAATATAGGGGCCATCTTGTTTCTAATTGGAACATGTGGCTTGCTATTCCTTTGTAATTCCCTTAGCGCCTAGCTAGGGATCGTTTTTTATTAATAAAATCTTTATTCTTTGGCCATAAAAAAAAGAGATGGTTCGCGAGAGTTAATTGGTGATGCTAACCCTAGGTCAAGGAAGAAGGAGAACGAGGATTCCACTTCGGGTGCCCTTAAGTTTAAAGACAACCTTGATGACTTGGATTACGGGGACACGATTCAGAACTTGTTTATGGCTCCTCAAGGTGGAAGGGATGGAGGTTCCTCGGCTTTTCGGAGAGGATGTATGTCCGTGGAGGCTTTCACGACATTTGATGGTATGATGACACGTTTGGCCGAGGAGAGTGCGCCAGGTTAAGGATCCGGCAATGTGTTATCGTACAAGATAGAGAATCAGTCCAGAAAGAATTCTTTGAAAGAGACGATCAATGGAAGATTGAAAAGGGCGGGTCCCTATGTAACGACCCGACAAAATCATCATTGATGGCGCCGCTAACTTAGGTCCCGTTACGTGGTCGTAGTCCCTATATGAGACACGCTTGACCAAAATTATGTCGCATTCATTTGAAATGTACAAGACTTGCAAAGTTTAGTTTACCAAACGGATTGTCATAACCCGACCTTAACCATAAGGACGAATACAATAACATATGATTTCATCGCGAGGTATTGACCTCTATATGCGACATTTTTCAAAAACTGCATTCGTTTTTACAATACAAACCATAGCTTTTATTACAAATACAAGGTTTAAACAACTTAATAATGATTATCGTTTAGCGATAATCTTAGACTTACAAACTTTACATGTGATAATAACAACACGACCTCCAACATATTTTACATTACAAATCCTCCGATATGCAGTTTTATTTTTGACACAAATATGCATACTCAAGATCTTGTTTAAATTCAACATGTTGCAGCGGAAGCTTTTAGTTATCACCTAAGAATAAACATGCTTAAAACGTCAACATAAAGTTGGTGAGATATAGGTTTAAAGCCGGCAGCGTTATGAATATAGACCACAAGATTTCATATATAAACGTTTTAATAAAAATATTCTAAGTTGTTGAGCACTTGATAACCATACTTAACATTTAATCAACGTCGCATATTCCCTTTATTATGAAATCTTACTACACCGTACCAAGTGTAGTCACCAAAACGAAGTACTGTGCAACCGTTGAATACTGGTCGTCCAGTCCAGTTCGGGTTGTCAGGCCCGATAGATCTATCAACAGGATTCGCGTTTACAATACCTCATGTAAATAGTAGTTACCAAGTTACAGGGAAGTATGTCAGTGGTACAACTCAACGTAGAATATATATTTTTAATCACTTGTGTCCATAACGTAAATCATAAAATGCATGTATTCTCATCCCGAAATATTTAGAGTTTAAAAGTGGGACTATATACTCACTTTTGTCTTGAAGGTATTTAACTCGACTTGGTCTCCGATAGATATCACGAACCTAACCATATATATAATATATCAACATATTTTCTTTTCAAGTAATCGTATATATATATATATATATATATATATATATATATATATATATATATATATATATATATATATATATATATATATATATATATATATACTTTTAATACTTTTAATATTTTCTTAGTCCGTAGTTAGCAGTCCGATGTTAGTGGTCCACAATTAGTTGCTTAAATAAAATAAATAAAGACCCCATCGTATTCGTGTTGATCAGAATTAATCTTGACCCATGGTACCATGTTGTCAAATGACGTGTTGCGTACATAAAGTACCGTGTTGTCAAATGACGTGTTGCGTACAATCATGAGGTCTTATGATTAATCTTCTCGTGTTGTTTACGGGTGGTCCTGAAATATATAAAATAAAATCATAAGTAAATATATATTAAATATTATGTTAATTAGCCAAGATATGATTAATCCGATTTTGTCATAATATGATATATTACAGGTCTTGAAGTGTTTTTAAAAATCAAATTAGAAGGATCTATTTAGTTTGCGAACAAGTTTGAAATCACTCAAACTATGTTCTTGTTGTTAAAATTTTATAACACAAAATAAGATAGCTATATAAATATGAATCGAATAAGGTTATGAATAAGGTTACTACCTCAAGTTACTTGGACAAAGCTACTGGAAAAGGTAAGAAAAATCCTGGAATCAAAAGAGTGGTGGAGTGGGATTGAAAGATTGGAAGTAATCTCCTTGAAATCGGATGACTATATTGATACGTTCTTGAGTAGGTAAATGAAGAGAGATTAGGGAGTGAATTAACTTGAAAGAAAATTGGAAATGGAATTGTATGTGTGTGTGTGCAAAATAGCATGATTATGGGATGGATATATAGGAGATTTAGTTTGTTTTCTTGCACAAAAGTCACACATGAGGTTAATTGGCTGGTTCCCACATGTAACATCATGTCTAGTGGCTGATCATTGAAGTTTATTGTTGGTATATACCAATAGTAAATACGTATAGAAGCTGGGTATGATACGGTTACATATACCCTAGATATACTTGTATAAATTTTGAGGAATCGGAACGAGAATTCAAATATGGACGGGTTTATAACTGTAAAAGAGGCTCAAAACTGGGCTTTTATTTTTGGGTCAAACCGGGCCAAAATAAAATTTTAAGATATTTTTAATAAAGCAATGTTAGCCAGGGGCTCTGCCCCTTGGACCCCGCCAGGGGTTGCCACCCCTTGGACCCCGCTTATCGGGGGCGCTGCCCCCGAACCCCCGTCATAATCAAGATAAGTTCAAACAAGTGTGCACTCCACACTTCCCCAAACTTGTTTGATATTTATCAAGATTATTTTGGTTACAAATTAATCCCATTACACTTGAATCATATTGGTGACATAGATCACCAACACATTATAGATTTTAAGTATATATGTCAAAGAACGTTACATATAGTTATCGTTTTGAAAACTTAAGTTTGTGGTCTCAAAGTATACTTATAACTCATTGTTGTTAGTTCACAATGAAATGTTAAACCATCCTTAAATCATGTTAAATATGTATAGATATGTACATATACATAATCGTATAATTATCGTGTGTTATATAGTTCGTGATATCATCGGTCAAATTGGACGGTCAAACGTTGTGTGAAACTCTTTTCAAAAACATAAGTCTCAACAGTTTGGATTGCTTATCATGTTGGTAAGGTTTATTTTATGTAAATATTAATCTCATAAGTATAAAACGATCGGAAAATCCGGGTCGTTACACGGATCGACAATAAGTTTAAGTTTACAAAAGTAATAAAGTATAAATGAAATAAACTTGCGACATAATATAAGTTGAAAATCACGGTTGCTATAAATAGCGTATGTATGTATGCTTGACCCCAAACAAGTATATCAAAGTGTGCGCATGTATGCTTGACCCCAAGCAAGTAATCAGAATGTATGCATGTATGCTAGACCCCAAGCAAATATGAGTGTACGCGGAAGCATGTATCAAATAGCCATGTATGAACCTGAGAAACATATAGAAAACTGTCAACGAAAAACGTTGGTGAAATCATAGGTGTTTTAGTAAACGTTGCATTTGAACCACAAGATTTAATATAAGATGATTATCAAAATCATTTGCATTCCCAAGTTGTTAATTGTTTCGCGGGCACCCAATTATCAAACTTAACTGTTTTGTACCCTGTTACGTAGTGTTAGAACATACACTATACTCGAAAATATATCTCATCCGCTAACGGTAGCGAACCATCCGAATGAGGCTCGTCAAGCCCATGTGATTACATAATATAAGTTCTCGTTTGCACCCTGCAAGTGTAACTAATGATAATTGAATTGAGGATTTTTGTTCAAACCCGTACGTGGAATGTTCGTTTTCGTACTTGTGTTCAAAGTATAAAAGTATGATACGTATATGTTTCTCATCCCATAGTTTAAAGCATAAAAGTTGTTTGAAAGATGGGACTATGATCTCACCTCGAGTGCACGAGTATAAATGAACTTCACAAAGTAAACGTATGCATGAAAGTTGCTTAGCCTTGACCTAAACAAGTAAGCTGTATAAATTAACCGGTTACGACACAAGGTCGGGCGAAATGTGTTCAATTAGTCCTATGGCTCGTTACGACTCGAATATATAGCATGTGAGTCACATTGTCAGGTTTCATGCAAGAATCAAGTATAAAGGTATGTTAGAACGATTGCATAAGTGTTTGGTTAAGTTTGACTAAAAGTCAAACTTGGTCAAAGTCAACGGGGTCGGGTCGGGTCCCGAACTATTTTCCTGAGCTTAGAAATCATATATGAGCATGTTGGCCAAGTTTCATGTTGATCGGGGGTACATAGCATACTTAGAATTAAGCAAAAATTGACATTTTTGGGCAGTCTGCCTCAGATGCACTGCATCCAAGGCAGATGCGCCGCATCTGTGTCTGATGCAGCAATTCGGGGGCAGTTTAACACTTAGACGATTTCAACTTCAAACGATCATAACTTTTGACTCGTTAACATTCAAAACACGTATCTTATATCGTTGGAAAGGTAATTTAAAGAGGAATACAACTAAACACATTTCATGAATCAATTCCATCATTAACAACAATTAAAACCTCAATAAATGATCGTTAAATGTTCAAAATCGAAGTTACAAGTTCATAAAACGCATTTCTTGACTCGGGAATCCAATTTACACATACGATACGCCGTTTTGAAGGTAATGGAACATACAATACAACTAATCACTAACTAATAACATTTCATGGTATTCAAAGCATCAAAAGTTCGTTTTAGAGTTCATCAAACCCTAATCAAAATCATGAATTTAACCATTTTGTAA
This sequence comes from Rutidosis leptorrhynchoides, assembly GCF_046630445.1. NCBI lineage: Eukaryota > Viridiplantae > Streptophyta > Magnoliopsida > Asterales > Asteraceae > Rutidosis > Rutidosis leptorrhynchoides. The sequence goes on along the minus strand of NC_092337.1, from coordinate 337,541,151 downwards.
ATGAAGCTTTTCTAAATCAACCTACACATCAAAATGAAGCTAATGATGCTAGTAACACATTTAATACATGAACTTTAACATTTAAACAACATTTAATCATCCAAATTTCAAGATTCAACAAACCCATTTCAACTTCATTCTAGTTTATGCAAAACAACAAGATCGAGCAATTAAATCATATATTCATGCTAGACACGAGCCATAGACACTAATTAACACCATTTCAAGTCAAAAACACTAAGAACATGAAATCTAGAGTTTTAAAAAAGTTACCCAAATGAGATGAAATTGGTATCAAAATGTAGAGGATGAAGAGAGGATCACGAATATGTAATTTGTTTTGATGTTTGCTTGCTTGAATTGATTTAGATGATGATTATTTGAAGATGTTAAAAAGTGTTCTTGGTGACTAGAGAGAAAAGAGGATGAGGAGGTGAAAGTATGAATGAATGGATGAGATGGGGTTGACTAGTTGACCTAGTCAACTAGTTTGTCCCCTTGGCAACTTCGGTCCCTCGAGTTTGAAAGCTGGTGCGTGAATTAACTAAACGAATTAATTTAAATACGCGAGAGTAAACGAAAGATGTTATAATCAAATAACGGAAAATATTAAGAAAGTTAGTTAACGAAAGATACGAATTTAGATAACAAAAGATATTATCAAAAAAAAAGACGGTGTTAAAAACAAATTTAACGGAAAAACACGGGATGTTACATTACCTACACCATAAAAGAAATTTAGTCTCGAAATTTAGTGGAAGTAGTAGTTGTTGTTTCTTCCTCGATATCTTGCGTTGTCAATTCTACGGATAAGTGAAGGTACTTCTTTGGACATTTCAACGAACTTCGAAAATCGGGGTTTTACGTTGTTTCAAAATTTGGTTTCACGATTCATAGTTTCAACCGGTCCTCCTAGGAAGTGAAGTTTATCATCGATAGTAAACTCATCGAAAAGAATAATAAGTTCTTGTTTCGCAAGACACGTCTTTAAGTTTGATACATAGAATGTAGGATGGACGGAGACTCAAATGGGTCGGGAAATCTAAACGGCTACCAACGGGTCCAAAACGCCCCAAGATTTTAAGAAATATCAAATATCGTGGATATAGCTTTCTACGTTTCCCGAAACGGATTACACCTTCTCAAGGCGCGACTTTTAACGTTATGCGGTCACCCGCTTGGAATTTGAAATGTTTATGTCTAACATCGGCCTAGCTCTTTTGGCGCTTACGGGTCGTTTTGAGTCTTTATTGGATTTGAACGATCTTAACGGTTATTCCATGAATGAGTTCGGGTCCGGTGGTTTGATTACCATTTACTTCGGTTCAACAATTAAGAAAATGACAATTACGGCTATATGAGTTTTCAAAAGGTGTGGCGTTAATACTCGAATGAAAATTATCATTGTAAGAGAATTCGGTTAAAGGCAAAGACTTTTCTCAAGAAAATTTGAAGTTAATAACATAAATTCATTTTATGGTTTTTGAGGTTTGAATCGTGCGTTTGCTTTGTTCGTCAGTTCGGGGATGACACGCGGTACTTTTGTCTAAACGTGGTCTCGAGACTTTTTGTAAGGCACCCCGAAATTTAGAAGTGAAACGAGGATCTCGATTCGAAAAGAGGTACAGTTCTTTTAAGATACATTTGAACAAGCTTGTTAGGACCTGAAAACGTTTGTTGGAACAAGTTTCTTATTGGTTTCTGAAAACGTTCGTTAGGACTATTCACTCTCGAGGCGAATACTAGTATAACGTGAAGAGTCTCTCTCTCTCCATTTAGAATTTAGATAAAAGATTTCCTTACACGGAAGTACGAGTGTAATGCGAGAGAAGTTTCTGCCTCGATGTGAGCATATCAAGCGTTTCGTAGTTCGTCGATAAAACTGCGCGAAGACGAGATAGTATACACGTGTAACATATGGTTGAAGTCGAAAGAAATTTGTCATTCATTCGGAAGCATAAATATGGTTCGACAATAATCGACGATGTGTCCTGGGTATGGTTGTTATCAGTATTCTCGGAGTTTTCGGATGTTCAAACAAGAAAAATGAAGTCATGTACATGGCACATGGTGGTGATTAGGTTGATCGAGTCCAATCACCATCACGAGTCATTAGAACTTTGGTATGACTTACCGTAATATAACCACGTTGATCGAGTGTCGTCATATTACGCTAACTCATACCTCCATTCCCACATCACTCCATAGATTCAAGTTCGTATAATCGTGAAGTCTTAAAATGAACAAAGTGTAACGACGTCTCTAACGTAACTCGTATTGAATCGAAAGAATTAGTGCAACTCTAAAGAAGCGTTCCCCGCGGGAAGTGTATAAATGATTGTTCACGTCAATGCGGTTTGAGTCAAACAATAATGTATTCCGGTACGAGAAGTGTAATGAATCATGATAACGAATAGTACGCAACCGTAGTGATAAATAGTGATGACGATACTCACCTAGAGTAGTGATGGTAGTAACAAGAAGTGGTAGATAGTAAGGACCACCGGTGTGACACAGATAGTAAGTTGAAACGGTTGGCGAATAACAACGTAGGAGACAGAGTTCCCGAACCAGTATGACTAATGAAGTCGTCGTCTTCCTTACGCGTTTGAATCTTGAATTTACGTGTGTTACCAGAAAGTGGTAGAGTACGAGTTCATATGATGAATATTTGGTACCATTAAGGGGTTCACCTAAGAAAGATTCAAGTAAAATGCACAAGTAGTCAAGCAAGTGCTATCTATAGCAAATGTATGTCAGAATATAATGGCTAACTATCCGGTTGTAGTCTAGATTCACTAATGCGTCCTAATGACTCTGTAAGACACACTAATGCACATCCTAGATCCCTACAACCAACACTCTGATACCATCTGTAACATCCCAGGTAACACGTTCCCCGTAGCATGATATTGTCCGCTTTGCCCGTAGGCGCACGGATTTTTTTTGGAGACCAAATAGGACGAGCACTTTCCCAGGAGGTCACCCATCCTGGTAGTGCTCTCGCCTGAGCACGCTTAACTACAGAGTTCTCATGAGATCTGCTGCGCTTGTGGTCCCAAAACGCGTCATGCTAGGAAAGGTCTCCACACCCTTATAAGGCATGTTTCGTTCCCCTCTCCAACCGATGTAGGACGGATGTAACACGGATGTTACAATCCTCCCCCCAATGGGACACAGCATCCTCGCTGTGCACGTTTGGTCCGGGGCTTGGCTCTGATACCATCTGTAACGACCCGACAAAATCGTCATTGATGGCGCCGCTAACTTAGGTCCCGTTACGTGGTCGTAGTCCCTATATGAGACACGTTTGACCAAAATTATGTCGCATTCATTTGAAATGTATAAGACTTGCAAAGTTTAGTTTACCAAACAGATCGACAATAAGTTTAAGTTTACAAAAGTAATAAAGTATAAAAGAAATAAACTTGCGACATAATATAAGTTGAAAATCAAGGTTGCTATAAATAGCGTATGTATGTATGCTTGACCCCAAGCAAGTATATCAAAGTGTGCGCATGTATGCTTGACCCCAAGCAAGTAATCAGAATGTATGCATGTATGCTTGACCCCAAGCAAATATGAGTGTACGCGGAAGCATGTATCAAATAGCCATGTATGAACCTGAGAAACATATAGAAAACTGTCAATGAAAAACGTTGGTGAAATCATAGGTGTTTTAGTAAACGTTGCATTTGAACCACAAGATTTAATATAAGATGATTATCAAAATCATTTGCATTCCCAAGTTGTTATTTGTTTCGCGGGCACCCAATTATCAAACTTAACTGTTTTGTACCCTGTTACGTAGTGTTAGAACATACACTATACTCGAAAATATATTTCATCCGCTAACGGTAGCGAACCGTCCGAATGAGGCTCGTCAAGCCCATGTGATCACATAATATAAGTTCTCGTTTACACCCTGTAAGTGTAACTAATGATAATTGAATTGAGGATTTTTGTTCAAACCCGTACGTGGAATGTTCGTTTTCGTACTTGTGTTCAAAGTGTAAAAGTATGATACGTATATGTTTCTCATCCCATAGTTTAAAGCATAAAAGTTGTTTGAAAGATGGGACTATGATCTCACTTCGAGTGCACGAGTTTACGACACAAGGTCGGGTGAAATGTGTTCAATTAGTCCTATGGCTCTTTACGACTCGAATATATAGCATGTGAGTCACATTGTCAAGTTTCATGCAAGAATCAAGTATAAAGGTATGTTAAAACAATTGCATAAGCGTTTGGTTAAGTTTGACTAAAAGTCAAACTTGGTCAAAGTCAACGAAAAAGTCAACGGGGTTGGGTCGGGTCCCGAACTATTTTCCTGAGCTTAGAAATCATATATGAGCATGTTGGCCAAGTTTCATGTTGATCGGGGGTGCATAGCATACTTAGAATTAAGCGAAAATTGACATTTTTGGGCAGTCTGCCTCAGATGCGCCGCATCCAAGGCAGATGCGCCGCATCTGTGTCTGATGCAGCAATTCTGGGGCAGTTTAACACTTAGACGATTTCAACTTCAAACGATCATAACTTTTGACTCGTTAACATTCAAAACACGTATCTTATATCGTTGGAAAGGTAATTTAAAGAGGAATACAACTAAACACATTTCATGAATCAATTCCATCATTAACAACATTGAAAACCTCAATAAATGATCGTTAAATGTTCAAAATCGAAGTTTCAAGTTCATAAAACGCATTTCTTGACTCGGGAATCCAATTTACACATACGATACGCCGTTTTGAAGGTAATGAAACATACAATACAAATAGTCACTAACTAATAACATTTCATGACATTCAAAGCATCAAAAGTTCGTTTTAGAGTTCATCAAACCCTAATCAAAATCATGAATTCAACCATTTTGTAAATGAAGCTTTTCTAAATCAACCTACACATCAAAATGAAGCTAATGATGCTAGTAACACATTTAATACATGAACTTTAACATTTAAACAACATTTAATCATCCAAATTTCAAGATTAAACAAACCCATTTCAACTTCATGCTAGTTTATGCAAAACAACAAGATCGAGCAATTAAATCATATATTAATGCTAGACACGAGCCATAGACACTAATTAACACCATTTCAAGTCAAAAACACTAAGAACATGAAATCTAGAGTTTTAGAAAAGTTACCCAAATGAGATAAAATTGGTATCAAAATGTAGAGGATGAAGAGAGGATCACGAATATGTAATTTGTTTTGATGTTTGCTTGCTTGAATTGATTTAAATGATGATTATTTGAAGATGTTAAAAAGTGTTCTTGGTTACTAGAGAGAAAAGAGGATGAGGAGGTGAAAGTATGAATGAATGGATGAGATGGGGTTGACTAGTTGACCTAGTCAACTAGTTTGGCCCCTTGGCAACTTCGGTCCCTCGAGTTTGAAAACGGGTGCGTGAATTAACCAAACGAATTAATTTAAATACGCGAGAGTAAACGAAAGATGTTATAATCAAATAACGGAAAATATTAAGAAAGTTAGTTAACGAAAGATACGAATTTAGATAACAAAAGATATTATCAAAAAAAAAAAAAAGATGGTGTTAAAAACAAATTTAATAGAAAAACGCGGGATGTTACACCCTAGAAGTTGATTGGGGTGTTTTGTCTTGCGTACTTTGTTTGATATCGTCCTTTTATCTTTGTGTTGTTGTCGGTTTTGTTTGGTTAGTAGTTTGCTTTTTTAGGTTCCGAGTTGTTAAGGAGGCTCGTTTATAGATAGTTTGCGTCTAGATGTAGCTTTATAGGTACGAGCTTCCCCGTTTCCCCTGTCTTTTCTGCAATTCCTATTGAGGGCGTTTTCCTTCGGAAAACGACTTCGTTTCTATACGAGTTTTCGTTATTTTCGCAAAAAAAAAAATAAAAAAAAAAAAGAAAAGAAAAACTAGTCCACTACTTCATTTGAATTTTTTAAAAACACCTCCATTTAACTCTTCATCAAACTAATTTAATTGAATTACCCGTATTTGTTTTTGTAGGTAAAAAAAGGATAAAATAAAACTTTTGACAACGTTAATGTTCAGAAAATAAAATATCATTTTTTTAAGACAAACAAGTTTATCGCATTTATATAAGGTATTTACAGGAAAACAACATCACACGGGTCATATAGGCCCATACCAGTATATAAAAATATCATTTGTTGTGAAGTTTATAAAAATTTACATTTCAGATTTTGTAAGAAGAAAACATATTAATGTAACTTTTAATATAGGATTTGTTTAACGACATCCTTAAATATTTTTGTTAAGACGTTTAAAAGTGTTGTATTTCATACAATTTTACAATTGAATAACTGTCAATTATAAAATAATAATTAACCGCTATAAATGGATGTCGTTGGAAAAACCATCTAGTAGAAAAAAAATTAGAATTTTTAATCAGTGACACCAGTGATTAATATTTTTAGATCCACTACTGATTTTAATTAGAGTTAATTCGATGCATTCAGATAAATAACCGTTAGTGCAATGCAGATACTATACTAATTAAACTAGGGGGATGATTCTAACACACCATTTTTTGATCCTCACACATCTATTTTAACCTTTTACTCTTCTAATAATACTCCATTTCCTTAAATTGGTGCGTGAGGATCAAAAAAGTATGTGTGAGAATCATTCCCCATTAAACTAGGATGCTTTTGCCTTTATTTAATTATTTATATTATTAATTAATTGTTGGTGGGAAAATAATTAGAATTATCATTATCATGTTAAGGGATATGGTATCTTCATTACAATTATGATAAGATCTTGGGATGATTTTATATGTATGATATGATCAGATAATATTATTTTTTATGAACCATTCTTAATGGATAATGAATTATATAGTCTGGCTCTTGGAGAATGAGTAGTTAATCTATAAAAAGCAAATGAAAACTTTGCGTTATCCCAAGCTAATCGAAGCACTCCATGTTTCCTGTTGGTTGTTTGTATCATATAAGGCAAAAGATACAACACTTCATAAGAAAAATATACATACAAGATTGTTCCATGTTAAACCTACCTTTAGTATGCAAATATTTTTTTTCATATTTAAAAGGCCTATGATAGTGTATCTCCCCGCCCAGTTAATAACCGAAGATATGCTAACGAAGGTATCACGCTTAACAAGGGTAGATGACATAAGAATTTGTCACAAGAACACATATGTCGAATACAAACCATGAGCGGGATATCCACAAACTCAAATAATGGCGCCCAAATGATAAAAGAAGAATACTCCCAAAGTGTGATCCTAATATTCAGGTTTGTTAAGAAACCACATCCGTTATACGAATCTATGGTAACGAAGCAACATAGTAACGAAGCGATCACAGTTACTAATGGACAAAGACTTATTCTAAAGTCACAAGATTACATAGACTGAAGGAGAGAGATAAGCGGGTTGGCCTAACTCGCTTCCACTAGCATCCAAATGACAAAAGAGGAATGTTGTAAGCTAGCTTTATTCAACCACAGGGGTTACAATCAGCCGAAGGGAAAGTCCCCTTTGTCTTATCAGAAATTGCCTTGGAGACTGATCCTCACTTAGAAAACTGGTGAAGAAGCTGTAGAATAGCCCTATAAAAGGAGAGCATGATCTCTGGAGTTGGCATTCACTCTAAGTCACAATTACTAACACGTAATACTCTCAATGAGTTATCTTCGTATCTTGGTGGCGTAAAGTACATACCTTCGTACTACCTTCGGGGAATCGCCAACAAGCATACATTCATCATCATACCTTGTAACACCTTCCACTGAGTGATCAGATCTCAATATTCTTGTTCTCCTAACAAGGATCGCCAAGAATTGTACAAATAATTGGCGCCATCCGTGGGACACCACATCAATATTCATTTTGTTTGAGAAAAATACAAGATTATGGCAGCTCTCGATCACCCATCGCCTGGTTTCTCTTTGCCATCAGAAGTTAATCAACCCAAAACCGGGCACGAACACCGATCACTCCTACTATGCCAATAATCACATATCGGAGTGATTCCGAACCACCATCGTTAATTGAAATAACCTTCTGATAGTGCTCCAAATGAACATATATTTAGTAGCAATATCGTTCCAATATGTAAAGTTTTTAAATGTAATTTCCTTATTTTTAGTTGTAATAGTTAAATAAATAAGTGCGAAGACGAAAGACGCAAATCGCTCGAAAATGAAGATTTAAAGACAAAAACGAAGATTTGAAAGACCAAAACGTCCAAAAAGCTCAAAAGTACAAGATACAGTCAAAAAGGTTCAAATTATTGATGAAGAACGTCTAAAAATGACAAGAGTACAAGTTACAAAACGCAAAGTACAAGATATTAAATTATACGAAAGGACGTTCGAAAATCCAGAACCGAGGCATGAACCAACTCTCAACGCTCGACGCAACGGTGTAAAAATTACAAGTCAACTATGCACAAGAATAAAATATAATATTTAAATAATTCATAATAAGAATAATATTAAATAATAAAAAGTTGTTAATTGAGCATAGTTCAGGGGTCGTAAATGAAAATTCAATTTATAATTTCACCTATAAAACGAATGATATGTAACGATGAGAAGGAGGAGATTTTTTTCGATCTCTTTTTTTTCTTCTATCTTTTTCTTATTTTTCTATCTATCAATATCAATATCTATATTCTATATCTCTATCATAATGTTAACTTAATAAGATATAACAATAATCTTAATTTTAATTTTAAATTATGATAATAATAAGATTTATGATAGAGATCTTTTGAGTATGTAAGTCGAAATTCTGTCCGTGTAACGCTACGCTATTTTTAATCATTGTAAGTTATGTTCAACCTTTTTACATTAATGTCTCGTAGCTAAGTTATTATTATGCTTATTTAAAACGAAGTAATCATGATGTTGGGCTAATTACTAAAATTGGGTAATTGGGCTTTGGACCATAATTAAGGTTTGGGCAAAAGACCGACACTTGTGGAAATTGGATTATTGACTATTAATAGATGGGGGGTATTGTCTAATTGAGTGACAACTCATTGGAGTCTGTCGAACCTATCTTCAAATTAATTATCCTAATAATTAATAATGATTATGGTTGTCCTATTTAGTGACGTTCATATGGAATCTGTTATAATCATTTAATTAATCAATTGGGTTGGGTAATTGATTATTCATTCTGATCAAGTGGATGAATTAATATTCATAGACTAATTAAAACAGGGGTGGATTACATACAGTGATAACTGGTGTAATTGTTGACAGAAGTGATAACTGCGTCACAGTTTAAATCCTTAATCAGTTGGAATATTTGACTTCGGGTATAAGGGTAATTTGACGAGGATACTCGCACTTTATATTTATGACCGATGGACTATTATGGACAAAAACCAGATAGACGTATCAAATAAACCAGGACAAAGGACAATTAACCCATGGTAATAAATTAAAATCAACACGTCAAACATCATGATTACGGAAGTTTAAATAAGCATAATTCTTTTATTATATTTCTCATCGTATCTTTATTTACTGTCATTTTATTACTCGCAATTTTATTTACTGTCATTTTATTTATTGTCATTATTTTACGCACTTTAATTATCGTCATTTATCTTTGCGCTTAAAATATAGAATCGACAAACCGGTCATTAAACGGTAAAACCCCCCTTTTATAATAATATTACTACTTATATAATTATATATATTTTGTATAAATATAGTTAAAAATATAGTAAGTATCACCAGCTCCCTGTGGAACGAACCGGACTTACTAAAAACTACACTACTCTACGATTAGGTACACTGCCTATAGTGTTGTAGCAAGGTTTAGGTATATCCCACTCCGTAAATTAATAAAACTTGTGTCATATTTTGTAGTATTTTGTATTAAAAATAATACTATTTCTTACCCTCACGCTACATCATCAAGTTTTTGGCGCCGCTGCCGGGGAGCGCTAAAACGCTATATTTTTAATTATAATAATATTGAAATAAAATATAATAATATAATAATATTGAAATAGAATATAATAATATAATAATATTGAAATAGAATATAATAATATAAAAATATTTAAGAATCAAAAATTTACGTAAATTTTAAAAAAAAAAGTCGTATTTATTAAATACTTCAGGGGTACATTATGTAACTTATAATTAATAATTGCTATCATGTCGCTTTCATGTGAATAGTAAATTAATTAATTTATTTTCATTTACTATTCATGAATAGTAAATGAATTAAAAAAAAAAAAAAAGTTTTAAAAAAAAAAAAAAATTATAATTATAAAAAAATTATTAATTTGTAAAAAAAAAAAAGCGTTTTAAAAAAAAAAAAAAAAAAAAAAAAAATCGTTTTTTTTAAAAAAAAAAAAAAAAAAAAAAATTTCGTTTTTAAAAAAAAAAAAAAAAAAAAATTTGTGTAAAAAAAAAAAAAAAAAAAATCGTTTTTTTTAAAAGAAAAAAAAATCGTTTTAAAAAAAAAATTTGTAAAAAAAAAAAAAAATCGTTTTTTTTTTAAAATTTAAAAAAAAAACGAAAAAAAAAAAAAAAAAAAAAAAACGTAAAAAAAAAAAAACGTAAAAAAAAAAAAAAAAAAAAAATTATTAAAAAAAAATATATATATTTTTAAAATTTTGTCTATAAAAAAAAATGTTTTTTTTTAGTTTTATTACCTTTAGATTTTTAGACTATAGTCGCAACTTTTAGTATTAAGTTTAGTTTTGCCATAGTTATTTTTACTTCTAGAATTTTTAGGCTTTGCCGTAAAATCCCTTAAGTGCTTATTCCTTAGACTAAGTTTTAGGTGCTTTAGAATTTTACGACGCCGTATTTCGCACTACTTTCTTATTTTTATTTTTCGACGCCTATTTTTCGACCTTTTATTTTTCGACATTTTTCGACGCGCAATCTATTTCTTTCTTATTTCTCGCCATTCTAGTTTTTAGGGCTTAGAATTTTTTTCTACTTCTTCTCTAAATTTCTTAAAATTACGAAAATTTATTTTAAGTGGTTAAATTGATAGACATCAAAATTTTCTGGTTCGTAGTAATAGTTGGATTTGTACGTGGACCGGGTTATTGGAGCCAAACAGTCCTCAATTATATTGAGACCAAACGAATCCTGCCCCTCTGCTGCATCTTTTGGCTATTCGAAACGTGGGCAAAATCAGAAAAGTCTATTAATTGGATAACTTATTATAATTTTTCTTTCCTTTTTAAAAACTAATAGGATATTCAGTGAATGCACCGAGCAAGACGTTCGCCGCCGGTCATACGTTCACCACCTGTAACTAGATCAAGACATTTAGCAAATATAACCGCCGTTGATTTTTCTTTAGAATCGTCATCCAGTCGCCCAAGTACTTCAGTTCAAATTTCCGATAATCCATTTTTTGAACCCGACCTCACAATTGAGAATTCGGAAAATATTCAGGAACGGTTTGTAGATCCCGAACCATTAAACTTTCCTCCGGAACCACCAATCATTCAAACAGAGATTGTTGAGGAAGAAACCATTAAATCAGAAACCTCTAGTGATTCAGATACAACACTTCCAATCATGAAAAATCTAGAACCTCTAAGTATGGAAGACCGAATGAGAGTTACACGCACGGGCCAAGGTCACGCCATTATTAAACCAGAAGTTAATGCTCCAGATTATGAAATTAAAGGACAAATCCTACACATGGTAACTAACCAATGCCAATTCAGTGGTGCACCGAATGAAGACCCAAACGAACATCTTCGTACGTTTAATAGAATTTGTACACTATTCAAAATCCGAGAAGTGGAAGATGAGCAGATCTATCTCATGTTGTTTCCCTGGACTTTAAAGGGAGAAGCCAAAGATTGGTTAGAATCGTTACCTGAAGGGGCGATTGACACATGGGATGTTTTAGTTGAAAAATTTCTTAAACGATTCTTTCCGGCATCCAAAGCCGTGAGACTTCAAGGAGAAATTGTTACGTTCACGCAAAAGCCAAATGAAACATTATATGAGGCGTGGACAAGATTCGGAAGGATGTTGAGAGGATGTCCTCAACACGGATTAGATACTTTTCAAATAGTACAAATCTTCTATAAAGGCGTAGACATCGCCACACGAAAAGACATCGACATAACCGCTGGTGGATCCATTATGAAGAAAACCGCAACTGAAGCTTACAAAATTATTGATAACACAGCCTCCCACTCGCATGAGTGGCACCAAGAAAAAGATATCTTTCGATCATCTAAAGCGGCTAGAGCCGATTCTAGCCCTGACTTTGATTCCGTTTCCGCAAAAATAGATGCTTTCGAAAGACGAATGGAAAAGATGAATAAAGATATTCACGCAATACGAATCAGTTGTGAGCAATGCGGTGGACCACACTTATTGAAAGATTGTCACATTGAACCAACGATGGAACAACGAGAGAATGTTTCCTATATGAACCAAAGGCCGGGAAATAATTATCAACCGCCAAGGCTAAACTTAAATCGAAATCAAAACATTCTTTACAATCCAAAAGGACCCGAAAATAACTGGTATAACCAACAAGGTCCGAATAACCAACCAACTCAAAACAACACTTTCAATCAACAAAGACCTAGCTTGTATAAACCACCACAACAACCCGAAGAGAAAAAGCCAAATCTAGAAGAAATGATGGCAAAGCTGATTGAATCTCAAACACAATTCATTACATCTCAAACCCAAACGAACGAGAGGTTTGATCAGTCATTAAGAACTCAACAAGCTTCCATTTTGAATCTAGAAAAACACGTAGGTACTCTTGCTAGCATGATGAGTGAGAGGGAACAAGGAAAGCTACCGAGTAATACTGAAGTAAATCCTCGGAATGAGAATGTTAATATGGTGTCAACGAATTCTGAAAAACCAGCATCAGAAGATGGGAAGGTTTTAGATGAGAGTAACAATGAAGAAGTTACACCACCACCACCCGAGTATGTAAAGCCAGTGGTGGCACCATACAAACCACCCATCCCGTTTCCAAGAAAAGGAGTTGAGTATGAGCAAGTGATAGGTAATAAAGATTGTGATACCTCTGGAAAGAAGAAGAAGAAGAAGAAAAAGAATAAGAAAGTGCAAGAAACAAAAGCCGTAAATATAAACCCGGTGAAGACAGTTCCACCAAAACCTCCACCTAGGGTAGGTGATCCGGGTGAATTTATTGTTCCTTGTCTACTTAGTGATTGTGTCATGTATGATGCACTAGCAGATTTAGGTGCGAGTGTAAGTGTTATGCCTCTTTCCTTATATAAGAGATTAGGTGTAGGTGAGTTAACTCCAACGGATATGAGTGTTCGACTCTTTGATCAAACCATTAAGCACCCAGTTGGAATTGCTGACAACCTACCCATTCAAGTAGGCAATTTAACCTTTCTAGTCGAATTCATTGTCATTGACATAGAAGAGGACCCAAACGTTCCTCTAATTTTAGGTCGACCATTCTTTGCGTCCACCGGGGCGTTATTTGATGTAGGAAATGGAAGAATGACACTTAAAAGTGGTGACAAATCGATCACCTTTATGATTCGAAAATCTAAACCTCCACCAACCAAAACCGTTGAACCAATAAAAACGATTGGTAATAACCATGTTGTTTTACCAACTCCAACGGTAGTGCTTAATAATAATAAAACGCCTAAGTGTGGGGAAAATGAAGTAACACCTAATGATGACCTGATAACAAAGAACCCCGTTGTTGATACGAAATTAAATGACCCCGTTATTAACAGTTCAATGAAGAAACTTTTTAAACGGGCTATCGATGCTAGAAGTAAGGGGAACTTTAAGTTATGTAACCGGTTAGTATCCAATCTGTCGCCTAAAGAAAAGGCGAAACTAGTTGAATTTTGGGATATTACGGAAGAATCCGGGCACTGGCTTAAAGAAAAAGTCACAGATAGGCAAGTTGATTATGGACCAAAAGAAATTGACGATGAAGTTAATCACAATTTCGACACCACAGCTACCTAAGTGTGGGGAGATTCAAATGTTCTAAGAAAATGTTATCTAGAGTTAGTTGTTCTGTTCTCGTGTAGTTCCGAGAATGAAATCCGATTGGTCTTTTCCGCTAGCAGACACTAAAGAACTAGTTTTCTCCCCCCATTCTGAATTTTTGTTTTTTTAGGTTTTATATGAAATTAATATGCTTTTAAGTTTTGTGTGATATTTAAAAACAAAATTTACTTTATTTCATTAAGTTGAAAAAAAAAAAAAATGATTTATAAAATTCGTCGTAAGTTGAAGACTAGGTCATAGAGCCGAAATTACTTTACCCGAGGGCGGGGCGACAAATTTTGTTATCATTATTTTTAATTTTATTGATTTAAAGTATGCCAAAAATATTATACTTTATAAATTTTTGAAAAGTGGGGTTATAAACCAAACTTCAAAAATATATATACATATATATATATATGTTTGTATTTTATCTTATGTACAAAATAGAGTAAAACAATGCACTTTCAAAGACTGTCATTAAAGTTAAGCAAAAGGTACTAATTTTGACGACAAGACGCAAAACAACAAATATGATATAACAAATGAAGGAATGAACGATGAGGCGCCATCTATCATTCGACGAGCTTTGTAATTACAAACTCGGTATTTTTAATCACTTTTCTACGCTAATCACCCTCATGAATTTAAATTATAGTCTGATTTCATGCAAATGAGGGCATTGCATGATCTTAAGTGTGGGGAAGGGTTATAAATTCTCTCAGGTTTATACTTGGTTTATTTGCCAAATTTTGTGAAAATTTGAAAAATTTTCAATTAAATGAAGTCAAAATCATGTTTATACATATTTATGAACGGTGAAAACTAGGTGATAATACCGAAATTATCGTTACCTCGGAAAGGACATAAATTGAGAAACACCCTAAAACGCTTGAATTCATTTAAAATGAAATAAAAGAAAATAAAAAGGCAAAGAAAGAAACTAAGTGTGGGAAGAATGTACCAAGTTATTCAATTTAAAACAAATATCACATATTTTTGTACAAGATTATTGCAGGTACTTTTGCTTTGGACGATACTAATCAGTTTTACCCGGTTTACTGTAATACATTTGAAAGAAAGATGGATCTACACGATGAATCAATTCCATCATTAAAAGGAAGTAAAGTCTTTCGAAAAAGACACGCGCTTCTTGATTTAGGTCATGAAGTTGTCGTCCAGACCAGCTGTAGGTTGACGAAAAACCTAGAAAAGTCATCACTAAAATCAGCAGGAAATCCACGGACCTCAGCATCAAACAGGGTCGCCAAGTGGTCAGACTTATCCTAACCATGAGAGGGTCTGTCTTGTAAAATGGGGAGGGCACCGTGCAAATTAGCTTGATAAGACTAATGAATCAGATCCCCAGAAAGGATAATCTCCTTAAAGATTAAAAATCAGCTTTTAAGACTGATATTACTCAATCCTAGAGATTGACCTTAAAGATTGAGAATTCAAACTCATGGAATTCAATGATATCTAAACTCGAGCTTGAACGAGAAAATATTTTGATCAAAAATACAAACCGATTTGTTTTCTGAAAACCCATTTTCAATGCGTTCATTACCATTGAACGTAAAATCCTGAGAATTCATCAGAATTCATTAGGTCACCTGAACCAAATCGGGTGTCAACCGTAAGAACGGTGGTTGCATAGCATGGTCGGAGACAGGACCTTGTGCCAGACCGAAAAATTATAGGATGATCTTTACTATCGCTCCTACCAAGGATAGTTCTAGCATCCGACACGTTAATAAGACCATAATCATCTGCATGTCACGGGACATTGCCTTAACAGTTTCTTGTTCATCGCTTTCCTTTACAACCGGACGGTAGTTTGCCGAAAGGTAATATACGGGACAAGTAAACTGGACGTGTTGCTTTCCTAATACAAGGTTAGCAAGTGGGTAACACAAAACCACAAGTGTTGAGCTAAAAGTTTCAAATCTGAAACCCACACAACCCACAAAAATATTTTGCAAACACCGGTGAAGGGTTATTCCGGAAAACTTATCTAGGGTAAAAGCTAGATTAAATTTTCAAAAAGATCAAATGTTTTCATAAAGATCCAATTTCCTTAAGGATCTACATTTTAATAGTCATGTGGGACTGTAAACCACCTTTCAAATGTGCACTTTGCTTTGGAAACCGAAAGTAAATCGGCTATTTGATTGCAAGTGTCGTTGACCTAAACCCGAGGCAACTGTGGATGACACACCCACCTTTAACCATCATTACTGTCATTGTTTATACCGCTATATCAAAATCACTGATGTACAAAATGTGATGAATAAAAAAGTGATTCATGTATGTTTTTATTTCAAGTTCTGTATTGCTTGAGGACAAGCAACGCTCAAGTGTGGGGATATTTGATAGTGCTCCAAATGAACATATATTTAGTAGCAATATCGTTCCAATATGTAAAGTTTTTAAATGTAATTTCCTTATTTTTAGTTGTAATAGTTAAATAAATAAGTGCGAAGACGAAAGACGCAAATCGCTCGAAAATGAAGATTTAAAGACAAAAACGAAGATTTGAAAGACCAAAACGTCCAAAAAGCTCAAAAGTACAAGATACAGTCAAAAAGGTTCAAATTATTGATGAAGAACGTCTAAAAATGACAAGAGTACAAGTTACAAAACGCAAAGTACAAGATATTAAATTATACGAAAGGACGTTCGAAAATCCAGAACCGAGGCATGAACCAACTCTCAACGCTCGACGCAACGGTGTAAAAATTACAAGTCAACTATGCACAAGAATAAAATATAATATTTAAATAATTCATAATAAGAATAATATTAAATAATAAAAAGTTGTTAATTGAGCATAGTTCAGGGGTCGTAAATGAAAATTCAATTTATAATTTCACCTATAAAACGAATGATATGTAACGATGAGAAGGAGGAGATTTTTTTCGATCTCTTTTTTTTCTTCTATCTTTTTCTTATTTTTCTATCTATCAATATCAATATCTATATTCTATATCTCTATCATAATGTTAACTTAATAAGATATAACAATAATCTTAATTTTAATTTTAAATTATGATAATAATAAGATTTATGATAGAGATCTTTTGAGTATGTAAGTCGAAATTCTGTCCGTGTAACGCTACGCTATTTTTAATCATTGTAAGTTATGTTCAACCTTTTTACATTAATGTCTCGTAGCTAAGTTATTATTATGCTTATTTAAAACGAAGTAATCATGATGTTGGGCTAATTACTAAAATTGGGTAATTGGGCTTTGGACCATAATTAAGGTTTGGGCAAAAGACCGACACTTGTGGAAATTGGATTATTGACTATTAATAGATGGGGGGTATTGTCTAATTGAGTGACAACTCATTGGAGTCTGTCGAACCTATCTTCAAATTAATTATCCTAATAATTAATAATGATTATGGTTGTCCTATTTAGTGACGTTCATATGGAATCTGTTATAATCATTTAATTAATCAATTGGGTTGGGTAATTGATTATTCATTCTGATCAAGTGGATGAATTAATATTCATAGACTAATTAAAACAGGGGTGGATTACATACAGTGATAACTGGTGTAATTGTTGACAGAAGTGATAACTGCGTCACAGTTTAAATCCTTAATCAGTTGGAATATTTGACTTCGGGTATAAGGGTAATTTGACGAGGATACTCGCACTTTATATTTATGACCGATGGACTATTATGGACAAAAACCAGATAGACGTATCAAATAAACCAGGACAAAGGACAATTAACCCATGGTAATAAATTAAAATCAACACGTCAAACATCATGATTACGGAAGTTTAAATAAGCATAATTCTTTTATTATATTTCTCATCGTATCTTTATTTACTGTCATTTTATTACTCGCAATTTTATTTACTGTCATTTTATTTATTGTCATTATTTTACGCACTTTAATTATCGTCATTTATCTTTGCGCTTAAAATATAGAATCGACAAACCGGTCATTAAACGGTAAAACCCCCCTTTTATAATAATATTACTACTTATATAATTATATATATTTTGTATAAATATAGTTAAAAATATAGTAAGTATCACCAGCTCCCTGTGGAACGAACCGGACTTACTAAAAACTACACTACTCTACGATTAGGTACACTGCCTATAGTGTTGTAGCAAGGTTTAGGTATATCCCACTCCGTAAATTAATAAAACTTGTGTCATATTTTGTAGTATTTTGTATTAAAAATAATACTATTTCTTACCCTCACGCTACATCATCACCTTCATACTCAATAACTAAGATAAAATACGTGCCGTCAATAAGAAGTTACGAGAAGAAGGGCATTTGCACAGTCGACGAATCCTCACATACGATAGTGAAGATGTCGACGAAGAAATGGAGATAGAGGCACGGCCAACAAGAAATCCTCCTTTATCCAATCAGCCTACGATCTCGCAACCAGCGATCTCTCAACCCATTACCCCTCAACCGACACTCTCTCAGCCGGTTCAGTCAATGATCACCACCAACATTCCCTTGAGCAATCCCGGACTACCGGTTATGCAACAGTATACCTTCGGGAGCCCCTTCCCTATGGTCTCACAAAACATGCCCAATGCCAGCACCATCTTGCCAACCGCAGGAATAGTTCCTGTGATAAATCAGCAGAATGTTTCGTTACCCACATGGTTGAAAACGTGGAACTAAGGGAATCAGTGGGTCGGTTTACCTTATTCGAATGTGTACGGGGGAAGTCTCCTTATGGTAAACAATCTCAACCACGAAGCTAATGTAAACGCTAACGGAGACGTAGATCAATCTTGGAAGAGTCAGAAAACTCCTTTCATATCTTCGATACAAAACCACCCGCTACCGATTGGAATGAAGATACCTTCCCTCCTGGGGTATTATGAAGGAAAGGATGACCTAGATGATTTTATAAATATCTTCGAAGGTGCAACTCGAATGTCGAGATGGGATATAGCCATAGCTTGCCATGCATTCTCCTATGTGCTCAAAAGTGATGCAAGGATCTGGTTCGACTCCCTAACGAAGGACTCCATCTCAAGTTTTGAAGATATTAAACGACTTTTCAGGTGAAAATTCAGTCAACAAAAGGAACACAAGAAGAACCACGTCGCTGCCCACAGCATCAGGCAAAAAGATAACGAAGCTTCGAGAGCTTTTTTCAGCCAGTATACAGACAAAACCCAACAGATCCCTGGACTCCCGGAGTCACAAAGAATATCAGGACTCATGTATGGCTCCAGGACCCGAGCGCTGGTGGAACATCTTAGCCGAGACCTCCCAGACACTTACGAAGCTTTACTAGACAAAGCGTATGTCTGGTTGGATGCGAAGGACACCGATAATAGCTTCGTATACGAAGAAGCGCAGAGCTTCAAATGAAAGGAGAAGATAAGTCACCGCGAAGAAAAATCCGGAAGAAAGAATGAAAGGAACAGGTTCTCTCCCTACAGGAGAGAGACCACCTCCGGTATCCTCGAGACTTTATTAAAATCACCCAAGGAAATCCTCGCTACTGAAAGGGCTGCCCAAGCTTTCAAAGCTCCACCGAAGCTAGCCAATAAGGGCAAGCTGAAAGATACACGCAAATTTTGTGACTTCCACAACGACTACGGGCACGAAACAGACGACTGCATACAGCTAAGGCAGGCCATAGAAGAGGCCGTTAGATCCAAGAAAGTTGTCACACCTAGTGAAGGGTATACGTAACCCAAAGGTACCCAAGAAAGAAGTCAAACTCGAAGAGAAAAGACCAAACGCGGACAATGCTATATTGTCAGTAACAGAATATTTTGCCATTGAATCTCAAAGAACTTATAAGAGGGAGAGAAGATACGGGGTGATAGATTGGGAAGAAATCTCTTTCCCTGCACTTGATACAATCACTCCATCCGATAAGCCTGTCACAGTCAATGTTCGAATCTTTGAAAGAAATGTGCACCGAGTTTACTTAGATAACGGAAGCGCGTGTGATATCATGTATGAGCATTGCTTCGACCAGCTCAGCCCTTCCATCAAAGCTCGCTTCAGTTCCCCAAGAGTACCTCTGGTTGGGTTCTCCGGAGAAATGTTGGCCTATCGGAGAAATAGATATTGATTTTACCATCGAAGAACCACCGTTATCCAGGACAGAGACACGTGACTTCGTAGTAGCCCGGTCCACCTCACAACATAATATTTTGCTAGGTAGAGTAGCCATGATGAAGATGGGGATAATCGTATCTACTGTGCACCAACTGGTAAAGTTTTACACTCCCGAGGGGATCGGAACCCTAGCTTCAACTTATGATCGGGAGAAGGTAATCATGGCCATCAGAGAGACGGAGGAAAGACCAGGGGAATGCATCCTTGAGACTAGAGAAGGAGATCTCGAGGAAGAGAAAATCTCCATTAATCCTCTATTCCCCGAGCAACAAGTAACTATCGGAGGTTCTTTACCTTCGAAAATAAAGAAGAGGCTTCGTAAGTTACTACAGGCCAATATCGATATCTTCGCCTGGGAATATGGAGATATGACTGGCATCCCTCGCACACTCAATATCGAAGGGTCGACATTCTCTACGGAGCATAAGCTTAACGAATACAAGCATCTAGAGCCGATACATCAGAAGAAAAGAAACCTTGCTAAAGAAAGGGATGAGGCTGCTTGTAAAGGAGTAGAAGAATTGCTTCAAGCCGATATAATCTGAGAAGCAAAATATCCTACGTGGGTTGCAAACCCTGTCATAGTAAAAAAGTCAGATGGAGGTTGGAGAATGTGTGTTGATTTTACGAACATCAACAAGGCTTGTCCAAAGGATTGCTATCCCTTGCCAGAAATTGACTGGAAGGTAGAATCCTTAACCGGATATAGATATAAGTGCTTCCTCGATGCTTACAAAGGTTACCATCAGATTCAAATGGCCGAAGAGGATGAGGAAAAGACATCAATCTTCACAAGCAAGGGTATCTATTGCTACAAAAAGATGCCCTTCGGGCTAAAAAATGCCGAAGCTACATATCAAAGGCTTGTAGATAAAGTCTTCCGTAAGCAGCCCGGAAAAAACTTGGAAGCTTATGTCGATGATATGGTAATCAAAAGCGTCGATGAAAATGCTTTATTGAAAGATATTCTAGAAACCTTCGAGGCCCTAAGGGCAGTCAACATGAAACTCAATCTGAAAAAGTGCTCCTTCGGGGTAGAAGAGGGAAGGTTCCTGGGGTATTATATCACGAAGAAAGGAATCCTAGCGAACCCGGAGAAAGTGGATAAGCTACAACAACTCAAGACTGCCACTACGGTCAAGGAAATGCAGAGCCTAAATGGGAAGCTGGCGTTGTTAAGCCGTTTCCTCTCCAGGGGTGCTGAGAAACAATTACCTTTCTTTAAAGTTCTAAAAGGATGTTTGGGGGCAAAAAGATAGTCTGGACAGAAGAAGCAGAGCAAGCCTTCGTGGATATGAAGGCACATATAGCTAATCTACCAACTATCACATCCCCGAAGCTAAGGGAAACACTATATCTTTACCTAGCAACCTCCAAAGAATGCATCACTTGTGGCAGAACGAGAAAAGGTACAGGTCCCCATATACTTCGTAAGTCGGGTCCTCCAAGGTGTGGAAGTTAACTACCCAAAGCTTGAAAATCTCACACTCGCCTTAGTTCATACCGCCAGGAAACAGGTACTTTCAAGCCCATCCAATCATTGTGTTAACTAACAAGCAGATTAGGAAGGTACTCATGAAGCCAGAAAAGTCGGGCCGAATGGCCAAATGGGCCATCGAACTAGGAGAACATGACATCGATTTCCAAGCCTGACACTCGATCAAAGCCCATGTACTAGCAGATTTCATGGCGGAAACAACAGGGACAAACGAAGAAAGTAACTCCACTTTTGCGCAAATTATCACTCCGTCTGCAGAAACAGAGGAATGGAAGTAGTTCACTGATGGAGCTTCTAGCTCTGATGGTTCAGGAGCAGGGTTAATGTTAGTTAACCCTGAAGGGCAAGAGTTCACATACGCCCTTCGTTTCGAATTCAGCATAACCAATAACGAAGCTGAATATGAAGCTCTGCACGATGGACTAAGGATAGCCAAAGAAATGAAAATAGAGAATCTACAGGATTTCGTGGATTCCCAACTTGTAGCCAATCAGGTTCTAGGTGTCTTTGAAGCAAGACAACCTACCATACAATTCTACTTGTCAAAAGTCAGAGAATTAGCAGAAAGTTTCAGAAGCTTCACCATCGAACATGTGCAGAGAAGTCAAAACAAAAAGGCAGATGCTTTGAGTAAACTAGCTTCCATTACCTTCGCCCACCTAGCAAAAGAAGTCTTAGTTGAGGTCCTAGAAAAAATGTCCATCGAAGTACAAGACTTTAATGACTTGACCACATAAGAAGAAAACACATGGATGAAACCTCTGAGGGAGTACTTGGAACTTGGAATTTTACCCGAAGATAAGAAGTAAGCATGAAAGGTTCGGATCAAAGCACCATCATACAAAATAATGAACGGAGCCCTATATCGAAAATCCTTCCTCACCCCGTGGCTCCGATGTGTCGGACCGAATCAAGCCTCAATGATTATCAGAAAAATGCATGAAGGTATATGTGGGCTCCATTTCAGACCAAGGTTAATCGTGGCAAAAATACTAAGGATGGGGTACTACTGGCCAACAATGCACGAAGATACGGTCACACTCTTACGAACCTGTGAACCCTGCCAGATTGTGATGACCCAGAAATTTCTGACCAAATTTAAACTTAATCTTTAACATTTCCGACACGATAAGCAAAGTCTATGAAGTTGAATCTAAAAATTTTAAACTATTCAAATACCCTTCGATTTTTCTCAACAATTCGCGAACAATTATATGTAAATAGATACATATATATACTATAACTTGAAAACGTAACAAAATGTTATGAAAATGATACTGTGCATTAACCTTATTGGTTTAATTATCTGATTGATATTTAGATAAGTTAACTAAAACGTTTAAGATGAACCAGTAAAACACTAATTTGCTACAGTATTTTCAAATTGCTACAGTACCCGAAAAGCTACAGTGTTTTCGATAATCACTATTTGCTACAGTAATAAAAACTCTGCTACAGTAAAACACTATTTTAAAATGAAAATGTATATATGTATATGTATATAACGAGACGATGATTTATAGAAGTAAATAACCAAAATACTCGAAAGTTTAAGATATACTTTGAGTGGTATAGTTTATGGATAATTTAAGACTATATATTGACAAGAGTACGAGTCACAAAATGTAAAATGCAAGTTTTCTAAGTGTACGAAAGGACATTCGAAAAACTGAAACCGGGATATAAGTCGCGTGATGACGTACGACTTATCGGAACAAAAATTACAAATCAACTATGCACGGGAATAAAATATAATATATAATTAATTAATTTAAATTATATACTATATATATATTATTTAATTATGTCGACAAGCATTAGGACAAAACATTGTGAGCTGGAATCCCTAGCCATGCGATCACATGGCCACAAAGGGTTAACCCCATGCGATCGCATGGGGTACTGTTTTAGGCCAAAGTACTAAAAAATCTCGATCTGGTTATTTGTTTCCTCAATCATTTTACTCCGTATATATTTAAATTATATATTATTATTATTATTATTATTATTATAATTATTATTACTATTATTATTATTATTATTATTATTATTATTATTAATATTAAGATTAATATTATTATTGATCTTATCATTATTAGTAGTATTAGTATTATTATTATTTATACATAAAATACTACGACGAGGTCATGAGCGTGTCACTTTCAAAATGAGTTTTCAAACGGGATAGAGCTAAGGAAATTATGGGTTGTAACTATGGAAGTTATGGGTAATATTCATGGGTATTTTTTGAAAATCAAACCTAGTGTTTATCATCTCTGTTGCGTCTAAGTACTTTCCTGCAATATTGAATCACAATATTGATACGTGAGTATTCATATCTTATCTTTTATATATTAATTGTGTATCCATGTCTAGTGCTCGAGTATTTATATTTATGCATGCTTGTATGCTAAATTTCGTCGTTAAACAGTTTATAATGAATCTGGAATTAAATACATATATTACTGGTAAAAGGTATATTATATACATGTTTTTGGAAAGCTGGCGAAAAATCAATGACTTTTCATTTAGATATCGAATAGTTTCGATGAACGGATTAAAATATATGATCAACTGAATTATGATTGACGTTAATTGAAATTGCTTTTGAATCTGCAATTAAGATTTAAACAACTTGTTTACGAGATTGATAAATTGGATTTTTGAATATTACCAACCGAGTAAATGAATCCTTATATAAGGTACGTCTCGTTTTGTTAAACAATTGTCAAAATTGACTTTTTGAAACGAATTTGGATAACTTTTGTATGTCGATCTCGAGCATTAGGATTGTGATACACTATGACCTGACCTAGCTTGATAGACATTTATTGACCAACATATGTTCTCTAGGTTGAGATCTACGATTATTTGGTAATCTGAGTTTCGGTCACATTACGATGAACAACTTTATGTGCTGCTAAGGTGAGTTTCATTTGCTCCCTTTTTAATTACTTTTGCAAACTATATTTTTGAGCTGAGAATACATGCACTTTATTTTAAACGCAATGGACACAAATACATACTTAATTCTACACCGAGTTTGAACCAAAAATCCCTTAGCTTTGGTAACTAGTAACTGCCAGTTATAAGAACTGGTGGGCGCGAGTAGTTATATATGGATCCATAGGGCTTGACATCCTCGTCTGTTCCAGGTATAGAAACCCTAGCCTAAACTATAAAACAGACGTATTCTATTTGAGTTTAGTACACGTTGGTTTGCATGTATTGTACATGTTGGTTGCATGTATGTTAAAACAGGGGTACTTATTATATAGACGTTAAAGTTTAGTTACCAGGGTGCTCAATCTTGTAGAATATTTTGATAAACGTTTCTGGATGAAACAACTGAAATCTTGTGATCCAACTTTACATACAGATTATACGAAACAATAAAACTATGAACTCACCAACCTTTGTGTTGACACTTGTTAGCATGTTTATTCTCAGGTTTTCTGGAAGTCTTCCGCTGTTTGCTTATATGTTAGACAAGCTATGTGCATGGAGTCTTACATGACATATTTTTCAAGGAAACATTGCATTCACCAAATCATCACCATGTATCTTATTTTGACTGCATTGTCTACGGAAGTATCATTGTAAACTATTATATGACTGTGATTGTCTATATGTAGAAATCATCAGATGTCGAAAACCTTTGATTTAAATATTCATTTATGGTGTGCCTTTTCAAAAGAATGCAATGTTTACAAAACATATCATATAGAGGTCAAATACCTCGCAATGAAATCGATGAATGACGTGTTCGTCCATATGGATTTGGAGCGATCGTCATAGTTGGTATCAGAGCGTTGGTCCTAGTGAACCAGGTCTTGCATTAGTGTGTCTAACTGATAGTTGTTAGGATACATTCGTAAGTCTGGACTTCGACCGTGTCTGCATGTCAAAAGTTTTGCTTATCATTTCTTGTCGGAAATTACATGTCTATCATCTTAAGTCTAAATGCATCTTATTGTATTGACTGCATAGATAGTATAGACAAAATTCATATCTTGGCATATCTATTACAGTAAACTTTGCCTAACATCTTCCGTAAAATCCTCCGTAACTTATGGGATTCTGGTATTATAAATACATATATAAACTATGTATTGAGGAGTACCAAATTAGTCCTATAATCTATTTCATTCCAAAAATCTTTTCTTTGATTACACAAAATAGATCCTGTATCTAGTTCAAATTCCTTAGATTCCGACAGCTATTCCGATATGGATTTTCATTCGAGCTCCGAAAGCAGCGTAACCGGAATGGATCAACCAATTAGCCATCATCAATTCTGGATGAATTGGGATGGGTTCGTAATCTACTTAATCATTGGATACAAGAAGAAGGCGATCCCTTCCATCCACCACATTCACCTCTTGGCGAATAACCCGAAGCACTTACTGGCGAACCCGTTCGTAACACCATTTTCACCCTCATTTCCAGAACAGCTCTCAACGACTACGTAATATCCAATATTCTAAATCTTATTCATCCTCTTGTCCGAACCGCCAATCATCCCAGTATAATAGAAGAAGTCAACGAGCTTCGCGCTCGGGTAGTGGCTTTGGAGAATATGGTGCAAGGATTACAAACACCAGCAGCAGCACCAGCAGCATAACTAGTACCACCATCATCAACCCCAACAGTATCATTACCACCACCAACAACCACATCCGCATCTCATGAAATGTCCAGTTCTTATTGATTAAAAACGTTCCATATTAATTGATTTCTTTGCGAGGTTTTGACCTCTATATGAGACATTTTTCAAAGACTGCATTCATTTTTAAAACAAACCATAACCTTTATTTCATAAATAAAGGTTTAAAAAGCTTTACGTAGATTATCAAATAATGATAATCTAAAATATCCTGTTTACACACGACCATTACATAATGGTTTACAATACAAATATGTTACATCGAAATCAGTTTCTTGAATGCAGTTTTTACACAATATCATACAAACATGGACTCTAAATCTTGTCCTTATTTTAGTATGCAACAGCGGAAGCTCTTAATAATCACCTGAGAATAAACATGCTTAAAATGTCAACAAAAATGTTGGTGAGTTATAGGTTTAACCTATATATTATCAAATCATAATAATAGACCACAAGATTTCATATTTCAATACACATCCCATACATAGAGATAAAAATCATTCATATGGTGAACACCTGGTAACCGACATTAACAAGATGCATATATAAGAATATCCCCATCATTCCGGGACACCCTTCGGATATGATATAAATTTCGAAGTACTAAAGCATCCGGTACTTTGGATGGGGTTTGTTAGGCCCAATAGATCTATCTTTAGGATTCGCGTCAATTAGGGTGTCTGTTCCCTAATTCTTAGATTACCAGACTTAATAAAAAGGGGCATATTCGATTTCGATAATTCAACCATAGAATGTAGTTTCACGTTCTTGTGTCTATTTTGTAAATCATTTATAAAACCTGCATGTATTCTCATCCCAAAAATATTAGATTTTAAAAGTGGGACTAACTCACTTTCACAGATTTTTACTTCGTCGGGAAATAAGACTTGGCCACTGGTTGATTCACGAACCTATAACAATATATACATATATATCAAAGTATGTTCAAAATATATTTACAACACTTTTAAAATATTTTGATGTTTTAAGTTTATTAAGTCAGCTGTCCTCGTTAGTAACCTACAACTAGTTGTCCATAGTTAGATGTACAGAAATAAATCGATAAATATTATCTTGAATCAATCCACGACCCAGTGTATACGTATCTCAGTATTGATCACAACTCAAACTATATATATTTTGGAATCAACCTCAACCCTGTATAGCTAACTCCAACATTCACATATAGAGTGTCTATGGTTGTTCCGAAATATATATAGATGTGTCGACATGATAGGTCAAAACATTGTATACGTGTCTATGGTATCTCAAGATTACATAATATACAATACAAGTTGATTAAGTTATGGTTGGAATAGATTTGTTACCAATTTTCACGTAGCTAAAATGAGAAAAATTATCCAATCTTGTTTTACCCATAACTTCTTCATTTTAAATCCGTTTTGAGTGAATCAAATTGCTATGGTTTCATATTGAACTCTATTTTATGAATCTAAACAGAAAAAGTATAGGTTTATAGTCAGAAAAATAAGTTACAAGTCGTTTTTGTAAAGGTAGTCATTTCAGTCGAAAGAACGTCGTCTAGATGACCATTTTAGAAAACATACTTCCACTTTGAGTTTAACCATAATTTTTGGATATAGTTTCATGTTCATAACAAAAATCATTTTCCCAGAATAAAAACTTTTAAATCAAAGTTTATCATAGTTTTTAATTAACTAACCCAAAACAGCCCGCGGTGTTATTACGACGGCGTAAATCCGATTTTACGGTGTTTTTCGTGTTCCCAGGTTTTAAATCATTAAGTTAGCATATCATATAGATATAGAACATGTGTTTAGTTGATTTTAAAAGTCAAGTTAGAAGGATTAACTTTTATTTGCGAACAAGTTTTGAATTAACTAAACTATGTTCTAGTGATTACTAGTTTAAACCTTCGAATAAGATAGCTTTATATGTATGAATCAAATGATGTTATGAACATCATTACTACCTCAAGTTCCTTGGATAAACCTACTAGAAAATAGAAAAATGGATCTAGCTTCAACGGATCCTTGGATGGCTCGAAGTTCTTGAAGCAGAATCATGACATGAAAACAAGTTCAAGTAAGATCATCACTTGAAATAAGATTGTTATAGTTA
The DNA here is from genome assembly GCF_046630445.1 of Rutidosis leptorrhynchoides. Lineage (NCBI taxonomy): Eukaryota > Viridiplantae > Streptophyta > Magnoliopsida > Asterales > Asteraceae > Rutidosis > Rutidosis leptorrhynchoides. The sequence goes on along the minus strand of NC_092337.1, from coordinate 337,512,749 downwards.
TAGAAATTGAACCAAAGTTTGAATATGATTATTACCTTGTATTAGAATGATAACATACTATAAGAAACAAATATTTCTTAAGGTTGGATGATCACCTTACAAGATTGGAAGTGAGCTAGCAAACTTGAAAGTATTCTTGATTTTATGAAACTAGAACTTGTATAATTTATGAAGAACACTTAGAACTTGAAGATAGAACTTGAGAGAGATCAATTAGATGAAGAAAATTGAAGAATGAAAGTGTTTGTAGGTGTTTTTGGTCATTGGTGTATGGATTAGATATAAAGGATATGTAATTTTGTTTTCATGTAAATAAGTCATGAATGATTACTCATATTTTTGTAATTTTATGAGATATTTCAAGCTAGTTGCCAAATGATGGTTCCCACATGTGTTAGGTGACTCACATGGGCTGCTAAGAGCTAATCATTGGAGTGTATATACCAATAGTACATACATCTAAAATCTGTGTATTGTACGAGTACGAATACGGGTGCATACGAGTAGAATTGTTGATGAAACTGAACGAGGATGTAATTGTAAGCATTTTTGTTAAGTAGAAGTATTTTGATAAGTGTCTTGAAGTCTTTAATAAGTTTATGAATACATATTAAAACACTACATGTATATACATTTTAACTGAGTCATTAAGTCATCGTTAGTCGTTACATGTAAGTGTTGTTTTGAAACCTTTAGGTTAACGATCTTGTTAAGTGTTGTTAACCCAATGTTTATAATATCAAATGAGATTTTAAATTATTATATTATCATGATATTATGATGTATAAATATCTCTTAATATGATATATACACATTAAATATCGTTACAACGATAATCGTTACATATATGTCTCGTTTCAAAATCATTAAGTTAGTAGTCTTGTTTTTACATATGTAGTTCATTGTTAATATACTTAATGATATCTTTACTTATCATAATATCATGTTAACTATATATATATATCCATATATATGTCATCATATAGTTTTTACAAGTTTTAACGTTCGTGAATCACCGGTCAACTTGGGTGGTCAATTGTCTATATGAAACCTATTTCAATTAATCAAGTCTTAACAAGTTTGATTGCTTAACATGTTGGAAACACTTAATCATGTAAATAACAATTTCATTTAATATATATATAAACATGGAAAACTTCGGGTCACTATAGTACCTACCCGTTAAATAAATTTCGTCCCGAAATTTTAAGCAGTTGGAGGTGTTGACGTATCTTCTGGAAATAAATGCGGGTATTTCTTCTTGATCTGATCTTCACGCTCCCAGGTGAACTCGGGTCCTCTACGAGCATTCCATCGAACCTTAACAATCGGTATCATGTTTTGTTTAAGTCTCTTAACCTCACGATCCATTATTTCGACGGGTTCTTCAATGAATTGAAGTTTTTCATTGATTTGGATTTCGTCCAACGGAATAGTGAGATCTTCTTTAGCAAAACATTTCTTCAAATTTGAGACGTGGAAAGTGTTATGTACAGCCGCGAGTTGTTGAGGTAGCTCCAGTTGGTAAGCTACTTGTCCGACACGATCTATAATCTTGAATGGTCCAATGTACCTTGGATTTAGTTTCCCCCGTTTACCAAATCGAACAACGCATTTCCAAGGTGAAACCTTAAGCATGTCTATTTCTCCAATTTCAAACTCTATATCTTTTCTTTTACTGTCCGCGTAGCTCTTTTGTCGACTCTGGGCGGTTTTCAATCTTTGTTGAATTTGGATGATTTTCTCGGTAGTTTCTTGTATTATCTCCGGACCCGTAATCTGTCTATCCCCCACTTCACTCCAACAAATCGGAGACCTGCACTTTCTACCATAAAGTGCTTCAAACGGCGTCATCTCAATGCTTGAATGGTAGCTGTTGTTGTAGGAAAATTCTGCTAACGGTAGATGTCGATCCCAAATGTTTCCGAAATCAATAACACATGCTCGTAGCATGTCTTCAAGCGTTTGTATCATCCTTTCACTCTGCCCATCAGTTTGTGGATGATAGGCAGTACTCATGTCTAGACGAGTTCCTAATGCTTGCTGTAATGTCTGCCAGAATCTTGAAATAAATCTGCCATCCCTATCAGAGATAATAGAGATTGGTATTCCATGTCTGGAGACGACTTCCTTCAAATACAGTCGTGCTAACTTCTCCATCTTGTCATCTTCTCTTATTGACAGGAAGTGTGCTGATTTGGTGAGACGATCAACTATTACCCAAATAGTATCAAAACCACTTGCAGTCCTTGGCAATTTAGTGATGAAATCCATGGTAATGTTTTCCCATTTCCATTCCGGGATTTCGGGTTGTTGAAGTAGACCTGATGGTTTCTGATGCTCAGCTTTGAATTCGAACACGTCAAACATTCTCCTACGTATTTAGCAACATCGGCTTTCATACCCGGCCACCAAAAATGTTTCTTGAGATCCTTGTACATCTTCCCCGTTCCAGGATGTATTGAGTATCTGGTTTTATGAGCTTCTCTAAGTACCATTTCTCTCATATCTCCAAATTTTGGTACCCAAATCCTTTCAGCCCTATACTAGGTTCCGTCTTCCCGAATATTAAGATGCTTCTCCGATCCTTTGGGTATTTCATCCTTTAAATTTCCCTCTTTTAAAACTCCTTGTTGCGCCTCCTTTATTTGAGTAGTAAGGTTATTGTGAATCATTATATTCATAGATTTTACTCGAATGGGTTCTCTGTCCTTCCTGCTCAAGGCGTCGGCTACCACATTTGCCTTCCCCGGGTGGTAACGAATCTCAAAGTCGTAATCATTCAACAATTCAATCCACCTACGCTGCCTCATATTCAGTTGTTTCTGATTAAATATGTGTTAAAGACTTTTGTGGTCGGTATATATAATACTTTTGACCCCATATAAGTAGTGCCTCCAAGTCTTTAATGCAAAAACAACCGCGCCTAATTCCAAATCATGCGTCGTATAATTTTGCTCGTGAATCTTCAATTGTCTAGACGCATAAGCAATCACCTTCGTCCGTTGCATTAATACACAACCGAGACCTTGCTTTGATGCGTCACAATAAATCACAAAATCATCATTCCCTTCAGGTAATGACAATATAGGTGCCGTAGTTAGCTTTTTCTTCAATAATTGAAAAGCCTTTTCTTGTTCATCCTTCCATTCAAATTTCTTCCCTTTATGCGTTAATGCAGTCAAGGGTTTTGCTATTTTGGAGAAATCTTGGATGAATCTTCTGTAGTAACCAGCCAATCCTAAAAATTGACGTATATGCTTCGGAGTTTTTGGGGTTTCCCACTTTTCAACGGTTTCGATCTTTGTCGGGTCCACCTGGATACCTTCTTTGTTCACTATGTGACCGAGGAATTGAACTTCTTCCAACCAAAATGCACACTTTGAAAATTTAGCTTACAATTCTTCCTTCCTCAATACTTCTAACACCTTTCTCAAATGTTCACCGTGTTCTTGGTCATTCTTTGAGTAAATAAGTATGTCATCAATGAAAACAATGACAAACTTGTCAAGGTATGGTCCACACACTCGGTTCATAAGGTCCATGAACACAGCTGGTGCATTAGTTAAACCAAACGGCATAACCATAAACTCGTAATGACCGTAACGTGTTCTGAAAGCAGTCTTTGGAATATCATCTTCTTTCACCCGCATTTGATGATACCCGGAACGTAAGTCAATCTTTGAATAAACAGACGATCCTTGTAGTTGATCAAATAAGTCGTCGATTCTCGGTAGTGGGTAGCGGTTCTTGATGGTAAGTTTGTTCAACTCTCGGTAGTCGATACACAACCTGAATGTACCATCTTTCTTCTTGACAAACAAAACTGGAGCTCCCCACGGTGTTGTGCTTGGTCGAATGAAACCACGCTCTAAAAGTTCTTGTAATTGGCTTTGCAGTTCTTTCATCTCGCTGGGTGCAAGTTTGTAAGGAGCACGTGCTATTGGTGCAGCTCCTGGTACAAGATCTATTTGAAATTCAATGGATCGATGTGGGGGTAATCCCGGTAATTCTTTCGGAAATACATCGGGAAATTCTTTTGCGACGGGTACATCATTGATGCTCTTTTCTTCAGTTTGTACTTTCTCGACGTGTGCTAGAACAGCATAGCAACCTTTTCTTATTAGTTTTTGTGCCTTCAAATTACTAATAATATGTAGCTTCGTGTTGCCCTTTTCTCCGTACACCATTAAGGGTTTTCCTTTTTCTCGTATAATGCGAATTGCATTTTTGTAACAAACGATCTCTGCTTTCACTTCTTTCAACTAGTCCATACTGATTATCACATCAAAACTCCCTAACTCTACTGGTATCAAGTCAATCTTAAATGTTTCGCTAACCAGTTTAATTTCTCGATTCCGACATATATTATCTGCTGAAATTAATTTACCATTTGCTAATTCGAGTAAAAGTTTACTATCCAAAGGCGTCAATGGACAATTTAATTTAGCACAAAAATCTCTACTCATATAGCCTCTATCCGCACCCGAATCAAATAAAACGTAAGCAGATTTATTGTCAATAAGAAACGTACCCGTAACAAGCTCCGGGTCTTCCTGTGTCTCTGCCGCATTAATATTGAAAACTCTTCCGCGGCCTTGTCCATTCGTGTTCGCCTGGTTCGGGCAATTTCTAATAATGTGGCCCGATTTTCCACATTTATAACAAACTACATTGGCATAACTTGCTCCGACACTACTTGCTCCGCCATTACTTGTTTCGACACCATTTGTTCCTTTCGTTCTATTAACCCCTGGTCCGTAGACCTCACACTTCGCTGTGCTATGACCATTTCTTTTACACTTGTTGCAAAATTTGGTGCAGAACCCCGAGTGATACTTTTCACACCTTTGGCATTGCTGCTTCTGATTGTTGTTGTTGTTGCGGTTGTTATTGTTGTTGGGATGATTGTTGTAGTTGCTGTTGTTGTTGTTGTTGTTGTTGTTGTTGGGCCGTTTGTTGTAGTTGCAATTGATGTTGCGATTTTTGGGATAGTTGTTACGATTATTGTTGTAATTGCTGTTGTTGTTGTATTGGTGATTCTTATCACCGTTTTCCTCCCACTTTCTTTTGACTTGCTTCACATTGGCCTCTTCAGCAGTCTGTTCTTTAATTCTTTCCTCAATCTGGTTCACTAGTTTGTGAGCCATTCTACATGCCTGTTGTATGGAGGCGGGCTCGTGTGAACTTATATCTTCTTGGATTCTTTCCGGTAATCCTTTCACAAACGCGTCGATCTTCTCTACCTCATCTTCGAACGCTCCCGGACACAATAGGCACAATTCTGTGAATCGTCTTTCGTATGTGGTAATATCAAATCCTTGGGTTCTTAACCCTCTAAGTTCTGTCTTGAGCTTATTGACCTCGGTTCTGGGACGGTACTTCTCGTTCATTAAGTGCTTGAATGCTGACCACGGTAGTGCGTACACATCATCTTGTCCCACTTGCTCTAGATAGGTATTCCACCATGTTAACGCAGAACCTGTGAAGGTATGCGTAGCGTACTTCACTTTGTCCTCTTCAGTACACTTACTTATGGCAAACACCGATTCGACCTTCTCGGTCCACCGTTTCAATCCGATCGGTCCTTCGGTTCCATCAAATTCCAAAGGTTTACAGGCAGTGAATTCTTTGTAGGTGCATCCTACAAGATTTCCTGTACTGCTAGATCCAAGGTTATTGTTGGTATGTAGCGCAGCCTGTGCTGCGGCTATGTTTGAAGCTAGAAAAGTACGGAATTCCTCTTCATTCATATTCACGGTGTGTCGAGTAGTCGGTGCCATTTCCTTCAAAATAGTCAAATGGAACAAGTTAATCATACAGAATATTAAGAGTAGTTAATAGTATTTCGTAGCATAATATGAACTCATTTATAAAAGCTTTTTCTTCATATTAGCATTTTATAAGTTTAAATTCGGGTAGTACCTAGTTCATACTTAGTAGCTAATATACAATTCAACTACTACAATTCTATATGAAAAACTGATTATAATAATATTTCGCGTTCAAACTTTTATACAATATTTTACAAACTTACAATACCGCTTATTTTACATAAAGCATGAAATATAGCACACAATAACTTTGATACAAGATAGTTGTGAAGATAATTCTAGCTAGTACACAAGTCGTTCAGCAAAGGCAATAAAGACACGTAATTCATACGTCCAGAAACAAGTCATGCATTCTGGTTTTACTAGGACTACTTCCCATCCTTGGTCTTGTGGAACATAACCGTTATGGCCGTTGATAAGACAGCGTGTTGTAACGTCGTCAAAGGGACGAGGGTTACGTAATGTCCAACAGTCCCGTAACAATCTAAAAACCTTGTTTCTCACCCCAACTACTGAGTCCGTTACTTGTGGAAATGTTTTGTTTAATAGCTGTAGCCCGATGTTCTTTTTCTCACTTTGGTGAGAAGCGAACATTACTAACCCGTAAGCATAGCATGCTTCTTTATGTTGCATGTTAGCCACTTTTTCTAAATCATGAAGTCCTATATTCGGATACATTGAGTCAAAATAATTTCTTAACCCGTTGCGTAAAATAGCATTTGGGTTCCCCGCAATATATGCGTCAAAGTAAACACATCGTAACTTATGGGTTTCCCAATGTGATATCCCCCATCTTTCAAATGAAAGTCTCTTATAAACCAAGACATTCTTGGAACGTTCTTCGAATGTCTTACAAACTGATCTCGCCTTAAATAGTTGTGCCGAGAAATTCTGACCGACTCTAGACAAGATTTCATCAATCATGTCTCCGGGTAGGTCTCTTAAAATATTGGGTTGTCTATCCATTTTGTGTTTTTAAACTGTAAAATAGACAAGAGTTAGATTCATAAAAAAATACTTATTAATACAAGCAATTTTTACATATATCATAAAGCATAAGCATACTATATTACATATATTACACCACAAGAATACAACTATCTTATTCCGACTCGCTCATTTCTTCTTCTTCGGTTTTGGTTCGTTTTGCCAAGTTTCTAGGGATATATGATGTTCCCCTAATACTAGCTGTTGTTTTCCACAACGGTTTAGAAAAACCTGGTGGTTTAGAGGTTCCCGGGTCATTGTTACAACTTAAGGACTTCGGAGGTTGACGATACATATAAAGTTCATCGGGGTTGGAATTAGATTTCTCTATTTTTATGCCCTTTCCCTTATTATTTTCTTTTGCTTTTTTAAATTCAGTTGGGGAAATTTCTATAACATCATCGGAATTCTCGTCAGAATCCGATTCATCGGAGAATTGGTAATCCTCCCAATATTTTGCTTCCTTGGCGGAAACACCGTTGACGATAATTAACCTTGGTCGGTTGGTTGAGGATTTTCTTTTACTTAACCATTTTATTATTTCCCCCACCGGTTCTATTTCTTCTTCCGGTTCCTCCTCCTCCGGTTCCGATTCTTCTTCCGATTCCGATTCTTCTTCCGGTTCCTCTTCGGGAACTTGTGAATCAGTCCACGAATCATTCCAAATTACATTTGACTCTTCATTATTATTAGGTGAGTCAATGGGACTTGTATTAGAGGTAGACATCTATCACATAATATCAAACACGTTAAGAGATTAATATATCACATAATATTCACATGTTAAAAATATATAGTTTCCAACAAAATTTGTTAAGCAATCATTTTTCAAGTAAACACGGTCGAAGTCCAGACTCACTAATGCATCCTAACAAACTCGATAAGACACACTAATGCAAAATTATGGTTCTCTAAGACCAACACTCGGATACCAACTGAAATGTCCCGTTCTTATTGATTAAAAACGTTCCATATTAATTGATTTCTTTGCGAGGTTTTGACCTCTATATGAGACATTTTTCAAAGAATGCATTCATTTTTAAAACAAACCATAACCTTTATTTAATAAATAAAGGTTTCAAAAGCTTTACGTAGATTATCAAATAATGATAATCTAAAATATCATGTTTACACACGACCATTACATAATGGTTTACAATACAAATATGTTACATCGAAATCAGTTTTTTGAATGCAGTTTTTACACAATATCATACAAACATGGACTCTAAATCTTGTCCTTATTTTAGTATGCAATAGCGGAAGCTCTTAATAATCACCCGAGAATAAACATGCTTAAAACGTCAACAAAAATGTTGGTGAGTTATAGGTTTAACCTATATATTATCAAATCATAATAATAGACCACAAGATTTCATATTTCAATACACATCCCATACATAGAGATAAAAATCATTCATATGGTGAACACCTGGTAACCGACATTAACAAGATGCATATATAAGAATATCCCCATCATTCCGGGACACCCTTCGGATATGATATAAATTTCGAAGTACTAAAGCATCCGGTACTTTGGATGGGGTTTATTAGGCCCAATAGATCTATCTTTAGGATTCGCGTCAATTAGGGTGTCTGTTCCCTAATTCTTAGATTACCAGACTTAATAAAAAGGGGCATATTCGATTTCGATAATTCAACCATAGAATGTAGTTTCACGTACTTGTGTCTATTTTGTAAATCATTTATAAAACCTGCATGTATTCTCATCCCAAAAATATTAGATTTTAAAAGTGGGACTATAACTCACTTTCACAGATTTTTACTTCGTCGGGAAGTAAGACTTGGCCACTGTTGATTCACGAACCTATAACAATATATACATATATATCAAAGTATGTTCAAAATATATTTACAACACTTTTAATATATTTTGATGTTTTAAGTTTATTAAGTCAGCTGTCCTCATTAGTAACCTATAACTAGTTGTCCATAGTTAGATGTACAGAAATAAATCGATAAATATTATCTTGAATCAATCCACGACCCAGTGTATACGTATCTCAGTATTGATCACAACTCAAACTATATATATTTTAGAATCAACCTCAACCCTGTATAGCTAACTCCAACATTCACATATAGAGTGTCTATGGTTGTTCCGAAATATATATAGATGTGTCGACATGATAGGTCGAAACATTGTATACGTGTCTATGGTATCTCAAGATTACATAATATACAATACAAGTTGATTAAGTTATGGTTGGAATAGATTTGTTACCAATTTTCACGTAGCTAAAATGAGAAAAATTATCCAATCTTGTTTTACCCATAACTTCTTCATTTTAAATCCGTTTTGAGTGAATCAAATTGCTATGGTTTCATATTGAACTCTATTTTATGAATCTAAATAGAAAAAGTATAGGTTTATAGTCGGAAAAATAAGTTACAAGTCGTTTTTGTAAAGGTAGTCATTTCAGTCGAAAGAACGACGTCTAGATGACCATTTTAGAAAACATACTTCCACTTTGAGTTTAACCATAATTTTTGATATAGTTTCATGTTCATAATAAAAATCATTTTTTCCAGAATAACAACTTTTAAATCAAATTTTATCATAGTTTTTAATTAACTAACCCAAAACAGCCCGCGGTGTTATTACGACGGCGTAAATCCGATTTTACGGTGTTTTTCGTGTTTCCAGGTTTTAAATCATTAAGTTAGCATATCATATAGAGATAGAACATGTGTTTAGTTGATTTTAAAAGTCAATTTAGAAGGATTAACTTTTATTTGCGAACAAGTTTAGAATTAACTAAACTATGTTCTAGTGATTACCAGTTTAAACCTTCGAATAAGATAGCTTTATATGTATGAATCGAATGATGTTATGAACATCATTACTCCCTCAAGTTACTTGGATAAACCTACTAGAAAATAGAAAAATGGATCTATCTTCAACGGATCCTTGGATGGCTCGAAGTTCTTGAAGCAGAATCATGACACGAAAACAAGTTCAAGTAAGATCATCACTTGAAATAAGATTGTTATAGTTATAGAAATTGAACCAAAGTTTGAATATGATTATTACCTTGTATTAGAATGATAACCTACTGTAAGAAACAAAGATTTTTTGAGGTTGGATGATCACCTTACAAGATTGGAAGTGAGCTAGCAAACTTGAAAGTATTCTTGATTTTATGAAACTAGAACTTGTATAATTTATGAAGAACACTTAGAACTTGAAGATAGAACTTGAGAGAGATCAATTAGATGAATAAAATTGAAGAATGAAAGTCTTTGTAGGTGTTTTTGGTCGTTGGTGTATGGATTAGATATAAAGGATATGTAATTTTGTTTTCATGTAAATAAGTCATGAATGATTACTCATATTTTTGTAATTTTATGAGATATTTCATGCTAGTTGCCCAATGATGGTTCCCATATGTGTTAGGTGACTCACATGGGCTGCTAAGAGCTGATCATTGGAGTGTATATACCAATATTACATACATCTAAAAGCTGTGTATTGTACGAGTACGAATACGGGTGCATACGAGTAGAATTGTTGATGAAACTGAACGAGGATGTAATTGTAAGCATTTTTGTTAAGTAGAAGTATTTTGATAAGTGTCTTGAAGTCTTTCAAAATTGTATGAATACATATTAAAACACTACATGTATATACATTTTAACTGAGTCGTTAAGTCATCGTTAGTCGTTACATGTAAGTGTTGTTTTGAAACCTTTAGGTTAACGATCTTGTTAAGTGTTGTTAACCCAATGTTTATAATATCAAATGAGATTTTAAATCATTATATTATCATGATATTATGATGTATAAATATCTCTTAATATGATATATACACATTAAATATCATTACAACGATAATCGTTACATATATGTCTCGTTTCAAAATCATTAAGTTAGTAGTCTTGTTTTTACATATGTAGTTCATTGTTAATATACTTAATGATATGTTTACTTATCATAATATCATGTTAACTATATATATATATCCATATATATGTCATCATATAGTTTTTACAAGTTTTAACGTTCGTGAATCACCGGTCAACTTGGGTGGTCAATTGTCTATATGAAACCTATTTCAATTAATCAAGTCTTAACAAGTTTGATTGCTTAACATGTTAGAAACACTTAATCATGTAAATAACAATTTCATTTAATATATATATAAACATGGAAAAGTTCGGGTCACTATATCTCACACCTCAATATCACACCTAAAAAAAAAAAAAAAACTGTACTTCGGATATCAACATCATACTCACCATAGGTACCAAGGAGTACCAACAGCAATAAATGATGAAGTTTTGATTCATAAATTCATCGGAGAAATATCCTACGGTGATTATATAATCTATAATCTTAGAGATTATCTATTCTAGCCCTAACCATAAATCAGATGAGTGAACCAAAATGATAGAAGGAAGAGTAGAAACCCTGACAAGAATGGTGCGTAAGGTACAAGCTAGACTTGTTTTACCAACAGAATCAACTGTACCCTTAGCCTCACCAGCACAGTCAGTGCTGTCAACATCGCCTCTCACATCACAAGCTCTGCCAGTTAAAGAAAGTACCGTGGACATCAATACGAGTCAACAACGAGTATATTGTATCAATGAGTTATGAAGTATTAACTCAATTCCTCTAAAGAATTTATATGTATATCTTATATATATAAATTTTAAAACTATCATAAATTATTTCGTACTAAGCTATTATGTATGAATTGAAAAAAAAGGGTAAATATTACTCGGTTAAATTCATATTACTAATATGCTATGATGTACATCTTTTGTTAACAACTTAACCTTCGTTAACTACAATCTCTATTTCAACTTAATGAATTCCATTTCATAATAAACCAAGTGTATTATTCAATTACATAATTGATTTTACATTTTCATTTTCGATGTACTCGAAACTTTCCAGAAAACGTCATCTGTGCCTTGTAAGGTTCACAAAAAAAATTCCACGAGTACCAACATCCTTCACCGAGGAATATCAATAAGAATAAATAATGAAGTATTGATTACATTAGTGAAATACTCCGCAAAGATTATGTAATCTCTAATATTTTATAGATTATTTATTTCTAAGTCAAGCCGAAATCAAATGAGCTTAATATGATATTAACTTATTAAATCTGTATTACATCTGAAGAAAATATACATACATATATTTTCATAAAGACTGTAATGAAAAATTCTTTGGTACAAAATATTACTTGTGAAATTTTTAACGGGTAGGTAATACCCGGGAAATATTTAAGTTCGCAATTAATATGCTACACTCTACAACTTTGATTCAAAAATTTTTAAGAAAGCTCACAACGATATACAATCTTTTTCATACAAATTCAATTACATATTCTGATATTGACGGATTAGAATCCAAGTCATAACTCTGAACCGGTGACATCATTCTTAGATCCTTACATCTTTCGAAGCAATACTTTGACTTCAAAACTGTGCAAGATCCTTCAACATTGTTTTTAATGAAAATAATCTTGCAATCCCTTTTCAAAGTATCCAGTTTTATCACACTTCCAACCAGTTAACTTTAACTTTTCAAGATTAACCTTATTGTAACTTTGACATATACGTTTTTGTTACTGAGGAACCTTTTATGTTCCACCACATTAGCAGTAAATTTACCAACAACTTCATTGATCCTTGACCCTCCGAAAAATCATTATAATCATTGAAACCCTATCATATACTCGTCTACATCTTCTAACGATAATTGCCATACCAACTATCGGGAATAAGCAATCAGTATTTTGAATTTCGCAGCAATTCTACACCAATAGTTATATATATACATATAATGTTTATCTTCTAGACTTACATACTTCGAATGTGAAGTTTCTGAAAAACATCCCAAACTATGAACTAGTTCTCTGAAATTAGAACAATGCTGATGAAGTAGCAAAAACTGTAAACGACCTTAACAGTCAAAAGTTTGATGATAAAGAATAATATGGTGGTAAAGCTGAGAAAAAGAGAAGGTTTGGAACTGGAAAACGGATTGAACAAAGTATGAAGGATATTGTGGATAAATCACAAAGACTGAACCTGCCTTCAAAGAATCCAAATGATTCAGTGTCTGCTGAAGTCATTAACGAATACCTTGCTCCTTACTCTAAAACCTTTGCGGACAATATTCTTCATCATCATCTTATCTTAAATATTCTAAGATATTATCGTATCTTCCATTATAAATATCCTCCATATTTCTGAAGATATTTTTTCTAAACCATTCTTATCTGAAATCATTACCTCTTCGTGCTATCTGTATTACATCATAAAAGAAACTATTTTAGTTTCTAAATTCTGAAACCTTCAAGTTTAAAATATGAATGTTTTGAAGTAGTGTTGGGAACTGAAGCATGAATTAGTATAATATAATGACACTTGATCAATGTGATTATATTACAGTAAGTCATGCTGAGTTTCTAATGGAATGTGATAAAGGTTCACAGATCCCACCCTCATCATGAACCATGTTACATAGCTCTTTCATTCTATATAATCTCTAAATATATCAAAAAAAAATATTTCTTAATGATTAAGTCTTTTCCGGATATTCTAGTAATTTGACAAATCAAGATCGTGCCATTACAATTCCCTTCTTAGAACATTAACTATGTTCATTTCAAAATCCATACCTACGAATTCTGGACCATTATTCGCTTGACTTGAAGGCGAGAAGAGAGAACGAAAGCATGAAGCTTCGAAATATAATGGAGAATAAAAAGCCTGATAAAAACACATAAATTTACAAACCGTGTATATCAATGCGTATAGCAATATAAAGACACGGGAGAATGAAAAACACTATAACCCCAAGGTAGTGATAGAAGAAAATAACTTCCTCTGGTGGTAGATGAAAAAGAAGAATGACAGATATAAAAGCTAGGAGTATATCAAGAATCAGAACTGGATAAAGCATTTCACAATCTTTTGGAATTATAAAATAATGGAAAAGATAATAGGAGTGGTGAAAATAAATGAAACGGAAGAGGTCAATTTATAGCGAAATATCAGACATAGCAATCGAGGCAGATTACACATTTAATCAAAGAAAATCCTAATTTCTGCAAATTCTGAAGAATCAAATCTTATTTAGATAATGAAGATTCTCTATTCCTTAAATTCCGGAAATCAATCGTTACTACGTCAAGAGATAAGACGCATCTCTATTCTCCATTTCACTCTATTACGATAACTTCCCTCATAAGCTTCGAGTAATTGGATTGTTTTATCCATATTATTCAACGGTGATAAAAATTCTATTTATCAACACATATTCTTCATGAAAACATTTTTATTGTTAGCCATGACGACCTCACTCAAATTTTGGGACGAAATTTCTTTATCAGGGAGGTACTGTGATGACCAGGAAATTTCTGACCAAATTTAAACTTAATCTTTAACGTTTCCGACACGATAAGCAAAGTCTATGAAGTTGAATCTCAAAATTTTAAACTATTCAAATACCCTTCGATTTTTCTCAATGATTCGCGAATAATTATATGTATATAGACACATATATATACTATAACTTGAAAACGTAACAAAGTGTTATGAAAATGATACTGTGCATTAACCTTATTGGTTTAATTATCTGATTGATATTTAGATAAGTTAACTAAAACGTTTAAGATGAACCAGTAAAACACTAATTTGCTACAGTATTTTCGAATTGCTACAGTACCCGAAAAGCTACAGTGTTTTCGATAATCACTATTTGCTACAGTAATAAAAAACTCTGCTACAGTAAAACACTATTTTAAAATAAAAATGTATATATGTATATGTATATAACGAGACGATGATTTATAGAAGTAAATGACCAAAATACTCGAAAGTTTAAGATATACTTTGAGTGGTATAGTTTATGGATAATTTAAGACTATATATTGACAAGAGTACGAGTCACGAAATGTAAAATACAAGTTTTCTAAGTGTACGAAAGGACATTCGAAAAACCAAAACTGGGACATAAGTCGCGTGATGACGTACGACTTATTGGAACAAAAATTACAAATCAACTATGCACGGGAATAAAATATAATATATAATTAATTAATTTAAATTATATATTATATATATATTATTTAATTATGTCGACAAGCATTAGGACAAAACATTGTGAGCTGGAATCCCTAGCCATGCGATCGCATGGCCACAAAGGGTTAACCCCATGCGATCGCATGGGGTACTGTTTCAGGCCAAAGTACTATAAAAGCTCGATCTGGTTCTTTGTTTCCTCAATCATTTTACTCCGTATATATTTAAATTATATATTATTATTATTATTATTATTATTAATATTAAGATTAATATTATTATTGATCTTATCATTATTAGTAGTATTAGTATTATTATTATTTATACATAAAATACTACGACGAGGTCATGAGCGTGTCACTTTCAAAATGGGTTTTCAAACGGGATAGAGCTAAGGAAATTATGGATTATAACTATGGAAGTTATGGGTAATATTCATGGGTATTGTTTGCAAATCAAACCTAGTGTTTATCATCTCTGTTGCGTCTACGTACTTTCCTGCAATATTGAATCACAATATTGATACGTGAGTATTCATATCTTATCTTTTATATATTAATTGTGTATCTATGTCTAGTGCTCGAGTATTTATATTTATGCATGCTTGTATGCTAAATTTCATCGTTAAACAGTTTATAATAAATCTCGAATTAAATACATATATTACTGGTAAAAGGTATATGATATACATGTTTTTGGAAAGCTGGCGAAAAATCAATGACTTTTCATTTAGATATCGAATAGTTTCGATGAACGGATTAAAATATATGATCAACTCAATTATGATTGACGTTAATTGAAATTGCTTTTGAATCTGCAATTAAGATTTAAACAACTTGTTTACGAGATTGATAAATTGGATTTTTGAATATTACCAACCGAGTAAATGAATCCTTATATAATGTACGTCTCGTTTTGTTAAACAACTGTCAAAATTGACTTTTTGAAATGACTTTGGATAACTTTTGTATGTCGATATCGAGCATTAGGATTGTGATACACTATGACCTGACCTAGCTTGATAGAAATTTATTGACTAACATATGTTCTCTAGGTTGAGATCTACGATTATTTGGTAATTCGAGTTTCGGTCACATTATGATGAACAACTTTATGTGCTGCTAAGGTGAGTTTCATTTGCTCCCTTTTTAATTGCTTTTGCAAACTATATTTTTGGGCTGAGAATACATGCACTTTATTTTAAACGCAATGGACACAAGTACATACTTAATTCTACACCGAGTTTGAACCAAAAATCCCTTAGCTTTGGTAACTAGTAACTGCCAGTTATAAGAACTGGTGGGCACGAGTAGTTATATATGGATCCATAGGGCTTGACATCCCCGTCTGTTCCAGGTATAGAAACCCTAGCCTGAACTATAAAACAGACGTATGCTATTTGAGTTTAGTACACGTTGGTTTGCGTGTATTGTACATGTTGGTTGCATGTATGTTAAAACAGGGGTACTTATTATATAGACGTTAAAGTTTAGTTACCAGGGTGCTCAAACTTGTAGAATATTTTGATAAACGTTTCTGGATGAAACAACTGAAATCTTGTGATCCACCTTTACATACAGATTATACGAAACAATAAAACTATGAACTCACCAACCTTTGTGTTGACACTTGTTAGCATGTTTATTCTCAGGTTTCCTAGAAGTCTTCCGCTGTTTGCTTATATGTTAGACAAGCTATGTGCATGGAGTCTTACATGACATATTTTTCAAGGAAACATTGCATTCACCAAATCATCACCATGTATCTTATTTTGACTGCATTGTCAAAGGAAGTATCATTGTAAACTATTATATTATGGTGACTGTCTATATGTAGAAATCATCAGATGTCGAAAACCTTTGATTTAAATATTCATTTATGGTATGCCTTTTCAAAAGAATGCAATGTTTACAAAACATATCATATGGAGGTCAAATACCTCGTAATGAAATCGATGAATGACGTGTTTGTCCATATAGATTTGGAGCGATCGTCACACAGGTCCATGCTAAAGATCAAAAGCAGTCGAAACAAGAGTTGATATCGGTCCTTTCATCATGGCCTTTTATGGAGTATAGATATAGTAGGTCCACTTACTGAAGTGCCAGGAGGCTACAAATGGTTGGTAGTCGCCATAGACTATTTCACGAAGTAGACGGAGGTAAAACCACTGAGCACCACAACTGGGAAGCATATCGAAAAGTTTTTTTGGGAACACATCATATGTCGGTTTGGGATCCCCCAAGAAATCGTTTCTGACAATAGGAAACAATTCACCGAAGGCATCTTCCTGGGGTTATGCGAAAGGTAACAGATAAAGCAAACATTTACCTCCGTCTAATACCCGCAAGGGAATGGACAGGTTGAAGTGACCAACAGAGATATCTTGAAAGGTCTAGAGAAGCGGTTAGGGAAATGTCACTAAGGATGGATAGAAGAGCTCCCTTTAGTTCTATGGGCTCACCTAACCACACCAAAGAGGAGTAACGGAGAAACCCCCTATACCTTGGTGTATGGCACCGAGGCAGTATTGCCCACCGAGATACAGGTATTAACCAACAGAACCGCAAACCTTGAAGAAAACGAAGAAAACATTCGTCTCAACATTGATCTCATGGAAGAAAGAAGGGAAGCTGCGTTGATTCGAGAAGCTGCCTACAAGAAAACCATTGAGAAATATTACAATAAATGGGTCAAAGCATCAATGTACAACATCAGGGACTACGTTCTAAGACTTAACAACACTAGCAAAGTGGAATACGAAGGGAAAATGGGTCCAACTTGGGAAGGCCCGTACGTAATCTCCGAAGCATTCGGAAATGGATTGTACAAGCTTGAAACTACTGAAGGAAAACAGGTCCCGAGAACCTGGAATGGAGTAAACCTACAAAAGTTTTATTTCTAGGCTTTAGTTGTATTTGAGTAGGAAAAATCTGTAATGGGTAGTTGAAACTTATACACTTCCTACCACAAGAAATTTGAAATAAAATCCTACTGTCTTTTGGAAACATCGAGGCTATTACGAAGCTATTGTGAAGCATTCCCAAGAGGAATACTTCTAATACTTAAACAATATGCAAGAGGTAAACCAAGAGGTATACCGAAGCTATTGTGAAGCATTCCCAAGAGAAATACTTCTAATACTTAAATAATATGCAAGAGGTAACCCAAGAGGTATGCCGAAGCTATTGTGAAGCATTCCCAAGAGGAATACTTCTAATACTTAAACAATATGCAAGAGGTAAGCCAAGAGGTATACCGAAGCTATAGTGAAGCATTCCCAAGAGGAATACTTCTAATACTTAAACAGTATGCAAGAGGTAACCCAAGAGGTATACCAAAGCTATTGTGAAGCATTCCCAAGAGGAATACTTCTAATACTTAAACAATATGCAAGAGGTAACCCAAGAGGTATACCGAAGCTATTGTGAAGCATTCCCAAGAGGAATACTTCTAATACTTGAACAATATGCAAGAGGTAACCCAAGAGGTATACCAAAGCTATTGTGAAGCATTCCCAAGAGGAATACTTCTCATACTTAAACAATATGCAAGAGGTAACCCAAGAGGTATACCGAAGCTATTGTGAAGCATTACCAAGAGGAATACTTCTCATACTAAAAAAAATAGGCAAGAGGTAGCCCAAGAGGTATACCGAAGCTATTGTGAAGCATTCCCAAGGGGAACACTTCTCATATTTAAAATAAGCAAAAGGTAATTCAAGAGGTATATCTTAGCTTTTACGAAGAATTCCTAGGAGAATACTTCGCATACTTGAAAATGTTTTTGGCACATTAAGGTTATAACAAAGATACCTAGATAATCGTGTAAAACAACGACGAGCAAACATGTAGCCAGAAAGGGTCTGAACTGACTAACCAAATGAACACTAGGACTCATAAAAGAGTCCAAGGCGTTCAAACATTACCTGCTATCTTAAAGCTAGCATAAAATACATAATGAACATAAAGTAGCAATACATAAGAGGCATGATAACCCCCAAAATAAGAAGTACAAATTGTTCATAGGAAACAAGGCCTTTAATCGACAGGCACACAGACCTGGAACAAGTACATCAAACATAAGCAGTCAACATAAGGATCGTCACAAAACAGATCAAAAGAAAAATCACCCACAAAGATTATTCCTCGACAACCAAAGCAAGGAGTTCAATAGGCTTAGCATCAGGATGAGCAGTAACAGAAGCAACATAGTTGAGCTCAGTATTAACAAATCGAGCACAAGCCACATC
This sequence comes from Rutidosis leptorrhynchoides, assembly GCF_046630445.1. Lineage (NCBI taxonomy): Eukaryota > Viridiplantae > Streptophyta > Magnoliopsida > Asterales > Asteraceae > Rutidosis > Rutidosis leptorrhynchoides. Next base: position 337,493,609 of record NC_092337.1, on the reverse strand, counting down.
AAGAAGAGCTGAAGCTTGGTCTGTATACTCCAGATAATCTCTAAGTTTAAGCTTGCCCTGATTGGATAGCTCAACCAATAATTGGCACCTCTCCTCCTGCTTACCAATAACGTCGCCAACAAAGTTACTCAAATCCTTGCTACGAATAGCCTGCTTACAGACATGAGGAATAACCTGGGTGATAACATTAGAGTAATCTGACTTCAAACTGTCAAACCTCCTATTTTGATCCATTAAAGCTGAAGTAGCATCTTTTGTCTCTTGACGAAGGACCCTATTCTCTTCTTCCAAATCAGCAATCTTCTTGGCATCCAACTTCTGTCTCTCCTGCATACCCAATATCTCACTCCTAGCTGACTTTACCTCTTCTGCCCCCATGATGTGTTCAACAACAATCGCTCCTGCAGCTTCTTTATCGACTCTTTGGAAGAGGCATTGACCTCCCTAAGCTCCTCAACCTCTTTCTCTAAACACACGACATCACCAGACTTTTGCTTCAAACAAGAAAGGACAAGGTGGTTATAAAGTGCAGATAGATAACAGTGAGCAGTGTACATGTCAATAAGCTTGGAAGTATACACAAAAACATCTTCAAACTCAGAAAGAACCATTTCATCCAAGACATCATAACAAGCTTCCAATGAGGGGACATCAGGAAGATCACCTACAAATATGAAGAAGTATGAGAACAAAGCATGGTTCACTAAAAAGCATGAATAAAAGAACATACCTAATGGGACATTGTCACCAAAACCTTCAACATGAGCTACATCCTTAGTATCTTCGTCTTGTAGAGTAAACCTAGCTTTTTTAAAAGTGAACCAGAAGCAACCTCCTTCCTCTTCCTTGCAGCCTTCTGACACCTAGATGCCCTAATAAGGATGCTTTTAGACATATCAGACTATGCGTCCACATCAATAGGCTCATGCTCTGAAGCAACCTTCGCACTAGATTGAACCTTGGGGGCACTTGATTCAGCTGCCTTTTCTGGTGTGCTCTCAACCTCCATAAAACCAGAGCAAGAAGGAGAACCAAACTCCTTGACTATAGTAGTGGCACGAACAGCCTCAATCATTTGCTTCACTCCAAGGGACTTGATGACATTGCTCAGAGACATTTCTGTAGAAACAAACAAGGTCAGAAAAGTAAAAAAGGCCTAACAAATATAAAATGAAGCCTAAGGTAACCATAACCTACCCTTCTCCCCATAAAAATACACAGGAATAGCTTCGCTTCTCTCCCATGAAGATGCCATTCCAAGATTAAATAGGATAGAATCCGAAAGAGTAGAGGGTATAATGGGATTGCGACAAATCCTACCAAAGAGAGGGTCATTTTTGGCATCCTCAGGAACATGATCGTTGTATTGCTTAGGAACAATAGCCCACCTGCTATTAACAGCGTTGGGGAATTTGTCTGGAAAGAAAAAGGATTTTTTGACAGAAACAAAGGAATTTTTCCAATTCCGAACATCAGGGATCGAAGAAGCAAAGCACATAGGGGTATCCACCAGACTACCTCTCTTCTTGCGATGCTTGGCAATCGTAACCCAATTCCCAGCATCACTGGTTTGGTAGAAGCAACGAAACATGTCAACAGAAGGTTGACTACCATATGCCTTGCACATGTATTCGAAAGCCAGAATCTTTTTGATAGCAAGTGGGTGGACAATAGAAACATGAACCTTAAAATAATCAAGAACACTAAGAAAAAAATGATGAAATAGGGATCCTAAGATTGCACTCTGTAAACGCTTGCGTATACTGATGTTTGTTTTATATTCTAAAAATAACTAGCAAATATTACCCAATAATTATCACACAACACATGCAACTAATCCTGATCGTGCAGCAATTTATAAGTAAAGTTGACCGTTCATCTATAGAGAGCAGTTTTATCAGAAACTTTAACAATTATTCTAGTAAAAATGGGGTTGTTTTGTTTAGGAAGTAAACGTGTAATAAATTAAATTAAATTCAATAAAGATAAAGGTATCCACTTAGAATCAATTCCCTCGGATCAGGATTGTTGTTAAGTTCATTTTAAACAATTGTATTGGTGGTAACACTATAATTATCTCTCGATCCTCACAGATTATCAACTAAATCATTAGCTCAACTCTAGTTGATCCCAATTCTCTAATCTAGTTACCAATGTATTAATCAATATATTAATTTAGCTTGAATTGCTTAAGTCTCCCTAACAATTCCACAATTATCAAGTTTTATCACAGTTTAATCACTAATTAATCAATTTGTAAGACCCGAATAATTATTGTACAGAGTGTAAATAGGGTATTTGAAGTGTGAGAATTATTGTGCAGTTAAACAGAGGTCAGAGTCTGTCCAGACCAGGGTGCGCTCAGCGCACACTTAAGGGTGCGCTTGGCGCACTGCTACTGTAGCCGGATTCTGTCTCTTTTAATAGATATTTTAGAAGGGCTTTTTGGTAAATTCACTTCGGGACGAGTTAAAGGCCACAAGATCAGTTAATGGAGTGTCATAACTCCACTATCACCTACCTTTGTCCATTCCACTTGAATTCTAGAGAGAGAGGTGAGTTCTTGAGTGAGAAAGCTCAAATCAAAGAGGAAGAAGTTGATTTCGGGCCAAAGCGCGTGTGTTAAAGTTGTTCATCAAATCACTAGCTACGTTTTGATTATGGTGGTAAGCTCTAACTTTGATTTCCTTATTTTAATTGGTTTAAGGGTTAGGGTTTGGGTTAGTGATGAACATAAAACCCATATTTGGTGATTTTGGGTGTTCTTGGGTAAGATTGAGTCATGAAGACTCAATAGTAACTAACCTAGGGTTTCAAAGTGTTAATTGGTGTTTATGAACCTTGATTGGTTAGTAAATTACTAGCACACCTAGTTATTAAGAAAATGGGTGTTAGTTGGGGGTGTCGATGAACCAAAATGGGTGTGCTAACTTTGAAATAGGTCAAAATGACACTTGGGTGGTGAGTGAGTTGGTTCACCAATTTGAATGTATGATTAATATTGTGCATATTGTAATAGGTGCGTTACATTGAAGGTTACGAGCTCGAATTATCATTCACCAAAAGACGATAAGGTGAGTGGAATAATTATATGCGTAGGTATATAATGTATTTATTTGTTGTAGCATGAGATGTGAAGTGTCGAAGTATTAAGACACCACGTTTCACGTGACGAGTGAAGCGTCGAGGTGTTAAGACGCCACTCGGGGTGAAGCATCGAGGTGTTAAGATGCCACCTAGGAGTGAAGTGCCGAGGTGTTAAGGCACCACACCGTAAGATAAAGGGTGAAGCATCAATGTGTTAAGATGCCACCTGAGGGTTTAGTGATACGAGGTGTTAAGTACACTAACGGATGTTATGAACACTGATGGCCTTTCGCGAGTGCCATTCCCTTGTACGATTGGTTAACCATGGTTATTGTGTGGTAGCGTAAGAATACTACATCGTGCGAGTTATATATATGTTATTGTTGTGCTAGCTTGTGGTACCGAAGGTTAATAGCTTTGTATTTGAGATGATAAGCTAATTGTGTTGCTAGCATGTATGCGGTATGTGTGTAAGTATTTGCAAGTAGGTATATTATATATGTATGTGTATAATTATTGCATTCACTAAGCGTTTTGCTCACCCTCTCGTTGTTTACTCTTTTTAGGCTCCGGCGTGGACAAGGGTAAGGGCGTTCGTTTGGATTAGAGATCCCGCTTTGTTTTGATAGGGGACGCTTTTTTTTGGATGTGTTAGCTTTTGAAGTTTGACCGAGATTTGGGTAGTTTAACCCCCAAACATCATGCTCTAGTGTCGTTTGGAATTTAAACTAGTGTGGTCGAAACTTACATTTTGTATGAATCTCGTATTTCGGCCATATGTGGGCCCGGTTCGTAAAACTTGTTTTATTATTGAACCGTGTTAGTTTTACATATTAGAACATATTGTGAAAAGCGTTTCGTCTAAATATGTCAGGAAGTAGAAGATCTTTATTTGAAAATTGACAAAACCGGACAGAAGCTGAATTGGCCTGTGTGCGCCGCGCACCCTAAGGTGCTGCGCGCCGCGCACTACACTGTATATAAAAATTTTATTTCGCATGTTCGATTGTATAATGGGTTGGGTTGTTACAAGTGGTATCAGAGCATGGTCTAAGGGATTTAGGCGACTTGAGATAGGTTCCTAGACTTAGACTTTATTATGTATGTGCTTTATGCAGGACTTGTTGGAGACAGGTCAGACCGGGGATTGGTTAGTGCCTAGGATTATGTTAATTAACTGTTTTGTGTTGTGTTATGCAATCATCAAGCAAGATAGACGTTGTACTAGCGAGTTAATGCGACGTGCTCGCGTAACAATGATTAGCTACCATTGTTACTAGTTCAAATTGTGTCAAACAAGCGATGTACGACGATTGTGTTATGTCCTTTCGTTTCATTGTTTAACCGATTTCCGTTTTATAGTATGAAGACGAGAAATGGACCTGAGAACCATGAAGGAGGTACGAGCGAGGACCTCGAGTTTACGGCCAAGGTTGAGGCCATTATAAAAAAGCAAAGAGCAGAATTTCTTGAGGATATCCGAAAGGTTTTCCAAGAATCGGTTGATGGGCAAGTAACCGAGTTAATAAATGAGCGAATGAATGCCGCAATTGAAGAGGCATTAGAAGCTAGAAACATTCATCCTCGGGGCGAAGGGGTGATGGTAGTGGTGGGCATGGAAGGAGAGACTTCCATTATAAAAATTTCAAGGATGCTCAACCTCCTATGTTTAATGGAGTAAGGGATCCGTTGAAAAGCACATGTTGGATCTCCAACATCGAGGGGGCTTTCCGTACCGTGGAGTGTCCTCTCGAGAAGAAAACGAGATACGGTTCTAGTATGTTGCGTGAAGAGGCAAAGTTGTGGTAGGACGATAAGATTAAGTTGTATGGTGAAGAGCAATGTATGGGCTTGTCGTGGGATGAGTTTAAAAAGGAGTTCTTTGATGAATATCGGACTCCATCCGATCTTAACAAAATCCGGGACGAGTTGTGTGATTTGCGTCAAGGTTCGATGGACTTGGTCACTCTCAAGTCTACCTTCTTGTCAAAGACTCGTTTTTGTCCGGAGTATGTAGGTGATGACCGAATGTTGATGCTAGATTTTTATCGTACACTGAGCGATGAGTTGAAGCGTAAGATTAGTCGGGGAATGGCTAAGTCTTTTGATGAATTGTTTGAGTTAGCCCGGGGTTTCGAGCCGGAGGTTCCAAAAAGAAGTGATTTCTCTTTTTCTAAGAGAAAATATGAAGGTTCGAGTCATTCGAGCTTTTCAAGCAAAAAGATCAAGGGCGAGAAGGGTTCCAAAAGTGTCAATAGCATGAAGAAGAGTGCTTCCGGGGGTTTTTCTGATACATGCTACAATTGTGGATAAATGGGCCATATGGCTCGTGATTGTCTGAACCCATCTTCCGAAAACAACCTCACATGTTTCAATTGCCAAAAGCAAGGACACCGAAAGTCGGAGTGTCCCGATTTGAACACCGATCATGTTAAACGATTAGAGAAGGCGACGGGTACGGCTCGGGGATGAAATTACTTGATGACCCATGATGAGGCCAATCAATCAAATGAAGTTGTCTCAAGTACTTTCATGGTTAACTCTAATCCGGCAAGGATCCTATTTGATAGCGGTGCTAATTTATCGTTTGTTTCTCCAAATTTTGTGTCTAAGCTTGATAAACCGCTAGCTAAGTTAAGTCATCCGGTAGAGGTCAAAATAGCGGATGGTAAGACGGTGCTAGGGGTTGATGTGTGTAATGCTTGTGATATTGTGTTTGGTTCCGAAACGTTTAAAATTGATCTTATCCCGATGACCTTGGGTGAATTTGATATTGTCGTTGGTATGGATTGGCTCGATCGTTATAGAGCCGATATTGCATGCCATGAAAAATCTATTCGTGTGAAGACCCCAAGTGGGGGAGAGCTAATTATTCATGGCTAGAGACGGAGAAGGCTTGTTCTATTATGCACTTATGCACGAGCACATCGTTTTCTTGTTAGTGGTGGCATGGCTTTCCTTTCTCATGTAGTTAATACTTGTGAAGAGCCACCATCCATTTGTGAAATTCCGGTGGTTAGTGAATTCGAAGACGTTTTTCCGGATGAATTACCGGGTGTTCCGGCAGAAAGACAAGTTGAATTTCGCATCGAGTTGGTTCCGAGTGCTACTCCCATTGCTAAAACTCCTTATCGTTTAGCACCAACGGAGATGCAAGAGTTGTTAAATCAAACCCAAGAGTTGCTTGAGAAGGGTTTTATTCGACCGAGTGCTTCGCCGTGGGCAATGTTGGAGAATTCGGATCTCGGGGAGATCTCATTTGGACTTTTTTAGGGAGATCTCGGCATCTCGGAATAATCTCGGGGAGATCTCGGACGTTGACTTACGTTGACTTTATAGTTTTTTTAATAAAAAATATACATAAAAACATAAATATATGTATATTTATATACGTTTTTACGAGATTTTACAAAAATATACGAGAAATGAGCGAGAAAATCTTAGAAATTACGAATTTTACAAGAAAATCTTATAAATTAGCAAGAAAATCCGATAAATCGTGGCTTTGACTAAGTTTAACCCCGTTGACCGAGAAATCTTCGTCTCGGTTGCCTTCTAAAAACGAGATCTCGGGGGAGATCTCGGGGAGATCTCGGGAGATTTACAACACTGGCCGTGGGGCGCTCCAGTTTTATTTCTGAAGAAGAAGGATGGTAGTATGCGGATGTGCATCGATTATCGGGAGTTGAACAAAGTGACGATCAAGAATCGTTATCCATTGCCTCGGATTGACGATTTGTTTGACCAACTCCAAGGTGCGACGTATTTCTCTAAAATTGACTTACGGTCCGGCTATCACCAAATGCGGATCTGTGAGGAAGATATTGAGAAAACGGCTTTTCGAACGCGTTATGGGCATTTTGAGTTTGTAGTTATGCCTTTTGGTCTTACGAATGCACCAGCGGCATTCATGGATCTTATGAACCGAGTGTGCCAACCTATGTTAGACAAGTCGTTGATTGTGTTCATTGACGACAAAGTTGTCTATTCGAAGAGTATGAAGGAACATGAACATCATTTGCGTGCTGTGTTGAAGACGTTGCGGAAGGAGAAATTGTATGCAAAATTCTCCAAATGTGAATTTTGGCTAAGGGAAGTTCAATTCCTTGGCCATATTGTGAACAAAGATGGTATTCAAGTAGATTCTGGGAAGATTGAGACGGTGAAAAGTTGGGAACGACCGACTACGCCTACGGAAATCTGAAGTTTTCTCGGATTGGCCGGTTATTATTGTTGGTTTATCCAAGATTTTTCTAAATTCGCTTCTCCATTGACGAAGTTGACGAGAAAGAACGCGAGATTTAATTGGGAGAACGAGCAAGAAATTGCTTTTCAATTGTTAAAAGAGAAGTTATGTCAAGCTTCGGTGTTATTGTTGCCGGAAGGGGTAGAAGACATGACGGTTTATTGTGATGCGTCTTTAAATGGGCTCGGGTGTGTGCTAATGCAAAGAGGTAATGTCATCGCTTATGCCTCTCGACAATTGAAGGAACACGAGATGAGATATCCGACTCATGATCTTGAGTTGGCGGCGGTTGTTCATGCGTTGAAAATTTGGCGCCACTATTTGTACGGTGTCAAATGTACGATTTATTTGGATCATAAGAGTTTGAAACATATTTTTGATCAAAGAGATTTGAATTATCGTCAACGTAGATGGATGGATGTGGTGAAAGACTATGATTGTGAAATACTTTATCATCCGGGTAAGGCGAATGTGGTCGCGGATGCGTTAAGTCGGAAGAGTCAACATCCGGCAATACGAGTAGGGTCGTTAAGCATGATTATTACTAACGATTTTCTTGTAAAGCTTGGTGAGATTCAAATTGAAGCTTTTGTTAACAACAAGCATGAGGAACGAATCGTGGGCCAAACGGAGTTTATTACCTTAGGTCCACACGATTTGTTGTCCTTTCAAGGACGAGTGTGGGTGCTTAGAATGGGAGATTTCCGACGAGTGCTACTTGATGAAGCACATAAGTCAAAGAATTCCATTCATCCGGGCACGCCAAAAATGTATCTTGATTTAAAGAAGGAGTATTGGTGGCCGGGCATGAAACGTGATGTGGTAAAGTATGTTGAACAATGCGTCACGTTTTTGCAAGTTAAAGCCGAACACCAAAAGCTGTATGGTATGTTACAACTGTTAGAAATTCCAAAATGGAAATGGGAGCACATTACCATGGATTTCATTACAAAGTTACCAAAGACGGCGAGAACCCAATTTGATTCGATTTGGGTGATAGTTGATCGGTTGACGAAAAGTGCCTTGTTTCTTCCCATTCGGGAAACGATATCGTCGGAGACTTTGGCTAAATTATTTATCAAGGAGGTGATATCGAGACATGGGGTTCCTATATCAATTATTTTGGATCGAGACACTCGTTTCACATATCGGTTTTGAAATAAGTTTCATGAAGATATGGGTACACAATTGAGAATGAGCACGGTGTACCATCCTCAAACGGACGGTCAAACCAAAAGTACTGAAAGGACCCGTTCATATACATTATAAATGATTCACAATAGTTGATTACATCGCGAGGTATTTGACCTCTATATGATACGTTTTACAAACATTGCATTCGTTTTTAAAAGACAAACTTTCTTTACATCTAAAATTGACGGCATGCATACCATTTCATATTACATCCAACTATAATTGACTTAATATTAATCTTGATGAACTCAACAACTCAAATGCAACGTCTTTCAAAGTATATCATGAATGACTCCAAGTAATATCCTTAAAATGAGCTAATGCACAGCGGAAGATTTCTTTAATACCTGAGAATAAACATGCTTTAAAGTGTCAACCAAAAGGTTGGTGAGTTCATTAGTTTATCATAATCAACCATTTTCGTAATAGTAATAGACCACAAGATCTCATATACATAAACGTTTTAATAAAAATATTCTAAGTGGTTGAGCACTTGGTAACCATACTTAACATTTAATCAACGTCGCATATTCCCTTTATAATGAAATCTCACTACACTGTACCAAGTGTAGTCACTGAAACGAAGTACTGTGCAATCGTTGAATACTGGTCGTCCAGTCCGGTTGGGGTTGTTAGGCCCGATAGATCTATCAACAGGATTCACATTTACAATACCGCATGTAAATGGTAGTTACCAAGCTATTAGGGAAAAATATGTAAACTGGTACAAATCAACGTAGAATATATTTTTAGTACTTGTGTCCATTTCGTAAAACAGTTATAAAACAGTGCATGTATCCTCAGCCCAAAAATATATATAAAAAGGGAGTAATGAAACTCACAATACTGTATTTCGTAGCAATTATGTATATGACGAAACTGAACAAGTGCAGGGTTTGTCTTGGATTCACGAACCTATATTAAGTATATATATTTATATGTTGGTCAATATCTGTCTAACAATTTAGGTCAAGTCGTAGAGTATCACAATCCTAATGCTCGAGACCGACATGCAAAATTCAACAAAAGTCAACTTGACCCAAAATGACTTCCAAAATCTATACATGTTTATTATATAACTTATATATAGTCGTTTTATATATTTAAATATATTTATCAGATCTTATTATACTAAATAATAAAAGTCATTTATTAATAAATAAAAATTTATATTTAAATTCATATATGATAAAAATATACTTTTATATATCTCAAGTAATAAAATTTATAAAATTCACTTAATATCATAAAAATATAGTGGTATGTATTATTAATGTAATTATATTACGTGTGGTAAAAATATCTTTGTACGCATATTTATTTGATAAAATAATATTGATAATAATAATAATGATAAAAATAATAAAATGATAGTTTCAATAAAAATATTAATTTTTAGTAATAAAGATAATTTTAGTAATAACATCAACTGATAACAATTATAATAATCGTTTTAATAATAATATTAAAATTAATAATAATTCAGTTGACCATATCTTTTAATCCGTTCATCGAACCCACACGATTTCTAAATGAAAAGTTATTAATTTTTCTTTAGCTTTTCAGTGACATGCATATCATATACCTTATCTCAGTAGCATATGTATCAAATTCGTGATTTATCATAAACTATTTAACGACGAAACTAAGCATACAAACATGCATAATCATATATACTCGAGCACTAGTCAGGGATACACTATTAATATATAAAAGATAAGATATGAATGCTCACGTATCAATATTGTGATTCAATATTGCAGGAAAGTACGTAGACGCAACGAAAATGATAAACGTTAGGTTGATCTCACGAGCAATACCCTCGAACAATACCCATAACCTCCATAGCTATAACCCATAATTTCCTTAGCTCTATCCCGTTTGAAAACTTATTTTGAAATCGTCTGAATATAACTCCGTCGTAGTATTTTATGTATACTAATAATATCTTGAAATAATACTAAGTAAATATATATATGTAATTCGATTGAGAGAGTTTAGAGAAATATATTTTCAAGTTTCTATGAAATAATGAAACCTATTGAATTCTATTTATAATAGATTTTTGAATTATTAAAGTGAATTATTAAAGTATGAATTATTAAAGTGAATTATTAAAGTATGAATTATTAAAGTGAATTATTAAAGTTAAAGTAAAGTAAAAGTAAAGTAAAAGTAAAGTAAAAGTAAAGTAAAGGTAAAGTTAAAGTATAGTAAAAGTATAAAACTATGTACGTATAATACGCGTATAAATATACTTAATATTAATTTAAATCGTTATATCATAAAACATTTTAGAAAAGTAGAATTATATATATTCATAATAGGTTTCAAGTTTTTAAATTACAGTCTGTTGGTGAAGCATGAGATAAAGTCCAAAGGTTTTAATAAACGTATGAAATCATCTTAATGAAAAAGGTCGAGTTACTTAACTTGTAGATATCCAACATCTAAATTATTTACACTCCACGTTCTTACTTATAGATCACTTTACCATTTTCCGAATATTGTCAAAAAGAATAGATTTCTTAAATCACAGTGGACCTCATAACATTGTCCCGTAATTATATCATAATGTATCTGATAATTCAATCATTTGATATTATCTCTTAATTCTGTCGATAAATATATCGAAACAAATACGTTCATGTAAAGTATCATATATCTAATACTTTCTTAATGTTTTCAGTTAATATTATATATTATATATACATATCTATATACACATAATTGTTCGTGAATCGTCGAACACGGTCAAAGGGTAATTGATTACATGAATGTAGTTCCAAACTTTTTGAGATTCAACATTACAAATTCTGCTTATTGTGTCGGAAACATATAAAGGTTAGGTTTAAATTTGGTTGGAAATTTTCGGGTCGTCACAGTATCTACCCGTTAAAGAAATTTCGTCCCGAAATTTGATCGAGGTCGTCATGGCTAACCATAAAAATGTTTTCATGACGGATATGTGTTGATAGATAGGATTTTATTACCATAGAGTAATATGGATAAAATGATCCGATTACTCGAAGCGTATGAGTGAAGCTATCAAAAAATAGTGGAATGAGGAAAATAAGTTTCGTCATAATTTTTGACGTAATCATGGTTGAATTTCGTAATTCAAGGGATTCAAAAAAAAATCTTGGAAATCTATAAGATCTGTTTCTTCGAGATTTAAGGAAATTAGGATCTCTTTAATTAAATGCGATGATCTGTCCCGATTACTACGTCTGATATTTCCCTTATATATTTACCTTTTCCATTCCATTAGTTTTTACCACTTCTATACTCAATTCCAATTTCAAAAGATTGCGAAAATGCTTAATCCAGTTCTAATCCTTGTCCTTATCCTTACTATCGCAACAATCATTCTCCTTTTCCAACTTCCACCGGAGGAATATGTTTTCTTCTACTTCGCCCTTGGGGTTATAGTGTTTTTAATTCTCCCGTGTCTTTATGTTGTGATAAACATTGATATACACGATTTGTAATTTATGTATTGTTATTGGACTTTATATTCTCCCTTACATTTCGGAGTTTCATACTTTTGTTGTCTCTTCCCGGCTTTAAGTCAAGCGAATAATGGTCCAGAATTAGTAGGTATGAAGTTTTAGATGAACATAGTTAATGTTCTAAGAAGGAAATCGTAATGGTACGATCTTGATTTGGCAACTTACCAGAATATCCGAAAAGATGGAACTATCAAGAAGATATGTTCTTAATATGTTTGGAGATTTGGTAGAATGTAAGAGTCGTGTAAATGGCACATGATGACGGTATGTTCTGTGAATCATCACGTTCCATTAGAAACTCAGCATGAATTACTGTAATATAATCACGCTGATCAAGTGTCATTATATTATACTAACTCATGCTTCAGTTCCCAACACTACTTCAAAACATTCATGTTTGAATTTTTTTCAGAATTTAGAAACCAACACAGTTTCTTTTATGTTGCAGATATTATGGAGAGATAAATGATCTCAGATAAGAATAGTTGTGAAAATATCTCCAGAAATATGGAGAATATGTATAATGAGAGATACGAAGATATCTTATAATATTTAAGATAAGATGATGATGAAGAATAAGGTCCGCAAAGGTTTCGAGTCAGGAGCAAGGTATTCGTTAATGACTTCGTCAGAAATAGAATTATCAAGATTCTTTAAATACATACTTTGGTCCTTGTATTTGTCCTTGGTTTCCTTCACGGTCTGCTCAATCCATTATTCAGTACCAACTCTTCTCTTTTTCTGGGCTTTACCAACACATTATTCTTTGTCATTAAACTTTTGACTGTTAAAGTCGTTTACAGTTTCTGCTGCTTCATTAGCATTTCGAGAACTAATTCACAGTTTGAGATGTTTTTCAGAAACTTTACATTCGAAGTGTGTAAGTTTAGGAGATAGACGTTATATGTATATATAACTATTGAAGTAGAAACGCTGCAAGATTTCAAAATACTGATTGCTGATTTTCAGTAATTGGTATGGCAATTCTTGTTGCAAGATGCGGATGAGTAAGAGATGGATTTTCAATGAATAAGTATAGTGACTTTTCAGAGAGGTTTAAGTCGAAGGTTAATGAAGTTGTTGATAAGTTTACTGCTAATGTGGTGAGATATGAAAGGTTCCCCAGTAACGATGGTGAAAGGGCAGCGTATCTATCGAAGTTATAATAAAATTAGTTTTACCGAAAAGTCGAAGTTGACTTGTTGGAGCTGTGACAAAACTGACTACTTTGAAAAGAATCGTAAGGTTGTTTTTGCTAATAAATGCTAAAGAATTCAACGCGGGTATGTGTTAAACTATGACTTTAGGTTCGAGAGTTTTTCAGGTACAAGACTTCGGGTAATGTGTGATTGGATCATCATCTCGATTGTTCCTTATTTGAAGTGTCTTCCGAAATTTTGAAGCGTTTTAAATGCAGCTTGTCATTGTCAATATCCAAAGGATAAATTCATCATAAATCTCGATTGATTCTCGTATCCTTTTGAGTGTTACAATTAAAAGTGATGTTCTATCATAGTTTTGAAGTCAAAGTATAGCTTTGAAAAAATGTAAGGATCTAAGAGTGATGGTTTTGCTTATATCTCGAGTTGCATTCTGAGATTTCAAAAATCAGAATAGGTGATTGAATTTGAATGAGTATGGTTGTTTTGATTTCTTATAAAAGAAGGTATACTGTTGTGAAAATAGGGAGTATAGTTGATGATTTACTGAATTAGAATCGAAGAATGTAATATATTAATTGTGCATTTATATATCTCTCGGGTATTACCTACCCGTTAAAAAAAATGTCACAAATAATATTTTGAACAAGAATTTTTCATTACAGTCTTTATGAAAATATATGTATGTATGTTTTCTTCAGATGTAATACAGATTTAATGAGTTAATATCATATTAAGCTCATTTGATTTTCGGCTTGGATTAGTAAAGAATAATCTCTAAAACATTAGAGATTACATAATCTTCGCGGAGTATTTCGCTAATGTAATCAATACTTCAATATTTTTTCTTATAGATATTTCCTTAGTGAATTATGCTGATGCTCATAGAACTCTTGCTAACTTCAAAAGATACGAATGTTGTTTTCCAGTAAGTTTCGAGTACATTGAAGATGAAAGTGTAAAATCAAACATGTTATTGAATGATACACTTGGTTTATTATGAAACCGAATTCATTTAATTGAATCAAAGATTGTAGTTACGATGGTTAGGTTGTTAACGAAGGATGTACATCATAGCATATTAGTAATATGAATTTAACTGAGTAGTATCTACCCTTTTTCAATTCATATTCAATAGCTTAGTACGAAAGATTTTTATAGTTTCAGCATTCATATATATAATATATATATATATATATATATATATATATATATATATATATATATATATATATATATATATATATATATATATATATATATATATAATTTCTTCAGAAGAATGAGTTAATACTTCATAACTCGTTGATACAAAATACTCGTTGTTGATCAATGATGACGTCCACGGCGATTCTTGAACTGATGGAACTTGTGATGTTATAGGTGCTGCTAGTGCTGATGATGCTGATAGTACTGACGGTGATGGTGGTGCTGACGATATTGTTGATGCTGATGATACTGCCGGTAACTGCTGGTGATGTTGCTGAAGCTTGTGGTATTGAGGCTTGCGATGTGGATGTTACTGGCGGTATTGGTTATGTTGCCGGTGCTACTGATGGTGTTTGTAATCCTTGCACCATGTGTTCCAAAGCCACTACTCAGGTGCGAAGTTCGTTAATTTCTGCTAGTACACCGGGATGATTGGCGGTTGGAACGAGCGGATGAATAAGATTCGCAATATGGGATAGTATATAATCATGACGAGATACTCTAGCAATGAGTGAGAAAATGGTATCTCGAACAGGTTCGCCGGTAAGTGCTTCAGGTTCATCGCCAAGAGGGCAATGTGGTGGATGGAAGGGATCACCTTCTTCTTGTCTCCAATGGTTGAGTTGACTACGGACCCATCCCCAATTCATCCAAAATAGATGATGGGAAATTGGTTGATCCATTCCGGTGATGCTACTTTCGGAGCTCAGGTAGATATCCATATCGGAATAGCTGTCGGAATCTGAGGAATTCGAACTGGTTGAGGGATCCATCTCGTAGGATCAGGGAAAGAATTTTTGGTATGAAATAGATTGTAGAATTTAGATTTGGTATTCTTCAATTACATAATTTGTATATGTATATATAATACCAAAAGTCTATAAATTACGGAGAATTTTGAAAAGATGTCAGTCAAAGTTCACAGTAATAGATTGTGACGACTCCGTCAAAACACTTAACGGCTCCGTC
The DNA here is from genome assembly GCF_046630445.1 of Rutidosis leptorrhynchoides. Classification (NCBI taxonomy): domain Eukaryota; kingdom Viridiplantae; phylum Streptophyta; class Magnoliopsida; order Asterales; family Asteraceae; genus Rutidosis; species Rutidosis leptorrhynchoides. The sequence goes on along the minus strand of NC_092337.1, from coordinate 337,478,232 downwards.
ACTTGGTCCCACAGCTTGATCGAAACTCTATATGAATTTAATAAAACAACATTGCATTCTTTATTTAAAAATGATTTCCTATAAAGGAGATCTACTAAAATGTATAAGTTTAGAAAAACCATACAATAATACTTTAACCAAAAGTTGACCCAAAACAAAGTCAACAAACAACCACTATTTAATGTAACAAAAAATAGAATGCAAGTTAATGTTTAACAAAAGCTGCCATCGTAAATATGCAGACTCTCTAAGCACAGCGGAAACATTCAATCATGAACCTGAGAATAAAACATGCGAGTAACTGTCAACAAAAATGTTGAGTGAATTATAGGTTTAATATTGCAAACAATATTTAATTTAAACAATAAAAATTTATGTTTGAAAACATAAAAACTCCTTTTTGAACCTCAAAATTATATGCTAGAAAACATATAATAAAACATTATTCCATTTTCCGTGAGCCACCTGGTAACCACTTAACCCTTTATTTACCCTTGCCAAACACAATAAATAATATACACCGAACAAATGTATCTACAACTAAATACGAAGTACTAAACATTCCGATAACAAATTGCTAGCGCGACTAGCTCGAAATGGGGTTGTCAAACCCGATAGATCTATCCATAGGATTCGCGTTCACCAGTAGAAACCAGTGATTACAGTTACCAGACTAGGGAATATTTTTGTTCAACTCACAATGAATAATTTAAACCAACTTCCACTTGTCCAAAATATAAAATAAATTGCATGTATTCTCATCCCAAAAGATTTAAATAGAAAAATGGGACTATAACTCACCTTAAATAGCAACTGAAGAAATCTCACAAACAAGCGAACAGCAAGTAAAGTAAAGTGACCAAGAAAGATCACAACGCCGACCTATAAATAAAGCAGGTCGAAATAAATAACTAACTTAGGTCAAGTCTTAGTATGATAGCTATTGTACATGTTGCAAGTAGACATAGAACATTACTCAGCAAGCATCGGTTTGATTGGAACAGCATAAGGACACACACTTTCTATTTTTAGAAAGTTTCTATTTTTAGCAGGTTTCCATTTTTGGAAAGTTTCTATTTTAGGAAAGTTTCTATTTTAGGAAAGTTTCTATTTTTGGAAAGTTTCTATTTTAGGAAAGTTTCTATTTTTGGAAAGTTTCTATCTTTGGAAAGTTTCCAAATTTAGAAACTTCTATTTTTAGAAAGTTTTGAAGTTAGGAAAGTTTCCTTATTTAGAAAGTCAACAGAAGTCAACTGAAAGTCAAAGTCAACCGAAAGTCAACTCAAAAGTCAAACTTGGTCAACATAGTCAACATTAATTTGAAAAGTGTAAGTTATAATAATAACATAGGTTATAATGTTTATTAAAGTCAAAAGTGTAAAGTTATGTCATAACATAAGTTTAATTAAATAAAATGAATTATTAAAGTTAATATAAGTTGAAGTGTTATAATTAGTATAACATAAGTATTTAATTAATTAAATATTAATCATAATATAAGTTTTATTAATTAATAATGAATTTTAATTCATATCATAAGTATTATAAATTAATAATGAATTATTAATTATATCATAAGTTTCTAATTAAAATTATTAAATCATAAGTATTTAATAATTAAATCATAATTAAATAATAATTAAGTCTTATAATAATTAAATAATTATTTAATCTTTGTTATAAGTCTTATAATAATTTCTCAAAAATAAATTTAATACTTATCATAAGTATTTTCCTTTAATAATAAAAGTATTATTAATCATAAGTTTAATTAAAATGTTAATTAAATCATAATTAATAATTAAATGATATAATAAATATTTATATCATAAGTCTTAAATAATAATAATTACTTCTTTTATCATAAGTAATTTATTAATAATGAAAGCCATTCATTTTAACATAAGTTTAATCATTAACCATAAGTTTTAAGTTTAAAAGTTCATCGGGTCGTATCTTGAGCCCCGGGTGTCGGTTTCGGGCGAGCCACATATGCATCTCCGCCTACTCAAACCACCCGACACAATTATGTACTCAAGAACACTCCAAGAACAGTCCCTAGTTCGTGGATATCAGCCATGACAACACTTGGGAATTCAATTTACTCAAAACAGTGATTTAGGCACAACGGGTGAACCGTGGCTCGGATTTAGGTGACCCGAACATGAAAATTCGTCCCACCATCAGTCCTAACCAAATGACACACCCTAAAGACACCAAGGATGATCACAAAGTCGGACCATACCTTGTTCTTGCCCATAACACCTTTCAATCTTTACCAAAAATCAAATTAAGCATATCTTGGGCTCCGGGAATCGAAACGACATGAATCCGGAGTCTAAAATTAATGTCTTGATGAGAGGAACTCATTTATATACTTTATTTTAACTTTTATATCAGTTACAAAGTCAGAAACACACGAAAAAGCTTCTGTCCCAATTAAATCAAACCGAAAACATATGCAAACGAGTAATTCTACGCATCCAATCAACCATACAATAACATACAATTATCATACTATCAATATAACATATAAAATCAGTAAAATATAAGAAAAATCAAAAAGCTAGGGTTAGGGTTTATACCCTAATCAAGAATCAAGAGATAGCAACGTGTAGAGGAGAACGAGAGGAACGCGTTGATGTTAAAAGCCCTAAAATCCAAGCAATAATTGATGAAGAATGATGATGATATTGATGATGAATGTGGCGGCCTCAAAAAGAAAAAGAGAGAGGAAGAAAGATGAGAGAAAAAGATACTTGCTAGTTTTAGGTTTAGAAAAGAAATGAGGAATAAAATGGAAATGAAAAATTGAAAAATAAAATAAAAATGGGGTATAAGGGGATTTTGGCCGAAATTTTTAGAGGGGTGGGCCCCTCATGGAACACTTTGGCCAAAAAGAAGAATACTTGTGGCCCGATCGCCCGAACGAAGCCCGAAACGCGAAAACGCTACTACGCGATTAATTTTTCGGAGAGATAACGAACACGCGAAGAATAAAATATATAAACACTATATATAATCATATGACATCAAAATATCATATTTAAAATAAATTAGATTTAAAAATCCCAAAATCTTGACCGTTGGTTTGAAAACCGAAAAGATTCGCCGGACAGAAATCTGCGACACGTAGAAACGTATAACTTGAAATATGAATACAAATATTCATATAACACATAATAATTAATATATTATTACAAAAATAATAATATAGGTCTTAGAAATGACGTGTCACGAATAACAATTAACGGTCGTTAAATAATTAACGGCAAAAGATAACGGAAAAAGTAGGGTCGTTACAGTACCTTCCCGTTACGGAAATTTCGTCCCGAAATTTAAGCAGGTGCAGGGGTTGACTCAGCATCTGAGAACAAATGCGGGTACTTCTGCCTCATCTAGTCTTCATGCTCCCAAGTGAACTCGGGACCGCGTCTGGCGTTCCATCGAACTCGAACAATAGGAATTTTGCTCTGCTTGAGAGTCTTAACCTCTCGGTTCATAATTTCGACAGGTTCCTCAATAAAATGGAGTTGTTTATCAACATGAAGTTCCTCCAAAGGAATAGTTTCACCGGCCTAGGCCAAACACTTCTTCAAATTCGATACATGAAAAACATCGTGAACAGCACTGAGTTCTCGTGGCAACTTCAAACGATAAGCCGCCGGTCCAACTCTCTCAATAATCTCAAAAGGTCCAACAAAACGAGGACTCAACCTTCCCCTTTTACCAAAACGTATCACACCCTTCCAAGATGAAACCTTTAACATAACACGGTCACCGACCTGAAATTCAATATCGTTCCTTCCCTTATTGGCATAACTCTTTTGCCGACTTCTGGCGGTTCTCAATCTTTCCTTAATCTGTACGATCTTCTCGGTAGTCTCATGAATAATTTCTGGACCTGTGAGTTGAGCATCCCCAACCTCATTCCAACAGACAGGAGACCTACACTTTCTACCATACAGAGTTTCAAACGGTGCGGCTTTAATACTTCCATGATAACTATTATTATAAGAAAATTCGGCCAGTGGCAAGTACTTATCCCAACCCTTACCAAAATCAATGATTCATGCTCGTAACATGTCTTCCAACGTTTGAATGGTCCTTTCACTATGACCTTCCAAAACCTCGATGTAAATCGACTGTCTCGGTCCTAAATAATAGATACGGGAACACCATGTCTAGAAACAATCTCCTTCAAATACAAACGGGTAAGCTTTTCTATCGAATCTGTTTCCTTAATTGGCAAGGAATGGGTTGACTTAGCGAGTCGGTCAACAATCACCCAAATGGTATCATAACCACCCACAACTCTTGGTAACTTCGTAATAAAATCCATTGTAATACCTTCCTACTTCCACTCGGGAATCTCAGGTTGCACCAAAAGTCCAGGCGGTTTCTGATGTTCAGTTTTAACCTTAGCACAGGTCAAACACTTAGCCACATACATAGCCACATCACCTTTCAAATTAGGCCACCAATACAGCTCCTTAAGATCATGATACATCTTTCCTGAACCAGGATGAATAGAGTACCTAGACTTATGAGCCTTATCTAAAACAAGTTGTAGTAGATCACCAAACTTCGGAACCCAAAGGCATCCCGCAAAAATACCGAGTGCCATCGGTTCGTACCTCAAACTGTTTACTTAAGCCTCGGACCTTCCCGTTACAAAATTTTCCTCTCTCAAGGCTTCTTGTTGAGCTGCAAGAAATCTGCCTTGCGAGGTTTGTTCGAATGGTCATATTCAAGGCCCTAAACCTACGAGGTTCAACTCTCTCCTTTCGACTCAAAGCATCAGCCACAACATTGGCCTTTCCAGGATGATATAAAAGTTCAAGATCATAATCATTCAACGTCTCAACCCGTCATCGCTGCTTCACGTATAGCTGTTTTTGATCAAGAATATGTTGACGACTCTTGTGATCAGTGTACACTGTACTTTTGACCCCATATAAATAATGTCTCCAAATCTTAAGTGTAAACACAACAGCTCCTAACACTACATCATGGGTTGTATAATTCTGCTCATGAATCTTCAACTGGCGTGACGCATGCGCAATAACTTTCTTTCGTTGCATAAAAATGCAACCAAAGCCTTAACGCGAAGCATTACAATAAACAACAAAATCATCATTACCCTCAGGTAGTGACAATATCGGAGCGGTAGTCAACTTCTTCTTCAAAATCTGAAAGCAGTCTCTTGTTCATTCTTCCACTCATACTTCTTCCCCTTATGCGTTAAAGCAGTCAGAGGTTTCGCTACTCGTGAAAAATCTTGAATGAACCTTCTATAATAGCCTGCTAATCCTAGAAACTGGCGAATCTGAGTATATATATATATAGGCCTCAATCTTAGCAGGATCAACTTGTATTCCCTGTTTACTAACAATATGTCCGAGGAAATTGAACTTCTCTTAATCAGAAAGCACACTTAGAGAACTTAGCGTACAATTCTTCTTTTCTCAATAGATCAAGCACTAACTCCAAACGTTCTTCGTGCTCTTCATCACTCTTAGAATAAATAAGGATGTGGTCGATGAAAACAATAACGAATTTGTCCAGATAGGGTCTGCACACACGATTTATGAGGTCCATGAACACAGCAGGTGCATTTGTCAATCCGAACAACATAACAAGGAATTCGAAGTGACCATAATGGGTGCGAAAAGCAGTTTTCGGAATATCAGATTCTTTAACCCGTAGTTGAAGATATCCGGAACGAAGGTCGATCTTAGAATAAATAGATGAACCTTGAAGCTGATCGAACAGATCATCAATTCTCGGAAGAGGGTAACGGTTCTTAACCGTAAGCTTGTTCAACTTGCGATAACCAATACACAAACGAAATGAACCATCTTTCTTCTTAACAAAAAGAACAGGAGCTCCCCAAGGGGACGAACTGGGACGAATAAAATATAGTTGCAACAATGAAGGGAGAACTATATGGAGTAGTCACATCGGTGACATAGATATATAAGGCAATTCTCTCAAAGGAGATAACGAGGATCATGGTCTTCAAAGTAAATTTTCATTACATTCTCGAAAGGAATGCGTACGAAAGGTGTGATATTTCATCGAGAGTGAACTTCCTTGTACAACGAGCGAGGAAATCTAGAATTCATCCATATTCTTAAATTTATGTGAGGATGAAAAGAATGTGAATCATGGGTTATAAGGAATGTCCGACTCCAGGTGAGATGAATCTCCAAAAAATAATTTCATGTACCTTAAAGTATTGAATACTATGATTGATGTTTACGAGGGTGTTGCGGTTGACAGCGAAAATTGAGAGTAGAAACTCCTCAAACGGTCTAGTGTAATATATATCCATGATACCCACTATAAAACAGTTGGGGTAGAAATTCACCTAGCGCCTTTTCTACAATAGGGTAACCACCGAGGGTACCCCAGAAAATTGATTTATCGGCCCGCGTTTCGGCCTTGCCCAACCCTAAGAAATAAAATTTTATAAGCGCAAAGACTCTCCAACAAATTTTATAAAACTGGCATCCAAACTAGTGTAAGAATTTCTATCAATGAACTTAATGGTAAATTTCATCCTTAAACGGAGGATGAGAAGAACTGTGATCCAAACACTCCGAAAATTCTAATGTAATCAATCAAAGAAGTTTTGAAAAAGCTTTAAACGCCTGATGTAACCCCATAAACGGAACGAAGATCTTAGTAAACTTAGAAGTATGTACAACATGTACCATTTTACGTAAAACAATTTGAGTTAATTAGACAACTCAATAAGAGTGGTTTTAAAATAATTTTGAAGGTATAATTTAGTATATACTAGCCAAAATAGGTAAGAGTAAATTTATTCATTTGAACCCATACATACATATATGATTTTATAAATTGTATACATGACAAAATATCTCATTACTTCCATTCACCCATAAATCTCATGAGAACCGCCCAATTACACAAATGTGTAAAAATTTTAATGTAAAGCAGGGTATCCGCATTACAGAGGTTACGAGTTGAAGTAAGATCGTTGAAGCTCGGGTGAAGGACTTGAATCGTCTTGCAACATCTAATCAATAAATGCTACGAGGTCATGAAACCCAATGAGTTAAATATTGTTTTGACTTTTATCAGGACACAAGTCCTTGGGTCAAAACTAGTCACGTGCGAAGCTGTCACTAACAAGCGAGTTATGAATGATAAAACATGGGGTAAGTAGTTCGGTTAAGACGAGTCTCTCGTATATCAACAAATAAGATAATGAGTATCTTCCTTACTCATGTAACAACGTTAGAATTTCCGAATGAGTGGTGTACAAATTTTCTTTGACTCACTTTCTATTCCTCATGTCACAATATTGGGACTTTTTATGAATTAACGTAATATAATCACGTTGGCCTGACGCCATTATATTTCACTAACTCATAGTTCCATTCCAATATCACTACATAAGGTCAGGACACGTGGTCAACCTCGAATTTCAACACAATTTCCCTAAAACAATTTCTTAACAATGTGCTAAGGATAGCACAAGAGACAAAGACATCGAAAGTAATGAATATGAGTAACGATGACATAAAAATGTCTTCGAAGTACTAAGAATCTCTAAAAGTCAAGAATGACGTTTTTCGTTTCAACAACCAAGGCACATAGGCACAACGGCACAAAGGCGCGTAATATAACAAAAATGTTATATACCCAAACACAATAGCTGACATTGAAATGCCGAGCCTTTAGAAGTTAAGAATGACATATCGCGTAATATAACTCAAACGTTATATACATAACCATAATTGATGACATAGAAATGACGAGAATTCTAGAACACGTAATGTAACTCAAACGTTATATCAATAAACACAAATTATGACATAGAAATGTCGAGAATTTCAGAAGCCAAGAATGACACCCCCTCGGTTTCACTAACCGAGGTGTTCCTATGAAAGATGAACTCGCATGAGTCGGAGAATGCGTTTAAATCGAAATGGGAGTTCCTCCCGGATTCAGAACATAGTAGTAATGTATGTATGATAACAACATACATACCAACACGATACAAATAATCACATATAATAATATATAATAGACCGGGCTGTAGACTAGACTCACTAATGCTCCCTATTGACTCGGGTAACGACATCAATGCAGCCTAATTCCCTACAACCAAGGCTCTGATACCAACTGTGACGACTCCGTCAAAACACTTAACGGCTCCGTCACTTGGTCCCACAGCTTGATCGAAACTCTATATGAATTTAATAAAACAACATTGCATTCTTTATTTAAAAATGATTTCCTATAAAGGAGATCTACTAAAATGTATAAGTTTAGAAAAACCATACAATAATACTTTAACCAAAAGTTGACCCAAAACAAAGTCAACAAACAACCACTATTTAATGTAACAAAAAATAGAATGCAAGTTAATGTTTAACAAAAGCTGCCATCGTAAATATGCAGACTCTCTAAGCACAGCGGAAGCATTCAATCATGAACCTGAGAATAAAACATGCGAGTAACTGTCAACAAAAATGTTGAGTGAATTATAGGTTTAATATTGCAAACAATATTTAATTTAAACAATAAAAATTTATGTTTGAAAACATAAAAACTCCTTTTTGAACCTCAAAATTATATGCTAGAAAACATATAATAAAACATTATTCCATTTTCCGTGAGCCACCTGGTAACCACTTAACCCTTTATTTACCCTTGCCAAACACAATAAATAATATACACCGAACAAGTGTATCTACAACTAAATACGAAGTACTAAACATTCCGATAACAAATTGCTAGCGCGACTAGCTCGAAATGGGGTTGTCAAACCCGATAGATCTATCCATAGGATTCGCGTTCACCAGTAGAAACCAGTGATTACAGTTACCAGACTAGGGAATATTTTTGTTCAACTCACAATGAATAATTTAAACCAACTTCCACTTGTCCAAAATATAAAATAAATTGCATGTATTCTCATCCCAAAAGATTTAAATAGAAAAATGGGACTATAACTCACCTTAAATAGCAACTGAAGAAATCTCACAAACAAGCGAACAGCAAGTAAAGTAAAGTGACCAAGAAAGATTACAACGCCGACCTATAAATAAAGCAGGTCGAAATAAATAACTAACTTAGGTCAAGTCTTAGTATGATAGCTATTGTACATGTTGCAAGTAGACATAGAACATTACTCAGCAAGCATCGGTTTGATTGGAACAGCATAAGGACACACACTTTCTATTTTTAGAAAGTTTCTATTTTTAGCAGGTTTCCATTTTTGGAAAGTTTCTATTTTAGGAAAGTTTCTATTTTAGGAAAGTTTCTATTTTTGGAAAGTTTCTATTTTAGGAAAGTTTCTATTTTTGGAAAGTTTCTATCTTTGGAAAGTTTCCAAATTTAGAAACTTCTATTTTTAGAAAGTTTTGAAGTTAGGAAAGTTTCCTTATTTAGAAAGTCAACAGAAGTCAACTGAAAGTCAAAGTCAACCGAAAGTCAACTCAAAAGTCAAACTTGGTCAACATAGTCAACATTAATTTGAAAAGTGTAAGTTATAATAATAACATAGGTTATAATGTTTATTAAAGTCAAAAGTGTAAAGTTATGTCATAACATAAGTTTAATTAAATAAAATGAATTATTAAAGTTAATATAAGTTGAAGTGTTATAATTAGTATAACATAAGTATTTAATTAATTAAATATTAATCATAATATAAGTTTTATTAATTAATAATGAATTTTAATTCATATCATAAGTATTATAAATTAATAATGAATTATTAATTATATCATAAGTTTCTAATTAAAATTATTAAATCATAAGTATTTAATAATTAAATCATAATTAAAAAATAATTAAGTCTTATAATAATTAAATAATTATTTAATCTTTGTTATAAGTCTTATAATAATTTCTCAAAAATAAATTTAATACTTATCATAAGTATTTTCCTTTAATAATAAAAGTATTATTAATTATAAGTTTAATTAAAATGTTAATTAAATCATAATTAATAATTAAATGATATAATAAATATTTATATCATAAGTCTTAAATAATAATAATTACTTCTTTTATCATAAGTAATTTATTAATAATGAAAGCCATTCATTTTAACATAAGTTTAATCATTAACCATAAGTTTTAAGTTTAAAAGTTCATCGGGTCGTATCTTGAGCCCCGGGTGTCGGTTTCGGGCGAGCCACATATGCATCTCCGCCTACTCAAACCACCCGACACAATTATGTACTCAAGAACACTCCAAAAACAGTCCCTAGTTCGTGGATATCAGCCATGACAACACTTGGGAATTCAATTTACTCAAAACAGTGATTTAGGCACAACGGGTGAACCGTGGCTCGGATTTAGGTGACCCGAACATGAAAATTCGTCCCACCATCAGTCCTAACCAAATGACACACCCTAAAGACACCAAGGATGATCACAAAGTCGGACCATACCTTGTTCTTGCCCATAACACCTTTCAATCTTTACCAAAAATCAAATTAAGCATATCTAGGGCTCCGGGAATCAAAACGACATGAATCCGGAGTCTAAAATTAATGTCTTGATGAGAGGAACTCATTTATATACTTTATTTTAACTTTTATATCAGTTACAAAGTCAGAAACACACGAAAAAGCTGCTGTCCCAATTAAATCAAACCGAAAACATATGCAAACGAGTAATTCTACGCATCCAATCAACCATACAATAACATACAATTATCATACTATCAATATAACATACAAAATCAGTAAAATATAAGAAAAATCAAAAAGCTAGGGTTAGGGTTTATACCCTAATCAAGAATCAAGAGATAGCAACGTGTAGAGGAGAACGAGAGGAACGCGTTGATGTTAAAAGCCCTAAAATCCAAGCAATAATTGATGAAGAATGATGATGATATTGATGATGAATGTGGCTGCCTCAAAAAGAAAAAGAGAGAGGAAGAAAGATGAGAGAAAAAGATACTTGCTAGTTTTAGGTTTAGAAAAGAAATGAGGAATAAAATGGAAATGAAAAATTGAAAAATAAAATAAAAATGGGGTATAAGGGGATTTTGGAGGAAATTTTTAGAGGGGTGGGCCCCTCATGGACCACTTTGGCCAAAAAGAAGAATACTTGTGGCCCGATCGCCCGAACGAAGCCCGAAACGCGAAAACGCTACTACGCGATTAATTTTTCGGAGAGATAACGAACACGCGACGAATAAAATATATAAACACTATATATAATCATATGACATCAAAATATCATATTTAAAATAAATTGGATTTAAAAATCCCAAAATCTTGACCGTTGGTTTGAAAACCGAAAAGATTCGCCGGACAGAAATCTGCGACACGTAGAAACGTATAACTTGAAATATGAATACAAATATTCATATAACACATAATAATTAATATATTATTACAAAAATAATAATATAGGTCTTAGAAATGACGTGTCACGAATAACAATTAACGGTCGTTAAATAATTAACGGCAAAAGATAACGGAAAAAGTAGGGTCGTTACATAGATGTGCTAAGATAAGAATCCGTCTATACACTATTATGAAATAAATGCAGGAAAACGCGTCTAGACTTAAGATGATAAGCAGGTAATTTCCTAAGGATGATAAGTAGATGATTTCCGACTAGAATTGATAAGCAAACTTTTTGACATGCAGACACGGTCGAAGTCCAGACTCACTAATGCATCTTAACAACTATCAGTTAGACACACTAATGCAAGACCTGGTTCGCTAAGACCACCGCTCTGATACTAACTGAAAGGACCCGTTCATATACATTATAAACGATTCACAATAGTTGATTACATCGCGAGGTATTTGACCTCTATATGATACGTTTTACAAACATTGCATTCGTTTTTAAAAGACAAACTTTCTTTACATCTAAAATTGACGGCATACATACCATTTCATATTACATCCAACTATAATTGACTTAATATTAATCTTGATGAACTCAACGACTCGAATGCAACGTCTTTCAAAGTATATCATGAATGACTCCAAGTAATATCCTTAAAATGAGCTAATGCACAGCAGAAGATTTCTTTAATACCTGAGAATAAACATGCTTTAAAGTGTCAACTAAAAGGTTGGTGAGTTCATTAGTTTATCATAATCAACCATTTCCGTAATAGTAATAGACCACAAGATCTCATATACATAAACGTTTTAATAAAAATATTCTAAGTGGTTGAGCACTTGGTAACCATACTTAACATTTAATCAACGTCGCATATTCCCTTTATTATGAAATCTCACTACACTGTACCAAGTGTAGTCACTGAAACGAAGTACTGTGCAACCGTTGAATATTGGTCGTCCAGTCCGGTTGGGGTTGTCAGGCCCGATAGATCTATCAACAGGATTCGCGTTTACAATACCGCATGTAAATGGTAGTTACCAAGCTATTAGGGAAAAATATGCAAAGTGGTACAACTCAACGTAGAATATATTTTTAGTACTTGTGTCCATTTCGTAAAACAATTATAAAACAGTGCATGTATTCTCAGCCCAAAAATATATATAAAAAGGGAGTAATGAAACTTACAATACTGTATTTCGTAGCAATTATGTATATGACGGCACTGAACAAGTGCAGGGTTTGTCTCCGATTCACGAACCTATATTAAGTATATATATTTATATGTTGGTCAATATCTGTCTAACAATTTAGGTCAAGTCGTAGAGTATCACAATCCTAATGCTCGAGACCGACATGCAAAATTCAACAAAAGTCAACTTGACCCAAAATGACTTCCAAAATCTATACATGTTTATTATTATATAACTTATATATAGTCGTTTTATATATTTAAATATATTTATCAGATCTTATTATACTAAATAATACAAGTCATTTATTAATAAATAAAAATTTATATTTAAATTCATATATGATAAAAATATACTTTTATATATCTCAAGTAATAAAATTTATAAAATTCACTTAATATCATAAAAATATAGTGGTATGTATTATTAATGTAATTATATTACGTGTGGTAAAAATATCTTTGTACGCATATTTATTTGATAAAATAATATTGATAATAATAATAATGATAAAAATAATAAAATGATAGTTTCAATAAAAATATTAATTTTTAGTAATAAAGATAATTTTAGTAATAACATCAACTGATAACAATTATAATAATCGTTTTAATAATAATATTAAAATTAATAATAATTCAGTTGACCATATCTTTTAATCCGTTCATCGAACCCACACGATTTCTAAATGAAAAGTTATTAATTTTTCTTTAGCTTTTCAATGACATGCATATCATATACCTTATCTCAGTAGCATATGTATCAAATTCGTGATTTATCATAAACTATTTAACGACGAAACTAAGCATACAAACATGAATAATCATATATACTCGAGCACTAGTCAGGGATACACTATTAATATATAAAAGATAAGATATGAATGCTCACGTATCAATATTGTGATTCAATATTGCAGGAAAGTACGTAGACGCAACGAAAATGATAAACGTTAGGTTGACCTCACGAGCAATACCCTCGAACAATACCCATAACCTCCATAGCTATAACCCATAATTTCCTTAGCTCTATCCCATTTGAAAACTTATTTTGAAATCATCTGAATATAACTCCGTCGTAGTATTTTATGTATACTAATAATATCTTGAAATAATACTAAGTAAATATATATATGTAATTTGATTGAGAGATTTTAGAGAAATATATTTTCAAGTTTCTATGAAATAATAAAACCTATTGAATTCTATTTATAATAGATTTTTGAATTATTAAAGTGAATTATTAAAGTATGAATTATTAAAGTGAATTATTAAAGTATGAATTATTAAAGTATGAATTATTAAAGTGAAAGTAAAGTAAAAGTAAAGTAAAAGTAAGGTAAAGGTAAAGTTAAAGTATAGTAAAAGTATAACACTATGTACGTATAATACGCGTATAAATATATTTAATATTAATTTAAATCGTTATATCATAAAACATTTTAGAAAAGTAGAATTATATATATTCATAATAGGTTTCAAGTTTTTAAATTACAGTCTGTTGGTGAAGCATGGGATAAAGTCCAAAGGTTTAATAAACGTATGAAATCATCTTAATGGAAAGGGTCGAGTTACTTAACTTGTCGATATCCAACATCTAAGTTATTTACACTCCACGTTCTTACTTATAGATCACTTTACCATTTTTCGAATATTGTCAAAAAGAATAGATTTCTTAAATCACAGTGGACCTCATAACATTGGCCCGTAATTATATCATAATGTATCTGATAATTCAATCATTTGATATTATCTCTTAATTCTGTCGATAAATATATCGAAACAAATACGTTCATGTAAAGTATCATATATCTAATACTTTGTTAATGTTTTCAGTTAATATTATATATTATATATACATATCTATATACACATAATTGTTCGTGAATCGTCGAACACAATCAAAGGGTAATTGATTACATGAATGTAGTTCCAAACTTTTTGAGATTCAACATTACAAATTCTGCTTATCGTGTCGGAAACATATAAAGGTTAGGTTTAAATTTGGTCAGAAATTTTCGGGTCGTCACAATTACGAATCAAACATTAGAGGATATGTTACGGGCGTGTATTATTGATTTCGGTGGTAGTTGGGATGAGCATTTGCCCTTGGTGGAATTATCGTACAATAATAGTTATCATACTAGTATCGGGATGCCACCTTATGAGATGCTCTATGGGCGGAGGTGTCGAACTCTGATTTGTTGGGGTGAAGTGGGACAAAGAGAAATCGGGAATACCGATTTGGTTTTAGAGATGAATAGCAAGATAGTGATGATTCGGACTCATTTGAAAGCGGCTCAAGATAGACAAAAGTCGTATGCCGACAAACGTAGGTGATTGACTGAGTTCCAAGAAGGTGACATGGTGATGCTTAAGGTTTCGCCATGGAAGGGTATTATTCGGTTTCGAAAATGGGGAAAGTTAGCTCCTCGGTTTATTGGGCCATTTAAGATTTTAGCTCGTGTTGGTGAAGTTATGTATCATTTAGAATTACCCGAAGAGCTTGCGGGGATCCATAATACATTTCATGTTTCCCATCTCCATAAGTGTCTTGCGGATGATTCTTCATGGATGCCATTAGACGAGATTGAGCTAAATAATAAGTTAGAGTATATTGAGGAGCCGATTGCTATACTCGATGAGAAGGTCAAAAGGTTGAGAAATAAAGAGGTGAGAACTTTTAAAGTTCAATGGCATCGTAGTAAAGGTTCCGAGTTTACTTGGGAGTGAAAGGACCCGTCCTAATCCATCCGGACGAAGTCCATATTGATTACAAACGATTCACAATAGTTGATTACATCGCGAGGTACTTGACCTCTATATGATACATTTTACAAACATTGCATTCGTTTTTAAAAGACAAACTTTCATTTACATTAACAGTTAACAGCATGCATACCATTTTATAATATATCCATCTATAATTGACTTAATAATAATTTTGATGAACTCAACGACTCGAATGCAACGTCTTTTGAAATATGTAATGAATGACTCCAAGTAATATCTCTAAAATGAGCAAATGCACAGCGGAAGGTTTCTTTCGTACCTGAGAATAAACATGCTTTAAAGTGTCAACCAAAAGGTTGGTGAGTTCATTAGTTTAACATAAATAATCATTTTCGTCATTTTAATAGACCACAAGATTTCATATTTCCATTTCTCATAATCATACGTCCCATGCATAGAGACAAAAATATCATTCATATGGATTGAACACCTGGTAACTGACATTTACAATATGCATATAAGAATATCCCCATCATTCCGGGATCCTCCTTCGGACATGATATAAAATTTCGAAGTACTAAAGCATCTGGTACTTTGGATGGGGCTTGTTGGGCCCGATAGATCTATCTTTAGAGTTCGCGTCAATTAGGGTGTCTGTTCCCTAATTCTTAGATTACCAGACTTAATAAAAAGGGGCATATTCGATTTCGATCATTCAACCATATAATGTAGTTTCAATTACTTGTGTCTATTTCGTAAAACAGTTATAAAAACAGCGCATGTATTCTCAGTCCCAAAAATATATATTGCAAAATCATTTAAAAAGGGATTAATGAAACTCACGCATATAAATATTGTAAAACAGTTAATAAAGCATTTGCATGTATTCTCATCCCAAAAATGTAAGGAGTAAAAGGGAATAATGAAACTCACTGTAATGTATTTTGTAGTAAAAATACATATAACGATATTGATCAACAGAACAATGCAGGGTTGGCCTCGGATTCATGAACCTATTATCATTTGTGTAGATATATTAATACACATATTCGTAATCGACTATGTTTATATATATAACCTATTAATGATATTATTTTTATATTAATAATATATTCACATTTCATATATTTCCTTTTATATAATAAATTATATTATTATGTTATATGTGTTAATTAGATATATATATATATATATATATATATATATATATATATATATATATATATATATATATATATATATATGTATTTCATTTGTTTATCAAAACAGTAGTTCAAATTATACTAAGTTAATATTAGTAAAAAGAAATAATGATAATAACATTAATAATATATCTATGTTAATAATAACTCTATTAGTGATAATAACAATAATATCAATAATAATACTTGTAGAAATATTAATTTTACTGTTAATGATAGTTGTGATATAGATTTTAGTAATTACCTAATAATAATACTCGTGATAATATAATTAATAATATTTATGTTAATATTAACAAATCTATAAAAAAAAATACTAATAATCATATTTACAAAAATAATAAAAATTTGTATTATCTTCATAATGATAATTGTGATAAACATAATCATGATAAATATATTAAAGTTTTAAATTTAATAGTGATATCATAATTAATACTTAGAATGATAATAATAATAGATATAATACTTATAATCATGGTTATAATAATAGTAATTATAATACTTTGTAAAAATAACAATAACTAATAATAGTAATAATAACAACAAGAATAATAATAAAAATAATAATCATCATTTTCATATAATAACATTAATACTAGTAACAATGATAGTAACTAAAATCATAACACTAATAATGATAGTAATTATAATTTTAGTAATAATAATAATAATAATAATAATAATAATAATAATAACAATAATAATAATAATAAAAGTAACAATAATAAAAATAAAAGAAAAACTACCTCAAGAAATAGACTCTCAAAAAAAATGTCGCTGCCACGGATCGAACCCGCGACCTCTCGCTCACCCACGTCAACCCCTAACCATTCTGCCACGAGTGTTTTTTTGATTAATATCATAACCTGTTTTTATTTAACCCGACAATGTTTCTGTTTATCTTTCTCATCTTCTTCAGTTTCATAAACGACCAGGGTATATATATATATATATCACACTCAGAAAAAAAAATGCTAATTGTTTTAGAAAAATGAATGAATCCAAAAACGATTGGTAAAGAAAAATTTTGATTAATCAGTCGAAAAAAGAGAAAAAAATATATATTTCTGTAACGTGAAAAGTTCAAACAACTCCAACCTTGATTTTGATTTATAATCTATTTTAGGAAAATGTTATAACATAAATTATGTTGCAAATGACTCATATAAACTTTACGAATTACTAATTTCACAGAAACAACAATTATAGCTTTAATTTAATCTTTGAAAGTTCGTTTGACTTTTGTAAAATTACCTTTGACTTCAAAATTCGAATTGGTTATGAAAGATTGAGATTCGAAGTT
This sequence comes from Rutidosis leptorrhynchoides, assembly GCF_046630445.1. Lineage (NCBI taxonomy): Eukaryota > Viridiplantae > Streptophyta > Magnoliopsida > Asterales > Asteraceae > Rutidosis > Rutidosis leptorrhynchoides. The sequence continues at coordinate 337,460,438 of NC_092337.1, read as the reverse complement.
TTCCAGATAGTTTAGACATATGAATTACAACAACACTGCACTTTTAACTTTTGAAATTCATTAAGTAATCGAGCTAATTGAAAAATTGAACCAAGAACAGGGTTCACGACTGTTTCTTTGAGTTTCTTTGTAAAAAAAATTAATCTATTAAAACAGATATAATAACAATTGATAACTGATAATGAAGATGGAAAATAGAACGGTTTTTATCCAGCTTTATGATCTGTTATATAGCTAAAGTAATCGACGTAATATATTTGCTCAGGAAGGAAAATAACAAAATAAATACAGAAAATAGAAAGTGACCTACAACTGATTTTGGATGTAATTGATAAAATAATTCGTGATTTGAGCTGGATTTGGAGACAGGAATCGATTGATTATAGTATGATAGCTTTTTCCTAACAACTCGTACGACTTATATAATTAATTCTTAATAAATAATAATTGTATACACATACTGATAATGATAGTTTGTTTACTGGATTATATCAGATCATATAATTTGTAGTTAATTCTGTATTATTTCCTATTTTATAAAACAGTATTTATTTATATAAATATATATTTGTATTTATAATATCTTCATGTTTTTTTTATTTATATCTTAATTAATCTTATAGTAATAATAATAATAAAAATTTATAATCATTTATTGGTAATAATAATAATAATCATATAACTAATAGTGATAATTATCATAGTAATAAAAGTAATTACATTCATAATAGTAGAAAAAAATAATAATAATGTTATTAATGATAATAATAATAATAAATTGTATCATTTATTAATAACGATAATAATAACATTATTATAACAATTTACATGTATTTTACTTCTATATATATATAATATTACTTCGATGAAAGTGATAATACATTATGAATATAATATTTATATTTTAACTTATAGTTATATTTAATATTACAATTTATTAGTTATGTAATATTTAATTGTTATATCAATAATGCATATATTTAGTATTTAATATCTATACCTTACAATATATATATATATATATATATATATATATATACATACAATAATAATAATAATATCAATCTTTTTAATAATATTATTGATAATGTTACTTAATAATATTACTAATAATGATAATAGTATCAATATAATATTGGTATTGAGCTTGTAATTAAGTTTACTATTTATTATAATATCTTTTAACTATATAATTTTATTGGATCCATATTATTTATTAATTACTTATATATATATATATATATATATATATATATATATATATATATATATATATATATATTACATATGTATAGATTTCATATATATTTACATATTTATTTATACATCGATGTTCGTGAATCGTCGGGAATAGTCAAAGGTCAATTGCATAAATGACAACACTTCAAAATATTAAGACTCAACATTACAGACTTTGCTTATGTTGTCGAAATCATATAAGATTAAGTTTAAATTTGGTCGGAAATTCCCGGGTCAACACAGGGAAAGAGTTTGTGTTAGTTTATCTTCCCGCTTGTCATGCGGCTTGGATCGCGAGGACGCGCTCCGATTTAAGTGAGGGAGAGTTGTAAAACCCGAATAATTATTGTACAGAGTGTAAATTGGGTATTTGAAGTGTGGAAATTATTGTGCAGTTAAACAGAGGTCAGAGTCTGTCAAGATCAGGGTGCGCTCAGCGCACACTTAAGGGTGCGTGTGGCGCACTGCTACTGTAGCCGGATTCTGTCTCTTTTAATAGATATTTTAGAAGGGCTTTTTGGTAAATTCACTTGGGGACGAGTTAAAGGCCACAAGATTAGTTAGTGGAGTGTCATAACTCCACTGTCACCTACCTTTGTCCATTCCACTTGAATTCTAGAGAGAGGGGTTAGTTCTTGAGTGAGAAAGCTCAAATCAAAGAGGAAGAAGTTGATTTTGGGCCAAAGCGCGTATGTTAAAGTTGTTCATCTAATCACTAGCTAGGTTGTGATTGTGGTGGTAAGCTCTAACTTTGATTTCCTTATTTTAATTGGTTTAAGGGTTAGAGTTTGGGTTAGTGATGAACATAAAACCCATATTTGGCTATTTTGGGTGTTCTTGGGTAAGATTGAGTCATGAAGACTCAATAGTAACTAACCTAGGGTTTCAAAGTGTTAATTGGTGTTTATGAACCTTGATTGGTTAGTAAATTACTAGCACACCTAGTTATTAAGCAAATGGGTGTTAGTTGGGGGTTCTGATGAACCAAAATGGGTGCGCTAACCTTGAGATGGGTCAAAATGACACTTGGGTGGTGAGTGAGTTGGTTCACCAACTTGAATGTATGATTAATATTGTGCATAATGTAATAGGTGCATTACGTTGAAGGTTACGAGCTCGAATTATCATTCACCAAAAGACAATAAGGTGAGTGGAATAATTATATGCGTAGGTATATAATGTATTTATTTGTTGTAGCGTGAGATGTGAAGTGTCGAAGTGTTAAGACACCACGTTTCACGTGACGAGTGAAGCGTCGAGGTGTTAAGACGCCACTCGGGGTGAAGCATTGAGGTGTTAAGATGCCACCTAGGAGTGAAGTGCTGAGGTGTTAAGGCACCACCCCGTAAGATAAAGGGTGAAGCATCGAGGTGTTAAGATGTCACCCGAGGGTTTAGTGATACGAGGTGTTAAGTACACTAACGGATGTTATGAACACTGATGGCCTTTCGCGAGTGCCATACCATTCCCTTGTACGATTGGTTAACCATGGTTATTGTGTGGTAGCGTAAGAATACTACATCGTTCGAGTTATATATATGCTATTGTTGTGTAGCTTGTGGTACCGAAGGTTAATAGCTTTGTATTTGAGATGATAAGCTAATTGTGTTGCTAGCATGTATGCGGTATGTGTGTAAGTGTTTGCAAGTAGGTATATTATATATGTATGTGTATAATTATTGCATTCACTAAGCGTTTTGCTTACCCTCTCGTTGTTTACTCTTTTTAGGCTCCAGTGTGGACAAGGGTAAGGGCGTTCGTTTGGATTAGAGATCCCGCTTTGTTTTGATAGGGGACGCTTTTTTTTGGATGTGTTAGCTTTTGAAGTTTGACCAAGATTTGGGTAGTTTAACCCCCAAACATCATGCTCTAGTGTCGTTTGGAATTTAAACTAGTGTGGTCGAAACTTACATTTTGTATGAATCTCGTATTTCGGCCATATGTGGGCCCGGTTCGTAAAACTTGTTTTATTATTGAATCGTGTTAGTTTTATCGTTTCGTCTAAATATGTCGGGAAGTGGGAGATCTTTATTTGAAAATTGACAAAACCGGACAGAAGCTGAATTGGCCTGTGCGCGCCGCGCACCCTAAGGTGCTGCGCGCCGCGCACTACACTGTATAAAAAAAAACTTATTTCGTGTAACAACCCAACCCGTTAACCAACCAATAACGCAGATTTTTTTTTTTTGCTGGTACAGCACATGGCGCGGCGCGCCATATGGCCGCGCAGCGCGCCAAAGTGGCATGTCCAAAAAGTCATGATATGCGAAAATGTTTGACCACTTCCCGACGTATTTAGACAAAACGCTTTTAACCATACATTAATATATGTAGAACTAACACGTTCCATTAATAAATTTAGTTTTACGAAGACCGGGCCCACATTGGCCGTTTTACGACTTTCGTACGAAAATACAAGTTTTCAACCACATGACTATTAACACAAAATAAAGCCGAGCATGGCGATTGGGGATACGCTACCCCATCCTAATCATTCCAAAAGCAAGCCTTCTAAAGCAACTACGCGAATCCACTAGTCCCCGCTTACCCGAACCTCCGCATCCATGCAATCTATAAAAAGTCAACAACGAGATGGTAAGCTAACGCTTAGTGAATGATAACATACTACATACATATATATGTATAAAATGAACACGCCACACAAATATCAAATACCTCATACGAACTTGTAACACAATTAGTATATCAACATACTCGTAAATACTAACAAGTCGCACACCATCCCAAAACCACATTAGCATGTACTCATCACATATATATATATATATATATATATATATATATATATATAACATGCTATACAATCACAACACAATATGGTTAACCATAACGCTATGGTGCTACCGACTCGTGGTTCACACCATACGTATTTGAGTCATACTCTTTTATAGTGCTACCGGCTCGTGGTTCACACTTCGACGCTACCGGCTTGTGGTTCACGCCTCGTTTTATAGTGCTACCGGCTCGTGGTTCACACTCGATACTACCAGCTCGTGGTTCACATCTATTTTTATAGTGCTACCGGCTCGTGGTTCACACTCGATGCTACCGGCTCGTGGTTCACATCTATTTTTATAGTGCTACCGGCTCGTGGTTCACACTCGATGCTACCGGCTCGTGGTTCACATCTATTTTTATAGTGCTACCGGCTCGTGGTTCACACTCGATGCTACCATAACATCCACAAACAAATACGCCATAAACATGAACGCATAATTACTCCACTCACAATATTAACCCTTCGCCATTGGGGTTATATAATTCACATCACCCGCTCATGTGATAACGTACACACAAAGTGTGCACCTCGTCAAAGGTGGTCAACCAAAACGCACAACCGTGCCAATTGAACCTATACACAAGTCGATCAAATCCACCTATATGTGAAGTGAGCTCTATAACCGAGAACCACTTCACCCGACCCGCACCCATCCTACACATACATATGCATATAGGATATTAACACTCACCTTGTCGCCTTGAAGAATGCCACCGAATAATCCGCAACTCGTCAATGGAAAGTACCAATACCACCAAAATGATGCCGTTGACGAGATGAACAACTTTAATACTTGAGACTTGACCCGAATCAAACTTCTTCTTCTCCAAATGATGCTTTCTCTCACTTAAAATGGGTTTCTCACTCTAGGGTTTGATGAGAGTGTTTGATGAGTGAAATGTGGTCCAAAATGATCAATGGATCAGTTTTGATGACCCCAAACCGACCCTAAATGAAAAGACCAAAGTACCCTTCATTTAAACCTTTAAAAAAGGCTGAAAATTGCATCAGACGGGTTCGGCGCGCCTCGCCGAAAGGTGGAGCGCCGCTCCAACCTACAGGTCAGTTTTCAGAAACTTGTTTTGGCCATAACTTTTTGACCGTAGCTCCGTTTTTGATGAATCAAATATCGTTGGAAATGTAATAAGATTTCCTTTCCAATGGTAAGGCTTTGAAACATCAACACAAACTTTATTTAGGATTGAAAGGATACGTACACACCTTGTCACTTCAGACAACGTCCAGTTTCCTTCGGCGTCCGAGCAAGCAACACGTAAACTTCATACACGCATCGTACACCATAAATACATTATGTACAATAAATATTTAGGTCTTACAACTCTCCCCCACTTAAACTCGATCACGTCCTCGTGATCTTCTCCACTTAACCAATCCGGACCTACTCAATGATCCTCACTCAAGTTCCAATACGAACTTTCCTAGACAATTCTTCACAACGGATCACTTTTAACAACTAAAATCGTCAACCGTGATTTATCAAAACCACAATCCGAGCACTAAAACCTGCTCAATTTCCCATATCGGGAAAAACTCAACCAACCTCGTACCGAGATATAAATTCCTTAGCGTACCTTTACCACGGACAACGCTAAAAGTGACCAAGTCTCAACCTAAAGTCAACAATCCGAACGTTGAAGATCGAACCACATGAATCCTCACGGATTACTCTTACCATTAAACATCCTTTGTAGTGCGCAATACAACCAATACGCCACTATCCTAACATCATAAGCAACGACTAAAACCAAAAGCGCCCAAAACGACTATGGCAACGCTAATCCTAAGGTGTCCAAAATTGACTATTGTCACACCTGTAACAACACCTGAGCGAAACACAGCTATCGCAATCACTAATCACACAACATGGTCCTCACGATCCCACCATCGGTGTATAAAACAACCAATAGATCACTCAACACCTGATGAAGTCAGCGGACCCCGAAGGTCATGCTCCACCAATCAAAAATACTATGATGAAGTCAGCGGACCCCGAAGGTCATGCTTCACCAATCACATACGTACTTTTGGCCTCGAACAACGAGTAGTGCAACATCGCACTCTGTTACACTATAGTGAACCCTAACGGATACCACTAACCATCCACACAATCGAGCAAGAACCACCTATATCAAACATAGGTACAAAACAATAATTCTCTAAAAGAGAATCCGACACACACATCCCTTAACCGAGGGATTTCACCTTGCTTGCCAAACACGTCCATTATCTCTCAACGAGATTTACCACATTACCACCTTGGTGATAATTCAAATCCAAAATCATAAGTACAATTTAACCGAAATTGTACTCTACCACAATCGACCAAATCTAGGTCCCGACACAAGTTTCGGTTTACTAAAACATTGTCCGAAATCTCACACTAAAACCTCCTCGTACGGGAGTGTAACTCCTCCACTTGGAATTACGTTCCATAACCGCATCTCGTACACCTGTACAATGCTACCAAAGGTAGACTTTACCAATAATTGGGTTCGCACGGCCCATCACCATGTCTTGCTCCAACTTTGAGCATACCAAGGATCCTAACCTATCCTTGAACATTTCGAACAAAAAGTGTACCACAAATTACACGAACTATATACTCGCAATCATCCAATTGCTTTAGTTTGTCGAATTTCACCCGATCACTCATGAACCTAAGGGTTTCACTTCGGTACCCTAAGTACAATGTAACCGCAACACAATCGGAGTCGAACACCACGCTAGTAGGTATAAAAGAGGCACCTAATGTCGCGTCACGTAGAATCCTTTACCAACATACATCGAGATCCAAAACACTCAATTTCTCGGGTTTCATCCCACCCGTCGAACCTCATGGTTCATCAACTTCAACACGAGAGCAAACACGCTCTAACATCCGAACACCAAAACTCATTTCCATGGCTTGGTAGAGACATTTCCCAAATACTAAGGAATGCTTGGTTACGCCAAGTCTTACGCCCTTCGCCCGACAATCCAAAGTCACCATAGGGTACTTCCATTAGGAACGTCACCCATATCAATAACGTGCACAACACAATTGAGACCTTAAGGGTCTCACTTGAACGAGCTAAACAACCTGATACCAACCAAAATGCCTAAGCACCCAAGGATTCACACCATAGAGTCAAGGCACAACACACCACTTATACGCTCTGCTGAGAGCAAACCGGAACCATAAACGTAAACCGCCCGCTTGCTACAAATTATCTCCAACGGAGAATAAAGTTTAGCTAAGACTTACGCACATACCGCATGTTATTACAAATGAATGACATATGATTTCGTACTAAAAGTACCTGATGTAGCGCTGTTGGGCTTCCGTGCTCCACTTCCCATCATATATTCGCGCTCTAACCTCCTAATCCGATCGTCATGCGATTCGGAACACTCTGACTTCCGGTGTCCCTCCATCCGGCAAATGAAACACCTGATTGAGCCTAAAGGCACTACCATACAATCATGTCACAAATGACCCCGTTCCCCACACTTAAAGCACGTGAGCTTGTAACCCTTCTTACTCTTCTTCTTCACATTCCAGACGCCTTCAGTCGTACTTCGTGCCCTCTTACCATGAGCACCATGTAATCCTAACCTTGCAAGTACATCTTTATCATCGCTACTTCGAGGTTTAGGAAACCTCTTTTCAAACTCTTCCTTTACAACTTTAGTCACTTGGTCTCGGACCATTTCCGTCATTTGTCCTTCGACCAACTCCTTAGTTACTTCCCTAACTTTGCCGGTGAAAACAGAGACATATTGCTCAAACACGGCCTCAATCTTTAACGTTAAATCATCCTTCCCTTCGTGAATAGGCTCACTCGTTCCGCATCCATTTTCCATTTTCATTCTAAGGGATGCAAACGATTAGATCACGAACGTATAGACCACACGCACAACACCATCCCATCTTGCTAAACACTCGTCGTACATCACTTGTTAGACATGATTTGCACCCGTAATAAGGTTTGCAAGTCCTTATTACGCATACACGACGTATCAATTTGTTAGTACAACGACCGCCTCGCTTGATGATATAAACAAACACAAACAAAATTCTACGCGATATAAACACACGCGAGAATTATTATCACAACACAAAAGTATATTAATAATATCCACATTACTAATATAAACGTTAGTCCACCTACATACAAGGCACTAACTATAACCTATTCCGACCCGTAATCCTACAAGTCCCGCAACAAATTAAGCACACATAAAAGTCTAAGTCTAGGTACCTATCTCAAGTCACCTAAATCCCTTAGACCATGCTCTGATACCACTTGTAACAACCCAACCCGTTAACCAACCAATAACGCAGAAATTTTTTTTTGCTGGTACAGCACATGGCGCGGCGCGCCATATGGCCGCGCGGCGCACCAAAGTGGCCTGTCCAAAAAGTCATGAAATGCGAAAATGTTTGACCACTTCCCGACGTATTTAGACAAAACGCTTTTAACCATACATTAATATATGTAGAACTAACACGTTCCATTAATAAAATTAGTTTTACGAAGACCGGGCCCACATTGGCCGTTTTACGACTTTCGTACGAAAATACAAGTTTTCAACCACATGACTATTAACACAAAATAAAGCCGAGCATGGCGATTGGGGATACGCTACCCCATCCTAATCATTCCAAAGCAAGCCTTCTAAAGCAACTACACGAATCCACTAGTCCCCGCTTACCCGAACCTCCGCATCCATGCAATCTATAAAAAGTCAACAACGAGAGGGTAAGCTAACGCTTAGTGAATGATAACATACTACATACATATATATGTATTAAATGGACACGCCACACAAATATCAAATACCTCATACGAACTTGTAACACAATTAGTATATCAACATACTCGTAAATACTAACAAGTCGTACACCATCCCAAAACCACATTAGCATGTACTCATCACAATATATATATATATATAACATGCTATACAATCACAACACAATATGGTTAACCATAACGCTATGGTGCTACCGGCTCGTGGTTCACACCATACGTATTTGAGTCATACTCTTTTATAGTGCTACCGGCTCGTGGTTAACACTTCGACGCTACCGGCTCGTGGTTCACGCCTCGTTTTATAGTGCTACCGGCTCGTGGTTCACACTCGATACTACCAGCTCGTGGTTCACATCTATTTTTATAGTGCTACCGGCTCGTGGTTCACACTCGATGCTACCGGCTCGTGGTTCACATCTATTTTTATACCGGCTAATGGTTCACACTCGATGCTACCGGCTCGTGGTTCACATCTATTTTTATAGTGCTACCGGCTCGTGGTTCACACTCGATGCTACCATAACATCCACAAACAAATACGCCATAAACATGAACGCATAATTACTCCACTCACAATATTAACCCTTCGCCATTGGGGTTATATAATTCACATCACCCGCCCATGTGATAACGTACACACAAAGTGTGCACCTCGTCAAAGGTGGTCAACCAAAACGCACAAACGTGCCAATTGAACCTATACACAAGTCCATCAAATCCACCTATATGTGAAGTGAGCTCTATAACCGAGAACCACTTCACCCGACCCGCACCCATCCTACACATACATATGCATATAGGATATTAACACTCACCTTGTCACCTTGAAGAATGCCACCGAATAATCCGCAACTCGTCAATGGAAAGTACCAATACCACCAAAATGATGCCGTTGACGAGATGAACAACTTTAATACTTGAGACTTGACCCGAATCAAACTTCTTCTTCTCCAAATGATGCTTTCTCTCACTTAAAATGAGTTTCTCACTCTAGGGTTTGATGAGAGTGTTTGATGAGTGAAATGTGGTCCAAAATGATCAATGGATCAGTTTTGATGACCCCAAACCGACCCTAAATGAAAAGACCAAAGTACCCTTCATTTAAACCTTTAAAAAAGGCTGAAAATTTCATCAGACGGGTTCGGCGCGCCGCGCCGAAAGGTGGAGCGCCGCTCCAACCTACAGGTCAGTTTTCAGAAACTTGTTTTGGCCATAACTTTTTGACCGTAGCTCCGTTTTCGATGAATCAAATATCGTTGGAAACGTAATAAGATTTCCTTTCCAATGGTAAGGCTTTGAAACATCAACACAAACTTTATTTGGGATTGAAAGGATACGTACACACCTTGTCACTTCAGACAACGTCCAGTTTCCTTCGGCGTCCGAGCAAGCAACACGTAAACTTCATACACGCATCGTACACCATAAATACATTATGTACAATAAATATTTGGGTCTTACATTTCGCATGTTCGATTGTATAACGGGTTAGGTTGTTACACAATTATACCGGTCTCCCTTATATAATTAACCAAAGGCCTAAGCTATTCACGTTCAATAACCTAGTTAGGATCACCACTTATTCAACTCTCGTTGACTAGTTAATAATCTCCGCAACTTCAACTAATGATAAACCACAATAACAGTCGTTCTTAGCCAAACAATACATGAAATAATAAAATCTAATTATTCAAATCATAAAGATAGCAATCCTTCACCTTAGTTCAATCATCTAAGTAGATACAACTAGTTTATCTACTCATATTAAAATAAAGAACACAAAAGCATGAAAAATAAACCATTGAATCCATTAACTTGAATGTAAATAATATTGATAGCAAGATTAAACTAACCAAAATTGTTGCAATATTGTAAAGATAATGAAAATTTATTAGAAAAGCTAAGAAATTCGTAATCTAGTGGCTGGAGCATAAAAATTTGCAAGTAAAAAGATGATTACCCTAAAAAGGGTTAAAAACGCGTATTTATACTAAACTCAGAAAACTGAAGTCGGCCAGCTAATCTCGCGGCCGCATTAGGCAAATCGCGACCGCGAGAATGTCCCAAAATCGCGCCCGCATCACAAGATCTCGTGACTGCGAGATTTTTCTTCTCAGATTTCTGAACTTCTGTTAACAAATTGCGAACGCGAGAATTTTATCAAGGGCAAAAACCAATCTCGCGGCCGCATCAAGGTATTTCGCGACCGTGAGATTCACCATTCTGATCAGTATTTTTTTGTTTCAATTTAATACTTTGACACTTCGTTTCGGCTTGCAATTTCTTCTCGAGAACGCTCAAACTTTTGCCCAAATATCTTCCAAAACGTAATAACTCTTCTAATCATCTCGTAGGAACACAAAAACTCAAACTTTAACATTTCCTTCATTATTTCTTCAATTTATAACCAAAAACCAAATAAAAACTAACCGATATTGCGAGTAAGAATATGTATAAACGAGGCAATATCATATACATTCCGACATAATCCGCCGGAAAATCCAACATAAACTTATCTGATTCCGGCAAGATTATGTCATCATCTTTCAGACCTAGGGTTTTACGAAGACGATCACAACGTTCAGGGGTCATGATACTACAAGTGGAGCGAAGACCTACTTTAGCCATAGAAGAAACAGGAAAAAACAAGTTTAGAACAATACCTTTTCAAATAACAATGGAGTCAATCGGATCCCGAAGAGAGGCAAAGAAAAAAGAAAATGAGGAGGAAAAATGAAAGAGAAAATAAAACCCTAAGTCTTTATTACCCCTAAGCAGAAACTGTCCCATCAAATTTAGAAATGCTTTGGTAACCGTACTGGGGAATTACCTTTTTACCCTTCCTGCCTATTTGGGTAAGAAAGAACTAGCAGGAGCAAAAGGGAAAAAGTACACGGGTAAATGATTAGCAAAATCAGAGGCGTCAAATCAAGGCATTAAGTGATATTTTGAGTTTAATTCAACGAATCTTGGTTTGAAAGCTTCGTAAAATTAAACTGGGGGGCTTGATAGTGTATCTCCCCACCCAGTTAATAACCGAAGATATGCTAACGAAGGTATCACGCTTAACAAGGGTAGATGACATAAGAATTGGTCACAAGAACACATATGTCGAATACAAACCATGAGCGGGATATCCAAAAACTCAAATAATAGCGCCCAAATGGTAAAAGAAGAATACTCCCAAAGTGTGATCCTAGTATTCAGGTTTGTTAAGAAACCACATCCGTTATACGAAGCTCTGGTAACGAAGGAACATAGTAACGAAGGGATCACAGTTACCAATGGACAAAGACAAAGTCACAAGATTACATAGACTGAAGGAGAGAGATAAGCGGGTTGACCTAACTCGCTTCTACTAGCATCCAAATGACAAAAGTTGAATGTTGCAGGCTAGCTTTATTCAACCATAGGGGTTATAGTCGGCTGAAGGGAAAGTCCCCTTTGTCTTATCAGAAATTGCCTTGGAGACTGATCCCCACTTAGAAAACTGGTAAAGAAGCTGTAGAATAGCCCTATAAAAGGAGAGCATGATCTCTGTAGTTGGCATTCACTCTAAGTCACAATTACTAACACATAATACTCTCAATGAGTTATCTTCATATTTTGGTGACGTAAAGTACAATACCTTCGCACTACCTTTGGGGAATCGCCAACAAGCATACATTCATCATCATACCTTGTAACACCTTCCACTGAGTGATCAAATCTCAATATCCTTTGTTCTCCTAACAAGGATCGCCAAGAATTGTACAAACAGCCTATTTGAGTTATTATGTTAGACTTTTTTCTCTCTGTCACAATATAAAGGTGTGTTGCTACTGAAATTTCAACTTGAGAGTTGAGATTATTTGTGAAAGTATAGAGTGATGCCACCGATAACCATATAATTCATATTTCTAAAGAATAGTTCAACAGGCTGTCTTAGTTTGGTCTAGCCCAAAACCCTTATTTGAACCAAAATATTATTCTCGAAGCCCAAGGATATAACAAAATGTTTGGTCTACTCTAAAGCACATAAACCACAAAAGCATGGTCCCAAAATGTCCTAAGCGTGAGATTTAAAATAAAAAACAAAAAAAAGTCTTGTGAAGTGTTGATGTTGTGTCGACCGGTAAAGATGTTGATGGCACGCTCTCTTTCGTTATCAATGGTCCAAGCTCTTCGTATTACTCAAATCAGTATGAAACTATCAAAATAAGTTTATTCGTAAAAACAGGTGGTGGAGGGAAAGTGTCGAATGAGGGTGGTCAGGTTGCTTTCGGTTTACAATCTGGTAGCATCAACGTGGATCCGAAGGTGTTAGAACAATGAGTCAATGAGAGCCATTTTCGGCTTCAAAAGTGGGTGTTGCGTCTATTCGGTTTACTTTCCACACGACTTGTCCACCGCTGATTTGCCTATATATTGAGTCATTTGTCATCCATTTTTTAACGTACTTCCCTCACCATCTCACTCTCTCACTGATTTCTCTCTCTGGGATTATGATATAATTATTGATTAATGATAATTAACTAGAGTATGCATTAAACGGAGTCTTGCAGATTGGAGGTGCGTCACAGGTAACAGGTTGTCACTTTTGTAATTTTGAAAATCGTTTAATCTATATTATTTTTATCTTTTATCTATCTTCCATAATGTCTTCCATTATTACTATACTAGATGATGTTACTGTCATGATTAGCGAATAGTTATCTTAAGTGTTTAGTGTATGTTGATGTAGTAGTTACTTTGTTAAAATATAAATGTGAACTATGATGTCGTCGTAATAGTTTCTGATTATGTTTCAAACTCAATCGTTTTTCCAACTAATAGAATGTGATTATCAATTCTGTTATTGGGACGTCGCGAACCTCGATTCATAGTATACTATTTGTGTCAAAACTTATCTAGAGAGAGAAAGTCAATTAGACAATATTGACTTCCACAGCTCTTTTGAATACATTGAAGTGGGGTGGCTATTACACTAAAATAGGGACCTTATGATCTTATATATAGCCCTCATCTATAGAATCCATCATACAAGGCTTGAACACATAATTGACTCATTCGATGGTTCCAACAATTTCCCTTCATGAGGTAATTATGTGTTAAAAATAGCTTCTTAAGAAAAAAAATACAAAATTACATGAGAGAAACTCACTATCACTAACTAGCTCCCCCATGAATCATGTACGACCATTGATGAAGATCTTGAATCTTCAAATTTTGAATCAGAGATGAAATCTCATCTTGATATCATTGTTCTTTCAACGTTCGTCGAGTATGCACAGCGGAAAGCATACAATAGAATTTGCCTGACTTGAGTTGAAGTGTCAAAACTCTATAAGCTCCCCTCTCAAAGTACATGGGCTCTAATTTGTATAGAAGTACAATGACATACACAACTACCATGATTATCAACTCCCCATATGATGTAAGATCTTCCCCCACAAACAAATAATTCTTTCCTTAAGAGTGAGTCCAATATCTTACGTGTATTGAAGTCATAGTCGAAGTATCACTCACCTTTATTTGAAAGATCGAATGTACTACTTGTGCATGTCATTCTTCAAAGAACTCGTGGGTTTTAATCATGATTGCAAGACTCTCACCTACTTGAACTATGCATAACCTCGAAATCCAAACATCGGTTCAAATCATAATGACACCCTTGTCAGATTTATGAATTTTAGCATTAACGTCTTGTGAAGTGGCTTCCTTAGCATTCACAGAATAACAATTCATACACCAGTGAAGACGGTGTCTCACTTACGTTGTCTCTCACTTCCCTTTCATTTGAGTAATAACTCATACATATATCAACCATATCTTATCTCCCCTCACCCCCCAAACACAATGTAGCTTGCATGAAATAAAACATCTTTGTAATGTTGGTTGATGTGTCGGCAATCCCAAAGTTGAAACAAATGGTATCATGGAAAAGTCGGGTTGATTATTACCGGACGCGCCAAAAAACGTACAGTGAAAATCGGACACTAAAAGCGGATGTCGAAATCATGCGCGAAAACCGGTCACCAAAGTTGAAAATATCAGCTTTTGAAAGTTTATAAAACTTTGCATAAGCAGTCCCTGAAACTATTTTGCACCAGTGGTCCTTCTATCAGAATCTTTGCACTGAAGATCCTAAATCTGACAGGACCTTTAATGTAAATAATCAAAACCGAACAGAGACTATTGTTGTAACATCTGAGAATCAGGCAAACTTGGGCATATAAATCGGACAACCATTTAGTTTGGCCCTGTCAAAACCGAACAACCCATTTTCAAGGAAAAAACGGACAGGCTTTATTAGGCCTTAACAGTAAACGGACCCCTGATTATTAAACAGAGATGGTTGACTTAAATTAAGGTGTCTATAAGTTGGGCTTTTAACAATAAAATGGACAGGCCTTTAATTGACATAGCCCAATTAACAATTTAGGTGTCCGTAAGTTGTAAAGCTGGTGTCCGTTTTTTTTTCTTCCTTTTCTTCAACTACTTCAAACGTCCGTGAATTACAACTGCTTTTGTCTGTTAATTAGCATAACCGGGCATTGAACTTCCATTATCATCATCTTCATGAATTGTGCAGAGTACCAGATTGTTCATCATCGAGAAATTAGTTCCACAATGTACGAATCCGATCACCAGTTTCACTCAAATCCGGACGCATAATCCTCTGTAACTGCAACGACATCCATTTCTGTTCTTGGAAGAAGAACATAAATTCATCAAAAACATGAATCAATTAAATTGTTGCTTGAAAACGATTTCAATATGTTCCAGAGGCTGCGTTTAAGATCTTTTGTAAAGAATTGAAGCTCAAAAACAGCAAACAATAACTGATTTGATGAGAACAACATGTTTTTCATTCATATGAACTTCAAATCGGATTTCGGAAATTGAACACTTTCAGGTCACGATTTCTTCATGAAACGTGCTTGAAATCATCCATATATCACTCTATAATCATCAGATGAAACAGAAACATCACATAAATCTCGAATGAATTTGTTGACCGAAAACCTTCAATCTTTGACTTTGATTTCTGGAATTGCTCGTTGTTTGTTCTTCCTAATTAAAGCATCACGAAGCACGATTGACTGATTAGAAACCATATTCTATCTTCAGTTTCATTTGAGATAGCCTAGATTGCTCAGGAGACAAAAACGATGAACGATGAATACGAACAAGAAACTCGAGATGAATTTCAATGAATCTGTCGTTGTTTATAAAAAATGAAAATCATGACAACGACCAAAAACAAACATTTGGTGTGTTTTCATTGTCTGTAACATTAAAGCGAACAATTATTTAACTAACAATTTATTTTAACTTCAACATAGGATCACCGGTTGTGAAATCGGCGAACGAGAAGATTGAAGAACTTGGTAAAGAAAAAAAAAGAAAGTGGCATATAATGTGATTGATGGGGATATGATGCATTACTACAAATCTTTTAAGGAAAGTCTTGAGGTTATTCCTGAAGAAGAAGGAAGCCTTGTGAAGTGGCTTTATGTGTTTGAGATAGCAAATGAAGAAGTTCGTAAGCCTGGCGTCATCAGAGACTTTTTTTTTGAACAGCGATTGGGATCACCCAAGGGGGACTAAACCACCCATTGCGATCATCTCCCGTTTCGACTATGCCGATGCAGCGATAATAACCCCGCCCCCATCGTTGCTCGGGAGGAAACCTTGAAACCGATCCTACCCTTACTCCCTTAGTTTTTTTCCAGTAAAATACAAGAATATATTAAAACAACCCACCATCAAAGTGATGGCAGATAAGAAGTATACAACATTAGAAGATCACGCTATTCCAAACAAGAAGGAACAGTAGACCTAAAAAGCCAAACTACAAACAATGCAAACAACATAGTGCATTAACCAACTAAACTAGTGAGCATCAAATATTGTCTTCCGTAAGCATGAATTAAGGCCCACATATTATTACTCCAAATGTAAAGTTGGTGCGAGAAGCAAAGTTTGGCATTCGTAGCCCAATAAAATGCTTTCAATTTGATCTCCTTGACAACGTTCGTCTAACATGATAATTCACCGCCAAAAAGAGTGTTGTTCTAGCTATCCAAATAGCTCAAATAGTTGCAGGACCAATTAATTTCCAAAACATTTAAGCCTTAATACCCATACCTCCATACCAATCAGAAGTGAAAGCTCCAATGGAAGACGGGATCGTTCACCTAATGTTCCACCAATGAAATAGAGCCGACCAAATCAAGCAAGACCACGGACACTGTAACAACAGAAGATCAACCGATTCAACGTAATCAACACACCAGCCGCAAGATATGCTTTGCCCTTGTCGAATTATATGTCTTTTAAAAAACATCTTTCATCGGTATGTATTTTTTAATAGCTAGCTAATGGAATATCAGAATCTTTGAAGGAATAGGGACACACCATATCATCTTTGCCCATTCTGGGATGTGATCTTAACTTTTATAAATAATAATAATAATAATAATAATAATAATCAATAATAATAATAATATTGCTTGAAACGTGTTTACATAAGCGCTTGCATCATTTCTTCAAAATATCTTCTTGATTCACCATGAGTTTATTTATTTATTACGGTTTACCTCCGGTAATTTTATTTTTACTTCTTACCGTTGGTAATTTCTTCAGGTAATTTTTATTTCCAACGAGAATCTGGATGAGATGGATCGTCTTCATATGGATCATGTACCTTTTGTGTGTGTGTGTGTGTGTGTGGAGGGGGGGCGGTCCCATGGACATAGTCCTTTCAGGCAATAAACTTGATGGATTTATACCATAGTAGCCATGAACTATTGCTATCGGAGAGTGGTGGACAAATGACTGTTGTTGCCCAAGCATTGAGGGAGTGAAGTAAATTGGTGGACGTCGAAACAGTATCACCACATAAGTTTTATATGAAAATAGTGACTGTGGTGGTGGAGATAGTAACTTTATCCACTCGTGCGATGGTAGGAACCAATGTAAGAGGGAAAACAAGTTTCTAGAATGCGGATGGGTGCTATCAAATTGACATTGCAATATATATGAGTGAATTCGAATGAGATTGAAGTGTAATGCAATAGTGTGTGACTCAAAGAGATACCAAAAGAAACACATGGCTTCTTTAGAGAGACGGAACAGGTTATGAATATGGAAAAACATTTAAAAAAGGGATAGTCAGGATGGAACTGGATGTTTCTTACTTCGATGCCATTGTTTCGGATTAGAATGGTACAGAATGTTTTGTAATTAAGTGCGGACCTTTCTTTAAGGGTTAATTCGGCAATCACTTCTGATATTTCTTCTGGTAGTTGAGTGATTGTTTGGGGTGTGGTGGAGGAGGATGTGGCTAAGTCATTACTGATTGTGTAAACCACCGGTATTACGGTTGTGTTGTGCGATCGCTTGAGTGATGGATCATTGCTGCTCTTTAAATAGTCCTTAGGCCTGGATAAAAAATCTGCAAGGATATTATCCGTACCTTTGATATGTTTAGCAGTAAATTTCCATTGGGAGAACCAATTAGCCCACCTCAGTAACTTTGCTTGTAGAAGTGTCTTTCGTTTGAACTGTAGCATTCTTGGGAAAGAAGACATATTCATCTCTATTTCAAATTCGTGCCCGATTAGATGGAACTGGAATCTTTCTATTACTCTTTTGACTGCAAGTATTTCTTTAAATGTGGAATGATAATGTTGTTCTGACTTTTTGAACGTGCCACTTTTATAGCAGCATATTGATCGAACATTATCTTTGTCCTGTACAAGTAGGACCGCTCCCCAATAGTTATCACTTGCATCTATCTGAATTATTCGCTTATCTGAGTAGACATGAATCTTTAAAGGTAGCATCACATCAGCTAACTTTTTAATTTAATTTATTTTACAGCTGTTGTTTGCTTTGTAGTCCAAGGTGGAGGATTCTTTTTGAGCATGGGGAACAACAAGACAGTGTGATTAGACAATTTAGGCAAAAAATCAGCCATATAATTGACTCACCCGAGGAACTGTTGAATTACTTTTGCTGTCGGCAATTCATCTGAAACTCGGTGTAATTCTTGGGCAATGTAAGGTTGGGGTTGGTATGTTCCTTCGGATATTTTCATTCCAAGAAAATCAATCGATGTTACTCCTATTTCCATCTTCTTTTAAGATAATATGATACCATATTTTTTGACCAATGAACAGAACTTTGAGAGTAAATTGATATGTGAATCTTCGTCTGGTGAAAACAGCAAGATGTCGTCGATATATACCATAGTATTTGAGAGAATTGGCTCAAATATCTGAATCATTGCTTTTTGGAATGCTGAAGCGGCATGTTTTAACTCAAATGGTATTACTTTCCACTAATAATGATGATCGGGGATGCAAAAGCCTTTTTTGGTCTATCATCGGGAGTTATCCCTAACTGCCAAAAACCTGACTTGAGATCGAATTTTGAAAGGATCTTTGCATTAACTTGTAAGACCCGATTATTTATTATACAGAAGTGTAAATAGGGTACATGAAGTGTGGAAAACAGTGTGTAATTAAACTGTGATCAGAGCCTGTTCAGACTCTTATGCGCGTCGCGCACATATAAGGGAGCGCGCCGCGTACTGCTCCTGTTGGCAGATCTGTTTCTTTTAATTAGATATTTTAGAAGGGCTTTTTGGTAAATTCACTTAGGGACGAGTTTAAGGCCACTAGATCAGATCTTGAGGTATCATTTACTCCACTTCCAACAACCTCATCCCCCCCACATCAATTTTAGAGAGAGATTCCTAGTGTGAGAAAGCTCAAGCAAAGGAAGAAGAAGCTAGTTTCGAGTTTTAGCTCGAGTTATAAATTTGTTCATCTATTCACTAGCTACGTTGTGGTTGTGGTGGTAAGTTCTAATCTTGATTTCCTTAGTTTAATTTGTTTAAGGGTTAAGGTTTGGGTTAGTGATGAACATAAAACCCATTGTTGGTTATTTTAGGGGTTTTTGGGTAAGATTGAGTCATGAGGACTCAAGAATGACTAACCTAGGGTTTCAAAGTAATAAATGGTGTTAATGAGTCCTAAATGGTTAGTTAATCACTAGCTCACTTGTGTTGTTAGTGAAAAGTGTTTTTGTGGTTCATGGTTGACTTGAAATGGGTCAAATGGGTAAGTTTGACCTAGCGGAATAAATTGAGTATGAAAATACCCTAGACTTGTGTTAATGGGAGTCTCAGAACCTTAATCACTAGCTTTTAGTGATTAGTTGTGGAGTTTGACCTTGTTTGAGTTATACTAGTGCAAATGAGTCATAAATACCCTTTTTGGGTCATAAATGCACTAGTGAGGTTAGTTGGTGTATAATCCAACTTGTTATGTGAATTAATTGGGCATTAATTGTATTAGGTGACTTGATTTGAAGGTTACAATTAGTTGGAAATCTCACCAAGACGATAAGGTCAGTGGGATAATTATGTATGTATGTATATGATTTATTTGCCCGTATTAATTGTGCACATAGCCGTTTTGTGTGCATGGTTGTGAGTAATAGCCGCTATTAAGTGATGCCATAGCCGTTTTGAAACACTTTGGGGGAATACCATAGCCATTTTGGGATACCTCGGGGTTAGCATACCATAGCCGTTTTGGGAGCTAATCGAATAGCCGGTTCTTACTCACACGTGATCAAGTGATGCCATTGCCATTTTGAAACACTTGGGGGTGATGCCATAGCCATTTTAGAACACCTCGGGGTTAGCATACCATAGCCATTTTGGGTGCTAACGATTGTTATGAACACCGATGACTTGTTCGCGAGGTCATTCCCTTGCGATATTGGTTAACCCTGGTTTATAATTGTGGATGTTAGCATTTAATTATTATTATGATTATTTATGCTATTGATGTTGCTACTTGTATGATTTGATGATACTAGCTTTTGTTACGAGATGATATGCGATTATATGCATTAAATGATGTTGTGGATGTGAGTAGGTAAGTTGTATATGCATGTATATATTTATTCTACTCACTAAGCGTTAACTTACTCTCTCGTTGTTTACCTTATTAGGCTCTGGCGTGGACAAGGGCAAAGGTATCCGTTTGGATTAATAGTGGCTCTCGAGGGTTTAGCTTTTGGAAGTTCGACCAAGATATGGGTAATTTAACCCCAAACACCATGCTCTAAGTGTCGTTTGGAAATTAAACTTTTGTGGTCGAAACTTGTATTTTTGTACTTAAGGGTATTTTGGGCACATGTGGGCCCCGCGTTGTAAAACTCATTTTATTATTGGAATGTGTTCGTTTTACCTATTATAACATGTTGTAAAAAGCTTTTCGTCTAAAAGTTCCGGGAAGTGGGAGATCTTTAAACGAAAATCACAAAATTTGGACAGCGGGCTGTCCAGCAGTCTGCGCGCCGCGCACATACTGGGTTACGCGTCGCGTACTCAGTCTGGGCAGGACTGTTTGAAAATTTTTTTTACGGTGCACTTTGTTGGATTACGGGTTGGTTTGTTACAAGTGGTATCAGAGCATGGTCTAAGGGATTTAGGTGACTTGAGATAGGCGCCTAGACTTAGACTTTTGTGTTGTGATTTTATATGCGGGACTTGTAGGACTACGGGTCGGTACGGGTTTTGGTTAGTGCATTGGTGAATAGGTGGACTAACTATGCTATGTTATGATGTTACTAATCATGCGTTATTGTTTTGAACACCGAGCAAGATGGTTGTGGTACGTTTGAGTATGGCACGGCATGCGAGCGTAATAGTGAGTTGCGACCACTATTACGGTTGCAAGTCAAGTCAAGCAAGGACGTGCGACAAGTGTTGAGTTAGGTGTGATGTGCGTGCGGAAATATGTATATGAATATATATATATATATATATATATATATATATATATATATATATATATATATATATATATATATATATATATATATATATATATATATATATATATATATATATATATATATATGTATGTATGTATGTATTGATTTGTTGGTGATGTCTAATCCGTTTCAATTTTTAGAATGAAGATGAGAAATGGAACGGAGACAAGCAACGGTGGTGGTACTCAACATGCTGAAGAAGATGAAATGACCACCAAAATAGAGGCCACTCTAGAAAACTACGTCTCGGTTTTCTCTCAAAAAGTTAAGCAAATACTTGAAGAGTCGGTTTCGGAGCATGTGGTTGATTTGATTCGAGAACAAATTGCCGATGCCGTAAAAGAAGAAGTTGAAAGGAGGTTTCCTAGACCTCAACATGGGGGAGAGATGGTGTTTAGCTATAAAAACTTTATGGCGACTAAACTCCTCACTTTTCCGGGGATCCCGACCCCATGAAGAGTACGGCTTGGATCTCTGATGTTGAAGGTTGTTTTCGCACTAGCGAGTGTCCACCCGAAAAGAAGACAAGGCTTGCCACTAGTTTGTTGAGGGGCCTTGCTAAAGATTAGCTCGATGGTAAGATTGACATGGTGGGTGACGCGGCTTTTTGTAGGGTTGTCTTGGGAGGAGTTCAAGAAGGAGTTTTTCCTTGAGTATCGTACGCAAGCGGATCTTTCTAAATTGTATAATGAGTTAAGGAACATGCATCAAGGGTCTTTGGACCTAAACACTCTCAAAACCAACTTTCTCGCCAAGGCGCGTTTTTGCCCCGAGTATGTGGGGAATGATCAATTGTTAATGGAAGATTTTCACGCAACCCTTAGAGATGATTTGAAGGGTAAAATTAGTATTGGTCATGTTGAAACTTTTGCTAAGCTTTTGGCAGTGGTGAAAGAGTTTGAAGCGCAAGGGCGGGTCCGAAAGTGTCGGAAGTGTGAAAAGAGGTGGTTCGAATACTTTTACACCTACTTGTTATAGTTACGGGAAGAAGGGTCATTTCTCCCGCGATTGTCCGAGCAAGACGGTCACGTGCTTTGATTGTCAAAAAGCAGGGCACCGGAAGTCGGAATGTCCCGAATTGTTAGGGGACCAAGTGAAGAAGCTAGAAAAGGCGGCGGGTACGGCTAGGGGAAGAAACTATTTGATGACCAACGATGAAGCTAAACAATCCAACGAAGTTGTGTCAGGTACTTTCATGGTTAATTCTAATCCGTCAAGGATACTATTTGATAGTTGTGCTAATTTATCGTTTGTGAATCCGCGATTTGTGTCTAAGCTTAATAAACCGCTAGCTAAGTTAAGTCGTCCGGTAGAAGTCGAAATAGCGGATGGTAAGATGGTGTTAGGGGTTGATGTTTGTAAAGATTGTAATGTTGTGTTTGGTACCGAAACGTTTAAAATCGATCTTATTCCAATGACTTTGGGTGAGTTCGATATTTTTGTGGGTATGGATTGGCTCGATCGTTATAGAGCCGATATTGCATGCCATGAAAAGTTTATTCGTGTGAAGACCCCAAGTGGGGGAGAGTTAATTATTCATGGCGAGAAACGGAGAAGACTTGTGCCATTGTGCACTTATGCACGAGTGCGTCTTTTCCTTAGTAGTGGTGGCATGGCTTTTCTTACCCATGTGGTTGATACTCGTGAAGAGCCACCACCCATTCGTAAAATTCCGGTGGTTAATGAATTTGAAGACGTTTTTCCGAATGAGTTGTCGGGTGTTCCAGTGGAAAGACAAGTTGAATTTCGCATTGAGTTGGTTCCGGGGACTACCCCCATTGCTAAAACTCCTTATCGTTTAGCACCAACAGAAATGCAAGATTTGTTAAATCAAACCCAAGAGTTGCTTGAAAAGGGTTTTATCCGACCGAGTGCTTCACCTTGTGGCGCTCCGGTTTTATTCGTGAAGAAGAAAGATGAAAGTATGCGGATGTGCATCGATTACCGGAGTTAAATAAAGTGACGATTAAGAATCGTTATCCATTGCCTCGGATTGACGATTTGTTTGACCAACTCCAAGGTGCGACGTATTTTTTGAAAATTGACTTACGGTCCGACTATCACCAAATGCGGGTCCGTGAGGAAGATATTGAGAAGACGGCTTTTCGAACTCATTACGGGCATTTTGAATTTGTAATTATACCTTTTGGTCTTACGAATGCACCTGCGGCATTCATGGATCTTATGAACCGAGTGTGCCAACCTATGTTGGACAAGTCAGTAATTGTGTCCGTTGACGATATTCTTGTCGATTCTAAGAGCATGAAGGAACATGAACACCATTTGCGTGAAGTGTTGAAGACGTTACGGAAGGAGAAGTTGTATGCTAAATTCTCAAAATGTGAATTTTAGCTAAGGGAAGTGAAATTCCTTGGCCATATTGTGAACAAGGAAGGGATTCAAGTAGATCCGGGGAAGATAGAGACGGTAAAGAGTTGGGAACAACCGACTACACCTACGGAAATCCGAAGTTTTCTCGGATTGGCCGGTTATTATCATCGGTTTATCCAAGACGTTTCTAAAATTGCCTCTCCATTGACAAAGTTGACAAGGAAGAATACGAGATTCAATTGGGAGAACGAGCAAGAAATTGCTTTTCAATTGTTAAAAGAGAAATTGTGTCAAGCTCCGGTCTTAGTGTTGCCAGAAGGTGTAGAAGATATGACGGTTTATTGTGATGCCTCATTAAATGGGCTCGGGTGTGTTCTAATGCAACGGGGTAAAGTCATCGCTTATGCCTCTCGACAATTGAAGGAACACGAAAAGAGATACCTGAGTCATGATCTTGAATTGGCGGCGGTGGTACATGCGTTGAAAAGTTGGCGCCATTACTTGTATGGTGTCAAGTGTACGATTTATTCGGGTCACAAGAGTTTGAAATATCTTTTTGATCAATGAGATTTGAATGATCGTCAACGTAGATAGATGGATGTGGTAAAAGACTATGATTGTGAGATACTTTATCATCCGGGCAAGGCGAATGTGGTCGCGGATGCATTAAGTTGAAAGAGTCAACATCCGGCGATACAATTAGGGTTGTTACGTTTGATAATTACTAATGATTTTCTTGTTAAGCTCGGTGAGATTTAAATTGAAGCTTTTTTTAATAACAAACATGAAGAACGAATCGTGGGGTAAACGGAGTCTATTCAATTAGGCCCTCACGGGTTGTTATCCTTTCAAAATAGGGTGTGGGTACCAAAGATGGGGGATTACCGAGAGGTGCTTCTTGATGAAGTGCACAAGTCAAAGTATTCCATTCATCCGGGTGCAACGAAAATGTACCTCGATTTGAAAAAAGAGTATTGGTGGCCCCAAATGAAACGTGATGTGGTTAAATATGTTGAACAATGTGTTACGTGTTTGCAAGTAAAAGCCGAACATCAAAAACCTTATGGTAAATTGCAACCTTTAGAAATCCCGAAGTGGAAGTGGGAGCATACTACCATGGATTTTATTACCAAGTTGCCGAAAACGGCAAGAACCCAATTTGATATTATTTGGGTGATCGTTGATAGATTGATGAAAAGTGCTTTGTTTCTTCCTATTAAAGAAGCAATTACATCAGAGGCACTTGCGAAAATGTCCATTAAAGAGGTGATATCGAGACATGGCATTCCCGCGTCTATCGTTTCGGATCGAGACACGCGTTTTACTTCTCGATTTTGGAAAAAGTTTCATGAAGATATGGGTACGAGGGTGAATATGAGTACGGCGTACCATCCTCAAACGGACGGTCAAACCGAATGTACGAATCAAACATTAGAGGATATGTTACGGGCGTGTATTATCGATTTCAGTGGTAGTTGGGATGAACACTTGCCTTTGGTGGAATTCTCGTACAACAATAGTTATCATGCTAGTATTGGAATTCCACCTTATGAGATGCTTTATGGGCGTAGGTGTCGAACTCCGATTTTTTGGGGTGAAGTGGGACAAAGGGAAATCGGGAGTACCAATTTGGTTTTAGAGACAAATAGTAAGATTGAGATGATTCGGACTCATTTGAAAGCGGCTCAAGATAGACAAAAGTCATATGCCGATAAACGTAGGCGACCGATTGAGTTCCAAGAAGGTGACATGGTGATGCTTAAGGTTTCGCCATGGAAGGGTATTATTCGATTCTGAAAACGGGGAAAGTTAGCTCCTCGATTTATTGGGCCATTTAAAATTTTAGCTCGTGTTGGTGAGGTTGCGTATCGTTTAGAATTACCCGAAGAGCTTGCGGGGATCCATAATACATTCCATGTTTCTCATCCCCGTAAGTGTCTTACGGATAATTCTTCATGGGTGCCATTAGACGAGATTGAGCTAAACAACAAGTTAGAGTATGTTGAAGAGCAGATTGCTATACTGGATGAAAAGGTGAAAAGATTGAGAAATAAATAGGTGAGAACCTTTAAAGTTCAATGGCGTCGTAGTAAAGGTTCCGAGTTTATATTGGAACCCGAAGAGTTTGTTTTGGTATATCTTCCCTCTTGTCATGCGGCTTAGATCGGGAGGACGCGCCCGATTCAAGTGGGGGAGAGTTGTAAGACCCAATTATTTATTGTACAGAATTGTAAATAGGGTACATGAAGTGTAGGAAACAGTGTGTAATTAAACTGTGATCAGAGCCTGTTCAGACTCTTGTACGCGTCGCGCACATATAAGGGAGCGCACTGCGCACTGCTCCTGTTGGCAGATTCTGTTTCTTTTAATTAGATATTTTAGAAGGGATTTTTGGTAAATTCACTTGGGGAAGAGTTTAAGTCCACTAGATCAGATCTTGGGGTGTCATTTACTCCACTTCCAACAACCTCATCCCTCCCACATCAATTTTAGAGAGAGAGATTCCTAGTGTGAGAAAGCTCAAACAAAGGAAGAAGAAGCTAGTTTCGGGTCTTAGCTCGAGTTATAAAGTTGTTCATCTAGTCACTATCTATGTTTTGGTTGTGGTGGTAAGTTCTAATCTTGATTTTCTTAGTTTAATTTGTTTAAGGGTTAGGGTTTGGGTTAGTGATGAACATAAAACCCATTGTTGGTGATTTTGGGAGTTTTTGGGTAAGATTGAGTCATGAGGACTCAAGAATGACTAACCTTGGGTTTCAAAGTAATAAATGGTGTTAATGAGTCCTAAATGGTTAGTTAATCACTAGCTCACTTGTGTTGTTAGTGAAAAGTGTTTATTGGGTTCATGGTTGACTTGAAATGGGTCAAATGGGTAAGTTTGACCTAGCGGGATAAATTGAGTATGAAAATACCCTAGACTTGTGTTAATGGGAGTCTCAGAACCTTAATCACTAGCTTTTAGTGATTAGTTATGGAGTTTGACCTTGTTTGAGTTATACTAGTGCAAATGAGTCATAAATACATTTTTTGGGTCATAAATGCACTAGTGAGGTTAGTGGGTGTATAATCCAACTTGTTATATGAATTAATTGGGCATTAATTGAATTAGGTGACTTGCTTTGAAGGTTACAAGTTGTTGGAAATCTCACCAAGACGATAAGGTGAGTGGGATAATTATGTATGTATGTATATGATTTATTTTCCTGTATTAATTGTGCACATAGCCGTTTTGTGCGCACGGTTATGAGTAATAGCCGCTATTAAGTAATGCCATAGCCGTTTTGGAACACTTTGGGGGAATACCATAGCCATTTTGGGATACCTCGGGGTTAGCATACCATAGCCGTTTTGGGAGCTAATCGAATAGCCGGTTCTTACTCACACATGATCAAGTGATGCCATAGCTGTTTTGGAACACTTGGGGGTGATGCCATAGCCGTTTTGGAACACCTTGGGGGTTAGCATATCATAGCCGTTTTGGGCCCTAACGGTTGTTATGAACACCGATGACTTGTTCGCGAGGTCATTCTCTTGCGATATTGGTTAACCATGGTTTATAATTGTGGATGTTAGCATTTAATTATTATTATGATTATTTATGCTATTGATGTTGCTAGTTGTATGATTTGATGATACTAGCTTTTGTTACGAGATGATATGCGATTATATGCATTAATTGATGTTGTGGATGCGAGTAGGTAAGTTTTATATGCATGTATATATTTATTCTACTCACTAAGCATTAGCTTACCCTCTCGTTGTTTACCTTTTTAGGCTCCGGCGTAGACAAGGGCAAAGGTATCCGTTTGGATTAGTAGTGGTTCCCGAGGGTTTAGCTTTTGGAAGTTCGACCAAGATCTGGGTAATTTAACCCCAAACACCATGCTCTAAGTGTCGTTTGGAAATTAAACTTTTGTGGTCGAAACTTGTATTTTTGTACTTAAGGGTATTTTGGGCACATGTGGGCCCCGCGTTGTAAAACCCGTTTTATTATTGGAATTTTTTAGTTTTACCTATTATAATATGTTGTAAAAAGCGTTTCGTCTAAAAGTGCCGGAAAGTGGGAGATCTTTAAACGGAAATCACAAAATCTGGACAGCGGGCTATCCAGTAGTCTGCGCGCCGCGTACAGACTGGGTTGCACGCCGCGTACTCAGTCTGGGCAGGACTGTTTGAATTTTTTTTTTTTATGGTGCACTTTGTCGGATTACGGGTTGGGTTGTTACATAACTAGCGATTGGAATAGGGACCTCTTTTGTGGAAGCGGGAACTTATCATCAGCTAAAAAGTGATTCAAAGGTTGGTAGTTAAGGACAAGCCTTAACTTACCACGAACTTGTTCGCTTCTTTTGTTGACCTAAAATGCTTTGCAAGCCCACGGGGATGTGGTTGATTTAATAATCTGCTGGTCAACAAGTTGGTCGCACTCTTCTATGGCGAGCTTATAATGATCCGGGCTCATTCCTGGGTGACTGGCTTTTGTAGGGTTGATATCTTATTTTTTTTTTAAAAACAGTAATAAAACAAAGAATGATTGATTTAACCATAAGGGGTTTGGATTTTTGGAAAGAAATTTTGTGTGGGATGAGGCGCAACATGAGTGAATTAAATCACTCTTGAGGGACTCAATGGTGGGTGAAGGGTTGGTGGTCATAAACAATCGTGGGATTGACGTGTAAGGATTCTGAAACTTTTATACCTAATACTGGACGGTGAATATCGTAGGGTAGGTATATTATGGAGAATATCAAACCCGACTATGAGAACTTTACCAGGTGCACTTGTGCCAAGAAACCTATGTCTGATAACAACCTTAGGAAAAAACCTTATATGAATTGGGACTGATCTTATCAACTGTGAAGGTATCACTGTTGGCTGCCAAAAGCTGTTGGAAATGTGGTTTACAGTAATTTTCTGGGAGGATTTTTGGATTCAAAATGGAGACTGAAGTGCATGTATAAAAAAAAACCCATAACTTGAATGGGTTTAGCGTATGTGGATGTGAAAATATGGACTTTGGCTAAAGGTGTTGGTACATCTTTTTTGATAGGTTTTGGTCGTTGTATGTGAGGGATTGAACTTGCTTCAAAAATTTCCTTATTTTTTTGTTCTGTGAATTGAACTGGAGATAGCTTTTGTATTGGGCTGAAGCTGAGCATTTCTGAGCATGGAGGTGTAACAGGATAAGAGCTGATTGAGTAAAGTTTTTCGTTAGAGGTATCTGAATCTGATTCTGAATCAGAATCAGAATCTGAGTCATCACTATCACTGTAAGTAATTGAGAATAATAATAAGCAATTGGATATACTCTTTTTATCATATAGACTCGACATCTGATAAATCAACGAGCTCAATTTTATTAAGCGCCTTGATCATAGCTTGTGTCTTTCTTTTATCCGGGCAATTTCTTGCAAAATGACCTCTCTTGTTACATACATAGCATCTATCGGAAGTTCTTCCTCTTTGGTGCTTTTTTCTGAAGGATTTCCACTTCTTCTTGTGAGGGTTTTTGTTCAGAGACCATTCTCTCCGTTTGTAAGAGCCTGTGTGTGATGCCCCGTCCAAAACCTCTATGGTACGGATCATCAACAACATGTCCATTACACGGTTACAACACTATATGCTAGTTTAAACAAAGCTTTTGCATTCGTTATTGAAATAACGTTTTACCATAGTAAAAAGTTTAACAAAGTAGCATGCTTCTAAAGATAGAAAGCATCATAAGTAGTGCGTGACTCATAAGTCATTACATAATAGTGTATCGAAATACAGTTTCATTTTATTGAATGCAAAAGTAAATTTGAATAAAGTCTGTGACAACAATGGTAGGCCTTCTAATGACAACGGAAGTCTAACACAGCAAGTCTATTACAGCGGAAGCAATTTCATCTAAGTACTTGAGAAATAACATGCTTTAAAAAGTCAACACGAATGTTGGTGAGCTATAGTTTTATTGTAACAATAAAATAATGTAGACCACGAGATTTTTGTATTCAAAACAGTATGAAAAGTATATGCTTAACCGTGGGCGCTTGGTAACTAACTTAACAAAGAAATATATATATCACCCCTAAAAGTACACTTGGCGAGTGAGTTAAAATAGACGAAGTATTAATCACCGGTTGAATGCTAGCGCGACTAGCCCGAGTGGAGATGTCAAACCCTATGGATCCATATCTAAGATTCGCGTCTACCGGTTCATAAACTAATAGTTAAACGTTACCGAGCTAAGGGGAAAATTTGTGCCGTTATGTCACCCACACATATATAAAGTTAAAGTACTCGTGTCTAGTATGTAAAACATAATAAGCGCATGTATTCTCAGTCCTAAAAATAGTTAGAGTAAAAAGGGAGCTATAACTCACAGTGAATGCTCAGTATAGTAAACAGTGCGTAAACGTAAGCAAGTAAGGTGGTTGATCCAACGAGCCCTCGTCAAGTTGCTAAGTCAGCAATCATGTCTAGATAAGTTTCGTATGAAGTTTAAAGTAAGTGGAGTGACATCATCATTATCATCAAGCATCATCAATCATCAAAAGAAAAGTCGTTTAACAAAAGTAAAGACTGGTATAGAGGGCTGACTTAGGACAGCCGTTGTGCCCTCTATACAAACTCAATTAACGAGTGGTTAGTGGCCAAGGCTCCGTTTGTGAGTCCTTTAACCGCTGCCAAGTTTCCAGATCTGAACTCAAGGTTGTCAAGCCATGGCGACAGTCTGAGCGAGAACATGTCAGAAATTTCAGCACGTCGTTACATGGTAGTAGTAAGTTTCTTTTGACCATAACTCCTAAACCGTATATTAAACGAAAAGTTATCTAGACAAACTAAAATTTTTAAAATCAATTTTCCAGAAATACCAGGTACTGGTTCAGATCCGGAAAAAATAGTAGTTTGTGCTCCGGTGGGTTTCTTAACTCATGATGCTTCTCATGGCTCTCATCCTTGATGCATTTAAGCTTCAAGTGTACAACTCTAGATACTTTTGCATCATTTTTGTCAAGCTTTAACCATCAGCACACTTATTAACATTAAATGAAAAGAAAAACCAACTCTTTAAGAGTTTCATGCTACACGATGAACCAAAGTTACATCCTTAGCATTAAGCATTGTTTCTTATCATCTTTATATAAGTTTATGTGCCTTTATCATATGTAGATAATAAAGACTTGATTTTTATCACCATAAAAATAATAAAAAGGTTACAAGTAAATGAGATCTAAAATAAAACTTAGATCTCAAGTATTATGAAACCCTAAGCTAGAAAGCTTGGATTCTTACAAGATTAATGAGACCATAAGCTAGAAAGCTTAGATCTAAACAAGATATATGAGACCATAAGCTAGAGAGCTTAGATCTAGTAAAAGTAATGAGATCAAAAGCTAAAAAGCTTAGATCTAAACAAAATGGTGAAACCCTAAGCTAAAAAGCTTAGATCTCTAATGTTCTTGTAGATCCTTAAAGCATAAATCTAGATCTACAAGTTTTATGAAGATCATAAACATAAGTTTTGATCTTTTAATAAAAGTAAAGTAACTTAAACAAGTAAAGAAAGATTCAAAGCTAGAGAGCTTGAATCCTTCATGTTCTTGCATAATTCTTCAGACAAGAGTTTGAAGCAACAAGATGTAAAGAAGATACAAGTTATAAAACTTGATCTTGAAACAATAATGATGATGATGAATTTCGTGGATGATGGTGAAGAAGGAAAGAAGAAAAGCTTGTAAAACTAGAGAGAAGTTAGATTGAGAAACAAGAGAGAAGAGTGTATGTGCAAAATGAATTAGTGAATGGTGGGGTCTTGTATTTATAGTCAAGAAATCACAAAACAAGACAACAAATGGTGGTGATGGTGGGGGACACCAAAATCGACGGTTTTGAAGGGTGGGGAGGTGGTGGTCCATGGTGGTACAAAAGTGAGGTGGTGATGTTGGGTGGCATGGTGCATGGTTCCAAAATGTATAAGGGTGGTACAAGCATGCATGCATACACTTTTGTCTTATGTCTTAATGAATTATCTTAAGCTTAATGGGTTCATTAACTTATTAAGATGGGCTTATTAATTAACCCATTAACTAGAGTAGGGTGGGCCCTAGTAATCCTAGTCCAATTAAGATGAGCTCAAGTAATTAATAATTCACTAAACGTAATTAAGCAAATGACGAACTAAGTAATTGTCATTAAGAAATAACAATTAGGATTAAGTAGTCATAATACTCCAATTATGATCAAAGTTTAACGTGTACCAAGTACGTATCTCGTTCTAAACGACTAGTGACACTAACGGTCATAAAAGCATTCAAGGATCAAGTTAAGTAATTAATCACTTAATGACACGTTGTAAAGTATTAACAAGAGTAATTAGCATGGATAATGACTCCAGAATATTACCTAGCTCAGTACGCATATATACGCAGATTCGTGAAAGTATAGGTATAAATATAAGTCGAAAAAGTCGGGTCGTTACATTACCCACCTGTTAAAGAAAATTTCACCCCGAAATTTTAAGTGGATGTAACAGGTGTTGGTTCCTCCTCGAGGGTTTCCATTGCCCCATTTCCAAATAATTGAGGATACTTCCTTTCCATTTAATCTCCCCTTTTCCAAGTAAACTCGAGTCTTCGTTTAGCAATCCATCGAACTCTGACGATTTGGAAATTTTGCTTTGTTTCAAGCGTTTGACTTCTCGGTCCATAACCTCAACTGGCTCTTCTACGAAGTGGAGTTGATCATCAATAGTAAGTTCATCGAGAGGAATAATAAGTTTTTGTTCTGCAAGACACTTCTTTAAGTTCGACACGTGGAAGGTGGAATGGACAAAACTTAATTGAAACGGTAGATCTAAACGATAGGCAACGGGTCCAATGCGTTCCAAAATTTCAAAAGGACCAATATATCGCGGATTTAGCTTTTCATACTTCCCGAAACGGATTACACTTTTCCAAGGTGCGACTTTTAATATTACACGGTCACCAACTTAGAATTCAAGATATTTACGTCTAATGTCGTCATAGCTCTTTTGACAATTACGTGCCGTCTTGAGCCTTTCTTGGATTTAAATGATCTTCTCGGTTGTTTCATGAATGAGTTCGGGTCCGGTGATTTGCTTATCACCCACTTCGGCCCAACAAATAGGAGAACGACATTTGCGGCCATATAAATCTTCGAAAGGTGCGGCGTTAATGCTCGAGTGGTAACTATTTTTATAAGAGAATTCGGCCAGAGGCAAATGCTTTTCCCAAGCTTTTCCGAAGTCAATAACACAAGCTCGTAACACGTCTTCCAAGGTTTGAATCGTGCGTTCACTTTGTCTGTCAGTTTGTAGGTGATATGCGGTACTCATGTCTAAACGTGTTCCCAAGGCTTCTTGTAAGGAACCCCAAAATCTAGAAGCAAAACGGGCATCTCGATCGAAAATAATTGATAGGGTACACCCTGACGGGATACAATTTCCTTTATATACAGTTGTGCAAGTTTATAAATTTTAGCGGTTTCTTTCATGGCTAGGAAGTGACCGGATTTGGTGAGACGGCCAATAATAACCCAAATGGTATCATAACTGCCTACCGTTTTTGGTAGTTTCGTGATAAAGTCTATCGTTATTCTTTCCCACATCCATTGCGGGATTTCGGGTTGTTGAAGTAACCCGGATGGCCTTTGATGTTCGGCTTTGACCTTGGAACAAGTTAAACACTTTCCAACATAAGTAGCAATGTCCTTTTTAATGTTCGGCCATCAATATTGTTCTTTGAGATCGTGGTACATCTTACCGGCCCCGGGATGAATCGAATACCTTGACTTATGGGCTTCGTCTAGAATAAGGCTTCGTAAATCCCCATAATTAGGCACCCAAATTCTTCCAGCGAAATATCGGAGCCCTGTCTCTTTAACCTCGAATCGAGAGACGAGAATGTTCAAACGTTCGTGAGAAATATCGGAGCCCTGTCCCCCTTGTCTCCCCCCCTAAACCAACGGCCATGAGGGCCTCCCCACACCCATTTCCACTATAAATACAAGCCTTAGCTCACCCATTCCTCACTTGATCTCATTCACAATTTACACACACTTACTCTCTAATTCTCTCTCTAGTCTTTCTCACTCTAAAAAGTGTAAGTTTTAAATTTTCTTCTTCTTATTCTTCTCTTCACATACACGATATCATCATCATCATTTAAAGGATCAAGCTTTTTAGCTTTTTGATCTTGTTACATCTTGTAGATTCAAACTTGAATTTGAATCCTTCAAGAACATGAAAGATTCAAGCTTTCTAGCTTTGAATCTTCACTTATTTTGTTAGATCTAAATCTTTTAGCTTTTAATCTCTTATTTTGTTGTAAAGATTCAAAATTGTGTTTGTAATCTTCATGTAACTTGAAGATCTAGCTTCATGCTTCAAGGATCTTCAAGAACAATCAAGATTCAAGCTTTCTAGCTTTGAATATTCATTACATTTGCTAGATCTAAGCTTTTTAGCTTATGGTCTCTTTACTTTGTTATAAAGATCTAAACTTATGTTTATGGTCTTCATGAAACTTGAAGATCTAGCTTTATGCTTTCAAGATCTTCAAGAACATAAAAGATTCAAGCTTTCTAGCTTTCTAGCTTTGTAATCTCATAAATTTTGTTAAAAGGATCCAAGCTCTCTAGCTTAGGGTTCCATTACTTTATTTGATCAAATTTGTGTTCATACTTGTTTGATTGAAGGAAAGTTTGTAGCTTTAGTTGTAAATAGAACTTGTATTTGTGTTAAGACTAAGAATATGATGTAACCTTGGTTCATCATCCTTCTAAAACTCTTAAGTGAGTTGTATTCTTACTTGGTCTTAACATTTTGTGTGTTGATGGTCGAATCTTGGTCAAAGTGATGCTAACACATCAATGAGTTGTACACTTGAAGCTACAAGAATCAAGGATGAGAACTGTGATGAGCATCAAGCACCAAGAATCCCACCGGAGCACTTGTTTACTGTTTTTCGGGGTCTGATCAAACTCTCTGGGCTTCTGTAAAATTGATTTTCAGATATTTCTTTTCAAGTAGATGACTTTTCGTTTAGGCCTCACCTAAATCCGATATACGGTTTAGGATTTATAGCCTTCCGAAAGTCACTACGCCTTAGTAACGATGTGCTGAAATTTCTGACCTACTTGCACTTAAACAGTGGCCACGGTCAAACGAAGACGAGTTAGGTTCTGAAAATTGGTCAGTGTTTAGAGGACTCACATACGGATCCATGGCGACTGACTACGCGTCTTTTTGATTTGTCTAGAGGTCGTAACAGCTGTCCAAAGTTAGCCTTTTGTTTCGGTCTCTATTCTTGTTAAACTTACTTAGCTTTTATGATGAATGATGATGATGATGATGATGACACTTAGACTTAATTTATGCACTTTTAAACTTATGGGGACAACATACTGACTTAGTAACCTTTGACTTAGGCTGAGGACCTTTTGGATTGACCAACTTACTTGTCTCGACCGACTTACTACTTGCATACGTTTCATATCAACTTTTACTGCTTCTTCACTGTGAGTTATAGCTTCCCTTACTACTTTTTACTATTTTTGGGACTGAGAATACATGCGCTTTTTACGTTTTACATACTAGACACGAGTACTTAAACTTTATATATGTGTGGGTTACAAAACGGCACAAAGATTCCCCTTAGCTCGGTAACATTTAATCATTGGTTTCCTAACCGTGAACGCGAATCTTAGATATGGATCCATAGGGTTTGACAATCCCACTCGGGCTAGTCGCACTAGCAGAAAACGGGTGTTTAATACTTCGAGGACAAACGCACTCGCCAAGTGCACTTTTAGGGGTGATATACATACGTTAAGTCTAGTTACCGGGTGCCCACGGTTAAGCATATACTATTGATACTGATTTAAACTGCTGGTTGAAGTACTGAAATCTCGTGGGGTACATTACATTACTGATTACAAACAAACTATAGCTCACCAACATTCGTGTTGACTTTTTAAGCATGTATTTCTCAGGTGCTTAGACGTTGTTGCTTCCGCTGTTAGACTTGCTGTCTTGGTGTTATAAACATGCTGTTATGGACCTGATGTGTTAGATTTCCACTGCATTACTTAGAGATGTCTCAATCATGGAACTTTTATTTTGCATTCGTAACTTACGTTATTTTCAAACAATGGATTTGTAACGACCTTTGGGTCACATACTTATGTTAATGCTTCTATTCGTAGGAAGCACGTTATCTTTTGTAAAACGCTATCTTTTTATGAATGCAAAACTGGTTTTCCAACAGCATATAGTGTTTGACCTTGTAATGATCCTGTTGTTGATGAACCATACACGATGGTCTTGTACGGGGCATCACATTTGGTATCAGAGCATTGGTTGTAGGGAATTAGGTTGCATTAGTGCGTCTTGACCGAGTCGAGTAGGATTCACTAATAGGACTAATCTACAACTTGCTCGTTTACTTGTTTCTGAGGAACCTACTGCATGCTACCATGTTATATTACTGCATGTTACTGCTTATTACTACTGCATGCCACTGCTTACTTCTACTGCTGTATGAACTTACTGCATGCTACCGTTTCCTTTTACTACAATGTAAACTCGCTGTATGCTTTTGCTTATTCTCACTACTGCATGCTACCATCTGCTTTTGATTGCACGTTACTTCTGTTGATATTATTATTATTGCCATGCTATGTACTGTTGTAGGCGATCTAGGCTGCTATGTCTGATTGCGTGCTCGCTACATGTCTCCTATTCGCTGTACCGACTTGGAGAACTTATCCTTCCCAGTTCAGATGTTTTTCTAAACTACTTTCCCACTCATCTAACCCTAAGAACTAGTAATGTAATCCACCTGTTACTACTGATCCACCGTTCTAGAAATCGAAACATTACTTCACGCAATCTAGAAGGAGTACCCCTCGGATACACGCTCGTTAAAGTTAATCCTCGGAGGAGGAGATATGTGAGGACTTATCGGAGTAACCGTGAAATTTCCCGTTCTTATTGATTAAAAACGTTCCATATTAATTGATTTCGTTGCGAGGTTTTGACCTCTATATGAGACGTTTTTCAAAGACTGCATTCATTTTTAAAACAAACCATAACCTTTATTTCATAAATAAAGGTTTAAAAAGCTTTACGTAGATTATCAAATAATGATAATCTAAAATATCCTGTTTACATACGACCATTACATAATGGTTTACAATACAAATATGTTACATAGAAATCAGTTTCTTGAATGCAGTTTTTACACAATATCATACAAACATGGACTCCAAATCTTGTCCTTATTTTAGTATGCAACAGCGGAAGCTCTTAATATTCACCTGAGAATAAACATGCTTTAAACGTCAACAAAAATGTTGGTGAGTTATAGGTTTAACCTATATATATCAAATCGTAACAATAGACCACAAGATTTCATATTTCAATACACATCCCATACATAGAGATAAAAATCATTCATATGGTGAACACCTGGTAACCGACAATAACAAGATGCATATATAAGAATATCCCCATCATTCCGGGACACCCTTCGGATATGATATAAATTTCGAAGTACTAAAGCATCCGGTACTTTGGATGGGGTTTGTTAGGCCCAATAGATCTATCTTTAGGATTCGCGTCAATTAGGGTGTCTGTTCCCTAATTCTTAGATTACCAGACTTAATAAAAAGGGGCATATTCGATTTCGATAATTCAACCATAGAATGTAGTTTCACGTACTTGTGTCTATTTTGTAAATCATTTATAAAACCTGCATGTATTCTCATCCCAAAAATATTAGATTTTAAAAGTGGGACTATAACTCACTTTCACAGATTTTTACTTCGTCGGGAAGTAAGACTTGGCCACTGTTGATTCACGAACCTATAACAATATATACATATATATTAAAGTATGTTCAAAATATATTTACAACACTTTTAATATATTTTGATGTTTTAAGTTTATTAAGTCAGCTGTCCTCGTTAGTAACCTATAACTAGTTGTCCACAGTTAGATGTACAGAAATAAATCGATAAATATTATCTTGAATCAATCCACGACCCAGTGTATACGTATCTCAGTATTGATCACAACTCAAACTATATATATTTTGGAATCAACCTCAACCCTGTATAGCTAACTCCAACATTCACATATAGAGTGTCTATGGTTGTTCCGAAATATATATAGATGTGTCGACATGATAGGTCGAAACATTGTATACGTGTCTATGGTATCTCAAGATTACATAATATACAATACAAGTTGATTAAGTTATGGTTGGAATAGATTTGTTACCAATTTTCACGTAGCTAAAATTAGAAAAATTATCCAATCTTGTTTTACCCATAACTTCTTCATTTTAAATCCGTTTTGAGTGAATCAAATTGCTATGGTTTCATATTGAACTCTATTTTATGAATCTAAACAGAAAAAGTATAGGTTTATAGTCGGAAAAATAAGTTACAAGTCATTTTTGTAAAGGTAGTCATTTCAGTCGAAAGAACGACGTCTAGATGACCATTTTAGAAAACATACTTCCACTTTGAGTTTAACCATAATTTTTGGATATAGTTTCATGTTCATAATAAAAATCATTTTTTCAGAATAACAACTTTTAAATCAAAGTTTATCATAGTTTTTAATTAACTAACCCAAAACAGCCCGCGGTGTTACTACGACGGCGTAAATCCGGTTTTACGGTGTTTTTCGTGTTTCCAGGTTTTAAATCATTAAGTTAGCATATCATATAGATATAGAACATGTGTTTAGTTGATTTTAAAAGTCAAGTTAGAAGGATTAACTTTTGTTTGCGAACAAGTTTAGAATTAACTAAACTATGTTCTAGTGATTACAAGTTTAAACTTTCGAATAAGATAGCTTTATATGTATGAATCGAATGATGTTATGAACATCATTACTACCTTAATTTCCTTGGATAAACCTACTGGAAAAGAGAAAAATGGATCTAGCTTCAATGGATCCTTGGATGGCTCGAAGTTCTTGAAGCAGAATCATGACATGAAAACAAGTTCAAGTAAGATCATCACTTAAAATAAGATTGTTATAGTTATAGAAATTGAACCAAAGTTTGAATATGATTATTACCTTGTATTAGAATGATAACCTACTGTAAGAAACAAAGATTTCTTGAGGTTGGATGATCACCTTACAAGATTGGAAGTGAGCTAGCAAACTTGAAAGTATTCTTGATTTTATGAAACTAGAACTTTTGGAATTTATGAAGAACACTTAGAACTTGAAGATAGAACTTGAGAGAGATCAATTAGATGAAGAAAATTGAAGAATGAAAGTGTTTGTAGGTGTTTTTGGTCGTTGGTGTATGGATTAGATATAAAGGATATGTAATTTTGTTTTCATGTAAATAAGTCATGAATGATTACTCATATTTTTGTAATTTTATGAGATATTTCATGCTAGTTGCCAAATGATGGTTCCCACATGTGTTAGGTGACTCACATGGGCTTCTAAGAGCTGATCATTGGAGTGTATATACCAATAGTACATACATCTAAAAGCTGTGTATTGTACGAGTACGAATACGGGTGCATACGAGTAGAATTGTTGATGAAACTGAACGAGGATGTAATTGAAGCATTTTTGTTAAGTAGAAGTATTTTGATAAGTGTATTGAAGTCTTTCAAAAGTGTATAAATACATATTAAAACACTACATGTATATACATTTTAACTGAGTCGTTAAGTCATCGTTAGTCGTTACATGTAAGTGTTGTTTTGAAACCTTTAGGTTAACGATCTTGTTAAATGTTGTTAACCCAATGTTTATAATATCAAATGAGATTTTAAATTATTATATTATCATGATATTATCATGTATGAATATCTCTTAATATGATATATATACATTAAATGTCTTTACAACGATAATCGTTACATATATGTCTCGTTTAAAAATCATTAAGTTAGTAGTCTTGTTTTTACATATGTAGTTCATTGTTAATATACTTTATGATATGTTTTCTTATCATAGTATCATGTTAACTATATATATATATATCCATATATATGTCATCATATAGTTTTTACAAGTTTTAACGTTCGTGAATCACCGATCAACTTGGGTGGTCAATTGTCTATATGAAACATATTTCAATTAATCAAGTCTTAACAAGTTTGATTGCTTAACATGTTGGAAACATTTAATCATGTAAATATCAATCTCAATTAATATATATAAACATGGAAAAGTTCGGGTCACTACAGTACCTACCCGTTAAATAAATTTCGTCCCGAAATTTTAAGCTGTTGAAGGTGTTGACGAATCTTCTGGAAATAGATGCGGGTATTTCTTCTTCATCTGATCTTCACGCTCCCAGGTGAACTCGGGTCCTCTACGAGCATTCCATCGAACCTTAACAATTGGTATCTTGTTTTGCTTAAGTCTTTTAACCTCACGATCCATTATTTCGACGGGTTCTTCGATGAATTGAAGTTTTTCGTTGATTTGGATTTCATCTAACGGAATAGTGAGATCTTCTTTAGCAAAACATTTCTTTAAATTCGAGACGTGGAAAGTGTTATGTACAGCCGCGAGTTGTTGAGGTAACTCTAGTCGGTAAGCTACTGGTCCGACACGATCAATAATCTTGAATGGTCCAATATACCTTGGATTTAATTTCCCTCGTTTACCAAATCGAACAACGCCTTTCCAAGGTGCAACTTTAAGAATGACCATCTCTCCAATTTCAAATTCTATATCTTTTCTTTTAATGTCAGCGTAGCTCTTTTGTCGACTTTGGGCGGTTTTCAACCGTTGTTGAATTTGGATGATCTTCTCGGTAGTTTCTTGTATAATCTCCGGACCCGTAATCTGTCTATCCCCCACTTCACTCCAACAAATCGGAGACCTGCACTTTCTACCATAAAGTGCTTCAAACGGCGCCATCTCAATGCTTGAATGGTAGCTGTTGTTGTAGGAAAATTCTGCTAACGGTAGATGTCGATCCCAACTGTTTCCGAAATCAATAACACATGCTCGTAGCATGTCTTCAAGCGTTTGTATCGTCCTTTCGCTCTGCCCATCAGTTTGTGGATGATAGGCAGTACTCATGTCTAGACGAGTTCCTAATGCTTGCTGTAATGTCTGCCAGAATCTTGAAATAAATCTGCCATCCCTATCAGAGATAATAGAGATTGGTATTCCATGTCTGGAGACGACTTCCTTCAAATACAGTCGTGCTAACTTCTCCATCTTGTCATCTTCTCTTATTGGTAGGAAGTGTGCTGATTTGGTGAGACGATCAACTATTACCCAAATAGTATCAAAACCACTTGCAGTCCTTGGCAATTTAGTGATGAAATCCATGGTAATGTTTTCCCATTTCCATTTCGGGATTTCGGGTTGTTGAAGTAGACCTGATGGTTTCTGATGCTCAGCTTTGACCTTAGAACACGTCAAACATTCTCCTACGTATTTAGCAACATCGGCTTTCATACCCGGCCACCAAAAATGTTTCTTGAGATCCTTGTACATCTTCCCTGTTCCAGGATGTATTGAGTATCTGGTTTTATGAGCTTCTCTAAGTACCATTTCTCTCATATCTCCAAATTTTAGTACCCAAATCCTTTCAGCCCTATACCGGGTTCCGTCTTCCCGAATATTAAGATGCTTCTCCGATCCTTTGGGTATTTCATCCTTTAAATTTCCCTCTTTTAAAACTCCTTGTTGCGCCTCCTTTATTTGAGTAGTAATGTTATTATGAATCATTATATTCATAGATTTTACTCGAATGGGTTCTCTGTCCTTCCTGCTCAAGGCATCGGCTACCACATTTGCCTTCCCCGGGTGGTAACAAATCTCAAAGTCGTAATCATTCAATAATTCAATCCACCTACGCTGCCTCATATTCAGTTGTTTCTGATTAAATATGTGTTGAAGACTTTTGTGGTCGGTATATATAATACTTTTGACCCCATATAAGTAGTGCCTCCAAGTCTTTAATGCAAAAACAACCGCGCCTAATTCCAAATCATGCGTCGTATAATTTTGTTCGTGAATCTTCAATTGTCTAGACGCATAAGCAATCACCTTCATTCGTTGCATTAATACACAACCGAGACCTTGCTTTGATGCATCACAATAAATCACAAAATCATCATTCCCTTCAGGCAATGACAATATAGGTGCCGTAGTTAGCTTTTTCTTCAATAACTGAAACGCTTTCTCTTGTTCATCATTCCATTCAAATTTCTTCCCTTTATGCGTTAATGCAGTCAAGGGTTTTGCTATTCTGGAAAAGTCTTGGATGAACCTTCTGTAGTAACCAGCTAGTCCTAAAAACTGGCGTATGTGTTTCGGAGTTTTCGGGGTTTCCCACTTTTCAACAGTTTCTATCTTTGCCGGATCCACCTTAATACCTTCTTTGTTCACTATGTGACCGAGGAATTGAACTTCTTCCAACCAAAATGCACACTTTGAAAACTTAGCGTACAATTCTTCCTTCCTCAATACTTCTAACACCTTTCTCAAATGTTCACCGTGTTCTTGGTCATTCTTTGAGTAAATAAGTATGTCATCAATGAAAACAATGACAAACTTGTCAAGGTATGGTCCACACACTCGGTTCATAAGGTCCATGAACACAGCTGGTGCATTAGTTAAACCAAACGGCATGACCATAAACTCGTAATGACCGTAACGTGTTCTAAAAGCAGTCTTTGGAATATCATCTTCTTTCACCCGCATTTGATGATACCCGGAACGTAAGTCAATCTTTGAATAAACAGACGAGCCTTGTAGTTGATCAAATAAGTCGTCGATTCTCGGTAGTGGGTAGCGGTTCTTGATGGTAAGTTTGTTCAACTCTCGGTAGTCGATACACAACCTGAATGTACCATCTTTCTTCTTGACAAACAAAACAGGAGCTCCCCACGGTGATGTGCTTGGTCGAATGAAACCACGCTCTAAAAGTTCTTGTAATTGGCTTTGCAGTTCTTT
This sequence comes from Rutidosis leptorrhynchoides, assembly GCF_046630445.1. Classification (NCBI taxonomy): domain Eukaryota; kingdom Viridiplantae; phylum Streptophyta; class Magnoliopsida; order Asterales; family Asteraceae; genus Rutidosis; species Rutidosis leptorrhynchoides. The sequence goes on along the minus strand of NC_092337.1, from coordinate 337,417,441 downwards.
CATCTCGCTGGGTGCGAGTCTGTAAGGAGCACGAGCTATTGGTGCAGCTCCTGGTACAAGATCTATTTGAAATTCAACGGATCGATGTGGGGGTAATCCCGGTAATTCTTTCGGAAATACATCGGGAAATTCTTTTGCAATGGGAACATCATTGATGCTCTTTTCTTCAGTTTGTACTTTCTCGACGTGTGCTAGAACAGCATAGCAACCTTTTCTTATTAGTTTTTGTGCCTTCAAATTACTAATAAGATGTAGCTTCGTGTTGCCCTTTTCTCCGTACACCATTAAGGGTTTTCCTTTTTCTCGTATAATGCGAATTGCATTTTTGTAACAAACGATCTCCGCTTTCACTTCTTTCAACCAGTCCATACCGATTATCACATCAAAACTCCCTAACTCTACTGGTATCAAATCAATCTTAAATGTTTCGCTAACCAGTTTAATTTCTCGATTCCGACATATATTATCTGCTGAAATTAATTTACCATTTGCTAATTCGAGTAAAAATTTACTATCCAAAGGCGTCAATGGACAACTTAATTTAGCACAAAAATCTCTACTCATATAGCTTCTATCCGCACCCGAATCAAATAAAACGTAAGCAGATTTATTGTCAATAAGAAACGTACCCGTAACAAGCTCCGGGTCTTCCTGTGCCTCTACCGCATTAATATTGAAAACTCTTCCACGGCCTTGTCCATTCGTGTTCTCCTGGTTCGGGCAATTTCTAATAATGTGGCCTGGTTTTCCACATTTATAACAAACTACATTGGCATAACTTGCTCCGACACTACTTGCTCCGCCATTACTCGTTCCGACACCATTTGTTCCTTTCGTTCTATTAACCCCTGGTCCGTAGACCTCACACTTCGCCGCGCTATGACCATTTCTTTTACACTTGTTGCAAAATTTGGTGCAGAACCCCGAGTGATTCTTTTCACACCTTTGGCATAGCTGCTTCTGATTGTTGTTGTTGTTGCGGTTATTATTGTTGTTGGGATGATTGTTGTAGTTGCTGTTGTTGTTGTTGTTGTTGTTGTTGTTGTTGTTGTTGGGCCGTTTGTTGTAGTTGCGATTGATGTTGCGATTGTTGGGATAATTGTTGCTATTATTGTTGTAATTGCTGTTGTTGTTGTATTGGTGATTCTTATCACCGTTTTCCTCCCACTTTCTTTTGACTTGCTTCCCATTGGCCTCTTCAGCAGTCTGTTCTTTAATTCTTTCTTCAATCTGGTTCACTAGTTTGTGAGCCATTCTACATGCCTGTTGTATGGAGGCGGGCTCGTGTGAACTTATATCTTCTTGGATTCTTTCCGGTAATCCTTTCACAAACGCGTCGATCTTCTCTTCCTCATCTTCGAATGCTCCCGGACACAATAGGCACAATTCTGTGAATCGTCTTTCGTACGTGGTAATATCAAATCCTTGGGTTCGTAACCCTCTAAGTTCTGTCTTGAGCTTATTGACCTCGGTTCTGGGACGGTACTTCTCGTTCATCAAGTGCTTGAATGCTGACCACGGTAGTGCGTACGCATCATCTTGTCCCACTTGCTCTAGATAGGTATTCCACCATGTTAACGCAGAACCTGTGAAGGTATGCGTAGCGTACTTCACTTTGTCCTCTTCAGTACACTTACTTATGGCAAACACCGATTCAACCTTCTCGGTCCACCGTTTCAATCCGATCGGTCCTTCGGTTCCATCAAATTCCAAAGGTTTGCAGGCAGTGAATTCTTTGTAGGTGCATCCTATACGATTTCCTGTACTGCTAGATCCAAGGTTATTGTTGGTATGTAGCGCAGCCTGTACTGCGGCTATGTTTGAAGCTAGAAAAGTACGGAATTCCTCTTCATTCATATTCACGGTGTGTCGAGTAGTCGGTGCCATTTCCTTCAAAATAGTTAAATGGAACAAGTTAATCATACAGAATATTAAGAGTAGTTAATAGTATTTCGTAGCATAATATGAACTCATTTATAAAAGCTTTTTCTTCATATTAGCGTTTTATAAGTTTAAATTCGGGTAGTACCTACCCGTTAAGTTCATACTTAGTAGCTAATATACAATTCAACTACTACAATTCTATATGAAAAACTGATTATAATAATATTTCGCGTTCAAACTTTTATACAATATTTTACAAACTTACAATACCGCTTATTTTACATAAAGCATGAAATATAGCACACAATAACTTTGACACAAGATAGTTGTGAAGACAATTCTAGCTAGTACACAAGTCGTTCAGCAAAGGCAATAAAGACACGTAATTCATACGTCCAGAAACAAGTCATGCATTCTGGTTTTACTAGGACTACTTCCCATCCTTGGTCTTGTGCAACATAACCGTTATGGCCGTTGATAAGACAGCGTGTTGTAACGTCATCAAAGGGACGATGGTTACGTAATGTCCAACAGTCCCGTAATAATCTAAAAACCTCATTTCTTACCCCAATTACCGACTCCGTCACTTGTGGAAACGTTTTGTTTAATAGTTGTAGCCCGATGTTCTTGTTCTCACTTTGGTGAGAAGCGAACATTACTAATCCGTAAGCATAACATGCTTCTTTATGTTGCATGTTAGCCGCTTTTTCTAAATCACGAAGTCCAATATTCGGATATATTGAGTCAAAATAATTTCTTAACCCGTTGCGTAAAATAGCATTTGGGTTCCCCGCAATATATGCGTCAAAGTAAACACATCGTAACTTATGGGTTTCCCAATGTGATATCCCCCATCTTTCAAACGAAAGTCTCTTATAAACCAAGACATTCTTGGAACGTTCTTCGAATGTCTTACAAACTGATCTCGCCTTAAATAGTTGTGTCGAAGAATTCTGGCCGACTCTAGACAAGATTTCATCAATCATGTCTCCGGGTAGGTCTCTTAAAATATTGGGTTGTCTATCCATTTTGTGTTTTTAAACTGTAAAATAGACAAGAGTTAGATTCATAAAAAAATACTTATTAATACAAGCAATTTTTACATATATCATAAAGCATAAGAACACTATATTACATATATTACACCACACGAATACAACTATCTTATTCCGACTCGCTCGTTTCTTCTTCTTCGGTTTTGGTTCGTTTTGCCAAGTTTCTAGGGATATATGGTGTTCCCCTAATACGAGCCGTCGTTGTCCACATTGGTTTAGAAAAACCTGGTGGTTTAGAGGTTCCCGGGTCATTGTTACAACTTAAGGACTTCGGGGGTTGACGATACATATAAAGTTCATCGGGGTTGGAATTAGATTTCTCTATTTTTATGCCATTTCCCTTATTATTTTCTTTTGCCTTTTTAAATTCAGTTGGGGTAATTTCTATAACATCATCGGAATTATCGTCGGAATCTGATTCATCGGAGAATTGGTAATCCTCCCAATATTTTGCTTCCTTGGCGGAAACACCATTGACCATAATTAACTTTGGTCGGTTGGTTGAGGATTTTCTTTTACTTAACCGTTTTATTATTTCCCCCACCGGTTCTATTTCTTCATCCGGTTCCGATTCTTCTTCCGGTTCCGATTCTTCTTCCGGTTCCGACTCTTCTTCCGGTTCCGACTCTTCTTCCGGTTCCGACTCTTCTTCCAGTTCCTCTTCGGGAACTTGTGAATCAGTCCACAAATCATTCCAATTTACATTTGACTCTTCATTATTATTAGGTGAGTCAATGGGACTTGTTCTAGAGGTAGACATCTATCACATAATATCAAACACATTAAGAGATTAATATATCACATAATATTCATATGTTAAAAATATATAGTTTCCAACAAAAATGTTAAGCAATCATTTTTAAAGAAAACACGGTCGAAGTCCAGACTCACTAATGCATCCTAACAAACTCGATAAGACACACTAATGCAAATTTTCTGGTTCTCTAAGACCAACGCTCGAATACCAACTGAAATGTCCCGTTCTTATTGATTAAAAACGTTCCATATTAATTGATTTCGTTGCGAGGTTTTGACCTCTATATGAGACGTTTTTCAAAGACTGCATTCATTTTTAAAACAAACCATAACCTTTATTTCATAAATAAAGGTTTAAAAAGCTTTACGTAGATTATCAAATAATGATAATCTAAAATATCCTGTTTATATACGACCATTACATAATGGTTTACAATACAAATATGTTACATCGAAATCAGTTTCTTGAATGCAGTTTTTACACAATATCATACAAACATGGACTCCAAATCTTGTCCTTATTTTAGTATGCAACAGCGGAAGCTCTTAATATTCACCTGAGAATAAACATGCTTTAAACGTCAACAAAAATGTTGGTGAGTTATAGGTTTAACCTATATATATCAAATCGTAACAATAGACCACAAGATTTCATATTTCAATACACATCCCATACATAGAGATAAAAATCATTCATATGGTGAACACCTGGTAACCGACAATAACAAGATGCATATATAAGAATATCCCCATCATTCCGGGACACCCTTCGGATATGATATAAATTTCGAAGTACTAAAGCATCCGGTACTTTGGATGGGGTTTGTTAGGCCCAATAGATCTATCTTTAGGATTCGCGTCAATTAGGGTGTCTGTTCCCTAATTCTTAGATTACCAGACTTAATAAAAAGGGGCATATTCGATTTCGATAATTCAACCATAGAATGTAGTTTCACGTACTTGTGTCTATTTTGTAAATCATTTATAAAACCTGCATGTATTCTCATCCCAAAAATATTAGATTTTAAAAGTGGGACTATAACTCACTTTCACAGATTTTCACTTCGTCGGGAAGTAAGACTTGGCCACTGTTGATTCACGAACCTATAACAATATATACATATATATTAAAGTATGTTCAAAATATATTTACAACACTTTTAATATATTTTGATGTTTTAAGTTTATTAAGTCAGCTGTCCTCGTTAGTAACCTATAACTAGTTGTCCACAGTTAGATGTACATAGATTAAATCGATAAATATTATCTTGAATCAATCCACGACCCAGTGTATACGTATCTCAGTATTGATCACAACTCAAACTATATATATTTTGGAATCAACCTCAACCCTGTATAGCTAACTCCAACATTCACATATAGAGTGTCTATGGTTGTTCCGAAATATATATAGATGTGTCGACATGATAGGTCGAAACATTGTATACGTGTCTATGGTATCTCAAGATTACATAATATACAATACAAGTTGATTAAGTTATGGTTGGAATAGATTTGTTACCAATTTTCACGTAGCTAAAATGAGAAAAATTATCCAATCTTGTTTTACCCATAACTTCTTCATTTTAAATCCGTTTTGAGTGAATCAAATTGCTATGGTTTCATATTGAACTCTATTTTATGAATCTAAACAGAAAAAGTATAGGTTTATAGTCGGAAAAATAAGTTACAAGTCGTTTTTGTAAAGGTAGTCATTTCAGTCGAAAGAACGACGTCTAGATGACCATTTTAGAAAACATACTTCCACTTTGAGTTTAACCATAATTTTTGGATATAGTTTCATGTTCATAATAAAAATCATTTTCTCAGAATAACAACTTTTAAATCAAAGTTTATCATAGTTTTTAATTAACTAACCCAAAACAGCCCGCGGTGTTACTACGACGGCGTAAATCCGGTTTTACGGTGTTTTTCGTGTTTCCAGGTTTTAAATCATTAAGTTAGCATATCATATAGATATAGAACATGTGTTTAGTTGATTTTAAAAGTCAAGTTAGAAGGATTAACTTTTGTTTGCGAACAAGTTTAGAATTAACTAAACTATGTTCTAGTGATTACAAGTTTAAACCTTCGAATAAGATAGCTTTATATGTATGAATCGAATGATGTTATGAACATCATTACTACCTTAATTTCCTTGGATAAACCTACTGGAAAAGAGAAAAATGGATCTAGCTTCAATGGATCCTTGGATGGCTCGAAGTTCTTGAAGCAGAATCATGACACGAAAACAAGTTCAAGTAAGATCATCACTTGAAATAAGATTGTTATAGTTATAGAAATTGAACCAAAGTTTGAATATGATTATTACATTGTATTAGAATGATAACCTACTGTAAGAAACAAAGATTTCTTGAGGTTGGATGATCACCTTACAAGATTGGAAGTGAGCTAGCAAACTTGAAAGTATTCTTGATTTTATGAAACTAGAACTTTTGGAATTTATGAAGAACACTTAGAACTTGAAGATAGAACTTGAGAGAGATCAATTAGATGAAGAAAATTGAAGAATGAAAGTGTTTGTAGGTGTTTTTGGTCGTTGGTGTATGGATTAGATATAAAGGATATGTAATTTTGTTTTCATGTAAATAAGTCATGAATGATTACTCATATTTTTGTAATTTTATGAGATATTTCATGCTAGTTGCCAAATGATGGTTCCCACATGTGTTAGGTGACTCACATGGGCTTCTAAGAGCTGATCATTGGAGTGTATATACCAATAGTACATACATCTAAAAGCTGTGTATTGTACGAGTACGAATACGGGTGCATACGAGTAGAATTGTTGATGAAACTGAACGAGGATGTAATTGTAAGCATTTTTGTTAAGTAGAAGTATTTTGATAAGTGTATTGAAGTCTTTCAAAAGTGTATAAATACATATTAAAACACTACATGTATATACATTTTAACTGAGTCGTTAAGTCATCGTTAGTCGTTACATGTAAGTGTTGTTTTGAAACCTTTAGGTTAACGATCTTGTTAAATGTTGTTAACCCAATGTTTATAATATCAAATGAGATTTTAAATTATTATATTATCATGATATTATCATGTATGAATATCTCTTAATATGATATATATACATTAAATGTCTTTACAACGATAATCGTTACATATATGTCTCGTTTAAAAATCATTAAGTTAGTAGTCTTGTTTTTACATATGTAGTTCATTGTTAATATACTTTATGATATGTTTTCTTATCATAGTATCATGTTAACTATATATATATATCCATATATATGTCATCATATAGTTTTTACAAGTTTTAACGTTCGTGAATCACCGATCAACTTGGGTGGTCAATTGTCTATATGAAACATATTTCAATTAATCAAGTCTTAACAAGTTTGATTGCTTAACATGTTGGAAACATTTAATCATGTAAATATCAATCTCAATTAATATATATAAACATGGAAAAGTTCGGGTCACTACAAACCGCACCCCGATCTCACCCTAATTAGCCACGTACGACGTATGAACATTAGAAGGTTGTTTAGTTTCCGCAAGCTGACTCGTATTCTGTACGCTTTCATGACCGTCACTTATCTCTTTCATTCTTCACCACTACTCGAAGATCTAACGACACTTCTGGACTTAGGTCCCTGACACTCTTAGGCATTGGAGAAGTCGGGAGGACATCTCCTTTCACAAGGTCAGAGTGCCTTCTACTGATGCTCAGCCATACCCAAAGACTTGGGAGTCACCTCAAGACATATCGTATTACTACTTGCTACACGTACAGTTCGACACGAGACCCAGATAGAATTTCTAGAAAGGAACCTAATGACATTACCTGAACCCGAACATTTTGAAGAAAATTTTGGGACATTTAGGCATTGATGCATGACTTACGGAACCTACACACACACACCGAGAAACCGTGAGATTAATTATGTAGTTTTTGTTTTGAGATAGCATAGATAAAGCACCGTTAGAGGAAATTGAGTAGAACTTGAAGTGATCACGTTACATTGACCATATGGAGTGATATTGGAATGAACGTATGATTTAGTACAATATAATGATGGCAGGTCAGCTTGATTATATTGAAGTAAATCATGCAGAAGTCCCAATGTTACTATATAAGGAATATGAAGCGATTCAAAGGAAATCTTGGTAGGAACCACTTGAGTATAGGCATTATGGTCTGTTAGAGGTAGGGAAGAATAACCACTTAGCCCAGATACTGTACAAAAAGGGCCTTGATTGCAGAATTGGTAACTCGAAAATTTGTTATAGATATAGACACCCTGGACACTTAAGGAAAAAGTTCTCAAATAGGAAAAACTTTGGACTTACTTGCGGTAGAGCAATCATTATCTCACTTATGGAGACTCGCATGGATCCTGATTTTAGTTAGAGTACGTTTCATCACAAAGTTTTATTTTCTCGGAGTTGTTTAATACTAGAGCGATAGAAACCTTATATCTAAGAACCTTAGTGTCATGACTAATAAGCCATTAACAATCATGAGAGTTAAGTATTCTATAGGACAAGCTAATGGTAAGCTGGCAGAGATAGAGGAATAATTTAAGGTAGTACCTTAAAATTAACAGGTGGGTCATTTGGAGATGACCTCATGTCAACAAAACTTGGAAGTTTTAAAGTAGTAGTTAGAAAGGATTAGTTACCTACGCACAAGCAGATGTTATTTGAGAAGATTGATAGAATTTTTCACGGCAGTATAATAAGATTTGGTTAGAATAAACCTTAAGATTAACCTAACACCCATCAAGTTAGGAAGCTTGATGTAATGGCTGGAATGGACTTTAGGATTAACCTAATACTCATCAAGTTGGGAAGCTTGATGAAATAGTTGGAACGAACTGGCTTTAAAGGATAAAAGCGAAAGTTATTTATAGTAAGAAGATTATTCGTATACCTCGCGAGGATGGTGAACTATTACGGGGAGAGAAGTAGCCCGAAGTTGAACCTTATTAGTTGCATGACAACAACCCGAAATTTCACAATGGAAATGGGAAGGAATAACAATGGATTTCATCACTAAGCTACCAAAGACGGTAAGGCGGTTAGGACACTATCTGGGTTATTGTCGACCGCCTCACCAAATCTGCTCACCTTCTAGCCATGAAAGAAACCGATACAATGGACGAGCTTGCACAACGATACATAAAGGAAATTGTATCCCGTCACTCCAGCGATTCAAATTCTATATTAAGGACTACCCAAAAATCTTATTTGATACTCATTCTTACGCGACTCTGAATCCTAACTTATCCTGAGAGATTTCTTATTCAATGATAATTACACAATCATCCTTCCTACTTCGATATTAGTCATACCAGTTCAAAATTTTCCAAAATCGATGGGTGGTTAATTCTCATCCTCATACTCTCCCATTCATATCTCACTTATAAACAACAACTTCACACTTAAGCATTTTTGGTCGAAGGACTTATGCCCTACTAATAGTCATCAACCACATTTAAATTCAATAGTTTTTATTACCTCAAATATCACCCGAAATTTTTTTAAAATCTTTTACTCAATCCTCATCAATCTTTTTCTAACTTGTAACCTCCAAAATATGAAAATTTTGTTTGCCAAAAATTTTTCACACACTATTTTGCTATGCGACCCTCTCAAAGTTTTATAAAAGAAAATTTATTTGCCATTCGTGCAAATTTTTGAAATCGTATATGTTATTTAAAATAAAGTAAATGATTACTTTTTTTTTTGACAAATACATATAAAATTTTACTTTCACTTTTACAAATAAAATCTTTTATTCAAAAGATATTTTACTTTGAATGGTACGGGTTGTACATAACCCTAGTTTACTAAGAACTTTATTTCTTTTCTTACATTGTCACCTTAAAGGATTTCTATAAAATTTTCGTTGCTTGTCATGTAAAATTTTTTCGTTGCTTATTCGTATCCAAGTCATCATGAAGACTGACAACCGTCGAAATTATGAGATTCATGTGTGTGTGTGTATGTGATGAAGGCACTTACTACCACGTCATGCAGAGCCTTCGGGCGTCCACTAACACTTAAACCATTTAAAATTATTGCATTACCCCAGGGATCTTATTTGCCACAACTGTTGGAACGATGCCCTTTCGTGCATAACTCTAAGTCCTGACTTATTCCAAGGGATTCTTATTTAGTGATACTAACACCATCAGTATTCCAACTTTAGTATTAGTCATAAACTGTTTGGCATTTTGCAAAGTCAAGAAGTGATTAACCTCTCATCCTCATGCTCTATCCTTCATACCCCACTTTCCAGCAACGACTTCCCACGTGAACATTTTTGGTCCAAAGACTTATGTCATGATAATTATCAAAACTACATTTAACTCATTAGTTTTCATTACCTAGTAACATGTCACCCGATGATTCAAAGATTTTTCACTCGATCTTTTTCTACTCGTAACCTCTGAAATACGAAAAACTATGTTTATCAAAAATTTTACACGTTGCTTATTTGTGAGGTCCTCACGAGATTTATGGACAAATGAAAGTACTAAAAGCTTTTCGATCACTCATGCGATTTATAAAATCATATATGTATAAATTTATCCTTACTTATTTTGGTTAGTACATACTAAGTTATACCTTCAAAATATTTAAAAATCGCTCCTTTATTGAGTTGTTTAACTTAAGTCAAATAGTGTTGTGTAAAATGATACACGTTGTACATACTCCTAAATTTACTAGGAACTTCGTTCCGTTTATGTTGTCACATCAAACGTTTAAAGGTTTTTTAAAACTTCCTTGGTTGATTTTATTAAAGGTTTTCATATTAGACTACACCATGTATGGATCACACTTCTTCTCGCCCTCCGTTAGGGACAAAGCGTACTATTAAGATCTTTATTAAAAACTCTTGAGCCACTTTGGATGTCAGATTTATAAAATTTTTTAGGAAGTCTTTGTGCTCGTAAAATATTCCTTTTAAGGTTAGACTTGGCAAAAATGCGAGAAGATAAATCAGTTTTCTGGGAAACACTCAGTGGTCACCCTATCGTAGAAAAGGCACTAGACGGGTTTCTACTCTCAATATTTCACGACTAAACGCAACACCTTCGTAAACATCATCTCTATGAATCGGTATGTTGAGGTACAAGAATCATTTTTGAGATTCTTTTCACTCAGAGAAAACCATTCTTTATGACCTAGGGTTCATATATCTTCTCATCCGCGCATCCCCTTAAGTATAAGGGTAAATTTAGAACAAACCACTCGAAGAGTTCACTCTCGTTTAAAGACCACACCTTTCGTGCGATTTTCTTTCGGAAATGTAATATAAGATACTTTAAGAATCTATGAATCTTGTTATCCTCTTGAAAGGGGACTGCTTAAAACATCTACGACACTGATGTGGTTACTCTACATATTCCTTCCTTCGTTGGTTACAACTATATGTTATTCTAGTTAATGTTAACCCTAACTTCAACATGTAACTGAAAGGATAAACTTACATTATGGAAATGTGCTTTCATTCCATCTAAGGATAAGTTCACCTGCAGTATGGTAAACTGGGTGATATCCTTCATTGCTCGTTCAGACCGTCCTATAAATAATCATGGCTTGCATTGCATATAAGTCTGATTAGTTACTTTCAGCTAAAAATTTCAATTCATTTAGTCAAATGAAAAATTCTTAAATATCGGGTTCTTTATGCCTATGGTCTCCTTCTGAAATCAAGGGGTTAGTAAAATCCGTGGCTAACACTATCCAGATATCAAATCGCATGGTTGTGATCACCATGCTCTCCATTCTATCTGACAGCTTTATATTGCGACATAAGCGCCCAATGTTTTAGATGAGTTTAGAAATATTCATGATGTATTTCATGCATCCGGCTTACTGAAGATGCCTATAGGGCTAAAAACATCATTTTTCCTTTTGTGGGTATATATTCGGATGACATATTCGTGTAAGCAAGAAACGAAATCAATTTGTTGATCTCTTAGGACAAGAGACTTAATTAATGGCATATACCTATTCTTACTTTTATATGCCCAAGTACCTTTCAAGGTAAATCGCTCACTTCTGAGGCCACGAGTCTCTCAGGACTTTGATACTCTCCTTCTTATTCAAATACGGTACCATTGAAGGTCACTCCTAAAAATTTCAGGACAAAATTTTCTTTAACAGGTGGTTAATGTAACGACCCGGCTTTTTCGACTTGCTTTTGTGCTTTGTGCTTTCATGAAACTGCGCATATGTGCGTACCGAGCTAGTTTATGCTCTGGGATCTTATTTAATAATTAATTACTTTCATTAATATCTTACAACGTGCTATTAAGTGTGTAATCACTTAACTTAATCTCCGAATGCTTTTATGACCGTTAGTGTCACTGGACGTTTGAAACGAGCTATGTTTTTCGGTACACGTTTAACTTTGGTCATAATCGGAATATTATGACTACGTAACATTAATTGGTATTGTATAATGACAATTACTTGGGTTTTTGGATGCTTAATTACGCTTAGTAATTTACTAGAGCACACTAGTTAGTCTTGTTGGACTTTCTACCTTGTTGGACTTTAGCCCACCCTACACTAGCTAGTGGACTATTTAATTAGCCCAATTTTAATAAGTTAGTGACCCATATTAATGTAAGACAAATGCCCATTTATTAGAGAGAACATACTAGCATTTTTGTTAACCATAATCACAATTGTTGCATGGGATCCCAACATAAGCACTAACTTTAGACAACCATTAACCAAAAAGCAAAAGTTTGTCCCCCTTGTCTCCCCACCCTAAACCAACGGCCATGAGGGCCTCCCCACACCCATTCCCACTATAAGTACAAGCCTTAGCTCACCCATTCCACACTTGATCTCATTTACAATTTACACACACTTAATCTCTAATTCTCTCTCTAGTCTTTCTCTCTCTAAAAAGTGTAAGTTTTAAAGTTTCTTCTTCTTCTTCTCTTCACATACACGATATCATCATCATCATTTAAAGGATCAAGTTTTTTAACTTTTTGATCTTGTTACATCTTGTAGATTTAAACTTGAATTTGAATCCTTCAAGAACATGGAAGATTCAAGCTTTCTAGCTTTGAATCTTCACTTATTTTGTTAGATCTAAATCTTTTAACATTTAATCTCTTATTTTGTTGTAAAGATTCAAACTTGTGTTTGTAATCTTCATGTAACTTGAAGATCTAGCTTCATGCTTCAAGGATCTTCAAGAACAATCAAGATTCAAGCTTTCTAGCTTTGAATCTTCATTACTTTTGCTAGATCTAAGCTTTCTAGCTTATGGTCTCTTTACTTTATTATAAAGATCTAAACTTGTGTTTATGGTCTTCATGAAACTTGAAGATCTAGCTTTATGCTTTCAAGATCTTTAAGAACATAAAAGATTCAAGCTTTCTAGCTTTGTAATCTCATAACTTTTGTTAAAAGGATCCAAGCTCTCTAGCTTAGGGTTCCATTACTTTATTTGATCAAGTTTGTGTTCATACTTGTTTGATTGAAGGAAAGTTTGTAGCTTTAGTTGTAAATAGAACTTGTATTTGTGTTAAGACTAAGAATATGATGTAACATTGGTTCATCATCCTTCTAAAACTCTTAAGTGAATTGTATTCTTACTTGGTCTTAACATATTGTGTGTTGATGGTCGAATCTTGATCAAAGTGATGCTAACACATCAATGAGTTGTACACTTGAAGCTACAAGCATCAAGGATGAGAACCGTGATGAGCATCAAGCACCAAGAATCCCACCAGAGCATTTGTTTACTATTTTTGGGGTCAGATCAGACACTCTAGGCTTCTGGAAAGTTGATTTTCAGATAGTTCGTTTCGAGTAGATGACTTTTCGTTTAGGCCTCGCCTAAATCCGATATGCGGTTTAGGATTTGTAGCCTTCCGAAAGTCACTACGCCTTAGTAACGACGTGCTAAATTTCTGACCTACTCGCACTTAAACCGTCGCCACGGCCAAATGAAGATGAGTTAGGTTCTGAAAATTGGTCAGTGGTTAGAGGACTCACATACGGATCCATGGCCACTAACTACGCGTCTTTTTGATTTGTATAGAGGTCGTAACAGCTGTCCAAATTCAGCCTTTTGTTTCGGTATCTATTCTTGTTAAACTTATTTAGCTTTTATGATGAATGATGATGATGATGATGATGACACTTAGACTTAGTTTATGCACTTTTAAACTCATGGGGACAACATACTGACTTAGTAACCTTTGACTTAGGCTGAGGACCTTTTGGATCGACCAACTTACTTGTCTGGACCGACTTACTACTTGCATACATTTCGTATCGACTTTTACTGCTTATTCACTGTGAGTTATAGCTTCCCTTACTACTTTTTACTATTTTTTGGACTGAGAATACATGCGCTTTTTACATTTTACATACTAGACACGAGTACTTAAACTTTATATATGTGTGGGTTACAAAACGGCACAAAGATTCCCCTTAGCTCGGTAACGTTTAATCATTGGTTTCCTAACCGTGAACGCGAATCTTAGATATGGATCCATAGGGTTTGACAACCCCACTCGGGCTAGTAGCGCTAGCAGACAATGGGTGTTTAATACTTCGAGGACAAACGCACTTGCCAAGTGCACTTTTAGGGGGTGATATACATACGTTAAGTCTAGTTACCGTGTGCCCCCGGTTAAGCATATACTATTCATACTGATTTAAACTGATGGTTGAAGCACTGAAATCTCGTGGTCTATATTACATTACTGATTACAAACAAACTATAGCTCACCAACATTCGTGTTTACTTTTTAAGCATGTATTTCTCAGGTGCTTAGACGTTGTTGCTTCCGCTGTTAGACTTGCTGTCTTGGTGTTATAAACTTGCTGTTATGGACCTGCTATGTTAGATTTCCGCTGCATTATTTAGAGATGTCTCAATCATGGAACTTTTATTTTGCATTCGTAACTTACATTATTTTCAAACAATGGCTTTGTAACGACCTTTGGGTCACATACTTATGTTAATGCTTCTATTCGTAGGAAGCACGTTATCTTTTGTAAAACGCTATCTTTTTATGAATGCAAAACTGGTTTTCCAACAGCATATAGTGTTTGACCTTGTAATGATCATGTTGTTGATGAGCCATGTACAATGGTTTTGTACGGGGCGTCACACAATGGCTCCAAGTTCGAGATCGTGTGTCATGTAGTTTCGTTCGTGAATTTTCAATTGTCGAGAGGCATAAGCAATACCTTTCTTTCGTTGCATCAATACACACCCAAAACCATGTTTCAAGGCATCATAATATACAATAAAATCATCATTGCCTTCGGGAAGAGATAAGATAGGAGCGGTGGTTAACTTTTTCTTTAAGGTTTTAAACTCCGACTCTTGTTCGACCGCCCAAACGAATTTCTTTCCTTTGTGAGTTACGCGGTTAAAGGACGTGCAACCAAAGAAAAATCTTTGATGAACCTACGATAATAATCGGCGAGACCTAAAAATTGACAAATATGAGTAGGAGTAGTGGGGGTTTCCCAATTACTAATGGCTTCGATTTTCGAGGGATCGACCTTAATACCTTGATCGCTTACAATATGACCAAGAAATTGAACTTCCTTTAACCAAAATTCACATTTGGAGAATTTGGCATAGAGTTGTTCTTGTCTCAAGAGTTCAAGCACGAGTCGGAGGTGTTGTTCGTGTTCTTCGCTTTTTGAATAGATTAAGATACCATCTATGAATACGATAACGAATTTGTCTAAATACGGATTGCACACACGGTGCATAAGATCCATAAACATTGCAGGTGCGTTCGTCAAACCAAATGGTATCACAAGAAACTCATAATGACCATAACGAGTTCGGAATGCAGTCTTAGGGACATCGCCCTCCTTCACCCTCAACTGGTGATAACCTGATCGCAAATCAATCTTGGAGTAAACACTTGATCCTTGCAGTTGATCGAATAGATCATCAATCCTGGGAAGGGGATACCGGTTCTTTATTGTTAACTTGTTTAGTTCGCGATAATCGATACACATACGGAAAGATCCGTCCTTCTTCTTTACGAACAAAACAGGTGCCCCAAAGCGATGAACTCGGTCGAATAAATCCTTGGTCTAACAATCCTTGTAGTTGACTCTGCAACTCTTGTAGTTTGGAAGGTGCGAGTCGATAAGGCACAGAACAACTGGAGAAACTCCTAGCACTAAATCGATTTGGAACTCTACCGGTCGCGGTGGCAGTAGTCCAGGAAACTTTTCCGGAAAAACTTCTGGAAATTTACTAACGATTGGGACTTCATTGAATTTCCGATCGCGGTGAAGGACGTCCGATTCTCTTCGATTTCTACTTTCTTCACATGTGCCAATATTGCAAAATGTCCTTTTCTCATAAACTTTTGAGCCTTCAAACAGCTCATGAGATTTAGCTTTGAGTTACACCTCTCTTCGTGTACTATCATTGGCACACCGTTCTCACGAGGTATGTGAAGAATCTTCTCACTACAAATAACTTTCGCTTTCATCTTTGAAAGCCAGTTCATTCCAACTATTACATCAAAGCTTCCTAACTTGATGGGTATTAGGTTAATCTCAAGGTCCATTCCAATCAAATCCTATTACACTACCGTGAAAAATTCTATCAATCTTCTCAAATAACATCTGCTTGTGCGTAGGTAACTAATCCTTTCCAATTACTACTTTAAAACTTCCAAGTTTTGTTGACATGAGGTCATCTCCAAATGACCCACCTGTTAATTTTAAGGTACTACCTTAAATTATTCACCTACCTTTGTTATTTTTCCATTGCTTTGCTCCATAAAATATACTTAACGTCCATGGGTGTTAAGGGCTTACTAATCAAAACACTAAAGTTCTTAGATCTAGGGTATCAACCGCTCCAGTGGTAAACAACTCTGAAACAATAATATTGTTGAGAAGAAACGTAGTCTCCACTATACTCCAGATCCATGTGAGTCCCCTTTGACCTCCTTGGCCATGTGGCCATTCTTCCTCCACTTCTAGTGGTCCACCTAATATATACACCACTATGTATTCCAAAATTCTCTTTGATCACTTCATATTCCTCATGTAACAACATCGAAACTTCTATATGAATTACCACAATATAATCACGCCATCCAGTCGTCATTATATTAAACTAATTCATACTTCCATTCCGTCATCACTTCACAAGTTCAAGATAACGTGATCAACTTCGAGTTTCTACTCAACTCCATCTAAGTGATGCTCCATCCTTACTATCCCAACGGGAAATATGCATACTTTATCCCAGGACTTGTGGATGTAGGTGCGTAGGTTCCGTAGGGTACGCATCGATGTTTAAATGTGTCGGTGCATGTCTTCAAAACGCTTGGGTTCGTGCAATGCTTCCAGGTTCCTTTAAAGAGCTTCAATCATGTCCTCATTTCGGACAAGGAATGATATAGGGCGATGTGAGGCGACTCTGAAGTCATTGGTTATAGATGCGTATCAACGGAAGATACTCCAACCTGGGGGGAAATTTAAATGCCCTTCTGACATCTTAATGTATAAGTGTGTTAGGGACCTAAGTCCAACTATGTTGTTAGATCTCGGACGGATGGTGTAGGATGAAGGTAAATAGTATACCAGGTTGTGAGATTTGATCTTATTCTGAGAGTTTGTACATCGTGTGTAGCCCATCACGGTGAGCATGGTAAGTGTGACAAGGTGTGGTTGATCCATCCATTCCACGGAGGGTTCCTCTTTCAAGGGATCTACTTTGGTTTGTGCATGCACCGAGGGGAATTCTTCTTCGATTACGCAAGGAATCGCTTCATTCTCAGGATCGGGTGGATGGTGGTAACTGATGGATCAGGATACAAGTCCCCAAAGTCGTATGAGTGGGGATGGATTGAGAAAATATCTTATGGTGCCAGAAATTTCAAAGTTTGTTTGGATACATGTGAGTTAACACTCGGCTCGATTAATTAGAAGTGTTAGCACATAGTATATCATAGCGGCACACAATAGTAACCTACAACAGTAGTCTAAGGCAGTACATAACAGAGTAATACTAGTAGTGTCATACAGTAGTGTTATACAATAGTATCATATAATCGATATCAGATAACAGTAGCATTCAATGGTTACAAGTAGCAGTAACAGATGATAGTGGCATACAGTAGTGACATATAGTGGTAACAAATGATAGTAGGATACAGTTGTTGCCTATAGCAGCCACAGAGGACAGTGGTAGTAGTAAGTAGTAGTATATAGCAGTATTATGCAATCAAGAGCAGATAGTAGTAGCATGCAGTAGTAATAAGCAGTAACATGCAGTAATATATAACAGTAGCATGTAGCAGTAGCGTATAGCAGTAGCATAAAGTAGTACCATAAAGCAGTAGCATATAGCAATAAACAGTTGCAATAAGCAGTTTTCGCAGGATCAGGTAAACGATCAAGTTGTAGATTAGTCCTATTAGTGAATTCTAGTCGACTCGGTCAAGACACACTAATGCAGAATCATTCCCTACAACCAATGCTTTGATACCAACTGTGATGCCCCGTCCAAAACCTCTATAGTACGGATCATCAACAACAGGTCCATTACACGGTTACAACATTATATGCTAGTTTAAACAAAGCTTTTGCATTCGTTATTGAAATAAGGTTTTACCATAGTAAAAAGTTTAACAAAGTAGCATGCTTCTAAAGATAGAAAGCATCATAAGTAGTGCGTGACTCATAAGTCATTACATAATAGTGTATCGAAATACAGTTTTGTTTTATTGAATGCAAAAGTAATTTGAATAAAGTCTGCGACAACAAAGGTAGGCCTTCTAACGACATCGGAAGTCTAACACAGCAAGTCTATTACAGCGAAAGTAATTTTGTCTAAGTACCTGAGAAATAACATGCTTAAAAAAGTCAACACGAATGTTGGTGAGCTATAGTTTTATTGTAACAATAAAATAATGTAGATCACGAGATTTTTGTATTCAAAACAGTATGAAAAGTATATGCTTAACCGTGGGCACTTGGTAACTAACTTAACAAAGAAATATATATATCACCCCCTAAAAGTACACTTGGCGAGTGCATTAAAATAGACGAAGTATTAAACACCCGTTGAATTCTAGCGCTACTAGCCCGAGTGGGGATGTCAAACCCTATGGATCCATATATAAGATTCGCGTCTACCGGTTCATAAACCAATAGTTAAACGTTACCGAGCTGAGGAGAAAATTTGTGCCGTTATGTTACCCACACATATTTAAAGTTAAAGTACTCGTGTATAGTATGCAAAATATAAAATGCGCATGTATTCTCAGTCCCAAAAATAGTTAGAGTAAAAAGGGTGCTATAACTCACAGTGAATGCTCAGTATAGTAAACAGTGCGTAAACATAAGCAAGTAAGGTGGTCGATCCAACGAGCACTCATCAAGTTGCTAAGTCAGTAATCATGTCTAGATAAGTTCCGAATGAAGTTTAAAGTAAGTCGAGTGACATCATCATCATCAATCATCATCAATCACCAAAAGAAAAGTCGTTTAACAAAAGTAAATACTGGTTTAGAAGGCTGACTTAGGACAGCCGTTGTGCCCTCTATACAAACTCAATTGACGAGTGGTTAGTGGCCAAGGCTCCATTTGTGAGTCCTTTAACCGCTGCCAAATTTCCAGATCTGAACTCAAGGTTGTCAAGCCGTGGCGACAGTCTGAGCGAGAACAGGTCAGAAATTTCAGCACGTCGTTACATGGTAGTAGTAAGTTTCTTTTGACCATAACTCCTAAACCGTATATCGAATTTAGGTGAGTATTAAACAAAAAGTTATCTACACAAACTAAACTTTTTGAAAATCAATTTTCCAGAAATATCAGGTATTGGTTCAAATACAAAAAAAACAGTAGTTTGTTCTCCGGTGGGTTTCTTAACTCATGATGCTTATCATGGTTCTCATCCTTGATGCATTTAAGCTTCAAGTGTACAACTCTAGATACTTTTGCTTCATTTTTGTCAAGCTTTAACCATCAGCACACTTATTAACATTAAATGAAAAGAAAAACCAACTCTTTAAGAGTTTCATGCTACACGATGAACTAAAGTTACATCCTTAGCATTAAGCATTATTTCTTATCATCTTTATATAAGTTTATGTGCCTTTATCATATGTAGATGATAAAGACTTGATTTTTATCACCATAAAAATCATAAAAAGGTTACAAGTAAATGAGATCTACAACAAAACTTAGATCTCAAGTATTATGAAACTCTAAGCTAGAAAGCTTGGATTCTTGCAAGATTAATGAGACCATAAGCTAGAAAGCTTGGATCTAAACAAGATATATGAGACCATAAGCTAGAGAGCTTAGATCTAGTAAAAGTAATGAGATCAAAAGCTAAAAAGCTTAGATCTAAACAAAATGGTGAAACCCTAAGCTAGAAAGCTTGGATCTCTAATGTTCTTGTAGATCGTTAAAGCATAAAGCTAGATCTACAAGTTTTATGAAGATCACAAATACAAGTTTTGATCTTTTAACAAAAGTAAAGTAATTTAAACAAGTAAAGAAAGCTAGAGAGCTTGAATCCTTCAGGTTCTTGCAACAAGAGTTTCGTGGATGAAAAGAAGATACAAGTTATAAAACTTGATCTTGAAACAATAATGATGATGATGAATTTCGTTGATGATGGTGAAGAAGGAAAGAAGAAAAGCTTGCAAAATCAGAGAGAAGTTAGAGTAAGAAACTAGAGAGAAGAGTATATGTGCAAAATGAATTAGTGAATGAAGGGGTCTTGTATTTATAGGCAAGAAATCACAAAACAAGACACCGAATGGTGGTGATGGTGGGGGACACCAAAACCTACAGTTTTGAAGGGTGGGGAAGTGGTGGTCCATGGTGGTACAAAAGTGAGGTGGTGATGTTGGGTGACATGGTGCATGGTGCCAAAATGTGTAAGGGTGGTACAAGCATGCATGCATACACTTTTATCTTATGTCTTAATGGATTATCTGAAGCTTAATGGGTTCATTAACTTATTAAGATGGGCTTATTAATTAACCCATTAACTAGAGTAGGGTGGGCCCTGGTAATCCTAGTCCAATTAAGATGAGCCCAAGTAATTAACAATTCACTAAACATAATTAAGCAAATGACGAACTAAGTAATTGTCATTAAGAAATAATAATTAGGATTAAGTAGTCATAATACTCCAATTATGATCAAAGTTTAATGTATACCAAGTACGTATCTCGTTCTAAATGACTAGTGACACTAACGGTCATAGAAGCATTCAAGGTTCAAGTTAAGTAATTAATCACTTAATGACACGTTGTAAGGTATTAACAAGAGTAATTAGCATGGATAATGACTCCAGAATATTACCTAGCTTAGTACGCTCATATACGCAGATTCGTGAAAGTATAGGTATAAATATAAGTCGAAAAAGTCGGGTCGTTACACAATGTACTTTGAGTACGACTTCTTTTTTGAATGAGAGCAGTCACATGATGACTTATCTTTGCACTTGATTTGGATATGCTTATCATTGCAGGAAGCACCAAGACGTTTTCCTGTCTTTTCAAATTCAGCAAGGATTTTTTTATGATTTCACCAATTTTAACAATGCATTAAGGATCAGCTGGTATAGTCCTCCTAGTGATGTTTGTGCTATCGTGAAATTTCTCGTCTCTAAAGACATGTATGCTTCATTCTCGAGCGATTCTGGAAATGAGTTCAGAAAGACTTGTTTGAGGTTTACATCATCAGCCCCTTGCAAACAATAAAATCTTTCGGGCATGCGATTGTTGTGCTTTTCAGGGTCTTTTCTTTTGAAAGAACGACACTTCATTTTTAGGAATTCTTCTCTTGCAAGAATAGTGTGTTCCATTGGGTTACCAATGAATTCATATTAAATGATATCCATAAATTGCTCAGGGGATTGAGATTGTTGGATATTGAGCTGTCGATATTCATCGAGACTAAGATACCAATCACGTAGGCGTCCTTGGAGCCTTGTAATGAATCTTTTGATTACCATTTTAATGGAATAATACTGTAATTCAGCAGAGCACCATGTCAGCATTTCAACACTTCTTTCTGTCCATTTGGAGGGTGGGATATCATCGAAAGTAAATGATTGTTTAGCATCTGATCGGGGAAAACCATTAAATTCTCCCAGGGTGGTTCTGGATGCTACATCATTGGCTACTTTTTCAAAAAGTCTGGTATCACTATAAGTGGTTTGTTCAGGATCTGTCATGAACAAATGCTCAAAAGCATCAATAGGATTGAAATCATCATCTTCATCATCGGATGATTGGGTAGCGATTGGTCCTACTTTTTCTGTCACGAGCCTACTTTTTTCGTTATCTTTTATCGTTATCTTTTACCGTTTATTATTTAACGTCCGTTAATTATTATTCGTGCCACGTCATTTCTATTACCTATATTATTATTATTTTGTAATAATATATTAATTAATATGTGTTATATGAATATTTATATTCGTATTTAAAATTGTACGTGCCTACGTGTCGTGGATTTCTATCCGGCGAATCTTTTTGGTTTTCAAACCAACGGTCAGACTTTTGAGATTTTCGAATTCCAATTATTTTAAATATGATATTTTTATGTCATATGAATATATATAGTATTTATATATTTTATTTACCGTGTGTGTGTTATCTCTCCGAATATTTAACATTTAATCGCGTAGCGGTGTTTTCGCGTTTTGGGTTTCGTTCGAGCATTCGGGCCACAATCTAATTAACATTTTATCACTTTGGGCCAATAGAGCCCACCCCTTGTGTGGAATTCGGCCGAACATGGCCATACCCCCTCCCATTTTATTTTATTTTCATTACTTACATTTAGAACTCATTTCTCATTTAATCATTTTCCCTAAACCTAAAAACTTTCTTTCTCTCCTCCCTTTTGTTCTTTGAGCCATCACCAACCACCACAAAATCATCATCATCTTCATCAATTTTTTGATCATTTCAAAGGGCTTTTGGTGTAATCGGATTGCTCTCATCTTTCTCTACGCGCTCATACCTTTCGTTTCTCGATTAGGGTATAAACCCTAACCCAAGATTTTTCATTTTTATTTAATTGATGTTAAAGCTAAGGGGTATAAAATACTATTAAATTTTACAAGGAAAAACTATTAAATACGTTACAAATTACACAAGTTTTAATTATTTATTTACAAATGGGATATACCTAAACCTTGCTACAACACTATAGGCAGTGTACCTAATCGTAGAGTAGTATAGTTTTTAGTAAGTCCGGTTCGTTCCACAGGGAGCGGGCTTATTGCACACTATATTTTTAAACAACTATATTTGTACAAAATATATATAATTATATATAATAATATATAAAAGGGGGTTTACCGTTTAATGACCGGTTTGTCGATTTATATTTTAAGCGAAGCGTATAGTAAATGACGATATTTAAATAACAATATAAAATAAATAACAATAATTAAAATGACAATAAATAAAAGTACGAGGAAATATGAAATAAAATATATTATGCTTATTTAAACTTCCATAACCATGATGTTTGACGTGTTGATTTTAGTTTTATGCCCATGGGTTAATTGTCCTTTGTCCTGGATTATTTAATATGTCCGTCTGGTTTTTATCCATAACAGTCCATCAGTCATAAATTTAAAGTGCGAGTGTCCTCGTCAAATTATCCTTATTCCCGAAGTCAAATATTCCAACTAATTGGGGACTTAAACTGTAACAAGGTTTTAATACTTTGTTTAATAATTACACTAGGATATCAACTGCGTGTAACCCAAGGTTTTAATACTTTGTTATCAATTATGCCAAGTGTCCTTGTACATAATTTCACCCCTGTTTTAATAATTCCATAGACTATTAATCCATTCCCGTGTCCGGTTAAATGAACGATTATTCGTACATATAAATACCCCGCCCATCGTGTCCGATTGAGTGTATATGGTTATTTATAGGGACGTCCAATTGTAAATCTTTATATTAAAATTAACAAACTATCATTTAGTTAAACAAATATAAAGCCCATTAATAGCCCATAGTCTAATTTCCACAAGTGTCGCTCTTTTGTCCAAACCCCAATTATGGTACAAAGCCCAATAACCCAATTTTAGTATTTTAGCCCAACATCATGATTACTTCGTCTTAAATAAGCATAATAATAACTTAAGTACGAGACATTAATTTAAAAAGGAGAACATAGCTTACATTGATTATTTATCGCGTAGTGGTACACGGACAGAACTTCGACTTTAAAACGCGTAAAATAACTTTTACATAACCCAAACTAATCTAATATAAAACTACACTATACTATACTATATATATATATATATATATATATATATATATATATATATATATATATATATATTTATTATTATAGAGGAGTATTATTATTTTTTTGTGTTTAAAACTCGCAGAATTCGTGACCTTTTATAGGCATTTTGGAATTTGGCAGCTCCGCGAGTCGTGGAGTTTTAAGCCTTCAAACTCCGCGAGTCGTGGAGTTTGAAAATCCAGCTCACATAATTTTGGATCATTGCTTGTCGACGTTATTAAATAATAATATAATATATATATAATTTTAAGAATTATTTAAATATTATATTTTATTTATGTGCATAGTTGACTTGTAATTTTTGCACCGTTGCGTCGCGCGTTGAGAGTTGACTCATGTCCCGGTTCCGGATTTTCGAACGTCCTTGCGTACAATTTAATATCTTGTACTTTGCGTTTTGTAACTTGTACTCTTGTCATTTTTAGACGTTTTTCATCAATAAATTGAACCTTTTGAATTGTATCTTGTACATTTGAGCTTTTTGGACGTTTGTGTCTTCAAATCTTCGTTTTCGCCTTTTGTCTTCGTACTTATTTATTTAAAAAATTACAATGAAAATATAATACAATTACATATGAAAACCTATTATTTAGGAGGGATATTACTATGAAATATATGTTCCTTTTTAGCCTTATCAAATATCCCCACACTTGAGCGTTGCTTGTCCTCAAGTAATACAGAACTTGAATTAAAAACATACATGAATCACTTTTTTATTCATCACACTTTGTACATCAGTGATTTTGATATGGTGGTATAAACAATGATAGTAACGATAGAACCATGGTTAAAGGTGGGTGTGTCATCCACAGTTGCCTCGAGTTTAGGTCAACGACACTTGCAATCAAATAGCCGATTTACTTTCAGTTTCTAAAGCAAAGTGCACATTTGAAAGGCGGTTTACAGTCCCACATGACTATGAAAATTTAGATCCGTTAGAAAATTGGATCTTTATGAAAACATTTGATCTTTTGAAAATTCAATCTAGCTTTTACCCTAGACAAGTTTTCAGGAATAACCCTTCACCGGTGTTTGCAAAATATTTTTGCGGGTTGTGTGGGTTTCAGATTTGAAAATTTTAGCTCAAAACTTATGGTTTCGTGTCACCCACTTGCTAACCTTGTATTAGGAAAGCAACACGTCCAGTTTACTTGTCCCGTATATTATCTTTCGGCAAACTACCGTCCGGTTGTAAAGGAAAGCGATGAACAAGCAACTGTTAAGGCAATGTCTAATGACATGCATTTGATTATGGTCCAAAAACGTGTCGGATGCTATTACTATCCTTTGTAGGAGCAATAGTAAAGATCATCCTATGATTTTTCGGTCTGGCACAAGGTCCTGTCTTTGACCATGCTATGCAACCACCGTTCTTACGGTTGACACCCGATTTGGTTCAGGTGACCTAATGAATTCTAGGTGAATTCCTAGGATTTTACGTTCAATGGTAATGAACGCATTGAAAATGGGTTTTTAGAAAACAAATCGGTTTGTAATTTTGATCAAAATATTTTCTCGTTCAAGCTCGAGTTTAGATATCATTGAATTCCATGAGTTTGAATTCTCAATCTTTAAGGTCAATCTCAAGGATTGAGTAGTATCAGTCTTAAAAGCTGATTTTTAATCTTTAAGAAGATTATCCTTTCTGGGGATCTGATTCATTAGTCTTATCCGGCTAATTTGCATGGTGCCCCCCCATTGTACGAGATAAATCCTTCTCATGGTTAGGATAAATCTGACCACCTGGCGACCCTGTTTGATGCTGAGGTTCGTGGATTTCATGCTGATTTTAGTGATGACTTTTCTAGATTTTTCGTCAACCTACAGCTGGTCTGAACGACAACTTCTTGACCTAAATCAAGAAGCGCGTGTCTTTTTCGGAAGACTTTACTTTCTTTTAATGATGGAATTGATTCATCGTGTAGATCCATTTTTTCTTTTCTTTCATCGGGTAAAACAGTTAATTTAGTCTAAAACAAAAGTACCTGCAATAACTTTACGGAAACATGTGATAGATAATTTTTTATTGAATAACTTGGTATATTCTCCCCACACTTGGCTTTTATTTATTATGTTTTTTGCCTTTTTATTCTCTTATATTCCATTTTAAATGAATTCAAGCGTTTTGGGTTGTTTCTCAATTTATGTCCTTTCCGAGGTAACGATAATTTCGGTATTAACACCTAGTTTTCATCGTTCATAAATATTTATAAACATGATTTTGAATTCATTTAGTTGAAAATTTTTCAAATTTTAACAAAATTTGGCAAATAAAACCAAGTGTAAACCCGAGAGAATTTATAACCCTTCCCCACACTTAAGATCACGCAATGCCCTCATTTGCATGAAATCAGACTATAATTATAAATTCATGAGGGTGATTAGTGTAGAAAGTAGTTAAAGATACCATAAAATTGCAGGTTGATAGATGGTGCACCTCATCGTTCATTCCTTCTTGTTTTATCACACATGTTTTTCTTCAAAAACGGTTGCTTTTCTGAACTGTTTGATAATTTTTGAAAATGCATCTTTTACCCTAATCGGGTATTTTTATTAACGAGTTATGCACTAACCTGAACCCCTAATTTAACGTTAAGTGGGGTTAAACTTCCCCACACTTAGCTGACGACATGTGAAGTCGGTAGAATAAGTTCCACGAATTAAAATAGTGAGCCAGTTATTTACATCTCTGGTGGTGTATAATATATCAATGGGTTTAAAGTTTAGACCCACCCGATCGTCACTACTTAATTCTTTTTTAAATGTAGCGTTTAGTAAATGGATATGTCTCTTTTCTGGTTCTTGGTCAAATGGATCTATATACACCGACATACATATTTCTATAGGGTGGACAATTCCTAACATTTCCTTCCTTTTATTCTTGGAATCAAAGTTTTCACCTCTATTACCCAATTGGGTGAAATTCGAGGTGTCATTATCTATTACAGCTCGTAGTTCATCTTCGGTAGATGACTCGTCTATTGAGAATATTGGGTTGGAAGGTTGTGGCTGGATTGAAGCAAATTCTTCTTCATTAACGGTCCTTATTGGTTTCTCCACTTTGGTCTCGGGGGTAAAATTTTCAACGTTATTGTTTTCCCATGAGTACCAATTTGTCACCCCTTCTTCTTCATCCATTGATGGATCGATGATTTCGTCAGTAGAGGCTAATGTGTAGGGATGTTTGGTTAGATGAAGATATATATAAAATTCGTCGAAAACCGACTCCCGGGGCTCAAGTTATGACCCGACGAACGTTTAATTAAACTTATAGTTATAAAATTTGAACTTATGAGATAAATAATGATTTTCATTATTATTAAATTACTTATGATATAAAAGTAATTATTTTAATTGAAGACTTATGATATATATATTTATTATATCATTTATTAATTACATTATGATTTAATTATACTTTTAATTAAACTTATGATTAATAATACTTTTATTATTAATGCAAAATACTTATGATAAGTATTAAACTTATGTTATGAGATTATTATAATAAGACTTATAATAAAGATTAATTAATTATTTTATTATTATAAGGCTTAGTTATTATTTAATTATAACTTAATTATTAAATACTTATAGTTTCATAATTATAATTAAATACTTATGATATGATTAATAATTCATTATTAATTAATAATACTTATGATATATTTTAAAATCTATTATTAATTAATAATACTTATATTATGATTAATATTTAATTAATTAATTAAATACTTATGTTATATTAGTTATATCATTTAAACTTATGTTAACTTTAATAATTCAATTTAATTTAATTAAACTTATGATATGACATAATTATACATATATGACTTTAAATAACATTATAACTTATATTATTAATATAATATACACTTTAAAATTCAAGGTTGACTAAGTTTGACCAAGGTTGACTTTTGAGTTGACTTTGACTTTCAGTTGACTTTTGTTGACTTTCTAATTAAGGAAACTTTCCTAAGTTAAAAACTTTCCAAAAATAGCAACTTTCTAAATATGGAAACTTTCCAAAAATAGAAACTTTCTAAAAATAGAAACTTTCCAAAAATAGAAACTTTTTAAAAATAGAAAGTACGTGTTATACGCTGTCCTGATCATACCGAAACATACTGAGTGTTGTTCTATGTTTACTTGCAACAAGTACTATACCTATCATACTAAGACTTGGCCTAAGATAGTTATTTATATCGACCTGCTTTATTTATAGGCCGGCGTTGTGATCATTCTTGATAACTTTATCTTTTGCTGCTCTCGTTTCTGTGTTATTACTTCGATTCCGTTAAGGTGAGTTATAGTCCCATTTTTCTATTTTATATCTTTTGGGATGAGAATACATGCATTTTATTTTTCATATTGGACACAAGTGAAAATTGGTTTAAATTATTCATTGTGAGTCGAACAAAAATATTCTTTAATCTGGTAATTGTAATCACTGGTTTCTACTGGTGAACGCGAATCCTATGGATAGATTTATCGGGCCTGACAGCCCCATTTCGTGCTAGTCGCGCTAGCAGTTTATAAGCGGAATGTATTAGTACTTCGTATTTTGGAAGATACACCTGTTCAGTGTATATTTATGGTTTTGTTAAGGGTATGGAATTGTTAAGTGATTACCAGGTGGCTCACGGGTTAATGGAATAATGTTTTACATGTTTTCGAGCAAATAATTTTTGTGGTCCAAAATGAGTCTTTATGTTTTCAAACATAAATCTTTATGGTTTAAATTAAATATTGTTTGCAATGATTAAACCTATAATTCACTCAACATTTTTGTTGACAGTTACTCACATGTTTTATTCTCAGGTTCATGATTGATTGCTTCCGCGGTGCTTAGAGAGTCTGCATATTTATGATGGCAGCTTTTGTTAAACATTATCTTGCATTCTATTTTGATACATTAAATTGTGGGTGTTTGTTGACATTGTTTTGGTCAACTTTTGGTTAATTATTTATGTATGGTTTTTCTAAACTTACATATTTTTGTAGGTTTCCTTTATAGGAAATCATTTTAAATAAAGAATGCAAGATTATTTATTAAATTCATTTAGAGTTATGATCAAGCTGTGGGATCAAGATAACGATGGTCGTCAAGTGTACTTTGACGAGTCGTGAAAGTAATGGTCGGCGGTATAAGATGATTAGATCATGTGCGGAATATCGTTGAAGGGGAGGCCTGGTGAAACAACCCAACCCGTATTAAAACCGGCCCATAAAATTTTTTCCATTTAATACGCGTTAAATAATACTTTAGGTCCCAATTGTGCTTCCATAAACATCTTTAATACAATAGAAGGTTTAATAAACCGTAAAACATTTAATACATTGCTTAATTATCCAAACGGACATACACGACCCGACTAGTTTAGTTTCCAACCAAAACCGAGCATGGTGATTTGGGACTACGCTACCCAAATCCTAATCGAATACAAAAGCAAGATCTTCTAAGCAACCTAGCCAAGATCTCTAATCCCCAAGCTTACCCGAGCCGCCAAGCATGCAAACCTATAAAAATATCAACAACGAGAGGGTAAGCTAACGCTTAGTGAATGATAATATACTACATACATATATATGTATAAAATGGACACGCCACACAAATATCAAATACCGCATACCGAAGCATCCATGTATAAGGCAACTACACTAAGCATACCGTACGATCTCTAAGCAACGAGCTAAAGATACATCAACAAAATATAAGTTCACCAACGACAAAGTGAACAATGCCAATAAGCTACACCCGGAGGGTTAGCTACAACACAACATTACATTAATATATATAACAATATAAAACGAGTAAGGTTAACCCTTCAACCCAATACCGAGAACCAAGTACCACAATGAAGATTGGCCGAACTACACGAGCCTTAGTAATCCGAACCCACACGAGATTACTATCTTCGCAACATCGAGGTTGGCCGAACTACACGAGCCTTAGTAATCCGAAACCACACGAGATTACTACCTCAATAAGATGACCGAACTACACGAGTCACCATGAATCCGAACTACACGAGATTCACTTCTCAACATCAAAACCCACGGTCACGGGATTATAAAATCCACCACATCGGGGTCATCCACTTCGCAACAATATAAACCCTTCGCCATTGGGGTTATAACATCCAAATCACAACCACGTGTGATAACGTACACACAAGCGTGTACCTCACCAAAGGTGGTCAACCAAAACACACAAACGTGCCAATTGGACCTATACACAAGTCCATCAATCCACCTATATGTGAAGTGAGCTCTATAACCGAGAACCACTTCACCCGACCCGCACCCATCCTACACATACATATTTATATAGGATATTAACACTCACCTCGTCGCCTTGAAGAAAAGCTTCCAAGTAATCCGCAACTCGTCAATGGAAAGTACCTAATCCATTATCACAAATTCAACAACACACTTAGATTGGATTTACAAACCAACCCAATTCGACACTTAGTGCACATTCGACCCAAATGCACCTCCAAGGATAAACCGCATCCAAACTAACCAATAATCACTAACAAAAGTGATAATGGTCCTAATATGCCAATTAAACCCAAACACAAGTGTTAAACACTTATCGTTCTCAAAATCGCCCATAAACCCTAATTTTGACCCATAAGGTCAAAATCTCACCATTTACAAGTTTTAACACCAAAACACCTTTAACTCGGTTTAATACTTCAACTTAATCCATTTTAAGTTTATAAACCTCATCGAATCGACATTCGGGTCATAATCCTCAACAAACCCTAATTTTGACTCTAGTCAAAATTAGTCAACCACGAAAACCCTAAAAGTCTCCATAACACCAATAATCACTAATGCTAGTGATTGTACACCATTCACAAGTCTTAAACATGGTTAAATCATTAACCAACCCAAAACCCGACATTAACAACAATAAACCCGAATCTTGGTGTTAACCTTCAATTAACAACTAAATGGGTTCTATCTATGAATCATACAATCAAAAGCCCCAAAATTGAATGATGAACACAAGAATGAAATTCGGAGTTAGAGCTTACCACTAGTATCACTGTGTAGCTAAGAACGAGGAGAACAAACTAGTCAACTATGCCAAAGATCAAATCCCGCTTCTTCCTTTCCAAAAATCCCTTTGAAATCAAATGGGTGTTTGAGTTTTGAGAGAAAAATGAAAAGAAAAGGAAAATGAAATTAGGAAAATGAATGAGTGGATGAGGTTAAAGCCTCAAATCTGGCTCAAACGTGAAAAGACCAAAATTCCCTTGCTTCTCATGTAATATTACAAAAATCCGGCACCAGTTTGCCCAGAATGCCGCGCCGCAGCCTTAAATGTCACGCCGCGACATTTGCCTAGTTCTGGGATCTTTTTTATCATACTTCTGATCTCAATTTTAGTCCATTGCCGCGCCGCGGCCTACTTTGTCGCGCCGCGACACAAAGCACGATCTGAGTCTTTTTCTCCTCACACAAGACTTACACTAGAAAATGTCCCGAACCCTTCATACGCCTATCGTACATACCCAATTCACCTATAAATCATGTACGGGGAAAAATAGGGTGTTACAACTCTCCCCCACTTAGATTCGATCACGTCCTCGTGATCCTAGTCACTTAACCAAACGGACCACACTTCACGGTCCTCAAACATAAGTCCCAACCGACTTTCCTAAGCAATTCTTCCCACTGAATTGCCCTTGACAACTAAATCGTCACCCGCGATTTATCAAATCCACAATCCAAGCACTAAAACCATGCTCAATCCCTCACATCGGGAAAAACTCAACCAATCTCGAACCGAGATATCAACCCCCTAGCGTACCATTACCAAGTACAATGCTAAAAGCAACCAAGTCTCAACCTAAGGTCAACAACCCGAAACGATGAAGACCGAACCAAGTGAATCCTTACGGATAACACCAAATCACTAACCATCCATTGTAGTGCGCAACACAACCAATACGCAACTACCGTAACATCATAATCCAACGGCTAAAACCGATAGCGCCCAAAACGACTATGGAAATGCAAATCTCAAGGTGTACAAAATCGACTATTGTCACACCCGTAACAACACGTGAGCGAAACACGGCTATCGCATCACTAATCATACAACATGGTCCTCACGACCCCACCATCGGCGTATAAAACAACCGATAGATCACACCACATGGTCCTTACGACCCCACCATTGGTGTATAAAACAACCAATAGATCACAACACAACATGGCCGAAACAACCCGAGCCTAAACACATATGGAGGATGGTCGAAACAACCCGAACCTTAGTGAATTCGCACAACCCGAAATTCACCAACCCAATCCATATATCTCACCACGAAATGACCGCACAACCCGAGTCATCGTGAATACGCGCAACCCGATATTCACTACCACCGCCACATAGTATAATCGAAGATGGCCATACAACCCGAGCCTTAGTGAATCCGAACTACCCGACATTCACTACCTCAAACCATGTGTCCAACCAACAGGGACAAACGTACTACCCGAAATATTGTGAATACGAACAACCCGTTATTCACGTCCCACAACACAACTCAAGAATGGTACTCTCATTTCCCACCGGTACTCGCATTTCCCGATAATGTTATGCCATGCCGACGTAACACTACTCCCTTGATGAAGTCAGCGGACCCCGAAGGTCATGCTCCACCAATCTCAACACCGGATGAAGTCAGCGGACCCCGAAAGTCATGCTTCACCGATATAACATCACGCTCATGATGAAGTCAGCGGACCCCGAAGGTCATGCTCCACCAATCGCATACTCCCATGATGAAGTCATCGGACCCTAAAGGTCATGCTTCATCAATCACCAATACCATGATGAAGTCAACGGACTCCGAAAGTCATGCTTCATCAATCAACGCTCTTTTGGCCTCGAACGACGAGTAGCGTAACATCGCGCTCTGCTACGCCATAGTGAATCCTAACGGATACCACTAACCATTCACACACTCGAGCAAGAACCACCTATATCAAACATAGGTACAAAACAATAATTCTCTAGAAAAGAATCCGACACACACCTCCCTTAACTGAAGGATTTCACCTTGCTCACCAAACACGTCCATTATCTCTCAACGAGATTTACCACATTACCACCTCGGTGATAATTCAAATTCAAACCATAAGTACAATTTATCCGAAATTGTAATCTACCACAAATCTGCCAAAACCAGGTCTCGACAACATTTTTCGGATCTACCAAAAGCATCATCCGAAATCTCACACTAAAACTTCCTCGTGCGGAAGTGTAACTCCCCCACTTGGAACTACGTTCCATATCCGCACCTCGTACAACCGTACAATGCTACCAAAGGTAGACTTTACCAACAATTGGGTTCACACGACCCATCACCATCTCTTGCTCCAGCCTTGAGCACACGAAGGATTTCAATCAATCCTTAAACACTTCGAACAAAAAGTGTACCACAATTACACAAACTATACCCTCGCAATCATCCAATTGCTTTAGTTTGTCAGAGTTCAACCCAGTCACTCATGTACCTAAGGGTTTCTCCGATACCCTAAGTACAACGTAACCGCATCACCATCGGAGTCAAACACCACGCTAGTAGGTATGAAAGAGGCACCTAATGTCGCGTCACGTAGACTCCTTCACCAACATACATCGAGATCAAACACTCGATCTTTTTCAGGTTCCAATTCACCCGACGAACCTCATGGTTCATCAACTTCAACACGAAAGCGAACACGCTCTTAACAATCGAACACCAAAGCCCATTCCCAAGGCTTGGTAGAAACATTTCCCAATATTAAGGAATGCTTGGTTGCACCAAGTCTTATGCCCTTCGTCCAAAAATCAAACATCATCATAGGGTACTTCCATTAGGAACGTCACCCATAACAACACTATGCACAACACAATGCATTTAACAAATCCGAACTTAAACGCCACATAAATAAATATTCAAATGACATATTTATTAAAACGAAACGTACCTCAACGTCTCCTTGTGGCATTCGCCACCGCCAACTCGGGACAATCCGGCTTGCGATGCCCCTCCTTATGACAATAGTAGCACATCCCGTCATCACTTCTCGGCATTGTGCACTCCCACAACTTGTGGCCACTAACACCACAATTGAAACATCTAGGTGCACGAGAATCCACCGTGCCTTTTCCCACATTACCTCTACTCGCACTTGCACCCTTATTTTTCTTACCCGGGGCGCCGTACGAATCAACCCTCCTCTTACTTGAAGATTCACACATCTTTGATCGTGTATACGACTCGAAATCCCTAACCAAGTTGAATAATTCCTCAAACGATTTTGCTTGACCCCGACTAATTTTACTTTTCAAGTCATCATTCATGGTCCGATATAAATCCCCCATTAACAAACGATCATTCCCCAAATACTCCGGGCAAAAACGAGCCTTCGCCATAAAGGTCGTCTTGAGAGTATTCAAATCCATAGATCCTTGTCGCAAATTTCGCAACTCATTACGCAACTCCCACAAATCGGCCGAAGTCCGGAACTCCTCGAAGAATTCCTCCTTAAACTTGTTCCACGATAAGGCCATAAACGTTTTGCCACCGACAAGATCGATCTTACCATCCAACCAATCCCTTGCCCTGCCCCGCAACAGACTAGTAGCGAGTCTCGTCTTTTTCTCGAGAGGGCATTCAATAGTACGAAAACACCCTTCGACATCCGAGATCCAAGCTGTGCTTACCAAAGGATCCGGTTTCCCGTCATACATCGGGGGTTTAGTCCTCGTGAAGCTCTTAAGACAACGCTCCATTTCACCACTACCCCAAAATTCGGAATACTTCCTATCCATTTCTTCTCGAAACGCACTCATTTGCTCCGCAACGGTGGCCGCAACTCTAGAGTTAAACTCCTCGTCATTCGTCTCGATCTCATTTCGCGTCGTCATTCTAAAGAATGCAAAATGATTAGTCCACGAACGTATAAAACAACACGCATAACACCGCCCCATCTTACTCAACACTCGTCGTACATCACTTGTTAGACACGATTTGCACCCGTAATAAGGTTTGCAAGTCCTTATTACGCACACACGTCGTCTCAACTTGTTAGTACAACGACCGCCTCGCTCGATGATATAACCA
Source organism: Rutidosis leptorrhynchoides (assembly GCF_046630445.1). Taxonomy (NCBI): domain Eukaryota; kingdom Viridiplantae; phylum Streptophyta; class Magnoliopsida; order Asterales; family Asteraceae; genus Rutidosis; species Rutidosis leptorrhynchoides. The sequence goes on along the minus strand of NC_092337.1, from coordinate 337,382,283 downwards.
ACACAACGACGATTCCACGTGATATAAACACACGCGAGAATTATTATCACAACACAATAAAATATTAATAATGTCTGCATTACTAATATAAACGTTAGTTTACCTACAAACAAGGCACTAACTACAACTCATTCTGATCCGTAATCCTACAAGTCCCGCAACAATTAAGCACACACACAAAAGTCTAAGTCTAGGCACCTATCTCAAGTCACCTAAATCCCTTAGACCATGCTCTGATACTGTAGTGACCCGAACTTTTCCATGTTTATATATATTAATTGAGATTGATATTTACATGATTAAATGTTTCCAACATGTTAAGCAATCAAACTTGTTAAGACTTGATTAATTGAAATATGTTTCATATAGACAATTGACCACCCAAGTTGACCGGCGATTCACGAATGTTAAAACTTGTAAAAACGACATGACGATATATATATGGATATACATATGGTTAACATGAGATTATGATAAGTAAGTATCTCCATAAGTATATTAACAATGAGTTATATACATATAAACAAGACTACTAACTTAAGGATTTCGAAACGAGACATATATGTAACGATTATCATTGTAACGACATTTAAATGTATATATATCATATTAAGATATATTAATATATCATAATATCATGATAATATAATAATTTAACATCTCATTAGATATAATAAACAATGGGTTAACAACATTAATTGAGATCGTTAACTTAAAGATTTCAAAACAACACTTACATGTAACGACTAACGATGACTTAACGACTCAGTTAAAATGTATATACATGTAGTGTATTTAGATGTATTAAAATACTTTTGGAAGACTTCAAGACATATATCAAAACACTCATACTTAACGAAAATGGTTACAGTTACTTTCCCATTCTTTTCTTTCATCAAGAATTCTAGTCGTATTCTTACCCGTATTATACACAGCTTCAAAACGTACTTACGATGGGTATATACCAATAGGAACTAGCATCGGATTCCACTCTTGATTATGTCATGTATGACTAATCAATTTTAACTTCTACCATGAGCTAGTCGACTAACTAGAACTCCTTTTAACCCCACTCACCACTCACCAATTACCACTCATCATTCACTCCATTTCACTTCCAATTCTCTTTCTAATTCTCTCTCAACACACACACACACACACTATTATGAACGTATTTTTCCAGTAGTTAATCATCATCTTCATCAAAAATCACTTCAAGAATCAAGCTATAATCATCATAGGAAGAACACTTCAAGAACACTTCAAAAATTCCTTCAAGTTTACTAATTTACTTCCAAGCTTTCTAATCCATTCCAAGTAATCATCTAAGATCAAGAAACCTTTGTTATATACAGTAGGTTATCTTTCTTATTCAAGGTAATATTCATATTCAAACTTTGATTCAATTTTTATAACTATAAACTATCTTAATTCGAGTAAAAATCTTACTTGAACTTGTTTTTGTGTCATGATCCTACTTCAAGAACTTTCAAGCCATCCAAGATCCTTTGAAGCTAGATCATTTCTTGTCAATTCCAGTAGGTTTACCTACTAAACTTGAGGTAGTAATGATGTTCATAACATCATTCGATTCATATATATAAAACTATCTTATTCGAAGGTTTAAACTCGTAATCACTAGAACATAGTTTAGTTAATTCTAAACTTGTTCGCAAACAAAAGTTAATCCTTCTAACTTAACTTTTAAAATTAACTAAACACATTTTCTATATCTATATGATATACTAACTTAATGATTTAAAACCTGGAAACACGAAAAACACCGTAAAACCGGATTTACGCCGTCGTAGTAACACCGCGGGCTGTTTTGGGTTAGTTAATTAAAAACTATGATAAACTTTGATTTAAAAGTTGTTATTCTGACAAAATGATTTTTATTATGAACATGAAACTATATCCAAAAATTATGGTTAAACTCAAAGTGGAAGTATGTTTTCTAAAATGGTCATCTAGACGTCGTTCTTTCGACTGAAATGACTACCTTTACAAAAACGACTTGTAACTTATTTTTCCGACTATAAACCTATACTTTTCTGTTTATATTCATAAAATAGAGTTCAATATGAAACCATAGCAATTTGATTCACTCAAAACGGATTTAAAATGAAGAAGTTATGGGTAAAACAAGATTGGATAATTTTTCTCATTTTAGCTACGTGAAAATTGGTAACAAATCTATTCCAACCATAACTTAATCAACTTGTATTGTATATTATGTAATCTTGAGATACCATAGACACGTATACAATGTTTCGACCTATCATGTCGACACATCTATATATATTTCGGAACAACCATAGACACTCTATATGTGAATATTGGAGTTAGCTATACAGGGTTGAGGTTGATTCCAAAATATATATAGTCTGAGTTGTGATCAATACTGAGATACGTATACACTGGGTCGTGGATTGATTCAAGATAATATTTATCGATTTATTTCTGTACATCTAACTGTGGACAACTAGTTGTAGGTTACTAACGAGGACAGCTGACTTAATAAACTTAAAACATCAAAATATATTAAAAGCGTTGTAAATATATTTTGAACATACTTTAATATATATGTATATATTGTTATAGGTTCGTGAATCAACAATGGCCAAGTCTTACTTCCCGACGAAGTAAAAATCTGTGAAAGTGAGTTATAGTCCCACTTTTAAAATCTAATATTTTTGGGATGAGAATACATGCAGGTTTTATAAATGATTTACAAAATAGACACAAGTACGTGAAACTACATTCTATGGTTGAATTATCGAAATCGAATATGCCCCTTTTTATTAAGTCTGGTAATCTAAGAATTAGGGAACAGACACCCTAATTGACGCGAATCCTAAAGATAGATCTATTGGGCCTAACAAACCCCATCCAAAGTACCGGATGCTTTAGTACTTCGAAATTTATATCATATCCGAAGGGTGTCCCGGAATGATGGGGATATTCTTATATATGCATCTTGTTAATGTCGGTTACCAGGTGTTCACCATATGAATGATTTTTATCTCTATGTATGGGATGTGTATTGAAATATGAAATCTTGTGGTCTATTATTATGATTTGATATATATAGGTTAAACCTATAACTCACCAACATTTTTGTTGACGTTTTAAGCATGTTTATTCTCAGGTGATTATTAAGAGCTTCCGCTGTCGCATACTTAAATAAGGACGAGATTTGGAGTCCATGCTTGTATGATATTGTGTAAAAACTGCATTCAAGAAACTTATTTTGTTGTAACATATTTGTATTGTAAACCATTATGTAATGGTCGTGTATAAACAGGATATTTTAGATTATCATTATTTGATAATCTACGTAAAGCTTTTTAAACCTTTATTGATGAAATAAAGGTTATGGTTTGTTTTTAAAATGAATGCAGTCTTTGAAAAACGTCTCATATACAGGTCAAAACCTCGCAACGAAATCAATTAATATGAAACGTTTTTAATCAATAAGAACGGGACATTTCAGTTGGTATCAGAGCGTTGGTCTTAGAGGACCAGAATTTTGCATTAGTGTGTCTTATCGAGTTTGTTAGGATGCATTATTGAGTCTGGACTTTGACCGTGTTTACTTGAAAAATGATTGCTTAACAAATTTTGTTGGAAACTATATATTTTTAACATGTGAATATTATGTGATATATTAATCTCTTAACGCGTTTGATATTATGTGATAGATGTCTACCTCTAGAACAAGTCCCATTGACTCACCTAATAATAATGAAGAGTCAAATGTAAATTGGAATGATTCGTGGACTGATTCACAAGTTCCCGAAGAGGAACCGGAAGAAGAGTCGGAACCAGAAGAAGAATCGGAACCGGAAGAAGAATCGGAACCGGATGAAGAAATAGAACCGGTGGGGGAAATAATAAAACGGTTAAGTAAAAGAAAATCCTCAACCAACCGACCAAGGTTAATTATGGTCAATGGTGTTTCCGCTAAGGAAGCAAAATATTGGGAGGATTACCAATTCTCCGATGAATCGGATTCTGATGAGAATTCCGATGATGTTATAGAAATTACCCCAACTAAATTTAAAAAGGCAAAAGAAAATAATAAGGGAAAGGGCATAAAAATAGAGAAATCTAATTCCAACCCCGTGAACTTTATATGTATCGTCAACCCCCGAAGTCCTTAAGTTGTAACAATGACCCGGGAACCTCTAAACCACCAGGTTTTTCTAAACCAATGTGGAAAACGAGGGCTCGTATTAGGGGAACATCATATATCCCTAGAAACTTGGCAAAACGAACCAAAACTGAAGAAGAAGAAACAAGCGAGTCGGAATAAGATAGTTGTATTCGTGTGGTGTAATATATGTAATATAGTGTGCTTATGCTTTATGATATATGTAAAAATTGCTTGTATTAATAAGTATTTTTTTATGAATCTAACTCTTGTCTATTTTACAGTATAAAAACACAAAATGGATAGACAACCCAATATTTTAAGAGACCTACCCGGAGACATGATTGATGAAATCTTGTCTAGAGTCGGTCAGAATTCTTCGGCACAACTATTTAAGGCGAGATCAGTTTGTAAGACATTCGAAGAACGTTCCAAGAATGCCTTGGTTTATAAAAGGCTTTCATTCGAAAGATGGGAGATATCACATTGGGAAATCCATAAGTTACGATGTGTTTACTTTGACGCATATATTGCGGGGAACCCAAATGCTATTTTACGCAATGGGTTAAGAAATTATTTTGACTCAATATATCCGAATATTGGACTTCGTGATTTAGAAAAAGCGGCTAACATGCAACATAAAGAAGCATGTTATGCTTACGGATTAGTAATGTTCGCTTCTCACCAAAGTGAGAACAAGAACATCGGCCTACAACTATTAAACAAAACGTTCCCACAAGTGACGGAGTCAGTAATTGGGGTAAGAAATGAGGTTTTTAGATTGTTACGGGACTGTTGGACATTACGTAACCCTCGTCCCTTTGACGACGTTACAACACGCTGTCTTATCAATGGCCATAACGGTTATGTTCCACAAGACCAAGGATGGGAAGTAGTCCTAGTAAAACCAGAATGCATGACTTGTTTCTGGACGTATGAATTACGTGTCTTTATTGCCTTTGCTGAACGACTTGTGTACTAGCTAGAATTATCTTTACAACTATCTTGTATCAAAGTTATTGTGTGCTATATTTCATGCTTTATGTAAAATAAGCGGTATTGTAAGTTTGTAAAATATTGTATAAAAGTTTGAACGCGAAATATTATTATAATCAGTTTTTCATATAGAATTGTAGTAGTTGAATTGTATATTAGCTACTAAGTATGAACTTAACGGGTAGGTACCACCCGAATTTAAACTTATAAAACGCTAATATGAAGAAAAAGCTTTTATAAATGAGTTCATATTATGCTACGAAATACTATTAACTACTCTTAATATTCTGTATGATTAACTTGTTCCATTTGACTATTTTGAAGGAAATGGCACCAACTACTCGACACACCGTGAATATGAATGAAGAGGAATTCCGTACTTTTCTAGCTTCAAACATAGCCGCAGTACAGGCTGCGCTACATACCAACAATAACCTTGGATCTAGCAGTATAAGAAATCGTGTAGGATGCACCTACAAAGAATTCACTGCCTGCAAACCTTTGGAATTTGATGGAACCGAAGGACCGATCGGATTGAAACGGTGGACCGAGAAGGTCGAATCGGTGTTTGCCATAAGTAAGTGTACTGAAGAGGACAAAGTAAAGTACGCTACGTATACCTTCACAGGTTCTGCGTTAACATGGTGGAATACCTATCTAGAGCAAGTGGGACAAGACGATGCGTACGCACTACCGTGGTCAGCATTCAAGCACTTGATGAACGAGAAGTACCGTCCCAGAACCGAGGTCAATAAGCTTAAGACAGAACTTAGAGGGTTACGAACCCAAGGATTTGATATTACCACGTACGAAAGACGATTCACATAATTGTGCCTATTGTGTCCGGGAGCATTCGAAGATGAGGAAGAGAAGATCGACGCGTTTGTGAAAGGATTACCGGAAAGAATCCAAGAAGATATAAGTTCACACGAGCCCGCCTCCATACAACAGGCATGTAGAATGGCTCACAAACTAGTGAACCAGATTGAAGAAAGAATTAAAGAACAGACTGCTGAAGAGGCCAATGTGAAGCAAGTCAAAAGAAAGTAGGAGGAAAACGGTGATAAGAATCACCAATACAACAACAACAGCAATTACAACAATAATCGCAACAATTATCCCAACAATCGCAACATCAATCGCAACTACAACAAACGGCCCAACAACAACAACAACAACAACAACAACAACAGCAACTACAACAATCATCCCAACAACAATAATAACCGCAACAACAACAATCAGAAGCAGCTATGCCAAAGGTGTGAAAAGTATCACTCGGGGTTCTGCACCAAATTTTGTAACAAGTGTAAAAGAAATGGTCATAGCGCGGCGAAGTGTGAGGTCTACGGACCAGGGGTTAATAGAACAAAAGGAACAAATGGTGTCGGAACGAGTAATGGCGGAGCAAGTAGTGTCGGAGCAAGTTATGCCAATGTAGTTTGTTATAAATGTGGAAAACCGGGCCACATTATTAGAAATTGCCCGAACCAGGAGAACACGAATGGACAAGGTCGCGGAAGAGTTTTCAATATTAATGCGGCAGAGGCACAAGAAGACCCGGAGCTTGTTACGGTACGTTTCTTATTGACAATAAATCTGCTTACGTTTTATTTGATTCGGGTGCGGATAGAAGCTATATGAGTAGAGATTTTTGTGCTAAATTAAGTTGTCCATTGACGCCTTTGGATAGTAAATTTTTACTCGAATTAGCAAATGGTAAATTAATTTCAGCAGATAATATATGTCGGAATCGAGAAATTAAACTGGTTAGCGAAACATTTAAGATTGATTTGATACCAGTAGAGTTAGGGAGTTTTGATGTGATAATCGGTATGGACTGGTTGAAAGAAGTGAAAGCAGAGATCGTTTGTTACAAAAATGCAAATCGCATTATACGAGAAAAAGGAAAACCCTTAATGGTGTACGGAGAAAAGGGTAACACGAAGCTACATCTTATTAGTAATTTGAAGGCACAAAAACTAATAAGAAAAGGTTGCTATGCTATTCTAGCACACGTCGAGAAAGTACAAACTGAAGAAAAGAGCATCAATGATGTTCCCATTGCAAAAGAATTTCCCGATGTATTTCTGAAAGAATTACCGGGATTACCCCCACATCGATCCGTTGAATTTCAAATAGATCTTGTACCAGGAGCTGCACCAATAGCTCGTGCACCTTACAGACTCGCACCCAGCGAGATGAAAGAACTGCAAAGCCAATTACAAGAACTTTTAGAGCATGGTTTCATTCGACCAAGCACATCACCGTGGGGAGCTCCTGTTTTGTTTGTCAAGAAGAAAGATGGTACATTCAGGTTGTGTATCGACTACCGAGAGTTGAACAAACTTACCATCAAGAACCGCTACCTACTACCGAGAATCGACGACTTATTTGATCAACTACAAGGCTCGTCTGTTTATTCAAAGATTGACTTACGTTCCGGGTATCATCAAATGCGGGTGAAAGAAGATGATATTCCAAAGACTGCTTTCAGAACACGTTACGGTCATTACGAGTTTATGGTCATGCCATTTGGTTTAACTAATGCACCAGCTGTGTTCATGGACCTTATGAACCGAGTGTGTGGACCATACCTTGACAAGTTTGTCATTGTTTTCATTGATGACATACTTATTTACTCAAAGAATGACCAAGAACACGGTGAACATTTGAGAAAGGTGTTAGAAGTATTGAGGAAGGAAGAATTGTACGCTAAGTTTTCAAAGTGTGCATTTTGGTTGGAAGAAGTTCAATTCCTCGGTCACATAGTGAACAAAGAAGGTATTAAGGTGGATCCGACAAAGATAGAAACTGTTGAAAAGTGGGAAACCCCGAAAACTCCGAAACACATACGCCAGTTTTTAGGACTAGCTGGTTACTACAGAAGGTTCATCCAAGACTTTTCCAGAATAGCAAAACCCTTGACTGCATTAACGCATAAAGGGAAGAAATTTGAATGGAATGATGAACAAGAGAAAGCGTTTCAGTTATTGAAGAAAAAGCTAACTACGGCACCTATATTGTCATTGCCTGAAGGGAATGATGATTTTGTGATTTATTGTGACGCATCAAAGCAAGGTCTCGGTTGTGTATTAATGCAACGAATGAAGATGATCGCTTATGCGTCTAGACAATTGAAGATTCACGAACAAAATTATACGACGCATGATTTGGAATTAGGCGCGGTTGTTTTTGCATTAAAGACTTGGAGGCACTACTTATATGGGGTCAAAAGTATTATATATACCGACCACAAAAGTCTTCAACACATATTTAATCAGAAACAACTGAATATGAGGCAGCGTAGGTGGATTGAATTATTGAATGATTACGACTTTGAGATTCGTTACCACCCGGGGAAGGCAAATGTGGTAGCCGATGCCTTGAGCAGGAAGGACAGAGAACCCATTCGAGTAAAATCTATGAATATAATGATTCATAATAACATTACTACTCAAATAAAGGAGGCACAACAAGGAGTTTTAAAAGAGGGAAATTTAAAAGATGAAATACCCAAGGGATCGGAGAAGCATCTTAATATTCGGGAAGACGAAACCCGGTATAGGGCTGAAAGGATTTGGGTACCAAAATTTGGAGATATGAGAGAAATGGTACTTAGAGAAGCTCATAAAACCAGATACTCAATACATCCTGGAACAGGGAAGATGTACAAGGATCTCAAGAAACATTTTTGGTGGCCGGGTATGAAAGCCGATGTTGCTAAATATGTAGGAGAATGTTTGACGTGTTCTAAGGTCAAAGCTGAGCATCAGAAACCATCAGGTCTACTTCAACAACCCGAAATCCCGGAATGGAAATGGGAAAACATTACCATGGATTTCATCACTAAATTGCCAAGGACTGCAAGTGGTTTTGATACTATTTGGGTAATAGTTGATCGTCTCACCAAATCAGCACACTTCCTACCAATAAGAGAAGATGACAAGATGGAGAAGTTAGCACGACTGTATTTGAAGGAAGTCGTCTCCAGAAATGGAATACCAATCTCTATTATCTCTGATAGGGATGGCAGATTTATTTCAAGATTCTGGCAGACATTACAGCAAGCATTAGGAACTCGTCTAGACATGAGTACTGCCTATCATCCACAAACTGATGGGCAGAGCGAAAGGACGATACAAACTCTTGAAGACATGCTACAAGCATATGTTATTGATTTCGAAAACAGTTGGGATCGACATCTACCGTTAGCAGAATTTTCCTACAACAACAGCTACCATTCAAGCATTGAGATGGCGCCGTTTAAAGCACTTTATGGTAGAAAGTGCAGGTCTCTGATTTGTTGGAGTGAAGTGGGGGATAGACAGATTACGGGTCCGGAGATTATACAAGAAACTACCGAGAAGATCATCCAAATTCAACAACGGTTGAAAACCGCCCAAAGTCGACAAAAGAGCTACGCTGACATTAAAAGAAAAGATATAGAATTTGAAATTGGAGAGATGGTCATGCTTAAAGTTGCACCTTGGAAAGGCGTTGTTCGATTTGGTAAACGAGGGAAATTAAATCCAAGGTATATTGGACCATTCAAGATTATTGATCGTGTCGGACCAGTAGCTTACCGACTTGAGTTACCTCAACAACTCGCGGCTGTACATAACACTTTCCACGTCGCGAATTTGAAGAAATGTTTTGCTAAAGAAGATCTCACTATTCCGTTAGATGATATCCAAATCAACGAAAAACTTCAATTCATCGAAGAACCCGTCGAAATAATGGATCGTGAGGTTAAAAGACTTAAGCAAAACAAGATACCAATTGTTAAGGTTCGATGGAATGCTCGTAGAGGACCCGAGTTCACCTGGGAGTGTGAAGATCAGATGAAGAAGAAATACCCGCATCTATTTCCAGAAGATTTGTCAACACCTTCAACAGCTTAAAATTTCGGGACGAAATTTATTTAACGGGTAGGTACTGTAGTGACCCGAACTTTTCCATGTTTATATATATTAATTGAGATTGATATTTACATGATTAAATGTTTCCAACATGTTAAGCAATTAAACTTGTTAAGACTTGATTAATTGAAATATGTTTCATATAGACAATTGACCACCCAAGTTGACCGGCGATTCACGAACGTTAAAACTTGTAAAAACGACATGACGATATATATATGGATATACATATGGTTAACATGAGATTATGATAAGTAAGTATCTCCATAAGTATATTAACAATGAGTTATATACATATAAACAAGACTACTAACTTAAGGATTTCGAAACGAGACATATATGTAACGATTATCTTTGTAACGACATTTAAATGTATATATATCATATTAAGATATATTAATATATCATAATATCATGATAATATAATAATTTAACATCTCATTAGATATAATAAACAATGGGTTAACAACATTAATTGAGATCGTTAACTTAAAGATTTCAAAACAACACTTACATGTAACGACTAACGATGACTTAACGACTCAGTTAAAATGTATATACATGTAGTGTATTTAGATGTATTAAAATACTTTTGGAAGACTTCAAGACATATATCAAAACACTCATACTTAACGAAAATGGTTACAGTTACTTTCCCATTCTTTTCTTTCATCAAGAATTCTAGTCGTATTCTTACCCGTATTATACACAGCTTCAAAACGTACTTACTATGGGTATATACCAATAGGAACTAGCATGGGATTCCACTCTTGATTATGTCATGTATGACTAATCAATTTTAACTTCTACCATGAGCTAGTCAACTAACTAGAACTCCTTTTAACCCCACTCACCACTCACCAATTACCACTCATCATTCACTCCATTTCACTTCCAATTCTCTTTCTAATTCTCTCTCAACACACACACACTATTATGAACGTATTTTTCCAGTAGTTAATCATCATCTTCATCAAAAATCACTTCAAGAATCAAGCTATAATCATCATAGGAAGAACACTTCAAGAACACTTCAAAAGTCCCTTCAAGTTTACTAATTTACTTCCAAGCTTTCTAATCCATTCCAAGTAATCATCTAAGATCAAGAAACCTTTGTTATATACAGTAGGTTATCTTTCTTATTCAAGGTAATATTCATATTCAAACTTTGATTCAATTTCTATAACTATAAACTATCTTAATTCGAGTAAAAATCTTACTTGAACTTGTTTTTGTGTCATGATCCTACTTCAAGAACTTTCAAGCCATTCAAGATCCTTTGAAGCTAGATCATTTCTTGTCACTTCCAGTAGGTTTACCTACTAAACTTGAGGTAGTAATTATGTTCATAACATCATTCGATTCATATATATAAAACTATCTTATTCGAAGGTTTAAACTCGTAATCACTAGAACATAGTTTAGTTAATTCTAAACTTGTTCGCAAACAAAAGTTAATCCTTCTAACTTGACTTTTAAAATTAACTAAACACATGTTCTATATCTATATGATCTGCTAACTTAATGATTTAAAACCTGGAAACACGAAAAACACCGTAAAACCGGATTTACGCCGTCGTAGTAACACCGCGGGCTGTTTTGGGTTAGTTAATTAAAAACTATGATAAACTTTGATTTAAAAGTTGTTATTCTGAGAAAATGATTTTTATTATGAACATGAAACTATATCCAAAAATTATGGTTAAACTCAAAGTGGAAGTATGTTTTCTAAAATGGTCATCTAGACGTCGTTCTTTCGACTGAAATGACTACCTTTACAAAAACGACTTGTAACTTATTTTTCCGACTATAAACCTATACTTTTCTGTTTAGATTCATAAAATAGAGTTCAATATGAAACCATAGCAATTTGATTCACTCAAAACGGATTTAAAATGAAGAAGTTATGGGTAAAACAAGATTGGATAATTTTTCTCATTTTAGCTACATGAAAATTGGTAACAAATCTATTCCAACCATAACTTAATCAACTTGTATTGTATATTATGTAATCTTGAGATACCATAGACACGTATACAATGTTTCGACCTATCATGTCGACACATCTATATATATTTCGGAACAACCATAGACACTCTATATGTGAATATTGGAGTTAGCTATACAGGGTTGAGGTTGATTCCAAAATATATATAGTTTGAGTTGTGATCAATACTGAGATACGTATACACTGGGTTGTGGATTGATTCAAGATAATATTTATCGATTTATTTCTGTACATCTAACTGTGGACAACTAGTTGTAGGTTACTAACGAGGACAGCTGACTTAATAAACTTAAAACATCAAAATATATTAAAAGTGTTGTAAATATATTTTGAACATACTTTAATATATATGTATATATTGTTATAGGTTCGTGAATCAACAGTGGCCAAGTCTTACTTCCCGACGAAGTAAAAATCTGTGAAAGTGAGTTATAGTCCCACTTTTAAAATCTAATATTTTTGGGATGAGAATACATGCAGGTTTTATAAATGATTTACAAAATAGACACAAGTACGTGAAACTACATTCTATGGTTGAATTATCGAAATCGAATATGCCCCTTTTTATTAAGTCTGGTAATCTAAGAATTAGGGAACAGACACCCTAATTGACGCGAATCCTAAAGATAGATCTATTGGGCCTAACAAACCCCATCCAAAGTACCGGATGCTTTAGTACTTCGAAATTTATATCATATTCGAAGGGTGTCCCGGAATGATGGGGATATTCTTATATATGCATCTTGTTAATGTCGGTTACCAGGTGTTCACCATATGAATGCTTTTTATCTCTATGTATGGGATGTGTATTGAAATATGAAATCTTGTGGTCTATTATTATGATTTGATATATATAGGTTAAACCTATAACTCACCAACATTTTTGTTGACGTTTTAAGCATGTTTATTCTCAGGTGATTATTAAGAGCTTCCGCTGTCGCATACTTAAATAAGGACGAGATTTGGAGTCCATGCTTGTATGATATTGTGTAAAAACTGCATTCAAGAAACTTATTTTGTTGTAACATATTTGTATTGTAAACCATTATGTAATGGTCGTGTATAAACAGGATATTTTAGATTATCATTATTTGATAATCTACGTAAAGCTTTTTAAACCTTTATTGATGAAATAAAGGTTATGGTTTGTTTTTAAAATGAATGCAGTCTTTGAAAAACGTCTCATATAGAGGTCAAAACCTCGCAACGAAATCAATTAATATAAAACGTTTTTAATCAATAAGAACGGGACATTTCAGATACCACTTGAAACAACCCAACCCGTATTAAAACCGGCCCATAAAATTTTTTCCTTTTAATACGCGTTAAATAATACTTTAGGTCCCAATTGTGCTTCCATAAACATCTTTAATACAATAGAAGGTTTAATAAACCTTAAAACATTTAATACATTGCTTAATTGTCCAAACGGACATACACGACCCGACTAGTTTAGTTTCCAACCAAAACCGAGCATGGTGATTTTGGACTACGCTACCCAAATCCTAATCGAATACAAAAGCAAGATCTTCTAAGCAACCTAGCCAAGATCTCTAATCCCCAAGCTTACACGAGCCGCCAAGCATGCGAACCTATAAAAATATCAACAACGAGAGGGTAAGCTAACGCTTAGTGAATGATAATATACTACATACATATATATGTATAAAATGGGCACGCCACACAAATATCAAATACCGCATACCGAAGCATCCATGTATAAGGCAACTACACTAAGCATACCGTACGATCTCAAAGCAATGAGCTAAAGATACATCAACAAAATATAAGTTCACCAACGACAAAGTGAACAACGCCAATAAGCTACACCCGGAGGGTTAGCTACAACACAACATTACATTAATATATATAACAATATAAAACGAGTAAGGTTAACCCTTTAACCCAATACCGAGAACCAAGTACCACAATGAAGATTGGCCGAACTACACGAGCCTTAGTAATCCGAACCCACACGAGATTACTATCTTCGCAACATCGAGGTTGGCCGAACTACACGAGCCTTAGTAATCCGAAACCACACGAGATTACTACCTCAATAAGATGACCGAACTACACGAGTCACCATGAATCCGAACTACACGAGATTCACTTCTCAACATCAAAACCCACGGTCACGGGATTATTAAATCCACCACATCGGGGTCATCCACTTCGCAACAATATAAACCCTTCGCCATTGGGGTTATAACATCCAAATCACAACCACGTGTGATAACGTACACACAAGCGTGTACCTCGCCAAAGGTGGTCAACCAAAACGCACAAACGTGCCAATTGGACCTATACACAAGTCCATCAATCCACCTATATGTGAAGTGAGCTCTATAACCGAGAACCGCTTCACCCGACCCGCACCCATCCTACACATACATATTTATATAGGATATTAACACTCACCTTGTCGCCTTGAAGAAAAGCTTCCAAGTAATCCGCAACTCGTCAATGGAAAGTACCTAATCCATTATCACAAATTCAACAACACACTTAGATTGGATTTACAAACCAACCCAATTCGACACTTAGTGCAAATTCGACCCAAATGCACCTCCAAGGATAAACCGCGTCCAAACTAACCAATAATCACTAACATAAGTGATAATGGTCCTAATATGCCAATCAAACTCGAACACAAGTGTTAAACACTTATCGTTCTCAAAATCGCCCATAAACCCTAATTTTGACCCATAAGGTCAAAATCTCACCATTTACAAGTTTTGACACCAAAACACCTTTAACTCGGTTTAATACTTCAACTTAATCCATTTTAAGTTTATAAACCTCATCGAATCGACATTCGGGTCATAATCCTCAACAAACCCTAATTTTGACTCTAGTCAAAATTAGTCAACCACGAAAACACTAAAAGTCTCCAAAACACCAATAATCACTAATGCTAGTGATTGTACACCATTCACAAGTCTTAAACATGGTTAAATCATTAACCAACCCAAAACCCGACATTAACAACAATAAACTCGAATCTTGGTGTTAATCTTCAATTAATAACTAAATGGGTTCTATCTATGAATCATACAATCAAAAACCCCAAAATTGAATGATGAACACAAGAATGAAACTCGGAGTTAGAGCTTACCACTAGTATCACCGTGTAGCTAAGAACGAGGAGAACAAACTAGTCAACTACGCCAAAGATCAAATCCCGCTTCTTCCTTTCCAAAAATCCCTTTGAAATCAAATGGGTGTTTGAGTTTTGAGAGAAAAATGAAAAGAAAAGGAAACTGAAATTAGGAAAATGAATGAGTGGATGAAGTTAAAGCTTCAAATCTGGCTCAAATGTGAAAAGACCAAAATGCCCTTGCTTCTCATGTAATATTACAAAAATCCGGTACCAGTTTGCCCAGAATGCCGCGCCGCGGCCTTAAATGTCGTGTCGCGACATTTGCCTAGTTCTGGGATCTTTTTTTATCATACTTCTGATCTCAATTTCAGTCCATTGCCGCGCCGCGGCCTCCTTTGTCGCGCCGCGACACAAAGCACGATCTGAGTCTTTTTCTCCTCACACAAGACTTACACTAGAAAATGTCCCGAACCTTTCATACGCCTATCGTACATACCCAATTCACCTATAAATCATGTACGGGGTGTTACACCTGGTGATGTGGTCTTCAGTTTGAGGGGAAGATTGTTGGGTGCAAACTCAATCCCACATTGGTTGGGAAGAAATGTCAAGGCCAACATATAAGCTCATGGATGTCTCTCTACTACCAATTGGTTTTAGAGTAATTTGGAAGTTCATGGCATATATGTTTGGTGCTTTTTGGGCTGTAACCGGTCTTTTTATCTCGTAGTTTTTTTTTTTTTTTTTTTTTTTTTTTTTTTTTTTTTTTTTTTTTTGGTATGGCCTTGTTGCCTGTACGTTGTATTTGTTTCGAGGTATCATCCTTTAGGGTGAGCGCCCTCGTCTTGTTTTTTAGTTCGAGCTTTTTTGCCAAAAAAAAAAAAATTCCTTGCAACAAATTAAAGTATTGTGAGTGGTCCTATTTCATCTTGTAGATCCAAATTTATTAAAATGGAGAGTAAAAAAACAAAACCAACCAATATCAATATAAAAAGTATAAACTCGAATAAAGATATGGACATCCCCGATTTCACATAATACACATTTTCATTTAGTATTCGTGCTTTTGTAAATTGACAAGGTTTTATAGGCTTGCTTTTCAAAAAATAAAAAATAAAAAAAAAAATAGTTGCAGAAAAATAATTAAATGTACCGAATCCCAGAATGATAATTACGTTTGAAGTTATCATTTTCTCGTTCGTTTCTAGTAGTTTTATTGCAAGGGATGTGTAATCTGCTCCTCAACGTCTGCTAAGAGAGGGGCTGCTGCATTGTCGGCCTTTGAGATCAAACTTGTATTAGCCATCGTAACTTTCTGTTCTTTAGATTTCCCCCACATCACAGTATAAAACCCAACAACAACAACGATTGATCCCAACAAACTGCACAAAGTATTCAATGGTGTCAGCTAATTAATGCATAAATTGGAAATTTTAGACTCAAAAATATGAAAACGTTACCTTCCAAGATAGAAACCATCTCCTAAGAAGATGACACCAATCAAATTGGAGATCACAATTCCCACAGGGTGAAACATAGCGACAAAAAGTGGTCCTCTCTTTCGTACACACCATGATTGAACCGTTACTTGAAAAGCATACCCAAATATCCCCTGTATTTTTCCACAAAAATACACCATTTTACACGAAACAATACTAGTACTAGTACTAATACTAATAATATGGAGAAGGATCAAGAAGGATGCATATTTTTTTTTGAGGGTATTGGACACCACTATATTTTTGACTCACTAAATATTTAGTGTCAATTAAGTAAACGAGTAAACGAGTAGGTTTTCCTTGTTCAGACTAGCCGAAGAAGGGAGTATTTTTTACTCAGATGTACGCGGACTAATCGGGTTATACCGTGATCGTTTACAACTTTTTTTCTGGTCACCTCAAGATATACTGCTAGTAAGGTTTGAACGTAAGACCTCGTGAGGAAATAAGGACCCCAAGCACTAAACTATCGTGGGAAAGTAACTAATAAAATATTCATCGATGCATATACAAGCGAATAAATAGTACTTCACGAATATAAAGATGTCACACCACTAAGATTAACCATAACATCGAGTATATTTACTTACCGAGTAAAGGATCCCAAGCAACCTCATCTTAGGCCTTAAATCGAAACTACTTAAATCAGTTTCGAATATCAAAGAAGCAACTCCAGATAAAACGGTGCAGACGAAGCAGTAACCAAACATAAGAATGATCACTGCAGGGTACTTTTTAAGGACAATCGCCTAAAAACATTATCAAACAACCATTCAGAAAGAAAGTCGTAATACGAAACAATTACAAGCTATTTATATACCAAATTACCTGCGAAACAATATACATAGAAGCAAATATGGCGTCAACCGACAGAAGGAATCCACCAAGTACCCAGTTCGATGCTTGCGTAAGAAGATTATTTGAAACTTCTTTTTCTAAAGAAGAAGGTAAAATTGTGGGTCCCTGGTAAAGAGTCATGATTATAGCTCCTGCTATCGACACTATAGTGCCGATGAATTTCGCCTGTGTGGTTGAGCTTTTAATGTTCATTATTTCCATCCTAAAACCAACAATGTAATCAATATAAACTCATCTTCAAGATTATTAGTAGATTTTAAGGACCCTGTTCAACAAACGAAAAAGAGGCTCTTTGTATACAAAAGTTTTTCATATATATAAAATTAAGTTCAGTAATACTGAAAAAAATGTACTCCGTAATATTTTTAAAATCTTATAAATGAATGGACCACATAATACATTGTTGGGTGCTTCTCAAAAAAAAAAAAAAAAAAAAAAAAAAAACAAAAAATGAAATTCAATAAATAAATAAAAATACATTGTTGGGTTATATTTTTTGGCCCCTTTAGATTTGGGCTATGTGCTATTGCACACCTTGCACACCCTAAAATCCGGGATGTTTAAGTCTAATTGATCAAAGTATCATCATAACGAGACGTTTACCTACAAAAGATGGCTAGCACGAATGTAAAACCCGGGATGAGATTGAGCAATGTGGTTCCAAGAGTAGCAGAAGATAATGAGACACCCGTGTAACCAAATATCTGTGCCAAAAAACTTCAAATAATAACGTCGCTCAGTTTGTTACTATAAAAATTGAAAAGTTACAGGTTACTTTACAACAGATGATCGACTACATATAAAAGCAAGTACGTTACGTAGAGGTTTAGTTTAGCTCTTTTTATAAAGCTTAGCTATCTCCATATTTAGTCTATCTCCATTTTCTTACTGTCCGTATTACCCGTATCACATTCTTAGTCTATCTCCATTTTTCTTGAATTGAAGTCCTTTAGTCATTTTACGTATAAAAGCTCGTAAACTAATCCAAATACTATTTTAGGATACACAAAAGTAAGCTATTTTTGAAAATAAGCGTAACACAATATCATTAATTACATGCAGAGATGGAGCTTTTAAGGGGCAGCAGGGGAGGGCCATTGCCCCTAAAATCTTGTGGTATTCACTTTGTTGATTATTTAAGGGTATTTGTATGTTTCAAATGATTTAGGTCCTACCAAAAAACTAGAAATTAAATAGTTAATTTCATTCACTTCTAGTAAACCTAAAAATTTATATATCAAATTCCATTTGCAAAATATTTAGATATGTCTTAGATATTGCATAATAATTGCATAACACTATTAAAGGGGTGTTCTAAGATGTATTTTAATTAACTCTATTTCTCTTTATTATTTCATTTCATATAGCTATAGCTATATAAATATGAAATGGACATATATAAATATAAACCAATCACCTTTTTTTATTATAAATCAAGTATTTTGACCCCCAACATAAATGCTTAACCTCCTAATACATGTTAACCATTTTAAGAGCTTATATTAATAGTTGATAATGATAGTAGATAACATACCCAAAAAGGCCAACAACGATAAATCCACACAGCACATTAAAGGTAAGTGGAGGACGATCTGGTGATCTGCAAAAGCAAGCAAATAATTACAAAACTAAACATTTATTAGATTAAATTTAATTAATTAAATGGGGACCAAATGTGTACCTGTGAAAAATGAGAGAAAGGGGGAAAAGGATGGTTGAAGCAAGTACATTTGAGTACAAAATGAAAGAATAACTGGACATGCCATCTGCAATTGCTTGTTTGCTAAATATCATAAGTAAAACTTGTGCTACCTGTGTTCCAACCATACCTACATACTCCTTCATCTTTATGTATCTGTATGAATCTATTCAGTTAAGTTCAGGAGCTGAACAGGGAAAGCTGCAAGTCAACGGGTTATGTCCAGTGCAAGAAATGGATACGGAAATGCCACCTACCACTTGTTCGGTTCAGTTGTTGTATCAGTTGCAAGGGGTAAATATGTACTTTTGAGGTGTTTCTGAATGTTTAACGCGGTGTTAGGTAGAACTTTGCCAATACACAAGACTAGACAAAATAGATACGTGTCTATATATATATATATATATATATATATATATATATATATATATATATATTATGGGCATGATCAATGGGGAAGTAATCAATCGGGGGGAAGCGGGGGAAGCAAAATTTTTTTTTTTTTCGTTTTTTTTGAATTTTTTTTTCCGGCATCAAGATCACACGAAAATATGAACATTTAGAAGAGACACTTCGTGATGAATGTTATTATTTTGGCGGTAAAACGATCGACAAAAATAACATTCAAGATAATATTGTTCGTGAACAATATGAACGTCTTTTTTTCATGTTTTGTGAAGTAAAATTTAGCCCGATTTAGAGTTTAGGGTTTAGGGTTTGGTGTTTTGGGTTTATTCCATAAACTCAAAACACCAAACCCTAAACCCTAAACCCTAAACTCTAAACCGTTCGTGTTAAAAACTCAATCTAATCCTAAATCTAAACCCTAAATCTAAACCCTAAACCCTAAATTTCTAAACCCTAATATCTAAACCCTATAAACCCTAATATCTAAACCCTAATATCTAAACCCCAATAGCTAAAACCTCAAAATACGCTCGAAAAACACGATAATTGTTATATATTACTTCTTCGAGCGTTTTCCCGCCAAAATAAAAACATTTATCACAAAGTGTCTCTACTAAATGTTCATATTTTCATGTCATCTATAATGTTCGTGAACAAAGTTTTTTCAAAAAACGAAAAAAAAAGTTTTTGCTTCCCCCCGCTTCTCCCCGTTCCCTCTTGATCCTACCACTATATATATATATATATATATATATATATATATATATATATATATATATATATATATATATATATATATATATATATATATATATATATATATATATATATATATATATATATATATATATAGGGGGCAGGATCAATGGGGAAGTAACCAATCGGGAGGAAGCGGGGGCAAAATTTTTATTTTTTTCGTTTTTTTTGGAATTTTTTTTTTCAGGCATCAAGATCACACGAAAATATGAACATTTAAAAAAGACACTTCGTGATGAATGTTATTATTTAAGCGGAAAAACGATCGACAAAAATAACATTCAATCTGAAGAAGAGTCTGGCTCCCATAGATCTGGTTCGGTTGGAGAGTGTGAATTATCCAGAATGTCTTCATGTTGCTCTTCCTCGTCATCATCGGTATAGTGTTCTTCTGAGGATTCGTCTGATGAACGGGTTTCTTCAGTATTCTCGTTCTCCACTTTGATACTTACAGGGTCAATTTCTATATCTTTAACCTCAATCTTGTCAGTCTTCTTTTTAAAATGAATGATTAAACTGTGATCTTCCGTCTCAAGCCGCATTAATTCTTCATGACGCTTAATGCTTAGAGCGGGTATTATCGCAGTTTCTTTTACGTCTTCCATTTCCTCTTCCTCTTCAGATTCCTCCTCTTCCTCTATTTCTTCGCTGGGATCCTCTTCTTCCATTTCTGGGTCGTCTGTAGACTGTCATTCGACACCCATCTCGATACCATTAGCTGGTGGTGAAGACTCGTCATCGGAAGTGATCCGTCTGGTGGAAATAGCAAACATCTCTGCCTGTTCAGAAAGATCGGTTGGTTGGTCAATTTTGAAGGTAACGCTCTCCCCATGTGATCGCAATATCAAGGTTTGATTGTACACATCAATGACACTCCTAGTCGTATTCATGAAAGGTCTTCCTAACATACTAGTGTGTGTAGGTCTTCCTTGATGTCCATTACTACGAAATCCGTAGGATACAAGAATTTGTCGACTTTCACCATGACGTTCTCAACTATGCTCTTAGGATATCGAATTGTGTGATCGGCAAGTTGGATTGTCATTTTAGTTGGTGAAAAGTCTCCTAACTCTAATCTCTTGTAAAGAGAGTAGGGGATTAGGTTGATACTTGCTCCTAAATCTGCTAGTGCATGAATGGTTCCAGATTGGTAGATCGAACACTGGAAAATGAATCGGTCCGTATCTCCTAGCTTTGGTGGTAGAGAGTTTCTGAGTAATGTTGAGCATTCTTCATTCAGTGGATTTTTTTTAGAATCTGGTATCCTCTTCTTTGTAGAAAGACGCCTTCGGATGTATCTCTTCTGGTTGGGGACTTTGGACATGGTGTCCAGGAATCTTCCATCGAGCTTGAAGGAATAAAGCTTGAATGGTTCCTCCTGTAGCCTTTCAGGATAGGGTACACGAACTGGAGTTGCAGGGGTCAGCTTCTGAGTATATGTCGATTTGTTCTTGAGCCTAGCTGACCTTCTCCGTGGTTCTTCTTCTGGGATTACGGAATCCATTTGCTTAGCTTCCTCTATGTGGGGATTTTGGATAGTATTACTGGGTAACCTTCCCTGTGGTCGGGTTTCAAGGCGTTGTGATAACTGTCCTAGCTGCGTCTCCAGACTTTTGAGCAGAGCCAATTGATTTCTCATTAGTATCTCCGTCTGATCTTGTCTGGCTGCAGTTTTCTGATGTAGCTGTTGTTGTCCTTGAATGAACTGAGTCAACTGATCATCAGCTCCGAGAGTGAGGTTAGTTACTTTTGTAATCTGGGTGGTAGGGGAATTTTCCTCGACTGGTGGACCAGTGAGTGGAAGTGGTTGATCGTAGGACAATTGATATTGTTGGGCTGGATAAGGTGGGTAGCGATAGTGAAAAGGCTGGTTGCTTCGTTGAAATTGATTAACCCTAGGTTGTTGATTGAATCCGGGATTTGATGGACGAGCTGGGTATTGAACGTAACAGATTGAACCGTCAGGGTTTTCGTACTCAACTTGATATTCTTCAGTAGGTTGCAGGTTGGTACAGTTAACACAGGCGTGAGCTTGGTTGACCTGCTGCGGCTGCGTCTTCAATTCTCCAAGTTGTTTAGCGAGTGATGTTATGCGAGGTGTATATGAAATAGCTATATATTTTACTAGGAAAAACTATTAAATACGATACAATTTTACACAAAATATGACAAGTTTTAATTATTTATTTACAAATGGGATATACCTAAACCTTGCTACAACACTATAGGCAGTGTACCTAATCGTAGAGTAGTGTAGTTTTTAGTAAGTCCGGTTCGTTCCACAGGGAGCGGGCTTATTTCACACTATATTTTAAACAATTATATTCGTACAAAATATATTATATTAATAATATATAAAAGGGGGTTTTACCGTTTAATGACCGGTTTGTCGATTTTGAAACTTTAGTCGCAGTTAAAACCTAATGTAAATATTAAAAATAAATGTAACTTAATTTAAAGCGTAAAATAAATAACGATAATGAAATTGCGATAAATAAAAGTGCGATAAAATAAACTTGCGATAATTAAAAAGTATGATAATTAAAAATGCAATTAAATACAATAACAATAAATAAAAGTGCGATAATTAAAAGTGCAATTAAATATAAAATAAAGGAAATTAAATATGAAATAAAATAATTATGCTTATTTAAACTTCCGTAATCATGATGTTTGACGTGTTGATTTTTAGTTTATTCCCATGGGTTAATTGTTCTTTGTCCTGGATTATTTAATATGCCCGTTTGGTTTTTGTCCATAACAGTCCAACAGTCATAAATATAAAGTGCGACTATCCTCGTCAAATTATCCTTATATCCGAAGTCAAATATTCCAACTAATTGGGGACTTAAACTGTAACAAGGTTTTAATACTTTGTTTAATAATTACACCAGGATATCGACTGCGTGTAATCCAAGGTTTAATACTTTGTTAACAATTACGCCAAGTGTCCTTGTACATAATTTCACCCCTGTTTTAATAATTCTATAGACTATTAATCCATTCCCGTGTCCGGTTAAATGAACGATTATTCGTACATATAAATATCCCGCCCATCGTGTCCGATCGAGTGTATATGGTTATTTATAGGGACGTCCAATTGTAAATCTTTATATTAAAATTAACAAACTATCATTTAGTTAAACAAATATAAAGCCCATTAATAGCCCATAATCTAATTTCCACAAGTGTCGTTCTTTTGTCCAAACCCCAATTATGGTACAAAGCCCAATTACCCAATTTTAGATATTTTTAGCCCAACATCATGATTACTTCGGTTCAAATAAGAATAATAACAACTTAGTTACGAGAGATTAATTTAAAAAGGGAGAACATAACTTACATTGATTATTTAACGCGTAGTGTTACACGGACAGAGTTCCGTCTTAAAAACCCGTAAATAACCGTTACATAACCCAAACTAACTAATATAAAACTACCCTATACTATATATATATATATATATATATATATATATATATATATATATATATATATATATATATATATATATATATATATATATATATATATATATATATATATATTATTTATTACAGAGTATTATTATTATTTTTTTATGTGTTTTAAACTCGGCAGAATGCATGGCTTTTTATAGGCATTTCTGATTTTTGCAGCTCCGCGAGTTGCGGCATTTTAAGCCTGCAATCTCCGCGAGTCGCGGAGTTTGAAAATCCAGCTCACACAATTTTGGAACCTTGCTTGTCGACATAATTTATATATAAATATAAAATATAAATAATTAATATAATTATTTATATATTATATTATATTCTTGTGCATAGTAGACTTGTAATTTTTGGTCCATTGCGTCGGGCGTTGATAGCTGGCTCGGGTACCGGTTCCGGATTTTCGAACGCCTTTTCGTATAGTTTAATATCTTGTACTTTGCGTTCCGCAACTTGTACTTTTGTCATTTTTAGACGTTTCTTATCAATAAGTTGAACCACTTGGATTGTATCTTGTACATTTGAGCTTTTTGGACGTTTTTGTCTTTAAATCGTCGTTTTCGATTTTGTCTTCGCACTTATTTAATATAAACGATTACAACTTAAAATAGAACAATTACAACTAAATAATTTACATATTGGGAGGATATTGCTACAAAATATATGTTCATTTGGAGCACTATCAAATATCCCCACACTTGAACGTTGCTTGTCCTCAAGCAATACATAACTTGAAATAATATAATACATCACACGAATCACTTCTTTATTCTTCACACTTTGTACATCAGTAATTTTGATATGGCGGTATAAATAATGATAGTAACGATAGAACCATGGTTAAAGGTGGGTGTGTCATCCACAGTTGCCTCGGGTTTAGGTCAACGACACTTGCAATCAAATAGCCGATTTACTTTCAGTTTCCAAAGCAAAGTGCACATTTGAAAGGCGGTTTACAGTCCCACATGACTATGAAAATGTAGATCCTTAAGGAAATTGGATCTTTATGAAAACATTTGATCTTTTGAAAATTCAATCTAGCTTTTACCCTAGATAAGTTTTCCGGAATAACCCTTCACCGGTGTTTGCAAAATGATTTTTTTTGGGTTTTGTGGGTTTCAGATTTGAAAATTTTAGCTCAAAACTTATGGTTTTGTGTTACCCACTTGCTAACCTTGTATTAGGAAAGCAACACGTCCAGTTTACTTGTCCCGTATGTTACCTTTCGGTAAACTACCGTCCGGTTGTAAAGGAAAGCAATGAACAAGCAACTATTAAGGCAATGTCCCGTGACTTGCTTTTGATTATGGTCTATAAACGTGTCGGATGCTAGTACTATCCTTTGTAGGAGCAATAGTAAAGATCATCCTATGATTTTTCGGTCTGGCACAAGGTCCTGTCTGCGACCATGCTATGCAACCACCGTTCTTACGGTTAACACCCGATTTGGTTCAGGTGACCTAATGAATTCCAGGTGAATTCCTAGGATTTTACGTTCAATGGTAATGAACGCATTGAAAATAGGTTTTCAGAAAACAAATCGGTTTTAATTTTGATCAAAATATTTTCTCGTTCAAGCTCGAGTTTAGATATCATTGAATTCCATGAGTTTGTAATTCTCAATCTTTAAGGTCAATCTCAAGGACTGAGTAATATCAGGCTTAAAAGCTGAGTTTTAATCTTTAAGGAGATTATCCTTTCTGGGGATCTGATTCGTTAGTCTTATCAAGCTAATTTGCACGGTGCCCCCCATTGTACGAGATAAATCCTTCTCATGGTTAGGATAAATCTGACCACTTGGTGACCCTGTTTGATGCTGAGGTCCGTGGATTTCCTGCTGATTTTAGTGATGACTTTTCTAGATTTTTCGTCAACCTACAGCTGGTCTGGACGACAACTTCTTGACCTAAATCAAGAAGCGCGTGTCTTTTTCGGAAGACTTTACTTCCTTTTAATGATGGAATTGATTCATCGTGTAGATCCATCTTTTCTTTTATTTCATCGGGTAAAATAGTTAATTTAGTCCAAAACAAAAGCACCTGCAATAAACTTTACAAAAACATGTGCCAGATAGTTTTTAATTGAATAACTAGGTACATTCTCCCCACACTTAGTTTCTTTCTTTGCCTTTTTATTCTCCTTTATTCCATTTTAAATGAATTCAAGCGTTTTAGGGTGTTTATCAATTTATGTCCTTTTCGAGGCAACGATAATTTCGGTATTAACACCTAGTTTTCACCGTTCATAAATATATATAAACATGATTTTAAATTCATTTAGTTGAAAATTTTTCAAATTTTCATAAAATTTGGCAAATAAACCAAGTATAAACCCGAGAGAATTTATAACCCTTCCCCACACTTGAGATCATGCAATGTCCTCATTTGCATGAAATCAGACTCTAATTATAAATTCATGAGGGTGATTAGTGTAGAAAAGTGATTGAAAATACCCAGTTTGTAATTACAAAGCTCGTCGAATGATAGATGGCGCGCCTCATCGTTCATTCCTTCTTGTTTTATTACACATGCTTTTTTTCAAAAACGGCTGCTTTTCTGAACTGTTTACTAATATTTGAAAAAGCGACTTTTACCCTAATCATGCATTTTTATTAACGAGTTATGCACTAACCCGAACCCCTAATTTAACGTTAAGTGGGGTTAGACTTCCCCACACTTAGCTGACGACATGTGAAGTCGGTAGAATAAGTTCCACGAATTAAAATAGTGAGCCAGTTATTTACATCTCGGGTGGTATATATTATATCAATGGGTTTAAAGTTTAGACTCACCCGATCGTCACTACCTAATTCTTTTTTAAGTGTAGCTTTTAGTAAATGGATATGTCTCTTTTCTGGTTCTTGGTCAAATGGATCGATATACACCGACATACTTATTTCTATAGGGTGGACAATTCCTAATATTTCCTTCCTTTTATTCTCGTGATCAAAGTTTTCACCTCTATTACCCGATTGGGTGAAATCCGATGTGTCATTATCTATTACAGCTCGTAGTTCATCTTCGGTAGATGATTCGTCTATTGAGAATATTGGGTTGGAAGGTTGTGTAATGGTGAAGTTCGGTTTGGCCTCGGGGGTAAAATTTTCAACGTTATCGTTTTCCCAAGAGTACCAATTTGTCACCCTTACTTCTTCTTCATCATCCATTGATGGATTGATGATTTCGTCGGTAGAGGCTAGTGTTGAAATGTCCCGTTCTTATTGATTAAAAACGTTCCATATTAATTGATTTCGTTGCGAGGTTTTGACCTCTATATGAGACGTTTTTCAAAGACTGCATTCATTTTAAAACAAACCATAACCTTTATTTCGTCAATAAAGGTTTAAAAAGCTTTACGTAGATTATCAAATAATGATAATCTAAAATATCCTGTTTACACACGACCATTACATAATGGTTACAATACAAATATGTTACAACAAAATAAGTTTCTTGAATGCAGTTTTTACACAATATCATACAAGCATGGACTCCAAATCTTGTCCTTATTTAAGTATGCGACAGCGGAAGCTCTTAATAATCACCTGAGAATAAACATGCTTAAAACGTCAACAAAAATGTTGGTGAGTTATAGGTTTAACCTATATATTATCAAATCATAATAATAGACCACAAGATTTCATATTTCAATACACATCCCATACATAGAGATAAAAATCATTCATATGGTGAACACCTGGTAACCGACATTAACAAGATGCATTTATAAGAATATCCCCATCATTCTGGGACACCCTTCGGATATGATATAAATTTCGAAGTACTAAAGCATCCGGTACTTTGGATGGGGTTTGTTAGGCCCAATAGATCTATCTTTAGGATTCGCGTCAATTAGGGTGTCTGTTCCCTAATTCTTAGATTACCAGACTTAATAAAAAGGGGCATATTCGATTTCGATAATTCAACCACAGAATGTAGTTTCACGTACTTGTGCCTATTTTGTAAATCATTTATAAAACCTGCATGTATTTTCATCCCAAAAATATTAGATTTTAAAAGTGGGACTATAACTCACTTTCACCAAATATCACTTCGTCGAGAATTTGACTTGGCCACGGGTTGATTCACGAACCTTAAGTTCCTTGGATAAACCTACTGGAAAAGAGAAAAATGGATCTAGCTTCAACGGATCCTTGGATGGCTTGAAGTTCTTGTATTAGAATGATAACCTACTGTAAGAAACAAAGATTTCTTGAGGTTGGATGATCACCTTACAAGATTGGAAGTGAGCTAGCAAACTTGAAAGTATTCTTGATTTTATGTAACTAGAACTTGTAGAATTTATGAAGAACACTTAGAACTTGAAGATAGAACTTGAGAGAGATCAATTATATGAAGAAAATTGAAGAATGAAAGTGTTTGTAGGTGTTTTTGGTCGTTGGTGTATGGATTAGATATAAAGGATATGTAATTTTGTTTTCATGTAAATAAGTCAAGAATGATTACTCATATTTTTGTAATTTTATGAGATATTTCATGCTAGTTGCCAAATGATGGTTCCCATATGTGTTAGGTGACTCACATGGGCTGCTAAGAGCTGATCATTGGAGTGTATATACCAATAGTACATACATCTAAAAGCTGTGTATTGTATGAGTACGAATACGAGTGCATACGAGTAGAATTGTTGATGAAACTGAATGAGGATGTAATTGTAAGCATTTTTGTTAAGTAGAAGTATTTTGATAAGTGTCTTGAAGTCTTTCAAAAGAGTATGAATACATATTAAAACACTACATGTATATACATTTTAACTGAGTCGTTAAGTCATCGTTAGTCGTTACATGTAAGTGTTGTTTTGAAACCTTTAGGTTAACGATCTTGTTAAATGTTGTTAACCCAATGTTTATAATATCAAATGAGATTTTAAATTATTATATTATCATGATATTATGATGTATGAATATCTCTTAATATGATATATGTACATTAAATGACGTTACAACGATAATTGTTACATATATGTCTCGTTTCAAAATCATTAAGTTAGTAGTCTTGCTTTTACATATGTAGTTCATTGTTAATATACTTAATGATATGTTTACTTATCATAATATCATGTTAACTATATATATAACCATATATATGTCATCATATAGTTTTTACAAGTTTTAACGTTCGTGAATCACCGGTCAACTTGGGTGGTCAATTGTCTATATGAAACCTATTTCAATTAATCAAGTCTTAACAAGTTTGATTGCTTAACATGTTGCAAACAATTAATCATGTAAATAACAATTTCATTTAATATAATTATAAACATGGAAAAGTTCGGGTCACTACAGTACCTACCCGTTAAATAAATTTCGTCCCGAAATTTTAAGCAGTTGGAGGTGTTGACGTATCTTCTGGAAATAAATGCGGGTATTTCTTCTTCATTTGATCTTCTCATTCCCAGGTGAACTCGGGTCCTTTACGAGCATTCCATCGAACCTTAACAATCGGTATCTTGTTTTGTTTAAGTCTCTTAACCTCACGATCCATTATTTCAACGGGTTCTTCAATGAATTGAAGTTTTTCATTGATTTGGATTTCGTCCAACGGAATAGTGAGATCTTCTTTAGCAAAAAATTTCTTCAAATTCGAGACGTGGAAAGTGTTATGTATAGCCGCGAGTTGATCAGGTAACTCAAGTCGGTAAGCTACTGGTCCGACACGATCAATAATCTTGAATGGTCCAATATACCTTAGATTTAATTTCCCTCGTTTACCAAATCGAACAACACCTTTCCAAGGTGCAACCTTAAGCATGACCATCTCTCCAATTTCAAATTCTATATCTTTTCTTTTAATGTCAGCGTAGCTCTTTTGTCGACTTTGGGCGGTTTTTAACCGTTGTTGAATTTGGATGATCTTCTCAGTAGTTTCTTGTATTATCTCCGGACCCGTAATCTGTCTTGTAGTGACCCGAACTTTTCCATGTATATATATATTAATTGAGATTGATATTTACATGATTAAATGTTTCCAACATGTTAAGCAATCAAACTTGTTAAGACTTGATTAATTGAAATATGTTTCATATAGACAATTACCACCCAAGTTGACCGGTGATTCACGAACGGTAAAACTTGTAAAAACTATATGATGACATATATATGGATATATATATATATAGTTAACATGATACTATTATAAGTAAACATATCATTAAGTATATTAACAATGAACTACATATGTAAAAACAAGACTACTAACTTAATGATTTTTAAACGAGACATATATGTAACGATTATCGTTGTAAAGACATTTAATATATATATATCATATTAAGAGATATTCATACATGATAATATCATGATAATATAATAATTTAAAATCTCATTTGATATTATAAACATTGGGTTAACAACATTTAACAAGATCGTTAACCTAAAGGTTTCAAAACAACACTTACATGTAACGACTAACGATGACTTAACGACTCAGTTAAAATGTATATACATGTAGTGTTTTAATATGTATTTATACACTTTTGAAAGACTTCAATACACTTATCAAAATACTTCTACTTAACAAAAATGCTTACAATTACATCCTCGTTCAGTTTCATCAACAATTCTACTCGTATGCACCCGTATTCGTACTCGTACAATACACAGCTTTTAGATGTATGTACTATTGGTATATACACTCTAATGATCAGCTCTTAGCAGCCCATGTGAGTCACCTAACACATGTGGGAACCATCATTTGACAACTAGCATGAAATATCTCATAAAATTACAAAAATATGAGTAATCATTCATGACTTATTTACATGAAAACAAAATTACATATCCTTTATATCTAATCCATACACCAACGACCAAAAACACCTATAAACACTTTCATTCTTCAATTTTATTCATCTAATTGATCTCTCTCAAGTTCTATCTTCAAGTTCTAAGTGTTCTTCATATATTCTACAAGTTCTAGTTACATAAAATCAAGAATACTTTCAAGTTTGCTAGCTCACTTCCAATCTTGTAAGGTGATCATCCAAAATCAAGAAATCTTTGTTTCTTAAAGTAGGTTATCATTCTAATACAAGGTAATAATCATATTCATACTTTGATTCAATTTCTATAACTATAACAATCTTATTTCAAGTGATGATCTTACTTGAACTTGTTTTCGTGTCATGATTCTGCTTCAAGAACTTCGAGCCATCCAAGAATCCGTTGAAGCTAGATCCATTTTTCTCTTTTCCAGTAGGTTTATCCAAGGAACTTAAGGTAGTAATGATGTTCATAACATCATTCGATTCATACATATAAAGCTATCTTATTCGAAGGTTTAAACTTGTAATCACTAGAACATAGTTTAGTTAATTCTAAACTTGTTCGCAAACAAAAGTTAATCCTTCTAACTTAACTTTTAAAATAAACTAAACACATGTTCTATATCTATATGATATGCTAACTTAATGATTTAAAACCTGGAAACACGAAAAACACCGTAAAACCGGATTTACGCCGTCGTAGTAACACCGCGGGCTGTTTTGGGTTAGTTAATTAAAAACTATGATAAACTTTGATTTAAAAGTTGTTATTCTGAGAAAATTATTTTTATTATGAACATGAAACTATATCCAAAAATTATGGTTAAACTCAAAGTGGAAGTATGTTTTCTAAAATGGTCATCTAGACGTCGTTCTTTCGACTGAAATGACTACCTTTACAAAAATG
This sequence comes from Rutidosis leptorrhynchoides, assembly GCF_046630445.1. NCBI lineage: Eukaryota > Viridiplantae > Streptophyta > Magnoliopsida > Asterales > Asteraceae > Rutidosis > Rutidosis leptorrhynchoides. Next base: position 337,350,718 of record NC_092337.1, on the reverse strand, counting down.
ACTTGTAACTTATTTTTCCGACTATAAACCTATACTTTTTCTGTTTAGATTCATAAAATAGAGTTCAATATGAAACCATAGCAATTTGATTCACTCAAAATGGATTTAAAATGAAGAAGTTATGGGTAAAACAAGATTGGATAATTTTTCTCATTTTAGCTACGTGAAAATTGGTAACAAATCTATTCCAACCATAACTTAATCAACTTGTATTGTATATTATGTAATCTTGAGATACCATAGACACGTATACAATGTTTCGACCTATCATGTCGACACATCTATATATATTTCGGAACAACCATAGACACTCTATATGTGAATGTTGGAGTTAGCTATACAGGGTTGAGGTTGATTCCAAAATATATATAGTTTGAGTTGTGATCAATACTGAGATACGTATACACTGGGTCGTGGATTGATTCAAGATAATATTTATCGATTTATTTCTGTACATCTAACTGTGGACAACTAGTTGTAAGTTACTAACGAGGACAGCTGACTTAATAAACTTAAAACATCAAAATATATTAAAAGTGTTGTAAATATATTTTGAACATACTTTGATATATATGTATATATTGTTATAGGTTCGTGAATCAACCAGTGGCCAAGTCTTACTTCCCGACGAAGTAAAAATCTGTGAAAGTGAGTTATAGTCCCACTTTTAAAATCTAATATTTTTGGGATGAGAATACATGCAGGTTTTATAAATGATTTACAAAATAGACACAAGTACGTGAAACTACATTCTATGGTTGAATTATCGAAATCGAATATGCCCCTTTTAATTAAGTCTGGTAATCTAAGAATTAGGGAACAGACACCCTAATTGACGCGAATCCTAAAGATAGATCTATTGGACCTAACAAACCCCATCCAAAGTACCGGATACTTTAGTACTTCAAAATTTATATCATATCCGAAGGGTGTCCCGGAATGATGGGGATATTCTTATATATGCATCTTGTTAATGTCGGTTACCAGGTATTCACCATATGAATGATTTTTATCTTTATGTATGGGATGTGTATTGAAATATGAAATCTTGTGGTCTATTATTATGATTTGATATATATAGGTTAAACCTATAACTCACCAACATTTTTGTTGACGTTTTAAGCATGTTTATTCTCAGGTGATTATTAAGAGCTTCCGCTGTCGCATACTTAAATAAGGACGAGATTTGGAGTCCATGCTTGTATGATATTGTGTAAAAACTGCATTCAAGAAACTTATTTTGTTGTAACATATTTGTATTGTAAACCATTATGTAATGGTCGTGTGTAAACAGGATATTTTAGATTATCATTATTTGATAATCTACGTAAAGATTTTTAAACCTTTATTGATGAAATAAAGGTTATGGTTTGTTTTAAAATGAATGCAGTCTTTGAAAAACGTCTCATATAGAGGTCAAAACCTCGCAACGAAATTAATTAATATGGAACGTTTTTAATCAATAAGAACGGGACATTTCAGTTGGTATCCGAGCGTTGGTCTTAGAGAACCAGAAAATTTGCATTAGTGTGTCTTATCGAGTTTGTTAGGATGCATTAGTAAGTCTGGACTTCGACCGTGTTTTCTGTAAAAATGATTGCTTAACATTTTTGTTGGAAACTATATATTATTAACATGTATATATTATGTGATATATTAATCTCTTAACATGTTTGATATTTTGTGATAGATGTCTACCTCTAGCACAAATCCCATTGACTCACCTAATAATAACGAAGAGTCGAATATATATTGGACTGATTCACAAGTTCCCGAAGAGGAACTGGAAGAAGAATCAGAACCGGAAGAAGAATCAGAACCGGAAGAGGAGGAACCGGAGGAGGAAATAGAACCGGTGGGGGAAATAATAAAACGGTTAAGTAAAAGAAAATCCTCAACCAACCGACCAAGGTTAATTATGGTCAATGGTGTTTCCGCCAAGGAAGCAAAATATTGGGAGGATTACCAATTCTCCGATGAATCGGATTCCGACGAGAATTCCGATGATGTTATAGAAATTACCCCAACTGAATTTAAAAAGGCAAAAGAAAATAATAAGGGAAAGGGCATAAAAATAGAGAAATCTAATTCCAACCCCCGATGAACTTTATATGTATCGTCAACCCCCGAAGTCCTTAAGTTGTAACAATGACCCGGGAACCTCTAAACCACCAGGTTTTTCTAAACCGTTGTGGAAAATGACAGCTAGTATTAGGGGAACATCATATATCCCTAGAAACTTGGCAAAACGAACCAAAATCGAAGAAGAAGAAACGAGTGAGTCAGAATAAGATAGTTGTATTCGTGTGGTGTAATATATGTAATATAGTGTGCTTATGCTTTATGAGATATGTAAAAATTGCTTGTATTAATAAGTATTTTTTATGAATCTAACTCTTGTCTATTTTACAGTTTAAAAACACAAAATGGATAGACAACCCAATATTTTAAGAGACCTACCCGGAGACATGATTGATGAAATCTTATCTAGAGTCGGTCAGAATTCCTCGGCACAACTATTTAAGGCGAGATCAGTTTGTAAGACATTCGAAGAACGTTCCAAGAATGCCTTGGTTTATAAAAGGCTTTCGTTCGAAAGATGGGGGATATCACATTGGGAAATCCATAAGTTACGATGTGTTTACTTTGACGCATATATTGCGGGGAACCCAAATGCTATTTTACGCAATGGGTTAGGAAATTATTTTGACTCAATATATCCGAATATTGGACTTCGTGATTTAGAAAAAGCGGCTAACATGCAACATAAAGAAGCATGTTATGCTTACGGATTACTAATGTTCGCTTCTCACCAAAGTGAGAACAAGAACATCAGGCTACAACTATTAAGTAAAACGTTCCCACAAGTGACGGAGTCGGTAATTGGGGTAAGAAATGAGGTTTTTAGATTGTTACGGGACTGTTGGATATTATGTAACCCTCGTCCCTTTGACGACGTTACAACACGCTGTCTTATCAACGGCCATAACGGTTATGTTCCACAAGACCAAGGATGGGAAGTAATCCTAGTAAAACCAGAATGCATGACTTGTTTCTGGACGTATGAATTACGTATCTTTATTGCCTTTGATGAGCGACTTGTGTACTAGCTAGAATTATCTTCACAACCATCTTGTATCAAATTTATTGTGTGCTATATTTCATGCTATATGTAAAATAAGCGGTATTTTAAGTTTGTAAAATATTGTGTAAAAGTTTGAACGCGAAATATTATTATAATCAGTTTTTCATATAGAATTGTAGTAGTTGAATTGTATATTAGCTACTAAGTATGAACTTAACGGGTAGGTACTACCCGAATTTAAACTTATAAAACTCTAATATGAAGAAAAAGCTTTTATAAATGAGTTCATATTATGCTACGAAATACTATTAACTACTCTTAATATTCTGTATGATTAACTTGTTCCATTTGACTATTTTGAAGGAAATGGCACCGACTACTCGACACACCGTGAATATGAATGAAGAGGAATTCCGTACTTTTCTAGCTTCAAACATAGCCGCAGTACAGGCTGCGCTACATACCAACAATAACCTTGGATCTAGCTATACAGGAAATCGTGTAGGATGCACCTACAAAGAATTCACTGCCTGCAAACCTTTGGAATTTGATGGAACCGAAGGACCGATCGGATTGAAATGGTGGACCGAGAAGGTCGAATCGGTGTTTGCCATAAGTAAGTGTACTGAAGAGGACAAAGTGAAGTACGCTATGCATACCTTCACAGGTTCTGTGTTAACATGGTGGAATACCTATCTAGAGCAAGTGGGACAAGACGATGCGTACGCACTACCGTGGTCAGCATTCAAGCACTTGATGAACGAGAAGTACCGTCCCAGAACCGAGGTCAATAAGCTCAAGACAGAACTTAGAGGGTTACGAACCCAAGGATTTGATATTACCACGTACGAAAGACGATTCACAGAATTATGCCTATTATGTCCGGGAGCGTTCGAAGATGAGGAAGAGAAGATCGACGCGTTTGTGAAAGGATTACCGGAAAGAATCCAAGAAGATATAAGTTCACACGAGCCTGCCTCCATACAACAGGCATGTAGAATGGCTCACAAACTAGTGAACCAGATTGAAGAAAGAATTAAAGAACAGACTGCTGAAGAGGCCAATGTGAAGCAAGTCAAAAGAAAGTGGGAGGAAAACGGTGATAAGAATCACCAATACAACAACAACAGCAATTACAACAATAATCGCAATAATTATCCCAACAATCGCAACATCAATCGCAACTACAACAAACGGCCCAACAACAACAACAATAACAACAACAACAGTAACTACAACAATCATCCCAACAACAATAATAACCGCAACAACAACAACAACAATCAGAAGCAGCTATGCCAAAGGTGTGAAAAGTATCACTCGGGGTTCTGCACCAAATTTTGCAACAAGTGTAAAAGAAATGGTCATAGCGCGGTGAAGTGTGAGGTCTACGGACCAGGGGTTAACAGAACGAAAGGAACAAATGGTGTCGGAACGAGTAATGGCGGAGCAAGTAGTGTCGGAGCAAGTTATGCCAATGTAGTTTGTTATAAATGTGGAAAACCGGGCCACATTATTAGAAATTGCCCGAACCAGGAGAACACGAATGGACAAGGCCGCGAAAGAGTTTTCAATATTAATGCGGCAGAGGCACAGGAAGACCCGGAGCTTGTTACGGGTACGTTTCTTATTGACAATAAATCTGCTTACGTTTTATTTGATTCGGGTGCGGATAGAAGCTATATGAGTAGAGATTTTTGTACTAAATTAAGTTGTCCATTGACGCCTTTGGATAGTAAATTTTTACTCGAATTAGCAAATGGTAAATTAATTTCAGCAGATAATATATGTCGGAATCGAGAAATTAAACTCGTTGGCGAAACATTTAAGATTGATTTGATACCAGTAGAGTTAGGGAGTTTTGATGTGATAATCGGTATGGACTGGTTGAAAGAAGTGAAAGCAGAGATCGTTTGTTACAAAAATGCAATTCGCATTATACGAGAAAAAGGAAAACCCTTAATGGTGTACGGAGAAAAGGGCAACACGAAGCTACATCTTATTAGTAATTTGAAGGCACAAAAACTAATAAGAAAAGGTTGCTATGCTGTTCTAGCACACGTCGAGAAAGTACAAACTGAAGAAAAGAGCATCAATGATGTTCCCATTGCAAAAGAATTTCCCGATGTATTTCCGAAAGAATTACCGGGATTACCCCCACATCGATCCGTTGAATTTCAAATAGATCTTGTACCAGGAGCTGCACCAATAGCTCGTGCTCCTTACAGACTCGCACCCAGCGAGATGAAAGAACTGCAAAGCCAATTACAAGAACTTTTAGAGCGTGGTTTCATTCGACCAAGCACATCACCGTGGGGAGCTCCTGTTTTGTTTGTCAAGAAGAAAGATGGTACATTCAGGTTGTGTATCGACTACCGAGAGTTGAACAAACTTACCATCAAGAACCGCTACCCACTACCGAGAATTGATGACTTATTTGATCAACTACAAGGCTCGTCTGTTTATTCAAAGATTGACTTACGTTCCGGGTATCATCAAATGCGGGTGAAAGAAGATGATATTCCAAAGACTGCTTTCAGAACACGTTACGGTCATTACGAGTTTATGGTCATGCCGTTTGGTTTAACTAATGCACCAGCTGTGTTCATGGACCTTATGAACCGAGTGTGTGGACCATACATTGCCAAGTTTGTCATTGTTTTCATTGATGACATACTTATTTACTCAAAGAATGACCAAGAACACGGTGAACATTTGAGAAAGGTGTTAGAAGTATTGAGGAAGGAAGAATTGTACGCTAAGTTTTCAAAGTGTGCATTTTGGTTGGAAGAAGTTCAATTCCTCGGTCACATAGTGAACAAAGAAGGTATTAAGGTGGATCCGGCAAAGATAGAAACTGTTGAAAAGTGGGAAATCCCGAAAACTCCGAAACACATACGCCAGTTTTTAGGACTAGCTGGTTACTACAGAAGGTTCATCCAAGACTTTTCCAGAATAGCAAAACCCTTGACTGCATTAACGCATAAAGGGAAGAAATTTGAATGGAATGATGAACAAGAGAAAGCGTTTTAGTTATTGAAGAAAAAGCTAACTACGGCACCTATATTGTCATTGCCTGAAGGGAATGATGATTTTGTGATTTATTGTGACGCATCAAAGCAAGGTCTCGGTTGTGTATTAATGCAACGAACGAAGGTGATTGCTTATGCGTCTAGACAATTGAAGATTCACGAACAAAATTATACGACGCATGATTTGGAATTAGGCGCGATTGTTTTTGCATTAAAGACTTGGAGGCACTACTTATATGGGGTCAAAAGTATTATATATACCGACCACAAAAGTCTTCAACACATATTTAAACAGAAACAACTGAATATGAGGCAGCGTAGGTGGATTGAATTATTGAATGATTACGACTTTGAGATTCGTTACCACCCGGGGAAGGCCAATGTGGTAGCCGATGCCTTGAGCAGGAAGGACAGAGAACCCATTCGAGTAAAATCTATGAATATAATGATTCATAATAACCTTACTACTCAAATAAAGGAGGCGCAACAAGGAGTTTTAAAAGAGGGAAATTTAAAGGATGAAATACCCAAAGGATCGGAGAAGCATCTTAATATTCGGGATGACGGAACCCGGTATAGGGCTGAAAGGATTTGGGTACCAAAATTTGGAGATATGAGAGAAATGGTACTTAGAGAAGCTCATAAAACCAGATACTCAATACATCCTGGAACGGGAAAGATGTACAAGGATCTCAAGAAACATTTTTGGTGGCCGGGTATGAAAGCCGATGTTGCTAAATATGTAGGAGAATGTTTGACGTGTTCTAAGGTCAAAGCTGAGCATCAGAAACCATCAGGTCTACTTCAACAACCCGAAATCCCGGAATGGAAATGGGAAAACATTACCATGGATTTCATCACTAAATTGCCAAGGACTGCAAGTGGTTTTGATACTATTTGGGTAATAGTTGATCGTCTCACCAAATCAGCACACTTCCTGCCAATAAGAGAAGGTGATAAGATGGAGAAGTTAGCACGACTGTATTTGAAGGAAGTCGTCTCCAGACATGGAATACCAATCTCTATTATCTCTGATAGGGATGGCAGATTTATTTCAAGATTCTGGCAGACATTACAGCAAGCATTAGGAACTCGTCTAGACATGAGTACTGCCTATCATCCACAAACTGATGGGTAGAGCGAAAGGACGATACAAACGCTTGAAGACATGCTACGAGCATGTGTTATTGATTTCGGAAACAGTTGGGATCGACATCTACAGTTAGCAGAATTTTCCTACAACAACAGCTACCATTCAAGCATTGAGATGTCGCCGTTTGAAGCACTTTATGGTAGAAAGTGCAGGTCTCCGATTTGTTGGAGTGAAGTGGGGGATAGACGTATTACGGGTCCGAAGATTATACAAGAAACTACCGAGAAGATAATCCAAATTCAACAACGGTTGAAAACCGCCCAAAGTCGACAAAAGAGCTATGCTGACATTAAAAAAAAGATATAGAATTTGAAATTGGAGAGATGGTCATGCTTAAAGTTGCACCTTGGAAAGGCGTTGTTCGATATGGTGAATGAGGGAAATTAAATCCAAGGTATATTGGACCATTCAAGATTATTGATCGTGTCGGACCAGTAGCTTACCGACTTGAGTTACCTCAACAACTCGCGGCTGTACATAACACTTTCCACGTCTCGAATTTGAAGAAATGTTTTGCTAAAGAAGATCTCACTATTCCGTTAGATGAAATCCAAATCAACGAAAAACTTCAATTCATCGAAGAACCCGTCGAAATAATGGATCATGTGGTTAAAAGACTTAAGCAAAACAAGATACCAATTGTTAAGGTTCGATGGAATGCTCGTAGAGGACCCGAGTTCACCTGGGAGCATGAAGATCAGATGAAGAAGAAATACCCGCATCTATTTCCAGAAGATTCGTCAACACCTTCAACAGCTTAAAATTTCGGGACGAAATTTATTTAACGGGTAGGTACTGTAGTGACCCGAACTTTTCCATGTATATATATATTAATTGAGATTGATATTTACATGATTAAATGTTTCCAACATGTTAAGCAATCAAACTTGTTAAGACTTGATTAATTGAAATATGTTTCATATAGACAATTGACCACCCAAGTTGACCGGTGATTCACGAACGTTAAAACTTGTAAAAACTATATGATGACATATATATGAATATATATAGTTAACATGATACTATGATAAGTAAACATATCATTAAGTATATTAACAATGAACTACATATGTAAAAACAAGACTACTAACTTAATGATTTTTAAACGAGACATATATGTAACGATTATCGTTGTAAAGACATTTAATGTATATATATCATATTAAGAGATATTCATACATGATAATATCATGATAATATAATAATTTAAAATCTCATTTGATATTATAAACATTGAGTTAACAACATTTAACAAGATCGTTAACCTAAAGGTTTCAAAACAACACTTACATGTAACGACTAACGATGACTTAACGACTCAGTTAAAATATATATACATGTAGTGTTTTAATATGTATTTATACACTTTTGAAAGACTTCAATACACTTATCAAAATACTTCTACTTAACAAAAATGCTTACAATTACATCCTCGTTCAGTTTCATCAACAATTCTACTCGTATGCACCCGTATTCGTACTCGTACAATACACAGCTTTTAGATGTATGTACTATTGGTATATACACTCCAATGATCAGCTCTTAGCAGCCCATGTGAGTCACCTAACACATGTGGGAACCATCATTTGGCAACTAGCATGAAATATCTCATAAAATTACAAAAATATGAGTAATCATTCATGACTTATTTACATGAAAACAAAATTACATATCCTTTATATCTAATCCATACACCAACGACCAAAAACACCTACAAACACTTTTATTCTTAAATTTTCTTCATCTAATTGATCTCTCTCAAGTTCTATCTTCAAGTTCTAAGTGTTCTTCATATATTCTACAAGTTCTAGTTACATAAAATCAAGAATACTTTCAAGTTTGCTAGCTCACTTCCAATCTTGTAAGGTGATCATCCAAACTCAAGAAATCTTTGTTTCTTACAGTAGTTTATCATTCTAATACAAGGTAATAATTATATTCAAACTTTGGTTCAATTTCTATAACTATAACAATCTTATTTCAAGTGATGATCTTACTTGAACTTGTTTTCGTGTCATGATTCTGCTTCAAGAACTTCGAGCCTTCCAAGGATCCGTTGAAGATAGATCCATTTTTCTCTTTTCCAGTAGGTTTATCCAAGGAACTTAAGGTAGTAATGATGTTCATAACATCATTCGATTTATACATATAAAGCTATCTTATTCGAAGGTTTAAACTTGTAATCACTAGAACATAGTTTAGTTAATTCTAAACTTGTCCGCAAACAAAAGTTAATCCTTCTAACTTGATTTTTAAAATCAACTAAACACATGTTCTATATCTATATGATATGCTAACTTAATGATTTAAAACCTGAAACACGTAAAACACCGTAAAACCGGATTTACGCCGTCGTAGTAACACCGCGGGCTGTTTTGGGTTAGTTAATTAAAAACTATGATAAACTTTGATTTAAAAGTTGTTATTCTGAGAAAATTATTTTTATTATGAACATGAAACTATATCCAAAAATTATGGTTAAACTCAAAGTGGAAGTATGTTTTCTAAAATGGTCATCTAGAGGTCGTTCTTTCGACTGAAATGACTACCTTTACAAAAATGACTTGTAACTTATTTTTCTGACTATAAACCTATAATTTTTCTGTTTAGATTCATAAAATAGAGTTCAATATGAAACCATAGCAATTTGATTCACTCAAAACGGATTTAAAATGAAGAAGTTATGGGTAAAACAAGATTGAATAATTTTTCTCATTTTAGCTACGTGAAAATTGGTAACAAATCTATTCCAACCATAACTTAATCAACTTGTATTATATATTATGTAATCTTGAGATACCATAGACACGTATACAATGTTTCAACCTATCATGTCGACACATCTATATATATTTCGGAACAACCATAGACACTCTATATGTGAATGTTGGAGTTAGCTATACAGGGTTGAGGTTGATTCCAAAATATATATAGTTTGAGTTGTGATCAATACTGAGATATGTATACACTGGGCCGTGGATTGATTCAAGATAATATTTATCGATTTATTTCTGTACATCTAACTGTGGACAACTAGTTGTAGGTTACTAACGAGGACAGCTGACTTAATAAACTTAAAACATCAAAATATATTAAAAGTGTTGTAAATATATTTTGAACATACTTTGATATATATGTATATATTGTTATAGGTTCGTGAATCAACCAGTGGCCAAGTCTTACTTCCCGACGAAGTAAAAATCTGTGAAAGTGAGTTATAGTCCCACTTTTAAAATCTAATATTTTTGGGATGAGAATACATGCAGGTTTTATAAATGATTTACAAAATAGACACAGGTACGTGTAACTACATTCTATGGTTGAATTATCGAAATCGAATATGCCCCTTTTAATTAAGTCTGGTATTCTAAGAATTAGAGAACAGACACCCTAATTGACGCGAATCCTAAAGATAGATCTATTGGGCCTAACAAACCCCATCCAAAGTACCGGATGCTTTAGTACTTCAAAATTTATATCATATCCGAAGGGTGTCCCGGAATGATGGGGATATTCTTATATATGCATCTTGTTAATGTCGGTTACCAGGTGTTCACCATATGAATGATTTTTATCTCTATGTATGGGATGTGTATTGAAATATGAAATCTTGTGGTCTATTATTATGATTTGATATATATAGGTTAAACCTATAACTCACTAACATTTTTGTTGACGTTTTAAGCATGTTTATTCTCAGGTGATTATTAAGAGCTTCCGATGTCGCATACTTAAATAAGGACGAGATTTGGAGTTCATGCTTGTATGATATTGTGTAAAAACTGCATTCAAGAAACTTATTTTGTTGTAACATATTTGTATTGTAAACCATTATGTAATGGTCGTGTGTAAACAGAATATTTTAGATTATCATTATTTGATAATCTACGTAAAGCTTTTTAAACCTTTATTGATGAAATAAAGGTTATGGTTTGTTTTAAAATGAATGCAGTCTTTGAAAAACGTCTCATATAGAGGTCAAAAAATCGCAACGAAATCAATTAATATGGAACATTTTTAATCAATAAGAACGGGACATTTCATGTCTATCCCCCACTTCACTCCAACAAATCGGAGACCTGCACTTTCTACCATAAAGTGCTTTAAACGGAGCCATCTCAATGCTTGAATGGTAGCTATTGTTGTAGGAAAATTCTGCTAACGGAGATGTCGATCCCAACTGTTTCCGAAATCAATAACACATGCTCGTAGCATGTCTTCAAGCGTTTGTATCGTCCTTTCGCTCTGCCCATCAGTTTGTGGATGATAGGCAGTACTCATGTCTAGACGAGTTCCTAATGCTTGCTGTAATGTCTGCCAGAATCTTGAAATAAACCTGCCATCCCTATCAGAGATAATAGAGATTGGTATTCCATGTCTGGAGACGACTTCCTTCAAATACAGTCGTGCTAACTTCTCCATCTTGTCATATTCTCTTATTGGCAGGAAGTGTGCTGATTTGGTGAGACGATCAACTATTACCCAAATAGTATCAAAACCACTTGCAGTCCTTGGCAATTTAGTGATGAAATCCATGGTAATATTTTCCCATTTCCATTCTGGGATTTCGGGTTGTTGAAGTAGACCTGATGGTTTCTGATGCTCAGCTTTGACCTTAGAACACGTCAAACATTCTCTTACGTATTTAGCAACATCGGCTTTCATACTCGGCCACCAAAAATGTTTCTTGAGATCCTTGTACATCTTCCCCGTTCCAGGATGTATTGAATATCTGGTTTTATGAGCTTCTCTAAGTACCATTTCTCTCATATCTCCAAATTTTGGTACCCAAATCCTTTCAGCCCTATACCGGGTTCCGTCTTCCCGAATATTAAGATGCTTCTCCGATCCTTTCGGTATTTCATCCTTTAAATTTCCCTCTTTTAAAACTCCTTGTTGCGCCTCCTTTATTTGAGTAGTAAGGTTATTGTGAATCATTATATTCATAGATTTTACTCGAATGGGTTCTATGTCCTTCCTGCTCAAGGCGTCGGCTACCACATTTGCCTTCCCTGGGTGGTAACGAATCTCAAAGTCGTAATCATTCAACAATTCAATCCACCTATGCTGCATCGTATTCAGTTGTTTCTGATTAAATATGTGTTGAAGACTTTTGTGGTCGGTATATATAATACTTTTGACCCCATATAAGTAGTGCCTCCAAGTCTTTAATGCAAAAACAACCGCGCCTAATTTCAAATCATGCGTCGTATAATTTTGTTGGTGAATCTTCAATTGTCTAGACACATAAGCAATCACCTTCGTTCGTTGCATTAATACACAACCGAGACCTTGCTTTGATGCATCACAATAAATCACAAAATCATCATTCCCTTCAGGCAATGACAATATAGGTGCCGTAGTTAGATTTTTCTTCAATAACTGAAACGCTTTCTCTTGTTCATCCTTCCATTCAAATTTCTTCCCTTTATGCGTTAATGCAGTCAAGGGTTTTGCTATTCTGGAAAAGTCTTGGATGAACCTTCTGTAGTAACCAGCTAGTCCTAAAAACTGGCGTATGTGTTTCGGAGTTTTCGGGGTTTCCCACTTTTCAACAGTTTCTATCTTTGCCGGATCCACATTAATACCTTCTTTGTTCACTATGTGACCGAGGAATTGAACTTCTTCCAACCAAAATGCACACTTTGAAAACTTAGCGTACAATTCTTCCTTCCTCAATACTTCTAACACCTTTCTCAAATGTTCACCGTGTTCTTGGTCATTCTTTGAGTAAATAAGTATGTCATCAATGAAAACAATGACAAACTTGTCAAGGTATGGTCTACACACTCGGTTCATAAGGTCCATGAACACAGCTGGTGCATTAGTTAAACCAAACGGCATGACCAAAAACTCGTAATGACCGTAACATGTTCTGAAAGCAGTCTTTGGAATATCGTCTTCTTTCACCCGCATTTGATGATACCCGGAACGTAAGTCAATCTTTGAATAAACAGACGAGCCTTGTACCTGATCAAATAAGTTGTCGATTCTCGGTAGTGGGTAGCGGTTCTTGATGGTAAGTTTGTTCAACTCTCGGTAGTCGATACACAACCTGAATGTACCATCTTTCTTCTTGACAAACAAAACTGGAGCTCCCCACGGTGACGTGCTTGGTCGAATGAAACCACGCTCTAAAAGTTCTTGTAATTGGCTTTGCAGTTCTTTCATCTCACTGGGTGCGAGTCTGTAAGGAGCACGAGCTATTGGTGCAGTTCCTGGTACAAGATCTATTTGAAATTCAACGGATCGATGTGGGGGTAATCCCGGTAATTCTTTCGGAAATACTTCGGGAAATTCTTTTGCGATGGAAACATCATTGATGCTCTTTTCTTCAGTTTGTACTTTCTCGACGTGTGCTAGAACAGCATAGCAACCTTTTCTTATTAGTTTTTGTGCCTTCAAATTACTATTAAGATGTAGCTTCGTGTTGCCCTTTTCTCCGTACACCATTAAGAGTTTTCCTTTTTCTCGTATAATGCGAATTGCATTTTTGTAACAAACGATCTCTGCTTTCACTTCTTTCAACCAGTCCATACCGATTATCACATCAAAACTCCCTAACTCTACTGGTATCAAGTCAATCTTAAATGTTTCGCTAACCAGTTTAATTTCTCGATTCCGACATATATTATCTGCTGAAATTAATTTACCATTTGCTAATTCGAGTAAAAATTTACTATCCAAAGGTGTCAATGGACAACTTAATTTAGCACAAAAATCTCTACTCATATAGCTTCTCTCTGCACCCGAATCAAATAAAACGTAAGCAGATTTATTGTCAATAAGAAACGTACCCGTAACAAGCTCCGGGTCTTCCTGTGCCTCTGCCGCATTAATATTGAAAACTCTTCCGCGGCCTTGTCCATTCGTGTTCTCCTGGTTCGGGAAATTTCTAATAATGTGGCCCGGTTTTCCACATTTATAATAATCTACATTGGCATAACTTGCTCCAACACTACTTGCTCCGCCATTACTCGTTCCGACACTATTTGTTCCTTTCGTTCTGTTAACCCCTGGTCCGTAGACCTCACACTTCGCCGCGCTATGACCATTTCTTTTACACTTGTTGCAAAATTTGGTGCAGAACCCAGAGTGATACTTTTCGCACATTTGACATAGCTGCTTCTGATTGTTGTTGTTGTTGCAGTTATTATTGTTGTTGGGATGATTGTTGTAGTTGCTGTTGTTGTTGTTGTTGTTGTTGTTATTGTTGTTGTTGTTGTTGTTGTTGTTGTTGGGCCGTTTGTTGTAGTTGCGATTGATGTTGCGATTGTTGGGATAGTTGTTGCGATGATTGTTGTAATTGCTGTTGTTGTTGTATTGGTGATTCTTATCACCATTTTCCTCCCACTTTCTTTTGACTTGTTTCACATTGGCCTCTTCAGCAGTCTGTTCTTTAATTCTTTCCTCAATCTGGTTCACTAGTTTGTGAGCCATTCTACATGCCTGTTGTATGGAGGCGGGCTCGTGTGAACTTATATCTTCTTGGATTCTTTCCGGTAATCCTTTCACAAATGCGTCGATCTTCTCTTCCTCATCTTCGAACGCTCCCGGACACAATAGGCACAATTCTGTGAATCGTCTTTCGTACGTGGTAATATCAAATCCTTGGGTTCGTAACCCTCTAAGTTTTGTCTTGAGCTTATTGACCTCGGTTCTGGGACGGTACTTCTCGTTCATCAAGTGCTTGAATGCTGACCATGGTAGTGCGTAAGCATCATCTTGTCCCACTTGCTCTAGATAGGTATTCCACCATGTTAACGCAGAACCTGTGAAGGTATGCGTAGCATACTTCACTTTGTCCTCTTCAGTACACTTACTTATGGCAAACACCGATTCGACCTTCTCGGTCCACCGTTTCAATCCGATCGGTCCTTCAGTTCCATCAAATTCCAAAGGTTTGCAGGCAATGAATTCTTTATAGGTGCATCCTACACGATTTCCTGTACTGCTAGATTCAAGGTTGTTGTTGGTATGTAGCACAGCCTGTACTGCGGCTACACGATTTCCTGTACTGCTAGATCCAAGGTTGTTGTTGGTATGTAGCGCAGCCTGTACTGAGGCTATGTTCGAAGCTAGAAAAGTACGGAATTCCTCTTCACTCATATTCACGGTGTGTCGAGTAGTTGGTGCCATTTCCTTCAAAATAGTCAAATGGAACAAGTTAATCATACAGAATATTAAGAGTAGTCAATAGTATCTCGTAGCATAATATGAACTCATTTATAAAAGCTTTTTCTTCATATTAGCGTTTTATAAGTTTAAATTCGGGTAGTACCTACCCGTTAAGTTCATACTTAGTAGCTAATATACAATTCAACTACTACAATTCTATATGAAAAACTGTTCATAATAATATTTCGCGTTCAAACTTTTACACAATATTTTACAAATTTACAATACTGCTTATTTTACATATAGCATGAAATATAGCACACAATAAATTTGATACAAGATGGTTGTGAAGATAAATCTAGCTAGTACACAAGTCGTTCAGCAAAGGCAATAAAGACACGTAATTCATACGTCCAGAAACAAGTCATGCATTCTGGTTTTACTAGGACTACTTCCCATCCTTGGTCTTTTGGAACATAACTGTTATGGCCGTTGATAAGACAGCGTGTTGTAACGTCGTCAAAGGGATGAGGGTTACGTAATGTTCAACAGTCCCGTAACAATCTAAAAACCTCATTTCTTACCCCAATTACCGACTCCGTCACTTGTGGGAACTTTTTGTTTAATAGTTGTAGCCCGATGTTCTTGTTCTCACTTTGGTGAGAAGCGAACATTACTAACCCGTAAGCATAACATGCTTCTTTATGTTGCATGTTAGCCGCTTTTTCTAAATCAAGAAGTCCTATATTCGGATATATTGAGTCAAAATAATTTCTTAACCCGTTGCGTAAAATAGCATTTGGGTTCCCCGCAATATATGCGTCAAAGTAAACACATCGTAACTTATGGATTTCCCAATGTGATATCCCCCATCTTTCGAATGAAAGCCTTTTATAAACCAAGGCATTCTTGGAACGTTCTTCGAATGTCTTACAAACTGATCTCGCCTTAAATAGTTGTGCCAAGGAATTCTGACCGACTCTAGACAAGATTTCATCAATCATGTCTCCGGGTAGGTCTCTTAAAATATTGGGTTGTCTATCCATTTTGTGTTTTTATACTGTAAAATAGACAAGAGTTAGATTCATAAAAAAATAATTATTAATACAAGCAATTTTTACATATAACATAAAGCATATGCACACTATATTACATATATTACACCACATTAATACAACTATCTTATTCCGACTCGCTCGTTTCTTCTTCTTCGGTTTTGGTTTGTTTTGCCAAGTTTCTAGGGATATATGATGTTCCCCTAATACGAGCCGTCGTTTTCCACATTGGTTTAGAAAAACCTGGTGGTTTAGAGGTTCCCGGGTCATTGTTACAACTTAATGACTTCGGGGGTTGACGATACATATAAAGTTCATCGGGGTTGGAATTAGATTTCTCTATTTTTATGCCCTTTCCCTTATTATTTTCTTTTGCCTTTTTAAATTCAGTTGGGGTAATTTCTATAACATCATCGGAATTCTCGTCGGAATCCGATTCATCGGAGAATTGGTAATCCTCCCAATATTTTGCTTCCTTGGCGGAAACACCATTGACCATAATTAACCTTGGTCGGTTGGTTGAGGATTTTCTTTTACTTAACCGTTTTATTATTTCCCCCACTGGTTCCGATTCTTCTTCCGGTTCCGATTCTTCTTCCGGTTCCGATTCTTCTTCCGGTTCCGACTCTTCTTCCGGTTCCTTTTCGGGAACTTGTGAATCAGTCCACGAATCATTTCAATTTACATTTGACTCTTCCTTATTATTAGGTGAGTCAATGGGACTTGTTCTAGAGGTAGACATCTATCACATAATATCAAACACGTTAAGAGATTAATATATCACATAATATTCACATGTTAAAAATATATAGTTTCCAACAAAATTTGTTAAGCAATCATTTTTCAAGTAAACACGGTCGAAGTCCAGACTCACTAATGCATCCTAACAAACTCGATAAGACACACTAATACAAAATTCTGGTTCTCTAAGACCAACGCTCGGATACCAACTGAAATGTCCCGTTCTTATTGATTAAAAACGTTCCATATTAGTTGATTTCGTTGCGAGGTTTTGACCTCTATATGAGACATTTTTCAAAGACTGCATTCATTTTAAAACAAACCATAACCTTTATTTCGTCAATAAAGGTTTAAAAAGCTTTACGTAGATTATCAAATAATGATAATCTAAAATATCCTGTTTACACACGACAATTACATAATGGTTACAATACAAATATGTTACAACGAAATAAGTTTCTTGAATACAGTTTTTACACAATATCATACAAGCATGGACTCCAAATCTCGTCCTTATTTAAGTATGCGACAGCGGAAGCTCTTAATAATCACCTGAGAATAAACATGCTTAAAACGTCAACAAAAATGTTGGTGAGTTATAGGTTTAACCTATATATTAACAAATCATAATAATAGACCACAAGATTTCATATTTCAATACACATCCCATACATAGAGATAAAAATCATTCATATGGTGAACACCTGGTAACCGACATTAACAAGATGCATTTATAAGAATATCCCCATCATTCCGGGACACCCTTCGGATATGATATAAATTTCGAAGTACTAAAGCATCCGGTACTTTGGATGGGGTTTGTTAGGCCCAATAGATCTATCTTTAGGATTCACGTAAATTAGGGTGTCTGTTCCCTAATTCTTAGATTACCAGACTTAATAAAAAGGGGCATATTCGATTTCGATAATTCAACCACAGAATGTAGTTTCACGTACTTGTGCCTATTTTGTAAATCATTTATAAAACCTGCATGTATTCTAATCCCAAAAATATTATATTTTAAAAGTGGGACTATAACTCACTTTCACCAAATATCACTTCGTCGAGAATTTGACTTGGCCACGGGTTGATTCACGAACCTTAAGTTCCTTGGATAAACCTACTGGAAAAGAGAAAAATGGATCTAGCTTCAACGGATCCTTGGATGGCTCGAAGTTCTTGTATTAGAATGATAACCTACTGTAAGAAACAAAGATTTCTTGAGGTTGGATGATCACCTTACAAGATTGAAAGTGAGCTAGCAAACTTGAAAGTATTCTTGATTTTATGTAACTAGAACTTGTAGAATTTATGAAGAACACTTAGAACTTGAAGATAGAACTTGAGGGAGATCAATTATATGAAGAAAATTGAAGAATGAAAGTGTTTGTAGGTGTTTTTGGTCGTTGGTGTATGGATTAGATATAAAGGATATGTAATTTTGTTTTCATGTAAATAAGTCATGAATGATTACTCATATTTTTGTAATTTTATGAGATATTTCATGCTAGTTGCCAAATGATGGTTCCCACATGTGTTAGGTGACTCACATGGGCTGCTAAGAGCTGATCATTGGAGTGTATAAACCAATAGTACATACATCTAAAAGCTGTGTATTGTACGAGTACGAATACGGGTGCATACGAGTAGAATTGTTGATGAAACTGAACGAGGATGTAATTGTAAGCATTTTTGTTAAGTAGAAGTATTTTGATAAGTGTCTTGAAGTCTTTCAAAAGTGTATGAATACATATTAAAACACTACATGTATATACATTTTAACTGAGTCGTTAAGTCATCGTTAGTCGTTACATGTAAGTGTTGTTTTGAAACCTTTAGGTTAACGATCTTGTTAAATGTTGTTAACCCAATGTTTATAATATCAAATGAGATTTTAAATTATTATATTATCATGATATTATAATGTATGAATATCTCTTAATATGATATATATACATTAAATGTCGTTACAACGATAATTGTTACATATATGTCTCGTTTCAAAATCATTAAGTTAGTAGTCTTGCTTTTACATATGTAGTTCATTGTTAATATACTTAATGATATGTTTACTTATCATAATATCATGTTAACTATATATATAACCATATATATGTCATCATATAGTTTTTACAAGTTTTAACGTTCGTGAATCACCGGTCAACTTGGGTGGTCAATTGTCTATATGAAACCTATTTCAATTAATCAAGTCTTAACAAGTTTAATTGCTTAACATGTTAGAAACACTTAATCATGTAAATAACAATTTCATTTAATATAATTATAAACATGGAAAAGTTCGGGTCACTACAAATGGTCATTATGTAGTGAAATTGGTAAGACTGGATAAAAAGTATCATCGGGATAGTTGGTGATTTCGGAGCTCTCGAATTCATCAAAATTCAATGATCTGAGATTTTCTTGTACACTACTCCTCAGTTCAACAGCTGTATAATCTGATGGAGTTTCAACTTGCCTATTTACAAACTCTCTCATTTGTTCATTTTGAGCATGAAGTTCTTCGAGTTTGATTTTCATATAATCTAAAGAATTTTCAGACACATACTTTTCCTCGTCCTCTGGTTATTGAGTTTGGATATATTCTTAGGAATAATCCCAATTAGAATTGTATTCCTCATAATCATTCCATTCAGGTTCTATGGGTTCATAATTGATGTCGTGCGAGGTGTATGTGAAATACTATATATTTTTGATACGAAAAGCGATACAAATTACACAAGTTTTAATTATTTATTTACAAATGGGATATACCTAAACCTTGCTACAACACTATAGGCAGTGTACCTAATCGTAAAGTAGTATAGTTTTTAGTAAGTCCGGTTCGTTCCACAGGGAGCGGGCTTATTGCACACTATATTTTTAAACAACTATATTTGTACAAAATATATATAATTATATATAATAATATATAAAAGGGGGTTTACCGTTTAATGACCGGTTTGTCGATTTATATTTTAAGCGAAGCGTATAGTAAATGACGATATTTAAATAACAATATAAAATAAATAACAATAATTAAAATGACAATAAATAAAAGTACGAGGAAATATGAAATAAAATATATTATGCTTATTTAAACTTCCGTAACCATGATGTTTGACATTTTGATTTTAATTTATTGTCCTGGGTTAATTGTCCTTTGTCCTGGATGTATTTGAAACCTATCTGGTTTTTGTCCATAATAGTTCATCGATCATAATTATAAACTGCTCGGTAAATTTAACCTTATACCCGAAGTCAAATATTCCAACTAACTGGGGATTCGAACTGTAACAAGGTCTTAATACTTTGCTTAATGAATACACCAGGTTATCGACTGTGTGTAAACCAAGGTTTTAATACTTTGTTAACAATTACACCAATTACCCTTGAATGTAATCCACCCCTGTTTTAATGAGTCCGTTGACTATTAATCCATCCCCGTGTCCGGTCAAATGAACAATAATTCGTACTTATAAATATCCCGCCCATCGTGTTCGATTAAGCGTATGTGGTTATATATAGATACGTCAAATCATAACCTTTATATTAAATTAATGAGGTATCGTTAATTTAATATAAAGCCCATTAATAGCCCATAGTCTAATTTTCACAAGTGTCGTTCTTTTGTCCAAACCCCAATTATGGTACAAAACCCAATTACCTCGTCTTTAATATTTAGCTCAACATCATGATTACTTCGGCTCAAATAAGCATAATAATAACTTAAGTACGAGACATTAATTTAAAAAGGAGAACATAGCTTACATTGATTATTTATCGCGTAGTAGTACACGGACAGAGCTCCGACTTTAAAACCAGAAAAAATAACTTTTACAGAGTATGGCCTTTTATAGGCGTTTTGATTTCTGACAGCTCCGCGAGTCGTGGAGTTTTTGGCCTTCAAACTCCGCGAGTCGTGGAGTTTGAAAATCCAGCTCACAAACTTTTGGCTCCTAGCTTGTCGACATAATAAATATATAAATATAAAATATAAATAATTAATATAATTATTTATATATTATATTATATTCTTGTGCATAGTAGACTTGTAATTTTTGCACCGTTGCGTCGCGCGTTGAGAGTTGACTCATGTCCCGGTTCCAGATTTTCGAACGTCCTTGCGTACAATTTAATATCTTGTACTTTGCGTTCTGTAACTTGTACTCTTGTCATTTTTAGACGTTTTTGAAGGTTTTTCGTATGCCCGAGAGACATATTGAATTAACGTGGCTAATATGTTTTGATCCAAGTCGGGTCATACCCAATAACAAGCTTACCAACACATTATTCGTATTTGATCTTAACGATTGGATCATTGATCAAATACGCGACACTTGAATTTTAAGGAAAATCGTTTTCTGAAAGATTACTTGATGTGTATATATAAATTATGGAATAATTTATATAACAAGAGTTTAAATTATTTATGGGTTAAATAATTGATTTTGTTATGTTACATTTTATAAAGTTTGGTTTTATAAAATAAATGTACATAACATATATATATATATATATATGGAAGTATTATGTAGAGTTTTATAAAATGTATTTTTTTATAAAACTTATTTAATAATACTTGAAAGGGAAGTGGCATAGGGAATGAGATACACATGCTTTAGGCTTGGAATCTTTCACCTATACTTTCTCAATTCCATATGTAAGCATCTTGACTCTTGTAGGAAGATACACATGCAATTATACTTGAAAAAACTGCACAAAAACTCTCCCATTCAGCTGCTGTGAGCCGTGGGGTTTAGAGAGGGAGAAAAGGTTCTTCATTTGGTTTTTTCAAGCTCATTCAAGTGTCAAACAAAATCCTAACTAATAGCAAGGGTGTTGGTGCATAGTTTGGGGTATAACTACTTGAGGTTTCATTGTTTTGGAGCTCCATTCATCATCATCTTCATCATCATCTATCAACAAGCTAGGAGAAGGTATAAACACTTTTCTTACTTGTAGTTTGTAAGTATGTTTCACAACTTGATCCTAATTGGGATTTAACTTTAATTGGTTAAAGATATACAAGTTCTAAAATGGTAATTAACATGCTTCCGCTTTGATTTGAATCTAAATATAGTTTAAGTGTTTTGAACTTGTTAAATCCCAACAATGGTATCTAGAGCCGAGGTTGTTGAAATATGCTTCGAGATGGTTATTATACTCACTTTATATTTTGCATTTTATGTACATGCATGATAGTAAAATGCAAAAATTAAAGTTTTGGGTGGGTTTAATGCTTTGGTCGAAATATTGGGGACCCAAAATGGGTTTTGGGTCTTCCACTTTGGTCATATTTTGGTTGCATGTTGAGTTCACAATCAAGCCTTGACCTTGTGTTTGTTTGGTTGCATGTTTGGTTGAATTAATCTATTCATTTGGTATGTAATATTAATTCATTCATGTGGTTGTAATATTCATTTAATATGGTTTGTAATTTTATTATTTTGGTTATGTAATTTATTTTATATTTGGTATGTAAAATAGATTAGGTTGTATTTTCATTTTCTAGAAAAATGTATTAGGATATATTTTTTGTAAAAATGAAGATACAAGATGAAGACTTGGAAGATGCATTTGGATGCAAGATTAAGTGGGAGATTTTGAAATCTCCTACTTAGTGTTATAACCCTTAACCGGTGACATTTGTTTTCGGCTAAACAAATGTCTACCAAATCGGCTTGATTGTGAACACATTTGTTTGCATGCGTGGTTGTTTTATTTCTTGTATGATTGTGGATTGTGTATGTTACTACTACAAGTTATCACACAAGTTAACAACAAGCATAACTACAATTTAATTGGTTAAATTATTAACGACATGCAAAACGTTAATTTAATTGGTTAAATTAAAAACGGCTAAAAGGACATTAATAAACGGTTATTAAGAACATGATAAGGATCATATATATAAAATGGTTTATATCAAGTAATTGGCTAAAATTATTAGACTTGAAAATGGATTTCAAATAAACCATACACTAAATGCATGTTGGTGTATTGCATATATGTTTTCTCAAACTAGAAATTATGAAACTTAAAATCCCTTTAACAACAAGACAAACAAGTTAAATGCCATCCTTTTGTGCAAACACTTAAAAATATTAGGGAACTCTTAATGGGATAAAGGTCACCTAACCGTTATGAGCAAACTAATATGATTGAGGTAAATTTCGAACACTTGTGGGATAAAGGTCACATAACCACTAGTATGTTGAATTTACACGTTAGCACAAGTAGGACGACTTGATTTGGGAATCATGAACTTAGGGTCACCGAAGCATGATGAACAAATAGGCGTTGATGGGATAATATGCCATGCAAAAGGATTGCATGATCCCATAACTTAGAAGTTGCAAAAGGATTGCAATTGTCATATAATGACTACCTAGCTAAATCAAATAACGGGATAAAGGTCACCTAACCGAAATTTGGTTTACCGTTGGATTCTAAAATTTAATAAATATCAATTGGATTTAAAGGGTATTGATTGTTAAATTAAAATTAATACTTAAACAACTTTGTTAAATTTTGTAGATGGCCGCCAATAACAACAACAATATTCCAAACGCACCTATCAACTTTAACAACCTATCATTGAGGTCAATCCTCGAAAAGGAAAAACTCAACCATACAAACTTCATGGATTGGTTCCGCAATCTAAGAATAGTCCTCAAACTTGAGGACAGGGCGTATGTGTTGGAAGACCCCATTCCCGATCAACCGGACGAGGATGATACGGAAGCCATGGCTTATTGGGAGAAATATTACACCGATTCGTTGCAAGTTTCTTGCCTCATGCTTGGGACTATGATACCCGAACTCCAAAAGGATTTCGAGCATCATGGTGCATATGACATGATCACACAATTGAAGGAGATGTTCCTTCAACAAGCTCGTGTCGAGTGCTTTGAAACGGTCCGAGCGCTTCATGCATGTCGGATGGACGACACCCAATCCGTTTCATCTTATGTCCTTAAGATGAAAAGCCTCATTGATCGAGCAAACCGTCTAAATTGCAACGTGTCTAATGAATTAGCCACGGACCTTATCCTTAACTCATTGTCAAAGAGGTTTGACACATTCATGTTAAACTATAACATGAATGGTTGGGATAAAAGCATTGGCGAATTACATGCCATGCTTAAGACGGCAGAAGCATGCATGGGAAAAAGGGCTTCACCCGTGTTTACGATCAATGAAGGCGGGTCCAAAAACCATAACACTTCTAAGCCAAAGGCAGCTAAGAGGAAAGGACCCGCCTACTAAGGCAAGGGCAAGGGAAAGGGGAAGATGGTTACCCCAACCAACAACAAGAAGCAAAAGGTTGCCGGTAAAGCTAACCCCAAGGAAGATCCGTGCTTCGGTTGCGGTGAAATGGGTCACTGGAAACGAAACTGCCCTGTCTACCTTAAGGAGTTGAAGGAAAAGAGGGATGCAGGGCAAACCTCAGGTAATGTATATATGGTATACATTGAGCTTAGTATTACTTCTTCTAATACATGGGTATTAGACACAGGATGTGGAACTCATATTTGCAATTCTTTGCAGGGGTTCAAAAGAAGTGATCGAGAAGCGGGAACGACAAGTCTCTTCATGGGAAATGGAGCAAGGGTGCAAGTGAAAGCTCAAGGAGACTTTGTTTTAAAGCTACCAAGTGGTTTGGAGCTTATTTTGAAAAATGTTTTGTATGCACCCGATTTATCTCGAAACATTATTTCTGTATCCCGTTTGAAACAATGTGGTTTTAATCTTAATTTCATTAATGATGATATCCATGTTTCTTTAGATAATGTGTTCTATTTTAAGGCTTCGCCTTCGAATGGTATTTATGAATTGGTTCATAATGACACTTCAAGCAGTAGCTCAATGTGCCATACGAACACCAAGAAACTCAAAAGGGATTTGAGTGATTCCTACTTATGGCATTGTCGCCTTGGTCACATAAACAAGAACCGAATGCATACACTTCAAAAGAATGGACTTTTGAAATCAAATGAACTAGACTCGTTTGATGTATGTGAGTCTTGCTTCCAAGGCAAAATGACTAAAGCACCTTTCAAAGGGACCTATGAAAGGGCTAAGGACTTATTGGGATTAATACACTCGGATGTATGTGGACCCTTTAAGCCCATAACTAGGAATGGTGAAAGATACTTCATTACTTTCATTGATGACTTCAGTCGTTTCGGATATGTCTACTTATTAAGACATAAGGACGAAACTTTTGAGGCATTCAAGGAATATCAAAACGAAGTACAAAATCAACTCAATAAGACAATCAAGGTACTTCGTACCGATAGAGGAGGTGAATACCTAAGTGATGCTTTCCAAGATCATCTTAGAAGTTGTGGGATTATCTCACAACTTACTCCACCCGGGACACCACAACTTAACGGAGTTTCCGAAAGGAGGAACCGAACCCTAATGGATATGGTTCAATCTATGATGGCTAGAAGCTCGATACCTCTATCATTTTGGGGTTATTGTCTATGCTCTGCGGCTCGTATTTTAAATATGGCCCCAACCAAGAAAGTGGAACGAACACCTCATGAGATGTGGTTTGGAAAACCTCCATCTATATCATACTTAAAGGTATGGGGATGTGAAGCTTATCCTAAGCGTTATGTCCCTAATAAGTTGAATGCTCGATCCACGAAGTGTATCTTCATAGGATATCCCAAGGATGATATGGGATACTATTTCTATGATCCAACCGAGCAAAATGTATTTATTGCTCGAAAGGCTGAATTCCTTGAAACTAAGTTCCTAATGGAAGGAAATAGTGAAAGGAAGATAGATCTTAAAGAGGTTCAAGATCAAGTAGATGATACACAATTGGCTGACACTAGCACTCAACATGAAAATGTTGAGAGTGATCAGATGGATGATCAAAATACACAAGACGTTCGCAAATCTAGTAGGATTAGTAATCCTCCTGAGAGATATGGGTTTCTCATGGATGGTTGCTATGTGGTTTATTTGGATGAACCAACAAACTACCAAGATGCTTTGTCGAGGACTGATAAGGATAAATGGCAGGAAGCCATGAACGCTGAGATGCAATCCATGTATGACAACCAAGTTTGGGAACTGGTTGTACAACCTACTGGCTCAAGGCTAGTTGATTGTAAATGGCTTTTCAAAATGAAAACCGACATACATGGAAACTTGGATACATATAAAGCTAGACTTGTAGCAAAAGGTTTCACTCAAACTCAAGGGGTTGACTATGATGAAACTTTTTCGCCTGTGGCAATGCTAAAGTCTATTAGGATATTACTTGCCATTGCTGCTCATTATGATTATGAAATATGGCAAATGGATGTCAAGACCGCTTTCCTAAATGGACATCTTGAGGAAGATGTCTATATGATTCAGCCTGAAGGTTTTGTTGATCCTAAATATCCTAAAAAGGTATGCAAGTTAAAGAAGTCAATCTACGGATTGAAACAAGCATCTAGAATGTGGAATCATCGATTTAATGAGGAGGCCAAGAAATTTGGCTTCATTAAAAATGGTGATGAAGCTTGTGTATACAAGAAAGCTAGTGGGAGCACTATCATGTTCCTTGTACTATATGTGGATGATATATTGTTATTTGGAAATGATATTCCGGCAATGCAAGGTGTTAAAACTTGGCTAAGTAAATGCTTCTCCATTAAGGATCTTGGAGAAGCACAATACGTTTTGGGGATTGGGATCTACAGGAATAGATCCAAGAAACTGATAGGTTTTAATCAAAGTGCATACATTGAAAAGGTCTTGAAAAGGTTCAAGATGGAGAACTCTAAGAAAGGTTTGGTACCTATTCAAAGAGGAACGCCTCTCAGTTCATCTCAGTGTCCTACCACGAAAGATGAACAAGAGAGAATGAAGAAGGTCCCTTATGCATCTGCTATTGGGTCAATCATGTATGCAATGATATGAACTAGACCGAATGTGTCATGCGCTCTTAGCCTGACAAGTAGATACTAGAATAACCCAGGAAACAGTCATTGGATTGCTGTTAAAAGTATATTGAAATACCTTAGGAGGACTAAGGATATGTTTCTTATATACGGGTCTGGTGAGGAGGAACTAGCTGTAAAAGGTTACGTGGACGCGAGTTTCCAAACTGATCGAGATGATTCTCGATCACAATCTGGTTATGTCTTCACGTTAAATGGAGGTGCAGTCTCTTGGAAGAGTTTAAAACAGGATGTTGTTGCATTATCCACTACAGAGTCGGAGTACATCGTCGCATCATTGGCAGCTCAGGAAGCTGCATGGATGAAGAAATTCATCGACGACTTAGGAGTAGTCCCTTCCATTCAGGACCCTCTTGAGATCTTTTGTGACAACGAGGGTGCGATTGCTCAAATCAAAGAACCTCATGCTCACCAAAAGACCTGTCACATTGAGCGGAGATTCAACTACATAAGGGATGAAGTTGAAAAGGGAAAGATATGTATTCGCAAAGTTCACACAGATCTTAATATAGCGGATCCTCTCACGAAGCTCTTACATGGACCAAAACATGCAGGACATGTTTGTGCATTAGGGCTTCGATATTCTAGTGATTGGTCATGATCTGTTTTAAGTATTGTAATGGAACGAAATTGTTCAAACTCATTAATATAATTAAGGTATTAATT
Organism: Rutidosis leptorrhynchoides; assembly: GCF_046630445.1. Classification (NCBI taxonomy): domain Eukaryota; kingdom Viridiplantae; phylum Streptophyta; class Magnoliopsida; order Asterales; family Asteraceae; genus Rutidosis; species Rutidosis leptorrhynchoides. The sequence continues at coordinate 337,322,897 of NC_092337.1, read as the reverse complement.
TATTTTGAGTTATGTTCTTATTTTGCATATTTTATCCATGAATAAGTAATTATTCTAAATTCCGTAGTCGATCACATTTGTGGGAACAAGTTTGAGGTTTAGACTATTATGAACTTGGATTGGTGTACATTCACGGGATGAATGTAGGGCAAGGTTGCAACCAAGGTTCATAGATATTTGTGGGATACAAATATTGGAAGACCCGCCGTCAAGATTTACTAAATGGAGCCTTTGTGGTTGATCACATGTAATCTTGAGTAAAGGCGAATATCATTGTATCCTCTGACCTGAGATACATATTGGGTTCGGATATTTACCAAGTATTGTGCCTTGAATCTTTCCTTCGCTATTCTGAAACATGGTAGTTCATAAGGAAGAGCTCAGGTATAATGCAAGGTATATATTTAGGACGTATGTAGTCAAGATGGAATTTGTCCCTCTTATTCGTTGAGAGTCAGATGTTTAAGGCCTGAAAAGTTAAATCTAGAAGAGAGTGATCACTCAATATCTCTTGGATTTAACATGACATCTAGGATGAAAGGATATAATGAAAAGATTCACCTATTCATATTCGAGATGGAAACTCGAAAGGGATGATGTTATTGAATGGCACAAAGTCATAACATATTTGGGGTGATGGACGGTCGTTAGGTGGTATCCATCACTTGCATTAATTTCTTATGTTTCTCGTGCAAGTGGGAGATTGAAGGTTTTTCGTATGCCCGAGAGACATATTGAATTAACGTGGCTAATATGTTTTGATCCAAGTCGGGTCATACCCAATAACAAGCTTACCAACACATTATTCGTATTTGATCTTAACGATTGGATCATTGATCAAATACGCGACACTTGAATTTTAAGGAAAATCGTTTTCTGAAAGATTACTTGATGTGTATATATAAATTATGGAATAATTTATATAACAAGAGTTTAAATTATTTATGGGTTAAATAATTGATTTTGTTATGTTACATTTTATAAAGTTTGGTTTTATAAAATAAATGTACATAACATATATATATATATATATATATATATATATATATATATATATATATATATATATATATATATATATATATATATATATATATATGGAAGTATTATGTAGAGTTTTATAAAATGTATTTTTTTATAAAACTTATTTAATAATACTTGAAAGGGAAGTGGCATAGGGAATGAGATACACATGCTTTAGGCTTGGAATCTTTCACCCATACTTTCTCAATTCCATATGTAAGCATCTTGACTCTTGTAGGAAGATACACATGCAATTATACTTGAAAAAACTGCACAAAAACTCTCCCATTCAGCTGCTGTGAGCCGTGGGGTTTAGAGAGGGAGAAAAGGTTCTTCATTTGGTTTTTGCAAGCTCATTCAAGTGTCAAACAAAATCCTAACTAATAGCAAGGGTGTTGGTGCATAGTTTGGGGTATAACTACTTGAGGTTTCATTGTTTTGGAGCTCCATTCATCATCATCTTCATCATCATCTATCAACAAGCTAGGAGAAGGTATAAACACTTTTCTTACTTGTAGTTTGTAAGTATGTTTCACAACTTGATCCTAATTGGGATTTAACTTTAATTGGTTAAAGATATACAAGTTCTAAAATGGTAATTAACATGCTTCCGCTTTGATTTGAATCTAAATATAGTTTAAGTGTTTTGAACTTGTTAAATCCCCACAGTTTTTCATCAATAAATTGAAACTTTTGAATTGTATCTTGAACATTTGAGCTTTTTGGACGTTTGTGTCATCAAATCTTCGTTTTCGCCTTTTGTCTTCGCACTTATTTATTTAAACAATTACAATGAAAATATAATACAATTACATATGAAAACCTATTATTTAGGAGGGATATTGCTATGAAATATATGTTCCTTTTTAGCCTTATCAAACATCCCCACACTTAAACGTTGCTTGTCCTCAAGCAATACATAACTTGAATTAATATAATACATCACACGAATCACTTCTTTATTCTTCACACTTTGTACATCAGTGATTTTGATATGGTGGTATAAACAATGATAGTAACGATAGAATCATGGTTAAAGGTGGGTGTGTCATCCACAGTTACCTCGGGTTTAGGTCAACGATACTTGCAATCAAATAGCCGATTTACTTTCGGTTTCTAAAGCAAAGTGCACATTTCAAAGGCGGTTTACAGTCCCACATGACTATGAAAATTTAGATCCGTTAGGATATTGGATCTTTATGAAAACATTTGATCTTTTGAAAATTCAAGCTAGATTTTACCCTAGACAAGTTTTCCAGAATAACCCTTCACCGGTGTTTGCAAAATATTTTTGTGGGTTTTGTGGGTTTCAAATTTAAAATTTTAGCTCAAAACTTGCGGTTTTGTGTCACCCACTTGCTAACCTTGTATTTAGGAAAGCACACATCCAGTATACTTGCTCCGTATATTACCTTTCGGTAAACTACCGTCCGGTTGTAAAGGAAAGCGTTGAACAAGCAACTGTTAAGGCAATGTCCCCTGACATACTTTTAATTATGGTCTATAACGTGTCGGACGCCAGTACTATCCTTTGTAGGAGCAATAGTAAAGATCATCCTATGATTTTCGGTCTGGCACAAGGTCCTGTCTTCGACCATGCTATGCAACCACCGTTCTTACGGTTGACACCCGATTTGGTTCAGGTGACCTAATGAATTCTAGGTGAATTCCTAGGATTTTACGTTCAATGGTAATGAACGCATTGAAAATGGGTTTTCAGAAAACAAATTGGTTTTAATTTTGATCAGAATATTTTCTCGTTCAAGCTCGAGTTTAGATATCATTGAATTCCATGAGTTTGTAATTCTCAATCTTTAAGGTCAATCTCAAGGATTGAGTAATATCAGGCTTTGTGACGACCCGGAAATTTCCGACTAAATTTAAACTTTATCTTTATATTATTCTGACACGATAAGCAATGTTTGTTAAGTTAAATCTCAAGGATTTTAAACTATGTTTATACATTCATTTAAACCTCGACCAAATTCCAATGATTCACGAACCATTAAATGAACATATATGAATATGTATGTATATGTGTATATGTTATAAATTGAAAATGTTAACAAAGTATTTAAACTTATAATGCTTTATATGAACGTATTTGTTTCAATATAATTATCGACGAAATTAAAATATATATATATATATATATATATATATATATATATATATTAAATGATTGAATTATCAGAAACATTGAATTATGATTACAAGTCTCTGTTGAGAGGTCCACTATGATTTGAGAAAATCTATTCCTCTTAACGATATTCGGAATAATTTGTAAAGCTATTTATAAATAAAAATAAAAAGTGTCATTTACGAAAGTTAGACAAAAGCTAATGGAGAATTGGTTTCCATAATATTCTATTAATCTATTTTCAAACGTACAAAAACGTTTTCAGTTTAAAAAGAACTTTATTATTAAAATGTATATAACCTTTATAAATATCAGGAATCACTTTTGACAACTCATTACTTAACCAGTATAATAAATATAACGATATTTATATTTTATTTCATTAAATATATATAACGATTCAAATTAATATTATATATATTTATACGCGTATTATACATACATAGTTTTTATACTTTTACTATACTTTAACTTTACTTTTACTTTACTTTTACTTTACTTTAACTTTAATAATTCACTTTAATAATTCATACTTTAATAATTCACTTTAATAATTCATACTTTAATAATTCACTTTAATAATTCATACTTTAATAATTCACTTTAATAATTCATACTTTAATAATTCACTTTAATAATTCAAAAATCTATTATAAATAGAATTCAATAGGTTTCATTATTTCATAGAAACTTAAAAATATATTTCTCTAAACTCTCTCAATCGATTTACATATATATATATATATATTTGCTCTGTATTATTTCAAGATATTATTAGTATACATAAAATATTACGACGGAGTGATGTCCGAGTGATTTCAAAATAGTTTTTTGAATGAGTCGAAGCTAAGGAAATTACGGGTTATAGCTATGGAGGTGATGGGTATGGTTCATGGGTATGCTCGTGAGGTCAATCTAGTGTTTATCATCTCCGTTGCGTCTACGTACTTTTCTGCAATATTGAATCTCAATATTGATACGTGAGCACTCATAACTTAACTTTTATATATCAATAGTGTATCCCTGACTAGTGCTCGAGTATATAGGATTTTGCATGCTTGTACATTCGATATTGTCCTTAGATAGGTTTGTTGAATTCTGAATTAGATACATATGCTACTGAGATAGGGTATATGATATGCATGTCATTGAAAAGCTAGCCAAAAATTAAGAACTTTTCATTTAGATATCGAATGGTTTCGATGAACGGATTAGAAGTTATAGTTAACTGAATTTTAGTATTATTGTTAAAATGATTATTATTACTATCGTCGTTATTATTTTAATAGAAATATCATTGTTATTATAAAATATCATTATTACTATTATGTTAGTATTATCATTTTATCATAATACCATTTTTAGTAAATATAAATATTGTTATTTTTTTATAGAATAATAATTATTATTACAAAATAATACAACTTTTACTCATTATTATTATGATCAATATTATTTTATCAAATAAATAGGGGATACAAAGATATTTTTCACCACGCGTAATATAATTACATTAATAATACTTACCACTATAGTTTTACGATATTAAGTGAACTTTATAAATTTTACTACTTAAGATATATAAAAGTATATTTTATCATATATAAACGTTAATATAAATTTTTATTAATAAATGACTTTTATTATTATAAAATCTAATAAATATATTTAAATATATAAAACGACTATAGTTAAGTTATATAATAAACACGTATAAATTTTAGAAGTCATTTTGGGTCAAGTTGACTTTTGTTGACTTTTGCATATTAGTCTCGAGCATTAGGATTGTGGTACACTATGACTTGACCAAAAATTGTTAGACAAATATTGACCAACATATAAATATATATAATTAATATAGGTTCGTGAATCCGAGGTCAACCTAGCACTTGTTAAATGACGTTATATGTATTTTTACTACGAAATACAGTATGGTGAGTTTCATTTGCTCCCTTTTATATATATTTTTGGGACTGAGAATACATGCGCTATTTTTATAAATGTTTTACGAAATAGGCACAAGTACTAAAACTAATTCTACGTGGGTTTAAACTAGAAATATACCCTTAGCTTGGTAACATTAAACTACATGTCTATGTACGGTAGGCGCGAATCCTAAAGATAGATCTATTAGGCCTGACAAACCCCATCCTGACTATGGGATGCTTTAGTACTTCGAGGTTATTTTAAACACACCTGATCTGGTGTACTTCAGAGGGTAAAACATGAACGTTAAGGCTTGTTACCGGGTGCCTACAACTTATAGAATACTTTTATACACTTGCGAGTGTACATATATTTATAAACGGAAATCTTGTGGTCTATTAATATATTGAAATGATTGTTATGATAAACCTATGAACTCACCAACCTTTTGGTTGACACTTTAAAGCATGTTTATTCTCAGGTATTAAAGAAATCTTCCGCTGTGCATTAGCTCATTTTAAGGATATTACTTGGAGTCATTCATGGCATATTTTGAAAGACGTTGCATTCGAGTCATTGAGTTCATCAAGATTATTATTATGTCAATTATAGTTGGATGTATTATGAAATGGTGTGCATGCCGTCAACTTTCGTTGTAAAGAAAGTTTTTCTTTTAAAAATGAATGCAATGTTTGTAAAATGTATCATATAGAGGTCAAATACCTCGTGATGTAATCAACTATTGTGAATCGTTTATAATGTATATGAACGGGTCCTTTCAGTTGGTATCAGAGCGGTGGTCTTAGTGAACCAGGTCTGCATTAGTGTGTCTAACTGATAGTCGTTAGGATGCATTAGTGAGTCTGGACTTTGACCGTGTCTGCATGTCAAAAGTTTTGCTCATCATTTTTGTCGAAAATTACCTGCTTATCATTCTTAGTCTAGACACATTTTATTGCATTGATTGCATGAATAGTGTATAGACAAAATTCATATCTTAGCATATCTGCTAATTCATATCTTAGCGTATCTGTTACTGTAAACTTTGCCTGACATATTCCGTAAATTCCTCCGTAATCTACGAAACCTTTTGCTCTATATAATTAGAATACCACCCGATAGCCGGAAAATCATTTCATATCGAAAAATTCTTTATTCAATCATATGAAATGGAATTTGTCATTAGTTCAAGTCCCTCGGATTCCGAAATGGAATCCCACTCAAGTTCCGAAAGCAGTGTGACCGGAATGGATCAACCAATTAGTCATCATCTATTCTGGATGAATTGGGTATGGGTTCGTAGCCTCCTTAATCATTGGAGACAAGAAGAAGGTGATCCCTTCCATCCACCACATTGCCCTCTTGGCGAAGAACCTGAAGCACTTACCGGTGAACCTATCCGAAACACCATTTTATCTCTTATTTATAGAGTATCTCTTCACGATTACATACTACACCAAATTCTAGATTTTATTTATCCGCTCGTCCGAACCGACAATCACCCCGGTGTAATAGAAGAAGTCAACGAGCTTCGCACTCGGGTAGTGGCTTTGGAGAATATGGTGCAAAGGTTACAAACACCAGCAGCAGCACCAGCAGCATAAACAGTACCACCATCAGCAACACCAACAGTACCATCACCACCACCAACAACAACATCCACATCCCACACCGCAACATCACAATCTGTATCTCAAACATCAACGTCATACGCCCTGTAATTATCCAGGAATATCAACAACAACAAACGATGAAGTATTAATTCATAAACTTCATTGAAGAGATATCTCTGCGGCAGTTATGTAATCTCCAAAATCTTAGAGATTATTTAATTGTGACCGTAAATTGGATGAGTGAACGGAGATGGTAGAGTAGAAACTTTGATCGAATATGGTGTACGATTTACAAGCAAGAATTGTTTTACCAACAGCATCAACAGGACCATAGCATCATCAACACAGTCAGTGCCGTCAGTATCGTCAGAATCAACAGCACCTGTAACATCACAAACTCTGTCAGTTCAAGAATCATTGTGGATATCATTACGAATCAACAACAAATATATTGTATCAATGAGTTATGAAGTATTAACTCATTTCCAATCGAAAGATTTATATGTATATTTTATATGTATAAATTTTAAACCATAATAAATCTTCCCGTACTAAGCTATTATGTGTGAATCTTAACTACTCAGTTAATTCATATTACAAATATGCAATGATGTACGTCCTTCGTCCGCAACTTAACCATCGTTAATTACAATCTCTGTCTCAATTCAATAAAAATCCAATTCATGATAAATCAAGTGTATTATTCGAATATATGTTTGATTTTACACTTTCATCATCGATGTACTCGAAACTTTTCAAATAACATCATTCGTACCTTGTGAAGTTCACAAGAATTTCATGAAAACCAACAAATAACAAAGTAATGATTCATAATTTCAATATTATTGAAGAAATACTTATGCAATTTATAAAGTTTTAGGGATTACTCAATTCTAATTCCAACCATAAAACAAATGAGTTTAATTTAATATTAACTCATTAAATCTATATTACATCTAAAGAAAATATACACATATATTTTCATAAAGACTGTAATAAACTTCTTTTGTACAAAATATTAATTGTGAAAATTTTTTTAACGGGTAGGTAATACCCGAGAGATATATAAATTCACAATTAATATATTACATTTTTCGAAACTGATTCAGCAATCATCAACTATACTCCCTACTTTCACAACAATATCCATTCTTTCATATAAATTAAAACAATCATACTCATTCAAATTCAATTACATATTCTGATTTTGAAATCGCATAATTCAATTCGAAATATAACCAGTATCATCACTCTTAGATTCCTATATCTTTCAAAGCTATACTTTGACTTCAAAACTGTGTTAGAACATCATATGTATTAACGATTACAATATGTGCTCAAACCCTTCGAAATTCCTGAAGACACTTCAACTAAGGAACAATCGAGATGATGATCCAACCACATGTTACCCACAGTTATACACCTGAAAAACTCTCAAAACCCAAGTCATAGTTCGACGCGTATCCGTGTCAGACCCTTTGGCATTTATTAGCTAAAATGACTTTTCAATTCCTTTTCAAAGTAGATAGTTTTGTCACAGCTCCAGCAAGTCAACTTCGACTTTTTAGTCGGACTAGTCTTATTATAACCTCGATAGATACGTTGAACTTTCGCCAACGTTACCGGGGAATCATTTATATTCACCACATTAGCAATAAACTTACCAACAACTTCACTGATCTTTGACTTTCCAAAAAAAAAATCATTATAATTATCGAAACCCTATCATATACTCATTCGTACCTTATAACAAGAATTGCCATACCAATTATTGAGAATCAGCAATCAGTATTTTGAAACCTCACAGCATGTCTACATCAACAATTACATATACACACAACGTCTACCTCCAAGACTTACATTCTTTGAATGAGAAATTTCTGAAAAACACCCTAAACTGCGAACCAGTTCTCGAAATTTTGAAAAATGCTAATGAAACAGCAAAAACTGTAAACGACCTTAACAGTAAAAAGTTTCATGACAAAGAATAGTAAGGTGGTAAAGCTGAGAAAAAGAGAAGGTTTGGAACTGGAAAACGGATTGAACAGACTATGAAGGAGGCTGTGGACAAATCACAAAGACTAAATCTGCCTTCAAAGAATCCAAATGGTTCAGTGCCTGCTAAAGACATTAACGAATACCTTACTCTTTATTCTAAACCTTTACGGACAAATCTTCATCATCATCCATCAATATTAGAAATTCTAAGAAATTATCATATCTTTCATTATAAATATCCGCGATATTTCTGAAGATATTTTCACAACTAATCTTATCTGAAGTCATTTATCTCTTTGCGCTATCAGTGTTACATCGTATAAGAAACTATTAGTTTCTATATTCTATAAACTTTCGAGTTTAAATTATGAATGTTTTGAAGTAGTGTTGGGAACTGAAGCATGAGTTAGTATAATATAATGATACTTGATCAACGTGATTATATTACAGTAAGTCATGTTGAGTTTCTAATGGGACATGACGATTCACAGACCATGTCGTCATCATGTTCCATGTTACACGACTCTTGTATTCTATTTAATCTCTAAAAAATATCAAGAATATAATTTTCTTGATGATTCGGTCTTTTCAGGGTATTCTGGTAAATTAACAAATCAAGATCGCGCCATTACCATTTCCTTCTTAGAACATTAACTATGTTCATTCTGAAATTCATATCTGCGAATATTGGACCATTACAAACGTTGCTTAATCGCAAGAAGAAGAAACGAAAGGACAAAACTCCAAAATAGAAATTGGAGTATAAATCGCAGCAAATAGAAGGGAGCATTAACTATGGATGTCAATGATTATAGAAGACAAAAGCAGGGGCTTTGAAATATAAGGGATAAGGGAAGATATAAAACTCAACAACCACCCAAAAATTATAAACCGTATATATCGATGCATATAGCAATATAAAGACACGGAAGAACTAAAAACACTATAAAACCGAGAGTATAGTAGAAGTAAATAGATTCTTCCGGAGGCAGATGAAAAAGAAGAATGACAGATATGAAAGTGAGGAGTATATCGAGAATCAGTACTGGATGAAGCATATTGACAAATACTTTAAAATATGAGTTAAGGGAGAAAGAATAGAAGGTGTGAGTTGTAAGGAAACGAATGAGGTGGATTTATAATGAAATACCCGACAGAGAAATCAAGATGGATTATCGTATTAATTCGAAGAGAATCATAATCTCCTTAATCACCGAAGCATCAAATCCAACATAGATTACAAAGATTTTCTTTAAATTCGGAGATCAATTGTGATGACGTCAAAAGATATGACGAATCACTATAATCTTATTTCCTTCATTTACGATAACTTCCCTCATACGCTTCGAGTAATCGAATTATTTTATCCATACTTCTTAGAGATGATAAAACTTCATAATCGTTACGTCATAATAACATTCTCATTGTTAGCCATAACGACCTCCATCAAATTTTGGGGACGAAATTTCTTTAACGGGTAGGTACTGTGACGACCCGGAAATTTCCGACTAAATTTAAACTTTATCTTTATATTATTCTGACACGATAAGCAATGTTTGTTAAGTTAAATCTCAAGGATTTTAAACTATGTTTATACATTCATTTAAACCTCGACCAAATTCCAATGATTCACGAACCATTAAATGAACATATATGAATATGTATGTATATGTGTATATGTTATAAATTGAAAATGTTAACAAAGTATTTAAACTTATAATGCTTTATATGAACGTATTTGTTTCAATATGATTATCGACGAAATTAAAAAATATATATATATATTAAATGATTGAATTATCAGAAACATTGAATTATGATTACAAGTCTCTGTTGAGAGGTCCACTATGATTTGAGAAAATCTATTCCTCTTAACGATATTCGGAATAATTTGTAAAGCTATTTATAAATAAAAATAAAAAGTGTCATTTACGAAAGTTAGACAAAAGCTAATGGAGAATTGGTTTCCATAATATTCTATTAATCTATTTTCAAACGTACAAAAACGTTTTCAGTTTAAAAAGAACTTTATTATTAAAACGTATATAACCTTTATAAATATCTGGAATCACTTTTGACAACTCATTACTTAACCAGTATAATAAATATAACGATATTTATATTTTATTTCATTAAATATATATAACGATTCAAATTAATATTATATATATTTATACGCGTATTATACATACATAGTTTTTATACTTTTACTATACTTTAACTTTACTTTTACTTTACTTTTACTTTACTTTTATTTTAATAATTCACTTTAATAATTCATACTTTAAAAATTCACTTTAATAATTCATACTTTAATAATTCACTTTAATAATTCATACTTTAATAATTCACTTTAATAATTCATACTTTAATAATTCACTTTAATAATTCAAAAATCTATTATAAATAGAATTCAATAGGTTTCATTATTTCATAGAAACTTAAAAATATATTTCTCTAAACTCTCTCAATCGATTTACATATATATATATATATATTTGCTCTGTATTATTTCAAGATATTATTAGTATACATAAAATATTACGACGGAGTGATGTCCGAGTGATTTCAAAATAGTTTTTTGAATGAGTCGAAGCTAAGGAAATTACGGGTTATAGCTATGGAGGTGATGGGTATGGTTCATGGGTATGCTCGTGAGGTCAATCTAGTGTTTATCATCTCCGTTGCGTCTACGTACTTTTCTGCAATATTGAATCTCAATATTGATACGTGAGCACTCATAACTTAACTTTTATATATCAATAGTGTATCCCTGACTAGTGCTCGAGTATATAGGATTTTGCATGCTTGTACATTCGATATTATCCTTAGATAGGTTTGTTGAATTCTGAATTAGATACATATGCTACTGAGATAAGGTATATGATATGCATGTCATTGAAAAGCTAGCCAAAAATTAAGAACTTTTCATTTAGATATCGAATGGTTTCGATGAACGGATTAGAAGTTATAGTTAACTGAATTTTAGTATTATTGTTAAAATGATTATTATTACTATCGTCGTTATTATTTTAATAGAAATATCATTGTTATTATAAAATATCATTATTACTATTATGTTAGTATTATCATTTTATCATAATACCATTTTTAGTAAATATAAATATTGTTATTTTTTTATAGAATAATAATTATTATTATTACAAAATAATACAACTTTTACTCATTATTATTATGATCAATATTATTTTATCAAATAAATAGGGGATACAAAGATATTTTTCACCACGCGTAATATAATTACATTAATAATACTTACCACTATAGTTTTACGATATTAAGTGAACTTTATAAATTTTACTACTTAAGATATATAAAAGTATATTTTATCATATATAAACGTTAATATAAATTTTTATTAATAAATGACTTTTATTATTATAAAATCTAATAAATATATTTAAATATATAAAACGACTATAGTTAAGTTATATAATAAACACGTATAAATTTTAGAAGTCATTTTGGGTCAAGTTGACTTTTGTTGACTTTTGCATATTAGTCTCGAGCATTAGGATTGTGGTACACTATGACTTGACCAAAAATTGTTAGACAAATATTGACCAACATATAAATATATATAATTAATATAGGTTCGTGAATCCGAGGTCAACCTAGCACTTGTTAAATGACGTTATATGTATTTTTACTACAAAATACAGTATGGTGAGTTTCATTTGCTCCCTTTTATATATATTTTTGGGACTGAGAATACATGCGCTATTTTTATAAATGTTTTACGAAATAGGCACAAGTACTAAAACTAATTCTACGTGGGTTTAAACCAGAAATATACCCTTAGCTTGGTAACATTAAACTACTTGTCTATGTACGGTAGGCGCGAATCCTAAAGATAGATCTATTGGGCCTGACAAACCCCATCCTGACTATGGGATGCTTTAGTACTTCGAGGTTATTTTAAACACACCTGATCTGGTGTACTTCAGAGGGTAAAACATGAACGTTAAGGCTTGTTACCGGGTGCCTACAACTTATAGAATACTTTTATACACTTGCGAGTGTACATATATTTATAAACGGAAATCTTGTGGTCTATTAATATATTGAAATGATTGTTATGATAAACCTATGAACTCACCAACCTTTTGGTTGACACTTTAAAGCATGTTTATTCTCAGGTATTAAAGAAATCTTCCGCTGTGCATTAGCTCATTTTAAGGATATTACTTGGAGTCATTCATGGCATATTTTGAAAGACGTTGCATTCGAGTCATTAAGTTCATCAAGATTATTATTATGTCAATTATAGTTGGATGTATTATGAAATGGTGTGCATGCCGTCAACTTTCGTTGTAAAGAAAGTTTTTCTTTTAAAAATGAATGCAATGTTTGTAAAATGTATCATATAGAGGTCAAATACCTCGTGATGTAATCAACTATTGTGAATCGTTTATAATGTATATGAACAGATCCTTTCAGGCTTAAAAGATGATTTTTAATCTTTAAGGAGATTATCCTTTCTGGGGGTCTGATTCATTAGTCTTATCAAGCTAATTTGCACGGAGCCCTCCCCATTTTACGAGACAGATCCTCTCATGGTTAGGATAAGTCTGACCACATGGCGACCCTGTTTGATGCTGAGGTCCGTGGATTTCCTGCTGATTTTAGTGATGACTTTTCTAGATTTTTCGTCAACCTATAGCTGGTCTGGACGACAACTTCTTGACCTAAATCAAGAAGCGCATGTCTTTTTCGGAAGACTTTACTTCTTTTTAATGATGGAATTGATTCATCGTGTAGATCCATCTTTTCTTTTCTTTCATCGGGTAAAATAGTTAATTTAGTCCAAAACAAAAGCACCTGCAATAACTTTACGGAAACATGTGCTAGATAGTTTTTAATTGAATAACTAGGTACATTCTCCCCACACTTAGTTTCTTTCTTTGCCTTTTTATTCTCCTTTATTCCATTTTAAATGAATTCAAGCGTTTTAGGGTGTTTCTCAATTTATGTCCTTTCCGAGGTAACGATAATTTTAGTATTAACACCTAGTTTTCACCGTTCATAAATATATATAAACATGATTTTAAATTCATTTAGTTGAAAATTTTTCAAATTTTCATAAAATTTGGCAAATAAACCAAGTATAAACCCGAGAGAATTTATAACCCTTCCCCACACTTGAGATCATGGAATGCCCTCATTTACATGAAATCAGACTCTAATTATAAATTCATGAGGGTGATTAGTGTAGAAAAATGATTGAAAATACCCAGTTTGTAATTACAAAGCTCGTCGAATGATAGATGGCGCGCCTCATCGTTCATTCCTTCTTGTTTTATCACACATGCTTTTTTTTTCTTTTTCAAAAACGGCTGCTTTTCTGAACTGTTTACTAATATTTGAAAAAGCGTCTTTTACCCTAACTCATCATGCATTTTTATTAACGAGTTATGCACTAACCCGAACCCCTAACTTAACGTTAAGTGGGGTTAAACTTCCCCACACTTAGCTGACGACATATGAAATCGGTAGAATAAGTTCCACGAATTAGAGTAGTGAGCCAGTTATTTACATCTCGGGTGGTGTATAATATATCAATGGGTTTAAAGTTTAGACTCGCCCGATTGTCACTACTTAATTCTTTTTTAAGTGTAGCTTTTAGTAAATGGATATATCTCTTTTATGGTTCTTGGTCAAATGGATCGATATACACCGACATACATACTATAGGGTGGACAATTCCTAACATTTCCTTCCGTTTATTCTCGGGATCAAAGTTTTCACCTCTATTACCCATTTGGGTGTGACGACCCGAAAATTTCCGACCAAATTTAAACTTAAATCTTATATGATTTCGACAAGATAAGTAAAGGTTGCAATGTTAAGTCTCGGAAATTTTGAACTGTTTTAATATATTCAATTGACCCTTTGACTAATCCTGACGATTCACGAACCACTATCTTTAAATAAATATATACATATATATATGTGAATATATATTAAATTGAAATATAAACTTATATGATTTAATTCAGTTGTGTAAATAAAATAATGAATGATATTATTTTATAGATATGAAAACTATTTTGAAAAAAAAATATATATATATATATATATATATATATATATATATATATATATATATATATATATATATATATATATATATATATGTATATAATTTATATTTCATTTAGTAAACGATCGTAACACTCGCCCATTATTTCGATTGATATTTCAACAAGTTAAATTCAAACTCAAGTCTTTCGTTATCAATGTCAGCTAAGATGAAATGTCCCTCTCGACAACATTCATTAATTTGTTATTTAATCCATCCTTTTTCTTCAACAAAATATGGAATTATAATTGTTTATCTCTAAAAGGACACTTAATAAAACCATTTAAAAACTACTTTATCGTTTTCTGTTTGTAGTCGAATAAAGATGTTAAAACTTTCACAAAAGTTGAATTATTAGATTAAAGTACTCGTATAAGCTACTGTTTTAAATTGGCAATTGAATGTCACTCAATAATCCCATTCACATGTGTAATTCTTTATTCTATCTCATTTCCTATCATTTTCTTACAAGCAACCAAAAACGATTACATCACAACATCCCTTTCTGTTACACATCTCAATCACAAAAGAAATCGATGGTTTTCCTATTAATTGAAAACGTTTTACTATGATAGTAGTAGTAATATAAGCTATTATATATACCAACATAAGTAGATAACCCATCTATGGAACACCACTATCACCACAACACCATTCGAAACATCAACCATCATTTTTTTTTCTTTTTCTTTCTTTCTTGTTTCTTTGAGAACTCATCACCATTTACACCATCGATCAACCATCCTTGAATACCCTAATAGTCACCCTCGACCTCCATATTTACCTCCTGCTTCTGTCTTGTTAAGTCCATGAACAACCATCATGGACGCTGCTACTATTGCCGTAAAAACAAATCCAAAGTCACCCTATTATCAACAAACTGTCACATTATGATCACCAATCCAAACCACCATAACAACCTTTGAAAACCTAGTACATACCTGCTGTTACTGCATTGTATCATGAGGGTATCTAGGGTAACACCTGCAGCCATTTCAAAACAAATACCTGGTAAGATGAGACCAAGTTCACATCAAGAATCTAAGATAGTACAAACCCGACTTTGACTAATGATAATGCTAAAAACGAACATATATTTCATAGCATTATTCCTCAAGAAAGACAAGCTTTTAGTTGCAATTGTTCTATTTACAAGTGATATTCGTTTAAATAATAAAAGGTGAAGACAAAAGACAGATTCGACGAATTGAAGACGCAAACGACCAAAAAGCTCAAAAGTACAAAAGACAATCAAAAAGGTTCCAATTATTGATAAGAAACGTCTCGAAATTACAAAAGTACAAGATTCAAAACGCAAAGTACAAAATATAAAATTGTACGCAAGGACGTTCGAAAATCCGGGACCGGGACCAGAGTCAACTCTTAACGCTCGACGCAACGGACTAAAAATTACAAGTTAACTATGTATATAAATATAATATAATATATAATTAATTATATTAATTATATATATATTATATTTATATATAAAAAACCGTCGGCAGAGAAACTCCAAGGGTGTGAGCTGTAAATACTATCTCCGCGACTCGCGGAGTTTGAAGAGGCTTTTGCCGCGAGTCGCGGAGCCCCAAAAATCAACTCTGGCTATAAAGCCAACCGAATTCTGATCAAAATTATCATCTTTTTCTTCTCTTATCATACGTAAAACTTATATATATATATATATATATATATAATTTATATTTTAATTTTAATTATAATTCTAATAATAAGGGTATGTTAGCAAATGTTGTAAGGGTGTAAGTCGAAATTCTGTCCGTGTAACGCTACGCTATTTTTAATCATTGTAAGTTATGTTCAACCTTTTTATATTAATGTCTCGTAGCTAAATTATTATTATGCTTATTTAAAACGAAGTAATCATGATGTTAGGCTAATTACTAAAATTGGGTAATTGGGCTTTGTACCATAATTGGGGTTTGGACAAAAGGACGACACTTGTGGAAATTAGACTATGGGCTATTAATGGGCTTTATATTTATTTAATTAAATGAAAGTTTGTTAATGTTAATATAAAGATTTACAATTGGGCGTCCCTATAAATTACCATATACACTCGATCGGACACGATGGGCGGGGTATTTATATGTACGAATAATCGTTCATTTAACCGGACACGGGAATGGATTAATAGCCACTAGAATAATTAAAACAGGGGTGAAATTACATTCAAGGGTAATTGGTGTAATTGTTAACAAAGTAGTAAAACCTTGGTTTACACGCAGTCGATAACCTGGTGTATTCATTAAACAAAGTATTAAAACCTTGTTACAATTCGAATCCCCAATTAATTGGAATATTTAACTTCGGGTATAATAATAATTTGACAAGGACACTTGCAATTTATATTTATGACTGATGGACTGTTATGGACAAAAACCAGACGGACATATTAAATAATCCAGGACAAAGGACAATTAACCCATGGGCATAAAACTAAAATCAACACGTCAAACATCATGATTACGGAAGTTTAAATAAGCATAATTCTTTTATTTCATATTTAATTTCCTTTATTTTATATTTAATTGCACTTCTAATTATCGCACTTTTATTTATTGTTATTTAATCGCACTTTTAATTATCGTACTTTTTAATTATCGCAATTTTATTTTATCGCATTTTTATTATTCGCAATTTCATTATCGTTATTTACTTTACGCTTTAATTTAAGTCTTGTATTTATTTTATATTTTACATTAGGTTTTAACTGCGACTAAAGTTTTAAAATCGACAAACCGGTCATTAAACGGTAAAAACCCCCCTTTTATAATAATAATATTACTTATATATATATTTGTATTTTTATAAAAGTAAACTAATATAGCGTTGAGCTTTGTTTAAAGATTTCCCTGTGGAACGAACCGGACTTACTAAAAACTACACTACTGTACGATTAGGTACACTGCCTATAAGTGTTGTAGCAAGGTTTAAGTATATCCATTCTATAAATAAATAAATATCTTGTGTAAAATTTCGTCGAATTTCGTATTAAAAATAAACACTATTTCGTACCCCTCGCGACACACATCAAGTTTTTGGCGCCGCTGCCGGGGAACATCTTAAAAGCCGGAAGCGCAACGCTAATATAAAAAAAAAAGATTTTTTTTTTGTTTACTTTTATTAAAATTCGTTTTTGTAAAAATACGTTTTAATTATTCAAAAATATAAAGAGAAAAACAAAAATATATGTATTTTTAAGATTTTGTTAAATATTTAAGTTTTATAAGTTTCTTTATTTTTATTTTAGTTTATAAAAATATAAGTTTTATTTTAAAATCTTTTATTTATTTAAAAACAGAAAACAGAAAATAAAAAAAAAAATAAATAAAGAAAAACGCGTAAAAATTCAAACCTGTCAGCTGAAATTCTAAACCCCGCGACTCGCGGGGTTTGATGCAATAAATGCCGCGACTCGCGGAGTAACTCTGACACGCGACAGAAACCCTAAACTGCATTAATTACGGGTTTTAATTAATTATTATTATTATTTAAACCTAATAATTATTATTATTATTATTATTAGTTTTATTTTTACTTTTACTTTTTATTTAATTTATGTATTTAGTATTAATTAGTTTTATTAAATTGTAAAATTAGTAGTTTTATTAAATAAATAATATAAAAATAATATTTTTATAAAAATTGTAATTTTTACAACTTTTTGTATATTTTTATATTTTGTACCTTTTTAATCGTTGTAGCGTAATATTTGTATTTCTTAGCTCATATTTAATTTTAAACTTAGTTTTTGCCATAGTCATTTTTACTCCTATATTTTTAGGCTTTGCCGTAGAATTCCTTAAGTGCTTTTTCTTTAGACTAAGATTTAGGTACTTTAGAATTTTGCGACGCCTTTTTAAGTTTTAGTTTCTTTTTAAGTTATTTCCATTTGGAATTTAGTTTTTCCTTGTAAGCTTTAATATTTTTAGACCTTTTACTATGTATCAATTATCATTCCAATTAGTAATATCAATTTGCGATTATAATTTTAAGTTAGTTGTAGTAATAAGGTTAGGTTAGTTAAGTATTTTTAAGTTTCTTTTATTTTTCCGTCACCTTTTATTTTTCAACCATTTTTTTTTCTTTTTCGACCTTTTGCGACGAACTCTTTTTCTTTCTTATTTCTCGCTATTCTAGTTTTAGGACTTAGAATTTTTTTCTACTTCTTATCTAAATTTCTTAAAATTACGAAAATTTATTTTAAGTGGTTAAATTGATAGACATCAAAATTTTCTGGTTCGTAGTAATAGTTGGATTTGTACGTGGACCGGGTTATTGGAGCCAAACAGTCCTCAATTATATTGAGACCAAACGAATCCTGCCCCTCTGCTGCATCTTTTGGCTATTCAAAACGTGGGCAAAATCAGAAAAGTCTATTGATTGGATAACTTATTATAATTTTTCTTTCCTTTTTAAAAACTAATAGGATATTCAGTGAATGCACCGAGCAAGACGTTCACCACCTTTTGTACGTTCACCACCTGTAACTCGATCAAGACATCATTTAACAAATATAGCTGCCGTTGATTTTTCTTTAGACTCGTCATCAAGTCGACCGAGTACTTCAACTCAAATTTCCGATAATCCAGTTTTTGAAACCAATATCATAATTGAGAATCCGGAGAATACTCAGGGACAATTCCGAGACCCTGATCCATTAATTATTCCTCCGGAACCACCAATCATTCAAACAGAGATTGTTGAGGAAGAAACCATTAAATCTAGAACCTCTAAGTATGGAAGACCGAATGAGAGCTACACGCACGGGCCAAGGTCATGCCATTATTAAACCAGAAGTTAATGCTCCAGATTATGAAATTAAAGGACAAATCCTACACATGGTAACTAACCAATTCCAATTCAGTGGTTCACCGAATGAAGATCCTAACGAACACCTTCGTACGTTTAAAAGAATTTGTACACTATTCAAAATCCGAGAAGTGGAAGATGAGCAGATCTATCTCATGTTGTTTCCCTGGACTTTAAAGGGAGAAGCCAAAGATTGGTTAGAATCGTTACCTGAAGGGGCGATTGACACATGGGATGTTTTAGTTGAAAAATTTCTTAAACAATTCTTTCCGGCATCTAAAGCCGTGAGACTTCAAGGAGAGATTGTTACGTTCGCGCAAAAGCCAAATGAAACATTATATGAGGCGTGGACAAGATTCGGAAGGATGTTGAGAGGATGTCCTCAACACGGTTTAGACACTTACCAAATAGTACAAATATTCTACCAAGGTGTCAACGTTGCTACACGAAAAGACATCGACATAACAGCTGGTGGTTCCATTATGAAGAAAACCGCAACTGAAGCTTACAAAATTATTGATAACACAGCCTCCCACTCGCATGAGTGGCACCAAGAAAAAGATATTTTTCGTTCATCTAAAGTGGCTAGAGCCGATTCTAGCCATGACTTTGATTCCGTTTCAGCAAAAATAGATGCTTTCACGCAATACGAATCAGTTGTGAGCTATGCGGTGGACCACACTTATTGAAAGATTGTCACATTGAACCAACATTGGAACAATGAGAGAATGTTTCCTATATGAACCAAAGGCCTGGAAATAATTATCAAAATAATTATCAACCGCCAAAGCTAAACTTCAATCGAAATCAAAACATTCTTTACAATCCAAAAGGACCCGAAAATAACTGGTATAACCAACAAGGTCCGAATAACCAACCAACTCAAAACAACACTTTCAATCAACAAAGACCTGGCTTATATAAACCACAACAACAAACCGAAGAGAAAAAGTCAAATATGGAAGACGTGGTATTCAAGCTAGTTGAATCTCAAACACAATTTATTGAAACTCAAACCCAAACGAACGAGAGATTTGATCAGTCATTAAGAACTCAACAAGCTTCCATTTTGAATCTAGAAAAACACGTAGGTACTCTTGCTAGCATGATGAGTGAGAGGGAACAAGGAAAGCTACCGAGTAATACTGAAGTAAATCCTCGGAATGAGAATGTTAATATGGTCTCAACAAATTCTGAAAAACCAGCTCCAGAAAATGGGAAGGTTTTAGATGTGAGTAACAATGAAGAAGTTACACCACCACCACCCGAGTATGTAAAGCCAGTGGTGGCACCATACAAACCACCCATCCCGTTTCCAAGAAAAGGAGTGGAGTATGAGCAAGTAATAGGTAATAAAGTTGGTGATACCATTGGAAAGAAGAAGAAGAAAACGAATAAGAAAGTGCAAGAAACAAAAACAGTAGAAGTAAACCCGGTGAATACAGTTCCACCAAAACTTCCACCTAGGGTAGGTGATCCGGGTGAATTTATTGTTCCTTGTCTACTTAGTGATTGTGTCATGTATGATGCACTAGCAGATTTAGGTGCAAGTGTAAGTGTTATGCCTCTTTCCTTATATAAGAGATTAGGTGTAGGTAAGTTAAGTCCAACGGATATGAGTGTTCGACTCTTTGATCAAACCATTAAACACCCAGTTGGAATTGTTGACAACCTACCCGTTCAAGTAGGCAATTTAACCTTTCTAGTCGAATTCATTGTCATTAACATAGAAGAGGACCCAAACATTCCTCTAATTTTAGGTCGACCATTCTTAGCGTCCACCAAGGCGTTATTTGATGTAGGAAATGGTAGAATGACACTTAGTAGTGGTGACAAATCGATCACCTTTATGATTCGAAAGACTAAATCTCCACCAACCAAAACCGTTGAACCAGCAAAAACGATTGGTAAGAACCATGTTGTTTTACCAACTCCAACGGTAATACTTAGCAATAATGAAACGCCTAAGTGTGGAGAAAAGGAAGTAACACCTAATGATGACATGATAACAAAGAACCCCGTTGTTGATACGAAATTAAATGATCCCGTTATTAATAGTTCAATGAAGAAACTTATTAAACGGATTCGCGATGCTAAAACCAAGGGGAACTTTAAGTTATGTAACCGGTTAGTATCCAATCTATCACCTAAAGAAAAGGAGAAACTAGTTGAAATTGTGGATATTACACAGGAATCCGACCAATGGCTTAAAGAAAAAGTCACGGATATGCAAGTTGATTATGGACCAAGAGAAATTAACGATGAAGTTAATCACAATTTTGACACCACGGCTACCTAAGTGTGAGGAGATTCAAATATTCTAAAAATAAAATGCTGTTTGGAGTTAGTTGTTCTGTTCTCGTGTAGTTCCGAGAATGGAATCTGATTGGTCTTTTCCGCTAGCAGACACTAAA
The DNA here is from genome assembly GCF_046630445.1 of Rutidosis leptorrhynchoides. NCBI lineage: Eukaryota > Viridiplantae > Streptophyta > Magnoliopsida > Asterales > Asteraceae > Rutidosis > Rutidosis leptorrhynchoides. The sequence goes on along the minus strand of NC_092337.1, from coordinate 337,300,847 downwards.
GAACTAGTTTTCTCCCCCCATTCTAAATTTTTTGTTTTATAGTTTTTTTTTATGAAATTAATATGCTTTTTAAATTTAAGTTTTGTGTGTTTTTTTTTAAAAAAAAAAAAAAACAAAATTTACTTTATTTCATTAAGTTGAAAAAAAAAAATGCTTTCTAAAATTTGTCGTGAGTTAAAGACTAGGTCGTTGAGCCGAAATTGCTTTACCCGAGGGTGGGACGGCAAATTTTGTTATCATTATTTTTAATTTTATTGATCTAAAGTATGCCAAAAAGATATTAGACTTTATAAATTTTTGCACGTGGGGTAATATACCCAACTTCAAAAATATGTATATATATGTTTGTATTTTATATTATGTACAAAACAGGGTAGAACAACACACTTTCAAAGACTAACATTAAGTTCAGCAATAGCTACTGATTTTGACGACAAGAAGCAAAATATCAAATGTGATGTAAAATAATATGCTTACAAACTGGGTATTTTTAATCACTTTTCTACACTAATCACCCTCATGAATTTATAATTATAGTCTGATTTCATGCAAATGAGGACATTGCATGATCTCAAGTGTGGGGAAGGGTTATAAATTCTCTCGGGTTTGCACTTAGTTTATTTGCCAAATTTTGTGAAAATTTGGAAAATTTTTAACTAAATGAATTTAAAATCATGTTTATACATATTTATGAACGGTGAAAACTAGGTGATAATACCGAAATTATCGTTACCTCGAAAAGGACATAAATTGAGAAACACCCTAAAACGCTTGAATTCATTTAAAATGAAATAAAAGAAAATAAAAAGGCAAAGAAAGAAACTAAGTGTGAGAAGAATGTACCAAGGTATTCAATTTAAAACATATATCACATATTTTTGTACAAGATTATTGCAGGTACTTTTGCTTTGGACGATACTAATCAGTTTTACCCGGTTTACTGTAATACATTTGAAAGAAAGATGGATCTACACGATGAATCAATTCCATCATTAAAAGGAAGTAAAGTCTTCCAAAAAAGACACGCGCTTCTTGATTTAGGTCATGAAGTTGTCGTCCAGACCAGCTGTAGGTTGACGAAAAATCTAGAAAAGTCATCACTAAAATCAGCAGGAAATCCACGGACATCAGCATCAAACAGGGTCGCCAAGTGGTCAGATTTATCCTAACCATGAGAAGGATTTATCTCGTACAATGGGGGGGCACCATACAAATTAGCTGGAAAAGACTAATGAATCAGATCCCCAGAAAGGATAATCTCCTTAAAGATTAAAAATCAGCTTTTAAGACTGATATTACTCAATCCTAGAGATTGACCTTAAAGATTGAGAATTACAAACTCATGGAATTCGATGATATCTAAACTCGAGCTTAAACGAGAAAATATTTTGATAAAAAATACAAACCGATTTGTTTTCTGAAAACCCATTTTCAATGCGTTCATTACCATTGAACGTAAAATCCTAAGAAATTCACCTGGAATTCATTAGGTCACCTGAACCAAATCGGGTGTCAACCGTAAGAACGGTGGTTGCATAGCATGGTCGGAGACAGGACCTTGTGCCAGACCGAAAAATTATAGGATGATCTTTACTATCGCTCCTACCAAGGATAGTTCTAGCATCCGACACGTTAATAAGACCATAATCATCTGCATGTCACGGGACATTGCCTAAACAGTTGCTTGTTCAACGCTTTCCTTTACAACCGAACGGTAGTTTACCGAAAGGTAATATACGGGACAAGTAAACTGGACGTGTTGCTTTCCAAATACAAGGTTAGCAAGTGGGTGACACAAAACCGCAAGTTTTGAGCTAAAATTTTCAAATCTGAAACCCACCAAACCCACAAAAATATTTTGCAAACACCGGTAAAGGGTTATTCCGGAAAACTTATCTAGGGTAAAAACTAGATTTAATTTTCAAAAGATCAAATGTTTTCATAAAGATCCAATTTCCTTAATGGATCTAAATTTTTATAGTCATGTGGGACTGTAAACCATATCGTTACTACCATTGTTTATACCGCCGTATAGAAATCACTGATGTACAAAGTGTGAAGAATAAAGAAGTGATTCTAGTATTTCAAGACGATATTGCTTGAGGACAAGCAACGCTCAAGTGTGGGAATATTTGATAATGCTAAAAACGAACATATATTTCATAGCATTATTCCTCAAGAAAGACAAGCTTTTAGTTGCAATTGTTCTATTTACAAGTGATATTCGTTTAAATAATAAAAGGTGAAGACAAAAGACAGATTCGACGAATTGAAGACGCAAACGACCAAAAAGCTCAAAAGTACAAAAGACAATCAAAAAGGTTCCAATTATTGATAAGAAACGTCTCGAAATTACAAAAGTACAAGATTCAAAACGCAAAGTACAAAATATAAAATTGTACGCAAGGACGTTCGAAAATCCGGGACCGGGACCAGAGTCAACTCTTAACGCTCGACGCAACGGACTAAAAATTACAAGTTAACTATGTATATAAATATAATATAATATATAATTAATTATATTAATTATATATATATATATTATATTTATATATAAAAAACCGTCGGCAGAGAAACTCCAAGGGTGTGAGCTGTAAATACTATCTCCGCGACTCGCGGAGTTTGAAGAGGCTTTTGCCGCGAGTCGCGGAGCCCCAAAAATCAACTCTGGCTATAAAGCCAACCGAATTCTGATCAAAATTATCATCTTTTTCTTCTCTTATCATACGTAAAACTTATATATATATATATATATATATATATATATATATATATATATATATATATATATATATATATATATATATATATATAATTTATATTTTAATTTTAATTATAATTCTAATAATAAGGGTATGTTAGCAAATGTTGTAAGGGTGTAAGTCGAAATTCTGTCCGTGTAACGCTACGCTATTTTTAATCATTGTAAGTTATGTTCAACCTTTTTATATTAATGTCTCGTAGCTAAGTTATTATTATGCTTATTTAAAACGAAGTAATCATGATGTTAGGCTAATTACTAAAATTGGGTAATTGGGCTTTGTACCATAATTGGGGTTTGGACAAAAGGACGACACTTGTGGAAATTAGACTATGGGCTATTAATGGGCTTTATATTTGTTTAATTAAATGAAAGTTTGTTAATGTTAATATAAAGATTTACAATTGGGCGTCCCTATAAATTACCATATACACTCGATCGGACACGATGGGCGGGGTATTTATATGTACGAATAATCGTTCATTTAACCAGACACGGGAATGGATTAATAGCCACTAGAATAATTAAAACAGGGGTGAAATTACATTCAAGGGTAATTGGTGTAATTGTTAACAAAGTAGTAAAACCTTGGTTTACACGCAGTCGATAACCTGGTGTATTCATTAAACAAAGTATTAAAACCTTGTTACAATTCGAATCCCCAATTAATTGGAATATTTAACTTCGGGTATAATAATAATTTGACAAGGACACTTGCAATTTATATTTATGACTGATGGACTGTTATGGACAAAAACCAGACGGACATATTAAATAATCCAGGACAAAGGACAATTAACCCATGGGCATAAAACTAAAATCAACACGTCAAACATCATGATTACGGAAGTTTAAATAAGCATAATTCTTTTATTTCATATTTAATTTCCTTTATTTTATATTTAATTGCACTTCTAATTATCGCACTTTTATTTATTGTTATTTAATCGCACTTTTAATTATCGTACTTTTTAATTATCGCAATTTTATTTTATCGCATTTTTATTATTCGCAATTTCATTATCGTTATTTACTTTACGCTTTAATTTAAGTCTTGTATTTATTTTATATTTTACATTAGGTTTTAACTGCGACTAAAGTTTTAAAATCGACAAACCGGTCATTAAACGGTAAAAACCCCCCTTTTATAATAATAATATTACTTATATATATATTTGTATTTTTATAAAAGTAAACTAATATAGCGTTGAGCTTTGTTTAAAGATTTCCCTGTGGAACGAACCGGACTTACTAAAAACTACACTACTGTACGATTAGGTACACTGCCTATAAGTGTTGTAGCAAGGTTTAAGTATATCCATTCTATAAATAAATAAATATCTTGTGTAAAATTTCGTCGAATTTCGTATTAAAAATAAACACTATTTCGTACCCCTCGCGACACACATCAACTAACTATGAAAACAATAGAACAAGGATTTCTATCAAATTGTGATACCATAAATTTACAACTAATTGTAATAAATATCAAAGCTTCTTTCCTTCTATATAACACTTTATATAATACAAAATGAGTAGCCTCATACTCGTTATATAAGGAGAAGTTGAGAAGCTCTTACAGAGAATTAGGCTACTGTGAATGCAATTGTACTCACTATGCCGCCATTTATGCTACAACCTTCTAGTGATAAAAGGACTCGAATAGCAGCATCCTAGAACACAACATCAACAATCTTTTCATTAACTCACACCCAACAAGTTCCACAGAGAACCCACTTAACCAAATACCAAAAACACTATTAAAAATTTCTATATCTATATTTTTTTTAAAAAATCATTCAAACCTGGAATCCATGATTTTGCTGCCTGTTCCTATATTGTTTCGATCAGACCCCAAACAACTTCATCAGCTTTTCGATTACCATCATCAAGACATCAAGAACACTATTAGTTTCTGCTATTGTTCTATCGAATAAATATATATAAATTATAGAAGGATTATAGAAATTAAAAGAAAATTAATGAACCAATTACTTACATCACCAATCAGTGAATCGATTACATACTTGAATCAATTGATGGACCGATTATTTGGACCGATCGATGAGGGATGACGAGTAATGGTTGATAATGAAGACTGATGATGATGATAAATCGAATAACCACTAAACAACTTTTGATTTTTACTTAATTGATTGTTGATAAACGAATCGAAGAACACTTGGAATTTGATTATTCTTTCGCCTGTGTGTGTATTCTGCTACTTCGATCGGGTTTGAGTCGGCAGCCAGATCCAATTCCACTCTTTATTTAGGTATATTATAAATATTAATTATTAGTTATTATATCTTTATCAAGTATTAATTCATTATTATTATTATTATTATTATTATTATTATTATTATTTATTGTTATTATTGTATGTGGATTATTATTATGAATATCATGATTTTATTACTATCACTAATATAGTTTACATTATTATCATTTATATAAGTATTATCATTACTATTATAGTTATTATTAGTATTATCCTTATTACTGATATTATTATTCTTATTAATGATTAAAGGTAATTTTTATTAAAATGAGTAAAATTATTATCTTTATTAAAATTATCATTTATATTAAAAGAATCATTTTATTATTAAAATTACCATTAAAGGTATCATTTTTAATATTATCATTATTATTATCAGTTTTATCATTATTAACATTACTATCATTTATTATTATTATTATTATTATTATTATTATTATTATTATTATTATTATTATTATTATTATTATTATTATTATTATTATTATTATTATTATTATTATTATTATTATTATTAATATTATTATTATCATTATAATTATTATTATTTTTCAAATCTAAATATTATTATTATCATTATATATTATATATATTTTTTTATAATTATTATTTTACAAATAAAAGATATTTATATAAAAATATATATCTATTACGTATATCATAAATATACTAATATTAGATTTTTAATATATTAACTAATATAATAATATTTATATCACTAACAACAATATATAAACATATTCGATTATGATTATATGTGTTAATATATATATATAAATGATATAGGTTCGTGAATCCGAGGCCAACCCTATATTTGTGCATTGTCGTTATATGTATTTTTACTACAAAATACATTAGGTGAGTTTCATTTGCTCCCTTTTTAATTGCTTTTGCAATATATATTTTTGGGCTGAGAATACATGCGCTGTTTTATAAATGTTTTACGAAATAGGCACAAGTACAAAAACTAATTCTAAGTGGGTTTAAACCAAAAATATACCCTTAGCTTGGTAACATTACACTACTTGTCTATGTACGGTAGGCGCGAATCCTAAAGATAGATCTATTGGGCCTGACAAACCCTATCCTGACTATGGGATGCTTTAGTACTTCGAGGTTATTTTAAACACACCTAATCTGGTGTACTTAAGAGGGTAAAACATGAACGTTAAGGCTTGTTACCGGGTGCCTACAACTTATAGAATACTTTTATACACTTGCGAGTGTACATATATTTATAAACGGAAATCTTGTGGTCTATTAATATATTGAAATGATTGTTATGATAAACCTATGAACTCACCAACCTTTTGGTTGACACTTTAAAGCATGTTTATTCTCAGGTACGAATTAAGTCTTCCGCTGTGCATTTGCTCAATTTAAGGACATTACTTGGAGTCGATCATCGCAATGGGACCAAATGTTGATGACTTCGTCCAGGTGGATAAGGACGGGTCATTTCAGTTAGTATCAGAGCGGTAGTCTTAGCGAAACAGGTCTTGCATTAATGTGTCTAACTGATAGTTGTTTAGATGCATTAGTGGATCTGGACTTCGACCGTGTCTGCATGTCAAAAGTTTTACTTATCATTTTTGTCGGAAATCATCTGCTTATCATCTTTAGGAAATTACCTGCTCATTATTCTTAGTCTAGACACATCTTACTGCATTGACTGCATGATTAGTGTATAGACAAAACTCATATCTTAGCGTTCTGCTAAATCATATCTTAACGTATCTATTACGAAAGACTTTGCCTGATATCTTCCGTAAATTTCTCCGTAATTTAGGGGAATCTGGTACTATATATATATATATATCTATGCATATGATGCATTGAGAATACCATCCAACTATCAATTGCTGTCACTAAACTCTTCATACCAAAAATCTTTTCTGAGATCGTGTAAGATGGCCTCTACGAATCGACCAAATTCCTCTGACTTCGAAGGTAGCGTGACAGGAGCACACCAACCAATCAACTACCGTGAATACTGGAGAAAATGGGGGTGGGTTCGCGACATACTCACCCTATGGAGAAGGGAAGAAGGTACTCCATATCATGAACCGAATCTACCACCTAGCCTTGGAGTACTCGACCCGCTCACTGGCGAACCTATTCGTAACACTGTTTATACCCTTTTTGCGAGAATTTTTCATCTTGAGACTACCATTAACGGAACTAGAGAAGATATCTGATCTCTACCTCATACTGATAACCAACCAGGGTTAGTAGAAGAAGTTAAAGAACTTCGAGCTCGAGTGCTAATCTTGGAGAATATGGTTCAAAACTTACAAGCACCAGCAGCATCACCGACACTAACAGTACCACCAACATCAGTACCAGCAGCACCAGAACCACTAACAACAACATCCGCATCACACGCCTCAACATCTCATTCTGTACCTCGAGCATAAACATCGTTCTACATATCGTCCTATCTACTTTATCTTCGTTTTACATATCGTTCTACACCGACTATCTTCGTCCTACATATCGTTCTATATCAATTACCTTTGTTCTACATGACGATTATGTAATCTCTAATGTTTTAGAGAGTACATATTCTTGTTCTAACAGTAAATCAAATGAGATTAATATCATATTAACTCATTAAATCCATGATTACATCTGAAGAAAATATATATGCAAGTATATTTTCATAAAGATTGTAATTAAAAATTCTTTCGTACAAAGTGTTAATTGTGAAAATATTTTAACGGGTAGGTAATACCCGAGGAATATTCAGATTTCACATTAATAAGTTACAATGTACATTCTTCGAAGCTGATTCAACAGTCGTTTACTATCCTACTTACATCACCGATATACAAATCCGTTCACCACAGAATAACTATATTCATCCAATTTCATATTTGGATTTTGATTTATCAGAATCCAACAAGTGGCATAATGAAGAAAACATTTGATAAAATAAAATTTGTTAGAAACAAACAAATTAACTATGAGGAATTTTGTTAAGAATTCACGCTAACTGTTCCTAGCTAACTGTTCCTAGCTAACTGTTAATTCCTTATTACATTTTAATTATCGCAATTTATTTTATCGCAATTTATTTTATCGCAATTTAATTCTCGTAATTTTATTTGTTATCATTTAAATTCTGTTATTTACTTTACGCATTTAATTTATCGTCATTTAATTTCTGTTATTTATTCTACGCACTTAAATATCGGGACACGTATACAAGGTTTTGACATATCATATCGACGCATCTATATATATTATTTGGAATCACCATAGACACTCTATATGCAGTAATGATCGAGTTCTCTATACAGGGTTGAGGTTGATTCTACAATAATATATATAGTTTGAGTTGTGATCGAGTCTGAGACGTATACGGGTCACGACATGTATTAATTAATTCGTATATTATATATTAAACTATATATGAATTATTGGACTGTTACTGTGGACTATCGACTGTGGACTAATGACATTGGACAATTAAAATGAATTAAAATATTGATTATAACATATGGAACTAAACAATTCTTCAAGTTTGCCACTTGATTTCATCTTAAACCTCATTTGAATCTTGACGATTCCAATTCATGTTCAAATCTTTCATGATTCTTGAACACACCTCGATCGAGAGAATTGAACCAGCCGCACCTCATCTACGGAAGAAAAGATTCATGTATATAGTTATGCATCTGAAAAACTCTCGGAAACTGAGTAAACGTTTATCACGTAGCTGTGCTAATTCCTTTAGTGTTATTATTACCCAAAATAATTTGGTAATCCCTTTCAAAGAAGAAAACTTTGTCACAGCTCCAGCAACTCAACTCCGACTTTTCATCCGAAACAACCTTATTATAACCTCGGAATATATACGTGCTTATTTATTGTTACCGGAGAACCTTTTATATTCCACCACATTACCATCAGCGTTTAATCATCTAAAAACACAATTATCTTGAAACCACCTCGGATTAATAACCAACGATTCAGTTATGGCTGCATTAAATGCAGAGGAAATAGTAAAAAAATTATAGATGGCCTAGATGGTCAAGAGTTGATGATAAAGAATGGAGTGATGGAAACATTAAATAGAAAATTTAGTACCGGAAAGCGAATTTTGCGAAACTATGAAGGAAGCCGTGGACAAATCACAAAGAATAAGTTTGACTTCAAAGAATCCAAATGATTCAATGTCTGCTGAAGTCTTTAGCGAATATCTTGCTCCTTACTCTAAACCCTTGCGGACAATAGTCTCCATCATCCTCTGATTTTAGATATTCAAAGATGTTATCGTATCTTTCACTATAAATATCCTCGATATTTCTGAATATATTTTCATAACTAATCTTATCTGAAATCATTTATCTCTTTGAGCTATCAGTGTTACATCATACAAGAAACTATTAGTTTCTATATTCTGCGAACCTTCGAATTTAAAATATGAATGATTTTGAAGTAGTGTTGAAAACTGATGCATGGGTTAGTATAATATAATGACGCTTGGCCAACGTAATTATATTACAGTAAGTCATGCTGAGTTTCTAATGAAATGTGATGATGGTTCACAGTAAATTATACCAGCATCATGTGTCATGTTACATAACTCTTTCATTCTACATAACCTCCGAACATATCAAGAATAATATATTCTTGATGGTTCAATCTTCAGTAATTTTGATAAATTTGAAAATCAAATCGTGCTATCACGTTCCTTCCTGCTTAGAACATTATAATCATTCGAAATTCTATATCTACGAATTCTGGACCATTATTCGCTTGACTTGAAATCGGGAAGAGAAAACAAAAGCATAGAGCTTCGAAATATAAGGGAGAATATAAAGTCGATAACAACGCATAAATAAAAACCGTGTATGTTAATGTTTATCGCAACATAAAGACATGGGAGAATTAAAAACACTATAACCCCAAAGGTGAAGTAGAGGAAAGTAGAATCCTCTGGGGGAAGTTGGAAAAGGAGGATGAATGTTGTGATAGTAAGGATGAGGACAAGGATCAGAACTGGATTAAGCATTTTCTCAATCGTTTGAAAGTATTGATCGAGAAAGAAAGAATTGGAATGGTGAAAATAATGGAACGAAAGAAGTTCATTTATAGAGAAGATACCAGACAAAGCAATCGAGACAGTTAATCGCATTAAATTAAAGAGGATTCTAATTTTCCATAAATCCCGAAGAATCAAATCCTATAGATTTCCAAGATCTTCTTTTAAATCCCTTAAATTCCAGAAACTCACCGTGACTACGTCAACGGTTAAATCTCTATCTCAATCTTTTGTAATAGCTTCACCCGTACTCTTCGAGTAGTCGAATTATCATATCCATATTACTCAATAGTAATATAACTCTATTTATCAACTCCTATTCGTCATGAAAACATTTTTATTGTTAGCCATGACCACCTTAATCAAATTTCGGGACGAAATTTCTTTAACGGGTAGGTACTGTGACGACCCGGAAATTTCCGACCAAATTTAAACTTAAATCTTATATGATTTCGACAAGATAAGTAAAGGTTGCAATGTTAAGTCTCGAAAATTTTGAACTGTTTTAATATATTCAATTGACCCTTTGACTAATCCCGACGATTCACGAACCACTATCTGTAAATAAATATATATATATATATATATATATATATATATATATATATATATATATATATATATATATATATATATATATATATATATATATGAATATATATTAAATTGAAATATAAACTTTTATGATTTAATTCAGTTGTGTAAATAAAATAATGAATGATATTATTTTATAGATATGAAAAGTATTTCGAAAAAAAAAAAAAAAAAAATATATATATATATATATATATATATATATATATATATATATATATATATATATATATATATATATATATATATATGTGTGTGTATATAATTTAGATTTCATTTAGTAAACGATCGTAACACTCGCCCATTATTTCGATTGATATTTCAACAAGTTAAATTCAAACTCAAGTCTTTCGTTAATCAATGTCAGCTAAGATGAAATGTCCCTCTCGATAACATTCATTAATTTGTTATTTAATCCATCCTTTTTCTTCAACAAAATATGGAATTATAATTGTTTATCTCTAAAAGGACACTTAATAAAACCATTTAAAAACTACTTTATCGTTTTCTGTTTGTAGTCGAATAAAGATGTTAAAACTTTCACAAAAGTTGAATTATTAGATTAAAGTACTCGTATAAGCTACTGTTTTAAATTGGCAATTGAATGTCACTCAATAATCCCATTCACATGTGTAATTCTTTATTCTATCTCATTTCCTATCATTTTCTTACAAGCAACCAAAAACGATTACATCACAACATCCCTTTCTGTTACACATCTCAATCACAAAAGAAATCGATGGTTTTCCTATTAATTGAAAACGTTTTACTATGATAGTAGTAGTAATATAAGCTATTATATATACCAACATAAGTAGATAACCCATCTATGGAACACCACTATCACCACAACACCATTCGAAACATCAACCATCATTTTTTTTTCTTTTTCTTTCTTTCTTGTTTCTTTGAGAACTCATCACCATTTACACCATCGATCAACCATCCTTGAATACCCTAATAGTCACCCTCGACCTCCATATTTACCTCCTACTTCTGTCTTGTTAAGTCCATGAACAACCATCATGGACGCTGCTACTATTGCCGTAAAAACAAATCCAAAGTCACCCTATTATCAACAAACTGTCACATTATGATCACCAATCCAAACCACCATAACAACCTTTGAAAACCTAGTACATACCTGCTGTTACTGCATTGTATCATGAGGGTATCTAGGGTAACACCTGCAGCCATTTCAAAACAAATACCTGGTAAGATGAGACCAAGTTCACATCAAGAATCTAAGATAGTACAAACCCGACTTTGACTAACTATGAAAACAATAGAACAAGGATTTCTATCAAATTGTGATACCATAAATTTACAACTAATTGTAATAAATATCAAAGCTTCTTTCCTTCTATATAACACTTTATATAATACAAAATGAGTAGCCTCATACTCGTTATATAAGGAGAAGTTGAGAAGCTCTTACAGAGAATTAGGCTACTGTGAATGCAATTGTACTCACTATGCCGCCATTTATGCTACAACCTTCTAGTGACAAAAGGACTCGAATAGCAGCATCCTAGAACACAACATCAACAATCTTTTCATTAACTCACACCCAACAAGTTCCACAGAGAACCCACTTAACCAAATACCAAAAACACTATTAAAAATTTCTATATCTATATTTTTTTTTAAAAATCATTCAAACCTGGAATCCATGATTTTGCTGCCTGTTCCTATATTGTTTCGATCAGACCCCAAACAACTTCATCAGCTTTTCGATTACCATCATCAAGACATCAAGAACACTATTAGTTTCTGCTATTGTTCTATCGAATAAATATATATAAATTATAGAAGGATTATAGAAATTAAAAGAAAATTAATGAACCAATTACTTACATCACCAATCAGTGAATCGATTACATACTGGAATCAATTGATGGACCGATTATTTGGACCGATCGATGAGGGATGACGAGTAATGGTTGATAATGAAGACTGATGATGATGATAAATCGAATAACCACTAAACAACTTTTGATTTTTACTTAATTGATTGTTGATAAACGAATCGAAGAACACTTGGAATTTGATTATTCTTTCGCCTGTGTGTGTATTCTGCTACTTCGATCGGGTTTGAGTCGGCAGCCAGATCCAATTCCACTCTTTATTTAGGTATATTATAAATATTAATTATTAGTTATTATATCTTTATCAAGTATTAATTCATTATTATTATTATTATTATTTATTATTATTATTGTATGTGGATTATTATTATGAATATCATGATTTTATTACTATCACTAATATAGTTTACATTATTATCATTTATATAAGTATTATAAGTATTATCATTACTATTATAGTTATTATTAGTATTATCCTTATTACTGATATTATTATTCTTATTAATGATTAAAGGTAATTTTTATTAAAATGAGTAAAATTATTATCTTTATTAAAATTATCATTTATATTAAAAGAATCATTTTATTATTAAAATTACCATTAAAGGTATCATTTTTAATATTATCATTATTATTATCAGTTTTATCATTATTAACATTACTATCATTTATTATTATTATTATTATTATTATTATTATTATTATTATTATTATTATTATTATTATTATTATTATTATTATTATTATTATTATTATTATTATTATTATTATTATTATTATTATTATTATTATTATTAATATTATTATTATCATTATAATTATTATTATTTTTCAAATCTAAATATTATTATTATCATTATATATTATATATATTTTTTTATAATTATTATTTTACAAATAAAAGATATTTATATAAAAATATATATCTATTACGTATATCATAAATATACTAATATTAGATTTTTAATATATTAACTAATATAATAATATTTATATCACTAACAACAATATATAAACTTATTCGATTATGATTATATGTGTTAATATATATATAAATGATATAGGTTCGTGAATCCGAGGCCAACCCTATATTTGTGCAATGTCGTTATATGTATTTTTACTACAAAATACATTAGGTGAGTTTCATTTGCTCCCTTTTTAATTGCTTTTGCAAAATATATTTTTGGGCTGAGAATACATGCGCTGTTTTATAAATGTTTTACGAAATAGGCACAAGTACAAAAACTAATTCTAAGTGGGTTTAAACCAAAAATATAGCCTTAGCTTGGTAACATTAAACTACTTGTCTATGTACGGTAGGCGCGAATCCTAAAGATAGATCTATTGGGCCTGACAAACCCCATCCTGACTATGGGATGCTTTAGTACTTCGAGGTTATTTTAAACACACCTAATCCGGTGTACTTAAGAGGGTAAAACATGAACGTTAAGGCTTGTTACCGGGTGCCTACAACTTATAGAATACTTTTATACACTTGCGAGTGTACATATATTTATAAACGGAAATCTTGTGGTCTATTAATATATTGAAATGATTGTTATGATAAACCTATGAACTCACCAACCTTTTGGTTGACACTTTAAAGCATATTTATTCTCAGGTACGAATTAAGTCTTCCGCTGTGCATTTGCTCAATTTAAGGACATTACTTGGAGTCGATCATCGCAATGGGACCAAATGTTGATGACTTCGTCCAGGTGGATAAGGACGGTTCGTTTCATTGGGTGAAATCCGAGGTGTCATTATCTATTACAGCTCGTATTTCATTTCCGGTGGATGACTCGTCTATTGAGAATATTGGGTTGGAAGGTTGTGGAATGGTGAATTTCGGGATCAAAGCAAATTCTTCTTCATTAATGGTACTTATTGGTCTCACCATTTTGGTCTCGGGGGTAAAATTTTCAACGTTATCGTTTTCCCAAGAGTACCAATTTGTCACCCTTACTTCTTCTTCATTCATTGATGGATCGATGATTTTGTCGGTAGAGGATAATGTGTCGATATTTTGTGAAATTGGTAAAACTGAATAAAAAGTATCATCGGGATAGTTGGTGATTTCGGAGCTCTCGAATTCATCAAAATTCGATGATATAAAATTTTCTTGCACAATACTCCTCAGATCAACAGGTGTGTAATCTGACAGGGTTTCAGCTTGCCGATTTACAAACTCTCTCATTTGTTCATTTTGAGCATCAAGTTCTTCGAGTTTGATTTTCATATAATCTAAAGAATTTTCAGGCACATAATTTTCCTCGTCTTCTGGTTGTTGAGTTTGGATATATTCTTGTGAATAATCCCAATTAGAATTGTATTCCTCATAATCGTTCCATTCAGGTTCCATGGGTGCATAATTTTCTATAGGAACGTAATAATAACATTCCCATGTTGAGTGATAATCTCTACAGATTTCACAACCAGTTATTGTTTCGTCATTCGTGATCCAAGATTGACCGAACGAATTGTCATCAACACCCGTTTGAGAGTATTGATTTAATTGATTTTGGATATCAAAAAGAGTTTCCATAGCCTTGTTTTCAAAATTTTCCATTTTATTGCGATGGCCAAATTTTAGCTACAATGTGGTGCATTTACTAATTATCCTATTAGTTATAAAAATAGAAAAACTTATATAAGTTGTCCAATTAATAGACTTTTCTGCTTTTGCCCACGTTTCGAATAGCCAAAAGATGCAGCAGGGAGCCAGAACCCTTTAAATCGGAAGCTCACAACTCAGCCACTAACAAATCCAACTATTACTACGAAGCAGAAAATTGTCAACGTCCATTAATTTAACCACTAAAATAATTTGTCTTTCCGTTTGAGATATTAGATAAGAAATAGAGAAATTTCTAAGTCCTAAAAACTAAAGCGTCGAGAAATAAGAAAGAAAAAGAATGCGCGTCGAAAAACGTCGAAAAATAAAAATAAGAAAGTAGCGAGTCGTGACTTAAAAGGCACTAAAATTTTAAAATCGTTGCAAAATTCTAAAGCACCTAAATCTTAGTCTAAAGAAATAGCACTTAAGGGATTTAACGGCAAAGCCTAAAAATCTAAAAAAAAAAATAAGCTACGGCAAAATACTAGAACATAAAACTAGCTACGAACAATAAAGATACAAATATTACACTAAAAAAATACAAAATATAAAACTTAAAATTGTAAAAAGTACAATTTTTATAAAAATATTATTTTTATATTTTTATTTTATAAAAGTATTAATATTTATATATAAATAAAATAATTAAAATTTAAAATACAATTTAATTAAAAATTAAAACTAATTATATTAAACTAATAAAGTAATTAGGGTTTAAAAATAATAATAAATAATATTACACCGTAATTAAAGCGAAAATAGGGTTTCTGTCAGCGCGTCAGGGCAGCTCCGTGAGTCGTGGAGTTTTAAGCCTGCAAACTCCGCGAGTCGTGGTGTTTGAAAAAACGTGTTTTATTTTTTATTTTTTTTAAATTTTATAGTATTTTTCTAAAAATATATATATTTATACAAAAATAAATTAAAAATATAGCGTTTCGCCGATTCCCCGGCAGCGGCGCCAAAAAATTGATGTCGTGCGAGGTGTACGTGAAATACTATATATTTTTGATACGAAAAGCGATACAAATTACACAAGTTTTAATTATTTATTTACAAATGGGATATACCTAAACCTTGCTACAACACTATAGGCAGTGTACCTAATCGTAAAGTAGTATAGTTTTTAGTAAGTCCGGTTCGTTCCACAGGGAGCGGGCTTATTGCACACTATATTTTTAAACAACTATATTTGTACAAGATATATATAATTATATATATAATAATATATAAAAGGGGGTTTACCGTTTAATGACCGGTTTGTCGATTTATATTTTAAGCGAAGCGTATAGTAAATGACGATATTTAAATAACAATATAAAATAAATAACAATAATTAAAATGACAATAAATAAAAGTACGAGGAAATATGAAATAAAATATATTATGCTTATTTAAACTTCCGTAACCATGATGTTTGACGTTTTGATTTTAATTTATTGTCCTGGATTAATTGTCCTTTGTCCTGGATGTATTTGAAACCTATCTGGTTTTTGTCCATAATAGTTCATCGGTCATAATTATAAACTGCTCGATAAATTTAACCTTATACCCGAAGTCAAATATTCCAACTAACTGGGGATTCGAACTGTAACAAGGTCTTAATACTTTGCTTAATGAATACACCAGGTTATCGACTATGTGTAAACCAAGGTTTTAATACTTTGTTAACAATTACACCAATTACCCTTGAATGTAATCCACCCCTGTTTTAATGAGTCCATTGACTATTAATCCATCCCCGTGTCCGGTCAAATGAACAATAATTCGTACTTATAAATATCCCGCCCATCGTGTCCAATTAAGCGTATGTGGTTATATATAGATACGTCAAATCATAACCTTTATGTTAAATTAACGAGGTATCATTAATTTAATATAAAGCCCATTAATAGCCCATAGTCTAATTTCCACAAGTGTCGTTTTTTTGTCCAAACCCCAATTATGGTACAAAACCCAATTACCTCGTCTTTAATATTTAGCTCAACATCATGATTACTTCTGCTCAAATAAGCATAATAATAACTTAAGTACGAGACATTAATTTAAAAAGGAGAACATAGCTTACATTGATTATTTATCGCGTAGTAGTACACGGACAGAGCTCCGACTTTAAAACCCGTAAAAATAACTTTTACATAACCCAAACTAATCTAATATAACACTAATCTATACTATATATATATATATATATATATATATATATATATATATATATATATATATATATATATATATATATATATATATATATATATATATATATATATATTGTATATATTTATTTATATTATACTACAGAGTATTATTATTATTATTTATTATTTTTATCGAACGAATGCATAGCCTTTTATAGGCGTTTTGATTTCTGACAGCTCCGCGAGTCGTGGAGTTTTTGGCCTTCAAACTCCGCGAGTCGTGGAGTTTGAAAATCCAGCTCACAAACTTTTGGCTCCTAGCTTGTCGACATAAAAAATATATAAATATAAAATATAAATAATTAATATAATTATTTATATATTATATTATATTCTTGTACATAGTAGACTTGTATTTTTTGCACCGTTGCGTCGCGCGTTGAGAGTTGACTCATGTCCCGGTTCCGGATTTTCGAACGTACTTGCGTATAATTTAATATCTTGTACTTTGCGTTTTGTAACTTGTACTCTTGTCATTTTTAGACGTTTTTCATCAATAAATTGAACCTTTTGAATTGTATCTTGAACATTTGAGCTTTTTGGACGTTTGTGTATTCAAATCTTCGTTTTCGCCTTTTGTCTTCGCACTTATTTATTTAAACAATTACAATGAAAATATAATACAATTACATATGAAAACCTATTATTTAGGAGGGATATTGCTATGAAATATATGTTCCTTTTTAGCCTTATCAATAATTTTCCATAGGAACGTAATAATAACATTCCCATGTTGAGTGATAATCTCCACAGATTTCACAACCAGTTATTGTTTCGTCATTCGTGATCCAAGATTGACTGAACGAATTACCATCAAAACCCGTTTGAGAGTATTGATTTAATTGATTTTGGAATTCAAAAAGAGTTTCCAAGGCCTTGTTTTCAAAAATTTTCATTTTATTGCGATGGCCAAATTTTAGCTACAATGTGGTGCATTCACTAATTATCCTATTAGTTATAAAATAGAAAAACTTATATAAGTTGTCCAATTAATAGACTTTTCTGATTTTTGCCCACGTTTCGAATAGCCAAAAGATGCAGCAGGAAGCCAGGACCCTTTAAATCAGAAGCCCATAACTTGCCACTAGCAAATCCAACTATTACTACGAACCAGAAAATTTGGATGCCTATTAACTTAACCGCTTAAATAATTTTTCTTTCCGTTTGGAGAATTTGATAAGAAGTAGAGAAAATTTCTAAGTCCTAAAAACTAAAGCGTCGAGAAATAAGAAAGAAAAAGATTGCGCGTCGAAAAACGTCGAAAAATAAAAATAAGAAAGTAGCGCGTCGTAACTTAAAAGGTACTAAAATTTATAAACAGCGTCGCAAAATTCTAAAGCACCTAAATTTTAGTCTAAAGAAATAAGCACTTAAGGAATTTTACGGCAAATCCTAAAAATCTAGAAATAAAAACACTAATCTTAAAACTAGATACAAACGACAAAAATACAAATATTACGATTAGACAGATAAAAAGATACAAAAATAAAACTAAGCTTAAAATTGATAAAATTATTTATTTTTATAAAAATATTATTTTTATATTTATTTTATAAAAGTATTAATTTTTATATATATTAAAACTAATTATAATTAATATTACAAATTAATTAATAAAACTAAACTAATTATAATAATAATTAAGTAAATAGGGTTAAATAAAAAAAATAATAAATAATAATTAGTCCGTACTTAATGCGAATTAGGGTTTGTGGTGGCCTGACAGGGCGGCTCCGCGAGTCACGGTTCCACTTGGCAACAAACTCCGCGAGTCGCGGAGATTTGAAATTAAAATGACAAGTTTCGTTTTTTTATAAAAATATTTATATTAATTAAATAAAACTTATATTTAAAAACTAAAATATAAATACTTTATAATTTTAAAAATATAAATCTAAAAAAAATAAATTTATATATATATTTTTTTCCGATTTTTAATTTTTTAAAATTTTTTTTATTTTATATTTTTGGACACTTATAATAAATAAGAAAATATTTTTACGAAATAAGAAATAATATATTTTTACAAAAATATAGTTTTTCACCCAATCCCCGGCAGCGGCGCCAAAATACTTGATGTTATGCGAGGTGTATATGAAATAGTATATTTTACTAGGAAAAACTATTAAATACGATACAATTTTACACAAAATATGACAAGTTTTAATTATTTATTTACAAATGGGATATACCTAAGCCTTGCTACAACACTATAGGCAGTGTACCTAATCGTAGAGTAGTGTAGTTTTTAGTAAGTCCGGTTCGTTCCACAGGGAGCTGGCTTATTTCACACTATATTTTAAACAATTATATTCGTACAAAATATATTATATTAATAATATATAAAAGGGGGTTTTACCGTTTAATGACCGGTTTGTCGATTTTGAAACTTTAGTCGCAGTTAAAACCTAATGTAAATATTAAAAATAAATATAACTTAATTTAAAGCTTAAAATAAATAACGATAATGAAATTGCGATAAATAAAAGTGCGTTAAAATAAACTTGCTATAATTAAAAAGTTTGATAATTAAAAATGCAATTAAATACAATAACAATAAATACAAGTGCGATAATTAAAAGTGCAATTAAATATAAAATAAAGGAAATTAAATATGAAATAAAATAATTATGCTTATTTAAACTTCCGTAATCATGATGTTTGACGTGTTGATTTTTAGTTTATTCCCATGGGTTAATTGTTCTTTGTCCTGGATTATTTAATATGCCCGTCTGGTTTTTGTCCATAACAGTTCATCAGTCATAAATATAAAGTGCGAGTGTCCTCGTCAAATTATCCTTATATCCGAAGTCAAATATTCCAACTAATTGGGGACTTAAACTGTAACAAGGTTTTAATACTTTGTTTAATAATTACACCAGGATATCGACTGCGTGTAATCCAAGGTTTAATACTTTGTTAACAATTACGCCAAGTGTCCTTGTACATAATTTCACCCCTATTTTAATAATTCCATAGACTATTAATCCATTCTCATGTCCGGTTAAATGAACGATTATTCGTACATATAAATATCCCACCCATCGTGTCCGATCGAGTGTATATGGTTATTTATAGGGACGTCCAATTATAAATCTTTATATTAAAATTAATAAACTATCATTTAGTTAAACAGATAAAAAGCCCATTAATAGCCCATAATCTAATTTCCACAAGTGTCGTTCTTTTGTCCAAACTCCAATTATGGTACAAAACCCAATTACCCAATTTTAGATATTTTTAGCCCAACATCATGATTACTTCGGTTCAAATAAGCATAATAACAACTTAGTTACGAGACATTAATTTAAAAAGGGAGAACATAACTTACATTGATTATTTAACGCGTAGTGTTACAAGGACAGAGTTCCGACTTAAAAACCCATAAATAACCGTTACATAACATAAACTAACTAATATAAAACTACCCTATACTATATATATATATATATTTATATTATATATATTATATATATTTATTTATTATTTATTACAGAGTATTATTATTATTTTTTTATGTGTTTTAAACTCGGCAGAATGCATGGCTTTTTATAGGCATTTCTGATTTTTGCAGCTCCGCGAGTTGCGACATTTTAAGCCTGCAAACTCCGCGAGTCGCGGAGTTTGAAAATCCGGCTCACACAATTTTGGAACCTTGCTTGTCGACATAATTTATATATAAATATAAAATATAAATAATTAATATAATTATTTATATATTATATTATATTCTTGTGCATAGTAGACTTGTAATTTTTGATCCATTGCGTCGGGCGTTGATAGTTGGCTCGGGTACCGGTTCCGGATTTTCGAACGCCTTTTCGTATAATTTAATATCTTGTACTTTGCGTTCCACAACTTGTACTTTTGTCATTTTTAGACGTTTCTTATCAATAAGTTGAACCACTTGGATTGTATCTTGTACATTTGAGCTTTTTGGACGTTTTTGTCTTTAAATCGTCGTTTTCGCCTTTTGTCTTCGCACTTATTTAATATAAACGATTACAACTTAAAATAGAACAATTACAACTAAATAATTTACATATTGGGAGGATATTGCTACAAAATATATGTTCATTTGGAGCACTATCAAATATCCCCACACTTGAACGTTGCTTGTCCTCAAGCAATACATAACTTGAAATAATATAATACATCACACGAATCACTTCTTTATTCTTCACACTTTGTACATCAGTGATTTTGATATGGCGGTATAAATAATGATAGTAACGACAGAACCATGGTTAAAGGTGGGTGTGTCATCCACAGTTGCCTCGGGTTTAGGTCAACGACACTTGCAATCAAATAGCCGATTTACTTTTAGTTTCCAAAGCAAAGTGCACATTTGAAAGGCGGTTTACAGTCCTACATGACTATGAAAATGTAGATCCTTAAGGAAATTGGATCTTTATGAAAACATTTGATCTTTTGAAAATTCAATCTAGCTTTTACCCTAGATAAGTTTTCCGGAATAACCCTTCACCGGTGTTTGCAAAATGATTTTTTTTGGGTTTTGTGGGTTTCAGATTTGAAAATTTTAGCTCAAAACTTATGGTTTTGTGTTACCCACTTGCTAACCTTGTATTAGGAAAGCAACACGTCCAGTTTACTTGTCCCGTATATTACCTTTCGGTAAACTACCGTCCGGTTGTAAAGGAAAGCGATAACAAGCAACTATTAAGGCAATGTCTCGTGACTTGCTTTTGATTATGGTCTATAAACGTGTCGGATGCTAGTACTATCCTTTGTAGGAGCAATAGTAAAGATCATCCTATGATTTTTTGGTCTGGCACAAGGTCCTATCTCCGACCATGCTATGCAACCACCGTTCTTACGGTTGACACCCGATTTAGTTCAGGTGACCTAATGAATTCCAGGTGAATTCCTAGGATTTTACGTTCAATGGTAATGAACGCATTGAAAATAGGTTTTCAGAAAACAAATCGGTTTTAATTTTGATCAAAATATTTTCTCGTTCAAGCTCGAGTTTAGATATCATTGAATTCCATGAGTTTGTAATTCTCAATCTTTAAGGTCAATCTCAAGGATTGAGTAATATCAGGCTTAAAAGCTGATTTTTAATCTTTAAGGAGATTATCCTTTCTGGGGATCTGATTCATTAGTCTTATCAAGCTAATTTGCACGGTGCCCCCCATTGTACGAGATAAATCCTTCTCATGGTTAGGATAAATCTGACCACTTGGCGACCCTGTTTGATGCTGAGGTCCGTGGATTTCCTGCTGATTTTAGTGATGACTTTTCTAGATTTTTCGTCAACCTACAGCTGGTCTGGACGACAACTTCTTGACCTAAATCAAGAAGCGCGTGTCTTTTTTCGGAAGACTTTACTTCCTTTTAATGATGGAATTGATTCATCGTGTAGATCCATCTTTTCTTTTCTTTCATCGGGTAAAATAGTTAATTTAGTCCAAAACAAAAGCACCTGCAATAAACTTTACAGAAACATGTGCTAGATAGTTTTTAATTGAATAACTAGGTACATTCTCCCCACACTTAGTTTCTTTCTTTGCCTTTTTATTCTCCTTTATTCCATTTTAAATGAATTCAAGCGTTTTAGGGTGTTTCTCAATTTATGTCCATTCTGAGGTAACGATAATTTCAGTATTAACACCTAGTTTTCACCGTTCATAAATATATATAAACATGATTTTAAATTCATTTAGTTGTATCACCACTGTTCCAGTTATGATGATTTGATGGCCTCCGTTTGGTTGTTAAGTGCAGAGAGTGGGGCAGATGATGAAGTTGTATCACCACTATTCCATTCATGATGATGCATTGTCATATTCTCAAGCAATTCCCATGCTTCGTCTGCGGTTGGTTCATCAGATTTCCTTGAGCTGCTGCATTGATCGTCATTTTATGATTTACCGTAAGTCCATTGTAGAAGGTACATATTTGAGCTTACGGTTCTAGTTGGTGATTAGGGCACTTCTTCAGCAGGGTTTTGAATCGCTCCCATGCAGTGTAAAGAGATTCATCATAACTTTGTTTGAAGTTAATGATGTCATTCTTTAGTTTGGTTTGTTTAGAAGGAGGAAAATATTTGGTTAAGAATTTAGTAGCCATCTCTGTCCATAACCTGATGGAATCTTTTACCAATCCTTCGAACCATGTTTGAGCATGATGAGTGAGAGAATAGGGAAACAAGTATAGTCAGACTATATCTTGTCCTATCCCTGGCTGTTTTTAGAAGTTTGAAAGAGATATGAATTTATCAAGGTGAGAATTAGGATTGTTATTCGGTAATCCATGAAACTAAAAGCTATTCGGTAATCCTTGAATCTCTGGAAATCTGATTGGTACTCCTCGACCTTCAATCGAGGGTTTGGTATTTTCTGCTAAAATATGTGTAACGCCATTTGATTTCTAATTTGAGCTTCCTTGCGTGCTTTAGAGATTATTGCGTCTGGATCAGGTACGAATAACAACGGCCCTGGTCTAGATCGGGTTTGGGTCATACACTGGGTATGCCTTTTTAATATTAAGCAGATAAACTAAACTTCTAAGGTAATCTAAGGTAATTGTAATCTAAGGTAATCTTAATCTAAGGTAGTCTAAAGTAATATAGTTTAGTCTAAGATAAACTAACTATCCTTGTAACACCCTAATATTTATGGTACATGGAGTTATAATGATGTACGTTTATTGGGTGAAGCGTAGTGTAAATTAAAAGCTCAGAATCTGCTCAGATTATTGTGCGCGCCGCGCACTATGCCTGCGACAGATTTTTGCCTTTTTCTATTTTTGAGTTTAATGAAGGGCATTTTGGTCTTTTCACTTGAGGCCGGATCTATGGACATATCAGCTGGTTTGGATCCACTTTTGGATCATATTTCACATCCACAAACACTCTCAACTATCTAGAGAGAGGGAGAGTTCTAGAGAGAGAATTGAGGTTTTGGTGAAGAAGAAGCTCGAATTGATCAAAAGCCCGAGTGTTAAAATTGTTCACCTCGTTCCTTGCTATGTTTTGGTTATTGTGGTAAGTTCTAACTCTGAATTTCATTGTTTGATTTGATATTCAAAGTTAGGGTTTGAACTTGATTTGTAGAGAAACCCATTTAAACTCTTGAAGTGAGTTTATTGATGCTAGTAATCGGGTTATTGTTTGTTGTTGGTGGATTTTGGGTTGGTGAACAAATTGGCCATGATTAGAACTTGTAATTGGGTTTAATCACTAGGTTTAGTGATTATGGAAGTGTTGGAACCCATTTAGAGTGTTTGAAAGACTAATTTTGAAATGAGTCAAAATTAGGGTTTGTGGGTGATTTTGAGAATTTTAAGTGTTTAACACTTATGATTGGGTTAAATTGGCATATTAGGACCATTGTCACTAGTGTTAGTGATTATTGGTTAGTTTGGGTGCGATTTATGTTTGTAAGTGCAATTGGTCGAATTTGCACTAAGTGTCGAATTGAGTTGGTTTGTAAATCCACTCTAAGTGTGTTGTTGTATTTGTGATAATGGAATCGGTACTTTCCATCGGCGAGTTACGGATTATTCGATAGCATTCATCAAGGCGACAAGGTGATTGTTAATATCCTATGTGCATGTGTATGTGTAGGATGGGTGCGGGTCGGGTGAAGTGGTTCTCGGTTATAGAGCTCACTTCACATATAGGTGGATTTGATGGACTTGTGTAATAGGTCCAATTGGTATGGTTGTGCATTTTGGTTGACCACCTTTAGTGGGTGCACACTTTGTGTGTACGTTATCATCATGTGCTTGTGATGTGGATTATATAACCCCAATGGCGAAGGGTTGATATTGTGTTGCGTTTGGGAGAAGTGGGTCACGTGTGGATGCGGATTCACGAAGACACGTGTATTTCGGTCATCTTATCGGAAGTGAGTCTCGTGTTGTTCGGATTCACGATGACGCGTGTAGTTCGGTCATCTTATTGAGGTAGTGATCTCGTGTAGTTGCGGATTCACTAAGGCTCGTGTAGTTCGGCCAACCTCGATGTTATTGTGGTAATGAAGATAGTAGTCTCGTGTGGATGCGGATTTACTAAGGCTCGTATAGTTCGGCCAATCTTCATTGTGGTATTTGGTTTTCGGTATTGGGTCAAGGGGTTAACCTTGGGCGTTGTACGCTTTATGGTTATATATATCGTTGTATCGTTGTGATGTAGCTAACCCTTCGGGTGTAGTTTGTTGGAGCGGTTCATATCATCGTTGATGAACTTACTTGTTGATTATTAGCTTGTTATATAGCGGTTGAACGGTATGCTTAGTTTGCCTTATACGTGGATGCTCCGGTATGTGTTATTTGATTCTTTGTGTGGCATGTCCATTTTATGCATATATATGTATGTAGTATATTCTCACTCACTAAGCTTTAGCTTACCCTCTCGTTGTTGACTTTTTTTTTTTTATAGATTTGCATGGATGCGGTGGATCGGGTAAGCGTGGGACTAGTGGGCTCGCATAGTTTCTTTAGAATATCTTGCTTTTGGATTGGTTAGGATTGGGTAGCGTATCCCCAATCGCTGTGCTCGGTCTTTATTTTGTGTTAAAAAATCATGTGGTTGAAAACTTGTATTTTGTACGAAAGTCGTAACACGACCGATGTGGGCCCGATCTCATAAAACTCATTTTATTATTGGAACGTGTTAGTTTTAACTAATATGAAATGTTGTGAAAAGCGTTTCATCTAAAAGTGCCGGGAAGTGGGAGATCTTTAACGGAAAAATGGAAGTTTTGGACAGCGGGCTGCCAGGCCTTGTGCGCGTCGCGCACACAAGGTGGTGCGCGCCGCGCACCTTTACTGAAATTAAAAAAATTTATTTGTTGCATATTCGGTTGGATAACGGTTTGGGTTGTTACAAGTGGTATCAGAGCATGGTCTAAGGGATTTAGGTGACTTGAGATAGGTGCCTAGACTTAGACTTTTGTGTGTGCTTATTTGTTGCGGGACTTGTAGGTGTACGGGTCGGAATGGGAGATGTAGTTAGTGCCTTGGTTGTAGGTGTACTAACGTTTACATTAATATGCGAATGTTATTAATATACGTTGCGTTGTGTTTGTATTTATGTCTGCGTTGCGAATATCATCGAGCAAGATAGTCGTGGTACTAACGAGTTGATACGGTGTGTGTGCGTAATAAGGACTTGCAAACCTTATTACGGGTGCAAATCGTGTCTAACAAGTGATGTACGACGAGTGTTGAGCAAGATGAGGCGGTGTTATGCGTGTTGTTTTATACGTTCGTGGACTAATCGTTTTGCATTCTTTAGAATGACGACGCGAAACGAGATCGAGACGAATGACGAGGAGAAATGGATAGGAGGTATTCCGAATTTCGAAATAGTGGTGAAATGGAGCATTGTCTTAAGAGCTTCATGAGGACTAAACCTCTGATGTACGACGGGAAACCGGATCCTTTGGTAAGCACAACTTGGATCTCGGATGTCGAAGGGTATTTTTGCACTATTGAATGCCCTCCCTAGAGAAAGACGAGACTCGCTACTAGTTTGTTGCGGGGTAGGGCGAAGGATTGGTTGGATGGTAAGATTGATCTTGTCGGTGGTGAACTGTTTATGGCGTTATCGTGGGACGATTTTAAGAAGGAATTCTTCGAGGAGTTCCGGACTTCGGCCGACTTGTCGGAATTGCGTAATGAGTTGCGAAATTTGCAACAGGGTTCTATGGATTTGAATACTCTCAAGACGACCTTTATGGCGAAGGCTCGTTTTTGCCCGGAGTATTTGGGGAATGATCGTTAGTTGATGGAGGATTTCTATCAACTTTGAATGACGACCTAAAGAATAAAATTAGCCGAGGTTACGCGAAGTCGTTTGCGGAGTTATTCGCGGTGGCTAGGGGTTTTGAGTCGTATTCGCGATCGAAGATTGGTGAACCTTCAAGTGAGAGAAGGGTTATTTCGTATGGTGCTCCAAGTAAGAGGACTAAGGTTCCGAGTGTGAGCACGGGTGGTACACGGACGGGTATATCGGATTCTAGTTCGTCTAGGTGTTATAATTGTGGCGTAAGGGGTCACAAGTCTTGGGAATGTTCGGTGCCAAAGGGTGATGGCACGGTGTACTTCAATTGCCAAGAGGAAGGACATCGTAAGTCGGAATGTCCCGAGTTAGCGGGGACGGGTGTGGCAAGGAGACGTTAAGGTACGTTTCGTTTTAATAAATATGTCCTTTGATTATTTATTATGTGTCGATGAGCTCGGTTGGTTTAATGCATTATGTTGTGCATGTTATTGTTTCGGGTGACATTCCTAATGGAATTACCCTACGGTGACGTTTTAATTAATGGGCGAAGGGCGTAAGACTTGGTGCAACCAAGCATTCCTTAGTATTCGGAAAATGTTTCTACCAAGCCATGTGTATGGGCTTTGGTGTTCGGTTGTTAAGCGCGCTTTCGCTTTTATGTTGAGGATGGTAAACCACGGGGTTCGTCGGGTGGATAGAACCCTAAAGATCGAGTGCTTGATCTCGACGTATGTTGGTAATGGAGTCTACGTGACGCGGTGTTAGGTGCCTCTTTCATACCTACTAGCGTGGCATTCGACTCCGGTGGTATTGTGGTTACCTTGTACTTAGGGTACCGGTAAGGAACCCTTAGGTGCTTGTGTGACGGTGTGGAAGTTACAAGTGATAGCAACTCGTTGCTAGAACGACACTTGTACGGTTTGGTGATTACTTCGGTTGAAGTAGCGAAGGATAATCCGGAATCCTTCATATGCTCGTGGTTGGAGCAAGGTATTGTGATGTGGTTATGGAACAGAGTCTAAGCGAGGGGAGTTTGAACTCTCGTACGAAGATGTTCTAGTGTATTAATATTGGATGACACTCGTATGGATTCGGAGCTAACGTTGAGACCTACGTTGGTCAATTGTGGTAAAAGTACGATATGGAATAAATTGTTCTTATGGTTTCAAATTTAACTTATCACCGAGGTGGTAATGTGGTGAATCTCATTTAGAGATAATGGACGTGTTTGGCGAGCAAGTTGAGATCCCTCGGTAAAGGGATGTGTCTGTCGGATTATCTTCTAGAGAAGTATTGTTTTGTGCCTATGTGCGATATAGGTGGTTCTTGCTCGATTGTGTTGGTGTTATGTACGCGTACGTGTGTGGATGGTTAGTGTATTCCGTTAGGATTCACTATGGCGTAGCAGTGCGCGATGTTACGTTACTCGTTGTATGAGGCCAAAAGAGCGTGTGATTGGTGAAGCATGACCGATGGCGTGGTCCGCTGACTTCATCATGGGTGTAGTGTTATATCGTTATGGTATAACGTTATCGGGAAATGCGAGTACCGATGGGGGATGGGAGTACCATTCCTGTGTTGAGAATAGGAGGTGGATCGCGTGTAGTTCGGATTCATGATGACGCGTGTAGTTCGGTCATCTTATTGTGGAAGTGATTCTCGTGTGGTTGCGGATTCACAATGACTCGTGTGGATGCGGTCATTATATTGCGGAAGTGAGTCTCGTGTAGTTCGGATTCATAATGACACATGTGGTTGCGGTCATTCTTTTGGGATAGTGACTCTCGTGTAGTTCGGATTCACTAAGGCGCGTGTAGTTCGGCCAATCCCGATTGTTGTTGCGGTGGAGGTGGTGAGTCGCGTGTGGTGCAGATTCACTAAGGCGCGTGTAGTTTTCGGCCAGCGTTCATGTTGTTGGATGTGTGATCTATTGGTTGTTTTATACGCCAATGGAGGGGTCATAAGGACCATGTTGTGTTGTGAACTATTGGTTGTTTATACACCAATGGTGAGGTCACGATGACCATGTTGTGTGACTAGTGATGTGATAGCCGTGTTTCGCTCACATGTTGTTACGGGTGTGAAAATATTCGATTTGGTACACCTTGGGATTAGCGTTGCCATAGTCATTTTGGGCGCTATCGGTTTTAGCCGGTTGTTTATGATGTTACGATAGTTGCGTATTGGTCGTATTGCGCACTACAAGGGATGTTATGTGGTAAGCGTATCCGTAAGGATTCGTTTTTGTTCGGTTTACATCGTTTCGGGTTGTTGACCTTAGGTTGAGACGTGGTTGTTTTTAGCATTGTATTTGGCAAGGGTACGCTGGGGGTCGATATCTCGGTATGAGATTTATTGAGTTTTTTCCGATGTGAGGGATTGAGCAAGTTTTAGTGCTCGAATTTACGGTTTTGATAAAACGCGGATGGCGATTTAGTGTTTAAGGTGATTCGTTGGGGAGAATTACCTAGAGGAATTGGACGAAACGCGTGATGTTTCCGTGTATGCTTAACGCTTGTAGTAGTTTTCGGATGATTGGTGCATTGCGTGTCTCGAAATGCGTGCACGTGTGTAATTGGTAAGTGGTTTAATCTTCGAGTTTATGATAATTGGGGTAGAAGTCGGTTTGAAACGTATGTTTGAGGACCGTTGAGTGTGGGTCTGTTTGGTTTCGTGACGAGGATCACGAGGACGTGATCGATTCTAAGTGGGGGAGAGTTGTAACACCCTAATATTTATGGTACATGGAGTTATAATGATGTACGTTTAGTGGGTGAAGCGTAGTGTAAATTAAAAGCTCAGAATCTGCTCAGACTGTTGTGCGCGCCGCGCACCATAAGGTGAGCGCGCCGCGCACTATGCCTGCGACATATTTCTGCCTTTTTCTATTTTTGAGTTTAATGAAAGGCATTTTGGTCTTTTCACTTGAGGCCGGATCTGTGGACATATCAGCTGGTTTGGATCCACTTTTGGATCATATTTTGTGACGACCCGGAAATTTCCGACCAAATTTAAACTTAACCTTTATATGTTTCCGACACGATAAGCAGAATTTGTAATGTTGAATCTTAAAAAGTTTGGAACTACATTCATGTAATCAATTACCCTTTGACCGTGTTCGACGATTCACGAACAATTATGTGTATATAGATATGTATATATAATATATAATATTAATTGAAAACATTAACAAAGTATTAGATATATGATACTTTACATGAACATATTTGTTTCGATATATTTATCGACAGAATTAAGAGATAATATCAAATGATTGAATTATCAGATACATTATGATATGATTACGGGCCTATGTTATGAGGTCCACTGTGATTTAAGAAATCTATTCTTTTTGACAACTCATTACTTAACCAGTATGATAAAGATAACGATATTTATATTTTATTTTATTAAATATATATAACAATTTAAATTAATATTATATATTTTTATACGTGTATTATACGTACATAGTTTTATACTTTTACTATACTTTAACTTTACCTTTACTTTACTTTTACTTTACTTTAACTTTAATAATTCATACTTTAATAATTCACTTTAATAATTCACTTTAATAATTCATACTTTAATAATTCATTTTAATAATTCATACTTTAATAATTCACTTTAATAATTCATACTTTAATAATTCACTTTAATAATTCAAAAATCTATTATAAATAGAATTCAATAGGTTTCATTATTTCATAGAAACTTGAAAATATATTTTTCTAAACTCTCTCAATCGAATTACATATATATATATTTACTTAGTACTATTTCAAGATATTATTAGTATACATAAAATACTACGACGGAGTTATATTCAGACGATTTCAAAATAAGTTTTCAAATGGGATATAGCTAAGGAAATTATGGGTTATAGCTATGAAGGTTATGGGTATTGATCGAGGGTATTGCTCGTGAGGTCAACCTAACGTTTATCATTTTCGTTACGTCTACGTACTTTCCTGCAATATTGAATCACAATATTGATACGTGAGCATTCATATCTTATCTTTTATATATTAATAGTGTATCCCTGACTAGTGCTCGAGTATATATGATTATGCATGTTTGTATGCTTAGTTTCGTCGTTAAATAGTTTATGATAAATCACGAATTTGATGCATATGCTACTGAGATAAGTTATATGATATGCATGTCGTTGAAAAGCTGAAGAAAAAAATTAATAACTTTTCATTTAAAAATCGTGTGGTTTCGATGAACGGATTAAAAGATATGGTCAACTGAATTATCATTAATTTTAATATTATTATTAAAACAATTATTATAACTGTTATCAGTTGATGTTATTACTAAAATTATCTTTATTACTAAAAATTAATATTTTTATTGAAACTATCATTTTATTATTTTTATCATTATTATTATTATCAATATTATTTTATCAAATAAATATGCGTACAAAGATATTTTTACCACACGTAATGTAATTACATTAATAATACATACCACTATATTTTTATGATATTAAGTGAATTTTATAAATTTTATTACTTGAGATATATAAAAGTATATTTTTATCATATATGAATTTTAATATAAATTTTTATTTATTAATAAATGACTTGTATTATTTAGTATAATAAGATCTGATAAATATATTTAAATATATAAAACTACTATATATAAGTTATATAATAAACATGTATAGATTTTGAAAGTCATTTTGGGTCAAGTTGACTTTTGTTGACTTTTGCATGTCGGTCTCGAGCATTAGGATTGTGATACACTACGACTTGACCTAAATTGTTAGACAGAGATTGACCAACAAATAAATATATATACTTAATATAGGTTCGTGAATCCGAGACAAACCCTGCACTTGTTCAGTGCCGTCATATACATAATTGCTACGAAATACAGTATTGTGAGTTTCATTTGCTCCCTTTTATATATATTTTTGGGACTGAGAATACATGCGCTGTTTTTATAAATGTTTTACGAAATTGGCACAAGTACTAAAACTAATTCTACCTGGGTTTAAACCAGAAATATACCCTTAGCTTGGTAACATTAAACTACTTGTCTATGTACGGTAGGCGCGAATCCTAAAGATAGATCTATTGGGCCTGACAAACCCCATCCTGACTATGGGATGCTTTAGTACTTCAAGGTTATTTTAAACACACCTGATCTGGTGTACTTCAGAGGGTAAAACATGAACGTTAAGGCTTGTTACCGGGTGCCTACAATTTATAGAATACTTTTATACACTTGCGAGTGTACATATATTTATAAACGGAAATCTTGTGGTCTATTAATATATTGAAATGATTGTTATGATAAACCTATGAACTCACCAACCTTTTGGTTGACACTTTAAAGCATGCTTATTCTCAGGTATTAAAGAAATCTTCCGCTGTGCATTAGCTCATTTTAAGGATATTACTTGGAGTCATTCAAGGCATATTTTGAAAGACGTTGCATTCGAGTCATTGAGTTCATCAAGATTATTATTATGTCAATTATAGTTGGATGTATTATGAAATGGTGTACATGCCGTCAACTTTCGCTGTAAAGAAATTTTGTCTTTTAAAAACGAATGCAATGTTTGTAAAATGTATCATATAGAGGTCAAATACCTCGCGATGTAATCAACTATTGTGAATCGTTTATAATGTTTATGAATGGGTCCTTTCAGTTGGTATCAGAGCGGTGGTCTTAGCGAACCAGGTCTGCATTAGTGTGTCTAACTGATAGTCGTTAGGATGCATTAGTGAGTCTGGACTTCGACCGTGTCTGCATGTCAAAAGTTTTGCTTATCATTTTTGTCGGAAATTGCCTGCTTATCATTCTTAGTCTAGACACGTCTTACTGCATTGATTGCATGAACAGTGTATAGACAAAATTCATATCTTAGCGTATCTGCTAATCCATATCTTAGCGTATCTGTTACTGTAAACTTTGTCTGACATATCCCGTAATTTCCTCCGTAATCTACGAAATCTTTTGCGCTATATATATAGATATTCTATGTAATTAGAATACCACCCGATAGCCGAAAAATCATTTCATATCGAAAAATCCTTTATTCAATCGAACGAAATGGAATTTGTCATTAGTTCAAGTCCCTCGAATTCCGATATGGAATCCCACTCAAGCTCCGAAAGCAGTGTGATCGGAATGGATCAACCAATTAGCCATCATCTATTCTGGATGAATTGGGGATAGGTTCATAGCCTCCTCAATAATTGGAGACAGGAAGAAGGTGATCCCTTCCATCCACCACATTGCCCTCTTGGCGATGAACCTGAAGCACTTACCGGCGAACCTGTCCGAAATACCATTTTCTCTCTCATTTCCAGAGTATCTCATCATGATTGTATACTACACCAAATTCTAGATCTTATTTATCCGCTCGTCCGAACCGATAATTACCCCGGTGTAATAGAAGAAGTCAACGAGCTTCGCGCTCGGGTAGTGGCTTTGGAGAATATGGTGCAAAGGTTACAAACACCAGCACCAGCACCAACAGCATAACCAGTACCACCATCAACAACATCAACAGTACCATTACCACCACCAACAACAACCGCATCGCAAACCTCAACTTCACAATCTGTCCCACGAGCATCGACGTCATACGCCATGTAGATACCAAGGAATACCACAACGATGAAGTATTGATTCATAACTTCATTGGGGAAACATTCTACGGCGATTATGTAATTTCTAAAGTTTAGAAATTATCTATCCTCGCCTTAACCATAAATCAAATGAGTTTAATTTAATATTAACTCATTAAATCAATATTACATCTGAAGAAATATACACATATATATTTCCATAAAGACTGTAATAAAATTCTTTTGTACAAAATATTAATTGTGAATTTTTTTAACGGGTAGGTAATACCCGAGAGATATATAAATTCACAATTAATATGTTACATTCTTCGAATCTGATTCAGTAAATCATCCATTATACTCCCTACTTTCACAACAATATACATTCTTTTATAAAATCAAAACAACCATACTCATTCAAAATCTAATTACATATTCTGATTTTGAAATCTCAGAATTCGATTCAAGATATAACCGAAATCGTCACTCTTAAATTCCTACATCTTTCAAAACTATACTTTGACTTCAAAACTGTCCTAGAACCTCATTTCTATTCATGGAACTCACAAAAATATTTGTATCATTCAAAATCTTAGAACATCATATGTATATTAACAATTACAATATGTGTTCAAACACTTCGAAATTCCTAAAGACATGCGAGATGATGATCCAACCACATATTACCCACTGTCATGCATCTGAAAAGCTCTCGAAACCAAAGTTATAGTTTAACACGTATCCATGTCAGATCCTTTGATATTTATTACCAAATATAATTTTTCAATCTCTTTCCAAAATAGACAGTTTTGTCACAGCTCCAGCAAATCACCTTCATTTGTTTATACGAATAAACCTTATTATAACAATTACCCCTTCATCATTGTTACCGGGGAACCTTTCATATCTCGCCACATTAGCAGTAAACTTATCAACAACTTCATTAACCTTCGACTTAAGCCTCTCCGAAAAGCCACTATACTTATTCATTAAAACCCCATCATGTACTCACCTACATCCTGTAACAATAATTGTCACACCAACTACTGGGAATTAGCAATCAGTATTTTGAATTTCGCGACAATTTTACGTCAAAAGTTATACATATAACATCTATCTCCTAGACTTACATACTTCGAATGTGAATTTTCTGAAAAACATCCCAAACCATGAACTAGTTCTCCGAAATTGGAAAAATGCTGATGAAGTAGCAAAAACTGTAAACGACTTTAACAGTCAAAAGTTTGATGATAAAGAATAGTATGGTGGTAAAGCTGAGAAAAAGTGAAGGTTTGAAACTGGAAAAAGGATTGAGCAGATCATGAAGGAGGCTGTGGACAAATCACAAAGACTAAACCTGCCTTCAAAAGATCCAAATAATTCAGTGTCTACTGAAATCGTTAGCAAACAACTTACTTCTTATTCTAAACCTTCACAGACAAATCTTCTTCATCATCCATATTATCGTAACTTTTATTATAATATCTTCGATATTCCTGAAGATATTTTCACAACTATTCTTATCTGAAATCTTTTATCTCTTCTCAATATCTGCGTTACAACATAAAAAGAAACTGTGTTAGTTTCTAAATTCTAAAAAAAAAAAAATTTGAATTTAAAATAGGAATGTTTTTGAAGTAGTGTTGGGAACTGAAGCATGAGTTAGTATAATATAATGACACTTGATCAACGTGATTATATTACAGTAAGTCATGCTGAGTTTCTAATGGAACGTGATGATTCACAGAACATACCGTCATCATGTACTGTTTACACGACTCTTACATTCTACCCAATTTCCAAACATATTAAGAACATATCATCTTGATAGCTCTATATTTTCGGATATTCTGGTATTTTGCCAAATCAAGATCGTGCCATTACGATTTTCTTCTTGGAACATTAACTATGTTCATCCAAAAATTCATATCTACGAATTCTGGACCATTATCCGCTTGACTTAAGGTCGGAAAGAGAAAACGAAAGCATGAAGCTCCGAAATATAATGGAGAATATAAAGCCCGATAATAACCCCAAAATTACAAACCGTGTATATCAATGCGTATAGCAATATAAAGACACGGGAGAATGAAAAACACAATAACCCCAAGGTAATGGTAGAAGAAAATAACTTCCTCCGGTGGTAGATGAAAAAGAAGAATGACATATATGAAAGTTAAGAGTATATCAAGAATCAATACTGGATGAAGCATATTAACGAATGCTTTAACGTATGAATTGGGGAGAAAGACTAGAAGGTGTGAGATGTGGAAATAAAGAAACGAAGGGGGTGGAATTATAGTAAAATATCAGACAGAGAAATCGAGACAGATTATCGCATTTAATCAAAGAAGATCATGATTTCCTTAATCGCCGAAGAACCAAATCTTATTGCAAATATTTTCTTTAAATCCCATGAATTCCGAAAATCAATCATAACTACGTCATCGGTTAAAACGAATATACGTTTACTCATTTCACTCTCTTGCGATAGCTTCACTTATACTCTTCGCGTAATCAAATTATTTTATCTATATTACTCAATGATGATAAAACTCTATTTATCAACTCATATTCATCATGAAAACATTTTTATAGTTAGCCATGACGACCTCGATCAAATTTCGGGACGAAATTTCTTTAACGGGTAGGTACTGTGACGATCCGGAAATTTCCGACCAAATTTAAACTTAACCTTTATATGTTTCCGACACGATAAGCAGAATTTGTAATGTTGAATCTTAAAAATTTTGGAACTACATTCATGTAATCAATTACCCTTTGACCGTGTTCGACGATTCACGAACAATTATGTGTATATAGATATGTATATATAATATATAATATTAATTGAAAACATTAACAAAGTATTAGATATATGATACTTTACATGAACATATTTGTTTCGATATATTTATCGACAGAATTAAGAGATAATATCAAATGATTGAATTATCAGATACATTATGATATGATTACGGGCCTATGTTATGAGGTCCACTGTGATTTAAGAAATCTATTCTTTTTGACAACTCATTACTTAACCAGTATGATAAAGATAACGATATTTATATTTTATTTTATTAAATATATATAACAATTTAAATTAATATTATATATTTTTATACGCGTATTATACGTACATAGTTTTATACTTTTACTATACTTTAACTTTACCTTTATTTTACTTTTACTTTACTTTAACTTTAATAATTCATACTTTAATAATTCACTTTAATAATTCATACTTTAATAATTCACTTTAATAATTCATACTTTAATAATTCACTTTAATAATTCATACTTTAATAATTCACTTTAATAATTCATACTTTAATAATTCACTTTAATAATTCAAAAATCTATTATAAATAGAATTAAATAGGTTTCATTATTTCATAGAAACTTGAAAATATATTTTTCTAAACTCTCTCAATCGAATTACATATATATATATTTACTTAGTACTATTTCAAGATATTATTAGTATACATAAAATACTACGACGGAGTTATATTCAGACAATTTCAAAATAAGTTTTCAAATGGGATATAGCTAAGGAAATTATGGGTTATAGCTATGAAGGTTATGGGTATTGATCGAGGGTATTGCTCGTAAGGTCAACCTAACGTTTATCATTTTCGTTACGTCTACGTACTTTCCTGCAATATTGAATCACAATATTGATACGTGAGCATTCATATCTTATCTTTTATATATTAATAGTGTATCCCTGACTAGTGCTCGAGTATATATGATTATGCATGTTTGTATGCTTAGTTTCGTCGTTAAATAGTTTATGATAAATCACGAATTTGATGCATATGCTACTGAGATAAGTTATATGATATGCATGTCGTTGAAAAGCTGAAGAAAAAATTAATAACTTTTCATTTAAAAATCGTGTGGTTTCGATGAACGGATTAAAAGATATGGTCAACTGAATTATCATTAATTTTAATATTATTATTAAAACAATTATTATAACTGTTATCAGTTGATGTTATTACTAAAATTATCTTTATTACTAAAAATTAATATTTTTATTGAAACTATCATTTTATTATTTTTATCATTATTATTATTATCAATATTATTTTATCAAATAAATATGCGTACAAAGATATTTTTACCACACGTAATGTAATTACATTAATAATACATACCACTATATTTTTATGATATTAAGTGAATTTTATAAATTTTATTACTTGAGATATATAAAAGTATATTTTTATCATATATGAATTTTAATATAAATTTTTATTTATTAATAAATGACTTGTATTATTTAGTATAATAAGATCTGATAAATATATTTAAATATATAAAACTACTATATATAAGTTATATAATAAACATGTATAGATTTTGAAAGTCATTTTGGGTCAAGTTGACTTTTGTTGACTTTTGCATGTCGGTCTTGAGCATTAGGATTGTGATACACTACGACTTGACCTAAATTGTTAGACAGAGATTGACCAACAAATAAATATATATACTTAATATAGGTTCGTGAATCCGAGACAAACCCTGCACTTGTTCAGTGCCGTCATATACATAATTGCTACGAAATACAGTATTGTGAGTTTCATTTGCTCCCTTTTATATATATTTTTGGGACTGAGAATACATGCGCTGTTTTTATAAATGTTTTACGAAATAGGCACAAGTACTAAAACTAATTCTACGTGGGTTTAAACCAGAAATATACCCTTAGCTTGGTAACATTAAACTACTTGTCTATGTACGGTAGGCGCGAATCCTAAAGATAGATCTATTGAGCCTGACAAACCCCATCCTGACTATGGGATGCTTTAGTACTTCGAGGTTATTTTAAACACACCTGATCTGGTGTACTTCAGAGGGTAAAACATGAACGTTAAGGCTTGTTACCGGGTGCCTACAATTTATAGAATACTTTTATACACTTGCGAGTGTACATATATTTATAAACGGAAATCTTGTGGTCTATTAATATATTGAAATGATTGTTATGATAAACCTATGAACTCACCAACCTTTTGGTTGACACTTTAAAGCATGTTTATTCTCAGGTATTAAAGAAATCTTCCGCTGTGCATTAGCTCATTTTAAGGATATTACTTGGAGTCATTCATGGCATATTTTGAAAGACGTTGCATTCGAGTCATTGAGTTCATCAAGATTATTATTATGTCAATTATAGTTGGATGTATTATGAAATGGTGTACATGCCGTCAACTTTCGCTGTAAAGAAAGTTTGTCTTTTAAAAATGAATGCAATGTTTGTAAAATGTATCATATAGAGGTCAAATACCTCGCGATGTAATCAACTATTGTGAATCGTTTATAATATTTATGAACGGGTCCTTTCATATTTCACATCCACAAACACTCTCAACTATCTAGAGAGAGGGAGAGTTCTAGAGAGAGAATTGGGGTTTTGGTGAAGAAGAAGCTCGAATTGATCAAAAGCCTGAGTGTTAAAATTGTTCACCTCGTTCCTAGCTACGTTTTGGTTGTTGTGGTAAGTTCTAACTCCGAAATTCATTGTTTGATTTGATATTCAAAGTTAGGGTTTGAACTTGATTTGTAGAGAAACCCATTTAAACTCTTGAAGTGAGTTTATTAATGCTAGTAATCGGGTTATTGGTTGTTGTTGGTGGGTTTTGGGTTAGTGAACAAATTGGCCATGATTAGAACTTGTAATTGGGTTTAATCACTAGGTTTAGTAATTATGGAAGTGTTGGAACCCATTTAGAGTGTTTGAAAGACTAATTTTGAAATGAGTCAAAATTAGGGTTTGTGGGTGATTTTGAGAATTTTAAGTGTTTAACACTTATGATTGGGTTAAATTGGCATATTAGGACCATTGTCACTAGTGTTAGTGATTATTGGTTAGTTTGGGCGCGATTTGTGTTTGTAAGTGCAATTGGTCGAATTTGCACTAAGTGTCGAATTGAGTTGGTTTGTAAATCCACTCTAAGTGTGTTGTTGTATTTGAAATAATGGAATAGGTACATTCCATCGACGAGTTGCGGATTATTCAGTAGCATTCATCAAGGCGACAAGGTGAGTGTTAATATCCTATGTGCATATGTATGTGTAGGATGGGTGCGGTTCGGGTGAAGTGGTTCTCGGTTATAGAGCTCACTTCACATATAGGTGGATTTGATGGACTTGTGTAATAGGTCCAATTGGCACGGTTGTGCATTTTGGTTGACCACCTTTGGCGAGGTGCACACTTTGTGTGTACGTTATCATCAGGTGCTTGTGATGTGGATTATATATCCCCAATGGCTAAGGGTTGATATTGAGTTGCGTTTGGGAGAAGTGGGTCACGTGTGGATGCGGATTCACGATGACACGTGTAGTTCGGTCATCTTATCGGAAGTGAGTCTCGTGTAGTTCGGATTCACGATGACGCGTGTAGTTCGGTCATCTTATTGAGGTAGTGATCTCGTGTGGTTGCGGATTCACTAAGGCTCGTGTAGTTCGGCCAACCTCGTTGTTATTGTGGTAATGAAGATAGTAGTCTCGTGTGGATGCGGATTTACTAAGGCTCGTGTAGTTCGGCCAATCTTCATTGTGGTATTTGGTTTTCGGTATTGGGTTAAGGGGTTAACCTTGGGCGTTGTACGCTTTATGGTTATATATATCGTTGTATCGTTGTGATGTAGCTAAGCCTCCAGGTGTAGCTTGTTGGAGAGGTTCATATCGTCGTTGATGAACTTACTTGTTGATTATTAGCTTGTTATATAGCGGTTGAACGGTATGCTTAGTTTGCCTTATACGTGGATGCTCCGGTATGTGTTATTTGATTATTTGTGTGGCGTGTCCATTTTATGCATATATATGTACGTAGTATATTCTCACTCACTAAGCTTTAGCTTACCCTCTCGTTGTTGACTTTTTTTTATAGATTTGCATGGATGCGGTGGATCGGGTAAGCGTGGGACTAGTGGGCTCGCATAGTTGCTTTAGAAGATCTTGCTTTTGGATTGATTAGGATTGGGTAGCGTATCCCCAATCGCCATGCTCGGTCTTTATTTTGTGTTAAAAAATCATGTGGTTGAAAACTTGTATTTTGTACGAAAGTCGTAAAACGGCTGATGTGGGCCCGGTCTCGTAAAACTCATTTTATTATTGGAACGTGTTAGTTTTAACTAATATAAAATGTTGTGAAAAGCGTTTCGTCTAAAATGGTCGGGAAGTGGGAGATCTATAACGGGAAAATGGAAATTTTGGACAGCGGGCTGCCAAGCCTTGTGCGCGCTGCGCACCTATACTGAAATAAATAAAAAAATTTGTTGCATATTCGGTTGGATAATGGTTTGGGTTGTTACAAGTGGTATCAGAGCATGGTCTAAGGGATTTAGGTGACTTGAGATAGGTGCCTAGACTTAGACGTTTGTGTGTGCTTATTTGTTGCGGGACTTGTAGGTGTACGAGTCGGAATGGGAGATGTAGTTAGTGCCTTGGTTGTAGGTGTACTAACATTTACATTAATATGCGAATGTTATTAATATATGTTGTGTTGTGTTTATATTTATGTCTGCGTTGCAAATATCATCGAGCAAGATAGTCGTGGTACTAACGAGTTGATACGGTGTGTGTGCGTAATAAGGACTTGCAAACCTTATTACGGGTGCAAATCGTGTCTAACAAGTGATGTACGACGAGTGTTGATCAAGATGGGGCGGTGTTATGCGTGTTGTTTTATACGTTCGTGGTCCCAATATAATTGGAGACTGTTCGGAAAATCCAACAACCAAGTCCATGTATAATTGTCTTTCTTAGACACCATTAACTGCTTGTAAATAAGTTTGATAGAGAGTAGTATTGTCTGATACTAGTTCCCCGGCAGCGGCGCCAAAAACTAGCTTCCCTCTTGATATGGCCGAAATGGACGGTTTTATTTGTGCGGTGTCGCTAGGTCGCTATAGTGACCCGAACTTTTCCATGTTTATATATATTAATTGAGATTGATATTTACATGATTAAATGTTTCCAACATGTTAAGCAATCAAACTTGTTAAGACTTGATTAATTGAAATATGTTTCATATAGACAATTGACCACCCAAGTTGACCGGCAATTCACGAACGTTAAAACTTGTAAAAACGACATGACGATATATATATGGATATACATATGGTTAACATGAGATTATGATAAGTAAGTATCTCCATAAGTATATTAACAATGAGTTATATACATATAAACAAGACTACTAACTTAAGGATTTCGAAACGAGACATATATGTAACGATTATCGTTGTAACGACATTTAAATGTATATATATCATATTAAGATATATTAATATATCATAATATCATGATAATATAATAATTTAACATCTCATTAGATATAATAAACAATGGGTTAACAACATTAATTGAGATCGTTAACTTAAAGGTTTCAAAACAACACTTACATGTAACGACTAACGATGACTTAACGACTCAGTTAAAATGTATATACATGTAGTGTATTTAGATGTATTAAAATACTTTTGGAAGACTTCAAGACATATATCAAAACACTCATACTTAACGAAAATGGTTACAGTTACTTTCCCATTCTTTTCTTTCATCAAGAATTCTAGTCGTATTCTTACCTATATTATACACAGCTTCAAAACGTACTTACTATGGGTATATACCAATAGGAACTAGCATGGGATTCCACTCTGGATTATGTCATGTATGACTAATCAATTTTAACTTCTACCATGAGCTAGTCAACTAACTAGAACTCCTTTTAACCCCACTCACCACTCACCAATTACCACTCATCATTCACTCCATTTCACTTCCAATTCTCTTTCTAATTCTCTCTCAACACACACACACTACTATGAACGTATTTTTCCAGTAGTTAATCATCATCTTCATCAAAAATCACTTCAAGAATCAAGCTATAATCATCATAGGAAGAACACTTCAAGAACACTTCAAAAATCCCTTCAAGTTTACTAATTTACTTCCAAGCTTTCTAATCCATTCCAAGTAATCATCTAAGATTAAGAAACCTTTGTTATATACAGTAGGTTATCTTTCTTATTCAATTTAATATTCATATTCAAACTTTGATTCAATTTCTATAACTATAAACTATCTTAATTCGAGTAAAAATCTTACTTGAACTTGTTTTTGTGTCATGATCCTACTTCAAGAACTTTCAAGCCATCCAAGATCCTTTGAAGCTAGATAATTTCTTGTCACTTCCAGTAGGTTTACCTACTAAACTTGAGGTAGTAATGATGTTCATAACATCATTCGATTCATATATATAAAACTATCTTATTCGAAGGTTTAAACTCGTAATCACTAGAACATAGTTTAGTTAATTCTAAACTTGTTCGCAAACAAAAGTTAATCCTTCTAACTAGATTTTTAAAATTAACTAAACACATGTTCTATATCTATATGATATGCTAACTTAATGATTTAAAACCTGGAAACACGAAAAACACCGTAAAACCGGATTTACGCCGTCGTAGTAACACCGCGGGCTGTTTTGGGTTAGTTAATTAAAAACTATGATAAACTTTGATTTAAAAGTTGTTATTCTGAGAAAATGATTTTTATTATGAACATGAAACTATATCCAAAAATTATGGTTAAACTCAAAGTGGAAGTATGTTTTCTAAAATGGTCATCTAGACGTCGTTCTTTCGACTGAAATGACTACCTTTACAAAAACAACTTGTAACTTATTTTTCCAACTATAAACCTATACTTTTTATGTTTAGATTCATAAAATAGAGTTCAATATGAAACCATAGCAATTTGATTCACTCAAAACGGATTTAAAATGAAGAAGTTATGGGTAAAACAAGATTGGATAATTTTTCTCATTTTAGCTACGTGAAAATTGGTAACAAATCTATTCCAACCATAACTTAATCAACTTGTATTGTATATTATGTAATCTTGATATACCATAGACACGTATACAATGTTTCGACCTATCATGTCGACACATCTATATATATTTCAGAACAACCATAGACACTCTATATGTGAATGTTGGAGTTAGCTATACAGGGTTGAGGTTGATTCCAAAATATATATAGTTTGAGTTGTGATCAATACTGAGATACGTATACACTGGGTCGTGGATTGATTCAAGATAATATTTATCGATTTATTTCTGTACATCTAACTGTGGACAACTAGTTGTAGGTTACTAACGAGGACAGCTGACTTAATAAACTTAAAACATCAAAATATATTAAAAGTGTTGTAAATATATTTTGAACATACTTTAATATACATGTATATATTGTTATAGGTTCGTGAATCAACAGTGGCCAAGTCTTACTTCCCGACGAAGTAAAAATCTGTGAAAGTGAGTTATAGTCCCACTTTTAAAATCTAATATTTTTGGGATGAGAATACATGCAGGTTTTATAAATGATTTACAAAATAGACACAAGTACGTGAAACTACATTCTATGGTTGAATTATCGAAATCGAATATGCCCCTTTTTATTAAGTCTGGTAATCTAAGAATTAGGGAACAGACACCCTAATTGACGCGAATCCTAAAGATAGATCTATTGGGCCTAACAAACCCCATCCAAAGTACCGGATGCTTTAGTACTTCGAAATTTATATCATATCTGAAGGGTGTCCCGGAATGATGGGGATATTCTTATATATGCATCTTGTTAATGTCGGTTACCAGGTGTTCACCATATGAATGATTTTTATCTCTATGTATGGGATGTGTATTGAAATATGAAATCTTGCGGTCTATTGTTACGATTTGATATATATAGGTTAAACCTATAACTCACCAACATTTTTGTTGACGTTTTAAGCATGTTTATTCTCAGGTGATTATTAAGAGCTTCCGCTGTCGCATACTTAAATAAGGACGAGATTTGGAGTCCATGCTTGTATGATATTGTGTAAAACCTGCATTCAAGAAA
The DNA here is from genome assembly GCF_046630445.1 of Rutidosis leptorrhynchoides. Taxonomy (NCBI): domain Eukaryota; kingdom Viridiplantae; phylum Streptophyta; class Magnoliopsida; order Asterales; family Asteraceae; genus Rutidosis; species Rutidosis leptorrhynchoides. The sequence goes on along the minus strand of NC_092337.1, from coordinate 337,256,206 downwards.
CTTATTTTGTTGTAACATATTTGTATTGTAAACCATTATGTAATGGTCGTGTGTAAACAGGATATTTTAGATTATCATTATTTGATAATCTACGTAAAGCTTTTTAAACCTTTATTGATGAAATAAAGGTTATGGTTTGTTTTAAAATGAATGCAGTCTTTGAAAAACGTCTCATATAGAGGTCAAAACCTCGCAACGAAATCAATTAATATGGAACATTTTTAATCAATAAGAACGGGACATTTCAGTTGGTATCCGAGCGTTGGTCTTAGAGAACCAGAATTTTGCATTAGTGTGTCTTATCGAGTTTGTTAGGATGCATTAGTGAGTCTGGGCTTCGACCATGTTTACTTGAAAAATGATTGCTTAACAAATTTTGTTGGAAACTATATATTTTTAACATGTGAATATTATGTGATATATTAATCTCTTAACGCGTTTGATATTATGTGATAGATGTCTACCTCTAGAACAAGTCCCATTGACTCACCTAATAATAATGAAGAGTCAAATGTAAATTGGAATGATTCGTGGACTGATTCACAAGTTCCCGAAGAGGAACCGGAAGAAGAGTCGGAACCAGAAGAAGAATCGGAACCGGAAGAAGAATCAGAACCGGATGAAGAAATAGAACCGGTGGGGGAAATAATAAAACGGTTAAGTAAAAGAAAATCCTCAACCAACCGACCAAGGTTAATTATGGTCAATGGTGTTTCCGCTAAGGAAGCAAAATATTGGGAGGATTACCAATTCTCCGATGAATCGGATTCTGACGAGAATTCCGATGATGTTATAGAAATTACCCCAACTGAATTTAAAAAGGCAAAAGAAAATAATAAGGGAAAGGGCATAAAAATAGAGAAATCTAATTCCAACCCCGATGAACTTTATATGTATCGTCAACCCCCGAAGTCCTTAAGTTGTAACAATGACCCGGGAACCTCTAAACCACCAGGTTTTTCTAAACCAATGTGGAAAACGACGGCTCGTATTAGGGGAACATCATATATCCCTAGAAACTTGGCAAAACGAACCAAAATCGAAGAAGAAGAAACAAGCGAGTCGGAATAAGATAGTTGTATTCGTGTGGTGTAATATATGTAATATAGTGTGCTTATGCTTTATGATATATGTAAAAATTGCTTTTATTAATAAGTATTTTTTTTTTTATGAATCTAACTCTTGTCTATTTTACAGTATAAAAACATAAAATGGATAGACAACCCAATATTTTAAGAGACCTAACCGGAGACATGATTGATGAAATCTTGTCTAGAGTCGGTCAGAATTCTTCGGCACAACTATTTAAGGCGAGATCAGTTTGTAAGACATTCGAAGAACGTTCCAAGAATGCCTTGGTTTATAAAAGGCTTTCGTTCGAAAGATGGGGGATATCACATTGGGAAATCCATAAGTTACGATGTGTTTACTTTGACGCATATATTGCGGGGAACCCAAATGCTATTTTACGCAATGGGTTAAGAAATTATTTTGACTCAATATATCCGAATATTGGACTTCATGATTTAGAAAAAGCGGCTAACATGCAACATAAAGAAGCATGTTATGCTTACGGATTAGTAATGTTCGCTTCTCACCAAAGTGAGAACAAGAACATCAGCCTACAACTATTAAACAAAACGTTCCCACAAGTGACGGAGTCGGTAATTGGGGTAAGAAATGAGGTTTTTAGATTGTTACGGGACTGTTGGACATTACGTAACCCTCGTCCCTTTGACGACGTTACAACACGCTGTCTTATCAACGGCCATAATGGTTATGTTCCACAAGACCAAGGATGGGAAGTAGTCCTAGTAAAACCAGAATGCATGACTTGTTTCTGGACGTATGAATTACGTGTCTTTATTGCCTTTGCTGAACGACTTGTGTACTAGCTAGAATTATCTTCACAACTATCTTGTATCAAAGTTATTGTGTGCTATATTTCATGCTTTATGTAAAATAAGCGGTATTGTAAGTTTGTAAAATATTGTATAAAAGTTTGAACGCGAAATATTATTATAATCAGTTTTTCATATAGAATTGTAGTAGTTGAATTGTATATTAGCTACTAAGTATGAACTTAACGGGTAGGTACTACCCGAATTTAAACTTATAAAACGCTAATATGAAGAAAAAACTTTTATAAATGAGTTCATATTATGCTACGAAATACTATTAACTACTCTTAACATTCTGTATGATTAACTTGTTCCATTTGACTATTTTGAAGGAAATGGCACCGACTACTCGACACACCGTGAATATGAATGAAGAGGAATTCCGTACTTTTCTAGCTTCAAACATAGCCGCAGTACAGGCTGCGCTACATACCAACAATAAACTTGGATCTAGCAGTACAGGAAATCGTGTAGGATGCACCTACAAAGAATTCACTGCCTGCAAACCTTTGGAATTTGATGGAACCGAAGGACCGATCGGATTGAAACGGTGGACCGAGAAGGTCGAATCGGTGTTTGCCATAAGTAAGTGTACTGAAGAGGACAAAGTAAAGTACGCTACGCATACCTTCATAGGTTCTGCATTAACATGGTGGAATACCTATTTAGAGCAAGTGGGACAAGACGATGCGTACGCACTACCATGGTCATCATTCAAGCACTTGATGAACGAGAAGTACCGTCCCAGAACCGAGGTCAATAAGCTCAAGACAGAACTTAGAGGGTTACGAACCCAAGGATTTGATATTACCACGTGCGAAAGACGATTCACAGAATTGTGCCTATTGTGTCCGGGAGCATTCGAAGATGAGGAAGAGAAGATCGACGCGTTTGTGAAAGGATTACCGGAAAGAATCCAAGAAGATATAAGTTCACACGAGCCCGCCTCCATACAACAGGCATGTAGAATGGCTCACAAACTAGTGAACCAGATTGAAGAAAGAATTAAAGAACAGACTGCTGAAGAGGCTAATGTGAAGCAAGTCAAAAGAAAGTGGGAGGAAAACGGTGATAAGAATCACCAATACAACAACAACAGCAATTACAACAATAATCGCAACAATTATCCCAACAATCGCAACATCAATTGCAACTACAACAAACGGCCCAACAACAACAACAACAACAACAACAGCAACTACAACAATCATCCCAACAACAATAATAACCGCAACAACAACAACAATCAGAAGCAGCTATGCCAAAGGTGTGAAAAGTATCACTCGGGGTTCTGCACCAAATTTTGCAACAAGTGTAAAAGAAATGGTCATAGCACGGCGAAGTGTGAGGTCTACGGACCAGGGGTTAATAGAACGAAAGGAACAAATGGTGTCGGAACGAGTAATGGCGGAGCAAGTAGTGTCGGAGCAAGTTATGCCAATGTAGTTTGTTATAAATGTGGAAAACCAGGCCACATTATTAGAAATTGCCCGAACCAGGAGAACACGAATGGACAAGGCCACGGAAGAGTTTTCAATATTAATGCGGCAGAGGCACAGGAAGACCCGGAGCTTGTTACGGGTACGTTTCTTATTGACAAAAAATCTGCTTACGTTTTATTTGATTCGGGTGCGGATAGAAGCTATATGAGTAGAGATTTTTGTGCTAAATTAAGTTGTCCATTGACGCCTTTGGATAGTAAATTTTTACTCGAATTAGCAAATGGTAAATTAATTTCAGCAGATAATATATGTCGGAATCGAGAAATTAAACTGGTTAGCGAAACATTTAAGATTGATTTGATACCAGTAGAAGGGAGTTTTGATGTGATAATCGGTATGGACTGGTTGAAAGAAGTGAAAGCAGAGATCGTTTGTTACAAAAATGCAATTCGCATTATACGAGAAAAAGGAAAACCCTTAATGGTGTACGGAGAAAAGGGCAACACGAAGCTACATCTTATTAGTAATTTGAAGGCACAAAAACTAATAAGAAAAGGTTGCTATGCTATTCTAGCACACGTCGAGAAAGTACAAACTGAAGAAAAGAGCATCAATGATGTTCCCATTGCAAAAGAATTTCCCGATGTATTTCCGAAAGAATTACCGGGATTACCCCCACATCGATCCGTTGAATTTCAAATAGATCTTGTACCAGGAGCTGCACCAATAGCTCGTGCTCCTTACAGACTCGCACCCAGTGAGATGAAAGAACTACAAAGCCAATTACAAGAACTTTTAGAGCGTGGTTTCATTCGACCAAGCACATCACCGTGGGGAGCTCCTGTTTTGTTTGTCAAAAAGAAAGATGGTACATTCAGGTTGTGTATCGACTATCGAGAGTTGAACAAACTTACCATCAAGAACCGCTACCCACTACCGAGAATCGATGACTTATTTGATCAACTACAAGGCTCGTCTGTTTATTCAAAGATTGACTTACGTTCCGGGTATCATCAAATGCGGGTGAAAGAAGATGATATTCCAAAGACTGCTTTCAGAACACGTTACGGTCATTACGAATTTATGGTCATGCCATTTGGTTTAACTAATGCACCAGCTGTGTTCATGGACCTTATGAACCAAGTGTGTGGACCATACCTTGACAAGTTTGTCATTGTTTTCATTGATGACATACTTATTTACTCAAAGAATGACCAAGAACACGGTGAACATTTGAGAAAGGTGTTAGAAGTATTGAGGAAGGAAGAATTGTACGCTAAGTTTTCAAAGTGTGCATTTTGGTTGGAAGAAGTTCAATTCCTCGGTCACATAGTGAACAAAGAAGGTATTAAGGTGGATCCGGCAAAGATAGAAACTGTTGAAAAGTGGGAAAACCCGAAAACTCCGAAACACATACGCCAGTTTTTAGGACTAGCTGGTTACTACAGAAGGTTCATCCAAGACTTTTCCAGAATAGCAAAAACCTTGACTGCATTAACGCATAAAGGGAAGAAATTTGAATGGAATGATGAACAAGAGAAAGCGTTTCAGTTATTGAAGAAAAAGCTAATTACGACACCTATATTGTCATTGCCTGAAGGGAAGGATGATTTTGTGATTTATTGTGACGCATCAAAGCAAGGTCTCGGTTGTGTATTAATGCAACGAACGAAGGTGATTGCTTATGCGTCTAGACAATTGAAGATTCACTAACAAAATTATACGACGCATGATTTGGAATTAGGCGCGGTTGTTTTTGCATTAAAGACTTGGAGGCACTACTTATATGGGGTCAAAAGTATTATATATACCGACCATAAAAGTCTTCAACACATATTTAATCAGAAACAACTGAATATGAGGCAGCGTAGGTGGATTGAATTATTGAATGATTACGACTTTGAGATTCGTTACCACCCGGGGAAGGCAAATGTGGTAGCCGATGCCTTGAGTAGGAAGGACAGAGAACCCATTCGAGTAAAATCTATGAATATAATGATTCATAATAATATTACTACTCAAATAAAGGAGGCACAACAAGGAGTTTTAAAAGAGGGAAATTTAAAGGATGAAATACCCAAAGGATCGGAGAAGCATCTTAATATTCGGGAAGACGGAACCCGGTATAGGGCTGAAAGGATTTGGGTACCAAAATTTGGAGATATGAGAGAAATGGTACTTAGAGAAGCTCATAAAACCAGATACTCAATACATCCTGGAACGGGGAAGATGTACAAGGATCTCAAGAAACATTTTTGGTGGCCGGGTATGAAAGCCGATGTTGCTAAATACGTAGGAGAATGTTTGACGTGTTCTAAGGTCAAAGCTGAGCATCAGAAACCATCAGGTCTACTTCAACAACCCGAAATCCCGGAATGGAAATGGGAAAACATTACCATGGATTTCATCACTAAATTGCCAAGGACTGCAAGTGGTTTTGATACTATTTGGGTAATAGTTGATCGTCACACCAAATCAGCACACTTCCTGCCAATAAGAGAAGATGACAAGATGGAGAAGTTAGCACGACTGTATTTGAAGGAAGTCGTCTCCAGACATGGAATACCAATCTCTATTATCTCTGATAGGGATGGCAGATTTATTGGAAGATTCTGGCAGACATTACAGCAAGCATTAGGAACTCGTCTAGACATGAGTACTGCCTATCATCCACAAACTGATGGGCAGAGCGAAAGGACGATACAAACGCTTGAACACATGCTACGAGCATGTGTTATTGATTTCGGAAACAGTTGGGATCGACATCTACCGTTAGCAGAATTTTCCTACAACAACAGCTACCATTCAAGCATTGAGATGGCGCCGTTTGAAGCACTTTATGGTAGAAAGTGCAGGTCTCCGATTTGTTGGAGTGAAGTGGGGGATAGACAGATTACTGGTCCGGAGATTATACAAGAAACTACCGAGAAGATCATCCAAATTCAACAACGGTTGAAAACCGCCCAAAGTCGACAAAAGAGCTACGCTGACATTAAAAGAAAAGATATAGAATTTGAAATTGGAGAGATGGTCATGCTTAAAGTTGCACCTTGGAAAGGCGTTGTTCGATTTGGTAAACGAGGGAAATTAAATCCAAGGTATATTGGACCATTCAAGATTATTGATCATGTCGGACCAGTAGCTTACCGACTTGAGTTACCTCAACAACTAGCGGCTGTACATAACACTTTCCACGTCTCGAATTTGAAGAAATGTTTTGCTAAAGAAGATCTCACTATTCCGTTAGATGAAATCCAAATCAACAAAAAACTTCAATTCATCGAAGAACCCGTCGAAATAATGGATCGTGAGGTTAAAAGACTTAAGCAAAACAAGACACCAATTGTTAAGGTTTGATGGAATGCTTGTAGAGGACCCGAGTTCACCTGGGAGCATGAAGATCAGATGAAGAAGAAATACCCGCATCTATTTCCAGAAGATTCGTCAACACCTTCAACAGCTTAAAATTTCGGGACGAAATTTATTTAACGGGTAGGTACTATAGTGACCCGAACTTTTCCATGTTTATATATATTAATTGAGATTGATATTTACATGATTAAATGTTTCCAACATGTTAAGCAATCAAACTTGTTAAGACTTGATTAATTGAAATATGTTTCATATAGACAATTGACCACCCAAGTTGACCGGCAATTCACGAACGTTAAAACTTGTAAAAACGACATGACGATATATATATGGATATACATATGGTTAACATGAGATTATGATAAGTAAGTATCTCCATAAGTATATTAACAATGAGTTATATACATATAAACAAGACTACTAACTTAAGGATTTCGAAACGAGACATATATGTAACGATTATCGTTGTAACGACATTTAAATGTATATATATCATATTAAGATATATTAATATATCATAATATCATGATAATATAATAATTTAACATCTCATTAGATATAATAAACAATGGGTTAACAACATTAATTGAGATCGTTAACTTAAAGGTTTCAAAACAACACTTACATGTAACGACTAACGATGACTTAACGACTCAGTTAAAATGTATATACATGTAGTGTATTTAGATGTATTAAAATACTTTTGGAAGACTTCAAGACATATATCAAAACACTCATACTTAACGAAAATGGTTACAGTTACTTTCCCATTCTTTTCTTTCATCAAGAATTCTAGTCGTATTCTTACCTGTATTATACACAGCTTCAAAACGTATTTACTATGGGTATATACCAATAGGAACTAGCATGGGATTCCACTCTTGATTATGTCATGTATGACTAATCAATTTTAACTTCTACCATGAGCTAGTCAACTAACTAGAACTCCTTTTAACCCCACTCACCACTCACCAATTACCACTCATCATTCACTCCATTTCACTTCCAATTCTTTTTCTAATTCTCTCTCAACACACACACACTATTATGAACGTATTTTTCCAGTAGTTAATCATCATCTTCATCAAAAATCACTTCAAGAATCAAGCTATAATCATCATAGGAAGAACACTTCAAGAACACTTCAAAAATCCCTTCAAGTTTACTAATTTACTTCCAAGCTTTCTAATCCATTCCAAGTAATCATCTAAGATCAAGAAACCTTTGTTATATACAGTAGGTTATCTTTCTTATTCAAGGTAATATTCATATTCAAACTTTGATTCAATTTCTATAACTATAAACTATCTTAATTCGAGTAAAAATCTTACTTGAACTTGTTTTTGTGTCATGATCCTACTTCAAGAACTTTCAAGCCATCCAAGATCCTTTGAAGCTAGATCATTTCTTGTCACTTCCAGTAGGTTTACCTACTAAACTTGAGGTAGTAATGATGTTCATAACATCATTCGATTCATATATATAAAACTATCTTATTCGAAGGTTTAAACTCGTAATCACTAGAACAAAGTTTAGTTAATTCTAAACTTGTTCGCAAACAAAAGTTAATCCTTCTAACTTGACTTTTAAAATTAACTAAACACATGTTCTATATCTATATGATATGCTAACTTAATGATTTAAAACCTGAAAACACGAAAAACACCGTAAAACCGGATTTACGCCGTCGTAGTAACACCGCGGGCTGTTTTGGGTTAGTTAATTAAAAACTATGATAAACTTTGATTTAAAAGTTGTTATTCTGAGAAAATGATTTTTATTATGAACATGAAACTATATCCAAAAATTATGGTTAAACTCAAAGTGGAAGTATGTTTTCTAAAATGGTCATCTAGACGTCGTTCTTTCGACTGAAATGACTACCTTTACAAAAACGACTTGTAACTTATTTTTCCGACTATAAACCTATACTTTTTCTGTTTAGATTCATAAAATAGAGTTCAATATGAAACCATAGCAATTTGATTCACTCAAAACGGATTTAAAATGAAGAAGTTATGGGTAAAACAAGATTGGATAATTTTTCTCATTTTAGCTACGTGAAAATTGGTAACAAATATATTCCAACCATAACTTAATCAACTTGTATTGTATATTATGTAATCTTGAGATACCATAGACACGTATACAATGTTTCAACCTATCATGTCGACACATCTATATATATTTCGGAACAACCATAGACACTCTATATGTGAATGTTGGAGTTAGCTATACAGGGTTGAGGTTGATTCCAAAATATATATAGTTTGAGTTGTGATCAATACTGAGATACGTATACACTGGGTCGTGGATTGATTCAAGATAATATTTATCGATTTATTTCTGTACATCTAACTGTGGACAACTAGTTGTAGGTTACTAACGAGGACAGCTGACTTAATAAACTTAAAACATCAAAATATATTAAAAGTGTTGTAAATATATTTTGAACATACTTTAATATACATGTATATATTGTTATAGGTTCGTGAATCAACAGTGGTCAAGTCTTACTTCCCGACGAAGTAAAAATCTGTGAAAGTGAGTTATAGTCCCACTTTTAAAATCCAATATTTTTGGGATGAGAATACATGCAGGTTTTATAAATGATTTACAAAATAGACACAAGTACGTGAAACTACATTCTATGGTTGAATTATCGAAATCGAATATGCCCCTTTTTATTAAGTCTGGTAATCTAAGAATTAGGGAACAGACACCCTAATTGACGCGAATCCTAAAGATAGATCTATTGGGCCTAACAAACCCCATCCAAAGTACCGGATGCTTTAGTACTTCGAAATTTATATCATATCCGAAGGGTGTCCCGGAATGATGGGGATATTCTTATATATGCATCTTGTTAATGTCGGTTACCAGGTGTTCACCATATGAATGATTTTTATCTCTATGTATGGGATGTGTATTGAAATATGAAATCTTGCGGTCTATTGTTACGATTTGATATATATAGGTTAAACCTATAACTCACCAACATTTTTGTTGACGTTTTAAGCATGTTTATTCTCAGGTGATTATTAAGAGCTTCCGCTGTCGCATACTTAAATAAGGACGAGATTTGGATTCCATGCTTGTATGACATTGTGTAAAAATTGCATTCAAGAAACTTATTTCGTTGTAACATATTTGTATTGTAAACCATTATGTAATGGTCGTGTGTAAACAGGATATTTTAGATTATCATTATTTGATAATCTACGTAAAGCTTTTTAAACCTTTATTGATGAAATAAAGGTTATGGTTTGTTTTAAAATGAATGCAGTCTTTGAAAAACGTCTCATATAGAGGTCAAAACCTCGCAACGAAATCAATTAATATGAAATGTTTTTAATCAATAAGAACGGGACATTTCAGTCGCAACACGTCAGAATCAACCACCAAGAGGGGGGGGGGGGTACTGTTTTAAATTTATATTTAGCGGGGCCTAAATCGTACTACTCCTTATTATGAGTAAGCGAAGTATGACCTAGAGTCGTATTTTTAAGATATCAATAGAATCGAACCTATATTAAAGCTTCAGATAGTTATGAAGGAGTAGTGGTTACCTAATTTTGTGCTTTTCTAGTTTATAAGACAGATAAAGTAAATGCGATAAAATTCGTAATTCAGATAAGGTTAAAACAAGTGCATACTATGATTTCATCAGTTATTCTGCCGAGATTATGGAATGCTGTCTCATGATTAGGCAGAGGCCTTGTATTCATTACACTGGTTCTAAACGCCCCTGTCGTAAGACATGTCACTGGTTAATGCGATAGGCTTGAAGATTCTGAATAAACAGCAACGTCCCTTACCCCCGACGCCTGTGCAGTCTGACTACAGGCATACACGTTCAGACGACTCATCCAATTGAGCGACTCGGTTGGGTGACGTATTAACATTCCATAAAGGTCCAAACTTTCTTAAGCATAATAGAATACAGGGTTTACCATATCCGAGAGACGTGATGTTTTTCAATTCTTTCATTAATGATTGGTTTTTAAAAGATAGTTAGGCCCTTAAAAAAAGTTCAACCGTAAAAAACACCATGGTCAAGTCATGTTGACTTCCATGAACACGTTTGGTTATCCTAACGGTCCAATCCTTTAGATGTTTAAACAAACAGTTCCTTAATTAACTAAGAATTCCTCAAGTGGAGTGCAATGCTTGAGACCGCGTTATGGTGCATTTTACTAATCAACACTGGCCGTGTTCCATGGCCTTACTTAGCAGAGGTGCAGCTTACAACAACCGTTGTGCTTCAGCATGCATGTACGAAGTTTATATGCTTGGTGACTACACTAGCATAGTCTGGGACCGACAATGTACTAAGGGTCTAGTCAGATGTTTCACTACGAAAGAGTCCTCAGTCGGAATCCAAAGCTTAATAGATTTACTACAACCGGTGTGCCTCAGTGGATCTTACTTTGTATCCGATAGACTTCTCTTATCGGGGTGACACAGATAGTGTACTCTGAATCGGGGTTCATGACTTCCCAATAGCAGAGCAAATAACTACGTTCTATTAGTTGGAAAAGCGATTGAGTTTAAAGCATAATCGGAAAGCATTTCAACAACATACACAAACCATAACATTATTTCGGCATTATAACTGCTTACATCATAGCATACACTAAAGATAACTACTCGCTAATCATGGCAACAACATCACAGAACATAATGATAGAAGACATTATATAAAGATAAAGGATAGAAGTACCAGTAGATTAAACGAGTTCTGAATACAAAAGTGACAACTTCAAACTCCAGACCGCTCCTAATACAATCTTTGGCGTTCTTCTCCGGGTATTAGGTTTCCCACACGGAGTCGAAGACCTTGAAAATATGACTAATATTGTACAATAGAGAGAAAGAAGTGAATTGAAGTGTGTGTTGGAATGAATGACAAAAAGCCTTTAAATAAGCATAAAATTTCCCTGCAAACGGCTGGCAGGCTGTTTGGCAGGCCGTTTGCCAAGCCAAGCTGTTTACAAGGGCCGTTTATCCTTGGCGTTTGGTAGGCCATTTGTGAGCCAGGCAAGCCGTTTGGCAGGCCGTTTGGCTTTCCTGGTCAGCTGAAATTCCTGGATCGTAACTTGATTTCTTGTCTTTCACCATTTTCGCTCTAGAACCTTCGTTTTAGCTCCGATTCTCTTGATTCTTTTTGCACCGTCTTTGTAATTACTTGTTCTTCAATTCTAACCGACAAAATGGGTATTTTGCCGATAAAGTTCGAATCTTTCTTGTTTTTGGGCCTTAATACCGGGGTGAAAACGTGACTTTTTAGCCGATATCAAATATCAAAATCTCCAAGCATCTTCAATTTCTCTCTTACCCTTTTACCCTTTAAACTCTTAGAGTTTTCTTCTTCTTAAGAGCATAGTGAATCCCAACATTCCTTTGCACTTTCACATAAAATTATCTTCATTCTTTCTTCATTAAGAAGAACTTCATGAATTAGTGCATCAAATTGTTTCAAAACTTCATTGTTTTGAAATGTTGAGTTCACTAGTCTTGAACTAGCTTGTGGAATAAAGTCTCCTACTTTGATTATTCTCTACAAGTAGTAATCCTTAGATTTGAGATAAACTTCAAATCTTAATTTCTACACATCAATATCTTTTTTATCAAAGATTGGTGATTCTTTCAACAATTCTTCTAAGTATCCCATAGTTTGAGTTGATCTGAGAATCATTCACTCAAGTTTTTGCACAAAACAAATTTTGACACTTTCAAAAACATTTATAGAGCAATGATTTGAGCAACCGCTCTGATACCAATTGTAAGTAACTAGGGGGTGAATAGTTACTTGATATGTTTTTAACACTTTTTCGATTGATCACCAAATTTGATTAACTATGATCAACCAATTCAACTCAAACTTGATGTGTGTGGTGTATATGTTTAAAATGATAATCAAAGTAATGTAAAAAACATAGACACACAGATTTATAGTGGTTCGGGTGGATGTTAACTAATCCACCTTAATCCACTCCCCGACTACACTAATCGGGATTTCTTACCTCACTAAGCACTTTTCTCCAAACCCGGTGGAGATCCGATTTACAAGTCTTCAAATTCTTTGGTAGACAACAAACCTAATCTTTCTATCCCTTTGAAAGATGAACTCCAACCTAGCTCAACTTGTCTTCAACTTGGACAAGTATTAATCTTCAAATAAGATTAATCAACTTCCTAAGTCCCTTTAAGGAAGTAGATCACTAAGCTAGCCTATGCTTCTACTAATTGAAGTTACAAGACTTATACAATTTGCAATGATGATCCTAAGACAATACTAGGACATACATTACACTAAGTAAACTCACAAGATAAACAATTTTGATTAGTAAGTTTACAAAAACCAAATTCTATATCTATAAGATCATAGAATCTTCTCTTACTTGATCACATTTGAGTAGTAATTAAAGCCCTTGTGATTTCTGAAAATAAGCTTTTGAAATATGCAAGAGGGTCAGCTTCAAATGCTCTTCAATGCTTGCTTTTTATAGTGAGATTTAAAAACCAGCCGTTGTCACACGGTCACAGGCACGGTCGACCGTGGTTCGACCGTGCGTGCTTCAATCCAAAAGTATGTATCCGTTGTATAGCCATTTGACTCAGATTTGAACATCACATTTTGGAATTTTTACTCCATCTAGCACCTGCAAAAGAAACCTAATATCCTATACAAGTACTATATGCATTAATTGTGTGAAATTTGGTCTTATTGAGTGAAAATAACATAACACTCCAAATGTGGTAAACCCAACATTCTTGGAGAAGTGTCTTGATTGAAATTTTGGGTAATCTCAGTTTGGTCAAGACTTAGCTAGGCTCATTAATGCATTTGGTTCAATCCTAAAGACTAGTCAACATGTCATTAACTTTCTAGTTTCAATTAATCACAAGTCATATTCATTTTAAGATTGAGTAGAGATTAATTGAATGATGTCTTTCTAAAATAAACATTAAGTGTGTAAAGACATCAATGTTAAGTCATACTTGGACAAGTAACACAATGTGTTACTTAGACAAGACCAAATAGATTATTAACCATTATTCTTTTGTAAACCATTTTACACTTAATTCATTGAAGTAAACTAGTTACTTGAATCCTAGTATTCTAACTAGTAAACACATAGCAAAAATATTAATCAAGTTGGTAAATTAATGAGTATTAAACATATTAGCAAGTAGCAAGTAATACTCATACATAGCAAGAGATAGTTATTCTAAAATCAATCATATAGATATTTGCGCAACACTATGGTTTAAGCTTTAGCAAGCTTACTTGCAATATAACATATTGCATGATTAATGTGTAAGCACACATTAATGTCCAACACATGCACAAGGGAAGAGCAATCTCTAGTTGGGACTTGGTGACCATCCTAAATGTATCTAAGTGTATTTTAGGGTTACAAGTCTTTACTAGTTACACTTGAAAACATTGTTCTTCATTTAGCCTTAATTTGTCACTAAGTGATCCTTAAAATGTAATTAGTGTTCTAGTGACATTAGCTTATGTGTGTTGGTACTTGGTATTCATCCTAAGAATATCTAGACAAGTTTTAAGATCACAAGTTGTTAATTAACACTTATGTGTTATGCTTAATCATAGTTAAGTTATCATTAAGATGTAATTAAGCGTAATTAACCAAGATTAGTGTTTTTATGACCAAAAATCAATTGAGTATGGAGAGGGCATCTATTCTAAGCGTGTTAAGAAAGGTTTCATGAATTATAGATGTCGGAAAGTAGTCAAACTAAATTTGATCGAAAATGGTGACAGAGAATTCTGCGGTCGCACTACGGTTGACTGTGGTGGCGACCGTGCAACTTGTTTTCACAAAACTGCGTTGCAATTCAGTCTAGGCTTCTACGGCTAAGTATACGGCCAACCATACTTTGACCGTGTACTTTAATGATCTTTATTTTCATTCTATAAGTTTTTTTTTACTTGGTCATTTGCAAGATCAAGTATGGATTAGTGAACTTGCGGGTTTTATGTTAAGATGTCGATCATCACTTATGCATATGTATGTGTCATCATCAAAACATATTCTTTTGGTTAAGCATCGTACTTAACTTTTTCAGTTAGTCCATTAACCAACATTCAACCAACAGAGATCATGAGTGTTCAAGCTGATTAAATGTCATGTCAACATTCTGATGTCCATCGAAAATGTGTCAGACTGTCACATCTGCCGACGCGCCTGCAGATGCCAGTTGCCATTTTCTCTCTCCTGCACTTTTCCACCAATTCGAAAGGTTAAATAAGGTGATCCACTTTCCATTTTACCCTTTGGTTATTTGCCTTTCAAAATTCTATATTCTCTCAAAATCTCCAAATCTTCTAACCTTCAAACATTCATCTTCAATCTTCGACAATGGCAGAACAACAACCACAACCAATTGTGCACCAACCTGAGAAACAACCACAACAGCAACCTAAACAACCTCAACAACAACAACCACAACCACAACCAGAAGAGCACAATGAACCAGAATCATTATTTATTCTGCAACCAACTCTAATAAAGGCTGAACCTGCACCAGATCGTGATCAAATCTGCCTTTCTAGAGGCAATGTTGCTCATTCTCTCTCTATTCCAAAGTCGAAAGCCAACATAGGTTATGAAACCATGACTGATTATGTGAGGCAATCCCCACTTGCCAGATCGATCACCGGTCCTTCACAATTTTATCTGGCTTGTTTTGGCAGATTCTGGTATACGGCAAGAATGGCCAATACTCAACAGGGTACTCCATGTATTCGTGGCATGGTTACTGAAACCCTAACTTGATCTATAATCGTCGATGCTATTTGACGAGCTTTACAACTTCCAGGTGGACCATTCGTTGATTTACTTTCCAGTGATGGTTTTAGGAGAGAAATAATGGAAACCATTGGTTATGCTACTCCAGTGGCCCAAAACCCGTTAACGAATAACATGCCACCTTTGTGGTATTACTTTGTTGGTTTGCTGACTCAATGCATGAGTCAAAAGTCTGGAAGCTTTGACCAGTGCTCTGATTTTGAGCTCAAGATTGGTCATGGGTCGATATTTAATCGCAATATCAATTATGCGGCTGAGATATTTCTTTAAGGGAAATGGTGGTTGCACCAAAAAGAAGTAATTTGATTCCCTTTTCAAGGTTTTTGAGCCTTGTAATTGAAAATGAGCTGGGTGATGCTTACAACAACATTACTGATCCCTCAATTGATTTGCCACTAAAACAAGGGGGAATGACAAAAGAAGCACCAGCTGCTCCATATGATGGTTTGTCACCAGGAATGCTCCAGTTCTTGCTGCTAAAGGTAGAGCTACCCAATCGACTGCCTCTGGTCATACAACAGCTAAGGGGGAGGGAGCTCAGCGCAAGCCAGCTGCACGAAAGAAAAGGCCAGCTACTACAATTAGAACAGCCACTGTCGCAAAAACTGGTAAAGCAGTAGTTGTATTAGAATCTAGTGCTCTCTGATAATAAAGAACAGCCCTAGTCTTATATACTGACTACCCACTTCTATTTTTGGAATCCGTTGCTCATCCGTTTCTTGGTAACAGGCAAATATAACCGTTCAAAAGTTGGCTCTAAGCATGCCAAAGGGGAGTGACAATGCTAAAAACAAACATATATTTCATAGCATTATTCCTCAAGAAAGACAAGATTTTAGTTGCAATTGTCCTATTTACAAGTGATATTCGGTTAAATAATAAAAGGTGAAGACAAAAGATAGATTCGACGAATTGAAGACGCAAACGACCAAAAAGCCTTAAAAGTACAAAATACAATCAAAGTGGTTCCAATTATTGATAAGAAACATCTCAGAATTACAAGAGTACAAGATTCAAAACGCAAAGTACAAGATATTAAATTGTACGCAAGGACGTTCGAAAATCCAGAACCGGGATCAAAGTCAACTCTCAACGCTCGACGCAACGGACTAAAAATTACAAGTTAACTATGTGTATAAATATAATATAATATATAATTAATTATATATATTATATATATTATATTTATATATTAAAACCGTCGGCAGACTAGGATCCAAACTTGTGTGAGCTGGATTTACGAACTCCGCGACTCGCGGAGTTTGTAGTGAAAAAAGGCCGGAACTCGCGGAGCCCCAAATTCTAAAAATGCCTATAAAAGCTAACGCATTCTGAACGTTTTATATATCCTTTAATCTCTCTATCAACGTATATATATATATATATATATATATATATATATATATATATATATATATATATATATATATATATATATATATATATATATATATATATATATATATATATTTTAATTTTAATTTTAATTTTAATTTTAATTTTAAATCCTAATAATAAGGGTATGTTAGCGAATGTTGGAAGGGTGTAAGTCGAAATTCTGTCCGTGTAACGCTACGCTATTTTTAATCATTGTAAGTTATGTTCAACCTTTTTACATTAATGTCTCGTAGCTAAGTTATTATTATGCTTATTTAAGCCGAAGTAATCATGATGTTGGGCTAATTACTAAAATTGGGTAATTGGGCTTTGTACCATAATTGGGGTTTGGACAAAAGAACGACACTTGTGGAAATTAGACTATGGGCTATTAATGGTCTTTATATTTGTTTAACTAAATGATAGTTTGTTAATTTTAATATAAAGATTTACAATTGGACGTCCCTATAAATAACCATATACACTCGATCGGACACGATGGGCGGGGTATTTATATGTACGAATAATCGTTCATTTAACCGGACATGGGAATGGATTAGTAGTCACTAGAATTATTAAAACAGGAGTGAAATTATGTACAAGGACACTTGGCATAATTGATAACAAAGTATTAAAACCTTGGGTTACACGCAGTCGATAACCTGGTGTAATTATTAAACAAAGTATTAAAACCTTGTTACAGTTTAAGTCCCCAATTAGTTGGAATATTTGACTTCGGGTATAAGGATAATTTGACGAGGACACTCGCACTTAATATTTATGACTGATGGACTGTTATGGACAAAAACCAGACGGACATATTAAATAATCCAGGACAAAGGACAATTAACCCATGGGCATAAAACTAAAATCAACACGTCAAACATCATGATTACGGAAGTTTAAATAAGCATAATTCTTTTATTTCATATTTAATTTCCTTTATTTTCATATTTAATTGCACTTTTAATTATCGCATTTTTATTTATTGTTATTGTATTTAATTGCACTTTTAATTAATTGTACTTTTTAATTATCGCAAGTTTATTTTATCGCACTTTTATTTATCGCAATTTCATTATCGTTATTTACTTTACGCTTTAAATTAAGTCTTGTATTTATTTTTAATATTTTACATTAGGTTTTAACTGCGACTAAAGTTTTAAAAATCGACAAACCGGTCATTAAACGGTAAAAACCCCCCTTTATAATAATAATATTACTTATATATATATATTTGTATTTTTATAAATTAAAACTAATATAGCGTTAAGCTTTGTTTAAAGATTTTTCCCTGTGGAACGAACCGGACTAACTAAAAACTACACTACTGTACGATTAGGTACACTGCCTATAAGTGTTGTAGCAAGGTTTAAGTATATCCATTCTATAAATAAATAAATATCTTGTGTAAAATTGTATCGTAATTAATAGTTTTTCCTAGTAAAATATAAGCTATTTCATATACGCCTCGCATAACATCAAGTATTTTTAGCGCCGCTGCCGGGGACCAATCTAGCTTAAAAGCCGGAAGCTCAACGCTATATATAAAAAAAAGATTTTTATTTTTAGTTTACTTTTATAAAAATATGTTTTTGTAAAAATACGTTTTAAAAATTCGAAAATATAAAAAGAAAAACAAAAATTTATATATTTTTAAGAGTTTGTTAAAAGTTTTATAAAGTTTCTTTATTTTTATTTTAGTGTTAAAAAAATATAAGTTTTATTTAAATATTTCGTATTTATTTAAAACATAAAATAAAAAAATAAAAAAAACCTGTCGAACGAAACCAGCCTGTCATTTGAATTTGCATTCTCCGCGACTCGCGGAGTTTGTTGCCAGCTAAACATCGCACTCGCGGAGTTTAACCTGACGCGCCTGACAGAAACCCTAAATTCGCATTAATTACGGAGTATTAATTATTATTATTATTTAAACCCTAATTAGTTTATTATTAATATAATTTAGTTTTAATTAATTATTATTTAGTTTTAAATATATAAAAATTATTACTTTTATAAAATAATAAATATAAAAAATAATATTTTTATAAAAATAAGTAATTTTATCACTTTTTATATCTTTTTATATTTCGTACCTTTTTAATTGTTTATTCGTAATTTTTGTATTTTTATCATTCGTATTTAGTTTTAAGTCATAGTTTTTGCCATAGTTATTTTACTTCTAGATTTTTAGGCTTTGCCGTAAAATCCCTTAAGTGCTTTCTCTTTAGACTAAGATTTAGGTGCTTTAGAATTTTGCGACGCCTTTTTAAGTTTTAGTACCTTTTTAAGTTATTGTCATTTGGGATATAGTTTTACTTGTAAGCTTTAATATTTTTAGACGCAACTTTTAATTTTTAGTTTTTAGTTTCTTCTTAAGTTTCGACGCACTACTTTCTTATTTTTATTTTTCGACGCCTTTTACCTATGTATCAATTATCACTCCAATTAGTAATCTCAATTTGCAATTTTAATTTGAAGTTAGTGATAGTAATAAGGTTGGGTTAGTCGAGTGTTTTAAAGTTTCATAGTCATTTTTTTTCTTTTTCGACGCCTTTTATGTAACGACCCGACCAAAACCGTTATTGACGGCGCCGTTAACTTAGGTCCCGTTGCGTGGTCGTAGTCCCTATATGAGACTCGTTTGACCAAAATTATGTCGCATTCATTTGAAAGGTACAAGACTTGCAAGTTTAGTTTACAAAACCGTTCGACAACAAGTCTAAGTTTACAAAAGTCATAAAGTATAAATGAAATAACTTGCGACATAATATAAGTTGAAAAACACAGTTGCTATAAATAGCGTAAGTATGTAAACAAAAGTTTGAATCCAAAAGTGCTATCCCTAGCGTATGTATGTATGTATGCTTGACCCCAAGCAAGAAATCAGAGTGTATGCATGTATGCTCGACTCCAAGCAAGTATGAGTGTACGCGAAAGCATGTATCAAATAGCCAAGTATGAACCTGAGAAACATATAGAAAACTGTCAACGAAAAACGTTGGTGAAATCATAGGTGTTTGTAATAAACGTTGTTTTTGAACCACAAGATTTAGTATTCCCATAGTTGATTATCAAAATCGTTTGCATTCCAAAAGTATTGTTCGCGAGCACCCAATTATCAAGACTTAACGTTTCCTTCCATAGAACCCCATCACAATAGTGTTAGAACATACACTGTTTCTCGAAAATATATTTCATCCGTAGACGGTAGCGAACTGTCCGTAATGAGGGTTTGTCAAACCCGTATGGCCACACAATATAAGTTCTCGCTTACACCCTGCAAGTGTAACTAATGATAATCGAATTGAGGATTTTTGTTCTAACTCGCTGTGGAATGTTTGTTTTCCTTGTACTTGTGTTCAAAGTATAAAAGCAAGTAGTACAAAATGTAACAAAGTATATGTTTCTCAGCCCACAATTTAAAAGTATAAAAAGTTGTTGAAAAGGTGGGACTATGATCTCACCTCGAGTGCACGAGTATAAAAGTACTTCACAAAGTAACGTATGCATGAAAGTTGCTTAGCCTTGACCTAAACAAGTAAGTTGTGTCAATTAACCGGTTACGATACAAGGTCGGGTGAAATGTGTTCAATTAGTCCTATGGCTCGTTACGACTCGATTAAGTATAGCATGTGAATCACGTTGTCAAGTTTCATACAAGAAACAAGTATAAAAGCATGTTAGAATGATTGTATAAAAGTTTGGTTAAGTTTGACTAAAAGTCAAACTTGGTCAAAGTCAATGAAAAAGTCAACGCGTTCGGGTCGGGTCCCGAACTATTTTTCTATGCTAAATATTCATATACAAGTATATTAAAACAAGTTTCATGTGAATCGGAGGTCGATAGCTAGTCAAACATTTCGCGTGAAATGCGCCAAACAAAGCAGAATCTGGCCAGGCCAATCCGCGCGCCGCGCGGGGATGGGGCGCGCCGCGCCACCATCTGGGCAGAGATTTCTGGTCAGTTTTTCCAAGTATGCACGAACCAAAACATTTTCCAACCCAACTCTTGACCCGCAAACACTTATAATGCCTATCATATATCGTCGAAAAGGTATTTTGACGAGGAATACAACTAACCACATATCATCAATCAAAAACATCATTTACAATAACCGAAAACTCGTCAATTGATCAAGAAAGGTTTATTTTCAAAGTTTCAAGTTCGTAAAACGTATTTTATGATTCGGGAATCCAATTTACACATACGATATGCCGTTTCGAAGGTAATTAAGCATACATTGCATCTAAACACTTACTAACAACATTAACAAGCATTCAACGCATCAAAAGTTCATTTCAAAGTCTATCAACCCTAACCAAAATTCGCAAAAATCAATATTCATGTTTTTGAAGTTTCCTTAATCAACCTACGCATCAAAACGAAGCTAGTGATACTAGTAACACAATTAAAACATGAACTTTAACAATTTAACAACATTAACTCATCCAAAATCAAAGATTTAGCACACCCATTTCAAATGTTCAAACTAGTTACTCAAAACAACGAATCGAGCAAACAAAACATATATTCATGCTATACACGAGCCACAGACACTAACTAACACCATTTCAAGTCAAAAACACGAATTTAGAGAAATCTAGAGTTTTAGAAATGTTACCCAAACGAGATGAAGTTGGTATCAAATTGTAGAGGATGAAGAGAGGATTCCAAATATGTAATTTGTTTTGTTGTAAGCCTCCTAGATCGAATTTAGATGATGAATGATTGAATTGGGTGTTTGTGTGTGTGTTCTTGCTAGAGAGAAAGAGAGAGAGGTGGAGGTGGTTGAATGGTGGTGATTGGGGTGGACTAGTTGACCTAGTCAACTAGTTTGCCCCGTGTCAATTTTAGTCCCTCGAGTTTAGAAGCGGGTGCGGGATTTAACCGATCGAATATTTTTAAAACGCAAGTTAACGAGAGATGTTATAATTAAATGACGGAATTATTATGAACGTTAGTCAACGGAAACTACGAATTTAAATACGAAAGATTATGTTTAAAAAAAAAGACGGTGTTAAAATTAAATTTAACGGAAAAACGCGGGATGTTACATTATCCACGCCTCAAAAGAAATTTCGTCCCGAAATTTAGTTGGAAGTAGTAGTTGTTGAATCTTCCTCGAGATCTTGCGTTGCCAATTCTACGAGTGAGGGAGAAGTACGTCCTAGGGTATTTCAACGAACTTCGACGGTCGGGATTTTTACGTTGGATTGAAGTTTGGTTTCACGATTCATGGTTTCAACCGGTCCTCCTAGGAATGAAGTTTATCGTCGATAGTAAGCTTATCGAAAAGGAATGACAAGTTCTTGTTTCGCAA
Source organism: Rutidosis leptorrhynchoides (assembly GCF_046630445.1). Lineage (NCBI taxonomy): Eukaryota > Viridiplantae > Streptophyta > Magnoliopsida > Asterales > Asteraceae > Rutidosis > Rutidosis leptorrhynchoides. Next base: position 337,233,944 of record NC_092337.1, on the reverse strand, counting down.
AACACGTCTTTGAGTTGATACATCGAATGTAGGATAAACGGAGACCCAAAATGAGTCGGAAAAGTCTAAACGGCTAGCGACGGGTCCAAAACACCCCAAGAATTTAAAGGATCAAAATATCGCGGATTTAGCTTCCTACGTTTTCCCGAAACGGATTGCACCTTTCCAAGGTGCGACTCTTAACGTGACGCGGTTTCCCACGTGGAATTTGAAATGTTTACGTCTAACATCGGCGTAGCTCTTGGTGATTACGAGTCGCGTAGGGTTTTACCTGAATATGAATAACTTTTCTCGGTTGCTCATGAATAACCTCGGCCCCGGTGAATTGATCATCGTTTACTTGGTTTCGACAAATAGGAGGATGATGTTTCCGGTCACATGTGGTTTCAAAAGGTGTGACGTTAAAACTCGAATGAAAATCATTGTAGTACGAGGATTAAGCTAAAGGAAAATACTTTTCTCAAGTAAATTTGAAGTTGGTAATACAAACTTGTATTATGGTTTCCAAGGTTTAAATCGCATGTTTGTTCGGTCCGTCGGGTTGTGGATGGTACGCGGTACTCATGTCTAAACGCGGTCCCGAGGCTTTTTGTAAGGTACTCCAAAATCTAGAAGTGAAACGAGGATCTCGATCCGAAACGGGGTACATTTCCCTAAGGCATATTGTACACGTTTGCTAGGAATTGAAAACGTTAGCTAGGACAAGTTTCTCAAGAAAATTCGCGTCGCGGAAGATTTATCGGTTTTCAAATACGTTCGTCGAGACTATTCACCCTCGAGGCGAATACTAGTATAACGTGGAGAGTCCCTCCCTCCATTGGGAGTTTAGAATAAAGATTTCCTGAACCGGAAGTACGAGTGTGGTGAGAGAGAAGTTCCGCCCCGATGTGAGCATAACGGGTAAATTGTAGTCAGTCAACAAGACTGCGCGAGGACGAGCTAGTATATCCCGTGTGACATACGGTTGAAGTCGAATGGAATCGGTAATTCATTCGGAAGCATAAATATAATTTGACAATAATTGAAGGTGTGTCCCCGGTATGGTTGTTATAAATATTCTCGGAGTTTTCGGATGTCCAAACCTGAAAAGATGAAGTCATGTACATGGCACATGGTGGTGTTTAGGTTGATCGAGTCTAACCACCATCACGCGTCACTAGAACTTTGGTATGTCTTACCGTAATATAACCACGTTGATCGAGTGTCGTTATATTACGCTAACTCATACCTCCATTCCCACATCACTCCATAGATTCAAGTTCGTGTCATCGTGAAGACCTAAAATGAACAAAATGTAACGACGTCTCAAACGTGACTCATATTAAATCGAAAGAATTTCTGCAAATCTAAGGAAGCGTTTCCCCGTGGGAAGTGTATAAATGATTGTTCACGTCAAATCGGTTCGATTCAAACAATATTGTATTTAGGTATGAAAAGAGTAACGAGTCATGATAACAAGTAATACGCAACCGTAGCGATAAATGTTGATGACGATACTCACCTAGAGTAGTGATGGTAGTAACACCAAAAAGTAGATAGTAAGAAACACCAGTGGGAAACCGATAGTAAGTTGAAACGGTGGCAAATAACAATCCGGGAGACAGAGTTCCCGAACAAGTGTGACTAATGAAGTCGTCGTCATCCATACGTGTATGAATCATGAATTTACGTGTGTTACCAAAAAGTGGCGGAATACGAGTTCGTATGATGAAGGTTGGGTACCATTAAAAAGTTTGCCTAAGAATGATTCAAGTATAATGCACAAGTAGTCAAGTAAGTGCTATCTATAGCAAATGTATGTCAGAATGCAATGATTAACTATCCGGTTGTAGTCTAGACTTACTAATGCGTCCTAACGACTCTGTTAGACACACTAATGCATCCTAGTTCTCTACAACCAACGCTCTGATACCACTTGTAACGACCCGACCAAAACCGTTATTGACGGCGCCGTTAACTTAGGTCCCGTTGCGTGGTCGTAGTCCCTATATGAGACTCGTTTGACCAAAATTATGTCGCATTCATTTGAAAGGTACAAGACTTGCAAGTTTAGTTTACAAAACCGTTCGACAACAAGTCTAAGTTTACAAAAGTCATAAAGTATAAATGAAATAACTTGCGACATAATATAAGTTGAAAAACACAGTTGCTATAAATAGCGTAAGTATGTAAACAAAAGTTTGAATCCAAAAGTGCTATCCCTAGCGTATGTATGTATGTATGCTTGACCCCAAGCAAGAAATCAGAGTGTATGCATGTATGCTCGACTCCAAGCAAGTATGAGTGTACGCGAAAGCATGTATCAAATAGCCAAGTATGAACCTGAGAAACATATAGAAAACTGTCAACGAAAAACGTTGGTGAAATCATAGGTGTTTGTAATAAACGTTGTTTTTGAACCACAAGATTTAGTATTCCCATAGTTGATTATCAAAATCGTTTGCATTCCAAAAGTATTGTTCGCGAGCACCCAATTATCAAGACTTAACGTTTCCTTCCATAGAACCCCATCACAATAGTGTTAGAACATACACTGTTTCTCGAAAATATATTTCATCCGTAGACGGTAGCGAACCGTCCGTAATGAGGGTTTGTCAAACCCGTATGGCCACACAATATAAGTTCTCGCTTACACCCTGCAAGTGTAACTAATGATAATCGAATTGAGGATTTTTGTTCTAACTCGCTGTGGAATGTTTGTTTTCCTTGTACTTGTGTTCAAAGTATAAAAGCAAGTAGTACAAAATGTAACAAAGTATATGTTTCTCAGCCCACAATTTAAAAGTATAAAAAGTTGTTGAAAAGGTGGGACTATGATCTCACCTCGAGTGCACGAGTATAAAAGTACTTCACAAAGTAACGTATGCATGAAAGTTGCTTAGCCTTGACCTAAACAAGTAAGTTGTGTCAATTAACCGGTTACGATACAAGGTCGGGTGAAATGTGTTCAATTAGTCCTATGGCTCGTTACGACTCGATTAAGTATAGCATGTGAATCACGTTGTCAAGTTTCATACAAGAAACAAGTATAAAAGCATGTTAGAATGATTGTATAAAAGTTTGGTTAAGTTTGACTAAAAGTCAAACTTGGTCAAAGTCAACGAAAAAGTCAACGCGTTCGGGTCGGGTCCCGAACTATTTTTCTATGCTAAATATTCATATACAAGTATATTAAAACAAGTTTCATGTGAATCGGAGGTCGATAGCTAGTCAAACATTTCGCGTGAAATGCGCCAAACAAAGCAGAATCTGGCCAGGCCAATCCGCGCGCCGCGCGGGGATGGGGCGCGCCGCGCCACCATCTGGGCAGAGATTTCTGGTCAGTTTTTCCAAGTATGCACGAACCAAAACATTTTCCAACCCAACTCTTGACCCGCAAACACTTATAATGCCTATCATATATCGTCGAAAAGGTATTTTGACGAGGAATACAACTAACCACATATCATCAATCAAAAACATCATTTACAATAACCGAAAACTCGTCAATTGATCAAGAAAGGTTTATTTTCAAAGTTTCAAGTTCGTAAAACGTATTTTATGATTCGGGAATCCAATTTACACATACGATATGCCGTTTCGAAGGTAATTAAGCATACATTGCATCTAAACACTTACTAACAACATTAACAAGCATTCAACGCATCAAAAGTTCATTTCAAAGTCTATCAACCCTAACCAAAATTCGCAAAAATCAATATTCATGTTTTTGAAGTTTCCTTAATCAACCTACGCATCAAAACGAAGCTAGTGATACTAGTAACACAATTAAAACATGAACTTTAACAATTTAACAACATTAACTCATCCAAAATCAAAGATTTAGCACACCCATTTCAAATGTTCAAACTAGTTACTCAAAACAACGAATCGAGCAAACAAAACATATATTCATGCTATACACGAGCCACAGACACTAACTAACACCATTTCAAGTCAAAAACATGAATTTAGAGAAATCTAGAGTTTTAGAAATGTTACCCAAACGAGATGAAGTTGGTATCAAATTGTAGAGGATGAAGAGAGGATTCCAAATATGTAATTTGTTTTGTTGTAAGCCTCCTAGATCGAATTTAGATGATGAATGATTGAATTGGGTGTTTGTGTGTGTGTTCTTGCTAGAGAGAAAGAGAGAGAGGTGGAGGTGGTTGAATGGTGGTGATTGGGGTGGACTAGTTGACCTAGTCAACTAGTTTGCCCCGTGTCAATTTTAGTCCCTCGAGTTTAGAAGCGGGTGCGGGATTTAACCGATCGAATATTTTTAAAACGCAAGTTAACGAGAGATGTTATAATTAAATGACGGAATTATTATGAACGTTAGTCAACGGAAACTACGAATTTAAATACGAAAGATTATGTTTAAAAAAAAAGACGGTGTTAAAATTAAATTTAACGAAAAAACGCGGGATGTTACATTTTATTTTTCAACCCTTTTCTTTTTCGACCTTTTTCGACGCGCTCTTTTTCTTTCTTATTTCTCGACATCCTAGTTTTTAGGACATAGATTTTTATTCTATTTCTTATCTAAATTTCTTTGAAAATTTATTTTAAGTGGTTAAATTGATAGACATCAAAATTTTCTGGTTCGTAGTAATAGTTGGATTTGTACGTGGACCGGGTTATTGGAGCCAAACAGTACTCAATTATATTGAGACCAAACGAATCCTGCCCCTCTGCTGTATCTTTTGGCTATTCGAAACGTGGGAAAAATCAGAAAAGTCTATTAATTTGATAACTTATTTAATTTTTCTTTCCTTTTAAAAACTAATAGGATATTCAGTGAATGCACCGAGCAAGACGTTCACCACCTTTTGTACGTTCACCACCTGTAACCAGATCAAGACATCTAGCAAATATTGTCGCCGTTGATTTTTCTTTAGAATCGTCATCCAGTCGACCAAGTACTCCAATTCAAGTTTCCGATAATCCATTTTTTGAACCCGACCTCACAATTGAGAATCCGGAAAATATTCAGGGACGATTCATAGATCCTTAACCATTAATTTTTCCTCCGGAACCACCAATCATTCAAACAGAGATTGTTGAGGAACGAACCATTAAATCATAATCCTCTAGTGATTCAGATTCAACAAATTCAATCATGGAGAATCTGGAACCTTTAAGTATGGAAGACCGAATGAGAGCTAAACGCACTGGCCAAGGTCACGCAATTACTCATCCAGAAATTAATGCACCAGATTATGAAATCAAAGGACAAATTCTACATATGGTGACTAATCAATGCCAATTTAGTGGTGCGCCGAAGGAAGATCCAAATGAACATCTTCGTACCTTTAATAGGATCTACACACTATTTAAAATAAGAGAAGTTGAGGATGAACAGATATATCTCATGTTATTTCCCTGGACTTTAAAGGGAGAAGCCAAAGATTGGTTGGAATCGTTACCTGAAGGGGCGATTGATACATGGGACGTTTTAGTTGAAAAATTTCTTAAACAATTCTTTCCGGCATCTAAAGCTGTAAGAATTCAAGGAGAAATTGTTACGTTCACACAGAAACCGAATGAAACTCTATATGAGGCGTGGACAAGATTTGAAAAGTTATTAAGAGGATGTCCGCAACATGGTTTAGACACCTGTCAAATAGTACAAATATTCTACCAAAGATGCGACATCACTACAAGGAAAGACATCGATATAGCAGCTGGTGGTTCTATTATGAAGAAAATAGAAACTGATGCTTACAAAATTATTGATAACACTGCTTCCCACTCACATGAGTGGCACCAAGAAAAAGATATCGTTAGATCATCTAAAGTAGCTAGAGCCGATTCTAGCCATGACTTAGATTCCATTTCCGTAAAGATAGATGCTGTCGAGAGACGAATGGAAAAGATGACTAAAGATATTCACTCAATACGAATTAGTTGTGAGCAGTGTGGAGGACCACATTTGACAAAAGATTGTCTTAGTATTGAGCTAACAATGGAACAAAGAGAGAATATTTCATATCTAAACCAAAGGCCTGGAAATAATTATCAGAATAATTATCAACCGCCAAGACCAATTTACAATCAAAACCAGAATTATAATCGAAATGTTCCATACAACAACCAACAAGGTCCTAGTAATCAACAAGTATCTAATAATACTTACAATCAGCAAAGACCTAATTTTCAAAACAAACCACCACAAATCGATGATAAAAAGCCGAATTTAGAAGATATGATGACGAATCTAGTTGAATCTCAAACACAGTTTTTCACATCTCAGAAACAAACCAATGAACAAAATGCTCAAGTATTTAGAAATCAACAAGCTTCTATTCAAAATCTGGAACAAGAAGTAAGTAACCTAGCAAGGTTAATGGGTGAAAGAAAACCGGGAAGTTTACCTAGTGATACAAATTCTAACCCCCGAAATGAAACAGCTAAAGCCATTACCACAAGAAGTGGTATTACACTTAAACCACCTGAAACACCTGTAATTTCTGATGAAGCTATTCCTACTCCACAAGAACCACAACCTGAACAAGATAAGGAAAAAGAACCGGTAGTTGAAAAGGTTAATGAAGATAACAGAGTTAAGGCTAAACCTTATGTTAAACCATACCAACCACCATTCCTTACCCGAGTAAAATGAAAAAAGAGAAACTTGAAGCCGAGCAATCCAAATTCTTGGATATGTTTAAACAAATAAATGTAAATCTTCCTTTCATTGATGTAATTTCAGGAATGCCTAGATATGCTAAATTCTTGAAAGATCTAATCACAAATAGAAAGAAAATGGAAGAACTCTCGGCTGTTACTATGAATGCTAATTGTCCAGCAGTGCTGTTGAATAAGATACCAGAAAAACTATCCGATCCAGGAAGTTTCACAATTCCATGTTTTCTGGGTAGTCTTAGTTCAATAGAAGCATTGGCAGACTTAGGTGCTAGTATAAATTTAATGCCGTATTCACTATACGCTAAAATAGACCTTGGAGAATTGAAACCAACAAGAATAAGTATACAACTAGCTGATAGATCAATAAAATATCCTAGAGGGATAATGGAGAACATGCTAGTTAAAGTTGGTACTTTAGTATTTCCAGTAGATTTTGTTGTTCTGGACATGGAAGAAGATTCTCAAGTTCCTCTCATATTAGGAAGACCATTCTTAAACACAGCTAAAGTAATGATAGACGTGTTCGGTAGGAAACTGACCCTAAGTATAGAGGATGAGAGTGTTACCTTTTCAGTTGATAGAGCAATGCAACAACCACAATCTGCAGATGATACATGTTATTATATTCAAACTATAGAATCTCATGCAGAATTGTTAGAAGAATTTCTAGAATTACAAGGAACAGGAGAATGTTCTTTAGGAGAAGGAACTGAACCAATTGATGAAACTGAAATGTTAGCTACACTAATAGCTAATGGATATGAACCAACAACAGAAGAAATTTAAATGCTAAAAGAAGAAGACAGATATCGATATAAATCATCGATAGAAGAACCTCCGACATTAGAGTTAAAGCCACTTCCAAACTATTTGGAATATGCTTATTTACATGGTGAATCTGAATTACCTGTAATAATATCGTCTTCTCTTACTGAAAATGAAAAATCTCAACTCATTTCTGTGTTGAAAGATCATAAACCAGCCATTGCATGGAAGATTCATGATAATAAAGGAATAAGTCCTTCGTATTGCACACATAAAATCCTTATGGAAGAAGGTCATAAAACGTATGTGCAACGCCAACGAAGACTAAATCCTAATATGCAAGATGTTGTTAAAAAATAAATTATTAAACTGCTTGATGCAGGTTTAATTTATCCAATTTCTGATCGTCCATGGGTAAGCCCAGTTCAATGCGTACCTAAGAAGGGTGGCATGACTGTCATCACAAATGAGAAAAATGAGCTTATTCCTACTAGGACTGTAACAGGATGGCGTGTATGTATTGATTATAGAAAATTAAATGACGCCACCAGAAAAGATCACTTTCCCTTACCTTTCATTGATCAAATGTTGTAAAGATTAGCCGGAAATAGTTACTATTGTTTTCTTGACGGTTTTTCCGGATATTTTCAAATTCCAATAGCACCCGAAGACCAAGAGAAAACCACATTCACGTGCCCTTATGGTACTTTTGCTTACAAACGCATGCCATTTGGACTTTGCAATGCCCCTGCAACCTTTCAAAGGTGCATGATGGCGATTTTTCACGACATGATAGAAGAATGCATGGAAGTTTTCATGGATGACTTTTCAGTCTTTGGTGATACATTTGAAACATGTCTAGCTAATCTTGAACAAATGCTTATTAGATGCGAACAATCAAATCTAGTTCTTAATTGGGAGAAATGCCATTTCATGGTTAAAGAAGGCATCGTTCTTGGACATAAAAATTCAAAGGAAGGAATTAAAGTGGATAGAGCTAAAGTAGATGTAATTGCTAAACTTCTAGATCTCACCAATGTTAGAGGAGTTAGGAGTTTTCTAGGGCATGCCGGTTTTTACCGACGTTTCATAAAAGATTTTTCTAAAATTGCCACTCCTATGAATAAACTCCTAGAAAAGGATGCTCCATTCATCTTTTCAGATGAATGTATCAAATCTTTTAATATTCTTAAAGAGAAACTCACTAATGTGCCGATCATGATAACTCCAAATTGGAATCTACCGTTTGAACTAATGTGCGATGCAAGTGATTTTGCAATGGGAGCCGTTTTAGGACAAAGGATTGAAAAATGATTTCAACCTATATATTATGCTAGTAAGACGTTACAAGGAGCACAAACAAATTACACAACTACTGAAAAAGAACTCCTTGCTATTGTCTTTGCTTTTGACAAATTTCGTTCATATCTCGTTCTAGCTAAAACGGTGGTCTATACCGACCATTCTGCTCTTAGATACCTATTTTCGAAACAAGATGCCAAACCACGATTAATCCGTTGGATCTTACTATTACAAGAGTTTGATATTGAAATCCGAGATAAAAAGGGAGCAGAAAATCTCGCAGCCGATCATCTTTCTCGTCTTGAAAATCCTGAATTAGAAGTTCTAAATGAATCGGCCATACAAGACAACTTTCCTGATGAATATCTATTGAAGATAGATTATAATGAAATTCCATGGTTTGCAGACTATGCAAACTACTTAGTATGTGGATTCCTTGAAAAAGGATTATCGTACCAAAAACGAAAGAAATTCTTCAGTGATATAAAACACTATTTCTGGGAAGATCCACATCTGTTTAAAAGTTGTCCCGATGGAATAATACGCCGATGTGTATTCGGAGATGAAGCTAGTAAAATCTTAAACCATTGTCACACAGGACCAACAGGAGGGCATTATGGGCCTCAACTAACAGCAAGAAAATTTTATGATGCTGGATTCTATTGGCCTACAATTTACAAAGATGCACACCTTCTTTGCAAATCCTGTGATGCTTGTCAAAGGGCCGGAAAAATAAGTCAACGTGATGAAATGCCACAAAATGTCATTCAAGTATGTGAAGTATTTGACATTTAGGGTATTGACTTTATGGGTCCATTTCCAAAATCTCATAATAATTTATACATTCTCGTAGCCATTGATTATGTATCTAAATGGGCGAAAGCACAAGCTCTCCCGACTAACGATGCACGAGTTGTAGTCAACTTTTTAAAACGTCTTTTTGCAAGGTTTGGAACACCGAAAGCTTTAATAAGTGATCGGGGTACTCATTTCTGTAATAATCAACTTGAGAAAGTTCTTAAAAGATATGGAGTAACTCATAAAATCTCCACCGCATATCATCCACAGACAAGTGGACAAGTTGAAAATACCAACCGAGCTTTAAAACGTATTCTAGAGAAAACCGTAGGATCAAATCCAAAGGAATGGTCCATTAAATTGGAGGATGCACTCTGGGCTTTTAGAACAGCCTACAAAACTCCAATTGGAACCACACCTTTTAAACTCGTTTACGGAAAAGCATGTCATCTTCCAGTAGAAATTGAACACAAAGCATTTTGGGCTTTGAAGACATGTAATCTTGATTTACATGAAGCTGGACGTCTATGGTTAAATCAACTAAACGAATTAGAAGAATTAAGACATGAAGCATACGAAAATTCGTTAATCTATAAGGAAAGAACGAATAAATAGCATGATAAAAGAATAAGAAGTTCAAAAGAATTTTAAGGAAGGAGACAGAGTTCTTCTTTTCAATTCACGATTCAAGCTATTTCCTGGAAAATTGAAATCAAGATGGTCTGGACCATTCATAGTCAAAAGAGTTTTCCCATACGGAACAGTAGAATTAATAAATTCAAATGGGATTGAATTTAAAGTTAATGGTCACAGAGTTAAACACTACATAGATAGTCCGATGGAAGTCGACAACGAAGTTAATCACAATTTCGATACCACAGCTAACTAAGTGTGGCGAGAGTCAAGTCTTTAAAGAATAATATGTATTTCTGTTAGAGTTAGATTTTCTGTTTTCATGTAGTTCTCAAAAATGGAACCCGAATGGTCTTTCCTTAGCAGACCCTAAAGAACTAGTCTTCTCCCCCCATTCTGAATTTTTATTTTTTTTAGGTTTTTACGAAATGAAGACTTCCTGTGAACTAAACCATGGTTTAATGCTACACGCTTTGATTACTAAACGTAATAATGACACACTTCCAAGTGAACTGGTATCAGTAATTAGAGAAAAATTGGACGGAGTAAGAAAAGAATCCAGATGCGAAGATAATAAGTTACAATTTGGTAAAGGAAAATCAAAATCCACAGTGAAAAGAAGAGCACGGCACCTTGAAAGATGTCACAAATACGGAAAATGGTCACACGAAGGTAAATGTTCAAATAATCAAACCTATTCAAACACCGAATTTGTTACTTTATGCAGAGATGGACCGTTCATATGTTTAGAAGAAAAAACATTAAATGCTCGAGGTTACGTCTATGTAGCCATGGAAAATCAATTAGTCCAACTATCTTATGAGTGGGCTAGAGCATATCACTAAGAAATCTATTTCACAAGTAAGTTTGTACAGTTTTTATTTTTATTTTTATTTTTATTTTTAACCTTTTGATAATAAACGCTAATTTGTTCGCTATAAATTATTAAATTAGTATTCGATAAAATTAGGTCTTGCGACCGAAATTATTGATATCATACAAAAATTTATTACATCACTGCAAAATTTAACGTTTATTCTTAAGGTATAAATATCTTTAATCAATCAACCCAAAATATTTCAAAAATTCGTCATGAGTTAAATTAGGTTATGGAACCGAAATTACTTTACCGAAAAGAGGGGCGTATATTTTTGATAATATTTAATTGATTAAAGTGGGATAAAAGACCAAAAAGATTTTTAATTTTATTTTTACCATATTTTTTTAAAAATTAATATATAAATATTAATTTAATACTGTAAACTTATTTAAAATTGTAAATATTTGAAAAATTAATATTTTTAATATAAGTTTGTATGTATAAAAACAAAATTAAATTTAAGTTTGGTGTGAATTTTAAATATTAATTTTGAATTTTATGCATTTTAAATTTAAGTTTGTTGTGAATTTAAAAACAAAAATTTACTTTATTTTGCTAAGTTAAAAATATGATTTTTAAAAATTCGTCGTAAGTTGAAGACTAGGTCGTTGAACCGAAATTGCTTTACCTAAGGGAGGGACGAGAACTTTTATTATCATTATTTTTAATCTTATTGAATTAAAGTATGCCAAAAATATTAAAAAACCCAAAAAAAATCTTTGCTTTTAAAACCGCGCTTTAAATTGACAAATTTTAAAATTTTGTCGAGGGACGGACTAGGACATCATTCCGAAACGACCTCGTCCTAAATAACAAGGGAAACAAAATTTTAAAATTAATTAATTAATTGTTTTATAAGTTAAGGTTTTTATTAAAAAAAAAAAAGGCCAATATGTTTGGAAACTTTGGTAAAATTTATCATTTTTCTACGCTAATCACCCTCAATAATTTAAATTGTTACTGATTTCTTGCAAATGAGGGCATTGCAAGATCTTAAGTGTGGGAAGGGGTTAAATTCTTTCGGATTTTAAAATTTTTACTTTATACACTTGGTTACCATTAGAAATACTAGTAAAACAGTAGTTGTATTAGAATCTAGTGCTCTCTGATAATAAAGAACAGCCCTAGTCTTATATACTGACTACCCAATTCTAGTAAAAATTTTCAAAATTTTCAATTAAATGAATTCAAAATCATGTTTATACATATTTATGAATGATAAAACTAGGTGTTAACACCGAAATTATTGTTACCTCAGAAAGGACATAAATTGAGAAACAAATCAAAATGTTAGAATTCATTTAAAATGGAATAGAGGACAATAAAAAGGAAAATAAAAGTCAAGTGTGGGAAAATTTATCAAGTTATTTTAAACATATGTCACATATTTCTGTAACAAATAATTAAAGATACTTTTGCTTTGGACTAAACTAAACAGTTTTACCCGATTTACTGTAAGAAAGATGGATCTACACGATGAAATAATTCCATCATTAAAAGGAAGTAAAGTCTTCCAAAAAAGAAACGCGCTTCTTGATTTAGGTCATGAAGTTGTCGTCCAGACCAGCTGTAGGTTGACGAAAAACCTAGAAAAGTCATCTCTAAAATCAGTAGGAAATCCACGGACCTCAGCATAAAACAGGGTCGCCAAGTGGTCAGACTTATCCTAACCATGAGAGGATCTGTCTCGTAAAATGGGGAGGACACCGTGCAAATTAGCTTGATAAGACTAATGAATCAGATCCCCAGAAAGGATAATCTCCTTAAAAGATTAAAAATCAGCATTTAAGCCTGATATTACTCAATCCTAGAGATTGACCTTAAAGATTGAGAATTACAAACTCATGGAATTCAATGATATCTAAACTCGAGCTTGAACGAGAAAATATTTTGATCAAAATTACAAACCGATTTGTTTTCTAAAAACCCATTTTCAATGCGTTCATTACCATTGAACGTAAAATCCTAGGAATTCAACTGGAATTCATTAGGTCACCTGAACTAAATCGGGTGTCAACCGTAAGAACGGTGGTTGCATAGCATGGTCAAAGACAGGACCTTGTGCCAGACCGGAAAATTATAAGGGTGAGCTTTACTATTGCTCCTACAAAGGATAGTAATTGCATCCGATACGTTATAGACCATAATTAAAAGCATGTCAGGGGACATTGCCTTAACAGTTGCTTGTTCAACGCTTTCCTTTACAACCGGACGGTAGTTTATCGAAAGGTAATATACGGAGCAAGTATACTGGACGTGTTGCTTTCCTAATACAAGGTTAGCAAGTGGGTGACACAAAACCGCAAGTTTTGAGCTAAAATTTTCAAATATGAAACCCACCAAACCCACAAAAATATTTTGCAAACACCGGTGAAGGGTTATTCCGGAAAACTTAACTAGGGTAAAAGCTAGAATAAATTTTCAAAAGATCAAATATTTTCATAAAGATCCAATTTCTTTAATGGATCTAAATTTTATAGTCATGTGGAACTGTAAACCACATCGTTACTACCGTTGTTTATACCGCCGTATAGAAATCACTGATGTACAAAGTGTGAAGAATAAAGAAGTGATTCTAGTATTTCAAGACTATATTGCTTGAGGACAAGCAACGCTCAAGTGTGGGAATATTTGATAATGCTAAAAACGAACATATATTTCATAGCATTATTCCTCAAGAAAGACAAGATTTTAGTTGCAATTGTCCTATTTACAAGTGATATTCGGTTAAATAATAAAAGGTGAAGACAAAAGATAGATTCTACGAATTGAAGACGCAAACGACCAAAAAGCTCAAAAGTACAAAATACAATCAAAGTGGTTCCAATTATTGATAAGAAACGTCTCAGAATTACAAGAGTACAAGATTCAAAACGCAAAGTACAAGATATTAAATTGTACGCAAGGACGTTCGAAAATCCGGAACCGGGATCAAAGTCAACTCTCAACGCTCGACGCAACGGACTAAAAATTACAAGATAACTATGTATATAAATATAATATAATATATAATTAATTATATAAATTATATATATATATTATATTTATATATTAAAACCGTCGGCAGACTAGGATCCAAACTTGTGTGAGCTGGATTTACGAACTCCGCGACTCGCAGAGTTTGTAGTGTAAAAAGGCCGCAACTCGCGGAGCCCCAAATTCTAAAAATGCCTATAAAAGCTAACGCATTCTGAACGTTTTATATATCCTTTAATCTCTCTATCAACGTATATATATATATATATATATATATATATATATATATATATATATATATATATATATATATATATATATATATATATATATATATATATATATATTTTTAATTTTAATTTTAAATCCTAATAATAAGGGTATGTTAGCGATGTTGTAAGGGTGTAAGTCAAAATTATGTCCGTGTAACGCTACGCTATTTTTAATCATTGTAAGTTATGTTCAACCTTTTTACATTAATGTCTCGTAGCTAAGTTATTATTATGCTTATTTAAGCCGAAGTAATCATGATGTTGGGCTAATTACTAAAATTGGGTAATTGGGCTTTGTACCATAATTGGGGTTTGGACAAAAGAACGACACTTGTGAAAATTAGACTATGGGCTATTAATGGGCTTTATATTTGTTTAACTAAATGATAGTTTGTTAATTTTAATATAAAGATTTACAATTGGACGTCCCTATAAATAACCATATACACTCGATCGGACACGATGGGCGGGGTATTTATATGTACGAATAATCGTTCATTTAACCGGACACGGGAATGGATTAATAGTCACTAGAATTATTAAAACAGGGGTGAAATTATGTACAAGGACACTTGGCATAATTGATAACAAAGTATTAAAACCTTGGGTTACACGCAGTCGATAACCTGGTGTAATTATTAAACAAAGTATTAAAACCTTGTTACAGTTTAAGTCCCCAATTAGTTGGAATATTTGACTTCGGGTATAAGGATAATTTGACGAGGACACTAGCACTTTATATTTATGACTGATGGACTGTTATGGACAAAAACCAGACGGACATATTAAATAATCCAGGACAAAGGACAATTAATCCATGGGCATAAAACTAAAATCAACAACATCATGATTACGGAAGTTTAAATAAGCATAATTCTTTTATTTCATATTTAATTTCCTTTATTTTCATATTTAATTGCACTTTTAATTATCGCATTTTTATTTATTGTTATTGTATTTAATTGCACTTTTAATTAATTGTACTTTTTAATTATCGCAAGTTTATTTTATCGCACTTTTATTTATCGCAATTTCATTATCGTTATTTACTTTACGCTTTAAATTAAGTCTTGTATTTATTTTTAATATTTTACATTAGGTTTTAACTGCGACTAAAGTTTTAAAAATCGACAAACCGGTCATTAAACGGTAAAAACCCCCCTTTATAATAATAATATTACTTATATATATATATTTGTATTTTTATAAATTAAAACTAATATAGCGTTAAGCTTTGTTTAAAGATTTTTCCCTGTGGAACGAACCGGACTTACTAAAAACTACACTACTGTACGATTAGGTACACTGCCTATAAGTGTTGTAGCAAGGTTTAAGTATATCCATTCTATAAATAAATAAATATCTTGTGTAAAATTGTATCGTAATTAATAGTTTTTCCTAGTAAAATATAAGCTATTTCATATACGCCTCGCATAACATCAGGGAGAAAGCACCAGTCTCAACTGATGTTCCTGAAAAGGAGATAGATATGGAACCTGGTGCGTCTCTAGACCAAACAGCATAAATAACTAACATAATTGAAAATCTTTTATCTGCTGACTTAAATGTTGAAAATAGAGTTAAAGGTATGCCCTTTGCTCCCAAGCTGACTGGTTTTAAAACAAGTGTTAAGAGGAGTAGCAACCCATACTCTTCTAACCAGGCACTTCCACATTTTTCAAAACTATACTTCAAGAAATATCCTCTGTTGATAGTACAACCAACAGAGAACATAACTGACTCCCAAAGTAGACTTGAGCTGGCTCCTCATCGTGTTGAACAAGCTCAGGCTACTGCACAGCCTAGTTATAACTTGGATCATGATAAGAGTCACACTTATACATCTGAACCAGGTAAAACTCTTACACAATCTGGGTCAACATGTGTTTCCAATGAGTCAGTAGAGTCACAACTGCACTTACAGACACCATACTCTGTCTCAATTAAAGGGCTGACTAAAACACCAGTTTGTCCCCAGAGACCAACAACAGATGCAATTTTTGAGTCAAATTTATTTGGTTCTGCATTTGCTAACATAAAATGTTCTATTATTTCAGTTTTTAGCAGGGTAGATGACCAGGCAGAAGGAGAGAATGAAAGAAATCCGATTGTTTTACTGGCTCTGAAGCTGGTACTGTTATGCCTTCTATCTCTGGTGCTGATATTGGTACTCCTGTTTCTTCTGTTGCTGGTACTGATATTGGTGCTAGTGATTCTGATGCTGCTGGTGATACTGGGAATAAAGTTGATGTTGGTTCAACTATTTCTATTGGTAATGAGGATATGGTTATTAATGATGATGATTATGTTATTCCTCCTCCTATTCCCAATATTGATGTTACAACTACTGTTCCGGAAGTAGTTATTGATGATGTTGTACAACCCACTCCTGCTGGTGATAAGATAGTTACTGCAACCAAGGATGATATTGTATTGACCGATGAACTTCTTGCTGCAAATGCTGATTCTTCTTAAATGGATTTTCAATCCATTACTCCTAATGCAGCAAGTGTTATTGTCATTCCTGGTTCAGATGCTGGTTCCGAGAAAACCCAAATGGATGCTAGCACCGATACTACTGTCACTACTGAAACTCCTAAGGCTGTTGCTACTACTGAAAAGCCTGAGTTTGTTCCAAGGGTACCACATTCAGAAAAAGTTGTGCCCAAATTTTTCTATAATAGGGTATCAATTGCTCCCAAAATAGCACTCCTGGTGGACCAGCTGACTATTAATCCACAAAATGCTCTAGTTGCAGCCAGCAAACTTCTTGATGAGGAGCTGACTCAGCTACTTTACCAGATGGACCAACCAGCAAAAGAAGAGGTATATGAGAGGCTGGCCACGCTTGATACCATTAACGAGCAGCCATACTACCATTATTTTGGTATGGCTCCTGCTACCTCTTCATGGCCTAGCCACTGGAGACCTCTCAAATTTTAGCTTGATCCCAATACTAGTAAGTTTACTATGCATGATATTCTCGATTTTCCAGTACCTTCTGATTCATCAGCTTCTTCCTCATCATCTACTTCTACTGATGATGATGCTGATAAAGGTACTGGTAAGGAAGAGCCAGTATTTTCCTAATAATATTGTTGGCTCCAAAGACAAACCAGTGGATCTTACTGCTGATGAAGCTGAATCTGCTAAAAAGGATACTAGTGGATATAAGCCTTCGGGCCGAGGTAAAAATGATGGTGATCATGGTGATGAGTCAGATTCTGACCTTCCACCTCCACCACCCCACAGTGGTACTCTAATTTCAGCTGCTACTGCACAACCACCACTTAGTGGTCTTGATGTTGCAGATATGGAAGGGTTATCTACCCTTGCAGTGTACAGGACAGTCGCCAGAATCACCCCTGATATTAGAAATACCATTTGGGACACCATCATTGATAATGTTGCTGAAGCTATTCGACAGGCTGGCTGTATTACTACCTCAGCTATTGAAGCCCAGCTACGCCAAACAAATGCTTTTGTTGATCTGGTAGTTGAAGCTATTAGAAAACATTATGAAGAAGTAGAAGAGCTAAAGCAATTAATCATCTCTCACAATAAGTATACTGATCATATCACCAGACTTCAAGAAGAATTAGATCTTGAACGAGCAAGGGTTCGATTTATGAATGAGTAAAATAGGGTGTTGGAAGAGATAGTGGAGCCTCAAGAATAGCAAATGGCTACCATGATTCCTGCTTCTGCTTATGTTAGACTGATTGAGACAATGCACCGTATGGTTGATCTTCAAGCTGATGTTCGATCAAGTGTCAATCAAATTGCCATGGGTGTTGCTAGAAACGAAGTTCAATCGTCCAACCTTTGTCTTAAATAATATGGTGTGGACCCTGGTGCAAATCTAACTCCTGCTAATGTTGAATGGAACAACTTTGTATTTTATATGCCTGAATCAGACAGTGATCTAGACGACTCTGTTCCCCCAGGCTCTACTTCTGCCCCTGCTGATGAATAAAAGGAGGAGAAGAAATCTAAACGCCAAAATAAGAGAAAACAATCTGAGGGGGAGCATGAAAATAAAAAGGCTCCTAAGTAGCAGAGGAGAGAAGATGGTGGTGATGATGGTGGCGATGTGATATCGGTTAAAAAGTCACGTTTTCACCCCGGTATTAAGGCCCAAAAAAAGAAATATTCAAACTTTATCGGAAAAATACCCACTTCGTCGATTAGAATTAAAGAGCAAGTAATTACGAAGACGGTGAAATTTCCCGTTCTTATTGATTAAAAACGTTCCATATTAATTGATTTCGTTGCGAGGTTTTGACCTCTATATGAGACGTTTTTCAAAGACTGCATTCATTTTTAAAACAAACCATAACCTTTATTTCATAAATAAAGGTTTAAAAAAGCTTTACGTAGATTATCAAATAATGATAATCTAAAATATCCTGTTTACACACGACCATTACATAATGGTTTACAATACAAATATGTTACATCGAAATCAGTTTCTTGAATGCAGTTTTTACACAATATCATACAAACATGGACTCCAAATCTTGTCCTTATTTTAGTATGCAACAGTGGAAGCTCTTAATATTCACCTGAGAATAAACATGCTTTAAACGTCAACAAAAATGTTGGTGAGTTATAGGTTTAACCTATATATATCAAATCGTAACAATAGACCACAAGATTTCATATTTCAATACACATCCCATACATAGAGATAAAAATCATTCATATGGTGAACACCTGGTAACCGACATTAACAAGATGCATATATAAGAATATCCCCATCATTCCGGGACACCCTTCGGATATGATATAAATTTCGAAGTACTAAAGCATCCGGTACTTTGGATGGGGTTTGTTAGGCCCAATAGATCTATCTTTAGGATTCGCGTCAATTAGGGTGTCTGTTCCCTAATTCTTAGATTACCAGACTTAATAAAAAGGGGCATATTCGATTTCGATAATTCAACCATAGAATGCAGTTTCACGTACTTGTGTCTATTTTGTAAATCATTTATAAAACCTGCATGTATTCTCATCCCAAAAATATTAGATTTAAAAGTGGGACTATAACTCACTTTCACAGATTTTTACTTCGTCGGGAAGTAAGACTTGGCCACTGGTTGATTCACGAACCTATAAAAATATATACATATATATCAAAGTATGTTCAAAATATATTTACAACACTTTTAATATATTTTGATGTTTTAAGTTTATTAAGTCAGCTGTCCTCGTTAGTAACCTACAACTAGTTGTCCACAGTTAGATGTACAGAAATAAATCGATAAATATTATCTTAAATCAATCCACGACCCAGTGTATAAGTATCTCAGTATTGATCACAACTCAAACTATATATATTTTGGAATCAACCTCAACCCTGTATAGCTAACTCCAACATTCACATATAGAGTGTCTATGGTTGTTCCGAAATATATATAGATGTGTCGACATGATAGGTCGAAACATTGTATACGTGTCTATGGTATCTCAAGATTACATAGTATACAATACAAGTTGATTAAGTTATGGTTGGAATAGATTTGTTACCAATTTTCACGTAGCTAAAATGAGAAAAAATTATCCAATCTTGTTTTACCCATAACTTCTTCATTTTAAATCCGTTTTGAGTGAATCAAATTGCTATGGTTTCATATTGAACTCTATTTTATGAATCTAAACAGAAAAAGTATAGGTTTATAGTCGGAAAAATAAGTTACAAGTCGTTTTTGTAAATGTAGTCATTTTAGTCGAAAGAACGACTTCTAGATGACCATTTTAGAAAACATACTTCCACTTTGAGTTTAACCATAATTTTTGGATATAGTTTCATGTTCATAATAAAAATCATTTTCTCAGAATAACAACTTTTAAATCAAAGTTTATCATAGTTTTTAATTAACTAACCCAAAACAGCCAGCGGTGTTACTACGACGGCGTAAATCCGGTTTTACGGTGTTTTTCGTATTTCCAGGTTTTAAATCATTAAGTTAGCATATCATATAGATATATAACATGTGTTTAGTTAATTTTAAAAGTCAAGTTAGAAGGATTAACTATCATTTGCGAACAAGTTTAGAATTAACTAAACTATGTTCTAGTGATTACGAGTTTAAACCTTCGAATAAGATAGTTTTATATATATGAATCGAATGATGTTATGAACATCATTACTACCTCAAGTTTAGTAGGTAAACCTACTGGAAGTGACAAGAAATGATCTAGCTTCAAAGGATCTTGGATGGCTTGAAAGTTCTTGAAGTAGGATCATGACACAAAAACAAGTTCAAGTAAGATTTTTACTCGAATTAAGATAGTTTATAGTTATAGAAATTGAATCAAAGTTTGAATATGAATATTAACTTGAATAAGAAAGATAACCTACTGTATATAACAAAGGTTTCTTGATCTTAGATGATTACTTGGAATGGATTAGAAAGCTTGGAAGTAAATTAGTAAACTTGAAGGGATTTTTGAAGTGTTCTTGAAGTGTTCTTCCTATGATGATTATAGCTTGATTCTTGAAGTGATTTTTGATGAAGATGATGATTAACTACTGGAAAAATACGTTCATAGTGTGTGTGTGTGTGTTGAGAGAGAATTAGAAAGAGAATTGGAAGTGAAATGGAGTGAATGATGAGTGGTAATTGGTGAGTGGTGAGTGGGGTTAAAAGGAGTTCTAGTTAGTTGACTAGCTCATGGTAGAAGTTAAAATTGATTAGTCATACATGACATAATCAAGAGTGGAATCCCATGCTAGTTCCTATTGGTATATACCCATAGTAAGTATGTTTTGAAGCTGTGTATAATACGGGTAAGAATACGACTAGAATTCTTGATGAAAGAAAAGAATGGGAAAGTAACTGTAACCATTTTCGTTAAGTATGAGTGTTTTGATATATGTCTTGAAGTCTTCCAAAAGTATTTTAATACATCTAAATACACTACATGTATATACATTTTAACTGAGTCGTTAAGTCATCGTTAGTCGTTACATGTAAGTGTTGTTTTGAAACCTTTAAGTTAACGATCTCAATTAATGTTGTTAACCCATTGTTTATTATATCTAATGAGATGTTAAATTATTATATTATCATGATATTATGATATATTAATATATCTTAATATGATATATATACATTTAAATGTCGTTACAACGATAATTGTTACATATATGTCTCGTTTCGAAATCCTTAAGTTAGTAGTCTTGTTTATATGTATATAACTCATTGTTAATATACTTATGGAGATACTTACTTATCATAATCTCATGTTAACCATATGTATATCCATATATATATATCGTCATGTCGTTTTTACAAGTTTTAACGTTCGTGAATCGCCGGTCAACTTGGGTGGTCAATTGTCTATATGAAACATATTTCAATTAATCAAGTCTTAACAAGTTTGATTGCTTAACATGTTGGAAACATTTAATCATGTAAATATCAATCTCAATTAATATATATAAACATGGAAAAGTTCGGGTCACTACAGTACCTACCCGTTAAATAAATTTCGTCTCGAAATTTTAAGCTGTTGAAGGTGTTGACGAATCTTCTGGAAATAGATGCGGGTATTTCTTCTTCATCTGATCTTCACACTCCCAGGTGAACTCAGGTCCTCTACGAGCATTCCATCGAACCTTAACAATTGGTATCTTGTTTTGCTTAAGTCTTTTAACCTCACGATCCATTATTTCTACGGGTTCTTCGATGAATTGGAGTTTTTCGTTGATTTGGATTTCATCTAACGGAATAGTGAGATCTTCTTTAGCAAAACATTTCTTCAAATTTAAGACGTGGAAAGTGTTATGTACAGCCGCGAGTTGTTGAGGTAACTCAAGTCGGTAAGCTACTGGTCCGACACGATCAATAATCTTGAATGGTCCAATATACCTTGGATTTAATTTCCCTCGTTTACCAAATCGAACAACGCCTTTCCAAGGTGCAACTTTAAGCATGACCATCTCTCCAATTTCAAATTCTATATCTTTTCTTTTAATGTCAGCGTAGCTCTTTTGTCGACTTTGGGCGGTTTTCAACCGTTGTTTAATTTGGATGATCTTCTCGGTAGTTTCTTGTATAATCTCCGGACCCGTAATCTGTCTATCCCCCACTTCACTCCAACAAATTGGAGACCTGCACTTTCTACCATAAAGTGCTTCAAACGGCGCCATCTCAATGCTTGAATGGTAGCTGTTGTTGTAGGAAAATTCTGCTAACGGTAGATGTCGATCCCAACTGTTTCCGAAATCAATAACACATGCTCGTAGCATGTCTTCAAGCGTTTGTATCGTCTTTTCGCTCTGCCCATCAGTTTGTGGATGATTGGCAGTACTCATGTCTAGACGAGTTCCTAATGCTTGCTGTAATGTCTGCCAGAATCTTGAAATAAATCTGCCATCCCTATCAGAGATAATAGAGATTGGTATTCCATGTCTGGAGACGACTTCCTTCAAATACAGTCATGCTAACTTCTCCATCTTGTCATCTTCTCTTATTGGCAGGAAGTGTGCTGATTTGGTGAGACGATCAACTATTACCCAAATAGTATCAAAACCATTTGCAGTCCTTGGCAATTTAGTGATGAAATTCATGGTAATGTTTTCCCATTTCCATTCTGGGATTTC
The DNA here is from genome assembly GCF_046630445.1 of Rutidosis leptorrhynchoides. Taxonomy (NCBI): domain Eukaryota; kingdom Viridiplantae; phylum Streptophyta; class Magnoliopsida; order Asterales; family Asteraceae; genus Rutidosis; species Rutidosis leptorrhynchoides. The sequence goes on along the minus strand of NC_092337.1, from coordinate 337,211,077 downwards.
GGGTTGTTGAAGTAGACCTGATGGTTTCTGATGCTCAGCTTTGACCTTAGAACACGTCAAACATTCTCCTACGTATTTAGCAACATCGGCTTTCATACCCGGCCACCAAAAATGTTTCTTGAGATCCTTGTACATCTTCCCCGTTCCAGGATGTATTGAGTATCTGGTTTTATGAGCTTCTCTAAGTACCATTTCTCTCATATCTCCAAATTTTGGTACCCAAATCCTTTCAGCCCTATACCGGGTTCCGTCTTCCCAAATATTAAGATGCTACTCCGATCCTTTGGGTATTTCATCCTTTAAATTTCCTTCTTTTAAAACTCCTTGTTACGCCTCCTTTATTTGAGTAGTAAGGTTATTATGAATCATTATATTCATAGATTTTACTCGAATGGGTTCTCTGTCCTTCCTGCTCAAGGCATCGGCTACCACATTTGCCTTCCCCGGGTGGTAACGAATCTCAAAGTCGTAATCATTCAACAATTCAATCCACCTACGCTGCCTCATATTCAGTTGTTTCTGATTAAATATGTGTTGAAGACTTTTGTGGTCGGTACATATAATACTTTTGACCCCATATAAGTAGTGCCTCCAAATCTTTAATGCAAAAACAACCGCGCCTAATTCCAAATCATGCGTCGTATAATTTTGTTCGTGAATCTTCAATTGTCTAGACGCATAAGCAATCACCTTCGTTCGTTGCATTAATACACAACCGAGACCTTGCTTTGATGCGTCACAATAAATCACAAAATCATCATTCCCTTCAGGCAATGACAATATAGGTGCCGTAGTTAGCTTTTTCTTCAATAACTGAAACGCTTTCTCTTGTTCATCATTCCATTCAAATTTCTTCCCTTTATGCGTTAATGCAGTCAAGGGTTTTGCTATTCTGGAAAAGTCTTGGATGAACCTTCTGTAGTAACCAGCTAGTCCTAAAAACTGGCGTATGTGTTTCGGAGTTTTCGGGGTTTCCCACTTTTCAACAGTTTCTATCTTTGCCGGATCCATCTTAATACCTTATTTGTTCACTATGTGACCGAGGAATTGAACTTCTTCCAACCAAAATGTACACTTTGAAAACTTAGCGTACAATTCTTCCTTCCTCAATACTTCTAATACCTTTCTCAAATGTTCACCGTGTTCTTGGTCATTCTTTGAGTAAATAAGTATGTCATCAATGAAAACAATGACAAACTTGTCAAGGTATGGTCCACACACTCGGTTCATAAGGTCCATGAACACAGCTGGTGCATTAGTTAAACCAAACGGCATGACCATAAACTCGTAATGACCGTAACGTGTTCTGAAAGCAGTCTTTGGAATATCATCTTCTTTCTCCCGCATTTGATGATACCCGGAACGTAAGTCAATCTTTGAATAAACAGACGAGCCTTGTAGTTGATCAAATAAGTCGTCGATTCTCGGTAGTGGGTAGCGGTTCTTGATGGTAAGTTTGTTCAACTCTCGGTAGTCGATACACAACCTGAATGTACCATCTTTCTTCTTGACAAACAAAACAGGAGCTCCCCACGGTGATGTGCTGGGTCGAATGAAACCACGCTCTAAAAGTTCTTGTAATTGGCTTTGCAGTTCTTTCATCTCACTGGGTGCGAGTCTGTAAGGAGCACGAGCTATTGGTGCAGCTCCTGGTACAAGATCTATTTGAAATTCAACGGATCGATGTGGGGGTAATCCTGGTAATTCTTTCGGAAATACATCGGGAAATTCTTTTGTGACGGGAACATCATTGATGCTCTTTTCTTCAGTTTGTACTTCCTCGACGTGTGCTAGAACAGCATAGCAACCTTTTCTTATTAGTTTTTGTGCCTTCAAATTACTAATAAGATGTAGCTTCGTGTTGCCCTTTTCTCCGTACACCATTAAGGGTTTTCCTTTTTCTCGTATAATGCGAATTGCATTTTTGTAACAAACGATCTCTACTTTCACTTCTTTCAACCAGTCCATACCGATTATCACATCAAAACTCCCTAACTCTACTGGTATCAAATCAATCTTAAATGTTTCGCTAACCAGTTTAATTTCTCGATTCCGACATATATTATCTGCTGAAATTAATTTACCATTTGCTAATTCGAGTAAAAATTTACTATCCAAAGGCGTCAATGGACAACTTAATTTAGCACAAAAATCTCTACTCATATAGCTTCTATCCGCACCCGAATCAAATAAAACGTAAGCAGATTTATTGTCAATAAGAAACGTACCCGTAACAAGCTCCGGGTCTTCCTGTGCCTCTGCCGCATTAATATTGAAAACTCTTCCGCGGCCTTGTCCATTCGTGTTCTCCTGGTTCGGGCAATTTCTAATAATGTGGCCCGGTTTTCCACATTTATAACAAACTACATTGGCATAACTTGCTCCGACACTACTTGCTCCGCCATTACTCGTTCCGACACCATTTGTTCCTTTCGTTCTATTAACCCCTGGTCCGTAGACCTCACACTTCGCCGCGCTATGACCATTTCTTTTACACTTGTTGCAAAATTTGGTGCAGAACCCCGAGTGATACTTTTCACACCTTTGGCATAGCTGCTTCTGATTGTTGTTATTGTTGCGGTTATTATTGTTGTTGGGATGATTGTTGTAGTTGCTGCTGTTGTTGTTGTTGTTGTTGTTGTTGGGCCGTTTGTTGTAGTTGCGATTGATGTTGCGATTATTGGGATAATTGTTGCGATTATTGTTGTAATTGTTATTGTTGTTGTATTGGTGATTCTTATCACCGTTTTCCTCCCACTTTCTTTTGACTTGCTTCACATTGGCCTCTTCAGTAGTCTGTTCTTTAATTCTTTCTTCAATCTGGTTCCACAGTTTGTGAGCCATTCTACATGCCTGTTGTATGGAGGCGGGCTCGTGTGAACTTATATCTTCTTGGATTCTTTCCGGTAATCCTTTCACAAACGCGTCAATCTTCTCTTCCTCATCTTCGAATGCTCCCGGACACAATAGGCACAATTCTGTGAATCGTCTTTCGTACGTGGTAATATCAAATCCTTGGGTTCGTAACCCTCTAAGTTCTGTCTTGAGCTTATTGACCTCGGTTCTGGGACGGTACTTCTCGTTCATCAAGTGCTTGAATGCTGACCACGGTAGTGCGTACGCATCGTCTTGTCCCACTTGCTCTAGATAGGTATTCCACCATGTTAACACAGAACCTGTGAAGGTATGCGTAGCGTACTTTACTTTGTCCTCTTCAGTACACTTACTTATGGCAAACACCGATTCGACCTTCTCGGTCCACCGTTTCAATCCGATCGGTCCAAAGGTTTGCAGGCAGTGAATTCTTTGTAGGTGCATCCTACACGATTTCCTGTACTGCTAGATCCAAGGTTATTGTTGGTATGTAGCGCAGCCTGTACTGCGGCTATGTTTGAAGCTAGAAAAGTACGGAATTCCTCTTCATTCATATTCACGGTGTGTCGAGTAGTCGGTGTCATTTCCTTTAAAATAGTCAAATGGAACAAGTTAATCATACAGAATATTAAGAGTAGTTAATAGTATTTCGTAGCATAATATGAACTCATTTATAAAAGCTTTTTCTTCATATTAGCGTTTTATAAGTTTAAATTCGGGTAGTACCTACCCGTTAAGTTCATACTTAGTAGCTAATATACAATTCAACTACTACAATTCTATATGAAAAACTGATTATAATAATATTTCGCGTTCAAACTTTTATACAATATTTTACAAACTTACAATACCGCCTATTTTACATAAAGCATGAAATATAGCACACAATAACTTTGATACAAGATAGTTGTGAAGATAATTTTAGCTAGTACACAAGTTGTTCAGCAAAGGCAATAAAGACACGTAATTCATACGTCCAGAAACAAGTCATGCATTCTGGTTTTACTAGGACTACTTCCCATCCTTGGTCTTGTGGAACATAACCATTATGGCTGTTGATAAGACAGCGTGTTGTAACGTCGTCAAAGGGACGAGGGTTACGTAATGTCCAACAGTCCCGTAACAATCTAAAAACCTCATTTCTTACCCCAATTACTGACTCCGTCACTTGTGGGAACGTTTTGTTTAATAGTTGTAGGCCGATGTTCTTGTTCTCACTTTGGTGAGAAGCGAACATTACTAATCCGTAAGCATAACATGCTTCTTTATGTTGCATGTTAGCCGCTTTTTCTAAATCACGAAGTCCAATATTCGGATATATTGAGTCAAAATAATTTATTAACCCATTGCGTAAAATATCATTTGGGTTCCCGGCAATATATGCGTCAAAGTAAACACATCGTAACTTATGGATTTCCCAATGTGATATCCCCCATCTTTCGAACAAAAGCCTTTTATAAACCAAGGCATTCTTGGAACGTTCTTCGAATGTCTTACAAACTGATCTCGCCTTAAATAGTTGTGCCGAAGAATTCTGACCGACTCTAGACAAGATTTCATCAATCATGTCTCCGGGTAGGTCTCTTAAAATATTAGGTTGTCTATCCATTTTGTGTTTTTATACTGTAAAATAGACAAGAGTTAGATTCATAAAAAAAATACTTATTAATACAAGCAATTTTTACATATATCATAAAGCATAAGCACACTATATTACATATATTACACCACACGAATACAACTATCTTATTCCGACTCGCTTGTTTCTTCTTCTTCGGTTTTGGTTCATTTTGCCAAGTTTCTAGGGATATATGATGTTCCCCTAATACGAGCCGTCATTTTCCACATTGGTTTAGAAAAACCTGGTGGTTTAGAGGTTCCCGGGTCACTGTTACAACTTAAGGACTTCGGGGGTTGACGATACATATAAAGTTCATCGGGGTTGGAATTAGATTTCTCTATTTTTATGCCCTTTCCCTTATTATTTTCTTTTACCTTTTTAAATTCAGTTGGGGTAATTTCTATAACATCATCGGAATTCTCGTCGGAATCCGATTCATCGGAGAATTGGTAATCCTCCCAATATTTTGCTTCCTTGGCGGAAACACCATTGACCATAATTAACCTTGGTCGGTTGGTTGAGGATTTTCTTTTACTTAACCGTTTTATTATTTCCCCCACCGGTTCTATTTCTTCATCCGGTTCCGATTCTTCTTCCGGTTCCGATTCTTCTTCCGGTTCCGACTCTTCTTCCGGTTCCTCTTCGGGAACTTGTGAATCAGTCCATGAATCATTCCAATTTACATTTGACTCTTCATTATTATTAGGTGAGTCAATGGGACTTGTTCTAGAGGTAGACATCTATCACATAATATCAAACGCGTTAAGAGATTAATATATCACATAATATACACATGTTAAAAATATATAGTTTCCAACAAAATTTGTTAAGCAATCATTTTTCAAGTAAACACGGTCGAAGTCCAGACTCACTAATGTATCCTAACAAACTCGATAAGACACACTAATGCAAAATTCTGGTTCTCTAAGACCAACGCTCTGATACCAACTGAAATGTCCCGTTCTTATTGATTAAAAACGTTCCATATTAATTGATTTCGTTGCGAGGTTTTGACCTCTATATGAGACGTTTTTCAAAGACTGCATTCATTTTTAAAACAAACCATAACCTTTTTTCATAAATAAAGGTTTAAAAAAGCTTTACGTAGATTATCAAATAATGATAATCTAAAATATCCTGTTTACACACGACCATTACATAATGGTTTACAATACAAATATGTTACATCGAAATCAGTTTCTTGAATGCAGTTTTTACACAATATCATACAAACATGGACTCCAAATCTTGTGCTTATTTTAGTATGCAACAGTGGAAGCTCTTAATATTCACCTGAGAATAAACATGCTTTAAACGTCAACAAAAATGTTGGTGAGTTATAGGTTTAACCTATATATATCAAATCGTTACAATAGACCACAAGATTTCATATTTCAATACACATCCCATACATAGAGATAAAAATCATTCATATGGTGAACACCTGGTAACCGACATTAACAAGATGCATATATAAGAATATCCCCATCATTCCGGGACACCCTTCGGATATGATATAAATTTCGAAGTACTAAAGCATCCGGTACTTTGGATGGGGTTTGTTAGGCCCAATAGATCTATCTTTAGGATTCGCGTCAATTAGGGTGTATGTTCCCTAATTCTTAGATTACCAGACTTAATAAAAAGGGGCATATTCGATTTCGATAATTCAACCATAGAATGTAGTTTCACGTACTTGTGTCTATTTTGTAAATCATTTATAAAACCTGCATGTATTCTCATCCCAAAAATATTAGATTTAAAAGTGGGATTATAACTCACTTTCACAGATTTTTACTTCGTCGGGAAGTAAGACTTGGCCACTGGTTGATTCACGAACCTATAACAATATATACATATATATCAAAGTATGTTCAAAATATATTTACAACACTTTTAATATATTTTGATGTTTTAAGTTTATTAAGTCAGCTGTCCTCGTTAGTAACCTACAACTAGTTGTCCACAGTTAGATGTACAGAAATAAATCGATAAATATTATCTTGAATCAATCCACGACCCAGTGTATACGTATCTCAGTATTGATCACAACTCAAACTATATATATTTTGGAATCAACCTCAACCCTGTATAGCTAACTCCAACATTCACATATAGAGTGTCTATGGTTGTTCCGAAATATATATAGATGTGTCGACATGATAGGTCGAAACATTGTATACGTGTCTATGGTATCTCAAGATTACATAATATACAATACAAGTTGATTAAGTTATGGTTGGAATAGATTTGTTACCAATTTTCACGTAGCTAAAATGAGAAAAATTATCCAATCTTGTTTTACCCATAACTTCTTCATTTTAAATCCGTTTTGAGTGAATCAAATTGCTATGGTTTCATATTGAGCTCTATTTTATGAATCTAAACAGAAAAAATATAGGTTTATAGTCATAAAAATAAGTTACAAGTCATTTTTGTAAAGGTAGTCATTTCAGTCGAAAGAACGACGTCTAGATGACCATTTTAGAAAACATACTTCCACTTTGAGTTTAACCATAATTTTTGGATATAGTTTCATGTTCATAATAAAAATCATTTTCTCAGAATAAGAACTTTTAAATCAAAGTTTATCATAGTTTTTAATTAACTAACCCAAAACAGCCCGCGGTGTTACTACGACGGCGTAAATCCGGTTTTACGGTGTTTTTCGTGTTTCCAGGTTTTAAATCATTAAGTTAGCATATCATATAGATATAGAACATGTGTTTAGTTAATTTTAAAAGTCAAGTTAGAAGGATTAACTTTTGTTTGCGAACAAGTTTAGAATTAACTAAACTATGTTCTAGTGATTACGAGTTTAAACCTTCGAATAATATAGTTTTATATATATGAATTGAATGATGTTATGAACATCATTACTACCTCAAGTTTAGTAGGTAAACCTACTGGAAGTGACAAGAAATGATCTAGCTTCAAAGGATCTTGGATGGCTTGAAAGTTCTTGAAGTAGGATCATGACACAAAAACAAGTTCAAGTAAGATTTTTACTCGAATTAAGATAGTTTATAGTTATAGAAATTGAATCAAAGTTTGAATATGAATATTACCTTGAATAAGAAAGATAACCTACTATATATAACAAAGGTTTCTTGATCTTAGATGATTACTTGGAATGGATTAGAAAGCTTGGAAGTAAATTAGTAAACTTGAAGGGATTTTTGAAGTGTTCTTGAAGTGTTCTTCCTATGATGATTATAGGTTGATTCTTGAAGTGATTTTTGATGAAGATGATGATTAACTACTGGAAAAATATGTTCATAATAGTGTGTGTGTGTTGAGAGAGAATTAGAAAGAGAATTGGAAGTGAAATGGAGTGAATGATGAGTGGTAATTGGTGAGTGGTGAGTGGGGTTAAAAGGAGTTCTAGTTAGTTGACTAGCTCATGGTAGAAGTTAAAATTGATTAGTCATACATGACATAATCAAGAGTGGAATCCCATGCTAGTTCCTATTGGTATATACCCATAGTAAGTACGTTTTGAAGCTGTGTATAATACGGGTAAGAATACGACTAGAATTCTTGATGAAAGAAAAGAATGGGAAAGTAACTGTAACCATTTTCGTTAAGTATGAGTGTTTTGATATATGTCTTGAAGTCTTCCAAAAGTATTTTAATACATCTAAATACACTACATGTATATACATTTTAACTGAGTCGTTAAGTCATCGTTAGTCGTTACATGTAAGTGTTGTTTTGAAACCTTTAAGTTAACGATCTCAATTAATATTGTTAACCCATTGTTTATTATATCTAATGAGATGTTAAATTATTATATTATCATGATATTATGATACATTAATATATCTTAATATGATATATATATATATATATATATATATATATATATATATATATATATATATATATATATATATTTAAATGTCGTTACAACGATAATCGTTACATATATGTCTCGTTTCGAAATCCTTAAGTTAGTAGTCTTGTTTATATGTATATAACTCATTGTTAATATACTTATGGAGATACTTACTTATCATAATCTCATGTTAACCATATGTATATCCATATATATATCGTCATGTCGTTTTTACAAGTTTTAACGTTCGTGAATCGCCGGTAAACTTGGGTGGTCAATTGTCTATATGAAACATATTTCAATTAATCAAGTCTTAACAAGTTTGATTGCTTAACATGTTGGAAACATTTAATCATGTAAATATCAATCTCAATTAATATATATAAACATGGAAAAGTTCGGGTCACTACAGAAGGTGCGAAAAGAATCAAGAGAATCGGAGCTAAAACGAAGATTCTAGAGTGAAAATGGTGAAAGACAAGAAATCAAGTTACGATCCATCGAATTAGCAAGCCAAATGGCCTTCCAAACAGCTTGCCTGGCTTGCAAACAGCCTGCCATATGCCCAAGTTAAACGGCCCCTGCAAACGGGCTGGCCTGGCAAACGGCCCCTGCAAACAGCCTGCCAAACAGCCTGCCAAACGGCCTGTCGGCCGTTTGCAGGCAAATTTCAAGCTTATTTAAAGGGTCTTTGCCATTCATTCCAACACACACTTCAATTCACTTCTTTCTCTCTGTTATACAATATTAGTCATACTTTCAAGGTCTTCGAATTCGTGCGGGAAACCTAGTACCCGAAGAAGAACATCGAAGATTGTATTAGGAGCTGTCTGGAGTTTGAAGTTGTCACTTTTGTATTCGGAACTCGTTTAATCTACTGGTACTTCTATCCTTTATCTTTATATAATGTCTTCTATCATTATGTTCTATGATGTTGTTGTCATGATTCGCGAGTAGTTATCTTTAGTGTATGCTATGATGTAACCAGTTATAATGCCGAAATAATGTTATGGTTTGTGTATGTTGTTAAAATGCTTTCCGATTATGCTTTAAACTCCATCGCTTTTACAACTAATAGAACGTAGTTATTGGCTCTGTTATTGGGATGTCGCGAACCCCGATTCAGAGTACACTATCTATGTCACCCCTTGGTAAGAGAAGTCTATCGGATACAACGTAAGATCGACTGAGGCACGTTAGTTGTAGTAAGTATATCAAGCTTTGGATTTCGACTGAGGACTCTTTCGTAGTGAAACATCTGACTAGACCCTTATTACATTGTTGGTCCTAGACCATGCTAGTGTAGTCACCAAGCATATAAACTTCGTACATGCATGCTGAAGCATAATGGTTATTGTAAGCTGTACCTCTGCTAAGTAAGGTCATGGAACACGGTCAGTGTTGATCAGTACACTGCACCATAACGCGGTCTCAAGCATTGCACCCTGCTTGAGGGATTCTTAGTTAATTAAGGAACTGTTTGTTTAAACACATAAAGGATTGGACAGTTAGGATAACCGAACGTGTTCATGGAAGTCAACTTGACTTGGCCATGGTGTTCTTTATGGTTGAACTCTTTTTAAGGGCCTAACTACCTTTTAAAACCAATTATTAACGAAAGCATTGAAAAACATCACGTCTCTCGGATATGGTAAACCATGTATTCTATTATGCTTAAGAAAGTTTAGACCTTTGTGGAATGTTAATATGTCACCCAAAAGAGTCGCTCAATTGGATGAGCCATCTGAATGTGTATGCCTGTAGTCAGACTGTACGGGCGTCAGGGGTAAGGGACATTGCTGTCTATTCAGAATCTTTAAGCCTATCGCATTACCCAGTGACATGTCTTAAGACAGGGGTGTTTAGGACCAGTGTAATGAATACAAGGCCTCTACCTATTCATGAGCCAGCATTCCATAATCTCGGCAGAATAACTAATTAAATCATAGTATGCACTTGTTTTAACCTTATCTAAATTACTAATTTTATTGCATTTACTTTATCTGTCTTATAAACTAGAAAAGCCCAAAATTAGGTAACCGCTACTCCTTCATAACTATCTTAAGCTTTAAATATAGGCTCGATTCTACTGATATCTTAAAAATACGACTCTAGGTCATACTTCCCTTACTCATAATAAGGAGTAGTACGATTTAGGCCCCGCTAAATATAAATTTACAACAGTACCCCCTTTTGGTGGCTGATTCTGACGTGTTACGACCTTCGACACCGCACAAATAAAACCATCCATTTCAGCCATATCATGATGTCTAAGGATGAATTGGCCCTAAGCCCAACAACGCTCATACTGAAGCATGTGTCAAGGGTGTTGGTGAATCTCAACCCAGCATTCCTGCCACATCTGTAGATGATATTGGTTCTGGCAGTAAGCTTAGTGATAATGTGTCTGAACTGTCCCTGGCTGAATCTTTTGTTGCCTCTCAATCCATTGAAAAGAAGTTAAAAGGAAAATTGGAGAGACACCAGAAGAAGTAGCAGGATCTAAATGATGCCTTTAATGCCAGGTTTGAGGCCTATGCTGAAAAGAAGAAGCACATAATTGAGCATAGAAGAGGTCTCTCTGGTGATCTTCTTGAAATTCATAACCAAATACTTAGCATTGAGCAACACAAGAAAGCTGAACGAAGAAGGAAAGCTAAGTTTATGGCAAAGTATGACAAGAAAAAGGCTAAATGTATGGTGAGCGAGAAGAAATAATAAGGAATATGACACCTGAAGGGATTCAACAATACTTGGTTCTGATAGGTCAGGGGGAGAGAGGGAAAATGTGTTTCTACAATGGCTGGCTAGTATGATGAAATCCAGCCAATCCTCTCAACCAGCAACTCATGCTCAGCCAGCTACAAAACCACAACCAGTTGAGATTGTTCATCTTGATGATGACGAGAAGCCAGTAGAGACAAATCTGTCTGCTAATGAGTGGGAGCATCTTACTATAACTCCCATACTACTTACACAAGAACTAGTATCAACACAAGAACCATCAGCTGAACCAAAACCAATTGATAAACAAAGGGTAAAATCTACCCCTAGTGACAACCATCCCCTAAGGAAAGAGCCCTTATTCGAGGTAGCTAATGAAGGTACTGTAGCAGTTGTTGTACCAGCTGATACTAATTAGTCAGCTGGTAGTGAAGACACAGTAAGGAGTGCTGTGATAGAAGACCCAGCCAGAAGTGTGATGCTGGGTGATATAAGAATTGAAGACCCAGCAAAGGAGGATGAGCTGGGAACTAATTCTGCTAATGATTATGTGGTTGCTAACTTTATTGTCTGGGGTAGTGGCAACTCAACGTTTGTTCTATCTCCATGATATCGGCTAAAAAGCCACGTTTTCACCCCGGTATTAAGGCCCAAAAACAATAAAGATTCGAACTTTGTTGGAAAAATACCCACTTCGTCGGTTAGAATTGAAGAACAAGTAATTATGAAGACGGTGCAAAAATAATCAAGAGAATCGGAGCTAAAACGAAGATTCTAGAGCGAAAACGGTGAAAGACAAGAAATCAAGTTACGATCCAGTGAATCAAGGCTGACCAGGCACAAAAATAGCCTGCCATACTGCTTGCCAAATGGCTTGCCAGTATGGCAAACAGCCTGCCAAACAATCAGGCAAACGGGCTCGATAAACGGCTTGCCTAGCAAACGGCTTGCCAAATACGGCCTGCCAAACGGCTTGCCAGCCGTTTGCAGGCAAAATTCTTGTTTATTTAAAGGGTCTTTGTCATTCATTCCAACACACACTTCAATTCACTTCTTTCTCTTTCTTGTACAATATTAGTCATACTCTCAAGGCCTTCGACTCCATGCGGGAAACCTAGTACCCGGAGAAGAACGCCAAAGATTGTATTAGGAGCGGTTTGGAGTCTTGAAGTTGTCACTTTTGTATTCAGAACTCGTTTAATCTACTGGTACTTCTATCCCTTATATTTATATAATATTTTCTATCATTATGTTATGTGATATTGTTGCCATGATTAGCGAGTAGTTATCTTTAGTGTATGCTATGATGTAAGCAGTTATAATGCCGAAATAATATTATGGTTTGTGTATGCTGTTGAAATGTTTTCCGATTATGCTTTAAACTTAATCGCTTTTCCAACTAATAGAACGTAGTTATAGGATCTGTTATTGGGAAGTCGCGAACCCCGATTCAGAGTACACAATCTGTGTCACCCCTTGGTAAGAGAAGTCTATTGGATACAATGTAAGATCGACTGAGGCACACCGGTTGTAGTAAGTCTATTAAGCTTTGGATTCCGACTGAGGACTCTTTCGTTGTGAAACATCTGACTAGACCCTTAGTACATTGTCGGTCCCTGACCATGCTAGTGTAGTCACCAAGCATATAAACTTCGTACGTGAACGCTGAAGCACAGCGGTTGTTGTAAGCTGTACCTCTGCTAAGTAAGGCCATGGAACCCGATTAGTGTTGACCAGTACACTGCACCATAACGCGGTCTCAAGCATTGCACCCCGCTTGAGGGATTCTTAGTTAATTAAGGAACTGTTTGTTTAGACACATAAAGGATAAGACCGTTAGGATAACCGAACGTGTTCATGGAAGTCAGCTTGACTTGGCCATGGTGTTCTTTATGGTTGAACTCTTTTTTAAGGGCCTAACTATCTTTTAAAACCAATCATTAACAAAAGTATTGAAATACATCACGTCTCTCGGATATGGTAAACCATGTATTCTATTATGCTTAAGAAAGTTTAGACCATTGTGGAATGTTAATACGTCATCCTACCGAGTCGCTCAATTGGATGAGCCGTCTGAACGTGTATGCCTGTAGTCAGACCGCACGGGCGTCGGGGGTAAAGGACGTTGCTGTCTATTCAGAATCTTCAAGCCTAACGTAGTACCCAGTGACATGTCTTATGACAGGGGCGTTTAGGACCAGTGTAATGAATACAAGGCCTCTGCCTATTCATGAGCCAGCATTCCATAATCTCGGCAGAATAACTAATGAAGTCATAGTATGCACTCACTTTAACCTTATCTGAATTACGAATTTTATCGCATTTACTTTATCTGTCTTATAAATTAGAAAATCCCAAATAGGTAATCACTACTCCGTCTTAACTATCTTAGGCTTAAATATTGGTTCGATTCTACTGATATCTCAAAAATAGGACTCTAGGTCATACTTCCCTTACTTATAAGGAGTAGTAAGATTTAGGCCCCGCTAAATATAAATTTAAAACAGTACCCCTCCCTCGAGTGGCTGATCCTGGCGCGCCGCGGCCCGACGACATCGCGCGAATAAAAACCGTCCATTTCGGCCATGTCACGGGAAGAGCTAGTTTTTGGCGCCGCTGCCGGGGAAATGGTATCAGGCAATATTGCTCTCTATCAAACTTATTCACAAGCATATAGTGGTGTCTAAGAAAGACAATTATACACGGACTTGGTTGTTGGATTTTTCGAACAATCGCCAATTATATTGGGACCAAAAGGATCCTGCCTCTCCGTAGTCGGCCTGGCCACTTGATTTGTTAAATAGTTCGTGCGGAGCTCTGTTAACAAAATACCAGGGAATCAGTAGCCAGAACCAAAAACATATTCAACTAATGGTGTATCCTAGGAGATACACGCATAAAAACATCATTTTTATATAGAAAACTCGATCAAAGAGCACAAGAGGTAACTAAATTTGGTGGTTTTCAGCATTTGCCGCCCAGCGTTTAGCAGGCCACCCAGTGTAGTGACCCAAAATTTTCCATGTTTATATATATATATTAAATGAAATTGTTATTTACATGATTAAGTGTTTCCAATATATTAAGAAATCAAACTTGTTAAGACTTGATTAATTGAAATAGGTTTCATATAGACAATTGACCACCCAAGTTGACCGGTGATTCACGAACGTTAAAACTTGTAAAAACTATATGATGACATATATATGGTTATATATATATAGTTAACATGATATTATGATAAGTAAACATATCATTAAGTATATTAATAATGAACTACATATGTAAAAACAAGACTACTAACTTAATGATTTTGAAACGAGACATATATGTAACGATTATCGTTGTAACGACATTTAATGTATATATATCATATTAAGAGATATTCGTACATCATAATATCATGATAATATAATAATTTAAAATCTCATTTGATATTATAAACATTGGGTTAACAATATTTAACAAGATCGTTAACCTAAAGGTTTCAAAACAACGCTTACATGTAACGGCTAACGATGACTTAACGACTCAGTTAAAATGTATATACATGTAGTTTTTTAATATGTATTCATACACTTTTGAAAGACTTCAAGACACTTATCAAAATACTTCTACTTAACAAAAATTCTTACAATTACATCCTCGTTCAGTTTCATCAACAATTCTACTCGTATGCATCCGTATTCGTACTCGTACAATACACAGCTTTTAGATGTATGTACTATTGGTATATACACTCCAATGATCAGCTCTTAGCAGCCCATGTGAGTCATATAACACATGTGGGAACCATCATTTGGCAACTAGCATGAAATATCTCATAAAATTACAAAAATATGAGTAATCATTCATGACTTATTTACATGAAAACAAAATTACATATCCTTTATGTCTAATCCATACACCAACGACCAAAAACACCTACAAATACTTTCATTCTTCAATTTTCTTCATCTAATTGATCTCTCTCAAGTTCTATCTTCAAGTTCTAAGTGTTCTTCATAAATTCCAAAAGTTCTAGTTTCATAAAATCAAGAATACTTTCAAGTTTGCTAGCTCACTTCCAATCTTGTAAGGTGATCATCCAACCTCAAGAAATCTTTGTTTCTTACAGTAGTTTATCATTCTAATACAAGGTAATAATCATATTCAAACTTTGGTTCAATTTCTATAACTATAACAATCTTATTTCAAGTGATGATCTTACTTGAACTTGTTTTCGTGTCATGATTCTGCTTCAAGAACTTCGAGCCATCCAAGGATCCGTTGAAGCTAGATCCATTTTTCTCTTTTCCAGTAGGTTTATCCAAGGAACTTAAGGTAGTAATGATGTTCATAACATCATTCAATTCATACATAAAAAGCTATCATATTCGAAGTGGTAAACTAGTAATCACTGGAACATAGTTTAGTTAATTCTAAACTTGTTCGCAAATAAAGTTAATCCTTCTAACTACACTTTTAAAATCAACTATACACATGATCTATATCTACATTATATGCTAACTTAATGATTTAAAACCCGGAAACACGATAAACACCATAAAACTGAATTTACGCCGTCGTAGTTACAACCGGGGGCTGTTTTGGTTTGGATAATTAAAACTATGAAAAACTTTGATTTAAAAGCTATACTTCTGGGAAAATGATTTTTCTTATGAACATGAAACCATATCCAAAAATCATGGTTAAACTCAAAGTGAAAGTATGTTTTTCAAAACAGTCATCAAGATGTCGTTCTTTCGACGAAAATGACTACCTCTTTCAAAAACGACTTGTAACTTGTATTTCCGACTATAAACCTATACCTTTTCTGTTTATTTTCATAAAGTCAAGTTCAATACGAAATCGTGGCCGCTTAAATCACTCAAAACGGATTAGAAACGAATAAATGGCGAGCAAAATAAAATTGGTAAAAACTACTCATTTTAATTACGTGAAAATTGGTAACAAATCTATTCCAACCATAACTTAATCAACTTGTATTGTATATTATGTAATCTTGAGATACCATAGACACATATACAATGTTTCGACCTATCATGTCGACACATCTATATATATTTCGGAACAACCATAGACACTCTATATGTGAATGTTGGAGTTAGCTACACAGGGTTGAGGTTGATTCCAAAATATATATAGTTTGAGTTGTGATCAATACTGAGATACGTATACACTGGGTCGTGGATTGATTCAAGATAATATTTATCGATTTATTTCTGCACATCTAACTGTGGACAACTAGTTGTAGGTTACTAACGAGGACAGCTGACTTAATAAACTTAAAACATCAAAATGTATTAAAAGTGTTGTAAATATATTTTGAACATACTTTGATATATATGTATATATTATTATAGGTTCGTGAATCAACCAGTGGCCAAGTATTACTTCCCGGCGAAGTAAAAATATGTGAAAGTGAGTTATAGTCCCACTTTTAAAATCTAATATTTTTGGGATGAGAATACATGCAGGTTTTATAAATGATTTACAAAATAGACACAAGTACGTGAAACTACATTCTATGGTTGAATTATCGAAATCGAATATGCCCCTTTTTATTAAGTCTGGTAATCTAAGAATTAGGGAACAGACACCCTAATTGACGCGAATCCTAAAGATAGATCTATTGGGCCTAACAAACCCCATCCAAAGTACCGGATGCTTTAGTACTTCGAAATTTATATCATATCCGAAGGGTGTCCCGGAATGATGGGGATATTCTTATATATGCATCTTGTTAATGTCGGTTACCAGGTGTTCACCATATGAATGATTTTTATCTCTATGTATGGGATGTGTATTGAAATATGAAATCTTGTGGTCTATTATTATGATTTGATATATATAGGTTAAACCTATAACTCACCAATATTTTTGTTGACGTTTTAAGCATGTTTATTCTCAGGTGATTATTAAGAGCTTCCGCTATCGCATACTTAAATAAGGACGAGATTTGGAGTCCATGCTTGTATGATATTGTGTAAAAACTGCATTCAAGAAACTTATTTTGTTGTAACATATTTGTATTGTAAACCATTATGTAATGGTCGTGTGTAAACAGGATATTTTAGATTATCATTATTTAATAATCTACGTAAAGCTTTTTAAACCTTTATTGATGAAATAAAGGTTATGGTTTGTTTTAAAATGAATGCAGTCTTTGAAAAACGTCTCATATAGAGGTCAAACCCTCGTAACGAAATCAATTAATATGGAACGTTTTTAATCAATAAGAACGAGACATTTCAGTTGGTATCCGAGCGTTGGTCTTAGAGAACCAGAATTTTGCATTAGTGTGTCTTATCGAGTTTGTTAGGATGCATTAGTGAGTCTGGACTTCGACCGTGTTTACTTGAAAAATGATTGCTTAACAAATTTTGTTGAAAACTATATATTTTTAACATGTGAATATTATGTGATATATTAATCTCTTAACGCGTTTGATATTATGTGATAGATGTCTACCTCTAGAACAAGTCCCATTGACTCACCTAATAATAATGAAGAGTCAAATGTAAATTGGAATGATTCGTGGACTGATTCACAAGTTCCCGAAGAGGAACCGGAAGAAGAGTCGGAACCGGAAGAAGAATCGGAACCGGAAGAAGAATCGGAATCGGATGAAGAAATAGAACCGGTGGGGGAAATAATAAAACGGTTAAGTAAAAGAAAATCCTCAACCAACCGACCAAGGTTAATTATGGTCAATGGTGTTTCCGCCAAGGAAGCAAAATATTGGGAGGATTACCAATTCTCCGATGAATCGGATTCCGACGAGAATTCCGATGATGTTATAGAAATTACCCCAACTGAATTTAAAAAGGCAAAAGAAAATAATAAGGGAAAGGGCATAAAAATAGAGAAATCTAATTCCAACCCTGATGAACTTTATATGTATCGTCAACCCCCGAAGTCCTTAAGTTGTAAACAATGACCCGGGAACCTCTAAACCACCAGGTTTTTCTAAACCAATGTGGAAAACGACGGCTCGTATTAGGGGAACATCATATATCCCTAGAAACTTGGCAAAATGAACCAAAATCGAAGAAGAAGAAATGAGCGAGTCGGAATAAGATAGTTGTATTCGTGTGGTGTAATATATGTAATATAGTGTGCTTATGCTTTATGATATATGTAAAAATTGCTTGTATTAATAAGTATTTTTTTTATGAATCTAACTCTTGTCTATTTTACAGTATAAAAACACAAAATAGATAGACAACCCAATATTTTAAGAGACCTACCCGGAGACATGATTGATGAAATCTTGTCTAGAGTTGGTCAGAATTCTTCGGCACAACTATTTAAGGCGAGATCAGTTTGTAAGACATTCGAAGAACGTTCCAAGAATGCCTTGGTTTATAAAAGGCTTTCGTTCGAAAGATGGGGGATATCACATTGGGAAATCCATAAGTTACGATGTGTTTACTTTGACGCATATATTGCGGGGAACCCAAATGCTATTTTACGCAACGGGTTAAGAAATTATTTTGACTCAATATATCCGAATATAGGACTTCGTGATTTAGAAAAAGCGGCTAACATGCAACATAAAGAAGCATGTTATGCTTACGGGTTAGTAATGTTCGCTTCTCACCAAAGTGAGAACAAGAACATCGGGCTACAACTATTAAACAAAACGTTCCCACAAGTGACGGAGTCGGTAATTGGGGTAAGAAATGAGGTTTTTAGATTGTTACGGGACTGTTGGACATTACGTAACCCTCGTCCCTTTGACGACGTTACAACACGATGTCTTATTAACGGCCATAACGGTTATGTTCCACAAGACCAAGGATGGGAAGTAGTCCTAGTAAAACCAGAATGCATGACTTGTTTCTGGACGTATGAATTACTTGTCTTTATTGCCTTTACTGAACGACTTGTGTACTAGCTAGAATTATCTTCACAACCATCTTGTATCAAATTTATTGTGTGCTATATTTCATGCTATATGTAAAATAAGCGGTATTGTAAGTTTGTAAAATATTGTGTAAAAGTTTGAACGCGAAATATTATTATAATCAGTTTTTCATATAGAATTGTAGTAGTTGAATTGTATATTAGCTACTAAGTATGAACTTAACGGGTAGGTACTACCCGAATTTAAACTTATAAAACGCTAATATGAAGAAAAAGCTTTTATAAATGAGTTCATATTATGCTACGAGATACTATTGACTACTCTTAATATTCTGTATGATTAACTTGTTTCATTTGACTATTTTGAAGGAAATGGCACCAACTACTCGACACACCTTGAATATGAGCGAAGAGGAATTTCGTGCCTTTCTTGCCTCAAACATAGCTGCAGTACAGGCTGCGCTACATACCAACAATAACCTTGGATCTAGCAGTACAGGAAATCGTGTAGGATGCACCTACAAAGAATTCACTGCCTGCAAACCTTTGGAATTTGATGGAACCGAAGGACCGATCGGATTGAAACGGTGGACCGAGAAGGTCGAATCGGTGTTTGCCATAAGTAAGTGTACTGAAGAGGACAAAGTGAAGTACGCTACGCATACCTTCACAGGTTCTGCGTTAACATGGTGGAATACCTATCTAGAGCAAGTGGGACAAGACGATGCTTACGCACTACCGTGGTCAGCATTCAAGCACTTGATGAACGAGAAGTACCGTCCCAGAACCGAGGTCAATAAGCTCAAGACAGAACTTAGAGGGTTACGAACCCAAGGATTTGATATTACCACGTACGAAAGACGATTCACAGAATTGTGCCTATTGTGTCCGGGAGCGTTCGAAGATGAGGAAGAGAAGATCGACGCGTTTGTGAAAGGATTACCGGAAAGAATCCAAGAAGATATAAGTTCACACGAGCCCGCCTCCATACAACAGGCATGTAGAATGGCTCACAAACTAGTGAACCAGATTGAAGAAAGAATTAAAGAACAGACTGCTGAAGAGGCCAATGTGAAGCAAGTCAAAAGAAAGTGGGAGGAAAACGGTGATAAGAATCACCAATACAACAACAACAACAATTACAATAATAATCGCAACAACTATCCCAACAATCGCAACATCAATCGCAACTACAACAAACGGCCCAACAACAACAACAACAACAACAACAACTACAACAACAACAACTACTACAACAATCATCCCAACAACAATAATAACCGCAACAACAACAACAATCAGAAGCAGCTATGCCAAAGGTGTGAAAAGTATCACTCAGGGTTCTGCACCAAATTTTGCAACAAGTGTAAAAGAAATGGTCATAGCGCGGCGAAGTGTGAGGTCTACGGACCAGGGGTTAATAGAACGAAAGGAACAAATGGTGTCGGAACGAGTAATGGCAGAGCAAGTAGTGTCGGAGCAAGTTATGCCAATGTAGTTTGTTATAAATGTGGAAAACCGGGCCACATTATTAGAAATTGCCCGAACCAGGAGAACACGAATGGACAAGGCCACGGAAGAGTTTTCAATATTAATGCGGAAGAGGCACAGGAAGACCCGGAGCTTGTTACGGGTACGTTTCTTATTGACAATAAATCTGCTTATGTTTTATTTGATTCGGGTGTGGATAGAAGCTATATGAGTAGAGATTTTTGTGCTAAATTAAGTTGTCCATTGACGCCTTTGGATAGTAAATTTTTACTCGAATTAGCAAATGGTAAATTAATTTCAGCAGATAATATATGTCAGAATCGAGAAATTAAACTGGTTAGCAAAACATTTAAGATTGATTTGATACCAGTAGAGTTAGGGAGTTTTGATGTGATAATCGGTATGGACTGGTTGAAAGAAGTGAAAGCAGAGATCGTTTGTTACAAAAATGCAATTCGCATTATACGAGAAAAAGGAAAACCCTTAATGGTGTACGGAGAAAAGGGCAACACGAAGCTACATCTTATTAGTAATTTGAAGGCACAAAAACTAATAAGAAAAGGTTGCTGTGCTGTTCTAGCACACGTCGAGAAAGTACAAACTGAAGAAAAGAGCATCAATGATGTTCCCGTCGCAAAAGAATTTCCCGATGTATTTCTGAAAGAATTACCGGGATTACCCCCACATCGATCCGTTGAATTTCAAATAGATCTTGTACCAGGAGCTGCACCAATAGCTCGTGTTCCTTACAGACTCGCACCCAGCGAGATGAAAGAACTGCAAAGCCAATTACAAGAACTTTTAGAGCGTGGTTTCATTCGACCAAGCACATCACCGTGGGGAGCTCCTGTTTTGTTTGTCAAGAAGAAAGATGGTACATTCAGTTTGTGTATCGACTACCGAGAGTTGAACAAACTTACCATCAAGAACCGCTACCCACTACCGAGAATCGACGACTTATTTGATCAACTACAAGGCTCGTCTATTTATTCAAAGATTGACTTACGTTCCGGGTATCATCAAATGCGGGTAAAAGAAGATGATATTCCAAAGACTGCTTTTAGGACGCGTTATGGTCATTACGAGTTTATGGTTATGCCGTTTGGATTGACTAACGCGTTCATGGACCTTATGAACCGAGTGTGTGGACCATACCTTGACAAGTTTGTCATTGTTTTCATTGATGACATACTTATTTACTCAAAGAATGACCAAGAACACGGTGAACATTTGAGAAAGGTGTTAGAAGTATTGAGGAAGGAAGAATTGTACGCTAAGTTTTCAAAGTGTGCATTTTGGTTGGAAGAAGTTCAATTCCTCGGTCACATAGTGAACAAAGAAGGTATTAAGGTGGATCCGGCAAAGATAGAAACTGTTGAAAAGTGGGAAACCCCGAAAACTCCGAAACACATACGCCAGTTTTTAGGACTAGCTGGTTACTACAGAAGGTTCATCCAAGACTTTTCCAGAATAGCAAAACCCTTGACTGCATTAACGCATAAAGGGAAGAAATTTGAATGGAATGATGAACAAGAAAAAGCGTTTCAGTTATTGAAGAAAAAGCTAACTACGGCACCTATATTGTCATTGCCTGAAGGGAATGATGATTTTGTGATTTATTGTGACGCATCAAAGCAAGGTCTCGGTTGTGTATTAATGCAACGAACGAAGGTGATTGCTTATGCGTCTAGATAATTGAAGATTCACGAACAAAATTATACGACGCATGATTTGGAATTAGGCGCGGTTGTTTTTTCATTAAAGACTTGGAGGCACTACTTATATGGGGTCAAAAGTATTATATATACCGACCACAAAAGTCTTCAACACATATTTAATCAGAAACAACTGAATATGAGGCAGTGTAGGTGGATTGAATTGTTGAATGATTACGACTTTGAGATTCGTTACCACCCGGGGAAGGCAAATGTGGTAGACGATGCCTTGAGCAGGAAGGACAGAGAACCCATTCGAGTAAAATCTATTAATATAATGATTCATAATAACCTTACTACTCAAATAAAGGAGGCGCAACAAGGAGTTTTAAAAGAGGGAAATTTAAAGGATGAAATACCCAAAGGATCGGAGAAGCATCTTAATATTCGGGAAGACGGAACCCGGTATAGGGCTGAAAGGATTTGGGTACCAAAATTTGGAGATATGAGAGAAATGGTACTTAGAGAAGCTCATAAAACCAGATACTCAATACATCCTGGAACGGGGAAGATGTACAAGGATCTCAAGAAACATTTTTGGTGGCCGGGTATGAAAGCTGATGTTGCTAAATATGTAGGAGAATGTTTGACGTGTTCTAAGGTCAAAGCTGAGCATCAGAAACCATCAGGTCTACTTCAACAACCCGAAATCCCGAAATGGAAATGGGAAAACATTACCATGGATTTCATCACTAAATTGCCAAGGACTGCAAGTGGTTTTGATACTATTTGGGTAATAGTTGATCGTCTCACCAAATCAGCACACTTCCTGCCAATAAGAGAAGATGACAAGATGGAGAAGTTAGCACGACTGTATTTGAAGGAAGTCGTCTCCAGACATGGAATACCAATCTCTATTATCTCTGATAGGGATGGCAGATTTATTTCAAGATTCTGGCAGACATTACAGCAAGCATTAGGAACTCGTCTAGACATGAGTACTGCCTATCATCCACAAACTGATGGGCAGAGCAAAAGGACGATACAAACGCTTGAAGATATGCTACGAGCATGTGTTATTGATTTCAGAAACAGTTGGGATCGACATCTACCGTTAGCAGAATTTTCCTACAACAACAGCTACCATTCAAGCATTGAGATGGCGCCGTTTGAAGCACTTTATGGTAGAAAGTGCAGGTCTCCGATTTGTTGGAGTGAAGTGGGGGATAGACAGATTACGGGTCCGGAGATAATACAAGAAACTACCGAGAAGATCATCCAAATTCAACAACGGTTGAAAACCGCCCAAAGTCGACAAAAGAGCTACGCTGACATTAAAAGAAAAGATATAGAGTTTGAAATTGGAGAGATGGTCATGCTTAAAGTTGCACCTTGGAAAGGCGTTGTTCGATTTGGTAAACGAGGGAAATTAAATCCAAGGTATATCGGACCATTCAAGTAGCTTACCGACTTGAGTTACCTCAACAACTCGCGGCTGTACATAACACTTTCCACGTATCGAATTTGAAGAAATGTTTTGCTAAAGAAGATCTCACTATTCCGTTAAATGAAATCCAAATCAACGAAAAACTCCAATTCATCGAAGAACCCGTCGAAATAATGGATCGTGAGGTTAAAAGACTTAAGCAAAACAAGATACCAATTGTTAAGGTTCGATGGAATGCTCGTAGAGGACCCGAGTTCACCTGGGAACGAGAAGATCAGATGAAGAAGAAATACCCGCATTTATTTCCAGAAGATACGTCAACACCTCCAACTGCTTAAAATTTCGGGACGAAATTTATTTAACTGGTAGGTACTGTAGTGACCCGAACTTTTCCATGTTTATATATATATATTAAATGAAATTGTTATTTACATGATTAAGTGTTTCCAACATATTAAGCAATCAAACTTGTTAAGACTTGATTAATTTAAATAGGTTTCATATAGACAATTGACCACCCAAGTTGACCGGTGATTCACGAACGTTAAAACTTGTAAAAACTATATGATGACATATATATGATTATATATATAGTTAACATGATATTATGATAAGTAAACATATCATTAAGTATATTAATAATGAACTACATATGTAAAAACAAGACTACTAACTTAATGATTTTGAAACGAGACATATATGTAACGATTATCGTTGTAACGACATTTAATGTATATATATCATATTAAGAGATATTCGTACATCATAATATCATGATAATATAATAATTTAAAATCTCATTTGATATTATAAACATTGGGTTAACAACATTTAACAAGATCGTTAACCTAAAGGTTTCAAAACAACACTTACATGTAACGGCTAACGATGACTTAACGACTCAGTTAAAATGTATATACATGTAGTGTTTTAATATGTATTCATACACTTTTGAAAGACTTCAAGACACTTATCAAAATACTTATACTTAACAAAAATTCTTACAATTACATCCTCGTTCAGTTTCATCAACAATTCTACTCGTATGCATCCGTATTCGTACTCGTACAATACACAGCTTTTAGATGTATGTACTATTGGTATATACACTCCAATGATCAGCTCTTAGCAGCCCATGTAAGTCACCTAACACATGTGGGAACCATCATTTGGCAACTAGCATGAAATATCTCATAAAATTACAAAAATATGAGTAATCATTCATGACTTATTTACATGAAAACAAAATTACATATCCTTTATATCTAATCCATACACCAACGA
This sequence comes from Rutidosis leptorrhynchoides, assembly GCF_046630445.1. Classification (NCBI taxonomy): domain Eukaryota; kingdom Viridiplantae; phylum Streptophyta; class Magnoliopsida; order Asterales; family Asteraceae; genus Rutidosis; species Rutidosis leptorrhynchoides. Next base: position 337,186,271 of record NC_092337.1, on the reverse strand, counting down.
CCAAAAACACCTACAAACACTTTCATTCTTCAATTTTCTTCATCTAATTGATCTCTCTCAAGTTCTATCTTCAAGTTCTAAGTGTTCTTCATAAATTCCAAAAGTTCTAGTTTCATAAAATCAAGAATACTTTCAAGTTTGCTAGCTCACTTCCAATCTTGTAAGGTGATCATCCAGCCTCAAGAAATCTTTATTTCTTACAGTAGGTTATCATTCTAATACAAGGTAATAATCATATTCAAACTTTGGTTCAATTTCTATAACTATAACAATCTTATTTCAAGTGATGATCTTACTTGAACTTGTTTTCGTGTCATGATTCTGCTTCAAGAACTTCGAGCCATCCAAGGATCTGTTGAAGCTAGATCCATTTATCTCTTTTCCAGTAGGTTTATCCAAGGAACTTAAGGTAGTAATGATGTTCATAACATCATTCGATTCATACATATAAAGCTATCTTATTCGAAGGTTTAAACTTGTAATCACTAGAACATAGTTTAGTTAATTCTAAACTTGTTCGCAAACAAAAGTTAATCCTTCTAACTTGACTTTTAAAATCAACTAAACACATGTTCTATATCTATATGATATGCTAACTTAATGATTTAAAACCTGGAAACACGAAAAACACCGTAAAACCGGATTTACGCCGTCGTAGTAACACCGCGGGCTGTTTTGGGTTAGTTAATTAAAAACTATGATAAACTTTGATTTAAAAGTTGTTATTTTGAGAAAATGATTTTTATTATGAACATGAAACTATATCCAAAAATTATGGTTAAACTCAAAGTGGAAGTATGTTTTCTAAAATGGTCATCTAGACGTCGTTCTTTCGACTGAAATGACTACCTTTACAAAAACGACTTGTAACTTATTTTTCCGACTATAAACGTATACTTTTTCTGTTTAGATTCATAAAATAGATTTCAATATGAAACCATAGCAATTTGATTCACTCAAAACGGATTTAAAATGAAGAAGTTATGGGTAAAACAAGATTGGATAATTTTTCTCATTTTAGCTACGTGAAAATTGGTAACAAATCTATTCCAACCATAACTTAATCAACTTGTATTGTATATTATGTAATCTTGAGATACCATAGGCACGTATACAATGTTTCGACCTATCATGTCGACACATCTATATATATTTCGGAACAACCATAGACACTCTATATGTGAATGTTGGAGTTAGCTATACAGGGTTGAGGTTGATTCCAAAATATATATAGTTTGAGTTGTGATCAATACTGAGATACGTATACACTGGGTCGTGGATTGATTCAAGATAATATTTATCGATTTATTTCTGTACATCTAACTGTGGACAACTAGTTGTAGGTTACTAACGAGGACAGCTGACTTAATAAACTTAAAACATCAAAATATATTAAAAGTGTTGTAAATATATTTTGAACATACTTTGATATATATGTATATATTGTTATAGGTTCGTGAATCAACCAGTGGCCAAGCCATACTTCCGATGAAGTAAAAATCTGTGAAAGTGAGTTATAGTCCCACTTTTAAAATCTAATATTTTTGGGATGAGAATACATGCAGGTTTTATAAATGATTTACAAAATAGACACAAGTACGTGAAACTACATTCTATGGTTGAATTATCGAAATCGAATATGCCCCTTTTTATTAAGTCTGGTAATCTAAGAATTAGGGAACAGACACCCTAATTGACGCGAATCCTAAAGATAGATCTATTGGGCCTAACAAACCCCATCCAAAGTACCGGATGCTTTAGTATCGTATCCGAAGGGTGTCCCGGAATGATGGGGATATTCTTATATATGCATCTTGTTAATGTCGGTTACCAGGTGTTCACCATATGAATGATTTTTATCTCTATGTATGGGATGTGTATTGAAATATGAAATCTTGTGGTCTATTATTATGATTTGATATATATAGGTTAAACCTATAACTCACCAACATTTTTGTTGACGTTTTAAGCATGTTTATTATCAGGTGATTATTAAGAGCTTCCGCTGTCGCATACTTAAATAAGGACGAGATTTGGAGTCCATGCTTGTATGATATTGTGTAAAAACTGCATTCAAGAAACTTATTTTGTTGTAACATATTTGTATTGTAAACCATTATGTAATGGTCGTGTGTAAACAGGATATTTTAGATTATCATTATTTGATAATCTACGTAAAGCTTTTTAAACCTTTATTGATGAAATAAAGGTTATGGTTTGTTTTAAAATGAATGCAGTCTTTGAAAAACGTCTCATATAGAGGTCAAAACCTCGTAACGAAATCAATTAATATGGAACGTTTTTAATCAATAAGAACGGGACATTTCATAAGCCCTTTAACTCAGCGCGTGAACGGCACGCAGCCACGTCAGCACACGCCATCGACATTCCGGATACTTCACGTAACAGAACCACTCAGTGATTGACACGTGTATTCCATGAATTTCGGACATTCTGTGCCTATAAATAGACTACCTGGGTCACCACATTTCAGGATCATTCTGATTTGAACTTCAGTCAGAGAGAAGTACACTTTCTCTCTCACACAGTTCTTTCTCACTCTAAACATACATTAGCCGCTTAGCAGCAATACGCTATACGGATCAATTCCAGATTGATCCTCAGATTGATTGAGGCCACCCCATGGATCATCCATCCGTGTTCCGGGTCTGCAGAGATAATTTCTCGAGGGCAAACAACAATCAACATTATACGCCACACGCTGAGCAGCTACTTTTCTGTACTAGTACCTTACAGCCGCTATACGGAAAATCGTACTAACATCAACCATAGGATAGTTAGTTAATTACCTTAGATTACTTTAGACTACCTTAGATTAAATTAAATTACCTTAGAATTAGATTACCTTAGAATAGTTTAGCTTACTTTAGATTATCTTAGTTTATTTGCTAAAAATTAAAAACAAAAAGGCATACCCAGTGTATGACCCAAACCCGATCTAGACCAGGGCTGTTGTTACTCGTACCTGATCCAGACGCTATAATCTCCAAAGTACGTAAGGAAGCACGAATCAGAAATCAAATTTAGATTTCCAGAGATTCAAGGACACTCATTCGAGTTAAAACATCACATCATCCAGCTCATCCAGAATAGCTGCCAATTTCATGGATTATCGAATGACGATCCAAATTCTCACCTTGATAAATTCATATCTCTTTCGAATTCCTACAAACAGCCAGGGATCGAACAAGATATAGTCCGGCTATACTTGTTTCCCTACTCTCTCACTCATCATGCTCAAACCTAGTTTGAAGGACTGGAAAAAGATTTCATCACGTCATGGACGGAGATGGCTACCAAATTCCTAACCAAATATTTCCCTCCTTCTAAATAAACCAAACTGAAGAATGACATCATTAACTTCAAACAAAGTTATGATGAATCTCTTTACACTGCATGGGAGCGATTCAAACCCTGCTGAAGAAATACCCTAATCACCAGCTAGAACGGTCAGCCCAAATCTGTACCTTCTACAATGGTCTTACGGTAAATCATAGGACAACGATCGATGCAGCAGCTCAAGGGAACCTGATGAACCAAACCGCAGACGAAGCATGGGAATTGCTCGAGAACATGACAATGCATCATCATGACTGGAACAGTGGTGAAACAACTTCATCATCTGCCCCACTCTCAGCACTTAACAATCAAACGGAGGCCATCAAATCCCTTACGGATAAGATGGAATCTCTCGCTAAACAACTCGGAGAATTGAAGATGCAGACGCAGCAACTCAACCAAGCTCAGGCTTGTGTTAATTGTACCAACCCGCAACCTACTGAACAATATCAAGTTGAGTACAAAAACCCTGACGGTTCAGTATGTTACGTCCAATACCCAGCTCGTCCACCAAATCCCGGATTCAATCAACCACCTAGTGTTAGTCAATTTCAGCGAAGCAATCAACCTTTTCGCTATCGCTATCCACCTTATACAGCCCAACAATCTCAATTGACCTACGATCAACCACTTTCACTCACTGGTTCACCAGTTGAGGAAAATTCCTCTACCACCCAGATTACAAAAGCAACTAACCCCACTCTCGGAGCTGATGATCAGTTGACTCAGTTCATTCAAGGACAACAACATCTAAATCATAGAACTGCAGTCAGGCAAGATCAGATGGAGATACTAATGAGAAATCAATTGCCTCTGCTCAAGAGTCTGGAAACGCAGCTTGGACAGTTATCACAACGCCATGAAACCCGACCGTAGGGAAGGTTGCCAAGTAATACTATCCAAAATCCCCACATAGAAGAAGCAAAGCAAACGGATTCCGTAATCCCAGAGGAAGAACCACGGAGAAGGTCAGCCAGGCTCAAGAACAAATCAACGTATACCCAGAAACTGACCCTGGAAACTCCAGTTCGTGTACCCTTTCCTGGAAGGCTACAAGAAGAACCATCCAAGCTTGATTCCTTCAAACTTGATGGAAGATTCCTGGACACCATGTCCAAAGTTTCCAACCAGAAGAGATACATCCGAAGGCTTCTTTCTACAAAGGAGAGGATACCAGACTCTAACAAAATTCCACTGAGTGAAGAATGCTCTGCATTACTCAGAAACTCTCTACCACCAAAGCTAGGAGATACGGGCCGATTCGTTTTCCCGTGTTCAATCTACCAATCTGGAACCATTCATGCGCTAGCAGATTTAAGAGCAAGAATCAACCTAATCCCCTACTCTCTCTACAAGAGATTAGAGTTAGGAGACTTGTCACCAACTAAAATGACAATCCAACTTTCCGATCACACAATTCGATATCCTAAGGGCATAGTTGAGAACGTCTTGGTGAAAGTCGACAAATTCTTATATCCTACGGATTTCGTAGTAATGGATATTAAGGAAGACCTACACATACCAGTAGTGTTAGGAAGACCTTTCATGAATACGGCTAGGACTGTCATTGATGTGTACAATCAAACCTTGATCTTACGATCACATGGGAGAGCGTTACCTTCAAAATTGACCGACCAACCGATCTTTCTGGACAAGTAGAGATGTTTGCTATTTCCACCAGACGGATCACTTCCGATGACGAGTCTTCACCACCAGCCGATGATATCGAGATGGGTGTCGAATCACAGTCTGTAGACGACCCAGAAATGGAAGAAGAGGATCCTAGTGAAGAAATAGAGGAAGAGGAGGAATCTGGAGAGGAGGAGGAAATTGAAGACGTAAAAGAGACTGCGACAATACCCGTTCCAAGCATTAAGCATCATGAAGAGATAATGAGGCTTGAGACAGAACATCACAGTTTAATCATTCACTTCAAGAAGAAGACCGAAAAGGCTGAGGTTAAGGATATAGAAATTGATCCTGCAAGTGTTAAAGTGGAGAATCAGAATACTAAAGAAACCCGTTCATCAGACGTATCCTCAGAAGAACAATACACCGATAATGACGAGGTAGAGCAACATGAAGACATTTTGAATAACTCACACTCTCCAACCGAACCAGATCAAGGGGAGCCGGACTCTTCTTCAGATTGGATTCCGGTCATATCCATACACGCAGCCATGATAACCTTCATCAATGATACAGATGAATTCGAAGACATTCTCGAAGCCATTCGAAGATCAACCATTGATTTTTCGCTACGCTTAACAGAACGAATTATGGCTATCCGAGAAGAACACAACCTCTATCTCCAAAGAGAAGACAATGATGTTGAAATCCTAGAAGAACGCATTCAAGACTTTATCAATTCTCTTCACGATCATATTTACCAAGAAGAAAGGCAACGAGAGCACAATTCAGTGGTTCGCACTATTCTCGAGACAAGATTATGTCGAGATCAGAAGATCAATTACTCTAAGGTTTATAACGCCTTAGCCGGATCTGCACTTCTGTTCTCACGAAACCAACGAGCACTACTGACTCTCATCCGAAAGAATATAGATCTTTCCACCGGACGCCCGACTTATCACTCTGATTTGCAAATGATCGAGGATATTCACAGATTTTTTGCTCTCTTAGAAAGAGATAATTTCGAAAACACGCCAGACAGACTAGTAATTTACGTAACAATTGATCTCCATGCTGATCTGATTATCAAAGAATTACGAGACGTTGTTACGGAAGAAGCAAGACGAAACAATCCATTCTCTCATCTTGAACCAGATCGAGTCAACATTACCACCTATGTTACGAAGCAGCTATCACATATCTTCCACTAATCCACAGATCCTAGTTTCACATTTAAAGCTGGATGTCGGGATATATACTCAAAGACGGTGACATTAATGCTCGGGTCAGGATTGCTGTTCACTTCTTTTCAGCTTCGTCTTTTGACAAATCTGTGCAAAGCTACAGACTCCTACTGTGGAGATCACCGTTCAGAAGACTTCGAAATTCTAAAGATATAGTTTCTAACATTGTTTGAAGACCTTCGAAATGAGCATCCCATCAGAGAAACAATCACCACCAGCACTGCTTCTATGATTGACATTCATGGGTCAACCAACAGAGCCATAGATCATATTCTCATCGGACTTCAAGACTTATCAAGAGCCGAAACTGCGCACTACTTATCTTTCAAAAGATCTTCAAGAGAAGTACCGGATCTGCTACCACTATTGGTCCGACACTTTCTCAGGATTTATCCGCCAAGACTCGCATTCCCTCGAGAAGACCAAAATCACAACCATCAGCGAGGAAAGTTTGCTTTTTAAAGCATCACTACGGTCGAGCCAACGACCTTAAACAAAAGCGCTTCTCGGGAGGTAACCCGTGCAATAAAGTAGAGTAGAAGAATAAAGGATGACAAATGAGCCAATAAAGACGCAAGGATTGGAAATCAGCCGCATCTGCTAGGGGTATTTCGTTCTTTTCGCTACTAGCTCAAGATTCAAACTATGCCACATCCTAGCTTATCATTAAGTGTGGGTGTGGGATAACACCCGATTAAAATACTAGATAAATACTCCCAAATCTTCAACTAAAACTCCTAAGTGTGGGATATACTAGGAACATTGAGGACAATGTTCGTCTAAGTGTGGGATGTTGGTATAATCTTTTTATGCTGTATTAAAATAACCCATTACGAAGATTCCAAGTCTTTAAGCCAAATTTCAAAATTTTTGCAAAAGAAACCCTTTTCGAAAAAGTATTTTTGAAAATCTAAAATGTTTTTCAATAAAAATAAGGCTTAAGTAAGGTAAAAATCTTGTTAGGTTGAACCAAATCTCTAATAGAGCATTGCATGACTAAAGCATTATCGACCTAAATTAATTATGGTGAGGCACCCCAAATAAGACCAGCATTCTTCTTTAATGCTTCACTATTTTCCGTTGAGAGTGCCGATGTCTGTGCTCAGAATTGGAACTTGCTTTAGATCTACATCTCCAAGCGGCGAAACATGATTCGGTTGTAATTAAAAGAGCTAGCCATTTATCAAAAATAAGCCTTCCGCACCTCCACTACTTCTACTCCACCACCACATCCACATCATCTTTACTATTTACTCGAAAAATCCAGAAAACGAGATTCCTTTCGAAAACCGGATGTTATAAACCTCTCAAGTATCATGGCAAAAGGTCTTGAAAAAGTTTATCGGTAAAAAGTTTCTCGAGATGAAGTCTCTAAAAAAAATTGGTTCTGAAAAACAGGAGCAGAACTTAATAAGAGAAATGCCGAAGAAAACTCGACAAAAAATGATTATCAAATGAAGAAAAGTTCAAAAGTGCTTCTCAAAATACTTCAGCACTCCTATCTATCCGAATAAAAGTCTGTATACATTACCCTTTTATCTCACCCCTCAAAAACAACTTCACTACCACTCCAAAATTCCTTTTCCATCATTGAAAAATGACTATACAGCTGAGATTACTACCGTTCTAGCATTAGCAGCAAGGATTTGAGTCTTTATCAAGCCTATGATGATGGGTGCAGCATGACTGGTTATGAGTGTATTCATTTCTTAGATCTATAGGGAACCCTAAACACTTGAGTGATTTGAGTGACCCGTGAAAGCTAGCCTATGTCATGTAACCTCCTTGCATGCTTGCAGAGATAATTTCAATCCTAACATAGATGACTCACCTAATCTTTTTGCTCTTATAATAAAAGCAAACCGCTTAGGCTATTAGAAAAAAATGCCGAAAAGATTCTTAAGGAAATAAGAGTTTGCTTGAGGACAAGCAAAGTCTAAGTGTGGGATATTTGATATCGGCTAAAAAGTCAAGTTTTCACCCCGGTATTAAGGCCCAAAAACAAGAAAGATTCGAACTTTATCGGCAAATACCCACTTCTTCGGTTAGAATTGAAGAACAAGTAATTACGAAGATGGTGCAAAAAGAATCAAGAGAATCGGAGCTAAAACGAAGATTCTAGAGGGAAAACGGTGAAAGACAAGAAATCAAGTTACGATCCAGTGAATCAAGGCTGACCAGGCACAAAAACGGCCTGCCATACAGCTTTCCAAATGGCTTGCCAGTATGGCAAACGGCCTGCCAAACGGTCAGGCAAACGGGCTCGATAAACGGCTTGCCTAGCAAACGGCTTGCCAAATACGGCCAGCCAAATGGCTTGCCAGCCGTTTGCAGGCAAAATTCTTGTTTATTTAAAGGGTCTTTGTCATTCATTCCAACACATACTTCAATTCACTTCTTTATCTCTCTTGTACAATATTAGTCATACTCTCAAAGCCTTCGACTCCGTGCAGGAAACCTAGTACCCGGAGAAGAACGCCGAAGATTGTATTAGGATCGATCTGGAGTCTTGAAGTTGTCACTTTTGTATTCAGAACTCGTTTAATCTACTAGTACTTCTATCCCTTATCTTTATATAATATTTTTTATCATTATGTTATGTGATATTGTTACCATGATTAGCGAGTAGTTATCTTTAGTGTATTCTATGATGTAAGCAGTTATAATGCCGAAATAATATTATGGTTTGTGTATGCTGTTGAAATGCTTTCCGATTATGCTTTAAACTCAATCGCTTTTCCAACTAATAGAACGTAGTTATAGGCTCTGTTATTGGGAAGTCGCAAACCCCGATTCAAAGTACACTATCTGTGTCACCCCTTGGTAAGAGAAGTCTATTGGATACAACGTAAGATCGACTGAGGCACATCGGTTGTAGTAAGTCTATCAAGCTTTGGATTCTGACTGAGGAATCTTTCGTAGTGAAACATCTGACTAGACCCTTAGTACATTGTCGGTCCCATACCATGCTAGTGTAGTCACCAAGCATATAAACTTCGTACATGCACGCTGAAGCACAGCGATTGTTGTAAGCTGTACCTCTGCTAAGTAAGGCCATGGAACCCGGTTAGTGTTGACCAGTACACTGCACCATAACGCGGTCTCAAGCATTGCACCCCGCTTGAGGGATTCTTAGTTAATTAAGGAACTGTTTGTTTAGACACATAAAGGATTAGACAGTTAGGATAACCGAACGTGTTCATGGAAGTCAACTTGACTTGTCCATGGTGTTCTTTATGGTTGAACTCTTTTTTAAGGGCCTAACTATCTTTTAAAACCAATCATTAACGAAAGTATTGAAACACATCACGTCTCTTGGATATGGTAAACCATGTATTCTATTATTCTTAAGAAAGTTTAGACCATTGTAGAATGTTAATACGTCACCCAACCGAGTCGCTCAATTGGATGAGCCGTCTGAACGTGTATGCCTGTAGTCAGACTGCACGGGCGTCGGGGGTAAGGTATATTGCTGTCTATTCAGAATCTTCAAGCCTAACGCAGTACCCAGTGACATGTCGTATGACAGGGGCGTTTAGGACCAGTGTAATAAATACAAGGCCTCTGCCTATTCATGAGCCAGCATTCCATAATCTCGGCAGAATAACTGATGAAGTCATAGTATGCACTCACTTTAACCTTATATGAATTACGAATTTTATCGCATTTACTTTATCTGTCTTATAAATTAGAAAATCCTAAATAGGTAATCACTACTCCGTCTTAACTATCTTAGGATTAAATATAGGTTCGATTCTACTGATATCTCAAAAATACGACTCTAGGTCATACTTCCCTTACTTATAAGGAGTAGTAAGATTTAGGCCCCGCTAAATATAAATTTAAAACAGTACCCCTCCCTCGAGTGGCTGATCCTGGCGTGCCGCGGCCCGACGACACCGCGCGAATAAAAACCGTCCGTTTTGGCTATATCACTCCACTACCAGCAGACATTCGTACTCATTTTGATAGGACACTGGTGATCTCCATTTCTATGATTTAGTGGGTCCTTCTGGCAGAGTAGAATTACCATATCAATATCCTCCATCTTCCCCAAAGAAACATGATAAACATACAACTTGGGAAGATGAACGAGTTGCACGCAAGAAGCCTGATCCTAGAAAAATGAATCCAGATGAAAGGGAAACTTATAGGGTTAAGATTTCTGTTGATGAGCTACTTAGCATTCAGGCAGCAGGGAGAATAGAAAGAATTCACCAGATAAGAATGTTGTATCCTCCTCTTGATCAACAATTCTATATTGATGTTATGGATTGCAACATTGCTATTGGTGTGTTCTTAGCGAATAGTGGCCAAAGACTCCACAATGATAAGGAAAAAGGCACTCTTTTATGAGGCTGTGCAACTGGGCATAGATCTAAAATAATACTGTGATGCCCTAGTTACTGCTGAGGGCAGGGACTAGATTAACTCAGCACGTGCCCTGAACATCACTGTAAATGAATACATAACAAGTATTCAACTGGAAAGACAGAGAAGGGATGATGCTGAGTATGTAGAATGACTGAGGCTTAGGGAACAAGAAGCTAAACTGGCTGCTGATAGAAAACAAGAAGCTAAATCACTCAAATTAGCAAAAGCCATAGTTAAAGCTCAGTACAAAGTCTTTGATAGGCTTGAGGCTGCTGAGAAGGTACCTACAGAAGCTCCTGAAGAGACTGAACGAACAAGAGAATTAACTGATCATTTCTTCAGAAGCAGATATGTTGATGTGATGACCAAAAGATCTAACCCTGGTAAGATCATCAAGTGTCACAAAGGAATAAAAAGGACCTTCAGTATCAGCAGAGATAACAATGTGTATTAGAAAGTACACTACAGGGATTTGAGAACCTTTGGTTTTGATGAATGGATGGAAATGTTGCAGTACTTCATTGGTAAAGATCGAAGTAATCTCAGAGATACTCTGAAACATGAGTTACAAGACTTATTTGATAAAGTAGCCAAGTATGGGAATGCATCAGTAGTGAATGTAGAAGAAGTACTGGTTCAAAAGCCTAAAAGAAAGAAATCTATTGGTGATGGCCCACGTAGAAGAGATCCAATTATCTTACCTCCTCAAATACCTGTATTCAAGACGGAAGACTTGCCTGAGTTGTTTCCTGAAGCCTGGGCAGCAGTGAAGATTAAAGAAGAAGAGCTATTTGAGGATGAAAAGGAAAAAGAGGAGGATAAAGACAGATAGCCTTCTATTGTTAAAATTTTATCGTTTGTTCTTTCATAGTTCATTATACTACCTTGTAATTATTGTATATATTTCATATAATGAATGTGAAATGAGTTTATCTTCAAAATCATATCAATTTATAAGATATAGATAACTAAGCAAAAGATCCCAAAACAAACCTAAAAGGGAGAAATTTACTGCGTATTTTTATTAGGTTCCTTAGTGTTGGCTTTATAATTTTCTCTACATGTCATAAGTTTTGTCATCATCAAATATGGGGAGATTGTTAAGTCCTCAAAATAATTAAGAATTTAATTATGACAAAACAGCAATTATGTACACTAAAATGTTATGTGCAGCCAGCATAGGTTTAGTTATGTATAGACAACAATTGTTGTTGTGTCTAGTGTTTCAGTATGCTTCCTAGTCTACCAGCACAAGGTAGACAGTATTCTTCATTTAGCACAGGATGGGTGCCCAACAAATCATGAAGATCAAGTGACTCAGCATAGAAGAACTAGCATAGCTGGTAAGCAGCATACTACACGAAGACAGCTATGTTCCATTACAAACACAGTGGTTTCCTGAGTGGTCTACATCAATTGTACTATTCAACAGAAGTCGAAGACAAATTTGAACAAAAAAGGACACGTGTCGGTGGCTGACAAGTGACCTTACAAGATCACGATGGAATGCAGAAGTTTAACGCATGTGCAGACATGTGTAATACTTTGTCAATGCCTAGGGAACCCAACATTCTATTTGTTTATTCAAATAGTGGTGCCAAACCAAATTGGGGTGTTCCTTCAAATAGCTACCAAAGAGGAAATAAGAGAGCACACTCTCTGATGCAGTTGTCCCCACAAGTATAGACATCCTATGTACCAGTGGATAATAGAACAATTACATGGATAATAGGACTACGATAAATAGAAGTATCCACTATTATAATATTTAGTAGTGTGGGTTTATTTATTTAGAGTCCAAACTTGTAATAGCTTAGGATATCCTCGAAAGCTATAACTTAGGTATAATCTGTATCAACCAACTGTTATTCCGCCAAGAACAGTTGTAATTCTTTATGATTCATATCAATAAAGAATAACCGTTGAAAATTACCTTAGACTCTTATTTAAATTACTTGCTTGAATACTAAACTGTTATATCTGTTAAGATAATCAAAAGAATTGTATTCACCCTCCTCTACAATACTCATGTTGTTAATCAAGGGACCAACAAGTTAGCTAATGATCCATTGCTAGTAATGTTTTGAACTTAATTTTGATTATATAAGTTGTTGATCATTTGTAAGTGATTTTAAATGGGATGTGATTTATACTTCAACATGTTTGCATGATCTAGACAATCAATGAAAGGATTACAAGTGCTTATGTCCTCTAATTGGATTGTTTTCAAATTGTTCTTAGTCAAAACTAGTAGTGTTTAGTTTTCTTAAATGATTTTGATCACTAAAGGATTTCAAGTGATTTTAATCCAAGCACAATCTTAATGGCTTCTCATGATGCAACTTGATCTTGTAATTCTATGCTTATGTGAGTTTGCAAAATTTGACTTGATTAAGGTTTAGTAGTGATATTATATGTTTACTAGTTCAACAATAAATGTGATAACAATTGGGACAAAAAAGGGGCAATTCAAGCATAAGAGTGGATTAGGCAAGTTGACACTACTTAGTTATTTGATATCTTATCTCGTTATTTTGCTTTACTATTGCAAGTGTTAGTTGTCAGTTAAAATCAATCTAAAACCCCCCATAAACCTAGGACAATTATTAGTTACGATATTCAATTGACCTACTATCTTGGTACGAACTTGACTTGAATGCTTACATGAAAAAGTACTATGATGACTGAGTCCTAGTTGCTCTTTAATTGTGTGTGCTTATTGTGGTATTTGAATCTAGTTGTTATTTAAGATTCTTTGGTGTATACATCACACGAAACATCAACAAGTTAACATATGCACACAATGTTAACAACAAGAATGAGTTAACATATGCACTTTTAAATATAAATCACGTAACAGATTACTAAATATTATCAGTGAATTTTCATACCTGAATCAGTGTATTCAGTTTTGGCGTTTCCCTTTGCACATCCACGAACTACTCACTGTGAAAAAACCAATGATTAAAACAAATAAAAAACAATTGAAATTATTAGTATGATAATTAAAAAATATCAATTGAACATATCATACTTTTATTATTGAGCGATTGTATGAACAAATTTTTTCTTTCGAATGAACAATCATTGAATGCTTACAATGCAGATGTGCGCACTTAAAAAGTTTTTTTCAAGTTACAAGGATTTTTATAAAAAAATCGATCTAATTAGGGATTTTAATTTTAATCCATCAAAAAACGATTTTTATCATGATTAATTTGATCTGGAAACCGCTACCCTGATTTTATCAACTGCTTCTACGATTAGGTTTAACTTATACACTTATAGCATGCTCCGCCTTTTTTAAGTTTTCAGAAGTACCCTTTTAGTGTTGATTTAATATTTTTAAAATGATAAATATTACATTTAATCCCGACCATTAATCTAATCAAGCTAATGGTTTAAAATGATTCTTACAGTTCTCGCATTTTTCTTGGTTCTCATTTGAACCAACCTCATATATATATATATATATATATATATATATATATATATATATATATATATATATATATATATATATATATATATATATATATATATATATATATATCTGTGTGTGTGTGTGTGTGTGTATGTGTGTGTGTGTGTAGGGGGGATATATTAGCTGCAAAAATATGCAGCTAACTTCCTGCATATATATCTCTAAAACGTCGTCGTTAGGTATCCACGCAACTAAAAAGTTCCATTAAACTTTGAGTGTTTGACCGTACCCTTTCAACCTATCGTCGTTAGATGATGGAGTATAAAAGTAGCTGAGCGTAATAAAAATTGAAAATAGAGTTAATTATACCGCTGGTCCCCGTGGTATACTTAAAATTATATCGGTCGTTCTTATCTTTTAAAAATTATACTGAAAGTCCTTGTGGTTTTACAAACGCGTGGCGCTAGTCCAAATCCAACGTCAGTTAAGTTAGTCCATTAAATTAAGAAAATAGGGGGTAAATTGTAAAAAGGTTGAAAACATAAAGCCTTCTTCTAAAATATCAACACCACATTTGTTTGTAGGTAATTGTTTTCTTCTTCCATTAACCAGTAAAATATGGAACGGATGAAGATTATACCTTGGGATTACTAATTAATGTGGGTATATGATAAGATTATGATATATTTCATACAGTTTCGATTAAATATTGTTTTGCGGTTGATGATCGATACATTAGCGCTGAATAATTGACGCAATGTGAATTCAGTGAAAATCAAATACCGGACAAAACCCTAGGTTGGATAAGGTTTTCAAATTATTAAAATTGATTTCATTGTGTGTCATGTAATTGAAGATACTGAATCTCGATCTTGTAATTAATAGTTTGTTTCATTGATTAACCCCTAATTTATACACAATAATGCTTGTAATTCATAAATCGATTTCTTGACGCTTTATTGCATTGTGAAGACTACAGAAAATTCATACAAATCCCAGAATACAACTTTACACTCTAGTTGTTTGACTCAAGACCAAATTTTAGTGTTCACTTTGATGGTATCTTTACAGTTTATCCCTTTTATCTTAATTTAACGGACTAACTACTGATAATGTTAGGGTTACATGGAAGAAGAAGAAGATTACTTACATGCAAATGTGTTACTGATTAATTTTGAAAGAAGGTTTCGTGTTTTCACCTTTTTTACAGTTTGCCTCCTTTTATCTTTATTTAACGGACTAACTTGACTGGAGTTAGGTATCGGACCATCGACAGGCGTGAATTAAATGATGAGGTTTTTTTCATTATCTTTATTACATACAGATTTTAATTTTGTAGATCTCAACTCAATCTCAAAGTGGCTTTTTATTATCAAGGGTTTTCAGACATAGATCCAGAAAGTAACATCTGAGTGAAAAGCAAAAGGATTTTTATGTTTTCCTTTTACGTTGAGGTTGCTGGGTAATGGTAATGAGGTATTGAATTATTTTAGGTTTTATGAAGCAATGAATCGAAGATAGGGTAAATTTAAGTTGAATTGAAGGGAGGGTTTTGGATTTAAGATTTTGGGTATTTTTGATTTTTGAGGAAATTTGAGTTTGTTGATGAATTTGAGTTTTGTGAAGATGATGGAGGGGAAAATTCCCTCGCATGTCTGGCACTTGACTTACATTTAACAAAGAAATTTAATGTCTGTTAAACGAAGTGATCATTCTTGCAAGATTTGTAAACATGACTATACGTGCAAAAAAAAAAAGGTTTAGCGACTATACGTACAAGATCATACAAACTACAGGGATTATCCGTGTAATTATGTCAAAATATACTCGTATATAACATATTTTTAACGCACCATTTATTTATTATTACATGTAGGGGTGTGCATGGTACGGGAAGAACCGAAGACCGTACCGAACAGAACCGATTTCGAACCGAACCGAGTTTTTTCAGTCCGGTCCTTGGTCCTTGCTTCAAATTGGAATTCGGGACGGAACCGAACCGAACAAGTTTAGTCCGGAACCATACCGCGCACACCCCTAATTACATGATTTAGCCCTTATGAATCAAATGTTATTAGTGTTATACAAACTTTATTATCATGCAATTAATAACTATGTAATATTTATTATTATTATTATTATTATTATTATTATTATTATTATTATTAGAAGTTTTCTAATTTTTATGCGTTATTAAACAATAATTTTTTTGTTAGGGAAAAGAAGAAGAAAGAGAGAGAATGAGAGAGAGAATGAGAGGGCAATTTAGAGAGAGATTTCCGGCAAGGTTTTTCGAGCGTTTTCAGGCGAGATCAAACACGAGAGATGTGAGGACTTTCCATTCAAGGGGCACGATTAGAGATAGGGTTTTCTACAAGGATAGCTCTGAGGGCAACTTTTCGAGGGTTAACTCAAATCGATGGACATCTTACATGTGCTTTAAATTTCCTGAAAGCTGGGAAGTGGTGGATCTATGGAGATTATTCAAACAATATGGAGCTTTAAGAGATGTATACATGGCAAGAAAGAGACTCAGAAACAGACTACGGTTCGCTTTCATCAGATTCGAACAAGTTCATGATAAAGACAGGCTATTACAAGTACTATCAAATATCAGAATCAAGGGTGAAACGTTATGCGTGTTCAGGGCAAATCAAAGATCGGAACAAAAGCAACATGGCAGCAGAACAAACTATGAAGAATCAAAAGACTGGAGTTATAAGGACGAAAGACATGGCAGATGGAGTAATAATGCTGGAAGAGATGAAAGGTACTACGATGAAGTGGTCAGAGGAAAGCATTCGGAGGATCTTAGAACTAAACTTTCGAGTAAGAAGAAGGAAGATGGGAAACAAACTGTTGATCTTAGGGATAAATTAAGAAGTAAAAAAGTTGAAGCCGAAAGGGATGACCTGAGATCTAAGCTAAGTATTAAAAAAGATTTGGGTGGTGAAGATGGTAGAGGTACTCCTATGGATGGTAAAAAAGATACAACTAGAGGGGACAGTGGAGGAGACACAAGACATGGTCAGTACAAAAATAATCAGCAAGAGAAAGGTATTGAAGATGGAAAATTAGTTGATATTATAGATATATCACCTAATGCTTACCTCTTCGGTAAAACATTAATTGGTACAATCAGAGAATATGTTTTATTGGATCAAATTGAAGCTCTATGCAAGGTGGAAAACTTTGGGGTCAAAAGTGTTAAGTACTTGGGAGATTTGGAGATCATGCTCATAATGGATTCGGAGAAATCGGCAGCAAATGTCATAAACAATAAAGATCATACTATTACAAATTGGTTTACAAAGTTAATCTTGTGGGATGAGGGATACTGGCATAGAAAGAGGCTTGTATGGATCAATGTAAAGGGTGTTCCAGCTACTTGCTGGATGAAGAGCACTTTCGAATTGGCTGCCAATCGCTGGGGCGAAGTGATGAGAATGGAGAATTGCGAAATCTTAGAAGATGAAAATCAAAACTTAGTGGTTGGAAGAATACTTATTAGGACTGAAAGTGAAGTGATGATTGATGGATATGTAAAAATGGGTCATGAAAATAAAACCTTTTTCGTTCATGTAATTGAAGACACAACTGACATAGTAGGTATTGAATGGGAAAAGGAGAATGGCACAAATATTCCAAGTGATTGGGAAGAAGCTGTAGATGATCAAAGAGATAAAAATGTGCGTGATGATGAATCTGATGATGAAGACGATAATTTTTCGGATGATTCTATGGAGTTTATTAATGATACATTCGATGTTCATGATTCTCCCCTGGCCAAAGAAAAGAATGGGGGTAAGACTCAAGAATATGCCGATGACAATATCGGAGATAATACTCCGGCCGATGATGCTCCGGTCGGCGAGAATGGTGGTAACGGTTTAATCCTTGAAGACCAACAGTCAACTTGTTCAGTGGGAGACAAACAAACAAAAGCGCATTGGAAAGAGGAGACTTTTATTGATAAAATGGGAAACATAGATAATGATGTTAATGGCAATGATAACGTGAATTCAGAAAAGGTTGCGCATGATTCAAGTTATAATATCGAGGGTAACACTTTTGATTTTAATAGGGTGGTAGAGGACACGGTCGGGTCAAACAGGCCTAACTCAAATTATTCAGGAGGAAAATGCGGGGTTAGAAAGGATTGGGCCTAATGACGCTAATGGGCTAGAAGGTACAGGACATAATGGGACTGTAGGTACAAGACAAAATGATATTGGGCTGGTTGAAGCAAAAAATGTTGAATTAGATGGACCTGAAAACGATGGGCTTAAAAACGATAGGCCTGGAAAAGAGAAACAATATGTTGGGCCTAAAAATAAATCACCCATGTGTGGTTTCATGAATGAACCAAATAACGACAGTTCAATAAACAATGGGATCAAGAGGAGCAAAGCTGTTTCGACACCTAAACCTAAAGGTAAAGATAATCAAAGCCAATCAAGATCACTAGAGAAGGAGAATTATTGGAAAGCGGTCGGTAACTGGCGTGCATCATCAAAAATAAGATACGCGAAATCGATTGCTAGAACCCCTCATGCCAAACGCAAAGGAATCACCCGGGACAAGGGCATTGAAATCGAAATCAAGAAATCAAAAAATACAAAATCAAGCACTTCAAGACAAAATATTGGAGGTAAATCAAATTCACACTCCGAATTCGAAAAAAAAAACCCGGAACATGAAAAGAAATCAAAAAGTTCAAAGAAAAATTGTAGCTCTTCCAGCAGCTCGCTTGGAAATGACGATCTTAAAAAGTTTGGAGAAGAATTGGGGCTGCGCTGGCCTGGCCAAGGAAATCAATAAGGTAATGTTTTTTTATCGTTTTCGAACTTCTTCTCTATCCATGAAGATTATGTCGTTAAATGTGCGTAGTTTGAATCAAGAAGGGAATTTCGGGTGGGTTAAAAGCCTGTGTTTTTCTGAGAGGCCGAACATCGCTGTGTTTCAAGAAACAAAATGTCACGAGATTAATTCGATTTGGTTAGAGCGGTTGTGGGGATCCTGTAATTTTGACTTTATTCAGAAGCCAATGGCGGGTAAATCAGGGGGCCTGCTCACTATTTGGGATTGTAGCTGTTTTGAGGTTTTTGATCAGATCATTGAAGAATTCTTTATTGTGATAAAAGGAAAATGGAAAGGATCGGGTCGTGAATCAACAATTGTGAATGTATATGGGCCGCATAATGATAGAGATAAAAATAGATTGTGGTGTTTGTTGGAAGGGTTGATTTCTAGTATTGACACAGCGTGGGTCATATGTGGGGATTTCAACGAGGTTCGAGACCAAACTGAGAGATTCAATAGTGTTTTTCATGAATATAGAGCGGTTGGTTTTAACAATTTTATTGTGAACACTGGTCTCATTGATGTTCCTTTAGGGGGTCGCAAGTTTACGAGATTGAGTGAAGATGGGTTTAAATTTAGTAAGTTAGATAGATTCTTGGTTTCAGAGAAATTTCTTCATCTCTGGAACGATCTCTCATCGGTGGATTTAGAAAGAAAATGGTCGGATCACTGTCCAATCATTTTGCGCGATAATTTTCATGACTTTGGCCCTAAACCTTTTAGGGTGTTCGATGAGTGGTTTAGTATGGAAGGAGCAGAAGATGTGGTTATTGAAGCGTGGAACTCAAAAGTAGAAGGGAATAGATTAGACTGTGTTTTCCGAAATAAGCTGAAGAACGTAAAATTTGCTCTAAGAAATTGGAGCAAAGACAAGTTTGGTAAGATTGACAAAGAGCTTGCTGAACAAGAATCTGCTGCTGTAAAGTGGGAATTAGAAGCTGAAAAAAGATCTCTTTCTGAGTCTGAACTGGCAGCATGGAAAGAGGCGAGAAAACAGTGGTTTGAATTAGAAAAAGTCAAGGCGGGTATGGTGAGACAAAAAGCGAGAATCAAATGGATCACCGAGGGAGATGAAAATTCTAAATACTTTCACTCGATAATTAAAAGAAGACAAGCGAAAAACAATATTAGAGGCATAACAGTAAGTGGGGAATGGGTGGAAGATCCGGTAGTAATAAAGGATGAGGTGTTTAGATATTTCAAGAAACGTTTTGATGATGAGCAGAATGTCAATCCTGTCATCGATAATTTGGTAACTTGTAGGTTGTCGGATGATGAGGTTTTAGCACTTGATGCTCACTTTAATGAAGACGAAGTGTGGGACGCCATAAAAGATTGCGGAAGTTCAAAAGCCCCGGGCCCGGATGGTTTTAATTTCAAGTTTTTCAAGAAGTTTTGGTGGTTATTAAAAGACGATCTAATGAAGGCTGTTCGTTGGTTTTGGCAGCGGGAGGAAATTTCTTTGGGATGTAACTCTTCGTTCATATCCTTAATCCCTAAGAAGTCTGATCCTTTATGTCTTGGAGATTTTCGACCGATTAGTTTAATAGGTAGCTATTATAAAATTGTAGCTAAACTATTATCTAATCGGCTAAGGAAAGTAGTTCCGAACCTTATTGGGGAGGAGCAAAGCGCTTTCATGAAGGGTCGTTATATTCTAGATGGAGCGTTGGTTGCAAACGAAACGATCGAATATTTGAGAAACAAAAAAGAAAGGAGCATAATATTTAAAGTGGACTTTGAAAAGGCATTTGATAATCTTCGGTGGGACTTCTTATTCGATGTGATGAATCATATGGGCTTTAGCCAAAAATGGAGAAATTGGATATGCGCGTGTTTAAAGTCGGCCACGGTTTCGGTTCTAGTCAATGGCTCTCCAACAAATGAATTCCCGTTAAAAAAGGGTGTTAGACAAGGTGACCCATTATCTCCGTTTCTCTTCATAATTGCAACGGAAGGGCTCAGCTTTCTCACGAAAATGGCAATCGAAAAGAATTTGTACCAAGGTGTCAATGTGGGTTCGGACAACGTTTTGGTATCTCACTTGCAATATGCAGATGATACTATGTTTTTCGGGAAATGGAGTCGAAGAAACGCTCAAAATCTTATAAATATTCTCAAATGCTTCGAGTTGGTTTCAGGGCTCAAAATCAATTATCATAAAAGCAACATTTTTGGAATTGGAGTAAATAAGACGGACACTATATCCATGGCTGACAGTCTCGGGTGTAAGATGGGTGAGTTTCCGTTTACTTACCTAGGATTACCAATGGGGACAAAAATGAATAGAATGAAGGACTGGCAACCGGTCATCGAGAATTTCAAGAAAAGGCTCTCGGAGTGGAAAGCACGTAATTTGTCTTTCGGTGGTAGATTAACTTTAGTAAAGTCGGTTCTCAATAGCTTGCCCTTGTATTATTTCTCGCTCTATCGTGCTCCCGTGTGTGTGTTAAAAGTGCTTGAGAGATTGAGACGAAATTTTTTTTGGGGCGGGTCGGGTGATAACTACAAATTGGCTTGGGTTAAGTGGGAAAAATTGCTTGTTCCTTATGATTCGGGGGGGTTAAATATCGGGTCTCTTCAGGGTAAAAATATGGCATTGCTTGGCAAATGGTGGTGGCGTTTTCTTACCGAAAACAACTCCTTTTGGGTGAAAATTATCTCAAGTATCCATGGGTCAAATGGGGGACTGTTTTCTATGCATGATCCCATTCGGTCTAAGGGTACTACTTGGCATAAAATTCTTGTAACAGGTCAGGAAATAGATCGTGCAGGCATCTGTTTTACAAAGTCCTTTTCCAAGTGTATTGGGGATGGCTCGAGCACACTATTCTGGGATCATCCTTGGCTTCATGGGATAATATTGAAGGATAAATTTCGAAGATTGTTCAGGCAAGAAACTGTGAAAGACGTTCGGGTATGTGATCGTGTTCAATGGACTGGTAACAGTTGGAGGCAAACTTGGAGCTGGAACAGGAATCTGTTTGGAAGGGAACTCGGGGAGCTGCAAGAAATTACTAACATGGTTGACTCTCTGACAAAATATGACAGGACAGAAGACGTTTGGGAATGGAACCTTTCGAGCAAACATTCTTTCACAACAAAAGAGCTTACCAAATTAGTCGACAATAAGCTGCTGACTCAATTTTTTTGCAACTTGAAGACAAATCGTAACGCGTTGATCCCGAAAAAAGTAGTGATTTTCAATTGGCGTGCAGCTCTCAAGAGACTTCCGGTAAGACTAGAGCTTGATAAAAGAGATGTGGATCTTGACTCGGTAAGATGTCCATTGTGCAACGAGGGTTTAGAATCGGTTGATCATAGTTTATGGGATTGTAAAGACGCGAAAGAGGTGTGGGGCAGGATTTATAAATGGTGGAATAACGACAACCTTCAAAATAACTCTTTCGAGGATATTTTTAAAAGAAATTTTATCGGGGCAAAATCTTCGTTAGGTCATCAAATTTGGCAAGCGGTAAAGTTCACTACTAGCTACCTAATTTGGAAGAATCGAAATTCGATGGTTTTCAACAAGAAAAAATGGAATGGTCCGATTGCGCTAAACGAGATTCAAGTGAGAAGTTTTGATTGGATTTCAAGACGTATTCGCAACAAAAAAATCGATTGGCTCATGTGGCTTACGAATCCTAGCACTTATGGGGAGTTGTAGCTTGTTTATAGTTGTTCCGCTGCTAGCTCTGCAGCCTTTTTTTTTTTTTTCTTTAGTTTTCTTCTCTGTTCCTCATTTGTGCTTTGGTTTTTGTTGGTGTTGGTAGGAGTCATTTTGTGCTCCTGTTGTACTCTGGTTTTCTAGTTTATTTATATATAGTTTTTTTGGCTTGCTTTTCAAAAAAAAAAAAGTTAGTTTATGCATAAAAATTGATACAATTTGATGGTTGGTGTTAGTTATTTTTAAGGGGTGTGTTGCTAATTTGGATGTACAGTTAAATTAAACACTTAATTTTTTAGAGATAATCTTTAGAGTTGTCCTAACAATTTTATTATTATTATGATTATTATTGTTATTGTTATTATTATTATTGTTAACTAGTAAAATTGGCCCGCGCGATGTCGCGGGAACTTTCGGGTTGCATATTCATAGTTAACGTAGCGTTATGTATTTACAAAAGTAAAAACGTTTTGCTGCAAGTGTTTTTAGATACACGTAGTTAGTACCTAGTATACCTAACGTCAGGAAGATTGCGTAGAAAAAAGAAAACAGAACCATCGATATGATGTAGTTAGTTTGGGTAGTTTATTATAGGTGTATGTATATGTATTGAAGATAGTCTGAGGTATTTAGCATTTTTTTAGAAGTGTCCGTTTCCCATATAGTTAGTCCCGTTGTGTTCGTAAGATTTTTTTGAGTTGAACGGTGGGTTCGGATGAATCTAACGCGTGGCGAGCAGGAAGATATGTCCCGTTGAAAATTTGAGTGAAGTTTGGTTAAGTTTTGTAAATAAAATAATAACTTTACGTTTTGTACTCCTGATTTGGGGGGTGAACTTGAAAGTTGCATTAAAGTTTAAGGGGTGAATTTGTTTTTTTTTTTTTTTTTTTTTTTTTTTTTGCATTGTCGTTTGCCAAGTTAGGGGGTCCCAAACGACCAAAACCCCCATGGAAATTAGTATGTAGAGGTAACAAGTTGGGCGACCTGGCTTTGCGCCGGTTCTTCACCCTTGATTAACATTAATTACATAGCTACTTATTGAGAAAGTAATTATTTATCATTTTTTTTCGTTTTGTCGAGGAAGGACCAAAAATAGTTATGTGATTGATTTGTAATAAGCGTGAAAGTAATTATTCATCATATTTTGTTTTACTTTTAGTCTTGTCGAGAGAAAAGATCCAAATGCTCAATCAATAAAGTGAGACGTACATTAACGATTGGTACAAACTATTTAATAAATTAGAAATAACTATTTATATAATATATATATATATATATATATATATAATAACAATAAAACAGTTATTAAAAAAGAGTTACGTAGTTAATTTATAATAAAAAAAAAGTTAAACAATAATAAAGTGGAAAATTATGTAATTGACTTAATAATAATAATAATAATAATAATAATAATAATAATAATAATAATAATAATAATAATAATAATAATAATAATAATAATAATAATAATAAAATAGTTATTAAATAGGGAAAATTATGTGATCGATTTATAATGAATGAGAAGTTTAGAGGCTAAATTATAAAATGCGAAAAGTTTTGGTAAGTTTATAAAATGTATAAAGTTAAGTAGTATAAATAGTGTGTTTGAATTGTAAAGAAATAAGAAGTTGGGGGTTGATTTGTAAAACTTGTTAAATTTACTATTCATTTGTTGTTTGTCTTTTAATAGTTATTAAATAGGGAAAATTATGTGATCGATTTATAATGAATGAGAAGTTTAGAGGCTAAATTATAAAATGCGAAAAGTTTTGGTAAGTTTATAAAATGTATAAAGTTAAGTAGTATAAATAGTGTGTTTGAATTGTAAAGAAATAAGAAGTTGGGGGTTGATTTGTAAAACTTGTTAAATTTACTATTCATTTGTTGTTTGTCTTTTAGATGTATAGAGTAATACAGTAGTTGGGCTACCTGGCTTTGCGCCGGTTCTTCACCCTTGATTAACATTAATTACATAGCTAATTATTTATCATTTTTTTTCGTTTTGTCGAGGAAGGACCAAAAATAGTTATGTGATTAATTTGTAATAAGCGTGAAAGTAATTATTCATCATATTTTGTTTTACTTTTCGTCTTGTCGAGAGAAAAGATCCAAATGCTCAATCAATAAAGTGAGACGTACATGAACGATTGGTACAAACTATTTAATAATATAGAAAAAACTATATATATATATATATATATATATATATATATATATATATATATATATATATATATAATAACAATAAAACAGTTATTAAAAAAAGTTACGTTGTTAATTTATAATATAAAAAAAAAAGTTAAACAATAATAAAGTGAAAAATTATGTGATTGATTTAATAATAATAATAAAATAATAATAATAATAATAATAATAATAATAATAATAATAATAATAATAATAATAATAATAATAATAAAAAATAGTTACTCCCTCCGTCTCATTCCAATAGTCCACAGACAAAAAATACGCAGTTTTAGGAAATCCCACTAACTTCATTTCTCCATCAATGAAATATCTTCTCTCTCCAGATCCACCAATGAAATATCTTCTTTCCTTTCTATTTATGGAAGTGGACTATCAGAATGGGACAGCCCAAAATGGAATACTGCCCTATTGGAATGAGATGGAGGTAGTATTACATAGGGAAAATTATGTGGTCGATTTATAATGAATGAGAAGTTTAGAGGCTAAATTATAAAATGCGAAAAGTTTTGGAAAGTTTATAAAATGTATAGAGTTAAGTATTATAAATAGGGTGTTTGAATTATAAAGAAATAAAAAATTGAGGGTTGATTTGTGAAACTTGTTAAATTTACTACTCATTTGTTGTTTGTCATGTTAAATTTACTATTCATTTGTAGTAATAATAATAATAATAATAATAATAATAATAATAATAATAATAATAATAATAATAATAATTGTTATCAATGTGATTCATGCATTGCACAAATTTGCTTGAGATATTAGTGGTGAATACTCTTTGCACCTTAATTAGTTACTATCGGCCATATATTATAAATATATAATATCAATTCTATATACAATATGAAACCTACTTCTCAATCCAAAACACTAAATCATGATACACGATGGAAATTTATTTTTTGTTATTTTCATTTTGGCTAGTTATATTATCAAGCCTAGCTCTAGTTGTCCCTTTCTAATACCAAAGTGGACCATTTCTATTAATAACCAACTTGATGATGATGTTGTGGTTCATATAGTGTCTACGGACCATGATCTTGGAAATCATACAATTACTTCAGGTAGCGATTATCAATGGACATTTTGTGAGAAAATCTTTGCAACTTCTCATTTTCATGGTTACTTTTGGAAGGGCAAAAAGCAACAATCTTTAGCTTTGGCTGATCGAAAAATCATGGACCTTTGTCGAAGTGAGTATAGCATTGGTAGTGTTTGTTATTGGGTAGTCATGTCTGATGAATTTTATGTTTCACCTACTAATGAACCGTTTCCGAGTGGTTGGGAGAAAAAGAAATCGTGGTAATAGAGTGTGTGTATTTTCCTAAATTTCAAGTTTTTCCCTGTCAATATACCCAAGACGTACTAGTTCATATATATATATATATATAACGAAGCTATATTGGCATGATTCTAAATTGTAATTTAGTTTTTCCTTTCTTTAGGCGATACAAAAACTAAATACTAAATAACCAAATGGGGACCTACATAAAAAAAATGAAGCCCCAAAAACATAAAACAATAACATACGAGCTCATCTAGAACGAAACTTAAACCTAGAGCTCACAACAAATACGAAGGTACAAGTATCCCAAAATAATAAACTATATACCTAAATAAAGAGGGCATCTAATCAAGCAGACATCAAAGGATTATACACCATCTACGTCTCGTAAAACCACTAACCCGAAACCTAACGAAGACCCCCGACCAAAATCAAACGTCTTTAATAAAAATAAAAAATTTCTTAAATCTTAATCTCCTTTTCATGGACCGGTCTTTTATTTCTTTGCTTTTAGTCATTGCTTTGGACATATCGATTGAATTAATAGGAATGACATCGACCTTTATCGAACCCATTTCTCGCATCATTTTATCAAAGGCGACGATGGGTGAATTCGAGACCCTCGAACTCGAACCCTCGGTCACGAGTTTTTTGCCACTAGACTTATCAAACTTAGATGCCATGAACGCGAAATCAACATGTTGGAAAAATGATCTGATGAGTCAAAGGGTTTTGCAGGAGTTAGAGTCTGGAGTCCTAGAGTCTGAAGTTGCAGATTTTGATAAAGTCAACGTTTTGATTACTTGATGATTAAGCTATGAAAAATTCTGGAGATTTGTTTAAATATTAAGAAGATTGTGTTTTGATTATGTGTTATCTCTAGAAGATAAACTTTGCATTGTTTAGAATATTTGTTAGTTTTAAGTTTATCTTTTCATAAGTTTTAGTCAAGTAGTTTAGGAAACCAAATCTTCAAGATTTGGTTTAACTCTGTATAAATAGGGGTACGGTTCATTATGATGATGTATCTTTTTGCACGAAATACTTTGTCTTTCATATATTTTCAATTCGTGTTCTCTCAATTGTCTGTTCTTATAATTCATATTCATTGTTCTATTGAGAGTCTGGTGTTCATAGTTGAATACTGTGAACTAATAATTAGTATCAGAGCGGGAAAGGTGTAAATCCTATCTCGGTGATCTTTAAAACGATCCATATTTTTCTTATCAGTACTATTACCACTCCAGATATGGCTGTAATTGAAAGGGATGGTGGTTCTAGCAAGTTTGAGGAAGATCTGAAAGCTGTTGAGAAGATGGATAAGGACTCTACTTGCAATAAAGCTTCTGCCTATAAGGTACAAAACTTTGTGAATTATCTTGATAATGAAAAAGTGTGTTGCTTGACTTTAAGTGGTGCTTAGAAGATATTGATAGGTTAAGAACACAAATTTTTGATCTTAAAAACATCATCGAAAACAAAGATGCTAAAATTAAAGAATTAAAAGAATGTGAGGCAGAACTTGACACCTATAAAATGGCATACACAGAAGAAACAAAAAGGTTAAATACTGAATTAGGAAGATCAATTAAAAGGTCAAAATATTATGAAACAATTTGTAAATCTTGGTGTGTATCTTCCAAAAAGAATTCTGATGCTATTGCCAAACAAATTCCAAGTGATGTCAAGGCTATACTAGGTGAAAACTACATATTAAACAATAATGTGGAAGTTGATCCTAGTGTATTCAAACCTGACATTTTACCTGACACTTTTGTAAAATTTGATGGTGACAAAAAGATTTTAACTAATGCATTTGTAAGATCATTAGATCCTGTTGAACCTTCAGAGACTATAATACTAGAATGCAGAAATCCACTAGAGTCTGAACTCTTGAAATCCTTAGACTCTAACAGTTTAGTCTCTAAAAGTGAAAGTGTATGTTCTGACCTAGAGTCTGACACCCAAGAGTCAAGTAGCAAAAGTGATTCTGAATCATCCTCTGATAGTGACACTTGTCCAGATCCAATAAGGTCAACTAAAAGAAGGTCAAAACAAGCAAAGACTATCCAAAAACTCAAAAGGAAAATTTCAAAACTCAATAAAAAAATCAAGAGTCAAGAAAAACCTTCAGTTAAGAGAACATTTTGTTTTCCTAAGAAAATTGAGAAAGAATGGAAACCCAAAGTTTGTGAAAATAAAAGTGTCTTAAAATCTGTTAAGGACAAGTTGATTTGGATTGAAAACAAAGCTTTTGTTTGGAGAGTGAAGAGCACTCCAACTGAACCCACTGAAAAGTGGGTTCCCCTTAAAAACTAACCATTTTCTGTTGTTTATGTCTTGTGTAACAGGGTAGCATGTGGTATCTGGATAGTGGTTGCTCAAGACACATGACTAGATGCAAAGAGCATCTTGTAGGGTTTGTTGAAGAAAAAGGTCCTTCTGTAAGATATGGTGATAATTCAGTTGCAAAGACTATTGGTTATGGTACTGTTAAAGCTGGAAGTGTTTCATTTAAGAAAGTTGCTTTAGTTGAAGGGTTGAAGCATAATCTGCTAAGTGTGAGTCAAATTGCTGATGAAGATTGTGAGATCAGATTAAGAAAGAAAGCTGGTATTATTTATGATCCTAAAGGAAGACCAACACTTGTAGCCTGGAGATTTCAAAATGTGTATATGCTGGATCTAGATTCTGTTGATGTTGGAATTGAAACATGTCTGTATTCTCAGACTGTTCCTGAACTTAATTGGCTCTGGCACAAAAGGTTGTCTCATCTCAATTTCAAAAACATTAATGAGCTTTCCAAAAAGAAGCTTGTTAGAGGTTTGCCTCAACAATCTTTCAAGAAAGATAAACCTTGTTCTGCTTGTATTATGGGTAAACAGACCAAAACAAAGTTTCTCTCAAAAACTCTAGCTACTATTAGTGATCCACTTCATATGCTACACATGGATCTGTTTGGTCCAATGAACACTAGTAGTCTGGGTGGGAAAAGATATACTCTGGTAATTGTTGATGAGTATTCTAGGTTTACTTGGGTTATTTTCTTAGCTGCAAAAAGTGATGCTCCTGAAGAAATCATCAATTTAATCAAGAGAGAGCAGGTTCAAAAAGGTGTTCTTGTTAAGCAATTGAGAAGTGATCATGGCACTGAGTTCAAAAATGTTACTTTAATTGACTTTTGTGAAGAGTCTGGAATTGGTCAAAATTTCTCTGCTGTTAGAACTCCACAACAAAATGGAGTTGCTGAAAGAAGAAATAGAACACTTATCGAAGCAGCCAAAACTATGCTATGCCAATCAAATGTTGCACTCATATTCTGGGCAGAAGCTGTTAATACAGCTTGTTTTACTCAAAACAGGTCCTTGATTGTGAAGAAACATGGCAAAACTCCCTATGAGTTATACCATAAAAAGGTGCCTACTATTCATTATTTCCATGTATTTGGGTGTAAGTGCTATATTTTAAATCAAAGAGATCAGCTTGAAAAGATGAGGCCAAAATCTGATGAAGGTGTGTTCATGGGATATTCTTCTGTATCTAAAGCTTATAGAGTATATAATCAGAGGAGAATGAAGATTGAAGAATCCATTAATGTTTCTTTTGATGAAAGTTCCATAGAAATGGATCAGTCATCCAGCTCTGAGCAATCTGCACTTGGTGAATTGTCAAATTTAATTTCTGGAAACAGTGTTCAGACTCTGGATTCAGAGTCTGAGTCAGATGAACCTGATTTGTCTGGGTTGAAAAATAATTCTGCAGATAATTCTCATACAGAAGAATTTCAACAAGAAGATGAGCCTGTTGTTATTCAAGAAGGTGATCAATCACCTAATAACACCTTGGTTCCTGTTGTTCCTATCAGAAAATCTTCTAGAAACATAGTTCCTCCAAAGCATCTTGAAGATTATGTTGTAGATCCTACTGGGTTGCCTAAACCTGGTTCTTCTCAGACACCTGTGTCTGACTTTGCCATTGCAAACTATTGTTTCTTTTCTAATTTTCTTTCACTCATTGAACCCAAAGAAGTAGATGAAGCATTGGCTGACAATGATTGGGTTGAAGCTATGACTGAAGAGTTGACAGAGTTTGAAAGGAATGATGTATGGGAGTTGGTTCCAAAACCTGATGGTAAAACTGCAATTGGTACTAAATGGGTTTACAGAAACAAGGTTGACAAAGATGGTATTGTGGTTAGGAATAAAGCAAGGTTAGTGGCTCAAGGGTATAGACAAGAAGAAGGTATAGACTATGATGAGACATTTGCTCCTGTTGCTAGAATTGAAGCTATTAGATTGTTTCTGGCATATGCTTCAGATAAAGATTTTGTGGTGTTCCAAATGGATGTAAAGAGTGCTTTTCTAAATGGTAAATTGCAAGAAGAGGTTTATGTGAAGCAACCTCCTGGTTTCAAGAGTAAGAAGTTTCCCAAGCATGTCTTCAAGTTGAAGAAAGCTTTGTATGGTCTGAAGCAAGCTCCCAGAGCCTGGTATGATACTTTGTCAACATTTCTTCTAGAAAAGAAATTTTCTAGAGGGGCTATTGACAAAACTTTATTTATCAAAAAGGACAAAGGTGATGTGTTACTTGTTCAAATTTATGTTGATGACATTATTTTTGGGTCTACTAATCCACTTTTGAGAAAATGGTTTTCTGACATAATGTCTAAAGAATATAGAATGAGTAATTTATGTACTTTAAACTATTTTCTTGGACTTCAAATAAAACAGAGTCATGAGGGTATTTTTATTAACCAAAGTAATTAAATTTTTGATATGTTAACTAAGTTTGGTTTTAAAAATTGTTCCACATTAAGAACTCCAATGAGTGTTTCTGAAAAACTTGATAAAGATGAGTCTGGAAAACCCACCTGTCAATCAACCTATAGAGGTATGATTGGATCTTTGTTATACTTAACTGCTAGTAGACCTGATATAATGTTTGCTACATGCCTTTGTGCACGTTACCAGTCAGATCCTGGGGAGTCTCATTTTAAAGCTGTGAAAAAAATTTTTAGGTACTTAAAAGGTACCCCTAACCTGGGTCTTTGGTACTCCAAAGACTCGGGGTTTGATCTAATTGGTTACACAGATGCAGACTACGCAGGTTGCAAATTAGACAGAAAGAGCACTTCTGGTGGATGTCAATTGCTAGGTGGAAAATTGGTCAGCTTTTCTAGTAAAAAGCAGAATTCTGTGGCCACTTCCACAGCAGAAGCTGAATATGTTGCTGCAGGAAGTTGCTGTGCTCAGTTATTTTGGATGCAACATCAACTTTTAGATTTTGGGTTAACATTGACCAAAACTCCAATAATGTGTGACAATGAAAGTGCAATTGCTATTACTGAGAATCCAGTGTTTCACTCCAGAACCAAGCATATTGAAATCAGGCATCATTTTATAAGAGATTGTGTTGAAAAGAGCAAAGTGTTTTTAAAGCATATTGGCACTAAGGATCAATTGGCAGATATTTTCACTAAAGCACTTCCTGAGGAAAGGCATTTCTATCTTCTTGGACAACTTGGAATGTTAAATCCATCAACTGAAATGTTGTCCAGTGATGATATTTCTTGAGTCTGAATTATTTTCTTAGAGTCTGGGTGACGTAATATTGTTCAGAGTCTGGGAAAGTTTACTCAAGTGTATTTTTGTGTATAAATTTGTTTCCTTCTTTCGTTCAAATAAAGTTTTTTTTTTTTAATTTCGTTTTTAGGTTAAATTTTTTTTCTTTATTCTATTTCCTAAAATAAAAGGGTCAAATTTGGTATTAATGAAGGGAGTTAATGGTAACTTTTTGAAAATTTTTGTCAGGAGTATTAATTTGATAATGATTGTGTCAATCTTTTTGATAACTTTCTGTTATGATGCATTGGGTCAATCTTGGCCGTGCAAACCAACCTGCAGATTCTGATCAATTGAAGTCTGAGTTGTTACCCCAGAATTGAATTGAATTGATTGTACAAATTGCCATTCTCGAGTATCTTTTCCGCCCTACACCGACACCGGGTTTAGTTGGCTCGGTAATTTTACTGGACGTGTGGTTGTTTCGAAACAGGGAACAACTTTGAATACACAAGCTTGTAACCCGCGGATGAACCGCACACTAGAGCCTTATTGGGGCTAAAACCAATAACGAGAGCCTTTTTGGTATCATTGGAATTAACGGTATACTCCACCCCATGATGTTACACATACAGAGCTGGCTGAGGACATGAATGAGGAAATCTCACCTCATTCTAACCCATCTTCTCCCGCTGCTACTGAACAAAATCTCCATTTAACCAACCTTATGAACTCACCAGTTCATATTGAGAATACCACCATACTTAAAACCCTAGATGTTACAGTACTTGTGAATTCACCTCAAAAATTCACTAGGCAAGGTGCTTCTAGTACTACTTCATCACCTCTGCTAGAGGTTGGTGAAGGCAGTGCTTTGATCCAACCTAAACCTGATAGGATAGTAAACTTGGATACCCTCATTACAGTCACTGAAGAAACCCACTCAGTTGACTTATTTAAAGAAGTCCCAATCCTGGACTCAAATAACCAAATCTAAAAACCAGCTGCAATGACCAAGCCAACTGTTACCCCAGACTTAAGTCTGTCACTACCCATCCAAAATGTTCCATTCTTACACATTCTTGCACAGGCTATCAATGTTACACTCATGTCACAGGGTGTGATACAGGCCTCAAATCCTTCTATGTCCAAAGATCACCCTACTTTTCAACAGGAAGGCTGTGAGGACATACCAACCCTACCCTTATCTTCTGGCACTACTTCTCAGACTGAGGCACCAGTCACCATGGTTGGCCTACATCAGGATTTGACCAAGTTGACTAAGGAGTTTTGATGACAAGCTCTCTGGTGTGCAGTCTAAAATTAATAATCTTAACTTTAATAATAATTTTATTTCAAAAGATGAGCTGTTGGAGGTAAGGAGGTTGGTTGGGGATATGCAGGGGTTGACTAGTACAGGTGGTTCAGGGTCTGTAACAGAAATTAATCACAGGTTGGCTGAGCTGGAGAAAAGGATGGTTGGTGTTGATGAATTGAGACAATGTTTTACTGGGCTTGCTTCTGATATTTGTTCCCTCAAGAATCAACAGACTGAAATTTGGAAGGTCATATCTTCTCTGTCTTTAGATGATGTCAAAAAGGGGGAGAAAAGGAAAAGGTTAGATGGTAAAGGTATTGAGGGGGAGTCATCAAAGAGAGCTCAGGTTGAGGGGGAGCAACAGATTCAGGGGGAGGATGCTGATAGAGTTGAAACTCAATTGATTGTTGGTGAAACTCAAGTGATTGTTTGTGATGATACTCAAATGGTTGAAACTCAGGTGGTTGCTAGTCATACTCAAACAGGTGGTGTTCAAACAGGTGGTGTTGGTAATGATCAGGAGAATGCTACTGTTGTTGCTGCTATGCAAGATAAATTAAGGGTTCGGATGAATAAAAGATTTAAATTCAGAAGGTATGTAGGGGATGTGGTCAAGGTTGAGATTGATAAATTAGAGCTTGAAGGTGTAACTTTGTTGTTAACTATGACACATTTTTCTGATAGGAGGTTAAGAGTTAAGTTGAACCAAATTGTTCGTTTAGGGTTCTGTGAATGGAAAGGGTTAGCTGTGTGTATCCAGGAGTGTGCAGATGATCAAGCTATAGTGCAAGAAGTATTGAAGAGGGTATCTAGTTTGGTACACTTAGTATTTGAAGAAGTGTTTATAAGTTTCAAAGATTATGAAGTATTTTGTGGTATGTTTGAGTTAGAGATGAAGGGAGAGGAGAGTTAAAGGTCATGTAGAAAGGTATTCTATTCCAGAGCATCTAGAGTTTGTTGATGATAGTTATGTCGAGTATTTAGATGCTTTAATGTTTAAAACAACTGGTAATCAAAGAATGATGATAAGAGTTGATCAATTTGAAGGAGCAGGTATTGAATTGTTGCTTGGCTTGTTGACTAGATGTGTGACAGAGCAGACTCATCCCTTCAGAGTTAAATTGGTGAAGCACTTGTACAGTAAGCTTTCTATGTTGAAGAGTTTCAAGTCTATGAAGAGCAAGTGCAAATTGATTGAAAGGGAGTATGCAAAACTGAAGGAATAGGTGAACAGGTGATTTTGACATCATCAGATAGGGGGAGATTGTTGGAAAAATGATCTGATGAGTCAAAGTATTTTGCAGAATTTAGAGTCTGGAGTCCTAGAGTCTGAAGTTGCAGATTTTGATAAAGTCAACGTTTTGATTACTTGATGATTAAGCTATGAAAAATTCTGGAGATTTGTTTAAATATTAAGAAGATTGTGTTTTGATTCTGTGTTATCTCTAGAAGATAAACTTTGCATTGTTTAGAATATTTGTTAGTTTTAAGTTTATCTTTTTCTAAGTTTTAGTCAAGTAGTTTAGGAAACCAAATCTTCAAGATTTGGTTTAACCCTGTATAAATAGGGGTACGGTTCATTATGATGATGTATCTTTTTGCACTAAATACTTTGTCTTTCATATATTTTCAATTCGTGTTCTCTCAATTGTCTGTTCTTATAATTCATATTCATTGTTCTATTGAGAGTCTGGTATTCATAGTTGAATACTGTGAACTAATACAACATGCTTCTTAAAATCTTTACGAGCAAGAGCATCAGGAACCTCTATTGGATCCGGTGATAAACCCAAAAACAAAGATTAACCATCAGCCAAATTTATCCACATTTTTTTACCGACGTTCAATTTTTTAAAATTTTCACGACATACAAACTCAACCGACTAAACTTTAGTGGGCAACCATGAATTTAACGCGAGGTGGACGTAAACAACGCAACAGGCCTTAACCTCTATAGTACTGTATGTAATTGTGTTTAGTCAAGGCGCGAGCTCCAATCGAGTACAAGATCATTGCGAAGGTTTTATCAAATAGACTAAGAAGAGTAATCCCATATCTAGTAAGCAATGAGCAAAGTGCCTTTATCAAAGGGCGTTTCATACTTGATGGTACCTTAATAACGAACGAAACAATTGATTATTAAAAGGTATCTAGAAAGAAAGGCATAATCTTCAAAGTAGACTTCGAAAAGGCGTTCGATACCCTTAATTGGTGTTTTCTTTTTGAAGTAATGAAAAGCATGGGGTTCGATAATAATTGGTTAGGGTGGATATCGTCATGTCTTAAATTGGCTTCCATATCCGTCCTCATAAATGGATCTCCTACCGACGAGTTCCACCTAGGTAGAAGAGTATGCCAAAGTGATCCGTTATCCCCATTTTTATTTATTATCGCGGCGGAGGGATTGAACATCTTAACAAAATCGGAAATAGATAGAAAATTATTTAAGGGTGTGGAAGTCAGGAAAGATAAAGTTCTAATCTCCCATTTACAATACGCGAACGACACAATATTTTTCGGGGAATGGGAAAGATCAAATGCAATAAACCTAAAAAATCTTGTAAAGTGTTTTGAACTTTCTTCGGGTTTAAAGGTGAACTTTCAAAAAAGTTGTTTATTTGGTGTTGGTCTTAACTCTACGGAAATTGATCGTATGGCTAGATATATGGATTGTCAAGTTTGGAAAATTTCCGTTCACATACTTGGGGTTACCTATTGGTGCGAAAATGAGGAGGAGTAAAGATTGGAACCCGGTTATTGAAAAGTTTGAATCGAGGCCTTAGGGTTGGAAAATGCGTTCTTTGTCAATTGGAGGAAGATTAGTGTTGATTAAGTCGGTTCTAAATAGTCTTCCATTGTACTACTTTTCGCTATTTCGTGCTCCGTCGTGTGTACTAAAATTACTTGAGAGTGTGAGAAAATCATTTTTTATGGGGCGGGTCGGGTCCGGGCTCAAAAATTGCCTAGGTTAATTGGGAAACCGTGCAAAACACTTATGGGCGGGCGGGGAGCGGGGGGGGGGGGGGGGGGGGGGCTAAATATCGAATCTTTAAAATGCAAAAAACCTTTCTCTTTTGGGCAAATGGTGGTGGCGTTTTAAAACTAAAAACAACTCTTTATAGGTTAAACTCATTAAAAGTATTTATGGTCCTTGTGGCGGTTTGTTGGCAGGGAGTACTCATAACAACTCTCCTCCTACAACCGTTTGGGGTAATATCATAAGCGCAGGTACACTTATGGAAGCACTGCGGATCCCGTTCAACCTTTCGTTCACCAAAACCGTCGGGGATGGAGATTCAACAGCATTCTGGCTCGAACACTGGGCTGGAACAGACCGCTTCAGTACATTGTTTCCGATATTATTTCGGCTCGAAGTAGAAAAGAACGCAACAGTCAAAGACAGGATCCAACATGCTGATGGTAACGTGCATATTTGCTGGAATTAGACGCGTGATCCGGGTGGCAGAACAGCAGACGAACTACATACACTTTCCGAATTGTTTAAGTCAATAACTTTCAATTCTGGTTCAAAAGATTCGTGGAAGTGGGGTCTAGCTTCGAATGGTATGTTTACCGTTAATAGCCTCTCAAAATTGCTCGAGAGTAATATGTTACAGGGTTCTTTTAGCACCATATGAAATTCTTTCGTTCCGAAAAAAGTGGAAATTTTTGTTTGGAAAGTACGCCAAATCTGGTCCGACTTAGTACTCGACAAAAGGGGCGTTGATCTACATAGTGTGAGATGCCCTCTTTTCGATGGCGAATTGGAATCGGTTGAACACTCTCTTATATTATGCAAACGTGTGAATGATCTTTGGACGCGTATCGTTAAATGGTGGGGGCTCGACAACTTCACTCTCACTAATCTGCCGAACTTGATTCAAGGTATTGGTATTCCTTCTTCGATGACAAGCGAAGGCCAAAAAATTTGGCAAGCTATTGTGTGGTGTTATCTTTATCTCGTTTGGGGTCTACGCAATAATCTAGTGTTTCGTGGTAAAACATGGAATGTTCCATTGGCTTTAAGCGAAATTCAAGCTAAAACGTTCGAATGGTTGATTCCAAGAATTAAAACACGCAAGATCGAGTGGCTAACTTGGATTTCCAACCTAAGTATTCTTATTTTCGATAATAGTTATTTGTAATCTCAAGTTCCTGTTTTCTCATTATCGTGTATGTATAGTATGTAGGTTATAAGTTGCTTACTTTGCAACTTAGTCGTTAATTTTGCTCGAGTGGTATCCGGGATTGTCGGATCACCCTCCTATCCTGTACTCTCATTGCTTTATTAAATTTGGCTTTTTTTTTTAAAAAAAAAAAAAATTAATTGAAAACTAATTTGAGCTAGTGCTTCCCGATACTCGGCTCGGTTCGGTAGCCGTAGGCAAGGTTGCAAAATTCGCTATTCGGGGATTAATTGGCCAGGACTTTGAAATGATTAATCGGCAATTCGGGGATCGATCGGTGATTAATCGGATTGCACTTTATGCATTTAAATATTAAATTTCAAAAATTATATGTGTAAATATAGAAGAAAATCATAAACATAAACATAAACTTTAACATAATTGTCTAAATTTGTTCATTTTGTTCAAAAACTATAAATTTCTAATTTAAATACATGTTAAAATGTTGGCCAATTTCGATTTTGACCCATCAATTGACGTTGACCGATTAATTAAATGAATTTTAAAAAATCGGAACGGAATGCTCTTAAAAATGATTAATCCGTGATTAATCGGCGACTAATCGGGTTTTTTATAACACCGGCCGTACGTGCTCCTCGTCAATTTAACAAAAAGGCGCCATTACCATTTATATTCGTGACGTGATAGACCGTTGACTTCCATTTTTTCCGGTGAAGAAATATGAAAGAATTTATCGGTATGGTAACAGCTCAGGTAGCACAGGTGTTACTTATGATCATAAGCAAG
This sequence comes from Rutidosis leptorrhynchoides, assembly GCF_046630445.1. Lineage (NCBI taxonomy): Eukaryota > Viridiplantae > Streptophyta > Magnoliopsida > Asterales > Asteraceae > Rutidosis > Rutidosis leptorrhynchoides. Next base: position 337,148,401 of record NC_092337.1, on the reverse strand, counting down.
TCCGCCATTGCAGATGGCATGTCTAATTACTCTTTCATTTTCTACTCAAACGCACTCGCTTCACTCATCCTTTTTCCCCTTTCCTTTATCTTCCACAGGTAAGGTATACTTTAATTCAATTTCTTGTTTTAATTAACGTACAGTTACCACTTACTCGCATCTAATTATATTATCTGATTGTTGTTTTGTTAATCAATTTATTGCAGATCTGCGAATCGTCCTCCACTTACCTCCATTGTATTATTTGGTTTTTTCACTATTGGTCTTCTAGGGTTTGCTCTCTAATCTCTATCTATATATGTTTATACAAAAACCTAAATTCAATTCTAATTCCGTTTGGCTCACGGAATTCGATGGGATTCCGGAAGAAATGGAACTGAATTTAGACACGACGCGTGTCTAAGTTCAATTCTAATTCCGCCGGAATCCCATTGTATTCTGTGGACCAAACGGTGTCTAACTTCTTTACATTTATGATTCATTATTCTATAAATTAACGGATTTTTAACTATATAATGTTTGAAGTTTTTTGGCACAGGTATTCGGTTATTCGGGTATCTCATGTTCTTCTGCTACTCTTGCAACAACTTTGCTCAACCTTATCCCGGGCTTTACTTTCGTACTTGCCATCGTATGCAGGTAAACCCTCTTTCATGATGCAGCAATACAGTTAACACTAAATAGTTTGCCACCATCTTAAACTTATTGAGATTCCTCATGTAGACGTGAACGCTTAATAATTAAGTATAAAAATTGATTAAGATTGCTGATTTTAGGATGGAAGCAATCAACATTAAAACCTCAACCACACAGGCGAAGTTCATCGGTACCGTAGTATCAATTACCGGTGCTATAATTGTGACTCTTTACAAGGGCCCCACACTTTTATCGTCTCCTTTAAGTTCAGAATTTTTGAATCGTGTTCTCGTGCAACCATCAAATTGGGTTCTTGGAGGAACCTTTCTGGTGATTGACGCCGTATTTTCTTCTATGTATATCATTGCACAGGTAAATTGGTAGTGTAATTGCTGATAATCATTTGGGTATGCGTATACTTCTTGCTAACTAGTTAAATTTTTCATCTTTCAGGCGTTCGTCCTTAAGAAATACCCTGCGGTGATGGTTGTGATGTTCGCTTATTGCTTTGTCTGCACCGTTTTGTCAGGTTTAGTTTCTTTGATTGTGGAAGATGACCTTAGTAGCTTCAGTTTACAGCCTAACAAGAGATTATTTTCCATCCTATACTCGGTACGTATATGCGGTTATTGTTAATCTTAGTGTTATGACATCTTTATACTATCTATTTACTGGTATTGCTAGTTATATAGCTTAATATGAAATATGATATGATTAGGGTCTTTATTCCTGAAATATATAGGGGATTTTTGGGTCTGCTTTTCAAGTCACAGTTCAAGCATGGTGTGTACGAAGGAAAGGACCACTTTTTGTTGCTATGTTTCATCCGGTGGGAATTGTTATATCAACTTTGATCGGTGTCATATTTTTAGGCGACGGTTTCTATCTTGGAAGGTGATAAATTCTATGCCTACTAAACTCCCCGATTAATTAATTCCTAGTTCTCCTTGATTACCCATATTTAGGAACCGGCTAATCCGATTCTTCAAATTCTGAGTAATTAATTGGTCAATATCGGTCGATGGGTCAAAATGGGATTTAGCTGGTAAAAGTCGGACTTAGTCAGTCAAAACCGGTCAAAGTCAATATTGGTCAACGTTCTAACATGAATTTGAATCTGAGTTCTTGAACAAATGACGATTATGTTTATGTTTCTAGTAGATATGTTTATGTTTTATTTATGTTTATGATTTTATTCTAGACACTAGTGAACAGAGTTGCAAAACTAAGTCAAAACTCGGTCAAAACCGGTCAGAGTCAAACTTGTCAACATCCGAGTACTCCCCGAGTTGCTGAGTACTCCCTAAAAATTCCCAACCGAGTACTCCCCTAGTAGCGAGTCTTGCAACCTTTGCATGTCTGATTGCACATTCTGCATGTATCACATATTTTGTGTATATAAATTGTCATGATACACCTAACTAATGTAAAACCCTCAAATTCATGTGCAGCTTGTTGGGGTCAATTATTGTTGTAGTTGGATTTTATACTGTCATGTGGGGAAAAGCCAAAGAAGAAAAGATTGTCGTATCTTCAAAATTGGACTACGAACAGGCCCCACTCTTACAAGAAGATGGTGCTGAGGAGCAGGTCACATCATCCTCACCATAAAACTCTAAATCTGTGAAATCAAACAACATACCTTAACCTTTTCAATGTTAATTGTATAGTTCTATATCAAACTGTAGATACAGGTCAATGTACGACCAATTAGGTCCTGTAAAGGTGCTTATTTTTGGAGAAGGTTATATTCTTCAATCTTCATGTAAACACCAGAGAATATGTGGAGACATGAGTATTCTTTTCTTATTTCTGCTGTTTGTGTCAATTGTTCAAACTTAAAAGTCATGTATAAAGCTGTTGAATTATGTATTAGTATAAGTATATACTTCTAGGCTTAAGGTTATATATGCCGAAACATTTACAAATGCGAACACTTAGGAAATCATGTTCCAGGTTATTTTCAGCTAATATTGGAGGATAGCAATTTTTGCCCAAATACGAATCGTCAAGGATTAATGTCGTTTTGTGAAAGCTTTCATAAATAATTGTTGCTCTTACGTTAGCTAAGTGATGATGCAACATTATCACATTTCAAGTATCTTGCGAAGTGATTTTAGATGAGACTTGTACAATGAAGAACAACAGAGCATGAGGTTGAAAGATACAATCATGTAAATAACTAAATAAGGTTAAGATTGTCGGCAGGATGCGCCATGTGAAATTATCATTTTCGATCAGGTGAAGTGTAAATCATCAAAATTACTTCATTCAAAATTATACTCGTAATCAAGATTAAGGATTCTAGTATACAAGATACTAGTATCATTTTGTTTTTGTGTTACTCAGGTCTCAGTTGGATAGAAAATAAGAGAATTGACAATCTTGTTAATTTATTAGTTTACTCCACTAATAAATAAATAAATAAAAAATAATTGTAAATAATAAATAGACAAAATTGTGCTAACAGTCCTACGGTCTACTAAAATTGTTCCAACGGTCTTTGAAGTATTGTTCTTAGCCTGACAGTCCTGTGGTTTGAAGTTTTGTTGTCAAAAGTCCTAGACACTAAAGTCTGTTAACATTTAACGTCCACGACCATCATGTGCCGATCACATGAGGTTAATTCTGTCTTTTTATTTTCAATCCATCTATTAAATACATCTTGTTAACAGACTTTCTATCTACGCTTCCAATAGGCGTAAACCTTAATCGAATTTGTTGATTTATATCCAACATTAATATTCAAATGTTAATCTATGTTTTGATGATGACATTTAGCTTGAGAGATGACATTTATATTAAAGTAAAAACGCAAGTTCATAAACATATCTTTTCTTTAGCAAACGATCAAAACACTTGACATATAAATCTAAGGTGTCGTTTTATACGGTCGACATCACGACTGGATCGCAGAATCGACCGTCTATGCACTGTACACACGTTCCTTAGTCTAAACAGGATTTGTAACGTACGGTCGACATCACGGATGTGCCGTAGATCGATCGTAGTTTTCACTGATCAAAATGCATCTACCAAATTTAATGATCACCTACGGTGTGACACTTCCAATGGTTGGGACTTTATCTAATGAATATTATATGAGTTTCTAAATGATAATTAACAATGTTCAACTACTTTCATATTTGAACATAATTATCACCATTAGTCATCGTATGATTAAAGTTTAATTATTACAATCATATAAGTGTTTGATGACTTTCACAATCATAAAATGTATTTAGACATCTTAAGATTGGTCATCAAGTCCACTAGGAGATGCTCTCTCCTATACATAGGTTGTGCTTTAATGTACACTTATACACGCAGATATTAACCCAATGTGACTAGTCCATAGGTTTACTCTATCAAGTTATTAATAGTATATGTGCCCAAATATATATTTATCTTAAAACCGAATCATATGGTATTACACTCAAACATATTAAGATATGATATGATGACTTGTAATACTTTTAACTCACATTCTTATTGGTTTAATGAAATCAATCTATCTATTGCAAGTATAATGACTCATGTTGGCACAATTTTGTCTAATAAATAAATATAAGATCTACTAATTAGGTCATTTTCAACCATGACATACTTTCTATTTATGACTAACTGACACATCAACGTCACATCAGCATTTTCTCATCAGGGCTAACTCAAATCTAAACAATCCCCGACATGACATATTTCCTCATAAAACTTGAAACCCACTATATTATTTAATTAATTAAATGTACAAATATGAAAGCAAAAATACACTCATTCTTCACCATACTCGGTGGCGACTTTACATAAAGGGTCATGGGAATTCTAGACCCCACTATGTTCAAAAATATTTCTACTAAATACTTTCAAAATCGTATAGGACATCACTATATTTAACTACGTGACTTGTATATTTGTAAAATTTATAGTTTTTTAAAATAAACAATTACAAATTATGAAGGAAACTTTGTAAAAAAAATGGAGTCCCGTTGATACTAGATTCGCCACTGGCCATACTCCTTCCTCAACTAAGTTACTCCTTCCATCCCATATTAATAGTCCACTGACAAAAAACACACAGTTTAAGGAAATGTCATAAAAGTACTTGACTTTCTGTTTACTTTTCCAGTTTTACCCTTACATTTTCTTTCTCCTTTAATCCTATTCACATACATCAATGGCATAACATAACTTAAACTTCTTGTTCTTTTTTATTTATGAAAGTAAATTATTAATTTGGAACATTTCAAAATAGAATATTGCATTATTAATATAGCATAATGGAGCATAGGAGGTACCATGACTATGAGGGCTAACATGACTTCCAATCAAGCCCTCATAGTCCTACTCGAGGGCGAGGAGTACATGTTGGAAAGCGTCTTAGAGTGCTCCCAGTGGTGACAACATGTCTTCCAGGACTAACCAATCATTCAGCGCCACATCAGCACCTCCATCTCACTTCCTTCCCATGACTAAACCCAGGACTAAACACTCCCAACAAAGACACTTCTCCTTCCATTTTTTTATTTTCTTTTTTAATTATTTTATATTATCAAAAAATTACAATTATTTAAATAAAACTAAACTTTTATTAAAAATTAAAAAACATTACAATAATTAAAATAAAAAGTACATTAAAATAAAAATACAATTAAAAATAAAATTACATTAAAACATTAATTAAAAGACCTATTCTTCATCGTCGTCTTCTTGATCTTCTTCATCCTCGTCATCGGGAATGTGTGAAGGTCCGGCGTCATCTTGTGTAAGACCCAAATTATTATTATACAGCAGTGTAAATATGGTACATAGAGTGTGGGTAACATTGTGCAGTTAAACAGAAGTCAGAAACTGCCCAGACACTTGTGCGCGCCGCACAGGGTAAAGTGTGTGCGCCGCGCACTAGCCATGTGCATAGATTTCTGCTTTTTAAATTAAAGTTAAATGAAGGGCATTCTTGTCCTTTCACATGAGGCCGTGTTTAGGTCATTATTGGCCAGTTTTGTGGTGGTTGAAACACATTCAACACAACCACCAACATCATCTTCTCTCCCATTCAATTTTAGAGTGAGAAACCCATTAAGAGAGAGAAAGCTTAAATCAAGGAAGAAGAAGTTGATTTCGGGCCAAAGTGCGTGTATTAAAGTTGTTTATCTATCCACTAGCTACGTTTTGATTGTAGTGGTATGTCTTAACTTTGATTTCCTTATTTTAATTTGTCTAAGGGTTAGGGTTTGGGTTAGTGATGAACATAAAATCCATTATTGGCAATTTTAAGAGTTCTTGGGTAAGATTGAGTCATGAGGACTCAATAATGAAATGTCCCATTCATATTGATTATAAACGTTCCATATTAATTGATTTTGTTGCGAGGTTTTGACCTCTATATGAGACGTTTTTCAAAGACTGCATTCATTTTTAAAACAACCATAACCTTTATTTTATCAATAAAGGTTTCAAAAGCATTACGTAGATTATCAAATAATGATAATCTAAAATATACTGTTTACACACGACCATTACATAATGGTTTACAGTAGAAATATATTACATCGACATATGTTTCTTGAATGCAGTTTTTTACATAATATCATACAAACATGGACTCCAAATCTTATCCTTATTTTAGTATGCAAAAGCGGAAGCTCTTAATACTCACCTGAGAATAAACATGCTTTAAACGTCAACAAAAATGTTGGTGAGTTATAGGTTTAACCTATATATATCAAATCTTAACAATAGACCACAAGATTTCATATTTCAATATACATCCCATATATAGAGATAAAAATCATTCATATGGTGAACACCTGGTAACCGACATTAACAAGATGCATATATAAGAATATCCCCATCATTCTGAGACACCCTTCGGATATGATATAAATTTCGAAGTACTAAAGCATCCGGTACTTTGGATGGGGTCTGTTAGGCCCAATAGATCTATCTTTAGGATTCGCGTCAATTAGGGTGTCTGTTCTCTAATTCTTAGATTACCAGACTTAATAAAAAGGGGCATATTCGATTTCGATAATTCAACCATAGAATGTAGTTTCACGTACTTGTGTCTATTTTGTAAATCATTTATAAAACCTGCATGTATTCTCATCTCAAAAATATTAGATTTTAAAAGTGGGACTATAACTCACTTTCACAGATTTTTACTTCGTCGGAAAGTAAGACTTGGCCACTGGTCGATTCACGAACCTATAACAAATATGTACATATATATCAAAGTATATTCAAAATATATTTACAACACTTTTAATACATTTTGATGTTTTAAGTTTATTAAGTCAGCTGTCCTCGTTAGTAACCTACAACTAGTTGTCCAACGTTAGATGTACAGAAAAAAATTGATATATATTATCTTGAATCAATCCACGACCCAGTGTATACACGTCTCAGGCTAGATCACAACTCAAAGTATATATATTTTTGAAATCAACCTCAACCATGTATAGCTAACTCCCACATTACTGCATATAGAGTGTCTACGGTTGTTCCAAATAATATATACACATGGGTCGATATGATATGTCAAAACATTTGCATACGTGTCTATGGTATCCCAAGATTACATAATATATTAGAATACATGTATAATACAATATAAGTTAGCTAGAATATGATTAATATAGATTTATTACCAATTTTCACGTTGCTACAACAAGAAAAATTATCCAATCTTGTTTTACCCATAACTTCTTCATTTTAAATACGTTTTGAGTGAATCAAATTGCTATGGTTTCGTATTGAACTCTATTTTATGAATCTAAATAGAAAAAGTATAGGTTTATAGTCGGAAATATAAGTTACAAGTCATTTTTGTAAAGGTAGTCATTTCAGTCGAAAGAACGACGTCTAGATGACCATTTTAGAAAACATACTTCCACTTTGAGTTTAACCATGATTTTTGGATATAGTTTCATGTTCATAAGAAAAATCATTTTCCCAAAAGAACAACTTTTAAATCAAAGTTTATCATAGTTTTTAATTAACTAACCCAAAACAGCCCGCGGTGTTACTACGACGGCGTATGTCCGGTTTTGCAGTGTTCTTCGTGTTTCCAGGTTTTAAATCATTCAGTTAGCATATAATATAGATATAGAACATGTGTTTAGTTGATTTTAAAAGTCAAGTTAGAAGGATTAACTTTTGTTTGCGAACAAGTTTAGAATTAACTAAACTATGTTCTAGTGATTACAAGTTTAAACCTTCGAATAAGATAGCTTTATATGTATGAATCGAATGATGTTATGAACATCATTACTACCTCAAGTTTTCTGGATAAAGCTACTGAAAATGATAAAAATGGATCTAGCTTCAAAGGATCCTTGGATGGCTTGAAAGTTCTTGAAGCAGAATCATGACACGAAAACAAGTTCAAGTAAGATTTCCACTCGAAATAAGATTGTTATAGTTATAGAAATTGAATCAAAGTTTGAATATGAGTATTACCTTGTATTAGAAAGATATCTTACTGTAAATAATAAAGATTTCTTGAGGTTGGATGATCAATCTACAAGATTGGAAGTAAGCTAGCAAACTTGGAAGTATTCTTGATTTTATGAAACTAGAACTTGTAGAATTTATGAAGAACACTTAGAACTTGAAGATAGAACTTGAGAGAGATCAATTAGATGAAGAAAATTGAAGAATGAAAGTGTTTGTAGGTGTTTTTGGTCATTGGTGTATGGATTATATATAAAGGATATGTAATTTTGTTTTCATGTAAATAAGTCATGAATGATTACTCATATTTTTGTAATTTTATGAGATATTTCATGTTAGTTGCCAAATGATGGTTCCCACATGTGTTAGGTGACTCACATGGGCTGCTAAGAGCTAATCATTGGAGTGTATATACCAATAGTACATACATCTAAAAGCTATGTATTGTACGAGTACGAATACGGGTGCATACGAGTAGAATTGTTGATGAAACTGAACGAGGATGTAATTGTATGCATTTTTTTTAAGTAGAAGTATTTTGATAAGTGTCTTGAAGTCTTTCAAATGTGTATGAATACATATTAAAACACTACATGTATATACATTTTAACTGAGTCGTTAAGTGATCGTTAGTCGTTACATGTAAGTGTTGTTTTGAAACCTTTAGGTTAACGATCTTGTTAAATGTTGTTAACCCAATGTTTATAATATCAAATGAGATTTTAAATTATTATATTATCAAGATAATATGATGTATGAATATCTCTTAATATGATATATATATACATTAAATGTCGTTACAACGATAATCGTTACATATATGTCTCGTTTCAAAATCATTAAGTTAGTAGTCTTGCTTTTACATATGTAGTTCATTGTTAATATACTTAATGATATGTTTACTTATCATAATATCATGTTAACTATATATATATATATATATATATATATATATATATATATATATATATATATATATATATATATATATATATATATATATCTATATATATCCATATATATGTCTTCATATAGTTTTTACAAGTTTCAACGTTCGTGAATCACCGGTCAACTTGGGTGGTCAATTGTCTATATGAAACCTATTTCAATTAATCAAGTCTTAACAAGTTTGATTGCTTAACATGTTGGAAACACTTAATCATGTAAATAACAATTTCATTTAATATATATATAAACATGGAAAAGTTCGGGTCACTACAGTACCTACCCGTTAAATAAATTTCGTCCCGAAATTTTAAGCAGTTGGAGGTGTTGACGTATCTTCTGGAAATAAATGCGGGTATTTCTTCTTCATCTGATCTTCACACTCCCAGGTGAACTCGGGTCCTCTACGAGCATTCCATCGAACCTTAACAATCGGTATCTTGTTTTGTTTAAGTCTCTTAACCTCACGATCCATTATTTCAACGGGTTCTTCAATGAATTGAAGTTTTTCATTGATTTGGATTTCGTCCAACGGAATAGCGAGATCTTCTTTAGCAAAACATTTCTTCAAATTCGAGACGTGGAAAGTGTTATGTACATTCGAAAGTTGTTGAGGTAACTCAAGTCGGTAAGCTACTGGTCCGACACGATCAATAATCTTGAATGGTCCAATATACCTTGGATTTAATTTCCCTCGTTTACCAAATCGAACAACACCTTTCCAAGGTGCAACCTTAAGCATGACCATCTCTCCAATTTCAAATTCTATGTCTTTTCTTTTAATGTCGGCGTAGCTCTTTTGTCGACTTTGGGCGGTTTTCAACCGTTGTTGAATTTGGATGATCTTCTCGGTAGTTTCTTGTATTATCTCTGGACCCGTAATCTGTCTATCCCCCACTTCACTCCAACAAATCGGAGACCTGCACTTTTGATAATGCTAAAAACGAACATATATTTCATAGCATTATTCCTCAAGAAAGACAAGCTTTTAGTTGCAATTGTTCTATTTACAAGTGATATTCGTTTAAATAATAAAAGGTGAAGACAAAAGACAGATTCGACGAATTGAAGACGCAAACGACCAAAAAGCTCAAAAGTACAAAGTACAATCAAAGAGGTTCCAATTATTGATAAGAAACGTCTCAAAATTACAAGAGTATAAGACGCGAAACACAAAGTACAGGATATTAAATTGTACGCAAGGACGTTCGAAAATCCGGAACCGGGACCAGAGTCAACTCTCAACGCTCGACGCAATGGACTAAAAATTACAAGTCAACTATGCACATGAATATAATATAATATATAATTAATTCTTAAAATTAATATATATATTATATTATATTATATAAACCGTCGGCAAGCTAGGAGCCAAGCTTGTGTGAGCTGGATTCCACAGCTCGTGACTCGCGGAGCTCTGAAGAGCAAAATCCACCGCACTCGCGGAGCCCAAAAAGTCAGAAATCCACCTTTAAAAGGCCGAGCATTCGGCCGAATTTTTTACATCTTTTTCTCATTCATCATACGTAAACTTATATATATATATATATATATATATATATATATATATATATATATATACATATATTTTAATTTTAATTTTAATTTTAAATCCTAATAATAAGGGTATGTTAGCGCATATTGTAAGGGTGTAAGTCGAAATTCTGTCCGTATAACGCTACGCTATTTTTAATCATTGTAAGTTATGTTCAACCTTTTTACATTAATGTCTCGTAGCTAAATTATTATTATGCTTATTTAAAACGAAGTAATCATGATGTTGGGCTAAAAATATTAAAATTGGGTAATTGAGCTTTGTACCATAATTGGGGTTTAGACAAAAGAACGACACTTGTGGAAATTAGACTATGGGCTATTAATGGGTTTTATATTAACTAAACAATACCTTGTTAATTTAATATATAAACTTATAATTTGACGTATTTATATATAACCACATACGCTTAACTGGGTACGGTGGGCGGGATATCTATAAATACCAATAATTGTTCATTTTACCGGACACGGAACTGGATTAATAGTTAATAGACTTGTTGAAACAGGGGTGAATTACATTCAAGGATAATTGGTGTAATTGTTAACAAAGTAGTAAAACCTTGTTTTACACGCAGTCGATAACCTGGTGTATTCATTAAACAAAGTATTAAAACCTTGTTACAATTCGAATCCCCAATTAGTTGGAATATTTGACTTCGGGTATAAGGATAATTTGACGAGGACACTCGCACTTTATATTTATGACTGATGGACTGTTATGGACAAAAACCAGATGGACATATTAAATAATCTAGGACAAAGGACAATCAACCCATGGGCATAAAACTAAAATCAACACGTCAAACATCATGATTACGGAAGTTTAAATAAGCATAATTCCTTTATTTTCATATTTAATTTCACTTCTAATTATTGCACTTTTATTTATTGTTATTGTATTTAATTGCACTTTTAATTATTGTCATTGTATTTAATTGCACTTTTAATTATCGTACTCTTTAATTATCGCAAGTTTATTTTATCGCACTTTTATTTATCACAATTTCATTATTGTTATTTATTTTACACTTTAAATTAAGTCTTTTATTTATTTAATATTTTACATTAGGTTTTAACTGCGACTAAAGTTTTAAAATCGACAAACCGGTCATTAAACGGTAAAAACCCCCCTTTATAATAATAATATTACTTATATATATTTGTATTTTTATAAATTAAAACTAATATAGCGTTAAGCTTTGTTTAAAAGATTCCCTGTGGAACGAACCGGACTTACTAAAAACTACACTACTGTACGATTAGGTACAATGCCTATAAGTGTTGTAGTAAGGTTTAGTTATATCCGTTCTATAAATAAATAAATATCTTGTGTAAAATTGTATCATATTTAATAGTTTTTCCTAGTAAAATATAAGCTATTTCATATACACCTCTACGCACATCAAGTATTTTTGGCGCCGCTGCCGGGGAACTTAAACGCCGAAAGCGCAACGCTAATGATATAAAAAAAAAATATATATAATTTTGTAAAATTTTTTATTAAGTTCTTCATATAAAAATATAAGTTTTTAAAAATATAAAAATATAAAAATACAAAAAGAGTTTGTTAAAAAAATATATAAATTTAAAAAGTATTTTTATTTTTGAGTTTAAATATAAGTATTTTATTGTTTTATAGAAATATTATATATATATATATATATATATATATATATATATATATATATATATATATATATATATATATATATATATATATATATATATATATATTTGATAAAACAGAAAAACATAAAAAAAAAAACGAACCTGAATAAAAAATCGAACCTTTCTCAACTGAACCCTCCGCAACTCGCGGAGTAATTGAACTGGGTTCATCCGCACTCGCGGAGGTCTTCTGACACGTCTGACCAGAACCCTAATTCGCATTAATTACGGAGTATTAAATTTTATTATTATTATTAAATCTTAATTAGGGTTAAATATTTTATTAATTAGTTTTAATTTTAGTTTTATTATTTAATTTGTAATTTAAGTATTATTTAGTTTAAATAAATTATAAAATTAATAGTTTTATTAAATAAATAATATAAAAATAATATTTTTATAAAAATTGTACTTTTTACAACTTTTAGTATATTTTTATATTTTGTCTCTTTTTAATTGTTTTAGCGTAATATTTGTGTTTTTCGCTCGTATTTAGTTTTAATCCATAGTTTTGCCATAGTTATTTTTATTTCTAGATTTTTAGGCTTTGCCGTAAAATCCCTTAAGTGCTTTTTCTTTAGACTAAGATTTAGGTGCTTTAGAATTTTGCGAAGTTTTTTTTAGTTTTTAGTACCTTTTTAAGATATTGCCATTTGGGATATAGTTTTACTTGTAAGCTTTAATATTTTTAGACGCAACTTTTAATTCTTAGTTTTTAGTTCCTTTTTAAGTTTCAACGCGCTAATTTCTTATTTTTATTTTTTTTTGACGCCTTTTACCTATGTATCAATTATCACTCCAATTAGTAATCTCAATTTGCAATTTTAATTTTAAGTTAGTGATAATAATAAGGTTGGGTTAGTCGAGTGTTTTAAAGTTTTATAAGTCACTCTTTTTCTTTTTTATTTCTCCAATTTTAATACCGACGCGCTCTTTTTCTTTCTTATTTCTCGCCTTTCTAGTTTTTAGGACATAGAATTTTCTACTTCTTCTCTAAATTTCTTTAAATTACGAAAAATTATTTTAAGCGGTTAAATTGATAGACATCAAAATTTTCTGGTTCGTAGTAATAGTTGGATTTGTATGTGGACCGGGTTATTGGAGCCAAACAGTACTCAATTATATTGAGACCAAACGAATCCTGCCCCTCTGCTGCATCTTTTGGCTATTCGAAACGTGGGCAAAATCAGAAAAGTCTATTAATTGGATAACTTATATAATTTTTCTTCCTTTTTAAAAACTAATAGGATATTCAGTGAATGCACCGAGCAAAACGTTCACCACCTTTTGTACGTTCACCACCGGTAACTCGATCAAGACATCTAGCAAATATTGTCGTCGTTGATTTTTCTTTAGAATCGTCATCCAGTCGACCAAGTACTCCAATTCAAATTTCCGATAATCCATTTTTTGAACCCGACCTCACAATTGAGAATCCGGAGAATATTCAGGGACGATTCATAGATCCTGAACCATTAATTTTTCCTCCGAAACCACCAATCATTCAAACAGAGATTGTTGAGGAACGAACCATTAAATCAGAATCCTCTAGTGATTCAGATTCAACAAATTCAATCATGGAAAATCTGGAACCTCTAAGTATGGAAGACCGAATGAGAGCTAAACGCACTGGCCAAGGTCACGCAATTACTCATCCAGACATTAATGCGCCAGATTATGAAATCAAAGGACAAATTCTACATATGGTGACTAATCAATGCCAATTTAGCGGTGCGCCGAAGGAAGATCCAAATGAACATCTTCGTACCTTTAATAGGATCTGCACTCTATTTAAAATAAGAGAAGTTGAAGATGAACAGATATATCTCATGTTATTTCCCTGGACTTTAAAGGGAGAAGCCAAAGATTGGTTGGAATCGTTACTTGAAGGGGCGATTGATACATGGGACGTTTTAGTTGAAAATTTTCTTAAACAATTCTTTTCGGCATCTAAAGCCGTAAGACTTCAAGGATAAATTGTTATGTTCACACAGAAGCCAAATGAAACTCTATATGAGGCATGGACAAGATTTGGTAAGTTATTAAGAGGATGTCTGCAACATGGTTTAGACACTTGTCAAATAGTACAAATATTCTACTAAGGATGCGACATCACTACAAGGAAAGACATAGACATAACAGCTGGTGGTTCTATTATGAAGAAAACAGAAACTGATGCTTACAAAATTATTGATAACACTGCTTCCCACTCACATGAGTGGTACCAAGAAAAAGATATCGTTAGATCATCTAAAGCAGCTAGAGCCAATTCTAGCCATGACTTAGATTCCATTTCTGCAAAGATAGATGCTGTCAAGAGACGAATAGAAAAGATGACTAAAGATATCCACTCAATATGAATTAGTTGTGAGCAGTGTGGAGGACCACATTTGACAAAAGATTGTCTCAGTATTGAACTAACAATGGAACAAAGAGAGAATGTTTCATATCTAAACCAAAGGCCTGGAAATAATTATCAGAATAATTATCAACCACCAAGACCGATTTACAACCAAAACCAAAATTATAATCGAAATGTTCCATACAACAATCAACAAGGTCCTAGCAATCAACAAGTATCCAATAATACTTACAATCAGCAAAGACCTAATTTTCAAAACAAACCACCACAAACCGATGATAAAAAGCCAAATTTAGAAGATATGATGACAAAGCTAGTTGAATCTCAAACACAGTTTTTCACATCTCAGAAACAAACCAATGAACAAAATGCTCAAGCATTTAGAAATCAACAAGCTTCTATTCAAAATCTGGAACAAGAAGTAAGTAACCTAGCAAGGTTGATAGGTGAAAGAAAACCGGGAAGTCTACCTAGTGATACAAATGCTAACTCCCGAAATGAAACAGCTAAAGCCATTACCACAAGAAGTGGTATTACACTTAAACCACCTGAAATATTTGTAATTTCTGAGGAAGATATTCCTACTCCACAAGAACCACAACCTGATCAAGATAATAAAAAAGAACCGGTAGTTGAAAAGGTTAATGAAGATAACACAGTTAAAGCTAAACCTTATGTTAAACCATACCAACCACCACTTCCTTACCAGAGTAAAATGAGAAAAAAGAAACTTGAAGCCGAGCAATCCAAATTCTTGGATATGTTTAAACAGATAAATGTAAATCTTCCTTTCATTGATGTGATTTCAGGAATGCCTAGATATGCTAAATTTCTGAAAGATCTAATCTCAAATAGAAAGAAAATGGAAGAACTCTCGGCTGTTACTATGAATGCTAATTGTTCAGCAGTGCTGTTGAATAAGATACCAGAAAAACTATCAGATCCAGGAAGTTTCACAATTCCATGTTTTCTGGGTAGTCTTAGTTCAATAGAAGCATTGGCAGACTTAGGTGCTAGTATAAATTTAATGCCGTATTCACTATACGCTAAACTAGACCTTGGAGAATTGAAACCAACAAGAATAAGCATACAACTAGCCGATCGATCAATAAAATATCCTAGAGGGATAATGGAGAACATGCTAGTTAAAGTTGGTACTTTAGTATTTCCAGTAGATTTTGTTATTCTGGACATGGAAGAAGATTCTCAAGTTCCTCTTATATTAGGAAGACCATTCTTAAACACGGCTAAAGCAATGATAGACGTGTTCGGTAAGAAATTGACCCTAAGTATAGAGGACGAGAGTGTTACCTTTTCAGTTGATAGAGCAATGCAACAACCGCAATCTGCAGATGATACATGCTATTATATTCAAACTATAGAATCACATGCAGAATTGTTAGAAGAATTTCCAGAATTACAAGGAACAGGAGAATGTTCTTTAGGAGAAGGTACTGAACCAATTGATGAAACTAAAATGTTAGCTACACTTATGGCTAATGGATATGAACCAACAACAGAAGAAATTCAAATGCTAAAAGAAGAAGACAGATATCGATATAAATCATCGATAGAAGAACCTCCGGCATTAGAGTTAAAGCCACTTCCAAACCATTTGGAATATGCTTATTTACATGGTGAATCTGAATTACCTGTAATAATATCGTCTTCTCTTACTGAAAATGAAAAATATCAACTCATTTCTGTGCTAAAAGCTCATAAACCAGCCATTGCATGGAAGATTCATGATATTAAAGGAATAAGTCATTCGTATTGCACACATAAAATCCTTATGGAAGAAGGTCATAAAACATATGTGCAACGCCAACGAAGACTAAATCCGAATATGCAAGATGTTGTTAAGAAAGAAATTATTAAACTGCTTGATGCAGGTTTAATTTATCCAATTTCTGATAGTCCATGGGTAAGCCCAGTTCAATGCGTACCTAAGAAGGGTGGCATGACTGTCATTACAAATGAGAAAAATGAGCTTATTCCGACTAGGACTGTAACAGGATGGCGTGTTTGTATTGATTATAGAAAATTGAATGACACCACCAGAAAAGATCACTTTCCCTTACCTTTTATTGATCAAATGTTGGAAAGATTAGCCGGAAATAGTTACTATTGTTTTCTTGATGGTTTTTCCGGATATTTTCAAATTCCAATAGCACCCGAGGACCAAGAAAAAACCACATTCACGTGCCCTTATGGTACTTTTGCTTACAAACGCATGCCATTTGGACTTTGCAACGCCCCTGCAACCTTTCAAAGGTGTATGATGGCGATTTTTCACGACATGATAGAAGAATGCATGGAAGTTTTCATGGATGACTTTTCAGTCTTCGGTGATACATTTGAATCATGTCTAGTTAATCTTGAACGAATGCTTATTAGATGCGAACAATCAAATCTAGTACTTAATTGGGAGAAATGCCATTTCATGGTTAAAGAAGGCATCGTTCTTGGTCATAAAATTTCAGAGGAAGGAATTGAAGTGGATAGAGCTAAAGTAGATGTAATTGCTAAACTTCCACATCCCACCAATGTTAGAGGAGTTAGGAGTTTTCTAGGGCATGCAAGTTTTTACCGACGTTTCATAAAAGATTTTTCTAAAATTGCCACTCATATGAATAAACTCCTAGAAAAGGATGCTCCATTCATCTTTTCAGATGAATGTATCAAATCTTTTAATATTCTTAAAGAAAAACTCACTAATGCGCCGATCATGATAACTCCAAATTGGAATCTACCGTTTGAACTTATGTGCGATGCAAGTGATTTTGCAATGGGAGCCGTTTTAGGACAAAGGATTGAAAAACGATTTCAACCTATTTATTATGCTAGTAAGACGTTACAAGGAGCACAAACGAATTACACAACTACTGAAAAAGAACTCCTTGCTATTGTCTTTGCTTTTGACAAATTTCGATCATATCTCGTTCTAGCAAAAACGGTGGTCTATACTGACCATTCTGCTCTTAGATACCTATTTTCGAAACAAGATGCTAAACCAAGATTAATCCGTTGGATCTTACTCTTACAAGAGTTCGATATTGAAATCCGAGATAAAAAGGGAGCAGAAAATCTTGCCGCTGATCATCTTTCTCGTCTTGAAAATCCCGAATTAGAAGTTCTAAATGAATCGGCCATACAAGACAACTTTCCTGATGAATATCTATTGAAGATAGATTATAATGAAATTCCATGGTTTACAGACTATGCAAACTACTTAGTATGTGAATTCCTTGAAAAAGGATTATCGTACCAAAAACGAAAGAAATTCTTTAGTGATATAAAACACTATTTCTGGGAAGATCCACATCTGTTTAAAAGTTGTCCCAATGGAATAATACGCCGATGTGTATTCGGAGATGAAACTAGTAAAATTTTGAACCATTGTCACACAGGACCAACAGGAGGGCATTATGGGCCTCAACTAACAGCAAGAAAAGTTTACGATGCTGGATTCTATTGGCCTACAATTTTCAAAGACGCACACCTTCTTTGCAAATCCTGTGATGCATGTCAAAGGGCCGAAAAAATAAGTCAACGTGATGAAATGCCACAAAATGTCATTCAAGTATGTGAAGTATTTGACATTTGGGGTATTGACTTTATGGGTCCATTTACAAAATCTCATAATAATCTCTATATTCTCGTAGCCATTGATTATGTATCTAAATGGCCGGAAGCACAAGCTCTCCCAACTAACGATGCACGAGTTGTAGTCAACTTTTTAAAACGTCTTTTTGCAAGGTTTGGAACACCGAAAGCTTTAATAAGTGATCGGGGAACTCATTTTTGTAATAATCAACTTGAGAAAGTTCTTAAAAGATATGGAGTAACTCATAAAATCTCCACTGCTTATCATCCACAGACAAGTGGACAAGTTGAAAATACCAACCGAGCTTTAAAACGTATTCTAGAGAAAACCGTAGGATCAAATCCGAAGGAATGGTCCATTAAATTGGAGGATGCACTATGGGCTTTTAGAACAGCCTACAAAACTCTAATTGGAACCACACCTTTTAAACTCGTTTACGGAAAAGCATGTCATCTTCCAATAGAAATTGAACACAAAGCATTTTGGGCTTTGAAGACATGTAATCTTGATTTACATGAAGCCGGACGTCTACGGTTAAGTCAATTAAACGAATTAGAAGAATTAAGACATGAAGCATATGAAAATTCCTTAATCTATAAGGAAAGAACGAAGAAATGGCATGGACAAAGAATCAGAAGTTCAAAAGAATTCAAAGAAGGAGACAGAGTTCTTCTTTTCAATTCACGATTCAAGCTATTTCCTAGAAAATTGAAATCAAGATGGTCTGGACCATTCATAGTCAAAAGAGTTTTCTCATACGGAACAGTAGAATTAATAAATTCAAATGGGATTGAATTTAAAGTTAATGGTCACAGAGTTAAACCTTACATACATGGTCCGATGGAAGTTGACAATGAAGTTAATCATAATTTCACCACCCAAGAAAACCTTCAAAATGAAAACATAAATATGTTATCAACAATATATGAAAAATCAAAATTGGAAAATAGGGAGGAGTCAAATTTGAGTGATGAAGAAGAATTCTTATACAAACCTCCCATTCCAAGAAACGAAGAAAAATGTGAACAAGAAGTTCAAATAGAAGTGAAAGAACCAAGAAAAGAATACCCGAAAAAGGTTTACAAACCAACTCGACTTACTAAAGCAGGAGACCCGGGTGAATTTATCATTTCTTGCTTGCTTAATGATGGTGCTATATATAATGGACTCGCAGATTTAGGAGCAAGTGCAAATATTATGCCTCTTTCCTTATACAAAAGATTATGCATGGGTAAATTAAAACTAACCAAAATAGGTGTTCAATCATTTGACCAAACCATTAAACACCCGGTTGGAATAGCAAATAATTTACTTGTTAACGTGAGAAGTTTGACCTTTGTTGCAAACTTCATAGTGATTAATATGGAGAAAAACCTTGATATTCCTCTAATTCTAGGTCGCCCATTTTTAGTAACCACCGAGGCATTCATTGATGTAAGAGAAGATAGAATAACACTTAGGGATGGTGATACATCGATCACCTTTATGAACCTAAAGTTTAGATCTCCACCAACCAAAACTGTTAAACCAATAAAAACACATAAGCGTGGGGAAGATGAAGAAACGCTTAATGATGATCCAATCACAAAGAACCCCGTTGATGATACGAAATTAGATGAACCCATTTTTAACAGTTCAACGAAGAAACTTTATAAACGGATTCACGATGCTAAGATTAAGGGAAACTTTAAGTTATGTAACCGATTAGTATCCAATTTATCGCCAAAAGAAAAGGCGATGTTAGTTGAATTTGTGAAAGTTACGGAGGAAATCAACAAATGGATTGAAGTAGAAGTCAAAGATATACAAGTTGTTGATGATCCAATTGAGAATAATGTTAATCACAATTTCAACTAAGTGTAGGGAGGTTTATGTATTTCTGTTAGAGTTAGATTTTCTGTTTTCGTGTAGTTCTCGAAAATGGAACCTGAATGGTCTTTCCCTAGCAGACCCTAAAGAACTAGTCTTCTCCCCCCATTCTGAATTTTTATTTTTTTAGGTTTTTATGAGATGAAGACTTCCTGTGAATTAAACCATAGTCTAATGCTACACGCTTTGATTACTAAACGTAATAATGACACACTTCCGAGTGAACTGGTATCAGTAATCAGAGAAAAATTGGACGGAGTAAGAAAAGAATCCAGATGCGAAAATAATAAGTTACAATTTGGTAAAAGAAAATCAAAATCCGCAGCGAAAAGAAGAGCACGGCACTTTGAAAGATGTCACAAATGCGGAAAATGGTCACACGAAGGTAAATGTTCAAATAATCAAACCTATTCAAACACCGAATTTGTTACTTTATGTAGAGACAGACCGTTCATATATTTTAAAGAAAAATCGATAAATGCTCGAGGTTACGCCTATGTAGCTATGGAAAACCAATTAGTCCGACTATCTTATGAGTGGGCTAGAGCATATCACTAACAAATCTCTTTCACAGGTAAGTATGTACAGTTTTCATTTTTATTTTTATTTTTAACCTTTTGATAATAAACGCTAATTTGTTCGCTATAAAGTATTAAATTGGTATTCAATAAAATTAGGTCATGCGACCGAAATTATTGATATCATACAAAAATTTATTACATCACTGCGAAATTTACCGTTTATTCTTAAGGTATAAATATCTTTAATCAATCAACCAAAAATATTTCAAAAATTCGTCATGAGTTAAATTAGGTCATGGAACCGAAATTACTTTACCAAAAAGAGGGGCGTATGTTTTTGATAATATTTGATTGATTAAAGTGGGATAAAAGCCAAAAAGATTTTTAATTTTATTTTTACCATGTTTTTAAAATTAATAAATTAATATTAAAATAATATTATAAACTTCTTTAAAATTGTAAATATTTGAAAAATTAATATTTTTAATATAAGTTTGTATGTATAAAAACAAAAATATAATATAAGTTTTGTGTGAATTTTTAATTTTTAAAATATGAATTTTTAATTTTATGCATTTTAAATTTAAGTTTGGTGTGAATTTAAAAACAAAAATTTACTTTATTTCGCTAAGTTAAAAATATGATTTTTAAAATTCGTCGTAAGTTGAAGACTAGGTCGTTGAACCGAAATTGCTTTACCCGAGGGAAGGACGAGAACTTTTATTATCATTATTTTTAATCTTATTGAATTAAAGTATGCCAAAAACATTTAAAAAACCCAAAAAAATCTTTACTTTTAAAACCGCGCTTCGAATTGACAAATTTTAAATTTTTGTCGAGGGACGGACTAGGATAACGATCCGAAACGCCCTCGCTCTTAAAGGAAAACAAAATTTTTAGAATTTAATTAATTTTATGTTTTATAAAGTTATAAGGTTTTATAAATAAGTTCAAAAAAAAAAAAAAAAGGGCCGCGACTCGCGGTGATTTGTGGGTTCACACCACCGCAATCGCGGAGGTTAAAAAACCCAGAAAAAAATAAAACTGGTCAAACAGACCAGTTTGTTCATCACCACACCCAATTTTCTGCGAAAAACACACACAAAAATCGCCCAAATTCGCAATTTTTCACCATTTTTCATCAAATCTTCAATAAAATCACAATGAGGAGACTATTATCAAGGAATTACTCAAGGAAATCGGTAAATTTCTACACCTAAACACCATTTAATCCGAATTTTAGTGTTCTTGAACAATTTCATACCTAATTCGATTTTGATGCTTTCTAGTGTAATAATGCTTCAATTGTTTGTGTATTATGCTTGTATAACCTAGATTGATGCTATTTAACATGATTAGAAGCTTTGAACTTCAATTTTTGAATAATCTAGGGTTTGTGTTCTTGAGCAAAATTAGGGCTTTTTGATATAAACATGTTATGGTCGAATTTTGTTGTTAGTTTATGCTAAATTGAGTAGTGTAACATGTTTAGGTTGCTAAATGATCAAAACTTTGATCCTAAACATGATTTATGAAGATTAAAGTGGACTTTTTGGACCAAAATTGCATGAACTTGATTTAATTGATATGAATGCCATGAGGAACTTATTTAATTGTTATAATGATTGTTTTTGACATGTTTTAAAAAATAAATGCGAAGGAACTTTGTATATATTTTTGTAATATTTGTAAAAGTGTAGAATTGTTAATATTTTAAAAATGTGTATAGAATTTAATATGGAATAAACATGTCATTGTAATTGTTTAGATTTATGATTTTGCTAAAACTAATGCATATTTGGATGCACAAAAATTGTGTTTGATATATTTTGCAGACTGAAAGGGGTGAATCTTCATCCCAGGCTCGCAATGCTCCTCCGGAAGATGCAAATCAACAGGAAATTAATAACCAATACTGACAAGATATGCCTCACCCAATTGTTTCATATTCAAACATTCATAAGGCAGATTTACATCCGAATTTGAGATTTGATAGATATTGGATAGACTATCCAAAATATCAAAAGAACCTGCACAACCTTGTGTCTAATAATGTTGAGGTACCAAGAGTTATAGATTGGGCACCATTAGAGGTAGTGGAATTGGCCGAGCCAATCAGGGAATTACTTACTCAAAGGTATGGTAATTCTACTTTTAATGATTGGGTACGTTTATTCAACATGCGTAGACCTGTATATAGAGAATGGTGTATGGAGTTATTGTGTACTATTGAAATAAATGATCGGGTAGATACTTTAACCGATCGTAGTTTTATTAGATTTTTATTAGAAGGGGAGATGCGCCATATGTCCTTACTAGACATGGCTCGGGCTTTAGGTATATATACGCCCGAGGAGCTAGCATCTTATGATTGCCAGAGGTTAATAGTTTATGGTAGGAGGGTGGATGAGAATTTTGATACAAATGACGTATGGAGTAGGATGACTAGCCATCGCCAATTCCAGGGGAGATTATACTCTTATCTTGATATTGATAGAGCTAAATTAAGAGTAATCCATAGGTTTTTAGCGAATTCGATTACACAACGAGGTAAGAATAAGGAAAAGGTAAATGAACAGGATTTATTTTACCATATGTGTATTCGAGACCCACACAGCGCTGTAAGTATACCTTTTTATGTGGGTTATTATTTATTGACTATGGTTAGGGGTATGAGGCGTGGTAGCATAATAGGAGGTGGTATATTTATTACTTTGATTGCTGAATATCTTGGTGTGGATAGAAGTCGGGGAGGATTATTAATGGCAGAACCAGAACCCCGCGATAGAATAAATTTGCGTGTTTATCATGGTGCTAAGGTCTTAAAGAAACGAAACAACGCGGTAGCACGTTATGATGGCAGGCATCCACAGGTTGAGAGAGATCAACAGCAAGGTCAACCGGGAGGGGGTAATCCAATGACGGAAATGCAAATTTTTATGGCTCGACACGAGTATGAAATGGCTAGACAAAAAGCATTTCAAGATTGGCAGTATCATCAAAGCCAAATCATAAGTCATTGTACATACGTAGGTAGAGACTACATTCCTACCGTTATGCCCGAATTTGCTCCTTGGACTATAGAGAGCCGACCACCATATCCTACATATGACCTGGCCCAAGCATTTTACAGCATCTTTGGATACGCTTGGGACCCATACTGGAACCATCCTCCTCATCCGTAATTTTCTTATTTTATATTTTTGTTTATTTTATTGTAATGTTACTAATTCTTAATTTTTTTATTTCTTATTTCTTATTTTATTATTATAATAGCTTTTATAATTTTCTAACTTTATTAGATTTTAATAATTTTTGAATGTGGTGTGAAAACCCAACTTCAAAAATATGTATATATGTGTTTGTAGTTTATCTCATGTACAAAACAGGGTAAAACAGCGCATTTTCAAAGACTGGCATTAAGTTCAGCAAAAGCTATTAATTTTGACGACAAAACGAAAAACAAATGTGATGTACCAACAGACGAAATGAACAAATGATGTGCACCATTTATCATTCAGCAAACAAACGCCAATATGTTTGGAAACTTTGGTAAAATTTAATCATTTTTCTACGCTAATCACCCTCAATAATTTAAATTGTTACTGATTTCTTGCAAATGAGGGCATTGCAAGATCTTAAGTGTGGGAAGGGGTTAAATTCTTTCGAATTTTTAAAATTTTTAACTTAAACACTTGGTTACCATTAAAAATACTAGTAACGTAGTAGTTGTATTAGAATCTAGTGCTCTCTGATAACAAAGAACAGCCCTAGTCTTATATACTGACTAGGGGTGTTCATTTTCGGATATCCGAAATTCGGATAGTGAAAAACCTCATCCGAAATCCGAATCCGAAATTTCGGATATCCGATTTTCGGATATCCGAAATTTTGGATTCGGATATCGGATTATCCGAATATCTGATATTTTTGAAGAACTTCGAATATTTTCGGATAATTTTCCGGATATTCGGATAATTTTCGGATATTTCGGATATTTTTCGGATATTTTTCGGATATTTTTCGGATATTTCGGATATTTTTCGACTTTTTTCCGATTTTTTAGAAATTTTCGGATATTCGGATATCCGAATATCCGAAAATTTTAAAAACTCCATCCGATATCCGAATCCGAAAAATCGGATATCCGATTTTTCGGATATTTTCGGATTCGGATTTCGGATAATTCAGATTCGGATTTCGGATTCGGATATTTTGAACACCCCTAATACTGACTACCCACTTCTAGTAAAAATTTTCAAAATTTTCAATTAAATGAACTCAAAATCATGTTTATACATATTTATGAACGATAAAACTAGGTGTTAACACCGAAATTATTGTTACCTCGGAAAGGACATAAATTGAGAAACAAACCAAAATGTTAGAATTCATTTAAAATGGAATAGAGGACAATAAAAAGGCAAATAAAAGAAAATAAAAGCCAAGTGTGGGAAAATTTACCAAGTTATCTTAAACATATGTCACATATTTCTGTAACAAATAATTGAAGATACTTTTGCTTTGGACTAAACTAAACAGTTTTACCCGATTTACTGTAAGAAAGATGGATCTACACGATGAATCAATTCCATCATTAAAAGGAAGTAAAGTCTTCCGAAAAAGAAACACGCTTCTTGATTTAGGTCATGAAGTTGTCGTCCAGACCAGCTGTAGGTTGACGAAAAATCTAGAAAAGTCATCACTAAAATCATTAGGAAATCCACGGACCTCGGCATCAAACAGGGTCGCCAAGTGGTCAGATTTATCCTAACCATGAGAGGATCTGTCTTGTAAAATGGGGAGGATGCCGTGCAAATTATCTGGATAAGACTAATGAATCAGATCCCCAGAAAGGATAATCTCCTTAAAGATCAAAAATCAGCTTTTAAGACTGATATTACTCAATCCTAGAGATTGACCTTAAAGATTGAGAATTACAAACTAATGAAATTTAATGATATCTAAACTCGAGCTTGAACGAGAAAATATTTTGATCAAAATTACAAACCGATTTGTTTTCTGAAAACCCATTTTCAATGCGTTCATTACCATTGAACGTAAAATCCTAGGAATTCACCTGGAATTCATTAGGTCACCTGAATCAAATCGGGTGTCAACCGTAAGAACGGTGGTTGCATAGCATGGTCAAAGATAGGACCTTGTGCCAGACCGAAAAATTATAAGGGTGAGCTTTACTATTGCTCCTACCAAGGATAGTAATTGCATCCGATACGTTATAGACCATAATTAAAAGCATGTCAGGGGATATTGCCTTAACAGTTGCTTGTTCAATGCTTTCCTTTACAACCGGATGGTAGTTTACCGAAAGGTAATATACGGAGCAAGTATACTGGACGTGTTGCTTTCCCAATACAAGGTTAGCAAGTGGGTGACACAAAACCACAAGTTTTGAGCTAAAATTTTCAAATCTGAAACCCACCAAACCCACAAAAAGAATTTGCAAACACCGGTGAAGGGTTATTCCGGAAAACTTATCTAGGGTAAAAACTAGATTGAATTTTCAAAAAGATCAAATGTTTTCATAAAGATCCAATTTCCTTAAAGGATCTTAATTTTATAGTCATGTGGGACTGTAAACCACATCGTTACTACCATTGTTTATACCGCCGTAAAAAATCACTGATGTACAAAGTGTGAAGAATAAAGAAGTGATTCTAGTATATTTCAAGACTATATTGCTTGAGGACAAGCAACGCTCAAGTGTGGGAATATTTGATAATGCTAAAAACGAACATATATTTCATAGCATTATTCCTCAAGAAAGACAAGTTTTTAGTTGCAATTGTTCTATTTACAAGTGATATTCGTTTAAATAATAAAAGGTGAAGACAAAAGACAAATAAGACGAATTGAAGACGCAAACGACCAAAAAGCTCAAAAGCACAAAGTACAATCAAAGAGGTTCCAATTATTGATAAGAAACGTCTCAAAATTACAAGAGTACAAGACGCGAAACACAAAGTACAAGATATTAAATTGTACGCAAGGACGTTCAAAAATCCGGAACCGGGACCAGAGTCAACTCTCAACGCTCGACGCAACGGACTAAAAATTACAAGTCAACTATGCACATGAATATAATATAATATATAATTAATTCTTAAAATTAATATATATATTATATTATATTATATAAACCGTCGGCAAGCTAGGAGCTAAGCTTGTGTGAGATGGATTTCACAGCTCCGCACTCGCGGAGCTCTGAAGAGCAAAATCCACCGCACTCGCGGAGCCTAAAAAGTCAGAAATCCACCTTTAAAAGGCCGAGCATTCGGCCGAATTTTTTACATCTTTTTCACATTCATCATACGTAAACTTATATATATATATATATATATATATATATATATATATATATATATATATATATATATTTTAATTATAAATCCTAATAATAAGGGTATGTTAGCGCATATTGTAAGGGTGTAAGTCGAAATTCTGTCCGTGTAACGCTACGCTATTTTTAATCATTGTAAGTTATGTTCAACCTTTTTACATTAATGTCTCGTAGCTAAATTATTATTATGCTTATTTAAAACGAAGTAATCATGATGTTGGGCTAAAAATATTAAAATTGAGTAATTGGGCTTTGTACCATAATTGGGATTTGGACAAAAGAACGACACTTGTGGAAATTAGACTATGGGCTATTAATGGGTTTTATATTAACTAAACAATACCTTGTTAATTTAATATATAAACTTATAATTTGACGTATTTATATATAACCACATACGCTTGACTGGGTACGGTGGGCGGGATATCTATAAATACCAATAATTGTTCATTTTACCGGACACAGAACTGGATTAATAGTTAATAGACTTGCTGAAACAGGGGTGAATTACATTCAAGGGTAATTGGTGTAATTGTTAACAAAGTAGTAAAACCTTGTTTTACACGCAGTCGATAACCTGGTGTATTCATTAAACAAAGTATTAAAACCTTGTTACAATTCGAATCCCCAATTAGTTGGAATATTTGACTTCGGGTATAAGGATAATTTGACGAGGACACTCGCACTTTATATTTATGACTGATGGACTGTTATGGACAAAAACCAGAGGGACATATTAAATAATCCAGGACAAAGGACAATCAACCCATGGGCATAAAACTAAAATCAACACATCAAACATCATGATTACGGAAGTTTAAATAAGCATAATTCCTTTATTTTCATATTTAATTGCACTTCTAATTATTGCACTTTTATTTATCATTATTGTATTTAATTGCACTTTTAATTATCGTACTCTTTAATTATCGCAAGTTTATTTTATCGCACTTTTATTTATCGCAATTTCATTATTGTTATTTATTTTACGCTTTAAATTAAGTCTTTTATTTATTTAATATTTTACATTAGGTTTTAACTGCGACTAAAGTTTTAAAATCGACAAACCGGTCATTAAACGGTAAAAACCCCCCTTTATAATAATAATATTACTTATATATATTTGTATTTTTATAAATTAAAACTAATATAGCGTTAAGCTTTGTTAAAAAGATTCCCTGTGGAACGAACCGGACTTACTAAAAACTACACAACTGTACGATTAGGTACACTGCCTATAAGTGTTGTAGCAAGGTTTAGTTATATCCGTTCTATAAATAAATAAATATCTTGTGTAAAATTGTATCATATTTAATAGTTTTTCCTAGTAAAATATAACCTATTTCATATACACCTCTACGCACATCAACTTTCTACCATAAAGTGCTTCAAACGGCGCCATCTCAATGCTTGAATGATAGCTGTTGTTGTAGGAAAATTCTGCTAATGGTAGATGTCGATCCCAACTGTTTCCGAAATCAATAACACATGCTCGTAGCATGTCTTCAAGTGTTTGTATCGTCCTTTCGCTCTGCCCATCAGTTTGTGGATGATAGGCAGTACTCATGTCTAGACGAGTTCCTAATGCTTGCTGTAATGTCTGCCAGAATCTTGAAATAAATCTGCCATCCCTATCAGAGATAATAGAGATTGGTATTCCATGTATGGAGACGACTTCCTTCAAATACAGTCGTGCTAACTTCTCCATCTTGTCATCTTCTCTTATTGGCAGGAAGTGTGCTGACTTGGTGAGACGATCAACTATTACCCAAATAGTATCATAACCACTTGCAGTCCTTGGCAATTTAGTAATGAAATCCATGGTAATGTTTTCCCATTTCCATTCCGGGATTTCAGGTTGTTGTAGTAGACCTGATGGTTTCTGATGTTCAGCTTTGACCTTAGAACACATCAAACATTCTCCTACATATTTAGCAATATCGGCTTTCATACCTAGCCACCAAAAATGTTTCTTAAGATCCTTGTACATCTTCCCCGTTCCAGGATGTATTGAGTATCTGGTTTTATGAGCTTCTCTAAGTACCATTTCTCTCATATCTTCAAATTTTGGTACCCAAATTCTTTCAGCCCTATACCGGGTTTCGTCTTCCCGAATATTAAGATGCTTCTCCGATCCTTTAGGTATTTCATCCTTTAAATTTCCCTCTTTTAAAACTCCTTGTTGCGCCTCCTTTATTTGAGTAGTAAGGTTAGTGTGAATCATTATATTCATAGATTTTACTCGAATGGGTTCTCTGTCCTTTCTGCTCAAGGCATCGGCTACCACATTTGCCTTCCCCGGGTGGTAACGAATCTTAAAGTCGTAATCATTCAACAATTCAATCCACCTACGCTGCCTCATATTCAGTTGTTTCTGATTAAATATGTGTTGAAGACTTCTGTGGTCGGTATATATAATACTTTTGACCCCATATAAGTAGTGCCTCCAAGTCTTTAATGCAAAAACAACCGCGCCTAATTCCAAATCATGCGTCGTATAATTTTGCTCGTGAATCTTCAATTGTCTAGATGCATAAGCAATCACCTTCGTCCATTGCATTAATACACAACCGAGACCTTGCTTTGATGCGTCACAATAAATCACAAAATCATCATTCCCTTCAGGCAATGACAATATAGGTGCCGTAGTTAGCTTTTTCTTCAATAATTGAAACGCCTTCTCTTGTTCATCCTTCCATTCAAATTTCTTCCCTTTATGCGTTAATGCAGTCAAGGGTTTTGCTATTTTGGAGAAATCTTGGATGAATCTTCTGTAGTAACCAGCCAATCCTAAAAATTGATGTATATGCTTCGGAGTTTTTGGGGTTTCTCACTTTTCAACGGTTTCGATCTTTGCCGGGTCCACCTGGATACCTTCTTTGTTCACTATGTGACCGAGGAATTGAACTTCTTCCAACCAAAATGCACACTTTGAAAATTTAGCGTACAGTTTTTCTTTCCTCAATACTTCTAGCACTTTTCTCAAATGTTCTTCGTGCTCTTGATCATTCTTTGAGTAAATAAGTATGTCATCGATGAAAACAATGACAAACTTGTCAAGATATGGCCTACACACTCGGTTCATAAGGTCCATGAACACAGCTGGTGCGTTAGTCAATCCAAACGGCATAAGCATAAACTCATAATGACCATAACGCGTCCTAAAAGTAGTTTTTGGAATATCATCCTCCTTTACTCGCATTTGATGATATCCAGAACGTAAATTGATCTTCGAATAAACCGACGAACCTTGTAGTTGATCAAATAAGTCGTCAATTCTCGGCAGTGGATAACGGTTTTTGATGGTAAGTTTGTTCAACTCTCTGTAGTCAATACACAACCTAAATGTACCATCCTTCTTCTTGACAAACAAAACAGGAGCTCCCCATGGTGATGTGCTTGGTCGAATAAAATCACGTTTTAATAGTTCTTGCAGTTGGCTTTGCAGTTCTTTCATCTCGCTGGGTGCGAGTCTATAAGGAGCACGAGCTATTGGTGCAGCTCCTGGTACAAGATCTATTTGAAATTCAACAGATCGATGTGGAGGTAGTCCCGGTAATTCTTTCGGAAATACATCGGGAAATTCTTTTGTGACGGGAAGATCATTGATGCTCTTTTCTTCAGTTTGTACTTTCTCGATGTGTGCTAGAACAGCATAGCAACCTTTTCTTATTAGTTTTTGTGCCTTCAAATTACTAATAAGATGTAGTTTCGTGTTGCCCTTTTCTCCGTACACCATTAAGGGTTCTCCTTCTTCTCGTACACTGCGAATTGCATTTTTATAACATACGATCTCTGCTTTCACCTTCTTCAGCCAGTCCATGCCAACTATTAGATCAAAACTCCCTAACTCTACTGGTATCAAATCAATCTTAAATATTTCGCTACCCAGTTTAATTTCTTGATTCCGGCATATATAATCTGCTGAAATTAATTTATCGTTTGCTAATTCGAGTAAAAATTTACTATCCAACGGCATCAATGGACAACTTAATTTAGCACAAAAATCTCTACTCATATAGCTTCTATCCGCACCCGAATCAAATAAAACGTAAGCAGATTTATTGTCAATAAGAAACGTACCCGTAACAAGCTCCGGGTCTTCCTGTGCCTCTGCCGCATTAATATTGAAAACTCTTCCACGGCCTTGTCCATTCGTGTTCTCCTGGTTCGGGAAATTTCTAATAATGTGGCCCGGTTTTCCACATTTATAACAAACTACATTGGCATAACTTGCTCCGACACTACTTGCTCCGCCATTACTCGTTCCGGCACCATTTGTTCCTTTCGTTCTGTTAACCCCTGGTCCGTAGACTTCATACTTCGCCGCGATATGACCATTTCTTTTACACTTGTTGCAAAATTTGGTGCAGAACCCCGAGTGATACTTTTCACACCTTTGGCATAGCTGCTTCTGATTGTTGTTGTTGTTGCGGTTGTTATTGTTGTTGGGATGATTGTTGTAGTTGCTGTTGTTGTTGTTGTTATTGTTGTTGGGCCATTTGTTGTAGTTGCGATTGATGTTGCGATTGTTGGGATAGTTGTTGCGATTATTGTTGTAATTGCTGTTGTTGTTGTATTGGTGATTCTTATCACCGTTTTCCTCCCACTTTCTTTTGACTTGCTTCACATTGCCTCTTCAGCCGCCTGTTCTTTAATTCTTTCCTCAATCTGGTTCACTAGTTTGTGAGCCATTCTACATGCCTGTTGTATGGAGGCGGGCTCGTGTGAACTTATATCTTCTTGGATTCTTTCCGGTAATCCTTTCACAAACACGTCGATCTTCTCTTCCTCATCTTCGAACGCTCTCAGACACAATAGGCATAATTCTGTGAATCGTCTTTCGTACATGGTAATATCAAATCCTTGGGTTCGTAACCCTCTAAGTTCTATCTTGAGCTTATTGACCTCGGTTCTGGGACGGTACTTCTCATTCATCAAGTGCTTGAATGCTGACCACGGTAGTGCGTAAGCATCATCTTGTCCCACTTGCTCTAGATAGGTATTCCACCATGTTAACGCAGTACCTGTGAAGGTATGCGTAGCGTACTTCACTTTGTCCTCTTCAGTACACTTACTTATGGCAAACACTGATTCGACCTTCTCGGTCCACCGTTTCAATCCGATCGGTCCTTCAGTTCCATCAAATTCCAAAGGCTTGCAGGCAGTGAATTCTTTGTAGGTGCATCCTACACGATTTCTTGCGCCGTTAGCTGCATTGCTAGATTCGGAGTTATTGTTGGTATGTAGCGCAGGCTGTACTGCGGTTATGTTTGCAGCAAGAAAGGTACGAAATTCCTCTTCGCTCATATTCATGGTTTGTCGAGTAGTCGGTGCCATTTCCTTTAAATAGTTAAATGAAACAAGTTAATCATACAGAATATTAAGAGTAGTCAATAGTATCTCGTAGCATAATATGAACTTATTTATAAAAGCTTTTTCTTCATATTAGCGTTTTATAAGTTTAAATTCGGGTAGTACCTACCCGTTAAGTTCATACTTAGTAGCTAATATACAATTAAACTACTACAATTCTATATGAAAAACTGATTATAATAATATTTCGCGTTCAAACTTTTTCACAATAATTTACAAACTTACAATACCGCTTATTTTACATATAACATGAAATATAGCATACAATAACTTTGATACAAGATAGTTGTGAAGATAATTCTAGCTAGTACACAAGTCGTTCAGCAAAGGCAATAAAGACATGTAATTCATACGTCCAGAAACAAGTCATGCATTCTGGTTTTACTAGGACTACTTCCCATCCTTGGTCTTGTGGAACATTACCGTTATGGCCGTTGATAAGACATCGTGTTGTAACGTCGTCAAAGGGACGAGGGTTACGTAATGTCCAACAGTCCCATAACAATCTAAAAACCTTGTTTCTCACCCCAACTACTGAGTCCATCACTTGTGGGAACGTTTTGTTTAATAGTTGTAGCCCGATGTTCTTGTTCTCACTTTGGTGAGAAGCGAAAATTACTAACCCGTAAGCATAACATGCTTCTTTATGTTGCATGTTAGCCGCTTTTTCTAAATCACGAAGTCCTATATTCGGATATATTGAGTCAAAATAATTTCTTAACCCGTTGCGTAAAATAGCATTTGGGTTCCCCGCAATATATGCGTCAAGGTAAACACATCGTAACTTATGGATTTCCCAATGTGATATCCCCCATCTTTCGAACGAAAGCCTTTTATAAACCAAGGCATTCTTGGAACGAAAGCCTTTTTAAATAGTTGTGCCGAAGAATTCTGACCGACTCTAGACAAGATTTCATCAATCATGTCTCCGGGTATGTCTCTTAAAATATTGGGTTGTCTATCCATTTTGTGTTTTTATACTGTAAAATAGACAAGAGTTAGATTCATAAAAAAAATACTTATTAATACAAGCAATTTTTACATATATCATAAAGCATAACTACACTATATTACATATATTACACCACACGAATACAACTATCTTATTCCGACTCGCTCGTTTCTGCTTCTTCGTTTTTGGTTCATTTTGCCAAGTTTCTAGGGATATATGATGTTCCCCTAATACGAGCCGTCGTTTTCCACATTGGTTTAGAAAAACCTGGTGGTTTAGAGGTTCCCGGGTTATTGTCACAACTTAAGAAATACGGGTGTTGACGATACATATAAAGTTCATCGGGTTTGGAATCAAATTTCTCTATTTTTATGCCCTTTCCCTTATTGTTCTCTTTTGCCTTATTAAATTGTGTTGGGGTAATTTCTATAACATCATCGGAATCCTTGTCGGGATCCGATTCATCGGAGAATTGGTAATCCTCCCAATACTTTGCTTCCTTGACGGAAACACCATTGACTATAATTAACTTTGGTCGGTTGGTTGAGGATTTTCTTCTACTTAACCGTTTTATTATTTCCCCCACTGGTTCTATTTCTTCTTCCGATTCCGATTCTTCTTCCGGTTCCGATTCTTCTTCCGGTTCCGACTCTTCTTCCGGTACCTCTTCGGGAACTTGTGAATCAGTCCACGAATCATTCCAATTTACATTTGACTCTTCATTATTATTAGGTGAGTCAATGGAACTTGTTCTAGAGGTAGACATCTATCACATAATATCAAACACGTTAAGAGATTAATATATCACATAATATTCACATGTTAAAAATATATAGTTTCCAACAAAATTTGTTAAGCAATCATTTTTCAAGTAAACACGGTCGAAGTCCAGACTCACTAATGCATCCTAACAAACTCGATAAGACACACTAATGCAAAATTCTGGTTCTCTAAGACCAATGCTCGGATACCAACTGAAATGTCCCGTTCATATTGATTATAAACGTTCCATATTAATTGATTTCGTTGCGAGGTTTTGACCTCTATATGAGACTTTTTCAAAGACTGCATTCATTTTTAAAATAACCATAACCTTTATTTTATCAATAAAGATTTCAAAAGCATTACGTAGATTATCAAATAATGATAATCTAAAATATACTGTTTACACACGACCATTACATAATGGTTTACAATAGAAATATATTATATCGACATATGTTTCTTGAATGCAGTTTTTACATAATATCATACAAACATGGACTCCAAATCTTATCCTTATTTTAGTATGCAATAGCGGAAGCTCTTAATATTCACCTGAGAATAAACATGCTTTAAACATCAACAAAAATGTTGGTGAGTTACAGGTTTAACCTATATATATCAAATCCTAACAATAGACCACAAGATTTCATATTTCAATATACATCCCATATATAGAGATAAAAATCATTCATATGGTGAACACCTGGTAACCGACATTAACAAGATGCATATATAAGAATATCCCCATCATTCTGAGACACCCTTCGGATATGATATAAATTTCGAAGTACTAAAGCATCCGGTACTTTGGATGGGGTCTGTTAGGCCCAATAGATCTATCTTTAGGATTCGCGTCAATTAGGGTGTCTGTTCCCTAATTCTTAGATTACCAGACTTAATAAAAAGGGGCATATTTGATTTCGATAATTCAACCATAGAATGTAGTTTCACGTACTTGTGTCTATTTTGTAAATCATTTATAAAACCTGCATGTATTCTCATCTCAAAAATATTAGATTTTAAAAGTGGGACTATAACTCACTTTCACAGATTTTTACTTCGTCGGAAAGTAAGACTTGGCCACTGGTCGATTCACGAACCTATAACAAATATGTACATATATATCAAAGTATATTCAAAATATATTTACAACACTTTTAATACATTTTGATGTTTTAAGTTTATTAAGTCAGCTGTCCTCGTTAGTAACATACAACTAGTTGTCCAACGTTAGATGTACAGAAAAAAATTGATATATATTATCTTGAATCAATCCACGACCCAGTGTATACACGTCTCAGGCTAGATCACAACTCAAAGTATATATATTTTTGAAATCAACCTCAACCATGTATAGCTAACTCCCACATTACTGCATATAGAGTGTCTATGGTTGTTCCAAATAATATATACACATGGGTCGATATGATATGTCAAAACATTTGCATACGTGTCTATGGTGTCCCAAGATTACATAATATATTAGAATACATGTATAATACAATATAAGTTAGCTAGGATATGATTAATATAGAGTTGTTACCAATTTTCACGTTGCTACAACAAGAAAAATTATCCAATCTTGTTTTACCCATAACTTCTTCATTTTAAATCCGTTTTGAGTGAATCAAATTGCTATGGTTTCATATTGAACTCTATTTTATGAATCTAAACAGAAAAAGTATAGGTTTATAGTCGGAAATATAAGTTACAAGTCGTTTTTGTAAAGGTAGTCATTTCAGTCGAAAGAACGACGTCTAGATGACCATTTTAGAAAACATACTTCCACTTTGAGTTTAACCATGATTCTTGGATATAGTTTCATGTTCATAAGAAAAATAATTTTCCCAGAAGAAAAACTTTTAAATCAAAGTTTATCGTAGTTTTTAATTAACTAACCCAAAACAGCCCGTGGTGTTACTACGACGGCGTATGTCCGGTTTTACAGTGTTCTTCGTGTTTCCAGGTTTTAAATCATTAAGTTAGCATATAATATAGATATAGAACATGTGTTTAGTTGATTTTAAAAGTCAAGTTAGAAGGATTAACTTTTGTTTGCGAACAAGTTTAGAATTAACTAAACTATGTTCTAGTGATTACAAGTTTAAACCTTCGAATAAGATAGCTTTATATGTATGAATCGAATGATGTTATGAACATCATTACTACCTCAAGTTTTCTGGATAAAGCTACTGGAAATGAGAAAAATGGATCTAGCTTCAAAGGATCCTTGGATGGCTTGAAAGTTCTTGAAGCATAATCATGACACGAAAACAAGTTCAAGTAAGATTTCCACTCGAAATAAGATTGTTATAGTTATAGAAATTAAATCAAAGTTTGAATATGAGTATTATCTTGTATTAGAAAGATATCTTACTGTAAATAATAAAGATTTCTTGAGATTGGATGATCACCCTACAAGATTGAAAGTAAGCTAGCAAACTTGGAAGTATTCTTGATTTTATGAAACTAGAACTTGTAGAATTTATGAAGAACACTTAGAACTTGAAGATAGAACTTGAGAGAGATCAATTAGATGAAGAAAATTGAAGAATGAAAGTGTTTGTAGGTGTTTTTGGTCATTGGTGTATGGATTAGATATAAAGGATATGTAATTTTGTTTTCATGTAAATAAGTCATGAATGATTACTCATATTTTTGTAATTTTATGAGATATTTCATGCTAGTTGCCAAATGATGGTTCCCACATGTGTTAGGTGACTCACTTGGGCTGCTAAGAGCTGATCATTGGAGTGTATATACCAATAGTACATACATCTAAAAGCTGTGTATTGTACGAGTACGAATACGGGTGCATACGAGTAGAATTGTTGATGAAACTGAACGAGGATGTAATTGTAAGCATTTTTGTTAAGTAGAAGTATTTTGATAAGTGTCTTGAAGTCTTTCAAATGTGTATGAATACATATTAAAACACTACATGTATATACATTTTAACTGAGTCGTTAAGTCATCGTTAGTCGTTACATGTAAGTGTTGTTTTGAAACCTTTAGGTTAACGATCTTGTTAAATGTTGTTAACCCAATGTCTATAATATCAAATGAGATTTTAAATTATTATATTATCATGATAATATGATGTATGAATATCTCTTAATATGATATATATATATACATTAAATGTCGTTACAACGATAATCGTTACATATATGTCTCGTTTCAAAATCATTAAGTTAGTAGTCTTGCTTTTACATATGTAGTTCATTGTTAATATACTTAATGATATGTTTACTTATCATAATATCATGTTAACTATATATATATATATATATATATATATATATATATATATATATATATATATATATATATATATATCCATATATATGTCATCATATAGTTTTTACAAGTTTTAACGTTCGTGAATCACCGGTCAACTTGAGTGGTCAATTGTCTATATGAAACCTATTTCAATTAATCAAGTCTTAACAAGTTTGATTGCTTAACATGTTGGAAACACTTAATCATGTAAATAACAATTTCATTTAATATATATATAAACATGGAAAAGTTCGAGTCACTACAAATAATAACTAACCTAGGGTTTCAAAATGTTAATTGGGGTTTATGAGTCTTAACTGGTTAGTTAATTACTAGCACACCTAGATATTAAGTAAATGGGTATTATTTGGGTTAGTGGATGACCCGAAATGGGTGTGTTAACCTTAAAATGGTCAAATGGGTAATGATTGACCTAGTTGGGAAAGATGGGTATGAAATACCCCAATTATGTGTTAGTTAGTGTTGTTGGACCTTAATCACTAGCTTTTAGTGGTTATTGATGGTATTGACCTTAAATGGACGGTTTTGGCATAAATGGATCATTTAATGCATTTAAGTCATTAAATGCACAAGAGTGTATTGTTGGTGTTTAGTCCAACTAGTTTGTGTGTTGATTGAGTACTTAATGTATTAGGTACTTTGCTTTGAAGCTTGCAGAAGTATAAAACTGTCACCGAAATGTTAAGGTGAGTGGAATAATTATATATGTATGTATATGATTTATTTGCTTGTGGGGTATGGATTTAAAGTTCGATGTTGACGATGCCATACCACTATTTGTTTGTTGGTTGAGGGTTTAAAGTTCGATGTTGACGATACCTCATATGTATGGAATTAAAGTTCGATGTTGATGAAGCCATACCACTATTGTAGTGATGTTTGATGAGGGTTTAAAGTTCGATGTTGATGATACCTCATATGTGGATTTAAAGTTCGATGTTGACGATACCACATTAATTGGGACGGATGGAATTTAAGT
Organism: Rutidosis leptorrhynchoides; assembly: GCF_046630445.1. Classification (NCBI taxonomy): domain Eukaryota; kingdom Viridiplantae; phylum Streptophyta; class Magnoliopsida; order Asterales; family Asteraceae; genus Rutidosis; species Rutidosis leptorrhynchoides. The sequence continues at coordinate 337,110,048 of NC_092337.1, read as the reverse complement.
TTGATGTTGACGATACCATTCGTAGGGCTAGCCTTGGGAATTGAATACTAATGGATGTTGTGAACATCAATGTTGTGTTTTGTGGTGTAGCATAATATATTGCTTGTGTTTTATGCTATTGCTATACTAGCTTGTGTATTGGAGATTTAGCGTTATACGTTATGATGGTATACTAATTATATTGCTAGTATGTATGCGGAAATGTTGTAGGTGATTGCAAGTAAGTAAGTTATATATGTATATGTATAATTATTGCATTCACTAAGCGTTTTGCTTACCCTCTCATTGTTTACCTTTTTATAGGCTCCGGTGTGGACAAGGGTAAGGGCGTTCGTTTGGATTAGTGATCCCGCTTGTTTTTGATAGGAGACGTTTTTTGGAAGTTCGACCAAGTTATGGGTAGTTTAACCCCAAACACCATGCTCGAATTGTCGTTTGAAAATTAAACTTTTGTGGTCGAAACTTATATTTGTACGAAACTCGTAATTTGAGACGATGTGGGCTCGGTGACGTAAAACTAGTTTTATTATTAGTTTTATTATTGAAACGTGTTAGTTTTAACTATATTAATGTGTTGTAGAAAGCGTTTCGTCTGAAAGTGTCGGGAAGTGGGAGATCATTAAATGAAAATTTGCAAAACCGGACAGAAGCTGAAACTGTATGTGCGCGCCGCGCACCAAGTGGTCTGCGCGCCGCGCACCCTTGCTGTGTAAAAAAAAAATTGTGGTCTGTTTTCGGTTGGTTAACGGGTTGGGTTGTTACATCTTGGTTGTGTGGATTTCTTGTGGGATCATGTCGTATGCGATAATTTGGTGGAAGATTATGTATGTGTTCTACAAGCATATGTTTTAGTAGTTGATGAATGCCCCCATCTCTTATTTCCGTGTCCACTCGCATATGCGCTTCAACCCTTTCTTGGAATGATCTCGGTGCTCGTCGAACCGGACGATAATTCTCCTCGAGTCCACAAAATGCACGGCCGTTGTCCTCGGTTATCATATTATTTAATATCACACATGATAACAAAATCCTTCTAATTTTGCGGATATAATACGGTCGTGCAGGACGTTGAACAATTTGCCATCCGCCTTGTAGTATTCCAAATGCTTGTTCAATATCTTTTCTTGCCGATTCTTGATACCTTTTGAATTTTTTTTGTTTCGGGTCTATCGAATTTTTGAACGACTTAACTATTGTAGACCATTCAGGGTAAATTTCATCCGCCAAATTATAACCCTTAGCAAACGTACATCCGTTAACCGTATACGTACATGGCGGTGCTTCACCGGCTAATAACTCACTAAACAAATCGGATTGATTTAGTACGTTGATATCATTATTTGATCCGGCAGTTCCAAAAAACGCGTGCCAAAACCATCCATCGTACGATGCTACCCCTTCAAGCATGTTGACGGGTAACCATGGTCACCTCGTGTATAATGACCCTTCCAACGTGCCGGACAATTTCTCCATCTCCAATGATTACAATCAATACTTCCTAACATCCCCGAAAAACCATGTATTTAAGCATGTTTAGTGGTCAAACGTTGCACATCTTGTGCAGTTGGTCTTCTCAAATATTCGGGACCGTACAAGTGGAAAATACATTTGCAAAAATTGTTTAAACAATCATATGAGGTTTGTTCACCCATATGCAAATACTCATCAAAAACATCGGCCGAAGCGGCATAAGCTAGTTGACGTATGGCGGATGTTACTTTTTGAACAATATTAAAACCAAATAATCCGGTAGCATCACGTTTTTGAATAAAATAAGTAAAATATTTAGGAACCGGAGTTTGAGAAAAGTTCAATATACCTTGACATATACGAAGAAATAGAGGTTTGCTCATTCGAAAACGATTACGAAAATAATCGTCCGGAAATGTGGGAGTGTCGGAGAAATAATCATTCCATAAAGACAATGCACGACCCTGACGATCTCTATGTAAATATCTTCTAGGTGCCCATGGTATTTGTTCTACTTCTTCGTTATCACTTAATTCATCTAGCGCGTCAATTAGTTCGAGTGCTCGATTCGTAGTCGTATTTGTGATCGATAATACCATATTTACGTCGGGATCAGGATTGGAACTTATATTGTTTATTTGAGTATAAAAATGATGAAATGGGTAGAAAATATGAAATGAGAGTGTATGTTTGTGTATGTAAAAATAATAAGGTTTGGTGTGTGTATATATAGTGCAAAAAAGAAAAAGAAAAAAAAACAAAAAAAATGAAATGTAGCCGTTAACTAGCCGTTGCCCATTAAATTCAATTTTTTTTTCTTTTTGGTTTTTCAAACGGTAACTTGCGTCCACAAATATGCTGAAAAAGGACCAAAACGAGGACTGGCTGGGCGATGGGCTGGGCGCGACCTGGGCGGCCTCCGTACCATCGGCGCCCAGGCAGGGCGGCTGTGGGCGGGTTGTCTGGGCGGACCATTGGGACTACTCTTAGTATTGTACTATATATCAATATCAATGGTTACGAAATGGACCAATCCTGTAACTGAGTCACAAATGCTTTGCAACTCGAGGTTGATGATGAAGTTACAGTTACATTCCTGTTTCCAACGAGTCTAAACACCAATCATTGTCGTGGACCCAAAGTAACATGATGTTAATATGTTATCCTTCCCCACTCTCCCCAATACTTACCATCACATGTGAGTTGTGACAACAAAATTTAGGAAACTACCACACATACGCCAATCTGTATATCTATCGTAGTATAGCATACATACAACACATATGTCTCTATCACTCTCCCTCAGTTTCATTTATTATTTTCCTATGTAATAACATCCAATAATTCAACACTTCCCTTTCAAATAAGCTGTTTTTAAGATATTATTCAAATTGATTGTCTTAAGTTTTATGGTTTCTTAATGAATTGTTTCAAGTTATCAAAGGTTGATACTTGAACAAAGCTTGGGGCTTTTTTTTATGTATATAAATATAATATAATTTCGAGATTGTAAAAGTGGGGTGCTTTGTTTTTGGGCTTTAACTGAATTAAATTCAAGATTCCAAAGTTGTTTCTTTGATTTTAAGTGAAAATAGTTATTTCATTGAGAAGGGTATGAGTCAATAGTTTCAATATCATCAAAGTTTGGTGCTTTTTCCTTAAATAGGCTCAACTTTGTCTAGTAAGTGTATTGGGTACCTTATTAGTGAATGGGTGTTAAAAAAGCTTCCCAAAAGTAAGTGATTTGATTATAATTGTTTCAAGAATTCAAGAAATTATAGAATTAAGTGAGAATTTTGGAGTGTTTTGAAGAAAGTAGTGATGGAAGAAGATGGAATAGAAGAGATTAGTAGTAGTATTAGTGGTAGGTTATTAAGAAGAAGAAATACAGGTGGTGGTGGTGGTAGTGATTCAGGGTCAAGGTGGGTTGATGGTAGTGAAGTGGATTCAGAAACACCACCATGGTCATTGGTTGATGATAATGATAATGAAGGTGAAAATAATACAGGTGGTGGGTATGGGTATGGATCTAATAGAAGGAGGTTGATTAAGAAGCCTAAAAGAGTTGATTCTTTTGATGTTGAATCCATGGCATTCTCTGGCTCCCATGCCCACCATAACAAGGTTACCTCATTCATCAACACACAATTATTAAATCTATCTATTATTTAATGGATTTTTCTAACAACAACCCTAAGGTGCATATAGATTTTGTACATATCGGTTATATCTCTAGTCTGAAGTGACGGTTATTGAAATGTACAAGATTTTTGTGCATCTGGATAGTCCTCGTTAGAAAAATCCTTTATGAATTAGTAACTATTTGTATGTGTTTGCATTTGTTGGTTTACTCAACTATGGAATAACAAGATATTATATATTATGATCAAGACTGTCTGTAACATTGATAACAAAATAGTTAAAATGCATTTAGAAAGATCCTCTGCTCATATATAATCTTAAGCTGTAATAATCATTTTTTAGTTTAAACAAACACTAACATTAAGGGTCTGTTCCAGAGTTATTTCATAAGAGAAATGAAATGAGATGAAAGGAAATGAAGGTGAGGGAACTTGAATCCTTCCAATTTGGAAGGAAGTGTTTGATGGAAAATTACATTGAAATCAACCATCTATTTCCTTCCCTTTCCTCCCTATCAAAACTCAGGAACACCCTTTCATTTTAAAACTATCTTCCTTCCCTTTCATTTCTTTCTAGATTAACACTCTGGAACAGAGCCTTAAGTTGATTATCTAATGTCTCGTGGCAAAATAAAAATAAAATAAGTATTGTAAGTTGCTAAGTTGAGAAACTGTAAATTCATATTAGCCAAAGAGTCAAACATTTGCTTATCTGACTATGGGAACCTCAAATTGAAATGAACATTATGATTATTGTCATATCCTTGTATTGAGTTTCCTTAAAATTCTGATTTATATTCATATGTTTAAATATGTTCTGATTAATTGTTTAATAATGTAGGAAGTCTCGATATGGCAGACTCTTGGATTGGCTTTTCAGACACTAGGAGTCGTCTATGGTGATATGGGAACAAGTCCTTTGTACGTATTTACAGACGTTTTCAGCAAGGTCCAAATTGAGTCTAATATTGATGTCTTGGGAGCTTTATCACTTGTTATATACACGATTGCTCTAGTGCCTTTAGCAAAGTACGTTTTTATAGTACTAAAAGCAAACGACAATGGTGAAGGTAAGAATTCTGCAATCGTCGGCTCATTTTCCAAATACTATACGTGCATTACTGGTTTAACAAACTGCCTTTAAAGTTCAAAACTTATACGTGTTCTTTAACTTTTCAAGAACGGCACGCGATGAGTTTGCTATATAGATAATAAAATAGAATTTCAATTAATTTATTTTCTAAATGTGTAAATTATATTAACAACAAAAATCCAATGTTTGACCCGTTAAGACTAAGACTATACTACGTATCATTTTTGCTGATGTTGCAGCAGTTCATGCTTACTGGTCAAACATATTATATATTTTACTTCAAAAATGGTCATATTAGCTCTTTCATATCTCAGGATTAGCATGATGCCTGCATGGAATTTTTAATAGATTCATCTATGCCTGGAAAACGGGTCGGGTTGGGTCATTGATTAATTGGGTTTGGGTTGAAATGGGTCAGTTTTGTAAATGGGTCAAATGGGTTGGGTAAAGACCCAAATCATTCATCCCATAAACTTGCGAGTTAAATCTACTATAGTAGAAAGAATGACAGTTATGGTGAATCCGAAAAACTTGGTTTGACCTAAAAAGTCAAAGTTTTTTTTTTTTTTTTTCTGCTGATACATAACTAAACTTGCAGGAGGAACTTTTGCACTGTATTCATTAATCAGCAGGTACGCAAAAGTTAATCTTTTACCGAATCGTCAACAAGCTGACGAACGTATCTCAAGTTATAGACTAAAGTTACCTACTCCAGAACTCGAACGGGCTTTAAAAATTAAAGAAAAATTAGAACATAATTCATTTTATAAAACTCTTCTTTTACTACTAGTTCTAATGGGAACTTCAATGATCATCGGGGACGGTATTCTAACACCGGCTATATCTGGTACGTGTTTGACTTAACCGATCCTGTTTTCTGATTTTTTGATAATTCGAAGGTCAAATAATATATGTTGACTTTTTGACTGATTACAGTCATGTCTGCTGTGAGTGGTCTGGAAGGCAAAATACAAGGATTTGGTACAGGTATGTGACCTGGTAGTGAGTTGACTTTTGACTTTTCTTGTGACAATGTATGTTGACTTTTTGACTAGGTTTTTTTTTTTTTTTTTTTTTTTTTTTTTGACAGGCGCGTTAGTCGGTGTATCGGTTGTTATTCTTGTTGGGTTGTTTGGCATACAGAGGTTTGGGACGAGTAAAGTTGGATTGACGTTTGCTCCGTGTCTTGCTTTGTGGTTTTTTAGCCTTGGCTCTATTGGATTATACAATCTTATTAAATATGATGTATCGGTTGTAAAGGCGATTAATCCTCTGTATATATATTTGTTCTTCAAAAAGAACTCGTTTAAGGCGTGGTCGTCTCTTGGTGGTTGTGTTTTATGCATTACAGGAGCGGAAGCTATGTTCGCTGATTTAGGCCATTTCTCTGTACCATCCATACAGGTTGCTCTTTGTTTCCATAGCAGTAATGGGTCAAAGGGTGGGCTGGGTAACGAATCAAAGTGGGTAACGGGTCAAAGGGGGTAAATTTACTACAGTATGTGAATATAGGGTCAGGTGGACCCAACCCTCTATACTTTGTCCATTTTACTGAGTTTACGTATAATTAATAGTTAAAATTTGATTAAGACAACATTAGTTAACGCTAATCTAGTTTTTGGAATTACGATTTATACATTTATATGCACTTTAAGTGCAGTTTGGATTGGATTATTTGCAACCCGTTTCCATACTAACCATGTTTCAAGTATATAACCCCAAAAAAACTGTTTATAATATATGGGTCATAGTAGCCACCTCCAAGTAGTTATATACAATATCAGTAATTGAAAATAGTTGCACTTTTAAGGAAACTAATTACGATCGTATCTTCATGTTCTAGATTGCTTTCTCGTTAGTGGTTTTTCCATGCCTTCTCTTGGCTTACATGGGTCAAGCTGCGTATCTTTTGCAACACCCCAGTTCTGCAGATAGAATATTCTATGATTCTATTCCCGGTAACGTTTTTTGGTTATATCTATGAATTTTTAAAAACCTTCTTAATGACTAATGAATCTAGATTTTGTAAACAGATGGACTTTTTTGGCCCGTTTTCGTAATAGCAACACTTGCAGCAGTAATTGCTAGTCAAGCTATGATATCTGCTTCATTTTCATGCATTAAACAATCCATGGCTCTCGGTTGCTTCCCGAGGTTAAAAGTTATTCACACGTCAAGAAAATTCATGGGTCAAATCTACATTCCGGTCATCAACTGGTTTCTAATGATCATGTGTGTTCTCGTTGTCGCTACGTTTCAAAGCACAACCGATATAGCCAATGCATATGGTTCGTTTTCTTCTAAATCTACATCATAACTAATGAACAGTGGTTCACCACCAAAATTTATACATACACCACTAAAATTGTTTTAGAGGGTTGTACAGTACAACATTATAATGCACCAAAATTTATCCATACACCTGCTTTAGAGGGTTGTACAGTACAACATTATAATGCGGATAATTGTTTGTGGTGTACGGATCATCACCTACTGCCTGATAATATTTATCGTTTGTGCAGGTATAGCTGAAGTCGGCGTGATGATGGTAAGCACGGCGTTAGTGACTCTCGTTATGCTTCTAATTTGGCAAACGAACCTATTTTTAGCATTATGTTTTCTTATCATCTTCGGATCAATCGAACTTCTATACATGTCGGCCGTTTTGTCCAAAATCACCGAGGGAGGTTGGCTTCCGCTTGCATTCGCTTCCTTCTTCCTTTGTGTCATGTACATTTGGAACTATGGTAGCGTACTAAAATACCAAAGCGAAGTACGTGATAAAATCTCAATGGACTTCATGAACGAACTCGGGTCAACCCTAGGAACCGTACGAGTTCCCGGAATCGGGCTTTTATACAACGAACTAGTTCACGGTGTACCCTCAGTTCTCGGCCAATTCCTACTCGATCTCCCCGCTATACACTCAACGCTCGTTTTTGTCTGTATAAAATACGTTCCAGTCCCCGTAGTTACGCAAGAAGAACGTTTTCTTTTCAGACGAATTTGCCCGAAAGACTACCATATGTTCCAATGTGTAGCACGATACGGGTATAAAGACGTTCGTAAGGAAGATCATCATGCTTTCGAGAAACTTCTCGTTGAAAGCCTCGAAAAGTTTATGAGAAAAGAAGCGCAAGATCTCGCGTTAGAAACCGAGATAAATGATGCTGATTTTGAGTGTGTTTCGGTTGGTCAAAGAATCTATTCGGGTGAACTTAGTGTGCCGTTGATACAACCCGAGAGTGAACCGGTGCTTCCGTCGAGTGTTATGGGTCCCATTGATGATGATCCGAGCTTGGAATACGAGCTTTCGGCTCTTAAAGAAGCTACGGAATCTGGGTTCACTTATTTACTTGGACATGGTGATGTCAAAGCAAGAAAGGACTCATTTTTCTTTAAGAAACTTGTGATTAATTACTTCTATTCATTTTTAAGGAATAATTGTAGGGGTGGTGCAGCAACAATGAGGGTCCCACATATGAACATCATACAAGTTGGGATGACTTATAGGGTATGATTGAGAGTCTGATGCTTTTGATGCCTGAACAATTGATCATCATATTTTTCTGTATTGTTTCTTTTATTTATCGTGTAAGTGTTTTTAAGCTCGATATTTGAAGAGTGACAGTTTTATTGATTTGGGTCTTGTAAGTGAAACATAAGCCCTTAGATATAATAATAAAATTAGTTACTCCTATTAGTTATAAGAAAACAGTTTTAATGATTATGTATGTATTTTATAAACTAGCTTAATATTAGCGAATTGCGGGATTAAAAAGTAAATTCACAAGATCAATATTATTAAATTAGGCTAGTGTATAGAGACTTTAAAAAGAGAGAAGCAAACTAAAAATGGGCAAAATTGGACCAGATTGAAGAATAGTATGGTGAGATCAACGCAGTTTAATAAGACCACAGACTGTCCTTGTAAAAATATTACATATGAACTAATCTATATGAGTAACATATGGGTGTACTAATCATTATTCAACTATGCATGTAATATGATACTAAATGCTAGTCAGTATTTAGTCTATTTGCATTGTCCATGTATTATCATAATTGGGCCTAGCCCATTCCTAGCTGCTAGGTTTATGCCTATATATGTCTTCTAATATTGCAGTGCACAATGAGAATGAAATACATCGACATATTACTCTCAACATGGTATCAAGTCAGGCGATATCCTTACCCTAACCCTAAATCTATGATCAAAAAAAAAAAAAAAAAAAAAAAAACAACAACAAACTCCTACGCCTCAATCTCTCACCCTACTGTATTTTCTTCATCAATCTATATCTCTTTTTCATTATCATCATCACAACCCTACTGTTTCTCATCATCTATATTTTTATTTTCTTTATAACCCTACTGCTCTTCTTTTTTATTCATAATCATCATCATGGTTACAACATATGATAAGATATATACTGTTACCTCCATATCTCATCTCATCCCTGTCAAGCTAGATCTCTCGAAACTTAACTATGCTCATTCGAAACGCCTTTTTATCACGCATTGCAAAGGGCTTGACGTCTCAAAATTCATTCTTGGGACGTCCTCATCAGAAGAACAAGCAACGGCTGAATGGCAAAAGGCCGATGCCGTCGTTACCACTTGGATATACAACACGATTTCTGAGTCACTCCTTAAACGAGTACTCAACTCTGAACCGGCTAATTCTCATGCTGCTTGGACGTTCCTCGAAAAGATTTTTCAAGACAATAAGCTATCGAAAACTATCGAATTAAATGCTGAGTTGCGTGGGTTGTCAATTGGTACGCAAACTGTTGAAGAATACTTCAGGCATCTCGATCGAATCGCCACTCATCTTCGAAATCTCGGGTCGACTATTGAAGAAAATGACCTCGTCATTTTTTTTTTTAACGGCAATTTATATTGAAAACCCGAAAGATACAAATTTTTCTCACAAGATGAAAACATAACGATACTGAGCTAAAATCCTATGCTTACATCAAATACACAATTACCCAATTAAAAGAAAATGACCTCGTCATGTATGCCGTTAACGGCCTAACCGAGAAATTCCCACACGCAGCACGCATCATCCTCCATCGTCAACCATTCCCGAACCTCGATACGGCTCGGTCAATGTTGTTAATGGAGGAGATGACCTTGAATCGACAACAACGATCGGCCACTACAACGTCATTAAACAGTTCCAACCCAACGGTTTTAGTCACGCAAACAACCGCACCCACACCTACATCGCCGTCTCAGAATCAAACCTGCCGGAATTTTTCTAATGGCTATTGTCGATTTGAAAACAAGTGCAGATACATACATGATGTTAATTCCAGACGCTCGAATGCAGGTTCTAATCGGCCTCACAATTCACGTCCTAACAGTGTGAGTCAGGCCCAACTACTTCAGCTAATTGCATCCCAACAAACTCAACTTGCGGCCCAGTCAAATGGATTCCAGCATGTCCCTTTTAATCAACAACAGGCCACTTATTTTCCTTATGGGCCGCTTAGCCCAATGACTCGCCAACCAGCCCAGGCAGGCATTCTGCCTAGCCCACCTGGGTTTAACAGGTCACAATAAACAGGTTTTGGGCTTCCTCAGCTTGGGCCCAATAACAGTCAGCAAGCTTTTCTATCCGGACAGCCCAATAATTCAGTGCAGGCTCAGCTCAATTCTTTTGGGTCGTTTACCATTGATCCACGGACACAAACTCAGGAAACGGTTCTTCCTAGCGCATTCAGTGCCATGACTCTTCAGGACTACGGGGCTGCCGGATGGCACATGGATACTGGTGCGACTTCTCACCTTACCTCTTGTGTTAATAATCTTAGTACTATCTTTAATAAATGCAAATATACATCTGTCGTTGTGGGTAACGGGAATACTATTCCCGTCACCCACACCGGCAATAGCTTGTGTAACATCCCGCATTTTTCCGTTAAATTGTTTTAACGCCCGTCTTTTTATTTTGATAATATCGTCCGTATCTAGATTCGTATCCTCCATTAGCTAACGTTCTTAATATTTTTGTTATTGGATTATAACATCTTCCGTTTACTCTCGTGTATTTCAAAATATTCGTTCGGTTAATTCACGCACCCGCTTTTAAACTCGAGGGACTAATGTTGTCAAGTGGGCAAAGTGGTGACTAATGAACTAGTCAATCTTACCTTCAACCATTCATTCACCTCCCACCTTCATCTTCATACTTCCACTTTTTCTCTCAAACCCCAACTACAAAGATTCATCATCCATTTTCGATCTAGCAAGCCAACATCAAAACAAATTACATATTTGGAATCCTTGCAACTTACTCTTCGAATCCATACCGATTACATCTCATTTGGGTAAATTTCTAAAAACACTAGATTTTGTGTTCTTGATGATTTTGACTTATAAAAGCGTTAATTAGTGTCTATGGTTCAAGTCTAACATGAATATGTGATTTATATGTTCGATCTTGTTATTTTTTTTAGTAACTAGCATGAACTTGAAAGTTGGTGTGTTTGATTTGTGATTTGGTTGCTTAAATGTTGTTAAATGTTAAAAGTTCATGTATTAAATGTGTTACTAGCATCACTAGCTTCAATTTGATGTGTAGGTTGACCTAGAAAGACTCCATAAACTTAATTGCTAAATTTATGATTTTTGAGTTAGGGTTTGATAGAAGTAAAATGGATTTTTGATGCATTGAATGCTTTGCAATGTGGTTTGTAAGTATTTAGTAGTATTGTATGTGTAATTACCTACGAAACGGCGTATTATATGCGTGTATTAAGTTCCCGAATCATCTTTTGCATTTTGTTAACTTGAAACCTTGATAATGAACCTTTAATGATCACTTGACGAGAATTCAGTCATTGTAATGATATTTTTGTTTGATGAAAAGTGTTTAGTTGTATTCCTCGTTAAATTACCTTTCCGACAATATAAGATACGTGTTTTGAATGTTTACGGTTCATTAGTTATGGTTGTTTGAAGTTGGATTCGTGCATTAAGTGTTCAAACTGCCCAGATTGCTGAACAGATACATGGAGCGGCGCTCCAATACCTTGAGCGGCGCTCCAAACCCGGCTGTCCAAAATTTCACTTTTTCGTTTAATTCTAACTATGCTACGCACCTCCGATTAACATGAAACTTGGCCAACATGCTTATATATGATTAAAAACCTCAGAAAAATAGTTCGGGACCCGACCCGAACGTGTTGACTTTTTTGTGGACTTTGACTTGACCAAAGTTGACTTTTATTCAAACTTAACCAAACACTTATGCAATCGTTCTAACATGCTTTTATACTTCTATCTTGCATGAAACTTGACAATTTGATTCACATGCTATATAATCGAGTCGTAACGAGCCATAGGACTAATTGAACAACTTTGACCCATCGTGTTTACCGTTATTGATACAACCTGCTTGTTTAGGTCAAGACTAGCAATTGTCCTTGCACACATTTACTTGTGAAGTACTTTATTACTCGTGCACTCAAGGTGAGATCATAGTCCCACTTTTACTCTTTTAAACTTACATTTGGGATGAGAAAACATAAACGTTTCGTTTTACAAAGTGAACACAAGTACGAAAACAAACATTCTGCATACGATTTAGAACAAAATCCTCAATTCGATTATCATTAGTTACACTTGCCGGGTGTAAGCGAGAACTTATGTTGTATGGCCATACGGGTTTGAGAAACCCTCATTCGTACGGTTCGCTACCGTTATTAGATGAAATATATTTTCGAGAAACATTGTATGTTCTAACACTATTGTGATGGGGTCCTATGGATGGAAAGTTAAGCCTTGATAATTGGGTGCTCGTGATAACAAATTTTAGAATGGTTTACTATTATTTCAATGTTATAAATCTTGTGGTTCATTTGTACTTACTTACTTAAACCTATGATTTCACCAACGTTTTCGTTGACAGATTTCTATGTTTTTCACAGGTCCTTGAACGTTTTGTGATACATGCTTCCGCTCATTATTTTGATACTTGCATTGGATGTCGAGTATATATGCATATATGGAGTGTCTTTTGGCTACTTTTAAATTGTGTCGCATATGTTTCATTTGTACTTATAATGTTGTAACGTAACTTGTGGTTGAACTATTCTTGTAAACTTTGAAACAATCTTTACATTTGAAATGAATGCGACATATTTTTGGTCAAACGTTATTTTAAACACTTACGACCACGTAATGGGGCCTAAGTAGACGGCGCCGTCAATGACGATTTTGTCGGGTCGCTACAGATGGTATCAGAGCGTTGGTTGTAGGGATTTAGAGTTCATTGGTGTCAACCCCGAGTCATAGGGTACATTAGTGAGTCTAGACTACAACCGGCATATAGACTTGAAGTAGGAATTACTTGACTACTTGTGCATTTATACTCGAACTCTTCTATTCGTATCTAACTCTTATTTTATCTTAATCTCACGTAGTTTAATTTGATTGACATGCCACCTTGACTTTATGAGGTAATGTCGAATGCACATGTGAATTAGGGTAATATAATTGCCGGGATTATATTACGGTGACTCATATGGACGTTCCGACATTATACCATAAAGAATTTAGGGCAAGTCAAGGAAAATTTTCTCTCTATCTTTATTCCATATCACGATAAGTATTATTAAGAATACTAATCAACGATATTCTTGCATTTTCAAGGAACAATGGCTCATCGAGGTCGACACAACACTCCTCCTGAAACTCTCGAACGAGCTCTTCAATGAATGATAGCCACCGTTGTGGATGCGGCCATGGCTGGTCACTCCTCCAACAACAATAACAACAACCTTAACCATGGAGCCAATAATTCAGACGAGGGGTGCTCCTACAAGAACTTCATGGGGTGCAAACCTCCCACTTTCGATGGAATCGGGGGATCGGTTGCTCTCACCCGGTGGTTTGAACAAAAGGAGGCCGTTTTTAGCATAAGCGGTTGTCGGGACCAAGATAAGGTCAAGTTTTCCACCCTCACTTTTATCGGTATTGCTCTCTCATGGTGGAACACGTATGTACAATCCGTGGGTACCGATGAAGCCCACACACTCTCTTGGACCGAATTAAAAGAAAGAATGATCACCGAATACTTCCCGCGCGAAGAGACTCGAAGGCTTGAACATGGACTAAGAAATTTAAAAACGGTCTGGAATGACCTCGAAGCTTACAATCAACGGTTTGCCGAACTAGCCTTAATGTGTCCAAACCTCATGACTCCCGAGTCCTTAAGAGTTGAACTTTACATGGATGGCCTCCCTAAGAGCATTCGACACGGGGCAATGTTATCCAAACCCACTAACTTACAAGAGGCTTTAACAATGGCCCGCAAATCTATAGAAATGGTGGATGAAATTGAAGCGCCGACACCAACGGCCGAGGATCAATCGGGCGGCAATAAAAGAAAATGAGAAGCCTCCTCATCAAGCAACTACAACCACAACTATTGCACCAAGAAGCCTTTCGCCTCCGGCGGTAAGAAAGGGCATGCCGGAAACCTACCTTATTGTAACAAGTGCCGCAAACATCATTTGGGTGAATGTGGCAAACCATTTTGCATCAAGTGTCAAAGAAGTGGCCATGTGGCCAACGATTGTAGAAATACCGCCCCCGTCGCTCCAAAGGTGCCCAACGCACACCGAACTGGTGTTTGTTTCGAATGTGGCCAAACGGGTCATTATAGAAATGAATGCCCAAAGAAGAAGGCCAACCACAACGCATGCGGCCGAGCTTTCAACGTTAACGCCCAAGAGGCCCGGGATGACAATGAACTAGTCACGGGTACGTTTCTTCTCAACAACTCTTATGTTACTTGCTTATTCGATTAGGGTGCCGATAAATGCTTTGTATCCAAGACTTTGGCTCATACTCTTTACACTTCACCACTCCCCCTAGATACTACTTATGCCATTGAGGTGGCCAACGGGAACCTATTGAGTGCCGACACATATTACCGGGGGTGTGCATTAAACATTTTGGGCAAGGAATTTGAAATTTACTTGATACCCATGGAACTAGGAAGCTTCGATGTAATAATCGGTATGAATTGGTTAGTCAAAACGAAATCTCACATCCTTTGTGACCTTAACGCAATCCGAGTTCCTATCGAGAATGGTGAACCCTTGATTGTTTATGGCGATAAGAGTTGCACCGGACTCAACCTCGTTTCGTGCCTTAAAGTTAGAAAACTACTCCGTAAGGGTTGTTTTGCGATCCTTGCCCACGTTAAGAAAGTCGAGTCCGATGAGAAGCATATCGACGATGTGCCAATTGTTAGTGACTTTTCCGATGTATTTCCCGACGAATTGTCGGGTCTTCCACCTCATCGACCGGATGAATTCCAAATCGATAGGTATGAAGTTTCGAATGATCATGACTAATGTTCTAAGAGATAGATTGTAATGGCACGATCTTGATTGGTTAAATTACCAGAATTCAAGAGAAAGATAGAAGTATCAGGAAGATATGTTCTCGATATGTTTGGAGATTAGCTAGAATGTAAGAGTCGTGTAACATGGCACATGATAATGTTATGGTCTGTGAATCATCATGTTTCATTAGAAACTCAACCTGACTTACTGTAATATAATCACGTTGATCAAGTGTCATTATATTATACTAACTCATGCTTCAGTTCCCAACATTTCTTCAAAAACATTCATATTTTGGATTCGATTTTTTTTCTTCAGAATTTAGAAACAAAAACAGTTTCTTTTATGATGTAGCACAGATAGAGCGAAGAAATAAATTATTTCAGATAAGAATAGTTATGAAAATATCTTCAGAAATATCGAGGATATTTATAATGAAAGATACAATGATATCTTAGAATTTCTAATATCGATGGATGATGAAGAAGATTTGCCCGTAAAGGTTTAGAGTTAGGAGCAAGGTATTCGTTAATAACTTCAGCAGATACTGAATCATTTGGATTCTTTGAATGCAGGTTTAGTCTTTATGATTTGTCCACGGTTTCCTTCATGGTTTACTCAATCCGTTTTCTAGTTCTAACTTTTCTGAGCTTTGCCAACATACTATTCTTTATCTTTATACCTTCGACTGTTAAGGTCGTGTACAGTTTTTGCTGCTTCATTCAGTTTTTTCAGAATTCAGAGTATTGATTCGTAGACTGAGTGCTTTTCAGAATTGAAGATCATAATTCTAAGAGATAAATGTTATATGTATACATGTAACTGTTGATGTAGAAACGCTGCGAGATTCAAAATACTGATTGTTAATTCTCAGTAATTGGTATGGCAATTCTCGTTACAAGGTATGGATGAGTATATGATAGAGTTTCAATGAATATAATGATTTTTCTAAAAGTCAAGATCAACAAAGTTGTTGGTAAGTTTACTGCTAATGTGGTGGGATATAAACGGTTCTCCGGTAACGATGATGAAGGGGCAAACATATATATCAAAGTTGTAATAAGACTGTTTCGACTGAAAAGTCGAAGTTTACTTGCTGGAGCTATGACAAAACCGGCTACTTTGGAAAGGAATTGCAAAGTTGTTTTTGGTAATAAATGCCAAAGGATCTGATACAGATATGGGTTAAGCCATCACTTTGGTTTCGAGAGTTTTTCAGGTGCATAACTATATGCATAAATCTTTTCTTCCGTAGATGAAGTGTGGTTGGTTAATCCTCTCGATTGAGGTGTTTTCAAGAATTATGAAAGGTTTGAACGCATATTATAATCGTCAAGATACAAATGAGGTTTAAGATAAAATCAAGTGGCAAACTTGAAGAAATGTTTAGTTTCATATGTTATAATCAATATTTTAATTCGTTTTAATTGTTCATGGTTAGTAGTCCACAATTAGTAGTTCAATAATTCATATATAGTTTAATATATAATATTCGAATTAATTAATACGTGTCGTGACCCATTGTATGCAAGTCTCAGACTCTATAACAACTCAAAGTATATATATTATTTGAGAATCAACCTCAACCCTGTATAGCTAACTCGAGCATTACCGCATATAGAGTGTCTATGGTTATTCCAAATAATATATATAGATGACGTCGATATGATAAGTCAAAACATTGTATACGTGTCCCGATTTATCCAACGATATTTAAAGTGCGTAAAATAAATAACCAAAATTAAATGACGATAAATAAAATTGCGAGAATTAAAATTGCGATAAATAAATTGCGATAAATAAATGTAATAAGGAATTAACAGTTAGCTAGGAATAGTTAGCTAGGATTTTGTTAGCATGGATTCTTAACAAAATTTATCATAGTTAATTTGTTTGTTTCTAACAAATTTTATTTTGTCAAATGTTTTCTTTATTATGCCACTTGTTGGATTCTGATAGGTCAAAATCCAAATATGAAATTGAATGAAAATGGTTATTCTGCGGTGAACGGATACGTATATCTGTGGATGTAAGTAGGATAGTAAATGACTGTTGAATCAGATTGGAAGAATGTACAGTGTAACTTATTAATGTGAAATCTAAATATTTCTAGGGTATTACCTACCCGTTAAAATATTTTCACCATTAACAGTTTGTACAAAAGATTTTTTTTTATTTACAATCTTTATGAAAATATACTTTCATATATATTTTCTTCAGATGTAATATAGATTTAATGAGTTAATATGATATTAATCTCATTTGATTTTTCGGTTGGAACTAGAATAAATAATCTCTAAAACTTTAGAGATTACATAATCGCCGCTTAATATTTCTCCAATAAAGTTTTAAATCAATACTTCATCGTTGATTTTTATTAGTACTCCTTGGTATCTATGGTGCGTACGACGTTGATGCTCGTGGGACAGATTGTGAAGTTGAGGTTTGCGGTGTTGAGGCTTGTGTTGTTGGTGGTACTGCTGATGCCGGTGATGCTGCTGGTGCTTGTAACCTTTGCACCATATCCTCCAAAGCCACTACCCGAGCGCGAAGCTCGTTGACTTCTTCTATTACACCGGGGTGATTGTCAGTTCGGATGAGCGGATGAATAAGATCTAAAATTTGGAATAGTATATAATCATGACGAGATACTCTGGAGATGAGAGAGAAAATGGTATTATGAACAGGTTCGCCGGTAAGCGCTTCAGGTTCTTCGCCAAGAGGTGAATTCGGTTGGTGGAAAGGATCTCCTTCTTCGCATTTCCATTGATTAAGTCAACTACTAATCCATCTCCAATTCATTCAGAATTGATGTTGACTGATCGGTTGATCCATTTTGGTTACACTGTCTTTGGAGCTCGAGTGGAAATCCATATCGGAATAGCTGTCGGAATCTGAGGAACTTGAATTAGTAGCGAGTTTCATCTTGCACGGTCAGATAAAGTATTTACGATAGGAAATAGATTATAAGATTTAGTTTGGTATGCTTCAATACATAATTTACATATGTATATACAATACCAAAATCCCATAAGTCACGAAGGAATCTTTGGAAGCTGTCAGACAAAGTTTATAGTAACAGATATGCTAAGATATGAATTTATCTATACACTATCTACACAATAAGTGTAGGAAGATGTGTCTAGACTTAGGAATGATAAGCAGAAAATTTTCCACTAGGAATGATAAGCAAAACTCATAATATGCAGCTAAGGTCAAAGTCCAAACTTGCTAATGCATTCTAACGACTATCAATCAGACTCACTAATGCAAGACCTGGTTCGCTAAGACCACCGCTCTGATACCACATGTAACAACCCGTCCTAATTCATCTGGACGAAGTCTTCAATATTTGGTCCCATTGCGAGGTACTGACTTAATTATGCCATGAACGACTCCATGTAATATGAGCAAATGCACAGCGGAAGATTTCTTTCATACCTGAGAATAAACATGCTTTAAAGTGTCAACCAAAAGGTTGGTGAGTTCATAGGTTTATCATAATCATTCATTTTCATCATTTTAATAGAGCACAAGATTTCATATTTTCATTTCTCATAAACATCATGCATGCATATAGCCATCTGCATAAAAATCATTCATATGGATTGAACACCTGGTAACCTAAGAATTAGAGAAATGGCCCCTAATTGACGAGAATCCTCGAATCCACATATTCAAAATAGTCCAAATCCATCAACTGAAGAAAACAATTCGACATCTTCAACATCTTCTACTGTCGAGGATTCTACTACCATGCAACCCAATGATCAACCTGCACCACCATCACATTCAGCTCGTACAGCTGCCCAACCTTCTTCTCTTTCTACGCGTACCAAGAAACCGAACACCAAATACTTCAATCACATGTTTATTAATCATGTCACTGCTCATCCGATTCCGGAAGCTATTGAACCCATGTGTGTCTCTCAAGCCCTTAAGCATTCGGAATGGCGGGATGCCATGTCTGCAGAATTTAATGCCCTTTTACAGAACCACACTTGGGACTTAGTTCCAAAAATAGATCAAAATGTCCTCGGGAATAAGTGGGTATATCATGTGAAACGAAAACTTGATGGGTCAATCAAGAAGTTTAAAGCTCGTTTGGTGGCGAAAGGCTTTCATCAACGCCCGGGTGTGGATTACCATGACACTTTCAGTCCGGTTACAAAACCCGTCACCATTCCAATCCTCATGAGTCTTGCGTTATCAAATCAATGGCCACTTCGCCAACTAGATATAAACAACGCTTTTCTAAATGGTTCACTCACCGAAGACGTTTACATGAACTAGCCTGCTGGTTTTGTACATCCACAGTACCCGAACCATATATGTAAACTACGGAAAGCACTCTACGGCCTAAAGCAAGCTCCACGAGCTTGGTATTTGGAGCTTAAACGGTTTCTTGTATCTAATGGGTTCACAAATTCAGTAGCTGACCCTTCACTATTTATTTATATGGAGAATGCAATCACATTGTATTTCCTCGTCTATGTAGACGATATAATTCTAACTGGTAACAATGCTACTTTTATCGATAAATTTGTGCAGCAGTTACATCACAGGTTCGCCCTTAAAGGTCTCGGAGAGCTTTACCATTTTCTAGGAGTTGAAGTGGTACCAACAACAAATGGATTGTTTCTTTCGCAACACAAACATATTCATGACATACTAGTTGGACATAAAATGGATGGTGCAAAAGAGGTAATTACACCAATGAGCTCTTCTGTCAGCCTTACAACAAACCTTTCAAAAACTGCTGTGGATCCTCAGTCCTATCGTAAGACTATTGGACAATTACAGTGAAATGTCCCGTTCTTATTGATTAAAAACGTTCCATATTAATTGATTTCGTTGCGAGGTTTTGACCTCTATATGAGACGTTTTTCAAAGACTGCATTCATTTTAAAACAAACCATAACCTTTATTTCATCAATAAAGGTTTAAAAAGCTTTACGTAGATTATCAAATAATGATAATCTAAAATATCCTGTTTACACACGACCATTACATAATGGTTTACAATACAAATATGTTACAACAAAATAAGTTTCTTGAATGCAGTTTTTACACAATATCATACAAGCATGGACTCCAAATCTCGTCCTTATTTAAGTATGCGACAGCGGAAGCTCTTAATAATCACCTGAGAATAAACATGCTTAAAACGTCAACAAAAATGTTGGTGAGTTATAGGTTTAACCTATATATATATATCAAATCATAATAATAGACCACAAGATTTCATATTTCAATACACATCCCATACATAGAGATAAAAATCATTCATATGGTGAACACCTGGTAACCGACATTAACAAGATGCATATATAAGAATATCCCCATCATTCCGGGACACCCTTCGGATATGATATAAATTTCGAAGTACTAAAGCATCCGGTACTTTGGATGGGGCTTGTTGGGCCCGATAGATCTATCTTTAGGATTCGCGTCAATTAGGGTGTCTGTTCCCTAATTCTTAGATTACCAGACTTAATAAAAAGGGGCATATTCGATTTTGATAATTCAACCATAGAATGTAGTTTCACGTACTTGTGTCTATTTTGTAAATCATTTATAAAACCTGCATGTATTCTCATCCCAAAAATATTAGATTTTAAAAGTGGGACTATAACTCACTTTCACAGATTTTTACTTCGTCGGGAAGTAAGACTTGGCCACTGGTTGATTCACGAACCTATAACAATATATACATACATATCAAAGTATGTTCAAAATATATTTACAACACTTTTAATATATTTTGATGTTTTAAGTTCATTAAGTCAGCTGTCCTCGTTAGTAACCTACAACTAGTTGTCCACAGTTAGATGTACAGAAATAAATCGATAAATATTATCTTGAATCAATCCACGACCCAGTGTATACGTATCTCAGTATTGATCACAACTCAAACTATATATATTTTGGAATCAACCTCAACCCTGTATAGCTAACTCCAACATTCACATATAGAGTGTCTATGGTTGTTCCGAAATATATATAGATGTGTCGACATGATAGGTCGAAATATTGTATACGTGTCTATGGTATCTCAAGATTACATAATATACAATACAAGTTGATTAAGTTATGGTTGGAATAGATTTGTTACCAATTTTCACGTAGCTAAAATGAGAAAAATTATCCAATCTTGTTTTACCCATAACTTCTTCATTTTAAATCCGTTTTGAGTGAATCAAATTGCTATGGTTTCATATTGAACTCTATTTTATGAATCTAAACAGAAAAAGTATAGGTTTATAGTCGGAAAAATAAGTTACAAGTCGTTTTTGTAAAGGTAGTCATTTCAGTCGAAAGAACGACGTCTAGATGACCATTTTAGAAAACATACTTCCACTTTGAGTTTAACCATAATTTTTGGATATAGTTTTATGTTCATAATAACAATCATTTTCTCAGAATAACAACTTTTAAATCAAAGTTTATCATAGTTTTTAATTAACTAACCCAAAACAGCCCGCGGTGTTACTACGACGGCGTAAATCCGGTTTTACGGTGTTTTTCGTGTTTTCAGGTTTTAAATCATTAAGTTAGCATATCATATAGATATAGAACATGTGTTTAGTTGATTTTAAAAGTCAAGTTAGAAGGATTAACTTTTGTTTGCGAACAAGTTTAGAATTAACTAAACTATGTTGTAGTGATTACAAGTTTAAACCTTCGAATAAGATAGCTTTATATGTATGAATCGAATGATGTTATGAACATCATTACTACCTTAAGTTCCTTGGATAAACCTACTGGAAAAGAGAAAAATGGATCTAGCTTCAATGGATCCTTGGATGGCTCGAAGTTCTTGAAGCAGAATCATGACACGAAAACAAGTTCAAGTAAGATCATCACTTGAAATAAGATTGTTATAGTTATAGAAATTGAACCAAAGTTTGAATATGATTATTACCTTGTATTAGAATGATAACCTACTGTGAGAAACAAAGATTTCTTGAGGTTGGATGATCACCTTACAAGATTGGAAGTGAGCTAGCAAACTTGAAAGTATTCTTGATTTTATGTAACTAGAACTTGTAGAATATATGAAGAACACTTAGAACTTGAAGATAGAACTTGAGAGAGATCAATTAGATGAAGAAAATTGAAGAATGAAAGTGTTTGTAGGTGTTTTTGGTCGTTGGTGTATGGATTAGATATAAAGGATATGTAATTTTGTTTTCATGTAAATAAGTCATGAATGATTACTCATATTTTTGTAATTTTATGAGATATTTCTTGCTAGTTGCCAAATGATGGTTCCCAAATGTGTTAGGTGACTCACATGGGCTGCTAAGAGCTGATCATTGGAGTGTATATACCAATAGTACATACATCTAAAAGCTGTGTATTGTACGAGTACGAATACGGGTGCATACGAGTAGAATTGTTGATGAAACTGAACGAGGATGTAATTGTAAGCATTTTTGTTAAGTAGAAGTATTTTGATAAGTGTATTGAAGTCTTCCAAAAGTGTATAAATACATATTAAAACACTACATGTATATACATTTTAACTGATTCGTTAAGTCATCGTTAGTCGTTACATGTAAGTGTTGTTTTGAAACCTTTAGGTTAACGATCTTGTTAAATGTTGTTAACCCAATGTTTATAATATCAAATGAGATTTTAAATTATTATATTATCATGATATTATCATGTATGAATATCTCTTAATATGATATATATACATTAAACGTCTTTACAACGATAATCGTTACATATATGTCTCGTTTAAAAATCATTAAGTTAGTAGTCTTGTTTTTACATATGTAGTTCATTGTTAATATACTTAATGATATGTTTACTTATCATAGTATCATGTTAACTATATATATATCCATATATATGTCATCATATAGTTTTTACAAGTTTTAACGTTCGTGAATCACCGGTCAACTTGGGTGGTCAATTGTCTATATGAAACATATTTCAATTAATCAAGTCTTAACAAGTTTGATTGCTTAACATGTTGGAAACATTTAATCATGTAAATATCAATCTCAATTAATATATATAAACATGGAAAAGTTCGGGTCACTACAGTACCTACCCGTTAAATAAATTTCGTCCCGAAATTTTAAGCTGTTGAAGGTGTTGACGAATCTTCTGGAAATAGATGCGGGTATTTCTTCTTCATCTGATCTTCACGCTCCCAGGTGAACTCGGGTCCTCTATGAGCATTCCATCGAACCTTAACAATTGGTATCTTGTTTTGCTTAAGTCTTTTAACCTCACGATCCATTATTTCGACGGGTTCTTCGATGAATTGAAGTTTTTCGTTGATTTGGATTTCATCTAACGGAATAGTGAGATCTTCTTTAGCAAAACATTTCTTCAAATTCGAGACGTGGAAAGTGTTATGTACAGCCGCGAGTTGTTGAGGTAACTCTAGTCGGTAAGCTACTGGTCCGACACGATCAATAATCTTGAATGGTCCAATATACCTTGGATTTAATTTCCCTCGTTTACCAAATCGAACAACGCCTTTCCAAGGTGCAACTTTAAGCATGACCATCTCTCCAATTTCAAATTCTATATCTTTTCTTTTAATGTCAGCGTAGCTCTTTTGTCGACTTTGGGCGGTTTTCAACCGTTGTTGAATTTGGATGATCTTCTCGGTAGTTTCTTGTATAATCTCTGGACCCGTAATCTGTCTATCCCCCACTTCACTCCAACAAATCGGAGACCTGCACTTTCTACCATAAAGTGCTTCAAACGGCGCAATCTCAATGCTTGAATGGTAGCTGTTGTTGTAGGAAAATTCTGCTAACGGTAGATGTCGATCCCAACTGTTTCCGAAATCAATAACACATGCTCGTAGCATGTCTTCAAGCGTTTGTATCGTTCTTTCGCTCTGCCCATCAGTTTGTGGATGATAGGCAGTACTCATGTCTAGACGAGTTCCTAATGCTTGCTGTAATGTCTGCCAGAATCTTGAAATAAATCTGCCATCCCTATCAGAGATAATATAGATTGGTATTCCATGTCTGGAGACGACTTCCTTCAAATACAGTCGTGCTAACTTCTCCATCTTGTCATCTTCTCTTATTGGCAGGAAGTGTGCTGATTTGGTGAGACGATCAACTATTACCCAAATAGTATCAAAACCACTTGCAGTCCTTGGCAATTTAGTGATGAAATCCATGGTAATGTTTTCCCATTTCCATTCTGGGATTTCGGGTTGTTGAAGTAGACCTGATGGTTTCTGATGCTCAGCTTTGACCTTAGAACACGTCAAACATTCTCCTACGTATTTAGCAACATCGGCTTTCATACCCGGCCACCAAAAATGTTTCTTGAGATCCTTGTACATCTTCCCCGTTCCAGGATGTATTGAGTATCTGGTTTTATGAGCTTCTCTAAGTACCATTTCTCTCATATCTCCAAATTTTGGTACCCAAATCCTTTCAGCCCTATACCGGGTTCCGTCCTCCCGAATATTAAGATGTTTCTCCGATCCTTTGGGTATTTCATCCTTTAAATTTCCCTCTTTTAAAACTCCTTGTTGCGCCTCCTTTATTTGAGTACTAAGGTTATTATGAATCATTATATTCATAGATTTTACTCGAATGGGTTCTCTGTCCTTCATGCTCAAGGCATCGGCTACCACATTTGCCTTCCCCGGGTGGTAACGAATCTCAAAGTCGTAATCATTCAACAATTCAATCCACCTACGCTGCCTCATATTCAGTTGTTTCTGATTAAATATATGCTGAAGACTTTTGTGGTCGGTATATATAATACTTTTAACCCCATATAAGTAGTGCCTCCAAGTCTTTAATGCAAAAACAACCGCGCCTAATTCCAAATCATGCGTCGTATAATTTTGTTCGTGAATCTTCAATTGTCTAGACGCATAAGCAATCACCTTCGTTCGTTGCATTAATACACAACCGAGACCTTGCTTTGATGCGTCACAATAAATCACAAAATCATCATTCCCTTCAGGCAATGACAATATAGGTGCCGTAGTTAGCTTTTTCTTCAATAACTGAAACACTTTCTCTTGTTCATCATTCCATTCAAATTTCTTCCCTTTATGCGTTAATGCAGTCAAGGGTTTTGCTATTCTGGAAAAGTCTTGGATGAACCTTCTATAGTAACCAGCTAGTCCTAAAAACTGGCGTATGTGTTTCGGAGTTTCCGGGGTTTCCCACTTTTCAACAGTTTCTATCTTTGCCGGATCCACCTTAATACCTTCTTTGTTCACTATGTGACCGAGGAATTGAACTTCTTCCAACCAAAATGCACACTTTGAAAACTTAGCGTACAATTCTTCCTTCCTCAATACTTCTAACACCTTTCTCAAATGTTCACCGTGTTCTTGGTCATTCTTTGAGTAAATAAGTATGTCATCAATGAAAACAATGACAAACTTGTCAAGGTATGGTCCACACACTCGGTTCATAAGGTCCATGAACACAGCTGGTGCATTAGTTAAACCAAACGGCATGACCATAAACTCGTAATGACCGTAACGTGTTCTGAAAGCAGTCTTTGGAATATCATCTTCTTTCACCCGCATTTGATGATACCCGGAACGTAAGTCAATCTTTGAATAAACAGACGAGCCTTGTAGTTGATCAAATAAGTCGTCGATTCTCGGTAGTGGGTAGCGGTTCTTTATGGTAAGTTTGTTCAACTCTCGGTAGTCGATACACAACCTGAATGTACCATCTTTCTTCTTGACAAACAAAACAGGAGCTCCCCACGGTGATGTGCTTGGTCGAATGAAACCACGCTCTAAAAGTTCTTGTAATTGGCTTTGCAGTTCTTTCATCTCGCTGGGTGCGAGTCTGTAAGGAGCACGAGCTATTGGTGCAGCTCCTGGTACAAGATCTATTTGAAATTCAACTGATCGATGTGGGGGTAATTGATGATGTAGCGTGAGGGTACGAAATAGTATTATTTTTACTAGAAAATACTACAAAATATGACACAAGTTTTATTAATTTACGGATGGGATATACCTAAACCTTGCTACAACACTATAGGCAGTGTACCTAATCGTAGAGTAGTGTAGTTTTTAGTAAGTCCGGTTCGTTCCACAGGGAGCTGGTGAAGTTAACGCTATATTATTAAGTTTATTTGTAAAAATATATATATAAATAAGTAGTAGTATTATTATAAAATGGGGGTTTTACCGTTTAATGACCAGTTTGTCGATTTTAAGCGTAAAAATAAATGACAAAAATTAAAGTGCGTAACATAAATTGCGATAAATAAAATGACAGAAAATAAAATTGCGAGTAATAAAATGACAGTAAATAAAGATACGATGAGAAATATAATAAAAGAATTATGCTTATTTAAACTTCCGTAATCATGATGTTTGACGTGTTGATTTTAATTTATTACCATGGGTTAATTGTCCTTTGTCCTGGTTTATTTGATACGTCTATCTGGTTTTTGTCCATAATAGTCCATCGGTCATAAATATAAAGTGCGAGTATCCTCGTCAAATTACCCTTATACCCGAAGTCAAATATTCCAACTGATTAAGGATTTAAACTGTGACGCAGTTATCACTTCTGTCAACAATTACATCAGTTATCACTGTATGTAATCCACCCCTGTTTTAATTAGTTTATGAATATTAATTCATCCACTTGATCAGAATGAATAATCAATTACCCAACCCAATTGATTAATTAAATGATTATAACAGATTCCATATGAACATCACTAAATAGGACAACCATAATCATTATTAATTATTAGGTTAATTAATTTGAAGATAGGTTCGACAGACTCCAATGAGTTGTCACTCAATTAGACAATACCCCCCATCTATTAATAGTCAATAATCCAATTTCCACAAGTGTCGTTCTTTTATTCAAACCCCAATTATGGTACAAAGCCCAATTACCCAATTTTAGTAATTAGCCCAACATCATGATTACTTCATTTTAAATAAGCATAATAACGACTTAGCTACGAGACATTAATGTAAAAAGGTTGAACATAACTTACAATGATTAAAAATAGCGTAGCGTTACACGGACAGAATTTCGACTTACACACTCAAACGATCTCTATCATAAATCTTATTATTATCATAATTTAAAATTAAAATTAAGATTATTGTTATATCTGATTACATTAACATTATGATAGAGAATTATAAATATAGATATTGATATTTGATATAGAAAAATAAGAAAAAAGATAGAAAGAAAAAAAGATCGAAAGAATATCTCCTCCTAATTCATCGAACATATCGTTCCTTTTATAGGAAAATTAGAATTCAATTTTTCATTTACGACCCCTGAACTATGCTCAATTAACAACTTTTTATTATTTAATATTATTCTTATTATGAATTATTTAAATATTATATTTTATTCTTGTGCATAGTTGACTTGTAATTTTTACACCGTTGCGTCGAGCGTTGAGAGTTGGTTCATGTCCCAGTTCCGGATTTTCGAACGTCCTTGCGTACGCTGAGATATTTTGTACTTTGCGTTTCGTAACTTGTACTCTTGTCATTTTTAGACGTTCCTTATCAATAAATTGAACCTTTTTAATTGTATCTTGTACTTTTGAGCTTTTTGGATGTTTTGGTCTTTCAAATCTTCGTTTTTGTCTTTAAATCTTCATTTTCGAGCGATTTGCGTCTTTCGTCTTCGCACTTATTTATTTAACTATTACAACTAAAAATAAGGAAATTACATTTAAAAACTTTACATATTTGAACGATATTGCTACTAAATATATGTTCATTTGGAGCACTATCAAATATCCCCACACTTGAGCGTTGCTTGTCCTCAAGCAATACAGAACTTGAAATAAAAACATACATGAATCACTTTTTTATTCATCACATTTTGTACATCAGTGAATTTGATATAGCGGTATA
This sequence comes from Rutidosis leptorrhynchoides, assembly GCF_046630445.1. Lineage (NCBI taxonomy): Eukaryota > Viridiplantae > Streptophyta > Magnoliopsida > Asterales > Asteraceae > Rutidosis > Rutidosis leptorrhynchoides. Next base: position 337,082,103 of record NC_092337.1, on the reverse strand, counting down.
AACAATGACAGTAATGATGGTTAAAGGTGGGTGTGTCATCCACAGTTGCCTCGGGTTTAGGTCAACGACACTTGCAATCAAATAGCCGATTTACTTTCGGTTTCTAAAGCAAAGTGCACATTTGAAAGGCGGTTTACAGTCCCACATGACTATAAAAATTTAGATCCTTTAGGAAATAGGATCTTTATGAAAACATTTGATCTTTTGAAAATTCAATCTAGCTTTTACCCTAGATAAGTTTTCTGATTTGATCCACCATTGGTGTTGCAAAATATATTTGTGGATCAATATTTTGGCTAAAAACATTTAGGTTCGTGTAATCCACTGCTATCCCGGTATCGGAAAGCACACATCCAGTTTACTTGTTCCGTATATTACCTTTCGGCAAACTACCGTCCGGTTGTAAAGGAAAGCGATGAACAAGAAACTGTTAAGGCAATGTCTAATGACATGCTTTTGGTTATGGTCTTTTAACGTGTCGGATGCTAGAACTATCCTTGGTAGGAGCGATAGTAAAGATCATCCTATGATATTTCGGTCTGGCACAAGGTCCTGTCTCCGACCATGCTATACAACCACCGTTCTTACGGTTGACACCCGATTTTGTTCAGGTGACCTAATGAATTCCAGGTGAATTCCTAGGATTTTACGTTCAATGGTAATGAACGCATTGAAAATGGATTTTCAGAAAACAAATCGGTTTGTATTTTTGATCAAAATATTTTCTCGTTCAAGCTCGAGTTTAGATATCATTGAATTCCATGAGTTTGAATTCTCAATCTTTAAGGTCAATCTCTAGGATTGAGTAATATCAGTCTTAAAAGCTGATTTTTAATCTTTAAGGAGATTATCCTTTCTGGGGATCTGATTCATTAGTCTTATCAAGCTAATTTGCACGGTGCCCCCCCATTATACGAGATAAATCCTTCTCATGGTTAGGATAAATCTGACCACTTGGCAACCCTGTTTGATGCTGAGGTCCGTGGATTTCCTGCTGATTTTAGAGATGACTTTTCTAGATTTTTCGTCAACCTACAGCTGGTCTGGACGACAACTTCATGACCTAAATCAAGAAGCGCGTGTCTTTTTCGGAAGACTTTACTTCCTTCAAATGATGGAATTGATTCATCGTGTAGATCCATCTTTCTTTCAAATATATTACAGTAAACCGGGTAAAACTGATTAGTATCGTCCAAAGCAAAAGTACCTGCAATAATCTTGTACAAAAATATGTGATATATGTTTTAAATTGAATAACTTGGTACATTCTTCCCACACTTAGTTTCTTTCTTTGCCTTTTTATTTTCTTCTATTTCATTTTAAATGAATTCAAGCGTTTTAGGGTATTTCTCAATTTATGTCCTTTTCGAGGTAACGATAATTTCGGTATTATCACCTAGTTTTCATCGTTCATAAATATGTATAAACATGATTTTGAGTTCATTTAGTTGAAAATTTTTCAAATTTTCACAAAATTTGGCAAATAAACTAAGTGTAAACTTGAGAGAATTTATAACCCTTCCCCACACTTAAGATCATGCAATGCCCTCATTTGCATGAAATCAGACTATAATTTAAATTCATGAGGGTGATTAGCGTAGAAAAGTGATTAAAAATACCGAGTTTGTAATTACAAAGCTCGTCGAATGATAGATGGCGCCTCATCGTTCATTCCTTCATTTGTTATATCATATTTGTTGTTTTGCGTCTTGTCGTCAAAATTAGTACCTTTTGCTGAACTTTAATGACAGTCTTTGAAAGTGCGTTGTTTTACCCTGTTTTGTACATAAGATAAAATACAAACATATATATATATATATATATATATATTTTTGAAGTTTGGTTTATAACCCCACTTTTCAAAAATTTATAAAGTATAATATTTTTGGCATACTTTAAATCAATAAAATTAAAAATAATGATAACAAAATTTGTCGCCCCGCCCTCGGGTAAAGTAATTTCGGCTTAATGACCTAGTCTTCAACTCACGACGAATTTTAGAAATCATTTTTTTCAACTTAATGAATTAAAGTAAATTTTGTTTTTAAATATCACACAAAACTTAAAAGCATATTAATTTCATATAAAACCTAAAAAAAACAAAAATTCAGAATGGGGGGAGAAAACTAGTTCTTTAGTGTCTGCTAGCGGAAAAGACCAATCGGATTCCATTCTCGGAACTACACGAGAACAGAACAACTAACTCTAGATAACATTTTCTTAGAACATTTGAATCTCCCCACACTTAGGTAGCTGTTGTGTCGAAATTGTGATTAACTTCATCGTCAATTTCTTTTGGTCCATAATCAACTTGCCTATCTGTGACTTTTTCTTTAAGCCAGTGCCCGGCTTCTTCCGTAATATCCCAAAATTCAACTAGTTTCGCCTTTTCTTTAGGCGACAGATTGGATACTAACCGGTTACATAACTTAAAGTTCCCCTTACTTCTAGCATCGATAGCCCGTTTAAAAAGTTTCTTCATTGAACTGTTAATAACGGGGTCATTTAATTTCGTATCAACAACGGGGTTCTTTATTATCAAGTCATCATTAGGTTTTACTTCATTTTCCCCACACTTAGGCGTTTTATTATTGCTAAGCACTACCGTTGGAGTTGGTAAAACAACATGGTTATTACCAATCGTTTTTACTGGTTTAACGGTTTTGGCTGGTGGAGATTTAGACTTTCGAATCATAAAGGTGATCGATTTGTCACCACTACTAAGTGTCATTCTTCCATTTCCTACATCAAATAACGCCCCGGTGGACGCTAAGAATGGTCGTCCTAAAATTAGAGGAATGTTTGAGTCCTCTTCTATGTCAATGACAATGAATTCGACTAGAAAGGTTAAATTACCTACTTGAATGGGTAGGTTGTCAGCAATTCCAACTGGGTGCTTAATGGTTTGATCAAAGAGTCGAACACTCATATCCGTTGGACTTAACTTACCTACTCCTAATCTCTTATATAATGAAAGAGGCATAACACTTACACTTGCACCTAAATCTGCTAGTGCATCATACATGACACAATCACTAAGTAGACAAGGAACAATAAATTCACCCGGATCACCTACCCTAGGTGGAGGTTTTGGTGGAACTGTCTTCACCGGGTTTATATTTACGGCTTTTGTTTCTTGCACTTTCTTATTCTTTTTCTTCTTCTTCTTTCCAGAGGTATCACAATCTTTATTACCTATCACTTGCTCATACTCAACTCCTTTTCTTGGAAACGGGATGGGTGGTTTGTATGGTGCCACCACTGGCTTTACATACTCGGGTGGTGGTGGTGTAACTTCTTCATTGTTACTCTCATCTAAAACCTTCCCATCTTCTGATGCTGGTTTTTCAGAATTCGTTGACACCATATTAACATTCTCATTCCGAGGATTTACTTCAGTATTACTCGGTAGCTTTCCTTGTTCCCTCTCACTCATCATGCTAGCAAGAGTACCTACGTGTTTTTCTAGATTCAAAATGGAAGCTTGTTGAGTTCTTAATGACTGATCAAACCTCTCGTTCGTTTGGGTTTGAGTTTCAATAAATTGTGTTTGAGATTCAACTAGCTTAAATACCACTTCTTCCAGATTTGACTTTTTCTCTTCGGTTTGTTGTGGTGGTTTATACAAGCCAGGTCTTTGTTGATTGAAAGTGTTGTTTTGAGTTGGTTGGTTATTCGGACCTTGTTGGTTATACCAGTTATTTTCGGGTCCTTTTGGATTGTAAAGAATGTTTTGATTTCGATTTAAGTTTAGCCTTGGCGGTTGATAATTATTTTGATAATTATTTCCTGGCCTTTGGTTCATATAGGAAACATTCTCTCGTTGTTCCATCGTTGGTTCAATGTGACAATCTTTCAATAAGTGTGGTCCACCGCATTGCTCACAACTGATTCGTATTGCGTGAATATCTTTATTCATCTTTTCCATTCGTCTTTCGAAAGCATCTATTTTTGCGGAAACGGAATCAAAGTCAGGGCTAGAATCGGCTCTAGCCGCTTTAGATGATCGAAAGATATCTTTTTCTTGGTGCCACTCATGCGAGTGGGAGGCTGTGTTATCAATAATTTTGTAAGCTTCAGTTGCGGTTTTCTTCATAATGAATCCACCAGCGGTTATGTCGATGTCTTTTCGTGTGGCGATGTCTACGCCTTTATAGAAGATTTGTACTATTTGAAAAGTATCTAATCCGTGTTGAGGACATCCTCTCAACATCCTTCCGAATCTTGTCCACGCCTCATATAATGTTTCATTTGGATTTTGCGCGAACGTAACAATTTCTCCTTGAAGTCTCACGGCTTTAGATGCCGGAAAGAATCTTTTAAGAAATTTCTCAACTAAAACATCTCATGTGTCAATCGCCCCTTCAGGTAACGATTCTAACCAATCTTTGGCTTCTCCCTTTAAAGTCCAGGGAAACAACATGAGATAGATCTGTTCATCCTCCACTTCTCGGATTTTGAATAGTGTACAAATTCTTTTAAACGTACGAAGGTGTTCGTTTGGGTCTTCATTCGGCGTACCACTATATTGGCACTGATTAGTTACCATGTGTAGAATTTGTCCTTTAATTTCATAATCTGGAGCATTAACTTCTGGTTTAATAATGGCGTGGCCTTGGCCCGTGCGTTTAGCTCTCATTCGATCTTCCATACTTAGAGGTTCCGTTACTTCCATAATTGAATTCGTTGAATCGGTATCACTAGATGATTCTGATTTAATGGTTCGTTCCTCAACAATCTCTGTTTGAATGATTGGTGGTTCTGGAGGAAAATTTAATGGTTCAGGATCTACGAACCGTTCCTGAATATTCTCCGGATTCTCAATTGTGAGGTCGGGTTCAAAAAATGGATTATCGGAAATTTGAACTGAAGTATTTGGTCGACTGGATGACGATTCTAAAGAAAAATCAACGGCGGTTATATTTGCTAAATGTCTTGATCTAGTTACAGGTGGTGAACGTACAAAAGGTGGTGAACGTCTTGCTCGGTGCATTCACTGAATATCCTATTAGTTTTAAAAAGGAAAGAAAAATTATAATAAGTTATCCAATCAATAGACTTTTCTGATTTTGCCCACGTTTCGAATAGCCAAAAGATGCAGCAGAGGGGCAGGATTCGTTTGGTCTCAATATAATTGAGGACTGTTTGGCTCCAATAACCCGGTCCACGTACAAATCCAACTATTACTACGAACCAGAAAATTTTGATGTCTATCAATTTAACCACTTAAAATAAATTTTCGTAATTTTAAGAAATTTAGAGAAGAAGTAGAAAAAATCTATGTCCTAAAACTAGAATAGCGAGAAATAAGAGAGAAAAAGAGTGCGTCGGAAAAAAAAAATTGAAAAATAAAAATGGTTGAAAAAAATAAAAGGTCGAAAAATAAGAAAATTGTAGCGCGTCTAAAATTAAAAAGGGATTCTAAACGAAAAACGGGAATTACTTAAAAGGATACTAAAATTTTAACACGGCGTCGCAAAATTTTAAGGCACCTAAATCTTAGTCTAAAGAAAAAGCACTTAAGGGATTTTACGGCAAAGCCTAAAAATCTAAAAGTATAAAAATAACTATGGCAAAACTAAACTTAATACTAAAAGTTGCGACTATAGTCTAAAAATCTAAAGGTAATAAAACTAAAAAAAACATTTTTTTTTATAGACAAAATTTTAAAAATATATTTTTTTATAATTTTTTTTTTTTTTACGTTTTTTTTTTTTTTTTTTTTTTTTACGTTTTTTTTTTTTTTACGTTTTGGTTTTTTTTTTTTTTTTTTTTTTTTTCGCTTTTTTTTTAAATTTTTTTAAAAAAAATGATTTTTTTTTTTTTACAAATTTTTTTTTTAAAACGAATTTTTTTTTTCTTTTAAAAAAAACGATTTTTTTTTTTACACAAAAATTTTTTTTTTTTTTTTTTTTTTTTTTAAAAAACGAAATTTTTTTTTTTTTTTTTAAAAAAAAACGATTTTTTTTTTTTTTTTAAAAAGAACGATTTTTTTTACAAATTAATAATTTTTTTATAATTATAATTTTTTTTTTCAAATTTTTTTTTTTTTTTTTTTTTTAATTCATTTACTATTCATGAATAGTAAATGAAAATAAATTAATTAATTTACTATTCACATGAAAGCGACATGATAGCAATTATTAATTATAAGTTACATAATATACCCCTGAAGTATTTAATAAATACGACTTTTTTTAAAATTTACGTATATTTTTGATTCTTAAATATTATTATATTATTATATTCTATTTCAATATTATTATATTATTATATTCTATTTCAATATTATTATATTATTATATTTTATTTCAATATTATTATAATTAAAAATATAGCGTTTTAGCGCTCCCCGGCAGCGGCGCCAAAAACTTGATGATGTAGCGTGAGGGTACGAAATAGTATTATTTTTACTAGAAAATACTACAAAATATGACACAAGTTTTATTAATTTACGGATGGGATATACCTAAACCTTGCTACAACACTATAGGCAGTGTACCTAATCGTAGAGTAGTGTAGTTTTTAGTAAGTCCGGTTCGTTCCACAGGGAGCTGGTGAAGTTAACGCTATATTATTAAGTTTATTTGTAAAAATATATATATAAATAAGTAGTAGTATTATTATAAAATGGGGGTTTTACCGTTTAATGACCAGTTTGTCGATTTTAAGCGTAAAAATAAATGACAAAAATTAAAGTGCGTAACATAAATTGCGATAAATAAAATGACAGAAAATAAAATTGCGAGTAATAAAATGACAGTAAATAAAGATACGATGAGAAATATAATAAAAGAATTATGCTTATTTAAACTTCCGTAATCATGATGTTTGACGTGTTGATTTTAATTTATTACCATGGGTTAATTGTCCTTTGTCCTGGTTTATTTGATACGTCTATCTGGTTTTTGTCCATAATAGTCCATCGGTCATAAATATAAAGTGCGAGTATCCTCGTCAAATTACCCTTATACCCGAAGTCAAATATTCCAACTGATTAAGGATTTAAACTGTGACGCAGTTATCACTTCTGTCAACAATTACATCAGTTATCACTGTATGTAATCCACCCCTGTTTTAATTAGTTTATGAATATTAATTCATCCACTTGATCAGAATGAATAATCAATTACCCAACCCAATTGATTAATTAAATGATTATAACAGATTCCATATGAACATCACTAAATAGGACAACCATAATCATTATTAATTATTAGGTTAATTAATTTGAAGATAGGTTCGACAGACTCCAATGAGTTGTCACTCAATTAGACAATACCCCCCATCTATTAATAGTCAATAATCCAATTTCCACAAGTGTCGTTCTTTTATTCAAACCCCAATTATGGTACAAAGCCCAATTACCCAATTTTAGTAATTAGCCCAACATCATGATTACTTCATTTTAAATAAGCATAATAACGACTTAGCTACGAGACATTAATGTAAAAAGGTTGAACATAACTTACAATGATTAAAAATAGCGTAGCGTTACACGGACAGAATTTCGACTTACACACTCAAACGATCTCTATCATAAATCTTATTATTATCATAATTTAAAATTAAAATTAAGATTATTGTTATATCTGATTACATTAACATTATGATAGAGAATTATAAATATAGATATTGATATTTGATATAGAAAAATAAGAAAAAAGATAGAAAGAAAAAAAAGATCGAAAGAATATCTCCTCCTAATTCATCGAACATATCGTTCCTTTTATAGGAAAATTAGAATTCAATTTTTCATTTACGACCCCTGAACTATGCTCAATTAACAACTTTTTATTATTTAATATTATTCTTATTATGAATTATTTAAATATTATATTTTATTCTTGTGCATAGTTGACTTGTAATTTTTACACCGTTGCGTCGAGCGTTGAGAGTTGGTTCATGTCCCAGTTCCGGATTTTCGAACGTCCTTGCGTACGCTGAGATATTTTGTACTTTGCGTTTCGTAACTTGTACTCTTGTCATTTTTAGACGTTCCTTATCAATAAATTGAACCTTTTTAATTGTATCTTGTACTTTTGAGCTTTTTGGATGTTTTGGTCTTTCAAATCTTCGTTTTTGTCTTTAAATCTTCATTTTCGAGCGATTTGCGTCTTTCGTCTTCGCACTTATTTATTTAACTATTACAACTAAAAATAAGGAAATTACATTTAAAAACTTTACATATTTGAACGATATTGCTACTAAATATATGTTCATTTGGAGCACTATCAGTAATCCCGGTAATTCTTTCGGAAATACATCGGGAAATTCTTTTGCGATGGGAACATCATTGATGCTCTTTTCTTCAGTTTGTACTTTCTCGACGTGTGCTAGAACAGCATAGCAACCTTTTCTTATTAGTTTTTGTGCCTTCAAATTACTAATAAGATGTAGCTTCGTGTTGCCCTTTTCTCCGTACACCATTAAGGGTTTTCCTTTTTCTCGTATAATGCGAATTGCATTTTTGTAACAAACGATCTCTGCTTTCACTTCTTTCAACCAGTCCATACCGATTATCACATCAAAACTCCCTAACTCTACTGGTATCAAATCAATCTTAAATGTTTCGCTAACCAGTTTAATTTCTCGATTCCGACATATATTATCTGCTGAAATTAATTTACCATTTGCTAATTCGAGTAAAAATTTACTATCCAAAGGCGTCAATGGACAACTTAATTTAGCACAAAAATCTCTACTCATATAGCTCCTATCCGCACCCGAATAAAATAAAACGTAAGCAGATTTATTGTCAATAAGAAACGTACCCGTAACAAGCTCCGGGTCTTCCTGTGCCTCTGCCACATTAATATTGAAAACTCTTCCGCGGCCTTGTCCATTCGTGTTCTCCTGGTTCGGGCAATTTCTAATAATGTGGCCCGGTTTTCCACATTTATAACAAACTACATTGGCATAACTTGCTCCGACACTACTTGCTCCGCCATTACTCGTTCCGACACCATTTGTTCCTTTCGTTCTATTAACCCCTGGTCCGTAGACCTCACTCTTCGCCGCGCTATGACCATTTCTTTTACACTTGTTGCAAAATTTGGTGCAGAACCCCGAGTGATACTTTTCACACCTTTGGCATAGCGGCTTCTGATTGTTGTTGTTGTTGCGGTTATTATTGTTGTTAAGATGATTGTTGTGGTTGCTGTTGTTGTTGTTGTTGTTGTTGTTATTGGGCCGTTTGTTGTAGTTGCGATTGATGTTGCGATTGTTAGGATAGTTGTTGCGATTATTGTTATAATTGCTGTTGTTGTTGTATTGGTGATTCTTATCACCGTTTTCCTCCCACTTTCTTTTGACTTGCTTCACATTGGCCTCTTCAGCAGTCCGTTCTTTAATTCTTTCTTCAATCTGGTTCACTAGTTTGTGAGCCATTCTACATGCCTGTTGTATGGAGGCGGGCTCGTGTGAACTTATATCTTCTTGGATTCTTTCCGGTAATCCTTTCACAAACGCGTCGATCTTCTCTTCCTCATCTTCGAATGCTCCCGGACACAATAGGCATAATTCTGTGAATCGTCTTTCATACGTGGTAATATCAAATCCTTGGGTTCGTAACCCTCTAAGTTCTGTTTTGAGCTTATTGACCTCGGTTCTGGGACGGTACTTCTCGTTCATCAAGTGCTTGAATGCTGACCACGGTAGTGCGTACGCATCGTCTTGTCCCACTTGCTCTAGATAGGTATTCCACCATGTTAACGCAGAACCTGTGAAGGTATGCGTAGCGTACTTCACTTTGTCCTCTTCAGTACACTTACTTATGGCAAACACCGATTCGACCTTCTCGGTCCACCGTTTCAATCCGATCGGTCCTTCGGTTCCATCAAATTCCAAAGGTTTGCAGGCAGTGAATTCTTTGTAGGTGCATCCTACACGATTTCCTGTACTGTTAGATCCAAGGTTATTGTTGGTATGTAGCGCAGCCTGTACTGCGGCTATGTTTGAAGCTAGAAAAGTACGGAATTCCTCTTCATTCATATTCACGGTGTGTCGAGTAGTCGGTGCCATTTCCTTCAAAATAGTCAAATGGAACAAGTTAATCATACAGAATATTAAGAGTAGTTAATAGTATTTCGTAGCATAATATGAACTCATTTATAAAAGCTTTTTCTTCATATTAGCGTTTTATAAGTTTAAATTCGGGTAGTACCTACCCGTTAAGTTCATACTTAGTAGCTAATATACAATTCAACTACTACAATTCTATATGAAAAACTGATTATAATAATATTTCGCGTTCAAACTTTTATACAATATTTTACAAACTTACAATACCGCTTATTTTACATAAAGCATGAAATATAGCACACAATAACTTTGATACAAGATAGTTGTGAAGATAATTCTAGCTAGTACACAAGTCGTTCAGCAAAGGCAATAAAGACACGTAATTCATACGTCCAGAAACAAGTCATGCATTCTGATTTTACTAGGACTACTTCCCATCCTTGGTCTTGTGCAACATAACCGTTATGGCCGTTGATAAGACAGCGTGTTGTAACGTCATCAAAGGGACGAGGGTTACGTAATGTCCAACAGTCCCGTAACAATCTAAAAACCTCATTTCTTACCCCAATTACCGACTCCGTCACTTGTGGGAACATTTTGTTTAATAGCTGTAGCCCGATGTTCTTTTTCTCACTTTGGTGAGAAGCGAACATTACTAACCCATAAGCATAGCATGCTTCTTTATGTTGCATGTTAGCCGCTTTTTCTAAATCATGAAGTCCTATATTCGGATACATTGAGTCAAAATAATTTCTTAACCCGTTGCGTAAAATAGCATTTGGGTTCCCCGCAATATATGCGTCAAAGTAAACACATCGTAACTTATGGGTTTCCCAATGTGATATCCCCCATCTTTCAAACGAAAGTCTCTTATAAACCAAGACATTCTTGGAACGTTCTTCGAATGTCTTACAAACTGATCTCGCCTTAAATAGTTGTGCCGAGGAATTCTGACCGACTCTAGACAAGATTTCATCAATCATGTCTCCGGGTAGGTCTCTTAAAATATTGGGTTGTCTATCCATTTTGCGTTTTTATACTGTAATATAGACAAGAGTTAGATTCATAAAAAAAAATACTTATTAATACAAGCAATTTTTACATATATCATAAAGCATAAGCACACTATATTACATATATTACACCACATGAATACAACTATCTTATTCCGACTCGCTTGTTTCTTCTTCTTCGGTTTTGGTTCGTTTTGCCAAGTTTTTAGGGATATATGATTTTCCCCTAATACGAGCCGTCGTTATCCACATTGGTTTAGAAAAACCTGGTGGTTTAGAGGTTCCCGGGTCATTGTTACAACTTAAGGACTTCGGGGGTTGACGATACATATAAAGTTCATCGGGGTTGGAATTAGATTTCTCTATTTTTATGCCCTTTCCCTTATTATTTTCTTTTGCCTTTTTAAATTCAGTTGGGGTAATTTTTATAACATCATCGGAATTCTCGTCGGAATCCGATTCATCGGAGAATTGGTAATCCTCCCAATATTTTGCTTCCTTGGCGGAAACACCATTGACCATAATTAACCTTGGTCGGTTGGTTGAGGATTTTCTTTTACTTAACCGTTTTATTATTTCCCCCACCGGTTCTATTTCTTCATCCGGTTCCTCCTCTTCCGGTTCTGATTCTTCTTCCGGTTCCGACTCTTCTTCCGGTTCCTCTTCGGGAACTTGTGAATCAGTCCACGAATCATTCCAATTTACATTTGACTCTTCATTATTATTAGGTGAGTCAATGGGACTTGTTCTAGAGGTAGACATCTATCACATAATATCAAACACGTTAAGAGATTAATATATCACATAATATTCACATGTTAAAAATATATAGTTTCCAACAAAATTTGTTAAGCAATCATTTTTCAAGTAAACACGGTCGAAGTCCAGACTCACTAATGCATCCTAAAAAAACTCGATAAGACACACTAATGCAAAATTCTGGTTCTCTAAGACCAACGCTCGGATACCAACTGAAATGTCCCGTTCTTATTGATTAAAAACGTTCCATATTAATTGATTTCGTTGCGAGGTTTTGACCTCTATATGAGACGTTTTTCAAAGACTGCATTCATTTTAAAACAAACCATAACCTTTATTTCATCAATAAAGGTTTAAAAAGCTTTACGTAGATTATCAAATAATGATAATCTAAAATATCCTGTTTACACACGACCATTACATAATGGTTTACAATACAAATATGTTACAACAAAATAAGTTTCTTGAATGCAGTTTTTACACAATATCATACAAGCATGGACTCCAAATCTCGTCCTTATTTAAGTATGCGACAGCGGAAGCTCTTAATAATCACCTGAGAATAAACATGCTTAAAACGTCAACAAAAATGTTGGTGAGTTATAGGTTTAACCTATATATATATCAAATCATAATAATAGACCACAAGATTTCATATTTCAATACACATCCCATACATAGAGGTAAAAATCATTCATATGGTGAACACCTGGTAACCGACATTAACAAGATGCATATATAAGAATATCCCCATCATTCCGGGACACCCTTCGGATATGATATAAATTTCGAAGTACTAAAGCATCCGGTACTTTGGATGGGGCTTGTTGGGCCGATAGATCTATCTTTAGGATTCGCGTCAATTAGGGTGTCTGTTCCCTAATTCTTAGATTACCAGACTTAATAAAAAGGGGCATATTCGATTTTGATAATTCAACCATAGAATGTAGTTTCACGTACTTGTGTCTATGATGAAGTGCGAGGTGTATATAAAATAGCTTATATTTTACTAAGAAATACTATTAAATACGATACAATTTTACACAAGATATTTATTTATTTATAGAATGGATATACTTAAACCTTGCTACAACACTTATAGGCAGTGTACCTAATCGTACAGTAGTGTAGTTTTTAGTAAGTCCGGTTCGTTCCACAGGGAAATCTTTAAACAAAGCTCAACGCTATATTAGTTTATTTTTATAAAAATACAAATATATATATAAGTAATATTATTATTATAAAGGGGGGTTTTTACCGTTTAATGACCGGTTTGTCGATTCTAAAACTTTAGTTGCAGTTAAAACCTAATGTAAAATATAAAATAAATACAAGACTTTAAATTAAAGCGTAAAGTAAATAACGATAATGAAATTGCGAATAATAAAAGTGCGATAAAATTAAATTGCGATAATTAAAAGTACGATAATTAAAAATGCGATTAAATAAAATAACAATAAATAAAAGTGCGATAATTAGAAGTGCAATTAAATATAAAATAAAGGAAATTAAATATGAAATAAAAGAATTATGCTTATTTAAACTTCCGTAATCATGATGTTTGACGTGTTGATTTTAGTTTTATTCCCATGGGTTAATTGTCCTTTGTCCTGGATTATTCAATATGTCCGTCTGGTTTTTGTCCATAACAGTCCATCAGTCATAAATATAAATTGCAAGTGTCCTTGTCAAATTATTATTATACCCGAAGATAAATATTCCAACTAATTGGGGATTCGAATTGTAACAAGGTTTTAATACTTTGTTTAATGAATACACCAGGTTATCGACTGCGTGTAAACCAAGGTTTTACTACTTTGTTAACAATTACACCAATTACCCTTGAATGTAATTTCACCCCTGTTTTAATTATTCTAGTGGCTATTAATCCATTCCCGTGTCCGGTTAAATGAACGATTACTCGTACATATAAATACCCCGCCCATCGTGTCCGATCGAGTGTATATGGTAATTTATAGGGACGCCCAATTGTAAATCTTTATATTAATATTAACAAACTTTCATTTAGTTAAACAAATATAAAGCCCATTAATAGCCCATAGTCTAATTTCCACAAGTGTCGTTCTTTTGTCCAAACCCCAATTATGGTACAAAGCCCAATTACCCAATTTTAGTAATTAGTCCAACATCACGATTACTTCGTTTTAAATAAGCATAATAATAACTTAGCTACGAGACATTAATATAAAAAGGTTGAACATAACTTACAATGATTAAAAATAGCGTAGCGTTACACGGACAGAATTTCGACTTACACCCTTACAACATTCGCTAACATACCCTTATTATTAGAATTATAATTAAAATTAAAATTATAAATATAAATATATATTACTTCGTATGAATGAGAAGAAAAAATGATGATGATTTTGATCAGAATTCGGGTTGATTTATAGCCAGACTTGATTTTTGGGGCTCCGCGACTCGCGGCCAAATACCCTTAAAACTCCGCGAGTCGCGGAGAGGTATTTACAGTTTACACCCTTGGAGTTTCCTGCTGCCGACGGTTTTAAATATATATATATAATATATATATAATTAATATAATTAATTATATATTATATTATATTTATATATATAGTTAACTTGTAATTTTTAGTCCGTTGCGTCGAGCGTTAAGAATTGACTCTGGTCCCGGTTCCGGATTTTCGAACGTCCTCGCGTACAATTTAATATCTTGTACTTTGCGTTTTGAATCTTGTACTCTTGTGATTTTGAGACGTTTCTTATCAATAATTGGAACCTTTTTGATTGTCTTTTGTTCTTTTGAGCTTTTTGGTCGTTTGCGTCTTCAATTCGTCGAATCTGTCTTTTGTCTTCACCTTTTATTATTTAAACGAATATCACTTGTAAATAGAACAATTGCAACTAAAAGCTTGTCTTTCTTGAGGAATAATGCTATGAAATATATGTTCGTTTTTAGCATTATCAAATATTCCCACACTTGAGCGTTGCTTGTCCTCAAGCAATATTGTCTTTGAAATACTAGAATCACTTCTTTATTCTTCACACTTTGTACATCAGTGATTTTTATACGGCGGTATAAACAATGGTAGTAACGATATGGTTTACAGTCCCACATGACTATAAAAATTTAGATCCATTAAGGAAATTGGATCTTTATGAAAACATTTGATCTTTTGAAAATTAAATCTAGTTTTTACCCTAGATAAGTTTTCCGGAATAACCCTTTACCGGTGTTTGCAAAATATTTTTGTGGGTTTGGTGGGTTTCAGATTTGAAAATTTTAGCTCAAAACTTGCGGTTTTGTGTCACCCACTTGCTAACCTTGTATTTGGAAAGCAACACGTCCAGTTTACTTGTTCCGTATATTACCTTTCGGCAAACTACCGTCTGGTTGTAAAGGAAAGCGTTGAACAAGCAACTGTTAAGGCAATGTCCCGTGACATGCTTTTGATTATGGTCTATAACGTGTCGGACGCAATTACTATCCTTGGTAGGAGCAATAGTAAAGCTCACCCTTATAATTTGTCGGTTTGGCACAAGGTCCTGTCTTTGACCATGTTATGCAACCACCGTTCTTACGGTTGACACCCGATTTAGTTCAGGTGACCTAATGAATTCCAGGTGAATTCCTAGGATTTTACGTTCAATGGTAATGAACGCATTGAAAATAGGGTTTTCAGAAAACAAATCGGTTTATAATTTTGATCAAAATATTTTCTCGTTTAAGCTCGAGTTTAGATATCATTGAATTCCATGAGTTTGTAATTCTCAATCTTTAAGGTCAATCTCTAGGATTGAGTAATATCAGTCTTAAAAGCTGATTTTTAATCTTTAAGGAGATTATCCTTTCTGGGGATTTGATTCATTAGTCTTATCCAGCTAATTTGCACGGTGCCTCCCCATTGTACGAGATAAATCCTTCTCATGGTTAGGATAAATCTGACCACTTGGCGACCCTGTTTAATGCTGAGGTCCGTGGATTTCCTGCTGATTTTAGAAATGACTTTTCTAGATTTTTCGTCAACCTACAGCTGGTCTGGACGACAACTTCATGACCTAAATCAAGAAGCGCGTGTCTTTTTCGGAAGACTTTACTTCCTTTTAATGATGGAATTGATTCATCGTGTAGATCCATCTCTTCTTTTCTTTCATCGGGTAAAACAGTTTAGTTTAGTTCAAAGCAAAAGTATTTTCAGTTATTTGTTACAAATATATGTGACATATGTTTAAAATAACTTGGTAAATTTTCCCACACTTGGCTTTTTATTTTTCTTTTTATCGTCCTCTATTCCATTTTAAATGAATTTTAACATTTTAGTTTGTTTCTCAATTTATGTCCTTTCCGAGGTAACAATAATTTTGGTGTTAAAACCTAGTTTTATCGTTCATAAATATGTATAAACATGATTTGAATTCATTTAATTGAAAAATTTTACTAGAATTGGGTAGTCAGTATATAAGACTAGTGCTGTTCTTTTTTATCAGAGAGCACTAGATTCTAATACAACTACTGCTTTACTAGTATTTTTAATGGTAACCAAGTGTATAAAGTAAAAATTTTTTAAAATCCGAAAGAATTTAACCCCTTCCCACACTTAAGATCTTGCAATGCCCTCATTTGCAAGAAATCAGTAACAATTTAAATTATTGAGGGTGATTTGTGTCAAAATGATTAAATTTTTACCAAAGTTTCCAAATATATTGGCGTTTGTTTGCTGAATGATAAATGGTGCACATCATTTGTTCATTCCATCTTGTTGTTATTTCACATATATTTTGCATCTTGTCGTCAAAATTACTTGCTTTTGCTGAACTTAATGCCAGTCTTTGAAAATGCGTTGTTTTACCCTGTTGTGTACATAAGATAAACTGCAAACATATATACATATTTTTGAAGTTTGGTTTATTACCCCACATTCAAAAATTATTAAAATCTAAGAATAAAAGTTAGATAATTATAAAAATGATTACAATATTAATAAAAGTATTAAATGTATAAATAATTACAAATTACAAAATAATAATAATAAAAATAAATAAACTAAGGATGATATTGGTACCAATAGGGGTTCCACGCATAACCATAAGTGCTATAGAATGCTTCGGCAGGGTCATACGTAGGATATGGTGGCTGCATCTCTATCGACCAAGGAGGGAAGACGGGTTTCGGTGTAGGAATATAGTTTCTACCTATATGTTGGCAATGTGCTATGATCTGGTTCTGATGAACTTGCCAATCTTCAAATGCTCTCTGTCTAGCATTTTCGTATTCCTGAGAAGCTATAAACCTATGCATTTCTTGCATCTCATTCCCCCCTCCTACATTACCTTGTTCCTGGTTTCTCTCTACCTGTGGATGTCTACCATTGTATCGTACTGCGGCGTTATTTCGCCGCTTCAAAACTTTAGCACCATGGTATACATTTAAACCTATAGTGTCGCGGGGTTCCGGCTCTTCTACCAATAATCCCCCCCGACTTATATCCACACCGAG
Organism: Rutidosis leptorrhynchoides; assembly: GCF_046630445.1. NCBI lineage: Eukaryota > Viridiplantae > Streptophyta > Magnoliopsida > Asterales > Asteraceae > Rutidosis > Rutidosis leptorrhynchoides. Next base: position 337,064,826 of record NC_092337.1, on the reverse strand, counting down.
ATATTCACCAATCAAAGTAATAAAAATACCACCTCCTATTATGCTATGTGGACGCATCCCTCGAACCATAGCTGATAAATAATAACCCACACAATATGGTATACTTACAGCGCTGTGTGGGTCTCGAATACACATATGGTAAAACAAATCTTGTTCATTTACCTTTTCTTTGTTTTTACCCCTTTGTGTAATCGAATTAGCTAAAAACCTATGTATTACTCTTAATTCGGCTCTATCTATATCCAAATAAGAGTAGTTTCCCCCTTTGAAACGGTGGTGGCTTGTCATTTGACTCCACACACCGTGTGTATCAAAATTCTCATCTATTTTCCTACCGTTTAGTATCAATCCTCTACAATCGGCAGACGCTAATTCCTCAGGCGTATATATACGTAAAGCCTGAGCCATGTCCAGTAAAGACATGTGGCGCATCGAACCGCCTAACAAAAATCTAATAAAAGAACGATCGGTTAAACTAGCTACCCGATCATTCAACTCTATACTACATAACAACTCTTCACACCATACTTTATATACAGGTCTGCGTATGGTGAATAAACATATCCAGTCATTAAAATAAGAATTACCATACCTCTGTACCAGTAATTCCCTAATTGGCCCGGCCAATTCTACAGCTTCCAAGGGTCCCCATTCTATGACCCTCGGTACCTCAACAACCTTGGAATGAAGAGTATGCAAACCCCGTTGATATTTTGGATAATCTATCCAAAGTCTGTCAAATCGCAGGTTCGGGTGCAACTGTTCCAAGTGCATATCTGAAAAGGTCATGACTGGATGAGGTACATCCTGCTTGTAGTAGTTATCTACCTCCTGTTGTTCCAAGTTCTCAGCAGGAGCATGGCGGGCTTGGGATGAAGATTCACCCCTTTCATTCTGCAAAACACATCAAACACAAATTTTGTGCATCCAAATATGCATTAGTGTCAGCAAAATCATCAATCAAAATAATTACAATGACATTATCAATTTATATCAAACTTAAGCTTATTTCCACATTTTTATCAAATCTACACTTTTTCAAATAAGCATATACGAAAATTTTCGCCAAGTTCATAAACATTCAACTTAAATAACATGTCAAAATAATCATTACTAGCAAATAAACAAGTCTCAAATGGCATTATCTTTCAAAAATCAAGTTCATGAATTTTGGACTTGAAAAAGTCCACTTTAATTCTCAAAATCATGTTTAGGCTCAAAGTTTGGATCATTTAACTACCTAGACATGTTACACTACTCAATTTAGCAACAATTCATGACAAAAATCGGCCATAACCTGTTTATATCAAAAAGCCCCAAATTGCTCAAGAACACAAAAATTCGAATTAAATGGTGTTTAGGTGTAGAAATTTACCGTTTTTCTTGAGTAGTTCCTAGATATCATCCTTCTCAACATGATTTTAGCAAAAAATTTGGTGATTAACGGTTAAAAATTGAGATTTTTGGAGTGTTTTTGGGTGTATTTTCGGGTTCTTTTTCGAGCTGTATTTGGGTGTTTTTGTGTGGGGGAGGTAAACTGATCGTGCAGCTGTTTTATTTTTTTTCTGTGTTTTGGTCCCTCCGCGAGTCGCGGAGGTTTGCACTTAAAACTCCGCGAGTCGCGGAGTTCTTTTTTTTTTTTTTTTTTTTTTATATAATCTTTAACTTATAACACAATTAAGAAATTAATTTTTAAAATTTTGTTTCCCTTGTTATTTAGGACGAGGTCGTTTCGGATCGATGTCCTAGTCCGTCCCTCGACAAAATTTTAAAATTTGTCTTTTTGTAGCGATTGTTTTAAAAGCTAAGATTTTTGGGTTTTTTCAATGTTTTTGGCATACTTTAAATCAATAAGATTAAAAATAATGATAATAAAAGTTCTCGTCCCTCCCTCGGGTAAAGCAATTTCGGTTCAAAGACCTAGTCTTCAACTTACGACGAATTTTAAAAATCATATTTTTAACTTAATGAGATAAAGTAAATTTTTGTTTTTAAATTCACACAACTTAAATATAAAATTCAAAATTAATATTAAAAATTCACACCAAACTTAAAATTTAAAATGCATAAAATTAAAAATTAATATTTTTTAAAAATTAAAAATTCACACCAAACTTAATTTAAAAATTTATAAATTCATACCAAACTTATATTAATTTTTCAAATATTTATAATTTTAAAAATATTGTTTTTACAAAGTTTACAATATTAATTTAAAATATTAAGATTAAAAACATAATAAAATTAAAAATCTTTTTGTCTTTTTATCCCACTTTAATCAATCAAATATTATCAAAAATATGCGCCCCTCTTTTCGGTAAAGTAATTTCGGTTTCAAGACCTAATTTAACTCATGACGAATTTTTGAAATATTTTGGGTTGATTGATTAAAGATATTTATACCTTAAGAATAAACGTTAAATTTCGCAGTGATGTAATAAATTTTTGAATGATATCAATAATTTCGGTCGCCAAACCTAATTTTATTTAATACCAATTTAATACTTTTTAGCGAACAAATTAGCGTTTATTATCAAAAGGTTAAAAATAAAAATAAAAATAAAAACTGTACAGACATACCTGTGAAATAGATTTCTTAGTTATATGATCTATTATATTCATAAGATAGTCGGTTTAATTGGTTTTCCATGGCTGCATAGGCGTAACCTCGAGCATTCATTGTCTTTTCTTCTAAACATATGAACGGTCCGTCTCTGCATAAAGTAACAAATTCGGTATTTGAATAGGTTTGATTATTTGAACATTTACCTCCATGTGACCATTTTCCGCATTTGTGACATTTTTCTAGGTGTCGTGCTCTTCTTTTTGCTGCGGATTTTGATTTTCCTTTACCAAATTGTAACTTATTATCTTCGCATCTGGATCCTTTTCTAACTCCGTCCATTCTTTCTCTGATTACTGATACTATTTCACTCGGGAGTATGTCATTATTACGTTTAGTGATCAAAGCGTGTAGCATTAGACCATGGTTTAGTTCACAGGCAGTCTTCATTTCGTAAAAACCTAAAAAAAATAAAAATTCAGAATGGGGGGAGAAGACTAGTTCTTTAGGGTCTGCTAGGGAAAGACCATACGTGTTCCATTTTCGAGAACTACACGAAAACAGACAATCTAACTCTAACAGAAATACATATTATCCTTTAAAGACTTGATTCTCCCCACACTTAGTTAGCTGTGGTATCGAAATTGTGATTAACTTCGTTGTCGACTTCCATCGGACCATGTATGTAATGTTTAACTCTGTGACCATTAACTTTAAATTCAATCCCATTTGAATTTATTAATTCTATCGTTCCGTATGGGAAAACTCTTTTGACTATGAATGGTCCAGACCATCTTGACTTCAATTTTCCAGGAAATAGCTTGAATCGTGAATTGAAAAGAAGAACTCTGTCTCCTTCTTTAAATTCTTTTGAACTTCTGATTCTTTTATCATGCCATTTCTTCGTTCTTTCTTTATAGATTAACGAATTTTCGTATGCTTCATGTCTTAATTCTTCTAATTCGTTTAGTTGACTTAATCGTAGACGTCCGGCTTCATGTAAATCAAGATTACATGTCTTCAAAGCCCAAAATGCTTTGTGTTCAATTTCTACTGGAAGATGACATGCTTTTCCATAAACAAGTCTAAAAGGTGTGGTTCCAATTGGAGTTTTGTAGGCTGTTCTAAAAGCCCAGAGTGCATCCTCCAATTTAATGGACCATTCCTTCGGATTTGATCCTACGGTTTTCTCTAGAATACGTTTTAAAGCTCGGTTTGTATTTTCAACTTGTCCACTTGTTTGTGGATGATATGCAGTGGAGATTTTATGAGTTACTCCATATCTTTTAAGAACTTTCTCAAGTTGATTATTACAGAAATGAGTACCCCGATCACTTATTAAAGCTTTCGGTGTTCCAAACCTTGCAAAAAGACGTTTTAAAAAGTTGACTACAACTCGTGCATCGTTAGTTGGGAGAGCTTGTGCTTCCGCCCATTTAGATACATAATCAATGGCTACGAGTATATATAGATTATTATGAGATTTTGGAAATGGACCCATAAAGTCAATACCCCAAATGTCAAATACTTCACATACTTGGATGACATTTTGTGGCATTTCATCACGTTGACTTATTTTTCCGGCCCTTTGACATGCATCACAGGATTTGCAAAGAAGGTGTGCGTCTTTGTAAATTGTAGGCCAATAGAATCCAGCTTCATAAATTTTTCTTGCTGTTAGTTGAGGCCCATAATGCCCTCCTGTTGGTCCTGTGTGACAATGGTTTAATATTTTACTAGCTTCATCTCCAAATACACATCGGCGTATTATTCCATCGGGACAACTTTTAAACAGATGTGGATCTTCCCAGAAATAGTGTTTTATATCACTGAAGAATTTCTTTCGTCTTTGGTACGATAATCCTTTTTCAAGGAATCCACAAACTAAGTAGTTTGCATAGTCTGCAAACCATGGGATTTCTTTATAATCTATCTTCAATAGATATTCATCAGGAAAGTTGTCTTGTATGGCCGATTCATTCAGAACTTCTAATTCGGGATTTTCAAGACGAGAAAGATGATCAGCGGCGAGATTTTCTGCTCCTTTTTTATCTCGGATTTCAATATCAAACTCTTGTAAGAGTAAGATCCAACGGATTAATCTTGGTTTAGCATCTTGTTTTGAAAATAGGTATCTAAGAGCAGAATGGTCGGTATAGACCACCGTTTTTGCTAGAACTAGATATGATCGAAATTTGTCAAAAGCAAAGACAATAGCAAGGAGTTCTTTTTCAGTAGTTGTATAGTTCGTTTGTGCTCCTTGTAACGTCTTACTAGCATAATATATAGGTTGAAATCGTTTTTCAATCCTTTGTCCTAAAACGGCTCCCATTGCAAAATCACTTGCATCGCACATTAGTTCAAATGGTAGATTCCAATTTGGTGTTATCATGATCGGTGCATTAGTGAGTTTTTCTTTAAGAATATTAAAAGATTTGATACATTCATCTGAAAAGATGAATGGCGCATCCTTTTCTAGGAGTTTATTCATAGGAGTGGCAATTTTAGAAAAATCTTTTATGAAACGTCGGTAAAAACCGGCATGCCCTAGAAAACTCCTAACTCCTCTAACATTTGTGGGATGTGGAAGTTTAGCAATTACATCTACTTTAGCTCTATCCACTTCAATTCCTTCTTTTGAAATTTTATGTCCAAGAACGATGCCTTCTTTAACCATGAAATGGCATTTCTCCCAATTAAGTACTAGATTTGATTTTTCGCATCTAATTAGCATTCGTTCCAGATTAACTAGACATGATTTAAATGTATCCCCGAAGACTGAAAAGTCATCCATGAATACTTCCATGCATTCTTCTATCATGTCGTGAAAAATCGCCATCATACACCTTTGAAAGGTTGCAGGGGCGTTGCAAAGTCCAAATGGCATGCGTTTGTAAGCAAAAGTACCATAAGGGCACGTGAATGTGGTTTTCTCTTGATCTTCGGGTGCTATTGGAATTTGAAAATATCCGGAAAATCCATCTAGAAAACAATAGTAACTATTTCCGGCTAATCTTTCCAACATTTGATCTATGAAAGGTAAGGGAAAGTGATCTTTTCTGGTGGCGTCATTTAATTTTCTATAGTCAATACATACACGCCATCCTGTTACAGTCCTAGTAGGAATAAGCTCATTTTTCTCATTTGTGATGACAGTCATGCCACCCTTCTTAGGCACGCATTGAACTGGGCTTACCCATGGACTATCAGAGATTGGATATATCAAACCTGCATCTAGCAGTTTAATAATCTCTTTCTTAACTACATCTTGCATATTAGGATTTAGTCTTCGTTGGCGTTGCACATACGTTTTATGACCTTCTTCCATAAGGATTTTATGTGTGCAATACGAAGGACTGATTCCTTTAATATCATGAATCTTCCATGCAATGGCTGGTTTATGAGCTTTCAACACAGAAATGAGTTGTGATTTCTCATTTTCAGTAAGAGAAGACGATATTATTACAGGTAATTCAGATTCACCATGTAAATAAGCGTATTCCAAATGGTTTGGAAGTGGCTTTAACTCTAATTTCGGAGGTTCTTCTATCGATGATTTATATCGATATCTGTCTTCTTCTTTAAGCATTTGAATTTCTTCTGTTGTTGGTTCATATCCATTAGCTATAAGTGTAGCTAATATTTCAGCTTCATCAATTGGTTCATTACCCTCTCCTAAAGAACATTCTCCTGTTCCTTGTAATTCTGGAAATTCTTCTAATAATTCTGCATGTGCATCTATAGTTTGAATATAATAACATGTATCATCTGCAGATTGTGGTTGTTGCATGGCTCTATCCACTGAAAAGGTAACACTCTCATCCTCTATACTTAGGGTCAGTTTCTTACCGAACACGTCTATCATTGCTTTAGCCGTGTTTAAGAATGGTCTTCCTAATATGAGAGGAACTTGAGAATCTTCTTCCATGTCTAAAACAACAAAATCTACTGGAAATACTAAAGTACCAACTTTAACTAGCATGTTCTCCATTATCCCTCTAGGATATTTTATTGATCTATCGGCTAGTTGTATGCTTATTCTGGTTGGTTTTAATTCTCCAAGGTCTAGTTTAGCGTATAGTGAATACGGCATTAGATTTATACTAGCACCTAAGTCTGCCAATGCTTCTATTGAACTAAGACTACCCAGAAAAAATGGAATTGTGAAACTTCCTGGATCAGATAGTTTTTCTGGTATCTTATTCAACAGCACTGCTGAACAATTAGCATTCATAGTAACAGCCGAGAGTTCTTCCATTTTCCTTCTATTCGTGATTAGATCTTTCAAGAATTTAGCATACCTTGGCATTCCTGAAATCACATCAATGAAAGGAAGATTTACATTTATCTATTTAAACATATCCAAGAATTTGGATTGCTCGGCTTCAAGTTTTTCTTTCTTCATTTTACTCGGGTAAGGAAGTGGTGGTTGATATGGTTTAACATAAGGTTTATCCTTAACTGTGTTATCTTCATTAACCTTTTCAACTACCGGTTCTTTTTCCTTATCCTGATCAGGTTGTGGTTCTTGTGTAGTAGGAATAGTTTCATCAGAAGTTACAGGTATTTCAGGTGGTTTAAGTGTTGTACCACTTCTTGTGGTAATAGCTTTAGCTGTTTCATTCCGGGGGTTAGCATTTGTATCACTAGGTAAACTTCCCGGTTTTCTTTCACCTATTAACCTTGCTAGGTTACTTACTTCTTGTTCCAGATTTTGAATAGAAGCTTGTTGATTTCTAAATGCTTGAGCATTTTGTTCATTGGTTTGTTTTTGAGATGTGAAAAACTGCGTTTGAGTTTCAACTAGCTTCGTCATCATATCTTCTAAATTCGGCTTTTTATCATCAGTTTGTTGTGGTGGTTTGTTTTGAAAATTCGGTCTTTGCTGATTGTAAGTATTATTGGATAATTGTGGATTGCTAGGACCTTGTTGGTTGTTGTATGGAATATTTCGGTTATAATTCTGGTTTTGATTGTAAATCGGTCTTGGCGGTTGATAATTATTCTGATAATTATTTCCAGGCCTTTGGTTTATGTATGAAATATTCTCTCTTTGTTCCATTGTTAATTCAATACTGAGACAATCTTTTGTCAAATGTGGTCCTCCACACTGCTCACAACTAATTCGTATAGCATGAATATCTTTAGTCATCTTTTCCATTCGTCTCTCGAAAGCATCTATCTTTGCGGAAATGGAATCTAAGTCATGGCTAGAATCGGCTCTAGCTGCTTTAGATGATCTAATGATGTCTTTTTCTTGGTGCCACTCATGTGAGTGGGAAGCAGTGTTATCAATAATTTTGTAAGCATCAGTTTCGGTTTTCTTCATAATAGAACCACCAGCTGCTATATCTATGTCTTTTCTTGTAGTGATGTCGCATCCTTGGTAGAATATTTGTACTATTTGACAGGTGTCTAAACCATGTTGCGGACATCCTCTTAACAACTTTCCATATCTTGTCCACGCCTCATATAGAGTTTCATTTGGCTTCTGTGTGAACGTAACAATTTCTGCTTGAAGTCTTACGGCTTTAGATGCAGGAAAGAATTGTTTAAGAAATTTGTCAATTAAAACGTCCCATGTATCAATCGCCCCTTCAGGTAACGATTCCAACCAATCTTTGGCTTCTCCCTTTAAAGTCCAGGGAAATAACATGAGATATATCTGTTCATCCTCCACTTCTCGGATTTTAAATAGTGTGCAGATCCTATTAAAGGTACGTAGATGTTCATTTGGATCTTCCTTCGGCGCACCACTAAATTGGCATTGATTAGTCACCATGTGTAGAATTTGTCCTTTGATTTCATAATCTGGCGCATTAATGTCTGGATGAGTAATTGCGTGACCTTGGCCAGTGCGTTTAGCTCTCATTCGGTCTTCCATACTTAAAGGTTCCAGATTCTCCATAATTGAATTTGTTGACTCGGTATCACTAGATGATTCTGATTTAATAGTTCGTTCCTCAACAATCTCTGTTTGAATGATTGGTGGTTCCGGAGGAAAGTTTAATGGTTCAGGATCTATGAACCGTTCCTGAATATTTTCTGGATTCTCAATTGTGAGGTCGGGTTCAAAAAATGGATTATCGGAAATTTGAACTGAAGTACTTGGTCGACTGGATGACGATTCTAAAGAAAAATCAACGGCGGTTATATTTGTTAAACGATGTCTTGATCGAGTTACAGGTGGTGAACGTACAAAAGGTGATGAACGTCTTGCTCGGTGCATTCACTGAATATCCTATTAGTTTTTAAAAGGAAAGAAAAATTATAATAAGTTATCCAACCAATAGACTTTTCTGATTTTGCCCACGTTTCGAATAGCCAAAAGATGCAGCAGAGGGGCAGGATTCGTTTGGTCTCAATATAATTGAGGACTGTTTGGCTCCAATAACCCGGTCCACGTACAAATCCAACTATTACTACGAACCAGAAAATTTTGATGTCTATCAATTTAACCACTTAAAATAAATTTTCGTAATTTTAAGAAATTTAGATAAGAAGTAGAAAAAATTCTAAGTCCTAAAAACTAGAATAGCGAGAAATAAGAGAGAAAAAGAGTTCGTCGCAAAAGGTCGAAAAAGAAAAATGGTTGAAAAATAAAAGGTGACGGAAAAATAAAAGAAACTTATCAAAACTTAAAAATACTTAACTAATTTAACCTTATTACTACAACTAACTTAAAATTATAATCGCAAATTGAAATTACTAATTGAAATGATAATTGATACATAGTAAATGGTTTAAAAATATTAAAGCTTACAGGAAAAACTAAATTCCAAATGGAAATAACTTAAAAAGAAACTAAAACTTAAAAAGGCGTCGCAAAATTCTAAAGCACCTAAATCTTAGTCTAAAGAAAAAGTACTTAAGGAATTCTACGGCAAAGCCTAAAAATCTAGGAGTAAAAATAACTATAGCAAAAACTAAGTTTAAAATTAATTATGAGCTAAAAATACAAAAGTTACGCTACAACGATTAAAAAGGTACAAAATATAAAAATATACAAAAAATTGTAAAAAGTACAATTTTTATAAAAATATTATTTTATATTATTTATTTTACTAAACTATTAATTTTACAATTTAATAAAAACTTAATTAATACTAAATACATAAATATAAAGTAAAAAGTAAAAATAAAACTAAAATTAATAATAATAATAATAATATTTAGGTTTTAATAATAATAATAATTAAAAATAACCCGTGATTAGGGTTTTGTCCGTGTGTCAGAAGACCTCCGCGAGTCGCGGCAAATAAAGAGGAAAACCCCGCAAGTCGCGGGGTTCAGGAATTCAGTTGACAGCTTTGTCTTTTTACGCGTTTTTCTTTTTATTTTTTTTTTTGTTTTTTTTAATTAAATAAAAGATATTAAAATTAAAACTTATATTTTTATAAACTAAAATAAAAATAAAGAAACTTATAAAACTTAAATATTTAACAAAATCTTAAAAATGCTTATATTTTTGTTTTTTATATTTTTGAATAATTAAAACGTATTTCTACAAAAGCAAATTTTTAATAAAAGTAACTAAAAATCTTGTTTTTTTTTTTTTTTATATATTAGCGTTGCGCTTCCGGCTTTTAAGATGTTCCCCGGCAGCGGCGCCAAAAATACTTGATGAAGTGCGAGGTGTATATAAAATAGCTTATATTTTACTAAGAAATACTATTAAATACGATACAATTTTACACAAGATATTTATTTATTTATAGAATGGATATACTTAAACCTTGCTACAACACTTATAGGCAGTGTACCTAATCGTACAGTAGTGTAGTTTTTAGTAAGTCCGGTTCGTTCCACAGGGAAATCTTTAAACAAAGCTCAACGCTATATTAGTTTATTTTTATAAAAATACAAATATATATATAAGTAATATTATTATTATAAAGGGGGGTTTTTACCGTTTAATGACCGGTTTGTCGATTCTAAAACTTTAGTTGCAGTTAAAACCTAATGTAAAATATAAAATAAATACAAGACTTTAAATTAAAGCGTAAAGTAAATAACGATAATGAAATTGCGAATAATAAAAGTGCGATAAAATTAAATTGCGATAATTAAAAGTACGATAATTAAAAATGCGATTAAATAAAATAACAATAAATAAAAGTGCGATAATTAGAAGTGCAATTAAATATAAAATAAAGGAAATTAAATATGAAATAAAAGAATTATGCTTATTTAAACTTCCGTAATCATGATGTTTGACGTGTTGATTTTAGTTTTATTCCCATGGGTTAATTGTCCTTTGTCCTGGATTATTCAATATGTCCGTCTGGTTTTTGTCCATAACAGTCCATCAGTCATAAATATAAATTGCAAGTGTCCTTGTCAAATTATTATTATACCCGAAGATAAATATTCCAACTAATTGGGGATTCGAATTGTAACAAGGTTTTAATACTTTGTTTAATGAATACACCAGGTTATCGACTGCGTGTAAACCAAGGTTTTACTACTTTGTTAACAATTACACCAATTACCCTTGAATGTAATTTCACCCCTGTTTTAATTATTCTAGTGGCTATTAATCCATTCCCGTGTCCGGTTAAATGAACGATTACTCGTACATATAAATACCCCGCCCATCGTGTCCGATCGAGTGTATATGGTAATTTATAGGGACGCCCAATTGTAAATCTTTATATTAACATTAACAAACTTTCATTTAGTTAAACAAATATAAAGCCCATTAATAGCCCATAGTCTAATTTCCACAAGTGTCGTTCTTTTGTCCAAACCCCAATTATGGTACAAAGCCCAATTACCCAATTTTAGTAATTAGTCCAACATCACGATTACTTCGTTTTAAATAAGCATAATAATAACTTAGCTACGAGACATTAATATAAAAAGGTTGAACATAACTTACAATGATTAAAAATAGCGTAGCGTTACACGGACAGAATTTCGACTTACACCCTTACAACATTCGCTAACATACCCTTATTATTAGAATTATAATTAAAATTAAAATTATAAATATAAATATATATTACTTCGTATGAATGAGAAGAAAAAATGATGATGATTTTGATCAGAATTCGGGTTGATTTATAGCCAGACTTGATTTTTGGGGCTCCGCGACTCGCGGCCAAATACCCTTAAAACTCCGCGAGTCGCGGAGAGGTATTTACAGTTTACACCCTTGGAGTTTCCTGCTGCCGACGGTTTTAAATATATATATATAATATATATATAATTAATATAATTAATTATATATTATATTATATTTATATATATAGTTAACTTGTAATTTTTAGTCCGTTGCGTCGAGCGTTAAGAATTGACTCTGGTCCCGGTTCCGGATTTTCGAACGTCCTCGCGTACAATTTAATATCTTGTACTTTGCGTTTTGAATCTTGTACTCTTGTGATTTTGAGACGTTTCTTATCAATAATTGGAACCTTTTTGATTGTCTTTTGTTCTTTTGAGCTTTTTGGTCGTTTGCGTCTTCAATTCGTCGAATCTGTCTTTTGTCTTCACCTTTTATTATTTAAACGAATATCACTTGTAAATAGAACAATTGCAACTAAAAGCTTGTCTTTCTTGAGGAATAATGCTATGAAATATATGTTCGTTTTTAGCATTATCAGTCTATTTTGTAAATCATTTATAAAACCTGCATGTATTCTCATCCCAAAAATATTAGATTTTAAAAGTGGGACTATAACTCACTTTCACAGATTTTTACTTCGTCGGGAAGTAAGACTTGGACACTGGTTGATTCACGAACCTATAACAATATATACATATATATCAAAGTATGTTCAAAATATATTTACAACACTTTTAATATATTTTGATGTTTTAAGTTTATTAAGTCAGCTGTCCTCGTTAGTAACCTACAACTAGTTGTCCACAGTTAGATGTACAGAAATAAATCGATAAATATTATCTTGAATCAATCCACGACCCAGTGTATACGTATCTCAGTATTGATCACAACTCAAACTATATATATTTTGGAATCAACCTCAACCCTGTATAGCTAACTCCAACATTCACATATAGAGTGTCTATGGTTGTTCCGAAATATATATAGATGTGTCGACATGATAGGTCGAAATATTGTATACGTGTCTATGGTATCTCAAGATTACATAATATACAATACAAGTTGATTAAGTTATGGTTGGAATAGATTTGTTACCAATTTTCACGTAGCTAAAATGAGAAAAATTATCCAATCTTGTTTTACCCATAACTTCTTCATTTTAAATTCGTTTTGAGTGAATCAAATTGCTATGGTTTCATATTGAACTCTATTTTATGAATCTAAACAGAAAAAGTATAGGTTTATAGTCGGAAAAATAAGTTACAAGTCATTTTTGTAAAGGTAGTCATTTCAGTCGAAAGAACGACGTCTATATGACCATTTTAGAAAACATACTTCCACTTTGAGTTTAACCATAATTTTTGGATATAGTTTCATGTTCATAATAACAATCATTTTCTCAGAATAACAACTTTTAAATCAAAGTTTATCATAGTTTTTAATTAACTAACCCAAAACAGCCCGCGGTGTTACTACGACGGCGTAAATCCGGTTTTACGGTGTTTTTCGTGTTTCCAGGTTTTAAATCATTAAGTTAGCATATCATATAGATATAGAACATGTGTTTAGTTGATTTTAAAAGTCAAGTTAGAAGGATTAACTTTTGTTTGCGAACAAGTTTAGAATTAACTAAACTATGTTGTAGTGATTACAAGTTTAAACCTTCGAATAAGATAGCTTTATATGTATGAATCGAATGATGTTATGAACATCATTACTACCTTAAGTTCCTTGGATAAACCTACTGGAAAAGAGAAAAATGGATCTAGCTTCAATGGATCCTTGGATGGCTCGAAGTTCTTGAAGCAGAATCATGACACGAAAACAAGTTCAAGTAAGATCATCACTTGAAATAAGATTGTTATAGTTATAGAAATTGAACCAAAGTTTGAATATGATTATTACCTTGTATTAGAATGATAACCTACTGTAAGAAACAAAGATTTCTTGAGGTTGGATGATCACCTTACAAGATTGGAAGTGAGCTAGCAAACTTGAAAGTATTCTTGATTTTATGTAACTAGAACTTGTAGAATATATGAAGAACACTTAAAACTTGAAGATAGAACTTGAGAGAGATCAATTAGATGAAGAAAATTGAAGAATGAAAGTGTTTGTAGGTGTTTTTGGTCGTTGGTGTATGGATTAGATATAAAGGATATGTAATTTTGTTTTCATGTAAATAAGTCATGAATGATTACTCATATTTTTGTAATTTTATGAGATATTTCTTGCTAGTTGCCAAATGATGGTTCCCACATGTGTTAGGTGACTCACATGGGCTGCTAAGAGCTGATCATTGGAGTGTATATACCAATAGTACATACATCTAAAAGCTGTGTATTGTACGAGTACGAATACGGGTGCATACGAGTAGAATTGTTGATGAAACTGAACGAGGATGTAATTGTAAGCATTTTTGTTAAGTAGAAGTATTTTGATAAGTGTATTGAAGTCTTCCAAAAGTGTATAAATACATATTAAAACACTACATGTATATACATTTTAACTGATTCGTTAAGTCATCGTTAGTCGTTACATGTAAGTGTTGTTTTGAAACCTTTAGGTTAACGATCTTGTTAAATGTTGTTAACCCAATGTTTATAATATCAAATGAGATTTTAAATTATTATATTATCATGATATTATCATGTATGAATATCTCTTAATATGATATATATACATTAAACGTCTTTACAACGATAATCGTTACATATATGTCTCGTTTAAAAATCATTAAGTTAGTAGTCTTGTTTTTACATATGTAGTTCATTGTTAATATACTTAATGATATGTTTACTTATCATAGTATCATGTTAACTATATATATATCCATATATATGTCATCATATAGTTTTTACAAGTTTTAACGTTCGTGAATCACCGGTCAACTTGGGTGGTCAATTGTCTATATGAAACATATTTCAATTAATCAAGTCTTAACAAGTTTGATTGCTTAACATGTTGGAAACATTTAATCATGTAAATATCAATCTCAATTAATATATATAAACATGGAAAAGTTCGGGTCACTACATACAGTACCTAGCGATGACTAGACCTGATGTGGCATTTGTTGTCAACAAGCTTTCACAATACATGCATCATCCATCGGATTTGCATTGGCAGGCACTAAAGAGACTCCTCAGGTATCTCAAAGGCACAATTAATTATGGGTTATTTCTCAAACGCGGACAATCCAAAACTCTGAGTGCATTCAGCGACTCTGATTGGGGAGGAGCAAAAGACAATGGTCGCTCGACAACTGGCTATCTTATTTATCTTGGAGGTAATCTCATCTCTTGGAAATCGGCTCGTCAAAAATCCGTTTCAAGATCCACAACGGAAGCCGAGTATAAAGCAGTGGCAAATGCAACCTCTGAATTGATTTGGATGCGTAATTTATTGTCCGAGCTGGGTGTCGTCTCTTCTTCACCACATATTCTTCACTGTGGCAACATTGGAGCTACTTATCTATGTGCCAATCCAGTGTTCCACACCAAAATGAAGCACATTGCATTGGATTATCACTTTGTAAGCGAGAAGATACATGATGGTACTTTGAAAGTTCAGCACATAAGCTCAAAAGATCAACTCGCGGACACGCTCACTAAGCCATTACCCAGACTACCGTTTCTTTCTTTTCGGTCCAAGATTGGAGTTACAAACGGTACCTCCATCTTGCGGGGGCATATTAGATCACCACCTAGTGTCACATGATACAGTCAACACATTGCAACTAACTTCTCTCATATGTGGTCAACACAAGCTAGCATGTGATCCTATATTCTAGTAAAGTTCATTACTCTCTGTTGTATGTAAACAATATATATATATATATATATATATATATATATATATATATATATATATATATATATATATATCCATGTAAGACTTCAATTAATGATATACAATTTCATACTACTTGCAATACTTTATAAGTGGCAGTATAACCTGAATTTGTATTTTTTTATGTTTGTCTGATAACGTGGGATCAAAGCGCGTCTAATTTTTTTGCTTTCTCTATTCTCAGGTTTTTCTAAAAAAGTGAACAATGGATTTTTTTTTTTACCTAAAGGGGAATAAAAGAAAATGATTGATAGATTGAGAAGTTTTTTACTTTTGATATTTTTCATTTAAAAATGAACTAATTGCAAATACAAAAAATATTTGCATGATAACAAATTAATATAACCATAAGAAACTCATAATTTTACGTTATATTATTTATCATTTTTCATTAATAGCTATCTTCGCTGCATTAATTACTTGCTTCCATTTTCACACACACACACACACACACACACACATATATGTATATATATATATATATATATATATATATATATATATATATATATATATTTCATATTCACAAATGTGGCTCAGGTTCAAACATAACTTCGAGATGGTCATGGAAAGAGCCGAAAATAATGAGATAATCTCGTTCGACCGCATATATCCGAGTAAAAATAATCGCTTTCCTGAACAATTACAACTAGAAAAACTTACCGATCTAATTTCATGTTGTCAATCTATATGAAGGGACTTAATTATAGTTTGTGTTTTATGTGTGTGGCTAGATTTTTGTTGTCGTGGTATTTTATTGGCACGATTCTTGGTTTGGCTCGGTTGTAGTTAGGGTTAGTTCTGTTGGTAGGGTAGTTTTACTGTTCTCGAGTATGGTCCAGTCATTTGTATCCTTGTTTGTTGCCTTCATTTTTCGATGAAAAAACTTAGTTATATAGTTTCGTTATTTTATGAATATTGATAAATACTTTTATATTCTTTCACTATCGTTTGAAGTTAGAATAAATAAACTAAAGTATAAATAATATACTTAGCTTATATAAAAATTCATTTTCAGTATTTTTCTCCTATATTTCGCTTTTTCATTGTACAACAATAACAAAATCTAATCTTACAGAAGTGAGATATGAGGAGTTAAGATATATACAATCTTTCCTCTATCATAGAATAAAGAGAAATCATTTCTTTATCCGGAGTGAAACACCCAAGACTAGAGAAATTCCTCCATCTCAATGTTCTATGGATAGAGAGATTGCTTCCGAATAAACCTCCGACAAATAATTAGGTTTAATAAAATGTGAGACGCCATGAAATTGGTTGAATCAAATTTCGATAGGTTTTAAACGTATCTGAAATTCAATTTAGGCTCTAAACGACAGTTAAGTCGCTAATAAATTAACGTTTCGTAGATTAACAAAGACATATTTTTTTTTCTATTGTGTTTTCATTTTTTTTACGGAGTATCTTTTTATGTTTTAAAAAATAAAACTAAAATGCAGTGTAAATAAAAGAGAATAAAAACAATTATGTCTACCTAAGCCTTAGTGGAAGAGAAAAATAGAGATTTGTATCATCATCATCATTGTTGTTCATCACAGATCTCAAATTCATTCTCAGATCCTAGTAATTGATCTTCACCAGATCTCGATTCCATATCACACATAAATATACGCTTCACGCACTTGTATATATACATATACAATTGCGGTAACCTGTTTGTATACTTCAATTTATTTCTTACTAATCACTGCGGATCTGATCTAGCTTCTCAATCATGAATCCTTTTTCTTCTGGAACGCGTCTAACGTAAGTTGATTCTTCACAACTGATCCTGTATTTTTGTTCAATTAATTTATTTATTTTTGATCAAATTTTGAACTAGTTGCTGTTCATTTTGACCTAGTTTGCGCTAATTTGGTAATGAAGATCGAGGTTTATTAGTTTTTTCAGGAAATGTAGTTGCAATATGTAATTTGTGTTTCGTGTGCATAGCGAGGTTAATTTTTAGAGTAACTTGCTAGACGTTTCACAATGTATTATAGTTTAGTTGGGAGGTAGAGCATGATAGCTATGATGATAAATGGCTTTGTTTTCATAATTTATTTGTATATTTTCTGCACAAATAGCAACTACTCGTATAATATTAATAAGGATCAACCACGACAATTAGGACATTCATGATGAATTATTACCCCTTTATGATGTATGATTATTAATCATGTTGAATGAACTGGATATGTTATAATTTATTTATGGAGATTGAAGACTAGGAGAGAGGGAGTAAGGAAGCATAAATGTCTGTTTTGCATAATTGTTAGTCATCTTCTATCACACACATTTTACTTCTTGGCGCTTCACAACTCTGAAAATCTTTTAGGTTCTTTGAGATAGGTGTAGGTTTGGGATAAAATTGGTACTGTATAACACGGCCTTTTATTCATAACATTGCCCGCATTGCCAGGTTTTTTTTCTAACTTGCTGTGAACCAAAAGCTCCCTTTCATTTATGCTCCTGTATAAAATTGTGCACAACTTGTATGTAACATGATCATGATGTTATTTAGTTGGGTCTGAATGAGTATTTTTCTTCCACTGCAGGGACATGATACGGGCAATACGTGCTTGTAAAACAGCTGCAGAAGAGCGTGCTGTTGTTAGAAAAGAAAGTGCTTCTATTCGTGCAGCAGTTAATGATAATGATAACGATTATAGACATCGTAACTTGGCAAAGCTCATGTTCATACACATGCTAGGATATCCCACACATTTTGGCCAAATGGAATGCCTCAAGTTAATAGCAGCTCCCGGGTTCCCTGAAAAAAGAATTGGATATCTTGGACTTATGCTGCTTCTTGATGAAAGACAAGAAGTTTTAATGCTCGTCACGAATTCACTGAAACAGTACGCTCTTACATTTCTTTCTTTTTTTATATATATGTTGTGTTGTAGTAAGGTTTTTTGGTGTCTTTAGTGATTAGTAGTGTGCATATGCATAAAGAATATTTACTAAGATTATGTTGTTTATATCAGAGATCTTAACCATACCAACCAATATATTGTGGGACTAGCTCTTTGTGCTTTGGGAAATATATCTTCTGCTGAAATGGCTCGTGATCTTGCACCTGAAGTCGAAAGGTTGTTGCAATTTCGAGATCCAAATATCAGGAAAAAAGTAAGTTCTTAAAAGCCAGCATTTAGGGTCATGACCTGTCACTAAGGAATCATTAAAGAAATCTGTGTTTTGAAGGTTCTACTTAATTTTGCACGTACTATCGTGCTATTGATATTGGTAAATATCAATATAGTTAACTCTAGGTTATATTTTATATCACATCAACTAACAACTCTGCTGTAAAACAAGTAAACTCATATATCCCAATTAACCTTTCCATATGTTTGAACATATAGAAATGTTATTGCCTTCTTGAAATGTATATATTTCGGTAGTAGTGAGGACAACTTTGACTTACCTATTGACTTATTAAAATTGTAAGAGAGTAAACGATTACGATCAATCAAAAGTTAAGGACTTATTACATCGCTTGATTACTATCCATGCTTATGACTAGTAACTGACATATGTAATGAACTGGAACGGTTGTTAATAGACAACATATGACATGCTCATGTTCAAGTCATCTGCCCAACATACTGATTCATCTAAACTCATAACTCAACGATAGACTTGTGAGCTCTAGTATAGAAAAGTACGAAACACATGCATTAAAGCTTCAATAACGACTTACAAAACACATGCATTAACAATACATATGCATAAACTAAGTTATAATCAAATTATTAAAAAAATTTAAAGCAAAATAGAAGTTGATCTTACTACCATTTTTTTGATGAAGATGAATTTTTAATGATGATGAATGTATTAGTTTGTAATTTGTGATTGTTGCTAATGATTATGAATGATAGAGTTTTAGGATGATAAAAATTATAAACTAAGGATGAAAGGTAGGGTTTTGTTAATGAGGTAGTTTGTTACGGCATGTTCTTTTTTTTTGTTCTAATTTAATAAATTTTATTGGCAAAAATGTCTTATATTATTGTGTTAGGCACATTCAATATGAAACTCTTGAACTTTTGGTAAAATACCGGTGCTGTACCGCTAAATACCGAATCCCGTTTTCTCCTATAATGAAAACCAAATCCTAACCGTTCGGATGGTATCGTTTTAGTATGGTACCAATTCGGGTTTGGTTTTTTGGTGTGTATTCTTGTCCTTATCTCACAATTCCATCTTCATAGCATTGTAGTAACAAAAACTATTACAATATGCAGGCTGCATTATGCTCAATAAGGATAGTAAAGAAGGTCCCCGACCTTGCAGAAAATTTTGTGAACCCTGTTGCTTCCTTACTAAAAGAAAAACATCATGGAGTTCTTTTAACTGCAGTACAGCTCTGTACAGAGCTTTGTAATCTTAATGAAGAGGCTCTTGAATATTTTAGGAAGGTAATTAACTTATCTTGCTCAATTATTTGATCTTTTTTCCCCTTTCTCTAGCTTCACGTGTGCTAAGCATTGTTTCAGGTATTCTAGTTTTGTTAAATTACATAGTGCTTTATGTTTGTTAGGTTTTGAAATGAGGGTTTTTTTTTTTCTTTTTCTTTTCTTTTTCTTAGAAATGCACGGAAGGGTTGGTAAAAATTCTGAAGGATGTTGTAAACAGCCCATATGCTCCCGAATACGACGTTTCGGGAATCGCAGACCCGTTTTTACATATAAGGTTACTCCGTTGTCTGCGTGTCTTGGGCCATGGAGACGCTGATGCAAGCGATGCTATGAATGACATTCTTGCTCAGGTCAGCTTTTATCCTTAATTTTCAAATTTAACATGATATCTAATTTGAACATGCGTAATGTATGACTAATTAAATGTAATTCACATAGTATCTGACACGGTTATGTTACTAGAAGCTCTCTAATGATCTTTTTTAGTTCAGTAGGCATCAGAATTTTTTACAGTTTCTATGTTTTGACACCTATAATAATGGAAGACTATCATATGATAATGTTTATTGATGATCTTGTATTAAAGTCTGCTTATACTGAATTCCCTGTTTAGGTGGCAACAAAAACCGAGTCAAACAAGAATGCAGGGAATGCAATACTTTATGAATGTGTAGAAACCATTATGAGCATTGAAGATAGTAGTGGCTTGCGTGCTCTTGCAATTAATATTTTGGGGCGGTTCTTGTCTAACCGTGACAACAATATTAGGTTGGTGTTCGCTTGTTTATGGTCTAAAAATCAGTTTTCTGTCAAAACGTTGTTTGCATGACCTATGTTGAACTGCAATGTTTATGAAGAAGATCTTATTGAATTACAAAGAGTTAAAAAGTTATTTTAACTCATCCAGTGGGTTTCAGTAATGTATTGGTTGTACCTTCTACACAAACATGACGATACATAAATTCTTTTGTTTATCACATGGCAGATATGTTGCATTGAACATGCTGATGAGAGCAGTTTCAATAGATGATCAAGCAGTGCAGAGACATCGTGTGACAATCTTAGAATGTGTAAAGGTATATTTGTCACTTACAGATAAGTTGATAATGTTCTAAAGCTTTACAAATGAATATAAGGGAGACATGGTTGTAAAAGTCATGCTTAATCTTCGATTAATCCGTTTTATAAGTAGGCGATAAGCTTTTTTAAAATTCTATTAATTAATCGGTCAATGCTTGTCAACAAGTTAAATTCGGAACTAGTCGGTCAAAATCGGATTTAGTCGGTCAAAATCTATCAAAATTGTTCAAAGTCAAAGTTGGTCAACATTTTAAAATGATTTAAAATTAGGATTTTGGAGAATTTGAACAATTTAACCTTTATGTTTATTTTTGTAGAAACTTATGTTAAAATTTACCTTTATATTTAAGGTTTCTTCTATATTTATACATATAAACTTAAAAATTTGATATATAAATGAACAAAAAGTCCAATCCGATTAATTCCCGTTTTGGCTGATTAATTCCACAAGCTCCCGGCTTTTTAATCCCCAATCAGCGATTCTTACAACTTTATAGGGAGAGTCTCTTCCATTTGTTGATTTGATATAATGCCTCAAAGTTTAGATGAAGTTGGCTACCTGTTTTCTTATTGTTGTTTTCTTTCTTAATCGTTGATATTCTTTCCTCGATTTTCAACCAAAGAAATATATTATCCGGTTGTAACTTTTTGTACTTACCAAATGTGCTTTTCCGGGGATTGGGTTGGTAATTTTTGCAAGATCGGGTCTAATACTACACGCAAATTTCATATGTTGTTCCTTTATTATTCAGGATTCAGATGCTTCAATTCGTAAAAGAGCTCTTGAACTTGTATACCTTCTGGTGAATGAGAACAATGTGAAAACTTTAACCACAGAGTTAATTGATTATCTGCAAGTAAGTGATCAGGACTTTAAGGGAGATCTTACTGCAAAAATATGCTCCATTGTCGAAAAGTAAGTTGATCGTTCTTTTCAGAATTCTAAAGTTAATTATGTTACATGTAAGTGCAAACTTGTATCATGGGTTCAACATCCCTATTTCACTACTTCCATCATTTCTATTTGATAATTTAGTCTTGCATGTGACTAACCATATGATAAACCTATGTCACATGCAAGTCACATGACTAAAATTTCTTCTTTGGTGTTCTACTAGGCTTTCCCCGGACAAAATTTGGTACATTGATCAGATGCTCAAAGTTCTTTCTGAGGTATGCTTATTGATAGTAGGTTTGCTTGTAACATCCTAAGTCCAAAGTACTACGCTAGTATGATAACCTCAAATTCAAGTATAAAAACGATCATGAAGCTTGAAATTTAGTAGTAGCCTACTAATTACAGATTACTAAACACTAATAAGGGACTCTTAATTTAATTTTAGTGCTCTACTAATCTCATGTTATATTGTTAGTAGGCTGGAAATCATGTAAAGGATGAAGTATGGCATGCACTTATTGTTGTGATAACCAATGCTCCTGACCTTCATGGATATACAGTGCGCTCACTCTACAGGGAAATTCAAACATCAGTTGACCAGGTACAATAGTCAACTTGGCTCAATCTGATGTTTTACTGGTATTTTATTAAATTAAGGTATTCATGTATATTTTCTAATGCTTGTATAAACAGGAAACACTTGTTCGAGTGGCTGTATGGTGTGTTGGAGAATATGGTGACATGTTGGTAAACAATATTGGAATGCTTGATATAGAGGAACCCATAACTGTGAGTTTAGTTCTTTTGTATTAAATGCCTTTTTATGACATAATATAATCATAGTATAGTTTAGCATCTTGTTCTTTTTTTTATAATACAGGTAACCGAAAATGATGCTGTGGATGTTGTTGAAATTGCAATCAAGCGCCATACATCAGATCTTACTACCAGGGCTATGTGTCTAATTGCTTTGTTGAAGCTCTCTTCTCGTTTTCCTTCATGTTCTCAGTAAGTTATTTAGAAAATGTTAAAAAAACAGACTGTAGCTCTCTTTTTTATGCAATTTTACAAGATAAATGTATGAAATTGCTGAGTTGTTAGTTGTTAATTTACAGGAGGATAAAGGACATTGTTACTCAAACTAAAGGAAGCCTTCTGCTTGAACTGCAACAAAGATCCATAGAATTTGATTCTATAATTGAAAAGCATCAGAATATAAGGTAGTGATCAGTCTTAAATTAATAATAATGGTAGCATGTGCTCTTATGCATGCTATGAACTTGTAATTTTTAAATTTCCTTTAACGGTGTGTTTGATTGCCTCTTAATTGAATGGTGCAAAGCATTCAGTTCATTTGTGTGGTGACATCATAATGACAAATGATGTTGAACTGTTCAACCATTCAGAACTGAAATACTCTCTTAACTGTTCAACACCTCCATTTCCTTTGATATCCTCCTTAAATTATATCAACACTTATCGAACAATTACTTTTTATTTATTTATTCATTTAAAAGCTTAATACACAGGTATTATCTTTATCTGTCAAAACAAAGTTCAATTAGAACCTTTGAATTAGTCAGATTATGAATCAATAAGAACCTTTAGAACCCTCTAAGTTGTTTATTGAACATGTGAAGGTCTGCTCTAGTTGAACGTATGCCAGTTCTTGATGAAGCTACTTACAGTGTAAAAAGGGCTGGCTCTATTTCAGCAGCCGCTTCAACTTCACACGGACCGACACTAAATCTTCCCAATGGAGTTGCTAAAACCACTGCCGCCCCTTTATTAGACTTGCTTGATTTAGGACCAGATGAACCAGCACCACCTACCTCTTCGGCTCCCAACTTTCTTCAAGATCTTCTCGATGTTGGTGCATCACCCTCTCCATCACAATCAGGTTAGATTCAATCACCTACCATATTGTGAATCTCGGTCAAACTTGGTCAAGCTCAGTCAAACTCTGGATTACTCACAAAATAGGTCAAAACTCGGGATTACTCAGAAAATGAGTCAAACATGGTCAAAGTTCGGTCAAAATGATTAAAGTCAAACTCGGTCAAAACTCGGTCAAAGTCAAACTTGGTCAAACTCAGTCAAACTATGGATTACTCGCGAAATAGGTCAAAACTCGGGATTACTCAGAAAATGAGTCAAACTTGGTCAAAATTCGGTCAAAATGGTTAAAGTCAAACTTGGTCAAAACGCGGACAAAATGGTCAAAGTCAAACTGAGTCAAAATCGGTTTGGGCACTGTCATGTGTGGAAATAACATATGGTTGTTTTTACCTGTATTTGGTTAGGTACAACCCAGGCTCAAAAGAGTGGCACAGATGTTCTGTTGGATCTACTGTCAATCGGGTCACCACCCCAAAACGGTTCATCTGCTTTCACTGACATTTTACCATTAAGTCAAGATAATAAGACTTCAGTTAGTCCATTAGATAGTCTTTCATCATCTATAGGACCATCTGTTCAACCTTCTTCATCAGCGTTAAACTCCCCAATTATGGATTTGTTGGACGGATTTACATCTAGCACTCCAGCGCCTAGTAAGTATACGTTAACTACTTACTTAATATGGGTGTAATTAACTGATTTTTCCTCAAGTTTTATGTAACAAAGACCTTTTGTTAACAGAAGACAACAGTCCTACATACCCGCCAATAGTTGCCTTTGAAAGTAGCTCTCTGAAGTTAACGCTTAACTTTTCCAAGAAACCGGCGAGTCCGAACACAACAGAAGTTGAAGCAAATTTTATTAATAAATCTTCTGATGTCTATACAGATTTCATTTTCCAGGCCGCAGTACCAAAGGTAAACAACCAATCTCGTTTTTAGTCATATTTTGAGCACTAGATTCATAAACAATAACTTGCATCCATCTCTACTTGAAATATGACATCTAAAATGCTCTGCTTTGACAATCCACAGTTTCTGCAATTGCATTTAGAACCAGCTAGTAGTAATACTCTTCCTGGAAATGGTAGCGGGTCAATAACTCAAAAGTTACGAGTTACTAACAGTCAACACGGAAAGGTAACGCATATATATTTTTATCATTTCTTCGTTATATCATTTTGATTGTTCAACATGTAAATGATAAAATATTGTTCACACCAGAAATCAATCGTTATGCGTATAAGAATAAGTTACAAGTTGAACAACAAAGATATGTTGGAGGAAGGACAAATCAGTAACTTCCCTCGTGACCTCTGAGACTGAACTGCCATTGGATATTTTACCATTGAGAATGGTGGGTGGGTGGGGTCTTGCAATCCGCTTGTTTAGTTGAAGAAATGGAGCTTGGATTTGTACATTACAAAGAAAACAAATGTTCCTGTTATCAAATTTTGTCATCATAGGCACAAATAGGACGAGCTATGAGTTGTTTAAAACTGTTTTTGGTTAAAATCTTTGATTGTCAGTTTGGAAGCCTTCTTGTTGAAAACAAATTTAATCCGTGTAAATTAGTGTTTTTATTTTCTTTTTCCCATGAAACTTTCAAGTATTTCACTCTTTGTGTAGCTTGCTTGTAATGTTTATTTGCACTTTACTCAAAATCTTTGTTTTTTTCCCCTTCATTTCATGTTTCATGTGTCGTTGTTTAAAAGAATCGGGTATATATGATTCAAGTATGGTCAGACATCTTAAAATAATTCCCACCCTGGTTAACAGTTTTTTTCCTGAACACTTCTCAATTCCTATTATCATTCCATACTAAATATGCTGTGATCCACGACACCTGTTTTCAAACATCCTTAACCATTTTGTTACTATAACCTGGGTCATGACTCATGACCGATTAAAGATTTCCGCTTTACCTAGTAATCTACTCAAACCTAATTTCCACCAACTAAACACCTCCCATGTTGCCATGGCTTCTCGGCATAGTACTAAACAATGATATATGAATTCTACACATTGTTCACACACCTAGGACATAATAAGGAGTGCAATTCAATACCTTTCTTGTCAATTTCAAGTCTAACTATCAGCCTCTTTTATCTTACTTGGCACCGAACTATTTCTCCTTCGTTCATGATTGCTTTGACTGACATTAAGCAAAATTCCATCAATTTTGAACCACAATTGCAAATACTTTGTACACTTGCCCATTCAGCCGCACCATGTTGTCTACTCTTTTCACCCGTAGCATATTTTACTATGACGAAGCTTTCCAAGACATGTTGATACTATCTAGTCACATGAAGGACATGTATACTATTGCAAATGATGCTAATCCTTTTGGGAGGCAAGATGTACATTTTTTTTTTATGTGTACCATTTCTTTATGTGAGGGAAAAAAAAAAGTAGAAAATAAAAGAACAGTAATTGTACAAAGCAATAAACAAATGATGCATCATCATATCCAATTATATGCCATACATAGAAAATAAAAAGATAAAAAGGACAAGAATGGTTACTCCATGTCCATTCACAAGGCTATGGAGGGAAAAGAACCAAATTCCAATAAGAACAAAAAAGCGTGGAATACATTTTGTCATCTTCAATAAAGCCATTATCAATATCAATAAAAACGGAAAATCATTCACCCCTAACCAACCAAATAAGAATAAAAAATAAAAAACTTTAAAAGATTCATAAACAATTGAATTGTTACACACTTACACCTCACCTAAGCTCATGTTTCATATTCAAACATTGTACAACTATCTTTTCCTGATGTACATACAAGTCACTTTAAGCAGTGGCCTAAACTAATAATGAAAACTGAAAATTACTACCATATAAACTTGCACAAAAACATATGATTCAATTATATGGAGCTGATGAATCTTGAAACTTATGTTGATCTTTCTTTGACCAAAGCCAAATCTTGGAAACAGAAAAGCTTTCACCTTTACTTCTATTACTTAATTTCTTACCATCACTACCATTATCAACTAAACTATTCTTATTATTGTTAGAGATAATACATCAAATATTGCAAAAAATGGGGTGTGTGAGAGAGAAAGTGAGGAGAGAGAAAGTGAGGAGAGAGAGGCGGGATTCATCAGGTGTGAGCAATGGTTTAGGAGATAGGTACAACGGTTTTACTCGAGACTACACAGCAAGGCTATTCGGAATCCAACTAACGTCGTTCATGTTCTTCAATTTCTCGGATCGCTGGAGTGTTGCAGATCTATGGAAGGTCTTTAAACCGTTTGGTGACCTTCGTGACATTTATGTGGCGAACAAGAGACTCAAAGGTGGACAAAGATTCGCATTTGTTAGATATGGAAATGTTTTGTATGCTGATAAATTGCTACGATCTTTGGAAGGTATTCGATTCAATGATAACCCCATTCGGATATTCAAGGCAAGAGATAGACAGAAAGAAGAAGAAGGGGTTGTTAGAATGAAAGAAGGTGAAGGGGTTGATAGAAGAAATGGTGATAATCATAACCAACATAGAAAGCAGTTCCAGTTTGCTAACAACTCGTATCGGGACGACAGAAGCTTCTACAATGTTGTTGGTAATGAAGATCTTCGCGAAAAACTTTCAAAAAACAAAGGCGATCTTCGTGAAAAGCTGTCAAAGAAGAAAGGTGACCTTAGGGCAAAACTCAATAATCATAAAGCTAAGCAAGAAGAGGTGCCTGTAGGTCTACCCAAATTCGAAGACAATAGGACAGTGTTCATCAAAGATTGCCATTACAATCATAATATATTGGGTAATTCCATTGTTGGGAAATTGAAGTGCTTGGATATGCTGGATCAACTACCCACACTTTGCAGAGCCGAAGGCTTGATAGACGTATCGATCAAATATATTGGAGGATTGCATTTTATTTTAGTCTGCTCATCTAATGAACAAGCCTCGAAATTGATTGAGAATAAGGATCATGCCATATGGAAGTGGTGTGATGAAGTAGACATCCTAACTAAAACCTTCTGGTCACAAAGCAATTTAATATGGGTTAGTGTTAAGGGCATTCCGGTCACATGTTGGAATGAAACTACCTTCAGATCTGCAACAAACTGGTGGGGCGAATCAATCGATATGGTGAACTGTAAATTAGAGCCGGGTAATCAAAATCTCTTAGAAGGACAAGTTCTATTGCTAACTAAAGAAAGGGCATACATAGATGGGTGGGTAAATCTGATAGCAGATAACATTTATGTTCATGCTCATGTCAAAGAAATTCCTGATAAAGTTGTCACTATGGAAGTTCTCAACAAATATAATGAAGAAAGTCAGAAGGAGAATGATGATTTTTCAGATGAAGACTTTGTGGAAGATACATTCGATCAGTCCGAAGACGAGAATGATGATGACGATTCTCTTATGGATGTTCAAGAAACCATTTTTCCGATGGATAACGTCGTCAATGGCAAACCAAATTGCTCCGGTGAGTCAAACAGAGAAGACGAAGAATCTGGCTGTTTCGGTATCCGTGAGCTGTTCAACGAAGGCAAGCATGATGATGTTGGGGGCACGGGTTCACCTATTCCCAAAAACCCTACTAACGATGATGTTGGGGGCACGGGTTCACCTATTCCCAAAAACCCTACTAACGAGGCATTTAATTCTAATAAAGATGACGTGGAGACGGTTTCAAACCACGACTCCCCAAATTCCTTTAAACAACCTGGTATATTTTATTCACCCAGTAACATAAATGGGCCAGCAACAAACAAGCCCAAACCCCTGGAAAGCCCACCTTTACATAATTGTTCTCAGAACCAAAGTGATGAAGTGTCTGGTGGGCCTGTAAGCCCAAAATGCGGTTCGCCTAAACAGGCCAAAGGTAGCAATGATCCGGTGAACCCAAATCAATGCAATAAAAACCGAAAACCACCGACAATCGGTTCCAAACCTAAGAAAAAAGAAACATCGAAGCAGGGTATTCGATACAAACGTTCAGACGGTGTAAAGAAAGACTGTTGCTGGGAAAAAATTAGAACTTGGAGTGCTTCGTCCAGATTCATGAACGCAAAGAATTCGGCCAGGAAAATCAAACCAAATTCGAGTCAATTACAATCCAAGTGTAACGCATGTGCTAGTCATCCTGACCCAATTGAGAACCATAGCAGTGATTCTTTCTGCTCAATCAACTCGAATGGTGTGAAGGAATACGGCACTCGAATTGGGTTGAAGTGGGTGGAAAAACCCACCACTATGTAAGTTTTTTTTCTTTCTTCTTCGAATCTTATGTTCAATTATGAAGATATTATCTCTAAATATTAGGGGTTTCGGGATTGGGAATGGTGAGGATAAGTTGTCGTGGGCAAAGCAATTGTTACTTAAAGAAAAACCTATATTCGTGGCGTTTCAAGAAACTAAGCTTAATTTGATTGATCGAGAGTGGGTTCAAAGACTTTGGGGGAATAATAACTGTGACTTTTTGCAAAAGGAGAAAATTGGGAAGTCGGGTGGGCAACTTCTCATCTGGGACACTTCTTATTTTGCTGCCACTAACGCAATTGTTTTTGACCGTGTTATTGGCATTCGAGGTATTTGGAAAACTAGTGGGGAAGAACTTAATGTGTTAAACGTGTATGGGCCGCATGATGATCCCAGGAAAAAGATACTTTGGGAAACCTTATCAAAGACAATAAACGATGACCTGTGGGTATTGTGCGGAGACTTTAATGAGGTTCGATATCCGGAGGAGAGGCTCAACTGTGACTTCATTGTGAATCGGGCAACTATGTTCAACAACTTTATTGAGGCAAATAATTTAATCGACATTCCTCTTGGCGGGAGAAGTTTCACTAGGGTTAGTGATGACGGGGTTAAATTCAGCAAAATCGATCGGTTCCTAGTTTCTGAAAAGTTCTTAAACACGTGGGGAGACATTTCGGTAGTTGCACTAGAGCGTAAACATTCGGACCACTGCCCCATTATCTTAAAAAGTGAAGAAAAGAATTTCGGTCCCAAACCTTTCAAATTCTTCGATGCATGGTTAGACAATAAAGAGGTGGAGCAGGTTGTGTTGGAAGCTTGGCATACTAACTCTCAGAACATTAATGCTAAGGATAAGGTATTTTGTAATAAGTTAAAAAGTGTCAAAAGTGCTTTGAGAGCCTGGAGTTTGCAAAGTTATGGTAAACTGGATCAAGAAATCGAGCAGGCCAAAAAAGCGGCAATGGACTTGGAGATAAAAGCGGAACAGCAAAGTCTTTCGGAAACCGAAAAGAAAGAGTGGCTGTTGTATCGAAAAACTTGGTTCGAAAAAGAAAAAATCAAAACATGTATGTTGAAACAGAAAGCGAGAATTAAATGGGTATTAGAGGGGGATGAAAATACGAGATATTTTCACTCGGTAATACGTGGTAATTACAACAAGAAAAATATTCGTGGGATCAACATCAATGGTGTATGGAATGAAAACCCATCGGATATCAAGAATGAAGCGATGTAACACTTTAAAAACTTAATCGAAAACCGAAGCGGAGAGAGACCTTGTTTTGAGGGGCTGTCATACCCGTCAATTTCAGCAGAGGCGGCTAAAGAACTCGAGGATGCATTTTCAGAAGAAGAGATACTCTCCGCTATACGAGATTGTGGAAGTAACAAGGCACCCGGGCCCGATGGCTTCAACATTAAATTTTTCAAGAAGTTTTGGAATGTTTTAAAAGGTGATCTCGTCGAAGCTTTAAACTGGTTTTGGGGCAATGCAGTAATTTCGAGAGGCTGTAATTCTTCATTTGTTACTTTAATTCCAAAAAAACCGGATCCTTTAACTTTCAACGATTATAGGCCTATTAGTTTGATAAATAGTTACTATAAAATAGTAGCTAAAATTCTTTCTAATAGACTTAGACGTGTCATTCCGGATTTAATTGGTGTGGAACAAAGTGCGTTCCTAAAAGGTAGGTTCATCTTGGACGGGGCATTAATTGCAAACGAAACAATCGGGTTCTTGAGAAGAAATAAATCGAAAAGCTTCGTCTTCAAAGTCGACTTCGAGAAAGCTTTCGACAGCTTAAATTGGGACTTTTTAGTGGAAACAATGCGATCAATGGGTTTCGGAGATCGTTGGATTAAGTGGATATCTGCTTGTGTAATGTCGGCTCGCATCTCTATCTTAATAAATGGCTCGCCTTCAAATGAATTCTCTATTAGTCGTGGAATCCGCCAAGGTGATCCCTTATCCCCGTTTCTTTTTATATTAGCAGCGGAAGGGCTCAATATCCTAGCTAAATCTGCGGTGGAGAACGGGATGTTTAATGGTGTTGAAGTGGGAAATGATAACGTTGTAGTCTCGCATCTCCAATATGCGGACGACACAATTTTCTTCGGTAATTGGTCTCGTGCAAACATTTCTAACCTAATGAAACTTCTTAAGTGTTTTGAGATGGCATCGGGGCTAAGAGTCAACTTCCATAAAAGTTCATTGTTTGGAATAGGCGTGTCACAATCTGAGCTTAATGATGTTGCATCTAGATTCGGTTGTCAAATGGACTCTTTTCCGTTTACTTACCTTGGGATCCCGATAGGTGCCAAAATGAATAAGGTGAAAGCATGGCAACCGGTTATAGATAAGTTAAAGGGTAAGCTTTCGGAGTGGCGAATGCGTTCGATGTCATTTGGGGGAAGACTAGTCTTGTTGAAATCGGTTCTATCGAGTTTACCGTTGTACTTTTTCTCACTTTTCCGTGCTCCATCGAGTGTTCTCAGTATCCTTGAAAGTTTAAGGCGTACTTTTTTTTGGGGCGGGTCGGGGTCGGGCAATAACAAAATGGCCTGGTTTAAATGGGATTATGTTCTGTCACCTTATGCGGGAGGGGGGTTAAATATTGGGTCGCTCTCAAGCAAAAACCTTTCTTTGCTCGGAAAGTGGTGGTGGAGGTTTTTAACCGAAACCAACACTCTTTGGGTAAAAGTTATTCGAAGTATTTACGGTCCCCGCGGGGGTCTTGTTCTCGATTCTGGTAGCTCTATTTATTCAGGTGGTGCAGGCGCTTGGCAAGATATAATTAATGTTGGAAGCAAACTCGACCAGCTTCAAGTCTCTTTTCGGGATACGTTCGTCAAAAGGATTGGTAATGGCTCCACATGTCGATTTTGGGAGGAAGATTGGTTAGGCTGTGGAAAATTTTGTCTGCTCTTCCCTCGTCTCTACAGGTTAGAAGCACTCAAATCAGTCTCTGTCTCTGATCGTCTCAATGGCTATGATCGAAACTGGAGCTGGATTCGTGAACCGACTGGTAGAACACACAGTGAATTCGAACAGCTCAAAGTTTTAATAGGACAAGTCAGACTCGATGAAAACAAGTCAGATTCGTGGCGCTGGAGCTTGGCTTCGGATGGGATATACTCGGTCAAGATAATGTCTCAAAATATAGACGGTTCGTTGCTTCAAGGTAGTAGTAATGTGCAGGAAACACTAAGGAATAAATTGGTTCCTAAAAAAGTGGAGATTTTTATTTGGAGGGCGCAAAAAAACCGATTACCGGCAAGAACTGAACTCGATAAAAGGGGCATCGATTTACACTCTATTCGGTGCCCAAACTGTGACGACGGTCTAGAATCGGTTGATCACGCGCTCCTTTCGTGCAAACAGGTTCGGGATCTTTGGAAAAATGTGTTCAAGTGGTGGAATTTGGGTCCATGCAATGCGGTATCACTCGATGAACTTCTCAGGCTATCGGATTCAAATAACTTCTCAAGTTTTGGCAAATCGATTTGGCAAGCCACCCGTTGGATGTGTGCATACTTCATTTGGAAGAATAGGAATAACCTCGTCTTTCGGAACAAAAAATGGAACGTTCCAATGTCCCTAAATGAAATTCAACTCAAATCCTTCGAGTGGCTCTCTCTTAGATCGCGGAAGATTAAGCTTGATTGGCATGTGTGGCTTTCAAATCCTAGCTACTATTTAACACTAGATTGACCAAAGGTGGATGTTGCAATCTTTGCAACCCATATTACCACACTGCTGTATTTAAGTGTTCTATTTCGTGTATATGCAACTATATTTGGTTGCCCTATCGTGTACTCTTTCGTGTTTAATAAAATTGCTTTTCAAAAAAAAAAAAAACTATTCTTATTATTAGGACAAACTCTCACTTGTAACTCTGAATTTCCAACCACATACTCATAAGATCCCATTGAAAAACACCTTCTTGCATCAAGATTACTATTGCTAGTTTCCCCTATTTCCTCTTCTTTTTTTCCACTATTATTTGTGGTTCTAAACTTACCAAGTCTAACTGATAACACCCTTTTTTCAATCCCTGAATTTGACAACACATGATCATCATTTTCATCCAACAAATCATCAAAATGGAAGTCAAAAACAGGATTCTCAACAGAACAACCAGGGGTAAAAAGGGTATATCTACATAAAGGACAAGTTGAATTTGAAAGCAACCATGTATCTATACAATGGATATGAAAAGCATGACTGCATAAAGGAAGCAATCTAAGCTTATCATGTTGAGAAAATTCACAAAGGCAAACAGCACAATCAAAAGGCTCTTTTAATCCCATTAATTCTTTGTAAAGAAACACTGGGAGAGCATCTATGAAAGCTTGATCTAAACCAGAATCATGTAAATTGAAAAGCTCTTGTAATTGTGTCTCATATGTAACATTTGCATCATTAGTTTCTTGAAATCTTGAAGATTGTTGATGGGAATTTGATAATCTTTTTTTCTTAATGAAACAGCTTACAAGAAAGTGAAGTAAAACGAAGATGAATAGCATAACTCCCAACACAATTACTATGTTTCTAGCTAAAATTGCATTTGGGTTAGGTTTATGATTGCTAGGAGAAAAAGAAAAAACTTTTTGTTTAATAAGGGGTTTGATTTTCATCCAGCGCATTTTAGCATATATGAAATGCTTCAAAAATCATGAATTTTTGAAGGGTTTTGTTGGAGAGCACTTTTGTGTCTGTTTTTTAAGAGTGTTAAGCACTGTTGTAAAAGTCGACCGACTTGGCCGACGCATCGGCTGATGCGTCGTTTTTTTAGGTTCTCCGTCCCGTTTTTTCTGAAAACGACTCAAAAGACGGTTAAAGCTAAAAGTTCGGTCAAAGTATGTCAAAGACGGCCAAAGTTGGTCAAAAACGGTCAAAATCAGTCAACTTTTCGTCAAGATGTGATATGTTTTAAAATTAGGTTTGTTTTCATTTTTTGAGCCGCTCTTTTTTCTGTGTCCTTACTGATTATGTACTCGGTAACATTAATTGAGTTTTAAGTTTGATTGTATTTAAATTCAAGTTCTTATTTAAGAAATTTATGGTACAGAATCAACTATTATATATATATATATATATATATATATATATATATATATATATATATATATAATATATATTTAAGAAATTATTAATAAAGTCAACATTGGTCAACGACCGATGCGTCCCCGCCGCGTCCCCGACTCGGCCGACGCGTCCTTTTTAGGTCTCGACCGATGCGTCCCCGACTCGCAACTTTTACAACCTTGGTGTTAAGTGTCAAGAAATGATTTTTAATTGGGTAGAGTGTTCTTGGATCAATACCAAATTCAAGTAAGTGAATAAACAAGCAATTTAAGTTATGATTAGTTCAAATTACAAGAAACCCACTTGAAAAAATTAAAAATTAAATGCAATTAAAACAAGAACTTGAATTTAATAGAAAATTTTGGGAATTGTAGAGATCAAGCCTAAGAATTTAGGGAGCTGATTCGTACATCATTATTTTTAGGGAGATAATCCTTACACATCTTAAATTGATCCATACACACCATTTTATAGAATATACCTATTTTACCCTTGATTTAACTTTTTTGGTCAACCCCTGCCATTTCACTTCACCTGTAAGCCTTGTCTCTAATATTTATATCCACACCCTCTAATCTCTACCTATTACACATAAAAATTAAATTGATAATCTCTCATCGTATGAATTACATACATATACATATTGTTTCACATATAGATATATGGAGTATTTATTTTTGCTTTTATTCAAAACCCCAAAATCACATAATTATTGAATTAATTTAAATCAATTCAACTCTAGTTAAAACATTGGTGAATGGAATTAAATTAGTTCTTGAAAACGAGCAGATGCTAATGATTTGAAATAAAACGCATGTAACATAACGCAGGTGCAATTACTAAAGAGGGTGTGGCAATGGAGTTACAGTGAATTGATATTTATTTTTCTTGGATCTATTCTTTTAGTCAAAGGTGTGTATTTATTTTTATGCGTATGTATTAATCAAACACAAAGGCACGGGGTGTGATTAGCAGTAGGGATGAGGGGCCAAATGTTAAAATGGAGTTAAGGGTAAAATAGGTATATTACATTAAATGGTGTGTATGGATCAATATTGAGTGTGTAAGGATCACCTCCCTTATTTTTAGCCGTACACCACTAAATGTGCATTAGGCAGTTGTACAGTATAGTGCTTTGAAGCACAACTAGTGGTGTATGGCTAAAACTTCGTAGTGTACGAATAATCACCCTAAGAATTTAAGCTTACCCAAATAACACTACACCTTTGGCATCAATTAGACACTTTCTTTACAAGCAATATAAATTATATCTGGTGCTTCTACACTTGAAAGAGTGAAGAAATCCTGAAAGGGTTTTTGATAATTTTTCTAATTATTTTTTGAGGGGTTTAAACTTTTAAAGTGATAAATGGGAATTGGATTTTAGTTTTAGATTTTATATATACTAGCTTAAGGTCCGCGATTTCGCGGGCACTTTTGTATGAGCGTTATCGAAATTGTGACGGTTCCAATAAAGTAGCTTTATATATAATGTGCTCGTTAGCTTAAGGTCCGCGATTTCGCGGGCACTTTTGTATGAGCGTTATCGAAATTGTGATGGTTCCAATATAGTAGCTTTATCTATTAATGTCGTACTCGTTTGATTACAAAGCAACAAAACATGTTACTATGTAATACTCCGTACTCAGTAACTCACAATTGCTTGAGTGAAAGATTTTACTTCATTTGTAAACGAAACGTCTAAAATCACTAATCCACAAGGTGTTTCACTGATGATCATATTTCACCTAATGGATCCTTACGCAATCGATTCGATTGCCTTCAGATATCAGTTTCCATAATCGAATTTCACACACTAGTGTTGAAATTTTATGTCAAGATTAATTAGATTCAGGTAGATATAAACTTTGCTCATAAACTTCACCCTTAGCACTCGTCTCTATGAACTTCGCTCCAAGTGCAGTAGCTTTAGCATTCCCTTCTTCAATTGGAACCTGCCTATGTGATCAAATTAACAAAAACCATACAAAATGAATGTCAGTTCTTTTGTAATTAAAGTTGCAAGGCTTGGCCGAGTTGATAAAAATTGTTCTTTCAAGTAGGCGTAAACGGACAGTTAGAAACTAATATATCGAAATTGCCATATCTGAAGGATCGTACAATGGACAAGGTGATATATTTTGGCTAGTTTAGTTAATTATTAGGGTTTATAATGAAATGATAAAGAACGATGGTTTCAATTCATGTGGTTTTTATATGGACTAAATTATTTAAATGGACGAATTTGATCATACCGATTATAAACGGTTCACAATAGTTGATTTCATTCCGAGGTATTTGACCTCTAAATGATACACTTTACAAACATTGCATTCGTTTTTAAAAGACAAACTTTCTTCACATCGAAGTTGACAGCATGCAAACCATTTCATAATATATTCAACTATAAATGATTTAATAATATACTTGATGAAATCAACGACTCGAATGCAACGTCTTTTGAAATATGTCATGAATGACTCCAAGTAATATCTCTAAAATGAGCAAATGCACAGCGAAAGATTTCTTTCAAACCTGAGAATAAACATGCTTAAAAGTGTCAACCAAAAGGTTGGTGAGTTCATAGGTTTATCATAAACAATAAAATTCATAATTTTGATAAACCACAAGATTTAAATGTGCATGGTACAAATTGAAAGGACCCGTTCATATACATTATAAACGATTCACAATAGTTGATTACATTGCGAGGTATTTGACTTCTATATGATACATTTTACAAACATTGCATTCGTTTTTAAAAGACAATCTTTCTTTACATCAAAAATTGACAGGCATGCATACCATTTCATAATATCCACTATCCAACTATAAATTGATTTAATAATAATCTTTGATGAACTCAATGACTCGAATGCAACGTTCTTCGAAATATGCTATGAAAGACTCCAAGTAATATCTTTAAAATGAGCAAATTCACAGCGGAAGATTTCTTTAACACCTGAGAATAAACATGCTTTAAAGTGTCAACCAAAAAGTTGGTGAGTTCATTAGTTTATCATAATCATTTATTTCCATCATTTTAATAGACCACAAGAATTTCATTTCCAGTTCTCATAAATATACGTCCCATGCATAGAGACAAAAAATAATCATTCATATGGTGAACACCTGGTAACCGACATTAACTAGATACATATAAGAATATCCCCTATCATTCAGGGATCCTCCTTCGGACATGATATAATTTCAAAGTACTAAAGCATCCGGTACTTTGGATGGGGTTTGTTAGGCCCAATAGATCTATCTTTAGGATTCGCGTCAATTAGGGTGTCTGTTCCCTAATTCTTAGATTACCAGACTTTAATAAAAAGGGGCATATTCGATTTCGATAATTCAACCATAGAATGTAGTTTCAATTACTTGTGTCTATTTTGTCAAACATTTATAAAAGCGCATGTATTCTCAGTCCCAAAAATATAAAGGGTAAAAAGGTAAATGAAACTCACCATACTGTATTTCGTAGTAAAAATACATATAACGTCATTGAACAAGTGCAAGGTTAGCCTCGGATTCACGAACCTAAATTAATTATATATATTTATGTGTTGGTCAATATTTGTCTAACAAATTAGGTCAAGTCATAGTGTACCACAATCCTAATGCTCGAGACTAATATGCAAAAGTCAACAAAGTAAATTTGACTCAAAATAATTTCCAAAAATCTATACATGATTAATATATATTTTAAATATCGTCGTTTTATATTTTTAAATATTTTTAAAAGATTTATTAGTGTAAATAATATAATTTATTTATTAATAAATAAAATTTTATATTATTTTTATATAATAAAATATACTTTTATATATATTAAGTAATAAAATTTATAGGGTTCATTTAATATTATAAAGATAATATGATAGGTATTATTAAAGTAAGTTATTACACATAGTAAAATATGTTTGTATCAAATATTTATTTGATAAAATAATATCTATAATGATAGTAAGTAAAAGTTGTATTATTTTGTAATAATAATTATTATTATAAAAATATCAATATTTATAATTACTAAGATGACATTATGATAAAACAATAATTCTAATTATGATAACTTTAATATTTACGATAATTTTTAATATTATCTTTAAAATAATAATTCTATTTAAAATAATAATAATAATAATAATGATATTTTATAGTAACAATGACTTTTTTATTAAAATGATAATTTTTGTTAAAATGATAGTTTTAATACTAACGATAATTTTAATAATAATAGTAATGATAAAAATAATAAGAACGATAATTTTATCTAAATCAATATCTTATAATATTTTAATTTCATCATGATACTCTTACCCATTATTTCCTAATCGTTTCGTTTAATAGCTTTTAATCGTCTTTTATATCGTGTTCGTAATAATGATAATAATAGTAATCAAAATAATTAGGTGTTACAAATATTTGTTTTAATTACACTAATATTAATAATGATAGTTACTATAACATTATTAACGATAATACTAATAATTATCTTAATGATAATATAGTAATAATAATAATAACAATAACAATAACCATTTTTAAATAATGATATATATATATATATATATATATATATATATATATATATATATATATATATATATATTAATAATGATAATAATAATAATAATAATACCAATAATAATAATAATAATAATAATAATAATAATAATAATAATAATAATAATAATAATAATAATAATAATAATAATAATTGGATAATAATAATAATACTAATTATAATTTTAACGATAATAACGATAGTAATAATAATAAAAAATAACAATTTTTAATGATAAATCCTTTTATTGATAAAGATAATAATAATAATAATAATAATAAGATAAAACTAGAACGACGATAATAACGACGATAATAATAATCATTTTTAATAATAATACAAAAATTCGATGGACTATAACTTCAAATTCGTTCATCGAAATCATTCGATATCTAAATGAAAAGTTCTTAATTTTTCGCTAGCTTTCCAACGACATGCATATCTTATACCTTATCTCAGTCGCATATATAACTAA
The DNA here is from genome assembly GCF_046630445.1 of Rutidosis leptorrhynchoides. Classification (NCBI taxonomy): domain Eukaryota; kingdom Viridiplantae; phylum Streptophyta; class Magnoliopsida; order Asterales; family Asteraceae; genus Rutidosis; species Rutidosis leptorrhynchoides. Next base: position 337,025,671 of record NC_092337.1, on the reverse strand, counting down.
TTCAGGATTCAACATAACCTAACTAAAGGCAATATCAAAAGTACAAACATGCATAATCCTATATACTAGAGCACTAGTCAGGGATACACTATTAGTATGTAAAAGTTAAATTATGAGTACTCACGTATCAATATTGAGATTCAATATTGCAGGAAAGGTACGTAGACGCAACGGAGATGATAAACACTATATTGATCTCACGAGCATACCCATGAACCATACTCAATCACCTCCATAGCTATAACCCATAATTTCCTTAATCCAATCCTACTCGAAAAGCAATTTCGAAATCACTCGGACAGCACTCCGTCGTAATATTTTATGTATACTAATAATATCTTGAAATAATACGGAGTAAATATATATACGTAAATCGATTGAGAGAGTTTAGAGAAAAATATTTTCAAGTTTCTATGAAATAATGAAACCTATTGAATTCTATTTATAATAGATTTTTGAATTATTAAAGTGAATTATTAAATTATGAATTATTAAAGTGAATTATTAAAGTATGAATTATTAAAGTGAATTATTAAAGTATGAATTATTAAAGTGAATTATTAAAGTATGAATTATTAAAGTGAATTATTAAAGTATGAATTATTAAAATTAAAGTAAAGTAAAAATAAAGTAAAGGTAAAGTTTAAGTATAGTAAAAGTATAAAACTATGTACGTATAATACGCGTATAAATATATATAATATTAATTTAAATCGTTATATATATTTAATAAAATAAAATATAAATATCGTTATCTTTATCATACTGGTTAAGTAATGAGTTGTCTAAAGTGGTTCTAGATATTTATAAAAGTTATATACATTTTAATAATAAAGTTCTTTTTAAATTGAAAACGTTTTTGTATGTTTGAAACTAAATCAAATAAATATAATAATTTTGTTTTCCAAAACCAAATATATTTTTAAGAATCATTTTGTTTAAAGGTTAAAATAATGGAAATCGTTATATCATAAAATGTTTTAGAAAAGTAGAATCATATATATTCATAATAGGTTTCAAGTTTTTAAATTACAGTTTGTTGGTGAAGCATGGGATAAAGTTCAAAGGTTAAATAAACGTATGAAATCATCTTAATGAAAAATGTCGAGTTACATAACTTGTCGATATCCAACATCTAAGTTATTTACACTTCACGTTCTTACTTATAAATCACTTTACCATTTTCCGAATGTTGTCAAAAAGAATAGATTTCTTAAATCACAGTGGACCTCATAACATAGACCCGTAATCATATCATAATGTATCTGATAAATCAATCATTTGATATTATCTTCTAATTCCATTGATAAACATATTGAAACAAATACGTTCATGTAAAGTATTATACGTTTAATACTTTATTAATATTCTCAAGTTATAATATATATATACATATATATACATATTTATTTATATATAACGGTTCGTGAATCGTCGGAATTTGGTCGAGGTTATAATGAATGTATGAACACAATTTAAAATTCTTGAGATTTAACTTAACAAACTTTGCTTATCGTGTCGGAATAGTATAAAGATAAAGTTTAAATTTGGTTGGAAATTTCCGGGTTGTCACAGTACCTACCCGTTAAAGAAATTTCGTCCCGAAATTTGAGTGGAAAGGTCGTGAATGATAATAAGTATGTTTTCATGATGCATACAGGCTGAAAATTAGAGTTTTATCATCAGCGAATAATTTGGATAAACAATCCATTTATATGAAGAGTACGAATGAAGCTAACATAGAAGAGTGAAATGAGTAAGTGTAGATTCATCTTATCATTTGACGTAGATATGATTGATTTCCAGATTTTAAGGGATTTGAAGAAAATCTTTGTAATAAGATTTGATTCTCCGGTAACAAAAGGAATTAGGATCCGCTTTAAATGCGATCGTCCATTTTAATTGTTCTGTCGGAGATTTTCTTATAAATTCACCTCCTTCGTTTTCTTACAACTCACACCTTCTGTTGATGCATTTTATGCAAGTCCCTAGACATCTACCCACGTCCATTGTGAAATGTCCCATTCTTATTGATTAAAAACGTTCCATATTAATTGATTTCGTTGCGAGGTTTTGACCTCTATATGAGACGTTTTTCAAAGACTGCATTCATTTTAAAACAAACCATAACCTTTATTTCATAAATAAAGGTTTAAAAAGCTTTATGTAGATTATCAAATAATGATAATCTAAAATATCCTGTTTACACACGACCATTACATAATGGTTTACAATACAAATATGTTACATCAAAATCAGTTTCTTGAATGCAGTTTTTACACAATATCATACAAACATGGACTCCAAATCTTGTCCTTATTTTAGTATGCAACAGCGAAAGCTCTTAATATTCACCTGAGAATAAACATGCTTTAAACGTCAACAAAAATGTTGGTGAGTTATAGGTTTAACCTATATATATCAAATCGTAACAATAGACCACAAGATTTCATATTTCAATACACATCCCATACATAGAGATAAAAATCATTCATATGGTGAACACCTCGTAACCGACATTAACAAGATGCATATATAAGAATATCCCCATCATTCCGGGACACCCTTCGGATATGATATAAATTTCGAAGTACTAAAGCATCCTATACTTTGGATGGGGTTTGTTAGGCCCAATAGATCTATCTTTAGGATTCGCGTCAATTAGGGTGTCTGTTCCCTAATTCTTAGACTACCAGACTTAATAAAAAGGGGCATATTCGATTTCGATAATTCAACCATAGAATGTAGTTTCGATCACTTGTGTCTATTTCGTAAAGCATTTATAAAACCTGCATGTATTCTCATCCCAAAATATTAGATTTTTAAAGTGGGACTATAACTCACTTTCACAGATTTTTACTTCGTCGAGAAGTAAAACTTGGCCACTGTTGATTCACGAACCTATAACAATATATACATATATATTAAAGTATGTTCAAAATATATTTACAACACTTTTAATATATTTTGATGTTTTAAGTTTATTAAGTCAGCTGTCCTCGTTAGTAACCTACAACTAGTTGTCCACAGTTAGATGTACAGAAATAAATCGATAAATATTATCTTGAATCAATCCACGACCCAGTGTATACGTATCTCAGTATTGATCACAACTCAAACTATATATATTTTGGAATCAACCTCAACCCTGTATAGCTAACTCCAACATTCACATATAGAGTGTCTATGGTTGTTCCGAAATATATATAGATGTGTCGACATGATAGGTCGAAACATTGTATACGTGTCTATGGTATCTCAAGATTACATAATATACAATACAAGTTGATTAAGTTATGGTTGGAATAGATTTGTTACCAATTTTCACGTAGCTAAAATGAGAAAAATTATCCAATCTTGTTTTACCCATAACTTCTTCATTTTAAATTCGTTTTGAGTGAATCAAATTGCTTTGGTTTCATATTGAACTCTATTTTATGAATCTAAACAGAAAAAGTATAGGTTTATAGTCGGAAAAATAAGTTACAAGTCATTTTTGTAAGGGTAGTCATTTCAGTCGAAAGAACGACGTCTAGATGACCATTTTAGAAAACATACTTCCACTTTGAGTTTAACCATAATTTTTGGATATAGTTTCATGTTAATAATAAAAATCATTTTCTCAGAATAAAAACTTTTAAATCAAAGTTTATCATAGTTTTTAATTAACTAACCCAAAACAGCCCGCGGTGTTACTACGACGGCGTAAATCCGGTTTTACGGTGTTTTTCGTGTTTCCAGGTTTTAAATCATTAAGTTAGCATATCATATAGATATAGAACATGTGTTTAGTTAATTTTAAAAGTCAATTTAGAAGGATTAACTTTTGTTTGCGAACAAGTTTAGAATTAACTAAACTATGTTCTAGTGATTACGAGTTTAAACCTTCGAATAAGATAGTTTTATATATATGAATCGAATGATGTTATGAACATCATTACTACCTCAAGTTTAGTAGGTAAACCTACTGGAAGTGACAAGAAATGATCTAGCTTCAAAGGATCTTGGATGGCTTGAAAGTTCTTGAAGTAGGATCATGACACAAAAACAAGTTCAAGTAAGATTTTTACTCGAATTAAGATAGTTTATAGTTATAGAAATTGAATCAAAGTTTGAATATGAATATTACCTTGAATAAGAAAGATAACCTACTGTATATAACAAGGGTTTCTTGATCTTAGATGATTACTTGGAATGGATTAGAAAGCTTGGAAGTAAATTAGTAAACTTGAAGGGATTTTTGAAGTGTTCTTGAAGTGTTCTTCCTATGATGATTATAGCTTGATTCTTGAAGTGATTTTTGATGAAGATGATGATTAACTACTGGAAAAATACGTTCATAATAGTGTGTGTGTGTTGAGAGAGAATTAGAAAGAGAATTGGAAGTGAAATGGAGTGAATGATGAGTGGTAATTGGTGAGTGGTGAGTGGGGTTAAAAGGAGTTCTAGTTAGTTGACTAGCTCATGGTAGAAGTTAAAATTGATTAGTCATACATGACATAATCAAGAGTGGAATCCCATGCTAGTTCCTATTGGTATATACCCATAGTAAGTACGTTTTGAAGCTGTGTATAATACGGGTAAGAATACGATTAGAATTCTTGATGAAAGAAAAGAATGGGGAAAGTAACTGTAACCATTTTCGTTAAGTATGAGTGTTTTGATATATGTCTTGAAGTCTTCCAAAAGTATTTTAATACATCTAAATACACTACATGTATATACATTTTAACTGAGTCGTTAAGTCATCGTTAGTCGTTACATGTAAGTGTTGTTTTGAAACCTTTAAGTTAACGATCTCAATTAATGTTGTTAACCCATTGTTTATTATATCTAATGAGATGTTAAATTATTATATTATCATGATATTATGATATATTAATATATCTTAATATGATATATATACATTTAAATGTCATTACAACGATAATCGTTACATATATGTCTCGTTTCGAAATCCTTAAGTTAGTAGTCTTGTTTATATGTATATAACTCATTGTTAATATACTTATGGAGATACTTACTTATCATAATCTCATGTTAACCATATGTATATCCATATATATATCGTCATGTCGTTTTTATAAGTTTTAACGTTCGTGAATCGCCGGTCAACTTGGGTGGTGAATTGTCTATATGAAACATATTTCAATTAATCAAGTCTTAACAAGTTTGATTGCTTAACATGTTGGAAACATTTAATCATGTAAATATCAATCTCAATTAATATATATAAACATGGAAAAGTTCGGGTCACTACAGTTCTACCCGTTAAATAAATTTCGTCCCGAAATTTTAAGCTGTTGAAGGTGTTGACGAATCTTCTGGAAATAGATGCGGGTATTTCTTCTTCATCTGATCTTCACGCTCCCAGGTGAACTCGAGTCCTCTACGAGCATTCCATCGAACTTTAACAATTGGTATCTTGTTTTGCTTAAGTCTTTTAACCTCACGATCCATTATTTCGACAGGTTCTTCGATAAATTGAAGTTTTTCGTTGATTTGGATTTCATCTAACGGAATAGTGAGATCTTGTTTAGCAAAACATTTCTTCAAATTCGAGACGTGGAAAGTGTTATGTACAGCCGCGAGTTGTTGAGGTAATTCAAGTCGGTAAGCTACTGGTCCGACACGATCAATAATCTTGAATGGTCCAATATACCTTGGATTTAATTTCCCTCGTTTACCAAATCGAACAACGCCTTTCCAAGGTGCAACTTTAAGCATGACCATCTCTCCAATTTCAAATTCTATATCTTTTCTTTTAATGTCAGCGTAGCTCTTTTGTCGACTTTGGGCGGTTTTCAACCGTTGTTGAATTTGGATGATCTTCTCGGTAGTTTCTTGTATAATCTCCGGACCCGTAATCTGTCTATCCCCCACTTCACTCCAACAAATTGGAGACCTGCACTTTCTACCATAAAGTGCTTCAAACGGCGCCATCTCAATGCTTGAATGGTAGCTGTTGTTGTAGGAAAATTCTGCTAACTGTAGATGTCGATCCCAACTGTTTCCGAAAATTCTGCCCATCAGTTTGTGGATGATAGGCAGTACTCATGTCTAGACGAGTTCCTAATGCTTGCTGTAATGTCTGCCAGAATCTTGAAATAAATCTGCCATCCCTATCAGAGATAATAGAGATTGGTATTCCATGTCTGGAGACAACTTCCTTCAAATACAGTCGTGCTAACTTCTCCATCTTGTAATCTTCTCTTATTGGCAGGAAGTGTGCTGATTTGGTGAGACGATCAACTATTACCCAAAAAGTATCAAAACCACTTGCAGTCCTTGGCAATTTAGTGATGAAATCCATGGTAATGTTTTCCCATTTCCATTCTGGGATTTCGGGTTGTTGAAGTAGACCTGATGGTTTCTGATGCTCAGCTTTGACCTTAGAACACGTCAAACATTCTCCTACGTATTTAGCAACATCGGCTTTCATACCCGGCCACCAAAAATGTTTCTTGAGATCCTTGTACATCTTCCCCGTTCCAGGATGTATTGAGTATCTGGTTTTATGAGCTTCTCTAAGTACCATTTCTCTCATATCTCCAAATTTTGGTACCCAAATCCTTTCAGCCCTATACCGGGTTCCGCCTTCCCGAATATTAAGATGCTTCTCCGATCCTTTGGGTATTTCATCCTTTAAATTTCCCTCTTTTAAAACTCCTTGTTGCGCCTCCTTTATTTGTAGCGACCCGACCAAATCATGTTTGACGGCGCCGACTACTTCGGTCCCGTTGCGTGGTCATAAGTCTTTATTATGACTTTTGACCAAAATATGTCGCATTTATTTTATAAGAAAAAGGATGTTTCAAGTTTACAAATGTAGTTCGAAAGACTAGTTACATTACAATGTTTAACGTACGAATGAAACCTATGCGACACAATTTAAAGTAGTCAAAAGACGCTCCATCTATGCATGTATACTCGACATCCAAGCAAGTATCAAAAAGAGTGCGGAAGCATGTATCAAGTAGCTTTCAAGGACCTGAGAAAACATATAGAAAACTGTCAACGAAAACGTTGGTGAAATCATAGGTGTTTTAGTAAACGTTGCATTTGAACCACAAGATTTAATATAATATGATTATCTAAATCATTTGCATTCCAAAGTTATTATTTGTTTCACGGGCACCCAATTATCAAACTTAACTATTTTGCACCCTTCGCGTAGTGTTAGAACATACACTAGACCCGAAAATATATTTCATCCGCTAACGGTAGCGAACCGTCCGAATGAGGCTCGTCAAGCCCATGTGATCACATAATATAAGTTCACGTTTACACCCTGCAAGTGTAATTAATGATAATTGAATTGAGGCTTTTTGTTCAAACCCGTACGTGGAATGTTCGTTTTCGTACTTGTGTTCAAGTGTAAAAGTATGATACGTATATGTTTCTCATCCCATAGTTTAAAGCATAAAAGTTGTTGAAAGATGGGACTATGATCTCACCTTGAGTGCACGTATGAAAAGTACTTCACAAAGTAACGTGTGCGAAGGATAGTGCTAGTCTTGACCTAAACCAATAGGTCGTATCAATAACGGTAAATACGATAGGTCAAAGATGTTTAATTAGTCCTATGGCTCGTTACGACTCGATTATGTAGCATGTGAATCAAATTGTCAAGTTTCATGCAAGATACAAGTACAGAAACAAGTTAGGAAGGTTGCATAATCATTTGGTTAAGTTTGACAAAAAGTCAAACTTTGGTCGGTCAAAGTCAACGAAAGTCAACACGTTCGGGTCGGGTCCCGAACTATTTTTCTGAGGTTTTTATTCATATATAAGCATGTTAGAACAAGTCTCATGTGAATCGGAGGTCTAGAACGGGCCAAACATTTTTCACATTTGGGACAAGGAGGTCAGAACCTGGCCCCCTTATATGTCACGCCGCGACAGGAAAGGGCCGCGCCGCGGCAAAGGCCGGGTGCTGGTGCCTGGCCAGTCCCAAATGTTCAAGTCTCAATCCAAAACCTTTTTGTGCATAAAACACAAACCGCTAACACTTAGGACTCGCACCTTATATCGTTGGAAAGCTCTTTTGACGTAGAATGCAATTAAACACAATTCATCAATCAAAAACCTCATTTGTAACAACCGAGTTTTCAAACCAAGTGATCATTCAATGCACACATTAATGCTTCAAACTCACCAATGCACATTTAATGATTTAGGCATTCAATGCATACATATGACATGCCATTTTGTAGGTAATTGAGCATACAATACAACTAACAACTTACTAACAACAAATCATGGCAATCAATGCATCAAATAATCATTTCAAGTTCATTAAACCCTAGCTCAATTCCACCAAAAATCACTAAACAAGTTCTTAGAGTTTTCTCATGCAACCTATACATCAAAATGAAGCTAGTAACACTAGGAACACATTTAATACATGCATTTATAACATTTAACAACATTTAATCATCTAAAACTCAAGATTAAACACACCCATTTTGCTAGTTCATGCAAGTTACTTCCAAACAACAAATCAAGTAATTCAAACACATAATCTTGTTAGACTAGAGCCATAGACACTAATTAACAACCTTGTAACTCAAAAAATCTCAAGAACACAAAAATTAGTGATTTTAGAAAGTTACCCAAATGCAATGAGATTGGTATGGAATCTAAGAGGAGATCACGAGGAGTTCAAATATGTAATTTGTTTGGCTCGAAGCTTGATCGATTTAGTATGGATGATGATTTGCTTTTTGATGAATTTTTAAAAAATATGAAAGTAGAGAATGAAAAGAGAAAAGAAAATGAAAAATGGAGGTGGAAGATGGTTGACTAGTCAAGTGCTAGTCACCATTTTGGGGTTTTGGCAAAACAAGTCCCTCAAGTTGTAGTCGGGTGCGTTAAATTACCTGAACGAGATAATTTGAAACGCGTATTAACGGGAGATGTTATAAACATATAACGGAGTTTAAAATAGTTAAACGGAAAAGTAAACGGAAAAAGGTGGGATGTTACATTACCTACTCCTTAAAAGAAATTTCGTCCCGAAATTTAAGTAGGCGTAGTAGTCGTTGTTTCTTCCTCGGAATCCTGCGTTTCCGGAATTGGGAATAAATGAGGGTATTTCTTTTGCATTTGATCTTGCCTTTCCCAAGTAAACTCGGGTCCTCTTTTGGCGTTCCAATGGACTTTAACAATCGGAATTCGGCTTTGTTTCAATGTCTTGACGGAGGTGTCCACAATTTCAACCGGTTCCTCCACAAAATGAAGCTTGTCATCAATAGTAAGTTCCTCGAGAGGGATGACGATATCGGGTTCGGCAAGACACTTTTTCAAGTTAGATACATGGAAGGTAGGATGAACGGAGTTCAATTGAGGCGGAAGATCTAAACGATAAGCAACGTTTCCAATACGCTCCAAGATTTCGAAAGGACCAATATACCGCGGATTTAGCTTCCCGCGTTTCCCAAAACGGATTACACCTTTCCAAGGTGCAACTTTTAACATTACTCGGTCACCGACTTGAAATTCGAGGTCGTTGCGTCTTTTGTCGGTGTAGCACTTTTGACGACTCCGGGCCGTCCGGAGCCTATCTCGGATTTGTACGATCTTCTCGGTGGTTTCGTGAATGAGTTCGGGTCCGGTGATTTGAACGTCGCCTACCTCGGCCCAACAAAGAGGTGAACGACATTTTCGGCCGTATAGCGCTTCAAAAGGTGCGGCTTTAATACTCGCGTGATAACTATTGTTGTAAGAGAACTCGGCGAGAGGTAAGTGCTTGTCCCAAGCTTTTCCAAAATCAACCACGCAAGCTCGTAACATGTCCTCCAAGGTTTGAATTGTACGTTCGCTTTGTCCATCGGTTTGAGGATGATATGCGGTGCTCATGTCTAAACGCGTTCCCAACGCTTCTTGCAAGGTACGCCAAAATCTAGAAACAAAACGGCCATCTCGGTCAGAGATAATCGATAAAGGTACACCGTGTCGGGCTACGATTTCTTTAATGTAAAGTTGCGCAAGTTTCTCCATTTTGTCGGTCTCCTTCATGGCAAGAAAGTGTGCGGATTTGGTGAGACGGTCAACAATAACCCAAATGGTATCATAACCGCCCGTCGTTTTTGGTAGTTTGGTGATAAAATCCATCGTTATCCTTTCCCACTTCCATTGCGGGATCTCGGGTTGTTGAAGTAGTCCGGACGGTCTTTGGTGTTCGGCTTTGACTTTGGAACATGTCAAACACTTGGAAACATAAGTAGCTACGTCCCTTTTGATGTTCGGCCCCCAATATTGTTGTTTAAGGTCGTGGTACATCTTATTGGCACCGGGGTGGATCGAGTATCGTGACTTATGGGCTTCATTTAAAATGAGACTTCGTAGGTTCCCATAACTAGGCACCCAAATCCTTCCAGCGAAATATCGAAGTCCGGTTTCCTTAGTTTCGAATCGAGAGACGAGAATGTTCAAGAGCTCGTGTGAAACGTTTTCATCCTTGAGAGCCTCATCTTGGGCTACCCGAATTTGGCTATTAAGGTTGGTGTGGATGGTGATGTTTAAGGCTCGGACACGAAGAGGCACCGCTCTTTCTTTTCGACTTAAGGCATCGGCTACTATGTTTGCCTTCCCGGGATGGTAACGAAGTTCGCAATTGTAATCGTTTAAGGTTTCAATCCACCTTCGTTGTCTCGTGTTTAGTTGCTTTTGATCGAAGATGTGTTGGAGACTTTTGTGATCGGTAAGGATAGTACTCTTGGTTCGATAAAGATAGTGTCTCCACATTTTAAGTGCAAAGACAACGGCTCCGAGTTCGAGATCATGTGTCGGGTAGTTTCGTTCATGAATTTTGAGTTGTCGAAAAGCATAAGAAATGACTTTCGTTCGTTGCATCAACACACACCCAAAACCATGTTTCGAGGCGTCGCAATACACAACAAAATCATCGTTGCCTTCGAGAAGTGACAAGATAGGAGCGGTGGTAAGCTTTGTCTTCAAGATTTGGAACGCGGATTCTTGCTCGGTCGCCCAAATGAATTTCTTTCCCTTGTGAGTTAATGCGGTTAGAGGACGTGCAACCAAAGAGAAGTTTTCGATGAATCTACGATAGTACCCGGCGAGACCCAAGAATTGACGAATGTGAGTCGGAGTAGTAGGAGTTTCCCATTTGCTAATGGCTTCGATTTTTGATGGATCGACTTTAATACCTTGGTCACTTACAACATGACCAAGAAATTGAACTTCCTTCAACCAAAATTCACACTTGGAGAATTTGGCATAGAGTCTTTCTTGTCTTAAAAGTTCAAGCACAAGTCGGAGGTGTTCCTCGTGTTCTTCTTCGCTTTTTGAATAGACCAAAATATCATCGATGAACACGATAACGAATTTGTCAAGATACGGTTTGCACACGCGGTTCATAAGATCCATGAACACCGCTGGTGCGTTAGTGAGACCAAATGGCATTACAAGAAATTCATAACTACCATAACGAGTTCGGAAAGCGGTTTTGGAGACATCTTCTCCCTTAACCCTTAATTGATGATAACCCGAGCGGAGATCGATTTTTGAATATACGCAAGACCCTTGTAATTGATCAAAGAGGTCATCGATGCGAGGAAGAGGATATCGGTTCTTAACCGTCAATTTGTTTAGTTCACGATAATCAATACACATTCGTAGGGATCCATATTTCTTTTTAACAAACAAAATCGGAGCGCCCCAAGGTGAATGGCTAGGTTGGATAAAACCACGATCAAGTAGTTCTTAGATTTGACTTTGCAATTCTTGCATTTCGGATGGAGCGAGTCTATATGGTGCACGTGCTACGGGTGCGGCTCCCGGAATAAGATCGATTTGGAATTCAACCGGTCGATGGGGTGGAAGACCCGGAAATTCGTCGGGAAATACATCGAAAAAGTCACTAACAATAGGCACATCATCGATATGCTTCTCATCGGACTCGACTTTATTAACGTGGGCAAGGATCGCAAAACAACCCTTACAGAGTAGTTTTCTAACTTTAAGGCACGAAACGAGGTTGAGTCTGGTGCAACTCTTATCGCCATAAACAATCAAAGGTTCACCATTCTCGATAGGAATTCGGATTGCGTTAAGATCACAAAGGATGTGAGATTTCGTTTTGACTAACCAATTCATACCGATTATTACATCAAAGCTTCCTAGTTCCATGGGTATCAAGTCAATTTCAAATTCCTTACCCAAAATGGTTAACGTACACCCCCGGTAATATGTGTCGGCACTTAATAGTTTCCCGTTAGCCACTTCAATGGTATAAGTGGTATCTAGTGGAAGTGGTGGAGTGCTAAAAGAATGAGTCAAAGTCTTGGATACAAAACTCTTATCGGCACCCGAATCGAATAAACAAGTAACATAAGTGTTGTTGAGGAGAAACGTACCCGTGACTAATTCATTGTCATCTCGGGCTTCCTCGGTGTTGATGTTGAAAGCTCGGCCGCGTGTGTTGGGGTTGGCTTTCTTCTTCGGACAGGCATTTCTAAAATGACCCGTTTGGCCACATTCATAACAAGTACCCGATTTTGGTGCATTGGGCACCTTTTGAGCGACGGGGGCGGCACTTCTACAATCGTTGGCCACAAGACCACCCCTTTGGCACCGGTGGCAAAATAGATTGCTACATTCACCATAGTGGTGTTTGTGGCATTTGTTGCAAAAGGGTTTATTTCCGCCATAACTTTTCTTGGCGTCGGAGGTGAAAGGCTTTTTGGTGAAGTTGTTGTTGTAGTTGTTGCTTGATTGAGGGGCTTCCCATTTTCTTTTGTTGTTACCCGACTTGTCCTCGGCTTTAGGCGCCGGTACTACGATTTCGTCAACCGTTTCGATCAATTGGCGGGCCATGTTCAAAGCTTGTTGTAGGTTAGCGGGTTTGGATGACATCACCCCTTGTTTGATGCTCTTTGGAAGACCATACATATAAAGTTCGACCCTTTGAGATTCGGGGTTCACGAGGTTTGGGCACATCAAGGATAGTTCGGCGAATCGTTGATTATAGGCATTGAGATCGTTTCCGACCACCTCCAAGGTTCTTAGCTCTTGTTCGAGCTTTCGGGTTTCTTCGAAAGGGAAATATTCGATGACCATCTTTTCCCTTAAATCGGCCCAAGAGAGGGCGTGAGCTTCATCGGTACCCACCGATTGTACATAAGTATTCCACCATGTAAGAGCGACACCGGCGAAAGTGTGAGTGGAGTATTTGACCTTGTCTTGGTCCCGACAACCACTTATGCTAAAGACGGCTTCCGTTTGCTCAAACCATAGGGTGAGCACAACCGGTCCCCCGGTTCCATCAAAAGTGTGAGGTTTGCACCCCATGAAGGCTTTATAGGAGCATCCCTCGTTTGAGTTACCGGCTCCATTGTTGTTGTTGTTGTTGTTGTTGTTTTGGTTGTTGTTATTATTATTGTTATAGTTGTTGGATGAGTGACCGGCCATGGCCGCATCTATGGCGGTGGCTATCATGCGTTGTAGAGCTTGTTCGGGTGTTTCACGACGTGGTGCACGACGAGGAGGCATTGTTCCTTCAAAATAAAAGAATACCGTTGGTTAGTATTCTAAATAATACTAACCGTGATATGGAATAAAGATAGAGAGAAAATTTTCCTTGACTCGCCTTAAATTCTTTATGTCATAATGTCGGAACGTTCATATGAGTCACCGTAATATAATCCCGGAAATTATATTACCCTGATTCATATGTGCATTCGACATTATTTCATATAGTCAAGGTGGCGTGTCAATCAAATTAAACAACGTGAGATTTAGATGAAATAAGAGTAGATATGAGTAGAAACGTTCGAGTATAAATGCACAAATAGTCAAGTAATTCCTACTTCAAGTCTATATGCCGGTTGTAGTCTAGACTCACCAATGTACCCTATGACTCGGGGTTGACACCAATGAACTCTAAATCCCTACAACCAACGATCTGATACCATCTGTAGCGACCCGACCAAATCATGTTTGACGGCGCCGACTACTTCGGTCCCGTTGCGTGGTCATAAGTCTTTATTATGACTTTTGACCAAAATATGTCGCATTTATTTTATAAGAAAAAGGATGTTTCAAGTTTACAAATGTAGTTCGAAAGACTAGTTACATTACAATGTTTAACGTACGAATGAAACCTATGCGACACAATTTAAAGTAGTCAAAAGACGCTCCATCTATGCATGTATACTCGACATCCAAGCAAGTATCAAAAAGAGTGCGGAAGCATGTATCAAGTAGCTTTCAAGGACCTGAGAAAACATATAGAAAACTGTCAACGAAAACGTTGGTGAAATCATAGGTGTTTTAGTAAACGTTGCATTTGAACCACAAGATTTAATATAATATGATTATCTAAATCATTTGCATTCCAAAGTTGTTATTTGTTTCGCGGGCACCCAATTATCAAACTTAACTGTTTTGCACCCTTCGCGTAGTGTTAGAACATACACTAGACCCGAAAATATATTTCATCCGCTAACGGTAGCGAACCGTCCGAATGAGGCTCGTCAAGCCCATGTGATCACATAATATAAGTTCACGTTTACACCCTGCAAGTGTAACTAATGATAATTGAATTGAGGCTTTTTGTTCAAACCCGTACGTGGAATGTTCGTTTTCGTACTTGTGTTCAAGTGTAAAAGTATGATACGTATATGTTTCTCATCCCATAGTTTAAAGCATAAAAGTTGTTGAAAGATGGGACTATGATCTCACCTTGAGTGCACGTATGAAAAGTACTTCACAAAGTAACGTGTGCGAAGGATAGTGCTAGTCTTGACCTAAACCAATAGGTCGTATCAATAACGGTAAATACGATAGGTCAAAGATGTTTAATTAGTCCTATGGCTCGTTACGACTCGATTATGTAGCATGTGAATCAAATTGTCAAGTTTCATGCAAGATACAAGTACAGAAACAAGTTAGGAAGGTTGCATAATCATTTGGTTAAGTTTGACAAAAAGTCAAACTTTGGTCGGTCAAAGTCAACGAAAGTCAACACGTTCGGGTCGGGTCCCGAACTATTTTTCTGAGGTTTTTATTCATATATAATCATGTTAGAACAAGTCTCATGTGAATCGGAGGTCTAGAACGGGCCAAACATTTTTCACATTTGGGACAAGGAGGTCAGAACCTGGCCCCCTTATATGTCGCGCCGCGACAGGAAAGGGCCGCGCCGCGGCAAAGGCCGGGTGCTGGTGCCTGGCCAGTCCCAAATGTTCAAGTCTCAATCCAAAACCTTTTTGTGCATAAAACACAAACCGCTAACACTTAGGACTCGCACCTTATATCGTTGGAAAGCTCTTTTGACGTAGAATGCAATTAAACACAATTCATCAATCAAAAACCTCATTTGTAACAACCGAGTTTTCAAACCAAGTGATCATTCAATGCACACATTAATGCTTCAAACTCACCAATGCACATTTAATGATTTAGGCATTCAATGCATACATATGACATGCCATTTTGTAGGTAATTGAGCATACAATACAACTAACAACTTACTAACAACAAATCATGACAATCAATGCATCAAATAATCATTTCAAGTTCATTAAACCCTAGCTCAATTCCACCAAAAATCACTAAACAAGTTCTTAGAGTTTTCTCATGCAACCTATACATCAAAATGAAGCTAGTAACACTAGGAACACATTTAATACATGCATTTATAACATTTAACAACATTTAATCATCTAAAACTCAAGATTAAACACACCCATTTTGCTAGTTCATGCAAGTTACTTCCAAACAACAAATCAAGCAATTCAAACACATAATCTTGTTAGACTAGAGCCATAGACACTAATTAACAACCTTGTAACTCAAAAAATCTCAAGAACACAAAAATTAGTGATTTTAGAAAGTTACCCAAATGCAATGAGATTGGTATGGAATCGAAGAGGAGATCACGAGGAGTTCAAATATGTAATTTGTTTGGCTCGAAGCTTGATCGATTTAGTATGGATGATGATTTGCTTTTTGATGAATATAAAGAAAATATGAAAGTAGAGAATGAAAAGAGAAAAGAAAATGAAAAATGGAGGTGGAAGATGGTTGACTAGTCAAGTGCTAGTCACCATTTTGGGGTTTTGGCAAAACAAGTCCCTCAAGTTGTAGTCGGGTGCGTTAAATTACCTGAACGAGATAATTTGAAACGCGTATTAACGGGAGATGTTATAAACATATAACGGAGTTTAAAATAGTTAAACGGAAAAGTAAACGGAAAAAGGCGGGATGTTACATTATTTGAGTAGTAAGGTTATTATGAATCATTATATTCATAGATTTTACTCGAATGGGTTCTCTGTCCTTCCTGCTCAAGGCATCGGCTACCACATTTGCCTTTCCCGGGTGGTAACGAATCTCAAAGTCGTAATCATTCAACAATTCAATCCACCTACGCTGCCTCATATTCAGTTGTTTCTGATTAAATATGTGTTGAAGACTTTTGTGGTCGGTATATATAATACTTTTGACCCCATATAAGTAGTGCCTCCAAGTCTTTAATGCAAAAACAACCGCGCCTAATTCCAAATCATGCGTCGTATAATTTTGTTCGTGAATCTTCAATTGTCTAGACGCATAAGCAACCACCTTCGTTCGTTGCATTAATACACAACCGAGACCTTGCTTTTATGCGTCACAATAAATCACAAAATCATCATTCCCTTCAGGCAATGACAATATAGGTGCCGTAGTTAGCTTTTTCTTCAATAACTGAAACGCTTTCTCTTGTTCATCATTCCATTCAAATTTCTTCTCTTTATGCGTTAATGCAGTCAAGGGTTTTGCTATTCTGGAAAAGTCTTGGATGAACCTTCTGTAGTAACCAGCTAGTCCTAAAAACTGGCGTATGTGTTTCGGAGTTTTTGAGGTTTCCCAGTTTTCAATAGTTTCTATCTTTGCCGGATCCACCTTAATACCTTCTTTGTTCACTATGTGACCGAGGAATTGAACTTCTTCCAACCAAAATGCACACTTTGAAAACTTAGCGTACAATTCTTCCTTCCTCAATACTTCTAACACCTTTCTCAAATGTTCACCGTGTTCTTGGTCATTCTTTGAGTAAATAAGTATGCCATCAATGAAAACAATGACAAACTTGTCAAGGTATGGTCCACACACTCGGTTCATGAGGTCCATGAACATAGCTGGTGCATTAGTTAAACCAAACAGCATGACCATAAACTCGTAATAACCGTAACGTGTTCTGAAAGCAGTCTTTGGAATATCATCTTCTTTCACCCGCATTTGATGATACCCAGAACGTAAGTCAATCTTTGAATAAACAGACGAGCCTTGTAGTTGATCAAATAAGTCATCGATTCTCGGTAGTGGGTAGCGGTTCTTGATGGTAAGTTTGTTCAACTCTCGGTAGTCGATACACAACCTGAATGTACCATCTTTCTTCTTGACAAACAAAACAGGAGCTCCCCACGGTGATGTGCTTGGTCGAATGAAACCACGCTCTAAAAGTTCTTGTAATTGGCTTTGCAGTTCTTTCATCTCGCTGGGTGCGAGTCTGTAAGGAGCACGAGCTATTGGTGCAGCTCCTGGTACAAGATCTATTTGAAATTCAACGGATCGATGTGGGGGTAATCCCGGTAATTCTTTCGGAAATACATCGGGAAATTCTTTTGCAATGGGAACATCATTGATGCTCTTTTCTTCAGTTTGTACTTTCTCGACTTGTGCTAGAATAGCATAGCAACCTTTTCTTATTAGTTTTTGTGCCTTCAAATTACTAATAAGATGTAACTTCGTGTTGCCCTTTTCTCCGTACACCATTAAGGGTTTTCCTTTTTCTCGTATAATGCGAATTGCATTTTTGTAACAAACGATCTCTGCTTTCACTTCTTTCAACCAGTCCATACCGATTATCACATCAAAACTCCCTAACTCTACTGGTATCAAATCAATCTTAAATGTTTCGCTAACCAGTTTAATTTCTCGATTCCGACATATATTATATGCTGAATTTTTTTTTTTTTTTTTTTGAAAGGCAAGCTATTATATGCTGAAATTAATTTACCATTTGCTAATTCGAGTAAAAATTTACTATCCAAAGGCATCAATGGACAACTTAATTTAGCACAAAAATCTCTACTCATATAGCTTCTATCAGCACCCGAATCAAATAAAACGTAAGCAGATTTATTGTCAATAAGAAACGTACCCATAACAAGCTCCGGGTCTTCCTGTGCCTCTACCTTATTAATATTGAAAACTCTTCCGCGGCCTTGTCCATTCGTGTTCTCCTGGTTCGGGCAATTTCTAATAATGTGGCCCGGTTTTCCACATTTATAACAAACTACATTGGCATAACTTGCTCCGACACTACTTGCTCCGCCATTACTCGTTCCGACACCATTTGTTCCTTTCGTTCTATTAACCCCTGGTCCGTAGACCTCACACTTCGCCGCGCTATGACCGTTTCTTTTACACTTGTTGCAAAATTTGGTGCAGAACCCCGAGTGATACTTTTCACACCTTTGGCATATCTGCTTCTGATTGTTGTTGTTGTTGCGGTTATTATTGTTGTTGGGATGATTATTGTAGTTGTTGTTGTTGTTGTTGTTGTTGTTGTTGTTGGGCCGTTTGTTGTAGTTGCGATTGATGTTGCGATTGTTGGGATAATTGTTGCGATTATTGTTGTAATTGCCGTTGTTGTTGTATTGGTGATTCTTATCACCGTTTTCCTCCCACTTTCTTTTGACTTGCTTCACATTGGCCTCTTCAGCAGTCTGTTCTTTAATTCTTTCTTCAATCTGGTTCACTAGTTTGTGAGCCATTCTACATGCCTGTTGTATGGAGGTGGGCTCATGTGAACTTATATCTTCTTGGATTCTTTCCGGTAATCCTTTCACAAACGCGTCGATCTTCTCTTCCTCATCTTCGAACGCTCCCGGACACAATAGGCACAATTCTGTGAATCGTCTTTCGTACGTGGTAATATCAAATCCTTGGGTTCGTAACCCTCTAAGTTCTGTCTTGAGCTTATTGACCTCGGTTCTGGGACGGTACTTCTCGTTCATCAAGTGCTTGAATGCTAACCACGGTAGCACGTAAGCATCATCTTGTCCCACTTGCTCTAGATAGGTATTCCACCATGTTAACGCAGAACCTGTGAAGGTATGCGTAGCGTACTTCACTTTATCCTCTTCAGTACACTTACTTATGGCAAACACCGATTCGACCTTCTCGGTCCACCGTTTCAATCCGATCGGTCCTTCGGTTCCATCAAATTCCAAAGGTTTGCAGGCAGTGAATTCTTTGTAGGTGCATCCTACACGATTTCCTGTACTGCTAGATCCAAGGTTATTGTTGGTATGTAGCGCAGCCTGTACTGCGGCTATGTTTGAAGCTAGAAAAGTACGGAATTCCTCTTCATTCATATTCACGGTGTGTCGAGTAGTCGGTGCCATTTCCTTCAAAATAGTCAAATGGAACAAGTTAATCATACAGAATATTAAGAGTAGTTAATAGTATTTCGTAGCATAATATGAACTCATTTATAAAAGCTTTTTCTTCATATTAGCGTTTTATAAGTTTAAATTCGGGTAGTACCTACCTGTTAAGTTCATACTTAGTAGCTAATATACAATTCAAGTACTACAATTCTATATGAAAAACTGATTATAATAATATTTCGCGTTCAAACTTTTACACAATATTTTACAAACTTACAATACCGCTTATTTTACATATAGCATGAAATATAGCACACAATAAATTTGATACAAGATGGTTGTGAAGATAATTCTAGCTAGTACACAAGTCGTTCAGCAAAGGCAATAAAGACACGTAATTCATATGTCCAGAAACAAGTCATGCATTCTGGTTTTACTAGGATTACTTCCCATCCTTGGTCTTGTGGAACATAACCGTTATGGCCGTTGATAAGACAACGTGTTGTAACGTCGTCAAAGGGATGAGGGTTACGTAATTTCCAACAGTCCCGTAACAATCTAAAACCTCATTTCTTACCCCAATTACTGACTCCGTCACTTGTGGGAACGTTTTGTTTAATAGTTGTAGTCCGATGTTCTTGTTCTCACTTTGGTGAGAAGCGAACATTACTAATCCGTAAGCATAACATGCTTCTTTATGTTGCATGTTAGCCGCTTTTTCTAAATCACGAAGTCCAATATTCGGATATATTGAGTCAAAATAATTTCTTAACCCATTGCGTAAAATAGCATTTGGGTTCCCCGCAATATATGCGTCAAAGTAAACACATCGTAACTTATGGATTTCCCAATGTGATATCCCCCATCTTTCGAACGAAAGCCTTTTATAAACCAAGGCATTCTTGGAACGTTCTTCGAATGTGTTACAAACTGATCTCGCCTTAAATAGTTGTGCCGAAGAATTCTGACCGTCTCTAGACAAGATTTCATCAATCATGTCTCCGGGTAGGTCTCTTAAAATATTGGGTTGTCTATCCATTTTGTGTTTTTATACTGTAAAATAGACAAGAGTTAGATTCATAAAAAAAAATACTTATTAATACAAGCAATTTTTACATATATCATAAAGCATAAGCACACTATATTACATATATTACACCACACGAATACAACTATCTTATTCTGACTCGCTTGTTTCTTCTTCTTCGGTTTTGGTTCGTTTTGCCAAGTTTCTAGGGATATATGATGTTCCCCTAATACGAGCCGTAATTTTCCACATTGGTTTAGAAAAACCTGGTGGTTTAGAGGTTCCCGGGTCATTGTTACAACTTAAGGACTTCGGGGGTTGACGATACATATAAAGTTCATCGGGGTTGGAATTAGATTTCTCTATTTTTATGCCCTTTCCCTTATTATTTTCTTTTGCCTTTTTAAATTCAGTTGGGGTAATTTCTATAACATCATCGGAATTCTCGTCAGAATCCGATTCATCGGAGAATTGGTAATCCTCCCAATATTTTGCTTCCTTAGCGGAAACACCATTGACCATAATTAACCTTGTTCGATTGGTTGAGGGTTTTATTTTACTCAACCATTTTATTATTTCCCCCACCGGTTCTATTTCTTCATCCGGTTCCGATTCTTCTTCCGGTTCCGATTCTTCTTCTGGTTCCGACTCTTCTTCCGGTTCCTCTTCGGGAACTTGTGAATCAGTCCACGAATCATTTCAATTTACATTTGACTCTTCATTATTATTAGGTGAGTCAATGGGACTTGTTCTAGAGGTAGACATCTATCACATAATATCAAACGCGTTAAGAGATTAATATATCACATAATATTCACATGTTAAAAATATATAGTTTCCAACAAAATTTGTTAAGCAATCATTTTTCAAGTAAACACGGTCGAAGTCCAGACTCACTAATGCATCCTAACAAACTCGATAAGACACACTAATGCAAAATTCTGGTTCTCTAAGACCAACGCTCTGATACCAACTGAAATGTCCCGTTCTTATTGATTAAAAACGTTCCATATTAATTGATTTCGTTGCGAGGTTTTGACCTCTATATGAGACATTTTTCAAAGACTGCATTCATTTTAAAACAAACCATAACCTTTATTTCATAAATAAAGGTTTAAAAAGCTTTATGTAGATTATCAAATAATGTTAATCTAAAATATCCTGTTTACACACGACCATTACATAATGGTTTACAATACAAATATGTTACATCGAAATCAGTTTCTTGAATGCAGTTTTTACACAATATCATACAAACATGGACTCCAAATCTTGTCCTTATTTTAGTATGCAACAGCGAAAGCTCTTAATATTCACCTGAGAATAAACATGCTTTAAACGTCAACAAAAATGTTGGTGAGTTATAGGTTTAACCTATATATATATCAAATCGTAACAATAGACCACAAGATTTCATATTTCAATACACATCCCATACATAGAGATAAAAATCATTCATATGGTGAACACCTGGTAACCGACATTAACAAGATGCATATATAAGAATATCCCCATCATTCCGAGACACCCTTCGAATATGATATAAATTTCGAAGTACTAAAGCATCCTATACTTTGGATGGGGTTTGTTAGGCCCAATAGATCTATCTTTAGGATTCGCGTCAATTAGGGTGTCTGTTCCCTAATTCTTAGACTACCAGACTTAATAAAAAGGGGCATATTCGATTTCGATAATTCAACCACAGAATGTAGTTTCGATCACTTGTGTCTATTTTGTAAAGCATTTATAAAACCTGCATGTATTCTCATCCCAAAATATTAGAGTTTAAAAGTGGGACTATAACTCACTTTCACAGATTTTTACTTCGTCGAGAAGTAAAACTTGGCCACTGTTGATTCACGAACCTATAACAATATATACATATATATTAAAGTATGTTCAAAATATATTTACAACACTTTTAATATATTTTGATGTTTTAAGTTTATTAAGTCAGCTGTCCTCGTTAGTAACCTACAACTAGTTGTCCACAGTTAGATGTACAGAAATAAATTGATAAATATTATCTTGAATCAATCCACGACCCAGTGTATACGTATCTCAGTATTGATCACAACTCAAACTATATATATTTTGGAATCAACCTCAACCCTGTATAGCTAACTCCAACATTCACATATAGAGTGTCTATGGTTGTTCCGAAATATATATAGATGTGTCGACATGATAGGTCGAAACATTGTATACATGTCTATGGTATCTCAAGATTACATAATATACAATACAAGTTGATTAAGTTATGGTTGGAATAGATTTGTTACCAATTTTCACGTAGCTAAAATGAGAAAAATTATCCAATCTTGTTTTACCCATAACTTCTTCATTTTAAATTCGTTTTGAGTGAATCAAATTGCTATGGTTTCATATTGAACTCTATTTTATGAATCTAAACAGAAAAAGTATAGGTTTATAGTCAGAAAAATAAGTTACAAGTCGTTTTTGTAAAGGTAGTCATTTCAGTCGAAAGAACGACGTCTAGATGACCATTTTAGAAAACATACTTCCACTTTGAGTTTAACCATAATTTTTGGATATAGTTTCATGTTAATAATAAAAATCATTTTCTCAGAATAAAAACTTTTAAATCAAAGTTTATCATAGTTTTTAATTAACTAACCCAAAACAGCCCGCGGTGTTACTACGACGGCGTAAATCCAGTTTTACGGTGTTTTTCGTGTTTCCAGGTTTTAAATCATTAAGTTAGCATATCATATAGATATAGAACATGTGTTTAGTTAATTTTAAAAGTCAAGTTAGAAGGATTAACTTTTGTTTGCGAACAAGTTTAGAATTAACTAAACTATGTTCTAGTGATTACGAGTTTAAACCTTCGAATAAGATAGTTTTATATATATGAATCGAATGATGTTATGAACATCATTACTACCTCAAGTTTAGTAGGTAAACCTACTGGAAGTGACAAGAAATGATCTAGCTTCAAAGGATCTTGGATGGCTTGAAAGTTCTTGAAGTAGGATCATGACACAAAAACAAGTTCAAGTAAGATTTTTACTCGAATTAAGATAGTTTATAGTTATAGAAATTGAATCAAAGTTTGAATATGAATATTACCTTGAATAAGAAAGATAACCTACTGTATATAACAAGGGTTT
This sequence comes from Rutidosis leptorrhynchoides, assembly GCF_046630445.1. NCBI lineage: Eukaryota > Viridiplantae > Streptophyta > Magnoliopsida > Asterales > Asteraceae > Rutidosis > Rutidosis leptorrhynchoides. The sequence continues at coordinate 337,002,104 of NC_092337.1, read as the reverse complement.
CTTGATCTTAGATGATTACTTGGAATGGATTAGAAAGATTGGAAGTAAATTAGTAAACTTGAAGGGATTTTTGAAGTGTTCTTGAAGTGTTCTTCCTATGATGATTATAGCTTGATTCTTGAAGTGATTTTTTATGAAGATGATGATTAACTACTGGAAAAATACGTTCATAATAGTGTGTGTGTGTGTTGAGAGAGAATTAGAAAGAGAATTGGAAGTGAAATGGAGTGAATGATGAGTGGTAATTGGTGAGTGGTGAGTGGGGTTAAAAGGAGTTCTAGTTAGTTGACTAGCTCATGGTAGAAGTTAAAATTGATTAGTCATACATGACATAATCAAGAGTGGAATCCCATGCTAGTTCCTATTGGTATATACCCATAGTAAGTACATTTTGAAGCTGTGTATAATACGGGTAAGAATACGACTAGAATTCTTGATGAAAGAAAAGAATGGGGAAAGTAACTGTAACCATTTTCATTAAGTATGAGTGTTTTGATATATGTCTTGAAGTCTTCCAAAAGTATTTTAATACATCTAAATACACTACATGTATATACATTTTAACTGAGTCGTTAAGTCATCGTTAGTCGTTACATGTAAGTGTTGTTTTGAAACCTTTAAGTTAACGATCTCAATTAATGTTGTTAACCCATTGTTTATTATATCTAATGAGATGTTAAATTATTATATTATCATGATATTATGATATATTAATATATCTTAATATGATATATATACATTTAAATGTCATTACAACGATAATCGTTACATATATGTCTCGTTTCGAAATCCTTAAGTTAGTAGTCTTGTTTATATGTATATAACTCATTGTTAATATACTTATGGAGATACTTACTTATCATAATCTCATGTTAACCATATGTATATCCATATATATATCGTCATGTCATTTTTACAAGTTTTAACGTTCGTGAATCGCCGGTCAACTTGGGTGGTCAATTGTCTATATGAAACATATTTCAATTAATCAAGTCTTAACAAGTTTGATTGCTTAACATGTTGGAAACATTTAATCATGTAAATATCAATCTCAATTAATATATATAAACATGAAAAAGTTCGGGTCACTACACATTGCAGGTACAACAGTTTACAGGCCACCATGATCATTCGTTATTATCCTATTCGTGTTTGTATGTGGTTACAGCGACTGCAGGAACGAGATTTGGATGTTTGACTATGTTAGACTTAGTTAGACATCCGAGTGAAGCCTCACTCGTACGGCTGACAGGCTCATACGCACGGTTGATGCCGAACTAAGTCACAATTACAACCTAAATGAGAAGACACGAGTGAGTGATCACCCGTACGGCTGATGAAGCCAACTCATATGTGTGATGGATGAATCGTACGGGTGAGTCAACAGCAGGGGTATATAAAGTCTTATGTTCTTCATTTTAGGTTAAGCCTCTCATTTGTTACACACACTCAGATCTGGTGAGCTCCTTCGATTCTCTCTCAACCCAAATCACCTAGGTGGTGAATAATAGCTCTAGGTGTTGATCTAATCACACTTGATTTAGTTGTGGTATGACTAAATTAATCCCAAAGAGCTTAACCTATTCACTAGAGGGTTTGATTCACTTATTCCGTCATTGTGTGAGTTAAATCTGTTGATTTCTATGTTCCTAGTCATGTTTCATCACCTTCTATTCTTTCCCCCTCAACTCATATTTTAAAGTATTCATCAATATGCTCCATCCAGTTCTGATTCTTGATATACTTATAACTTTCATATCGGTCATTCTTCTTTTTCATCTACCGCCAGAAGAATCTATTTACTTCTACTATACTCTTGGATTTATAGTGTTTCTAGTTCTCCCGTGTCTTTATATTGTTATATGCATCGATATATATGGTTTATAATTTTTGGTTTGTCGTTGGGCTTTATATCTTCCCTTATATTTCAAAGTCTCTGTTTCTATCTTCTATAATCATTGTCATCCACAGTTAATGCTCTCTTTTATTTGCTGCAATTTATACCCCAATTTCTATTTCGGAGTTTTGTCCTTTCGTTTCTTCTTCTTGCGATTAAGCACCGCTTGTAATGGTCCAGAATTCACAGATATGAATTTCAGAATGAACATTGTTAATGTTCTAGGAAGGAAATTGTGATGGCATGATCTTGACTTGTCAAATTACTAGAATACCTTGGAAAAGGCCGAATCATCAAGAAATATTTTCTTGATATTTTAGAGGTTAAATAGAATACAAGAGTCGTATAACATGGCACATGATGATGTTATGATCTGTGAATCATCACGTTCCATTTAGAAACTCAGCATGAATTACCGTAATATAATCACGTTGATCAAGTGTCATTATATTATACTAACTCATGCTTCAGTTTCCAACACTACTTCAAAAACATTCATATTTTAAACTCAAAGGTTTACAGAGTATAGGAACTAAACAGTTTCCTTTTTGATGTAATACAAATAGCGCAAAGAGATAAATGATTCCAGATAAGAATAGTTATGGAAATATCTTCAGAAATATGGAGGATATTTATAATGAAAGATACGATGATATCTTAGAATTTCTAATATCAGAGGATGATGAAGAATATTGTCTATAAGGGTTTAGTGTCAGGAGCAAGGTATTCGTTAATGACTTCAGCAGACACTGAATCATTTGGATTCTTTGAAGGCAGGTTCAGTCTTTGTGATTTGTCCACAGCCTCCTTCATACTTTGCTCAATCCGTTTTCCAGTTCCAAAACTTCTCTATTTCTGAGCTTTGTTAATACACTAATCTTTATCATCAAACTTTTTACTGCTAAGGTCGTTTACAGTTTTTGTTGCTTCATCAGCATTTCGAGAACTAGTTCGCGGTTCAGAGTGTTTTTCAGAAACTTCACATTCGAAGTATGTAAGCCTTGGAAATAGACGTTATGTATAACTGTTGGCATCAACATGCTGTGAGATTTCAAAATACTGATTGCTAATTCCCAATGATTCTTATGGCAATTCTCGTTACAAGAGGCAGATGAGTAAATGATGAGGTTTCGATAAATATAAAGATTCTTCGGAATGCCCAAGATCAGTGAAGTTGTTGGTAAGTTTATTGCTAATGTGGTGGAATATGAAAGGTTCTCCGGTAACAAAAGGGTAATCACATATATCAAAATTATGATAAGGCTACTCCGAATGAAAAAATCGAAGTTGTCTTGCTGGAGCTGTGATATAATTTGCTACTTTGCATAGGAATTGCAAGGTTATTTTTGCTAATAAATGCCAAAAGATCTGACACAGATATGTGTTGAATTATGACTTTGGTTTCGAGAGCTTTTTAAGTACATAACTGTGGGTAATATGTGGTTGGATCATCATCTCGATTGCTCATTATCTGAAGTGTCTTCAGAGATTTTCGAAGGGTTTGAACACAGATTGTAATCGCTTGTATACATTTGATGTTCTAACACACTTTTGAAGTCAAAGTATAGCTTTGAAAGATGTAGGAATCTAAAAGTGATGGTACCGGTTATATCTCGAATTGAATTCTGAGATTTTAAAATCAGAATATGTAATTGGGTTTGAATGAGTATGGTTGTTTTGATTTCTATGAAAGAATGTATATTATTGTGAAAGTAGGAAGTATAATTGATAATTTGCTTAATCTGATTCGAAGAATGTAACATATTAATTGTGAATTTATATATATCTCTCGGGTATTACCTACCCTTAAAAAAAAAATTTCACAATTAATATTTTGTACATAAGAATTTTATTACAGTCTTTATGAAAATATATATGTATATATTCTCCTCAGATGTAACATAGATTTTAATGAGTTAATACTAAATTAAACTCATTCGATTTACGGTTGGAACTAGAATTGAATAATTCCTTGAAGGCTTTAGAGGTTACATAAGTATTTCTTCAATAATATTGAAATTATGAATCAATACTTCGTTATTTGTTGAGATGTGATGTTGGTTTTCGTTAAATTCTTGTGAACTTCGCAAAGTACGAATGATGTTATATGAAAAGTTTCGGTTACATCAATGATGAAGTGTAAAATCAAATATATACTTGATTTATTAGGAATTGGAACTTGTTGAATTGAGACAGAGATTGTAGTTAACGATGGTTAAGTCGCGGGCGAGGGACGTACATGATTGCATATTTGTAATATGAATTAACCGAGTAGTTAAGATTCACACACAATAGCTTAGCACGGAAAGATTTATTTTTTTATTTCAATATATATATATATATATATATATATATATATATATATATATATATATATATATATATATATATATATATATATATATATATATAATATAATTTCTTCAGAGGGAATGAGTTAATTCTTCATAACTTGTTGATACAATATACACGTTATTGATTCGTAATGATATCCACAGTGATTCTTGAACTGACGGAGTTTGTGATGTTATAGGTGTTGTTGATTCTGATGTTGACTGTACTGACGATGCTGGTGACGTTGACGGTACTGTTGATGCTGTTGGTAAAACAAGTTTAACTTGTTAATCACACACCATTTTTGTCAGGGTTTCTACTCTTCCTTCTATCATTTTGATTCGCTTAACTGATTTATGGTTAGGACTAGATTAGATAATCTCTAAGACTTTAGAGATTATATAATCGCCGCGGAATGTTTCTCCAATGAAGTTATGAATTAATACTTCGTCAGTTATTGTTGTTGGTACTCCTTGGTATCTATGGTGCGTATGACGTTGATGCTCGTGGGACAGATTGTGAAGTTGAGGTTTACAACGCGGTTGTGGTTGGAGGTGGTAATGGTACTGTTGGCGTTAATGATGGTGGTACTGGTTATGCTGCTGGTGCTGCTGCTGGTGTTTGTAATCTCTGCACCATATTCTCCAAAGCCACTACCCGAGCGTGAAGTTCGTTGACTTCTTCTATTATTCCAGGATGATTGTCGGTCGGAACGAGCGGATAAATAAAATCTAGAATTTGATGTAGTATATAATCGTGACGAGATACCCTGGAAATGAGAGAGAAAATGGTGTCTCGAACAGGTTCGCCGGTAAGTGCTTCGGGTTCTTCGCCAAGAGGGCAATGTGGTGGATGGAAAGGATCGCCTTCTTCTTGTTTCCAATGATTGAGGAGGCTACGAACCATCCCCAATTCATCCAGAATAGGTGATGACTGATTGGTTGATCCATTCCGGTCACACTGCTTTCGGAGCTTGAGTGAGATTCCATTTCGGAATCCTAGTGACTTGAACTGATGACAAATTCCATTTCGTACGATTGGATAAAGGATTTTCGATATAAAATGATTTTTCGGCTATCGGGTGGTATTATATTTACATAGGATATCTATATATAGAGATTAAAAGATTTCATAGATTACGGAGAAATTTGCGGGATATGTCAGGCAAAGTTTAAAGTAACAGATACGATAAGATATGATTTAGCAGATACGCTAAGATATGAATTTTGTCTATACACTACTCATGCAATTAATGTAGCAAGACGTGTCTAGACTAATAATGATAAGCAGGTAATTTCCTATGGATGATAAGCAGATGATTTCCGACTAGAAATGATAAGCAAAACTTTTGACATGCAGACACGGTCGAAGTCCAGACTCACTAATGCATCCTAACGACTTATCAGTTAGACACACTAATGCAGACCTGGTTCGCTAAGACCTCCGCTCTGATACCAACTGAAAGGACCCGTTCATATACATTATAAATGATTCACAATAGTTGATTACATTGCGAGGTATTTGACCTCTATATGATACATTTTACAAACATTGCATTCGTTTTTAAAAGACAATCTTTCTTTACATCAAAAATTGACAGGCATGCATACTATTTCATAATAACCACTATCCAACTATAAATTGATTTAATAATAATCTTTGATGAACTCAATGACTCGAATGCAACGTTCTTCGAAATATGCTATGAAAGACTCCAAGTAATATCTTTAAAATGAGCAAATTCACAGCGGAAGATTTCTTTAACACCTGAGAATAAACATGCTTTAAAGTGTCAACCAAAAGGTTGGTGAGTTCATTAGTTTATCATAATCATTTATTTCCATCATTTTAATAGACCACAAGAATTTCATTTCCAGTTCTCATAAATATACGTCCCATGCATAGAGACAAAAAATAATCATTCATATGGTGAACACCTGGTAACCGACATTAACTAGATACATATAAGAATATCCCCTATCATTCCGGGATCCTCCTTCGGACATGATATAATTTCGAAGTACTAAAGCATCCGGTACTTTGGATGGGGTTTGTTAGGCCCAATAGATCTATCTTTAGGATTCGCGTCAATTAGGGTGTATGTTCCCTAATTCTTAGATTACCAGACTTTAATAAAAAGGGGCATATTCGATTTCGATAATTCAACCATAGAATGTAGTTTCAATTAATTGTGTCTATTTCGTCAAACATTTATAAAAGCGCATGTATTCTCAGTCCCAAAAATATAAAGGGTAAAAAGGTAAATGAAACTCACCATACTGTATTTCGTAGTAAAAATACATATAACGTCATTGAACAAGTGCAAGGTTGGCCTCGGATTCACGAACCTAAATTAATTATATATATTTATGTGTTGGTCAATATTTGTCTAACAAATTAGGTCAAGTCATAGTGTACCACAATCCTAATGCTCGAGACTAATATGCAAAAGTCAACAAAGTAAATTTGACTCAAAATAATTTCCAAAAATCTATACATGATTAATATATATTTTAAATATCGTCGTTTTATATTTTTAAATATTTTTAAAAGATTTATTAGAGTAAATAATATAATTTATTTATTAATAAATAAAATTTTATATTATTTTTATATAATAAAATATACTTTTATATATATTAAGTAATAAAATTTATAGGGTTCATTTAATATTATAAAGATAATATGATAGGTATTATTAAAGTAAGTTATTACATATAGTAAAATATGTTTGTATCAAATATTTATTTGATAAAATAATATCTATAATGATAGTAAGTAAAAGTTGTATTATTTTGTAATAATAATTATTATTATAAAAATATCAATATTTATAATTACTAAGATGACATTATGATAAAACGATAATTCTAATTATGATAACTTTAATATTTACGATAATTTTTAATATTATCTTTAAAATAATAATTCTATTTAAAATAATAATAATAATAATGATATTTTATAGTAACAATGACATTTCTATTAAAATGATAATTTTTGTTAAAATGATAGTTTTAATACTGACGATAATTTTAATAATAATAGTAATGATAAAAATAATAAGAACGATAATTTTATCTAAATCAATATCTTATAATATTTTAATTTCATCATGATACTCTTACCCATTATTTCCTAATCGTTTCGTTTAATAGCTTTTAATCGTCTTTTATATCGTGTTCGTAATAATGATAATAATAGTAATCAAAATAATTAGGTGTTACAAATATTTGTTTTAATTACACTAATATTAATAATGATAGTTACTATAACATTATTAATGATAATACTAATAATTATCTTAATGATAATATAGTAATAATAATAATAACAATAACAATAACCATTTTTAAATAATGATATATATATATATATATATTAATAATGATAATAATAATAATACCAATAATAATAATAATAATAATAATAATAATAATAATAATAATAATAATAATAATAATAATTGGATAATAATAATAATACTAATTATAACTTTAACGATAATAACGATAGTAATAATAATAAAAAATAACAATTTTTAATGATAAATCCTTTTATTGATAAAGATGATGATAATAATAATAATAAGATAAAACTAGAACGACGATAATAACGACGATAATAATAATCATTTTTAATAATAATACAAAAATTCGATGGACTATAACTTCAAATCCGTTCATCGAAATCATTCGATATCTAAATGAAAAGTTCTTAATTTTTCGCTAGCTTTCCAACGACATGCATATCTTATACCTTATCTCAGTCGCATATATAACTAATTCAGGATTCAACATAACCTAACTAAAGGCAATATTAAAAGTACAAACATGCATAATCCTATATACTCGAGCACTAGTCAGGGATACACTATTAGTATGTAAAAGTTAAATTATGAGTACTCACGTATCAATATTGAGATTCAATATTGCAGGAAAGGTACGTAGGCGCAACGGAGATAATAAACACTATATTGATATCACGAGCATACCCATAAACCATACCCAATCACCTCCATAGCTATAACCCATAATTTCCTTAATCCAATCCTACTCGAAAAATAATTTCGAAATCACTCGGACAGCACTCCGTCGTAATATTTTATGTATACTAATAATATCTTGAAATAATACGGAGTAAATATATATATGTAAATCGATTGAGAGAGTTTAGAGAAAAATATTTTCAAGTTTCTATGAAATAATGAAACCTATTGAATTCTATTTATAATAGATTTTTGAATTATTAAATTGAATTATTAAAGTATGAATTATTAAAGTAAATTATTAAAGTATGAATTATTAAAGTGAATTATTAAAGTATGAATTATTAAAGTGAATTATTAAAGTATGAATTATTAAAGTGAATTATTAAAGTATAAATTATTAAAGTGAATTATTAAAGTTAAAGTAAAGTAAAAATAAAGTAAAGGTAAAGTTTAAGTATAGTAAAAGTATAAAACCATGTACGTATAATACGCGTATAAATATATATAATATTAATTTAAATCGTTATATATATTTAATAAAATAAAATATAAATATTGTTATCTTTATCATACTGGTTAAGTAATGAGTTGTCTAAAGTGGTTCTAGATATTTATAAAAGTTATATACATTTTAATAATAAAGTTCTTTTTAAACTGAAAACGTTTTTGTACGTTTGAAACTAAATCAAATAAATATAATAATTTTGTTTTCCAAAACCAAATATATTTTTAAGAATCATTTTATTTAAAGGTTAAAATAATGGAAATCGTTATATCATAAAATGTTTTAGAAAAGTAGAATCATATATATTCATAATAGGTTTCAAGTTTTTAAATTACAGTTTGTTGGTGAAGCATGGGATAAAGTTCAATGGTTAAATAAACGTATGAAATCATCTTAATGAAAAATGTCGAGTTACATAACTTGTCGATATCCAACATCTAAGTTATTTACACTTCACGTTCTTACTTATAAATCACTTTATCATTTTCCGAATGTTGTCAAAAAGAATAGATTTCTTAAATCACAGTGGACCTCATAACATAGACCCGTAATCATATCATAATGTATCTGATAAATCAATCATTTGATATTATCTTCTAATTCCATTGATAAACATATTGAAACAAATACGTTCATGTAAAGTATTATACGTTTAATACTTTATTAATATTCTCAAGTTATAATATATATATACATATATATACATATTTATTTATATATAACGGTTCGTGAATCGTCGGAATTTGGTCGAGGTTATAATGAATGTATGAACACAATTTAAAATTCTTGAGATTTAACTTAACAAACTTTGCTTATCGTGTCGGAATAATATAAAGATAAAGTTTAAATTTGGTTGGAAATTTCCGGGTTGTTACACAAATGGGCCCGAATCCTATACCCACCTGTAATGTACATGCGATTTCTTTTAAATACAGTACACGTATCTCGTGTACGAAACCATTTTTCAACAATTCTTTATAACCGTACACATATCTCGTGTACAAAATATCATACACATAACCTGTGTATAAAATCATTCTCTCGATATATAACATTCACTTTGCTTTCTTTGCTTGGTAACCGACCATAACATTTAATGCGCATCATAAATATCCTCAAAATAAACAGAACTTTTAGTCTGTAATAAATATATAAACCTCGAAGTACTAAACACCACGCCCACTAGCTCTTCCGTCTGGTGAACATTCTGGGTGGGGGTGTTATCCCGGTAGCTACCTTTAGAATTCGCGTGAATTAGGGGTCATACTCGTTTCCTAATTCTTAGGTTACCAAGCTATAATAACCAGGGGAAAATATTCACATCAATTAGTGGCAATTATAACGTCCAACTAATTTAGATATAATAATCAACAGAACCTCTCGTCTGTATAATAATTCATTCGAGGAATGTTTTGCTTGTGTCTATCTCGTAAAATATTTATAAAAGCATTTCATGTATTCTCAGTCCAAAAATATAGATTGCAAAAGCATTTAATAAAACAGCTACAAAAACAGCGCATGTATTCTCAGTCCCAAAAATGTAAAGAGTAAAAGGGAATCAAATGAACTCACGATACTATATTTCGTAGTAAAAATACATATGACATCATTGAACATGTGTAGAGTTGGCCTTGTATTTACGAACCTCATAAAGCCCTTCCTAAGAAAAAAATGGCAGATACAAGACTCGAACCCTGATCCCTCGCATAACCGTCACCACCCCAAACCATTGGGCTGTTGCCCTTTTTCTGATTTAATACAGATCGCGTATATATATATATATATATATATATATATATATATATATATATATATATATATATATATATATATATATATATATATATATATATATATATATATATATATATATATATATATATATATATATATATATTCCATATGTAATTATCTCCATTTTCTTCTTCAAAAACTTAATCGACCAGAGTTCAATCCAACCACGAATCAATTATCCAAACATGTTTAGATTCTTCATTAAACATATAACTAATCGTTGATAATACTTTATTTTAACATAATCGAAAAAAAATATAAGAGGAAAAGGACCTGTTGTATCGAAAAAAAATATATAAAAACTCAATATTTGATTTTGATTTCTGGAACGTTTTTAACCAAAGATTATAACACCAAACATGTTTCAAATCACCTCTAGAAAGTTTCTGGATCATTAATTGAACATAAAACATCACATTGAATTCGAATTTTCTCAAGAACGATTCGGTTGACTTTTATTTCAAAAACTTTGACCTCCAAATTAAGATTAATTAAGAAAAATTGGAAGATGAACATTTTCAGTAAGTTTACATAATCAATTCCTAATAAAACTGCAATATTACATTTTAAAATTATTTTCGAATTCGATGTTTTTGAAAAAATGGATGAAGAACAGAGGAGAAAGAAGCTGCAACATATATTTTCTGTTTAATTTCGATTAGTTGAGCTAGTTAAATTGATAAGTGATAGTGGTGATGAAAGAATTGAGTGAGTTAACTAAAATCACTGAACAATGTGATTGTTTTATAGTCAAATTAGTCGACACATAAATTTTGTGACGACTCGAAAATTTCCGACCAAATTTAAACTTAATCTTTATATGATTTCGACACGATAAGCAAAGTCTATTAAACTGAGTCTCAAAATGTTGGAACTATTGTTCATGTATGCATTTGACCTTAACTGTTCCCGACGATTCACGAACAATTGTGTGTAAATAAGTATATAAATAAATAAATATATATATATATATATATATATATATATATATATAAATTTAAATAAAAGTAAATATAATACTTTGAATTAATAAAATACAATCTGATCATTTAAATAAAAATGTGAAATAATATATAAAATAATTAAGTTGCTATTAAAATATATATATGGTTCTAAACCTAATTAATATTATAGGTATGTTGCATTATATATAAAATATATAAATAATTAAATAATCAATATGTATATATTAGATGTTATTAAATATTACATACTTAATTATATGAAATTGGATATGTAAAAATTGTTGTATCATTATTAATATTATTATTATCATTAATAATATTAATATCATTATAACTAGTATTATTAGTAGTATTATTGATAAAATTATTATTATCATTATTTTTATTAAATTCATTAAAATTTTCATTATTATATCGTCATATTATTATTATTATATGTATTTTGATTATTATTATTATTATTATTATTATTATTATTATTTATATCATTATTAATCAGTATTATTAATATAATTATTATTAATTAAAATTATTATCATTATCAATAATTTAGTTATAAAAAAAATATAATAACACAATTTAATATCTTAACTAATATTATTATTAGGATCATTAGTATTATTATTGTTATTAATAATATAATAATAATTATTATTATTATTATTATTATTATTATTATTATTATTATTATTATTATTATTATTATTATTACACTTATTTATTTAATAATATTAATTATATACGTAATTTACAAAAAGGGAATCAAATCAGTTCCTTGTAGCTGTCTTACTGTGAGTAATTTGTCCCTTGTCTCTAATTTAACTTACAAATCGAATACAATCCCAGGAACCCAACAAAATCCGTTTGCAATCATTTTCCATCTTTATTTTTTTTTTAATATTTCTGTACCTGCTAAGAAAAATCCCGTCGACTATAATTGATAGAAGGATTGGCTAAATTCAGTGTTAAATGATATGAGTCGACCTGCATCATCAATCCATAATCACAATTACTTTAAACCACCTTTAATTGTCGAATTAAAACAAAAGAATTGAAGAAACCCAGTAAACTGCTCTGTTCGTATGACCTTAAATCAAACACCTTGAATTTGAGTTCAATTACAAAATCCTTTATTGCAGTCTTGTTTGGAATCATTCCCTCAATCTACCCGCAAAAACTCAGCCTACAATTCTTTCAAACAAGTATGAATTTTCGAGTCAAAGTATATTTCTAAAAAGTCAAACATTCAATTCTTTATAAAATTCGATCTCCTGTTGTTGTTTTAAGTTAAACTGACGATCGAAAAAGTTTATATGAATGAGTTAAAACCTTTTTCATGTTATAGTTATTGTCTGAAACGTACTAAAAATTCGAGATTGAAATTGAGTTCTTACGCTTCATTAAGGTCTGATTTCAGTTCTTTTATTTTTTATCTGTTTTAAATCGAATTACTCAATCTCGAATTGTTTTGTATTGATTTTAAGTTCTAAAATTTAATAAATAACTCATTGTTATTTTGATTTGATATTTGGTCGATGTAATTGATGAAGAAGATGCAGGATAGGAACCAGAAAAGTAAATGGCTTATTAATATTAAGATACGGTTTAATTCAGTATGACACTAATGGTCGAGTGGTTATTGAGGGTGTCAGATTAACAGAAGGTCGCGGGTTCGAGCCTCTGCAAGGGCTGTTAATTTTTTTTAACTCTCCGAGGTAGTCCATTTTCATTATTATTACTATCATTATTATTATTATTATTATTATTATTATTATTATTATTATTATTATTATTATTATTATTATTATTATTATTATTATTATTATTATTATTGTTAATATTATTGTTATTATTAGTGATTGTTATTATTACTAGTATATTACTTATTAGTATCAATATTTTTACTAATAAAAGTAGTAGTTACCCTTTTATTATTAATATCATAATTATAATTACAAGTAGGATTATTATTAATATTATCGTTATTACTAATATTATTGCTATTATTTCTTTTACCATTTTAGTATTAATATTATTATTATTAGGAAATAAAACAATTTATTGTTATTTTCATAAATATTAGTACTAATATCATTTTTTATATATATTAGAATTATTATTATTATCATAAATACTATTAATAATATTATCATGATTATCACTATTAGCATTGTTATTATTAAAAATTATAATCATTATTATCATTTTTACTAAAATTATTATTTTGTTATCACTAAGATTATCATTATTATTGTTGTTAGTATTATCTATATCATTATTATTATTAATAAATATGATTATGAAAATAACAGTTTTAAAAGCATTATTAAAGTTATAAGCATAAAAATAAAGATTATGTATAAATAAATATTTAATACACATAACCTAACTATATAAAAATCTTATTTACTAAAATATATAAAATGAATATATAAGGAAATATATAAGTTATTGATATAAAAACTTATATTACTAATAATAATATATTTGTTCGATTACAATTACGTATATTAATAAATATACAAATGATGTAGGTTCGTGAATCCGCGGCCAACCCTGCATTATTCAGTTGTTCAATGTCGTCATATGTATTTTTACTACAAAATACAGTATAGTGAGTTCATTTGATTCCCTTTTACTCTTTACATTTTTGGGACTGACAATACATGCGCTGTTTTTATAACTGTTTCTTAAATGCTTTTGAGATATATTTTTGAACTGAGAATACATGAACTGCTTTTATAAATGATTGACGAAATAGACACAAATATTCAAAACTACATTCTATAATAGAATTATTTGGATTCAGAGGTTCGATTTAGTAGTTAACGGAGAGATGATTTTGCATTGCGTACGCATTAGCTCCCGTTTTAACTACCATCGGTGGGATGATTTTGCATTGCACGCACACACTAGCCCCGATGTATTGTATTGTATTATAGTCGACTTTGTAGTTGGTAACGGAGGGATGATTTTGCATTGCGTAGGCATTAGCCCCCGTTTCAGCTACCCTCGGAGGGATGATTTTGCATTGCGTACGCATTAGCCCTCGTTGTAAGAATTATATTGTATTAACTACCACGGTGAGATGATTTTATCATTGCACTACGCATTAGCTACCGTTGGTGAGTTGTTTGAAAGGTTCCGGTGTTCTTCATATGAATGATTTTACAGCAGGAATAGACCTGCACAGATTGTTTTCTAATTATGAGTATCTTGTGGTCTATTATATTATTGAAAATGATTGATTATGAAAAACTAATGAACTCACCAGCCTTTTGGTTGACACTTGAAAGCATGTTTATTCTTAGGTATTAAAGAAATCTTCCGCTGCGCATTTGCTCATTTTAGAGATATTACTTGGAATCATACATGACATATTTCAAAAGACGTTGCATTCGAGTCATTGAGTTCATCAGGATTATTATTAAGTCAATTATAGTTGGATATATTATGAAGTGGTATGCATGCCGTCAACTTTCGATGTAATGAAACTTTGTCTTTTAAAAACGAATGCAATGTTTGTAAAATGTATCATATAGAGGTCAAGTACCTCGCGATGTAACCAAATGTAATGTATTCGTCCAGATGGATTAGGACGGGTCATTAGAAATTTTCGATCAGTAATTAAATAAATAAGTCCAATTGAAAATTTTAAACCAAATGGTACGAATGATTTTGATGTTTAACAAATTAGGAGACAGAAGACAAATTAATTACAGTAAGATTGCTACGTGAAACAGATTCAGATTCTAAAGTAAATCAGGAATAAAGCTCGAATGTGGATGTTAAACAGAATACGTATTTTTCTTGTATATATAAGTATATAATTGTATTATATATATAAATAGCTGTATTTGTATTGATATATATTTTTGTAATCATATTTTATGTATATATATGTTTTTATGTATATCTAATTTTTATATATCCATTTATATATACACACACACACATATATATATATATATATATATATATATATATATATATATATATATATATATATATATATATATATATATATATATATATATATATATATATATATATATATATATATATATCTATTTATATGTATATATAATTCATAAGTTTTTGATAATTAACAAATATGTTAATAATGTTACTAATAATTAATAATATTACTAATAATAATAATAATATTACTGATAATAGACTAGCATAATAAGTGATAAATAATAATATGATAATGAAAATTTTTATCAATTTAATTAATAATAATGATAATAAAAATGATAATAATAATCTTATTAATGATTCTAATAATAATACTAGTTATGATAATATTAATATTATTAATGATAACAATAACATTATTAATAATAATACAACTTAAACATATCAAATTATATATATATATATATATATATATATATATATATATATATATATATATATATATATATATATATATATATATATATATATATATATATATATATATATTATATTAAAAGTAATAGCATTACTAATACAAATATTAATATTAATATTAACAATAATAATAATAACGAAAGTAGTGATAATAATATTAATATATAAATTATATTCAAACTTGTAATTTAATATAATACTATATTATTATTTATGTAATATTATATTATATAATGACATTTATTGAATAATTAATATTTATATATTTTATATATACTTAATAGAAATCATATATAGATTCATAATAACATATATATATGTGTGTGTGTGTGTGTGTGTGTATATATATATATATATACAACAATTGTTCGTGAATCGTCGGGAATAGTCAAAGGTCAAATGAATCCATGAAAACAGTTCAAAAATTTTGAGACTCAACATTATAGACTTTGCTTATCTTGCCGAAATCATATAAAGATTAAGTTTAAATTTGGTCGGAAATTTCCGGGTCGTCACAGTACCTACCTGTTAAAGAAATTTCGTCCCTGAAATTTGATCGAGATCATCATGGCTAACAATAAGAATGTTTTCCCTGACGAATATGAGCTGATAAATAGAGTTTTATTACAGTTGAGGAATATGGATAAGATAATTTGATTACTCGAAGAGTACGAGTGAAGCTATCGTAAAAGAGTGAAATGAGAAAATAAAGTTTTGTCATATCTTTTGATGTAGTCACGGTTGAATTCCGGAATTCAAGGGATTTAGAGGAAATCTTCGTAATTTATTCAAGATTTGATTCTTCGGTAATCAAGGAAATTAGGATATTCTTTGGTTAAATGCAATAATTTGTTTCGATTACTCTGTCGGATATTTCACTATAAATCCACTCTCTTCATTTCCTTGTTTCCACAGCTCATACCCTCTATTCTTTCTCCCTCAATTTATACTTTAAAGCATTTGTTAATATGCTCCATTGTGATGCCCCGTACAAAACCATCGTGTACGAATCATCAACAACAGGATCATTACAAGGTCAAATACTATATGCGGTTTCAAAAGAAGTTTGCATTCGTGAATAAAGGTGATGTCTTTACCAACATCAAATATCTTACAATAAAAGTATGCTTCAATAACCAGAAGAAATTAGTAATAGTATGTGACCCAATGGTCGTTACAAATCATTGTTTCAAAAGGTAATATAGTTTGAATGCAAAAAAAACGTTTCATGCGGTGACAACTCTAACAAGCGCAGCGGGTGTCTACAAGGCATGACTAGTACAACAGCGGAAGCAAGCAACCTTAAGCACCTGAGAAAAACATGCTTAAAACGTCAACACAAAGATTGGTAAGCTATAGTTTAAGTATAACAATAATGTAAGGTAGGCCACGAGATTTCAGTGCTACAAGGAGCGTTTCAAAATAGTATGTAAAGTATATGTTTAACCGTGGGCACTTGGTAACTAACTGAAGCGTCCCGTTCATATCAAATATAAACGTCACGTACTCATTGGTGTCATTGCGAGGTATTGACCTCTATATGTGACATTTTTCAAAATCTGCATACGTTTTTATAATACAAGGTTCAAACAGCATACTAATGATTATCGTTTAGTGATAATCTTAGTTTTACAAACTTTACATTTAATAATAACAATACGATTTCCAACATATTTTATATTACAAATCTTCCGATATGCAGTTTTATTTTTGACACAAATATGCATACTCCAAATTTTGCTTAAATTCGGCATAATGCAGCGAAAGCTTTTAATTATCACCTGAGAATAAACATGCTTAAAACGTCAAGATAAAGTTGGTGAGATATAGGTTTAATGCTAGCAACATTATAAATATAGACCACAAGATTTAATATACATAAACATTTTAATAAAAATATTCTAAGTGGTTGAGCACTTGATAACCATACTTAACATTTAATCAACGTCGCATATTCCCTTTATTATGAAATCTCACTACACCATACCAAGTGTAGTCACCGAAATGAAGTACTGTGCAACCGTTGGATACTGGTCATCCAGTCCGATTGGGGTTGTCAGGCCCGATAGATCTATCAACAGGATTCGCGTTTACAATACCGCATGTAAATAGTAGTTACCAAGTTACAGGGAAGTATGCCAGTGGTACAACTCAACGTAGAATATATATTTTTAATCACTTGTGTCCATAACGTAAATCATAAAATGCATGTATTCTCATCCCGAAATATTTAGAGTTTAAAAGTGGGACTATATACTCACTTTTGCCTTGAAGATATTTAACACGACTTGGTCTCCGATAGATATCACGAACCTAACCATATATATAATATATTAACATATTTTCTTTTCAAATAATCGTTACATATATACTTATAATACTTTTAATATCTATTAGTCTGTAGTTAGCAGTCCGATCTTAGTGGTCCACAATTAGTTGCTCAATAAAATAAATAAAGACCCCATCGTATTCGTATTGATCAGAATTAATGTCGACCCATGGTACCATGTTGTCAAATGACGTGTTGCGTACATAAAGTACCGTGTTGTCAAATGACGTGTTGCGTACAATCAAGAGGTCTTATAATTAATCTTCTCGTGTTGTTTACGGGTGGTCCTGAAATATATAAAATCAAATCATAAGTAAATATATATAAAATATCATATTAATTAGCAAAGATATGATTAGTTTAGTTTTACTCCAATTAATTTCGTAGCTAAACTAGCTTCGGATACCCAATTTTGTTTTAGCCGTAGTTTCTTCAATATAACTCCGTTTTTGTTGGTTCAACTTGCCACTTCCTTGGATCGAGTCATTATTTATGAATATGAACTATAAATACCTTAGTTTGCATTCAAAATCACAGGTTATAGGTCAAACTTTGGTGAATCTTATGAAAGTGATAATTTCCGTTGTTAAAACAACACCTAGATGATCATTTTTACAAAAATACTTACACTTTGAGTTACACCATGAGATTTTTATATATTAACATATTCATAAGAAATATCATTTTTCCAGAATATAAACTTCCAATTCAAAGTTTAAGATGGTTTTTAATTATCCAACCCAAAACAGGCCCCTGTTGCACTCCGACGACGTAGATTCAGTTTTAAGGTGTTCTTTGTAAAAACAAGTTGTATCTTGTTAAGTTAGCATATCCTTATGATATATTACAGGTCTTGAAGTGTTTTAAAAATTAAGTTAGAAGGATCTATTTAGTTTGCGAACAAGTTTGAAATCATTCAAACTATGTTCTTGTTGTTATGATTTGTATATTCTTAATAAGATAGTTATAATTGAACAAGATGGTGAACAAAGGTTATACCTCAAGTATGATGAAGAAAGTTACTGAATAAACAAGATATGAACTTGTTCTTGATGACTTGGAAGATTAAGAAGTGAAATCATGAAAAGAAACAAAGGTTGTAAGTAAGTTTATATCTTGATTTAAGATAAATAACTTACATGAATTGAATCAAAGTTTAAACATAGTTTTACCTTGATTATGAAACTAAAAGATGGTGAAAATGCTTGGAGATGATCAAGTATGATGTTAGGAGTATTTTGAGAGAGAATTTGGAGTGTAAGTATGAGAAAATGGAATAGAAAAATGGGGTGAAATCATAAAAAAGTATTTACTTGTTATATAGAAAAAAAAATCCTTAAGTTTGTTTTTTAGCTCATAAGTCTTCCTAATTGATCCCACATGTTGTTGACTAATAATGGCTGCTAAGAGCAGATAATTGAGCTCTAATAATTGGTATTTATCAATAGTAAATACATCTAGAAGCTGCATATAATACGGGTACATATACGCTAAGTATACGTGTAGAAATCTTGAGGAAATGGAACGAGAATTCAAATATAACTATATTTTGTGAATATACTTATGTTGTTTTATGTATTTAAGCCCTTTAAAAGTGATTAAATACGTATTTATCCGATACTTGTATAAGCATTATAGATTATAGGTATATATGTCAAAGAACGTTACGTATAGTTACCGTTTTGAAAACTTAAGTTAGTAGTCTCAAAGTATACTTATAACTCATTGTTATTAGTACACAATGAGATGTTAAACCATCCTTAGATCATGTTAAATATATAAAAATATGTATATATATACAAACGTATAATTATCGTATGTTATATAGTTAGTGATATCATCGGTCAAATTGGACGGTCATACGTTGTGTAAAACTCTTTTCAAAAACACAAAACTCAACAATTTGGATTGCTTATCATGTTGGTAATGTTTAATTTATGTAAATATTAATATTATATGTATAAAATGATCGGAAAAATCCGGGTCGTTACAGTACCTACCCGTTAAATAAATTTCGTCCCGAAATTTTAAAGTTGTACCTATTTTGCGTTCTCGGGAAACAAATGTGGGTACTTTTGTTTCATCTGATCCTCTTGTTCCCAAGTAAACTCAAGACCCCTTCGAGCATTCCAACAAACCTTAATGATTGGTATGTTGCTCTGCTTGAGCTGTTTAACTTCACGGTCCATGATTTCGACTGGTTCTTCTATGAATTGTAGTTTGTCGTCGACTTGGATTTCTTCAAGAGGAATGGTGAGGTCTTCCTTTGCAAGACACTTCTTAAGGTTTGAAATGTGAAACGTATTATGTACTCTGGCGAGTTGTTGTGGTAACTCGAGTCGATAAGCTACCGGTCCAATGCGTTCGATGATCTTGAACGGGCCTACATATCTTGGGTTCAGTTTACCCCTTTTGCCGAAACATATTACACCTTTCCAAGGTGACACCTTTAGCATAACAATATCACCGATCTGAAACTCTAATGGTTTCCTTCGGACATCGGCGTAGTTCTTTTGGCGACTACGGGCTGTTTTCAATCTCTCCTTGATTTGTACTATCTTCTCAGTAGTTTTGTGTATGATCTCGGGACCAGTTAATCATCGATCTCCTACTTCATTCCAACAGATAGGGGATCTACACTTCCTTCCATACAGTGCTTCGAATGGTGCAACTTTAATGCTCGGATGATAACTATTATTATACAAGAATTCTGCTAATGGTAGATATTTATCCCATCCGTTTCCAAAATCGATCACACATGCCCTGAGCATGTCTTTAAGAGTCTGAATTGTTCTTTTACTCTGCCCGTCAGTTTGCGGATGATATGCGGTGCTCATATCCAAACGAGTTCCCAGGGCCTCTTGTAGTGATTGCCAGAACATTGATGTAAATCTACTATCACGATCGGATATAATGGAAATAGGTATTCCATGCCTTGAAATAATTTCCTTTATGTATAATCGTAATAGTTTCTCCATTCTATCCGTTTCTTTTATAGGCAAGAAATGTGTAGATTTGGTGAGACGATCAACTATTACCCAAATGGTGTCATAACCCCATGCAGTCTTGGGTAACTTCGTGATAAAATCCATGGTAATACCGTCCCACTTCCATTCTGGGATTTCTGGTTGTTGAAGTAACCCTGACGGCTTCTGGTGTTCTGCTTTGACTTTGGAACAAGTTGAACATTCCCCGACATATGTTGCAACGTCTGTCTTTAAATTAGGCCACCAATAATGCGTCTTAAGATCTTGATACATCTTTCCAACTCCAGGATGTATCGAGTATCTTGTCTTATGTGCCTCGTTCAATATCAACTTCCTTAATCCACCCAACTTTGGTACCCATATACGTTTTGCAAAATATCGAATTCCATCTCTCCGTGTAATGAGTTGCTTCTCATACTTCTTCATTGTTTCATTTCCTATGTTTTCTTTAGTATGAGCTTCTCGTTGAGCCTCTTTGATTTGTGAGTTGAGATTCATGCGAATTTTTATGTTCATTGCTCGTACTCGAATTGGCTCTCGTTCCTTTCTGCGTAGAGCGTCAGCCACTACATTCGTTTTCCCGGGATGATAGCGAATCTCACAATCATAGTCGTTTATCAGCTCGACCCACCTACGTTGCCTCATGTTCAGCTGTTTTTGATCGAAAATATGTTGAAGGCTTTTATGATCGGTAAACACAGTGCATTTAACCCTATATAAGTAGTGTCTCCATATTATCAATGCAAACACGACTGCTCCCAGTTCTAGATCATGTGTCGTATAATTTCGCTCGTGAATCTTCAATTGTCGGGATGCGTACGCAATAACTTTCTTTCGTTGCATAAGGACGCAACCAAAACCTTGTCGCGAAGTGTCACAATATATCTCAAAATCATCGTTCCCTTCAGGTAATGATAAAATAGGCACCGTAGTCAACTTCTTCTTCAGTAATTGAAATGCACTTTCCTGCTCAGAGGTCCATTCGTACTTCTTCCCTTTTTGTGTTAACGCTGTTAATGGTTTAGCTATTCGGGAAAAATCTTGAATAAACCTTCTATAATAACCGGCTAAACCCAAAAATTGACGTATTTGTGTTGGTGTCTTAGGAGTCTCCCATTTTTCAATGGCCTCAATTTTAGCTGGATCAACCTGAATTCCTTTGCTACTAACAACGTGACCAAGAAATTGCACTTCTTTCAACCAAAATGCACACTTAGAAAATTTGGTGTATAACTGTTCTTTTCTTAACAATTCTAATACCAACCTTAAATGCTGCTCATGCTCTTGCTCATTTTTGGAATAGATGAGAATATCGTCAATAAAAACGATAACAAATTTATCTAAATACGGACTACAAACTCGATTCATGAGGTCCATGAATACAGCTGGCGCATTCGTCAATCCAAATGGCATGACCAAAAATTCGTAATGACCGTAGCGTGTCCGGAAAGCAGTTTTCGGAATATCTTCTTCTTTGACGCGTAGTTGATGATAGCCCGATCTTAGGTCGATTTTCGAGTAAACACATGATCCTTGCAGTTGATCAAATAAGTCGTCAATACTCGGTAGTAGATACCGATTCTTGATAGTTAACTTATTTAATTCACGATAATCTATACACATTCGAAAAGATCCATCTTTCTTCTTGACGAATAAAATCGGAGCTCCCCACGGTGAAGTGCTCGGTCGAATGAAACCACGGTCCAGTAATTCTTACAACTGGCTTTGTAACTCTTTCATCTTAGATGGTGCAAGTCTGTATGGAGCATGAGCCACTGGTGCAGCTCCTGGTACTATATCTATTTGAAATTCTACAGATCTAAATGGAGGTAATCCCGACAACTCTTCCGGAAAGACTTCAGGAAAATCTTTTGCTACAGGCACGTCGTTGATGCTCTTCTCTTTTTCCTTTGTTTCGACTTTATTAACATGTGCTAAGATTGCATAGCACCCTTTTTTCAAGCACTTTTGGGCTTTCAAACAGCTAATGAGTTTTAGCTTTGAGTTAGCCTTCTCTCCATAAATCATTACTGGCGTTTTATCCTTACGAGGAATGCGAATTGCCTTCTTGGCACACACAACTTCAACTCCTATTTTGGACATCCAGTCCATGCCGACGATTACATCAAAACTTCCTAATTCTACGGGTATCAAATCAATTTTAAACGTTTCTCCGGCTAAATTTATTTTACAATCACGGTAAATTTTATCAGCTTTAATTAGTTTACCATTAGCTAACTCAATCATGTACTTAGCATCTAGAGGTAATGAAGAACATTTCAATTTAGCGTAAAAGTCTCTACACACATAACTTCTATCGGCACCAGTATCAAATATAATAGAAGCTGATAAGTTATTAATGGTAAACGTACCCGTAACAAGCTCCGGGTCTTCACACGCCTCTCTAGCATTAATAATAAATGATTTTCCATGTGCAGGTCCGTTATTCTTCTCTGGATTCGGGCACTGGCTCTTATAATGACCCTGTTTCCCACACCCATAACAAGTAACAGTGGCCAAGGCAGTTCTGTTTGCATTGGTAGCAGGAGTCTTGGTGTCATTTGTAATTGTAACGGGAACCCTACAATCTTCAGTAAGATGACCCCTTCGATTACAATTGTTGCATACCACATTACAATAACCAGAGTGATGTTTGTGGCATCTGTTACATAAAGGATTTCGTCCCTTGTAACCTGAGCTTGAACCACTACCCGCACCTTGTGTGATTTCTTGTTTCTTGTTGGATTGTTGATGATTACCTTCCCACTTTCTTTTGTTTTCCGATGTCTTGACATCGGTGTTCTTATCCAGAATAATCTGGTCCATTAACTCGTTTGCCATAGTGATGGCTTCATGAATAGTCTTGGGTTTCGATGCTGTAACATTTGCCTTGACATTTTTAGGCAAACCATCTTTGTACAGTTCTATCTTCCATTCTTCGGTTGGTACTAATTCGGGACATAGCAAAGCTAATTCCATGAATCACTGATTGTAGTTGGTGATTTCAGTACCAACAACTTTCAGGCTTCGTAATTCAGTTTCCAACTTCCTAACCTCGTTCCTTGGACAATACTCGTTGATTAGCATTGTTTTGAATTCTTCCCATGGAGTATCATAAGCTACATCTCCTCCTACGGCCTTCACATAGTTTTTCCACCACGTGAGTGCACTATCCTGTAAGGTGCACGATGCATACTTGGTCATGTCCTTCTCAATACAACCACTGATTTTAAACACAGACTCAATCTTTTCGATCCACCGGGTTAAACCGACCGGTCCTTCTGTTCCACTGAATGATGAGGGCTTGCAACCTTAAAAAGTTTTGTAGGTGCATCCCACACGAGGATTTGGGTTAACTGCAGCACTTATTGCAGCCTCGACCCATAACATTCTGTCGTTCACTCGCTGATTGATGAGTTCCTCAATTTCTTGTTCCGTAATTCGGTTCAATCGCGCCATATTCTTCAATAAGAATAAAAAAAATTAATTATTCACATGGAATATTATAGATGTAGTGTGTATTTACAGTACATCGTAGCTTATTAATAATATGAACCAATTATTATTATAAAAGCCTTTTCTTCTTATTAGCGTTTTATAATTATATCTAGGGTAGTACCTACCCGTTAAAGTTCATACTTAATAGCTTAGTACGAAAATCAATTACTACCACCCAAATAATACTCAACCATGGAAAATTATTGCATTTCACACTTCACTATTTTACATATGCTTATCTTACATCAAACATTAAACAAACCACACTAGTAATATTATACAAAACATTATATGATCCCATGGTTTAAAACAACATCGCATCATTTAACCCAAAACGTTTGTGTTCAAAGAAATCGCTTAAAGGTTATCCTGGCTGTCTCCCTGCGTTTTGACTGAGGGACCGAAGAACTGGATGTCGGGATAGAACTAATAGGAATAGCGGGAATAGGGGTGGAAGTATCTGGTGGAGTTGGTGCCACAACATCCTCACTAAACTCGGGATTTGGATTTTCCAATTCAGTAGCCTTTCGTTTCTTTCCTCGTTCGAACTTGTCTTTCGTAATTTCCTGTATTTCTTCCTCCTCAGGATCAATTTCTGGTTCCTCTTCAATTGATTCATCCAGAAATTGTGAGTCTTCCCCAAAGGTGTCATTTTCATCATCAGATAGGTTAATGACTGGAACACTATCTGAGGATTCTGGTTCGGAGTCGCTGAATGTGATAACAAGTTCTAAGCCAGACATCTATCACATAACAACTAGCACATTAGTACTGAAATGTCCCGTTCTTATTGATTAAAAACGTTCCATATTAATTGATTTTGTTGCGAGGTTTTGACCTCTATATGAGACGTTTTTCAAAGACTGCATTCATTTTAAAACAAACCATAACCTTTATTTCATCAATAAAGGTTTAAAAAGCTTTACGTAGATTATCAAATAATGATAATCTAAAATATCCTGTTTACACACGACCATTACATAATGGTTTACAATACAAATATGTTACAACAAAATAAGTTTCTTGAATGCAGTTTTTACACAATATCATACAAGCATGGACTCCAAATCTCGTCCTTATTTAAGTATGCGACAGCGGAAGCTCTTAATAATCACCTGAGAGTAAACATGCTTAAAACGTCAACAAAAATGTTGGTGAGTTATAGGTTTAACCTATATATATCAAATCGTAACAATAGACCACAAGATTTCATATTTCAATACACATCCCATACATAGAGATAAAAATCATTCATATGGTGAACACCTGGTAACCGACATTAACAAGATGCATATATAAGAATATCCCCATCATTCCGGGACACCCTTCGGATATGATATAAATTTCGAAGTACTAAAGCATCCGGTACTTTGGATGGGGTTTGTTAGGCCCAATAGATCTATCTTTAGGATTCGCGTCAATTAGGGTGTCTGTTCCCTAATTCTTAGATTACCAGACTAAAAAGGGGCATATTCGGTTTAATAATTCAACCATAGAATGTAGTTTCGATTACTTGTATCTATTTCGTAAAACAGTTATAAAAGCAGCGCATGTATTCTCAGTCCCAAAAAATATATATTGCAAAAGCATTTAAAAAGGGAGCAAATGAAACTCACTTTCACAGATTTTTACTTCGTCGGGAAGTAAGACTTGGCCACTGGTTGATTCACGAACCTATAACAATATATACATATATATCAAAGTATGTTCAAAATATATTTACAACACTTTTAATATATTTTGATGTTTTAAGTTTATTAAGTCAGCTGTCCTCGTTAGTAACCTACAACTAGTTGTCCACAGTTAGATGTAAAGAAATAAATCGATAAATATTATCTTGAATCAATCCACGACCCAGTGTATACGTATCTCAGTATTGATCACAACTCAAACTATATATATTTTGGAATCAACCTCAACCCTGTATAGCTAACTCCAACATTCACATATAAAGTGTCTATGGTTGTTCCGAAATATATATAGATGTGTAGACATGATAGGTCGAAACATTGTATACGTGTCTATGGTATCTCAAGATTACATAATATACAATACAAGTTGATTAAGTTATGGTAGGAATAGATTTGTTACCAATTTTCACGTAGCTAAAATGAGAAAAATTATCCAATCTTGTTTTACCCATAACTTCTTCATTTTAAATCCGTTTTGAGTGAATCAAATTGCTATGGTTTCATATTGAACTCTATTTTATGAATCTAAATAGAAAAAGTATAGGTTTATAGTCGAAAAAATAAGTTACAAGTCGTTTTTGTAAAGGTAGTCATTTCAGTCGAAAGAACGACGTCTAGATGACCATTTTAGAAAACATACTTCCACTTTGAGTTTAACCATAATTTTTGGATATAGTTTCATGTTCATAATAAAAATCATTTTCTCAGAATAACAACTTTTAAATCAAAGTTTATCATAGTTTTTAATTAACTAACCCAAAACAGCCCGTGGTGTTACTACGACGGCGTAAATCCGGTTTTACGGTGTTTTTCGTGTTTCCAGGTTTTAAATCATTAAGTTAGCATATCATATAGATATAGAACATGTGTTTAGTTGATTTTAAAAGTCAAGTTAGAAGGATTAACTTTTGTTTGCGAACAAGTTTAGAATTAACTAAACTATGTTCTAGTGATTACAAGTTTAAACCTTCGAATAAGATAGCTTTATATGTATGAATCGAATGATGTTATGAACATCATTACTACCTTAAGTTCCTTGGATAAACCTACTGGAAAAGAAAAAAATGGATCTAGCTTCAACGGATCCTTGGATGGCTCGAAGTTCTTGAAGCAGAATCATGACACGAAAACAAGTTCAAGTAAGATCATCACTTGAAATAAGATTGTTATAGTTATAGAAATTGAACCAAAGTTTGAATATGATTATTACCTTGTATTAGAATGATAACCTACTGTAAGAAACAAAGATTTCTTGAGGTTGGATGATCACCTTACAAGATTGGAAGTGAGCTAGCAAACTTGAAAGTATTCTTGATTTTATGTAACTAGAACTTGTAAAATATATGAAGAACACTTAGAACTTGAAGATAGAACTTGAGAGAGATCAATTAGATGAAGAAAATTGAAGAATGAAAGTGTTTGTAGGTGTTTTTGGTCGTTGGTGTATGGATTAGATATAAAGGATATGTAATTTTGTTTTCATGTAAATAAGTCATGAATGATTACTCATATTTTTGTAATTTTATGAGATATTTCATGCTAGTTGCCAAATGATGG
Source organism: Rutidosis leptorrhynchoides (assembly GCF_046630445.1). Lineage (NCBI taxonomy): Eukaryota > Viridiplantae > Streptophyta > Magnoliopsida > Asterales > Asteraceae > Rutidosis > Rutidosis leptorrhynchoides. The sequence goes on along the minus strand of NC_092337.1, from coordinate 336,974,158 downwards.
TTCCCACATGTGTTAGGTGACTCACATGGGCTGCTAAGAGCTGATCATTGGAGTGTATATACCAATAGTACATACATCTAAAAGATGTGTATTGTACGAGTACGAATACGGGTGCATACGAGTAGAATTGTTGATGAAACTGAACGAGGATGCAATTGTAAGCATTTTTGTTAAGTAGAAGTATTTTGATAAGTGTATTGAAGTCTTTCAAAAGTGTATAAATACATATTAAAACACTCCATGTATATACATTTTAACTGAGTCGTTAAGTCATCGTTAGTCGTTACATGTAAGTGTTGTTTTTAAACCTTTAGGTTAACGATCTTGTTAAATGTTGTTAACCCAATGTTTATAATATCAAATGAGATTTTAAATTATTATATTATAATGATATTATCATGTATGAATATCTCTTAATATGATATATATACATTAAATGTCTTTACAACGATAATCGTTACATATATGTCTCGTTTAAAAATCATTAAGTTAGTAGTCTTGTTTTTACATATGTAGTTCATTGTTAATATACTTAATGATATGTTTACTTATCATAGTATCATGTTAACTATATATATATCCATATATATATGTCATCATATAGTTTTTACAAGTTTTAACGTTCGTGAATCACCGGTCAACTTGGGTGGTCAATTGTCTATATGAAACATATTTCAATTAATCAAGTCTTAACAAGTTTGATTGCTTAACATGTTGGAAACATTTAATCATGTAAATATCAATCTCAATTAATATATATAAACATGGAAAAGTTCGGGTCACTACAGTACCTACCCGTTAAATAAATTTCGTCCCGAAATTTTAAGCTGTTGAAGGTGTTGACGAATCTTCTGGAAATAGATGCGGGTATTTCTTCTTCATCTGATCTTCACGCTCCCAGGTGAACTCGGGTCCTCTACGAGCATTCCATCGAACCTTAACAATTGGTATCTTGTTTTGCTTAAGTCTTTTAACCTCACGATCCATTATTTCGACGGGTTCTTCGATGAATTGGAGTTTTTCGTTGATTTGGATTTCATCTAACGGAATAGTGAGATCTTCTTTAGCAAAACATTTCTTCAAATTCGAGACGTGGAAAGTGTTATGTACAGCCGCGAGTTGTTGAGGTAACTCAAGTCGGTAAGCTACTGGTCCGACACGATCAATAATCTTGAATGGTCCAATATACCTTGGATTTAATTTCCCTCGTTTACCAAATCGAACAACGCCTTTCCAAGGTGCAACTTTAAGCATGACCATCTCTCCAATTTCAAATTCTATATCTTTTCTTTTAATGTCAGCGTAGCTCTTTTGTCGACTTTGGGCGGTTTTCAACCGTTGTTGAATTTGGATGATCTTCTCGGTAGTTTCTTGTATAATCTCCGGACCCGTAATCTGTCTATCCCCCACTTCACTCCAACAAATCGGAGACCTGCACTTTCTACCATATAATGCTTCAAACGGCGCCATCTCAATGCTTGAATGGTAGCTGTTGTTGTACGAAAATTCTGCTAATGGTAGATGTCGATCCCAACTGTTTCCGAAATCAATAACACATGCTCGTAGCATATCTTCAAGCATTTGTATCGTCCTTTCGCTCTGCCCATCAGTTTGTGGATGATAGGCAGTACTCATGTCTAGACGAGTTCCTAATGCTTGCTGTAATGTCTGCCAGAATCTTGAAATAAATCTGCCATCCCTATCAGAGATAATAGAGATTGGTATTCCATGTCTGGAGACGACTTCCTTCAAATACAGTCGTGCTAACTTCTCCATCTTGTCATCTTCTCTTATTGGCAGGAAGTGTGCTGATTTGGTGAGACGATCAACTATTACCCAAATAGTATCAAAACCACTTGCAGTCCTTGGCAATTTAGTGATGAAATCCATGGTAATGTTTTCCCATTTCCATTCCGGGATTTCGGGTTGTTGAAGTAGACCTGACGGTTTCTGATGCTCAGCTTTGACCTTAGAACACGTCAAACATTCTCCTACGTATTTAGCAACATCGGCTTTCATACCCGGCCACCAAAAATGTTTCTTGAGATCCTTGTACATCTTCCCCGTTCAAGGATGTATTGAGTATCTGGTTTTATGAGCTTCTCTAAGTACCATTTCTCTCATATCTCCAAATTTTGGTACCCAAATCCTTTCAGCCCTATACCGGGTTCCGTCTTCCCGAATATTAAGATGCTTCTCTGATCCTTTGGGTATTTCATCCTTTAAATTTCCCTCTTTTAAAACTCCTTGTTGCGCCTCCTTTATTTGAGTAGTAAGGTTATTATGAATCATTATATTCATAGATTTTACTCGAATGGGTTCTCTGTCCTTCCTGCTCAAGGCATCGGCTACCACATTTGCCTTCCCCGGGTGGTAACGAATCTCAAAGTCGTAATCATTCAATAATTCAATCCACCTACGCTGCCTCATATTCAGTTGTTTCTGATTAAATATGTGTTGAAGACTTTTGTGGTCGGTATATATAATACTTTTGACCCCATATAAGTAGTGCCTCCAAGTCTTTAATGCAAAAACAACCGCGCCTAATTCCAAATCATGCGTCGTATAATTTTGTTCGTGAATCTTCAATTGTCTAGACGCATAAGCAATCACCTTCGTTCGTTGCATTAATACACAACCGAGACCTTGCTTTGATGCGTCACAATAAATCACAAAATCATCATTCCCTTCAGGCAATGACAATATAGGTGCCGTAGTAAGCTTTTTCTTTAATAACTGAAACGCTTTCTCTTGTTCATCATTCCATTCAAATTTCTTCCCTTTATGCGTTAATGCAGTCAAGGGTTTTGCTATTCTGGAAAAGTCTTGGATGAACCTTCTGTAGTAACCAGCTAGTCCCAAAAACTGGCGTATGTGTTTCGGAGTTTTCGGGGTTTCCCACTTTTCAACAGTTTCTATCTTTGCTGGATCCACCTTAATACCTTCTTTGTTCACTATGTGACCGAGGAATTGAACTTCTTCCAACCAAAATGCACACTTTGAAAACTTAGCGTACAATTCTTCCTTCCTCAATACTTCTAACACCTTTCTCAAATGTTCACCGTGTTCTTGGTCATTCTTTGAGTAAATAAGTATGTCATCAATGAAAACAATGAAAAACTTGTCAAGGTATGGTCCACACACTCGGTTCATAAGGTCCATGAACACAGCTGGTGCATTAGTTAAACCAAACGGCATGACCATAAACTCGTAATGACCGTAACGTGTTCTGAAAGCAGTCTTTGGAATATCATCTTCTTTCACCCGCATTTGATGATACCCGGAACGTAAGTCAATCTTTGAATAAACAGACGAGCCTTGTAGTTGATCAAATAAGTCGTCGATTCTCGGTAGTGGGTAGCGGTTCTTGATGGTAAGTTTGTTCAACTCTCGGTAGTCGATACACAACCTGAATGTACCATCTTTCTTCTTGACAAACAAAACAGGAGCTCCCCACGGTGATGTGCTTGGTCGAATGAAACCACGCTCTAAAAGTTCTTGTAATTGGCTTTGCAGTTCTTTCATCTCGCTGGGTGCGAGTCTGTAAGGAGCACGAGCTATTGGTGCAGCTCCTGGTACAAGATCTATTTGAAATTCAACGGATCGATGTGGGGGTAATCCCGGTAATTCTTTCGGAAATACATCGGGAAATTCTTTTGCGACGGGAACATCATTGATGCTCTTTTCTTCAGTTTGTACTTTCTCGACGTGTGCTAGAACAGCATAGCAACCTTTTCTTATTAGTTTTTGTGCCTTCAAATTACTAATAAGATGTAGCTTCGTGTTGTCCTTTTCTCCGTACACCATTAAGGGTTTTCCTTTTTCTCGTATAATGCGAATTGCATTTTTGTAACAAACGATCTCTGCTTTCACTTCTTTCAACCAGTCCATACCGATTATCACATCAAAACTCCCTAACTCTACTGGTATCAAGTCAATCTTAAATGTTTCGCTAACCAGTTTAATTTCTCGATTCCGACATATATTATCTGCTGAAATTAATTTACCATTTGCTAATTCGAGTAAAAATTTACTATCCAAAGGCGTCAATGGACAACTTAATTTAGCACAAAAATCTCTACTCATATAGCTTCTATCCGCACCCGAATCAAATAAAATGTAAGCAGATTTATTGTCAATAAGAAACGTACCCGTAACAAGCTCCGGGTCTTCCTGTGCCTCTGCCACATTAATATTGAAAACTCTTCCGCGGCCTTGTCCATTCGTGTTCTCTTGGTTCGGGCAATTTCTAATAATGTGGCCCGGTTTTCCACATTTATAACAAACTACATTGGCATAACTTGCTCCGACACTACTTGCTCCGCCATTACTCGTTCCGACACCATTTGTTCCTTTCGTTCTATTAACCCCTGGTCCGTAGACCTCACACTTCGCCGCGCTATGACCATTTCTTTTACACTTGTTGCAAAATTTGGTGCAGAACCCCGAGTGATACTTTTCACACCTTTGGCATAGCTGCTTCTGATTGTTGTTGTTGTTGCGGTTATTATTGTTGTTGGGATGATTGTTGTAGTTGCTGTTGTTGTTGTTGTTGTTGTTGTTGGGCCGTTTGTTGTAGTTGCGATTGATGTTGCGATTGCTGGGATAATTGTTGCGATTATTGTTGTAATTGCTGTTGTTGTTGTATTGGTGATTCTTATCACCGTTTTCCTCCCACTTTCTTTTAACTTGCTTCACATTGGTCTCTTCAGCAGTCTGTTCTTTAATTCTTTCTTCAATCTGGTTCACTAGTTTGTGAGCCATTCTACATGCCTGTTGTATGGAGGCGGGCTCGTGTGAACTTATATCTTCTTGGATTCTTTCCGGTAATCCTTTCACAAATGCGTCAATCTTCTCTTCCTCATCTTCGAATGCTCCCGGACACAATAGGCACAATTCTGTGAATCGTCTTTCGTACGTGGTAATATCAAATCCTTGGGTTCGTAACCCTCTAAGTTCTGTCTTGAGCTTATTGACCTCGGTTCTGGGACGGTACTTCTCGTTCATCAAGTGCTTGAATGCTGACCACGGTAGTGCGTACGCATCGTCTTGTCCCACTTGCTCTAGATAGGTATTCCACCATGTTAACGCAGAACCTGTGAAGGTATGCGTAGCGTACTTCACTTTGTCCTCTTCAGTACACTTACTTATGGCAAACACCGATTCGACCTTCTCGGTCCACCGTTTCAATCCGATCGGTCCTTCGGTTCCATCAAATTCCAAAGGTTTGCAGGCAGTGAATTCTTTGTAGGTGCATCCTACACGATTTCCTGTACTGCTAGATCCAAGGTTATTGTTGGTATGTAGCGCAGACTATACTGCGGCTATGTTTGAAGCTAGAAAAGTACGGAATTCCTCTTCATTCATATTCACGGTGTGTCGAGTAGTCGGTGCCATTTCCTTTAAAATAGTCAAATGGAACAAGTTAATCATACAGAATATTAAGAGTAGTAAATAGTATTTCGTAGCATAATATGAACTCATTTATAAAAGCTTTTTCTTCATATTAGCGTTTTATAAGTTTAAATTCGGGTAGTACCTACCCGTTAAGTTCATACTTAGTAGCTAATATACAATTCAACTACTACAATTCTATATGAAAAATTGATTATAATAATATTTCGCGTTCAAACTTTTACACAATATTTTACAAACTTACAATACCGCTTATTTTACATATAGCATGAAATATAGCACACAATAAATTTGATACAAGATGGTTGTGAAGATAATTCTAGCTAGTACACAAGTCGTTCAGCAAAGGCAATAAAGACACATAATTCATACGTCCAGAAACAAGTCATGCATTCTGGTTTTACTAGGATTACTTCCCATCCTTGGTCTTGTGGAACATAACCGTTATGGCCGTTGATCAAAGGGACGAGGGTTACGTAATGTCCAACAGTCCCGTAACAATCTAAAAACCTCATTTCTTACCCCAATTACCGACTCCGTCACTTGTGGGAACGTTTTGTTTAATAGTTGTAGGCCGATGTTCTTGTTCTCACTTTGGTGAGAAGCGAACATTACTAATCCGTAAGCATACCATGCTTCTTTATGTTGCATGTTAGCCGCTTTTTCTAAATCACGAAGTCCAATATTCGGATATATTGAGTCAAAATAATTTCTTAACCCATTGCGTAAAATAGCATTTGGGTTCCCCGCAATATATGCGTCAAAGTAAACACATCGTAACTTATGGATTTCCCAATGTGATATCCCCCATCTTTCGAACGAAAGCCTTTTATAAACCAAGGCATTCTTGGAACGTTCTTCGAATGTCTTACAAACTGATCTCGCCTTAAATAGTTGTGCCGAAGAATTCTGATCGACTCTAGACAAGATTTTATCAATCATGTCTCCGGGTAGGTCTCTTAAAATATTGGGTTGTCTATCCATTTTGTGTTTTTATACTGTAAAATAGACAAGAGTTAGATTCATAAAAAAATACTTATTAATACAAGCAATTTTTACATATATCATAAAGCATAAGCACACTATATAACTTATATTACACCACACGAATACAACTATCTTATTCCGACTCGCTTGTTTCTTCTTCTTCGGTTTTGGTTCGTTTTGCCAAGTTTCTAGGGATATATGATGTTCCCCTAATACGAGCCGTCGTTATCCACATTGGTTTAGAAAAACCTGGTGGTTTAGAGGTTCCCGGGTCATTGTTACAACTTAAGGACTTCGGGGGTTGACGATACATATAAAGTTCATCGGGGTTGGAATTAGATTTCTCTATTTTTATGCTCTTTCCCTTATTATTTTCTTTTGCCTTTTTAAATTCAGTTGGGGTAATTTTTATAACATCATCGGAATTCTAGTCGGAATCCGATTCATCGGAGAATTGGTAATCCTCCCAATATTTTGCTTCCTTGGCGGAAACACCATTGACCATAATTAACCTTGGTCGGTTGGTTGAGGATTTTCTTTTACTTAATCGTTTTATTATTTCCCCCACCGGTTCTATTTCTTCATCCGGTTCCGATTCTTCTTCCGGTTCCGACTCTTCTTCCGGTTCCGACTCTTCATCCGGTTCCTCTTCGGGAACTTGTGAATCAGTCCACGAATCATTCCAATTTACATTTGACTCTTCATTATTATTAGGTGAGTCAATGGGACTTGTTCTAGAGGTAGACATCTATCACATAATATCAAACGCGTTAAGAGATTAATATATCACATAATATTCACATGTTAAAAATATATAGTTTCCAACAAAATTTGTTAAGCAATCATTTTTCAAGTAAACACAGTCGAAGTCCAGACTCACTAATGCATCCTAACAAACTAGATAAGACACACTAATGCAAAATTCTGGTTCTCTAAGACCAACGCTCGGATACCAACTGAAATGTCCCGTTCTTATTGATTAAAAACGTTCCATATTAATTGATTTCGTTGGGAGGTTTTGACCTCTATATGAGACGTTTTTCAAAGACTGCATTCATTTTAAAACAAACCATAACCTTTATTTCATCAATAAAGGTTTAAAAAGCTTTACGTAGATTATCAAATAATGATAATCTAAAATATCCTGTTTACACACGACCATTACATAATGGTTTACAATACAAATATGTTACAACAAAATAAGTTTCTTGAATGCAGTTTTTACACAATATCATACAAGCATGGACTCCAAATCTTGTCCTTATTTAAGTATGCGACAGCGGAAGCTCTTAATAATCACCTGAGAATAAACATGCTTAAAACGTCAACAAAAATGTTGGTGAGTTATAGGTTTAACCTATATATATCAAATCGTAACAATAGACCACAAGATTTCATATTTCAATACACATCCCATACATAGAGATAAAAATCATTCATATGGTGAACACCTGGTAACCGACATTAACAAGATGCATATATAAGAATATCCCCATCATTCCGGGACACCCTTCGGATATGACATAAATTTCGAAGTACTAAAGCATCCGGTACTTTGGATGGGGTTTGTTAGGCCCAATAGATCTATCTTTAGGATTCGCGTCAATTAGGGTGTCTGTTCCCTAATTCTTAGATTACCAGACTAAAAAGGGGCATATTCGGTTTAATAATTCAACCATAGAATGTAGTTTCGATTACTTGTGTCTATTTCGTAAAACAATTATAAAAGCAGTGCATGTATTCTCAGTCCCAAAAAATATATATTGCAAAAGCATTTAAAAAGGGAGCAAATGAAACTCACTTTCACAGATTTTTACTTCGTCGGGAAGTAAGACTTGGCCACTGGTTGATTCACGAACCTATAACAATATATACATATATATCAAAGTATGTTCAAAATATATTTACAACACTTTTAATATATTTTGATGTTTTAAGTTTATTAAGTCAGCTGTCCTCGTTAGTAACCTGCAACTAGTTGTCCACAGTTAGATGTACAGAAATAAATCGATAAATATTATCTTGAATCAATCCACGACCCAGTGTATACGTATCTCAGTATTGATCACAACTCAAACTATATATATTTTGGAATCAACCTCAACCCTGTATAGCTAACTCCAACATTCACATATAGAGTGTCTATGGTTGTTCCGAAATATATATAGATGTGTAGACATGATAGGTCGAAACATTGTATACGTGTCTATGGTATCTCAAGATTACATAATATACAATACAAGTTGATTAAGTTATGGTAGGAATAGATTTGTTACCAATTTTCACGTAGCTAAAATGAGAAAAATTATCCAATCTTGTTTTACCCATAACTTCTTCATTTTAAATCCGTTTTGAGTGAATCAAATTGCTATGGTTTCATATTGAACTCTATTTTATGAATCTAAATAGAAAAAATATAGGTTTATAGTCGAAAAAATAAGTTACAAGTCGTTTTTGTAAAGGTAGTCATTTCAGTCGAAAGAACGACGTCTAGATGACCATTTTAGAAAACATACTTCCACTTTGAGTTTAACCATAATTTTTGGATATAGTTTCATGTTCATAATAAAAATCATTTTCTCAGAATAACAACTTTTAAATCAAAGTTTATCATAGTTTTTAATTAACTAACCCAAAACAGCCCGTGGTGTTACTACGACGGCGTAAATCCGGTTTTACGGTGTTTTTCGTGTTTCCAGGTTTTAAATCATTAAGTTAGCATATCATATAGATATAGAACATGTGTTTAGTTGATTTTAAAAGTCAAGTTAGAAGGATTAACTTTTGTTTGTGAACAAGTTTAGAATTAACTAAACTATGTTCTAGTGATTACAAGTTTAAACCTTCGAATAAGATAGCTTTATATGTATGAATCGAATGATGTTATGAACATCATTACTACCTTAAGTTCCTTGGATAAACCTACTGGAAAAGAGAAAAATGGATCTAGCTTCAACGGATCCTTGGATGGCTCGAAGTTCTTGAAGCAGAATCATGACACGAAAACAAGTTCAAGTAAGATCATCACTCGAAATAAGATTGTTATAGTTATAGAAATTGAACCAAAGTTTGAATATGATTATTACCTTGTATTAGAATGATAACCTACTGTAAGAAACAAAGATTTCTTGAGGTTGGATGATCACCTTACAAGATTGGAAGTGAGCTAGCAAACTTGAAAGTATTCTTGATTTTATGTAACTAGAACTTGTAGAATATATGAAGAACACTTAGAACTTGAAGATAGAACTTGAGAGAGATCAATTAGATGAAGACAATTGAAGAATGAAAGTGTTTGTAGGTGTTTTTGGTCGTTGGTGTATGGATTAGATATAAAGGATATGTAATTATGTTTTCATGTAAATAAGTCATGAATGATTACTCATATTTTTGTAATTTTATGAGATATTTCATGCTAGTTGCCAAATGATGGTTCCCACATATGTTAGGTGACTCAAATGGGCTGCTAAGAGCTGATAATTGGGGTGTATATACCAATAGTACATACATCTAAAAGCTGTGTATTGTACGAGTACGAATACGGGTGCATACGAGTAGAATTGTTGATGAAACTGAACGAGGATGCAATTGTAAGCATTTTTGTTAAGTAGAAGTATTTTGATAAGTGTATTGAAGTCTTTCAAAAGTGTATAAATACATATTAAAACACTCCATGTATATACATTTTAACTGAGTCGTTAAGTCATCGTTAGTCGTTACATGTAAGTGTTGTTTTTAAACCTTTAGGTTAACGATCTTGTTAAATGTTGTTAACCCAATGTTTATAATATCAAATGAGATTTTAAATTATTATATTATAATGATATTATCATGTATGAATATCTCTTAATATGATATATATACATTAAATGTCTTTACAACGATAATCGTTACATATATGTCTCGTTTAAAAATCATTAAGTTAGTAGTCTTGTTTTTACATATGTAGTTCATTGTTAATATACTTAATGATATGTTTACTTATCATAGTATCATGTTAACTATATATATATCCATATATATATGTCATCATATAGTTTTTACAAGTTTTAACGTTCGTGAATCACCGGTCAACTTGGGTGGTCAATTGTCTATATGAAACATATTTTAATTAATCAAGTCTTAACAAGTTTGATTGCTTAACATGTTGGAAACATTTAATCATGTAAATATCAATCTCAATTAATATATATAAACATGGAAAAGTTCGGGTCACTACAAGTACCACATAATATTTACATATTAATTTTTAACCAACAAGGATAAGCAATAGTTTTCGAAATCAAACACGGTCAAAGTCCAGACTCACTAATGCATCCTAACATACTCGATAAGACACACTAATGCAAATTTTCTGGTTTTCTAAGACCAACGCTCTAATACCACCTGAAGCGTCCCGTTCATATCGAATATAAATGTCACGTACTCATTGGTGTCATTGCGAGGTATTGACCTCTATATGTGACATTTTTTAAAATCTGCATATGTTTTTATAATACAAACCATAACCTTTTTTATAATCGAAGGTTCAAACAACATAATAATGATTATCGTTTAGTGATAATCTTAGTTTTACAAACTTTACATTTGATAATAACAATACGATTTCCAACATATTTCAGATTACAAATCTTCCGATATGCAGTTTTATTTTTGACAAAAATATGCATACTCCAAATCTTGCTTAAATTCGGCATAATGCAGTGGAAGCTTTTAATTATCACCTGAGAATAAACGTGCTTAAAACGTCAACATAAAGTTGGTGAGATATAGGTTTAATGCTAGCAGCGTTATAAATATAGACCACAAGATTTAATATACATAAATGTTTTAATAAAAATATTCTAAGTGGTTGAGCACTTGATAACCATACTTAACATTTAATCAACGTCGCATATTCCCTTTATTATGAAATCTCACTACACCGTACCAAGTGTAGTCACCGAAACGAAGTACTGTGCAACCGTTGAATACTGGTCATCCAGTCCGGTTGGGGTTGTCAGGCCTGATAGATCTATCAACAGGATTCGCGTTTACAATACCGCATGTAAATAGTAGTTACCAAGTTACAAGGAAGTATGCCAGTGGTACAACTCAACGTAGAATATATATTTTTAATCACTTGTGTCCATAACGTAAATCATAAAATGCATGTATTCTCATCCCGAAATATTTAGAGTTTAAAAGTGGGACTATATACTCACTTTTGCCTTGAAGATATTTAACACGACTTGGTCTCCGATAGATATCACGAACCTAACCATATATATAATATATTAACATATTTTATTTTCAAATAATCGTTACATATATACTTATAATACTTTTAATATCTATTACTCCGTAGTTAGCAGTTCGATGTTAGTGGTCCACAATTAGTTGCTCAATAAAATAAATAAAGACCCCATCGTAGTCATATTGATCAGAATTAATCTAGACCCATGGTACCATGTTGTCAAATGACGTGTTGCGTACATAAGTACCGTGTTGTCAAATGACGTGTTGCGTATAATCATGAGGTCTTATAATTAATCTTCTCGTGTTGTTTACGGGTGGTCCTGAAATATATAAAATCAACTCATAAGTAAATATATATAAAATATCATATTAATTAGCAAAGATATGATTAGTTTAGTTTTACTCCAATTAATTTCGTAGCTAAACTAGCTTCGGATACCCAATTTTGTTTTAGCCGTAGTTTCTTTAATATAACTCCGTTTTTGTTGGTTCAACTTGCCACTTCCTTGGATCGAGTCATTATTTATGAATATGGACTGTAAATACCTTAGTTTGCATTCGAAATCACAGGTTATAGGTCAAACTTTGGTGAATCTTATGAAAGTGATCATTTTCGTTGTAAAAACAACACCTAGATGATCATTTTTACAAAAATACTTACACTTTGAGTTACACCATGAGATTTTTATATATTAACATATTCATAAGAAATATCATTTTTCCAGAATATAAACTTCCAATTCAAAGTTTAAGATGGTTTTTAATTATCCAACCCAAAACAGGCCCCGGTTGCACTCCGACAACGTAGATTCAGTTTTAAGGTGTTCTTTGTAAAAACAAGTTGTATATTGTTAAGTTAGCATATCCTTATGATATATTATAGGTCTTGAAGTGTTTTAAAAATTAAGTTAGAAGGATCTATTTAGTTTGCGAACAAGTTTGAAATCATTCAAACTATGTTCTTGTTGTTATGATTTGTATATTCTTAATAAGATAGTTATAATTGAACAAGATGATGAACAAAGGTTATACCTCAAGTATGATGAAGAAAGTTACTGAATAAACAAGATATGAACTTGTTCTTGATGACTTGGAAGATTAAGAAGTGAAATCATGAAAAGAAACAAAGGTTGTAAGTAAGTTTATATCTTGATTTAAGATATATAACTTACATGAATTGAATCAAAGTTTAAACATAGTTTTACCTTGATTATGAAGCTAAAAGATGGTGAAAATGCTTGGAGATTATCAAGTATGATGTTAGGAGTATTTTGAGAGAGAATTTGGAGTGTAAGTATGAGAAAATGGAATGGAAAAATGGGGTGAAATCATAAAAACAAATTTACTTGTTATATAGAAAAAAAAATCCTTAAGTTTATTTTTTAGCTCATAAGTCTTCCTAATTGATCCCACATGTTGTTGACTAACAATGGCTGCTAAGAGCAGATAATTGAGGTGTAATAATTGGTATTTATCAATAGTAAATACATCTAGAAGATGCGTATAATACAGGTACATATACGCTAAGTATACGTGTAGAAATCTTGAGGAAATGGAACGAGAATTCAAATATAACTATCTTTTGTGAATATACTTATGTTGTTTTATGTATTTAAGCCCTTTAAAAGTGATTAAATACGTATTTATATGATACTTGTATAAGCATTATAGATTATAGGTATATATATCAAAGAACGTTACGTATAGTTACCGTTTTGAAAACTTAAGTTAGTAGTCTCAAAGTATACTTATAACTCATTGTTATTAGTACACAATGAGATGTTAAACCATCCTTAGATCATGTTAAATATATATAAATACGCATATATACACAAACGTATAATTATCGTATGTTATATAGTTAGTGATATCATCGGTCAAATTGGACGGTCAAACGTTGTGTAAAACTCTTTTCAAAAACACAAAACTCAACAATTTGGATTGCTTATCATGTTGGTAATGTTTAATTTATGTAAATATTAATCTTATATGTATAAAACGATCAGAAAAATCTGGGTCGTTATACTAACTTTACGTTTATAACCCCCTGAAGGTACATTTGGCGAGTGCGTATATTTACGAAGTATTTGTAGTGACCCGAACTTTTCCATGTTTATATATATTAATTGAGATTGATATTTACATGATTAAATGTTTCCAACATGTTAAGCAATCAAACTTATTAAGACTTGATTAATTGAAATATGTTTCATATAGACAATTGACCACCCAAGTTGACCGGTGATTCACGAACGTTAAAACTTGTAAAAACTATATGATGACATATATATGGATATATATATAGTTAACATGATACTATGATAAGTAAACATATCATTAAGTATATTAACAATGAACTACATATGTAAAAACAAGACTACTAACTTAATGATTTTTAAACGAGACATATATGTAACGATTATCGTTGTAAAGACATTTAATATATATATATCATATTAAGAGATATTCATACATGATAATATCATGATAATATAATAATTTAAAATCTCATTTGATATTATAAACATTGGGTTAACAACATTTAACAAGATCGTTAACCTAAAGGTTTCAAAACAACACTTACATGTAACGACTAACGATGACTTAACGACTCAGTTAAAATGTATATACATGTAGTGTTTTAATATGTATTTATACACTTTTGAAAGACTTCAATACACTTATCAAAATACTTCTACTTAACAAAAATACTTACAATTACATCCTCGTTCAGTTTCATCAACAATTCTACTCGTATGCACCCGTATTCGTACTCGTACAATACACAGCTTTTAGATGTATGTACTATTGGTATATACACTCCAATGATCAGCTCTTAGCAGCCCATGTGAGTCACCTAACACATGTGGGAACCATCATTTGGCAACTAGCATGAAATATCTCATAAAATTACAAAAATATGAGTAATCATTCATGACTTATTTACATGAAAACAAAATTACATATCCTTTATATCTAATCCATACACCAACGACCAAAAACACCTACAAACACTTTCATTCTTCAATTTTCTTCATCTAATTGATCTCTCTCAAGTTCTATCTTCAAGTTCTAAGTGTTCTTCATATATTCTACAAGTTCTAGTTACATAAAATCAAGAATACTTTCAAGTTTGCTAGCTCACTTCCAATCTTGTAAGGTGATCATACAACCTCAAGAAATCTTTGTTTCTTACAGTAGGTTATCATTCTAATACAAGGTAATAATCATATTCAAACTTTGGTTCAATTTCTATAACTATAACAATCTTATTTCAAGTGATGATCTTACTTGAACTTGTTTTCGTGTCATGATTCTGCTTCAAGAACTTCGAGCCATCCAAGGATCCATTGAAGCTAGATCCATTTTTCTCTTTTCCAGTAAGTTTATCCAAGGAACTTAAGGTAGTAATGATGTTCATAACATCATTCGATTCATACATATAAAGCTATCTTATTCGAAGGTTTAAACTTGTAATCACTAGAACATAGTTTAGTTAATTCTAAACTTGTTCGCAAACAAAAGTTAATCCTTCTAACTTGACTTTTAAAATCAACTAAACACATGTTCTATATCTATATGATATGCTAACTTAATGATTTAAAACCTGGAAACACGAAAAACACCGTAAAACCGGATTTACGCCGTCATAGTAACACCGCGGGCTGTTTTGGGTTAGTTAATTAAAAACTATGATAAACTTTGATTTAAAAGTTGTTATTCTGAGAAAATGATTTTTATTATGAACATGAAACTATATCCAAAATTTATGGTTAAACTCAAAGTGGAAGTATGTTTTCTAAAATGGTCATCTAGACATCGTTCTTTCGACTGAAATGACTACCTTTACAAAAATGACTTGTAACTTATTTTTCCGACTATAAACCTATACTTTTTCTGTTTAGATTCATAAAATAGAGTTCAATATGAAACCATAGCAATTTGATTCACTCAAAACGGATTTAAAATGAAGAAGTTATGGGTAAAACAAGATTGGATAATTTTTCTCATTTTAGCTACGTGAAAATTTGTAACAAATCTATTCCAACCATAACTTAATCAACTTGTATTGTATATTATGTAATCTTGAGATACCATAGACACGTATACAATGTTTCGACCTATCATGTCGACACATCTATATATATTTCGGAACAACCATAGACACTCTATATGTGAATGTTGGAGTTAGCTATACAGGGTTGAGGTTGATTCCAAAATATATATAGTTTGAGTTGTGATCAATACTGAGATACGTATACACTGGGTCGTGGATTGATTCAAGATAATATTTATCGATTTATTTCTGTACATCTAACTGTGGACAACTAGTTGTAGGTTACTAACGAGGACAGCTGACTTAATAAACTTAAAACATCAAAATATATTAAAAGTGTTGTAAATATATTTTGAACATACTTTGATATATATGTATATATTGTTATAGGTTCGTGAATCAACCAGTGGCTAAGTCTTACTTCCCGACGAAGTAAAAATCTGTGAAAGTGAGTTATAGTCCCACTTTTAAAATCTAATATTTTTGGGATGAGAATACATGCAGGTTTTATAAATGATTTACAAAATAGACACAAGTACGTGAAACTACATTCTATGGTTGAATTATCGAAATCGAATATGCCCCTTTTTATTAAGTCTGGTAATCTAAGAATTAGGGAACAGACACCCTAATTGACGCGAATCCTAAAGATAGATCTATTGGGCCTAACAAACCCCATCCAAAGTACCAGATGCTTTAGTACTTCGAAATTTATATCATATCCGAAGGGTGTCCCGGAATGATGGGGATATTCTTATATATGCATCTTGTTAATGTCGGTTACCAGGTGTTCACCATATGAATGATTTTTATCTCTATGTATGGGATGTGTATTGAAATATGAAATCTTGTGGTCTATTATTATGATTTGATATATATAGGTTAAACCTATAATTCACCAACATTTTTGTTGACGTTTTAAGCATGTTTATTCTTAGGTGATTATTAAGAGCTTCCGCTGTCGCATACTTAAATAAGGACGATATTTGGAGTCCATGCTTGTATGATATTGTGTAAAAACTGCATTCAAGAAACTTATTTTGTTGTAACATATTTGTATTGTAAACCATTATGTAATGGTCGTGTGTAAACAGGATATTTTAGATTATCATTATTTGATAATCTACGTAAAGCTTTTTAAACCTTTATTGATGAAATAAAGGTTATGGTTTGTTTTAAAATGAATGCAGTCTTTGAAAAACGTCTCATATAGAGGTCAAAACCTCGCAACGAAATCAATTAATATGGAACGTTTTTAATCAATAAGAACGGGACATTTCAGTTGGTATCCGAGCGTTGGTCTTAGAGAACCAGAATTTTGCATTAGTGTGTCTTATCGAGTTTGTTAGGATGCATTAGTGAGTCTGAACTTCGACCGTGTTTACTTGAAAAATGATTGCTTAACAAATTTTGTTGGAAACTATATATTTTTAACATGTGAATATTATGTGATATATTAATCTCTTAACGCGTTTGATATTATGTGATAGATGTCTACCTCTAGAACAAGTCCCATTGACTCACCTAATAATAATGAAGAGTCAAATGTAAATTGGAATGATTCGTGGACTGATTCACAAGTTCCCGAAGAGGAACCAGAAGAAGAGTCGGAACCGGAAGAAGAATCGGAACCGGAAGAAGAATCGGAACCGGATGAAGAAATAGAACCGGTGGGGGAAATAATAAAACGGTTAAGTAAAAGAAAATCCTCAACCAACCGACCAAGGTTAATTATGGTCAATGGTGTTTCCGCCAAGGAAGCAAAATATTGGGAGGATTACCAATTCTCC
Source organism: Rutidosis leptorrhynchoides (assembly GCF_046630445.1). Lineage (NCBI taxonomy): Eukaryota > Viridiplantae > Streptophyta > Magnoliopsida > Asterales > Asteraceae > Rutidosis > Rutidosis leptorrhynchoides. The sequence continues at coordinate 336,956,671 of NC_092337.1, read as the reverse complement.
GATGAATCGGATTCCGACGAGAATTCCGATGATGTTATAGAAATTACCCCAACTGAATTTAAAAAGGCAAAAGAAAATAATAAGGGAAAGGGCATAAAAATAGAGAAATCTAATTCCAACCCCGATGAACTTTATATGTCGTCAACCCCCGAAGTCCTTAAGTTGTAACAATGACCCGGGAACCTCTAAACCACCATGTTTTTCTAAACCAATGTGGAAAACGACGGCTCGTATTAGGGGAACATCATATATCCCTAGAAACTTGGCAAAACGAACCAAAACCGAAGAAGAAGAAACAAGCGAGTCGGAATAAGATAGTTGTATTCGTGTGGTGTAATATATGTAATATAGTGTGCTTATGCTTTATGATATATGTAAAAATTGCTTGTATTAATAAGTATTTTTTTTTATGAATCTAACTCTTGTCTATTTTACAGTATAAAAACACAAAATGGATAGACATCCCAATATTTTAAGAGACCTACCCGGAGACATGATTGATGAAATCTTGTCTAGAGTCGGTCAGAATTCTTCGGCACAACTATTTAAGGCGAGATCAGTTTGTAAGACATTCGAAGAACGTTCCAAGAATGCCTTGGTTTATAAAAGGCTTTCGTTTGAAAGATGGGGGATATCACATTGGGAAATCCATAAGTTACGATGTGTTTACTTTGACGCATATATTGCGGGGAACCCAAATGCTATTTTACGCAATGGGTTAAGAAATTATTTTGACTCAATATATCCGAATATTGGACTTCGTGATTTAGAAAAAGCGGCTAACATGCAACATAAAGAAGCATGTTATGCTTACGGATTAGTAATGTTCGCTTCTCACCAAAGTGAGAACAAGAACATCGGGCTACAACTATTAAACAAAATGTTCCCACAAGTGACGGAGTCGGTAATTAGGGTAAGAAATGAGGTTTTTAGATTGTTACGGGACTGTTGGACATTACGTAACCCTCGTCCCTTTGACGACGTTACAACACGCTGTCTTATCAATGGCCATAACGGTTATGTTCCACAAGACCAAGGATGGGAAGTAATCCTAGTAAAACCAGAATGCATGACTTGTTTCTGGACGTATGAATTACGTGTCTTTATTGACTCTGCTGAACGACTTGTGTACTAGCTAGAATTATCTTCACAACCATCTTGTATCAAATTTATTGTGTGCTATATTTCATGCTATATGTAAAATAAGCGGTATTGTAAGTTTGTAAAATATTGTGTAAAAGTTTGAACGCGAAATATTATTATAATCAGTTTTTCATATAGAATTGTAGTAGTTGAATTGTATATTAGCTACTAAGTATGAACTTAACGGGTAGGTACTACCCGAATTTAAACTTATAAAACGCTAATATGAAGAAAAAGCTTTTATAAATGAGTTCATATTATGCTACGAAATACTATTAACTACTCTTAATATTCTGTATGATTAACTTGTTCCATTTGACTATTTTGAAGGAAATGGCACCGACTACTCGACACACCGTGAATATGAATGAAGAGGAATTCTGTACTTTTCTAGCTTCAAACATAGCCGCAGTACAGGCTGCGCTACATACCAACAATAACCTTGGATCTAGCAGCACAGGAAATTGTGTAGGATGCACCTACAAAGAATTCACTGCCTGCAAACCTTTGGAATTTGATGGAACCGAAGGACCGATCGGATTGAAACGGTGGACCGAGAAGGTCAAATCGGTGTTTGCCATAAGTAAGTGTACTGAATAGGACAAAGTAAAGTACGCTACGCATACCTTCACAGGTTCTGCGTTAACATGGTGGAATACCTATCTAGAGCAAGTGGGACAAGACGATGCGTACGCACTACCGTGGTCAGCATTCAAGCACTTGATGAACGAGAAGTACCGTCCCAGAACCGAGATCAATAAGCTCAAGACAGAACTTAGAGGGTTACGAACCCAAGGATTTGATATTACCACGTATGAAAGACGATTCACAGAATTGTGCCTATTGTGTCCGGGAGCATTCGAAGATGAGGAAGAGAAGATCGACGCGTTTGTGAAAGGATTACCGGAAAGAATCCAAGAAGATATAAGTTCACACGAGCCCGCCTCCATACAACAGGCATGTAGAATGGCTCACAAACTAGTGAACCAGATTGAAGAAAGAATTAAAGAACAGACTGCTGAAGAGGCCAATGTGAAGCAAGTCAAAAGAAAGTGGGAGGAAAACGGTGATAAGAATCACCAATACAACAACAACAGCAATTACAACAATAATCGCAACAATTATCCCAACAATCGCAACACCAATCACAACTACAACAAACGGTCCAACAACAACAACAACAACAACAACAGCAACTACAACAATCATCCCAACAACAATAATAACCGCAACAACAACAACAATCAGAAGCAGCTATGCCAAAGGTGTGAAAAGTATCACTCGGGGTTCTGCACCAAATTTTGCAACAAGTGTAAAAGAAATGGTCATAGCGCGGCGAAGTGTGAGGTTTACGGACCAGGGGTTAATAGAACGAAAGGAACAAATGGTGTCGGAACGAGTAATGGCGGAGTAAGTAGTGTCGGAGCAAGTTATGCCAATGTAGTTTGTTTTAAATGTGGAAAACCGGGCCACATTATTAGAAATTGCCCGAACCAGGAGAACACGAATGGACAAGGCCGCGGAAGAGTTTTCAATATTAATGCGGCAGAGGCACAGGAAGACCCGGAGCTTGTTACGGGTACGTTTCTTATTGACAATAAATCTGCTTACGTTTTATTTGATTCGGGTGCGGATAGAAGCTATATGAGTAGAGATTTTTGTGCTAAATTAAGTTGTCCATTGACGCCTTTGGATAGTAAATTTTTACTCGAATTAGCAAATGGTAAATTAATTTCAGCAGATAATATATGTCGGAATCGAGAAATTAAACTGGTTAGCGAAACATTTAAGATTGATTTGATACCAGTAGAGTTAGGGAGTTTTGATGTGATAATCGGTATGGACTGGTTGAAAGAAGTGAAAGCAGAGATCGTTTGTTACAAAAATGCAATTCGCATTATACGAGAAAAAGGAAAACCCTTAATGGTGTACGGAGAAAAGGGCAACACGAAGCTACATCTTATTAGTAATTTGAAGGCACAAAAACTAATAAGAAAAGGTTGCTATGCTGTTCTAGCACACGTCGAGAAAGTACAAACTGAAGAAAAGAGCATCAATGATGTTCCCGTCGTAAAAGAATTTCCCGATGTATTTCCGAAAGAATTACCGGGATTACCCCCACATCGATCCGTTGAATTTCAAATAGATCTTGTACCAGGAGCTGCACCAATAGCTCGTGCTCCTTACAGACTCGCACCCAGCGAGATGAAAGAACTGCAAAGCCAATTACAAGAACTTTTAGAGCGTGGTTTCATTCGACCAAGCACATCACCGTGGGGAGCTCCTGTTTTGTTTGTCAAGAAGAAAGATGGTACATTCAGGTTGTGTATCGACTACCGAGACTTGAACAAACTTACCATCAAGAACCGCTACCCACTACCGAGAATCGACGACTTATTTGATCAACTACAAGGCTCGTCTATTTATTCAAAGATTGACTTACGTTCCAGGTATCATCAAATGCGGGTGAAAGAAGATGATATTCCAAAGACTGCTTTCAGAACACGTTACGGTCATTACGAGTTTATGGTCATGCCGTTTGGTTTAACTAATGCACCAGCTGTGTTCATGGACCTTATGAACCGAGTGTGTGGACCATACCTTGACAAGTTTGTCATTGTTTTCATTGATGACATACTTATTTACTCAAAGAATGACCAAGAACACGGTGAATATTTGAGAAAGGTGTTAGAAGTATTGAGGAAGGAAGAATTGTATGCTAAGTTTTCAAAGTGTGCATTTTGGTTGGAAGAAGTTCAATTCCTCGGTCACATAGTGAACAAAGAAGGTATTAAGGTGGATCCGGCAAAGATAGAAACTGTTGAAAAGTGGGAAACCCCGAAAACTCTGAAACACATACGCCAGTTTTTAGGACTAGCTGGTTACTACAGAAGGTTCATCCAAGACTTTTCCAGAATATCAAAACCCTTGACTGCATTAACGCATAAAGGGAAGAAATTTGAATGGAATGATGAACAAGAGAAAGCGTTTCAGTTATTGAAGAAAAAGCTAACTACGGCACCTATATTGTCATTGCCTGAAGGGAATGATGATTTTGTGATTTATTGTGACGCATCAAAGCAAGGTCTCAGTTGTGTATTAATGCAACGAACAAAGGTGATTGCTTATGCGTCTAGACAATTGAAGATTCACGAACAAAATTATACGACGCATGATTTGGAATTAGGCGCGGTTGTTTTTGCATTAAAGACTTGGAGGCACTACTTATATGGGGTCAAAAGTATTATATATACCGACCACAAAAGTCTTCAACACATATTTAATCAAAAACAACTGAATATGAGGCAGCGTAGGTGGATTGAATTGTTGAATGATTACGACTTTGAGATTCGTTACCACCCGGGGAAGGCAAATGTGGTAGCCGATGCCTTGAGCAGGAAGGACAGAGAACCCATTCGGGTAAAATCTATGAATATAATGATTCATAATAACCTTACTACCCAAATAAAGGAGGCGCAACAAGGAGTTTTAAAAGAAGGAAATTTAAAGGATGAAATACCCAAAGGATCGGAGCAGCATCCTAATATTCGGGAAGACGGAACCCGGTATAGGGCTGAAAGGATTTGGGTACCAAAATTTGGAGATATGAGAGAAATGGTACTTAGAGAAGCTCATAAAACCAGATACTCAATACATCCTGGAACGGGCAAGATGTACAAGGATCTCAAGAAACATTTTTGGTGGCCGGGTATGAAAGCCGATGTTGCTAAATACGTAGGAGAATGTTTGACGTGTTCTAAGGTCAAAGCTGAGCATCAGTAACCATCAGGTCTACTTCAACAACCCGAAATCCCTGAATGGAAATGGGAAAACATTACCATGGATTTCATTACTAAATTGCCAAGGACTGCAAGTGGTTTTGATACTATTTGGGTAATAGTTGATCGTCTCACCAAATCAGCACACTTCCTGCCAATAAGAGAAGATGACAAGATGGAGAAGTTAGCACGACTGTATTTGAAGGAAGTCATCTCCAGACATGGAATACCAATCTCTATTATCTCTGATAGGGACGGCAGATTTATTTCAAGATTCTGGCAGACATTACAGCAAGCATTAGGAACTCGTCTAGATATGAGTACTGCCTATCATCCACAAACTGATGGGCAGAGCGAAAGGACGATACAAACTCTTGAAGACATGCTACGAGCATGTGTTATTGATTTCGGAAACAGTTGGGATCGACATCTACCGTTAGCAGAATTTTCCTACAACAACAGCTACCATTCAAGCATTGAGATGGTGCCGTTTGAAGCACTTTATGGTAGAAAGTGCAGGTCTCCGATTTGTTGGAGTGAAGTGGGGGATAGACAGATTACGGGTCCGGAGATTATACAAGAAACTACCGAGAAGATCATCCAAATTCAACAACGGTTGAAAACTGCCCAAAGTCGACAAAAGAGCTACGCTGACATTAAAAGAAAAGATATAGAATTTGAAATTGGAGAGATGGTCATGCTTAAAGTTGCACCTTGGAAAGGCGTTGTTCGATTTGGTAAACGAGGGAAATTAAATCCAAGGTATATTGGACCATTCAAGATTATTGATCGTGTCGGACCAGTAGCTTACCGACTTGAGTTACCTCAACAACTCGCGGCTGTACATAATACTTTCCACGTCTCGAATTTGAAGAAATGTTTTGCTAAAGAAGATCTCACTATTCTGTTAGATGAAATCCAAATCAACGAAAAACTCCAATTCATCGAAGAACCCGTCGAAATAATGGATCGTGAGGTTAAAAGACTTAAGCAAAACAAGATACCAATTGTTAAGGTTTGATGGAATGCTCGTAGAGGACCCGAGTTCACCTGGGAGTGTGAAGATCAGATGAATAAGAAATACCCGCATCTATTTCTAGAAGATTCGTCAACACCTTCAACAGCTTAAAATTTCGGGACGAAATTTATTTAACGGGTAGGTACTGTAGTGACCCGAACTTTTCCATGTTTATATATATTAATTGAGATTGATATTTACATGATTAAATGTTTCCAACATGTTAAGCAATCAAACTTGTTAAGACTTGATTAATTGAAATATGTTTCATATAGACAATTGACCACCCAAGTTGACCGGTGATTCACGAACGTTAAAACTTGTAAAAACTATATGATGACATATATATGGATATATATATATAGTTAACATGATACTATGATAAGTAAACATATCATTAAGTATATTAACAATGAACTACATATGTAAAAACAAGACTACTAACTTAATGATTTTTAAACGAGACATATATGTAACGATTATCGTTGTAAAGACATTTAATGTATATATATCATATTAAGAGATATTCATACATGATAATATCATGATAATATAATAATTTAAAATATCATTTGATATTATAAACATTGGGTTAACAACATTTAACAAGATCGTTAACCTAAAGGTTTCAAAACAACACTTACATGTAACGACTAACGATGACTTAACGACTCAGTTAAAATGTATATACATGTAGTGTTTTAATATGTATTTATACACTTTTGAAAGACTTCAATACACTTATCAAAATACTTCTACTTAACAAAAATGCTTACAATTACATCCTCGTTCAGTTTCATCAACAATTCTACTCGTATGCACCTATATTCGTACTCGTACAATACACAGCTTTTAGATGTATGTACTATTGGTATATACACTCCAATGATCAGCTCTTAGCAGTCCATGTGAGTCACCTAACACATGTGGGAACCATCATTTGGCAACTAGCATGAAATATCTCATAAAATTACAAAAATATGAGTAATCATTCATGACTTATTTACATGAAAACAAAATTACATATCCTTTATATCTAATCCATACACCAACGACCAAAAACACCTACAAACACTTTCATTCTTCAATTTTCTTCATCTAATTGATCTCTCTCAAGTTCTATCTTCAAGTTCTAAGTGTTCTTCATATATTCTACAAGTTCTAGTTACATAAAATCAAGAATACTTTCAAGTTTGCTAGCTCACTTCCAATCTTGTAAGGTGATCATACAACCTCTAGAAATCTTTGTTTCTTACAGTAGGTTATCATTCTAATACAAGGTAATAATGATATTCAAACTTTGGTTCAATTTCTATAACTATAGCAATCTTATTTCAAGTGATGATCTTACTTGAACTTGTTTTCGTGTCATGATTCTGCTTCAAGAACTTCGAGCCATCCAAGGATCCATTGAAGCTAGATCCATTTTTCTCTTTTCCAGTAGGTTTATCCAAGGAACTTAAGGTAGTAATGATGTTCATAACATCATTCGATTCATACATATAAAGCTATCTTATTCGAAGGTTTAAACTTGTAATCACTAGAACATAGTTTAGTTAATTCTAAACTTGTTCGCAAACAAAAGTTAATCCTTCTAACTTGACTTTTAAAATCAACTAAACACATGTTATATATCTATATGATATGCTAACTTAATGATTTAAAACCTGGAAACACGAAAAACACCGTAAAACCGGATTTACGCCGTCGTAGTAACACCGCGGGCTGTTTTGGGTTAGTTAATTAAAAACTATGATAAACTTTGATTTAAAAGTTGTTATTCTGAGAAAATGATTTTTATTATGAACATGAAACTATATCCAAAAATTATGGTTAAACTCAAAGTGGAAGTATGTTTTCTAAAATGGTCATCTAGACATCGTTCTTTCGACTGAAATGACTACCTTTACAAAAACGACTTGTAACTTATTTTTCCGACTAAAAACCTATACTTTTTCTGTTTAGATTCATAAAATAGAGTTCAATATGAAACCATAACAATTTGATTCACTCAAAACGGATTTAAAATGAAGAAGTTATGGGTAAAACAAGATTGGATAATTTTTCTCATTTTAGCTACGTGAAAATTTGTAACAAATCTATTCCAACCATAACTTAATCAACTTGTATTGTATATTATGTAATCTTGAGATACCATAGACACGTATACAATGTTTCGACCTATCATGTCGACACATCTATATATATTTCGGAACAACCATAGACACTCTATATGTGAATGTTGGAGTTAGCTATACAGGGTTGAGGTTGATTCCAAAATATATATAGTTTGAGTTGTGATCAATACTGAGATACATATACACTGGGTCGTGGATTGATTCAAGATAATATTTATCGATTTATTTCTGTACATCTAACTGTGGACAACTAGTTGTAGGTTACTAACGAGGACAGCTGACTTAATAAACTTAAAACATCAAAATATATTAAAAGTGTTGTAAATATATTTTGAACATACTTTGATATATATGTATATATTGTTATAGGTTCGTGAATCAACCAGTGGTCAAGTCTTACTTCCCGACGAAGTAAAAATCTGTGAAAGTGAGTTATAGTCCCACTTTTAAAATCTAATATTTTTGAGATGAGAATACATGCAGGTTTTATAAATTATTTACAAAATAGACACAAGTACGTGAAACTACATTCTATGGTTGAATTATCGAAATCGAATATGCCCCTTTTTATTAAGTCTGGTAATCTAAGAATTAGGGAACAGACACCCTAATTGAGGCGAATCCTAAAGATAGATCTATTGGGCCTAACAAACCCCATCCAAAGTACCAGATGCTTTAGTACTTCGAAATTTATATCATATCCGAAGGGTGTCCCGGAATGATGGGGATATTCTTATATATGCATCTTGTTAATGTCGGTTACCAGGTGTTCACCATATGAATGATTTTTATCTCTATGTATGGGATGTGTATTGAAATATGAAATCTTGTGGTCTATTATTATGATTTGATATATATAGGTTAAACCTATAACTCACCAACATTTTTGTTGACGTTTTAAGCATGTTTATTCTCAGGTGATTATTAAGAGCTTCCGCTGTCGCATACTTAAATAAGGACGATATTTGGAGTCCATGCTTGTATGATATTGTGTAAAAACTGCATTCAAGAAACTTATTTTTTTGTAACATATTTGTATTGTAAACCATTATGTAATGGTCGTGTGTAAACAGGATATTTTAGATTATCATTATTTGATAATCTACGTAAAGCTTTTTAAACCTTTATTGATGAAATAAAGGTTATGGTTTGTTTTAAAATGAATGCAGTCTTTGAAAAACGTCTCATATAGAGGTCAAAACCTCGCAACGAAATCAATTAATATGGAACGTTTTTAATCAATAAGAACGGGACATTTCAGTATTAAACACCCGTTAAATGCTAGTGCTACTAGCCCGAGTGGGGATGTCAAACCCTATGGATCCATATCTAAGATTCGCGTTCACCGGTTCAAAGACCAATGACTAAACGTTACCGAGCTAAGGGGAAAGTTTATGCCATTGTATAACCCACACATATATAAAGTTTAAGTACTCGTGCCTAGTCTGTAAAACGTAACATGCGCATGTATTCTCAGTTCCCAAAATAGTTAAAGTAAAAAGGGATGCTATAACTCACAGTGAAAAAGTAGTAGTAAAGTTTACTCGGGAAAAGTAAGCAAGTACGTTTGTCCAAAAGGTTCTCAACCTAAGTCAAAAGTTACTAAGTCAGTAAATCGTCCCAATAGGTTTAAATGTATGTAAATTAGTTCTTAAGTATCATCATCATTCATCATCAAACAAAAAGGATAAAGTAAGTTTCATTCTAGAGAAGAGTTTAAAACAAAGGCTGACTTCGATCAGTCGCCACGGAATCTATACAAACTGAATTGAGGTGGTACCAGTGGCCATGGCTCCATATATGAGTCCTTTAGCTTCTGTAAAAATTCCAGAACCAAACTCGTCTTCGTTAGACCGTGCCGAAGGTTTAAGTGCGAGTAGGTCAGAATTTTCAGCACAACGTTAAAAGGACATAGTGACGTTTGGAGGGCCATAGATCCTAAACCGTAACTCGGATTAAGACGAGTCTTAAATGAAAAGTTATCTAATCGAATAGAGGTAAATGAAAACAAACTTTACAGTAGCCCAGGTATTCTGATCAGACCCGAAAAACAGTAGGTTTAGTGTTCCGGTGGGTTCTTGGTGCTCGATGCTCATCACGGTTCTCATCCTTGATGCATATAGCTTCAAGTGCACAACTCGTTGATGTGTTTGCATCATCTTTACCAAGTTTTGACCATCATAACACAAGTGTAATTCTAAGATAATTAGCACAACTCAATTAAGTGTTGCAAGTAGTTTGATGAACCAAAGTTACATCAAGATCTTAGATCCGATACATACATGAACTCTAAAAGTAATATTAAGCTACAAACTTGAAAGTAAACTAAATAATCAAGATCTTAAGTTGTAGAACATAGTTCTTAGTTAGATCTTGAAGATCCAAGACCCAAAAGTCTAGATCTAAGGTTACTAAGTTAAATCCTAAGTCATAAGACATGAATCTTTACTTTAATGAAACCATAAGTTATGAAATTTAGATTCTCATCTTGTAAAGTGTATGTAAGCTTACAAGCTCTTGTTTACAATAAAATAAGAAGACCATAAGCTATAGAAACTTAGATCCAACACAAGTATATGAAGTTATAACTAAAAAGTTATACTTCCATGTTCTTGAACTTACAAAGTTAACTTTTAGTTTCAAGAAATATGAGATCAAGATTAACTAGTAATACTTGACCAAATTAACAACATTTCAACTTTAAAATACATAAAATGAAGAAATAAATTAAATCTACAAGTAACAAGTTCATGGTTGTTCATACTTTAAAGATTCAAGCCAAGACTTTGATCTTTAAGAAAGTAAACCTTAAGTTTACAAACATGAATACAAGTAATGATTTTACAACTCTTGAACTTTCTTTCTTTGAAACATTAAGTGTAGAACCATAACTAGAAAGCTTAGGTCCTTGTATGTTCTTGTATGAACAAGATAAAATGAAGAACAAACTAGAAAGTTTGATTCTTACAACTATTAAGTAACAACTACATACAACAAGTAAGTAAACCACAACAAAGAACAAGTAACTTAAACAAGCAAAAGATGATGATGATGAGAGTGTAGGCTACGGTTTTGGACAAGAGAAAGGAAGAAGAAAAGTTCTTGTTACTTACAATTTTAGAGATAAAAGATGAGATAAAAATGAGTGTGTAAGTATGTGTGTGTAAAAGTGAAAGGATACTAGTGAATGCAAGTAATTAAGTAATACAAAAAAAAAAGATTTTAAACTCCCTCACACTCCATGTGAGGCCGACGGTTTTCAACAAAAGGGGGGAAGGGAAAAACCCACTAGTTACATGCATGTATTGGTGAAGATGATATCTAAGAATGGTAATGAAGTAAGTTTGCATGGGAAAGATGTGTAATTGTATAAGTAACTAGTCTCCTTACAAGGTAATTAATCTAGTTAAGCCTTAAATGTAATACTTACATGAAAGATGGGTTAAATAGTCCATTAAGTGTGTAGGGTGGGCTTCTAAGTCCATTAACACAAGCCCAAGTCCAAATAAGTAATAATCTAAATAAAAGCCTAAGTAATTAACTAGTAATCTTAGTTAATTAAAAATGATTAATAATAATTAACCATGTATGTAAATAATATCCAGAATATTATTCGTGAAAAGTTCATGTGTCACAAAGACGTGTCGGGTAATTAAAAGTCATGTACGGTAACAAGTAAATGTAATAAAATACATTCATTAACACGTAAGCATTAATAATAAACATTATTAATTAAAGGTTGGAAAAATCCAGGGTCGTTACATTACCCACCTGTTAAAGAAAATTTCATCCCGAAATTTTAAGCCGAGGTAGATGGAGGATTCGGGAAAAGGTGAGGATACTTCCGCATCATTTGATCCTCTCATTCCTAAGTAAACTCAGGTCCTCGTTTGGAATTCCATCATACTCGGATGATCGGAATCTTGTTGTGTTTCAAAGTTTTGACCTCACGGTCCATAATCTCGACAGGCTCTTCCACAAAGTGGAGTTTGTCGTAAATTGTAAGTTCTTCCAAAGGTATAACATGTTTCGGTTCAACAAGACACATCTTCAAATTTGATACATGAAAGGTAGGATGAACGGAGCTCAATTGAGTTGGAAGATCCAAACGGTAAGCAACGGGTCCAATACGTTCCAAGATTTCAAAAGGACCAATGTATCGTGGGTTTAACTTTCCACATTTTCCAAAACGGATTACACCTTTCCAAGGTGCAACCTTCAACATTACACGGTCACCCACATTCAAAGTCTTTACGTTTGAGGTCTGCATAACTCTTTTGACGATCACGGGAAGTCTTAAGTCTCGCTTGAATTTGAGCAATCTTCTCCGTTATTTCATGGACTACCTCAGGTCTGGTGATTTGCTTTTCTCCGACATCGGCCCAACAAATAAGAGAACGGCATTTGCGACCATACACGCTTCAAAAGGTGCGGCATTAATACTCGAATGATAACTGTTGTTGTAAGAGAATTTGGCTAGCGGAAAATGCCTTTCCCAGGCCTTTCCAAAATCAATGAAAATGCACGCAACATGTCTTCTAGAGTCTGAATCGTGCACTCGCTTTGCCCGTCGGTCTGTGGATGATACGCGGTACTCATGTCGAGACGAGTCCCCAAGGCTTCTTGCAAAGAACGCCAAAATCTGGAAGCAAAATGGGGATCGCGATCTGAGATGATCGATAAAGGTACACCATGACGAGATACAACCTCCTTGATGTATAGTTGAGCAAGTCTCTCCATCGTATCCGTTTCCTTCATAGCTAGGAAGTGTGCAGATTGTTGAAGTAGTCCAGAGGTAGCTTAGTAATGAAATCCATTGTTATCCTTTACCATTTCCATTGCGGGATTTCCGATTGTTGAAGTAGTCCAGAGGGCCTCTGATGCTCGGCCTTAACTTTCGAGCAAGTTAAAAATTTCCCAACATAAGTTGCAACATCCTTCTTAAGATTCGGCCACCAGTACTGTTCCTTAAGATCGTGGTACATTTTGCCCGCTCCAGGGTGAATGGAATATCTCGGCTTGTGGGCTTCATCTAGTATAAGGTTCCGTAGATCTCCGTAAAGAGGTACCCAAATCCTTCCGGCAAAATATCAAAGTCCAGTCTCCTTAACCTCGAATCGAGAGACGAGTATGTTCAAGTGTTCATGAGATATATTCTCTTCCTTAAGAACCTCATCTTGGGCTGCTTGGATCTGGCTATTGAGGTTCGAATGAATGGTGATGTTCAGTGCCCGAACACGAAGAGGTGCCATCCTCTCCTTTCGGCTCAAAGCGTCAGCTACAACATTGGCCTTGCCAGGGTGATAACGAAGTTCACAATCATAGTCATTCAGCATCTCGATCCATTGACGCTGTCTCATATTCAGTTGCTTCTGATCGAAGATGTGTTGGAGGCTCTTATGATTGGTGAAAATAGTGCTCTTAGTTCCATACAAATAGTGTCTCCACAATTTGAGCGCAAAGACAACAGCTCCAAGTTCAAGATCGTGGGTAGTGTAATTTTGCTCGTGAATCTTCAGTTGTCGAGAGGCATAAGTGATAACCTTTGTTCATTGCATCAGTACACAACCAAAACCACTTTTCGAAGCATCGCAATAAACGACGAAATCGTCACTGCCTTCAGGAAGTAATAAGATAGGTGCGGTGGTTAACTTCTTTTTCAAGGTTTGAAATGCAGATTCCTGTTCGGGTTCCCAAATGAACTTCTTCCCTTTGTGAGTCAGCGCGATCAAAGGACGCGCAATCAGAGAGAAACCTTCAATAAATCTTCGGTAGTAACCGGCGAGACCTAAAAATTGACGGATATGAGTTGGAGTAGTGGGGGTTTCCCACTTGCTGATAGCTTCGATCTTTGCGGGATCAACCTTGATACCTTGATCACTCACAACGTGACCCAGAAATTGGACTTCCTTCAACCAAAATTCACACTTGGAGAATTTGGCGTAAAGTTGCTCTTGTCTCAAGAGTTCCAACACTAGACGAAGATGTTGCTCATGTTCTTCTTCACTTTTGGAGTAGACGAGGATATCATCTATGAAGACGATAACGAACTTATCTAGGTATGGCTTGCAGACACGATTCATGAGATCCATGAACACGGCAGGTGCGTTGGTTAAACTGAATGACATCACGAGAAACTCATAATGACTATAACGAGTTCTGAATGCAGTCTTCATCACATCGCTCTCTTTCACCCCCAACTGGTGATAACCAGATCGCAAATTGATCTTAGAGTAAATGCTTGATCCTTGTAGCTGATAAAAAAGATCGTCAATTCGGGGAAGAGGATACCAATTCTTGATTGTCAATTTGTTGAGTTTACGGTAGTCGATACACATGCGGAATGATCCGTCCTTCTTCTTCACAAATAGAATAGGTGCACCCCAAGGTGAGAAACTTGGTTGGATAAATCCACGGTCTAGCAGTTCTTGTAATTGGCTCTGCAACTCTTGCATTTCAGAAGGTGTGAGTCGATAAGGCGCGCGAGCTACAAGTGCAGCTCCTGGCACTAAATCGATCTGAAACTCTACTGCTCTCAGTGGCGGTAATCTAGGAAATTCTTCCGAAAAGACATCGAAAAATCGTTCACAATTCGTACGTCATCCACACTCTTCACCTCGGTTCCTAATGTTTTCACATTTGCCAAAACAGCAAGACGTCCTTTCTTCATGATCTTCTGTGCTTTCATGCAACTAATGAGATTCAGTTTCGAGCTACATCTCTCTCCGTAAATAATCAATGGCGCACCATTTCCGTGCGGTATACGAAGAGCTTTATCTCCACAGATAATGTCAGCCCTTATCTTGGTCAACCAGTCCATACCGATAATAACGTTAAAGCTTCCTAACTTAATGGGTATCAAGTCAATCTCGAAATCCACACCAGCTATGTTGATAATAGCTCCTCGGCTAATTTGGTCAACTTTCTCAAGTTTCCCGTTGGCTACCTCTACAAGCATACTCTCCTTTAAAGGAACTAACGACCAATTTATCTTATCGCAAAAGTGTCTACATACATAACTTCTATCGGCACCAGTATCAAATAGGACAGAAGCTAATAGATTGTTGATAGTGAATATACCTGTCACCAAGTCGGGGTTCTCACGAGCATCCCTTGCATTTACATTGAAAGCTCATCCACGCAGTGTTCCGCCGTCCTTTCGCTTGTTGGGACACTCATTTCTGAAGTGGCCCGTCTGTCCGCATTTGATGTTAAGCGAGGTGTATATGAAATAGCTTATAATTTTACTAGGAAAAACTATTAAATACGATACAATTTTACACAAGATATTTATTTATTTATAGAATGGATATACTTAAACCTTGCTACAACACTTATAGGCAGTGTACCTAATCGTACAGTAGTGTAGTTTTTAGTAAGTCCGGTTCGTTCCACAGGGAAAATCTTTAAACAAAGCTTAACGCTATATTAGTTTAAATTTATAAAAATACAAATATATATATATATATATAAGTAATATTATTATTATAAAGGGAGTTTTTACCGTTTAATGACCAGTTTGTCGATTTTAAAACTTTAGTCGCAGTTAAAACCAAAATTAAAAATAAATACAAGACTTAATGTAAAGTAAATAACGATAATGAAATTGCGATAAATAAAAGTGCGATAAAATAAACTTGCGATAATTAAAAAGTACGATAATTAAAAGTGCAATTAAATACAAAAACAATAAATAAAAGTGCGATAATTAGAAGTGCAATTAAATATAAAATAAAGGAAATTAAGTATGAAATAAAAGAATTATGCTTATTTAAACTTCCGTAATCATGATGTTTGACGTGTTGATTTTAGTTTTATGCCCATGGGTTAATTGTCCTTTGTCCTGGATTATTTAATATGTCCGTCTGGTTTTTGTCCATAACAGTCCATCAGTCATAAATATAAAGTGCGAGTGTCCTCGTCAAATTATCCTTATACCCGAAGTTAAATATTCCAACTAATTGGAGACTTAAACTGTAACAAGGTTTTAATACTTTGTTTAATAATTACACCAGGATGTCGACTGCGTGTAACCCAAGGTTTTAATACTTTGTTATCAATTATGCCAAGTGTCCTTGTACATAATTTCACCCCTGTTTTAATAATTCTAGTGGTTATTAATCCATTCCCGTGTCCGGTTAAATGAACGATTATTCGTACATATAAATACCCTGCCCATCGTATCCGATCGAGTGTATATGGTTATTTATAGGGACGTCCAATTGTAAATCTTTATATTAACATTAACAAATTATCATTTAGTTAAACAAATATAAAGCCCATTAATAGCCCATAGTCTAATTTCCACAAGTGTCGTTCTTTTGTCCAAACCCCAATTATGGTACAAAGCCCAATTACCCAATTTTAGTAATTAGCCCAACATCATGATTACTTTGATTTAAATAAGCATAATAATAACTTAGCTACGAGACATTAAATTAAAAAGGTTGAACATAACTTACAATGATTAAAAATAGCGTAGCGTTACACGGACAGAATTTCGACTTACACCCTTACAACATTCGCTAACATACCCTTATTATTAGAAATTAAAATTAAAATTAAAATTAAAATATAAATATATATAATTTACGTATGATGAAGAAGGAAAAAGATGTGTTTTGATGTTCACCAAGCTGTGAATCTTATAGGCATGTGGGCTGGAAAAGTGGCTCATGCGATCGCATGAGCTTTACCCTTCAAGGCCATGCGATCGCATGGCCAGCTAGAGAGGCTCACATGCCTTTGTTTTTTCTGCCGACGGTTTTTAATAATATAATATATAATATATAAATAATTATAAGAATTATTTAAATATTATATTATATTTATGTGCATAGTTGACTTGTAATTTTTAGTCCGTTGCGTCGAGCGTTGAGAGTTGACTCTGGTCCCGGTTCCGGATTTTCGAACGTCCTTGCGTATAATTTAATATCTTGTACTTTGCGTTTCACGTCTTGTACTCTTGTAATTTTGAGACGTTTCTCATCAATAATTTGAACCTCTTTGATTGTACTTTGTACTTTTGAGCTTTTTGGTCGTTTGCGTCTTTAATTCGTCGAATCTGTCTTTTGTCTTCACCTTTTATTATTTAAACGAATATCACTTGTAAATAGAACAATTGCAACTAAAAGCTTGTCTTTCTTGAGGAATAATGCTATGAAATATATGTTCGTTTTTAGCATTATTAAATATTCCCACACTTGAGCATTGCTTGTCCTCAAGCAATATAGTCTTGAAATACTAGAATCACTTCTTTATTCTTCATACTTTGTACATCAGTGATTTCAATACGGCGGTATAAACAATGGTAGTAACGATGTGGTTTACAGTCCCACATGACTATAAAATTTAGATCCATTAAGGAAATTGGATCTTTATGAAAACATTTGATCTTTTTGAAAATTAAATCTAGCTTTTACCCTAGATAAGTTTTCCGGAATAACCCTTCACCGGTGTTTGCAAAAAAAATTTGTGGGTTTGGTGGGTTTCAGATTTGAAAATTTTAGCTCAAAACTTGCGGTTTTGTGTCACCCACTTGCTAACCTTGTATTGGGAAAGCAACACGTCCAGTTTACTTGTTCCGAATATTACCTTTCGGTAAACTACCGTCCGGTTGTAAAGGAAAGCGTGGAACAAGCAACTGTTAAGGCAATGTCCCCTGACATGCTTTTAATTATGGTATATAACGTGTCGGACGCAATTACTATCCTTTGTAGGAGCAATAGTAAAGCTCACCCTAATAATTTTTTCGGTCTGGCACAAGGTCCTGTCTTTGACCATGCTATGCAACCACCGTTCTTACGGTTGACACCCGATTTGGTTCAGATGACCTAATGAATTCCAGGTGAATTCCTAGGATTTTACGTTCAATGGTAATGAACGCATTGAAAATGGGTTTTCAGAAAACAAATCGGTTTGTAATTTTGATCAAAATATTTTCTCGTTTAAGCTCGAGTTTAGATATCATTGAATTCCATGAGTTTGTAATTCTCAATCTTTAAGGTCAATCTCTAGGATTGAGTAATATCAGGCTTAAAAGCTGATTTTTGATCTTTTAAGGAGATTATCCTTTCTGGAGATCTGATTCATTAGTCTTATCAAGCTAATTTGCACGGTGCCCTCCCATTTTACGAGATAAATCCTTCTCATGGTTAGGATAAATCTGACCACTTGGCGACCCTATTTGATGCTGAGGTCCGTGGATTTCCTGCTGATTTTAGTGATGACTTTTCTAGATTTTTCATCAACCTACAGCTGGTCTGGACGACAACTTCATGACCTAAATCAAGAAGCGCGTGTCTTTTTCGGAAGACTTTACTTTCCTTTTAATGATGGAATTGATTCATCGTGTAGATCCATCTCTTCTTTTCTTTCATCGGGTAAAACAGTTAATTTAGTCAAAAACAAAAGTATCTTCAATTATTTGTACAAAAATATGTGATATATATTTTGAATAACTCGGTAAAAATTTCCCACACTTGGCTTTTATTTTCCTTTTTGTTCTCCTCTATTCCATTCTTAAATGAATTCTAACATTTTGGTTTGTTTCTCAATTTATGTCCTTTCCAAGGTAACAATAATTTCGGTGTTAACACCTAGTTTTATCGTTCATAAATATGTATAAACATGATTTTGAATTCATTCAATTGGAAATTTTGAAAATTTTACTAGAATTGGGTAGTCATTATATAAGACTAGGGCTGTTCTTTATTATCAGAGAGCACTAGATTCTAATAAAACTACTGCTTTACTAGTATTTTTAATGGTAACCAAGTGTTTAAAGTAAAAATTTTAAAATCCGAAAGAATTTAACCCCTTCCCACACTTAAGGTCTTGCAATGCCCTCATTTGCAAGAAATCAGTAACAATTTAAATTATTGAGGGTGATTAGCGTAAAAATGATTAAATTTTACCAAAGTTTCCAAACATATTGGCGTTTGTTTGCTGAATGATAAATGGTGCATATCATTTGTTCATTCCGTCTGTTGTTACATCACATTTATTTGTCATCTTGTCGTCAAAATTAGTAGCTTTTGCTGAACTTAATGTCAGTCTTTGAAAATGCGCTGTTTTACCCTGTTTTGTACAATTTACAATATACATACATACAAATATAAACATGCATGGCAATTGAAATGGGACTTAATATCCCACTTTCAAATTTTAAATGTGAAATATTAGTACACAATAATAATAAAAATGATAAAGATTACATAAGTATATTCAATAACATAAGTTTAAACATGAATAAGTAAAAAGATAAAAACATAAAAATCATATAAATAACCAAATGGAACTAAATCAGTCTGGATATGGGTTCCAGTTCATCTCGTCAGGTGGGTTCCATTGTTGGTTATAGGTGTTCTGATAGGCTTGGTTATAGTCATACCGGTTAAAGGGTGGTCGGATATCGGGGCTGTGTGGCAGAAAATGAGCAGGTCGAGTAGGTACATAGTTATTTGGTACCTGATATGATAGCTGGCTCATGATTTGGTGCTAATGAACTAACCAGCTATCATGTTGGCGTCACCTATAATCCTCGTATACTCGCTCGGAGTTCCACTGCTCATACATACTATGTCTGGCCGCGTTCGTCATTGCTTCCTCATCTATACGAACGTGGACGTCAAGAATAGCATCTCGAAAGACATCCCTAATGTCTTCCGCCTCCTCCATTTCCTCATCTGAGCCTCTCTCTACCTGAGGATGAGATCCCTCATAGGGTACTGCCTGGTTACGTCTACTTTTCAATACCTTAGCACCCACATAAACTTTCAATCCTAAGGGCTCAACCTGTTCTCTACAAAGCTGTAATGGACCTCCTTGGTTCCTATCAACACCTAAATACTCTCCAATGAGAGTAACAAAAATACCTCCTCCTATTATACTCCCGTCCTGCATTCCCTCTACCATTTTAGATAAATAAAAAGCAACACAGTAAGGGATATTGACAAAGCTTCTAGGATCTCGAATACACTTTAGGTAGAATAAATCATGTAAGGTAATTTTTTCTTTATTATGACCTCTCTGTGTAATCGAGTTAGCCAAAAATCTATGAATAAGATGAAGCTCGGCTCTGTCAATATGTGTATAGGAGTGTCCTCCTGCTCGTGTAAAAACATCAAAATATGACATACGCCTCCAAATGGCATCAGCGTCAAAGTTGCTATCTGCCCTTTCACCATAATGAATCAAGTTTGTACAATCGGGTAGTAGCAACTTACCAGGAGTATATATCTGTAAAGCCCTGGCCATGTCCAGCATGGACATTCTATACATCCTACCGCCAAGGATAAACCTAAGAAATCTTCTATCATATATTCTAACTATATTTGTATCAAGTGATACAGTACTCATCAACTCAACACACCATTCCTTATATACATGTCTACGAATGGTGAAAAGACATTCCCAATCTGTAAAAGAAGAACTGCCATACCTTTGAACTAAAAGCTGTCTAACACGGTCAGCTAGATGGACCGTTTCCAAAGGAACCTAATCGATTACCCTTGGCACCTCTACATTTTTTATTACCAATTTGAATTTGTTCCTTTGATATGTCTCGTAATCTCTCTATCTCCTATCAAATCTCAGATTAGGATGCAGAGTGTGCTCAGGAATCGTTGGGAATTCTACTGGCGGCCTCATTGGGAATACTATGAATTCATCAACAAACTGTACCGGATCATAATAAGGTATGTGCTGATCAGGCTGTTGTTGTGGTTCTTGTTGTGGTTCTTGTTCGTGTTGCATTTCTGGTTCTGGTTCTGGTGCTGGTGCTGGTCGTCTAGATGATGATGCTCCTGAACCTCCCGTATCGGCTTTCTGCAAAACACATTAAACACAAAATTTGTGCATCCAAATATGCATTAGTGTTAGCAAAATAACAACTTAAAACAATCACTATAACATGTTAAATCAAAATTAAACTTATACACATTTTCACAATTCTACACTTTTCAAATAAGCACATATGAAAATGTATACAAAGTTCATAAGCATTTAACTCAAATAACATGTCAAAATAGTCATTACTAATAATTAAACAAGTCTCAAATGGCAAATATATCAAATTAATCAAGTTCATGAATTTTGGACTTAAAAAGTCCACTTTAATCTCTAAAAATCATGTTTAGGATCAATGTTTGGATCATTTAACTATCTAAACATGTTACACTACTCAATTTAGCAATAATTCATGAAAAAAATTTGCCATAACCTGTTTATATCAAAAAGCCCCAAATTGCTCAAGAACACAAACCCTATATTTCTAAAAAATTTGAAGTTTTTGGCTTCAAATCATGTTAAATAGCATCAATATAGGTTATACATGCATAAAATACTAACAATTTAACACTAATTACACTAAAAATTAACAAAATTGCATTAGGTAAAAAAATTGGTAATTATCACAAAAACTAGCAAATTTATGAGTTTAGGGGTGTAATTTTTACCATTTTGCTGAAGAATGAGAATCTATGCATGATTAGAGTAAGAAAAATGACGAATTACGGTGAAAAATGGCGAATTTTAGAGAGGATTTTGGGGTTGGTTCGTGTTTGTGTGTGTGTTTTGTGGATGAAGAACAGAACAGGCGACTGATGTATCAGGCCTGATTTTACTCTCCATGCGATCGCATGGAGGGATAGTGGAAATTCCATGCGATCGCATGGATACCCGGCTACAGTGATTTCTGATTTTTTTTTTTTAATATATAAAACCTTATACTTTATAAAACTTATAATTAATTAAATTTTTTAAAAATTTGTTTTCCTTTAGGAGCGAGGGTGTTTCGGATCGATGTCCTAGTCCGTCCCTCGACAAAATTTTAAAATTTGTCAATTCAAAGCGCGGTTTTTAAAAGTAAAGATTTTTGGGTTTTTTAATGTTTTTGGCATACTTTAATTCAATAAGATTAAAAATAATGATAATAAAAGTTCCCGTCCCTTCCTCGGGTAAAACAATTTCGGTTCAAAGACCTAGTCTTCAACTCACGACGAATTTTAAAAATCATATTTTTAACTTAACGAAATAAAGTAAATTTTTGTTTTTAAATTCACACAACTTAAATTTAAAAAATGCATAAAATTAAAAATTCACATTTTTAAAAATTAAAAATTCACACCAAACTTATATTATATTTTTGTTTTTATACATACAAACTTAAAAATATCAATTGTTCAAATATTTACAATTTTAAATATATTAATTTAAAAATTTTACAATATTAATTTAAGATTTATATATTAATTTTAAAAACATGGTAAAAATAAAATTAAAAATCTTTTTGGTCTTTTATCCCACTTTAATCAATCAAATATTATCAAAAATATGCGCCCCTCTTTTCGGTAAAGTAATTTCAGTTCCATGACCTAATTTAACTCATGACAAATTTTTGAAATATTTTGGGTTGATTGATTAAAGATATTTATACCTTAAGAATAAACGTTAAATTTCGCAGTGATGTAATAAATTTTTGAATGATATCAATAACTTCGGTCGCCAAACCTAATTTTATTCAATACCAATTTAATACTTTATAGCGAACAAATTAGCATTTATTATCAAAAGGTTAAAAATGAAAATAAAAAATAAAAACTGTACAGACTTACCTGTGAGATAGTATTCTTAGTGATATGATCTATCCCATTCATAAGATAGTCGGTTTAATTGATTTTCCATGGCTACATAGGCGTAACCTCGAGCATTTAATGTTTTTCTTCTAAACATATGAACGGTCCGTCTCTACATAAAGTAACAAATTCGGTGTTTGAATAGGTTTGATTATTTGAACATTTACCTCCATGTGACCATTTTCCGCATTTGTGACATCTTTCTAGGTGTCGTGCTCTTCTTTTCGCTGCAGATTTTGATTTTCCTTTACCAAATTGCAACTTATTATCTTCGCATCTGGATTCTTTTCTTACTCCGTTCAATCTTTCTCTGATTACTGATACTAGATCACTCGGAAGTGTGTCATTATTATGTTTAGTGATCAAAGCGTGTAGCATTAGACCATGGTTTAGTTCACAGGCAGTCTTCATTTCGTAAAAACCTAAAAAAAATAAAAATTCAGAATGGGGGGAGAAGACTAGTTCTTTAGGGTCTGCTAGGGAAAGACCATTCGGGTTCCATTTTCGAGAACTACATGAAAACAGACAATCTAACTCTAACAGAAATACATAATATCCTTTAAAGACTTGATTCTCCCCACACTTAGTTAGCTGTGGTATCAAAATTGTGATTAACTTCGTTGTTGACTTCCATCGGACTATCTATGTAATGTTTAACTCTGTGACCATTAACTTTAAATTCAATTCCATTTGAATTTATTAATTCTATCGTTCCGTATGGGAAAACTCTTTTGACTATGAATGGTCCAGACCATCTTGATTTCAATTTTCCAGGAAATAGCTTGAATCGTGAATTGAAAAGAAGAACGCTGTCTCCTTCTTTGAATTCTTTTGAACTTCTGATTCTTTTATCATGCCATTTCTTCGTTCTTTCCTTATAGATTAACGAATTTTCGTATGCTTCTTGTCTTAATTCTTCTAATTCGTTTAATTGACTTAATCGTAGACGTCCGGCTTCATGTAAATCAAGATTACATGTCTTCAAAGCCCAAAATGCTTTGTGTTCAATTTCTACTGGAAGATGACATGCTTTTTCGTAAACGAGTCTAAAAGGTGTGGTTCCAATTGGAGTTTTGTAGGCTGTTCTAAAAGCCCAGAGTGAATCCTCCAATTTTATGGACCATTCCTTCGGATTTGATCCTATGGTTTTCTCTAGAATACGTTTTAAGGCTCGGTTGGTATTTTCAACTTGTCCACTTGTTTGTGGATGATATGCGGTGGAGATTTTATGAGTTACTCCATATCTTTTAAGAACTTTCTCAAGTTGATTATTACTGAAATGAGTTCCCCGATCACTTATTAAAGCTTTCGGTGTTCCAAACCTTGCAAAAAGACGTTTTAAAAAGTTGACTACAACTCATGCATCGTTAGTTGGGAGAGCTTGTGCTTCCGCCCATTTAGATACATAATCAATGGCTACGAGAATATATAGATTATTATGAGATTTTGGAAATAGACCCATAAAGTCAATACCCCAAATGTCAAATACTTCACATACTTGAATGACATTTTGTGGCATTTCATCACGTTGACTTATTTTTCCGGCCCTTTGACAAGCATCACAGGATTTGCAAAGAAGGTGTGCGTCTTTGTAAATTGTAGGCCAATAGAATCCAGCATCATAAACTTTTCTTGCTGTTAGTTGAGGCCCATAATGCCCTCCTGTTGGTCCTATGTGACAATGGTTTAAAATTTTACTAGCTTCATCTCCAAATACACATCGGCGTATTATTCCATCGGGACAACTTTTAAACAGATGTGGATCTTCCCAAAAATAGTGTTTTATATCACTGAAGAATTTCTTTCATTTTTGGTACGATAATCCTTTTTCAAGGAATCCACATACTAAGTAGTTTGCATAGTCTGCAAATCATGGAATTTCATTATAATCTATCTTCAATAGATATTCATCAAGAAAGTTGTCTTGTATGGCCGATTCATTTAGAACTTCTAATTCGGGATTTTCAAGACGAGAAAGATGATCAGCGGCGAGATTTTCTGCTCCTCTTTTATCTCGGATTTCAATATCGAACTCTTGTAAGAGTAAGATCCAACGGATTAATCTTGATTTGGCATCTTGTTTTGAAAATAGGTATCTAAGAGCAGAATGGTCGGTATAGACCACCGTTTTTGCTAGAACAAGATATGATCAAAATTTGTCAAAAGAAAAAACAATAGCAAGGAGTTCTTTTTCAGTGGTTGTGTAATTCGTTTGTGCTCCTTGTAACGTCTTACTAGCATAATATATAGGTTGAAATCGTTTTTCAATCCTTTGTCCTAAAACGGCTCCCATTGCAAAATCACTTGCATCGCACATTAGTTCAAACGGTAGATTCCAATTTGGTGTTATCATGATCGGCGCATTAGTCAGTTTCTCTTTAAGAATATTAAAAGATTTGATATATTCATCTGAAAAGATGAATGGAACATCCTTTTCTAGGAGTTTATTCATAGGAGTGACAATTTTAGAAAAATCTTTTATGAAACGTCGGAAAAAACCGGCATGCCCTAGAAAACTCCTAACTCCTCTAACATTGGTGGGATGTGGAAGTTTAGCAATTACATCTACTTTAGCTCTATCCACTTCAATTCCTTCCTTTGAAATTTTATGACCAAGAACGATGCCTTCTTTAACCATGAAATGGCATTTCTCCCAATTAAGTACTAGATTTGATTGTTCACATCTAATAAGCATTCGTTCCAGATTAGCTAGACATGTTTCAAATGTATCACCGAAGACTGAAAAGTCATCCATGAAAACTTCCATGCATTCTTCTATCATGTCGTGAAAAATCGCCATCATGCACCTTTGAAAGGTTGCAGGGGCGTTGCAAAGTCCAAATGGCATGCGTTTGTAAGCAAAAGTACCATAAGGGCAAGTGAATGTGGTTTTCTCTTGATCTTCGGGTGCTATTGGAATTTGAAAGTATCCGGAAAAACCATCTAGAAAGCAATAGTAACTATTTCCGGCTAATCTTTCTAACATTTGATCAATGAAAGGTAAGGGAAAGTGATCTTTTCTGGTGGCGTCATTTAATTTTCTATAATCAATACAAATACGCCATCCTGTTACAGTCCTAGTAGGAATAAGCTCATTTTTTTCATTTGTAATGACAGTCATGCCACCCTTCTTAGGCACGCATTGAACTGGGCTTACCCATGGACTATCAGAAATTGGATAAATTAAACCTGCATCTAGCAGTTTAATAATTTCTTTCTTAACAACATCTTGCATATTAGGATTTAGTCTTCGTTGGCGTTGCACATACGTTTTATGACCTTCTTCCATAAGGATTTTATGTGTGCAATACGAAGGACTTATTCCTTTAATATCATGAATCTTCCATGCAATAGCTGGTTTATGAGCTTTCAACAAAGAAATGAGTTGTGATTTTTCATTTTCAGTAAGAGAAGACGATATTATTACAGGTAATTCAGATTCACCATGTAAATAAGCGTATTCCAAATGGTTTGAAAGTGGCTTTAACTCTAATGTTAGAGGTTCTTCTATCGATGATTTGTATCGATATCTGTCTTCTTCTTTTAGCATTTGAATTTCTTCTGTTGTTGGTTCATATCCATTAGCCATTAGTGTAGCTAACATTTCAGCTTTATCAATTGGTTCAGTTCCTTCTCCTAAAGAACATTCTCCTGTTCCTTGTAATTCTGGAAATTCTTCTAACAATTCTGCATGTGAATCTATAGTTTGAATATAATAGCATGTATCATCTGCAGATTGTGGTTGTTGCATTGCTCTATCAACTGAAAAGGTAACACTCTCGTCCTCTATACTTAGGGTCAGTTTCTTACCAAACACGTCTATCATTGCTTTAGCCGTGTTTAAGAATGGTCTTCCTAATATGAGAGGAACTTGAGAATCTTCTTCCATGTCCAGAACTACAAAATCTACTGGAAATACTAAAGTACCAACTTTAACTAGCATGTTCTCCATTATCCCTCTAGGATATTTTATTGATCGATCGGCTAGCTGTATGCTTATTCTTGTTGGTTTCAATTCTCCAAGGTCTAGTTTAGTGTATAGTGAATACGGCATTAAATTTATACTAACACCTAAGTCTGCCAATGCTTCTATTGAACTAAGACTACCCAGAAAACATGGAATTGTGAAACTTCCAGGATCAGATAGTTTTTCTGGTATCTTATTCAACAGCACTACTGAACAATTAGCATTCATAGTAACATCCGAGAGTTCTTCCATTTTCTTTCTATTCGAGATTAGATCTTTCAGAAATTTAGCATATCTAGGCATTCCTGAAATCACATCAATGAAAAGAAGATTTACATTTATTTGTTTAAACATATCCAAGAATTTGGATTGCTCGGCTTCAAGTTTTTCTTTTTTCATTTTACTTGGGTAAGGAAGTGGTGGTTGGTATGGTTTAACATAAGGTTTATCCTTAGCTGTGTTATCTTCATTAACCTTTTCAACTACTGGTTCTTTTTCCTTATCTTGATCAAGTTGTGATTCTTGTGGAGTAGGAATAGTTTCATCAGAAATTACAGGTATTTCAGGTGGTTTAAGTGTTGTACCACTTCTTGTGGTAATGGCTTTAGCTGTTTCATTCCGGGGGTTAGCATTTGTATCACTAGGTAAACTTTCCGGTTTTCTTTCACCTATTAACCTTGCTAGGTTACTTACTTCTTGTTCCAAGTTTTGAATAGAAGCTTGTTGATTTCTAAATGCTTGAGCATTTTGTTCATTCGTTTGTTTCTGAGATGTGAAAAACTGCGTTTGAGTTTCAACTAGCTTCGTCATCATATCTTCTAAATTCGGATTTTTATCATCGGGTTGTGGTGGTTTGTTTTGAAAATTAGGTCTTTGCTGGTTGTAAGTATTATTGGATACTTGTTGATTGCTAGGACCTTGTTGGTTGTTGTATGGAATATTTCGGTTATAATTCTAGTTTTGATTGTAAATCGGTCTTGGCGGTTGATAATTATTCTGATAATTATTTCCAGGCCTTTGGTTTAGATATGAAACATTCTCTCTTTGTTCCATTGTTAGTTCAATACTGAGACAATCTTTTGTCAAATGTGGTCCTCCACACTGCTCACAACTAATTCGTATTGAGTGTATATCTTTAGTCATCTTTTCCATTCGTCTCTCGACAGCATCTATCTTTGCAGAAATGGAATCTAAGTCATGGCTAGAATCGGCTCTAGCTGCTTTAGATGATCTAACGATATCTTTTTCTTGGTGCCACTCATGTGAGTGGGAAGCAGTGTTATCAATAATTTTATAAGCATCAGTTTCGGTTTTCTTCATAATAGAACCAACAGCTGCTATATCGATGTCTTTCCTTGTAGTGATGTCGCATCCTTGGTAGAATATTTGTACTATTTGACAGGTGTCTAAACCATGTTGCGGACATCCTCTTAATAACTTTCCAAATCTTGTCCATGCCTCATATAGAGTTTTATTTGGTTTCTGTGTGAACATAACAATTTCTACTTGAAGTCTTACGGCTTTAGATGCAGGAAAGAATTGTTTAAGAAATTTTTCAACTAAAACATCCCATGTATCAATCGCCCCTTCAGGTAACGATTCCAACCAATCTTTGGCTTCTCCCTTTAAAGTCCAGGAAAATAACATGAGATATATCTGTTCATCTTCCACTTCTCGGATTTTAAATAGTGTGCAGATCCTATTAAAGGTACGAAGATGTTCATTTGGATCTTCCTTCGGCGCACCACTAAATTGGCATTGACTAGTCACCATGTGTAGAATTTGTCCTTTGATTTCATAATCTGGCGCATTAATGTCTGGATGAGTAATTGCGTGACCTTGGCCAGTGCGTTTAGCTCTCATTCGGTCTTCCATACTTAAAGGTTCCAGATTCTCCATAATTGAATTTGTTGAATCGGAATCACTAGAGGATTCTAATTTAATGGTTCGCTCCTCAACAATCTCTGTTTGAATGATTGGTGTTTCCGGATGAAAGTTTAGTGGTTCAGGATCTATGAATCGTCCCTGAATATTCTCTGGATTCTCAATTGTGAGGTCGTGTTCAAAAAATGGATTATCAACGGCGACAATATTAGTTAGATGTCTTGATCTAGTTACAGGTGGTGAACGTACAAAAGGTGGTGAACGTCTTGCTCGGTGCATTTACTGAATATCCTATTAGTTTTTAAAAAGGAAAGAAAAATTATATAAGTTATCCAATCAATAGACTTTTCTGATTTTGCCCACGTTTCAAATAGCCAAAAGATGCAGCAGAGGGGCAGGATTCGTTTGGTCTCAATATAATTGAGTACTGTTTGGCTCCAATAACCCGGTCCACGTACAAATCCAACTATTACTACGAACCAGAAAATTTTGATGTCTATCAATTTAACCACTTAAAATAAATTTTCGTGATTTTAAGAAATTTAGATAAGAAGTAGAATAAAAATCTATGTCCTAAAACTAGAATGGCGAGAAATAAGAAAGAAAAAGAGCGCGTCGAGAAATAAGGAAGAAAAAGAAAAGAGTTGAAAAATAAAAGGCGTCGAAAAATAAGAAAGAAAAAGAGTGACTTATAAAACTTTAAAACACTCGACTAACCCAACCTTATTACTACCACTAACTTAAAATTATAATCGCAAATTGAGATTACTAATTGGAATGATATTTGATACATAGGTAAAAGGCGTCGAAAAATAAAAATAAGAAAGTAGCGCGTTGAAATTTAAAAAGGAACTAAAAACTAAAAACTAAAAGTCGCGTCTAAAAATATAAAAGCTTACAAGTAAAACTATATCCCAAATGGCAATAACTTAAAAAGGTACTAAAACTTAAAAAGGCGTCGCAAAATTCTAAAGCACTTT
Organism: Rutidosis leptorrhynchoides; assembly: GCF_046630445.1. Lineage (NCBI taxonomy): Eukaryota > Viridiplantae > Streptophyta > Magnoliopsida > Asterales > Asteraceae > Rutidosis > Rutidosis leptorrhynchoides. The sequence continues at coordinate 336,927,126 of NC_092337.1, read as the reverse complement.
AATCTTAGTCTAAAGAAAAAGCACTTAAGGGATTTTACGGCAAGGCCTAAAAATCTATAAATAAAAATAACTATGGCAAAAACTATATTTTAAAACTAAAAATGAGCGAAAAATACAAAAATTACGCTAAAATGAATAAAAAGGAACAAATTATAAAAATATACTAAAAGTTGCAAAAATTACAATTTTTATAAAAATATTATTTTTATATTATTTATTTTATAAAACTATTAATTTTATAAATTAATTAAACTAAATAATACAAATAATAAAATAACTAAACTAAATAATATAATATATATAACCTAATTAGGGTTTTAAATTAATAATAATAAATAATACCCGTAATAAATGCTGAATTAGGGTAAACTATGGCGTGTCAGACGATCTCATGCGATCGCATGAGTTTATGCCTTCGGGCTCATGCGATCGCATGAGCCAGGATTTTGGGCCAGGTTACGGCCTGCTACAGTAGCAGGCCGAATGTTTTATTTTTTTATTTTTATTTTGCTGTGTTTATTTTTTCTGTTTTAAATATTTATATAATATATTTTTATAAATTAAATAAAACTTATATTTTTATAAAATAAATATAAAGAAACTTTTATAGAACTTAAATATTTAACAAACTCTTAAAAATATTTATATTTTTATTTTCTTTTTATATTTTCGAATATATTAAAACGTATTTTTTACAAAAGCGTATTTTTTTTATAAAAGTAAACTAAAATTAAAATTTTTTTTTTTTATTTTGCGTTGCACTTCCGGCTTTTAAGCTAGATTTCGAGTCCCCGGCAGCGGCGCCAAAAATACTTGATGTTAAGCGAGGTGTATATGAAATAGCTTATAATTTTACTAGGAAAAACTATTAAATACGATACAATTTTACACAAGATATTTATTTATTTATAGAATGGATATACTTAAACCTTGCTACAACACTTATAGGCAGTGTACCTAAACGTACAGTAGTGTAGTTTTTAGTAAGTCCGGTTCGTTCCACAGGAAAAATCTTTAAACAAAGCTTAACGCTATATTAGTTTAAATTTATAAAAATACAAATATATATATAAGTAATATTATTATTATTATAAAGGGGGTTTTTACCGTTTAATGACCGGTTTGTCGATTTTAAAACTTTAGTCGCAGTTAAAACCAAAATTAAAAATAAATACAAGACTTAATGTAAAGTAAATAACGATAATGAAATTGCGATAAATAAAAGTTCGATAAAATAAAATTGCGATAATTAAAAAGTACGATAATTAAAAGTGCAATTAAATACAATAACAATAAATAAAAGTGCGATAATTAGAAGTGAAATTAAATATAAAATAAAGGAAATTAAATATGAAATAAAAGAATTATGCTTATTTAAACTTCCGTAATCATGATGTTTGACGTGTTGATTTTAGTTTTATGCCCATGGGTTAATTGTCCTTTGTCCTGGATTATTTAATATGTCCATCTGGTTTTTGTCCATAACAGTCCATCAGTCATAAATATAAAGTGCGAGTGTCCTCGTCAAATTATCCTTATACCCGAAGTTAAATTTTCCAACTAATTGGGGACTTAAACTGTAACAAGGTTTTAATACTTTGTTTAATAATTACACCAGGATGTCGACTGTGTGTAACCCAAGGTTTTAATACTTTGTTATCAATTATGCCAAGTGTCCTTGTACATAATTTCACCCCTGTTTTAATAATTCTAGTGGTTATTAATCCATTCCCGTGTCCGGTTAAAAGAACGATTATTCGTACATATAAATACCCTGCCCATCGTATCCGATCGAGTGTATATGGTTATTTATAGGGACGTCCAATTGTAAATCTTTATATTAACATTAACAAATTATCATTTAGTTAAACAAATATAAAGCCCATTAATAGCCCATAGTCTAATTTTCACAAGTGTCGTTCTTTTGTCCAAACCCCAATTATGGTACAAAGCCCAATTACCCAATTTTAGTAATTAGCCCAACATCATGATTACTTTGATTTAAATAAGCATAATAATAACTTAGCTACGAGACATTAAATTAAAAAGGTTGAACATAACTTACAATGATTAAAAATAGCGTAGCGTTACACGGACAGAATTTCGACTTACACCCTTACAACATTCGCTAACATACCCTTATTATTAGAAATTAAAATTAAAATTAAAATTAAAATATAAATATATATAATTTACGTATGATGAAGAAGGAAAAAGATGTGTTTTGATGTTCACCAAGCTGCGAATTTTATAGGCATGTGGGCTGGAAAAGTGGCTCATGCGATCGCATGAGCTTTACCCTTCAAGGCCATGCGATCGCATGGCCAGCTGGAGAGGCTCACATGCCTTTGTTTTTTCTGCCGACGGTTTTTAATAATATAATATATAATATATAAATAATTATAAGAATTATTTAAATATTATATTATATTTATGTGCATAGTTGACTTGTAATTTTTAGTCCGTTGCGTCGAGCGTTGAGAGTTGACTCTGGTCCCGGTTCCGGATTTTCGAACGTCCTTGCGTATAATTTAATATCTTGTACTTTGCGTTTCGCGTCTTGTACTCTTGTAATTTTGAGACGTTTCTCATCAATAATTTGAACCTCTTTGATTGTACTTTGTACTTTTGAGCTTTTTGGTCGTTTGCGTCTTCAATTCGTCGAATCTGTCTTTTGTCTTCACCTTTTATTATTTAAACGAATATCACTTGTAAATAGAACAATTGCAACTAAAAGCTTGTCTTTCTTGAGGAATAATGCTATGAAATATATGTTCGTTTTTAGCATTATCAGCATTCATAACACTTTCTTGGTCCATTGGGGTTCGGCTTCCCAGTCATGGTGGTGATCTTGCAGTCCCTGCCAATATGCCCGGTCTTTTTGCATTTTTCACAAACAACGTTACAATACCCGGTATGGTGCTTGTAGCACCTCTTGCATTGTGGTAGAGTACCCTTGTAGTTGAGGTTTGAGCCAGTGTTCGGGTTGGGGTTCCCATCGTTGTTGTTTCCTTTGAAACCCTCATGTCACTTCGCTGGTTTTTGATCATAGGTTCTACCCTTGTTGTTATCCCACTTACGCTTATCACTACTACCCGCTTCGGATTTTTCCTTCTCCGATTCATCGATGATAATTTGGTTCATTAAGGTATGCGCCATGCGCATTGCTTCTGGGATATTGGGTGGCTTAGACGAGGTGACATTTCCCTTAATGGACTTAGGAAGTCCCCACAAGTACCTTTCCATACGCTTAAACTCCGGGGTAACCATGGTAGGACACATCAGGGCTAATTCTAGATACCTACGGTTGTAACCATCGAGATCGTTTCCCACAACCTTCAACTGCAAAACTCAATCTCCATCTTTCGGATCTCTGTCCTAGGGCAATATTCCTCAATCAGGGCCCCTTTGAATTCCTCCCATGGGGTAGCAAATGCCTCATCAATACCCTTTACTTGAGCCAACGTGTTCCACCATGTTAGTGCGCCGTCAGACAGTGTACATGAAGCAAACTTGGTTTTGTTCGCCTCTGAGTAGTTACTAACTCAAAACACATATTCTAATTTCTCAAACCACCTAGTGAGACCAACTGGCCCCTCAGTTCCACTAAAGTTGTGGGGCTTGCAGCTTTGAAACTCTTTGTATGTGCACCCATTACGAATGGGCTGGATAACTGGTGGCGGTGGAGCTTGGGGGTTCATTTCCGCTAAAGCTGCGGCGACTCGTTCATTGATCATTTCCTCGATTTGGGCTGTGGTGAGTGTTGATCTTCCGTTGGCCATTGATGTTCTAAACAAAAATTTTGACTCAAGTCAAAATTCGGTATTCAAATAGTAATAATACAGTATATGGTAACCAACATGGAATCAACACATCACATGTTTATTAAGTAACACAAATAGATTCAGATACCACAGAATCATCATATAGTAACGTAAATAGAATACTGTGCAAGAATTAAACAACACAAAGTTCCATTCATTAATAATAAGTTGCATACATTTGCATATGTTCGTACAGTACATAAGTAATACATGAAACTACAAATGAGATTACATAATGAAATCTACTACAAAATCCCTATGGTGATGGTGGGTGTAGGATGTCCAATACGTGGGACATCTGGTCCTCGAGCTCAGTTACCCGAGTACGGAGGATCTCCACCTCCCTCATCAATTCTTCGACAGAGGGAGATGGTGGGGCAGGCGGTGCAGTCGGTACGGGGTGCTGGTGGAGCTGGTGGTGCAGACGGTCCGGCTCTAGAAGTAGAGGCCGCAAAGCGGTAAGGCTTACGGATGAAGGGATCAGTAGGATACGGCACAAGCCGCTTACGGGCGGTAACCCTACGATGCCGACCATGAGCGTCAATGAATGGTCGTCCTCCATTAATCCCTGGAATGACGGTACCATCAAAACGGTACCGCTTCTTCGGCTAGGTGGAGGGTGGCTATACAGGTGCATCATCAGGGTCCTCATCTGAATCCTCGTCACTAGAGTCGTCAGAGGATGAATCATCGGATGAAGAGTCAGCAGATGATGGGTCGTCTAAATCGGCTGGGGGTGGCTGCACGGGTGGCTCTCCTCGGGCGGCCATCATCTGTTGGTATCTGGCAGGTCCGATCGGCACGAGACGTCCATCAGGAAGGCGTCGGCACCAATGGTTATGCTCATTACGGAATGGACCTTCCCCAAGTTCTGCGGAAATCATATGAAATGTCCCGTTCTTATTGATTAAAAACGTTCCATATTAATTGATTTCGTTGCGAGGTTTTGACCTCTATATGAGACGTTTTTCAAAGACTGCATTCATTTTAAAACAAACCATAACCTTTATTTCATCAATAAAGGTTTAAAAAGCTTTACGTAGATTATCAAATAATGATAATCTAAAATATCCTGTTTACACACGACCATTACATAATGGTTTACAATACAAATATGTTACAACAAAATAAGTTTCTTGAATGCAGTTTTTACACAATATCATACAAGCATGGACTCCAAATCTTGTCCTTATTTAAGTATGCGACAGCGGAAGCTCTTAATAATCACCTGAGAATAAACATGCTTAAAATGTCAACAAAAATGTTGGTGAGTTATAAGTTTAACCTATATATATCAAATCATAATAATAGACCACAAGATTTCATATTTCAATACACATCCCATACATAGAGATAAAAATCATTCATATGGTGAACACCTGGTAACCGACATTAACAAGATGCATATATAAGAATATCCCCATCATTCCGGGACACCCTTCGGATATGATATAAATTTCGAAGTACTAAAGCATCCGGTACTTTGGATGGGGCTTGTTGGGCCCGATAGATCTATCTTTAGGATTCGCGTTAATTAGGGTGTCTGTTCCCTAATTCTTAGATTACCAGACTTAATAAAAAGGGGCATATTCGATTTCGATAATTCAACCATAGAATGTAGTTTCACGTACTTGTGTCTATTTTGTAAATCATTTATAAAACCTGCATGTATTCTCATCCCAAAAATATTAGATTTTAAAAGTGGGACTATAACTCACTTTCACAGATTTTTACTTCGTCGAGAAGTAAGACTTGACCACTGGTTGATTCACGAACCTATAACAATATATACATATATATCAAAGTATGTTCAAAATATATTTACAACACTTTTAATATATTTTGATGTTTTAAGTTTATTAAGTCAGCTGTCCTCGTTAGTAACCTACAACTAGTTGTCCACAGTTAGATGTACAGAAATAAATCGATAAATATTATCTTGAATCAATCCACGACCCAGTGTATACGTATCTCAGTATTGATCACAACTCAAACTATATATATTTTGGAATCAACGTCAACCCTGTATAGCTAACTCCAACATTCACATATAGAGTGTCTATGGTTGTTCCGAAATATATATAGATGTGTCGACATGATAGGTCGAAACATTGTATACGTGTCTATGGTATCTCAAGATTACATAATATACAATACAAGTTGATTAAGTTATGGTTGGAATAGATTTGTTACCAATTTTCACGTAGCTAAAATGAGAAAAATTATCCAATCTTGTTTTACCCATAACTTCTTCATTTTAAATCCGTTTTGAGTGAATCAAATTGCTATGGTTTCATATTGAACTCTATTTTATGAATCTAAATAGAAAAAGTATAGGTTTATAGTCGGAAAAATAAGTTACAAGTCGTTTTTGTAAAGGTAGTCATTTCAGTCGAAAGAACGACGTCTAGATGACCATTTTAGAAAACATACTTCCACTTTGAGTTTAACCATAATTTTTGGATATAGTTTCATGTTCATAATAAAAATCATTTTCTCAGAATAACAACTTTTAAATCAAAGTTTATCATAGTTTTTAATTAACTAACCCAAAACAGCCCGCGGTGTTACTACGATGGCGTAAATCCGGTTTTACGGTGTTTTTCGTGTTTCCAGGTTTTAAATCATTAAGTTAGCATATCATATAGATATAGAACATGTGTTTAGTTGATTTTAAAAGTCAAGTTAGAAGGATTAACTTTTGTTTGCGAACAAGTTTAGAATTAACTAAACTATGTTCTAGTGATTACAAGTTTAAACCTTCGAATAAGATAGCTTTATATGTATGAATCGAATGATGTTATGAACATCATTACTACCTTAAGTTCCTTGGATAAACCTACTGGAAAAGAGAAAAATGGATCTAGCTTCAACGGATCCTTGGATGGCTCGAAGTTCTTGAAGCAGAATCATGACACGAAAACAAGTTCAAGTAAGATCATCACTTGAAATAAGATTGTTATAGTTATAGAAATTGAACCAAAGTTTGAATATGATTATTACCTTGTATTAGAATGATAACCTACTGTAAGAAACAAAGATTTCTTGAGGTTGGATGATCACCTTACAAGATTGGAAGTGAGCTAGCAAACTTGAAAGTATTCTTGATTTTATGTAACTAGAACTTGTAGAATTTATGAAGAACACTTAGAACTTGAAGATAGAACTTGAGAGAGATCAATTAGATGAAGAAAATTGAAGAATGAAAGTGTTTGTAGGTGTTTTTGGTCGTTGGTGTATGGATTAGATATAAAGGATATGTAATTTTGTTTTCATGTAAATAAGTCATGAATGATTACTCATATTTTTGTAATTTTATGAGATATTTCATGCTAGTTGCCAAATGATGGTTCCCACATGTGTTAGGTGACTCACATGGGCTGCTAAGAGCTGATCATTGGAGTGTATATACCAATAGTACATACATCTAAAAGCTGTGTATTGTACGAGTACGAATACGGGTGCATACGAGTAGAATTGTTGATGAAACTGAACGAGGATGTAATTGTAAGCATTTTTGTTAAGTAGAAGTATTTTGATAAGTGTATTGAAGTCTTTCAAAAGTGTATAAATACATATTAAAACACTACATGTATATACATTTTAACTGAGTCGTTAAGTCATCGTTAGTCGTTACATGTAAGTGTTGTTTTGAGACCTTTAGGTTAACGATCTTGTTAAATGTTGTTAACCCAATGTTTATAATATCAAATGAGATTTTAAATTATTATATTATCATGATATTATCATGTATGAATATCTCTTAATATGATATATATACATTAAATGTCTTTACAACGATAATCGTTACATATATGTCTCGTTTAAAAATCATTAAGTTAGTAGTCTTGTTTTTACATATGTAGTTCATTGTTAATATACTTAATGATATGTTTACTTATCATAGTATCATGTTAACTATATATATATCCATATATATATGTCATCATATAGTTTTTACAAGTTTTAACGTTCGAGATACACCGGTCAACTTGGGTGGTCAATTGTCTATATGAAACATATTTCAATTAATCAAGTCTTAACAAGTTTGATTCCTTAACATGTTGGAAACATTTAATCATGTAAATATCAATCTCAATTAATATATATAAACATGGAAAAGTTCGGGTCACTACAGTACCTACCCGTTAAATAAATTTCGTCCCGAAATTTTAAGCTGTTGAAGGTGTTGACGAATCTTCTGGAAATAGATGCGGGTATTTCTTCTTCATCTGATCTTCACGCTCCCAGGTGAACTCGGGTCCTCTACGAGCATTCCATCGAACCTTAACAATTGGTATCTTGTTTTGCTTAAGTATTTTAACCTCACGATCCATTATTTCGACGGGTTCTTCGATGAATTGAAGTTTTTCGTTGATTTGGATTTCATCTAACGGAATAGTGAGATCTTCTTTAGCAAAACATTTCTTCAAATTCGAGACGTGGAAAGTGTTATGTACAGCCGCGAGTTGTTGAGGTAACTCAAGTCGGTAAGCTACTGGTCCGACACGATCAATAATCTTGAATGGTCCAATATACCTTGGATTTAATTTCCCTCGTTTACCAAATCGAACAACGCCTTTCCAAGGTGCAACTTTAAGCATGACCATCTCTCCAATTTCAAATTCTATATCTTTTCTTTTAATGTCAGCGTAGCTCTTTTGTCGACTTTGGGCGGTTTTCAACCATTGTTGAATTTGGATGATCTTCTCGGTAGTTTCTTGTATAATCTCCGGACCCGTAATCTGTCTATCCCCCACTTCACTCCAACAAATCGGAGACCTGCACTTTCTACCATAAAGTGCTTCAAATGGCGCCATCTCAATGCTTGAATGGTAGCTGTTGTTGTAGGAAAATTCTGCTAACGGTAGATGTCGATCCCAACTGTTTCCGAAATCAATAACACATGCTCGTAGCATGTCTTCAAGCGTTTGTATCGTCCTTTCGCTCTGCCCATCAGTTTGTGGATGATAGGCAGTACTCATGTCTAGACGAGTTCCTAATGCTTGCTGTAATGTCTGCCAGAATCTTGAAATAAATCTGCCATCCCTATCAGAGATAATAGAGATTGGTATTCCATGTCTGGAGACGACTTCCTTCAAATACAGTCGTGCTAACTTCTCCATCTTGTCATCTTCTCTTATTGGCAGGAAGTGTGCTGATTTGGTGAGACGATCAACTATTACCCAAATAGTATCAAAACCACTTGCAGTCCTTGGCAATTTAGTTATGAAATCCATGGTAATGTTTTTCCATTTCCATTCCGGGATTTCGGGTTGTTGAAGTAGACCTGATGGTTTCTGATGCTCAGCTTTGACCTTAGAACACGTCAAACATTCTCCTACATATTTAGCAACATCGGCTTTCATACCCAGCCACCAAAAATATTTCTTGAGATCCTTGTACATCTTCCCCGTTCCAGGATGTATTGAGTATCTGGTTTTATGAGCTTCTCTAAGTACCATTTCTCTCATATCTCCAAATTTTGGTACCCAAATCCTTTCAGCCCTATACCGGGTTCCGTCTTCCCAAATATTAAGATGCTTCTCCGATCCTATGGGTATTTCATCCTTTAAATTTCCCTCTTTTAAAACTCCTTGTTGCGCCTCCTTTATTTGAGTAGTAAGGTTATTATGAATCATTATATTCATAGATTTTACTCGAATGGGTTCTCTGTCCTTCCTGCTCAAGGCATCGGCTACCACATTTGCCTTTCCCGGGTGGTAACGAATCTCAAAGTCGTAATCATTCAATAATTCAATCCACCTACGCTGCCTCATATTCAGTTGTTTCTGATTAAATATGTGTTGAAGACTTTTGTGGTCGGTATATATAATACTTTTGACCCCATATAAGTAGTGCCTCCAAGTCTTTAATGCAAAAACAACCGCGCCTAATTCCAAATCATGCGTAGTATAATTTTGTTCGTGAATCTTCAATTATCTAGAGGCATAAGCAATCACCTTCGTTCGTTGCATTAATACACAACCAAGACCTTGCTTTGATGCGTCACAATAAATCACAAAATCAGCATTCCCTTCAGGCAATGACAATATAGGTGCCGTAGTTAGCTTTTTCTTCAATAACTGAAACGCTTTCTCTTGTTCATCATTCCATTCAAATTTCTTCCCTTTATGCGTTAATGCAGTCAAGGGTTTTGCTATTCTGGAAAAGTCTTGGATGAACCTTCTGTAGTAACCAGCTAGTCCTAAAAACTGGCATATGTGTTTCGGAGTTTTCGGGGTTTCCCACTTTTCAACAGTTTCTATCTTTGCCGGATCCACCTTAATACCTTCTTTGTTCACTATGTGACCGAGGAATTGAACTTCTTCCAACCAAAATGCACACTTTGAAACTTAGCGTACAATTCTTCCTTCCTCAATACTTCTAACACCTTTCTCAAATGTTCACCGTGTTCTTGGTCATTCTTTGAGTAAATAAGTATGTCATCAATGAAAACAATGACAAACTTGTTAAGGTATGGTCCACACACTCGGTTCATAAGGTCCATGAACACAGCTGGTGCATTAGTTAAACCAAACGGCATGACCATAAACTCGTAATGACCGTAACGTGTTCTGAAAGCAGTCTTTGGAATATCATCTTCTTTCACCCGCATTTGATGATACCCGGAACGTAAGTCAATCTTTGAATAAACAGACGAGCCTTGTAGTTGATCAAATAAGTCGTCGATTCTCGGTAGTGGGTAGCGGTTCTTGATGGTAAGTTTGTTCAACTCTCGGTAGTCGATACACAACCTGAATGTACCATCTTTCTTCTTGACAAACAAAACAGGAGCTCCCCACGGTGATGTGCTTGGTCGAATGAAACCACGCTCTAAAAGTTCTTGTAGTTGGCTTTGCAGTTCTTTCATCTCGCTTGGTGCAAGTCTGTAAGGAGCACGAGCTATTGGTGCAGCTCCTAGTACAAGATCTATTTGAAATTCAACGGATCGATGTGGGGGTAATCCCGGTAATTCTTTCGGAAATACATCGGGAAATTCTTTTGCGACGGGAACATCATTGATGCTCTTTTCTTCAGTTTGTACTTTGTCGACGTGTGCTAGAACAGCATAGCAACCTTTTCTTATTAGTTTTTGTGCCTTCAAATTACTAATAAGATGTAGCTTCGTGTTGCCCTTTTCTCTGTACACCATTAAGGGTTTTCCTTTTTCTCGTATAATGCGAATTGCATTTTTGTAACAAACGATCTCTGCTTTCACTTCTTTCAACCAGTCCATACCGATTATCACATTAAAACTCCCTAACTCTACTGGTATCAAATCAATCTTAAATGTTTCGCTAACCAGTTTAATTTCTCGATTCCGACATATATTATCTGCTGAAATTAATTTACCATTTGCTAATTCGAGTAAAAATTTACTATTCAAAGGCGTCAATGGACAACTTAATTTAGCACAAAAATCTCTACTCATATAGCTTCTATCCGCACCCGAATCAAATAAAACGTAAGCAGATTTATTGTCAATAAGAAACGTACCCGTAACAAGCTCCGGGTCTTCCTGTGCCTCTGCCGCATTAATATTGAAAACTCTTCCGCGGCCTTGTCCATTCGTGTTCTCCTGGTTCGGGCAATTTCTAATAATGTGGCCCGGTTTTCCACATTTATAACATACTACATTGGCATAACTTGCTCCGACACTACTTGCTCCACCATTACTCGTTCCGACACCATTTGTTCCTTTCGTTCTATTAACCCCTGGTCCGTAGACCTCACACTTTGTCGCGCTATGACCATTTCTTTTACACTTGTTGCAAAATTTGGTGCAGAACCCCGAATGATACTTTTCACACCTTTGGCATAGCTACTTCTGATTGTTGTTGTTGTTGTGGTTATTATTGTTGTTGGGATGATTGTTGTAGTTGCTGTTGTTGTTGTTGTTGTTGTTGTTGGGCCGTTTGTTGTAGTTGCGATTGATGTTGCGATTGTTGGGATAATTGTTGCGATTATTGTTGTAATTGCTGTTGTTGTTGTATTGGTGATTCTTATCACCGTTTTCCTCCCACTTTCTTTTGACTTGCTTCACATTGGCCTCTTCAGCAGTCTGTTCTTTAATTCTTTCTTCAATCTGGTTCACTAGTTTGTGAGCCATTCTACATGCCTGTTGTATGGAGGCGGGCTCGTGTGAACTTATATCTTCTTGGATTCTTTCCAGTAATCCTTTCACAAACGCGTCAATCTTCTCTTCCTCATCTTCGAATGCTCCCGGACACAATAGGCACAATTCTGTGAATCGTCTTTCGTACGTGGTAATATCAAATCCTTGGGTTCGTAACCCTCTAAGTTCTGTCTTGAGCTTATTGACCTCGGTTCTGGGACGGTACTTCTCGTTCATCAAGTGCTTGAATGCTGACCACGGTAGTGCGTACGCATCGTCTTGTCCTACTTGCTCTAGATAGGTATTCCACCATGTTAACGCAGAACCTGTGAAGGTATGCATAGCGTACTTCACTTTGTCCTCTTCAGTATAGTTACTTATGGCAAACACCGATTCGACCTTCTCGGTCCACCATTTCAATCCGATCAGTCCTTCGGTTCCATCAAATTCCAAAGGTTTGCAGGCAGTGAATTCTTTGTAGGTGCATCCTACACGGTTTCCTGTACTGCTAGATCCAAGGTTATTGTTGGTATGTAGCGCAGCCTGTACTGCGGCTATGTTTGAAGCTAGAAAAGTACGGAATTCCTCTTCATTCATATTCACGGTGTGTCGAGTAGTCGGTGCCATTTCCTTCAAAATAGTCAAATGGAACAAGTTAATCATACAGAATATTAAGAGTAGTTAATAGTATTTCGTAGCATAATATGAACTCATTTATAAAAGCTTTTTCTTCATATTAGCATTTTATAAGTTTAAATTCGGGTAGTACCTACCCGTTAAGTTCATACTTAGTAGCTAATATACAATTCAACTACTACAATTCTATATGAAAAACTGATTATAATAATATTTCGCGTTCAAACTTTTACACAATATTTTACAAACTTACAATACCGCTTATTTTACATATAGCATGAAATATAGCACACAATAAATTTGATACAAGATGGTTGTGAAGATAATTCTAGCTAGTACACAAGTCGTTCAGGAAAGGCAATAAAGACACGTAATTCATACGTCCAGAAATAAGTCATGCATTCTGGTTTTACTAGAATTACTTCCCATCCTTGGTCTTGTGGAACATAACCGTTATGGCCGTTGATAAGACAGCGTGTTGTAATGTCGTCAAAGGGACGAGGGTTACGTAATGTCCAACAGTCCCGTAACAATCTAAAAACCTCATTTCTTACCCCAATTACCAACTCCGTCACTTGTGGAAACGTTTTGTTTAATAGTTGTAGCCCGATGTTCTTGTTCTCACTTTGGTGAGAAGCGAACATTACTAATCCGTAAGCATAACATGCTTCTTTATGTTGCATGTTAGCCGCTTTTTCTAAATCACGAAGTCCAATATTCGGATATATTGAGTCAAAATAATTTCTTAACCCATTGCGTAAAATAGCATTTGGGTTCCCCGCAATATATGCGTCAAAGTAAACACATCGTAACTTATGGATTTCCCAATGTGATATCCCCCATCTTTCGAACGAAAGCCTTTTATAAACCAAGGCATTCTTGGAACGTTCTTCGAATGTCTTACAAACTGATCTCGCCTTAAATAGTTGTGCCGAAGAATTCTGACCGACTCTAGACAAGATTTCATCAATCATGTCTCCGGGTAGGTCTCTTAAAATATTGGGTTGTCTATCCATTTTGTGTTTTTATACTGTAAAAAAGGCAAGAGTTAGATTCATAAAAAAAAAATACTTATTAATACAAGCAATTTTTACATATATTATAAAGCATAAGCACACTATATTACATATATTACACCACACGAATACAACTATCTTATTCCGACTCGCTTGTTTCTTCTTCTTCGATTTTGGTTCGTTTTGCCAAGTTTCTAGGGATATATGATGTTCCCCTAATACGAGCCGTCGTTTTCCACATTGGTTTAGAAAAACCTGGTGGTTTAGAGGTTCCCGGGTCATTGTTACAACTTAAGGACTTCGGGGGTTGACGATACATATAAAGTTCATCGGAGTTGGAATTAGATTTCTCTATTTTTATGCCCTTTCCCTTATTATTTTCTTTTGCCTTTTTAAATTCAGTTGGGGTAATTTCTATAACATCATCGGAATTCTCGTCGGAATCCGATTCATCGGAGAATTGGTAATCCTCCCAATATTTTGCTTCCTTGGCGGAAACACTATTGACCATAATTAACCTTGGTCGGTTGGTTGAGGATTTTCTTTTACTTAACCGTTTTATTATTTCCCCCACCGGTTCTATTTCTTCATCCGGTTCCGATTCTTCTTCCGGTTCTGATTCTTCTTCCGGTTCCGACTCTTCTTCCGGTTCCTCTTCGGGAACTTGTGAATCAGTCCACGAATCATTCCAATTTACATTTGACTCTTCATTATTATTAGGTGAGTCAATGGGACTTGTTCTAGAGGTAGACATCTATCACATAATATCAAACGCGTTAAGAGATTAATATATCACATAATATTCACATATTAAAAATATTTAGTTTCCAACAAAATTTGTTAAGCAATCATTTTCAAGTAAACACGGTCGAAGTCCAGACTCACTAATGCATCCTAACAAACTCGATAAGACACACTAATGCAAAATTCTGGTTCTCTAAGACCAACGCTCGGATACCAACTGAAATGTCCCGTTCTTATTGATTAAAAACGTTCCATATTAATTGATTTCGTTGCAAAGTTTTGACCTCTATATGAGATGTTTTTCAAAGACTGCATTCATTTTAAAACAAACCATAACCTTTATTTCATCAATAAAGGTTTAAAAAGCTTTACGTAGATTATCAAATAATGATAATCTAAAATATCCTGTTTACACACGATCATTACATAATGGTTTACAATACAAATATGTTACAACAAAATAAGTTTCTTGAATGCAGTTTTTACACAATATCATACAAGCATGGACTCCAAATCTCGTCCTTATTTAAGTATGCGACAGCGGAAGCTCTTAATAATCACCTGAGAATAAACATGCTTAAAATGTCAACAAAAATGTTGGTGAGTTATAGGTTTAACCTATATATATCAAATCATAATAATAGACCACAAGATTTCATATTTCAATACACATCCCATACGTAGAGATAAAAATCATTCATATGGTGAACACCTGGTAACCGACATTAACAAGATGCATATATAAGAATATCCCCATCATTCCGGGACACCCTTCGGATATGATATAAATTTCGAAGTACTAAAGCATCCGGTACTTTGGATGGGGCTTGTTGGGCCCGATAGATCTATCTTTAGGATTCGCGTCAATTAGGGTGTCTGTTCCCTAATTCTTAGATTACCAGACTTAATAAAAAGGGGCATATTCGATTTTGATAATTCAACCATAGAATGTAGTTTCACGTACTTGTGTCTATTTTGTAAATCATTTATAAAACCTGCATGTATTCTCATCCCAAAAATATTAGATTTTAAAAGTGGGACTATAACTCACTTTCACAGATTTTTACTTCGTCGGGAAGTAAGACTTGGCCACTGGTTGATTCACGAACCTATAACAATATATACATATATATCAAAGTATGTTCAAAATATATTTACAACACTTTTAATATATTTTGATGTTTTAAGTTTATTAAGTCAGCTGTCCTCGTTAGTAACCTACAACTAGTTGTCCACAGTTAGATGTACAGAAATAAATCGATAAATATTATCTTGAATCAATCCACGACCCAGTGTATACGTATCTCAGTATTGATCACAACTCAAACTATATATATTTTGGAATCAACGTCAACCCTGTATAGCTAACTCCAACATTCACATATAGAGTGTCTATGGTTGTTCCGAAATATATATAGATGTGTCGACATGATAGGTCGAAACATTGTATACGTGTCTATGGTATCTCAAGATTACATAATATACAATACAAGTTAATTAAGTTATGGTTGGAATAGATTTGTTACCAATTTTCACGTAGCTAAAATGAGAAAAATTATCCAATCTTGTTTTACCCATAACTTCTTCATTTTAAATCCGTTTTGAGTGAATCAAATTGCTATGGTTTCATATTGTACTCTATTTTATGAATCTAAATAGAAAAAGTATAGGTTTATAGTCGGAAAAATAAGTTACAAGTCGTTTTTGTAAAGGTAGTCATTTCAGTCGAAAGAACGACGTCTAGATGACCATTTTAGAAAACATACTTCCACTTTGAGTTTAACCATAATTTTTGGATATAGTTTCATGTTCATAATAAAAATCATTTTCTCAGAATAACAACTTTTAAATCAAAGTTTATCATAATTTTTAATTAACTAACCCAAAACAGCCCGCGGTGTTACTACGACGGCGTAAATCCGGTTTTACGGTGTTTTTCGTGTTTCCAGGTTTTAAATCATTAAGTTAGCATATAATATAGATATAGAACATGTGTTTAGTTGATTTTAAAAGTCAAGTTAGAAGGATTAACTTTTGTTTGCGAACAAGTTTAGAATTAACTAAACTATGTTCTAGTGATTACAAGTTTAAACCTTCGAATAAGATAGCTTTATATGTATGAATCGAATGATGTTATGAACATCATTACTACCTTAAGTTCCTTGGATAAACCTACTGGAAAAGAGAAAAATGGATCTAGCTTCAACGGATCCTTGGATGGCTCAAAGTTCTTGAAGCAGAATCATGACACGAAAACAAGTTCAAGTAAGATCATCACTTGAAATAAGATTGTTATAGTTATAGAAATTGAACCAAAGTTTGAATATGATTATTACCTTGTATTAGAATGATAACCTACTGTAAGAAACAAAGATTTCTTGAGGTTGGATGATCACCTTACAAGATTGGAAGTGAGCTAGCAAACTTGAAAGTATTCTTGATTTTATGTAACTAGAACTTGTAGAATTTATGAAGAACACTTAGAACTTGAAGATAGAACTTGAGAGAGATCAATTAGATGAAGAAAATTGAAGAATGAAAGTGTTTGTAGGTGTTTTTGGTCGTTGGTGTATGGATTAGATATAAAGGATATGTAATTTTGTTTTCATGTAAATAAGTCATGAATGATTACTCATATTTTTGTAATTTTATGAGATATTTCATGCTAGTTGCCAAATGATGGTTCCCACATGTGTTAGGTGACTCACATGGGCTGCTAAGAGCTGATCATTGGAGTGTATATACCAATAGTACATACATCTAAAAGCTGTGTATTGTACGAGTACGAATACGGGTGCATACGAGTAGAATTGTTGATGAAACTGAACGAGGATGTAATTGTAAGCATTTTTGTTAAGTAGAAGTATTTTGATAAGTGTATTGAAGTCTTTAAAAAGTGTATAAATACATATTAAAACACTACATGTATATACATTTTAACTGAGTCGTTAAGTCATCGTTAGTCGTTACATGTAAGTGTTGTTTTGAGACCTTTAGGTTAACGATCTTGTTAAATGTTGTTAACCCAATGTTTATAATATCAAATGAGATTTTAAATTATTATATTATCATGATATTATCATGTATGAATATCTCTTAATATGATATATATACATTAAATGTCTTTACAACGATAATCGTTACATATATGTCTCGTTTAAAAATCATTAAGTTAGTAGTCTTGTTTTTACATATGTAGTTCATTGTTAATATACTTAATGATATGTTTACTTATCATAGTATCATGTTAACTATATATATATCCATATATATATGTCATCATATAGTTTTTACAAGTTTTAACGTTCGTGATACACCGGTCAACTTGGGTGGTCAATTGTCTATATGAAACATATTTCAATTAATCAAGTCTTAACAAGTTTGATTGCTTAACATGTTGGAAACATTTAATCATGTAAATATCAATCTCAATTAATATATATAAACATGGAAAAGTTCGGGTCACTACATCATAGCACCACCGGAATGTTGCTGTGGCTCCGAGGGTCCTGGGACAAGTGGAGCTGGAATCTCCTGTAGATCCTCGGCTCCGTCTGAGGTAATCACTGGGCCGGGTGCATGGCTACTAGATCCGGAGGACGAAGCGCCTGAGTCACTGGAGGGTGTCGACGACGACATCTGAGAATCGGTAACAATGGCCGGTGAGGTGGCTGATGAGTCTGTGTCGATGTCCAAAATGATGACAGATGGAATATCCGACATCTGAACAAGGAAAAATAACTTTTTCCATGTCAGTAAGTCATAAAGCAAGCACGTATTAGGCAAAGTAACTATGACAGTCTAAATCATGTGTAACAGTAAGTAGCATGGCAATAACGGCAAGTATCATGCAATCGAAAACAGATAATAGCATGCAGTAGTGAAGTCATGTAGTAGCATATGGCATATAGCAGTAAAAGTAAGCAGCGGCATGCAGCAAATTCCGCAGAACAAGTAAACTAGCAAGTTGTAGATTAGTCCTATTAGTGAATCCTACTCGGGTCGGTCCAGACTCACTAATGCAACCTAATTCCCTACAACCAATGCTCTGATACCAAATGTGATGCCCCGTACAAAACCATCATGTATGAATCATCAACAACAGGATTATTACAAGGTCAAATACTATATGCGGTTTCAAAAGAAGTTTGCATTCGTGAATAAAGGTGATGTCTTAACCAACATCAAATATCTTACAACAAAAGTATGCTTAAATGAACAGAAGCAATTAGTAATAGTATGTGACCCAATGGTCGTTACAAATCATTGTTTCAAAAGGTAACATAGTTTGAATGCAAATAAAACGTTTCATGAGGTGACAACTCTAACAAGCGCAGTTGGTGTCTACAAGGCATGACTAGTACAACAGCGGAAGCAAGCAACCTTAAGTACCTGAGAAAAACATGCTTAAAACGTCAACACAAAGGTTGGTGAGCTATAGTTTAAGTATAACAATAATGTAAGGTAGGCCACGAGATTTCGGTGCTACAAGGAGCGTTTCAAAACAGTATGTAAAGTATATGTTTAACCGTGGGCACTTGGTAACTAACTTAACGTTTATAACCCCTGAAGGTACACTTGGCGAGTGCGTATGTTTACAAAGTATTAAACACCCGTTAAATGCTAGCGCTACTAGCCCGAGTGGGGATGTCAAACCCTATGGATCCATATCTAAGATTCGCGTTCACCGGTTCAAAGACCAATGACTAACCGTTACCGAGCTAAGGGGAAAGTTTATTCCGTTGTATAACCCACACATATATAAAGTTTAAGTACTCGTGCCTAGTACGTAAAATGTAAAATGCGCATGTATTCTCAGTTCCCAAAATAGTTAAAGTAAAAAGGGATGCTATAACTCACAGTGGAAAAGTAGTAGTAAAGTTGACTCGGGAAAAGTAAGCAAGTGCGTTTGTCCAAAAGGTCCTCAACCTAAGTCAAAAGTTACTAAGTCAGTAAATCGTCCCAATAGGTTTAAATGTATGTAAATTAGGTCTTAAGTATCATCATCATTCATCATCAAACAAAAAGTATAAAGTAAGTTTCATTCTAGAGAAGAGTTTAAAACAAAGGCTGACTTCGATCAGTCGCCACGGCCTCTATACAAACTGAATTGAGGTAGGACCAGTGTCCATGGCTCCGTATATGAGTCCTTTAGCTGCTATAAAAATTCCAGAACCAAAATCATCTTTGTTTAACCGTGGCGACGGTTTAAGTGCGAGTAGGTCAGAATTTTCAGCACAACGTTAAAAGGACAGAGTGACGTTCGGAGGGCCATAGATCCTAAACCGTAACTCGGATTAAGACGAGTCTTAAATGAAAAGTTATCTCCTCGAACAGACTAACTGAAAATCAACTTTACAGTAGCCCAGGTGTTCTAATCGGACCCGAAAAACAGTAGGTTTAGTGTTCCGGTGGGTTCTTGGTGCTCGATGCTCATCACGGTTCTCATCCTTGATGCATATAGCTTCAAGTGTAATACTCGTTGATGTGTTTGCATCATATTTACCAAGTTTTTACCATAATAACACAAGTTTAAGTCTAAGATAAGTAGCACAACTCAATTAAGTGTTGCAAGTAGTTTGATGAACCAAAGTTACATCAAGATCTTAGATCCGACACATACATGAACTCTAAAAGTAATATTAAGCTACAAACTTGAAAGTAAACTAAATAATCAAGATCTTAAGTTGTAGAACATAGTTCTTAGTTAGATCTTGAAGATCCAAGACCCAAAAGTCTAGATCTAAGGTTACTAAGTTAAATCCTAAGTCATAAGACATGAATCTTTACTTTAATGAAACCATAAGTTATGAAACTTAGATTCTCATCTTGTAAAGTGTATGTAAGATTACAAGCTCTTGTTTACAACAAAATAAAAAGACCATAAGCTATAGAAACTTAGATCCAACATAAGTATATGAAGTTATAACTAAAAAGTTATACTTCCATGTTCTTGAACTTACAAAGTTAACTTTTATTTTCAAGAAATATGAGATCATGATTAACTAGTAATACTTAACCAAATTAACAACATTTCAACTTTAAAGTACATAAAATGAAGAAATAAATTAAATCTACAAGTAACAAGTTCATGGTTATTCATACTTTAAAGATTCAAGCCAAGGCTTTGATCTTTAAGAAAGTAAACCTTAAGTTTACAAACATGAATACAAGTAATGATTTTACAACTCATGAACTTTCTTTCTTTGAAACATTAGGTGTAGAACCATAACTAGAAAGCTTAGGTCCTTGTATGTTCTTGTATGAACAAGATAAAATGAAGAACAAACTAGAAAGTTTGATTCTTACAACTAGTAAGTAACAACTACATACAACAAGTAAGTAAACCACAACAAAGAACAAGTAACTTAAACAAGCAAAAGATGATGATGATGAGAGTGTAGACAAGAGAAAGGAAGAAGAAAAGTTCTTGTTACTTACAATTTTAGAGAGAAAAGATGAGAGGAAAATGAGTGTGTAAGTATGTGTGTGTAAAAGTTAAAGGATACTAGTGAATGCAAGTAATTAAGTAATACAAAAAAAAGATATTGAACTCCCTCACACTCTATGTGAGGCCGACGGTTTTCAACAAAAGGGGGGAAGGGAAAAACCCACTAGTTACATGCATGTATTGTTGAAGATGCTATCTAAGAATGATAATAAAGTAAGTTTGCATGGGAAAGATGTGTAATTGTATAAGTAACTAGTCTCCTTACAAGGTAATTAATCTAGTTAAGCCTTAAATATAATACTTACATGAAAGATGGGTTAAATAGTCCATTAAGTGTGTAGGGTGGGCTTCTAAGTCCATTAACACAAGCCCAAGTCCAAATAAGTAATAATCTAAATAAAAGCCCAAGTAATTAACTAGTAATCTTAGTTAATTAAAAATGATTAATAATAATTAACCATGTATGTAAATAATATCCAGAATATTATTCGTGAAAAGTTCATGTGTCACAAAGACGTGTCGGGCAATTAAAAGTCATGTACAGTAACAAGTAAATGTAATAAAATACATTCATTAACACGCAAGCATTAATAATAAACATTATTAATTAAAGGTTGGAAAAATCCAGGGTCGTTACATCCATCCCGTTATAATTCTTGATATACTCCCAACTTTCATATCTGTCATTCTTCTTTTTCATCTGCCGCCGGAAGAATCTATTTACTTCTACTATTACATTGGGGTTATAGTGTTTTTAATTCTCCCGTGTCTTTACGTTGCAACACGTATTGATATACATGGTTTGTAATTTCTGTGTTGTTGTCGGGCTTTATATTTTTCTTTTATATTTAAAAGTCTTATGCTTTTGTCTCCGCTTCCCGACTTCAAGTCAAGCGAATAATGGCCCAGAATTCGTAGGTATAAAATTCAGAATGAACATAACTAATGTTCTAAGAAAGAAATTGTACTGGCACATTCTTGATTGGTTAAATTACTAGAAAATCACGAAAAAGATCGAATCATCAAGAAAATATTTTCTTGATATTTTTAGACATTAAATAGAATGAAAGAGTTATGTAACATGGCACATGATAACGTTACGGTCTGTGAATCATCATGTTCCATTTAGAAACTCAACATGACTTACTGTAATATAATCACGTTGATCAAGTGTCATTATATTATACTAACTCATGATTCAGTTCCCCACACTACTTCAAAAACATTCATACTTTAAACTCGAAGGTTTCAAAATTTAGAAACTAAAATAGTTTCCTTTATGATGTGATACCGATAAAGCGAGGAGATAAATGATTTCAGATAAGAATAGTTATGAAAATATCTTCAGAAATATCGAGGATATTTATAATGAAAGATACGATAATATCTTAGAATTTCTAGTATCGAAGGGTGATGAAGAAGATTTGTCCGTAAAGGTTTAGAGTCAGGAGAAAAGTATTCGTTAAAGGCTTTATCAGACACTGAATCATTTGGATTCTTTGAAGGATAATTTAATATTTGTGATTTGTCCACAGTCTCCTTCGTAGTTTGCTCAATCCGTTTTTCAGTACCAATTTTTCTTTTGAGCTTTTTCAACGTATCCTTCTTTATCATCAAACTTTTGACTGTTAAAGTCATCTACAGTTTTTGCTGCTTCATTCAACTTTTTCATAACTCAAAGAATTGTTTCGCAGACTGGGTGCTTTTTCAAAATTGAAGTACATAATTCTAGCAGATAAACGTTATATGTATATGTATAACTGTAGAAACGTTGCCAGATTCGAAATGGTGATTGATGATTCCCGGTATTTGGTATGGAAATTATTATTACAAGATGTGGACCAGTATTTGATAGGGTTTAATGAATATATAGTGATTTGCCGAAGAGATTTAAGTCAAAAATCAATGAAGTTGTTGGTACATTTACTGCGAATATGGTGGAATATAAAAGGTTCCCCGGTAATAATGACGAAAAGGGCAATGTATATATCAAGGTTATAATAAGGCTAGTCTGACTGAAAAGTCGAAGTTGACTTGCTGAAGCTATGACTAAACTGGCTATTTTGAAAAGGAATTGCAATGTTATTTTCAGTAACAACAATGCTAAAGGAGCTAGCACAGATACGTGTTAAATGTTTATTCAGGTTCCGAGTGTTTTCAGGTGCATAACTATATGCATCAATCTTTTCTTCCGTAGATGAATTGCGGTTGGTTCATCCTCTCGATTGAGGTGTTTTCAAGAATCATGAAAGGTTTGAACGCAGATTGTAATCATCAAGATACAAATGAGATTTAAGATGAAATCATGTGCAAACTTGAATAAATGTTTAGTTTCATATGTTATAATCAATATTTTAATTCATTTTAATTGTCCAATGTTAGTAGTCCACAGTTAGTAGTCCACAGTTAGTAATTCAATAATTCATATATAGTTTAATATATAATATTCAAATTAATTAATACGTATTCTCACACCCCCAAATAGGGCCTGGGGTATTTGTGACTAATTATATCAAATCACAGTTGTATAAATGAGAACGACTCTATATGAGAAGTTTTATTGAGTTTTGCAGCGGAAGATAAATAAATTACATTGTATTTAGATCATTAAATGTCTTTAATTGATATGATATGTAATGAAGACTCCAAGCATAGCAAGCAATCATCATCAAAGCAGCAGATATACAACGGACGCAATACTTAAGTTCCTGAGAATAAACATGCTTAAAAAGTTAACACGAGGTTGAGTGAGTTCATAGGTTTATCATAAATAATGATTTTAGTAATAGATGTAGACCACAAGATTTTTATAGAAGTAGATCTCGCAGATCAAAAAGTTATGCCAGTTCGTGATATTTAGACTAAACTTTTTGTAAACATTGCATTCTTTTGAAAAGACACACCATAATTGAATATTAAATTCCAAGGTTTTTGACGTTTGATGATTTCCACATATAGACAATCTCCGTAATTAATAGATTACAATACTACATCCGTTGATAATGCAGTCGAAATAAGATACATGGTGATAATTTTGTGAATGCAACGTTTTCTCGAATAAAGCATGTATGACTCCGTGCACATAGCTTGTATCACATATAAGCAAATAGCGGAAGACTTCTAGAAACCTGAGAATAAACATGCTTTAAAGTGTCAACACAAAGGTTGGTGAGTTCATAGTTTTATTGTTGCGCATAATCTTTATATAAAGGTGGATCACAAGATTTCAGTTGTTTCATCCAGAAACGTTTATCAAAAGATTCTACGTAACAGAGCACCCTGATAAGTAAACTTTAACGTTATAATGATAATTATCCTATTCGTTTTAATACACGCAAACCAACATGTCATAAACTCAAATAACATACGTCCGTTAAAAGGCTAGCGCTCTAGCTCAGACGGGGATGTCAAGCCCTATGGATCCATATACTATTATTCGCGCCCACCAGTCCATATCCTATGTACTGGCAGCTACTAGTTACCAAAGCTAAGGGATTTTCGGTTCAAACTCAGTGTAGAATTAAGTATGTACTTGTATCCATTGCGTTTAAATATATTGCATGTATTCTCAGCCAAAAATATATATTGCAAAAGCAATTAAAAAGGGATCTATAAACTCACCTTAGCAGCACATAAGGTCATTCATCGAATTGTGACCGAAACTCAGAATGCAAATTAATCGTAGATCTCAACCTAGAGAACATATGTTGGTCAATACATGTCTAATAAGTTAGGTTTGGTCATAGTGTATCACAATCCTAATGCTCGAGACCGACATGAGAAAGTTAACAAAAGTCATTTCAAAAGTCAACCTGACCCAATATGATCTTTAAATCTATACATGTTTATTATATTAATATAGTATAAGTCTTGATAGTTGAACGAATTTATAGTTTATCAAACTCAAAACATTATTTATTTCAAGAGTTATATTATATTTGAATTATCATGGCAATCGAAAATATTTTATTATTATACTTGTAAAATCAGATTATAGTGTTTATAAAGCTTTAAAACATGATAAGACAATCAACTTTGACAATTGTTTATCAAAACGAGACGTGCCTTATTTAGGAATTTATTTACTCGTTTAGTAATATTTAAAAATTCAATTTATCAATCTTATAAATAAATTGTTTAAATATCAAATGCATATTCGAAAGCAATTTCAATTAATGTTAATCATAGTTCAGTTGACCATATCTTCTAATCCATTCATCGAAATCACGCGATTTCTAAATGAATAGTTAATACTTTTTCACCAGCTTTCCAAAAATATGCATATCATATACTTTATATCCGTAGCATGTGTATTAATGATGTCAAAGCTAAGGGATACGAAATAGTTTATATTTTACTAGGAAAAACTATTAAATACGATACAATTTTACACAAGATATTTATTTATTTATAGAATGGATATACTTAAACCTTGCTACAACACTTATAGGCAGTGTACCTAATCGTACAGTAGTGTAGTTTTTAGTAAGTCCGGTTCGTTCCACATGGAATCTTTTTTAAACAAAGCTCAACGCTATATTAGTTTACTTTTATAAAAATACAAATATATATATAAGTAATATTATTATTATAAAGGGGGGTTTTTACCGTTTAATGACCGGTTTGTCGATTTTAAAACTTTAGTCGCAGTTAAAACCAAATGTAAAATATTAAAAATAAATACAAGACTTAAATTAAAGCATGAAGTAAATAACGATAAATGAAATTGCGAATAATAAAAGTGCGATAAAATAAACTTGCGATAATTAAAAAGTACGATAATTAAAAGTGCAATTAAATACAATAACAATAAATAAAGTGCGATAATTAGAAGTGCAATTAAATATAAAATAAAGGAAATTAAATATGAAATAAAAGAATTATGCTTATTTAAACTTCCGTAATCATGATGTTTGACGTGTTGATTTTAGTTTTATGCCCATGGGTTAATTGTCCTTTGTCCTGGATTATTTAATATGTCCGTCTGGTTTTTGTCCATAACAGTCCATCAGTCATAAATATAAAGTGCGAGTGTCCTCGTCAAATTAACCTTATACCCGAAGTTAAATATTCCAACTAATTGGGGATTTAAACTGTAACAAGATTTTAATCCTTTGTTTAATAATTACACCAGGATGTCGACTGAGTGTAACCCAAGGTTTTAATATTTTGTTATCAATTATACCAAGTGTTCTTTGTACATAATTTCACCCCTGCTTTAATTATTCTAGTGGCTATTAATCCATTCCCGTGTCCGGTTAAATGAACGATTATTCGTACATATAAATACCCCGCCCATCGTGTCCGATTGAGTGTATATGGTAATTTATAGGGACGCCCAATTGTAAATCTTTATATTAACATTAACAAACTATCATTTAGTTAAACAATTATAAAGCCCATTAATAGCTCATAGTCTAATTTCCACAAGTGTCGTTCTTTTGTCCAAACCCCAATTATGGTACAAAGTCCAATTACCCAATTTTAGTAATTAGCCCAACATCATGATTACTTCATTTTAAATAAGCATAATAATAACTTAGCTACGAGACATTAATATAAAAAGGTTGAACATAACTTACAATGATTAAAAATAGCGTAGCGTTACACGGACAGAATTTCGACTTACACCCTTACAACATTTGCTAACATACCCTTATTATTAGAATTATAATTAAAATTAAAATATAAATTATAAATATATATATATATATTTTTTACGTATGAGGAGAAGAAGAAAAAGATGATATTTTACGATCAGAATGCGCGAGCTTTATAGGGGGTTTCTGAATTTGGGGCTCCGCGACTCGCAGCATTTTTGCCTTCAAACTCCGCGAGTCGCGGAGAATGAAATCACAGCTCACAACTTTGGAGTCTTTCTCTGCCGACGGTTTTTATTTATAAATATAATATATATAATTAATATAATTAATTATATATTATATTATATTTATATACATAGTTAACTTGTAATTTTTAGTCCGTTGCGTCGAGCGTTAAGAGTTGACTCTGGTCCCGGTTCCGGATTTTCGAACGTCCTTGCGTACAATTTTATATTTTGTACTTTGCGTTTTGAATCTTGTACTCTTGTAATTTCGAGACGTTTCTTATCAATAATTGGAACCTCTTTGATTGTCTTTTGTACTTTTGAGCTTTTTGGTCGTTTGCGTCTTCAATTCGTCGAATCTGTCTTTTGTCTTCACCTTTTATTATTTAAACGAATATCACTTGTAAATAGAACAATTGCAACTAAAAGCTTGTCTTTCTTGAGGAATAATGCTATGAAATATATGTTCGTTTTTAGCATTATCAAATATTCCCACACTTGAGCATTGCTTGTCCTCAAGCAATATAGTCTTGAAATACTAGAATCACTTCTTTATTCTTCATACTTTGTACATCAGTGATTTCAATACGGCGGTATAAACAATGGTAGTAACGATGTGGTTTACAGTCCCACATGACTATAAAATTTAGATCCATTAAGGAAATTGGATCTTTATGAAAACATTTGATCTTTTTGAAAATTAAATCTAGCTTTTACCCTATATAAGTTTTCCGGAATAACCCTTCACCGGTGTTTGCAAAAAAAATTTGTGGGTTTGGTGGGTTTCAGATTTGAAAATTTTAGCTCAAAACTTGCGGTTTTGTGTCACCCACTTGCTAACCTTGTATTGGGAAAGCAACACGTCCAGTTTACTTGTTCCGAATATTACCTTTCGGTAAACTACCGTCCGGTTGTAAAGGAAAGCGTTGAACAAGCAACTGTTAAGGCAATGTCCCCTGACATGCTTTTAATTATGGTCTATAACGTGTCGGACGCAATTACTATCCTTGGTAGGAGCAATAGTAAAGCTCACCCTTATAATTTTTTCGGTCTGGCACAAGGTCCTGTCTTTGACCATGCTATGCAACCACCGTTCTTACGGTTGACACCCGATTTGGTTCAGATGACCTAATGAATTCCAGGTGAATTCCTAGGATTTTACGTTCAATGGTAATGAACGCATTGAAAATGGGTTTTCAGAAAACAAATCGGTTTGTAATTTTGATC
This sequence comes from Rutidosis leptorrhynchoides, assembly GCF_046630445.1. Classification (NCBI taxonomy): domain Eukaryota; kingdom Viridiplantae; phylum Streptophyta; class Magnoliopsida; order Asterales; family Asteraceae; genus Rutidosis; species Rutidosis leptorrhynchoides. The sequence continues at coordinate 336,899,282 of NC_092337.1, read as the reverse complement.
AAAATATTTTCTCGTTCAAGCTCGAGTTTAGATATCATTGAATTCCATGAGTTTGTAATTCTCAATCTTTAAGGTCAATCTCTAGAATTGAGTAATATCAGTCTTAAAAGCTGATTTTTAATCTTTAAGGAGATTATCCTTTCTGGGGATCTGATTCATTAGTCTTATCCAGCTAATTTGCATGGTGCCCCCCCATTTTACAAGATAAATCCTTCTCATGGTTAGGATAAATCTGACCACTTGGCGACCCTGTTTAATGCTGAGGTCCGTGGATTTCCTGCTGATTTTAGTGATGACTTTTCTGGATTTTTCGTCAACCTACAGCTGGCCTGAACGACAACTTCATGACCTAGATCAAGAAGCGCGTTTCTTTTTCGGAAGACTTTACTTCCTTTTAATGATGGAATTGATTCATCGTGTAGATCCATCTCTTCTTTTCTTTCCTCGGGTAAAACAGTTGATTATCGTCCAAAACAAAAGTATTTTCAATTGTTTGTACAAAAATATGTGATATATGTTTTGAATAACTTGGTAAAGTTTTCCCACACTTGGCTTTTATTTTCTTTTATTTGCCTTTTTGTTCTCCTCTATTCCGTTCTTTAAATGAATTTTAACATTTTGGTTTGTTTCTCAATTTATGTCCTTTCCGAGGTTACAATAATTTCGGTGTTAAAACCTAGTTTTATCGTTCATAAATATGTATAAACATGATTTTGAGTTCATTTAATTGAAAATTTTGAAAATTTTTACTAGAATTGGGTAGTCAGTATATAAGACTAGGGCTGTTCTTTATTATCAGAGAGCACTAGATTCTAATACAACTACTGCTTTACTAGTATTTTTAATGGTAACCAAGTGTATAAAGTAAAAAATTTTAAAATCTGAAAGAATTTAACCCCTTCCCACACTTAAGATCTTGCAATGCCCTCATTTGCAAGAAATCAGTAACAATTTAAATTATTGAGGGTGATTTGTGTGAAAATGATTAAATTTTTACCAAAGTTTCCAAATATATTGGCGTTTGTTTGCTGAATGATAAATGGTGCACATCATTTGTTCATTCCGTCTTGTTGTTATTTCACATATATTTTGCATCTTGTCGTCAAAATTAGTTGCTTTTGCTGAACTTAATGCCAGTCTTTGAAAATGCGTTGTTTTACCCTGTTGTGTACATAAGATAAGCTGCAAACATATATACATATTTTTGAAGTTTGGTATATTACCCCACATTCAAAAATTATTAAAATCTGAGAATAAAAGTTAGATAATTATAAAAATGATTACAATATTAACAAAAGCATTAAACGTATCAATAATTACAAATTACAACAAAAAAATAAAACTAAGTATACTAGGGATGATACTGGTACCAATAGGGGTTCCAGGCATAACCATAGGTGCTATAGAATGCTTCGGCAGGGTTATACGTAGGATATGGTGGCTGCATCTCTATAGGCCAAGGAGGGAAGATGGGTTTCGGTGTAGGAATATAGTTTCTACCTATATGTTGGCAATGAGCTATGATTTGGTTCTGATGAACTTGCCAATCTTCAAATGCTCTCTGTCTAGCATTTTCGTATTCCTGAGAAGCTATAAACCTTTGCATTTCTTGCATCTCATTCCCCCCTCCTACATTACCTTGCTGTTGGTTTCTCTCCACCTGTGGATGTCTACCATGGTATTGTACTGCGGCGTTATTTCGCCTTTTCAAAACTTTCGCACCATGGTATACATTTAAACCTATAGTATCGCGGGGTTCTGGTTCTTCTACTAATAATCCCCCCCGACTTATATCCACACCGAGATATTCACCAATCAAAGTAATAAAAATACCACCTCCTATTATGCTATGCGGTCGCATCCCCCGAACCATAGCTGATAAATAATAACCCACACAATATGGTATACTTACAGCGCTTTGTGGGTCTCGAATACACATATGGTAAAACAAATCCTGTTCATTTACTTTTTCCTTGTTCTTACCCCTTTGTGTAATCGAATTAGCTAAAAACCTATGAATTACTCTTAATTCGGCTCTATCTATATCCAAATAAGAGTAATTTCCCCCTTTGAAACGGTGATGGCTTGTCATTTGACTCCACACACCGTGTGTATCAAAATTTTCATCTATCTTTCTACCGTTTAGTATCAACCCTCTACAATCGGCAGATGCTAACTCCTCAGGCGTATATATACGTAAAGCCTGAGCCATGTCCAGTAAAGACATGTGGCGCATCGAACCGCCTAACAAAAATCTAATAAAAGAACGATCGGTTAAACTAGCTACCCGATCATTCAACTCTATACTACATAATAATTCTTCACACCATACTTTATATACAGGTCTACGCATGGTGAATAAACGTACCCAGTCATTAAAAGTAGAATTACCATACCTCTGTACAAGTAATTCCCTAATTGGCCCGGCCAATTCTACAGCTTCTAAGGGTCCCCATTCTATAACCCTCGGTACCTCAACAACCTTAGAATGAAGAGTATGCAAACCCCTTTGATATTTTGGATAATCTATCCAAAGTCTGTCAAATCTCAGGTTCGGGTGCAACTCTTCCAAGTGCATATCAGAAAAGGTCATGACTGGATGAGGTATATCCTGCTTGTAGTAGTTATCCACCTCCTGTTGTTCCACATTCTCAGCAGGAGCATTGCGGGCTTGGGATGAAGATTCACCCCTTTCAGTCTGCAAAACACATCAAACACAATTTTTGTGCATCCAAATATGCATTAGTGTCAGCAAAATCATCAATCAAAATAATCACAATGACATGATCAATTTATATCAAACTTAAGCTCATTTTCACATTTTTATCAAATTTACACTTTTTCAAATAAGCATATACGATAATGTTCGCCAAGTTCATAAGCATTCAACTCAAATAACATGTCAAAATAATCATTACTAGTAATTAAACAAGTTTCAAATGGCATTGTCTTTCAAAAATCAAGTTCATGAATTTTAGACTTGAAAAAGTCCACTTTAATTCTCAAAATCATGTTTAGGCTCAAAGTTTGGATCATTTAACTACCTAAACATGTTACACTACTTAATTTAGCAACAATTCATGACAAAAATCGGCCATAACCTGTTTATATCAAAAAGCCCCAAATTTGCTCAAGAACACAAACCCTAGATTACTCAAAATTTGAAGTTTAAGGCTTCTAATCATGTTAAATAGCATCAATCTAGGTTATACAAGCATAATACATAAACAATTTAAGCATAATTACACTAAAAAGCATCAAAATCAAATTGGGGAAAAAATTTCTCAAGAACACCAAATTTCGGATTAAATGGTGTTTAGGTGTAGAAATTTACCGTTCTTCTTGAGTAATTCCTAGATAGCATCCTTCTTAACATGATTTTAGTAAAAGATTTGGTGATTAACGGTTAAAAACTGTGAATTTGGGGTGTATTTTTCGGGTTTTTTTCGTGGGTTTTCGCAGTATTTTTTTCTTCTGTGGGTTTTGTGTGGACTGAGCTGTTTCAGCTCTTATTTTTTTCTGTAATCCGACCCCTCTGCGACTCGCGGTGAATTACTCTTCAAACTCCGCGAGTCGCGGAGTTTGATATTTTTTTTTTTTTATAATCATTAACTTATAAAACAATTAAGTATTTAATTTTAAAATTTTGTTTCCCTTGTTATTTAGGACGAGGTCGTTTCGGATCGATGTCCTAGTCCGTCCTTCGACAAAATTTTAAAATTTGTCTTTTTGTAGCGATTGTTTTAAAAGCTAAGATTTTTTTTTTGTTTTTTAATGTTTTTGGCATACTTTAATTCAATAAGATTAAAAATAATGATAATAAAAGTTCTCGTCCCTCCCTCGGGTAAAGCAATTTCGGTTCAAAGACCTAGTCTTCAACTTACGACGAATTTTAAAAATTATATTTTAACTTAATGAGATAAAGTAAATTTTTGTTTTTAAATTCACACAACTTAAATATAAAATTCAAAATTAATATTAAAATTTCACACCAAACTTAAAATTTGAAAATTCATATTATAAATTCATACCAAACTTATATTAATTTTTCAAATATTTACAATTTTAAAAATATTGTTTTTACAAAGTTTACAATATTAATTTAAGATTTATATATTAATTTTAAAAACATGGTAAAAATAAAATTAAAAATCTTTTTGTCTTTTTATCCCACTTTAATCAATCAAATATTATCAAAAATATGCGCCCCTCTTTTCGGTAAAGTAATTTCGGTTCCAAGACCTAATTTAACTCATGACGAATTTTTGAAATATTTTGTGTTGATTGATTAAAGATATTTATACCTTAAGAATAAACGTTAAATTTCGCAGTGATGTAATAAATTTTTGAATGATATCAATAATTTCGGTCGCCAAACCTAATTTTATTCAATACCAATTTAATACTTTTTAGCGAACAAATTTGCGTTTATTATCAAAAGGTTAAAAATAAAAATAAAAATAAAAACTGTACAGACATACCTGTGAAATACATTTCTTAGTTATATGATCTATCCCATTCATAAGATAGTCGGTTTAATTGGTTTTCCATGGCTACATAGGCGTAACCTCGAGCATTCAGTGTCTTTTCTTCTAAACATATGAACGGTCCGTCTCTGCATAAAGTAACAAATTCGGTATTTGAATAGGTTTGATTATTTGAACATTTACCTCCATGTGACCATTTTCCGCATTTGTGACATCTGTCTAGGTGTCGTGCTCTTCTTTTCGCTGCGGATTTTGATTTTCCTTTACCAAATTGTAACTTATTATCTTCGCATCTGGATTCTTTTCTAACTCCGTCCATTCTTTCTCTGATTACTGATACTAATTCACTCGGTAGTATGTCATTATTACGTTTAGTGATCAAAGCGTGTAGCATTAGACCATGGTTTAGTTCACAGGCAGTCTTCATTTCGTAAAAACCTAAAAAAAATAAAAATTCAGAATGGGGGGAGAAGACTAGTTCTTTAGGGTCTGCTAGGGAAAGACCATTCGGGTTCCATTTTCGAGAACTACACGAAAACAGACAATCTAACTCTAACAGAAATACATATTATCTTTTAAAGACTTGATTCTCCCCACACTTAGTTAGTTGTGGTGTCGAAATTGTGATTAACTTCGTTGTCGACTTCCATCGGACCATGTATGTAATGTTTAACTCTGTGACCATTAACTTTAAATTCAATCCCATTTGAATTTATCAATTCTATCGTTCCGTATGGGAAAACTCTTTTGACTATGAATGGTCCAGACCATCTTGATTTCAATTTTCCAGGAAATAGCTTGAATCGTGAATTGAAAAGAAGAACTCTGTCTCCTTCTTTAAATTCTTTTGAACTTCTGATTCTTTTATCATGCCATTTCTTCGTTCTTTCTTTATAGATTAACGAATTATCGTATGCTTCATGTCTTAATTCTTCTAATTCGTTTAGTTGACTTAATCGTAGACGTGCGGCTTCATGTAAATCAAGATTACATGTCTTCAAAGCCCAAAATGCTTTGTGTTCAATTTCTACTGGAAGATGACATGCTTTTCCATAAACAAGTCTAAAAGGTGTGGTTCCAATTGGAGTTTTGTAGGCTGTTCTAAAAGCCCAGAGTGCATCCTCCAATTTAATGGACCATTCCTTTGGATTTGATCCTACGGTTTTCTCTAGAATACGTTTTAAAGCTCGGTTGGTATTTTCAACTTGTCCACTTGTTTGTGGATGATATGCGGTGGAGATTTTATGAGTTACTCCATATCTTTTAAGAACTTTCTCAAGTTGATTATTACAGAAATGAGTACCCCGATCACTTATTAAAGCTTTCGGTGTTCCAAACTTTGCAAAAAGACGTTTTAAAAAGTTGACTACAACTCGTGCATCGTTAGTTGGGAGAGCTTGTGCTTCCGCCCATTTAGATACATAATCAATGGCTACGAGTATATATAGATTATTATGAGATTTTGGAAATGGACCCATAAAGTCAATACCCCAAATGTCAAATACTTCACATACTTGGATGATATTTTGTGGCATTTCATCATGTTGACTTATTTTTCCGGCCCTTTGACAAGCATCACAGGATTTGCAAAGAAAGTGTGCGTCTTTATAAATTGTAGGCCAATAGAATCCAGCATCATAAACTTTTTTTGCTGTTAGTTGAGGCCCATAATGCCCTCCTGTTGGTCCTGTGTGACAATGGTTTAATATTTTACTAGCTTCATCTCCAAATACACATCGGCGTATTATTCCATCGGGACAACTTTTAAACAGATGTGGATCTTCCCAAAAATAGTGTTTTATATCACTGAAGAATTTCTTTCGTCTTTGGTACGATAATTCTTTTTCAAGGAATCCACAAACTAAGTAGTTTGCATAGTCTGCAAACCATGGGATTTCTTTATAATCTATCTTCAATAGATATTCATCAGGAAAGTTGTCTTGTATGGCTGATTCATTTAGAACTTCTAATTCGGGATTTTCAAGACGAGAAAGATGATCAGCGGCGAGATTTTCTGCTCCTCTTTTATCTCGGATTTCAATATCAAACTCTTGTAAGAGTAAGATCCAACGAATTAATTGTGGTTTGGCATCTTGTTTCGAAAATAGGTATCTAAGAGCAGAATGATCGGTATAGACTATTGTTTTTGATAGAACGAGATATGAACGAAATTTGTCAAAAGCAAAGACAATAGCAAGGAGTTCTTTTTCAGTAGTTGTGTAATTCGTTTGTGCTCCTTGTAACGTCTTACTAGCATAATATATAGGTTGAAATTGTTTTTCAATCCTTTGTCCTAAAACGGCTCCCATTGCAAAATCACTTGCATCGCACATTAGTTCAAATGGTAGATTCCAATTTGGTGTTATCATGATCGGTGCATTAGTGAGTTTCTCTTTAAGAATATTAAAAGATTTGATACACTCATCTGAAAAGATGAATGGAGCATCCTTTTCTAGGAGTTTATTCATAGGAGTGGCAATTTTAGAAAAATCTTTTATGAAACGTCGGTAAAAACCGGCATGCCCTAGAAAACTCCTAACTCCTCTAACATTGGTGGGATGTGGAAGTTTAGCAATTACATCTACTTTAGCTCTATCCACCTCAATTCCTTCTTTTGAAATTTTATGTCCAAGAACGATGCCTTCTTTAACCATGAAATGGCATTTCTCCCAATTAAGTACTAGATTTGATTGTTCGCATCTAAGAAGCATTCGTTCAAGATTAGCTAGACATGATTCAAATGTATCACCGAAGACTGAAAAGTCATCCATGAAAACTTCCATGCATTCTTCTATCATGTCGTGAAAAATCGCCATCATGCACCTTTGAAAGGTTGCAGGGGCGTTGCAAAGTCCAAATGGCATGCGTTTGTAAGCAAAAGTACCATAAGGGCACGTGAATGTGGTTTTCTCTTGGTCCTCGGGTGCTATTGGAATTTGAAAATATCCGGAAAATCCATCTAGAAAACAATAGTAACCATTTTTCGGCTAATCTTTCCAACATTTGATCAATAAAAGGTAAGGGAAAGTGATCTTTTCTGGTGGCGTCATTTAATTTTCTATAATCAATACACACACGCCATCCTGTTACAGTTCTAGTAGGAATAAGCTCATTTTTCTCATTTGTAATGACAGTCATGCCACCCTTCTTAGGCACGCATTGAACTGGGCTTACCCATGGACTATCAGAGATTGGATAAATTAAACCTGCATCAAGCAGTTTAATAATCTCTTTCTTAACTACATCTTGCATATTAGGATTTAGCCTTCGTTGGCGTTGCACATACGTTTTATGACCTTCTTCCATAAGGATTTTATGTGTGCAATACGAAGGACTTATTCCTTTAATATCATGAATCTTCCATGCAATGGCTGATTTATGAGCTTTCAACATAGAAATGAGTTGTGATTTCTCATTTTCAGTAAGAGAAGACGATATTATTACAGGTAATTCGGATTCACCATGTAAATAAGCGTATTCTAAATGGTTTGGAAGTGGCTTTAACTCTAATTTCGGAGGTTCTTCTATCGATGATTTATATCGATATCTGTCTTCTTCTTTTAGCATTTGAATTTCTTCTGTTGTTGGTTCATATCCATTAGCTATAAGTGTAGCTAACATTTCAGCTTCATCAATTGGTTCATTACCTTCTCCTAAAGAGCATTCTCCTGTTCCTTGTAATTCTGGAAATTCTTCTAATAATTCTGCATGTGCATCTATAGTTTGAATATAATAACATGTATCATCTGCAGATTGTGGTTGTTGCATTGCTCTATCAACTGAAAAGGTAACACTCTCATCCTCTATACTTAGGGTCAGTTTCTTACCGAACACGTCTATCATTGCTTTAGCCGTGTTTAAGAATGGTCTTCCTAATATGAGAGGAACTTGAGAATCTTCTTCCATGTCCAGAACAACAAAATCTACTGGAAATACTAAAGTACCAACTTTAACTAGCATGTTCTCCATTATCCCTCTAGGATATTTTATTGATCTATCGGCTAGTTGTATGCTTATTCTGGTTGGTTTCAATTCTCCAAGGTCTAGTTTAGCGTATAGTGAATACGGCATTAAATTTATACTAGCACCTAAGTCTGCCAATGCTTCTATTGAATTAAGACTACCCAGAAAACATGGAATTGTGAAACTTCCTGGATCAGATAGTTTTTCTGGTATCTTATTCAACAGCACTGCTGAACAATTAGCATTCATAGTAACAGCCGAGAGTTCTTCCATTTTCTTTCTATTTGAGATTAGATCTTTCAAGAATTTAGCATATCTAGGCATTCCTGAAATCACATCAATGAAAGGAAGATTTACATTTATCTGTTTAAACATATCCAAGAATTTGGATTGCTCGGCTTCAAGTTTTTCTTTCTTCATTTTACTCGGGTAAGGAAGTGGTGGTTGATATGGTTTAACATAAGGTTTAGCCTTAGCTGTGTTATCTTCATTAATCTTTTCAACTACCGGTTCTTTTTCCTTATCTTGATCAGGTTGTGGTTCTTGTGGAGTAGGAATGGCTTCATCAGAAGTTACAGGTATTTCAGGTGGTTTAAGTGTTGTACCACTTCTTGTGGTAATGGCTTTAGCTGTTTCACTTCGGGGGTTAGCATTTGTATCACTAGGTAGACTTCCCGGTTTTCTTTCACCTATTAACCTTGCTAGGTTACTCACTTCTTGTTCCAGATTTTGAATAGAAGCTTGTTGATTTCTAAATGCTTGAGCATTTTGTTCATTGGTTTGTTTCTGAGATGTGAAAAACTGTGTTTGAGTTTCAACTAGCTTCGTCATCATATCTTCTAAATTCGGCTTTTTATCATCGGTTTGTTGTGGTGGTTTGTTTTGAAAATTCGGTCTTTGCTGATTGTAAGTATTATTGGATACTTGTTGATTGCTAGGACCTTGTTGGTTGTTGTATGGAATATTTTGGTTATAATTCTGGTTTTGATTGTAAATCGGTCTTGGCGGTTGATAATTATTCTGATAATTATTTCCAGGCCTTTGGTTTATGTATGAAATATTCTCTCTTTGTTCCATTGTTAATTCAATACTGAGACAATCTTTTGTCAAATGTGGTCCTCCACACTGCTCACAACTAATTCGTATTGAGTGAATATCTTTAGTCATCTTTTCCATTCGTCTTTCCACAGCATCTATCTTTGCGGAAATGGAATCTAAGTCATGGCTAGAATCGGCTCTAGCTGCTTTAGATGATCTAACGATATCTTTTTCTTGGTGCCACTCATGTGAGTGGGAAGCAGTGTTATCAATAATTTTGTAAGCATCAGTTTCGGTTTTCTTCATAATAGAACCACCAGCTGCTATATCTATGTCTTTTCTTGTAGTGATGTCGCATCCTTGGTAGAATATTTGTACTATTTGACAGGTGTCTAAACCATGTTGCGGACATCCTCTTAACAACTTTCCATATCTTGTCCATGCCTCATATAGAGTTTCATTTGGCTTCTGTGTAAACGTAACAATTTCTGCTTGAAGTCTTACGGCTTTAGATGCAGGAAAGAATTGTTTAAGAAATTTGTCAACTAAAACATCCCATGTATCAATCGCCCCTTCAGGTAACGATTCCAACCAATCTTTGGCTTCTCCCTTTAAAGTCCAGGGAAATAACATGAGATATATCTGTTCATCCTCCACTTCTCGGATTTTAAATAGTGTGCAGATCCTATTAAAGGTACGTAGATGTTCATTTGGATCATCCTTCGGCGCACCACTAAATTGGCATTGATTAGTCACCATGTGTAGAATTGGTCCTTTGATTTCATAATCTGGCGCATTAATGTCTGGATGAGTAATTGCGTGACCTTGGCCAGTGCGTTTAGCTCTCATTCGGTCTTCCATACTTAAAGGTTCCAGATTCTCCATAATTGAATTTGTTGAATCGGAATCACTAGAGGATTCTGATTTAATGGTTCGTTCCTCAACAATCTCTGTTTGAATGATTGGTGGTTCCGGAGGAAAGTTTAATGGTTCAGGATCTACGAACCGTTCCTGAATATTCTCCGGATTCTCAATTGTGAGGTCGGGTTCAAAAAATGGATTATCGGAAATTTGAACTGAAGTACTTGGTTGACTGGATGACGATTCTAAAGAAAAATCAACGGCGGTTATATTTGCTAAATGTCTTGATCTAGTTACAGGTGGTGAACGTACAAAAGGTGGTGAACGTCTTGCTCGGTGCATTCACTGAATATCCTATTAGTTTTAAAAAGGAAAGAATAATTATAATAAGTTATCCAATTAATAGACTTTTCTGATTTTGCCCACGTTTCGAATAGCCAAAAGATGCAGCAGAGGGGTAGGATTCGTTTGGTCTCAATATAATTGAGTACTGTTTGGCTCCAATAACCCGGTCCACGTACAAATCCAACTATCACTACGAACCAGAAAATTTTGATGTCTATTAATTTAACCACTTAAAATAAATTTTCGTAATTTTAAGAAATTTAGATAAGAAGTAGAATAAAAATCTATGTCCTAAAACTAGAATAGCGAGAAATAAGAAAGAAAAAGAGTTCGTCGAAAAAGGTCGAAAAAGAAAAATGGTTGAAAAATAAAAGGTGACGGAAAAATAAAAGAAACTTATAAAACTTAAAAATACTTGACTAACCTAACCTTATTACTACAACTAACTTAAAATTATAATCACAAATTGAAATTACTAATTGGAATGATAATTGATACATAGGTAAAAAGTCGTCTAAAAATATTAAAGCTTACAAGAAAAACTAAATCCCAAATGGAAATAACTTAAAAAGAAACTAAAACTTAAAAAGGCGTCGCAAAATTCTAAAGCACCTAAATCTTATTCTAAAGAAAAAGCACTTAAGGGATTTTTCGGCAAAGCCTAAAAATCTAGGAGTAAAAATAACTATAGCAAAAACTAAGTTTAAAACTAAATATGAGCTAAAAATACAAAAGTTACGCTAAAGCGATTAAAAAGGGACAAAATATAAAAATATACAAAAAGTTGTAAAAATTACAATTTTTATAAAAATATTATTTTTATATTATTTATTTAATAAAACTACTAATTTAATATTTTAATTAAACTAATTAAACAAAATAATAATAAAAACTAAAATTATTAACTAATTAAAACCTAATTAGGGTTTTATATTAATAATTATAATATAATCCGTAATTAATGTGAAATTAGGGTTCTGTCAGCGTGTCAGAGCAGCTCCGCGACTTGCGGTATTCAAAGCTTCAAACCCCGCGACTCGCGGGGTTCAGAAATTCAGATGACAGGTTTAATCTTCGACGCGTTTTTCTTTATTTATTTATTTATTTATTTATTTTTTTTTCTGTTTTAATAAAAGTATTTATATAATAAAAACTTATATCTAAAAACTAAAATAGAAATATTTTATAATTTTATAAATAAAAATCTTAAAACTAGATTTATATATATATATATATTTTTTATATGTTTTTAAATAAAAACAAAATACTTAAATAAAACTTATATAAAAAATAAAGAAACTTTATAAAACTTAAATATTTAACAAAATCTTAAAAATACTTATATTTTTGTTTTTCTTTTTATATTTTTGAATAATTAAAACGTATTTTTACAAAAACGAATTTTTAAAAAAAAAAAAAAGTTAACTAAAAATCTTTTTTTTTATATATAGCGTTGCGCTTCCGGCGTTTAAGAGTTTTCCCCGGCAGCGGCGCCAAAAATACTTGATGTCAAAGCTAAGGGATACGAAATAGTTTATATTTTACTAGGAAAAACTATTAAATACGATACAATTTTACACAAGATATTTATTTATTTATAGAATGGATATACTTAAACCTTGCTACAACACTTATAGGCAGTGTACCTAATCGTACAGTAGTGTAGTTTTTAGTAAGCCCGGTTCGTTCCACAGGGAATCTTTTTTAAACAAAGCTCAACGCTATATTAGTTTACTTTTATAAAAATACAAATATATATATAAGTAATATTATTATTATAAAGGGGGGTTTTTACCGTTTAATGACCGGTTTGTCGATTTTAAAACTTTAGTCGCAGTTAAAACCAAATGTAAAATATTAAAAATAAATACAAGACTTAAATTAAAGCATGAAGTAAATAACGATAAATGAAATTGCGAATAATAAAAGTGCGATAAAATAAACTTGCGATAATTAAAAAGTACGATAATTAAAAGTGCAATTAAATACAATAACAATAAATAAAGTGCGATAATTAGAAGTGCAATTAAATATAAAATAAAGGAAATTAAATATGAAATAAAAGAATTATGCTTATTTAAACTTCCGTAATCATGATGTTTGACGTGTTGATTTTAGTTTTATGCCCATGGGTTAATTGTCCTTTGTCCTGGATTATTTAATATGTCCGTCTGGTTTTTGTCCATAACAGTCCATCAGTCATAAATATAAAGTGCGAGTGTCCTCGTCAAATTAACCTTATACCCGAAGTTAAATATTCCAACTAATTGGGGATTTAAACTGTAACAAGATTTTAATACTTTGTTTAATAATTACACCAGGATGTCGACTGAGTGTAACCCAAGGTTTTAATATTTTGTTATCAATTATACCAAGTGTTCTTTGTACATAATTTCACCCCTGTTTTAATTATTCTAGTGGCTATTAATCCATTCCCGTGTCCGGTTAAATGAACGATTATTCGTACATATAAATACCCCGCCCATCGTGTCCGATTGAGTGTATATGGTAATTTATAGGGACGCCCAATTGTAAATCTTTATATTAAAATTAACAAACTATCATTTAGTTAAACAATTATAAAGCCCATTAATAGCTCATAGTCTAATTTCCACAAGTGTCGTTCTTTTGTCCAAACTCCAATTATGGTACAAAGCCCAATTACCCAATTTTAGTAATTAGCCCAACATCATGATTACTTCGTTTTAAATAAGCATAATAATAACTTAGCTACGAGACATTAATATAAAAAGGTTGAACATAACTTACAATGATTAAAAATAGCGTAGCGTTACACGAAATTCTGTCCGAGCAAGGTTAATAGGTGAAAGAAAACCGGGAAGTCTACCTAGTGATACAAATGCTAATCCCCGGCAGCGGCGCCAAAAATACTTGATGTCAAAGCTAAGGGATACGAAATAGTTTATATTTTACTAGGAAAAACTATTAAATACGATACAATTTTACACAAGATATTTATTTATTTATAGAATGGATATACTTAAACCTTGCTACAACACTTATAGGCAGTGTACCTAATCGTACAGTAGTGTAGTTTTTAGTAAGTCCGGTTCGTTCCACAGGGAATCTTTTTTAAACAAAGCTCAACGCTATATTAGTTTACTTTTATAAAAATACAAATATATATATAAGTAATATTATTATTATAAAGGGGGGTTTTTACCGTTTAATGACCGGTTTGTCGATTTTAAAACTTTAGTCGCAGTTAAAACCAAATTTAAAATATTAAAAATAAATACAAGACTTAAATTAAAGCATGAAGTAAATAACGATAAATGAAATTGCGAATAATAAAAGTGCGATAAAATAAACTTGCGATAATTAAAAAGTACGATAATTAAAAGTGCAATTAAATACAATAACAATAAATAAAGTGCGATAATTAGAAGTGCAATTAAATATAAAATAAAGGAAATTAAATATGAAATAAAAGAATTATGCTTATTTAAACTTCCGTAATCATGATGTTTGACGTGTTGATTTTAGTTTTATGCCCATGGGTTAATTGTCCTTTGTCCTGGATTATTTAATATGTCCGTCTGGTTTTTGTCCATAACAGTCCATCAGTCATAAATATAAAGTGCGAGTGTCCTTGTCAAATTAACCTTATACCCGAAGTTAAATATTCCAACTAATTGGGGATTTAAACTGTAACAAGATTTTAATACTTTTTTTAATAATTACACCAGGATGTCGACTGAGTGTAACCCAAGGTTTTAATATTTTGTTATCAATTATACCAAGTGTTCTTTGTACATAATTTCACCCCTGTTTTAATTATTCTAGTGGCTATTAATCCATTCCCGTGTCCGGTTAAATGAACGATTATTCGTACATATAAATACCCCGCCCATCGTGTCCGATTGAGTGTATATGGTAATTTATAGGGACGCCCAATTGTAAATCTTTATATTAACATTAACAAACTATCATTTAGTTAAACAATTATAAAGCCCATTAATAGCTCATAGTCTAATTTCCACAAGTGTCGTTCTTTTGTCCAAACCCCAATTATGGTACAAAGCCCAATTACCCAATTTTAGTAATTAGCCCAACATCATGATTACTTCGTTTTAAATAAGCATAATAATAAATTAGCTACGAGACATTAATATAAAAAGGTTGAACATAACTTACAATGATTAAAAATAGCGTAGCGTTACACGGACAGAATTTCGACTTACACCCTTACAACATTTGCTAACATACCCTTATTATTAGAATTATAATTAAAATTAAAATATAAATTATAAATATATATATATATATTTTACGTATGAGGAGAAGAAGAAAAAGATGATATTTTACTATCAGAATGCGCGAGCTTTATAGGGGGTTTCTGAATTTGGGGCTCCGCGACTCGCGGCATTTTTGCCTTCAAACTCCGCGAGTCGCGGAGAATGAAATCACAGCTCACAACTTTGGAGTCTTTCTCTGCCGACGGTTTTTATTTATAAATATAATATATATATAATTAATATAATTAATTATATATTATATTATATTTATATACATAGTTAACTTGTAATTTTTAGTCCGTTGCGTCGAGCGTTAAGAGTTGACTCTGGTCCCGGTTCCAGATTTTCGAACGTCCTTGCGTACAATTTTATATTTTGTACTTTGCGTTTTGAATCTTGTACTCTTGTAATTTCGAGACGTTTCTTATCAATAATTGGAACCTCTTTAATTGTCTTTTGTACTTTTGAGCTTTTTGGTCGTTTGCGTCTTCAATTCGTCGAATCTGTCTTTTGTCTTCACCTTTTATTATTTAAACGAATATCACTTGTAAATAGAACAATTGCAACTAAAAGCTTGTCTTTCTTGAGGAATAATGCTATGAAATATATGTTCGTTTTTAGCATTATCAATTAAATTCGTGATTCATCATAACTATCTAATGACAAAATTAAAGCATACTAGAATGCATAAACATATATACTCGAGCACTAGATAGGGATACACTATTAATATATAAAAGATAAGATATAAATGCTCACTTATCAATATTGTGATTCAATATTGCAGGAAAGTACGTAGACGCAACGGAGATGATAAACACTAGGTTTGACTTGCGAACAATACCCCTGAACATTACCCATAACCTCCATAGCTATAACCCATAGTTTCCTTAGCTTTATCCTGTTCGAAAAGCTCGTTTGAAAATAATTCACTCATGACCTCGTCGTAGTATTTTATGTATAATAATACTAATAATAATACTCCTAACTATAAGATTAATAATAATATTAATCTTAATAATAATAATAATATAAATAATAATAATATAAATAATAAATATAAAATATAATACGGAGTAATATAGATATTAATATGTGTGTGTGTGTGTCGAGCAAACTGGACAATTTATAAAATGTTTCTGAATCCTGACTGCCATACGATCGCATGGGTTTTATGCCTATTTCTCATGCGATCGCATGGCCCTAAAATCCAGCTCACAATTTTGTTGTTGTTTTGTTTGTCGACATATTTTTATAATATATATATATATATATATATATATATATATATATATATATATATATATATATATATATATATATATATATATATATATATATATAATATATATAATTTGTATTAATTAATTATATATTATATTATATTCAAGTGCATAGTTGACTTTTAATTTTTGGTCCGATGACTCGTACGTTTACGCTCGACTAATGTCTCAGTTCCGGTTTCTCGAATGCATTTTTGTATGCTTAGAAAACTTGTACTTTACGTTTCGCGATTCGTACCTTTGTCAAAATATAATCTTAAATTATCAATAAACTATATTACTCAAAGTATAACTTATACATTTCAGTAGTTTGGTCATTTGCTTCTATAAATCAACTCCTCATTGTTTATTAAAATATATTTAATAATATCGAAACGTTTTATATCTAATTCAATTCTATGCATTATCACATTGTAAAATATATATTTTCATTTAGAAAAATATAAATTTGTATATAATATTTATTTATCAAACGGAACAATAAATGGGTGTTACTATTATTTACAAAAATAATTTCGAACCTTAATATATATATATATATATACAATATATATAAATACTTTTTCTATACACGTTGCAAGTTATTTATATATCAAATACAGTCAAAAAGGAAAGATTTCTTAAATCAAGGTGGACCTCTCAACAAAGACTTATCACAATACTTACGGGATTTATAATTGTTGAAATATCTGCTAATCCAATTGTTGGTATTATCTTCTAATTCCGTAGATGAATATATTAAGCATATATTGAGACAAATACGTTTAATCTAAAATATTATACATTTAATACTTTGTTAACGTTTTCAAGTTATAATATATATATACATATATATATTCATATCCATTTATATATTCGTTCATAAATCGTCGAGCATAGTCAAAAGGGTAATTGAATGTATGAACATAGTTCCAAAATTTTCGAGACTCAACATTACAAACTTTGCTTATCGTGTCGGAATCATATAAAGATTAAGTTTAAATTTGGTCGAAAATTTCCCGGTTGTCACAGTACCTACCCGTTAAAGAAATTTCGTCCCGAAATTTGATTGGGATGGTCATGGCTGAAAATAAGTATGTTTTCATGACGCATACGAGCAAAAAATAAGAGTTTTATCATCATCGAATAATATAGACAAACAATTTGATTTTGTGAAGAGTACGAGTGAAGCTATCACAAAAGACTGAAATGAATAAATGTAGATTCATCATATCTTTTGACTAGATAGGATTGATTTCCGGAGTTCAAGGGATTTAGAGAAAATCTTCGTAATAAGATTTGATTCCTCGGTAATTAAGGAAATTAGGATCTTCTTTGATTAAATGCGATAACCTGTCACGATTGCTCTGTCAGATTTTTCGCTATAAATCTACTCCCTTCATTTCTTTATTTCCACAGCTCACATTCTATTCTTCCTCAACTCATACCTTAAAGCATTCGTCAATATGCTCCATCCAGTTCTGCTTCTTGATATATTTCTATCTTTCATATCTGTCATTCTTCTTTTTCATTTGCCGCCGGAAGAATCTATTTACTTTTGCTATACTCTTGGTTTTATAGTGTTTTTAGTTCTCCCATGTCTTTATGTTGCTATATGTATCGATATATATGGTTTGTAATTTCTAGGTTGTTGTTGTTGGGTTTTATATCTTCCCTTATATTTCGATGTCTCTGCTTCTGTATTTCTATAACCATTGACATCTACGGTTAATGCTCTCTTCCATTTGCTGCAATTTATACTCCCAATTATATTTCGGAGCTTCATGCTTTTGTCTTCCCTTCCTGACTTCAAGTTAAGCGAATAATGGTTCAAAATTCCCAGATATTAATTTCAGAATAAACATAGTTAATGTTCTAAGAAAGAAATTGTAATAGCACGGTCTTGATTTGTCAAATTACCAGAATACCTCGAAAAAGGCCGAATCATCAAGAAAAATATTTTCTTGATATGTTTAGAGTTTAAGTAGAATACAAGAGTCGTGTAACATGGCACATGATGACGTTATGATCTGTGAATCATCACATTTCATTTAGGAACTCAGCATGACTTACTGTAATATAATCACATTGATCAAGTGTCATTATATTATACTAACTCATGCTTCAGTTCCCAACAATACTTCAAAACATTCATATTTTAAACTCGAAGGTTTCAGAATTTAGAAACTAAAATAGTTTCTTTTTAGCGGGAAGAAGTAAATGATTTCGGATAACAATAGTTGTGAAGATATCTTCAGAAACATTGAAGATATTTATAATGAAAGATATGATGATATCTTAGAATTTTTAATATCAAAGGATGATGAAGAATATTGTTCGCAAGGGTTTAGAGTCAGGAGCAAAGTATTCGTTAATGACTTTAGCATATACTGAATCATTTGGATTCTTTGAAGGCAGGTTTAGTCTTTGTGATTTGTCCACAGCCTCCTTCATACTTTGCTCAATTCGTTTTCCAGTTCCAAACCTTCTATTTTTACTGTTAAGGTCGTTTACAGTTTTTGCTGCTTCATCAGCATCTTTCAAAATTTCGAGAACTAGTTCGCAGTTTAGGGTGTTTTTCAGAAACTTCACATTTAAAATACGTAAGTATAGGAGATAGATGTTATATGCACATATATAACTGTTGGAGTAGACATGCTGCGAGATTTCAAAATACTGATTGCTGATTCCCAGTAATTGGCAAAACAATTCTTGTTATAAGATGCAGATGAGTAAATGATGGGGTTTCGATAAATATAATGATTTTTCGAAAAGTCAAAGATCAGTGAAGTTGTTGGTAAGTTTATTTGTGGTGGAACATAAACAGTTCCTCGGTAACGATGGCGAAAGGGGCAACGTATATATCAAGGTTATAATAAGGCTGTTTCGACTGAAGAATCGAAGTTGACTTGCTAGAGCTGTGACAAATGTAGTGACCCTAACTTTTCCATGTTTATATATATTAATTAAGATTGATATTTACATGACTAAATGTTTCAACGTGTTAAGCAATCAAACTTGTTAAGACTTGATTAAATGAAATAAGTTTCATATAGACAATTGATCACCCAAGTTGACCGGCGATTCACGAACGTTACAAAATTGTAAAAACTACATGTTGTGGTATATATAGACATATATATATGGTTGACATAAGATTATGATGAGTAAGTATCTCAGTAAATATATTAACAATGTGTGATATACATGAGAAATGAGATTACTAAGTTAAGAAACTCGAAATGATATATATAACGATTATCGTTATGATAACGTCTACTAAATGTATATGTATCATATTAAGATATTGATACACTATATGTAACATGATAAAATGATATTTAAATATATCATTAAGTGTGTTAACAATGAACTATATATGTAAAAACACGACTACTAACTCAAGAATTACGAAACGAGACTTATATGTAACGATTATCGTTGTAACGATATTTTAATGTATATATCATATTAAGAGATATTCATACATCATAATATCATGATAATATAATAATTTAACATCTCATTTGATATAATAAACATTGGGTTAACAACATTAATTGAGAACGTTAACTTAAAGGTTTCAAAACAACACTTACATGTATATACATGTTGTGTTTTGATATGTATTCTTACACTTTTTAAAGACTTCAAGACACATATCAAAGTACTTCTACTTAACAAAAATACTTACAATTACATCCTCGTTCAGTTTCATCAACAATTCTACTCGTATGCACCCATATTCGTACTCGTACAATACACAGCTTTTAAATGTATGTACTATTGGTATATACACTCCAATGATCAGCTCTTAGCAGCCCATGTGAGTCACCTAATACATGTGGGAACCATCATTTGGCAACTAGCATGAAATATCTCATAAAATTACAAAAATATTAGTAATCATTCATGACTTATTTACATGAATACAAAATTTCATATCCTTTATATCTAATCCATATACCAACAACCAAAAACACCTATAAACACTTTCATTCTTCAATTTTCTTCATCTAATTGATCTCTCTCAAGTTCCATCTTCAAATTCTAAGTGTTCTTCATAAATTCCATAAGTATAGTTTCATAAAAATCAAGAATACTTCCAAGTTTGCAAGTCTACTTTCAAGCTTTCTAATCCATTCCAAGTAATCATCTAAGATCAAGGAACCTTTATTATTTACAGTAGGTTATCTTTCTAATTCAAGGTAATATTCATATTCAAACTTTGATTCAATTTCTACAACTATAACAATCTTATTTCGAGTGAAAATCTTACTTGAACTGTTTTCGTGTCATGATTCTGCTTCAAGAACTTTCAAGCCATCCAAGGATCCTTTGAAGCTAGATCCATTTTTCTCATTTCCAGTAGTTTTATCTAGAAAACTTGAGGTATTAATGATGTTCATAACATCATTCGATTCATACATATAAAGCTATCTTATTCGAAGGTTTAAACTTGTAATCACTAGAACATAGTTTAGTTAATTCTAAACTTGTTCGCAAACAAAAGTTAATCCTTCTAACTTAACTTTTAAAATCAACTAAATACATGTTCTATATCTATATGATATTCTAACTTAATGATTTAAAACCTGAAAACACGATGAACACCATAAAATCGGATATACGCCATCGTAGTGAAACCGGGGGCTGTTTTGGTTTGAATAATTAAAAACTATGATAAACTTTGATTTAAAAGTTGTTTTCTGGAAAAATGATTTTTCATATGAACGTGAAACTATATCTAAAAATCTTGGTTAAACTCAAAGTGAAAGTATGTTTTTCAAAATGGTCATCAAGATGTCGTTCTTTCAACGGAAATGACTACCACTTTAGTAATTGACATGTAACTTAAATTTCCGACTATAAACCTATACTTTTTCTGTTTGGATTCTTAAATTAGAGTTCAATATGAAACCATAGCAATTTGATTCACTCAAAACGAATTTAAAATGAAGAAGTTATGGGTTAAACAAGATTGGATATTTTTGATCTTTTTAGCTACGGGAAATGTTTAACAACTCTATACAAATCATATCCTAGCTAACTTATATTATATTATACATGTATTCTAATATATTATGTAATCTTGGGATACCATAGACACGTATGCAAATGTTTTGACATATCATATCGACCCATATATATATATTATTTGGAACAACCATAGACACTCTATATGCAGTAATGTTGGAGTTAGCTATACAGGGTTGAGGTTGATTCCAAAAATATATATACTTTGAGTTGTGATCTAGCCTGAGTCGTGTATACACTGGGTCGTGGATGGATTCAAGATAATATATATCGATTTATTTCTGTACATCTAACTGTGAACAACTAGTTGTAGGTTATTAACGAGGACAGCTGACTTAATACACTCAAATCTTTAAAACATAATAAAAATAGTTGTAATTATATTTTGATCATACTTTGATATATATGTACATATTTATATAGGTTCGTGAATCAATCTGTGGCCAAGTCTTATTTCCGAGGAAGGAAATATCTGTGAAAGTGAGTTATAGTCCCACTTTTAAAATCTAATATTTTTGGGATGAGAATACATGCAGGTTTTATAAATGATTTACAAAATAGACAAAATTGAATTGCGAACAAAGAACAGCCTATCATCCACAGCCCCAACAACTTGTTCGCAATTCAATTTTGTCAATTAGAAATATATTACCACCACTTTGTAAAGGAAATGCACATATTTACAGTGGAGAGATAATCTTACATTCAGAACAAAAATAATTAAAAATAAAAATAAAAAATTTCAGATTGGTTGAATGGCTTAAAAATCATAAGTTAATAGCAAATATTCTTGTATATAAAGAGCTTCTGCTCAACCCATATGAATTTGTCATTCGTTATTTAAAATGATGAAGTCGATAAATTGTCTCCAATCATTCGGTACCAACATACATCTTTACAAAAGAAAAATTACAATCTTTTATACATAAAATCACTAAATCCTAATGGTAGGAACAAAAAACGGTTGTGAAAGAATAACATTGACACGCTACATCAATGTAATTAGGGTTTAATTTACCTGGTGATGGAGACCAAAATCAAGAGTTCATGAAATCTGGCTGAAGGTTGTGCAGTTTAGTTTAGGAATCATTTGGTGACCTGTAGCATATGAACCCTAGATAAAAAATAAATATATATTCAAAGGAATTGAGAGTCAAATAATATATCCGTAATATAATACTTTTACACAATCGTCATCATACAAGTAATACAAGGACATAAATGAAGCATATACATTGATTTTATTATTGTACTAGGTTGATTGATTGCTTATAACATAGTTTGTCTCTTTGCCTACAAATTAATATTTACATTTGTACCCATCTATAACTTTTTCTCAAAATTTTGATTATATCCATTCATTCATGCTTAATACAACTCACATTTTAAATATAAGATATTTTAAGTAAATGCAACAAAGAATTCGGTCTGTGGCCTTTTACCTGGGTCAAACCAACTAGTCAAAATTCATTTCCTAATATCACTTGTAACAACAGGATGAATTTTAGTTTTTTTCTGCAAATATACATTATATCTATGTTAGTAAATAAAATACAAACATAGTGAATATTGAACATAAATAAATATAAATAATCCAATATCCAATAATTCCATACAAACCAAAAGCACAAAAATACTCAAGGAAATATGGCCACAATTAAATGAGAAACGAAATCAGTTTTTCTTATTAATCAAGTTCAAATTTACCTTTTCAGGTAGCATCTCATCTAACTTGTGCCACTTAAATAGAATCAAATCCACAAAATCAGTTAATGAAAAACGCTTAGACGGTAACCTTAATTCTATAACAAAAAAAAACCCTAACTCTTAAATTGATACTTCTACCAAAATTAACAATAAACTAAAGAAGTATACAATAGAGATTAATTTATGGTGAAATATAATAGATTACAAACCTAAGATCTGAGTGATTTGTGCAATTCGAATAGCGTGTGTGAGTTGTTCTGCACAAAAAAAAAAAGAAAACATAAAGAAGAGAAATTTCTTCACCTGGATATGAAAAAAAGGTTAGGTAAGAAGAGGAATAATTTTGATTGAAAGTTGAAATGGTTTAGTAGGGTTACGGGGGATGGAAATACCGAAAAAACCAAATTGTAGGGGAAGGTGAAAAACTTTGGACAAATAAAAGAGGGAATGAAGGAGGGAAGTACAAAAATTCTGAAATTTTTTGATGAAATAGATGAGGGAAAGATGACCGCCATATTTTCCAATTTCTATTTTCAAGCTTTAGTCACAAATTGATATTAAGAGCCACTAAAACTGTATATATTTACTGGCAAATAAATATTTAACTTGTCTATAATGGCTCAGAATTCGTTTGCCATTAAAAATGTATGCTACTAAATGTCAACTTGTTTGTAGTGATATATCAAAATTGATGACCCATGTTTAGGGTTTTAAGGATTTAGAGTTTAGAGTATAGAGAAAATGGTTTACAGTTTATAGTTTTTGGTTTATGAGGTTTGGGTATAAGTGTTAGGGTGTACTATTTGGGGTTTCGGAGAAATTTATAAAGTTTATGAATGGTTATGGTTTCGGTGATGGCTCTTCGTATAAAATTTGTGGTTTGGTGGTTTTCCGATGCGTTTGTGGTGGTCGAACGTTTTTAGTCTTGTTGTTTATCTGATTCAGTTTTAGGGGTGTAAATGAGCCAATCAATTAGCTTTTTATGACACCACTTTGTAAACGTATCTCGTAGTGCAACCTATTTTTCAAATGTCCTATAAAAATAGTATAATAGGACCCCTATAAATCATGTGTCATATCAAACAGGACTTTAGGACACAACTATGTAAGCATATCTCATAATGGGGCTTAATTTCTAAGTGTCATATTAAAACCTAGGATAATATGACCATAAAAACTCACGTGTCACATTAAATAGCTTTTTTAGGACACCATTGTAAAACCGTATAGTTCTTTAGGACACCATTGAAAAAGCGTAAAGCTTTTTAGGACATCACTTTATAAGCTTATAGGTTTTTAGGACATCTTATAGCTTAATAGAACATCTCATTATAAGTGTACTTCATACTGGGACCTCAAATATTTAACCGTCCCAATAAATGGCTCGTTAGGACCCTGATTTACGAGGGTCCTAGGGAAAGGGTCCTATAAACTCACTTTTCTTGTAGTGTGCACCAATAGCTCGTGCTCCTTACAGACTCGCACCCAGCGAGATGAAAGAACTGCAAAGCCAACTGCAAGAACTATTAGAACGTAGTTTCATTCGACCAAGCACATCACCATGGGGAGCTCCTGTTTTGTTTGTCAAGAAGAAGGATGGTACATTTAGGTTGTGTATTGACTACAGAGAGTTGAATAAACTTACCATCAAAAACCGTTATCCACTGCCGAGAATTGACGACTTATTTGATCAACTACAAGGCTCGTCGGTTTATTCGAAAATTGATTTACGTTCTGGATATCATCAAATGCGAGTAAAGGAGGATGATATTCCAAAACTGCTTTTAGGACGCGTTATGGTCATTACGAGTTTATGGTTATGCCGTTTGGATTGACTAACGCACCAGCTGTGTTCATGGACCTTATGAACCGAGTGTGTGGGCCATATCTTGACAAGTTTGTCATTGTTTTCATCGGTGACATACTTATTTATTCAAAGAATGATCAAGAGCACGAAGAACATTTGAGAAAAGTGCTAGAAGTATTGAGGAAAGAAAAACTGTACGCTAAGTTTTCAAAGTGTGCATTTTGGTTGGAAGAAGTTCAATTTCTCGGTCACATAGTGAACAAAGAAGGTATCCAGGTGGTCCCGGCAAAGATCGAAACCGTTGAAAAGTGAGAAACCCCAAAAACTCCGAAGCATATACGTCAATTTTTAGGATTGGCTGGTTACTACAGAAGATTCATCCAAGATTTCTCCAAAATAGCAAAACCCTTGACTGCATTAACGCATAAAGGGAAGAAATTTGAATGGAAGGATGAACAAGAGAAGGCGTTTCAGTTATTGAAGAAAAAGCTAACTACGGCACCTATATTGTCATTGCCTGAAGGGAATGATGATTTTGTGATTTATTGTGACGCATCAAAGCAAGGTATCGGTTGTGTATTAATGCAACGAACGAAGGTGATTGCTTATGCGTCTAGACAATTGAAGATTCACGAGCAAAATTATACAACTCACGATTTGGAGTTGGGTGCTGTTGTTTTTGCATTAAAGACTTGGAGGCATTATTTATATGGGGTCAAAAGTATTATATATACCGATCACAAAAGTCTCCAACATATATTTAATCAGAAGCAACTGAATATGAGACAACGCAGGTGGATTGAACTATTGAATGATTATCATTTTGAGATTCGATACCACCCGGGTAAGGCGAATGTGGTAGCCGACGCTTTGAGTAGAAAGGACAGAGAACCTATACTGGTAAAAGCTATGAATATAATTATTCGTACTAACCTTACTACTCAAATAAAGGAGGCGCAACAGGGGGTTGTAAAAGAAGGAAAGTTGAAGAATGAGATACCCAAAGGATCAGAGAAACATCTTAATATTAGGGAAGACGGAACCCGGTATAGGGCTGATAGAATTTGGGTAACAAGGTTTGGAGATGTGAGAGAAATGGTACTTAAAGAAGCACATAAAACCAGATATTCAATACATCCCGGAGCGGGGAAGATGTACAAAGATCTCAAGAAACACTTTTGGTGGCCGGGTATGAAAGCCGATATTGCTAAATATGTAGGAGAATGTTTGACGTGTTCTAAGGTCGAAGCTGAACATCAGAAACCATCAGGTCTACTACAACAACCTGAAATCCCGGAATGGAAATGGGAAAACATTACCATGGATTTCATTACTAAATTGTCAAGGACTGCAAGTGGTTATGATACTATTTGGGTAATAGTTGATCGTCTCACCAAGTCAGCACACTTCCTGCCAACGAGAGAAGATGACAAAATGGAGAAGTTGGCATGATTGTATTTGAAGGAGGTTGTCTCCAGACATGGAATACCCGTCTCTATTATCTCTGATAGGGATGGTAGATTTGTTTCAAGGTTCTGGCAGACGTTGCAACAAGCATTGGGAACTCGTCTAAACATGAGTACTGCCTATCATCCACAAACTGATGGGCAGAGCGAAAGGACGATACAAACGCTTGAAGACATGCTACGAGCATGTGTTATTGATTTCAGAAACAGTTGGGATCGACACCTACCGTTAGCAGAATTTTCCTACAACAACATTTATCATTCTAGTATTGAGATGGCGCCGTTTGAGGCACTTTATGGTAGAAAGTGCAGGTCTCTAATTTGTTGAAATGAAGTGGGGGATAGACAGATTACGGGTCCGGAGATAATACAAGAAACTACCGAGAAAATCATCCAAATTCAACAACGATTGAAAACCGCCCAGAATCGAAAAAAGAGCTACGCGGACAGTAAAAGAAAAGATATAGAGTTTGAAATTGGAGAAATGGTCATGCTTAAGGTTTCACCTTGGAAAGGCGTTGTTCGATTTGGTAAACGGGGGAAACTAAATCCAAGGTACATTGGACCATTCAAGATTATAGATCATGTCGGACTAGCAGCTTACCAACTGGAGCTACCTCAACAACTCGCGGCTGTACATAACACTTTCCACGTCTCGAATTTGAAGAAATGTTTTACTAAAGAAGATCTCACTATTCCGTTGGACGAAATCCAAATCAATGAAAAACTTCAATTCATTGAAGAACCCGTCGAAATAATGGATCGTGAGGTTAAGAGACTTAAGCAAAACAAGATACTGATTGTTAAGGTTCGATGGAATGCTCGTAGAGGACCCGAGTTCACCTGGGAGCATGAAGATCAGATGAAGAAGAAATACCCGCATCTATTTCCAGAAGATTCGTCAACACCTTCAACAGCTTAAAATTTCGGGACGAAATTTATTTAACGGGTAGGTACTGTAGTGACCCGAACTTTTCCATGTTTATATATATTAATTGAGATTGATATTTTCATGACTAAATGTTTCCAACGTGTTAAGCAATCAAACTTGTTAAGACTTGATTAAATGAAATAAGTTTCATATAGACAATTGATCACCCAAGTTGACCGGCGATTCACGAACGTTACAAAATTGTAAAAACTACATGTTGTGGTATATATAGACATATATATATGGTTGAAATAAGATTATGATGAGTAAGTATCTCACTAAATATATTAACAATGTGTGATATACATAAGAAATGAGATTACTAAGTTAAGAAACTCGAAATGATATATATAACGATTATCGTTATGATAACGTCTACTAAATGTATATGTATCATATTAAGATATTGATACACTATATTTAACATGATAAAATGATACTTAAATATATCATTAAGTGTGTTAATAATGAACTACATATGTAAAAACAAGACTACTAACTCAAGAATTACGAAACGAGACTTATATGTAACAATTATCGTTGTAACGATATTTTAATGTATATATCATATTAAGAGATATTCATACATCATAATATCATGATAATATAATAATTTAACATCTCATTTGATATAATAAACATTGGGTTAACAACATTAATTGAGATCGTTAACTTAAAGGTTTTAAAACAACACTTACATGTAACGACTAACGAAGACTTAACGACTCCATTAGAATGTATATACATGTTGTGTTTTGATATGTATTCTTACACTTTTGAAAGACTTCAAGACACATATCAAAGTACTTCTACTTAACAAAAATTCTTACAATTACATCCTCGTTCAGTTTCATCAACAATTCTACTCGTATGCACCCGTATTCGTACTCGTACAATACACAGCTTTTAGATGTATGTACTATTGGTATATACACTCCAATGGTCAGCTCTTAGCAGCCCATGTGAGTCACCTAACACATGTGAGAACCATCATTTGGCAACTAGCATGAAATATCTCATAAAATTACAAAAATATTAGTAATCATTCATGACTTATTTACATGAAAACAAAATTTCATATCCTTTATATCTAATCCATATACCAACGACCAAAGAACACCTACAAACACTTTCATTCTTCAATTTTCTTCATCTAATTGATCTCTATCAAGTTCCATCTTCAAGTTCTAAGTGTTCTTCATAAATTCCATAAGTATAGTTTCATAAAAATCAAGAATACTTCCAAGTTTGCAAGTCTACTTCCAAGCTTTCTAATCCATTCCAAGTAATCATCTAAGATTAAGGAACCTTTGTTATTTACAGTAGGTTATATTTCTAATTCAAGGTAATATTCATATTCAAACTTTGATTCAATTTCTACAACTATAACAATCTTATTTCGAGTGAAAATCTTACTTGAACTGTTTTCGTGTCATGATTCTGCTTCAAGAACTTTCAAGCCATCCAAGGATCCTTTGAAGCTAGATCCATTTTTATCATTTCCAGTAGTTTTATCTAGAAAACTTGAGGTAGTAATGATGTTCATAACATCATTTAATTCATACATATAAAGTTATCTTATTCGAAGGTTTAAACTTGTAACCACTAGAACATAGTTTAGTTAATTCTAAACTTGTTCGCAAACAAACGTTAATCCTTCTAACTTAACATTTAAAATAAACTAAACACATGTTCTATATCTATATGATATGCTAACTTAATGATTTAAAACCTGGAAACACGATGAACACCATAAAATCGGATATACGCCATCGTAGTGAAACCGGGGGCTGTTTTGGTTTAGATAATTAAAAACTATGATAAACTTTGATTTAAAAGTTGTTTTTCTGGAAAAATAATTTTTTATATGAACATGAAACTATATCCAAAAATCTTGGTTAAACTCAAAGTGAAAGTATGTTTTTCAAAATGGTCATCAAGATGTCGTTCTTTCGACGGAAATGACTACCTCTTTAGTAATTGACATGTAACTTAAATTTCCGACTATAAACCTATACTTTTTATGTTTGTATTCTTAAATTAGAGTTCAATATGAAATCATAGCAATTTGATTCACTCAAAACGGATTTAAAATGAAGAAGTTATGGGTAAAACAAGATTGGATATTTTTGATCTTTTTAGCTACGGGAAATGTTTAACAAATCTATACAAATCATATCCTAGCTAACTTATATTATATTATACATGTATTATAATATATTATGTAATTTTGGGATACCATAGACACGTATGCAAATGTTTTGACATATCATATCGACCCATGTATATATATTATTTGAAACAACCATAGACACTCTATATGCAGTAATGTTGGAGTTAGCTATACAGGGTTGAGGTTGATTCCAAAAATATATATACTTTGAGTTGTGATCTAGCCTGAGTCGTGTATACACTGGGTCGTGGACTGATTCAAGATAATATATATCGATTTATTTCTGTACATCTAACTGTGAACAACTAGTTGTAGGTTATTAACGAGGACAGCTGACTTAATACACTCAAATCTTTAAAACATAATAAAAATGGTTGTAATTATATTTTGATCATACTTTGATATATATGTACATATTTATATAGGTTCGTGAATCAATCCGTGGCCAAGTCTTATTTCCGAGGAAGGAAATATCTGTAAAAGTGAGTTATAGTCCCACTTTTAAAATCTAATATTTTTGGGATGAGAATACATGCAGGTTTTATAAATGATTTACAAAATAGACACATGTAACGACCCGTCAAAATCGCTATTGACGCGGCACGTTAATCATTGATTCCACAGTGAGGTTTTGACCTCTATATGATACGTTTTGATAAAATATTGCATTCATTAAAATAAGTGACTTTCTAAACATAGAAAGTCATAAACATGTGGGCAAGTGCTTAGGTATAAGCAAAACCCCGAAATACATAAGTCTTTAATTTACAGGTTGACATCACAGTCCAATTATTTATTACACAACGCAGTTTTATTTTGAATGCAATAAACTTTGTACAAAGCATGAGAGACTCCATGCAGGCAACAAGCACATCACAGCGGAAGCATTCTAAGGACCTGAGAATAAAACATGCTAAAAAGTCAACACGAATGTTGGTGAGTTATAGGTTTAATTGCTCGAGTCATAAACATATATAAAGATAGACCACAAAATTTCATCAAAAGTTTATCAATAGATTCTACGTAACAGAGCACCCTGGTAACTAAACTTAACGCTATAGTGATAATTACCCCATTCGTTTTAATACACGCAAACCAACGTGTCTTAAACTCAAATAACATACGTCCGTTAAAAGGCTAGCGCTCTAGCTCGGACGGGGATGTCAAGCCCTATGGATCCATATACAATTATTCGCGCCCACCAGTCCATATCCTATGTACTGGCAGCTACTAGTTACCAAAGCTAAGGGATTTTCGGTTTAACTCAGTGTAGAATTTAGTATGTACTTGTGTCTTATCGCGTTTAAAATAAATTGCATGTATTCTCAGCCCAAAAATATTTAAAGTATTTAAAAAGGGAGACTATAACTCACAGTTCAATATTGCGATTCAATATTGTAGGCAAATTGCGTA
This sequence comes from Rutidosis leptorrhynchoides, assembly GCF_046630445.1. Taxonomy (NCBI): domain Eukaryota; kingdom Viridiplantae; phylum Streptophyta; class Magnoliopsida; order Asterales; family Asteraceae; genus Rutidosis; species Rutidosis leptorrhynchoides. The sequence continues at coordinate 336,868,533 of NC_092337.1, read as the reverse complement.
GACGTAATGATGGTAGACGACTGTATGGTTGGTCTTGGATTCAAGAACAATACCCCGAACAATACACAATATTTCCTTATTTTAAAACGGTTTGAAACCCGAATTAAAAATACCCTCGAATATATTTTATTATTATTAAACTTAAAATTAAAATTATAATTATAATTATAATTATAAAATTTACGTACAGATATAATTTATGAAAAATTTCGTCGAGCAAAACTGACCTTTTATAGTACTTTTCGATTTACTGTAGCTCATGCGATCGCATGAGTTTTCAGTGTTTTTGCCATGCGATCGCATGGCCGCCTTTTCTGTTTCTGTTTGCTAGTTCGTCGACATCAAATAGTCTACTGTAGTAATAGTGTTTCACTGTAGCAAAATAGTGTTTACTGTAGCAAATAGTGTTTTACTGTAGCAAACAGTGTTCACTGTAGCAAATCACTGTAGCAAACTCGTTTTCACTGTAGCAATGTAGCAAAATACGGTTTCACTGTAGCAAATAGTGTTTTACTGTAGCAAATTGTGTTTTACTTGTATATATATATACATACATATAATTGTTCATGAATCGTCGAGAGTAGTCATAGGTAATTGTATATATGAAATAGTTCTAAAATTTTGAGACTCAATCTAACAGACTTTGTTTAACGTGTTAAAATAATAAATCGTATAGAGAATTGGTTTAAATAAGTCAAAAATTTTCGGGTCATCACAGTACCTCCCCGTTAAAGAAAATTTCGTCCCGAAATTTTGAGTAGTACCTGTTTCATGAGCGATATCAGTGAACAAATGTGGATACTTTTGCTTCATTTGATCTTCACGTTCCCAAGTAAACTCGGGTCCTCGTCTTGCGTTCCAACGAACTCTAACTATCGGTATTTTGCTTTGTTTTAATTGTTTGACCTCACGGTCCATGATTTCAACAGGTTCTTCGACAAAATGGAGTTTATCATTAATTCGTATTTCGTCAAGAGGAATTACGACATCCTCTTCAGCTAAACATTTCTTCAAATTTGACACGTGAAATGTGTCGTGAACACTACTAAGTTCTTGCGGTAGCTTTAATCGATAAGCAACTGCTCCAATTCTTTCGGTGATTTCAAAGGGTCCTACATACCTAGGACTTAGCTTTCCTCGTTTACCGAATCGTACAACGCCTTTCCAGGGTGACACTTTCAACATGACTTTGTCGCCCACTTGAAATTCTAGCGGTTTTCTTCTTACATCAGCATAACTCTTTTGGCGACTCATGGCCGTTTTCAATCGCTGTTGTATTTGAATGATCTTTTCGGTGGTTTTGTGAATAATTTCTGGTCCAGTAAGTTGTCTTTCTCCTACTTCACTCCAACAGATAGGAGATCTGCACTTTCTACCGTAAAGTGCTTCAAATGGTGCTGCGTTGATGCTCGTATGATAGCTGTTATTGTATGAAAATTCTGCCAACGGTAAGTGTCGATCCCAACTGGTTCCAAAGTCAATCACGCATGCCCGTAACATGTCTTCCAATGTTTGTATTGTTCTTTCACTTTGACCATCTGTCTGTGGGTGATAAGCGGTGCTCATATCTAATCGAGTTCCCAATGCTTTTTGTAATGATTGCCAAAAACGTGATGTGAATCGGGTGTCGCGATCAGATATGATGGAGATGGGTACACCATGCCTAGAAACTACTTCCTTCAAATATAGGCGTGCTAATTTCTCCATACTGTCTGTCTCCTTTATTGGTAGGAAGTGAGCTGATTTAGTTAGACGATCAACTATCACCCAAATAGTATCATGACTACTTGCAGTCCTTGGCAATTTCGTAATGAAATCCATGGTTATTCTTTCCCATTTCCACTGCGGAATTTCTGGTTGTTGCAGTAATCCTGACGGCTTTTGGTGCTCAGCTTTAACCTTTGCACACGTCAAACATTTGCTTACATAAGTAGCAATTTCTGTCTTCATATTAGGCCACCAATAGAACTTCTTGAGATCGTGGTACATTTTCCCATTTCCTGGGTGAATTGAGTACCTCGTTTTGTGTGCTTCATCTAGTACTAGTTGCCTTAGGTTACCATGTCTTGGTACCCATATCCTACCAGCAAAATACAGGGTTCCATCGGCTTTTACTTCAAGTTGTTTTTCTAACCCTTTGCTCATTTCACCTTTTTCGTTTTCTTCTTTTAAAGCTTCTAACTGTGCTGCTTGAATTTGCTTTGTGAGATCAGTACGAATTGTAATATTCAAAGCTCGGACCCTAATAGGTTTTACTCTTTCTTTTCGACTTAGGGCATCAGCTACAACATTAGCTTTTCCGGGGTGGTAACGGATTTCACAATCGTAATCGTTTAACAACTCTACCCAGCGACGTTGCCTCATATTGAGTTGTTTTTGATCAAAAATATGCTGAAGACTCTTATGGTCGGTGTACACTGTACACTTGGTGCCATATAGATAGTGTCTCCATATTTTGAGTGCAAAAACTACTGCTCCAAGTTCCAAATCGTGCGTCGTATAGTTCTTTTCATGAATTTTTAGTTGTCATGAGGCATATGCGATGACTTTTGTGCGTTGCATTAATACACATCCTAAACCTTGGCGTGAAGCATCACAATAGATCACGAAATCATCATTTCCTTCCGGTAATGACAAAATGGGTGCAGACGTTAACTTCTTCTTTAATAACTGGAATGAGGATTCCTGTTCCGTGGACCAATCATACTTCTTTCCCTTTTGAGTCAATGCAGTTAAGGGTTTGGCGATTCTAGAGAAATCTTGAATGAATCTTCAGTAGTAACCAGCAAGACCTAAGAATTGGCGAATTTGTGTTGGAGTCTTCGGGGTTTCCCATTTACTAATGGCTTCGATCTTGGCGGGGTCAACTTTAATTCCATGTTTACTGACAACATGGCCCAAAAATTGTACTTCTTGTAACCAGAAATCACACTTCGAAAATTTTGGGTACAATTCTTCTTTCTTGAGTATCTCCAGTACCAGTCTTAAGTGTTGCTCATGTTCTTCCTTGTTCTTCGAGTAAATCAATATGTCGTCGATAAAAACAATGACAAATTTATCTAAATACGGTCTACAGATGCGATTCATTAGATCCATGAATACTGCTGGAGCATTAGTTAATCCAAAAGGCATGACTAGAAACTCATAGTGACCGTAACGGGTTCTGAACGCGGTTTTAGGAACATCTTCTTCTTTCACTCTCAGTTGATGATATCCGGAACGTAGATCAATCTTAGAATAAACACTTGATCCTTGCAATTGATCAAACAAATCATCAATCCTCGGTAATGGGTACCGATTCTTGATCGTTAATTTATTTAATTCTCGGTAATCTATGCACATTCTCATAGATCCATCCTTCTTCTTGACGAACAGAATAGGAGCACTCCAAGGTGAAAAACTAGGACGAATAAATCCACGGTCCGATAATTCTTGCAACTGGTCTTGTAATTCTTGCATTTCTGAAGGTGCAAGTCTATATGGAGATCGGGCTACAGGTGCAGCTCCTGGTATGAGATCAATCTGGAATTCTACACATCTGTGTGGAGGTAGCCCCGGTAATTCTTCTGGAAATACTCCGGGATATTCTCTTACAACTGGCATGTCATTAATGCTTCTTTCTTCAGTATCGATCTTCTTTACGTGTGCCAGAATAGCATAACAACCTTTTCTTATAAGTTTCTGGGCCTTCATACAGCTGATAAAGTTCAGCTTTGAGTTGCTCTTCTCCCCATAAATCATTAATGACGTTTCATCCTTACGAGGGATGCGAATTGCTTTCTCAGCGCAAACAACTTCCGCTCTTGTTTTGGACATCCAGTCCATGCCAACGATTACGTCAAAACTTCCTAGTTCTACGGGTATCAAATCGATTTTGAAGGTTTCACCAGCGAGATTCATTTCGCAACCATGGCAAATTTTATCGGCTTTTATCAGTTTACCATTAGCTAATTCAATAGTATATTTATCGTCTAGAGGTAATGATGCACATTTCAGTTTAAAACTAAAGTCTTTACACATATAACTTCTATCAGCACCCGTATCAAACATAATAGAAGCTAGTTGATTATTAACGGTAAACGTACCCGTGACAAGATTAGGATCCTCACGTGCTTTACTGGCACTAACATTAAATGCCCTCCCACGTGCGGGTTCTTTGTTCTTCTCCTTATCAGGGCATTGATTTATAAAGTGACCAGACTTCCCGCATCCAAAACATTTCTTGACATCGGTCAGTTTTGTCTTTACTTCAGAAACGGTGGCATAACAATCTTTCGCCACATGTCCTTTCTTGTTGCACTTATCACAGACCACTTGACAATAACCTGCATGATGTGTGTAACATCTTTTGCAGAACGGATGGGGTCCCTTATAGTTTGGACTTGCAGTTGCCCCATCTTGTTTACCTTTAAAAGTTTCTTGTTTCTTCAGGTGAGTACTTTTGCCCTTATAGTCTTCCCATTTCCTCTTTCCTTCGGTTGTCTTGACTTCGGTAATTGGTGCCTTAATCGAACTCTCTGTGATCTGGTCCATGAGTTGGTGTGCCATTGTCATGGCTTCCTGCATCGTATTCGGTTTGGACGATGTAGCATTTCCTTTGATATTGATCGATAAACCGTCAATATACATTTCTATCTTTCGTTTCTCATTTGGCACCAATTCGGGACACAACAAGGCTAGTTCCATGAAACGCTTTTCATAGTTATTGAGATTCGCGCCGATAACCTTCAGATTACGTAACTCAGATTCCATTTTTCTGATCTCGTTTCGAGGACGGTACTCCTCGATTAGCATCTTTTTCAGTTCTTCCCAAGAGATATCATATGCCGTATCTATTCCTTCTGCTTTAGCATAATTGTTCCACCAAGTAAGTGCACCATCTTGCAACGTGCACGAAGCATACTTTGACTTGTCTCCATTCACACAATTACTGATTTTGAAAACGGACTCCATCTTTTCAAACCATCGGGTTAGACCGACTGGTCCCTCAGTTCCACTAAATGTCTGTGGTTTGCATCCTTGAAAAGTTTTGTATGAGCATCCGTTTCGTGAATTTGTGTTTACGGCTGCTGCTTTGGCTGCTGCTTCAGCTGTTGCTTTTGCTGCTTCGGTTGCAGCAATTCTTTCATTCACACGTTTCTCGACTAGTTGCTCAAACTCAGCATCCGACATTTGAGACATGTTTCTTCAATAAACACAACAGATATAATTTAATCATATAGAATATTATAGGTAAAATGAGTTGTCAATAGTTAATCGTAGCATATTAATAATATGAACCGATTATTATAAAAGCCTTTTCTTCTTATTAGCATTTTATAATTATTTCTAGGGTATTACCTACCCGTTAAGTTCATACATAATAGCTAGTACAAGGAATTAACTACTAAAATCCTAATAATATTCTACTATAAAAATTATAGCGAGTTACTACATTATTATGTAATAATAATAATAAGAAGTAGTAATAATACAAATAATCATTCCATGCATTTATTATTAATAAACCAAAATAATACAATACCATACAATACTGATATTTTACATATGCTTATTTTACATAACAAGATAGAGTAGCACACATAAGCAATAAAATAGCGCATGGAAGATTTATGGTTGCGAGGTCGTTTATTCAGAACTATCAGAAACTTCTTCCCATTTGGTTCTCTCTGCCAATTGTTTGTGTGCACATGGTCCGACAGACATTCTGGCAGTGTATTTTATTTTTGGTTGGGGTTTTGAGGTACCCGTTACCTCAGTGGGTTTAATACAATAAGGGTGGTTACGGATCGAATGGTCATGTTCCTTTTTAATAATTAAGGACTTTTTATTATTGTGGTTGTTTTTATTATCTATAGCAAGTTGGAATTTCTCCTTAGTGATCTCTTTTATTTCATTAGCGAAATCCTCCTCCTTACTGATCTCGTCTGATGACGAACTGTCTGAGTCATGTGTAGGAGAATATGATGACGAACTGCAAGAATATGTACCGGTGGTCATGAACCGAAATCTGCCAGGCGTAATCGGCACAACCCGCCCGTCGGCGGTATATCTGGACCAATGTCCATATTTGTTTAGAAATGGACGATCCTCGTTTACTCCAGGGATCATGGGTCCATGCCAACGATACTGTGGCTCCGAAAAACTAAAGCTGGGTGGAGCTGGAACCTCCTCTGGGTTTACCGGGAGTTGAGATTCCCCGGCTAACACAATTTCTTCTTTAATAGGTATTGGAACGCCCTTTTCAGTTGTGGATATAATAGATTCAGTGTCCGATTCCGAGTCGTACAAAATGATAGGATTAGAGGAAGTCATCTATCACATAATTGAAACAACAATTACGTTAGCATATAAATATATCACATATAATGTTTTTGACCAAATAATAAGCAAAAATCAGTAAAAACAGATATGGTCATAGTCCAGACTCACTAATGCATCCTAACAATTACCAGTTAAACACACTAATGTAATTTCTGGTTCCCTATGACCTCAAGCTCGGATACCAATTGTAACGACCCGTCAAAATCGCTATTGACGCGGCACGTTAATCATTGATTCCACAGTGAGGTTTTGACCTCTATATGATACGTTTTGATAAAATATTGCATTCATTAAAATAAGTGACTTTCTAAACATAGAAAGTCATAAACATGTGGGCAAGTGCTTAGGTATAAGCAAAACCCCGAAATACATAAGTCTTTAATTTACAGGTTGACATCACAGTCCAATTATTTATTACACAACGCAGTTTTATTTTGAATGCAATAAACTTTGTACAAAGCATGAGAGACTCCATGCAGGCAACAAGCACATCACAGCGGAAGCATTCTAAGGACCTGAGAATAAAACATGCTAAAAAGTCAACACGAATGTTGGTGAGTTATAGGTTTAATTGCTCGAGTCATAAACATATATAAAGATAGACCACAAAATTTCATCAAAAGTTTATCAATAGATTCTACGTAACAGAGCACCCTGGTAACTAAACTTAACGCTATAGTGATAATTACCCCATTCGTTTTAATACACGCAAACCAACGTGTCTTAAACTCAAATAACATACGTCCGTTAAAAGGCTAGCGCTCTAGCTCGGACGGGGATGTCAAGCCCTATGGATCCATATACAATTATTCGCGCCCACCAGTCCATATCCTATGTACTGGCAGCTACTAGTTACCAAAGCTAAGGGATTTTCGGTTTAACTCAGTGTAGAATTTAGTATGTACTTGTGTCTTATCGCGTTTAAAATAAATTGCATGTATTCTCAGCCCAAAAATATTTAAAGTATTTAAAAAGGGAGACTATAACTCACAGTTCAATATTGCGATTCAATATTGTAGGCAAATTGCGTAGACGTAATGATGGTAGACGACTGTATGGTTGGTCTTGGATTCAAGAACAATACCCCGAACAATACACAATATTTCCTTATTTTAAAACGGTTTGAAACCCGAATTAAAAATACCCTCGAATATATTTTATTATTATTAAACTTAAAATTAAAATTATAATTATAATTATAATTATAAAATTTACGTACAGATATAATTTATGAAAAATTTCGTCGAGCAAAACTGACCTTTTATAGTACTTTTCGATTTACTGTAGCTCATGCGATCGCATGAGTTTTCAGTGTTTTTGCCATGCGATCGCATGGCCGCCTTTTCTGTTTCTGTTTGCTAGTTCGTCGACATCAAATAGTCTACTGTAGCAAATAGTGTTTTACTGTAGCAAATAGTGTTTACTGTAGCAAATAGTGTTCACTGTAGCAAATCACTGTAGCAAACTCGTTTTCACTGTAGCAATGTAGCAAAATACGGTTTCACTGTAGCAAATAGTGTTTTACTGTAGCAAATTGTGTTTTACTTGTATATATATATACATACATATAATTGTTCATGAATCGTCGAGAGTAGTCATAGGTAATTGTATATATGAAACAGTTCTAAAATTTTGAGACTCAATCTAACAGACTTTGTTTAACGTGTTAAAATAATAAATCGTATAGAGAATTGGTTTAAATAAGTCAAAAAATTTCGGGTCATCACAACACAAGTACGTGAAACTACATTCTATGGTTGAATTATCGAAATCGAATATGCCCCTTTTTATTAAGTCTGGTAATCTAAGAATTAGGGAACAGACACCCTAATTGACGCGAATCCTAAAGATAGATCTATTGGGCCTAACAAACCCCATCCAAAGTACCGGATGCTTTAGTACTTCGAAATTTATATCATATCCGAAGGGTGTCCCGGAATGATGGGGATATTCTTATATATGCATCTTGTTAATGTCGGTTACCAGGTGTTCACCATATGAATGATTTTTATCTCTATGTATGGGATGTGTATTGAAATATGAAATCTTGTGGTCTATTGTTACGATTTGATATATATAGGTTAAACCTATAACTCACAAACATTTTTGTTGACGTTTAAAGCATGTTTATTCTCAGGTGAATACTAAGAGCTTCCGCAGTTGCATACTAAAATAAGGACAAGATTTGGAGTCCATGTTTGTATGATATTGTGTAAAAACTGCATTCAAGAAACATATGTCGATGTAATATATTTATATTGTAAACCATTATGTAATGGTCATATGTAAACAATATATTTTAGATTATCATTATTTGATAATCTACGTAATGCTTTTAAAACCTTTATTGATAAAATAAAGGTTATGGTTGTTTTAAAAATGAATGCAGTCTTTGAAAAACGTCTCATATAGAGGTCAAAACCTCGCAACGAAATCAATTAATATGGAACGTTTATAATCAATATGAACGGGACATTTCAACAAAACTGACTACTTTGTAAAGGGATTGCAAAGTTATTTTAGCTAATAAATGTCAAAGGGTCTAACATGGATACGTGTGATGTGTTCTAGAGGGTGTGTATAAAACGGCTATCAGTTTTATATTTATTTACAACAGAAAATCACCTAAATTAAACTAAAACACAAAAGGCAAGTATACCTATCGTGTAATAATATAGCTAAGGTAAAGTCCGGGAGGTCGATCCGTGGACACTATTATTGGTTGTCTTACTAGGTCAAATTAGTTAATTAAGTAGTTAAACTAGATTTAGTAATATATAGTAATTATAGGTAACTTTGGGGGGATTTACCGTTTAATGACCGGTTTGTCGATTTTATATTTTTAAGTGTAAAGATAAATGACAATAATTAAAGTTCGTAACATAAATAAATGACGATAAATAAAATAACAATAAATAAAATTGCGATAGAATATGAAATAAAAGGATTATGCTTATTTAAACTTTCGTAATCATGATGTTTGACGTTTGATTTTAATTAATTGTTACCCGGGTTAATTGTCCTTTGTCCTGGTTTATTTGATACATATCTGGTTTTTGTCCATAATAGTCCATCGGTCATAAATATAAAGTGCGAGTGTCCTCGTCAAATTACCCTTATACCCGAAGTCAAATATTCCTACTAATTAAGGATTTAAACTATGACGCAGTTATCACTTCTGTCAACAATTACACCAGTTATCACTGTATGTAATCCACCCCTGTTTTGATTAGATATGAATATTAATTTACCCACTTGATCAGTTTGAATAATCAATTACCCAACCCAAATAATTAATTAAATGATTATAATAGATTCCTTATGAACGTCACTAAATAGGACAACCATAATCATTATTAATTATTAGGTTAATTAATTTGAAGATAGGTTCGACAGACTCCAATGAGTTGTCACTCAATTAGACAATACCCCCCCATCTATTAATAGTCAATAGTTCAATTTTCACAAGTGTCGGTCTTTTGCCCAAAACTTAATTATGGTCCAAAGTTCAATAACCCTGTCTTAATATTTAGTCAAACATCATGATTACTTCGACTTAAATAAGCATAATAATAACTTAGTTACGAGACATTAATTTAAAAAGGAAGAACATCACTTACAATGATTATTTATAGCGTAGCGTTACACGGACAGAGTTTCGATTTAAAACCCGTAAAACATTCTTACGATAACCCAATTATTATTAAACTTAAATTATAATTATAATTATAATTATAAAATATAAATATATATATATCGTATATGATATGAGAAAGGAAAAGAAAAATGTGTAGTTTCTTCATTACTCGGTGCCTTGCTTTTATAGGCAAATGATTGATACTGTTGTAGGTGGAATGTTAGCTGGCTACCATTCAAAGTTGAATCAATAATATCTCGTTGCGAATTATTGATTTGAAATTTTCACTTATGACCCTTTAACTATGCTCAATTAACAACTTTTTATTATTTATTATTATTCTTATTATAAATTATTTAAATATTATATTATATTCTTGTGCATAGTTAACTTGTACTTTCAGCTCTGTTGTGTCGAGCGTTGAAAGTTGGTTCATGTCTCGGTTCCGGATTTTCGAACGCCTTTTCGTATAATTTAATATCTTGTACTTTGCGTTTTGCGGCTTGTACTCTTGTAATTTTTAGACGTTTCTCATCAATAATTTGAACCACTTTGATTATACTTTGTACTTTTTAGCTTTTTGGTCGTTTGCGTCTTCAAATCTTCGAATCTGTCTTTTGTCTTCACCTTTTATTATTTAAACGATAATTACTTGAAATTAGAACAATTGCAACTAAAAGCTTGTCTTTCTTGAAGGATAATGCTATGAAATATATGTTCGTTTTTAGCATTATCAAATATTCCCACACTTGAGCGTTGCTTGTCCTCAAGCAATATAGAACTTGAATATAACTTTACCAGAATCACTTCTTTATTCTTCACACTCTGTACATCAGTGATTTCAATACGGTGGTATGAACAATGATAGTAACGATGTGGTTTACAGTCCCACATGACTATGAAAATTTAGATCCTTTAAGAAAATCGGATCTTTATGAAAACATTTGTTCTTTTGATAATTTCATTCTAGCTTTTACCCTAGATAAGTTTTCCGAAATAACCCTTCACCGGTGTTGCAAAATGTTTTTTTGGGTTTTGTGGGTTTCAGTGTTGAAAATTTTAGCTCAAAAACTTGTGGTTTTGTGTCACCCACTTGCTAACCTTGTATTGAGAAAGCAACACGTCCAGTATACTTGCTCCGTATATTACCTTTCGGTAAACTACCGTCCGGTTGTAAAGGAAAGCGTTGAACAAGCAACTGTTAAGGCAATGTCCCGTGACATGCTTTTGATTATGGTCTATATCGTGTCGGATGCAATTACTATTCTTTGTAGGATCAATAGTAAAGATCACCCTATATTTTTTTGGTCTGGCACAAGGTCCTGTCTTCGACCATGCTATGCAACCACCGTTCTTACGGTTGATACCCGATTTGGTTCAGGTGACCTAATGAATTCCAGGTGAATTCCTAGGATTTTACGTTCAATGGTAATGAACGCATTGAAAATAGGTTTTCAGAAAACAAATCGATTTTAATTTTGATCAAAATATTTTCTCGTTCAAGCTCGAGTTTAGATATCATCGAATTCCATGAGTTTGTAATTCTCAATCTTTAAGGTCAATCTCAAGGATTGAGTAATATCAGGCTTAAAAGCTGATTTTTGATCTTTAAGGAGATTATCCTTTCTGGGGGTCTGATTCATTAGTCTTATCAAGCTAATTTGCACGGCACCCTCCCTATTTTACGAGACAGATCCTCTCATGGTTAGGATAAGTCTGACCACTTGGCGACCCTGTTTGATGCTGAGGTCCGTGGATTTCCTGCTGATTTTAGAGATGACTTTTCTAGATTTTTTGTCAACCTACAGCTGGTCTGGACGACAACTTCTTGACCTAAATCAAGAAGCGCGTGTCTTTTTCGGAAGACTTTACTTCCTTTTAATGATGGAATTGATTCATCGTGTAGATCCATCTTTCTTTCAAATGTATTACAATAAATCGGGTAAAACTGATTAGTATCGTCCAAAACAAAAGTACCTACAATAATCTTGTACAAAATATGTGATATATGTTTTAAAGAACTTGGTAAATTCTTCCCACACTTAGCTTTTATTTATTCTTTTCTTTGCCTTTTTATTCTTTTCTATTCCATTTTAAATGAATTCAAGCGTTTTGGGTTGTTTCTCAATTTATGTCCTTTCCGAGGCAACAATAATTTCGGTATTAACACCTAGTTTTATCGTTCATAAATATGTATAAACATGATTTTTAATTCATTTAGTTGAAAATTTTCAAATTTTCACAAAATTTGGCAATTAAACCAAGTGTAAACCCGAGAGAATTTATAACCATTCCCCACACTTGAGATCATGCAATGCCCTCATTTGCAAGAAATCAGTAAAAATTTATATTCATGAGGGTGATTAGTGTAGAAAAATGATTAAAATTACCGAGTTTGCAAACATATTGTTTGTTCGAATGATAAATGGTGCATATCATTTGCTCATTCCTGCAGTTGTTATATCACATTTGATATTTTGCGTCTTGTCGTCAAAATCAGTAGCTTTTGCTTAACTTAATGTTAGTCTTTGAAAGTGCGCTGTTTTACCATGTTGTGTACATGATAAAATACAAACATATATACATATTTTTGAAGTTGGGTATATTACCCCACGTTCATATAATATATTTTTTTGGCATACTTTAGATCAATAATATTAAAAATAATGATAACAAAATTTGTCGTCCCGCCCTCGGGTAAAGCAATTTCTGTTCAACGACCTAGTTTTCAACTTACGACGAATTTTAGAAATCATATTTTTAACTTAATTAAATAAAGTACATTTTTGTTTTTAAATTCACACAAAACTTAAATTTAAAAATGCGTAATAATTTCATACAAAACCTACAAAACAAAAATTCAGAATGGGGGGAGAAAACTAGTTTTTTAGTGTCTGCTAGTGGAAAAGACCAATCGGATTCCATTCTCGGAACTACACGAGAATAGAATAACTAACCCTAGACAGCATTATTTCTTAAAACATTTGAATCTCCCCACACTTAGGTAGCTGTGGTGTCGAAATTGTGATTAACTTCATCGTCAATTTCCCTTGGACCATAATCAACTTGCATATCTGTGACTTTTGCTTTAAGCCATTGGTCGGATTCCTGTGTAATATTCACAAATTCAACTAGTTTCTCCTTTTCTTTAGGCGATAGATTGGATACTAATCGATTACATAACTTAAAGTTCCCCTTGGTTCTAGCATCGCGAATCCGTTTAATAAGTTTCTTCATTGAACTGTTAATAACGGAGTCATTTAATTTCGTATCAACAACGGGGTTCTTTGTTATCAGGTCATCATTAGGTGTTGCCTCATCTTCCCCACACTTAGGCGTTTTATTATTGTTAAGCACTACCGTTGGAGTTGGTAAAACAACATGGTTCTTACCAATCATTTTTGCTGGTTCAACGGTTTTGGTTGGTGGAGATTTAGACTTTCAAATCATAAAGGTGATCGATTTCTCATCATTACTAAGTGTCATTCTACCTTTTCTTACATCAAATAACGCCCCGGTGGACGCTAAGAATGGTCGACCTAAAATTAGAGGAATGTTTGAGTCCTCTTCTATGTCAATGACAATGAATTCGACTAGAAAGGTTAAATTACCCACTTGAACGGGTAGGTTGTCAGCAATTCCAACTGGGTGCCTAATGGTTTGATCAAAGAGTCGGACACTCATCTCTGTTGGACTTAACTCACCTACACCTAATCTCTTATATAATGAAAGAGGCATAACACTTATACTCGCACCTAATTCTGCTAGTGCATCATACATGACACAATCACTAAGTAGACAAGGAACAATAAATTCACCCGGATCACCCACCCTGGGTGAAGGTTTTGGTGGAACTGTCTTCACCGGGTTTATTTTTACGATTTTTGTTTCTTGCACTTTCTTATTCTTCTTCTTCTTTCCAGAGGTATCACAAACTTTATTACCTATTACTTGCTCATACTCAACTCCTTTTCTTGGAAACGTTATGGGTGGTCTGTATGGTGCCACCACTGGCTTTACATACTCGGGTGGTGGTGGTGTTGTAACTTCTTCATTGTTACTCACATCTAAAACCTTCCCATCTTCTGGTGCTAGTTTTTCAGAATTCGTTGACACCATATTAATATTCTCATTCTGAGGATTTACTTCAGTATTACTCGGTAGCTTTCCTTGTTCCCTCTCACTCATCATGCTATCAAGAGTTCCTACGTGTTTTTCTAGATTCAAAATGGAAGCTTGTTGAGTTCTTAATGACTGATCAAACCTTTCATTTGTTTGGGTTTGAGATGTAATAAATTGTGTTTGAGATTCCATTAGCTTTGCCATCATTTCTTCCAGATTTGACTTTTTCTCTTCGGTTTGTTGTGGTGGTTTATACAAGCCAGGTCTTTGTTGATTGAAAGTGTTGTTTTGATTTGGTTAGTTATTAGTACCTTGTTAGTTATACGAGTTATTGTTGGGTCTATTTGGATTGTAAAGAATGTTTTGATTTCGATTGAAGTTTAGCCTTGGCGGTTGATAATTATTCTGATAATTATTTTCCGGCCTTTGGTTCATGTAGGAAACATTCTCACGTTGTTCCATCGTTTGTTCAACATTACAATCTTTCTTTAAGTATGGTCCACCGCATCGCTCACAACTGATTCGTATTGCGTGAATATCTTTATTCATCTTTTCCATTCGTCTTTCGAAAGAATCTATTTTTGTGGAAACGGAATCAAAGTCATGGCTAGAATCGGCTCTAGCCGCTTTAGATGAACGAAAAATATCTTTTTCCTGGTGCCACTCATGTGAGTGGGAGGCTGTGTTATCAATAATCTTGTAAGCTTCAGTTGCGGTTTTCTTCATAATGGAACCACCACCTGTTATGTCGATGTCTTTTCGTGTAGCAACGTCGACACCTTGGTAGAATATTTGTACTATTTGATAAGTATCTAAACCATTTTGAGGACATCCTCTCAACAATTTTCCGAATCTTGTCCACGCATCATATAGAGTTTCATTTGGCTTCTGCGTGAATGTAACAATTTCTCCTTGAAGTCTCACAGCTTTAGATGCCGGAAAGAATTGTTTAAGAAATGTGTCAACTAAAACATCTCATGTATCAATCGCCCCTTCAGGTAATGATTCTAACCAATCTTTGGCTTCTCCCTTTAAAGTCCAAGGAAACAACATGAGATAGATCTGTTCATCCTCAACTTCTCTGATTTTAAATAGGGTACAGATCCTATTAAAGGTTCAAAGATGTTTATTTGGATCTTCTTTTGGTGTACCACTAAATTTGCATTGATTAGTTACCATGTGTAGGATTTGTCCTTTGATTTCATAATCTGGCGCATTAATGTCTAGCTTAATAATGGTGTGACCTTGGCCAGTGCGTGTGGCTCTCATTCGATCTTCCATACTTAGAGGTTCCGTTATTTCCATATTTGAATTTGTTGAATCTGAATCACTAGAGGATTCTGAAGTGGTTTCTTCCTTGACAATCTCTGAATGAGTAATTTGTGGTTCCGGAGGAATGATTAGTGGTTCAGGATCTCTGAATTGTCCTTGAATATTCTCCGGATTCTCAATTGTGAAATCGGGTTCAAAAGATGGATTATCGGAAATTTGAATTGGAGTACTTGTTCGACTAGATGACGAGTCTAAAGAAAAATCAACGGCGACAATATTGGCTAGATGTCTTGATCGAGTTATAGGTGGTGAACGTTTTGCTTGGTGCATTCACAGAATATCCTATTAGTTATAAAAATAAAAACAAATTATATAAGTTATCAAATTAATAGATTTTTCTGATTTTGCCCACGTTTCGAAAAGCCAATAGATGCAGCAGGTAGCCAGAACCCTTTAAATCGGAAGCCCACAACTCGCCACTAACAAATCCAACTATTACTACGAACCATAAAATTTTGGATGTCTATCAATTTAACCGCTTAAAATAATTTTTCGTCGAAGTTTAAAAAAATTTTAGAGAAGAAATAGAAAATTCTATATCCTAAAAACTAGAGCGTCGAGAAATAAGAAAGAAAAAGAGCGCGTCGAAAAATAAAAGGTCGAAAAATAAGAAAACTGTAGCGCGTCGAAAATTAAAAAGGGATTCTAAACGAAAAACGGGAATTACTTAAAAGGATACTAAAATTTTAACACGGCGTCGCAAAATTTTAAGGCACATAAATCTTAGTCTAAAGAAAAAACACTTAAGGGATTTTACGGCAAAGCCTAAAAATCTAAAAGTATAAAAATAACTATGGCAAAACTAAACTTAATATTAAAAGTTGTGACTAGAGTCTAAAAATCTAAAGGTAATAAAACTTATTTTTTTTTTCGAAATTAATAATTTTTTAATAATTTTTTTAAATTATTATTTTATTTTATTTTATTTTTACGTTTTAATTTTTTTTAAATATTTTTTTAATTATTTTTTTTAAAATTTTTTATTTTATTTTTTTTAAAAAAACGAGATTTTTTTATTATTATTATTTTTTAATTTTTTTAACTTAAAAAAAAGTAGAAAAGCAAAAGCTATTTAATTGTTTTTTTTAATTCATTTACTATTCATTGAATAATAAATGAAACGAAATTAATTAATTTACTATTCACATGAAAGCGACATGATAGAAATTATTAATTATAAGTTACATAATATACTCCTGAAGTATTTAATAAATACGACTTTTTAAAACTTTACGATTCAAATTTGATTCAAAATTATTATTATATTATTATATTTATTAAATTATTATATTTAAATTAATATATCTTTAATCATTCAAAAACTAAAAAAAAAACTTAAATACCCCGTGAAGACACAAAAAGTGTCCCCGACAGCGGCGCCAAAAACTTGATGTGTTCTAGAGGGTGTGTATGAAACGGCTATCAGTTTTATATTTATTTACTACAGGAAATCACCTAAATTAAACTAAAACACAAAAGGCAAGTATACCTATCGTGTAATAATATAGCTAAGGTAAAGTCTGGGAGGTCGATCCGTGGACACTATTATTGGGTGTCTTACTAGGTCAAATTAGTTAATTAAGTAGTTAAACTAGATTTAGTAATATATAGTAATTATAGGTAACTTTGGGGGGATTTACCATTTAATGACCGGTTTGTCGATTTTATATTTTTAAGCGTAAAGATAAATGACAATAATTAAAGTGCGTAAAATAAATAAATGATGATAAATAAAATAACAATAAATAAAATTGCGATAGAATATGAAATAAAAGGATTATGCTTATTTAAACTTCCGTAATCATGATGTTTGACGTTTGATTTTAATTAATTGTTACCCGGGTTAATTGTCCTTTGTCCTGGTTTATTTGATACCTATCTGGTTTTTGTCCATAATAGTCCATCGGTCATAAATATAAAGTGCCAGTGTCCTCGTCAAATTACCCTTATACCCGAAGTTAAATATTCCCACTAATTAAGGATTTAAACTGTGACGCAGTTATCACTTCTGTCAACAATTACACCAGTTATCACTGTATGTAATCCACCCCTATTTTGATTAGATATGAATATTAATTTACCCACTTGATCAGTTTGAATAATCAATTACCCAACCCGAATAATTAATTAAATGATTATAATAGATTCCATATGAACGTCACTAAATAGGACAACCATAATCATTATTAATTATTAGGTTAATTAATTTGAAGATAGGTTCGACAGACTCCAATGAGTTGTCACTCAATTAGACAATACCCCCCATCTATTAATAGTCAATAGTCCAATTTCCACAAGTGTCGATCTTTTGCCCAAACCTTAATTATGGTCCAAAGTTCCATAACCCCGTCTTAATATTTAGTCAAACATCACAGTTACTTCGACTTAAATAAGCATAATAATAACTTAGTTACGAGACATTAATTTAAAAAGGAAGAACATCACTTACAATGATTATTTATAGCGTAGCGTTACACGGACAGAGTTTCGACTTAAAACCCGTAAAACATTCTTACAATAACCCAATTATTATTAAACTTAAATTATAATTATAATTATAAAATATAATATATATATATATATATATATATATATATATATATATATATATATATATATATATATATATATATATATATATATATATATATATCGTATATGATATGAGAAAGGAAAAGAAAAATGTGTAGTTTCTTCATTACTCCGTGCCTTGCTTTTATAGGCAAATGATTGATACTGTTGTAGGTGGAATGTTAGCTGGCTACCATTCAAATTTGAATCAATAATATCTCGTTGCGAATTATTGATTTGAAATTTTCACTTATGACCCTTTAACTATGCTCAATTAACAACTTTTTATTATTTATTATTATTCTTATTATGAATTATTTAAATATTATATTATATTCTTGTGCATAGTTGACTTGTACTTTCAGCTCTGTTGCGTCGAGCGTTGAAAGTTGGTTCATGTCTCGGTTCCGAATTTTCGAACGCCTTTTTGTATAATTTAATATCTTGTACTTTGCGTTTTGTGGCTTGTACTCTTGTAATTTTTAGATGTTTCTCATCAATAATTTGAACCACTTTGATTGTACTTTGTACTTTATAGCTTTTTGGTCGTTTGCGTCTTCAAATTGTCGAATCTGTCTTTTGTCTTCACCTTTTATTATTTAAACGATAATTAGTTGAAATTAGAACAATTGCAACTAAAAGCTTGTCTTTCTTGAAGGATAATGCTATGAAATATATGTTCGTTTTTAGCATTATCAACGTGTTAAACTATGACTTTGGTTTCAAGAGTTTTTCAGGTACATAACTGTGGGTAACATGTGGTTGGATCATCATCTCGATTGTTCATTGTTTGAAGTGTCTTCAGGAATTTCGAAGGGTTTGAACACAGATTGTAATAATTAATATACATATGATGTTCTAGAATTTTGAATAACATAATTATTTTTCTGGGTTTTATGGATAGGAGTGATGTTCTAGCACAGTTTTGAATTCAAAGTATAGCTTTGAAAGATATAGGAATCTAAGAGTGATGATATCGATTATATCTCGACTTGGATTCTGATATGTTAAAATCAGAATATGTAATTGAATTTGAATGAATATGGTTATTTTGATTTCTATGAAAGAATATATCTCGTTGTGAAAGTAGTGAGTATAGTTGATGATTTGTTGAATCAGAATCGAAGAATGTAACATATTAATTATGAATTTATATATCTCTCGGGTATTACCTACCCGTTAAAATATTCTCACCATTAATAGTTTGTACAAAAGGATTTTTAATTATAATCTTTATGAAAATATACCTGCATATATATTTTCTTTAGATGTAATCATGGATTTAATGAGTTAACATAATGTTAATCTCATCTGGTTTTCGATTAGGACTAGTGATAGTGCTATAAATGAACATATATTTAGTATCAATATCCTTCCAAAATGTAAAGTATTTAGTTGTAATTGTTCTATTTTAAGTTGTAATCGTTTATATTAAATAAGTGCGAAGACAAAAGGCGAAAACGAAGATTTGAAGACGCAAACGTCCAAAAAGCTCAAATGTACAAGATACAATCCAAGTGGTTCAATTTAATGATAAGAAACGTCTAAAAATGACAAGAGTACAAGTTGCAGAATGCAAATTACAAAATATTAAATTATACGAAAGGACGTTCGAAAATCCGGAACCGGGACCTGACCCAACTATCAACGCCTGACGCAACGGACCAAAAATTAAAAGTCTACTATACACAAGAATATAATATAATATTTAAATAATTATATAAATTATTTATATATTATATATTATATTAAATAACGTCGACAAGCTAGGAAACAAACCAAGGTAGGCTGGATCCAGCTGGCCATGCGATCGTATGGCCCTGCTGCCTTATTTCCATGCAATCGCATGGCATGAAAAAGTTGGCCAAGTGCTATAAAATCGCCAGTTTCAGTCGACTATAAAAAATATATATATATATATATATATATATATATATTACTCCATCTGTTTAAGTATAATATATATATATATATATATATATATATATATATATATATATATATAATATATAGTATAGGTTAGTTTTATATTAGATTAGTTTGGGTAATGTAAAAGTTATTTTACGGGTTTTAAAGTCGAAATTCTGTCCGTGTAAAGCTACGCGATAAATAATCAATGTAAGTTATATTCTCCTTTTTAAATTAATGTCTCGTAGCTAAGTTATTATTATGCTTATTTAATGCCGAATTAATCGTGATGTTGGGCTAAATATTAAAATTGGGTAATTGGACTTTGGACCATAATTGGGGTTTGGACAAAAGAACGACACTTGTGAAAATGAGACTATGGGTTATTAATGGACTTTATATTTGATTAATATAGAGATTTACAATTTGACGTAGTTATATATAATCACATACGCTTGATCGGGTACGGTAGGCGGGATATTTATAAATACTAATAATTGTTCATTTGACAAGAAACGGGGGATGGATTAATAGTAAATGGACTCATTAAAACAGGGGTGGATTACATACAAGGGTAATTGGTGTAATTGTTAATAAAGTATTAAAACCTTGGATTACACGTAGTCGATAACCTGGTGTAATCATTAAACAAAGTATTAAGACCTTATTACGGTTTAAATCCCCAATTAGTTGGAATATTCGACTTCGGGTATAAGGTTAATTTGGCGAAGACCCTCGCACTTTATAATTATGACCGATGGACTATTATGGACAAAACCAGATGGACTTATCGAATAATCCAGGACAAAGGACAATTAATCCAGGGTAATAAATTAAATCAAAACGTCAAACATCATGATTACGGAAGTTTAAATAAGCATAATATATTTTATTTCATATTTCCTCGTACTTTTATTTATTGTTATTTTAATTATTGTTATTTATTTTATCGTTAGTTAAATAGCGACATTTACTTTACTCTTCGCTTAAAATATAAAATCGACAAACCGGTCATTAAACGGTAAAAACCCCCTTTTTATAATAATAATAATTGTAATATATATATTTATATTTTGTACAAATATAGTAATATAAAAATATAGTGTAAAATAAGCCGTCTCACTGTGGAATGAACCGAACTTACTAAAAACTATACTACTTTACGATTAGGTACACTGCCAATTGTGTTGTAGCAGAGTTTAGGTATATCCCATTTGTAAATAAATTAATTAAAACTTGTATCATATTTAATAGTATTTCGCAATAAAAATATAACTATTTCCTAGTACGCCTTGCACACATCAACTAGAATATATAATCTTTAAAACTTTAGATATTACATAATCGCTATAGAATATTTCTCAAATGAAGTTATGAATCAATACTTCATTGGTTATTGTTGTTGGTACTCCTTGGTATCTATGGTGCGTATGACGTTGATGCTCGTGGAACATCTTGTGATGTTGAATCATGGGATGTGGATGTTGTAGATGGTGGTAATGGTACTGTTGGTGTTGATGATGGTGGTACTGTTGACGCCGGTGATGCTGCTGGTGCTTGTAACCTTTGCACCATATTCTCCAAAGCCACTACTCGAGCGCGAAGCTCGTTAACTTCTTCTATTACACCGGGGTGATTGTCGGTTCGGACGAGCGGATGAATAAGATATAGAATTTGAGATAGTATATAATCATGACGAGATACTATGGAAATGAGAGAGAAAATAGTTTTTCAGATAGGTTCACCGGTAAGTGCTTCAGGTTCTTCACCAAGAGAGCAATGTGGTGGATGGAAGGGATCGCCTTCTTCTTGTCTCCAATAATTAAGTAAGCTACGAACCCATCCCCAATTCATCCAGAATAGATGATGGCTAATTGGTTGATCCATTCCGGTCACACTACTTTCGGAGCTCGAGTGGAAATCCATATCGGAATAGCTGTCGGAGTTTAAGGAATTTGAACTAGATACGGGATCCATCTTGTATAATCAGGGAATTGATTTTTTTGATATGAGATAGATTATAGGATTTAGTTTGGTATTCTCCGATACATAATTTACATATGTATATATAGTACCAAAATCCCATAAGTTACGAAGAAATTTTCGGAAGATGTCAGAAAAAGTTTACAGTAACAGATACGCTAAGATATGAATTTTATCTATACACTATTCATGCAATCAATGCAGTAAGATGTGTCTAGACTTAAGAATGATAAGCATGTAATTTCTGACAAGAAATGATAAGCAAAACTTCGTAAAAACAGATACGGTCATAGTCCAGACTCACTAATGCATCCTAACACTTTCCAGTTAAACACACTAACGCAAATTCTGGTTCCCTATGACCTCAAGCTCTGATACCAACTGTGATTATCCTTCCAAAACTACTTGGACGAATACATCATTCATTGATTTCATAGTGAGGTTTTGACCTCTATATGATACGTTTTGTAAACATTGTATTCTTTTGAAAAGACACGCCATAATTGAATATTAAATTCCAAGGTTTTTGACATTTGATGATTTCCACATATAGACAATCTCCGTAATTAATAGATTATAATACTACATCCGTTGATAATGCAGTCGAAATAAGATACATGGTGATGATTTTGTGAATGCAACGTTTTCTCGAATAAAGCATGTATGACTCCGTGCACATAGCTTGTATCACATATAAGCAAATAGCGGAAGACTTCTAGAAACCTGAGAATAAACATGCTTTAAAGTGTCAACACAAAGGTTGGTGAGTTCATAGCTTTATTGTTGCGCATAATCTGTATATAAAGGTGGATCACAAGATTTCAGTTGTTTCATCCAGAAACGTTTATCAAAAGATTCTACGTAACAGAGCACCCTGGTAACTAAACTTTAACGTTATAATGATAATTACCCTATTCGTTTTAATACACACAAACCAACATGTCATAAACTCAAATAACATACATCTGTTAAAAGGCTAGCGCTCTAGCTCGGACGGGGATGTCAAACCCTATTGATCCATATACTATTATTCGCGCCCACCAGTCCATATCCTATGTACTGGCAGCTACTAGTTACCAAAGCTAAGGGATTTTCGGTTCAAACTCAGTGTAGAATTAAGTATGTACTTGTATCCATTGCGTTTAAATATATTGCATGTATTCTCAGCCCAAAAATATATATTTCAAAAGCAATTAAAAAGGGATCTATAAACTCACCTTAGAAGCACATAAGGTCATTCATCGAAATGTGACCAAAACTCGGAATGCAAATTAATCGTAGATCTCAACCTAGAGAACATATGTTGGTCAATACATGTCTAATACGTTAGGTTTGGTCATAGTGTATCACAATCCTAATGCTCGAGACCGACATGAGAAAGTTAACAAAAGTCATTTCAAAAGTCAACCTGACCCAATATGATCTTTAAATCTATACATGTTTATTATATTAATATAGTATAAGTCTTGATAGTTGAACGAATTTATAGTTTATCAAACTCAAAACATTATATATTTCAAGAGTTATATTATATTTGAATTATCATGGCAATCAAAAATATTTTATTATTATACTTGTAAAATCAGATTATAGTGTTTATAAAGCTTTAAAACATGATAAGACAGTCAACTTTGACAATTGTTTATCAAAACGAGACGTGCCTTATTTAGAAATTTATTTACTCGTTTAGTAATATTTAAAAATCCAATTTATCAATCTTATAAATAAATTGTTTAAATATCAAATGCATATTCGAAAGCAATTTCAATTAATGTTAATCATAATTCAGTTGACCATATCTTCTAATCCGTACATCGAAATCACGCGATTTCTAAATGAACAGTTAATAATTTTTCGCCAGCTTTCTAAAAATATGCATATCATATACTTTATATCCTAGCAGTGTTGGAAATCTCCCGAGATCTCCCCGAGATCTCGTTTTAAGAAGGCAACCGAGACGAGATGTTCATCTCCCGAGATTTCTCGGTCAACTGGGTCAAACTTAGTCAAAGTCACAATTTCTCAGATTTTCTTGCTAATTTGTAAGATTTTCTTGTAAAATTCGTAATTTCTAAGATTTTCTCGCTCATTCCTTGGATATTTTTGTAAAATCTCGTAAAAACGTATATAAATATACATATATTTATGTTTTTATGTATATTTTTATTTAAAAAACTATAAAGTCAACGTAAGTCAACATTCGAGATCTCCCCGAGATTATTCCGAGATGCTGAGATCTCCCTAAAATAGTCCAAACGAGATCTCCCCGAGATCCGAGTTCTCCAACCTTGCATACTAGTATGCATAAACATATATACTCGAGCACTAGACATGGATACACTATTAATATATAAAAGATAAGATATAAATGCTCACTTATCAATATTGTGATTCAATATTGCAGGAAAGTATGTAGACGCAACGGAGATGATAAACACTAGGTTTGACTTGCGAACAATACCCCTGAACATTACCCATAACCTCCATAGCTATAACCCATAGTTTCCTTAGCTTTATCCTGTTCGAAAAGCTCGTTTGAAAATAATTCGCTCATGACCTCGCCGCAGTATTTTATGTATAATAATACTAATAATAATACTCCTAACTATAAGATTAATAATAATATTAATCTTAATAATAATAATAATAATAATATAAATAATAATATAAATAATAAATATAAAATATAATACGGAGTAATATAGATATTAATATGTATGTGTGTGTGTCGAGCAAACTGGACAATTTATAGAATGTTTCTGAATCCTGATTGTCATGCGATCGCATGGGCTTTATGCCTATTTCTCATGTGATCGCATGGCCCCAAAATCCAGCTCACAATTTTGTTGTTGTTTTGTTTGTCGACATATTTTTTTATAATATATATATATATATATATATAATATATATAATTTATATTAATTAATTATATATTATATTATATTCACGTGCATAGTTGACTTTTAATTTTTGGTCCGATGACTCGTACGTTTACGCTCGACTAATGTCTCAGTTCCGGTTTCTCGAATGCATTTTCGTATGCTTAGAAAACTTGTACTTTACGTTTCGTGATTCGTACCTTTGTCAAAATATAATCTTAAATTATCAATAAACTATATTACTCAAAGTATAACTTATACATTTTAGTAGTTTGGTCATTTGCTTCTATAAATCAACTCCTCGTTGTTTATTAAAATATATTTAATAATATCGAAACGTTTTATATCTAATTCAATTCTATGCATTATCACATTGTAAAATATATATTTTCGTTTAGAAAAATATAAATTTGTATATAATATTTATTTATCAAATGGAACAATAAATGGGTGTTACTATTGTTTACAAAAATAATTTCGAACCTTAATATATATATATATATATACAATATATATAAATACCTTTTCTATACACGTTGCAAGTTATTTATATATCAAATACAATCAAAAAGGAAAGATTTCTTAAATCAAGGTGGACCTCTCAATAAAGACTTATCACAATACTTACGGGATTTATAATTGTTGAAATATCTGCTAATCCAATCGTTGGTATTATCTTCTAATTTCGTAGATGAATATATTAAACATATATTGAGACAAATACGTTTAATCTAAAATATTATACATTTAATACTTTGTTATCGTTTTCAAGTTATAATATATATATATATATATATATATATATATATATATATATATATATATATATATATATATATATATATATATATATATATATATATATATATTCGTTCGTGAATCGTCGAGCATAGTCAAAAGGGTAATTGAATGTATGAACATAGTTCTAAAATTTTTGAGACTCAACATTACAAACTTTGCTTATCGTGTCGGAATCATATAAAGATTAAGTTTAAATTTGGTCAAAAATTTCCGGGTTGTCACAATAAAACAGTTATAAAAGTTGCTCATGTATTCTCAGCCCAAAAATATATAAAAAGGGAGCTATGAAAACTCACGATACGATATAACAGTTTGTAGTAAATATTTGTATGATGGCACTGAATAAGTGCAGAGTTGTCCTCGGATTCACGAACCTATATCAAGTATATATATTAACACATATATTTGTAATCGAATAAGTTTATATATGTTATTTCAATTGTTATATATTTCTGTATATTTAATTTTATATATATTCTATATATAAGTATTTATTTGATAAAATAATATTAATAATGTTAATGAATAAAGAGTTGTATTATTTTGTAGTAACAATAATAATACTAGTAGTAAAAATGATAATAATTATAATAATAATATAGTTTTGATGATAGCAAAAATGATAATTTTTGTAAAAATGATAATAAAGATAATAATTTTAATAATAGTAATACTACTAATGATAATATTTAATAATAAAAATGATAATGTTAATAATAATAATAATAATACTTATGTTGATAATAATAATTATAATAGTAGTAGTTTTTAATGAAGATAATAATTTGGATAATAATACTTTAATACTCGTAATAATAATAAGTATAATGATAATAATAATAATAACAATACTTAATGTTAATACTACTAATAATACTAGTAATAATAATTTTTGTAGTAATAATAATAATAGTAATTATAATTTTAAATATTAATCATGTTAATAATAATACATGGTAACTTTTTATTAGTAATAATAATAATAATTATAATAGTTATAATAATAATAATAATAATAATAATAATAATAATAATAATAATAATAATAATAATAATAATAATAATTAAAATCATAATAATAATAATGATAATAATTGTAATGCTAATAATAATAACAATAATAATTAAAATAAAAACTTTGATAAAGGAAACTACCTTGAAAAGCTTTTCTAAAAAAAATGCCCAAGACGGGGCTCGAACCCGCGACCTCTCGTTCACCTGACAAACACTCAAACCATCCTTCCATTAGTTTCTTTCTGATTTAAACCCAACTGTATAATTTATAACCCGTTTATTTTTATAGTCGTTTCAACTCCTTCTTCCTCACTTGAATCTAGTCGACCTGAGTATCAAATTAACAAACTTAATAACTAATTTAAGGTTTGAATCAATTCATAATTGAAGCATTAGTAATCGATTATGGGTGTATGTATATGGAAAACAAAAAAAAATAAAAAATAAAAATAAAAAAATTGCTGTTCGAAGGTTTAAAAAAAAAGAAAATCATTTTTCACTTTTAAGCTTGTTTTAGGACTTGGTTTCTTCACAAAATAGTTTTCAAATCATGTATATAAACTATTGGAATCGTCAATCGATTAAAAATCTTTAAAACGAATTCGAATTTTACCAAGAACAAAATGTTTGACTTTTTGAAATAAAAGTTTGACTTTGAAATTGGAATTCGATAGGAAGAATTGCAACTTGAAACTTTACAGATAGTTTGCATATGGGATTCCTAACAACACTTCATTTATAGATTTTGATATGGAATTCGTTTTGAAGTTTTTGAAAAAAATGGAAGAAGATCAGAGGTGAAGAAGCTGTAAAAAAAATATATGTTCTTCAATCTCAGATGGCGAATGTTATAGCGTTATTGTGATCGAAAAATACAAAATCTTAACCAGTAGAGGTATAAAAATATATATCACATTTGATAAAAATAATAACAAAAATCATCATGATTGAAATAAATAAATAAAAATAGTTATGCAGATCATGATTTTAATATAAAAATATAAAAATATATAAAAGAAGATTTAATAAAAAATATAAGTTTGGTACATTGTTTTTGACTTTTCAATTTTATGTTTAATTGATATTATTATTAAATATATTAATAATAATACAAATAATAATAATAGAATTAATAATAATAATAATAATAATAATAATAATACTATTAATAATAATTATGTTACTAATATGTATCATTAATAATAATGAAAATAATAATTATTAATAATAATGTTAATAATATTAATGATAATAATGATATTAATGAAAATAATAATAAGTTGTTTTATAATGACTATATCAATAATTATTGAATTTTTAATAATTCTAGTAATAATAATATTGATATTAATAATCATGATATTTCGTTATATTAATATTAATGTTAAGTATTAATAGTAATACTAGTAATAATAATATTAGAAATGATAATAATGTTAATAATGACAATAATAATAATAATAATAATAATAATAATAATAATAATAATAATAATAATAATAATAATAATAATAATAATAATAATAATAATAATCATAATATTAATAATAATGATAATGACAATGATAATAAATGATAATATTGTTTTAAAATAATATTAATAATAATACTAATACGTAATTATTTACAAATAATTGTTCGTGAATCGTCGGAATTAGTCGAGGTTAAGTGAAATCATATATAGATTTTTTTTTTAAATTTTGTCGAAAATTTCCGGGTTGTCATAGTACCTACCCGTTAAAAGAAATTTCGTCCCTAAATTTAGTTGTTGCCATCAATCGGCGTTGTTCGTACATAGACGAGGATATTTATGTTTTATTTGGTCTTCACGTTCCCAGGTATACTCGGGGCCTTTCGTGAATTCCAATGGATATAATATTGTTATGTTTCAAGCGTTTAAATCAAACGAACCATAAATTCTACAGGTTCTTCGATGAAGTGCATTTTATTAATGCGGAGGTCATTCAAGGGAATAACACGAGTTTCATTGATTAGGTTATCCTCAAAAGGGATGATGGTGCTATATAAGCATCTCAGTAAACTGAACACATGAAATGTGTTATGAATAGTATTGAGCTCATTTAAAACCTTGAGCGTTTATGCCATAATATTAGGGCAGACAAAACAGAGAGGAGTTTGTGAAAATCATAGTCATGAAGTTTGATAGAGATCGTCATTCTTTACAACAAGAATGATGAATATGAGTTGAAAAATAGAGTTTTATCTCCTTTGAATAATATGGATATAATGATTCGATTATAGGAAGAGTATAAACGAAGCTATCGTAAAAGATTGAAATGAGGAAATTAATTGTTCGCCTTAACTTTTGATATGGTTAAAGTTGATTTCCGGAATTCAAGGAATTAAAGGAAATCTTTGTAAATCTTTATAAGATTTGATTCTCCGGTAATTAAGGAATTTTGAGATTTCTTTGATTAAATGCGGTGAATTGCCTCGATTGCTGTGTTTGGAATTTTGTTATAAATTAGCTTCTTCCGTTTCATTATCTTCACCACTTCTATACTTTCTTCCTAAATTCATACTTCCAAAAGATTTGTTAATATGCTCAATCCCGTATTGATCCTTGTTATTATATTGACCATATATGCAGTCTGATATCGGCTAAAAAGTCACGTTTTCACCCTGGTATTAAGGCCCAAAAACAAGAAAGATTCGAACTTTGTCTGCAAAATACCCACTTCGTCGGTTAGAATTGAAGAACAAGTAATTTCGAAGGTGGTGCAAAAAGAATCAAGAGAATCGGAGCTAAAACGAAGATTCTAGAGTAAAAACGGTGAAAGACAAGAAATCAAGTTACGATCCAGGGAATCAAGGCTGACCAGCACCAAAAACGGCCTGCCATACGGCCTGCCAGTATGGAGTACGGCCTGCCAAATGGCTCAGCAAACGGCCCCAAGAAACGGGCTGCCAGGCAAACGGGCTGCCAAATACGGCCCACCACACGGGCTGCCAAACGGGCTGCCAGCCGTATTTTGGCAAAATCCTAGTCTATTTAAAGGATCTTTGCCATTCATTCCAACACACACTTCAATTCACTTCTTTCTCTCTCTTGTACAATATTATTCATACTCTCAAGGCCTTCGACTCCGTGCGGGAAACCTAGTACCCGGAGAAGAACGCTGAAGATTGTATTAGGAGCGGTCTGAAGTTTTGAAGTTGTCACTTTTATATTCGGAACTCGTTTAATCTACTGGTACTTCTATCCTTTATCTTATATAATGTTTTATGATAGTGTTGCCATGATTAGCGAGTAGTTATCTTTAGTGTATGTTATGATGTAAGCAGTTATAATGCTGAAATAATATTATGGTTTGTGTATGCTGTCGAAATGCTTTCCGATTATGCTTTAAAGTCAATCGCTTTTCCAACTAATAGAACGTAGTTATAGGCTCTGTTATTGGGAAGTCGCGAACCCCGATTCAGAGTACACTATCTGTGTCACTCCTTGGTAAGAGAAGTCTATCGGATACAATGTAAGATCGACTGAGGCACACCGGTTGTAGTAAGTCTATCGAGCTTTGGATTTCGACTGAGGACTCTTTCGTAGTGAAACATCTAACTAGACCCTTAGTACATTATCAGTCCTAGACCATGCTAGTGTAGTCACCAAGCATTTAAACTTCGTACGTGTATGCTGAAGCACAGTGATTGTTGTAAGATGTACCTCTGATAAGTAAGGCCATGGAACCCGGTTAGTGTTGACCAGTACACTACACCATAACGTGGTCTCAAGCATTGCACCCCGCTTGAGAGATTCTTAGTTAATTAAGGAATTGTTTGTTTAGACACATAAAGGATTGGACCGTTAGGATAACCGAACGTGTTCATGGAAGTCAGCTTGACTTGGCCACGGTGTTCTTTATGGTTGAACTCTTTTTAAGGGCCTAACTATCTTTTACCAATCATTAATGAAAGCATTGAAACGCATCACGTCTCTCAAATATGGTAAACCATGTATTCTATTATGCTTAAGAAAATTTAGACCATTTCGGAATGTTAATACGTCACTCAACCGAGTCGCTCAATTGGATGAGCCGTCTGAATGTGTATGCCTGTAGTCAGACTGCACGTGCGTCGGGGGTAAGGGACGTTGCTGTCTATTCAGAATCTTCAAGCCTAACGCAGTACCCAGTGACATGTCTTATGATAGGGGCGTTTAGGACCAGTGTAATGAATACAAGGCCTCTGCCTATTCATGAGCCAGCATTCCATAATCTCGGCAGAATAACTGATGAAGTCATAGTATGCACTCACTTTAACCTTATCTGAATTGCAAATTTTATCGCATTTACTTTATCTGTCTTATAAATTAAAAAATCCCAAAAATAAATATTCGCTACTCCCTAACTATCTTAGGCTTAAATATAGGTTCGATTCTACTGATATCTCAAAAATACGACTCTAGGTCATACTTCCCTTACTTATAAGGAGTAGTAAGATTTAGGCCCCGCTAAATATAAATTTAAAACAGTTCCTTCCTCCCACGAGTGGCTGATCCTGGAGAGCCGCGGCCTGAGGACACCGCGCGAATAAAAACCGTCCATTTCGGCCATATCACGGGAGGATACTAGTTTTTGGTGCCACTGTCAGGGAACTGGTATCAGGCAATACTGCTCTCTATTAAACTTATTCACAAGCATTTAGTGGTGTCTAAGAAAGACAATTATACACGGACTTGGTTATTGGATTTTCCGAACAGTCGCCAATTATATTGGGACCAAAAGGATCCTGCCTCTCCGTAGTCGGTGTGGCCACTTGGTTTGTTGAATAGTTAGTGCGGAGCTCTGTTACCGAAATAACAGGGAATCAGTAGCCAGAACCAAAAATATATATTCCACCGTAGGATAGTTAGTTAATTAAATTAGATTACCTTAGATTACCTTAGATTACAATTAGATTAAATTAGATTACCTTAGAATTAGATTACCCTAGAATAGATTAGATTAGTTTAGCTTATTATAATTTTAGTTTATTTGCGAAAAATTAAAAATAAAAAGGCATACCCAGTGTATGACCCAAACCCGATCTAGACCAGGGCCGTTGTAATTCGTACCTGATCCAGACGCAATAATCTCTAAAGCAAGCAAGGAAACTCGAATCAGAAATCAAATGGCATTACGCGTTACTTTAGCAAAAAATACCAAACCCTCGATTGAAGGTCGAGGAGAACCAATCAGATTTCCAGAGATTCAAGGACACTCGTTCGAGTTAAAACATCACATCATCCAGCTCATTCAGAATAGCTGTTAGTTTCATGGATTACCGAATGACGATCCTAATTCTCACCTTGATAAATTCATATCTCTTTCGAACTCCTACAAACAGCCAGGAATAGGACAAGATAGAGTCCGGTTATACTTGTTCCCCTATTCTCTCACTCATCATGCTCAAACTTGGTTTGAAGGACTGTAAAAAGATTCCATCACGTCATGGACGGAGATGGCTACGAAATTCCTAACCAAATATTTCCCTCCTTCTAAACAAACCAAACTGAAGAATGACATCATTAAATTCAAACAAAGTTATGATGAATCTCTTTACACTGCATGGGAGCGATTCAAAACCCTGCTGAAGAAATGCCCTAATCACCAGCTAGAACGGTCAGCCCAAATCTGTACCTTCTACAATGGTCTTACGATAAATCATAGGATGACGATCGATGCAGCAGCTCAAGGGAATCTGTTGAACCAAACCGCAGACGAAGCATGGGAATTACTCGAGAACATGACAATGCATCATCATGAGTAGAACAGTGGTGAAACAGCTTCATCATCTGCCCCAATCTCTGCACTTAACAATCAAACGGAGGCCATCAAATCCCTCACGGATAAGATGGAATCTCTTGCTAAACAACTCGGAGAATTGAAGACGCAGCCGCAACAGGTTAACCAAGCTCAGGCTTATGTTAATTGTACCAACCTACAACCTACTGAAGAATATCAAGTTGAGTACGAAAACCCTGACGGTTCAGTCTGTTACGTCCAATACCCAGCTCGTCCACCAAATCCTGGATTCAATCAACCACCTAGGGTTAATCAATTTCGGCGAAGTAATCAACCTTTTTGCTATCGCTATCCACCTTATCCAGCCCAACAATCTCAATTGACCTACGATCAACCACTCCCACTCACTGGTCCCCCAGTTGAGGAAAATTCCCCTACCACCCAGATTACAAAAGCAGCTAACCTCACTCTCAGAGCTGATGATTAGTTAACTCAGTTCATTCAAGGACAACAATAGCTAAATCAGAGAACTGTAACTAGACAAGATCAGACGGAGATACTAAGGAGAAATCAATTGGCTCTGCTCAAAAGTTTGGAAACGCAGCTCAGACAGTTATCACAACGCCTTGAAACCCGACCGCAGGGAAGATTGCCAAGTAATACTATCCAAAATCCCCACATAGAAGAAGCAAAGCAAATGGATTCCGTAATCCCAGAGGAAGAACCGCGGAGAAGGTCAACTAGGCTCAAGAACAAATCGACATATACTCAGAAGCTGACTCCTGAAACTCCAGTTCGCGTACCTTATCTTGGAAGGCTACAAGAAGAACCATCCAATCTTGATTCCTTCAAACTTGATGGTAGATTCCTGGACACCATGTCCAAAGTTCCCAACCAGAAGAGATACATCCGAAGGCTTCTCTCTATAAAGGAAAGGATACTGTAGTGACCGTAACTTTTCCATGGTTATATATATTAAATGAAATTGTTATTTACATGATTAAGTGTTTCCAAAATGTTAAGAAATCAAACTTGTTATGACTTGATTAATTGAAATAGGTTTCATATAGACAATTGAACACCCAAGTTGACCGGTGATTCACGAACGTTAAAACTTGTAAAAACTATATGATTACATATATATGATTATATATATATATATATACTTAACATGTTATTATGATAAGTAATTATCTCATTAGGTATTTTAACAATGAGTTATATACATAAAATTGAGTTTATTGAATTAAGAAACTCGAAACGATATATATAACGATTATCGTTATAACAACGTCTTACTAAATATATATGAATCATATTAAGATATTGATACACTATGTTTAATCATGATAAATGATAAGTAAACATGTCATTAGGTGTATTAACAATGAACTACATATGTAAAAACAAGACTACTAACTTAATGATTTCGAAACGAGACATATATGTAACGATTATCGTTGTAACAACATTTAACTGTATATATATATCATACTAAGATATATTAATATATCATAATATCATAATAATGTAATAATTTAACATCTCTTTATATATAATAAATAATGGGTTAACAACATTTAACAAGATCGTTAACCTAAAGGTTTCAAAACAACATTTACATGTAACGACTAACGATGACTTAACGACTTAGTTAAAATGTATATACATGTAGTGTTTTAATATGTATTCATACACTTTTGAAAGACATTAAGACACTTATCAAAATACTTCTACTTAACAAAAATGCTTACAATTACATCCTCGTTCAGTTTCATCAACAATTCTACTCGTATACACCCGTATTCATACTCGTACAATACACAGCTTTTAGATGTATGTAATATTGGTATATACACTCCAATGATTAGCTCTTAGCAGCCCATGTAAGTCATCTAACACATGTGGGAACCATCATTTGGCAACTAGCATGAAATATCTCATAAAATTACAAAAATATTAGTAATCATTCATGACTTATTTACATGTAAACAAAATTACACATCCTTTATATCTAATCCATATACCAACGACCAAAAACACCTACAAACACTTTAATTCTTCAATTTTCTTCATCTAATTGATCACTCTAAATTTCTATCTTCAAGTTCTAAGTGTTCTTCATAAATTCTATAAGTTCTAGTTTCATAAAATCAAGAATACTTCCAAGTTTGCTAGCTTACTTCCAATCTTGTAAAGTGATCATCCAACCTCAAGAAATATTTATTATTTACAGTAAGATATCTTTCTAATACAAGGTAATACTCATATTGAAACTTTGATTCAATTTCTATAACTATAACAATCTTATTTCGAGTGGAAATCTTACTTGAACTTGTTTTCGTGTCATGATTCTGCTTCAAGAACTTTCAAGCCATTCAAGGATCCTTTGAAGCTAGATATATTTTTCTCATTTCTAGTAGGTTTATCCAAAAAACTTGAGGTAGTAATGATGTTCATAACATCATTCGATTCATATATATAAAACTACCTTATTCGAAGGTTTAAACTTGAAATCACTAGAACATAGTTTAGTTAATTCTAAACTTGTTCGCAAACAAAAGTTAATCCTTCTAACTTGACTTTTAAAATCAACTAAACGCATTTTATATATCTATATGATATGCTAACTTAATGATTTAAAACCTGGAAACACAAAAAACACCGTAAAACCGGACATACGCCGTCGTAGTAACACCGCGGGCTCTTTTGGGTTTGATAATTAAAAACTATGATAAACTTTGATTTAAAAGTTATTCTTTTAGGAAAATGATTTTTCTTATGAACATGAAACTTTATCCAAAAATCATGGTTAAACTCAAACTGGAAGTATGTTTTTCAAAATGGTCATCAAAACATCGTTCTTTCGACTAAAATGACTACCTCTTACAAAAATGACTTGTAACTTATATTTTCGACTATAAACCTATACTTTTTCTGTTTAGATTCATAAAATAGAGTTCAATATGAAACCATAGCAATTTGATTCACTCAAAACGGATTTAAAATGAAGAAGTTATGGGTAAAACAAGATTGGATATTTTTTTATTATTGTAGCTACGGGAAATATTGTAACAATTCTATACAAATCATATCCTAGCTAACTTATATTGTATTATACATGTATTCTAATATATTATGTAATCTTGGGATACCATAGACACGTATGCAAATGTTTTGACATATCATATCGACCCATGTATATATATATTATTTGGAACAACCATAAACACTCTATATGCAGTAATGTTTGAGTTAGCTATACAGGATTGAGGTTGATTCCAAAAATATATATACTTTGAGTTGTGATCTAGCCTGAGACGTGTATACACTGGGTCGTGGATTGATTCAAGATAATATGTATCAATTTATTTCTGTACATCTAACTATGGATAACTAGTTGTAGGTTACTAACGAGGACAGCTGACTTAATAAACTTAAAACATCAAAATGTATTAAAAATGTTGTAAATATATTTTGAACATACTTTGATATATATATATATATGTATATATTTGTTATAGGTTCGTTAATCGACCAGTGACCAAGTCTTACTCCCGACGAAGTAAAAATTTGTGAAAGTGAGTTATAGTCCCACTTTTAAAATCTAATATTTTGGGACGAGAATACATGCAGTTTTATAAATGTTTTACGAAATAGACACAAGTAAATGAAACTACATTATATGGGTGAATGATCGAAGCTGAATATGCCCCTTTTGCTTGGTAGCCTAAGAATTAGTAAACCGATCTACTAATTGACGCGAATCCTAAAGATAGATCTATTGGGCCTAACGAACCCCATCCAAAGTATCAGATGCTTTAGTAATTCGAATTCATTTTTATCATGTCCGAAAGATTTCCCGGAATGATAGGGGATATTCTTATATGCATCTTGTTAATGTCGGTTACCAGGTGTTCACCATATGAATGATTTTTATCTCTATGTATGGGATGTATATTGAAATATGAAATCTTGTGGTCTATTATTATGATTTGATAATATATAGGTTAAACCTATAACTCACCAACATTTTCGTTGACGTTTTAAGCATGTTTATTCTCAGGTGATTATTAAGAGCTTCCACTGTTGCATACTAAAATAAGGACAAGATTTGGAGTCCATGCTTGTATGATATTATGTAAAACTGCATTCAAGAAACTTATTTTTGATGTAATATATTCTTATTGTAAACCATTATGTAATGGTCGTGTGTAAACGGTATATTTTAGATTATCATTATTTGATAATCTACGTAATGCTTTTTAAACCTTTATAGATAAAACAAAGGTTATGGTTGTTTTAAAAATGAATGCAGTCTTTGAAAAACGTCTCATATAGAGGTCAAAACCTCGCGACGAAATCAATTAATATGGAACGTTTATAATCAATATGAAAGGGACATTTCAATTGGTATCCGAGCGTTGGTCTTAGAGAACCAGAAATTTGCATTAGTGTGTCTTATCGAGTTTGTTAGGATACATTAGTGAGTCTGGACTTGACCGTGTATTCTTTAAAAACGATTGCTTAACACTTTTGTTGAAAACTATATATTATTAACATGTAAATATTATGTGGTATATTAACCTCTTAATGTGTTTGATATTGTGTGATAGATGTCTACCACTAGTACAAATCCCATCGATTCACCTAATAATAATGAAGAGTCGAATATATTTTGGGAAGATTCACAAATTCCCGAAGAGGAATCGGAAGAAGAGGAATCGGAAGAGGAGGAACCGGAAGAGGAGGAACCGGAAGAAGAAGAGGTTCCAGAGGAAGAAATATTGATACCTATAGTAAATCGATTAAATAAAAGAAAATCCTCAACCAACGGACCAAAGTTAATAATGGTCAATGGTGTTTCCACCGAGGAAGCAAAATATTGGGAAGATTACCAATTTTCCGATGAATCGGATCCCGATGAGGATTCCGATGATGTTATAGAAATTACCTCGACCCAATTTAATAAAGCGAAAGAAAATAATAAGGGAAAAGGTATAAAAATAGAGAACCCCGATTCCAACCCCGATGAACTTTATATGTATCGGCAACATCCGTATTTCCTAAAATGTAACAATGACCCGGGAACCTCTAAACCACCAGGTTTTTCTAAACCATTGTGGAAAACAACGGCTCGTATTAGAGGAACACCATGTATTCCTAGAAAATTAGGAAAATGAACCAAGTCCGAAGAAGAAGAAACCAGTGATTCAGATTAGAGGGTTGCAATCATGTTGTGTATTATATGTATTGTAGTGTGCTTGTACTTTTATGTTCTATGTAAAAATTGCTTGTATTGTTTGTTAATTATCTTTTACGAATCTAGTCCTTGTCTATTTTACAGTATAAAAATAAAATGAACGTTAAGGGTAGACAACCGAATATTTTAGAAGATCTACCAGAGGATATGATTGAGGAAATCTTGTCAAGAGTCGGTCAGAATTCATCAGCACAATTAATTATGGCAAAATTAATTTGTCAAACATTTGAAAGACTTTCCAGAAATGCCTTAGTTTATAAAAGGCTTTCCTTTGATAGGTGGGGTATATCACATTGGGGAGACCGTAAGTTACACCGTATTTTCTTTAAAGCGTTAAATGCGGGGAACCCTAATGCAATTTTACGCTACGGGTTAAGAACCTATTTTGACTCAACATATCCTAACATAGGATTTCGTGAATTAGAAAGAGCTTCTAACATGCAACATAAAGAAGCATGTTATGCTTACGGATTAGTGATGTTCGCTTCTTACCAAAGTGAGAAAAAGAACATCGGATTGCAAATTTTAAATAAAACCTTCCCACAAGTGACAGATTCAGTAGTTGGGGTGAGAAACAAGGTTTTTAGATTATTACGGGGCTGTTGGACATTACGAAACCCTCGTCCTTTTGACGACATTACAACATGCTGCCGAGCCAATGGTCATAACGGTTATTTTTCACAAGACCAAGGATGGGAAGTCGTCTTAGTAAAACCAGAATGCATGACTTGTTTCTGGACTTATGAATTACGTGTCTTTATTTCCTTTGCTGAACAACTTGCGTATTAACTAGATTTATCTTCAAAACTGTCCTGTATCAAAGTGTACTATATTTCATGTTATATGTAATATAGCGATGTTGTAAGTTTGAAGAATATTTGTATGTGATATATTATTATAATCATTTTTTCATATGGAATTGTAGTAGTTAAATTGTATATTAGCTACTAAGTATGAACTTAACGGGTAGGTAGTACCCGAATTTAAACTTATAAAACGCTAATATGAAGAAAAAGCTTTTATAAATGAGTTCATATTATGCTACGGAATACTATTGACTACTCTTAATATTCTGTATGATTAACTCGATTCAGTTGGCTATTTTGAAGGAAATGGCACCGACTACTCGACACACCATGAATATGAGCAAAGATGAATTTCGTACCTTTCTTGCTGCAAACATAGCCGCAGTATAGGCTGCGCTACATACCAACAATAACTCTGAATCTAGCAATGCAGCTAACGGCGCAAGAAATCGTGTAGGATGCTCCTACAAAGAATTCACTGCCTGCAAACCTTTAGAATTTGATGGAACCGAAGGACCAATTGGATTGAAACGGTGGACCGAGAAAGTTGAATCGGTGTTTGCCATAAGTAAGTGTACTGAAGAGGACAAAGTTAAGTATGCTACGCATACCTTCATAGGTACTGCGTTAACGTGGTGGAACACCTAATTTGAACAGGTAGGACAAAATGCTGCTTACGCACTACCGTGGTTGGCATTCAAGCAATTGATGAACGAGCATTACCGTCCTAGAAACGAAGTCAATAAGCTCAAGATAGAGCTTAGAGAGTTACGAACACAAGGGTTCGACATTACCACGTATGAACGACGATTCACAGAGTTGTGCCTATTGTGTCCGAGAGCGATCAAAGATGTAGAAGAGAAGATCGACGCATTTGTAAAAGGGTTACCAGTAAGGATTCAAGAAGATGTAAGTTCACACGAGCCCGCTTCCATACAAAAGGCAAGTCGAATGGCTCATAAACTCATAAATCAGATTGAGGGAAGAATTAAAGAGCAGGCGGCCGAAGAAGCCAACACGAAACAACTTAAGAGGAAGTAGGAGGAAAACGGTGACAAGAGTCACCAGTACAACAACAATAAAAATTACAACCACAATCGCAACAACTATTCCAACAACCGCAACAACAATCGTAACAATAACCGCAATCCTAACAATAACTACAACAAACATTCCAACAACAACAATAACTACAACAACCGTTTCAACAATAATAATAATCCCAACAACAACCTCAATAACAACAACGGCTACAAAAACCAAAAACAGCCATGTCATAGGTGTGAAGAAAATCATCAGGGGTTTTGCACGATATTTTGCAACATGTGTAAAAGAAATGGTCATAGCACGACAAAGTGTGAGGTCTACGGACCAAAGTTTAACAGAACTAAAGGAATAAATAGTGTCGGAACAAGTAATGCCGGAACGAATAGTGTCAGAGCAAGTAATACCAACGCTGTTTGTTATAAATGTGGAAAACCAGGCCACATTATTAGAAATTGCCCGAATCAGGGGAATACTAATGGGCAGGGCCGTGGAAGAGTTTTCAATATTAATGCGGCAGAAGCACAGGAAGACCCGGAGCTTGTTACGGGTACGTTTCTTATTGACGATAAATCTGCTTATGTTTTATTTGATTCGGGTGCGGATAGAAGCTATATGAGTAGAGAATTTTGTGCTAAATTAAGTTGCTCATTGACGCCTTTGGATATTAAATTTTTACTCGAATTAGCAAATGGTAAATTAATTTCAGTAGATAATATATGTCGGGATAGAGAAATTAAACTGGGTGATGAAACGTTTAAGATTGATTTAATACCAATCGAGTTAGGGAGTTTTGATGTAAT
Source organism: Rutidosis leptorrhynchoides (assembly GCF_046630445.1). NCBI lineage: Eukaryota > Viridiplantae > Streptophyta > Magnoliopsida > Asterales > Asteraceae > Rutidosis > Rutidosis leptorrhynchoides. The sequence continues at coordinate 336,828,302 of NC_092337.1, read as the reverse complement.
AATTGGCATGGACTGGTTGAAGAAGGTAAGAGCAGAGGTCGTTTGTTATAAAAATGCGATTCGCATTATGCGTGAAAAAGGAAAACCTTTAATGGTGTACGGAGAAAAGAACAACGCGAAGCTAAATCTTATTAGTAGTTTGAAGGCGCAAAAACTAATAAGAAAAGGTTGTTACGTCATTCTAGCACTCATCGAGGAAGTTAAACATGAAGAAAAGAGCATCCGTGATGTTCCCGTCGCAAAAGAATTTTCCGATGTATTTTCGAAAGAATTACCGGGATTACCCCCACATCGATCCGTTGAATTTCAAATAGACCTTGTACCAGGAGCTGCACCAATAGCTCGTGCTCCATACAGACTCGCACCCAGCGAAATGAAAGAATTACAAAGTCAGTTACAGGAACTTTTAGAGCGTGGTTTCATTCGACCAAGTACATCACCATGGGGAGCTCCTGTTCTGTTTGTCAAGAAGAAAGATGGTACATTCAGGTTGTGTATCAACTACCGAGAGTTGAACAAACTTACCATCAAGAACCGCTACCCATTACCAAGACTCGACGACTTATTTGATCAACTACAAGGCTCGTCGGTTTATTCGAAGATCGATTTACATTCTGGATATCACCAAATGCGGGTGAAAGAGGATGACATTTCGAAGACTGCTTTTAGGACACGTTACGGTCATTACGAGTTTATGGTTATGCCGTTTGGATTGACTAACACACCAGCTATGTTCATGAACCTTATGAACCGAGTGTGTGGGCCATATCTTGACAAGTTTGTCATTGTTTTCATCGATGACATACTTATTTACTCGAAGAATGATCAAGAGCACGAAGAACATTTGAGAAAAGTGCTAGAGTTGCCGAGAAAAGAAAAACAGTACGCTAAGTTTTCAAAGTGTGCATTTTGGTTGGAAGAAGTTCAATTCCTCGGTCATATAGTGAACAAAGAAGGTATTCAGGTGGATCCAGCAAAGATTGAAACCGTTGAAAAGTGGGAAACCCCGAAAACTCGGAAACACATACGCCAATTTTTAGGGCTAGCTGGTTATTACAGGAGATTCATCCAAGATTTTTCCAAAATAGCAAAACCCTTGACTGCATTAACGCATAAAGGGAGGAAATTTGAATGGAAGGATGAACAAGAAAAAGCGTTTCAATTGTTGAAGAAAAAGTTAACTACGGCACCTATATTGTCATTACCTGAAGGGAATGATGATTTTGTGATATATTGTGACGCCTCAAAGCAAGGTCTCAGTTGTGTATTAATGCAACGAATGAAAGTAATTGCTTATGCGTCTAGACAATTGAAGATTCACAAGTAGAATTATGCGACGCATGATTTGGAATTAGGCGCGGTTGTTTTTGCATTAAAGACTTGGAGGCACTACTTATATGGGGTCAAAAGTATTATATATACCGACCACAAAAGTCTTCAACACATATTTAATCAGAAACAACTGGACATAAGGCAGTGTAGATGGATTGAATTGTTGAATGATTACGACTTTGCGATTCATTATCACCCGAGGAAGGAAAATTTGGTAGCCGACGCCTTGAGCAGAAAGGACAGAGAACCTATTCGAGTAAAAGCTATGAATATAATGATTCACACTAACCTTACTACTCAAATAAAGGAGGCGCAACAAGGAGTTTTAAAAGAGGGAAATTTAAAGGATGAAATACCTAAAGGATCGGAGAAGCATCTTAATATTCGGGAAGACGGAGCCCGGTATAGGGCTGAAAGGATTTGGGTACCAAAATTTGGAGATATAAGAGAAATGGTACTTAGAGAAGCTCATAAAACCAGATTTTCAATACATCCTGGAACAGGGAAGATGTACAAGGATCTCAAAAAATATTTTTGGTGGCCGGGTATGAAAGCCGATGTCGCTAAATACATAGGAGAATGTTTGACGTGTTCTAAGGTCAAAGCTGAGCATCAGAAACCATCAGGTCTACTTCAACAACCCGAAATCCCAAAATGGAAATGGGAAAACATTACCATGGATTTCATCACTAAATTGCCAAGGAATGCAAGTGGTTTTGATACTATTTGGGTAATAGTTGATTGTCTCACCAAATCAGCACACTTCTTGCCAATAAGAGAAGATGACAAGATGAAGAAGTTAGCACGACTGTATTTGAAGGAATTTGTCTCCAGACATGGAATACCAATCTCTATTATCTCTGATAGGGATGGCAGATTTATTTCAAGATTCTGGCAGACATTACAGCAAGCATTAGGAACTTCTCTAGACATGAGTACTGCCTATCATCCACAAACTGATGGCCAGAGCGAAAGGACTATACAAATGCTTGAAGACATGCTACAAGCATGTGTTATTGATTTTGGAAATAGTTGGGATCGACATCTACCGTTAGCAGAATTTTCCTACAACAATAGCTACCATTCAAGCATTGAGATGGCGCCATTTGAAGCACTTTATGGTAGAAAGTGCAGGTCTCCGATTTGTTAGAGTAAAGTGGGGGATAGACAAATTACGGGTCCGGAGATAATACAAGAAACTACCGAGAAGATCATCCAAATTCAACAACGGTTGAAAACCGCCCAAAGTCGACAAAAGAGCTATGCCGACATTAAAAGAAAAGATATAGAATTTGAAATTGGAGAGATGGTCATGCTTAAGGTTGCACCTTGGAAAGGCGTTGTTCGATTTGGTAAATGAGAGAAATTAAATCCAAGGTATATAGGACCATTCAAAATTATTGATCGTGTCGGAACAGTAGCTTACCGACTTGAATTACCACAACAACTCGCGGCTGTACATAACACTTTCCACGTCTCAAATTTGAAGAAATGTTTTTCTAAAGAAGATCTCACTATTCCGTTAGACGAAATCTAAATCAACGAAAAACTTCAATTCGTCGAAGAAACCGTCGAAATAATGGACCGTGAGGTTAAAAGACTTAAGCAAAACAAGATACCAATTGTTAAAGTTTGATGGAATGCTCGTAGAGGACCCGAGTTCACCTGGTAACGAGAAGATCAAATGAAGAAGAAATACCCGCACTTATTTCCAGAAGATACGTCAACACCTCCAACTGCTTAAATTTCGGGACAAAATTTATTTAACGGGTCGGTACTGTAGTGACCGGAACTTTTCCATGGTTATATGTATTAAATGAAATTATTATTTACATGATTAAGTGTTTCCAACATGTTAAGCAATCAAACTTGTTAAGACTTGATTAATTAAAATAGGTTTCATATAGACAATTGACCACCCAAGTTGACCGGTGATTCACGAACGTTAAAACTTGTAAAAAATATATGATGACATATATATGATTATATATATAGTTAAAATTTTATTATGATAAGTAATTATCTCATTAGGTATTTTAATAATGAGTTATATACATAAAATTGAGTTTATTGAACTAAGAAACTCGAAACGATATATATAACGATTATCGTTATAACAACGTCTTACTAAATACATATGAATCATATTAAGATATTGATACACTATGTTTAATCATGATAAATGATAAGTAAACATGTCATTAGGTGTATTAACAATGAACTACATATGTAAAAACAAGACTACTAACTTAATGATTTCGAAACACGAAATATATGTAACGATTATCGTTGTAACAACATTTAACTGTATATATATCATATTAAGATATATTAATACATCATAATATCATGATAATGTAATAATTTAACATCTCTTTAGATATAATAAACAATGGGTTAACAACATTTAACAAGCTCGTTAACCTAAAGGTTTCAAAACAACATTTACATGTAACGACTAACGATGACTTAACGACACAGTTAAAATGTATATACATGTAGTGTTTTAATATGTATTCATACACTTTTGAAAGACTTCAAGACACTTATTAAAATACTTCTACTTAACAAAAATGCTTACAATTACATCCTCGTTCAGTTTCATCAACAATTCTACTCGTATACACCCGTATTCGTACTCGTACAATACACAGCTTTTAGATATATGTACTATTGGTATATACACTCCAATTATCAGCTCTTAGCAGCCCATGTGAGTCACCTAACATTGTGGGAACCATCATTTGGCAACTAGCATGAAATATCTCATAAAATTACAAAAATATTAGTAATCATTCATGACTTATTTACATGTAAACAAAATTACACATCCTTTATATCTAATCCATATACCAATGACCAAAAACACCTAAAAACACTTTCATTCTTCAATTTTCTTCATCTAATTGATCTCTCTCAAGTTCTATCTTCAAGTTCTAAGTGTTCTTCATAAATTCTATAAGTTCTAGTTTCATAAAATCAAGAATACTTCCAAGTTTGCTAGCTTACTTCCAATCTTGTAAAGTGATCATCCAACCTCAAGAAATCTTTCTTATTTACAGTAAGATATCTTTCTAATACAAGGTAATACTCATATTCAAACTTTGATTCAATTTCTATAACTATAACAATCTTATTTCGAGTGGAAATCTTACTTGAACTTGTTTTCGTGTCATGATTCTGCTTCAAGAACTTTCAAGCCATCCAAGGATCCTTTGAAGCTAGATCTATTTTTCTCATTTCCAGTAGGTTTATCCACAAAACTTTAGGTAATAATGATGTTCATAACATCATTCGATTCATATATATAAAACTACCTTATTCGAAGGTTTAAACTTGAAATCACTAGAACATAGTTTAGTTAATTCTAAACCTGTTCGCAAACAAAAGTTAATCCTTCTAACTTGACTTTTAAAATCAACTAAACACATGTTCTATATCTATATGATATGCTAACTTAATGATTTAAAACCTGGAAACACAAAAAATACCGTAAAACTGGACATACGCCGTCGTAGTAACACTGCGGGCTGTTTTGGGTTTGATAATTAAAAACTATGATAAACTTTGATTTAAAAGTTTTTCTTCTTGGAAAATGATTTTTCTTATTGTCACGACCTAGAAAATTTCGACTAATTTTAAACCAAACTCTCGATACGATTTAATATTCTTGACACAATAAGCAAAGTCTGTAAGGTTGAATCTCAAAAATTTTGAACTGTTTCATATATTCAGTTTCTCTTAGACTGTTTCTGACGATTCACGAATAACTATTTGTAAATAAATACATATATACTTAAGTGAAAATATAAATAATAATTTAAAATATTATTTGATATATTATATGATTTAATGTTGGAAATAATTATGTAAAATAATATATTATGTAATGAGAAATATTATTATTTATATATATATATATATATATATATATATATATATATATATATATATATATATATGTACATGAATATTAATTGTAAATATATAAGATTAAATATTAAATTTATTCATTAAAAAATAATAATAATACATATTTAATATATTTAGTTATATAATAAAATCTGATATTAAAATATATTTATATATACATATGGTATATTGAAAATTAATAATGTCGAGCTTAGATAGTAAAGGATTGTAATACTCGGTTGGCATTACGCTAGTGTTCATATAGATCCAATACGAGTTTATGAATATCTAAAATAAAAGATGAACTCCCACTAGTTTCTAGTTTAATTCTACCATCCCAACATTCATTATGTAACCTTCTGTTTCCAATCACCATCATCTTCAATTATGCACCCGATTGTTTCTTTTCTTGTTTTATTTCCTTTTCACCTTTTGACTTATGTATATTATTTTGTTTTTCTATTCTATATAAATAATGCATACATGCACCTAGAAATCCTATAAACAACTTTATATTTCTTTTCCTTTCTATTCATTCAAACCATAAAACACCATCAACTTGATTCATGTTTTCATTTGATTTAAAAATAGACTACCCTTAAAGATTCATGATCAGTTAGTTCCAGAAATAGTGATATATAGTTTAAAAATACAACAAGCTGCCATTGAGATGATTTATTTTTGTTTCATTCGACAACCCATCGCTTTCTTTTCTTTTATTTATTTGTATTCTTCTTCTTGGTTTGATTCTCCTTGTCGATCTCTTCCCTTCTTAAATCCACATAAGTATCACTCTTTCTTCATATAGATACACGAGCACATATACATAAACATTCATATTTCTTTTTCTCTGACTACTATCTTCTTCACCACATTCACCACTAAAACACCTTCGAAAACTACTTCATGATTCTGTTTACAAACCCACCATACCCCGCCATCTTGATCTACGACCACCATTTGGCAACCCTTGAAGCACCATAACCGAAGCACCACTTTTCGAACCAACCATTCACCAATGCTTCTTCGTGAACACTCCATCACTCACCACCTTGAAAATCACCATGATCGCCCTTGCAAAACCGTCACAGGCAGCTGCACCTGCTCGAAGTTAACCCTAATCGCCATCATCAATCGAAGACTCTTCAAACACCACAAACCCAACCCAAACCATGACGGCCTTTATCTGTTTTCCTTATCCTGATACTTCTATCGATTACAACTGCTGTACTTATTTATGTTTCGTTTCATATCTAAACAACATGATATCTATAATAAGATGAAACGTATATAGGATGTGAAAGAGTTAATAAAGAAGAAGGATGATTGTACACCATATTTCTTTGTTCCTTTATTGGCCGACAACCATGAATGGCACGTATCGATTAACATAAAGTTGGGATCCACTGATTAGTGGATTAATAGCTGGCATGCCCCGTTTTTCTTTTCTTTTGTCCCTAGCCAAGGACTTATACGGGATCTTTTTGTTCTTTTGATGGGTCGTTAAGTGAATTGGGCCGAGGTATGCTCGGGCCGAAATTCATATTTTGTTGATGGGCTAGGCATCTGATCCTTCAAGCTTCTATAATATTGAAAACTTACCCAAATAAAACCACAAAACCCTTGGGTGCTACTACGTAAATGTTTCTGTTTCCTGGCCAGCTCAGAAACCAAAATAAACATTTTTTTGCTGCTTCTATACGATCACAATAGGCTGCTACTACTTCGTTTCCTTTTCTTTTGTTTCTTACTGTTTTCAAGCGAAGATGATTCATTTATGGTGATAACGATTATTAAATAATGATGTTGATGGTGATACCATGGTAACACAAGAAAGATATTGATAATAAACGATGATCATGTTGATGAAATAAAATGATAAATGGTTATGATGACCGAAAGCAATTATGATTATAATAGAAAAACGTAATATGATGATGCTGATTTAATAATAATGGATGATGAAAAACTTGCTGCACTCTGGTCGACTTGTTTTACGGGTGAAAAAGAAGAAAAAGGGAAAACAGAATAAATAGGTTATATAAATTGTAATACGGGTAACAACATAAGAGAAGGAGTAGAGTAGTGGTTAAGAGAGTGTTGGCTTGAACGTGAGGTCGCAGGATCGATCCCTGCCTGAGGCATTACTTTCGTAACTTATTTTTTTAAGGTAGAACTTCTTCTTCTTATTATTATTATTGTTATTATTATTATTATTATGTTACTATAAATATTAAAAATATAAATATTAGTATCATTATTATTATTAATATACCAATTTTTTTTATAGTTATTAGTATTAGTATTCATTATTATTAAAAGTAACATTTTTTTTATCATTATTATTTAAGTTATCATTTTACCATTAAGTATCATTTCTAACTCTATTATCAATATTATTATTTTTACCATTACTAATATTATTATAGTATTATTATAATTTTAAACATACAAACGATATATATATATACACACACAAAAATATATTTAAAATATATAACATAACAAAAGTAATAATTTTATTTTAGATATATAAAAAGAATATATGAAACATAGGTTATTAATATAAAAATGATATAACTAATATATATATATATATATATATATATATATATATATATATATATATATATATATATATATATATAAATTTGTACGATTACAATTATGTGTGTTAATATATATATATAAATGATATAGGTTCGTGAATCCAAGGCCAACCCTGTATTGTTCAATATCATCATATGTATTTTTACTACAAAATACAGTAATGTGAGTTTCATTTGCTCCCTTTTTAATTGCTTTTGCAATATATATTTTTGGGCTGAGAATACATGCGCTACTTTTATAAATGTTTACGAAATAGACACAAGTACTTAAAAATATATTCTACGTTGAGTTGTACCACTGGCATATTTTCCTGTAGCTTGGTAACTACTATTTACATGGGTATTGTAAACGCGAATCCTGTTGATAGATCTATCGGGCTTGACAACCCCAACTGGGCTGGACGACCAGTATTCAACGGTTGCACAGTACTTCATTTTGGTGAGTACACTTGGTACGGTGTAGTGAGATTTCATAATAAAGGGAATATGCAACGTTGATTAAATGTTAAGTATGGTTACCAAGTGCTCAACCACTTAGAATGCTTTACATACACTTGCGAGTGTATTATGTTTATGATAACGGAAATCTTGTGGTCTATTAATATATTGAAATGATTATCATGATAAACCTATGAACTCACCAACCTTTTGGTTGACACTTTTAAGCATGTTTATTCTCAGGTACGAATTAAGTCTTCCGCTGTGCATTTGCTCATTTTAAGGACATTACTTGGAGTCGATCATCGCAATGGGACCAAATGTTGATGACTTCGTCCAGGTGGATAAGGACGGGTCTTTACAGGTGGTATCAGAGCGGTGGTCGTAGCGAACCAGGTCTTGCATTAGTGTGTCTAACTAGGAGTTGTTAGGATGCATTAATGAGTCTGGACTTCGACCTAGTAGTTGTTAGTTTATATTAATGAGTCTAGACTTGAACCTGGTCTGTATGTTAAAAGTGTTTGCTTACCACCATTTGTCGAAAAATATCTACTTATCATTTTCAGTCTCGACGCGTCTTATTGCAATTATTGCATAGACGGTGTACAGAAGAATTCATATCCCATTTCATTAAACTTTGTCTGACACGTTTTCTTAATTCCCTCTGTAATCTACGGGATCTTCTGTACTAAATGTAGAAATTCTATGTAATTAGAATATCATCCGATATTCGAAGATCATTACATATCGAAAGCCCTTTATCTAATCGTATCAAATGAAACTCACCACTAGTTCAAATCCCTCGGATTCCGATATGAAGTCTCACTTAAGCTCTAAAGCAGCGTCACCAGAATGAATCAATCACACATCCATCCCCAATTCTTCTGATGAGTTCGTAGTCGACTTAACCAATGGAGACAAGAAGAAGGCGATCCTTCCTACCCACCAACCTACACCCTCGGCGAAGAAGCTGAAGCACTTACCGGTGAACCTATCAGAAACACCATTTTTAGCCTCATCTCCAGGGTACTCGTCACAATTATCTTCTATCTAAAATTCTAAACCTTATTCATCCGCTAGTTCTGACCGAAAATCATCCCGGAGTAATAGAAGAAGTCAATGAACTTCGCGCTCGAGTAGTAGCTTTGGAGAATATGGTGCAAAACTTACCAGCTTCAGCAGCATCACCGGCACCAACAGTACCACCAGTATCAATAGCTGTACCATCAACAACAAAAGCCTCAACATCTCATTCTGTACCTCGAGCATAATTTTCGTTCAACGTATCGTTCTACACCGACTATCTTTGTTCTACATATCATTCTATATCAATTACCTTTGTTTTACATGACGATTATGTAATCTCTAATGTTTTAGAGATTATATATTCTTATTCTAACGGTAAATCAAATGAGTCTAATATCATATTGACTCATTAAATCCATGATTACATCTGAAGAAAATATATATGTAAGTATATTTTCATAAAGATAGTAATTAAAAATTCTTTTGTACAAACTGTTAATGGTGAAAATATTTTAATGGGTAGGTAATACCCGAGGAAATATTTAAATTTTACATTAATAAGTTACACTGTACATTCTTTCAATCTGATTCAACAGTCATTTACTATCCTAACTACATTCACCGATATACGAATCTGTTCACCACAAAATAACCATTTTTATTCAAATTTCATATTTGGATTTTGACCTATCAGAATCCAACCAGTGGCATAATGAAGAAAACATTGGACAAAATAAAATTTGTTAGAAACAAACGAATTAACTAATTGAAATATTGATAAGTATCCACGCTAACTGTTCCTAACTAACTGGTTACATTTTATTTACCGCAATTTAATTATCGCAATTTATATTCTCACAATTTTATTTATTGTCATTTAATTTCTGTTATTTACTTTTACGCACTTTAAATCGGGACACATGTACACAATACGTCGGATTAATTCTGAGACAATAAGTTGTACACGAGTCATGATACGTATTTATTAATTCGAATATTTGATACATCCTAACACAATAAGTATACAATACGTTTTGATAAATCCTAAGACAATACGTACACAATACGTCTTAGTTAATTCTAAGACAATACGTCTACAATACGTCTCTGGGTTGATGCAAAGACAATACGTATACAATACGTCGTGGGATAATTCTAACATTTTATATATATAAACCGATTATGGGACTATCAACATTGGACAATTAAAAATGAATTAAAATATTAATTATTGTAACACCCCAGCTTAACGTGACCACAATATTGTCCGCTTTGCCCGCAGGCGCACGGCTTTTTCTTGGCGACCACACACGAGAAGCACTTTCCCAGGAGGTCACCCATCCTGGTAGTGCTCTCGCCCGAGCACGCTTAACCACAACGTACTCGCACTTCTACTCAGCCTATGGTCCCAAAACGCGTTGTGTCATTTAAGCGTGAGTATTATCTTATAATCCCATGATCACTCATGTATGTGGGCGATGTGGGATTTGCCTAGGGTGTTACAATTATAACATATGAAACTAAACAATTCTTCAAGTTTGCCACTTGATTTCATCTCAAACCTCATTTGAATCTTGACGATTCCAATCCATGTTCAAATCTTTCATGATTCTTGAAAACACCTCGATCGAGAGGATGAACCAGCCGCACTTCATCTACGGAAAAAAATTGATGCATATAGTTATACACCTGAAAAACTCTCGAAAACTGAGTAAACGTTTAAAACGATGTTGTGCTAATTCCTTAGTGTTATTATTACCCAAAATAACTTGATAATCCCTTTCAAAGTAGCAAATTTTGTCACAGCTCCAGCAAGTCAACTTTGACTTTTCATCCGAAACAACCTTATTATAACCTTGATATATATGCGTACTCTTTATTGTTACTGGGGAACCTTTTTATCGTCAGCGTTTAATCATCTAAAAACACAATTCTCCTGAAACCACCTCGGATTGATAATCGATGATTCAGAAATCGTAGCATTAAATGCATAGGAAACAAAAAAATTGTAGATGGTCTAAACGGCCAAAAGTTTGATGATAAAAAAAGGGGGAGTGTTGGGAACGCTCGATAGAAAATTTGGTACTGAAAAATGAATTGAGCAAATCACGAAGGAGACCAAGGACAAATACAAGGATCAAACCCTATATCCAAAGAATTCAGGTAATTCTGGATCCGTCGAAATCTTTAGAGAATATCTTATTCCGAAGTCATGTTAAAATCTTACGGAAAATCTTTCTTCATCAACCTTCGAACTTAGAAACTCCAAAATATCATCATAAATATCTTCGATATTTCTGAGGATATTTCCATAAATATTCTTGTCTGAAATTATCTATCTCTTCGTGTTTTCTGTATTCCATTATATTGGAAACTTCTGTAAAATCTGAGTATGAATTATGAATGAATTGTGGAGAAGTGTTGGGAATTGAAGCATGGGTTAGTATAATATAATGACACTTGGCCAACGTGATTATATTACAGTAAGTCATGCTGAATTTCTAATGAAACGTGATGATGGTTCACAGTAGATTATACCATCATCATGTGCCATGTTACATAACTCTTTCATTCTACTTAATCTCTAAACATATCACGGAAATATTTCCTTTGATAATTCCGTTCTTCCGTAATTCCAACAAATTGCTAATAAATCGTGCTATTTCATTTTCTTTCTGAATAGAAGATTTCCTTAAAATCCTTGAAATCAACCGTGACTACGTCAAAAGTCAAGACAAATCTTTATTTCTCATTTCACTCTTTTGTGATAGGTTCATTTGTACCCTTTGCATAATCGAATTATTTTATCTATATTACGCAACGGTGATAAAATTTTAATTTTATCAACTCATATTCGTCATGAAAACATTTTTATTGTTAGCCATGACGACCTCGATCAAATTTCGGGACGAAATTTATTTAACGGGTAGGTACTGTCACGACTCAGAAAATTTCGACTAATTTTAAACCAAACTCTCGATACGATTTAATATTCTTGACACAATAAGCAAAGTCTGTAAGGTTGAGTCTCAAAAATTTTGAACTGTTTCATATATCCAATTTCTCTTAGACTGTTTCTGACGATTCACGAACAACTATTTGTAAATAAATACATATATACTTAAGTGAAAATATAAATAATAATTTAAAATATTATTTGATATATTATATGATTTAATGTTGGAAATAATTATGTAAAATAATATATTATGTAATGAGAAATATTATTTTATATATAAAATATATATATATATATATATATATATATATATATATATATATATATATATATATATATATATATATATACATGAATATTAATTGTAAATATATAAGATTAAATATTAAATTTATTCATTAAAAAATAATAATAATACATATTTAATATATTTAGTTATATAATAAAATCTGATATTAAAATATATTTATATATACATATGGTATATTGAAAATAAATAATGTCGAGCTTAGATAGTAAAGGATTGTAATACTCGGTTGGCATTACGCTAGTGTTCATATAGATCCAATACGAGTTTATGAATATCTAAAATAAAAGATGAACTCCCACTAGTTTCTAGTTTAATTCTACCATCCCAACATTCATTATGTAACCTTCTGTTTCCAATCACCATCATCTCCAATTATGCACCCGATTGTTTCTTTTCTTGTTTTATTTCCTTTTCACCTTTTGACTTATGTATATTATTTTGTTTTTCTATTCTATATAAATAATGCATACATGCACCTAGAAATCCTATAAAAAACTTTATATTTCTTTTCCTTTCTATTCGTTCAAACCATAAAACACCATCAACTTGATTCATGTTTTCATTTGATTTAAAAATAGACTACCCTTAAAGATTCATGATCAGTTAGTTCCAGAAATAGTGATATATAGTTTAAAAATATAACAAGCTGCCATTGAGATGATTTATTTTTGTTTCATTCGACAACCCATCGCTTTCTTTTCTTTTATTTATTTGTATTCTTCTTCTTGGTTTGATTCTCCTTGTCGATCTCTTCCCTTCTTAAATCCACATAAGTATCACTCTTTCTTCATACAGATACATGAGCACATATACATAAACATTCATATTTCTTTTTCTCTGACTACTATCTTCTTCACCACATTCACCACTAAAACACCTTTGAAAACTACTTCATGTTTCTGTTTACAAACCCACCATACCCCGCCATCTTGATCTACGACTACCATTTGGCAACCCTTAAACCACCATAACCGAAGCACCACTTTTCAAACCAACCATTCACCAATGCTTCTTCGTGAACACTCCATCACTCACCACCTTGAAAATCACCATGATCGCCCTTGCAAAACCGTCACAGGCTGCTGCACCTGCTCGAAGTTAACCCTAATCGCCACCATCAATCGAACACTCTTCCAACACCACAAACCCAACCCAAACCATGACGGCCTTTATCTGTTTTCCTTATCCTGATACTTCTATCGATTACAACTGCTGTACTTATTTCTGTTTCGTTTCATATCTAAACAACATGATATCTATAATAAGATGAAACGTATATAGGCTGTGAAAGAGTTAATAAAGAAGAAGGATGATTGCACACCATATTTCTTTGTTCCTTTGTTGGCCGACAACCATGAATGGCACGTATCGATTAACATAAAGTTGGGATCCACTGATTAGTGGATTAATAGCTGGCATGCCCCGTTTTTCTTTTCTTTTGTCCCTAGCCAAGGACTTATACGGGATCTTTTTGTTCTTTTGATGGGTCGTTAAGTGAATTGGGCCGAGGTATGCTCGGGCCGAAATTCATATTTTGTTGATGGGCTAGGCATCTGATCCTTCAAGCTTCTATAATATTGAAAACTTACCCAAATAAAACCACAAAACCCTTGGGTGCTACTACGTAAATGTTTCTATTTCCTGGCCAGCTCAGAAACCAAAATAAACATTTTTTTGCTGCTTCTATACGATCACAATAGGCTGCTACTACTTCGTTTCCTTTTCTTTTATTTCTTCCTGTTTTCAAGCGAAGATGATTCAAATATGGTGATAACGATTATTAAATAATGATGTTGATGGTGATACCATGGTAACACAAGAAAGATATTGATAATAAACGATGATCATGTTGACGAAATAAAATGATAAATGGTTATTATGACCGAAAGCGATTATGATTATAATAGAAAAATGTAATATGATTATGCTGATTTAATAATAATGGATGATGAAAAACTTGCTGCACTCTGGTCGACTTGTTTTACGGGTGAAAAAGAAGAAAAAGGGAAAACAGAATAAATAGGTTATATAAATTATAATACGGGTAACAACATAAGAGAAGGAGTAGAGTAGTGGTTAAGAGAGTGTTGGCTTGAACGTGAGGTCGCAGGATCGATCCCTGCCTGAGGCATTACTTTCGTAACTTATTTTTTTAAGGTAGAACTTCTTCTTCTTATTATTATTATTGTTATTATTATTATTATTATTATTATGTTACTATAAATATTAAAAATATAAATATTAGTATCATTATTATTATTAATATACCAATTTTTTTATAGTTATTAGTATTAGTATTCATTATTATTAAAAGTAACATTTTTTTATCATTATTATTTAAGTTATCATTTTACCATTAAGTATCATTTCTAACTCTATTATCAATATTATTATTTTTACCATTACTAATATTATTATAGTATTATTATAATTTTAAACATACAAACGATATATATATATACACACACAAAAATATATTTAAAATATATAACATAACAAAAGTAATAATTTTATTTTAGATATATAAAAAGAATATATGAAACATAGGTTATTAATATAAAAATGATATAACTAATAAATTTATATATATATATATATATATATATATATATATATATATATATATATATATATATATAAATTTGTACGATTACAATTATGTGTGTTAATATATATATATAAATGATATAGGTTCGTGAATCCAAGGCCAACCCTGTATTGTTCAATATCATCATATGTATTTTTACTACAAAATACAGTAATGTGAGTTTCATTTGCTCCCTTTTTAATTGCTTTTGCAATATATATTTTTGGGCTGAGAATACATGCGCTACTTTTATAAATGTTTACGAAATAGACACAAGTACTTAAAAATATATTCTACGTTGAGTTGTACCACTGGCATATTTTCCTGTAGCTTGGTAACTACTATTTACATGGGTATTGTAAACGCGAATCCTGTTGATAGATCTATCGGGCTTGACAACCCCAACCGGGCTAGACGACCAGTATTCAACGGTTGCACAGTACTTCGTTTTGGTGAGTACACTTGGTACGGTGTAGTGAGATTTCATAATAAAGGGAATATGCGACGTTGATTAAATGTTAAGTATGGTTACCAAGTGCTCAACCACTTAGAATGCTTTACATACACTTGCGAGTGTATTATGTTTATGATAACGGAAATCTTGTGGTCTATTAATATATTGAAATGATTATCATGATAAACCTATGAACTCACCAACCTTTTGGTTGACACTTTTAAGCATGTTTATTCTCAGGTACGAATTAAGTCTTCCCGCTGTGCATTTGCTCATTTTAAGGACATTACTTGGAGTCGATCATCGCAATTGGACCAAATGTTGATGACTTCGTCCAGGTGGATAAGGACGGGTCTTTTCACTTATGAACATGAAACTATATCCAAAAATCATGGTTAAACTCAAACTGGAAGTATGTTTTTCACAATGGTCATCAAGACGTCGTTCTTTCGACTGAAATGACTACCTTTTACAAAAATGACTTGTAACTTATATTTCCGACAATAAACCTATACTTTTTCTATTTAGATTCATAAAATAGAGTTCAATATGAAACCATAGCAATTTGATTCACTCAAAACGGATTTAAAACGAAGAAGTTATGGGTAAAACAAGATTGGATATTTTTTGATTGTTGTAGCTACGGGAAATATTGTAACAATTCTATACAAAATCATATCCTAGCTAACTTATATTTTATTATACATGTATTCTAATATATTATGTAATCTTGGGATACCATAGACACGTATGCAAATGTTTTGACATATCATATCGACCCATGTATATATATATTAGTTGGAACAACCATAGACACTCTATATGCAGGAATGTTTAAGTTAGCTATACAGGGTTCAGGTTGATTCCAAAAATATATATACTTTGAGTTGTGATCTAGCTTGAGATGTGTATACACTGGGTCGTGGATTGATTCAAGATAATATATATCAATTTATTTCTGTACATCTAACTATGGACAACTAGTTGTAGGTTACTAACGAAGACAGCTGACTTAATAAACTTAAAACATCAAAATGTATTAAAAATGTTGTAAATATATTTTGAACATACTTTGATATATATATGTATATATTTGTTATAGGTTCGTGAATCGACCAGTGGCCAAGTCTTACTCCCGACGAAGTAAAAATCTGTGAAAGTGAGTTATAGTCCCACTTTTAAAATCTAATATTTTGGGATGAGAATACTTGCAGTTTTATAAATATTTTACGAAATAGATACAAGTAAATGAAACTACATTATATGGGTGAATGATCGAAGCCGAATATGCCCCTTTTGCTTGGTAGCCTAAGAATTAGTAAACCAATCTACTAATTGACGCGAATCCTAAAGATAGATCTATTGGGCCTAACGAACCCCATCCAAAGTACCGGTGTAAGACCCAAATATTTCATTGTACATATGTGTAATTAAGTTATTCAAGTTGTGGGGGTTTTCGTTGTGTATTTTAAAATAGAGAAGAATCTGGACTGGGCGATCTGTGCACCGCGCCATTAGGGGCTGACAGCTCATCTCTTGCTTTTAAATTAGATATTTTAAGGGCTTTTTGGTAATTTCACATGGGACCCAACTTTAAGGCTTGGGATCAGTTGTTGGAGTCTCATTTACTCCATTTTCATCTACCTTATCACTTTCCATTAAATCCTAGAGAGAGAGGAAGTTCTAGAGTGAGAGAGCTCAATTAAAGGAAGAAGGAGGTTAAATCGGGTCTTAGTACGAGTTCTAAAGTCGTTCATCTAGTCGCTAGCTACGTGGTGATTTTGTTGGTAAGTTATAAAACCTAATTTCTTACTTTAATTGTATTAAGGGTTAGGGTTTGGGTAGTGTTGCACATAAAACCCATTTGTTAGTGAATTAGGGGTTTTTGGGTGAATTTGGGTCATGTAGACTCAAAGTTGACTAACTAGGGTTTTCAAAGTATTAATTTATTTTTATGAGCTTAAATTGGTTAGTCAAATTACTAGCACACTTATATATATGTAAAGGGGTGTTAAGTGGGTTAGTGGATGACCCGAAATGGGTGTGTAGACCTTAAATTGGTCAAATGGGTCAAGGTGGACCTAAGTTAGTTAATGTTTGTGATTAATGCCGAAACCTTGTTTTGAAATGTGTTTTAAACCTATCTTGGCTAATGTTAGAGTTTTGGTATGAGTTGACCCAAAATTAGGGTTAAGGGTGCAAATGGGTTGAAATTGCACTTTGGGTCAAAATGGCTTTAGAATGGTGAAAGAATTGGTTGACCAACTTGAGTTTGTGATTGATAATATGTATAATGTGATAGGTACGTTACATTGAGGTTTTGCAAGCTCGAGTATCTTTTCACAAGAGATTTTGAGTTGAGTGGAATAATTATATGTGTAGGTATATAATGTATCTATTTGTTGTAGCGTGAAATGTGTAGTGTCGAGGTGCTAAGACACCACATTTCACGTGATGAGTGAAGCATCAAGGTGTTAAGATGCCACTCGGGGTGAAGCATCGAGGTGTTAAGATGCCACCTAGGGGTGTAGTGTCGAGGTGTTAAGACACCACTCCGTAAAATAATGAGTGAAGCATTGAGGTGTTAAGATGCCACTCGGGGTGAAGTACCGAGGTGTTAAGGTGCCACCCTAGGGGTTAGTGATATGAGGTGTTAAGTACCCTAACAGATGTTATGAACACCGATGGTGTTTTCGCGAGCGCCATTCCCTTGTACGATTGGTTAACCATGGTTATTGTGTTGTAAGTGTAAGCATATGATATTATTCGAGTTATATTTATATGCGTTGCTATGCTATGCTAGCTTGTGGTATTGGAGATTTCTAGCTCGTATTCTAGATTATAAGCTAATTGTGTTGCTAGCATGTATGCGGTGTTTGAGTAAGTGATTGCAAGTAGGTATATTATATATGTATGTGTATAATTATTGCATTCACTAAGCGTTAGCTTACCCTCTCGTTGTTTACCTTTTTATAGGTTCGGTTGTGGACAAGGGTAAGGGCATCATCTTGGATTAAAGATCCCGTTGTTGTTAGGGAACGCTTTTGGAGATATTAGCTTTTGGAGTTTGACCGAGACTTGGGTAGTTTAATCCCAAACACCATGCTCGTAGTGTAGTTTGGTACTTAAACTTTTTATGGTCGAAACTCATATTTTGTATTAAACTTGCAATTGGGTCGTGTGGGCCCCACTTCGTAAAATCATTTTATTAATGGAATGTGTTAGTTTTACATATTTGAATATGTTGTTAAAAGCGTTTTGTCTAAT
Organism: Rutidosis leptorrhynchoides; assembly: GCF_046630445.1. Taxonomy (NCBI): domain Eukaryota; kingdom Viridiplantae; phylum Streptophyta; class Magnoliopsida; order Asterales; family Asteraceae; genus Rutidosis; species Rutidosis leptorrhynchoides. The sequence continues at coordinate 336,809,408 of NC_092337.1, read as the reverse complement.
TATGTCGGGAAGTGGCCAATCTTTTTCGCATTTCAAGACTTTTTGGACAGACCAGATCGGCGCGCCGCGCCAGTAGCTGAACAAACAAATTTTTTTTTTTTATATTTTTCCGCGGGTTCGATTGTGGTTTGATTTGGGTTGTTACAAGTGGTATCAGAGCATGGTCTAAGGGATTTAGGTGACTTGAGATAGGCGCCTAGACTTAGACTTTTTGTGTGCGCGTTATGCGGGACTTGTAGAACTTTGGGTCGGATCGGGTTTTGGTTAGTGCATAGGTTTATGTGAACTAATCATGCGCTATTATTTTGTGTGGTATTTGAAATCGTCAAGCGAGATAGACGTGGTACTAGTGAGTTAATGCGATGTGCTCACGTAACAATGATTCGCTACCATTGTTACGGGTTCAAATCGTGTCAAACAAGCGATGTACGACGATTGTTGAGAAAGATGGGGTAGTGTGGTGTACATGTATATACTTACGTGTTATGTCCTTTCGTTCTTTGTTTAACCTTTTCCGTTTTATAGAATGAAGACGAGAAACGGACACGATAACGATATCGGAGGTACAAGCGAGGACTCCGAATTCACGGCCAAGGTTGAGGCCATCTTGAAGAACTACAAGGAGGATTTTCTTGTTAGTGTGAGGAAAGTTTTCAAAGAATCGGTTGACGAGAAAATAACTGATTTAATTAATGAATGAATGAAGGCCACTGTCGAAGAGGCACTTGACGCTAGAAATGTTTATCCTCGTGGTGAAGGAGGCGAAGGGAGGCAGGACTTCCACTACAAGAACTTCAAGGATGCTCAACCCCCGATGTTTAATGGGGTGCGAGATCCGTTGAAAAGCACGTGTTGGATTTTAGATATCGAGGAGGCTTTTTGTACCGCGGAGTGTCCTCCTGAAAAGAAGGTGAGGTATGGTTCTAGTATGTTGAGGGAAGAAGCCAAGTTGTGGTGGGACGATAAAATCAATTTATATGGTGAAGAGCAATGCATGAGCTTGACATGGGAGGAGTTTAAGTAGGAATTCTTCAAAGAATACCAAACTTCTTCCGATCCTGATAGAATCCGGGACGAGTTGCACCATTTGCAACAAGGTTCAATGGACTTGGTCACACTCAAGTCTACCTTTTTGGCAAAAACTCGTTTTTGTCCGGAATATGTGAGTGACGATCACAAGCTAATGAAAGATTTCTACCGTACTTTGAATGATGAGTTCAAGGGCAAGATTAGTCGGGGTATGGCTAGGTCTTTTGATGAGTTATTTGAATTGGCTCGGGGTTTTGAGCCGGATGTTCCAAGAAAAAGCGATTTCACGTTTTCCAAAAGAAAGTTTGAAGGTTCTAGTCATTCTAACTTTTTGAACAAGAAGAACAAGAACAAGAAGGGTTCCGAGAGTGTTAATAGCGTGAAGAAGGGCGCTTCCGGGGGTTTTTCTTATATGTGCTACAATCCGGGTCATATGGCTCGTGAATGTCCTAAACCATCTTTCGGAAATAAGGTCACTTGTTTTAATTGCGGTAAGGAAGGGCATAAGAAGCCGGAGTGTCCCGATTTGCGAAACGATAATGTGAAGCGGTTAGAGAAGGCGGCAGGTACGGCTAGGGGTCGCAACTATTTGAAGACCAATGATGAAGCCAAACAATCCAACGAAGTTGTCTCAAGTACTTTTATGGTTAACTCTACTCCGGCAAGGATTCTTTTTGATAGCGGTGCAAATTTGTCGTTTGTGTCTCCAAAATTTGTGCCTAAACTTAATAGACCATTAGCTAAGTTAAGTCGTCCGGTAGAAGTCGAAATAGCGGATGGCAAGACGGTGCTAGAGGTTGATGTGTGTAAGAATTATGATGTTGTTTTTGGTGCCGAAAACTTTAAGATTGATCTTATCCCGATGACTTTGGGCGATTTCGATATCGTTGTTGGTATGGATTGGCTCGATCATAATAGAGCTGATATTGCGTGCCATGAAAAATTTATTCGTGTGAAGGCCCCAAGTGGGGGAGAGTTAATTATTCACGGTGATAAGCGTAGAAGACTTGTGCTGATATGCACTTTTGCACGGGCACGTCGTCTCCTTGATAGTGGCGGCATGACTTTTCTTGCCCATGTTGTTGATGCTCGTGATGAGCCACTACCCATTCGTGAAATTCTGGTGGTTAGTGAATTCGAAGACATTTTTCCAGACGAGTTACCGAGTGTTCCGGCGGAAAGACAAGTTGAATTTCGCATTGAGTTGGTTCCGGGGGCTACCCCCATTGCTAAAACTCCTTATCGTTTAGCGCCAACGGAAATGCAAGAGTTGTTAAATCAAACCCAAGAGTTGCTTGAGGAGGGTTTTATTCGACCGAGTGCTTCACCATGGGGCGCTCCGGTTTTATTCGTAAAGAAGAAGGATGGTAGTATGCGGATGTGCATCGATTATCGCGAGTTAAATAAAGTGACGATCAAGAATCGTTATCCATTACCTCGGATTGACGATTTGTTTGACCAACTCCAAGGTGCAACGTATTTCTCTAAAATCGACCTACGGTCCGGCTATCACCAAATGCGGTTCCGTGAGGAAGATATTGAGAAAACGGCTTTTCGAACGCGTTATGGGCATTTTGAATTCGTAGTTATGCCTTTTGGTCTTATGAATGCACCGGCGGCATTCATGGATCTTATGAACCGAGTGTACCAACCTATGTTGGACAAGTCGGTAATTGTGTTCATCGACGATGAAAGGACCCGTCCTAATCCATCCGGACTAAGTCCATATCGATTATAAACGATTCACAACAGTTGATTACATCGCGAGGTACTTGAACTCTATATGATACATTTTACAAACATTGCATTCGTTTTGAAAAGACAATCTTTCATTACATCTAAAGTTGACAGACATGCATACCATTTCATAATATATCCAACTATAATTGACTTAATAATGATCTTGATAAACTCAACGACTCGAATGCAACGTTTTTTGAAATATGTCATGAATGACTCCAAGTAATATCTTTAAAATGATCAAATGCACTGCGGAAGATTTCTTTCGTACCTGAGAATAAACATGCTTTCAAGTGTCAACCAAAAGGTTGGTGAGTTCATTAGTTTAGCATAAATAATTATTTCATAATTTTAATAGACCACAAGATTTCATATTTCCATTTCTCATAAACATACGTCCCATGCATAGAGACAAAAATATCATTCATATGGATTGAACAACTGGTAACCGACATTCACAATATACATATAAGAATATCCCCATCATTCCGGGATCCTCCTTCGGACATGATATAAATTTCGAAGTACTAAAGCATCCGGTACTTTGGATGGGGCTTGTTGGGCCCGATAGATCTATCTTTAGAGTTCGCGTCAATTAGGGTGTCTGTTCCCTAATTCTTAGATTACCAGACTTAATAAAAAGGGGCATATTCGATTAGATAATCCAACCATAGAATGTAGTTTCGATCACTTGTGTCCATTTCGTAAAACATTTATAAAAGCAGCGCATGTATTCTCAGTCCCAAAAATATATATTGCAAAAGCACTTAAAAAGGGAGCAAATGAAACTCACCTAACGTATTTTGTAGTAAAAATACATATAACTATATTGAACAATGCAGGGTTGGCCTCGGATTCACGAACCTATATCATTTTTATATATATTAACACACATAATTGTAATCGAACAAATTTATATATATATAAGTTTATTAGTTATATCATTTTTACATAAATAATTTAGATGTTTTATATATTCTTTTTATATATTTTAAATAGATAAAATATTAATATATTTAAGTTATGGGCATTAAATATATTTTTATATAAAGATAATTTATTTGTTAAATTAATAATTGTGATAATACTAGACTAAGTATAATAATAATAATGATAGTAATAATGGTAATAATAAAGATGTTAATTTTTAAAATGATAATTTTGATAATAACTATAATAGGAATAATAATTTTACTAAAAAAATACTTCTTTTATTAATAATATAGTTGTAGTAATAATAATAATGATACTAGTAGTAAAATTGATAATAATAATAATAATAATAATAATAATAATAATAATAATAATAATAATAATAATAATAATAATAATATAGTTGTAAAAATAATAATAATTTTTAATAATAACAATACTAATAATGATAACAATAATGTTATTAATAATAGTAATACTTATAGTAATAATAACTACCTTAATGGGAAGAGCTTCAAAAAATTAAATAACTGCCTGCGCCTAGGCTCAAACCCAAGACCTCTCGTTCAACACAAACACCACTAACCAGCTGAGCCAATATGTTTTTCTGAATTAATAAGGACTTTAATTACATTTATCATGTATCTAATTTCATCTTCTTCCTCTACAGATCATAACACCCATCATCACAGCAAATTCGATTCATAATTTCATCATCATCCTTTTGTTATTCGACCAGCCAAACAGAAGCTGGTATACTCGGCCCACTAACACAAGCAGGGACACGGCCTAATTAACAGTCCAATTTAGATAGTCTATTAAAGAAACAGATTGACAAGGTAGTCTAAAAATCCAACGGGCCAATATGCAGCAGCCCACCTCACCAGTTATCACAGCCCACTTATACAAGTTAAGGTTTGCTCGTCCGAAAGAAAGAAAAAAAAATAGCGACACCTAGCTGTAAACTTGTCTTTTGCAATCCACTACCGAATATTTATAGTAAGTAGGGTGTTTAATGATTCAAGATTGTCGGCCAAACTTCTCCACAGCTCATCATATTTTAATAACATACAACCCCATGAATTGCTAAACAAGTCGTTGGTGTTTAGGAAGAAACGAGTGGTAGGCCAAGAAAAATAATCAATCTATTTAGAATAGAAGGGTTACAACGGTTTGCAGCAATCATCCAACATACAACACCTCACATCTTAACCTATTATCTAATACCTAATCTTCATTCTTTATTAAAGCAAAAGTTAGGTTGTCTGCCACAAAATAAAGAAGACATGTACTAGTATTTAAAACAATAACCTTACTTTTTATTCTTCACTCTAATTATGTTGATTTGAAAAGAAAAAAAAATAACGTGGAGTATTCTTGAGGCTCGTCAACCTGCTGTAAGTTATTGAATTTTTATTAGATGGGTTCAAATGGTGATGGTGGCGTATAGACAGAAAACTTAAGCATATGTAGCAGCTGCAGCTCGATAGATGTGGTTACGGTGTTCGGTTTATAGAAGAGACAAAAGTGATGGTGGTGGTTTGATTATGGGTTTGATGGAAATTATGATAGACGATGGTGACAGTTGGCTCACGAAAAAATAGAAAGCTAATTTAACAAAGAAGGATGGTTCATGATGAAGATTAAGAGATATATAGATAGAGAGAGATAATCGTGTTGGGTGGCGAGGATGTCATGGTGGTTCTATGTGGTGGCAGTCGGTGAGTAAAAGGTGATGGAGTGGTGGTGATATCCGATTGTTGATGGTGCTTCAAGGATGGAAGAGGTGACGGTTAGAAGGTGATGGGTGAACCGAGAATTAGGAGATTATGTGGGTTTGCTCTTGATTCAAGTAGACTCAAAAAGAAATGTGGTGAAGTTTGCAGGAAAGTGTTTTATTTAAATCCATTATATGTGAGGATTAGGTAGAGGTTGAGTGTTATTATTAACTCTGAATTTGATCAGTTAGAGCTTGTTTTGTAGTCAATCAGCCTCGACAAGAATTTCAATCAGAAATAGGAATATAAATAAAAACAAAAAAACTGATATAGATGGGTAACGGGTTTTGGTCACATTCTGTGTTGGATTCCTTAGTTGATATAATTCATTCAGGAGGTCACCAAATCAATTCATATAAAGTTTGAGAGTAATGTCCAACGAATTCTCATTCCAGCTCATGTTTATGTACTATTTTTATTATAAAACATAAGTTTCAAAAAAGTAATTCTATTATTTATTTAAATAATAAAAATACTGATTGTTATTAATAATGATAACCTAATACTAATTTTAATACTAATTACCCTAATAATAACAATATTTAAGATAATGACTTGTTATTTATAATAATGTCCTTAATGATATTATTAATAATATTAATAATAATTTGTTTTATTGATTCATAATAATAATAGTAATAATAATACTATTAATAATTATCTTTATAATATTAATACTGATTTCCTATTATGTAGTTATATGAATCTGCATTAACATACTTGTTTATATCTACTTCTTAATTTTTAATAATTTACTAGTATAAATATATTAATTCTAATAGTAACACTAATAATAATATTATTACTAATTATGATGTTGATAATGATAATAATAGTATTAATAATAATGATAATAATTAACAAATTATTTGTATCAATTTTTCTATTTATGTACAATAATAATAACACTGACATTTATATTAGATATTCATTCTAATATTAGTAATGAAAGTTGTAATAATAATACTTATTATTAAAGATAACAAACTACATGCCTTAAATTATATTTTATAATTTCAAATTAATATACATATACTTACATTTACATATACATATTTATTTACAAACAATTGTTCATGAATCGTCAGAAATAGTCAAAGGTTTACTGAATTCATATAATGAGTTCAAAGATCAAATGTATGCATGAACACAGTTCAATGTTTATGAGACTTAAACATTACAAACTTTGCTTATCGTGTTGGAAACATATAAAGATTAAGTTTAAATTTGGTCAGAAATTCCCGTGTCATCACAGTACCTACCCGTTAAAGAAATTTCTTCCCGAAATTTGAGTGAGGTGGTCATGGCTAACAATAAAAATGTTTTCATGATGAATATGAGTTGATAAATTGAGTTTTATCATCATTGAGTAATATGGATAAAAAAAATAATTCGATTATTCGAAGAGCACGAATGAAGTTATCGCCAAAGAGTGAAATTAGGAATTCAAGATTCGTCCTAACTTTTGACATGGTTACAGTTGAATTAGAAAATAAGGTGCGTCTTAGCTTTTAATGTTGTCTTGATTGAATTCCGGAATTCAAGAGATTTAAAAGAAAATCTATGAAATCTATAAGATCTGATCCTTCGGGTTTTACGGGATTTAAGATCTTTTTAATTAAATGCTATCATTTGTCTCGATTGCTCTGTCAAGTATTTCCACTATAAATGAACTTATTCTGTTCCATTATTTTCACCATTCCAATACTTTCTTTCTTAGTTCGTACATTCAAAGGATTGTGAAAATGCTTAATCCAGTTCTGATCCTTGTCATCATCCTTACTATCGCAACAATCATTATCCTTTTCCAACTTCCACCAGAGGAATCTGCTTTTTTCTACTTCACCCTTGGGATTTAGTGCTTTTAATTCTCCCGTGTCTTTATGTTGCGATAAACATTGATATTCACGGTTTGTAATATATGTGTTGTTATCGGGCTTTATATTCTCTCTTATATTTCGGAGTCCTTACTTCTGTTTTCTATAATCATTGTCATCCCCAGTTAACGTTCTCTCCTATTTGCTGTGATTTATACACCAATTTCTATTTCGAGCCTTGTCCCTTCGTTTCTTCTTTTTGCCATTAGGCACCGATTGTAATGGTCCAGAATTTGTGGATATAATTTTCAGAATGAATATAGTTAACGTTCTAAGAAGAAAATCGAAATGGTACGATCTTGATTTGTTAAAAGACTGAATCATCAAGAAATATTTTCTTGATATTTTAGGGGTTTAAATAGAATGCAAGAGTCATGTAACATGGCACATGATGACGTTAGAGTCTGTGAATCATCACGTTTCATTAGAAAACTCAGCATGACTTACTGTAATATAATCACGTTGATCAAGTGTCATTATATTATACTAACTCATGCATCAGTCTCCAACACTACTTCAAAATCATTCATAGTTTAAGCTCGGAAATTTACAGAATATAGAAACTAACAGTTATATATATATATATATATATATATATATATATATATATATATATATATATATATATAATGCAACACTGATAGCACGAAGAGATTAATGATTTCAGATAAGAATAGTTATAAAAAATATCTTCAGAAATATGGAGGATATTTATAATGAAAGATACGATGATATCTTGAAATATCTAAAATCAGAGGATGATAAAAACTATTGTCCGCAAGGGTTTAGAGTAAGGAGCAAGATATTCACTAAAGACTTTAGCAGACATTGAATCATTTGGATTCTTTGAAGTCAAACTTATTCTTTGTGATTTGTCCACGGCTTTCTTCATAGTTTCGCATAATCTGCTTTTCGGTACTAAATTTTCTATTGAATGTTTCCAATATAATGATACACAGGAAGCACGAAGAGGTATATAATTTCGGACGAGAATATTTATGAAAATATCCTCAGAAATATCGAAGATATTGATGAGGATATTTTGGAATTTCTAAGTTCGATGGTTGATGGAGAAAGATTTTTTTTCCCGCAAGGTTTTAACATGACTTCGGAGCAAGATATTCTCTAAAGATTTCAACGGATCCAAAATTATCTGGATTCTTTGAATATAGGGTATGGTCCTTGTATTTGTCCTTGGTCTCCTTCATGGTTAACTCTATCCGTTTTCCAGTTCCAACGTTTCGGAGCTTTTCCAACATATTATTCTTTATCATCAAATTTCCGACGAATAAGGTCGTTTACGGTTGCCTACAGTTTCTGCTGCTTTATTCAGCTTTTTCAACATTCAGAGTATCGATTCGTAAACTGGGTGCCTTTTTAAAATTTTAGAATTGAAGATCGTAATTCTAGGAGATAATTGTTATATGTATACATATAACTATTGATGTAGACATGCTGCGAGATTTCAAAATACTGATTGCTGATTCCCGGTAATTGGTATGGTAGTTCTCGTTACAAGATGCGGATGAGTATATGATATGGTTTTTAACGAACAAATATAATGATTCTTCGGAGAACTTGAGTCGATGAGTAATGAAGTTGCTGATAAATTTCTGTTAATGTGGTAGAATATAAACAGTTCCCCGGTAATGATGATAAAAGGCAAGCTTATAAATCAAGATTATAATAAGGCTTGTTCAACTGAAAAGTCGAAGTTGACTTGCTGGAGCTGTGACAAAATTCGCTACTTTGAAAAGCAATTGCTAAGTTATTTTCGGTGATAACAACGCCAAAGGAGCTAGCACAGATACGTGTTAAACGTTTATACAGGTTCCGAGAATTTTTCAGATGCATAACTATATGCGTAAATCTTTTCTTTCGTAGATGGAGTGCGGTTGATTCATCCTCCCGATTGAAGTGTTTTCAAGAATCATGAAAGGTTTGAACGCTGATTGTAATCGTCAAGATACAAATGAAGTTTAAGATGAAATCAAGTGGCAAACTTGAAGAATTGTTTAGTTTCATATGTTATAGTCAATATTTTAATTCATTTTAATTGTCCAATGTTGGTAGTCCACAGTTGATAGTCCACAGTTAGCAATTCAATAATTCATACATAGTTTAATATATAATATTCAAATTTAATTAATACGTATCGTGACCCGTATTCGTCTCAGACTCGATCACAACTCAAAGTATATATATTATTATAGAATCAATCTCAACCCTGTATAGAGAACTCGATCATTACTACATATAGAGTATCTATGGTGATTCCAAATAATATATATAGATGCGTCGATATGATATGTCAAAACCTTGTATATGTGTCCCGATATTTAAAGTGCATAAAAATAAATAACAGAAATTAAATGACGATAAATAAAGTGCGTAAGGTAAATAACAAAAATTAAATGACGATAAATAAAATTGCGAGAATGTAAATTGCTATAAATAAACTGCGATAAATAAAATGTAATCAGTTAGCTAGGAACAGTTAGCTGGAAACAGTTAGCGTGGATTCTTAACAAAATTTCTCGTAGTTAATTTGTTTGTTTCTAACAAATTTTATTTTGTCCAATGTTTTCTTCATTATGCCACTTGTTGGATTATGATAAATCAAAATCCAAATATGAATTTGAATTTGAATAAAAAAAATGGTTATTCTGCGGTGAACGGATACACATATCGGTGGATGTAAGTAAGATAGTAAATGACTGTTGAATCAGCTTTGAAGAATGTACAGTGTAATTTATTAATGTGAAATCTGAATATTCCTCGGGTATTACCTACCCGTTAAAATATTTTCACAATTAATACTTTGTAGGAAAGAATTTTTAATTACAATCTTTATGAAAACATATATACATATATATTTTCTTCGGATGTAATCATGGATTCATTGAGTTAATATGATATTAAACTCATTTGTTTTACCGTTAGAACAAGAATATATAATCTCTAAAACCTTAGAGATTACATAATCGCCATGTCGAACGAAGATAAATGTTGTAAAATGATACGTAGAATGATGATTATGCTCGGGGTACATAATGAGATGTTGAGGCGTGTGATGTTGAAACTTGGGTTGTTGGTGGTACTGGTATTGATGTTAGTGGTACTGTTGGTGCCAGTGATGTTGCTGAAGCTGGTAAATTTTGCACCATATTTTTCCAAGACTATAACTCGGGCGCGAAGTTCGCTGACTTCTTGTATTACTCCGGGATGATTGTCAGTCGGAACGAATGGATGAATAAGGTTTAGAATTTTAGATAGAATATAATCGTGGTGAGATATTCGGGAAATGAGGGTGAAAATGGTGTTTCGGTGTGGTTCGTTGGTAAGTGCTTCAGGTTCTTCACCAAGAGGTTAATTTGGTTGATGGAAAGGATTGCCTTCTTCTCGTCTCCATTAATTAAGTCGACTATGAACCCATCAGATGAATTGGGGATGTCTGATAGATTGATTCATTCTGGTGACACCGTTTTCGGAGCATGTCGGAATAGTTGTCGGAATAACTATCGGAATAGCTATTGGGATCTGAGGGACTCGTACTGGTTGAGGGATTCATCTCATACGATCAGATGAAGGATTTTCGATAAGAAATATATTATAGGATGTAGATTAGTACCCTGTAATACATAATTTATATATGCATATATAATACTAAACTCCCATAAGTTACAGAGGAATCTACGGAAGCTGTCAGGCAAAGGTAACAATAACAGATACGCTAAGATATGAATTTTGTCTATACACTATTCATGCAGTCAATGCAGTAAAACGTGTCTAGACTAGGAATGTTAAGCAGGTAATTTCCTAAGGATGATAAGTAGGTAATTTTTGACACGAAATGATAAGCAAAACTTTTGACATGCAGACACGATCGAAGTCCAGACTCACTAAAGCATCCTAACGACTTATCAGTTAGACACACTAATGCAGACCTGGTTCGCTAAGACCACCGCTCTGATACCAACTGAAAGGACCCGTCCTAATCCATCCGGACTAAGTCCATATCGATTATAAACGATTCACAACAATTGATTACATCGCGAGGTACTTGACCTCTATATGATACATTTTACAAACATTGCATTCGTTTTTGAAAAGACAATCTTTCATTACATCTAAAGTTGACAGACATGCATACCATTTCATAATATATCCAACTATAATTGACTTAATAATGATCTTGATAAACTCAACGACTCGAATGCAACGTTTTTTGAAATATGTCATGAATGACTCCAAGTAATATCTTTAAAATGATCAAATGCACTGCGGAAGATTTCTTTCGTACCTGAGAATAAACATGCTTTCAAGTGTCAACCAAAAGGTTGGTGAGTTCATTAGTTTAGCATAAATAATTATTTCATAATTTTAATAGACCACAAGATTTCATATTTCCATTTCTCATAAACATACGTCCCATGCATAGAGACAAAAATATCATTCATATGGATTGATCAACTGGTAACCGACATTCACAATATACATATAAGAATATCCCCATCATTCCGGGATCCTCCTTCGGACATGATATAAATTTTGAAGTACTAAAGCATCCGGTACTTTGGATGGGGCTTGTTGGGCCCGATAGATCTATCTTTAGAGTTCGCGTCAATTAGGGTGTCTGTTCCCTAATTCTTAGATTACCAGACTTAATAAAAAGGGGCATATTCGATTAGATAATCCAACCATAGAATGTAGTTTCGATCACTTGTGTCCATTTCGTAAAACATTTATAAAAGCAGCGCATGTATTCTCAGTCCCAAAAATATATATTGCAAAAGCACTTAAAAAGGGAGCAAATGAAACTCACCTAACGTATTTTGTAGTAAAAATACATATAACTATATTGAACAATGCAGGGTTGGCCTCGGATTCACGAACCTATATCATTTTTATATATATTAACACACATAATTGTAATCGAACAAATTTATATATATATAAGTTTATTAGTTATATCATTTTTACATAAATAATTTATATGTTTTATATATTCTTTTTATATATTTTAAATAGATAAAATATTAATATATTTAAGTTATGGGCATTAAATATATTTTTATATAAAGATAATTTATTTGTTAAATTAATAATTGTGATAATACTAGACTAAGTATAATAATAATAATGATAGTAATAATGGTAATAATAAAGATGTTAATTTTTAAAATGATAATTTTGATAATAACTATAATAGGAATAATAATTTTACTAAAAAAATACTTCTTTTATTAATAATATAGTTGTAGTAATAATAATAATGATACTAGTAGTAAAATTGATAATAATAATAATAATAATAATAATAATAATAATAATAATAATAATAATAATAATAATAATATAGTTGTAAAAATAATAATAATTTTTAATAATAACAATACTAATAATGATAACAATAATGTTATTAATAATAGTAATACTTATAGTAATAATAACTACCTTAATGGGAAGAGCTTCAAAAAATTAAATAAACTGCCTGCGCCTAGGCTCAAACCCAAGACCTCTCGTTCAACACAAACACCACTAACCAGCTGAGCCAATATGTTTTTCTGAATTAATAAGGACTTTAATTACATTTATCATGTATCTAATTTCATCTTCTTCCTCTACAGATCATAACACCCATCATCACAGCAAATTCGATTCATAATTTCATCATCATCCTTTTGTTATTCGACCAGCCCAACAGAAGCTGGTATACTCGGCCCACTAACACAAGCAGGGACACGGCCCAATTAACAGTCCAATTTAGATAGTCTATTAAAGAAACAGATTGACAAGGTAGTCTAAAAATCCAACGGGCCAATATGCAGCAGCCCGCCTCACCAGTTATCACAGCCCACTTATACAAGTTAAGGTTTGCTCGTCCGAAAGAAAGAAAAAAAAAATAGCGACACCTAGCTGTAAACTTGTCTTTTGCAATCCACTACCGAATATTTATAGTAAGTAGGGTGTTTAATGATTCAAGATTGTCGGCCAAACTTCTCCACAGCTCATCATATTTTAATAACATACAACCCCATGAATTGCTAAACAAGTCATTGGTGTTTAGGAAGAAACGAGTGGTAGGCCAAGAAAAATAATCAATCTATTTAGAATAGAAGGGTTACAACGGTTTGCAGCAATCATCCAACATACAACACCTCACCTCTTAACCTATTATCTAATACCTAATCTTCATTCTTTATTAAAGCAAAAGTTAGGTTGTCTGCCACAAAATAAAGAAGACATGTACTAGTATTTAAAACAATAACCTTACTTTTTATTCTTCACTCTAATTATGTTGATTTGAAAAGAAAAAAAAATAACGTGGAGTATTCTTGAGGCTCGTCAACCTGCTGTAAGTTATTAAATTTTTATTAGATGGGTTCAAATGGTGATGGTGGCGTATAGACAGAAAACTTAAGCATATGTAGCAGCTGCAGCTCGATAGATGTGGTTACGGTGTTCGGTTTATAGAAGAGACAAAAGTGATGGTGGTGGTTTGATTATGGGTTTGATGGAAATTATGATAGACGATGGTGACAGTTGGCTCACGAAAAAATAGAAAGCTAATTTAACAAAGAAGGATGGTTCATGATGAAGATTAAGAGATATATAGATAGAGAGAGATAATCGTGTTGGGTGGCGAGGATGTCATGGTGGTTCTATGTGGTGGCAGTCGGTGAGTAAAAGGTGATGGAGTGGTGGTGATATCCGATTGTTGATGGTGCTTCAAGGATGGAAGAGGTGACGGTTAGAAGGTGATGGGTGAACCGAGAATTAGGAGATTATGTGGGTTTGCTCTTGATTCAAGTAGACTCAAAAAGAAATGTGGTGAAGTTTGCAGGAAAGTGTTTTATTTAAATCCATTATATGTGAGGATTAGGTAGAGGTTGAGTGTTATTATTAACTCTGAATTTGATCAGTTAGAGCTTGTTTTGTAGTCAATCAGCCTCGACAAGAATTTCAATCAGAAATAGGAATATAAATAAAAACAAAAAAACTGATATAGATGGGTAACGGGTTTTGGTCACATTCTGTGTTGGATTCCTTAGTTGATATAATTCATTCAGGAGGTCACCAAATCAATTCATATAAAGTTTGAGAGTAATGTCCAACGAATTCTCATTCCAGCTCATGTTTATGTACTATTTTTATTATAAAACATAAGTTTCAAAAAAGTAATTCTATTATTTATTTAAATAATAAAAATACTGATTGTTATTAATAATGATAACCTAATACTAATTTTAATACTAATTACCCTAATAATAACAATATTTAAGATAATGACTTGTTATTTATAATAATGTCCTTAATGATATTATTAATAATATTAATAATAATTTGTTTTATTGATTCATAATAATAATAGTAATAATAATACTATTAATAATTATCTTTATAATATTAATACTGATTTCCTATTATGTAGTTATATGAATCTGCATTAACATACTTGTTTATATCTACTTCTTAATTTTTAATAATTTACTAGTATAAATATATTAATTCTAATAGTAACACTAATAATAATATTATTACTAATTATGATGTTGATAATGATAATAATAGTATTAATAATAATGATAATAATTAACAAATTATTTGTATCAATTTTTCTATTTATGTACAATAATAATAACACTGACATTTATATTAGATATTCATTCTAATATTAGTAATGAAAGTTGTAATAATAATACTTATTATTAAAGATAACAAACTACATGCCTTAAATTATATTTTATAATTTCAAATTAATATACATATACTTACATTTACATATACATATTTATTTACAAACAATTGTTCATGAATCGTCAGAAATAGTCAAAGGTTTACTGAATTCATATAATGAGTTCAAAGATCAAATGTATGCATGAACACAGTTCAATGTTTATGAGACTTCAACATTACAAACTTTGCTTATCGTGTTGGAAACATATAAAGATTAAGTTTAAATTTGGTCGGAAATTCCCGGGTCATCACAGACGATATACTTGTTTATTCGAAGAGTATGAACGAACATGAACGTCATTTGCGTGAAGTATTGAAGACGTTACAAAAGGAGAAGTTGTATGCTAAGTTCTCCAAATGTGAATTTTGGCTAAGGGAGGTTCAATTCCTTGGCCACATTGTGAACAAAGACGGTATTCAAGTAGATCCGGGGAAGATAGAGACGGTGAAGAGTTGGAGACAACCGACTACACCTACGGAAGTCCGAAGTTTTCTCGGATTGGCCGGTTATTATCGTCGGTTTATCCAAGACTTTTCTAAGATCGCTTCTTCATTGACGAAATTGACAAGGAAGAACGCGAGGTTTAATTGGGAGAACGAACAAGAAATTGCTTTTCAATTGCTAAAAGAGAAGTTGTGTCAAGCTCCGGTGTTAGTGTTGCCAGAAGGAGTGGAAGACATGACGGTTTATTATAATGCTTCGTTAAATGGGCTCGGGTGTGTTCTGATGCAAAGAGGTAAAGTCATCGCTTATGCCTCTCGACAATTAAAGGAACACGAAACGAGATATCCGACTCATGATCTTGAGTTGGCGACGGTGGTTCATGCGTTAAAAATTTGGCACCATTACTTGTATGGTGTCAAGAGTACGATTTATTCGGATCATAAGAGTTTGAAACATCTCTTTAATCAATGAGATTTGAATTATCGTCAACGTAGGTGGATGGATGTGGTGAAAGATTATGATTGTGAAATACTTTATCATCCGGGCAAGGCGAATGTGGTCACGGATGCGTTAAGTCGAAAGAGTCATCACCCGGCGTTACGATTGGGATTGTTACGTATGATTATTACTAACAATTTTCTTGAAAAACTTGGTGTGATTCAAATAGAGGCTTACGTTCACAACAAGCATGCAGAACGAATCATGGGGCAATCAGAGTTCATTACTATGGGCTCGCGTGGTTTGTTGTCTTTTCAAGGAAGAGTGTGGGTGCCTAAGATGGGTGATTATCGATAAGTGCTACTTGATGAAGCACATAAGTCAAAGTATTCCGTTCATCCGGGCGCGACGAAAATGTATCTAGATTTAAGAAAAGATTATTGGTGGCCGGGCATGAAACGTGATGTTGTGAAGTATGTTGAGCAATGCGTCACGTGTTTGCAAGTTAAGGCCGAGCACCAAAAGCCGTATGGTAAGTTACAACCGTTAGAAATCCCGAAATGGAAATGGGAGCACATTACCATGGATTTCATCACAAAGTTACCTAAAATGGCGAGAACCCAATTTGATTCAATTTGGGTTATAGTTGATCGATTGACGAAAAGTGCATTGTTTCTTCCCATTAAGGTAGCGATATCGTCGGAGACCTTGGCTAAGTTGTTTATCAAGGAAGTCATCTCTCGACACGGAGTTCCTATATCGATTATTTTGGATCGAGATGCTCGTTTTACATCTCGGTTTTGGGAAAAGTTTCATGAAGATATGGGCACACAATTGAAATTGAGCACGGCGTATCATCCTCAAACGAACGGTCAAACCGAACGTACAAATCAAACTTTGGAGGATATGTTACGGGCGTGTATTATTGATTTTGGTGGTAGTTCGGACGAGCACTTACCTTTGGTGGAATTCTCGTACAATAATAGTTATCATACTAGTATCGGGATGCCGCCATATGAGATGCTTTATGGGCGTAGGTGTCGAACCCCGATTTGTTGGGGTGAAGTGGGACAAAAGGAAATCGGGAGTACCGATTTGGTCTTAGAGACGAATAGCAAAATTGATATGATTCGAGAGCATTTGAAAAAGGCTCAAGATAGGCAAAAGTCGTATGCCGACAAACGTACACGAACGATCGAATTTCAAGAAGGTGACGTGGTGATGCTTAAGGTTTCGCCATGGAAGGGTATTATTCGATTTCGAAAATGACGAATAGCAAAATTGATATGATTCGAGAGCATTTGAAAAAGGCTCAAGATAGTCAAAATTCGTATGCCGACAAACGTAGACGAATGATCGAATTTCAAGAAGGTGACATGGTGATGCTTAAGGTTTCGCCATGGAAGGGTATTATTCGATTTCGAAAACGGGGAAAGTTAGCTCCTCGGTTTATTGGACCATTTAAGGTTTTAGCTCGTGTTGGTGAAGTCACGTATCGTTTGGAATTACCCGAAGAGCTTTCGGGGATCCATAATACATTTCATGTTTCCCATCTCCGTAAGTGTCTCGCGGATGATTCATCTTGGGTACCATTAAACGAGATTGAGCTAAATAATAAGTTAGAGTATATTGAGGAACCGATTGCCATACTCGATGAGAAGGTCAAAAGGTTGAGACATAAAGAGGTTAAGACCTTTAAAGTTCAATGGCGTCATAGTAAAGGTTTCGAGTTTACTTGGGAGCCCGAAGAGTTCGTTTTGGTTTATCTTCCTTCTTGTCATGCAGCTTGGATTGCGAGGACGCAATCCGAATAAGTGGGGGAGAGTTGTAAGACCCAAATATTTCATTGTACATATGTGTAATTAAGTTATTCAAGTTGTGGGGGTTTTCGTTCTGTATTTTAAAATAGAGAAGAATTTGGACTGGGCGATCTGCGCGCCGGGCGGGCCAGTGTCGCGCCGTGCCATTACGGGCTGACAGCTCATCTCTTACTTTTAAATTAGATATTTTAAGGGCTTTTGGTAATTTCACGTGGGACCCGACTTTAAGGCTTGGGATCAGTTGTTGGAGTCTTATTTACTCCATTTCCATCTACCTTATCACTTTCCATTAAATCCTAGAGAGAGAGGAAGTTCTAGAGTGAGAGAGCTCCATTAAAGGAAGAAGGAGGTTGAATCGGGTCTTAGTGCGAGTTCTAAAGTCGTTCATCTAGTCGCTAGCTACGTGGTGATTGTGTTGGTAAGTTATAAAATCTAATTTCTTACTTTAATTGTATTAAGGGTTAGGGTTTGGGTAGTGTTGCACATAAAATCCATTTGTTAGTGAATTAGGGGTTTTTGGGTGAATTTGGGTCATGTAGACTCAAAGTTGACTAACTAGGGTTTTCAAAGTATTAATTTATGTTTATGAGCTTAAATTGGTTAGTCAAATTACTAGCACACTTATATATATGTAAAGGGGTGTTAAGTGGGTTAGTGGATGACCCGAAATGGGTGTGTAGACCTTAAATTGGTCAAATGGGTCAAGGTGGACCTAAGTTAGTTAATGTTTGTGATTAATGCCAAAACCTTGTTTTGAAATGTGTTTTAAACCTATCTTGGCTAATGTTAGGGTTTTGGTATGAGTAGACCCAAAATTAGGGTTAAGGGTGCAAATGGGTTGAAATTGCACTTTGGGTCAAAATGGCTTTAGAATGGTGAAAGAATTGGTTGAACAACTTGAGTTTGTGATTGATAATATGTATAATGTGATAGGTACGTTACATTGAGGTTTTGCAAGCTCGGGTATCTTTTCACAAGAGATTTTGAGGTGAGTGGAATAATTATATGTGTAGGTATATAATGTATCTATTTGTTGTAGCGTGAAATGTGTAGTGTCGAGGTGCTAAGACACCACGTTTCACGTGATGAGTGAAACATCGAGGTGTTAAGATGCCACTCGGGGTGAAGCATCGAGGTGATAAGATGCCACCTAGGGGTGTAGTGTCGAGGTGTTAAGACACCACTCCGTAAAATAATGAGTGAAGCATCGAGGTGTTAAGATGCCACTCGGGGTGAAGTACCGAGGTGTTAAGGTGCCACCCTAGGGGTTAGTGATACGAGGTGTTAAGTACCTTAACGGATGTTATGAACACCGATGGCGTTTTCGCGAGCACCATTCCCTTGTACGATTGGTTAACCATGGTTATTGTGTTGTAAGTGTAAGCATATGATATTATTCGAGTTATATTTATATGCGTTACTATGCTAGCTTGTGGTATTGGAGATTTCTAGCTCGTATTCGAGATTATAAGCTAATTGTGTTGCTAGCATGTATGTGGTGTTTGAGTAAGTGATTGCAAGTAGGTATATTATATATGTATGTGTATAATTATTGCATTCACTAAGTGTTAGCTTACCCTCTCGTTGTTTACCTTTTTATAGGTTCGGTTGTGGACAAGGGTAAGGGCATCATCTTGGATTAAAGATCCCGTTGTTGTTAGGGAATGCTTTTGGAGATATTAGCTATTGGAGTTTGACCGAGACTTTGGTAGTTTAATCCCAAACATCATCTTGGATTCGAATTCATTTTTATCATGTCCGAAAGATTTCCCGGAATGATAGGGGATATTCTTATATGCATCTTGTTAATGTCGGTTACCAGGTGTTCACCATATGAATGATTTTTATCTCTATGTATGGGATGTATATTGAAATATGAAATCTTGTGGTCTATTATTATGATTTGATAATATATAGGTTAAACCTATAACTCACCAACATTTTCATTGACGTTTTAAGCATGTTTATTCTCAGGTGATTATTAAGAGCTTCCGTTGTTGCATACTAAAATAAGGACAAGATTTGGAGTCCATGCTTGTATAATATTATGTAAAACTGCATTCAAGAAACTTATTTTTGATGTAATATATTCTTATTGTAAACCATTATGTAATGGTCGTGTGTAAACGGTATATTTTAGATTATCATTATTTGATAATCTACGTAATGCTTTTTAAACCTTTATAGATAAAATAAAGGTTTTGGTTGTTTTAAAAATGAATGCAGTCTTTGAAAAACGTCTCATATAGAGTCAAAACCTCGCGACGAAATCAATTAATATGGAACATTTATAATCAATATGAACGGGACATTTCAGATACCAGACTCTAACAAAATTCCATTGAGTGAAGAATGCTCTGCATTACTCAGAAACTCTCTACCACCTAAGCTAGGAGATACGGGCCGATTCGTTTTCCCATGTTCAATCTACCAATCTGGAACCATCCATGCGCTAGCAGATTTAGGAGCAAGTATCAACCTAATACCCTACTCTCTCTACAAGAGATTAGAGTTAGGAGACTTGTCACCAACCAAAATGACAATCCAACTTGCCGATCATACAATTCGATATCCTAAGAGCATAGATGAGAACGTCTTGGTGAAAGTCGACAAATTCTTGTACCCTACGGATTTCGTATTAATGGATATTAAGGAAGACCTACACACACCAATAGTGTTAGGAAGACCTTTCATGAATACGACTAGGACTGTCATTGATGTGTACAATCAAACCTTGATCTTACGATCACATGGGGAGAGCGTTACCTTCAAAATTGACCAACCAACCGATCTTTCTGGATAGGCAGAGATGTTTGCTATTTCCACCAGACGGATCACTTCCGATGACGAGTCTTCACCACCAGCCAATGATATCGAGATGGGTGTCGAATCACAGTCTGTAGACGACCCAGAAATGGAAGAAGAGGATCCCAGCGAAAAAATAGAGGAAGAGGAGGAATCTGAAGAGGAAGAAGAAATGGAAGACGTAAAAGAAACTGCGACAATACCCGTTCCAAGCACTGAGCGTCATGAACAAATAATGAGGCTTGAGACGGAAGATCACGGTTTAATCATTCGCTTCAAGAAGAAGACTAATAAGGCTGAGGTTAAGGATATAGAAATTGATCCTGCAAGTATCAAAGTGGAGAATCAGAATACTGAAGAAACCCGTTCATCAGACGCATCCTCAGAAGAACAAGACACCGATGATAACGAGGAAGAGCATCATGAAGACATTCTAAATAACTCGCACTCTCCAACCGAACCAGGTCAAGGGGGGCCGGACTCTTCCTCAGATCGAATTCTGGTTATATGCACACATGCAGACATGATTACCTTCATCAATGATACCGATGAATTTGAAGACATTCTCGAAGCCATCCGAAAATCAACCATTGATTTCTCGATACGCTTAACAGAACGAATTATGGCTATCAGAGAAGAACACCACCTCTATCACAGAAGAGAAGACAATGATGTTGAAATCCTAGAAGAACGCATTCAATAATTTATCAATTCTCTTCACGATCATATCTATCATGAAGAAAGGCAACGAGAGCATAATTCAGTGGTTCGCACTATCCTTGAGACAAGATTCTATCGAGATCAGAAGATCATTTACTCTAGGGTTTATAACGCCTTAGCCGGATCTGCAATTCTGTTCTCACAAAACCAACGAGCACTACTGACTCTCATCCGGAAGCATATGGATCTTTCCACCGGACACCCGACTTATCACTATGGTTTGCAAATGATCGAGGATATTCACAGTTTTTTCGCTCTTTTGGATAGAGATAATTTCGAAAGCACACCAGACAGACTAGTGATTTACGTAACAGTTGATCACCACGCTGATCTGATTATCAAAGAGTTACGAGACGCTATTATGGAGGAAGCAAGGCGAAACAATCCGTTCTCTCATCTTGAACCAGATCGAGTCAACATTGCCACCTATGTTACAAAGCAGCTATCAGGTATCTTCCACATATCCACAGATCCTAGTTTCACATTTAAAGTTAGATGTCGGGAGATATACTCAAAGACGGTGAAATTAATACTCAGATCAGGATTGCTGTTCACTTCTTTCCAACTTCATCTCTTAACTAATATGTGCAAAGCAACAGACTCTTACTGTGGAGATCACCGTTCCGAAGACTTCGAAATTCTAAAGATACAGTTTCTGACATTGTTTGAAGACCTCCAAAATGAGCATCCCATCAGAGAAATTATCAACACCAGCACTGCTTCTATGATTGACATTCATGGGTTAACTAGCAGAGCTGTGGACCGCATTCTCATCGAACTTCAAGACTTATCAAGAGCCAAAACTGCACACTACTTATCCTTCAGAAGATCTTCAAGAGAAGTACCGGATCTGTTACCACTATTGGTCCGACACTTTCTCAGGATTTATCCACCAAGACTCACATTCCCTCGAGAAGACCAAGATCACAATCATCAGTGAGGAATCTTTGCTTTTTGAAGCATCACTATGGTCGAGCCAACGACCTTAAACAAAAGCGCTTCTTGGTAGGCAACCCTTGCAATAAAGTAGAGTAGAAGAATAAAGGACGACAAATGAGCCGATAAAGACGCAAGGATTGGAAGCCAGCCGCATCTGCTAGGGGTATTTCTTTTTTTCGCTACTAGCTCAAGATTCAAACTATGCCACATCCTAGCTTATCACTAAGTGTGGGATAACACCCAATAAAAGCACTAGAAAAGTACTCCCAAATCTCCAAGTGTGGAATACACTAGGAACATTAAGGACAATGTTCGTCTAAGTGTGGGATGTTGGTATCTTTTTATGCTTTATTATAATAACCCATTACGAAGATTCCAAGTCCTTAAGCCAAATTTCAAAATTTTTGCAAAAGAAACCCTTTTCGAAAGAGTATTTTTGAAAACCTGAAACGTTTGTCAATAAAAATAAGGCTTAAGTAAGGTGGAAATCTTGTTAGATTGAAATCTCTAATAGAGCATTGCATGACTAAGGCATTATCGACCTAAATTGATTATGGTGAGGCACCCCAAATAAGACCAGCATTCATCTTTAATGCTTCACTATTTTTCGTTGAGAGTGCCGATGTCTGTGCTCAGAATCAGAACTTGCTTTAGATCTACATCTCCAAGCAGCAAAACATGATTCGGTTGTAATCAAAACAACTAGCCATTTGTCAAATATAAACCTTCCGCACCTCCACTACTTCTACTCCACCACCACATCCACATCACTATTTCTCGAAAAATCCAGAAAATGAGATTCCTTCCAAAAACTCGATGTTATAAACCTCTCAAGTATCATGGCAAAGGTCTTGAAAAAGTTTATCGGCAAAAGTTTCTCGAGATGAAGTCTCCAAAAAAAAATTATGAATGATTTTCAAGGAGCAGAACTAAATAAGAGAAACGCCGAAGAGAACTCGACCGAAAATGATTATCAAATGAAGAAAAGTTCAAAAAGTGTTTCTCAAAATACTTCAGCACTCCTATCTATCCGAATAAAAGTCTGTATAAAGATTACATTTCCCTTTATCTCACCCCTCAAAAACAACTTCACTACCACTCCAAAATTCCTTTCCCATCATTGACAAATGACCTATAAAGCTGAGATTACTACCGTTCTCGCATTAGCAGCAAGGATTTGAGTCTTTATCAAGCCTATGACGATGGGTGCAGCATGAATGGCTATGATTGTATTCATTTCTTAGATCTATAGGCAACCCTAAACATTTGAGTGATTTGAGTGACCCGTGAAATCTAGCCTATGTCATGTAACCTCCTCGCATGCTTGCAGAGATAATTTCAATCCTAACATAGATGACCCACCTTTTCTTTTTGCTCTTATAATAAAAGCAAACTGCTTAGGCTATTAGAAAAGAAACTCCGAAAAGATTCTTAAAGAATGAGAGTTTGCTTGAGGACAAGCAAAGTCTAAGTGTGGGATATTTGATATCGGCTAAAAAGTCACGTTTTCACCCCGGTATTAAGGCCTAAAAATAAGAAAGATTCGAACTTTGTCGAAAAAATACCCACTTCGTAAGTTAGAATTGAAGAACAAGTAATTACGAAGGCGGTACAAAAAGAATCAAGAGAATCGGAGCTAAAACGAAGATTCTAGAGCAAAAACGGTGAAAGACAAGAAATCAAGTTACGATCCAGGGAATCAAGGCTGACCAGCACCAGAAATGGCCTGCCATACGGCCTGCCATACGGCTTGTCAGTATGGAGTACGGCCTGCCAAATAGCTCAGTAAACGGCTCAGCAAACGGCCCCAAGAAATGGGCTGCCAGGCAAACGGGCTGCCAAATACAGCCCATCAAACGGGCTGCCAAACGGCCAGCCAGCCGTATTTTGGCAAAATCCTAGTCTATTTAAAGGGTCTTTGTCATTCATTCCAACACACACTTCAATTCACTTCTTTCTCTCTCTTGTACAATATTAGTCATACTCTCAAGGCCTTCGACTCCGTGCGGGAAACCTAGTACCCGGAGAAGAACGCTGAAGATTGTATTAGGAGCGGTCTGGAGTCTTGAAGTTGTCACTTTTGTATTCGGAACTCGTTTAATCTACTGGTACTTCTATCCTTTATCTTATATAATGTTTTATGATATTGTTGCCATGATTAGCGAGTAGTTATCTTTAGTGTATGCTATGATGTAAGCAGTTATAATGCCGAAATAATATTATGGTTTGTGTATGCTGTCGAAAAGCTTTCTGATTATGCTTTAAACTCAATCACTTTTCCAACTAATAGAACGTAGTTATAGGCTCTGTTATTGGGAAGTCGCGAATGCCGATTCAGAGTACACTATTTGTGTCACCCCTTGGTAAGAGAAGTCTATCGGATACAACGTAAGATCGACTGAGGCACACCGGTTGTAGTAAGTCTATCGAGCTTTGGATTCCGACTGAGGACTCTTTCGTAGTGAAACATCTGACTAGACCCTTAGTACTTTGACGGTCCTAGACCATGCTAGTGTAGTCACCAAGCATATAAACTTCGTACGTGCATACTGAAGCATATCGGTTGTTGTAAGCTGTACCTCTGCTAAGTAAGGCCATGGAACCCAGTTAGTGTTGACCAGTACACTGCACCATAATGCGGTATCAAGCATTGCACCCCGCTTGAGGGATTCTTAGTTAATTAAGGAACTGTTTGTTTAGACACATAAAAGATTGGACCGTTAGGATAACCGAACGTGTTCATGGAAGTCAGCTTGACTTGGCCATGGTGTTCTTTATGGTTGAACTCTTCTTAAGGGCCTAACTATCTTTTACAAATCATTAAATGAAAGCATTGAAACGCATCACGTCTCTCGGATATGGTAAACCATGTATTCTATTATGCTTAAGAAAGTTTAGACCATTTCGGAATGTTAATACGTCACCCAACCGAGTCGCTCAATTGGATGAGCCATCTGAACGTGTATGCCTTTAGTCAGACTGCACGGGCGTCGGGGGTAAGGGACGTTGCTGTCTATTCAGAATCTTCAAGCCTAACGCAGTACCCAGTGACATGTCTTATGACAGGGGCGTTTAGGACCAGTGTAATGAATACAAGGCCTCTGCCTATTCATGAGCTAGCATTCCGTAATCTCAGCAGAATAACTGATGAAGTCATAGTATGCACTCACTTTAACCTTATCTGAATTGCAAATTTTATCGCATTTACTTTATCTGTCTTATAAATTAGAAAATCCCAAAAATAAATATTCGCTACTCCCTAACTATCTTAGGCTTAAATATAAGTTCGATTCTACTGATATCTCAAAAATACGACTCTAGGTCATACTTCCCTTACTTATAAGGAATAGTAAGATTTAGGCCCCGCTAAATATAAATTTAAAATAGTACCTTCCTCCCACGAGTGGCCGATCCTGGCAAGCCGCGGCCTGACGACACCGCGCGAATAAAAACCGTCTGTTTCGGCCATATCACAGTCATTCTTCTTTTTCATTTACCACCGGAGGAATTTATTTACTTCTACTATTACCTTTGGGTTATAGTGTTTTTAATTCTCCCGTGTCTTTATGTTGCTATACGCATCGATATACACGGTTTGTAATTTCCGTGTTGTTATCGAGTTTTGTATTTTCCCTTATATGTCGGAGCTCTTTGCCTTTTTATTCTCTTCTCGACTCTAAGTAAAGCGAGTAATGGTCCAGAATTTGTAGGTATGGAGTTTCAAATGAACCTAATGTTCTAATCAGAAAGGAACGTAATATCATGATTTGATTTGTTAAATTACTAGGATTACTGAGGATAGAACTTCAAGAATATATTTTCTTGATATGTTCAGAGGTTAAGTAGAATGTAAGAGTCGTGTAACATGGCGAATGATGATTATAAAGTCTATGAATCATCATCTTTCATTAAAAATTTAGCATGACTTACTGTAATATAATCACGTTGGTCTGACGTCATTATATTATACAAACTCATGCTTCAATTCCCAACACTTCTTCAAAACATTTATAATTTAAACTTGAATTTTACAGAATATAGAAACTAAAACAGTTTTTTTTATGATATAATACAGATAGCATGAAGAGGTATATAATTTCGGACGAGAATATTTATGAAAATATCTTCAGAAATATCGAAGAAATTTATGATGATATTTTGGAATTTCGAAGTTCGAAAGTTGATGAAGAAAAATTTTCCGCAAGCTTTTAACATGACTTCGGAGAAAGATATTCTCTAAAGATTTCATCGGATCCAGAATTACCTGGATTCTTTGAATATAGGGTTTGGTCCTTGTATTTGTCCTTGGTCTCCTTCATGGTTAGCTCAATCAGTTTTTTAGTTCCAAATCTGAGCTTTTCCAATACGTCATTCTTTATCATCAAACTTTTGGCCATTAAGACCATCTATAGCTTTTGCTTCTTCGTCGACATTCTCAAGGTTAACGAATCTGAATCATTGATTATCAATCCGAGATGGTTTCAAGAAATTTTATTTTTAGATGATTAAACGCTGATTGTAATCGTCAACGAATCTAATGGTTGACGAATAGGAGTTGTTGATTTCAAAAGTAATGAATGATAATTTTGGTGGTTTGATGTGATAATTCATCATAAAATACGAATGAATATAATTCATGAATGTTGTGATCTTTAGGAAGATAACACCTGCTAAAGCTTTACTTGGATTCTGATATATCAAAATCAGAATATGTAATTGAAAATGGTTGTTCTTTAGTGAACGGATACATATATCTTGTGATTGTAAGTAGTATATTTACTTACTACTGAATCAGAATTGAAGAATGTACAATGTAACATACTAGCCTTTAAGAGCCCGTGCGTTGCACGGCGGCTCTATAATATAGTATTCATAAATGTTCGTATTGAGACCGATCAGGTGTATCATACAATTACAAGATATCGGTTTTAGAATCAACGTAAAATTCCTGTACATTTACAGTTGATCGAAATAAACTATTACACTATCTATATAAATGTACAATTTACGAAACAAATTGCGTCAACCCAACCAAGCTATTTCGGAGACTACACACTCATTTTCTTAAGATAAGTTAAGATCTCTTCTTCAATATAATGAACCTTCTTTTTTTTCTTAAGAATGAAATAAAGGATCTTTTTGGAAGACAAGGAATATTTGATTCCGAAGTAACACATAAGAAACTTCCAAATAATGGAATGAATCCATGGAAAAACTGGCTAAGAGGTCATTATCAATACGATTTATCGCAGATTACATGGTCTAGATTAGTCCCACAAAAATGGAGAAATGGACTAAATCAATGCCATACATCTCAATTAAATAAATGGTATTCCTATGAAAAAGACCAATTATTTGATTAAAAAAAAAATAACTTCTATTCAAGCTGTTTATGTACCTGCAGATGATTTGACCGACCCTGCTCCTGCTACGACATTTGCACATTTAGATGCTACTACCGTACTATCAAGAGGATTAGCCGCCAAAGGTATCTATCCAGCAGTAGATCCTTTAGATTCAACGTCAACTATGCTACAACCCCGAATTGTTGGTGAAGACCATTATGACACTGCACAAGAGGTTAAACAAACTTTACAACGTTACAAAGAACTTATCTTACATGCCCTTTTTCCATTCTTGGAGCCTCTCAAAAAGGACAACATGAAGGAAAAAGTCAAGTCTCTGATCATCACTTGATTTAAAATCAATCTTCCCTTTGACCTAATAATTAACAACCAACAGATTTAGTAATTCAATTCTAATTTTGATGATAATTTAAACAGAAATATGTTATCAGGAACCAACTTTTGGGTGTACATCGCGTAAGCAAGATTTGCAGTTGCAATTATTAAGACAAACAGGGCAACACTCAATAAACATATCCTCTGTCACGTTAGGGTACCTGCAAACAAACAAAAGAATTAGCATTATTTAATACAAAGTACTTTTAAACATATTATTATAGTTATGTTCAAAAGATTTACTACATAGGTGACTAATTAAAAATTAAAGCATATGAATTATAACAATAAATCAACCAATTGTAAAGGGAGCATTCAAGTGATTGAAAAAACATATACCATGTTGTCATGAAATGCATTTCAAAGAGATTGACTCAGATTTAAACAAAAACTAACAGATATGGAGTGCAATCACTTGCTGTATGAAATTTAATTGGTTTTTTCGAATTCAATAATCTAATAGCTTCAAATCTAAATTCTTAATAACAAATAGTAATCAAAGTTGCCATATTGTACCAATGCATAATGTTTACACTTCACATATATCATGAAATATGAAATCCTTCAGCATTCCATTAGTGAACTGATTAATTTGGGTACAAGTTGGGTCAAGTTAAATGAATTTAATTTGGGCTACGTTTTGTCATATGTGAAACTAAATAAATTAACTTTATAAATAAACATTTAAATTGATCCAGTATGTCAAAAATCACCCAAAGTGTGTACTTATATACATAGAGGATTACCCATTTTGACTCGGTTACCTTAACCCACATTTGACTGCATTAGTAGAACCAGATAACTACAGCAAAAGAAAGTATGTAAAATTAGGTTTCGAGCGGCTATCTTTTATATGTATGAACCACTTGTAGTTAAACATTTCAATTTACTACCAAATAACAACCAATCAAAAACTGTAACCAAGAATTATATTGCATATCACAGTGTTGTAATTTAATTGTAGTATCCTATCATACACTTACTGGGCTAGAAGTAGCAGGAGCCACCCAGTTTTCAAATGGAATTTCAACGAATTCAGAAAGGATTGCTCAAAAATCATCCCCAATCATTGTTTCTTTCTCAATAAGTACCTCCACTATTTTGCCCATAGCTTCACGATTGTTTCTGATATGCATCAGTGTAATTTTGTATGCACTGTTTGAAAGCTTTTTAATTGATGATCAATATCTTCAGCTAGATTTTCAAAAAATTAGTTTCTAGCCATCATTCTCATTATAACATATTGACTTTGACCAGATCCGTCCATAAGTGACCATGGCCCAATTTCCGACATGCCAAATGTTACAACCATCTGCATATAATCAGTTAACTTTATAACATCTTTGACACGTTACCTTTTTATTTTTTTAAAGAATAAACTTTTGTTGCACATTAGGTATTTTGTGTCAACACAATCCGACCCATACTCAGCCGAATTTAACTCAAACGTATTTTCACCCATTACCTAACCCGCCCATTTTGCAACATAATGTTTACCTGATTGGCTAAACCAGTGATCTATTGCAGATCACCAGTTGCACCAGTAGTCACCTCTGGCTCACCAAATATTATCTCTTCAGCCGCTCGTCCACCCAGTCCACCAACGATTCGTGCAAGCAGTCGCTGTTTAGAAATCAATGTGGGGTCATCAGATGGTATAAACCAGGTCAACCCTCTTGCTTGACCACGTAGAACCAGGGTCACCTTTTGGACCGCATCATGCCCTGGTCTTAGATTTCTGCACCAGCAAACAACAAAACATCAGCCTCTATATTTAAATACTAAAATCTACATAAATATAAGAACTTGTTAAGACATAGATATATAAAATTATATAATTAGGACGTACCAGCAATTACATACCCCTGGAGCTGCTTCGCTGCCAGTCCACCATCCTCCTGCATACCCAAGGCAAGTGACGTTAGATACAACAACAACAAAAAAAAAAAAACCTCACACACACACACACACAAAATTCAACCATTTACCGAAAAGAAAACTCACTTTTTTAAATCATTTCATTCAACTGATCTAAAATAACCTCAACTGATTTCACATGAAACGGCACAGTTAGGAATAGTCAACAGTATGATTTATAGTTTTTTAACAAAAATTCATGAAAAATTGTAACCTAAATTAGTTTAAAAATTGAAAATACGGATTAAAAATCGGACATAAAACGATTCGATGCAGAACAAACATGAATCGAGATGATGAAAAAATTGGAAATTAATTAGAATTTGAAGTTGGTTACATTTGCAAACAAACCATAATCGATAACTAACCCTAATCGATGAAAAAAGGAATCTATCGCACCTGTATGTAATCGCATATGACGGAAGGCGGCGGTTGTAGTGACCCGAACTTTTCCATGTTTATATATATATTAAATGAAATTGTTATTTACATGATTAAGTGTTTCTAACATGTTAAGCAATCAAACTTATTAAGACTTGATTAATTGAAATAGGTTTCATATAGACAATTGACCACCCAAGTTGACCGGTGATTCACGAACGTTGAAACTTGTAAAAACTATACGATGACATATATATGGTTATATATATAGTTAACATGATTTTATTATAAATATGTATCTCATTAGGTATTTTAACAATGAGTTATATACATAAAAATGAGACTATTAATTTAAGAAACTCGAAAACGATATATATAACGATTATCGTTATAACAACGTCTTACTAGGTACATATGAATCATATTAAGATATTGATACACTCGGTTAATTATGTTAAATGATAAGTAAATATATTATTAAGTGTATTAACAATGAAATACATATGTAAAAATAAGACTACTAACTTAATGATTTCGAAACGAGACATATATGTAACGATTATCGTTGTAACGACCTTTAACTGTATATATATCATACTAAGATATATTATATATCATAATATCATGATAATATAACAATTTAACATCTCATTTGTTATAATAAACAATGGGTTAACAACATTCAACAAAATCGTTAACCTAAAGGTTTCAAAACAACATTTACATGTAACGACTAACGATGACTTAACGACTCAGTTAAAATGTATATACATGTAGTGTTTTAATATGTATTCTTACACTTTTGAAAGACTTCAAGACACTTATCAAAATACTTCTACTTAACAAAAATGCTTACAATTACATCCTCGTTCAGTTTCATCAACAATTCTACTCGTATGTACCCGTATTCGTACTCGTACAATACACAGCTTTTAGATGTATGTACTATTGGTATATA
Organism: Rutidosis leptorrhynchoides; assembly: GCF_046630445.1. Lineage (NCBI taxonomy): Eukaryota > Viridiplantae > Streptophyta > Magnoliopsida > Asterales > Asteraceae > Rutidosis > Rutidosis leptorrhynchoides. The sequence continues at coordinate 336,778,147 of NC_092337.1, read as the reverse complement.
TACTCCAATGATCAGCTCTTAGCAGCCCATGTGAGTCACCTAACACATGTGGGAACCATCATTTGGAAACTAGCATGAAATATCTCATAAAATTACAAAAATATGAGTAATCATTCATGACTTATTTACATGAAAACAAAATTACATATCCTTTATATCTAATCCATACACCAACGACCAAAAACACCTACAAACACTTTAATTATTCAATTTTCTTCATCTAATTGATCTCTCTCAAGTTCTATCTTCAAGTTCTAAGTGTTCTTCATAAATTCCAAAAGTTCTAGTTTCATAAAATCAAGAATACTTCCAAGATTGCAAGTTTACTTCCAAGTTTTCTAAATTCATTCCAAGTAATCATCCAAGATCAAGAAACCTTTGTTACTTACAGTAGGTTATCTTTCTAATACAAGGTAATAATCATATTCAAACTTAAATTCAATTTCTATAACTATAACAATCTTATTTCGAGTGGAAATCTTACTTGAAATTGTTTTCGTGTCATGATTCTGCTACAAGAACTTTCAAGCCATCCAAGGATCCTTTGAAGCTAGATCTATTTTTTTCATTTCCAGTAGGTTTATCCAAGGAACTTGAGGTAGTAATGATGTTCATAACATCATTCGATTCAAACATATAAAGCTATCTTATTCGAAGGTTTAAACTTGTAATCACTAGAACATAGTTTAGTTAATTCTAAACTTGTTCTCAAATAAAAGTTAATCCTTATAACTTGACTTTTAAAATCAACTAAACACATGTTCTATATCTATATGATATGCTAACTTAATGATTTAAAACCTGGAAACACGAAAAACACCGTAAAACCGGATTTACGCCGTCGTAGTAACACCGCGGGCTGTTTTGGGTTAGTTAATTAAAAACTATGATAAACTTTGATTTAAAAGTTGTTATTCTGGGAAAATGATTTTTATTATGAACATGAAACTATATCCAAAAATTATGGTTAAACTCAAAGTGGAAGTATGTTTTTTAAAATGGTCATCTAGACGTCGTTCTTTCGACTGAAATGACTACCTTTACAAAAACGACTTGTAACTTATTTTTCCGACTATAAACCTATATTTTTTCTGTTTAGATTCATAAAATAGAGTTCAATATAAAACCATAGCAATTTTATTCACTCAAAACGGATTTAAAATGAAGAAGTTATGGGTAAAACAAGATTGGATAATTTTTCTCATTTTAGCTACGTGAAAATTGGTAACAAATCTATTCCAACCATAACTTAATCAACTTGTATTGTATATTATGTAATCTTGAGATACCATAGACACGTATACAATGTTTCAACCTATCATGTCGACACATCTATATATATTTCGGAACAACCATAGACACTCTATATGTGAATGTTGGAGTTAGCTATACAGGGTTGAGGTTGATTCCAAAATATATATAGTTTAAGTTGTGATCAATACTGAGATACGTATACACTGGGTCGTGGATTGATTCAAGATAATATTTATCGATTTATTTCTGTACATCTAACTGTGGACAACTAGTTGCAGGTTACTAACGAGGACAACTGACTTAATAAACTTAAAACATCAAAATATATTAAAAGTGTTGTAAATATATTTTGAACTTACTTTGATATATATGTATATATTGTTATAGGTTCGTGAATCAACCAGTGGCCAAGTCTTAATTCCCGACGAAGTAAAAATCTGTGAAAGTGAGTTATAGTCCCACTTTTAAAATCTAATATTTTTGGGATGAGAATACATGCAGGTTTTATAAATGATTTACAAAATAGACACAAGTACGTGAAACTACATTCTATGGTTGAATTATCGAAATCGAATATGCCCCTTTTTATTAAGTCTGGTAATCTAATAATTAGGGAACAGACACCCTAATTGACGCGAATCCTAAAGATAGATCTATTGGGCCTAACAAACCCCATCCAAAGTACCGGATGCTTTAGTACTTCGAAATTTATATCATATCCAAAGGGTGTCCCGGAATGATGGGGATATTCTTATATATGCATCTTGTTAATGTCGGTTACCAGGTGTTCACCATATGAATGATTTTTATCTCTATGTATGGGATGTGGATTGAAATATGAAATCTTGTGGTCTATTGTTACGATTTGATATATATAGGTTAAACCTATAACTCACCAACATTTTTGTTGACGTTTAAAGCATGTTTATTCTCAGGTGAATACTAAGAGCTTCCGCTGTTGCATACTAAAATAAGGACAAGATTTGGAGTCCATGTTTGTATGATATTGTGTAAAAACTGCATTCAAGAAACTGATTTTGATGTAACATATTTGTATTGTAAACCATTATGTAATGGTCGTGTGTAAACAGGATATTTTAGATTATCATTATTTGATAATGTACGTAAAGCTTTTTAAACCTTTATTTATGAAATAAAGGTTATGGTTTGTTTTAAAAATGAATGCAGTCTTTGAAAAACGTCTCATATAGAGGTCAAAACCTCGCAACGAAATCAATTAATATGGAACGTTTTTAATCAATAAGAACGGGACATTTCAGTTGGTATCCGAGCGTTGGTCTTAGAGAACCAGAAATTTTCATTAGTGTGTCTTATCGAGTTTGTTAGGATGCATTAGTGAGTCTGGACTTCGACCGTGTTTTCTTTAAAAATGATTGCTTAACATTTTTGTTGGAAACTATATATTATTAACATGTATATATTATGTGATATATTAATCTCTTAACATGTTTGATATTGTCTGATAGATGTCTACCTCTAGCACAAATCCCATTGACTCACCTAATAATAACGAAGAGTCGAATATATATTTGACTGATTCACAAGTTCCCGAAGAAGAACCGAAAGAAGAATCAGAACCGGAAGAAGAATCAGAACCGGAAGAGGAGGAACCGGAGGAGGAAATAGAACCGGTGGGGGAAATAATAAAACGGTTAAGTAAAATAAAATCCTCAACCAACCGACCAAGTTTAATTATGGTCAATGGTGTTTCCGCCAAGGAAGCAAAATATTGGGAGGATTACCAATTCTCCGATGAATCGGATTCCGACGAGAATTCCGATGATGTTATAGAAATTACCCCAACTGAATTTAAAAAGGCAAAAGAAAATAATAAGGGAAAGGGCATAAAAATAGAGAAATCTAATTCCAACCCCGATGAACTTTATATGTATCGTCAACCCCCGAAGCCCTTAAGTTGTAACAATGACCCGGGAACCTCTAAACCACCATGTTTTTCTAAACCGTTGTGGAAAATGACAGCTCGTATTAGGGGAACATCATATATCCCTAGAAACTTGGCAAAACGAACCAAAACCGAAGAAGAAGAAATGAGCGAGTTGGAATAAGATAGTTGTATTCGTGTGGTGTAATATATGTAATATAGTGTGCTTATGCTTTATGATATATGTAAAAATTGCTTGTATTAATAAGTATTTTTTTTTTATGAATCTAACTCTTGTCTATTTTACAGTATAAAAACACAAAATGGATAGACAACCCAATATTTTAAGAGACCTACCCGGAGACATGATTGATGAAATCTTGTCTAGAGTCGGTCAGAATTCTTCGGCACAACTATTTACGGCGAAATCAGTTTGTAAGACATTCGAAGAACGTTCCAAGAATGCCTTGGTTTATAAGAGACTTTCGTTTGAAAGATGGGGGATATCACATTGGGAAACCCATAAGTTACGATGTGTTTACTTTGACGCATATATTGCGGAGAACCTAAATGCTATTTTACGCAACGGGTTAAGAAATTATTTTGACTCAATGTATCCGAATATAGGACTTCATGATTTAGAAAAAGCGGCTAACATGCAACATAAAGAAGCATGCTATGCTTACGGGTTAGTAATGTTCGCTTCTCACCAAAGTGAGAAAAAGAACATCGGGCTACAACTATTAAACAAAACGTTCCCACAAGTGACAGAGTCGGTAATTGGGGTAAGAAATGAGGTTTTTAGGTTATTACGAGACTGTTGGTCATTACGTAACCCTCGTCCCTTTGACGACGTTACAACACGCTATCTTATCAACGGCCATAACGGTTATGTTCTACAAGACCAAGGATGGGAAGTAGTCCTAGTAAAACCAGAATGCATGACTTGTTTCTGGACGTATGAATTACGTGTCTTTATTGCCTTTGCTGAACGACTTGTGTACTAGCTAGAATTATCTTCACAACTATCTTGTATCAAAGTTATTGTGTGCTATATTTCATGCTTTATGTAAAATAAGCGGTATTGTAAGTTTGTAAAATATTGTATAAAAGTTTGAACGCGAAATATTATTATAATCAGTTTTTCATATAGAATTGTAGTAGTTGAATTGTATATTAGCTACTAAGTATGAACTTAACGGGTAGGTACTACCCGAATTTAAACTTATAAAACGCTAATATGAAGAAAAAGCTTTTATAAATGAGTTCATATTATGCTACGAAATACTATTAACTACTCTTAATATTCTGTATGATTAACTTGTTCCATTTGACTATTTTGAAGGAAATGGCACCGACTACTCGACACACCGTGAATATGAATGAAGAGGAATTCCGTACTTTTCTAGCTTCAAACATAGCCGCAGTACAGGCTGCGCTACATACCAACAATAACCTTGGATCTAGCAGTACAGGAAATCGTGTAGGATGCACCTACAAAGAATTCACTGCCTGCAAACCTTTGAAATTTGATGGAACCGAAGGACCGATCGGATTGAAACGGTGGACCGAGAAGGTCGAATCAGTGTTTGCCATAAGTAAGTGTACTAAAGAGGACAAAGTGAAGTACGCTACGCATACCTTCACAGGTTCTGCGTTAACATGGTGGAATACCTATCTAGAGCAAGTGGGACAAGATGATGCGTACGCACTACCGTGGTCAGCATTCAAGCACTTGATGTACGAGAAGTACCGTCCCAGAACCGAGGTCAATAAGCTCAAGACAGAACTTAGAGGGTTACGAACCCAAGGATTTGATATTACCACGTACGAAAGACGATTCACAGAATTGTGCCTATTGTGTCCGGGAGCGTTCGAAGATGAGGAAGAGAAGATCGACGCGTTTGTGAAAGGATTACCGGAAAGAATCCAAGAAGATATAATTTCACACGAGCCCGCCTCCATACAACAGGCATGTAGAATGGCTCACAAACTAGTGAACCAGATTGAAGAAAGAATTAAAGAACAGACTGCTGAAGAGGCCAATGTGAAGCAAGTCAAAAGAAAGTGGGAGGAAAACGGTGATAAGAATCACCAATACAACATCTACAGCAATTACAATAATAATCGCAACAATTATCCCAACAATCGCAACATCAATCGCAACTACAACAAACGGCCCAACAACAACAACAACAACAACTACTACTACAACAATCATTCCAACAACAATAATAACCGCAACAACAACAACAACAATCAGAAGCAACTATGCCAAAGGTGTGAAAAGCATCACTCGGGGTTCTGTACCAAATTTTGCAACAAGTGTAAAAGAAATCGTCATAGCGCGGCGAAGTGTGAGGTCTACGGACCAGGAGTTAACAGAACGAAAGGAACAAATGGTGTCGAAACGAGTAATGGCGGAGCAAGTAGTGTCGGAGCAAGTTATGCCAATGTAGTTTGTTATAAATATGGAAAATCGGGCCACATTATTAGAAATTGCCCGAACCAGGAGAACACGAATGGACAAGGCCGCGGAAGAGTTTTCAATATTAATGCGGCAGAGGCACAGGAAGACCCGGAGCTTGTTACAGGTACGTTTCTTATTGACAATAAATCTGCTTACGTTTTATTTGATTCGGGTGCGGATAGAAGCTATATGAGTAGAGATTTTTGTGCTAAATTAAGTTGTCCATTGACGCCGTTGGATAGTAAATTTTTACTCGAATTAGCAAACGGTAAATTAATTTCAGCAGATAATATATGCCGGAATCGAGAAATTAAACTGGGTAGCGAAATATTTAAGATTGATTTGATACCAGTAGAGTTAGGGAGTTTTGATGTAATAGTTGGCATGGACGGGCTGAAGAAGGTGAAAGCAGAGATCGTATGTTATAAAAATGCAATTCGAATTGTACGAGAAGAAGGAGAACCCTTAATGGTGTACGGAGAAAAGGGCAACATGAAGCTACATCTTATTAGTAATTTGAAGGCACAAAAACTAATAAGAAAAGGTTGCTATGCTGTTCTAGCACAAGTCAAGAAAGTACAAACTGAAGAAAAGAGCATCAATGATGTTCCCGTCGCAAAAGAATTTCCCGATGTATTTCCGAAAGAATTACCTGGACTACCTCCACATCGATCTGTTGAATTTTAAATAGATCTTGTACCAGGAGCTGCACCAATAGCTCGTGCTCCTTATAGACTCGCACCCAGCGAGATGAAAGAACTGCAAAGCCAACTGCAAGAACTATTAGAACGTGGTTTCATTCGACCAAGCACATCACCATGGGGAGCTCCTGTTTTGTTTGTCAAGAAGAAGGATGGTACATTTAGGTTGTGTATTGACTACAGAGAGTTGAACAAACTTACCATCAAAAACCGTTATCCACTGCCGAGAATTGACGACTTATTTGATCAACTACAAGGCTCGTCGGTTTATTCGAAGATCGATTTACGTTCTGGATATCATCAAATGCGAGTAAAGGAGGATGATATTCCAAAAACTGCTTTTAGGACGCGTTATGGTCATTACGAGTTTATGGTTATGCCGTTTGGATTGACTAACGCACCAGCTGTGTTCATGGACCTTATGAACCGAGTGTGTGGGCCATATCTTGACAAGTTTGTCATTGTTTTCATCGATGACATACTTATTTACTCAAAGAATGATCAAGAGCACGAAGAACATTTGAGAAAAGTGCTAGAAGTATTGAGGAAAGAAAAACTGTACGCTAAGTTTTCAAAGTGTGCATTTTGGTTGGAAGAAGTTCAATTCCTCGGTCACATAGTGAACAAAGAAGGTATCCAGGTGGACCCGGCAAAGATCGAAACCGTTGAAAAGTGGGAAACCCCAAAAACTCCGAAGCATATACGTCAATTTTTAGGATTGGCTGGTTACTACAGAAGATTCATCCAAGATTTCTCCAAAATAGCAAAACCCTTGACTGCATTAATGCATAAAGGGAAGAAATTTGAATGGAAGGATGAACAAGAGAAGGCGTTTCAATTATTGAAGAAAAAGCTAACTACGGCACCTATATTGTCATTGCCTGAAGGGAATGATGATTTTGTGATTTATTGTGACGCATCAAAGCAAGGTCTCGGTTGTGTATTAATGCAACAGACGAAGGTGATTGCTTATGTGTCTAGACAATTGAAGATTCACGAGCAAAATTATACGACGCATGATTTGGAATTAGGCGCGGTTGTTTTTGAATTAAAGACTTGGAGGCACTACTTATATGGGGTCAAAAGTATTATATATACCGACCACAAAAGTCTTCAACACATATTTAATCAGAAACAACTGAATATGAGGCAGCGTAGGTGGATTGAATTGTTGAATGATTACGACTTTGAGATTCGTTACCACCCGGGGAAGGCCAATGTGGTAGCCGACGCCTTGAGCAGAAAGGACAGAGAACCCATTCGAGTAAAATCTATGAATATAATGATTCACACTAACCTTACTACTCAAATAAAGGAGGCGCAACAAGGAGTTTTAAAAGAGGAAAATTTAAAGGATGAAATACCCAAAGGATCGGAGAAGCATCTTAATATTTGGGAAGACGGAACCCGGTATAGGGTTGAAAGAATTTGGGTACCAAAATTTGGAGATATGAGAGAAATGGTACTTAGAGAAGCTCATAAAACCAGATACTCAATACATCCTGGAACGGGGAAGATGTACAAGGATCTTAAGAAACATTTTTGGTGGCCAGGTATGAAAGCCGATATTGCTAAATATGTAGGAGAATGTTTGACGTGTTCTAAGGTCAAAGCTGAACATCAGAAACCATCAGGTCTACTACAACAACCTGAAATCCCGGAATGGAAATGGGAAAACATTACCATGGATTTCATTACTAAATTGCCAAGGACTGCAAGTGGTTATGATACTATTTGGGTAATAGTTGATCATCTCACCAAGTCAGCACACTTTCTGCCAATAAGAGAAGATGACAAGATGGAGAAGTTAGCACGACTGTATTTGAAGGAAGTCGTCTCCAGACATGGAATACCAATCTCTATTATCTCTGATAGGGATGGCAGATTTATTTCAAGATTCTGGCAGACATTACAGCAAGCATTGGGAACTCGTCTAGACATGAGTACTGCCTATCATCCACAAACTGATGGGCAGAGTGAAAGGACGATACAAACGCTTGAAGACATGCTACGAGCTTGTGTTTCAGAAACAGTTGGGATCGACATCTACCGTTAGCAGAATTTTCCTACAACAACAGCTACCATTCAAGCATTGAGATGGCGCCGTTTGAAGCACTTTATGGTAGAAAGTGCAGGTCTCCGATTTGTTGGAGTGAAGTGGGGGATAGACAGATTACGGGTCCGGAGATAATACAAGAAACTACCGAGAAAATCATCCAAATTCAACAAAGATTGAAAACCGCCCAGAGTCGACAAAAGAGATACGCGGACAGTAAAAGAAAAGATATAGAGTTTGAAATTGGAGAAATGGTCATGCTTAAGGTTTCACCTTGGAAAGGCGTTGTTCGATTTGGTAAACGGGGGAAACTAAATCCAAGGTACATTGGACCATTCAAGATTATAGATCGTGTCGGACCAGTAGCTTACCAACTGGAGCTACCTCAACAACTCGCGGCTGTACATAACACTTTCCACGTCTCAAATTTGAAGAAATGTTTTGCTAAAGAAGATCTCACTATTCCGTTGGACGAAATCCAAATCAATGAAAAACTTCAATTCATTGAAGAACCCGTCGAAATAATGGATCGTGAGATTAAGAGACTTAAACAAAACAAGATACCGATTGTTAAGGTTCGATGGAATGCTCGTAGAGGACCCGAGTTCACCTGGGAGCGTGAAGATCAGATGAAGAAGAAATACCCGTATTTATTTCCAGAAGATACGTCAACACCTCCAACTGCTTAAAATTTCGGGACGAAATTTATTTAACGGGTAGGTATTGTAGTGACCCGAACTTTTCCATGTTTATATATATATATTAAATGAAATTGTTATTTACATGATTAAGTGTTTCTAACATGTTAAGCAATCAAACTTGTTAAGACTTGATTAATTGAAATAGGTTTCATATAGACAATTGACCACCCAAGTTGACCGGTGATTCACGAACGTTAAAACTTGTAAAAACTATACGATGACATATATATGGTTATATATATAGTTAACATGATTTTATTATAAGTATGTATCTCATTAGGTATCTTAACAATGAGTTATATACATAAAAATGAGACTATTAATTTAAGAAACTCGAAAACGATATATATAACGATTATCGTTATAACAACGTCTTACTAGGTACATATGAATCATATTAAGATATTGATACACTCGGTTAATTATGTTAAATGATAAGTAAATATATTATTAAGTGTATTAACAATGAAATACATATGTAAAAATAAGACTACTAACTTAATGATTTCGAAACGAGACATATATGTAACGATTATCGTTGTAACGATATTTAACTGTATATATATCATACTAAGATATATTATATATCATAATATCATGATAATATAACAATTTAACATCTCATTTGTTATAATAAACAATGGGTTAACAACATTCAACAAGATCGTTAACCTAAAGGTTTCAAAACAACATTTACATGTAACGACTAACGATGACTTAACGACTCAGTTAAAATGTATATACATGTAGTGTTTTAATATGTATTCATACACTTTTGAAAGACTTCAAGACACTTATCAAAATACTTCTACTTAACAAAAATGCTTACAATTACATCCTCGTTCAGTTTCATCAACAATTCTACTCGTATGCACCCGTATTCGTACTCGTACAATATACAGCTTTTAGATGTATGTACTATTGGTATATACACTCCAATGATCAGCTCTTAGCAGCCCATGTGAGTCACCTAACACATGTGGGAACCATCATTTGGCAACTAGCATGAAATATCTCATAAAATTACAAAAATACGAGTAATCATTCATGACTTATTTACATGAAAACAAAATTACATATCCTTTATATCTAATCCATACACCAACGACCAAAAACACCTACAAACACTTTCATTCTTAAATTTTCTTCATCTAATTGATCTCTCTCAAGTTCTATCTTCAAGTTCTAAGTGTTCTTCATAAATTCTAAAAGTTCTAGTTTCATAAAATCAAGAATACTTCCAAGATTGCAAGTTTACTTCGAAGTTTTCTAAATCCATTCCAAGTAATCATCCAAGATCAAGAAACCTTTGTTACTTACAGTAGGTTATATTTCTAATACAAGGTAATAATTATATTCAAACTTTAATTCAATTTCTATAACTATAACAATCTTATTTCGAGTGGAAATCTTACTTGAAATTGTTTTCGTGTCATGATTCTGCTACAAGAACTTTCAAGCCATCCAAAGATCCTTTGAAGCTAGATCTATTTTTCTCATTTCCAGTAGGTTTATCCAAGGAACTTGAGGTAGTAATGATGTTCATAACATCATTCGATTCATACATATAAAGCTATCTTATTCGAAGGTTTAAACTTGTAATCACTAGAACATAGTTTAGTTAATTCTAAACTTGTTCGCAAATAAAAGTTAATCCTTCTAACTTGGCTTTTAAAATCAACTAAACACATGTTCTATATCTATATGATATGCTAACTTAATGATTTAAAACCTGGAAACACGAAAAACACCGTAAAACCGGATTTACGCCGTCGTAGTAACACCGCGGGCTGTTTTGGGTTAGTTAATTAAAAACTATGATAAACTTTGATTTAAAAGTTGTTATTCTGGAAAAATGATTTTTATTATGAACATGAAACTATATCCAAAAATTATGGTTAAACTCAAAGTGGAAGTATGTTTTCTAAAATGGTCATCTAGACGTCGTTCTTTCGACTGAAATGACTACCTTTACAAAAACGACTTGTAACTTATTTTTCCTACTATAAACCTATCTATTTAGATTCATAAAATAGAGTTCAATATGAAACCATAGCAATTTGATTCACTCAAAACGGATTTAAAATGAAGAAGTTATGGGTAAAACAAGATTGGATAATTTTTCTCATTTTAGCTACATGAAAATTGGTAACAAATCTATTCCAACCATAACTTAATCAACTTGTATTGTATATTATGTAATCTTGAGATACCATAGACACGTATACAATGTTTCGACCTATCATGTCGACACATCTATATATATTTCGGAACAACCATAGACACTCTATATGTAAATGTTGGAGTTAGCTATACAGGGTTGAGGTTGATTCCAAAATATATATAGTTTGAGTTGTGATCAATACTGAGATACGTATACACTGGGTCGTGGATTGATTCAAGATAATATTTATCGATTTATTTCTGTACATCTAACTGTGGACAACTAGTTGTAGGTTACTAACGAGGACAGCTGACTTAATAAACTTAAAACATCAAAATATATTAAAAGTGTTGTAAATATATTTTGAACTTACCTTGATATATATGTATATATTGTTATAGGTTCGTGAATCAACCAGTGGCCAAGTCTTACTTCTCGACGAAGTAAAAATCTGTGAAAGTGAGTTATAGTCCCACTTTTAAAATCTAATATTTTTGGGATGAGAATACATGCAGGTTTTATAAATGATTTACAAAATAGACACAAGTACGTGAAACTACATTCTATGGTTGAATTATCGAAATCGAATATGCCCCTTTTTATTAAGTCTGGTAATCTAAGAATTAGGGAACAGACACCCTAATTGACGCGAATCCTAAAGATAGATCTATTGGGCCTAACAAACCCCATCCAAAGTACCGGATGCTTTAGTACTTCGAAATTTATATCATATCCGAAGGGTGTCCCGGAATGATGGGGATATTCTTATATATGCATCTTGTTAATGTCAGTTACCAGGTGTTCACCATATGAATGATTTTTATCTCTATATATGGGATGTGTATTGAAATATGAAATCTTGTGGTCTATTGTTACGATTTGATATATATAGGTTAAACCTATAATTCACCAACATTTTTGTTGACGTTTAAAGCATGTTTATTCTCAGGTGAATACTAAGAGCTTCCGCTGTTGCATACTAAAATAAGGACAAGATTTGGAGTCCATGTTTGTATGATATTGTGTAAAAACTGCATTCAAGAAACTGATTTTGATGTAACATATTTGTATTGTAAACCATTATGTAATGGTCGTGTGTAAACAGGATATTTTAGAATATCATTATTTGATAATCTACGTAAAGCTTTTTAAACCTTTATTTATGAAATAAAGGTTATGGTTTGTTTTAAAAATGAATGCAGTCTTTGAAAAACGTCTCATATAGAGGTCAAAACCTCGCAACGAAATCAATTAATATGGAACGTTTTTAATCAATAAGAATGGGACATTTCAGCGGTGCTGCCGTTAAAACGAATAACGGCGGTCGACCCGGGAATGGAGGTTGATCGAAATAACCGTCGGCGTAGTATCTGGGGTTTTTTTTCTGTAAGCGACGGTTTGGAATTGTTTCCTATTTTTTGGCTGTGATTTTTTTTTTGCCACGTGTCATTAGGTTGGTGTGGGACAGGTGTGATTAAAAAGACCAATAAGAAGATGACAAATGGCTGATTGGAGAGTGAGGGATTGGATGTGTGACAAGTGGCAAAAAGCCACACGGTTTGTAAGGGGTAGAGATTAATGTGAGATATAAATATTTCTCGGGTTTTACCTACCCGTTAAAATATTTTCACAATTAACAGTTTGTACAAAAGAATTTTTAATTACAATCTTTATGAAGATATACGTTCATATATGTATTCTTCAGGTATAATATAGATTTAATGAGTTAATATAATATTAAACTCATTTGATTTGCGGTTGGAACGAGAATAAATAATCTTCAAAACTTTAGAGATTTCATAATTGTCGCGAAATATTTTGCTAATGAAGTTATGAATCAATGCTTCATTGTTCATTGTTATTGATATACCTCGGTATATGATGTTGATGCTCGTGAAATTCTTGTGAAATTCACAAGGCACGAATAATGTTTTCTAGAAAGTTTCGAGTATATCGAAAATAGAAGTGTAAAATCAAACATGTATTTGAATAATACACATGGTTTATTATGAAATTGAGTTTATTGTGCTGAAGCAGTGATTAATGATTGTTAAGTCATTAATGAAGGATGTACATCATAGCATATTAGTGATATGAATTAACCAAGTAGTGTATATTAGTTAAGATTTACACGTAATAGCTTAGTACGAAAAGATTTATTATTGTTCCAAACCATATATATAAATATAAAGTATACATATATAATTCTTCGGGAAGAATGAGTCAATACATCTTAACTCATTATTACTAATATTTCTTGGTATCTATGGGGCGTATGATGTTGATGTTTGAGGTACTGAGTGTGATGTTGACGCGTGAGATGCAGATGTTGTTGTTGGTGAAGCTGATGCTGTTGGTGATGCTGATGGTACTGGTGGTGCTGGTTATGCTGCTGGTGCTGCTGATGCTTATAGATTTCGCACCATATTCTCCAGAGCCACTATTCGAGCGCGAAGCTCGTTGACTTCTTCTATTATTCCGGGGTGATTGGCGGTTCGAACAAGGGGATGAATAAGATCTAGAATTCTAGATATTATATACTCGTGGCGGGATATTCTGGAGAAGGGGGTGAAAATGGTGTTCCGAATTGGTTCGCCGGTAAGTGCTCCAGGTTCTTCGCCAATAGGGCAATGTGGTGGGTGAAAAGGATCACTTTCTTCACTTCTCCATTGATTGAGTCGACTACGAACCCATCCCCAATTCATCCAGAACTGATGATGGCTAATTGGTTCGTTCGTTTCGGTTACGCTGCCATTGGAGCTCGAGGAGTTCGAGGAATCCATATTATGTGTTTGGAATAGGGTTTGATATGAAATGGGAGTTGGATACTGAATGATATATTCGTCTCCTCGAATACGTATATATAGCAAAAAGATTTCCGTAATTTACGGAGAAAATTTAGGAAAAGTGGTAGACAAAGTTTACTGGGATAGATATGATAAGATATGAATTTTTCTGTACATCATCTATGCAGTATGACGTGTCGAGACTTTAATTATTAAGCAAATGATTTCCAACAAGGATTGATAGATATACTTTCAATTAAAGACTTTCAATTCGTAGTGGCCTATTCAGGTCTAGAGGCTTGAGCTATAGGATCCTTTAAATTAGTAATCCAAACCCTTCCATTCTAGAGTTTCGTAGACACCATCCGTCAAGAAAGTTCAATGATCAAAACGACGAGAAAGCAAAGATTTAAAAGTAACGAATGTTAATAATGATGAAATTATAATGTCTTTGAGATTCTTGATAACTTAATGACATTTTTCCCGGTTCGCAAACCGATGCATAAAGGCATAAGGCATATAGGTACGTGATATAATAGGGAGTTATATACGTTTGAGTATGAATAATAAAAAATATAGGAGTTTCAAAATTCATGGATAATATTTCATGTAATACATATGTAATACACAAAACCATGATAGATGACAAAGGAATGTCGGGAATTTCAGAAATCATGGTGTCGCATTTAAATGTGTTGGCGGAATTGGATAGTACTTACGAAAGTGAGCAGAATTCTTAGGTTGGCTCGGCATTCTAAGATAAGTAAAGTTTCTAAAGTATAGTGTAATATTTAACAATTAAAGGCAACAATTAAAGGCACTATGGTCAATGAAAGTTGTAGTCCTACATTGCTAAGGTACCTAATTGTATAAGGCACACATAAAATGCAATCCTGGTTCTCTACAACAACCTGCTCTGATACCAATCTCTCACACCCCCAAATAGGGCCTGGGGTATTTGTGACTAATTATATCAAATCACATTTGTATAAACGAGAACGACTCTATATGAGATATTTTATTAAGTTTTGCAGCGGAAGATAAATAGATTACATTGTATTTAGAACATTAAATGTCTTTAATTGATATGATATGTAATGAAGACTCCAAGCATAGCAAGCAATCATCATCAAAGCAGCAGATATACAGCGGAAGCAATACTTAAGTACCTCAGAATAAACATGCTTAAAAAGTCAATAAGAGGTTGAGTGAGTTCATAGGTTTATCATAAATAATGATTTCAGTAATAGATGTAGACCACAAGATTTTTATAGAAGTAGATCTCGGAGATCAAAAAGTTATGCCAGTTCGTGATATTTAGACTAAACGTTTAAAGTTTGCCCCAATGACAAGTTGTTATGTCCTTGTCGGTTTAATTTCATTATTAAGCAATACAAAGACTTAGTCAAATGTATCGGGGACGTTACTCCCGATAGGCCTACCCCCAATAATTAAGAATGCATTCAACGAGCAATTAAAAATATCACTGTAGGGACTTTGCATGACATAGCCAGGTATAGCATAGTTTAACAGTTGGTACTTGTGTCTAACGTATAAAATAGTTATAAAAGTTGCGCATGTATTCTCAGCCCAAAAATATATAAAAAGGGAGCTATGAAAACTCACGATACGATATGATAGTTTGTAGTAAATATTTGTATAATGGCACTGAACAAGTGCAGAGTTTTCCTCGGATTCACGAACCTATATCAAGTATATATATTAACACATATACTTGTAATCGAATAAGTTTATATATGTTATTTCAATTGTTATATATTTCTGTATATTTACTTTTATATATATTCTATATATAAGTATTTATTTGATAAAATAATATTAATAATGTTAATGAATAAAGAGTTGTATTATTTTGTAGTAACAATAATAATACTAGTAGTAAAAATGATAATAATTATAATAATAATATAGTTTTGATGATAGCAAAAATGATAATTTTTGTAAAAATGATAATAAAAATAATAATAGTAATAATAGTAATACTACTAATGATAATATTTAATAATAAAAATGATAATGTTAATAATAATAATAATAATACTTATGTTGACAATAATAATTATAATAGTAGTAGTTTTTAATGAAGATAATAATTTGGATAATAATACTTTAATACTCTTAATAATAATAACTATAATGATAATAATAATAATAATAACAATACTTAATGTTAATACTACTAATAATACTAGTAATAATAATTTTTGTAGTAACAATAATAATAGTAATTATAATTTTAAATTTTAATCATGTTAATAATAATACATGGTAACTTTTTATTAGTAATAATAATAATTATAATAGTTATAATACTAATAATAATAATAATAATAATTAAAATCATAATAATAATAATAATAATAATAATTGTAATGCTAATAATAATAACAATAATAATTAAAATAAAAACTTTGAAAAAGGAAACTACCTTGAAAAGCTTTTCTAAAAAAAATGCCCAAGACGGGGCTCGAACCCGCGACCTCTCGTTCGCCTGACAAACACTCAAACCATCCTTCCATTAGTTTCTTTCTGATTTGAACCCAACTGTATAATTTATAACCCGTTTATTTTTATAGTTGTTTCAACTCCTTCTTCCTCACTTGAATCTAGTCGACCAGAGTATCAAATTAACAGACTTAATAACTAATTTAAGGTTTGAATCAATTCGTAATTGAAGCATTAGTAATCGATTATGGGTGTTTGTATATGGAAAACAAAACAAAAATAAAAAAACTGCTGTTCGAAGGTTTTTTTTAAAAAAAAAGAAAATCGTTTTTCACTTTTAAGCTTGTTTTAGGACTTGGTTTCTCCACAAAATAGTTTCAAATCATGTATATAAACTAATCGTCAATCGATCAAAAATCTTTAAAACGAATTCGAATTTTACCAAGAACAAAATGTTTGACTTTTTGAAATAAAAGTTTGACTTCGAAATTGGAATTCGATAGGAAGAATTGGAACTTGAAACTTTACAGATAGTTTGCATACGGGATTCCTAACAACACTTCATTTATGGATTTTGATATGGAATTCGTTTTGAAGTTTTTGAAAAAAATGGAAGAAGAACAGAGGTGAAGAAGCTGTAAAAAAAATATATGTTCTTCAATCTCAGATGGCGAATGTTATTATAGCATTATTGTGATCGAAAAATACAAAATCTTAACCAGTAGAGGTATAAAAATATATATCACGATTGATAAAAATAATAACAAAAATCATCACCATTGAAATAAATAAATAAAAAATAGTTATGCAGATCATGATTTTAATATAAAAATATAAAAATATATAAAATCAGATTTAATAAAAAAATATAAGTTTGGTACATTGTTTTTGACTTTTCATTTTTATGTTTAATTGATATTATTATTAAATATAATAATAATAATAATAATAATAATAATAATAATAATAATAAAAATAATAATAATAATAGAATTAATAATAATAATAATAATAATAATAATAATAATAATAATAATAATATAATAATAATAATAATAATAATAATAATAATAATAATAATACTATTAATAATAATTATGTTACTAATATGTATCATTAATAATAATGATAATAATAATTATTAATAATAATGTTAATAATATTAATGATAATAATAATATTAATGAAAATATTAATAAGTTGTTTTATAATGACTATATCAATAATTATAGAATTTTTAATAATTCTAGTAATAATAATATTGATATTAATAATAATGATATTTCATTATATTAATATTAATGTTAAGTATTAATAGTAATACTGGTAATAATAATATTAGAAATGATAATAATGTTAATAATGACACTAATAATAATAATAATCATAATATTAATAATACTGATAATGATAATGATAATAAATGATAATATTGTTTTAAAACAATATTAATAATAATACTAATACGTAATTATTTACAAATAATTGTTCGTGAATCGTCGGAATTAGTCGAGGTTAAGTGAAATCATATATAGATTTTGTTTAAATTTTGTCGAAAATTTCCGGGTTGTCATACGTATTGTGACCCATTGTATACATGTCTCAGACTCAATCACAACCCATGGTATATATATTATTTTAGAATTAACCTCGACCCATTATTTGCTAACTCGAGCATTACCGCATATAGTGTCTTATGGGTTATTAAAAATAATATATATAGATGATGTCAATATGATATGTCAAAACATTGTATACGTGTCCCGATTTATCCGATGATATTTAAAGTGCGTAAAATAAATAAGAGAAATAAAATTGCGAGAATTAAAATTCCGATAAATTGCGATAAATAAAATGTAATAAGGAATTAACAGTTAGCTAGGAACAGTTAGCTAGGATTTTGTTAGCGCCGATTCTTAACAAAATTTCTCATAGTTAATTTGTTTGTTTCTAACAAATTTTATTTTTGTCCAATGTTTTCTTCATTATGCCACTTGTTGGATTCTGATAAGTCAAAATCCAAATATGAAATTGAATGAAAATGGTTACTCTGTGGTGAACGGATTCGTATATCTGTGGATGTAAGTAGGATAGTAAATGACTGTTGAATCAGATTCGAAGAATGTACAGTGTAACTTATTAATGTAAAATCTAAATATTCCTCGGGTATTACCTACCCGTTAAAATATTTTCACCATTAACAGTTTGTACAAAAGGATTTTTAATTACAATCTTTATGAAAACATATATACATATATACATATATATTTTCTTCAGATGTAATCATGAATTTAATGAGTTAATATGATATTAATCTTATTTGCTTTTCGGTTTGAGCTAGAATAAATAATCTCTAAGACTTTAGAGATTACATAATCGCCATGTTTAGTGAAGATAAATGATATAGAACGATTATGTAGAACAAAGATAATCGATGTAGAACAGATATGTAGAATACATAATCTCTAAGACTTTAGAGATTACATAATCGCCGCCTAATAGTTCTCCAATGAAGTTATGACTCAATACTTCATCGTTGATTTTTATTAGTACTCATTGGTATCTATGGTGCGTACGACGCTAATGCTCGTGGGACAGATTGTGAAGTTGAGGTTTGCGGTGTGGATGTGGTTGTTGATGGTACTGGTGTTTATGCTGATGGTGTTGCCGGTGCTGCCTGCGATGCCTGCAAGTTGTGCATCATATTCTCTAAAGTGACTATTCGAGCGCGAAGCTCGTCGACTTCTTCTATTACCCCGGGATGATTGGCGGTTCGGACGAGCGGATGAATAAGATCTAGAATTTGAGATAGTATATAATCGTGACGAGATACTCTGGAAATGAGAGAGAAAATGGTGTCTCGGACAGGTTCGCCGGTAAGTGCTTCAGGTTCTTTGCCAAGAGGGCAATGTGGTGGATGAAAGGGATAACCTTCTTCTTGTCTCCAATGATTAAGTAGACTACGAACCCATCCCCAATTCATCCAGAATAGGTGATGGCTAATTGGTTGATCCATTCCGGTTATACTGCTTTCGGAGCTCGAGTGAAACTCCATATCGGAATCTGAGGGACTTGAACTAGTGGCGAGTTCCATTCCGTACGATTGAATAAAGGATTTTTCGATATGAAATGATTTTCGGGAATTGGATGGTATTCTAATTACATCGAATATCTATATATATAGAACAAAAGATTTTGTAGATTACGGAGGAATTTACGGAATATGTCAGGCAAAGTTTACAGTAACAGATACGCTAAGATATAAGTTAGCGGATACGATAGGATATGAATTTCGTCTATACACTATGCAATCAATGCAGTAGGATGTGTCTAGACTAAGAATGATAAGCATGTAATTTTCGACAAGAAATGATAAGCAAAACTTTTTGACATGCAGATCAGGTTCAAGTCCAGACTTATTAATGTATCCTAATTACTACTAGGTCGAAGTCCAGACTCACTAATGCATCCTAACAACTACCTGTTAGACACACTAATGCAAGACCTGGTTCGCTAAGACCACTGCTCTAATACCAACTGAAATGACCCGTTCATACCGATTATAAACGGTTCACAATAGTTGATTTCATTACGAGGTATTTGACCTCTAAATGATACACTTTACAAACATTGCATTCGTTTTTAAAAGACAAACTTTCTTCACATCGAAGTTGACGGCATGCAAACCATTTCATAATATATTCAACTATAAATGATTTAATAATATACTTGATGAACTCAACGACTCAGATGCAACGTCTTTTGAAATATGCCATGAATGACTCCAAGTAATATCTCTAAAATGAGCAAATGCACTGCGAAAGATTTCTTTCAAACCTGAGAATAAACATGCTTAAAAGTGTCAACCAAAAGGTTGGTGAGTTCATAAGTTTATCATAAACAATAAAATTCATAATTTTGATAGACCACAAGATTTAAATGTGCATGGTACAAATGGGCCCGAATCCTATACCCACATGTAATGTACATGCGATTTCTTTTAAATACAGTACACATATCTCGTGTACGAAACCATTTTTCAACAATTCTTTATAACTGTACACATATCTCGTGTACAAAATATCATATACATAACCTGTGTATAAAATCATTCTCTCTATATATAACATTCACTTTGCTTTCTTTGCTTGGTAACCGGCCTTAACATTTAATGCGCATCATAAATATCCCCAAAATAAATAGAACTTTCAGTCTGTAATAAAGATATAAACCTCGAAGTACTAAACACTACGCCCACTAGCTCTTCCGTCTAGTGAACATTCTGGGTGGGGGTGTTAAACCCGGTAGCTACCTTTAGGATTCGCGTGAATTAGGGGCCATACCCGTTTCCTAATTCTTAGGTTACCAAGCTATAATAATCAGGGGAAAATATTCACATCAATTAGTGGCAATTATAACGTCCAACTAATTCAGATATAATAATCAACAGAACCTCTCGTCTGTATAATAATTTATTCGAGGAATGTTTTGCTTGTATCTATCTCGTCAAACATTTATAAAAGCATTTCATGTATTCTCAGTCCAAAAATATAGATTGCAAAAGCATTTAATAAAACAGCTATAAAAACAGCGCATGTATTCTCAGTCCCAAAAATGTAAAGAGTGAAAGGGAATCAAATGAACTCACGATACTGTATTTCGTAGTAAAAATACATATGATGTCATTGAACATGTGTAGGGTTGGCCTTGGATTCACGAACCTCATAAAGCCTTTCTTAAGAAAAAAATGGCAGATACAAGACTCGAAGCCGGATCCCTCGCATAACCGTCACCACCCCAAACCATTGGGCTGTTGCCCTTTTTCTGATTTAATACAGAACGCGTATATATATATATATATATATATATATATATATATATATATATATATATATATATATATATATATATATATATATATATATATATATATATATATATATATATATATATATATATATATATATATATATATATTCCATATGTAATTAACTCCATTTTCTTCTTCAAAAACTTAATCGACCAGAGTTCAATCCAACCACGAATCAATTATCCAAACATGTTTAGATTCTTCATTAAACATATAAGTAATCGTTGATAATACTTTATTTTAACAGAATCGAAAAAAAAAAATATAAGAGGAAAAGGACCTGCTGTATCGAAAAAATAAATATAAAAACTCAATATTTGATTCGATTTCTGGAACGTTTTTGATGTGTGCAGCGGGGTGTACGAAATAGTATTATTTTTAATACAAAATACTACAAAATATGACACAAGTTTTATTAATTTACGGATGGGATATACCTAAACCTTGCTACAACACTATAGGCAGTGTACCTAATCGTAGAGTAGTGTAGTTTTTAGTAAGTCCGGTTCGTTCCACAGGGAGCTGGTGATACTTACTATATTTTTAACTATATTTATACAAAATATATATAATTATATAAGTAGTAATATTATTATAAAAGGGGGGTTTTACCGTTTAATGACCGGTTTGTCGATTCTATATTTTAAGCGTAAAGATAAATGACGATAATTAAAGTGCGTAAAATAATGACAATAAATAAAATGACAGTAAATAAAATTGCGAGTAATAAAATGACAGTAAATAAAGATACGATGAGAAATATAATAAAAGAATTATGCTTATTTAAACTTCCGTAATCATGATGTTTGACGTTTTGATTTTAATTAATTGTTACTCGGGTTAATTGTCCTTTGTCATGGTTTATTTGATACCTATCTGGTTTTTATCCATAATAGTCCATCGGTCATAAATATAAAGTGCGAGTGTCCTCGTCAAATTACCCTTATACCCGAAGTCAAATATTCCAACTAATTAAGGATTTAAACTGTGACGCAATTATCACTTCTGTCAACAATTACACCAGTTATCACTGTATGTAATCTACCCCTGTTTTGATTAGATATGAATATTAATTTACCCACTTGATCAGTTTGAATAATCAATTACCCAACCCGAATAATTAATTAAATGATTATAATAGATTCCATATGAACGTCACTAAATAGGACAACCATAATCATTATTAATTATTAGGATAATTAATTTGAAGATAGGTTCGACAGACTCCAATGAGTTGTCACTCAATTAGACAATAACCCCCATCTATTAATAGTCAATAGTCCAATTTCCACAAGTGTCGGTCTTTTGCCCAAACCTTAATTATGGTACAAAGCCCAATTACCCAATTTTAGTAATTAGCCCAACATCATGATTACTTCGTTTTAAATAAGCATAATAATAACTTAGCTACGAGACATTAATATAAAAAGGTTGAACATAACTTACAATGATTAAAAATAGCGTAGCGTTACACGGACAGAATTTCGACTTACACACTCAAACGATCTCTATCATAAATCTTATTATTATCATAATTTAAAATTAAAATTAAGATTATTGTTATATCTTATTAAGTTAACATTATGATAGAGATATAGAATATAGATATTGATAATTGATATTGATAAATAAGAAAAAGATAGAAAAAGGTGTGTTTTTACATTACGATTACAAAGCCTTTTATAGGCGAATTTAGAAATTGAATTTTCACTTATGACCCCTGAACTATGCTCAATTAACAACTTTTTATTATTTAATATTATTCTTATTATGAATTATTTAAATATTATATTTTATTCTTGTGCATAGTTGACTCGTAATTTTTACACCGTTGCGTCGAGCGTTGAGAGTTGACTCTGGTCCCGGTTCCGGATTTTCGAACGTCCTTGCGTACAATTTTATATTTTGTACTTTACGTTTTGTAACTTGTACTCTTGTCATTTTTAGACGTTCCTCATCAATAATTTGAACCTTTTTGATTGTATCTTGTACTTTTGAGCTTTTTGGACCTTTGTGTCTTCAATTCGCCGTTTTCGCCTTTTGTCTTCGCACTTATTTAAAATAAACGAATATTACTTGAAAATGGAACAATTACAACTAAAATCTTGTCTTTCTTGGGGGATTTTGCTATGAAATATATGTTCCTTTTTAGCCTTATCAATATCCCCACACTTGAGCGTTGCTTGTCCTCAAGCAATACAGTCTTGAAATAATATAATACATCACACGAATCACTTCTTTATTCTTCACACTTTGTACATCAGTGATTTTGATAGAGCGGTATAAACAATGATAGTAACGATATGGTTAAAGGTGGGTGTGTCATCCACAGTTGCCTTGGGTTTAGGACAACGACACTTGCAATCAAATAGCCGATTTACTTTTGGTTTCCAAAGCAAAGTGCACATTTGAAAGGCGGTTTACAGTCCCACATGAATATAAAAATTTAGATCCTTTAAGGAAATTGGATCTTTATGAAAACATTTGATCTTTTGAAAATTCAAGCTAGATTTTACCCTAGACAAGTTTTCTGATTTGATCCATCATCGGTGTTGCAAAATATATTTGTGGATCAATATTTTGGCTAAAACTTTTAGGTTCGTGTAATCCACTGCTATCCCGGTATCGGAAAGTACACATCCAGTTTACTTGTTCCGTATATTATCTTTCGGTAAACTACCGTCCGGTTGTAAAGGAAAGCGATGAACAAGAAACTGTTAAGGCAATGTCCCGTGACATGCAGATGATTATGGTCTTTTAACGTGTCGGATGCTAGAACTATCCTTGGTAGGAGCGATAGTAAAGATCATCCTACGATTTTTCGGTCTGGCACAAGGTCCTGTCTCCGACCATGCTATGCAACCACCGTTCTTACGGTTGACACCCGATTTGGTTCAGGTGACCTAATGAATTCCAGGTGAATTCCTAGGATTTTACGTTCAATGGTAATGAACGCATTGAAAATGGGTTTTCAGAAAACAAATCGGTTTGTATTTTTGATCAAAATATTTTCTCGTTCAAGCTCGAGTTTAGATATCATTGAATTCCATGAGTTTGAATTCTCAATCTTTAAGGTCAATCTCAAGGATTGAGTAATATCAGTCTTAAAAGCTGATTTTTAATCTTTAAGGAGATTATCCTTTCTGGGGATCTGATTCATTAGTCTTATCAAGCTAATTTGCACGGTGCCTCCCCATTGTACGAGATAAATCCTTCTCATGGTTAGGATAAATCTGACCACTTGGCGACCCTGTTTGATGCTGAGGTCCGTGGATTTCCTGCTGATTTTAGAGATGACTTTTCTAGATTTTTCGTCAACCTACAGCTGGTCTGGACGACAACTTCTTGACCTAAATCAAGAAGCGCGTGTCTTTTTCGGAAGACTTTACTTCCTTTTAATGATGGAATTGATTCATCGTGTAGATCCATCTTTCTTTCAAATATATTACAGTAAACCGGGTAAAACTGATTAGTATCATCCAAAACAAAAGTACCTGCAATAATCTTGTACAAAGATATGTGATAGATAATTTTTAATTGAATAACTTGGTACATTCTCCCCACACTTAGTTTCTTTCTTTGCCTTTTTATTCTCCTTTATTCCATTTTAAATGAATTCAAGCATTTTAGGTTGTTTCTCAATTTATGTCCTTTCCGAGGTAACGATAATTTCGGCATTAACACCTAGTTTTATCGTTCATAAATATGTATAAACATGATTTTGAATTCATTTAGTTAAAAAATTTTAAAATTTTCATAATATTTAGAAAATAAGCCAAGTATAAACCCGAGAGAATTTATAACCCTTCCCCACACTTGAGATCATGCAATGCCCTCATTTGCATGAAATCAGACTATAATTATTAATTCATGAGGGTGATTAGTGTAGAAAAGTGATTAAAAATACCCAGTTTGTAATTACAAAGCTCGTCGAATGATAGATGGCGCGCCTCATCGTTCATTCCTTCATTTATTATATCACATTTGTTGTTTTGCATCTTGTCGTCAAAATCAGTACCTTTTGTTGAACTTAATGTTAGTCTTTGAAAGTGCGTTGTTTTACCCTGTTGTTTACATGATAAAATACGAACATATATACATATTTTTAAAGTTGGGTATATTACCCCACGTTCAGAAATTTATAAAATCAAATATATTTTTTTTGGCATACTTTAAATCAATAAAATTAAAAATAATGATGAAAAAATTTTTCGCCCCGCCCTCGGGTAAAGTAATTTCGGCTCAACGGCCTAGTCTTCAACTCACGACGAATTTTAGAAATCATTTTTTTTCAACTTAATGAAATAAAGTAAATTTTTGTTTTTAAATTCACACAAAACTTAAAAAGAAAACATATTAATTTCATATAAAACCTAAAAAACAAAAAAAATTCAGAATGGGGGGAGAAAACTAGTTCTTTAGTGTCTGCTAGCGGAAAAGACCAATCGAATTCCATTCTCGGAACTACACGAGAACAGAACAACTAACTCCAAACAGCATTTTCTTTTTAGAATATTTGAATCTCCTCACACTTAGGTAGATGTGGTGTCGAAATTGTGATTAACTTCATCGTCAATTTCTCTTGGACCATAATCAACTTGCATATCTGTGACTTTTGCTTTAAGCCAGTGACCAGCTTTTTCCGTAATATCCACAAATTCAACTAGCTTCGCCTTTTCTTTAGGCGACAGATTGGATACTAACCGGTTATATAACCTAAAGTTTCCCTTACTTTTAGCATCAATAACCCGTTTAAAAAGTTTCTTCATTGAACTGTTAATAACGGGGTTATTTAATTTCGTATCAACTATGGGGTTCTTTATTATCAAGTCATCATTAGGTGTTACTTCATTTTCCCCACACTTAGGCGTTCTATTATTGTTAAGCATTACCGTTGGAGTTGGTAAAACAACATGGTTCTTACCAATCGTTTTTGTCGGTTCAACGGTTTTGGTTTGTGGATATTTAGACTTTCGAATCATAAAGGTGATCGATTTCTCATCATTACTAAGTGTCATTCTACCCTTTCTTACATCAAATAACGCCCCGGTGGACGCTAAGAATGGTCGACCTAAAATTAGAGGAACGTTTGAGTCCTCTTCTATGTCAATGACAATGAATTCAACTAGAAAGGTTAAATTACCTACTTGAACGGGTAGGTTGTCAGCAATTCCAACTGGGTGCTTAATGGTTTGATCAAAGAGTCGAACACTCATATCCGTTGGACTTAACTTACCTACACCTAATCTCTTATATAAGGAAAGAGGCATAACACTTACACTTGCACCTAAATCTGCTAGTGCATCATACATGACACAATCACTAAGTAGACAAGGAACAATAAATTCACCCGGATCACCTACCCTAGGTGGAGGATTTGGTGGAACTGTCTTCACCGGGTTTACTTCTACTGTTTTTGTTTCTTGCACTTTTTTATTCTTCTTCTTCTTCTTTCCAGAGGTATCACAAACTTTATTACCTATTACTTGCTCATACTCAACTCCTTTTCTTGGAAACGGGATGGGTGGTCTGTATGGTGCCACCACTGGCTTTACATACTCGGGTGGTGGTGGTGGTGTAACTTCTTCATTGTTACTTACATCTAAAACTTTCCCATCTTCTGGTATTGGTTTTTTAGAATTTGTTGATATCATGTTAACATTTTCATTCCGAGGATTTACTTCATTATTACTCGGTAGCTTTCCTTGTTCCCTTTCACTCATCAATCTAACAAGAGTACCTACTTGTTTTTCTAGATTCAAAATGGAAGCTTGTTGAGTTCTAAATGACTGCTCAAACCTCTCATTCGTTTGGGTTTGAGTTTCAATAAATTGTGTTTGAGATTCAACTAGCTTAAATACCACTTCTTCCAGATTTGACTTCTTCTCGTCGGTTTGTTGTGGTGGTTTATACAAGCCAGGTCTTTGTTGATTGAAAGTGTTGTTTTGAGTTGGTTGGTTATTCGGACCTTGTTGGTTATACGAGTTATTGTCGGGTCCTTTTGGATTGTAAAGAATGTTTTGATTTCGATTGAAGTTTGGCCTTGGCGGTTGATAATTATTCTGATAACTATTTTCCAGCCTTTGGTTCATGTAGACAACATTCTCACGTTGTTCCATCGTTTGTTCAATGTGACAGTCTTTCATTAAGTGTGGTCCACCGCATTGCTCACAACTGATTCGTATTGCGTGAATATCTTTATTCATCTTTTCCATTCGTCTTTCGAAAGCATCTATTTTTGCGGAAACGGAATCAAAGTCATGGCTAGAATCGGCTCTAGCCGCTTTAGATGAACGAAAAATATCTTTTTCTTGATGCCACTCATGAGAGTGGGAGGCTGTGTTATCAATAATTTTGTAAGCTTCAGTTGCGGTTTTCTTCATAATGGAACCACCAGCTGTTATGTCGATGTCTTTTCGTGTAGCAACGTTGACACCTTGGTAGAATATTTGTACTATTTGATAAGTGTCTAAACCGTGTTGAGGACATCCTCTCAACAACTTTCCAAATCTTGTCCACGCCTCATATAGAGTTTCATTTGGCTTTTGCGCGAACGTAACAATTTCTCCTTGAAGTCTCACGGCTTTGGATGCCGGAAAGAATTGTTTAAGAAATTTTTCAACTAAAACATCCCATGTGTCAATCGCCCCTTCAGGTAACGATTCTAACCAATCTTTGGCTTCTCCCTTTAAAGTCCAGGGAAACAACATGAGATAGATCTGCTCATCTTCCACTTCTCGGATTTTGAATAGTGTACAAATTCTTTTAAACGTACGAAGGTGTTCGTTAGGATCTTCATTCGGTGCACCACTGAATTGGCATTGGTTAGTTACCATGTGTAGAATTTGTCCTTTGATTTCATAATCTGGCGCATTAACTTCTGGCTTAATAATGGCGTGACCTTGGCCCGTGCGTGTGGCTCTCATTCGATCTTCCATACTTAGAGGTTCCGTTACTTCCATAATTGAATTTGTTGAATACGAATCACTAGAGGATTCTGATTTAATGGTTTGTGGCTCAGGAGGAATAATTAGTGGTTCAGGATCTTGGAATTGTCCTTGAATATGCTCCGGGTTCTTAATTGTGAAGTCGGGTTCAAAAGATGGATTATCGGAAATTTGAGTTGGAGTTCTTGTTCGACTAGATGACGATTCTAAAGAAAAATCAACGGCGACAATATTTGCTAGATGTCTTGATCGAGTTACAGGTGGTGAACGTATGAAAGGTGGTGAACGTTTTGCTCGGTGCATTCACAGAATATCCTATTAGTTATAAAAATAAGAAAAACTTATATAAGTTGTCCAATCAATAGACTTTTCTGATTTTGCCCACGTTTCGAATAGCCAAAAGATGCAGCAGAGGGGCAGGATTCGTTTGGTCTCAATATAATTGAGTACTGTTTGGCTCCAATAACCCGGTCCACGTACAAATCCAACTATTACTACGAACCAGAAAATTTTGATGTCTATCAATTTAACCACTTAAAATAAATTTTTGTAATTTTAAGAAATTTAGAGAAGAAGTAGAAAAAAATCTAAGTCCTAAAAACTAGAATGGCGAGAAATAAGAAAGAAAAAGATTGCGCGTCGAAAAAGGTCGAAAAATAAAAAGGTCGAAAAATAGGCGTCGAAAAATAAAAATAAGAAAGTAGTGCGAAATACGGCGTCGTAAAATTCTAAAGCACCTAAAACTTAATCTAAGGAATAAGCACTTAAGGGATTTTACGGCAAAGCCTAAAAATTCTAGAAGTAAAAATAACTATGGCAAAATTAAACTTAATACTAAAAGTTGCGACTATAGTCTAAAAATCTAAAGGTAATAAAACTAAAAAAAAACAATTTTTTTTATAGACAAAATCTTAAAAAATATATATTTTTTTTTAATAATTTTTTTTTTTTTTACGTTTTTTTTTTTTTTTTACGTTTTTGTTTTTTTTTTACGTTTTTTTTTTTTTTAAGTTTTTTTTTTTTTTTTTTTAAGTTTTTTTTTTTTTTTTTTTTTACGTTTTTTTTTTTAAAAACGAATTTTTTTTTCTAAAAAAAAACGTTTTTTTTTTTTACAATTTTTTTTTTTTTTTTTTTAAAAAAATGATTTTTTTTACAAATTAATACTTTTTTTTTATAATTATTATTTTTTTTTCAAAACTTTTTTTTAATTCATTTACTATTCATGAATAGTAAATGAAAAGAAATTAATTAATTTACTATTCACATGAAAGCGACATGATAGAAATTATTAATTACAATTTACATAATATACCCCTGAAGTATTTAATAAATACGACTTTTTAAAACTTTTACGATTCAAAATATATTCTAAAATATTATTATATTATTATATTCTATTTCAATATTATTATATTATTATATTCTATTTCAATATTATTATATTATTATATTTTATTTCAATATTATTATAATTAAAAATATAGCGTTTTAGCGCTCCCCGGCAGCGGCGCCAAAAACTTGATGTGTGCAGCGGGGTGTACGAAATAGTATTATTTTTAATACAAAATACTACAAAATATGACACAAGTTTTATTAATTTACGGATGGGATATACCTAAACCTTGCTACAACACTATAGGCAGTGTACCTAATCGTAGAGTAGTGTAGTTTTTAGTAAGTCCGGTTCGTTCCACAGGGAGCTGGTGATACTTACTATATTTTTAACTATATTTATACAAAATATATATAATTATATAAGTAGTAATATTATTATAAAAGAGGGGTTTTACCGTTTAATGACCGGTTTGTCGATTCTATATTTTAAGCGTAAAGATAAATGACGATAATTAAAGTGCGTAAAATAATGACAATAAATAAAATGACAGTAAATAAAATTGCGAGTAATAAAATGACAGTAAATAAAGATACGATGAGAAATATAATAAAAGAATTATGCTTATTTAAACTTCCGTAATCATGATGTTTGACGTTTTGATTTTAATTAATTGTTACTCGGGTTAATTGTCCTTTGTCATGGTTTATTTGATACCTATCTGGTTTTTATCCATAATAGTCCATCGGTCATAAATATAAAGTGCGAGTGTCCTCGTCAAATTACCCTTATACCCGAAGTCAAATATTCCAACTAATTAAGGATTTAAACTGTGACGCAGTTATCACTTCTGTCAACAATTACACCAGTTATCACTGTATGTAATCTACCCCTGTTTTGATTAGATATGAATATTAATTTACCCACTTGATCAGTTTGAATAATCAATTACCCAACCCGAATAATTAATTAAATGATTATAATAGATTCCATATGAACGTCACTAAATAGGACAACCATAATCATTATTAATTATTAGGATAATTAATTTGAAGATAGGTTCGACAGACTCCAATGAGTTGTCACTCAATTAGACAATAACCCCCATCTATTAATAGTCAATAGTCCAATTTCCACAAGTGTCGGTCTTTTGCCCAAACCTTAATTATGGTACAAAGCCCAATTACCCAATTTTAGTAATTAGCCCAACATCATGATTACTTCGTTTTAAATAAGCATAATAATAACTTAGCTACGAGACATTAATATAAAAAGGTTGAACATAACTTACAATGATTAAAAATAGCGTAGCGTTACACGGACAGAATTTCGACTTACACACTCAAACGATCTCTATCATAAATCTTATTATTATCATAATTTAAAATTAAAATTAAGATTATTGTTATATCTTATTAAGTTAACATTATGATAGAGATATAGAATATAGATATTGATAATTGATATTGATAAATAAGAAAAAGATAGAAAAAGGTGTGTTTTTACATTACGATTACAAAGCCTTTTATAGGCGAATTTAGAAATTGAATTTTCACTTATGACCCCTGAACTATGCTCAATTAACAACTTTTTATTATTTAATATTATTCTTATTATGAATTATTTAAATATTATATTTTATTCTTGTGCATAGTTGACTCGTAATTTTTACACCGTTGCGTCGAGCGTTGAGAGTTGACTCTGGTCCCGGTTCCGGATTTTCGAACGTCCTTGCGTACAATTTTATATTTTGTACTTTGCGTTTTGTAACTTGTACTCTTGTCATTTTTAGACGTTCCTCATCAATAATTTGAACCTTTTTGATTGTATCTTGTACTTTTGAGCTTTTTGGACCTTTGTGTCTTCAATTCGTCGTTTTCGCCTTTTGTCTTCGCACTTATTTAAAATAAACGAATATTACTTGAAAATGGAACAATTACAACTAAAATCTTGTCTTTCTTGGGGGATTTTGCTATGAAATATATGTTCCTTTTTAGCCTTATCAGTTTTAACCAAAGATTATAACACCAAACATGTTTCAAATCACCTCTAGAAAGTTTCTGGATCATTAATTGAACATAAAACATCACATTGAATTCGAATTTTCTCAAGAACGATTCGGTTGACTTTTATTTCAAAAACTTTGACCTCCAAATTCAGATTAATTAAGAAAAATTGGAAGATGAACATTTGCAGGTAGTTTACATAATCAATTCCTAATAAAACTGCAATATTACATTTTAAAATTATTTTCGAATTCGATGTTTTTGAAAAAATGGATGAAGAACAGAGGAGAAAGAAGATGCAACATATATTTTCTGTTTAATTTCGATTAGTTGAGCTAGTTAAATTGATAAGTGATAGTGGTGATGAAAGAATTGAGTGAGTTAACTAAAATCACTGAATAATGTGATTGTTTTATAGTCAAATTAGTCGACACATAAATTTTCGATCAGTAATTAAATAAATAAGTCCAATTGCAAATTTCAAACCAAATGGTACGAATGATTTTGATGTTTAATAAATTAGGAGACAGAAGACAAATTAATTACAGTAAGATTGCTACGTGAAACAGATTCAGATTCTAAAGTAAATCAGGAATAAAGCTCGGATGTGGATGTTAAACAGAATACGTATTTTTCTTGTATATATAGGTATATAATTGTATTATATATATAAATAGATGTACATGTATTGATATATATTTTTGTAATCGTATTTTATGTATATATATGTTTTTATATATATCTGGTTTTTATATATCCATTTATATATATATATCTGTTTATATGTATATATAATTCATAAGTTTTTGATAATTAACAAATATATTAATAATATTACTAATAATTAATAATATTACTAATAATAATAATATTATTGATAATAAACTAGCATAATAAGTGATAAATAATAATATGATAATGAAATTTTTTATCAATTTAATTAATAATAATGATAATAAAAATGATAATAATTACCTTATTAATGATTCTAATAATAGTACTAGTTATGATAATATTAATATTAATATTATTAATGATAACAATAACATTAATAATAATAATAATAATAATAATAATAATAATAATAATAATAATACAACTTAAACATATCAAATTATATATATATATATATATATATATATATATATATATATATATATATATATATATATATATAATTTATATTAAAAGTAATAATATTACTAATACAAATATTAATATTAATATTAACAATAATAATAATAATAATGAAAGTAGTGATAATAATATTAATATATCAATTATATTCAAACTTGTAATTTAATATAATACTATATTATTATTTATGTAATATTATATTATATAATGACATTTATTGAATAATTAATATTTATATATTTTATATATACTTAATAGAAACCATATATAAATTCATAATAACATATATATATATATATATATATATATATATATATATATATATATATATACAACAATTGTTCGTGAATCGTCGAGAATAGTCAAAGGTCAAATGAATCCATGAAAACAGTTCAAAAATTTTGAGACTCAACATTATAGACTTTGCTTATCGTGCCGAAATCATATAAAGATTAAGTTTAAATTTGGTCGAAAATTTTCGGGTCGTCACAGTTAACATTAAAAACTTAACGGAAGTTAGGTTGAGGTACCAACCACGAAAGTTAAACAAAGTATAGGTACCACCTATGCAAAAAAATAAGCTTAGGTGTTGTCAAGAAAATGTAAACAAATCACAGGTACCAATGGCGTAATTTTTTCTTTTAAATATTAGTTTAGAGTTGAATTGGTAAAGAAATATAACACAAAGCAAGCAAGTAATGATAAGTTTGGGCAAATGACAACAAATATCACAATTCATTTATGCATCTCAAAAAATAAAACAATTAGTCACAATAGGAAATAACACATAAAATTGTTATACACACTATATTTTAAATATACTAAATGGAGTGAGCTTCTTGGTCGTTTACTCAATGCAAAAACGGCAATAGTCTTTCACCCTTTTCACACTTCATTTTCCATTCTTCCCACCTCAACTACAACCAACTTACAAAAACTACCCCAAACTCCAGGCGGTTAAACCGTCAATTTTGTAAATTAAAATAAAAACTCCACCCACACACTTCGACAGCCCGTATCTTCCTCCTCGCCCCGAGTTAAATTTCACCGAGCACACCGTTAAACTCGAAATATTTTTACGAGCAAAACGAAACTAACTACGTTCGAAACGGACACTTTTTAAAAAACGCTAAACGCAACGACAACCTGTATCATCTCGCTCGCCGCGAGTTAAATTTTTCCGACAGCGGCATCAGATTCGAAATAATTTTATGAACAAAACGAAAATAAGCACGATCGAAACGGACACTTTTTAATAAACGCTAAACACAACGATAGCCCGTATCTTCCTCCTCTCCGCGAGTTAAATTTTTTCGTCAGGACCGTTAGCCTCGAAATACTTTTATCAACAAAACGAAACTAACTACGTTCGAACCCGACAGTTTTTAAAAAACACTAAAGACAACAAGACCTAAAACGGCGGCTAACACATGGGCTGTTTTCCCTTGTGTAAATTCATAAAGCTACGTTAAATATGAATACGCAGGCCGAAAGCCCCCGCCGCATCGCGCGGGCCGGACCGGAACTAGTTAGTTCAATTAGGGATGGCAAAAAACCCATACTCAATAGGGAAACCGAAAACCCGATATTTTTTGAGCCGGGTAAATGAGTCTAGGGTCGGATATGGGGATAGTTTTTAATTTTTTCGCGGGTTCGGGTCCGGTGATGGTTTTAGACGCAAACCCAATTACCCGGTCCATATACCCGAAAAAGACCTGAGTCCATATACCCGGCCCGTATACCCGATTACTCGGCTTGTATACCCGATTACCCGGTCTATATACCCAAAAAAAGACTTGAATACTCGTGGGATAACCTATTTACCCAATAGTTCGTAAGTTTATGAGGACCTAAATACCCATGGGGAAACCCGTTTACCAGCTAGTTAATAACTAAATGGGACCTGACAGGTTCGCGTCCGGGTTTGAGATTACCTAAACCCATCCCAGACCCAACTCGATGTCATCCCTAAGTTCGATTGTAAATAGCCTGTCAAAATTTAAAATGAATAAGATAGGTTAGTTAAAAGATTATGCACACATTAATAATGATTATGACATATAGCAACAAATATATACACCAAAATATCATAAATCTGGAGTACTACATTATTCATATGCATACACCACGACAACAATAATACAATTTCAATATTCATCTATAACATCATCTTACTAACAAATTTTAAAAGAGTTAACTATATGATATGAAAATGTGCAGCATAGTATAACATATTTGATACAAAACCTTTTGACCCATTTCCACATTCACATTTGCTGGAACAAATAACATATATATTGGAATACTATATATACCATACCATCTTCCACCATCTACAAAATTGGCAACTTCTTTGCCTCATATGAGATCACGTCACTGAAAATTTTACCATTTTTTATAATAAACATGTAAGATGAGCATAACTAAACCATATAAAAGTCAAACCTTTTGGTATCAAATGATGATGTTTGAATCTGATCATTTCTTTCCTTTACACCACATTTGACCAATAAAGATGACAACTTCATTGTAGTCTTGATGATGATGATGATGATGATGATGATGATGATGATGATGATGATGATGATGATGATGATGATGATGATGATGATGATGATGATGATGATGATGATGATGATGATGATGATGATGATGATGATGATGATGATGATGATGATGATGATGATGATGATGATGATGCACTGACATAAAAAAACACAAAACGGCTGAATGGCCGGAATCAATTGCTTTATTCAGATAATTATTCCGCATTAAAAAATGACTCCTACCAACCTGGGTTCAAGACAGCAAAGATTTCTCGCCATCACGACGATCAGCAGACATAGGATCATCAAACGCGAAAACAATACCGCTACTTACCTTTCGTTTTTTCTAGTAGCCCTATTGGTATTTTACAAGACAAATTACCAATCGACATATTATTTCACACATAAAACCAATCTACATACACATAAATTCATACATAAACCGATTGATCCAAAAATCAACGCAACTCCAAAGCATAAAAAACAGTCCAACTTGTGAAAACCTAACCATTAAACGGCAAAAAAAAAAAAATCATTGACAAGAAACTACTCACAATGCTCACTTAGCAACGCAAGTTATAAACACCCATTGCATCCATGGGTGTTTCGGGCATAGAGTGGCCACAAATAGCAGATTCAGAAGAGTTTTCTTCACTCGCAGTTCCAACAAACCCCATAACCCTTTTCGACTTAACATACCTATCAATATTTTGATTACCAACTGAAAGTGAATCCAGAGACAAACAGTGAGACCGTGGTAAAATATAAAAGTGAAAATGACCCACATTTATATGCTACAATTTAGTATTTTACGTGGAGTAATTTGTAGCATACTTCTTTGTAGAAAAAAAGTCTTTATCAACCCAACCCAGCTCGATTGTTAAAAAGATTAAACCAATTTTATTGTTATAACATGTCACTCAACCCACTTATATGTAACTATTTCAATTTATGAGTTTATGTAACCTAAACTGATGGTTCATTTTTGTGACACATTTGAAAACATAATAAATCTGAAAATTTTATATCATGTTTGAATATCAAGTAACAGCCATCCATTAGAAACCTTTCATCACCAACATCCACTATATTTTGTATGAAATGTCCACCTCATGTAACAAATAATAGGAAATAGAGAATTTAGCATAACATATAATCATTAACTTATAGAATGCCATTGAACAGAACAAAAAGGAAAAAAATAAATCGTACCAGTTTCGCCAACTGCAACACCGTCCATTGTCCTCCAACTGTGTTAATCATTTAAGTGTAACACGTGTCAATAGGGTCAAACCCGGCCAAATTACCACTCTCATCTCTTTCAGATAAATAAATTTGCTAAACACTTGATAACAAAGTAAGCGCGCGGAAAACCTATTTTAAAAACAATCGGTGTTCATATAAAGATATACTAAAGTAGTTAATAACAAACTGAACCTCTTAATATAAGTTGGAAACTATGGTTTTGCTATAAATATTAAATCATACACTAATAAAAAAAAATCATATTGTGGCCTAATTAGCTGGTATAAGTTAGCGTTCTAAAATCAAGCATATAAACTGAATAAAACAATATCGACTTCACACATCCTAGAAGGGACCTAATAACTATTTCTGATTACCCCCCTTGTATATCAAATATCCACAAACCTAGTTTACCGCATGCCAAATCATGAATCCATCTATATCCGGAAAATTACTACCATTCCCACAAGAAGTCTCATTTAAAGTTAAATTTGTTACATGACAAAAATGCCACCAATTATATACCCGATGCCACAACTTAATCATGTGTTTACACGAAATTAAGGGATGGTCAACTGTCTCCAAATCATTATCACAAATAGGATAATGAACCGAATCGAGATCAACACATTTTCTATCAATTTCCAAACAAACGTGAAGTCTTTTTAGACTTGATCTCAAAAACAAAGATACCAATTGTTCTTGGTACCAGTCTATTCCTTAAATGTCAAAAACATTTTGAAGTTTACAAAGCTGATATTTCCTTGCTCCTTTAAATAGGTTAAAAGATTTATAAGTCTTCAATTTTATTTTTGTAACTGAGAAACTAATTTGCCTACAGAGAATCTAGGGAAGCAAATTGTGTCCAATGGGCTCCACAGACCCACTTTTCTTTGTTGCTTGTGTAAGTGGTTACCTCCTATGGTTTGAACCATAGATTGACTCCGTCCTTGGTGGTTTCTGAACTACCAATTCCATGGATGATTTCATACGAAGCACAAACCAATGATGATCAATATCATATGCAAAGATGTATTTGTTTCGTATATATTATTTATAATGATTGAAATTAACATTAATGAATTTGAAAAAATTGAATATAATCAATACCCGATGTTATAAATTCTGAACAACAATGGCAAGAGATGCTCCTGCTTTAATGAATATAGATATGGAAGTCCATCTTCACATCTTCAGATCTTCAAATCACGGCAATTTTTAGAAACCTTAATTGCATAGCATCATCTAATCTTCAGATCTTTAAATCGATCAACCTGCACGAAACCTAATGCTTCGTGAACCCTAATTTCGATGTATAGTATCATCTAATCTTCAGATCTTCAACTCGATTCAACCTGCACGAAACCTAATCTTCAGAAAATTCAAATCGATTCAACCTCCACAGTACCCTAATTAGTATATTCGCAAGAATGTTTTTTTTTGGCACGAAGTCTAGAGCTTTTTTTTAAATGTCGCAACTGAAAATGTAAAGGGAATAGAGAACCCCTATTTTTTGAAAAAACACCCACTTGTTTTTTTGATTTGAGTCGTCTGATTTTTGCTAATTGTTTCTTAACTAGTTGTTTACCCTCAATTCGCGCCAGGAAGTTCGGTTTTCAATGTATTTTATTGCGTTTAGTTTAACGATGATGTCGTTGAACTGCATCTCGAGTCGAACTAAAAGGTATAACCCCTTAAAGATTTAAATGTTATTTTAAATTAACAATATAGGTTCTGCGGGTGGAGAAAAATATAAAGGAAACCAAAAAAAAAAAAAATTGTTACAACGGGTAGAGAAAAATATAAAGGAAACAATCGGTACTATTCATATTTTTTTGCCTAGTAGATATTTGATGCTGCTAATTATAAAGGAACCATCGGTACTATTCATATTTTTTGTCTAGTAGATATTTGCTGCAGGTGAAGAAAAATATAAAGGAAATTAAAAAGGAAAAAATGAGGAAAAAAAAACTGTTCCAAAAAAAAAATGCTACAGTACCGTGAATAGTACTGTTCACGTGAATAGTGACCGGTGTACAACCATTGTTGTGAAATATACAAGCGATTGATGCGTCTGAATAGTACTATTCGTAAGTTTTTGCTATTAGTATATACTTGTTGTGGAGCCCTCGCTTCGCGCTGGGGGCTCCGTTTTGAATGCGAGTTAAAAAAAAAAGTCTTTCATTTTGTGGATCTATTTTGTAAAAAAGAATTTTTTTCGACATCTAACATTGAAGGGTTGTTCCTTTTGTGAAAGTTGCTTCTTTTAGCGTTAAAGTTAGTTGATCTATTTTGTAAATAAATATTTTTCGACATCTTTTGGTAGTATTGAAGGGTTGTTCCTTTTAAGAAAGTTGCTTCTTTTATCGTTGGAGACAAAAAAAAAATGTAGCACAGTAGTGGCCTATGTGGGTCATACTGTTTGAGCGCAATGTAGAAGCCGGTAAAGCGTGGTTGGTGTTTTTGGTGTTAGTGATGGGATAAATAATAATTTATAATATAGGTATAAAGTAGGGGGTTCGATTTGTATTTTAATGAAAATTAGGGGGTTGGTTTATAAAAAAAAAAAATTGAATAGTACTATTCATAACAAATAAGACAAATTTTGTCTATTAGTTATATTGGTTCCGTTTTGAATGCGAGTTAAAAAAAAAGTCTTTCATTTTGTGGATCTATTTTGTAAAAAAGAATTTTTTTCGACATCTAACATTGAAGGGTTGTTCCTTTTGTGAAAGTTGCTTCTTTTAGCGTTAAAGTTAGTTGATCTATTTTGTAAATAAATATTTTTCGACATCTTTTGGTAGTATTGAAGGGTTGTTCCTTTTAAGAAAGTTGCTTCTTTTATCGTTGGAGACAAAAAAAAAATGTAGCACAGTAGTGGCCTATGTGGGTCATACTGTTTGAGCGCAATGTAGAAGCCGGTAAAGCGTGGTTGGTGTTTTTGGTGTTAGTGATGGGATAAATAATAATTTATAATATAGGTATAAAGTAGGGGGTTCGATTTGTATTTTAATGAAAATTAGGGGGTTGGTTTATAAAAAATAAAAAATTGAATAGTACTATTCATAACAAATAAGACAAATTTTGTCTATTAGTTATATTGGTTCCGTTTTGAATGCGAGTTAAAAAAAAAGTCTTTCATTTTGTGGATCTATTTTGTAAAAAAGAATTTTTTTCGACATCTAACATTGAAGGGTTGTTCCTTTTGTGAAAGTTGCTTCTTTTAGCGTTAAAGTTAGTTGATCTATTTTGTAAATAAATATTTTTCGACATCTTTTGGTAGTATTGAAGGGTTGTTACTTTTAAGAAAGTTGCTT
The DNA here is from genome assembly GCF_046630445.1 of Rutidosis leptorrhynchoides. NCBI lineage: Eukaryota > Viridiplantae > Streptophyta > Magnoliopsida > Asterales > Asteraceae > Rutidosis > Rutidosis leptorrhynchoides. Next base: position 336,738,245 of record NC_092337.1, on the reverse strand, counting down.
CTTTTATCGTTGGAGACAAAAAAAAAATGTAGCACAGTAGTGGCCTATGTGGATCATACTGTTTGAGCGCAATGTAGAAGCCGGTAAAGCGTGGTTGGTGTTTTTGGTGTTAGTGATGGGATAAATAATAATTTATAATATAGGTATAAAGTAGGGGGTTCGATTTGTATTTTAATGAAAATTAGGGGGTTGGTTTGTAAAAAATAAAAAATTGAATAGTACTATTCATAACAAATAAGACAAATTTTGTCTATTAGTTATATTGGTAATGAGTTAGCAGAACAAATTGAATAGAAGACTAAGATTGAAAGTTATGTTTTGTAATGACTATTATGATCTTCTTATTATGTATGGTATAGATATAGATAGATATAGATATTCGTTGAATTTGTGTCCGCGGGTGTGAACGTGTGATTAGTACCTGAAAACTTCTAAAAAGATTTTTTATTGACTTATTATGAGGTGGCAACAAAAATGTAATTTGACAATCACCGGTAAGGTTTTGGGCCATTGAGCAATCATTATTTGGGCTTCTAGCAAAGTATAACCTATTAACGATAAGGAGGTTGCTCAAGACAGATTTTGGGATATTTGAGGCCCACAAATTGAGTCTAAAGAAGTTATTTATGATGGAAAATCGCCCTAACGGTAAGGAGGTTGCTCAAGACAGATTTTGGGATATTTGAGGCACACAAATTGAGTCCAAAGAAGTTAATTTATGATGGAAAATTGGTCAAAATGCCCTTATTTTAAAAACTCTTGACAATTTGCCCTAAAATATGAAAATTGCAAAATATGCCTCTTATCCATGCTCACGCACCACGCATGATGCGGGTAAGTTGGTACGTGATACGTGTCACCAAGTGTGATGACCCGGAAATTTCCGACCAAATTTAAACTTAATCTTTATATGATTTCGACACGATAAGCAAAGTCTGTAAAGTTATGTCTCAATAATTTTGAACTGATTCCTTTATGCAAATACCCTTTGACCACTTCCGACGATTCATGAACAATTAATTATAAATAAATATGTGTGTATTAATATTAAGTGTAATATATAAACAAGATAACTATATGAACTATTTTGTTAGACATCAATGTTAGTTTGTTTTTCTATGTTATATATACATGATAATTATAATACCTTTTTTTTTTAGGAATGATGGATGATATATATATAATAGCAAAAGTAGTACTCCGTTTAAATTGATGCATAAAGATAGAAAACGGTATATTAATTAATTACTAATACATACTTCTCACCTAATGACTAATCACGTGTTGACGATTGATCCAACAAATAATTCACATAATGTACCTTTATTGTTGTCTTAATGTAGTTAGTTATTTGCATGTGACCAAACCAAAAACATATTCTCATCTTTGTATCTCAATAATTATTTCTTTAATGGATCCATCGATACAAGTTGTTACTCTCCCTATTCCTTTCTCTAATTTAAATACTTTAAGTAATGCATCATAATCTGACTTTCAAGATTTTTGTGTCTTGTAATCCACCTTTCTGTTATCCATCATCCATCATAGATATATATAAATCTCTCTCTCTCTCTATATATATATATATATATATATATATATATATATATATATATATATATATATATATATATATATATATATATATATATATATATATATATATATGAATATACATTTACTACACATACTAAATAAACAATCTTTACCATATTCATAAACAATCAATCATGAACCATCATCAAATTTTTTTTACAAATACATTTGGACTCTGTTGATAACCGATAACAACCATCATCATTATACTGTTCAAGACTGCTGCGGTTATGCTTGAAACCACCACAACCCCACCATGATTAACAATTATTTTCTGTTTACTTCTGTCTCGAACAAGCTACTGTAATTGTGTTGTATTCGGCTAGCACCCAAAAGCCAAACCACATCACCTTTGATCATCACATTCATTAACTTCATTAAACCACCACAAATACTGCTGCTGTTACTCATGCTTCTGCTCACTGATTTCATTCGAAAATCATCACAAACTTGGATCACTAAACTGCTGCACTTCTGATTCTTTTCCCCTTTCAACCATCTCAAGACAATGCACAAACCTACCGTTTAACTCCTGCTGTTGTACCTGCAATGATCAAATCAATTATTTTTCAATTATTAAACAGAATTGGATATTACTTGATTCTTTTTCAAACACAAGAACCAACAAAATGCCACACAAGAACCTGTTTATTTCCTGATACGATCACTAGTTCAAACCCTCACCAACTCCACAACCATTATCATTAAATAGATCCCAACCCGAACACCATGATTTTGTCGTTACTACTATTGGTTCTATTTCACAGGATCAACAACCTAAACCCAAAACCCAATCCAATATTACCAACGGGCACCACGTTAAACCTCTAACACCCACCACGATTTACCGTCTTCATCTTTGTTCGTTCTTATTTCTATTTAAACTACAAAATAGCTGCATCATTACCTCTGTCTAAATTCAGTCAACAACCACCATCCAAAACCCACGAAAACTACTGCAGTTCGGTCACTATTGCTCCTGTTCTCAGTTCTGTCCAACTAACCTAACCATCACCTAATCAGGTAGCTGCTACTCCCTTTTGTGATTATAAATTTTCTTTTGTTACTTCATGATTCATGTTTGATCAAAACGTAATACAAATCACCATAATCAAGAAACAATCGAAGGCCTGTTATATACTACTGTCCAAATTGAGCTGTAATGACCCGGAATTTTCCGACCAAATTATACTTATGAGATTAATATTTATATAAATTAAACCATACCAACATGATAAGCAATCCAAATTGTTGAGACTTGTGTTTTTGAAAAGAGTTTTACACAACGTTTGACCGTCCAATATGACCGATGATATCACAAACTACATAACATACGATAATTATACATCTGTGTATATATATGTATTTATATATATTTAACATGATCTAAGGATGGTTTAACATCTCATTGTGTACTAATGACAATGAGTTATAAGTATATTTTGAAACTACTAACTTAAGTTTTCAAAACGATAACTATACGTAACATTCTTTGATATATATACTTATAATCTATAATGCTTATACATGTATCGTATATATAATGTATTTAATCACTTTTTAAGGACTTAAATACATAAAACAATATAAGTATATTCACAAAAGATAGCTATATTTGAATTCTCGTTCCGTTTCCTCAAGATTTCTATACGTATATCTAGGGTATATGTACCCGTATCATACCCAGCTTCTATACGTATTTACTATTGGTATATACACATCAAATCAACATCCTAATCAATATTATTACTGCCCTATATATGAGGTAACTAGGATTTGTCATGTAGTATGAATTATTAGTAAGAAAACAAAATTAGGAATCCTTTTCTTTCTTTATAAACTAAAAACATTTTTATAAATGAACACCATTTTTTCACTCCATTTTCTCATACCTACACCCTCATTTCTCTATTAAAATACTCCTAACTTCATACTTGATCATCTCCAAGCATTTTCCCCATCATTTAGCTTCAATTACAAGCCTTAAACACCATAAGAAAACTCTTTCAAGAACATATCAAAATAACCACCCATTTGAAGAAGTTTACTTCCAACCTTTTGATCTAACTCCACCATTCTTTGATTCCAAGATTATTTCTTATCTTTTGCAGTAACTTTTTCCAAGTAACTTGAGGTAGTAACCTTGTTCATAATCTTATTCAATTCATATTCATATAGCTATCTTATTTTGTGGTATAAAATTTTAACAACAAGAACATAGTTTGAATGATTTCAAACTTGTTCGCAAACTAAATAGATCCTTCTAACTTGACTTTTAAAACACTTCAAGACCTGTAATATATCATAATGATATGCTAACCTAACAAGATATAACTTGGTTTTACAAAGAACATCTTAAAAACTGAATCTACGTCGTCGGAGTGCAACCGGGGGCTGTTTTGGGTTGGATAATTAAAAACCATCTTGAACTTTGAATTGGAAGTTCATGTTCTGGAAAAATGATATTTCTTATGAATATGTTAACATGTAAAAATTTCAGGGTTTAACTCAAAGTGTAAGTATTTTTAGAAAAATGATCATTAAATGTTATTTTTATGATGGAAAATGATCACTTTCATAAGTTTCACCAAATTTTGACCTATAACCTATGATTTTGAATACAAACTAAGGTATTTTCAGTTCATATTCTTAAAATTTGACTCGATCCAAGGAAGTGGCAAGTTGAACCAACAAAAACGGAGTTGTAATGAAGAAACTACGACTAAAACAAGATTGGGTATCCGAAGCTAGTTTAGCTACGAAAATATTTGGAGAAAAAGTAAATTAATCATATCTTTTCTAATTAATATGATATTTTATATATAATTACTTATGATTTGATTTTATATATTTCAGGACCACCCGTAAACAACACGAGAAGATTAATCATAAGACCTCATGATTGTACGCAACACGTCATTTGACAACACGGTACTTTATGTACGCAACACGTCATTTGACAACATGGTACCATGGGTCGAGATTAATTCTGATCAATATGAATACAATGGGGTCTTTATTTATTTTATTTAAGCAACTAATTGTGGACCACTAACATCGGACTGCTAACTACGGACTAAGAAAATATTAAAAGTATTAAAAGTATATATATATATATGTAACGATTACTTAAAAAGAAAATATGTTGATATATTATATATATGGTTAGGTTCATGATATCTATCGGAGACCAAGTCGAATTAAATACCTTCAAGGCAAAAGTGAGTTTCATTTGCTCCATTTTTAATTGCTTTTGCAATATATATTTTTGGGCTGAGAATACATGCGCTGCTTTTATAAATGTTTACAAAATAGACACAAGTACTTAAAAATATATTCTACGTTGAGTTGTACCACTGGCATATTTCCCTGTAGCTTGGTAACTACTATTTACATGGGTATTGTAAACGCGAATCCTGTTGATAGATCTATCGGGCCTGACAACCCCAGCCGGACTGGACGACCAGTATTCAACGGTTGCACAGTACTTCGTTTTGGTGACTACACTTGGTACGATGTAGTGAGATTTCATAATAAAGGTAATATGCGACGTTGATTAAATGTTAAGTATGGTTACCAAGTGCTCAACCACTTAGAATGCTTTACATACACTTGCGAGTGTATTATTTTTATGATTATGAAATCTTGTGGTCTATTAACATATTGAAATGATTGTTATGATAAACCTATGAACTCACCAACCTTTTGGTTGATACTTTAAAGCATTTTTATTCTCAGGTACGAATTAAGTCTTCCACTGTGCATTTGCTCAATATAAGGACATTACTTGGAGCCGATCATCGCAATGGGACCAAATGTTGATGACTTCGTCCAGGTGGATTAGGACGGGTCCTTTCAGTTGGTATCAGAGCGGTGGTCGTAGCGAACCAGGTCTTGCATTAGTGTGTCTAACTAGTAGTTGTTAGGATGCATTAATGAGTCTGGACTTCGACCGTGTCTACATGTCAAAAGTTTTGCTTATCATTTCTAGTCGGAAATCATCTGCTTATCATCCTTAGGAAATTACCTGATTATCATTCATAAGTCTAGACACATTTTACTACATTTACTGCATTGATAGTGTATAGACGAATTCTTATCTTAGCATATCTGTTATTGCGAACTTTGACTGATATCTTTTCAAAGATTCTCCATAATTTACGGGATTTTGGTATTATATATACATATGTAAATTATGTATTGAAGAGTACCAAATCTAACTCCTATAATCTATTCCATACCAAAAATTCATTTTCCCCATTATACAAGATGGATTCCGCATCTAGTTCGAATTCTTCAGATTCCGACAGTTATGCCGATATGGATTTCCATTCGGGCTCCGAAAGCAGCGTCACCGGAATGGATCAACCAATTTCCCATCATCTATTCTGGATGAATTGGGAATGGGTTCGTAATATAATAAATCACTGGAGACAAGAAGAAGGTGATCCATTCCATCCACCAAATTGCCCTCTTGGCGATGAACCTGAAGCACTTACCGGCGAGCCTATTCGAAACATTTCTCTCTCATTTCTAGAGTATCTCGTCACGATTATATACTATCCCATATTACAAATCTTGTTCATTCGCTCGCTCCAACCGCCAATCATCCCGGTGTACTAGCAGAAGTTAACGAACTTCGCGCTCGCGTGACGGCTTTGGAGAACATGGTGCGAAGGTTGCAAACACCAGCAGCAGCACCAGCAGCATAATCAGCACCACCATCAATAACATCAACAATACCATCATCACCACTAACAAACAACATCCGCATCACACGTCTCGACATCATAATCTGTCCCACAAACATCAACATCATACGCACCATAGATACCAAGGAGTACCAACAATAATGAACGATGAAGTATTGATCCATAACTTCATTGATATTCTGCGAAGAATATGTAGTTTCAAAAAGTTTTAGAGATTTCTTATTCTAGCTCAAACCGAAAAGCAAATGAGATTAATATCATATTAACTTATTAAATTCATGATTTCATCTGAAGAAAATATATATGTATATATGTTTTCATAAAGATTGTAATTAAAAGTTCTTTTGTACAAAATATTAATGGTGAAATTTTTTTTTAACGGGTAGGTAATACCCGAGGAATAATTAGATTTCATCTTAATAAGTTACATTGTACATTCGTCGAAGCTGATTCAACAGTCATTTACCATCCTACTTACAACCACCGATATACGTATCCGTTCACCGCAGAATAACCATTTTCATTCAATTTCATATTTGGATTTTGACTTCCCAGAATCCAACAAGTGGCATATGAAGAAAACATATGACAAAATAAAATCTGTTAGAAACAAATAAATTAACTATGAAAAATTTTGTTAAGAATCCACGCTAACTGTTCCTAGCTAACTGATTACATTTTATTTATCGCAGTTTATTTATCGCAATTTAATTATCGCACTTTTATTTATCATCATTTAATTATTGTAATTATTTTACGCACTTTAAATATCGGGACACGTATACAATGTTTTGACATATCATATCGACGCATCTATATATATTATTTGGAATCACCATAGACACTCTATATGCAGTAATGATCGAGTTCTCTATACAGGGTTGAGGTTGATTCTACAATAATATATATAGTTTGAGTTGTGATCGAGTCTGAGACGTATACGGGTCACGACACGTATTAATTAATTCGTATATTATATATTAAACTATATATGAATTATTGGACTGTTACTGTGGACTATCGACTGTGGACTAATGACATTGGACAATTAAAATGAATTAAAATATTGATTATAACATATGAAACTAAACATTTCTTCAAGATTGCCACTTGATTTCATCTTAAACCTCATTGTATCTCGACGATTACAATCAGCGTTCAAATCTATCATGATTCTTAAAAACACCTCAATCGAGAGGATAAACCAACCGCACTTCATCTACAGAAGAAAAGATTGATGCATATAGTTATGCACCTGAAAAACCCTCGGAAACTGAGTAAACGTTTGACACGTATCTGTTCTACTTCCTTTGACATTGTTATTACCGAAGATCATTTTGCAATCCCTTTCCAATGTAGCTAATTTTGTCACAGCTCCAGCAAGTCAACTCCGACTTTTCATCCGAAACAACTTTATTATAACCGCGATATATATATGCATACTCTTTATTGTTACTGGGGAACCTTTTATATTCCACAATATTACCATCAGCGATTAATCATTCTAAAAACACAATTCTTCTGAAACTACCTCGGTTTGATAACCGATGACCCAGATCAGTTAACTTTGAAAATGCTGACAAAGCAGCATGTTGTAGATGATCTTAATGGCCAAAAGTTTGATGATAAAGAAAGGAGTGTTAGGAACGCTCGATAGAAAATTTAGTACCGAAAAGCGGATTATGCGAAACTATGAAGAAAGCCGTGGACAAATCACAAAGAATAAGTTTGCCTTCAAAGAATCCAAATGATTCTGTGCCTGCTGAAATCATTAGCAAACATCTTATTTCTCATTCTAAACCTTCACAGACAAATCTTCTTCATCATCCATTGATATTAGAAATTCTAAGATATTCTCGTATGTTCTATTATAAATATCCTCCATATTTCTGGCAATATTTTCACAACTATTCTTATCTGAGATCATTTATCTCTCCGTAATATCTACAACATAAAAGAAACTGTGTTAGTTTCTAAATTCTGAAACCTTCGAGTTTAAAATATGAATGTTTTGAAGTAGTGTTGGAAACTGAAGCATGGATTAGTATAATATAATGACACTTGATCAACGTCATTATATTACAGTAAGTCATGCTGAGTTTCTAATGAAGCATGATGATTCACAGTACCGTCATCATGTGCCATTTACACGACTCTTACATTCTATCTAATCTCTAAGCATATCAAGAGAATATTTTTCTGGATGACTCGGTCTTCTCCAGGGTATTCTGGTAATTTAACAAATCAAAATTGTTCTATTACCATTTTCTTCTTAGAGCATTAGCTATGTTCATTCTGAATTTCATATCTACGAATTCCGGACCATTACTCGCTTGACTCAAAGTCGGGAAGAGAAAACGAAAGCATGAAGCTCCGAAAATAATGAAGAATATAAACTCCGATAATAACCCCGAAATTACAAACCGTGTATATCGATGCAGATAGCAATATAGAGACACGGGAGAATTAGAAACACTATAAACACAAGAGTATAGTAGAAGTAAATAGATTCTTCTGGTGGTAGATGAAAAAGAAGAATGACAGATATAAAAGTTAGGAGTATATCAAGAATCAGGACTGGATGGAGCATATTGATGAATGCTTTAAAGTAAGAATCAAGAGAGAAAGAATAGAAGGTGTGAGTCGTGGAAAATAAGGAAACGAAGGGGTGAATTTATAGTGAAATATCCGACAGAGCAATCGGGAACAGATTATTGCATATAATCAAAGAAGATCCTGATTTCCTTAATCACCAAAGAACCAAATATTATTACGTAAGATTCTCTTTAAATCCCTTAAATCCCGGAAATCAATCATAACTACGTCATCGGTTAAGACGAATATATTTTACTCATCTCACTCTTTTACGATATTCTCATTTATATTCTTCGCATAATCGAATCGTTTTATCTACATTACTCAATGATGATAAAACTCCATTATCACCTTATATTTGTCATGAAAACCTTCTTATTGTTATCCATAATAACCCCTATCAAATTTCGGGGACGAAATTTCTTTAACGGGTAGGTACTGTAATGACCCGGAATTTTCCGACCAAATTATACTTATGCGATTAATATTTACATAAATTAAACCATACCAACATGATAAGCAATCCAAATTGTTGAGACTTGTGTTTTTGAAAAGAGTTTTACACAACGTTTGACCGTCCAATATGACCGATGATATCACAAACTATATAACATACGATAATTATACATCTGTGTATATATATGTATTTATATATATTTAACATGATCTAAGGATGGTTTAACATCTCATTGTTTACTAATGACAATGAGTTATAAGTATATTTTGAAACTACTAACTTAAGTTTTCAAAACGATAACTATACGTAACATTCTTTGATATATATACTTATAATCTATAATGCTTATACATGTATCGTATATATAATGTATTTAATCACTTTTTAAGGACTTAAATACATAAAACAATATAAGTATATTCACAAAAGATAGCTATATTTGAATTCTCGTTCCGTTTCCTCAAGATTTCTATACGTATATCTAGGGTATATGTACCCGTATCATACCCAGCTTCTATACGTATTTACTATTGGCATATACACATCAAATCAACATCCTAATCAACATTATTACTGCCCTAGATATGAGGTAACTAGGATTTGTCATGTAGTATGAATTATTAGTAAGAAAACAAAATTAGGAATCCTTTTCTTTCTTTATAAACTAAAAACATTTTTATAAATGAACACCATTTTTTCACTCCATTTTCTCATACCTACACCCTCATTTCTCTATTAAAATACTCCTAACTTCATACTTGATCATCTCCAAGCATTTTCCCCATCATTTAGCTTCAATTACAAGCCTTAAACACCATAAGAAAACTCTTTCAAGAACATATCAAAATAACCACCCATTTGAAGAAGTTTACTTCCAACCTTTTGATCTAACTCCACCATTCTTTGATTCCAAGATTATTTCTTATCTTTTGCAGTAACTTTGTCCAAGTAACTTGAGGTAGTAACCTTGTTCATAATCTTATTCAATTCATATTCATATAGCTATCTTATTTTGTGGTATAAAATTTTAACAACAAGAACATAGTTTGAATGATTTCAAACTTGTTCGCAAACTAAATAGATCCTTCTAACTTGACTTTTAAAACACTTCAAGACCTGTAATATATCATAATGATATGCTAACCTAACAAGATATAACTTGGTTTTACAAAGAACATCTTAAAAACTGAATCTACGTCGTCGGAGTGCAACCGGGGGCTGTTTTGGGTTGGATAATTAAAAACCATCTTGAACTTTGAATTGGAAGTTCATGTTCTGGAAAAATGATATTTCTTATGAATATGTTAACATGTAAAAATTTCATGGTTTAACTCAAAGTGTAAGTATTTTTAGAAAAATGATCATTAAATGTTATTTTTATGATGGAAAATGATCACTTTCATAAGTTTCACCAAAGTTTGACCTATAACCTATGATTTTGAATACAAACTAAGGTATTTTCAGTTCATATTCTTAAAATTTGACTCGATCCAAGGAAGTGGCAAGTTGAACCAACAAAAACGGAGTTGTAATGAAGAAACTACGACTAAAACAAGATTGGGTATCCGAAGCTAGTTTAGCTACGAAAATATTTGGAGAAAAAGTAAATTAATCATATATTTTCTAATTAATATGATATTTTATATATAATTACTTATGATTTGATTTTATATATTTCAGGACCACCCGTAAACAACACGAGAAGATTAATCATAAGACCTCATGATTGTACGCAACACGTCATTTGACAACACGGTACTTTATGTACGCAACACGTCATTTAACAACATGGTACCATGGGTCGAGATTAATTCTGATCAATACGAATACGATGGGGTCTTTATTTATTTTATTTAAGCAACTAATTGTGGACCACTAACATCGGACTGCTAACTACGGACTAAGAAAATATTAAAAGTATTAAAAGTATATATATATATATATATATATATATATATATATATATATATATATATATATATATATATATATATATATATATATTTATATGTAACGATTACTTAAAAAGAAAATATGTTGATATATTATATATATGGTAAGGTTCATGATATCTATCGGAGACCAAGTCGAATTAAATACCTTCAAGGCAAAAGTGAGTTTCATTTGCTCCATTTTTAATTGCTTTTGCAATATATATTTTTGGACTGAGAATACATGCGCTGCTTTTATAAATGTTTACAAAATAGACACAAGTACTTAAAAATATATTCTACGTTGAGTTGTACCACTGGCATATTTCCCTGTAGCTTGGTAACTACTATTTACATGGGTATTGTAAACGCGAATCCTGTTGATAGATCTATCGGGCCTGACAACCCCAACCGGACTGGACGACCAGTATTCAACGGTTGCACAGTACTTCGTTTTGGTGACTACACTTGGTACGGTGTAGTGAGATTTCATAATAAAGGGAATATGCGACGTTGATTAAATGTTAAGTATGGTTACCAAGTGCTCAACCACTTAGAATGCTTTACATACACTTGCGAGTGTATTATTTTTATGATTATAAAATCTTGTGGTCTATTAACATATTGAAATGATTGTTATGATAAACCTATGAACTCACCAACCTTTTGGTTGATACTTTAAAGCATTTTTATTCTCAGGTACGAATTAAGTCTTCCACTGTGCATTTGCTCAATATAAGGACATTACTTGGAGCCGATCATCGTAATGGGACCAAATGTTGATGACTTTGTCCAGGTGGATTAGGACGGGTTCTTTCATGAGCAAACCCATTCGATTATGTAAATACTAATATCGTTTCTATTTCAATATAACAAACAAACACCTACTATCATTACTTGGGTTCTAAAATTACTGCTGCTCTGTTTCGGGTTTGGCTCACCCTTCGAACACCCCTAACTCTCATCATTTTTTTTATTACTATCACCAAACCATCAAGAACATCACTAATCGCTACTATTGCTTTACCAAATAGGTTTACAGAAATTATAAACGAATTAAAAACATTAATAAGATTATGAGTGAATCGATTTCTACCTGAATTAATGGATGAATCGAATACTTAATCGATTGGAGAAGGAGGACGATTAACGATGATAATGAAGATTGTCAACGATAAGTCGATAATCTACTAAACATTGATAACTGCTGTTTGATCGATTGATTAATGGGACTTACGATTGATGATGATAATAATGAATTGATGACCTGCTGCTCACCGAAGATTACTGCTTAAACGATCCGTGATTTATGATGATGAATGTCGATTGATTGTTCGATGACGATTGGGTTTGTTGAGAACGAATGAACGATACCGATGATGAATCATCGATGGCTGTCATTTGATCAATTGATTGATAGATGATGAAGGTGATTGTTGGTGGAAGGAACGATGATGATCCTTTCTTCTCTCTGCAAACGACTTCTGATAACCCTAAAACTGATTTGGGAATGTCAATAAAATGCGTAATTTTTTTTATTTAGGTATAAATACAATTATTATTATTATTATTATTATTATTATTATTATTATTATTATTATTATTATTATTATTATTATTATTATTATTATTATTATTATTATTATTATTATTATTATTATTATTATTATTATTATTATTATTATTATTAAAATTATTATTATTATTGTTATGATTTCTATTATTAGTATTATTAAAATTATGAGTAATAATATCATTAATATTATTATTAATATCATTTTTATTAAAAACTATCATTTATATTAATAGTATCATTTATACTGTTATTATTATCATTATTAGGGAAATTATCATTTTATTAAAATTATTATTATTACCATCATTATTATTATTTTGACAATAATATTATTACTTTTATATTATCAATATTATTATATTATCATAATAACTATTATTATTATAATTGTAAAATAAAACAACTTTTATTTATTATTATTATTATCAACATTATGTTATCAAATAACTATTAGTTATATAAAAACTATATTTACTACACATAACATAACTATATTAATACTTTTAAATAAATATTAATAAATATAACTAATAAGGTTATTAATGAAAAATCTAATAAAAATAACAATTAAATCTCTAATAATTAATATATAAACTTATTCGATTACGAATATGTGTATTAATAAATATACAAATGTTATAGGTTCGTGAATCCGAGGCCAACCCTGCATTGTTCAGTTGTTCGATATAGTCATATGTATTTTTACTACAAAATATATTAGGTGAGTTTCATTTTGCTCCCTTTTTACTCTTTACATTTTTGGGCTGAGAATACATGCAAATGCTTTATTAACTGTTTTACAATATTTATATGTGTGAGTTTCATTAATCCCTTTTTAAATGCTTTTGCAATATATATTTTTGGGACTGAGAATACATGCGCTGCTTTTATAAATGCTTTACGAAATAGACACAAGTAATCGAAACTACATTCTATGGTTGGATTATCTAATCGAATATGCCCTTTTTTATTAAGTCTGGTAATCTAAGAATTAGGGAACAAACACCCTAATTGACGCGAACTCTAAAGATAGATCTATCGGGCCCAACAAGCCCCATCCAAAGTATCCGATGCTTTAGTACTTCAAAATTTATATCATGTCCGAAGGAGGATCCCGGAATGATGGGGATATTCTTTTATGTACATTGTGAATGTCGGTTACCAGGTGTTCAATCCATATGAATGATATTTTTGTCTCTATGCATGGGACGTATGTTTATGAGAAATGGAAATATGAAATCTTGTGGTCTATTAAAATTATGAAATGATTATTTATGTTAAACTAATGAACTCACCAACCATTTGGTTGACACTTTAAAGTATGTTTATTCTCAGGTATGAAAGAAGTCTTTCGCTGTGTAATTGCTCATTTAAAAGATATTACTTGGAGTCATTCATAGCATATTTCAAAAGACGTTGCATTCGAGTCGTTGAATTCATCAAGATTATTATTAAGTCATTGATAGTCTGATATATTATGAAATGTGATGCATGCTTGTCAACTTTCGATGTTTGTCTTTCAAAAACGAATGCAATGTTTGTAAAATGTATCATATAGAGGTCAAGTACCTCGCGATGAAATCAACTGTTATGAATCGTTTATAATCGATGTGGACTTTGTCTGGATGGATTAGGACGGGTCCTTTCAGTTGGTATCAGAGCGGAGGTCTTAGCGAACCAGGTCTTGCATTGGTGTGTCTAACTGATAGTCGTTAGGATGCATTAGTGAGTCTGGACTTCGACCGTGTCTGCATGTCAAAAGTTCTGCTTTTCATTTTTGTCGAAAATCATCTGCTTATCATCCTTAGAAAATTACCTGCTCATTATTCTTAGTCTAGACACGTTTTACTGCATTGACTGCATGAATAGTGTATAGACAATTCATATCTTACTGTATCTGACAATTCATATTTTAGCGTACCTGTTATTGTTACTTTTGCCTAACAGCTTCCGTAGATTCCTCTGTAACTTATGGGATTTTAGTATTATACATGCATATGTAAATTATATATTGCAGGGTACTAATCTACATTCTATAATCTATTTCTTATTGAAAATCCTTCATCTGATCGTACGAAATGAATTCCACAACCAGTTCGAGTCCCACCAATTTCGATAGCTATTCCGATAGTTATTCCGATAACTATTCCGACCTGGATATTCACCTAAATTCCAAAAGCGGTGTCACCGGAATGAATCAATAAATCAGTCATCCCCAATTCATTTGATGAGTTCGTAATCGACTTAAACAATGGAGACGCGAAGAAGGCGATCCCTTCCACCAACCGAAGTCACCTCTTGACAATGAACCTGAAGCGTTTACCGGCGAACCTGTTCGAGACACCATTTTCAGTCTCATTTCCAGGGTAACTCGACAAGAATATATTCTATCCATAATTCTGAACCTTAATCATCTGCTCGGTCCGACCGGCAATCATCCTGGAGTGATAAGTCAACGAATTTCGCGATCGAAAAATCAATTCGGAGAATATGGTGTAAAATGTACCAGCTTCAGCAACATCACCGGCACCAACAGTACCATTAGTAACAGCACCAGTACCATCAACAATCCATGCTTCAATATCACTATCTATACCTCAAGTATAGTCATCGTTCTACGAATCGTTCTACATAAACTATCTTCGTCCTTCATGGCGATTACGTAATCTCTAATGTTTTAGATATTATGTACTCTAGTTCTAGCCGTAAGCCTAATGAGTTTAATATCGCATTGACTCATTAAATCCATGATTACATCCGAAGAAAATATATATGTATATATATTGTTTCATAAAGATTGTAATTAAAAATTCTTTAATGGTGAAAATATTTTAACGGGTAGGTAATACCCGAGGAGTATTTAGGTTTCACATTAATAAGTTACACGGTACATTCTTTCAATCTAATTCAACAGTCATTTACTATACTACTTACATCCACCGATATACGTATCCGTTCACCACAGAATAACCATTCCATTCAATTTCATATTTGGATTTTGACCTATCAGAATCCAACAAGTGGCATAATGAAGAAATAATGGACACAATAAAAATTGATTAGAAACAGACTAATTAACAATATGAAATTTTGTTAAGAAACCACGCTAACAAGATCCTAGCTAACTGTTCCTAGCTAACTGTTAATTCTGTATCACATTTTATTTTATCGCAATTTATTTATCGCAATTTAATTATCGCAATTTATTTATCGCAGTTTATTTATCGCAATTTATATTCTCGCAATTTTATTTATCGTTATTTAATTTCTGTTATTTACTTTACGCATTTTATTTATCGTCATTTAATTTCTGTATTTAATTTACGCACTTTAAATATCGGGACAGGTATACAAGGTTTTGACATATCATATCGACGCATCTATATATATTATTTGGAATCACCATAGACACTCTATATGCAGTAATGATCGAGTTCTCTATACAGGGTTGAGGTTGATTCTACAATAATATATATAGTTTGAGTTGTGATCGAGTCTGAGACGTATACGGGTCACGACACGTATTAATTAATTCGAATCTTATATATTAAACTATATATATGAATTATTGAACTGTCAACTGTGGACTATCGACTGTGAACTAATAAGATTGGACAATTAAAAAATGAATTAAAATATTGATTATAACATATGAAACTAAACAATTCTTCAAGTTTGCCACTTGATTTCATCTTAAACCTCATTTGTATCTTCACGATTACATTCTGCGTTCAAACCTTTCATGATTCTTGAAAACACCTCAATCGATAGAATGAATTAACCACACTTCATCTGCGGAAGGAAAGATTTATGCATATAGTTATGCACCTGAGAAACTCTCGGCAACTGAGTAAAAGTTTAACACGTAGCCGCGTCAGATCCTTTGGCATTTATTAGCAAACATAACTTTGCGATCCCTTTTCAAGGTAGCCAATTTTGTCACAGCTCCAGCAAGTCAACTTCGACTTTTCATTCGAAGTAGCCTTACTATAATCCTGATATATATGATTACCCTTTTGATACCAGAAAATTCTTTTATATCCCACCATATTATCAGTAGAAGTACCAGCAACCTCGTTGCTCCTTGGTTTAAATCTCTCCGACAAATCACTATATTTATCTATTGAAGTCTCATCATGTACTCATCCGCATCTTATAACGATAACTGACATACCAATTACCGGGAATCAGCAATCAGTACTTTGAAAACTCACAGCATATCTACATCAACAGTTATATGTATGACATTTATCTCTTAGAATTATGATCTCTCATTTTGAAATTCTGAAAAGCACTCAGTCACAAATCAATACTCTGAATGTTGAAAAAGCTGAATGAAGCAGCAGAAACCGTAGACAACCGTAAATGACCTTAATCATCAAAAGTTGATGATAAAGAATAGTATGTTGGAAAAGCTCAGAAAAGTTAGAACTGGAAAACAGATTGAGCTAACCATGAAGGAGACTCTGAACAAATCACAAGGACTAAACTTGTACATAAAGAATCCTGATGATTCTGTATCTGATGAAATCTTTAGCGAACGCCTTGCTTCTGAATCTAAACCCTTACAGATAAATCTTCTCTATCATCCTTCGATATTAGAAATTCCAAGATATCATCTTATCTTTCATTATAAATATCCTCAATATTCCTGAAGATATCTTCATAAATATTCTCGTCCGATATTATTTATCTCTTTGTGCTATCAGTGTTACATCTTATAGAAATTGTTAGTTTCTATATTCTGTAAACTTCCGAGCTTAAAACATGAATGTTATCGAAGTAATGTTGGGAATTGATGCATGAGTTAGTATAATATAATGACACTTGATCAACGTGATTATATTACCGTAAGTCATGCTGAGTTTCTAAATGGGAAATGATGATTCACAGATTATAACATCATCATGTGCCATGTTATACGACTCTTACATTTTATCTGATATATAAACATATCAAGAACATATTTTCTTGATATTTCTATCTTTCCTGGATATTCTGGTAATTTGACGAATCAAGATCGTGTTATTACCATTTCTTCCTTAGAATATTAACTATGTTCATTTTGAAATTCATATCTATGAATTCTGGACCGTTACTCGTTTTACTAGAGATCGAGAGGAGATTAAAAAGACGAAGAGTTCCGAAACATAAAGGAAGATATAAAACTCGACAACAACACTGAAATTATAATAATTAAAAATTAAAACATCACGACAATTAAAAATTAAAAGATTACAATCAAACTACTCGTCGTCGTCAATTGTCATCTGCAAAGTAGCGTTCACCAGTCATTTCACCATCCGTGAGGTACTCTGGAGACATCGGTATTTCTCTTGATGCCTCAACTACTGCTTCAGCTGATTCATCGAGGTAACGATAACCCAACGTCTCTTCATCTTCAAGAACCGCATACAAAGAAATGCGTTTACCGCGATCTTCAATGGTATCTTTTATAAAGTACCATTGATCATCGGTACACAGAAAACTTGCCCTACAATCCGCATCATAATCGTCTTTATAAAAGAACACAGACGAGAATTCACACGGAACTTTTTCCTTCAGAAAG
The DNA here is from genome assembly GCF_046630445.1 of Rutidosis leptorrhynchoides. Classification (NCBI taxonomy): domain Eukaryota; kingdom Viridiplantae; phylum Streptophyta; class Magnoliopsida; order Asterales; family Asteraceae; genus Rutidosis; species Rutidosis leptorrhynchoides. The sequence goes on along the minus strand of NC_092337.1, from coordinate 336,719,809 downwards.
GATAGCAAATCTTGTAAACCAACATCATGAATGTCGATATCTTCAAACGAAATACTATCGCCCCACTCATATTCCTTCATTTGATTACGGAAATCACCTCCGTAATGAACATCGAATGAAACAATCATTGGGGGAAGTGTTAACATTTTGCAGTTTGGGAGTGTTTGATTTTGATTTTGAGAAAGGTGGAAATATAGAAGAAATATATGTTTGAGTGTATAAAATGAAGAATATGGTTGGTGTTTTTATAGTGTAAAAGTGACCGTTGGGATAGCCGTTGGAATTTTTTTTTTTTTTATTTTACTAACGGCTAAAAATTTGGGCAAGTTTTTGGGCGAAGGTGGACGATGCCCGTTGGGACCTCTCTCATAATAGTTTCATTCGTACTCTTCGAATAATCGAATTATTTTTATCTGTATTATTCAATAATGATAAACTCTATTTATCAGCTCATATTCGTCAGGAAAACATATTTATTGTTAGCCATGACGACCTCACTCAAATTTCGGGACGAAATTTCTTTAACGGGTAGGTACTGTGATGACCCGGGAATTTCCGACCAAATTTAAACTTAATCTTTATATGATTTCGACACGATAAGCAAAGTCTGTAAAGTTATGTCTCAATAATTTTGAACTGATTCCTTTATGCAAATACCCTTCGACCACTTCCGACGATTCACGAACAATTAATTATAAATAAATATGTGTGTATTAATATTAAGTGTAATATATAAACAAGATAACTATATGAACTATTTTGTTAGACATCAATGTTAGTTTGTTTTTCTATGTTATATATACATGATAATTATAATACCTTTTTTTTAGGAATGATGGATGATATATATATAATAGCAAAAGTAGTACTCCGTTTAAATTGATGCATAAATATAGAAAACGGTATATTAATTAATTACTAATACATACTTCTCACCTAATGACTAATCACGTGTTGACGATTGATCCAACAAAAAATTCACATAATGTACCTTTATTGTTGTCTTAATGTAGTTAGTTATTTGCATGTGACAAAACCAAAAACATATTCTCATCTTTGTATCTCAATAATTATTTCTTTAATGGATCCATCGATACAAGTTGTTACTCTCCCTATTCCTTTCTCTAATTTAAATACTTAAAGTAATGCATCATAATCTGACTTTCAAGATTTTTGTGTCTTGTAATCCACCTTTCTGTTATCCATCATCCATCATAGATATATATAAATCTATATATATATATATATATATATATATATATATATATATATATATATATATATATATATATATATATGAATATACATTTACTACACATACTAAATAAACAATCTTTACCATATTCATAAACAATCAATCATGAACCATCATCAATTTTTTTTTTACAAATACATTTGGACTCTGTTGATAACCGATAACAACCATCATCATTATACTGTTCAAGACTGCTGCGGTTATGCTTGAAACCACCACAACCCCACCATGATTAACAATTATTTTCTGTTTACTTCTGTCTCGAACAAGCTACTGTAATTGTGTTGTATTCGGCTAGCACCCAAAAGCCAAACCACATCACCTTTGATCATCACATTCATTAACTTCATTAAACCACCACAAATACTGCTGCTGTTACTCATGCTTCTGCTCACTGATTTCATTCGAAAATCATCACAAACTTGGATCACTAAACTGCTGCACTTCTGATTCTTTTCCCCTTTCAACCATCTCAAGACAATGCACAAACCTACCGTTTAACTCCTGCTGCTATACCTGCAATGATCAAATCAATTATTTTTCAATTATTAAACAGATTTGGATATTACTTGATTCTTTTTCAAACACAAGAACCAACAAAATGCCACACAAGAACCTGTTTATTTCCTGATACGATCACTAGTTCAAACCCTCACCAACTCCACAACCATTATCATTAAATAGATCCCAACCCGAACACCATGATTTTGTCGTTACTACTATTGGTTCTATTTCACAGGATCAACAACCTAAACCCAAAACCCAATCCAATATTACCAACGGGCACCACGTTAAACCTCTAACACCCACCACGATTTACCGTCTTCATCTTTGTTCGTTCTTATTTCTATTTAAACTACAAAATAGCTGCATCATTACCTCTGTCTAAATTCAGTCAACAACCACCATCCAAAACCCACGAAAACTACTGCAGTTTGGTCACTATTGCTCCTGTTCTCAGTTCTGTCCAACTAACCTAACCATCACCTAATCAGGTAGCTGCTACTCCCTTTTGTGATTATAAATTTTCTTTTGTTACTACATGATTCATGTTTGATCAAAACGTAATACAAATCACCATAATCAAGAAACAATCGAAGGCCTGTTATATACTACTGTCCAAATTGAGCAAACCCATTCGATTATGTAAATACTAATATCGTTTCTATTTAAATATAACAAACAAACACCTACTGTCATTACTTGGGTTCTAAAATTACTGCTGCTCTGTTTCGGGTTTGGCTCACCCTTCGAACACCCCTAACTCTCATCATTTTTTTTTATTACTATCACTAAACCATCAAGAACATCACTAATCGCTACTATTGATTTACCAAATAGGTTTACAGAAATTATAAACGAATTAAAAACATTAATAAGATTATGAGTGAATCGATTTCTACCTGAATTAATGGATGAATCGAATACTTAATTGATTGGAGAAGGAGGACGATTAACGATGATAATGAAGATTGTCAACGATAAGTCGATAATCTACTAAACATTGATAACTGCTGTTTGATCGATTGATTAATGGGACTTACGATTGATGATGATAATAATGAATTAATGACCTGCTGCTCACCGAAGATTACTGCTTAAACGATCCGTGATTTATGATGATGAATGTCGATTGATTGTTCGATGACGATTGGGTTTGTTGAGAACGAATGACCGATACCGATGATGAATCATCGATGGCTGTCATTTGATCAATTGATTGATAGATGATGAAGGTGATTGTTGGTGGAAGGAACGATGATGATCCTTTCTTCTCTCTGCAAACGACTTCTGATAACCCTAAAACTAATTTGGGAATGTCAATAAAACGCGTAATTTTTTTTATTTAGGTATAAATACAATTATTATTATTATTATTATTATTATTATTATTATTATTATTATTATTATTATTATTATTATTATTATTATTATTATTATAATTGTTATTATTATTATTATTATTATTATTATTATTATTATTATTATTATTATTATTAAAATTATTATTATTATTGTTATGATTACTATTATTAGTATTATTAAAATTATGAGTAATAATATCATTAATATTATTATTAGTATCATTTTTATTAAAAACTATCATTTATATTAATAGTATCATTTATACTGTTATTATTATCATTATTAGGGAAATTATCATTTTATCAAAATTATTATTATTACCATCATTATTATTATTTTGACAATAATATTATTACTTTTATATTATCAATATTATTATATTATCATAATAACTATTATTATTATAATTGTAAAATAAAACAACTTTTATTTATTATTATTATTATCAACATTATGTTATCAAATAACTATTAGTTATATAAAAACTATATTTACTACACATAACATAACTATATTAATACTTTTAAATAAATATTAATAAATATAACTAATAAGGTTATTAATGAAAAATCTAATAAAAATAACAATTAAATCTCTAATAATTAATATATAAACTTATTCGATTACGAATATGTGTATTAATAAATATACAAATGTTATAGGTTCGTGAATCCGAGGCCAACCCTGCATTGTTCAGTTGTTCGATATAGTCATATGTATTTTTACTACAAAATACATTAGGTGAGTTTCATTTGCTCCCTTTTTACTCTTTACATTTTTGGGCTGAGATTACTTGCAAATGCTTTATTAACTGTTTTACAATATTTATATGTGTGAGTTTCATTAATCCCTTTTTAAATGCTTTTGCAATATATATTTTTGGGACTGAGAATACATGCGCTGCTTTTATAAATGCTTTACGAAATAGACATAAGTAATCGAAACTACATTCTATGGTTGGATTATCTAATCGAATATGCCCTTTTTTATTAAGTCTGGTAATCTAAGAATTAGGGAACAGACACCCTAATTGACGCGAACTCTAAAGATAGATCTATCGGGCCTAACAAGCCCCATCCAAAGTATCGGATGCTTTAGTACTTCGAAATTTATATCATGTCCGAAGGAGGATCCCGGAATGATGGGGATATTCTTTTATGTACATTGTGAATGTCGGTTACCAGGTGTTCAATCCATATGAATGATATTTTTGTCTCTATGCATGGGACGTATGTTTATGAGAAATGGAAATATGAAATCTTGTGGTCTATTAAAATTATGAAATGATTATTTATGTTAAACTAATGAACTCACCAACCATTTGGTTGACACTTTAAAGTATGTTTATTCTCAGGTATGAAAGAAGTCTTCCGCTGTGTAATTGCTCATTTAAAAGATATTACTTGGAGTCATTCATAGCATATTTCAAAAGACGTTGCATTCGTGCCGTTGAATTCATCAAGATTATTATTAAGTCGTTGATAGTCTGATATATTATGAAATGTGATGCATGCTTGTCAACTTTCGATGTTTGTCTTTCAAAAACGAATGCAATGTTTGTAAAATGTATCATATAGGGGTCAAGTACCTCGCGATGAAATCAACTGTTATGAATCGTTTATAATCGATGTGGACTTTGTCCGGATGGATTAGGACGGGTCCTTTCGCCAAGCATACTTGATTTTGATGCTATTATACTAACCAACACGCACCACTCATAGCACAACACGTAGAGTGCGTTTTGCTTCGTGAGTGGTGCGTGTTTATAGCAATAAGATAAGGATATTCGGAATAAGATTTCGTGACTTTTTTCGATTATCAAGATCTTAAAAGGGAAAAACTAGGGCCTCGAATCTACGGTTTTTTCTGATTTTTGTCAACATAAATCAAACATTAAACAAACAGATAAATAGACAAACTACAGTGACCTGGCCATGCACAAACTATACACACACCATGTTTGGTGCATAGTGCGTGGTGCGTGTAGGCCATAGTACGTTTAGTAGAAGGGCCGTATCGAGAAAAAAATGGTTATTCTTGATTTGTATTCAATCAAACAACAAATCTATGTCTGAACAGCATGAACAACAGATAAATAATACATACCATACATATATGTTTCATACACTCACGCATTTTAACCATAAACAGTTTATACATATATACACACCGTTAGACAAAATGTCTATGATAAATAACGAATTAAAAACTTAGAAAACTTGTTTTACATGATTGTTAGCCATTCTAGATGTTGTTCAGTTGTCCAACTTCTTGATCAATATCTCTTTATACCTCGGATTGTAGGGATTTTTGCTCAACAAACGCGAAAGTGGGTTTTATGGTGTGTGTTTGTGGGTTAACAGGGGTAAAAGGGTGTAACCAAGGTTGTAGGTTGAATGTTAAGAACGATCGAAAGTGTAACAAGCAAAAAAAGTGGAACACCGGCCTTTTTTTATATATCACAGCGGAAGGAAATCATTAAACAAACGTAACATTAATTATATCAAAAGTATTGTCATTGATATATCAATTTACAAAACAGATGTTATGTAAAAACTGTTGTTTCATTATTACAAAATCACGTCAGAGTTTCGCCTGGTCAAACATATCTTCCCTATCCAGCTCCCTTCAATCTAACTTCAAGTTTCAGAACCTGAACGGAAGGATGTGGGGGTTAGCATAACGATAAGTGACTGAAACTATACACAACGAGGTTTTAAGTGCCACATTATCTTATTATTAATCAGTCTAACACGTAACAGTCACACACACACACATACACACACACACATGAAGAGGACCGACGGCTTGTATGGGCCAACAACTACTAGCTGATCGGGCTAGAGTTTACCGATAGTTCCTGTTACTATCTCCCTCATATAGTAATCCGGACGCAGGGGGTGTGTCATTCAAACTATACTACACGAATAGTAACACTTGAACCCAACCTGTCTGACCTAGTTGACCTATTCTGGACACAACGTTTCTAACTCAGTTGGTCCCTTTCAACCTTTATGATTCAGTTGGAAACATCATAATGTGCACATACAAACAAAGAAGCAGTCACAATCTAACTTAAGGTAATCACAAAGAAATATAATAAAGTAGCATAATCCGCTACTTTATACGTAACCACAAATAGTTCCATTCACCGGTTACCAGCAACAGAAGGTTCGTGGAGGTCTAATCTTTCAGAGCCTTCTCTTTATCTTTTCACCTGATAAAAACATCATCAAGTCAGTAACCGTACCACACTAACAACAGATCAAACAAAACATAATCAAATTTATCACACATAAACAGACAGTTCACTCGAACGAAGGACCATCCTTCACGTGGATGAGTCATCTCATTTGAACGAATGAACCAAGCCATCATGTATAATGTAAAATCATCTGGGTCGTGCGGATCACTAGGTGGGTCGCACGACCGACCACCTCATTCGCACGAATGACATCTCCTTCGCACGATTCAGGGCTTAGTAAAATCTGACCACGTTTCAACTCAAGTTCGAACAAACCACCAAGTGGTTCGCACGAATCATAGTCTCATTTGGACGAACGAAGTTAATTCGTACGAATGATGAAGAACATGTATCTGCAACAGTTTCACGGGTTTCAACCCAAAACTCCTGATTTTGCATAGTTTCTGGTCGATTAATGGTTCACGAAGGTCACACAACAAATATATATCATATATCTATCATCAAATAAGATTCTAACATCATAAACAACAAGATTAAAGCATCATGAACACAAAAGCCCACTAAAACTCAAACCCTAGCTTAAACAAGGTTTTAAACAAGAAAATCGAAGCACAAACCTAATTTAGAACACTATAAGCACACGAATTCAGCTCCATAACTTGATTTAATCCAAGTATTGTACAAGATTAATTTAGGGCTTTGATAAGAATTCTAGTTAGGTACGTGATGTGTGAGATGAACAAGTTAGGTAAATGAGAAGAACTCTTCATACTATTTCCCTTGAGTGGGTAAAAAGCTATACCCCATAACAGACTAGTATTTACCAGTTATATGATATCTAAAGTACCTTTTAGGCGACCACAACGAGTCCAAATTAAATAAATAAAAAAACATGTTTTTGTGATCCTTGTCATAAAACGAATTTAATTAAACCATCAAATAACTGCTAAACACAATAAAAATAATGCACATATAAAAACATATAACATCCAAAGGCAATTTAGTCAACTTACGTCTATTCTCAAAGTCAGTCTGTTACAAAAAGTGATGAAATGAACGAGTTTTGAGAAATCGCCGTTATGTGTGTGTAAAATGTTTGCGTGAGTGTGAGTTTTGAAACTGTAATAGGCGCCCAAGTAAACAGGCAACACACACCATGCGTGTATATGGCTGCTTAGTGCATGATGCACAACCAACTGATTATTTCTAGTTTAGTGATCGGTTACACGCATCACGCACCAATGCACACGTGTCATGCGTGATGTTTGATGCGTGGTCGGGGGGCATATATTGCAATATCGATTTTTTAGACCATATTGTTAAACACTTCTGAAAATGAGGTCATTTTGCCCAATTTCTCATTTATAATTAGGAGAACGACGCAAATACATTTTTTGAAAAAAAAAAAGAAAATCAAAGAAAAAATACACTTAATTAAAAAAAATTACGAAAATACACCATTTGTCCGCACATAAGTTGTGCACACTCCTCCTAACTTACTTTTTGAAATGTTACCGAGTGCGTTATATTACGACCAGTGTTGTAAAAAATGGCCGAGACGGGCGTCGCCAAGGTTTTACCATGCTACCGTTGCAACGGACCTAGAGAACGGTAAAAAACGGTAAAGACTTAAAAATGGTCAACAAAGCCAAAAAGACGGTCAACAACGGCCGAGATGTAAAAGAACGGCTGAGACAGTAAAAAAATTTGGCCGAGATGGCCGGGACGGATGTTTACCAACGTTGAGTTTTTAAATAAATATTAAAAGAAACATTGCAAACATAAATATTTCAAATTAAAGGCAAATATCTATGTCCACTTTGAAATATTTATGTTTGAAATATATATAAAAAGTCAACATTGGTCAACATCCGTCTCGAACCTTTTTTAATCGTTGCGATGTTTTAAGGTTCCTACCGTCTCGACCCCGTCTCGCGTCTTTTTCAACCTTTATTATAACCATGTTACCTATGTCTGAACATATCCGCACATGCACACGTTCGGACTCAAAATTTTCAGACGTTGTGTATGGAGTCTGCACATATCCATACAAAAGTATGTGTGAATATAACCCACATGTACCCACATAAGGATGGTAATTGTCATCCGATCAACTGGATATCCATCCGATTAATAATTAGTACTCCGTAGGAATCATTTAAATGAATATGACTACGGATATGGGTGAACTTAAATGAATATGAATATAGATATGGATGAGTAATTTCATTTATGAATATATCCATTAACACCCGCGCGCGCACACACACACATACATACATACATACATACATATAGAGAGAGAGAGATTTGACCACCAATATAACGATTGATTGATACTCATGACCCCTCTGAATTAAAGGAACGAGATATCAATAATTCAATAATATTGATTGAGTTTTCTAATTAAAAACATCAATAATTAATATACATTTATTTCATGATTCATTAAAGCAAGTCTTGCAGGCTGCAGTGGAGAAGCTTAGTTTTTTTATGCACGGCTTCGATGGTGTTGGCGGCTCCTCGGACTAGTCTTCTCCCTCCGACTTCGGTGTTTGTGCTTGTTGATCTTGTCTCTTTGATTTGTTGCTAGTCATTTGTTCTTTGTTTGTTGTGGCTTAGACTTTAATAGTAGTTCGTTTAACGTTTTGCCTTGTTTTTTTTGGTTTGTTTGTGGCATTTGGTTTGCGGTTTCTTAGTCTTTTGTTTTTTTTTATCGCAGTTGAATTCTATTTCGTTTATTTGGTTCACATTTAAATCATTTAATGATGTTTCACAATTTTTTCCTTCAAACGTCAATCAATAGGTGCTAAATATTTCATATTTCTCAATATTTTTACAATTTTATAGTTTCGAAATTTAATATGGATGTATTATTAGGTTAAAGATCATGAGAAATATTCAAATATACCAACTTTTAAGTTGAAATTCAAGGGACCAATCAGAGTGCGACACGTGACGCGATAATCACATGTGATTGGAAAAAAAATAAAAAAATAAAAATTCAGGAAAAAAAAATTTAAATTTTTTTTTCGAATTTTTTTTTTATTTTTTCGAACTTTTTTTTTCAATCACATGTGATTGAATTTGACATGCAGTAAATCACATGTGATTCTGTATGCCAATCACATGTGATTGTAAAACCCAATCACATGTGATTCTGAATGTCAAATCCAATCACATGTGATTGAAAAAAATTCGTTTAATAAAATGACGAATTTCAGTAAATTTGTGCTAAAATCTTTAAACACCAAGTTTTTGATCAAAATTTGATCAAATCGCCTAATTAAAGTATGAAATTTTGAAGATATGATCACGAAACGCTAACAAACTTAATTAAATCATCGAATTAAAGTCTGTTTCATGTTGAAATTTTTTTTTTTAAAAAGATTTGAATTTTTTTTCAATCACATGTGATTGAATTTGACATACAGAATCACATGTGATTGTGTTTTACAATCACATGTGATTGAATTTGACATGCTAAATTTAAAAAAAAAAAATATTCGAAATTTTTTTTTTTAAAAATTATTTCAAATTTTTTTTAATTTTTATTTTTTTTCAATCACATGTGATTTTCGCGCCACATGTCACACTCTGATTGATCCGTTGAATTTCAAGCAAATTATTGGATTCAATGGATTACAACTCTAAAGATCATTAACATTTTTCCTTCATATCAATATCGATAAAAAATTTAGAACAACATTTTATTTTATGATAAACATTCTATATATTTTGTTTATCTGTTCTCGGATATATTGCAATGTGAAAGCTAATATCGTTTTGCATCATCTCAAATATAAAGTCTAATCAAATAATGGAGAATCATGGATCACTACTAGAAAAAGGACAGGCGACGAAGGCCTTTTGCGGCGCACCCATCTCACCGCAAAAGAGCCGCTAAACGACAAAAAATTCAGACTTTTGACCAGTCGGATTGGGCCTACACGCAATTGCGGCGATACGTCGCCGCTAATAAATTTAACGTATTTTCTTTTTCTTTTTTCTTCGATGGCAAATTCTGGTCAAAGGTTGAAGTGTAGGTCCTGATGCAATTGCGGCGATACGTCGCCACTAATGGTGCGACGTAATAGTTTTTGGCGCTTAATTTTTCCCTCCAAACTAGTTCCCGCTAGTTTCTGTCTTTTGGTGCGTCGTAAAAGGGGTGTGCCGCAAAAGGTGCGCCGCAAATAGTCTGTTACAGATTCTATAAGTATGAGCATAAATATATAACTAATTAACATTACATATATTTTTACCCTCATACACACATCAAATACAACGAAAATAGTAACCGTTGTCTCCTTCGACGTGTATAGCGGAAGTAGATTCCCTAATCAAATGAGAGACTACGATTATACAAGTAGTTCGAAATCTACGTTCGAAGAAATTGATGTTCGCGACGTAGGTTTAGAGGACCTTCTATACTTTTTGAAATAAATGTTCCGTTCGAACACACAGACGTCTTGTATTACGAAGATGACTGTGTTCCGGAATTGTCTGCTACATATCTCCGAACAGAGAATCCGTGGAACGGTATAAAAGAAACCTTGAGTTGGCATTCTAATCGCATTTCTCTTTATTTAGTTTTGGAAGATGAGTAAAGTTGTTTTAATTCCGTCAACTAAACTATTAAGTTTAGTTAAGTTTGGTATTAATTGTATCGTTTTTATTTTAGTGTTAATTGTATCGTTTTTATTTTAGTGTTAATTGTATCGTTCTGTATTTTGATGTTAATTGTATCGTTTTTATTATAATATTAATTGTATCGTTTTTATTAGTTATGTTGAATAACAATTGTCATTTAAATTACAGTTCAATTTTTTCATATATTCGTTTATACTAATTTGGAACATTACAAATTGGAATACTCGCCATAAAACACTTAATAATTACACGTAAGTATTAATTAATTCATAATTAATACTGAATAAAATATAATTTAATCTATAATTATGGGTAGGACTCGAATGAATAAAGGCTACTAGTGTAGCTTCAAATTCTAAAGGTGTTGTTGGAAGTGGTGGTTGTAACGACCCTGAATTTTCCAACGTTTATTTAATAATAATTATTATTAATACTTGTGATTTAATGAATGTATTGTTTATATACATTTACTTGTTATCATACTTGACTTTTAATGCCCGAAACGTCTTTGTGACACACATACATTACACGAATAATATTTTCAGATATTATTTACATTCATGATTAAGTTTTATTAATCATTTTGATTAACTAAGGTTATTAGTTAATTACTTGAGCTTTAATTAGATTAACTTGAGAATTACATACAAACTTGGGCTTTTTAATTGTACATGGGCTTAGAAACCCACCCTACCCATATTAATGGACTTAATTAGCCCAACACTCATGTAAGTATCACATTAGAATGAAACTAGTTAGTTTAATACATGAGAATCTAGTTACTTGTTCATTCCCATGCAAACCCACTTATTAACCACCTTTTAAACCAAATGCATGAAGTAACCTTGTGGATTTTTCTCTTCCCCTCTCTCCTTGCAAAAGTCGACGGCCAAATGGCCTTGGGAGAAGTTTTTGTTTTCAAATTTTGTTTACTTACTCACTTGTTCACTCCACATTTTACACACACACAAACTTGCACTCTTTCTCTCATCTTTCCTTTCTCTCTAACTTTGTAAGTTACAAGTTATTTTCTCTTTCTTTTCTTTAACCAAAACCGAAACATAATACACCCATAATCATCATCATTTGCTTGTTGTTACTTGTTCTTGTTTATGGTTTACTTACTTACTAGTTGTTAGTTGTTTACCTACTAATTATCAAGAATCAAACTTGCTAGTTTGTTATTCATTTATCTTGTATTTACAAGAACATAATAGAGCTTAAACTTCTAAGTTTATGTTCTACATTTAAAGTTTTAGAAGATTAAAGTTCATGAGTTAAAATCATACTTGTGTTCATGAAGTAAACTTAAAGTTTACTTTCTAAAGATCAAGACTTAGGCTTGAATCTTTAAAAGTATGAAACCCATGAACTTATTACTTGTGTATTTAGATTATTTCTTCATTTTATGTACTTTAAAGTTGTGATTTGGTCAAGTATTACTAGTTAATCTTGATCTCATTTTTCTTGAACAAAAGTTAACTTGAAAGTTTAAGAACATGGAAGTGTAACTATTTAGTTATAACTTCATACACTTGTGTTAGATTTAACTTAATAACTTTAGATCTAGACCCTTGGGTCTTGGATCTTCAAGATCTAACTAAGAACTATGTTCTACATCTTAAGATCTTGATTAGTTAGTTTACTTTCAAGTTTATAATTCAATATTACTTTTATAGTTAAGGTACGTGTCGGATCTAAGACTTTGATGTAACTTTGGTTCATCAAAACACTTGCAACACTTAAATGAGTTGTGCTACATGTTTTGGACTTACACAAGTATTATGATGGTGAAACCTTGGTTAAGATGATTCAAACACATCAACGAGTTGTACACTTGAAGCTATATGCATCAAGGATGAGAACCGTGATAAGCATCAAGTACCAAGAACCACCGGAACCTACTGTTTTACTATTTCTGTGTCTGACCCGTGCGACCTGGGCTACTGTAAAGATGATTTTCAGATAGCTCTGTTCGAGTAGATAACTTTTCATTTAGGACTCGTCTTAATCCGAGTTACGGTTTAGGATTTATGGCCCTCCGATTGTCACTATGTCTTTTAACGTTGTGCTGAAAATTCTGACCTACTCGCACTTAGACCGTCGCCACGGTCAAACGAAGAAGAGTTTGCTTCTGGGATTTTTACCACAACTAAAGGACTCATATACGGAGCCATGGCCACTGGTCTCACCTTATTTCAGTAGGTATTGAGGCCGTGGTGACTGACCGAAGTCAGCCTTTGTTTTAAACTTCTTTCATAAACAAAACTTACTTTACACCTTTTGTTTGATGATGAATGATGATGACCCATAAGACCTAATTTAATTAAATTTAAACCTATTGGGACGATTTACTAACTTAGTACCATTTGACTTAGGTTGAGGACTTTCTGGACCTACGTACTTGCTTACTTCCCGACTTGACTTTACCACCACTTTATCGCTGTGAGTTATAGCATTCCCTTTTTACATTAACTATTTTGGGAACTGAGAATACATGCGCATTTACGTTTTACATACTAGGCACGAGTACTTAAACTTATATATGTGTGGGTTATACAACGGCATAAACATTCCCTTTAGCTCGGTAACGTTTAATCATTGGTTTTTGAACCAGTGAACGCGAATCTTAGATATGGATCCATAGGGTTTGACATCCCCACTCGGGCTAGTAGCGCTAGCATTTAACGAGTTTTTAATACTTCGTAATCATACGCACTTGCCAAGTGTACTTTTAGGGGGTATAAACGTTAAGTTAGTTACCAAGTGCCCACGGTTAAACGTATACTTTATCATACTGTTTTGAAACGCTCTTTGTAGCACTGAAATCTCGTGGCCTACTTTACATACTGTTATACTTAAACTATACTTAAACTATAGCTCACCAACCTTTGTGTTGACATTTTTAAGCATGTTTTTCTCAGGTGCTTAAGGTTAGTGATAGTGCTCCAAATGAACATATATTTAGTATCAATATCCCTCCGATATGTAAAGATTTCAGTTGCAATTGTTCCATTTTCATGTAATATTCATTTATATTAAATAAGTGCGAAGACAAAAGGCGAAAACAACGAATTGAAGACGCAAAGGTCCAAAAAGCTCAAAAGTACAAGATACAATTAAAAAGGTTCAATTTATTGATAAGGAACGTCTAAAAATGACAAGAGTACAAGTTACGAAACGCAAAGTACAAAATATCTCAGCGTACGCAAGGACGTTCGAAAATCCGAAACCGGTACATGAACCAACTCTCAACGCTCGACGCAACGGAAAAAAAAAATTACGAGTCTACTATGTATATAAATATAATATAATATATAAATAATTATAAAAATTATTTATATATTATATATATTTAAATAAAAACCGTCGGCAGCCTTGGATTTTGAACTTGTGGGCTGGTTTTGGAACCTCCGCGACTTGCGGAGCTGGAAGGCCAAAATGGCCGCGACTCGCGGAGCAGTGAATTTCAGTTCTGGCTATAAAAGCTCTCGAGTTCTGCATGTAAAATATATAAAAAAAAAACAGAATAATAATAATACTCCCTAGTATAATATAAATATATATATATATATATGTATATATATTATAGATTAGTGTTATATTAGATTAGTTTGGGTTATGTAAAAGTTATTTTTACGGGTTTTTAAAGTCGGAGCTCTGTCCGTGTAACACTACGCGATAAATAATCAATGTAAGCTATGTTCTCCTTTTTAAATTAATGTCTCGTAACTAAGTTATTATTATGCTTATTTAAAACGAAGTAATCATGATGTTGGGCTAATTACTAAAATTGGGTAATTGGGTTTTGTACCATAATTGGGGTTTGGACAAAAGAACGACACTTGTGGAAATTAGACTATGGGCTATTAATGGGCTTTATATTTGTTTAACTAAATGATAGTTTGTTAATGTTAATATAAAAATTTACAATTGGGCGTCCCTATAAATTACCATATACACTCGATCGGACACGATGGGCGGGGTATTTATATGTACGAATAATCGTTCATTTAACCGGACACGGGAATGGATTAATAGCCACTAGAATAATTAAAACATGGGTGAAATTACATTCAAGGGTAATTGGTGTAATTGTTAACAAAGTAGTAAAACCTTGGTTTACACGCAGTCGATAACCTGGTGTATTCATTAAACAAAGTATTAAAACCTTGTTACAATTCGAATCCCCAATTAGTTGGAATATTTAACTTCGGGTATAATAATAATTTGACGAGGACACTCGCACTTTATATTTATGACTGATGGACTGTTATGGACAAAAACCAGACGGACATATTAAATAATCCAGGACAAAGGACAATTAGCCCAGGACAATAAATTAAAATCAAAACGTCAAACATCATGGTTACGGAAGTTTAAATAAGCATAATATATTTTATTTCATTTTTCCTCGTACTTTTATTTATTGTCATTTCAATTATTGTTATTTATTTTATATTGTTATTTAAATATCGTCATTTACTATACGATTCGCTTAAAATATAAATCGACAAACCGGTCATTAAACGGTAAACCCCCTTTTATATATTATTATATATAATTATATATATTTTGTACAAATATAGTTGTTTAAAAATATAGTGTGCAACAAGCCCGCTCCCTGTGGAACGAACCGGACTTACTAAAAACTATACTACTCTACGATTAGGTACACTGCCTATAGTGTTGTAGCAAGGTTTAGGTATATCCCATTTGTAAATAAATAATTAAAACTTGTGTAATTTTTAATAGTATTTCTTGTAAAATTAATAGTATTTTATATACACCGTAGTAAAATATAGTACTATCACGTACCCCCACGCTACGACATCAAGTTTTTGGCGCCGCTGCCGGGGACTCGGCAAAATGCTATATTTTTAATTTATTTTTGTATAAATATATTTTTATATATTTTTAGAAAAACAATATAAAAAAAAACACGTTTTTCAATCTCCGCGACTTGCGGAGGTTTTCTGGTACGGATCACCGCGACTCGCGGAGCCGCCCTGACGAGCTGACAGAAACCCTAAAATCGCATTAATTACGGATTATTATTTATTATTATTTAAACCTAATTAGTTTATTATTAATATAATTTAGTTTTAAGTTTTAATTAATTAGTTATAATTAATTATATTTAATTTTAATATATAAAAAATTAATACTTTTATAAAATATAAAAATAAAAATATAAAAATAATATTTTTATAAAAATTGTACTTTTTACAACTTTAAGTTTATTTTTATTTGTATAAAAAAATAATATTTTTTTTTGTGTAATAATTGTATCGTTATTATTCGTAGCTAGTTTTAAGTTCTAGTATTTTGCCGTAGCTTATTTTTATTTTTAGATTTTTAGGTCTTGCCGTAAAATCCCTTAAGTGCTTATTCCTTAGACTAAGATTTAGGTGCTTTAGAATTTTGCGACGCCGTTTTTTGTGCTACTTTCTTATTTTTATTTTTCGACGCCTATTTTTCTACCTTTTTATTTTTCGACGTTTTTCGACATGCAATCTATTTCTTTCTTATTTCTCGACGCTCTAGTTTTTAGGACTTAGAATTTTCTCTATTTCTTATCTAATATCTCAAACGGAAAGAAAAATTATTTAAGCGGTTAAATTAATGGACGTTGACATTTTTCTGCTTCGTAGTAATAGTTGGATTTGTTAGTGGCTGAGTTGTGGCTTTTCCGATTTAAAGGTGCCTGGCTCCCTGCTACATCTTTTGGCTATTCGAAACGTGGGCAAAAGCAGAAAAGTCTATTAATTGGACAACTTATATAAGTTTTTCTATTTTTATAACTAATAGGATAATTAGTAAATGCACCACATTGTAGCTAAAATTTGGCCATCGCAATAAAATGGAAAATTTTGAAAACAAGGCTATGGAAACCCTTTTTGATATCCAAAATCAATTAAATCAATACTCTCAAACGAGTGTTGATGACAATTCGTTCGGTCAATCTTGGATCACGAATGATGAAACAATAACTAGTTGTGAAATCTGTGGAGATTATCACTCAACATGGGAATGTTACTATTACGTTCCTATGGAAAATTACGCACCCACAGAACCTGCATGGAACGATTATGAAGAACGCAATTCAAACTGGGATTATTCCCAAGAATATATCCAAACTCAACAACCAGAAGACGAGGAAAATTACGTGTCTGAAAATTTATTAGACAATATGAAAATCAAACTCGAAGAACTCAATGCTCAAAATGAACAAATGAGAGAGTTTGTAAACCGGCAAGCTGAAACTCTATCAGACTACACACCTGTTGATCTGAGGAGTCGTGTGCAAGAAAATCTCATATCATCGAATTTTGATGAATTCGAGAGCTCCGAAATCACCAACTATCCCGATGATACTTTTTATTCAGTCTTACCAATTTCACAACATATTGACACATTAGCCTCTACCAACGAAATCATCAATCCATCAATGGATGAAGAAGAAGAAGTAAGGGTGACAAATTGGTACTCTTGGGAAAATGATAACGTTGAAAATTTTACCCCCAAGGCCAAACCAAACTTCACCATTCCACAACCTTCCAACCCAATATTCTCAATAGACGAGTCATCCACCGGAAATGAACTACAAGCTGTAATAGATAATGACACCTCAAATTTCACCCAATTGGGTAATAGAGGTGAAAATTTTGATCCTGAGAATAAAAGGAAGGAAATATTAGGAATTGTCCACCCTATAGAAATAAGTATGTCGGTGTATATCGATCCATTTGACCAAGAACTAAAAAAGAGACATATCCATTTACTAAAAGCTACACTTAAAAAAGAATTAAGTAGTGACGATCGGGAGAGTCTAAACTTTAAACCCATTGATATATTATACACCACCCGAGATGTAAATAACTGGCTCACTATTTTAATTCGTGGAACTTATTCTACTGACTTCACATGTCGTCAGCTAAGTGTGGGGAAGTTTAACCCCACTTAACGTTAAATTAGGGGTTCGGGTTAGTGCATAACTCGTTAATAAACATGCATAATAAATTAGGGTAAAAGACGCATTTTTAAAGATTAGCAAACAGTTCAGAAAAGCAACCGTTTTTGAAGAAAAATATGTGTGATAAAACATGAAGGAATGAACGATGAGGCGCGCCATCTATCATTCGACGAGTTTTGTAATTAAAAACTGGGTATTTTTAATTACTTTTCTACACTAATCACCCTCATGAATTTATAATTATAGTCTGATTTCATACAAATGAGGGCATTGCATGATCTCAAGTGTGGGGAAGGGTTATAAATTCTCTCGGGTTTACACTTGGTTTAATTGCCAAATTTTGTGAAAATTTGAAAATTTGAAAATTTTTCAACTAAATGAAGTCAAAATCATGTTTATACATATTTATGAACGATGAAAACTAGGTGTTAATACCGAAATTATCGTTACCTCGGAAAGGACATAAATTGAGAAACACCCTAAAACGATTGAATTCATTTAAAATAGAATAAAGGAGAATAAAAAGGCAAAGAAAGAAACTAAGTGTGGGGAGAATGTACCAAGTTATTCAATTAAAAACTATCTATCACATGTTTCTGTAAAGTTTATTGCAAGTGCTTTTGTTTTGGACTAAATTAACTATTTTACCCGACTTACTGTAATGAAAGATGGATCTACACGATGAATCAATTCCATCATTTAAAGGAAGTAAAGTCTTCCGAAAAAGAAACGCGCTTCTTGATTTAGGTCAAGAAGTTGTCGTTCAGACCAGCTGTAGGTTGACGAAAAATCTAGAAAAGTCAACACTAAAATCAGCAGGAAATCCATGGACCTCAGCATCAAACAGGGTCGCCAAGTGGTCAGATTTATCCTAACCATGAGAAGGATTTATCTCGTACAATGGGGGGGGCACCGCGCAAATTAGCTTGATAAGACTAATGAATCAGATCCCCAGAAAGGATAATCTCCTTAAAGATTAAAAATCAGCTTTTAAGACTGATATTACTCAATCCTTGAGATTGACCTTAAAGATTGAGAATTTAAACTCATGGAATTCAATGATATCTAAACTCGAGCTTGAAACGAGAAAATATTTTGATCAAAATTACAAACCGATTTGTTTTCTGAAAACCCATTTTTAATGCGTTCATTACCATTGAACGTAAAATCCTAGGAATTCACCTGGAATTCATTAGGTCACCTGAACCAAATCGGGTGTCAACCGTAAGAACGGTGGTTGCATAGCTTGGTCGAAGACAGGACCTTTTGCCAAGACCGAAAAACTATAGGGTGATCTTTACTATTGCTCCTACAAAGGATAGTATTGCATCCGACACGTTAAAAACCATAATCAAAAGCATGTCACGGGACATTGCCTTAACAGTTGCTTGTTCATCGCTTTCCTTTACAACCGGACGGTAGTTTACCGAAAGGTAATATACGGGACAAGTAAACTGGACGTGTTGCTTTCCTAATACAACGTTAGCAAGTGGGTGACACAAAACCATAAGTTTTGAGCTAAAATTTTCAAATCTGAAACCCACAAAACCCACAAAAATATTTTGCAACACCGGTGAAGGGTTATTCCGGAAAACCTGTCTAGGGTAAAATCTAGCATGAATTTTCAAAAGATCAAATGTTTTCATAAAGATCAAATTTCCTAACAGATCTAAATTTTCATAGTCATGTGGGACTGTAAACCACAAATGCTACTATCATTGTTTATACCGCCGTATCAAAATCACTGATGTACAAAGTGTGAAGAATAAAGAAGTGATTCTAGTGTGTTTTATTTCAAGACTGTATTGCTTGAGGACAAGCAACGTTCAAGTGTGGGGATATTTGATAGTGCTCCAAATGAACATATATTTAGTATCAATATCCCTCCGATATGTAAAGATTTCAGTTGCAATTGTTCCATTTTCATGTAATATTCATTTATATTAAATAAGTGCGACGACAAAAGGCGAAAACAACGAATTGAAGACGCAAAGGTCCAAAAAGCTCAAAAGTACAAGATACAATTAAAAAGGTTCAATTTATTGATAAGGAACGTCTAAAAATGACAAGAGTACAAGTTACGAAACGCAAAGTACAAAATATCTCAGCGTACGCAAGGACGTTCGAAAATCCGGAACCGGTACATGAACCAACTCTCAACGCTCGACGCAACGGAAAAAAAAAAATTACGAGTCTACTATGTATATAAATATAATATAATATATAAATAATTATAAAAATTATTTATATATTATATATATTTAAATAAAAACCGTCGGCAGCCTTGGATTTTGAACTTGTGGGCTGGTTTTGGAACCTCCGCGACTTGCGGAGCTGGAAGGCCAAAATGGCCCCGACTCGCGGAGCAGTGAATTTCAGTTCTGGCTATAAAAGCTCTCGAGTTCTGCATGTAAAATATATAAAAAAAAAACAGAATAATAATAATACTCCCTAGTATAATATAAATATATATATATATGTATATATATTATAGATTAGTGTTATATTAGATTAGTTTGGGTTATGTAAAAGTTATTTTTACGGGTTTTTAAAGTCGGAGCTCTGTCCGTGTAACACTACGCGATAAATAATCAATGTAAGCTATGTTCTCCTTTTTAAATTAATGTCTCGTAACTAAGTTATTATTATGCTTATTTAAAACGAAGTAATCATGATGTTGGGCTAATTACTAAAATTGGGTAATTGGGTTTTGTACCATAATTGGGGTTTGGACAAAAGAACGACACTTGTGGAAATTAGACTATGGGCTATTAATGGGCTTTATATTTGTTTAACTAAATGATAGTTTGTTAATGTTAATATAAAGATTTACAATTGGGCGTCCCTATAAATTACCATATACACTCGATCGGACACGATGGGCGGGGTATTTATATGTACGAATAATCGTTCATTTAACCGGACACGGGAATGGATTAATAGCCACTAGAATAATTAAAACAGGGGTGAAATTACATTCAAGGGTAATTGGTGTAATTGTTAACAAAGTAGTAAAACCTTGGTTTACACGCAGTCGATAACCTGGTGTATTCATTAAACAAAGTATTAAAACCTTGTTACAATTCGAATCCCCAATTAGTTGGAATATTTAACTTCGGGTATAATAATAATTTGACGAGGACACTCGCACTTTATATTTATGACTGATGGACTGTTATGGACAAAAACCAGATGGACATATTAAATAATCCAGGACAAAGGACAATTAACCCATGGGCATAAAACTAAAATCAACACGTCAAACATCATGATTACGGAAGTTTAAATAAGCATAATATATTTTATTTCATTTTTCCTCGTACTTTTATTTATTGTCATTTTAATTATTGTTATTTATTTTATATTGTTATTTAAATATCTTCATTTACTATACGCTTCGCTTAAAATATAAATCGACAAACCGGTCATTAAACGGTAAACCCCCTTTTATATATTATTATATATAATTATATAAATTTTGTACAAATATAGTTATTTAAAAATATAGTGTGCAATAAGCCCGCTCCCTGTGGAACGAACCGGACTTACTAAAAACTATACTACTCTACGATTAGGTACACTGCCTATATTGTTGTAGCAAGGTTTAGGTATATCCCATTTGTAAATAAATAATTAAAACTTGTGTAATTTTTAATAGTATTTCTTGTAAAATTAATAGTATTTTATATACACCGTAGTAAAATATAGTACTATCACGTACCCCCACGCTACGACATCAGTTAGCTGCTTCCGCTGTGTACTAGTCTTGCTGTAGATACCCGCTGCTCTAGAGTTATCACCGCATGAACTGTTTATCTTGCATTCATAACTTTAATACTTTTGAACTATGATTTGTAACGACCTGAGGGTCACGTACTATTTCTATTTGCTTCTGTTCATTGAATCATACTTTGGTTGTAAAACATTGATGTTGGTTAAGACATCACCTTTTATCATGAATGCAAATGTATTTTGAAATAGCATATAGTGTTTGACCTTGTAATGATCCTGTTGTTGATGATTTGTACACGATGGTTTTGTACGGGGCATCACATTTGGTATCAGAGCATTGGTTGTAGTGAATTAGGTTGCATTAGTGAGTCTAAGACCGACCCGAGTAGGATTCACTAATAGGACTAATCTACAACTTGCTAGTTTACTTGTTTCCGCTGAACTTACTGCATGCTGCTGCTTACTTTTACTGCTATATACCGTATGCTATTACATGATTTCACTACTGCATGCTATTATCTGCTTTTGATTGCATGATACTTGTCGTTATTTCCATGCTACTTACTGTCACACATGATTTAGACTGTTGTAGTTACTTGGCCTAATACGTGCTTACTTTATGACTTACTGACATGGAAAATTTATTTTTCCTTGTTCAGATGTCGGATATTCCACCTGCTATCGTTTTGGGCAGTTCAGACACTTCAGCCACTTCACCTGCCACTGTTGCCGATCCCCCGATCCCGTCAGTGACACACTCTAGTGACTCAGGCGCTTCAACTTCCGGAGCTAGCAGCCATACTCCCGCCCCAGTGGCTACTTCTGACGAAGCCCAGGACCTCCCGGAGATTCCAGCTCCATCTGCCCCAGGACCCTCGGGGTCACAGCCTCGCTCCGGTGATGTTGTGATTCCCGCGGAATTTGGGGAGGGTCCATTCCGTAACCAGTATCCCCATTGGTGCCGACGCGCTCCTGACGGAGGTCTCGTGCCTATTCCACCCTTCAGATACCGACAGATGATGGCCGCCCGAGGGGAGCCCGTACAGCCACCCGTGCAGCCACCTCCACACGATTCAGATGATCCTTCATCTAACGACTCATCTACAGACGACTCTAGTGACGATGACTCCGACGAAGAGGATTCCGATGATGCACCTGTTCAGCCATCCTCCACCCTGCCGAAGAAGCGGTACCGTTTCGACGGCACCATTATTCCGGGGATCAACGGGGGTCGAGCATTCACTGATGCATTTGGTCGGCGTCGTAGGGTTACCGCCCATAAGCGGCTTGTGCCGTATCCTGATGATCCTTTCATCCATAAGCCTTACCGCCTCGCAGCCTCTACTTCTGGAGCCGGACCGTCAGCACCACCAGCACCAACCGTACCGACAGCACCACCTGCCCCACCCTCCCCCTCGGTCGAGGAACTGATGAGGGAGGTGGAGATCCTCCGTTCTCCGGTAACTGAGCTCGAGGACCAGATGTCTCATGTATTGGACATCCTACACCCACCATCACCGTAGGACCTTTTGTAGTAGATTTCATTATGTAATCTAGTTGTAGTTTTATATTTCACTTATGTATTGTACGAACTTATACAGATGTATGCAACTTATTATTATTAATGAATGGAACCTTGCGTTATTTAATTCTTGCACGATGTTCTATTTACGTTACTATATGATTCTGTGGTATTTGTACCTGGATTGCATTACTTATTAAACATGTGATGTGTTGATTCCATGTTGGTTACCATATACTGTATTACTACTATTTGAATACTGGATTTTGACTTGAGTCAAAAATTTTGTTTAGAACACCATGGCTAACGGACGATCAACATCAACACCTACCGCAGCCCAAATCGAGGAGATGATTGCCGAAAGGGTAGCCGCAGCCATTGCGGAAATGCAACCCCAAGCTCCACCGCCACTTCCACCGGTTATTCAACCCATTCGTAATGGGTGTACGTACAAAGAGTTCCAAAGCTGCAAACCACACAACTTCAGTGGAACAGAGGGGCCGGTTGGTCTCACTATATGGTTCGAGAAGTTAGAATCTGTGTTTCTAGTTAGTAACTGTGCAGAGGAGAATAAGACCAAGTTTGCTTCATGTACGCTGTCTGATGGCGCACTAACGTGGTGGAACACGTTGGCTCAAGCAAAAGGTATTGATGAGGCATTTGCTACCCCATGGGAGGAATTCAAAGGGGCCCTGATTGAGGAATATTTCCCTAGGACCGAGATCCAGAGGATGGAGATTGAATTCATGCAGTTAAAGGACGTTGGGAACAACCTTGATAGTTACAACCGAAGGTTTTTGGAACTATCCCTGATGTGTCCGACAATGGTCACCCCGGAATTCAAGCGTATGGAAAGGTACTTCTGGGGACTTCCTAAGAGCATTAAGGGAAACGTCACCTCGTCCAAGCCACCAAATGTCCCGGAAGCAATGCGCATGGCGCATACTTTAATGAATCAAATTATTATCGATGAACCGGAGAAGGCTAAGTCTGAAGCGGGTAGTAGTGAGAAGCGCAAATGGGATAACAACAGGGGAAGGACCTATGATCAGAACCCGGCTAAACGACATGAGGGTTTCAGAGGAAACAACAACGGTGGAAACCCCAATCCGAACACCAACTCAAACCCGAACTACAAGGGAACCTTACCACAATGCAAGCGGTGCTACAAGCACCATACTGGGTATTGTAATGTTGTTTGCGAAAAGTGCCAACGGACTGGGCATATCGGTAAAGACTGCAAGGTCACCACTCTGAATGTGAAGGCGAACCCTAATGGACCGAAAAAGTGCTACGAATGCGGACAGACGGGCCATTTCAGAAATACGTGCCCCAACAAAAGAAAAGACGGCGGACCACCCCATGGTAGAGCTTTCAACGTTAATGCAAGGGACGCCCGAGAAATCCCCGACTTGGTGACAGGTATATTCACTATCAACAATCTATTAGCTTCTGTCTTATTTGATACTGGTGCCGATAGAAGTTATGTATGTAGAAATTTTTGCGATAAGATTAATTGGTCATTAGTCCCTTTAAAAGAGAGTATGCTTGTAGAAGTAGCCAACGGTAAACTTGAGAAAGTTGACCACATTAGTCGAGGAGCTATTATCAACATAGCTGGTGCAGATTTCGAAATTGAATTAATACCTATCAAATTGGGAAGTTTTGAAGTGATCGTCGGTATGGATTGGTTGAGCAAGATAAATGCTGACATTATCTGTGGAGATAAAGCTCTTCGTATACCGCACGGAGACGGTGAGCCACTGATCATCTACAGAGAGAGATGTACCTCGAAGCTGAACCTCATTAGTTGCATGAAAGCACAAAAGATCATGAAGAAGGGACGTCTTGCTGTCCTAGCACATGTGAAAACGGTAGAAACCAAGGTGAAGAGTGTGAACGATGTTCGAATTGTGAACGAGTTTTTCGATGTCTTTCCTGAAGAATTGCCTGGATTACCGCCGCCGAGAGCAGTAGAGTTTCAAATTGACTTAGTGCCAGGAGCCGCACCTGTAGCTCGCGCACCTTATAGACTCGCACCTTCCGATATGCAAGAATTACAGAGTCAACTACAAGAGCTGTTAGACCGTGGATTTATCCAACCAAGTTTCTCGCCTTGGGGCGCACCTGTGTTGTTTGTGAAGAAGAAGGATGGATCCTTCCGTATGTGTATCGACTACCGTGAACTCAATAAATTGACAATCAAGAATCGGTATCCTCTTCCCCGCATTGACGATCTTTTTGATCAACTACAAGGATCGAGCGTCTACTCCAAGATCGATTTGCAATTCAGTTATCACCAGTTGAGGGTGAAGGAAAGTGACGTGATGAAAACTGCATTCAGAACCCGTTATGGTCATTATGAGTTTCTCGTGATGCCATTCGGATTAACCAACGCACCTGCCGTGTTCATGGACCTCATGAATCGTGTCTGCAAACCATACCTGGATAACTTTGTTATCGTCTTCATAGATGATATCCTCATCTACTCTAAGGGTGAAGAAGAGCATGAGCAACACCTCCGACTAGTACTTGAACTCTTGAGACAAGAGCAACTTTATGCGAAATTCTCCAAGTGTGAATTTTGGTCGAAGGAAGTCCAATTTATGGGTCATGTTGTGAGCGACCAGGGTATCAAAGTTGATCCCGCCAAGATTGAAGCTATCAGCAAGTGGGAGACTCCCACCACTCCAACTCATATTCGCCAATTCCTAGGTCTCGCCCGTTATTACCAAAGATTTATTGAAGGTTTCTCTCTGATTGCGCGTCCTTTGACCGCGCTGAATCACAAGGGGAAGAAGTTCATTTGGGAATCCTCACACGAATCAGCATTTCAAACTTTGAATAAGAAGTTAACCACCGCACCTATCCTATCACTTTCTGAGGGCAGTGACGACTTTTTTGTTTATTGTGATGCATCGAAGAGTGGTTTTGGTTGTGTACTGATGCAACGGTCAAAGGTTATTGCCTATGCTTCATGTCAACTAAATATTCACGAACGCAACTACACTACTCACGATCTCGAACTGGGAGCCGTCGTCTTTGCGCTCAAATTGTGGTGACATTATTTGTATGGGACTAAGAGCACTATCTTCACCGACCACAAGAGCCTCTAGCACATCTTCGATCAGAAGCAAATGAATATGAGACAGCGTCGATGGATCGAGATGCTGAACGACTACGATTGTGAACTTCGTTATCATCCTGGCAAGGCCAATGTTGTAGCTGACGCTTTAAGCCGAAAGGAGAGGACGACACCTCTTCATCTTAGGGCTCTGAACATCACCATTCATTAGAATCTCAACAGTCAGATCCGAGTAGCCTAAGATGAGGCTCTCAAGGAGGAGAACATATCTCACGAACATTTGAACATACTCGTCTCTCAATTCAAGGTTAGGGAGTCTGGACTCCGATGTTATGCTGGAAGAATTTGGGTAACTCTTTATGGAGATCTACGGAACCTTATACTTGATAAAGCACACAAATTGAGATATTCGATTCATCCTGGAGCGGGCAAGATGTACCACGACCTTAAAAAACAGTATTGGTGGCCGAATCTTAAGAAAGACGTTGCAACCTATGTTGGTAAGTGTTTAACTTGCTCGAAAGTTAAGTCCGAGCATCAGAGACCTTCTGGGTTACTTCAACAGCCGAAAATCCCGCAATGGAAGTGGGAAAGGATAACTATGGATTTCATCACCAAGCTACCAAAGACGGTGGGCGGATACGATACCATCTGGGTTATTGTTGACCGCCTTACTAAATCTGCACACTTCCTAGCGATGAAGGAAACGGATATGATGGAGAGACTTGCTCAATTATACATCAAGGAGGTTGTATCTCATCATGGTGTACCTTTATCGATCATCTCAGATCGCGATCCCCGTTTTGCTTCCAGATTTTGGCGTTCTTTACAAGAAGCCATGGGAACCCGTCTCGACATGAGTACTGCTTATCACCCACAGGCCGACGGGCAAAGTGAACGAACGATTCAGACCTTGGAGGACATGTTGCGTGCATGTGTTATTGATTTCGGAAAGGCCTGGGAAAGGCATTTGCCACTCGCCGAATTTTCTTACAATAACAGTTATCACTCGAGTATTAATGCCACACCTTTTGAAGCATTGTATGGCCGCAAGTGCCGATCTCCTATTTGTTGGGCTGAAGTAGGCCAAAAGCAAATCACCGGACCCGAGGTAGTCCATGAAACAACGGAGAAGATTGCTCAGATTCAACCGAGACTTAAGACTGCCCGTGATTGTCAAAAGAGTTATGCCAATCTTAAACGTAAAGACTTTGAATTCAACGTTGGTGACTGTGTAATGTTGAAGGTTGCACCTTGGAAAGGTGTGATTCATTTTGGAAAACGTGAAAAGTTAAACCCACGATACATTGGTCCTTTTGAAATCTTGGAACGTGTTGGACCCGTTGCTTACCGTTTGGATCTTCCAGCACAATTAAGCTCAGTTCATCCTACCTTCCACGTGTCAAACTTGAAGAAGTGTCTTGCTGCACCCGAACTTATCATACCACTGGAAGAACTTACGATTGACGACAAACTCCACTTCGTGGAAGAACCTGTCGAGATTATAGACCGTGAGGTCAAAACTTTGAAACGCAACAAGATTCCGATCGTCCGAGTACGATGGAATGCCAAACGAGGACCTGAGTTTACTTGGGAACGAGAGGATTAAATGATGCAGAAGTATCCTCACCTTTTCCCGACTCCTCCATCTACCTCAGCTTAAAATTTCGAGATGAAATTTTCTTTAACAGGTGGGTAATGTAACGACCCTGGATTTTCCAACGTTTATTTAATAATAATTATTATTAATACTTGTGATTTAATGAATGTATTGTTTATATACATTTACTTGTTATCATACTTGACTTTTAATGCCCGAAACGTCTTTGTGACACACATACATTACACGAAAAATATTTTCAGATATTATTTACATTCATGATTAAGTTTTATTAATCATTTTGATTAACTAAGGTTATTAGTTAATTACTTGGGCTTTAATTGGATTAACTTGAGAATTACATACAAACTTGGGCTTTTTAATTGTACATGGGCTTAGAAGCCCACCCTACCCATATTAATGGACTTAATTAGCCCAACACTCATGTAAGTATCACATTAGAATGAAACTAGTTAGTTTAATGCATGAGAATCTAGTTACTTGTTCATTCCCATGCAAACCCACTTATTAACCACCTTTTAAACCAAATGCATGAAGTAACCTTGTGGATTTTTCTCTTCCCCTCCCTCCTTGCAAAAGTCGACGGCCAAATGGCCTTGGGAGAAGTTTTTGTTTTCAAATTTTGTTTACTTACTCACTTGTTCACTCCACATTTTACACACACACAAACTTGCACTCTTTCTCTCATCTTTCCTTTCTCTCTAACTTTGTAAGTTACAAGTTATTTTCTCCTTCTTTTCTTTAGCCAAAACCGAAACATAATACACCCATAATCATCATCATTTGCTTGTTGTTACTTGTTCTTGTTTATGGTTTACTTACTTACTAGTTGTTAGTTGTTTACTTACTAATTATCAAGAATCAAACTTGCTAGTTTGTTCTTCATTTATCTTGTATTTACAAGAACATAAGAGAGCTTAAACTTCCAAGTTTATGTTCTACATTTAAAGTTTTAGAAGATTAAAGTTCATGAGTTAAAATCATACTTGTGTTCATGAAGTAAACTTAAAGTTTACTTTCTAAAGATCAAGACTTAGGCTTGAATCTTTAAAAGTATGAAACCCATGAACTTATTACTTGTGTATTTAGATTATTTCTTCATTTTATGTACTTTAAAGTTGTGATTTGGTCAAGTATTACTAGTTAATCTTGATCTCATTTTTCTTGAACAAAAGTTAACTTGAAAGTTCAAGAACATGGAAGTGTAACTCTTTAGCTATAACTTCATACACTTGTGTTAGATTTAACTTAATAACTTTAGATCTAGACCCTTAGGTCTTGGATCTTCAAGATCTAACTAAGAACTATGTTCTACATCTTAATATCTTGATTAGTTAGTTTACTTTTAAGTTTATAATTCAATATTACTTTTATAGTTCATGTATGTGTCGGATCTAAGACTTTGATGTAACTTTGGTTCATCAAAACACTTGCAACACTTAAATGAGTTGTGCTACATGTCTTGGACTTACACAAGTGTTATGATTATGAAACCTTGGTTAAGATGATGCAAATACATCAACAAGTTGTACACTTGAAGCTATATGCATCAAGGATGAGAACCGTGATAAGCATCAAGTACCATGAACCACCGGAACCTACTGTTTTACTATTTCTGTGTCTGACCTGTAATACCTGGGCTACTGTAAAGATTATTTTCAGATAACTCTGTTCGAGTAGATAACTTTTCATTTAAAACTCGTCTTAATCCGAGTTACGGTTTAGGATTTATGGCCCTCCGATCGTCACTATGTCTTTTAACGTTGTGCTGAAAATTCTGACCTACTCGCACTTAGACCGTCGCCACGGTCAAAATAAGACGAGTTTGCTTCTGGGATTTTTACCACAACTAAAGAACTCATATACGGAGCCATGGACACTGGTCTCACCTTATTTAAGTAGGTATTGAGGCCGTGGTGACTGACTGAAGTCAGCCTTTGTTTTAAACTTCTTTCATAAACAAAACTTACTTTACACCTTTTGTTTGATGATGAATAACGATGACCCTTAAGACCTAATTTACTTACATTTAAACCTATTGGGACAATTTACTGACTTAGTACTATTTGACTTAGGTTGAGGACTTTCCGGACCTACGTACTTGCTTACTTCCCGACTCGACTTTACCACCACTTTATCGCTGTGACTTATAGCATTCCCTTTTTACATTAACTATTTTGGGAACTGAGAATACATGCGCATTTACGTTTTAGATACTAGGCACGAGTACTTAAACTTATATATGTGTGTGTTATACAATGGCATAAACATTCCCTTTAGCTCAGTAATGTTTAGTCATTGGTTTTTGAACCAGTGAACGCGAATCTTAGATATGGATCCATAGGGTTTGACATCCCCACTCGGGCTAGTAGCGCTAGCATTTAACGAGTGTTTAATACTTCGTAATCATACGCACTTGCCAAGTGTACTTTCATGGGGTATAAACGTTAAGTTAGTTACCAAGTGCCTGTAGTGACCCGAACTTTTCCATGTTTATATATATTAATTGAGATTGATATTTACATGATTAAATGTTTCCAACATGTTAAGCAATCAAACTTGTTAAGACTTGATTAATTGAAATAGGTTTCATATAGACAATTGACCACCCAAGTTGATCGGTGATTCACGAACGTTAAAACTTGTAAAAACTATATGATGACATATATATGGATATATATATATATATATATATATATATAGTTAACATGATACTATGATAAGAAAACATATCATAAAGTATATTAACAATGAACTACATATGTAAAAACAAGACTACTAACTTAATGATTTTTAAACGAGACATATATGTAACGATTATCGTTGTAAAGACATTTAATGTATATATATCATATTAAGAGATATTCATACATGATAATATCATGATAATATAATAATTAAAAATCTCATTTGATATTATAAACATTGGGTTAATAACATTTAACAAGATCGTTAACCTAAAGGTTTCAAAACAACACTTACATGTAACGACTAACGATGACTTAACGACTCAGTTAAAATGTATATACATGTAGTGTTTTAATATGTATTTATACACTTTTGAAAGACTTCAATACACTTATCAAAATACTTCTACTTAACAAAAATGCTTACAATTACATCCTCGTTCAGTTTCATCAACAATTCTACTAGTATGCACCCGTATTCGTACTCGTACAATACACAGCTTTTAGATGTATGTACTATTGGTATATACACTCCAATGATCAGCTCTTAGCAGCCCATGTGAGTCACCTAACACATGTGGGAACCATCATTTGGCAACTAGCATGAAATATCTCATAAAATTACAAAAATATGAGTAATCATTCATGACTTATTTACATGAAAACAAAATTACATATCCTTTATATCTAATCCATACACCAATGACCAAAAACACCTACAAACACTTTCATTCTTCAATTTTCTTCATCTAATTGATCTCTCTCAAGTTCTATCTTCAAGTTCTAAGTGTTCTTCATATATTTTACAAGTTCTAGTTACATAAAATCAAGAATACTTTCAAGTTTGCTAGCTCACTTCCAATCTTGTAAGGTGATCATCCAACCTCAAGAAATCTTTGTTTCTTACAGTAGGTTATCATTCTAATACAAGGTAATAATCATATTCAAACTTTGGTTCAATTTCTATAACTATAACAATCTTATTTTAAGTGATGATCTTACTTGAACTTGTTTTCGTATCATGATTCTGCTTCAAGAACTTCGAGCCATCCAAGGATCCATTGAAGCTAGATCCATTTTTCTCTTTTCCAGTAGGTTTATCCAAGGAACTTAAGGTAGTAATGATGTTCATAACATCATTCGATTCATACATATAAAGCTATCTTATTCGAAGGTTTAAACTCGTAATCACTAGAACATAGTTTAGTTAATTCTAAACTTGTTCGCAAACAAAAGTTAATCCTTCTAACTTGACTTTTAAAATCAACTAAACACATGTTCTATATCTATATGATATGCTAACTTAATGATTTAAAACCTGGAAACACGAAAAACACCGTAAAACCGGATTTACGCCGTCATAGTAACACCGCGGGCTGTTTTGGGTTAGTTAATTAAAAACTATGATAAACTTTGATTTAAAAGTTGTTATTCTGAGAAAATGATTTTTATTATGAACATGAAACTATATCCAAAAATTATGGTTAAACTCAAAGTGGAAGTATGTTTTCTAAAATGGTCATCTAGACGTCGTTCTTTCGACTGAAATGACTACCTTTACAAAAACGACTTGTAACTTATTTTTCCGACTATAAACCTATACTTTTTCTATTTATATTCATAAAATAGAGTTCAATATGAAACCATAGCAATTTGATTCACTCAAAACGGATTTAAAATGAAGAAGTTATGGGTAAAACAAGATTGGATAATTTTTCTCATTTTAGCTACGTGAAAATTGGTAACAAATCTATTCCAACCATAACTTAATCAACTTGTATTGTATATTATGTAATCTTGAGATACCATAGACACGTATACAATGTTTCGACCTATCATGTCGACACATCTATATATATTTCGGAACAACCATAGACACTCTATATGTGAATGTTGGAGTTAGCTATACAGGGTTGAGGTTGATTCCAAAATATATATAGTTTGAGTTGTGATCAATACTGAGATACGTATACACTGGGTCGTGGATTGATTCAAGATAATATTTATCGATTTATTTCTGTACATCTAACTGTGGACAACTAGTTGTAGGTTACTAACGAGGACAGCTGACTTAATAAACTTAAAACATCAAAATATATTAAAAGTGTTGTAAATATATTTTGAACATACTTTGATATATATGTATATATTGTTATAGGTTCGTGAATCAACCAGTGGCCAAGTCTTACTTCCCGACGAAGTAAAAATTTGTGAAAGTGAGTTATAGTCCCACTTTTAAAATCTAATATTTTTGGGATGAGAATACATGCAGGTTTTATAAATGATTTACAAAATAGACACAAGTAATTGAAACTACATTCTATGGTTGAATTATCGAAATCGAATATGCCCCTTTTTATTAAAGTCTGGTAATCTAAGAATTAGGGAACAGACACCCTAATTGACGCGAATCCTAAAGATAGATCTATTGGGCCCAACAAGCCCCATCCAAAGTACCGGATGCTTTAGTACTTCGAAATTTATATCATATCCGAAGGGTGTCCCGGAATGATGGGGATATTCTTATATATGCATCTTGTTAATGTCGGTTACCAGGTGTTCACCATATGAATGATTTTTATCTCTATGTATGGGATGTGTATTGAAATATGAAATCTTGTGGTCTATTATTATGATTTGATATATATAGGTTAAACCTATAACTCACCAACATTTTTGTTGACGTTTTAAGCATGTTTATTCTCAGGTGATTATTAAGAGCTTCCGCTGTCGCATACTTAAATAAGGACGAGATTTGGAGTCCATGCTTGTATGATATTGTGTAAAAAAACTGCATTCAAGAAACTTATTTTGTTGTAACATATTTGTATTGTAAACCATTATGTAATGGTCGTGTGTAAACAGGATATTTTAGATTATCATTATTTGATAATCTACGTAAAGCTTTTTAAACCTTTATTGATGAAATAAAGGTTATGGTTTGTTTTAAAAATGAATGCAGTCTTTGAAAAACGTCTCATATAGAGGTCAAAACCTCGCAACGAAATCAATTAATATGGAACGTTTTTAATCAATAAGAACGGGACATTTCAGTTGGTATCAGAGCGTTGGTCTTAGAGAACCAGAAAATTTGCATTAGTGTGTCTTATCGAGTTTGTTAGGATGCATTAGTGATTCTGGACTTCGACCGTGTTTTCTTTAAAAATGATTGCTTAACATTTTTGTTGGAAATTATATATTTTTAACATATGAATATTATGTGATATATTAATCTCTTAACGTGTTTGATATTATGTGATAGATGTCTACCTCTAGAACAAGTCCCATTGACTCACCTAATAATAATGAAGAGTCAAATGTAAATTGGAATGATTTGTGGACTGATTCACAAGTTCCCGAAGAGGAACCGGAAGAAGAGTCGGAACCGGAAGAAGAATCGGAACCGGAAGAAGAATCGGAACCGGATGAAGAAATAGAACCGGTGGGGGAAATAATAAAACGGTTAAGTAAAAGAAAATCCTCAACCAACCGACCAAAATTAATTATGGTCAATGGTGTTTCCACCAAGGAAGCAAAATATTGGGAGGATTACCAATTCTCCGATGAATCGGATTCCGACGAGAATTCCGATGATGTTATAGAAATTACCCCAACTGAATTTAAAAAGGCAAAAGAAAATAATAAGGGGAAGGGCATAAAAATAGAGAAATCTAATTCCAACCCCGATGAACTTTATATGTATCGTCAACCCCCGAAGTCCTTAAGTTGTAACAATGACCCGGGAACCTCTAAACCACCAGGTTTTTCTAAACCAATGTGGACAACGACGGCTCGTATTAGGGGAACATCATATATCCCTAGAAACTTGGCAAAACGAACCAAAACTGAAGAAGAAGAAACGAGCGAGTCGGAATAAGATAGTTGTATTCGTGTGGTGTAATATATGTAATATAGTGTTCTTATGCTTTATGATATATGTAAAAATTGCTTGTATTAATAAGTATTTTTTTTTATGAATCTAACTCTTGTCTATTTTACAGTTTAAAAACACAAAATGGATAGACAACCCAATATTTTAAGAGACCTACCCGGAGACATGATTGATGAAATCTTGTCTAGAGTCGGCCAGAATTCTTCGGCACAACTATTTAAGGCGAGATCAGTTTGTAAGACATTCGAAGAACGTTCCAAGAATGTCTTGGTTTATAAGAGACTTTCGTTTGAAAGATGGGGGATATCACATTGGGAAACCCATAAGTTACGATGTGTTTACTTTGACGCATATATTGCGGGGAACCCAAATGCTATTTTACGCAACGGGTTAAGAAATTATTTTGACTCAATATATCCGAATATTGGACTTCGTGATTTAGAAAAAGCGGCCAACATGCAACATAAAGAAGCATGTTATGCTTACGGATTAGTAATGTTCGTTTCTCACCAAAGTGAGAACAAGAACATCGGGCTACAACTATTAAACAAAATGTTTCCACAAGTGACGGAGTCGGTAATTGGGGTAAGAAATGAGGTTTTTAGATTATTACGGGACTGTTGGACATTACGTAACCCTCGTCCCTTTGATGACGTTACAACACGCTGTCTTATCAACGGCCATAACGGTTATGTTGCACAAGACCAAGGATGGGAAGTAGTCCTAGTAAAACCAGAATGCATGACTTGTTTCTGGACGTATGAATTACGTGTCTTTATTGCCTTTGCTGAACGACTTGTGTACTAGCTAGAATTGTCTTCACAACTATCTTAAATCAAAGTTATTGTGTGCTATATTTCATGCTTTATGTAAAATAAGCGGTATTGTAAGTTTGTAAAATATTGTATAAAAGTTTGAACGCGAAATATTATTATAATCAGTTTTTCATATAGAATTGTAGTAGTTGAATTGTATATTAGCTACTAAGTATGAACTTAACGGGTAGGTACTACCCGAATTTAAACTTATAAAACGCTAATATGAAGAAAAAGCTTTTATAAATGAGTTCATATTATGCTACGAAATACTATTAACTACTCTTAATATTCTGTATGATTAACTTGTTCCATTTAACTATTTTGAAGGAAATGGCACCGACTACTCGACACACCGTGAATATGAATGAAGAGGAATTCCGTACTTTTCTAGCTTCAAACATAGCCGCAGTACAGGCTGCGCTACATACCAACAATAACCTTGGATCTAGCAGTACAGGAAATCGTGTAGGATGCACTTACAAAGAATTCACTGCCTGCAAACCTTTGGAATTTGATGGAACCGAAGGACCGATCGGATTGAAACGGTGGACCGAGAAGGTTGAATCGGTGTTTGCCATAAGTAAGTGTACTGAAGAGGACAAAGTGAAGTACGCTACGCATACCTTCACAGGTTCTGCGTTAACATGGTGGAATACCTATCTAGAGCAAGTGGGACAAGATGATGCGTACGCACTACCGTGGTCAGCATTCAAGCACTTGATGAATGAGAAGTACCGTCCCAGAACCGAGGTCAATAAGCTCAAGACAGAACTTAGAGGGTTACGAACCCAAGGATTTGATATTACCACGTACGAAAGACGATTCACAGAATTGTGCCTATTGTGTCCGGGAGCATTCGAAGATGAGGAAGAGAAGATCGACGCGTTTGTGAAAGGATTACCGGAAAGAATCCAAGAAGATATAAGTTCACACGAGCCCGCCTCCATACAACAGGCATGTAGAATGGCTCACAAACTAGTGAACCAGATTGAAGAAAGAATTAAAGAACAGACTGCTGAAGAGGCCAATGTGAAGCAAGTCAAAAGAAAATGGGAGGAAAACGGTGATAAGAATCACCAATACAACAACAACAGCAATTACAACAATAATCGCAACAATTATCCCAACAATCGCAACATCAATCGCAACTACAACAAACGGCCCAACAACAACAACAACAACAACAACAGCAACTACAACAATCATCCCAACAACAATAATAACCGCAACAACAACAACAATCAGAAGCAGCTATGCCAAAGGTGTGAAAAGAATCACTCGGGGTTCTGCACCAAATTTTGCAACAAGTGTAAAATAAATGGTCATAGCGCGGCGAAGTGTGAGGTCTACGGACCAGGGGTTAATAGAACGAAAGGAACAAATGGTGTCGGAACGAGTAATGGCGGAGCAAGTAGTGTCGGAGCAAGTTATGCCAATGTAGTTTGTTATAAATGTGGAAAACCAGGCCACATTATTAGAAATTTCCCGAACCAGGAGAACACGAATGGACAAGGCCGTGGAAGAGTTTTCAATATTAATGCGGTAGAGGCACAGGAAGACCCAGAGCTTGTTACGGGTACGTTTCTTATTGACAATAAATCTGCGTACGTTTTATTTGATTCGGGTGCGGATAGAAGCTATATGAGTAGAGATTTTTGTGCTAAATTAAGTTGTCCATTGACGCCTTTGGATAGTAAATTTTTACTCGAATTAGCAAATGGTAAATTAATTTCAGCAGATAATATATGTCGGAATCGAGAAATTAAACTGGTTAGCGAAACATTTAAGATTGATTTGATACCAGTAGAGTTAGGGAGTTTTGATGTGATAATCGGTATGGACTGGTTGAAAGAAGTGAAAGCGGAGATCGTTTGTTACAAAAATGCAATTCGCATTATACGAGAAAAAGGAAAACCCTTAATGGTGTACGGAGAAAAGGGCAACACGAAGCTACATCTTATTAGTAATTTGAAGGCACAAAAACTAATAAGAAAAGGTTGCTATGCTGTTCTAGCACACGTCGAGAAAGTACAAACTGAAGAAAAGAGCATCAATGATGTTCCCATTGCAAAAGAATTTCCCGATGTATTTCCGAAAGAATTACCGGGATTACCCCCACATCGATCCGTTGAATTTCAAATAGATCTTGTACCAGGAGCTGCACCAATAGCTCGTGCTCCTTACAGACTCGCACCCAGCGAGATGAAAGAACTGCAAAGCCAATTACAAGAACTTTTAGAGCGTGGTTTCATTCGACCAAGCACATCACCGTGGGGAGCTCCTGTTTTGTTTGTCAAGAAGAAAGATGGTACATTCAGGTTGTGTATCGACTACCGAGAGTTGAACAAACTTACCATCAAGAACCGCTACCCACTACCGAGAATCGACGACTTATTTGATCAACTACAAGGCTCGTCTGTTTATTCAAAGATTGACTTACGTTCCGGGTATCATCAAATGCGGGTGAAAGAAGATGATATTCCAAAGACTGCTTTCAGAACACGTTACAGTCATTACGAGTTTATGGTCATGCCGTTTGGTTTAACTAATGCACCAGCTGTGTTCATGGACCTTATGAACTGAGTGTGTGGACCATACCTTGACAAGTTTGTCATTGTTTTCATTGATGACATACTTATTTACTCAAAGAATGACCAAGAACACGGTGAACATTTGAGAAAGGTGTTAGAAGTATTGAGGAAGGAAGAATTGTACGCTAAGTTTTCAAAGTGTGCATTTTGGTTGGAAGAAGTTCAATTCCTCGGTCACATAGTGAACAAATAAGGTATTAAGGTGGATCCGGCAAAGATAGAAACTGTTGAAAAGTGGGAAACCCCGAAAACTCCGAAACACATACGCCAGTTTTTAGGACTAGCTGGTTACTACAGAAGGTTCATCCAAGACTTTTCCAGAATAGCAAAACCCTTGACTGCATTAACGCATAAAGGGAAGAAATTTGAATGGAATGATGAACAAGAGAAAGCGTTTCAGTTATTGAAGAAAAAGCTAACTACGGCACCTATATTGTCATTGCCTGAAGGGAATGATGATTTTGTGATTTATTGTGATGCATCAAAGCAAGGTCTCGGTTGTGTATTAATGCAACGAACGAAGGTGATTGCTTATGCGTCTAGACAATTGAAGATTCACGAACAAAATTATACGACGCATGATTTGGAATTAGGCGCGGTTGTTTTTGCATTAAAGACTTGGAGGCACTACTTATATGGGGTCAAAAGTATTATATATACCGACCACAAAAGTCTTCAACACATATTTAATCAGAAACAACTGAATATGAGGCAGCGTAGGTGGATTGAATTATTGAATGATTATGACTTTGAGATTTGTTACCACCCGGGGAAGGCAAATGTGGTAGCCGATGCCTTGAGCAGGAAGGACAGAGAACCCATTCGAGTAAAATCTATGAATATAATGATTCATAATAACATTACTACTCAAATAAAGGAGGCGCAACAAGGAGTTTTAAAAGAGGGAAATTTAAAGGATGAAATACCCAAAGGATCGGAGAAGCATCTTAATATTCGGGAAGACGGAACCCGTTATAGGGCTGAAAGGATTTGGGTACCAAAATTTGGAGATATGAGAGAAATGGTACTTAGAGAAGCTCATAAAACCAGATACTCAATACATCCTGGAACGGGGAAGATGTACAAGGATCTCAAGAAACATTTTTGGTGGCCGGGTATGAAAGCCGATGTTGCTAAATACTTAGGAGAATGTTTGACGTGTTCTAAGGTCAAAGCTGAGCATCAGAAACCATCAGGTCTACTTCAACAACCCGAAATCCCGGAATGGAAATGGGAAAACATTACCATGGATTTCATCACTAAATTGCCAAGGACTGCAAGTGGTTTTGATACTATTTGGGTAATAGTTGATCGTCTCACCAAATCAGCACACTTCCTACCAATAAGAGAAGATGACAAGATGGAGAAGTTAGCACGACTGTATTTGAAGGAAGTCGTCTCCAGACATGGAATACCAATCTCTATTATCTCTGATAGGGATGGCAGATTTATTTCAAGATTCTGGCAGACATTACAGCAAGCATTAGGAACTCGTCTAGACATGAGTACTGCCTATCATCCACAAACTGATGGGCAGAGCGAAAGGACGATACAAACGCTTGAAGACATGCTACGAGCATGTGTTATTGATTTCGGAAACAGTTGGGATCGACATCTACCGTTAGCAGAATTTTCCTACAACAACAGCTACCATTCAAGCATTGAGATGGCGCCGTTTGAAGCACTTTATGGTAGAAAGTGCAGGTCTCCGATTTGTTGGAGTGAAGTGGGGGATAGACAGATTACGGGTCCGGAGATTATACAAGAAACTACCGAGAAGATCATCCAAATTCAACAACGGTTGAAAACCGCCCAAAGTCGACAAAAGAGCTACGCTGACATTAAAAGAAAAGATATAGAATTTGAAATTGGAGAGATGGTCATGCTTAAAGTTGCACCTTGGAAAGGCGTTGTTCGATTTGGTAAACGAGGGAAATTAAATCCAAGGTATATTGGACCATTCAAGATTATTGATCGTGTCGGACCAGTAGCTTACCGACTAGAGTTACCTCAACAACTCGCGGCTGTACATAACACTTTCCACGTCTCGAATTTAAAGAAATGTTTTGCTAAAGAAGATCTCACTATTCCGTTAGATGAAATCCAAATCAACGAAAAACTTCAATTCATCGAAGAACCCGTCGAAATAATGGATCGTGAGGTTAAAAGACTTAAGCAAAACAAGATACCAATTGTTAAGGTTCGATGGAATGCTCGTAGAGGACCCGAGTTCACCTGGGAGCATGAAGATCAGATGAAGAAGAAATACCCGCATCTATTTCCAGAAGATTCGTCAACACCTTCAACAGCTTAAAATTTCGGGACGAAATTTATTTAACGGGTAGGTACTGTAGTGACCCGAACTTTTCCATGTTTATATATATTAATTGAGATTTATATTTACATGATTAAATGTTTCCAACATGTTAAGCAATCAAACTTGTTAAGACTTGATTAATTGAAATAGGTTTCATATAGACAATTGACCACCCAAGTTGATCGGTGATTCACGAACGTTAAAACTTGTAAAAACTATATGATGACATATATATGGATATATATATATAGTTAACATGATACTATGATAAGAAAACATATCATAAAGTATATTAACAATGAACTACATATGTAAAAACAAGACTACTAACTTAATGATTTTTAAACGAGACATATATGTAACGATTATCGTTGTAAAGACATTTAATGTATATATATCATATTAAGAGATATTCATACATGATAATATCATGATAATATAATAATTAAAAATCTCATTTGATATTATAAACATTGGGTTAACAACATTTAACAAGATCGTTAACCTAAAGGTTTCAAAACAACACTTACATGTAACGACTAACGATGACTTAACGACTCAGTTAAAATGTATATACATGTAGTGTTTTAATATGTATTTATACACTTTTGAAAGACTTCAATACACTTATCAAAATACTTCTACTTAACAAAAATGCTTACAATTACATCCTCGTTCAGTTTCATCAACAATTCTACTAGTATGCACCCGTATTCGTACTCGTACAATACACAGCTTTTAGATGTATGTACTATTGGTATATACACTCCAATGATCAGCTCTTAGCAGCCCATGTGAGTCACCTAACACATGTGGGAACCATCATTTGGCAACTAGCATGAAATATCTCATAAAATTACAAAAATATGAGTAATCATTCATGACTTATTTACATGAAAACAAAATTACATATCCTTTATATCTAATCCATACACCAACGACCAAAAACACCTACAAACACTTTCATTCTTCAATTTTCTTCATCTAATTGATCTCTCTCAAGTTCTATCTTCAAGTTCTAAGTGTTCTTCATATATTTTACAAGTTCTAGTTACATAAAATCAAGAATACTTTCAAGTTTGCTAGCTCACTTCCAATCTTGTAAGGTGATCATCCAACCTCAAGAAATCTTTGTTTCTTACAGTAGGTTATCATTCTAATACAAGGTAATAATCATATTCAAACTTTGGTTCAATTTCTATAACTATAACAATCTTATTTTAAGTGATGATCTTACTTGAACTTGTTTTCGTATCATGATTCTGCTTCAAGAACTTCGAGCCATCCAAGGATCCATTG
Organism: Rutidosis leptorrhynchoides; assembly: GCF_046630445.1. Classification (NCBI taxonomy): domain Eukaryota; kingdom Viridiplantae; phylum Streptophyta; class Magnoliopsida; order Asterales; family Asteraceae; genus Rutidosis; species Rutidosis leptorrhynchoides. Next base: position 336,678,293 of record NC_092337.1, on the reverse strand, counting down.
AAGCTAGATCCATTTTTCTCTTTTCCAGTAGGTTTATCCAAGGAACTTAAGGTAGTAATGATGTTCATAACATCATTCGATTCATACATATAAAGCTATCTTATTCGAAGGTTTAAACTCGTAATCACTAGAACATAGTTTAGTTAATTCTAAACTTGTTCGCAAACAAAAGTTAATCCTTCTAACTTGACTTTTAAAATCAACTAAACACATGTTCTATATCTATATGATATGCTAACTTAATGATTTAAAACCTGGAAACACGAAAAACACCGTAAAACCGGATTTACGCCGTCATAGTAACACCGCGGGCTGTTTTGGGTTAGTTAATTAAAAACTATGATAAACTTTGATTTAAAAGTTGTTATTCTGAGAAAATGATTTTTATTATGAACATGAAACTATATCCAAAAATTATGGTTAAACTCAAAGTGGAAGTATGTTTTCTAAAATGGTCATCTAGACGTCGTTCTTTCGACTGAAATGACTACCTTTACAAAAACGACTTGTAACTTATTTTTCCGACTATAAACCTATACTTTTTCTATTTAGATTCATAAAATAGAGTTCAATATGAAACCATAGCAATTTGATTCACTCAAAACGGATTTAAAATGAAGAAGTTATGGGTAAAACAAGATTGGATAATTTTTCTCATTTTAGCTACGTGAAAATTGGTAACAAATCTATTCCAACCATAACTTAATCAACTTGTATTGTATATTATGTAATCTTGAGATACCATAGACACGTATACAATGTTTCGACCTATCATGTCGACACATCTATATATATTTCGGAACAACCATAGACACTCTATATGTGAATGTTGGAGTTAGCTATACAGGGTTGAGGTTGATTCCAAAATATATATAGTTTGAGTTGTGATCAATACTGAGATACGTATACACTGGGTCGTGGATTGATTCAAGATAATATTTATCGATTTATTTCTGTACATCTAACTGTGGACAACTAGTTGTAGGTTACTAACGAGGACAGCTGACTTAATAAACTTAAAACATCAAAATATATTAAAAGTGTTGTAAATATATTTTGAACATACTTTGATATATATGTATATATTGTTATAGGTTCGTGAATCAACCAGTGGCCAAGTCTTACTTCCCGACGAAGTAAAAATTTGTGAAAGTGAGTTATAGTCCCACTTTTAAAATCTAATATTTTTGGGATGAGAATACATGCAGGTTTTATAAATGATTTACAAAATAGACACAAGTAATTGAAACTACATTCTATGGTTGAATTATCGAAATCGAATATGCCCCTTTTTATTAAAGTCTGGTAATCTAAGAATTAGGGAACAGACACCCTAATTGACGCGAATCCTAAAGATAGATCTATTGGGCCCAACAAGCCCCATCCAAAGTACCGGATGCTTTAGTACTTCGAAATTTATATCATATCCGAAGGGTGTCCCGGAATGATGGGGATATTCTTATATATGCATCTTGTTAATGTCGGTTACCAGGTGTTCACCATATGAATGATTTTTATCTCTATGTATGGGATGTGTATTGAAATATGAAATCTTGTGGTCTATTATTATGATTTGATATATATAGGTTAAACCTATAACTCACCAACATTTTTGTTGACGTTTTAAGCATGTTTATTCTCAGGTGATTATTAAGAGCTTCCGCTGTCGCATACTTAAATAAGGACGAGATTTGGAGTCCATGCTTGTATGATATTGTGTAAAAAAACTGCATTCAAGAAACTTATTTTGTTGTAACATATTTGTATTGTAAACCATTATGTAATGGTCGTGTGTAAACAGGATATTTTAGATTATCATTATTTGATAATCTACGTAAAGCTTTTTAAACCTTTATTGATGAAATAAAGGTTATGGTTTGTTTTAAAAATGAATGCAGTCTTTGAAAAACGTCTCATATAGAGGTCAAAACCTCGCAACGAAATCAATTAATATGGAACGTTTTTAATCAATAAGAACGGGACATTTCAGTGCCCACGGTTAAACATATACTTTATCATACTATTTTGAAACGCTCTTTGTAGCACTGAAATCTTGTGGCCTACCTTACATACTGTTATACTTAAACTATAGCTCACCAACCTTTGTGTTGACGTTTTTAAGCATGTTTTTCTCAGGTGCTTAAGGTTAGCTTCTTCCGCTGTGTACTAGTCTTGCTGTAGACACCCGCTGCTCTAGAGTTATCACCGCATGAACTGTTTATCTTGCATTCATAACTTTAATACTTTTGAACTATGATTTGTAATGACCTGAGGGTCACGTACTATTTCTATTTGCTTCTGTTCATTGAAGCATACTTTGGTTGTAAAACATTGATGTTGGTTAAGACATCACCTTTTATCATGAATGCAAACGTATTTTGAAATAGCATATATTGTTTGACCTTGTAATGATCATGTTGTTGATGATTCGTACACGATGGTTTTGTACGGGGCATCACAGTGGTGGTGGATTATATGATGGAATGCTACTATTATTGTTATTAATATTGTTAATATTAAATTTATTTTTATTATTATTATTATTATTATTAATATTATTATTATTATTATTATTATTATTATTATTATTATTATTATTTTTTTTTTTAACTAATTATAAAAGATTATTTTTTTTAACATCACTTTTATTAAAACACCAAACAAGGTTACATTTCATGAAACTAAACACAAACATGGCTAAGCACAAACATAGCTAAACACAAATACATTACTGGTATTGAAACACACTAATAACGACGATGAGGATGACTACGAGCATCCGACATAGTGGACGAACTTTCAGAACCTGAGCTCGATGCTGCCGACGTTTCAGAAACGAAGGAGCGGTCGATAGGTAACGTGGTTATCGGACGTTGTTGTAACACCCTGATTTTTTTTAATCACAGCGGAAGTACTTACTATTACCAAAATAACCCTAGTTAAAGTTTACAACCCATAGTTAATAAGTCAACTTAGTTAACGTTACTACAACATTCAAAAACGACGTTGTTACTTAAAAACATTACAAAATCAGAAAACATCAGAGTTCAGCTAATAGTCAAACATGTCTTCAACCCGTCAGTATCACCCTTTCTAGCCAGCAGTACCTGAACCTGCAATGGGTGAAAATTTGGGGGAATTAGCACAACTGCTAAGTGAATGGATACTATCTAACAGATCAAGCATAAGCAACTAAACATGCAAAGGTCACAGATATGCTAACGTCCTGAACTAGCATATCACAACCACTGACAATATGAGGATCGGAGGCTTGTACGAGCACACGACTTAGCTAATCAGGCTACAGTCTACCGATAGTCCGCTTTACTGATTCCACTGCATAACCGTCCAGACGCAACACATGCATCCTTCTATACTATACTGAACAATCAATAACATCATGACCCGACCAGGCTACCACGATCGACCTCACACCAACCCTACCTTACTGCCTCGGTGGGTTCCCAACCTTGCCGCCTCGGTTGGTGTCCAACTAACAGTGCACACATAAGATCACAAATAATCAGTCATGCAATCATCCTAACTAGCATGACAATATCTAACTGCACATGGTATTCATACAGGGTATAAACCTAAAAAATAAAGAGTCTGAACAAGTAGCGTGTCAGCTACTTAATACTCTATCCGGAGATAGACCCACTCACCGAATACCAGCAACTAGCTCAGATAATCTATCACTGAGCGGCTTCCTTATTCTTATCACATGAACATAAGGCAAATCAAGTTAGTTTCTATTCGTTAACACAAAATAGTGCAGTACAGAAAATCAGTCACAAAAAGTGTCACTAAAAGTCCACCTAACACTTATGCATTTTCAGAATTTACATACTGATTATCATAAGTCACGCGGGCAGCATAACAGCTAGATATCAACACTTAATAAAATTTTCACTGCCTAAGACCATCTGAAACATCCAGATTTTTTTTAAACACAGCGGAAGTAAATATTTAGTTACCAAAGTAACCTTAGTTAATGTTTACATAACATTGTTTACAAACCAACTTTATACAACAACGGTGTTACGTGAAAACATAATTAAATTAGAAAACATCAGAGTCAACGCATAGTCAAACATGTCTTCAACCCGTCCGCAACACCCGTCCTAACCAGCAGTACCCGAACCTGCAAGGGGTGAAAATGTGGGGGAATTAGCACAACTGCTAAGTGAATGGATACTATCTAACAGACCAAGCAAAGCAACTGAACATGCAAGGGGTGACAACTATGCTAACGTCCTGAACTAGCATACAACAACTGACAATATGAGGATCAGCGGCTTGTACAAGCACATGACTTAGTTGATCAAGCTACAGTCTACCGATAGTCCGCTTTACTGATTCAACTGCATAACCGTCCAGACGCAACACATGCGTCCTTCTATGCTATACTGGACAATCAGTAACATCATGACTCGACTAGGCTACCACAGTCGACCTCACATCAACCCTACCTTGCCACCTCGGTGGGTTCCCAACCTTACCACCTCGGTTGGTGTCCAACTAACAGTGCGCACATAAGATCACAAATAAACAGTCATGCAATCGTCCTAACTAGCATGGCAATATCTAACTACGCATGGTAATCATACTGAACATAAACATAATATAAAGAGTCTGAACAAGTAGCGTGTTCTCTCACTCGGTCAACTGAGTAAAATAAAGCATCTGATCAGAACTCAGACACACTCGGTCGAGTGTGTCACTCAACCGGTCGATCGTCTATACGGTCGGTCGAGTGTCAAGAGACACTCGGCCGAGTGTGTTCATCTGATGAAGAAGATGAACACAACTACGGGTTTAACTCGAAATTCGCCATTTCTTGCTCTAGAGCTCGTTTCTTACCTCAAAACTGACCAAATCGACTACACTAAACATCAACAAACACAAACCCACAAGATTTTGACACTAACAACATCAAAATCAACCATTTTGACCCAATTTGCACTTTTAACAAACTTGACACAAAAACCTCAATTTAACAAAGATTAAAGCTTGATACACAATGATTCTTACCTCAAAAGACTCAGTAAATCGTAAGGAACAAGATGATATAAATGATTTGAGCTCTAGAACACAAATTGGAAATCTAGGGTTTGAGGGAATGAGATGAGAGTGTACGGAGTGTTTATGAGAAAATTCTAGAGAGATAGAGAATTGAGAGAAAAAGAGCTGCACTATACACTTAATTGTGTTAAAACACAATACCCCACGACACACGGGTATTTACCAGTTATCTAATATCTTTCGTACTTAATTTGACTGCCCTAACGAAGTCCAAATTAAATAAACGAACCTGTTCTGTGACCCTTGTCACAAACTATTCTTAACTAAATAATAAAATAATATTACACATATAAATAAAATAAAGACATAAATAATCGCACAAATATGCCTAAGGGCACAATAGTCATCTTATTTCTAGGCCCGATCTAAGGATGTTACAAATCCACCCCCCTTAAAGAGATTCCGTGCTCAGAATCTGGTCAAGGTCAAACATATGTGGATAACGAGCCTTCATCAGCTCTTCGGTCTCCCACGTAAGGTTCGATCCTAAACTATGCTTCTACTCAACAAGCACCATATGGATCTCCTTCTTTCTCAGCTTAGTCACTTTTCTATCGAAAATTCCTACCAGTTCTTCAACTAACTTTTGATTCAAGTCCACCCTCAAATCACTTAACGGAACCAGTTGCATCTCATCATCAACCTTACACTTCCTAAGGTAGCACACATTGAAAGTGTTATGAATTCCTGCTAACTCTGTCGGGAACTCTAATACAACCGTCTGATCATTAACTCTCTGAATAATATTGAATGGCCTAATGTATCTCGAAGCTAACCTTCCCCGCTTACCAAACCTGATAACACCCTTCCACGGTGAAACTTTCAAGCAAACACGATCTCCCACTTCAAAGTTTACCGAACGCCTACGTGGATCGGCATACATTTTCTGTCTATCACGTGCCACTTTCAACTTTTCACGTGCTATCGCTACCTTGTCTGCTGTTATCTGAACTAATTCTGGACCTGCAAACTGTTTCTCTCTGGCTTCTAACCAACAAGTCGGCCTTCTACATTTGCGACCATACGACATCTCATAAGGCGGCATGCCAATACTCGCATTATAAGTATTGTTGTAGGCAAACTCAATCAAAGGTAGATGTATATCCCACGGACCACCATACTCGAATACGCAAGACCTAAGCATATCCTCTAGTGTCTGTATAGTACGCTCACTTTGACCGTCGGTCTGTGGATGATACGCGGTACTCAGATTTACCCTCGTTCCCAAACTTTTCTGTAAACTGTTCTAGAAGTTTGATACAAATCTAGAATCCCTGTCAGATACGATAGACAATGGAACCCCATGTCGATTAACTATTTCTTTCAAGTACAATTCTGCCAAAATACTCAACGAAACTGTCTCTTTTGTTGCTAAGAAATGTGCACTTTTCGTCAGTCGATCAACAATTACCCATATCATACATTACCTCTCTGAGATCTAGGTAATTTGGATACAAAATCCATCGTAATATGATCCCATTTCCACTCTGGAATTTTCAACTGCTGTAATGAACCATAGGGTTTCTGATGTTCTGCCTTAACCTGTGCACAAATATGACACTTTTCCACCAATTGAGCAACATATTTCTTCATCGTTGGCCACCAATACATCGGTTTTAAGTCGTTATACATCTTAGTACTACCCGGATGGACAGTTAACCTCGATTTGTGTGCTTCATTTAAGATCAATTTCCTTAAATCTCCAAGCATAGGCACCCAAATTCAGTTCTTAAACATCTTAAGTCCACGAGAATCGTCAATCAATTGGTCCTTTATTTTGGTCATCAATTCAGTCTTTAAATTCTCCTCCAATAAAGCTTGGGCTTGCACCTGTTTTATCTGTTCAATTTGGTCAGAAACTATTTTGATTCTCATAAATTTTACGGTCTCCGTGGTCTTTTTACGACTTAAAGCATCGGCAACAACATTTGCTTTGCCCAGGTGATACTTTATTTCACAATCATAGTCTTTTATAAGCTCTATCCACCGTCTCTGTCGCATATTCAGTTCTTTCTGCGTGAAAATATGCTGAAGACTCTTATGATCTGTACATATTACACACTTTGTACCGTATAAGTAGTGTCTCCATAACTTCAAAGCAAACACTACTGCATCCATTTCTAAATCATGAACCGGATAGTTACGTTCATGTGTCTTTAGCGTACGCGATAACTTTATCTCTCTGCATCAGAACACACCCCAACCCGGCAATTGACGCATCACAATAAACCACGAAGTCATCTGAACCCTCTGGTAATGCTAACACTGGAGCCTGACACAATAACTGTTTCAGAATCTGAAAGTCCTGTTCCTGTTGATCACCCCATCGGAAACTTACATCTTTTCTGGTCAATTTGGTTAACGGACCCGCTATTTTAGAAAAATCTTTTATAAATCGGCGATAATAACCCGCAAGACCCAAGAAACTCTTAACTTCTGTCAGTGTCTTCGGCGAGTTCCAACTCATTACCGCTTCTATTTTTGATGGATCTTCTTTAATACCTGCCTCACAGATAACATGACCTAGAAACTGCACCTCTCGAAGCCAAAACTCACACTTCGAGAACTTAGCGTATAACTTCTCTTTCTTTAACAACTCTAACACTAATCGAAGATGTGTCGCATGATCAGCCTCTGTCTTTGAGTATAGCAATATATCATCGATAAACACAATAACAAACTGATCTAAATATGGTTTACAAGCCCTGTTCATTAGATCCATGAAGACTGCCAGAGCATTTGTTAACCCAAATGGCATAACCAAGAACTCGTAATGCCCATATCTAGTTCTGAACGCTGTCTTTTGTATATCTGATTATGCAACCCAAACCTGATGATACCCGGATCTAAGATCTATTTTTGAAAAATACGACACACCCTGAAGCTGGTCAAACAGATCATTGATTCTAGGCAACAGATACTTATTCTTAACCGTTCTCTTATTCAATTCTCGATAATCTATACACATTCTTAACGAACCATCTTTCTTCTTTACAAACAACACCGGTGCACCCCACGACGAAGAACTCAGTCTTATAAACCCTCTGTCTAACAATTCTTGTATCTGAGACATCATCTCTCTGATTTTAGAAGGTGCTAGCCTATAAGGAGCCTTAGCTACTGGAGTTGTTCCAGGAACCAACTCAATCTTTTACTCTACTTCTCTTACCGGCGGCAACCCCGGTAATTCATCAGGAAACACATCAGGAAATTCCGAAACCACCGGAATATCAGTAACATATCTCTTCTCTATCTTAGCATCAATAACATAAGCCATAAAAGACTCACACCCCTTCGAAAGTGACTTCTTTGCCTTCATTATAGAAATCAATGGAAAACTGAACCCACTTCGTTCCCCTCAGGCCACAATAGGGGTTCCATCGGTCAAACGGAAGGTCACAATCTTCTTGTCACACTTAATGTGGGCCTTATGTAGGCTCATCCAGTTCATCCCTAACACTGCATCAAAACTAGGGATAGGCAACACTAAACAGGACATAGCAAACGGTCTACCATCAATTTCTATACTAGCTCCAGACACATACGTTGTAACTAGAACCGTCTTACATCAGCTACCGCTACTCTAACAGGTTCATGCAGCACAGTAGCAGGTAACCCTAACTTAGTACATAAATCTATAGACATAAACGTCCTATTTGCACCCGAATCAAACAATACTCTAGCCTGTATTGAGTTGATCAAGAACATACCAGTTATGATGTCATCATTATTAGTTGCGGCCTCAACTGTCATCTGAAAGGTCCTGACTTCTGCAGTCGGCGGGTTATTTCACTTCTGTCCACTTGAGGCTGTGGAACCCCCGAAAGATGCCAAACGCGCCCCTGACCCTGCCCTGGAACTTGATCCCTTAGATGCCTGACAACTTGCTGAGCGATGACCCGGCTGATGACAACTCCAGCATACATTCTCCATGAAGGAACACCCCTGATATTAATGACCTACCATACCACATCTTAAACACCTTCTCATCACCTCTGAACACTGCCCACTATGAGAAGACTTACATCCCTTACACCATTCTTTCTTTCTAGAACCTGAACCTGAACCACCTTGGTTACCCTTACCCTTTTGTCTAAACCCAAACAATTTCTTAGACTTCGAAATGAATTAACTGGTAGCCTGATTACCCTGCGGTGCAATGTTTCCCCAGATCATTCCTCTAGCTGCTCTTACATCACTTTCCACCATCTTTGCCATTACAAAAGATTGAGACAACGTCGGTGCTGACCTCACAAAGGTCCTGTACTCTGGAAAGATCATGTTCACAAAATGCTGAATTCGAGATTGTTCATCCGGCACCCACTGTTGCATAAACCTTAACTTGTCCATATACTTCTCAATTACTTCATCAATTGACATCTGCGTCATCCGCATTTCAAGGAACTCCATCTTAATTCTGTTCATGTCAAACACATTGCAATACTGCTCACATACTTTTGCGTAAAACTGCTCCCGGGTGATCATTCTAACTTGCTCTGGTGGAACACTAGCTATCACAGAATCCCACCACACCATTGCTCTATCTTTCAATAACCTGCTTGCATAAGTCACCTTTAGTTCTGGCTTACACTGACAAGCCTCAAATGCCTTTTCAACCTCCCGTAACCAATTGAGAGTCACAGTTGGGTCAGGACTTCCCGAAAATGGAGACGGTCCAAAATCTCTGGATTGTTTAAAAGTGCATCTCTTTGGTGGCTGGTATTGTTGTTGGAATTGCTGTTGTGGAAATGGTTGTTGATATATAGGTGGCTGAACTTGGTTCACCATCATTGGGTTTGAGTACTGGTAGTTAATTTGTGGTGGTGTGATGTATTGAGGGACTTGATTCTGGAAGGATTATTGATACTGGTTCTGGTTTATCTGTGGTACGGTATTCGTTTGAGCAGTAGCAAAACCCAGTGGTGTATCCTCATTACCCGAATGTCTAGCTAACTCAAGCTCATTAATCTTATCCTGAGCTTCCTTAGGCTTACTTTCAAGCTCATGCATATAATCAGCCTCATAAACTACCGCCTCATCCTCCACATCTGGAGCACTGAACGTTTTGGGGTGGATCGGGTTTGTAGCGTTCGCATCCCTGTTATCTGCCATATGTGCTACAAAACACTCGCACAAAAGCTTAGTGGATAACTGTTAGTTTCCTAAACACTCACATGCACAATATCTTACATTCACTTAGCTCCCATCCCACGGACATGTTTGACTTAACTCAGGGTTTAGGAACAAATATGCGCACGTACTTGCTGCTAAACCTTGCTCTGATACCAAGTTGTAACGCCCGAATTTTTATTATTTTTTTAAACACAACGGAAGTAAATATTTAGTTACCAAATTAACCTTAGTTAATGTTTACATAACATTGTTTACAAACCAACTTTATACAACAACGGTGTTACGTGAAAACATAATTAAATTAGAAAACATCAGAGTCAACGCATAGTCAAACATGTCTCAACCCGTCCGCAACACCCGTCCTAACCAGCAGTACCTGAACCTGCAAGGGGTGAAAATGTGGGGGAATTAGCACAACTGCTAAGTGAATGGATACTATCTAATAGACCAAGCATAAGCAACTGAACATGCAAGGGGTCACAACTATGCTAACATCCTGAACTAGCATACAACAACTGACAATATGAGGATCGGCGGCATGTACGAGCACACGACTTAGTTGATCAAGCTATAGTCTACCGATAGTCTGCTTTACTGATTCCACTGCATAACCGTCCAGACGCAACACATGCTTCCTTCTATGCTATACTGAATAATCAATAACATCATGACCCGACCAGGCTACCACGATCGACCTCACATCAACCCTACCTTGCCACCTCGATGGGTTCTCAACCTTGCCACCTCGGTTGGTATCCAACTAACAGTGCGCATATAAGATCACAGATAAACAACCATGAAATCATTCTAACTAGCATGGCAATATCTAACTACGCATGGTAATCATACTGAACATAAACATAATATAAAGAGTCTGAACAAGTAGCATTTCAGCTACTTAATACTCTATCCGGAGATAGACCCACTCACCGAATACCAACAACTAACTCAGATAATCTATCACTGAGCGGCTTCCTTATCCTTATCACCTGAACATAAGGCAAATCAAGTTAATTTCTGTTCGTTAGCATAAAACAACACAGTACAGAAATCAGTCACAAAAAGCGCCACTAAAAGTCCACCTAACACTTATGCATTTTCAGAATTTACATCATGATTATTATAAGTCACGCGAGCAGCATAACGGCTAGACATCAACACTTAGTAAAATATTCCGCCCACAAAGACACTCGGCCGACTGACTCACACAGTCGGTCGATTGTGTCCACACACACACGGTCGTGTGTCCTCTCACTCGGTCGACTGAGTAAAATAAAGCATCTGATCAGAACTCAGACACACTCGGTCGAGTGTGTCACTCAACCGGTCGATCGTCTATGCCGATCGAGTGTCAAGAGACACTCGGCCGAGTGTGTTCATCTGATGAAGAAGATGAACACAGCTACGAGTTTAACCTGAAATTCGTCATTTCTTGCTCTAGAGCTCGTTTCTTACCTCAAAACTGACCAAATCGACTACACTAAACATCAATAAACACAAACTCACAAGATTTTGACACTAACAACATCAAAATCAACCATTTTGACCCAATTTTTACTTTTAACAAACTTGACACAAAAACCTCAATTTCACAAAGATTAAAGCTTGATACACTATGATTCTTACCTCAAAAGACTCGGTAAATCGTAAGGAACAAGATGATATAAATGATTTGAGCTCTAGAACACAAATTGGAAATCTAGGGTTTGAGGGAATGAGATGAGAGTGTACGGAGTGTTTAGGAGAAAATTCTAGAGAGATAGAGAATTGAGAGAAAAAGAGCTGCACTATACACTTAATTATGTTAAAACACAATACCCCATGACACACGGGTATTTACCAGTTATCTAATATATTTCGTACTTAATTTGACTGCCCTAACGGAGTCCAAATTAAATAAACGAACCTGTTCTGTGACCGTTGTCACAAACTGGTCTTAACTAAATAATAAAATAATATTACACATTGATAATGCTAAAAACGAATATATATTTCATAGCATTATCCTTCAAGAAAGACAAGCTTTTAGTTGCAATTGTTCTATTTCCAAGTGATATTTGTTTAAATAATAAAAGGTGAAGACAAAAGACAGATTCGACGATTTGAAGACGCAAATGACCAAAAAGCTAAAAAGTACAAAGTACAATCCAAGTGGTTCAAATTATTGGTGAGAAACGTCTAAAAATTACAAGAGTACAAGTCGCAAAACGCAAAGTACAAGATATTAAATCGTACAAAAGGACGTTCGAAAAACCGGACCGGGACATGAACCAACTATCAACGCGCGACTCAACGGAACTGAAAGTACAAGTCAACTATGCACATGAGTATAATATAATATATAAATAATTCTATAAATTATATATATATATATATTATATTTATATTATTAAATAAAAACGTCGGCAAGCTAGAAAACAAGATGAAGTGAGCTGTCCCAGGAGGCCATGCAATCGCATGGATTGGTAGTTATAAATCCATGCGATCGCATGGGAAGAAATTCCAGGCCAAGTGCTATAAATAGCGAACGAATTGGACGAGTTAAACACACCTTCATCAACTGATATTCACTCTCTCTCAAATATATTTATATTTATTTTAATTATAATTTTAATATTAAATTAATAATAATAAGGTTATAATGTCGAATGTTTTAAGGTTTTGTAAGTCGAAACTTTATCCGTGTAACGCTACGCTATTAATACTCATTGTAAGTTATGTTCAACCTTTTTAAATTAATGTCTCATAGCTAAGTTATTATTATGCTTATTTAAACCGAAGTAATCATGATGTTGGACTAAATATTAAAGACGGGGTTATCGGGCTTTAGACCATAATTGGGGTTTGGACAAAAGACCGACACTTGTGGAAATTGGACTATGGGCTATTAATGGGCTTTATATTAATTAAATGATATCTCGTTGATTTAATATAGGGATTTATAATTTGACGTATTTATATTTAACCACATACGCTTGACTGGGTACAGTTGCCGGGATATTTATAAATACCAATAATTGTTCATTTAACTGGACACGGGGATGAATTAATAGTTACTGGACTCGTTAAAACAGGGGTGGATTACATTCAAGGGTAATTGGTGTAATTGTTAACAAAGTATTAAAACCTTGGATTACACGCAGTCGATAACCTGGTGTATTCATTAAACAAAGTATTAAGACCTTGTTACGGTTTAAATCCCCAATTAGTTGGAATATTTAACTTCGGGTATAAGGTTAATTTGGCGAAGACTCTCGCACTTTATAATTATGACCGATGGACTATTATGGACAAAACCAGATTGACATATCGAATAATCCAGGACAAAGGACAATTAACCCATGGTAATAAATTAAAATCAACACTTCAAACATCATAATTACGGAAGTTTAAATAAGCATAATTCCTTTAATTTATATCTCATCGTACTTTTATTTACCGTCATTTTATTTATTGTCATTTTATTTATCGTACTTAAAATTATCGCACTTTTAATTATCGTCATTTACTTTACGCTTTAAATTAAGTTATATTTAATATTTTACATTAGGTTTTAATTGTGATTTAAGACGGAAAAGCGACAAACCGGTCATTAAAAAGTAAAACCCCCCTTTTGTAATAATAATAATAATAATACTACTTATATATATATTTATACAAATATAGTTAATAAAAATATAGCGTTAAACTCAGCAGATCCATGTGGAATGAACCGGACTTACTAAAAAGTACACTACTCTACGATTATGTACACTGCCTATAAGTGTTGTAGCAAGGTTTAGGTATTTCCATTCTATAAATAAATAAATAACTTGTGTAAATTGTATCGTATTTAATAGTATTTCGTAATAAAATAATATCTATTTCGTACTACACCTCGTACACATCACACATATAAATAAAATAAAGGCATAAATAATCGCACAAATATGCCTAAGGGCACGATAGTCATCTTACTTCTAGGCTCGATCTGAGGATGTTACAAATCTACCCCCTTAAAGAGATTCCGTCCTCAGAATCTGGTCAAGGTCAAACAGATGTGGATAACGAGCCTTCATCAGCTCTTCGGTCTCCCACGTAAGGTTCGATCCTAATCTAAGCTTCCACTCAACAAGCACCATATGGATCTCCTTCTTTCTCAGCTTAGTCACCTTTCTATCGACAATTCCTACCGGTTCTTCAACTAACTTTTGATTCAAGTCCACCCTCAAATCACTTAACGGAACCAGTTGCGTCTCATCATCAACCTTACACTTCCTAAGGTAGCACACATTGAAAGTGTTATGAATTCCTGCTAACCCTGTCGGGAGCTCTAATACAACCGTCTGATCATTAACTCTCTGAATAATCTTGAACGGCCCAATGTATCTCGGAGCTAACTTTCCCCGCTTACCAAACCTGATAACACCCTTCCACGGTGAAACTTTCAAGTAAACACGATCTCCCACTTCAAAGTTTACCGGATGCCTACGTGGATCGACATACATTTTCTGTCTATCACGTGCCGCTTTCAACTTTTTACGTGCTATCTCTACCTTGTCTGCTGTTATCTGAACTAATTCTGGACCTGCAAACTGTTTCTCTCCGGCTTCTAACCAATAAGTCGGCCTTCTACATTTGCGACCATACGACATCTCATAAGGCGGCATGCTAATACTCGAATGGTAAGTATTGTTGTAGGCAAACTCAATCAAAGGTAGATGTATATCCCACGGACCACCGTACTCTAATGAAAGAACCCGTTCATATACATTATAAACGATTCACAATAGTTGATTACATCGCGAGGTATTTGACCTCTATATGATACATTTTACAAACATTGCATTCGTTTCTAAAAGACAAACTTTCTTTACAGCGAAAGTTGACGGCATGCATACCATTTCATAATACATCCAACTATAATTGACTTAATAATAATCTTGATGAATTTCAACGACTCGAATGCAACGTCTTTCAAAATATGCCATGAATTACTCCAAGTAATATCTCTAAAATGAGCAAATGCACAGCGGAAGATTTCTTTAACACCTGAGAATAAACATGCTTTAAAGTGTCAACCAAAAGGTTGGTGAGTTCATTAGTTTATCATAAACATTCATTTCTATTATTTTAATAGACCACAAGAATTTCATTTCCAGTTCTCATAAATATACGTCCCATGCATAGAGACAAAAATCATTCATATGGTGAACACCTGGTAACCGACATTAACAAGATGCATATAAGAATATCCCCTATCATTCCGGGAAATCCTTCGGACATGATAAAAACAAATTCGAAGTACTAAAGCATCCGGTACTTTGGATGGGTTCGTTAGGCCCAATAGATCTATCTTTAGGATTCGTGTCAATTAGTACATCGGTTTACTAATTCTTAGGTTACCAAGCAAAAGGGGCATATTCGGCTTCGATCATTCACCCATATAATGTAGTTTCAATTACTTGTGTCTATTTCGTAAAACATTTATAAAAAATTGCGCATGTATTCTCAGCCCAAAAATATAAAGGTTAAAAAGGCAAATGAAACTCACCATACTGTATTTCGTAGTAAAAATACATATAACGTCATTGAACAAGTGCAGGGTTGGCCTCGGATTCACGAACCTATATTAATTATATATATTTATGTGTTGGTCAATGTTTGTCTAACAAATTAGGTCAAGTCATAGTGTACCATAATCCTAATGCTCGAGACTAATATGCATAGGTCAACAAAAGTCAATTTGACTCAAAATGATTTCCAAAATCTATACATAATTAATATATAGTTTAAATGTAGTCGTTTTATATTTTTAAATATTTAAAAAAATTATTAGAGTAAATAATATAATTCATTTATTAATAAATAAAATTTTATATTAAAATTTATATAATAAAATATACTTTTATGTATATTAAGTAATAAGATTTATAGAGTTCATTTAATATCATAAAGATAATATGATAGGTATTATTAAAAAAAATTTATTACACGTAGTAAAATATGTTTGTATCACATATTTATTTGATAAAATAATATTCATAATAATAGTAAGTAAAAGTTGTATTATTTTGTAATAATAATTATTATTATTTTATTAATAAAAATATCAACATTTATAATTACTAAGATGACATTATGATAAAATGATAATTCTAGTTATGATAACTTTAATATTTACGACACTTTTTAATATTATCTTTAAAATAATAATTCTATTTAAAATGATAATAATAGTGGTATTTTGTAATAACAATGACATTTCTATTAAAATGATAATTTTTGTTAAAATGATAGTTTTAATACTAATGATACTTTTAATAATAATAGTAATGATAAAAATAATAAGAACGATAATTTTATCTAAATCAATATCTTATAATATTTTAATTTCATCAAGATACTCTTACTTATTATTTCCTAATCATTTCGTTTAATAGCTTTTAATCGTCTTTTATATCGTGTTCATGATAATGCTAAAAACGAACATATATTTCATAGCATTATTCCTCAAGAAAGACAAGCTTTTAGTTGCAATTGTTCTATTTAAAAGTGATATTCGTTTAAATAATAAAAGGTGAAGACAAAAGACAGATGCCATAACCCGTCCTTAACCATAAGAACGAGTTAGATAACGTATGATTTCATTGCGAGGTATTGACCTCTATATGCGACATTTTTAAAAGAACAACTGCATTTATTTTACATTACAAACCATAACTCTTATTTTAATACAAGCTTTAGACAATATAAAGATGATTATCGTTTAGCGATAATCTTAGACTTACAAACTTTACATGTGATGATAACAATACGATTTTTAGCATATTTTACATTACAATTCCTCGGATATGCAGTTTTATTTTTGACACAAATATGCATACTCAAGATCTTGCTTAAATTCAACATGTTGCAGCGGAAGCTTTTAGTTATCACCTGAGAATAGACATGTTTAAAACGTCAACATAAAGTTGGTGAGATATAGGTTTAATGTCGGCAGCAATATATATATATATAGACCACAAGATTTCATATATAAACATTTTAATAAAAATATTCTAAGTGGCTGAGCACTTGGTAACCATACTTAACATTTAATCACGTCGCATATTCCCTTTATTATGAAATCTTACTACACCGTACCAAGTGTAGTCACGAAACGAAGTACTGTGCAACCGTTGAATACTGGTCGTCCAGTCCGGTTGGGGTTGTCAGGCCCGATAGATCTATCAACAGGATTCGCATTTACAATACCGCTGTAAATAATAGTTACCAAGCTACAGGGAAGTATGCCAGTGGTACAACTCAACGTAGAATATATTTTTCAGTTACTTGTGTCCATAACGTAAAACATAAAATACATGTATTCTCATCCCGAAATACTTAGAGTTTAAAAGTGGGACTATATACTCACTTTTGTCTTGAAGATATGTAATTTCGACTTGGTCTCCGATTGATATCACGAACCTATCCATATATAATATATCAATACCTTTTCTTTTTAAACAATCGTCACATATATATACTTATAATACTTTTAATACTTTTAATAATTCCTTAGTCCGTAGTTAGCAGTCCGATGTTAGTAATTCAATTTTAATGGTTCATATTTAGGTGTTTAATAAATAAATAAAACCCCCATTGAAATAAATAAAACCCCATCGTATTCGTATTGGTCGGGATTAATCTTGACCCACGGTACCGGTGTTGTCAAATGACGTGTTGCGTACATAAAGTACCGGTGTTGTCAAATGACGTGTTGCGTACAATCATGGGATCTTATGATTAATCTTCTCGTATTGTTTACGGGTGATCCTGAAATATATAAAATTAAATTATGAGTACATATATATAAAATATCTTGTTATTTTAGAAAGATGTGATTTATTTAATTTTTCTCCAATTATTTTCGTGGCTAAACTAGTTTTGGATATCCGATTTTGTTTTGGTCATAGTTTCTTCGTTACAACTCCGTTTTCGTTGGTTCAACTTGCCACTTCCTTGGATCGAGTCCCTCTTTAAGAATATGAACTGTAAATACCTTAGTTTGTATTCAAAATCACAGGTCATAGGTCAAACTTTGGTGAAACTTATGAAGTTGATCATTTTCCATCATGTAGACAACCTTAAATGATTATTTTTCTAAAAATACTTATACTTTGAGTTAAATCATGAAATTTTTATGTGTTAACATATTCATAAGAAATATCATTTTTCCAGAATATAAACCTCCAATTCAAAGTTCAAGATGGTTTTTAATTATCCAACCCAAAACAGCCCCCGGTTGCATTCCGACGTCGTAAATTCAGTTTTTAAGGTGTTCTTTGAAAAACCAAGTTATACCTTGTTAAATTAGCATATATTTATGATATATTACAGGTCTTGAAGTATTTTAAAAGTTAAGTTAGAAGGATCTATTTAGTTTGCAAACAAGTTTGAAAACATTCAAACTATGTTCTTGTTGTTAAAATTTTATACCATAAAATAAGATAGCTATATATATATGAATCGAATAAGGTTATGAACAAAGTTACTACCTCAAGTTACTTGGACAAGGTTGCTGTAAAAGAGAAGTAAAAACCTAGAACCAAAAGAGTGATGGAGTTGAATGAAAGATTGGAAGTAAACTTGTGTTCTTGGAAGGATTCTTGAAGTGTTTTTGTAAGAGTTTTCTTATGATGATTAAGGCTTGTTTCTATGGCTAGATCTTCATGGTTTCTTGCTGAATTGATGAGGGTTTCTTATGGCTTTCAAGTAGGTGTGTTAGAGAGTAATTTGGAAGTGATAATGGTGAACTAGAATTGATATGGGGAAGACCATATAAAACGTGAATGGGGGGGGGGGGGACATGGACAAGTTTTCCTTTTGTTATTTTGTATGACTTTCAATGCTAGCATCCAATTTCTAATTACCTTATACATAAGGCATGAACAAGGGCTGGTTGGTGGTGATTTGATGTGTATATACCAATAGTAAATACGTATAGAAGCTAGGTATGATACGAGTACATATACTCTAGATATACGTATAGAAATCTTGTGAAAACGGAACGAGGATTCAAATATAGCTATCTTTTGTGAATACACTTATATTGTTTTATGTATTTAAGTCCTTAAAAAGTGATTAAATACATTACATATACGATATATGTATAAACATTATAGGTCATAAGTATTTATATCAAAAAACGTTACTTAAAGTTATCGTTTTGAAAACTTAAGTTAGTAGTTTCAAAATATACTTATAACTTATTGTTATTAATACAAAATGAGATATTAAAACATCCTTAGATCATGTTAAATATGTATATATACATATATATACACAAACGTATAATTATCATATGTTATATAGTTCGTGATATCATCGGTCAAACTAGACGGTCAAACGTTGTGTAAATCTCTTTTCAAAAACATAAGTCTCAACAATTTGGGTTGCTTATCATGTTGGTAAGGTTTAATTTATGTAAATATTAATCTTATAAGTATAGATCGATCGAAAAAATCCGGGTCATTACAGTACCTACCCGTTAAATAAATTTCGTCCCGAAATTTTAAAATCGTACCTATTTTGCGTCATCGGGAAACAAATGCGGGTATTTTTGTTTCATTTGATCCTCTCGCTCGCAAGTAAACTCGGGACCTCTTCGTGCATTCCAACGAACTTTAACGATCGGTATGTTGCTCTGCTTGAGCCGTTTAACTTCACGGTCCATGATCTCGATTGGTTCTTCTATGAATTGTAGTTTCTCGTCAACTTGAATTTCTTCATGAGGAATGGTGAGGTCTTCCTTTGCAAGACAATTTTTAAGGTTCGAGACGTGAAATGTATTATGTACTCCGGCGAGTTGTTGCGGTAACTCGAGTCGATAAGCTACCGGTCCGATGCGTTCGATAATTTTGAACGGGCCTACATACCTTGGGTTTAGTTTACCCCTTTTTCCAAAACGTATTACACCTTTCCAAGGTGACACCTTTAGCATAACCATGTCACCGATCTGAAACTCTAATGGTTTCCTTCGGACATCGGCGTAGCTCTTTTGGCGACTACGGGCTTTTCAATCTCTCCTTGATTTGTACTATCTTCTCAGTCGTTTCGTGTATGATCTCGGGACCAGTTAATTGTTGATCTCCTACTTCATTCCAACAAATAGGAGATCTACACTTCCTTCCGTACAATGCTTCGAATGGCGCAGCTTTAATGCTCGCATGATAACTATTATTATACGAGAATTCTGCTAATGGTAGATATTTATCCCATCCGTTTCCAAAATCGATCACACATGCCCTGAGCATGTCTTCAAGAGTCTGAATTGTTCTTTCACTCTGCCCGTCAGTTTGCGGATGATATGCGGTACTCATATCCAAACGAGTTCCTAGTGCCTCCTGTAGTGATTGCCAGAACTTTGAGGTAAATCTACTATCACGATCAGATATAATGGAAATAGGTATTCCATGCCTTGAAACTATTTCCTTTATATATAATCGTAATAATTTCTCCATTCTATCTGTTTCCTTTATAGGCAAGAAATGTGCTGATTTGGTAAGACGATCAACAATTACCCAAATGGTGTCGTATCCCCAGGCAGTCTTTGGTAACTTCGTGATGAAATCCATGGTAATACCATCCCATTTCCATTCTGGAATTTCTGGTTATTGAAGTAACCCTGACGGCTTCTGGTGTTCCGCTTTGACTTTGGAACAAGTTAAACATTCCCCAACATATGTTGCAACGTCTGTCTTTAAATTAGGCCACCAATAATGTGTCTTAAGATCTTGATACATCTTTCCAACTCCAGGATGTATCGAGTATCTTGTCTTATGTGTCTCGTTCAATATCAACTTCCTTAATCCACCCAACTTCGGTACCCAAATACGATTTGCAAAATATCGAGATCCATCTTCCCGCATAACGAGTTGCTTCTCATACTTCTTCATTATTTCATTTCCTATATTTTCTTTAGTAAGTGCTTCTCATTGAGCCTCTTTGATTTGTGAGTTGAGATTCATGCGAATTTTTATGTTCATCGCTCGAACTCGAATTGGTTCTCGTTCCTTTCTGCTTAAAGCATCGGCCACCACGTTCGCCTTCCCGGGATGATAACGAATTTCACAATCATAGTCGTTTATCAGCTCGACCCACCTACGTTGCCTCATGTTCAACTGTTTCTGATCAAAAATATGTTGAAGACTTTTATGATCAGTAAACACAGTGCATCTAACCCCATATAAGTAGTGTCTCCATATCTTCAACGCAAACACGACTGCTCCCAGTTCTAGATCGTGCGTCGTATAATTTCGCTCGTGAATCTTCAATTGTCGGGATGCGTATGCAATAACTTTCTTTCGTTGCATAAGAACACAACCAAAACCTTGTCGCGAAGCGTCACAATATATTTCAAAATCATCGTTCCCTTCAGGTAACGATAAAATAGGCGCCGTAGTTAACTTCTTCTTCAGTAATTGAAATGCGTTCTCCTGCTCCGAGGTCCATTCGTATTTCTTCCCTTTTTGCGTTAATGCTGTCAACGGCTTAGCTATTCGGGAAAAATCTTGAATAAACCTTCTATAATAACCGGCTAAACCCAAAAATTGGCGTATCTGCATTGGTGTTTTAGGAGTCTCCCATTTTTCAATGGCCTCAATTTTAGCTGGATCAACCTGAATTCCTTTGCTACTAACAACGTGACCAAGAAATTGCACTTCTTTCAACCAGAAAGCACACTTAGAAAATTTAGCGTATAGCTGTTCTTTTCTCAACAACTCTAATATCAACCTTAAATGCTGCTCATGCTCTTGCTCACTCTTGGAATAGATAAGAATGTCATCAATGAAAACAATAACAAACTTATCTAAATATGGACTACAAACTCGATTCATGAGGTCCATGAATACAGCTGGCGCATTCGTCAATCCAAACGGCATGACCAAAAATTCGTAATGACCGTAACGTGTCCGAAAAGCAGTTTTCAGTATATCTTCTTCTTTGACGCGTAATTGATGATAGCCCGATCTTAGGTCAATTTTCGAGTACACACATGATCCTTGCAGTTGATCAAATAAGTCGTCAATTCTCGGTAATGGATATCGATTCTTGATAGTTAACTTATTAAATTCACGATAATCTATACACATCCTAAAAGATCCATCTTTCTTTTTAACAAATAGAATCGGAGCTCCCCACAGTGAAGTACTTGGTCGTATGAATCCACGATCCAGTAATTCTTTTAACTGACTCTGAAGTTCTTTTAACTCGGATGGTGCAAGTCTATATGGAGCACGGGCAATTGGTGCAGCTCCTGGTACTAAATCTATTTGAAATTCTACAGATCTAAATGGAGGTAATCCCGGCAACTCTTCCGGAAATACTTCAGGAAAATCTCTTGCCACAGGCGCGTCATTGATGCACTTCTCTTTTTCTTTCTTTTCGACTTTATTAACATGTGCTAGAATAGCATAACATCCCTTTTCTAAACACTTCGTGGCTTTCAAACAGCTAATGAGTTTTAGCTTTGAGTTACCCTTCTCTCCATAAATCATCACCGGCATTTTATCCTTACAAGGAATGCGAATTGCCTTCTTGGCACACACAACTTCAGCTCCTACTTTGGACATCCAGTCCATGGCGACTATTACATCAAAACTTCCTAATTCTATGGGTATCAAATCAATCTTAAATGTTTCTCCGGCTAAATTTATTTTACAATCACAGCAAATTTTATCGGCTTTAATTAGTTTACCATTAGCTAACTCAATCATGTACTCAGCATCTAGAGGTAATGATGAACAATTCAATTTAGCGTGAAAGTCTCTACACACGTATCTTCTATCAGCACCAGTATCAAATATAATAGATGCGGATAAGTTATTAATGGTAAACGTACCCGTAACAAGCTCCGGGTCTTCACACGCCTCTCTAGCATTAATAACAAATGCTCTTCCTCGTGCAGATCCATTATTCTTCTCTGGATTCGGACACTGGCTCTTATAATGACCCTGTTTTCCACACCCATAACAAGTAATGGTAGCCAAAGCAGTTCTATTTGCATTGGTGGCAGGAGTCTTGGTACCATTTGTATTTGTAACGAGAGCCCTACAATCTTCAGCAAGATGACCCTTTCGATTACATTTATTGCATACCACATTACAGTAGCCAGAGTGATGTTTGTGGCATCGGTTACATAAAGGATTTTGTCCTTTGTAACCAAAGCTTAAACCACTACCCGCACCTTGCGTGATTTCTTGTTTCTTAAAATATTGTTGTTGGTTACCTCGATCATAATTTCCATTCCACTTTCTTTTGTTACCTGATACCTTCACATCAGTATTGGATACTTTCTTATCCATGATGACCTGATCGATTAGCTCGTTTGCCATGGTTATAGCTTCATGAATTGTCTTAGGTATCGATGCTGTAACATTTGCCTTGACCTTTTTGGGCAAACCATCTTTGTACATTTCAATCTTCCGTTCTTCGGTTGGAACCAATTCAGGACATAGCAAAACTAATTCCATGAATCGCTGATTGTAGTTGGTGATTTCAGTACCAATAACCTTCAGACTTCATAATTCATCTTCCAACTTCCTAACCTCGTTCCTTGGACAATATTCGTTGATTAACATTGTTTTGAATTCTTCCCATGGAGTATCATAAGCTACATCTCCTCCTACAGCCTTCACAAAATTTTTCCACCACGTGAGTGCACTATCTTGTAAAGTGCACGATGCATACTTGGTCATGTCCTTTTCAACACAACCACTGATTTTAAACACAGTCTCCATCTTTTCTATCCACCGGGTTAAACCGATCGGTCCTTCTGTTCCACTGAATGATGAGGGCTTGCAAGCTTGAAAAGTTTTGTAGGTGCATCCTACACGAGGATTTGGGTTAACTGCAGCAGCTCTTGCAGCCTCGACCCATAACATTCTGTCGTTCACTCGCTGGTTGATGAATTCCTCGACTTCTTGTTCCGTCATTCGATTCAATCGCGCCATATTCTTCTATAAGAATGAAAAGAAAATAATTATTCACATGGAATATTATAGATGTAGTGTATATTTACAGTACATTATAGCTTATTAATAATATGAACCAGGTATTATTATAAAAGCCTTTTCTTCTTATTAGAATTTTATAATTATATCTAGGGTAGTACCTACCCGTTAATGTCCATACTTAATAGCTTAGTACAGAACCAATTACTACCATCTAAATAATACTTAACCATGGAAAATTATTGCATTTCATACTTCACTATTTTACATATGCTTATCTTACATCGAACATTAAGCAAACCACACTAATAATATTATACAAAACATTATATGATCCCATGGTTTAATACGGCAGCGCATCGTTTGGTCTATTTTCTAGGACGTTTAGGTTCAAAGAATCGCTTAACGCTTATCCTGGCTGTCTGCCTATATTTTGGCTGTGGGGCTGAAGAACTGGATGCCGGGATAGAACGAATAGGAATAGCGGGAATAGGGGTGGTAGTGTCTAGTGGAGTTGGTGCCACATCATCCTTACTAAACTCGGGATTTGAATTTTCTAATTCATTAGCCTTTCGTTTCTTTCCTAGTTCGAACTTGTCTTTTGTAATTTCCTGTATTTCTTCCTCGGGTTCACTTTCCGGGTTCTCTATAGTCGGTTCATCCGGAATTTGTGAGTCTTCCCCAAAGATATTATTTTCGTCATCGGATAGGTTAATGACTGGAACACCATCTGAAGATTCTGGTTCGGAGTCGCTGAATGTGATAACAAGTTTTGAGCCCGACATCTATCACACAACAACTAACCCATTAGTACTACATAATATTTACATATAAATTTTAACCAACAATGATAAGCAATGGTTTTTAAATCAGACCCGGTCAAAGTCCAGACTTACTAATGTATCCTAACGACTTATCAGTTAGACACACTAATGCAAACCTGGTTCGCTAAGACCACCGCTCTGATACCAACTGAAAGTTGGGGACGCATCCCACTCAGTGCCTTCTCAGCTAACCGCCTGTGACCACTGAGCGTACCTCAGACACTGATTTTACGGCCCGCCTCTCGGCAGTACAGCCAACCCTAATAGGGACCTCGAGGAGTAAGAGCCAATGCTTCGTCACAGGTAACACTGTGAGAACCCCCTCTACGATTAACCCGCTAATAAACGGCATTAAACCAGCTCTGATACCACATGCCATAACCCGTCCTTAACCATAAGAACGAGTTATATAACGTATGATTTCATTGTGAGGTATTGACCTCTATATGCGACATTTTTAAAAGAACAACTGCATTTATTTTACATTACAAACCATAACTCTTATTTTAATACAAGCTTTAGACAATATAAAGATGATTATCGTTTAGCGATAATCTTAGACTTACAAACTTTACATGTGATGATAACAATACGATTTTTAGCATATTTTACATTACAATTCCTCGGATATGCAGTTTTATTTTTGACACAAATATGCATACTCAAGATCTTGCTTAAATTCAACATGTTGCAGCGGAAGCTTTTAGTTATCACCTGAGAATAGACATGTTTAAAACGTCAACATAAAGTTGGTGAGATATAGGTTTAATGCTGGCAGCAATATATATATATATATATATATATATATATATATATATATATATATATATATATATATATTGACCACAAGATTTCATATATAAACATTTTAATAAAAATATTCTAAGTGGTTGAGCACTTGGTAACCATACTTAACATTTAATCACGTCGCATATTCCCTTTATTATGAAATCTTACTACACCGTACCAAGTGTAGTCACGAAACGAAGTACTGTGCAACCGTTGAATACTGGTCGTCCAGTCCGGTTGGGGTTGTCAGGCCCGATAGATCTATCAACAGGATTCGCGTTTACAATACCACTGTAAATAATAGTTACCAAGCTACAGGGAAGTATGCCAGTGGTACAACTCAACGTAGAATATATTTTTCAGTTACTTGTGTCCATAACGTAAAATATAAAATACATGTATTCTCATCCCGAAATACTTAGAGTTTAAAAGTGGGACTATATACTCACTTTTGTCTTGAAGATATGTAATTTCGACTTGGTCTCCGATTGATATCACGAACCTATCCATATATAATATATCAATACCTTTTCTTTTTAAACAATCGTCACATATATATACTTATAATACTTTTAATACTTTTAATAATTCCTTAGTCCGTAGTTAGCAGTCCGATGTTAGTAATTCAATTTTAATGGTTCATATTTAGGTGTTTGATAAATAAATAAAACCCCCATCGAAATAAATAAAACCCCATCGTATTCGTATTGGTCGGGATTAATCTTGACCCACGGTACCGGTGTTGTCAATTGACGTGTTGCGTACATAAAGTACCGGTGTTGTCAAATGACGTGTTGCGTACAATCATGGGATCTTATGATTAATCTTCTCGTATTGTTTACGGGTGATCCTGAAATATATAAAATTAAATTATGAGTACATATATATAAAATATCATGTTATTTTAGAAAGATGTGATTTATTTAATTTTTCTCCAATTATTTTCGTGGCTAAACTAGTTTTGGATATCCGATTTTGTTTTGGTCATAGTTTCTTCGTTACAACTCCGTTTTCGTTGGTTCAACTTGCCACTTCCTTGGATCGAGTCCCTCTTTAAGAATATGAACTGTAAATACCTTAGTTTGTATTCGAAATCACAGGTCATAGGTCAAACTTTGGTGAAACTTATGAAGTTGATCATTTTCCATCATGTAAACAACCTTAAATGATTATTTTTCTAAAAATACTTATACTTTGAGTTAAATCATGAAATTTTTATGTGTTAACATATTCATAAGAAATATCATTTTTCCAGAATATAAACCTCCAATTCAAAGTTCAAGATGGTTTTTAATTATCCAACCCAAAACAGCCCCCGGTTGCATTCCGACGTCGTAAATTCAGTTTTTAAGGTGTTCTTTGAAAAACCAAGTTATACCTTTTTAAATTAGCATATATTTATGATATATTACAGGTCTTGAAGTATTTTAAAAGTTAAGTTAGAAGGATCTATTTAGTTTGCAAACAAGTTTGAAAACATTCAAACTATGTTCTTGTTGTTAAAATTTTATACCATAAAATAAGATAGCTATATATATATATGAATCGAATAAGGTTATGAACAAAGTTACTACCTCAAGTTACTTGGACAAGGTTGCTGTAAAAGAGAAGTAAAAATCTAGAACCAAAAGAGTGATGGAGTTGAATGAAAGATTGGAAGTAAACTTGTGTTCTTGGAAGGATTCTTGAAGTGTTTTTGTAAGAGTTTTCTTATGATGATTAAGGCTTGTTTCTATGGCTAGATCTTCATGGTTTCTTGCTGAATTGATGAGGGTTTCTTATGGCTTTCAAGTAGGTGTGTTAGAGAGTAATTTGGAAGTGATAATGGTGAACTAGAATTGATATGGGGAAGGCCATATAAAACGTGAATGGGGGGGGGGGACATGGACAAGTTTTCCTTTTGTTATTTTGTATGACTTTCAATGCTAGCATCCAATTTCTAATTACCTTATACATAAGGCATGAACAAGGGCTGGTTGGTGGTGATTTGATGTGTATATACCAATAGTAAATACGTATAGAAGCTAGGTATGATACGAGTACATATACTCTAGATATACGTATAGAAATCTTGTGAAAACGGAACGAGGATTCAAATATAGCTATCTTTTGTGAATACACTTATATTGTTTTATGTATTTAAGTCCTTAAAAAGTGATTAAATACATTACATATACGATATATGTATAAACATTATAGGTCATAAGTATTTATATCAAAAAACGTTACTTAAAGTTATCGTTTTGAACTTAAGTTAGTAGTTTCAAAATATACTTATAACTTATTGTTATTAATACAAAATGAGATATTAAAACATCCTTAGATCATGTTAAATATGTATATATACATATATATACACAAACGTATAATTATCATATGTTATATAGTTCGTGATATCATCGGTCAAACTAGACGGTCAAACGTTGTGTAAATCTCTTTTCAAAAACATAAGTCTCAACAATTTGGGTTGCTTATCATGTTGGTAAGGTTTAATTTATGTAAATATTAATCTTATAAGTATAGATCGATCGAAAAAATCCGGGTCATTACAACAGATTCGGCGAATTGAAGACGCAAAGGTCCAAAAAGCTCAAAAGTACAAAATACAATCAAAGTGGTTCTAATTATTGATAAGAAACGTCTCGAAATTACAAGAGTATAAGATTCAAAACGCAAAGTACAAGATATTAAATTGTACGCAAGGACGTTCGAAAATCCGGAACCAGGACATGAGTAAACTCTCAACGCTCGACGTAACAGACTAAAAATTACGAGTTAACTATGTATATAAATATAATATAATATATAATTAATTATATAAATCATATATATATTATATTTATATAAAAAACCGTCGGCAAACAAAGAGCCAAGGCTGAATGAGCTGTAAAAACGAACTCCGCGACTTGCGGAGTTCGAAGGCTAAAAGAACCGCGACTCGCGGAGCCCCAAAAAATGAAAATGCCTATAAAAGCCAACGCAGTTCGACGAGTTTTAATATCAATATATATCCATCCATCTATCTATACGTAATATTTACATTTATAATTTATATTTTAATTTTAATTTTAATTCTAATAATAAGGGTATGTTAGCGAATGTTGTAAGGGTGTAAGTCGAAATTCTGTCCGTGTAACGCTACGCTATTTTTAATCATTGTAAGTTATGTTCAACCTTTTTAATTTAATGTCTCGTAGCTAAGTTATTATTATGCTTATTTAATACCGAAGTAATCATGATGTTGGGCTAATTACTAAAATTGGGTAATTGGGCTTTGTACCATAATTGGGGTTTGGATAAAAGAACGACACTTGTGGAAATTAGACTATAGGCTATTAATGGGTTTTATATTAACTAAACAATACCTTGTTAATTTAATATACAAACTTATAATTTGACGTATTTATATATAACCACATACGCTTGACTGGGTACGGTGGGCGGGATATCTATAAATACCAATAATTATTCATTTTACCGGACACGGAACTGGATTAATAGTTAATAGACTTGTTGAAACAGAGGTGAATTACATTCAAGGGTAATTGGTGTAATTGTTAACAAAGTAGTAAAACCTTGGTTTACACGCAGTCGATAACCTGGTGTATTCATTAAACAAAGTATTAAAACCTTGTTACAATTCGAATCCCCAATTAGTTGGAATATTTGACTTCGGGAATAAGAATAATTTGACGAAGGTTTTCGCTCTTTATATTTATGACTGATGGACTATTATGGACAAATCCGTATGGACATATTAAATAATCCAGGACAAAGAACAATTAACCCATGGGCATAAAACTAAAATCAACACGTCAAACATCATGATTACGGAAGTTTAAATAAGCATAATTCTTTTATTTCATATTTAATTTCCTTTATTTTATATTTAATTGCACTTCTAATTATCGCACTTTATTTTATTGTTATTGTATTTAATTGCACTTTTAATTATCGTACTTTTTTATCGCACTTTTATTTATCGAAATTTCATTATCGTTATTTATTTTACGCTTTAAATTAAGTCTTTTATTTATTTAATATTTTACATTTTGTTTTAACTGCAACTAAAGTTTTAAAAATCGACAAACCGGTCATTAAACGGTAAAACCCCCCCTTTATAATAATAATAATATTACTTATATATATATATATATATATATATATATATATATATATATTTGTATTTTTATAAAATAAAACTAATATAGCGTTAAGCTTTGATTAAAAGATTCCCTGTGGAACGAACCGGACTTACTAAAAACTACACTACTGTACGATTAGGTACACTGCCTAT
This sequence comes from Rutidosis leptorrhynchoides, assembly GCF_046630445.1. Taxonomy (NCBI): domain Eukaryota; kingdom Viridiplantae; phylum Streptophyta; class Magnoliopsida; order Asterales; family Asteraceae; genus Rutidosis; species Rutidosis leptorrhynchoides. Next base: position 336,648,189 of record NC_092337.1, on the reverse strand, counting down.
AAGTGTTGTAGCAAGGTTTAAGTATATCCATTCAATAAATAAATAAATATCTTGTGTAAAATTGTATCGTATTTAATAGTATTTCCTAGTAAAATTTAAGCTATTTTATATACACATCGCATAACATCAAGTATTTTTGGCGCCGCTGCCGGGGAATCATCTAGCTTAAAAGCCGGAAGCGCAACGCTAATAAATATATAAAAAAAAGATTTTTTTAGTTTACTTTTATAAAAAAATACGCTTTTGTAAAAATACGTTTTAAATATTCGAAAATATAAAAAGAAAACAAAAATATAAATATTTTTAAGAGTTTGTTAAATATTTAAGTTTTATAAAGTTTCTTTATTTTTATTTTATAAAAATATAAGTTTCATTTAAATATTTTGTGTTTATTTAGAACATAAAATTGAAAACCGAAATATATATATATATATATATATATATATATATATATATATATATATATATATATATATATATATATATATATATATATATATATATATATATATATATATATATATATATATAAATCTATTTTTAAGATTTTTATAAAATTATAAAGTATTTCTATTTTTATAAGTTTTTATTTAGTTTTTATAAATATTTTATTTAATTATTAAAACAGAAAATATAAAAAAAAAAACAAAAACGCGTCGAATTTAAATCAGCCTGTCAACTGAAATTTGAAACCCAGCGACTTGCGGAGTTTTCCAGCTTCGAGAACCGCGACTCGCGGAGTTCTCTCTGACACGTGACCAGAAACCCTAATCTGCATCATTACGTAATTATTATTATTATTAATAATTAAAAACCCTAATTAGGTTTTAATTTTTAATTAATTAAGTTTAGTTTATTTATTTAATTTGTATATTTAGTTTAATTGATTTAAATAAATTATAAAATTAACACTTTTATAAAAAAATAATATAAAAATAATATTTTTATAAAAATTGTAATTTTCACAACTTTTAGTATATTTTTATATTTTGTCCCTTTTTAATTGTTTTAGCGTAATATTTGTATTTTTCGCTCATTTTTAGTTTTAAGTTATAGTTTTTGCCGTAGTTATTTTTATTACTAGATTTTTAGGCTTTGCCGTAAAATTCCTTAAGTGCTTTTTCTTTAGACTAAGATCTAGGTGCTTTAGAATTTTGCGACGTCTTTTTAATCTTTAGTACCTTTTTAAGTTATTTCCATTTAGGATATAGTTTTACTTGTAAGCTTTAATATTTTTAGACACCTTTTACCTATGTATCAATTATCATTTCAATTAGTAATCTCAATTTGCGATTATAATTTTAAGTTAGTGGTAGTAATAAGGTTGGGTTAGGCAAGTGTTTTAAAGTTTTATAAGTCACTCTTTTTATTTCTTATTTTTCGACGCCTTTTATTTTTTTCGATCTTTTCTTTTTCGACCTTTTTCGACGCACTCTTTTTCTTTCTTATTTCTCGCTATTCTAGTTTTAGGACATAGATTTTTATTCTACTTCTTATTTAAATCTCTTAAAATTACGAAAATTTATTTTAAGTGGTTAAATTGATAGACATCAAAATTTTCTGGTTCGTAGTAATAGTTGGATTTGTACGTGGACCGGGTTATTGGAGCCAAACAGTCCTCAATTATATTGAGACCAAACGAATCCTGCCCCTCTGCTGCATCTTTTGGCTATTCGAAACGTGGGCAAAATCAGAAAAGTCTATTAATTGGATAACTTATATAATTTTTTTCTTTCCTTTTAAAAACTAATAGGATATTCAGTGAATGCACCGAGCAAGACGTTCACCACCTTTTGTACGTTCACCACCTGTAACTAGATCAAGACATTTAGCAAATATTACCGCCGTTGATTTTTCTTTAGAATCATCATCCAGTCAACCAAGTACTTCAGTTCAAATTTCCGATAATCCATTTTTTGAAACCGACCTCACAATTGAGAATCCGGAGAATATTCAGGGATAATTCATAGATCCTGAACCATTAATTTTTCCTCCAGAACCACCAATCATTCAAACATAGATTGCTGAGGAACGAACCATTAAATCAGAATCCTCTAGTGATTCCGATTCAACAAATTCAATCATGGAAAATCTGGAACCTTTAAGTATGGAAGACCGAATGAGAGCTAAACGCACTGGCCAAGGTCACGCAATTACTCATCCTGACATTAATGCGCCAGATTATGAAATCAAAAGACAAATTCTACACATGGTGACTAATCAATGCCAATTTAGTGGTGCGCCGAAGGAAGATCCAAATGAACATCTTCGTACCTTTAATAGGATCTGCACTCTATTTAAAATAAGAGAAGTGGAGGATGAACAGATATATCTCATGTTATTTCCCTGGACTTTAAAGGGAGAAGCCAAAGATTGGTTGGAATTGTTACCTGAAGGGGCGATTGATACATGGGACGTTTTAGTTGAAAAATTTCTTAAACAATTCTTTCCGGCATCTAAAGCCGTAAGACTTCAAGGAGAAATTGTTACGTTCACACAGAAACCAAACGAAACTCTATATGAGGCGTGGACATGATTTGGAAAGTTATTAACAAGATGTCCGCAACATGGTTTAGACACCTGTCAAATAGTACAAATATTCTACCAAGGATGCGACATCACTACAAGAAAAGACATCGATATAGCAGCTGGTGGTTCTATTATGAAGAAAACCGAAACTGATGCTTATAAAATTATTGATAACACTGCTTCCCACTCACATGAGTGGCACCAAGAAAAAGATATCGTTAGATCATCTAAAGCAGCTAGAGCCGATTCTAGCCATGACTTAGATTCCATTTCCGCAAAGATAGATGCTGTGGAGAGACGAATGGAAAAGATGACTAAGGATATCCACTCAATACGAATTAGTTGTGAGCAGTGTGGAGGACCACATTTGACAAAAGATTGTCTTAGTATTGAATTAACAATGGAACAAAGAGAGAATATTTCATACATAAACCAAAGGCCTGGAAATAATTATCAGAATAATTATCAACCGCCAAGACCGATTTACAATCAAAATCAGAATTATAACCGAAATATTCCATACAACAACCAACAAGGTCCTAGCAATCAACAAGTATCCAATAATACTTACAACCAGCAAAGACCTAATTTTCAAAGCAAACCTCAACCCGATGATAAAAAGCCGAATTTAGAAGATATGATGACGAAGCTAGTTGAAACTCAAACGCCGTTTTTCACATCTCAAAAACAAACTAATGAACAAAATGCTCAAGCATTTAGAAATCAACAAGCTTTTATTCAAAACTTGGAACAAGAAGTAAGTAACCTAGCAAGGTTAATAGGTGAAAGAAAACTGGGAAGTTTACCTAGTGATACAAATGCAAACCCCCGGAATGAAACAGCTAAAGCCATTACCACAAGAAGTGGTACAACACTTAAACCACCTGAAATACCTGTAACTTCTGATGAAGCTATTCCTACTTCACAAGAACCACAACCTGAACAAGATAAGGAAAAAGAACCGGTAGTTGAAAAGGTTAATGAAGATAATAAAGTTAAGGCTAAACATTATGTTAAACCATACCAACCACCACTTCCTTACCCGAGTAAAATGAAGAAAGAGAAACTTGAAGCCGAGCAATCCAAATTCTTGGATATATTTAAACAGATAAATGTAAATCTTCCTTTCATTGATGTGATTTCAGGAATGCCTAGATATGCTAAATTCTTGAAAGATCTAATCACAAATAGAAAGAAAATGGAAGAACTCTCGGCTGTTACTATGAATGCTAATTGTTCAGCAGTGCTGTTGAATAAGATACCAGAAAAATTATCTGATCCAGGAAGTTTCACAATTCCATGTTTTCTGGGTAGTCTTAGTTCAATAGAAGCATTGGCAGACTTAGGTTCTAGTATAAATTTAATGCCGTATTCACTATACGCTAAACTAGACCTTGGAGAATTGAAACCAACAAGAATAAGCATACAACTAGCCGATAGATCAATAAAATATCCTAGAGGGATAATGGAGAATATGCTAGTTAAAGTTGGTACTTTAGTATTTCCAGTAGATTTTGTTGTTCTGGACATGGAAGAAGATTCTCAAGTTCCTCTCATATTAGGAAGACCATTCTTAAACACGACTAAAGCAATGATAGACGTGTTCGGTAAGAAATTGACCCTAAGTATAGAGGACGAGAGTGTTACCTTTTCAGTTGATAGAGCAATGCAACAACCACAATCTGTAGATGATACATGTTATTATATTCAAACTATATATTCACATGCAGAATTGTTAGAAGAATTTCCAGAATTACAAGGAACAGGAGAATGTTCTTTAGGAGAAGGTAATGAACCAATTGATGAAGCTGAAATGTTAGCTACACTAATAGCTAATGGATATGAACCAACAACAGAAGAAATTCAAATGCTAAAAGAAGAAGACAGATATCGATATAAATCATCGATAGAAGAACCACCGACATTAGAGTTAAAGCCACTTCCAAACTATTTGGAATACGCTTATTTACATGGTGAATCTGAATTACCTGTAATAATATCGTCTTCTCTTACTAAAAATGAGAAATCACAACTCATTTCTGTGTTGAAAGCTCATAAACCAGCTATTGCATGGAAGATTCATGATATAAAAGGAATAAGTCCTTCGTATTGCACACATAAAATCCTTATGGAAGAAGGTCATAAAACGTATGTGCAACGCCAACGAAGACTAAATCCGAATATGCAAGATGTAGTAAAAAAAGAAATTATTAAACTGCTAGATGCAGGTTTAATTTATCCAATTTCTGATAGTCCATGGGTAAGCCTAGTTCAATGCGTGCCTAAGAAGGGTGGCATGACTGTCATTACAAATGAGAAAAATGAGCTTATTCCTACTAGGACTGTAACAGGATGGCGTGTGTGTATTGATTATAGAAAATTGAATGACGCCACCAGAAAAGATCACTTTCCCTTACCTTTTATTGATCAAATGTTGGAAAGGTTAGCCGGAAACAGTTACTATTGTTTTCTAGATGGTTTTTCCAGATATTTTCAAATTCCAATAGCACCCGAAGATCAAGAGAAAACCACGTTCACGTACCCTTATGGTACTTTTACTTACAAACGCATGCCATTTGGACTTTGCAACGCCCCTGCAACCTTTCAAAGGTGCATGATGGCGATTTTTCACGACATGATGGAAGAATGCATGGAAGTTTTCATGGATGACTTTTCAGTCTTCAGTGATACATTTGAATCATGTCTAGTTAATCTGGAACGAATGCTTATTAGATGCGAACAATCAAATCTAGTACTTAATTGGGAGAAATGCCATTTCATGGTTAAAGAAGGCATCGTTCTTGGACATAAAATTTCAAAAGAAGGAATTGAAGTGGATAGAGCTAAAGTAGATGTAATTGCTAAACTTCCACATCCCACCAATGTTAGAGGAGTTAGGAGTTTTCTAGGGCATGCCGGTTTTTACCGACGTTTCATAAAAGATTTTTCTAAAATTGCCACTCCTATGAATAAACTCCTAGAAAAGGATGCTCCATTCATCTTTTCAGATGAATGTATCAAATCTTTTAATATTCTTAAAGAAAAACTCACTAATGCGCCGATCATGATAACACCAAATTGGAATCTACCGTTTTAACTAATGTGCGATGCAAGTGATTTTGCAATGGGAGCCGTTTTAGGACAAAGGATTAAAAAATGATTTCAACCTATATATTATGCTAGTAAGACGTTACAAGGAGCACAAACAAATTATACAACTACTGAAAAAGAACTCCTTGCTATTGTCTTTGCTTTTGACAAATTTCGTTCATATCTCGTTCTAGCAAAAACGGTGGTCTATACCGACCATTCTGCTCTTAGATACCTATTTTCGAAACAAGATGCCAAACCAAGATTAATCCGTTGGATCTTACTCTTACAAGAATTTGATATTGAAATCCGAGATAAAAGAGGAGCAGAAAATCTCGCCGCTGATCATCTTTCTCGTCTTGAAAATCCCGAATTAGAAGTTCTAAATGAATCGGCCATATAAGACAACTTTCCTGATGAATATCTATTGAAGATAGATTATAATGAAATTCCATGGTTTGCAGACTATGTAAACTACTTAGTATGTGGATTCCTTGAAAAAGGATTATCGTACCAAAAACGAAAAAAATTCTTCAGTGATATAAAACACTATTTTTGGGAAGATCCACATCTGTTTAAAAGCTGTCCCGATGGAATAATACGCCGATGTGTATTCGGAGATGAAGCTAGTAAAATTTTAAACCATTGTCACACAGGACCAACAGGAGGGCATTATGGGCCTCAACTAACAGCAAGAAAAGTTTATGATGCTGGATTCTATTGGCCTACAATTTACAAAGACGCACACCTTCTTTGCAAATCCTGTGATGCTTGTCAAAGGGCCGGAAAAATAAGTCAACGTGATGAAATGCCACAAAATGTCATTCAAGTATGCGAAGTATTTGACATTTGGGGTATTGACTTTATGGGTCCATTTCCAAAATCTCATAATAATCTCTATATTCTCGTAGCCATTGATTATGTATCTAAATGGGCGGAAGCACAAGCTCTCCCAACTAACGATGCACGAGTTGTAGTCAACTTTTTAAAACGTCTTTTTGCAAGGTTTGGAACACCGAAAGCTTTAATAAGTGATCGGGGAACTCATTTATGTAATAATCAACTTGAGAAAGTTCTTAAAAGATATGGAGTAACTCATAAAATCTCCACCGCATATCATCCACAAACAAGTGGACAAGTTGAAAATACCAACCGAGCTTTAAAATGTATTCTAGAAAAAACCGTAGGATCAAATCCGAAGGAATGGTCCATTAAATTGGAGGATGCACTCTGGGCTTTTAGAACAGCCTACAAAACTCCAATTGGAACCACACCTTTCAGACTCGTCTACGGAAAAGCATGTCATCTTCCAGGAGAAATTGAACACAAAGCATTTTGGGCTTTGAAGACATGTATTCTTGATTTACATGAAGCTGGACGTCTACGATTAAGTCAACTAAACGAATTAGAAGAATTAAGACATGAAGCATACGAAAATTCGTTAATCTATAAAGAAAGAACGAAGAAATGGCATGATAAAAGAATCAGAAGTTCAAAAGAATTTAAAGAAGGAGACAGAGTTCTTCTTTTCAATTCACGATTCAAGCTATTTCCTGGAAAATTGAAATCAAGATGGTCTGGACCATTCATAGTCAAAAGAGTTTTCCCATACGGAACGATAGAATTAATAAATTTAAATGGGATTGAATTTAAAGTTAATGGTCACAGAGTTAAACATTACATACATGGTCCGATGGAAGTTGACAATGAAGTTAATCATAATTTCACCACCCAAGAAAACCTTCAAAATGAAAACATAAATATGTTATCAAAAACATATGAAAAATCAAAATTAGAATATAAGGAGGATTCAAATTTGAGTGATGAAGAAGAATTCTTATACAAACCTCTCATTCCAAGAAACGAAGAAAAATGTGAACAAGAAATTCAAATAGAAGTGAAAGAACCAAGGAAAGAACACCCGAAAAAGGTTTACAAACCAACTCGACTTACTAAAGCAGGAGACCCGGGTGAATTTATCATTTCTTGCTTGCTTAATGATGGTGCTGTATATAATGGACTCACAGATTTAGGAGCAAGTGCAAATATTATGCCTCTTTTCTTATACAAAAGATTAGGCATGGGTAAATTAAAACCAACCAAAATAGGTGTTCAATCATTTGACCAAACCATTAAACACCCGGTTGGAATAGAAAATAATTTACTTGTTAACGTGGGAAGTTTGACCTTTGTTGCAAACTTCATAGTGATTAATATGGAGGAAAACCTTGATATTCCTCTAATTCTAGGTCGCCCATTTTTAGCAACCAACGAGGCATTCATTGATGTAAGAGAAGGTAGAATGACACTTAGGGATGGTGATACATCGATCACCTTTGTGAACCGAAAGTTTAGATCTCCACCAACCAAAACTGTTAGACCAATAAAAACGCATAAGTGTGGGGAAGATGAAGAAACACTTAATGATGATCCAATCACAAAGAATGCCGTTGATGATACGAAATTAGATGAACCCATTTTTAACAGTTCAACGAAGAAACTTTATAAACGGATTCACGATGCTAAGATTAAAGGAAACTTTAAGTTATATAACCGATTAATATCCAATTTATCGTCAAAAGAAAAGGTGATGTTAGTTGAATTTGTGAAAGTTACGGAGGAAATCAACAAATGGATTGAAGTAAAAGTCAAAGATATACAAGTTGTTGATGATTCAATTGAAAATAATGTTAATCACAATTTCAACTAAGTATAGGGAGGTTTATGTATTTCTGTTAGAGTTAGATTTTCTGTTTTCGTGTAGTTCTCGAAAATGGAACTCGAATGGTCTTTCCCTAGCAGACCCTAAAGAACTAGTCTTCTCCCCCCATTCTGAATTTTATTTTTTTAGGTTTTTACGAAATGAAGACTGCCTGTGAACTAAACCATGGTCTAATGCTACACGCTTTGATCACTAAATGTAATAATGACACACTTCCGAGTGAAATAGTATCAGTAATCAGAGAAAGATTGGACAGAGTAAGAAAAGAATCCAGATTCGAAGATAATAAGTTACAATTTGGTAAAGGAAAATCAAAATCCGCAGCAAAAAGAAGAGCACGATACCTTGAAAAATGTCACAAATGCGGAAAATGGTCACATGGAGGTAAATGTTCAAATAATCAAACCTATTCAAACACCGAATTTGTTACTTTATGCAGAGACGGACCGTTCATATGTTTAGAAGAAAAAACACTGAATGCTCGAGGTTACGCCTATGTAGCTATGGAAAACCAATTAAACCGACTATCTTATGAATGGGATAGATCATATAACTAAGAATACTATCTCACAGGTAAGTCTGTACAGTTTTTATTTTTTAATTTTTTATTTTTAACCTTTTGATAATAAACGCTAATTTGTTCGCTATAAAGTATTAAATTGGTATTGAATAAAATTAGGTTTGGCGACCGAAATTATTGATATATTCAAAAATTTATTACATCACTGCGAAATTTAACGTTTATTCTTAAGGTATAAATATCTTTCATCAATCAACCCAAAATATTTCAAAAATTCGTCATGAGTTAAATTAGGTCATGGAACCGAAATTACTTTACCGAAAAGAGGGGCGCATATTTTTGATAATATTTGATTGATTAAAGTGGGATAAAAGACCAAAAAGATTTTTAATTTTATTTTTACCATGTTTTTAAAATTAATATAAAAATCTAAAATTGATATTGTAAACTTTGTAAAATCAATATATTTAAGTTTGTCAATATTTGAAAAATTAATATTTTTAATATAAGTTTGTATGTATAAAAACAAAAATATAATATAAGTTTGGTGTGAATTTTTAATATTATGCATTTTTATTTAAGTTTGGTGTAAATTTTTAATTTTATGCATTTATAAATTTAAGTTGTGTGAATTTAAAAACAAAAATTTACTTTATGTCGCTAAGTTAAAAATATAATTTTTAAAATTCGTCGTAAGTTGAAGACTAGGTCTTTGAACCGAAATTGCTTTACCCGAGGGAGGGACGAGAACTTTTATTATCATTATTTTTAATCTTATTGAATTAAAGTATGCCAAAAACATTAAAAAAACCCAAAAATCTAAGCTTTTAAAACAATCGCTTGAAAAAGACAAATTTTAAAATTTTATCGAGGGACGGACTAGGACATCGATCCGAAACGACCTCATCCTAAAACAAAGGAAAACAAAATTTTAAATTTATTTTATAAGTTAAGGCTTATTAAAAAAAAAATATACAAACTCCGCGACTCACGGAGTTTGAAGGGTAAAAATACCGCGACTCGCGGAGAGACTAAATTACAGAAAAAAATAAAAACGTAAAGAACAGCTCAGTTGCACACTACCACACCAAATACTGCGAAAAAAACACCCGAAAATACACGAAAAAACACTCCCAAATTCGCAATTTTTGACCGTTTTTCATCAAATATTTTACTAAAATCATGTTAAGAAGGATGCTATCAAGGAATTACTCAAGAAAAACGGTAAATTTCTACACCTAAACACCATTTAATCCTAAAATTAGTGTTCTTGAGCAATTTTTTCCCCAATTCAATTTTGATGCTTTTTAGTGTAATTATGCTTAAATTGCTTATGTATTATGCTTGTATAACCTAGATTGATGCTATTTAACATGATTAGAAGCCTTAAACTTCAAATTTTGAGTAATCTAGGGTTTGTGTTCTTGAGCAATTTGGGGCTTTTTGATATAAACAGGTTATGGCCGATTTTTGTCATGAATTGTTGCTAAATTAAGTAGTGTAACATGTTTAGGTAGTTAAATGATCCAAACTTTGAGCCTAAGCATGATTTTGAGAATTAAAGTGGACTTTTTCAAGTCTAAAATTCATGAACTTGATTTTTGAGAGATAATGCCATTTGAAACTTGTTTAATTGCTAGTAATGATTATTTTGACATGTTATTTGAGTTGAATGCTTATGAACTTGGCGAACATTTTCGTATATGCTTATTTGAAAAAGTGTAGATTTGATAAAAATATGAAAATGAGCTTATGTTTGATATAAATTGAACATGTCATTGTAATTATTTTGATTGATGATTTTGCTGACACTAATACATATTTGGATGCACAAAAATTGTGTTTGATGTGTTTTGCAGACTGAAAGAGGTGAATCTTCATCCCAAGCTCGCAATGCTCCTGCTGAGAATGCGGAACAACAGGAGGTGGATAACTACTACAAACAAGATATACCTCATCCAGTTATGACATTTTCTGATATGCACTTGGAAGATTTGCACCCGAACTTGAGATTTGACAGACGTTGGATAGATTATCCAAAATACCAAAGGGGTTTGCATACTCTTCATTCTAAAGCTGTTGAAGTACCTAGGGTAATAGAATGGGCACCGTTAGAAGCTGTAGAATTAGCCGGGCCAATTAGGGAATTACTTACACAGAGGTATGGTAATTCTACTTTTAACGATTGGGTACGTTTATTCAACATGCGTAGACCTGTATATAAAGTATGGTGTGAAGAATTATTGTGTAGTATAGAAATAAATGATCGGGTAGTTAGTTTAACCGATCGATCTTTTATTAGATTTTTGTTAGGAGGTTCGATGCGCCACATGTCTTTACTAGACATGGCTCAGGCTTTACGTATATATACGCCTGAGGAGTTAGCATCTGCCGATTGTAGAGGGTTGATACTAAATGGTAGAAAGATAGACGAAAATTTTGATACGCATGGTGTATGGAGTCAAATGACTAGCCATCACCAATTTAAAGGGGGAAATTACTCTTATTTGGATATAGATAGAGCAGAGTTAAGAGTAATTCATAGGTTTTTAGCCAATTCGATTACACAACGAGGTAAGAACAAGGAAAAGGTAAATGAACAGGATTTGTTTTACCACATGTGTATTCGAGACCCACAAAGCGGTGTAAGTATACCTTATTGTGTGGGTTATTATTTATCAGCTATGGTCAGGGGGATGAGACCGCATAGCATAATAGGAGGTGGTATATTTATTACTTTGATTGGTGAATATCTCGGTGTGGATATAAGTCGGGGGGGATTATTAGTCGAAGAACCAGAACTCCGCGATACAATAGGTTTAAATGTATACCATGGTGCGAAGGTTTTGAAGAGGCGAAATAACACCGCAGTACAATACCATGGTAGACATCCACAGGTTGAGAGAAACCAACAGCCAGGTAATGTGGGAGGAGGAAATGAAATGACAGAAATGCAAAGGTTTATAGCTTCACAAGAGTATGAAAATGCTAGACATCGAGCATTTGAAGATTGGCAAGTTCATCAAAACCAAATCATAGCTCATTGCCAACATGTAGGTAGAAACTATATTCCTACTCCATCGCCCGTATTTCCTCCCTGGTCTATAGAGATCCAACCACCGTATCCTACGTATAACCCAGCCGAAGCATTTTATAACACATATGGTTATGCATGGAACCCCTGCTGGTATCAGTATCATCCCTAGTCTACTTAGTTTTATTTATTTTATAATTTGTAATGTTGATACATTTAATACTTATGTTGGAATTGTATTAGTTTTTATAATTTACAAATTTTTATTTTTAGATTTTAATAATGTTTGAATGTGGAGTAATATACCAAACTTCAAAAATATGTATATATGTTTGCAGTTTATCTTATGTACACAACAGTGTAAAACAACGCATTTTCAAAGACTGGCATTAAGTTCAGCAAAAGCAACTAATTTTGACGATAAGATGCAAAATAAATGTGATATAACAACAAGACGGAATGAACAAATGATATGCACCATTTATCATTCAGTAAACAAACGCCAATATGTTTGGAAACTTTGGTAAAATTTAATCATTTTCACACAAATCACCCTCAATAATTTAAATTGTTACTGATTTCTTGCAAATGAGGGCATTGCAAGATCTTAAGTGTGGGAAGGGGTTAAATTCTTTCGGATTTTAAAATTTTTACTTTATACACTTGGTTACCATTAGAAATACTAGTAAAGTAGTAGTTGTATTAGAATCTAGTGCTCTCTGATAATAAAGAACAGCCCTAGTCTTATATACTGACTACCCAATTCTAGTAAAATTTTTCAAAATTTTCAATTAAATGAAATCAAAATCATGTTTATACATATTTATGAACGATAAAACTAGGTGTTAACACCGAAATTATTGTTACCTTGGAAAGGACATAAATTGAGAAACAAACTAAAATGTTAAAATTCATTTAAAATGGAATAGGGGACAATAAAAAGGAAAATAAAAGCCAAGTGTGGGAAAATTTACCAAGATATTTTAAACATATGTCACATATTTCTGTAACAAATAACTGAAAATACTTTTGCTTTGGACTAAACTAAACTGTTTTACCCGATGAAAGAAAAGAAGAGATGGATCTACACGATGAATCAATTCCATCCTTAAAAGGAAGTAAAGTCTTCCGAAAAAGAAACGCGCTTCTTGATTTAGGTCATGAAGTTGTCGTCCAGACCAGCTGTAGGTTGACGAAAAACCTAGAAAAGTCATCACTAAAATCAGCAGGAAATCCACGGACCTCAGCATAAAACAGGGTCGCCAAGTGGTCAGATTTATCCTAACCATGAGAAGGATTTATCTCGTACAATGGGGGGCACCGTGCAAATTAGCTTGATAAGACTAATGAATCAGATCCCCAGAAAGGATAATCTCCTTAAAAGATCAAAAATCAGCTTTTAAGACTGATATTACTTAATCCTTGAGATTGACCTTAAAGATTGAGAATTCAAACTCATGGAATTCAATGATATCTAAACTCGAGCTTGAACGAGAAAATATTTTGATCAAAAAATTACAAACCGATTTGTTTTCTGAAAACCCATTTTCAATTCGTTCATTACCATTGAACGTAAAATCCTAGGAATTCACCTGGAATTCATTAGGTCACCTGAACCAAATCGGGTGTCAACCGTAAGAACGGTGGTTGCATAGCATGGTCAAAGACAGGACCTTGTGCCAGACCGAAAAATTATAAGGGTGAGCTTTACTATTGCTCCTACCAAGGATAGTAATTGCGTCCGACACGTTATAGACCATAATTAAAAGCATGTCAGGGGACATTGCCTTAACAGTTGCTTGTTCAACGCTTTCCTTTACAACCGGACGGTAGTTTACCGAAAGGTAATATACGGAGCAAGTATACTGGACGTGTTGCTTTCCTAATACAAGGTTAGCAAGTGGGTGACACAAAACCGCAAGTTTTGAGCTAAAATTTTCAAATCTGAAACCCACCAAACCCACAAAAAGAATTTGCAAACACCGGTGAAGGGTTATTCCGGAAAACTTATCTAGGGTAAAAGCTAGATTAAAATTTTCAAAAGATCAAATGTTTTCATAAAGATCCAATTTCCTTAATGGATCTAAATTTTATAGTCATGTGGGACTGTAAACCATATCGTTACTACCATTGTTTATACCACCGTATAGAAATCACTGATGTACAAAGTGTGAAGAATAAAGAAGTTATTCTAGTATTTCAAGACTATATTGCTTGAGGACAAGCAACGCTCAAGTGTGGGAATATTTGATAATGCTAAAAACGAACATATATTTCATAGCATTATTCCTCAAGAAAGACAAGCTTTTAGTTGCAATTGTTCTATTTAAAAGTGATATTCGTTTAAATAATAAAAGGTGAAGACAAAAGACAGATTCGACGAATTGAAGACGCAAAGGTCCAAAAAGCTCAAAAGTACAAAATACAATCAAAGTGGTTCCAATTATTGATAAGAAACGTCTCGAAATTACAAGAGTACAAGATTCAAAACGCAAAGTACAAGATATTAAATTGTACGCAAGGACGTTCGAAAATCCGGAACCAGGACATGAGTAAACTCTCAACGCTCGACGCAACAGACTAAAAATTACGAGTTAACTATGTATATAAATATAATATAATATATAATTAATTATATAAATTATATATATATTATATTTATATAAAAATCCGTCGGCAAACAAAGAGCCAAGGCTGAGTGAGCTGTAAAAATGAACTCCTCGACTTGCGGAGTTCGAAGGCTAAAAGAACCGCGACTCGCGGAGCCCCAAAAAATGAAAATGCCTATAAAAGCCAACGCAGTTCGACGAGTTTTAATATCAATATATATCCATCCATCTATCTATACGTAATATTTATATTTATAATTTATATTTTAATTTTAATTTTAATTTTAATTCTAATAATAAGGGTATGTTAGCGAATGTTGTAAGGGTGTAAGTCGAAATTCTGTCCGTGTAACGCTACGCTATTTTTAATCATTGTAAGTTATGTTCAACCTTTTTAATTTAATGTCTCGTAGCTAAGTTATTATTATGCTTATTTAATACCGAAGTAATCATGATGTTGGGCTAATTACTAAAATTGGGTAATTGGGCTTTGTACCATAATTGGGGTTTGGATAAAAGAACGACACTTGTGGAAATTAGACTATGGGCTATTAATGGGTTTTATATTAACTAAACAATACCTTGTTAATTTAATATACAAACTTATAATTTGACGTATTTATATATAACCACATACGCTTGACTGGGTACGGTGGGCGGGATATCTATAAATACCAATAATTATTCATTTTACCGGACACGGAACTGGATTAATAGTTAATAGACTTGTTGAAACAGGGGTGAATTACATTCAAGGGTAATTGGTGTAATTGTTAACAAAGTAGTAAAACCTTGGTTTACACGCAGTCGATAACCTGGTGTATTCATTAAACAAAGTATTAAAACCTTGTTATAATTCGAATCCATAATTAGTTGGAATATTTGACTTCGGGAATAAGAATAATTTGACGAAGGCTTATCTCTTTATATTTATGACTGATGGACTATTATGGACAAATCCGTATGGACATATTAAATAATCCAGGACAAAGAACAATTAACCCATGGGCATAAAACTAAAATCAACACGTCAAACATCATGATTACGGAAGTTTAAATAAGCATAATTCTTTTATTTTATATTTAATTTCCTTTATTTTATATATAATTGCACTTCTAATTATCGCACTTTATTTTATTGTTATTATATTTAATTGCACTTTTAATTATCGTACTTTTTTATCGCACTTTTATTTATCGAAATTTCATTATCGTTATTTATTTTACGCTTTAAATTAAGTCTTTTATTTATTTAATATTTTACATTTTGTTTTAACTGCGACTAAAGTTTTAAAAATCGACAAACCGGTCATTAAACGGTTAAAACCCCCTTTATAATAATAATATTACTTATATATATATTTGTATTTTTATAAAATAAAACTAATATAACGTTAAGCTTTGATTAAAAGATTCCCTGTGGAACGAACCGGACTTACTAAAAACTACACTACTGTACGATTAGGTACACTGCCTATAAGTGTTGTAGCAAGGTTTAAGTATATCCATTCAATAAATAAATAAATATCTTGTGTAAAATTGTATCGTATTTAATAGTATTTCCTAGTAAAATTTAAGCTATTTTATATACACCTCGCATAACATCAGTTCATAATAATGATAATAATAGTAATCAAAATAATTAGGTGTTACTAATATTAGTTTTAATTATAATAATACTAATAATGATAATTACTATGACATTATTAACGATAATACTAATAATTATTTTAATGATAATATCATAATAATAATAATAACAATAACAATAACAATAACAATAACCATTTTTAAATAATGATATATATATTAATAATGATAATAATAATAATAATAATAATAATAATAATAATAATAATAATAATAATAATAATTAGATAATAATAATAATAATACTAATTATAACTTTAATGATAATAACGATAGTAATAATAATAAAAATAATAATTTTTAATGATAAATCCTTTTATTGATAAAGATAATAATAATAATAATAATAATAATAATAATAATAAGATAAAACTAGAACGACGATAATAACGACGATAATAATAATAATTTTTAATAATAATACAAAAATTCGATTACTATAACTTCAAATCCGTTCATCGAAACCGTTCGATATTTAAATGAAAAATTCTTAATTTTTTGCTAGCTTTCCAACGACATGCATATCTTATACCTTATCTCAACTGCATACGTAACTAATTCAGGATTCAACATATCCTATCTAAGGGCAATATCAAAAGTACAAGCATGCATAATCCTATATTCTCGAGCACTAGTCAGGGATACACTATTAGTATGTAAAAAATTAAATTATGGGTACTCACGTATCAATATTGAGATTCAATATTGCAGGAAAGGTACGTAGATGCAACGGGGATGATAAATACTAGTTTGACTCACGAGCAATACTCCCGAACCATACCCATAACCTCCATAGCTATAACCCATAATTTCCTTAGCTCTATCCCGCTCGAAAAAATAATTTCGAAATCACTCGGACAGCACTCCGTCGTATTATTTTATGTATACTAATAATATCTTGAAATAATACGGTGTAAATATATATATGTACATCGATTGAGAGAGTTTAGAGAAAAATATTTTCAAGTTTCTATGAAATAATGAAACCTAATGAATTCTATTTATAATAGATTTTTGAATTATTAAAGTGAATTATTAAAGTATGAATTATTAAAGTTAAAGTAAAGTAAAAATAAAGTAAAGATAAAGTTTAAGTATAGTAAAAGTATAAAACTATGTACGTATAATACGCGTATAAATATATAATATTAATTTAAATTATTATATATATTTAATAAAATAAAATATAAATATCGTTATCTTTATCATACTGGTTAAGTAATGAGTTGTCAAAAGTGGTTCTAGATATTTATAAAAATTATATACGTTTTAATAATAAAGTTCTTTTTTAAAATGAAAACGTTTTTGTACGTTTGAAACTAAATCAAATAAATATGATAATTTTGTTTTCCAAAAGTAAATGTATTTAAGAATCATTTTGTTTAAAGGTTAAAATAATGGAACTCGTTATATCATAAAACGTTTTAGAAAAGTAGAATCATATATATTCATAATAGGTTTTTCGAACGCACTTTCATACGTTTAGAAAACTAGCCTTTTACGTTACGCGACGTGTACCCTTATTAATAATTTGACTTACTCAACAATAAATTACCTTATAAAAAATGTAACTTATAAAATTGAGCGTTGTGGTCATTTGCTTCTATAAATCAGTGACTCGTTGTTTATCAAAATATATTATTTTAAATTAGGACGTTTTATGACTAAGTTATATATATTTATATTTTCATTTCGAAATATAAATTTGAACTATTTACTTAATATATTTTTTCAAAACTAATGTCATTCAAAACTTATATATTTAGAAATCTTTTAAATATTAAGAATTACTATTTCGTAACATTTGTATTTTAAAGTTTAAAATTGATATAGTTCATAAAACATTTTAATAACCAAATTATTTTATATTCAAAAATCATTTTATTACAAAGGTTATAATAGTAGAAGTTGTTATGTCATAAGACGTTTTTAATAATAAAAGTCTATTATATTGAAAAGACATTTCCGTTTAAGAAAGTAAAATCATATATGAATCATATCAGGTTTCAAGGTTTTAATTTCCATTTTAATCATGACTCGTAGGATTAAGTCTAAAGGAAAAATCAAACGTAAGGAATCATCTTAATGTAAAATGTCAATCTATTTAACTTGCCAATATCCATCTTCTAAGTTATCTATATTCTACAATTTTACTTCCACGTTAATTAATATACAAGTTTAATAGTTTAACTTATCAAAAGTCACGAGACAATTTTTGTAAAGCATAAATTGAAAATCAAACGGGAATCTCCTCTAACCCTTGTCCAGTTCCCGTTAATTGACACTTTTGTTCCTTCTAATAAATCACTTTACCAGTTATTTCGAATACCGTTAAAAAGAATAAATTTCTCAAATCATAGTGGACCTCTTAACAGAGACTCGTAATTATAATTCAATGTATCTAATAATTTAATTATTTGATATCATCTTTTAATTCCATTGATAACTATTAGAATATATTTTGAAACAAATACGTTTATATAAAGTATTATACGTCTAATACTTTGTTAATGTTTTCAAGTTATAATATATACACATATACATATATAATCATGTTCGTTCATATATTGGTTCGTGAATCATTGGAATTTGGTCGAGGTTAAATGAGTGTATGAACACAGTTTAAAATTCTTGAGATTCAACTTACAAACTTTGCTTATCGTGTCGGGAATATATAAAGATTAAAGTTTAAATTTGGTCGGAAATTTCCAGGTTGTCACAGTACCTACCCGTTAAAGAAATTTCGTCCCGAAATTTGATTGGGATGGTCATGGCTGACAATAAGTATGTTTTCATGACGCATATAAGCTGAAGATTAGTGTTTTATCATCATTGAGTAATATGGATAAACTCATTTGATTTTGTGAAGAGTACGAATGAAGCTATTACCAAAAGAGTGAAATGAGTAGGTATAGATTCGTCATATCTTTTGACGTAGATAGAATTGATTTTCAAGTTCAAGAGATTTGGAGAAAATCTTCGTAATAAGATTTGATTAAGGAAATTAGGATCCGCTTTAAATGCGATCATCCATTTTGATTGCTCTGTCGGATATTTTACTATAAATCCACTCCCTTCGTTTCCTTACCACTCACACCTTCTCTTCTTTCTCCCTCAGCTCATACTTTAAAGTATTTCTCAATATGCTCCATCCAGTTCTGATTCTTGATATACTCCTTACCTTCATATCTGTCATTCTTCTTTTTCATCTGCCGCCGGAAGAATCTATTTACTTTTACTATACCCTTGGGTTTATAGTGTTTTTAGTTCTCCTGTGTCTTTATATTGCTATTTGCATCGATATTTATGGTTTATAATTTCTGGGTGGTTGTTGGATTTTATATCTTCTCTTATATTTCGATGTCTTTACTTCTGTCTCCCATAATCATTGTCATCTCCAGTTAATGCTCTCTTTTATTTGCTGCGATTTATACCTTAATTTCTATTTCGGAATTTTGTCCTTTCGTTTCTTCTTCTTGCGATTAAGCACCGCTTGTAATGGTACAGAATTCGCAGATATGAATTTCGGAATAAACATTGTTAATGTTCTAGGAAGGAAATTGTAATGGCACGATCTTGACTTGTCAAATTACCAGAATACCTCGGAAAAAGCCGAATCATCAAGAAATATTTTCTTGATATTTTAGAGATTAAGTAGAATACAAGAGTCGTGTAACATGGTACATGATGACGGTATAGTCTGTGAATCATCACGTTCCATTTAGAAAATTAGCATGACTTACTGTAATATAAGCACGTTGATCAAGTGTCATTATATTATACTAATTCATGCTTCAGTTCCCAACACTACTTCAAAATATTCTTATTTTAAACTCGAATGTTTCAGAATTTAGAAACTAAAATAGTTTCTTTTATGATGTAATACGGATAGCACGAAGAGGTAAATGATTTCAGGTAAGAATAATTAAGAAAATATCTTCAGAAATATGGAGGATATTTATAATGAAAGATACGATGATATCTTAGAGTTTCTAATATCAGAGGATGATGAAGAATATTGTCCGCAGGGGTTTAGCGTCAGGAGCAAGGTATTCATTAATGACTTCAGCAGGTACTGAATCATTTGGATCCTTTGAAGTCAGGTTCAGTCTTTGTGATTTGTCCACAGCCTCCTTCATACTTTGCTCAATCCGGTTTCCAATTCCAAGACTTCTCTTTTTTTTTCTGCGCTTTGCCAGCACACTTCTTCATTATCATCAAACTTTTACTGTTAAAGTCGTTTATAGTTTTTGCTGCTTCATCAGCATTTTTTCATTTTCGAAGAACCAATTCGTGTTCGGAGTATTTTTCAGAAACTTCACATTCAAATTAAGTCCAGAAGATAGGCGTTATATATATACATATAACTGTTGGCATAGACATGCTGTGAGATTTCAAAATACTGATTGCTAATTCCCGATGATTCGTATAGCAATTCTCATTACAAGATGCGAATGAGTAAATGATGGGGTTTCGGTAATTATAATGATTCTTCGAAAGGTCAAAGATCAGTGAAGTTGTGATTAAGTTTATAGCTAATGTGGTGAAACATGAAAGGTTCTCCGGTAACAAAAGGGTAATCATATATATCAAGATTATGATAAGGCTACTCCGAATGAAAAATCGAAGTTGTCTTGCTGGAGCTGTGATAGAATTTGCTACTTTGAAAAGGAATTGCAAAGTTATTTTTGCTAATAAATGCCAAAAGATCTGACACAGATCTGTGTTGAATTATGACTTTGGTTTCGAGAGCTTTTTAAGTACATAACTGTGGGTAATATGTGGTTGAATCATCATCTCGATTGCTCATTATTTGAAGTGTCTTCAGAAATTTTCGAAGGGTTTGAACACAGATTGTAATCGTTAATATACATTTGATGTTCTAACACAGTTTTGAAGTCAAAGTATAGCTTTGAAAGATGTAAGAATCTAAAAGTGATGGTACCGGTTATATTTCGTATTGAATTCTGAGGTTTCAAAATCTGAATATGTAATTGGGTTTGAATGAGTATTGTTGTTTTGATTGCTATGAAAGAATGTATATTATTGTGAAAGTAAGAAGTATAGTTGATAATTTGCTTAATCAGATTCGAAGAATGTAACATATATATATATATATATGTATATATATATATATATATGTATATATATATATATATGTATATATATATATATATATGTATATATATATATATATATGTATATATATATATATATGTATATATATATATATATGTATATATATATCTCGGGTATTACCTACCCGTTAAAAAATTTTCACAATTAATATTTTGTACAAAAGAATTTTATTACAGTCTTTATGAAAATATATATGTATATATTCTCTTCAGATGTAACATAGATTTCAATGAGTCAATACTAAATTAAACTCATTCGATTTATGGTTGAAACCAGAATTGAATAATCCCTTGAAGGCTTTAGAGATTATATAAGTATTTCTTAATAATATTGAAATTATGAATCAATACTTCGTTATTTGTTGAAGTGTGATGTTGGTTTTCGTTAAATTCTTGTGAACTTCGCAAAGTACGAATGATGTTATCTGAAAAATTTCGGTTACATCGATGATGAAAGTGTAAAATCAAATATATACTTGATTTATTAGAAATTAGAATTTGTTGAATTGAGACAGAGATTATAGTTAACGATGGTTAAGTTGTGGGCGAAGGACGTACATTATTGCATATTTGTAATATGAATTAACCGCATAGTTAAGATTCACACATAATAGCTTAGTACCGAAAGATTTATTATGGTTTGAAAATTTATATATATAAGATATACATATAAATTCTTCAGTGGAAATGAGTTAATACTTCATATCTTGTTGATATGACATACTTGTTGTTGATTTGTAATAATGTCCATGGTGATTCTTAAACTGTCGGAGCTTGTGATGTTATAGGTGTTGCTAGGGCTGATGAAGCTGATGATACTGATGGTGCTGGTGATGCTACGGTACTGTTGATGCTGTTGGTAAAACAAGTCTAGCTTGTGAATTACGCATCATTCTTGTCAGGTTTTCTACTCTTCCTTCTATCATTTTGGTTCACTCATCTGATTTTTGGTTAGGGTTAGAATAGATAATCTTTAAGACTTTAGAGATTATATAATCGTTGCAAAATGTTTCTCCAATGAAGTTATGAATCAACACTTCATCGTTTGTTGTTGGTGGTATCTTTTGGTATCTACAGAGCGTATGACGTTGAGGCTCGTGGGACAGATTGTGAAGTTGAGGTTTACGACGCAGTTGTGGTTGGAGGTGGTAATGGTACTGTTGGTGTTGATGATGGTAGTACTGGTTATGCTGCTGGTGCTGCTGCTGATGTTTGTAACCTTTGCACCATATTCTCTAAAGCCACTACCCGAGCGCGAAGCTCGTTGACTTCTTCTATTACACCGGGGTGATTGTCGGTTCGGACGAGCGGATAAATAAAATCTAAAATTTGATGTAGTATGTAATCGTGACGAGATACTCTGGAAATGAGAGAGAAAATGGTGTCTCGAACAGGTTCGCCGGTAAGTGCTTCAGGTTCTTCACCAAGAGGGCAATGTGGTGGATGGAAGGGATCACCTTCTTCTTGTCTCCAATGATTAAGGAGGCTACTAACCCATCCCCAATTCATCCAGAATAGATGATGGCTAATTGGTAGATCCATTCCGGTCATACTGCTTTCGGAGCTGGAGTGGGATTCCATTTCGGAATCCGAGGAACTTGAATTAATGATGAATTCCATTTCGTACGATTGAATAAGGATTTTTTTTTGATATGAAATGATTTTTGGTTATCGGATGGTATTCTGATTACATAGAATATCCATAGATATAGAACAAAAGATTTCATAGATTACGGAGGAATTTGCGGGATATGTCAGGCAAAGTTTAAAGTAACAGATACGATAAGATATGATTTAGCAGATACGCTAAGATATGAATTTTGTCTATACACTACTCATGAAATTAATATAGCAAGACGTGTCTAGACTAATAATGATAAGCAGGTAATTTCCTAAGGATGATAAGCAGATGATTTCCGACTAAAAATGATAAGCAAAACTTTTGACATGCAGACACGGTCGAAGTCCAGACTCACTAATGCATCCTAACGACTTATCAGTTAGACACACTAATGCAGACCTGGTTCGCTAAGACCACCGCTCTAATACCAACTGAAAGAACCCGTTCATATACATTATAAACGATTCACAATAGTTGATTACATCGCGAGGTATTTGACCTCTATATAATATATTTTACAAACATTGCATTCGTTTCTAAAAGACAAACTTTCTTTACAGTGAAAGTTGACGGCATACATACCATTTCATAATACATCCAACTATAATTGACTTAATAATAATCTTGATGAATTTCAACGACTCGAATGCAACGTCTTTCAAAATATGCCATGAATTACTCCAAGTAATATCTCTAAAATGAGCAAATGCACAGCGGAAGATTTCTTTAACACCTGAGAATAAACATGCTTTAAAGTGTCAACCAAAAGGTTGGTGAGTTCATTAGTTTATCATAAACATTCATTTCTATTATTTTAATAGACCACAAGAATTTCATTTCCAGTTCTCATAAATATACGTCCCATGCATAGAGACAAAAATCATTCATATGGTGAACACCTGGTAATCGACATTAACAAGATGCATATAAGAATATCCCATATCATTCCGGGAAATCCTTCGGACATGATAAAAATGAATTCAAAGTACTAAAGCATCCGGTACTTTGGATGGGGTTCGTTAGGCCCAATAGATGTATCTTTAGGATTCACGTCAATTAGTAGATCGGTTTACTAATTCTTAGGTTACCAAGCAAAAGGGACATATTCGGCTTCGATCATTCACCCATATAATGTAGTTTCAATTACTTGTGTCTATTTCGTAAAACATTTATAAAAAATTGCGCATGTATTCTCAGCCCAAAAATATAAAGGGTAAAAAGGCAAATGAAACTCACCATACTGTATTTCATAGTAAAAATACATATAACGTCATTGAACAAGTGCAGGGTTGGCCTCGGATTCACGAACCTATATTAATTATATATATTTATGTGTTGGTCAATGTTTGTCTAACAAATTAGGTTAAGTCATAGTGTACCATAATCCTAATGCTCGAGACTAATATGCATAGGTCAACAAAAGTCAATTTGACTCAAAATGATTTCCAAAATCTATACATAACTAATATATAGTTTAAATGTTGTCGTTTTATATTTTTAAATATTTAAAAAAAATTATTAGAGTAAATAATATAATTCATTTATTAATAAATAAAATTTTATATTAAAATTTATAAAATAAAATATACTTTTATGTATATTAAGTAATAAGATTTATAGAGTTCATTTAATATCATAAAGATAATATGATAGGTATTATTAAAAAAAATTTATTACACGTAGTAAAATATGTTTGTATCACATATTTATTTGATAAAATAATATTCATAATAATAGTAAGTAAAAGTTGTATTATTTTGTAATAATAATAATTATTATTTTATTAATAAAAATATCAACATTTATAATTACTAAGATGACATTATGATAAAATGATAATTCTAGTTATGATAACTTTAATATTTACGACACTTTTTAATATTATCTTTAAAATAATAATTCTATTTAAAATGATAATAATAGTGGTATTTTGTAATAACAATGACATTTCTATTAAAATGATAATTTTTGTTAAAATGATAGTTTTAATACTAACGATACTTTTAATAATAATAGTAATGATAAAAATAATAAGAACGATAATTTTATCTAAATCAATATCTTATAATATTTTAATTTCATCAAGATACTCTTACTTATTATTTCCTAATCATTTCGTTTAATAGCTTTTAATCGTCTTTTATATCGTGTTCATAATAATGATAATAATAGTAATCAAAATAATTAGGTGTTACGAATATTAGTTTTAATTATAATAATACTACTAATGATAATTACTATGACATTATTAACGATAATACTAATAATTATTTTAATGATAATATCATAATAATAATAACAATAACAATAACAATAACCATTTTTAAATAATTATATATATATTAATAATGATAATAATAATAATAATAATAATAATACTAATTATAACTTTAACGATAATAACGATAGTAATAATGATAAAAATAATAATTTTTAATGATAAATCCTTTTATTGATAAAGATAATAATAATAATAATAATAATAATAATAATAATAATAATAATAATAAGATAAAACTAGAACGACGATAATAACGACGATAATAATAATCATTATAATAATACAAAAATTCGATTGACTATAACTTCAAATCCGTTCATCGAAACCGTTCGATATCTAAATGAAAAGTTCTTAATTTTTCGCTAGCTTTCCAACGACATGCATATCTTATACCTTATCTCAACCGCATACGTAACTAATTCAGGATTCAACATATCCTATCTAATGGCAATATCAAAAGTACAAGCATGCATAATCCTATATTCTCGAGCACTAGTCAGGGATACACTATTAGTATGTAAAAAATTAAATTATGAGTACTCACGTATCAATATTGAGATTCAATATTGCAGGAAAGGTACGTAGATGCAACGGGGATGATAAATACTAGTTTGACTCACGAGCAATACTCCCGAACCATACCCATAACCTCCATAGCTATAACCCATAATTTCCTTAGCTCTATCCCGCTCGAAAAAACAATTTCGAAATCACTTGGACAGCACTCCGTTGTATTATTATGTACATCTTGAAACCTATTGATAATATCTTGAAATAATACGGAGTAAATATATATATATGTACATCGATTGAGAGAGTTTTAAAAAAATATTTTCAAGTTTCTATGAAATAATGAAACCTATTGAATTCTATTTATAATAGATTTTTGAATTATTAAAGTGAATTATTAAAGTATGAATTATTAAAGTGAATTATTAAAGTTAAAGTAAAGTAAAAATAAAGTAAAGGTAAAGTTTAAGTATAGTAAAAGTATAAAACTATGTACATATAATACGCGTATAAATATATATAATATTAATTTAAATCGTTATATATATTTAATATAATAAAATATAAATATCGTTATCTTTATCATACTGATTAAGTAATGAGTTGTCAAAAGTGGTTCTAGATATTTATAAAAGTTATATATGTTTTAATAATAAAGTTCTTTTTTAAACTGAAAACGTTTTTGTACGTTTGAAACTAAATCAAATAAATATGATAATTTTGTTTTCCAAAACTAAATGTTCTAAGAATCATTTTGTTTAAAGGTTAAAATAATGAAAATCGTTATATCATAAAACATTTTAGAAAAGTAGAATGATATATATTCATAATAGGTTTTTCGAACGCACTTTCATACGTTTAGAAAACTAGCCTTTTACGTTACGCGATGTGTACACTTATTAATAATTTGACTTACTCATCAATAAATTACCTTATAAAAAATGTAACTTATAAAATTGAGCGTTGTGGTCATTTGCTTCTATAAATCAGTGACTCGTTGTTTATCAAAATATATTATTTTAAATCAGGACGTTTTATGACTAAGTTATATATATTTATATTTTCATTTTGAAATATAAATTTGAACTATTTACTTAATATAGTTTTTCAAAACTAATGTCATTTAAAACTTATATATTTAGAAATCTTTTAAATATTAAGAATTACTATTTCGTAACATTTGTATTTTAAAGTTTAAAATTGATATAGTTCATAAAACATTTTAATAACCAAATTATTTTATATTCAAAAATCATTTTATTACAAAGGTTATAATAGTAGAAGTTGTTATGTCATAAGACGTTTTTAATAATAAAAGTCTATTATATCGAAAAGACGTTTCCGTTTAAGAAAGTAAAATCATATATGAATCATATCAGGTTTCAAGGTTTTAATTTCCATTTTAATCATGACTCGTAGGATTAAGTCTAAAGGAAAAATCAAACGTAAGGAATCATCTTAATGTAAAATGTCGATCTATTTAACTTGCCAATATCCATCTTCTAAGTTATCTATATTCTACAATATTACTTCCACGTTAATTAATATACAAGTTTAATAGTTTAACTTCTCAAAAGTCACGAGACAATTATTGTAAAGCATAAATTGAAAATCAAACGGGAATCTCAACTAACCCTTGTCCAGTTCCCGTTAATTGACACTTTTGTTCCTTCTAATAAATCACATTACCAATTATTCTGAATACCGTTAAAAAGAATAAATTTCTTAAATCATAGTGGACCTCTTAACAGAGACTCGTAATTATAATTCAATGTATCTAATAATTTAATTAGTTGATATCATCTTTTAATTCCATTGATAACTATTAGAATATATTTTGAAAAAAATACGTTTATATAAAGTATTATACGTCTAATACTTTGTTAATGTTTTCAAGTTATCATATATACACATATACATATATAATCATGTTCATTCATATATTGGTTCGTGAATCATTGGAATTTGGTCGAGGTTAAATGAGTGTATGAACATAGTTTAAAATTCTTGAGATTCAACTTACAAACTTTGCTTATCGTGTCGGGAATATATAAAGATTAAAGTTTAAATTTGGTCAGAAATTTCCGAGTTGTCACATCTAATACACATGACCTAAGCATATCCTCTAGTGTCTGTATAGTATGCTCACTTTGACCGTCAGTCTGTGGATGATACGCGGTACTTAGATTTACCCTCGTTCCCAAACGTTTCTGTAAACTGTTCCAGAAGTTTGATACAAATCTAGAATCCCTGTCAGATACGATAGACAACGGAACCCCATGTCGACTAACTATTTCTTTCAAGTACAATTCTGCCAAAGTACTCAACGAAGCTGTCTCTTTTGTTGCTAAGAAATGTGCACTTTTCGTCAGTCGATCAACAATTACCCATATCATATCATTACCTCTCTGAGATCTAGGTAATTTGGTTACAAAATCCATCGTAATATGATCCCATTTCCACTCTGGAATTTTCAACTGCTGCAATGAACCATAGGGTTTCTGATGTTCTGCCTTAACTTGTGCACAAATATGACACTTTTCCACCAATTGAGCAACATCTTTCTTCATTGTTGGCCACCAATACATCGGTTTGAAGTCGTTATACATCTTAGTACTACCCGGATGGATAGTTAACCTCGATTTGTGTGATTCATTAAAGATCAATTTCCTTAAATCTCCAAGCATAGGCACCTAAATTCGGTTCTTAAACGTCTTAAGTCCACGAGAATCGTCAATCAATTGGTCCTTTATTTTGGTCATCAATTCAGTCCTTAAATTCTCCTCCAATAAAGCTTGGGCTTGCACCTATTTTATCTGTTCAATTAGGTCAGAAACTATTTCGGTTCTCAAAAATTTTACAGTCTCCGTGATCTTTTTACGACTTAAAGCATCGGCAACAACATTTGCTTTGCCCGGGTGATACTTTATTTCACAATCATAGTCTTTTATAAGCTCTATCCACCGTCTCTATCGCATATTCAGTTCTTTCTGAGTGAAAATATGCTGAAGACTCTTATGATCTGTACATATTATACACTTTGTACCGTATAAGTAGTGTCTCCATAACTTCAAAGCAAACACCACTGTATCCATTTCTAAATCATGAACCGGATAGTTACATTAATGTGTCTTTAGCTGACTAGAAGCGTACGTGATAACTTTATATCTCTGCATCAGAACACACCCCAACCCGGTAATTGACGCATCACAATAAACCACGAAGTCATCTGAACCCTCTGGTAATGCTAACACTGAAGCCTGACACAATAACTGTTTCATAAAGATTAAAGCTTGATACACTATGATTCTTACCTCAAAAGACTCAGTAAATCGTAAGAAACAAGATGATATAAATGATTTGAGCTCTAGAACACAAATTGGAAATCTAGGGTTTGAGAGAATGAGATGAGAGTGTACGGAGTGTTTAGGAGAAAATTCTAGTGAGATAGAGAATTGAGAGAAAAAGAGCTGCACTATACACTTAATTGTGTTAAAACACAATACCCCATGACACACGGGTATTTACCAGTTATCTAATATCTTTCGTACTTAATTTGACTGCCCTAACGGAGTCCAAATTAAATAAACGAACCTGTTCTGTGACCCTTGTCACAAACTGGTCTTAACTAAATAATAAAATAATATTACACAAATAAATAAAATAAAGGCATAAATAATCGCACAAATATGCTTAAGGGCACAATACTCATCTTACTTCTAGGCCCGATCTGAGGATGTTACACCATCAGTCGACTGACCAAGACAATTGGCAGACTGTCTTCCCACCATCGGCCGAGGGTCTCTTCTACCGACAGAACATCTAATATAATTTCACTAATCGAAGGACTTCCACCATTGGTCGATGGTCAACGACCATCGGCCGGTTGTCAGTCACCATCGGTCGATAGTTATAGAACATCGGCTGAAGGTAGTTCATCAGCTGCTGCAGCAGCAAAGTGACGGGTTTCAACCCAAAATCACCAAATCTCGATTTTGGACACGTTTTTGACCTCAAAACTGAACATATCTTGGACACTAAACCTTTTGGGACATAAACCCACAACATTCAAACACAAACAACTACAAATTGTAACAATTTTGACATCAAGACCCACTTTTATAAAATCTAACCAAAACACCCATTTTGACACTGATTTGATCAGGAAATTAAACAAACTTTACCTTGTTAGAATCACAACAACACAAGGAACGATTTGACACCAAAATCAAGCTTAAATTCGAGATCAAATGATTTAGGGTTGTTTGAAGGAGGTGAAGTTAGGTGAGAGTGAGTGAGAGGAAGGTTCAGGAACAAATGAGAGGAAAATAGCTGGTCATACACTTATTTTGGGGTTAAAACCCCATACCCCACAACATACGGGCATTTACCAGTTATCTAATAACTTTCATACTTAATTTGACTGCCCTAACGGAGTCCAAATTAAATAAACGAACCTGTTCTGTGACCCGTGTCACAAACTAGTCTTAACCAAATAATAAAATAAAATAAACTATTCAACTAAAATAAAAGCATAATTAACCACACAATTATGCCTAAGGGCAATATAGTCATCTTACATCTAAGCCCTATCTAAGGATGTTACAGTCGTCCCACCAGACCTTCAACCACACCAATACTAGTAAATACACGGTTCAGAAATGCTCCGTACGGAAGATGAGGTCTTGTTTTTTCATAACGAAGTTGATTCATTCGGGAAGCGACCAAATGAGCAATATTTACTTGGATGTTGTGAGTTATGCACCAGTGAAGACATGCTTCAGTCATTGACAATCGAGTGAAATTTAGTTCACGGTGGTACATGTTACTCCTAATAATTGCATTTCTTATAGCAATATTTCTCGAACGAAGATATTCGTCAAGGATGCCTGAACGTTCTACGGTCCTGTCTGGAACCGCAGTACGATACACAAGTATGGTCATTTCATGTTTTGGAATATCATGAGGAAGAGCTTCGAGGTCTTCACGGGGAAAATAAATATTTCTACCTTCAAATGATACACCCAATAGCATACCAAATTGTTAAAGAGTATACTCGTGTTTCCATCCATAGATTTGAAACCTCACTAATTGTTCATTAATGAATTCAAAGCTGGAATAGAATTGATGCACGAGTGTAGGAAAAAAAACCTATCTACCAAAAGGAAAGGAAGCCAACCATTCTTCTGAATTCATGGTCGATCTCTGGAAAATCTTGTAGACTGACTTCTCGACCTTCACTAATAGGTCTATTATTTGTTGGTTGATTCATAGTGTGATTGTAGATCGAGAGAGAGAGAGAGAGAGAGAGAGAGAGAGAGAGAGAGACTTGTATGGGTAGATATGGATGAAAAGAGTGTGTGTGGCTACTCTGTAAGTAGACATAAACTGCTACAAAGAATTCCCGTACAAATGTTTCTCTCCCAAATGTTTCGCGCCCAAATGTTTCGCGCCCTAATGTAACGGTGTTTATGTGTCGGTGTAATGTAACGGTGTTATGTGTCGGTGTATTGTAATGGTGTTATGTAACGTTGTTATGTAACAGTATTTATGTGTCGGTGGTGGAAGTGGTGGTGGTGGATTAGATGATGGAAGGCTGATTTCATTAACATCATTAGCGTTTTGAGGTTTCTAAGCGAGTTGACATCATATACAGCCTCTGATGAAGTCTACTATGGTGCTGTTATCGGTTCCCCTGATTTTATTAACATCATTAACGTTTTGAGGTTTTTAAGCGAGTTTACATCGTCTATCGCCCAATTAGATGATATGTAACGTTGTTATCAGATGTTAGTGTAGTAGATGAATCGAATATTATACAAAGAATGTGAAATAGGTAAACATCTAGTTACAGTAATACCTTTTATTTTTATATGGAGAGTTTCAATTCGATAATTAATTTAACAGCTTTTTCTGCTCATCAAAATACTAGAAACTGAAATTTTTTTGAAACTACAAACTACAACATAATACTTTCAAAGGGGATTACATCAGTTAGTTGAAAATGAAATACGACACAAATGCTACAAAAGTACAAATTAACATCAGTTTCAACATTTTGCTTGACGTTTTGCGGTTTTGAGTGAGCGTTGTAGATCTCTTTTGGACCTTAACAATTCTGGTATCACTTCAAGCGCCCTATCAGACCAGAGCGGATCAATCCAAATTTGTCGCTTTCTACAAAGTTCAGACATCAAGGTGCCGAACCTACCACCACAACCATAATATCGTCGACCGTACTGGTACTCATCAGTCAAGCAAGTTTTGAGAACCATCTTTGAACCACAAGATCGACAAAATTTCACAGAAAAAGTTTCCACTGGACCATAATGGTAATTATCAGCCATATTCTTGCAGTCATCTAGTGTTGTGATTTGTAGGGTAGTTATATAGAAGAATTTTCCCGCACAAAAATCCATCAACCGTTTTCCCGCCAAAAATTTCCCACCAAATGTTTCCCGCCGAAGATTTGACGTCACATGTGACGAGGATGATGACGATGATGATAACGGCTTAATTTAATGATGATGATGAACATGATGATGATGATGACGATGATGATGATGATGATTACGGTGATATGTAACGATGGTGATAACGAATTAATTTAACGATGACGAGGATGATGATATGATGACGATGATGATGATGACGGTGATACGTAAATATATATATATATATATATATATATATATATATATATATATATATATATATATATATATATAACAAAATAAAATATTTAATTTAATGAATAAATATTAAGAATAAAATATATATATTTATATAACAAAATAAAAAATGTGACTATTTGCGGCGATGATCGCCCCAATTGCGGTATCACCAACTTTTTCACGAAAAGTCAAAATTCCCTCTCGGAAAATTCGGGAAACTGCCAAAAACAATTGCGGCGGTGCTTTAGCATTTGCGGCGAGCATCGCCGCAAATGGTAACTAGAAAAATAAAAACAGTCTGATCGGTTCACTTTACCAATACACTCCAAACATAAAACTCACACCACCTCCGACGATTTTGGGTTTCTTACACCAATTTCCGGTCAATTCCACCTTATAATTTTAAGAATCCTTCATCGATGTTAGTAATTTACTCCCCTTTTCTTGATTTTTCTTGTTTGCAAGCTTTAATCTTTATTTGTCACCAATTTTTGGATTTATGCAATTTTGTTGTTAAATAGGCTACAATTGCTTCTTTAAACTTGTTTCTCTTGTGAGATTACACTACATTTTTGATTTATGTTACAGTTAGAAGGTTGTTAGCTAGTGTTGATAATTAGGGGTTTGTACTCAATTAGTTGTTATTGTTGATAACAGCTTGATAATTAGAAACTTATAAGTTAGTTAATACTTGTTATTTAGTAACTTAATTTAGTTAGAAACTTATGTTTATTTAGTTTAGTAAGTTAATGTTTATGTTTATGTTTATGTATTGTGTATACTTTGTATGATGTTAGTTTAGGTATGTTAATTATTCCCCGTCATAAACCGTAGGTCACCCGTCCGGAATTAATTTAGAAATTAATTCCGGATTGTCTCCGTTTTGGGACTGCTTTTTGAATGTCCGTTTTGGACTTAATTATTTATTTAGGTCCAATAATGTTTTTTTATTTCGCTACAAATGGTTCAAAACTGCTGGCAGTAACTGTGTCATAAAGAATAACATAACCACCATTAATACTCAACAAGAATGGTATAAAGACAATCAATACATCCTTGCAACACAAGCAAATCTAGTCTTTTACCTTGATGACCCGACTAAAAAAAGAGGTCAGCAAAGCAAGTATTGGAAGGTTGTTCAAGAAGTACACCAGCGGAACGCTTGGGATCGAGATATCTTCGTTGGAGATAACGAGTTAGATCTTATCAATGGTAGCACTTCGTCAGATATTCATTTGTCTTCTAACTTGGAAGAAGTCGTTCAAACAAATTTGAGTAGAAACGAATCAACTATGGTTGAAGCAGTCATTCGTACCACAGTTGATGTTGATGTCGAGGGGAGCTACTATGAAGACGACGATTCTGATGAAGATTTAGATGACGATGCAGTCAACCAAGTAGTCAATGATGAAAACGACGATGATGACGATGACGATACAGACGATCACACACGCGACAATGAAGATAATGATTGTGAACTTATGGATTATATTAGTGAATGATCTTAGATTGTAGTATGTAAAAGCACATTATCTGTAACCGTTATTAATATATATATATATATATATATATATATATATATATATATATATATATATATTTCTACATCTTAGATCATAATTTGTATAAACACATTATGTTTAACTGTTATATATATATATATATATATATATATATATATATATATATATATATATATATATATATATATATATATATATATATATATATATATATAATTTCTACACCTTAATTTTGTATGTAATAATATGCTAATTTATTTTACTTGATTCCTTTGTATGCATACGCGTATACTTGTATTTTTTTTTTTACCGAAGGCTAATCTCGCTTCAAACTATGGTGGTGGAAACGGTTCACCTGACTGTGATGACCCATGGGAGCCATCAAAGAGTCATTATTTGGGTAGGTTCAAAATTAATTTTATATTCAAAATTTTATATTCTATATATATTTATTTTATATCTTAGTTTATTTAAAAATTAATTTTTTATTCTAAATGTGTAGGTTCAAAAGGTCGCGGGAAAACCCGCAACCTAAAGCTAAATAAGCACGTCAAGAAGTTTGGTCCGTTAGATATTGAATCTGAGGAGGACGATTTAGATACGTATGTGCCCGTTGGTGAATACTCTCGGACCTTTGGTTCAGTTTTGGGTACTACTTTAAATGGGATACCATTATATTATCCTATCTGGAGCGATGTACCCGATCATTATAAGCTTACAATAATCCCGGAAACTGAGGTTAAATACGTTTAAATTTATAATTGTATACGTACAATATATATATATATATATATATATATATATATATATATATATATATATATATATTTGTTGACTTACCTATTTCTTAAAATTATATAGTTGTTCTTCAACTTAAGGCAGCATCTTGAAGGTCCCCAGGGTGATATGGTTCGAAATGGTATAGATAAAGCTGCCGGTAAATTATACCGGGACAAAAAGTATAAGTTCAAGAATACTTTTTGGAACAAAAAAGGAGAAAACGACAACCCACCACCCGGATGCAAATTAACCCCAGTTGATTGGAATCGTTATAAAGAGATGATTGAAAGTGAACAACTCCAAAGAAGGTCCGAAGCAAATATTGAATGTCGTTCAAAGCAAACCGTCAAAACTCACTAAGGCCGAAGGTCATTCACTCAAAATCGATATGAGCATGTAAGTTAGTTTAATTTTATTTTGGATAATACACACACGCACACACACGCACACACACACACACACACACACACACACACACACACACACACACATATATATATATATATATATATATATATATATATATATATATATATATATAGATACATACATACTTACATATACATATATATATACATACTTATATATATTAATAAATTAGTAAAAAAAGTATGTACATATCTATCAATTTCATATATTTACAGCGTAACCGGGAAACTAACGAGCACGAGAGCTTAATCGCAGGCTATAAGAGGAATAATACAGATGACAAGGGAAATTGGTATGAACCTTCCGAGGAAACCGTTCGCAAATATGTAAGTAATTATAATCACTAGCTCGTTAATTTGTATAATAAAAACATATCATTTTCAAGTTTCTAATGGTGGTTATTCTTGTGTTTTAACTATGAAGAATGATATGGTGCGGATGCGTGATGAGAAAGTTGGGGCACAAAGTCCAATGAGTGAATGGGAAATCATGGGAGATGTCTTAGGTCGTCGTTATGGATTGGAATGTGGTGTTGGTCCAAGTTATGCACGAAAGTCGGTTGATTCGTGTACTTCCACCCAAACAATTCAATGAATGTTCACAGATGATGAGTATAATCGAAGGTGGGCCGCGGACCGGGAAAAGTTAAAAGTCGAGGTGATGAAGGAAGTCTCGAAAACGATGTCAAAAACTATTAAACGAACTATGCGCGATTTCTTCATGAACAACGTTTTTGGCCGCGAAAAGGGAGGAAAGGGAAAAGAAAAGGTTCCAGTGGAATTGCAAAGTAGTGAGGAGGAGGAGGAGGAGGAGGAGGATCAAACTAGGGATTCGTATGACGACATGTCGATGTAATCAAAACAATTTGTTAACGTTTGTGTAATAACTAAAACTTAAATTCGTAGGATGTTACGTAATAATTTGAATTGTTAACGTTACCTTATTTGTCGTTTAATCGTATTTTTAGTTGTTAATGTGATGTTATTGTTGTTATGTATGCTGGAAAATTGGTCACAATCAGGTTGCGATGAAACGCCCGATTTACCGGGTGGGAAACTGCAAAACAACAGTTTCCAGTTCAGCTACTGGAGTAATTGCGGCGACACATCACCGCAATTAGTGGTAAATTTACCATAACAAAATCGCTTATTTGCGACGCATTGTCGCTGTAAGTACTCGCCGCAATTGTTGTATCCATAAAACGACGGGTGGGCCCCACCGTCATCTCGCCGCAGATACATCGCCGCAAATGCATTTCCTTTTTCTTTTTTATTTTTCTTTAAATCAAGGTGGGTCCCACAAAAAGCGTCGCAACTAACCGTCGCAAATACTTTTTACGGCGAATCATAGGAGTCGTTCCTTTTGCGACGAGACACCGCCGTAAAAGACCTATTGCGGCGGGCCGTACGAATTTTTGCGGCGACATTTGTCGCCTCAAATGTGTCTGTTTGATGTTGTGGATGTTCAATTACATGTTTGATTGTATTTAGCTACGTAAGCTTCTGAGACAATAACGCTCACAACGGATGAGAAAGACTCATCCTCTAACAAAAACTTATAAAAAAAACAAAAACTCATCAATAAAGTTTTAAGTTAGAAGTAAACCTTGACTCGAATTTGTGTAGTATCCTGTCTTTTGTACTTTCTCACGTTCTATAATTATATAATTGGACTTTATGATTACAGAACTTTTTGTATTCTATGTATCTTCCTTTTTTTCCCCCCTAAATTCTTGCTACTTTTTTGTTCTTAAAATTATTGTGCCCTTAGAAAAAAAAAATCGTTAACTATTATCTCACAAACACGTAAACCTAATATGTTTTTAAATAGAGAAAAGAAATTTGATACATTTTAAAATGTTGAAAATTCGTATGTAATACCATAAGTGATAGAAATTGTAATCGTGCCTTTTCATTGATAAACATCGTATATAAATACATACATAGTAGGCTTATTCTAACTTGTCCCCTAAGGTAATATCTCTACCATAATTATCAAGATACAACCATAAATAGATTACAATTCTAAATGTATACAATATTGAATAATATCTTATCGCTAATACACCCCCGCAGTCTCAGCAGGAGGAGGCCGGATGTTGAGACTGTCTCGAAAATCGTCGAATAATATCCTAGGTAGACCTTTGGTGAAGATATCGGCAATTTGAAATCTGGATGGGACATGTAGAACGCGGACCTCTCCACGAGCAACTTTTTCCCGGACAAAATGGATGTCCATTTCAATATGTTTCGTGCGTTGGTGTTGAACAAGATTACCAGAGAGATAAATAGCCGAGACGTTATCACAGAATACGAGAGTAAACTTAGGCAACACACAATGTAGCTCTAGAAGAAGATTCCGAATCCAACAAGAGTAGAGACAACGTTAGCAACCCAACGATATTCAGCTTCGGCACTAGAACGAGAAAGTGTGGGTTGGCATTTTGATGACCAAGAAATAAGGTTATCCCCGAAGTAGACACAGTAGCCTGAGGTGGATCGTCGAGTATCGGGACATCCAGCCCAATCAGCATCGGTGTAAGCCACAAGATGACGACTAGCCATTTTGTAAATGTGTAAACCGTAGTCTAGCGTTCCTTGTAAGTAACGAATAATGTGTCGTAGAGCGTGTAGATGAGGTTCGCGTGGATCATGCATATGAAGACAAACCCGTTGTACTGCATACAAGATATCGGGACGAGTAAATGTTAGATACTGCAAAGCTCCTACCAAGCTACGATATT
Organism: Rutidosis leptorrhynchoides; assembly: GCF_046630445.1. Classification (NCBI taxonomy): domain Eukaryota; kingdom Viridiplantae; phylum Streptophyta; class Magnoliopsida; order Asterales; family Asteraceae; genus Rutidosis; species Rutidosis leptorrhynchoides. The sequence goes on along the minus strand of NC_092337.1, from coordinate 336,610,336 downwards.
TAGCTGGTTCCGCAACTTGTGGACTAGCCGAAGCACTCAACTTCGCAGATGTATCAACTGGTGTTCGCGCCGGATTACAGCTGGACATACCGGCGCGTTTGTGATGCCCCGTACAAAATCAATGTGTACGGATCATCAACAACAGGATCATTACACGGTTACAACACTATATGCTATTTTAAAACAAGTTTTGCATTCATGAAAAGATAACGTTTTTACCAACGTCAAATGTTTTACAAAAGATAACGTGCTTCTACGAATAGAGAGCATTAACATAAGTACGTGACACAAAGTGTAGCAACCCGACAAAATCGTCATTGACGGCGCCGCTAACTTAGGTCCCGTTACGTGGTCGTAGTCCCTATATGAGACTCGTTTGACCAAAATTATGTCGCGTCCTTTTGAAACGTATCATGCTTGCAAAGTTTAGTTTACAAAACCGTTCGACAACAATTTCAAGTTTGCAAAAGTATAAATTATAAATGAGATAACTTGCGACATAATTAGTTTAAAATCACGGTTGCTATAAATAGCGTAAGTATGTAAACGATATGTTTGAATCCAAAGGTGCTATCACTAGCGTATGTATGTATGTATGCTTGACCTCAAGCAAGAAATCAGAGTGTATGCATGTATGCTTAACTCCAAGCAAGTATGAGTGTACGCGGAAGCATGTATCAAATACCCAAGTATGAACCTGAGAAACATATAGAAAACTGTCAATGAAAAACGTTGGTGAAATCATAGGTGTTTTAGTAAACGTTGTATTTGAACCACAAGATTTAGTATAAGATGATTATCAAAATCATTTGCATTCCAAAGTTGTTGTTTGTATCCCGGGCACCCAATTATCAAACTTAACTGTTTTGCACCCTTTGCGTAGTGTTAGAACATACACTAGACCCGAAAATATATTTCATCCGCTAACGGTAGCGAACCGTCCGAATGAGGCTCGTCAAGCCCATGTGATCACATAATATAAGTTCTCGTTTACACCCTGCAAGTGTAACTAATGATAATTGAATTGAGGCTTTTTGTTCAAACCCGCACGTGGAATGTTCGTTTCCGTACTTGTGTTCAAAGTGTAAAAGTATGTAGTATAAAACCGTATATGTTTCTCATCCCATGATTTAAAAGTATAAAAGTTGTTGAAAGATGGGACTATGATCTCACCTCGAGTGCACGAGTATAAATGTACTTCACAAAGTAAACGTGTGCATGAATGTTGCTTAGCCTTGACCTAAACAAGTAAGTTGTATCAATTAACCGGTTACGACACAAGGTCGGGCGAAATGTGTTCAATTAGTCCTATGGCTCATTACGACTCGATTATATAGCATGTGAATCACGTTGTCAAGTTTCATGCAAGAATCAAGTATAAAATAAGATTAGAACGATTGTATAAGTGTTTTGTTAAGTTTGACTAAAAGTCAAACTTGGTCAAAGTCAACGAAAAAGTCAACGGGGTCGGGTCGGGTCCCGAACTATTTTTCTGAGGTTTTTATTCATATATAAGCATGTTAGAACAAGTTACATGTGAATCAGAGGTGCGTAGCGTAGCAAACATTTTTCGAAATTTGACAAAGTAGGTCAGAACCCAAACACGGCTATTGCCGCGCCGCGGCCAGAGGTGTCGCGCCGCGACATTAGGCGTGGCCTGGTACCTGGTCAGTTTCAAAAGTTCAAGTCTTGATCCAAAATTCAATTTAGCACAAAACGCAAACCGTAAACACTTAGAATACGCATCTTATATCATTGGAAAGCTCTTTTGACAAGGAATACAATTAACTACCTTTCACAAGCAAAAACATCAATTACAATAACCGAAAACTCGTCAATTGATCAAGAAAGGTTTATTTTCAAAGTTTCAAGTTCGTAAAACGTATTTTATGATTCGGGAATCCAATTTACACATACGATATGCCGTTTCGAAGGTAATTAAGCATACAATGCATCTAAACACTTGCTAACAACATTAACAAGCATTCAACGCATCAAAAGTTCATTTCAAAGTCTATCAAACCCTAACCAAAATTCACAAAAATCAATAATCATGTGTTTGAAGTTTTCTTAATCAACCTACGCATCAAAACGAAGCTAGTGATACTAGTAACATAATTAAAACATGAACTTTAACAATCAAACAACATTTAATCTTCCAAAATGCAAGATTAAGCAAACCCATTTCAAATGTTCAAACTAGTTACTCAAAACAACAAATCGAGCAAACAAAATATATATTCATGTTACACACGAGCCACAGACACTAACTAACACCATTTCAAGTATAAAAACACGAATTTAGAGAAAATCTAGAGTTTTAGAAATGTTACCCAAACTTGATGAAATTGGTACCAAAATGTAGAGGATGAAGAGAGGATCACGAAAATGTAATTTGTTTTGATGTTTCCTTCTTGATCCGGATTTAGATGATGATTTTATAAAGATGGGTGTTTGAGTTCTAAAATGGAAGAGAGAAAAAGAGGGAGAAGATGAAGTGAGAAATGAATGGATGAGATGGTGGGAGGTGGTGGTGACTAGTTACCAAAATTTGGCCAAGTGCCAAGATTAGTCCCTCAAGTTTCAAAGCGGGTGCGGGAATTAACCAAACGAATATTTTAAAAACGCTCGAGTAAACGAGTGATGTTATAATTAAATGACGGAATTATTATGAACGTTAGTCAACGAAAACTACGAATTTAAATAACGAAAGGTATTATTTAAAAAAAGACGGTGTTAAAAATAAATTTAACGGAAAAAGGCGGGATGTTACATCACCTACACCTTAAAAGAAATTTCGTCCCGAAATTTAGTTGGAAGTAGTAGTAGTTGTTTCTTCCTCGAGATCTTGTGTTGCCAATTCTACGAATAAGTGAAGGTACTTCCTTGGGCATTTCAACGAACTTTGACAGTCGGGGTTTTTACGTTGGTTTAAAGTTTGGTTTCACGATTTATAGTTTCAATCGGTCCTCCTATGAGGTGGAGTTTATCGTTGATAGTAAGTTCATCGAAGAGGATAACAAGTTCTTGTTTCGCAAGACACGCCTTTAAGTTTGATACGTAGAATTTAGGATGAACGGAGACTCGAATGAGTTGAAAAATCTAAACGGCTAGTAACGGGTCCAAAACGCCCCAGGATTTTAAAAGGACTAAAAATATCGCGGATTTAGCTATCTACGTTTCCCGAAACAGATTACACCTTTTCAAGGTGCGACTTTAACGTTACGCGGTTACCCACTTGGAATTCGAGAGGTTCACGTCTAACATCGGCATAGTTCTTTTGGCGACTACGATCCGCCTTGAGCCTTTCTTGGAATTGAAAAATTTTCCGGTTGTTTCATGAACGATTTCGGGTCCGGTGGTTCGCTTGTCACCTACTTCGGTTCAACAATTTAAGAAAACGACAATTACGGCTATACGGGTCCTCGAAAAGTGTGACGTTAAGACTTGAATGATAACCATCGTTGTAAGAGAATTTGGTTAAAGGCAAAAACTTTTCTCAAGTAAATTTGAAGTTGATAACGCAAACTCGTATTATGGTTTCCAAGGTTTGAATCGTATGTTTGCTCGGTCCTTCGGGTTGTGGTTGATGTGCGGTACTCATGTCTAAACGTGGTCCCGAGACTTTTTGTGAGGCACTCCAAAATCTAGAAGTGAAACGAGGATCTCGATCCGAAACGAGGTACATCTCTTTAAGGTATATTTGAAAGAGTTTGTTAGGACGTGAAAACGTTTGTTGGAACAAGTTTCTGTTTCTCAAGAATTTCGCGCCGCGGAAGATTTATCGGTTTCCGAAAATGTTCGATAGGACTATTCACCCTCGAGGCGAATACTAGTATAGTGTGAAGAGTCTCTCTCTCCATTGAGAATTTAGATAAAATATTTCCTTATACGAAAGTGCAAGTGTAAGGCGAGAGAGGTTTCCGCCTCGATGTGAGCATACTAAGCATTTTGTAGTTCGTCGATAAAATTGTGCGAAAACGAGATAGTATACACGTATAGCATATGGTTGAAGTCGAAGGAATTTGTCATTCATTCGGAAGCATAAGTATGGTTCGATAATAATCGATGATGTGTCCCGGGTATGGTTGTTATCAGTATTCTCGGAGTTGTCGGATGTTCAAACAAGAAAAATGAAGTCATGTACATGGCACATGGTGGTGATTAGGTTGATCGAGTCCAATCACCATCACGTGTCACTAGAACTTTGGTGTGAATTACCGTAATATAACCACGTTGATCGAGTGTCGTTATATTACGCTAACTCATACCTCCATTCCCACATCACTCCATAGATTCGAGTTCGTGTAACCGTGAAGATCTAAAATGAACAAAGTGCAACGGCATCTCTAACGTGACTCGTATTGAATCGAAAGAATTTGTGCAACTCTAAAGAAGCGTTCCCCGAGGGAAGTGTATAAATGCTTGTTCACGTCAATGCGGTTCAAGTCAAACAATAATGTCTTTAGGCGCGAAAAGAGCAACGAATCATGATAACGAGTAGTACGCAATCGTAGTGATAAGTAGTGATGACGATACTCACCTAGAGTAGTGATGGCAGTAACAAGAAGTGGTAGATAGTAAGGTACACCAGTGTGACACCGATAGTAAGTTGAAACGGTGGCGAATAACAATCTGGGAGACAGAGTTCCCGAACAAGTGTGACTAATGAAGTCGTCGTCATCCTTACGGGTATGAATCCTGAATTTACGCGTGTTACCAGAAAGTTGCAGAATACGAGTTCGTATGATGAAAACTTGGTACCATTAAGAAGTTTGCCTAAGAATGATTCAAGTATAATGCATAAGTAGTCAAGTAAGTGCTATCTATAGCAAATGTATGTCAGAATTCAATGGCTAACTATCCGGTTGTAGTCTAGATTCACTAATGCGTCCTAACGACTCTGTCAGACACACTAATGCATATCCTAGTTCCCTACAACCAACGCTCTGATACCATCTGTAGCGACCCGACAAAATCGTCATTGACGGCGCCGCTAACTTAGGTCCCGTTACATGGTCGTAGTCCCTATATGAGACTCGTTTGACCAAAATTATGTCGCGTCCTTTTGAAACGTATCATGCTTGCAAAGTTTAGTTTACAAAACCGTTCGACAACAATTTCAAGTTTGCAAAAGTATAAATATAAATGAGATAACTTGCGACATAATTAGTTTAAAATCACGGTTGCTATAAATAGAGTAAGTATGTAAACGATATGTTTGAATCCAAAGGTGCTATCACTAGCGTATGTATGTATGTATGCTTGACCCCAAGCAAGAAATCAGAGTGTATGCATGTATGCTTAACTCCAAGCAAGTATGAGTGTACGCGGAAGCATGTATCAAATACCCAAGTATGAACCTGAGAAACATATAGAAAACTGTCAATGAAAAACGTTGGTGAAATCATAGGTGTTTTAGTAAACGTTGTATTTGAACCACAAGATTTAGTATAAGATGATTATCAAAATCATTTGCATTCCAAAGTTGTTGTTTGTATCCCAGGCACCCAATTATCAAACTTAACTGTTTTGCACCCTTTGCGTAGTGTTAGAACATACACTAGACCCAAAAATATATTTCATCCGCTAACGGTAGCGAACCGTCCGAATGAGGCTCGTCAAGCCCATGTGATCACATAATATAAGTTCTCGTTTACTGATAATGCTAAAAACGAACATATATTTCATAGCATTATTCCTCAAGAAAGACAAGCTTTTAGTTGCAATTGTTCTATTTACAAGTGATATTCGTTTAAATAATAAAAGGTGAAGACAAAAGACAGATTCGACGATTTGAAGACGCAAACGACCAAAAAGCTCAAAAGAACAAAAGACAATCAAAAAGGTTCCAATTATTGATAAGAAACGTCTCGAAATCACAAGAGTACAAGATTCAAAACGCAAAGTACAAGATATTAAATTATACGCGAGGACGTTCGAAAATCCGGAACCGGGACTAGAGTCAACTCTTAACGCTCGACGCAACGGACTAAAAATTACAAGTTAACTATGTATATAAATATAATATAATATATAATTAATTATATTAATTATATATATATTATATATATATATTATTAAAACCGTCGGCAGCCAGAAACTTCAAGGGTGTGAAATGAAAATACCTCTCCGCGACTCGCGGAGTTTGAAGGGCTTTTTGCCGCGAGTCGCGGAGCCCCAAAATTCATTTCTGGCTATAAAGCCAACCGAATTCTGATCATCTTTTTATCTTTTTTTTCATCTCTCTCTCAATATATACGAGTAATATATATTTATATTTATAATTTATATTTTAATTTTAATTATAATTCTAATAATAAGGGTATGTTAGCGAATGTTGTAAGGGTGTAAGTCGAAATTCTGTCCGTGTAACGCTACGCTATTTTTAATCATTGTAAGTTATGTTCAACCTTTTTATATTAATGTCTCGTAGCTAAGTTATTATTATGCTTGTTTAAAACGAAGTAATCATGATGTTGGGCTAATTACTAAAATTGGGTAATTGGGCTTTGTACCATAATTGGGGTTTGAATAAAAGAACGACACTTGTGGAAACTAGACTATGGGCTATTAATGGGCTTTATATTTGTTTAACTAAATGAAAGTTTGTTAATGTTAATATAAAGATTTACAATTGGGCGTCCCTATAAATTACCATATACACTCGATCGGACACGATGGGCGGGGTATTTATTTGTACGAATAATCGTTCATTTAACCGGATACGGGAATGGATTAATAGCCACTAGAATAATTAAAACAGGGGTGAAATTACATTCAAGGGTAATTGGTGTAATTGTTAACAAAGTAGTAAAACCTTGGTTTACACGCAGTCGATAACCTGGTGTATTCATTAAACAAAGTATTAAAACCTTGTTACAATTCGAATCCCCAATTAGTTGGAATATTTATCTTCGGGTATAATAATAATTTGACAAGGACACTTGCAATTTATATTTATGACTGATGGACTGTTATGGACAAAAACCAGACAGACATATTGAATAATCCAGGACAAAGGACAATTAACCCAAGGGCATAAAACTAAAATCAACACGTCAAACATCATGATTACGGAAGTTTAAATAAGCATAATTCTTTTATTTTCATATTTAATTTCCTTTATTTTATATTTAATTGCACTTCTAATTATCGCACTTTTATTTATTGTTATTTCATTTTATCGCACTTTTAATTATCGTACTTTTTAATTATCGCAATTTAATTTTTATCGCATTTTTATTATTCGCAATTTCATTATCGTTATTTACTTTACGCTTTAATTTAAAGTCTTGTATTTATTTTATATTTTACATTAGGTTTTAACTGCGACTAAAGTTTTAAAATCGACAAACCGGTCATTAAACGGTAAAAACCCCTCTTTATAATAATAATATTACTTATATATATATTTGTATTTTTATAAAAGTAAACTAATATAGCGTTGAGCTTTGCTTAAAGATCTCCCTGTGGAACGAACCGGACTTACTAAAAACTACACTACTGTACGATTAGGTACACTGCCTATAAGTGTTGTAGCAAGGTTTAAGTATATCCATTCTATAAATAAATAAATATCTTGTGTAAAATTGTATCGTATTTAATAGTATTTTCTGCTAAAATTATAAACTATTTTATATACACCTCGTTCGACATCAAGTATTTTTGGCGCCGCTGCCGGGGAATATCTTAAAAGCCGGAAGCGCAACGCTAATATAAAAAAAAAAAAAAGATTTTTTTTTTTAGTTTAATTTTATTAAAAGTCGTTTTTGTAAAAATTACGTTTTAATTATTCAAAAATATAAAAAGAAAAACAAAAATATAAGTATTTTTAGGATTTTGTTAAATATTTAAGTTTTTTAAGTTTCTTTATCTTTATTTTAATTTATAAAAATATAAATTTTATTAAAAATCGTTTATTTAAACTAAAAACAGAAAAACAGAAAATAATAAAAAAAAAAAAAAAAAAAAATAAAGAAAACGCGTAAAAAGTACTACCTGTCAACTGAATTCCTAAACCCCGCGACTCGCGGGGTTTTCCTTTTTATTCACCGCAACTCGCGGAGGCCCTCTGACACACGGACAAAACCCTAATCACGGGTTTTAATTTATTATTATTATTATTAATTACTTAATTATTATTATTATTATTAATTTTAGTTTTATTTTTACTTTTTACTTTATATATGTATTTAGTTTTAATAAGTTTTTATTAAATTGTAAAATTAATAGTTTAGTAAAATAAATAATATAAAAATAATATTTTTATAAAAATTGTAATTTTTACAACTTTTTGTATATTTTTATATTTTGTACCTTTTTAATCGTTATAGCGTAATATTTGTATTTTTTAGCTCATATTTAATTTTAAACTTAGTTTTTGCTATAGTTATTTTTACTCCTATATTTTTAGGCTTTGCCGTAGAATTCCTTAAGTGCTTTTTCTTTAGACTAAGATTTAGGTGCTTTAGAATTTTGCGACGCCTTTTTAAGTTTTAGTTTCTTTTTAAGTTATTTCCATTTGGGATTTAGTTTTTCCTGTAAGCTTTAATATTTTTAGACCTTTTACTATGTATCAATTATCATTCCAATTAGTAATTTCAATTTGTGATTATAATTTTAAGTTAGTTGTAGTAATAAGGATAAATTAGTTAAGTATTTTTAAGTTTTTATAAGTTTCTTTTATTTTTCCGTCACCTTTTATTTTTCAATCATTTTTCTTTTTCGACCTTTTGCGACGAACTCTTTTTCTCTCTTATTTCTCGCTATTCTAGTTTTTAGGACTTAGAATTTTTTCTACTTCTTATCTAAATTTCTTAAAATTACGAAAATTTATTTTAAGTGGTTAAATTGATAGACATCAAAATTTTCTGGTTCGTAGTAATAGTTGGATTTGTACGTGGACCGGGTTATTGGAGCCAAACAGTCCTCAATTATATTGAGACCAAACGAATCCTGCCCCTCTGCTGCATCTTTTGGCTATTCGAAACGTGGGCAAAATCAGAAAAGTCTATTGATTGGATAACTTATTATAATTTTTCTTTCCTTTTTAAAACTAATAAGATATTCAGTGAATGCACCGAGCAAGACGTTCACCACCTTTTGTACGTTCACCACCTTTAACTCGATCAAGACATCGTTTAACAAATATAACCGCCGTTGATTTTTCTTTAGATTCGTCATCCAGTCGACCAAGTACTTCAGTTCAAATTTCCGATAATTCATTTTTTGAACCCAACCTCACAATTGAGAATCCAGAGAATATTCAGGAACGGTTCATAGATCCTGAACCATTAAACTTTCCTCCGGAACCACCAATCATTCAAACAGAGATTGTTGAGGAACGAACTATTAAATCAGAACCATCTAGTGATACCGATTCAACAAATTCAATTATGGAGAATCTGGAACCTTTAAGTATGGAAGACCGAATGAGAGCTAAACGCACTGGCCAAGGTCACGCAATTACTCATCCAGACATTAATGCGCCAGATTATGAAATCAAAGGACAAATTCTACACATGGTGACTAATCAATGCCAATTTAGTGGTGCGCCGAAGGAAGATCCAAATGAACATCTACGTACCTTTAATAGGATCTGCACACTATTTAAAATCCGAGAAGTGGAGGATGAACAAATATATCTCATGTTATTTCCCTGGACTTTAAAGGGAGAAGCCAAAGATTGGTTGGAATCGTTACCTGAAGGGGCGATCGATACATGGGACGTTTTAATTGACAAATTTCTTAAACAATTTTTTCCTGCATCTAAAGCCGTAAGACTTCAAGCAGAAATTGTTACGTTCACACAGAAACCAAATGAAACTCTATATGAGGCGTGGACAAGATATGGAAAGTTGTTAAGAGGATGTCCGCAACATGGTTTAGACACCTGTCAAATAGTACAAATATTCTACCGAGGATGCGACATCACTACAAGAAAAGACATAGATATAGCAGCCGGTGGTTCTATTATGAAGAAAACCGAAACTGATGCTTACAAAATTATTGATAATACTGCTTCCCACTCACATGAGTGGCACCAAGAAAAAGATATCATTAGATCATCTAAAGCAGCTAGAGCCGATTCTAGCCATGACTTAGATTCCATTTCCGCAAAGATAGATGCTTTCGAGAGACGAATGGAAAAGATGACTAAAGATATTCATGCTATACGAATTAGTTGTGAGCAGTGTGGAGGACCACATTTGACAAAAGATTGTCTCAGTATTGAATTAACAATGGAACAAAGAGAGAATATTTCATACATAAACCAAAGGCCTGGAAATAATTATCAGAATAATTATCAACCGCCAAGACCGATTTACAATCAAAACCAGAATTATAACCGAAATATTCCATACAACAACCAACAAGGTCCTAGCAATCCACAATTATCCAATAATACTTACAATCAGCAAAGACCTAATTTTCAAAACAAACCACCACAACAAACCGATGATAAAAAGCCAAATTTAGAAGATATGATGACGAAGCTAGTTGAAACTCAAACGCAGTTTTTCACATCTCAAAAACAAACTAATGAACAAAATGCTCAAGCATTTAGAAATCAACAAGCTTCTATTCAAAATCTGGAACAAGAAGTAAGTAACCTAGCAAGGTTAATAGGTGAAAGAAAACCGGGAAGTTTACCTAGTGATACAAATGCTAACCCCCGGAATGAAACAGCTAAAGCTATTACCACAAGAAGTGGTACAACACTTAAACCACCTGAAATACCTGTAACTTCTGATGAAACTATTCCTACTCCACAAGAACCACAACCTGATCAAGACAAGGAAAAAGAACCGGTAGTTGAAGAGGTTAATAAAGATAACACAGTTAAGGATAAACCTTATGTTAAACCATACCAACCACCTCTTCCTTATCCGAGTAAAATGAAGAAAGAAAAACTTGAAGCCGAGCAATCCAAATTCTTGGATATGTTTAAACAAATAAATGTAAATCTTCCTTTCATTGACGTAATTTCAGGAATGCCAAGATATGCTAAATTCTTGAAAGATCTAATCACGAATAGAAAGAAAATGGAAGAACTCTCGGCTGTTACTATGAATGCTAATTGTTCAGCAGTGCTGTTGAATAAGATACCAGAAAAACTATCTGATCCAGGAAGTTTCACAATTCCATGTTTTCTGGGTAGTCTTAGTTCAATAGAAGCATTAGCAGATTTAGGTGCTAGTATAAATCTAATGCCGTATTCATTATACGCTAAACTAGACCTTGGAGAATTGAAACCAACAAGAATAAGCATACAACTAGCCGATAGATCAATAAAATATCCTAGAGGGATAATGGAGAACATGCTAGTTAAAGTTGGTACTTTAGTATTTCCAGTAGATTTTGTTGTTTTGGACATGGAAGAAGATTCTCAAGTTCCTCTCATATTAGGAAGACCATTCTTAAACACGGCTAAAGCAATGATAGACGTGTTCGGTAAGAAACTGACCCTAAGTATAGAGGATGAGAGTGTTACCTTTTCAGTTGATAGAGCAATGCAACAACCACAATCTGCAGATGATACATGTTATTATATTAAAACTATAGATGCACATGCAGAATTATTAAAAGAATTTCCAGAATTACAAGGAACAGGAGAATGTTCTTTAGGAGAAGGAAATGAACCAATTGATGAAGCTGAAATGTTAGCTACACTAATAGCTAATGGATATGAACCAACAACAGAAGAAATTCAAATGCTAAAAGAAGAAGACAGATATCGATATAAATCATCGATAGAAGAACCTCCGAAATTAGAGTTAAAGCCACTTCCAAACCATTTGGAATACGCTTATTTACATGGTGAATCTGAATTGCCTGTAATAATATCGTCTTCTCTTACTGAAAATGAGAAATCACAACTCATTTCTGTGTTGAAAGCTCATAAACCAGCCATTGCATGGAAGATTCATGATATTAAAGGAATAAGTCCTTCGTATTGCACACATAAAATCCTTATGGAAGAAGGTCATAAAACGTATGTGCAACGCCAACGAAGACTAAATCCTAATATGCAAGATGTAGTTAAGAAAGAGATTATTAAACTGCTAGATGCAGGTTTGATATATCCAATCTCTGATAGTCCATGGGTAAGCCCAGTTCAATGCGTGCCTAAGAAGGGTGGCATGACTGTCATCACAAATGAGAAAAATGAGCTTATTCCTACTAGGACTGTAACAGGATGGCGTGTATGTATTGATTATAGAAAATTAAATGACGCCACCAGAAAAGATCACTTTCCCTTACCTTTCATAGATCAAATGTTGGAAAGATTAGCCGGAAATAGTTACTATTGTTTTCTAGATGGATTTTCCGGATATTTTCAAATTCCAATAGCACCCGAAGATCAAGAGAAAACCACATTCACGTGCCCTTATGGTACTTTTGCTTACAAACGCATGCCATTTGGACTTTGCAACGCCCCTGCAACCTTTCAAAGGTGTATGATGGCGATTTTTCACGACATGATAGAAGAATGCATGGAAGTATTCATGGATGACTTTTCAGTCTTCGGTGATACATTTAAATCATGTCTAGTTAATTTGGAACGAATGCTAATTAGATGCGAAAAATCAAATCTAGTACTTAATTGGGAGAAATGCCATTTCATGGTTAAAGAAGGCATCGTTCTTGGACATAAAATTTCAAAAGAAGGAATTGAAGTGGATAGAGCTAAAGTAGATGTAATTGCTAAACTTCCACATCCCACCAATGTTAGAGGAGTTAGGAGTTTTCTAGGGCATGCCGGTTTTTACCGACGTTTCATAAAAGATTTTTCTAAAATTGCCACTCCTATGAATAAACTCCTAGAAAAGGATGCACCATTCATCTTTTCAGATGAATGTATCAAATCTTTTAATATTCTTAAAGAAGAACTCACTAATGCACCGATCATGATAACACCAAATTGGAATCTACCATTTGAACTAATGTGCGATGCAAGTGATTTTGCAATGGGAGCCGTTTTAGGACAAAGGATTGAAAAACGATTTCAACCTATATATTATGCTAGTAAGACATTACAAGGAGCACAAACGAACTATACAACTACTGAAAAAGAACTCCTTGCTATTGTCTTTGCTTTTGACAAATTTCGATCATATCTCGTTCTAGCAAAAACGGTGGTCTATACCGACCATTCTGCTCTTAGATACCTATTTTCAAAACAAGATGCTAAACCAAGATTAATCCGTTGGATCTTACTCTTACAAGAGTTTGATATTGAAATCCGAGATAAAAAAGGAGCAGAAAATCTCGCCGCTGATCATCTTTCTCGTCTTGAAAATCCCGAATTAGAAGTTCTGAATGAATCGGCCATACAAGACAACTTTCCTGATGAATATCTATTGAAGATAGATTATAAAGAAATCCCATGGTTTGCAGACTATGCAAACTACTTAGTTTGTGGATTCCTTGAAAAAGGATTATCGTACCAAAGACGAAAGAAATTCTTCAGTGATATAAAACACTATTTCTGGGAAGATCCACATCTGTTTAAAAGTTGTCCCGATGGAATAATACGCCGATGCGTATTTGGAGATGAAGCTAGTAAAATTTTAAACCATTGTCACACAGGACCAACAGGAGGGCATTATGGGCCTCAACTAACAGCAAGAAAAGTTTATGAAGCTGGATTCTATTGGCCTACAATTTACAAAGACGCACACCTTCTTTGCAAATCTTGTGATGCATGTCAAAGGGCCGGAAAAATAAGTCAACGCGATGAAATGCCACAAAATGTCATACAAGTATGTGAAGTATTTGACATTTGGGGTATTGACTTTATGGGTCCATTTCCAAAATCTCATAATAATCTATATATACTCGTAGCCATTGATTATGTATCTAAATGGGCGGAAGCACAAGCTCTCCCAACCAACGATGCACGAGTTGTAGTCAACTTTTTAAAACGTCTTTTTGCAAGGTTTGGAACACCGAAAGCTTTAATAAGTGATCGGGGTACTCATTTCTGTAATAATCAACTTGAGAAAGTTCTTAAAAGATATGGAGTAACTCATAAAATCTCCACCACATATCATCCACAAACAAGTGGACAAGTTGAAAATACAAACCGAGCTTTAAAACGTATTCTAGAGAAAACCGTAGGATCAAATCCGAAGGAATGGTCCATTAAATTGGAGGATGCACTCTGGGCTTTTAGAACAGCCTACAAAACTCCAATTGGAACCACACCTTTTAGACTTGTTTATGGAAAAGCGTGTCATCTTCCAGTAGAAATTGAACACAAAGCATTTTGGGCTTTGAAGACATGTAATCTTGATTTACATGAAGCCGGACGTCTACGATTAAGTCAACTAAACGAATTAGAAGAATTAAGACATGAAGCATACGAAAATTCGTTAATCTATAAAGAAAGAACGAAGAAATGGCATGATAAAAGAATCAGAAGTTCAAAAGAATTTAAAGAAGGAGACAGAGTTCTTCTTTTCAATTCACGATTCAAGCTATTTCCTGGAAAATTGAAATCAAGATGGTCTGGACCATTCATAGTCAAAAGAGTTTTCCCATACGGAACGATAGAATTGATAAATTCAAATGGGATTGAATTTAAAGTTAATGGTCACAGAGTTAAACATTACATACATGGTCCGATGGAAGTCGACAACGAAGTTAATCACAATTTCGATACCACAGCTAACTAAGTGTGGGGAGAATCAAGTCTTTAAAGGATAATATATATTTCTGTTAGAGTTAGATTGTCTGTTTTCGTGTAATTCTCGAAAATGGAACACGTATGGTCTTTCCCTAGCAGACCCTAAAGAACTAGTCTTCTCCCCCCATTCTGAATTTTTATTTTTTTTTAGGTTTTTACAAAATGAAGACTGCCTGTGAACTAAACCATGGTCTAATGCTACATGCTTTGATCACTAAAAGAAATAATGACATACTACCGAGTGAAATAGTATCAGTAATCAGAGAAAGAATGGACGGAGTTAGAAAAGGATCCAGATGCGAAGATAATAAGTTACAATTTGGTAAAGGAAAATCAAAATCCGCAGCGAAAAGAAGAGCACGACACCTAGAAAAATGTCACAAATGCGGAAAATGGTCACATGGAGGTAAATGTTCAAATAATCAAACCTATTCAAATACCGAATTTGTTACTTTATGCAGAGACGGACCGTTCATATGTTTAGAAGAAAAGACAATGAATGCTAGAGGTTACGCATATGCAGCCATGGAAGACCAATTAAACCGACTATCTTATGAATATAATAGATCATATAACTAAGAAATCTATTTCACAGGTATGTCTGTACAGTTTTTATTTTTATTTTTATTTTTAACCTTTTGATAATAAACGCTAATTTGTTCGCTAAAAAGTATTAAATTGGTATTAAATAAAATTAGGTTTGGCGACCGAAATTATTGATATCCTTCAAAAATTTATTACATCACTGCGAAATTTAACGTTTATTCTTAAGGTATAAATATCTTTAATCAATCAACCCAAAATATTTCAAAAATTCGTCATGAGTTAAATTAGGTCTTGGAACCGAAATTACTTTACCGAAAAGAGGGGCGCATATTTTTGATAATATTTGATTGATTAAAGTGGGATAAAAAGACAAAAAGATTTTTAATTTTATTATGTTTTTAATCTTAATATTTAAATCTTAAATTAATATTGTAAACTTTGTAAAAACAATATTTTTAAAATTGTAAATATTTGAAAAATTAATATAAGTTTGGTATGAATTTATAAATTTTTAAATTAAGTTTGGTGTGAATTTTTAATTTTAATTTTGAATTTTATATTTATGTTGTGTAAATTTAAAAACAAAAATTTACTTTATCTCATTAAGTTAAGAATATGATTTTTAAAATTCGTCGTAAGTTGAAGACTAGGTCTCTGAACCGAAATTGCTTTACCCGAGGGAGGGACGAGAACTTTTATTATCATTATTTTTAATCTTATTGATTTAAAGTATGCCAAAAACATTAAAAAACCCAAAAATCTTAGCTTTTAAAACAATCGCTACAAAAAGACAAATTTTAAAATTTTGTCGAGGGACGGACTAGGACATCAATCCGAAACGACCTCGTCCTAAATAACAAGGGAAACAAAATTTTAAAATTAATTTCTTAATTGTTTTATAAGTTAAAGATTATAAAAAATAAAAAAAAAAAAAAAAAAAAAAATAAAAAAAAAAATAACTCCGCGACTCGCGGAGTTTTCAGTTAAAACCTCCGCGACTCGCGGAGGGACAAAATTACAGAAAAAAAAAATAAAACTAGCTGCTCGAACTGATCACTCTCACACACACATAAACACCCAAATACAGCTCGAAAAAACCCGAGAAAACCCACGAAAATCATCCCAAAAACTCGATTTTTCACCGTTAATCTTCAAATTTTTCACTACAATCATGTTGAGAAGGATGATATCTAGGAACTACTCAAGAAAACAGGTACAATTACACCCCAAATCACCTTTAAATCCGAATTTTAGTGTGTTCTTGAGCATATTTTCATAATTTGAATTTTGTTAATTTTTAGTGTAATTAGTGTTAAATTGTTAGTATATTATGCATGTATAACCTAGATTGATGCTTGTTAACATGATTTGAAGCCAAAAACTTCAAAATCTTTAGAATCTAGGGTTTGTGTTCTTGAGCAATTTGGGGCTTTTTGATATAAACAGGTTATGGCCGATTTTTGTCATGAATTGTTGCTAAATTGAGTAGTGTAACATGTCTAGGTAGTTAAATGATCCAAACTTTGAGCCTAAACATGATTTTGAGAATTAAAGTGGACTTTTTCAAGTCCAAAATTCATGAACTTGATTTTTGAAAGATAATGCCATTTGAGACTTGTTTATTTGCTAGTAATGATTATTTTGACATGTTATTTGAGTTGAATGCTTATGAACTTGGCGAAAATTTTCGTATATACTTATTTAAAAAAGTGTAGAATTGATAAAAATGTGAAAATAAGCTTAAGTTTGATATAAATTGATAATGTCATTGTAATTATTTTGATTGATGATTTTGCTGACACTAATGCATATTTGGATGCACAAAATTTGTGTTTGATGTGTTTTGCAGACTGAAAGGGGTGAATCTTCATCCCAAGCCCGCCATGCTCCTGCTGAGAACTTGGAACAACAGGAGGTAGATAACTACTACAAGCAGGATGTACCTCATCCAGTCATGACCTTTTCAGATATGCACTTGGAACAGTTACACCCGAACCTGCGATTTGACAGACTTTGGATAGATTATCCAAAATATCAACGGGGTTTGCATACTCTTCACTCTAAGGTTGTTGAGGTACCGAGGGTCATAGAATGGGGACCCTTGGAAGCTGTAGAATTGGCCGGGCCAATTAGGGAATTACTGGTACAGAGGTATGGTAATTCTTCTTTTAATGACTGGATATGTTTATTCACCATACGCAGACCTGTATATAAAGTATGGTGTGAAGAGTTGTTATGTAGTATAGAGTTGAATGATCGGGTAGCTAGTTTAACTGATCGTTCTTTTATTAGATTTTTGTTAGGCGGTTCGATGCGCCACATGTCTTTACTGGACATGGCTCAGGCTTTACGTATATATACGCCTGAGGAATTAGCGTCTGCCGATTGTAGAGGATTGATACTAAACGGTAGGAAAATAGATGAAAATTTTGATACACACGGTGTGTGGAGTCAAATGACAAGCCACCACCGTTTTAAAGGGGGAAACTACTCTTATTTGGATATAGATAGAGCCGAATTAAGAGTAATACATAGATTTTTAGCTAATTCGATTACACAAAGGGGTAAAAACAAAGAAAAGGTAAATGAACAAGATTTGTTTTACCATATGTGTATTCGAGACCCACACAGCGCTGTAAGTATACCATATTGTGTGGGTTATTATTTATCAGCTATGGTTCGAGGGATGCGTCCACATAGCATAATAGGAGGTGGTATTTTTATTACTTTGATTGGTGAATATCTCGGTGTGGATATAAGTCGGGGGGGATTATTAGTAGAAGAGCCGGAACCCCGCGACACTATAGGTTTAAATGTATACCATGGTGCGAAAGTTTTGAAGCGGCGAAACAACGCCGCAGTACGATACAATGGTAGACATCCACAGGTAGAGAGAAACCAGGAACAAGGTAATGTAGGAGGGGGGCAAGAAATGCATAGGTTTATAGCTTCTCAGGAATACGAAAATGCTAGACAGAGAGCATTTGAAGATTGGCAAGTTCATCAGAACCA
This sequence comes from Rutidosis leptorrhynchoides, assembly GCF_046630445.1. Lineage (NCBI taxonomy): Eukaryota > Viridiplantae > Streptophyta > Magnoliopsida > Asterales > Asteraceae > Rutidosis > Rutidosis leptorrhynchoides. Next base: position 336,592,083 of record NC_092337.1, on the reverse strand, counting down.
GATCATAGCGCATTGCCAACATATAGGTAGAAACTATATTCCTACACCGAAACCCGTCTTCCCTCCTTGGTCGATAGAGATGCAGCCACCATATCCTACGTATGACCCTGCCGAGGCATTCTATAGCACTTATGGTTATGCGTGGAACCCCTATTGGTACCAATATCATCCTTAGTTTACTTATTTTTATTTTTATTTTGTAATTTGTAATTATTGATATGTTTAATATTTTTTGTTAATATTGTAATCATTTTTATATTTATCTAACTTTTATTCTTAGATTTTAATAATTTTTGAATGTGGGGTAATATACCAAACTTCAAAAATATGTATATATGTTTGCAGTTTATCTTATGTACACAACAGGGTAAAACAACGCATTTTCAAAGACTGGCATTAAGTTCAGCAAAAGCAAGTAATTTTGACGACAATGATCCAAAATATATGTGAAATAACAACAAGACGGAATGAACAAATGACGTGCACCATTTATCATTCAGCAAACAAACGCCAATATATTTGGAAACTTTGGTAAAAATTTAATCATTTTCACACAAATCACCCTCAATAATTTAAATTGTTACTGATTTCTTGCAAATGAGGGCATTGCAAGATCTTAAGTGTGGGAAGGGGTTAAATTCTTTCGGATTTTAAAAATTTTTATTAAACACTTGGTTACCATTAAAAATACTAGTAAAGCAGTAGTTGTATTAGAATCTAGTGCTCTCTGATAAAAAAGAACAGCCCTAGTCTTATATACTGACTACCCAATTCTAGTAAAATTTTTCAAAATTTTCAATTAAATGAATTCAAAAACATGTTTATACATATTTATGAACGATAAAACTAGGTTTTAACACCGAAATTATTGTTACCTCAGAAAGGACATAAATTGAGAAACAAACTAAAATGTTAAAATTCATTTAAAATGGAATAGAGGACGATAAAAAGAAAAATAAAAAGCCAAGTGTGGGAAAATTTACCAAGTTATTTTAAACATATGTCACATATATTTGTAACAAATAACTGAAAATACTTTTGCTTTGGACTAAACTAAACTGTTTTAACCGATGAAAGAAAAGAAGAGATGGATCTACACGATGAATCAATTCCATCATTAAAAGGAAGTAAAGTCTTCCGAAAAAGAAACGCGCTTCTTGATTTAGGTCATGAAGTTGTCGTTCAGACCAGCTGTAGGTTGACGAAAAATCTAGAAAAGTCATCACTAAAATCAGCTGGAAATCCACGGACCTCAGCATTAAACAGGGTCGCCAAGTGGTCAGATTTATCCTAACCATGAGAAGGATTTATCTCGTACAATGGGGAGGCACCGTGCAAATTAGCTGGATAAGACTAATGAATCAGATCCCCAGAAAGGATAATCTCCTTAAAGATTAAAAATCAGCTTTTAAGACTGATATTACTCAATCCTTGAGATTGACCTTAAAGATTGAGAATTACAAACTCATGGAATTCAATGATATCTAAACTCGAGCTTAAACGAGAAAATATTTTGATCAAAATTATAAACCGATTTGTTTTCTGAAAACCCTATTTTCAATGCGTTCATTACCATTGAACGTAAAATCCTAGGAATTCACCTGGAATTCATTAGGTCACCTGAACTAAATCGGGTGTCAACCGTAAGAACGGTGGTTGCATAGCATGGTCAAAGACAGGACCTTGTGCCAGACCGAAAAATTATAAGGGTGAGCTTTACTATTGCTCCTACCAAGGATAGTAATTGCGTCCGACACGTTATAGACCATAATCAAAAGCATGTCACGGGACATTGCCTTTAACAGTTGCTTGTTCAACGCTTTCCTTTACAACCGGACGGTAGTTTGCCGAAAGGTAATATACGGAACAAGTAAACTGGACGTGTTGCTTTCCAAATACAAGGTTAGCAAGTGGGTGACACAAAACCGCAAGTTTTGAGCTAAAATTTTCAAATCTGAAACCCACCAAACCCACAAAAATATTTTGCAAACACCGGTAAAGGGTTATTCCGGAAAACTTATCTAGGGTAAAAACTAGATTTAATTTTCAAAAGATCAAATGTTTTCATAAAGATCCAATTTCCTTAATGGATCTAAATTTTTATAGTCATGTGGGACTGTAAACCATATCGTTACTACCATTGTTTATACCGCCGTATAGAAATCACTGATGTACAAAGTGTGAAGAATAAAGAAGTGATTCTAGTATTTCAAGACAATATTGCTTGAGGACAAGCAACGCTCAAGTGTGGGAATATTTGATAATGCTAAAAACGAACATATATTTCATAGCATTATTCCTCAAGAAAGACAAGCTTTTAGTTGCAATTGTTCTATTTACAAGTGATATTCGTTTAAATAATAAAAGGTGAAGACAAAAGACAGATTCGACGATTTGAAGACGCAAACGACCAAAAAGCTCAAAAGAACAAAAGACAATCAAAAAGGTTCCAATTATTGATAAGAAACGTCTCGAAATCACAAGAGTACAAGATTCAAAACGCAAAGTACAAGATATTAAATTATACGCGAGGACGTTCGAAAATCCGGAACCGGGACTAGAGTCAACTCTTAACGCTCGACGCAACGGACTAAAAATTACAAGTTAACTATGTATATAAATATAATATAATATATAATTAATTATATTAATTATATATATATTATATATATATATTATTAAAACCGTCGGCAGCCAGAAACTTCAAGGGTGTGAAATGAAAATACCTCTCCGCGACTCGCGGAGTTTGAAGGGCTTTTTGCCGCGAGTCGCGGAGCCCCAAAATTCATTTCTGGCTATAAAGCCAACCGAATTCTGATCATCTTTTTATCTTTTTTTTCATCTCTCTCTCAATATATACGAGTAATATATATTTATATTTATAATTTATATTTTAATTTTAATTATAATTCTAATAATAAGGGTATGTTAGCGAATGTTGTAAGGGTGTAAGTCGAAATTCTGTCCGTGTAACGCTACGCTATTTTTAATCATTGTAAGTTATGTTCAACCTTTTTATATTAATGTCTCGTAGCTAAGTTATTATTATGCTTGTTTAAAACGAAGTAATCATGATGTTGGGCTAATTACTAAAATTGGGTAATTGGGCTTTGTACCATAATTGGGGTTTGAATAAAAGAACGACACTTGTGGAAACTAGACTATGGGCTATTAATGGGCTTTATATTTGTTTAACTAAATGAAAGTTTGTTAATGTTAATATAAAGATTTACAATTGGGCGTCCCTATAAATTACCATATACACTCGATCGGACACGATGGGCGGGGTATTTATTTGTACGAATAATCGTTCATTTAACCGGATACGGGAATGGATTAATAGCCACTAGAATAATTAAAACAGGGGTGAAATTACATTCAAGGGTAATTGGTGTAATTGTTAACAAAGTAGTAAAACCTTGGTTTACACGCAGTCGATAACCTGGTGTATTCATTAAACAAAGTATTAAAACCTTGTTACAATTCGAATCCCCAATTAGTTGGAATATTTATCTTCGGGTATAATAATAATTTGACAAGGACACTTGCAATTTATATTTATGACTGATGGACTGTTATGGACAAAAACCAGACAGACATATTGAATAATCCAGGACAAAGGACAATTAACCCAAGGGCATAAAACTAAAATCAACACGTCAAACATCATGATTACGGAAGTTTAAATAAGCATAATTCTTTTATTTTCATATTTAATTTCCTTTATTTTATATTTAATTGCACTTCTAATTATCGCACTTTTATTTATTGTTATTTCATTTTATCGCACTTTTAATTATCGTACTTTTTAATTATCGCAATTTAATTTTTATCGCATTTTTATTATTCGCAATTTCATTATCGTTATTTACTTTACGCTTTAATTTAAAGTCTTGTATTTATTTTATATTTTACATTAGGTTTTAACTGCGACTAAAGTTTTAAAATCGACAAACCGGTCATTAAACGGTAAAAACCCCTCTTTATAATAATAATATTACTTATATATATATTTGTATTTTTATAAAAGTAAACTAATATAGCGTTGAGCTTTGCTTAAAGATCTCCCTGTGGAACGAACCGGACTTACTAAAAACTACACTACTGTACGATTAGGTACACTGCCTATAAGTGTTGTAGCAAGGTTTAAGTATATCCATTCTATAAATAAATAAATATCTTGTGTAAAATTGTATCGTATTTAATAGTATTTTCTGCTAAAATTATAAACTATTTTATATACACCTCGTTCGACATCATTTACACCCTGCAAGTGTAACTAATGATAATTGAATTGAGGCTTTTTGTTCAAACCCGCACGTGGAATGTTCGTTTCCGTACTTGTGTTCAAAGTGTAAAAGTATGTAGTATAAAACCGTATATGTTTCTCATCCCATGATTTAAAAGTATAAAAGTTGTTGAAAGATGGGACTATGATCTCACCTCGAGTGCACGAGTATAAATGTACTTCACAAAGTAAACGTGTGCATGAATGTTGCTTAGCCTTGACCTAAACAAGTAAGTTGTATCAATTAACCGGTTACGACACAAGGTCGGGCGAAATGTGTTCAATTAGTCCTATGGCTCATTACGACTCGATTATATAGCATGTGAATCACGTTGTCAAGTTTCATGCAAGAATCAAGTATAAAATAAGATTAGAACGATTGTATAAGTGTTTTGTTAAGTTTGACTAAAAGTCAAACTTGGTCAAAGTCAACGAAAAAGTCAACGGGGTCGGGTCGGGTCCCGAACTATTTTGCTGAGGTTTTTATTCATATATAAGCATGTTAGAACAAGTTACATGTGAATTAGAGGTGCGTAGCATAGCAAACATTTTTCGAAATTTGACAAAGTAGGTCAGAACCCAAACACGGCTATTGCCGCGCCGCGGCCAGAGGTGTCGCGCCGCAACATTAGGCGTGGCCTGGTACCTGGTCAGTTTCAAAAGTTCAAGTCTTGATCCAAAATTCAATTTAGCACAAAACGCAAACCGTAAACACTTAGAATACGCATCTTATATCATTGGAAAGCTATTTTGACAAGGAATACAATTAACTACCTTTCACAAGCAAAAACATCAATTACAATAACCAAAAACTCGTCAATTGATCAAGAAAGGTTTATTTTCAAAGTTTCAAGTTCGTAAAACGTATTTTATGATTCGGGAATCCAATTTACACATACGATATGCCGTTTCGAAGGTAATTAAGCATACAATGCATCTAAACACTTGCTAACTACATTAACAAGCATTCAACGTATCAAAGGTTCATTTCAAAGTCTATCAAACCCTAACCAAAATTCACAAAAATCAATAATCATGTGTTTGAAGTTTTCTTAATCAACCTACGCATCAAAACGAAGGTAGTGATACTAGTAACACAATTAAAACATGAACTTTAACAATCAAACAACATTTAATCTTCCAAAATGCAAGATTAAGCAAACCCATTTCAAATGTTCAAACTAGTTACTCAAAACAACAAATCGAGCAAACAAAATATATATTCATGTTACACACGAGCCACAGACACTAACTAACACCATTTCAAGTATAAAAACACGAATTTAGAGAAAATCTAGAGTTTTAGAAATGTTATCCAAACTTGATGAAATTGGTACCAAAATGTAGAGGATGAAGAGAGGATCACGAAAATGTAATTTGTTTTGATGTTTCCTTCTTGATCCGGATTTAGATGATGATTTTATAAAGATGGGTGTTTGAGTTCTAAAATGGAAGAGAGAAAAAGAGGGAGAAGATGAAGTGAGAAATGAATGGATGAGATGGTGGGAGGTGGTGGTGACTAGTTACCAAAATTTGGCCAAGTGCCAAGATTAGTCCCTTAAGTTTCAAAGCGGGTGCGGGAATTAACCAAACGAATATTTTAAAAACGCTCGAGTAAACGAGTGATGTTATAATTAAATGACGGAATTATTATGAACGTTAGTCAACGGAAACTACGAATTTAAATAACGAAAGGTATTATTTAAAAAAAGACGGTGTTAAAAATAAATTTAACGGAAAAAGGCGGGATGTTACACAAAGGTCATTACAAAACCATAGCTCGTAAATAACATAAGTTGTGAATGCAAAATAAAAGTTCCATGATTGAGACATCTCTAAACAATGCAGCAGAAGTCTAACACATCGAGTCTATAACAGCGGAAGCAAATTGTCTAAGCACCTGAGAAATAACACGCTTAAAAATTCAACACGAATGTTGGTGAGCTATAGTTTGATTGTAAACAACAATGTAATGTAGACCACGAGATTTTGTATTCAAAACAGTATCTCAAATCCGTATGATAAAGTATATGCTTATCCGTGGGCACTCGGTAACTAACTTAACGTAAAAAAATATATATCACCCCCTAAAAGTACACTTGGCGAGTGCGTAAGTTTACGAAGTATTAAACACCCGTTAAATGCTAGCGCGACTAGCCCGAGTGAGGATGTCAAACCCTATGGATCCATATCTAAGATTCGCATCTCTCGGTTCAAAAACCAATAGTTAAACGTTACCGAGCTAAGGGGAATATTTGTGCCGTTATATCACCCACACATATATAAAGTTTAAGTACTCGTGTCTAGTATGTAAAACATAAAAAGCGCATGTATTCTCAGTCCCAAAAATAGTTAAAGTAAAAAGGGAGCTATAACTCACAGTGAATGTGCGGTAAAATCGAAACGAAATGTAAGCAAGTAGTAAGTCCCAAACAAGTAAGTTGGTCGATCCAAAAGTTCCTCAACCTAAGTCAATGGTTACTAAGTCAGTAAATTGTTCCCAAAAGTTTAAAAGTAAATAAGTTAAGTCTTAAGTATCATCATCATCATCATCATACGTAAAGGATAAGGTAAGTTTTCAACAAGAATAGAGATCGAAACAAAGGGCTGAATTCGGACTGCTGCTACGACCTCTATACAAACTAAAAAGACGTGTGGTCAGTGGCCAAGGCTCCGTATGTGAGTCCTCTTACCGTTGTCCAATTTTCAGATCCTAACTCGATGTCGTTTGACCGTGGCGACGGTTCAAGCACGAGTAGGTAAGAATTTTTTAGCACGTCATTACAAAGGCATAGTGATTTTCGGAAGGCTATATATCCTAAACCGTATATCGGATTTAGGCGAGTCTTAAACGAAAAGTCATCTACTCGAACAGAAATATCTAAAAATCAACTTTCCAGAAGTCCCAGGAGTCTGATCAGACCCTGAAAAATAGAAAACAAGTGCTCTGGTGGGCTTCTTGGTGCTTGATGCTCATCACGGTTCTCATCCTTGATGCGTGTAAGCTTCAACTATATAACTCTTTGATGTTTTAGCATCACTTTGATCAAGTTTCAACAATCAACACACCATGTCAAGACTAAGGAGAAATACAACTCACTTAAGAGTTTTAGATGGATGATGAACCAAGGTTACATCATGTTCTCAGTCTCAACACAAATACAAGTTCTAAAATTTAAAGCTACAAACTTTGATTCAATCAAACAAGCAAGACCTTAAGTTGCATAAATTAGATCAAACAAAGTAATAAAACCCTAAGATAGAAAGCTTGGATCCCTTAACAATAATTATGAGATTTTAAAGCTAGAAAGCTTGAATCTTTTATGTCCTTGTAGATCTTTAAAGCAAAAAGCTAGATCTTCAAGTTTCATGAAGATCATAAACACAAGTTTTGATCTTTTAATAAAAATAGAGTGATCTTAAGCTACAAAACTTAGATCCAACAAAGTAATGAAGATCCAAAGCTAGAATGCTTGAATCTTTTATGTTCTTAAAGATCTTTAAAGCAAAAAACTAGATCTTCAAGTTTCATGAAGATCATAAACACAAGTTTTGATCTTTTAACAAAAACAAAGTGATCTTAAGCTGTAAAGCTTAGATCCAACAAAGTAATGAAGATCCTAAGCTAGAAAGCTTGAATCTTTTATGTTCTTGAAGGATTCATATCAAAGTTTGAATCTACAAGATATAACAAGATCAAAAAGCTAAAAAGCTTGATCTCATGATGATGATGATGTCGTGATTAAGAAGAAAAAGAGAAGAAGAAGAAAATTCAAGAACTTACAATTTTAGTGTGAGAAAGACTAGAGAGAAAATTAGAGAGCAAGTGTGTGTAAAAATGAGAATAACATGAAGTGTGAAATGAAGAATGAGGCTTGATATTTATAGTGGTGGAGGTGGTGGTGGGTGTCTCCAAACCGTAGGCATCATGGGGGACAAGGGGGAACAACTTTTTGCTTTTGTATGGTGGTGGTACAAATGTGGTGCTTGTTGTTGGGATCCCATGCAACATGTGTAGTAATGGCTAACAAAAATGCTAGTATGTTGGCTCTTATAAATGGGTTTTTGTCCTACATTTTAATGGATCATAAATCCATTAAAGTTTGGCTAATTTAATGGTCCATTAACTAGAGTAGGGTGGGTCTAAGTCCATGAAGGTAAAAAGTCCAATAAGACTAACTAGTATGGATTAGTAAATTACTAAACGTAATTAAGTAACCAATAAGCCAAGTAATTGTCATTAAAAAATAACAATTAGTTTTACGTAGTCATAATATTCCAATTATGACAAAAGTTTAAAGTGTACAAAGTACATAGCTCGTTCTAAATGTCAAGTGACACTAATGGTCATAAAAGCATGCGAGGATCAAGTTAAGTGATTAAACACTTAATAGCACGTTTTAAGACATTAACGAAAGTAATTATCATGAAGTAAGATCCCAGAGCATAAACTAGCTCAGTACACACATATACGCAGATTCGTGAAAGTATAGAGCACAAAAATATAAGTCGAAAAAGTTGGGTCGTTACATTACCCACCCGTTAAAGAAAATTTTGCCCCAAAATTTTGAGGAGTGACCAACAACGGTACCGAATTTGAAGAAGAAGGAGCGTATCAAAGTTCCGAGAGACTCGTAGGCTCAGAAGTGAGCTATTTACCTTGAAAGGTACTTGGGCGTATAAAAGTAAGAATAGGTTAATGCCATTAATTAAGTCTCTTTAATTTAAGATCAGCAAATTGATTTCGTTTCTTGTTAACATGAATATGTCATCTGAATATATATTCACAAAAGGAAAGATGATGTTTTTAGCCTTACAGGCATCTTCAGTAAGATGGATGCATGAAATGCATCATGAGTGTTACCAAACTCATCTAAAACATTGAGCGCTTATGTCACAATACAAAGCTGACAGATAGAATGGGAAAACATGGTGATCACAACCACGCAATTTGATGTCTGGATAGTGTTAGCCACATATTTTACTAGCCCCTGAATTTCGGAAGGAGACCATAGGCATAAAGAATCCGATATTTAAGAAACGCTTGATTTGAATAATTGGATTGAAATTTTAGCTGAAAGTGACTAATCAGACTTACATGCAATGCGAGCCATAACTATTTATAGTGTCTTCAGGACGGTCTAAACAAACAATGAAAGATATTACCCAGTTTAACATACTGCCTGTGAACTTATTCTTGGATGGAATGAAAGCACAGTTCCTTAATGTAATTATATGCTTTCAGTTACTTGCTGAAGTTAGGGTTAACATCGACTAGAACAACATATAGTTGCAACCAACGAAGGAAGAAATATATAGAGTAACCACCTCAGTGTTATAGATGTTTTAAGCAGTCCCTTCCAAGAGGATAACAAGATTCATAGATTTTTTAAAAGTAATTTACATTACATTTCCGAAAGAAAATTGCACGAAAGGTGTGATATTTGAATGAGAGTGAACTCTTCGTACAACGAGCGAGTTGATCTGAATTTATCCTTATACTTAAGGGGATGCGCGGATGAGAAGATACGTGAATCCTTGGTCATAAAGAATGGTTTACTCCAAGTGAAAAGAATCTCAAAAATGATTTCTTGTACCTCAACATACTGGATCATACTGGATAATTAGCCGTGAAATATTGAGAGTAGAAACCCACCTAGTGCCTTTCCTACAATAGGGTGACCACTAAGTGTACCTCAGAAAACTGATTTATCAGCCCGCGTTTTTGCCATGTCTAACCTTAAAAGGAACATTTTATAAGCGCAAAGACTTCCTAATAAATTTTATACAACTACCATCGAAAGTGGCTCAAGAGTTTTTTTTTTAACAAATATCTTAATGGTAAGCTTCATCCTTAACGGAGGACGAGAAGAAGTGTGATCCATACATGGTGTAGATTAATACGAAAATCTATAATAAAATCAACCAAGAAAGTTTTGAAAAACCTTTAAACGTTTGATGTGACAACATAAACGGAACGAAGTTCTTAGTAAATTTAGAAGTATGTACAACGTGTACCATTTTGCACAAAACTATTTGACTTAAGTTAAACAAAAGGAGCGATTTTTAAATAATTTGAAGGTATAAATTAGTATATAGTAACCAAAATAAGTAAAGGTAAATTTATTAACTTAATTATATAAATCGCATAAGTGACAGAAAAATTTTATTTCTTTCATTTGTCCATAAATCTCGTGTGGACCGCACAAACAAACAACGTGTAATTTTTTTTGATAAACATAGTTTTTCGTATTTCAGAGGTTACGAGTTGAAAAAGATCGAGTGAAAAATCTTTGAATTATTGGGTGACATGTTACTAGGTAATGAAAACTAATGAATTAAATGTAGTTTTGATAATTATCAGGACGTAAGTCTTTGGGCCAAAAATGTTCATGTGCGAAGCCGTTGCTAAAAAGTGAGGTATGAAGGATAGAGCATGAGGACGAGAAGTTAATCGCTTCTTGACTTTGCGAAATGCCAAACAGGTTATGACTAATATTAAGGTCGGAATACTGATGGTGTTAATATCACTAAATGAGAATCCCCTAGAGTAAGTCAGGACTTAGAGTTATGTAAGAAAGAGCATCGCTCCAACAGGTGTGGCAAATAAGATCCCTGGGGTAACGCAATAATTTTGAATGGTTTAAGTGTTAGTGGATGCCCAAAGGCTCTGCATGCCGTGGCAGTAAGTGCCTTTATCACATACACACACACACACACACATGAATCTCTCGATTTCGACGGTTGTAAGGTCTTCATGATGACTTGGATACGATTAACACGAAAAATTTTATATAACAAGCAACGAAAATTTTATAGAAATCGTTTAAGGTGACAGTGTAAAAAAAGAAACGAAGTTCTTAGTAAACTAGAGTTATGTACAACATGTACTATTCTAAGTAAAATATCTTTTGAATTAAAGAATTGATTTATAAAAGTGAAAGTAAAATTTCATATGTACTAGTCAAAAATAAGTAATTATTTACTTTATTACATATAACATATACGATTTCTAAAATTTGTACGAATGGCAATAAAATAAATTTATTTTTATAAAACTTTGAGAGGATCGCACAGTAGAATAGTGTGTGTAAAATTTTGGCAAACAAAATTTTCATATTTCAGAGTTTACAAGTTGGAAAAAGATTGATGAGGATCGAGTAAAAGATTTTTGAAAATTTCAGGTGATATTTGAGCAACAATGTCACGAGGTAATGAAAACTATTGAATTTAAATGTGGTTGATGACTATTAGTAGGGCATAAGTCCTTCGACCAAAAATGCTTAAGTGTGAAGCTGTTGCTTATAAGTGAGATACGAATGGGAGAGTATGAGGATGAGAATTAACCACCCATTGATTTTGGAAAATTTTGAACTGGTATGACTAATATCGAAGTAAGAAGGATGATGGTGTGATTATCATCAAATAAGAAATCTCTCGGAATAAGTTAAGATTTAGAGTCGCGTAAGAATGAGTATCAAATAAGATTCTTAGGTAGTCTTTAATATAGAATTTGAATTGCTGGGGTGACGGGACACAATTTCCTTTATATATCGTTTGTGCTGTAACAACCCAACATCGAGTACCGAAAAACACAACACATTTTTTTTATAAATAAAAATGGCCTAGCACTTGCGCGGTGCGCGCAGCCTTGCGCGACGCGCATTTGGGCATGAAACCCGATCAGAAACGAGAAAAGCTAGCTCCCTAAAATCCCACTCATTTGCGCGGTGCGCATCCAATTACGCGGCGCGCATCAGTATAGAATGTGCTGTTTTGCCAAGTTTTCATATAAAAGCCATTACTCCAAAACCCCAAACCATACAACGTAAATTCGGTTACCACCCAAAGTAGTTTACATAATTTCAAGGATTAGAGTTTTCAAAAGGGTACGACGACCCGTACAACACCAAAGTATTTTTGACCCATAAGTTTAAGTACCAAACAAAAGACGAGCATGGTGTTTGGGATTAAACTACCCAAAACCTAGGTCGAATTACAAAAGCCTCCTCTAACAAATCCAAAGAGGTAAAATCTCTAATCTAAGCATATACCCTTGCCCTTGTCCACGCCGGAGCCTAAAAAGCTAAACAACGAGAGGGTAAGCAACGCTTAGTGAGTGCAATAACTATACACATGCATATATAATATACCTACTTGCAACCGCCTACACACATACCACAAACATGCTAGCAATATAATATTAGCATACGAACTCCAAGTATAAAGCTAATAACCTCCATTACTACAACTAGCATAACAATAGCATATACTCCAAAATATAATATGCTACACTACAATACATACACAAACTATATGGTTAACCATACTGATGTTATGCGAGGTGTATATGAAATAGCTTATATTTTACAACGAAATACTATTAAATACTATAGAATTTTACACAAGATATTTATTTATTTATAGAATGGATATACTTAAACCTTGCTACAACACTTATAGGCAGTGTACCTAATCGTACAGTAGTGTAGTTTTTAGTAAGTCCGGTTCGTTCCACAGGGAAATCTTTTAAACAAAGCTTAACGCTATATTAGTTTTATTTTATAAAAATACAAATATATATAAGTAATATTATAATTATAAAAAGGGGGTTTTTACCATTTAATGACTGGTTTGTCGATTTTAAAACTTTAGTCGCAGTTAAAACCTAATGTAAAATATTAAAAATAAATACAACTTAATTTAAAGCGTAAAGTAAATAACGATAATGAAATTGCGATAAATAAAATGGCGATAAAATAAACTTGCAATAATTAAAAAGTACGAAAATTAAAAGTGCAATTAAATACAATGACAATAAATAAAAGTGCGATAATTAAAAATGCAATTAAATATGAAAATAAAGGAATTATGCTTATTTAAAATTCCGTAATCATGATGTTTGACGCGTTGATTTTAGTTTTATGCCCATGGGTTAATTGTCCTTTATCCTGGATTATTTAATATGTCTGTCTGATTTTTGTCCATAACAGTCCATCAGTCATAAATATAAAGTGCGAGTATCCTCATCAAATTATCCTTATACCCGAAGTCAAATATTCCAACTAATTGGGGACTTAAACTGTAACAAGGTTTTAATACTTTGTTTAATAATTACACCAGGTTATCGACTGCGTGTAACCCAAGGTTTTAATACTTTGTTATCAATTATGCCAAGTGTCCTTGTACATAATTTCACCCCTATTTTAATAATTCTAGTGACTATTAATCCATTCCCGTGTCCGGTTAAATGAACGATTATTCGTACATATAAATATCCTGCCCATCGTGTCCGATCGAGTGTATATGGTTATTTATAGGTACATCCAATTGTAAATCTTTATATTAAAATTAACAAACTATCATTTAGTTAAACAAATATAAAGCCCATTAATAGCCCATAGTCTAATTTCCACAAGTGTCGTTCTTTTGTCCAAACCCCAATTATGGTACAAAGTCCAATTACCCAATTTTAGTATTTAGCCCAACATCATGATTACTTCATTTTAAATATGCATAATAATAATTTAGCTACGAGACATTAATGTAAAAAGGTTGAACATAACTTACAATGATTAAAAATAGCGTAGCGTTACACGGACAGAATTTCGACTTACACCCTTACAACATTCGCTAACATACCCTTATTATTAGAAATTAAAATTAAAATTAAAATTAAAATATAAATATATATATATATATATATATATATATATATATATATATATATATATATATATATATATATATATATATATATATATATATATATATATATATCTTTCGTTGATGAATGAAGAGAAAAAGATGTGTTTTATGATCACCAAAAACGCGAGTTTTATAGGCCTGTGACCAGAAAAAGGGGCTCATGCGATCGCATGAGCTTTGCCCTTCAAGGCCATGCGATCGCATGGCCAGCTGGGGAGGCTCACATGTGGTTGTTTTCTTCTGCCGACGGTTTATTAATATATTATATAATATATAAATAATTATAAGAATTATTTAAATATTATATTATATTTATGTGCATAGTTGACTTGTAATTTTTAGTCCGTTGCGTCGAGCGTTGAGAGTTGACTCTGGTCCCGGTTCCGGATTTTTGAACGTCGTTGCGTATAATTTAATATCTTGTACTTTGCGTTTCGCTTCTTGTACTCTTGTAATTTCGAGATGTTTCTTATCAATAATTGGAACCTCTTTGATTGTACTTTGTACTTTTGAGCTTTTTGGTCGTTTGCGTCTTCAATTCGTCGAGTCTGTCTTTTGTCTTCACCTTTTATTATTTAAACGAATATTACTTGTAAATAGAACAATTGCAGCTAAAAGCTTGTCTTTCTTGAGGGATAATGCTATGAAATATATGTTCGTTTTTAGCATTATCAAATATTTCCACACTTGAGCGTTGCTTGTCCTCAAGCAATATAGTCTTGAAATATACTAGAATCACTTCTTTATTCTTCACACTTTGTACATCAGTGATTTCTTTACGGCGGTATAAACAATGGTAGTAACGATGTGGTTTACAGTCCCACATGACTATAAAAATTTAGATCCTTTAAGGAAATTGGATCTTTATGAAAACATTTGATCTTTTGAAAATTAAATCTAGCTTTTACCCTAGATAAGTTTTCCGGAATAACTCTTCACCGGTGTTTGCAAATTCTTTTTATGGGTTTGATGGGTTTTAGATTTAAAAATTTTAGCTCAAAACTTGTGGTTTTGTGTCACCCACTTGCTAACCTTGTATTGGGAAAGCAACACGTCCAGCATACTTGCTCCGTATATTACCTTTTGGTAAACTACCATCCGGTTGTAAAGGAAAGCGTTGAACAAGCAATTGTTAAGGCAATGTCCCCTGACATGCTTTTAATTATGGTCTATAACGTGTCGGACGCAATTACTATCCTTGGTAGGAGCAATAGTAAAGCTCACCCTTATAATTTTTCGGTCTGGCACAAGGTCCTGTCTTTGACCATGCTATGCAACCACCGTTCTTACGGTTGACACCCGATTTGGTTTAGGTGACCTAATGAATTCCAGGTGAATTCCTAGGATTTTACGTTCAATAGTAATGAACGCATTGAAAATGGGTTTTCAGAAAACAAATCGGTTTGTAATTTTTTGATCAAAATATTTTCTCGTTCAAGCTCGAGTTTAGATATCATTGAATTCCATGAGTTTGAATTCTCAATCTTTAAGGTCAATCTCAAGGATTGAGTAATATCAGTCTTAAAAGCTGATTTTTGATCTTTTAAGGAGATTATCCTTTCTGGGGATCTGATTCATTAGTCTTATCAAGCTAATTTGCACGGTGCCCCCCCATTGTACGAGATAAATCCTTCTCATGGTTAGGATAAATCTGACCACTTGGCGACCCTGTTTTATGCTGAGGTCAGTGGATTTCCTGCTGATTTTAGTGATGACTTTTCTAGGTTTTTCGTCAACCTACAGCTGGTCTGGACGACAACTTCATGACCTAAATTAAGAAGCGTGTTTCTTTTTCAGAAGACTTTACTTCCTTTTAATGATGGAATTGATTCATCGTGTAGATCCATCTTTCTTACAGTAAATCGGGTAAAACTTTTTAGAAATTGTCCAAAACAAAAGTATCTTCAGTTATTTGTACAAAAATATGTGATATATGTTTTAAATAACTTGGTAATATTTCCCACACTTGGCTTTTTATTTTCCTTTTTATTGTCCTCTATTCCATTTTAAATGAATTCTAACATTTTGGTTTGTTTCTCAATTTATGTCCTTTCCGAGGTAACAATAATTTCGGTGTTAACACCTAGTTTTATCGTTCATAAATATGTATAAACATGATTTTGAGTTCATTTAATTGAAAATTTTGAAAAATTTTACTAGAATTGGGTAGTCAGTATATAAGACTAGGGCTGTTCTTTATTATCAGAGAGCACTAGATTCTAATACAACTACTGCGTTACTAGTATTTTTAATAGTAACCAAGTGTTTAAATCAAAATTTTTTTTAAAATCTGAAAGAATTTAACCCCTTCCCACACTTAAGATCTTGCAATGCCCTCATTTGCAAGAAATCAGTAACAATTTAAATTATTGAGGGTGATTAGTGTAGAAAAATAATTAAATTTTACCAAAGTTTCCAAACATATTGACGTTTGTTTGCTGAATGATAAATGGTGCACATCGTTTATTCATTCCATCTCGTTGTTTCATCACATTTGTTTTTCGTTTTGTCGTCAAAAGTACTAGCTTTTGCTGAACTTAATGCCAGTCTTTGAAAATGCGCTGTTTTACCCTGTTTTGTACAATTGACAATATACATACAATACAAATATAAACATGCATGACAATTTGAAATGAGACTTAAAATCCCACTTTCAAATCCTAAATGTGAAATATTATTACACAATAATAATAAAAATGATAAAAATTACATAAATATATCCAATAACATAAGTTTAAACATGAGAAAGTAGAAAGATAAAAACATAAAAATCATAAAAATAACCAATGGAATTAAATCAGTCTGGATAGGGGTTCCAGTTCATCTCGTCAGGTGGGTTCCATTGTTGGTTATAGGTGTCCTGATAGGCTTGGTTATAGTCATACCGGTTAAAGGGTGGTCGGATGTCGGGGTTGTGTGGCGGAAAATGAGCAGGTCGAGTAGGCACATAATTATTTGGTACCTGATATGATAGCTGGATCATGATTTGGTGCTGATGAACTAACCAGCTATCGTGTTGGCATCGCCTATAATCCTCGTATACTCGCTCGGAGTTCCACTGCTCATACATACTATGTCTGTCCGCGCTCGTCATTGCTTCCTCATCTATACGAATGTGGACGTCAAGAATAGCATCTCGAAAGACATCCCTAATGTCTTCCGCTTCCTCCATTTCCTCGTCTGAGCCTCTCTCTACCTGAGGATGATTACCTTCATAGGGTAATGCCTGGCTGCGTCTACTCTTCAATACCTTAGCACCCACATAAACTCGCAATTCTATGGTCTCATCCTGTTCTCTACAAATCTGTAATTAACCCCCTTGGTTCCTATCAACACCTAAATACTCTCCAATGAGAGTAACAAAAATACCTCCTCCTATTATACTCCCGTCCTGCATTCCTTCTACCATTTTAGATAAATAAAAACCAACACAATAAGGGATATTAACAAAGCTTCTCGGGTCTCGAATACACTTTAGGTAAAATAAATCATGTAAGGTCATTTTCTCCTTATTGTGACCTCTCTGTGTAATCGAGTTAGCCAAAAAACTATGAATTACACGAAGCTCGGCTTTGTTAATATGTAAGTAGGAGTGTTTTCCTCCTAGTGTAAAACTATTATAGTTTGACATATGCCTCCAAACGGAGTTCGCCTCAAAGTTCCTATCTACCCTTTCACCACGATAAATCAAACTCATACAATCGGGTAGTAACAATTCACTAGGAGTGTAAATCTGTAATGCCTGGCCATGTCCATCATGGACATTCTGTACATCCCACCGCCAAGGATAAATCTAAGAAAACTTCTATCATCTAACCTATCTACATCTACATTTAACACTATAGTACTCATCAGCTCAACACACCATTCCTTATATATAGGTCTACGAATGGTGAAAAGACGTTCCCAATCTGTAAAAAAAGAACTGCCATACCTTTGAATCAAATGCTGTCTAACACGGTCAGCTAGATGGACCGTTTCCAAAGGATTCCAATCAATTACTCTCGGCACCTCTACCTCTTTTGTTACCAATTTAAATTTATTACTTTGATATGCCGGGTAATCTCTCCATCGTCTATCGAATCTCAGATTAGGATGCAATGTGTGTTCCGGAATTGTTGGGTATTCTACAGGCGGATGCGGGGGAAATACTATGAATTCATTAGGTAACTGTAGCGGATCATAATAAGGTACGTGCTGATCAGGCTGTTGTTGTGGTTCCTGTTGTGGTTCCTGTTGTGGTACTTGTTCAGGTTCTGGCTCGTATTGCATTTCTGGTTC
The DNA here is from genome assembly GCF_046630445.1 of Rutidosis leptorrhynchoides. Classification (NCBI taxonomy): domain Eukaryota; kingdom Viridiplantae; phylum Streptophyta; class Magnoliopsida; order Asterales; family Asteraceae; genus Rutidosis; species Rutidosis leptorrhynchoides. The sequence goes on along the minus strand of NC_092337.1, from coordinate 336,573,806 downwards.
TGGTTCTGGAGCTGGAGCAGGTCGTCTAGATGATGATGATCCTGAACCTCCAGTATCGGCTTTCTGCAAAACACATTAAACAAAAAATTTGTGCATTCAAATATGCATTAGTGTTAGCAAAATAACAACTTAAAACAATCACAATAACATGTTAAATCAAAATTAAACTTATACACATTTTCACATTCTTTTACAATTCTATACTTTTTTAAATAAGCACATATGAAAATGTATACAAAGTTCATAAGCATTTAACTCAAATAACATGTCAAAATAGTCATTACTAACAATTAAACAAGTCTCAATTGGCAATTATATCAAATTAATCAAGTTCATGAATTTTGTACCTAAAAAGTCCACTTTAATCTTTAAAAATCATGTTTAGGATCAATGTTTGGATCATTTAACTACCTAAACATGTTACACTACTCAATTTAGCAATAATTCATGACAAAAATCGGCCATAACTTGTTTATATCAAAAAGCCCCAAATTGCTCAAGAACACAAATCCTAGATTTCTAAAAATTTTGAAGTTTTTGGCTTCAAATCATGTTAAATAGCATCAATCTAGGTTATACATGCATAAAATACTAACAATTTAACACTAATTACACTAGAAATTAACAAAATTGCATTAGGTAAAATATTGGTAATTATCACAAAAACTAGGAATTTATAGAGTTTAAGGGTGTAATTTTTACCTTTTTGCTGAAGAATGAGAATCTAGGCATGATTAGAACAAAAAATTTGACGAATTACGGTGAATTTTGGCGAATTTTAGAGGTGATTTGGGAGTATTTTCGTATATGTGTGTGTTTATGGAGAAGACAGAACAGGCGACTGCCTTGTATCAGGCCTGATTTTTGCCTCCATGCGATCACATGGAGGTATAACGAGAATCCCATGCGATCGCATGGGTGTCCGGCTAGAGAACTTTCAGCTTTTTTTTTTTTTTTTTTTTTTTTTTTTTTTTTTTTTAAACCTTATACATAATAAAACATGAAATTAATAAAATTTTAAAAATTTGTTTCTTTTTAGGATGAGGGCGTTTCGGATCGTTGTCCTAGTCCGTCCCTCGACAAAATTTTAAAATTTGTTAATTTAAAGCGCGATTTTAAAAGTAAAGATTTTTGGGTTTTTTAATGTTTTTGGCATACTTTAATTCAATAAGATTAAAAATAATGATAATAAAAGTTCTCGTCCCTCCCTCGAGTAAAGCAATTTCGGTTCAATGACCTACTCTTCAACTCACGACAAATTTTAAAAATCAAATTTTTAACTTAACGAAATAAAGTAAATTATTATTTTTTTTTTTAAATTCACACTAAACTTAAATTCAAAATGCATAAAATTAAAAATTCATATTAAAAATTCACACCAAACTTAAATTATATTTTTGTTTTTATACATACAAACTTATATTAAAAATATTAATTTTTCAAATATTTACAATTTTAAATAAATATTATTTTTAACAAGTTTACAATATTATTTTAATATTAATTTTAAAAACAAAATAAAAATAAAATTAAAAATCTTTTTGGCTTTTATCCCACTTTAATCAATCAAATATTATCAAAAATATGCGCCCCTCTTTTTGGTAAAGTAATTTCAGTTCAATAACCTAATTTAACTCATGACGAATTTTTGAAATATTTTGGGTTGATTGATTAAAGATATTTATACCTTAAGAATAAACGTTAAATTTCGCAGTGATGTAATAAATTTTTGAATGATAACAATAATTTCGGTCGCAAGACCTAATTTTATCGAATACCAATTTAATACTTTATAGCGAACAATTAGCGTTTATTATCAAAAGGTTAAAAATTAAAATAAAAAATGAAAACTGTACAAACTTACCTGTGAAATAGATTTCTTAGTGATATGCTCTAGCCCACTCATAAGATAGTCGGACTAATTGGTTTTCCATGGCTACATAGGCGTAACCTCGAGCATTTAACGTTTTTTCTTCTAAACATAAGAACGGTCTGTCTCTGCATAAAGTAACAAATTCGGTGTTTGAATAGGTTTGATTATTTGAACATTTACCTTCGTGTGACCATTTTCCATATTTGTGACATTTTTCAAGGTGTCGTGCTCTTCTTTTCGCTGCGGATTTTGATTTTCCTTTACCAAATTGTAACTTATTATCTTCGCATCTGGATTCTTTTCTTACTCCGTCCAAATTTTCTCTGATTACTGATACCAGTTCACTCGAAAGCGTGTCATTATTACGTTTAGTGATCAAAGTGTGTAGTATTAGACCATGGTTTAGTTCACAGGAAGTCTTCATTTCGTAAAACCTAAAAAAAATAAAAATTCAGAATGGGGGGAGAAGACTAGTTCTTTAGGGTCTGCTAGGGAAAGACCATTCGGGTTCTATTTTCGAGAACTACACAAAAACAAAAAATCTAACTCTAACAGAAATACATATTATTCTTTAAAAGACTTGATTCTCCCCCACACTTAGTTAGCTGTGGTATCGAAATTGTGATTAACTTCGTTGTCAACTTCCATCGGACTATCTATGTAATGTTTAACTCTGTGACCATTAACCTTAAATTCAATCCCATTTGAATTTATTAATTCTACTATTCCGTATGGGAAAACTCTTTTGACTATGAATGGTCCAGACCATCTTGATTTCAATTTTCCAGGAAATAGCTTGAATCGTGAATTGAAAAGAAGAACTCTATCTCCTTCTTTAAATTCTTTTGAACTTCTGATTCTTTTATCATGCCATTTCTTCGTTCTTTCCTTATAGATTAACGAATTTTCGTATGCTTCTTGTCTTAATTCTTCTAATTCATTTAATTGACTTAACCGTAGACGTCCGGCTTCATGTAAATCAAGATTACATGTCTTCAAAGCCCAAAATGCTTTGTGTTCAATTTCTACTGGAAGATGACATGCTTTTTCGTAAACGAGTTTAAAATGTGTGTTTCCAATTGGAGTTTTATAGGCTGCTCTAAAAGCCCAGAGTGCATCCTCCAATTTAATGGACCATTCCTTCGGATTTGATCCTACGGTTTTCTCTAGAATACGTTTTAAAGCTCGGTTGGTATTTTCAACTTTTCCACTTGTCTGTGGATGATATGCGGTGGAGATTTTATGAGTTACTCCATATCTTTTAAGAACTTTCTCAAGTTGATTATTACAGAAATGAGTACCCCGATCACTTATTAAAGCTTTCAGTGTTCCAAACCTTGCAAAAAGACATTTTAAAAAGTTGACTACAACTCGTGCATCGTTAGTTAGGAGAGCTTGTGCTTCCGCTCATTTAGATACATAATCAATGGCTACGAGAATGTAGAGATTATTATGAGATTTTGGAAATGGACCCATAAAGTCAATACCCCAAATGTCAAATACTTCACATACTTGAATGACATTTTGTGGCATTTCATCATGTTGACTTATTTTTCCGGCCCTTTGACAAGCATCACAGGATTTGCAAAGAAGGTGTGCGTCTTTGAAAATTGTAGGCCAATAGAATCCAGCATCATAAACTTTTCTTGCTGTGAGTTGAGGCCCATAATGCCCTCCTGTTGGTCCTGTGTGACAATGGTTTAAAATTTTACTAGTTTCATCTCCGAATACACATCGGCGTATTATTCCATCGGGACAACTTTTAAACAAATGTGGATCTTCCCAGAAATAGTGTTTTATATCACTAAAGAATTTCTTTCGTTTTTGGTACGACAATCTTTTTTCAAGGAATCCACATACTAAATAGTTTGCATAGTCTGCAAACCATGGAATTTCATTATAATCTATCTTCAATAGATATTCATCAGAAAAGTTGTCTTGTATGGCCGATTCATTTAGAACTTCTAATTCAGGATTTTCAAGACGAGAAAGATGATCAGCGGCGAGATTTTCTGCTCCTCTTTTATCTCGGATTTCAATATCGAACTCTTGTAAGAGTAAGATCCAACGGATTAATCTTGGTTTAGCATCTTGTTTCGAAAATAGGTATCTAAGAGCAGAATGGTCAGTATAGACCACCGTTTTAGCTAGAACGAGATATGAACGAAATTTGTCAAAAGCAAAGACAATAGCAAGGAGTTCTTTTTCAGTAGTTGTGTAATTTGTTTGTGCTTCTTGTAACATCTTACTAGCATAATAAATAGGTTGAAATTGTTTTTCAATCCTTTGTCCTAAAACGGCTCCCATTGCAAAATCACTTGCATCGCACATTAGTTCAAATGGTAGATTCCAATTTGGAGTTATCATAATCGGCGCATTAGTGAGTTTTTCTTTAAGAATATTAAAAGATTTGATACAGTCATCTGAAAAGATGAATGGAGCATCCTTTTCTAGGAGTTTATTCATAGGAGTGGCAATTTTAGAAAAATCTTTTATGAAACGTCGGTAAAAACCGGCATGCCCTAGAAAACTCCTAACTCCTCTAACATTGGTGGGATGTGGAAGTTTAGCAATTACATCTACTTTAGCTCTATCCACTTCAATTCTTTCCTTTAAAATTTTATGTCCAAGAACGATGCCTTCTTTAACCATGAAATGGCATTTTTCCCAATTAAGTACTAGATTTGATTGTTCGCATCTAATAAGCATTCGTTCAAGATTAACTAGACATGATTCAAAAGTATCACCGAAGACTGAAAAGTCATCCATGAAAACTTCCATGCATTCTTCTATCATGTCATGAAAAATCGCCATCATGCACCTTTGAAAGGTTGCAGGGGCGTTGCAAAGTCCAAATGGCATGCGTTTGTAAGCAAAAGTACCATAAGGGCACGTGAATGTGGTTTTCTCTCGGTCTTCGGGTGCTATTAGAATTTGAAAATATCCGGAAAAACCATCAAGAAAACAATAGTAACTATTTTCGGCTAATCTTTCCAACATTTGATCAATGAAAGGTAAGGGAAAGTGATCTTTTTTGGTGGCGTCATTTAATTTTCTATAATCAATACATACACGCCATCCTGTTACAGTCCTAGTAGGAATAAGCTCATTTTTCTCATTTGTGATAACAATCATGCCACCCTTCTTAGGCACGCATTGAACTGGGCTTACCCATGGACTATCAGAGATTAGATAAATTAAACCTGCATCAAGCAGTTTAATAATTTCTTTTTTAACAACATCTTGCATATTAGGATTTAGTCTTCGTTGGCGTTGCACATACGTTTTATGACCTTCTTCCATAAGGATTTTGTGTGTGCAATACGAAGGACTTATTCCTTTAATATCATGAATCTTCCATGCAATAGCTGGTTTATGAGCTTTTAGCACAAAAATGAGTTAAGATTTTTCATTTTTAGTAAGAGAAGACGATATTATTACAGGTAATTCAGATTCACCATGTAAATAAGCGTATTCCAAATGGTTTGGAAGTGGCTTTAACTCTAATGTCGGTGGTTCTTCTATCGATGATTTATATCGATATCTGTCTTCCTCTTTTAGCATTTGAATTTCTTCTGTTGTTGGTTCATATCCATTAGCCATAAGTGTAGCTAACATTTCAGTTTCATCAATTGGTTCAGTACCTTCTCCTAAAGAACATTCTCCTGTTCCTTGTAATTCTGGAAATTCTTATAACAATTCTGCATGTGATTCTATAGTTTGAATATAGTAATATGTATCATCTGCAGATTGCGGTTGTTGCATTGCTCTATCAACTGAAAAGGTAACACTCTCTTCCTCTATACTTAGGGTCAGTTTCTTACCGAACACGTCTATCATTGCTTTAGCCGTGTTTAAAAATGGTCTTCCTAATATGAGAGGAACTTGAGAGTCTTCTTCCATGTCCAGAACAACAAAATCTACTGGAAATACTAAAGTACCAACTTTAACTAGCATGTTCTCCATTATCCCTCTAGGATATTTTACTGATCTATCGGCTAGTTGTATGCTTATTCGTGTTGGTTTCAATTCTCTAAGGCCTAGTTTAGTGTATAGTGAATACGGCATTAAATTTATACTAGCACCTAAGTCTGCCAATGCTTCTATTGAACTAAGACTACCCAAAAAACATGGAATTGTGAAACTTCCTGGATCAGATAGTTTTTCTGGTATCTTATTCAACAGCACTGCTGAACAATTAGCATTCATAGTAACAGCCGAGAGTTCTTCCATTTTCTTTCTATTTGAGATTAGATCTTTCAGAAATTTAGCATATCTAGGCATTCCTGAAATCATATCAATGAAAGGAAGATTTACATTTATCCGTTTAAACATATCCAAGAATTTGGATTGCTCGGCTTCAAGTCTCTCTTTTCTCATTTTACTTGGGTAAGGAAGTGGTGGTTGGTATGGTTTAACATAAGATTTTGCCTTAACTGTGTTATCTTCATTAACCTTTTCAACTACCGGTTCTTTTTCCCTATCTTATTCAGGTTGTGGTTCTTGTGGAGTAGGAATAGCTTCCTCAGAAATTACAGGTATTTCAGGTGATTTAAGTGTAATACCACTTCTTGTGGTAATGGCTTTAGCTGTTTCATTCCGGGGGTTAGCATTTGTATCACTAGGTAGACTTCTCGGTTTTCTTTCACCTATTAACCTTGCTAGGTTGCTCACTTATTGTTCCAAATTTTGAATAGAAGCTTGTTGATTTCTAAATGCTTGAGCATTTTGTTCATTCGTTTGTTTCTGAGATGTGAAAAACTGTGTTTGAGATTCAACTAGCTTCGTCATCATATCTTCTAAATTCGGCTTTTTATCATCGGTTTGTGGTGGTTTGTTTTGAAAATTAGGTCTTTGCTAGTTGTAAGTATTGTTGGATACTTGTTGATTGTTGTATGGAACATTGCGATTATAATTCTGGTTTTGATTGTAAATCGGTCTTGGCGGTTGATAGTTATTCTGATAATTATTTCCAGGCCTTTGGTTTAGATATGAAACATTCTCTCTTTGTTCCATTGTTAGTTCAATACTAAGACAATCTTTTGTCAAATGTGGTCCTCCACACTGCTCACAACTAATTCGTATTGAGTGAATATCTTTGGTCATCTTTTCCATTCGTCTCTCGACAGCATCTATCTTTGCAGAAATGGAATCTAAGTCATGGCTAGAATCGGCTCTAGCTGCTTTAGATGATCTAACGATATCTTTTTCTTGGTGCCACTCTTGTGAGTGGGAAGCAGTGTTATCAATAATTTTATAAGCATCAGTTTCTGTTTTCTTCATAATAGAACCACCAGCTGCTATGTCGATGTCTTTCCTTGTAGTGATGTCGCATCCTTGGTAGAATATTTGTACTATTTGACAGGTGTCTAAACCATGTTGCGGACATCCTCTCAATAACTTTCCAAATCTGGTCCATGCCTTATATCGAGTTTCATTTGGTTTCTGTGTGAATGTAACAATTTCTCCTTGAAGTCTCACGGCTTTAGATGCCGGAAAGAATTGTTTAAGAAAATTTTCAACTAAAACGTCCCATGTATCAATCGCCCCTTCAGGTAACGATTCCAACCAATCTTTGGATTCTCCCTTTAAAGTCCAGGGAAATAACATGAGATATATCTGTTCATCCTCAACTTCTCTTATTTTAAATAGAGTGCAGATCCTATTAAAGGTACGAAGATGTTCATTTGGATCTTCCTTCGGCGCACCACTAAATTGGCATTGATTAGTCACCATGTGTAGGATTTGTCCTTTGATTTCATATTCTGGCGCATTAATGTCAGGTTGAGTAATTGCGTGACCTTGGCCAGTGCGTTTAGCTCTCATTCGGTCTTCCATACTTAGAGGTTCTAAATTTTCCATGATTGAATTTGTTGAATCTGAATCACTAGAGGATTCTGATTTAATGGTTCGTTCTTCAACAATCTCTGTTTGAATGATTGGTGGTTCCGGAGGAAAAAATAATGGTTCAGGATCTCGGAATCGTCCCTGAATATTCTCCGGATTCTCAATTGTGAGGTCGGGTTCAAAAAATGGATTATCGGAAATTTGAATTGGAGTACTTGGTCGACTGGATGACGATTCTAAAGAAAAATCAACGGCGACAATATTTGCTAGATGTCTTGATCGAGTTACAGGTGGTGAACGTACAAAAGGTGGTGAACGTTTTGCTCGGTGCATTCGCTGAATATCTTATTAGTTTTTAAAAAGAAATAAAAATTATATATGTTATCCAATTAATAGACTTTTCTGATTTTGCCCACGTTTCGAATAGCCAAAAGATGCAGCAGAGGGGCAGGATTCGTTTGGTCTCAATATAATTGAATACTGTTTGGCTCCAATAACCCGGTCCACGTACAAATCCAACTATTACTACGAACCAGAAAATTTTGATGTCTATCAATTTAACCGCTTAAAATAATTTTTCGTAATTTAAAGAAATTTAGAGAAGAAGTAGAAAATTCTATGTCCTAAAAACTAGAATGGCGAGAAATAAGAAAGAAAAAGAGCGCGTCGGTATTAAAATTGGACAAATAAGAAAGAAAAAGAGTGACTTATAAAACTTTAAAACACTCGACTAACCCAACCTTATTATTATAACTAACTTAAAATTAAAATTGCAAATTGAGATTACTAATTGGAGTGATAATTGATACATAGGTAAAAGGCGTCGAAAAATAAAAATAAGAAAGTAGCGCGTTGAAACTTAAAAAGGAACTAAAAACTAAGAATTAAAAGTTGCGTCTAAAAATATTAAAGCTTACAAGGAATTCTATATCCCAAATGGCAATATCTTAAAAAGGTACTAAAAACTTAGAACAGCGTCGCAAAATTCTAAAGCACCTAAATCTTAGTCTAAAGAAAAAATACTTAAGGAATTTTACGGCAAAGCCTAAAAATCTAGAAGTAAACACAAAATAACTATGGCAAAAACTATGACTTAAAACTAAATACGAGCGAAAAATACAAATATTACGCTAAAAACAAATAAAAAGGAACAAAATATAAAAATATACTTAAAGTTGTAAAAAGTATAATTTTTATAAGAATATTATTTTTATATTATTTATTTTATAAAACTATTAATTTTATAAATTATTAAAACTAAATTAACTAAAAATACAAATTAAAGAATTAAAACTAAATATTATAATAATAATAACCTAGTTAGGGTTTAATTAATAATAATAATAATAATAACCCGTAATTAATGCTGTTTAGGGTTTTACTGTGGCGTGTCAGGTGCCTTCATGCGATCGCATGAAGTTATGCCTTCGGGCTCATGCGATCGCATGAGATTTGATTTTGGGCCAGGTTACGGGCTGCTACAGTACGGGCCGAGAGTTTTTATTTTTTATTTTTTTCTGTTTTCTGTTTTCTATATTTATATATATGTAAATAAAACTTATATATTTTTTTTACAAACTAAAATAAAATTAAAGAAACTTTATAAAACTTATATGTTTAACAAACTCTTAAAAATATTTATATTTTTGTTTTTCTTTTTATATTTTCGAATTTTTAAAACGTATTTTTACAAAAGCGTAATTTTTATAAAAGTAGACTTAAAAATTAATAAAAATCTTTTTTTTATATATATATTAGCGTTGCGCTTCCGGCGTTTTAGCAGAATTGTTCCCCGACAGCGGCGTCAAAAATACTTGATGTTATGCGAGGTGTATATGAAATAGCTTATATTTTACAACGAAATACTATTAAATATGATATAATTTTACACAAGATATTTATTTATTTATATAATGGATATACTTAAACCTTGCTACAACACTTATAGGCAGTGTACCTAATCGTACAGTAGTATAGTTTTTAGTAAGTCCGGTTCGTTCCACAGGGAAATCTTTTAAACAAAGCTTAACGCTATATTAGTTTTATTTTATAAAAATACAAATATATATAAGTAATATAATTATTATAAAAAGGGGTTTTTTACCATTTAATGACTGGTTTGTCGATTTTAAAACTTTAGTCGCAGTTAAAACCTAATGTAAAATATTAAAAATAAATACAACTTAATTTAAAGCGTAAAGTAAATAACGATAATGAAATTGCGATAAATAAAATTGCGATAAAATAAACTTGCAATAATTAAAAAGTACGAAAATTAAAAGTGCAATTAAATACAATGACAATAAATAAAAGTGCGATAATTAAAAATGCAATTAAATATGAAAATAAAGGAATTATGCTTATTTAAACTTCCGTAATCATGATGTTTGACGCGTTGATTTTAGTTTTATGCCCATGGGTTAATTATCCTTTGTCCTGGATTATTTAATATGTCCGTCTGGTTTTTGTCCATAACAGTCCATCAATCATAAATATAAAGTGCGAGTATCCTCATCAAATTATCCTTATACCCGAAGTCATATATTCCAACTAATTGGGACTTAAATTGTAACAAGGTTTTAATACTTTGTTTAATAATTACACCAGGTTATCGACTGCGTGTAACCCAATGTTTTAATACTTTGTTATTAATCCATTCCCGTGTCCTTGTACATAATTTCACCCCTGTTTTAATAATTATAGTGACTATTAATCCATTCCCGTGTCCGGTTAAATGAACGATTATTCGTACATATAAATATTCTGCCCATCGTGTCCGATCGATTGTATATGGTTATTTATAGGTACGTCCAATTGTAAATCTTTATATTAAAATTAACAAACTATCATTTAGTTAAACAAATATAAAGCCCATTAATAGCCCATAGTCTAATTTCCACAAGTGTCGTTCTTTTGTCCAAACCCCAATTATGGTACAAAGTCCAATTACCCAATTTTAGTATTTAGCCCAACATCATGATTACTTCGTTTTAAATAAGCATAATAATAATTTAGCTACGAGACATTAATGTAAAAAGGTTGAACATAACTTACAATGATTAAAAATAGCGTAGCGTTACACGGACAGAATTTCGACTTACACCCTTACAACATTCGCTAACATAGCCTTATTATTAGAAATTAAAATTAAAATTAAAATTAAAATATATATATATATATATATATATATATTTATATATCTTACATTGATGAATGAAGAGAAAAAGATGTGTTTTATGATCACCAAAAACGCGAGTTTTATAGGCCTGTGACCAGAAAAAGAGGATCATGCGATCGCATGAGCTTTGCCCTTCAAGGCCATACGATCGCATGGCCAGCTGGGGAGGCTCACATGTGGTTGTTTTCTTCTGCCGACGGTTTATTAATATATTATATAATATATAAATAATTATAAGAATTATTTAAATATTATATTATATTTATGTGCATAGTTGACTTGTAATTTTTAGTCCGTTGCGTCGAGCGTTGAGAGTTGACTCTGGCCCCGGTTCCGGATTTTTGAACGTCCTTGCGTATAATTTAATATCTTGTACTTTGCGTTTCGCTTCTTGTACTCTTGTAATTTCGAGACGTTTCTTATCAATTATTGGAACCTCTTTGATTGTACTTTGTACTTTTGAGCTTTTTGGTCGTTTGCGTCTTCAATTCGTCGAGTCTGTCTTTTGTCTTCACCTTTTATTATTTAAACGAATATTACTTGTAAATAGAACAATTGCAACTAAAAGCTTGTCTTTCTTGAGGGATAATGTTATGAAATATATGTTCGTTTTTAGCATTATCACATACCCACGTCATGGTGCTACCGGCTCCATGGTTCACACCACATGTAATGCTATGACGCTACCGGCTCCGTGGCTCACGTCACTACGCATTCGAGTCATACTCTTTTATAGTGCTACCAGCTCCGTGGTTCACACTTTGGTGCTACCGACTCCGTAGTTCACACCTCATTTTATAGTTCTACCATCTCCGTGTGCCACTTTGATGCTACCGGCTCTGTGGTTCACATCATAACACATGCACCATGATGCTATCGGCTCTGTGGTTCACATCATAGCACACTCGCACACACTATGGCACTCCCGGATCCGTGGGTCATGCCATAGCATACAAATAAATATACTATATACATAAATGCTTAAATATCCCACTCACCTTAACGCCAAGGTTATGAATAGAATCCGGAAGCTTCAATCGAAGTACCTAATACATCATGCATATAATCAATCACATAATCAAGTTGGTCAACCAACTCACTCACCACCCTAGTGTCATTTTGACCCATGGTGCAATTTCGACCCATTTGCACCCTTAACCCTAATATTAGGTCAAATTCGCCAAAACTCTAACACTAGCCAAATATGGTCTTAACACTCTTTTCAACACAAGATTATTGCATTTTCACACTTATTAAAGAACTTAGGTCATCCAAGACCCATTTGACCCATTTCAAGGTTAACATACCCATTTGGGTCATCAACATACCCAAATTACATCCACTTACTAAATATCAAGGTGTGCTAGTGATTAACTAACTATTTAAGACTCATATCACCAATTATCACTTTAAAACCTTAGGTTAGTTCTTCTTGAGTCCCCATGACTCAATCTTACCCAAAAGCCCCCAAATCACCAACAATGGGTTTTATGTTCATCACTAACCCAAAACCCTAACCCTTAAACAAATTAAAATAAGGAAATCAAGATTAGGACTTACCACCACACTCAAAACGTAGTTAGGGACTAGATGAACAACTTTAAAACTCGAGCTTAGGCAAGATTCCTTCTTCTTCTTCCCCAAAGTGAGCTTTCTCTCACTAAAACTTTACTCTCTCTAAATTGAATGTGGAAGTGATAAGGTTGATGAAAATGGAGTTATGACACCCACCAAACTGACCTTGGGGCCTTAAACTCATCCCACATGTAAAACTACCAAAATGCCCCTTTGAAATATTTAAAAGGACAAAGTGAGCTGTCAGCTGCGATAAGCGCGCCGCGCACTTCCTATTTTGCTGATTCCAACTTCATTTATTTATATACAATATGTACAATTCAGATTCGGGTCTTACAACTCTCCCCCACTTGATTCGGATTGCGTCCTCGCAATCCACGCCGCATGACAAGCTGGAAGATACACCAAAACGAACTCTTCGGATTCCCATGTGAACTCGGAACCCTTTCGAAGATGCCATTGGACTTTGAAAGTCCTCACCTCCTTGTTACACAAAATTTTAACCTTCTCATCAAGGATTGCAATCGGCTCCTCAACATATTCTAACTTGTTGTTCAAGGAAATCTCATCTAACGGTACCCATGTCGAGTCATCCGCAAGACACTTACGGAGATAGGAAACATGGAATGTGTTATGAATCCCCGCAAGCTCTTCAGGTAACTCTAACCTATAAGCAACCTCACCAACACGAGTCAAAATTTTGAAAGGACCGATAAATCGAGGAGCTAACTTTCCTCGTTTTCAAAACCGAATAACACCTTTCCCTGGCGAAACCTTAAGCATCACCATGTCACCTTCTTGAAACTCAATCGGTCACCTACCTTTATCGGCATAAGATTTTTTTCTATCTTGCGCCGCCTTAAGTCGAGCCCGAAACATCTCAATCTTACTATTCGTTTCCAAAACCAAATCGGTAGTCCCGATTTCCCTTTGACCCACTTCACCCCAACAAATAAGAGTTCGACATCTACGCCCATAAAGCATCTCATAAGGTGGCATTCCAATACTAGTATGGTAACTATTATTGTAGGAGAATTCCACCAAAGGCAAGTGCTCATCCCAACTACCACCAAAATCAATAACACACGCCCTTAACATATCCTCCAACATTTGATTCGTACGCTCGGTTTGGCCGTCCGTTTGAGGATGATACGCTGTGCTCATTCTCAATTGAGTACCCATATCTTCATGGAACTTATTCCAAAACCGAGACGTGAAACGAGTATCTCGATCTGAAACAATATATATAGGAACCCCATGTCTCGATATCACCTCCTTGATAAACAACTTGGACAAAGTCTCTAACGATATCGTTTCCCGAATGGGAAGAAACAAAGCACTCTTCGTCAAACGATCAACTATCACCCAAATCGTATCAAATTGGGTCCTAGCCATCTTCGGTAACTTGGTAATGAAGTCCATGGTAATGTGTTCCCATTTCCATTTCGGAACTTCCAACGGTTGTAACTTACCATACGGTTTTTGGTGTTCGGATTTAACTTGCAAACACGTGACGCATTGTTCAACATACTTAACAACATCACGTTTCTTGCTGGGCCACCAATACTCCTTCTTCAAATCATGGTACATCTTTGTTGCACCCGGATGAATGGAATACTTTGACTTATGTGCTTCATCAAGTAGCACCTTTCGGTAATCGCCCATCTTATGTACCCACACCCTACCTTGAAAGGACAATAAACCATGCGGGCCTAAGGTAATGGACTTCGTTTGCCCCACGATTTATTCCTCATGTTTGTTGTTAACGAAAGCTTCAATTTGAATCTCACTAAGCTTTACAAGAAAATCGTTAGTAATAATCATACGTAACGATCCCACTCGTATCGCCGGATGTTGACTCTTTTGACTTAACGCATCCTCGACCACGTTCGCCTTACCTGTATGATAAAGTATTTCACAACCACAATCCTTTACCACATCCATCCACCTACGTTGACGATAATTCAAGTCTCGTTGGCTAAAGAGGTGTTTCAAACTCTTATGATCCGAATAAATCGTACACTTGACACCATACAAGTAGTGGCGCCAAATTTTCAATGCATGTACCACCGCCGCCAATTCAAGATCATGAGTCGGGTATCTTGTTTCGTGTTCCTTCAATTGTCGAGAGGCATAAGCGATGACTTTACCCCTTTGCATTAGAACACACCCGAGCCCATTTAAAGAAGCATCACAATAAATCGTCATGTCTTCAATTACCTCTGGTAATACCAACTCCGGAGCTTGACACAATTTCTCCTTTAACAATTGAAAAGCAATTTCTTGCTCGTTTTCCCAATTGAACCTCACGTTCTTCCTCGTCAACTTCGTCAATGGTGAAGCAATTTTAGAAAAGTCTTGGATAAACCGACGATAATAACCGGCCAATCCGAGAAAACTCCGAATTTATGTAGGCGTAGTCGATTTTCCCCATTCTTCACCGTTCCTATCTTCCCCGGATCTACTTGAATACCTTCTCGATTCACAATATGGCCAAGGAATTGCACTTCCCTTAGCTAAAATTCACATTTGGAGAATTTTGCATAGAACTTCTCCTTCCGCAACATCTTCAATACTTCACGCAAATGGTGTTCATGTTCCTTCATACTCTTAGAATAAACAAGTATGTCGTCAATGAACAAAATAACCGACTTGTCCAACATAGGTTGGCAAACTCGGTTCATAAGATCCATGAATGCCGCCGGTGCATTCGTAAGAC
Organism: Rutidosis leptorrhynchoides; assembly: GCF_046630445.1. Lineage (NCBI taxonomy): Eukaryota > Viridiplantae > Streptophyta > Magnoliopsida > Asterales > Asteraceae > Rutidosis > Rutidosis leptorrhynchoides. The sequence continues at coordinate 336,558,614 of NC_092337.1, read as the reverse complement.
CAAAGGACATAACCACAAACTCAAAATGCCCGTAACGCATTCGGAAAGCCGTTTTCTCTATATCTTCCTCGCGGACCCGCACTTGATGATAGCCGGACCGTAAGTCAATCTTAGAAAAATACGTTGCACCTTAGAGTTGGTAAAATAAATCGTCAATCCGAGGCAACGGATAACGATTCTTGATCGTCACTTTGTTCAACTCCCAATAATCGATGCACATTCGCATACTGCCGTCTTTCGTTTTCACAAATAACACCGGAGCACCCCATGGCGAGGAACTCGGTCGAATAAAACCCTTTTCAAGAAACTCTTGGGTTTGATTTAACAATTCTTGCATTTCCGTCGGCGCTAAACGATAAGGAGTTTTAGCAATGGGAGTAGCTCCCGGAACCAACTCAATGCGAAATTCAACTTGTCTTTCCGCCGGAATACCCGGTAACTCATCCGGAAAAACGTCTTCAAACTCATTAACTACCGGAATTTCATGAATAAATGGTGGTTCCTCACGAGTATCAACTACATGAGCAAGAAAAACCACACCACCACTCTTAAGAAAACATCGCGCCCGTGCATAAGTGCATAATGGTACGAGTCTTCTTCGTTTATCGCCATGAATAATTAACTCTCCCCCACTTGGGGTCTTCACACAAATGAACTTATCATGGCATGCAATATCGGCTCTATAATGATCAAGCGAATCCATACCAACAACAATATCAAACTCACCCAAAGTCATCGGAATGAGATCAATTTTAAACGTTTCGGTACCAAACACAACATTACAATCCTTACACACATCAACCCCTAGCACCGTCTTGCCATCCGCTATTTCGACTTCTACCGGATGACTTAACCTAGCTAGCGGTTTGTTAAGCTTAGACACAAATTGAGGCGACACAAATAATAAATTAGCACCACTATCAAATAGTATCCTTGCCGGATTAGAGTTAACCATGAAAGTACCTGAGATAACTTCATTGGATTCCTTGGCCTCATCATTAGTCATCAAATAATTTCGCCCCCGAGCCGCACCCGCCGCTTTCTCCAACTTTTTAACATGATCACCTCGCATTCCGTCCTTCGGTGCCCTTCCTTTTGACAATTGTAACAAGTGAGCTTTGGTGTTGAAGTTGAGTTTGTACGATCATGAGCCATGTGTCCTTTGTCATACCCCGTCCTAATCCGTCTGGACGAAGTCACCAACATCTGGTTCCATTGCGATGATCGACTCCAAATAATGTCTTTACAATAAGCAAATACACAGCGGAAGATTTCTTTCATACCTGAGAATAAACATGCTTTCAAGTGTCAACTAAAAGGTTGGTGAGTTCATAGGTTTATCATAAAACAATAAAATTTATCATTTTGATAGACCACAAGTTTTAAATCCTGCATGGTACAAATGGGCCCGAATCGTATACCCACCTGTAATGTACATGCTATAACTTTTAAATACAGTACATCTTTCTCGTGTACGAAACCATTTTCATAAATCATAGTAACCGTACACATATCTTGTGCACAAAAATAACATACACATAACCTGTGTATAAAATCATTCTCTCGATACATAACATTCACATCTACTGGTGGCAATTATCATGTCCACATAATTCAATATTGGCAATTATCATGTCCACATAATTCAATGGTGGCAATTATCATGTCCACATAATTCAATGGTGGCAATTATCATGTCCACATAATTCAATAATAATCCGCAGAACTTCTGTCTGCATAATAATTCATTCGAGGAATGTTTTGCTTGTGTCTATCTCTTCAAACATTTATAAAAGCATTTTATGTATTCGCAGTTCAAAATATATTTTAAAAAAAACATTTAATAAAGCAGTTGTAAAAAGAGCGCATGTATTCTCAGTCCCAAAAATGTAAAGAGTAAAAGGGATTAAATGAAACTCACCTAATGTATTTTGTAGTAAAAATACATATGACTATTTTGAACAATGCAGGGTTGGCCTCAGATTCACGAACCTATACCAATTTATTTATGTCAAATAATGTCATTAAACTATAAAACAATTATTATTCCATATTTTTAGTTTAGTAATATTTTTGTGATTTGAAATGTTATATATTGATATATTTATACTTTTATATATGTTATATAAATATGTTATATAAATTTTATATATCTAAGTATTATATTTATGTTATTCATTAAGTTATCTTAGTAAGTTATCGCTAGAGTAAATATTCTTTAAAATAATTCAATAACTAATTTATAATTTTTATATACTTATAATATATATGTCATTTATTTTAATATCTTAGTATTATTATAATTTTTATAATAGTGTTTAATTTTGTTGAATAATGTATTAAATAATTATGTTAATATTTTCAATTTATTTTATATCAATGTTTTAATGTAATATTTAATATAACTTATATAAATATATTTATGTGATATATATATATATATATATATATATATATATATATATATATATATATATATATATATATATATATATATATATATATATATATATAGTTTATATAAAACTTGTTATACTATCATGTATAAATATAATATATATTGTTAATACAATTATAATATTATGTGTGGTAATTACAGTCTTTTATCAATAATATTTATATAAATTTAATAATAATTTTAATAATGTAATGATAATAATAATAATAATAATAATAATAATAATAATAATAATAATAATAATAATAATAATAATAATAATAATTAAAATAATATACTAATAATAATAATTATGATATTAGTATAAATAAATAACACTAATAATCATATAATAATAATAATATATGATATTTGATAATATCTTATATGGAGTATAATATTGGATCTGCTTTTGTTGGTGTGTTAAACTGATAGAGAAGAATAGATCCAGAGAGGCAGAACCAGCACGCAGGAAGGAAAGAAAAAAAATAAAGGTTCTAGGTTTCTTCGATTCATAAATCCAACAATCGATCGAGCAACAATCATCAAGATTTTGAAAGTTATCAAATCATCAATGGCGGTCTTCGTTATCATCGGTATTCATCTTCAATCGATCAAATATTTGATTCATTAATTAAATCAAGGAGGTAATCGATTAATTGATATATTCTTAATTTCTTTAAATCTTTTATATGTCCTGTGTTCTTATTTTATCAAATTAGGGCAATAATTAATAGTGTTCTTAGTGGGTTTGATGATTTTGTTCGCAGCAAGAAGAGGTAATAGCAGTTGCAGTAAATAATCATGGTGTAATTGAGAGGTGATGGTAGAAGAAGAAAGAAAGATGATTAGGGTTTCGGTGATGGATTGTTGGTGGTTTTTCGATTGTTTTTGCAATGGCCTGCGTTGGCTCGATCTGGTAATAACAAGAGTTAGAATTGCTGCTGTAGCAGCGACAATATGTGGTTGATAATATTCAAATAATGGCTGCTACATATATACATTCATATCTGTTTTGCATTTGTCCTTTGATACAGCTAATTCCAGCAGTATGAATACAAAACAAATAAAAACGTAAATGGTCAAAAAAGAAAAGAAAAAAAAGAAAGAAAGAGAGAAAAATATGGTGAGTTGATGATTGTTTGTTGTGAACAGGAACAGGAACTAGCTGTAGCAGTTGATGTCTAAAAGAATAAACATTGCAGTTGCAGTTGGCAGTTTTTAGTTGATGGTGATAAAAGGTGATAGCAGGTGGAGCTGTAGGGTTCGGCAGAAAGATAGAATAAGGTGCAGCAATGGTGACAAAACAAGTGATAGTTCTCTTGATGGGTTAATCAAAGAAACAACAGTTCAATAGTTTGAGTTCTGGAAGAATAAATCAAATGGTAGTTGCAGTTTGTGAAGAATACGAGTTGGTAATCGGTTCCAGAGACATTAATGGTATTTGTATTTCCTAAACTAATTATATTCATTAACTATTTTTATTGTTTATTTCATAGTTTGATGTCCTAGAATGTTCTTCTTTTTACTCAATAACGTTTATTATCTAGAGTGATATATAATTGAGAGGTCATATACTTGTATATAGTGTATTGAATTTTTGGAGAAATAAGTTATTCAATCTTGCTTAATGTAACTAATTTATATGTAATAATATTACACATACAGTATGATATCTCGAGTGTTGAATGAAGTACAAGTTTCCTTGATGATATTATGATTGGAGATTTATAGTTGAATGTATTGATGGTAATGGTGAATGTTGTTTGGCATCCGCAGCAGGAATGAAATTATGGCAGTAGCAAGAAGTTTCAAAGTTCGAGGTGGTTGTTGAATGTAACAGATGACAGAATTCATTGTAGCAGTTCAATGGAAATGGTGAGGTGGGTGACTAATTTACAGGAGTCTTGGTGATCATGGTAGTTGAAGGTGGTTGCAAAAGAGAGTGGTGTTGTAGAAGGGAGGTCAACAAAAATAAAGAACCCAGAAGAAGGAAGGAATAGTATGTATCTCCTTGCATATGCAATATATAGATATATTTTTCGGTAAAATGGTTAGTGGGTGAATTGATTGGTTTGTAAGATTGGCAGAAAACAAAAGAAATAGATAATACTTTCCATCTATTTGTATGTGCATATTTAACTTATATGCAATTAGTCAAAAGAGGTAATTAAGTACAGTGACATTTCCCATCAGTGTTTTCAATTCACGGATATGCATAAAATGGAAATCAAACAAAAACAGTAAAAGTGATACAAGTATGAATGAGTGTACGTGGGTCCGATGAAAATTTAAAGAGATCAAATTGAACATGAGATGTGAACATGTAGCCCATGTGCCACATTTAAAGTCTTCATGCACATTTTTGTTTATTAAGAGTTCCTTGTGATTAGGCTAGTGGTTTAGTGGTAATCAAACGAAGAAGTAGTAATTAGAATCGGGTGTTTGGTTTTTTGCAGCACATATAAATACGTACATATATTTTTATAGTGATATTATAATTAATTTAATAATAATAATAATTATAATTAATAATAATAATATAATAATAAAACTATTAATGGAACTAATTGAATTGTAATATGAGTTCAACCTTAGTGAAAAGTTGCCAATTGATAAAATGAACAAAAATAGATGATTCGATGGATAACGACAGTAATAAGCATATCACTTATATAAATTTACAAACTTAGTAATCCTAAATACATTTCTAATGAGACTAAAACTTATAGAGCTCATTTTCGTATTACCGTTTATTTTAAAATCATATAAGTTTAAATTTAACTTGCTTAATATCAATCGAAACATCAAATGGGTATTACAATCATTTAGTATTTATTTTTAGTATATTTTATTTATGTATGGAGATATATTTTAAATAATAATTATTATAATATCCTATTTTTATTTTGTTAATTATTAATAACAACATCATATAATATTTCAAATTATCTTTCGAATTATTATTTATATATACATACACACATATCTATTTACAATTAATGGTTCGTGAATCGTAGAGAGCAGTCGAAAGGTAAATGAATTCATGTAAACCATTTCGAAAATTTTGAGACTCACCTTTACAGACTTTGCTTATCGTGTCGAAAATATTAAATCGTATCGAAAGTTTGGTTTAAAATTGGTCAAAAATTTCCGGGTCGTCACATCCTTGTCGTCCACAATTATAACATTTGGGTCCAAAACCCCCGGACGCACCCTTCTTCACACTACCAACACTCTCACTCGCACCCTTACTCTTCTTGTTAGAATGACTAGTCGCTTCAAACTTTCTTTTGCCAAACGTAAAGCCACTCTTTCTCAAAACGAGCGACTCAAAACCTTTGGCCATATCAAACAACTCATCAAAACTTTTCACCGCGTTCACACTAATCTTTTCTTGGTAGTTATCGTTCAAGGTTTGGTAAAAGTCTTCCTTCAACATGTGATCATTACCGACATACTCCGGGCAAAATTGGGTCTTTGTCAAGAAAGTGGACTTAAGAGTGTTCAAGTCCATTGACCCTTGCCTCAAAGTACGCAACTCGTCCTTAAGCCTTGAAAGATCGGCCGACGTTCGGTATTCCTTGAAAAATTCCACCTTGAATTCATCCCACGTGAATTCCATACATTGTTCTTCACCGTAAAGTTGGATTTTCGCATCCCACCACAACTTGACATCACCCCTCAACATGCTACAACCATACCTCGTCTTCTTATCGAGAGGGCATTCACAAGTACGAAAGGCCCCCTCCGTATCGGAGATCCAACGGGCACTCTTAAGTGGGTCCCGTTCACCCTCAAAGGTAGGAGGTTGAGCATATTTGAAGTTCTTAAAGAAAAAGTCTCGCCTTCCAACGTTATCCTCTTGAAGGACAACCTTAATTTGTTCCTTTACTACATTGACTAATTGCTCGTCAATCGTATCTTGCAACATCTTTTTGACATCTTCTAGGAAGCCGCATGATGACTTTTCAAAATGGCTTCAACTTTGGCCGTGAAATCGGGGTCCTCGCTCGTGCCCCCATTATCGGTGTCATGTCTGTTTCTCATCTTCATTCTATAAAACGGAAGAGGTTAAACAACGAAACAAAAAGACATGACACATACATATACACATATACACCTTACCGCCCTATTTTTCTCAACAATCGTCGTACATCGCTTGTTTGACACAATTTGCACCCGTAACAATGGTAGCTAGTCATTGTTACGCGAGCATCTCGCATTAACTTGCTAGTACAACGTCTATCTCGCTCGATGGATTTCAAATACAATACAAAACAAGTAGCACAAGGTTAGTTCGCATAAACCTAGACACTAACCACTCCCGGTCCGACCCGAAATCCTACAAGTCCCGCATAAAGTGCATACACAATAAAGTCTAAGTCTAGGCACCTATCTCAAGTCTCCTAAATCCCTTAGACCATGCTCTGATACCACTTGTAACAACACAACATCTAGTACCGAAAAACACAACACATTTTTTTAAAAATAAAAACGGCCTGGCACTTGCGCGGTAAGCATAGCCTTGCGCGGCGCGCGTTTGGGCATGAAACCCAATCAGAAACGAGACAAGCCAGCTCCTTGAAATTCCACCCATTTGCGCGGTGCGCATCCAATTGCACGGCGCGCATCAGTATAGAATGTGCTGTTTTGCCAAGTTTTCATATAAAAGCCATTACTCCAAAACCCTAAACCATACAACGTAAATTCGGTTACCACCCAAAGTAGTTTACATAATTTCAAGGATTAGAGTTTACAAAAGGGTACGACGACCCGTACAACACCAAAGTATTTTTGACCCATAAGTTTAAGTACCAAACAAAAGACGAGCGTGGTATTTGGGATTAAACTACCCAAAACCTAGATCGAATTACAAAAGCCTCCTCTAACAAATCCAAAGAGGTAAAATCTCTAATCCAAGCATATATCCTTGCCCTTGTCCACGCCAGAGCCTAAAAAGGTAAACAACGAGAGGGTAAGCAACGCTTAGTGAGTGCAATAAGTATACACATGCATATATAATATACCTACTTGCAACCGCCTACACACATATCACAAACATGCTAGCAATATAATATTAGCATATGAACTCCAAGTATAAAGCTAATAACCTCCATTACTACAACTAGCATAACAATAGCATATACTCCAAAATATAATATGCTACACTATAATACATACACAAACTATATGGTTAACCATGCCCACGTCATGGTGCTACCGGCTCCGTGGTTCACACCTCACGTAATGCTATGACGCTACTGGCTCCGTGGTTCACGTCACTACGCATTCGAGCCATACTATTTTATAATGCTACCGGCTCCGTGGTTCACACTTCGGTGCTACCGGCTCCATGGTTCACACCTCATTTTATAGTGCTACCGGCTCCGTGGTTCACACTTTGATGCTACCGGCTCCGTGGTTCATGTAACAACCCTGCTTTTTCCGTTACTTCCGTTAACCTTCCATTAGTTTATTTAACGGCGATTATTTAACTTTTGTGCGTTTACGTGTAATAAATGCATATTTGATCTTTGGAGGGTTACAATAATTAATATGGGTTGATATTAATTCAAATAAATATTTCGGATAATGAAATACGATAAAAACAATACGATTTTAATAACGGCTTTTTGAGCAACGAAACGCTCGGGTTTATTTTAATAATTAATTTTATTAGTTATTAACTTTTTAAAAATAATTAATTTATTGGGTTTTTAATAAATTAACGTTTGGTTGCGTTTAACGATCGGTTTAGCGCTCCGGGCCTTCGGTACGATTAAACGACACTTGAAACGGACCACGAGTACAAGGAATTGCAAAACACGAGCCCAGGAGTACCCCATGGGCCATATTCAGCCGACCCCCCTCCCCTCTCCCCTTATTTTGTTAAATTTTGGCTTAGTGGAGGGACTTAAGTGTAATTAGTGGTATTTAGCCTAGGTATAAATTAACTAGTCACCTAATTTCTTTCCCAAAACCTAAAAACTCAGTAGATCTCTCCCTCCCTGGCCTCTCTTTGTGTCGACCATCACCACCATCACAACACCATTAAATTTTCATTTCTAGATAAAACCTTCAACACGAAAGTTGCAATTCACATCGATAGCTACGCGTTGGTATAATTCTTTTCTTGATCTAAGGTATATTCACATGAACCCTAATCTTAAAAATCTGATTTTAATAAAGTTTCATAGTTATGTTGTCAATTGCTCAAGTCTATACGCGTACGTGTTAATTGTTATCGTTATATTGATTGTTTGATGAGTTAGGGTTTAAAAACGAATTTGTTTTTGCATGATCAGAAAGATTAAGTTTTTCAAATGTTAATTATTATGTTATATTCAGATTTCTTGCGAAAAACTATTGAGTTTAGGCTTTGGATTCGCTTGATTTCATTTCCGGATGATCAAGTTATGCTTAATTGAAATTAACGTTGTGTTTTTGTGATTGATCAGAAATCTGGAATTGATAGACCATGAATTAGCATGTGAGACTTATACCACTGGAAAGATAATTTTAAAAAACTCAATTTATACTAGGATATCATGTCGTTTGCTTATGTAAAACCCAAATATGCTTGAATTAGTGTAAAAGTAGTTTTATACAGCACTTGCATGAAAATAACCTTGTATGATAAAATGTGGTAACTTCTGTGATTAAAGATTTGACTATTTGAAATGTACACAAAAATTAATTCACCTTTCATGTAGATATCATAGGATAATTGTATCTAGATCTTCGGATAATAGCGTGCGAATGTGACTAACTAAACTAGAATCGAATCTGTAAATTGCTCTCTATTTTATACTCTGTGGATTGTGTTTATTGAATGAGCATGTAAGCTTCTAGAATATGAATTTTAACATGATATGTGACTTATTTTTAGTTTATGTCAATCTCTGAAAACTTATGCATTGGGCACAATAGAGCCTTACTTTATGTGGATTCTGATTTGAGCTGAAAAACTGAACATCCAACTTGCATGAATAAACTGTACAAATTGGCTAAACAAAATTTGGTAGATTTTTTATATGTATTACTTTGACTTGTCCTTGAACTATGGCCACTGGTATTGTATCAATTGCATGTTCCTAACTCCGGTTATAGCCAAAACGAAATCCGTGCACGGTCAGAAGCTGACTGGGCAAACCCCAAATGTACCCCTTCTGATTTCTGACTTTTAATTATCGTATGAGCCCCTGGCTGGACTTTTTGGAATCTATTTTAAGTTTATTTATGATCTAGAGTTTTACATGTTTACGAAAATTTTGTACTATGAGATATTATGTTAAGTATGCTACGTGTTCATGAACTTTGTGCACAACGATAAACTAAAATTGTGAAAATGATCATTCATGACCTGAAACATATTGTTTGACTTAGGTTTGACATGTTGACCAACATTTGACATGAACCTACTGATTTTTACTTTAGTTGACCACATTGACCAAGTTTGACTTTCGGTTTGACTTCGGTTGACTTTGTTTGACTTGCATGATATAGTTAACTTTTACTTTGAAATGCGTCGAGTCGAGCAATAAAATAACTTATACTATGAAACCACCCTTATTTAAGATATATATATTGACCAACCTAAATACGTATACTTAGGTTGCCTTACTCAGCTGTAAACCGTACAAGTTTTATCTGTCATCCAAGCTTATTCAAAGGTGAGTCTACAGTCCTGCTTTTTACATGTTTTTAGGGATGAGAATACATGCTGTTATACTTACTTTGTCAATTGATATTGTATTGACACGAGTACTATATAAGCGTACTGAGTTTGTTCACAAAGCCTCTAGCTTAAATACTTTTAATACCATCGGTATAAGCACAATTTAGATGGACGGATCCGTTAGGTTGACAACCTCACCCGCTATAAAAACTGTGGTGCATTTATTTTGAACATTAGATACACTCGAACAAGTGTATAGCATTTTAGGAGGTAAAGGCGGGTATAGTGGCTTCTATACTCGGGTCATTGCTAGTATTCAGTGTGACGACCGGGCAATTTCCGACCAAATTTAAACTTTATCTTTATATTAATCCGACACGATAAGCAAAGTTTGTTATGTTAAGTCTCAAGGATTTGAAACTATATTCATATATGCATTTAACCTCGACTAAATTTCAATGATTCACGAACCACTAAATGAACGTATATGATTAGATATGTTTATGTATAAATATATTAACTTGAAAACGTTACGCGTTAAACTATCTTTCTAAACAAAATAAAAATAAACTTTGAAAAATAAATAGTTTTGAAAAACTAAATGTTATACTATTAAATAAAAGATTTTGGATACAAACTTATATTTCTAAATATGTAACTATATATTTTTACTTAGTCATGAAACGTCCTAATTTAAAATAATATATTTTGGTAAACAACGAGTCACTGATTTATAGAAGCAAATGACCACAACACTTAAATTTTATAAGATACATTTTCACAAAGTAAATTTTTTGATAAAAAAGTCAAATTATTATTAAAAGTACACTTCGCATAACGAAAAAGGCTAGTTTTCTAAATGTACGAGAGTGCACTCGAAAAACCGAAAGTGGTACATGAGTCGTGAGACCACGACCGTGTCATTTTTGTAAAAATTATATTTTTACCATGAGCGTAAATATAATATAATATTTAATTAATTCTAAAGATTAAATATAATAAATATTAATTAACATATAAATCTTACGTAGGTATAATGCAAGTAAAACGAGAGTGTCGGCATAAGAAACAAAATGATTGAACTGTACATGAGGTGTCAGGTGTGGTTACATGCTTAAAAGCTCGACGTTTTACCAGTTTCTGAAATCATTTCATTCATCCATCTCTCGCAGCTCTCTCTCTATATATGAATAATAATTATTTTTATTATTATTAAAATTAATATTATTAATATTAATCATATTATTATTAGGAGTATTAAGTGTTATTATTATTATGTATTATACCTAAAATACTACGACGAGGTCATGAGCGAGTAATTTCAAATCCGGTGTTCGAGTAGGATAGAGATAAGGAAATTATGGGTTATAGCTATGGAGGTTATGGATAATGTTCGGGGGTATGCTCGTGAGGTCAATCTAGTGTTTATCATCTCCGTATCGTTTACGTACCTTTCCTGCAATATTGAATCTCAATATTGATACGTGAGTACTCATAATTTAATTTTTATATACTAATAGTGTATCCCTGACTAATGCTCGAATATTTAGGATTATGCATGCTTGTACTTTTGATGTTGCCCTGAGTTAGGTTATGTTGAATCTCGAATTAGTTACACCTGCGATTGAGATAAGGTATAAGATATGCATGTCTTTGGAAAGCTAGCGAAAAATTAAGAACTTTTCATTTAGATGTCGAATGGATTCGATGAACGGATTAGAAGTTATAGTCAATTGAATTTTTGATATTATTATTAAAAATGATTATTTTTATCGTTGTTATTATCGTCGTTCTAGTTTTTACTTAATTATTATTATTATTATTATTATTATTATTATTATTATTATTATTATTATTATTATAATTATTATCATCATTATTATTATTATTATTATTATTATTATTATTATTATTATTATTATTATTATTATCAAATAAAAAGTATTATCATTAGAAATTATTTTTTATTATTATTACTATTATTATTAAAAGTATCGTTAGTATGAAAACTATCATTTTAACAAAAATTATCATTTGTCATTGTTATTATAAAATATTATTATTATTATCATTTTAAATAAAATTATTATTTTAAAGTTAATATTAAGAAGTATTGTAAATAATAAAGTATCATTATCATGTTATCATATTATCATTCTTAGTAAATTTAAATATTAATATTTTATTAATAGGATAATAATAATTATTATTACAAAATAATACAACTTTTACTTACTATTATTATAGATATTATTTTATCAAATAAATATGTGATACAAACATATTTTACTATGTGTAATAAAATTACATTAATAATACCTATTATATTATCTTTATGATATCAAATAAACTTTATAAATTTTATTACTCAATATATATAAGTATATGTTATTATATAAATGTTAATATAAAATTTTACTTATTAATACATGAATTATATTATTTACTGTAATAAATCTTTTAAAAATATTAAAAAAAATATATACAATGACGATATTTAAACTATATAATAATCATGTATAAATTTTGGAAAACAGTTTGAGTCAAATTGACTTTTGTTGACTTTTGCATATAGTCTCGAGCATTAGGATTGTGGTACACTATGACTTAACCTAAATTGTTAGAACAAATATTGACCAACAAATAAATATATACAAATAATATAGGTTCGTGAATCCGAGGCCAACTTTTCACTTGTTCAATGACGTTATATGTATTTTACTACAAAATACAATATGGTGAGTTTCATTTGCTCCCTTTTTAAATGCTTTTACAATATATATTTTTGGGACTGAGAATACATGCGCTGCTTTTATAACTGTTTTACGAAATAGACACAAGTAACTGAAACTACATTATATGGTTGAATGATCGAAATCGAATATGCCCCTTTTAGTCTGGTAATCTAAGAATTAGGGAACTGACACCCTATTTGACGCGAATCCTAAAGATAGATCTATCGAGCCCAACAAGCCCCATCCAAAGTACCGGATACTTTAGTACTTCGAAATATATATATCATGTCCGAAGGAGGATCCCGGAATTATGGGGATATTCTTATATGCATATTGTGAATGTCGATTACCAGGTGTTCAATCCATATGAATGATTAATTTTGTCTCTATGCATGGGACGTACATTTATGAGAAATGAAAATCTTGTGGTCTATTAAAATGATGGAAATGTTTATTTATGTTAAGCTAATGAACTCACCAACCTTTTGGTTGACACTTGAAAGCATGTTTATTCTCAGGTATAAAAGAAATCTTCCGTTGTGCATTTGCTCATTTTAGGGATATTACTTGGAGTCATTCATGACATATTTTAAAAGACGTTGCATTCGAGTCGTCGAGTTCATCGAGATTATTACTAAGTCAATTATAGCTAGATATATTATGAAATGGTATGTATGCCTGTCCACATTCGATGTAATGAAAGTTTGTCTTTTAAAAACGAATGCAATGTTTGTAAAATGTATCATATAGAGGTCAAGTAGCTCGCGATGTAATCAACTATTTGTGAATCGTTGTAATCGATATGGACTTCGTCCAGATGGATTAGGACGGGTCTCTACATTCAGGTGCTCAGATTATGCAAACGTTAAAATCTCGTGGTCAAGGAAACTAAACTATTTTTCTGATAACTATTTTTCAGATACTGCTACATTACTTTAAACCTATAGATTCACCAACATTATTGTTGACCTATTTATGCGTGTTTTTATTCTCAGGTCCTTAAGAGGTAGACTTCCGCTGTGTTTGCTGCACGTCTGGCCGTGGAGTCAGCATTTGATTTAATGAACATTATTTACTTTCTCATTTAAAACTTTTATAACTGTTTAAATACTGTTGGCTTGTGGTTACGATCACAACAGTGTTTCTATTTTGGGATTATTAACTTATGTTTTTGAAAGTCAACTTTTAATAAAATTAAATGCGATTGCTTTAAACGTCTCATATAGAGGGCGTAACTGTTAACTGTGGGACCTGGATTAACGCGCCGTCAGATGGAAATTTGGCAGGGTGTTATAGTTGGTATCAGAGCTAACGGTTCGTAGGGAAACTAGGACTTGCATTAGAGTGTCTGATAATGTCATTAGGACACCTTGATGAGTCTAGACTACGACCAGGACTTAGTCATTACATGAGTACGTTGTGACTAACGTTATTTACTTGGCTAATCTGTTCGTTTGTGTTCTTGCATTGTGAGCTAGATGTCACAGGATTTAGGAAACAGTAGCAACGACTCGAGTGTGGCTGAGGTGAATGCACCTGCTCCTGCCCCAGTGTAAGACCCAAATATTTATTGTACATAATGTATTTATGGTGTACGATGCGTGTATGAAGTGTACGTGTTTCTTGCTCGAACGCCGAAGGAAACTGGATGTTGTCTGAAGTGACAAGGTGTGTACGTATCTTTTCAACCCCAAATAAAGTTTGTGTTGATGTTTCAAAGCTTACCATTGGAAAGGAAATCTTATTACGTTTCCAACGATATTTGATTCATCGAAAACGGAGCTACGGTCAAAAAGTTATGGCCAAAACAAGTTTTCGAAAACTGACCTGCAGGTTGGAGCGGCACTCCACAATTTGGCGCGGCACTCCGATTGCTGCTGATGCAAATTTCAGCCTTTTTAAAAGGTTTAAATGAGGGGTACTTTGGTCATTTCATTTAGGGTCGGTTTAGGGTCATCAAGACTGATCTAGAACTCCATTGGAGCTCATTTCTCACCCACACAAACACTCTCATCCACATCTAGAGAGAGAGAGGAAGAGTTCTAGAGTGAGAGAGCTTGATTTGGAGAAGAAGGAGTTGAATTCTCGCCAAAGCTCGGGTTTTAAAGTTGTTCATCTCGCTCCTAGATATGTTTTTGTAGTATTGGTAAGTTCTAACTCCGAATTTCATTTGTTAGATTTGATATTCAAGTTAGGGTTTGAGATTGTTAGTTGTAAAACTCATTTGGTTGATGAAGAGGGTTTATGGAAACTTGCTATTTTGATATTTGGCGGGTTTTGGGTTGGTTAATTATTTAACCATGTTTAAGACTTGTAAATGGTGTATAATCACTAGTGTTAGTGATTATTGGTGTTTTGGAAACCATTAGGGTTCTTATAGTTGACTAATTTTGACTAGAGTCAAAATTAGGGTTTGTTGATGATTATGACTCAATTGCCGATTTAATAAGGTTTATAAATTTAAAATGGATTAAGTTGAAGTATAAAACCGAGTTAAATATGTTTTGGTGTCAAAACTTGTAATTGGTGAGATTTTGACTTTATGGGTCAAAATTAGGGTTTATGGGCGATTTTGAGAACGATAAGTGTTTAACACTTGTGTTCGGGTTTAATTGGCATATTAGGACCATTATCACTTGTGTTAGTAATTATTGGTTAGTTTGGGCACGGTTTGTGCTTGGAAGTGCATTTGGGTCGAAATTGCACTAGTTGTCAATTTGGGTTGATTTGTATATCCACCTTAATTGTGTTACTTGTTATGTGATAAATGGATTAGGTACATTCCATCGGCGATTGAGGATTTCGGTAGCATTCTTCAAGGAGACAAGGTGAGTATTAATATCCTATATGCATATGTATGTGTAGGATGGGTGCGGGTCGGGTGAAGGGGTTCTCGCTTATAGAACTCGCTTCTCGTATAGGTGGAATTGTTGGACTTGTGTATAGGTCCAATTGGCACGGTTGTGCATTTTGGTTGACCACTTTGGCGAGATGCACACTTTGTGTGTACGTTATCACATGGGCGTGTGATGTGGACTTATATAACCCCAATGACGAAGGGTTAATATAGTGAGTGGAATAATTATATGCGTAGATATATAATGTATTTATTTGTTGTAGCGTGAGATGTGAAGTGTCGATGTGCTAAGACACCACATTTCACGTGACGAGTGAAGTGTCGATGTTCTAAGACACCACTCAAAGTAATGTGACAGGTGAAGTTTCGATGTGTTAAAACACCACCCGGGGTGAAGTGTCGATGTGTTAAGACACCACCCGGAGTGAAGTATCGATGTGCTAAGATGCCACTCCAAGAGAATAACGGGTGAAGTGCCGATGTGTTAAGGCGCCACTCGAGATGAAGTATCGACGTGTTAAGATGCCACCTCAAGTAAAATGAAGAGTGAAGTGTCGAAGTGTTAAGACACCACTCGGGGTGAAGTGTCGACATGTTAAGACGCCACCCGGGGTGAAGTATCGAAGTGTTAAGATGCCACCCGTGGGATTAGTGTACGAAGTGTTAAGTGCAGTAATGGTTGTTATGAACATCGATGACTTATTTCGCGAAGTCATTCCCTTGCGAAGATTTGGTTAACCATGGTTATTGTGTTGTAAGCGTAAGCAAATTATGTTATTCGAGATATATATATATATATATATATATATATATATATATATATATATATATATATATATATATATATATATATATATATTGTATACATATAATGTTATATTGTCGTGATGTAGCTAACCCTCCGGGTGTAGCTTATTGGCATTGTTCACATCGTTGTTGGTGAACTTATATTTTGTTGATGTATCTTTAGCTCGTTGCTTAGTGATCTTACGGTATGCTTAGACTAGCTTGCCTTTATGCTTGGATGCTCCGGTATGCGGTATTTGGTTTTGTGTGGCGTGTCCATTTTATGCATATATATGTATGTAGTATATTCTCACTCACTAAGCGTTAGCTTACCCTCTTGTTGTTTACCTTTTTATAGATTTGCATGGATGCGGTGGCTCGGGTAAGCGTGGGAACTAGTGGACTCGCGTAGTTGCTTTAGAAGGCTTGCTTTTGGATTTGATTAGGAATGGGTAGCGTATCCCCAATCGCCATGCTCGGCTTTGTTTTGTGTTAAAAATCATGTGGTTGAAAACTTGAATTTTGTACGAAAGTCGTAAAACGGCCGATGTGGGCCCGGTCTCGTAAAACTTATTTTATGAATGGAACGTGTTAGTTTTTCATATATGAATAGGTTGTGAAAAGCGTTTTGTCTAAATACGTCCGGAAGTGGTCAAACATTTTCGCATTTCATGACTTTTTGAACAGGCCAGTTTGGCGCGCCGCGCGGACATATGTGTAGTGACCCGAACTTTTCCATGTTTATATATATATTAAATGAAATTGTTATTTTCATGATTAAGTATTTCCAACATGTTAAGCAATCAAACTTGTTAAGACTTGATTAATTGAAATAGGTTTCATATAGACAATTGACCACCCAAGTTGACCGGTGATTCACGAACGTTAAAACTTGTAAAAACTATATGATGACATATATATGGTTATATATATAGTTAACATGATATTATGATAAGTAAACATATCATTAAGTATATTAATAATGAACTACATATGTAAAAACAAGACTACTAACTTAATGATTTTGAAACGAGACATATATGTAACGATTATCGTTGTAACGACATTTAATGTATATATATCATATTAAGAGATATTCGTACATCATAATATCATGATAATATAATAATTTAAAATCTCATTTGATATTATAAACATTGGGTTAACAACATTTAACAAGATCGTTAACCTAAAGGTTTCAAAACAACACTTACATGTAACGACTAACGATGACTTAACGACTCAGTTAAAATGTATATACATGTAGTGTTTTAATATGTATTCATACACTTTTGAAAGACTTCAAGACACTTATCAAAATACTTCTAATTAACAAAAATGCTTACAATTACATCCTCGTTCAGTTTCATCAACAATTCTACTCGTATGCACCCGTATTCGTACTTGTACAATACACAGCTTTTAGATGTATGTACTATTGGTATATAAACTCCAATGATTAACTCTTAGCAGCCCATGTGAGTCACCTAACACATGTGGGAACCATCATTTGGCAGCTAGCATGAAATATCTCATAAAATTACAAAAATATGAGTAATCATTCATGACTTATTTACATGAAAACAAAATTACATATCCTTTATATCTAATCCATACACCAATGACCAAAAACACCTACAAACACTTTCATTCTTCAATTTTCTTCATCTAATTGATCTCTCTCAAGTTCTATCTTCAAGTTCTAAGTGTTCTTCATAAATTCTACAAGTTCTAGTTTCATAAAATCAAGAATACTTCCAAGTTTGCTAGCTTACTTCCAATCTTGTAGAGTGATCATCCAACCTCAAGAAATCTTTCTTATTTAAAGTAAGATATCTTTCTACTACAAGGTAATACTCATATTCAAACTTTGATTCAATTTTTATAACTATAACAATCTTATTTCGAGTGAAAATCTTACTTGAACTGTTTTCGTGTCATGATTCTGCTTCAAGAACTTTCAAGCCATCCAAGGATCCTTTGAAGCTAGATCCATTTTTCTCATTTCCAGTAGCTTTATCCAGAAAACTTGAGGTAGTAATGATGTTCATAACATCATTCGATTCATACATATAAGGCTATCTTATTCGAAGGTTTAAACTTGTAATCACTAGAACATAGTTTAGTTAATTCTAAACTTGTTCGCAAACAAAAGTTAATCCTTCTAACTTGACTTTTAAAATCAACTAAACACATGTTCTATATCTATATGATATGCTAACTTAATGATTTAAAACCTGGAAACAAGAAAAACACCGTAAAACCGGATTTACGCCGTTGTAGTAACACCGCGGGCTGTTTTGGGTTAGTTAGTTAAAAACTATGATAAACTTTGATTTAAAAGTTGTTCTTCTGGTAAAATGATTTTTCTTATGAACATGAAACTATATCCAAAAATCATGGTTAAACTCAAAGTGGAAATATGTTTTTTCAAAATGGTCATCAAGACGTCGTTCTTTCGACTGAAATGACTACCTCTTACAAAAATGACTTGTAACTTATAATTCCAACTATAAACCTATACTTTTTCTGTTTAGATTCATAAAATAGAGTTCAATATGAAACCATAGCAATTTGATTCACTCAAAACGGATTTAAAACGAAGAAGTTATGGGTAAAACAAGATTGGATAATTTTTCTTGTTGTAGCTACGTGAAAATTGGTAACAAATCTATATTAATCATATCCTAGCTAACTTATATTATATTATAGATGTATTCTAATATATTATGTAATCTTGAGATACCATAGACACGTATGCAAATGTTTTGACATATCATATCGACCCATGTGTATATATTATTTGGAACAACCATAGACACTCTATATGCAGTAATGTGGGAGTTAGCTATACAGGGTTGAGGTTGATTCCAAAAATATATATACTTTGAGTTGTGATCTAGCCTGAGACGTGTATACACTGGGTCGTGGATTGATTCAAGATAATATATATCAATTTTTTTTCTGTACATCTAACTTTGGACAACTAGTTGCAGGTTACTAACGAGGACAGCTGACTTAATGAACTTAAAACATCAAAATGTATTAAAAGTGTTGTAAATATATTTTGAACATACTTTGATATATATGTACATATTTGTTATAGGTTCGTGAATCGACCAGTGGCCAAGTCTTACTTCCTGACGAAGTAAAAATCTGTGAAAGTGAGTTATAGTCCTACTTTTAAAATCTAATATTTTTGGGATGAGAATACATGCAGGTTTTATAAATGATTTACAAAATAGACACAAGTACGTGAAACTACATTTTATGGTTGAATTATCGAAATCGAATATGCCCCTTTTTATTAAGTCTGGTAATCTAAGAATTAGGGAACATACACCCTAATTGACGCGAATCCTAAAGATAAATCTATTGGGCCTAACAAACCCCATCCAAAGTACCAGATGCTTTAGTACTTCGAAATTTATATCATATCCGAAGGGTGTCCTGGAATGATGGGGATATTCTTATATATGCATCTTGTTAATGTCGGTTACCAGGTGTTCACCATATGAATGATTTTTATCTCTATGTATGGGATGTATATTGAAATATGAAATCTTGTGGTCTATTGTTACGATTTGATATATATAGGTTAAACATATAACTCACCAACATTTTTTGTTGACGTTTTAAGCATGTTTATTCTCAGGTGATTATTAAGAGCTTCTGCTGTCGCATACTTAAATAAGGACAAGATTTGGAGTCCATGCCTGTATGATATTGTGTAAAAACTGCATTCAAGAAACTTATTTCGTTGTAACATATTTGTATTGTAAACCATTATGTAATAGTCGTGTGTAAACAGGATATTTTAGATTATCATTATTTGATAATCTACGTAAAGCTTTTTAAACCTTTATTGATGAAATAAAGGTTATGGTTTGTTTTAAAATGAATGCAGTCTTTGAAAAACGTCTCATATAGAGGTCAAAACCTCGCAACGAAATCAATTAATATGGACCGTTTTTAATCAATAAGAATGGGACATTTCAATATGGCGCGCCGCGCCATATGCTGTTCCAGCAACAAAAAAAAATTTATTCCGCGTTATTGGTTGGTTAACGGGTTGGGTTGTTACAAGTGGTATCAGAGCATGGTCTAAGGGATTTAGGTGACTTGAGATAGGTGCCTAGACTTAGACTTTTGTGTGTGCTTAATTGTTGCGGGACTTGTAGGATTACGGGTCGGAATGGGTTCTAGCTAGTGCCTTGTTTATAGGTTGACTAACGTTTATATTAGTAATGCGGATATTATTAATATGCTATTGTGATGTGATAATAATTCTCGCGTGTGTTTATATTGCGTAGAATTTTGTTTGTGTTTGCATATATCATCAAGCGAGACGGTCGTTCTACTAACGAGTCGATGCGGCGTGTATGCGTAATAAGGACTTGCAAACCTTATTACGGGAGCAAATCGTGTCTAACAAGTGATGTACGACGAGTGTTTAGCAAGATGGGGCGGTGTTGTGTGTGTGCTTTATACGTTCGTGATATAATCGCTTTGCATTCCTCAGAATGGCGATGGGAAATGGGATCGAGACGAACGACGTTGAGTTTAACGTTAGAGTTGCGGCCGCTGTTGAGGAGCAAATGAGTGCATTTCGAGAAGAAATGGATAGGAAGTATTCCGAACTTCAAAGTAGTGGTGAAATGGAACGTTGTCTTAAGAGCTTCATGAGGACTATACCCCCAATGTATGAAGGGAAACCGGATCCTTTGATAAGCACAACTTGGATCTCGGATGTCGAAGGATGTTTTCGCACTATTGAATGCCCTCCCGAGAAAAGACGAGACTCGCTACTAGTTTATTGCGGGGTAGGGCGAGAGATTGGTTGGACGGTAAGATTGATCTTGTCGGTGGCGAAACGTTTATGGTTTTATCGTGGGACGAATTTAAGGAGGAATTCTTCGAGGAGTTCCGGACTTCAGCCGATTTGTGGGAATTGCGTAATGAGTTGCGAAATTTGCGACAAGGAGCTATGGATTTGAATACTCTCAAGACGACCTTTATGGCGAAGGATCGTTTTTGCCCGGAGTATTTGGGGAATGATCATTTGTTGATGCAAGATTTCTATCGAACCTTGAATAATGACTTAAGGAGTAAGATTAGCAGAGTTCAAGCGAAATCGTTTGCGTAGTTATTCACCGCGGCTAGAGGTTTCGAGTCATATTCGCGATCGAAGGTTAGTGAACCTTCAAGTGAGAGAAGGGTTGTTTCTTTTGGTGCTCCAAGTAAGAGGACTAAGGGTCCGAGTGTGAGCACGGGTGGTACACGGACGGGTATATCGGATTCTAATACGTCTAGGTGTTACAATTGTGGCGTGAGGGGTCACAAGTCTTGGGAATGTCCGGTACCAAAGGGTGATGGCACAGTATGTTTCAATTGCCAAGAAGAAGGATATCGTAAGTCCGAATGTCCCTAGTTAGCGGGGACGGGGGCGGCAAGGAGACGTTAAGGTACGTTTCATTTTAATAAATATGTCCTTTGATTATTTATTATGTGCCGTTTGAGTTGGAGTATGTTAAATGCATCATGTTGTGTATGTTATCGTCATGGGTGACGTTCCTAATGGAAGTACCCTATGGTGACGTTTGATTGTTGAGTGAAGGGGTAAGACTTGGTGCAGCTAAGCATTCCTTAGTATTTGGAAAATGTTTCTACCAAACCATGGAAATGGGTTTTGGTGTTCGGTCGTTAAGTGCGTGTTCGCTTTCTGTTGAAGTTGATGAACCATGAGGTTCGTCGGGTGGATTGAAACTCTTGAAATCGAGTGTTGATCTCGATGCATGTTGGTAAAGGAGTCTACGTGACGCGACATTAGGTGCCTTTTTATACCTACTAGCGTGGTGTTCGACTCCGATTGTGCTGCGGTTACATTGTACTTAGGGTACCGAAGTGAAACCCTTAGGTTCATGAGCGATCGGGTGAAATTCGATAAACTAAAGCAATTGGATAATTGCGAGTGTATAGTTCGTGTAATTTGTGGTACACTTTTTGTTCGAAGTGTTTAAGGATAGGTTAGGATCCTTGGTATGCTCAAAGTTGAAGCAAGATATGGTGATGGGTCGTGTGAACCCAATTGTTGGTAAGGTCTACTTTTGGTAGCATTGTACGAGTAGTGGATATGGAACGTAGTTCCAAGTGAGGGCGTTATACTCCCGCACGAGGGGACCTTAGGGTGAGAATTCGGATAATGCTTATGGTAGATCCGAAACTTGTGTTGGGACCTAGTTTGGTTGATTTGTGGTAGAGTACAATTTCGGTTAAATTGTACTTATGATTTTGGATTTGAATTATCACCGGGGTGGTAATGTGGTAAATCTAGTTTAGAGATAAAGGATGTGTTTGGCGAGCAAGGCGAAATCCCTCGGTTAAGGGATGTGTGTGTGGCGGATTCTCTTTTAGAGAATTTTTGTTTTGTGCCTATGTTCGATATAGGTGGTTCTTGCTCGATTGTGTGAATGGTTAGTGGTATCCGTTAGGATTCACTATGGCGTAGCAGAGCGCGATGTTACGCTACTCGTTGTTTGAGGCCAAAAGGGCGTTGATTGGTGAAGCATGACCTTCGGGGTTCGCTGACTTCATCATGGTATTGTTGATTGGTGAAGCATGACCTTCGGGGTCCGCTGACTTCATCATGGTATTGTTGATTGGTGGAGCATGACCTTCGGGGTTCGCTGACTTCATCATGGTATTGTTGATCGGTGAAGCATGACCGTTCGGGGTCCGCTGACTTCATCATGGGAGTAGTGATATATCGGTGAAGCATGACTGTTGACGGGGTCCGCTGACTTCATCCGGTATTGAGTGATCTATCGATTGTTTTATACACCGATGGTGGGGTCGTGAGGACCATGTTGTGTGAATAGTGATGTGATAGCCGTGTTTCGCTCACATGTTGTTACGGGTGTGACAATAGTCGATTTTGTACACCTTGGGATTAGCGTTGCCATAGTCGTTTTGGGTGCTTTTGGTTTTAGCTGTTGCTTATGATGTTAGGATAGTGGCGTATTGGTTATATTGCGCACTACAAAGGATGTTTAGAGGTAAGTGTAATCCGTAAGGATTCATGTGGTTCGATCTTCAACGTTCAGATTATTGACTTTAGGTTGAGACTTGGTCGCTTTTAGCGTTGTCCTTGGTAAAGGTACGCTAAGGAATTGATATCTCAGTTCGAGATTGGTCGAGTTTTTCCCGATGTGAGGGATTGAGCAAGGTTTTAGTGCTCGGTTGGTGGATTTGATAAATCGCGGGTGACGATTTAGTTGTTAAAGGTGATTCATTGGGAAGAATTGTCTAGGAAAGTTGGATTGGGACTTATGATTGAGGACCGTTGAGTAGGTCCGGATTGGTTAAGTGGAGAAGATCACGAGGACGTGATCGAGTTTAAGTGGGGGAGAGTTGTAAGACCCAAATATTTATTGTACATAATGTATTTATGGTGTACGATGCGTGTATGAAGTGTACGTGTTGCTTGCTCGAACGCCGAAGGAAACTGGACGTTGTCTGAAGTGACAAGGTGTGTACGTATCTTTTCAACCCCAAATAAAGTTTGTGTTGATGTTTCAAACCTTACCATTGGAAAGGAAATCTTATTACGTTTCCAACGATATTTGATTCATCGAAAAAGGAGCTACGGTCAAAAAGTTATGGCCAAAACAAGTTTCTAAAAACTGACCTGCAGGTTGGGGCGGCGCTCCACCATTTGGAGCGGCGCTCCGATTGCTGCTGATGCAATTTTCAGCCTTTTTAAAAGCTTTAAATGAGGGGTACTTTGGTCTTTTCATTTAGGGTCGGTTTAGGGTCATCAAGACTGATCTAGAACTCCATTGGAGCTCATTTCTCACCCACACAAACACTCTCATCCACATCTAGAGAGAGAGGAAGAGTTCTAGAGTGAGAGAGCTTGATTTGGAGAAGAAGGAGTCAAATTCACGCCAAAGCTCGGGTTTTAAAGTTGTTCATCTCGCTCCTAGCTATGTTTTGGTAGTATTGGTAAGTTCTAACTCCGAATTTCATTTGTTAGATTTGATATTCAAGTTAGGGTTTGAGATTGTTAGTTGTAAAACCCATTTGGTTGATGAAGAGGGTTTATGGAAACTTGCTATTTTGATATTTGGCGGGTTTTGGGTTGGTTAATGATTTAACCATGTTTAAGACTTGTAAATGGTGTATAATCACTAGTGTTAGTGATTATTGGTGTTTTGGAAACCATTAGGGTTCTTATGGTTGACTAATTTTGACTAGAGTTAAAATTAGGGTTTGTTGATGATTATGACTCAATTGCCGATTTAATAAGGTTTATAAACTTAAAATGGATTAAGTTGAAGTATAAAACCGAATTAAATATGTTTTGGTGTCAAAACTTGTAATTGGTGAGATTTTGACTTTATGGGTCAAAATTAGAGTTTATGGGCGATTTTGAGAATGATAAGTGTTTAACGCTTGTGTTCGGGTTTAATTGGCATATTAGGACCATTATCACTTGTGTTAGTGATTATTGGTTAGTTTGGGCACGGTTTGTGCTTGGAAGTGCATTTGGGTCGAAATTGCACTAGTTGTCAATTTGGGTTGATTTGTATATCCACCCTAATTGTGTTACTTGTTATGTGATAAATGGATTAGGTACATTCCATCGGCGATTGCGGATTTCAGTAGCATTCTTCAAGGAGACAAGGTGAGTGTTAATATCCTATATGCATATGTATGTGTAGGATGGGTGCGGGTCGGGTGAAGGGGTTCTCGCTTATAGAGCTCGCTTCTCGTATAGGTGGAATTGTTGGACTTGTGTATAGGTCCAATTGGCACGGTTGTGCATTTTGGTTGACCACTTTGGCGAGATGCACACTTTGTGTGTACGTTATCACATGGGCGTGTGATGTGGACTTATATAACCCCAATGACGAAGGGTTAATATAGTGAGTGGAATAATTATATGCGTAGATATATAATGTATTTATTTGTTGTACCGTGAGATGTGAAGTGTCGATGTGCTAAGACACCACATTTCACGTGACGAGTGAAGTGTCGATGTGCTAAGACACCACTTAAAGTAATGTAACGGGTGAAGTGTCGATGTGTTAAGACGCCACCCAGGGTGAAGTGTCGATGTGTTAAGACATCACCCGGAGTGAAGTATCGATGTGCTAAGATGCCACTCCAAGAGAATAACGGGTGAAGTGCCGATGTGTTAAGGCGCCACTCGAGATGAAGTATCGACGTGTTAAGATGCCACCTCAAGTAAAATGCAGAGTGAAGTGTCGAAGTGTTAAGACCCCACTTGAGGTGAAGTGTTGACGTGTTAAGACGCCACCCGGGGTGAAGTATCGAAGTGTTAAGATGCCACCCGTGGGGTTAGTGTACGAAGTGTTAAGTGCACTAATGGTTGTTATGAACATCGATGACTTGTTTCGCGAAGTCATTCCCTTGCGAAGATTTGGTTAACCATGGTTATTGTGTTGTAAGCGTAAGCAAATTATGTTATTCGAGATATATATATATATATATATATATATATATATATATATATATATATATATATATATATATATATATATATATATATATATATATATATATATATATATTGTATACATATAATGTTGTATTGTCGTGATGTAGCTAACCCTCCGGGTGTAGCTTATTGGCATTGTTTACATCGTTGTTGGTGAACTTATATTTTGTTGATGTATCTTTAGCTCGTTGCTTAGTGATCTTACGGTATGCTTAGACTAGCTTGCCTTTATGCTTGGATGCTCCGGTATGCGGTATTTGGTTTTGTGTGGCGTGTCCATTTTATGCATATATATGTATGTAGTATATTCTCACTCACTAAGCGTTAGCTTACCCTCTCGTTGTTTACCTTTTTATAGATTTGCATGGATACGGTGGCTCGGGTAAGCGTGGGAACTAGTGGACTCGCGTAGTTGCTTTAGAAGGCTTTCTTTTGGATTTTATTAGGAATGGGTAGCGTATCCCCAATCGCCATGCTCGGCTTTGTTTTGTGTTAAAAATCATGTGGTTGAAAACTTGAATTTTGTACGAAAGTCGTAAAACGGCCGATGTGGGCCCGGTCTTGTAAAACTTATTTTATGAATGGAACGTGTTAGTTTTTCATATATGAATAGGTTGTGAAAAGCGTTTTGTCTAAATACGTCGGGAAGTGGTCAAACATTTTCGCATTTCATGACTTTTTAGACAGGCCCGTATGGTGCGCCGCGCCATATGCTGTTCCAGCAAAAAAAAAAAATTATTCCGCGTTATTGGTTGGTTAATGGGTTGGGTTGTTACACCTAGCACCAGCACCTGCTCCGCATCATATACCCAATCATCCCGTGAACCTTTATGCATTGGATTTGATTCATACTAACCGCAACAGGGATGTAGTTGATCGTGTTAACGCTTTGAGTGATATTGCTAGGACATACCCGCACCCCGATGATCTTGATAGGTTGGATGAAAGGGTCACATATATAAATACTTGTACGTATGAGGCAGAAGCGAGGTTCACTGAGATGGTGAGATTGATAGCAGCCTTGACTGCCAGGGTTGATGCGTTGGAGGCGGAACGTGATAGGTCGAGGAATGATGGACCTGCCTCCCGTACCCGACAGAAGAGGAAGTGAAGGGTCATTGACCATGAACTTCTTTTCCACCCAGCATTCTTTCTTTAATTAGGTATATAAGACTTACCGGATGTTATAAACCGGGCTACTAGCACATTATGTTTATTGTTTGGGTTACTACTTTTGGAAATTAGTTTATCGCTTTTGGATTTTATTTATAATAATGGTGGTTTATGCTACTAATAACTATTATTTAGTAACTTTGTATGATTGTAATACTTGTTTTATGTTATACTACTACTATTGCCATTAATGTTACTACTTAGTGCCACTACCACTACTATCACTAGTGTCACTACTAACACTACTATCACTACTAATACTACTTACACTACTTCTCACTACTAGCGAATCTTTTCGTACTATTATTTACTAGTCTTCAACACTCGTTGCTAGTATATTTTTGTATATAGCGTCATTTTGACACTGACCTAGTGTGTTTTCTGTGTTGAAGATGCCTCCGAAGGAATCAATCGCCTATCAAATCAGGAGAATGGTCACCGAAGGTATCGCGGCCGAAAGAGCTGAACTACTGAGAGAATTTAGCAATGCTCAGAACAGTAATGATCGTGGTGGTTCGAGCAACACCAATGGGAACGACACTCAAGGCCATAATGGATGCTCTTACAAAACATTCACTAGTTGCAACTCACATTCTTTCAACGGAACTGAGGGACCAGTTGGCCTCACTAGATGGTTTGAGAAGCTTGAGTCGGTTTTTCGCATTAGTGGGTGTAATGATAATGACCGGGTAGGTTTTTCTACGGGCACACTGTCGGACAGTGCGCTCACCTGGTGGAACAACTATGCTCAATCCCTGGGTCAAGATCAAGCTTATGCCCTACCTTGGGACACTCTGAAGCAAAGAATGATAGAGGAGTATTGTTCAAGAAATGAGATTAAGAAAATGGAACGCGAGTTCCGAGAGCTGAAATTGGTAGGCAACGATCTCACCGCCTATAATAAGAGGTTCTTTGAGCTGGCATTAATGTGTCTTGAAATGGTTACTCCTGAAAGGCGTAAGGTGGAGCTGTAGATCGAAGGTCTAAGTGAGAATATTCAAGGCGGGGTAACTACTTCCAAACCCGCAAACGTGCAAGAAGCTATTGACATGGCTAGTTTGCTATTCGATTAGATTGCCCAGAGAGGGAAGGGCACTACAGTGAATGAGAATAAGTCAAACGATGGTAAGAGGAAGTGGAACGGTGGTCAGGACAAGAATTTTAATCAACAGTGTGATGACCCGGGAATTTCCGACCAAATTTAAACTTAATCTTTTTATGGTTTCGACACGATAAGCAAAGTCTGTAAAGTTGAGTCACAAAATTTTGGAACAATTTACATGAATGCATTTGACCTTTGACTATTCCCGACGATTCACGAACAATTGTGTATAAACAAATATGTATAAATATAAATATAAGTATATGTAATAATTTGAATTAATAAAATTAACTTAATTAATTAAGTTAGTTATATAAAATAATTCGCAAGATAAAAGTTGTTATTAAAAATGAAGCTATACGTAAATATATATATATATAAATTCTATTATTAAGTAATATATATAAAATGTATAAATAATAGATATACAATAAAAGTTATTATAATTATTATAATTATAAGATAGTATATTTTACCTAAGTGATAAAACATGTATATAATACAAGAATAAATTTATTATAATAATATTGCCATTACTTTCAATGTTAACAATGTTAATAATGTGAATTAAAATATATAAATAAAAATTCATTATATATAAATTATTAAAGTTAATAGTATTATTGTTTTTATTAATAATATGAGTATTATTATAACTAGTATTATTACTTTTAATAATATTGTTATGAATTTTATATTCATATTATTATGATTACTAGTATATTATTATAAATTTTTATTATTATTAAGAGTATTATTATTATTGTTATGTTTATTAATTAATAAGAGTAATATGTAAATACCGAAATATATATAGACATATAGATATATATAAATACTGAAATATAAAATAAAATATCAAATATAAATATATATAATATATATTTATACAGATACCGTATATAATCTATAATATTATTACTTATTATTGTTAATTAATATAATTATTATTATTAATTATATGAGTTATAAAAATCAGGAACATTAATCTAATTCAGTTGCAAGTATCCATCTCTCTATAGTTATTTTTTGTTTTCTGTCTTTACAAATCGTACGAATCTAGATTTGATCACAATATAATCCAAATTCAGTTGTTATCGTGATCTTTTTTTTTTATATTTTATTTTTATTTTTCTTTTATACCTACTTTAAAATAATGGTCGACCAATTTCACTATAAGTCAGTCTAATTGTTTCGGGTTATCAGTTAATTCACTCAGTTCTCTCAATTATCACTATCATGTATCAATTAAAAACACCCTTAACAGCTGTCAGATAATCAAATTCAACAGAAAAGTCGAAGAACACAGTTTAACCTCTGTACGTGTACATTTTTATTCAATTCATCGAATTCTTGACAATTTTAAAAATCTAAAAATGCAGTTTAGTTATAAATCTCTTGTCTAAACTATCTGCGAAGTTTCAAGAATCAATTTAATCTATCGAGTTCGAATTTTGAGAGTCAAAGTTTTAAATGAAAAAGTCAACAATTATTCTTGAGTTAAATTCGAATTCATTTTTACGTGTTACGTCCAATTGATGATTCAGAAAGATTGCATAAATGATTAAACACCTTTTTCATGTTATACACTTTGGCTACAACGTCCTTAAATTTCGAATTTGAAATTGGGTTCATCGTTATGTTTTAAAAACTGTTACAGCTCCTTTTATATATATTTTTTCTGTTTTGATAAATCAATCAACTCTCATTCAAGTTGTTTTCGATTCAATTTTTAGTCTCAATTCAAATCTATAACTTATTGTTGTTATTGATTATTATTGTTTGCTTAAAATTTTATGAAATTTAAAGAAGAAGTAGAAACAGAGATAAATACGAGTTATTTATATCTGTTAAATTATTTTTTGGGCTGAGAATACATGCGCTGCTTTTATAAATGTTTACAAAATAGACACAAGTACTTAAAAATATATTCTACGTTGAGTTGTACCACTGGAATATTTCCCTGTAGCTTGGTAACTACTATTTACATGGGTATTGTAAACGCGAATCCTGTTGATAGATCTATCGGGCCTGACAACCCCAACCGGACTGGACGACCAGTATTCAACGGTTGCACAGTACTTCGTTTTGGTGACTACACTTGGTACGGTGTAGTGAGATTTCATAATAAAGGGAATATGTGACGTTGATTAAATGTTAAGTATGGTTACCAAGTGCTCAACCACTTAGAATGCTTTACATACACTTGCGAGTGTATTATTTTTATGATTATGAAATCTTGTGGTCTATTAACATATTGAAATGATTGTTATGATAAACCTATGAACTCACCAACCTTTTGGTTGATACTTTAAAGCATTTTTATTCTCAGGTACGAATTAAGTCTTCCACTGTGCATTTGCTCAATATAAGGACATTACTTGGAGCCGATCATCGCAATGGGACCAAATGTTGATGACTTCATCCAGGTGGATTAGGACGGGTCCTTTCACCATACCTCTGTGCAAGTAATTCCCTAATTGGCCCGGCCAATTCTACAGCTTCTAATGGTCCCCATTCTATGACCCTAGGTACTTCAACAGCTTTAGAATGAAGAGTATGCAAGCCCCTTTGGTATTTTGGATAATCTATCCAAAGTCTGTCAAATCTCAGGTTCGGGTGCAAATCTTCTAAGTGCATATCAGAAATGTCATGACTGGATGAGGTATATCTTGTTTGTAGTAGTTATCCACCTCCTGTTGTTTCTCATTCTCAGCTGGAGCATTGCGAGCTTGGGATGAAGATTCACCCCTTTCAGTCTGCAAAACACATCAAACACAATTTTTGTGCATCCAAATATGCATTAGTGTCAGCAAAATCATCAATCAAAATAATTACAATGACATGATCAATTTATATCAAACTTAAGCTCATTTTCATATTTTCATCAAATCTACACTTTTTCAAATAATCATATACGAAAATTTTCGCCAAGTTCATAAGCATTCAACTCAAATAACATGTCAAAATAATCATTACTAGCAATTAAACAAGTTTCAAATGGCATTATGTCTCAAAAATCAAGTTCATGAATTTTAGACTTGAAAAAGTCCACTTTAATTCTCAAAATCATGTTTAGGCTCAAAGTTTGGATCATTTAACTACCTAAACATGTTACACTACTTAATTTAGCAATAATTCATGACAAAAATCGGCCATAACCCGTTTATATCAAAAAGCCCCAAATTGCTCAAGAACACAAACCCTAGATTACTCAAAATTTGAAGTTTAAGGCTTCTAATCATGTTAAATAGCATCAATCTAGGTTATACAAGCATAATACATAAACAATTTAAGCATAATTACACTAAAAAGCATCAAAATCAAATTGGGTATAAAATTGCTCAAGAACACTAATTTTCGGATTAAATGGTGTTTAGGTGTAGAAATTTACCGTTTTTCTTGAGTAATTCCTTGATAGCATCCTTCTTAACATGATTTTAGTAAAAGATTTGATGATTAACGGTCAAAAATTGTGAATTTGGGAGGTCTTTTTCGTGTATTTTCGGGTTTTATTTCGCAGAATTTGGTGTGGTAGTGTGCAACTGAGCTGTTCTTTACATTTTTATTTTTTTCTGTATTTTGGTCCCTCCGCGAGTCGCGGTGTTTGACCCTTCAAACTCCGCGAGTCGCGGAGTTTGTATATTTTTTTATACTAATTAAAACAATTAAGTAATTAATTTTAAAATTTTGTTTCCCTTGTTATTTAGGACGAGGTCGTTTCGGATCGATGTCCTAGTACGTCCTTCGACAAAATTTTAAAATTTGTCTTTTTGTAGCAATTGTTTTAAAAGCTTAGATTTTTTAGTTTTTTAATGTTTTTGGCATACTTTAATTCAATAAGATTAAAAATAATGATAAAAAAAGTTCTCGTCCCTCCCTTGGGTAAAGCAATTTCGGTTCAATGACCTAGTCTTCAACTTACGACGAATTTTAAAAATCATATTTTTAACAAGGGAAACAAAAGAGTTCTGTTCGAAACCCACTGCTCACGCTATTGTTTTATATTTTTTTATAGAACCTGCAACTATCTTAAATTATCACGGCTGCAGCTGCCATTAATTGTTGTCCAGTCAAAGGGCAGCAGCCTGCTATTCTTTCACTATAGTTAAACCCACAAACCATCAACAAACTTCCTTGTGCTGCTACTGCAAAAATTTTCTGTCTTTACAGCCCTACAAACACCTCTATTATTTCGCAGTTGTTACATCACTTTCTGCTTCTGCTACAGTCCATTTTCTCGATCCTTTTTCTGTTTTAAAGATGAAGATATAAGTGAAAATGTTATTTTATCATAGTGGGAGATGACATAATGTTAATTGTCTTCTTGTTTCCACTTCTATTTGTCGTCCAAAGAAGTACAGGAACTGAATTCCTTTAGTATTATGATTGGGCTGTTTTAAATTCTTTTTAGTGGGTTTCCTAATAAATTTTGATGGGCTAATATTATCTGTTGGGCTTAAAGAATTGTTTTGGATCGATGGGTCTTTTGGGGCCGAGGTAATCATGGGCTAAAACAAGTCCAAATTATATACTCATAGAATTAGATATGATTATAGGAAAATGATAGTTTAGCGATGGTGAATGATGATATAGAAGTTATGATGATATGTAGGTCATCGATGATATTGATGGAGTATGATGATTGTGATGATGCTGTAAGAATATTTTTATGAATTTATGATCATGATTTTATTTGTTTAGTCTATAATAATATTGATGATGATGGTTATGAAACGACACAGTGAAGATATGATATGAGATGATGATGATTTCGAATAAATAAGATGATGATGATAAATGATAAAGATAGATGATGATGTTAAAAGTTAAAGAAGAAGAAAGAACTGTTAGAAATGGCTTATATAGTTTTGATTCTGGAAATAAATCAGAAAAACTAGTTAGTTCAGTTGGTGTAAGGGTGTTTCAGTTAACAAGAGGTCCTGAGTTCGAATCTAGACGGCTGCAAATTATTATTTTCTTTGTTTTTACAAAAGAAGCTGTCTGGTTAGATGGGCCAGTTGGGCTGATTACTTAAAAACGGAATTGGGCTTGTTAGATGGCTAAGTAGACTACTATATTTTGGGGCTGTTGATAAAAACCCACTTAGTTCTTAATCAGGCATATAAGAAATAAAGGAATTTAAGGAGCAAAAATAATTCAGGAAGTACCAAACAACTTACTGGTTGGGAGTTTGATTGTTGAACGAGAGGTCTCGGGTTCGAGCTTGGTCTAAGGCATTTTTTTTTTATATAAAAACTCCTAAAGGTAGTTTTCTTATTATTATTATTATTATTATTATTATTATTATTATTATTATTATTATTATTATTATTATTATTATTATTATCATTATTATTATTATTATATCATTATTATCATTATTAGTTTTATTTTTATTTTTATTATTATTATTAAAAATAAACATTATTTTTATAAACAGATGTATATTCATTTCATACGTCATAACTAAATTAATATTACATACTATATTTTTTTTAAATAAAATGTTATTATCTATAAATATATAAAATAGTTATAATTAATCTAGTTATTACGATAACATATAAACTATTAAGATAACAAGTATATTAATATTAATAAATAAATTTGTTTGAATAATATTACATGTTTTAATATATATAACTGATATAGGTTCGTGAATCCGAGGCCAACCCTATATTTGTTCAATGTCGTTCTATGTATTTTTACTACAAAATACAGTATGGTGAGTTTCATTTGCTCCCTTTTACTATTTACCTTTTTGGGACTGAGAATACATGCGCTGTTTTTTATAACTGCTTTATTAAATGCTTTTGAAATATATTTTGAACTGCGAATACATGAAATGTTTTTATAAATGTTTGACGAGATAGACACAAGCAAAACATTCCTCGAATGAATATTATTATTGAATTATGTGGACATGATAATTGCCACCATTGAATAATGTGGACATGATAATTGCCACCATTGAATTATGTGGATATGATAATTGCCACCAATTGATATGAATGTTATGTATCGAGAGAATGATTTTTATGCACAGGTTATGTGTATTATATTTTGTGCACGAGATATGTGTACGGTTATTAAGATTTATGAAAGATGATTTTGTACACGAGAAATGTGTATTGTATTTAAAAGATATCGCATGTACATTACAGGTGGGTATAGGATTCGGGCCCATTTGTACCATGCAGGATTTAAATCTTGTGGTCTATCAAAATGATGAATTTTATTGTTTTATGATAAACCTATGAACTCACCAACCTTTTGGTTGACACTTGAAAGCATGTTTATTCTCAGGTATGAAAGAAATCTTCCGCTATGCATTTGCTCATTTAGAGATATTACTTGGAGTCATTCATGACATATTTCAAAAGACGTTGCATTCGAGTCATCGAGTTCATCAAGATCATTATTAAGTCAATTATAGCTGGATGTATTATAAAATGGTATGCATGTCGTCAACTTTCAATGAAATGAAAGTTTGTCTTTTAAAACGAATGTAATGTTTGTAAAATGTATCATTTAGAGGTCAAGTACCTCGCGATGTAACCAACTATTGTGAATCGTTTATAATCGAGATGGACTTAGTCCGGATGGATTAGGACGGGGCATTTCAAATATGAGAAGTTTTATTTATTGGTTGATAATAAAATTTATCAAATCTTAAATTGATAAATTAACCCCATAAATTAAGACTCATTAACGTTAGTGAATAAGAAAAAGAATGGAAAACTCAAGTCCATAAACTTAGAGCCCACCTATTTCATATTTATCTACTAGTTAAAGAGTTTACATATTATTACTCTATAATCCGTAATTTTATATTCCATTTAAAGGTTGATTTAATTATTATCTAAGAAAAATGTATTTTATTGTGTAAATGCTTTAAATAAATTTTACCCTATCTAATCCTAATCATTCAACGCTAATTATTTTTCATGTAAACAACTTTCTTTGAGATCAGGAAGAATATAATACTTTAACCGTAAATTTTTTTTAGTTACAACCATTCAAGCTCCTTTTTTTTAAATTAAGAGATACTTGAAAGTATAAACCATGGATAGAAATTTTGTTACACCATTGATTAAAAATTTTAACTTCCCCACTGATCAATTAGGTATATATATTTGTATATATCTGTCTATGGTTGTTGAGCTCGACTTAGTGAAATTGAAGTTAGGTGTTATTTAAAGCGACAATAGTCAAATTGTTCGCTTGATTTTGATCTGTCGTATATGACTATTAGGGCTATAGTATTGACTATTGTGTTGCAAGCAACTAGGGTTGATAAATAAATAAATACTAAGTGCTCTTAATAATTAAATCCGCAATCAATTTTTAATTATTATATGTTACGTTTTTGATATTTACCTTACCTAATTGAGTTTATTGATTTGATCTGTACTAGCTCAACATTTTTATGATCAACGTGTTATAATCCAAATCAATTAGTTATTTAGATATGTACAGTTTGAGATCAAATTCATTGAGTTGTTTAAGTTATGGTTGGAACTGATTAATTGCATCTCACATCATCTGTTTGGTTATAAGTCAAATTGATCAAATTTATATATGTTAATATATATTAATGATATAGGTTCGTGCATTCGAGGCCAACCTTGCACTTGGTCAGTGCCGTAATATGCGTAATTACTACGAAATACAGTATCGTGAGTTTCATTTGCTCCCTTTTTAAATGTTTTTGCAATATATATATTTGGGACTGAGAATACATGCGCTGCTTTTATAACTGTTTTAAGAAATAGACACAAGTAATTGAAACTACATTCTATGGTTGAATTGTTATACTGGATATCGCCCTTGTTGAATTTGGTAGCCTAAGAATTGGTGTTTATTATAATTGCCACCAATTGACGCGAATCCTAAAGATAGATCTATGGGCTTTGACACGCCCCAGTCATAGAATTTGAACTGCTTTAGTACTTCGATGTTTATATGTTTGGGGATATTCTAGATGCATTTTGTTAATGTCGGTTACCAGGTGTTCAATCCATATGAATGATTTTTGTCTCTATGCATGAGACGTATATTTATGGAAAAATGAAAATCTTGTGGTCTATTAAAATGATGGAAATGAATGTTTATGATAAACTAATGAACTCACCAACCTTTTGGTTGACACTTGAAAGCATGTTTATTCTCAGGTATGAAAGAAATCTTCCGCTGTGCATTTGCTCATTTTAGAGATATTACTTGGAGTCATTCATGACATATTTCAAAAGACGTTGCATTCGAGTCGTTGAGTTCATCAAGATTATTATTTAGTCAATTATAGTTGGATATATTATGAAATGGTATGCATGCCGTCAACTTTCGTTGAAATGAAAGTTTATCTTTTAAAAACGAATGCAATGTTTGTAAAATGTATCATATAGAGGTCAAGTACCTCGCGATGTAACCAAATGTAATGTATTTATCCAGATGGATTAGGACGTGTCGTTAGACTAGTTTAGATATGAGTACAGCATATCACCCCCAGACAGATGGCCAGAGCGAGCGAACTATTCAGACTTTTGAGGACATGTTGAGGGCATGTGTCATTGATTTCAGGAACGGATGGGATAAGTATTTACCACTAGCTGAGTTCTCATACAATAACAGCTACCATGCCAGCATTAAGGCTGCACCTTTCGAGGCATTGTATGGAAGGAAGTGTAGATCTCCCGCTTGTTGGAGCGAGTTGGGGGATAGTCAGTTAACAGGCCCTGAGATTATTCAGGAGAAAACTGAGAAAGCTCTACAGATTCAGGAACGATTGAGAACGGCTTGAAGTCGTCAAAAGAGTTACGTCGATGTTAGACGGAAGGACATAGAATTCCAAGTTGGTGACAAAGTTATGCTTAAAGTATCACCTTGGAAGGGTGTTGTACGATTTGGGAAACAAGGTAAACTAAGTCCTAGATATGTTGGACCGTTCGAGATAACTGAAAGAGTTGGACCGGTAGCTTACAGATTGGAACTGCCACAAGCTGTCAGCAGTATACACGACGTTTTTCATGTATCCAATCTAAAGAAGTTCATAGCAGAGGAGAATTTGATTATTCATTTAGAGGAACTACGTATCGATGGCAAACTTCATTTCATTGGGGAACCTTTTGAAATTTTGGGCCGTTATGTCAAACAGCTGAAGCAAAGCATAATTCCTATCATTAAAGTTCGGTGGAACGCGAGAAGAGGACCAGAGTTCACGTGGGAGCGTGAAGACCAGATGAGGCTGAAGTATCCACAACTGTTTCCCGAGGAAATTACTTCAGAGGACGATCACTAAAATTTCAAGACGAAATTTTTAATAACAGGTGGGTAATGTAATAACCCTGCTTTTTCCGTTACTTCCGTTAGTTTATTTAACGGCGATTATTTAACTTTTGTGCGTTTACGTGTAATAAATGCATATTTGATCTTTGGAGGGTTACAATAATTAATATGGGTTGATATTAATTCAAATAAATATTTCGGATAATGAAATACGATAAAAACGATACGATTTTAATAACTGCTTTTTGAGCAACGAAACGCTCGGGTTTATTTTAATAATTAATTTTATTAATTATTAACTTTTTAAAAATAATTAATTTATTGGGTTTTTAATAAATTAACGTTTGGTTGCATTTAACGATCGGTTTAGCGTTTCGGGCTTTTGGTACGATTAAACGACACTTGAAACGGACCACGAGTACAAGGAATTGCAAAACACCAGCCCGGGAGTACCCCATGGGCCATATTCGGCCGACCCCCCTCCCCTCTCCCTTTATTTTGTTAAATTTTGGCTTAGTGGAAGGACTTAAGTGTAATTAGTGGTATTTAGCCTAGGTATAAATTAACTAGTAACCTAATTTCTTTCCCAAAACCTAAAAACTCAGTCGATCTCTCCCTCCCTGGCCTCTCTCTGCGTCGACCATCACCACCATCACAACACCATTAAATTAACACTTCTAGATAAAACCTTCAACACGAAAGTTGCAATTCACATCGATAGCTACGCGTTGGTATAATTCTTTTCTTGATCTAAGGTATATTCACATGAACCCTAATCTTAAAAATCTGATTTTCAATAAAGTTTCATAGTTATGTTGTCAATTGCTCAAGTCTATACGCGTACGTGTTAATTGTTATCGTTATATTGATTGATTGATGAGTTAGGGTTTAAAAACGAATTTGTTTTTGCATGATCAGAAAAATTAAGTTTTTCAAATGTTAATTATTATGTTATATTCATATTCCTTGTGAAAAACTATTGAGTTTAGGCTTTGGATTCGCTTGATTTCGTTTCCGGATGATCAAGTTATGCTTAATTGAAATTAACGTTGTGTTTTTGTGATTGATCAGAAATATGGAATTGATAGACCAGGAATTAGCATGTGAGACTTATACTAATAGAAAGATAATTTAAAAACACTCAATTTAGACTAGGATATCATGTTGTTTGCTTATGTAAAACCCAAGATATGCTTGAATTAGTGTAAAGGTAGTTTTATACAGCACTTGCATGAAAATAACATTGTATGATAAAATGTGGTAACTTTTGTGATTAAAGCTTTGAATATTTTAAATTTACACAAAAATTACTTCATCTTTCATGTAGATATCATAGGCTAATTGTATCTAGATCTTCGGATAATCGCGTGCGAATGTGACTAACTAAACTAGAATCGAATTTGTAAATTGCTCTATGTTTTATACTCTGTGGATTGTGTTTATTGAATGAGAATGTAAGCTTCTGGAATATGAATTTAAACATGATATGTGACTTATTATTAGTTTATTTCAATCTCTGAAAACTTATTCATTGGGCACAATAGAGCCGTACTTTATGTGGATTCTGATTTGAGCTGAAAAACTGAACATCCAACTTGCATGAATAAACTATACAAATTGGCTAAATAAAATTTGCTAGCTTTTTTATATGTGTTACTTTGATTTGTCCTTTAACTATGGATACTGGTCTTGTATCAATTTCATGTTCCTAACTCCGGTTATAGCCAAAACGAAATCAGTGCGCGGTCAGAAGCTGACTGGGCAAACCCCAAATGTACCCCTTCTAGTTTCTGACTTTTAATTATCGTATGAGTCCCTGGCTAGACTTTTTGGAATCTATTTTAAGTGTATTTATGATCTGGAGTTTTTCATGTTTACATGAATTTTGTACTATGAGATATTATGCTAAGTATGCTACGTGTTCATGAACTTTGTGCACAACGATAAACTGAAATTGTGAAAATGATCATTCATGACCTGAAACATATTGTTTGACTCAGGTTTGACATGTTGACCAAAATTTGATATGAACCTACTGATTTTGACTTTAGTTGACCACATTGACCAAGTTTGACTTTCGGTTTGACTTCAGTTGACTTTGTTTGACTTGCATGATATAGTTGACTTTTACTTTGAAACGCGTCGAGTCGAGCAATAAGACAACTTATACTATGAAACCACCCTTATTTAAGATACATATATTGACCAACCTAAATACATATACTTAGGTTGCCTTACTCAGCTGTAAATCGTACAAGTTTTATCTGTCATCCAAGCTTATTCAAAGGTGAGTCTACAGTCCCGCTTTTTACATGTTTTCAGGGATGAGAATACACGCTGTTATACTTACTTTATCAATTGCTTTTGTATTGACACGAGTACTATGTATGCGTACTGAGTTTGTTCACAAAGCCTCTAGCTTGAATACTTTTAATATCATCGGTGTAAGCACAATTTAGATGGACGGATCCATTAGGTTGATAACCTTACCCACTATAAAAACTGTGGTGCATTTATTTTGAACATTAGATACACTCGAACAAGTGTATAGCAATTTAGGAGGTAAAGGCGGGTATAGTGGCTTCTATACTCGGGTCATTGCTAGTATTCAGGTGCTCAGATTATGCAAACGT
The DNA here is from genome assembly GCF_046630445.1 of Rutidosis leptorrhynchoides. Lineage (NCBI taxonomy): Eukaryota > Viridiplantae > Streptophyta > Magnoliopsida > Asterales > Asteraceae > Rutidosis > Rutidosis leptorrhynchoides. The sequence goes on along the minus strand of NC_092337.1, from coordinate 336,518,399 downwards.
TAAAATCTTGTGGTCAAGGAAACTAAACTATTTTTCTGATAACTGTTTTTCAGATACTGCTACATTACTTTAAACCTGTAGATTCACCAACATTATTGTTGACCTGTTTTTGCGTGTTTTTATTCTCAGGTCCTTAAGAGGTAGACTTCCGCTGTGTTTGCTGCATGTCTGGCCGTGGAGTCAGCATTTGATTTAATGAACATTATTTACTTTCGCATTTAAAACTTTTATAACTGTTTAAATACTGTTGGCTTGTGGTTACGATCACAACAGTGTTTCTATTTTGGGATTATTGACTTATGTTTTTGAAAGTCAACTTTTAATAAAATTAAATGTGATTGCTTTAAATGTCTCATATAGAGGGCGTAACTGTTAACTGTGAGACCTGGATTAACACGCCGTCAGATGGAAATTTGGCGGGGTGTTATAGTTCACATCACAACACATGCATCATGATGCTATCGGCTCCGTGGTTCACATCATAGCACACTCGCACACACTATGGCACTCCCGGATCCGTGGGTCATGCCATAGCATACAAATAAATATACTATATACATACATGCATAAATATCCCACTCACCTTAACTCCAAGGTGATGATTAGAATCCGCAAGCTTCAAGCAAAGTACCTAATACATCATGCATATAATCAATCACACAATCAAGTTGGTCAACTAACTCACTCACCACCCTAGTGTCATTTTGACCCATGGTGTAATTTCAACCCATTTGCACCCTTAACCCTAATATTAGGTCAAATCCACCAAAACTCTAACACTAGCCAAATATTGTCTTAACATTCTTTTCAACACAAGATTATTGCATTTTCACACTTATTAAACAACTTAGGTCATCCAAGACCCATTTGACCGATTTCAAGGTTAACACACCCATTTGGGTCATCAACATGCCTAAATTACATCCACTTACTAAATATCAAGGTGTGCTAGTGATTAACTAACTATTTAAGACTCATATCACCAATTATCACTTTAAAACCTTAAGTTAGTTCTTCTTGAGTCCCCATGACTCAATCTTACCCAAAAGCCCCCAAAAACACCAACAATGGGTTTTATGTTCATCACTAACCCAAAACACTAACCCTTAAACAAATTAAAATAAATAAATCAAGATTAGGACTTACCAACACACTCAAAACGTAGCTAGGGAATAGATGAACAACTTTAAAACTCGATCTTAGGCAAGATTCCTTCTTCTTCTTCCCCAAAGTGAGCTTTCTCTCACTAAAACTTTACTCTCTTTCTAAATTGAATGTGGAAGTGATAAGGTAGATTAAAATGGAGTTATGACACCCACCAAACTGATCTTGGGGCCTTAAACTCGTCCCACATATAAAACTACCAAAATAACCCTTTGAAATATTTAAAAGGACAAAGTGAGCTGTCAGCTGTGATAAGCGCGTCGCGCACTTCCTGTTTTGCTGATTCCAACTTCATTTATTTATATACAATATGTACAATTCGGATTCGGGTCTTACATGTGCAAGTTTGTCCATTGTATCGGTTTCTTTCATGGTTAGAAAGTGAGCAGTTTTGGTGAGACGGTCAACAATAATGTGATGACCTGAAAAATTTTGACTTATTTTTAATTCAAATCTCTGAATGATTTAATAATTATGGCACGATAAACAAAGTCTGTAATATTGAGTCTCAAAATTTTTGAACTATTTTCATACATTCATTACCTTTCGACTGTTTCCGACGATTCACGAACAATTAATTTAAATATATTAATAAATTATTAATTGTCGGAATTAAGTACGAAAAATAACATTAAGATATAATTAAAACTATTATTAAAAACATAGTTATATAGATATAATGTAATTTGAATTTAATTGTTAGATGATATTAACATGCTGATTATTCGATCATTATTTAAATAAGTTTAATTTGAACTTATGAGAATATAAAACTTAACGTTGGTCCATAATTAAGTTATGTATAGTTTAGGTTCGGCTCGAATAGAGTTTTTAACGAGCCAATTTCGAATAACTCATGAATAGCTTGGCTCATTTACAGCCCTATCCGTGTTTAAACTGTCGATATAAAATGACAAAAGTGTGGCAGTTGAATTCATTCCACGCGTTTTTAATTTAAAACTTATTATATTATTATATTGAATTATTAAATTATTTTATTAAATTATTAAATTATTATTATTACTTAAATTTAAATGTAATTATAAAGTAATAATAGTAGTAGTAGGTATTTTTAAGACACAATAATATGTGAACCATCCCCATCTCCTATTTTAGTGTGACTATTTCATCATTAGCTGATCACTCTTCTTATATTGCATATATAAATATAAATTGTATTGTTGTTGTTTATGAAACTAATGTTAAAATAATAGTACTTCGTATATAACTTTCGTTGTCCAAATATAATTGAATCTAATATCTAAATATCTAATATTCTAACATTGATAAATATTAAATTAAATATTAAATAACCAAAAGTAAGATTGTGTAAATCTTTGAGGATGTCATGTGTCTTTGTTTCTTCTGATTGTTTTTGCGTGTGAGATTTCAAACAAACAAGTCAAATATGTTTCAAAAATATCATCATTCAATCAAATTTGCCCATCCTTATATATATATATATATATATATATATATATATATATATATATATATATATATATATATATATATATATATATATATATATATATATATCACTCTATTATTAACTTCCATCTATACAACACTTACACTCACCCATGAAATCTCTAACATTCAACCACACCACAAAGACCTCATTTAGAAATACAAGGACGTTCATTTTGTTTCTATAAATCTTAGATCCCTTCAAGTTTTGGCGAAATTCAAAGGTACTAATTTTTAACTCAATTTGTATACACTTTATACCTTATTTACACTTAAACCATTTTGTGTTCATGCATATGATGGAAGCTAACCAAATTAATTTTTAAACTTACGATTATGCTTATGATATCATGAAGTTCTAAGACCAAAAATTTTCACTTTTATTAACAAATTTAAATCTAAAACTCATATACAATTGTGTCTTGCGATGTGATTAATTACATATATTTTCAACAAAATTTAAGAAACTAAAAAGAAAGTTGTATAAATAAAAAAAATTTGTACGTAGCCTTCAAAGTCGAAGAAGACGATTTCATCAAATAGATTTTTTTTAATTAAGATTTTTAGACCTTTAAGTATCTACAATGTCAGTATGTAAACCATCACATTTCTCAGAGTTTGTCTTGGCCATTGATCTAGGATATTACTCATTTCAGGTCGATCTCTCATTTATCCATTAGCTTTCATCACTCGTATCAAATGTGTTTCATTTGCTCCCTTTCTAATTTCTTTTGCAATATATATTTTTGGGCTGAGAATACATGCACTTTATTTTAAACGCAATGGATACAAGTACATACTAAATTCTACACTGAGTTTGAACCAAAAATCTCTTAGCTTTGGTAACTAGTAACTGCCAGTTATAAGAACTGGTATGCGCGAATAATTGTATATGGATCCATAGGGCTTTACATCCCCGTCCGTTCCAGGTATAGAGACCCTAGCCTGAACTATAAAGCGGACGTATGCTATTTGAGTTTAGTACACATTGGTTTGCGTGTATTGTACATGTTGGTTGTATGTATGTTAAAACATGGGTACTTATTATATATACGTTAAGTTTAGTTACCAGGGTACTGAATTTCGTAGAATATTTTGATAAACGTTTTGGATGAAATAACTAAAATCTTGTGATCCACCTTTATATACAGATTATGCGCAATATTAAAACTATGAACTCACCAACCTTGTGTTGACACTTTTAAGCATGTTTATTCTCAGGTTCCTAGAAGTCTTCCGCTGTTTGCTTATATGTTATACAAGCTATGTGCATGGAGTCATACATGCTTTATTCAAGAAAATTTTGTATTCACAAAATTATCACCATGTATCTTATTTTGACTGCACTATCAACGGATGTATTGTTAAAAACTATTATTTATGGTGATTGTCTATACGTAGAAATCATCAGATGTCGAAAACCATGGATATATATATATATATATATATATATATATATATATATATATATATATATATATATATATATATTCAATTGATAGTGTACCTTTTTAAAAGAATGCAATGTTTTCAAAACGTACCATATAGAGGTCAGTACCTCGCAATGAAATCGATGAATGATGTATTCTTCCAAATGGATTTGGACGGGTAATCACAGTTGGTATCAGAGCTTGAGGTCATAGAGAACCAGAATTTGCATTAGTGTGTTTAACTGGTAATTGTTAGGATGCATTAGTGAGTCTGGACTATGACCATATCTGTTTTTACCGATTCTTACTTATCATTTCTTGTCGGAAATTACATAAATGGAAGTATAGACAAATCATATCTCATCATATTTATCTCAGTAGACTTTGTCTGACACTTTTCTTAAATTTCCTCCGTAAATTATGGAATCTTTTTGCTATATATACGTATTCAAGGAGACGAAGATATCATTCAGTATTCAACACCCATCTCATATCAAAAACGTTTATCCGATCATATAATATGGATTTCTCGCTTAATTCCTCGAACTCCTCGAGTTCCAATGGCAGCGTAACTGAAATGAACCAACCAATTAGTCATCATCTTTTCTGGATGAATTGGGGGTGCGTTCCTAGTCGACTTAATTAATGGAGACAAGAAGAAGGTGATCCCTTCCACCTACCACATTGCCCCATTGGCGAAGAACCTGAAGCGCTTACCGACGAACCAGTCCGAAACACCATTTTCTCTCTTCTTTCCAGGATATCTCGCCATGATTATATAATATCTAGAATTCTAGATCTTATTCGTCCCCTTGTTCCAACCGCCAATCATCCTGGAGTAATGGAAGAAGTCAACGAGCTTCGTGCTCGAATAGTGGCTTTGGAATATGGTGCAAAATTTGAGAGCATCAGCAGCATCACCAACACCGACAGTGAAGCAACCCGCCCTAATCCATAAGGACGAATACAATAACATATGGTTACATTGCGAGGTATTTGACCTCTATATGATACATTTTACAAACATTGCATTTGTTTTAAAAAGACAAACTTTCATTACATCCAAAGATGGCATGCATGCATACCATTTCATAATATCCAAACTATAAATGACCTAATATGTCATTTACTTAATAATAATCTTTATTAAACTCAACGACTTAAATGCAACGTCCTTTGAAATATGCCATGAATGACTCCAAGTAATATCTTTAAAATGAGCAAATGCACAACAGAAGATTTTTTTCATACCTGAGAATAAACATGCTTTAAAGTGTCAACCAAAAGGTTGGTGAGTTCATTAGTTTATCGTAATCAATCATTTCCATAATCTTAATAGACCACGACATTTCATTTTCGTAATAATTCTACACTCGCAAGTGTATAAAAATAATTCATATGGATTGAACACCTGGTAACCGACATTAACATAATGCATATAGAATATCCCCAAAACAAAAATTCATCTGTATAATATAAACTCGAAGTACTAAAGCATACCATTTTCTAGTATGGGGGTGTTAGTGCCCGTAGATCTACCTTTAGGATTCGCGTCAATTAGGGTGTCTGTTCCCTAATTCTTTGGTTACCAAGCTAAAAGGGTGATATTCGATTTCGATAATCCAACCATAGAATGTAGTTTCGATTACTTGTGTCTATTTCGTAAAACATTTATAAAAGCAGCGCATGTATTCTCAGTCCCAAAAATATATATTGCAAAAGCATTTAAAAAGGGAGCAAATGAAACTCACGATACTTTATTTTGTAGTAAAAATATGCATACGACGATACTGAATAATGCAGGGTGGGCCTCTAATTCATGAACCTATATCATTTATATATATATATATATATATATATATATATATATATATATATTTTAATATATAATGGTAATGAAATTATTACATCTATTAATTATATAATATTCATATATTTAGTGTTATAGTTTATATAGAATTTGTACTACATTTTATCTATATATTATATCTTAAATTATATACTATATATATGTTTATTTTGTATATATATATATAGAAATATTTTTATATGTTTAATATATAATCATAGGTAATATAAATATATTTTATGTATAAAATCTTTATTTGTTATAATATAATAATAATAATAATGAAACTGATAATTTAAATAAAAATGGTAGTTTTCATAATTATTAGAATTTTCATAATAATGATACTTTAAATAAATATGATTGTAAATTAATATAACTAATAATAATAATAATAATAATAATAATAATAATAATAATAATAATAATAATAATAATAATAATAATAAAATGGCTACCTCAACGTAACAAGCTTTAAAAAGATAAATGCCCCGTTCCGGGCTCGAACCCGCGACCTCCCGCTAACCCAGAACATACCCGTACCAATGAACTGCAAGAAACTTTTCTGTTATAACTGGTTCGTCTATTTATTTAACTTATCCTACACTGTTTATCTCCTTCCTCAAAGCCTAGCATCACCATCATCATCAATTTCTAATCATAATCGTATCATCTAACATCACAGTCCATAATCATCATTATTTTCATTATCTCATTCCCTCGATTATTATTTTATGCATCCTCATCACTTCATTTCCATTATTATCATTCGCGTTTCATCACCAACTCGTTACCAATTATCAATCAATTCACGATCATCATCACTACATCATTGTTATTATCTAGTTATCATTAATTAACATTATCATCATCGAATCAGTTAAATGAGGCGTGTTATGTTATTTTCGAATAGGAACCAGAAGAATCAAGAAAAACAACGTTGGGCTTTGCAAGTTATGGCCCAATTTGTCTCACAAGTCCAACAGAAAAATTCAATCAACAAAATATAATTCGGCCCATGCTGTAAACGTCCAATTCAGCCTGATCCAAATATAATAACATGAGTTTTGGTCTGGTAATAGAGAAATTCAGCAGAAAAAGATTTACGCCGTATCATTTATTTATTTATTTATTATTCTCGGCTGTAAAAATCCTTTTTATATAAAGAGTGGATTAAGATTTGGCCCTACAAACCACCAAGAAAATAAAGTAGCAGCAATTTCACATAGTGGGTTCGGTTTTATAGCTGTCGATCCAAAAAGAAAAAGTAGCATTATATATGATTATATATAATGATTAAAGAAAAACAACTTGAGAAATAAAAACGAACGAGGGTTTCTAGTTTCCTGGTTTTGGGGTGTTCGTTCGAAAAAGAAAACAAGCAGCAGGAAATAAAGGTGTTCGATGGTTATTTGGTTTAAGATAGTGAAGTGGGCCTTCAAATCATGGTAGCAATTACATTTTGAAGGTTATGGTGATTTCAAATTAAAAAGGAAACAGAGAATCACAGCTGCAAGATTAAGGACCGAAACATGTGATAATGGTTGTCCTTGATTTATTGTAGTAGCGAGCAACAACAAAAAATGGGTTTAACAAATGTGATGTTCATACGGTGGTGTTTGGGGATGTTTATGGTGACAGTTTTACAGCCTAAAAGCTGCTGTAGCAGTAGCGGTGGTGGTTGCAAACCTGCAGTTGGGTGACGAGTTGTGATGAGCTGCAATAATATATGGATAGTAGCAGTAATATGCAGTTTTAGGTGGTGGGTTATGAAGGTGTTTAAGGAAAAATAGAAGTGATAACAGTGAACAAAAAGGGTGGCGTGTGGAAATGTTTGGGTGGTTAAATGGGTTTTTGATTATAGAGCATGAAACCGTGATCAAGTAAAGATTTCGTGGGTTTGTTGGTGTTGGTTATTGATATTGGTGAACTGTAGGTGGTGAGTGGTGGTTGGCCGATGGGGTATATATATATATATATGTATATATATATATGTATATATATATATGTATATATATACATATATATATATATACATATATATATATATATATACATATATATATACATATATATATATATATATATATATGTGTATATATATATATATATATATATATATATATATATATATATATATATATATATATATATATGTATATATATATATATATACATACATATATATATATATATATATACATATATATATATATATATACATATATATATATATGTATATATATATATACATATATTAGAATGAGGTTGGTGATGGTTATGAGTTTATAAAGGTGGTGATGTTAGATGAAGGTGAGGGTGGTGGTTTGATATCTTCCACTGAAAACAGAAAAACGCAGCGATTATGAGTTCATGCTGAAGAGTGTGATGGGTTTTACCATTTAGCAAAAAAAAAAAAAAAAAAAAAAAAAAATATATGGATGGTGGATCCAGATGTCTCTATTGCATAATGCTATATGTATATTATATAGGATTCTATAAGTTGATTGAAAAGAACCAAAAGTGCACAGTATGCCAATAGTTAAGCCATCGGTTTAATTGTCTGTACTTCATTTGTTTGTATAAGGAAAATGAATATAGTGGTAAACAAACAATCGTAAATATTATAATAATAATAATAATAATAATAATAATAATAATAATAATAATAATAATAATAATAATAATAATATCAATTGATAGACAAAAACGTGTGAATCGTAAATATAGCTGCCGACAGTTTTGGTTTTGATATTATACGGACTGGATTTTGTGCTCCATTGATAAACAGTGGCGAATAAAAGTATTCGGAAAAATCTCAAATTTTTACCTTAAGTATATTTATTTATTTTAGTCATTATTGTATAATTAAGGTCATTAATTTATTAAATAAAAATTACATCAACTGTCCCGCTTGATTCTGGGTAAAATATAAAAAGTGCTAAAATTAAATAACTAGGTCCTAAATACACTTTTAGTAAAGCTAAAATTTATAGAACTCATTTTCGGATCACCGTTTATTTTAAAATTACATATATTTGAATTTAACTTGCTTAATATCAATCGGAACATCAAACGAGTATTACAATCATTTAATATTTATTTTTAATATACTTTATTTATATATAGAGATATATTTTAAATAATAATTATTATAATATCCTATTTTTATTTTATTAATTTTTAATAACAACAACATATAATACTTCAAATTATATTTTGAATTATTATTTATAGATACATACACACATATCTATTTACAATTAATTGTTCGTGAATCGTCAAGAGCAGTCGAAGGGTAATTGATTACATGAATAAAATTCCAAAATTTTTGAGATTCAACATTACAGACTTTGCTTATCGTGTCGAAATTATATAAAGATTAAGTTTAAATTTGGTCAGAAATTTATGGGTCGTCACAGTACCTACCCGTTAAAGAAATTTCATCCCCGAAATTTGATCGAGGTCGCCATGGATAACAATAAGAATGTTTTCATGATGAATATGAGTTGATAAATAGTGTTTTATCATTATTGATTAATATAGATAAAACGATTCGATTATGTGATGCATACGAGTGAAGCTGTCACAAAATATTGAGATAGAGATCTAACTTTTGACGTAGTCACGGTGGATTTCCGAAATTTAAGGAGTTTAAAGAAAATCTTCATAATCTAAATAAGATTTGATTTTTTTTTAAATAAGGAAATTATGATCCTATTGTATGCGATAATCTGTCTCGATTGCTATGCCTGATATTTCGCTATAAATTAACCTTTTTCGTTTCATTATTTTCACAACTCCTTTCTTCCCTTCCTCGATTTTTATTCCAAAGATTGTGAAAATGCTTAATCCAATTCTAATCCTTGTTCTTATTCTGACTATCGCAATGATCGTTCTCCTTTTCCAATTCCCACCGGAAGAATCTGTTAACTTCTACTATTACCTTGGGGTTATAGTGTTTTTCATTCTCCCATGTCTTTATCTTGCTATTTGCATAGATATACACGGTTTGTAATTTCTTGTTGTTGTCAGACTTCATATCTTCTCTTATATTTCGGAGCTTCGTTCTTTTGTTTCTTCTACCCGACTTTGAGTAAATCAAGTAATGGTTCATAATTCGTAGGTATGAGATTTGAAATGAACATAGCTAACGTTCTAAGAGAGAAATTGTAATAGCACGATCTTGATTGGTTAAATTACCAGAATTCAATAGAAGAGGTAGAACTATCAGGAAGATATGTTCTCGATATGTTTATAGATTAGATAGAATGTAAGAGTCGTGTAACATGGCACATGATGATGTTATAGCCTGTGAATCATCATGTTTCATTAGAAACTCAGCATGACTCACTGTAATATAATCACGTTGATCAAGTGTCATTATATTATACTAACTCATGCTTCAGTTCCCAACACTACTTCAAAAGTATTCTTCTTTTAAACTCGAAGGTTTCAGAATTTAGAAACTAAAATAGTTTTTTTTATGATGTAATACAGATAACGCGAAGAGGTAAAAGATTTCAGATAAGAATAGTTACGGAGATATCTTCAGAAATATGGAGGATATTTATAATGAAAGATACGATGATATTTTAGAATTTCTAATATCAGAGGATGTTGAAGAATATTGTCCGCAAGGGTTTAGAGTCAGGAGTAAGGTATTTGTTAATGATTTCAGCAGACACTGAATCATTTGGATTCGTTGAAGGTAGATTTCTTCTTTGTGATTTGTCCACAGCTTCCTTCATACTTTTCTCAATCCATTTTCCAGTACCGAATTTTTCGTTTGAGCTTTCCCAATCTACTATTCTTTATTATCAAACTTCTGACCGTAATTGTTGTCTACCATCTTTATTACTTTATCAGTCTTTTTCAAACTTCATAGTACTGATTCGTAGACTCTGGTATTTTTCAGAAACTTCACATTCGAAATAGACATTATATGTATATATAATTGTCGTAGTAAAACCGCTGTGAGGTTCGAGATTGATGATTGATGGTTTCCAACAGTCGGTATGGCAATTATTGTTACAGGATGCAGATGAGTAGATGATAAGGTTTCAATGAGTACATATAATGATTTTTTTCGGAGAGACTTACGCCAAAGGGGTAATGAGTTGCTGGTACATGTGCTGATAATGTCGTGGAATATAAAAGGTTCTCCGGTAACAAAAGGGTAATTGTATATATCAGGGTTATAATAAGGTTACTCTGAATGAAAAATCGAAGTTGACTTGCTGGAGCTGTGACAGAATTTGCTACTTTGAAAAGGATTCACATGGTTATTTTTGCTAATAAATGCCAAAGGATTTGACGAAGATATGTGTTAAAATTTTACTTTGGTTTCGAGAGTTTCTCAGGTACATGACTGTGGGTAACATGTGGTTGGATCATCATTTCGATTGTTCATTACTTGAAGTGTCTTTAGGAATTTCGAAGGGTTTGAACATGGATTATAATCGTTAATATACATATGATGTTCTAACACAGTTTTGAAGTCAAAGTATAGCTTTGAAAGATGTAGAAATCTAAGAGTGATGTCTTCGGTTAGATCTTGGCTTAAATTTTAATGGGTTAAAATCAGAATATGTAATTGAATTTGATTGAGAATGGTTGTTTTAATTTCTATGAAAGAATGTATATTGTTGTGAAAGTAGTGAGTATAGTTGATGATTTGTTGAATCAGAATCGAAGAATGTAACATATTAATTGTGAATTTATATATCTCTCGGGTATTACCTACCCGTTAAAAAAAATTCACAATTAATATTTTGTACAAAAGAATTTTATTACAGTCTTTATGAAAATATATGTGTATATTTTCTTCAGATGTAACATAGATTTAATGAGTTAATATTAAATTAAACTCATTTGATTTACGGATGAAACTAGAATTGAATAATTCCTAAAACCTTTAGAAATTACGTAATCTTTGCTGAGTATTTCTTCCATTTGGATGATGTTGGTGGTCGTAGAATTATTGTGAACTTCGCAAGACACGAAAGATTATTTCTAGAAAGTTTCAAATATATCGAAAATGAAAGTTTGAAATCGAACATGTACTTGATTAATACACTTGGTTTATTATGAAATGGAATTCATTGAGTTGAAACAGAGATTGTAGTTAACGATGGTTAAGTCGCTGACGAAGGATGTACATCAAAGCATATCGATAATATGAATTAACCGACTAGTTAAGATTCACACGTAATAGTTTAGTACAGAAAGATTTATTATGGTTTCAAAATTTATATATATAAGATATATATATAAATCCTTCAGTGAGAATGAGTTAATACTTCATAACTAGTTGATACAAAATACTCGTTGTTGATTAATGATGATGTCTGCGGTGATTATGAAACTAGCAAAACTTGTGATATTATAGATGCTGTTGGTACTAACGGTGCTGGTGATTCTGACAGTACTGTTGATGCTGCCGGTAAAACAAGTCTTGCTTGCAAATCATGCACCATTCCAGTCAGGGTTTCACTTCATTATTTCTATTCTCCCACTCATCTGGTTTACAATTAGAACTAGAATAAATAATCTCTAAAACTTTTAGAAACTACATATTCTCTACAGAATATTCCCTCGATGAAGTTATGAATCAGTACTTCATCGTTTGTTGTTATTGGGATTCCTTAGTGTTTACGGTGCGTATGATGTTGATGCTCAAGATACAGATTGTGACGTTGAGGTGTGGGATGCGGATGTTGTTGTTGGTGGTAATGGTACGGTTGGCGTTGATGATGGTGGTACTGTTGATGCCGGTGATGCTGCTGGTGCTTGTAACCTTTGCACCATATTCTCCAAAGCCACTACCCGAGCGCGAAATTCATTGACTTCTTCTAATACATCGGGGTGATTGTCGGTTCGGACGAGCGGATAAATAAAATCTAGAATTTGATGTAGTATATAATCGTGACGAGATACTCTGGAAATGATAGAGAAAATGGTGTTTCGGATAGGTTCGCCGGTAAGTGCTTCAGGTTCTTTGCCAAGAGGGCAATGTGGTGGATGGAAGGGATCACCTTCTTCTTGTCTCCAATGATTGAGGAGACTACGAACCCATCCCCAATTCATCCAGAATAGATGATGGCTGATTGGTTGATCCATTACGGTCACACTACTTTCGGAGCTTGAGTGAGATTCTATTTCGGAATCCGAGTGACTTGAACTAATGACGAATTCCATTTCGTACGATTGAATAAAGGATTTTTCGATATGAAACGATTTTCCAGCTATCGGGTGGTATTCTAATTACATAGAATATCTGTATATATAGATCAAAAGATTTCATAGATTACGGAGGAATTTACGGAATATGTCAGGAAAAATTTATAGTAATAGATACGATAAGATATGATTTAGCAGATACGCTAAGATATGAATTTTGTCTATACACTATTCATGCAATCAATGCAGCAAGACGTGTCTAGACTAAGGATGATAAGCAGATAATTTCCTAAGGAAGATAAATAGGTAATTTTCGACACGAAATGATAAGCAAAACTTTTGACATGCAGACACGGTCGAAGTCCAGGCTCACTAATGCATCTTAACGACTTATCAGTTAGATACACTAATGCAGACCTGGATCGCTAAGACCACCGCTCTGATATCACATGAAGCGACCCGTCCTAATCCATAAGGACGAATACAATAACATATGGTTACATTGCGAGGTATTTGACCTCTATATGATACATTTTACAAACATTGCATTTGTTTTAAAAAGACAAACTTTCATTATATCGAAAGATGACAGGCATGCATACCATTTCATAATATCCAAACTATAAATGACCTAATCTGTCATTTACTTAATAATAATCTTTATTAAACTCAACGACTTGAATGCAACGTCTTTTGAAATATGCCATGAATGACTCCAAGTAATATGTTTAACATGAGCAAATGCACAACAGAAGATTTCTTTCATACCTGAGAATAAACATGCTTTAAAGTGTCAACCAAAAGGTTGGTGAGTTCATTAGTTTATCGTAATCAATCATTTCCATAACCTTAATAGACCACAAGATTTCATTTTCGTAATAATTCTACACTCGCAAGTGTATAAAAATCATTCATATGGATTGAACACCTGGTAACCGACATTAACATAATGCATATAGAATATCCTTAAAATAGAAATCAATCTGTATAATATAAACTCGAAGTACTAAAGCATACCATTTTCCAGTATGGGGGGTGTTAGTGCCCGTAGATCTACCTTTAGGATTCGCATCAATTAGGGTATCTGTTCCCTAATTCTTAGGTTACCAAGCTAAAAGGATGATATTCGATTTTGATAATCCAACCATAGAATGTAGTTTCGATTACTTGTGTCTATTTCGTAAAACATTTATAAAAGCAGCGCATGTATTCTCAGTCCCAAAAATATATATTGCAAAAGCATTTAAAAAGGGAGCAAATGAAACTCACGATACGATATTTTGTAGTAAAAATATGCATACGACGATACTGAACAATGCAGGGTTGGCCTCTGATTCACGAACCTATATCATTTATATATATATATATATATATATATATATATATATATATTTATATTTATATATTAACATATATAATGGTAATGAAATTATATCATCTATTAATTATATAATATTTATATATTTAGTGCTATAGTTTATATAGAATTTGTACTACATTTTATCTATATATTATATCTTAAATTATATACTATATATATGTTTATTTTGTATATATATATATATATATATATATATATATATATATATATATATATATATATATATATATATATAAAAAAATATGTTTATATGTTTAATATATAATCATAGGTAATATAAATATATTTTATGTATAAAATTTTATTTGTTATAATAATGTAATAATAATAATAATAATAATAATAATAATAATAATAATAATAATAATAATAATAATAATGAAACTGATAATTTAAATAAAAATGGTAGTTTTCATGATTATTAGAAATTTCATAATAATGATACTTTAAATAAATATGATTGTAAATTAATATAACTAATAATAATAATAATAATAATAATAATAATAATAATAATAATAATAATAATAATAATAATAATAATAATAATAATAATAATAATAATAATAATAATAATAATAATAAAATGGCTACCTCAATGTAACAAGCTTTAAAAAGATAAATGCCCCGGTCCGAGCTCGAACCCGCGACCTCCCGCTAACCCAGAATATACCCATACCAATGAACTGCTTGAAACTTTTCTATTATAACTGGTTCGTCTATTTATTTAACTTATCCTACACTGTTTATCTCCTTCCTCAAAGCCTAGCATCACCATCATCATCAATTTCTAATCATAATCGTATCATCTAACATCACAATCTATAATCATCATGATTTTCATTATCATCATCCCCTCGATTATTATTTTATGCATCCTCATCACTCCATTTCCATTATTATCATTCGCGTTTCATCACCAACTCGTTACCAATTATCAATCAATTCACGATCATCATCATTACATCATTGTTATTATCTAGTTATCATTAATTAACATTATCATCATCGAATCAGTTAAATGAGGCGTGTTATGTTGTTTCCGAATAGGAACCAGAAGAAGCAAGAAAAACAACGTTGGGCTTTGCAAGTTGTGGCCCAATTTGTCTCACAAGTCCAACAGAAAAATTCAATCAACAAAATATAATTCGGCCCATGCTGTAAACGTCCAATTTAGCCTAATCAAAATATAATAAGATGGGTTTTGGTCTGGTAATAGAGAACTTCAGCAGAAAAAGATTTACGCCGTATCATTTATTTATTTATTTATTATTCTCGGCTGTAAAAATCCTTTTTATATAAAGAGTGGATTAAGATTTGGCCCTACAAACCACCAATAAAATAAAGTAGCAGCAATTTCACATAGTGGGTTCGGTTTTATAGCTGTCGATCCAAAAAGAAAAAGTAGCATTATATATGATTATATATAATGATTAAAGAAAAACAACTTGAGAAATAAAAATGAACGAGGGTTTCTAGTTTCCTGGTTTTGGGGTGTTCGTTTGAAAAAGAAAACAAGTAGCAGGAAATAAAGGTGTTCGACGGTTATTTGGTTTAAGATAGTGAAGTGGGTCTTCAAATCATGGTAGTAATTACAGTTCGAAGGTTATGGTGATTTCAAATTAAAAAGGAAACAGAGAATCACAGCTGCAAGATTAAGGACCGAAACATGTGATAATGCTTGTCCTTGATTAATTGTAGCAGCGAGCAACAAAAAAAATGGGTTTAACAAATGTGATTGTCATACGGTGGTGTTTGGGGATGTTTATGGTGACGGGTTTACAGCCTAAAAGCTGCTGTAGCAGTAGCGGTGGTGGTTGCAAACCTGCAGCTGGGTGACGAGTTGTGATGAGCTGCAATAATAGATGGATAGTAGCAGTAATATGCAGTTTTAGGTGGTGGGTTATGAAGGTGTTTAAGGAAAAATAGAAGTGATAACAATGAACGAAAAGGGTGGCGTGTGGGGATGTTTGGGTGGTTAAATGGGTTTTCGATTATAGAGCATGAAACCGTGATCAAGTAAAGATTTCGTGGGTTTGTTGGTGTTGGTTATTGATATTGGTGAACCGTAGGTGGTGAGTGGTGTTTGGTCGATGGGGTGTTGTCGGGTTGAGGTTGGAGACATATACGTCTCGTACATGTATATATATATATATATATATATATATATATATATATATATATATATATATATATATTAGAATGAAGTTGGTGATGGTTATGAGTTACAAAGGTGGTGATGTTAGATGAAGGTGAGGGTGGTGGTTTGATATCTTCCACTGAAAACAGAAAAACACAGCGATTATGAGTTCATGCTGAAGAGTGTGATGGGTTTTACCATTTAGCAAAAAAAAAAAAAAAAAAAAAAAAAAAAAAAAAAAAATTATATGGATGGTGGATCCAGATGTCTCTATTGCATAATGCTATATGTATATTATATAGGATTCTATAAGTTGATTGAAAAGAACCAAAGTGCACAGTATGCCAATAGTTAAGCCATCGGTTTAATTGTCTATACTTCATTTGTTTGTATAAGGAAAATGAATATAGTAGTAAACAAACAATCGTAAATATTATAATAATAATAATAATAATAATAATAATAATAATAATAATAATAATAATAATAATAATAATAATAATAATAATATCAATTGAAGGACAAAAATGTGTGAATCGTAAATATAGCTGCCGAAAGTTTTGGTTTTAATATTATATGGACTGGATTTCGTGCTCCATTGATAAACAGTGGCGAATAAAAGTATTCGAAAAAATCTCAAATTTTTACCTTAAGTATATTTATTTATTTTAGCCATTATTGTATAATTAAGGTCATTAATTTATTAAATAAAAATTACATCAACTGTCTCGCTTGATTCTGGGTAAAATATAAAAAGTGCTAAAATTAAATAACTAGGTCCTAAATACACTTTTAGTAAACCTAAAATTTATAGAACTCATTTTCGGATCACCGTTTATTTTAAAATTACATAAATTTGAATTTAACTTGCTTAATATCAATCAGAACATCAAACGAGTATTACAATCATTTAATATTTATTTTTAATATACTTTATTTATATATAGAGATATATTTTAAATAATAATTATTATAATATCCTATTTTTATTTTATTAATTTTTAATAACAACAACATATAATACTTCAAATTATATTTCGAATTATTATTTATAGATACATGCACACATATCTATTTACAATTAATTGTTCGTGAATCGTCAAGAGCAGTCGAAGGGTAATTGATTACATGAATAAAATTCCAAAATTTTTGAGATTCAACATTACAGACTTTGCTTATCGTGTCGAAATTATATAAAGATTAAGTTTAAATTTGGTCGGAAAATTCTGGGTCGTCACAGACAGCACCACCAGTATCAGCAACATCAATACCACCCGTAGTACCATTAACATCACCAGCACAGCAAGCACTGTAAGCACTAGCAACATCACAAGATCCGCAAACTCCGAAATCACAGCAGACAGCAACACCACCGCCACCAAAGACGATTAGTAATAATGAGTTAAGATGTATTAACTCATTCTTCCCGAAGATTATTTATGTGTGTGTGTGTATATATATATATATATATATATATATATATATATATATATATATATATATATATATATATATATATATATATATATATATATATATATATATATGTGTGTGTGTGTGTGTGTGTGTGTGTGTGTGTGTGTAGTTTGAAACAATAGTGAATCTTTTCGTACTAAGCTATTACGTGTGAATTTTAACTGGTAGGTACTACTTGATTAATTCATATCACTAATATGCTATGATATACATCCTTCGTTAACGACTTAACAATCGTTAACTATAAACTTTGCTCCAACTCAATAGATTCCATTTCATAATACACCAAGTGTACTATTCAAATACATGTTTGATTTTACACTTTTATTTTTGATGTACTCGAAACTTTCTAGAAAACATCATTAGTGCCTTGCGAAGTTCACAAGAATTCCACGAGCAACAACATCCTTCACCGAGAAATGTCAATAAGAATAAATGAAGTATTGATTACCTTAGTAAAAAAAAAAAACTCCGCGAAGATTATGTAATCTCTAATGTTTTAGAGATTATTCATTTCTAGTTCCAGCCGAAAATCAATGAGTTTAATATTATATTAACTCATTAAATCTGTATTACATCTGAAGAAATATACATACATATATTTTCATAAAGACTGTAATAAAAATTCTTTTGTACAAAATGTTACTTGTGAAATCTTTAACAGGTAGGTAATACTCGAGAAAAATTTAAGTTCACAATTAATATATAACACTGTACATTCTTCAAATATTCAACAATTATTAACTATACCCACTACTTTCATAACGATATATATTTTTTCATAGAAATCTGAGCAACCGTTCTCATTCAAATCCAGTTACATATTCTGATTTTAACAGATCAGAATCCAAGTCAAGATATAACAGATATCATCACTCTTAGATTCCTACACCTTTCAAAACTATACTTTGACTCCAAAACTGTACTAGAACATCACATTTATTCATAAAACCCAGAAAAATATTCGTATAATTCAAAATTCTAAAACATCACATGTATACTGATGATTACAATCTGCGTTCAAACCCTTCATAATTCTTGAAAACCCCTCAATTAGAAAACAATCGAGCGGATGATCCAACCACACATTATCTACGAAAAGAAAGATTTATGCATATAGTCATGCACCTGGAAAACTCCCAAAACCTAAGTAAAAATTTAACATAAATCTGTGATCCATTGGCAATGTTATTACCGAAAATAACCTTGAAATCCCTTTTTTAAAGTATCCAATTTTATCACACTTCCAACCAGTCAACTTCAACTTTTTAGATTAGCCTTATTATAACCTTGATATATACATTTTTGTTACCGAGGAACCTTTTGTATTCCACCACATTAAAAGTAAATGTACCAGCAACTTCATTACTATTTGACTTAAGTGTCTCCGAAAAATCACTATATTTATTCATTGAAACCCTATCATGTACTCATCTACATCTTCTAACGATAATTGCCATACCAAATACCGGGAAGCATCAACCATCATTTTCAAATTTCACAGCATCAATATTTATATATATACATATAATGTCTATCTCTTGGACTTACGTACTTCAATTCTGAAATTCTGAATAAGCACCCTAATTTACGAATCATTTCTCAGAACTTTGAAAAATGCTGATGAAGCAGCAAAAACGGTAAACGACCTTAACAATCGAAAGTTTGATGATAAAGAATAACGTGTTGAAAAAGCTCAGATTTGGAACTGAAAAATGGATTGAGCAAACTATGAAGGAGACTGTTGACAAATCACAAAGACTAAACCTACCTTCAAAGAATCCAAATAATTCAGTATCTGCTGAAGTCATTAACGAATACCTTGCTCCTGACTCTAAACCTTTACGGACAAATCTTCTTTATCATCCTTCGATATTAGAAATTCTAAGATATCATAGTACCTTTCATCATAAATATCTTCGATATTTCTGAAGATATCTTCATAACTATTATTATTCGAAATTATTTATCTCTTCGTGCTACCTGCATTACGTCATAAAGGGAACTGTTTTAGTTTCTAAATCTATGAAAAATTTGAAATTGAAAATATGAATGTTTTTGAAGTAGTGTTGGGAATTGAAGCATGAGTTAGTATAATATAATGACACTTGATCAACGTGATTATATTATAGTAAGTCATGATGAGTTTCTAATGGAACATGATGATTCACAGATCATACAGTCATCATGTACCATGTTACATAACTCTTTCATTCTAATTAACCTCTGAACATATCAAGAAAATATATTCTTGATAGTTCTATCCTCAGTGATACTGGTAATTTAACAAACCAAATCATGTATTACCTTTCCTTTCTGCTTATAATCTTAGTTATGTTCTTTC
Organism: Rutidosis leptorrhynchoides; assembly: GCF_046630445.1. NCBI lineage: Eukaryota > Viridiplantae > Streptophyta > Magnoliopsida > Asterales > Asteraceae > Rutidosis > Rutidosis leptorrhynchoides. Next base: position 336,497,963 of record NC_092337.1, on the reverse strand, counting down.
GAACTTCATACCTACAAACCGAGACGTCTTGATCGCTTTATTTAAAGTCAGGAAGAAGAAACAAAAGCATGGAACTCTGAAATATAAGGAAAAATATAAAGCCCAATAACAACACAGAAATTACAAACCGTATATATCTATGCGAATAGCAAGATAAAGACACGGGAGAATTAGAAATACTATAACCCCAAGGTAATAGTAGAAGTGAATAAATTTCTCCGGTGGTAAATGGAAAAGAAGAATGACAGATGCGATAATTAGGAAAATATCAAGAATCAGAACTGGATTGAGCATTTTTCACAATCTTTGGAAGTATGAATTGAAGAAGAAAGTAAAGAAGTGGTGAAAATAATGGAACGGAAGAGGTTAATTTATAGCAAAATATCAGACAAATCAATCGAGACAGATGATCGTATTTAATCAAATAGGATCATAATTTCCTTAATTACCGAAGAATCAAATCTTATATAGATTATGAAGATATTCTTTAACTTCCTTAAATCTCGGAAATCAACCGTGACTACGTCAAGGTTTAAGATGAATCTTTGATTTCATCATTTCACTCTTTTGCTATAGCTCCTCTAATACACTTCGAGTAATCAAATTGTTTTATCAATATTACTCAATGGTGATAAAACTCTAAATTTTAACTTATATTCTTCATAAAAATATTCTTGTTGTCAACCATGACGACCCCAGTCAAATTTCGGGGCGAAATTTCTTTAACGGGTAGGTACTGTGATGACCCGGAAAATTTCGACTTATTTTTAATTCAAATCTCTGAATGATTTAATAATTATGACACGATAAGCAAAGTCTGTAATATTGAGTCTCAAAATTTTTGAACTATTTTCATACATTCATTACCTTTCGACTGTTCCCGACGATTCACGAACAATTAATTTAAATATATTAATAAATTATTAATTGTCGGAATTAAGTACGAAAAATAACATTAATATATAATTAAAACTATTATTAAAAACATAGGTATATAGATATAATGTAATTTGAATTTAATTGTTAGATGATATTAACATGCTGATTATTCGATCATCATTTAAATAAGTTTAATTTGAACTTATGAGAATATAAAAATTAACGTTGGTCCATAATTAAGTTATGTAAAGTTTAGGTTCGGCTCGAATCGAGTTTTTAACGAGCCAATTTCGAATAGCTCACGAATAGCTTGGCTCATTTACAGCCCTATCCGTGATTAAACTGTCGGTATAAAATGACAAAAGTGTGGCAGTTGAATTCATTCCACGCGTTTTTAATTTAAAACTTATTATATAATTATATTGAATTATTATATTATTTTATTAAATTATTAAATTATTATTATTACTTAAATTTAAAATGTAATTATAAAGTAATAATAGAAGTAGTAGGTATTTTTAAGACACAATAATATGTGAACCATCCCCATCTCCTATTTTAGTGTGACTCTTTCATCATTAGCTGATCACTCTTCTTATATTGCATATATAAATATAAATTGTATTGTGGTTGTTTATGAAACTAATGTTAAAATAATAGTACTTCGCATATAACTTTCGTTGTCCAAATATAATTGAATCTAATATCTAAATATCTAATATTCTAACATTGATAAATATTAAATTAAATATTAAATTAAATATTAAATAACCAAAAGTAAGATTGTGTAAATCTTTGAGGATGTCATGTGTCTTTGTTTCTTCTGATTGTTTTTGCGTGTGAGATTTCAAGCAAACAAGTCAAATATGTTTCAAAAATATCATCATTCAATCAAATTTGCCCATCCTTATATATATATATATATATATATATATATATATATATATATATCACTCTATTATTAACTTCCATCTTTACAACACTTACACTCACCCATGAAATCTCTAACATTCAACCACACCACAAAGACTTCATTTAGAAATACAAGGACGTTCATTTTGTTTCTATAAATCTTAGATGCCTTCAAGTTTTGGCGAAATTCAAAGGTACTAATTTTTAACTCAATTTGTATACACTTTATACCTTATTTACACTTAAACCATTTTGTGTTCATGTATATGATGGAAGCTAACCAAATTAATTTTTAAACTTACGATTATGCTTATGATATCATGAAGTTCTAAGACCAAAAATTTTCACTTTTATTAAGAAATTTAAATCTAAAACTCATATACAATTGTGTCTTGCGATGTGAATAAATACATATATTTTCAACAAAATTTAAGAAACTAAAAAGAAAGTTGTATAAATAAAAAAAATTTGTACGTAGCCTACAAAGTCGAAGAAGACGATTTCATCAAATAGATTTTTTTTTTAATTAAGATTTTTAGACCTTTAAGTATCTACAATGTCAGTATGTAAACCATCACATTTCTCAGAGTTTGTCTTGGCCATTGATCTAGGATATTACTCATTTCGGGTCGATCTCTCATTTATCCATTAGTTTTCATCACTCGTATCAAGTGAGTTTCATTTGCTCCCTTTCTAATTGCTTTTGCAATATATATTTTTGGGCTGAGAATACATGCACTTTATTTTAAACGCAGTGGATACAAGTACATACTAAATTCTACACTGAGTTTGAACCGAAAATCCCTTAGCTTTGGTAACTAGTAACTGCCAGTTATAAGAACTGGTATGCGCGAATAGTTGTATATGGATCCATAGGGCTTGACATCCCCGTCCGTTCCAGGTATAGAGACCCTAGCCTGAACTATAAAGCGGACGTATGCTATTTGAGTTTAGTACACGTTGGTTTGCGTGTATTGTACATGTTGGTTGCATGTATGTTAAAACAGGGGTACTTATTATATATACGTTAAGTTTAGTTACCAGAGTGCTCAATTTCGTAGAATATTTTGATAAACATTTTGGATGAAACAACTGAAATCTTGTGATCCACCTTTATATACATATTATGCGCAATATTAAAACTATGAACTCACCAAACTTGTGTTGACACTTTTAAGCATGTTTATTCTCAGGTTCCTAGAAGTCTTCCGCTGTTTGCTTATATGTTATACAAGCTATGTGCATGGAGTCATACATGCTTTATTCGAGAAAACTTTGCATTCACAAAATCATCACCATGTATCTTATTTTGACTGCACTGTCAACGTATGTATTGTTAAAAACTATTATTTATGGTGATTGTCTATACGTAGAAATCATCAGATGTCGAAAACCTTAGATATATATATTCAATTAATGGTGTACCTTTTCAAAAGAATGAAATGTTTTCAAAACGTACCATATAGAGATCAGTACCTCGCAATGAAATCGATGAATGATGTATTCGTCCAAATAGATTTGGACGGGTCATTACAAATAACCCAGATAGTGTCATAACTGCCTACTGTTTTTGGTAGCTTCGTAATGAAATCCATTGTTATTCCTTCCCATTTCCATTGTGGGATTTCGGGTTGTTAAAGTAACCCAGATGGCCTTTGGTGTTCGGCTTTGACCTTAGAACAAGTCAGACACTTCCCAACATAAGTAGCAATGTCCTTTTTAAGGTTCGGCCACCAATATTGTTCCTTGAGATCGTGGTACATCTTACCAGCTCCAGGATGAATCGAATACCGTGACTTATGGGTCTCGGCTAGAATAAGGCCTCGTAAATCCCTAAATTCTTCCGGTGAAATATCGGAGTCCGGTCTATTTAACCTCGAATCGAGAGACGGGAATGTTCAAGCGTTCTTGAGCAATATTCTCCTCAGTCTCCAATTTCTTCACATGTGCCAAAATAGCAAAATGACCTTTTATGCCTTCATGCAACTAATAAGGTTCACCTTCGGGCTACTTCTCTCCCCGTAAACTATTAATGGCTCATCATTCTCGCGAGGTATACGAATAATCTTCTCACTATAAATAACTTTCGCTTTCATCCTTGAAAGCCAATCCATTCCAACTATTACATCAAAGCTTCCTAACTTGATGAGTATTAGGTTAATCCTAAAGTCCATTCCAACTATTACATCGAGCTTCTCAAATCTATAGGTGTTAGGTTAATCTTAAGGTTCATTCCAACCAAATCTTATTATACTACCGTGAAAAATTCTATCAGTCTTCTCAAATAACATCTGGTTGTGCGTAGGTAACTAATCCTTTCCACTACTACTTTAAAACTTCCAAGTTTTGTTGACATGAGGTCATCTCCAAATGACCCTCCTGTTAATTTTAAGGTACTACCTTAAATTATTCCTCTATCTCTGCCAGCTTACCATTAGCTTGTCCGATAGAGTACTTAACTCTCATGGTTGTTAATAGCTTATTAGTATGACACTAGGGTTCTTAGATATAAGGTTTCTATCGCTCTAGTATTAAACAACTTCGAGACAATAAAACGTTGTGACGAAACTGTGACAACCCGGAAATTTCCAACCAAATTTAAACTTTAATCTTTATATGTTTCCGACACAATAAGCAATATTTGTTAAGTTAAATTTCAAGAATTTTAAACTATGTTCATACATTCATTCAACCTCGACCAAGTTCCAACGATTAACGAACCATTAAACGAATATGATTATATATGTATATGTGTATATATATTATAACTTGAAACGTAAACGAAATATTAGATTAAATACTTTATATGATTGTATCTGTTTCAAAATGTTTATCAATGGAATTAGAAGATAAGATCAACTGATTGAATTATCAGATATATTAAATTATGATTACAAGTCTCTGTTGAAAGGCCCACGTTGATTTGAGAAATCTTTCCATTTTAACAATATTCGGAAAATGGTAAAGTAATTTATAAATAATAACAAATTGTCAATCATTGAGAACTAGACAAAGGATAGTGGAAGATTGAATCTCATAAAGACTCGATTGATCTATTTAGTTTCAAACGTACAAAAACGTTTTCAGTTTAAAAAGAACTTTATTATTAAAACGTATATAACTTTTATAAATATCTAGAACCACTTTTGACAACTCATTACTTAACTAGTATGATAAAGATAACGATATTTATATTTTATTTTATTAAATATATATAACAATTTAAATTAATATTATATATATTTATACGCGTATAATACGTACATAGTTTTATACTTTTACTATACTTAAACTTTACCTTTACTTTATTTTTACTTTACTTTAACTTTAATAATTCACTTTAATAATTTATACTTTAATAATTCACTTTAATAATTCATACTTTAATAATTCACTTTAATAATTCATACTTTAATAATTCACTTTAATAATTCATACTTTAATAATTTATTTTAATAATTCAAAAATTTATTATAAATAGAATTCAATAGGTTTCATTATTTCATAGAAACTTGAAAATATTTTTCTCTAAACTCTCTCAATCGATTTACATATATATATTTACTCCGTATTATTTCAAGATATTATTAGTATACATAAAATATTACGACGGAATGTTGCCCGAGTGATTTCGAAATTGTTTTTCGAGTAGGATAGGATTAAGGAAATTATAGGTTATAGCTATGGAGGTGATTGAGTATGGTTCATGGGTATGCTCGTGAGGTCAATATAGTGTTTATCATTTCCGTTGCGTCTACGTACCTTTCCTGCAATATTGAATCTCAATATTGATACGTGAGTACTCATAATTTAACTTTTACATACTAATAGTGTATCCCTGACTAGTGCTCGAGTATTTAGGATTATGCATGCTTGTACTTTTGATATTGCCCTTAGACAGGTTAGGTTGAATCTTGAATTAGTTACACTTGCGGTTGAGATAAGGTATAAGATATGCATGTCCTTGGAAAGCTAGCGAAAAATTAAGAACTTTTCCTTTAGATATCGAATGGTTTCGATGAACGGATTAGAAGTTATAATCAATTGAATTTTCGATATTTTTATTAAAAATGATTATTATTATCGTCATTTTTATCGTCGTTCTAGTTTTATCTTATTATTATCATTATTATTATCTTTATCAATAAAAGGGATTTATCATTAAAAATTGTTTTTTTTATTACTATCGTTATTATCGTTAAAGTTATAATTAGTATTATTATTATTATTATCCAATTATCATTATTATTATTATTATTATTATTATTATTATTATTATTATTATTATTATTATTATTATTATTATTAGTATTAGTATTATTATTATCATTATTAATATATATATATATATATATATATATATATATATATATCATTATTTAAAAATGGTTATTGTTATTGTTATTGTTATTATTATTATTACTATATTATCATTAAGATAATTATTAGTATTATCGTTAATAATATTATAGTAACTATCATTATTAATATTAGTGTAATTAAAACAAATAATTGTAACACCTAAATGTTTTGATTACTATTATTATCATTATTATGAACACGATATAAAAGACGATTAAAAGCTATTAAATGAAACGATTAGGAAATAATGAGTAAGAGTATCATGATGAAATTAAAATATTATAAGATATTAATTTAGATAAAATTATCGTTCTTATTATTTTTATCATTACTATTATTATTAAAAGTATCGTTAGTATTAAAACTATCATTTTAACAAAAATTATCATTTTAATAGAAATGTCAATTGTTACTATAAAATATCATTATTATTATTATTTTAAAGATAATATTAAAAATTATCGTAAATATTAAAGTTATCATAATTAGAATTATCGTTTTATCATAATGTCATCTTAGTAATTATAAATATTGATATTTTTATAATAATAATTATTATTACAAAATAATACAACTTTTACTTACTATCATTATAGATATTATTTTATAAAATAAATATGTGATACAAACATATTTTACTACGTGTAATAACTTACTTTAATAATACCTATCATATTATCTTTATGATATTAAATGAACCCTATAAATTTTATTACTTAATATATATAAAAGTATATTTTATTATATAAATTTAATATAAAATTTTATTTATTAATAAATAAATTATATTATTTACTCTAATAAATCTTTTTAAAATATTTAAAAATATAAAACGACGATATTTAAACTATATATTAATCATGTATAGATTTTTAGAAATTATTTTGAGTCAAATTTACTTTTGTTGACTTTTGCATATTAGTCTCGAGCATTAGGATTGTGGTACACTATGACTTGACCTAATTTTTTAGACAAATATTGACCAACATATAAATATATATAATTAATTTAGGTTCATGAATCCGAGGCCAACCTTGCACTTGTTCAATGACGTTATATGTATTTTTACTACGAAATACAGTATGGTGAGTTTCATTTGCCTTTTTACCCTTTATATTTTTGGGCTGAGAATACATGCGCAACTTTTATAAATGTTTTACGAAATAGACACAAGTACGTGAAACTACATTCTATGGTTGAATTATCAAAATTGAATATGCCCCTTTTTATTAAGTCTGGTAATCTAAGAATTAGGGAACAGACACCCTAATTGACGCGAATCCTAAAGATAGATCTATTGGGCCTAACAAACCCCATCCAAAGTACCGATGCTTTAGTACTTCGAAATTTATATCATGTCCGAAGGAGGATCCTGGAATGATAGGGGATATTCTTATATGTATCTAGTTAATGTCGGTTACCAGGTGTTCACCATATGAATGATTATTTTTGTCTCTATGCATGGGACATATATTTATGAGAACTGAAAATGAAATTCTTGTGGTCTATTAAAATGATGGAAATAAATGATTATGATAAACTAATGAACTCACCAACCTTTTGGTTGACACTTTAAAGCATGTTTATTCTCAGGTGTTAAAGAAATCTTCCGCTGTGCATTTGCTCATTTTAAAGATATTACTTGGAGTCTTTCATAGCATATTTTGAAGAACGTTGCATTCGAGTCATTGAGTTCATCAAAGATTATTATTAAATCAATTTATAGTTGGATAGTGGATATTATGAAATGGTATGCATGCCTGTCAATTTTCGATGTAAAGAAAGTTTGTCTTTTAAAAACGAATGCAATGTTTGTAAAATTTATCATATAGAGGTCAAATACCTCGCAATGTAATCAACTATTGTGAATCGTTTATAATGTATATGAACGGGTCCTTTCAGAAACATACCCTAACTAAAATCAGGATCCATGCGAGTCTCCATGGCTGAGATAACGATTGCTCTACCGCAAGTAAGTCCAAAGTTTTTCCTATTTGATAACTTTTTCCTTAAGTGTCCAGGGTGTCTATATCTATAATAAATTTTTGGGTTATCAATTCTGCAATCAAGGCCCTTCTTGTACAGTATCTGGGCTACTTGATTATTCTTTTCCTACCTCTAACAGACCATAATGTGTATACTCAAGTGGTTCCTACCAAAATTTTCTTTGAATCACTTCATATTCCTTATGTAGTAACATTGGAACTTCTGCATGATTTACTTCAATATAACCACACTGGCCTGGCGTCATTATATTGTACTAAATCGTACGTTCATTCCAATATCACTCCATATGGTCAATGTAACGTGATCACTTCAAGTTCTACTCAATTTCATCTAACGGTGCTCTATCTATGCTATCTCAAAACAAAATCTACATAATTTATCTCACGGCTTCTCGGTGTGGGTGTGTAGGTTTTGTAGGTCATGCATCAATGCCTAAATGTCCCGAAATTTTCTTCAAAATGTTCGGGTTCAGGTAATGTCGTTAGGTTCCTTTCTAGAAATTCAATCTGGGTCTCGTGTCGAGTTGTACATGTAGAAAGTAGTAATACGATATGTCTTGAGGCGACTCCCAAGTCTTTGGGTATGTTTGAGCATCAGTGGAAGACACTCTAACCTTGTGAAAGGAGATGCCTTCCCGACTTCTCCAATGCCTAAGAGTGTTAGGGACCTAAGTCCAGAAGTGTCGTTAGATCGTCGAGTAGTGGTGAAGAATGAAAGAGATAAGTGACGGTCATGAAAGCGTACGGGATACGGGTCAACTTGCAGAAACTGAACAACCTTTTAATGTTCATACGTTGTACGTGGATAATTAGAGTGAGCTCGGGGGGTGGGGCGAGGTGCGGTTACTCCGACAAGTCCTCACATATCTCCTCCTCCGAGGATCAACTTTAGTGGGTGTGTAATTCAAGGGGTACTCTTCCTAGATTGCGTGAAGTAATGTTTCGATCTTTGATATGGTGGAACGGTAGTAACAGGTGGATTACATTACTAGTTCTTAGGGTTAGACGAGTGGGAAAAGGGTTCAGAAAAACATCTGAACTAGGAAAGATAAATTTTCCAAGTCAGTACAGCGAATAGCAGACATATAGCAAGAAACAGCATCAACAATAACCTAGGTAGTCTATTGCAGTACACAAAACTGTAGTGGATAGTAGTGTCATGCAGTAGTATCAGATAACCAGTAGCATGTAGTAGTAATAAGCAGTAACATGCAGTAATATCTAACAGTAGCATGCAGCAGTTTCGCAGCAACAAGTAAACGAGCAAGTTGTAGATTAGTCCTATTAGTGAATCCTACTCGACTCGGTCAAGACTCACTAATGCAACCTAATTCCCTACAACCAATGCTCTGATACCAAATGTGACACCCCGTACAAAATCAACGTGTACGGATCATCAATAACAGGATCATTACACGGTTACAACACTATATGTTGTTTTAAAACAAGTTTTGCATTCATGAAAAGATAATGTTTTTACCAACGTCAAATGTTTTACAAAAGATAACGTGCTTCTATGAATAGAGAGCATTAACATAAGTACGTGACACAAAGGTCATTACAAAACCATAGCTCGTAAATAACATAAGTTGTGAATGCAAAATAAAAGTTCCATGATTGAGACATCTCTAAACAATGTAGCATAAGTCTAACACAGCGAGTCTATAACAGCGGAAGCAAATCGTCTAAGCACATGAGAAATAACATGCTTAAAAAGTCAACACGAATGTTGGTGAGCTATAGTTTGATTGTAAACAACAATGTAATGTGGACCACGAGATTTCTTATTCAAAACAGTATTTCAAATCTGTATGATAAAGTATATGCTTATCCGTGGGTACTCGGTAACTAACTTAACGTAAAAAAATATATCACCCCCTAAAAGTACACTTGGCGAGTGCGTAAGTTTACGAAGTATTAAACACCCATTAAATGCTAGCGCGACTAGCCCAAGTGGGGATGTTCAAACCCTATGGATCCATATCTAAGATTCGCGTCTATCGGTTCAAAAACCAATAGTTAAACGTTACCGAACTAAGGGGAATATTTGTGCCGTTATATCACCCCACACATATATAAGTTTAAGTACTCGAGTCTAGTATGTAAAATATAAAAAGCGCATGTATTCTCAGTCTCAAAAATAGTTAAAGTAAATAGGGAGCTATAACTCACAGTGAATGTGCGGTAAAATCGATACGAAAATGTAAGCAAGTAGTAAGTCGGTCCAAACAAGTAAGTTGGTCAATCCAAAATGTCCTCAACCTAAGTCAACGGTTACTAAGTCAGTAAATCGTCCCCAAAAGTTTAAAAGTAAATAAGTTAAGTCTTAAGTATCATCATCATCATACGTAAAGGATAAGGTAAGTTTTCAACAAGAATAGAGATCGAAACAAAGGGCTGATTTCGAACAGCTGCTACGACCTCTATACAAACTGAAAAGATGTGTGGTCAGTGGCCAAGGCTCCGTATGTGAGTCCTCTTACTGTTGTCCAATTTTCAGATCCTAACTCGATGTCGTTTGACCGTGGCGACGGTTCAAGCGAGAGTAGGTAAGAATTTTCAGCACGTCGTTACAAAGGCGTAGTGATTTTCGGAAGGCTATAAATCCTAAACCGTATATCGGATTTAGGCGGGTCTTAAACGAAAAGTCATCTAATCGAACCGAGCTATCTGAAAATCAACTTTCCAGGAGTCTGATCAGACCCTGATAAATAGAAAACAAGTGCTCCAGTGGGCTTCTTGGTGCTTGATGCTCATCACGGTTCTCATCCTTGATGCGTGTAAGCTTCAAGTGTACAACTCTTTGATGTTTTAGCATCACTTTGACCAAGTTTCAACCATAAACACACCATGTCAAGACTAAGGAGAAATACAACTCACTTAAGAGTTTTAGATGGATGATGAACCAAGGTTACATCATGTTCTTAGTCTCAACACAAATACAAGTTTTAAAATTTAAAGCTACAAACTTTGATTCAATCAAACAAGAAAGACCTTTAGTTGCATAAATTAGATCAAACAAAGTAATGAAACCCTAAGCTAGAAACCCTAAATTAGATCAAACAAAGTAATGAAACCCTAAGCTTGGATCCCTTAACAATAATTATGAGATTCAAAGCTAGAAAGCTTGAATCTTTTATGTCCTTGTAGATCTTTAAAGTAAAAAGCTAGATCTTCAAGTTTCATGAAGATCATAAACACAAGTTTTGATCTTTTAACAAAAATAGAGTGATCTTAAGCTACAAAACTTAGATCCAACAAAGTAATGAAGATCCAAAGCTAGAAATCTTGAATCTTTTATGTTCTTGAAGGTCTTTAAAGCAAAAAGCTAGATCTTCAAGTTTCATGAAGATCATAAACACAAGTTTTAATCTTTTAACAAAAACAAAGTGATCTTAAGCTATAAAGCTTAGATCCAAAAAAGTAATGAAGATCCAAAGCTAGAAAGCTTGAATCTTTTATGTTCTTGAAGGATTCAAATCAAAGTTTAAATCTACAAGATATAACAAGATCAAAAAGCTAAAAAGCTTGATCTCATGATGATGATGATGTCGTGATTAAGAAAAAAAAGAGAAGAAGAAAAAAATTTAAGAACTTATAATTTTAGTGTGAGAAAGACTAGAGAGAAAATTAGAGAGCAAGTGTGTGTAAAAATGAGAATGACATGAAGTGTGAAATGAAGAATGAGGCTTGATATTTATAGTGGTGGAGGTGGTGGTGGGTGTCTCCAAACCGTAGGCATCATGGGGGATAAGGGGGGGATAACATTTTGCTTTTGCATGGTGGTGGTACAAAGGTGGTGCTTGTTGTTGGGATCCCATGCAACATGTGTAGTAATGGCTAACAAAAATGCTAGTATGTTGGCTCATCTTAATGTGTTTTTGTCCTACATCTTAATGGATCATAAATCCATTAATGTTGGGCTAATTTAATGGTCCATTAACTAGAGTAGGGTGGGTCTAAGTCCATGAAGGTAAAAATTCCAATAAGACTAACTAGTGTGCATTAGTAAATTACTAAGCGTAATTAAGCAACCAATAAGTTAAGTAATTGTCATTAGAAAATAATAATTAGTTTTACGTAGTCATAATATTTCAATTATGATAAAAGTTTAAAGTGTACAAAGTATATAGCTCGTTCTAAACGTCAAGTGACACTAATGGTCATAAAAGCATTCGAGGATCAAGTTAAGTGATTAAACACTTAATAGCACGTTTTAAGACATTAACGAAAGTAATTATCATGAAGTAAGATCCCAGAGCATAAACTAGCTCAGTACGCACATATACGCAGATTCATGAAAGTATAGAGCACAAAAATATAAGTCAAAAAAGTCGGGTCGTTACAGCGTTCAATAATATCTTTGGCATAAGTCGTTTGCTGAAGAAAAAGGCTGCTTGGAAGGCGTGTAACAGCAATACCCAAAAAATAACTTAACGGCCCAAGATCTTTCATTGCAAATTCATGGGCCAAGATACGGATGATAGATGTCCTTAAAGAGTCATTGGACATGGTGAGGATGATATCATTGACATACAAAAGAAGATATGCCGTTTCATTGCCTTTGCGATATATAAAAAGAGAATTATCGCATTTACTGTTGACAAATCCAACTTTAGTAACAAATTCCGCAAACCGTTGATACCAAGCCCGTGGTGCTTGCTTAAGACCATAAAGTGACTTTTGAAGAAGACATATGTGATCGGGAAATTGTTGATTGTGAAACCCTAATGGTTGATGCATATACACAGTTTCGTGTAGAGTGCCATGTAAGAAAGCGTTCTTTACGTCAAGTTGATGAATCGACCATGATTGTGAGACTGCAAGGCTAAGTACAATGCGGATCGTAGTAGGTTTCACAACTGGGCTAAAAGTCTCGTAGCAATCCACTCCAACCTGTTGAGACTTGCCATCACAAACCAAACGAGCCTTATAGCTCTCGAAAGAACCGTCAGATTTCATTTTATGCTTAAAAACCCACATAGACCGTATAATGTTCATGTTATCAACTCGTGGAACCAAAACCCATGTCTTATTATCCATTAGAGCATTAAACTCATCAGTCATAGCCATTTTCCAATTATTGTCAAGTAACGCATCCTTAGGGTTGCAAGGAATTGGAGAGAGATTGGTAGATACAGAGAGATTAAAGGGAATTTTGGGTTTAAATATACCCGACATGCTTCGTGTATGGACAGTTCGAGGTGGGTCGTTTTGGTTCGAAGGAAGGGAGTCGAACTCTGGGGGTGGGTTAACTGAAGTAGGAGATGAAGTGGGCTGAGAATGGTCAGCGGACTGAGAAGGCCCAACGGGACTGTTGGGTGAGTGCGTAATCGGGCGTGATGGACTATTGGGCTGGACAGTTTGTGAAGAAGAGGGACTAGGCTGGAGTGGTGTTAGTCGAAGAAAAGGATGGATGTCATCCGTTAGGTAAGAGTAGGTTTGGACAGTAGGTTTGCATATTTTAGAGAATGGGAACTGTGTTTCGTCAAAGGTGACCTGACGGGCAATGATTATGCGTTTGGTGGTTAGGTCGTAGCATTTATAACCTCGATGGTTAGGAGGGTAACCGAGGAAAACACAAGGTGTAGAACGAGCGTCTAGTTTATGTATGTTAGGCTAAGGTAAGAGAGGGTAGCAAAGACAACCAAACATGCGGAGGTGATCATAGGAAGGATAACGTTTGTAGAGTATTTGTGTAGGTGAGGAATTGTTTAGTAATTTGCTTGGGATAATATTTAGAAGGTAAGTAGCCATTTGTAACGCATGATGCCAAAAGTTATGTGGCATAGAGGAATGGGAAAGAAGTGTGCGCATAATGTTATTGATTGCACGAATTTTGCGTTCCGATTTTCCGTTTTGAGAGGAAGTATATGGACAAGAGAACCGAAATGTCATACCGTTGGTGGTACAAAAATTATGAAAGGAGATATTGTCGTATTCTTTGCCATTATCACATTGAAAGGATTTGATTGACATATTGAATTGTGTTTTTACATAAGTAGAGAAGGTGAGGAAAGATTGAAAAACTTGAGATTTATTTGCTAAAGGAAAAGTCCAAAGAAAGTTTGAGAGATCATCGAGAAAGAGAACATAAAATCGGTGCCCCACAGAACTCAAAACGGGAGACGTCCACACATCACTATGAATGATATCAAAAGGCAACAAAGTAGATGTATTAGAATCAAAAAATGGCGATTTTATTTGTTTACCGAAGACACGGGATTGACAGATAGAAGTCTTATTTTTGTTGTTGCAAGAAATTGAATTATTATGCTTAAGAATAGATATAATCTGGTTTCCCGGATGACCCAGACGATGATGCCACAAGTCTTGGGAAACTGAGAGAAGGGCAGTAGGTTGGAGATAATGGAAGACTGATGGAGAAAGTGGATAGATATCACCGGAGCTATTGCATCTCATGAGTGGTGTGCCCTTCGGAAAATCCTTCACAGTAAAACCAAAAGGATCAAATTCAAGTGAGATATGATTATCATTGGATAAACGTCGAACGGAAATTAAATTTTTAATTAATTGTGGAGAATATAAAACATGGTTTAGATAAAGAGGTCGTTTGAGAGTAGAAAAGGAAGTGTTACCGTATCCTTTAATTGGAATGTCATGGCCATTACCAACGATAATATGTTTAGGATAGCTCAAAGGATAATAGGACATGAGTTTACCTGAAGAGTTAGTCATGTGAGATGTTGCGCCAGTATCCATATACCAATTCTCTTCTGGTGGATGAAGTGAAAGTGTGTGGAAAGTTGCCTCAATATCTCTTGGGGCGTAACTGTTTGTAGAAGCTGCAGAATTTTGGGCCGAAGTGGGCTGTGGGCCCAACACACCCGGACTACATGATGGATTAAAATTAGTTGTGAGCCTGGACATACTAGAAGTAGGGTATTGGTAAGAAGGAGTTGACCCTAATTGCCAAGCATGATATGGAGTCCAAAAATTATTTCCGTAGCCTGAACCATCGTAATTCACTTGGTACCCTGGAAAACTTGAAAAAGAATCAAGTGATTGCAAAGAATTATTAGACTGTCGTCCGATTCCACGGCCACCGCATCTACCGCGTCCACGACCACCATAAGATCGACCCCCCTGACCACCACGAAAGTTCGATGATGGATATTGCGCAGGCTGAGGGTTGGCCGATGGACCGAGACAGATTGTTTAGCCGCAGGTTGTGTTGTTGTGGGCATGAGCGTTGTACCTCGGGACGCATGGATTGACTGTTGTTTCTTTCCGGCCATAGATAGCTTTTTTTTTTTGGATGATCGATTAAGAGAAGAAAAAAATAGATAATAGATAACGAGACTTTGAGAAGAGAAAATATGATTGTCTGCTTTTGCGTACTTAAGAGAAGAAGATAATAGATAAAGAAACTTTGCTTAGGTTGAGAAGAGATGATAAAAGAATAAATATATGCTGCTGCGTATTTTGATTAAGAGAAGAAGACAAATAGGTAAAGGAAAATTTGATTATTTGGAGAAGAGATAAGTGTCTAAAGGTATTTTGTGTATTGGAAAAAGAAAACACCAAAAGATTTTTGAGTGAAGGATTTAGGAACGATTCTTGGCTGATACCATGATAGAAATTGTAATCGTGTCTTTTCATTGATAAACGTCGTATATAAATACATACATAGTAGGCTTATTCTAACTTGTCCCCTAAGGTAATATCTCTACTATAATTATCAAGATACAATCATAAATAGATTGCAATTCTAAATGTATACAACATTGAATAATATCTTATTGCTAATAATAAGATATATTAAAACTACTAGATTGGTACCAATTATTGGCCCAAAAACATCTTCATAAAAAGTTACTATACATCACGATAGATTTAAGTAGTCAGGTTTTCTCCATAAATTAACAAAGATTGACCTATACTTATACTTTACTAATTTTTATCCATGCACCATGAAACATACGTATACTACACAATACAACATTTTAATTTGTATTTGATCTATATACAATACAACAATTTAAAATATTTTAATGATGGACGACTAAAAATTAGTAATGTACAAATTTCGAACCTTTCTACTATTGCGTTTTTGACATCGGCCATTTTTTTAAATCACAACGAAAGTATTTAGATATTAAACAGTCATTAAACATTATAAAACATAACTTAAAAGTTAATTATTGCAAAAATCAGAATATAAAGCATAAGATTACAAAACAGTGTCACTTAAAACATCAGTCATTTAAATACAAAACGTCATCAGAGATCATGATTGCCAAACATGCCTTCACCGTCCAATCCCTGCCAACTAGCATATAGCAGTCCTAAACCTGCAAGGGAAGAATGTGGGGGATTATCACGAAGCTAAGAGAATGAAACTATCTAACAGACTAACCATAAGCATCAAACATGCAGTAGCCAACAAACAATCAAGACAATATGAGAATCGGCGGCTTATGCGAGCCTACAACTGCTAGCTGATCGGGCTACGGTCAACCAATAGTCCTTCCTTCTGAATCTACTGCATAACTCTCCAGACGCAATGCTTGCGTCCTTTTATACTATATTGCCTAGACAGCAGGACCTGGACCCAACCTCCTCAGGCCCGGTTGACCTCATACAGACTTCAACCTCCTTAGGCCCGGTTGAGAGTCCCCGGCCTCCTCTAGCCCGGTTGGTGTCATACACAGTGCGTACATGCTTCATATAACATCAAGCATACAACATAATCTAAATATGACATCATTATCAAGCTAAGCATGGTAATTTAGAATAAACAATAGTAGCATGACTTGCTACTTAAACTCTATTCGGAGATAGTCTCACTCGTCAATTACAAGCAATGGATTAGATGTCTACCTATTGAGAATTTTCTTTGTTCTTATCGTAGACGACTTTAACGGAGTCCAAATTTAATAAACAGACATGTTCTGTGACCCTTGTCACACACTAGTCTCAACCAAACAATCAAATAATTATAAATATAAAACTAAAATAAAAGCATATAATAGTACAACTAATAACTTAGACGCAAAAACGTAATCTTACATCTAACCTCGGATTCTGTCTGTTACAATGTTGTTAACAAACAATACAATAATCAATTATTGCTACGAAACATCACTACATACTTCTGCCGTCTCAATTTTATTTTTTTTATTGAAAAAAAAAACATGTAGTTTAACAAATGTCACGCTCTACTTTATGTAAAAGTTATAGTTTGGTCGTTTACTTTTTATTTACTTTTTTATTTTAGATACATACATTATGAGGAATTATTTTTTTTTACCTAACTATGTTTATTCATTTATTAAGATCAACAATTATTGAACCCGCCTTCACGGCAGAGTGGTTCATCCCAATACCTGAAGTATTGAGCGGACAAAAGTCATGAGTTGGATCCTTGGGGTCTAGCATGCCTCAAAGAAGTCATGTTGGGGGGTTTTTACCTGATCTCATTCGGGATTCAATCCTAGTCCACATGTCCAATTGGATTATTGGATCGGGTTCCTGATTTGTGGTTCGAGTTTCCTCTCCCGAATGACGTGCGTACGTGAACAATAATCGAGTAGGAGGTTAAAACCCCTTCAGTGATTCCAAAACTAACATTTAAAAAAACTCTACAATTAATTTGGTATACCTTAAAAAGTAAAAGATTGTGTAGAATAGTAGACGAGAAGAATGAGTGCAAACCAATCATTGTTCCAAAAGGTTTGATTGATGAAAAACCTTATCTTCATTTTAGATAATAAGTACATCTCTTTTAAACAAAGGGGTTTAAAGGAAAGTGTTGTGTTGTTGACCATAGTGCATACTAACTAGATAGTTCTTCATATTATATATTTTTGATCTCTAAATATTACCCTTTGCATCTCATATTAAGTGTTCTGTTTTGATTTTAGAATTTTTTTCCTTTTTTAACTTCAAATTATTATTTTTGTTTTATTTAATACTTGATTAACTTTACAATAATGTTAGAAAACTGATCGATTCACATAACTTTCATCGCATAATATCTAATACAAACAAAAATAGTTACAGTCAAAGTTGGAAAGAAAAGACATGCAAAGATTAAAAATGACTATTAATATGGAACGAAGGGAATATTGTTTATACACGATCGCCTCTTGTACTAATTGTAAGTTAGATTTGATATTCGTTCATCTCATATATATTGTCCACTTACTATAAATTAGTAAGGATAATGATATAACTTTTTTTAATACTCATATTTTATGAAGATAAACAAAAAAAGGTAAATAAAATGTTAAAACAAAACTATAAAATTAACAATAAGTAGAAAGTAATAATAACAATAAGTAATTAGTAATAATAATATTATCTTTTAAACCATGTGTTATTTGTTTACAACAACTAACATTAAGTTGGAAACGTGAATAAGTTGGGAACAGTCAAGGAGTAATTATGTTGGGCTGCGACGTTGCGTACATTAAAGTATCAAGTTGGAGTACTCGCCCTCTCAAATAACTCAAATCTAAAAAGCCTTCAACTTTTCATTTTTTTAATTAAAGTTAAGATGGAAGGGAGTGATTAATGCTTTACATCTGCAAGATGGAGTATAATGGTACACTAAGACCACTCCCTACAGCTAGTTATCCGTTAGTTACCCGCTCATTACCCATCATTAACCGTAACTAACCATAGGCACGATCTAGTTACCCGCTTTAGTTATCCGCTTTCACCATGGATTTAATGGAAGTATGAGGTTTAGTTATAGATTTGTGGATCCCAATGGTTTTTTATTATTTGGACTTAATGTTTTATTGCTTGTAAGTTGTATATTAAGAGGGTTATTGTTTTAGGCATGATAGGTGTAGTGACCCGAACTTTTCCATGTTTATATATATTAAATGAAATTGTTATTTACATGATTAAGTGTTTCCAACATGTTAAGCAATCAAACTTGTTAAGACTTGATTAATTGAAATAGGTTTCATATAGACAGTTGACCACCCAAGTTGACCGGTGATTCACGAACGTTAAAACTTGTAAAAACTATATGATGACATATATATGGTTATATATATAGTTAACATGATATTATGATAAGTAAACATATTATTAAGTATATTAACAATGAAATACATATGTAAAAACAAGACTACTAACTTAATGATTTTGAAACGAGACATATATGTAACGATTATCGTTGTAACGACATTTAATGTATATATATCATATTAAGAGATATTTGTACATCATAATATCATGATAATATAATAATTTAAAATCTCTTTTGATATTATAAACATTGGGTTAACAACATTTTACAAGATCGTTAACCTAAAGGTTTCAAAACAACACTTACATGTAACGACTAACGATGACTTAACGACTCAGTTAAAATGTATATACATGTAGTATTTTAATATGTATTCATACACTTTTGAAAGACTTCAAGACACTTATCAAAATACTTCTACTTAACAAAAATGCTTACAATTACATCCTCGTTCAGTTTCATCAACAATTCTACTCATATGCACCCGTATTCGTACTCGTACAATACACAGCTTTTAGATGTATGTACTATTGGTATATGTCATAACCCGTCCTTAACCATAAGAACAAGTTAGATAACGTATGATTTCATAGCGAGGTATTGACCTCTATATGCGACATTTTTAAAAGAACAACTGCATATATTTTACATTACAAACCATAATTCTTATTTTTGATACAAGCTTTAGACAATAAATAGATGATTATCGTTTAGCGATAATCTTAGACTTACAAACTTTACAAATGATGATAACAACACGATTTCTAGCATATTTTACAATACAAATCCTCGGATATGCAGTTTTATTTTTGACACAAATATGCATACTCAAGATCTTGCTTAAATTCAACATGTTGCAGCGGAAGCTTCTAATTATTACCTGAGAATAAACATGTTTAAAACGTCAACATAAAGTTGGTGAGATATAGGTTTAATGCCGGCAGCAATATATATATATATAGACCACAAGATTTCATATATAAATGTTTTAATAAAAATATTCTAAGTGGTTGAGCACTTGGTAACCATACTTAACATTTAATCACGTCGCATATTCCCTTTATTATGAAATCTTACTACACCGTACCAAGTGTAGTCACAAAACGAAGTACTGTGCAACCGTTGAATACTGGTCGTCCAGTCCGGTTGGGGTTGTCAGGCCCGATAGATCTATCAACAGGATTCGCGTTTACAATACCGCTGTAAATAATAGTTACCAAGCTACAGGGAAGTATGCCAGTGGTACAACTCAACGTAGAATATATTTTTCAGTTACTTGTGTCCATAACGTAAAACATAAAATACATGTATTCTCATCCCGAAATACTTAGAGTTTAAAAGTGGGACTATATACTCACTTTTGTCTTGAAGATATGTAATTTCGACTTGGTCTCCGATTGATATCACGAACCTATCCATATATAATATATCAATACCTTTTCTTTTTAAACAAACGTCACATATATATACTTATAATACTTTTAATACTTTTAATAATTCCTTAGTCCGTAGTTAGCAGTCCGATGTTAGTAATTCAATTTTAATGGTTCATTTTTAGGTGTTTAATAAACCCCCAATGAAAAAAAAACCCCATCGTATATGTATTGGTCGAGATTAATCTTGACCCATGGTACCGGTGTTGTCAAATGACGTGTTGCGTACATAAAGTACCGGTGTTGTCAAATGACGTGTTGCGTACAATCATGGGATCTTTTGATTAATCTTCTCGTATTGTTTACGGGTGGTCCTGAAATATATAAAATTAAATTATGAGTACATATATATAAAATATCATGTTATTTTAGAAAGATGTGATTCATTTAATTTTTCTCCAATTATTTTCGTGGCTAAACTAGTTTTGGATATCCGATTTTGTTTTGGTCGTAGTTTCTTCGTTACAACTCCGTTTTCGTTGGTTCAACTTGCCACTTCCTTGGATCGAGTCCCTCTTTAAGACTATGAACTGTAAATACCTTAGTTTGTATTCGAAATCACAGGTCATAGGTCAAACTTTAGTGAAACTTATGAAGTTAATCATTTTCCATCATGTAAACAACCTTAAATGATTATTTTTCTAAAAATACTTATACTTTGAGTTAAATAATGAAATTTTTATGTGTTATCATATTCATAGTAAAAATCATTTTTCCAGAAAATAAACCTCCAATTCAAAGTTTAAGATGGTTTTTAATTATCCAACCCAAAACAGCCCCCGGTTGCACTCCGACGTCGTAAAAACAGTTTTTAAGATGTTCTTTGAAAAACCAAGTTATACCTTGTTAAATTAGCATATATTTAAGTTATATTACAGGTCTTGAAGTATTTTAAAAGTTAAGTTAGAAGGATCTATTTAGTTTGCAAACAAGTTTGAAAACATTCAAACTATGTTCTTGTTGTTAAAATTTTATACCACAAAATAAGATAGCTATATATATATGAATCGAATAAGGTTATGAACAAAGTTACTACCTCAAGTTACTTGGACAAGATTGCTGTAAAAGAGAAGTAAAAATCTAGAACCAAAAGAGTGATGGAGTTGGATGAAAGATTGGAAGTAAACTTGTGTTCTTGAAAGGATTCTTGAAGTGTTTTTGTAAGCTTTTTCTTATGGTGTTTAAGTGATGTTTTTATGGCTAGATCTTCATGGATACTAGCTGAATGGTTATGGAGTTTCTTAAGAGTGTGTTTTTGGTTAAAGAAATGAGGTAATAAAATTTGAAAATGGAAGATGTATTTAAAGCCATAAAAACATGATTAATGGAAAAATATGGACAAAATTTCATGTTGTATTTTTATGTAATTAGTCATACTAAACATCAAAAGTAGTTACCTTATACATAAGGCATGAACAAGAGAGTTACCTTATACATAAGGCATGAACAAGGGCTGGTTGGTGGTGATTTGATGTGTATATACCAATAGTAAATACGTATAGAAGCTAGGTATGATACGAGTACATGTACTCTAGATATACGTATAGAAATTTTGTGAAAAATGGAATGAGAATTCAAATATAGCTATCTTTTGTGAATATACTTATATTGTTTTATGTATTTAAGTCTTTAAAAAGTGATTAAATACATTATATATACGATATATGTATAAACATTATAGGTTATAAGTATTTATATCAAATAACGTTACGTATGGTTATTGTTTTGAAAACTTAAGTTAGTAGTTTCAAAATATACTTATAACTTATTGTTATTAATACAAAATGAGGTATTAAAACATCCTTAGATCATGTTAAATATGTATATATACATATATATACACAAACATATAATTATCATATGTTATATAGTTCGTGATATCATCGGTCAAACTAGACGGTCAAACGTTGTGTAAAACTCATTTCAAAAACATAAGTCTCAACAATTTGGATTGCTTATCATGTTGGTAAGGTTTAATTTATGTAAATATTAATCTTATAAGTATAGAACGATCGAAAAAGTGCGGGTCATTACAGTACCTACCCGTTAAATAAATTTCGTCCCGAAATTTTAAAATTGTACCTATTTTGCGTCATCGAGAAACAAGTGTGGATACTTTTGTTTCATCTGATCCTCTCGTTCCCAAGTAAACTCGGGACCCCTTCGAGCATTCCAACGAACCTTAACGATCGGTATGTTGCTCTGCTTGAGCTGTTTAACTTCACGGTCCATGATTTCGATTGGTTCTTCGACGAATTGTAGTTTCTCGTCGACATGGATTTCTTCAAGAGGAATGGTGAAATCTTCCTTTGCAAGACACTTCTTAAGGTTTGAGACATGAAAGGTATTATGTACTCCGGCGAATTGTTGCGGTAACTCGAGTCGATAAGCTACCGGTCCAATGCGTTCGATGATCTTGAACGGGCCTACATATCTTGGGTTCAGTTTACCTCTTTTACCGAAACGTATTACACCTTTCCAAGGTGACACCTTTAACATAACCATATCACCGATCTGAAACTCTAATGGTTTCCTTCGGACATCGGCGTAGCTCTTTTGGCGACTACGGGCTGTTTTCAATCTCTCCTTGATTTGTACTATCTTCTCAGTCGTTTCGTGTATGATCTCGGGACCAGTTAATTGTCGATCTCCTACTTCATTCCAACAAATAGGAGATCTACACTTCCTTCCGTACAATGCTTCGAATGGCGCAGCTTTAATGCTCGCATGATAACTATTATTATACGAGAATTCTGCTAATGGTAGATATTTATCCCATCCGTTTCCAAAATCGATCACACATGCCCTGAGCATGTCTTCAAGAGTCTGAATTGTTCTTTCACTCTGCCCGTCAGTTTGCGGATGATATGCGGTACTCATATCCAAACGAGTTCCTAGGGCCTCCTGTAGTGATTGCCAGAACTTTGATGTAAATCTACTATCACGATCGGATATAATGGAAATAGGTATTCCATGCCTTGAAACTATTTCCTTTATATATAATCGTAATAATTTCTCCATTCTATCTGTTTCCTTTATAGGCAAGAAATGTGCAGATTTGGTAAGACGATCAACAATTACCCAAATGGTGTCATATCCCCAGGCAGTCTTTGGTAACTTCATGATGAAATCCATGGTAATACCATCCCATTTCCATTCTGGGATTTCTGGTTGTTGAAGTAACCCTGACGGCTTCTGGTGTTCTGCTTTGACCTTGGAACAAGTTAAACATTCCCCAACATATGTTGCAACGTCTGTCCTTAAATTAGGCCACCAATAATGTTTCTTAAGATCTTGATACATCTTTCCAACTCCAGGATGTATCGAGTATCTTGTCTTATGTGCCTCGTTCAATATCAACTTCCTTAATCCACCCAACTTCGGTACCCAAATACGGTTTGCAAAATATCGAATTCCATCTTCCCGTATAATGAGTTGCTTCTCATACTTCTTCATTATTTCATTTCCTATATTTTCTTTAGTAAGTGCTTCTCGTTGAACTTCTTTGATTTGTGAGTTGAGATTCATGCGAATTTTTATGTTCATCGCTCGTACTCGAATTGGTTCTCGTTCCTTTCTGCTTAGTGCGTCAGCCACCACATTCGCTTTCCCGGGATGATAACGAATTTCACAATCATAGTCATTTATTAACTCGACCCACCTACGTTGCCTCATGTTCAGCTGTTTCTGATCAAAAATATGTTGAAGACTTTTATGATCAGTAAACACAGTGCATTTAACCCCATACAAGTAGTGTCTCCATATCTTCAACGCAAACACGACTGCTCCCAGTTCTAGATCATGCGTCGTATAATTCCGCTCGTGAATCTTCAATTGTCGGGATGCGTATGCAATAACTTTCTTTCGTTGCATAAGAACGCAACCAAAACCTTGTCGCGAAGCGTCACAATATATTTCAAAATCATTGTTCCCTTCTGGCAACGATAAAATAGGCGCCGTAGTCAACTTCTTCTTCAGTAATTGAAATGCGTTCTCCTGCTCCGAGGTCCATTCGTATTTCTTCCCTTTTTGCGTTAATGCTGTCAACGGCTTAGCTATTCGGGAAAAATCTTGAATGAACCTTCTATAATAACCGGCTAAACCCAAAAATTGGCGTATCTGCATTGGTGTTTTAGGAGTCTCCCATTTTTCAATGGCCTCAATTTTAGCTGGATCAACCTGAATTCCTTTGCTACTAACAACGTGGCCAAGAAATTGCACTTCTTTCAACCAGAAAGCACATTTAGAAAATTTAGCATATAGCTGTTCTTTTCTCAACAACTCTAATATCAACCTTAAATGCTGTTCATGCTCTTGCTCACTCTTGGAATAGATAAGAATATCATCAATGAAAACAATAACAAACTTATCTAAATATGGACTACAAACTCGATTCATGAGGTCCATGAATACAGCTGGTGCATTCGTCAATCCAAACGGCATGACCAAAAATTCGTAATGACCATAACGTGTCCGAAAAGCAGTTTTCGGTATATCTTCTTCTTTGACGCGTAGTTGATGATAGCCCGATCTTAGGTTGATTTTCGAATAAACACATGATCCTTGCAGTTGATCAAATAAGTCATCAATTCTCGGTAGTGGATACCGATTCTTGATAGTTAACTTATTTAATTCACGATAATCTATACACATTCGGAAAGATCCGTCTTTCTTCTTGACGAATAAAATTGGAGCTCCCCACGGTGAAGTACTTGGTCGTATGAATCCACGATCCAGTAATTCTTTTAACTGACTCTGAAGTTCTTTTAACTCGGACGGTGCAAGTCTATATGGAGCACGGGCAACTAGTGCAGCTCCTGGTACTAAATCTATTTGAAATTCTACAGATCTAAATGGAGGTAATCCCGGCAACTCTTCCGGAAAGACTTCAGGAAAATCTCTTGCCACAGGAACGTCATTAATGCTCTTCACTTTTTCCTTCGTTTCGACTTTATTAACATGTGCTAAGATAGCATAGCACCCTTTCTTCAAGCACTTTTGAGCTTTCAAATAACTAATGAGTTTTAGCTTTGAGTTACCCTTCTCTCCATAAATCATTACTGGCGTTTTATCCTTACAAGGAATGCGAATTGCCTTCTTGGCACACACAACTTCAGCTCCTACTTTGGATATCCAGTCCATGCCGACTATTACATCAAAACTTCCTAATTCTACGGGTATCAAATCAATCTTAAATGTTTCTCCGGCTAAATTTATTTTACAATCAAGGCAAATTTTATCGGCTTTAATTAGTTTACCATTAGCTAACTCAATCATGTACTTAGCATCTAGAGGTAATGATGAACAATTCAATTTAGCGTGAAAGTCTCTACACACGTAACTTCTATCAGCACCAGTATCAAATATAATAGATGCGGATAAGTTATTAATGGTAAACGTACCCGTAACAAGCTCCGGGTCTTCACACGCCTCTCTAGCATTAATAACAAATGCTCTTCCTCGTGCAGATACATTATTCTTCTCTGGATTCGGGCACTGGCTCTTATAATGACCCTGTTTCCCACATCCATAACAAGTAATGGTAGCCAAAGCAGTTCTATTTGCATTGGTGGCAGGAGTCTTGGTACCATTTGTATTTGTAACGAGAGCCCTACAATCTTCAGCAAGATGACCCTTTCGATTACATTTGTTGCATACCACATTACAGTAGCCAGAGTGATGTTTGTGGCATCGGTTGCATAAAGGATTTTGTCCTTTATAACCAAAGCTTAAACCACTACCCGCACCTTGCGTGATTTCTTGTTTCTTAAAAGATTGTTGTTGGTTACCTCGATCATAATTTCCATTCCACTTTCTTTTGTTACCTGATACCTTCACATCAGTATTGGATACTTTCTTATCCATGATGACCTGATCCATTAGCTCGTTTGCCATGGTTATAGCTTCATGAATTATCTTAGGTTTCGATGCTGTAACATTTGCCTTGACCTTTTTGGGCAAACCATCTTTGTACATTTCAATTTTCCGTTCTTCGGTTGGAACCAATTCAGGACATAGCAAAACTAATTCCATGAATCGCTGATTGTAGTTGGTGATTTCAGTACCAACAATCTTCAGACTTCGTAATTCATCTTTCAACTTCCTAACCTCGTTCCTTGGACAATATTCGTTGATTAACATTGTTTTGAATTCTTCCCATGGAGTATCATAAGCTACATCTCCTCCTACAGCCTTCACATAATTTTTCCACCACGTGAGTGCACTATCTTGTAAAGTGCACGATGCATACTTGGTCATGTCCTTTTCAACACAACCACTGATTTTAAACACAGTCTCCATCTTTTCTATCCACCGGGTTAAACCGATCGGTCCTTCTGTTCCACTGAATGATGAGGGCTTGCAAGCTTGAAAAGTTTTGTAAGTGCACCCCACACGAGGATTTGGGTTAACTGCAGCACCTCTTGCAGCCTCGACCCATAACATTCTGTCGTTCACTCGCTGATTGATGAGTTCCTGGATTTCTTGTTCCGTCATTCGGTTCAATCGCACCATATTCTTCTATAAGAATGAAAAGAAAATAATTATTCACATGGAATATTATAGATGTAGTGTATATTTACAGTACATTATAGCTTATTAATAATATGAACCAGGTATTATTATAAAAGCCTTTTCTTCTTATTAGCGTTTTATAATTATATCTAGGGTAGTACCTACCCGTTAATGTCCATACTTAATAGCTTAGTACAGAATCAATTACTACCATCTAAATAATACTTAACCATGGAAAATTATTGCATTTCACACTTCACTATTTTACATATGCTTATCTTACATCGAACATTAAGCAAACCACACTAATAATATTATACAAAACATTATATGATCCCATGGTTTAATACGGCAGCGCATCGTTTGGTCTATTTTCTAGGACGTTTAGGTTCAAGGAATGGCCTAACGCTTATCCTAGCTGTCTGCCTATATTTTGGCTGTGGGGCTGAAGAACTGGATGCCGGGATAGAACGAATAGGAATAGCGGGAATAGGGGTGGTAGTGTCTAGTGGAGTTGGTGCCACATCATCCTTACTAAACTCGGGATTTGAATTTTCTAATTCATTAGCCTTTCGTTTCTTTCCTAGTTCGAACTTGTCTTTTGTAATTTCCTGTATTTCTTCCTCGGGTTCACTTTCCTCCTCGGGTTCACTTTCCTCCTCGGGTTCACTTTCCGGGTTCTCTATAGTCGGTTCATCCGGAATTTGTGAGTCTTCCCCAAATATATTATTTTCGTCATCGGATAGGTTAATGACTGGAACACCATCTGAAGATTCTGGTTCGGAGTCGCTGAATGTGATAACAAGTTTTGAGCCCGACATCTATCACACAACAACTAACCCATTAGTACTACATAATATTTACATATAAATTTTAACCAACAATGATAAGCAATGGTTTTTAAATCAGACCCGGTCAAAGTCCAGACTTACTAATGTATCCTAACGACTTATCAGTTAGACACACTAATGCAAACCTGGTTCGCTAAGACCACCGCTCTGATACCACATGTCATAACCCGTCCTTA
Organism: Rutidosis leptorrhynchoides; assembly: GCF_046630445.1. Classification (NCBI taxonomy): domain Eukaryota; kingdom Viridiplantae; phylum Streptophyta; class Magnoliopsida; order Asterales; family Asteraceae; genus Rutidosis; species Rutidosis leptorrhynchoides. The sequence continues at coordinate 336,469,823 of NC_092337.1, read as the reverse complement.
ACCATAAGAATAAGTTAGATAACGTATGATTTCATAGCGAGGTATTGACCTCTATATGCGACATTTTTAAAAGAACAACTGCATATATTTTACATTACAAACCATAATTCTTATTTTTGATACAAGCTTTAGACAATAAATAGATGATTATCGTTTAGCGATAATCTTAGACTTACAAACTTTACAAATGATGATAACAACACGATTTCTAGCATATTTTACAATACAAATCCTCGGATATGCAGTTTTATTTTTGACACAAATATGCATACTCAAGATCTTGCTTAAATTCAACATGTTGCAGCGGAAGCTTCTAATTATTACCTGAGAATAAACATGTTTAAAACGTCAACATAAAGTTGGTAAGATATAGGTTTAATGCCGGCAGCAATATATATATATATAGACCACAAGATTTCATATATAAACGTTTTAATAAAAATATTCTAAGTGGTTGAGCACTTGGTAACCATACTTAACATTTAATCACGTCGCATATTCCCTTTATTATGAAATCTTACTACACCGTACCAAGTGTAGTCACAAAACGAAGTACTGTGCAACCGTTGAATACTGGTCGTCCAGTCCGGTTGGGGTTGTCAGGCCCGATAGATCTATCAACAGGATTCGCGTTTACAATACCGCTGTAAATAATAGTTACCAAGCTACAGGGAAGTATGCCAGTGGTACAACTCAACGTAGAATATATTTTTCAGTTACTTGTGTCCATAACGTAAAACATAAAATACATGTATTCTCATCCCGAAATACTTAGAGTTTAAAAGTGGGACTATATACTCACTTTTGTCTTGAAGATATGTAATTTCGACTTGGTCTCCGATTGATATCACGAACCTATCCATATATAATATATCAATACCTTTTCTTTTTAAACAAACGTCACATATATATACTTATAATACTTTTAATACTTTTAATAATTCCTTAGTCCGTAGTTAGCAGTCCGATGTTAGTAATTCAATTTTAATGGTTCATTTTTAGGTGTTTAATAAACCCCCAATGAAAAAAAAACCCCATCGTATATGTATTGGTCGAGATTAATCTTGACCCATGGTACCGGTGTTGTCAAATGACGTGTTGCGTACATAAAGTACCGGTGTTGTCAAATGACGTGTTGCGTACAATCATGGGATCTTATGATTAATCTTCTCGTATTGTTTACGGGTGGTCCTGAAATATATAAAATTAAATTATGAGTACATATATATAAAATATCATGTTATTTTAGAAAGATGTGATTCATTTAATTTTTCTCCAATTATTTTCGTGGCTAAACTAGTTTTGGATATCCGATTTTGTTTTGGTCGTAGTTTCTTCGTTACAACTCCGTTTTCGTTGGTTCAACTTGCCACTTCCTTGGATCGAGTCCCTATTTAAGACTATGAACTGTAAATACCTTAGTTTGTATTCGAAATCACAGGTCATAGGTCAAACTTTAGTGAAACTTATGAAGTTAATCATTTTCCATCATGTAAACAACCTTAAATGATTATTTTTCTAAAAATACTTATACTTTGAGTTAAATCATGAAATTTTTATGTGTTATCATATTCATAGTAAAAATCATTTTTCCAGAAAATAAACCTCCAATTCAAAGTTTAAGATGGTTTTTAATTATCCAACCCAAAACAGCCCCCGGTTGCACTCCGACGTCGTAAAAACAGTTTTTAAGATGTTCTTTGAAAAACCAAGTTATACCTTGTTAAATTAGCATATATTTAAGTTATATTACAGGTCTTGAAGTATTTTAAAAGTTAAGTTAGAAGGATCTATTTAGTTTGCAAACAAGTTTGAAAACATTCAAACTATGTTCTTGTTGTTAAAATTTTATACCACAAAATAAGATAGCTATATATATATGAATCGAATAAGGTTATGAACAAAGTTACTACCTCAAGTTACTTGGACAAGATTGCTATAAAAGAGAAGTAAAAATCTAGAACCAAAAGAGTGATGGAGTTGGATGAAAGATTGGAAGTAAACTTGTGTTCTTGAAAGGATTCTTGAAGTGTTTTTGTAAGGTTTTTCTTATGGTGTTTAAGTGATGTTTTTATGGCTAGATCTTCATGGATACTAGCTGAATGGTTATGGAGTTTCTTAAGAGTGTGTTTTTGGTTAAAGAAATGAGGTAATAAAATTTGAAAATGGAAGATGTATTTAAGGCCATAAAAACATGATTAATGGAAAAATATGGACAAAATTTCATGTTGTATTTTTATGTAATTAGTCATACTAAACATCAAAGTAGTTACCTTATACATAAGGCATGAACAAGAGAGTTACCTTATACATAAGGCATGAACAAGGGCTGGTTGGTGGTGATTTGATGTGTATATACCAATAGTAAATACGTATAGAAGCTAGGTATGATACGAGTACATGTACTCTAGATATACGTATAGAAATTTTGTGAAAAATGGAATGAGAATTCAAATATAGCTATCTTTTGTGAATATACTTATATTTTTTTATGTATTTAAGTCTTTAAAAAGTGATTAAATACATTATATATACGATATATGTATAAACATTATAGGTTATAAGTATTTATATCAAATAACGTTATGTATGGTTATTGTTTTGAAAACTTAAGTTAGTAGTTTCAAAATATACTTATAACTTATTGTTATTAATACAAAATGAGGTATTAAAACATCCTTAGATCATGTTAAATATGTATATATACATATATATACACAAACGTATAATTATCATATGTTATATAGTTCGTGATATCATCGGTCAAACTAGACGGTCAAACGTTGTGTAAAACTCATTTCAAAAACATAAGTCTCAACAATTTGGATTGCTTATCATGTTGGTAAGGTTTAATTTATGTAAATATTAATCTTATAAGTATAGAACGATCGAAAAAGTGCGGGTCATTACAGTATATACACTCCAATGATCAGCTCTTAGCAGCCCATGTGAGTCACCTAACACATGTGGGAACCATTATTTGGCAACTAGCATGAAATATCTCATAAAATTACAAAAATATGAGTAATCATTCATGACTTATTTACATGAAAACAAAATTACATATCCTTTATATCTAATCCATACACCAACGACCAAAAACACTTACAAACACTTTAATTCTTCAATTTTCTTCATCTAATTGATCTCTCTCAAGTTCTATCTTCAAGTTCTAAGTTTTCTTCATAAATTCTAAAAGTTCTAGTTTCATAAAATCAAGAATACTTCCAAGATTGCAAGTTTACTTCCAAGTTTTCTAAATCCATTCCAAGTAATCATCCAAGATCAAGAAACCTTTGTTACTTACAGTAGGTTATCTTTCTAATACAAGGTAATAATCATATTCAAACTTTAATTCAATTTCTATAACTATAACAATCTTATTTCGAGTGGAAATCTTACTTGAAATTGTTTTCGTATCATGATTCTGCTTCAAGAACTTTCATTCGATTCATACATAAAAAGCTGTCTTATTCAATGTTATAAACTTGTAATCACTAGAACATAGTTTAGTTAATTCTAAACTTGTTCGCAAATAAAGTTAATCCTTCTAACTAGACTTTTAAAATCAACTAAACACATGTTCTATATCTATATGATATGCTAACTTAATGATTTAAAACCCGGAAACACGATAAACACCATAAAACTGGATATACGCCGTCATAGTAAAATCGGAGGCTGTTTTGGTTGGGATAATTAAAAGCTAAGAAGAACTTTAATTTAAAAGCTATACTTCTGGTTAAACTCAAAGTGAAAGTATGTTTTTCAAAATGGTCATCAAGATGTCGTTCTTTCGACGGAAATGACTACCTCTTTCAAAAATGACTTGTAACTTGTATTTCCGACTATAAACTTATACTTTTTCTGTTTAGATTCATAAAGTTAAGTTCAATACAAAACCGTGGCTACTGGAATCACTCAAAACGGATTAGAAACGAAGAAATGGCGAGTAAAACAAGATTGATAAAAACTACTCATTTTACCTACGTGAAAGTTAGTAATAAATCTATTCCAACCATAATCTAATCAACTTATATTGTATATTATGTAATCTTGAGATACCATAGACACGTATACAATGTTTCGACCTATCATGTCGACCCATCTATATATATATTGCGGAACAACCATAGACACTCTATATGTGAATGTTGGAGTTAGCTATACAGGGTTGAGGTTGATTCCAAAATATATATATAGTTTGAGTTGTGATCAATACTGAGATACGTATACACTGGGTCGTGGATTGATTCAAGATAATATTTATCTATTTATTTCTGTACATCTAACTGTGGACAACTAGTTGTAGGTTACTAACGAGGACAGCTGACTTAATAAACTTAAGACATCAAAATGTATTAAAAGTTTTGTAAATATATTTTGAACATACTTTGATATATATGTATATATTGTTATAGGCTTGTGAATCAACCAGTGGCCAAGTCTTACTTCCCGACGAAGTAAAAATCTGTGAAAGTGAGTTATAGTCCCACTTTTAAAATCTAATATTTTTGGGATGAGAATGAAAGGACCCGTCCTAATCCACCTGGACGAAGTCATCAACATTTGGTCCCATTGCGATGATCGGCTCCAAGTAATGTCCTTATATTGAGCAAATGCACAGCGAAAGACTTAATTCGTACCTGAGAATAAACATGCTTTAAAGTGTCAACCAAAAGGTTGGTGAGTTCATATGTTTATCATAACAATCATTTCAATATGTTAATAGACCACAAGATTTCATAATCATAAACATAATACACTCGCAAGTGTATGTAAAGCATTCTAAGTGGTTGAGCACTTGGTAACCATACTTAACATTTAATCAACGTCGCATATTCCCTTTATTATGAAATCTCACTACACAGTACCAAGTGTAATCACCAAAACGAAGTACTGTGCAACCGTTGAATACTGGTCGTCCAGTCCGGTTGGGGTTGTCAGGCTCGATAGATCTATCAACAGGATTCGCGTTTACAATACCCATGTAAATAGTAGTTACCAAGCTACAGGGAAATATGCCAGTGGTACAACTCAACGTAGAATATATTTTTAAGTACTTGTGTCTATTTTGTAAACATTTACAAAAACAGCGCATGTATTCTCAGCCCAAAAATATATATTGCAAAAGCAATTAAAAAGGGAGCAAATGAAACTCACTTTTGCCTTGAAGGTATTTAATTCGACTTGGTCTCCGATAGATATCACGAACCTAACCATATATATAATATATCAACATATTTTCTTTTTAAGTAATCGTTACATATATATATATATATATATATATATATATATATATATATATACACTTTTAATACTTTTAATATTTTCTTAGTCCGCAGTTAGCAGTCCGATGTTGGTGGTCCACAATTAGTTACTTAAATAAAATAAATAAAGACCCCATCGTATTCGTATTGATCAGAATTAATCTCGACCCATGGTACCATGTTGTCAAATGACGTGTTGCGTACATAAAGTACCGTGTTGTCAAATGACGTGTGTCGTACAATCATGAGGTCTTATGATTAATCTTCTCGTGTTGTTTACGGGTGGTCCTGAAATATATAAAATCAAATCATAAGTAATTATATATAAAATATCATATTAATTAGAAAAGATATGATTAATTTACTTTTTCTCCAAATATTTTCGTAGCTAAACTAGCTTCGGATACCCAATCTTGTTTTAGTCGTAGTTTCTTCATTACAACTCCGTTTTTGTTGGTTCAACTTGCCACTTCCTTGGATCGAGTCAAATTTTAAGAATATGAACTGAAAATACCTTAGTTTGTATTCGAAATCATAGGTTATAGGTCAAACTTTGGTGAAACTTATGAAAGTGATCATTTTCCATCATAAAAACAACATTTAATGATCATTTTTCTAAAAATACTTACACTTTGAGTTAAACCATGAAATTTTTATTTGTTAACATATTCATAAGAAATATCATTTCTCCCGAACATGAACTTCCAATTCAAAGTTCAAGATGGTTTTTAATTATCCAACCCAAAACAGCCCCCGGTTGCACTCCGACGACGTAGATTCAGTTTTTAAGATGTTTTTTGTAAAACCAAGTTATATCTTGTTAGGTTAGCATATTATTATGATATATTACAGGTCTTGAAGTATTTTAAAAGTCAAGTTAGAAGGATCTATTTAGTTTGCGAACAAGTTTGAAATCATTCAAACTATGTTCTTGTTGTTAAAATTTTATACCACAAAATAAGATAGCTATATGAATATGAATTGAATAAGATTATGAACAAGGTTACTACCTCAAGTTACTTGGACAAAGTTACTGCAAAAGATAATAAATAATCTTGGAATCAAAGAGTGGTGGAGTTAGATCAAAAAGGTTGGAAGTAAACTTCTTCAAATGGGTGGTTATTTTGATATGTTCTTGAAAGAGTTTTCTTATGGTGTTTAAGGCTTGTAATTGAAGCTAAATGATGGGGAAAATGCTTGGAGATGATCAAGTATGAAGTTAGGAGTATTTTGAGAGAGAAATGAGGGTGTAGGTATGAGAAAATGGAGTGAAGAAATGGTGTTCATTTATAAAAAAGTTTTTAGTTTATAAAGAAAGAAAAGGATTCCTAATTTTGTTTTCTTACTAATAATTTATACTACTTGACAAATTCTAGTTACCTCATATCTAGGGCAGTAATAATGTTGATTAGGATATAGATTTGATGTGTATATACCAATAGTAAATACATATAGAAGCTGGGTATGATACGGGTACATATACCCTAGATATACGTATAGAAATCTTGAGGAAACGGAATGAGAATTCAAATATAGCTATCTTTTGTGAATATACTTATATTGTTTTATGTATTTAAGTCCTTAAAAAGTGATTAAATACATTATGTATACGATACATGTATAAGCATTATAGATTATAAGTATATATATCAAAGAATGTTACGTATAGTTATCGTTTTGAAAACTTAAGTTAGTAGTTTCAAAATATACTTATAACTCATTGTCATTAGTACACAATGAGATGTTAAACCATCCTTAGATCATGTTAAATATATATAAATACATATATATACACAAACGTATAATTATCGTATGTTATATAGTTCGTGATATCATCGGTCATATTGGACGGTCAAACGTTGTGTAAAACTCTTTTCAAAATCACAAGTCTCAACAATTTGGATTGCTTATCATGTTGGTATGGTTTAATTTATGTAAATATTAATCTCATAACTATAATTTGGTCGGAAAATTCTGGGTCATTACAGTACCTACCCGTTAAAGAAATTTTCGTCCCCGAAATTTGATAGAGGTTGTTATGGATAACAATAAGAAGGTTTTCATGACAAATATAAGGTGATAATGGAGTTTTATAATCATTGAGTAATGTAGATAAAACGATTCGATTATGCGAAGAATATAAATGAGACTATAGTAAAAGAGTGAGATGAGTAAAATATATTCGTCTTAACCGATGACGTAGTTATGATTGATTTCCGGGATTTAAGGGATTTAAAGAGAATCTTACGTAATAAGATTTGGTTCTTTGGTGATTAAGAAAATCAGGATCTTCTTTGATTATATGCAATAATCTGTTTTGATTGCTCTGCCGGATATTTCACTATAAATTCATCCCTTCGTTTCCTTATTTTCCATGACTCACACCTTCTATTCTTTCTCCCTTGATTCTTACTTTAAAGCATTCATCAATATGCTCCATCCAGTCCTGATTCTTGATATACTCCTAACTTTTATATCTGTCATTCTTCTTTTTCATCTACCACCAGAAGAATCTATTTACTTCTACTATACTCTTGTGTTTATAGTGTTTCTAATTCTCCCGTGTCTCTATATTGCTATCTGCATCGATATACACATTTTGTAATTTCGGGGTTATTATCGAAGTTTATATTCTTCATTATTTTTCGGAGCTTCATGCTTTCGTTTTCTCTTCCCGACTTCGAGTCAAGCGAGTAATGGTTCGGAATTCGTAGATATGAAATTCAGAATGAACATAGCTAATGCTCTAAGAAGAAAATGGTAATAGAACGATTTTGATTTGTTAAATTACCAGAATACCCTGGAGAAGACCGAGTCATCCAGAAAAATATTCTCTTGATATGTTTAGAGATTAGATAGAATGTAAGAGTCGTGTAAATGGCACATGATGACGGTACTATGAATCATCATGCTTCATTAGAAACTCAGTATGACTTACTGTAATATAATGACGTTGATCAAGTGTCATTACATTATACTAATCCATGCTTCAGTTCCCAACACTACTTCAAAACATTCATATTTTAAACTTGAAGGTTTCAGAATTTAGAAACTCACACAGTTTCTTTTATGTTGCAGATATTACGGGGAGATAAATGATCTCAGATAAGAATAGTTGTGAAAATATCGCCAGAAATATGGAGGATATTTATAATAGAACATACGAGAATATCTTAGAATTTCTAATATCAACGGATGATGAAGAAGAATTGTCTGTGAAGGTTTAGAATGAGAAATAAGATGTTTGCTAACGATTTCAGCAGGCACAGAATCATTTGGATTCTTTGAAGGCAAACTTATTCTTTGTGATTTGTCCACGGCTTTCTTCATAGTTTCACATAATCCGCTTTTCGGTACTAAATTTTCTATCGAGCGTTCCTAACACTCCTTTCTTTATCATCAAACTTTTGGCTAGTAAGATCATCTACAACATGCTGCTTCGTCAGCATTTTCAAGGTTAACTGATCTGGGTCATCGGTTATCAAACCGAGGTAGGAGAATTGTGTTTTTAGAATGATTAATCGCTGATGGTAATATTGTTGAATATAAAAGGTTCCCCAGTAACAATAAAGAGTACACATATATATCGCGGTTATAATAAAGTTGTTTCGGATGAAAAGTCAGAGTTGACTTGCTGGAGCTGTGACAAAATTAGCTACTTTGGAAAGGGATTGCAAAACGATCTTCGGTAATAACAATGTCAAAGGAATTAGAACAGATACGTGTCAAACCTTTACTCAGTTTCCGAGGGTTTTTCAGGTGCATAACTATATGCATCAATCTTTCTTCCGTAGATGAAGTGCTGTTGGTTTATCCTCTCGATTGAGGTGTTTTTAAGAATCATGATAGATTTGAACGCTGATTGTAATCGTCGAGATACAATGAGGTTTAAGATGAAATCAAGTGGCAATCTTGAAGAAATGTTTAGTTTCATATGTTATAATCAATATTTTAATTCATTTTAATTGTCCAATGTCATTAGTCCACAGTCGATAGTCCACAGTAACAGTCCAATAATTCATATATAGTTTAATATATAATATACGAATTAATTAATACGTGTCGTGACCTGTATACCTCTCAGACTCGATCACAACTCAAACTATATATATTATTGTAGAATCAACCTCAACCATGTATAGAGAACTCAATCATTACTGCATATAGAGTGTCTATGGTGATTCCAAATAATATATATAGATGCGTCGATATGATATATCAAAACATTGTATACGTGTCCCGATATTTAAAGTGAGTAAAATAATTACAGAAATTAAATGACGATAAATAAAAGTGCGATAATTAAATTGCGATAAATAAACTGCGATAAATAAAATGTAATCAATTAGCTAGGAACAGTTAGCTGGAACAGTTAGCGTGGATTCTTAACAAAAATTTTCATAGTTAATTTGTTTGTTTCTAACAGATTTTATTTTGTCATATGTTTTCTTCATATGCCACTTGTTGGATTCTGGGAAGTCAAAATCCAAATATGAAATTGAATAAAAATGGTTATTCTGCAGTGAACGGATACGTATATCGGTGGTTGTAAGTAGGATAGTAAATGACTGTTGAATCAGCTTCGACGAATGTACAATGTAACTTATTAAGATGAAATCTAATTATTTCTCGGGTATTACCTACCCGTTAAAAAAAATTTTCACCATTAATATTTTGTACAAAAGAACTTTTATTTACAATCTTTATGAAAACATATATACATATATATTTTCTTCAGATGAAATCATGAATTTAATGAGTTAATATGATATTAATCTCATTTGCTTTTCGGTTTGAGCTAGAATAAGAAATCTCTAAAACTTTTTGAAACCACATATTCTTCGCAGAATATCAATGAAGTTATGGATCAATACTTCATCGTTCATTATTGTTGGTACTCCTTGGTATCTATGGTGCGTATGATGTTGATGTTTGTGGGACAGATTATGATGTCGAGACGTGTGATGCGGATGTTGTTTGTTAGTGGTGATGATGGTATTGTTGGTGTTATTGATGGTGGTGCTGATTATGCTGCTGGTGCTGCTGCTGGTGTTTGCAACCTTCGCACCATGTTCTCCAAAGCCGTCACGCGAGTGCGAAGTTCGTTAACTTCTGCTAGTACACCGGAATGATTGGCGGTTGGAGCGAGCGAATGAACAAGATTTTTAATATGGGATAGTATATAATCGTGACGAGATACTCTAGAAATGAGAGAGAATATGGTGTTTCGAATAGGTTCGCCGGTAAGTGCTTCAGGTTCATCGCCAAGAGGGCAATTTGGTGGATGGAATGGATCACCTTATTCTTGTGTCCAGTGATTTAGTATATTACGAACCCATCCCCAATTCATCCAGAATAGATGATGGGAAATTGGTTGATCCATTCCGGTGACGCTGCTTTCGGAGCCCGAATGGAAATCCATATCGGCATAACTGTCGGAATCTGAAGAATTCGAACTAGATGCGGAATCCATCTTGTATAATGGGGAAAATGAATTTTTGGTATGGAATAGATTATAGGAGTTAGATTTGGTACTCTTCAATACATAATTTACATATGTATATATAATACCAAAATCCCGTAAATTACGGAAAATCTTTGAAAAGACATCAGTCAAAGTTCGCAATAACAGATATGCTAAGATAAGAATTCGTCTATACACTATCAATGCAGTAAATGCAGTAAAACGTGTCTAGACTTATGAATGATAAGCAGGTAATTTCCTAAGGATGATAAGCAGATGATTTCCGACTAGAAATGATAAGCAAAACTTTTGACATGTAGACACGGTCGAAGTCCAGACTCATTAATGCATCCTAACAACTACTAGTTAGACACACTAATGCAAAACCTGGTTCGCTACGACCACCGCTCTGATACCAATTGAAAGGACCCGTCCTAATCCACCTGGACGAAGTCATCAACATTTGGTCCCATTGCGATGATCGGCTCCAAGTAATGTCCTTATATTAAGCAAATGCACAGTGGAAGACTTAATTCGTACCTGAGAATAAACATGCTTTAAAGTGTCAACTAAAAGGTTGGTGAGTTCATAGGTTTATCATAACAATCATTTCAATATGTTAATAGACCACAAGATTTCATAATCATAAACATAATACACTCGCAAGTGTATGTAAAGCATTCTAAGTGGTTGAGCACTTGGTAACCATACTTAACATTTAATCAACGTCGCATATTCCCTTTATTATGAAATCTCACTACACAGTACCAAGTGTAATCACCAAAACGAAGTACTGTGCAACCGTTGAATACTGGTCGTCCAGTCCGGTTGGGGTTGTCAGGCCCGATAGATCTATCAACAGGATTCGCGTTTACAATATCCATGTAAATAGTAGTTACCAAGCTACAGGGAAATATGCCAGTGGTACAACTCAACGTAGAATATATTTTTAAGTACTTGTGTCTATTTTGTAAACATTTATAAAAGCAGCGCATGTATTCTCAGCCCAAAAATATATATTGCAAAAGCAATTAAAAAGGGAGCAAATGAAACTCACTTTTTCCTTGAAGGTATTCAATTCGACTTGGTCTCCGATAGATATCATTCAAACTATGTTCTTGTTGTTAAAATTTTATACCACAAAATAAGATAGCTATATGAATATGAATTGAATAAGATTATGAACAAGGTTACTACCTCAAGTTACTTGGACAAAGTTACTGCAAAAGATAATAAATAATCTTGGAATCAAAGAGTGGTGGAGTTAGATCAAAAAGGTTGGAAGTAAACTTCTTCAAATGGGTGGTTATTTTGATATGTTCTTGAAAGAGTTTTCTTATGGTGTTTAAGGCTTGTAATTGAAGCTAAATGATGGGGAAAATGCTTGAAGATGATCAAGTATGAAGTTAGGAGTATTTTGAGAGAGAAATGAGGGTGTAGGTATGAGAAAATGGAGTGAAGAAATGGTGTTCATTTATAAAAACGTTTTTAGTTTATAAAGAAAGAAAAGGATTCCTAATTTTGTTTTCTTACTAATAATTCATACTACTTGACAAATTCTAGTTACCTCATATCTAGGGCAGTAATAATGTTGATTAGGATATAGATTTTATGTGTATATACCAATAGTAAATACATATAGAAGCTGGGTATGATACGGGTACATATACCCTAGATATACGTATAGAAATCTTGAGGAAACGGAACGAGAATTCAAATATAGCTATCTTTTGTGAATATACTTATATTGTTTTATGTATTTAAGTCCTTAAAAAGTGATTAAATACATTATATATACGATACATGTATAAGCATTATAGATTATAAGTATATATATCAAAGAATGTTACGTATAGTTATCGTTTTGAAAACTTAAGTTAGTAGTTTCAAAATATACTTATAACTCATTGTCATTAGTACACAATGAGATGTTAAACCATCCTTAGATCATGTTAAATATATATAAATACATATATATACACAAACGTATAATTATCGTATGTTATATAGTTCGTGATATCATCGGTCATATTGGACGGTCAAACGTTGTGTAAAACTCTTTTCAAAAACACAAGTCTCAACAATTTGGATTGCTTACCATGTTGGTATGGTTTAATTTATGTAAATATTAATCTCATAAGTATAATTTGGTCGAAAAATTCTGGGTCATTACAGTACCTACCCGTTAAAGAAATTTTCGTCCCCGAAATTTGATAGAGGTTGTTATGGATAACAATAAGAAGGTTTTCATGACAAATATAAGGTGATAATGGAGTTTTATCATCATTGAGTAATGTAGATAAAACGATTTGATTATGCGAAGAATATAAATGAGACTATCGTAAAAGAGTGAGATGAGTAAAATATATTCGTCTTAACCGATGACGTAGTTATGATTGATTTTCGGGATTTAAGGGATTTAAAGAGAATCTTACGTAATAAGATTTGGTTCTTTGGTGATTAAGGAAATCAGGATCTTCTTTGATTATATGCAATAATCTGTTTCGATTGCTCTGTCGGATATTTCACTATAAATTCATCCCTTCGTTTCCTAATTTTCCACGACTCACACCTTCTATTCTTTCTCCCTTGATTCTTACTTTAAAGCATTCATCAATATGCTCCATCCAGTCCTGATACTTGATATACTCCTAACTTTTATATCTGTCATTCTTCTTTTTCATCTACCACCAGAAGAATCTATTTACTTCTACTATACTCTTGTGTTTATAGTGTTTCTAATTCTCCCGTGTCTCTATATTGCCATCTGCATTGATATACACGGTTTGTAATTTCGGGGTTATTATCGAAGTTTATATTCTTCATTATTTTTCGGAGCTTCATGCTTTCGTTTTCTCTTCCCGACTTCGAGTCAAGCGAGTAATGGTTCGGAATTCGTAGATATGAAATTCAGAATGAACATAGCTAATGCTCTAAGAAGAAAATGGTAATAGAACGATTTTGATTTGTTAAATTACCAGAATACCCTGGAGAAGACCGAGTCATCTAGAAAAATATTCTCTTGATATGTTTAGAGATTAGATAGAATGTAAGAGTTGTGTAAATGGCACATGATGACGGTACTGTGAATCATCATGCTTCATTAGAAACTCAGTATGACTTACTGTAATATAATGACGTTGATCAAGTGTCATTATATTATACTAATCCATGCTTCAGTTCCCAACACTACTTCAAAAAATTCATATTTTAAACTTGAAGGTCTCAGAATTTGGAAACTCACACAGTTTCTTTTATGTTGCAGATATTACGGGGAGATAAATGATCTCGGATAAGAATAGTTGTGAAAATATCTCCAGAAATATGGAGGATATTTATAATAGAACATACGAGAATATCTTAGAATTTCTAATATCAACGGATGATGAAGAAGATTTGTCTGTGAAGGTTTAGAATGAGAAATAAGATGTTTGCTAACAATACATGCAGGTTTATAAATGATTTACAAAATAGACACAAGTACGTGAAACTACATTCTATGGTTGAATTATCGAAATTGAATATGCCCCTTTTTATTAAGTCTGGTAATCTAAGAATTAGGGAACAGACACCCTAATTGACGCGAATCCTAAAGATAGATATATTGGGCCTAACAAACCCCATCCAAAGTACCGGATGCTTTAGTACTTCGAAATTTATATCATATCCGAAGGGTGTCCCGGATTGATGGGGATATTCTTATATATGCATCTTGTTAATGTCGGTTACCAGGTGTTCACCATATGAATGATTTTTATCTCTATCTATGGGATGTGTATTGAAATATGAAATCTTGTGGTCTATTGTTACGATTTGATATATATAGGTTAAACCTATAACTCACCAACATTTTTGTTGACGTTTAAAGCATGTTTATTCTCAGGTGAATACTAAGAGCTTCCGCTGTTGCATACTAAAATAAGGACAAGATTTGGAGTCCATGTTTGTATGATATTGTGTAAAAACTGCATTCAAGAAACTGATTTCGATGTAACATATTTGTATTGTAAACCATTATGTAATGGTCGTGTGTAAACAGGATATTTTAGATTATCATTATTTGATAATCTACGTAAAGCTTTTTAAACCTTTATTTATGAAATAAAGGTTATGGTTTATTTTAAAAATGAATGCAGTCTTTAAAAAACGTCTCATATAGAGGTCAAAACCTCGCAACGAAATCAATTAATATGGAACGTTTTTAATCAATAAGAACGGGACATTTCCGGTGGTATCCGAGCGTTGGTCTTAGAGAACCAGAATTTTGTATTAGTGTGTCTTATCGAGTTTGTTAGGATGCATTAGTGAGTCTGGACTTCGACCGTGTTTACTTGAAAAAAAAAATTGCTTAACAAATTTTGTTGGAAACTATATATTTTTAACATGTGAATATTATGTGATATATTAATCTCTTAACGTGTTTGATATTATGTGATAGATGTCTACCTCTAGAACTAGTCCCATTGACTTACCTAATAATAATGAAGGGTCAAATGTAAATTGGAATGATTCGTGGAGTGATTCACAAGTTCCCGAAGAGGAACCGGAAGAAGAGTCGGAACCGGAAGAAGAATCGGAACCGAAAGAAGAACCAGTGGGGGAAATAATAAAACGGTTAAGTAGAAGAAAATGCTCAACCAACCGACCAAAGTTAATTATGGTCAACGGTGTTTCCGCCAAGGAAGCAAAATATTGGGAGGATTACCAATTCTCCGATGAATCGGATCCCGACGAGGATTCCGATGATGTTATAGAAATTACCCCAACTGAATTTAAAAAGGCAAAAGAGAACAATAAGGGAAAGGGCATAAAAATAGAGAAATCTGATTCTAACCCCGATGAACTTTATATGTATCGTCAACACCCGTATTTCTTAAGTTGTAACAATAACCCGGGAACCTCTAAACCACCAGGTTTTTCTAGACCAATGTGGAAAACGACGGCTCGTATTAGGGGAACATCATATATCCCTAAAAACTTAGCAAAAAGAACCAAGTTCGAAAAAGAAGAAACGAGTGAGTCGGAATAAGATAGTTGTATTTGTGCGGTGTAATATATGTAATATAGTGTACTTATGCTTTACGATATATGTAAAAATTGCTTGTATTAATAAGTATCTTTTATGAATCTAACTCTTGTCTATTTTACAGTATAAAAACACAAAATGGATAGACAACCCAATATTTTAGAAGACTTACCCAGAGACATGATTGATGAAATCTTGTCTAGAGTCGGTCAGAATTCCTCGGCACAACTATTTATGGCAAAATCAGTTTGTAAGACATTCGAAGAACGTTCCAAGAATGCCTTGGTTTATAAAAGGCTTTCGTTTGAAAGATGAGGGATATCACATTGGGAAACCCATAAGCTACGATGTGTTTACTTTGACGCATATATTGCGGGGAACCCAAATGCTATTTTACGCAACGGGTTAAGAAATTATTTTGACTCAATGTATCCGAATATAGGACTTCATGATTTAGAAAAAGCGGCTAACATGCAACATAAAGAAGCATACTTTGCTTATGGGTTAGTAATGTTCGCTTCTCACCAAAGTGAGAAAAAGAACATCGGGCTACAACTATTAAACAAAACATTCCCACAAGTGACGGAGTCGGTAATTGGGGTAAGAAATGAGGTTTTTAGGTTATTACGAGACTGTTGGTCATTACGTAACCTTCGCCCTTTTGAAAACGTTACAACATGTTGTCATACTATCGGTCACAACGGTTACGTTCTGCAAGACCAAGGATGGGAAGTGGTATTAGTAAAACCAGAATGCATGACTTGTTTGTGGACGTATGAATTACGTGTCTTTGTTGCCTTTGCTGAACGCCTTATTTATTAACTAGAATTATCTTCGCAACAACTTTGTATCAAAGTTTTATGCGCTATATTTCATGCTATATGTAAAATAGCGGTATTGTAAGTTTGCAAGTTATTGTATAAAGGTTTGAATATGATATATTTTTTTTTTTGTTGTTGTGATTAGTTTTTCATATAGAATTGTAGTAGTTGAAATGGTATGTTAGCTACTAAGTATGAACTTAACGGGTAGGTACTACCCGAATTAAAGAGTATAAAATGCTAATATGAAGAAAGAGCTTTTATAAATAAGTTCATATTACGCTATGAAATACTATTGACTACTCTTGATATTCTATATGATTAACTCGTTTCATTTGACTATTTTGAAGGAAATGGCACCAACTACTCGACACACCTTGAATATGAGTGAAGAGGAATTTCGTGCCTTTCTTGCTTCAAACATAGCTGCAGTACAGGCTGCGCTACATACCAACAATAACCTTGGATCTAGCAGTACAGGAAATCGTGTAGGATGCACCTACAAAGAATTCACTGACTGCAAACCTTTGGAATTTGAAGGAACCGAAGGACCGATCGGATTGAAACGGTGGACCGAGAAGGTCGAATCGGTGTTTGCCATAAGTAAGTGTACTGAAGAGGACAAAGTGAAGTACGCTACGCATACCTTCACAGGTTCTGCATTAACATGGTGGAATACCTATCTAGAACAAGTGGGACAAGATGATGCTTACGCACTACCGTGGTTAGCATTCAAGCACTTGATGAACGAGAAGTACCATCCCAGAACCGAGGTCAATAAGCTCAAGACAGAACTTAGAGGGTTACGAACCCAAGGATTTGATATTACCACGTACGAAAGATGATTCACAGAATTGTGCTTATTGTGTCCGGGAGCGTTCGAAGATGAGGAAGAGAAGATCGACGCGTTTGTGAAAGGATTACCGGAAAGAATCCAAGAAGATATAAGTTCACACGAGCCCACCTCCATACAACAGGCATGTAGAATGGCTCACAAACTAGTGAACCAGATTGAAGAAAGAATTAAAGAACAGACTGTTGAAGAGGCCAATGTGAAGCAAGTCAAAAGAAAGTGGGAGGAAAACGGTGATAAGAATCACCAATACAACAACAACAGCAACTACAACAATCATCCCAACAATAATAATAACTGCAACAACAACAACAATCAGAAGCAGCTATGCCAAAGGTGTGAAAAGTATCACTCGGGGTTCTGCACCAAATTTTGCAACAAGTGTAAAAGAAATGGTCATAGCGCGATGAAGTGTGAGGTCTACGGACCAGGGGTTAACAGAACGAAAGGAACAAATGGTGTCGGAACGAGTAATGGCGGAGCAAGTAGTGTCGGAGCAAGTTATGCCAATGTAGTTTGTTATAAATCTGGAAAACCGGGCCACATTATTAGAAATTGCCCGAACCAGGAGAACACGAATGGACAAGTCCGCGGAAGAGTTTTCAATATTAATGCGGCAGAGGCACAGGAAGACCCGGAGCTTGTTACGGGTACGTTTCTTATTGACAAAAAATTTGCTTACATTTTATTTGATTCGGGTGCGAATAGAAGCTATATGACTAGAGATTTTTGTGCTAAATTAAGTTGCCCATTGACGCCTTTGGATAGTAAATTTTTACTCGAATTAGCAAATGGTAAATTAATTTCAGCAGATAATATATGTCGGAATCGAGAAATTAAACTGGTTAGCGAAACATTTAAGATTGACTTGATACCTGTAGAGTTAGGGTGTTTTGATATGATAATCGGTATGGACTGGTTGAAAGAAGTGAAAGCAGAGATCGTTTGTTACAAAAATGCAATTCGCATTATACGAGAAAAAGAAAAACCCTTAATGGTGTACGGAGAAAAGAGCAACACGAAGCTACATCTTATTAGTAATTTGAAGGCACAAAAACTAATAAGAAAAGGTTGCTATGCTGTTCTAGCACACATCGAGAAAGTACAAACTGAAGAAAAGAGCATCAATTATGTTCCCATCGCAAAAGAATTTCCCGATGTATTTCCGAAAGAATTACCGGGATTACCCCCACATCGATCCGTTGAATTTCAAATAGATCTTGTACCAGGAGCTGCACCAATAGCTCGTGCTCCTTACAGACTCGCACCCAGCGAGATGAAAGAATTGCAAAGTCAATTACAAGAACTTTTAGAACGTGGTTTCATTCGACCAAGCACATCACCATGGGGAGCTCCTATTTTGTTTGTCAAGAAGAAAGATGGTACATTCAGGTTGTGTATCGACTAGCGAGAGTTGAACAAACTTACCATCACGAACCGCTACCCACTACCGAGAATCGACGACTTATTTGATCAACTACAAGGCTCGTCTGTTTATTCAAAGATTGACTTACGTTCCGGGTATCATCAAATGCGGGTGAAAGAAGATGATATTCCAAAGACTGCTTTTAGGACGCGTTATGGTCATTACGAGTTTATGGTTATGCCATTTGGATTGACTAACGCACCAGCTATGTTCATGGACCTTATGAACCGAGTGTGTGGACCATACCTTGACAAGTTTGTCATTGTTTTCATTGATGACATACTTATTTACTCAAAGAATGACCAAGAACACGGTGAACATTTGAGAAAGGTGTTAGAAGTATTGAGGAAGGAAGAATGGTACGCTAAGTTTTCAAAGTGTGCATTTTGGTTGGAAGAAGTTCAATTCCTCGGTCACATAGTGAACAAAGAAGGTATTAAGGTGGATCCGGCAAAGATAGAAACTGTTAAAAAGTGGGAAACCCCGAAAACTCCAAAACACATACGCCAGTTTTTAGGACTAGCTGGTTACTACAGAAGGTTCATCCAAGACTTTTCCAGAATAGCAAAACCCTTGACTGCATTAACGCATAAAGGGAAGAAATTTGAATGGAAGGATGAACAAGAGAAAGCGTTCCAGTTATTGAAGAAAAAGCTAACTACGGCACCTATATTGTCATTGCCTGAAGGGAATGATGATTTTGTGATTTATTGTGACGCATCAAAGCAAGGTCTCGGTTGTGTATTAATGCAACGAACAAAGGTGATTGCTTATACGTCTAGACAATTGAAGATTCACGAACAAAATTATACGACGCATGATTTGGAATTCGGCGCGTTGTTTTTGCATTAAAGACTTGGAGGCACTACTTATATGGGGTCAAAAGTATTATATATACCGACCACAAAAGTCTTCAACACATATTTAATCAGAAACAACTGAATATGAGGCAGCGTAGGTGGATTGAATTGTTGAATGATTACGACTTTGAGATTCGTTACCACCCGGGGAAGGCAAATGTGGTAGCCGACGCCTTGAGCAGGAAGGACAGAGAACCCATTCGAGTAAAATCTATGAATATAATGATTCACAATAACCTTACTACTCAAATAAAGGAGGCGCAACAAGGAGTTTTAAAAGAGGGAAATTTAAAGGATGAAATACCCAAAGGATCAGAGAAGCATCTTAATATTCGGGAAGACGGAACCCGGTATAGGGCTGAAAGGATTTGGGTACCAAAATTTGGAGATATGAGAGAAATGGTACTTAGAGAAGCTCATAAAACCAGATACTCAATACATCCTGGAACGGGGAAGATGTACAAGGATCTCAAGAAACATTTTTGGTGGCCGGGTATGAAAGCCGATGTTGCTAAATACGTAGGAGAATGTTTGACGTGTTCTAAGGTCAAAGCTGAGCATCAGAAACCATCAGTTCTACTTCAACAACCTGAAATCCCGGAATGGAAATGGGAAAATATTACCATGGATTTCATCACTAAATTGCCAAGGACTGCAAGTGGTTTTGATACTATTTGGGTAATAGTTGATCGTCTCACCAAATCAGCACACTTTCTACCAATAAGAGAAGATGACAAGATGGAGAAGTTAGCACGACTGTATTTGAAGGAAGTCGTCTCCAGACATGGAATACCAATCTCTATTATCTCTGATAGGGATGGCAGATTTATTTCAAGATTCTGGCAGACATTACAGCAAGCATTAGGAACTCGTCTAGACATGAGTACTGCCTATCATCCACAAACTGATGGGCAGAGCGAAAGGACGATACAAACGCTTGAAGACATGCTACGAGCATGTGTTATTGATTTCGGAAACAGTTGGGATCGACATCTACCGTTAGCAGAATTTTCCTACACCAACAGCTACCATTCAAGCATTGAGATGGCGCCGTTTGAAGCACTTTATGGTAGAAAGTGTAGGTCTCCGATTTGTTGGAGTGAAGTGGGGGATAGACAGATTACGGGTCCATAGATAATACAAGAAACTACCGAGAAGATCATCCAAATTCAACAACGGTTGAAAACCGCCTAAAGTCGACAAAAGAGCTACGCTGACATTAAAAGAAAAGATATAGAATTTAAAATTGGAGAGATGGTCATGCTTAAAGTGGCACCTTGGAAAGGCGTTGTTTGATTTGGTAAACGAGGGAAATTAAATCCAAGGTATATTGGACCATTCAAGATTATTGATCGTGTCGGACCAGTAGCTTACCGACTTGAGTTACCTCAACATGTACATAAAACTTTCCACGTCTCGAATTTGAAGAAATGTTTTGCTAAAGAAGATCTCACAACTCCCTTAGATGAAATCCAAATCAACAAAAAACTTCAATTTATCGAAGAACCCGTCGAAATAATGGATCGTGAGGTTAAAAGACTTAAGCAAAACAAGATACCAATTGTTAAGGTTAAATGGAATGCTCGTAGAGGACCCGAGTTCACTTGGAAATGAGAAGATCAGATAAAGAAGAAATACCCGCACTTATTTCCAGAAGATACGTCAACACCTCCAACTGCTTAAAATTTCGGGACGAAATTTATTTAACGGGTAGGTACTGTAGTGACCCGAACTTTTCCATGTTTATATATATTAAATGAAATTGTTATTTACATGATTAAGTGTTTCCAACATGTTAAGCAATCAAACTTGTTAAGACTTGATTAATTGAAATAGGTTTCATATAGACAATTGACCACCCAAGTTGACCGGTGATTCACGAACGTTAAAACTTGTAATAACTATATGATGACATATATATGGTTATATATATAGTTAACATGATATTATGATAAGTAAACATATCATTAAGTATATTAACAATGAACTACATATGTAAAAACAAGACTACTAACTTAATGATTTTGAAACGAGACATTTATGTAACGATTATCGTTGTAACGACATTTAATGTATATATATCATATTAAGAGATATTTGTACATCATAATATCATGATAATATAATAATTTAAAATCTCTTTTGATATTATAAACATTGGGTTAACAACATTTAACAAGATCGTTAACCTAAAGGTTTCAAAACAACACTTACATGTAACGACTAACGATGACTTAACGACTCAGTTAAAATGTATATACATGTAGTGTTTTAATATGTATTCATACACTTTTGAAAGACTTCAAGACACTTATCAAAATACTTCTACTTAACAAAAATGCTTACAATTAAATCCTCGTTCAGTTTCATCAACAATTCTACTCATATGCACCCGTATTCGTACTCGTACAATACACAGCTTTTAGATGTATGTACTATTGGTATATACACTCCAATGATCAGCTCTTAGCAGCCCATGTGAGTCACCTAACACATGTGGGAACCATTATTTGGCAACTAGCATGAAATATCTCATAAAATTACAAAAAATATGAGTAATCATTCATGACTTATTTACATGAAAATAAAATTACACATCCTTTATATCTAATCCATACACCAACGGCCAAAAACACCTACAAACACTTTCATTCTTCAATTTTCTTCATCTAATTGATCTCTCTCAAGTTCTATCTTCAAGTTCTAAGTGTTCTTCATAAATTTCAAAAGTTCTAGTTTCATAAAATCAAGAATACTTCCAAGATTGCAAGTTTACTTCCAAGTTTTCTAAATCCATTCCAAGTAATCATCCAAGATCAAGAAACCTTTGTTACTTACAGTAGGTTATCTTTCTAATACAAGGTAATAATCATATTCAAACTTTAATTCAATTTCTATAACTATAACAATCTTATTTCGAGTGGAAATCTTACTTGAAATTGTTTTCGTATCATGATTCTGCTTCAAGAACTTTCTAGCCATCCAAGGATCCTTTGAAGCTAGATCCATTTTTCTCATTTCCAGTAGGTTTATCCAAGGAACTTGAGGTAGTAATGATGTTCATAACATCATTCGATTCATACATAAAAAGCTGTCTTATTCAACGTTATAAACTTGTAATCACTAGAACATAGTTTAGTTAATTCTAAACTTGTTCGCAAATAAAGTTAATCCTTCTAACTAGACTTTTAAAATCAACTAAACACATGTTCTTTATCTATATGATATGCTAACTTAATGATTTAAAACCCGTAAACACGATAAACACCATAAAACTGGATATACGCCGTCGTAGTAAAACCGGGGGCTGTTTTGGTTGGGATAATTAAAAGCTAAGAAGAACTTTGATTTAAAAGCTATACTTCTGGAAAAATGATTTTTCTTATGAACATGAAACTATATCCAAAAATCATGGTTAAACTCAAAGTGAAAGTATGTTTTTCAAAATGGTCATCAAGATGTCGTTCTTTCGACGGAAATGATTACCTCTTTCAAAAATGACTTGTAACTTGTATTTCTGACTATAAACTTATACTTTTTCTGTTCAGATTCATAAATTTAAGTTCAATACGAAACCGTGGCCACTGGAATCACTCAAAACGGATTAGAAACGAAGAAATGGCGAGTAAAACAAGATTGATAAAAACTACTCATTTTACCTACGTGAAAGTTAGTAATAAATCTATTCCAACTATAACCTAATCAACTTATATTGTATATTATGTAATCTTGAGATACCATAGACACGTACACAATATTTCGACCTATCATGTCGACCCATCTATATAAATATATTGCGGAACAACTAAAGACACTCTATATGTGAATGTTGGAGTTAGCTATACAGGGTTGAGGTTGATTCCAAAAAATATATATATATATAGTTTGAGTTGTGATCAATACTGAGATACTTATACACTGGGTCGTGGATTGATTCAAGATAATATTTATCGATTTATTTCTGTACATATAACTGTGGACAACTAGTTGTAGGTTACTAACGAGGACAGCTGACTTAATAAACTTAAAACATCAAAATGTATTAAAAGTTTTGTAAATATATTTTGAACATACTTTGATATATATGTATATATTGTTATAGGTTTGTGAATCAACCAGTGGCCAAGTCTTACTTCCCGACGAAGTAAAAATCTGTAAAAGTGAGTTATAGTCCCACTTTTAAAATCTAATATTTTTGGGATGAGAATACATGCAGGTTTTATAAATGATTTACAAAATAGACACAAGTACGTGAAACAACATTCTATGGTTGAATTATCAAAATCGAATATGCCCCTTTTTATTAAGTCTGGTAATCTAAGAATTAGGGAACAGACACCCTAATTGACGCGAATCCTAAAGATAGATCTATTGGGCCTAACAAACCCCATCCAAAGTACCGGATGCTTTAGTACTTCGAAATTTATATCATATCCGAAGGGTGTCCCGGAATGTTGGGGATATTCTTATATATGCATCTTGTTAATGTCGGTTACCAGGTGTTCACCATATGAATGATTTTTATCTCTATGTATGGGATGTGTATTGAAATATGAAATCTTGTGGTCTATTGTTACGATTTGATATATATAGGTTAAACCTATAACTCACCAACATTTTTGTTGACGTTTAAAGCATGTTTATTCTCAGGTGAATACTAAGAGCTTCCGCTGTTGCATACTAAAATAAGGACAAGATTTGGAGTCCATGTTTGTATGATATTGTGTAAAAACTACATTCAAGAAACTGATTTCGATGTAACATATTTGTATTGTAAACCATTATGTAATGGTCGTGTGTAAACAGGATATTTTAGATTATCATTATTTGATAATCTACGTAAAGCTTTTTAAACCTTTATTTATGAAATAAAGGTTATGGTTTATTTTAAAAATGAATGCAGTCTTTGAAAAACGTCTCATATAGAGGTCAAAACCTCGCAACGAAATCAATTAATATGGAACGTTTTTAATCAATAAGAACGGGACATTTCAATAGGGAGTGTTTAGTTATGGGTTAGTTATAGAATATTGGTGTTGATGTGGCGATGATGTGAAAGGTTAAGAGGATGAATAGTTTAGTTACGATAGAGAGTGGCCTAAAAGGGATAAACAAATTACCCTAATGTGATTGGTTAGACTAATGTTCACACTTTTTTTATATTGATTTCAACTCATTTTAAAATTCGTTTGGTACTTTTTGGAATAGCCTACGATAGCTTATGAAGTTAAGTAAAGCTTAAAGATAGAAAAAAAGTAGGTCTTTGTTTTTTTATCATTGTCGTTAAAATATATAAGTTTACCAACATAAATCTGTAACGAATTAGGGTAACCACTTTCTTTTATCGGTTGGTTGTGTTATCTAACAACATGCACCTTTAGTTTTTTTATTTACTTTTATTTGTTCACAAAAACTACTTAAGTAGTCATAGTCTAATACTTGAACTTATTTTGAATTATTATAGGACTTCTAAAAAACTAGCTATATTGTAATGAAAATATAATGAGGGTGCTTATTGTATACCAAACATAACAAATTCTAACAAACATTTTGTACCAACATGATTGATTATATTTATCCAAAAATGATTTAATATATGTAAAGACTATGTCACGCCGTTTCGTACAAATAATGTATGTAATTAAACAATACACCGTTATTAGTGGCAGATCTAGAACATTGTGTCAGTGGTAGTACAAAAAATTTAATGATTAACTTTGCGACATGTTGATAAAAATTTTGATCGAAAGTCAAAAGACTAACTTTTATAAGTTCAAGATTTTTATATATAATACACAAACATTTTAGTGAAATATTAATAAAAACGCTTTCTAAAGTATTTTTGTTTTTTATATTTTCTTATTTATTTGTTAAATAAGGTTTAGTTTAAATTAATTTAATTTAGTTTATAATCTGACTTTTTAAAAATTGTTTCATTTGGTTTCATAGTCAATTGCCTTAAATGAATAAAAAAGTCAATAGTTAAAATACTCCGTAGATATTAAAAATGTAAACTTAAGGGACATATTTGCAATTTATTCCTTAAAAGTAAAAGTTGAACCAAATCAATATCTTAGTTAAACTTAAAATAAATATTCATCAAAATCAAGGGGTATATATGCAATTTACTCCTTAAAA
The DNA here is from genome assembly GCF_046630445.1 of Rutidosis leptorrhynchoides. Lineage (NCBI taxonomy): Eukaryota > Viridiplantae > Streptophyta > Magnoliopsida > Asterales > Asteraceae > Rutidosis > Rutidosis leptorrhynchoides. The sequence goes on along the minus strand of NC_092337.1, from coordinate 336,443,965 downwards.
GTACAAGTTAAACCAGATCCCTTTCTCTCCCATATCTCTTTCTTCTCCGTCTACATCAGTTCACCTCTGCAACTTCCATAAAATTTCTTTATTACCCATTTAAAAATATGTAAAAAATCTGAATTATACGAGTCATGTGACTCCGTTTACCGTCAATTTCTTTCTCAAAACAACAAACCTGCAACTCATTTTAAATCAGCGGTTGCACTTTCATATTCCCAAAGAAAACACTGAAAAGTTTACAGTTCGTCGGCTAGATTGAGTGGTAGCATGTGCTACCACCGGATACAAGGTAGATCCGCCCTTGACCGTCATAAAAACACATCAAATCAGTAATGCACAAACCTCACCGCCACAACGCGCGGTTACCTCATCATTTTATTTTAAACATTGGCATGTTATGTTGACTTAAGTCAACGAACCTGAAACCTTTTTCTATATATTATCCATAAAAATAAAATCATAACTTCCAACACCTTAGAGCACTCTCATCCATGACATACCGTCATGGAAAACTGGCTGTCACATCAGCACCACATCAGCACCTCCTTCAATCACTAAACAAGCACTAAATCACTAACATCCATGACAGACCGTCATCGTCACAATTTGTATTTATTTTTTTTTATTAAACTTACATATTTAATAACTAATATATATATAACATTTAAATTCCTAAAAATTAAAATTTTGTTAATAAAAAAAACTTTACAGATTCCTAAAAATATAAAAAATATTACAAATTCCTAAAAATAAAAAAACGTTACAAATTCCTAAAAATAAAAAAAAACCGTTACAAATTCCTAAAAATTAAAAACAAACGTTACAAATTTCTAAAAATAAAAAATAAAACATCACAAATTCCTAAAAATTAAACGTTCAACGCGACCTGATCGTATCATCACTCATGTACCCCTCGTTGGTGTGCGGGTAGCAAGGTTGAAAAAGACGTGGGACGGGCCGAAACGTTAGCGACCTCAAAATGTCGCAACGGAAAAAAGGGGTCGAAACGGATGTTGACTAACGTTGACTTATAAATAAATATATAAAAATATATATATATATATATATATATATACATATACATATAAAGTTCACCGTTTTTTTTCCGTTTTGACCATTTTTTCCGTTTTTTTTCCGTCTTTGACCTTTTTTCCGTCTTTGACTTTTTTTCCCGTTTTTAGCGCTGTTGATCGTTTTTTAAGCGTTGACCGTATTTTTTACCGTTTCAAGACCCGTTGCAACGATACTAAGGCAAATCCGTTGCGGCGTCCGTTGCGGCGCCCGTTTCGGCCGTCTTTTACAACACTGGCGGGTAGTCAGGCTGAGAACGACGGCAAAATTATCGTACCCAAATACCAATACAATACAACTCGATTCGGTTGCATTTGAGTTTGGCTCGCCCGACAATTCTTTCCCATTCTAGCTCGGTCGTGAGGAACTTGAACTTATCGGTCTCGGGATCACAATACGCGAAATCCGAGGCCTCGAAGTCGACGTGTTCGCGTATGTAGTCGAACAAACACCGTGTATCCCAGTACGTGATATCAAGATTATCGAACGATTTACACTGCCCGTCGAGCTAAAGCTTCCAGTCCTCGCTCAACATCCCCCCGTGCCATATGTCCATCGAACAAGTTAAACGTGCCATTCGGATTAAGTGTGTGTTTGGAGTGTGTGTTCGGATTGAGTGTGTGTTTATGTATATGTAGTGTGTGTGTATGAAAGTGTTTACATATATATATATATATATATATATATATATATATATATATATATATATATATATATATATATATATATATATATATATATATGAAATGAGGATCAGTGTGTGTATATTAACGTTATAATTTTTAAACGTTTGAATATAACTTTAAACGTAAACCTGCACAATACTCGTGCTTGCTTCGATCATCCAACGAAAAAACCGAGCACGGTCATCAACGACGGACCAACGGCGGCCGTGTTAATATCGGCGCCGTTGATGAAAACACTCAACGACGGGTCCATCGACGGACCATTGAGAGTGCTCTTAAACACACATTTGCTTACAATCATTTTTACAATGGATGCCGATCACATAATTACAAATCTCCCAATTCACAAAGCTGAATTAAAAGTCGGAATCGGTTGCTCAAATCTCGCATTTCATGTAGATCAAATAACGCTTCCATTTTTTCTTTCGATTTTATATTGATATATATTTAGGACTAGTTGAGTTCGATACTACATGCAGACCTCGTGCATAATATCGAACTGGGGGACTTAATGATACACATACTTGTGCCCTTCGTATAGCGCATCACGTGTGCTACTCAAGAGTCAAATGTTGACTAAGGCAGAATTTAGACTAGCACATGCGCTCCCGCCAACGGCGCAGCCATGTGGTAAGCGCAAAGTACAAAGTGCCAGTATGGGTAAACATGCACTGACATATGACCTACGTAAAGGACTGCAACATGCCGTTCACGGATAAAGCATAAAGTAACAAAGATAGCACAACACAATCCCTACATTGTACACTCGCCAGACGGTGCTGCAGCTTGCAAGTCAACTATGGCAGACAGGAAATCGATATGGATATGAATATAAGCTCACCTGATCTCTAAATATTGTCATCCATATTTATACCTATACCATGTTACATACACTTTAAACACAAAATCTCCTCTTAAATCATTTAACGTCCAACCCAAATTAATTACTTCCGTTTATTTAGTTGACAACGAAACTCGTATCTAAATAGATAGAATTTTACCACAATAAAAACATATTTGGTGATGAAAAAATTAGTAGTGTATGAATCGCAAACACTACGGAGTATAAAAGTTAACAATTAATTAGTAGGGTACAAAAAATATTTACCCATTTTGTTATTTATTTATTTAATACAGAGTATAAAAGTTAACCATCAATTTAAAACATCTTTAAAGAATAATAGATGATAAATTTGGAATGGATAGAGTATAAAACTGGGTAGCTAGAATAGAACCATTCATTGTTTCAAAAAGTTTGATTGATGCAAAAGATTACCTTCATCTTAGATAAAAAGTAGTCAAGTTCTCTCTTATAACCAAAATGAAATTATTACGTTTTTTTTTTTTTTTTTTTTTGAGAAAAACGAAAACTTTTAAGCGAAGGAACTTTCATGAAAATATGAAAGAACCTAAAAAGATACAACAAAGGAACAAAAGAGAAACCGTGGGTCTCGACCCAAGAAAACGAACATCAAACGAAACTAACAACTTAAAAACGAACATCAAATGAAACTAACAACATAAAAACGAACATCAAACGAAACTAACAACATGAATAAAAAAACGAGTCACACCTCCCAACCTAAGCTACTACCTAAACTAAACACGAGGCAAACAAATAATAGAGAACAAACAATGGAGAAGTGTACGTAAAAGCCAAGACTAACAACATATACAACAAACATAAACACTAAACGAAACCGTCTAACACTTCAAACTCTAAATTAAACCGTTGTGGACATAAAAGCCATGACTAACAAGACTAACAACACATACAACAAACATAAACAACAAACACTAAACGAAACCGTTTAACACTTCACCCGCTGATAGTGTACCACACCTCCGGCCCGTTTACCAGCATCACAATTTGCTTAGGAGGAATTGGCTACAATATATGACACGAAGGAAACTTTGAGCTACAATGAACGAGGTCCTGAAATCAGAGCAAGAATAGTGATCTTAGAGCCCATAAAACCTCGGTCAATTACAAAGTCAAGCTAACAAAACTATTCCTAGCTCGGTTGCACGCCTGTACAACAAAGGAAAGGGACAAGCTCACTTTCCTCTGCAGGTTTACCAAAAGGGGAAAGGTCAACTAGTATTCCAAAATTATTGGGAACTAGCAAGTTGGTATAGGAAGCCGGTCCATCCCACTTATAAATAGATTAGAATGCAGGATACATTCCACATTACACACACACACACACACACATAATAACACATCATGTTATATCATTTGCTTCGGTAGCGTAAAACAATCACCTGATTGTTACCTTCGGGGAATCGCCAGCGAACAAAACTAAAACTATAACCACTCAATCTCCAATCTCAGTGACTTGTATATCCTCATTTCAATACTAATTGCCGGTTATTGGACAAACAATTGGCGCCATCCGTGGGACTCACATCTTATTCATCTTGTTGAACAAGAACCGACGTCATGGCGAACTCCAGTCACATACCTCCGGGTTTCACACCACCCAGAAACCCACAAACCACAGAATCAGCACAGCTGGAGTTCTCAACTGTGGGGACCTTGACCAGGTCACCAGCCACTCCTGCTGCATTTGTCTCAACGAACTATCATGGTTCGCAGTCCGCCGAACCACCTCCGCTGATAGATAAGACCTTCGTCTTAAATAATTACGATCACATCTGATCGGTCATAAGGAGTTTAAGGGACATGGGGATCTTGCAGAGTAGAAGGGTGCTAACATACGAAAGCGAAGAATATGACGAGGAGCTGCAAATGGAACCTCTAAACCAAAACCCGCAGCCCCGAATTTTGCCGGCAAACTCGTCAACAACCACTACGACTCAGACAAGGGAAACCACAAATATATCTCAAGTAACCCTAACCATACCTACGACACCCCTCTATACCTACAATGTACTAGTTTTGACCGTGTCCGTAGCATCCCAAGCACCAAACAGGCATATACCTCCGCCTCACCCGAGCTGGGGTAACATGGGGTAATCTAACCAATATGTATGGTCCCAAGGAAACCCTTATGTCACTCCTAACATACCATGGGTAGAAACAACCCCTATAAGCAACCTACCAAACACCTCAGTGCAACCAGTGACCAATCACGCTTACTTCTAAAATTGGAATCACCCACCATAACAAATGACAACCACCTGGATATACCCTCCTAACCAGGGGGATGTGTTGTGCCCAAAGTCACCAGATACTACCCTCGATTGCGACCAGTAACAACTTCTGGGTAAACCAAAAAACCCCATTTGTGCCCTACATCCAACATTGTGCATTCCCCGATGGAATGAAAATTCCCGCACACCTAATTTATTACGAAGGAAAAGATGACCCGGATGATTTCCTTAATATATTCGAAGGTGCAGCACGAATGGCCAAACGGGACATACTCGTAGCATGTCACGCATTTTCTTACATGTTAAAGGGAGATGCAAGGGTCTGGTTTGACTCCTTACCAAAAGACTCTGTAGCTAGCTTCGATGACCTGAAACGACAATTCAGGTCTAAGTTTAGTCAACAAAAGCGACACAAAAAGAACCATGTGGCCGCCCATTGAATAAAGCAGAAAGATAGCGAAGGTTCTAGGGCCTTCCTGAAATGTCCCGTTCATATTGATTATAAACGTTCCATATTAATTGATTTCGTTGCGAGGTTTTGACCTCTATATGAGACGTTTTTCAAAGACTGCATTCATTTTTAAAACAACCATAACCTTTATTTTATCAATAAAGGTTTTAAAAAACATTACGTAGATTATCAAATAATGATAATCTAAAATATACTGTTTACACACGACCATTACATAATGGTTTACAATAGAAATATATTACATCGACATATGTTTCTTGAATGCAGTTTTTACACAATATCATACAAACATGGACTCCAAATCTTGTCTTTATTTTAGTATGCAACAGTGGAAGCTCTTAGTATTCACCTGAGAATAAACATGCTTTAAACGTCAACAAAAATGTTGGTGAGTTATAGGTTTAACCTATATATATCAAATCGTAACAATAGACCACAAGATTTCATATTTCAATACACATCCCATACATAGAGATAAAAATCATTCATATGGTGAACACCTGGTAACCGACATTAACAAGATGCATATATAAGAATATCCCCATCATTCCGGGACACCCTTCGGATATGATATAAATTTTGAAGTACTAAAGCATCCGGTACTTTGGATGGGGTTTGTTAGGCCCAATAGATCTATCTTTAGGATTCGCGTCAATTAGGGTGTCTATTCCCTAATTCTTAGATTACCAGACTTAATAAAAAGGGGCATATTCGATTTCGATAATTCAACCATAGAATGTAGTTTCACGTACTTGTGTCTATTTTGTAAATCATTTATAAAACCTGCATGTATTCTCATCCCAAAAATACTAGATTTTAAAAGTGGGACTATAACTCACTTTCATAGATATTTCCTTCCTCGGAAATAAGACTTGGCCACGGATCGATTCATGAACCTATACAAATATGTACATACATATCAAAGTATGATCAAAATATAATTACAACCATTTTTATTATGTTTTAAAGATTTGAGTGTATTAAGTCAGCTGTCCTCGTTAGTAACATGCAACTAGTTGTCCACAGTTAGATGTATAGAAATAAATCGATATATATTATCTTGAATCAATCCACGACCCAGTGTATACACGTCTCAGGCTAGATCACAACTCAAAGTATATATATATTTTTGGAATCAACCTCAACCCTGTATAGCTAACTCCAACATTACTGCATATAGAGTGTCTATGGTTGTTCCAAATAATATATATACATGGGTCGATATGATATGTCAAAACATTTGCATACGTGTCTATGGTATCCTAAGATTACATAATATATTAGAATACATGTATAATATAATATAAGTTAGCTAGGATATGATTTGTATAGATTTGTTAAACATTTTCCGTAGCTAAAAAGATCAAAAATATCCAATCTTGTTTTACCCATAACTTCTTCATTTTAAATCCGTTTTGAGTGAATCAAATTGCTATGGTTTCATATTGAACTCTAATTTAAGAATCCAAACAGAAAAAGTATAGGTTTATAGTCAGAAATTTAAGTTACATGTCAATTACTAAAGAGGTAGTCATTTCCGTCGAAAGAACGACATCTTGATGATCATTTTGAAAAACATACTTTCACTTTGAGTTTAACCAAGATTTTTGGATATAGTTTCATGTTCATATGAAAAATCATTTTCCCAGAAGAACTACTTTTAAATCAAAGTTTATCATAGTTTTTAATTATCCAAACCAAAATAGCCCCCGGTTTCACTACGACGGCGTATATTCGATTTTATGGTGTTCATCGTGTTTCCAGGTTTTAAATCACTAAGTTAGCATATCATATAGATATAGAATATGTGTTTAGTTGATTTTAAAAGTCAAGTTAGAAGGATTAACTTTTGTTTGCGAACAAGTTTAGAATTAACTAAACTATGTTCTAGTGATTACAAGTTTAAACCTTCGAATAAGATAGCTTTATATGTATGAACCGAATGATGTTATGAACATCATTACTACCTCAAGTTTTCTGGATAAAACTACTTGAAATGAGAAAAATGGATCTAGCTTCAAAGGATCCTTGGATGGCTTGAAAGTTCTTGAAGCAGAATCATGACACGAAAACAGTTCAAGTAAGATGTTCACTCGAAATAAGATTGTTATAGTTGTAGAAATTGAATCAACGTTTGAATATGAATATTACCTTGAATTAGAAAGATAACCTACTGTAAATAACAAAGGTTCCTTGATCTTAGATGATTACTTGGAATGGATTAGAAAGCTTGAAAGTAAACTTGCAAACTTGGTAGTATTCTTGATTTTTATGAAACTATACTTATGGAATTTATGAAGAACACTTAGAACTTGAAGATGGAACTTGAGAGAGATCAATTATATGAAGAAAATTGAAGAATGAAAGTGTTTGTATGTGTTTTTGGTCGTTGGTATATGGATTAGATATAAAGGATATGTAATTTTGTTTTCATGTAAATAAGTCATGAATGATTACTAATATTTTTGTAATTTTATGAGATATTTCATGGTAGTTGCCAAATGATGGTTCCCACATGTGTTAGGTGACTCACATGGGCTGCTAAGAGCTGATCATTGGAGTGTATATACCAATAGTACATACATCTAAAAGCTGTGTATTGTACGAGTACGAATACGGGTGCATACGAGTAGAATTGTTGATGAAACTGAACGAGGATGTAATTGTAAGCTTTTTTGTTAAGTAGAAGTAATTTGATATGTGTGTTGAGGTCTTTCAAAAGTTTAAGAATACATATCAAAACACAACATGTATATACATTCTAATGGAGTCGTTAAGTCTTCGTTAGTCGTTACATGTAAGTGTTGTTTTGAAACCTTTAAGTTAACGATCTCAATTAATGTTGTTAACCCAATGTTTATTATATCAAATGAGATGTTAAATTATTATATTATCATGATATTATGATGTATGAATATCTTTTAATATGATATATACATTAAAATATCGTTACAACGATAATCGTTACATATAAGTCTTGTTTCGTAATTCTTGAGTTAGTAGTCTTGTTTTTACATATGTAGTTCATTGTTAACACACTTAATGATATATTTAAATATCATTTTATAATGTTAAATATAGTGTATCAATATCTTAATATGATACATATGTATTTAGTAGACGTTATCATAACGATAATCGTTATATATATCATTTCGAGTTTCTTAACTTAGTAATCTCATTTATTATGTATATCACACATTGTTAATATATTTAGTGAGATACTTACTCATCATAATCTTATGTCAACCATATATATATGTCTATATATACCACAACATGTAGTTTTTACAATTTTGTAACGTTCGTGAATCGCCGGTCAACTTGGGTGATCAATTGTCTATATGAAACTTATTTCATTTAATCAAGTCTTAACAAGTTTGATTGCATAACACATTGGAAACATTTATTCATGTAAATATCAATCTCAGTTAATATATATAAACATGGAAAAGTTCGGGTCACTACAGTACCTACCCGTTAAATAAATTTCGTCCCGAAATTTTAAGCTGTTGAAGGTGTTGACGAATCTTCTGGAAATAGATGCAGGTATTTCTTCTTCATCTGATCTTCACACTCTCAGATGAACTCGGGTCCTCTACGAGTATTCCATCAATCCTTAACAATCGGTATCTTGTTTTGCTTAAGTCTCTTAACCTCACGATCCATTATTTAGACGGGTTCTTCAATGAATTGAAGTTTTTCATTGATTTGGATTTCGTCTAACTGAATAGTGAGATCTTCTTTAGCAAAACATTTCTTCAAATTCGAGACGTGGAAAGTGTTATGTACAGCCGCGAGTTGTTGAGGTAGCTCCAGTTGGTAAGCTACTGGTCCGACACGATCTATAATCTTGAATGATCCAATGTACCTTGGATTTAGTTTCCCCCGTTTACCAAATCGAACAAAGCCTTTCCAAGGTGAAACCTTAAGCATGACCATTTCTCCAATTTCAAACTCTATATCTTTTCTTTTACTGTCCGCGTAGCTCTTTTGTCGACTCTGGGTGGTTTTCAATCGTTGTTGAATTTGGATGATTTTCTCGGTAGTTTCTTGTATTATCTCCGGACCCGTAATCTGTCTATCCCCCACTTCATTCCAACAAATCGGAGACCTGCACTTTCTACCATAAAGTGCCTCAAACGGCGCCATCTCAATACTAGAATGATAACTGTTGTTAGGAAAATTCTGCTAATGGTAGGTGTCGATCCCAACTGTTTCCGAAATCAATAACACATGCTCGTAGCATGTCTTCAAGTGTTTGTATCGTCCTTTCGCTCTGCCCATCAGTTTGTGGATGATAGGCAGTACTCATGTCTAGACGAGTCCCCAATGCTTGTTGCAACGTCTGCCAGAACCTTGAAACAAATCTACCATCCCTATCAGAGATAATAGAGACGGGTATTCCATGTCTGGAGACAACCTCCTTCAAATACAATCGCGCCAACTTCTCCATTTTGTCATCTTCTCTCATTGGCAGGAAGTGTGCTGACTTGGTGAGACGATCAACTATTACCCAAATAGTATCATAACCACTTGCAGTCCTTGGCAATTTAGTAATGAAATCCATGGTAATGTTTTCCCATTTCCATTCCAGGATTTCAGGTTGTTGTAGTAGACCTGATGGTTTCTGATATTTAGCTTTGATCTTAGAACACGTCAAATATTCTCCTACATATTTAGCAATATCGACTTTCATACCCGGCCACCAAAAGTGTTCTTGAGATTTTTTTACATCTTCCCCGCTCCGGGATGTATTGAATATCTGGTTTTATGTACTTCTTTAAGTACCATGTCTCTCACATCTTCAAACCTTGGTACCCAAATTCTATCAGCCCTATATCGGGTTCTGTCTTCCCGAATATTAAGATGTTTCTCTGATCCTTTGGGTATCTCATTCTTCAACTTTCCTTCTTTTACAACCCCCTGTTGCGCCTCCTTTATTTGAGTAGTAAGGTTAGTACGAATAATTATATTCATAGCTTTTACCCGTATAGGTTCTCTGTCCTTTCTACTCAAAGCGTCGGCTACCACATTCGCCTTCCCCGGGTGGTATCGAATCTCAAAATCAAAATCATTCAACAGTTCAATCCACCTGCGTTGTCTCATATTCAGTTGCTTCTGATTAAATATATGTTGGAGACTTTTGTGGTCGGTATATATAATACTTTTGACTCCATATAAATAATGCCTCCAAGTCTTTAATGCAAAAACAACAGCACCCAATTCCAAATCGAGAGTTGTATAATTTTGCTCGTGAATCTTCAATTGTCTAGACGCATAAGCAATCACCTTCGTTTGTTGCATTAATACATAACCGAGACCTTGCTTTGATGCGTCACAATAAATCACAAAATCATCATTCCCTTCAGGCAATGACAATATAGGTGCTGTAGTTAGCTTTTTCTTCAATAACTGAAACGCCTTCTCTTGTTCATCCTTCCATTCAAATTTCTTCCCTTTATGCGTTAATGCAGTCAAGGGTTTTACTATTTTGGAGAAATCTTGGATGAATCTTCTGTAGTAACCAGCCAATCCTAAAAATTGACGTATATCTTTCATAGTTTTTGGGGTTTCCCACTTTTCAACGGTTTCGATCTTTGCTGGGTCCACCTGGATACCTTCTTTGTTCACTATGTGACCGAGGAATTGAACTTCTTCCAACCAAAATGCACACTTTGAAAACTTAGCGTACAGTTTTTCTTTCCTCAATACTTCTAACACTTTTCTCAAATGTTCTTCGTGCTCTTGATCATTCTTTGAGTAAATAAGTATGTCATCGATGAAAACAATGACAAACTTTTCAAGATATGGCCCACACACTCAGTTCATAAGGTCCATGAACACAGCTGGTGCGTTAGTCAATCCAAACGGCATAACCATAAACTCGTAATGACCATAACGCGTCCTAAAAGCAGTTTTTGGAATATCATCCTCCTTTACTCGCATTTGATGATATCCAGAACGTAAATCGATTTTCGAATAAACCAATGAGCCTTGTAGTTGATCAAATAAGTCGTCAATTCTCGGCAGTGGATAACGGTTTTTGATGGTAAGCTTATTCAACTCTCTGTAGTCAATACACAACCTAAATGTACCATCCTTCTTCTTGACAAACAAAATAGGAGCTCTCCATGGTGATGTGCTTGGTCGAATGAAACCACGTTCTAATAGTTCTTGCAGTTGGCTTTGCAGTTCTTTCATCTCGCTGGGTACGAGTCTGTAAGGAGCACGAGCTATTGGTGCAGCTCCTGGTACAAGATCTATTTGAAATTCAACAGATCGATGTGGAGGTAGTCTCAGTAATTCTTTCGGAAATACATCGGGAAATTCTTTTGCGTCGGGAACATCATTGATGCTCTTTTCTTCAGTTTATACTTTCTCAACATGTGCTAGAACAGCATAGCAACCTTTTCTTATTAGTTTTTGTGCCTTCAAATTACTAATAAGATGTAGCTTCGTGTTGCCCTTTTCTCCGTACACCATTAAGGGTTCTCCTTCTTCTCGTACAATGCGAATTGCATTTTTGTAACATACGATCTCTGCTTTCATCTCCTTCAGCCAGTCCATGCCAACTATTACATCAAAACTCCCTAACTCTACTGGTATCAAATCAATCTTAAATATTTCGCTACCCATTTTAATTTCTCGATTCCGGCATATATAATCTGCTGAAATTAATTTACCGTTTGCTAATTTGAGTAAAAATTTACTATCCAACGGCGTCAATGGACAACTTAATTTAGCACAAAAATCTCTACTCATATAGCCTCTATCCACACCCGAATCAAATAAAACGTAAGCAGATTTATTGTCAATAAGAAACGTACCCGTAACAAGCTCCGGGTCTTCCTGTGCCTCTGCCGCATTAATATTGAAAACTCTTCCGCGGACTTGTCCATTCATGTTCTCCTGGTTCGGGCAATTTCTAATAATGTGGCCCGATTTTCCACATTTATAACAAACTACATTGGCATAACTTGCTCCGACACTACTTGCTCCGCCATTACTCGTTCCGGCACCATTTGTTCCTTTCGTTCTGTTAACCCCTGGTCTGTAGACCTCACACTTCACCTCGCTATGACCATTTCTTTTACACTTGTTGCAAAATTTGGTGCAGAACCCCGAGTGATACTTTTCACACCTTTGGCATAGCTGCTTCTGATTGTTGTTGTTGTTGCGGTTGTTATTGTTGTTGGGATGATTGTTGTAGTTGTTGTTGTTGTTGTTGTTGTTGTTGTGCCGTTTGTTGTAGTTACGATTGATGTTGCGATTGTTGGGATAGTTGTTGTTGTTTTGGTGACTCTTATCACCGTTTTCCTCTCACTTTCTTTTGACTAACTTCACGTTGGCCTCTTCGGCCGCTTGTTCTTTAATTCTTCCCTCAATCTGGTTCACTAGTTTGTGAGTCATTCTACATGCCTTTTGTATGGAGGCAGGCTCGTGTAAACTTATATCTTCTTGGATTCTCTCCGGTAACCCTTTCACAAACACGTCGATCTTCTCTTCCTCATCTTCGAACGCTCTCGGACACAATAGGCGCAATTCTATGAATCGTATTTCGTACGAAGTAATATCGAATCCCTGTGTTCGTAACCCTCTAAGTTCTGACTTGAGCTTATTGACCTCGGTTCTGGGACGGTACCTCTCGTTCATCAAGTGCTTGAATGCTGACCACGGTAGCGCGTAAGCAGCATCTTGTCCCACTTGCTCTAGATAGGTATTCCACCATGTTAACGCAATACCTGTGAAGGTATGCGTAGTGTACTTCACTTTGTCTCCTTCAGCACACTTACTTATGGAAAACACCGATTCAACTTTCTCGGTCCACCGTTTCAATCCGATTGGTCCTTCGGTCTCATCAAATTCTGAAGGTTGGCAGGCAGTGAATTCCTTGTAGGAGCATCCTACACGATTTCTTGTGCCGTTAGCTGTATTGCTAGATTCAGAGTTATTGTTGGTATGTAGCGCGACCTGTACTGCGGCTATGTTTGAAGCAAGAAAGGCAAGAAATTCCTCTTCGCTCATATTCAAGGTGTGTCGAGTAGTCGGTGCCATTTCCTTCAAAATAGTCAAATGAAATAATTTAATCATACAGAATATTAAGAGTAGTCAATAGTATCTCGTAGCATAATATGAACTCATTTATAAAAGCTTTTTCTTCATATTAGCGTTTTATAAGTTTAAATTCGGGTACTACCTACCCGTTAAGTTCATACTTAGTAGCTAATATACAATTCAACTACTACAATTCCATATGAAAAACTGATTATAATAATATATCACATACAAATATTCTTCAAACTTACAACTTCGCTATATTACATATAACATGAAATATAGTACACTATGATACAGGACAGTTTTGAAGATAAATCTAGTTAATACGCAAGTTGTTCAGCAAAGAAAATAAAGACACGTAATTCATAAGTCCAGAAACAAGTCATGCATTCTGGTTTTACTAAGACGACTTCCCATCCTTGGTCTTGTGGAAAATAACTGTTATCACCATTGGCTAGGCAGCATGTTGTAATGTCATCAAAAGGACGAGGGTTTCATAATGTCTAACAGCCCCGTAATAATCTAAAAATCTTGTTTCTCACCCCAACTACTGAATCCGTCACTTGTGGGAAAGTTTTATTTAAAAGCTGCAATCCGATGTTCTTTATCTCACTTTGGTAAGAAGCGAACATCACTAACCCGTAAGCATAACATGCTTCTTTATGTTGCATGTTAGAAGCTCTTTCTAATTCACGAAAACCTATGTTGGGATATGTTGAGTCAAAATAGGTTCTTAACCCGTAGCGTAAAATTGCATTTGGGTTCCCCGCATTTAACGCTTTAAAGAAAATACGGCATAACTTAAAGTCTCCCCAATGTGATATACCCCACCTATCAAAGGAAAGCCTTTTATAAACTAAGGCATTTCTGGAAAGTCTTTCAAATGTTTGACAAGTTAATTTCGCCATAACTAAATGTGCTGATGAATTCTGACCGACTCAAGACAAGATTTCCTCAATCATATCCTCTGGTAGGTCTTCTAAAATATTCGGTTGTCTACCCTTAACGCCCATTTTGTTTTTATACTGTAAAATAGACAAGGATTAGATTCGTAATAACAAACAATACAAGCAATTTTTACATAGAACATAAAAGTACAAGCACACTACAATACATTTATTACACAACATGCTTACACCCCTCTAATCTGAATCACTGGTTTCTTCTTCTTCGGACTTGGTTCTTTTTCCTAATCTTCTAGGGATATATGATGTTCCTCTAATACGAGTCGTCATTTTCCAGATTGGTTTAGAAAAACCAGGTGGTTTAGAGGTTTCCGGGATATTGTCACGATATTGAAAATACGGGTGTTGACGGTACATATAAAGTTCATCGGGGTCGAAATCAGATTTATCTATTTTGATGCCTTTTCCCTTATTATTTTCTTTTGCCTCATTAAATTGGGTCGGGGTAATTTCTATAACATCATCGGAATCCTCATCAGGATCCGATTCATCAGAAAATTGGTAATTTTTCCAATATTTTGCTTCCTTAGCGGAAACACCATTGACCATTATTAACTTTGGTCCATTGGTTGAGAATTTTCTTTTATTTGACCGGTTTTCTGTGGTTCCTACTATTCCCCCCTCCGGAACCTCTTCTTCTTCCGGTTCCTCTTCTTCCGGTTCCTCTTCTTCCGGTTCCGTTTCCTCTTCTTCCGGTTCTTCGGGAACTTGTGAATCTTGCCAATATATATTCGACTCTTCGTTATTATTAGGTGAGTCAATGGGATTTGTGCTAGAGGTAGACATCTATCACACAATATCAAACATGTTAAGAGATTAATATTTTACATAATATTTACATGTTAATAATATATGGTTTCCAACAAAAATGTTAAGCAATCATTTTTAAAGAAAACACGGTCGAAGTCCAGACTCACTAATGCATCCTAACAAACTCGATAAGACACACTAATGCAAATTTTCTGAGACCAACTCTCGGATACCAACTGAAATGTCCCGTTCATATTGATTATAAACGTTCCATATTAATTGATTTCGTTGCGAGGTTTTGACCTCTATATGAGACGTTTTTCAAAGACTGCATTCATTTTTAAAACAACCATAACCTTTATTTTATCAATAAAGGTTTTAAAAAACATTACGTAGATTATCAAATAATGATAATCTAAAATATACTGTTTACACACGACCATTACATAATGGTTTACAATAGAAATATATTACATCGACATATGTTTCTTGAATAAAGTTTTTACACAATATCATACAAATATGGACTCCAAATCTTGTCCTTATTTTAGTATGCAACAGTGGAAGCTCTTAGTATTCACCTGAGAATAAACATGCTTTAAACGTCAACAAAAATATTGGTGAGTTATAGGTTTAACCTATATATATCAAATCGTAACAATAGACCACAAGATTTCATATTTCAATACACATCCCATACATAGAGATAAAAATCATTCATATGGTGAACACCTGGTAACCGACATTAACAAGATGCATATATAAGAATATCCCCATCATTCCTGGACACCCTTCGGATATGATATAAATTTCAAAGTACTAAAGCATCCGGTACTTTGGATGGGGTTTGTTAGGCCCAATATATCTATCTTTAGGATTCGCGTCAATTAGGGTGTCTGTTCCCTAATTCTTAGATTACCAGACTTAATAAAAAGGGGCATATTCGATTTCGATAATTCAACCATAGAATGTAGTTTCACGTACTTGTGTCTATTTTGTAAATTATTTATAAAACATGCATGTATTCTCATCCCAAAAATATTAGATTTTAAAAGTGGGACTATAACTCACTTTCACAGATATTTCCTTCCTCGGAAATAAGACTTGGCCATGGATCGATTCACGAACCTATACAAATATGTACATATATATCAAAGTATGATCAAAATATAATTACAACCATTTTTATTATGTTTTAAAGATTTGAGTGTATTAAGTCAGATGTCCTCGTTAGTAACCTACAACTAGTTGTCCACATTTAGATGTACAGAAATAAATCGATATATATTATCTTGAATCAATCCACGAACCAGTGTATACATGTCTCAGGCTAGATCACAACTCAAAGTATATATATTTTTGTAATCAACCTCAACCCTGTATAGCTAACTCCAACATTACTGCATATAGAGTGTCTATGGTTGTTCCAAATAATATATATACATGGGTCGATATGATATGTCAAAACATTTGCATACATGTCTATGGTATCTCAAGATTACATAATATATTAGAATACATGTATAATACAATATAAGTTAGCTAGGATATGATTTGTATAGATTTGTTAAACATTTCCCGTAGCTAAAAAGATCAAAAATATCCAATCTTGTTTTACCCATAACTTCTTCATTTTAAATCCGTTTTGAGTGAATCAAATTGCTATGGTTTCATATTGAATTCTAATTTAAGAATCCAAACAGAAAAAGTATAGGTTTATAGTCGGAAATTTAAGTTACAAGTCAATTACTAAAGAGGTAGTCATTTCCATCGAAAGAACGACATCTTGATGACCAATTTGAAAAACATACTTTCACTTTGAGTTTAACCAAGATTTTTGGATATAGTTTCATGTTCATATGAAAAATCATTTTCCCAGAAGAACAACTTTTAAATCAAAGTTTATCATAGTTTTTAATTATTCAAACCAAAACCGCCCCATGTTTCACTACGACGGCGTATATTCGATTTTATGGTGTTCATCGTGTTTCCAGGTTTTAAATCATTAAGTTAGAATATCATATAGATATAGAACATGTGTTTAGTTGATTTTAAATGTCAAGTTAGAAGGATTAACTTTTGTTTGTGAACAAGTTTAGAATTAACTAAACTATGTTCTAGTGATTACAAGTTTAAACCTTCGAATAAGATAGCTTTATATGTATGAATCGAATGATGTTATGAACATCATTACTACCTCAAGTTTTCTGGATAAAACTACTGGAAATAATAAAAATGGATCTAGCTTTAAAGGATCATTGGATGGCTTGAAAGTTCTTGAAGAAGAATCATGACACGAAAACAGTTCAAGTAAGATTTTCACTCGAAATAAGATTGTTATAGTTGTTGAAATTGAATCAAAGTTTGAATATGAATATTACCTTGAATTAGAAAGATAACCTACTGTAAATAACAAAGGTTCCTTGATCTTAGATGATTACTTGGAATGGATTAGAAAGCTTGGAAGTAAACTTGCAAACTTGGTAGTATTCTTGATTTTTATGAAACTATACTTATGGAATTTATGAAGAACACTTAGAACTTGAAGATGGAACTTGAGAGAGATCAATTAGATGAAGAAAATTGAAGAATGAAAGGGTTTGTAGGTGTTTTTGGTCGTTGGTATATGGATTAGATATAAAGGATATGTAATTTTGTTTTCATGTAAATAAGTCATGATACTAATATTTTTGTAATTTTATGAGATATTTCATGCTAGTTGCCAAATGATGGTTCCCACATGTGTTAGGTGACTCACATGAGCTGCTAAGAGCTGATCATTGGAGTGTATTGATAATGCTAAAAACAAACATATATTTCATAGCATTATTCCTCAAGAAAGACAAGCTTTTAGTTGCAATTGTTCTATTTACAAGTGATATTCGTTTAAATAATAAAAGGTGAAGACAAAAGACAGATTCGACGAATTAAAGACGCAAACGACCAAAAAGCTCAAAAGAACAAATTACAATGAAAGAGGTTCCAATTATTGATAAGAAACGTCTCGAAATTACAAGAGTACAAGATTCAAAACGCAAAGTACAAGATATTAAATTGTACGCAAGGACGTTCGAAAATCTGGAACCGGGACCAGAGTCAACTCTCAACGCTCGACGCAACGGACTAAAAATTTCAAGTCAACTATGCACATGAATATAATATAATATATAATTAATTCTTAAAATTAATATATATATTATATTATATTTAAAAACCGTCAGCATAAAAAAACAAAGACTTTTGAGTCTCCCCAGCTGGCCATGCGATCGCATGGCCTGGAGGAAGAAACTCCATGCGATCGCATGAGCATATTTTCCAGCCCACAGGCCTATAAATTCGCAGTTTGGTGAACGTAAAAACACATCTTTTTCTTCTTCACTCAAACGTAGTATATGTATATATAATTTATATTTTAATTTTAATTTTAATTTTAAATCCTAATAATAAGGGTGTGTTAGCGAATGTTGTAAGGGTGTAAGTCGAAATTCTGTCCGGGTAACGCTACGCTATTTTTAATCATTGTAAGTTATGTTCAACCTTTTTAATTTAATGTCTCGTAGCTAAGTTATTATTATGCTTATTTAAAACGAAGTAATCATGATGTTGGGCTAATTACTAAAATTGGGTAATTGGGCTTTGTACCATAATTGGGGTTTGGACAAAAGAACGACACTTGTGGAAATTAGACTATGGGCTATTAATGGGCTTTATATTTGTTTAACTAAATGATAGTTTGTTAATTTTAATATAAAGATTTACAATTGGACGTCCCTATAAATAACCATATACACTCAATCGGACACGATGGGTGGGATATTTATATGTACGAATAATCGTTCATTTAACCAGACACGGGAATGGATTAATAGCCACTAGAATTATTAAAACAGGGGTGAAATTATGTACAAGGACACTTGGCATAATTGATAACAAAGTATTAAAACCTTGGGTTACACTCAGTCGACATCCTGGTGTAATTATTAAATAAAGTATTAAAATCTTGTTACAGTTTAAGTCCCCAATTAGTTGGAATATTTAACTTCGGGTATAAGGATAATTTGACGAGGACACTCGCACTTTATATTTATGACTGATGGACTATTATGGACAAAAACCAGACGGACATATTAAATAATCCAGGACAAAGGACAATTAACCCATGGGCATAAAACTAAAATCAACACGTCAAACATCATGATTACGGAAGTTTAAATAAGCATAATTCTTTTATTTCATATTTAATTTCCTTTATTTTATATTTAATTGCACTTCTAATTATCGCACTTTTATTTTTGTTATTGTATTTAATTGCACTTTTAATTATCGTACTTTTTAATTATCGCAAGTTTATTTTATCTCACTTTTATTTATCACAATTTCATTATCATTATTTACTTTACGCTTTAAATTAAGTCTTTTATTTATTCAATATTTTACATTTTGTTTTAACTGCGACTAAAGTTTTTAAAATCGACAAACCGGTCATTAAACGGTAAAAACCCCCCTTTATAATAATAATATTACTTATATATATATTTGTATTTTTATTAAAATAAAACTAATATAGCGTTAAGCTTTGATTAAAAGATTCCCTGTGGAACGAACCGGACTTACTAAAATCTACACTACTGTACGATTAGGTACACTGCCTATAAGTGTTGTAGCAAGGTTTAAGTATATCCATTCTCTAAATAAATAAATATCTTGTGTAAAATTGTATCGTATTTAATAGTATTTCCTTGTAAAATTTAATAGTATTTTATACCCCTTAGCTTTAACATCAAGTATTTTTGGCGCCGCTGCCGGGGATTTTTCTTGCTTAAAAGCCGGAAGCGCAACGCTAAATAAAAAAAAGATTTTTATTATTAGTTTACTTTTATTAAAATACGCTTTTGTAAAAATACGTTTTAATATATTCGAAAATATAAAAAGAAAAAGAAAAATATAAATATTTTTAAGAGTTTGTTAAATATTTAAGTTCTATAAAAGTTTCTTTATATTTATTTTTATAAAAATATAAGTTTTATTTAATTTATAAAAATATATTATATAAATATTTAAAACAGAAAAAATAAACACAGCAAAATAAAAAAATAAAATAAACTCTCGGGCCTGCTACTGTAGCAGCCCGTAACCTGGCCCAAAATCCTGGCTCATGCGATCGCATGAGCCCGAAGGCATAAACTCATGCGATCGCATGAGAGTGTCTGACACGCCAACAGGAAACCCTAACTGCATTAATTACGGTGTATTATTATTATTATTTAATAAACCCTAATTAGGTTTTAATATTTTATTATTTAGTTTAATTTTAGTTTTTAATTTATTTTATATTTAGTTAAATTAGTTTATTTAAATTGTAAAATTAATAGTTTTATTAAATAAATAATATAAAAATAATATTTTTATAAAAAATTGTACTTTTTACAACTTTTAGTATATTTTTATATTTTGTCCCTTTTTAATTGTTTTAGCGTAATTTTTTGTATTTTTCGCTCGTATTTAGTTTTAATTCATAGTTTTTGCCATAGTTATTTTTATTTCTAGATTTTTAGGCTTTGCCGTAAAATCTCTTAAGTGCTTTTTTTTTTTTAGACTAAGATTTAGGTGATTTAGAATTTTGCGATGCCTTTTTAAGTTTTAGTACCTTTTTAAGATATTGCCATTTGGGATATAGTTTTACTTGTAAGCTTTAATATTTTTAGACGCCTTTTACCTATGTATCAATTATCATTCCAATTAGTAATATCAATTTGCGATTATAATTTTAAGTTAGTGATAGTAATAAGGTTGGGTTAGTCGAGTGTTTTTAAGTTCTATAAGTCATTTTTTTTATTATTTCTTATTTTTCGACGCCTTTTATTTTTTCGATCTTTTCTTTTTCGACCTTTTTCGACGCACTCTTTTTCTTTCTTATTTCTCGCTATTCTAGTTTTAGGACATAGATTTTTTTTCTACTTCTTATCTATACTTCTTAAAATTACGAAAATTTATTTTAAGTGGTTAAATTGATAGACATCAAAATTTTCTGGTTCGTAGTAATAGTTGGATTTGTACGTGGACCGGGTTATTGGAGCCAAACAGTCCTCAATTATATTGAGACCAAACGAATCCTGCCCCTCTGCTGCATCTTTTGGCTATTCGAAACGTGGACAAAATCAGAAAAGTCTATTAATTGGATAACTTATATAATTTTTCTTTCCTTTTAAAAAACTAATAGGATATTCAGTGAATGCACCGAGCAAGACGTTCACCACCTTTTGTACGTTCACCACCTGTAACTCGATCAAGACATCTAGCTAATATTACCGTCGTTGATTTTTTTTTAGAATCGTCATCCAGTCGACCAAGTACTCCAATTCAAATTTCCGATAATCCATTTTTTGAACCCGACCTCACAATTGAGAATCCGGAGAATATTCAGGGACAATTCGTAGATCCTGAACCATTAATTTTTCCTCCGGAACCACGAATCATTCAAACTGAAATTGTTGAGGAACGAACCATTAAATCAGAATCCTCTAGTGATTCCGATTCAACAAATTCAGTTATGGAGAATCTGGAACCTTTAAGTATGGAAGACCGAATGAGAGCTAAACGCACTGGCCAAGGTCACGCAATTACTCAACCAGACATTAATGCGCCAGATTATGAAATCAAAGGACAAATTCTACACATGGTGACTAATCAATGCCAATTTAGTGGTGCGCCAAAGGAAGATCCAAATGAACATCTTCGTACCTTTAATAGGATCTGCACTCTATTTAAAATCCGAGAAGTGGAGGATGAACAGATATATCTCATGTTATTTCACTGGACTTTAAAGGGAGAAGCCAAAGATTGGTTGGAATCGTTACCTGAAGGGGCGATTGATACATGGGACGTTTTAGTTGAAAAAATTCTTAAACAATTCTTTCCGGCATCTAAAGCCGTAAGACTTCAAGGAGAAATTGTTACGTTCACACAGAAGCCAAATGAAACTCTATATGAGGCGTGGACAAGATTTGGAAAGTTATTAAGAGGATGTCCACAACATGGTTTAGACACCTGTCAAATAGTACAAATATTCTACCAAGGATGCGACATCACTACAAGAAAAGACATCGATATAGCAGCTGGTGGTTCTATTATGAAGAAAACCGAAACTGATGCTTACAAAATTATTGATAACACTGCTTCCCACTCACATGAGTGGCACCAAGAAAAAGATATCGTTAGATCATCTAAAGCAGCTAGAGCCGATTCTAGCCATGACTTAGATTCCATTTCCGCAAAGATAGATGCTGTCGAGAGACGAATGGAAAAGATGACTAAAGATATCCACTCAATACGAATTAGTTGTGAGCAGTGTGGAGGACCACATTTGACAAAAGATTGTCTCAGTATTGAATTAACAATGGAACAAAGAGAGAATGTTTCATATCTAAACCAAAGGCCTGGAAATAATTATCAGAATAATTATCAACCGCCAAGACCAATTTACAATCAAAACCAGAATTATAATCGAAATATTCCATACAACAACCAACAAGGTCCTAACAATCAACAAGTATCCAATAATACTTACAATCAGCAAAGACCTAATTTTCAAAACAAACCACCACAAACCGATGATAAAAAGCCGAATTTAGAAGATATGATGACAAAGCTAGTTGAAACTCAAACGCAGTTTTTCACATCTCAAAAACAAACTAATGAACAAAATGCTCAAGCATTTAGAAATCAACAAGCTTCTATTCAAAACTTAGAACAAGAAGTAAGTAACCTAGCAAGGTTAATAGGTGAAAGAAAACCGGGAAGTTTACCCAGTGATACAAATGCTAACCCCCAGAATGAAACAGCTAAAGCAATTACCACAAGAAGTGGTACAACACTTAAACCACCTGAAATACCTGTAACTTCTGATGAAGCTATTCCTACTCCACAAGAACCACAACCTGATCAAGATAAGGAAAAAGAACCGGTAGTTGAAAAGGTTAATGAAGATAACACAGTTAAGGCTAAACCTTATGTTAAACCATACCAACCACCACTTCCTTACTTGAGTAAAATAAAAAAAGAGAAACTTGAAGCCGAGCAATCCAAATTCTTGGATATGTTTAAATAGATAAATGTAAATCTTCCTTTCATTGATGTGATTTCAGGAATGCCTAGATATGCTAAATTTCTGAAAAATCTAATCTCAAGTAGAAAGAAAATGGAAGAACTCTCGGCTGTTATTATGAATGCTAATTGTTCAGCAGTGCTGTTGAATAAGATACCAGAAAAATTATCTGATCCAGGAAGTTTCACAATTCCATGTTTTCTGGGTAGTCTTAGTTCAATAGAAGCATTGGCAGACTTAGGTGCTAGTATAAATTTAATGCCGTATTCATTATACGCTAAACTAGACCTTGGAGAATTGAAACCAATAAGAATAAGTATACATATAGCCGATAGATCAATAAAATATCCTAGAGGGATAATGGAGAACATGCTAGTTAAAGTTGGTACTTTAGTATTTCCAGTAGATTTTGTTGTTCTGGACATGGAAGAAGATTCTCAAGTTCCTCTCATATTAGGAAGACCATTCTTAAATACGGCTAAAGCAATGATAGACGTGTTCGGTAAGAAATTGACCCTTAAGTATAGAGGATGAGAGTGTTACCTTTTCAGTTGATAGAGCAATGCAACAACCGCAATCTGCTGATGATACATGTTATTATATTTAAACTATAGATTCACATGCAGAATTATTAGAAGAATTTCCAGAATTACAAGGAACAGGAGAATGTTCTTTAGGAGAAGGAACTGAACCAATTGATGAAGCTGAAATGTTAGCTACACTAATAGCTAATGGATATGAACCAACAACAGAAGAAATTCAAATGCTAAAAGAAGAAGACAGATATCGATATAAATCATCGATAGAAGAACCTCCGAAATTAGAGTTAAAGCCACTTCCAAACCATTTGGAATACGCTTATTTACATGGTGAATCTGAATTACCTGTAATAATATCGTCTTCTCTTACTGAAAATGAGAAATCACAACTCATTTCTGTGTTGAAAGCTCATAAACCAGCCATTGCATGAAAGATTCATGATATAAAAGGAATAAGTCCTTCGTATTGCACACATAAAATCCTTATGGAAGAAGGTCATAAAACGTATGTGCAACGCCAACGAAGACTAAATCCGAATATGCAAGATGTTGTTAAAAAAGAAATAATTAAACTGCTAGATGCAGGTTTAATTTATCCAATTTCTGATAGTCCATGGGTAAGCCCAGTTCAATGCGTGCCTAAGAAGGGTGGCATGACTGTCATTACAAATGAAAAAAAATGAGCTTATTCCTACTAGGACTGTAACAGGATGGCGTGTGTGTATTGATTATAGAAAATTAAATGACGCCACCGGAAAAGATCACTTTTCCTTACCTTTTATTGATCAAATGTTAGAAAGATTAGCCGGAAACAGTTACTATTGTTTTCTTGATGGATTTTCTGAATATTTTCAAATTCCAATAGCACCCGAAGATCAAGAGAAAACCACGTTCACATGCCCTTATGGTACTTTTGCTTACAAACGCATGCCATTTGGACTTTGCAACGCCCCTGCAACCTTTCAAAGGTGCATGATGGCGATTTTTCACGACATGATAGAAGAATGCATGGAAGTTTTCATGGATGACTTTTCAGTCTTCGGTGATACTTTTGAATCATGTCTAGCTAATCTTGAACGAATGCTTATTAGATGCGAACAATCAAATCTAGTTCTTAATTGGGAGAAATGCCATTTCATGGTTAAAGAAGGCATCGTTCTTGGACATAAAATTTCAAAAGAAGGAATTGAAGTGGATAGAGCTAAAGTAGATGTAATTGCTAAACTTCCACATCCCACCAATGTTAGAGGAGTTAGGAGTTTTCTAGGGCATGCCGGTTTTTACCGACGTTTCATAAAAGATTTTTCTAAAATTGCCACTCCTATGAATAAACTCCTAGAAAAGGATGCTCCATTCATCTTTTCAGATGAATGCATCAAATCTTTTAATATTCTTAAAGAGAAACTCACTAATGCGCCGATCATGATAACACCGAATTTGAATTTACCGTTTGAACTAATGTGCTATGCAAGTGATTTTGCAATGGGAGCCGTTTTAGGACAAAGGATTGAAAAACGATTTCAACCTATATATTATGCTAGTAAGACGTTACAAGGAGCACAAACGAATTACACAACTACTGAAAAAGAACTCCTTGCTATTGCCTTTACTTTTGACAAATTTTGTTCATATCTCATTCTAGCAAAAACGGTGGTCTATACCGACCATTCTGCTCTTAGATACCTATTTTTGAAACAAGATGCCAAACCAAGATTAATCCGTTGGATCTTACTCTTACAAGAGTTCGATATTGAAATCCGAGATAAAAGAGGAGCAGAAAATCTCGCCGCTGATCATCTTTCTCGTCTTGAAAATCCTGAATTAGAAGTTCTAAATGAATCGGCCATACAAGACAACTTTCCTGATGAATATCTATTGAAGATAGATTATAATGAAATTCCATGGTTTGCAGACTATGCAAACTATTTAGTATGTGGATTCCTTAAAAAAGGATTATCGTACCAAAAACGAAAGAAATTCTTCAGTGATATAAAACACTATTTCTGGGAAGATCCACATCTGTTTAAAAGTTGTCCAGATGAAATAATACGCCGATGTGTATTCGGAGATGAAGCTAGTAAAATTTTAAACCATTGTCACACAGGACCAAAAGGAGGGCATTATGGGCCTCAACTAACAGCAAGAAAAGTTTATGATGCTGGATTCTATTGGCCTACAATTTACAAAGACGCACACCTTCTTTGCAAATCCTATGATGCATGTCAAAGAGCCGGAAAAATAAGTCAACGTGATGAAATGCCACAAAATGTCATTCAAGTATGTGAAGTATTTGACATTTGGGGTATTGACTTTATGGGTCCATTTCCAAAATCTCATAATAATCTCTATATTCTCGTAGCCATTGATTATGTATCTAAATGGGCGGAAGCACAAGCTCTCCCAACTAACGATGCACGAGTTGTAGTCAACTTTTTAAAACATCTTTTTGCAAGGTTTGGAACACCGAAAGCTTTAATAAGTGATCGGGGTACTCATTTCTGTAATAATCAACTTAAGAAAGTTCTCAAAAGATATGGAGTAACTCATAAAATCTCGACCGCATATCATCCACAAACAAGTAGACAAGTTGAAAATACCAACCGAGCTTTAAAACGTATTCTAGAAAAAAACGTAGGATCAAATCCGAAGGAATGGTCCATTAAATTGGAGGTTGCACTCTGGGCTTTTAGAACAGCCTACAAAACTCCAATTGGAACCACACCTTTTAGACTCGTTTATGGAAAAGCATGTCATCTTCCAGTAGAAATTGAACACAAAGCATTTTGGGCTTTGAAGACATGTAATCTTGATTTACATGAAGCTGGACGTCTACGGTTAAGTCAATTAAACGAATTAGAAGAATTAAGACATGAAGCATACGAAAATTCGTTAATCTATAAAGAAAGAACAAAGAAATGGCATGATAAAAGAATCAGAAGTTCAAAAGAATTCAAAGAAGGAGACAGAGTTCTTCTTTTCAATTCACGATTCAAGCTATTTCCTGAAAAATTAAAATCAAGATGGTCTGGACTATTCATAGTCAAAAGAGTTTTTCCATACGGAACGATAGAATTAATAAATTCAAATGGGATTGAATTTAAGGTTAATGGTTACAGAGTTAAACATTACATAGATAGTCCAATGGAAATCGACAATGAAGTTAATCACAATTTCGATACCACAGCTAACTAAGTGTGGGGAGAATCAAGTCTTTAAAGGATAATATGTATTTCTGTTAGAGTTAGATTGTCTGTTTTCGTGTAGTTCTCGAAAATGGAATCCGAATGGTCTTTCCCTAGCAGACCCTAAAGAACTAGTCTTCTCCCCCCATTCTGAATTTTTATTTTTTTAGGAAATGAAGACTTCCTGTGAACTAAACCATGGTCTAATGCTACACGCTTTGATCACTAAACGTAATAATGACACACTTCCGAGTGAACTAGTATCAGTAATCAGAGAAAGATTGGACGGAGTAAGAAAAGAATCCAGATGCGAAGATAATAAGTTACAATTTGGTAAAGGAAAATCAAAATCCGCAGCGAAAAGAAGAGCACGACACCTAGAAAGATGTCACAAATGCGGAAAATGGTCACATGGAGGTAAATGTTCAAATAATCAAACCTATTCAAACACCGAATTTGTTACTTTATACAGAGACGGACCGTTCATATGTTTAGAAGAAAAAACACTGAATGCTCGAGGTTACGCCTATGTAGCTATGGAAAACCAATTAAACCGACTATCTTATGAATGGGATAGATCATATAACTAAGAATACTATCTCACAGGTAAGTCTGTACAGTTTTTATTTTTTATTTTTATTTTTAACCTTTTGATAATAAACGCTAATTTGTTCGCTGTAAAGTATTAAATTGGTATTGAATAAAATTAGGTTTGGCGACCGAAATTATTGATATCATACAAAAATTTATTACATCACTGCGAAATTTAACGTTTATTCTTAAGGTATAAATATCTTTAATCAATCAACCCAAAATATTTCAAAAATTCATCATGAGTTAAATTAGGTCATGGAACCGAAATTACTTTACCGAAAAGAGGGGCGTATATTTTTGATAATATTTAATTGATTAAAGTGGGATAAAAGCCAAAAAGATTTTTAATTTTATTTTTACCATGTTTTAAAAATTAATATATAAAAATTAAAATAATATTGTAAACTTTTTAAAATTAATATATTTAAAATTGTAAATATTTGAAAAATTAATCTTTTTAATATAAGTTTGTATGTATAAAAACAAAAATATAATATAAGTTTGGTGTGAATTTATAATATAAATTTTTAATTAAGTTTGGTGTGAATTTTTAATTTTATGCATTTTAAATTTAAGTTTGGTGTGAATTTAAAAACAAAAATTTACTTTATTTCGCTAAGTTAAAAATATGATTTTTAAAATTCGTCGTGAGTTGAAGACTAGGTCGTTGAACCGAAATTGCTTTACCCGAGGGAGGGACGAGAACTTTTATTATCATTATTTTTAATCTTATTGAATTAAAGTATGCCAAAAACATTAAAAAACCCAAAAATCTTTGCTTTTAAAATCGCGCTTTAAATTGACAAATTTTAAAATTTTGTCGAGAGACGGACTAGGGCAACGATCCGAAACGCCCTCATCCTAAAAAGAAACAAATTTTTAAAATTTTATTAATTTTATGTTTTATAAAGTATAAGGTTTTATAAAAAAAAAAAAAAAAAAAAAAAGAAGCTGAAAACACTGTTCCCGGATACCCATGCGATCGCATGGGTATTGCACTCCAACTCCATGCGATCGCATGGAGCTGGAAAACAGGCCTGATACATACAGCTTGCTGCTCTGCTTTCTCCACAAAACACACACAACATACACGAAAATACTCTCAAATCTTCATCAAAATTCACCAAAATCTACCGTAATTCGTCATTTTTCTTGCCCTAATCATGCCTAGATTCTCATTCTTCAGCAAAATGGTAAAAATTACACCCCTAAACTCTATAAATTCCTAGTTTTTGTGATAATTACCAATTTTTTACCTAATGTAATTTTGTTAATTTCTAGTGTAATTAGTGTTAAATTGTTAGTATTTTATGCATGTATAACCTCGATTGATGCTATTTAACATGATTTGAAGCCAAAAACTTCAAAATTTTTAGAAATCTAGGGTTTGTGTTCTTGAGCAATTTGGGACTTTTTGATATAAACAGGTTATGGCCGATTTTTGTCATGAATTATTGCTAAATTGAGTAGTGTAACATGTTTAGATAGTTAAATGATCCAAACGTTGATCCTAAACATGATTTTTAGAGATTAAAGTGGACTTTTTAAGTCCAAAATTCATGAACTTGATTAATTTGATATATTTGCCATTTGAGACTTGTTTAATTATTAGTAATGACTATTTTGACATGTTATTTGAGTTAAATGCTTATGAATTTTGTATACATTTTCATATGTGCTTATTTGAAAAGTGTAGAATTGTGAAAAATTGTGAAAATGTGTATAAGTTTAATTTTGATTTAACATGTTATAGTGATTGTTTTAAGTTGTTATTTTGCTAACACTAATGCATATTTGGATGCACAAATTTTGTGTTTAATGTGTTTTGCAGAAAGCCGATACTGGAGGTTCAGGAGCATCATCATCTAGACGACCAGCACCAGCACCAGAACCAGAACCAGAAATGCAACACGAACAACAACCACAACAGGAACAACAACAACAGCCTGATCAGCACGTACCTTATTATGATCCGGTATAGTTTGTTGATGAATTCATAGTATTCCCAATGAGGCCGCCAGTAGAATTCCCAACGATTCCTGAGCACACTCTGCATCCGAATCTGAGATTTGATAGGAGATGGAGAGATTACGAGACATATCAAAGGAACAAATTCAAATTGGTAGCAAAAAATGTAGAGGTGCCAAGGCTAATCGATTGGGCCCTTTGGAAATGGTCCATCTAGCTGACCGTGTTAGACAGCTTTTGGTTCAAAGGTATGGCAGTTCTTCTTTTACAGATTGGGAACGTCTCTTCACCATTCGTAGACCTGTTTATAAGGAATGGTGTGTTGAGTTGATGAGTACTGTATCACTTGATACAAATATAGTTAGAATAGATGATAGAAGATTTCTTAGGTTTATCCTTGGCGGTAGGATGTACAGAATGTCCATGCTGGACATGGCCAGAGCCTTACAGATATATACTCCTGGTGAGTTGCTATTACCCGATTGTACAAATTTGATTCATTATGGTGAAAGGGTAGATAGCAACTTTGACACTGACGCCATTTGGAGGCGTATGTCACATTTTGATCTTTTTACACGAACAGGAGGACACTCCTATACACATATTGACAGATCCGAGCTTCGTATTATTCATAGATTTTTAGCTAACTCGATTACACAGAGAGGTCACAATAAAGAAAAAATTACCTTACATGATTTATTCTACCTAAAGTGTATTCGAGATCCTAGAAGCTTTGTCAATATCCCTTACTGTGTTGCTTTTTATTTATCTAAAATGGTAGAGGGAATGCAGGACGGGAGTATAATAGGAGGAGGTATTTTTGTTACTCTCATTAGAGAGTATTTAGGTGTTGATAGGAACCAAGGGGGTCCATTACAGCTTTGTAGAGAACAGGTTGAGCCCTTAGGATTGAAAGTTTATGTGGGTGCTAAGGTATTGAAAAGTAGACGTAACCAGGCAGTACCCTATGAGGGATCTCATCCTCAGGTAGAGAGAGGCTCAGACGAGGAAATGGAGGAGGCGGAAGACATTAGGGATGTCTTTCGAGATGCTATTCTTGACGTCCACGTTCGTATAGATGAGGAAGCAATGAAAAACGCGGCCAGACATAGTATGTATGAGCAGTGGAACTCCGAGCGAGTATACGAGGATTATAGGCGACGCCAACATGATAGCTGGGTAGTTCATCAGCACCAAATCATGAGCCAGCTATCATATCAGGTACCAAATAACTATGTACCTACTCGACCTGCTCATTTTCCGCCACACAGCCCCGATATCCGACCACCCTTTAACCGGTATGACTATAACCAAGCCTATCAGAACACCTATAACCAACAATGGAACCCACCTGATGAGATGAACTGGAACCCCTATCCAGACTGATTTGGTTCCATTTGGTTATTTATATGATTTTTATGTTTTTATCTTTTTACTTATTCATGTTTAAACTTATGTTATTGAATATACTTATGTAATCTTTATCATTTTTATTATTATTGTGTACTAATATTTCACATTTAGGATTTGAAAGTGGGATATTAAGTCCCATTTCAAATTGCCATGCATGTTTATATTTGTATGTATGTATATTGTAAATTGTACAAAATAGGGTAAAACAGCGCATTTTCAAAGACTGCATTAAGTTCAGCAAAAGCTACTAATTTTGACGACAAGATAAATGTGATGTAACAACAGACGGAATGAACAAATGATATGCACCATTTATCATTCAGCAAACAAACGCCAATATGTTTGGAAACTTTGGTAAAATTTAATCATTTTCACACTAATCACCCTCAATAATTTAATTGTTACTGATTTCTTGCAAATGAGGGCATTGCAAGATCTTAAGTGTGGGAAGGGGTTAAATTCTTTCGGATTTTAAAATTTTTACTTTATACACTTGGTTACCATTAGAAATACTAGTAAAGTAGTAGTTGTATTAGAATCTAGTGCTCTCTGATAAAGAACAGCCCTAGTCTTATATACTGACTACCCAATTCTAGTAAAAATTTTCAAAATTTTCAATTAAATGAACTCAAAATCATGTTTATACATATTTATGAACGATAAAACTAGGTGTTAACACCGAAATTATTGTTACCTCAGAAAGGACATAAATTGAGAAACAAACCAAAATGTTAAAATTCATTTAAAATGGAATAGAGGACAATAAAAAGGAAAATAAAAGCCAAGTGTGGGAAAAATTACCAAGTTATCTTAAACATATATCACATATTTCTGTAACAAATAATTGAAGATACTTTTGCTTTGGACTAAACTAAACAGTTTTACCCAATTTACTGTAATATATTTGAAAGAAATATGGATCTACACGATGAATCAAATCCATCATTTAAAGGAAGTAAAGTCTTCCGAAAAAGACACGCGCTTCTTGATTTAGGTCATGAAGTTGTCGTCCAGACCAGCTGTAGGTCGACGAAAAACCTAGAAAAGTCATCACTAAAATCAGCAGGAAATCCACGGACCTCAGCATCAAACAGGGTCACCAAGTGGTCAAACTTATCCTAACCATGAGAGGATCTGTCTCGTACAATGGGGGGCACCGTGCAAATTAGCTTGATAAGACTAATAAATCAGATCCCCAGAAAGGATAATCTCATTTAAAGATCAAAAATCAGCTTTTAAGACTGATATTACTCAATCCTAGAGATTGACCTTAAAGATTGAGAATTACAAACTCATGGAATTCAATGATATCTAAACTCGAGCTTGAACGAGAAAATATTTTGATCAAAATTACAAACCGATTTGTTTTCTGAAAACCCATTTTCAATGCGTTCATTACCATTGAACATAAAATCTTAGGAATTCACCTGGAATTCATTAGGTCACCTGAACCAAATCGGGTGTCAACCGTAAGAACGGTGGTTTCATAGCAAGGTCAAAGACAGGACCTTGTGCCAGGCCGAAAAATCATAAGGGTGAGCTTTACTATTGCTCCTACCAAGGATAGTAATTGCGTTCGACACGTAATAGACCATAATTAAAAGCATGTCAGGGGACATTGCCTTAATAGTTGCTTGTTCAAACGCTTTCCTTTACAACCGGATGGTAGTTTACCGAAAGGTAATATACGGAGCAAGTATACTGGACGTGTTGCTTTCCCAATACAAGGTTAGCAAGTGGGTGACACAAAATCACAAGTTTTGAGCTAAAATTTTCAAATCTGAAACCCACCAAACCCACAAAAATATTTTGCAAACACCGGTGAAGGGTTATTCCGGAAAACTTATCTAGGGTATGTGATGACCCGGGAATTTCCGACCAAATTTAAACTTAATCTTTATATGAATTCGACACGATAAGCAAAATCTGTACTATTGAAATCATATAAACTTTGAACTGTGTTCATGCATACATTGACCTTTGAATTATTTATATGGATTTAGTGAACCTTTGACTATGACGACGATTCACGAACAATTATTTGTAAATGAATATGTAAAGATGTATATAATAATAAGATACACATTAATCTATTGGAATTAAAAAGATAAATTAATAAATAAAATAATTAAGATACCATTAAAATAAATATATATATAAATATAAAAATTGATATATATATATATATAAATATAAGTATTACTATTACTAATAATAATATAATTAGCAATATTATTATAATTATCATTAATAATATTAATATTATCAACTTCATTAAAATTTTATTATTGTGACTTATTATTATTATCGCTCTTATTATTATTTGTATTTAGATTTAGATTATTGCTAATATAATTATAATTAGTAATTATTATAAAATTAGATAAGATCATACATAAGGAATCCAAAGTAGATAACAATAGCTTTCAACTATATTGGATTGATTTCCTCAATCTCCAAATTCGTACGAACCAAGAATTTAACACCAACAAAAATCCAAAAATTGTTACAAGTAGCTTTCCACTTTTAATTTTTTTTTATTTTATTTGTCTGCTTGTTTGAACTGTCATTGTATTCCTGCTATAAGTTAACAATTAACTCTTTAATCAAAACCATAAAATTCTTTTACACTCATTTCATATTATATTGAAACTTCATAAACAGTTACAACCGTCACCTTCAATTACTTTGATGTCGTCTGCTATATTTTTTTCTCGTCACTGGATCACAAGAAATCATCAAAGGGTTGCTGCTGCAAAGTTAATGTATGTTGCATACTGTTCCTGTTTTACATTATCAACCACAAGAATCATCGACTTGTAACTACTACCAGACTGTTGCTATTTCAACCTCAAACACAACCTCACCATCACCATACGACTTCTAAACCCCACCTGTAACCATTGTGAGACACCAAATAAGCATCATTTAAAATATTTTTTATGCTGTACCACGACTACTGCTATTACTAAATGTATTTTATGTTTTACCCGAAACCGAGAACCACCACTTGATTGGTTTATGTTTCAGCTCTATGGCAGGATGAATGGCCATCACAATACACCTTAGGATCATCACTCAACAGCCATAAACCACCACATTCGACGGCTGTAAACAACTATCTTTCTTCACCATTTAAAACCCATTTAAATAACAAACAACAGGGGAATTAAAACCTTTCTGTTCCAACTCTTGAACTTGCTGCTGTTACATCATATTTCTGTTTCATTCGAGCTCCAACTTCCACCACAGACTCACTAAATAACTATAGGTTGAGTGTTCTTCCTGTTTTGCTGCTACCGCTGTTTACTTGTTTCTATTCAATCGAATCCGAGACCAAACATCATCAAACTCACCAAAAAAAATATCTTAAATTGATACTTTGGTTCGAATATATATGTATACAGAAAATAACGAAGGGTTTAAGGAAATTAATAGAATTACCATTGAATCAATTTCATACCTGAAACAATTGATTTATCAATTACCTGATCGATTGTTAAAGGATGAAGATTAACGATGAAGAAGAAGACTGATGATGATAAATTGATGACCTGCAACTCATCGATGGTTACTGCTTGATTGATCTGATAAAGATGATGATGATTGTTGATAGATTGTGCGATGATGATATCATCTTCCTGCATTTTTGCTACTGCTATACTCGATCGGTTTTTTCTTGGGAACCCTAATAAAACACTACTAGGTTAGAATGTCTCCTGCACTCTCTTTTATTCGGTTAGGCCAAACATAACATCCACTCACTTAATCTTGGGCCGAAATAATATTGGTGGGCCGAAATAATATTGATGGGCTGAAACTCAATTGTGATTAATCAAGAAACGAGGTTGAAGGGTTAACTGAGATGAGTTATATTCAATTATTACGTGTATAACTCAGGTAAATTTGAATCAGAAGAGTGGTCGTGAGTATATACGGATGAGCGAGAGGTCTCGGGTTCGAGTCTCACTTGGAACAATTCTTTTTAGGCAAAGTTTGAAAGGGTATAAACCATCCCTCTTAATTCTATTATCATTATTAATATTAATTACCATGATTATTATTATTATTATTATTATTATTATTATTATTATTATTATTATTATTATTATTATTATTATTATTATTATTATTATTATTATTATTATTATTATTATTATCATTTTCATTATTATTATTATTATTATTATTAGTATATGTTATTATTATTATTATTATTATTATTAAATACTAGTGTTATAGATACTAGTATTATTATATTTTTTTTACTAATAAAAGTAATAGTTACCATTTATGATTATTACTATTAGTGTTATTATGAAAATAACACAATTTATTGTTATTTTCATTAGTATTAGCATTAGTACCATTTTTAGTACCCTTATTATTATTTTTTTACAAAGAATATTACTAATATGAATATCATCAGTAAAAATATTATTATCAATATAGTTAAATATAACGTTTATTTATATTAAATATTATTATCTATATAAAAATATATTTATAAGTATATTACATATAAGTATGAGTTAACTAGATTAACAATCTTTATATAAATAACCATATTTACTACATGTAATATAACTATATTACTATTTTTACAATAAATATTAATAAATACAATTAATTAGTTATTAATGAAAAACATAATTAAAGTAACAATTAATACAGTAATAATACATAAACTTGTTCGATTATGAATATATGTGTTAATATATACATAAATGATATAGGTTCGTGAATTCGAGGCCAACCCTGCATTGTTCGGTTGTTCAATATAGTCACATGTATTTTTACTACAAAATACATTAGGTGAGTTCATTTAATCCCTTTTTACTCATTACATTTTTGGGACTGAGAATACATGCGCTGTTTTTATAACTGTTTTACGAAATAGACACAAGTAATTGAAACTACATTCTATGGTTGGATTATTAAACCGAATATGCCCTTTTTATTAAGTCTGGTAATCTAAGAATTAGGGAACAGGCACCCTAATTGACGCGAACTCTAAAGATAGATCTATCGGGCCCAACAAGCCCCATCCAAAGTACCGGATGCTTTAGTACTTCGAAATTTATATCATGTCCGAAGGAGGATCCCGGAATGATGGGGATATTCTTATATGCATATTGTGAATGTCGGTTACCAGGTGTTCAATCCATATGAATGATATTTTTGTCTCTATGCATGGGACGTATGATTATGAGAAATGGAAGTATGAAATCTTGTGGTCTATTAAAATTATGAAATGATTCTTTATGATAAACTAATGAACTCACCAACCTTTTGGTTGACACTTTAAAGCATGTTTATTCTCAGGTACGAAAGAAATCTTCCGCTGTGCATTTGCTCATATTAGAGATATTACTTGGAGTCATTCATGACATATTTCAAAAGATGTTGCATTCGAGTCATTGAGTTCATCAAGATTATTATTAAGTCAATTATATTTGGATATATTATGAAATGCTTTACATGCCTGTCAACTGTCGATGTAACGAAAGTTTGTTTTTTAAAAACGAATGCAATGTTTGTAAAATTTATCATATAGAGGTCAATTACCTCGCAATGTAATCAACTGTTGTGAATCGTTTGTTATCGATATGGACTTCGTCCGGATGGATTAGGACGGGTCTCTACAGTTGGTATCAGAGCGGTGGTCTTAGCGAACCAGGTCTTGCATTGGTATGTCTAACTGATAGTTGTTTAGATGCATTAGTGAGTCTGGACTTCGACCGTGTCTGCATGTCAAAGGTTTTGCTTATCAGTTCGTGTCGAAAATTTGCCTGCCTATCATTCTTAGGTAATCCCTTGCTTATCATCTTAAAGTCTAGACACGTCTTATTGCCTCTATTGCATAGACAGTGTATAGATAAATTCATATCTTAGCGTATCTGTTATTGTTACCTTTGCCTGACAGTTTCCGTAGATTCCTCCGTAACTTATGGAATTTTAGTATTATATATGCGTATGTAAATTATGTATTGCAGGGTACTAATCTACATCCTATAATCTAATTCTTATCGAAAATCCTTCATCTGATCGTACGAGATGAATCCTGCAACCAGTTCGAGTCCCTCAGATTCCGATAGCTATTCCGATAGTTATTCCGACAGCTATTCCGACATAGATGTTCACCTAAGCTCCGAAAACAGCGTCATCGGCATGAATCAACCAATCAGCCATTATCAATTCATCTGATGGGTTTGTAGTTGACTTAATTAATGGAAACGCGCAGAAGGCAATCCCTTCCACCAACTGAATTCACCTCTTGACAATGAACCTGAAGCGTCTATCGGCGAACCTGTTCGGGACACCATTTTCAGTCTCATTTCCAGGATAACTCGACAAGATTATATTCTACCCACAATTCTGAACCTTATTCATCCGCTCGTTCTGACCGACAATCATCCTGGAGTAATAAGTCAACGAACTTCACGCTCGAAT
This sequence comes from Rutidosis leptorrhynchoides, assembly GCF_046630445.1. NCBI lineage: Eukaryota > Viridiplantae > Streptophyta > Magnoliopsida > Asterales > Asteraceae > Rutidosis > Rutidosis leptorrhynchoides. Next base: position 336,406,587 of record NC_092337.1, on the reverse strand, counting down.
AATCAATTCGGAGAATATGGTGCAAAATGTACCAGCTTCAACAACATCACCGGCACCAACAGTACCATCAACAATCCATGCTTCAATATCATCATCTGTACTTTGAGTATGATCTTCGTTCTACGTATTGTTCTACCTCATTTGTCTTCATTCGACATGGCGAATATGTAATCTCTAAAGTTTTAGAGATTATTTATTCTAGTTCCAACCGAAAAGAAAATGAGTTTAATATCATATTAACTCATTAAATCCATGAATACATCTGAAGAAAATATATATGTATATATGTTTTCATAAAGATTGTATTTAAAAATCCTTTTGTACAAACTGTTAATGGTGAAAATATTTTAACGGGTAGGTAATACCCGAGAAATATTTAAATTTCGCATTAATAAGTTACACTGTACATTCTTCGAATCTGATTCAATAGTCATTTACTATCCTACTTGCAACCACAGCTATACGAATCCGTTCATCACAGAATAACCATTTTCATTCAAATTTCATATTTGAATTTTGACCTATCAGAATCCAACAAGTGGCATAATGAAGAAAACATTTGAAGGAATAAAATTTGTTAGAAACAGACAAATTAAGTATGAGAAATTTTGTTAAGAATCCACGCTAACAAAATCCTAGCTAACTGTTCCTAGTTAACTGTGGACTAATCAACTGAGGACTACCAACAGTGGACAATTAAAATGAATTAAAATATTGATTATAACATATGAAACTAAACAATTCTTCAAGTTGCCACTTGATCTCATTTTAAACCTCATTTGTATCTTGACGATTTCAATCTGCGTTCAAACCTTTCATGATTCTTGAAAACATTTCAATCGAGAGGATGAACCAATCGCACATCATTTACGGAAGGAAAGAGTGATGCATATAGCTATGCACCTGAAAATACTCGGAACCTGAGTAAACGTTTAACATGTATCTGTGATACATCCTTTAGCATTATTATTACCCAAAATAACTTCACAATCCCTTTTCAAGGTAGTAAATTTTGTCACAGCTCCAACAAGTCAACTCCGACTTTTCACTCAGTTTAGCTTATTATAACCCTGATATAAAAGTTGCCTTTCGTCCTCAATACCGGAAAACCGTTTATATCTCACTACATTAGCAGTAAACGTACCAGCAACCTCGTTGCTTCTTGGCTTAAATCTCTCTGACAAATCATTATATTTATTCATTAAAACCCTATCATATACTCATCAGCATCTTGTAACGAGAACTGCCATACCAATTACCCAAAATCAGCAATCAGTACTTTGAAAACTCACAGCATATCTACATCAACAGTTATGTATGACATTTATCTCTTAGAATTATGATCTCTCCTTCTGGAATTCTGAAAAGCACTCAGTCACAAATCAATACTCTGAATGTTGAAAAAGCTGAATGAAGCAGCAGAAACCATAGACAACCGTAAACGACCATAATCATCGAAAGTTTGACGATAAAGAATAGTATGTTGGAAAAGCTCAGAAAAGTTGGAACTGGAAAAAGGATTGAGCTAACCATGAAGGAGACCAATGACAAATACAAGGACCATACCATATATTCAAAGGATCCAGGTAATTCTAGATTCGATGAAACCTTCAACGAATATCTTGCTCCGTACTCATGTTAAAATCTTGCGGAAAATCTTCTTCATCAACCATCGAACTTAGAAATTCCAAAATATCATCATCAATATCTTCGATATTTCTGAGGATATTTTCAAAAATATTCTCGTCCGAAATTATATACCTCTTCGTGCTTCCTGTGTATCATTATATTGGAAACATTCAAGAGAAAATTTAGTACCAAAAGCAGGTTATGCGAAACTATGAAGAAACCCGTGGACAAATCACAAAGAATAAGTTTGACTTCAAAGAATCTAAATGATTCAATGTCTGCTGAAGTCTTTAGCGAATATCTTGCTCGTTACTCTAAACCCTTGCAGACAATTGTCTCCATCATTCTCTAAGCTTAGATATTCAAAGATATCATCGTATCTTTCATTATAAATATCCTCCATATTTCTGAAGATATTTTCATAATTATTCTTATCTGAAATCATTAATCTCTTCATGCTATCAGTGTTACATCATATAGAAACTGTTAGTTTCTATATTCTGTAAACTTCGAGCTTAAAATATGAATGTAATTGAAGTAATGTTGGGAATTGATGCATGAGTTAGTATAATATAATGACACTTGATCAACGTGATTATATTACAGTAAGTCATGCTGAGTTTCTAATGGGACGTGATGATCCACAGATCCTAACGTCATCACGTGCCATGCTACATAACTCTTTCATTATGCTTAACTTCTGAACATATCAAGAAAGTATTTTCTTGATAGTTCTATTATCAGTGATTCTGGTAATTTGATAAATCAAATCGTGCTAATACATTAGTTCTTATTTAGAACACGATGTTTATTCGAAATTCCATACTTACGAATTCTGGACCATTACTCGCTTTACTAGAGGTCGGGAGGATAATAAAAAGGCAAAGAGCTCCAAAATATAAGAGAAAATATAAAACCCAACAACAACACCGAAATTACAAACCGTGGATATCAGTGCGTATAGCAATATAAAGACACGGGAAGATTATAAATACAATAATCCCTAAAGCATAGTAGAAATAAACGGATTCCTCCGGTAGAAGTTGGAAAAGGAGAACGATTGTTACGATAATCAGGATAAGGACAAGGATCAGACTGGATTAAGCATTTCACGATCTATTGAATTTGAGAATTGAGTATTGAAGTGGTGAAGATTAATGGAACGGAAAAGGTAAAATTTATAGTGAAAATATCAGACAGAGGAATCGAGGCAGATCACCGCATTTAATTATAGAAATCTAAATTTCCTTATTCGCAGAAGAATTAAAATCTTTTAGATTTCGAAGATTTTCTTCAAATCCCTTAAATTCCGGAATTCAACCAAAACTACGTCAAAAGTTAAGACGCATCCTGTTTTCTAAATTCAATCGTGACTACGTTAAAAGTTAAGATGCATCTTACTTTCAAAATTCAACCCTGACTCTGTCAAAAGTTAAGATGAATCTTTACTTTCCTATTCCACTCTTTGGTGATAACTACATTCGTGCTCTTCGAATAATCGAATTATTTTATCCATATTACTCAATGATGATAAAAGTCAATTTATCAACTCATATTCGTCATGAAAACATTTTTATAGTTAGCCATGACCACCTCATTCAAATTCCGGGACGAAATTTTTTTAACGGGTAGGTACTGTGATGACCCGGGAATTTCCGACCAAATTTAAACTTAATCTTTATATGAATTCGACACGATAAGCAAAATCTGTACTATTGAAATCATATAAACTTTGAACTGTGTTCATGCATACATTGACCTTTGAATTATTTATATGGATTTAGTGAACCTTTGACTATGCCGACGATTCACGAACAATTATTTGTAAATGAATATGTAAAGATGTATATAATAATAAGATACACATTAATCTATTGGAATTAAAAAGATAAAATAATAAATAAAATAATTAAGATACCATTAAAATAAATATATATATAGATATAAAAATTGATATATATATATAAATATAAGTATTACTATTACTAATAATAATATAATTAGCAATATTATTATAATTATCATTAATAATATTAATATTATCAACTTCATTAAAATTTTATTATTGTGACTTATTATTATTATCACTCTTATTATTATTTGTATTTAGATTTAGATTATTACTAATATAATTATAATTAGTAATTATTATAAAATTAGATAAGATCATACATAAGGAATCCAAAGTAGATAACAATAGCTTTCAACTATATTGGATTGATTTCCTCAATCTCCAAATTCGTACGAACCAAGAATTTAACACCAACAAAAATCCAAAAATTGTTACAAGTAGCTTTCCACTTTTAATTTTTATTTTATTTTATTTGTCTGCTTGTTTGAACTGTCATTGTATTCCTGCTATAAGTTAACAATTAACTCTTTAATCAAAACCATAAAATTCTTTTACACTCATTTCATATTATATTGAAACTTCATAAACAGTTACAACCGTCACCTTCAATTACTTTGATGTCGTCTGCTATATTTTCTTCTAGTCACTGGATCACAAGAAATCATCAAAGGGTTGCTGCTGCAAAGTTAATGTATGTTGCATACTGTTCCTGTTTTACATTATCAACCACAAGAATCATCGACTTGTAACTACTACCATACTGTTGCTATTTCAACCTCAAACACAACCTCACCATCACCATACGACTTCTAAACCCCCCACCTGTAACCATTGTGAGACACCAAATAAGCATCATTTAAAATATTTTTTATGCTGTACCACGACTACTGCTATTACTAAATGTATTTTATGTTTTACCCGAAACCGAGAACCACCAATTGATTGGTTTATGTTTCAGCTCTATGGCAGGATGAATGGCCATCACAATACACCTTAGGATCATCACTCAACAGCCATAAACCACCACATTCGACGGCTGTAAACAACTATCTTTCTTCACCATTTAAAACCCATTTAAATAACAAAGAACAGGGGAATTAAAACCTTTCTGTTCCAACTCTTGAACTTGCTGCTGTTACATCATATTTCTGTTTCATTCGAGCTCCAACTTCCACCACAGACTCACTAAATAACTATAGGTTGAGTGTTCTTCCTGTTTTGCTGCTACCGCTGTTTACTTGTTTCTATTCAATCGAATCCGAGACCAAACATCATCAAACTCACCAAAAAAAATATCATAAATTGATACTTTGGTTCGAATATATATGTATACAGAAAATAACGAAGGGTTTAAGTAAATTAATATAATTACCATTGAATCGATTTCATACCTGAAACAATTGATTTATCAATTACCTGATCGATTGTTAAAGGATGAAGATTAACGATGAAGAAGAAGACTGATGATGATAAATTGATGACCTGCAACTCATCGATGGTTACTGCTTGATTGATCTGATAAAGATGATGATGATTGTTGATAGATTGTGCAATGATGATATCATCTTCCTGCATTTTTGCTACTGCTATACTCGATCGGTTTTTTCTTGGGAACCCTAATAAAACACTACTAGGTTAGAATGTCTCATGCACTCTCTTTTATTCGGTTAGGCCAAACATAACATCCACTCACTTAATCTTGGGCCGAAATAATATTGGTGGGCCGAAATAATATTGGTGGGCCGAAATAATATTGATGGGCCGAAACTCAATTGTGATTAATCAAGAAACGAGGTTGAAGGGTTAACTGAGATGAGTTATATTCAATTATTACGCGTATAACTCAGGTAAATTTGAATCAGAAGAGTGGTCGTGAGTATATACGGATGAGCGAGAGGTCTCGGGTTCGAGTCTCACTTGGAACAATTCTTTTTAGGCAAAGTTTGAAAGGGTATAAACCATCTCTCTTAATTCTATTATCATTATTAATATTAATTACCATGATTATTATTATTATTATTATTATTATTATTATTATTATTATTATTATTATTATTATTATTATTATTATTATTATTATTATTATTATTATCATTTTCATTATTATTATTAGTATATGTTATTATTATTATTATTATTATTAAATACTAGTGTTATAGATACTAGTATTATTATATTTTTTTTACTAATAAAAGTAATAGTTACCATTTATGATTATTACTATTAGTGTTATTATGAAAATAACACAATTTATTGTTATTTTCATTAATATTAGCATTAGTACCATTTTTAGTACCCTTATTATTTTTTTTTTACAAAGAATATTACTAATATGAATATCATCAGTAATAATATTATTATCAATATAGTTAAATATAACGTTTATTTATATTAAATATTATTATCTATATAAAAATATATTTATAAGTATATTACATATAAGTATGAGTTAACTAGATTAACAATCTTTATATAAATAACCATATTTACTACATGTAATATAACTATATTACTATTTTTACAATAAATATTAATAAATACAATTAATTAGTTATTAATGAAAAACATAATTAAAGTAACAATTAATACAGTAATAATACATAAACTTGTTCGATTATGAATATATGTGTTAATATATACATAAATGATATAGGTTCGTGAATCCGAGGCCAACCCTGCATTGTTCGGTTGTTCAATATAGTCACATGTATTTTTACTACAAAATACATTAGGTGAGTTCATTTAATCCCTTTTTACTCATTACATTTTTGGGACTGAGAATACATGCGCTGTTTTTATAACTGTTTTACGAAATAGACACAAGTAATTGAAACTACATTCTATGGTTGGATTATTAAACCGAATATGCCCTTTTTATTAAGTCTGGTAATCTAAGAATTAGGGAACAGACACCCTAATTGACGCGAACTCTAAAGATAGATCTATCGGGCCCAACAAGCCCCATCCAAAGTACCGGATGCTTTAGTACTTCGAAATTTATATCATGTCCGAAGGAGGATCCCGGAATGATGGGGATATTCTTATATGCATATTGTGAATGTCGGTTACCAGGTGTTCAATCCATATGAATGATATTTTTGTCTCTATGCATGGGACGTATGATTATGAGAAATGGAAGTATGAAATCTTGTGGTCTATTAAAATTATGAAATAATTCTTTATGATAAACTAATGAACTCACCAACTTTTTGGTTGACACTTTAAAGCATGTTTATTCTCAGGTACGAAAGAAATCTTCCGCTGTGCATTTGCTCATATTAGAGATATTACTTGGAGTCATTCATGACATATTTCAAAAGATGTTACATTCGAGTCGTTGAGTTCATCAAGATTATTATTAAGTCAATTATATTTGGATATATTATGAAATGCTTTACATGCCTGTCAACTGTCGATGTAACGAAAGTTTGTCTTTTAAAAACGAATGCAATGTTTGTAAAATTTATCATATAGAGGTCAATTACCTCGCGATGTAATCAACTGTTGTGAATCGTTTGTAATCGATATGGACTTCGTCCGGATGGATTAGGACGGGTCTCTACAGGGTAAAAGCTAGATTGAATTTTTAAAAAGATCAAATGTTTTCATAAAGATCCAATTTCTTAAAGGATCTAAATTTTTATAGTCATGTGGGACTGTAAACCACAACGTTACTACCATTGTTTATACCGCCGTAAAGAAATCACTGATGTACAAAGTGTGAAGAATAAAGAAGTGATTCTAGTATTTCAAGACTATATTGATAATGCTAAAAACAAACATATATTTCATAGCATTATTCCTCAAGAAAGACAAGCTTTTAGTTGCAATTGTTCTATTTACAAGTGATATTCGTTTAAATAATAAAAGGTGAAGACAAAAGACAGATTCGACGAATTAAAGACGCAAACGACCAAAAAGCTCAAAAGAACAAATTACAATCAAAGAGGTTCCAATTATTGATAAGAAACGTCTCGAAATTACAAGAGTACAAGATTCAAAACGCAAAGTACAAGATATTAAATTGTACGCAAGGACGTTCGAAAATCCGGAACCGGGACTAGAGTCAACTCTCAACGCTCGACGCAACGGACTAAAAATTTCAAGTCAACTATGCACATGAATATAATATAATATATAATTAATTCTTAAAATTAATATATATATTATATTATATTTAAAAACCGTCGGCATAAAAAAACAAAGACTTTTGAGTCTCCCCAGCTGGCCATGCGATCGCATGGCCTGGAGGAAGAAACTCTATGCGATCGCATGAGCATATTTTCCAGCCCACAGGCCTATAAATTCGCAGTTTGGTGAACGTAAAAACACATCTTTTTCTTCTTCACTCAAACGTAGTATATGTATATATAATTTATATTTTAATTTTAATTTTAATTTTAAATCCTAATAATAAGGGTGTGTTAGCGAATGTTGTAAGGGTGTAAGTCAAAATTCTGTCCGGGTAACGCTACGCTATTTTTAATCATTGTAAGTTATGTTCAACCTTTTTAATTTAATGTCTCGTAGCTAAGTTATTATTATGCTTATTTAAAACGAAGTAATCATGATGTTGTGCTAATTACTAAAATTGGGTAATTGGGCTTTGTACCATAATTGGGGTTTGGACAAAAGAACGACACTTGTGGAAATTACACTATGGGCTATTAATGGGCTTTATATTTATTTAACTAAATGATAGTTTGTTAATTTTAATATAAAGATTTACAATTGGACGCCCCTATAAATAACCATATACACTCAATCGGACACGATGGGCGGGATATTTATATGTACGAATAATCGTTCATTTAACCGGACACGGGAATGGATTAATAGCCACTACAATTATTAAAACAGGGGTGAAATTATGTACAAGGACACTTGGCATAATTGATAACAAAGTATTAAAACCTTGGGTTACACTCAGTCGACATCCTGGTGTAATTATTAAACAAAGTATTAAAATCTTGTTACAGTTTAAGTCCCCAATTAGTTGGAATATTTAACTTCGGGTATAAGGATAATTTGACGAGGACACTCGCACTTTATATTTATGACTGATGGACTGTTATGGACAAAAATTAGACGGACATATTAAATAATCCAGGACAAAGGACAATTAACCCATGTGCATAAAACTAAAATCAACACGTCAAACATCATGATTACGGAAGTTTAAATAAGCATAATTCTTTTATTTCATATTTAATTTCCTTTATTTTATATTTAATTGCACTTCTAATTATCGCACTTTTACTTTTTGTTATTGTATTTAATTGCACTTTTAATTATCGTACTTTTTAATTATCGCAAGTTTATTTTATCGCACTTTTATTTATCGCAATTTCATTATCATTATTTACTTTACGCTTTAAATTAAGTCTTTTATTTATTCAATATTTTACATTTTGTTTTAACTGCGACTAAAGTTTTTAAAATCGACAAACCGGTCATTAAACGGTAAAAACCCCCCTTTATAATAATAATATTACTTATATATATATTTGTATTTTTATAAAATAAAACTAATATAGCGTTAAGCTTTGATTAAAAGATTCCCTGTGGAACGAACCGGACTTACTAAAAACTACACTACTGTATGATTAGGTACACTGCCTATAAGTGTTGTAGCAAGGTTTAAGTATATCTATTCTCTAAATAAATAAATATCTTGTGTAAAATTGTATCGTATTTAATAGTATTTCCTTGTAAAATTTAATAGTATTTCATACCCCTTAGCTTTAACATCATGTATATACCAATAGTACATACATCTAAAAGCTGTGTATTGTACGAGTACGAATACGGGTGCATACGAGTAGAATTGTTGATGAAACTGAACGAGGATGTAATTGTAAGCATTTTTGTTAAGTAGAAGTACTTTGATATGTGTCTTGAAGTCTTTCAAAAGTGTAAGAATACATATCAAAACACAACATGTATATACATTCTAATGGAGTCGTTAAGTCTTCGTTAGTCGTTACATGTAAGTGTTGTTTTGAAACCTTTAAGTTAACGATCTCAATTAATATTGTTAACCCAATATTTATTATATCAAATGAGATGTTAAATTATTATATTATCATGATAATATGATGTATGAATATTTTTTAATAGGATATATACATTAAAATATCGTTACAACGATAATCGTTACATATAAGTCTCGTTTCGTAATTCTTGAGTTAGTATTCTTGTTTTTACATATGTAGTTCATTGTTAACACACTTAATGATATATTTAAATATAATTTTATCATGTTAAATATAGTGTATCATTATCTTAATATGATACATATGTATTTAGTAGACGTTATCATAACGATAATCGTTATATATATCATTTCGAGTTTCTTAACTTAGTAATCTCATTTCTTATGTATATCACACATTGTTAATATATTTAGTGAGATACTTACTCATCATAATCTTATGCCAACCATATATATATGTCTATATATACCACAACATGTAGTTTTTACAATTTTGTAACGTTCGTGAATCGCCGGTCAACTTGGGTGATCAATTGTCTATATGAAACTTATTTCATTTAATCAAGTCTTCACAAGTTTGATTGCTTAACATGTTGGAAACATTTAGTCATGTAAATATCAATCTCAATTAATATATATAAACATGGAAAAGTTCGGGTCACTACACTTCCTTACCAGGTATACCAATGAAACCCAACAGATCCAAAACCTACTAGAATCACAGAGGATATCCGGGTTGCTATATGGATCTAGGGTCAGACCTCTCATTGAACATCTTAGTCAAGAACTACCGAGCACCTACGAAGCTTTGCTAGAAAAATCATATATATGGTTAGATGCAAAAGATACAGCAGGTAACTTCGTCCTAGATGATGCACCCATAAATAAGAGAAAAGAGAAGTCAGAAAGAGGGGATGACAAACATGGTAGGAAAGAGGACAGGGGGAGATTTCACCCTTACTGAAGGGAAACCGGAGCTGGGATCTTGGGGGCATTGATAAAAACCCCCAAGGAAATCCTGGCAATAGAGAAAGTAGCCAATAAGTTTAAAGCTCCGGGAAAAATGTCCAACAAAGGAAGGAACAGGGACATGACCAAGTTTTGTGACTTCCACAATGATTTTGGTCACGAAAGAGATGAATGCTTCAACCTCAAAATAGCCCTCGAGGAAGCTGATAAATCGAAAAAACTGCCCCATCTCATAAAAGGGATCCGAAAACCAAAGAAAGAGAGGGTACAGGAAAAAAGAACAGAAGACACGAGTCAGGAAGCAGAAAATGCAATCTTGGCGATAGATTCACACCAACCTTATAAGAAAAGAGATAGGGTCGAATTATCAGGGAATGGAGTGAAGTATTGTTTCCAGCCCTTGATATAATATGTCCTTCGGACCTACCTGTCACCATCAATGGAAAAATCTTTGGCAGGGAAGTCCGAAGGATATATCTCGATAGCGGAAGCGCCTATGATGTAATGTATGAGCATTGCTTTGATCAGTTAAGTCCCACAATCAGAGCACGATTAGGTGCCCCTATGGTACCTTTAGTGGGATTCTCCGGAGAAAGATGTTGGCCAATTGGGGAAATTGATCTTGACTTCAAAATAGGTGAGCCGCCATTAACAAGAACGTAAACCATTGATTTCGTGGTAGTCCGAGCAAATTCCCCGCACAACATTTTGCTTGGGAGACTGGCTATGAAAAAGATGGGCATAATTTTCTCGACAGTGCATCAAATGGTTAAGTTTCATACTCACGAAGGTATTGGAACCCTCGCATCAACCTATGATAAGGATAAGGTAATCTTGGCTATAAAGGAAATGATGAAAGAGCCAACTGAGTGCATCCTAGAGGCATCGGAGGAAGATCCCCAAGTAGAAAAGATATCAGTGAATTCGATGTTTTCGGATTAAGAGATCAGCATAGGGAAGAATTTACCAACATCCACCAAGCAAAATCTTAGGAAGCTGTTGCAAGCCAATGTGAATGTATTCGCATGGGAGAACAGTGATATGACCGGGATACCACGAACCATCAATGTACAAGGGTCACCCTTTGTGACAGAACATCAACTCAATGAGAACAAGCACCTCGAACCGGTACATCAGAAAAAAGAAACCTAGCACCTAAAAGAGATGAAGCGGCCTGTAAGGAAGTAGAGGGTCTACTAAAGGCAGGAATAATTCGCGAAGCTAAATATCCTTTGTGACGACCCAGAAATTTTTGACCAAATTTAAACTTAATCTTTATATGATTTCGACAAGATAAGCAAATTCTGTAATATTGATTCTCAAAATTTTTGAACTAATGTTATATATTCAGTTAACATTTGACTGTTGACCGACGATTCACGAACATTTATTTGTAAATAGATATATATAAGTATATATATATATATATATATATATATATATATATATATATATACAATAAGTTGGAATATTAATTATTAAAATTAATTAAAAATAACTTGCAATGTGTATTTAAAGACTGATTTATGTATACTAAATAAAGATATATACATATATATAATTTCAAGTTATTTAGTAAACGATAGTAACATTCGTTTGTTGATTCGATTGATATTTAGATAAGTGAACTAAAATGTTTAAGATGAACAAATAAAACACTAATTTGCTACAGTATTTTCGAATTGCTACTGTACCCAAAAAGCTACAGTGTTTTCGAAAATCACTATTTGCTACAGTAAAAAAACTTTGCTACAGTAAAAGACTATTTCAAAATGAAAATGTATATATATTTTACAAGGTGATAAAATAAAATAATCTTAAAACGATTTGATTTAAAATAATATTATTAAATATATATTAATAAATAACGAGACGTTGATTTATAGAAGCAAATGACCACAACACTCAAATGAATAAATTACATGTCAATTAGTATAATTATTGATGAATTAAGACTAATTATTAATAAAGGTACAAGTAGCGTAACAAAAAATACTAGTTTTCTAAGCGTAAAATGCATTCAAGAAACCGGAACTGAGACATTAGTCGAGCATAAACGTACGAGTCATCGGACCAAAAATTACAAGTCAACTGTAGTGACCCGAACTTTTCCATGTTTTTATATATTAAATGAAATTGATATTTACATGATTAAATGTTTCCAACATGTTAAGCAATCAAACTTGTTAAGACTTGATTAATTGAAATAGGTTTCATATAGACAATTGACCACCCAAGTTGACCGGCGATTCACGAACGTTAAAACTTGTAAAAACTATATGATGACATATATATGGATATATATATATATATATATATATATATATATATATATAGTTAACATGATATTATGATAATTAAACATATCATTAAGTATATTAACAATGAACTACATATGTAAAAACAAGACTACTGACTTAATGATTTTGAAACGAGACATATATGTAACGATTATCGTTGTAACGACATTTAATGTATATATATCATATTAAGATATATTAATACATCATGATATCATGATAATGTAATAATTTAACATCTCATTTGATTTAATAAACAATAGGTTAACAACATTTAACAAGATCGTTAACCTAAAGGTTTCAAAACAACACTTACATGTAACGACTAACGATGACTTAACGACTCAGTTAAAATGTATATACCTGTAGTGTTTTAATATGTATTCATATACTTTTGAAAGACTTCATGACACTTATCAAAATACTTCTACTTAACAAAAATGCTTACAATTACATCCTCGTTCAGTTTCATCAACAATTCTACTCGTATGCACCCGTATTCGTACTCGTACAATACACAGCTTTTAGATGTATGTACTATTGGTATATACACTCCAATTATCAGCTCTTAGAAGCCCATGTGAGTCACCTAACACATGTGGGAACCATCATTTGGCAACTAGCATGAAATATCTCATAAAATTACAAAAATATGAGTAATCATTCATGACTTATTTACATGTAAACAAAATTACACATCCTTTATATCTAATCCATATACCAACGACCAAAAACACCTACAAACACTTCCATTCTTCAATTTTCTTCATCTAATTAATTTCTCTCAAGTTCTATCTTCAAGTTCTAAGTGTTCTTCATAAATTCTACAAGTTCTAGTTTCATAAAATCAAGAATACTTTCAAGTTTGCTAGCTTACTTTCAATCAACCTCAAGAAATCTTTATTATTTACAGTAAGATATCTTTATAATACAAGGTAATACTCATATTCAAACTTTGATTCAATTTCTATAACTATAACAATCTTATTTCGAGTGGAAATCTTACTTGAACTTGTTTTCGTGTCATGATTCTGCTTCAAGAACTTTCAAGCCATCCAAGGATCCTTTGAAGCTAGTTCTATTTTTCTCATTTCCAGTAGCTTTATCCAGAAAACTTGAGGTAGTAATGATGTTCATAACATCATTAGATTCATACATATAAAGCTATTTTATTCGAAGGTTTAAACTTGTAATCACTAGAACATAGTTTAGTTAATTCTAAACTTGTTCGCAAACAAAAGTTAATCCTTCTAACTTGACTTTTAAAATCAACTAAACACATGTTCTATATCTATATGATATGCTAACTTAATGATTTAAAACCTGGAAACACGAAGAACACTGTAAAACCGGACATACGCCGTCGTAGTAACACCGTGGGCTGTTTTGGGTTAGTTAATTAAAAACTATGATAAACTTTGATTTAAAAGTTGTTCTTCTGGGAAAATTATTTTTCTTATGAACATGAAACTATATCCAATAATCATGGTTAAACTCAAAGTGGAAGTATGTTTTCTAAAATGGTTATCTAGACGTCGTTCTTTCGACTGAAATGACTACCTTTACAAAAACGACTTATAACTTATATTTCCGACTAAAAACCTATATTTTTCTATTTAGATTCATAAAATAGAGTTCAATATGAAACCATAAAAATTTGATTCACTCAAAACGGATTTAAAATGAAGAAGTTATGGGTAAAACAAGATTGGATAATTTTTCTTGTTGTAGCAACGTGAAAATTGGTAACAAATCTATATTAATCATATCCTAGCTAACTTATATTGTATTATACATGTATTCTAATATATTATGTAATCTTGGGATACCATAGACACGTATGCAAATGTTTTGACATATCATATCGAACTATGTGTATATATTATTTGGAACAACCATAGACACTCTATATGCAGTAATGTGGGAGTTAGCTATACAGGGTTGAGGTTGATTCCAAAAATATATATACTTTGAGTTGTGATCTAGCCTGAGACGTGTATACACTGGGTCGTGGATTGATTCAAGATAATATGTATCAATTTTTTTCTGTACATCTAACGTTGGACAACTAGTTGTAGGTTACTAACGAGGACAGCTGACTTAATAAACTTAAAACATCAAAACGTATTAAAAGTGTTGTAAATATATTTTGAATATACTTTGATATATATGTACATATTTGTTATATGTTCGTTAATCGACCAGTGGCCAAGCCTTACTTCCCGACGAAGTAAAAATCTGTGAAAGTGAGTTATAGTCCCACTTTTAAAATCTAATATTTTTGGGATGAGAATACATGCAGGTTTTATAAATAATTTACAAAATAGACACAAGTACGTGAAACTACATTCTATGGTTGAATTATCGAAATCGAATATGCCCCTTTTTATTAAGTCTGGTAATCTAAGAATTAGGGAACAGACACCCTAATTGACGCGAATCCTAAAGATAGATCTATTGGGCCTAACAAACCCCATCCAAAGTACCGGATGCTTTAGTACTTCGAAATTTATATCATATCCGAAGGGTGTCCCGGAATGATGGGGATATTCTTATATATGCATCTTGTTAATGTCGGTTACCAGGTGTTCACCATATGAATGATTTTTATCTCTATGTATGGGATGTATATTGAAATATGAAATCTTGTGGTCTATTGTTACGATTTGATATATATAGGTTAAACCTATAACTCACCAACATTTTTGTTGACGTTTAAAGCATGTTTATTCTCAGGTGAATATTAAGAGCTTCCGCTGTTGCATACTAAAATAAGGACAAAATTTGGAGTCCATGTTTGTATGATATTATGTAAAAACTGCATTCAAGAAACATATGTCGATGTAATATATTTCTATTGTAAACCATTATGTAATGGTCGTGTGTAAACAGTATATTTTAGATTATCATTATTTGATAATCTACGTAATGCTTTTGAAACCTTTATTGATAAAATAAAGGTTATGGTTGTTTTAAAAATTAATGCAGTCTTTGAAAAATGTCTCATATAGAGGTCAAAACCTCGCAACGAAATCAATTAATATGGAACGTTTATAATCAATATGAACGGGACATTTCATCAACTATGCACGTGAATATAATATAATATATAATTAATTAATATAAATTAAATATTATATATATATATATATATATATATATATATATATATATATATATATATATATATATATATATATATATATATATATATATATATTATATTTAATCATGTCGACAAGCTACACGATAAAACGATCATGAGCTGTAAAACATGCTCATGCGATCGCATGAGAAAACCACACACATCCCATGCGATCGCATGGGATGACTGGGCATGTCAGGTTCTATAAATTCAGTCGAATTCGTTCCGTTTTTCACACACATACATATTACACTCTCTGTATTATTATTATTATTATTATTATTAATATTATTATTATTATTATTATTATTATTATTATTATTATCATTATTATTATTATTATTAAGATTAATATTATTATTAATCTTATTATTATTATTATTATTATTATTATTATTATTATTATTATTATTATTATTATTATTATTATTATTATTAGTATTATTATTATCACATAAAATATTACGACGAGGTTATGCCCAAACGATTTCAAAACAAGCTTTTCGAGCGGGATAGAGCTAAGAAAATTATGAGTTATAATTATGGAAGTTATGGGTATGGTTCGGGAGTATTGCTCATGAGTCAAACTAGTGTTTATTATCTCCGTTGCGTCTACGTACTTTCCTCCAATATTGAATCTCAATATTGATACGTGAGCATTTATATCTTATCTTTTATATATTTAATAGTGTATCCATGTCTAGTGCTCGAGTATATATGTTTATGCATGCTTGTATGCTTTACTTTTGTCGTTAGATAGTTTATGATGAATCACGAATTTGATACATATGCTACTGATATAAAGTATATGATATGCATGTTTTTGGAAAACTGGCAAAAAATTATTAACTTTTCATTTAGAAATCGCGTGATTTCGATGAACAGATTAAAAGATATGGTCAACTGAATTATGATTAACGTTAATTGAAATTGTGTTTGAAACTGTAAATTAATATTTAAACAACTTGTCTATGAGATTGATAAATTGAATTTTTAGATATTACTAATTGAGTAAATGAATTTCTATATAAGGCATAATGGTGTACCTTATGGTCTACACGCATAAAATGAAAGATGTGGAGCTTTGAGTTACGGACGTTTGGGCTTTTGAATCACCTCAATCGGAGTTCGTATGAGAAAGTTATGCCCAAATTAGTGAAGACATGCAAGTTATTGGGCTTTCCCATTAATTAAGCCCAAGAAACTCCTCACTGGTCCAAACTTTGCCTATAAATAGAAGAACTCCCCACCTCATTTGGAAAGAGAAAAAAGGAGCAGTCATTTCACTTTCTCTCTCACACACTTTCCCTCCACTCTCCACTCTCCATGACTTTAAGTCCCAATTTCTGGGCAGCATACTACTCTCTCTCTCTAGACTTTCTCTCTCACACACGCTTTCTCTCTCTAGACTCCATCTGTCATCCGCCCAGCACCAAGGCATGACTTCTTCCTCCCAGCTCCAAGGCATGACTTCTTCCTCCCAGCTCCAAGGCATGACTTCATCCGCCCAGCACCAAGGCATGACTTCTTCCTCCCAGCATGACTTCATCCACCCAGCACCAAGGCATGACTTCATCCGCCCAGCACCAAGGATACAGGCAGAACATACGTAAGCCCTATTTTAAGATTGACTTAAGCCACACCATGGTTTTAGACCATGATCCGCGTCTGCAGGGATTCGTCCAGAGAGTAAACGTCAATCGTCAAATTACTCCTCACATGGTTCATTCTACTTTGCACTAGTATGTATACACCTACTCTCTAGTAGAGAAATACGTATTAACAAATGGCGCCATCCGATTCTATGACTAGAAGCAAAAAAGTTAGAATACTCAATAAAGTTGTCCGTCGTCCGGACTGCAAAAATTGTTACATTCTGACTTATAAAAATTACTCCGTCATCTGTTTTAAAGAATCTCGGGAACGCAAAAACTTCGAAGAAAAATAAAAGTAAAAGTAAATAAATAATAATAATAATTAATCTTCACATTCGTGGCACTCCAACAAAAGTCTGTCATCCTTGATCCGGTTTGCAACTAATGTAAAGGTTTTACTCACGCAATTCCATGAGTGTGGATCATAGTATCATACTATTCTCCACAAAATAAAAAGGATCAGTTAAGATAAAGGCATTTAAGCATATAATGGTCATACCTGTGCAACAACCTCATATTACGTTATCCGTATTCCGTATTGCGACATCAAACAGGTGATCAAATGCATTGATGACGTGTACACCCTTCCTACTCCTCATCAGAAAGTTGCTATCCAAATTTTTCTATCAAGAGAAACGTCAAATGAAATGAGAACAAGGATTTGCATGTGGTACAGCTGTCACTAAACCACAATAAAGTTCTTTTAAATTATGGACATAGTAAACCCACTTGTCAGATTCTAGAGCAGAAGGAATTACTTAAAAGATCACCATATATTTATTTTGTGTACAAGAAAAAATCTAGAATCTGAAATATATATATGGATCCAGACTAATCCCAAACTTCAGGCACCGACTACCGGTTATGTACTCAAGAAAATTATGTACTCCGCCATCCATACTCCGATTACCTATTTAAAACAACTTCAGACTTCTCCCGGCTGGTTACCTATTGACATCACTAATTTTGAGTTAGTTAAAACAAAAGACATGGAGCTTCCGTGGTCCGTACAGCATCATCCGTACAACGACAAAATAATACCTCCACCTTTTATACAAAAAGACATTAACGTTTCCGTCATCCGGACAGCGTGATTCAGTATTTGCAAAAATCACATTCATGTTCACCCGTACAAATGATCTCATCCACATGGTTATACGTGTCAGTGGAGTGAAGCTATAAAAATAAATGTCATACATGACATACCCTTACACCTCATCACTTGTCAAATTTTAATCAAAACCTCACTACCACCTCTCCAAAGCCTAGTTACCAGCACAAGTTATACAACGAATTTTTAATACAAAATAGGTCACTTTGACATCAGCCATCCGTCATACTGCATCTAAGCAAATATTTGTTCAACACTATCACTATCATATATTGTGGTATTCCCAAACACACTACAAAAACCGCCATATGACTTCTTAAAACTGGCTTCCCATACAACTTTTGTTAAGGTTATTTAGCTGGTCACCGTCCTCCGCCAACCTCCTATCAGTTCTTTATGCAACAAGTACCATAGTTCAATAGTAAACTAACTTCAAGCTCATTTGTTTAGAAGACTACCCTTGGTGTTATTGACTTATATGGCTCCACGGCAAGCATAAAATTACAAAGACAACCTCAACAGTAACGAGGTGAATTACCTGGGCAACGATGATCACGTACACGCATATGCTAACCGCTAGTCGCTATCCGTAATAAAGATTTCAAAAGTTGTTACATTCTGACTATCGTCATCCGTTATGATCGTACTCCGTTATGAATACTCAAGATACATTACTATATCAATTCGGTACAACGTGACTGACAAAAAATAACGACCTTCAAGTTAGCGCCAACACGTTCAAAATCCAGAGCATCGATGTAACTTCATCAAAATATGTGTTGTTTAAATGTTGAATGAAGGATTATTTTGACATCGATGTACCAACGAAGCATTGCTTCAATGGTACCGCGGTTACACT
Source organism: Rutidosis leptorrhynchoides (assembly GCF_046630445.1). NCBI lineage: Eukaryota > Viridiplantae > Streptophyta > Magnoliopsida > Asterales > Asteraceae > Rutidosis > Rutidosis leptorrhynchoides. The sequence continues at coordinate 336,387,072 of NC_092337.1, read as the reverse complement.
TGTGTACTCGCAGGGCTAGAGGTCTCGGGTTCGAGCCTCGTCACTCTCTCTAGGAATTGAAATATATTCCTTGAAGGTGGCCCAAAGGGAAGGTTTTACCGACCCGCTCCGGGACTAAGATCCGGCCCGCCTGCCCCTCGGGATGGTTAAAGGGTCGGATCCTCAGAGTGTGGTTCGGGTTTCCTGCCCGAAAGCGCGTGTGTGTGCAAATGATGACTAGGCTTCAGTCCGGACTGATGCAAGCTTGCCTTTAAAAAAAATAAAAAAAATAAAAAAAAAAAAATTTGACATCAAAATTGCCGGACTATATTCTACGATCATCAACGGAAATTGGTTACTCTTGAATTTATTTTTCCATTTATCATTTATTGGAGTTTAGTTGAAGACAAAGAAAGCTGCAAATCGATTCCTACAACTTCCAAGATTTGCAAAATGAATCATGCTATAATCTTGTTCGACTTCTTAATATTAGTTTCCAATACCAGAAAGTTTCGTTAATTTTATCTAGCAGTAGCCGTATTCCGTTCTCCACAATATGATTACCAAATTTCAATAACCTTCACCAACTCTATTCGATATTCGTTCTCCGTTCTCCGCCTTCTAAATTTAAGTCCATTTCAGGAAATTTCAACAAGCTCCTGAAGTTGTTATATTCATATACCGGTCTTCGTGATGCATTCTTAGTTTCTAATAACCACGAATATGAAGCTCTTTCTGAGACCAATTCTAGCTCCGAGATGGTGGTGCGGATATCTTATGCATCATCAGGCAAGCGTCTTGTGAAGATATCCTCCGAACCTCGTTAACTGGTTTACTCTTTGAACGATTGGTGGCTCAGATTCGAACATAAAAATGAAGAACACTAGTTAAATAGAATCATAGTTAACCATATCAAGAGTTATAAACGCATATAGCGTCTTCACACTGTGTTATCCACAATCCATATTGAAACACCAAACAAATCTTCAAATACAAATTATCACATGTACAATTTTCCTACTACTCATCAGAAAAACACAATTGAACATTGCTTCGTTCCAGGTTGTGGCATGTGTATTCATAAACGCAGATAGCATAGTAACTACAAAGATATAGTTTCGAGCTCCGTCAACCGTCATCCGTTCTCCATCTTACGAATTCAAGTCGTCACGATTCAATACGGTCTCGGAACATAGTGATCTCCGGCCTCAAGCTACAAATCCCAGAATTACCACATACGATACGATATCTAAAGGCTACATACCACAGACTGTAATCAAGCTTTGAGTTCCAGCATGTGTAAAGGGTAGTTTTACACAAGATAATGAAGAAATACTAAATGATCTCAAGAACATTTCAAGAAAAACTTGTCACAGCTATCTCAATGAAAAATACAAAGGCTACGGATGGGGATCGTCAAATTGTATATATATTCGGTACCACCAAACAATAAAGCTTTATAACGCTCAGCGTCATGCTGTCATACGTTCAGCGTCATTATTTCTACTATTCAACGCCATAGGCTTCTATATTCCGTGTGAAGAAACATTATACAAAGACCATTCGTAATGAAGAAACATGTGGATAATGAATAAGAAGGCTGTGTTCTAATGTTAGAATTATAATAGATTTTGATTAGTTAATTGATGATTGTTTTAGTTTAGAAATAAAATAGTTATGGGTATTAGTTGTTGTAAAGAGGGAATGTTTTGTTGTATAGAAAAGATGGAGAGGATAGTTTTTTGAAAGTTAGAATTATATTAACTCAAACTTGTGTGTTTGTTGTGTGTACATGGATCAAGACACAATACCTATTTATAGGCTCCATAAGTTGGCTATGAATCTTCTAGTATTTACATGACATTTATATTTACCACTAGATAACTCTAGTTACTTCCTAATTAAATATCTACTAAGATAATATCTTTTACTAAATATCTAATTCTAGACTAATCTAGATAGAAAAACATTAATATTTTAACACTCCTCCTTAATGTTTTTCGTGGTTACTCCGAGCATGTTGCGTAGAAGCTCGAACTTTGGTCTCGGCGAAGCTTTGGTGAAAATGTCTGCAATCTGCTCTTCAGTTTTGTAGTACTTTAATTCAATCTCTTTCTTAGCGGTGACTTCTCGTAAGAAGTGATATTTGATATCAATGTGTTTTGTTCTACCATGAAACACAGGATTCTTTGCCATTGCAATTGCAGACTTGTTGTCGCAGAATATTTGAGTAGCTTCGTCTTGTTTTTCGCCCATGTCTTCAAGTATTCTTCTTAGCCATTTAGCTTGATTAGCTGAGTTAGCGGCTGCGACGTACTCGGCTTCGGCTGATGATTGTGCCACAGTTTCTTGTTTCTTTGATGCCCATGAGAAGACACCAGATCCAAGTGTGAATGTGTATCCTGAAGTACTTCTCATGTCATCGACCGATCCGGCCCAATCACTATCTGTGTATCCATGAAGCTTCGAGTCTATAGTGGGCTTGTACCATATTCCATAGTCCATGGTACCTTGCAAGTATCTTAGTATTCTTTTAGAAGCTCCGTAATGTATTTGAGTAGGGTTTTGCATGTACCTGGATAGTAGACTGGTTGCGTACATAATATCTGGTCTTGTTGCTGTTAGATAGAGTAGGCTTCCGATGAGAATTCTGAATCTTGAAGCGTCTGCTTTCTCAGATCCATCTTCTTGTCTCATCTTCTCATTGGCAACTAGAGGTGTGGCGACGGTTTTGCAACCGTATAGTTTAAACTTTTTCAGGAGATTTTCCGTGTATTTCTTTTGGCATATGAAGATGCCTTCATTTTCTTGACTGATTTCGATGCCAAGAAAATAGCGCATCAATCCAAGGTCGCTCATCTCGAACGTTTTCATCATGTCTTGTTTAAATTCTTGTATCATTCTCCCATTGTTTCCCGTATATATAAGATCATCTACATAAAAGGAAATAATGAGAGTGTCAGAGTTACCTTGGGTTTTGATGTAGAGTGTGGGCTCACTTTGACTCCTCCTGAATCCTGAACTTGTGAAATAGCTATCAATGCGGCTATACCAAGCACGTGGTGCTTGTTTAAGTCCATATAAGGCTTTCTTGAGCTTTAGGACTTTTTCTTCTTTTCCTTTTTGAATGAACCCTTGTGGTTGCTCTACATATATTTCTTCTTCTAGAAACCCATTTAGAAAGGCTGATTTCACATCTAGTTGGTGAATCTTCCATCTTCGTTGAGCTGCTAGAGCCACAAGAGCTCTTATAGTATCCAGTCGTGCTACGGGTGCGTAGGTTTCGGTGTAGTCGACTCCTGGTTGTTGTGAATAGCCTTTAGCTACTAGCCTTGCTTTGTGTTTTTGTATAGAACCATCAGGGTTGAGCTTTGTTTTGTAAACCCACTTAACTCCAATGATTTCTTTATCTTCGGGATGATCAACTAACTCCCATGTGTTGTTTTTCTCTATCATTCTGATTTCTTCGTTCATAGCAGCCACCCACTTTTCATCTTTGGATGCAACTTCATAGCTTTCAGGTTCAATACTTGTGAAGTTGCAAGTCTCGTATACCTCTGTTAACGCTTTGACTCTTCCAGGTGTGGACTCTGGGCTTGACTCATCTTGCGCCAAAGGTAATTGATGTCAAAGCAGAGGGGTATAAAATACTATTAAATTTTAGCAGAAAACACAATTAAATACGATACAATTTTACACAAGATATTTATTTATTTATTGAATGGATATACTTAAACCTTACTACAACACTTATAGGCAGTGTACCTAATCGTACAGTAGTGTAGTTTTTAGTAAGTCCGGTTCGTTCCACAGGAAAATCTTTAAACAAAGCTCAACGCTATATTAGTTTACTTTTATAAAAATACAAATATATATATAAGTAATATTATTATTATAAAGGGGGGTTTTTACCGTTTAATGACCGGTTTGTCGATTTTAAGATTTTAGTCGCAGTTAAAACCTAATGTAAAATATAAAATAAATACAAGACTTAAATTAAAGCGTAAAGTAAATAACGATAATGAAATTGCGAATAATAAAAATGCGATAAAATAAAATTGCGATAATTAAAAAGTACGATAATTAAAAGTGCGATTAAATAACAAATAATAAAAGTGCGATAATTAGAAGTGCAATTAAATATAAAATAAAGGAAATTAAATATGAAATAAAAGAATTATGCTTATTTAAACTTCCGTAATCATGATGTTTGACGTGTTGATTTTAGTTTTATGCCCATGGGTTAATTGTCCTTTGTCCTGGATTATTCAATATGTCCGTCTGGTTTTTGTCCATAACAGTCCATCAGTCATAAATATAAATTGCAAGTGTCCTTGTCAAATTATTATTATACCCGAAGTTAAATATTCCAACTAATTGGGGATTCGAATTGTAACAAGGTTTTAATACTTTGTTTAATGAATACACCAGGTTATCGACTGCGTGTAAACCAAGGTTTTACTACTTTGTTAACAATTACACCAATTATCCTTGAATGTAATTTCACCCCTGTTTTAATTATTCTAGTGGCTATTAATCCATTCCCGTGTCCGGTTAAATGAACGATTATTCGTACATATAAATACCCCGCCCATCGTGTCCGATCGAGTGTATATGGTAATTTATAGGGACGCCCAATTGTAAATCTTTATATTAACATTAACAAACTTTCATTTAGTTAAACAAATATAAAGCCCATTAATAGCCCATAGTCTAATTTCCACAAGTGTCGTTCTTTTGTCCAAACCCCAATTATGGTACAAAGCCCAATTACCCAATTTTAGTAATTAGCCCAACATCATGATTACTTCGTTTTAAATAAGCATAATAATAACTTAGCTACGAGACATTAATATAAAAAGGTTGAACATAACTTACAATGATTAAAAATAGCGTAGCGTTACACGGACAGAATTTCGACTTACACCCTTACAACATTCGCTAACATACCCTTATTATTAGGATTTAAAATTAAAATTAAAATTAAAATATAAATTATATATATATATATATATATATCGTATATATTGAGAGAGATAGAGAAATAATATATGAAATTTGATCAGAATTCGGTTTGCTTTATAGCTAGGGTTGAAAATTGGGGCTCCGCGACTCGCGGCAAAAACCCCTTCAAACTCCGCGAGTCGCGGAGATAGAAATTACAGCTCAGTCCTTGGAGTTTTCTCTGCCGACGGTTTTTAATATATATATAATATATATATAATTAATATAATTAATTATATATTATATTATATTTATATACATAGTTAACTTGTAATTTTTAGTCCGTTGCGTCGAGCGTTAAGAGTTGACTCTGGTCCCGGTTCCGGATTTTCGAACGTCCTCGCGTACAATTTAATATCTTGTACTTTGCGTTTTGAATCTTGTACTCTTGTGATTTCGAGACGTTTCTTATCAATAATTGGAACCTCTTTGATTGTCTTTTGTTCTTTTGAGCTTTTTGGTCGTTTGCGTCTTCAAATCGTCGAATCTGTCTTTTGTCTTCACCTTTTATTATTTAAACGAATATCACTTGTAAATAGAACAATTGCAACTAAAAGCTTGTCTTTCTTGAGGAATAATGCTATGAAATATATGTTCGTTTTTAGCATTATCAAATATTCCCACACTTGAGCGTTGCTTGTCCTCAAGCAATATCGTCTTGAAATACTAGAATCACTTCTTTATTCTTCACACTTTGTACATCAGTGATTTCTATACGGCGGTATAAACAATGGTAGTAACGATATGGTTTACAGTCCCACATGACTATAAAAATTTAGATCCATTAAGGAAATTGGATCTTTATGAAAACATTTGATCTTTTGAAATCTAGTTTTTTACCCTAGATAAGTTTTCCGGAATAACCCTTTACCGGTGTTTGCAGAATATTTTTGTGGGTTTGGTGGGTTTTAGATTTGAAAATTTTAGCTCAAAACTTGCTGTTTTGTGTCACCCACTTGCTAACCTTGTATTTGGAAAGCAACACGTCCAGTTTACTTGTTCCGTATATTACCTTTCGGCAAACTACCGTCCGGTTGTAAAGGAAAGCGTTGAACAAGCAACTGTTAAGGCAATGTCCCGTGACATGCTTTTGATTATGGTCTATAACGTGTCGGATGCAATTACTATCCTTGGTAGGAGCAATAGTAAAGCTCACCCTTATAATTTTTTCGATCTGGCACAAGGTCCTGTCTTTGACCACTATGCAACCACCGTTCTTACGGTTGACACCCGATTTAGTTCAGGTGACCTAATGAATTCCAGGTGAATTCCTAGGATTTTACGTTCAATGGTAATGAACGCATTGAAAATAGGGTTTTCAGAAAACAAATCGGTTTATAATTTTTGATCAAAATATTTTCTCGTTTAAGCTCGAGTTTAGATATCATTGAATTCCATGAGTTTGTAATTCTCAATCTTTAAGGTCAATCTCTAGGATTGAGTAATATCAGTCTTAAAAGCTGATTTTTAATCTTTAAGGAGATTATCCTTTCTGGGGATCTGATTCATTAGTCTTATCCAGCTAATTTGCATGGTGCCCCCCCATTGTACGAGATAAATCCTTCTCATGGTTAGGATAAATCTGACCACATGGCGACCCTGTTTAATGCTGAGGTCCGTGGATTTCCTGCTGATTTTAGTGATGACTTTTCTAGATTTTTCGTCAACCTACAGCTGGTCTGAACGACAACTTCATGACCTAAATCAAGAAGCGCGTTTCTTTTTCGGAAGACTTTACTTCCTTTTAATGATGGAATTGATTCATCGTGTAAATCCATCTCTTCTTTTCTTTCATCGGGTAAAACAGTTTAGTTTAGTTCAAAGCAAAAGTATTTTCAGTTATTTGTAACAGATATATGTGGCATATGTTTAAAATAACTTGGTAAATTTTCCCACACTTGGCTTTTTATTTTTCTTTTTATCGTCCTCTATTCCATTTTAAATGAATTTTAACATTTTAGTTTGTTTCTCAATTTATGTCCTTTCCGAGGTAACAATAATTTCGGTGTTAAAACCTAGTTTTATCGTTCATAAATATGTATAAACATGATTTTGAATTCATTTATTTGAAAAATTTTACTAGAATTGGGTAGTCAGTATATAAGACTAGGGCTGTTCTTTTTTATCAGAGAGCACTAGATTCTAATACAACTACTGCTTTACTAGTATTTTTAATGGTAACCAAGTGTATAAAGTAAAAATTTTAAAATCCGAAAGAATTTAACCCCTTCCCACACTTAAGATCTTGCAATGCCCTCATTTGCAAGAAATCAGTAACAATTTAAATTATTGAGGGTGATTTGTGTGAAAATGATTAAATTTTTACCAAAGTTTCCAAATATATTGGCGTATGTTTGCTGAATGATAAATGGTGCACATCATTTGTTCATTCCGTCTTGTTGTTATTTCACATATATTTTGCATCTTGTCGTCAAAATTAGTTGCTTTTGCTGAACTTAATGCCAGTCTTTGAAAATGCGTTGTTTTACCCTGTTGTGTACATAAGATAAACTGCAAACATATATACATATTTTTGAAGTTTGGTTTATTACCCCACATTCAAAAATTATTAAAATCTAAGAATAAAAGTTAGATAATTATAAAAATGATTACAATATTAACAAAAATATTAAATGTATTAATAATTACAAATTACAAAATAAAAAAAAAATAAATAATAATAAGTAAACTAAGGATGATATTGGTACCAATAGGGGTTCCAGGCATAACCATAAGTGCTATAGAATGCTTCGGCAGGGTCATACGTAGGATATGGTGGCTGCATCTCTATCGACCAAGGAGGGAAGACGGGTTTCGGTGTAGGAATATAGTTTCTACCTATATGTTGGCAATGCGCTATGATCTGGTTCTGATGAACTTCCCAATCTTCAAATGCTCTCTGTCTAGCATTTTCGTATTCCTGAGAAGCTATAAACCTATGCATTTCTTGCATCTCATTCCCCCCTCCTACATTACCTTGTTCCTGGTTTCTCTCCACCTGTGGATGTCTACCATGGTATCGTACTGCGGCGTTATTTCGCCGCTTCAAAACTTTTGCACCATGGTATACATTTAAACCTATAGTGTCGCGGGGTTCCGGCTCTTCTAGTAATAATCCCCCCCGACTTATATCCACACCGAGATATTCACCAATCAAAGTAAAAAATACCACCTCCTATTATGCTATGTGGTCGCATCCCCCGAACCATAGCTGATAAATAATAACCCACACAATATGGTATACTTACAGCGCTCTGTGGGTCTCGAATACACATATGGTAAAACAAATCTTGTTCATTTACCTTTTCTTTGTTTTTACCCCTTTGTGTAATCGAATTAGCTAAAAACCTATGTATTACTCTTAATTCGGCTCTATCTATATCCAAATAAGAGTAGTTTCCCCCTTTGAAACGGTGATGGCTTGTCATTTGACTCCACACACCGTGTGTATCAAAATTCTCATCTATCTTTCTACCGTTTAGTATCAATCCTCTACAATCGGCAGACGCTAACTCCTCAGGCGTATATATACGTAAAGCCTGAGCCATGTCCAGTAAAGACATGTGGCGCATCGAACCGCCTAACAAAAATCTAATAAAAGAACGATCGGTTAAACTAGCTACCCGATCATTCAACTCTATACTACATAACAACTCTTCACACCATACTTTATATACAGGTCTGCGTATGGTGAATAAACATATCCAGTCATTAAAAGAAGAATTACCATACCTCTGTACAAGTAATTCCCTAATTGGCCCGGCCAATTCTACAGCTTCTAAGGGTCCCCATTCTATGACCCTCGGTACCTCAACAACCTTGGAATGAAGAGTATGCAAACCCCGTTGATATTTTGGATAATCTATCCAAAGTCTGTCAAATCTCAGGTTCGGGTGCAACTCTTCCAAATGCATATCGGAAAAGGTCATGACTGGATGAGGTACATCCTGCTTGTAGTAGTTATCTACCTCCTGTTGTTCCAAATTCTCAGCAGGAGCATGGCGGGCTTGGGATGAAGATTCACCCCTTTCATTCTGCAAAACACATCAAACACAAATTTTGTGCATCCAAATATGCATTAGTGTCAGCAAAATCATCAATCAAAATAATTACAATGACATTATCAATTTATATCAAACTTAAGCTTATTTTCACATTTTTATCAAATCTACACTTTTTCAAATAAGCATATACGAAAATTTTCGCCAAGTTCATAAGCATTCAACTCAAATAACATGTCAAAATAATCATTACTAGCAAATAAACAAGTCTCAAATGGCATTATCTTTCAAAAATCAAGTTCATGAATTTTGGACTTGAAAAAGTCCACTTTAATTCTCAAAATCATGTTTAGGCTCAAAGTTTGGATCATTTAACTACCTAGACATGTTACACTACTCAATTTAGCAACAATTCATGACAAAAATCGGCCATAACCTGTTTATATCAAAAAGCCCCAAATTGCTCAAGAACACAAACCCTAGATTATTCAAAATTTGAAGTTTAAGGCTTCTAATCATGTTAAACAGCATCAATCTAGGTTATACAAGCATAATACATAAACAATTTAAGTCTAATTACACTAAAAAGCATCAAAATCAAATTGGGGAAAAAATAGCTCAAGAACACCAAATTTCGAATTAAATGGTGTTTAGGTGTAGAAATTTACCGTTTTTCTTGAGAAATTCTTAGATAGCATCCTTCTTAACATGATTTTAGCAAAAAATTTGGTGATTAACGGTTAAAAATTGGGATTTTTGGGGGTGATTTTCGGGTTTTTCGGGGTGTTTTTCGATGTGAAATTCGCAGTGTTTTTGTGTGGGAGTTGATCAGTTCGTGCAGCTCTTTTATTTTTTTTTTTCTGGGTTTTGGTCCCTCCGCGAGTCGCGGAGGTTTGCACTTCAAACTCCGCGAGTCGCGGAGTTTGCTTTTTTTTTTTTTTTTTTTTTTTTATATATAATCTTTAACTTATAAAACAATTAAGTATTTAATTTTAAAATTTTGTTTCCCTTGTTATTTAGGACGAGGTCGTTTCGGATCGATGTCCTAGTCCGTCCTTCGACAAAATTTTAAAATTTGTCTTTTTGTAGCGATTGTTTTAAAAGCTAAGATTTTTGGGTTTTTTCAATGTTTTTGGCATACTTTAAATCAATAAGATTAAAAATAATGATAATAAAAGTTCTCGTCCCTCCCTCGGGTAAAGCAATTTCGGTTCAAAGACCTAGTCTTCAACTTACGACGAATTTTAAAAATCATATTCTTAACTTAATGAGATAAAGTAAATTTTTGTTTTTAAATTCACACAACTTAAATATAAAATTCAAAATTAATATTAAAAATTCACACCAAACTTAAAATTTGAAATGCATAAAATTAAAAATTCATATTTTAAAAATTAAAAATTCACACCAAACTTAATTTTAAAAATTTATAAATTCATATCAAACTTATATTAATTTTTCAAATATTTACAATTTTAAATATATTGTTTTTACAAAATTTACAATATTAATTTAAGATTTAAATATTAAGATTAAAAACATAGTAAAAATAAAATTAAAAATCTTTTTGTCTTTTTATCTCACTTTAATCAATCAAATATTATCAAAAATATGCGCCCCTCTTTTCGGTAAAGTAATTTCGGTTCCAAGACCTAATTTAACCCATGACGAATTTTTGAAATATTTTGGGTTGATTGATTAAAGATATTTATATCTTAAGAATAAACGTTAAATTTCGCAGTGATGTAATAAATTTTTGAATGATATCAATAATTTCGGTCGCCAAACCTAATTTTATTTAATACCAATTTAATACTTTTTAGCGAACAAATTAGCGTTTATTATCAAAAGGTTAAAAATAAAAATAAAAATAAAAATAAAAACTGTACAGACATACCTGTGAAATAGATTTTTTAGTTATATGATCTATTCCATTCATAAGATAGTCGGTTTAATTGATTTTCCATGGCTGCATAGGCGTAACCTCGAGCATTCAGTGTCTTTTCTTCTAAACATATGAACGGTCCGTCTCTGCATAAAGTAACAAATTCGGTATTTGAATAGGTTTGATTATTTGAACATTTACCTCCATGTGACCATTTTCCGCATTTGTGACATCGTTCTAGGTGTCGTGCTCTTCTTTTCGCTGCGGATTTTGATTTTCCTTTACCAAATTGTAACTTATTATCTTCGCATCTGGATCCTTTTCTAACTCCGTCCATTCTTTCTCTGATTACTGATACTAATTCACTCGGTAGTATGTCATTATTTCTTTTAGTGATCAAAGCGTGTAGCATTAGACCATGGTTTAGTTCACAGGCAGTCTTCATTTCGTAAAAACCTAAAAAAAATAAAAATTCAGAATGGGGGGAGAAGACTAGTTCTTTAGGGTCTGCTAGGGAAAGACCATACGTGTTCCATTTTCGAGAACTACACGAAAACAGATAATCTAACTCTAACAGAAATACATATTATCCTTTAAAGACTTGATTCTCCCCACACTTAGTTAGCTGTGGTGTCGAAATTGTGATTAACTTCGTTGTCGACTTCCATCGGACCATGTATGTAATGTTTAACTCTGTGACCATTAACTTTAAATTCAATCCCATTTGAATTTATTAATTCTATCGTTCCGTATGGGAAAACTCTTTTGACTATGAATGGTCCAGACCATCTTGATTTCAATTTTCCAGGAAATAGCTTGAATCGTGAATTGAAAAGAAGAACTCTGTCTCCTTCTTTAAATTCTTTTGAACTTCTAATTCTTTTATCATGCCATTTCTTCGTTCTTTCTTTATAGATTAACGAATTTTCGTATGCTTCATGTCTTAATTCTTCTAATTCGTTTAGTTGACTTAATCGTAGACGTCCAGCTTCATGTAAATCAAGATTACATGTCTTCAAAGCCCAAAATGCTTTGTGTTCAATTTCTACTGGAAGATGACATGCTTTTCCATAAACAAGTCTAAAAGGTGTGGTTCCAATTGGAGTTTTGTAGGCTGTTCTAAAAGCCCAGAGTGCATCCTCCAATTTAATGGACCATTCCTTCGGATTTGATCCTACGGTTTTCTCTAGAATACGTTTTAAAGCTCGGTTGGTATTTTCAACTTGTCCACTTGTTTGTGGATGATATGCGGTGGAGATTTTATGAGTTACTCCATATCTTTTAAGAACTTTCTCAAGTTGATTATTACAGAAATGAGTACCCCGATCACTTATTAAAGCTTTCGGTGTTCCAAACCTTGCAAAAAGACGTTTTAAAAAGTTGACTACAACTCGTGCATCGTTAGTTGGGAGAGCTTGTGCTTCCGCCCATTTAGATACATAATCAATGGCTACGAGTATATATAGATTATTATGAGATTTTGGAAATGGACCCATAAAGTCAATACCCCAAATGTCAAATACTTCACATACTTGGATGACATTTTGTGGCATTTCATCACGTTGACTTATTTTTCCGGCCCTTTGACATGCATCACAGGATTTGCAAAGAAGGTGTGCGTCTTTGTAAATTGTAGGCCAATAGAATCCAGCTTCATAAACTTTTCTTGCTGTTAGTTGAGGCCCATAATGCCCTCCTGTTGGTCCTGTGTGACAATGGTTTAAAATTTTACTAGCTTCATCTCCAAATACACATCGGCGTATTATTCCATCGGGACAACTTTTAAACAGATGTGGATCTTCCCAGAAATAGTGTTTTATATCACTGAAGAACTTCTTTCGTCTTTGGTACGATAATCCTTTTTCAAGGAATCCACAAACTAAGTAGTTTGCATAGTCTGCAAACCATGGGATTTCTTTATAATCTATCTTCAATAGATATTCATCAGGAAAGTTGTCTTGTATGGCCGATTCATTCAGAACTTCTAATTCGGGATTTTCAAGACGAGAAAGATGATCAGCGGCGAGATTTTCTGCTCCTTTTTTATCTCGGATTTCAATATCAAACTCTTGTAAGAGTAAGATCCAACGGATTAATCTTGGTTTAGCATCTTGTTTTGAAAATAGGTATCTAAGAGCAGAATGGTCAGTATAGACCACCGTTTTTGCTAGAACGAGATATGATCGAAATTTGTCAAAAGCAAAGACAATAGCAAGGAGTTCTTTTTCAGTAGTTGTATAGTTTGTTTGTGCTCCTTGTAATGTCTTACTAGCATAATATATAGGTTGAAATCGTTTTTCAATCCTTTGTCCTAAAACGGCTCCCATTGCAAAATCACTTGCATCGCACATTAGTTCAAATGGTAGATTCCAATTTGGTGTTATCATGATCGGTGCATTAGTGAGTTTTTCTTTAAGAATATTAAAAGATTTGATACACTCATCTGAAAATATGAATGGAGCATCCTTTTCTAGGAGTTTATTCATAGGAGTGGCAATTTTAGAAAAATCTTTTATAAAACGTCGGTAAAAACCGGCATGCCCTAGAAAACTCCTAATTCCTCTAACATTTGTGGGATGTGGAAGTTTAGCAATTACATCTACTTTAGCTCTATCCACTTCAATTCCTTCTTTTGAAATTTTATGTCCAAGAACGATGCCTTCTTTAACCATGAAATGGCATTTCTCCCAATTAAGTACTAGATTTGATTTTTCGCATCTAATTAGCATTCGTTCCAGATTAACTAGACATGATTTAAATGTATCACCGAAGACTGAAAAGTCATCCATGAATACTTCCATGCATTCTTCTATCATGTCGTGAAAAATCGCCATCATACACCTTTGAAAGGTTGCAGGGGCGTTACAAAGTCCAAATGGCATGCGTTTGTAAGCAAAAGTACCATAAGGGCACGTGAATGTGGTTTTCTCTTGGTCCTCGGGTGCTATTGGAATTTGAAAATATCCGGAAAATCCATCTAGAAAACAATAGTAACTATTTCCGGCTAATCTTTCCAACATTTGATCAATGAAAGGTAAGGGAAAGTGATCTTTTCTGGTGGCATCATTTAATTTTCTATAATCAATACATACACGCCATCCTGTTACAGTCCTAGTAGGAATAAGCTCATTTTTCTCATTTGTAATGACAGTCATGCCACCCTTCTTAGGTACGCATTGAACTGGGCTTACCCATGGACTATCAGAAATTGGATATATCAAACCTGCATCTAGCAGTTTAATAATCTCTTTCTTAACTACATCTTGCATATAAGGATTTAGTCTTCGTTGACGTTGCACATACGTTTTATGACCTTCTTCCATAAGGATTTTATGTGTGCAATACGAAGGACTTATTCCTTTAATATCATGAATCTTCCATGCACTGGCTGGTTTATGAGCTTTCAACACAGAAATGAGTTGTGATTTCTCATTTTCAGTAAGAGAAGACGATATTATTACAGGTAATTCAGATTCACCATGTAAATAAGCATATTCCAAATGGTTTGGAAGTGGCTTTAACTCTAATTTCGGAGGTTCTTCTATCGATGATTTATATCGATATCTGTCTTCTTCTTTTAGCATTTGAATTTCTTCTGTTGTTGGTTCATATCCATTAGCTATAAGTGTAGCTAACATTTCAGCTTCATCAATTGGTTCATTACCTTCTCCTAAAGAACATTCTCCTGTTCCTTGTAATTCTGGAAATTCTTCTAATAATTCTGCATGTGCATCTATAGTTTGAATATAATAACATGTATCATCTGCAGATTGTGGTTGTTGCATTGCTCTATCAACTGAAAAGGTAACACTCTCATCCTCTATACTTAGGGTCAGTTTCTTACCGAACACGTCTATCATTGCTTTAGCCGTGTTTAAGAATGGTCTTCCTAATATGAGAGGAACTTGAGAATCTTCTTCCATGTCCAAAACAACAAAATCTACTGGAAATACTAAAGTACCAACTTTAACTAGCATGTTCTCCATTATCCCTCTAGGATATTTTATTGATCTATCGGCTAGTTGTATGCTTATTCTGGTTGGTTTCAATTCTCCAAGGTCTAGTTTAGTGTATAGTGAATACGGCATTAGATTTATACTAGCACCTAAGTCTGCCAATGCTTCTATTGAACTAAGACTACCCATAAAACATGGAATTGTGAAACTTCCTGGATCAGATAATTTTTCTGGTATCTTATTCAACAGCACTGCTGAACAATTAGCATTCATAGTAACAGCCGAGAGTTCTTCCATTTTCTTTCTATTTGAGATTAGATCTTTCAAGAATTTAGCATATCTTGGCATTCCTGAAATCACATCAATGAAAGGAATATTTACATTTATCTGTTTAAACATATCCAAGAATTTGGATTGCTCGGCTTCAAGTTTTTCCTTCTTCATTTTACTCGGATAAGGAAGTGGTGGTTGGTATGGTTTAACATAAGGTTTATCCTTAACTGTGTTATTTTCATTAACCTTTTCAACTACCGGTTCTTTTTCCTTATCTTGATCGGATTGTGGTTCTTGTGGAGTAGGAATAGTTTTATCAGAAGTTACAGGTATTTCAGGTGGTTTAAGTGTTGTACCACTTCTTGTGGTAATGGCTTTAGCTGTTTCATTCCGGGGGTTAGCATTTGTATCGCTAGGTAGACTTCCCGGTTTTCTTTCACCTATTAACCTTGCTAGGTTACTTACTTCTTGTTCCAGATTTTGAATAGAAGCTTGTTGATTTCTAAATGCTTGAGCATTTTGTTCATTGGTTTGTTTTTGAGATGTGAAAAACTGCGTTTGAGTTTCAACTAGCTTCGTCATCATATCTTCTAAATTTGGCTTTTTATCATCGGTTTGTTGTGGTGGTTTGTTTTGAAAATTCGGTCTTTGCTGATTGTAAGTATTATTGGATACTTGTTGATTGCTAGGACCTTGTTGGTTGTTGTATGGAATATTTCGGTTATAATTCTGGTTTTGATTGTAAATCGGTCTTGGCGGTTGATAATTATTCTGATAATTATTTCCAGGCCTTTGGTTTATGTATGAAATATTCTCTCTTTGTTCCATTGTTAATTCAATACTGAGACAATCTTTTGTCAAATGTGGTCCTCCACACTGCTCACAACTAATTCGTATAGCATGAATATCTTTAGTCATCTTTTCCATTCGTCTCTCGAAAGCATCTATCTTTGCGGAAATGGAATCTAAGTCATGGCTAGAATCGGCTCTAGCTGCTTTAGATGATCTAATGATATCTTTTTCTTGGTGCCACTCATGTGAGTGGGAAGCAGTGTTATCAATAATTTTGTAAGCATCAGTTTCGGTTTTCTTCATAATAGAACCACCAGCTGCTATATCTATGTCTTTTCTTGTAGTGATGTCGCATCCTCGGTAGAATATTTGTACTATTTGACAGGTGTCTAAACCATGTTGCGGACATCCTCTTAACAACTTTCCATATCTTGTCCATGCCTCATATAGAGTTTCATTTGGCTTCTGTGTAAACATAACAATTTCTGCTTGAAGTCTTACGGCTTTAGATGCAGGAAAGAATTGTTTAAGAAATTTGTCAATTAAAACATCCCATGTATCAATCGCTCCTTCAGGTAACGATTCTAACCAATCTTTGGCTTCTCCCTTTAAAGTCCAGGGAAATAACATGAGATATATCTGTTCATCCTCCACTTCTCGTATTTTAACTAGTGTGCAGATCCTATTAAAGGTACGTAGATGTTCATTTGGATCTTCCTTCGGCGCACCACTAAATTGGCATTGATTAGTCACCATGTGTAGAATTTGTCCTTTGATTTCATAATCTGGCGCATTAATGTCTGGATGAGTAATTGCGTGACCTTGGCCAGTGCGTTTAGCTCTCATTCGGTCTTCCATACTTAAAGGTTCCAGATTCTCCATAATTGAATTTGTTGAATCGGTATCACTAGATGATTCTGTTTTAATGGTTCGTTCCTCAACAATCTCTGTTTGAATGATTGGTGGCTCCGGAGGAAAGTTTAGTGGTTCAGGATCTACGAACCGTTCCTGAATATTCTCCGGATTCTCAATTGTGAGGTTGGGTTCAAAAAATGGATTATCGGAAATTTGAACTGAAGTACTTGGTCGGCTGGATGACGATTCTAAAGAAAAATCAACGGCGGTTATATTTGTTAAACGATGTCTTGATCTAGTTACAGGTGGTGAACGTATAAAAGGTGATGAACGTCTTGCTCGGTGCATTCACTGAATATCCTATTAGTTTTAAAAAGGAAAGAAAAATTATAATAAGTTATCCAATCAATAGACTTTTCTGATTTTGCCCACGTTTCGAATAGCCAAAAGATGCAGCAGAGGGGCAGGATTCGTTTGGTCTCAATATAATTGAGGACTGTTTGGCTCCAATAACCCGGTCCACGTACAAATCCAACTATTACTACGAACCAGAAAATTTTGATGTCTATTAATTTAACCACTTAAAATAAATTTTCGTAATTTTAAGAAATTTAGATAAGAAGTAGAAAAAATTCTAAGTCCTAAAAACTAGAATAGCGAGAAATAAGAGAGAAAAAGAGTTCGTCGCAAAAGGTCGAAAAAGAAAAAAAAATGGTTGAAAAATAAAAGGTGACGGAAAAATAAAAAAAAAACTTATCAAAACTTAAAAATACTTAACTAACCTAACCTTATTACTACAACTAACTTAAAATTATAATCGCAAATTGAGATTACTAATTGGAATGATAATTGGTACATAGTAAAAGGTCTAAAAATATTAAAGCTTACAGGAAAAACTAAATCCCAAATGGAAATAACTTAAAAAGAAACTAAAACTTAAAAAGGCGTCGCAAAATTCTAAAGCACCTAAATCTTAGTCTAAAGAAAAAGCACTTAAGGAATTCTACGGCAAAGCCTAAAAATCTAGGAGTAAAAATGACTATAGCAAAAACTAAGTTTAAAATTAAATATGAGCTAAAAAATACAAATATTACGCTACAACGATTAAAAAGGTACAAAATATAAAAATATACAAAAAGTTGTAAAAAGTACAATTTTTATAAAAATATTATTTTTATATTATTTATTTAATAAAACTATTAATTTTATAATTTAATAAAACTAATTTAACTAAATACATAAATAAATAAAAAGTAAAAATTAAAAATAAAACTAATAATAATAATAATAATAATTAGGTTAAATAATAATTATAATTAATAATATCCGTAATTAATGCTCGATTAGGGCTTCCTGTCCGCGTGTCAGATGGTCTCCGCGAGTTGCGGCAATTAAAGAAGAAAACCCCGCGAGTCGCGGGGTTCAGAAATTCTGTTGACAGCTTTCAATTTTTACGCGTTTTTCTTTAATTTTTTTTTTTATTTTATTTTATGTTTTTAATTTTTATATAAATGAAAGATGTTTAATAAAATTTATATTATTATAAACTAAAATAAAGATAAAGAAACTTATAAAACTTAAATATTTAACAAAATCTTAAAAATGCTTATATTTTTGTTTTTCTTTTTATATTTTTCAATAATTAAAACGTATTTTTACAAAAACGAATTTTAATAAAAGTAGATAAAAATCTTTTTTTTCTTTTTATATTAGCGTTGCGCTTCCGGCTTTTAAGATAGTTCCCCGGCAGCGGCGCCAAAAATACTTGATGTGAAGCGAGGGGTATATAAAATAGCTTATATTTTACTAGGAAAAACTATTAAATACGATACAATTTTACACAAGATATTTATTTATTTATAGAATGGATATACTTAAACCTTACTACAACACTTATAGGCAGTGTACCTAATCGTACAGTAGTGTAGTTTTTAGTAAGTCCGGTTCGTTCCACAGGGAAATCTTTAAACAAAGCTCAACGCTATATTAGTTTACTTTTATAAAAATACAAATATATATATAAGTAATATTATTATTATAAAGGGGGGTTTTTACCGTTTAATGACCGGTTTGTCGATTTTAAGATTTTAGTCGCAGTTAAAACCTAATGTAAAATATAAAATAAATACAAGACTTAAATTAAAGCGTAAAGTAAATAACGATAATGAAATTGCGAATAATAAAAATGCGATAAAATAAAATTGCGATAATTAAAAAGTACGATAATTAAAAGTGCGATTAAATAACAAATAATAAAAGTGCGATAATTAGAAGTGCAATTAAATATAAAATAAAGGAAATTAAATATGAAATAAAAGAATTATGCTTATTTAAACTTCCGTAATCATGATGTTTGACGTGTTGATTTTAGTTTTATGCCCATGGGTTAATTGTCCTTTGTCCTGGATTATTCAATATGTCCGTCTGGTTTTTGTCCATAACAGTCCATCAGTCATAAATATAAATTGCAAGTGTCCTTGTCAAATTATTATTATACCCGAAGTTAAATATTCCAACTAATTGGGGATTCGAATTGTAACAAGGTTTTAATACTTTGTTTAATGAATACACCAGGTTATCGACTGCGTGTAAACCAAGGTTTTACTACTTTGTTAACAATTACACCAATTACCCTTGAATGTAATTTCACCCCTGTTTTAATTATTCTAGTGGCTATTAATCCATTCCCGTGTCCGGTTAAATGAACGATTATTCGTACATATAAATACCCCGCCCATCGTGTCCGATCGAGTGTATATGGTAATTTATAGGGACGCCCAATTGTAAATCTTTATATTAACATTAACAAACTTTCATTTAGTTAAACAAATATAAAGCCCATTAATAGCCCATAGTCTAATTTCCACAAGTGTCGTTCTTTTGTCCAAACCCCAATTATGGTACAAAGCCCAATTACCCAATTTTAGTAATTAGCCCAACATCATGATTACTTCGTTTTAAATAAGCATAATAATAACTTAGCTACGAGACATTAATATAAAAAGGTTGAACATAACTTACAATGATTAAAAATAGCGTAGCGTTACACGGACAGAATTTCGACTTACACCCTTACAACATTCGCTAACATACCCTTATTATTAGGATTTAAAATTAAAATTAAAATTAAAATATAAATTATATATATATATATATATCGTATATATTGAGAGAGATAGAGAAATAATATATGAAATTTGATCAGAATTCGGTTTGCTTTATAGCTAGGGTTGAAAATTGGGGCTCCGCGACTCGCGGCAAAAACCCCTTCAAACTCCGCGAGTCGCGGAGATAGAAATTACAGCTCAGTCCTTGGAGTTTTCTCTGCCGACGATTTTTAATATATATATAATTAATATAATTAATTATATATTATATTATATTTATATACATAGTTAACTTGTAATTTTTAGTCCGTTGCGTCGAGCGTTAAGAGTTGACTCTGGTCCCGGTTTCGGATTTTCGAACGTCCTCGTGTACAATTTAATATCTTGTACTTTGCGTTTTGAATCTTGTACTCTTGTGATTTCGAGACGTTTCTTATCAATAATTGGAACCTCTTTGATTGTCTTTTGTTCTTTTGAGCTTTTTGGTCGTTTGCGTCTTCAAATCGTCGAATCTGTCTTTTGTCTTCACCTTTTATTATTTAAACGAATATCACTTGTAAATAGAACAATTGCAACTAAAAGCTTGTCTTTCTTGAGGAATAATGCTATGAAATATATGTTCGTTTTTAGCATTATCAGTAATCTTGTCGACGGAGAAGTTTGTGTAGTAGGACTTGTTTCTCCGGTACTTTCCTGTTGTTGAGAATGCTCCATTTGTCGTGGTTGTTGAGCTGGACTTTCCATAGATATCTGCGGCAGATATGTTTGTTTTTCAACTTTGTCTTTCTCCCAATTCCATGAAGCGTCTTCGTCAAACTCCACATCTCGACTGATCACGATTTTATTAGTCTTCAGGTTATAGACTCGGTAGCCTTTAGACTGTGTGCTGTAGCCCAAGAATATTCCCTTCTCTGATTTTTCTTGGAACTTGTGACGTTTCTCCTTTGGAATGTGGATGTAGCAAATACACCCAAATACTCGCAGATGTTTTGCTGATGGTTTCCTTCCACTCCATGCCTCAATTGGAGTCTTGTTTTCTACAGCTTTCGTTGGACATCGATTCAATATATATACAGCCGTATATACAGCTTCAGCCCAAAAACTGTTTGGAAGGCCTTTTTCATGTATCACCGTTTTGACCATTTCCATTACAGTTCTATTTTTACGTTCAGAGACGCCATTTTGCTCAGGGGCGTAACCAACAGTAAGTTGGCGTTTAACTCCTTCGTCTTCACAGAATTTGTTAAACTGTGTAGAGGTGTATTCTTTTCCTCTATCACTCCTTAGCGTTTTTATATAATGGACGCTGCTTTTTTCTACGAAGTTCTTAAACTTCTTGAATATCGTAAATACTTCCGATTTTTCACGCATGAAATAAACCCACGTCATTCCAGAATAGTCATCGATGAAGAGAATAAAGTACCTGTTTTGGTTAAGAGACGGGGTCCTCATTGGTCCACAAATGTCGGTGTGCACCAGCTCCAGTATACCTTTCGCTCTCCAAGCTTTGTCACGAGGGAAAGGTTTTCGATGTTGCTTGCCCATCATACAGCTTTCACACGTGTCAATGATTTCTTCTATGTTAGGCAAGTCTCTCATCATATTCTTTTGTTGGAGGATTTTTAGTGCGTGAAAGTTAAAGTGGCCAAATCTTCGATGCCATAGCCATGATTCTTCAACTTGAACTTTCATGGCCGTATCTCTGATATACTACCAACGAAGCGGGAAGTTGCGGTTCTCCATTGGCACTTCGGCTATTAATTTATAGTTGTTTTTCTTGTCACGAATAACACATGATTTATCTTCGAAGAGTAAAGAGTAGCCATGCTCCATCATTTGTCCAACACTTAGCAAGTTACTCGCTAAACTTGGTACTAAAAGAACGTCACTAACAGATCGAGTGACGTTATTAGTTTGAACAGTTATCGTACCTTTGCCTTTAGTGTCAACAAGCGCTCCATTCCCTAGTTTGACGCGGGACTTTACGGACGTGTTGATACTATCAAATAACTTTTCATCTCCTGTCATGTGGTTGCTGCACCCACTGTCGATCAACCAAGTATCGTCCCTCTGTTTATTTGCGACATGGCAGGCATAGAATAGCTGATTTTTGTTCTCCGGTATATCTTCACTTTCTTCCGTGAAGTTAGCTCGATGATTTTGTTTTAAACAGCAATCTTTTTCTAGATGCCCAAATCTTTTGCAGTTATAGCATTGTGGCTTCCCTTTGTGGAAACAATCTTTCTCCAAGTGGTTTGTTCTTTTGCAAATACCACATGGAGGATAGTTTTTTCTTCTTTGATCGAACCCGGTTCTGAGTTTTTCTCCTCCTCTCGAATTTTCTTCAAGATTTCTTTTCCCCCCATTATTAGATTTTTGAGACCTTATTTTGAGTTTAGACTGAAACGCACTTTCAAGTGAGTTTTCACTGCGTCGACTCAGTCTAGCCTCGTATGCTTCTAGAGAGCCAACTAATTCCGTTACTGACAGAGTCTCGATATCTTTTGACTCTTCAATAGCGGTAATGACATGATCGTATTTTTCGGTCATACTGATAAGTATTTTTTCTACGATCCTTTTATCAGTTATAGAATCTCCATAGGCTCTCATTTGATTTACTATTTCTTTGATTCTAGAATAGTAATCTTTAACGGTCTCAGTCTCTTTCATATTTAAATTTTCAAAATCTCTTCTTAGAGTTAGTAGTTTGACGGATCTCACCTTGACATTTCCTTGAAATTCTTCTTGAAGGATCTTCCAAGCCTCTTTGGCTGTCGTAGCTCCCATGATTCATGGAAAGATATACGGTGTTAAGGCTTGTTGAATGTAGCCAAGAGAAGCAGCATTTCTGACTACATTTTTGTTGTATTTTTCTTGTTCTTCCGCGGACAGAGTTTCGACGTCTTTCGGAGTTATAAACCCGACTTCGACAATATCCCACAAGCTTTGTGCCTGAAAATATGTCTTCATTCGGATACTCCAAAAATCATAGTTGTCGCCATCAAAGATGGGGACGGGAATATTGTATGCACCGACGGTAGTCATGATGTATTCGAACGAACGCCCAAAATGGCTCTGATACCACTTGTTAGAATTATAATAGATTTTGATTAGTTAATTGATGATTGTTTTAGTTTAGAAATAAAATAGTTATGGGTATTAGTTGTTGTAAAGAGGGAATGTTTTGTTGTATAGAAAAGATGGAGAGGATAGTTTTTTGAAAGTTAGAATTATATTAACTCAAACTTGTGTGTTTGTTGTGTGTACATGGATCAAGACACAATGCCTATTTATAGGCTCCATAAGTTGGCTATGAATCTTCTAGTATTTACATGACATTTATATTTACCACTAGATAACTCTAGTTACTTCCTAATTAAATATCTACTAAGATAATATCTTTTACTAAATATCTAATTCTAGACTAATCTAGATAGAAAAACATTAATATTTTAACATCTAAAGATCACTCTGGCATCCGTTTTCTGTTCTTTATTTTTCATTTGTCCTGCTGCAAGCACCTCAAAACACCATCGGATGTACTATGCTCTAAGTCAACCATACAAAAGCACGTTTAAGGAAATTATAAGTGGACTCGTTCTCCATATTCAGAAACCTCCATACTTGCAACTACAAATCGTACTCCGTAGTCCGTACTGCGTATACAATGGCCATTTCGTGACATCATCGGTGAGGGATCCATATGAAAGGACCCGTTCATATACATTATAAACGATTCATAATAGTTGATTACATCGCGAGGTATTTGACCTCTATATGATACATTTTACAAACATTGCATTCGTTTTTAAAAGATAAACTTTCTTTACAACAAAAGTTGACGGCATGCACACCATTTCATAATACATCCAACTATAATTGGCTTAATAATAATCTTGATGAACTCAATGACTTGAATGCAACGTCTTTCAAAATATGCCATGAATGACTCCAAGTAATATCTTTAAAATGAGCTAATGCACAGCGAAAGATTTCTTTAATACTTGAGAATAAACATGCTTTAAAGTGTCAACCAAAAAGGTAGGTGAGTTCATAGGTTTATCATAACAATCATTTCAATATATTAATATACCACAAGATTTCCGTTTATAAATATATGTACACTCGCAAGTGTATAAAAGTATTCTATAAGTTGTAGGCACCCGGTAACAAGCCTTAACATTCATGTTTTACCCTCTGAAGTACACCAGATCAGGTGTGTTTAAAATAACCTCGAAGTACTAAAGCATCCCATAGTCAGGATGGGGTTTGTCATGCCCAATAGATCTATCTTTAGGATTCGCGCCTACCGTACATAGACAAGTAGTTTAATGTTACCAAGCTAAGGGTATATTTCTGGTTTAAACCCACGTAGAATTAGTTTTAGTACTTGTGCCTATTTAGTAAAACATTTATAAAAACAGCGCATGTATTCTCAGTCCCAAAAATATATATAAAAGGGAGCAAATGAAACTCACAATACTGTATTTCGTAGTAAAAATACATATAACGTCATTTAACAAGTGCAAGGTTGGCCTCGGATTCACGAACGTATCAATATTTAGATTCAATATTGCAGGAAAGTACGTAGACGCAACGGAGATGATAAACACTAGATTGACCTCACGAGCATACCCATGAACCATACTCATCACCTCCATAGCTATAACCCATAATTTTCTTAGCTTCGACTCATTCAAAAAAACTATTTTGAAATCACTCGGACACCACTCCGTCGTAATATTTTATGTATACTAATAATATCTTGAAATAATACAGAGCAAATATATATATATATATATATATATATATATATATATATATATATATATAAATCGATTGAGAGAGTTTAGAGAAATATATTTTCAAGTTTCTATGAAATAATGAAACCTATTGAATTCTATTTATAACAGATTTTTGAATTATTAAAGTGAATTATTAAAATATGAATTATTAAAATGAATTATTAAAGTATGAATTATTAAAGTATGAATTATTAAAGTGAATTATTAAAGTGAATTATTAAAGTATGAATTATTAAAGTGAATTATTAAAGTGAATTATTAAAGTATGAATTATTAAAGTGAATTATTAAAGTATGAATTATTAAAGTGAATTATTAAAGTATGAATTATTAAATTGAATTATTAAAGTATGAATTATTAAAGTAAAATAAAAGTAAAGTAAAGGTAAAGTTAAAGTATAGTAAAAGTATAAAACTATATACGTATAATAAGCGTATAAGTATATATAATATTAATTTAAATCGTTATATATATTTAATAAAATAAAATATAAATATCGTTATCTTTATCATACTGGTTAAGTAATGAGTTGTCAAAAGTGGTTCTAGATATTTATAAAAGATATATACGTTTTAATAATAAAGTTCTTTTTAAACTGAAAACGTTTTTTGTACTTTTGAAACTAAATTAATAGAATATTATGGAAACCAATTCTCCACTAACTTTTGTCTAACTTTCGTAAATGACACTTTTTGTTTTTATTTATAAATAGCTTTACAAATTATTCTGAATATCGTTAAGAGGAATAGATTTTCTCAAATCATAGTGGACCTCTCAACAGAGACTTGTAATCATAATTCAATGTTTCTGATAATTCAATCATTTAATATATTTTTTTAATTTCATCGAAAATCATATTGAAACAAATACGTTCGTGTAAGGTATTATACGTTTAATACTTTATTAATATTCTCAAGTTATAATATATATATACATATACATATCTATTTATATATAACGGTTCGTGAATCGTCGGAATTTGGTCGAGGTTATAATGAATGTATGAACACAGTTTAAAATTCTTGAGATTTAACTTAACAAACTTTGCTTATCGTGTCGAAATAATATAAAGATTAAAGTTTAAATTTGGTCGGAAATTTCCGGGTCATCACAGTACCTACCCGTTAAAGAAATTTCGTCCCCGAAATTTGATAGAGGTCGTCATGACTAACAATGAGAATGTTATTATAACGATTATAGAGTTTTATCATGTTCAAGAAGAATGGATAAAATAATTCGATTAATAGAAACGTGTGAGTGAAGTTATCGTAAATGAATGAAATAAGATAATATTGATTCGTCGTATCTTTTGACGTCATCACGATTGATCTTCGAAAAGAAAATCTTTGTAATCTATATTGGATTTGATTATTCGGCGATTAAGGAAATTATGATCCTCTTCGAATTAATGCGATAATCCATTTTGATTTCTCTGTCGGATATTTCACTATAAATCCACCTCATTTGTTTTCTTACAACTCACACCTTCTCAACTCATATTTTAAAGTATTTGTCAATATGCTTCATCCAGTGCTGATTCTTGATATACTCCTCACTTTCATATCTGTCGCTCTTCTTTTTCATCTACCTCCGAAAGAATCTATTTACTTCTACTATACTCTTGGTTTTATAGTGTTTTTAGTTCTCCCGTGTCTTTATATTGCTATATGCATTGATATATACGGTTTGTGATTTCTGGGTTGTTGTTGGGTTTTATATCTTCCCTTATATTTCAAAGTCCTTGCTTCTTCTATAATCATTGTCATCCCCAATTAATGCTCTCTTTTATTTGCTGCGATTTATACCCCAATTTCTATTTCGGAGTTTTGTCCTTTCGTTTCTTATTCTTGCGATTAAGCTCCGCTTGTAATGGTCCAGAATTCGCATATATGAATTTCGGAATGAACATTGTTAATGTTCTAAGAAGGAAATTGTAATGGCACGATCTTGACTTGTCAAATTACTAGAATACCTCGAAAAAGGCCGAATCATCAAGAAATATTTTCTTGATATTTTAGAGGTTAAAGAGAATACAAGAGTTGTGTAACATAGCACATGATGATGTTATGATCTGTGAATCATCACGTTTCATTTAGAAACTCAGCATGACTTACTGTAATATAATCACATTGATCAAGTGTCATTATATTATACTAGTTCATGCTTCAGTTCACAACACTACTTCAAAAATATTCCTATTTTAAATTCGAAAGTTTCAGAATTTAGAAACTAAAATAGTTTCTTTTTTGATGTAATACAGACAGCACGAAGAGGTAAATGATTTCAGATAAGAATAATTATGAAAATATCTTCAGAAATATGGAGGATATTTATAATGAAAGATACGATGATATCTTAAAATTTCTAATATCAGAGGATGATGAAGAATATTGTCCGTAAGGGTTTAGAGTCAGGAGCAAGGTATTCGATAATGACTTCAGCAGACACGGAATCATTTAGATTCTTTGAAGATAGATTTCGTCCTTGTGATTTATCCACAGCCTTCTTCATGGTTTGCTCAATCCGTATTTTTCAGTACCAAATATTCTCTTTTTCTGAGCTTTGCCAACACACTACTCTTTATCATCAAACTTTTTACTGTTAAGGTCGTTTATAGTTTTTGCTGCTTCATCAGTATTTCGAGAACTAGTTTGCAGTTTAGGGTGTTTTTCAGAAACTCCACATTCAAAGTATATAAGTCCAGAAGATAGACACATATAATTGTTGGCGTAGACATGCTGCGAGATTTCAAAATACTGATTGCTAATTTCCCATGATTCGTATGGCAATTCTCGTTACAAGATGCAGATGAGTAAATGATGGGGTTTTGATAAATATAAAGATTTTTCGGAAAGTCAAAGATCAATGAAGTTATTAATAAGTTTACTGCTAATGTGGCGAGATATGAAAGGTTCCCCGGTAATATTGATGAAGAGGTAATCATTATAATAAGGCTTATTCGATTGAACAATTGAAGTTGGTTTGCTGGAGCTGTGACAAAACCGTCTATTTTTAGAAGGGACTGAAAAGTTATTTTAGCTAGTAAATGCCAAAGGGTCTGACATGGATACATGTTAAATTATGAATTTGGTTTCAAGATTTTTTCAGGTATGTAACTGTGGATAACATGTGGTTGGATCATCATCTCGATTGTTCATTATTTGAAGTGTCTTCAGGTATTTCGAAGGGTTTGAGCACATATTGTAATCGTTAATACATATGATGTTCTAACACAGTTTTGAAGTCAAAGTATAGCTTTGAAAGATATAGGAATCTAAGAGTGATGATACTGGTTATATTTCGAATTGAATTATGCGATTTCAAAATCAGAATATGTAATTGAATTTGAATGAGTATGATTGTTTTGATTTATATGAAAGAATGGATATTGTTGTGAAAGTAGGGAGTATAGTTGATGATTGCTGAATCAGTTTCGAAAAATGTAATATATTAATTGTGAATTTATATATTTCTCGGGTATTACCTACCCGTTAAAAAAAATTTCACAATTAATATTTTGTACAACAGAATTTTATTACAGTCTTTATGAAAATATATATGTACATATTTTCTTCAGATGTAACATAGATTTAATGAGTTAATATTAAATTAAACTCATTTGATTTACGGTTGAAACTAGAACTGAATAATCCCTAAAGACTTTAGAAATTACATAACTTTTACGGAGTATTTATTCAATAAAATTGAAATTATGAATTAATACTTCGTTATTTGTTGGTGTTTGTAACCCTTGCACCATATTCTCTAAAGCCACTACTCGAGTGCGAAGCGCGTTGACTTCTTCTATTACACCGGGGTGATTGTCGGTTCGGACGAGCGGATAAATAAAATCTAGAATTTGATGTAGTATATAATCATGACGAGAAAATCTGGAAATGAGAGAGAAAATGGTGTTTCGGACCGGTTCGCCGGTAAGTGCTTCAGGTTCATCGCCAAGAGGGTAATGTGGTGGATGGAAGGGATCACCTTCTTCTTGTCTCCAATTATTGAGGAGGCTACGAACCTATCCCCAATTCATCCAGAATAGATGATGGCTAATTGGTTGATCCATTCCGGTCACACTGCTTTCGGAGCTTGAGTGGGATTTCATATCGGAATTCGAGGGACTTGAACTAATGACGAATTCCATTTCGTTCGATTGAATAAAGGATTTTTCGATATGAAATGATTTTTCAGCTATCGGGTGGTATTCTAATTACATAGAATATCTATATATATAGCGCAAAAGATTTCGTAGATTACGGAGGAATTTACGGGATATGTCAGGCAAAGTTTACAGTAACAGATACGCTAAGATATAGATTAGCAGATACGCTAAGATATGAATTTTTTCTATACACTATTCATGCAGTCAATGCAGTAAGACGTGTCTAGACTAAGAATGATAACAGGCAATTTCCGACAAAAATGATGAGCAAAACTTTTGACATGCAGACACGGTCGAAGTCCAGACTCACTAATGCATCCTAACGACTATCAGTTAGACACACTAATGCAGACCTGGTTCGATAAGACCACCGCTCTGATACCAACTGAAAGGACCCGTTCATATACATTATAAACGATTCACAATAGTTGATTACATCGCGAGGTATTTGACCTCTATATGATACATTTTACAAACATTGCATTCGTTTTTAAAAGATAAACTTTCTTTACAACAAAAGTTGACGGCATGCACACCATTTCATAATACATCCAACTATAATTGGCTTAATAATAATCTTGATGAACTCAATGACTCGAATGCAACGTCTTTCAAAATATGCCATGAATGACTCCAAGTAATATCCTTAAAATGAGCTAATGCACAGCGAAAGATTTCTTTAATACCTGAGAATAAACATGCTTTAAAGTGTCAACCAAAAAGGTTGGTGAGTTCATAGGTTTATCATAACAATCATTTCAATATATTAATAGACCACAAGATTTCCGTTTATAAATATATGTACACTCGCAAGTGTATAAAAGTATTCTATAAGTTGTAGGCACCCGGTAACAAGCCTTAACGTTCATGTTTTACCCTCTTAAGTACACCAGATCAGGTGTGTTTAAAATAACCTCGAAGTACTAAAGCATCCCATAGTCAGGATGGGGTTTGTCATGCCCAATAGATCTATCTTTAGGATTCGCGCCTACCGTACATAGACAAGTAGTTTAATGTTACCAAGCTAAGGGTATATTTCTGGTTTAAACCCACGTAGAATTAGTTTTAGTACTTGTGCCTATTTAGTAAAACATTTATAAAAACAGCGCATGTATTCTCAGTCCCAAAAATATATATAAAAGGGAGCAAATGAAACTCACAATACTGTATTTCGTAGTAAAAATACATATAACGTCATTTAACAAGTGCAAGGTTGGCCTCGGATTCACGAACGTATCAATATTTAGATTCAATATTGCAGGAAAGTACGTAGACGCAACGGAGATGATAAACACTAGATTGACCTCACGAGCATACCCATGAACCATACTCATCACCTCCACAGCTATAACCCATAATTTCCTTAGCTTCGACTCATTCAAAAAAACTATTTTGAAATCACTCGGACACCACTCCGTCGTAATATTTTATGTATACTAATAATATCTTGAAATAATACAGAGCAAATATATATATATATATATATATATATATATATATATATATATATATATATATATATATATATATATATATATATATATATATATATATATATATATATATATATATATATATATATATATATATATATAAATCGATTGAGAGAGTTTAGAGAAATATATTTTCAAGTTTCTATGAAATAATGAAACCTATTGAATTCTATTTATAACAGATTTTTGAATTATTAAAGTGAATTATTAAAATATGAATTATTAAAGTGAATTATTAAAGTATGAATTATTAAAGTGAATTATTAAAGTGAATTATTAAAGTGAATTATTAAAGTATGAATTATTAAAGTGAATTATTAAAGTGAATTATTAAAGTATGAATTATTAAAGTGAATTATTAAAGTATGAATTATTAAAGTGAATTATTAAAGTATGAATTATTAAATTGAATTATTAAAGTATGAATTATTAAAGTAAAATAAAAGTAAAGTAAAGGTAAAGTTAAAGTATAGTAAAAGTATAAAACTATATACGTATAATACGCGTATAAGTATATATAATATTAATTTAAATCGTTATATATATTTAATAAAATAAAATATAAATATCGTTATCTTTATCATACTGGTTAAGTAATGAGTTGTCAAAAGTGGTTCTAGATATTTATAAAAGATATATACGTTTTAATAATAAAGTTCTTTTTAAACTGAAAACGTTTTTTGTACTTTTGAAACTAAATTAATAGAATATTATGGAAACCAATTCTCCACTAACTTTTGTCTAACTTTCGTAAATGACACTTTTTGTTTTTATTTATAAATAGCTTTACAAATTATTCTGAATATCGTTAAGAGGAATAGATTTTCTCAAATCATAGTGGACCTCTCAACAGAGACTTGTAATCATAATTCAATGTTTCTGATAATTCAATCATTTAATATATTTTTTTAATTTCATCGAAAATCATATTGAAACAAATACGCTCGTGTAAGGTATTATACGTTTAATACTTTATTAATATTCTCAAGTTATAATATATATATATACATATACATATCTATTTATATATAACGGTTCGTGAATCGTCGGAATTTGGTCGAGGTTATAATGAATGTATGAACACAGTTTAAAATTCTTGAGATTTAACTTAACAAACTTTGCTTATCGTGTCGGAATAATATAAAGATTAAAGTTTAAATTTGGTCGGAAATTTCCGGGTCGTCACACCATAGCTCACCCGGTTTCAAGTGCGTTCAACAGTTATGGTCCAGAATATCGTACCCAAGTTCAAATGCGACATCGAGTATTGAGCTCCTAGGAATTTGTATCATTTACGAAATGCAAAATAATCTCATTCTATGATAAATTACCTTTCCTAGTTCTCCGAGTTTCGGGATCATCTTTTTATGATGACTTCTCCAAGTTCATGCTGTCAAAAACAACATAGCTCATTTTATGTCGTATTTCGGGCTCCATTTCGAGAAATGAGTTATCACTTAGTTCAAATTCGACGGCGACATTAAGATATATGACAAGGATCCATAAAGACATTTTGCATCATTTTTGAAGTAGTAAAAGCAAGAAAAGAAGAAAATGAAGGAAAATATCTCGTATATCTTCGTGCTCCTTTCTCAGGATCTGTTTTGTTTAAAGTACAAGAAATGAGATAAGTTGAAAAGATATATGATGGTTTAAGCTACATGTCTGGAGACATTTTAACATGATGTTAAAAAACCCAATAAATCATGCTCCATTGTGCTACCAGGATACGAATCTAGATTCACTAAGTTGCCGTGACCCGTTCTCTGTTCACTGACTGACAACGGAATCCATTCACCGTTCATATTTAAAAAAATCCAGATCTGGGTCCACAAGTATAAAGAATAATTCAAATCACGAGGTCATATCAGACAACATGCCACAAACGATAATTCAAATGTGTTACGCGAGCATGGTCATCAAGTTTTAAGGAAACCATACAAGAATTATGTCAAGTAACCGTACAACACTTCAAGCAGAAGATATAACATATATATTGAAGACATACTCCAGATTCTGGGTCCACAAGTATAAAGAAAAAGAAGCATTCTCGCCGTCTAGCGTTAAAATATCATATCGACATATTTCAAGAAGAGCATGTGAAAATGAGGAGCATTTATATATATCAAGGATTTTTTATTACAACAACTTCGGCAAAAGGCATGCAAATCGTACGCAAACATAATGGAGTACACAGTAAAAAACAACATGGTATTAAGTATGTATGATATACAAATAATGGAGCACGCTGGAAGGATGCATAAGGAATTACAAAAAGCTTAACATCTGTCTATATTTATCAACAATATGCAACATGACTTATCATATCAAGTACAAGGTACAATCTCAAACCTTCAAGCAGTATTTATCAAAAGGATATTTTTATTATCAATATCATTTGAGAAAAGACACATTATAAGTCCATGGTCATATTCGTTGATCCATGCCTCATCATTATATATTCATGCCCGCTTCTTGCATAAGCCCATATGGCCGCATTTTCGTAAGCCCATCACATCATATGCAAGATATTTGCTAAAGATTCAAGATTAAGAACATGATGGGAAAGATTATATCAAACAGTAAAGGCAAATGATAATGGATTATATATGCTCTCAACGCCAACCGGAGAAGAACTGAGAAGACCTTGAAAGACAATAAATTTAAAGAAATTATATGCGTGGTACTGTATGTTCAGATAGCCTGATCAACTATCCAGAACATGAGATACGGTCGTAAACGTAATAATTTCTTTAAAAGTAAGAAATAAAACAATTATTCTTACGGCAAAATATTCATATTTTTATCCGGCCGAGGATTTTTTAGCCCAGGTGTCACATAGCTGTGTGTCATCCCTGCCCTCATAAGAGATATCTAGTCTCGGTGGCAGAAGTTCAATCGTAAATAAAAGGTTGAAAAGGCAACGGTTTAACCACCGTCACATAGCCGGCAAAGTGATCGTAGTTTAGAACCTACGGAATGTCGACGATAAATGAAATTACAAGAACTAGTTCTTTCGACTTAAAGTCGAGCAAATAAAGCTTTGTCAATAATTCAAAGTACAACTTTTTAAGCCGCACAATACATAAGCGCAAAATACACAATGAACAAGAGCATTGTGGAAAATGTTAATATATACCCGTTAAGAGTTTTCCGGCTAAAACAAGCAATCTAAGACATTCATCAGGCCGCTCTCCGTTATACGTAAGCCCTGAAGGCAGCTTTCTATGCTTAAGCCCTTATACAAATTGCGTGAGCATCACATATGCTACGTCCGTGAAAAGCAAAGTTTAATCACATAATCTTCTCATGAAGTCAAACAATTATAACATGACAAATATATACATGGCAAGATTTGTAAACATTCTAAAACAGACTCCATAATCAAAATCGAGTTATTTGGAGAATCATTAGAAAACATATCATTTCAGTGGCAGATAACAGCAACTATATGTTCCTAAGGCAGGGAGACACCTGATTTCTTTTTTATAGTTTAATGACTTCATTTTTTGGCAAACCTAAAGTCATCAAACTGGGGGGACTTAATGGTGTACCTTATGGTCTACATGCATAAAATGAAAGATGTGGAGCTTTGAGTTATGGACGTTTGGGCTTTTGAATCACCTCAATCGGAGTTCGTATGAGAAAGTTATGCCCAAATTAGTGAAGACATGCAAGTTATTGGGCTTTCCCATTAATTAAGCCCAAGAAACTCCTCACTAGCCTAAACTTTGCCTATAAATAGAAGAGCTCCCCACCTTATTTGGAAAGAGAAAAAAGGAGCAGCCATTTCACTTTCTCTCACACACACTTTCCCTCCACTCTCCACTCTCCACTCTCCACTCTCCATGACTTCAAGTCCCAATTTCTGGGTAGCATACTACTCTCTCTAGACTTTCTCTCTCTCACACACGCTTTCTCTCTCTAGACTCCATCTGTCATCCGCCCAGCACCAAAACATGAATTCTTCCTCCCAGCTCCAAGGCATGAATTCATCCGCCCAGCACCAAGGCATGACTTCTTCCTCCCAGCTCCAAGGCATGACTTCATCCGCCCAGCACTAAGGCATGACTTCTTCCTCCCAGCTCTAAGGCATGACTTCATCCGCCCAGCACCAAGGCATGACTTCATCCGCCCAGCACCAAGGATACAGGCAGAACATACGTAAGCCCTATTTTAAGATTGACTTAAGCCACGCCATGGTTTTAGACCATGATCCGCGTCTGCAGGGATTCGTCCCGAGAGTAAACGTCAATCATCAAATTACTCCTCACATTGTTCATTTTACTTTGCACTAGTACGTATATACCTACTCTCTAGTAGAGAAATACGTATTAACAAGGCACGTCTCGTTTGTTGAACAATTGTCAAAGTTGGCTGTCTTATCATGTTTTAAAGCTTTATAAACACTATAATCTGATTTTACAAGTATTGGAAAGCTATGTGAAATAATAAGATATTTTCGATTGCCATGATAATTCAAATATAATATAGCTCATGAAATAAATAATATTTTGAGTTTGATAAACTATAAAGTCGTTCAATTATCAAGACTTATACTATGATAATAAACATGTATAGAATTAAAGATCATATTGGGTCAGGTTGACTTTTGAGGTGACTTTTGTTAACTTTTTCATGTTGGTCTCGAGCATTAGGATTGTGATACACTATGTCCCGACCTAGCTTGTTAGACATTTATTGACCAACATATGTTCTCTAGGTTGAGATCTACGGTTATTTTGCATTCCGAGTTTTGGTCACATTTCGGTGAATGACCTTATGTGCTGCTAAGGTGAGTTTCATTTGCTCCCTTTTTAATTGCTTTTGCAATCTATATTTTTGGGCTGAGAATACATGCACTTTATTTTAAAGGCAATGGATACAAGTACATACTAAATTCTACACTGAGTTTGAACCGAAAATCCCTTATCTTTGGTAACTAGTAACCGCCAGTTATAAGAACTGGTGGGCGCGAGTAGTTGTATATGGATCCATAGGGCTTGATATCCCCGTCCGAGCTAGAGCACTAGCCTTTTAACGAACGTACGCTATTTGAGAAGCGTACACATTGGTTTGCGTGTATTATTAATATGATTATACAAAGGGTACAAATTATATATACGTTAAGTTTAGTTACCAGGGTGCTCAATTACGTAGAATCTTTTGATAAACGTTTCGGATGAAATAACTGAAAACTTGTGATCCACCTTTATATACAGATTATGCGCAACATTAAAAACTATGAACTCACCAACCTTTGTGTTGACACTTTTAAGCATGTTTATTCTCAGGTTTCTAGAAGTCTTCCGCTGTTTGCTTATACGTTATACAAGCTATGTGCATGGAGTCATACATGCTTTATTCGAGAAAACTCTGCATTCAAAAAATCATCACCATGTATCTTATTTGACTGTATTGTCAACGGATGTACTGTTAAAAACTATTATATACGGTGATTGTCTATACGTAGAAATCATCAGATGTCGAAAACCTTGACTTTATATATTCATTTATGGTGTGCCTTTTCAAAAGAATGCAATGTTTACAAAACGTATCATATAGAGGTCAAAACCTCACTATGAAATCAATGAATGATGTATTCGTCCAAATGGATTTGGACGGGTCATCACATCCTTCGTGGGTCGCTAACCTTGTGATGGTAAAAAAGGTCAGACGGAGGGTGGAGAATATGCGTTGATTTCACAAACATCAACAAAGCATGCCCCAAAGATTGTTATCCCTTACCCGAAATCGATTGGAAAGTCGAATCCCTCAACGGATATCAATATAAAAGCTTCTTGGACGCTTACAAAGGGTATCACCAGATTAAAATGGACAAGGAGGATGAAGAAAAAACCTCCTTCTTCACTAGCAGAGGGATTTATTGCTACCAAAAGATGCCCTTCGGGCTAAAAAATGCAGGAGCAACTTATCAAAGGCCTCGTTGACAAAGCCTTTCATAACCAATTGGGGTGAAATCTGGAAGCCTACGTGGATGACATGGTAATCAAAATCGAAAAGAATAGAACTTAATAGAAGACATCCAAGAAACCTTCGAGAAACTTCGGGCGATAAACATGAAACTAAACCCAAAGGAATGTTCCTTCGGAGTTGAGGAAGGGAAATTTCTTGGGTACTATATCACCAGAAAGGGAATCCAAGCAAATTCAGAAAAGGTAGACAGTCTCAAGCAACTCCAAACCCCAGCAACCATAAAAGACATGCAAAGTTTGAATGGAAAATTGGCATCACTCAGCAGGTTCGTATCAAGGGGAGCAGAAAAGCAGCTACCTTTCTTCAGAATTTTGAAAGGGTGCTTGGGAAAGAAGAAAATTGTCTGGAACGAAGAGGCAGAGAAGGCATTCGTTGAAATGAAGGAATATCTCGCCAAGCTCCCTACCCTGACTTCACTCGAAGAAGGAGAAACGCTCTTTATATACTTGGCTGCTTCGAAAGAGTGCATTAGTTCATTCTTGGTCACCGAGCGAGAAAGAGTACAAGTACCAATATACTTCGTTAGCCGAGTACTTGAAGGAGCATAGCTGAATTACCCAGAACTTGAGAAGCTCACCTTAGTGCTCGTCCACACAGCCAGGAAACTCAGAAGATACTTCCAAGCACATCAGATAGTGGTGCTTACCAACAAACCAATCAGACAGGTGCTCTCGAAACCTGAAAAATCGGGGAAAATGGCCAAATGGGCCATTGAGCTAGGTGAACATGACATTGAGTTCAGAGTCAGACACACAATTAAAGGATAAGTTCTGGCAGACTTCATCGCCGAAACGGATAGCATCGATGAAGAAGATGCAAAGAACTCCATTCAAGTCATCACCCCGAGGATTGAAAATGAAGAATGGAAGTTGTACACCGATGGTGCATCAAGTTCTGATGGATCAGGTGCTGGTCTGATGTTAGTAAACCCCGAAGGAAAATAGTTTACTTACGCACTCCGTTTCTGTAGTGACCCGAACTTTTCCATGTTTATATATATTAATTGAGATTGATATTTACATGATTAAATGTTTCCAACATGTTAAGCAATCAAACTTTTTAAGACTTGATTAATTGAAATATGTTTCATATAGACAATTGACCACCCAAGTTGATCGGTGATTCACGAACGTTAAAACTTGTAAAAATTATATGATGACATATATATGGATATATATATATATATAGTTAACATGATACTATGATAAGAAAACATATCATAAAGTATATTAACAATGAACTACATATGTAAAAACAAGACTACTAACTTAATGATTTTTAAACGAGACATATATGTAACGATTATCGTTGTAAAGACATTTAATGTATATATATCATATTAAGAGATATTCATACATGATAATATCATGATAATATAATAATTTAAAATCTCATTTGATATTATAAACATTGGGTTAACAACATTTAACAAGATCGTTAACCTAAAGGTTTCAAAACAACACTTACATGTAACGACTAACGATGACTTAACGACTCAGTTAAAATGTATATACATGTAGTGTTTTAATATGTATTTATACACTTTTGAAAGACTTCAATACACTTATCAAAATACTTCTACTTAACAAAAATGATTACAATTACATCCTCGTTCAGTTTCATCAACAATTCTACTCGTATGCACCCGTATTCGTACTCGTACAATACACAGCTTTTAGATGTATGTACTATTGGTATATACAATCCAATGATCAGCTCTTAGCAGCCCATGTGAGTCACCTAACACATGTGGGAACCATCATTTGGCAACTAGCATGAAATATCTCATAAAATTACAAAAATATGAGTAATCATTCATGACTTATTTACATGAAAACAAAATTACATATCCTTTATATCTAATCCATACACCAACGACCAAAAACACTTACAAACACTTTCATTCTTCAATTTTCTTCATCTAATTGATCTCTCTCAAGTTCTATCTTCAAGTTCTAAGTGTTCTTCATAAATTCCAAAAGTTCTAGTTTCATAAAATCAAGAATACTTTCAAGTTTGCTAGCTCACTTCCAATCTTGTAAGGTGATCATCCAACCTCAAGAAATCTTTGTGTCTTACAGTAGGTTATCATTCTAATACAAGGTAATAATCATATTCAAACTTTGGTTCAATTTCTATAACTATAACAATCTTATTTCAAGTGATGATCTTACTTGAACTTGTTTTCGTGTCATGATTCTGCTTCAAGAACTTCGAGCCATCCAAGGATCCATTGAAGCTAGATCCATTTTTCTCTTTTCCAGTAGGTTTATCCAAGGAAATTAAGGTAGTAATGATGTTCATAACATCATTCGATTCATACATATAAAGCTATCTTATTCGAAGGTTTAAACTTGTAATCACTAGAACATAGTTTAGTTAATTCTAAACTTGTTCGCAAACAAAAGTTAATCCTTCTAACTTGACTTTTAAAATCAACTAAACACATGTTATATATCTATATGATATGCTAACTTAATGATTTAAAACCTGGAAACACGAAAAACACCGTAAAACCGGATTTACGCCGTCGTAGTAACACCGCGGGCTGTTTTGGGTTAGTTAATTAAAAACTATGATAAACTTTGATTTAAAAGTTGTTATTCTGAGAAAATGATTTTTATTATGAACATGAAACTATATCCAAAAATTATGGTTAAACTCAAAGTGGAAGTATGTTTTCTAAAATGGTCATCTAGACGTCGTTCTTTCGACTGAAATGACTACCTTTACAAAAACGACTTGTAACTTATTTTCCGACTATAAACCTATACTTTTTCTGTTTAGATTCATAAAATAGAGTTCAATATGAAACCATAGCAATTTGATTCACTCAAAACGGATTTAAAATGAAGAAGTTATGGGTAAAACAAGATTGGATAATTTTTCTCATTTTAGCTACGTGAAAATTGGTAACAAATCTATTCCAACCATAACTTAATCAACTTGTATTGTATATTATGTAATCTTGAGATACCATAGACACGTATACAATGTTTCGACCTATCATGTCGACACATCTATATATATTTCGGAACAACCATAGACACTCTATATGTGAATGTTGGAGTTAGCTATACAGGGTTGAGGTTGATTCCAAAATATATATAGTTTGAGTTGTGATCAATACTGAGATACGTATACACTGGGTCGTGGATTGATTCAAGATAATATTTATCGATTTATTTCTGTACATCTAACTGTGGACAACTAGTTGTAGGTTACTAACGAGGACAGCTGACTTAATAAACTTAAAACATCAAAATATATTAAAAGTGTTGTAAATATATTTTGAACATACTTTGATATATATGTATATATTGTTATAGGTTCGTGAATCAACCAGTGGCCAAGTCTTACTTCCCGACGAAGTAAAAATCTGTGAAAGTGAGTTATAGTCCCACTTTTAAAATCTAATATTTTTGGGATGAGAATACATGCAGGTTTTATAAATGATTTACAAAATAGACACAAGTACGTGAAACTACATTCT
Source organism: Rutidosis leptorrhynchoides (assembly GCF_046630445.1). Classification (NCBI taxonomy): domain Eukaryota; kingdom Viridiplantae; phylum Streptophyta; class Magnoliopsida; order Asterales; family Asteraceae; genus Rutidosis; species Rutidosis leptorrhynchoides. The sequence goes on along the minus strand of NC_092337.1, from coordinate 336,347,264 downwards.
ATGGTTGAATTATCGAAATCGAATATGCCCCTTTTTATTAAGTCTGGTAATCTAAGAATTAGGGAACAGACACCCTAATTGACGCGAATCCTAAAGATAGATCTATTGGGCCTAACAAACCCCATCCAAAGTACCGGATGCTTTAGTACTTCGAAATTTATATCATATCCGAAGGGTGTCCCGGAATGATGGGGATATTCTTATATATGCATCTTGTTATTGTCGGTTACCAGGTGTTCACCATATGAATGATTTTTATCTCTATGTATGGGATGTGTATTGAAATATGAAATCTTGTGGTCTATTGTTACGATTTGATATATATAGGTTAAACCTATAACTCACCAACATTTTTGTTGACGTTTTAAGCATGTTTATTCTCAGGTGATTATTAAGAGCTTCCGCTGTCGCATACTTAAATAAGGACAAGATTTGGAGTCCATGCTTGTATGATATTGTGTAAAAACTGCATTCAAGAAACTTATTTTGTTGTAACATATTTGTATTGTAAACCATTATGTAATGGTCGTGTGTAAACAGGATATTTTAGATTATCATTATTTGATAATCTACGTAAAGCTTTTTAAACCTTTATTGATGAAATAAAGGTTATGGTTTGTTTAAAAATGAATGCAGTCTTTGAAAAACGTCTCATATAGAGGTCAAAACCTCGCAACGAAATCAATTAATATGGAACGTTTTTAATCAATAAGAACGGGACATTTCAGTTGGTATCCGAGCGTTGGTCTTAGAGAACCAGAAAATTTGCATTAGTGTGTCTTATCGAGTTTGTTAGGATGCATTAGTGAGTCTGGACTTCGACCGTGTTTTCTTTAAAAATGATTGCTTAACATTTTTGTTGGAAACTATATATTTTTAACATATGAATATTATGTGATATATTAATCTCTTAACGTGTTTGATATTATGTGATAGATGTCTACCTCTAGAACAAGTCCCATTGACTCACCTAATAATAATGAAGAGTCAAATGTAAATTGGAATGATTTGTGGACTGATTCACAAGTTCCCGAAGAGGAACCGGAAGAAGAGTCGGAACCGGAAGAAGAATCGGAACCGGAAGAAGAATCGGAACCGGATGAAGAAATAGAACCGGTGGGGGAAATAATAAAACGGTTAAGTAAAAGAAAATCCTCAACCAACCGACCAAAGTTAATTATGGTCAATGGTGTTTCCGCCAAGGAAGCAAAATATTGGGAGGATTACCAATTCTCCGATGAATCGGATTCCGACGAAAATTCCGATGATGTTATAGAAATTACCCCAACTGAATTTAAAAAGGCAAAAGAAAATAATAAGGAAAAGGGCATAAAAATAGAGAAATCTAATTCCAACCCCGATGAACTTTATATGTATCGTCAACCCCCGAAGTCCTTAAGTTGTAACAATGACCCGGGAACCTCTAAACCACCAGGTTTTTCTAAACCAATGTGGACAACGACGGCTCGTATTAGGGGAACATCATATATCCCTAGAAACTTGGCAAAACGAACCAAAACCGAAGAAGAAGAAACGAGCGAGTCGGAATAAGATAGTTGTATTCGTGTGGTGTAATATATGGAATATAGTGTTCTTATGCTTTATGATATATGTAAAAATTGCTTGTATTAATAAGTATTTTTTTTTATGAATCTAACTCTTGTCTATTTTACAGTTTAAAAACACAAAATGGATAGACAACCCAATATTTTAAGAGACCTACCCGGAGACATGATTGATGAAATCTTGTCTAGAGTCGGCCAGAATTCTTCGGCACAACTATTTAAGGCGAGATCAGTTTGTAAGACATTCGAAGAACGTTCCAAGAATGTCTTGGTTTATAAGAGACTTTCGTTTGAAAGATGGGGGATATCACATTGGGAAACCCATAAGTTACGATGTGTTTACTTTGACGCATATATTGCGGGGAACCCAAATGCTATTTTACGCAACGGGTTAAGAAATTATTTTGACTCAATATATCCGAATATTGGACTTCGTGATTTAGAAAAAGCGGCTAACATGCAACATAAAGAAGCATGTTATGCTTACGGATTAGTAATGTTCGCTTCTCACCAAAGTGAGAACAAGAACATCGGGCTACAACTATTAAACAAAACGTTTCCACAAGTGACGGAGTCGGTAATTGGGGTAAGAAATGAGGTTTTTAGATTATTACGGGACTGTTGGACATTATGTAACCCTCGTCCCTTTGATGACGTTACAACACGCTGTCTTATCAACGGCCATAACGGTTATGTTGCACAAGACCAAGGATGGGAAGTAGTCCTAGTAAAACCAGAATGCATGACTTGTTTCTGGACGTATGAATTACGTGTCTTTATTGCCTTTGCTGAACGACTTGTGTACTAGCTAGAATTGTCTTCACAACTATCTTGTATCAAAGTTATTGTGTGCTATATTTCATGCTTTATGTAAAATAAGCGGTATTGTAAGTTTGTAAAATATTGTATAAAAGTTTGAACGCGAAATATTATTATAATCAGTTTTTCATATAGAATTGTAGTAGTTGAATTGTATATTAGCTACTAAGTATGAACTTAACGGGTAGGTACTACCCGAATTTAAACTTATAAAATGCTAATATGAAGAAAAAGCTTTTATAAATGAGTTCATATTATGCTACGAAATACTATTAACTACTCTTAATATTCTGTATGATTAACTTGTTCCATTTAACTATTTTGAAGGAAATGGCACCGACTACTCGACACACCGTGAATATGAATGAAGAGGAATTCCGTACTTTTCTAGCTTCAAACATAGCCGCAGTACAGGCTGCGCTACATACCAACAATAACCTTGGCTCTAGCAGTACAGGAAATCGTGTAGGATGCACCTACAAAGAATTCACTGCCTGCAAACCTTTGGAATTTGATGGAACCGAAGGACCGATCGGATTGAAACGGTGGACCGAGAAGATTGAATCGGTGTTTGCCATAAGTAAGTGTACTGAAGAGGACAAAGTGAAGTACGCTACGCATACCTTCACAGGTTCTGCGTTAACATGGTGGAATACCTATCTAGAGCAAGTGGGACAAGATGATGCGTACGCACTACCGTGGTCAGCATTCAAGCACTTGATGAACGAGAAGTACCGTCCCAGAACCGAGGTCAATAAGCTCAAGACAGAACTTAGAGGGTTACGAACCCAAGGATTTGATATTACCACGTACGAAAGACGATTCACAGAATTGTGCCTATTGTGTCCGGGAGCATTAGAAGATGAGGAAGAGAAGATCGACGCGTTTGTGAAAGGATTACCGGAAAGAATCCAAGAAGATATAAGTTCACACGAGCCCGCCTCCATACAACAGGCATGTAGAATGGCTCATAAACTAGTGAACCAGATTGAAGAAAGAATTAAAGAACAGACTGCTGAAGAGGCCAATGTGAAGCAAGTCAAAAGAAAGTGGGAGGAAAACGGTGATAAGAATCACCAATACAACAACAACAACAATTACAACAATAATCGCAACAATTATCCCAACAATCGCAACATCAATCGCAACTACAACAAACGGCCCAACAACAACAACAACAACAACAACAACAACAACAACAACAACAACAACTACAACAATCATCCCAACAACAATAATAACCGCAACAACAACAACAATCAGAAGCAACTATGCCAAAGGTGTGAAAAGAATCACTCGGGGTTCTGCACCAAATTTTGCAACAAATGTAAAAGAAATGGTCATAGCGCGGCGAAGTGTGAGGTCTACGGACCAGGGGTTAATAGAACGAAAGGAACAAATGGTGTCGGAACGAGTAATGGCGGAGCAAGTAGTGTCGGAGCAAGTTATGCCAATGTAGTTTGTTATAAATGTGGAAAACCAGGCCACATTATTAGAAATTGCCCGAACCAGGAGAACACGAATGGACAAGGCCGTGGAAGAGTTTTCAATATTAATGCGGTAGAGGCACAGGAAGACCCGGAGCTTGTTACGGGTACGTTTCTTATTGACAATAAATCTGCTTACGTTTTATTTGATTCGGGTGCGGATAGAAGCTATATGAGTAGAGATTTTTGTGCTAAATTAAGTTGTCCATTGACGCCTTTGGATAGTAAATTTTTACTCGAATTAGCAAATGGTAAATTAATTTCAGCAGATAATATATGTCGGAATCGAGAAATTAAACTGGTTAGCGAAACATTTAAGATTGATTTGATACCAGTAGAGTTAGGGAGTTTTGATGTGATAATTGGTATGGACTGGTTGAAAGAAGTGAAAGCGGAGATCGTTTGTTACAAAAATGCAATTCGCATTATACGAGAAAAAGGAAAACCCTTAATGGTGTACGGAGAAAAGGGCAACACGAAGCTACATCTTATTAGTAATTTGAAGGCACAAAAACTAATAAGAAAAGGTTGCTATGCTGTTCTAGCACACGTCGAGAAAGTACAAACTGAAGAAAAGAGCATCAATGATGTTCCCATTGCAAAAGAATTTCCCGATGTATTTCCGAAAGAATTACCGGGATTACCCCCACATCGATCCGTTGAATTTCAAATAGATCTTGTACCAGGAGCTGCACCAATAGCTCGTGCTCCTTACAGACTCGCACCCAGCGAGATGAAAGAACTGCAAAGCCAATTACAAGAACTTTTAGAGCGTGGTTTCATTCGACCAAGCACATCACCGTGGGGAGCTCCTGTTTTGTTTGTCAAGAAGAAAGATGGTACATTCAGGTTGTGTATCGACTACCGAGAGTTGAACAAACTTACCATCAAGAACCGCTACCCACTACCGAGAATCGACGACTTATTTGATCAACTACAAGGCTCGTCTGTTTATTCAAAGATTGACTTACGTTCCGGGTATCATCAAATGCGGGTGAAAGAAAATGATATTCCAAAGACTGCTTTCAGAACACGTTACGGTCATTACGAGTTTATGGTCATGCCGTTTGGTTTAACTAATGCACCAGCTGTGTTCATGGACCTTATGAACCGAGTGTGTGGACCATACCTTGACAAGTTTGTCATTGTTTTCATTGATGACATACTTATTTACTCAAAGAATGACCAAGAACACGGTGAACATTTGAGAAAGGTGTTAGAAGTATTGAGGAAGGAAGAATTGTACGCTAAGTTTTCAAAGTGTGCATTTTGGTTGGAAGAAGTTCAATTCCTCGGTCACATAGTGAACAAAGAAGGTATTAAGGTAGATCCGGCAAAGATAGAAACTGTTGAAAAGTGGGAAACCCCGAAAACTCCGAAACACATACGCCAGTTTTTAGGACTAGCTGGTTACTACAGAAGGTTCATCCAAGACTTTTCCAGAATAGCAAAACCCTTGACTGCATTAACGCATAAAGGGAAGAAATTTGAATGGAATGATGAACAAGAGAAAGCGTTTCAGTTATTGAAGAAAAAGCTAACTACGGCACCTATATTGTCATTGCCTGAAGGGAATGATGATTTTGTGATTTATTGTGACGCATCAAAGCAAGGTCTCGGTTGTGTATTAATGCAACGAACGAAGGTGATTGCTTATGCGTCTAGACAATTGAAGATTCACGAACAAAATTATACGACGCATGATTTGGAATTAGGCGCGGTTGTTTTTGCATTAAAGACTTGGAGGCACTACTTATATGGGGTCAAAAGTATTATATATACCGACCACAAAAGTCTTCAACACATATTTAATCAGAAACAACTGAATATGAGGCAGCGTAGGTGGATTGAATTATTGAATGATTACGATTTTGAGATTCGTTACCACCCGGGGAAGGCAAATGTGGTAGCCGATGCCTTGAGCAGGAAGGATAGAGAACCCATTCGAGTAAAATCTATGAATATAATGATTCATAATAACATTACTACTCAAATAAAGGAGGCGCAACAAGGAGTTTTAAAAGAGGGAAATTTAAAGGATGAAATACCCAAAGGATCGGAGAAGCATCTTAATATTCGGGAAGACGGAACCCGTTATAGGGCTGAAAGGATTTGGGTACCAAAATTTGGAGATATGAGAGAAATGGTACTTAGAGAAGCTCATAAAACCAGATACTCAATACATCCTGGAACGGGGAAGATGTACAAGGATCTCAAGAAACATTTTTGGTGGCCGGGTATGAAAGCCGATGTTGCTAAATACGTAGGAGAATGTTTGACGTGTTCTAAGGTCAAAGCTGAGCATCAGAAACCATCAGGTCTACTTCAACAACCCGAAATCCCGGAATGGAAATGGGAAAACATTACCATGGATTTCATCACTAAATTGCCAAGGACTGCAAGTGGTTTTGATACTATTTGGGTAATAGTTGATCGTCTCACCAAATCAGCACACTTCCTACCAATAAGAGAAGATGACAAGATGGAGAAGTTAGCACGACTGTATTTGAAGGAAGTCGTCTCCAGACATGGAATACCAATCTCTATTATCTCTGATAGGGATGGCAGATTTATTTCAAGATTCTGGCAGACATTACAGCAAGCATTAGGAACTAGTCTAGACATGAGTACTGCCTATCATCCACAAACTGATGGGCAGAGTGAAAGGACGATACAAACGCTTGAAGACATGCTACGAGCATGTGTTATTGATTTCGGAAACAGTTGGGATCGACATCTACCGTTAACAGAATTTTCCTACAACAACAGCTACCATTCAAGCATTGAGATGGCGCCGTTTGAAGCACTTTATGGTAGAAAGTGCAGGTCTCCGATTTGTTAGAGTGAGGTGGGGGATAGACAGATTACGGGTCCGGAGATTATACAAGAAACTACCGAGAAGATCATCCAAATTCAACAACGGTTGAAAACCGCCCAAAGTCGACAAAAGAGCTACGCTGACATTAAAAGAAAAGATATAGAATTTGAAATTGGAGAGATGGTCATGCTTAAAGTTTCACCTTGGAAAGGCGTTGTTCGATTTGGTAAACGAGGGAAATTAAATCCAAGGTATATTGGACCATTCAAGATTATTGATCGTGTCGGACCAGTAGCTTACCGACTTGAGTTACCTCAACAACTCGCGGCTGTACATAACACTTTCCACGTCTCGAATTTGAAGAAATGTTTTGCTAAAGAAGATCTCACTATTCCGTTAGATGAAATCCAAATCAACGAAAAACTCCAATTCATCGAAGAACCCGTCGAAATAATGGATCGTGAGGTTAAAAGACTTAAGCAAAACAAGATACCAATTGTTAAGGTTCGATGGAATGCTCGTAGAGGACCCGAGTTCACCTGGGAGCGTGAAGATCAGATGAAGAAGAAATACCCGCATCTATTTCCAGAAGATTCGTCAACACCTTCAACAGCTTAAAATTTCGGGACGAAATTTATTTAACGGGTAGGTACTGTAGTGACCCGAACTTTTCCATGTTTATATATATTAATTGAGATTGATATTTACATGATTAAATGTTTCCAACATGTTAAGCAATCAAACTTTTTAAGACTTGATTAATTGAAATATGTTTCATATAGACAATTGACCACCCAAGTTGATCGGTGATTCACGAACGTTAAAACTTGTAAAAATTATATGATGACATATATATGGATATATATATATATAGTTAACATGATACTATGATAAGAAAACATATCATAAAGTATATTAACAATGAACTACATATGTAAAAACAAGACTACTAACTTAATGATTTTTAAACGAGACATATATGTAACGATTATCGTTGTAAAGACATTTAATGTATATATTGATGGATTTCAATACATAAACAAAGTCACAAACCCATTTTGTTACATATAAATTCGTGTGTATATGTATATATAAAGCGGAAGCAATTTCAAGTTTATGCATGTAAAGTTTAACCCTTTTAAATTTGAAATCCATTAAAGATCTAGTCTTGAAAATACACTTAAATGTAAATAGAGCTAGTTAGATGTTTATACCTACTCCAAAATGGAGGTGAAGAACTAGGATGAAGAAGATGATGTAGATGAAGAAAACTTCTAACTTGAAGCCTCAAATCTTTGATACCCACAAGCAATAATCAACACCCAAGACTTGGTTAGGATTTTAGACACTTAATTACTTGCAAAAATCAACCAAGAATCCCTTGAAGAAGCTCCAAAATTTCGGCCAAAAAGGGGAGGAGAAAGGAGAGGAAATTGCAAGTATTATTTTCAAAATGCTAGAGTCAAAGAGTGTGTTAAAAGTTGCACCAATGCATGTGTATTAGTCATAATTATATGGAGTAATCAAGGAAGGGTGGTTGGCACCTAGGAGCCTTCAAAAAAATGGCCCCCCACCCCTTCCATTTATTTTATATTTTATTACATATTTATAAAACATACATGCATTTAGTTGTAAGTATTTTATTTTATAAGCCTTTTATAAAATAAAATGCAACACATATATGTTACATACACTTTATATTATTTATAACCTATATAAATAATATACAACATGTAGTAACTTATAATTATCCAAATAATTATATCTAGCATTTATTTTAGAAAACCAATTTCTAAAATTCAAGTGTCGTGTATTTGCTTTAATGATCCGATTGTCAAAACAAATACATAAAGTGTTGATAGCTTGTTATTGGGTATGACCCGACTTGGATCACAACATGTAAGCCACATTAATTTATTATGTCTCTCGGGCACAAGAAAATCCTTCAATCTCCCACTTGCACGAGAAACATAAGGAATTAATGCAAGTGACAGATACCACCTAACGACCGTCCATCACCCCCAACATGTTATGACTTAGTGCCATTCAATAACATCATCCCTTTCGAGTTTCCATTTCGAATATGATTTAGGTGAATCTTTCAATATATCCTTTTGCCCTAGATGTCATGTTAAATCCAAGAGACATAGAATGATCACTCTCTTATAGATTTAACTTTGTCAGGCCTTAGACATCTGACTCTCAACGAATAAGAGGGACAAATTCCATCTTGACTACATACGTCCTAGACATTACACTTCGTACCATACCTGAAACCTCCCTTATGTACTACCATGTTTCAGAATAGCGAAGGAAAGAATCAAGGCACAATATTCGGTGAATATCTGAACCTAATATGTGTCTCAGGTCAGAGGATATAATGATATTCTCCTTTACTCAAGATTACATGTGATCAACCACAAAGGTTCCATATAGTAATCTTGAGAGCGGGTCTTCCAATATTTGTGTCCCACAAATATCTATGAACCTTGGTTGCAACCTTGCCCTACATTCACCATTTGAATGTTAACCAATCCAAGTTCATAATAGTCTAGACCTCACACTTGTTCCCACAAATGTGATCAACTACGGAATTTAGAATAATAATTTATTCATGGATAAAATATGCTAAATTGGAACATGACTCATAATTTAAATTAATACCATAATTATATTAATGAGTTTGAACTAATTCGTTCCGTTACAATACATAAAGTAGATCAATTCCAATCACTAGAATGTCGAAGCCCTAATGCACAAACATGTCCCTCATGTTTTGGCCCATGTAAAAGCTTCGTGAGTGGATCCGCAACATTTTGATCTGTGTGAACTTTGTGAATACATATCTTTCCCTTTTCAACCTCATCCCTAATGTAGTTGAATCTCCGCTCAATGTGACGAGTCTTTTGATGAGCACGAGGTTCCTTGATTTGAGCAATCGCACCCTCGTTGTCACAAAAGATCTCAAGAGGGTCCTGAATGGAAGGGACCACTCCTAAGTCGTCGATGAATTTCTTCATCCATGCAGCTTCCTGAGCTGCCAATGAGGCGGCAATGTACTCCGACTCTGTAGTGGATAACGCAACAACTTCCTGTTTCGCACTCTTCCAAGAGACCGCACCACCATTTAACATGAATACATAACCGGATTGTGACCGAGAGTCATCTCGATCAGTTTGGAAACTCGCGTCCACGTAACCTTTTACAACGAGTTCCTCCTCACCAGACCCATATATTAGAAACATATCCTTAGTCCTTCTAAGGTATTTCAATATACATTTAACCGCAGTCCAATGACTATTTCCTGGGTTATTCTGGTATCTACTTGTCAAGCTTAGAGCGCATGACACATCCGGTCTAGTACATATCATTGCATACATGACAGACCCAATAGCAGATGCGTATGGGACTTTCTTCATTCTCTCTTGTTCATCTTTCGTGGTAGGACACTGAGATGAACTGAGAACGGTTCCTCTTTGAATAGGTACCAAACCTTTCTTAGAGTTTTCCATCTTGAACCTTTTCAAGACCTTATCAATGTATGTACTTTGACTTAAGCCTATCAATCTCTTGGATCTATTCCTATAGATTCCAATCCCCAATATATATTGTGCTTCTCCAAGATCCTTAATGGAGAAGCAACTTTTTAACCAAGTTTTGACCTCTTGCATTGTGGTTATATCATTCCCAAATAATAATACGTCATCCACATATAGCACAAGGAACATTATGGAGCTCCCACTAGCCTTCTTGTATACACAAGCTTCATCACCATTTTTAATAAAGCCAAATTTCTTTGCCTCTTCATTAAAACGATGATTCCACATTCTCGATGCTTGTTTCAACCCATAGATTGATTTCTTTAACTTGCATACTTTTTTAGGATTTTTCGGATCGACAAAACCTTCGGGCTGTGCCATATAGACATCTTCCTCAAGATATCCATTTAGGAAAGCGGTTTTGACATCCATTTGCCAAATTTCGTAATCATAATGAGCAGCGATGGCAAATAATATCCTAATAGACTTTAGCATTGCCACAGGCGAGAAGGTCTCATCATAGTCAACCCCTTGAGTTTGAGTGAAACCCTTTGCTACAAGTCTAGCTTTGTATGTATCCAAGTTTCCATGTATGTCGGTTTTCATCTTGAAAATCCACTTGCAATCAACTAGCTTAGAGCTAGGAGGTTGCTCAACAAGTTCCCAAACTTGGTTTTCATACATGGATTGCATCTCGGCGTTCATGGCTTCCTGCCATTTATCTTTATCTATCCTTGATAAAGCATCTTTGTAGTTTGTCGGTTCATCCAAATCAACCGTATAGCAACCATCCACGAGAAACCCATATCTCTCGGGAGGATTACTAATCCTACTAGATCTTCGAACGTCTTGTGTACCTTGATCATCCACTTGATCATTTTCAGCATCCTCATGTTGAGTGCTAGTGTCAACCAATTGTGTATCATCGGCTTGATCTTGTACCTCTACAAGATCTATTTTTCTTTCACCATCACCTTCCATAAGGAACTTGGTTTCAAGGAATTCCGCTTTCCGAGCTACAAATACCGTTTGCTCGGATGGATCATAGAAGTAATATCCCATGTCATCTTTGGGATATCCTATGAAGATACACTTTGTGGATCGAGCATGTAGCTTATTTGCTACATAACGCTTAGGATAAGCTTCACATCCCCATACTTTCAAGTATGAAAGAGAAGGAGGTTTTCCAAACCACATCTCATGAGGAGTTCGTTCCACTTTCTTGGTTGGGGCCATATTTAAAATACGAGCCGCGGAGCTTAGACAATAACCCCAAAATGATAGAGGTAACGAGCTTCTAGCCATCATAGATCGAACCATATCCATTAGGGTTCGGTTCCTCCTTTCGGATACTCCATTAAGTTGGGGTGTTCCGGGTGGAGTAAGTTGTGAGATGATCCCACAACTCCTAAGATGATCTTGGAAGGCATCGCTTAGGTATTCACCTCCTCTATCGGTACGAAGTACCTTGATTGTCCTATTGAGTTGATTTTGTACTTCGTTTTGATATTCTTTGAATGCTTTAAACGTTTCGTCCTTGTGTCTTAGTAAATAGACATATCCGAAACGACTAAAGTCATCAATGAAAGTAACAAAGTATCTTTCACCATTCCTAGTTATGGGTTTAAAGGGTCCACATACATCCGAATGTATTAAACCCAATAAATCTTTAGCCCTTTCATGAGTGCCTTTGAAAGGTGCTTTAGTCATCTTGCCTTGTAAACAAGATTCACATACATCAAACGAATCCATTTCATTTGATTTCAAAAGTCCATTCCTTTGAAGTGTATGCATTCGGTTCTTGTTTATATGTCCAAGGCGACAATGCCATAAATAGGAATCACTCAAATCCCTTTTGAGTTTCTTGGTGCTAGTATGGTATATTGAGCTATTAGATGATGCATCATCATGAACCAATTCATAAATTCCATTTGAAGGCGTAGCCTTGAAATAGAATATATCATCTTTAGAAAAATGGATATCATTATCAATAAAATTAACATTGAAACCACATTGTCTTAAGCGAGAAATAGAAATAATGTTTCGACATAAATCCGGTGCATACAAAACATTTTCTAAAATAAGCTCCAATCCACTTGGAAGCTTCAAAACAAATTCTCCTTGAGCTTTAACATGCACCTTTGCACCATTGCCCATATAGAGACTTGATGTTCCCGCTTTATGATCACTTCTTTTGAACCCCTGCAAAGAATTGCAAATATGAGTTCCACATCCCGTGTCTAATACCCATGTATTAGAAGAAGTAATACTAAGCTCTATATATACCATATATATATTACCTGAGGTTTGCCCTGCATCCCTCTTGTCCTTCAACTCTTTAAGATAGACCGGACAGTTTCGTTTCCAATGACCCATCTCACCGCAACCGAAACATGGGTCTTCCTTGGGGTTTGCCTTCTCGGCTACCTTTTGCTTCTTGGCCTTGTTGATGGTTGGGGTAACCATCTTCCCCTTCCCTTTGCCTTGATGGACGGGTCCTTTTCTCTTAGCCACCTTTGGCTTAGAGGTGTTACCTTTAGACCCACCTTGATCGATTGCTAACACGGGTAAAGCTCTTTTACCCATGCTTGTTTCCGCCGTCCTAAGCATACCATGAAGCTCACCTATGCTCTTATCCATCCCATTCATGTTGTAATTAATTACAAATTGATCAAACCTCTTTGATAGGGAGTTAAGGATAAGATCGGTGGCTAACTCATTAGATATGTTAAGGTTGAGACGGTTAGCACGATCGATAAGGCTTTTCATCTTAAGTACATAAGATGAAACCGATTGGGATTCGTCCATACGACAAGCATGAAGCGCCCGAACCGTTTCGAAACGCTCAACACGTGCTTGTTGGAGAAACATCTCCTTCAATTGTGTTATCATGTCGTAAGCGCTATGATGCTCGAAATCCTTTTGGAGTTCGGGTATCATAGTCCTAAGCATTAAGCATGAGACTTGAAGGGAGTCGTGGCAATACTTATCGTAAGAGGCCATTGCCTCCACATCACTCTCATCCGGTTGGTCGGGAATGGGGTCCTCAAGCACATACATTTTATCCTCTTGTTTGAGGACAATCCGAAGATTGCGGAACCAATCCATAAAATTTGTATGGTTGAGTTTGTCTTTCTCGAGGAGAGACCGTAACGATAGGTTGTTAAAGTTAAGTGGTGCGTTGTTTATGTTGTTGTTGTTATTAGCGGCCATCTACAAAATTCAACAAAGTTCTTTTAAGTATCGATTTGGATTTAATAAACAATACCCTTTTAATTTGTTTTATTAAATATTAGAATCCAACGGTAAATCAAATTTCGGTTAGGTGACCTTTATCCCGTCATTTGATTTAGCTAGGTAGTCATAATGACAATTGCAATCCTTTTGCAACTTCTAAGTTATGGGATCATGCAATCCTTTTGCATGGCATATTAATCCCATCAACGCCTATTTGTTCCTCATGCTTCGGTGACCCTAAGTTCATGATTCCCAAATCAAGTCGTCCTACTTGTGTAGACATGTAGACTTAACATACAAGTGGTTAGGTGACCTTTATCCCACAAGCATGCAAAGTGTACTTTATTCATATTAGTTCACTCATGACGGTTAGGTGACCTTTATCCCATCATGAGATTCCTAATATGTCTAAGTGTTTCCACAAAAGGATGGCGTTTAACTTGTTTATCTTGTATTAGTAAAGGGATTTTAGGTTTTCTACATTCTAGTTTAGAAAACAAAGTGCTATACACCAACATGCATTTGGTGTGTAGTATGTTTATGAAAAACCCATTTTCATGTGCCTTTTAGTAACCAATTACTAGTTTTAACCATTTCATTACCTTTTTAAATAAACCATTTTATTCAAGTCTAATAACCAATTATTAGTGTCATTTTGTTATGTTTTATTATAACCATTTTATAATGTATTATGCAAGTGTAATCATGTGATGATCTTGTAGCAACCAAACATACAAACATACACAAACATGCATAGCAAAGTGTTCACAATCAAGAGCCATTTTGGTAGACATTTGTTTAGCCAATAAACAAATGTCACCTAAGGGGTTAAACCAAAGTAAGAGATTTTACCAAAATCTCCCACTTAATCTTGTAATCTTCAAAACTTCATCTTGTAATCTTCTTCATGAATCTTCACTTTCATTTTACAAAATCATATCCTAATACAATTTTTCTAGAAAATGAAATAACAACCTATTCTATTTTACAAACCAAAATAGAACAAATTACATACAAAATACAAGATTAATTACAACTTTTACAAACCAAAATTACAAAATAATTACAAGCCATATGAATGAATATTACACCCATGAATAATCACCAAATCAATCAACCAAACAAACACATGGCCTAGGCTCGATTGTGAACAACAACATAACATCAAACATGGCCAAAACTTGAAATCCCAAACCCATTTTTGGGACCAAATATTTCGGCCATCACCATACACCCACCAAAACTCAATATTTTTACATTCTACTTTCATGCATGTTGGTAGATTGTAAAGAAAGTGAGTTTACTAGCCAAAAACAAGAAGCATATTAACAAGACTTTGGCTCTAGATACCATTGATGGATTTCAATACATAAACAAAGTCACAAACCCATTTTGTTACATATAAATTCGTGTGTATATGTATATATAAAGCGGAAGCAATTTCAAGTTTATGCATGTAAAGTTTAACCCTTTTAAATTTGAAATCCATTAAAGATCTAGTCTTGAAAATACACTTAAATGTAAATAGAGCTAGTTAGATGTTTATACCTACTCCAAAATGGAGGTGAAGAACTAGGATGAAGAAGATGATGTAGATGAAGAAAACTTCTAACTTGAAGCCTCAAATCTTTGATACCCACAAGCAATAATCAACACCCAAGACTTGGTTAGGATTTTAGACACTTAATTACTTGCAAAAATCAACCAAGAATCCCTTGAAGAAGCTCCAAAATTTCGGCCAAAAAGGGGAGGAGAAAGGAGAGGAAATTGCAAGTATTATTTTCAAAATGCTAGAGTCAAAGAGTGTGTTAAAAGTTGCACCAATGCATGTGTATTAGTCATAATTATATGGAGTAATCAAGGAAGGGTGGTTGGCACCTAGGAGCCTTCAAAAAAATGGCCCCCCACCCCTTCCATTTATTTTATATTTTATTACATATTTATAAAACATACATGCATTTAGTTGTAAGTATTTTATTTTATAAGCCTTTTATAAAATAAAATGCAACACATATATGTTACATACACTTTATATTATTTATAACCTATATAAATAATATACAACATGTAGTAACTTATAATTATCCAAATAATTATATCTAGCATTTATTTTAGAAAACCAATTTCTAAAATTCAAGTGTCGTGTATTTGCTTTAATGATCCGATTGTCAAAACAAATACATAAAGTGTTGATAGCTTGTTATTGGGTATGACCCGACTTGGATCACAACATGTAAGCCACATTAATTTATTATGTCTCTCGGGCACAAGAAAATCCTTCATATATATCATATTAAGAGATATTCATACATGATAATATCATGATAATATAATAATTTAAAATCTCATTTGATATTATAAACATTGGGTTAACAACATTTAACAAGATCGTTAACCTAAAGGTTTCAAAACAACACTTACATGTAACGACTAACGATGACTTAACGACTCAGTTAAAATGTATATACATGTAGTGTTTTAATATGTATTTATACACTTTTGAAAGACTTCAATACACTTATCAAAATACTTCTACTTAACAAAAATGCTTACAATTACATCCTCGTTCAGTTTCATCAACAATTCTACTCGTATGCACCCGTATTCGTACTCGTACAATACACAGCTTTTAGATGTATGTACTATTGGTATATACAATCCAATGATCAGCTCTTAGCAGCCCATGTGAGTCACCTAACACATGTGGGAACCATCATTTGGCAACTAGCATGAAATATCTCATAAAATTACAAAAATATGAGTAATCATTCATGACTTATTTACATGAAAACAAAATTACATATCCTTTATATCTAATCCATACACCAACGACCAAAAACACCTACAAACACTTTCATTCTTCAATTTTCTTCATCTAATTGATCTCTCTCAAGTTCTATCTTCAAGTTCTAAGTGTTCTTCATAAATTCCAAAAGTTCTAGTTTCATAAAATCAAGAATACTTTCAAGTTTGCTAGCTCACTTCCAATCTTGTAAGGTGATCATCCAACCTCAAGAAATCTTTGTGTCTTACAGTAGGTTATCATTCTAATACAAGGTAATAATCATATTCAAACTTTGGTTCAATTTCTATAACTATAACAATCTTATTTCAAGTGATGATCTTACTTGAACTTGTTTTCGTGTCATGATTCTGCTTCAAGAACTTCGAGCCATCCAAGGATTCATTGAAGCTAGATCCATTTTTCTCTTTTCCAGTAGGTTTATCCAAGGAAATTAAGGTAGTAATGATGTTCATAACATCATTCGATTCATACATATAAAGCTATCTTATTCGAAGGTTTAAACTTGTAATCACTAGAACATAGTTTAGTTAATTCTAAACTTGTTCGCAAACAAAAGTTAATCCTTCTAACTTGACTTTTAAAATCAACTAAACACATGTTATATATCTATATGATATGCTAACTTAATGATTTAAAACCTGGAAACACGAAAAACACCGTAAAACCGGATTTACGCCGTCGTAGTAACACCGCGGGCTGTTTTGGGTTAGTTAATTAAAAACTATGATAAACTTTGATTTAAAAGTTGTTATTCTGAGAAAATGATTTTTATTATGAACATGAAACTATATCCAAAAATTATGGTTAAACTCAAAGTGGAAGTATGTTTTCTAAAATGGTCATCTAGACGTCGTTCTTTCGACTGAAATGACTACCTTTACAAAAATGACTTGTAACTTATTTTACGACTATAAACCTATACTTTTTCTGTTTAGATTCATAAAATAGAGTTCAATATGAAACCATATCAATTTGATTCACTCAAAACGGATTTAAAATGAAGAAGTTATGGGTAAAACAAGATTGGATAATTTTTCTCATTTTAGCTACGTGAAAATTGGTAACAAATCTATTCCAACCATAACTTAATCAACTTGTATTGTATATTATGTAATCTTGAGATACCATAGACACGTATACAATGTTTCGACCTATCATGTCGACACATCTATATATATTTCGGAACAACCATAGACACTCTATATGTGAATGTTGGAGTTAGCTATACAGGGTTGAGGTTGATTCCAAAATATATATAGTTTGAGTTGTGATCAATACTGAGATACGTATACACTGGGTCGTGGATTGATTCAAGATAATATTTATCGATTTATTTCTGTACATCTAACTGTGGACAACTAGTTGTAGGTTACTAACGAGGACAGCTGACTTAATAAACTTAAAACATCAAAATATATTAAAAGTGTTGTAAATATATTTTGAACATACTTTGATATATATGTATATATTGTTATAGGTTCGTGAATCAACCAGTGGCCAAGTCTTACTTCCCGACGAAGTAAAAATCTGTGAAAGTGAGTTATAGTCCCACTTTTAAAATCTAATATTTTTGGGATGAGAATACATGCAGGTTTTATAAATGATTTACAAAATAGACACAAGTACGTGAAACTACATTCTATGGTTGAATTATCGAAATCGAATATGCCCCTTTTTATTAAGTCTGGTAATCTAAGAATTAGGGAACAGACACCCTAATTGACGCGAATCCTAAAGATAGATCTATTGGGCCTAACAAACCCCATCCAAAGTACCGGATGCTTTAGTACTTCGAAATTTATATCATATCCGAAGGGTGTCCCGGAATGATGGGGATATTCTTATATATGCATCTTGTTATTGTCGGTTACCAGGTGTTCACCATATGAATGATTTTTATCTCTATGTATGGGATGTGTATTGAAATATGAAATCTTGTGGTCTATTGTTACGATTTGATATATATAGGTTAAACCTATAACTCACCAACATTTTTGTTGACGTTTTAAGCATGTTTATTCTCAGGTGATTATTAAGAGCTTCCGCTGTCGCATACTTAAATAAGGACAAGATTTGGAGTCCATGCTTGTATGATATTGTGTAAAAACTGCATTCAAGAAACTTATTTTGTTGTAACATATTTGTATTGTAAACCATTATGTAATGGTCGTGTGTAAACAGGATATTTTAGATTATCATTATTTGATAATCTACGTAAAGCTTTTTAAACCTTTATTGATGAAATAAAGGTTATGGTTTGTTTAAAAATGAATGCAGTCTTTGAAAAACGTCTCATATAGAGGTCAAAACCTCGCAACGAAATCAATTAATATGGAACGTTTTTAATCAATAAGAACGGGACATTTCAGTTTCGAATTCGCAATAACCAATAACGAAGCTGAGTACGAAGCGCTGTTTGCGGGACTGAGAATGGCGAAGGACTTAAAGATCTTCCACCTTCATGCTTTCGTCGACTCACAACTAGTGGCTAACCAAATCAATGGGAGAAGCAATAGGCTGGTCATCTTGGGTATCTGCATCAATGGGAGCTTCGACTTGCTTCGACTTTTTCTTACTCTTCACCTTTGATGAACTCACTTCACCGTGATCAGTCTTTGGTTTGCTTGATATCTCCATGAACCCAGAGCATGTAGGAGATCCAACATCCTTAACAATAGTCGATCTAGCTTGGACAGCAACAGTATACTCTTTCAACCCTTGGGCTTTGACAACATTTCTCAAAAACATTTCTGTAAAAAACATAGCAGAAAAACGTAAGCAGTTAGAGAGGTAATCAATTATATCAAAAAACACAAATGAAACATACCATGTTCCCCATACAAGAAAACGGGATTGGCAGTACCCTCTTCTCATCTGGGTGCCATCCCTAACTTAAAAAGTATAGCATCTGGGTAAGTAGAAGGAATGATGGGGTGTTTGCAAATCCTTCTAAACAAAGCATCATCTTCGGGAATGAAAGGAATGAGATCTTTGTATTCCTTAGGAACAAATGCCCTTGCGGGATCAGAAACAAAGGGATAATTTTTCGGGAGTAGAAAAGATTTTTCCAAAAAGACAAAAGAACACTTCCAGTTACGAACGTCAGGAAATTTAGAAGCAAAGCAATAAACATGAGAAGGAGCACCTCTCCTACTCTTTCGTTTTTGAACAGTAACCCAATCACCGGTATCACAAGTGCGAAAAAAGCGACTAAACAGATCGACATAAGGCTCACCACCGTAAGCCCTACACATTACCTCAAAAGCCATAAACTTTTTCATAGCCAAAAGATGAAAAATAGAAACATTCACCCTAAAATGATCTAAAATGTTAAGAAAGAAAGCAGAGATAGGAACCCTAATGTTACACTCCGTAAATAATTGGGTATACACGCCAATGTATCCCTTAGGAGGTTTCAAGATATGCTTGTCGCTAGCCGAAATAATCATATCACCGGGTTTCAAACCAAGCATTTCGATCAGGTCAATTACAAAGTCAAGCTAGCAAAACTATTCCTAGCTCGGCTGCACGCCTGTACAACAAAGGAAAGGGACAAGCTCACTTTCCTCTGCATGTTTACCAAAAGGGGAAATGTCAACTAGTATTCCAAAACCATTGGGAACTAGCAAGCTGGTATAGGAAGCCGGTCCATCCCACTTATAAATAGATTAGAATGAAGGATACATTCCACATTCAACACACACACACATAATAACACATCATGTTATATCATTTGCTTCGGTGGCGTAAAACAATCACCTGATTGTTACCTTCGGGGAATCGCCAACGAACAAAACTAAAACTATAACCACTCAATCTCCAATCTCAGTGACTTGTATATTCCCATTTCAATACTAATCGCCGGTTATTGTACAAACACCCGCCAAATTAAATCGTTGTAGATGAAACCTTGGGATTCTTCAGACCCGACTTGATTATCTTCCCATCCAGACGCTCGAAGTTGATCGCTCTGCTCGATCATTAAGAAAGTGAGAAAACCTTAGGTGAGCCTTTAGCCGACGAGGTGCCTTATCAAGACCAAACCCGAGTGATCCAAACCTAACACCACCACCTAACACAGTATTACGTTGTTGACCCTTAGTATAAAACTATAAACCAATCATCAACTAGTTATTTCTTCATATTATATATTTTTGACCTTTAAATTATAACATTTATACACCATAACCCCCTCTTGTAATAGTTGTAGGTTAGGTAGTAGGTACAATTTTGCGTTTGCGAGAATGTTTACTCTCAAAGGGATAAACAAATTCTAAACATTGACTTGTCACGTAGGCTTAAGTCAACCGATCCTAATCCTTTGTCTATATATTATCCACAGAAGATAAAATCATAACTTCTGTCACCATAAACACACATTTGCTTACAATCATTTTTACAATGGATACCAATAACATAATCACAAATCTCCCAATTCACAAAGCGGCATTAAAAGACGATTGGAAATCGGTTGCTCAAATCTTCGAAAACGAACCCGAACTAATGACAAAACCGATTAATTACCTTGGCGAAACCCCGTTAATGATAGCCGTGGGAACAAACAACTCCCATAATTTCGTTAAACAGTTAGTGGAACGTATAATCGCATTAGGCGCGACTGATCGGTTGTTTTTAAAAAGTTCGGGTGGAGATAATCCGCTTCATCGTGCTGCTATAATTGGGAACACGGTAGATGCAAGGCTTTTAGTGGAACAAAACCGAGAGATGACTCAAGTTCAGAATGATAGTGGTTATACACCGTTAGTTTTGGCTGCTTGGCATGGCAACAAGAAATTGTTACGGTATTTGTTGAGAGTGACTCGAGAATTACTATCCGAAGAGGAAGGGAGTCGTAGTTTATTTACCGGGGTTGCTGGTGGTGATCTTGTTAATCTCACAATTCAGGCTGGATTCCTAGGTAAATAATTTGTGAAGGATTTATAAACGTATGATTCTATGACATACACGACGTTAAGTCTCCACCCTTTCAATTCATCTCATAAAAAACAAATATTTAAAAATTATCATTATTTATTATTCATTATTATATATTATCAGTTTCAGTTTTCTCTCAAACATTTTACATATTTTTTTATTTTACATGCATGATTTAAAAATATAAAAGAATTTTATATCTTTATTCATATCTATTCGTGACAGTGAACAATTACTTTGTGACATCCGAAATGTAATGTTTGGACAATAGAATTTAAATTTAAGGAATAGTTAATAAATTTGAACTTATATATTATCATTTATATTTAATTTATAAAAATTGATTTATTCTAATATTTACTATGTTTATGTGTACATTAATCAAAAATTCTAACATTTAAAAAATTATGTGTTCGTTGAATGTAACTTAGAGCACTAGGTGTGGTTGATGTCACCTCGGTGTCGGATGCCGACATCCGTCCAACTGACGGTCACCCCACACCATTTCAGTGTTAGTTTCGAAGTCTTGATGCCAAAGTCTTGTGCAAGACGTTGGGAATTTGGTTGAGAGTGGGCCCAAATTCAAAAATTGATCCGTTGCATACTAACACTTCCCCTATTTCTTCTCTCTCCAAGACACTGAACTGACCATCTTCCCAATTCCTCTGTTTTTTCACCAATTTCAGTTTACAATGTCAGTCCAGTCAGCGTCCAGTCATCAGCAAGACACTGAACTAACACTGAACTGACGCGTCACCACACCCAGTGCTCTTAATGTGATCATGAGAACATACATGATCAAATCCCTCGTGAAATACTAAAATACGCACATTCGTCTGTTTGTCGGTGATTAGCTAAATAAATCGTTTATATAAGTAATTAAACAATTTAACCGAATTAACCTAACACGTTTATTAATCGAACTGACTGGTTAAAAAAGTTAATCAACCGGAATATTAGTTATGGGTAGTTTTAGCACATAACCGCCCTAAATTGTCTCATGCTAACCACAGGCTTGTATTAGAGCATGTGCTACCTGTACAAGGCCCCTAAATAAATACGCCGGGCACAGGGCCCCTAAATAAATAGGTCGGGCCCAACTTTAACGAGGTTTACAAAGTCCTATATAGGTTCATAGGTTCAGTAGTATTGTTATTCAGTTTTGGACGTTAAAAAAAAGGTTCAGTAGTATTGTAAAATGTTTTTGTTTGACACTATTTAAAAATAGTTGTACCATATTTATTACGGAGTAGAAGACAAATTATAAACAACATTTTTTACGCCAATATTATTTTACAACTTGTAAGAGAGTTTTGTCAAAAATAGTTCTACTTTAAATTTCCATTTTGTATGTTTCCTTCAAAAACTAATTTACAATACTACTGAACCTAATAGTATTTTACAACATTTTTTTACGCCAATAATATTTTACATCTTGTTGTATAAAAATAGTTCTACTTTAAAGTTTTGTCACTCAAACTCCATTTTTAGAACAAAATAGATGACGTAGTAAAATTAAAAGAAGATATACATGTTCTCACTAATCACATATACAAAAACAAGATACCCAAAATATTCGTGTTTAGTGCCCCATATATGATTGGCACAGGGCCCTCAAAACTAACGGGTCGGCCCTGGCTAACCGTAGTCTTATTTACATAATTACATAGAACATATGTAAGCCTTTGTCGATCCCTCTCTACGTATATGCAGATATTGCATTGGAATTGATTAAGTTGCATCCAGACATTGTGCTAGAAGAGGATGGGGCGTCTAGAACGGCTTTGGAAGTATTAGGTAGAAACCCGAAATTTTTTTTTAACGGAAACACACTCGGAATATGTAGTCGTCTTATTTACATACGTAAGCCTTTTTCGATCCCTCTCAACGATAAATTATTTATGCACTACTAATACCAATTGTAGCTTACTTACTTAAATATGTGTTGATAAGAAACTGTATATCTAATAAAAGAGAATTGCTACAAACCGGGTACATGATTACAAGACAACTGGTTTTTATTATAAATGCGATTCAGAAAATCAATTTGGAAACCCCTGTTTCTCCTTCTACTTTATAGAAGTAGGTGTGCCAAACCCAGTTTTAATACCATCGAAAAAATATACAGTTCCGATAATTTGTTCCCTAGAAGCTATATATACTTTTGAAATATAATTCTAAGAAGTTTGACAGTTTGACACTCTGGGTTTATTTTGAATTATGCTTTTTGATTAATACAAGTGATGCCAATGAACAAGTGGAGTCAAGAAGAAACTCGAGACAACATTTTCCCAAAGGTTTACAAAATGGTACGCATGCATCTCTAGATAACCTAGTGGTTATAGTTCATGATATCCTTACTTTACTAGAGGTCTTAGGTTTAAACCTTATTAGCATCTTATCTCAGTTGCAGAAAAGGTTAGAATCAGTCACAGAATAACCCGGTTAGATTGTGTACGTCCGAGTAAAAAATCTTCCCTTTTGGGTAGCCTAAATAGGGAAAACATTATCCGTTTATAAAGGTATATATTTTATCTTCATCCTTTTGAACATTAATTATCTTCTTCTACAGTTTGCTAATGGTTTTTGGGGTGTCCTCCGGTACCTTGGTATGAACAATGTTAATCGTTTTCTATATTTTTATATCCGTTTAATTAACATATCAGATTAACGTTGGACATATAATATAAAATGTTTCTTTTACTCTAGCTCCATGGCTAAAGGACATTCATGATATTAAAGTAAACGATTACCTGGCGAAGCTACTCACAAAACATATATGCACAAGAGTTATAGCAAAGGTCGATCACGACTTAACCTGGAAGATTTTAGGATCAGCAACGTCTGCTTCAGTCCAACATGGGACACCCGAAGTCATCCGGGAGTGCATATCCGCTTATCCGGATATAATTTGGTACAAGGATAAAGGGTTTCACTTGTCTCTTGAAGCTATTGCGCAGCGTCAAGAACAAGTGTACAACGTTATATGGCATTCATCTATTAACAACGTATCACAAGCTTATATGATTGATCTAGAAGAAAAAGAGAACTCGTTACATAAGGCCGCTAAGTTGGCTCCTCCACATCGATTGAACATTGTTACTGGAGCAGCTTTACAAATGCAACGTGAGCTTCAATGGTTTAAGGTAATTAACCATTTTAACTTAGCCTAGTGGTTGATGTCTTGATATCCTCAACTAAGGCCTCTTGTTTAAACCTCGCTAGCAACATATTTTGGGGTAGCTAGGGAAAAGGGTCAGAAATGTTCACGAGATAACCCGTTTACAAGGGAGATTCTAGCGCTTGTGTGTGGGGTACTATGACCCCACTATTTGAAATTTTTTTATACAATGTACACTTCAAATTTTATAGGACACCACTAAATTTAACTGTAAGATCTCATATATTTTAAATTTATAATGTTTTGGAGATAAACAACCAATAAAGTACCTTCATATATAATTAGCTTTGAAATTAATTTTAGGACCTTATTAGATCTTGATCCTGAATTCGCCACTTGCTGTTTAGGTGCATACATCTGATGATTACCTACTCACTTTCTTTTAGATGAAAATCTAGAGAAATATTGTTTATAAATGATTTTTGAAACAGTTTTACTCACTGAATAAATGTAGGAAGTGGAGAACATTGTAGAACCATCATTTAAAGAAGCTTTAAACAAAAACAAGAAAACCCCAAAAGTGGTTTTTATTGAGGAACACAAGGAATTACTTGATGAAGCTCAACAATGGATGAAAGACACTGCTTCTTCATGTACCGTCGTAGCAGCACTTATAATCACAATGGCTTTTGCAGGTGCTTTTACACTCCCAGGTGGGAACGAAGAAGATGGAAAACCTTTGTTCTTAAACAAAGCAACTTTTATGATTTTTATCATATCTGATGCCATTGCGTTATTTTCATCAACTGCTTCGGTGCTGATGTTCTTAGGGATACTTACTGCGCGTTTTGCACATGAAGATTTTTTATACAACCTGCCAAAGAGAATGACAATTGGACTTGTTTCCTTTTTTCTGTCATTAGTCGCTACTATGATTGCTTTTAGTGCAACTCTAGTACTCGTGCTCGAACATAAAGTGTCGTGGATCGTAGCGCCACTTGTTGTTGTGACATGTATTCCTGTGGGTGTGTTTGCCTGGCTGCAGTTTCCGTTACTCATAGAGCTTGTTTACTCCACATATGGACCAAGCATTTTTCGTCAAAAGAAAGATTAGTCAATCTTTTAGATAGATCATGTACGATTTATTTGTATTTCTGTATTGCAGTATATGTTCATGGGAAATGCTAATGACAACCCTTAGGGCTGTCTTTAACAAATAAAATCATGCAACTTTTGGTTGTACATTTGAAATAGTCAATAACGCAAATAATTACCTATAACTTACAAAGAGTACCACATTTTCAACATAAATTATTTATTAAAGACAGCCTTAAGGGCTGTCATTAGCATTTTCTCGTTGTTCATACGCATTCTCTTTTTACCTTTGTGTTGATACGTCTAAAAGTAAGGGGAACGAGTCTCTCTCCCATAGTAAATGAATGAATATCTATTTCTTCAACTTTTTAATTCAATTATTGCAATTGAGTGTTAGATTTATTTTTCTTCCATATTATTATGCCCTACCTATTTTTGCATTATGATGTATCTTATTACAGTATTGTTTACTACTCGTACATATGAGTTACTAGACTTATATTTATTTAATTTATTATTTATTACTACATAATAAGTCTTATTTATGACCATATTATAATATGTTTTGATCGGAGACTATTGAAATGTCACTTCTTAATGTATTGGAGTTGATTCCTACCTTGACATCTCTTATGGGCTTATGTTTACCTGGATAGCTAACAATCACAACACATAACTTACTCTAATTTCATTACTAATGGAGGGGATTAAATAGAAGATCAATCATCCCAAATTGTTTTTATGGCTTCATCCTCGTCTCTAATTTCAAGTATATTTATGCTTTAATGTTTATATTATGAATTATATGATAACTTGATTATGATATATTCAACACACTGACTAAAAATGGTGTTGCTAAATATCATCCCTGTTTGTTTATGGGTGAGTTTATAGAATGGAATTATGATATATAAATGAACTTTGATTTCATGTTTAAATATGTCCAATTTTTGTTGTTATATTACCCCTTTAAAGTGAGTTTAGAAAATTAAATTTTCGTGTATATAAACTTTGATCATGGACAAAGATATCGGCGCATAGGTGAATTTTACTTTAAAGAGGATGGTAATGGCATTAAATTATCATAAAGATGTCTTCCAATTCTTCCAATAATGTTTTAGAAAGAAAAAAAAAAAAAAAAGAGTTGGATGATGATATTTTTCTCTATAAATTCGAGGAATTTATATTCATATTCATAATAATTCATATTCATATTCATATTCATATTCATAATAACTAGTCCCAGCAGCCCGCGCGTTGCGGCGGGAGATTTCGGCCTGCATGTTCGTATTTTACGTAGCAGTGTGTATGTACAGAGTGACAAACGGCCCATGTGTTAAGACCCGTTTAGATGTCGGTGTGGTTAGCGTTTTTGAAAAGGTATATGTTTCGGACGTAGTTAGTCTCGTTTTGTTCGTAAAATTATTTTAAGTTTAATGGTGGTAGCGGTCAAAATTAATTCGTGATGAGTATGGAGATAGGGCCCGTTGAAGTTTACGGTGAGTTTTTATTTTTGATTTAAATTAAAAAACTGAAGTTACGATTTTAACTTATGCAGAATTTAAGAGCCCTAGATAATTGAGGGGGGTAAAGTAAAAATTCAACTGTGAAAGCAATGGGTGAAACGCCATTTATTTTGGTTGGTACGACATCAACTTTCATTCCTTTTAGTATATAAAAAAAATAATAATAAAATAAAATAATAATAATAATAATAATAATAATAATAATAATAATAATAATAATAATAATAATAATAAAATAATAATAATAAAAATAATAATAATAATAATAATAATAATAAAATAAAATAAAATAAAATAAAATAAAATATAATAAATAAATAAATAAATAAATAAATAAATATAAATAAATAAATAAATAAATAAATATAAATAAATATAAATATAAATATAAATATAAATATAAATAATATAATAATATAATATAATATAATATAATATAATATAATATAATATAATATAATATAATATAATATAAATATAAATATAAATATAAATATAAATATAAATATAAATATAAATATAAATATAAATAAATAAATAAATAAATATAAATATAAATATAAATATAAATATAAATATAAATATAAATATAAATATAAATATAAATATAAACTAGTCTGGATCCGGCCCGCGCGATGCGGCGGGGGCTTTCGGCCTGCGTATTCATATTTAACGTAGCTTTACGGCTCATGTGTTAAGCGTCGTTGTAGATGTCGTTGTGTTTAGCGTTTTTTAAAAAGTGTCCGTTTCGAACGTAGTTAGTTTCGTCTTGTTCATAAAATTATTTCGAGTCTAACGGTCATTTCGAAAAAATTTAACTCGCGCCGAGCAGGAAGATACGGGTTTTCGTTGTGTTTAGCGTTTTTTAAAAAGTGTCTGTTTCGAACGTAGTTAGTTTCGTTTTGTTCATAAAATTATTTCGAGTCCGACGTTGCTGTCGAAAAAATTTAACTCGCGGCGAGCAGGAAGATACGGGCTGTCGTTGTGTTTAGCGTTTTTTAAGAAGTGTTCATTTCGAACGTAGTTAGTTTCGTTTTGTTAATTAAAATATTTCGAGTTTAACGTTGTGGTCGGTGAAATTTAACTCGCGGCGAGGAGGAAGATACGGGTTGTCGAAGCGTTTGGGTGGAGGTTTAATTTTAAGTTTGAGAATTTATGTTTTACCCCCCCTGAACTTCGGTGTGTTTTTTGTAAGTTAGTTATAGTTGAGGGAGGTGTTTTGAGTTTTTTGGGATTGAGTTTAAAAGATTGTCGTTTGATAAAGGTGGGGTGGCCAAACGACTACACAGCCCACCTCTTTTAGTAATATAGGCAGGTGGTAATATAATATAATATAATTCTAATCTGCTTGTTATATTGCACACAATTAATACTGTACAATTTAATTAGATAATTTGTCTTGAGAACATTATACTATTACTCATTTGTATTTAACAACAAAAGTCGAGACACCCTTAAGTTAAGCTTACTGTTTCTTTGATTAGACTTGAATTATGTAATTTATTTGGGCTTTTAATAAACGCCAAAGAAGTCCATGTGAAATCAAAGTGAACAGTAACCATTACTTTATAAACAAAGAAACCCATATAAACCATCTCCATTTAGTTAAATGGCTACCGCTTATCTGGATGCCCGTGAGATCTCGAGTTCGAGTCTCACCTAAAAATTACACTATTCATAATAAAAAAACGCCATCATCATCATCATCTTAAATCATTATCCATCTTTGAAACTTGCATCAAAAACACATCTACTACAAGTCTCTCTTGTAGCATTTCATCAAAAGCTCTTCAAATCACTAGAACTTTTCTTTATACCAACTGTAAGTAAACTTATATTTTACTTATTTTATCATCCATTAACTTTAATCTATCATGTTATGCTTGAAATTGTGTTTGGAAATGCATTACTTGTTGAATGTTGATGCTGAATTTTTTATAGCTTTAAATCCGAGTTTGAGTTAGCCATAACCATTTGAAAATCTAACTTTTGAGCTTAAAGCTTTTTCTTATGTTAAAATATTGTTCAATACCTTTCTTTTTATATAAGAAGCATTCATAGATGTTGACTAGAAGTGCCTCAACTTGTTGACAATATTTTGCATGTCTTGTTAATTGAAATTCTTGACCATCAGTTGAAGATAGTGTTCTTGACGTTTTTGTATTAGTTTACTGACCAAACATGCTTGTGACTTGGGTAGTAATCTCAAGGACCTAAAACCTTCAACTTCAGCCACCCAAAAAGGTGAAGTGAGGTGAGAGCTAGATATGCCCAAAATTAAAAGACATTCATGATTGGTAAGCTGAAAAGTGAATATGCATTTCTTGATTTTGCAATTTCATATTCAAATGATCATAAAGTCATTATTTGTTTTGTTTTAAATTTTTCTAATTCTTATTTACTTATTGATCGTCTCTGTGAAAAGTATGTAAAATTAATTTTGAGTTTAACTATGTTTACCAAAAATGTTTTGTTGAGTGTGCTCGGTTTTGTTGTCCAGAAACATATGTGAAGCATTTAGCCTTTTACTATAATTTTCACTCCTAATTTGAGATTAGTGTCTAAATGACTTTTAAAGTCAACAAAATTATCTAACTCTCAGAAGTGGATGTTTTACATAAAGATATGAGACATGTGAGATATGCTCTCCCGAAAGACGATCTTTGTGTTTTGTCGTTTGATTTTTGATTTTAAAACCATACTTATAAAGAGTTTTGCATTCTAGAATGATTGGTAAACATTTGAGTCATGAGCTTTGGATATGACTTGATTCCAGATGTTAAACAACTCTTGGCTTTGGATTTGCTTGATTTGAGTTTGTGGTTTACTTTTTATGAACCAAGCGAGTTGAGTTGACCAACAAACATAAAGTCTGACCACTACTGCTAAAGTATCAAATTTAGGTGGCTTAAACTTTGAGTTTGTAGGAGTGGTTATATTGGTTGGAAATTTAATTCAATAAGCTTTATCTCAGTATTTGGATGGTTTTCTAAACCTTTGTATTTTATGAGATATGGCCAAAATAAAACTCGATTCCAAAACCGTTTTCGAACCTTTGTAGTTTACTTTCATTTTCAAATGGACACGAAAGACAATTACTGGCATAATGATGATACGTTACGACTTTAATTTTTTTATTAAGTGTCGTATAGACTTTAACTGTCCTCTTTTACCTTAGGACGCACACAGAACCTTTCACGTTCGTACCATTTGCTTATTAGCTAGCATATACTTTATTTCTCGACAGTTTTCGAAGTGAGTCTTTATTGCCCCATTTTTACTATATTTTTATACTTAGGGTGAGATAAAATGCACGTTTTGTTTTACATACTGGACACAAGTGACACAAAATTATTTTATGCTTGAGTTGATAATCATAAATCGCTTAGCTCAGTAATGGTTGGTTACCGGTTTGGTAAGCACGAATCATAATGATTGATCTATCGAGTTTGACAACTCCGCCCGGGTTAGTTGCTCTAAAACATATGAACTCATCAACATTCGTGTTGACGTTTTAGCATGTTTATCTCAGGTACATAGCTTAAGCTTTCACATTGCATATGAAGTCAAGCATTGTCGTGTCATTGGATTGCTCGACTTCTTTTGCTTTTGTGAGAACTTGATACATTCATGTTTCTTTTGTAACTAGTACTTACTTATCATGTATTGTAGGTTGATACACTTTAGTACTTATGTTGTAAACACTATATTTATACTTTTGAAAAGCTTTAAATGAATATATCTCTAGAAAACGTTGCACCTTAGAGGTCAACCATTTTCTAGGACATATGAAGTCATGTCTTGTCTCGGGGACCGAGTTGGAGACACGACACACGTGATATGAAAGAAATAATTAAAAGTCACATCATGACCTTTTTTTCAAAATAATACTCTGTAATAATTAAAATTACCTACATATCCTCGATGCTACGACATAAAAATCTAAACTTTAAAGCGTTAAAAGACACTGCCATTCCCTCAATCTCTATATAGGTAACTAGGCTTTATGAAACACCGGACATATATTTTTTTTTTTTTAAATATCGCTGCGGAAGACTGACATTAAATTAAACACAACCATAATTATTCATTACAATAATCCACACATATTAGGTTATTAAATTTCCAAACGGCGTTACATAAAATACAATAATTTACCTTTTACAAAAGACACATCAGAGTACACAGAGTCAAACACGTCTTCACCAACACCGCATGTCAAAACCAAAAGCAGAACCTAAACCTGCAAGGGTGTAAATGTGGGGAGTTAGCGTACCGCTAAGTGAATGTATAATATCTAACAGATATCGCATAAGCACCACACATGCATCAACATCACTAACATGCTAATAAACAACTAGCATACAATAAAGACAATAGGAGGATCGACGACTTGTGCGGGCACATGACCTTAGCTGGTCAGGCTAGTGTATACCGACAGTCCATCCTGCTGAATTAGTATACAGACAACAGGATATGAACCCAACCTCCACAGGCCCAGTTGACCTCATACAAACTCTACCTCCACAGGACCGGTTTCGCGTCCACAAGCTCCACAGTCCCGGTTGGTGTCAAGCACAGTGCACACATAAGATCACATAGCGAACACATACATGAAATATCTATCTAGCATGGTAACCATTATCTAAACATGGTAATAACATCACAATAAGGCATGGTAATAGAGTAAACCATAGTAGCATGTCACGCTACTTAAACTCTATCCAGAGATAGACCCACTCACCGATTACCATCAACTGCTCAGTTGTCTAACTTTGAACTTCCTCCTTGTTCTTATCTTGTGAGAACAATATAAACCAAGTCAGTAAAGTGTTCCAATCAAAATTAGACACACGGACAACATAACAGCTATAACACAACACTTAGTAAAAATTTCACTGCTAAAGACCATCGGTCGACTGTCAGAGACAATCTGTCGACAGTCGCCACACCATCAGTCGATGGCCTCCCTGTCATTCGAATGTCTAGAATAATATACACTTATCGAAGGACTCTCACCATCGGTCGATGGTCTAGAATGTCGACCGATCATCAACCACCATCGGTCGATGGTCAACGACCATTGGCTGACTGTGTTCTTCAGCAGCACCTGCTGCAAAAGTGACGGGTTTCAACCAAAATCCACCAAATCTCGATCTTGGACTCGTTTTTGACCTCAAAACCAACTACATCTTGTACACAAAATGTTTTTGAGACATAAACCCACAAATTTTACATCAAAACAACAACAATTTTGCACCAATTTGACACTAGAACACACTTTATCAAAACCTAACTCAAAAACTCATTTAAACACTGATTTTGATATGAAAATGCACGATTCTTACCTTGTTTGACACACTGAAATCACAAGCTACTGATATCCAACAAACAAGGATCAACAACAAGATTTGGAGATTAGGGTTTCAGATGGAGAAGAAGTTAGGTGCGGTGTGTGTGTTTGAGGAATTTTCTAGAGAAAGAGAGAAATGAGAAGTAAGCAGTTGTTTACCACACAAAGTGGGTTAGAACCCCATACCCCACATCACACGGGTATCTACCAGTTATCTGATATCTCTTGTACTTCATTAGGCAGCCTTAACGGAGTCCAAATTAAATAAACAAACCTGTTCCGAGACCCTTATCACAAACTGGTCTCAACACAATATGTATATATTAAAAAGCACTTAATTGAAATAAAGGCACATAAGACTCGACACAACCCTAAGGGAAAAATAGTCCACTTACAACTAGTCCGAGTTTTGGTCTGTTACACTTTAGAGCATGTACATTGCACAAGTGATTAATTAAGCGTTCAAAACATATGGTTCAGGATCGTCCCAATAACCTTTGTACATGAATTATTCAGCAGTAAAAAGGGAAAAAAAGTTTAAAATTCCAAAACATTCAATGTGCCAGGTCTCTATAAACCCAACTCTAACTGCAGTATTGTGTATTGAAGTTTTTGCTGCTACAGATTTCAATACAACCTTCAACAAATTATTACTTACATTCATCATACTAATACCTTTTACGCCATTGTAACTTCAATTATATTCATTTACTAAATCTACTAATTAATCTCCCTTTGCTGAAGGGTTGTCTCCTTCCTGAGTGGCACACTGACATATCCATAAGAGTTTACTTATTTCAAGAGATTTAATGTAATATCACACCCCAAAACGTAAAGTTGCAGTATAGACCCCAACTAATATAAACATCAAAACCTCTAGTATTAAAGGTAGTAGTTTTGAAATTGGTTGCAGAAAGCGGGTTGAAACCTATCATCCCATCAAACTCAGTTATTATCAGTGTAAAGAGTTGGTTTGTCAGGCTGTGGTTGAAATCAATGTAAAGATAAATTAAAATGCCTAGATTAAATGAAAGTAACGGGATCAACACAGTTAGTGAGCCCCCAAAGCTTCCGTTAGCAGACTACTAAAGTTAATGAACTTTTGAAAGCCCTGTTAAATATAAAAAAGCTAAAAAAAAGCAATTAACACTCCCATTCAAAAAATAAGTTATCATTTATTTGCTTAAAGTAACAAAATAGGTGACCAAAACAGTTGGGTGGCAATATCAACCCATATAATAATACATTCTATTAGCAACATATAAGGGGTAAATTGTTCAGTTATAACATCAAGTTATTATACCATTATATTAAGCATTCAAGTATTTACATATATGATGTAGCACTTCAGAAAGTTATATGTATTTAATAATTTTTGGGCTATTTGATTTTGGCCATTTAATTTGAATATTCTTATTTAAGGCATAACTTAAATATTTTTACTTGCACATTTAACCTTTTCAGTTTGAGCTAAAATAATTATGTGATACATTTGACCACTTTGAGATGAATAATTGCCACTCATGCCTAAAACAGTAAGAATGACGACCTTTTTTGAGAAGACATCTTTCAACCGTGACGTGATGAAACAAATGGAATAATCCATCCCAATAAGTACCAGACGAGAACTACTTGTGGTTCAGAAATAGGTGGCAATTTCGACCCATTACTTATAAACCGGACAATTTAGATTGTGTTTTTCTCACAAATGGGTCAAATTTTAACACATGATGTAACATCCCGTTTTTCCCGTACACATTTAAAGGTACAAACTTAATTTTTAGTACGCTTATAACTTGTGCATTTATATGATTAAAAGACCTAAGTGTTAGAAATTGTGTAATTATATATATATATATATATATATATATATATATATATATATATATATATATATATACACACACATGAATATGTATGTATATATATATGTGTTTAGAATATATGCATATATAGTTATATGCATGAGTCTTTGTTCATGATTAAGGCTTGTGAGACTAAAGATGAGGTTTAGACGTGTATAGGAAGCGTGAACGAAGTGTACAAGTTGGATAAATTGTTAAGTTGTGTAAAGCTGTAGAATGGCTCAGTTGAAGGCCATTGCCGCGCTGCGGAAGCCTTTGTCGCGCCGCGACATTGAACTCAAACCAGAGTCAGGAGGCATGTTAAGAAGGGTCGAGTTTCCCTTTATATGTCGCGCCGCAGAGAAGAGGGTCGCGCCGCGATAAATAACTAGAGTCTGAGTCAGGAATGATTTAAGAAAGCTCGTGAAATACGTTAAACGCCGCGCCGCGACAATTGGGGCCGCGTCGCGACCCACTGGGTGAACTGGTCCCGGATTTTGTTTTTAAAATAAGTGGTTCAAGGGCAAAATTGTCATTTCACGTATGGATCTGATTGGAGCATTAACCTCAACCACTTATCTCATTTAATTCATTTTCCCTTTTCCTTTTCTTTCCATTTTCTCTTCCAAAACATAAAACCCATTTGGATTAAAAGTGAGATTCGAAGGTGAAGACTTGTGATTCGATCTTTGGAGCAAATAGGAAATTTGTTCTCCTCGTTCTTAGCTACGACTTGATAGAATTGGTAAGTCTTAACTCCATGTTTTGAGTTTTAGTTAAACTATGGCTAGGGTTTGGTCATTTGAGTCTTGTGAGACCCATTTGGGAGTTAAATGGGTGAATTTGGGTAATATGGATGAAAGGAAACCCTAATAGCTATAACCTAGGGTTTGGTCTTAAGAATTGAGGTTGTAAGTGTAAAATGGTGTTGTTAGTCACTAACACACTTGTTTAATGTTGAAAGACTTGTAAATGGGTTAAGTATGACATAAAATTATAAGTCTAAGTGCTATAATGGGCCAAATGGGTAATGGTTGACCTAATTGGGTGACATGGGTATGAATTACCCTAAGTTTGTGTTAGTTAAAGTTAATAGACTTTAATTCACTAGCTTTAGTGATTAAAGTTGAGTCTTAGCCATTTATGGGCGGTTTTGATATAGTTGAGCCATTTAATGCAAATTGGGTCATTAAATGCTCAAGAGTGAGTAAGGTGGTTAATTCCACTTGTTGTGTATTAAAAGTGTACTTAATGTATTAGGTACCTTGCTCGAAGCATACGGAAGTGTTAAATAACCACCGACGCGTTAAGGTGAGTGGAATAATTATATATGTATGTATATGATTTATTTACTTGTGGGGTATGGGTTGAAGTTCGATGTTGACGATACCATATCCTAGAGTATATTGTTTGTTTGGATGAGGGTTAAAGTTCGATGTTGACGATACCTTATGTATGGATATAAAGTTCAATGTTGACGAAGCCATACCACTATTGTAGTGATGTTAGTTGATGAGGGTTTAAGTTCGATGTTGACGATACCTCATATGTGGGTTTAAGTTCGATGTTGACGATACCACATTTATTGGGATGAATGGGGATTAAGTTCGATGTTGACGATACCATTCGTAGGGCTAGCCTTGGGAATTGAGTATTAACGGATGTTATGAACATCAATGTTTGCGTATTGTGTTATAGTATATTATATTAGTGATTATATGATATTGCTATACTAGCGTGTGCTATCGAAGGGTTAGCGTTATACTTTGAGATGGTATGCTAATGGTAATGCTAGTATGTATGCGGAATTGTGTAAGTTTTTGCAAGTAAGTTATATATGTATATGTATAATTATTGCATTCGCTAAGCTTTAGCTTAGCCTCTCGTTGTTTATCTTTTTATAGGCTCCGGCGTGGACAAGGGTAAGGGCATTCGGTTGGATTAGAGATCCCGCTTTATTTGTTAGGGGACGCTTTTAGATTTGTATCTTTTGGAAGTTGGCCTAACGTTTTGGGTAGTTTAGTCCCAAACCATGCTCGAAGTGTCATTTGGATTATAAACTATCATTTGTAGTGGGTCGAACTTGTATTAAACTTACTTAATGGCCTTCGTGCCTTGTAAACATTTAAATTGTGGTACGTTTTAAATGGAACTTGTGGAATGGTTCACATATTTTATTGGCGCATAAATGTGTAACATTTTAAAAAAAAATAATAATTTATCGTATGGAAATACGGGTTGGGTTGTTACACATGACTAAAGGGAAACATGCCAAACAGATTATAACTCGACATGCGTATGTTGTACAAAACAAAAATGTGTATGGCATAGTACATGATGGTAATTCATCCATAGATGTAGCAATCCAGGGCCAAACTTATTGAAGTATATCTTCCCTTTCTCTTCCCTTTATCCAACCCGACCATTCATCATCTTCAAGACCAACTTCAGCACCATCAAAATCAAACACAATTAAACCCCAAATAGAAATACCAAAAATCAAACATCAAATCAACACATATTTATCGAAGAAACGTATAAATGCATAACTCCATTTTTTTATAAAAGGGGATCACCCGGTGAATATTATAAAATAATAAAAATGTTACACAAATGAAGATTAGTGATTAACAGAACAGGCTCTGTAATCCAAGAACAGACCAAAATTACCAAACATTGTAAACGCAAGACTCAACCAAGAAAGGTTTACATGAACTCAAAAACATTCCATAAGAAGCAAACACGCATAACTCAAACTAGCATCCATCTCTTCCTCAGATTGGTAACTTGAACCGAGTCCTTAAATTTCAAGGACATTAATTTGAGCCTGATAGTAGTGAAAATAGCCTGGAAGAGCTGCTCATCTGATATTTGCAAACCCTTGAAGATGCGCTCGTTCCTCTCCTGCCAAATATAATAAATAGTAGCCGCAAATAGAAGCCGAGCAACCACTACCCTGCATGTTTTGCGCTTAGCTATAGGAATTAGAAGCTGAATGGTACCCTTCTAATCATCACTATGCACTTGAAATTGAAACAAAGCCTTGATCTTTCTCCATACTGTAGTAGCGTATGAGCATTCAAAAAAAAAGGATGGTCTTGAAAATCCTGTTGCAATTTACAAAACACGCATAACGGCTATTGATTTATATTTGGGCTAACATCCTAGTGGCGCAATTCATCTAGGAGTACCCCACACTAGCGTATACCATTCCACCCTTGGAGATCGAGACCGAATAGTATCCCAGACACCCTTCACCGTAAAATCTTGAAGATTGCCATTTTCTGTTCTCCATAGAATCCTATCTTAAATCCTCTGTTCCAAAATGATTCTCGGTCCTTATACATATCAATAAACAATTACAGTATAAATAATACAAACTAATCCTGTAACATAAATCTTAGATTCACATGTCACTGTTGGTTGCAGATTCACAAGTCACCAAAGTTACAAGTGAATCTTCGGGGGGAGTGGTGGTTTTCGGTGAAAGAGCAGCGATCAATATAAGAGAAAATGAAAACGACATCATATGATGATTAGGAGGTGAGATTTTGATGATAGAGACATCACCAAATTCACCCATCGTCGCATCAAAGACTTCTACGATTTCGTAACTATTCTCTTTGACGAATATATTGACGAGCACCTGTAATTATATGGCAGACTATTCTTGTTGACAAATATATAAATTATGATGAACACCAGTAGTAATAATGGTAACGGTAAGTTAACGAAAAGATATTGATTATCGGGTCACATGATTCAACCTATTTAAATACCCAAACCTCACGTCGTATCACCGACAAATGATCGATAAAAGGTATCCTTACAAAGTTGTAGCTTGTAGCTTGGCTACAAATATAAACCGTATTTTATTACTCCGTAATTATTAACATTAACATTTTGAGTGTGAGAGAGACTCACATGTAACAGAAGACTACATAACTTTTGATGCGTAAGTTGTCAGTTCAAAGGTTTGGATTTGCGTTTTTTATGTTGAGGCGAATATTTTTCTTAATTTGAATACGGTTGATAAAGTTGAAGGGGAATGGTGACTTGAAAGATGAGATTTATAAGTACCGAAATTACATTTATGTGGCTAACGTGATGAGATTTAATGGATTTTTAAACGGTCATTAGTGATATGTACCAATGATAATGCTAAAAACGAACATATATTTCATAGCATTATCCTTCAAGAAATACAAGCTTTTAGTTGCAATTGTTCTAATTCCAAGTGATATTCGTTTAAATAATAAAAAGTGAAGACAAAAGACAGAATCGACGATTTGAAGACGCAAATGACCAAAACGCTAAAAAGTACAAAGTACAATCCAAGTGGTTCAATTTATTGATGATCAACGTCTAAAAATGACAAGAGTACAAGCCGCCAAACGCAAAGTACAATATATTAAATTATACGAAAAGGCGTTCAAAAATCAGGAACCAAGACATGAACCAACTATCAACGTGCGACTCAACGGAGCTAAAATTACAAATCAACTATGCACATAAATATAATATAATATATAATTAATTATGTAAATTATATATATATATTATATTTATATATTAAATAAATAACGTCGGCAAGCTAGGATCCAAATTCTGGATGAGCTGGAAATCGAAGCTCCGCAGTCGCGGAGCTGTGAAGAACAAAGTATCCGCAGTCGCGGAGCAAAACAGGAATAGAATCCCCCTATAAAAGGACATGCAATTCGACGATCATATTACACCTTTTCTTTCTTTCTTTCTTCTGTAAAGAAATATATATATATTTTAATTATAATTTTAATATTAAGTTAATAATAATAAGGTTATTATAGCGAATGTTTTAAGGTTTTGTAAGTCGAAATTCTGTCCGTGTAACACTACGCGATAAATACTCATTGTAAGTTATGTTCAACCTTTTAAATTAATGTCTTGTAGCTAAGTTATTATTATGCTTATTTAAGCCGAAGTAAACATGACGTTGGACTAAATATTAAGATAGGGTTATTGGGCTTTGGACCATAATTGGGGTTTGAACAAAAGACCGACACTTGTAGAAATTGGACAATGGGCTATTAATGGGCTTTATATTTAATTAGCTAAATGATATCTTGTTAATTTAATATAAAGGTTACAATTTGACGTATCTATATATAACTACATACGCTTGACTGGGTACGGTGGGCGGGATATTTATAAATACTAATAATTGTTCATTTGACCGGACACGAGGATGGATTAATAGTCACTGGACTCATTAAAACAGGGGTGGATTACATTCAAGGGTAATTGGTGTAATTGTTAATTGTTAACAAAGTATTAAAACCTTGGATTACGCACAGTCGATAACCTAGTGTATTCATTAACAAAGTATTAAGACCTTGTTACAGTTTAAATCCCCAATTAGTCGAAATATTTGACTTCGGGTATAAGGTTAATTTGGCGAAGACCCTCGCACTTTATAATTATGACCGATGGACTATTATGGACAAAACCAGATGGACTTATCAAATAATCCAGGATGAAGGACAATTAACCCATGGTAATAAATTAAAATCAACACGTCAAACATCATGATTACGGAAGTTTAAATAAGCATAATTCCTTTATTTTATATCTCATCGCACTTTTATTTACTGTCATTTAATTTATCGCACTTGAAATTATCGCACTTTTAATTATCGCATTTTTATTTATCGTCATTTATTTTTACGCTTTACTTGTATTTTTAATTATTGTACTTTTATTTATCGTCATTTACTTTACACTTTAAATTAAGTTCTATTTATATTTTAATATTTTGTATTAGGTTTTGACTGTGATATAAGACTTAAAATCGACAAACCTGTCATTAAATGGTAAAAACCCCCTTTCATAATAATAATACTACTTATATATAATATATATATATATATATATATATATATATATATATATATATATATATATATATATATATATATATATATATATATATATATATATATATATATATATATTACATACAAATATAGTTTTAAAAAAAATATAGCGTTAAACTCAGCTAGCTCCCTGTGGAACGAACCGGACTTACTAAAAACTACACTACTCTACGATTAGGTACACTGTCTATAAGTGTTGTAGCAATGTTTAGGTATATCCATTCAATAAATAAATAAATAAATAAATAGCATGTGTAAAATTGTATCGTATTTAATAGTATTTTGTAGTAAACTATAATAGTATTTCGTACTACACCTTGCACACATCAAGTATTTTTGGCGCTGCTACCGGGAAACCAAAAGCGAAACGCTATATAAAAAAAATTTAAGTGTTTAATATATTTTTGTCAAAATATAATAAGTTTTAAACATAAAAATACAAAAATATATATTAAAAAAAGAGAAATATATATCTATATTTGTAAGTGTCAAATTAAAAAATTTTTATTTTTTTTAGTTACAAAAACTAATAAGTAATTTTTGTTAAAATATAAGTTATACTTAAATTATATTTTCTAAAAATTAAAATCAGAAAAAGAAAATAAAAAATCAAAGTAAAAAAATATATATATATCAAAAACTGAAACTGCATTTTTGAACCTGCAAGCATTCTGAACCTGCATTACTCTGCAGTTGAGGAGCCTTTTAGGCACAAACAAACGGCAGTCGCGGAGCTGTCTGACAGGTCAAACCTCAGACTGCATTTATTACGAAATTAGGGTTATTTAATTAATTATTATTATTAATTAGGGTTTAATTAAATTAATAATTAGTTTTACTTTTAGTAAATTTTGTATTTTAAGTTTTAATTAGTTCTCTTAATTTATAAATTAGTACCTTTTTAATAAATAATATAAAAATAATATTTTTATAAAAATTGTATTTTTATAACTTTAAGTTTTATTTTTATATACTTTGTATATTTTAATCGTTTAATTCGTAATTTGTATATTTATCATTCGTAATTAGTACTAAACTTAGTTTTTGCCATAGTATTTTATATTTCTAGATTTTTAGGCTTTGTCGTAAAATCCCTTAAGTGCTTTTTCTTTAGATTAAGATTTAGGCGCTTTAGAATTTTGCGATGCCGTTTTAAGATTTAAGTGCCTTTTTAAGTAATTGTCGTAGTTCCTTTAGAATTTTAATACCTTTAGATGCTAAAATTTTAGTTTATAAGTTTTAGATTTATTTTCGACTTTTATTTTTCGACGTTTGTTTTTTGACTTTTTACTTTTCGACGCGCTTTTTCTTTTTCATTTCTACGCTCTAGTTTTATGACATAGATTTTTATCTTCTTCAAAATTTCGACGAAAAATTATTTTAAGCGGTTAAATTGATAGACACCAATTTTCTGGTTCGTAGTAATAGTTGGATTTGTTAGTGGCGAGTTGTGGATATCCGATTTAAAGGGTCCTGACTACCTGCTGCGTCTATTGACTATTCGAAACGTGGGCAAAATCAGAAAAGTCTATTAATTTGATAGCTTATATAATTTTTATATTTATAACTAATAGGATATTCAGTGAATGCACCGAGCAAAACGTTCACCACCTTTCATACGTTCACCACCTGTAACTCGGTCAAGACATCTAGCCAATATTGTTGCCGTTGATTTTTCTTTAGAATCATCATCTAGTCGACCAAGTACTCCAATTCAAATTTCCGATAATCCATTTTTTGAACCCGACTTCATAATTGAGAATCCGGAGGATATTCAAGGACAATTCAGAGATCTTGAACCACTAATCATTCAACCAGAGGTTGTAGAGGAAGAAACCATTAAATCAGAATCCTCTAGTGATTCAGATTCAACAAATTCAATCATGAAAAATCAGGAACCCCTAAGTATGGAAGATCGAATGAGAGCTACACGCACGGGCTAAGGTCATGCCATTACTCAACCAGACATTAATGCGCCAGATTATGAAATCAAAGGACAAATCCTGCACATGGTAACTAATCAGTGCCAATTTAGTGGTACACCAATAGAAGATCCAAACGAACATCTTCGAACCTTTAATAGGATATGTACTCTATTTAAAATCAGAGAAATTGAGAATGAACAGATCTATCTCATGTTATTTCCATGGACTTTAAAGGTATAAGCCAAAGATTGGTTAGAATCGTTACCCAAAGGAGCTATCGATACATGGGATGTTTTAGTTGAGAAATTTATTAAAAGATTCTTTCCGGCATCTAAAGCCGTGAGACTTCAAGGAGAAATTGTTACGTTCGCGCAAAAGCCAAATGAAACATTATATGAGGCGTGGAAAAGATTCGGAAAGTTGTTGGAAGGATGTCCTCAACACAGTTTAGACACTTATCAAATAGTACAAATATTCTACCAAGGTGCCGATGTTGCCACACGAAAAGACATCGACACAGTGTCGTGACCCGTCCTAATCCACCTGGACGAATACATTACATTTGGTTACATCGCGAGGTTCTGACCTCTATATGATACATTTTACAAACATTACATTCATTTTTAAAAGACAAACTTTCATCACATCGAAAGTTGACAGGCACGCATACCATTTCAGAATATATCCGATCTATAATTCGCTTAATAATAATCTTGTTGAACTCAATGACTCGAATGCAGCGTCTTTTGAAATATGCCATGAATGACTCCAAGTAATATCTCTAAAATGAGCAAATGCACTGCGGAAGATTTCCTTTATACCTGAGAATAAACATGCTTTCAAGTGTCAACCAAAAGGTTGGTGAGTTCATAGGTTTATCGTAAACAATAAAATTCATTATTTTAATAGACCACAAGATTTAAATACAGTACACCTCTCTTGTGTACAAAACAATTTTTCATAATGCTTGGCAGAGTTGGTTCGTATCCTTTTCTCCCCCGTAGGTTGCCTCGCGATTTTTAATAATCGTACACATATCTCGTGCACAAAAACTATTACACATAACCTGTGTATAAAAGTCATTCATACGAACTACAAACACCTGGTAATCGACCTTAACAAAATGCATCTAGAATATCCCCCGCATACCGGCATTCCGCACGGTCATGCAAAAAAACATACAATCAGGCCACTCTTTTAAATATGATGGTTGTGTACACCTCACAAATAGATCATATCTTTTAAAGCTGGCAGTTGTATACCTATTTCGAAGTACTAAAGCAGTTCAAATTCTCTGACTGGGGCTTGTTAGTGCCCATAGATCTATCTTTAGGATTCACGTCAATTATTAGATTACCAGACTATAAAGGGGTGATATCCAGTGTACTCGTAACTCAATCGTAGAATGTTTTTAAGTACTTGTGTCTATTTCGTAAAACAGTTATAAAAGCAGCGCATGTATTCTCAGTCCCAAAAATATATATAAAAAGGGAGTAATGAAACTCACAATACTGTATTTCGTAGTAATTATGCATATGATGGCATTGAACAAGTGCAAGGTTGGCCTCGAAT
Organism: Rutidosis leptorrhynchoides; assembly: GCF_046630445.1. Lineage (NCBI taxonomy): Eukaryota > Viridiplantae > Streptophyta > Magnoliopsida > Asterales > Asteraceae > Rutidosis > Rutidosis leptorrhynchoides. The sequence continues at coordinate 336,303,710 of NC_092337.1, read as the reverse complement.
TCACGAACCTCCATCATTCGTATATATATTAAAACATATAATCGTACTGAACAAAGTTTATTTATTATATCCTAATTTATATATTATTTATATTTTTTATTTGCGTATATATTCAAAATGATTAATATTTATATAGTTATATTAATATATCCATATTTATATATATAATTGTTTAGTGTTATATTTAAAAATCAATAGTTTGTTATATGTAAGTATTTATATAAATAATATTAATAGGTTTGATATATATATATATATAGTTATATAAAATATTAATATAATTATAATATATTTAATAAATATATTTTATACACAAAATATTCTTTTGTTTAAAAAGATAGTTATGATAATACTAACGATTTACTAATAATAATAATAATTTTACTAATAATAATACTAATAAAGATTTTGTTAATACTGATACTTATAATAATAGTAATAGAAATCTCATTAATGATGATAATCATATTACTTAATAATAATACTTATTTTGATAATAATTTTAGTAATAACAATAATAATAATTATAATTATAATTGTAACTAGGGTTATGATAATAATAACAAATGGTAACTAATACTTACATTAGTAATAATAACAGCCATAACTAATATTCGTAATACTTAATAATAATAATAATTCTGATACTTAATGATAATAATAATAATATCCTAATAATAATAATACTTATGTCAATATTACTAATACTAATAATAATAACACTAATAATATTTAATGATGTTACTTGGTAACAAAAAGAAAAACTACCTTAGAAGCTTATTTAAAAAGATTTGTCCCAAGCCGGACTCGAACCCGCGACCTCTCGATTAAACCCAACGAATCTAACCCTCCCTCTGTCCATTACATATCAGATTTATATAACCCTTCAATTCATTTAACCCAAACACAACATCATCATCACCATTGTTATACTATTTAGCCCAACTGAAAAACATGGATCTCGGCCCAATATTACACCCCATTCTACGGCCCAATTAGAAAACGAAATATGGTAGCCCACTAAGCCCACACTATCCAAATAGCTTTTTATTAAAAAAATATACTTGTAGTCGCCTGGTTTCGAACTCACGACCTCCTATAAACCATCACACTACTCAACCATTGCACTGCCTTGTATCTTTCTGTTTTATTTTAGATTTTAAATCTACCTATACTATGTTTATGTTTCCTTCTCCTTTATCAAAATTAATTGACTGTGACCCATCATCATCTAACTCAAGCATCATTATCATCTTCCTAATCATTCACACATCGTATATTCATTAACACAGGATCGTCACAATCGTTAATATCATCAAATAAATCATTTTTCACAATCACCGCATTCATCACTATAACATATATCCCACATCATCGTTTAACATCACATTCTCACGACTGTGATCATCTCCATCTGGATCATCACTATCCTAACATCATAATCGCCTTAACATCTTCTTTTATCATCGACCCCATCAACATCTTGCTCGTAGCTTCCACTGTTCATCACCTTCAACATCACGTCATCATCATTTTCTTCTCGATCACATCATAACATCATCATCATTCTCACTTCGATTAACAGCAAAAGCAGCAGCCAAGCTGTTGCACTTCGACAGAAGCAGGAATAAATAAACATCGAGCAGTAGTAGGAATGAAGAGAAAGAAATAAAAGAAGGTGGCAGTTATTGAGGTTGGTCTTGATAGAAAAACAACTCGACAGGTGGTTCTTTTGGTGGCGGTTTTAAACAGAAGAATATAAGGTGTTTGTTGGGTTGTAAGGTGTTTTGGGTTGGCGAATAGAGGCTTGGTTATGGTGGTGATTAGAGTGGCGTGGTGATGGTTCTAATTGTTGGATGTGTTGGGTGATGAAGATAACTAAATGGGTTGAGTTTTTACAACGACAAACGGGAACGGTAATGGTTGTCAATGGTGTTGTAGTGGTGGTGAGCTGAATATGGTGGTGATGAGGGTATTGTGGAGGTGGTTACAAAAGGTGACCGGTGAGTTGTAGATTTGAAGGGATAGTGGTGATGTTTGATCATATATACATCCATCATCTATATATATAAACTTATGTATATTAATAAAAATTAATAATAATAAAATAATTATAATATAATAATACTTAATCAATCATATAAATGGTACAGAAGGAATAGTTAGGCAGCCAGGGTTTTTGGAGTACTCTGCCGATGCTTTTCCACGGATTGCTAAATCGTATTCCGTTGATAAATCAGTGGCGGATAAAAGTCCTCGGAAAAATCTCATATTTTTAAATTAACTATATTTATTTATTTTGGTCATTATGGTATAAAATTCAATCATTAATTTAATAAATAAAAATTACATCAACTGTCCCTCTCATTTATGGGTAAAATATAAAAAATGTTAGAACTTAACAAATATTTCCTAAATATATTTTTAATAAGCCTAAAATTTATAGAGCTCATTTTCGTATCACCGTTTATTTTAAAATTACATAAGTTTGAATTTAACTTGCTTAATATCAATCGAAATATCAAACGAGTATTACAATCATTTATTATTTATTTTTAATATACTTTATTTATATATAGAGATATATTTTAAATAATAATTATTATAATATCCTATTTTTATTTCATTAATTTTTAATAACAACAACATATGATACTTCAAATTATATTTTGAATTATTATTTATATATACATACACACATATCTATTTACAATTAATTGTTCGTGAATCGTCGAGAGCAGTCGAAGGTCAATTGAATATATGAACATCTTTTCAAAATTTTCTAGACTCAACATTACATACTTTGCTTATCGTATCGAAATCATATAAAGATTAAGTTTAAATATAGTCATAAATTCTCGGGTCGTCACACACAGCAGCTGGTGGTTCCATTATGAAGAAAACCGCAACTGAAGCTCACAAAATTATTGATAACACTGCCTCCCACTCACATGAGTGGCATCAAGAAAAAGATATTCTTCGATCATCTAAAGCGGCTAGAACCGATTCTAGCCATGACTTTGATTCCATTTCCGCAAAGTTAAATGCTTTCGAGAGACGAATGGAAAAGATAACTAAAGATATTCACGCAATACAAATTAGTTGTGAGCAGTGTGGAGGACCACAATTGAAAAAATATTGTCTCAATATTGAACAAACAATGGAACAAAGAGAGAATATTTCATACATGAACCAAAGGCCGGGAAATAATTATCAAAATAATTATCAACCGCCAAGACCAAACTACAATCAAAATCAGAATTATAACCGAAATATTCCATACAACAACCAACAAGGTCCTAGCAATCAACAAGTATCTAATAATACTTACAACCAGCAAAGACCTATTTTTCCAAATAAACCACCACAAACCGATGATAAAAAGCCAAATTTAGAAGATATGATGTCGAAGCTAGTTGAATCTCAAACTCAATTTTTCACATCTCAGAAACAAACTAATGAACAAAATACTCAAGTATTTAGAAATCAACAAGCTTCTATTTAAAATCTGGAACAAGAAGTGAGCAACCTAGCAAGGTTAATAGGTGAAAGAAAACCGAGGAGTTTACCGAGTGATACAAATACTAACCCCCGAAATGAAACAGCTAAAGCCATTACCACAAGAAGTGGTATAACACTTAAACCACCTGAAATACCTATAATTTCTGATGACTCTATTCCTACTACACAGGGACCACAGCCTGAGTAAGAGAAGGAATCAGAACCGGTACTTGAAAAGGTTAATGAAGATAACACAGTTAAGGCAAAGCCTTATGTTAAACCATACCAACCACCGTTTCCTTACCCGAGTAAAATGAGAAAAGAAAGACTTGAAGCCGAACAATTCAAATTCTTGGATATGTTTAAACAAATAAATGTCAATCTTTCTTTCATTGATGTGATTTCAGGAATACCAAGATATGCTAAATTCCTGAAAGATCTAATAACAAATAGAAAGAAAATGGAAGAACTCTCGGCTGTTACAATGAATGCTAATTGTTCTGCAGTGCTATTGAATAAGATACCAGAAAAATTATCAGATCCAAGAAGTTTCACAATTCAATGTTTTCTGGGTAGTCTTAATTCAATAGAAGCATTGGCAGACTTAGGTGCTAGTATAAATTTAATGTCATATTCATTATACACTAAACTAGACCTTGGAGAATTGAAACCAACACGAATAAGCATACAACTAGTCAATCGATCAGTAAAATATCCTAGAGGGATAATGGAGAACATGCTAGTTAAAGTTGGTTGATATGGCCGAAACGGACGGTTTTTAATTGCGCGGTGTCGTCAGGCTGCGGCTCGCCAGGATCAGCCACTCGTGGGAGAGGGTACTGTTTTAAATTTATATTTAGCGGGGCCTAAATCTTACTACTCTTTATAAGTAAGGGAAGTATGACCTAGAGTCGTATTTTTGAGATATCAGTAATATCGAACCTATATTTTAGCCTAAGATAGTTAGGGAGTAGTGAATGTTTATTTTGGGATTTTCTAGTTTATAAGACAGGTAAAGTAAATGCGATAAAATTTGTAATTCAGATAAGGTTAAAGTAAGTGCATACTATGATTTCGTCAGTTATGTTGCCGAGATTATGGAATGCTGGCTCATGAATAGGCAGAGGCCTTGTATTCATTACACTAGTCCTAAACGCCCCTGTCATAAGACATGTCACTGGGTACTGCGTTAGGCTTGAAGATTCTGAATAGACAGCAACGTCCCTTACCCCCGACGCCCGTGCAGTCTGACTAGAGGCATACACGTTCAGATGGCTCATCCAATTGAGCGACTCGGTTGGGTGACGTATTAACATTCCAAAATGGTCTAAACTTTCTTAAGCATAATAGAATACATGGTTTACCATATCCGAGAGACGTGATGTGTTTCAATGCTTTCGTTAATGATTGGTAAAAGATAGTTAGGCCCTTAAAAAGAGTTCAACCATAAAGAACACCATAGCCAAGTAAAGTTGACTTCCATGAACACGTTCGGTTATCCTAACGGTCCAATCCTTTATATGTCTAAACAAATAGTTCCTTAATTAACTAAGAATCCCTCAAGCGAGGTGCAATGCTTGAGACCGCGTTACGGTGTAGTGTACTGGTCAACACTAACCGTGTTCCATGGCCTTACTTAGCAGAGGTACAGCTTACAACAACCACTGTGCTTTAGCGTGCACGTACGAAGTTTATATACTTGGTAACTACACTAGCATGGTCTAGGATCGACAATGTACTAAGGGTCTAGTCATATGTTTCACTACGAAAGAGTCCTCAGTCGGAATCCAAAGCTCGATAGACTTACTACAACTAGCGCGCCTCGGTCGATCTTACGTTGTATCCGATAGACTTCTCTTACCAAGGGTTAACACAGATAGTGTACTCTGAATCAGGGTTCGCGACTTCCCAATAACAGAGCCTATAACTACGTTCTATTAGTTGGAAAAGCGATTGAGTTTAAAGCATAATCAGAAAGCATTTCGACATCATACACAAACCATAATATTATTTCGGCATTATAACTGCTTACATCATAGCATACACTAAAGATAACTACTCGCTAATCATGGCAACAATATCATAAAACATTATATAAGATAAAGGATAGAAGTACCAGTAGATTAAACGAGTTATACAAAAGTGACAACTTCAAGACTCCAGACCGCTCCTAATACAATCTTCAACATTCTTCTCCGGGTACTAGGTTTCCCGTACGGAGTCGAAGGCCTTGAGAGTATGACTAATATTGTACAAGAGAGATAAAGAATTGAATTGAAGTGTGTGTTGGAATGAATGACAAAGACCCTTTAAATAGACTTGGAATTTGCCAGAATACGCCTGGCAGGCAGTATGGCAGGCCGTATGGTGGGGCATATTTGGCAGGCTGTATTGCTGGCAGACCGCATGGTGGGTCGTGTGTTAGGGCGTATTTGGTAGGCCGTATCCATACAGGCAGGCCGTATGGCAGCCCGTATGGCAGGCCGGATTTGATGCTGGTCAGCCTTGATTCCCTGGATCGTAACTTGATTTCTTGTCTTTCACCATTTTTGCTCTAGAATCTTCGTTTTAGCTCCGATTCTCTTGATTCTTTTTGCACCGCCTTCGTAATTTCTTGTTCTTCAATTCTAATCGATGAAGTGGGTATTTTTCTGACAAAGTTCGAATCTTTCCTATTTTTGGGCCTTAATACCGGGGTGAAAACGTGACTTTTTAGCCGCTATCAAATATCCCACACTTAGACTTTGCTTGTCCTCAAGCAAACTCTCATTTTTTAAGAATATTTTCGGTGTTTCTTTTCTAATAGCCTAAGCGGTTTGCTTTTATTATAAGAGCAAAAAAGATAAGGTGAGTCATCTATGTTAGGATTGAAATTATCTCTGCAAGCATGCGAGGAGGTTACATGGCATAGGCTAGCTTTCACGGGTCACTCAAATCACTCAAATATTTAGGGTTCCCTATAGATCTAAGAAATGAAGTACGCTCATAGCCAGTCATGCTGTACCCATCGTCATAGGCTTGATAAAGACTCAAATCCTTGCTGCTAATGCGAGAACGGTAGTAATCTCAGCTTAATAGGTCATTTGTCAATGATGGGAAAGGAATTTTGGAGTGGTAGTGAAGTTGTTTTTGAAGGGTGAGATAAAAGGGTAATGTAGTCTTTACACAGACTTTTATTCGGATAGATAGGAGTGCTGAAGTATTTTGAGAAGCACTTTTAAATTTTTTCTTCATTTGATAATCATTTTCGGTCGAGTTCTCTTCGGCATTTCTCTTATTTAGTTCTGCTCCTTTTTTCAGAACTTGAAAATATCATCATTTTTTTTTTTTTGGAGACTTCATCTCGAGAAACTTTTTGCCGGTAAACTTTTTCAAGACTTTTGCCATGATACTTGAGAGGTTTATAACTTCGGGTTTTCGGAAGGAATCTCATTTTCTGGATTTTTTGAGTAAATAGTAGAGGTGATGTGGATGTGGTGGTGGAGTAGAAGTAGTGGAGGTGCGGAAGGTTTATTGTTTGACAAATGGCTAGCTATTTTGAGTACAACCGAACCACGTTTCGCTGCTTGGAGATTGATAATGCTAAAAATGAACATATATTTCATAGCATTATCCCTCAAGAAAGACAAGCTTTTAGTTGCAATTGTTCTATTTACAAGTGATATTCGTTTAAATAATAAAAGGTGAAGACAAAAGACAGATTCGACGAATTGAAGATGCAAACGACCAAAAAGCTCAAAAGTACAAAATACAATCAAAGTGGTTCCAATTATTGATGAGAAACGTCTCAAAATTACAAGAGTACAAGACGCGAAACGTAAAGTACAAGATATTAAATTATACGCAAGGACGTTCTAAAATCCGGAACCGGGACCAGAGTCAACTCTCAACGCTCGACGCAACGGACTAAAAATTACAAGTCAACTATGCACATGAATATAATATAATATATAATTAATTCTTAAAATTAATATACATATTATATTATATTATAAAACCGTCGGCAAGCTAGGAGCCAAGCTTGTGTGAGCTGGAATCCACAGCTCCGCACTCGCGGAGCTTATAAAGGCAAGAACCACCGCGACTCGCGGAGGTTTGGATATTTATATGTACGAATAATCGTTCATTTAACCGGACACGGGAATGGATTAATAGTCTATGGAATTATTAAAACAGGGGTGAAATTATGTACAAGGACACTTGGCATAATTGATAACAAAGTATTAAAACCTTGTGTTACACGTAGTCGATAACCTGGTGTAATTATTAAACAAAGTATTAAAATCTCGTTACAGTTTAAGTCCCTAATTAGTTGGAATATTTGACTTCGGGTATAAGGATAATTTGACGAGGATACTCGCACTTTATATTTGTGACTGATGGACTGTTATGGACAAAAACCAGATGGACATATTAAATAATCCAGGACAAAGGACAATTAACCCATGGGCATAAAACTAAAATCAACACGCCAAACATCATGATTACGGAAGTTTAAATAAGCATAATTCCTTTATTTTTATATTTAATTGCACTTTTAATTATCGCACTTTTAATTTTTATCATTATATTTAATTGCACTTTTAATTATCGTACTTTTTAATTATCGCAATTTTATTTTATCGCACTTTTATTTATCGCAATTTCATTATCGTTATTTACTTTACGCTTTAAATTAAGTCTTTTATTTATTTAATATTTTACATTAGGTTTTAACTGCGACTAAAGTTTTTAAAATCGACAAACCGGTCATTAAACGGTAAAAACCCCCTTTTATAATAATAATATTACTTATATATATTTGTATTTTTATAAATTGAAACTAATATAGCGTTAAGCTTTGTTTAAAAGATTTCCCTGTGGAACGAACCGGACTTACTAAAAACTACACTACAGTACGATTAGGTAACTGCCTATAAGTGTTGTAGCAAGGTTTAAGTATATCCATTCTATAAATAAATAAATATCTTGTGTAAAATTGTATCGTATTTAATAGTATTTCCTAGTAAAAATATAAGCTATTTCATATACACCTCGCAAAACACCAAGTATTTTTGGCGCCGCTGCCGGGGAACTTAAACGCCGAAAGCGCAACGCTAATGATATAAAAAAAAATAATATAATTTTGTAAAAGTTTTTATTAAGTCCTTCGTATAAAAATATAAGTTTTAAAAAAAATATAAAAATATAAAAATACAAAAAGAGTTTGTTAAAAAATATAGAAAGTTAAAAAGTATTTTTATTTTTGAGTTTAAATATAAGTATTTTATTGTTTTATATAAATATTTATTTATATTTATATATATATTTTATATTTATAGAAAAATAGAAATAGAAAATTAAAAAAATATATATAAAAAAAATGAACCCTTTCTCAGCTTAAATTTGACCCTCCGCGACTCGCGGAGCATTTGAACTGGACTATACCGCACTCGCGGAGGTCCTCTGACAGGTCAAACCCGGTATCATTTAATGCGAAATTAGGGTTAATTATATTAATATTAATATTAATTAGGTTTTAATTTTAAATTATTTAGTTTAGTTTTTAATTAATTTGTATTTTTAAGTAATATTAAGTTTTATTAAATATATAAAATTAATAGTTTTATATAAAAATAATATTTTAATAAAAATTATAATTTTTACAACTTTAAGTATATTTTTATATTTTGTCTCTTTTTATTTATTTTTAGCGTAATATTTGTATTTTTCGCTCGTTTTTAGTTTTAAATCATAGTATTTGCCATAGTTATTTTTATTTCTAGATTTTTAGGCTTTGCCGTAAAATCCCTTAAGTGCTTTTTCTTTAGACTAAGATTTAGGTGCTTTAGAATTTTACGACGCTATTTTTTTTTAGTACCTTTTTAAGTTATTGCCATTTGGGATATAGTTTTACTTGTAAGCTTTAATATTTTTAGACGCAACTTTTAATTCTTAGTTTTTAGTTCCTTTTTAAGTTTCAACGCGCTACTTTCTTATTTTTATTTTTCGACGCCTTTTACCTATGTTCAATTATCACTCCAATTAGTAATCTCAATTTGCAATTTTAATTTTAAGTTAGTGATAATAATAAGGTTGGGTTAGTCGAGTGTTTTAAAGTTTTATAAGTCACTCTTTTTCTTTCTTATTTCTCCAATTTTAATACCGACGCGCTCTTTTTCTTTCTTATTTCTCGCCATTCTAGTTTTTAGGATTTAGAATTTTCTCTATTTCGTATCTAATATTTCTTTAAATTTCAAATGAAAATTTATTTTAAGCGGTTAAATTGATAGACATCAAAATTTTCTGGTTCGTAGTAATAGTTGGATTTGTACGTGGACCGGGTTATTGGAGCCAAACAGTACTCAATTATATTGAGACAAAACGAATCATGCCCCTCTGCTGCATCTTTTGGCTATTCGAAACGTGAGCAAAATCAGAAAAGTCTATTAATTGGATAACTTATATAATTTTTCTTTCTTTTTAAAAACTAATAGGATATTCAGTGAATGCACCGAGCAAAACGTTCACCACCTTTTGTACGTTCACCACCTGTAACTCGATCAAGACATCTAGCAAATATTGTCGCCGTTGATTTTTCTTTAGAATCGTCATCCAGTCGACCAAGTACTCCAATTCAAATTTTCGATAATCCATTTTTTGAACGCGACCTCACAATTGAGAATTCGGAGAATATTCAGGGACGATTCATAGATCCTGAACCACTAATCTTTCCTCCGGAACCACCAATCATTCAAACAGAGATTGTTGAGGAACCAACCATTAAATCAGAATCCTCTAGTGATTCAGATTCAACAAATTCAATCATGGAGAATCTGGAACCTCTAAGTATGGAAGACCGAATGAGAGCTAAACGCACTGGCCAAGGTCACGCAATTACTCATCCAGACATTAATGCGCCAGATTATGAAATCAAAGGACAAATTCTACATATGGTGACTAATCAATGCCAATTTAGTGGTACGCTGAAGGAAGATCCAAATGAACATCTTCGTACCTTTAATAGGATTTGCACTCTGTTTAAAATAAGAGAAGTTGAAGATGAACAGATATATCTCATGTTATTTCCCTGGACTTTAAAGGGAGAAGCCAAAGATTGGTTGGAATCGTTACCTGAAGGGGCGATTGATACATGGGATGTTTTAGTTGAAAAATTTCTTAAACAATTCTTTCTGGCATCTAAAGCCGTAAGACTTCAAGGAGAAATTGTCACGTTCACACAGAAGCCAAATGAAACTCTATATGAGGCATGGACAAGATTTGGTAAGTTATTGTGAGGATGTCCGCAACATGGTTTAGACACCTGTCAAATAGTACAAATATTCTACCAAGGATGCGACATCACTACAAGGAAAGACATCGACATAGCAGCTGGTGGTTCTATTATGAAGAAAACAGAAACTGATGCTTATAAAATTATTGATAACACTGCTTCCCACTCACATGAGTGGCACCAAGAAAAAGATATCGTTAGATCATCTAAAGCAGCTAGAGCCGATTCTAGCCATGACTTAGATTCCATTTCTGCAAAGATAGATGCTGTCGAGAGACGAATGGAAAAGATGACCAAAGATATTCACTCAATACGAATTAGTTGTGAGCAGTGTGGAGGACCACATTTGACAAAAGATTGTCCCAGTATTGAACTAACAATGGAACAAAGAGAGAATGTTTCATATCTAAACCAAAGGTCTGGAAATAATTATCAGAATAATTATCAACCGCCAAGACCGATTTACAATCAAAACCAGAATTATAATCGCAATGTTCCATACAACAACCAACAAGGTCCTAACAATCAACAAGTATCCAATAATACTTACAACCAGCAAAGACCTAATTTTCAAAACAAACCACCACAAACCGATGATAAAAAACCGAATTTAGAAGATATGATGATGAAGCTAGTTGAATCTCAAACGCAGTTTTTCACATCTTACCCGAGTAAAATGAGAAAACCTTATGTTAAACTATACCAACCACCACTTCCTTACCCGAGTAATCCAAATTCTTGGATATGTTTAAATAGATAAATGTAAATCTTCCTTTCATTGATGTGATTTCAGGAATGCCTAGATATGCTAAATTTCTGAAAGATCTAATCTCGAATAGAAAGAAAATGGAAGAACTCTCGGCTATTACTATGAATGCTAATTGTTCAGCAGTGCTGTTGAATAAGATACCAGAAAAATTATCAGAACCAGGAAGTTTCACAATTCCATGTTTTCTGGGTAGTCTTAGTTCAATAGAAGCATTGGCAGACTTAGGTGCTAGTATAAATTTAATGCCGTACTCACTATACACTAAACTAGACCTTGGAGAATTGAAACCAACACGAATAAGCATACAACTAGCCGATAGATCAGTAAAATATCCTAGAGGGATAATGGAGAACATGCTAGTTAAAGTTGGTACTTTAGTATTTCCAGTAGATTTTGTTGTTCTGGACATGGAAGAAGATTCTCAAGTTCCTCTCATACTAGGAAGACCATTCTTAAACACGGCTAAAGCAATGATAGACGTGTTCGGTAAGAAACTGACCCTAAGTATAGAGGACGAGAGTGTTACCTTTTCAGTTGATAGAGCAATGCAACAACCGCAATCTACAGATGATACATGTTACTATATTCAAACTATAGAATCACATGCAGAATTGTTAGAAGAATTTCCAGAATTACAAGGAACAGGAGAATGTTCTTTAGGAGAAGGTACTGAATCGATTGATGAAACTGAAATGTTAGCTACACTTATGGCTAATGGATATGAACCAACAACAGAAGAAATTCAAATGCTAAAAGAAGAAGACAGATATCGATATAAATCATGGATAGAAGAACCACCAAAATTAGAGTTAAAGCCACTTCCAAACCATTTGGAATACGCTTATTTACATGGTGAATCTGAATTACCTGTAATAATATCGTCTTCTCTTACTAAAAATGAAAAATCTCAACTCATTTCTGTGCTAAAAGCTCATAAACCAGCTATTGCACGGAAGATTCATGATATTAAAGGAATAAGTCCTTCGTATTGCACACATAAAATCCTTATGGAAGAAGGTCATAAAACGTATGTGCAACGCCAATGAAGACTAAATCCTAATATGCAAGATGTTGTTAAGAAAGAAATTATTAAACTGTTTGATGCAGGTTTAATTTATCCAATTTCTGATAGTCCATGGGTAAGCCCAGTTCAATGCGTGCCTAAGAAGGGTGGCATGACTGTCATTACAAATGAGAAAAATGAGCTTATTCCTACTAGGACTGTAACAGGATGGCGTGTATGTATTGATTATAGAAAATTAAATGACACCACCAGAAAAGATCACTTTTCCTTACCTTTCATTGATCAAATGTTGGAAAGATTAGCCGGAAATAGTTACTATTGTTTTCTTGATGGTTTTTCTGGATATTTTCAAATTCCAATAGCACCCGAAGACCAAGAGAAAACCACATTCACGTGCCCTTATGGTACTTTTGCTTACAAACGCATGCCATTTGGACTTTGCAATGCCCCTGCAACCTTTCAAAGGTGCATGATGGCGATTTTTCATGATATGATAGAAGAATGTATGGAAGTTTTCATGGATGACTTTTCATGATAGAAGAATGTATGGAATATTTAGAATTCACATTAATAAGTTACACTGTACATTCTTCGAATCTGATTCAACGATCATTTACTATCCTACTTACAATCATCAATAAAGGTATCCGTTAACCTCAGATTAACCATTTTCATTTAAATTTCATATTTGGAATTTTTACCTATCCGAATCCAACAAGTGGCATAACGAAGAAAACATTAGACAAAAATAAAAAGTGTTAGAAACAAACGAATTAATTAATTGGAATTGTGATAGGATTTCACGCTAACTGTTCCGGCTAACTGTTCCCAGCTAACTGATTAACATTTAATTTATCGCAATTTACATTCTCGCAATTTTATTTATCGTCATTTAATTTCTGTTATTTACTTTTACGCACTTTAAATAACGGGACACGTATGCAAGGTTTCGACTTATCATATTGACCCATCTATATATATATTTCGGAATAACCGTAGACACTCTATATGTGAAGGTGGGAGTTGGCTATACAGGGTCGGAGTTGATTCCAAAATATATATATACTTTGAGTTGTGATCGACACTGAGACCGGTACACGGGTCACGATACATATTAAATAATTCGAATATTATATATATCTAATTTATATATGAATTTATTGGACCATTGGACAATCGAACTATTGGACTGTTAACTTTGGACAATTAAAATGAATTAAAATATTGATTATAACATATGAAACTAAACAATTCTTCAAGTTTGCCACTTGATTTCATCCTAAACCTCATTTGTATCTCGACAATTACAAATCGCGTTCAAATCCTTTCATGATTCTTGAAAACACCTCGATCGGAAAGGTGAATCAACCGCACCTCATCTACGAAAGAAAAGATTTATGCACCTGAAAAACTCTCAAATCCAAATTCATAGTTTAACACATTCTGTGTTGAATCCTTTGCCATTTATTAGCAAAAACAACCCTACAATTCCTTTTCAAGAAGCTAATTTTGTCAGAGCTCCACTTCGACTTCTCAGTGAGACTACTCCTATTATAATCTCGATATTTATACGTTGTCTTTACGCTGTCGTTATCGGAGAACCTTTCACATTTCACGACATCATCAACAGATGTACCAGCAGCTCGTTGTCTCATTAGCAGAATCCGCAATCAGTATTTTGAAAATCTCGCAGAACTTCTCCAGTTATACCTATAGCGTCTATCCCTAAGAATTTCTTACTCCGAATGTGAAGTATCTGAAAAATACCCTGAACTGTGAAGTAGTTCTTGGAATGCTGATGAAGCAGCAAAAACCATAAACGACTTTAACAGTCAAAAGTTTGATGATAAAGTATAGTGTGATGATAAAGCTCAGAAAAATAGAAGGGGCAGGAATTGGAAAATGGATTGAGCAAAGTATGAAAGAGGATGTGGATAAATCACAAGAACTGAACCTATTTCAAAGAATCTAAACCATTCAGTGCCTGCTGAAACCGTTAGTAAGAACCCTAATTCTTATTCTAAACCTTTCCAAATGATATTCATCATCATCATCATCTTACCTTATATATATAAGATATCTTCATATCTTCCGTTATACATATTCTTCATATTTCTGGAGATATTTTCACAACTATTCCTATCTGGGATCATTTATCTCTTCGTAACATCTGCGTTACAGCATAAAAGAAACTGTGTTAGTTTCTAAATTCTGAAACCTTCAAATTTAAAATATGAATGTTTTGAAGTAGTGTTGGGAACTGATGCATGAATTAGTATAATATAATGAAACTTGATCAACTTCATTATATTACAGTAACTCATGTTAAGTTTTTAATGGAATGTGACGATTCACAGTACCATCATCATATGCCATGCTACACGGCTCTTACATTATATCCAATCTCCAAACATATTAGAACGTATCACCTTGATAGTTCTATTTTCCGGAATATTCTGGTAATTTGACAAATAAAAATCGTACCATAATTATTTCTTTCTAAGAGCATTAGCTATGTTTATTCTGAATTTCATACCTACGAATTTCGGACCATTGTTCGCTTGACTCGAGAACGGGAAGAAGAAACGAAGGGACAAAGCCCCAAAATAGAAATTTGAGTATAAATCACAGCAAATAGAAGAGGGTATTAACTGTGGATGACAATGATTATAGAGGACAGAAGCAGGAACATTGAAGTATAAGAGAAGATATAAAACTCAACAATCACCCAAAAATTACAAACCGTGTATATCAATACGTATTGCAACGTAAAGACACGGGAGAACTAGAAACATTATAATTCCAAGGAAATCATAGAAATGAATAGATTCTTCTGGCAGCAGAAGAAAGAGAAGAATGAAAGATATGAAAGTTAGAAGTATAATCAGAATCAAAATGGGATGGAGCATATTGGTAAATGTTTTAAAATAGAAACTAAGGAAAAAGCGTAGAAGATGTAGGATATGGAAATAAGGAAACGAAAGGGGGGGGGTGAACTTATAGAGAAATATCCGACAAAGAAATCAGAACAGATTTGCCGCATTAAATCAAAGAAGATACTAATCGCCGAAGAACCAAATCTTATTACGTAGGATTTCCTTTAAATCTCATAAATTCCGGAAAATAAATCCTAATCACGTCATCGGTTAAAACAATTCCATGATTACTGATTTCACTCCTTTGTGATAACTTCACTCGCGCACTTCACATGATCGAATCGTTTTATCTATATATCTCAATAATGATAAAACTCTATTATTATCTCATATTCGTCATGAAAACATTCCCATTGTTATCTATGACAACCTCTACCAAATTTCGGGGACGAAATTTTTTTAACGGGTGGGTACTGTAACGACCCGGAAATTTCCGACCAAATTTAAACTCTAATCTCTATATGTTTCCGACCTGATAAGCAAAAGACCTGTAATATTGAGTCTAGAAAGTTTGAAATCTATATTTGGATGATTAGTTACCCTTTTTGACCAAGCCTGATGATTCACGAACCTTTAAATTATAACTAGAAATGCATTAAATGTTACATGATTAATAACTTATAATATTATTATATTAAAAGGAATACTTTATTAATATAAATATTTATTTTTATTATTAATATTGATTTTCGTATTATTAATTTACTATATATAATTAATAAATATGAGATTTGATTGACATAATTTGTGATATCAATATTATAAGTAGTACACTCATTATTATTATTAGTATTGATGTCTGTATTATTAATAATAATGTAATAAATAGCATATAGATATAAAATTTAAATATGTATCTTGTTATTACTAGTAATCTTATTTTTTTTAGAACCATTATTATTATTATTATTATAAAAACAATACGATACATTTATGATTAATTTTAATATATAATATATAGATAATAAATCTAATATGTGCAGTTTGATATATTATTATTATTACGATATAATTATAATTATCAGTATCATTATTATTACTTATTATTAATATTATTATTATTATTATTATTATTAATATTATTATGTTATAAATATTTTATTATTATTAATAAAATTAATAAGTATTATTATTGTTAATATATTATTTATTATTAATATCATTAATTAAACTAAATTATATTTAAACAAGGAAATAAATACGCCTTGTATTCCTTATCTGTCTATATCAGTCTGTTTTTTTTTCTTTTGTCTATAAGACCCGTGAACCCCCATTTATCTTTTTCATTACCATAAATCACGAGCAGATACTTTAGATTACAACCCTAATTAATCATTTACACTCTTGAACATCTGCTGGTACTCGTGTATTCAAACAGAAGGAAAGGGAAGAACTGAAATAGAAAAAGAAGCCGACCCTGTTCATGATTTAATTATCAAAAACCTGAATTCGTTTTAAATTTCCAAAATTTATAAATGCAGTTTTATTAGTAATGATGGAATCAAACTATCTGCAAAGTTCAAATTCTTAATTCGTAAAACCAAGTATGAATTTCGAGGTTAAAGTTTTAAGTTTAAAAGTCGAACATCTTGTTCTTCATGAAATTCGAGTTACCTGATACGATTCAAGTTCAATTACTGATTTTCGAAGGTTATATGAAGGATTTGCTACATAATTTATGTAGTAATCATAGTCTAAAAACGTCCTAATTTTAAAAATCGATTTTGTGTTCATCTTCTTCAAAACTGTGTCGGAAATTCTTTTCTCTTCTTTTTCTGTTAATCTATATAAAACATAGCCGTTCGTTTCTGTTTATATTAAGAATACAAAAACAAATCCAATCTGTATTGCTATGGTTAATCTGATCTGGGTCTATTTGATTGTGGAAGAAGAAGCAAGAAATAACATTAATTAATATTGGATAAATAAATTTTGTGGGGTTTTAAAATCAGAGAAACAGAATTGGATCAATTGGTTTAGGAGTGTTGGTTTGATCGAAAGGTCCCGGGTTCGAAACCGGGCTGGGACATGTTTTTTTAGAAAAGCTTATCTATTGAGGTAGTGATCCATTTATTCATTTTTATTATTATTATTATTACTATTACTAGTATTTATATTTATATTATTATTGTTGTTATTATTATAATTCTAATCATAATATAAAAGATATATATAAAAGATAGAATATTAAGATTAAATTTAAGTATGATCAAATTTAATTATTATTATTATTATTATTATTATTATTATTATTATTATTATTATTATTATTATTATTATTATTATTATTATTATTATCATTATTATTATTATTATTATTAACAAAACTACTATTTTCAATATCATTATTACTAAACGTAACAGTTTTATTAAAAACTACTATTATTATTAGTAAATCAACACTTTCAAAACTATCATTTTAACAAATAAATATTTTGTACATCAAATATATTTATTATATAAGTATACTAATATTATATAAAATTATGTTTAATTAATATAATAATACAACGTTAATTGATTTATATATCAAATAAGTATTATAACATATTATAAGTATTAATGAAATATACATAAGAATATTAATCTTAATATATAACATAATAAATAAATTCGTTCGATTACGATTATGTGTATTAATAAAGATACAAATGATATAGGTTCGTGAATCCAAGGCCAACCCTACACTTATTCAATGATGTTATATGTATTTTTACTACAAAATACATTAGGTGAGTATATAGTCCCTTTTAAACTCTAAATATTTTTGGGCTGAGAATACATGCGCTACTTTTATAAATGATTTACGATATGGACACAAGTGATCAAAAATAAACTTTACGTTGAGTTGTACCATGGCATATCTCTTTATACTTGGTAGCTAATATTTGCGTGAGGAGCGTAAACGCGAATCCTGTTGATAGATCTATCGGGCCTGACAACCCCAACCGGGCTGGATGACCAGTTTTAAACGGTTGCACAGTACTTCGTTTCGTTACTACACTTGGTACGGTGTAGGGTTTATTTAAGAATATGCTGCTGTGATTTAAATGTTAAGTATGGTTACCAAGTGCTCAACGTCTTTTCTATACACGAGGAGTGTATTATGTATAAACTTTAAATCTTGTGGTCCATTGTTATAACGCTGCTAGCATCAAACCTATATATCTCACCAACTTTATGTTGACATTTTAAAGCATGTTATTCTCAGGTACGAATTAAGTCTTCCGCTGTGCGTTTGCTCATGTTTAAGATATTACTTGGAGTCGATCATCGCAATGGGATCAACTGTTGATGACTTCGTTCGGATGGATTAGGACGGGTTGTTAAAGTTGGTATCAGAGCGTTGGTCTTAGCGAACCAGGCCTTACATTAGTGTGTCTAACTGGTAGTTGTTAGGATACATTAGTGAGTCTGGACTTTGACTGTGTCTACCTGTCAAAAAAAATTTGCTTATCATTTTTAGTCGGAAACCATCTGCTTATCATCCTTAGGGAATTGCCTGTTTATCATTCTTAAGTCTAGACCCGCTCTACTGCATTTAGTGCATCGATATGTATAGACAAAAAAAAAAATTCATATCTTAGCGCATCTGTAGACTTGCTTGTCATATGCCGTAAGATCCTCTGTAGGCTATGAAATCTTTAGTATTATAGATATTCTATGAAGTTAGAATATCATCATATATTCGAAAATCATTTCACATCGAAGATCCTTCTCATTCTCCAAATTGCCCTCTTGGCAATGAACCAGAATCACTTACCGACGAACTTGTTCGAGAAACCATTTTCTCCCTTATCTCTAGAGTATCTCATCACGATTACATACTATCCCATATTACGAATCCTATTTATTCGCTCGCTTCAACCGTCAATCATCCCGTAGTACTAGAAGAAGTTAACGAACTACGCGCTCGTGTGACGACTTTGGAGAACCTGGTACGAAGGTTACGAACAGTACCACCATCATCGACGTCGACAGTACCCTTATCATCCCTAAACCATAACCGCGCCGTAACTCTCAACATCACAATCTGTACCTCGAATATCAACATCACACGCCTCAATATTACCATCTGTATTTAGAGTATGATCTTCGTTCTACATATCGTTCTACATCGATTAATCTCGTTCTACGTATTGTTCTACCTCATTTACCTTCGTTCAACATGGCAATTATGTAATCTCTAATGTTTTAGAGATCATGTAATCAAGTGCCAACAATAAATCAAATGAGTATAATATTCTATTGACTCATTAAATTCATAATTACATCTAAAGAAAATATATATGCAAGTATATTTTCATAAAGATTGTAATTAAAACTTCTTTCGTACAAACTGATAATGATGAAAATATTTTAACGGGTGGGTAGTACCCGAGGAATATTTAGAATTCACATTAATAAGTTACACTGTACATTCTTCGAATCTGATTCAACGATCATTTACTATCCTACTTACAATCATCAATAAAGGTATCCGTTAACCTCAGATTAACCATTTTCATTTAAATTTCATATTTGGAATTTTTACCTATCCGAATCCAACAAGTGGCATAACGAAGAAAACATTAGACAAAAATAAAAAGTGTTAGAAACAAACGAATTAATTAATTGGAATTGTGATAGGATTTCACGCTAACTGTTCCGGCTAACTGTTCCCAGCTAACTGATTAACATTTAATTTATCGCAATTTACATTCTCGCAATTTTATTTATCGTCATTTAATTTCTGTTATTTACTTTTACGCACTTTAAATAACGGGACACGTATGCAAGGTTTCGACTTATCATATTGACCCATCTATATATATATTTCGGAACAACCGTAGACACTCTATATGTGAAGGTGGGAGTTGGCTATACAGGGTCGGAGTTGATTCCAAAATATATATATACTTTGAGTTGTGATCGACACTGAGACCGGTACACGGGTCACGATACATATTAAATAATTCGAATATTATATATATCTAATTTATATATGAATTTATTGGACCATTGGACAATCGAACTATTGGACTGTTAACTTTGGACAATTAAAATGAATTAAAATGTTGATTATAACATATGAAACTAAACAATTCTTCAAGTTTGCCACTTGATTTCATCCTAAACCTCATTTGTATCTCGACAATTACAAATCGCGTTCAAATCCTTTCATGATTCTTGAAAACACCTCGATCGGAAAGGTGAATCAACCGCACCTCATCTACGAAAGAAAAGATTTATGCACCTGAAAAACTCTCAAATCCAAATTCATAGTTTAACACATTCTGTGTTGAATCCTTTGCCATTTATTAGCAAAAACAACCCTACAATTCCTTTTCAAGAAGCTAATTTTGTCAGAGCTCCACTTCGACTTCTCAGTGAGACTACTCCTATTATAATCTCGATATTTATACGTTGTCTTTACGCTGTCGTTATCGGAGAACCTTTCACATTTCACGACATCATCAACAGATGTACCAGCAGCTCGTTGTCTCATTAGCAGAATCCGCAATCAGTATTTTGAAAATCTCGCAGAACTTCTCCAGTTATACCTATAGCGTCTATCCCTAAGAATTTCTTACTCCGAATGTGAAGTATCTGAAAAATACCCTGAACTGTGAAGTAGTTCTTGGAATGCTGATGAAGCAGCAAAAACCATAAACGACTTTAACAGTCAAAAGTTTGATGATAAAGTATAGTGTGATGATAAAGCTCAGAAAAATAGAAGGGGCTGGAATTGGAAAATGGATTGAGCAAAGTATGAAAGAGGATGTGGATAAATCACAAGAACTGAACCTATTTCAAAGAATCTAAACGATTCAGTGCCTGCTGAAACCGTTAGTAAGAACCCTAATTCTTATTCTAAACCTTTCCAAATGATATTCATCATCATCATCATCTTACCTTATATATATAAGATATCTTCATATCTTTCGTTATACATATTCTTCATATTTCTGGAGATATTTTCACAACTATTCCTATCTGGGATCGTTTATCTCTTCGTAACATCTGCGTTACAGCATAAAAGAAACTGTGTTAGTTTCTAAATTCTGAAACCTTCAAATTTAAAATATGAATGTTTTGAAGTAGTGTTGGGAACTGATGCATGAATTAGTATAATATAATGAAACTTGATCAACTTCATTATATTACAGTAACTCATGTTAAGTTTTTAATGGAATGTGACGATTCACAGTACCATCATCATATGCCATGCTACACGGCTCTTACATTATATCCAATCTCCAAACATATTAGAACGTATCACCTTGATAGTTCTATTTTCCGGAATATTCTGGTAATTTGACAAATAAAAATCGTACCATAATTATTTCTTTCTAAGAGCATTAGCTATGTTTATTCTGAATTTCATACCTACGAATTTCGGACCATTGTTCGCTTGACTCGAGAACGGGAAGAAGAAACGAAGGGACAAAGCCCCAAAATAGAAATTTGAGTATAAATCACAGCAAATAGAAGAGGGTATTAACTGTGGATGACAATGATTATAGAGGACAGAAGCAGGAACATTGAAGTATAAGAGAAGATATAAAACTCAACAATCACCCAAAAATTACAAACCGTGTATATCAATACGTATTGCAACGTAAAGACACGGGAGAACTAGAAACATTATAATTCCAAGGAAATCATAGAAATGAATAGATTCTTCTGGCAGCAGAAGAAAGAGAAGAATGAAAGATATGAAAGTTAGAAGTATAATCAGAATCAAAATGGGATGGAGCATATTGGTAAATGTTTTAAAATAGAAACTAAGGAAAAAGCGTAGAAGATGTAGGATATGGAAATAAGGAAACGAAAGGGGGGGGGGTGAACTTATAGAGAAATATCCGACAAAGAAATCAGAACAGATTTGCCGCATTAAATCAAAGAAGATACTAATCGCCGAAGAACCAAATCTTATTACGTAGGATTTCCTTTAAATCTCATAAATTCCGGAAAATAAATCCTAATCACGTCATCGGTTAAAACAATTCCATGATTACTGATTTCACTCCTTTGTGATAACTTCACTCGCGCACTTCACATGATCGAATCGTTTTATCTATATATCTCAATAATGATAAAACTCTATTATTATCTCCTATTCGTCATGAAAACATTCCCATTGTTATCTATGACAACCTCTACCAAATTTCGGGGACGAAATTTTTTTAACGGGTGGGTACTGTAACGACCCGGAAATTTCCGACCAAATTTAAACTCTAATCTCTATATGTTTCTGACCTGATAAGCAAAAGACCTGTAATATTGAGTCTAGAAAGTTTGAAATCTATATTTGGATGATTAGTTACCCTTTTTGACCAAGCCTGATGATTCACGAACCTTTAAATTATAACTAGAAATGCATTAAATGTTACATGATTAATAACTTATAATATTATTATATTAAAAGGAATACTTTATTAATATAAATATTTATTTTTATTATTAATATTGATTTTCGTATTATTAATTTACTATATATAATTAATAAATATGAGATTTGATTGACATAATTTGTGATATCAATATTATAAGTAGTACACTCATTATTATTATTAGTATTGATGTCTGTATTATTAATAATAATGTAATAAATAGCATATAGATATAAAATTTAAATATGTATCTTGTTATTACTAGTAATCTTATTTTTTTTTAGAACCATTATTATTATTATTATTATTATTATAAAAACAATACGATACATTTATGATTAATTTTAATATATAATATATAGATAATAAATCTAATATGTGCAGTTTGATATATTATTATTATTACGATATAATTATAATTATCAGTATCATTATTATTACTTATTATTAATAATATTATTATTATTATTATTATTAATATTATTATGTTATAAATATTTTATTATTATTAATAAAATTAATAAGTATTATTATTGTTAATATATTATTTATTATTAATATCATTAATTAAACTAAATTATATTTAAACAAGGAAATAAATACGCCTTGTATTCCTTATCTGTCTATATCAGTCTGTTTTTTTTTCTTTTGTCTATAAGACCCGTGAACCCCCATTTATCTTTTTCATTACCATAAATCACGAGCAGATACTTTAGATTACAACCCTAATTAATCATTTACACTCTTGAACATCTGCTGGTACTCGTGTATTCAAACAGAAGGAAAGGGAAGAACTGAAACAGAAAAAGAAGCCGACCCTGTTCATGATTTAATTATCAAAAACCTGAATTCGTTTTAAATTTCCAAAATTTATAAATGCAGTTTTATTAGTAATGATGGAATCAAACTATCTGCAAAGTTCAAATTCTTAATTCGTAAAACCAAGTATGAATTTCGAGGTTAAAGTTTTAAGTTTAAAAGTCGAACATCTTGTTCTTCATGAAATTCGAGTTACCTGATACGATTCAAGTTCAATTACTGATTTTCGAAGGTTATATGAAGGATTTGCTACATAATTTATGTAGTAATCATAGTCTAAAAACGTCCTAATTTTAAAAATCGATTTTGTGTTCATCTTCTTCAAAACTGTGTCGGAAATTCTTTTCTCTTCTTTTTCTGTTAATCTATATAAAACATAGCCGTTCGTTTCTGTTTATATTAAGAATACAAAAACAAATCCAATCTGTATTGCTATGGTTAATCTGATCTGGGTCTATTTGATTGTGGAAGAAGAAGCAAGAAATAACATTAATTAATATTGGATAAATAAATTTTGTGGGGTTTTAAAATCAGAGAAACAGAATTGGATCAATTGGTTTAGGAGTGTTGGTTTGATCGAAAGGTCCCGGGTTCGAAACCGGGCTGGGACATGTTTTTTTAGAAAAGCTTATCTATTGAGGTAGTGATCCATTTATTCATTTTTATTATTATTATTATTACTATTACTAGTATTTATATTTATATTATTATTGTTGTTATTATTATAATTCTAATCATAATATAAAAGATATATATAAAAGATAGAATATTAAGATTAAATTTAAGTATGATCAAATTTAATTATTATTATTATTATTATTATTATTATTATTATTATTATTATTATTATTATTATTATTATTATTATTATTATTATTATCATTATTATTATTATTATTAACAAAACTACTATTTTCAATATCATTATTACTAAACTTAACAGTTTTATTAAAAACTACTATTATTATTAGTAAATCAACACTTTCAAAACTATCATTTTAACAAATAAATATTTTGTACATCAAATATATTTATTATATAAGTATACTAATATTATATAAAATTATGTTTAATTAATATAATAATACAACGTTAATTGATTTATATATCAAATAAGTATTATAACATATTATAAGTATTAATGAAATATACATAAGAATATTAATCTTAATATATAACATAATAAATAAATTCGTTCGATTACGATTATGTGTATTAATAAAGATACAAATGATATAGGTTCGTGAATCCAAGGCCAACCCTACACTTATTCAATGATGTTATATGTATTTTTACTACAAAATACATTAGGTGAGTATATAGTCCCTTTTAAACTCTAAATATTTTTGGGCTGAGAATACATGCGCTACTTTTATAAATGATTTACGATATGGACACAAGTGATCAAAAATAAACTTTACGTTGAGTTGTACCATGGCATATCTCTTTATACTTGGTAGCTAATATTTACGTGAGGAGCGTAAACGCGAATCCTGTTGATAGATCTATCGGGCCTGACAACCCCAACCGGGCTGGACGACCAGTTTTAAACGGTTGCACAGTACTTCGTTTCGTTACTACACTTGGTACGGTGTAGGGTTTATTTAAGAATATGCTGCTGTGATTTAAATGTTAAGTATGGTTACCAAGTGCTCAACGTCTTTTCTATACACGAGGAGTGTATTATGTATAAACTTTAAATCTTGTGGTCCATTGTTATAACGCTGCTAGCATCAAACCTATATATCTCACCAACTTTATGTTGACATTTTAAAGCATGTTATTCTCAGGTACGAATTAAGTCTTCCGCTGTGCGTTTGCTCATGTTTAAGATATTACTTGGAGTCGATCATCGCAATGGGATCAACTGTTGATGACTTCGTTCGGATGGATTAGGACGGGTTGTTAAAGTTGGTATCAGAGCGTTGGTCTTAGCGAACCAGGCCTTACATTAGTGTGTCTAACTGGTAGTTGTTAGGATACATTAGTGAGTCTGGACTTTGACTGTGTCTACCTGTCAAAAAAAATTTGCTTATCATTTTTAGTCGGAAACCATCTGCTTATCATCCTTAGGGAATTGCCTGTTTATCATTCTTAAGTCTAGACCCGCTCTACTGCATTTAGTGCATCGATATGTATAGACAAAAAAAAAAAATTCATATCTTAGCGCATCTGTAGACTTGCTTGTCATATGCCGTAAGATCCTCTGTAGGCTATGAAATCTTTAGTATTATAGATATTCTATGAAGTTAGAATATCATCATATATTCGAAAATCATTTCACATCGAAGATCCTTCTCATTCTCCAAATTGCCCTCTTGGCAATGAACCAGAATCACTTACCGACGAACTTGTTCGAGAAACCATTTTCTCCCTTATCTCTAGAGTATCTCATCACGATTACATACTATCCCATATTACGAATCCTATTCATTCGCTCGCTTCAACCGTCAATCATCCCGTAGTACTAGAAGAAGTTAACGAACTACGCGCTCGTGTGACGACTTTGGAGAACCTGGTACGAAGGTTACGAACAGTACCACCATCATCGACGTCGACAGTACCCTTATCATCCCTAAACCATAACCGCGCCGTAACTCTCAACATCACAATCTGTACCTCGAATATCAACATCACACGCCTCAATATTACCATCTGTATTTAGAGTATGATCTTCGTTCTACATATCGTTCTACATCGATTAATCTCGTTCTACGTATTGTTCTACCTCATTTACCTTCGTTCAACATGGCAATTATGTAATCTCTAATGTTTTAGAGATCATGTAATCAAGTGCCAACAATAAATCAAATGAGTATAATATTCTATTGACTCATTAAATTCATAATTACATCTAAAGAAAATATATATGCAAGTATATTTTCATAAAGATTGTAATTAAAACTTCTTTCGTACAAACTGATAATGATGAAAATATTTTAACGGGTGGGTAGTACCCGAGGAATATTTAGAATTCACATTAATAAGTTACACTGTACATTCTTCGAATCTGATTCAACGATCATTTACTATCCTACTTACAATCATCAATAAAGGTATCCGTTAACCTCAGATTAACCATTTTCATTTAAATTTCATATTTGGAATTTTTACCTATCCGAATCCAACAAGTGGCATAACGAAGAAAACATTAGACAAAAATAAAAAGTGTTAGAAACAAACGAATTAATTAATTGGAATTGTGATAGGATTTCACGCTAACTGTTCCGGCTAACTGTTCCCAGCTAACTGATTAACATTTAATTTATCGCAATTTACATTCTCGCAATTTTATTTATCGTCATTTAATTTATGTTATTTACTTTTACGCACTTTAAATAACGGGACACGTATGCAAGGTTTCGACTTATCATATTGACCCATCTATATATATATTTCGGAACAACCGTAGACACTCTATATGTGAAGGTGGGAGTTGGCTATACAGGGTCGGAGTTGATTCCAAAATATATATATACTTTGAGTTGTGATCGACACTGAGACCGGTACACGGGTCACGATACATATTAAATAATTCGAATATTATATATATCTAATTTATATATGAATTTATTGGACCATTGGACAATCGAACTATTGGACTGTTAACTTTGGACAATTAAAATGAATTAAAATGTTGATTATAACATATGAAACTAAACAATTCTTCAAGTTTGCCACTTGATTTCATCCTAAACCTCATTTGTATCTCGACAATTACAAATCGCGTTCAAATCCTTTCATGATTCTTGAAAACACCTCGATCGGAAAGGTGAATCAACCGCACCTCATCTACGAAAGAAAAGATTTATGCACC
The DNA here is from genome assembly GCF_046630445.1 of Rutidosis leptorrhynchoides. NCBI lineage: Eukaryota > Viridiplantae > Streptophyta > Magnoliopsida > Asterales > Asteraceae > Rutidosis > Rutidosis leptorrhynchoides. Next base: position 336,276,195 of record NC_092337.1, on the reverse strand, counting down.
TGAAAAACTCTCAAATCCAAATTCATAGTTTAACACATTCTGTGTTGAATCCTTTGCCATTTATTAGCAAAAACAACCCTACAATTCCTTTTCAAGAAGCTAATTTTGTCAGAGCTCCACTTCGACTTCTCAGTGAGACTACTCCTATTATAATCTCGATATTTATACGTTGTCTTTACGCTGTCGTTATCGGAGAACCTTTCACATTTCACGACATCATCAACAGATGTACCAGCAGCTCGTTGTCTCATTAGCAGAATCCGCAATCAGTATTTTGAAAATCTCGCAGAACTTCTCCAGTTATACCTATAGCGTCTATCCCTAAGAATTTCTTACTCCGAATGTGAAGTATCTGAAAAATACCCTGAACTGTGAAGTAGTTCTTGGAATGCTGATGAAGCAGTAAAAACCATAAACGACTTTAACAGTCAAAAGTTTGATGATAAAGTATAGTGTGATGATAAAGCTCAGAAAAATAGAAGGGGCTGGAATTGGAAAATGGATTGAGCAAAGTATGAAAGAGGATGTGGATAAATCACAAGAACTGAACCTATTTCAAAGAATCTAAACGATTCAGTGCCTGCTGAAACCGTTAGTAAGAACCCTAATTCTTATTCTAAACCTTTCCAAATGATATTCATCATCATCATCATCTTACCTTATATATATAAGATATCTTCATATCTTCCGTTATACATATTCTTCATATTTCTGGAGATATTTTCACAACTATTCCTATCTGGGATCGTTTATCTCTTCGTAACATCTGCGTTACAGCATAAAAGAAACTGTGTTAGTTTCTAAATTCTGAAACCTTCAAATTTAAAATATGAATGTTTTGAAGTAGTGTTGGGAACTGATGCATGAATTAGTATAATATAATGAAACTTGATCAACTTCATTATATTACAGTAACTCATGTTAAGTTTTTAATGGAATGTGACGATTCACAGTACCATCATCATATGCCATGCTACACGGCTCTTACATTATATCCAATCTCCAAACATATTAGAACGTATCACCTTGATAGTTCTATTTTCCGGAATATTCTGGTAATTTGACAAATAAAAATCGTACCATAATTATTTCTTTCTAAGAGCATTAGCTATGTTTATTCTGAATTTCATACCTACGAATTTCGGACCATTGTTCGCTTGACTCGAGAACGGGAAGAAGAAACGAAGGGACAAAGCCCCAAAATAGAAATTTGAGTATAAATCACAGCAAATAGAAGAGGGTATTAACTGTGGATGACAATGATTATAGAGGACAGAAGCAGGAACATTGAAGTATAAGAGAAGATATAAAACTCAACAATCACCCAAAAATTACAAACCGTGTATATCAATACGTATTGCAACGTAAAGACACGGGAGAACTAGAAACATTATAATTCCAAGGAAATCATAGAAATGAATAGATTCTTCTGGCAGCAGAAGAAAGAGAAGAATGAAAGATATGAAAGTTAGAAGTATAATCAGAATCAAAATGGGATGGAGCATATTGGTAAATGTTTTAAAATAGAAACTAAGGAAAAAGCGTAGAAGATGTAGGATATGGAAATAAGGAAACGAAAGGGGGGGGGGGTGAACTTATAGAGAAATATCCGACAAAGAAATCAGAACAGATTTGCCGCATTAAATCAAAGAAGATACTAATCGCCGAAGAACCAAATCTTATTACGTAGGATTTCCTTTAAATCTCATAAATTCCGGAAAATAAATCCTAATCACGTCATCGGTTAAAACAATTCCATGATTACTGATTTCACTCCTTTGTGATAACTTCACTCGCGCAGTTCACATGATCGAATCGTTTTATCTATATATCTCAATAATGATAAAACTCTATTATTATCTCATATTCGTCATGAAAACATTCCCATTGTTATCTATGACAACCTCTACCAAATTTCGGGGACGAAATTTTTTTAACGGGTGGGTACTGTAACGACCCGGAAATTTCCGACCAAATTTAAACTCTAATCTCTATATGTTTCCGACCTGATAAGCAAAAGACCTGTAATATTGAGTCTAGAAAGTTTGAAATCTATATTTGGATGATTAGTTACCCTTTTTGACCAAGCCTGATGATTCACGAACCTTTAAATTATAACTAGAAATGCATTAAATGTTACATGATTAATAACTTATAATATTATTATATTAAAAGGAATACTTTATTAATATAAATATTTATTTTTATTATTAATATTGATTTTCGTATTATTAATTTACTATATATAATTAATAAATATGAGATTTGATTGACATAATTTGTGATATCAATATTATAAGTAGTACACTCATTATTATTATTAGTATTGATGTCTGTATTATTAATAATAATGTAATAAATAGCATATAGATATAAAATTTAAATATGTATCTTGTTATTACTAGTAATCTTATTTTTTTTTAGAACCATTATTATTATTATTATTATTATTATAAAAACAATACGATACATTTATGATTAATTTTAATATATAATATATAGATAATAAATCTAATATGTGCAGTTTGATATATTATTATTATTACGATATAATTATAATTATCAGTATCATTATTATTACTTATTATTAATAATATTATTATTATTATTATTAATATTATTATGTTATAAATATTTTATTATTATTAATAAAATTAATAAGTATTATTATTGTTAATATATTATTTATTATTAATATCATTAATTAAACTAAATTATATTTAAACAAGGAAATAAATACGCCTTGTATTCCTTATCTGTCTATATCAGTCTGTTTTTTTTTCTTTTGTCTATAAGACCCGTGAACCCCCATTTATCTTTTTCATTACCATAAATCACGAGCAGATACTTTAGATTACAACCCTAATTAATCATTTACACTCTTGAACATCTGCTGGTACTCGTGTATTCAAACAGAAGGAAAGGGAAGAACTGAAACAGAAAAAGAAGCCGACCCTGTTCATGATTTAATTATCAAAAACCTGAATTCGTTTTAAATTTCCAAAATTTATAAATGCAGTTTTATTAGTAATGATGGAATCAAACTATCTGCAAAGTTCAAATTCTTAATTCGTAAAACCAAGTATGAATTTCGAGGTTAAAGTTTTAAGTTTAAAAGTCGAACATCTTGTTCTTCATGAAATTCGAGTTACCTGATACGATTCAAGTTCAATTACTGATTTTCGAAGGTTATATGAAGGATTTGCTACATAATTTATGTAGTAATCATAGTCTAAAAACGTCCTAATTTTAAAAATCGATTTTGTGTTCATCTTCTTCAAAACTGTGTCGGAAATTCTTTTCTCTTCTTTTTCTGTTAATCTATATAAAACATAGCCGTTCGTTTCTGTTTATATTAAGAATACAAAAACAAATCCAATCTGTATTGCTATGGTTAATCTGATCTGGGTCTATTTGATTGTGGAAGAAGAAGCAAGAAATAACATTAATTAATATTGGATAAATAAATTTTGTGGGGTTTTAAAATCAGAGAAACAGAATTGGATCAATTGGTTTAGGAGTGTTGGTTTGATCGAAAGGTCCCGGGTTCGAAACCGGGCTGTGACATGTTTTTTTAGAAAAGCTTATCTATTGAGGTAGTGATCCATTTATTCATTTTTATTATTATTATTATTACTATTACTAGTATTTATATTTATATTATTATTGTTGTTATTATTATAATTCTAATCATAATATAAAAGATATATATAAAAGATAGAATATTAAGATTAAATTTAAGTATGATCAAATTTAATTATTATTATTATTATTATTATTATTATTATTATTATTATTATTATTATTATTATTATTATTATTATTATTATTATTATTATCATTATTATTATTATTATTAACAAAACTACTATTTTCAATATCATTATTACTAAACTTAACAGTTTTATTAAAAACTACTATTATTATTAGTAAATCAACACTTTCAAAACTATCATTTTAACAAATAAATATTTTGTACATCAAATATATTTATTATATAAGTATACTAATATTATATAAAATTATGTTTAATTAATATAATAATACAACGTTAATTGATTTATATATCAAATAAGTATTATAACATATTATAAGTATTAATGAAATATACATAAGAATATTAATCTTAATATATAACATAATAAATAAATTCGTTCGATTACGATTATGTGTATTAATAAAGATACAAATGATATAGGTTCGTGAATCCAAGGCCAACCCTACACTTATTCAATGATGTTATATGTATTTTTACTACAAAATACATTAGGTGAGTATATAGTCCCTTTTAAACTCTAAATATTTTTGGGCTGAGAATACATGCGCTACTTTTATAAATGATTTACGATATGGACACAAGTGATCAAAAATAAACTTTACGTTGAGTTGTACCATGGCATATCTCTTTATACTTGGTAGCTAATATTTACGTGAGGAGCGTAAACGCGAATCCTGTTGATAGATCTATCGGGCCTGACAACCCCAACCGGGCTGGACGACCAGTTTTAAACGGTTGCACAGTACTTCGTTTCGTTACTACACTTGGTACGGTGTAGGGTTTATTTAAGAATATGCTGCTGTGATTTAAATGTTAAGTATGGTTACCAAGTGCTCAACGTCTTTTCTATACACGAGGAGTGTATTATGTATAAACTTTAAATCTTGTGGTCCATTGTTATAACGCTGCTAGCATCAAACCTATATATCTCACCAACTTTATGTTGACATTTTAAAGCATGTTATTCTCAGGTACGAATTAAGTCTTCCGCTGTGCGTTTGCTCATGTTTAAGATATTACTTGGAGTCGATCATCGCAATGGGATCAACTGTTGATGACTTCGTTCGGATGGATTAGGACGGGTTGTTAAACATAAACTCCTAGAAAAGGATGCTCTATTCATCTTTTCAGATGAATGTATCAAATCTTTTAATATTCTTAAAGAAAAACTCACTAATGCGCCGATTATGATAACTCCAAATTGGAATCTACCATTTGAACTAATGTGTGATGCAGGTGATTTTGCAATGGGAGCCGTTTTAGGACAAAGGATTGAAAAACGATTTCAACCTATATATTATGCTAGTAAGACGTTACAAGGAGCACAAACAAATTACACAACTACTGAAAAAGAACTCCTTGCTATTGTCTTTGCTTTTGACAAATTTCGTTCATATCACGTTCTAGCTAAAACGGTGGTCTATACCGACCATTCTGCTCTTAGATACCTATTTTCGAAACAAGATGCTAAACCACGATTAATCCGTTGGATCTTACTCTTACAAGAGTTCGATATTGAAATCCGAGATAAAAAGGGAGCAGAAAATCTCGCCGCTGATCATCTTTCTCGTCTTGAAAATTCCGAATTAGAAGTTCTAAATGAATCGGCCATACAAGACAACTTTCCTGATGAATATCTATTGAAGATAGATTATAATGAAATTCCATGGTTTGCAGACTATGCAAACTATTTAGTATGTGGATTCCTTGAAAAATGATTGTCGTACCAAAAATGAAAGAAATTCTTTAGTGATATAAAACACTATTTCTGGGAAGATCCACATTTGTTTAAAAGTTGTCCCGATGGAATAATACGCCGATGTGTATTCGGAGATGAAACTAGTAAAATCTTAAACCATTGTCACACAGGACCAACAGGAGGGCATTATGGGCCACAACTAACAGCAAGAAAAGATTATGATGCTGGATTCTATTGGCCTACAATTTACAAAGACGCACACCTTCTTTGCAAATCCTGTGATGCTTGTCAAAGGGCCGAAAAAATAAGTCAACGTGATGAAATGCCACAAAATGTCATTCAAGTATGTGAAGTATTTGACATTTGGGGTATTGACTTTATGGGTCCATTTCCAAAATCTCATAATAATCTCTACATTCTCGTAGCCATTGATTATGTATCTAAATGGGCGAAAGCACAAGCTCTCCCAACTAACGATGCACGAGTTGTAGTCAACTTTTTAAAACGTCTTTTTGCAAGGTTTGGAACATCGAAAGCTTTAATAAATGATCGGGGAACTCATTTCTGTAATAATCAACTTGAGAAAGTTCTTAAAAGATAAGGAGTAACTCATAAAATCTCCACTGCTTATCATCCACAGACAAGTGGACAAGTTGAAAATACCAACCGAGCTTTAAAACGTATTCTAGAGAAAACCGTAGGATCAAATCCGAAGGAATGGTCCATTAAATTGGAGGATGCACTCTGGGCTTTTAGAACAGCCTACAAAACTCCAATTGGAACCACACCTTTCAAACTCGTTTACGGAAAAGCATGTCATCTTCCAGTAGAAATTGAACACAGAGTATTTTGGGCTTTGAAGACATGTAATCTTGATTTACATGAAGCTGGACGTCAGCGGTTAAGTCAATTAAACGAATTAGAAGAATTAAGACATGAAGCATACGATAATTCGTTAATCTATAAGGAAAGAACGAAGAAATGGCATGATAAAAGAATCAGAAGTTCAAAAGAATTTAAGGAAGGACTGGACCATTCATAGTCAAAAGAGTTTTCCATTACGGAATAGTAGAATTAATAAATTTAAATGTGATTGAATTTAAGGTTAATGGTCACAGAGTTAAACATTACATAGATAGTCCAATGGAAGTTGACAACGAAGTTAATCACAATTTCGACACCACAACTAACTAAGTGTGGGGAGAATCAAGTCTTTAAAGGATAATATGTATTTCTGTTAGAGTTAGATTTTCTGTTTTCGTGTAGTTCTCGAAAATGGAACCCGAATGGTCTTTCCCTAGCAGATCCTAAAGAACTAGTCTTCTCCCCCCATTCTGAATTTTTATTTTTTTTAGGTTTTACGAAATGAAGACTTCCTGTGAATTAAACCATGGTCTAATGCTACATGCTTTAATCACTAAACGTAATAATGACACACTTCCAAGTGAAATAGTATCAGTAATCAGAGAAAAATTGGACGGAGTAAGAAAAGAATCCAGATGCGAAAATAATAAGTTACAATTTGGTAAAGGAAAATCAAAATCCGCAGCGAAAAGAAGAGCACGACACCTTGAAAGATGTCACAAATGCGGAAAATGGTCACACGAAGGAAAATGCTCGACGAATCAGACATATTCCAACACCGAATTTGTTACTTTATGTAGAGACGGACCGTTCATATGTTTAGAAGAAAAAACGCTAAATGCTCGAGGTTATGCCTATGTAGCTATGGAAAACCAATTAGTCCGACTATCTTATGAGTGGGCTAGAGCATATCACTAAGAAATCTCTTTCACAGGTAAGTTTGTACAGTTTTCATTTTTATTTTCATTTTTATTTTTAACCTTTTGATAATAAACGCTAATTTGATTCGCTATAAAGTATTAAATTAATATTCTATAAAATTAGATCTTGCGACCGAAATTATTGATATCATTCAAAAATTTATTACATCACTGCGAAATTTACCATTTATTCTTAAGGTATAAATATCTTTAATCAATCAACCAAAAATATTTCAAAAATTCGTCATGAGTTAAATTAGGTCATGGAACCGAAATTACTTTACCGAAAAGAGGGGCGTATATTTTTGATAATATTTGATTGATTAAAGTGGGATAAAAGACCAAAAAGATTTTTAATTTTAATTTTACTTTGTTTTTAAAATTAATATTAAAATAATATTGTAAACTTGTTAAAATTAATATATATTTAAAATTGTAAATATTTGAAAAATTAATATTTTTAAAACAAAAATATAATTTAAGTTTGGTGTGAATTTTTAATATGAATTTTCAATTTTTTGCATTTTAAATTTAAGTTTGGTGTAAATTTAAAAACAAAAATTTACTTTATTTCGCTAAGTTAAAAATATGATTTTTAAAATTCGTCGTAAGTTGAAGACTAGGTCTTTGAACCGAAATTGCTTTACCCGAGGGAGGGACGAGAACTTTTATTATCATTATTTTTAATCTTATTTAATTAAAGTATGCCAAAAACATTAAAAAACCCAAAAATCTTTGCTTTTAAAATCGCGCTTTGAATTGACAAATTTTAAAATTTTGTCGAGGGACGGACTAGGACATCGATCTGAAACGCCCTCATCCTAAAAAGAAACAAAATTTTAATTTTTAAATTAATTTTATGTTTTATAAAGTTATAAGGTTTTATATAAAAAAAAAAAAAACCACCGCGACTCGCGGAGGTTTAAATGGCCCCACCACCACACTCGCGGAGGTAAAAAAAACCCAGAAAAAAATATAACTGGTCGAACAGACCAGTTTCTTCACCACCATACCCATTTTTCACGAAAAACTCACGAAAAATCGCCCAAATTTGCAATTTTTCACCATAAATCGTCAAATTTGTTGCTAAAATCACAATGAGAAGACTATTATCAAGGAATTACTCAAGGAAATCGGCAAATTTCTACACCTAAACACCATTTAATCCGAATTTTAGTGTTCTTGAATAATTTCATACATAATTCAATTTTGATGCTTTCTAGTGTAATAATGCTTAAATTGTTTGTATATTATGCTTGTATAACCTAGATTGATGCTATTTAACATGATTAGAAGCTTTGAACTTCAATTTTTGAGTAATCTAGGGTTTGTGTTCTTGAGCAAAATTAGGGCTTTTTGATATAAACAGATTATGGCCGAATTTTGTTGTTAGTTTATGCTAAATTGAGTAATGTAACATGTTTAGGTTGCTAAATGATCAAAACTTTGATCCTAAACATGATTTATAAAGATTAAAGTGGACTTTTTGAACCATAATTGCATGAACTTGATTTAATTGATATGAATGCCATGAGGAACTTGTTTAATTGTTATAATGATTATTTTTGACATGTTTTAGAAGTTAAATGCGAAGAAACTTTGTATACATTTTTGTAAAAGTATATTTGTAAAAATGTAGAATTGTTAATATTTTGAAAATGTGTATAGAGTTTAATATGGATTAAACATGTCATTGTAATTGTTTGGATTTATGATTTTGCTAAAACTAATGCATATTTGGATGCACAAAAATTGTGTTTGATATATTTTGCAGACTGAAAGGGGTGAATCTTCATCCCAGGCTCGCAATGCTCCTCCGGAAGATGCAAATCAACAGGAAATTAATAACTAATACCGACAAGATATGCCTCACCCAATTGTTTCATATTCAAACATTCCTAAGGCAGATTTACATCCGAATTTGAGATTTGATAGATATTGGATAGACTATCCAAAATATCAAAAGAACCTGCACAACCTTGTGTCTAATAATGTTGAGGTACCCAGAGTTATAGATTGGGCACCATTAGAGGTAGTGGAATTGGCCGAGCCAATCAGGGAATTACTTACTCAAAGGTATGGTAATTCTACTTTTAGTGATTGGGTACATTTATTCAACATGTGTAGACCTGTATATAGAGAATGGTGTATAGAGTTATTGTATACTATTGAAATAAATGATCGGGTAGATATTTTAACCGATCGTAGTTTTATTAAATTTTTATTAGGAGGGGAGATGCGCCATATGTCCTTACTAGACATGGCTCGGGCTTTAGGTATATATACGCCCGAAGAGCTAGCATCTTATGATTGCCAGAGGTTAATAGTTTATGGTAGGAGGGTGGATGAGAATTTGATACAAATGACGTATGGAGTAGGATGACTAGCCATCGCCGATTCCAGGGGGATTATACTCTTATCTTGATATTGATAGAGCTGAATTAAGAGTAATCCATAGGTTTTTAGCCAATTCGATTACACAACGAGGTAAGAATAAGGAAAAGGTAAATGAACAGAATTTGTTTTACCACATGTGTATTCGAGACCCACATAGCGCTGTAAGTATACCTTTTTGTGTGGGTTATTATTTATGTAAGACCCAAATATTTATTGTACATAATGTATTTATGGTGTACGATGCGTATACGAAGTGTACGAAGCAGGTACGTGTTGCTTGCTCGAACGTCGAAGAAAACTGGACGTTGTTTGAGGTACAAAGTGTGTACGTATCTTTTCAACCCCAAATAAAGTTTGAGTTGATGTTTCAAAGCCTTACCATTGGAAAGAATATCTTATTACGTTTCCAACGATATTTGGTTCATCGAAAACGGAGCTACGGTCAAAAAGTTATGGCCAAAACAAGTTTCTGAAATCTGACCTGCTGTGTGGAGCGGCGCGCCGAATGGGTCTGATGCGTTTTTTTCAGCATTTTAAGTGTCTAAATGAAGGGTATTATGGTCCTTTCACTTGTGGACAGATTTGTGGCTTTTAGATCAGTTTTAGATCCACTTTTGGATCATTTTCAAGTCCACAAACACTCTCATCTTCAACCTCAAGTTCTAGAGTGAGAGTAGAGTGAGAAAGCTTGAGAAGAGGAAGAAGAAGCTTGGATTCTTCAAGTTTAAGCTCATTACTTGTGTTGTTGTTGTACTAGCTTCGTTTTCTTCAAAAGGTAAAACCCTAATTCGGATTTAGTTGTGTTAATTCGTTTATTATGCTAGGGTTTGTGTTAAAGTAGATGTAAAACCCATTTCTTGGAAGTTTGGGGTAAACGGGTTAAGTTTTAGTGCAAGAACCCTAATATTGGTGGGTCTAGGGTTGGATGATGATATTGTGGGTTTGTAAAACTAAATTAGTTGATGAAATCACTAGCTACTTGGATTGTTGGTGATTAGGGGTGTAAACTTACAATTTGGTGTTTTGACTAGTTTTAGGTCAAAATGGGTTTTTGAGTAAACAACCCTATAAATGGCGTTTAATGGCTAAAAGAGTTAAGATTAGCTATTTCGGGAACGCGGGAAGTGATTTCATAAGTTTTGGACTTGTGAGTATCGTTTTATGCTTAATAGGGTGTAAAACACACTTTAGGACCAAATGGGCGGGTCGTGTGTTTAAATGAGTGATCGAATGACCAAACCATGTTTAAATGATGTTGTTGAGGCATAATCACAAGTCATTTGTGATTATGAAGGTTTTCGAGCGAAAAATGGTTTTTGGTCAAAGTTGGTCAATAGGATGTTCTAGGAGAACATATGTATTGTTTAAGTCGAACAAGCATTGTGAGTAGCTTATTTGCATGTATACTTTGCGTAGGTGATTTGCGTGAAGTCGGTGGAAGAAGTTAAGATCGCGGAATACGTTCTTCAAGTATTTCAAGGTGAGTGGAATATATATACGCTTATGTATATAATTTGGTTGCTTGTGTGCGGGGTGGTAAGTGATATCCGTTAGGATTCACTTTTCGTGGACCACATTTGAGTTGGGAAAAATATAGTGAGTGATATCCGCGTGGATAGCTCTTCGTTGGCTATATTCGTTTTGGATATGTAGCGAGTGGTTAATGTTTGACCTATCACTCTTCGTCGGCTACATGTGTGCGTTTGGATATGTGACGAGTGGTTAATGTTTGACCTATCACTCTTCGTCGGTCACATGTGTATATTTAGTTTGTGGCGAGTGATTAACGTTTGACCTATCGCTCTTCGTCGGCCACATGGTGTTTGGGTAAGTGGTGAGTGTTAACCGTTTAGGGGTTCGCTCTTCGTTGGCCACTTATCGTGGGATGGTAAGCGGTTCTGCTTTTCGTCGGCCATCCTTGTGATTGAGGTAAGTGTTAAAGTTTCGGTTGCACTTTTCGTCGGCCTCATAGTGCGTAGTGGTGAGTAGTTAACGATTTTGACCTACTACTCTTCGTCGGCCACTTACGCGTGCGATGGGTGGTGAGTAGTTAACGATTTTGACCTACTACTCTTCGTCGGCCACCATCGAGTCGAATGTCGACATTGGGTATATTGGGATGTGTAATTTTATTAGCATTGTACGTATTCGTTTTTGGCATGTATTATTGTTGTGATCTCTATGCTAATGATGTTGACTTGTTGTACGTACGATTAATCGTTTATTTGTTATTGCGGTTTGCTAATGTTATTGTGTTGTTGTGTAGGTGTATGCAAGTAATTGGATTATGTATGTATGCGTATAAGTATTGCATTCACTAAGCATTAGCTTACCCTCTCGTTGTTTACATTTTTAGGTTCGAAGGCGGACGTGGCAAGGGTATGCTCGGGATTAGATGATTTTCCCATTTCGATGCTTGCTTGGATTCGACCTAGGATTGGGTAGTTTATCCCCAACATCATGCTCGTAGTTTGTTGGAACTTAAACTCATTGGGTCGAAGTTGTATTTTGTATTAAAAGGGGTATTTTGGGCATATGTGGGCCCCGCGATGTAAAACTCGTTTTAATTAATTAATCATGTTAGTTTTACTTATTTTAATGTGTTGTAAAAAGCGTTTCGTCTGAAAGTGTCGGGAACGAGTCTATCTTTTTCGCATTTAAAAAGCCCGGGGACAGGCCGTTTTGGCGCGGCGCGCCAGGTAGGGGGCTCGGCGCGCGGGGTCACTGTACAGCAAATTTTTTTTTGTTTGTATTTTCACGGGGTTTGGTCGAGGGTTGGTTTGGGTTGTTACAAGTGGTATCAGAGCATGGTCTAAGGGATTTAGGCGACTTGAGATAGGTGCCTAGACTTAGACTTTTGTGTATGCTTTTATGCGGGACTTGTAGGATTACGGGTCGGTTCGAGTTTCTAGTTAGTGCCTTTGAGAATAGGTGCTTTAACTATGTGTTGATTATGTGTTACTAATCATGTTGTGTTGTGTTGAACATCTAGCGAGATAATTGTTGTATTCATGAGTTCAGCATGGCGTGTGAGCGTAATAATGCTTCGCGACCCTTATTATGGTTGCAAGCCGAGTCATGCAAGTGATGTACAACAAGTGTTGAACTAGATGGGATGTACGAACGGTGGCATATTATATGCTTGTGAACGATTGATCGTGGTGGTGTGTGTAAGTTATTCATGTTGTGTTCCTAACCGAGTTCATTTCTTAGAATGACGACAAGGAGCAAACAAGCCAACGAAGATCAAGACGAAGACGTTGAGTTCACGGCTAAGGTTGAGGCCATCTTTAAACGTCAAAAAGCGGAGTTTCTCGAGGATGTTAGAAAGGTTTTCCGGGAATCGGTTGATGGGCAAATAACCGATCTAATTGATGAAAGGGTGAAGGTCGCAATCGAGGAAGCGCTTGATGCTAGAAATATTTATCCCCGAGGTGAAGGGAGTGAAGGAAATGGGAGGCGGGACTTCCATTACAAAAACTTCAAGGATGCACAACCTCCTATGTTTAATGGGGTAAGGGATCCGTTGAAGAGTACATGTTGGGTTTCCGACATCGAGGGGGCTTTCCGTACTAGTGAATGTCCTCCCGAGAAGAAAATGAGGTACGGTTCTAGTATGTTACGTGAAGAAGCCAAGTTGTGGTGGGATGACAAGATTCAATTGTATGGCGAGGAACAATGTATGAGCTTGTCATGGGATGAGTTCAAAAAGGAGTTCTTTGATGAATACCGAACTTCTTCCGATCTTGATAGAATCCGGGACGAGTTACACAATTTGCGACAGGGTTCGATGGACTTGGTTACTCTCAAGTCTACCTTTTTAGCAAAGACTCGTTTTTGTCTGGAGTACGTTGGTGACGACCACAAGTTGATGAAAGATTTCTACCGTACACTGAATGATGAATTTAAGGGTAAGATTAGTCGGGGAATGGCTAAGTCTTTTGAAGAGTTGTTTGAGTTGGCTCGGGGTTTCGAACCGGAGGTGTCGAAGCCAAGCGTGTCCGATGTTAGTAAACGGAAGTTCGAAGCGACTGCGTTTTCGAACAAGAAGAGTAAAAGCGCTACCGAGGGTGTCGGGAGCATGAAAAGGAGTGGCACCGGTGGTTTTGTGCCCACGTGTTATAATTGTGGCGAACGAGGTCATTTGTCGCGCGAGTGTACGAATGCAAAGTCTAACAAGGTTATGTGTTTTAATTGTCAAAAGGAGGGACACCGAAGGTCGACGTGTCCGGATTTAGTTAGTGATGCATGAGAACCTGACGATGGTGTTCAGGTAATTTTTCGACTATCTTATTGAAACGTACTTATGATGTTGTTTGTTGCATTTTGTGTTAGTGCGTAGTGTAATGAGGGGTAGTGTTCCTCATGGAATTACCCTATGTTGTTGATTCGGTTGTCGGGCGAAGGGCATAAGACTTGGTGCAACCAAGCATTCCTTGATATTTGGAAAATGTTTATACCAAGCCACATGGGTGGGTTTTGGTGTTCGAATGATAGAGCGTGTTCGCTCTCGTGTAGAGGTTGTTAAACCGTGAGGTTCGTCGGGTGGGTAAAACCCGAGAGATCTAGTGTTGATCTCGACGTGTATTGGTGAAGGAGTCTACATGACGCGACGTTAGGTGCCTTTTTCCATACCTACAAGCGTAGTGTTCGACTCCGATGGTGATGCGGTTATGTTGTACTTAGGGTACCGAAGATAAACCCTTAGGTACATGAGTGACTAGGTGAAACTTTGATTAGTTACGGCAATCGGAGAATTTGCAAGGTTAAAGTTTGGGTAAATTATGGTACACTTTTCGTTCGAAGTGTTTGAGGATAGGTTTTTAGTGTGAGATTTCGGATGATGCTCATAGTGGATCTGAAATTTGTGTAGGGACCTAGATTTGGTCGGTTTGCGGTAGAGTACAATTTCAGTTAAAATTGTACTTATGATTTTGGACTTAAATTATCACCGAGGTGGTAATGTGGTAAATCTCGTTGAGAGGTAATGGACGTGTTTGACGAGCAAGGTGAAATCCCTCGGTTAAGGGATGTGTGTGTCGGATTCTCTTCTAGAGAATTGTTGTTTTGTGCCTATGTGCGATATAGGTGGTTCTTGCTCGGTTGTGATGGCGATATTCGCGCGTGCGGATATTTTGTGTGCGGGAATTCCTGGATGTGTGGAATGATTCTAAGTATGTGCATATACTTAATTTGTTTATATGTATTGTGGCAAGTGTCATCCAATTGTGAGGGTTCACTTTTCGTTGGCCACGGTTGAAGTGTGATAAGTAGTAAGTGTTATCCGTTAAGATTCACTTTTCGTCGGCTACTTATTGGTGTGTGGAATGCGTTTTCCGTTAGGGATCGCTTTTGTTTGGCCATGTGTGGGTAGAGGTAAGTGTGATCCATAAGGATGCGCTTTTTGTCAGCCTCTTGTTGCGTAGTGGTAAGTGGTTAACGTTTGATCTACCGCTTTTCGTCGGCCACGTACGCGTAAGGATGTGGGGCAAGTGGTATCCAATCGTGAGGATTCACTTTTCGTCGGCTCCATTGTGCTGTTTATTGACCATGTTATTGGTGTGTTGTTACTTTAGCGATGTACGTGATAAGGGTACGCTAAAGGGATTGCTAACTTGGTACGAGGATATGGAATGTTAGCTTGTTTATGTCATGCGGTCGAGGCATGAGTTTGTCCCGGTTCGGGGACGAAGCGAGACTTAGTGCTCGGTTTGGTAGAATTGGTGAATCACGGATGATGATTCTAAACGGAAAGGTAACCTTGTGTAAGGTCGCCTAAAGGATTTGTATGAAATCTTCGAATTTGGGGGAAATGTTGTGGACATCGAGTTTGGACGTATGTCGAAGGACCATGGATTTTGGTACTTGCTAATTTAAGTGATGAGGATCACGAGGACGTGATCGATTCTAAGTGGGGGAGAGTTGTAAGACCCAAATATTTATTGTACATAATGTATTTATGGTGTACGATGCGTATACGAAGTGTACGAAGCAGGTACGTGTTGCTTGCTCGAACGTCGAAGAAAACTGGACGTTGTTTGAGGTACAAAGTGTGTACGTATCTTTTCAACCCCAAATAAAGTTTGAGTTGATGTTTCAAAGCCTTACCATTGGAAAGAATATCTTATTACGTTTCCAACGATATTTGGTTCATCGAAAACGGAGCTACGGTCAAAAAGTTATGGCCAAAACAAGTTTCTGAAATCTGACCTGCAGTGTGGAGCGGCGCACGACCTTTTGGCGCGGCGCTCCGAATGGGTCTGATGCGTTTTTTTCAGCATTTTAAGTGTCTAAATGAAGGGTATTATGGTCCTTTCACTTGTGGACGGATTTGTGGCTTTTAGATCAGTTTTAGATCCACTTTTGGATCATTTTCAAGTCCACAAACACTCTCATCTTCAACCTCAAGTTCTAGAGTGAGAGTAGAGTGAGAAAGCTTGAGAAGAGGAAGAAGAAGCTTGGATTCTTCAAGTTTAAGCTCATTACTTGTGTTGTTGTTGTACTAGCTTCGTTTTCTTCAAAAGGTAAAACCCTAATTCGGATTTAGTTGTGTTAATTCGTTTATTATGCTAGGGTTTGTGTTAAAGTAGATGTAAAACCCATTTCTTGGAAGTTTGGGGTAAACGGGTTAAGTTTTAGTGCAAGAACCCTAATATTGGTGGGTCTAGGGTTGGATGATGATATTGTGGGTTTGTAAAACTAAATTAGTTGATGAAATCACTAGCTACTTGGATTGTTGGTGATTAGGGGTGTAAACTTACAATTTGGTGTTTTGACTAGTTTTAGGTCAAAATGGGTTTTTGAGTAAACAACCCTATAAATGGCGTTTAATGGCTAAAAGAGTTAAGATTAGCTATTTCGGGAACGCGGGAAGTGATTTCATAAGTTTTGGACTTGTGAGTATCGTTTTATGCTTAATAGGGTGTAAAACACACTTTAGGACCAAATGGGCGGGTCGTGTGTTTAAATGAGTGATCGAATGACCAAACCATGTTTAAATGATGTTGTTGAGGCATAATCACAAGTCATTTGTGATTATGAAGGTTTTTGAGCGAAAAATGGTTTTTGGTCAAAGTTGGTCAATAGGATGTTCTAGGAGAACATATGTATTGTTTAAGTCGAACAAGCATTGTGAGTAGCTTATTTGCATGTATACTTTGCGTAGGTGATTTGCGTGAAGTCGGTGGAAGAAGTTAAGATCGCGGAATACGTTCTTCAAGTATTTCAAGGTGAGTGGAATATTTATACGCTTATGTATATAATTTGGTTGCTTGTGTGCGGGGTGGTAAGTGATATCCGTTAGGATTCACTTTTCGTGGACCACATTTGAGTTGGGAAAAATATAGTGAGTGATATCCGCGTGGATAGCTCTTCGTTGGCTATATTCGTTTTGGATATGTAGCGAGTGGTTAATGTTTGACCTATCACTCTTCGTCGGCTACATGTGTGCGTTTGGATATGTGACGAGTGGTTAATGTTTGACCTATCACTCTTCGTCGGTCACATGTGTATATTTAGTTTGTGGCGAGTGATTAACGTTTGATCTATCGCTCTTCGTTGGCCACATGGTGTTTGGGTAAGTGGTGAGTATTAACCGTTTAGGGGTTCGCTCTTCGTTGGCCACTTATCGTGGGATGGTAAGCGGTTCCGCTTTTCGTCGGCCATCCTTGTGATTGAGGTAAGTGTTAACGTTTCGGTTGCACTTTTCGTCGGCCTCATAGTGCGTAGTGGTGAGTAGTTAACGATTTTGACCTACTACTCTTCGTCGGCCACTTACGCGTGCGATGGGTGGTGAGTAGTTAACGATTTTGACCTACTACTCTTCGTCGGCCACCATCGAGTCGAATGTCGACATTGGGTATATTGGGATGTGTAATTTTATTAGCATTGTACGTATTCGTTTTTGGCATGTATTATTGTTGTGATCTCTATGCTAATGATGTTGACTTGTTGTACGTACGATTAATCGTTTATTTGTTATTGCGGTTTGCTAATGTTATTGTGTTGTTGTGTAGGTGTATGCAAGTAATTAGATTATGTATGTATGCGTATAAGTATTGCATTCACTAAGCATTAGCTTACCCTCTCGTTGTTTACATTTTTAGGTTCGAAGGCGGACGTGGCAAGGGTATGCTCGGGATTAGATGATTTTCCCATTTCGATGCTTGCTTGGATTCGACCTAGGATTGGGTAGTTTATCCCCAACATCATGCTCGTAGTTTGTTGGAACTTAAACTCATTGGGTCGAAGTTGTATTTTGTATTAAAAGGGGTATTTTGGGCATATGTGGGCCCCGCGATGTAAAACTCGTTTTAATTAATTAATCATGTTAGTTTTACTTATTTTAATATGTTGTAAAAAGCGTTTCGTCTGAAAGTGTCGGGAACGAGTCTATCTTATTCGCATTTAAAAAGCCCGGGGACAGGCCATTTTGGCGCGGCGCGCCAGGTAGGGGGCGCGGCGCGCGGGGTCACTGTACAGCAATTTTTTTTTGTTTGTATTTTCACGGGGTTTGGTCGAGGGTTGGTTTGGGTTGTTACAATTTATTGACTATGGTTAGGGGTATGAGGCGTGGTAGCATAATAGGAGGTGGTATATTTATTACTTTAATTGCTGAATATCTCGGTGTGGATAGAAGTCGGGGGGGATTATTAATGGTAGAACCAGAACCCCGCGATAGAATAGATTTGTGTGTTTATCATGGTGCTAAGGTCTTAAAGAAACGAAACAACGCGGCAGCACGTTATGATGGCAGGCATCCACAGGTTGAGAGAGATCAACAGCAAGGTCAACCGGGAGGGGGTAATCCAATGACGGAAATGCAAATTTTTATCGCTCGACACGAGTATGAAATGGCTAGACAAAAAGCATTTCAAGATTGGCAGTATCATCAAAGCCAAATCATAAGTCATTGTACACACGTAGGAAGAGACTACATTCTTACCGTTATGCCCGAATTTGCTCCTTGGACTATAGAGAGCCGACCACCATATCCTACATATGACCCTGCCCAAGCATTTTACAGCATCTATGGATACGCTTGGGACCCATACTGGAACCATCCTCCTTATCCGTAATTTTCTAATTTTCTATTTTTGTTTATTTTATTGTAATGTTACTAATTCTTAATTTTCTTATTTCTTATTTCTTATTTTATTATTATAATAGCTTTTATAATTTTCTAACTTTATTAGATTTTAATAATTTTTGAATGTGGTGTGAAAACCCAACTTCAAAAATATGTATATATGTGTTTGTAGTTTATCTCATGTACAAAACAGGGTAAAACAGCGCATTTTCAAAGACTGGCATTAAGTTCAGCAAAAGCTATTAATTTTGACGACAAAACGAAAAACAAATGTGATGTACCAACAGACGGAATGAACAAATGATATGCACCAATTATCATTCAGCAAACAAACGCCAATATGTTTGGAAACTTTGGTAAAATTTAATCATTTTTCTACGCTAATCACCCTCAATAATTTAAATTGTTACTGATTTCTTGCAAATGAGGGCATTGCAAGATCTTAAGTGTGGGAAGGGGTTAAATTCTTTCGGATTTTTAAAATTTTTAACTTAAACACTTGGTTACCATTAAAAATACTAGTAACGTAGTAGCAGTATTAGAATCTAGTGCTCTTTGATAACAAAGAACAGCCCTAGTCTTATATACTGACTACCCACTTCTAGTAAAATTTTTCAAAATTTTCAATTAAATGAACTCAAAATCATGTTTATACATATTTATGAACGATAAAACTATGTGTTAACACCGAAATTATTGTTACCTCGAAAAGGACATAAATTCAGAAACAAACCAAAATGTTAGAATTCATTTAAAATGGAATAGAGGACAATAAAAAGGCAAATAAAAGAAAATAAAAGCCAAGTGTGGGAAAATTTACCAAGTTATCTTAAACATATGTCACATATTTCTGTAACAAATAATTGAAGATACTTTTGCTTTGGACTAAACTAAACAGTTTTACCCGATTTACTATAAGAAAGATGGATCTACACGATGAATCAATTCCATCACTTAAAGGAAGTAAAGTCTTCCGAAAAAGAAAAACGCTTCTTGATTTAGGTCATGAAGTTGTCGTCCAGACCAGCTGTAGGTTGACGAAAAATCTAGAAAAGTCATCTCTAAAATCAGCAGGAAATCTACGGACCTCAGCATCAAACAGGGTCGCCAAGTGGTCAGACTTATCCTAACCATGAGAGGATCTGTCTTGTAAAATGGGGAGGACGCCGTGTAAATTAGCTTGATAAGACTAATGAATCAGACCCCCAGAAAGGATAATCTCCTTAAAGATTAAAAATCAGCTTTTAAGCCTGATATTACTCAATCTTTGAGATTGACCTTAAAGATTGAGAATTACAAACTCATGGAATTCGATGATATCTAAACTCGAGCTTGAACGAGAAAATATTTTGATCAAAATTAAAATCGATTTGTTTTCTGAAAACCCATTTTCAATGCGTTCATTACCATTGAACGTAAAATCCTGAGAATTCACCTGGAATTCATTAGGTCACCTGAACCAAATCAGGTGTCAACCGTAAGAACGGTGGTTGCATAGCATGGTCAAAGACAGGACCTTGTGCCAGACCGGAAAATTATAAGGGTGAGCTTTACTATTGCTCTTACAAAGGATAGTAATTGCATCCGATACGTTATAGACCATAATTAAAAGCATGTCAGGGGACATTGCCTTAACAGTTGCTTGTTCAACGCTTTCCTTTACAACCGGACGGTAGTTTACCAAAAGGTAATATACGGAGCAAGTATACTGGACGTGTTACTTTCCCAATACAAGGTTAGCAAGTGGGTGACACAAAACCACAAGTTTTGAGCTAAAATTTTCAAATCTGAAACCTACCAAACCCACAAAAATATTTTGCAAACATCGGTGAAGGGTTATTCCGAAAAACTTATCTAGGGTAAAAGCTAGATTTAATTTTCAAAAGATCAAATGTTTTCATAAAGATCCAATTTCCTTAAAGGATCTAAATTTTCATAGTCATGTGGGACTGTAAACCACATCGTTACTACCATTGTTTATACCGCCGTAAAGAAATCACTGATGTACAAAGTGTGAAGAATAAAGAAGTGATTCTAGTATATTTCAAGACTATATTGCTTGAGGACAAGCAACGCTCAAGTGTGGGAATATTTGATAATGCTAAAAACGAACATATATTTCATAGCATTATCCCTCAAGAAAGACAAGCTTTTAGTTGCAATTGTTCTATTTACAAGTGATATTCGTTTAAATAATAAAAGGTGAAGACAAAAGACAGATTCGACGAATTGAAGACGCAAACGACCAAAAAGCTCAAAAGTACAAAATACAATCAAAGTGGTTCCAATTATTGATGAGAAACGTCTCAAAATTACAAGAGTACAAGACGCGAAACGCAAAGTACAAGATATTAAATTATACGCAAGGACGTTCTAAAATCCGGAACCGGGACCAGAGTCAACTCTCAACGCTCGACGCAACGGACTAAAAATTACAAGTCAACTATGCACATGAATATAATATAATATATAATTAATTCTTAAAATTAATATATATATTATATTATATTATAAAACCGTCGGCAAGCTAGGAGCCAAGCTTGTGTGAGCTGGAATCCACAGCTCCGCACTCGCGGAGCTTATAAAGGCAAGAACCACCGCACTCGCGGAGGTCAAACGGTAAACGTGGGCCTATGAAAGGCCGAGCATTCGGCCGAAATTTACACATCTTTTTCTCTTCACTCATACGTAAACTTATATATATATATATATATATATATATATATATATATATATATATATATATATATATATATATATATATATATATATATATATATATTTAATTTTAATTTTAAATTTAATCCTAATAATAAGGGTATGTTAGCGAATGTTGTAAGGGTGTAAGTTGAAATTCTGTCCGTGTAACGCTACGCTATTTTTAATCATTGTAAGTTATGTTCAACCTTTTTAATTTAATGTCTCGTAGCTAAGTTATTATTATGCTTATTTAAAACGAAGTAATCATGATGTTGGGCTAAATACTAAAATTGGGTAATTGGGCTTTGTACCATAATTGGGGTTTGGACAAAAGAACGACACTTGTGGAAATTAGACTATGGGCTATTAATGGGATTTATATTTGTTTAACTAAATGATAGTTTGTTAATTTTAATATAAAGATTTACAATTGGACATACCTATAAATAACCATATACACTCGATCGGACACGATGGGCGGGATATTTATATGTACGAATAATCGTTCATTTAACCGGACACGGGAATGGATTAATAGTCTATGGAATTATTAAAACAGGGGTGAAATTATGTACAAGGACACTTGGCATAATTGATAACAAAGTATTAAAACCTTGGGTTACACGCAGTCGATAACCTGGTGTAATTATTAAACAAAGTATTAAAACCTCGTTACAGTTTAAGTCCCCAATTAGTTGGAATATTTGACTTCGGGTATAAGGATAATTTGACGAGGATACTCGCACTTTATATTTATGACTGATGGAATGTCATGGACAAAAACCAGACGGACATATTAAATAATCCAGGACAAAGGACAATTAACCCATGGGCATAAAACTAAAATCAACACGTCAAACATCATGATTACGGAAGTTTAAATAAGCATAATTCCTTTATTTTTATATTTAATTGCACTTTTAATTATCGTACTTTTATTTATTTTCATTATATTTAATTGCACTTTTAATTATCGTACTTTTTAATTATCACAATTTTATTTTATCGCACTTTTATTTATCGCAATTTCATTATCGTTATTTACTTTACGCTTTAAATTAAGTCTTTTATTTATTTAATATTTTACATTAGGTTTTAACTGCGACTAAAGTTTTTAAAATCGACAAACCGGTCATTAAACGGTAAAAACCCCCTTTTATAATAATAATATTACTTATATATATTTGTATTTTTATAAATTAAAACTAATATAGCGTTAAGCTTTGTTTAAAAGATTTCCCTGTGGAACGAACCGGACTTACTAAAAACTACACTACTGTACGGTTAGGTACACTGCCTATAAGTGTTGTAGCAAGGTTTAAGTATATCCATTCTATAAATAAATAAATATCTTGTGTAAAATTGTATCGTATTTAATAGTATTTCCTAGTAAAAATATAAGCTATTTCATATACACCTCGCAAAACACCAGAGATGTAGATCTAAAGCAAGTTCTGATTCTAAGCACAGACATCGGCACTCTCAACGAAAAATAGTGAAGCATTAAAGATGAATGCTGGTCTTATTTGGGGTGCCTCACTATAATCAATTTAGGTCGATAATGCCTTAGTCATGCAATGCTCTATTAGAGATTTCAATCTAATAATAATTCTACCTTACTTAAGCCTTATTTTTATAGACAAACGTTTTAGGTTTTCAAAAATACTCTTTCGAAAAGGGTTTCTTTTTGTAAAAAATTTTGAAATTTGGCTTAAGGACTTGGAATCTTCATAATGGTTTATTATAATACAGCATAAAAAGATACCAACATCCCACACTTAGATGAACACTGTCCTCAATGTTCCTAGTGTATCCCACACTTAGGAGTTTAAGTTGAAGATTTAGGAATATTTGTCTAGTGTTTTAGTTGGGTGTTATCCCACACTTAGTGAAAAGCTAGGATGTGGCATAGTTTGAATCTTGAGCGAGTAGCGAAAAGAAAGAAATACCCCTAGCAGATGCGGCTGGCTTCCTTGCTTCTTTATCGGCTCATTTGTCATCCTTTATTCTTCTACTCTACTTTATTGCACGGGTTGCCTCCCGAGAAGCGCTTTTGTTTAAGGTCGTTGGCTCGACCGTAGTGATGCTTCAAAAAGCAAACATTCCTCGCTGATGGTTGTGATCTTGGTCTTCTCGAGGGAATGTGAGTCTTGCTAGATAAATCCTGAGAAAGTGTCAGACCAATAGTGGTAACAGGTCCGGTACTTCTCTTGAAGATCTTCTGAAAGATAAATAGTGCGCAGTTTCGGCTCTTGATAAGTCTTGAAGTTCGATGAGAATATGATCCACAGCCCTGCTGGTTGACCCATGAATGTCAATCATAGAAGCAGTGCTGGTGTTGATGATTTCTCTGATGGGATGCTCATTTCGGAGGTCTTCAAATAATGTCAGAAACTGTATCTTTAGAATCTCGAAGTCTTCAGAACGGTGATCTCCACAGTAGGAGTCGGTTGCTTTGCACAGATTAGTTAAGAGACGAAGCTGGAAAGAAGTGAACAGCAATCCTGATCCGAGTATTAATTTCACCGTCTTTGAGTATATCTCCCGACATCCAGCTTTAAATGTGAAACTAGGATCTGTGGACTCGTGGAAGATACGTGATAGCTGCTTTGTAACATAAGTGGCAATGTTTACTCGATCTGGTTCAAGATGAGAGAACGGATTGTTTCGCCTTGCTTCCTCCATAACAGCGTCTTGTAACTCTTTGATAATCAGATCAGCGTGGTGATCAATTGTTACGTAAATCACTAGTCTGTCTGGTGTGCTTTCGAAATTATCTCTATCCAGAAGAGCAAAAAGACTGTGAATATCCTCAACCATTTACAAATCAGAGTGATAAGTCGGGCATCCGGTGGAAAGATCCATATGCTTCCGGATGAGAGTCAGTAGTGCTCATTGGTTTCGTGAGAATGGAAGTGCAGATCCGGCTAAGGCTTTATAAACCCTGGAGTAAATTATCTTCTGATCTCGACAGAATCTTGTTTCGAGAATAGTGCGAACCACTGAATTATGCTCACGTTGCCTTTCTTCATGATAGATATGATCGTGAAGAGAATTGATAAAGTCTTGAATGCGTTCTTCTAGGATTTCAACATCATTGTCTTCTCTTCGGAGATAGAGGTGGTGTTCTTCTCTGATAGCCATAATTCGTTCTGTTAAGCGTAGCGAAAAATCAATGGTTGACTTCCGGATGGCTTCGAGAATGTCTTCAAATTCATCGGTATCATTGATGAAGGTGATCATGTATGCATGTGTGGATATAACCGGAATTCAATCTGAAGAAATGTCTGGCTCCCCTTGATCTGGTTCGGTTGGAGAGTGTGAGTTATTCATAATGTCTTCATGTTGCTCTTCCTTGTCATCATCGGTATCTGGTTCCTCTGACGATGCGTCTGATGAACGAGTTTCTTCAGTATTATGATTCTCCACTTTGATACTTACAGGATCAATTTCTATATCCTTAACCTCAGCCTTGTCGGTCTTCTTCTTGAAGCGAATGATTAAACTGTGATCTTCCGTCTCAAGCCTCATTATTTCTTCATGACGCTCAGTGCTTGGAACGGGTATTGTCGCAGTTTCTTTTACGTCTTCCATTTCCTCTTCCTCCTCAGATTCCTCATCTTCCTCTATTTCTTCACTGGGATCCTCTTCTTCCTTTTCTGGGTCGTTTACAGACTGTGATTTGACACCCATCTCGACATCGTCGGCTGGTGGTAAAGACTCGTCATCGGAAGTGATCCGTCTGGTGGAAATAGCAAACATCTCTGCCTATCCAGAAAGATCGGTTGGTCGGTCAATTTTGAAGGTAACGCTCTCCCCACGTGATCGTAAGATCAAGGTTTGATTGTACACATCAATGATAGTCCTAGCCGTATTCATAAAAGGCCTTCCTAACACTACAGGGGTGTGTAGGTATTCCTTGATATCCATTACTACGAAATCCGTAGGGTACAAGAATTTGTCGACTTTCACCAAGAAGTTCTCAACTATGCCCTTAGGATACCGAATTGTATGATCGGCAAGTTGGATTGTCATTTTGGTTGGTGACAAGTCTCCTAACTCTAATCTCTTGTAGAGAGAGTAGGGGATTAGGTTGATACTTGCTCCTAAATCTGCTAGCGCATGAATGGTTCCAGATTGGTAGATTGAACACGAGAAAACGAATCAGCCCGTATCTCCTAGCTTAGGTGGTAGAGAGTTTCTGAGTAATGCAGAGCATTCTTCACTCAGTGGAATTTTGTTAGAGTCTGGTATCCTCTCCTTTGTAGAAAGAAGCCTTCAGATGTATCTCTTCTGGTTGGGAGCTTTGGACATGGTGTCCAGGAATCTGCCATCCAGTTTGAAGGAATCAAGCTTGGATGGTTCTCCTTGTAGCCTTCCAGGATAAGGTACGCGAACTGGAGTTTCAGGAGTCAGCTTCTGAGTATATGTTGATTTGTTCTTGAGCCTAGTTTACCATCTCCGTGGTTCTTCCTCTGGAATTACAGAGTCCATTTGCTTTGCCTCTTCTATGTGGGGATTTTGGATAGTATTACTTGGCAATCTTCCCTGCGGTCGGGTTTCAAGGCGTTGTGATAACTGTCCGAGCTGCGTTTCCAAACTTTTGAGCAGAGCCAATTGATTTCTCATTAGTATCTCTGTCTGATCTTGTCTGGCCGCAGTTCTCTGATTTAGCTGTTGTTGTCCTCAGATGAACTGAGTTAACTGATCATCAGCTCCGAGAGTGGGGTTAGCTGCTTTTGTAATCTGGGTGGTAGGGGAATTTTCCTCAACTGGGGGACCAGTGAGTGAAAGTGGTTGATCGTAGGTCAATTGAGATTGTTGGGCTGGGTAAGGTGGATAGCGATAGCGGAAAGGTTGATTGCTTCGCTGAAATTGATTAACCCTAGGTGGTTGATTGAATCTGGGATTTGGTGGACGAGCTGGGTATTGGACGTAACAGACTGAACCGTCGAGGTTTTCGTACTCAACTTGATATTCTTCAGTAGGTTGCGGGTTGGTACAATTAACACAAGCCTGAGCTTGGTTAACCTGCTGCGGCTGCGTCTTCAATTCTCCGAGTTGTTTAGCAAGAGATTCCATCTTGTCCGTGAGGGATTTGATGGCCTCCGTTTGATTGTTAAGTGCAGAGAGTGGGGCAGATGATGAAGTTGTTTCACCACTGTTCCAGTCATGATGATGCATCGTCATGTTTTCGAGCAATTCCCATGCTTCGTCTGCGGTTTGATTCATCAGATTCCCTTGAGCTGCTGCATCAATCTTCGTCCTATGATTTACTGTAAGACCATTGTAGAAGGTGCAGATTTGGGCTGACCGTTCTAGCTGGTGATTAGGGTATTTCTTCAGCAGGGTTTTGAAACGCTCCCATGCAGTGTAAAGAGATTCATCATAACTTTGTTTGAAGTTAATGATGTCATTCTTCGGCTTGGTTTGTTTAGAAGGGGGGAATATTTGGTTAGGAATTTAGTAGCCATCTCCGTCCATGACGTGATGGAATCTTTTTCCAGTCCTTCGAACCAAGTTTGAGCATAATGAGTGAGAGAATAGGGGAACAGGTATAGCCGGACTATATCTTGTCCTATCCCTGGCTGTTTGTAGGATTTCGAAAGAGATATGAATTTATCAAGGTGAGAATTAGGATCGTCATTCGATAATCCATGAAACTGACAGCTATTCTGAATGAGCTGGATGATGTGATGTTTTAACTCGAATGAGTGTCCATGAATCTCTGAAAATCTGATTGGTCCTCCTCGACCTTCAATCGAGGGTTTGGTATTTTCTGCTAAAGTAACGTGTAATGCCATTTGATTTCTGATTCGTACTTCCTTACGTGCTTTAGAGATTATTGCGTCTGGATCAGGTACGAACAACAACGGCCCTGGTCTAGATCGAGTTTGGGTCATACACTGGGTATGCCTTTTTGTTTTTAATTTTTCGCAGATAAGCTAAATTATAATAAGCTAAACTAAACTAATTTAATTCTACGGTAATCTAATTTGATTTAATTGTAACCTAAGTTAATCTAAGGTAATCTAATCTAAGGTAGTCTAAGGTAATCTAATCTAATCTAATCTAATCTAAGGTAATCTAAGGTAATCTAAGGTAATCTAAAGTTCTTTAACTAATTAACTAACTATCCTACGGTGGAATATGTTTTTGGTTCTGGCTACTAATTGCCTGGTATTTCAGTGATAGAGCTCCGCACGAACTATTCAACAAACCAAGTGGCCAGGCCCACTACAGAGAGGCAGGATCCTTTTGGTCCCAATATAAATGGCGACTGTTCGGAAAATCCAATAACCAAGTCCGTGTATAATTGTCTTTCTTAGACACCACTAAATGCTTGTGAATAAGTTTGATAGAGAGCAGTATTGCCTGATACCAGTTCCCCGGCAGCGGCGCCAAAAACTAAGTAACTCTCCTGATATGGCCGAAACGGACGGTTTTTAATTGAGCGGTGTCGTCAGGCCGCGGATCGCCAGGATCAGCCACTCGTGGGAGAGGGTACTGTTTTAAATTTATATTTAGCGGGGCCTAAATCTTACTGCTCCTTATAAGTAAGGGAAGTATGACCTAGAGTCGTATTTTTGAGATATCAGTAACATCGAACCTATATTTTAGCCTAAGATAGTTAGGGAGTAGTGAATGTTTATTTTGGGATATTCTAGTTTATAAGACAGGTAAAGTAAATGCGATAAAATTTGTAATTCAGATAAGGTTAAAGTAAGGGCATACTATGATTTCGTCAGTTATGTTGCCGAGATTATGGAATGCTGGCTCATGAATAGGCACAGGCCTTGTATTCATTACACTAGTCCTAAACGCCCCTGTCATAAGACATGTCACTGGGTACTGCGTTAGGCTTGAAGATTCTGAATAGACAGCAACGTCCCTTACCCCCGACGCCCGTGCAGTCTGACTAGAGGCATACACGTTCAGACGGCTCATCCAATTGAGCGACTCGGTTGGGTGACGTATTAACATTCCAAAATGGTCTAAACTTTCTTAAGCATAATAGAATACATGGTTTACCATATCCGAGAGACGTGATGTGTTTCAATGCTTTCGTTAATGATTGGTAAAAGATAGTTAGGCCCTTAAAAAGAGTTCAACCATAAAGAACACCATGGCCAAGTCAAGTTGACTTCCATGAACACGTTCGGTTATCCTAACTGTCCAATCCTTTATGTGTCTAAACAAACAGTCCCTTAATTAACTAAGAATCCCTCAAGCTGGGTGCAATGCTTGAGACCGCGTTATGGTGTAGTGTACTGGTCAACACTAACTGTGTTCCACGGCCTTACTTAGCAGAGGTATAGCTTACAACAACAGCTGTGCTTCAGCGTGCACGTATGAAGTTTATATGCTTGGTGACTACAATAGCATGGTCTAGGACCGACAATGTACTAAGGGTCTAGTCAGATGTTTCACTACGAAAGAGTCCTCAGTCAGAATCCAAAGCTCGATAGACTTACTATAACTGGTGTGCCTCGGTCGATTTTACGTTATATCCAATAGACTTCTCTTACCAAGGGGTGACACAGATAGTGTACTCTGAATCGGGGTTAGCGACTTCCCAATAACAGAACCTATAACTACGTTCTATTAGTTGGAAAAGCGATTGAGTTTAAAGCATAATCAGAAAGCATTTCGACAGCATACACAAACCATAATATTATTTCGGCATTATAACTGCTTACATCATAGCATACACTAAAGATAACTACTCGCTAATCATGGCAACAATATCATAAAACATTATATATGATAAAGGATAGAAGTACCAGTAGATTAAACGAGTTTCGAATACAAAAGTGACAACTTCAAGACTCCAGACCGCTCCTAATACAATCTTTAGCGTTCTTCTCCGGGTACTAGGTTTCCCGCACGGAGTCGAAGGCCTTGAGAGTATGACTAATATTGTACAAGAGAGAGAAAGAAGTGAATTGAAGTGTGTATTGGAATGAATGACAAAGACCCTTTAAATAGACTTGGAATTTGCCAGAATATGCCTGGCAGGCCGTATGGCAGGCCGTATGGTGGGGCGTATTTAGCAGGCCGTATTGCTGGCAGACCGCATGGTGGGCTGTGTGTTGGGCGTATTTGGCAGGCCGTATCCATACAGGCAGGCCATATGGCAGCCCATATGGCAGGCCGGATTTGATGCTGGTCAGCCTTGATTCCCTGGATCGTAACTTGATTTCTTGTCTTTCACCGTTTTTGCTCTAGAATCTTCATTTTAGCTCCGATTCTCTTGATTCTTTTTGCACCACCTTCGTAATTACTTGTTCTTCAATTCTAATCGACGAAGTGGGTATTTTGCCAAAAAAGTTCGAATCTTTCTTGTTTTTGGGCCTTAATATCGGGGTGAAAATATGACTTTTTAGCCGATATCATTGGTACTTTAGTATTTCCAGTATACTTTGTTATTCTGGACATGGAAGAAGATTCTCGAGTTGCTCTCATATTAGGAAGACCATTCTTAAACACGGCTAAAGTAATAATAGACGTGTTTGGTAAGAAACTGGTCCTAAGTATAGAGGACGAGAGTGTTACCTTTTCTGTTGATAGAGCCACGCAACAACCGCAATCTGCAGATGATACATGTTATTATATTCAAACTATAGATTCACATGCAGAATTATTACAAGAATTTCCAGAATTACAAGGAACATGATAATGTTCTTTAGGAGAAGGAACTGAACCAATTGACGAAGCTGAAATGTTAGCTACACTTATGGCTAATGAATACGAACCAACAATAGAAGAACTTCAAATGCTAAAAGAGGAAGACAGATATCGATACAAATCATCGATAGAAGAACCACCGATATTAGAGTTAAAGCCACTTCCAAACCATTTGGAATACACTTATTTACATGGTGAATTTGAATTACCTGTAATAATCTCGTCTTCTCTTACGAAAAATGAAAAATCTCAACTCATTTCTGTGCTAAAAGCTCATAAACCAGCTATTACATAGAAGATTCATGATATTAAAGGCATAAGTCCTTCGTGTTGCACACATAAAATCCTTATGAAAGAAGGTCATAAAATATATGTGCAACGCCAACGAAGACTAAATCCTAATATGCAAGATGTTGTTAAGAAAGAAATAATTAAACTGCTAGATGCAGGTTTAATTTATCCAATCTCTGATAATCCATGGGTAAGCCCAGTTAAATGCGTACCTAAGAAGGGTGGCATCACTGTCATCACAAATGAAAAAGATGAGCTTATTCCTACTAGGACTGTAACGGGATGGCGTGTCTGTATTGATTATAGAAAATTAAATGATGCCACCATAAAAGATCACTTTCCCTTACCTTTCATTGATCAAATGTTGGAAAGGTTAGCTGGGAACAGTTACTATTCTTTTCTTGACGGTTTATCCGGATACTTTTAAATTCCAATCGCACCTGAGGACCAAGAGAAAACCACCTTCAAGTGCCCTTATGGTACTTTTTCTTACAAACGCATGCCATTTGGACTTTGCAATGCCCTGCAACTTTTCAAAGGTGCATGATGGCGATTTTTCACGACATGATGAAAGAATGCATGGAAGTTTTCATGAATGACTTTTCAGTCTTCGATGGTACATTTGAATCATGTCTAGGTAATCTTGAACGAATGCTTATTAGATGCGAGCAATCAAATCTAGTTCTTAATTGGGAGAAATGCCATTTCATGGTTAGAGAAGGCATCGTTCTTGGTCATAAAATTTCAAAGGAAGGAATTGAAGTGGATAGAGCTAAAGTAGATGTAATTGCTAAACTTCCACATCCCACCAATGTTAGAGGAGTTAGGAGTTTTCTAGGGCATGCCGGTTTTTACCGACGTTTCATAAAAGATTTTTCTAAAATTGCCACTCCTATGAATAAACTCCTAGAAAAAGATGCTTCATTCATCTTTTCGGATGAATGCATCAAATCTTTTAATATTCTTAAAGAAAAACTCAATAATGCGCCGATCATGATAACTCCAAATTGGAATCTACCATTTAAACTCATGTGCGATGCAAGTGATTTTTCAATGGGAGTCGTTTTAGGACAAAGGATTGAAAAATGATTTCAACCTATTTATTACGCTAGTAAGACGTTACAAGGAGCACAAACGAATTACACAACTACTGAAAAAAACTCCTTGCTATTGTCTTTGCTTTTGATAAATTTCGTTCATATCTCGTTCTAGCTAAAACGATGGTCTATACTGATCATTCTGCTCTTAGATAATTGTTTTCAAAACAAGATGTCAAACCATGATTAATCCGTTGGATCTTACTCTTACAAGAATTCGATATTGAAATCCGAGACAAAAAGGGAGCAGAAAATCTCGCCGCTGATCTTTTTTCTAGTCTTGAAAATCCCGAATTAGAAGTTCTAAATGAATCGGACATACAAGGTAACTTTCCTGATGAATATCTCTTGATAATCGATTATAGTGAAATTCCATGGTTTGCAGACTTTGAAAACTACTTAGTATGTGGATTCCTTGAAAAAGGGTTGTCGTACCAAAAACGAAAGAAATTCTTTAGTGATATAAAACACTATTTTTGGGAAGATCCACATCTGTTCAAAATTTGTCCCGATGGAATAATACGCCGATGCGTATTCGGGGATGAAGCTAGTCAAATCTTAAACCATTGTCACACAGGACCAACAGGAGGGCATTATGGGCCTCAACTCACAGCAAGAAAAGTTTATAACGCTGGATTCTATTGGCCTAAAATTTTCAAAGACGCACATCTTCTTTGCAAATCCTGTGATGCTTGTCAAAGGGCCGAAAAAATAAGTCAACGTGATGAAATGCCATAAAATGTCATTCAAGTATGTGAAGTATTTGACGTTTGGGGTATTGACTTTATGGGTCCATTTCCAAAATCTCATAATAATCTCTACATTCTCGTTGCCATTGATTATGTATCTAAATGGGCGGAAGCACAAGCTCTCCCAACTGACGATGCACGAGTTGTAGTCAACTTCTTAAAACGTCTTTTTGCTAGGTTTGAAACACCGAAAGCTTTAATAACTGATCGGGGTACTCATTTTTGTAATAATCAACTTGAGAAAGTTCTCAAAAGATATGGAGTAACTCATAAAATCTCAACCGCTTATCATCCACAAACAAGTAGACAAGTTGAAAATACCAACCGAGCATTAAAACATATTCTTGAGAAAATTGTAGGATCAAATCCGAAGGAATGGTCCATGAAATTGGAGAATGCACTCTGGGCTTTTAGAACAGCCTACAAAACTCCAATTGGTACCACACCTTTTAAACTCGTTTACAAAAAAGCATGTCATCTTCCAGTAGAAATAGAGCATAAAGCATTTTGGGCTTTGAAGACATGTAACCTTGATTTGCATGAAGCTGGACGTCTACGGTTAAGTCAACTAAACGAATTAGAAGAATTAAGACATGATGCATATGAAAATTAGTTAATCTATAAGGAAAGAACAATGAAATGGCATGATAAAAGAATCAGAAGTTCAAAAGAATTTAAGGAAGGAGGCATAGTTCTTCTTTTCAATTCACGATTCAAGCTATTTCTTAGAAAATTGAAATCAAGATGGTCTGGACCATTCATAGTCAAAAGAGTTTTCCCATACGGAACAATAGAGTTAATAAATTCAAATAGAATTGAATTTAAAGTTAATGATCACGGAGTTAAACATTACATACATGATCCGATGGAAGTTGGCAATGAAGTTAATCATAATTTTACCACCAAAGAAAACACTCAGAATGAAAACATAAATATGTTTTCAACGACATATGAAAAACCAAAATTGGAAGATGGAGAAGTTTCAAATTGGAGTGATGAAGAAGAATTTCTATATAAACCTCCCATTCCAAGAAACGAAGAAAAATATGAACAAGAAGTTCAAGTAGAAGTGAAAGAACCAAGAAAAGAGCACCTGGAAAAGATTAACAAACCAACTCCGCTTACTAAAGTCGGAGACCCAGGTGAATTTATCATTTCTTGCTTGCTTAATGATGGTGCTATGTGTAATGGGCTCGCAGATTTAGGAGCGAGTGCGAATGTTATGCCTCTTTCTTTATACAAAAGATTAGGTGTAGGTAAATTAAGACCAACCAGCATAGATGTTCAATCATTTGACCTAACCATTAAATACCCGGTTGGGATAGCCAACAATTTACTTGTTAAAGTGGGAAGTTTAACTTTTGTTGCAGATTTCATAGTTATCAATATGGAGGAAGACCTTGATATTCCTCTAATTTTAGGTCGCCCATTTTTAGCAACTACCGAGGCGTTCTTTGATGTAAGAGAAGGTAGAATGACACTTAGGGATGGTGACAAATCGGTCACCTTTGTGAACCGAAACTTTAAATCTCCACCAACCAAAATTGTTGAACCAATAAAAACACCTAAGTGTGGGGAAGATGAAGAAACACCTAATGATGACCTGATAACAAAGAACCCCATTGTTGATACGAAATTAGCTGATCCCATTTTTAATAATTCAACGAAGAAACTTTATAAACGGATTCAAGATGCTAGGATTAAGGGGAACTTTAAGTTATTTAACCGATTAGTATCCAATTTGTCGCCTAAAGAAAAGGCAATGTTAGTTGAATTTGTGAATGTTACAGAGGAAATCAACAAATGGCTTGAAGCAAAAGTCAGAGATATGCAAGTTGTTGATGTTCCAATTGAAATTAACAATGAAGTTAATCACAAGTTCGACACCACAGCTAACTAAGTGTGGGGAGATTCAAATGTTTTAAAGGATAATATAATGATGTCTAGAGTTAGATTTTCTATTTTCGTGTAGTTCTCGAGAATGGAATCCAAATGGTCTTTTCCTAGCAGACCCTAAAGAACTAGTCTTCTCACTCCATTCTGAATTTTTGTGCTTTTAGGTTTTACGAGATGAAGAATCCCTTTGATTTGAACCATGGTCTACTACTACACGCCATGATTACTAAACGTGATAATAACACCTTCCTGAATGAACTGGCATCATTCATAAGAGGCAAAATGGACGAAGTAAGGAAAGAACTCAGGAAAGATCATAATAAGATATATTTTGGTAAAGGAAAATCAAAATCCGCAACAAAAAGAAGAGCACGACGCCTTGAAAGATGTCATAAATGCAGAAAATGGTCACACGAATGGAAATGCTCGAACAATCAGATACATTCTAATACCGAGTTCGTTACTTTATGCAGAGAAGGACCGTTCATATGTTTAGAAGAAAAGTTATTGAAAAATCGAGGTTACGCTTATGTAGCAATGGAAAACCAAATTGAAAGACTCTCCTATGAGTCGACTAAAGCAGGTCTCTAAGAATTCTATCTCATAGGTAAGTATGTACAGTTTTTATTTTTATTTATTGCTTTTAACCTTTTGTTAATAAACGTTGAATCGTTAACTATAAAGTATTAAATTGATATTCAATAAAATTAGGTATAATAAACCGAAATTATTGATATCAGATAAAAATTTAATTCATCACTGCAAAATTTACCGTTTATTCATAAGGTATAAATATCTTTAATCAATCAATTCAAAATATTTCAGAAATTCGTCAGGAGTAAAACTAAGTAATATAGCCGAAATTACTTTACCCAAAAGAGGGACGTATATTTTTGTTAATATTTGATTGATTAAAGTGGGATAAAAGACCAAAATTTTTTTTATTTTTACCTTGTTTTCTAAATTAATATATAACTATATTATTTTTAAATGTAAGTTTGTAAACTAATGTATATAAATACTAATAATATTTATATGAAATTTATGCATTTTAAAATTTAAGTTTGGTGTGAATTTAAAAACAAAAATGTACTTTATTTCATTAAGTTAAAAATTGATTTCTAAAATTCATCGTGAGTTAAACACTAGGTCATTGAACCGAAATTGCTTTACCCGAGGGCGGGGCGACAAATTTTGTTATTATTATTTTTAATTTTATTGATTTAAAGTATGCCAAAAATATTTAAAAAAACCCAAAAATCTTTTTTTTAAAACAATCGCTTTAAAATGACAAATTTTAAAATTTTTTCGAGGGACGAACTAGGTAAACTTACCGAAACGACCTCAACCCAAAGAAAGGAACAAAATTTTAAAAATTACTCCATTAATTGTTTTATTACTAAAGGTTTTATATAAAAAAAATGAAAAAAAAACACACCCCGCTGTCGCGGAGCTTAGAGGGGTAAATAGCACCGCAGTTGCGGAGCTCCCAAATTCTAGAACAGATAAGCTGGTCGACAGACCAGTCCTAAGCACTCCACATTCCCATTTTTCTGCGAAAAAACACCCAAAACACACACAAACTCGTGATTTTTACCCATTTTTCACCAAATCTTCACTAAAATCATGATGAGAAGAATCCTACCAAGAAGTTTTTTAAGAAGAACGGTAAGTTTCGA
Organism: Rutidosis leptorrhynchoides; assembly: GCF_046630445.1. NCBI lineage: Eukaryota > Viridiplantae > Streptophyta > Magnoliopsida > Asterales > Asteraceae > Rutidosis > Rutidosis leptorrhynchoides. The sequence continues at coordinate 336,240,349 of NC_092337.1, read as the reverse complement.
CATCCAAACACTCTTTAACTCGGATTTAAAGTGTTCTTGAGCATATTTTAACCTAATTTGATTTTGATGATTTCTAGCTTAATCGTGCTTAAATTGTTTGTATATTATGCTTGTATAACCAAGATTGATGCTATTTAACATGATTAGAAGCCTTAAACTTCAAATTTTTAACAATTTAGGGTTTGTGTTCTTGAGAAAAATTGGGACTTTTTGATATAAACAGGTTATGGCCGAATTTTATTATTAGTTCATGCTTAATTAAGTAGTGTAACATGTTTAGGTTGCTAATTGATCCAAACTTTGATCCTAAACATGATTTTTGAGCAAGATTGTTGACTTTTTGAGTCAAAAATGCATGAACTTGATTTAATTGATATGAAGGTCATTTGAAACTCGTTTAATTGCTATAATGATTATTTTGACATGTTATTTGAGTTAAATGTTTATGAACATTGTATACATTTTCATATATGCTTATTTAAAAAAATGTATAATTGATAATATTATGAAAATGCGTATAAGTTTAATATGGATTAAACATGTCATTATGATTGTTTTGATTTATGATTTTGCTAACACTAATGCATATTTGGATGCACAAAAATTGTGTTTAATGTGTTTTGCAGACTGAAAGGGGTGAATCTTCATCCGTGTCCCAGGCTCACAATGCTCCTCCTGAGAATGCAGACGAATAGGAGATTAACGACCAATACAGACAAAATCTACCGCACCCAGTCGTTTCATATTCAAATATACACGAAGCAGATTTACACCCTAATTTAAGATTTGACAGACGTTGGATAGATTATCCAAAATATCAGAGGAACTTACACATTCTTCAGTCTAAGGATGTTGAAGTGCCCAGGGTGATAGATTGGGAACCGTTAGAAACAGTGGGATTAGCTGAACGAATCAGGGAATTACTTTACCAAAGGTATGGTAATTCTACTTTTAACGATTGAGAACGTTTATTCACTATACGTAGGCCTGTATATAGAGAATGGTGTGTAGAATTATTAAGTAGTGTTGAAATAAATGATCGGGTAAATAGCTTAACTGATCAGAGTTTTATTAGATTTTTGTTAGGAGGTGTGATGCGCCATATGTCTCTATTAGATATGGCTCGGGCCTTGTGTATATATACGCCTGAGGAACTAGCATCTACTGATTGTCAAAGGTTAATAATTAACGGTAGAAGGGTTGATGAAAATTTTTGATATAAATGGAATATGGAGTAGAATGACTAGCCATAACCGATTTCGTGGGGGATCATACTCTTATACAGATATTAATAGAGCTGAGCTAAGAGTGATCCATAGGTTTTTAGCAAACTCGATTACACAACGAGGCAGGAATAAAGAAAAGGGAAATGAAAATGATCTATTTTACCTCGTGTATTCGAGACCCACAGAGCATTGTGAACATACCTTATTGTGTGGGTTATTACTTATCGGTAATGGTAAGGGGTATGCGAAATAATAGTATAATAGGAGGTGGAATTTTCATTACTTTAATTGCTGAGTATCTCAATGTGGATAGAAGTCAGGGGGGATTATTAGTTCCAGTACCAGAACCCCGTGATAGAATTGATTTACGCGTGTATCATGGTGCAAAGGTTTTAAAGAAAAGACATAACGCTGCAGTATCATATGATGGCACGCATCCACAGGTAGAACGAGATCAGGAGCAAGGTAATGCGGGTGGAGGAAACCAAATGACATATATACAAAGAATAATGGCCCAAAGTGCATACAATCAGGCTATGCAACGTGAGTTTCAGGCTTGGCAATATCATCAAGAATATATCAAAACCTATTTAGCATCTCAAGGTAGGAACTACATTCCTACTGAACCGGCCTATTTTCCTCCATGGATCGACGATTCACGACCACCTTTTCCTACATACGACCCATTCCAAGCGTATCAAAACATATACCACGAACCTTGGAACCCCTACTGGTACACTCAGGATCAACCCTAATTTCCTTAGTTTTATTTATTTTATTATTTGTAATGTTACTACTTTTAATATTTATTTTGGTATTGTAATAGTTTTTATAGTTTTCTAACATTTTAAATATTAGATTTTATAAATTTTTGAACGTGGGGTAATATACCCAACTTCAAAATATATATATATATATATATATATATATATATATATATATATATATATATATATATATATATATATATATATATATATATATATATATATATATATATATATATATATATATATATATATATATATATATATATATGTATGTATGTATGTATGTATATATATATATGTATGTATGTATGTATGTATGTGTGTGTGTGTGTGTGTGTGTGTGTGTGTGTGGTTTATCTTATGTACAAAACAGGGTAAAACAGCGAACTTTTAAAGACTGACATTAAGTTCAGCAAAAGAAACTAATTTTGACGACAAGATGCAAAATATATGTGAATTAACAACTGTAGGAATGAACAAATGAAGTGCACCATTTATCATTCAAACAAACAACAATATGTTTGGAAACTTTGGTAAAATTTAATCATTTTTCTACGTTAATAACCCTCAATAATTTAAATTTTTACTGATTTCTTGCAAATGAGGGCATTGCAAGATCTTAAGTGTGGGAAGGGATTAAATTCTTTCGGTTTTAAACATTTGACTTATACACTTGGTTTAATAGCCACTGTTAAATTTTACTAGTAAAGCAGTAGTTGTATTAGAATCTAGTGCTCTCTGATAATAAAGAACAACCCTAGTCTTATATACTGACTACCCACTTCTAGTAAAAATTTTAAAAAAATTTCAACTAAATGAACTCAAAATCATGTTTATACATATTTATGAACGACAAAACTAGGTGTTAACAACGAAATTATTGTTACCTCGGAAAGGACAAAAATTGAGAAACAACCCAAAACGCTTGAATTCATTTAAAATTGAATAGAAGATAATAAAAAGGCAAAGAAAGAAAAATAAAAGCCAAATGTGAGAAAAATTTACCAAGTTATTTAAACCGCATATCACATATTTTTGTACAAATAATTGAAGGTACTTTTGTTTTGGACGATTCTAATCAGTTTTACCCGATTTCTTATAATATATTTGAAAGAAATGTGCCACTTGATTTAAAAGGAAGTAAAGTCTTCCGAAAAAAGAAGTGAAGGAAGTAAAGTCTTCCAAAAAAGACACGCGCTTCTTGATTTAGGTCAGGAAGTTGTCGTCCAGTCCAGCTGTAGGTTGACGAAAAATCTAGAAAAGTCATCTCTAAAATCAGCAGGAAATCCACGGACCTCAGCATCAAACAGGGTCACCAAGTGGTCAGACTTATCCTAACCATGAGAGGATCTGTCTTGTACAATGGGGGCACCAGGCAAATTAGCTTATAAGACTAATGAATCAGATCCCTAGAAAGGATAATCTCCTTAAAGATTAAAAATCAGCTTTTAAGCCTGATTTTACTCAATCCTTGAGATTGACTTTAAAGATTGAGAATTACAAACTCATGGAATTCAATGATATCTAAACTCGAGCTTGAATGAGAAAATATTTTGATCAAATTAAAACCGATTTGTTTTCTGAAAACCTATATTCAATGCGTTCATTACCACTGAACGTAAAATCCTAAGAATTCACCGGAATTCATTAGGTCACCTGAACCAAATCGGGTGTCAACCGTAAGAACGGTGGTTGCATAGCATGGTCGAAGACAGGACCTTGTGCCAGACCGAAAATTTTTAGGGTGAACTTTGCCGTTGCTCCTACAAAGGATAGTAATTGCATCCGACACGTTGTGGACCATGAACATCTGCATGTCATTAGACATTGCCTTAACAGTTGCTTGTTCAACGCTTTCCTTTACAACCGGACGGTAGTTTACCGAAAGGTAATATACGGAGCAAGTAAACTAGACGTGTTACTTTCCCAATACAAGGTTAGCAAGTGGGTGACACAAAATCACAATTTTTGAGCTAAAATTTTAAAATCTGAAATCCTCAAAACCCACTAAAACATTTTGCAAACACCGGTGAAGGGTTATTCCGGAAAACTTATCTAGGGTAAAAGCTAGATTGAATTTTCAAAAGATCAAATGTTTTCATAAAGATCCAATTTCCTAAAGGATCTAAATTTTTATAGTCATGTGGGACTGTAAACCACAACGTTACTATCATTGTTCATACCGCCTTATTAAAATCACTGATGTACAAAGTGTGAAGAATAAAGAAGTGATTCTAGTAAAGTTATATTCAAGTTCTATATTGCTTGAGGACAAGCAACACTCAAGTGTGAGAATATTTGATAATGCTAAAAACGAACATATATTTCATAGCATTATCCTTCAAGAAAGACAAGCTTTTAGTTGCAATTGTTCTAATTCCAAGTGATATTCGTTTAAATAATAAAAAGTGAAGACAAAAGACAGAATCGACGATTTAAAGACGCAAATGACCAAAATGCTAAAAAGTACAAAGTACAATCCAATTGGTTCAATTTATTGATGATCAACGTCTAAAAATGACAAGAGTACAAGCCACAAAACGCAAAGTACAAGATATTAAATTATACGAAAAGACGTTCGAAAATTCAGAACCAAGACATGAACCAACTATCAACGTGCGACTCAACGGAGCTAAAATTACAAATCACCTATGCACATAAGTATAATATAATATATAATTAATTATGTAAATTATATATATATTATATTTATATATTAAATAAATAACGTCGGCAAGCTATGATCCAAATTCTGGATGAGCTGGAAATCGAAGCTCCGCAGTCGCGGAGCTGTGAAGAACAAAGTATCCGCAGTAGCGGAGCAAAACAGGAATCGAATCCTGATATGCGAAAAGCACACCTAATCTTATTATAGTATGATTACGAATTCGTCCACAGGGAGCAGTGTTTAAGATTTTAAGACTAATAGTTATTCTGAAGTTTAAGTTGTAAAAAATGGGTTTATGATTAAAAACTAATTAAAACAAAGAAAGCAAATACGAATTCAAATGGATAAAGGAGTATTCACTTAGATTCAATTCCCTAGGTTCCGGATTGCTTTTATTAAGAACAATGTAATTAAATCCCTATGTATAACTCTCGTTAACCTAGATCATTAATCATTTAGTAAGATAAGCAGGTGTCCCTCACTTAGTTACCAATTATATCATGAAAGTGTCGGTTTTTCACGTTGGTCACCCATACGCTTCTGAAGAACACAATCAATCAATATTAACTACTCAAGATTATGATTCAGTTGAAGGGTAAATCGATGTCACTTTTTAGGCTTCACAATTACCTACTCAATTGATGGGATTAACTACTAGTCTAATTACACTGGTGTCCCGCATGCAATTCAACCAATCTAATTATTTCTCAATAAGCTAGATAAGTTAATTAATCTAGTAACTCTCGTTACATCAACCAACAGACAAGTAATCAATGAGATCAATTAATGGGAGTAATTAAGAATCATGGATCAAGAGCACTTATTAATAAATGCCAAAGATTAGCAATCCATCACCTAGGTTCAATTATCTAAGTGAATACTAGAAGATTTAGCGATTCATAGACAAAAACAACTCATCAATTGAAATAGATAAAATCATGATGTTCATCAGTATATAGATATAAACACAAGATAGAAGAGAATTGTACCAAGTGTGCTCAATATCTATGAACAAGCTAAAAATAAATATGAGATATGAGATAGCCTCTCTTTTTTTCCTTGTGCTTGTCGACAGACAACCCCCACAATATAAGGCGCCTCCTCCTCCCTCTTCTGTCTAACGTAATGGATATATATATCCATAATTAAGGGTTGGTGTTTTAATATGCATGTGCCTTCCAAAACATAACCACCGACTCCTTATTGTTTGAATCCACAACATGGCCCAACTTTTACTAGCTACCTTTTTTGTATTCTTTTAACTTACAATTGGCCCAACAAAAATCGCGTTTCATCATCCGACTTTTAAAATATAAGCACCTTGAGAGGCCTTTACTCCATACACGAAATACTTGGACCGTGGCTTTTAACAATAAAAGTTTGCACATCAGTTTGATACCTCGTGTTTGAGCAATATTTGGTCTTCGCATTTAGCGATGTAGTATTGTAGTCCGTGTACCTGGAGCTGAAAAAAAATATTTCCTTTCGTAAATACCGTATCTTCCATCTCTTCTGTCTATATCTCACGGGTGCGAACAAAACTTCCCGGGCACCATTTAAGCCTCGTGGCCGCGAGGCACCCTATTGTGGCCGTGAAATCTTCAATAAACTACAGGACGATTTTTATTTGCTCCTCAACTTGAAATCTTCACTCTAATTGTCGTTTTGAGCTGAAACCTTGCCAAAATCTTCGTCAAAGTGCCATTAACAATTTCTCGAACATAACCCCTTCACTTTAATCATAAACGAACTCAAAGTCTTCAAAATATATCCAAAATAATAAATATGGGAACCGATAACGCGACTAAAAATATGAATAAATGGAGCCTTATCAAATTCCCCCACACTTGAACCTTGCTTGTCCTCAAGTGAGCTTATCTTCAAAATAATAAAATCCAATGCAAAAGTAACCATACCCTAAGTGAGTCTTCAATAAAGCAAGATGCACCAATATTATCATCATGAACAAATAAAATCAATATGTGTGATCTTCAACAAGCATGTGCAAGGTTCAAGTCTTCAACAAACGTCAATTTCTTCAATTATTAAATTCAAAATCACCCACAAGCTTCCCACCCGGAATCATGAACACCCATATGCGGAACCAAGAAAAAATTTGGCCTTCGGGAAAACAAGACCTTTAGAAAACCATTTTTTTGTATTTTAAGAACGGTAAAACAAGTTAAGTTTTTACACGAAACAAGTTTCCGAAAATTTAAGTTTTTAAGGCTATGTGCTTTCAAAGCCATCCCGGTTTTGGGACAGCCGCACGGACAATTGTTACCCCGGTATATTATCTAGGATAAACTACTTCCCGGTTCGAAAGCTATGAGATAACAATTGTCTTGGGCTCAAAAAGGCGGTGTGCATACAAGCCTTCCCGGTTGTGGGACAGCCTCACTGGTAGTTGCCAACCCGGTATATCACCGAAGTGAACTACCTCCCGGTTCGAAGGCGATGAGAAAGCAACTACCTTGGGTGTAAATTTTTCGGGGGGTCTAGTGCACGAAACCTGAAAGACTTTACTTTCAAGCAATGGTCTTTTGAAACTCAACTTGCAAGACTTTACTTTCAAGTTTCGGAAGACTTTACTTCCTAAGAACAACGTGGGAGGACTCGATTCTCCCGGAAGTGTTTAAACACTTCTTAATTTATTTAAGGTCCTTGGACCCCACTTCCCACGCATCTAGCTTTTATGCTAGTTTTAAGAAAATGTAGGAAGCAGATACTACATTTTCGTATTTTAATGGTACCATGGCTTTTGGCCATGGCGTGCGTTGTCTAAGCAAACGCTAGCACGAAGCCATTGCTCTTACATAAAAAGACAGCATGGTTGAAGCTCGAGGCTCCTCTTCCCACAGTACGATACATCGGTGTAAAACATCGTGAAATGATGAATTAACCAATGTCAGTATGAAATGATGTAGATTAGGAAGTCTCCTACACCAAGTAAAACGGGCATTCGGAAGACTTGACTTCCTTTATGGATGGACTTGAATCATCCTACAATTTTGGGTTTTTATACCCTGGAAGACTTTGCTTCTTTATTACGCACACACTCACGCAGAAGAAAATACAAAATGCCAAAATCACCAATATTATTGAGGTACCTGCACAATTTAACTTACAAAGGTGATAACATTTGCTTAATTACAAAACTACACTTGGCTTTTTAACGAGTCAAAAATTTAAAAATTTCCCAATTTTTTCAATTATTTAGTCAAAAATAAGACTCAAGCAAGTGAATTACATCCTCGAGAATTTATATATCTCCCCCCACACTTAAGATCATGTAATGTCCTCATTTACATGAAATCAGATAAATAAAGTATAAATTCGAGAGGATAATAGAGTGAATGGGAAAAACATAACCAGATGTAGAGCAATATAATCGCGAAACGGAGTGACAGACGGCTCTGCACTGACGGCCATTCCTCGATTATCATCACATTATCGTACCTGCAATGATTACAAAAGAACAAAACACAAAAGGAAACATATTTTTTGGATTTTTGGGTTTTTCAAATTTTTAGGGTTTTTAGATTCAAAACACACGCAATATACAAGGATACGTGTGCAAGTTTATTAACGAGTCTTGCACTAGACTCGACCCCATATTATTAACTCCTAGTGGAGTCATCCTCCCCCACACTTATCGGATGACATATGAAATCAGTGGAAAAAGTTCCACGTATTAACAAAGTGAGCCAATCATTAACCCCTAGGGTGGTATATAAGAAAGCAAAAACAATCTTCTTGATGAAGAAGATTAAACTAACCAGAGAGTCAATGAAAGACTCTCTTCCAAACACGGTTTTCAACAAAAGGTTTATCTTCTTGATCGGCTCGTACCAAAACGGGTCATCATACATCATATCACACATGTTAAACTCGTGAGGACATACAATTTCCACATGAGAAGGTGACACCTCAAGTGGTTTCACTATATCAATCGCCTCATTCTCAATGACCTTTGGTGACTCGCTCACTTCAACCTCAGGTTGCAAAACCTCCTCAATATCATCATTACCATACCCGAGTGGATTATTGTATATTAAAAAAGTTTTGGGTATGATTTCTTCAACCTCATCTTCACTATCATCCTCACAATCATCATCACTATCATCTTTTCCATCACCAAGTGGATTATCATAGATTTTAAAAACATCGGGTGTTGGCAAATTTTCAAACACTTCATCATCGTCCTCGTCATCTTCATCATTGGTTATAGAATATGCGGGTATTTGTGCACTCTCCACCACTTCGGTATTGGCACAAAAGCTTGCATCATCATCATGAAAGATCGAATCTCGTGACCGAGAAGTGGAGACTACGGGTGTGGTGGGTGGTGAAATGCTGGTGGATACAAAGTCTTTCGACCAATGGGAGTAAGGAACTCACGACCTTCTCTAAAGATTGGATGGACTGTTGTTGACTAGCTAACATTTCCTTTAAATCTTGTCTTTCTTGGTTGAGAGCCTCGATGCGGTCAAAGTGGATCCTCATGAAGTTTGATAATAACTCTTGTAAATTCGGATCGATCTCCTCTTGTTGTTGCTCTTGGACTTGATGTTGAGAAGACTCCCATGTCGAGTCATCCCCCTCATAACAATAGTCCATTGGTTGACCGAAAGATTCAAAATTAGATATGGAACCATTATCACAAGGATGATGCACGGGAGAAAAATTATTCATATAACCATTATCATAACCCCCGTCATCACAATAACCATCATAAGTACCATAATAACCATTCGGCTCACCATTAGCTTGCCACGAATTCATACACCCATTATCATGATTGCCCATGTGACCATCATTCACATACCCATAACCAGAATCATCGTTCGTGCCCAATTGTTGACCATCATTCATTACTCTTGACCATAACAAGTCATACAAAGATTCTTGCCCGGCCATGGTATACCTGTAACTTAGCTGCAATCACAACACAACCAAACGAGCGCGTAAAACCAAACAAAATAAAATAACAAAAAGTAACTTTCGCAAAAACGAATTCCCATGAAAGGATCGAACAACTAAGAGTTATTAAAATCTTAAAACACACCGCTCCCCGGCAGCGGCGCCAAAAATTTGATATGCGAAAAGCACACCTAATCTTATTATAGTATGATTACGAATTCGTCCACAGGGAGCAGTGTTTAAGATTTTAAGACTAATAGTTATTCTGAAGTTTAAGTTGTAAAAAATGGGTTTATGATTAAAAACTAATTAAAACAAAGAAAGCAAATACGAATTCAAATGGATAAAGGAGTATTCACTTAGATTCAATTCCCTAGGTTCCGGATTGCTTTTATTAAGAACAATGTAATTAAATCCCTATGTATAACTCTCGTTAACCTAGATCATTAATCATTTAGTAAGATAAGCAGGTGTCCCTCACTTAGTTACCAATTATATTATGAAAGTGTCGGTTTTTCACGTTGGTCACCCATACGCTTCTGAAGAACACAATCAATCAATATTAACTACTCAAGATTATGATTCAGTTGAAGGGTAAATCGATGTCCCTTTTTAGGCTTCACAATTACCTACTCAATTGATGGGATTAACTACTAGTCTAATTACACTGGTGTCCAGCATGCAATTCAGCCAATCTAATTATTTCTCAATAAGCTAGATAAGTTAATTAATCTAGTAACTCTCGTTACATCAACCAACGGACAAGTAATCAATGAGATCAATTAATGGGAGTAATTAAGAATCATGGATCAAGAGCACTTATTAATAAATGCCAAAGATTAGCAATCCATCACCTAGGTTCAATTATCTAAGTGAATACTAGAAGATTTTGCTATTCATAGACAAAAACAACTCATCAATTGAAATAGATAAAATCATGATGTTCATCAGTATATAGATATAAACACAAGATAGAAGAGAATTGTACCAAGTGTGCTCAATATCTATGAACAAGCTAAAAATAAATATGAGATATGAGATAGCCTCTCTTTTTTTTCCTTGTGCTTGTCGACAGACAACCCCCACAATATGAGGCGCCTCCTCCTCCCTCTTCTGTCTAAAGTAATGGATATATATATATATATATATATATATATATATATATATATATATATATATATATATATATATATATATATATATATATATATATCCATAATTAAGGGTTGGTGTTTTAATATGCATGTGCCTTCCAAAACATAACCACCGACTCCTTATATATATATATATATATATCCATAATTAAGGGTTGGTGTTTTAATATGCATGTGCCTTCCAAAACATAACCACCGACTCCTTATTGTTTGAATCCACAACATGGCCCAACTTTTACTAGCCACCTTTTTTGTATTCTTTTAACTTACAATTGGCCCAACAAAAATCGCGTTTCATCATCCGACTTTTAAAATATAAGCACCTTGAGAGGCCTTTACTCCATACACGAAATACTTGGACCGTGGCTTTTAACAATAAAAGTTTGCACATCAGTTTGATACCTCGTGTTTGAGCAATATTTGGTCTTCGCATTTAGCGATGTAGTATTATAGTCCGTGTACCTGGAGCTGAAAAAAAATATTTCCTTTCGTAAATACCGTATCTTCCATCTCTTCTGTCTATATCTAACGGGTGCGAACAAAACTTCCCGGGCACCATTTAAGCCTCGTGGCCGCGAGGCACCCTATTGTGGCCGTGAAATCTTCAATAAACTACAGGACGATTTTTATTTGCTCCTCAACTTGAAATCTTCACTCTAATTGTCGTTTTGAGCTGAAACCTTGCCAAAATCTTCGTCAAAGTGCCATTAACAATTTCTCGAACATAACCCCTTCACTTTAATCATAAACGAACTCAAAGTCTTCAAAATATATCCAAAATAATAAATATGAGAACCGATAACGCGACTAAAAATATGAATAAATGGAGCGTTATCAAATCCCCCTATAAAAGGACATGCTATTCGACGATCATATTACACCTTTTCTTTCTTTCTTCCTTATGTAAAGATATATATATATATATATATATATATATATATATATTAATTATAATTTTAATATTAAATTAATAATAATAATAAGGTTATTATAGAGAATGTTTTAAGGTTTTGTAAGTCGAAATTTTGTCCGTGTAACAATACGCGATAAATACTCATTGTAAGTTATGTTCAACCTTTTAAATTAATGTCTTGTAGCTAAGTTATTATTATGCTTATTTAAGCCGAAGTAATCGTGATGTTGGACTAAATATTAAGATGGGGTTATTGGGCTTTGGACCATAATTGGGGTTTGAACAAAAGACCGATACTTGTGGAAATTGGACTATGGGCTATTAATGAGCTTTATATTTAATTAGCTAAATGATATCTTGTTAATTTAATATAAAGGTTACAATTTGACGTATCTATATATAACCACATACGCTTGACTGGGTACCGTGGGCGAGATATTTATAAATACTAATAATTGTTCATTTGACCGGACACGGGGATGGATTAATAGTCACTGGACTCATTAAAATAGGGGTGGATTACATTCAAAGGTATTTGGTGTAATTGTTAACAAAGTATTAAAACCTTGGATTACACGCAGTCGATTACCTGGTGTATTCATTAACAAAGTATTAAGATCTTGTTACAGTTTAAATCCCCAATTAGTTGGAATACTTGACTTCGGGTATAAGGTTAATTTGGCGAAGACCCTCACACTTTATAATTATGACCGATGGACTATTATGGACAAAACCAGATGGACTTATCAAATAATCCAGGACGAATGACAATTAACCCATGGTAATAAATTAAAATCAACACGTCAAACATCATGATTACAGAAGTTTAAATAAGCATAATTCCCTTATTTTATATCTCATCGCACTTTTATTTAATGTCATTTAATTTATCGTACTTTAAATTATCGCACTTTTAATTATCGCATTTTTATTTATCTTCATATATTTTTACGCTTTACTTGTATTTTTAATTATTGTACTTTTATTTATCGTCATTTACTTTACACTTTGAAATTAACCTAAACTACGAATGCAACAGAAAAGTTCCATGAATGAGACATCTCTAGTAATGCAGCGGATAACTAATACAGCAGGTCCTTAACGGCAATTCAATAACAACATGATAGCAAATCTAACAGCGGAAGCAAGAAACCTCTAGGCACCTGAGAAATACACGCTTAAAAGTCAACACGAATGTTGGTGAGCTATAGTTTAAGTTGTAACAGTAACGTAAGGTAGGCCACGAGATTTCAGTGTAACAAAATAGTATGAAAAGTATATTTATAACCGTGGGCACCCGGTAACTAGACTTAACGTTAATAACCCCCTGAAAGTACACTTGGCGAGTGCGTATGTTCACTAAGTATTAAACACCCGTTAAATGCTAGCGCGACTAGTCCGAGTGGGGATGTCAAACCCTATGGATCCATATCTAAGATTCGCGTTCACTGGTTCAAAAACCAATGACTAAATGTTACCGTGCTAAGGGGAATGTTTCTGCCGTTGTATAACCTACACACATATAAAGTTTAAGTACTCATGCCTAGTATGTAAAACGTAAAAAGCGCTTGTATTCTCAGTCCCAAAAATAGTAAAAGTGGTAAAAAGGGATACTATAACTCACAGTGATAAAAGCGGACTGTAGTGACCTGAACTTTTCCATGTTTATATATATTAATTGAGATTTATATTTACATGATTAAATGTTTCCAACATGTTAAGCAATCAAACTTGTTAAGACTTGATTAATTGAAATATGTTTCATATAGACAATTGACCACCCAAGTTGACCGGTGATTCACGAACGTTAAAACTTGTAAAAACTATATGATGACATATATATGGATATATATATAGTTAACATGATACTATGATAAGTAAACATATCATTAAGTATATTAACAATGAACTACATATGTAAAAACAAGACTACTAACTTAATGATTTTTAAACGAGACATATATGTAACGATTATCGTTGTAAAGACATTTAATGTATATATATCATATTAAGAGATATTCATACATGATAATATCATGATAATATAATAATTTAAAATCTCATTTGATATTATAAACATTGGGTTAACAACATTTAACAAGATCGTTAACCTAAAGGTTTCAAAACAACACTTACATGTAACGACTAACGATGACTTAACGACTCAGTTAAAATGTATATACATGTAGTGTTTTAATATGTATTTATACACTTTTTAAAGACTTCAATACACTTATCAAAATACTTCTACTTAACAAAAATGCTTACAATTACATCCTCGTTCAGTTTCATCAACAATTCTACTCGTATGCACCCGTATTCGTACTCGTACAATACACAGCTTTTAGATGTATGTACTATTGGTATATACACTCTAATGATCAGCTCTTAGCAGCCCATGTGAGTCACCTAACACATGTAGGAACCATCATTTGGCAACTAGCATGAAATATCTCATAAAATTACAAAAAATATGAGTAATCATTCATGACTTATTTACATGAAAACAAAATTACATATCCTTTATATCTAATCCATACGCCAACGACCAAAAACACCTACAAACACTTTCATTCTTCAATTTTCTTCATCTAATTGATCTCTCTCAAGTTCTATCTTCAAGTTCTAAGTGTTCTTCATATATTCTACAAGTTCTAGTTACATAAAATCAAGAATACTTTCAAGTTTGCTAGCTCACTTCCAATCTTGTAAGGTGATCATCCAACCTCAAGAAATCTTTGTTTCTTACAGTAGGTTATCATTCTAATACAAGGTAATAATCATATTCAAACTTTGGTTCAATTTCTATAACTATAACAATCTTATTTCAAGTGATGATCTTACTTGAACTTGTTTTCGTGTCATGATTCTGCTTCAAGAACTTCGAGCCATCCAAGGATCCGTTGAAGCTAGATCTATTTTTCTCTTTTCCAGTAGGTTTATCCAAGGAACTTAAGGTAGTAATGATGTTCATAACATCATTCGATTCATACATATAAAGCTATTTTATTCGAAGGTTTAAACTTGTAATCACTAGAACATAGTTTAGTTAATTCTAAACTTGTTCGCAAACAAAAGTTAATCCTTCTAACTTGACTTTTAAAATCAACTAAACACATGTTCTATATCTATATGATATGCTAACTTAATGATTTAAAACCTGGAAACACGAAAAACACCGTAAAACCGGATTTACGCCGTCGTAGTAACACCGCGGGCTGTTTTGGGTTAGTTAATTAAAAACTATGATAAACTTTGATTTAAAAGTTGTTATTCTGAGAAAATGATTTTTATTATGAACATGAAACTATATCCAAAAATTATGGTTAAACTCAAAGAGGAAGTATGTTTTCTAAAATGGTCATCTAGACGTCGTTCTTTCGACTGAAGTGACTACCTTTACAAAAACGACTTGTAACTTATTTTTCTGACTATAAACCTATAATTTCTCTTTTTAGATTCATAAAATAGAGTTCAATATGAAACCATAGCAATTTGATTCACTCAAAACGGATTTAAAATGAAGAAGTTATGGGTAAAATAAGATTGGATAATTTTTCTCATTTTAGCTACGTGAAAATTGGTAACAAATCTATTCCAACCATAACTTAATCAACTTGTATTGTATATTATGTAATCTTGAGATACCATAGACACGTATACAATGTTTCGACCTATCATGTCGACACATCTATATATATTTCGGAACAACCATAGACACTCTATATGTGAATGTTGGAGTTAGCTATACAGGGTTGAGGTTGATTCCAAATTATATATAGTTTGAGTTGTGATCAATACTGAGATACGTATACACTGGGTCGTGGATTGATTCAAGATAATAATTATCGATTTATTTCTGTACATCTAACTGTGGACAACTAGTTGTAGGTTACTAACGAGGACAGCTGACTTAATAAACTTAAAACATCAAAATATATTAAAAGTGTTGTAAATATATTTTGAACATACTTTGATATATATGTATATATTGTTATAGGTTCGTGAATCAACCAGTGGCCAAGTCTTACTTCCCGACGAAGTAAAAATCTGTGAAAGTGAGTTAAAGTCCCACTTTTAAAATCTAATATTTTTGGGATGAGAATACATGCAGGTTTTATAAATGATTTACAAAATAGACACAAGTACGTGAAACTACATTCTATGGTTGAATTATCGAAATCGAATATGCCCCTTTTTATTAAGTCTGGTAATCTAAGAATTAGGGAACAGACACCCTAATTGACGCGAATCCTAAAAATAGATCTATTGGGCCTAACAAACCCCATCCAAAGTACCGGATGCTTTAGTACTTCGAAATTTATATCATATCCGAAGGGTGTCCCGGAATGATGGGGATATTCTTATATATGCATCTTGTTAATGTCGGTTACCAGGTGTTCACCATATGAATCTTTTTTATCTCTATGTATGGGATGTGTATTGAAATATGAAATCTTGTGGTCTATTATTATGATTTGATATATATAGGTTAAACCTATAACTCACCAACATTTTTGTTGACGTTTTAAGCATGTTTATTCTCAGGTGATTATTAAGAGCTTCCGCTATCGCATACTTAAATAAGGACGAGATTTGGAGTCCATGCTTGTATAATATTGTGTAAAAACTGCATTCAAGAAACTTATTTTTTTGTAACATATTTGTATTGTAAACCATTATGTAATGGTCGTGTGTAAACAGGATATTTTAGATTATCATTATTTTATAATCTACGTAAAGCTTTTTAAAACCTTTATCTATGAAATAAAGGTTATGGTTTATTTTAAAAATGAATGCAGTCTTTGAAAAACGTCTCATATAGAGGTCAAAACCTCGCAACGAAATCAATTAATATGGAACGTTTTTAATCAATAAGAACGGGACATTTCAGTTGGTATCAGAGCGTTGGTCTTAGAGAACCAGAATTTTGCATTAGTGTGTCTTATCGAGTTTGTTAGGATGCATTAGTGAGTCTGGACTTCGACCGTGTTTACTTGAAAAATGATTGCTTAACAAATTTTGTTGGAAACTATATATTTTTAACATGTGAATATTATGTGATATATTAATCTCTTAACGCGTTTGATATTATGTGATAGATGTCTACCTCTAGAACAAGTCCCATTGACTAACCTAATAATAATGAAGAGTCAAATGTAAATTGGAATGATTCGTGGACTGATTCACAAGTTCCCGAAGAGGAACCGGAAGAAGAATCGGAACCGGAAGAAGAATCGAAACCGGATGAAGAAATAGAACCGGTGGGGGAAATAATAAAACGGTTAAGTAAAAGAAAATCCCCAACCAACCGACCAAGGTTAATTATGGTCAATGGTGTTTCCGCCAAGGAAGCAAAATATTGGGAGGATTACCAATTCTCCGATGAATCGGATTCCGACGAGAATTCCGATGGTGTTATAGAAATTACCCCAACTGAATTTAAAAAGGCAAAAGAAAATAATAAGGGAAAGGGCATAAAAATAGAGAAATCTAATTCCAACCCCGATGAACTTTATATGTATCGTCAACCCCCGAAGTCCTTAAGTTGTAACAATGACCCGGGAACCTCTAAACCACCAGGTTTTTCTAAACCAATGTGGAAAACGACGGCTCGTATTAGGGGAACATCATATATCCCTAGAAACTTGGCAAAACGAACCAAAACCGAAGAAGAAGAAACAAGCGAGTCGGAATAAGATAGTTGTATTCGTGTGGTGTAATATATGTAATATAGTGTGCTTATGCTTTATGATATATGTAAAAATTGCTTGTATTAATAAGTATTTTTTTTATGAATCTAACTCTTGTCTATTTTACAGTATAAAAACACAAAATGGATAGACAACCCAATATTTTAAGAAACCTACCCGGAGACATGATTGATGAAATCTTGTCTAGAGTCGGTCAGAATTCTTCGGCACAACTATTTAAGGCGAGATCAGTTTGTAAGACATTCGAAGAACGTTCCAAGAATGCCTTGGTTTATAAAAGGTTTTCGTTCGAAAGATGGGGGATATCACATTGGGAAATCCATAAGTTACGATGTGTTTACTTTGACGCATATATTGTGGGGAACCCAAATGCTATTTTACGCAATGGGTTAAGAAATTATTTTGACTCAATATATCCGAATATTGGACTTCGTGATTTAGAAAAAGCGGCTAACATGCAACATAAAGAAGCATGTTATGCTTACGGATTTGTAATGTTCGCTTCTCACCAAAGTGAGAACAAGAACATCGGCCTACAACTATTAAACAAAACGTTCCCACAAGTGACGGAGTCGGTAATTGGGGTAAGAAATGAGGTTTTTAGATTGTTACGAGACTGTTGGACATTACGTAACCCTCGTCCCTTTGACAACGTTACAACACGCTGTCTTATCAACGGCCATAACGGTTATGTTCCACAAGACCAAGGATGGGAAGTAGTCCTAGTAAAACCAGAATGCATGACTTGTTTCTGGACGTATGAATTACGTGTCTTTATTGCCTTTGCTGAACGACTTGTGTACTAGCTAGAATTATCTTCACAACTATCTTGTATCAAAGTTATTGTGTGCTATATTTCATGCTTTATGTAAAATAAGCGGTATTGTAAGTTTGTAAAATATTGTATAAAAGTTTGAACACGAAATATTATTATAATCAGTTTTTCATATAGAATTGTAGTAGTTGAATTGTATATTAGCTACTAAGTATGAACTTAACGGGTAGGTACTACCCGAATTTAAACTTATAAAACGCTAATATGAAGAAAAAGCTTTTATAAATGAGTTCATATTATGCTACGAAATACTATTAACTACTCTTAATATTCTGTATGATTAACTTGTTCCATTTGACTATTTTGAAGGAAATGGCACCGACTACTCGACACATCGTGAATATGAATGAAGAGGAATTCCGTACTTTTATAGCTTCAAACATAGCCGCAGTACAGGCTGCGCTACATACCAACAATAACCTTGGATCTAGCAGTACAGGAAATCGTGTAGGATGTACCTACAAAGAATTCACTTCCTGCAAACCTTTAGAATTTGATGGAACCGAAGGACCGATCGGATTGAAACGGTGGACCGAGAAGGTCGAATCGGTGTTTGCCATAAGTAAGTGTACTGAAGAGGACAAAGTGAAGTACGCTACGCATACCTTCACAGGTTCTGCGTTAACATGGTGAAATACCTATCTAGAGCAAGTGGGACAAGACGATGCGTACGCACTACCGTGGTCAGCATTCAAGCACTTGATGAACGAGAAGTACCGTCCCAGAACCGAGGTCAATAAGCTCAAGACAGAACTTAGAGGGTTACGAACCCAAGGATTTGATATTACCACGTACGAAAGACGATTCACAGAATTGTGCCTATTGTGTCCGGGAGCATTCGAAGATGAGGAAGAGAAGATTGACGCGTTTGTGAAAGGATTACCGGAAAGAATCCAAGAAGATATAAGTTCACACGAGCCCGCCTCCATACAACAGGCATGTAGAATGGCTCACAAACTAGTGAACCAGATTGAAGAAAGAATTAAAGAACAGACTGCTGAAGAGGCCAATGTGAAGCAAGTCAAAAGAAAGTGGGAGGAAAACGGTGATAAGAATCACCAATACAACAACAACAGCAATCGCAACAATTATCCCAACAATCGCAACATCAATCGCAACAAAACAAACGGCCCAACAACAACAACAACAACAACAACAACGGCAACTACAATAATCATCCCAACAACAATAATAACCGCAACAAAAACAACAATCAGAAGCAGCTATGCCAAAGGTGTGAAAAGTATCACTCGGGGTTCTGCACCAAATTTTGCAACAAGTGTAAAAGAAATGGTCATAGCACGGCGAAGTGTGAGGTCTACGGACCAGGGGTTAATAGAACGAAAGGAACAAATGGTGTCGGAACGAGTAATGGCGGAGCAAGTAGTGTCGGAGCAAGTTATGCCAATGTAGTTTGTTATAAATGTGGAAAACCGGGCCACATTATTAGAAATTGCCCGAACCAGGAGAACACGAATGGACAAGGCCGCGGAAGAGTTTTCAATATTAATGCGGCAGAGGCACAAGAAGACCCGGAGCTTGTTACGGGTACGTTTCTTATTGACAATAAATCTGCTTACGTTTTATTTGATTCGGGTGCGGATAGAAGCTATATGAGTAGAGATTTTTGTGCTAAATTAAGTTGTCCATTGACGCCTTTGGATAGTAAATTTTTACTCGAATTAGCAAATGGTAAATTAATTTCAGCAGATAATATATGTCGGAATCGAGAAATTAAACTGGTTAGCGAAACATTTAAGATTGATTTGATACCAGTAGAGTTAGGGAGTTTTGATGTGATAATCGGTATGGACTGGTTGAAAGAAGTGAAAGCAGAGATCGTTTGTTACAAAAATGCAATTCGCATTATACGAGAAAAAGGAAAACCCTTAATGGTGTACGGAGAAAAGGGCAACACGAAGCTACATCTTATTAGTAATTTGAAGGCACAAAAACTAATAAGAAAAGGTTGCTATGCTGTTCTAGCACACGTCGAAAAAGTACAAACTGAAGAAAAGAGCATCAATGATGTTCCCATTGTAAAAGAATTTCCTGATGTATTTCCGAAAGAATTACCGGGATTACCCCCACATCGATCCGTTGAATTTCAAATAGATCTTGTACCAGGAGCTGCACCAATAGCTCGTGCTCCTTACAGACTCGCACCCAGCGAGATGAAAGAACTGCAAAGCCAATTACAAGAACTTTTAGAGCGTGGTTTCATTCGACCAAGCACATCACCGTGGGGAGCTCCTGTTTTGTTTGTCAAGAAGAAAGATGGTACATTCAGGTTGTGTATCGACTACCGAGAGTTGAACAAACTTACCATCAAGAACCGCTACCCACTACCGAGAATCGACGACTTATTTGATCAACTACAAGGCTCGTCTGTTTATTCAAAGATTGACTTACGTTCCGGGTATCATCAAATGCGGGTGAAAGAAGATGATATTCCAAAGACTGCTTTCAGAACACGTTACGGTCATTACGAGTTTATGGTCATGCCGTTTGGTTTAACTAATGCACCAGCTGTGTTCCTGGACCTTATGAACCGAGTGTGTGGACCATACCTTGACAAGTTTGTCATTGTTTTCATTGATGACATACTTATTTACTCAAAGAATGACCAAGAACACGGTGAACATTTGAGAAAGGTGTTAGAAGTATTGAGGAAGGAAAAACTGTACGCTAAGTTTTTAAAGTGTGCATTTTGGTTAGAAGAAGTTCAATTCCTCGGTCACATAGTGAACAAAGAAGGTATTAAGGTGGATCCGGCAAAGATAGAAACTGTTGAAAAGTGGGAAACCCCGAAAACTCCGAAACACATACGCCAGTTTTTAGGACTAGCTGGTTACTACAGAAGGTTCATCCAAGACTTTTCCAGAATAGCAAAACCCTTGACTGCATTAACGCATAAAGGGAAGAAATTTGAATGGGATGATGAACAAGAGAAAGCGTTTCAGTTATTGAAGAAAAAGCTAACTACGGCACCTATATTGTCATTGCCTGAAGGGAATGATGATTTTGTGATTTATTGTGACGCATCAAAGCAAGGTCTCGGTTGTGTATTAATGCAATGAACGAAGGTGATTGCTTATGCGTCTAGACAATTGAAGATTCACGAACAAAATTATACGACGCATGATTTGGAATTAGACGCGGTTGTTTTTGCATTAAAGACTTGGAGGCACTACTTATATGGGGTCAAAAGTATTATATATACCGACCACAAAAGTCTTCAACACATATTTAATCAGAAACAACTGAATATGAGGCAGCGTAGGTGGATTGAATTATTGAATGATTACGACTTTGAGATTCGTTACCACCCGGGGAAGGCAAATGTGGTAGCCGATGCCTTGAGCAGGAAGGACAGAGAACCCATTCGAGTAAAATCTATGAATATAATGATTCATAATAACCTTACTACTCAAATAAAGGAGGCGCAACAAGGAGTTTTAAAAGAGGGAAATTTAAAGGATGAAATACCCAAAGGATCGGAGAAGCATCTTAATATTCAGGAAGACGGAACCCGGTATAGGGCTGAAAGGATTTGGGTACCAAAATTTGGAGATATGAGAGAAATGGTACTTAGAGAAGCTCATAAAACCAGATACTCAATACATCCTGGAACGGGGAAGATGTACAAGGATCTCAAGAAACATTTTTGGTGGCCGGGTATAAAAGCCGATGTTGCTAAATACGTAGGAGAATGTTTGATGTGTTCTAAGGTCAAAGCTGAGCATCAGAAACCATCAGGTCTACTTCAACAACCCGAAATCTCGGAATGGAAATGGGAAAACATTACCATGGATTTCATCACTAAATTGCCAAGGACTGCAAGTGGTTTTGATACTATTTGGGTAATAGTTGATCGTCTCACCAAATCAGCACACTTCCTGCCAATAAGAGAAGATAACAAGATGGAGAAGTTAGCACGACTGTATTTGAAGGAAGTCGTCTCCAGACATGGAATACCAATCTCTATTATCTCTGATAGGGATGGCAGATTTATTTCAAGATTCTGGCAGACATTACAGCAAGCATTAGGAACTCGTCTAGACATGAGTACTGCCTATCATCCACAAACTGATGGGCAGAGCGAAAGGACGATACAAACGCTTGAAGACATGCTACGAGCATGTGTTATTGATTTCAGAAACAGTTGGGATCGACATCTACCGTTAGCAGAATTTTCCTACAACAACAGCTACCATTCAAGCATTGAGATGGCGCCGTTTGAAGCACTTTATGGTAGAAAGTGCAGGTCTCCAATTTGTTGGAGTGAAGTGGGGGATAGACAGATTACGGGTCCGGAGATTATACAAGAAACTACCGAGAAGATCATTCAAATTCAACAACGGTTGAAAACCGCCCAAAGTCGACAAAAGAGCTACGCTGACATTAAAAGAAAAGATATAGAATTTGAAATTGGAGAGATGGTCATGCTTAAAGTTGTACCTTGGAAAGGCGTTGTTCGATTTGGTAAACGAGGGAAATTAAATCCAAGGTATATTGGACCATTCAAGATTATTGATCGTGTCGGACCAGTAGCTTACCGACTTGATTTACCTCAACAACTCGCGGCTGTACATAACACTTTCCATGTCTAGAATTTGAAGAAATGTTTTGCTAAAGAAGATCTCACTATTCCTTTAGATGAAATCCAAATTAACGAAAAACTTCAATTCATCGAAGAACCCGTCGAAATAATGGATCGTGAGGTTAAAAGACTTAAGCAAAACACGATACCAATTGTTAAGGTTCGATGGAATGCTCGTAGAGGACCCGAGTTCACCTGGGAGCGTGAAGATTAGATGAAGAAGAAATACTCGCATCTATTTCCAGAAGATTCGTCAACACCTTCAACAGCTTAAAATTTCGGGACGAAATTTATTTAACGGGTAGGTTCTGTAGTGACCCGAACTTTTCCATGTTTATATATATTAATTGAGATTGATATTTACATGATTAAATGTTTCCAACATGTTAAGCAATCAAACTTGTTAAGACTTGATTAATTGAAATATGTTTCATATAGACAATTGACCACCCAAGTTGACCGGTGATTCACGAACGTTAAAACTTGTAAAAACTATATGATGACATATATATGGATATATATATAGTTAACATGATACTATGATAAGTAAACATATCATTAAGTATATTAACAATGAACTACATATGTAAAAACAAGACTACTAACTTAATGATTTTTAAACGAGACATATATGTAACGATTATCGTTGTAAAGACATTTAATGTATATATATCATATTAAGAGATATTCATACATGATAATATCATGATAATATAATAATTTAAAATCTCATTTTATATTATAAACATTGGGTTAACAACATTTAACAAGATCGTTAACCTAAAGGTTTCAAAACAACACTTACATGTAACGACTAACGATGACTTAACGACTCAGTTAAAATGTATATACATGTAGTGTTTTAATATGTATTTATACACTTTTGAAAGACTTCAATACACTTATCAAAATACTTATACTTAACAAAAATGCTTACAATTACATCCTCGTTCAGTTTCATCAACAATTCTACTCGTATGCACCCGTATTCGTACTCGTACAATACACAGCTTTTAGATGTATGTACTATTGGTATATACACTCCAATGATCAGCTCTTAGCAGCCCATGTGAGTCACCTAACACATGTAGGAACCATCATTTGGC
The DNA here is from genome assembly GCF_046630445.1 of Rutidosis leptorrhynchoides. Classification (NCBI taxonomy): domain Eukaryota; kingdom Viridiplantae; phylum Streptophyta; class Magnoliopsida; order Asterales; family Asteraceae; genus Rutidosis; species Rutidosis leptorrhynchoides. The sequence continues at coordinate 336,216,437 of NC_092337.1, read as the reverse complement.
AACTAGCATGAAATATCTCATAAAATTACAAAAATATGAGTAATCATTCATGACTTATTTACATGAAAACAAAATTACATATCCTTTATATCTAATCCATACACCAATGACCAAAAACACCTACAAACACTTTCATTCTTCAATTTTCTTCATCTAATGGATCTCTCTCAAGTTCTATCTTCAAGTTCTAAGTGTTCTTCATATATTCTACAAGTTCTAGTTACATAAAATCAAGAATACTTTCAAGTTTGCTAGCTCACTTCCAATCTTGTAAGGTGATCATCCAACCTCAAGAAATCTTTGTTTATTACAGTAGGTTATCATTATAATACAAGGTAATAATCATATTCAAACTTTGGTTCAATTTCTATAACTATAACAATCTTATTTCAAGTGATGATCTTACTTGAACTTGTTTTCGTGTCATGATTCTGCTTCAAGAACTTCGAGCCATCCAAGGATCCGTTGAAGCTAGATCCATTTTTCTATTTTCCAGTAGGTTTATCCAAGGAACTTAAGGTAGTAATGATGTTCATAACATCATTCGATTCATACATATAAAGCTATCTTATTCGAAGGTTTAAACTTGTAATCACTAGAACATAGTTTAGTTAATTCTAAACTTGTTCGCAAACAAAAGTTAATCCTTCTAACTTGACTTTTAAAATCAACTAAACATATGTTCTATATCTATATGATATGCTAACTTAATGATTTAAAACCTGGAAACACGAAAAACACCGTAAAACCGGATTTACGCCGTCGTAGTAACACCGCGGGCTGTTTTGGGTTAGTTAATTAAAAACTATGATAAACTTTGATTTAAAAGTTGTTATTCTTAGAAAATGATTTTTATTATGAACATGAAACTATATCCAAAAATTATGGTTAAACTCAAAGAGGAAGTATGTTTTCTAAAATGGTCATCTAGACGTCGTTCTTTCGACTGAAGTGACTACCTTTACAAAAACGACTTGTAACTTATTTTTACGACTATAAACCTATACTTTCTCTTTTTAGATTCAAAAAATAGAGTTCAATATGAAGCCATAGCAATTTGATTCACTCAAAACGGATTTAAAATGAAGAAGTTATGGGTAAAACAAGATTGGATAATTTTTCTCATTTTAGCTACGTGAAAATTGGTAACAAATCTATTCCAACCATAACTTAATCAACTTGTATTGTATATTATGTAATCTTGAGATACCATAGACACGTATACAATGTTTCGACCTATCATGTCTACATATCTATATATATTTCGGAACAACCATAGACACTCTATATGTGAATGTTGGAGTTAGCTATACAGGGTTGAGGTTGATTCCAAAATATATATAGTTTGAGTTGTGATCAATACTGAGATACGTATACACTGAGTCGTAGATTGATTCAAGATAATAATTATCGATTTATTTCTGTACATCTAACTGTGGACAACTAGTTGTAGGTTACTAACGAGGACAGCTGACTTAATAAACTTAAAACATCAAAATATATTAAAAGTGTTGTAAATATATTTTGAACATACTTTGATATATATGTATATATTGTTATAGGTTCGTGAATCAACCTATGAAGACCCGTCCTAATCCATCCGGACGAAGTCCATATCGATTATAAACGATTCACAACAGTTGATTACATCGCGAGATACTTGACCTCTATATGATACATTTTACAAACATTGCATTCGTTTTTGAAAAGACAAACTTTCATTACATCGAAAGTTGACAGGCATGCATACCATTTCATAATATATCCAACTATAATTGACTTGATAATAATCTTGATGAACTCGACGACTCGAATGCACCGTCTTTTGAAATATGCCATGAATGACTCCAAGTAATATCTATAAAATGAGCAAATACACAGCGGAAGATTTCTTTCATACCTGAGAATAAACATGCTTTAAAGTGTCAACCAAAAGGTTGGTGAGTTCATTAGTTTAACTTAAACAATCGTTTCCATCATTTTAATAGACCACAAGATTTCAGATTTTCATTTCTCATAAACATACGTCCCATGCATAGAGACAAAAATATCATTCATATGGATTGAACACCTGGTAACCGACATTAACAATATGCATATATAAGAATATCCCCATCATTCCGGGATCCTCCTTCGGACATGATATAAATTTCGAAGTACTAAAACATCCGGTACTTTGGATGGGGCTTGTTGGGCCCGATAGATCTATCTTTAGGATTCGCGTCAATTAGGGTGTCTGTTCCCTAATTCTTAGATTACCAGACTTAATAAAAAGGGGCATATTCGACTTCGATAATCCAACCATAGAATGTAGTTTCACGTACTTGTGTCAATTTCGTAAAACAGTTATAAAAGTTGCGCATGTATTCTCAGCCCAAAAATATAAAGGGTAAAAAGGCAAATGAAACTCACGATACTGTATTTTGTAGTAAAAATACATATGACGTCATTGAACAATGCAGGGTTGGCCTCGGATTCACGAACCTATATCAATTGTGTATATATTAATACGTATAATGTAAGTTACAAAATTTCATTTATTAATATGTATTATTTATATATTATAGTTTTGTAGAATTTATTCTAACCTTTATTTTAAAACGTATACTTATATTATATTTTAAGTTATATTTTATATATATATATATCGATTTTATGTATATATATCTATAATGATTTACGTTTATATAAATAGTGACATTAATATATTTATATACATATATTTGTGGTTAGTATTGTATTTATGAAATTTTATTAGTTTGTTATGTGAATTATTAATACAATCCTAGTATATACCATAAGTATATATATAGTGTACAAAAGATTTATTTGTTAAAATAATAATTTAGATAATAATGATTTACTAATAATAATAATAATTTTATTAATAATGATAATACTAATAGCAAAAAAAATGAAAATGATAACTGTTAATGATACTAATAATAATAACTCTAAAATAATATTAATACTAATACCATACTTATGTTAATAATAAGGGTTCTAATATTTATAAAATGATAAATGATAATCATAATAATACTAGTAAATATTAATGATGATACTGATAAATATGATATTATTAATTGTAAATGTACTGATGATACTATTATTTATAAACCGGTACAAATTCTAATATTGATGATAATAATATATTTTTATTTCCTTCATAATAATAATAATGATAATCATAATCCTAATGATGATAAAATACTAAAATGATAAGTTTATTACTAATAATAATATTATTAATACCTATCATAATAATAATAGTAATGTCTATAATACTTTCAAATATGATAACAAGTATGATACTAATAATAACAATAACAATAACAATCAAAACAATCACAATAATAATAATAATACTAATAATAATTAATATATAATAACAATAATAAAATTAGAAAAGAAAACTACCTCACATGAAAAGAGTTTCAAAAAAAAAAAAGAAACTACCGTCCTCTGGACTCGATCTCGTGACCACATGCTCACACGCAAACACTCTCGACCATCCCACCAATTCTGATTCTCTGTACTAATATCGAATTTAAATTTTATATATAAACTGTTTTTCTTCTATTCCTCTTCTTCTCCACAAGTCTCATGGATTCAACAAAACATCAATAACCAAAAAAAAAAAAAAAAAAAAAAATCAGGGTTCCTTTTAAAGCTTCAAAACATTACAGAAAAAAAAATAATTTGGGTTCTAAAATAAAAAAAAAAAACACTAAAGGCCTACTGCAGCGTCGGTTCTTGGAACAAAACAAAAAAAATTGATTTCGTAATAGATAACATTATAGATAATGTTTATAACACGAAATAGTTTTCTAAACATGTATAAAAACTACTGGAATCGTCAATTTGATCAGAAACATATACACGAACGCGAATTTGTCTCAAGAACAATTGTTGACTTTTTTTAAACTAAACTTTGACTTCAAAATTCAAGATCGATATAAAGATTTGAGAGTTGAGATTTTGCAGATAGATTCAAAGAAAGATTTCTAACCTTTCTGCATTTTTAGATTTTGAAACTTTATTCGAAATTGAATTAAGAGAAAAAAAATTGGAGCGTGCAGAGAAGAAGAAAAAAAAATATCGCTGTGCTCTTTAATCCCATTGGATTTCCTTTTTATTTGATTTGCAATTATACATAATCATTTTGTAATAATAGAGATCGGTTGATAAAAAATGGAGAAAATGTCAACACAGGTTCACGAGTTTGGAGCAGGAAAGAAACAAAAAAAATAATAATAATAGAGATAAAGGATACAGAGGTCAAGCGTATAATATAGATCCCTACTGTTTTTTTTAATTAATAATAATAATATATAATAACAATACTATTAATATCTAATAATATTAATAAAATTAATAATAATGATAAATATAATATTAATGATAATAATAATTGTAAAAATGATAATAATAATAATAATAATAATAATAATAATAATACCATACTAATTATGATAATATTAATATTTTATCGATAATAATAATATTAGTAATAATAATCTAATTTATACATCCAATTTCATCTTTATATGATATAAAGTGATATTATGAATACAAATATTGATATTTGACGATACAAATAACATTACTACAACAACTATATTTGTATTTAAATTTAATTTATTAATATCATCTATTATTATGTAATATTTAATAATTATGTAATATGTATTGTAACATATACTGAATATTATATATTTATGCATTTTAATATAAATATATTATAATATTTATTTACATACTAATTATATTATACTTATGTATGTAATTATGAAAAATATAAATGTTTTATATATGTAAGTATTATATATATTTATTAAAATAGTACATTATTTCATCATAGATATATTATAAATTTCTACATATACATAATATAATAATTATGTATAAAATCATATATATATAGTTATATTTATGTATATATGTATACTACCATATATATAAAATCATGTTTTAAATGTTGAGTAGATGATTAATTATGTATATTAAACAATTAACTACAAAGTATAACATTGTACATTTAATATTTTGATAACGTTGGTAAAATATGTTTGAATCATTTATATACAATATACTATATATATTCAAAATGAAAATCTTTAGTTATTAAATGTTATCTTTTATAATAACAAAATTACTTAATAGTTCATTAATACTAATATAATTAGTTTTATATATAATTATTTATATTTACATTCTTAGTTACAATTAAAGGTTCGTGAATCGTCGGAAATAGTTAAAGGTCAAATGTTATCATGAAATAGTTCAAACATAATGAGACTCGGTTTAATAGACTTTGCTTATCGAGTCGAATCATATAAGATTATGTTTAAATTTGGTCGGAAATTCCCGGGTCATCACAGTACCTACCCGTTAAAGAAATTTCGTCCCGAAATTTGAGTGAGGTCGTCATAGCTAACAATAAATATGTTTTCCTGACGAATATGAGTTGATAACTTGAGTTTTATCATCATTGAGTAATATGGATAAAAATAATTCAATTATTCGAAGAGTGCGAATGAAGCTATTCACAAAAGGATGAAATGAGAAACAAAGATTTGTTTTTAACTTTTGACGTAGTCAGGTTTGAATTTAGAAAATAAGGCGCGTCTTAACTTTTGACATTGCCTTGGTTGAATTCCGGAATTTAAGGGATTTAAAGAAAATCTTGAAGATCTATAAAATCTGATTCTTCGGGATTTATGGAAATTAAGATCTCTTTAATTAAATACGGTGATCTGCCCCGATTACTACGTCTGATATTTCCAGTATAAATTAAGCTCTTCCTTTCCATTATTCTCACCATTCTTATACTTTCTTTCTTAGTTCATACATCCAAAAGATTCTGAAAATGATTAATCCAGTTCTGATCCTTGTCCTCATCCTTACTATCGCAACAATCATTCTCCTTTTCCAACTTCCACCAGAGGAATCTGCTTTCTTCTACTTCGCCCTCGGGATTATAATGTTTTTAATTCTCCCGTGTCTTTATGTTGCGATAAACATTGATATACACGGTTTGTAATTTATGTGTTGTTATCGGACTTTATATTCTCCCTTATATTTCAAAGCTCTATGCTTTTGTTTTCTCTTCCCGACTTCAAGTCAAGCGAATAATGGTCCAGAATTTATAGATATAGAGTTTCGAATGATTATAATGTTCTAAGCATGAAGGAACGTGATAGCACGATTTGATTTTCAAATTTATCAACATCACGGAAGATAGAACCATCAAGAATACATTTTCTTGATTTGTTACGGAGTTAAGTAGGATGAAAGAGTTATGTAACATGGCACATGATGACGTTATGATCTGTGAATCATCACGTTTCATTTAGAAACTCAGCATGACTTACTGTAATATAATCACGTTGATCAAGTGTCATTATATTATACTAACTCATGCATCAGTTCCCATCATTACTACAATAACATTCATATTTTAAGCTTGAAAATTTACAGAATATAGAAACTAACAGTTTCTATATGATGTAATACTGATAGCACGAAAAGATTAATGATTTCAGATAAGAATAGTTATAAAAATATCTCCAGAAATATGGAGGATATTTATAATGAAAGGTACGATAATATCTCAGAATATCTAAGATCAGAGGATGATAGAAACTATTGTCTGCAAGGGTTTAGAGTAAGGAGCAAGTTATTCACTATAGACTTTAGCAGACATTGAATTATTTGGATTCTTTGAAGTCAAACTTATTCTTTGTGATTTATCCACGGCTTTCTTCATAGTTTCGCATAATCTGCTTTTCGGTACTATATTTTCTATTGAATGTTTCCAATATATTGATACACAGGAAGTACGAAGAGGTATATAATTTCGGACGAGAATATTTATGAAAATATCCTCAGAAATATCAAAGATATTGATGATGATATTTTGGAATTTCTAAGTTCGACGGTTGATGGAGAAAGATTTTCCGCAAGATTTTAACATGACTTCGGAGCAAGATATTCTCTAAAGATTTCAACGGATCCAGAATTACCTGAATCCTTTGAATATAGGATTTGGTCCTTGTATTTGTCCTTGGTCTCCTTCATGGGTAACTCAATCTGTTTTTCAATACCCAATTTTCTATCGAGCGTTCCTAACACTCCTTTCTTTATCATCAAACTTTTGTCCGTTTAGACCATCTACCATTTTTCTGTTTCCTCTGCATTTAATGCTATGATATCTGAATCATCGGTTATTAATCCGAGGTGGTTTCAGGAGAATTGTGTTTTTAGATGATTAAACGCTGATGGTAATATGATGGAATATGAAAGGTTACCTGGTAACAATAAAAGAGCACGCGTATATATAAACGTTATAATAAGGTTGTTTCGTACGAAAAGTCGAAGTTGACTTGTTGGAGTTGTGACAAAATTGGCTAATTTTGAAAAGGGATCGCAAAGTTGTTTTTGTTAATAAATGCCAAAGGATCTGACGCGGCTACGTGTTGAACTTTTACTCAATTGCCGAGAGTTTCTCAGGTGCATAACTATATGCATAAATCTTTCCTTCCGTAGATGAAGTGCGGTTGATTCATCCTATCGATTGAGGTGTTTTCAAGAATCATGAAAGGTTTGAACGCAGAATGTAATCGTGAAGATACAAATGAGGTTTAAGACGAAATCAAGTGGCAAACTTGAAGAATTGTTTAGTTTCATATGTTATATTCAATATTTTAATTCATTTTAATTGTCCAATGTTATTAGTCCACAGTCGATAGTCCACAGTTGACAGTGCAATCATTCATATATAGTTTAATATATAATATTTGAATTAATTAATACGTATCGTGACCCGTGTACATGTCTCAGACTCGATCACAACTCAAAGTATATATATTATTATAGAATCAACCTCAACCCTGTATAGAGAACTCGATCATTACTGCATATAGAGTGTCTATGGTGATTCCAAATAATATATATAGATGTGTCGATATGATATGTCAAAACCTTGTATACGTGTCCCGATATTTAAAGTGCGTAAAATAAATAACAGAAATTAAATGACGATAAATAAAGTGCGTAAAGTAAATAACAGAAATTAAATGACAATAAATAAAATTGCGAGAATATAAATTGCGATAAAATAAATTGTGATAAATAAATTGCGATAAATAAAATGTAATACGGAATTAACAGTTAGCTAGGATTTTGTTAGCGTGGTTTCTTAATAAAATTTAATATTGTTAATTAGTCTGTTTCTAATCAATTTTTATTGTGTCCATTATTTCTTCATTATGCCACTTGTTGGATTCTGATAGGTCAAAATTCAAATATGAAATTGAATTTGAATGAAAATAGTTATTCTTTGGTGAACGGATAAGTATCCCGGTGGTTGTAAATAGGATAGTGAATAACTGTTGAATCAGATTCGAAGAATATACAGTGTAACTTATTAATGTGAAATTTAAATATTCCTCGGGTATTACCTACCCGTTAAAATATTTTTATTATTAACAGTTTGTACAAAAGAATTTTTAATTACAATCTTTATGAAAACATATATACATATATATTTTCTTCAGATGTAATCATGAATTTAATGAGTTAACATGATATTAAACTCATTTAGTTTTCAGTTGGAACTAGAATAAATAATCTCTAAAACATTAGAGATTACATAATCACCATGTCGAACGAAGATAACTGATGTAGAATGTCATGTAGAATGATGATTATACTCGAGGTATAGATTGAGATGTTGAGGCATGTGATATTGAAATTTGGGTTGTTGGTGGTACCGTTGGTGCCGGTGATTTGGATGAAGCTGGTACGTTTTGCACCATATTTTCCAAGACTACAACTTATGCGCGAAGTTCGTTAACTTCTTCTATTACACCGGGATGATTGTCGGTTCGGACGAGCGGATGAATGAGGTTTAGAATCTGAGATAGTATATGATCGTGATGAGATACTTTGGAAATGAGAGAGAAAATGGTGTCTCGAACAGGTTCGCCGGTAAACGTTTTAGGTCCATTGTCAAGAGGTGAATTTGGTTAGTGGAAATGATCGCCTTCTTCGCGTTTCCATTGATTAAGTCGACTACGAACCCATCTCCAATTCATTCAGAATAGATGATGGCTAATTGATCGATTCATTCCGGTTACTCTGCTTTCGGAGCTCGAGTGGAAATCCATATCGAAATAGCTGTCGGAATAACTATCGAAATAGCTATCGAAATCAGATGGACTCGAACTGGTTGAGGGATTCATCTCGTACGATCAGATGAAGGATTTTCGATAAGAAATAGATTATAGGATGTAGATTAGTACCCTGCAATACATAATTTACATATGCATATATAATACTAAAATCCCATAAGCTACGGAGGAATCTACGGAAGCTGTCAGGCAAAGGTAACAATAACAGATACGCTAAGATATGAATTTAACTATACACTGTCTATGCAATAAAGGCAGTAAGACGTGTCTTAGACTTTAAGGATGATAAGTAAATAATTTTTCGACACTAAATGATAAGCAAAACTTTTGACATGCAAACACGGTCGAAGTCCGGACTCATTAATGCATTCTAACGACTATCAGTTAGACTCACTAATGCAAGACCTGGTTCGCTAAGACCACCGCTCTGATACCAACTATGAAGACCCGTCCTAATCCATCCGGACGAAGTCCATATCGATTATAAACGATTCACAACAGTTGATTACATCGCGAGATACTTGACCTCTATATGATACATTTTACAAACATTGCATTCGTTTTTGAAAAGACAAACTTTCATTACATCGAAAGTTGACAGGCATGCATACCATTTCATAATATATCCAACTATAATTGACTTGATAATAATCTTGATGAACTCGACGACTCGAATGCAACGTCTTTTGAAATATGCCATGAATGACTCCAAGTAATATCTATAAAATGAGCAAATACACAGCGGAAGATTTCTTTCGTACCTGAGAATAAACATGCTTTAAAGTGTCAACCAAAAGGTTGGTGAGTTCATTAGTTTAACTTAAACAATCGTTTCCATCATTTTAATAGACCACAAGATTTCAGATTTTCATTTCTCATAAACATACGTCCCATGCATAGAGACAAAAATATCATTCATATGGATTGAACACCTGGTAACCGACATTAACAATATGCATATATAAGAATATCCCCATCATTCCGGGATCCTCCTTCGGACATGATATAAATTTCGAAGTACTAAAACATCCGGTACTTTGGATGGGGCTTGTTGGGCCCGATAGATCTATCTTTAGGATTCGCGTCAATTAGGGTGTCTGTTCCCTAATTCTTAGATTACCAGACTTAATAAAAAGGGGCATATTCGACTTCGATAATCCAACCATAGAATGTAGTTTCACGTACTTGTGTCAATTTCGTAAAACAGTTATAAAAGTTGCGCATGTATTCTCAGCCCAAAAATATAAAGGGTAAAAAGGCAAATGAAACTCACGATACTGTATTTTGTAGTAAAAATACATATGACGTCATTGAACAATGCAGGGTTGGCCTCGGATTCACGAACCTATATCAATTGTGTATATATTAATACGTATAATGTAAGTTACAAAATTTCATTTATTAATATGTATTATTTATATATTATAGTTTTGTAGAATTTATTCTAACCTTTATTTTAAAACGTATACTTATATTATATTTTAAGTTATATTTTATATATATATATCGATTTTATGTATATATATCTATAATGATTTACGTTTATATAAATAGTGACATTAATATATTTATATACATATATTTGTGGTTAGTATTGTATTTATGAAATTTTATTAGTTTGTTATGTGAATTATTAATACAATCCTAGTATATACCATAAGTATATATATAGTGTACAAAAGATTTATTTGTTAAAATAATAATTTAGATAATAATGATTTACTAATAATAATAATAATTTTATTAATAATGATAATACTAATAGCAAAAAAAATGAAAATGATAACTGTTAATGATACTAATAATAATAACTCTAAAATAATATTAATACTAATACCATACTTATGTTAATAATAAGGGTTCTAATATTTATAAAATGATAAATGATAATCATAATAATACTAGTAAATATTAATGATGATACTGATAAATATGATATTATTAATTGTAAATGTACTGATGATACTATTATTTATAAACCGGTACAAATTCTAATATTGATGATAATAATATATTTTTATTTCCTTCATAATAATAATAATGATAATCATAATCCTAATGATGATAAAATACTAAAATGATAAGTTTATTACTAATAATAATATTATTAATACCTATCATAATAATAATAGTAATGTCTATAATACTTTCAAATATGATAACAAGTATGATACTAATAATAACAATAACAATAACAATCAAAACAATCACAATAATAATAATAATACTAATAATAATTAATATATAATAACAATAATAAAATTAGAAAAGAAAACTACCTCACATGAAAAGAGTTTCAAAAAAAAAAAAGAAACTACCGTCCTCTGGACTCGATCTCGTGACCACATGCTCACACGCAAACACTCTCGACCATCCCACCAATTCTGATTCTCTGTACTAATATCGAATTTAAATTTTATATATAAACTGTTTTTCTTCTATTCCTCTTCTTCTCCACAAGTCTCATGGATTCAACAAAACATCAATAACCAAAAAAAAAAAAAAAAAAAAAAAAATCAGGGTTCCTTTTAAAGCTTCAAAACATTACAGAAAAAAAAATAATTTGGGTTCTAAAATAAAAAAAAAAAACACTAAAGGCCTACTGCAGCGTCGGTTCTTGGAACAAAACAAAAAAAATTGATTTCGTAATAGATAACATTATAGATAATGTTTATAACACGAAATAGTTTTCTAAACATGTATAAAAACTACTGGAATCGTCAATTTGATCAGAAACATATACACGAACGCGAATTTGTCTCAAGAACAATTGTTGACTTTTTTTAAACTAAACTTTGACTTCAAAATTCAAGATCGATATAAAGATTTGAGAGTTGAGATTTTGCAGATAGATTCAAAGAAAGATTTCTAACCTTTCTGCATTTTTAGATTTTGAAACTTTATTCGAAATTGAATTAAGAGAAAAAAAATTGGAGCGTGCAGAGAAGAAGAAAAAAAAATATCGCTGTGCTCTTTAATCCCATTGGATTTCCTTTTTATTTGATTTGCAATTATACATAATCATTTTGTAATAATAGAGATCGGTTGATAAAAAATGGAGAAAATGTCAACACAGGTTCACGAGTTTGGAGCAGGAAAGAAACAAAAAAAATAATAATAATAGAGATAAAGGATACAGAGGTCAAGCGTATAATATAGATCCCTACTGTTTTTTTTAATTAATAATAATAATATATAATAACAATACTATTAATATCTAATAATATTAATAAAATTAATAATAATGATAAATATAATATTAATGATAATAATAATTGTAAAAATGATAATAATAATAATAATAATAATAATAATACCATACTAATTATGATAATATTAATATTTTATCGATAATAATAATATTAGTAATAATAATCTAATTTATACATCCAATTTCATCTTTATATGATATAAAGTGATATTATGAATACAAATATTGATATTTGACGATACAAATAACATTACTACAACAACTATATTTGTATTTAAATTTAATTTATTAATATCATCTATTATTATGTAATATTTAATAATTATGTAATATGTATTGTAACATATACTGAATATTATATATTTATGCATTTTAATATAAATATATTATAATATTTATTTACATACTAATTATATTATACTTATGTATGTAATTATGAAAAATATAAATGTTTTATATATGTAAGTATTATATATATTTATTAAAATAGTACATTATTTCATCATAGATATATTATAAATTTCTACATATACATAATATAATAATTATGTATAAAATCATATATATATAGTTATATTTATGTATATATGTATACTACCATATATATAAAATCATGTTTTAAATGTTGAGTAGATGATTAATTATGTATATTAAACAATTAACTACAAAGTATAACATTGTACATTTAATATTTTGATAACGTTGGTAAAATATGTTTGAATCATTTATATACAATATACTATATATATTCAAAATGAAAATCTTTAGTTATTAAATGTTATCTTTTATAATAACAAAATTACTTAATAGTTCATTAATACTAATATAATTAGTTTTATATATAATTATTTATATTTACATTCTTAGTTACAATTAAAGGTTCGTGAATCGTCGGAAATAGTTAAAGGTCAAATGTTATCATGAAATAGTTCAAACATAATGAGACTCGGTTTAATAGACTTTGCTTATCGAGTCGAATCATATAAGATTATGTTTAAATTTGGTCGGAAATTCCCGGGTCATCACACAACCAGTGGCCAAGTCTTACTTCCCGACGAAGTAAAAATCTGTGAAAGTGAGTTATAGTCCCACTTTTAAAATCTAATATTTTCGGGATGAGAATACATGCAGGTTTTATAAATGATTTACAAAATAGACACAAGTACGTGAAACTATATTCTATGGTTGAATTATCGAAATCGAATATGCCCCTTTTTATTAAGTCTGGTAATCTAAGAATTAGGGAACAGACACCCTAATTGACGCGAATCCTAAAAATAGATCTATTGGGCCTAACAAACCCCATCCAAAGTACCGGATGCTTTAGTACTTCGAAATTTATATCATATCCGAAGGGTGTCCCGGAATGATGGGGATATTCTTATGTATGCATCTTGTTAATGTCGGTTACCAGGTGTTCACCATATGAATGATTTTTATCTCTATGTATGGGATGTGTATTGAAATATGAAATCTTGTGATCTATTATTATGATTTGATATATATAGGTTAAACCTATAACTCACCAACATTTTTGTTGACGTTTTAAGCATGTTTATTCTCAGGTGATTATTAAGAGCTTCCGCTATCGCATACTTAAATAAGGACGAGATTTGGAGTCCATGCTTGTATGATATTGTGTAAAAACTACATTCAAGAAACTTATTTTGTTGTAACATATTTGTATTGTAAACCATTATGTAATGATCATGTGTAAACAGGATATTTTAGATTATCATTATTTGATAATCTACGTAAAGCTTTTTAAAACCTTTATCTATGAAATAAAGGTTATGGTTTGTTTTAAAAATGAATGCAGTCTTTGAAAAACGTCTCATATAGAGGTCAAAACCTCGCAACGAAATCAATTAATATGGAACGTTTTTAATCAATAAGAACGGGTTCTTATTGATTAAAAACGTTCCATATTAATTGATTTCGTTGCGAGGTTTTGACCTCTATATGAGACGTTTTTCAAAGACTGCATTCATTTTTAAAACAAACCATAACCTTTATTTCATAAATAAAGGTTTAAAAAGCTTTACGTAGATTATCAAATAATGATAATCTAAAATATCATGTTTACACACGACCATTACATAATGGTTTACAATACAAATATGTTACATCGAAATTAGTTTCTTGAATGCAGTTTTTACACAATATCATACAAACATGGAATCCAAATCTTGTCCTTATTTTAGTATGCAATAGCGGAAGCTCTTAATATTCACCTGAGAATAAACATGCTTTAAACGTCAACAAAAATGTTGGTGAGTTATAGGTTTAACCTATATATATCAAATCGTAACAATAGACCACAAGATTTCATATTTCAATACACATCCCATACATAGAGATAAAAATCATTCATATGGTGAACACCTGGTAACCGACATTAACAAGATGCATATATAAGAATATCCCCATCATTCCGGGACACCCTTCGGATATGATATAAATTTCGAAGTACTAAAGCATCCGGTACTTTGGATGGGGTTTGTTAGGCCCAATAGATCTATCTTTAGGATTCGCGTCAATTAGGGTGTCTGTTCCCTAATTCTTAGATTACCAGACTTAATAAAAAGGGGCATATTCGATTTTGATAATTCAACCATAGAATGTAGTTTCACGTACTTGTGTCTATTTTGTAAATCATTTATAAAACCTGCATGTATTCTCATCCCAAAAATATTAGATTTTAAAAGTGGGACTATAACTCACTTTCACAAATTTTTACTTCGTCGAGAAGTAAGACTTGGCCACTGTTGATTCACGAACCTATAACAATATATACATATATATATCAAAGTATGTTCAAAATATATTTACAACACTTTTAATATATTTTAATGTTTTAAGTTTATTAAGTCAGCTGTCCTCGTTAGTAACCTACAACTAGTTGTCCACAGTTAGATGTACAGAAATAAATCGATAAATATTATCTTGAATCAATCCACGACCCAGTGTATACGTATCTCAGTATTGATCATAACTCAAACTATATATATTTTGGAATCAACCTCAACCCTGTATAGCTAACTCCAACATTCACATATAGAGTGTCTATGGTTGTTCCGAAATATATATAGATGTGTCGACATGATAGGTCGAAACATTGTATACGTGTCTATGGTATCTCAAGATTATATAATATACAATACAAGTTGATTAAGTTATGGTTGGAATAGATTTGTTACCAATTTTCACGTAGCTAAAATGAGAAAAATTATCCAATCTTGTTTTACCCATAACTTCTTCATTTTAAATCCGTTTTGAGTGAATCAAATTGCTATGGTTTCATATTTAACTCTATTTTATGAATCTAAACAGAAAAAGTATAGGTTTATAGTCGGAAAAATAAGTTACAAGTCGTTTTTGTAAAGGTAGTCATTTCAGTCGAAAGAACGACTTCTAGATGACCATTTTAGAAAACATACTTCCACTTTGAGTTTAACCATAATTTTTGGATATAGTTTCATGTTCATAATAAAAATCATTTTCTCAAAATAACAACTGTTAAATAAAAGTTTATCATAGTTTTTAATTAACTAACCCAAAACAGCCCGCGGTGTTACTACGACGGCGTAAATCCGGTTTTACGGTGTTTTTCGTGTTTCCAGGTTTTAAATCATTAAGTTAGCATATCATATAGATATAGAACATGTGTTTAGTTAATTTTAAAAGTCAAGTTAGAAGGATTAACTTTTGTTTGCGAACAAGTTTAGAATTAACTAAACTATGTTCTAGTGATTACGAGTTTAAACCTTCGAATAAGATAGTTTTATATATATGAATC
The DNA here is from genome assembly GCF_046630445.1 of Rutidosis leptorrhynchoides. Taxonomy (NCBI): domain Eukaryota; kingdom Viridiplantae; phylum Streptophyta; class Magnoliopsida; order Asterales; family Asteraceae; genus Rutidosis; species Rutidosis leptorrhynchoides. Next base: position 336,200,230 of record NC_092337.1, on the reverse strand, counting down.
GAATGATGTTATGAACATTATTACTACCTCAAGTTTAGTAGGTAAACCTACTGGAAAAGATAAAAATGGATCTAGCTCCAACGAATCCTTGGATGGCTCGAAGTTCTTGAAGCAGAATCATGACACGAAAACAAGTTCAAGTAAGATCATCACTTGAAATAAGATTGTTATAGTTATAGAAATTGAACCAAAGTTTGAATATGATTATTACCTTGTATTAGAATGATAACCTACTGTAAGAAACAAAGATTTCTTGAGGTTGGATGATCACCTTACAAGATTGGAAGTGAGCTAGCAAACTTGAAAGTATTCTTGATTTTATGTAACTAGAACTTGTAGAATATATGAAGAACACTTAGAACTTGAAGATAGAACTTGAGAGAGATCAATTAGATGAAGAAAATTGAAGAATGAAAGTGTTTGTAGGTGTTTTTGGTCGTTGGTGTATGGATTAGATATAAAGGATATGTAATTTTGTTTTCATGTAAATAAGTCATGAATGATTACTCATATTTTTGTAATTTTATGAGATATTTCATGCTAGTTGCCAAATGATGGTTCCCACATGTGTTAGGTGACTCACATGGGCTGCTAAGAGCTGATCATTAGAGTGTATATACCAATAGTACATACATCTAAAGGCTGTGTATTGTACGAGTACGAATACGGGTGCATACGGGTAGAATTGTTGATGAAACTGAACGAGGATGTAATTGTAAACATTTTTGTTAAGTAGAAGTATTTTGATAAGTGTATTGAAGTCTTTCAAAAGTGTATAAATACATATTAAAACACTACATGTATATACATTTTAACTGAGTCGTTAAGTCATCGTTAGTCGTTACATGTAAGTGTTGTTTTGAAACCTTTAGGTTAACGATCTTGTTAAATGTTGTTAACCCAATGTTTATAATATCAAATGAGATTTTAAATTATTATATTATCATGATATTATCATGTATGAATATCTCTTAATATGATATATATACATTAAATGTCTTTACAACGATAATCGTTACATATATGTCTCGTTTAAAAATCATTAAGTTAGTAGTCTTGTTTTTCATATGTAGTTCATTGTTAATATACTTAATGATATGTTTACTTATCATAGTATCATGTTAACTATATATATATCCATATATATGTCATCATATAGTTTTTACAAGTTTTAACGTTCGTGAATCACCGGTCAACTTGGGTGGTCAATTGTCTATATGAAACATATTTCAATTAATCAAGTCTTAATAAGTTTGATTGCTTAACATGTTGGAAACATTTAATCATGTAAATATCAATCTCAATTAATATATATAAACATGGAAAAGTTCGGGTCACTACAGTACCTACCCGTTAAATAAATTTCGTCCCGAAATTTTAAGCTGTTGAAGGTGTTGACGAATCTTCTGGAAATAGAAGCGGGTATTTCTTCTTCATCTGATCTTCACGCTCCCAGGTGAACTCGGGTCCTCTACGAGCATTCCATCGAACCTTAACAATTGGTATCTTGTTTTGCTTAAGTCTTTTAACCTCACGATCCATTATTTCGACGGGTTCTTCGATGAATTGGAGTTTTTCGTTGATTTGGATTTCATCTAACGGAATAGTGAGATCTTCTTTAGCAAAACATTTCTTCAAATTCGAGACGTGGAAAGTGTTATGTACAGCCGCGAGTTGTTGAGGTAACTCAAGTCGGTAAGCTACTGGTCCGACACGATCAATAATCTTGAATGGTCCAATATACCTTGGATTTAATTTCCCTCGTTTACCAAATCGAACAACGCCTTTCCAAGGTGCAACTTTAAGCATGACCATCTCTCCAATTTCAAATTCTATATCTTTTCTTTTAATGTCAGCGTAGCTCTTTTGTCGACTTTGGGCAGTTTTCAACCGTTGTTGAATTTGGATGATCTTCTCGGTAGTTTCTTGTATAAGCTCCGGACCCGTAATCTGTCTATCCCCCACTTCACTCCAACAAATCGGAGACCTGCACTTTCTACCATAAAGTGCTTCAAACGGTGCCATCTCAATGCTTGAATGGTAACTGTTGTTGTAGGAAAATTCTGCTAACGGTAGATGCCGATCCCAACTGTTTCTGAAATCAATAACACATGCTCGTAGCATGTCTTCAAGCGTTTGTATCGTCCTTTCGCTCTGCCCATCAGTTTGTGGATGATAGGCAGTACTCATGTCTAGACGAGTTCCTAATACTTGCTGTAATGTCTGCCAGAATCTTGAAATAAATCTGCCATCCCTATCAGAGATAATAGAGATTGGTATTCCATGTCTGGAGATGACTTCCTTCAAATACAGTCGTGCTAACTTCTCCATCTTGTCATCTTCTCTTATTGGCAGGAAGTGTGCTGATTTAGTGAGACGATCAACTATTACCCAAATAGTATCAAAACCACTTGCAGTCCTGGGCAATTTAGTGATGAAATCCATGGTAATGTTTTCCCATTTCCATTCCGGGATTTTGGGTTGTTGAAGTAGACCTGATGGTTTCTGATGCTCAGCTTTGACCTTAGAACACGTCAAACATTCTCCTACGTATTTAGCAACATCGGCTTTCATACCCGGCCACCAAAAATGTTTCTTGAGATCCTTGTACATCTTCCCCGTTCCAGGATGTATTGAGTATCTGGTTTTATGAGCTTCTCTAAGTACCATTTCTCTCATATCTCCAAATTTTGGTACCCAAATCCTTTCAGCCCTATACCGGGTTCCGTCTTCCCGAATATTAAGATGCTTCTCCGATCCCTTGGGTATTTCATCCTTTAAATTTCCCTCTTTTAAAACTCCTTGTTGCGCCTCCTTTATTTGAGTAGTAAGGTTATTATGAATCATTATATTCATAGATTTTACTCGAATGGGTTCTCTGTCCTTCCTGCTCAAGGCATCGGCTACCACATTTGCCTTCCCCGGGTGGTAACGAATCTCAAAGTCGTAATCATTCAATAATTCAATCCACCTACGCTGCCTCATATTCAGTTGTTTCTGATTAAATATGTGTTGAAGACTTTTGTGGTCAGTATATATAATACTTTTGACCCCATATAAGTAGTGCCTCCAAGTCTTTAATGCAAAAACAACCGCGCCTAATTCCAAATCATGCGTCGTATAATTTTGTTCGTGAATCTTCAATTGTCTAGACGCATAAGCAATCATCTTCGTTCGTTGCATTAATACACAACCGAGATCGTGCTTTGATGCGTCACAATAAATCACAAAATCATCATTCCCTTCAGGCAATGACAATATAGGTGCCGTAGTTAGCTTTTTCTTCAATAACTGAAACGCTTTCTCTTGTTCATCATTCCATTCAAATTTCTTCCCTTTATGCGTTAATGCAGTCAAGGGTTTTGCTATTCTGGAAAAGTCTTGGATGAACCTTCTGTAGTAACCAGCTAGTCCTAAAAACTGGCGTATGTGTTTCGGAGTTTTCGGGGTTTCCTACTTTTCAACAGTTTCTATCTTTGCCGGATCCACCTTAATACCTTCTTTGTTCACTATGTGACCGAGGAATTGAACTTCTTCCAACCAAAAGGCACACTTTGAAAACTTAGCGTACAATTCTTCCTTCCTCAATACTTCTAACACCTTTCTCAAATGTTCACCGTGTTCTTGGTCATTCTTTGAGTAAATAAGTATGTCATCAATGAAAACAATGACAAACTTGTCAAGGTATGGTCCACACACTCGGTTCATAAGGTCCATGAACACAGCTGGTGCATTAGTTAAACCAAACGACATGACCATAAACTCGTAATGACCGTAACGTGTTCTGAAAGCAGTCTTTGGAATATCATCTTCTTTCACCCGCATTTGATGATACCCGGAACGTAAGTCAATCTTTGAATAAACAGACGAGCCTTGTAGTTGATCAAATAAGTCGTCAATTCTCGGTAGTGGGTAGCGATTCTTGATGGTAAGTTTGTTCAACTCTCGGTAGTCGATACACAACCTGAATGTACCATTTTCTTCTTGACAAACAAAACAGGAGCTCCCCACGGTGATGTGCTTGGTAGTATGAAACCACGCTCTAAAAGTTCTTGTAATTGGCTTTGCAGTTCTTTCATCTCGCTGGGTGCGAGTCTGTAAGGAGCACGAGCTATTGGTGCAGCTCCTGGTACAAGATCTATTTGAAATTCAACGGATCGATGTGGGGGTAATCCCGGTAATTCTTTCGGAAATACATCGGGAAATTCTTTTGAGACGGGAACATCATTGATGCTCTTTTCTTCCGTTTGTACTTTCTTGACGTGTGCTAGAACAGCATAGCAACCTTTTCTTATTAGTTTTTGTGCCTTCAAATTACTAATAAGATGTAGCTTTGTGTTGCCCTTTTCTCCGTACACCATTAAGGGTTTTCCTTTTTCTCGTATAATGCGAATTGCATTTTTGTAACAAACGATCTCTGCTTTCACTTCTTTCAACCAGTCCATACCGATTATCACATCAAAACTCCCTAACTCTACTGGTATCAAATCAATCTTAAATATTTCGCTAACCAGTTTAATTTCTCGATTCCGACATATATTATCTGCTGAAATTAATTTACCATTTGCTAATTCGAGTAAAAATTTACTATCCAAAGGCGTCAATGGACAACCTAATTTAGCACAAAAATCTCTACTCATATAGCTTCTATCCGCACCCGAATCAAATAAAATGTAAGCAGATTTATTGTCAATAAGAAACGTACCCGTAACAAGCTCCGGGTCTTCCTGTGTCTCTGCCGCATTAATATTGAAAACTCTTCAGTGGCCTTGTCCATTCGTGTTCTCCTGGTTCGGGCAATTTCTAATAATGTGGCCGGTTTTCCACATTTATAACAAACTACATTGGCATAACTTGCTCCGACACTACTTGCTCCGCCATTACTCGTTCCGACACCATTTGTTCCTTTCGTTCTATTTACCCCTGGTCCGTAAACCTCACACTTCGCCGCGCTATGACCATTTCTTTTACACTTGTTGCAAAATTTGGTGCAGAACCCTGAGTGATACTTTTCACACCTTTGGCATAGCTGCTTCTGATTGTTGTTGTTGTTGTGGTTATTATTGTTGTTGGGATGATTGTTGTAGTTGCTGTTGTTGTTGTTGTTGTTGTTGTTGGGCCGTTTGTTGTAGTTGCGATTGATGTTGCGATTGTTGGGATAATTGTTGCGATTATTGTTGTAATTGCTGTTGTTGTATTGGTGATTCTTATCACTGTTTTCCTCCCACTTTCTTTTGACTTGCTTCACATTGGCCTCTTCAGCAGTCTGTTCTTTAATTCTTTCTTCAATCTGGTTCACTAGTTTGTGAGCCATTCTACATGCCTGTTGTATGGAGGCGGGCTCGTGTGAACTTATATCTTCTTGGATTCTTTCCGGTAATCCTTTCACAAACGCGTCGATCTTCTCTTCCTCATCTTCGAATGCTCCCGGACACAATAGGCACAATTATGTGAATCGTCTTTCGTACGTGGTAATATCAAATCCTTGGGTTCGTAACCCTCTAAGTTCTGTCTTGAGCTTATTGACCTCGGTTCTGGGACGGTACTTCTCGTTCATCAAGTGCTTGAATGTTGACCACGGTAGTGCATACGCATCGTCTTGTCCCACTTGCTCTAGATAGGTATTCCACCATGTTAACGCAGAACCTGTGAAGGTATGCGTAGCGTACTTCACTTTGTCCTCTTCAGTACACTTACTTATGGCAAACACCGATTCGACCTTCTCGGTCCACCGTTTCAATCCGATCGGTCCTTCAGTTCCATCAAATTCCAAAGGTTTGCAGGCAGTGAATTCTTTGTAGGTGCATCCTATACGATTTCCTGTACTGCTAGATCCAAGGTTATTGTTGGTATGTAGCGCAGCCTGTACTGCGGCTATGTTTGAAGCTAGAAAAGTACGGAATTCCTCTTCATTCATATTCACGGTGTTTCGAGTAGTCGGTGCCATTTCCTTCAAAATAGTCAAATGGAACAAGTTAATCATACAAAATATTAAGAGTAGTTAATAGTATTTCGTAGCATAATATGAACTCATTTATAAAAGCTTTTTCTTCATATTAGCGTTTTATAAGTTTAAATTCGGGTAGTACCTACCCGTTAAGTTCATACTTAGTAGCTAATATACAATTCAACTACTACAATTCTATATGAAAAACTGATTATAATAATATTTCGCGTTCAAACTTTTATACAATATTTTACAAACTTACAATACCGCTTATTTTACATAAAGCATGAAATATAGCACACAATAACTTTGATACAAGATAGTTGTGAAGATAATTCTAGATAGTACACAAGTCGTTCAGCAAAGGCAATAAAGACACGTAATTTATACGTCCAGAAACAAGTCATGCATTCTGGTTTTACTAGGACTACTTCCCATCCTTGGTCTTGTGGAACATAACCGTTATGGCCGTTGATAAGACAGCGTGTTGTAACGTCGTCAAAGAGACGAGGGTTACGTAATGTCCAACAGTCCCGTAACAATCTAAAAACCTCATTTCTTACCCCAATTACCGACTCCGTCACTTGTGGGAACGTTTTGTTTAATAGTTGTAGGCCGATGTTCTTGTTCTCACTTTGGTGAGAAGCGAACATTACTAATCCGTAAGCATAACATGCTTCTTTATGTTGCATGTTAGCCGCTTTTTCTAAATCACGAAGTCCAATATTCGGATATATTGAGTCAAAATAATTTCTTAACCCATTGCGTAAAATAGCATTTGGGTTCCCCGCAATATATGCGTCAAAGTAAACACATCGTAACTTATGGATTTCCCAATGTGATATCCCCCATCTTTTGAACGAAAGCCTTTTATAAACCAAGGCATTCTTGGAACGTTCTTCGAATGTCTTACAAACTGATCTCGCCTTAAATAGTTGTGCCGAAGAATTCTGACCGACTCTAGACAAGATTTCATCAATCATGTCTCCGGGTAGGTCTCTTAAAATATTGGGTTGTCTATCCATTTTGTGTTTTTATACTGTAAAATAGACAAGAGTTAGATTCATAAAAAAAATACTTATTAATACAAGCAATTTTTACATATATCATAAAGCATAAGCACACTATATTACATATATTACACCACACGAATACAACTATCTTATTCAGACTCGCTTGTTTCTTCTTCTTCGGTTTTGGTTCGTTTTGCCAAGTTTCTGGGGATATATGATGATCCCCTAATACGAGCCGTCATTTTCCACATTGGTTTAGAAAAACCTGGTGGTTTAGAGGTTCCCGGGTCATTGTTACAACTTAAGGACTTCGGGGGTTGACGATACATATAAAGTTCATCGGGGTTGGAATTAGATTTCTCTATTTTTATGTCCTTTCCCTTATTATTTTCTTTTGCCTTTTTAAATTCAGTTGGGGTAATTTCTATAACATCATCAGAATTCTCGTCAGAATCCGATTCATCGGAGAATTGGTAATCCTCCCAATATTTTGCTTCCTTGGCGGAAACACCATTGACCATAATTAACCTTGGTCGGTTGGTTGAGGATTTTCTTTTACTTAACCGTTTTATTATTTCCCCCACTGGTTCTATTTCTTCATCCGGTTCCGATTCTTCTTCCGGTTCCGATTCTTCTTCCGGTTCCGACTCTTCTTCCGGTTCCTCTTCGGGAACTTGTGAATCAGTCCACGAATCATTCCAATTTACATTTGACTCTTCATTATTATTAGGTGAGTCAATGGGACTTGTTCTAGAGGTAGACATCTATCATATAATATCAAACGCGTTAAGAGATTAATATATCACATAATATTCACATGTTAAAAATATATAGTTTCCAACAAAATTTGTTAAGCAATCATTTTTCAAGTAAACACGGTCGAAGTCTAGACTCACTAATGCATCCTAACAAACTCGATAAGACACACTAATGCAAAATTCTGGTTCTCTAAGACCAACGCTCGGATACCAACTGAAATGTCCCGTTCTTATTGATTAAAAACGTTCCATATTAATTGATTTCGTTGCGAGGTTTTGACCTCTATATGAGACGTTTTTCAAAGACTGCATTCATTTTTAAAACAAACCATAACCTTTATTTCATAGATAAAGGTTTTAAAAAGCTTTACGTAGATTATCAAATAATGATAATCTAAAATATCCTGTTTACACACGACCATTACATAATGGTTTACAATACAAATATGTTACAACAAAATAAGTTTCTTGAATGCAGTTTTTACACAATATCATACAAGCATGGACTCCAAATCTCGTCCTTATTTAAGTATGCGACAGCGGAACCTCTTAATAATCACCTGAGAATAAACATGCTTAAAACGTCAACAAAAATGTTGGTGAGTTATAGGTTTAACCTATATATATCAAATCGTAATAATAGACCACAAGATTTCATATTTCAATACACACCCCATACATAGAGATAAAAAATCATTCATATGGTGAACACCTGGTAACCGACATTAACAAGATGCATATATAAGAATATCCCCATCATTCCGGGACACCCTTCGGATATGATATAACTTTCGAAGTACTAAAGCATCCGGTACTTTGGATGGGGTTTGTTAGGCCCAATAGATCTATCTTTAGGATTCGCGTCAATTAGGGTGTCTGTTCCCTAATTCTTAGATTACCAGACTTAATAAAAAGGGGCATATTCGATTTCGATAATTCAACCATTGAATGTAGTTTCACGTACTTGTGTCTATTTTGTAAATCATTTATAAAACCTGCATGTATTCTCATCCCAAAAATATTAGATTTTAAAAGTGGGACTATAACTCACTTTCACAGATTTTTACTTCGTCGGGAAGTAAGACTTGGCCACTGGTTGATTCACGAACCTATAACAATATATACATATATATCAAAGTATGTTCAAAATATATTTACAACACTTTTAATATATTTTGATGTTTTAAGTTTATTAAGTCAGCTGTCCTCGTTAGTAACCTACAACTAGTTGTCCACAGTTAGATGTACAGAAATAAATCGATAAATATTATCTTGAATCAATCCACGACCCAGTGTATATGTATCTCAGTATTGATCACAACTCAAACTATATATATTTTGGAATCAACCTCAACCCTGTATAGCTAACTCCAACATTCACATATAGAGTGTCTATGGTTGTTCCGAAATATATATAGATGTGTCGACATGATAGGTCAAAACATTGTATACGTGTCTATGGTATCTCAAGATTACATAATATACAATACAAGTTGATTAAGTTATGGTTGGAATAGATTTGTTACAAATTTTCACGTATCTAAAATGAGAAAAATTATCCAATCTTGTTTTACCCATAACTTCTTCATTTTAAATCTGTTTTGAGTGAATCAAATTGCTATGGTTTCATATTGAACTCTATTTTATGAATCTAAATAGAAAAAGTATAGGTTTATTGTCGGAAAAATAAGTTACAAGTCGTTTTTGTAAGAGGTAGTCATTTCAGTCGAAAGAACGACGTCTAGATGACCATTTTAGAAAACATACTTCCACTTTGAGTTTAACCATAATTTTTGGATATAGTTTCATGTTCATAATAAAAATCATTTTCTCAAAATAACAACTTTTAAATCAAAGTTTATCATAGTTTTTAATTAACTAACACAAAACAGCCCGCGGTGTTACTACGACGGCGTAAATCCGGTTTTACGGTGTTTTTCGTGTCTCCAGGTTTTAAATCATTAAGTTAGCATATCATACAGATATAGAACATGTGTTTAGTTGATTTTAAAAATCAAGTTAGAAGGATTAACTTTTGTTTGCGAACAAGTTTAGAATTAACTAAACTATGTTCTAGTGATTACAAGTTTAAACCTTCGAATAAGATAGCTTTATGTGTATGAATCGAATGATGTTATGAACATCATTACTACCTTAAGTTCCTTGGATAAACCTACTGGAAAATAGAAAAATGGATCTAGCTTCAATGGATCCTTGGATGGCTCGAAGTTCTTGAAGCAGAATCATGACACGAAAACAAGTTCAAGTAAGATCATCACTTGAAATAAGATTGTTATAGTTATAGAAATTGAACCAAAGTTTGAATATGATTATTACCTTGTATTAGAATGATAACCTACTGTAAGAAACAAAGATTTCTTGAGGTTGGATGATCACCTTACAAGATTGGAAGTGAGCTAGCAAACTTGAAAGTATTCTTGATTTTATGTAACTAGAACTTGTAGAATATATGAAGAACACTTAGAACTTGAAGATAGAACTTGAGAGAGATCAATTAGATGAAGAAAATTGAAGAATGAAAGTGTTTGTAGGTGTTTTTGGTCGTTGGTGTATGGATTAGATATAAAGGATATGTAATTTTGTTTTCATGTAAATAAGTCATGAATGATTACTCATATTTTTGTAATTTTATGAGATATTTCATGCTAGTTGCCAAATGATGGTTCCCACATGTGTTAGGTGACTCACATGGGCTGCTAAGAGCTGATCATTGGAGTGTATATACCAATAGTACATACATCTAAAAGCTGTGTATTGTACGAGTACGAATACGGGTGCATACGAGTAGAATTGTTGATGAAACTGAACGAGGATGTAATTGTAAGCATTTTTGTTAAGTAGAAGTATTTTGATAAGTGTATTGAAGTCTTTCAAAAGTGTATAAATACATATTAAAACACTACATGTATATACATTTTAACTGAGTCGTTAAGTCATCGTTAGTCGTTACATGTAAGTGTTGTTTTGAAACCTTTAGGTTAACGATCTTGTTAAATGTTGTTAACCCAATGTTTATAATATCAAATGAGATTTTAAATTATTATATTATCATGATATTATCATGTATGAATATCTCTTAATATGATATATATACATTAAATGTCTTTACAACGATAATCGTTACATATATGTCTCGTTTAAAAATCATTAAGTTAGTAGTCTTGTTTTTACATATGTAGTTCATTGTTAATATACTTAATGATATGTTTACTTATCATAGTATCATGTTAACTATATATATATCCATATATATGTCATCATATAGTTTTTACAAGTTTTAACGTTCGTGAATCACCGGTCAACTTGGGTGGTCAATTGTCTATATGAAACATATTTCAATTAATCAAGTCTTAACAAGTTTGATTGCTTAACATGTTGGAAACATTTAATCATGTAAATATCAATCTCAATTAATATATATAAACATGGAAAAGTTCGGGTCACTACAGTTAAAGTCGGTAATGGAAGTACGCAAGTAGTAAGTCGGTCCGAAAGGTCGTCAACCTAAATTAAAGGTTACTAGGTCAGTAGGTTGTCTTATAAATTCTAATAGTGCATAAAATAAGTTTAAGTGTCATCATCATCATCATTCATCATCATAAAAGCTAAGTAAGTTCGATAAGAATAGAGATTGAAACAATAGGCTGACTTCGGTCAGCTGCTACGACCTCTACGTAAATCGAAAAGATGCATAGTCAGTGGCTATGGCTCCGTATATAAGTCCCCTAACAGCTGACCAATTTTCAGAACCTAACTCGTCTTCATTTGACCGTGGCGGCGGTTTAAGTGCGAGTAGGTCAAAAATTTAAGCACAACGTTAATAGGGTGTAGTGACTCTCGAAGGGCCATAAATCCTAAACCGTAACTCGGATTAAGATGAGGCCTAAACGGAAAATCATCTACTCGAACCGAATTACTGAAAATCAACTTTCCAGTGGCCCAGGTTGTAGTGACCCGGACTTTTCCATGTTTATATATATATTAAATGAAATTGTTATTTACATGATTAAGTGTTTCCAACATGTTAAGCAATCAAACTTGTTAAGACTTGATTAATTGAAATATGTTTCATATAGACAATTGACCACCCAAATTGACAGGTAATTCACGAACGTTAAAACTTGTAAAAACTATATGATGACATATATATGGATATATATATAGTTAATATGATATTATGATAAGTAAACATATCATTAAGTATATTAACAATGAACTACATATGTTAAAACAAGACTACTAACTTAATGATTTTGAAACGAGACATATATGTAACGATTATCGTTGTAACGACATTTAATGCATATATATCATATTAAGAGATATTCATACATCATAATATCATGATAATATAATAATTTAAAATCTCATTTGATATTATAAACATTGGGTTAACAACATTTAACAAGATCGTTAACCTAAAGGTTTCAAAACAACACTTACATATAACGACTAACGATGACTTAACGACTCAGTTAAAATGTATATACATGTAGTGTTTTAATATGTATTCATACACTTTTGAAAGACTTCAAGACACTTATCAAAATACTTCTACTTAACAAAAATGCTTACAATTACATCCTCGTTCAGTTTCATCAACAATTCTACTCGTATGCACCCGTATTCGTACTCGTACAATACACAGCTTTTAGATGTATGTACTATTGGTATATACACTACAATGATCAGCTTTTAGCAGCCAATGTGAGTCACCTGACACATGTGGGAACCATCATTTGGCAACTAGCATGAAATATCTCATAAAATTACAAAAATATGAGTAATCATTCATGACTTATTTACATGAAAACAAAATTACATATCCTTTATATATAATCCATACACCAACGACCAAAAACACCTATAAACACTTTCATTCTTCAATTTTCTTCATCTAATTGATCTCTCTCAAGTTCTATCTTCAAGTTCTAAGTGTTCTTCATAAATTCTACAAGTTCTAGTTTCATAAAATCAAGAATACTTCCAAGTTTGCTAGCTTACTTCCAATCTTGTAGAGTGATCATCCAACCTCAAGAAATCTTTCTTATTTATAGTAAGATATCTTTATAATATAAGGTAATACTCATATTCAAACTTTGATTCAATTTCTATAACTCTAACAATCTTATTTCGAGTGGAAATCTTACTTGAACTTGTTTTCGTGTCATGATTCTGCTTCAAGAACTTTCAAGCCATCCAAGATCCTTTGAAGCTAGATCCATTTGTCTCTTTTCTAGTAGGTTTATCCACAAAACTTGAGGTAGTAATGATGTTCTTAACATCATTCGATTCATACATATAAAGCTATCTTATTCAAAGGTTTAAACTTGAAATCACTATAACATAGTTTAGTTAATTCTAAACTTGTTCGCAAACAAAAGTTAATCCTTCTAACTTGACTTTTAAATCAACTAAATACATGTTCTATATCTATATGATATGCTAACTTAATGATTTAAAACCTGGAAACACGAAAAACACCGTAAAACTGGACATACGCCGTCGTAGTAACACCGCGGGCTGTTTTGGGTTTGATAATTAAAAACGATGATAAACTTTGATTTAAAAGTTGTTCTTCTGGGAAAATGATTTTTCTTATGAACATGAAACTATATCCAAAAATCATGGTTAAACTCAAAGTGAAAGTATGTTTTTCAAAATGGTCATCAAGACGTCGTTCTTTCGACTGAAATGACTACCTCTTACAAAAACGACTTATAACTTATATTTCTGACTATAAAAATATACTTTTTCTGTTTAGATTCATAAAATAGAGTTCAATATGAAACCATAGCAATTTTATTTACTCAAAACGGATTTAAACTGAAGAATTTATGGGTAAAACAAGATTGGATATTTTTTTATTTTTGTAGCTACGGGAAATATTAACAATTATATACAAATCATATCCTAGCTAACTTATATTGTATTATACATGTATTCTAATATATTATGTAATCTTGGGATACCATAGACACGTATGCAAATATTTTGACATATCATATCGACCCATGTATATATATTATTTGGAACAACCATAGACACTCTATATGCAGTAATGTTGGAGTTAGCTATACAGGGTTGATGTTGATTCCAAAAATATATATACTTTGAGTTGTGATCTAGCCTGAGACGTGTATACACTGGGTCGTGGATTGATTCAAGATAATATATATCGATTTATTTCTGTACATCTAACTGTGGACAACTAGTTGTAGGTTACTAACGAGGACAGCTGACTTAATAAACTTAAAACATCAAAATGTATTAAAAGTGTTGTAAATATATTTTGAACATACTTTGATATATATGTACATATTTGTTATAGGTTCGTGAATCGACCAGTGGTCAAGTCTTACTTTGATATATATGTACATATTTGTTATAGGTTCGTGAATCGACCAGTGGCCAAGTCTTACTTCCCGACGAAGTAAAAATCTGTGAAAGTGAGTTATAGTCCCACTTTTAAAATCTAATATTTTGGAATGAGAATACATGCAGTTTTATAAATATTTTATGAAATAGACACAAGTAATTGAAACTACATTATATGGGTGAATGATCGAAGCCGAATATGCCCCTTTTGCTTGGTAGCCTAAGAATTAGTAAACTGATCTACTAATTGACGCGAATCCTAAAGATAGATCTATTGGGCCTAACGAACCCCATCCAAAGTACCGGATGCTTTAGTACTTCGAATTCGTTTTTATCATGTCCGAAGGATTTCTCGGAATGATAGGGTATATTCTTATATGCATCTTGTTAATGTCGGTTACCAGGTGTTCACCATATGAATGAATTTTAGCTCTATGTATGGGATGTAAATTGAAATATGAAATCTTGTGGTCTATTATTATGATTTGATAATATATAGGTTAAACCTATAACTCACCAACATTTTTGTTGACGTTTTAAGCATGTTTATTCTCAGGTGATTATTAAGAGCTTCCGCTGTTGCATACTAAAATAAGGACAAGATTTGGAGTCCATGCTTGTATGATATTATGTAAAAACTGCATTCAACAAACTTATTTTTGATGTAATATATTCTTATTGTAAACCATTATGTAATGGTCATGTGTAAACGGTATATTTTAGATTATCATTATGTGATAATCTACGTAATGCTTTTTAAACCTTTATCGATAAAATAAAGGTTATGGTTGTTTTAAAAATGAATGCAGTCTTTGAAAAACGTCTCATATAGAGGTCAAAACCTCGCGACGAAATCAATTAATATGGAACGTTTATAATCAATATGAACGGGATATTTCACAGGTGGTCTGATCAGATACGAAAATCTGTGGACAAGTGCTCCGGTGGGGTTCTTGGTGCTTGATGCTCATCACGGTTCTCATCCTTGATGCTTGTAGCTTTAAGTGTACAACTCGTTGATGGTTTAGCATCACTTTTGACCAAGATTCTACCATCAATACACAATATGTTAAGACCAAGTGGTAACACAACTCATTTAAGAGTCTTAGATGGATGATGAACCAAGGTTATATCATATCCTTAGTCTTAACACAATTACAAGTCCTATTTACAAACAAAGTTACAAACTTTACATCAATCAAACAAGTATGAACATGATCTAAGTCAAATGAAGTGATGGAACCCTAAGCTAGAGAGCTTGGATCCCTTTCACACAATTTATAAGGTCACAAAGCTAGAAAGCTTGAACCTTTAGTGTTCTTGAAGATCTTGAAGCATAAAGCTTGGATCTTTAAGTTTCATGAAGACCATAAACACAAGTTTTGATCTTTATAACAAAACAACAAGATTATAAGCTAGAAAACTTAGATCCAACAACAAGATATGAAGATTCAAGCTAGAAAGCTTGCATCTTGGTTGTTCTTGAAGATCTTGAAGCATAAAGCTTGGATCTTTAAAATATATGAAGCTAACAAACAAAAGTTTGAATCTTTTTAACAAAACAACAAGATTAAAGTAAGAAAAATATAGATCTACAAAGTTGGTGAAGATTCAAAGCTAGAAAGCTTGAATCTTCCATGTTCTTGAAGGATTCATGCTTGAATCAACAAGATATAATCAAGATCAAGGCTAAAGAGCTTGATCTTCCATGATGATGATGATATGCCAAGAAAATGATGAAGGAAAAGAAGAAGAAAAAGAAAACTTACAAGTAATACAAGAAAGAAAGGAAAGAAAGAGCAAGTGTGTGTGAAAATCAAATGAGCAAGTGTTTGAATGAGAGGTAAATGGCTAGTATTTATAAGCAAAATTTTGACATGGATTGATGACTTGGAAGGGCCTCTTGGCCGTAGGTTTTGAGGGGGAGGGGAGGAGACACCATTTTGCTTTTTGGTTAGTGGTTGTCTAAAGCATGTACTTATGCTAGAATCACATGTAACAATATGGATAATCCTTATCCAAATGCTAGTATGACTCATTAATTAATTTATTTTATTTATTTTATTTATTATGGGTCACTAGTAATAATACTTGGGCTAATTAATTGGGCCACTAGTTAGTGTAGGGTGGCCTTAAGTCCAACAAGGTAGAAAGTCCAACAAGACTAACTATTGTGATCTAGTAAATAATTAATTAAAATTAAGCATCCAAAAGCCCAAGTAATTATTATTATAAAATAATAATTAATATTTCACAGTCATAATATTCCGATTACAACAAAAGTCAAACGTGCGCGCAGTTCGCGGTTTATTCGAAACGTTAAGTAACACTAACGGTTATAAAGGCTTCCGTTGAACAAGTTAAGTATCCTACGTACTCTAAGGCACGTTTTAACATATAAATGGAAGAAAACCACGTATATCAAGTTTCCAGAGTATAAAGTAACACAGTACGCACAAATACGCAGTTTCGCAAAAATACAAGGCACGAAAGCAAGTTGAAAAAGTCGGGTCGTTACATTACCCCACCTATTATTGGAAATTTCGTCCCGAAATTTAAGCTGATGGTGATGGAGTCGGGAAAAGGTGAGGATACTTCTGCATCATTTGATCCTCTCGTTCCCAGGTAAACTCAGGTCCACGCTTGGCATTCCATCGAACTCGGACAATTGGAATCTTATTGCATTTCAAGGTTTTGACCTCACGGTCCATAATTTCGACAGGCTCTTCCACGAAGTGGAGTTTGTCATCAATCATAAGTTCTTCCAATGGTATGATAAGTTCCGGTGGATTAAGGCACTTCTTCAAATTTGATACATGGAAGGTTGGATGAACAGCACTCAACTGAGTCAGAAGATTCAGACGATAAGCAACGGGTCCAACACGTTCCAAAATTTCAAAAGGACCAATATATCACGGGTTTAACTTTCCGCACTTTCCAAAACGAATTACACCCTTCTAGGGTGCGATCTTCAACATTACTCGGTCACCCACGTTGAATTCGAAGTCTTTACGTTTAAGATCAGCATAACTCTTTTGGCGATCGCGGGTCGTCCTAAGTCTTTCCTAAATCTGAGAAATCTTCTCCATCGTTTCATGGACTATCTCGGGTCCGGTGATTTGCACTTCGCCTAACTCGGCCCAACAAATAGGAGAACGGCACTTGCGGCCATACAACGCTTCAAAAGGCACGGCTTTAATACTCGAATGATAACTGTTGTTGTAAGAGAATTCGGCTAACGGCAGATGCCTTTCCCATGACTTTCCGAAGTCAATAACACAGGCACGTAACATGTCCTCTAAAGTCTGAATCGTTCGTTCGCTCTGACCGTCGGTCTAGGGGTGATACGCGGTGCTCATGTCGAGACGTGTTCCCAAGGATTCTTGCAAGGAACGCCAGAATCTGGAAGCAAAACAGGGATCGTGATCTGAGATAATTGATAGAGGCACGCCATGACGAGATACAACCTCTTTGATGTATAGTTGAGCAAGTCTCTCCATTGTATCTGTTTCCTTCATAGCTAGGAAATGAGCAGATTTGGTAAGACGGTCAACGATAACCCAGATTGTATCATATCTGCCCACCGTTTTTGGTAGCTTCATGATGAAATCCATCGTAATTACTTCCCATTTCCATTGTGGGATTTCTGGTTGTTGGAGTAATCCAGATGGCCTCTGATGTTCAGCCTTAACCTTCGAGCAAGTCAAACACCTCCCAACATAAGTTGCAACATCCTTCTTAAGATTTGGCCACCAATACTGTTCCTTGAGATCATGGTACATTTTTCCGGCTCTTGGATGAATCGAATATCTTGACTTGTGGGCTTCATCAAGTAAAAGGTTTCGTAAACCTCCATAACGAGGTATCCAAATTCTTCCAGCATAACATCGGAGTCCAGACTCCTTAACCCCAAATTTAGAGACCAGGATGTTCAGGTATTCACGAGATATGTTCTCCTCCTTGAGAGCCTCTTCTTGGGATACTCGGATCTGGCTATGGAGGTTCGAATGGATGGTGATGTTCAGAGCCCGAACACGGAGAGGTATCGTTCTCTCCTTTTGACTCAGAGCGTCGGCTACAACATTGGCCTTACCAGGATGGTGGCGAAGTTTACAATTATAGTCTTTCAGTGTCTCAATCCATCGTCGTTGTCTCATGTTCAGCTGCTTCTGATCAAAGATGTGCTGGAGGCTTTTGTGATCGGTGAATATGGTACTCTTTGTTCCATAGAGATAGTGTCTCCACAGCTTCAATACGAAGACAACGGCTCCAAGTTCGAGATCGTGAGTAGTGTAGTTTCGCTCATGAATCTTCAGCTGACAAGATGCATAAGCAATGACCTTCGTTCTTTGCATCAATACATAACCAAAACCATTCTTCGAAGTATCGCAGTATACAACGAAGTCGTCACTGCCTTCGGGAAGAGATAAGATAGGTGCGGTGGTTAACTTCTGCTTCATGGTTTGAAATGTTACTTCTTGTTCGGTTTCCCAAACGAACTTCTTTCGTTTGTGAGTCAGTGCGATTAAAGGACGCGAAATCAACGAAAAACCTTCAATAAACCTTCTGTAATAACCGGAAAGACCTAGAAATTGGCGGATGTGAATCGGAGTAGTGGGTGTCTCCCACTTGCTGATAGCTTCAATCTTGACGGGGTCAACTTTGATACCTTGATCACTCACAATATGACCCAGAAATTGGACTTCCTTTAGCCAAAATTCACAATTGGAGAATTTGGCATAAAGCTGCTCTCGTCTCAAGAGTTCAAGCACTAACCGAAGATGTTGCTCATGTTCTTCTTCGCTCTTGGAGTAGATGAGGATATCATCTATGAAGACGATAACGAATTTATCCAGATAAGGCTTTCAGACACGATTCATGAGGTCCATGAACACGGCTGGTGCGTTGGTTAATCCGAACGGCATCACGAGAAACTCGTAGTGACCATAGCGGGTTCTAAACGCAGTCTTCATCACATCACTCTCTTTCACCCTCAACTGGTGGTAACAGATCGCAAATCGATCTTAGAGTACACGCTTGATCCTTGCAGCTGATCAAAAAGATCGTCAATTCTGGGAAGGGGATATCGATTCTTGATCGTCAATTTGTTGAGTTCGCGGTAGTCGATACACATGCGGAAGCATCCGTCCTTCTTCTTCACGAATAAAACAGGTGCGCCCCAAGGCGACGAGCTCGGTTGGATAAACAATCAGTCGAGCAATTCCTGCAGTTGACTCTGCAACTCTTGCAGTTCGGAATGTGCTAGATCAATCTGGAACTCCACTGCTCTTGGTGGCGGTAATCCAGGCAACTCTTCCGGAAAGACGTCAGGGAATTCATTCACGATTCGCACGTCATTCACACTCTTCTCCTCTGATTCTAAAGCCTTCACGTGCGCTAAAAAAGCAAGTCGTCCTTTCTTCATGATCTTCTGCACTTTCATACAGCTAATGAGGTTCAGCTTCAAGTTACATCTTTCTCCGTAAATACTCAGTGGCTCACCGTCTCCTTGTGGTATACGAAGAGCTTTGTCTCCACAGATAATGTCGGCCTTTACTTTGTTCAACCAGTCCATACCGACAATCACGTCAAAACTCCCCAATTTGATAGGTATTAAGTTAATTGCGAAATCCACACCAGCTATGTTAATAATAGCTCCTCGTCCAATTTGGTCAAGTTTCTCAAGTTTCCCATTGGCTACTTCTACTAGCATATTCTCTTCTAAAGGCACTAATGACCAATCTATCTTAGAGCAAAAGTTTCTACAGACATAGCTTCTATCGGCAACAGTATCAAATAGGACAGAGGCTAATAGTTTGTTGATTGTGAATATACATGTAATCAAGTCGGGGTTCTCACGTGCATCCCTTGCATTAACGATGAAAGCTCTTCCACGCGGTGGTCCGCCGTCCTTCTTTTTATTGGGGCAATCATTCCTAAAGTGGACCTGCTGTCCACACTCATAGCATTTCCTTGGCCCATTTTGGTTTGTCCTTATAGCTGCAATGGAAATCTTGCAGTTCTTGCCAACGTGTCCGATCTTGTTGCACTTTTCACAGACCGCATTACAGTACCCGGTATGGTGCTTGTAGCACCTCTTGCACTGTGGTAGAGTACCCTTGTAGTTGGGGTTCGAGCTGGTATTCGAGTTGGGGTTCTTTCCATCGTTAGGCCTCTTAGCGGGGGTTTGATCATAGGTTCTCCCCTTTTTGTTGTAGTCCCACTTACGCTTCTCACCACTGGCTCCCAATTCGGATTTTGCCTTTTCCGGTTCTTTGCTGATAATTTGGTTCATAAGGGTATGCGCCATGCGCATAGCTGCCGGGACGTTGGGTGGATTAGAAGAGGTGACATTTCCTTGAATGGACTTGGGAAGTCCCCACAAGTATCGTTCCATTCTCTTAAATTCCGGGGTGACCATCATGGGACACATCAGCGCTAATTCCAGATACCTACGGTTGTAACTATCAAGATCGTTGCCCACAACCTTTAACTCCCAGAACTCAGCCTCCATCTTCTGTATTTCTGTCCTGGGGCAGTACTCTTCGATCATGGCCCCCTTGAATTCCTCCCACGGAATGGCATAAGCCTCATCAATACCCTTAGCTTGAGCCAGTGTGTTCCACCAGGTTAGGGCGCCGTCTGACAGCGTACATGAGGCATACTTGGTTTTGTTCGCCTCTGAGCAGTTGCTGAAGCAGAACACAGCTTCCAATTTCTCAAACCACCTAGTCAAACCAACTGGCCCCTCAGTGCCGCTAAAGTTGTGGGACTTGTAGCTTTGAAACTCTTTGTAAGTGCAACCGTTCTGGACGTTCTGGTTAACCGGTGGGGCTGGGGGAATGACATTTGCCATGACTGCGGCTACTCGTTCCGCAATCATTTCCTCGATTTGTGCTGCTGTGGGTGCTGCTCGTCCGTTTGCCATTGCTCTTCTAAACGGAAATTTTGACTTAAGTCAAAATCCGGCATTCAATATATATAATAATACAGTATATGGTAAACAGGGGAACAACACAACGTATGCCAATTAAGTAACGCAACCAGGTACAAATACCGCAAAACCAACATACAGTAACGTAAATAGAACACTGTGTAAGAATTAAACAATACAAAGTTCCATTTGTTAATAAAGAGTTGCATACATTCGCTTAGGTTCGTACAATACATAAGTAAAATATGAACTACAAACGAGATTACATAATGAAATCTACTACAATGTCCTATGGTGACGGTGGGTAAAGGATGTCCATTACGTGGGACATCTGGTCCTCGAGCTCAGTTACCTGAGCACGGAGGATCTCCACCTCCCTCGTCAGTTCCTCGGCAGAGGGAGGGGCTGGCAGAGCAGGCGGTGCTGCTGGTGCAGGTGGTGCCGGTGGTGCAGATGGTCCAGCACCAGAAGTAGATGCTGCATAGCGGTAAGGCTTACGCACGAAAGGATCAGCAGGGTAAGGCACAACCCGCTTATGGGCGGTAACCCTACGACGCTGACCATGTGTGTTAGTGAACACTCGACCTCCGTTGATCCCCGGAAAAACGGTGCCATCGAAACGGTACCGCTTCTTCGGTGGGGTGGAGGGTGGCTGTACAGGTGCATCATCAGGGTCCTCCTCGTCGGAGTCATCGTCACTAGAGTCGTCTATGGATGAGTCGTCGGATGATGAATCGTCGAAAACAGCTG
Source organism: Rutidosis leptorrhynchoides (assembly GCF_046630445.1). Lineage (NCBI taxonomy): Eukaryota > Viridiplantae > Streptophyta > Magnoliopsida > Asterales > Asteraceae > Rutidosis > Rutidosis leptorrhynchoides. The sequence continues at coordinate 336,178,429 of NC_092337.1, read as the reverse complement.
GAGGTGGCGGCGATCGGCGACCGGTAGTCATGATCCGGTATCTGAAAGGTGGGATCGGTATGACACGTCCATCAGGAAGGCGTCGGCACCAATGGTTATGCTCATTACGGAACGGAACGTCCCCGTATTCCCCGGGAATCACAACACCACCGGAGCGGGGCTGTGGCTCCGAGGGTCCTGGGGCAAGTAGAGCTGGAATCTCCGGGGGGTCCTGGGCTCCGCCTGAGGTAACCACTGGGGCAGGCGTATGGCTGCTAGTTCCGGAGGATGAAGCGTCGGGGTCACTGGTTAACAGGACCTGTGTGTCGGTAGCAGCAGTAGGTGAGGTGGCTGATGAGTCTGAATCGCTGCCCAAAATGATGACAGGTGGAATATCCGACATCTGAACAAGGAAAAATAACTTTTCCGTGTCAGTAAGTCATAAAGCAAGCACGTATTAGACACTACAGCAACCTAGCATGGCAGTAATAATAACAGTGCTAATCAGAAATAACATGTGAAAGCAGATAGTAATCATGCAATAGCGGAAATAAGCATACAACAAGTTCGCATGGCAGTAAAGATAAGCAATAGCATGCAGTAAGTTCATACAGCTGAAAAAGTAGACAAAAGCATGTAGTAAGTTTCGCGGAAACAAGTAAACTAGCAAGTTGTAGATTAGTCCTATTAGTGAATCCTACTCGGGTCGGTCTAGACTCACTATTGCAACCTAATTCCCTACAACCAATGCTCTGATACCAAATGTGACGCCCCGTACAAAACCATCGTGTACGATTCGTCAACAACAGGACCTTTACACGGTTGAATACTACATGCTGTTTGAAAACCAGTTTGCATTCATAAAAAGATAGCGTTTTATAAAAAAATAACGTGCATCCTACGAATAGGAGCATAAACATAAGTATTTGACACTAAGATCGTTACAAAGCCATTGTTTGAAATTAACCTAAACTACGAATGCAACAGAAAAGTTCCATGAATGAGACATCTCTAGTAATGCAGCGGATAACTAATACAGCAGGTCCTTAACGGCAATTCAATAACAGCATGACAGCAAATCTAACAGCGGAAGCAAGAAACCTCTAGGCACCTGAGAAATACACGCTTAAAAGTCAACACGAATGTTGGTGAGCTATAGTTTAAGTTGTAACAGTAACGTAAGGTAGGCCACGAGATTTCAGTGTAACAAAACAGTATGAAAAGTATATGTATAACCGTGGGCACCCGGTAACTAGACTTAACGTTAATAACCCCCTGAAAGTACACTTGGCAAGTGCGTATGTTCACTAAGTATTAAACACCCGTTAAATGCTAGCGCGACTAGCCCGAGTGGGGATGTCAAACCCTATGGATCCATATCTAAGATTGGCGTTCACTGGTTCAAAAACCAATGACTAAACGTTACCGTGCTAAGGGGAATGTTTCTGCATTTGTATAACCCACACACATATAAAGTTTAAGTACTCGTACCTAGTATGTAAAACAAAAAGCGCATGTATTCTCAGTCCCAAAAATAGTAAAAGTGGTAAAAAGGGATGCTATAACTCACAGTGATAAAAGCAGTAAAGTCGGTAATGGAAGTACGCAAGTAGTAAGTCGGTCCGAAAGGTCGTCAACCTAAATCAAAGGTTACTAGGTCAGTAGGTTGTCTTATAAATTCTAATAGTGCATAAAATAAGTTTAAGTGTCATCATCATCATCATTCATCATCATAAAAGCTAAGTAAGTTCGACAAGAATAGAGATCGAAACAATAGGCTGATTCGGTCAGCTGCTAAGACCTCTACGTAAATCAAAAAGACGCATAGTCAGAATCTATAGCTCTGTATATGAGTCCCCTAACAGCTGACCAATTTTCAGAACCTAACTCGTCTTCGTTTGACCGTGGCGACGGTTTAAGTGCGAGTAGGTCAGAAATTTTAGCACAACGTTAATAGGGTGTAGTGACTCTCGGAGGGCCATAAATCCTAAACCGTAACTCGGATTAAGACGAGGCCTAAACGTAAAATCATTTACTCGAACCGAACTAATTGAAAATCAACTTTCCAGTAGCCCAGGTGGTCTGATAAGATACGAAAATCAGTGGACAAGTGCTCCGGTGGGGTTCTTGGTGCTTGATGCTCATCACGGTTCTCATCCTTGATGCTTGTAGCTTCAAGTGTACAACTCGTTGATGGTTTAGCATCACTTTTGACCAAGATTCTACCATCAATACACAATATGTTAAGACCAAGTGGTAACACAACTCATTTAAGAGTCTTAGATGGATGATGAACCAAGGTTACATCATATCCTTAGTCTTAACACAATTACAAGTCCTATTTACAAACAAAGTTATAAACTTTACATCAATCAAACAAGTATGAACATGATCTAAGTCAAATGAAGTGATGGAACCCTAAGCTAGAGAGCTTGGATCCCTTTCACACAATTTATAAGGTCACAAAGCTAGAAAGCTTGAACCTTTAGTGTTCTTGAAGATCTTGAAGCATAAAGCTTGGATCTTTAAGTTTCATGAAGACCATAAACACAAGTTTTGATCTTTATAACAAAACAACAAGATCATAAGCTAGAAAACTTAGATCCAACAACAAGATATGAAGATTCAAGCTAGAAAGCTTGCATCTTGGTTGTTCTTGAAGATATTGAAGCATAAAGCTTGGATCTTTAAGATATATGAAGATAACAAATAAAAGTTTGAATCTTTTTAACAAAACAACAAGATTAAAGTAAGAAAAATATAGATCTACAAAGTTGGTGAAGATTCAAAGCTAGAAAGCTTGAATCTTCCATGTTCTTGAAGGATTCATGCTTGAATCAACAAGATATAATCAAGATCAAGGCTAAAGAGCTTGATCTTCCATGATGATGATGATATGCCACGAAAATGATGAAGGAAAAGAAGAAGAAAAAGAAAACTTACAAGTAATATAAGAAAGGAAGGAAAGAAAGAGCAAGTGTGTGTGAAAATCAAATGAGCAAGTGTTTGAATGAGAGGTAAATGGCTAGTATTTATAAGAAAATTTTTGACATGGATTGATGACTTGGAAGGGCCTCTTGGCCGTAGGTTTTGAGGGGGAGGGGAGGAGACACCATTTTGCTTTTTGGTTAGTGGTTGTCTAAAGCATGTACTTATGCTAGAATCACATGTAACAATATGGATAATCCTTATCCAAATGCTAGTATGACTCATTAATTAATTTATTTTATTTATTATGGGTCACTAGTAATAATACTTGGGCTAATTAATTGGGCCACTAGTTAGTGTAGGGTGGGCTTAAGTCCAACAAGGTAGAAAGTCCAACAAGACTAACTATTGTGATCTAGTAAAATAATTAATTAAAATTAAGCATCCAAAAGCCCAAGTAATTATTATTATAAAATAATAATTAATATTTCGCAGTCATAATATTCTGATTACGACAAAAGTCAAACGTGCGCGCAGTTCGCGGTTTATTCGAAACGTTAAGTAACATTAACGGTGATAAAGGCTTCCGTTGAACAAGTTAAGTATCCTACATACTCTAAGGCACGTTTTAACATATAAATAGAAGCAAACCACGTATATCAAGTTTCCAGAGTATAAAGTAACACAGTACGCACAAATACGCAGTTTCGCAAAAATACAATGCACGAAAGCAAGTCGAAAAAGTCGGGTCGTTACAATATATATATATATATATATATATATATATATATATATATATATATATATATATATATATATATATATATATATATATATATATATATAGTGGTAGGATCAAGAGGGAAGTAACCATTCGGGGGGAAACGGGGGAAGCAAATTTTTTTTTTTTCGTTTTTTGAAAAAACTTTGTTCGTGAACATTATAGATTGGATGAAAATATGAACATTTAATAAAGAAACTTTGTGATAAATGTTTTTATTTTGGCGGGAAAACGCTCGAAGAAGTAATATATAACAATTATCGTGTTTTTCGAGCGTATTTTGAGGTTTTAGATATTAGGGTTTGAATATTAGGGTTTAGATATTAGGGTTTATAGGGTTTAGATATTAGGATTTAGAAATTTAGGGTTTAGGGTTTAGATTTAGGATTAGATTGAGTTTTTAACACGAACGGTTTAGAGTTTAGGGTTTAGGGTTTGGTGTTTTGGGTTTAGTCCATAAACATGAAAAAAAACGTTAAACTCAGCTAAATTTTAAATCAGGCTAAATTTTACTTCACAAAACATGAAGAAAGAAAAACGTTAACATTCTTCACGAACAATATTATATTGAATGTTATTTTTGTCGATCGTTTTCCCGCCAAAATAATAACATTCATCACGAAGTGTCTTTTCTAAATGTTCATATTTTCATCCAATCTATAATGTTCGTGAACAAAGTTTTTTCAAAAAACGGATTTTTTTTTTTTGGCTTCCCCCCGCTTCCCCCCGATTGGTTACTTCCCCATTGATCCTGCCCCTACATATATATATATATATATATATATATATATATATATATATATATATATATATATATATACATATACAAATATAGTTTTAAAAAAAATATAGCGTTAAACTCAGCTAGCTCCCTGTGAAACGAACCGGACTTACTAAAAACTACACACTCTACGATTAGGTACACTGTCTATAAGTGTTGTAGCAAGGTTTAGGTATATCCATTCAATAAATAAATAAATAGATTGTGTAAAATTGTATCGTATTTAATAGTATTTTGTAGTAAACTATAATAGTATTTAGTACTACACCTCGCACACAACAACCAACCACATAACTAGTGAAAATCGTGATGAATAATCACGTCGAAAAAAGTTTATGGTTAATGTGTAATATGCGACAAATTAGACGTAGTTAACCGTGTTATTTTTTATTTAATTATTTATTACTCCGTATTTCTTGCTTATTTTATCGTGGGGAGAAAAAAGGTTAAATGGTGAAAATACCCCTTGATGAGTAGTGGAATAGTGTTTTGTTTATTAGTGTATATATAAATAAATATAAATGTACTACACAACACACTCTTTCTTTTTGATTTTTAATTTTAATTAATTATTATGATTTCTATTTCTATTTCTATTTAAATTAAATATTTCAGTTTTAGCCCCTTTCCTCAGACCCTGAATCAACACTAGCCATCTGCGGCCCTCTTCCTTCTGCCACAACCACCGTCGATTTCACATTCACATTTTATCAGTTTATTTACAAATTTACTGATAATCAATCAATTTGGAATGGAAATCGACGAACAAAATAACGGTTGCAACGGAATAAAAGGGGGGAAACCTTTGACCCTTGACTGGGACAACCTGTTAGAATCCGGCGATAACGATCTTCCACCGCAAATTATCGTTAAATCAAGCAAAAAAACCGGTGGATGTTAGCGGCGGCAGTACTGAAACTGACACACTTGAAAATCGAGAACAGGATACTGAACTAATGATGAAAACTGACGGTGAAATCAACGAGTTTATTTCGAGACAAAAAAGAATGGAAAAAATTTCTTATAAGTTGCCTGATAGAGGCGAAAAGCTTAAAGCAACTGTCAGGCGATATGAAGCCGAACTCGAAAGAAGGAATCAAGCTAAATTGACGAAGGTTGTGCTTTGTTTTGCGCTACTTTACGTCAATTTCATATAGTAATTTTGAATGTGTTATAATAACATGCATAATTTGGTTGATGGATGATCATTTCTTAAAATTAGGGTTTGTATTTTGTGCATTTTGGTTTTTCATGTTTATTCGATTGAACTTGAGCTATGATATGCATAATTCTCACTACTTAGTCTGTATTTGACCATCAGTTTTGTTATCGTGTCGTCTTAACAGGTGAAGAATGGAAGTAAGGAGACAATTCAACTATCTGATCGTAGTGATGAAGGTAAAATTAACTGCCAGCTGTTTAATTCAAGCTTTTATGTATTTATTATAACATATTGAGTGTATTATTGACTGTTTAGAATATATGTTGCAAAGAAAAAGTATAGGATACAAATGCATTGTTCTGCTATCTGTTTAATTGGATTGCTCATTTTGAAGCATCACATGATCTCTAACTATTTGCATAGAATCATTTGAACTGTTTTTCTGTAGGTGGATCCTGTGGCAACAAGAAAGGTGGACAGAATTTTGCATCTGCTTCAAGATTCACCAAACGTTTAACAAGTCATCGGGCATGGAACTTTTTGAAAAACAAGTCAAAGTGGCTACATCCGGATCCGGTTGTAATTGTTACGCAAAATAAGAGACGTGAACCAATTGTTGAAGAAGTGGTTGGAAATAATTCGGTTGACTTGAATCAAGATGACGAGGCAAACCCAAGTAACTCAAACCCAAACCCAAACCCAAACCAAGAAATGTATGGTCGTGATCGAATAGCCCGTCCACCGGGTAAGCCGAGGAAGTCAAGGAAAAAGTCGAGTGATTCTACACCATCAGGATCATTTCGTGAGTTGTTGCATTTGTCCATGAAGGAAAATCATGACACGGTAGCTGAACGGAAAAGAAGGTATTATGAAGCAAAGCAAGTTGAAGTGGAAATGCGGACGTTAGCGATTGATATGACTGAAGATGACAAGAAGGTAATCGAGATGCAGAAGGCGTTGATCAGACGCAACGTGTTGAAGAGGTTTGAGGAGGTCCAAGAGTTGTCTACGGACACCGGACGAAGAGTAGTTTGTTTGTTTGTTTGTTTGTTTTAATTAAGCGTATGTGTGTTTGTTTAATAATCGTAATCGTATTTTTTTTTTCTTCTTTTATTAGGGATGTACTTTTTTTATTTAATTAAATATGTTTTTTATATATTATTATTATTTACATATTTATAAATAACTAAATAAAAATATTAAAACTCAAGTAAAAATAAATGAACACTGAAATGGACACAGTGGATACCTCCACCTTGCACACTGTTAGTCAATTTCAAGGTCCATTATTGACACTGAAGTGGACTTTAGTGCAAGGACACGTACACCATGTGCTCTAATGGTTAACTTGTAATATACAACAAATCTCGTGATTAACCGTCTTATTATTTATTTATTATATTTATTTATTTTGTTATTTCTTATGAATCTACTATAACATACTGTCTTTTAGGCTGTGTTCTCAGAGATTTTTTTTGAAATGAAAGGAAATGAGATGGATGGATGGATAAATACTAATCAATCATTCTTGAGTGTTTTTTTTATAGAAAAAAGGAGTGGAGAGGAGAAGGTTAGAGAGGAATTCTTATAAGATGTTTATGTTAGTAACTATCAGCTCAATTTTGAGATGATTAGAGGGAAAAACAATTTTTTTGTATCCATATAATGATACGCATCTTCTGTGTATTCACAACTTTCATGTAACGACCCGGCTTTTTCAATTTGCTTTTGTGCTTTGTGCTTTCACGAAACTGCGTATTTATGTGTACTGAGCTAGCTTATGCTCTGGGATCTTTAATCATGATTAATTACTCTCGTTAATATCTTACTACGTGCTATTAAGTGTGTAATCACTTAACTTGATCCCCGAATGCTTTTACGACCGCTGGTGTCACTTATCGTTTTAAACGAAATACGTACTTGGTACATGTTAAACTTTTGTCGTAATTGAGATATTATGACTGCGTAAACTTGATTGTTATTTATTATAACAATTACTTGGCTTAAAGGTTTGTTTAATTAAGCTTGGTGTTTATTAATGCTTACTAGTTACCTTAATGGACTTAACACCGTAATTGACTTTCCATGGCCCAACTTGTCTTTGTGACACACATGCTTTCCACGAATAATATTTTCGAATATTATTTACATTCATGATTAATTAATATAAATCATTTTTAATTAACTAATGTAAGTAGTTAATTACTTGGGCTTTTTGTTACATACTTGTACATGGACTTTTATTAATGGATTTGGACTTAGAAGTCTACCCTACTTTTCTTAATGGACTAGTTGTGAGCCCATTTTGTTACTAGTAATTTATTAAGCTTAAACAAGGTTAATTAGTTAATGAGGAGACAAATGATTCAAGCATACTTGCACCTCTTTCCCATGCATCTAACTTTAATCCATTTTGAGCTTTCACCTCCTCCCCATGCATGAAAGTAGCAATTTGACCTTTCCCCTTTTGTGTTTTGGCCGTTGGTTTTAGATGGGTAATGGGGAGATCCATTTTCATTTTTATTTGCTACTTATTAACTAGTTTCTACCTCACTCTTCACACTTCACTACTTGCACTTTCATTTTTCTCTCATTTTCTCTCTACTTTGTAAGTAACAAACTTCTTTTTTTTTTCTTTCTTTTCTTCTATTAAAACCGAATATAACCATCATCATCCTTCTTGATTTATTACTTGTTGTTTGTTGTTGTTGTTGTTAACGATCAAGTTTTCTAACTTGTATCTTCATGTAATCTTGGTTACTTCCATTCTTTGTTTGATGAAGAACCAAGAACAAGAACCTAAACTTGTTAGTTTATGGTTCTACACTTAAATGTTTCCAAGATCTAAAGTTCATAAGCTTGATGATCTTCTTTGTGTTCATGTTTTGTAGACTTGAAATTTATTTTCCTAAGATTCAAACTTGATTTGAATCTTCTCAAGTATGAAGCAAACATGAACATAATACTTGTAACTTTAATTTATTTCTTCATTTCATTTATTTAAAGTTGTAATGTTGTTAATTTGGTCAAGTATTACTAGTTAATCTTGATCTCATATTTCTTGAAACTACTTTGTAAGTTCAAGAACATGTAAGTAAAATTTTTTAAGTATAACTTTGTACACTTATGTTAGATCTAGACTTTTGGGTCTAGGATCTTCAAGATCTAACTAAGAACTATGTTCTACAACTTAAGATCTTGTTTATATAAGTTTACTTTCAAGTTTATAGCTTAATATTACTCTTATAACTCATGTATGTGTCGGATCTAAGATCTTAATGTAACTTTGATTTATCAAACTACTTACAACCCTTAATTGAATTGTGCTACATATCTTAGACTTCCACTAGTGTTATGATGGTCAAAACTTGGTAAAGATGATGTAAACACATCAACGAGTTGTACACTAGAAGCTATAAGCATCAAGGATGAGAACCGTGATGAGCATCAAGCACCAAGAACCCACCGGAACACATTACCTACTTTTTTTCGGGTCTGATCAGACCACCTGGGATACTGTAAAGTTGATTTTTTTTAGTTATTTCTGTTCGAGTAGATGATTTTCCGTTTAGACCTCGTCTTAATCCGGGTTACGGTTTAGGATCTATGGCCCTCCGAAAGCCACTACACCCTATTAACGTTGTGCTGAAATTTCTGACCTACTCGCACTTAAACCGTCACCGCGGTCAAATGAAGAAGAGTTTGGTTCTGGAAATTGGTCAGAATCTAGGGGACTCATATACGGAGCCATCGCCACTGGTCTCACCTCATTTCAGTTTGTATAGAGGCCGTGGCGACTGAACGAAGTTAGCCTTTGTTTTAAACCTTGTTCTTGATTTAAAACTTACTTTACACTTTTTGTTTAATGATGAATGATGATGATACTTAAGACCTAATTTACATACTTTTAAACCTTTGGGAACGGTTTACTGACTTAGTAACTTTTGATTTAGGTTGAAGACCTTTTGGACAAACTACTTGCTTACTTTCCCGAATCAACTTTACCACTACTTTTCACTGTGAGTTATAGCATCCCTTTTTACTTTAACTATTTTGGGACTGAGAATGCATGCGTGTTTTACATTTTACATACTAGGCACGAGTACTTAAACTTTATATATGTGTGAGTTATACAACGGCATAAACTTTCCCCTTAGCTCGGTAACGTTTAGTCATTGGTTTTTGAACTGGTGAACGCGAATCTTAGATATGGATCCATAGGATTTGACATCCCCACTCGGGCTAGTCGCGTTAGCATTTAACGGGTGTTTAATACTTCGTGAACATACGCACTCGCCAAGTGCAATTTTAGGGGGTATTATTATTACGTTAAGTTAGTTACCGGGTGCCCACGGTTGAACATATACTTTATCATACTTATTTGAATTACTGATTTAAACTGCTGGTTGAAGCACTGAAATCTCGTGGCCTACATCACATTACTGATTACGAACAAACTATAGCTCATCAACATTCGTGTTGACGTTTTTAAGCATGTTTTTCTCAGGTGCTTAAGGTTTGGTTGCTTCCGCTGTAGTTGTCATGCTTTGTAGACTCCTGCTGCGCTTATTAGAGATGTCATCGAATGAAACATTTAATTTGCATTCAAACTATGTTATTTTGAAACAATGAATTTGTAACAACCATTGGGTCACGTACTATTATTATTTGCCTTCTATTCATATAGGCACACTTTCGTATGTTAAACTTTTGATGTTGGTTAAGACATCACCTTTTCTTATGAATGCAAACTTATTTTAAAACCGCATATAGTGTTTGACCTTGTAATGATCCTGTTGTTGATGATCCGTACATGATGGTTTTGTACGGGGTGTCATATTTGGTATCAGAGCATTGGTTGTAGGGAATTAGGTTGCATTAGTGAGTCTAGACCGGACCGAGTAGGATTCGCTAATAGGACTAATCTACAACTTGCTAGTTTACTTGTTTCTGCGGAACCTACTGCATGCTACTGTGTTATATTACTGCATGTTACTGCTTACTACTACTGCATGCCACTACCTACTTCTACTGATGTATGAACTTATTGCATGCTACCGTTACCTTTTACAGCTATGTAAACTTGTTGTATACTTTTGCTTATTCTCGCTACTGCATGCTACTATCTGCTTTTTGCATGATACTTCTGTTGATACTGCTGCCATGCCATGCTATGTACTGCTGTAGACGATCTACCCGTCTGCTTTTCGCTGTACTGACTTGGAGAACTTATCTTTCCCAGTTCAAATGTTTTTCTGAACTACTTTCCCACTCGTCTAACCCTAAGAACTATTAGTGTAATCTACCTGTTACTACTGTTCCAAAGTTCCAGAGATCGAAACATTACTTCACGCAATCTAGAAGTAGTACCCCTCGGATTTCGCACCCACTAAAGTTGATCCTCGGAGGAGGAAATATGTGAGTACTTGTCGGAGTAACCGTACCCCGAGCTCACCCTAATTAGCCACGTACATCGTATGAACATTAGAAGGATATTCAGTTTTCGCAAGTGGATTTGTATCTCTTGCGCTTTCATGACCGTCACTTATCTCTCTCATTCTTCACCACTACTCGACGATCTAACGACACTTCAGGACTTAGGTCCCTAACACTCCTAGACATTGGAGAAGTCGGGAAGGCATCCCCTTTCACAAGGTCATAGTGTCTTCTACTGATGCTCAGCCATACCCAAAGACTTGGGAGTCGCCTCAAAACATATCGTATTACTACTTGCTACACGTACAACTCGACACGAGACCCAGATTGAATTTCTAGAAAGGAACCTAACGACATTACCTGAACCCGAACATTTTGAAGGAATTTCGGGACATTTAGGCATTAATGCATGACCTACGGAACCTACGTGTAGAGACCCGTCCTAATCCATTCGGACGAAGTCCATATCGATTACAAACGATTCACAACAGTTGATTACATCGCGAGGTAATTGACCTCTATATGATAAATTTTACAAACATTGCATTCGTTTTTAAAAGACAAACTTTCGTTACATCGATAGTTGACAGGCATGTAAAGCATTTCATAATATATCCAAATATAATTGACTTAATAATAATCTTGATGAACTCAACGACTCGAATGCAACATCTTTTGAAATATGTCATGAATGACTCCAAGTAATATCTCTAATATGAGCAAATGCACAGCGGAAGATTTCTTTCGTACCTGAGAATAAACATGCTTTAAAGTGTCAACCAAAAGGTTGGTGAGTTCATTAGTTTATCATAAAGAATCATTTCATAATTTTAATAGATCACAAGATTTCATACTTCCATTTCTCATAATCATACGTCCCATGCATAGAGACAAAAATATCATTCATATGGATTGAACACCTGGTAACCGACATTCACAATATACATATAAGAATATCCCCCATCATTCCGGGATCCTCCTTCGGACATGATATAAATTTCGAAGTACTAAAGCATCCGGTACTTTGGATGGGGCTTGTTGGGCCCGATAGATCTATCTTTAGGATTCTCGTCAATTAGGGTGTCTGTTCCCTAATTCTTAGATTACCAGACTAAAAAGGGGCATATTCGATTTCAATCATTCAACCATATAATGTAGTTTCAATTACTTGTGTCTATTTCGTAAAACAGTTATAAAAATAGCGCATGTATTCTCAGTCCCAAAGATATATATTGCAAAAGCATTTAAAAAGGGAGCAAATGAAACTCACGCATATAAATATTGTAAAACAGTTATTAAAACAGTGCATGTATTCTCAGCCCAAAAATATAAAGGGTAAAAAAAAAAATGAAACTCACAATACTGTATTTTGTAGTAAAAATACATATGACGACATTGAACAATGCAGGGTTGGCATCGGATTCACGAACCTATATCAAGTATTAACACATTATAGTATAAATCAATCAAGTTTATATATTCGTTATGTATTAATTATTCTTATAATATATTATGATACTTATTTGATATTTAATTAATGTTATATCAATAATATTAGTTGAAACATAATTTTATGTAATATTAGTATATTTTATGTAATAATATATTTACATATATATCTTTTGTTTTATAAAATTAATAATTGTAGAAATACCTAAGGATAATAATAATAATATTAATAATAATAATAATTTTTAAAAGTATAAAACTACCTTAGGAGTCAGTTTTAAAAAAATTGCACCAAGCCGGGCTCGAACCCGAGACCTCTCGTTCACTCATCAACACCCTTAACCATTCCTCCATTTCAATTTTTCTGATTTATAATACAAACCCAAATACTTATCTATTACATGTTTCAACCCACTTCATCTTCTTCACCAAAATCTAAACAATCAAACAACTTCATTCTTAATAGTCAATCATCAAAATGGTTTTAGGACTTCTAAACAAACATGAAACAAAAAATAAAAATGTGTTCATGATATAAAAAAAATGAGAAAAAAAAACAAAAAAATCCTACTGCTTGCTAGTAGCCAAGAAAAAAAAATTTGTTTTCAATTTTGAGTTCGTTTTGGACAATCTTTACAACATGAAACATGTTTCAAATCATTCCTAAAAACTATTAAAATCGTCAATTGAACTTAAAACATCAAAACAAGCTCTAATTTCTCCAAGAACAAAACAATTGACTTTTGACAATTTAACTTTGACTCGCAAATTCGAATTCGTTATCAAGAATTGGAACTTGAGATTTTGCAGGAAGTTTAAGTAAATGATTCCTAACAACTCTACATTTTTAGTTTTTGAAATTTGTTTCGAATTCACGTTAGTGTATATCACTGTGAAGAACTCAAGAACTCAAAAATTGATTTTTAGATTAAGAGTGTTATAGGTTATGATTACAACATGAATTGTGTTGTAAATCATTCCTATAATCTTTATGGATCATCAAATTAACTGGAGATATCAAAACAAACTCGAATTTGATTCAAGAACACTTAGTTGACTTTGAAAACCAAAACTTTGACTCTCAAATTAGAAATTAATAGAAAGAATTGAGGATTAAAAACTTACAGATAGTTTAGATAGACGATTCCTAACATGACTGCATTATTACATTTTGAAAATTTGTTCTAAATCAAAATATGGTGAAAAAGATGAATGTACAGAGTGTCGAGCTTATTTTCTGGGTTTTCTTTGTTTTCAACTCAAATTGCGGTTTGTAACTTATATAGAGTGAATAGGTACATGATTTAACAGTTAAATTGATTTCCAATTGATTTGTGAAGTAGACTTGTAACAAACTGGAGACATGAAGTACGTAAATTATTTTCATGTGAAGAAAAAGAAAAAAAATTGATAGTTACTTCTAACATAATGGGATTCCCTATTTTTATTTTTAATAAATATTAATAGTAAATACCCTAATAATATTAATAATAATTCTAATAAAATAACTAAATAATATCATAAAAATGATAATAAATAAAAATAAGAATTCGTTTAAATCATAAATAAATTTTAATCTTAATTATCTTGTACATTATTTTACATTTTCAATTCAAATGATTATTTTGTATTTTATTAATACAACTTAATATGCACTCTTATATTTATACATGTATATATATTTACATATTTATTTACACACAATTGTTCGTGAATCATCGGAAATAGTCACAGGTTAAATGAATCTATATAAATAGTTCAAACATTTCGAGACTCAACATTACAGGCTTTGCTTATTGTGTTGGAACATATAAAGATTAAGTTTTAATTTGGTCGGAAATTTCCGGGTCGTCACAGTACCTACCCGTTAAAGAAATTTCGTCCCGAAATTTGAGTGGAATGGTCATGGCTGACAATAAGTATGTTTTCATGACGTATTCGAGCTAGAAATTAGAGTTTTATCATCAGTGAGTAATATGGGTAAAAAAAAATTTGAGTACGCGAAGAGTATAATCAAAGCTATCGCAAGAGAGGGAACTGATGACGTAGTTATGATTGATTTCCGGAATTCATGGGATTTAAAGAAAATCTTCGTAATAAGATTTGGTTCTTCGGCGATATAGGAAATCAAATCTTCTTTGATTAAATGCAATAATCTGTTTCGATTGCTCTGTCGGATATTTTACTATAAATCCACTCCCTTCGTTTCCTTATTTTCACAGCTCACACCTTCCATTCTTTCTCCCCTGATTCATATTTTTAAAGCATTCATTAATATGCTCCATCCAGTTCTGATCCTGGATATACTCTTAACTTTCATATCTGTCATTCTTCTCTTTCATCTACCACCGGAGGATTATATTTACTTCTACTATTATCTTGGGGTTATAGTGTTTTTAATTTTCCCGTGCCTTTACGTGGCAATACGTATTGATATGCACGGTTTGTAATTTATGTGTTGTTGTCGAGCTTTATATTTTCTTTATATTCAAGAGTTCCATACTTTCGCCTCCTCTTCCCGACTTCAAGTCAAGCGAATAATGGTCCGGAATTCGTAGATATGGATTTTGAAATAAACATAGTTAATGTTCTAGAAGGAAATCGTAATGGCACGATCTTGATTTTTCAAATTACTAGAATATCTGAAAAGATAGAACTATTAAGAATATATGTTCTTGATATACTTGGAGATTGGGTAGAATGTAAGAGTCGTGTAACATGGCACATGATGACGTTATGATCTGTGAATCATCACGTTCCATTAGAAACTCAGCATGACTTACTGTAATATAATCACATTGATCAAGTGTCATTATATTATACTAACTCATGCATCAAGTCCCAACATTACTTCAATAACATTCATATTTCAAGCTCGAAAGTTTACAGAATATAGAAACTAACAGTTTCTATATGATGTAACACTGATAGCACGAAGAGATTAATGATTTCAGATAAGAATTGTTATGAAAATATTCTCGGAAATATAAAAGATATTTATGATGATATTTTTAGAATTTCTGAGATCGAATGTTGATGAAGAAAATCCTTTCGCAAGGATTTAGAATAAATAAGGAGCAAGATATTCACTAAAGACTTCATCAGAAATAGAATCATCAGGGTTCTTTATGTACAAGTTTAGTCCTTGTGATTTGCTCAGAGTCTCCTTCATGGTTTGCTCAATTCGTTTTTCAGTACCAAAATTCCTTTTGAGCTTTTCCAACGTATCTTTTTTTTTATCAAACTTTTGACTGTTAAAATCATCTATAGTTTTTGTTGCTTCATTTAACTTTTCAAAATTTAGAGCATTAATTCACAGACTGGGTGCTTTTCTGAATTTCAGAATGGAAGATCATAGTTCTAAGAGATAAATGTTATATGGATACATATAACTGTTGATGTGGAAACGTTGCGAGACTCAAAATACAAATTTGCTGATTCCCGGTAATTGGTATGGCAGTTCTCGTTACAAGATGCAGATGAGTATATGATAGGGTTTCAATGAATAAATATAATGATTTGTCAGAGAGATTTAAGCCAAAAAAAAAACAACGAGGCTGCTGGTACGTCTTTTGGTAATATGGTGGAATATAAAAGAATTCTCCGTTATAAAAAGGGTAATTGTATATATCAGGATTATAGTAAGGCTACTTCGAATGAAAAGTCGAAGTTGACTTGCTGGAGCTGTGACAAAATTGGCTACTTTGAAAAGGGATCGCAAAGTTATTTTTGCTAATAAATGCCAAAGGATCTGATGCGGCTACGTGTTAAACTTTTACTCAGTTGCCGAGAGTTTCTCAGGTGCATAACTATATGCATAAACCTTTCCTTTCGTAGATGAAGTGCGGTTGATTCATCCTATCGATTGAGGTGTTTTCAAGAATCATGAAAGGTTTGAACGCAGATTGTAATCGTCAAGATACAGATGAGGTTTAAGATGAGATCAAGTGGCAAACTTAAAGATATGTTTAGTTTCATATGTTATAATCAATATTTTAATTCATTTTAATTATCCAATGTCGACAGTCCATATTTGATAGTCCACAATTAACAGTCCGATAATACATATATAGCTTAATATATAATATCCGAATTAATTAATACGTATCGGGACCCGTGTACATGTCTCAGACTCGATCACAACTCAAAGTATATATATTATTATAGAATCAACCTCAACCCTGTATAGAGAACTCGATCATTACTGCATATAGAGTGTCTATGGTGATTCCAAATAATATATATAGATGCATCGATATGATATGTCAAAACCTTGTATACGTGTCCCGATATTTAAAGTGCGTAAAATAAATAACAGGAGTTAAATAACGATAACTAAAGTGCGTAAAATAAATAACAGAAATTATATGACAATAAATAAAATTGCGGGAATGTAAATTGCGATAATTAAATTGCAATAAATAAAATGCGATAAATAGAATGTAATCAGTTAGCTAGGAACAGTTAGCTGGAACAGTTAGCATGGTTTCTTAACAAAATTCCATATTGTTAATTAGTCTGTTTCTAATCAATTTTTATTGTGTCCATTATTTCTTCATTATACCACTTGTTGGATTCTAGTAAGTAAAAATCCAAATATGAAATTGAATTTGAATGAAAATGGTTATTCTGTGGTGAACGGATTCGTATATCGATAGATGTAGGTAGGATGGTAATCGACCATTGAATCAGATTCGAAGACTGTACAATGTAACTTATTAATGTGAAATCTTAAATATTTCTCGGGTATTACCTACCCGTTAAAATATTTTTACCATTAACAGTTTGTACGAAAGAATTTTTAATCACAATCTTTATGAAAATATATTTACATATATATTTTCTTCAGATGTAATTATGGATTTAATGAGTCAATGTGATATTAAACTCATCTGATTTACGATTAGAACTATGATACATAATCTCTAAAACATTAGAGTTTACATAATCGTCATGTCAAACGAAGATAAATGATGTAGAATGATTTGTGGAACGATAATTATACTCGAGGTACAGAATGAGATGTTGAGGCATGGATTGTTGAAACTTGGGTTGTTGGTGGTACTGGTGCCATTGGTGCTAAGGCTGGTGATGTTACTGGTGTTGGTGATACTGTTGATGATTGCAAATTGTATACCGTGCTCTCTAAAGTTAATACTCGAGCTCGGAGTTCTCTAACTTCTTCTACTAACCCGAGTTGTTTATCAATGTGAGGTAGAGGTCGGATATCTTCTCTAGTTCCATTAATGGTAGTTTCAAGATGAAAAATTCTTGCAAATAGGGTATAAACGGTATTGCGAACGGGTTCGCCGGTGAGCGGGTCAAGTACTCCAAGGTTAGGTGGTAGATTTGATTCATGATATGGAGTACCTTCTTCCTTTCTCCATAGGGTGAGTATGTCGCGAACCCATCCCCATTTTCTCTAGTAATCACGGTAGTTGATTGGTTGGTGTGCTCCTGTCACGCTGTCTTCGGAGTCAGAGGAACTTGGTCGATTCGTAGAGGCCATCTTAAACGATCTCAGGAAAGATTTTTGGTATGAAGAGTTTAGTGGCATCAATTGATAGTTAGATGGTATTCTCAATGCATAATTTGCATAGATATATATAGTACCAGGATCCCTTAAATTAATGAGAAATTTACGAGAGATATCAGGCAAGGTCTACAGTAACAGATACACTAAGATATGAATTGTCAGATACGCTAAGATATGAATTTTGTCTATACACTATTCATGCAGTCAATGCAGTAAAATGTGTCTAGACTAAGAATAATGAGTAGGTAATTTCCTAAGGATGATAAGCAGATGTTTTCCGATAAAAATGATAAGCAAAACTTTTGACATGCAGACACGGTCGAAGTCCAGACTCACTAATGCATCCTAACGACTATCAGTTAGGCACGCTAATGCAAGACCTGGTTCGCTAAGACCACCGCTCTGATACCAACTGTAGAGACCCGTCCTAATCTATCCGGACGAAGTCCATATCGATTACAAACGATTCACAACAATTGATTACATCGCGAGGTAATTGACCTCTATATGATAAATTTTACAAACATTGCATTCGTTTTTAAAAGACAAACTTTCGTTACATCGACAGTTGACAGGCATGTAAAGTATTTCATAATATATCCAAATATAATTGACTTAATAATAATCTTGATGAACTCAACGACTCGAATGCAACATCTTTTGAAATATGTCATGAATGACTCCAAGTAATATCTCTAATATGAGCAAATGCACAACGGAAGATTTCTTTTGTACCTGAGAATAAACATGCTTTAAAGTGTCAACCAAAAGGTTGGTGAGTTCATTAGTTTATCATAAAGAATCATTTCAAAATTTTAATAGATCACAAGATTTCATACTTCCATTTCTCATAATCATACGTCCCATGCATAGAGACAAAAATATCATTCATATGGATTGAACACCTGGTAACCGACATTCACAATATACATATAAGAATATCCCCCATCATTCCGGGATCCTCCTTCGGACATGATATAAATTTCGAAGTACTAAAGCATCCGGTACTTTGGATGGGGCTTGTTGGGCCCGATAGATCTATCTTTAGGATTCTCGTCAATTAGGGTGTCTGTTCCCTAATTCTTAGATTACCAGACTAAAAAGGGGCATATTCGATTTCAATCATTCAACCATATAATGTAGTTTCAATTACTTGTGTCTATTTCGTAAAACAGTTATAAAAATAGCGCATGTATTCTCAGTCCCAAAGATATATATTGCAAAAGCATTTAAAAAGGGAGCAAATGAAACTCACGCATATAAATATTGTAAAACAGTTATTAAAACAGTGCATGTATTCTCAGCCCAAAAATATAAAGGGTAAAAAAGAAAATGAAACTCACAATACTGTATTTTGTAGTAAAAATACATATGACGACATTGAACAATGCAGGGTTGGCCTCGGATTCACGAACCTATATCAAGTATTAACACATTATAGTATAAATCAATCAAGTTTATATATTTGTTATGTATTAATTATTCTTATAATATATTATGATACTTATTTGATATTTAATTAATGTTATATCAATAATATTAGTTGAAACATAATTTTATGTAATATTAGTATATTTTATGTAATAATATATTTACATATATATCTTTTGTTTTGTAAAATTAATAATTGTAGAAATACCTAAGGATAATAATAATAATATTAATAATAATAATAATTTTTAAAAGTATAAAACTACCTTAGGAGTCAGTTTTAAAAAAATTGCACCAAGCCGGGCTCGAACCCGAGACCACTCGTTCACTCATCAACACCCTTAACCATTCCTCCATTTCAGTTTTTCTGATTTATAATACAAACCCAAATACTTATCTATTACATGTTTCAACCCACTTTATCTTCTTCACCAAAATCTAAACAATCAAACAACTTCATTCTTAATAGTCAATCATCAAAATGGTTTTAGGACTTCTAAACAAACATGAAACAAAAAATAAAAATTTGTTCATGATATAAAAAAATGAGAAAAAAAAACAAAAAAATCCTACTGCTTGCTAGTAGCCAAGAAAAAAAAAATTTGTTTTCAATTTTGAGTTCGTTTTGGACAATCTTTACAACATGAAACATGTTTCAAATCATTCCTAAAAACTATTGAAATCGTCAATTGAACTTAAAACATCAAAACAAGCTCTAATTTCTCCAAGAACAAAACAGTTGACTTTTGACAATTTAACTTTGACTCGTAAATTCGAATTCGTTATCAAGAATTGGAACTTGAGATTTTGCAGGAAGTTTAAGTAAATGATTCCTAACAACTCTACATTTTTAGTTTTTGAAATTTGTTTCGAATTCACGTTAGTGTATATCACTGTGAAGAACTCAAGAACTCAAAAATTGATTTTTAGATTAAGAGTGTTATAGGTTATGATTACAACATGAATTGTGTTGTAAATCATTCCTATAATCTTTATGGATCATCAAATTAACTTGAGATATCAAAACAAACTCGAATTTGATTCAAGAACACTTAGTTGACTTTGAAAACCAAAACTTTGACTCTCAAATTAGAAATTAATAGAAAGAATTGAGGATTGAAAACTTACAGATAGTTTAGATAGACGATTCCTAACATGACTGCATTATTACATTTTGAAAATTTGTTCTAAATCAAAATATGGTGAAAAAGATGAATGTACAGAGTGTCGAGCTTATTTTCTGGGTTTTCTTTGTTTTCAACTCAAATTGCAGTTTGTAACTTATATAGAGTGATCAGGCACATGATTTAACAGTTAAATTGATTTCCAATTGATTTGTGAAGTAGACTTGTAACAAACTGGAGACATGAAGTACGTAAATTATTTTCATGTGAAGAAAAAGAAAAAAAATTGATAGTTACTTCTAACATAATGGGATTCCCTATTTTTATTTTTAATAAATATTAATTGTAAATACCCTAATAATATTAATAATAATTCTAATAAAATAACTAAATAATATCATAAAAATGATAATAAATAAAAATAAGAATTCGTTTAAATCATAAATAAATTTTAATCTTAATTATCTTGTACATTATTTTACATTTTCAATTCAAATGATTATTTTGTATTTTATTAATACAACTTAATATGCACTCTTATATTTATACATGTATATATATTTACATATTTATTTACACACAATTGTTCGTGAATCGTCGAAAATAGTCACATGTTAAATGAATCTATATAAATAGTTCAAACATTTCGAGACTCAACATTACAGGCTTTGCTTATTGTGTTGGAACATATAAAGATTAAGTTTTAATTTGGTCGGAAATTTTCGGGTCGTCACACTGCGCACCTACATTGAGAAACTGTGAGATTAATTATGTAGATTCTGTTTTGAGATGGCATAGATAAAGCACCGTTAGATGAAATTGAGTATAACTGGAAGTGATCACGTTACATTGACCATATGGGGTGATACTGGAATGAACGTACGATTTAGTACAATATAATGATGCCAGGCCAGCGTGATCATATTGAAGTAAATCATGCAGAAGTCCCAATGTTACTACATGAGGAATATGAGGTAATCCAGGGAAAATTTTGGCAGGGATCACTTGAGCATACGCATTATAGTCTGTTAAAGGTAGGGAAGGAATAACCACGTAGCCCAGATACTGTACAAGAAGGGCCTTGATTGTAGGATTGATAACCCGAAAATTTGTTATAGATATCGACACCCTGGACATTTAAGGAAAAAGTTCTCATATAGGAAAAACTTTAAACTTACTTGCGGTAAAGCAATCGTTATGGAGACTTGCATGGATCCTGATTTTAGTTAGGGTATATTTCGTCACAACGTTTTATTCTCTCGAAGTTGTTTAATACTAGAACGATAGAAACCTTATATCTAAGAACCTTAGTGTTATGACTAATAAGCCATTAACAACCATGAGAAGTTAAGTATTCTATAGAACAAGCTAATGGTAAGCTGGCAGAGATAGAGGAATAATTTAAGGTAGTACCTTAAAATTAACAGGTGGGTCATTTGGAGATGACCTCATGTCAACAAAACTTGGAGGTTTTAAAGTAGTAGTTGGAAAGGATTAGTTACCTAAGAACAAACAATTGTTATCTGAGAAGATTGATAGAATTTTCACGGTAGTATAATAAGATTGGTTGGAATGAACCTTAAGATTAACCTAACACCCATCAATTTGGGAAGCTGGATGCAATAGTTGGGATGAACTTTAGGATTAACCTAATACTCATCGAGTTAGGAAGCTTTGATGAAATAGTTGGAACGAAATGACTTTCAAGGATGAAAGAGAAAGTTATTTATAGTAAGAAGATTTTTTGTATACCTCGCTAGAATGGTGAGCCCAAAAGTCATCTGGGTTACTTCAACAGCCCGAAATACCACAATGGAAATGGGAAAGAATAACGATGAATTTCCTCACGAAGTTACCGAAAACGGTAGGCGATTATGACACTATCTGGGTTATTGTGTCTTCCTCACTAAATCTACTTACTCTCTAGCCATGAAAAAAAACTGATACAATGGACAAACTTGCATAACGATACATAAAGGAAATTGTATCCCGTCCCTTCAGCGGTTCGAATTCTATATTAAGGACTACCCAAGAATCTTATTTCTTACGCGACTCTAAATCCTAACTTATTCCGGGAGATTACTTATTCGATGATAATCACAACATCATCCTTCTTACTTCGACATTAGTCATACCAGTTCGAAATTTTCCTAAAATTAACGAGTGGTTAATTCTCATCCTCATACTCTCTCATTCGTAACTCACTTATAAGCAACAACTTCACACTTAAGCATTTTTGGTCAAAAGACTTGTGCCCTACTAATAGACATCAACCATATTTAAATTCAATAGTTTTCATTACCTCGTGACATTTTTTTCTCAAATATCACCCAAAATTTTCAAAAATCTTTTACTCAACCCTCATCAATCTTTATCCAACTTGTAACCTTCGAAATATGAAAATTTTGTTTGCCAAAATTTTACACACACTATTTTACCGTGCGATCCTCTCAAAGTTTTATAAAAATAAATTTATTTTATTACCATTCGTACAAATTTTAGAAGCCGTATATGTTATATATAATAAAGTAAATGATTACTTACTTTTGACTAGTACATGTGAAATTTTACTTTCACTTTTACGAATCAATCCTTTTTAACCAAAAGACATTTTACTTGGAGTAACCTATATTTACTAAGAACTTCGTTTCTTTTCTTATATTGTCACCTTAAACAATTTCTATAAAAATTTTCGTTGCTTGTTATATAAAATTCTTCGTTGCTCATTCGTACCCAAGTCATCGTGAAGACTCTACAACCGTCGAAATCGAGAGTTTCATGTGTGTATGTGTTGAAGGCACTTACTGCCATGTCATGCAGAGCCTTTGGCCATCCACTAACACTTAAACCATTCAAAATTATTGCGTTACCCCATGGATCTTATCCGCCACACCTGTTGGAACAATGCTCTTTCTTACATAACTCTAAGTCCTGACTTATTCCAAGAGATTCTCATTTAGTGATATTAATACCATCAGTATTCCGACTCTAATATTAGTCATAACCTGTTTGGAATTTTGCAAAGACAAGAAGCGATTAACTTCTCGTCCTCATACTCTATCCTTCATACCTCACTTTTTAGCAACGGCTTCGGACGTAAACATTTTTGGCCCAAAGACTTAAGTCCTAATAATTATCAAAACTACATTGGATTCATTAGTTTTCATTACCTAATAACTTGTCACCCGATGATTTAAAGATTTTCCACTCAATCTTTTTCAAATCGCAGCCTCCGAAATACGAAGAGCTATGCTTATCAAAATTTTTACACGTTAATTATTCGTGCGGTCCTCACGAGATTTATGGACAAATGAAAGTAATAAAATTTTTCTGTCACTTATGCGATTTATAAAATCATATATGTATGTATAATTAAGTTAATAAATTTACCTTTACTTATTTTGGTTAGTACATACTAAGTTATATCTTCAAATTATTTAAAAATCGCTCCTTTATCGAGTTATTCAACTTAAGTTAAATAGATTTGTGCAAAATGGTACACGTTGTACCTACTTCTAAAATTACTAAGAACTTCGTTCCGTTTATGTTGTCGCATCAAACGTTTAAAGGTTTTTCAAAACTTCCTTGGTTGATTTTATTAAAGGTTTTCGCATTAGAATACACCATGTATGGATCACACTTCTTCTCGCCCTCCGTTAGGGATGAAGCTTACCATTAAGATCTTTGTTAAAAACTCTTGAGCCACTTTGGATGGCAGTTTTATAAAATTGTTAGAAAATCCTTGCACCCATAAAGTGTTCCTCTTAAGGTTATACATGGCAAAAACGTGGGCCGATAAATCAGTTTTTCCAAAGTACACTCAGTGGTCACCCTATTGTAGGAAAGGCACTATGTGGGTTTCTGTTCTCAATACTTCACGGCAAATCACAACACCCTCGTAAACCTCATCTCTATGAATCTGTATGTAGAGGTACAAGAAATCATTTTTGAGATTCTTTTCACTTAGAGTAAACCATTCTTTATGACCAAGGGTTCAGGTATCTTCTCATCCGCGCATCCCCTTAAGTACACAGATAAATTCAGAACGAACCGCTCGAAGAGTTCACTCTCGTTCAAAGATCACATCTTTCGTGCGATTTTCTTTCTGAAATGTAATATAAGATACTTTGAGAACCTATGAATCTTGTTATCCCTTTTGGGAGGGGACTTCTTAAAACATTTACGACACTGATGTGGATACTCTATATATTTCTTCCTTCGTTGGTTGCAACTATCTGTTGTCCTAGTTAATGTTAACCCTAACTTCAACATGTAACTGAAAGGATGAAGTTACATTACGGAACTGTGCTTTCATTTCATCCAAGGATAAGTTCACCTGTAGTGTGGTAAAATGGGTAATATCCTTCATTTTTCATCCAGACCGTCCTGAAGACACTATAAATAATTATGGCTTGCAAGTCCGATTGGTTACTTTCAGCTAAAATTTCAATTCATTTATTCAATGAAACGTTCTTAAATATCGGGTTCTTTATGCCTATGGCCTCCTTCCGAAATCAAGGGGTTGGTAAAATCCGTGGCTAACACTATCCAGACATCAAATCGCATGGTTGTGATCACCATGTTTTCCATTCTACCTGTCAGCTTTGTATTGCGATATAAGCGCTCAATGTTTTAGATGAGCTTAGAAACATTCATGATTCATTTCACGTATCCAGCTTACTGAAGATGCCTGTAAGGCTAAAAACACCATCTTTCCTTTTGTGGATATATATTCAGATGGCATACTCATGTTAATCAGAAACGAAACCAATTTGTTGAGAGACTTAATTAATGGCATATACCTATTCTTACTTTCATACGCCGAAGTACCTTTCAAGGTAAATAACTTACTTCTGAGCCCACGAGTCTCACTGAACTTTGATACGCTCCTTCTTATTCAAATACAGTACAATTGTTGGTCACTCCTCAAAATTTCGGGACGAAATTTTCTTTAACAGGTGGGTAATGTAACGACCCGGATTTTTCAATTTGCTTTTGTGCTTTGTGCTTTCACGAAACTGCGTATTTATGCGTACTGAGCTAGCTTATGCTCTGGGATCTTTAATCATGATTAATTACTCTCGTTAATATCTTACTACGTGCTATTAAGTGTGTAATCACTTAACTTGATCCCCGAATGCTTTTACGACTGTTGGTGTCACTTATCGTTTTAAACGAAATACGTACTTGGTACACGTTAAACTTTTGTCGTAATTGGGATATTATGACTGCGTAAACTTGATTGTTATTTATTATAACAATTACTTGGCTTAAAGGTTTGTTTAATTAAGCTTGGTGTTTATTAATGCTTACTAGTTACCTTAATGGACTTAACACCGTAATTGACTTTCCATGGCCCGACTTGTCTTTGTGAAAAACATGCTTTCCACGAATAATATTTTCGAATATTATTTACATTCATGATTAATTAATATTAATCATTTTTAATTAACTAATGTAAGTAGTTAATTACTTGGGCTTTTTGTTACATACTTATACATGGACTTTTATTAATGGATTTGGACTTGGAAGCCCACCCTACTTTTCTTAATGGACTATTTGTGAGCCCATTTTGTTACTAGTAATTTATTAAGCTTAAACAAGGTTAATTAGTTAATTAGGAGACAAATGATTCAAGCATGCTTGCACCTCTTTCCCATGCATCTAACTTTAATCCATTTTGAGCTTTCACCTCCACCCCATGCATGAAAGTAGCAATTTGACCTTTCCCCTTTTGTGTCTTGGCCGTTGGTTTTAGATGGGTAATGGGGAGATCCATTTTCATTTTTATTTGCTACTTATTAACTAGTTTCTACCTCACTCTTCACACTTCACTACTTGCACTTTCATTTTTCTCTCATTTTCTCTCTACTTTTAAGTAACAAACTTCTTTTTTTTCTTTCTTTTCTTCCATTAAAACCGAATATAACCATCATCATCCTTCTTGATTTATTACTTGTTGTTTGTTGTTGTTGTTGTTAACGATCAAGTTTTCTAACTTGTATCTTCATGTAATCTTGGTTACTTCCATTCTTTGTTTGATGAAGAACCAAGAACAAGAACCTAAACTTGTTAGTTTATGGTTCTACACTTAAATGTTTCCAAGATCTAAAGTTCATAAACTTGATGATCTTCTTTGTGTTCATGTTTTGTAGACTTGAAGTTTATTTTCCTAAGATTCAAACTTGATTTGAATCTTCTCAAGTATGAAGCAAACATGAACATAATACTTGTAACTTTAATTTATTTCTTTATTTCATTTATTTAAAGTTGTAATGTTGTTAATTTGGTCAAGTATTACTAGTTAATCTTGATCTCATATTTCTTGAAACTACTTTGTAAGTTCAAGAACATGTAAGTAAAACTTTTTAATTATAACTTTGTACACTTATGTTAGATCTAGACTTTTGGGTCTAGGATCTTCAAGATCTAACTAAGAACTATGTTCTACAACTTAAGATCATGTTTATATAAGTTTACTTTCAAGTTTATAGCTTAATATTACTCTTATAACTCATGTATGTGTCTGATCTAAGATCTTAATGTAACTTTGGTTCATCAAACTACTTACAACCCTTAATTGAGTTGTGCTACATATCTTAGACTTGCACTAGTGTTATGATGGTCAAAACTTGGTAAAGATGATGTAAACACATCAACGAGTTGTACACTTGAAGCTATAAGCATCAAGGATGAGAACCGTGATGAGCATCAAGCACCAAGAACCCACCGGAATACATTACCTACTTTTTTCGGATCTGATCAGACCACCTAGGATACTGTAAAGTTGATTTTCAGTTATTTCTGTTCGAGTAGATGATTTTCTGTTTAGACCTCGTCTTAATCCGGGTTACGGTTTAGGATCTATGGCCCTCCGAAAGCCACTACACCCTATTAACGTTGTGCTAAAATTTCTGACCTACTCGCACTTAAACCGTCACCGTGGTCAAACGAAGACGAGTTTGGTTCTAGAAATTGGTCAGAATCTAGGGGACTCATATACGGAGCCATCGCCACTGGTCTCACCTCATTTCAGTTTGTATAGAGGTCGTGGCGACTGAACGAAGTCAGCCTTTGTTTTAAACCTTGTTCTTGATTTAAAACTTACTTTACACTTTTTATTTAATGATGAATGATGATGATACTTAAGACCTAATTTACATACTTTTAAACCTTTGGGAACGGTTTACTGACTTAGTAACTTTTGACTTAGGTTGAGGACCTTTTGGACAAACTACTTGCTTACTTTCCCGAATCAACTTTACCACTACTTTTCACTGTGAGTTATAGTATCCCTTTTTACTTTAACTATTTTGGGACTGAGAATGCATGCGTGTTTTACGTTTTACATACTAGGTACGAGTACTTAAACTTTATATATGTGTGGGTTATACAACGGCATAAAATTTCCCCTTAGCTCGGTAACGTTTAGTCATTGGTTTTTGAACTGGTGAACGCGAATCTTAGGTATGGATCCATAGGGTTTGACATCCCCACTCGGGCTAGTCGCGCTAGCATTTAACGAGTGTTTAATACTTCGTGAACATACGCACTCGCCAAGTGCACTTTTAGGGGGTATTATTATTACGTTAAGTTAGTTACCGGGTGCCCACGGTTGAACATATACTTTATCATACTGACTTGAATTACTGATTTAAACTGCTAATTGAAGCACTGAAATCTCGCGGCCTACATCACATTACTGATTACGAACAAACTATAGCTCACCAACATTCGTGTTGACGTTTTTAAGCATGTTTTTCTCAGGTGCTTAAGGTTTGGTTGCTTCCGCTGTAGTTGTCATGCTTTGTAGACTCCCGCTGCGCTTATTAGAGATGTCTTCGAATGAAACATTTAATTTGCATTCAAACTATGTTATTTTGAAACAATGAATTTGTAACGACCATTGGGTCACGTACTATTATTATTTGCCTTCTATTCATAGAGGAACACTTTCGTATGTTAATCTTTTGATGTTGGTTAAGACATCACCTTTTCTTATGAATGCAAACTTATTTTAAAACCGCATATAGTGTTTGACCTTGTAATAATCCTGTTGTTGATGATCCGTACACGATGGTTTTGTATGGGGTGTCACATTTGGTATCAGAGCATTGGTTATAGGGAATTAGGTTGCATTAGTGAGTCTAGACCGGACCGAGTTGGATTCACTAATAGGACTAATCTACAACTTGCTAGTTTACTTGTTTCTGCGGAACCTACTGCATGCTACTGTGTTATATTACTGCATGTTACTGCTTACTACTACTGCATGCCACTACCTACTTCTACTGATGTATGAACTTATTGCATGCTACCGTTACCTTTTACTGCTATGTAAACTTGCTGTATGCTTTTGCTTATTCTCGCTACTGCATGCTACTATCTGCTTTTTGCATGATACTTCTGTTGATACTGCTGCCATGCTATGTACTGCTGTAGATGATCTAGGCTGCTGTAGTAATTATTCCTGATTATGTGCTTGCTACCCGTCTGCTTTTCACTGTACTGACTTGGAGAACTTATCTTTCCCAGTTCAGATGTTTTTCTGAACTACTTTCCCACTCGTCTAACCCTAAGAACTAGTAGTGTAATCTACCTGTTACTACTGTTCCACCGTTCCAGAGATCGAAACATTACTTCACACAATCTAGAAGGAGTACCCCTCGGATTTCACGCCCACTAAAGTTGATCCTCGGAGGAGGAAATATGTGAGGACTTGTCGGAGTAACCACACCCCGAGCTCACCCTAATTAGCCACGTACATCGTATGAACATTAGAAGGATATTCAGTTTTCGCAAGTTGATTTGTATCTCGTGCGCTTTCATGACCGTCACTTATCTCTCTCATTCTTCACCACTACTCGACGATCTAACGACACTTCAGGACTTAGGTCCCTAACACTCCTAGACATTGGAGAAGTCGGGAAGGCATCCCCTTTCACAAGGTCATAGTGTCTTCTACTGATGCTCAGCCATACCCAAAGACTTGGGAGTCGCCTCAAAACATATAGTATTACTACTTGCTACACGTACAACTCGACACGAAACCCAGATTGAATTTCTAGAAAGGAACCTAACGACATTACCTGAACCCGAACATTTTGAAGGAATTTCGGGACATTTAGGCATTGATGCATGACCTACGAAACCTACGCACCTACATCGAGAAACTGTGAGATTAATTATGTAGATTCTGTTTTGAGATGGCATAGATAAAGCACCGTTAGATGAAATTGAGTATAACTGGAAGTGATCACGTTACATTGACCATATGGGGTGATACTGGAATGAACGTACGATTTAGTACAATATAATGACGCCAGGCCAGCGTGATCATATTGAAGTAAATCATGCAGAAGTCCCAATGTTACTACATGAGGAATATGAGGTAATCCAGGGAAAATTTTGGCAGGGATCACTTGAGCATAAGCATTATAGTATGTTAAAGGTAGGGAAGGAATAACCACGTATCCCAGATACTGTACAAGAAGGGCCTTGATTGTAGGATTGATAACCCGAAAATTTGTTATAGATATCGACACCCTGGACATTTAAGGAAAAAGTTCTCATATAGGAAAAACTTTAAACTTACTTGCGGTAAAGCAATCGTTATGGAGACTTGCATGGATCCTGATTTTAGTTAGGGTACATTTCGTCACAATGTTTTATTGTCTCGAAGTTGTTTAATACTACAATGATAGGAACCTTATATCTAAGAACCTTAGTGTTATGACTAATAAGCCATTAACAACCATGAGAAGTTAAGTATTCTATAGAACAAGCTAATGGTAAGCTGGCAGAGATAGAGGAATAATTTAAGGTAGTACCTTAAAATTAACAAGTGGGTCATTTGGAGATGACCTCATGTCAACAAAACTTAGAGGTTTTAAAGTAGTAGTTGGAAAGGATTAGTTACCTACGAACAAACAATTGTTATCTGAGAAGATTGATAGAATTTTCACGGTAGTATAATAAGATTGGTTGGAATGAACCTTAAGATTAACCTAACATCCATCAATTTGGGAAGCTGGATGCAATAGTTGGGATGAACTTTAGGATTAACCTAATACTCATCGATTTAGGTGAAATGTCCCGTTCTTATTGATTAAAAACGTTCCATATTAATTGATTTCGTTGCGAGGTTTTGACCTCTATATGAGACGTTTCTCAAAGACTGCATTCATTTTTAAAACAAACCATAACCTTTATTTCATAAATAAAGGTTTAAAAAGCTTTACGTAGATTATCAAATAATGATAATCTAAAATATCATGTTTACACACGACCATTACATAATGGTTTACAATACAAATATGTTACATCGAAATCAGTTTCTTGAATGCAGTTTTTACACAATATCATACAAACATGGACTCCAAATCTTGTCCTTATTTTAGTATGCAACAGCGGAAGCTCTTAATATTCACCTGAGAATAAACATGCTTTAAACGTCAACAAAAATGTTGGTGAGTTATAGGTTTAACCTATATATATCAAATCGTAACAATAGACCACAAGATTTCATATTTCAATACACATCCCATACATAGAGATAAAAATCATTCATATGGTGAACACCTGGTAACCGACATTAACAAGATGCATATATAAGAATATCCCCATCATTCCGGGACACCCTTCGGATATGATATAAATTTCGAAGTACTAAAGCATCCGGTACTTTGGATGGGGTTTGTTAAGCCCAATAGATCTATCTTTAGGATTCGCGTCAATTAGGGTGTCTGTTCCCTAATTCTTAGATTACCAGACTTAATAAAAAGGGGCATATTCGATTTCGATAATTCAACCATAGAATGTAGTTTCACGTACTTGTGTCTATTTTGTAAATCATTTATAAAACCTGCATGTATTCTCATCCCAAAAATATTAGATTTTAAAAGTGGGACTATAACTCACTTTCACAGATTTTTTTACTTCGTCGGGAAGTAAGACTTGGCCACTGGTTGATTCACGAACCTATAACAATATATACATATATATCAAAGTATGTTCAAAATATATTTACAATACTTTTAATATATTTTGATGTTTTAAGTTTATTAAGTCAACTGTCCTCGTTAGTAACCTACAACTAGTTGTCTACAGTTAGATGTACAGAAATAAATCGATAAATATTATCTTGAATCAATCCACGACCCAGTGTATACGTATCTCAGTATTGATCACCACTCAAACTATATATATTTTGGAATCAACCTCAACCCTGTATACCCTGTATAGCTAACTCCAACATTCACATATAGAGTGTCTATGGTTGTTCCGAAATATATATAGATGTGTCGACATGATAGGTTGAAACATTGTATACGTGTCTATAGTATCTCAATATTACATAATATACAATACAAGTTGATTAAGTTATGGTTGGAATAGATTTGTTACCAATTTTCACGTAGCTAAAATGAGAAAAATTATCCAATCTTGTTTTACCCATAACTTCTTCATTTTAAATCCGTTTTGAGTGAATAAAATTGCTATGGTTTCATATTAAACTCTATTTTATGAATCTAAACAGAAAAAGTATAGGTTTATAGTCGGAAAAATAAGTTACAAGTCATTTTTGTAAAGGTAGTCATTTCAGTCGAAAGAACGACGTCTAGATGACCATTTTAGAAAACATACTTCCACTTTGAGTTTAACCATAATTTTTGGATATAGTTTCATGTTCATAATAAAAATCATTTTCTCAGAATAACAACTTTTAAATCAAAGTTTATCATAGTTTTTAATTAACTAACCCAAAACAGCCCGCGGTGTTACTACGACGGCGTAAATCCGGTTTTACGGTGTTTTTCGTGTTTCCAGGTTTTAAATCATTGAGTTAGCATATCATATAGATATAGAACATGTGTTTAGTTGATTTTAAAAGTCAAGTTAGAAGGATTAACTTTTGTTTGCGAACAAGTTTAGAATTAACTAAACTATGTTCTAGTGATTACAAGTTTAAACCTTTGAATAAGATAGCTTTATATGTATGAATCGAATGATGTTATGAACATCATTACTACCTTAAGTTCCTTGGATAAATCTACTAGAAAAGAAAAAAATGGATCTAGCTTCAACAGATCCTTGGATGGCTCGAAGTTCTTGAAGCAGAATCATGACACGAAAACAAGTTCAAGTAAGATCATCACTTGAAATAAGATTATTATAGTTATAGAAATTGAACCAAAGTTTGAATATGATTATTACCTTGTATTAGAATGATAACCTACTGTAAGAAACCAAGATTTCTTGAGGTTGGATGATCACCTTACAAGATTGGAAGTGAGTTAGCAAACTTGAAAGTATTCTTGATTTTATGAAACTATAACTTTTGGAATTTATGTAGAACACTTAGAACTTGAAGATAGAACTTGAGAGAGATCAATTAGATGAAGAAAATTGAAGATTGAAAGTGTTTGTAGGTGTTTTTGGTCGTTGGTGTATGGATTAGATATAAAGGATATGTAATTTTGTTTTCATGTAAATAAGTCATGAATGATTACTCATATTTTTGTAATTTTATGAGATATTTCATGCTAGTTGCCAAATGATGGTTCTCACATGTGTTAGGTGACTCACATGGGCTGCTAAGAGCTGATCATTGGAGTGTATATACCAATAGTACATACATCTAAAAGCTGTGTATTGTACGAGTACGAATACGGGTGCATACGAGTAGAATTGTTGATGAAACTGAACGAGGATGTAATTGTAAGCATTTTTGTTAAGTAGAAGTATTTTGATAAGTGTATTGAAGTCTTTCAAAAGTGTATAAATACATATTAAAACACTACATGTATATACATTTTAACTGAGTCGTTAAGTCATCGTTAGTCGTTACATGTAAGTGTTGTTTTGAAACCTTTAGGTTAACGATCTTGTTAAATGTTGTTAACCCAATGTTTATAATATAAAATGAGATTTTAAATTATTATATTATCATGATATTATCAAGTATGAGTATCTTTTAATATGATATATATACATTAAATGTCTTTACAACGATAATCGTTACATATATGTCTCGTTTAAAAATCATTAAGTTAGTAGTCTTGTTTTTACATATGTAGTTCATTGTTAATATACTTAATGATATGTTTACTTATCATAGTATCATGTTAACTATATATATATATCCATATATATGTCATCATATAGTTTTTACAAGTTTTAACGTTCGTGAATCACCGGTCAACTTGGGTGGTCAATTGTCTATATGAAACATATTTTAATTAATCAAGTCTTAACAAGTTTGATTGCTTAACATGTTGGAAACATTTAATCATGTAAATATAAATCTCAATTAATATATATAAACATGGAAAAGTTCGGGTCACTACAGTACCTACCCGTTAAATAAATTTTGTCCCGAAATTTTAAGCTGTTGAAGGTGTTGACGAATCTTCTGGAAATAGATGCAGGTATTTCTTCTTCATCTGATCTTCACACTCCCAGGTGAACTCGGGTCCTCTACGAGCATTCCATCAAACCTTAACAATTGGTATCTTGTTTTGCTTAAGTCTTTTAACCTCACGATCCATTATTTCGACGGGTTCTTCGATGAATTGAAGTTTTTCGTTGATTTGGATTTCATCTAACGGAATAGTGAGATCTTCTTTAGCAAAACATTTCTTCAAATTCGAGACGTGGAAAGTGTTATGTACAGCCGCGAGTTGTTGAGGTAACTCAAGTCGGTAAGCTACTGGTCCGACACGATCAATAATCTTGAATGGTCCAATATACCTTGGATTTAATTTCCCTCGTTTACCAAATCGAACAACGCCTTTCCAAGGTGCAACTTTAAGCATGACCATCTCTCCAATTTCAAATTCTATATCTTTTCTTTTAATGTCAGCATAGCTCTTTTGTCGACTTTGGGCGGTTTTCAACCGTTGTTGAATTTGGATGATCTTCTCGGTAGTTTCTTGTATAATCTCCGGACCCGTAATCTGTCTATCCCCCACTTCACTCCAACAAATCGGAGACCTGCACTTTCTACCATAAAGTGCTTCAAACGGCGCCATCTCAATGCTTGAATGGTAGCTGTTGTTGTAGGAAAATTCTGCTAACGGTAGATGTCGATCCCAACTGTTTCCGAAATCAATAACACATGCTCGTAGCATGTCTTCAAGTGTTTGTATCGTCCTTTCGCTCTGCCCATCAGTTTGTGGATGATAGGCAGTACTCATGTCTAGACGAGTTCCTAATGCTTGCTGTAATGTCTGCCAGAATCTTGAAATAAATCTGCCATCCCTATCAGAGATAATAGAGATTGGTATTCCATGTCTGGAGACGACTTCCTTCAAATACAGTCGTGCTAACTTCTCCATCTTGTCATCTTCTCTTATTGGCAGGAAGTGTGCTGATTTGGTGAGACGATCAACTATTACCCAAATAGTATCAAAACCACTTGCAGTCCTTGGCAATTTAGTGATGAAATCCATGGTAATGTTTTCCCATTTCCATTCTGGGATTTCGGGTTGTTGAAGTAGACCTGATGGTTTCTGATGCTCAGCTTTGACCTTAGAACACGTCAAACATTCTCCTACGTATTTAGCAACATCAGCTTTCATACCCGGCCACCAAAAAGGTTTCTTGAGATCCTTGTACATCTTCCCCGTTCTAGGATGTATTGAGTATCTGGTTTTATGAGCTTCTCTAAGTACCATTTCTCTCATATCTCCAAATTTTGGTACCCAAATCCTTTCAGCCCTATACCGGGTTCCGTCTTCCCGAATATTAAGATGCTTCTCCGATCCTTTGGGTATTTCATCCTTTAAATTTCCCTCTTTTAAAACTCCTTGTTGCGCCTCCTTTATTTGAGTAGTAAGGTTATTATGAATCATTATATTCATAGATTTTACTCGAATGGGTTCTCTGTCCTTCCTGCTCAAGGCATCGGCTACCACATTTGCCTTCCCCGGGTGGTAACGAATCTCAAAGTCGTAATCATTCAACAATTCAATCCACCTACGCTGCCTCATATTCAGTTGTTTCTGATTAAATATATGCTGAAGACTTTTGTGGTCGGTATATATAATACTTTTGACCCCATATAAGTAGTACCTCCAAGTCTTTAATGCAAAAACAACCGCTCCTAATTCCAAATCATGCGTCGTATAATTTTGTTCGTGAATCTTCAATTGTCTAGATGCATAAGCAATCACCTTCGTTCGTTGCATTAATACACAACCGAGACCTTGCTTTGATGCGTCACAATAAATCACAAAATCATCATTCCCTTCAGGCAATGACAATATAGGTGCCGTAGTTAGCTTTTTCTTCAATAACTGAAATGCTTTCTCTTGTTCATCATTCCATTCAAATTTCTTCCCTTTATGCGTTAATGCAGTCAAGGGTTTTGCTATTCTGGAAAAGTCTTGGATGAACCTTCTGTAGTAACCAGCTAGTCCTAAAAACTGGCGTATGTGTTTCGGAGTTTTCGGGATTTCCCACTTTTCAACAGTTTCTATCTTTGCCGGATCCACCTTAATACCTTCTTTGTTCACTATGTGACCGAGGAATTGAACTTCTTCCAACCAAAATGCACACTTTGAAAATTTAGCGTACAATTCTTCCTTCCTCAATACTTCTAACACCTTTCTCAAATGTTCACCGTGTTCTTGGTCATTCTTTGAGTAAATAAGTATGTCATCAATGAAAACAATGACAAACTTGTCAAGGTATGGTCCACACACTCGGTTCATAAGGTCCATGAACACAGCTGGTGCATTAGTTAAACCAAATGGCATGACCATAAACTCGTAATGACCGTAACGTGTTCTGAAAGCAGTCTTTGGAATATCATCTTCTTTCACCCGCATTTGATGATACCCGGAACGTAAGTCAATCTTTGAATAAACAGACGAGCCTTGTAGTTGATCAAATAAGTCGTCGATTCTCGGTAGTGGGTAGCGGTTCTTGATGGTAAGTTTGTTCAACTCTCGGTAGTCGATACACAACCTAAATGTACCATCTTTCTTCTTGACAAACAAAACAGGAGCTCCCCACGGTGACGTGCTTGGTCGAATGAAACCACGCTCTAAAAGTTCTTGTAATTGGCTTTGCAGTTCTTTCATCTCGCTGGGTGCGAGTCTGTAAGGAGCACGAGCTATTGGTGCAGCTCCTGGTATAAGATCTATTTTAAATTCAACGGATCGATGTGGGGGTAATCCCGGTAATTCTTTCGGATATACATCGGGAAATTCTTTTGCAATGGGAACATCATTGATGCTCTTTTCTTCAGTTTGTACTTTCTCGACGTGTGCTAGAACAGCATAGCAACCTTTTCTTATTAGTTTTTGTGCCTTCAAATTACTAATAAGATGTAGCTTCGTGTTGCCCTTTTCTCCGTACACCATTAAGGGTTTTCCTTTTTCTCGTATAATGCGAATTGCATTTTTGTAACAAACGATCTCTGCTTTCACTTCTTTCAAACAGTCCATACCGATTATCACATCAAAACTCCCTAACTCTACTGGTATCAAATCAATCTTAAATGTTTCGCTAACCAGTTTAATTTCTCGATTCCGACATATATTATCTGCTGAAATTAATTTACCATTTGCTAATTCGAGTAAAAATTTACTATCCAAAGGCGTCAATGGACAACTTAATTTAGCACAAAAATCTCTACTCATATAGCTTCTATCCGCACCCGAATCAAATAAAACGTAAGAAGATTTATTGTCAATAAGAAACGTACCCGTAACAAGCTCCGGGTCATCCTGTGCCTCTGTCGCATTAATATTGAAAACTCTTCCGCGGCCTTGTCCATTCGTGTTCTCCTGGTTCGGGCAATTTCTAATAATGTGGCCCGGTTTTCCACATTTATAACAAACTACATTGGCATAACTTGCTCCGACACTACTTGCTCCGCCATTACTCGTTTCGACGCCATTTGTTCCTTTCGTTCTATTAACCCCTGGTCCGTAAACCTCACACTTCGTCGCGCTATGACCATTTCTTTTATACTTGTTGCAAAATTTGGTGCAGAATCTCGAGTGATACTTTTCACACCTTTGGCATAGCTGCTTCTGATTGTTGTTGTTGTTGCGGTTATTATTGTTGTTGGGATGATTGTTGTAGTTGCTGTTGTTGTTGTTGTTGTTGTTGGGCCTTTTGTTGTAGTTGCGATTGATGTTGCGATTGTTGGGATAATTGTTGCGATTATTGTTGTAATTGCTGTTGTTGTTGTATTGGTGATTCTTATCACCGTTTTCCTCCCACTTTCTTTTGACTTGCTTCACATTGGCCTCTTCAACAGTCTGTTCTTTAATTCTTTCTTCAATCTGGTTCACTAGTTTGTGAGCCATTCTACATGCCTGTTGTATGGAGGCGGGCTCGTGTGAACTTATATCTTCTTGGATTCTTTCCGGTAATCCTTTCACAAACGCGTCGATCTTCTCTTCCTCATCTTCGAATGCTCCCGGACACAATAGGCACAATTCTGTGAATCGTCTTTCGTACGTGGTAATATCAAATCCTTGGGTTCGTAACCCTCTAAGTTCTGTCTTGAGCTTATTGACCTCGGTTCTGGGACGGTACTTCTCGTTCATCAAGTGCTTGAATGCTGACCACGGTAGTGCGTACGCATCGTCTTGTCCCACTTGCTCTAGATAGGTATTCCACCATGTTAACGCAGAACCTGTGAAGGTATGCGTAGCGTACTTCACTTTGTCCTCTTCAGTACACTTGCTTATGGCAAACACCGATTCGACCTTCTCGGTCCACCGTTTCAATCCGATCGGTCCTTCGGTTCCATCAAATTCCAAAGGTTTGCAGGCAGTGAATTCTTTGTAGGTGCATCCTACACGATTTCCTGTACTGCTAGATCTAAGGTTATTGTTGGTATGTAGCGCAGCCTGTACTGCGGCTATGTTTGAAGCTAGAAAAGTACGTAATTCCTCTTTATTCATATTCACTGTGTGTCGAGTAGTCGGTGCCATTTCCTTCAAAATAGTCAAATGGAACAAGTTAATCATACAGAATATTAAGAGTAGTTAATAGTATTTCGTAGCATAATATGGACTCATTTATAAAAGCTTTTTCTTCATATTAGCGTTTTATAAGTTTAAATTCGGGTAGTACCTACCCGTTAAGTTCATACTTAGTAGCTAATATACAATTCAACTACTACAATTCTATATGAAAAACTGATTATAATAATATTTCGCGTTCAAACTTTTACACAATATTTTACAAACTTACAATACCGCTTATTTTACATAAAGCATGAAATATAGCACACAATAACTTTGATACAAGATATTTGTGAAGATAATTCTAG
This sequence comes from Rutidosis leptorrhynchoides, assembly GCF_046630445.1. Classification (NCBI taxonomy): domain Eukaryota; kingdom Viridiplantae; phylum Streptophyta; class Magnoliopsida; order Asterales; family Asteraceae; genus Rutidosis; species Rutidosis leptorrhynchoides. The sequence goes on along the minus strand of NC_092337.1, from coordinate 336,139,524 downwards.
CTAGTACACAAGTCGTTCAGCAAAGGCAATAAAGACACGTAATTCATACGTCCAGAAACAAGTCATGCATTCTGGTTTTACTAGGACTACTTCCCATCCTTGGTCTTGTGGAACATAACCGTTATGGCCGTTGATAAGACATCGTGTTGTAACGTCGTCAAAGGGACGAGGGTTACGTAATGTCCAACAGTCCCGTAACAATCTAAAAACCTCATTTCTTACCCCAATTACCGACTCCGTCACTTGTGGGAACGTTTTGTTTAATAGTTGTAGCCCGATGTTCTTATTCTCACTTTGGTGAGAAGCGAACATTACTAATCCGTAAGCATAACATGCTTCTTTATGTTGCATGTTAGCCGCTTTTTCTAAATCACGAAGTCCAATATTCGGATATATTGAGTCAAAATAATTTCTTAACCCATTGCGTAAAATAGCATTTGGGTTCCCCGCAATATATGCGTCAAAGTAAACACATCGTAACTTATGGATTTCCCAATGTGATATCCCCCATCTTTCGAACGAAAGCCTTTTATAAACCAAGGCATTCTTGGAACGTTCTTCGAATGTCTTACAAACTGATCTCGCCTTAAATAGTTGTGCCGAAGAATTCTGACCAACTCTAGACAAGATTTCATCAATCATGTCTCCGGGTAGGTCTCTTAAAATATTGGGTTGTCTATCCATTTTGTGTTTTTATACTGTAAAATAGACAAGAGTTAGATTCATAAAAAAATACTTATTAATACAAGCAATTTTTACATATATCATAAAGCATAAGCACACTATATTACATATATTACACCACACGAATACAACTATCTTATTCCGACTCGCTTGTTTCTTCTTCTTCGGTTTTGGTTCGTTTTGCCAAGTTTCTAGGGATATATGATGTTCCCCTAATATGAGCCGTTATTTTCCACATTGGTTTAGAAAAACCTGGTGGTTTAGAGGTTCCCGGGTCATTGTTACAATTTAAGGACTTCGGGGGTTGACGATACATATAAAGTTCATCGGGGTTGGAATTAGATTTCTCTATTTTTATGCCCTTTCCCTTGTTATTTTCTTTTGCCTTTTTAAATTCAGTTGGGGTAATTTCTATAACATCATCGGAATTCTCGTCGGAATCCGATTCATCGGAGAATTGGTAATCCTCCCAATATTTTGCTTCCTTGGCGGAAACACCATTGACCATAATTAACCTTGGTCGGTTGGTTGAGGATTTTATTTTACTTAACCGTTTTATTATTTCCCCCACCGGTTCTATTTCTTCACCCGGTTCCGATTCTTCTTCCGATTCCGATTCTTCTTCCGGTTCCGACTCTTCTTCCGGTTCCTCTTCGGGAACTTGTGAATCAGTCCACGAATCATTCCAATTTACATTTGACTCTTCATTATTATTAGGTGAGTCAATGGGACTTGTTCTAGAGGTAGACATCTATCACATAATATTAAACGCGTTAAGAGATTAATATATCACATAATATTCATATGTTAAAAATATATAGTTTCCAACAAAATTTGTTAAGCAATCATTTTTCAAGTAAACACGGTCGAAGTCCAGACTCACTAATGCATCCTAACAAACTCGATAAGACACACTAATGCAAAATTCTGGTTCTCTAAGACCAACGCTCGGATACCAACTGAAATGTCCCGTTCTTATTGATTAAAAACGTTCCATATTAATTGATTTCGTTGCGAGGTTTTGACCTCTATATGAGACGTTTTTCAAAGACTGCATTCATTTTTAAAACAAACCATAACCTTTATTTCATAAATAAAGGTTTAAAAAGCTTTACGTAGATTATCAAATAATGATAATATAAAATATCCTGTTTACACACGACCATTACATAATGGTTTACAATACAAATATGTTACATCGAAATCAGTTTCTTGAATGCAGTTTTTACACAATATCATACAAACATGGACTCCAAATCTTGTCCTTATTTTAGTATGCAACAGCGGAAGCTCTTAATATTCACCTGAGAATAAACATGCTTTAAACGTCAACAAAAATGTTGGTGAGTTATAGGTTTAACCTATATATATCAAATCGTAACAATAGACCACAAGATTTCATATTTCAATACACATCCCATACATAGAGATAAAAATCATTCATATGGTGAACACCTGGTAACCGACATTAACAAGATGCATATATAAGAATATCCCCATCATTCCGGGACACCCTTCGGATATGATATAAATTTCGAAGTACTAAAGCATCCGGTACTTTGGATGGGGTTTGTTAAGCCCAATAGATCTATCTTTAGGATTCGCGTCAATTAGGGTATCTGTTCCCTAATTCTTAGATTACCAGACTTAATAAAAAGGGGCATATTCGATTTCGATAATTCAACCATAGAATGTAGTTTCACGTACTTGTGTCTATTTTGTAAATCATTTATAAAACCTGCATGTATTCTCATCCCAAAAATATTAGATTTTAAAAGTGGGACTATAACTCACTTTCACAGATTTTTTTACTTCGTCGGGAAGTAAGACTTGGCCACTGGTTGATTCACGAACCTATAACAATATATACATATATATCAAAGTATGTTCAAAATATATTTACAATACTTTTAATATATTTTGATGTTTTAAGTTTATTAAGTCAACTGTCCTCGTTAGTAACCTACAACTAGTTGTCCACAGTTAGATGTACAGAAATAAATCGATAAATATTATCTTGAATCAATCCACGACCCAGTGTATACGTATCTCAGTATTGATCACAACTCAAACTATATATATTTTGGAATCAACCTCAACCCTGTATACCCTGTATAGCTAACTCCAACATTCACATATAGAGTGTCTATGGTTGTTCCGAAATATATATAGATGTGTCGACATGATAGGTCGAAACATTGTATACGTGTCTATGATATCTCAAGATTACATAATATACAATACAAGTTGATTAAGTTATGGTTGGAATAGATTTGTTACCAATTTTCACGTAGCTAAAATGAGAAAAATTATCCAATCTTGTTTTACCCATAACTTCTTCATTTTAAATCCGTTTTGAGTGAATCAAATTGCTATGGTTTCATATTAAACTCTATTTTATGAATCTAAACATAAAAAGTATAGGTTTATAGTCGGAAAAATAAGTTACAAGTCGTTTTTGTAAAGGTAGTCATTTCAGTCGAAAGAACGACGTCTAGATGACCATTTTAGAAAACATACTTCCACTTTGAGTTTAACCATAATTTTTGGATATAGTTTCATGTTCATAATAAAAATTATTTTCTCATAATAACAACTTTTAAATCAAAGTTTATCATAGTTTTTAATTAACTAACCCAAAACAGCCCGCGGTGTTACTACGACGGCGTAAATCCGGTTTTACGGTGTTTTTCGTGTTTCCAGGTTTTAAATCATTGAGTTAGCATATCATATAGATATAGAACATGTGTTTAGTTGATTTTAAAAGTCAAGTTAGAAGGATTAACTTTTGTTTGCGAACAAGTTTAGAATTAACTAAACTATGTTCTAGTGATTACAAGTTTAAACCTTCGAATAAGATAGCTTTATATGTATGAATCGAATGATGTTATGAACATCATTACTACCTTAAGTTCCTTGGATAAACCTACTGGAAAAGAGAAAAATGGATCTAGCTTCAACGGATCCTTGGATGGCTCGAAGTTCTTGAAGCAGAATCATGACACGAAAACAAGTTCAAGTAAGATCATCACTTGAAATAAGATTATTATAGTTATAGAAATTGAACCAAAGTTTGAATATGATTATTACCTTGTATTAGAATGATAACCTACTGTAAGAAACCAAGATTTCTTGAGGTTGGATGATCACCTTACAAGATTGGAAGTGAGTTAGCAAACTTGAAAGTATTCTTGATTTTATGAAACTAGAACTTTTGGAATTTATGAAGAACACTTAGAACTTGAAGATAGAACTTGAGAGAGATCAATTAGATGAAGAAAATTGAAGATTGAAAGTGTTTGTAGGTGTTTTTGGTCGTTGGTGTATGGATTAGATATAAAGGATATGTAATTTTGTTTTCATGTAAATAAGTCATGAATGATTACTCATATTTTTGTAATTTTATGAGATATTTCATGCTAGTTGCCAAATGATGGTTCCCACATGTGTTAGGTGACTCACATGGGCTGCTAAGAGCTGATCATTGGAGTGTATATACCAATAGTACATACATCTAAAAGCTGTGTATTGTACGAGTACGAATACGGGTGCATACGAGTAGAATTGTTGATGAAACTGAACGAGGATGTAATTGTAAGCATTTTTGTTAAGTAGAAGTATTTTGATAAGTGTATTGAAGTCTTTCAAAAGTATATAAATACATATTAAAACACTACATGTATATACATTTTAACTGAGTCGTTAAGTCATCGTTAGTCGTTACATGTAAGTGTTGTTTTGAAACCTTTAGGTTAACGATCTTGTTAAATGTTGTTAACCCAATGTTTATAATATCAAATGAGATTTTAAATTATTATATTATCATGATATTATCATGTATGAGTATCTTTTAATATGATATATATACATTAAATGTCTTTACAACGATAATCGTTACATATATGTCTCGTTTAAAAATCATTAAGTTAGTAGTCTTGTTTTTACATATGTAGTTCATTGTTAATATACTTAATGATATGTTTACTTATCATAGTATCATGTTAACTATATATATATCCATATATATGTCATCATATAGTTTTTACAAGTTTTAACGTTCGTGAATCACCGGTCAACTTGGGTGGTCAATTGTCTATATGAAACATATTTTAATTAATCAAGTCTTAACAAGTTTGATTGCTTAACATGTTGGAAATATTTAATCATGTAAATATAAATCTCAATTAATATATATAAACATGGAAAAGTTCGGGTCACTACATTAGGAAGCTTTGATAAAATAGTTGGAACGAAATGACTTTCAAGGATGAAAGCGAAAGTTATTTATAGTAAGAAGATTTTTTGTATACCTCGCTAGAATGGTGAGCCCAAAAGTCATCTGGGTTACTTCAACAGCCCGAAATACCACAATGGAAATGGGAAAGAATAACGATGAATTTCCTCACAAAGTTACCGAAAACGGTAGGCGATTATGACACTATCTGGGTTATTGTGTCTGCCTCACCAAATCTGCTTACTCTCTAGCCATGAAAGAAACCGATATAATGGACAAACTTGCATAACGATACATAAAGGAAATTGTATCCCGTCCCTTCAGCGGTTCGAATTTTATATTAAGGACTACCCAAGAATCTTATTTCTTACGCGACTCTAAATCCTAACTTATTCCGGGAGATTACTTATTCGATGATAATCACAACATCATCCTTCTTACTTCGACATTAGTCATACCAGTTCAAAATTTTCCTAAAATTAACGAGTGGTTAATTCTCATCCTCATACTCTCTCATTCGTAACTCACTTATAAGCAACAACTTCACACTTAAGCATTTTTGGTCAAAGGACTTGTGCCCTACTAATAGACATCAACCATATTTAAATTCAACAGTTTTCATTACCTCGTGACATTTTTTCTCAAATATCACCCAAAATTTTCAAAAATCTTTTACTCAACCCTCATCAATCTTTATCCAACTTGTAACCTTCGAAATATGAAAATTTTGTTTGCCAAAATTTTACACACACTATTTTACCGTGCGATCCTCTCAAAGTTTTATAAAAATAAATTTATTTTATTACCATTCGTACAAATTTTAGAAGCCGTATATGTTATATATAATAAAGTAAATGATTACTTACTTTTGACTAGTACATGTGAAATTTTACTTTCACATTTACAAATCAATCCTTTTTAACCAAAAGACATTTTACTTGGAGTAACCTATATTTACTAAGAACTTCGTTTCTTTTCTTATATTGTCACCTTAAACAATTTCTATAAAAAATTTCGTCGCTTGTTATATAAAATTCTTCGTTGCTCATTCGTACCCAGGTCATCGTGAAGACTTTACAACCGTCGAAATTGAGAGATTCATGTGTGTATGTGTTGAAGGCACTTACTGCCACGTCATGCAGAGCCTTTGGCCATCCACTAACACTTAAACCATTCAAAATTATTGCGTTACCCCATGGATCTTATCCGCCACACCTGTTGGAACAATGCTCTTTCTTACATAACTCTAAGTCCTGACTTATTCCAAGGGATTCTCATTTAGTGATATTAATACCATCAGTATTCCGACTCTAATATTAGTCATAACCTGTTTGGCATTTTACAAAGACAAGAAGCGATTAACTTCTCGTCCTCATGCTCTATCCTTCATACCTCACTTTTTAGCAACGGCTTCGGACGTAAACATTTTTGGCCCAAAGACTTAAGTCCTAATAATTATCAAAACTACATTGGATTCATTAGTTTTCATTACCTAGTAACTTGTCACCCGATGATTTAAAGATTTTCCACTCAATCTTTTTCAAATCGCAGCCTCCGAAATACGAAGAGCTATGTTTATCAAAATTTTTACACGTTGATTTTTACACGTTGATTATTCGTGCGGTCCTCACGAGATTTATGGACAAGTGAAAGTAATAAAATTTTTCTGTCACTTATGCGATTTATAAAATCATATATGTATGTATAATTAAGTTAATAAATTTACCTTTACTTATATTGGTTAGTACATACTAAGTTATATCTTCAAATTATTTAAAAATCGCTCCTTTATCGAGTTATTCAACTAAGTCAAATAGTTTTGTGCAAAATGGTACACGTTGTACCTACTTCTAAAATTACTAAGAACTTCGTTCCGTTTATGTTGTCGCATCAAACGTTTAAAGGTTTTTCAAAACTTCCTTGGTTGATTTTATTAAAGGTTTTCGTATTAGAATACTGTAACAACCCAACCCGTTAACCAACCAAAAACGCGGAATAAAAAAAAAAATTAAAACTGATCTGGAGGGTGCGCGGCGTGCACCACTGCCTGTGCGCGGCGCGCACAAGGCCTGAGACAGTTCTGATCAAAATGTCCATTTTTCGCGAAAAGATCTTCGACTTCCCGACACTTTTAGACCGAACGCTTTTCACAACAAACTTATATATGTAAAACTAACACGAATCAAACATAAAAATGATGTTTTACAAGCGGGGCCCACACGACCCAAAATACAAGTTTAATACAAGTTTAGAGTTTCGACCACCAAAAAGTTTAAGTTCCAAACAACACAATGAGCATGGCGTTTGGGATTAAACTACCCAACTACCGGTCAAACTCCAAGAGCTACTAAAGCCAAAAGCGTCCCCTAGTATCAAGCGGGATCTCTAGTCCAATACGATGCCCTTACCCTTGTCCAAAACTGAACCTATAAAATGGTAAACAACGAGAGGGTAAGCAAAGCTTAGTGAATGCAATAATTATACGAATACATATATAATCATACCTACTTGCATACACTTACACAAACCGCAAACATGCTAGCAACACAATTAGCTTATCGTCACATTAACAAGCTATAATCTCCAATACCACAAGCTAGCAACAACCGCATAATAATATAACTCGAAATGATATAATATGCTTACAACACAAGTAACCATGGTCGACCAATAGTACAAGAGAACGGCACTCGCGAAAACGCCATCAGTGTTCATAACATCCATTAGGGCACTTAACACCTCGCACCACTAACCCCTAGGGTGGCACCTTAACACTGTAGTGACCCGAACTTTTCCATGTTTATATATATTAATTGAGATTGATATTTACATGATTAAATGTTTCCAACATGTTAAGCAATCAAACTTGTTAAGACTTGATTAATTGAAATATGTTTCATATAGACAATTGACCACCCAAGTTGACCGGTGATTCACGAACGTTAAAACTTGTAAAAACTATATGATGACATATATATGGATATATATATAGTTAACATGATACTATGATAAGTAAACATATCATTAAGTATATTAACAATGAACTACATATGTAAAAACAAGACTACTAACTTAATGATTTTTAAACGAGACATATATGTAACGATTATCGTTGTAAAGACATTTAATGTATATATATCATATTAAAAGATACTCATACATGATAATATCATGATAATATAATAATTTAAAATCTCATTTGATATTATAAACATTGGGTTAACAACATTTAACAAGATCGTTAACCTAAAGGTTTCAAAACAACACTTACATGTAACGACTAACGATGACTTAACGACGCAGTTAAAATGTATATACATGTAGTGTTTTAATATGTATTTATATACTTTTGAAAGACTTCAATACACTTATCAAAATACTTCTACTTAACAAAAATGCTTACAATTACATCCTCGTTCAGTTTCATCAACAATTCTACTCGTATGCACCCGTATTCGTACTCGTACAATACACAGCTTTTAGATGTATGTACTATTGGTATATACACTCCAATGATCAGCTCTTAGCAGCCCATGTGAGTCACCTAACACATGTGGGAACCATCATTTGGCAACTAGCATGAAATATCTCATAAAATTACAAAAATATGAGTAATCATTCATGACTTATTTACATGAAAACAAAATTACATATCCTTTATATCTAATCCATACACCAACGACCAAAAACACCTACAAACACTTTCATTCTTCAATTTTCTTCATCTAATTGATCTCTCTCAAGTTCTATCTTCAAGTTCTAAGTGTTCTTCATAAATTCCAAAAGTTCTAGTTTCATAAAATCAAGAATACTTTCAAGTTTGCTAGCTCACTTCCAATCTTGTAAGGTGATCATCCAACCTCAAGAAATCTTTGTTTCTTACAGTAGGTTATCATTCTAATACAAGGTAATAATCATATTCAAACTTTGGTTCAATTTCTATAACTATAACAATCTTATTTCAAGTGATGATCTTACTTGAACTTGTTTTCGTGTCATGATTCTACTTCAAGAACTTCGAGCCATCTAAGGATCCATTGAAGCTAGATCCATTTTTCTCTTTTCCAGTAGGTTTATCCAAGGAACTTAAGGTAGTAATGATGTTCATAACATCATTCGATTCATACATATAAAGCTATCTTATTCGAAGGTTTAAACTTGTAATCACTAGAACATAGTTTAGTTAATTCTAAACTTGTTCGCAAACAAAAGTTAATCCTTCTAACTTGACTTTTAAAATCAACTAAACACATGTTCTATATCTATATGATATGCTAACTTAATGATTTAAAACCTGGAAACACGAAAAACACTGTAAAACCGGATTTACGCCGTCGTAGTAACACCGCGGGCTGTTTTGGGTTAGTTAATTAAAAACTATGATAAACTTTGATTTAAAAGTTGTTATTCTGAGAAAATGATTTTTATTATGAACATGAAACTATATCCAAAATTTATTGTTAAACTCAAAGTGGAAGTATGTTTTCTAAAATGGTCATCTAGACGTCGTTCTTTCGACTGAAATGACTACCTTTACAAAAACAACTTGTAACTTATTTTTCCAACTATAAACCTATACTTTTTCTGTTTAGATTCATAAAATATAGTTCAATATGAAGCCATAGCAATTTTATTCACTCAAAACGGATTTAAAATGAAGAAGTTATGGGTAAAACAAGATTGGATAATTTTTCTCATTTTAGCTACGTGAAAATTGGTAACAAATCTATTCCAACCATAACTTAATCAACTTGTATTGTATATTATGTAATCTTGAGATACCATAGACACGTATACAATGTTTCGACCTATCATGTCGACACATCTATATATATTTCGGAACAACCATAGACACTCTATATGTGAATGTTGGAGTTAGCTATACAGGGTTGAGGTTGATTCCAAAATATATATAGTTTGAGTTGTGATCAATACTGAGATACGTATACACTGGGTCGTGGATTGATTCAAGATAATATTTATCGATTTATTTCTGTACATCTAACTGTGGACAACTAGTTGTAGGTTACTAACGAGGACAGCTGACTTAATAAACTTAAAACATCAAAATATATTAAAAGTGTTGTAAATATATTTTGAACATACTTTGATATATATGTATATATTGTTATAGGTTCGTGAATCAACCAGTGGCCAAGTCTTACTTCCCGACGAAGTAAAAATCTGTGAAAGTGAGTTATAGTCCCACTTTTAAAATCTAATATTTTTGGGATGAGAATACATGCAGGTTTTATAAATGATTTACAAAATAGACACAAGTACGTGAAACTACATTCTATGGTTGAATTATCGAAATCGAATATGCCCCTTTTTATTAAGTCTGGTAATCTAAGAATTAGGGAACAGACACCCTAATTGACGCGAATCCTAAAGATAGATCTATTGGGCCTAACAAACCCCATCCAAAGTACCGGATGCTTTAGTACTTCGAAATTTATATCATATCCGAAGGGTGTCCCGGAATGATGGGGATATTCTTATATATGCATCTTGTTATTGTCGGTTACCAGGTGTTCACCATATGAATGATTTTTATCTCTATGTATGGGATGTGTATTGAAATATGAAATCTTGTGGTCTATTGTTACGATTTGATATATATAGGTTAAGCCTATAACTCACTAACATTTTTGTTGACGTTTAAAGCATGTTTATTCTCAGGTGAATATTAAGAGCTTCCGCTGTTGCATACTAAAATAAGGACAAGATTTGGAGTCCATGAATGTATGATATTGTGTAAAAACTGCATTCAAGAAACTGATTTCGATGTAACATATTTGTATTGTAAACCATTATGTAATGGTCGTGTGTAAACAGGATATTTTAGATTATCATTATTTGATAATCTACGTAAAGCTTTTTAAACCTTTATTTATGAAATAAAGGTTATGGTTTGTTTTAAAAATGAATCCAGTCTTTGAAAAACGTCTCATATAGAGGTCAAAACCTCGCAACGAAATCAATTAATATGGAACGTTTTTAATCAATAAGAACGGGACATTTCAGTTGGTATCCGAGCGTTGGTCTTAGAGAACCAGAAAATTTGCATTAGTGTGTCTTATCGAGTTTGTTAGGATGCATTAGTGAGTCTGGACTTCGACCGTGTTTTCTTTAAAAATGATTGCTTAACATTTTTGTTGGAAACTATATATTTTTAACATATGAATATTATGTGATATATTAATCTCTTAACGTGTTTGATATTATGTGATAGATGTCTACCTCTAGAACAAGTCCCATTGACTCACCTAATAATAATGAAGAGTCAAATGTAAATTGGAATGATTTGTGGACTGATTCACAAGTTCCCGAAGAGGAACCGGAAGAAGAGTCGGAACCGGAAGAAGAATCGGAACCGGAAGAAGAATCGGAACCGGATGAAGAAATAGAATCGGTGGGGGAAATAATAAAACGGTTAAGTAAAAGAAAATCCTCAACCAACCGACCAAAGTTAATTATGGTCAAGGGTGTTTCCGCCAAGGAAGCAAAATATTGGGAGGATTACCAATTCTCCGATGAATCGGATTCCGACGAGAATTCCGATGATGTTATAGAAATTACCCCAACTGAATTTAAAAAGGCAAAAGAAAATAATAAGGGAAAGGTCATAAAAATAGAGAAATCTAATTCCAACCCCGATGAACTTTATATGTATCGTCAACCCCCGAAGTCCTTAAGTTGTAACAATGACCCGGGAACCTCTAAACCACCAGGTTTTTCTAAACCAATGTGGACAACGACGGCTCGTATTAGGGGAACATCATATATCCCTAGAAACTTGGCAAAACGAACCAAAACCGAAGAAGAAGAAACGAGCGAGTCGGAATAAGATAGTTGTATTCGTGTGGTGTAATATATGTAATATAGCGTTCGTATGCTTTATGATATATGTAAAAATTGCTTGTATTAATAAGTATTTTTTTTATGAATCTAACTCTTGTCTATTTTACAGTTTAAAAACACAAAATGGATAGACAACCCAATATTTTAAGAGACCTACCCGGAGACATGATTGATGAAATCTTGTCTAGAGTCGGCCAGAATTCCTCGGCACAACTATTTAAGGCGAGATCAGTTTGTAAGACATTCGAAGAACGTTCCAAGAATGTCTTGGTTTATAAGAGACTTTCGTTTGAAAGATGGGGGATATCACATTGGGAAACCCATAATTTACGATGTGTTTACTTTGACGCATATATTGCGGGGAACCCAAATGCTATTTTACGCAACGGGTTAAGAAATTATTTTGACTCAATATATCCGAATATTGGACTTCGTGATTTAGAAAAAGCGGCTAACATGCAACATAAAGAAGCATGTTATGCTTACGGATTAGTAATGTTCGCTTCTCACCAAAGTGAGAACAAGAACATCGGGCTACAACTATTAAACAAAACGTTTCCACAAGTGACGGAGTCGGTAATTGGGGTAAGAAATGAGGTTTTTAGATTATTACGGGACTGTTGGACATTACGTAACCCTCGTCCCTTTGATGACGTTACAACACGCTGTCTTATCAACGGCCATAACGGTTATGTTGCACAAGACCAAGGATTGGAAGTAGTCCTAGTAAAACCAGAATGCATGACTTGTTTCTGGACGTATGAATTACGTGTCTTTATTGCCTTTGCTGAACGACTTGTGTACTAGCTAGAATTGTCTTCACAACTATCTTGTATCAAAGTTATTGTGTGCTATATTTCATGCTTTATGTAAAATAAGCGGTATTGTAAGTTTGTAAAATATTGTATAAAAGTTTGAACGCGAAATATTATTATAATCAGTTTTTCATATAGAATTGTAGTAGTTGAATTGTATATTAGCTACTAAGTATGAACTTAACGGGTAGGTACTACCCGAATTTAAACTTATAAAACGCTAATATGAAGAAAAAGCTTTTATAAATGAGTTCATATTATGCTACAAAATACTATTAACTACTCTTAATATTCTGTATGATTAACTTGTTCCATTTAACTATTTTGAAGGAAATGGCACCGACTACTCGACACACCGTGAATATGAATGAAGAGGAATTCCGTACTTTTCTAGCTTCAAAAATAGCCGCAGTACAGGCTGCGCTACATACCAACAATAACCTTGGATCTAGCAGTACAGGAAATCGTGTAGGATGCACCTACAAAGAATTCACTGCCTGCAAACCTTTGGAATTTGATGGAACCGAAGGACCGATCGGATTGAAACGGTGGACCGAGAAGGTCGAATCGGTGTTTGCCATAAGTAAGTGTACTGAAGAGGACAAAGTAAAGTACGCTACGCATACCTTCACAGGTTCTGCGTTAACATGGTGGAATACCTATCTAGAGCAAGTGGGACAAGACGATGCGTACGCACTACCGTGGTCAGCATTCAAGCACTTGATGAACGAGAAGTACCGTCCCAGAACCGAGGTCAATAAGCTCAAGACAGAACTTAGAGGGTTACGAACCCAAGGATTTGATATTACCACGTACGAAAGACGATTCACAGAATTGTGCCTATTGTGTCCGGGAGCATTCGAAGATGAGGAAGAGAAGATCGACGCGTTTGTGAAAGGATTACCGGAAAGAATCCAAGAAGATATAAGTTCACACGAGCCCGCCTCCATACAACAGGCATGTAGAATGGCTCACAAACTCGTGAACGAAATTGAAGAAAGAATTAAAGAACAGACTGCTGAAGAGGCCAATGTGAAGCAAGTCAAAAGAAAGTGGGAGGAAAACGGTGATACGAATCACCAATACAACAACAACAGCAATTACAACAATAATCGCAACAATTATCCCAACAATCGCAACATCAATCGCAACTACAACAAACGGCCCAACAACAACAACAACAACAACAACAACAGCAACTACAACAATCATCCCAACAACAATAATAACCGCAACAACAACAACAATCAGAAGCAGCTATGCCAAAGGTGTAAAAAGAATCACTCGGGGTTCTGCACCAAATTTTGCAACAAGTGTAAAAGAAATGGTCATAGCGCGGCGAAATGTGAGGTCTACGGACCAGGGGTTAATAGAACGAAAGGAACAAATGGTGTCGGAACGAGTAATGGCGGAGCAAGTAGTGTCGGAGCAAGTTATGCCAATGTAGTTTGTTATAAATGTGGAAAACCGGGCCACATTATTAGAAATTGCCCGAACCAGGAGAACACGAATGGACAAGGCCGTGGAAGAGTTTTCAATATTAATGCGGCAGAGGCACAGGAAGACCCGGAGCTTGTTACGGGTACGTTTCTTATTGACAATAAATCTGCTTACGTTTTATTTGATTCGGTTGCGGAAAGAAGCTATATGAGTAGAGATTTTTGTGCTAAATTAAGTTGTCCATTGACGCCTTTGGATAGTAAATTTTTACTCGAATTAGCAAGTGGTAAATTAATTTCAGCAGATAATATATGTCAGAATCGAGAAATTAAACTGGTTAGCGAAACATTTAAGATTGATTTGATACCAGTAGAGTTAGGGAGTTTTGATGTGATAATCGGTATGGACTGGTTGAAAGAAGTGAAAGCGGAGATCGTTTGTTACAAAAATGCAATTCGCATTATACGAGAAAAAGGAAAACCCTTAATGGTGTACGGAGAAAAGGGCAACACTAAAGCTACATCTTATTAGTAATTTGAAGCCACAAAAACTAATAAGAAAAGGTTGCTATGCTGTTCTAGCACACGTCGAGAAAGTACAAACTGAAGAAAAGAGCATCAATGATGTTCCCATTGCAAAAGAATTTCCCGATGTATTTCCGAAAGAATTACCGGGATTACCCCCACATCGATCCGTTGAATTTCAAATAGATCTTGTACCAGGAGCTGCACCAATAGCTCGTGCTCCTTACAGACTCGCACCCAGCGAGATGAAAGAACTACAAAGCCAATTACAAGAACTTTTAGAGCGTGGTTTCATTCGACCAAGCACATCACCGTGGGGAGCTCCTGTTTTGTTTGTCAAGAAGAAAGATGGTACATTCAGGTTGTGTATCGACTACCGAGAGTTGAACAAACTTACCATCAAGAACCGCTACCCACTACCGAGAATCGATGACTTATTTGATCAACTACAAGGCTCGTCTGTTTATTCAAAGATTGACTTACGTTCCGGGTATCATCAAATGCGGGTGAAAGAAGATGATATTCCAAAGACTGCTTTCAGAACACGTTACGGTCATTACGAGTTTATGGTCATGCCGTTTGGTTTAACTAATGCACCAGCTGTGTTCATGGACCTTATGAACCGAGTGTGTGGACCATATCTTGACAAGTTTGTCATTGTTTTCATTGATGACATACTTATTTACTCAAAGAATGACCAAGAACACGGTGAACATTTGAGAAAGGTGTTAGAAGTATTGAGGAAGGAAGAATTGTACGCTAAGTTTTCAAAGTGTGCATTTTGGTTGGAAGAAGTTCAATTCCTCGGTCACATAGTGAACAAAGAAGGTATTAAGGTGGATCCGGCAAAGATAGAAACTGTTGAAAAGTGGGAAACCCCGAAAACTCCGAAACACATACGCCAGTTTTTAGGACTAGCTGGTTACTACAGAAGGTTCATCCAAGACTTTTCCAGAATAGCAAAACCCTTGACTGCATTAACGCATAAAGGGAAGAAATTTGAATGGAAGGATGAACAAGAGAAAGCGTTTCAGTTATTGAAGAAAAAGCTAACTACGGCACCTATATTGTCATTGCCTGAAGGGAATGATGATTTTGTGATTTATTGTGATGCATCAAAGCAAGGTCTCGGTTGTGTATTAATGCAACGAACGAAGGTGATTGCTTATGCGTCAAGACAATTGAAGATTCACGAACAAAATTATACGACGCATGATTTGGAATTAGGCGCGGTTGTTTTTGCATTAAAGACTTGGAGGCACTACTTATATGGGGTCAAAAGTATTATATATACCGACCACAAAAGTCTTCAACACATATTTAATCAGAAACAACTGAATATGAGGCAGCGTAGGTGGATTGAATTATTGAATGATTACGACTTTGAGATTCGTTACCACCCGGGGAAGGCAAATGTGGTAGCCGATGCCTTGAGCAGGAAGGACAGAGAACCCATTCGAGTAAAATCTATGAATATAATGATTCATAATAACCTTACTACTCAAATAAAGGAGGCGCAACAAGGAGTTTTAAAAGAGGGAAATTTAAAGGATGAAATACCCAAAGGATCGGAGAAGCATCTTAATATTCGGGAAGACGGAACCCGGTATAGGGCTGAAAGGATTTGGGTACCAAAATTTGGAGATATGAGAGAAATGGTACTTAGAGAAGCTCATAAAACCAGATACTCAATACATCCTGGAACGGGGAAGATGTACAAGGATCTCAAGAAACATTTTTGGTGGCCGGGTATGAAATCCGATGTTGCTAAATACGTAGGAGAATGTTTGACGTGTTCTAAGGTCAAAGCTGAGCATCAGAAACCATCAGGTCTACTTCAACAACCCGAAATCCCGGAATGGAAATGGGAAAACATTACCATGGATTTCATCACTAAATTGCCAAGGACTGCAAGTGGTTTTGATACTATTTGGGTAATAGTTGACCGTCTCACCAAATCAGCACACTTCCTACCAATAAGAGAAGATGACAAGATGGAGAAGTTAGCACGACTGTATTTGAAGGAAGTCGTCTCCAGACATGGAATACCAATCTCTATTATCTCTGATAGGGATGGCAGATTTATTTCAAGATTCTGGCAGACATTACAGCAAGCATTAGGAACTCGTCTAGACATGAGTACTGCCTATCATCCACAAACTGATGGGCAGAGCGAAAGGACGATACAAACGCTTGAAGACATGCTACGAGCATGTGTTATTGATTTCGGAAACAGTTGGGATCGATATCTACCGTTAGCAGAATTTTCCTACAACAACAGCTACCATTCAAGCATTGAGATGGCGCCGTTTGAAGCACTTTATGGTAGAAAGTGCAGGTCTCCGATTTGTTGGAGTGAAGTGGGGGATAGACAGATTACGGGTCCGGAGATTATACAAGAAACTACCGAGAAGATCATCCAAATTCAACAACGGTTGAAAACCGCCCAAAGTCGACAAAAGAGCTACGCTGACATTAAAAGAAAAGATATAGAATTTGAAATTGGAGAGATGGTCATGCTTAAATTTGCACCTTGGAAAGGCGTTGTTCGATTTGGTAAACGAGGGAAATTAAATCCAAGGTATATTGGACCATTCAAGATTATTGATCGTATCGGACCAGTAGCTTACCGACTAGAGTTACCTCAACAACTCGCGGCTGTACATAACACTTTCCACGTCTCGAATTTAAAGAAATGTTTTGCTAAAGAAGATCTCACTATTCCGTTAGATGAAATCCAAATCAACGAAAAACTTCAATTCATCGAAGAACCCGTCGAAATAATGGATCGTGAGGTTAAAAGACTTAAGCAAAACAAGATACCAATTGTTAAGGTTCGATGGAATGCTCGTAGAGGACCCGAGTTCACCTGGGAGCGTGAAGATCAGATGAAGAAGAAATACCCGCATCTATTTCCAGAAGATTCGTCAACACCTTCAACAGCTTAAAATTTCGGGACGAAATTTATTTAACGGGTAGGTACTGTAGTGACCCGAACTTTTCCATGTTTATATATATTAATTGAGATTGATATTTACATGATTAAATGTTTCCAACATGTTAAGCAATCAAACTTGTTAAGACTTGATTAATTGAAATATGTTTCATATAGACAATTGACCACCCAAGTTGACCGGTGATTCACGAACGTTAAAACTTGTAAAAACTATATGATGACATATATATGGATATATATATAGTTAACATGATACTATGATAAGTAAACATATCATTAAGTATATTAACAATGAACTACATATGTAAAAACAAGACTACTAACTTAATGATTTTTAAACGAGACATATATGTAACGATTATCGTTGTAAAGACATTTAATGTATATATATCATATTAAGAGATATTCATACATGATAATATCATGATAATATAATAATTTAAAATCTCATTTGGTATTATAAACATTGGGTTAACAACATTTAACAAGATCGTTAACCTAAAGGTTTCAAAACAACACTTACATGTAACGACTAACGATGACTTAACGACTCAGTTAAAATGTATATACATGTAGTGTTTTAATATGTATTTATACACTTTTGAAAGACTTCAATACACTTATCAAAATACTTCTACTTAACAAAAATGCTTACAATTACATCCTCGTTCAATTTCATCAACAATTCTACTAGTATGCACCAATATTCGTACTCGTACAATACACAGCTTTTAGATGTATGTACTATTGGTATATACACTCCAATGATCAGCTCTTAGCAGCCCATGTGAGTCACCTAACACATGTGGGAACCATCATTTGGCAACTAGCATGAAATATCTCATAAAATTACAAAAATATGAGTAATCATTCATGACTTATTTACATGAAAACAAAATTACATATCCTTTATATCTAATCCATACACCAACGACCAAAAACACCTACAAACACTTTCATTCTTCAATTTTCTTCATCTAATTGATCTCTCTCAAGTTCTATCTTCAAGTTCTAAGTGTTCTTCATAAATTCCAAAAGTTCTAGTTTCATAAAATCAAGAATACTTTCAAGTTTGCTAGCTCACTTCCAATCTTGTAAGGTGATCATCCTGTAACATCCCGCGTTTTTCCGTTAAATTTATTTTAACACCGTCTTTTTCTTTTAAATATTGTCTTTCGCTATTTAAATTCCCAATTTCCGTTGACTAACGTTTATAATATTCTCGTTATTTAATTATAACATCACTCGTCTACTCGAGCGTTTTTAAAATATTTCGTTTGGTTAATTCCCGCACCCGACTACAAACATGAGGGACTTAAGTTGACAAGTGGGCAAAGTGGTGACTAGGTCAACTAGTCAACCACTTCACCTCCTCCATTCATTTCCACCAACACCTCTTCCTCTTTTTCTCTCTACTTCTCTTTTATGAACATAAACACCAAAATCACAAAATCATCATCTAAATCCGATTGGAGAAGCAAACATCAAAACAAATTGTACTTTTGGAATCCTCGTTTCATCCTCTTCGATTCGATACTAGTCTCATGGCATGGGGTAAGAATTTCTCATGAAACCCTAACTTGTTAAATTCGTTTTTAGACTTGTCAAGTGGTTAATTAGTGTCTATGGCTCGTAGGGATGTCGTGTATGTAATTTGTATGCTCGTTCTTCGTGTTTTGAAAATATGACATGAACACCCAAATGGGTCTAGCTTAATCTTGAGTTTTGGTTGCTCAAATGATGTTATAAGATAAAGTGTATGTGTTAAAAGTGTTAGTTACTTCATTAGCTTCGTTTTGATATGTTGGATGATGAAAAACTAGCTCAATAACATGAAATGTGTTTTTGGTGAATCGATTATCGTTTTGGTAGGAACTTGATGCGGTTGAATGCTAGTTGAGACACTTGTTTGAATGTATGCTAGTTAACTAGTTAAATTGTATGCGTAAATAGCTTCGAAATGGTGTGATGTATGCTAGCGTTTGATTAGTGAATCATAAGTCTCATTTGTGTCGAAATTGATTTTGAAACGATAACGTGGCTAGTGATTTTGACGTAGTAAATGTTTATTGAAACTTGGAATATGCGTCTAGTTGCAATGTATGCGTTATTACCTTCAAAACGGCATATCATTTGTATGTTAAAAGTTCCCGAATCATAAAATACGTTTTACGAACTTGAAACTTTGAAAATAAACCTTTCTTGATCAATTGACGAGTTTTCGGTTATTGTAAATGATGTTTTTGCTTGATGAAAAGTGGTTAGTTGTATTCCTTGTCAAAATACCTTTCCAACGATATAAGATACTTGTTTTGGATGTTTACGGTTTAGGATTTATGGGTATTTGAAGTTGGATTCGTGCATAAGTTGAAAACTGCAGAAAATAGCTGAACAGCAGGTCGCGCGGCGCGCACCCTACCCCGCGCGGCGCGCCAAATGGCCTGGACAGATTCTGACCTCCATGTCCCTTTTAACGTGAAATGTTTGACTAGCTACCGACCTCCGATTCACATGAAACTTGTTCTAATATGCTTATATATGAATAAAAACCTCAGAAAAATAGTTCGGGACCGAACCCGAACGTGTTGACTTTTTCGTTGACTTTGACCAAGTTTGACTTTTAGTCAAACTTAACCAAACTTTTATACAATCATTCTAACATGCTTTTATACTTGTTTCTTGTATGAAACTTGACAACGTGATTCACATGCTATACTTAATCGAGTCGTAACGAGCCATAGGACTAATTGAACACATTTCACCCGACCTTGTGTCGTAACCGGTTAATTGATATAACTTACTTGTTTAGGTCAAGGCTAAGCAACTTTCATGCATACGTTACTTTGTGAAGTACTTTTATACTCGTGCACTCGAGGTGAGATCATAGTCCCACCTTTTCAACAACTTTTTACACTTTTAAATTGTGGGCTGAGAAACATATACTTTGTTACATTTTGTACTACTTGCTTTTATACTTTGAACACAAGTACAAGGAAAACAAACATTCCACAGCGAGTTAGAACAAAAATCCTCAATTCGATTATCATTAGTTACACTTGCAGGGTGTAAGCGAGAACTTATATTGTGTGGCCATACGGGTTTGACAAACCCTCATTTCGGACGGTTCGCTACCGTCTACGGATGAAATATATTTTCGAGAATCAGTGTTTGTTCTAGCACTAAGTGATGGGGTATACAATGGAAGGAAACGTTAAGTCTTGATAATTGGGTGCTCGCGAACCAACTTTTGGAATGCAACTTTTGGATGATCAATTTATGGAAATACTAAATCTTGTGGTTCAAAATATAACATTTACTAATACACCTATGATTTCACCAACGTTTTTCGTTGACAGTTTTCTATATGTTTCTCAGGTTCATACTTGGCTATTTGATACATGCTTCCGCGTACACTCATACTTGCTTGGAGTCGAGCATACATGCATACACTCTGATTTCTTGCTTGGGGTCAAGCATACATACATACATACGCTAGGGATAGCACTTTTGGATTCAAACTTTTGTTTACATACTTACGCTATTTATAGCAACTGTGTTTTTCAACTTATATTATGTCGCAAGTTATTTCATTTATACTTTATGACTTTTGTAAACTTAGACTTGTTGTCGAACGGTTTTGTAAACTAAACTTGCAAGTCTTGTACCTTTCAAATGAATGCGACATAATTTTGGTCAAACGAGTCTCATATAGGGACTACGACCACGTAACGGGACCTAAGTTAACGACGCCGTCAATAACGGTTTTGGTCGGGTCGTTACACATCCAACCTCAAGAAATCTTTGTTTCTTACAGTAGGTTATCATTCTAATACAAGGTAATAATCATATTCAAACTTTGGTTCAATTTCTATAACTATAACAATCTTATTTCAAGTGATGATCTTACTTGAACTTGTTTTCGTGTCATGATTCTACTTCAAGAACTTCGAGCCATCTAAGGATCCATTGAAGCTAGATCCATTTTTCTCTTTTCCAGTAGGTTTATCCAAGGAACTTAAGGTA
The DNA here is from genome assembly GCF_046630445.1 of Rutidosis leptorrhynchoides. NCBI lineage: Eukaryota > Viridiplantae > Streptophyta > Magnoliopsida > Asterales > Asteraceae > Rutidosis > Rutidosis leptorrhynchoides. The sequence continues at coordinate 336,117,984 of NC_092337.1, read as the reverse complement.
GTAATGATGTTCATAACATCATTCAATTCATACATATAAAGCTATCTTATTCGAAGGTTTAAACTTGTAATCACTAGAACATAGTTTAGTTAATTCTAAACTTGTTGGCAAACAAAAGTTAATCCTTCTAACTTGACTTTTAAAATCAACTAAACACATGTTCTATATCTATATGATATGCTAACTTAATGATTTAAAACCTGGAAACACGAAAAACACCGTAAAACCGGATTTACGCCGTCGTAGTAACACCGCGGGCTGTTTTGGGTTAGTTAATTAAAAACTATGATAAACTTTGATTTAAAAGTTGTTATTCTGAGAAAATGTTTTTTATTATGAACATGAAACTATATCCAAAATTTATGGTTAAACTCAAAGTGGAAGTATGTTTTCTAAAATGGTCATCTAGACGTCGTTCTTTCGACTGAAATGACTACCTTTACAAAAACGACTTGTAACTTATTTTTCCAACTATAAACCTATACTTTTTCTGTTTAGATTCATAAAATATAGTTCAATATGAAACCATAGCAATTTGATTCACTCAAAACGGATTTAAAATGAAGAAGTTATGGGTAAAACAAGATTGGATAATTTTTCTCATTTTAGCTACGTGAAAATTGGTAACAAATCTATTCCAACCATAACTTAATCAACTTGTATTGTATATTATGTAATCTTGAGATACCATAGACACGTATACAATGTTTCGACCTATCATGTCGACACATCTATATATATTTCGGAACAACCATAGACACTCTATATGTGAATGTTGGAGTTAGCTATACAGGGTTGAGGTTGATTCCAAAATATATATAGTTTGAGTTGTGATCAATACTGAGATACGTATACACTGGGTCGTGGATTGATTCAAGATAATATTTATCGATTTATTTCTGTACATCTAACTGTGGACAACTAGTTGTAGGTTACTAACGAGGACAGCTGACTTAATAAACTTAAAACATCAAAATATATTAAAAGTGTTGTAAATATATTTTGAACATACTTTGATATATATGTATATATTGTTATAGGTTCGTGAATCAACCAGTGGCCAAGTCTTACTTCCCGACGAAGTAAAAATCTGTGAAAGTGAGTTATAGTCCCACTTTTAAAATCTAATATTTTTGGGATGAGAATACATGCAGGTTTTATAAATGATTTACAAAATAGACACAAGTACGTGAAACTACATTCTATGGTTGAATTATCGAAATCGAATATGCCCCTTTTTATTAAGTCTGGTAATCTAAGAATTAGGGAACAGACACCCTAATTGACGCGAATCCTAAAGATAGATCTATTGGGCCTAACAAACCCCATCCAAAGTACCGGATGCTTTAGTACTTCGAAATTTATATCATATCCGAAGGGTGTCCCGGAATGATGGGGATATTCTTATATATGCATCTTGTTATTGTCGGTTACCAGGTGTTCACCATATGAATGATTTTTATCTCTATGTATGGGATGTGTATTGAAATATGAAATCTTGTGGTCTATTGTTACGATTTGATATATATAGGTTAAACCTATAACTCACCAACATTTTTGTTGACGTTTAAAGCATGTTTATTCTCAGGTGAATATTAAGAGCTTCCGCTGTTGCATACTAAAATAAGGACAAGATTTGGAGTCCATGAATGTATGATATTGTGTAAAAACTGCATTCAAGAAACTGATTTCGATGTAACATATTTGTATTGTAAACCATTATGTAATGGTCGTGTGTAAACAGGATATTTTAGATTATCATTATTTGATAATCTACGTAAAGCTTTTTAAACCTTTATTTATGAAATAAAGGTTATGGTTTGTTTTAAAAATGAATGCAGTCTTTGAAAAACGTCTCATATAGAGGTCAAAACCTCGCAACGAAATCAATTAATATGGAACGTTTTTAATCAATAAGAACGGGACATTTCAAACACCTCGGCACATCACCCCGAGTGGCATCTTAACACCTCGATGCAACACTCATTATTTTACGGAGTGGTGTCTTAACAACTCGACACTACAATCCTAGGTGGCATCTTAACACCTCGATGCTACACCCGAGTGGCATCTTAACACCTCGATGCTACACCCTTCACGTGAAACGTGGTGTCTTAACACCTCGACACTACACCTTTCACGCTACTACAAATAGATACATTATATACATACGCATATAATTATTCCACTCACCTTAACAATTAGATGACGATTTCAACCTCCACAAGCTTCAAAGCAAAGTACCTAATATAATAAGTACTTGATCAACACACAAGCTAAGTGGACTCAATACTAACACTTACACATGAGCATTTAATGACTTAATGTATTAAATCGCCCATTTATACCAAAACCGCCCAATTAAAGTCAAGACCACCACTAATCACTTAAAAGCTAGTGATTAAGGTCCAACAACACCAACTAACACATAATTACGGTAATTCATACCCATCTTTCCAAACTAGGTCAATTTATTACCCAAATAACCATTTTAAGACAACACACCCATTTCGGGTCATCCACTAACTAACCAACACCCATTTACTAAATAACTAGGTGTGTTAGCAATTAACTCACCAATTAGGGTTCATAAACATCATTTAATACTTTGAAACCCTAGACTAGTCACCAATTAGTATTCAAGACTCAATTTTACCCAAGAACACCCAAAATCACCAATAATGGGTTTTGTGTTCATCATTTACTCAAACCCTAACCCTTACACTAAATCAAAGTAAGGAAAATAAAATTAGAACATACCACAACGAAGCTAGAGATAAGATGAACGACTTTAATGCTTGAACTTTAACCCAAAACAAGCTCCTTCCTCTTGGATTTAAGCCTTCTCTCTCAAAAATCACAATCTCTCTCTAGAATTAAAGTTAAAGTGATAAGGTTGTTGATAATGGAGTAATGGTGCTCCCCAAACTGACCTATCTGTCTTTAACCCGTCCATAAGTGAATTTACCAAAATGCCCATCAAAATATCTGATTTAAAAAGCTGGAACCCGGCTACAGTAAGGGGTGCGCGGCGCGCTCCCTTTAGTGTGCGCGGCGCGCACTAGGCTCAGCTCACTCAGTGACTTCTGTTTAACTGCACAACATCACCCACACTCTATGTAACATAATTACACTGCTGTACAAACTGATTAGGGTCTTACAACTCTCCCCCACTTATTCGGATTGCGTCCTCGCAATCCAAGCCGCATGACAAGAGGGAAGATATACCAACACAAACTCTTCGGGCTCCCAAGTAAACTCGGAACCTATACTTCGACGCCATTGGACTTTAAAAGTCCTCACCTCTTTATTTCTCAATTTCTTAACCTTTTCATCGAGTATAGCAACCGGCTCCTCAACATACTCCAACTTGTTATTTAGCTCAATTTCGTCTAACGGCACCCATGATGAATCATCCGTAAGACACTTACGGAGATGGGAAACATGAAATGTATTATGAATCCCCGCAAGCTCTTCGGGTAATTCCAAACGATACGCAACTTCACCAACACGAGCTAAAACTTTAAAGGGACCAATAAACCGAGGAGCTAACTTTCCCCGTTTTCGAAATCGAATAATACCCTTCCATGGCGAAACCTTAAGCATCACCATATCGCCTTCTTGAAATTAGATCGTTCGTCTACGTTTGTCGGCATACGACTTTTGTCTATCTTGAGCCTTTCTCAAATGTTCTCGAATAATATCAATCTTGTTATTCGTCTCTAAAACCAAATCGGTACTCCCGATTTCTCTTTGACCCACTTCTCCCCAACAAATGGGAGTTCGACACCTCCGCCCATAAAGCATCTCATAAGGTGGCATCCCGATACTAGTATGATAACTATTATTGTACGAGAATTCCACCAAAGGCAAATGCTCATCTCAACTACCACCAAAATCAATAATGCACGCCCGTAACATATCTTCCAAAGTTTGATTCGTACGTTCGGTTTGACCGTCCGTTTGAGGATGATACGCCGTGCTCAATTTCAATCGCGTACCCATATCTTCGTGAAACTTTTCCCAAAACCGAGATGTAAAACGAGTATCTCTATCCGAAACAATAGATATAGGAACCCCGTGTCGAGAGACCACTTCCTTGATAAACAACTTAGCCAAGGTCTCCGACGATATCGCTTCTTTAATGGGAAGAAACAAAGCACTTTTCGTCAACCGGTCAACTATCACCCAAATCGTATCAAATTGGGTTCTCGCCGTCTTAGGTAACTTTGTTATGAAATCCATGGTAATGTGCTCCCATTTCCATTTCGGAATTTCTAACGGTTGCAATTTACCATACAACTTTTGGTGTTCGGCTTTTACTTGCAAACACGTGACGCATTGCTCAACATACTTCACAACATCACGCTTCATGCTCGGCCACCAATAATCTTTCTTCAAGTCAAGATACATTTTCGTCGCCCCGGATGAATGGAATATTTTGACTTATGTGCTTCATCAAGTAGCACTCGTCGGTAATCACCCATCTTAGGCACCCACACCCCTCCTTGGAAAGACAACAAACCACGCGGACCCATAGTAATAAACTCCGATTGGCCCACGATTCGCTCCGTATGATTGTTGTGAACATAAGCCTCTATTTGAATCTCACCAAGCTTTTCAAGAAAATCGTTGGTAATAATCAAACGTAACGATCCAACTCGTATCGCCGGATGTTGACTCTTTCGACTCAACCCATCCGCGACCACATTCGCCTTACCCGGATGATAAAGTATTTCACAATCGTAGTCTTTCACCACATCCATCCACCTACGTTGGCGATAATTCAAATCTCGTTGATTAAAGAGATGTTTCAAACTCTTATGATCCGAATAAACCGTACACTTGACACCATACAAGTAATGGCGCCAAATTTTCAACGCATGCACAACCGCCGCCAACTCAAGATCATGAATCGGATACCTCGTTTCATGTTCCTTTAATTGTCGAGAGGCATAAGCGATGACTTTACCTCTTTGCATTAGAACACACCCGAGACCATTTAAGGAAGCATCACAATAAACCACCATGTCTTCAACACATTCCGGTAACGCTAACACTGGAGCTTGACACAACTTCTCTTTTAACAATTGAAAAGCAATTTCTTACTCGTTCTCCCAAACAAACCTCGCATTCTTCCTTGTCAATTTCGTCAACGAAGAAGCGATCTTAGAAAAATCGTGGATAAACCGACGATAATAACCGGCCAATCCGAGAAAACTTCGGATTTCCGTAGGCGTAGTCGGTCGTCCCCAACTCTTCACCGTCTCGATCTTCCCCGGATCTACTTGAATACCGTTTTCGTTCACAATATGACCAAGGAATTGAACTTCCCTTAGCCAAAATTCACATTTGGAGAACTTTGCATACAACTTCTCCTTTCGTAGCGTCTTCAATACTTCACGCAAATGATGTTCATGTTCGTTCATACTTTTCGAGTAGACTAGTATGTCGTCAATGAACACTATTACCGACTTGTCCAACATAGGTTGGCACACTCGGTTCATAAGATCCATGAATGCCGCCGGTGCATTCGTAAGACCAAAGGGCATAACTACAAACTCATAATGCCCGTAACGCGTTCGAAAAGCCGTTTTCTCTATGTCTTCCTCACGGACCCGCATTTGGTGATAGCCGGACCGTAGGTCGATCTTAGAGAAATACGTTGCACCTTGAAGTTGATCAAATAAATCGTCAATCCTAGGTAATGGATAACGATTCTTGATCGTCACTTTATTCAACTCACGGTAATCAATGCACATACGCATACTACCATCTTTCTTCTTCACAAATAACACCGAAGCGCCCCATGGCGAAGCACTCGGCCGAATAAAACCCTTCTCGAGCAACTCTTGGGTTTGATTTAACAACTCTTGCATTTCCGTTGGTGCTAAACGATAAGGAGTTTTAGCAATGGGAGTAGCTCCAGGAACCAACTCAATACGAAACTCAACTTGTCTTTCCGCCGGAACACCCGGTAATTCGTCCGGAAAAACGTCTTCGAATTCACTAACAACCGGAATTTCATGAATAGGTGGTGGCTCATTACGAGTATCAACAACATGAGCAAGGAAAGCCATGCCACCACTAACAACAAAACGACGTGCCCGTGCAAAAGTGCATATCGGCACCGGTCTCCTTCGCTTATCACCATGAATAATTAACTCTCCCCCACTTAGGGTCTTCACACGAATAAACTTATCATGGCATGCAATATCGGCTCTATAACGATCGAGCCAATCCATACCAACGACAATATCAAAGTCGCCCAAGGTCATTGGAATAAGATCAATTTTAAAGGTTTCGGCACCAAAAACAACATCACAATTTTCACACACATCAACCACTAGCACCGTCTTGCCGTCCGCTATTTCGACTTCTATCGGATGACTTAACTTAGCTAACGGTCTATTAAGTTTAGGCACAAATTTAGGAGACACAAACGACAAATTTGCACCGCTATCGAAAAGAGTCCTCGCCGGATTAGAATTAACCATGAAAGTACCTGAGACAACTTCGTTCGATTGTTTGGCTTCATCATTATGTAACATCCCGCCTTTTTCCGTTTTCTTTTCCGTTATACTAATATAAAGTCCGTTATATGTTTATAACATCTCCCGTTGATACGCGTTTTAAATTATCTCGTTTAGGTAATTCCCGCACCCGAACGAAAGTTGAGGGACTAAACTTGACAAGGGATCAAACCCTTGACTAGGTCAAAGGGTCAAACCCCTTTCACCCATTCATTTCCACCTCCATCTCTCTCTCTTTCTCTCTAGCAAGAACACACACTCAAAACCAAATTCATTCAATCATCATCTAAATTCGATCTAGGAGGCTTACAACAAAATAAACTACATATTTGTGATCCTCTCTTCATCCTCTTCATTTTGGTACCAACTTCATCTCATTTGGGTAACTTTCCAAAATCACTAGATTTTGTGTTCTTGATGTTTTTAACTTATAAAAGTGTTAATTAGTGTCTATGGCTCAAGTCTAACATGAATATATGATTTATATGCTCGATCTCGTTGTTTTAGTGTAACTAGCATGAACTTGAATTTTGGTGTGTTGTTCTTGAATTTTGGATGATCATATGTTGTTAGATGTTAAAAGTTGATGTTTTAAATTGTGTTACTAGCATCACTAGCTTCAATTTGATGTGTAGGTTGCCTTAGAAAACTTCATGAACTTGATTATTGATTTTGGTGAATTTGGGTTAGGGTTTGATGAACTTGAAATGGACTTTTGATGCATTGAATGCCATGGATTATTATTGGTAAGTGTTTAGTTGGATTGTATGCTTGATTACCTTCGAAACGGCATATCATTCATGTAAATTGGTTGCCCGAATCATTGAATTGCATTATGAACTTGTATGCGGTTAAGGTTAAGCATTAGATGCGGTTTTGGTAGTTGTAAGTGGAATTTTGATTAATGAAAAGTGCTTAGTTATGTTCCTTGTCAAATTACCTTTCCGATGATATAAGATACATATCTTGATTGTTTGCGGGTCATGAAATGTGTTGGTTTGTGTTTTGGTTCGTGCACTTTGGAAGTACAGCAAACAGGGCCTGGAAAACGATCTGGACGCCGTCTAGCTTCTCGGGACGCCGTCCCAAACTTAAAACCGGGACGCCGTCTAGCTTCTCGGGACGCCGTCCCAACCTTAAAAACGGGACGCCGTCTAGCCAATTGGGACGCCGTCCCATTGTACTAAAACGGGCTGTTTACTTTGGTCATTTGACATAAAAATGTTTGCTATGCTACGGACCTCCGATTAACATGAAACTTGGCCAACATGCTCATATATGATTATATAACTTAGAAAAATTGTCGGATACCCAACCCGACCCCGTTGACTTTTCTGTTGACTTTGACCCGACCAAGTTGACTTTTAATCAAACTTAACCAAATAATTGTGCAATCGTTCTAACATGTTTTTATACTTGTACCTTGCATGAAACATGACAATTTGATTCACATGCTATTATGATCGAGTCTTAACGAGCCATAGGACTAATTGAACATCTTTGACCTATTGTGTTTACCGTTATTGATACAAACCTATTGTTTAGGTCAAGACTAGCATTGTTCTTTGCACACGTTTACTTGTCGAAGTACTTTACTACTCGTGCACTCAAGGTGAGATCATAGTCCCACTTTTACTCTTTTTGAACTTACATTTGGGATGAGAAAACATAAACATTTCTTTACTAAGTGAACACAAGTACAGGAAAACAAACATTCTACATACGAGTTTAGAACAAAATCCTCAATTCGATTATCATTAGTTACACTTGCCGGGTGTAAGCGAGAACTTATGTTGTATGGATCCATATGGGTTTGACAAACCCTCATTCAAACGGTTCGCTACCGTTTACGAATGAAATATATTTTCGAGAAACAGTGTATGTTCTAGCACTAAGTGATGGGGTTCAATGGAAGGAAATGTTAAGCATTGATAATTGGGTGCTCGTGAAACAAACTTTTGGAATGTATTACTATTATTTCATTGATGCAAATCTTGTGGTTCACTTGTACTTACTTACTTAAACCTATGATTTCACCAACGTTTTCGTTGACAGATTTCTATGTTTTTCTCAGGTCCTTGAACGATACATGATACATGCTTCCGCTCATTATTTGATACTTGCATTGGATGTCGAGTATATGTGCATTTCATGGAGCGTCTTTTGACTTTACTTTAAACCGTGTCGCCTAGATTTCATTCGTATTATAACGTTGTAACTTAACTATTGGTTGAACAATTCTTGTAAACTTTGGGAAAAATCTTTATTTTGAAATGAAGGCGACATATTTTGGTCAAACTTTGTCTTAAAGACTTATGACCACGTAACGGGACCTAAGTAGACGGCGCCGTCAAACATGATTTGGTCGGGTTGCTACAGATGGTATCAGAGCGTTGGTTGTAGGGATTTAGAGTTCATTGGTGTCGACCCCGAGTCATAGGGTACATTGGTGAGTCTAGACTACAACCGGCATATAGACTTGAAGTAGGAATTACTTGACTACTTGTGCATTTATACTCGAACGCTTCTACTCATATCTACTCTTAGTTCATCTTAATCTCACGTTGTTTAATTTGATTGACACGCCACCTTGACTATATGAAATGATGTCGAATGCACATATGAATCAGGGTAATATAATTTCCGGGATTATATTACGGTGACTCATATGAACGTTCCGACATTTTGACATAAAGAATTTAAGGCGAGTCGAGGAAAAACTTCTCTTTATCTTTATTCTATATCACGGTTAGTATTATTGAGAATACTAATCAATGATATTCTTGTGTCTTGAAGGAACAATGGCTCCTCGTCGTGTACGCCGCAATGAAACTCCCGAACAAGCTCTCGAACGGATGATAGCTACCGCCGTAGATGCGGCCATGGCCGGTCACTCATCCAACAACAATAATAATAACAACCACAACAACCACAACAACAACAACAACAACAACAATGGAGCCGGAAACTCAAACGAGGGATGCTCCTATAAAGCTTTCATGGGGTGCAAACCTCACACTTTTGATGGAACCGGGGGACCGGTCGTGCTCACCCGATGGTTTGAGCAAACGGAAGCCGTCTTTAGCATAAGCGGTTGTCGGGACCAAGACAAGGTCAAATACTCCACTCACACTTTCTCCGGAATTGCTCTAACATGGTGGAACACCTATGTTCAATCGGTGGGTACCGATGAAGCTCATGCCCTCTCTTGGGCCGATCTAAAGGAAAAGATGATTGTTGAATATTTTCCGCGCGAAGAAACCCGAAAGCTTGAGGAAGAACTAAGAGCTTTGAAAGCGGTCAGAAACGATCTTAAAGCTTATAATCAACGCTTCGCCGAACTATCCTTGATGTGTCCTAATCTTGTTAACCCCGAATCTCAAAGGATTGAGCTCTACATGCTCGGTCTTCCAAAAAGCATCAAACAAGGGGTGATGTCATCCAAACCCACTACTCATCAAGCCGCTATGAACATGGCTCGCCAACTAATTGAAACGGTTGACGAAATCGTAGTTCCGGCACCTAAGGCCGAGGATAAATCGGGCGGCAACAAAAGAAAATGGGAAGCTCCCCAATCAAGCAACAACAACTTTGCCAAGAAATCTTTCACTTCCGACGGCAAGAAGGGTTATGCCGGGAATCTACCTCTTTGCAACAAATGCAACAAACATCACTTTGGTGAATGTGGCAAGTTAATTTGCCACCGGTGCCAAGGAGTTGGTCATAAGGCCAACGATTGTAAAAGTGCCACTCCCGTCGCTCGAAAGTGGCCCAATGCACCAAAGACGGGCACTTGTTACGAATGTGGCCAAACGGGTCATTATAGAAATGCATGCCCAAAGAAGAAAGATAACCCCAATACGCGCGGCCGAGCTTTCAACATCAACACCGAGGAAGCCCGGGATGACACTGAACTAGTCACGGGTACGTTTCTTCTCAACAATTCTTATGTCTCTTGCTTATTCGATTCGGGTGCCGATAAATGCTTTGTATCCAAGACTTTGACTCATTCTTTTAGCACTCCACCTCTTCCATTAGATACCACTTATACCATTGAAGTGGCTAACGGGAAACTATTAAGTGCCGACACATATTACCGGGGGTGTACGATAAACATTTTGGGTAAGGAATTTGAAATTGATTTGATACCCATGGAACTAGGAAGCTTTGATGTAATAATCGGTATGAATTGGTTAGTCAAAACGAAATCTCATATTCTTTGTGATCTTAACGCAATCCGAATTCCCATCGAGAATGGTGAACCTTTGATTGTTTATGGCGATAAGAGTTGCACCAGACTCAACCTCGTTTCGTGCCTTAAAGTTAGAAAACTGCTCCGTAAGGGTTGTTTTGCGATCCTTGCCCACGTTAAGAAAGTCGAGTCCGATGATAAGCATATCGATGATGTGCCAATTGTTAGTGACTTTTCCGATGTATTTCCCGACGAATTGCCGGGTCTTCCACCTCATCGACCGGTTGAATTCCAAATCGATCTTATTCCGGGAGCCGCACCCGTAGCACGTGCACCATATAGACTCGCCCCATCCGAAATGCAAGAATTGCAAAGTCAAATCCAAGAACTACTTGATCGTGGTTTTATCCAACCTAGCCATTCACCTTGGGGCGCTCCGATTTTGTTTGTTAAAAAGAAAGACGGATCCCTACGAATGTGCATTGATTATCGTAAACTAAATAAATTGACGGTTAAGAACCGATATCCTCTTCCTCGCATCGATGACCTCTTTGATCAACTACAAGGGTCTTGTGTATATTCGAAAATCGATCTCCGCTCGGGTTATCATCAATTGAGGGTTAAGGGGGAAGATGTCTCCAAAACCGCTTTCCGAACTCGTTATGGTAGTTATGAATTCCTCGTCATGCCATTTGGTCTCACTAACGCACCGGCGGTGTTCATGGATCTTATGAACCGCGTGTGCAAACCGTATCTCGATAAATTCGTTATTGTATTCATCGATGATATATTGATCTATTCTAAAAATGAAGAAGAGCACGAACAACATCTCCGACTTGTGCTTGAACTCTTGAGACAAGAACGACTTTATGCCAAATTCTCCAAGTGTGAATTTTGGTTGAAGGAAGTTCAATTTCTTGGTCATGTTGTAAGTGATCAAGGCATTAAAGTCGATTCCACGAAGATCGAAGCCATTAGTAAATGGGAGACTCCTACTACTCCTACTCACATTCGTCAATTTTTGGGTCTCGCCGGGTACTATCGTAGATTCATCGAAAATTTCTCTTTGGTTGCACGTCCTCTAACCGCATTGACTCACAAGGGAAAGAAATTCATTTGGGCGACCGAACATGAATCCGCATTCCAAATCTTGAAAACGAAGCTAACCACCGCTCCTATCTTGTCACTTCCCGAAGGCAATGATGACTTTGTTGTATATTGCGATGCCTCAAAACATGGTTTTGGGTGTGTATTGATGCAACGAACGAAAGTCATTGCTTATGCTTCTCGACAACTCAAAATTCATGAACGAAACTATACGACACATGATCTCGAACTCGGAGCCGTTGTCTTTGCACTTAAAATGTGGAGACACTATCTTTATGGAACCAAGAGTACTATCTTCACCGATCACAAAAGCCTTCAACACATTTTCGATCAAAAGCAACTAAACATGAGACAACGAAGGTGGATTGAAACCTTAAACGATTACGATTGCGAGCTTCGTTACCATCCCGGGAAGGCAAATGTAGTAGCCGATGCCTTAAGTCGAAAAGAAAGAGCGGTGCCTCTCCGTGTCCGAGCTTTAAACATCACCATTCACACCAACCTTAATAGCCAAATTCGGGTAGCCCAAGATGAGGCTCTCAAGGATGAAAACATCTCTCTCGAACACTTGAACGTCCTCACCTCTCGATTCGAAGTTAAAGAAACCGGACTCCGATATTTCGCCGGAAGAATTTGGGTGAATAGTTATGGGGATCTACGAAGCCTTATTTTAGATGAAGCCCATAAGTCACGATACTCGATTCACCCCGGTGCCAATAAGATGTACCACGACCTTAAACAACTATATTGGTGGCCGAACATCAAAAGGGACGTAGCTACTTATGTTTCCAAGTGTTTGACATGTTCCAAAGTCAAAGCCGAACACCAAAGACCGTCCGGACTACTTCAACAACCCGAGATCCCGCAATGGAAGTGGGAAAGGATAACGATGGATTTTATCACCAAGCTACCAAAAACGACGGGCGGTTATGATACCATTTGGGTTATTGTTGACCGTCTCACCAAATCCGCACACTTCCTTGCCATGAAAGAAACAGACAAAATGGAGAAACTTGCACAACTTTACATTAAGGAGATCGTAGCCCGACACGGTATACCTTTATCGATTATCTCCGACCGAGATGGCCGTTTCGTTTCTAGATTTTGGCGTACATTGCAAGGAGCGTTGGGAATGCGTTTAGACATGAGCACCGCATATCATCCTCAAACCGATGGACAAAGCGAACGTATAATTCAAACCTTAGAGGACATGTTACGAGCTTGCGTGGTTGATTTCGGAAAAGCTTGGGACAAGCACTTACCTCTCGCCGAGTTCTCTTACAACAATAGTTATCACGCGAGTATTAAAGCCGCACCTTTTGAAGCGCTATATGGCCGCAAATGTCGTTCACCTCTTTGTTGGGCCGAGGTAGGCGACGTGCAAATCACCGGACCCGAACTCATTCACGAAACCACCGAGAAAATCGTTCAAATCCGAGATAGGCTTAGGACGGCCCGAAGTCGTCAAAAGAGCTATACCGACAAATGACGCAACGATCTTGAATTTCAAGTCGGTGACCGAGTAATGTTAAAAGTCGCACCTTGGAAGGGTGTAATCCATTTTGGGAAACGCGGGAAGCTAAATCCGCGGTATATTGGTCCTTTCGAAATCTTGGAGCGTATTGGAACCGTTGCTTATCGTTTAGATCTTCCGCCTCAATTGAACTCTGTTCATCCTACCTTCCATGTATCTAACTTGAAAAAGTGTCTTGCCGAACCCGATATCGTCATCCCTCTCGAAGAACTTACTATTGATGACAAACTTCATTTTGTGGAGGAACCGGTTGAAATTGTGGACACCTCCGTCAAGACATTGAAACAAAGCCGAATCCCGATTGTCAAGGTTCGTTGGAATGCCAAAAGAGGACCCGAGTTTACTTGGGAAAGACAAGACCAAATGCAAAGGAAGTATCCTCATCTATTTGTGAATTCAGAAACGCAAGATCTCGAGGAAGAAACAACGACTACTACGCCTACTTAAATTTCGGGACGAAATTTCTTTTAAGGAGTAGGTAATGTAACATCCCGCCTTTTTCCGTTTTCTTTTCCGTTATACTAATATAAAGTCCGTTATATGTTTATAACATCTCCCGTTGATACGCGTTTTAAATTATCTCGTTTAGGTAATTCCCGCACCCGAACGAAAGTTGAGGGACTAAACTTGACAAGGGATCAAACCCTTGACTAGGTCAAAGGGTCAAACCCCTTTCACCCATTCATTTCCACCTCCATCTCTCTCTCTTTCTCTCTAGCAAGAACACACACTCAAAACCAAATTCATTCAATCATCATCTAAATTCGATCTAGGAGGCTTACAACAAAATAAACTACATATTTGTGATCCTCTCTTCATCCTCTTCATTTTGGTACCAACTTCATCTCATTTGGGTAACTTTCCAAAATCACTAGATTTTGTGTTCTTGATGTTTTTAACTTATAAAAGTGTTAATTAGTGTCTATGGCTCAAGTCTAACATGAATATATGATTTATATGCTCGATCTCGTTGTTTTAGTGTAACTAGCATGAACTTGAATTTTGGTGTGTTGTTCTTGAATTTTGGATGATCATATGTTGTTAGATGTTAAAAGTTGATGTTTTAAATTGTGTTACTAGCATCACTAGCTTCAATTTGATGTGTAGGTTGCCTTAGAAAACTTCATGAACTTGATTATTGATTTTGGTGAATTTGGGTTAGGGTTTGATGAACTTGAAATGGACTTTTGATGCATTGAATGCCATGGATTATTATTGGTAAGTGTTTAGTTGGATTGTATGCTTGATTACCTTCGAAACGGCATATCATTCATGTAAATTGGTTGCCCGAATCATTGAATTGCATTATGAACTTGTATGCGGTTAAGGTTAAGCATTAGATGCGGTTTTGGTAGTTGTAAGTGGAATTTTGATTAATAAAAAGTGCTTAGTTATGTTCCTTGTCAAATTACCTTTCCGATGATATAAGATACATATCTTGATTGTTTGCGGGTCATGAAATGTGTTGGTTTGTGTTTTGGTTCGTGCACTTAGGAAGTACAGCAAACAGGGCCTGGAAAACGATCTGGACGCCGTCTAGCTTCTCGGGACGCCGTCCCAAACTTAAAACCGGGACGCCGTCTAGCTTCTCGGGACGCCGTCCCAACCTTAAAAACGGGACGCCGTCTAGCCAATTGGGACGCCGTCCCATTGTACTAAAACGGGCTGTTTACTTTGGTCATTTGACATAAAAATGTTTGCTATGCTACGGACCTCCGATTAACATGAAACTTGGCCAACATGCTCATATATGATTATATAACTTAGAAAAATTGTCGGATACCCAACCCGACCCCGTTGACTTTTCTGTTGACTTTGACCCGACCAAGTTGACTTTTAATCAAACTTAACCAAATAATTGTGCAATCGTTCTAACATGTTTTTATACTTGTACCTTGCATGAAACATGACAATTTGATTCACATGCTATTATGATCGAGTCTTAACGAGCCATAGGACTAATTGAACATCTTTGACCTATTGTGTTTACCGTTATTGATACAAACCTATTGTTTAGGTCAAGACTAGCATTGTTCTTTGCACACGTTTACTTGTCGAAGTACTTTACTACTCGTGCACTCAAGGTGAGATCATAGTCCCACTTTTACTCTTTTTGAACTTACATTTGGGATGAGAAAACATAAACATTTCTTTACTAAGTGAACACAAGTACAGGAAAACAAACATTCTACATACGAGTTTAGAACAAAATCCTCAATTCGATTATCATTAGTTACACTTGCCGGGTGTAAGCGAGAACTTATGTTGTATGGATCCATATGGGTTTGACAAACCCTCATTCAAACGGTTCGCTACCGTTTACGAATGAAATATATTTTCGAGAAACAGTGTATGTTCTAGCACTAAGTGATGGGGTTCAATGGAAGGAAATGTTAAGCATTGATAATTGGGTGCTCGTGAAACAAACTTTTGGAATGTATTACTATTATTTCATTGATGCAAATCTTGTGGTTCACTTGTACTTACTTACTTAAACCTATGATTTCACCAACGTTTTCGTTGACAGATTTCTATGTTTTTCTCAGGTCCTTGAACGATACATGATACATGCTTCCGCTCATTATTTGATACTTGCATTGGATGTCGAGTATATGTGCATTTCATGGAGCGTCTTTTGACTTTACTTTAAACCGTGTCGCCTAGATTTCATTCGTATTATAACGTTGTAACTTAACTATTGGTTGAACAATTCTTGTAAACTTTGGGAACAATCTTTATTTTGAAATGAAGGCGACATATTTTGGTCAAACTTTGTCTTAAAGACTTATGACCACGTAACGGGACCTAAGTAGACGGCGCCGTCAAACATGATTTGGTCGGGTCGCTACACATTAGTAATCAAGTAGTTGCGACCCCTAGCCGTACCTGCCGCCTTCTCTAACCGCTTCACATTGTCGCTTCGCAAGTCGGGACACTCCGGCTTCTTATGCCCTTCTTTGCCGCAATTATAACAAGTGACTTTGTTTCCGAAAGATGGTTTCGGACACTCACGAGCCATATGACCCAGTTGCCCACAATTGTAGCACGTATAAGAAAACCCACCGGTAGTGCCCTTCTTTGCACTATTGACACTTTCGGCCCCCCTCTTGCTCTTGCTCTTCTTGCTTGAGGCGTTAGAGTAACTAAAACCTTCAAACTTTCTTTTGGTAAACATGAAATCACTCTTTCTTGGAACCTCCGGCTCAAAACCCCGAGCCAACTCGAACAATTCATCAAAAGACTTAGCCATACCCCGACCAATCTTCCCCTTGTACTCATCATTCAAAGTACGGTAGAAATCCTTCATGAGCTTATGATCATCACCAACATATTCCGGGCAAAAACGAGTCTTTGCCAAGAATGTGGACTTGAGGGTAACCAAATCCATGGAACCTTGTTGCAAATGGTGCAACTCGTCCCGGATTCTATCGAGATCGGAAGAAGTTCGGTATTCTTTGAAGAATTCCTTCTTAAACTCCTCCCATGTCAAGTTCATACATTGTTCTTCGCCATATAAGTTGATCTTATCGTCCCACCACAACTTAGCTTCCTCCCGCAACATGCTTGAACCAAACCTTATTTTCTTCTCAGGAGGGCATTCCACGGTACGGAAAGCTCCCTCGATATCGGAGATCCAACATGTACTCTTCAAAGGATCTCGCACCCCATTAAACATCGGGGGTTGAGCATCCTTGAAGTTCTTGTAGTGGAAGTCCCGCCTTCCTTCGCCTCCTTCACCGCGAGGATAGATATTCCTAGCGTCAAGGGCCTCTTCGATAGTGGCCTTCATTCGTTCATTAATTAGATCGGTTATTTGCTCATCAACCGAATCTTGAAAGACCTTTCGGACGTCCGTAAGAAAATCCGCTTTTAACTTTTTAAAGACGGCCTCAACCTTGGCCGAAAACTCGGCGTCCTCGCTTGTACTTTCGTTATCATGATCGGGACCGTTTCTCGTCTTCATTCTATAAAACGAAATAGGTTAAACCACAAAAATGAAAGGACAATTACATGTGTATATACATATATGCCACACTACTCCATCTCGCTCAACAATCGTCGTACATTGCTTGTTTAACATGATTTGCGCCCGTAACAATGGTAGCTAGTCATTACTACGCGAGCACGTCACATTAACTCGCTAGTACAACGCCTATCTCGCTTGATGATTGCTAAACACAACACAAACAAATAGCGCATGATTAGTTCACATAAACCTATGCACTAACCATCCCGATCCGACCCAAAGTCCTACAAGTCCCGCATACACGCGCACACAAAAGTCTAAGTCTAGGCGCCTATCTCAAGTCACCTAAATCCCTTAGACCATGCTCTGATACCACTTGTAACAACCCAACCCGTTAACCAACCAAAAACGCGGAATAAAATAAAAAAAAATTAAAATTGATCTGGAGGGTGCGCGGCGCGCACCACTGCCTGTGCGCGGCGCGCACAAGGCCTGAGACAGTTCTGATCAAAATGTCCATTTTTCGCGAAAAGATCTTCGACTTCCCGACACTTTTAGACCGAACGCTTTTCACAACAAACTTATATATGTAAAACTAACACGAATCAAGCATAAAAATGATGTTTTACAAGCGGGGCCCACACGACCCAAAATACAAGTTTAATACAAGTTTAGAGTTTCGACCACCAAAAAGTTTAAGTTCCAAACTACACAATGAGCATGGCGTTTGGGATTAAACTACCCAACTACCGGTCAAACTCCAAGAGCTACTAAAGCCAAAAGCGTCCCCTAGTATCAAGCGGGATCTCTAGTCCAATACGATGCCCTTACCCTTGTCCAAAACCGAACCTATAAAATGGTAAATAACGAGAGGGTAAGCAAAGCTTAGTGAATGCAATAATTATACGAATACATATATAATCATACCTACTTGCATACACTTACACAAACCGCAAACATGCTAGCAACACAATTAGCTTATCGTCACATTAACAAGCTATAATCTCCAATACTACAAGCTAGCAACAACCTCATAATAATATAACTCGAAATGATATAATATGCTTACAACACAAGTAACCATGGTCGACCAATAGTACAAGGGAACGGCGCTCGCGAAAACGCCATCGGTGTTCATAACATCCATTAGGGCACTTAACACCTCGCACCACTAACCCCTAGGGTGGCACCTTAACACCTCGGCACATCACCCCGAGTGGCATATTAACACCTCGATGCAACACTCATTATTTTACGGAGTGGTGTCTTAACACCTCGACACTACACTCCTAGGTGGCATCTTAACACCTCGATGCTACACCCGAGTGGCATCTTAACACCTCGATGCTACACCCTTCACATGAAACGTGGTATCTTAACACCTCGACACTACACCTTTCACGCTACTACAAATAGATACATTATATACATACGCATATAATTATTCCACTCACCTTAACAATTAGATGACGATTTCAACCTCCACAAGCTTCAAAGCAAAGTACCTAATATAATAAGTACTTGATCAACACACAAGCTAAGTGGACTCAATACTAACACTTACACATGAGCATTTAATGACTTAATGTATTAAATCGCCCATTTATACCAAAACCGCCCAATTAAAGTCAAGACCACCACTAATCACTTAAAAGCAAGTGATTAAGGTCCAACAACACCAACTAACACATAATTAGGGTAATTCATACCCATCTTTCCAAACTAGGTCAATTTATTACCCAAATAACCATTTTAAGACAACACACCCATTTCGGGTCATCCACTAACTAACCAACACCCATTTACTAAATAACTAGGTGTGTTAGCAATTAACTCACCAATTAGGGTTCATAAACATCATTTAATGCTTTGAAACCCTAGACTAGTCACCAATTAGTATTCAAGACTCAATTTTACCCAAGAACACCCAAAATCACCAATAATGGGTTTTGTGTTCATCATTTACTCAAACCCTAACCCTTACACTAAATCAAAGTAAGGAAAATAAAATTAGAACATACCACAACGAAGCTAGAGATAAGATGAACGACTTTAATGCTTGAACTTTAACCCAAAACAAGCTCCTTCCTCTTGGATTTAAGCCTTCTCTCTCAAAAATCACAATCTCTCTCTAGAATTAAAGTTAAAGTGATAAGGTTGTTGATAATGGAGTAATGGTGCTCCCCAAACTGACCTATCTGTCTTTAACCCGTCCATAAGTGAATTTACCAAAATGCCCATCAAAATATCTGATTTAAAAAGCTGGAACCCGGCTACAGTAAGGGGTGCGCGGCGCGCTCCCTTTAGTGTGCGCGGCGTGCACTAGGCTCAGCTCACTCAGTGACTTCTGTTTAACTGCACAACATCACCCACACTCTATGTAACATAATTACACTGCTGTACAAGCTAATAAGGGCCTTACAAATACACTATGTATGGATCACACTTCTTCTCGCCCTCCGTTAGGGATGAAGCTTACCATTAAGATCTTTGTTAAAAACTCTTGAGCCACTTTGGATGGCAGTTTTATAAAATTGTTAGAAAATCCTTGCACCCATAAAGTGTTCCTCTTAAGTTTATACATGGCAAAAACGTGGGCCGATAAATCAGTTTTTCCGAAGTACACTCAGTGGTCACCCTATTGTAGGAAAGGCACTAGGTGGGTTTCTGTTCTCAATACTTCACGGAAAATCACAACACCCTCGTAAACATCATCTCTATGAATCTGTATGTAGAGGTACAAGATATCATTTTTGAGATTCTTTTCACTTAGAGTAAACCATTCTTTATGACCAAAGGTTCACGTATCTTCTCATCCGCGCATCCCCTTAAGTACACAGATAAATTCAGAACGAACTGCTCGAAGAGTTCACTCTCGTTCAAAGATCACATCTTTCGTGCGATTTTCTTTCGAAAATGTAATATAAGATACTTTGAGAACCTATGAATCTTGTTATCCCTTTTGGGAGGGGACTGCTTAAAACATTTACGACACTGATGTGGATACTCTATATATTTCTTCCTTCGTTGGTTGCAACTATCTGTTGTCCTAGTTAATGTTAACCCTAACTTCAACATGTAACTGAAAGGATGAAGTTACATTACGGAACTGTACTTTCATTTCATCCAAGGATAAGTTCACCTGTAGTGTGGTAAAATGGGTAATATCATTCATTTTTCGTCCAGACCGTCCTGAAGACACTATAAATAATTATAGCTTGCAAGTCCGATTGGTCACTTTCAGCTAAAATTTCAATTCATTTATTCAATGAAACGTTCTTAAATATCGGGTTCTTTATGCCTATGGCCTCCTTCCGAAATCAAGGGGTTGGTAAATTCCGTGGCTAACACTATCCAGACATCAAATCGCATGGTTGTGATCACCATGTTTTCCATTCTACCTGTCAGCTTTGTATTGCGATATAAGCGCTCAATGTTTTAGATGAGCTTAGAAACATTCATGATTCATTTCACGCATCCAGCTTACTGAAGATGCCTGTAAGGCTAAAAACACCATCTTTCCTTTTGTGGATATATATTCAGATGGCATACTCATGTTAATCAGAAACGAAACCAATTTGTTGAGAGACTTAATTAATGGCATATACCTATTCTTACTTTCATACGCCGAAGTACCTTTCAAGGTAAATAACTAACTTCTGAGCCCACGAGTCTCACGAAACTTTGATACGCTCCTTCTTATTCAAATACAGTACCATTGTTGGTCACTCCTTAAAATTTCGGGACGAAATTTTCTTTAACAGGTGGGTAATGTAACGACCCGGCTTTTTCAATTTGCTTTTGTGCTTTGTGCTTTCACGAAACTGCGTATTTATGCGTACTGAGCTAGCTTATGCTCTGGGATCTTTAATCATGATTAATTACTCTCGTTAATATCTTACTACGTGCTATTAAGTGTGTAATCACTTAACTTGATCCCCGAATGCTTTTACGACCGTTGGTGTCACTTATCGTTTTAAACGAAATACGTACTTGGTACACGTTAAACTTTTGTCGTAATTGGGATATTATGACTGCGTAAACTTGATTGTTATTTATTATAAGAATTACTTGGCTTAAAGGTTTGTCTAATTAAGCTTGGTGTTTATTAATGCTTACTAGTTACCTTAATGGACTTAACACCGTAATTGACTTTCCATGGCCCGACTTGTCTTTGTGACACACATGCTTTCCACGAATAATATTTTCGAATATTATTTACATTCATGATTAATTAATATTAATCATTTTTAATTAACTAATGTAAGTAGTTAATTACTTGGGCTTTTTGTTACATACTTGTACATGGACTTTTATTAATGGATTTGGACTTGGAAGCCCACCCTACTTTTCTTAATGGACTAGTTGTGAGCCCATTTTGTTACTAGTAATTTATTAAGCTTAAACAAGGTTAATTAGTTAATGAGGAGACAAATGATTCAAGCATGCTTGCACCTCTTTCTCATGCATCTAACTTTAATCCATTTTGAGCTTTCACCTCCTCCCCATGCATGAAAGTAGGAATTTGACCTTTCCCCTTTTGTGTCTTGGCCGTTGGTTTTAGATGGGTAATGGGGAGATCCATTTTCATTTTTATTTGCTACTTATTAACTAGTTTCTACCTCACTCTTCACACTTCACTACTTGCACTTTCATTTTTCTCTCATTTTCTCTCTACTTTGTAAGTAACAAACTTCTTTTTTTTTCTTTCTTTTCTTCCATTAAAACCGAATATAACCATCATCATCCTTCTTGATTTATTACTTGTTGTTTGTTGTTGTTGTTAACGATCAAGTTTTCTAACTTGTATCTTCATGTAATCTTGGATACTTCCATTCTTTGTTTGATGAAGAACCAAGAACAAGAACCTAAACTTGTTAGTTTATGGTTCTACACTTAAATTTTTCCAAGATCTAAAGTTCATAAACTTGATGATCTTCTTTGTATTCATGTTTTGTAGACTTGAAGTTTATTTTCCTAAGATTCAAACTTGATTTGAATCTTCTCAAGTATGAAGCAAACATGAATATAATACTTGTAACTTTAATTTATTTCTTCATTTCATTTATTTAAAGTTGTAATGTTGTTAATTTGGTCAAGTATTACTAGTTAATCTTGATCTCATATTTCTTGAAACTACTTTGTAAGTTCAAGAACATGTAAGTAAAACTTTTTAATTATAACTTTGTACACTTATGTTAGATCTAGACTTTTGGGTCTAGGATCTTCAAGATCTAACTAAGAACTATGTTCTACAACTTAAGATCTTGTTTATATAAGTTTACTTTCAAGTTTATAGCTTAATATTACTCTTATAACTCATGTATGTGTCGTATCTAAGATCTTAATGTAACTTTGGTTCATCAAACTACTTAAAACCCTTAATTGAGTTGTGCTACATATCTTAGACTTGCACTAGTGTTATGATGGTCAAAACTTGGTAAAGATGATGTAAACACATCAACGAGTTGTACACTTGAAGCTATAAGCATCAAGGATGAGAACCGTGATGAGCATCAAGAACCAAGAACCCACCAGAACACATTACCTACTTTTTTTCGGGTCTGATCAGACCACCTGGGATACTGTAAAGTTGATTTTCAGTTATTTTTGTTCGAGTAGATGATTTTCTGTTTAGACCTCGTCTTAATACGGGTTACGGTTTAGGATCTATGGCCCTCCGAAAGCCACTACACCCTATTAACGTTGTGCTGAAATTTCTGACCTACTCGCACTTAAACCGTCACCGCGGTCAAACGAAGACGAGTTTGGTTCTGGAAATTGGTCAGAATCTAGGGGACTGATATACGGAGCCATCGCCACTGGTTTCACCTCATTTCAATTTGTATAGAGGCCGTGGCGACTGAACGAAGTCAGCCTTTGTTTTAAACCTTGTTCTTGATTTAAAACTTACGTTACACTTTTTGTTTAATGATGAATGATGATGATACTTAAGACCTAATTTACATACTTTTAAAACTTTGGGAACGGTTTACTGACTTAGTAACTTTTGACTTAAGTTGAGGACCTTTTGGACAAACTACTTGCTTACTTTCCCGAATCAATTTTACCACTACTTTTCACTGTGAGTTATAGCATCCCTTTTTACTTTAACTATTTTGGGACTGAGAATGCATGCGTGTTTTACGTTTTACATACTAGGCACGAGTACTTAAACTTTATATATGTGTGGGTTATACAACGGCATAAACTTTCCCCTTAGCCCGGTAACGTTTAGTCATTGGTTTTTGAACTGGTGAACGCGAATCTTAGATATGGATCCATAGGGTTTGACATCCCCACTCGGGCTAGTCGCGCTAGCATTTAACTGGTGTTTAATACTTCGTGAACATACGCACTCGCCAAGTGCACTTTTAGGGGGTATTATTATTACGTTAAGTTAGTTACCGGGTGCCCACGGTTGAACATATACTTTATCATACTGATTTGAATTACTGATTTAAACTGCTGGTTGAAGCACTGAAATCTCGTGGCCTACATCACATTACTGATTACGAACAAACTATAGCTCACCAACATTCGTGTTGACGTTTTTAAGCATGTTTTTCTCAGGTGCTTAAGGTTTGGTTACTTCCGCTGTAGTTGTCATGCTTTGTAGACTCTCGCTGCGCTTATTAGAGATGTCTTCGAATGAAACATTTAATTTGCATTCAAATTATGTTATTTTGAAATAATGAATTTGTAATGACCATTGGGTCACGTACTATTATTATTTGCCTTCTATTCATAGAGGCACACTTTCGTATGTTAAACTTTTGATGTTGGTTAAGACATCACCTTTTCTTATGAATGCAAACTTATTTTAAAACCGCATATGTGTTTGACCTTGTAATGTTCCTGTTGTTGATGATCCGTACACGATGGTTTTGTACGGGGTGTCACATTTCACCACAAAAATTATGCGATTATTTTAACTGAGCTTAAACGTATGTGTACTATTCTTACCATATATTGCATCGCCGTTTATTCGTTAGAGGGAAAAACAATTTTTTTGTATCCATATAATGATACGCATCTTCTGTGTTCATTCACAACTTTCACCACAAAAATTATGTGATTATTTTAACTAAGCTTAAACGTATGTGTACTATTCTGACCCTATATTGCATTGCCGTTTATTCATAACTGAAAGGTCAAACATGCTGTATATGTAATTATCATATTAGATCTAAAATTAAAATTCTTATTATATTTGTGTTTCACCGTTAAGTTTGATATTTTTATTTTGATATGCCTATATTTCATAAAATTAGTGTTGGGATTTTGCTGGTGCATATGTGTTTGTGTGATTCTTTTGGTTGAAAATAGAGATATTGGATTTTTATTATTTTTATTTCTTTAATAAAATTAATTAATTATTTTCTTTGTTTTCTTTTACTTTCTCTTTTACTCGAGAATACACTTGATCTTTTTTTACAATACATTCTTTTTTATCTTTATTCTCCCATCTCCTTTCCATCCCCATTCATTTTCACACACAGAAAAAATAAAAAAATAAAAAATAAAATAAAAAAAACCCTCGAGAAAACAACGTTAGATTTTTAATTTAAGAGTTAATTATATCATTGATCCATGTGACATACTCATAAATATACCAGCAATCCTTTTCTTTTTAAAATTATACCGGTTGTCCATGTGGTTTGATAAATGATTGGCATTGATCTTACACCTAACTCCATGTAATTATTGTAGTGACCCGAACTTTTCCATTTATATATATATATATATATTAATTGAGATTGATATTTACATGATTAAATGTTTCCAACATGTTAAGCAATCAAACTTGTTAAGACTTGATTAATTGAAATATGTTTCATATAGACAATTGACCACCCAAGTTGACCGGTGATTCACGAACGTTAAAACTTGTAAAAACTATATGATGACATATATATGGATATATATATATAGTTAACATGATACTATGATAAGTAAACATATCATTAAGTATATTAACAATGAACTACATATGTAAAAACAAGACTACTAACTTAATGATTTTTAAACGAGACATATATGTAACGATTATCGTTGTAAAGACATTTAATGTATATATATCATATTAAGAGATATTCATACATGATAATATCATGATAATATAATAATTTAAAATCTCATTTGATATTATAAACATTGGGTTAACAACATTTAACAAGATCGTTAACCTAAAGGTTTCAAAACAACACTTACATGTAACGACTAACGATGACTTAACGACTCAGTTAAAATGTATATACATGTAGTTTTTTAATATGTATTTATACACTTTTGAAAGACTTCAATACACTTATAAAAATACTTCTACTTAACAAAAATGCTTACAATTACATCCTCGTTCAGTTTCATCAACAATTCTACTCGTATGCACCCGTATTCGTACTCGTACAATACACAGCTTTTAGATGTATGTACTATTAGTATATACACTCCAATGATCAGCTCTTAGCAGCCCATGTGAGTCACCTAACACATGTGGGAACCATCATTTGGCAACTAGCATGAAATATCTCATAAAATAACAAAAATATGAGTAATCATTCATGACTTATTTACATGAAAACAAAATTACATATCATTTATATCTAATCCATACACCAACGACCAAAAACACCTAAAAACACTTTCATTCTTCAATTTTCTTCATCTAATTGATCTCTCTCAAGTTCTATCTTCAAGTTCTAAGTGTTCTTCATAAATTCTACAAGTTCTAGTTACATAAAATCAAGAATACTTTCAAGTTTGCTAGCTCACTTCCAATCTTGTAAGGTGATCATCCAACCTCAAGAAATCTTTGTTTCTTACAGTAGGTTATCATTCTAATACAAGGTAATAATCATATTCAAACTTTGGTTCAATTTCTATAACTATAACAATCTTATTTCAAGTGATGATCTTACTTGAACTTGTTTTCGTGTCATGATTCTACTTCAAGAACTTCGAGCCATCCAAGGATCCGTTGAAGCTAGATCCATTTTTCTCTTTTCCAGTAGGTTTATCCAAGGAACTTAAGGTAGTAATGATGTTCATGACATCATTCAATTCAAACATATAAAGCTATCTTATTCGAAGGTTTAAACTTGTAATCACTAGAACATAGTTTAGTTAATTCTAAACTTGTTCGCAAACAAAAGTTAATCCTTCTAACTTGATTTTTAAAATCAACTAAACACATGTTCTATATCTATATGATATGCTAACTTAATGATTTAAAACCTGGAAACACGAAAAACATCGTAAAACCAGATTTACGCCGTCGTAGTAACACCGCGGGCTGTTTTGGGTTAGTTAATTAAAAACTATGATAAACTTTGATTTAAAAGTTGTTATTCTGAGAAAATGATTTTTATTATGAACATGAAACTATATCCAAAAATTTTGGTTAAACTCAAAGTGGAAGTATGTTTTAAAATGGTCATCTAGACGTCTTCTTTCGACTGAAATGACTACCTTTACAAAAACGACTTGTAACTTATTTTTCCGACTATAAACCTATACTTTTTCTGTTTAGATTCATAAAATAGAGTTCAATATGAAACCATAGCAATTTGATTCACTCAAAACGGATTTAAAATGAAGAAGTTATGGGTAAAACAAGATTGGATAATTTTTCTCATTTTAGCTATGTGAAAATTGGTAACAAATCTATTCCAACCATAACTTAATCAACTTGTATTGTATATTATGTAATCTTGAGATACCATAGACACGTATACAATATTTCGACCTATCATGTCGACACATCTATATATATTTCGGAACAACCATAGACACTCTATATGTGAATGTTGGAGTTAGCTATACAGGGTTGAGGTTGATTCCAAAATATATATAGTTTGAGTTGTGATCAATACTGAGATACGTATACACTGGGTCATGGATTGATTCAAGATAATATTTATCGATTTATTTCTGTACATCTAACTGTTGACAACTAGTTGTAGGTTACTAACGAGGACAGCTGACTTAATAAACTTAAAACATCAAAATATATTAAAAGTGTTGTAAATATATTTTGAACATACTTTGATATATATGTATATATTGTTATAGGTTCGTGAATCAACCAGTGACCAAGTCTTACTTCCCGACGAAGTAAAAATCTGTGAAAGTGAGTTATAGTCCTACTTTTAAAATCTAATATTTTTGGGATGAGAATACATGCAGGTATTATAAATGATTTACAAAATAGACACAAGTACGTGAAACTACTTTCTATGGTTGAATTATCGAAATCGAATATGCCCCTTTTTATTAAGTCTGGTAATCTAAGAATTAGGGAACAGACACCCTAATTGACGTGAATCCTAAAGATAGATCTATTGGGCCTAACAAACCCCATCCAAAGTACCGGATGCTTTAGTACTTCGAAATTTATATCATATCCGAAGGGTGTCCCGGAATGATGGGGATATTCTTATATATGCATCTTGTTAATGTCGGTTACCAGGTGTTCACCATATGAATGATTTTTATCTCTATGTATGGGATGTGTATTGAAATATGAAATATTGTGGTCTATTATTATGATTTGATATATATAGGTTAAACCTATAACTCACCAACATTTTTGTTGACGTTTTAAGCATGTTTATTCTCAGGTGATTATTAAGAGCTTCCGCTGTCGCATACTTAAATAAGGACGAGATTTGGAGTCCATGCTTGTATGATATTGTGTAAAAACTGCATTCAAGAAACTTATTTTGTTGTAACATATTTGTATTGTAAACTATTATGTAATGGTCGTGTGTAAACAGGATATTTTAGATTATCATTATTTGATAATCTACGTAAATCTTTTTAAACCTTTATTGATGAAATAAAGGTTATGGTTTGTTTTAAAATGAATGCAGTCTTTGAAAAACGTCTCATATAGAGGTCAAAACCTCGCAACGAAATCAATTAATATGGAACGTTTTTAATCAATAAGAACGGGACATTTCAGTTGGTATCCGAGCGTTGGTCTTAGAGAACCAAAATTTTGCATTAGTGTGTCTTATTGAGTTTGTTAGGATGCATTAGTGAGTCTGGACTTCGACCGTGTTTACTTGAAAAATGATTGCTTAACAAATTTTGTTGGAAACTATATATTTTTAACATGTGAATATTATGTGATATATTAATCTCTTAACGCATTTGATATTATGTGATAGATGTCTACCTCTAGAACAAGTCCCATTGACTCACCTAATAATAATGAAGAGTCAAATGTAAATTGGAATGATTCGTGGACTGATTCACAAGTTCCCGAAGAGGAACCGGAAGAAGAGTCGGAACCGGAAGAAGAATCGGAACCGGAAGAAGAATCGGAACCGAATGAAGAAATAGAACCGGTGGGGGAAATAATAAAACGGTTAAGTAAAAGAAAATCCTCAACCAACCGACCAAGGTTAATTATGGTCAATGGTGTTTCCGCCAAGGAAGCAAAATATTGGGAGGATTACCAATTCTCCGATGAATCGGATTCCGACGAGAATTCCAATGATGTTATAGAAATTACCCCAACTGAATTTAAAAAGGCAAAAGAAAATAATAAGGGAAAGGGCATAAAAATAGAGAAATCTAATTCCAACCCCGATGAACTTTATATGTATCGTCAACCCCCGAAGTCCTTAAGTTGTAACAATGACCCGGGAATCTCTAAACCACCAGGTTTTTCTAAACCAATGTGGAAAACTACGGCTCGTATTAGGGGAACATCATATATCCCTAGAAACTTGGCAAAACGAACCAAAACCGAAGAAGAAGAAACAAGCGAGTCGGAATAAGATAGTTGTATTCGTGTGGTGTAATATATGTAATATAGTGTGCTTATGCTTTATGATATATGTAAAAATTTCTTGTATTAATAAGTATTTTTTTTATGAATCTAACTCTTGTCTATTTTACAGTATAAAAACACAAAATGGATAGACAACCCAATATTTTAAGAGACCTACCCGGAGACATGATTGATGAAATCTTGTCTAGAGTCGGTCAGAATTCTTCGGCACAACTATTTAAGGCGAGATCAGTTTGTAAGACATTCGAAGAACGTTCCAAGAATGCCTTGATTTATAAAAGGTTTTCGTTTGAAAGATGGGGGATATCACATTGGGAAATCCATAAGTTACGATGTGTTTACTTTGACGCATATATTGCGGGGAACCCAAATGCTATTTTACGCAATGGGTTAAGAAATTATTTTGACTCAATATATCCGAATATTGGACTTCGTAATTTAGAAAAAGCGACTAACATGCAACATAAAGAAGCATGTTATGCTTACGGATTAGTAATGTTTGCTTCTCACCAAAGTGAGAACAAGAACATCGGGCTACAACTATTAAACAAAACATTCCCACAAGTGACGGAGTCGGTAATTGGGGTAAGAAATGAGGTTTTTAGATTGTTACGGGATTGTTGGACATTACGTAACCCTCGTCCCTTTGACGACGTTACAACATGCTGTCTTATCAACGGCCATAACGGTTATGTTCCACAAGACCAAGGATGGGAAGTAATCCTAGTAAAACCAGAATGCATGACTTGTTTCTGGACGTATGAATTACGTGTCTTTATTGCCTTTGCTGAACGACTTGTGTACTAGCTAGAATTATCTTCACAACCATGTTGTATCAAATTTATTGTGTGCTATATTTCATGCTATATGTAAAATAAGCGGTATTGTAAGTTTGTAAAATATTGTGTAAAAGTTTGAACGCGATATATTATTATAATCAGTTTTTCATATAGAATTGTAGTAGTTGAATTGTATATTAGCTACTAAGTATGAACTTAACGGGTAGGTACTACCCGAATTTAAACTTATAAAACGCTAATATGAAGAAAAAGCTTTTATAAATGAGTTCATATTATGCTACGAAATACTATTAACTACTCTTAATATTCTGTATGATTAACTTGATCCATTTGACTATTTTGAAGGAAATGGCACCACTACTCGACACACCGTGAATATGAATGAAGAGGAATTCCGTACTTTTCTAGCTTCAAACATAGCTGCAGTACAGGCTGCGCTACATACCAACAATAACCTTGGATCTAGCAGTACAGGAAATCATGTAGGATGCACCTACAAAGAATTCACTGCCTGCAAACCTTTGGAATTTGATGGAACCGAAGGACCGATCGGATTGAAATGGTGGACCAAGAAGGTCGAATCAAAGTTTGCCATAAGTAAGTGTACTGAAGAGGACAAAGTGAAGTACGCTACGCATACCTTCACAGGTTCTGCGTTAACATGGTGGAATACCTATCTAGAGCAAGTGGGACAAGACGATGCGTACGCACTACCGTGGTCAGCATTTAAGCACTTGATGAACGAGAAGTACCGTCCCAGAACCGAGGTCAATAAGCTCAAGACAGAACTTAGAGGGTTGGTCAATAAGCTCAAGACAGAACTTAGAGGGTTACGAACCCAAGGATTTGATATTACCACGTACGAAAGACGATTCACAGAATTGTGCCTATTGTGTCCGGGAGCATTCGAAGATGAGGAAGAGAAGATTGACGCGTTTGTGAAAGGATTACCGAAAAGAATCCAAGAAGATATAAGTTCACTGATAAGGCTAAAAAGGAACATATATTTCATAGCAAAATCCCCCAAGAAAGACAAGATTTTAGTTGCAATTGTTCCATTTTCAAGTGATATTCGTTTATATTAAATAAGTGCGAAGACAAAAGGCGAAAACGACGAATTAAAGACACAAAGGTCCAAAAAGCTCAAATATACAAGATACAAATAAAAAGGTTCAAATTATTGATGAAGAACGTCTAAAAATGACAAGAGTACAAGTTGCGGAACGCAAAGTACACGATATAAAATAGTACGAAAGGACGTCCGAAAATCCGGAACCGGGACCCGAGCCAAGAAGAAACGCCCGACGCAATGGACCAAAAATATCTAGTCTACTATGCACATAAATATAATATAATATATAAATAATTATTAAAATTATTTATATTTTATATATATTTAATAAATATGTCGACGAACAAGAAGACAAAAGATATGTGAGCTGTCCAGCGTGGCCATGCGAGTCGCATGGCAAATAGGCATAAACCCATGCGAGTCGCATGGCAGTAAAAATCTGGCCAAATGCCTATAAAAAGGCAGTTTATGCACGAACTCAAACACATCTTTTTCTTTTCCTTCTCTGTAAACATATAACATAAATAAATAATTATAATTTTAATTATAATTTTAATAATTATGATTTAGTTTAGTATTGTAACAAATGATTTACGGGTTTTAAGTCAAGACTCTGCCCGTGTAATACTACGATATTAATACCCACTGTAAGTTATGTCTTTCCTTTTTAATTTAATGTCTCGTAGCTAAGTTATTATTATGCTTATTTAAAACGAAGTAATCATGATGTTGGGCTAATTACTAAAATTGGGTAATTGGGCTTTGTACCATAATTAAGGTTTGGACAAAAGACCGACACTTGTGGAAATTGGACTATTGACTATTAATAGATGGGGGGTATTGTCTAATTGAGTGACAACTCATTGGAGTCTGTCGAACCTATCTTCAAATTAATTATCCTAATAATTAATAATGATTATGGTTGTCCTATTTAGTGACGTTCATATGGAATCTATTATAATCATTTAATTAATTATTCGGGTTGGGTAATTGATTATTCAAACTGATCAAGTGGGTAAATTAATATTCATATCTAATCAAAACAGGGGTAGATTACACACAGTGATAACTGGTGTAATTGTTGACAGAAGTGATAACTGCGTCACAGTTTAAATCCTTAATTAGTTGGAATATTTGACTTCGGGTATAAGGGTAATTTGACGAGGACACTCGCACTTTATATTTATGACCGATGGACTATTATGGACAAAAACCAGATAGACGTATCAAATAAACCAGGACAAAGGACAATTAACCCATGGTAATAAATTAAAATCAACACGTCAAACATCATGATTACGGAAGTTTAAATAAGCATAATTCTTTTATTATATTTCTCATCGTATCTTTATTTACTGTCATTTTATTACTCGCAATTTTATTTACTGTCATTTTATTTATTGTCATTATTTTGTGCACTTTAATTATCGTCATTTATCTTTGCGCTTAAAATATAGAATCGACAAACCGGTCATTAAACGGTAAAACCCTCCTTTTATAATAATATTACTACTTATATATATATATATATTTATATAAATATAGTTTTATAAAAATATAGTACGTAATCACTAGCTCCCTGTGGAACGAACCGGACTTACTAAAAACTACACTACTCTACGATTAGGTACACTGCCTATAGTGTTGTAGCAAGGTTTAGGTATATCCCATCCGTAAATTAATAAAACTTGTGTCATATTTTGTAGTATTTCCTAGTAAAATATAGTACTATCACGTACCCCTCCGCTACATCATCAAATTTTTGGCGCCGCTGCCGGGGAGCACTAAAACGCTATATTTTTAATTTATATTTGCAAAAAAAAAAAAAAAAAAAAAAAAACGTAAAAAAAAAAAAAACGTAAAAAAAAAAAAAAATTATAAAAAAATATATTTTTAAGATTTTGTCTATAAAAAAAAAATTTTTTTTTTTATTACCTTTAGATTTTTAGACTATATTCGCAACTTTTAGTATTAAGTTTAGTTTTGCCATAGTTATTTTTACTTCTAGAATTTTTAGTTTTGCCGTAAAATCCCTTAAGTGCTTTTTCTTTAGACTAAGATTTAGGTGCCTTAAAATTTTGCGACGCTATTTTTCGTGCTACTTTCTTATTTTTATTTATCTTTCGACGCCGTTTACCTATGTATCAATTACAATTCCAATTAGTAATCTCTATTTGTAGTTTTAATTTTAAGATAGTGATAGTTATAAGGTTAGATTAACCGCGTGTTTACAAACCACTTTTCGTCTTTTTCATTTTTCGACACTTTTCGACGCGCAATCTTTTTCTCTCTTATTTCTCGCCATTATAGTTTTTAGGACTTATTTTTTTTCTACTTCTTCTCTAAATTTCTTAAAATTACGAAAATTTATTTTAAGTGGTTAAATTGATAGACATCAAAATTTTCTGGTTCGTAGTAATAGTTGGATTTGTACGTGGACCGGGTTATTGGAGCCAAACAGTACTCAATTATATTAAGACCAAACGAATCCTGCCCCTCTGCTGCATCTTTTGGCTATTCGAAACGTGGGCAAAATCAGAAAAGTCTATTAATTGGATAACTTATTATAATTTTTCTTTCCTTTTTAAAAACTAATAGGATATTCAGTTAATGCACCGAGCAAAACGTTCACCACCTTTCATACGTTCACCACCTGTAACTCGATCAAGACATCTAGCAAATATTGTCGCCGTTGATTTTTCTTTAGAATCGTCATCTAGTCGAACAAGAACTCCAACTCAAATTTCCGATAATCCATCTTTTGAACCCGACTTCACAATTAAGAACCCGGAGCATATTCAAGGACAATTCCAAGATCCTGAACCACTAATTATTCCTCCTGAACCACAAACCGTTAAATCAGAGTCCTCTAGTGATTCGTATTCAACAAATTCAATTATGGAAGTAACGGAACCTCTAAGTATGGAAAATCGAATGAGAGCCACACGCACGGGCCAAGGTCACGCCATTATTAAGCCAGAAGTTAATGCGCCAGATTATGAAATCAAAGGACAAATTCTACACATGGTAACTAACCAATGCCAATTCAGTGGTGCACCGAATGAAGATCCTAACGAACACCTTCGTACGTTTAAAAGAATTTGTACACTATTCAAAATCCGAGAAGTGGAAGATGAGCAGATCTATCTCATGTTGTTTCCCTGGACTTTAAAGGGAGAAGCCAAAGATTGGTTAGAATCGTTACCTGAAGGGGCGATTGACACATGGGATGTTTTAGTTGAAAAATTTCTTAAACAATTCTTTCCGGCATCTAAAGCCGTGAGACTTCAAGGAGAAATTGTTACGTTCGCGCAAAAGCCAAATGAAACATTATATGAGGCGTGGACAAGATTCGGAAGGATGTTGAGAGGATGTCCTCAACACGGTTTAGACACTTACCAAATAGTACAAATATTCTACCAAGGTGTCAACGTTGCTACACGAAAAGACATCGACATAACAGCTGGTGGTTCCATCATGAAGAAAACCGCAACTGAAGCTTACAAAATTATTGATAATACAGCCTCCCACTCGCATGAGTGGCACCAAGAAAAAGATATTTTTCGTTCATCTAAAGTGGCTAGAGCCGATTCTAGCCATGACTTTGATTCCGTTTCCGCAAAAATAGATGCTTTCGAAAGACGAATGGAAAAGATGAATAAAGATATTCACGCAATACGAATCAGTTGTGAGCAATGCGGTGGACCACACTTATTGAAAGATTGTCACATTGAACCAACGATGGAACAACGAGAGAATGTTTCCTATATGAACCAAAGGCCGGGAAATAATTATCAAAATAATTATCAACCGCCAAGGCTAAACTTAAATCGAAATCAAAACATTCTTTACAATCCAAAAGGACCCGAAAATAACTGGTATAACCAACAAGGTCCGAATAACCAACCGACTCAAAACAACACTTTCAATCAACAAAGACCTAGCTTGTATAAACCACCACAACAACCCGAAGAGAAAAAGCCAAATCTAGAAGAAATGATGGCAAAGCTGATTGAATCTCAAACACAATTCATTACATCTCAAACCCAAACGAACGAGAGATTTGATCAGTCATTAAGAACTCAACAAGCTTCCATTTTGAATCTAGAAAAACACGTAGGTACTCTTGCTAGCATGATGAGTGAGAGGGAACAAGGAAAGCTACCGAGTAATACTGAAGTAAATCCTCGGAATGAGAATGTTAATATGGTTTCAACGAATTCTGAAAAACCAGCACCAGAAGATGGGAAGGTTTTAGATGAGAGTAACAATGAAGAAGTTACACCACCACCACCCGAGTATGTAAAGCCAATGGTGGCACCATACAAACCACCCATCCCGTTTCCAAGAAAAGGAGTTGAGTATGAGCAAGTGATAGGTAATAAAGATTGTGATACCTCTGGAAAGAAGAAGAAGAAAAAGAATAAGAAAGTGCAAGAAACAAAAGCCGTAAATATAAACCCGGTGAAGACAGTTCCACCAAAACCTCCACCTAGGGTAGGTGATCCGGGTGAATTTATTGTTCCTTGTCTACTTAGTGATTGTGTCATGTATGATGCACTAGCAGATTTAGGTGCAAGTGTAAGTGTTATGCCTCTTTCCTTATATAAGAGATTAGGTGTAGGTAAGTTAAGTCCAACGGATATGAGTGTTCGACTCTTTGATCAAACCATTAAGCACCCAGTTGGAATTGCTGACAACCTACCCATTCAAGTAGGTAATTTAACCTTTCTAGTCGAATTCATTGTCATTGACATAGAAGAGGACCCAAACATTCCTCTAATTTTAGGTCGACCATTCTTTGCGTCCACCGGGGCGTTATTTGATGTAGGAAATGGAAGAATGACACTTAGTAGTGGTAACAAATCGATCACCTTTATGATTCGAAAGTCTAAATCTCCACCAACCAAAACCATTGAACCAGCAAAAACGATTGGTAACAACCATGTTGTTTTACCAACTCCAACGGTAGTGCTTAATAATAATGAAACGCCTAAGTGTGGGGAAAATGAAGTAACACCTAATGATGACATGATAACAAAGAACCCCGTTGTTGATACGAAATTAAATGATCTCGTTATTAATAGTTCAATGAAGAAACTTATTAAACGGATTCGCGATGCTAGAACCAAGGGGAACTTTAAGTTATGTAACCGGTTAGTATCCAATCTATCACCTAAAGAAAAGGAGAAACTAGTTGAAATTGTGGATATTACACAGGAATCCGACCAATGGCTTAAAGAAAAAGTCACGGATATGCAAGTTGATTATGGACCAAGAGAAATTAACGATGAAGTTAATCACAATTTTGACACCACGGCTACCTAAGTGTGGGGAGATTCAAATGTTCTAAAAAGAAAATGCTATCTAGAGTTAGTTGTTCTGTTCTCGTGTAGTTCCGAGAATGGAACCCGATTGGTCTTTTCCGCTAGCAGACACTAAAGAACTAGTTTCCTCCCTCCATTCTGAATTTTTTTTTATTTTGTAGGTTTTATATAAAAATTAATATGCTTTTTAAATTTAAGTTTTGTGTGATTTTAAAAACAAAATTTACTTTATTTCATTAAGTTAAAAAAAAAAATTTGATTTCTAAAATTCGTCGTGAGTTGAAGACTAGGTCATAGAGCCGAAATTGCTTTACCCGAGAGTGGGGCGAAAAATTTTGTTATCATTATTTTTAATTTTATTGATCTAAAGTATGCCAAAAAAAAATATTATATTTTATAAATTTTTGAACGTGGGGAAATATACCCAACTTCAAAAATATGTATATATGTTTGTAGTTTATATCATGAACTCAACAGGGTAAAACAACGCACTTTCAAAGACTGTCATTAAAGTTCAGCAAAAGGTACCAATTTTGACGACAAGACGCAAAATAACAAATGTTATATAACAAATGGAGGAATGAACGATGAGGCGCCATCAATCATTCGACGAGCTTTGTAATTACAAACTCGGTATTTTTAATCACTTTTCTACACTAATCACCCTCATGAATTTATAATTATAGTATGATTTCATGCAAATGAGGGCATTGCATGATCTCAAGTGTGGGGAAGGGTTATAAATTCTCTCGGGTTTATACTTAGTTTAATTGCCAAATTTCATGAAAATTTGAAAAATTTTCAACTAAAATACTAGTAACGCAGTAGTTGTATTAGAATCTAGTGCTCTCTGATAACAAGGAACAGCCCTAGTCTTATATGCTGACTACCCACTTCTAGTAAAATTTTTCAAAATTTTCAATTAAATGAAGTCAAAATCATGTTTATACATATTTATGAACGATGAAAACTAGGTGTTAATACCGAAATTATCGTTACCTCGAGGACATAAATTGAGAAACAACCCAAAACGCTTGAATTCATTTAAAAAGGAATAAAGAAGAATAAAAAGGCAAAGAAAGAAACTAAGTGTGGGGAGAATGTACCAAGTTATTCAATTAAAAACTATCTATCACATGTTTCTGTAAAGTTATTGCAGGTGCTTTTGTTTTGGACTTAATTAACAGTTTTACCCGGTTTATTGTAATATATTTGAAAGAAAAGATGGATCTACACGATGAATCAATTCCATCATTAAAAGGAAGTAAAGTCTTCCGAAAAAGACACGCGCTTCTTGATTTAGGTCATGAAGTTGTCATCCAGACCAGCTGTAGGTTGACGAAAAATCTAGAAAAGTCATCTCTAAAATCAGCAGGAAATCCACGGACCTCAGCATCAAACAGGGTCGCCAAGTGGTCAGATTTATCCTAACCATGAGAAGGATTTATCTCGTACAATGGGGGGGCGCCATGCAAATTAGCTTGATAAGACTAATGAATCAGATCCCCAGAAAGGATAATCTCCTTAAAGATTAAAAATCAGCTTTTAAGCCTGATATTACTCAATCCTTGAGATTGACCTTAAAGATTGAGAATTCAAACTCATGGAATTCGATGATATCTAAACTCAAGCTTGAACGAGAAAATATTTTGATCAAAATTAAAACCGATTTGTTTTCTGAAAATCCATTTTCAATGCGTTCATTACCATTGAACGTAAAATCCTGGGAATTCAACAGAATTCATTAGGTCACCTGAACCAAATCGGGTGTCAACCGTAAGAACGGTGGTTGCATAGCATGGTCGGAGACAGGACCTTGTGCCAGACCGAAAAATCATAGGATGATCTTTACTATTGCTCCTACCAAGGATAGTACTAGCATCCGACACGTAATTAGACCATGAACAAATGCATGTCATTAGACATTGCCTTAACAGTTTCTTGTTCATCGCTTTCCTTTACAACCGGACGGTAGTTTACCGAAAGGTAATATACGGAACAAGTAAACTGGATGTGTGCTTTCCGATACCGGGATAGCAGTGGATTACACGAACCTAAATGTTTTTAGCCAAAATATTGATCCACAAATATATTTTGCAACACCGATGGTGGGTCAAATCAGAAAACTTGTCTAGGGTAAAATCTAGCTTGAATTTTTAAAAGATCAAATGTTTTCATAAAGATCCAATTTCCTAAAGGATCTACATTTTTATAGTCATGTGGGACTGTAAACCGCCTTTCAAATGTGCACTTTGCTTTGGAAACCGAAAGTAAATCGGCTATTTGATTGCAAGTGTCGTTGACCTAAACCCAAGGCAACTGTGGATGACACACCCACCTTTAACCATGGTTCTATTGTTAATATCATTGTTTATACCGCTCTATCAAAATCACTGATGTACAAAGTGTGAAGAATAAAGAAGTGATTCGTGTGATGTATTATATTATTTCAAGACTGTATTGCTTGAGGACAAGCAACGCTCAAGTGTGGGGATATTGATAAGGCTAAAAAGGAACATATATTTCATAGCAAAATCCCCCAAGAAAGACAAGATTTTAGTTGCAATTGTTCCATTTTCAAGTGATATTCGTTTATATTAAATAAGTGCGAAGACAAAAGGCGAAAACGACGAATTAAAGACACAAAGGTCCAAAAAGCTCAAATATACAAGATACAAATAAAAAGGTTCAAATTATTGATGAAGAACGTCTAAAAATGACAAGAGTACAAGTTGCGGAACGCAAAGTACACGATATAAAATAGTACGAAAGGACGTCCGAAAATCCGGAACCGGGACCCGAGCCAAGAAGAAACGCCCGACGCAATGGACCAAAAATATCTAGTCTACTATGCACATAAATATAATATAATATATAAATAATTATTAAAATTATTTATATTTTATATATATTTAATAAATATGTCGACGAACAAGAAGACAAAAGATATGTGAGCTGTCCAGCGTGGCCATGCGAGTCGCATGGCAAATAGGCATAAACCCATGCGAGTCGCATGGCAGTAAAAATCTGGCCAAATGCCTATAAAAAGGCAGTTTATGCACGAACTCAAACACATCTTTTTCTTTTCCTTCTCTGTAAACATATAACATAAATAAATAATTATAATTTTAATTATAATTTTAATAATTATGATTTAGTTTAGTATTGTAACAAATGATTTACGGGTTTTAAGTCAAGACTCTGCCCGTGTAATACTACGATATTAATACCCACTGTAAGTTATGTCTTTCCTTTTTAATTTAATGTCTCGTAGCTAAGTTATTATTATGCTTATTTAAAACGAAGTAATCATGATGTTGGGCTAATTACTAAAATTGGGTAATTGGGCTTTGTACCATAATTAAGATTTGGGCAAAAGACCGACACTTGTGGAAATTGGACTATTGACTATTAATAGATGGGGGGTATTGTCTAATTGAGTGACAACTCATTGGAGTCTGTCGAACCTATCTTCAAATTAATTATCCTAATAATTAATAATGATTATGGTTGTCCTATTTAGTGACGTTCATATGGAATCTATTATAATCATTTAATTAATTATTCGGGTTGGGTAATTGATTATTCAAACTGATCAAGTGGGTAAATTAATATTCATATCTAATCAAAACAGGGGTAGATTACACACAGTGATAACTGGTGTAATTGTTGACAGAAGTGATAACTGCGTCACAGTTTAAATCCTTAATTAGTTGGAATATTTGACTTCGGGTATAAGGGTAATTTGACGAGGACACTCGCACTTTATATTTATGACCGATGGACTATTATGGACAAAAATCAGATAGACGTATCAAATAAACCAGGACAAAGGACAATTAACCCATGGTAATAAATTAAAATCAACACGTCAAACATCATGATTACGGAAGTTTAAATAAGCATAATTGTTTTATTATATTTCTCATCGTATCTTTATTTACTGTCATTTTATTACTCGCAATTTTATTTACTGTCATTTTATTTATTGTCATTATTTTGCGCACTTTAATTATCGTCATTTATCTTTGCGCTTAAAATATAGAATCGACAAACCGGTCATTAAACGGTAAAACCCCCCTTTTATAATAATATTACTACTTATATATATATATATATTTATATAAATATAGTTTTATAAAAATATAGTACGTAATCACTAGCTCCCTGTGGAACGAACCGGACTTACTAAAAACTACACTACTCTACGATTAGGTACACTGCCTATAGTGTTGTAGCAAGGTTTAGGTATATCCCATCCGTAAATTAATAAAACTTGTGTCATATTTTGTAGTATTTCCTAGTAAAATATAGTACTATCACGTACCCCTCCGCTACATCATCATTCACACGAGCCCGCCTCCATACAACAGGCATGTAGAATGGCTCACAAACTAGTGAATCAGATTGAAGAAAGAATTAAAGAACAGACTGTTGAAGAGGCCAATGTAAAGCAAGTCAAAAGAAAGTGGGAGGAAAACGGTGATAAGAATCACCAATACAACAACAACAGCAATTACAACAATAATCGCAACAATTATCCCAACAATCGCAACTACAACAAACGGCCCAACAACAACAACAACAATAACAACAACAACAACAACAACTACAACAATCATCCCAACAACAATAATAACCACAACAACAACAACAATCAGAAGCAGCTATGCCAAAGGTGTGAAAAGTATCACTCGGGGTTCTGCACCAAATTTTGCAACAAGTGTAAAAGAAATGGTCATAGCGCGGCGAAGTGTGAGGTCTACGGACCAGGGGTTAATAGAACGAAAGGAACAAATGGTGTCGGAACGAGTAATGGCAGAGCAAGTAGTGTCGGAGCAAGTTATGCCAATGTAGTTTGTTATAAATGTGGAAAACCGGGCCACATTATTAAAAATTGCCCGAACCAGGAGAACACGAATGGACAAGGTCGCGGAAGAGTTTTCAATATTAAT
This sequence comes from Rutidosis leptorrhynchoides, assembly GCF_046630445.1. Taxonomy (NCBI): domain Eukaryota; kingdom Viridiplantae; phylum Streptophyta; class Magnoliopsida; order Asterales; family Asteraceae; genus Rutidosis; species Rutidosis leptorrhynchoides. The sequence goes on along the minus strand of NC_092337.1, from coordinate 336,076,694 downwards.
GCGGCAGAGGCACAGGAAGACCCGGAGCTTGTTACGGGTACGTTTCTTATTGACAATAAATCTGCTTACGTTTTATTTGATTCGGGTGCGGATAGAAGCTATATGAGTAGAGATTTTTGTGCTAAATTAAGTTGTCCATTGACGCCTTTGGATAGTAAATTTTTACTCGAATTAGCAAATGGTAAATTAATTTCAGCAGATAATATATGTCGGAATCGAGAAATTAAATTGGTTAGCGAAACATTTAAGATTGATTTGATACCAGTAGAGTTAGGGAGTTTTGATGTGATAATCGGTATGGACTGGTTGAAAGAAGTGAAAGCAGAGATCGTTTGTTACGAAAATGTAATTCGCATTATACGAGAAAAAGGAAAACCCTTAATGGTGTACGGAGAAAAGGGCAACACGAAGCTACATCTTATTAGTAATTTGAAGGCACAAAAACTAATAAGAAAACTGGCGTATGCTGTTCTAGCACACGTCGAGAAAGTAAAAACTGAAGAAAAGAGCATCAATGATGTTCCCATTGCAAAAGAATTTCCCGATGTATTTCCGAAAGAATTACCGGGATTACCCCCACATCGATCCGTTGAATTTCAAATAGATCTTGTACCAGGAGCTGCACCAATAGCTCGTGCTCCTTACAGACTCGCACCTAGCGAGATGAAAGAACTACAAAGCCAATTACAAGAACTTTTAGAGCGTGGTTTCATTCGACCAAGCACATCACCGTGGGGAGCTCCTGTTTTGTTTGTCAAGAAGAAAGATGGTACATTCAGGTTGTGTATCGACTACCGAGAGTTGAACAAACTTACCATCAAGAACCGCTACCCACTACTGAGAATCGACGACTTATTTGATCAACTACAAGGCCCGTCTGTTTATTCAAAGATTGACTTACGTTCCGGGTATCATCAAATGCGGGTGAAAGAAGATGATATTCCAAAGACTGCTTTCAGAACACGTTATGGTCATTACGAGTTTATGGTCATGCCGTTTGGTTTAACTAATGCACCAGCTGTGTTCATGGACCTTATGAACCGAGTGTGTGGACCATACCTTGACAAGTTTGTCATTGTTTTCATTGATGACATACTTATTTACTCAAAGAATGACCAAGAACACGGTGAACATTTGAGAAAGGTGTTAGAAGTATTGAGGAAGGAAGAATTGTACGCTAAGTTTTCAAAGTGTGCATTTTGGTTGAAAGAAGTTCAATTCATCGGTCACATAGTGAACAAAGAAGGTATTAAGGTGGATCCGGCAAAGATAGAAACTGTTGAAAAGTGGGAAACCCCGAAAACTCCGAAACACATACGCCAGTTTTTAGGACTAGCTGGTTACTACAGAAGGTTCATCCAAGACTTTTCTAGAATAGCAAAACCCTTGACTGCATTAACGCATAAAGGGAAGAAATTTGAATGGAATAATGAACAAGAGAAAGCGTTTCAGTTATTGAAGAAAAAGCTAACTACGGCACCTATATTGTCATTGCCTGAAGGGAATGATGATTTTGTGATTTATTGTGACGCATCAAAGCAAGGTCTCGGTTGTGTATTAATGCAACGAACGAAGGTGATTGCTTATGCGTCTAGACAATTGAAGATTCACGAACAAAATTATACGACGCATGATTTGGAATTAGGCGCGGTTGTTTTTGCATTAAAGACTTGGAGGCACTACTTATATGGGGTCAAAAGTATTATATATACCGACCACAAAAGTCTTCAGCACATATTTAATCAGAAACAACTGAATATGAGGCAGCGTAGGTGGATTGAATTGTTGAATGATTACGACTTTGAGATTCGTTACCACCCGGGGAAGGCAAATGTGGTAGCCGATGCCTTGAGCAGGAAGGATAGAGAACCCATTCGAGTAAAATCTATGAAATATAATGATTCATAATAACCTTACTACTCAAATAAAGGAGGCGCAACAAGGAGTTTTAAAAGAGGGAAATTTAAAGGATGAAATACCCAAAGGATCGGAGAAGCATCTTAATATTCGAGAAGACGGAACCCGGTATAAGGCTGAAAGGATTTGGGTACCAAAATTTGGAGATATGAGAGAAATGGTACTTAGAGAAGCTCATAAAACCAGATACTCAATACATCCTGGAACGGGGAAGATGTACAAGGATCTCAAGAAACATTTTTGGTGGCTGGGTATGAAAGCCGATGTTGCTAAATATGTAGGAGAATGTTTGACGTGTTCTAAGGTCAAAGCTGAGCATCAGAAACCATCAGGTCTACTTCAACAACCCGAAATCCCGGAATGGAAATGGGAAAACATTACCATGGATTTCATCACTAAATTGCCAAGGACTGCAAGTGGTTATGATACTATTTGGGTAATAGTTGATCGTCTTACCAAATCAGCACACTTCCTGCCAATAAGAGAAGATGACAAGATGGAGAAGTTAGCACGACTGTATTTGAAGGAAGTCGTCTCCAGACATGGAATACCAATCTCTATTATCTCTGATAGGGATGACAGATTTATTTCAAGATTCTGGCAGACATTACAGCAAGCATTAGGAACTCGTCTAGACATGAGTACTGCCTATCATCCACAAACTGATGGGCAGAGCGAAAGGACCATACAAACGCTTGAAGACATGCTACGAGCATGTGTTATTGATTTCGGAAACAGTTGGGATCGACATCTACCGTTAGCAGAATTTTCCTACAACAACAGCTACCATTCAAGCATTGAGATGGCGCCGTTTGAAGCACTTTATGGTAGAAAGTGCAGGTCTTCGATTTGTTGGAGTGAAGTGGGGGATAGACAGATTACGGGTCCGGAGATTATACAAGAAACTACCGAGAAGATCATCCAAATTCAACAACGGTTGAAAACCGCCTAAAGTCGACAAAAGAGCTACGCTGACATTAAAAGAAAAGATATAGAATTTGAAATTGGAGAGATGGTCATGCTTAAAGTTGCACCTTGGAAAGGCGTTGTTCGATTTGGTAAACGAGGGAAATTAAATCCAAGGTATATTGGACCATTCAAGATTATTGATCGTGTCGGACCAGTAGCTTACCGACTTGAGTTACCTCAACAACTCGCGGCTGTACATAACACTTTCCACGTCTCGAATTTGAAGAAATGTTTTGCTAAAGAAGATCTCTCTATTCCGCTAGATGAAATCCAAATCAACGAAAAACTTCAATTCATCGAAGAACCCGTCGAAATAATGGATCGTGAGGTTAAAAGACTTAAGCAAAACAAGATACCAATTGTTAAGGTTTGATGGAATGCTCGTAGAGGACCCGAGTTCACCTGGGAGCGTGAAGATTAGATGAAGAAGAAATACCCGCATCTATTTCCAGAAGATTCGTCAACACCTTCAACAGCTTAAAATTTCGGGACGAAATTTATTTAACGGGTAAGTACTGTAGTGACCCGAACTTTTCCATGTATATATATATTAATTGAGATTGATATTTACATGATTAAATGTTTCCAACATGTTAAGCAATCAAACTTGTTAAGACTTGATTAATTGAAATATGTTTCATATAGACAATTGACCACCCAAGTTGACCGGTGATTCACGAACGTTAAAACTTGTAAAAACTATATGATGACATATATATGGATATATATATAGTTAACATGATACTATGATAAGTAAACATATCATTAACTATATTAACAATGAACTACATATGTAAAAACAAGACTACTAACTTAATGATTTTTAAACGAGACATATATGTAACGATTATCGTTGTAAAGACATTTAATGTATATATATCATATTAAGAGATATTCATACATGATAATATCATGATAATATAATAATTTAAAATCTCATTTGATATTATAAACATTGGGTTAACAACATTTAACAAGATCGTTAACCTAAAGGTTTCAAAACAACACTTACATGTAACGACTAACGATGACTTAACGACTCAGTTAAAATGTATATACATGTAGTGTTTTAATATGTATTTATACACTTTTGAAAGACTTCAATACACTTATAAAAATACTTCTACTTAACAAAAATTCTTACAATTACATCCTCGTTCAGTTTCATCAACAATTCTACTCGTATGCACCCGTATTCGTACTCGTACAATACACAGCTTTTAGATGTATGTACTATTGGTATATACACTCCAATGATCAGCTCTTAGCAGCCCATGTGAGTCACCTAACACATGTGAGAACCATCATTTGGCAACTAGCATGAAATATCTCATAAAATAACAAAAATATGAGTAATCATTCATGACTTATTTAGATGAAAACAAAATTACATATCCTTTATATCTAATCCATACACCAACGACCAAAAACACCTACAAACACTTTCATTCTTCAATTTTCTTCATCTAATTGATCTCTCTCAAGTTCTATCTTCAAGTTCTAAGTGTTCTTCATAAATTCTACAAGTTCTAGTTACATAAAATCAAGAATACTTTCAAGTTTGCTAGCTCACTTCCAATCTTGTAAGGTGATCATCCAACCTCAAGAAATCTTTGTTTCTTACAGTAGGTTATCATTCTAATACAAGGTAATAATCATATTCAAACTTTGGTTCAATTTCTATAACTATAACAATCTTATTTCAAGTGATGATCTTACTTGAACTTGTTTTCGTGTCATGATTCTGCTTCAAGAACTTCGAGCCATCCAAGGATCCGTTGAAGCTAGATCCATTTTTCTCTTTTCCAGTAGGTTTATCCAAGGAACTTAAGGTAGTAATGATGTTCATAACATCATTCAATTCATACATATAAAGCTATCTTATTCGAAGGTTTAAACTTGTAATCACTAGAACATAGTTTAGTTAATTCTAAACTTGTTCGCAAACAAAAGTTAATCCTTCTAACTTGACTTTTAAAATCAACTAAACACATGTTCTATATCTATATGATATGCTAACTTAATGATTTAAAACCTGGAAACACGAAAAACATCGTAAAACCAGATTTACGCCGTCGTAGTAACACCGCGGGCTGTTTTGGGTTAGTTAATTAAAAACTATGATAAACTTTGATTTAAAAGTTGTTATTCTAAGAAAATGATTTTTATTATGAACATGAAACTATATCCAAAAATTATGGTTAAACTCAAAGTGGAAGTATGTTTTCTAAAATGGTCATCTAGACGTCGTTCTTTCGACTGAAATGACTACCTTTACAAAAACGACTTGTAACTTATTTTTCCGACTATAAACCTATACTTTTTCTGTTTAGATTCATAAAATAGAGTTCAATATGAAACCATTTCAATTTGATTCACTCAAAACGGATTTAAAATGAAGAAGTTATGGGTAAAACAAGATTGGATAATTTTTCTCATTTTAGCTACGTGAAAATTGGTAACAAATCTATTCCAACCATAACTTAATCAACTTGTATTATATATTATGTAATCTTAAGATACCATAGACACGTATACAATGTTTCGACCTATCATGTCGACACATCTATATATATTTCGGAACAACCATAGACACTCTATATGTGAATGTTGGAGTTAGCTATACAGGGTTGAGGTTGATTCCAAAATATATATAGTTTGAGTTGTGATCAATACTAAGATACGTATACACTGGGTCGTGGATTGATTCAAGATAATATTTATCGATTTATTTCTGTACATCTAACTGTGGACAACTAGTTGTAGGTTACTAACGAGGACAGCTGACTTAATAAACTTAAAACATCAAAATATATTAAAAGTGTTGTAAATATATTTTGAACATACTTTGATATATATGTATATATTGTTATAGGTTCGTGAATCAACCAGTGACCAAGTCTTACTTCCCGACGAAGTAAAAATCTGTGAAAGTGAGTTATAGTCCCACTTTTAAAATCTAATATTTTTGGGATGATAATACATGCAGGTTTTATAAATGATTTACAAAATAGACACAAGTACGTGAAACTACTTTCTATGGTTGAATTATCGAAATCGAATATGCCCCTTTTTATTAAGTCTGGTAATCTAAGAATTAGGGAACAGACACCCTAATTGACGCGAATCCTAAAGATAGATCTATTGGGCCTAACAAACCCCATCCAAAGTACCGGATGCTTTAGTACTTCGAAATTTATATCATATCCGAAGGGTGTCCCGGAATGATGGGGATATTCTTATATATGCATCTTGTTAATGTCGGTTACCAGGTGTTCACCATATGAATGATTTTTATCTCTATGTATGGGATGTGTATTGAAATATGAAATCTTGTGGTCTATTATTATGATTTGATATATATAGGTTAAACCTATAACTCACCAACATTTTTGTTGACGTTTTAAGCATGTTTATTCTCAGGTGATTATTAAGAGCTTCCGCTGTCGCATACTTAAATAAGGACGAGATTTGGAGTCCATGCTTGTATGATATTGTGTAAAAACTGCATTCAAGAAACTTATTTTGTTGTAACATATTTGTATTGTAAACCATTATGTAATGGTCGTGTGTAAACAGGATATTTTAGATTATCATTATTTGATAATCTACGTAAAGCTTTTTAAACCTTTATTGATGAAATAAAGGTTATGGTTTGTTTTAAAATGAATGCAGTCTTTGAAAAACGTCTCATATAGAGGTCAAAACCTCGCAACGAAATCAATTAATATGGAACGTTTTTAATCGATAAGAACGGGACATTTCAATTATTAACGAAACGAATTAACTGACATTAAGTTTAGGATCAATGCCTAATACACATACACATATATACATATATAAATATATATTACATAGACATGGCAGCAAATATCCATCTTTTATTCTTATCGAACAAATGTGGCCACATTTTTTCCTCTAACCTTCCCTTATTCCTTTTCTATAAAACCAACAACAAATTCTCATCCCATCTTCTCGAGTCACCACAAACAGTCTATTACTCTTAATTTTCTATTCTACTTGAAAATGTGAAACAACCCAACCCGTATTTCCATACAATATATATATATATATATATATATATATATATATATATATATATATATATATATATATATATATATATATATTTTACATTTACGCGCCAATAAAATATGTAAACCATTCCACAAGTTCTATTTAAAACGTACCATAATTTAAATGTTTACAAGGCACGAAGGCCATTAATTAAGTTTAATACAAGTTCGCCCCACTACAAATGATAGTTTATAATCCAAACGACACTTCGAGCATGGTTTGGGACTAAACTATCCAAAACGTTAGGCCAACTTCCAAAGCTAACAAATCCAAAAGCGTCCCCTAACAATAAGGCGGGATCTCTAATCCAAACGAATGCCCTTACCCTTGTCCACGCCGGAACCTATAAAATGGTAAACAACGAGAGGGTAAGAAATGCTTAGTGAATGCAATAATTATACATACATATATATAACCCATCTATTTGCAATCACTAATACCAAATACCTCGTACGAACATGTAACTCACAAAGCAAGTTAATCATACCCGAAATACCAACAAGTAGTACATTGACACAAAATCTCATTAGCATATACTCAACACAATATATATATATATATATATAATGCTAAACGATCACAACACAATATGGTTAACCATAACGCTATGGTGCTACCGGCACGTGGTTCACACCATACGCATTTGAGTCTCACTCTTTTATAGTGCTACCGGCACATGGTCCACACTTTGACGCTACCGGCACGTGGTTCACGCCTCATTTTATAGTGCTACCGGCACGTGGTTCACACTCGATGCTACCGGCACGTGGTTCACATCCTATATCCGTCACATACATGTTATGGCACTACCGGCACATGGTTCATGCCATAACATTCACAAATAAACACGCCATATACATGAACGTATAATTATTCCACTCACCTTATCGTCTTTGGTGAACTAGGGAATCAAGCTCGCAACCTTCAATGCAACGTACCTATTTCATTAAGTACACTTTCAATACACAAACTAGTTGGACTAGACACCAACATTTAACACTTGAGCATTTAATGACCCAATTGCATTAAATGACTCAGTTACACCAAAACCGCCCATTAATGGCCAAGACCCATTATAATTCCCCAAAAGCTAGTGATTATAGTCCAATATCAACAACTAACACCATCTAGGGTATTTTCATACCCATCTTGCCCAAACTAGGTCAACATTACCCATTTGACCCATTTTGACACTTAAACTTACAAATTTAGTCAAACTTAACCCATTTACAAATCTTTCGACATTTAACATGTGTATTAGTGCCTAACAACACATTTAACACTTACAAATCTCAAACTACAAGACCAAGGCCTAGGTTATAGCTATTAGGGTTTTCCTTTCATCAATATAACCTAAATTCACCCATTTAACCCCCAAATGGTCATACAAGCCTCAAGTACACAAAACCCTAGCCATAAACCAATTAAAACTCAGAACATAGAGTTAAGACTTACCAATACAATCACAACGTAGCTAGAGACGTAGGGAACAACTTTAAAACTCGGACTTGGGTGGGATTTGGTCTTCTTCTTCTTCAAGTGAGCTCTCTCTCACTAAACCCTAACTCTCTCTCTAGGATTTAATTGGTGAAGGTGAAGATGTGATAAATGAGGATTGGGTAAGGTTAAATCAGCTTTAAACTCCTCAAAACCGGCCACAAGTGAAAGGACTATTATACCCCCAAAAGATGCCATTTAAAATGGCTAAAAAGTCATTTCAGCGACATTTGTCGCGTTTCGCGACACTTCGTCGCGTTTCGCGACACCAGGACGCGATAAACAGCACTCAAACGCGACAAAGTGGTCAGAAATCACCATCAGAACTTGTCTCGTTTCAAGCATGTTTGTCACGGAACGCGACACACCAGAACGCGACAAACTGCTCTCAAACTCGATAGATTACCTGATGTACTCCAATTTCACTTTTAAAACATCCCAAAGTCAAACGTGGTCAAAGCATTACATCCAAACTATTAAATAATCATTCTTGGACTTCAAATGATGCCCCGAGCGTCATGTTTAGATAAACGGGGTGTTACAAAATGTTTTTTTCTATATTTATTCATCATCCACTATTGTCTTAGTGTCTCTTCTTTCTAAAATTTACAGATACAAAAAACAACAGTTGAGTACAAACCCGGCTTGTTAGACCATGTTTTCCTCGATCTTTTTCGCAATAAAATGGTTCAGGTTAACATAGATCTTAAATCAATATCATTATCACTACTATTTTAATAAAAAACAAATAAAATATGTGATTTTTGTGTTGTGAAAATTAGATAACAGGAAGTTGGATGAGATTCAAAGAAAGCAGGTTACGATGGATTTATAGACGTTGCGAATCGACTTCGTTGTAGCACTAATTTTATAAAATGAAGGGTTATAAAATTATGATTATTGTAATTGTACGATTATTGTAATTTGGATGATAAAGTTGAAGGTTAATAAGGGTGTGCTTGGTTGGGGGTTTTGGGTGATAAGGAATGAGAAAGAGAATCAATAATATGCTTTGTTAAATATAAAGGGAATGAGCGTTCCTTAGTAGTGGTTAATGGAGCATTCCCCATCAATTAGAGGGGAATAAAAAAAATCTCTACGTATTATGCTTAGAAACAAACTTCCATGTTTTTCTCCCCACTCCTCATCACACAATTATGTACGTGTATTTTCTTTTTTATAATATTTTTAATTTTCAATACATTTTATTTATTATATATTTAACCCTTATAATATTCCATTATATTCCCATTATATTCCTATTACCATTTTCATTTCCATTCCCCTAATTATACCAAGCATGCTCTAAAAATTAGGGTTTATAATTTTGAGAAGATTAAGATGAAGGTAAGAAAAGAATAGAAAAGTGTTCTTTTCTTTTTAAATGGTACCGGTAATCTTTGTGGTTTGATAAATGCACGGGATGGTTCTAAACTTAACGTCAGTTAATTTTTTTCGTTAACTGACTACTTGGCTTTAGGTTTAGGACTACTGGTATGATTTTAAAAAGAAAAGGGCTACTTGTATAACTATTGATAAACTACAGGGACCAATGATATAATTAACTCTGAATTTTAATTATGATTTCTATTTCTATTTCTAATTCTATTTCAATATTTCAGTTTTACCCCCTTTCCTCAGACCCTGAATCAACACTAGCCGTCTTCGGCCCTCTTCCTTCTGCCACAACCACCGTCGATTTCACATTCACATTTTATCAGTTTTATTTACAAATTTACTGATAATCAATCAATTTGGAATGGAAATCGACGAACAAAATAACGGTTGCAACGGAATAAAAAGGGGGAAACCTTTGGATATTGACTATGACAACCTGTTAGACTCCGGCGATGACGATCCTCCGCCGGAAATTATCATTACATCAAGCAAAAAACCGGTGGACGTTACCGGCGGTAGTACGGAAACTGACACACTCGAAAATCGAGAACATGATACTGAACTAATGATGAAAACTGACCGTGAAATCAACGAGTTTATATCAAGACAAAAAAGAATGGTTAAAATATCTGATAAGTTGCCTGATAGAGGCGAAAAGCTTAAAGCAACTGTCAGGCGATACGAAGCCGAACTCGAAAGAAGGATTCAAGCTAAATTGACGAAGGTTGTGCTTTCTTTTGCCCTAATTTTGCGTCAATTTAATGTAGTAATTGGTTGATGGATGATCATTTTGTAAATTAGGGTTTGTATTTTGTGCATTTTGGTTTTTCGTGTTTATTCGGTTGAACTTGAGCTATGATGTACATAATTCTCACTGTTGAGTTTTTATTTGACTATCTTTTTGTTATCGTGTCGTTTTAACAGGTGGAGAATGGAAGTAAGGAGACAATTCAGCTTTCGGATCATAGTGATGATGGTAAAATTAACTGCCAACTGTTTATTGAAGCTTATACAAACCCTAATTTAACTGTTAAGAATGTATGCTGCAAAGAAAAAGTATAGGATACAACTGCATTGTTCTGCTATCTGTTTTGTTGGATTGCGTTTTGTATCGACTGCTCATTTTGAAGCTTGGCATGATATCTAACTATTTGCATAAAATCATATGAACCGTTTTTCTGTAGGTGGATCGTGTGGCAACAAGAAAGGTGGTCAGAATTCTGCATCTGCTTCAAGATTCACCAAACGTTTTTTGAGTAAGCTGATGGAAGATGTATGATCCTCTATCATACCTAAATAATTTTTATTTATTATTTTTTTCTTCTGGTACTTACTGAAGTAAAGAGTACGCCAACATGAACTTTCATTTAATAACAGCAAGATTCTAGGACTGTCAATGCATTCGAAAAAGATTTGTGTGTTATCAATCCTTGTCAAGGGAGAAAAGTGAAGTTGAAGACTATTTTGGGGAAGGGAGGATCCAAAACAGGATTATCGCGTCCAGTAGATAGTAAGAGACAGATAATTTCCGATGACGATAAAAAAGATGGCGATTCTACTACTGCTAAATTAGAGTAAGAAATGTTTATCTCAGTCTGAATGTTGTTTTTCATTATCTGTATACTTGTTTTACAATTCATCGCAAGAATAGAAGCAATCAGTTTGCTTTAAATATAATCTTGTTCTTATTAAGTTGTTCTTTTTCTGTTGCAGGCCAAACTCTCCAAAAGATACACCATCAAGAAATTTAAGACCTAGACAAGTAAATTGTTTTCGTTATTCTTTTTTTTTTTTTTTTTTTTTTTTTTTTTTTTTTTATTTATTTAAATGTTTTCATCGCATGAATACTTTCCTTTATTTTACCCTTCCTTGGCTGCCCATTTGCTTTGATGTTTAGTCTTCTTGCTTAAAGTATTTGGTGAGCTTTGTGGTCTAGGTGACCTTTTTTTTTTTCATGTATATTTGGACAAAGAAATTAACCATGAAAAAAACAAATTGTAAGAGATGGGATGGTATCTACCTTCCAAAAACGAAGTTAGTCTTTGGACCAAACGTATAAGATGGGCATATTATCAGTTTAGTTCATTCTTCTTCAATGTATGTCTTGGAAGACCATACAGTTTGATGCTCAAATGCTTATCAATGGCTCGTTGAATGGCGAGACCATTCTATCTTAGATATCTATAGGAATCGTCATCAGTATCAGGAAGTTTTAAATTTAGGATGTTCCTCTAAAATGTTATGAAACGAACCATCTCATATTTTGTTCCCCATTTAGTTCTAATTAAGGTTGTAAAAGTCTCAAGTCGCAGTTGGGACCTATATATATATATATATATATATATATATATATATATATATATATATATGTTTTAATAATTAAATATCATTTAATTAAATAATTAGTCACTCATTAATTAATTAATTCAAAATTAAACATTTTAACTTATTCGTTACTTGAGTAATATATATACATCATATATATAGTCGGGATGAGACGGGAAGAGTCGGGCGTTGATCAAAATTGAACTTTAGTAAATAAGATGGTCCAATATGTTGTCATGTTGAGGGTATTTTGATAATTTCTGCTTATAAGTTTTAGTACTGTCATTAATTCAACAGAAACGGAGTTATCATTTAGTGGATGAAGATATCGAGACTACATTACAGTATGTTGAAAAATTGGATCCAAGGTAACCAATCTTGACTCACATCTGCCATCTCTTTTTTATGTTTAATGACTTGATATTATAGGAAAAATGTTTTAATCGATGATGTCAAATTGCAGTATGAAAGATGTTAAAGTCTACTACCCATCAAGGTATGATACAATTGAATTTACATATTTATAGGATTCCCTACAATTTTAGTTTTACTATCTGCTTTTGATTGTGAATTTACAGGGATGACCCTGATCCAGTTGAAGTTAATTCTAATGACATGGAATGTCTTTTGCCTGAAGCATGTCTTTCGTCCACTATAATCAATTTTTATATAAGGTTAGTGTTATTTTATGCAAAGGTTTCATACGCTTTTACCATTGTTTGAGATTCTAGCGTTCTCAAGTTATGTTAATGGTGGAAAGGAAAGGAATTGAACAGATTTTTAAATAATAGGCATTCATGAGTTTTCATTTTAAGTGGAAACGAAAGAAGAGGAGATATCAGAAAGGAGAGTATACAAGGTTTTTGTTAACATTTTTCGCCCATATTTGGGCGGGGATTGGAAGAAAAACCTACGTATTTTTTTAATATTATATTTGAATATTATTCCCAATCCTCTTATTATTCTATAACCAACATTATTGTACGTTGTACGCAACAGAATACAGTAAAAAATGATCCGAGTTGTCTTTCTCTACTTCTTTCATGTGTTCAAAAATAATTAATAATTAATAATATTTATAAAACTAACAATAAAATACTGATTACATGTTATTTATTGATCATATAAGTTATATACAAATCAATTTAGTTCAAATATTGCAAATGATATAATTGTAAAATTTTTTATTTTTTATTTTTTAATATTCCTTTTCTTTCTTTTACTCTCCTTTCAACTCAAGAATACATGTATGCTATTTTATATTACGTTATTTTTCATCATTTTCTCTCTTCTCTCTTTATCACATTCTTTTCCACTAGAAAAACGAGCACACAACGCAAAATGAATTTATTTGATGGTTACGTTTTTCTTTATTTTTTGAACAGATACCTTCAGCAGCCCACACCTTCGTCTGAGAGTTCCACAAGCAGTTATCATTTCTTCAACACATACTTTTATAACAAGTTGGCGAAGGTATATGAATTCCAATTTTGTATTACACTTTATATTTCTTTTCAATGGCAAATAACTGATTTCTATTTTTTTTTTTTTCTCCTTTTTATTAGTTGAGCTACAAGGAAGATTCATTTCTTAAGTTCAGAAAGTGGTGGAAAGGTGTTAGCTTATTCGAGAAAGCCTTCATAGTTCTCCCCGTTCATGAAAGGTAAGAATCTCACTCATACTTAAGATGTTAGATGTGTGAAAATCATGCATAATGTTTTCGCTAATTGCACAGTGCGCATTGGAGTTTGGTGATAATATGTGTACCTACAAAAGCAGATGAATTAGGGCCAATTTTGCTTCATTTCGACTCACTTGGGCTACATGACAGTACATCACTTTTTGATAACATTAAAAGGTATTTATCTACTGTATAAGTTAATTTACATCATTAATAGACACCAAGGTTGAAAAAGGCGCGAGACGTATGTTGACCAATGTTGACCTTTAAGTATAAATCTATTAAATATAAACATTTCAAACATAAATATTTCAAAAATAATTTTTTAAAAAATAAATGATTTACAAATAAGATGACTTGGTATTAGCTTAAATATTATATAGGTTTTTTATAATATTTTCTATAATTATATAGTGTATTTATATTTATTAATAATTTATCTTTAAGGGATACTATATAAGTCAGTGTTTTTCCCAACTAATTATTAAATGGCCTTGGGATTTTTGTTTACATTAGAAAAAGGCCAGACAAAATGTTGACTTTTGACAGACGTTGCCCGACTTTGACCCGACTTTTTAGCGTTGACACAACTAATTAGACGTTGGTGAAATGGGACGGGCTACTCACCAAAGCGATGCTACCGCCGTTTGCAACCATGATAGGCACAACTAATGGAAAATACATGACAAGAGTAATAGTTATCTGATGATGTGATTTAATGGAACATGTGTTGAAAACACTTTCGATCATACTTATAAATGCCTTTCATGCAATAAGTTAAATTCACGTTTTGTGAGATTTATAAATTAAGCTTGGTTGTAGATTTCTGAAAGAAGAATGGAACTACCTAAGAAAATCAGAAGCTCATTTGAATATTCCGATTGCAGATGAAATTTGGGAGACTCTTGACCGTAGAATGGATCACAAAAGGGTTATGGTAATAATTTGTGCTTTTACATCATTACAACTTTATTATATATTATGAATACCCAGCAAACGGCAAACGGGTCAGGTTGGGTCAGTTTTCGTAACGGGTCAAAACGGTTTTGGGTTGAAATGGTTCATGGGTCAAACGGGTAAACATTTTAAACGGATCCAAACGGGTCAGGTTGGGTCGGTTTGGGTAACAGGTCAAAACGGGTAATGGGTCAAATGTGTCAAATAGGTTCAACGGGTCATATACTTTTAAACTTGATTTTTTACATTTATTATATTGTTTTAGTTATTATTAATTTTTATTGTATATTTAAGAAAATATTAATATACATAATAATTGATATAACCATGAATGCATTCATAAATGATTGACGGATGAAACTTGTTATGCTTGACCCATTTGACCCATTCACAAGACCCATTAGACCTGTCTCTATTTTATTGAACTTTAGGATTTGATACCCATTTGACCCGTCCTTTTATATTTTGTATAAGACCCAATAGGCCGGAGAAAAACTCACTGGACTTTTTTTTAGGTTTTGATTTACATTGTAAGGCCTAATTTTCTTTCATGACCTAATTGACCTGAAAGCTTAACCCATTTGACCCAAATTAGAAAGTATGGGTCTCAATTGCCAGGTATTTATTATCTTCATATAAACATAAATATATAGATATCTCATAATTTTGATATCACAATGTCTGTTTTTGCTTAATCAGGTTCCACAACAAAAGAATGAATATGACTGTGGGCTCTTTATTTTGTTCTATTTGGAACTTTTCATCAAAAAAGCTCCCGAGAGGTTTAGGAAAAAAGATTTATCAATGGTACAAATCTTTACATCTCTCCTTCATATTTCATTATTATAATTATATATTTGTGTTGTTATTGAGCTATGTCAATAGGTACAACTCACTTGCCAATTATTGTATTTTGATCATCAGTTTGGTAAGCAATGGTTTCGCGCTCAAGAAGCATCCAAATCAAGAGTAAAAATATATGATCTACTTGTACAAGAGTTCAAGAAAGCTAAAAAGGCAAATGAATGCTCCCCGTCTCCCGAGATTTAGGTGTGGTTGAAGTGCTACTGGTAATGTTTTGGAGGTTATGGTAAATCAAGATCGATTTGGTTTCGGAAGCATTATGTTAAAAGTTGCATTTGTAGATGTAAATCCATTTTCAAAAAGCTGTCGTTAGCTGTACATACATTTGTATAGGAAGGATTAAAAGTAGAAAAACTAGTAAGTAGTAATGGATTAAGGTAGAGTTGCCCATGCTTTGAAAACATGCTTGAATCCCCCTAAAAAAGCTAAAACAATAAAAAAAAAATGGATCAAGTTGCTACTCCGGAAAAAAAGTATTTTTGGAAGTATTCTTTTACTTAAATGTATGCGCCTAATTTGGTTATACTAAGGAGATATATTTTACTTGGATGCATAGGTTGGGGTGATACCTGTGACGCGAAATAGAGGATATGGCCAACTAGTATTGTAGTAGTATCTGCTTGGCAACTAAGTAGTGCTCCTAATGACTTTTTAAGTGGTATCTTTAGGCTAGACTTCAAAGGTTACTCCGAATGTGTTCAGGGTCGCTCCGAATTTCACAACTGCTTTCTAAAGTCTGTTGTGGGCGTTGGTTCTGTGACATTGCTTGCTAAAATGCACTCTACGCCTCCTATGGGGCGTTGGTGTGGGCATCCTCCTATGGGGCGTTGGTGTGGGCATCTCACAATGTTTTCAACAACGGATGTATTTTCCCGCATTTCCCTTTTTTTTTTTTTTTGAAAGCAACATCAATTAAAGAAGCACGCAAGAAGCGTGTTAGAATACAACAGAAGGGCCAAACAACACCTAGAAAAACTACAAAAAGCCGAAAAGACCAAAATGATATAGAACACCACTCACACCTAAAACAACTATAACACCAAACTATAACACCAAACTTTTAGGATCTCTTTTCCATGAATCAAAGTCGCCATGAATCACCTTTCTTCTATTAGATAGCCATAGGTGTGAGAGGACTCGAAGGCTAACCGTTATGTTTCATTCTTAATTGATTGCCTTTGTTCAATAGAGCTATGCACAAGTTTGTTTCGCCACCTCCAAATAAGCCAGAGAAGAATTCTACTAGACGTCCATAGAGCTTTATTAATATTCTCCGAACCAATGCTATAGGACGATGCATTTATAGCATTGTCAACTCCATTTAGAATTAGAGCTGGAACCTGCCACCAAGCAAATAGATTTCTCCACAAAGGCTTTATGAACCTACAATTGACAAATAAATGTGACGAGTCTTCTTCCACCTCTTCGCAAAATGGACAAGATGGGTCGAGATTTACACCACGCTTTAACAGATTTGACCTTGTTGTAATTTTGTCCATATTTAATTGCCAATTGAAGATGTTAACTTTTTTAGGTAAACATGGCAACCAAATACTCGAATTTAGATCCGGCAGAATGTTAAGGAATTGCTTATCAACAAGAGAAGATAAATGGCTAACTGAAAAAACACCATTTGACTTTAAAGACCACGCCCATGAGTCGTCTTTTTCATTTAAATTCGACCCAACAGCTATGACATCAGAGAGGCTATTTAATTCGTCAAGGGCCCTTCCACGAATAGAGTTTAGCCAATCCCAGCAGCGTTTAAGACCATGGTCTGAATTACGAACTCTATCCGCAACACAACAATTTTTATTTGACTCCAATGCAAATAAACGTGGATAACAAGACCGAAGGTTTGAAGAGTTGTTAGGTAGCCAGGAGTCAGACCAGAAAGAAGTGGATTTTCCATTGCCAATGTTTCTGCAGAAGGATGTAGAAAAGGAAACTCCAAGCTTGTCAATCTCCTTGCATGCTTTTATAATCATTGGCCATATTCCAGAACCCTTACACCCTTCAATTCTGAATGCCCCATCATCACCGTAGATTGAGTTGACTATAGATGCCCAAAGTGAGCCACTTTCTTTCTTATAACGCCACCACCACTTGGCTAGTAAGCTAAGATTTTTTGCTCGGAGACTACCTATACCAAGCCCGCCAAATGATTTTGAGGCAAGAACTTTATTCCATTTTACCCATGAGATTCCATTGCCATCAAGATTATTCCAGAAAAATTTCCTTCTCAATGACTCGAGGTGATTAATGACACCAATCGGAGCTTTGAAAATCCACATGTAATATAGTGGTAGGCTACTTAATATTGATTTTACCAAAGTAGCCCTACCACCAATTGAGAGAGTTCTTGCTTTCCACGGGTTGAGATTGGAAAGAAATTTGTTTACTATATTTTCCCAAGCACTTGAATTATTCATTCTTTGTCCGACAGGCAATCCCAAGTAAGAAAAAGGAAGCGAACCTTTGGCACACATTATATCTCGACATACAGCAGAAACCTCCTGATCAGACACATTAATACCGAATACTCGGCTTTTTCCAAAATTAATTCTCAAGCCAGAAGCATCCCCAAAACATGAGACAATATTGATCAGATTTGAGATATTTTCTATGGACCATTCGCCAAAAAATAAAACATCATCCGCGTATTGTAAATGTGTCAGCTTCACTTCTTTAGATCCCACCGAAAAGCCTTTAAAAACACCGATATTGTTTGCGTCTTTCAGCGCCACACTTAACGCTTCACCCACAATGGTAAATAAGAAGGGGGACAAAGGGTCACCTTGGCGTAGCCCCTTTTCAATTGGAAATTCATTCGTGGGACTGCCCCTTATCAAAACAGATGCTCTACCAGAAGTTAAACACCCCTTTATCCATCCTCTCCACTTGGTAGAAAAGTTCATTTGCTTCATGACTTCGTCAAGAAACCTCTAATCAACACAATCGAAAGCTTTCGAGAAATCTACTTTGAAGAGGAAGAGCTTCCTTTTGTTTCTTTTAAATTCATGCACTACTTCATTTGCCACAAGCACACCATCAAGAATTTGTCTTCCTTTTAAGAATGCGGACTGATTAGCACTAATAACTTTCGACAACACCTTTTTCAATCTATTTTCAAGAATTTTGGCTATTATCTTGTACAAACATCCAATCAAGCTAATTGGCCGAAATTCATTGAAAGTCATGGGGTTTGAAACCTTTGAAACAAGAGATAAGAATGAACTATTGCAATCACGAGGGAAGTTACTGTAAGTTCTGAATTTCTGTACACACTTCAATACATCCTCTTCCAGAATCCCCCGGAATTTTTTTATGAAATTAAAATTAAATCCGTCTGGGC
This sequence comes from Rutidosis leptorrhynchoides, assembly GCF_046630445.1. Lineage (NCBI taxonomy): Eukaryota > Viridiplantae > Streptophyta > Magnoliopsida > Asterales > Asteraceae > Rutidosis > Rutidosis leptorrhynchoides. Next base: position 336,057,654 of record NC_092337.1, on the reverse strand, counting down.
CTGGGCTTTTGAGATGGCACAACTCCAAACAGCTCTTTTTATCTCGTCTTTATCGAATTCTCTACATAATACATCATTATCAAAATCAGAAAGGCGAGAAAAAGAGGGACTGAGATAACCTGTTCTGCAGTCTGATGAGCGTTTGAATTTCTCAGCAAAGCATGTAAAGGCAGTTTATTTGATCTTGCTTGAATCAGAGATCAATTCTCCTTCAATATTAATCCGGGAAAGGCCATTAGATTTTTCCCCCATTTTGTTGATAGCGTGGAAAAATTTAGAGTTTTCGTCTCCATCAACCGCCCATCGGATTCTACTTTTCTGCTTTAACATCTCTTTCTTAGCTCTTTCAAGATTTTTTAGGGTAATTAGATTCTCTTCCCGTCGCCGAATATCATAATCATTTGGAGTCGAGATTTCAGCCATACTTTCCCAATCATTGATCTTCTCCTGTAATTTCTGAATATTGTAATCCAGCTTTCCGTATTTGTCCTTGGCCCATTTTTTTAAGTCCAACTTCAATGCCTTTAATTTATTTTTGAAACAAGTATCAGCCCTGCCGTTGAAAGAATAGCTGGCCCAGGCTCTCTCCACCATTGGCATGAACTCCTCATCCTCAAGCTAAACGTTAAAGAATTTGAAAGGTTTCGGACCAAAATTTAAGTTCATACTCAGTTTCGCGTTAAGGAAAAGGGGACAATGATCGGATTCTTTCCGTGGAAGTACCATAATTTCAGAATTTGGCCACTGATCAATGAAATCTGGAGATAGAAGAATTCTATCTATTTTAGTTGCTTTCCTCCCATCGCTTGACATCCACGTGAATTTCCTGCCTCCTGTTGGTAGGTCTATTAGACCTGCACTTTCAATGAAATTATTGAAATTTCTGGCTTCTCTTTCTTTAAAGATAGAAGCACGCCTTTCTTCTTTTTGCCTAACAGTATTAAAATCACCAAAAATCACCCAATTCCCTTCATGATTTGTCATTAGATTACCAATTTCCAGCCACAATGATTGTTTCGCTATAGCTTCTTGTGGGGCATATATATTTAAAAGGTTTATCTTCCCATTCAATCCTGGCCAAATGCCGTAAACTAAAATGTAATTTCTGTTGGTGATACAACCTTCCATCATGAAGCTATCTCTTCGCCATAACGAAACAATACCACCCGAAAGGCCACTAGCAGGACAGTGAACAAATTCAAACTCATTAGTACCCCATAGACTAACAAGCAACGAATGATCGTTGATTTGCGATTTTGTCTCCTGGATACCATTAAAATCAAGTTGATTTGATTTATTTAAATTTCTAATCCACTCTCTTTTTTCTGTTCCTCCTATACCATTTATTTAAATTGATAGATAAAAGCTTCATTATTAAACTTATAAAACGTCGTAGAGCTCCATCCAAGTTAGGCATTAGAGCTCCTACCAAACCTTTTGCTACAATGTGTATGCTTACAGAAATTGAATCCAAGTGCTTCACCGACAGCTTTCTTCTTTTTTGCATCTAACCGAATTCCAATTGAATCACGATTCTGATTCGCATTGGATTCTTTACTAGCGAACGACTTTTGCGAGCTAATCTTGATTTTCTCTTTTCCTTTTTTTCTCGCCGACTCTTTTAGCTTGTGGAAACTTATCCTACCCACAATTGGAATGTTCAACCCCTCTTTTTCTTTCTGATTTAGGGTTCTTTTTCCTCTATTGTTTTCTGTTCTAGCATCTCCAACATCATCTTTTTTACTTTTAGAAGCACTGCCCATTTGTTTTTCTGGATCGGTTCCTTTTTTTGATGAGTTATCGCCTCCTTGGCCCAGGTTTTGGCCCATACACTCAATATCCAAATCATTAAAATTATTATCAGTTGGCCCACTAGTCTTGGGCCGGCTCACCTTAGAAGATCTAATTGGGCTATTACTTGATTGGCCCAATCCATCCAACATTGGTTCCTTTGCACATTCTTCGCTCTGGGTGCCAACCGTCATATTAGGTTTTGAAGGAGTCGAGGCGTAGCCGTCATTAATATTTTTTAGTTCCCAAGTATCTTCTACAACTCCCAAAAACGGCGAACTGTTGACCTTACGTTCTTCCCACACCCGTGACCTTTGTGAGTCCCAAGAACCAAAGGAAGACACGCCATCATCTTCATCATCCACACTTCTGTCTCCGGCAAACTTTTTCGACCAACTAGTTGAATTGGTTAGATCATCACTACATACGCTGTCTTCCACCTCAGATGAAATTAAAAGAGATGGATTCACCATTTCCTCAGTGACCATTACCTTCCAATTTTTATTATTATTGACTTCAAACAAGCAGCTTTAATTGATACTGGACATGTGATACGTATGAACCAGGAACTTCCACCGTGCGGGACAGCTATAATCGTGATCCATAATACGACCCCACTTGTCAGTTATCCATCTCTCAACTTTATCCATATTATTTAAAAAAAAAATAGGAAATCCATCAACATGAAGCCAAGTGATTCTTCCAAATGAGCTGATGTTTCCATTCCACTTTTACACACAATCCATCCAATTGAGAAGCCAATCGTAACAGTTTTCAAATGCCTTTTTGGCGGATTCTTTTGATTTCCATTCCATAAGGACCGATCTTCCCCCCAAATAGCTTACTTGGCAGTCTTCAATACCTTCGACATAGCATATCATCTTTATATTTTTTAATATCTTCACATTTTTAACATCTCCAATGAAGGATCTATCAATTCTGTCTTGGTCAATCTCTGAGTCTTTGATGATTAAATTAGGTTGAGTTTGTTTTCCTGATAAAACTTCCATAAAGCTCCTACCATCTCTTCCTGAGTTAGAGACATGACAACTGTTGTTGATGTAAGGATTCCTCCATTCTTTCTTCTCCTGCTTTGTGATATCATTTTTGTTCCTCTCATATTTTGCTTTATTGATGACTAGTCTTCTTTCTTCAACCCAAACATTTTCCAACTTTTGACTCAACAAATCTTCATCTTCACCCTTTTTGAATCTGACGAAACCAAACTTTTTTCCGGCCATTGATAGCCTCTGAGCAATGAAGATGTCAATGACCCTTCCATATTTGTCAAATAATTGCCAAAGCAGTTCCTTTCCCCACTTTTCTGGGTAATTAGTGAAGAAAAAGGTGGTTCTCATTGATTCCATTATTCTTCCAATATCTGTTCGACCTCTCCTTTCTTTGTTAGCTTCATTGCCATTCGTAGATTTTTTTGCTGTTGTCTTCATATCTTCTTGTGTTCTTCCTGCTCCTGACTTCTGTCCATTCGTATTCTCTTTCTCCCCCCCCCCCCCCATTTCCCTTTAACTACCAATTATATGTCATCACATCACTTAAAATCTTCTACAATGTTTTATTAATAACATCGTTGGAAAAATTCTTTTTCTCACAACACTGCTATCATCACATCACCACTCAAATCATAATGGTGTAACACTGTTGAGGAATTAGTCACCAAACTGACGGAGTCACGGAGAGGGAGAGTGGCGTGAGGTCGACGTGGTTTCTTTTGATTGGTTGAGCTTTTTTAACTTGTTGCTAGTCGTTTTTATTTGTTGACTTTGAATTTAAGTTTTGTATTTCTTAAGAAAGGCGATGATGAAGATGATGGAGAATAATAAATGAAGGGTGCAAATAGATGATATAGAAGAGATGTAGTTTAAAGGGTTAAAAGTCCACTTTTTATTTTTGGGCCAATTTTTCAATTTATTTAACAAAATATATTTAATTTAATAGTATGTTTTATTTTAATTATTATTTAAATTAACTTAAATTTATATTTATAACTTTATATTTTTAATTTTATGTAATGTTTAATTTTAATAAAATGTTAATTTATGTCTTTTTCTATATTTGATATGTATTTTATTTTATATAATGTATTTTTTATTATATTTATTCAAATGTAAAAAATAAAAATCAGAAAATGGTCGGCCCTACAAAATTGAAAAGTACACTATTTGCCGGTGACGTCACATGCAGGGTTAATAGCAGTCTTAGTACTTTTCAGAAACTAACACTAAGTATTCTTTTAATCTATTACAATAATATTTCCTTTATCAATAAGATTATTTTATTAAATGATATAAATAAATTAATAATAATATAAAATAGTGGAGTATACACTAATTTTGTATTAATTAAAAGAGAAAGAGATAATAAATTTCCATTGAATAATCGAATTTCAGTTTTGAATATGAATGTGAAGAATAATTATTTAATTATTAAGTTCAGGTTCAATATAAGATAAGATCTCTATTAGGTTGTTAAAACGGTTTTGTATTAAATTACACAAAATTTTTATATAAAGTGTTATCGAATTTGCTTACAAAACCAATATGTTATGGAATCAATTAGATTATTTAAACTGTTTGATTAATTAATTATTCAAAGCTTTATATTTTCTTTCATAGTATAAAATATATTTATAATTATAATGTGTTTATTATTATATTATAATTGAAATTTATAGAAATATAATAATTTATTATCTAAAGGTTATGAATATGGTTATTGATACTCCGTATATCTTAAGCTAACCATTTTACAACAATACCAGATAGATAAATTAACTCATGTGTCAAATAAAAGATTAACATTCATTTGTTGAAAATATAAGTAGGAAAAGGAAAAAAGTAATTGAATATAAATCAAACTACGAAATAAGCGGACGCAAAACCTAACTAATTACTGCCTAAACTTTACATTTAGTTATATATAACTTGGAAAGTACGTACTAACACTTTTCATGCACGTCCAACTATTAGATACATTACGCCTTTCTAAACTTCATGCAAGTATCCATGGAGAATCCCCTGAAACCAGTCGACGTCATCATGAATCGCAACCATTATATGCCACGTTCGTTTAATTGTCAGCAACGTTACGTTGTACAACACCAACAAGTTAACGAAAAACAAGTAGAACAACAACAATGGGGAGATACAATCGATCCAAATAAGATTATTCTTGGCCATGTTATCGGTCGTGGGACTTTTGGTGTTGTTCGTAAAGGATCGTACAATGGCCAGACGGTTGCAAGTAACGTTCTTGACTGTTTGTATTATTGTATAAGACTATGTTTGATTTTACTTCCTTTTTTCTTTAATTTGTTGATTTAAGATTCTAATTAAGGATCTTTTTTTGTGTGTAAGGCTAATAGGATTTTTTTAATTGTTTGTTTAGTGAAAGTTCTTGATTTAAGCGACAAGAAGATTACAGAAGTGCAAAAGGGTATTATGAAGGAGGATTTCAAAAAAGAAGCCGGTTTATGGCAATATCTTGATCATCCAAATATTACTAAGGTGTGTTCCAACAATATTACCAATTTTTAGTAATTTAAACTATATATATGTTAATTTGTTTATAAAGAATAGATGGGCAAAATAACAATTGAATGTATAGCTAAGAAATAAAACTATGTATGAATCTCAAAATCATTCTTGTGTTAAATCTCAGATGATCGGAGCCACAATGTCCTTGAAGACCAATTCATCGGGGGTCAAGAACAAGAAAACAATAGCCGAAAGCAACTTTTGTATCGTCTGTGAATATCTAAAAGGAGGCTCACTAAGATCATACTTAAGAAAGAACAAAACCAAGAAGCTTTCTATGAAAAACGTCGTTCAATTTGCACTTGATATAGCTAAAGGGTAAGAAATCAACACCTTATTAGTACTTAATTACTTGTCTTTAAATTAGGATACTTATTACAAGTTAAAGTTCTCTCAAGTTGTTGAATTGCAAGAGGAAACAAAAGAGCATACTCTTTAATTAATTTTGTTAGCTTTAGGTTCATATATGTTTTGAGTACATCAACTTGACCTACTTGAGGAAAAAAAATATATAACTTCAAATCTTGATCCATTTATTAAACTTAATACATAAATTAAACACTAATTAGAATATATCGTTTTATTTCTTTAGGTTGAGCTATCTTCATTCCAACAAAATAATTCATTGTGACGTGAAGCCAGAGAACATGCTTATCGACAAGCATCATACGATCAAAATTGCTGATTTTGGAGAATCGGTTTTCATGAAGCCATCACAATTTATTCTAATTGGTAATCAAAGTGGAACTCTTGGATATATGGCTCCTGAGGTATATGTTGGAAGCTTCGACGAGCCCAACACACCACTATAGAGGATCTAGACTATACTAGACTCACTACACCAACACTTTGACGTTGGTTAGCCTTTAATTTTATAAATCCTTAGTGCACAATGTACTTAGGCGACAGTGTCGACCATATATCTTTAGGCGGTATAACCGACCATGTATTACTTAGGCGGCAGAGCCGACCATATAATAAGAACAACAAAAGTGCACTAAGAACTTAAACACAAACTAAGGCTTGATCGGGAAACTTAACAAAAACACTTATATTAAATTACAATTACAATATTACTTACAAGCTTTATCTTCTCTACTTTCGCTAACTCACATTCTTCTTCTCTTCTTCACAACTCACTTCTTATTTCACTCGCACAACTTCACACAACACAAATGAAATCTCCTCCCATATTTATACTACTCCATGGAACATTCTAGAACCTAGATATTTTCATGGATATATAAATATCTAGATATTTCTACAACCTACAAATATCTAGATTTTTCTTTTACATTTCAATTTCTAGATTTTTCTCTCATATTCTAATATCTAGATATTTTCTTATACATATTAATATCTAGATATTTTACCCATATACATTTACTAATTCCATATTATTCTAAATTTGCATTGTATTTTAACACTCCCCCTCAATGCAAATTTTCTTCCAACGATGTCTTGCAGACCATTCCAAGTGCTTCTCTGAATTTTGTAAACTTCGGTTTACTTAGGCTCTTGGTGAATATATCTGCAACCTGTTCATCTGTCTTTGTTGGCATCATCTTGATCTCTCCTTCAAGGACCTTCTCGCGAACATAGTGATAGTGCACTTCTATATGTTTTGTTCTCGCATGAAAGACTGGATTTTCTGCTAGACGAATAGCTGATAGGTTATCGCAGAAAAGCTTTACTTGATAATCTGTTGATTGATGAAGATCTTCCATTAGTTGCTTCAACCACATAATTTCTTGTGTTGCTGATGCTGCCGATCGATATTCTGCTTCAGTGCTTGACAAGGATACTGTTGGTTGTCTCTTGCTGCACCATGATATTACTCCCGATCCAAGACTAAACATGTATCCAGTTGTTGACCGTCGTGTATCATAGTCTCCAGCGTAATCGGCGTCACAATATCCAGTCACGTGACATTCTTTAGTTTTCTTGTATAAAATACCAAAGTTAATAGTGCCTTTAACATACCTTAAGATGCGTCGTACATCATCAAGGTGAGGCTTCTTCGGATTGCTCATGTATCGACTTACCACTCCAACTGCATAAGATATGTCTGGCCGGCTTAGTGTGAGATAAATAAGACTTCCGACCATCTTTCGATACATGGTAACATCTTGAAGACTTTTTCCTTCATCTGCTAGTAGTTTTGTATTCGGATCCATCGGAGTTGAGATAGGTTTGCAATTAAGCATTCTGTACTTTTGTAAAAGATCTCGCGCATATTTCTGTTGTCCCAGAAATAATCCTTCTCTTTTCTGCTCTATTTCGAGTCCAAGAAAATGTTTGAGTTCTCCAAGCTCCTTCATATGAAATCTGATAGACAGATTCTCTCTTGTTCTTTGGATCTCCTCATAGTGATCTCCCGCGATGATTAAGTCATCCACATATACTAGCACTATGGCTAGTTTTCCTTGATCTTGTTTCACAAATAAACTAGAATCTGAAGGAGCAACTTTGAAACCACTTTGTACTAAGAACTCGCCAATCTTCCCGTACCAAGCTCTTGGAGCCTGCTTCAAGCCGTATAGTGCTTTCTTTAATTTGCAGACATGGTCAGGATGGAACTTGTTCTCAAAGCCTCTTGGTTGCTCCATATAAATTTCTTTGTCAAGTTCTCCATGTAAGAAAGCGTTCTTGACATCCATCTGCCACAGCTTCCAAGATTTGCTAGCGGCTAAAGCTAGTAGAACACGAATTTTTGTGATCTTCGCCACTGGACTAAATGTTTCTTCATAATCCAGCCCATATTGTTGAGAAAAACCTCTAGCAACAAGTCGAGCTTTATACCTTTCAATGGAGCCATCTGATCGAGTCTTCACCTTGTAAACCCATTTACAAGATATTGGTTTTACATCTTTTGGCTTTGGAACTAAACTCCATGTCTGGTTTTCTTTTAGTGCATTAATTTCTTCTTCCATTGCTTTCTGCCACTCTCGACTTTGTGCTGCTTCTTCATAAGTAGAAGGCTCAATAGGTATTGATTCATCCACATGAGCAGCATTGGCATACCTTGGATTAGGTTGCCTCGGTCTTGTTGATCTCCGTAATTCTTGTACATGCTCCTCGACATCCATTTGGCTTGGACGAACCTCCTCGGATACAGATTGATGCACACCAGTTTTCCATGGACTCTTTTCCTTAGAGTACGACCCTTCTCCTTCTTTTATTGGATCCAATATCTGCTCTTTAGGTTCTTCTTTTTCTTCTGGACCTTCTTCTAATCCATGAGATTCTGGAAGCTCTATCTTTTGAGGTGACCACCATGAAGACGCTTCATCAAATACCACATTTCTTGAAGTATGACATTTTCCGGTATTTGGATCACAACATCTTCATCCTTTTCTTGATTCATCATAACCGACAAAAATGCACCGAATTGCCTTCTTCTCAAATTTGCTTCGTAGATGATCTGACACGAAGACGTTGCATACACATCCAAAAACTTTGAGATGGTTGACGGTTGGTTTGATCTTCCATAATCTTTCATATGGTGAAATATATCCCAACTTTGTTTGTGGGAGTCTGTTAATCACGTACGTTGCCGTCCTCATACATTCGGCCCAAAATCTGCCTGGTACATTCTTACCATGAAGCATACTTCGACAAGTTTCGGCAAGGTGACGATTCTTGCGTTCCGCCACTCCATTCTGTTGTGGAGTATTGGGGCAAGTTAATTACCTTCTGATCTTGTGCTTCTCAAGATACATATTGAACTCAGTCGATAAATATTCTCTTCCATTATCTGTGCGTAAGCACCGGATCTTAGTATTGAGCTCACTTTCTACCTTGTTCTTGAACTCTTTAAACTTCAGAAAAGTCTCCGACTTCTCCTTCATGAAGTAAACCCAAACATATCTTGAGAAGTCATCAATGAATGTCACCATATATTTCATACCTCCAAGTGATGTTTGTTTCACTGGGCCGAAGACATCTGAGTGTATAAGCTCTAGTGGTGTCTTGGACTGATGCTCTGACTCCTTGAATGGCAATTGATGAGCTTTGCCAAATTGACATCCAGCACATATTGTATCTGTTCGGATATCAATTTGAGGAAGCCCATTTACTATGCATTTTACCATCATCTCCTTTAACTTGTTGTAGCCCACATGCCCAAGACGTTCATGCCAAAGATCAGCCGTCTCATTTTTTCGAGTCTTATCCACATAAGCTGTTTCAGCAGATAATACATAGACCGATTCTATTCTTCTTCCATGCATAACTGGATTGCCAACCACCTTTACTCTCTTGAATACGGACACATCTTCTGGTCCAAAGAACACATAGTTCCCTTCTGCTGTCAATTGTGGTACTGACAGTAAATTCTTCTTTAGGCCAGGGACAAGATACACCTTCTCGAGTTGGAGCTTATGAGAGTCGCCTTCATTTGGAACTATTGTATTTTCAATGTGAGAAATAGACAACCTTGAATTGTCGGCTGTCAACACGACTCTCTTTCCTTTGTAATCCTCTATTTCTTGCAGCTTCGTCTCATCATTGGTCATATGATTTGAGCACCCAGAATCAATGATCCAATCATCTTTGTAGTTTATTTTTGACTTTAAGGTTGCTGCAAGAGCTTGATCATCCATGTCAGCTTCAACGGAGAGTCCTGCTTCTGCATCCCATGTTTCCTCATTAATGGTTGCTTCGAATGTGACCTCTTTCTTCTCATCTCTTGCAGCGGCCACATTTCCTTCGAAAGTTCGCCTTCTGGGGAATCTACATTCTCGAGCAAAATGACCCTTCTTGCCACAATTGAAGCATTCACCATTCTTTCTCTTATCATTTTCCCCGTATTGTTGGCGATGATCTCTTCTTCCTTGTTGAGCTTCCCCTGAAGCGTTGCCTTTTGATTTTGGGTGACCCTTCCACCCATATGTCTTACTTTCTTTCATCGCCTCTTGTCTTCGAGATGTTGCTTTCTTTTTATTGGTGAAGAGTGCATCTTCTCCGTCTTTTACGGTTACTTCATTCATCTGCTTGGCTAATGCCTCTTGATTTGCCAATAGATTCTCCAGCTCTATTAATGATGGTTGAGTAGGCCATCCTCTCACAGCGGCTATAAATCCATTATACTTGGATCTTAAGTCGTGGATGATAATTCTCTTCATCCTTGCATCACTCACTTTCTCTTCAGGAGCAAGTTGAGATATCTCACGGCAAATTGATTTCACCTTGGTGAAGTACTGCGAAATAGACAGACTTCCTTGTGAGATACCCGCGAGCTCATTTTCCAAGAGCTGGAGGCGTGCTTCATTCTTCTTTGAAAATAATTTTTCAAAAGTTTCCCAAGCTGCCTTTGGTGTTTTCTCGTCACGGATGTGCTCCAACAGATCCTCCTCGATTGTAGTCTTCAATATAAATAAAGCCTTCCCGGCCTTGATGTTCCATTTTCTCAAGGCTTCGGCATTTTCTTTCGGTGGAGGCGTTGTGTCATTGCCAGCAACTATTTCCCATAAATCCTGTCCTTGTAGGTAGGATTCTATACAAGTCCGCCAATAACCATAGTTGTGGTTATTGAGACTCTTGATACCACTGCTCGTACTTGCAAGATCTGCCATCATGACGTCCAACGTCCAATAAGCTTGGTCCCTGACCGATGAGCTTTCACAGTTCCTAACTGTGCTCCGACAGAATCTCCCTTAGAGCCTTGGTGAAAACAAGTCGATGTAAACGTCCAACGTTTACCGATTTCCTCCACTAGAAATGATCCCGAACGACCCGCTCTGATACCAATTGTTGGAAGCTTCGACGAGCCCAACACACCACTATAGAGGATCTAGACTATACTAGACTCACTACACCAACACTTTGACGTTGGTTAGCCTTTAATTTTATAAATCCTTAGTGCACAATGTACTTAGGCGACAGTGTCGACCATATATCTTTAGGCGGTATAACCGACCATGTATTACTTAGGCGGCAGAGCCGACCATATAATAAGAACGACAAAAGTGCACTAAGAACTTAAACACAAACTAAGGCTTGATCGGGAAACTTAACAAAAACACTTATATTAAATTACAATTACAATATTACTTACAAGCTTTATCTTCTCTACTTTCGCTAACTCACACTCTTCTTCTCTTCTTCACAACTCACTTCTTATTTCACTCGCACAACTTCACACAACACAAATGAAATCTCCTCCCATATTTATACTACTCCATGGAACATTCTAGAACCTAGATATTTTCATGGATATATAAATATCTAGATATTTCTACAACCTACAAATATCTAGATTTTTCTTTTACATTTCAATTTCTAGATTTTTCTCTCATATTCTAATATCTAGATATTTTTTTATACATATTAATATCTAGATATTTTATCCATATACATTTACTAATTCCATATTATTCTAAATTTGCATTGTATTTTAACAGTATATACAATTTCAATTATAACTTTCTAACTTTTTAGGTCTTCATATAGTTTCGATATATTATAGAGTTTTTATAAGGACAACTCACACACCGTAACACGTACAGCCGATCGCCCTCTAGTTCTGATTTCATAATTAATTACTAATTCTTAAGGTTTTGATTGATTGTAGGTTATGAGCAAGAAACCATACGGGCCAAAATGTGATGTGTATGCCTTTGGAATATGCTTGTGGGAGATATATAGTTGCGATATGGCGTATACGTATGACTTGGAAAACATTCCATCAGAGATATACAACGTATGTATACACATGTATATAATTTTAGTATATTCAGGTCAGGGGCGGAGCCATGTTGTATCTTCTGGGAGCCCGTGACCCCATTCAATTGCCCAGAAACTCACTAGTCAAGTAGCCCATAGACTATGTGATATTATGATTTTAGATAGTGACCCCATTAAATATTCCGAAGCCCAGAACTCGATGTCTTTCAAGCACTGTTGTAATCTATTATCAACCAACCATCACGAGTATCACAAATACAAGTAGTTTGTAATTTTAAGGACTCAAATATGTGTATCACTGAACTATATGACTATATTTAAATTTTGATTGGACCATAATAAATTGAAAAACTAGTAGAGAGATGAAGAAACTAATTTACTTATTTTTATTTGACCATATAAACTACTATTTAACATACTATAATTTATCCTAAACTAATATAGGATGCAAAATCAATAATTTCATATTGTTATAATTCAGTAGGCTTATAACTACCTTTAATGGTTATAAGAACAAAGAGAGAAAAAAAGAGAGAAGAAAGAGAGAAGAAATATTGATATTGATATTTCAAGAGAAATGGTACACCTTAAATGGCTACCATACATGTCTATTTATAGTATAAAATATTACTATGCAAGAAATATAATAATAATAAAATTAACATCCAATCTAGATATTTTATAACACTCCCCCTTGGATGACAATTTTATTAGAGAATAACTAGTACTGCCTCGTTAAAAACCTTGCTAAAGAAAATCCATTGGGATAAAACTTTAGCTAAGGGAAAAAGAGTGCAACATAGAGTTGACTCCCCCTCAAGTAGGCAACGCCTGAGTTGTTACATCTTCTGAACATGCATCATGCCAATATTATGAACGTGTGTTCTGAAAATAGCAGTTGGCAGTGCTTTGGTATAAAGATCAGCAGAGTTGTTGATTGAACGTATCTCATTTTAATCTGGTTGTCTTTTACGAGATCTTGAGTATATGAGAAGAATCTGAGGTTTTCATCTGAAACTGTATCATCTAAATCTTTTATGTAGAAGTTTAGCCCCTGTGATTTGTCTACAATCTCCTTCATGGTTTGCTCAAACCCTTGTTTCAATTCATATTTCCTTGTAGTCTTTTCTGAGCCTTACCAACATACCATTCTTTTCCATCAAACTTATGACCGTTAAGACTGTCTATGGCTTTGGCGCCTCGTCAGTATTTATATTTTGTTCAGTCACTTTTGATACTCTTCTTTCATTTGTATTATGCAAGCTGCATTATCTTCATATATAGTTGTTGGTGAAGATAGTTGTTAGTCTTTTATAGCGTTCTAGTCCACAAGAATCAATAATGATTTGTGTCATTGATCTCAACCAAACACATTTTCGAGTAGTTTCATATAATGCAATCACTTCGTCATGATCTGATTATGTTGCAACAAGTGTTTATTTTAAGAACGCCATGATTTTTGTGGTACCTCCATTTAGGAATACATATCGAGTTTGAGATTTATCTTTATGAGGATTTGATGAATGACCTGCATATACATAATCAACCAAATCTTGTTTTGAAACGTTAGAATAAAATAATTTTAAATTAGCAGTTTCTCAAGGGTATCAAAATATGTGTTTATCCCATTCCAATGTCTTTTTGTAAGGGCTGAGTTGAACCTTGTCAACAAATTAACTGCAAAAAAATGTCAGGTCTTGTACAATTTGTAAGATACATAACAGTCCCAATTGCACTAATATATGGAACTTCTGATCCGTTAATATCTTCATGATCTTCACGGGGATGAAATGGATCAGTGTCAATATTGAGTGATCTAACAACCAATTGGCTTTATCTTTAAAAAAAATGTTTTAAAATCTTTTCAGTATAAGTTGTTTGATGTACAAGTAGACCATTAGGCATATGCTCAATTTGCAATCCAAGGCAATACTTGGTTTTTTCAAGATTTTTTATTTCAAAATAATTCTTTAGAAGTTGAATGATTTCATAGATCTCTTTATTTGTTCATATGATGTTAAGAACATTGACATAAACAACTACGATCACATATCCGAACATTGTTTTTATAAAACATACGTGCAAAATAAGTTTATATGTATACCCTTTTTCTTATCAAGTAGTCATTTAATCGGTTATACCACATACGTCCCGTTTGTATAAACACATTAAGAAATCTTTGTGATTTAATGGAATATATTCCCTTAGGTTTTACATTAGATGCTTATGATACCTTAAACCTTTAGGTATATTCATATATATCACTATTAAGTGATCCATACAGATAAGTAAGTAGTAACAACATGTATGAGATGCATTTAAATAACTACCAGGTTGATTAAGTATCTAATAAGTAATTGTATCCATTACAGGAGGATAAGTTTTCCTTATAATTCATTTATGGTCTTTGTGGGAAATCTTGAGTTACAAGTCTAGTTTTGCCTTGTAACTTCATTTGCACATTTCTTTTCGGATAAAAATTCATTTGTATCCCATACGTTTCACATCTTTAAAAGTGATAACGATTGATCCGAAAACTTTTCTTTTATCGAGCGATTCTAATTCAGCTCGTATTGCTCCTTTCCATTGAGCTCAATCATGTCCATTTTGTATATTCAATGACAGATTTTCGTTCCAGATCATCATCTTTATTCATGATGTCATTGTAACATTATATGAAAATATCTCATCAAGATTTTTTCATTTTATTTCGGTTCCATAATATTGCATAATTTATCGCAATTTATGTATTTACATTTATCAATATCCTCTGCAGAAGGAATATTGATTTGTGGTTCTTCTTGAACACTTTCTTTTACCTCATTATCAGCTGATTTTCTTTTTCGAGAATTTTTATCTTCGGAACCAATTGATCTTCCACGTTTGATGCGTGGTAAAGACTCAACAGTGACATTATTGCCAGCTTTTGGAATTTCAGTTCGAGCTGGAGCATTTATCGCTGGTATATATGATTTAGTCACTTTTTTTTTTATATCTGTAAATGCATAAAGTAATTAATTTGCAAGTTCTTGCATATGCATTATTTTTGAACTTTCGTTTCACATTCTTTTGTGCGAGTTCAATATACCTTAATTGATGTTCACATCATGAAGCATCATTTTATTTATTTATTTTGTTTACTTCACCCCCTAATCTAGGGAACAATGTTTTATTAAAATGACAATCAGCAAAACGTGCTGTAAAAACATCACCCATCATGAGTTCAGTATATCTTATGATTGAAGATGTTTTATATCCAAAATATATTACCATCTTTCTTTGAAAAACCATTTTATTGTGTTGTGGTGATACAATTGGAACATACACTGCACAACCAATGTTCTAAGGTGAAAATATTTGGCTCTTGGCCAAAATCAAGTAGTAAGTGAAAATATTTATGACTTCCACATGGTATAATGCGAATTAATGTCGCAGCATGTAAATTTACATGTCCACATATAAATATCGAGAGTTTTGTACTCATTATCAATTGTCTAGTTATTAGCTGTATGCACATGAGCAACTGGATGTTCAACAACAATCCCTGTAGATATATAATGATCATTAAATGCTTGAGATGTTAACTCACCGGTATTATCAAGTCTCATCCTTTTAATGGTGTAATCAGAATAATGTGTTCTCAATTTAATAATTTGTGCAAGAAACTTTGCAAATGCCATATTACGGCTTGATAACATACAAATATGAGACCATCCGCTAGATGCGTCTATTAGAACCATGAAATATCAAAATGGTTCACATGATGGATGAATTGGTTCATATATCTTACCTTGAATTCTTTCAAGAAACATTTGTGATTCTTTTTCACAATATACTTTTCATTAATAATCATATGTGCTTTCCATTAATCAACATATGTGTTTTTTTTTCTTTTCATAAATCACCACATGTGCTTTTTCATTATATATCATTTTCACCATATACGCTTTTAATCATATGCGCTGTGTTTTTCACCATATGTGCTTTTCATCATATGCGCTTTTTATGTGAATAGTAAATTAATTAATTTCTTTTTACTATTCATATGAATTAATTTCGATTTACTATTTTGTTAATTGAGTAATATATATACATCATATACTTGTGACTCCGAAGGCTCAAATGAATTTGACCATATAGTTATATGTTGTACATTGCACATTAATTTTCAGTAGAAGCTTTAGATGCATATTTTTTATTGATGAACTATTTGTTTCATATCTAGCTTAGGCAATTATTGTGAACATTTGGTCCTTATAAGAGCATTTATCTTTTAGACTTTTAGTTGATTTGTACTTGTCACAATTAGGGATAGCACCCGCGGGTCCTTGATGCGGATTCATTGGATCCATCACCCGTACCATTTCAGAATATATACTAACTTAAAATCCATGCCTCCTCTTGTTTTGGTTCGTGGCCATCCAAGGTTTATAATTTTTTTTTTTCGGTTCAATAATTAGCATTGCCACCAAACCCTTTTTTTTTATAACTTATAAATATGTTTTGAGTGGAGGTTAGTGGACTAATAGTAACTAAATAATATATGTAAACCCCACTTGTATCAACTTTTTGTTTAACTTCAACATACAAAACGATCATCTTGCATCTTTATTAACTTTATACATCACTTTGGCATTATGGCCATTTTGATGCACACTCTTAAAAAAAATAATTTGTTTTTTTTTTAAGTTTTATTATTCAACCTCCTTTTTTCAACGGTCACGTTTTTAACAAAACATTTGACAAGTTTGGAAAAAAAAATTTACTTTGTTTTCCCCATTTCTGTAAAACTCATTTAAACACTTTCTTTGTTTTAAAAAAAATCACTTGACCAATTTTTTAATTCTTTCACAACACCCGATATCGTGATCGTGACCTTTCACCAAAGCAAGAGATATTCTTGATAAACTAAACACTGACTCGTGTTTGGAATTGTCGGCCACAATAAAAATTCATTTGATGAAAATATATTTTTTTTTAATTATAGAAGGAGACCACTTCATTTTCAATACTTCATTTTTGACAAAAAGCTAATCCATTTTACCATTCCTTTTTTTTTATTTTAACTTCTAAGATTTACTTTTAATAAAAATACAAACTACTTTTTGTATTTTAACTTTTAAGATTTACTTTTAATAAAAATACAAACTACTTTTTGTATTTTAACTTTTAAGATTTACTTTTAATAAAAGTACAAACTACTTTTTCTTATTTTAACTTTTAAGATTATAAATTTAAGAATAAACATTAGTATGCATGAAATAAATAATGATTAATTGCATAAGTAATCATAAATGTTAGATAACATATAAAGACCCCATCGTATTCGTATTGATCGGAATTAATCTCGACCCATGGTACCGTGTTGTCAAATGACGTGTTGCGTACATAAAGTACCGTGTTGTCAAATGACGTGTTGCGTACAATCATGAGGTCTTATTAACATAAATATAAATGTTAGTGAAGTTAATAAGAGTTAGATTACAGAATATATAATTCAGACGGTATAACCGACCATATATAACATAAATATAAATGTTAGTGAAGTTAATAATAGTTAGATTACAGAAATATAATTCAGGTGGTATAACCGACCATATATAACTTAAATAACATAAATATAAATGTTAGTGAAGTTAATAAAAGTTAGATTACATAAATATAATTCAGGTGGTATAACCGACCATATATAACTTAAATAACATAAATATAAATGTTAGTGAAGTTAATAAAAGTTAGTAAACATAAATGATAGTTAGGCGACAGTGTCGACCATATATAATTTAGGTGGCAGAGCCAACCATATAATAAGAACAATACAAATGCACTAAGAACTTAATAAAAATTAGTAGTTCAAAATGTTAGTAGTCCAAAATTTGATATGTCCGAGTCTGAAAATTATTAATAATTTCATACCTTGATTAGTGACTCGTGATCGTTTGAGATATCCTTTGATTACACTAAGCTCTTCGTGCTGATAACGTATTATAATTCAGTAGGCTTATAACTACCTTTAATGGTTATAAGAACAAAGAGAGAGAAAAAGAGAGAAGAAAGAGAGAAGAAATATTGATATTGATATTTCAAGAGAAATGGTACACCTTAAATGGCTACCATACATGTCTATTTATAGTATAAAATATTACTATGCAAGAAATATAATAATAATAAAATTAACATCCAATCTAGATATTTTATAACACATATGTGTTATTATAAATTTTAGTGGTAGTCGTTTCAAAGAATTATTTAGTTTAAATTAAAGAATTAATTAAACTTAGCTCTACTCCTTTAATGCTAAAAAAATTGAAATAACCGTCTTTCTTGGGATCCCATATACACGATACAAATATTCGACTATGACAATAATCAAAGAGATGAAATCAAAATACTTTACTAGATTGATGGTTGAAACTGGAAAATCTTTCATATCGTTATGTTTATCGATTAATAAAGTCTATGTTGTTTTTGCCCGTTGCAACCGCAAAGGTCGAGAGGTGTTTTTAGTATTATTTAGTGACCCCATCAATTCAAGTTCCTGGCTCCGCCCCTGATTCATTTGTTTGATCATACGTGTATATATTGATGATTAATTGTACGTGTTGTTTTTATTATGTACAGAATATGAGACCAAGCATACCGGTGGATTGTCCAAAATGGTTGGCTCGATTAATGGAACGATGTTGGAACACGGATCCCACGAAGAGGCCAGAGATGAAAGACGTGGTCGTTGAATTGGAAGAAATTCAGAAATCACATGAGCTACAAACGATGTCAGGAAATCGACATGGTGTTTTTGGATTCAGTTGCTTTGGGGTATGAAAGAAAGCATCAAGAGTACTGTCTTAATTATATAGAGATGAAAATTATCTGTAAAAGAATATATGTAAATAGAAGACACAATTTCATAAAAGTATACATGGAGTATAATAGTATGTGTTAATGTTATGTTATTATATTATTATAGTACAGAAATTTGGTTCTTCTATTATTATGTTGATGTCTACATACTAGCTACGATGTAATATGTAATGAAAATGAAGAAGACTCAAGATGTTGGTTTTCAAGTATGTAAGTTTGTAATACTCCCATCTTCTTTCGTATGTAAAAGTAATCTCATGTTTGTTGTTATGGTTGTTTGTTCACTTTGTTTGGTTCTTTTATAGCGTTCTTTTTAGTTTTAGGGCTAGACTCGGTTTTAGATAGCGTTCTATTTGGTTAGGCTTTAGTGTTTTCTATCTAAGACTACGAAATCAATCTTAAACCTATCAATATACAAAAGTTATACTTCAATGAGAATTTCATCCCATAAAACATTATACCCATTAACGAAACATTTTAACTATCATTCGTCTCAATTTCATTAACAACCTACCAACACCCTCAATCCAAACATAAAGAAATTGTACTACCGTACCGTTAATTATATATTTGAATTTTGTTTTGTCAACTTGGGACATTATTTGATTGTTTTCAGTTAAGTAGTCGTTTACAACTTTAAAGCTGTGAAAAAGGCATCAGTCTGATTGACTTATTCAGAAATATAATATATTACTAGATCCGTATATATCATATGATACTAATTTAAAAACAACAGAAGCGCCAGATATAACCCAAATAACTGTTTAAAAACAATAAATCAAACTATATATTTGTCAACTCTATACATTAAACCTCTTGCAAACTTCGTGCAAACAATCATGGATGAACCCGGCCGGATGGTATCCGACAAGATCAACCTCATCAATGACAATGAACAGCGATCTCCCGATCTAATCCTTCAACAACAACAACATGAAAATCAACAACAATGGAAGGATACTATCGATCCGTTTAAAATTTATCTTCACGAAGTTATCGGTCATAGGGCTTTCGGTGTTGTTCATAAGGGCTCGTATGACCGTCGAACAGTTGCAGGCAATGTTCTAGCTAGCTTTATTGTTGACAGATTATATTATATGTCTAGTTGATTTACAGATGCTAATTATATATGCATGTCTACATTTTTGTTTTTATGATTATGATTAATAGTGTTTTATTTAGCTTTTAGTTAAAGTACTTGATTTACGCGACAAGAAGTTTACAAAGGCGCAAAAGGAAATCTTGGAATCTGATTTCAAAAATGAAGCTGCTTTATGGCAAAATCTTGATCACCCAAATATAATTAAGGTACGTATGTACACTACTTTAAAACCAATTGGTGATAGAGGAAGGTTCACAAGTAGTTATATGCATACATTAGTTTATTTTAATTTCCGATGTAGGACTTAGTTTGCAGCCATTAACCGATTATCTCCAACGTGTACGTGTACGTGTATATGTTTGAGGTTACCTTGGGTGATTTATATACACCCAAAGTTTGGTGTTAAAATATTAGGTAATAAGAACTGAATTAATATGTACATATGAGAATGTACATATGTATGAATCCTACCATAGTTTCGTGTGCGTTTTCAGATGATCGGAGCATCCATGTCAATGAAAACAGATTTGGGACACAAGAAGAACAAGAAAACAATACCTGAAAGCAACTTTTGTATTCTCTCTGAATATATAAAAGGAGGCACACTAAGATCTTACTTAAGAAAGAACCGAAACAAGAAGCTTCCAATGAAAATCCAAGAAGCTTCCAATGAAAATCGCCATTCAATTTGCTCTTGATATCGCTAAAGGGTAAGCAAACGACACCTTGATATTTAATCTTTCTATTTAAACTTTCAATTAAACACTCATGAAACCACTGATCTAATTTCTAGGTTGAGTTATCTTCATTCCATGAATATAATTCATTGTGATGTGAAGCCAGAGAATATGCTTATTACCGAGCATCACATGATCAAACTTGCTGATTTTGGAGAATCACTTTTTCAGAAATCAGAAGATGATAAGTATTCATAGTGGGACTCTTGGGTATATGGCTCCAGAGGTATCTAAAATTTCAATAATAACTTGTTAAACAGTGGTATTCTTAGAATTTAACCAACTGCTGGTTTCAAGGGTTTCCAAGTTTCAACTCACTCTTCATTCTTCAACTTGTATATTCATGGATTTGTATTAATGCTACCATTTACTCGATCTATTATTCTCATATCCAGTTGCATCTTGAAATCTGTTACCTCATGTTCTCATTGTGTTTCAGATGAGTGTATTTTTATTTTATATGCTCAATCAAGCATTGGGTATTGCTCTATACAAATTTATATATACCAATGTTGGTGTTCTGTTGCAAGCTTGAAATCAAGGACATTCTTTTTGTATATTTTCCTGAACGCCTCGAGATCTCGATTTCTAAACGGATTTTCTCCTTTGAATTCTTGTCTTCATTTTTTGTATTGATCATATTCACTGCAAGGGTTTAGAAAGATGTTTCTTTAGCAAAAATAACGAGAAGTATATAACAAAGGTTTTCATCTGAAGATGAAAGTCACCGACAAACATACAAAAGGGAAACGGGAAGGCTCGCAACTTGTAAAACTACGCTAAACAAATCGACTAGCTAACACTATCTACTAATAAGCCTAACTGAGCCATAAAACCGACCCCTAAACAAGGAAAAAAGAAACGACGCAACTAACGCCTAAAACAACCACACCATGCCATGCCAAGAAACAACAAGCAACAAAACAAATCAAAAGGAAATAAAAAAAGAAACAAACACAAAACGCAAACCAGAGAAATGGAAACTAGACCAAGGGTTTAGAGATGTTTGTGCTGTTTTCAAAGTTCAAGAGTTCATTTTGTAGTTCAAGCTTCTTTCAAAGCATACGGTTTTATGGAGATTGTTGGTGATATCTAATCAGATGTATTTACCTATGGTATAGTGAAATACCATGTGGGATATATAGGGAACTTCATTAAGTAGCCTCCCTGGTGTTCCACATTATCTCCTCCAAAATAAACGATTCCCTTGCGTATTATTGTATATATGTGACGCATCTATTATATATCATGAATATATCAGTTAATCCAATTATGTATTTGAAGTGATGCTCAAGTTTTAAGATTCAAGAGTTGGTGTGGGTATGTAATAGATAAGTTCCAATGTTCAAAAATTTCGGTAAAATACAAGATAAATATTTGGTCACGTATTCAAAGTTTAAGGGTTGCGAAAACGAAACGCGAAAGTGAAACATAAACTCGAAACTGAAACACGCAACCGATACGGGAAACCGAAACGCGGAATAGAAACGCGAAATCAAAACGTGGAGCCGAATCACGAACCGAAATGCGAAAATTAATCGCGAAATGGTAACCCGAAATGCAAAGTTGACTGAAACAGTGAAACTGAAACTCGGAAATGTAAAGCGAAACGCGAAAGCGAAAATGATATGTGAAACGCAGAAGTGAAACTGAAACGTGAAACCCAAAATTGAAACGCAAAACTGAAACGCGGTACACAAAATGTACGTAAAATATGAACATAAATATTTACAGATATTTTAATCTTTCATAGATTCAATTCTTAAAAGGAATTCAAATGCATCAACGTCTTGAAAAAGAAGATTCCATGGATGAGGGAATCTCATAATTCCCATGAAATTTAACTCCCCCATAATATGTCAACCAAACGGGATGATCTAAGTAATTCAATTCCAATTCTATCAAATTACCTTGAGATTAGGGATTATGTGAACCAAAAAGGACATAAATTCTGTTTTATAAACGAAAAAGGGGTAGATAAGAGTTCATTTGATTATTGGTGTTTTGGCAACAAAAACTGGCACCTGCAAAATCAGTAATTCATTTATATAAAGAGTACTAAATATGGTCTGTGAATCAGATTTTCAAACGCAATTCTTTTTTAACACGGTAAGTGACGCATTATTATCAAAGCCAGAGTATGCAACACTCACAATGTAGCGACCCCGACAAATCGTCAAGTGACGGCGTCGTCTACGTGGGTCCCATTACCTGGTCATAAGTCTTTATGACAACGTTTGACCAAAATATGTCGCCTTCATTTCAAAATAAAGATTGTTTTCAAAGTTTACAAGAATAGTTCAACCATAGGTTAAGTTACAAGGTTATAAGTACAAATGAAATCTAGGCGACACGGTTTAAAGTAAAGTCAAAGACGCTCCATGAAATGCATGTATACTCGACATCCAATGCAAGTATCAAATAGTGAGCGGAAGCATGTTTCACATATCGTGCAAGCCCTGAGAAAAACATAGAAATCTGTCAACGAAAAACGTTTGTGAAATCATAGGTTTAAGTAAGTAAGTGAGTAAAAGTAAGTAAGTCGAACCACAAGGTTTGCAAAGTTGAAATAATAGTAATACATTCTAAAGTTAATATTCACGAGCACCCAATTATCAAAGCTTAACATTCCGTCCGTTGAATACTCCATTAATTAGTGCTAGAACAACACTGTTTCCCGAAAATATATTTCATCCGTAGACGGTAGCGAACCGTCAAAGATGAGGGTTGTCAAACCCATATGGCCATACAACATAAGTTCACGCCTACACTTACACCCTGCAAATGTAACTAATGATAATTGAATTGAGGATTTTGTTCTAAACTCGTATGTAGAATGTTTGTTTTCCCGTTCTTGTGTTCACTTAGTTCAAAAGAATCGTTTATGTTTTCTCATCCCAAAAGTAAGTTCAAATGAGTAAAAAGTGGGACTATGATCTCACCTTGCGTGCAAGAGTTAATAAAGTACTTCAACAAGTAAACGCGTGCAAAGACAAAGCTAGTCTTGACCTAAACATATAGGTTATATCAATAACGGTAAACACAAACGGTCAAAGATGTTCAATTAGTCCTATGGCTCGTTACGACTCGATTATGTAGCATGTGAATCAATTAGTCAAGTTTCATGCACGATACAAGTAATTAAGCATGTTAGAACGATCGTATAATTGTTTGGTTAAGTTTGACTAAAAGTCAAACTTGGTCAAAGTCAAGTTTCAACGGGGTCGGGTATCCGACAATTTTCCCATGATGAGAAATCATTTATGAGCAGAATGGCCAAGTTTCATGTTAATCGGAGTTACGGTTAAGCGGGAAACATTTTGTGAAAGGAAAAATAAAAACAAAAATGAGCTGGGCATATGCGCGGCGCGCTATGGGTTGCGCGGCGCGCACCCTAGTGTAAATCCGGGTCAGAACTCAACTAAAGGGGGCAAATATCTGGGATTTCTGTTTTGCGCGGCGCGCTGAGGTTGCACGGCGCGCATACCTGGAATTTTTGCTGTTTGCAGAAAAATAGACCAAGTCACGAACCAAAACTCAAATTAACATATTTTATGAATCGAAAACATCCAAAATGCATACTATATATCGTTGGAAAGGTAATTTGACAAGGAAAACAACTAAACACGTTTCATCAAACAAAAACATCAATTTCAATAACCGATTTTCCGTCAAGTGATCATTAAGAATCCATTTTCAAAGTTTCAAGTTCATCAAATGCATTTTAAGTTTCGGGAATCCAATTCACACATGTGATATGCCGTTTTGAAGGTAATGAAGCATACATTACTACTAAACACTAACAATTAACATTTCATGGCATTCAAGCATCCAAAAATTCATGTCAAGAACTATCAAACCCTAGTCAAACATCTCAAAATCAATAATCATGTTTTTGAAGTTTTCTTAATCAACCTACACATCAAATTGAAGCTAATGACGCTAGTAACACATTTAATACATGAACTTTAACAATTAAACAACTTTTAATCATCCAAAATCAAAGATTTAGCAAGCAATTTTCATAATGAACTAGTTACACCAAAAACAACAAATCGAGCATACAAATTACATACACGACATCACAATGAGCCATAGACACTAATTAACTACTTTATAAGTCAAGAACACGAATTTAAAGAAATCTAGTGTTTTAGAAATGTTACCCAAATGAGATGAAGTTGGTACCAAAACGAAGAGGAAGTTGTAAGGAGCTCAAATATGTAATTTGTTTTGCAAAATACCCGCTAGATCATAAATGGATGATGAATCTTTGTGTTTGGAGTTAGAGAGAAAATGGAGGAAGTAATAAAATGGAGGAGGTGATAATGAAAGGGTGGAAAGGGTTTGACCCTTTGACCTAGTCAAAGGTTTGAACCCTTGGCAAGTTTGGTCCCTCAACTATGAATCGGGTGCGGGAAATAACCGAACGAATTATTTTAAATTTCACGGGAGTACGGGAGATATTAAAATCCGATAACGAGAATATTTAAAATGTTACTTAACAAAGGATACGAATCTAGACACGAAGGGTATTATTTAAAAAGAAAAAGACGGGCGTTAAAATAATTTAACGGAAAAATGCGGGATGTTACATTATCCACACCTCAAAAGAAATTTCGTCCCGAAATTTAGTTGGAAGTAATAATCGATGCCTCTCACTCGAGACCGGAGATGTCAATGCTATGAATAAGTGAAGGTACGTCCTTGAGTGTTCTCATGAATTTGGATAGTTAGGGTTTCACGTTGTATTAAGGTTTGGTTTTTTACGATCCCTGGTTTCAACTGGTTTTCCTATGAAGAGTAGTTTGTCATCGATAGTTGATGTATCTAGCAGGATTGCACGTTCCTGTTCCGCAGGACACGTTTCTAAGTTTGTTACACGAAATGTAGGGTAAACGGAAACTTAATTGAGTCGGAAGTTCTAAACGGTAGGAAGCGGTTCCAATACGCCCCAAGGTTTCAAAAGGGTTAACATGTCGCGGGTTTAACTTTCCCTGATTCCCGAAACGGATTACACCCTTCCAAGGTGCAGGTTCTCAATATTACGTGGTTACACACTGGGATTTGTGAGGTTTTCATCTAAGTTTGGTATAACTCTTCTGGCGACTACGGGTCATCTCGAGCCCTTCTCGGACTTGAACGATCTCAATTGTTGTTTCTTGATGGGGTTCGGATTCGGTGATTTGCTTGCCACATGCTTTGGTTAAATGAACAGGGGTATGACATTTGCGGTCATATAGGGTTTCGGAGGTGCGGCGTTAATATACGAGTGATAGCTGTCGTTGTAAGAGGAACTACTAAAGGTAACAATACTAGTCTGTAACATGTCTTTCCAAGATTGAATCGTACGTTTGCTCGGTTCGTCGGTTGTGGGAGATACGCGGTACATGTGTCTAAGCGAGTTCCCAAGGTTTCTTGTAACACTAGAAGTGAAACGAGTATTTCGATACAGGATAAATGACGAAGATACACCGTACTGGAATAGAATCTCTTAAGATATGTTTGAACAAGTCAGTTAGGGTTCGAAATATGTTCGTTAGGACTATTCACCCTCGTGGCGAATGTTAAGGTAATATGAGGAGTTTCTCTATCCATGGAGAAATGTCACAAGGAGTTTCCTTAAACGGAAGTGCGAGCGATAAAGATAGGAGTGAAATGAGGTCTTAGAATAGGATGAGTTTACATCTCAAGGTCGCAGTATTGTGCATCTAGTTGTCAAAAGTTGAAGTTTGAAAGAAAATCGAGATAGTACACGTAGTTGTATAGTTCGGGGTTGAATAGTAGTTGGCCGATTATCAGAAACACAAGGACGTTATGTCAAATAAGAGTGATGTATCCTTGGATTGCGGGTTATCTTAAGTTTCAGTAATATCAGACGGTAACGGTGGAATAACAGAGGTACGTAGTGTGGTACGTGATGACGAGAAAAGTTGATCGGATCAACAATTATGTATTCGAATTCTTCGTGCAAAAATAACGAATTTCAGTTCCGTTGATTTCGAGTCGAGAGAGTATGCCTTTCGGGCGTTTAAGTAGAATTATTTCCATATTGAGTTCCGTTATGTGCTATACGAATTTAGCTAGAAAGGTTTGCATGCAAAATTACGTTCAAGGTTCGAACACGGAGAGGTTTAAAGTTTTCCTTAGTGAGTTAACGAGGTTAAAGTCGTGTAACACGAGAAAAGTCAGAAATGAATTTTCGGTGATAACAGGCGAGATCTAAGATTTTACGAATACAAGTCTGAGTTGGGAGAGTTTCCTGATTACATGTGGCTTGATTTCGAGATTGATTGTAATGCCTTGACCATTAACGTCATGGTCTAGAAAAATTGGACTTCGTTCAACAAAAATTCCCACTCGGAGAATTTGGTATAGAGTTGCTCTTTTCTCAAAAGTTCGAGCGTAAGATGGTGATGTTGTTCGTTTTCCTTCTTTACTTGAATAAGTTAAGATGTCATCTATAAATACGATAACAGATTTGTCTAGATAAGTTGTATACGTGGTTTAGGAGGTTCATGAATACGGACGGAGTCCTAAATAAATCAAACGGTACTAAGAGAGATTTACAACTAACGTTGCGAGTTCGGAAAAAAAATGGCTTAGGAGACATCGTCTCCCTTAACCCCCAATTGATGATAACCGGAACGGAGGTCGATTTGGAACATACGGGATTCATGCAATTAATCATGAGGTCATGGATGCGAGGGAGAGGGTATCGGTTTCAACCGAAAATTTCTTAGTTCACAATAATCTACACAAAATTGTAGGGAAGCAATTTCTCCTTAATGAATAGGTTTTGAGTTCCTTAGTTCTATAGGTGCCGAGTCCAATTTCTTAACGCATATCCTCCGATAAAATTTATAGGCACACAATATCTTTCCGTTAGTCACTTAAATCGTCTAAGTAGTATCTAGGGAAAAAGGTGAAATGTAAAGAGTACAGGTCAAAGTCTCGGTTGTAAAACGTCTAGCGGTAATCGAATCGAATAAGTATGAAATATACGGTTTGTTGTGAAGAAACGTACCCGTGACTAGTCCATCGTCGTCTCGGGCATCCTAGGCGTTGATGTTGAAAGTTCAACGGCGTGCGTTGGGGTTGATTTTCTTATTTGGGCATGCACTCCTAAAATGACCCGGTTGGCCACATTCAAAGCAAACACCCGTCGTGGGCGCATTGGGCTCCTTTCGAGCGACGGTAGCGGTACTCTTACAGGCATGGGCCACATGGCCACTTCGGTGACACTTGATGCAAAATGGTTTGCCACACTCACCAAAATGATGTTTGCGACACTTGTTACAATAAGGTAGATTTCCGGCGTACCCCTTCTTGCGGCCGAGGGTGAAAGGTTTCTTGGAGATGTTATTATTGTTGTGGTTGCTTGGTTGCGAGGCTTCCCATTTCCTTTTGTTGTTACTCGGGTGGCTCTCGACCATTGGTGTCGGTGCTTTCATTTCATTCGTCGTTCCTAAAGTTTGGCGGGCCGTTGTTAAAGCCTCTTGTAGGTTAGGGGGTTGGGATATTATTACCCCGTGTTGAATGCTCTTAGGGAGGCCATCCATGTAAAGTTCGACCCTTAGGGATTCGGGAGTCGTGAGATTTGGACACATTGAGACTAGTTCGATAAACCGTTGATTATAAGCTTCGAGGTCATTTCCGACCGTTTTTAAATTCCTTAGACCCTGTTCGAGCCTTCGAGTCTCGTCGCGCGGGAAGTATTCGGTGATCATTCTTTCTCTTAATTCGGTCCAAGAGAGTGTGTGGGCTTCATCGCTTCCCACTAATCGTACATACGTGTTCCACCATGAGAGAGCAATACCGGTGAAAGTGAGGGTGGAAAACTTGACCTTATCTTGGTCTTGACAACCGCTTGTGTTAAAAACGGTCTCCATTTGTTCAAACCATCGGGTGAGAGTAACCGGTCCCCCGGTTCCATCGAAAGTGGGAGGATTGTACTTCATGAAGTTCTTGTAGGAGCAACCTTCGATTGAATTACCGGCTCCATGATTGTTGTTGTTAGAAAAGTGATCGGCCACGGCCGTACCCACGGCGGTGGTTATCATTCGTTGAAGAGCTTGTTCTAGGGTTTCGAGAGGAGTATTGTGTTGACCTTGGTGAGCCATTGTTCCTTCATGACACAAGAATATCGTTGGTTAGTATTTTCAACAATACTAACCGGAGTATGGAATAAGGATAGAGAGGAAATTTTTCCTTGACTCGCCTTAAATTCTTTACGTCATAATGTCGGAACGTCCATGTGAATCACCGTAATATAATCCCGGAAATTATATTACCCTGATTTACATGTGCATTTAACATTACTTTATAAAGTCAAGGTGGCGCGTCAACAAAATTTATCAACGTAAGATCAAGATCGAATACGAGTTAGATATGATAGAAGAGTTCGAGTATAAATGCACAAATAGTCAAGTAATTCCTACTTCAGTCTATATGCCGGTTGTAGTCTAGATTCACCTATGTACCCTATGACTCGGGGTGGACATAAATGAACTCCAAATCCCTACAACCAAAGCTCTGATACCACTTGTAGCGACCCCGACAAATCGTCAAGTGACGGCGTCGTCTACGTGGGTCCCATTACCTGGTCATAAGTCTTTATGACAACGTTTGACCAAAATATGTCGCCTTCATTTCAAAATAAAGATTGTTTTCAAAGTTTACAAGAATAGTTCAACCATAGGTTAAGTTACAAGGTTATAAGTACAAATGAAATCTAGGCGACACGGTTTAAAGTAAAGTCAAAGACGCTCCATGAAATGCATGTATACTCGACATCCAATGCAAGTATCAAATAGTGAGCGGAAGCATGTTTCACATATCGTGCAAGCCCTGAGAAAAACATAGAAATCTGTCAACGAAAAACGTTGGTGAAATCATAGGTTTAAGTAAGTAAGTGAGTAAAAGTAAGTAAGTCGAACCACAAGGTTTGCAAAGTTGAAATAATAGTAATACATTCTAAAGTTAATATTCACGAGCACCCAATTATCAAAGCTTAACATTCCGTCCGTTGAATACCCCATTAATTAGTGCTAGAACAACACTGTTTTCCGAAAATATATTTCATCCGTAGACGGTAGCGAACCGTCAAAGATGAGGGTTGTCAAACCCATATGGCCATACAACATAAGTTCACGCCTACACTTACACCCTGCAAATGTAACTAATGATAATTGAATTGAGGATTTTGTTCTAAACTCGTATGTAGAATGTTTGTTTTCCCGTTCTTGTGTTCACTTAGTTCAAAAGAATCGTTTATGTTTTCTCATCCCAAAAGTAAGTTCAAATGAGTAAAAAGTGGGACTATGATCTCACCTTGCGTGCAAGAGTTAATAAAGTACTTCAACAAGTAAACGCGTGCAAAGACAAAGCTAGTCTTGACCTAAACATATAGGTTATATCAATAACGGTAAACACAAACGGTCAAAGATGTTCAATTAGTCCTATGGCTCGTTACGACTCGATTATGTAGCATGTGAATCAATTAGTCAAGTTTCATGCACGATACAAGTAATTAAGCATGTTAGAACGATCGTATAATTGTTTGGTTAAGTTTGACTAAAAGTCAAACTTGGTCAAAGTCAAGTTTCAACGGGGTCGGGTATCCGACAATTTTCCCATGATGAGAAATCATTTATGAGCAGAATGGCCAAGTTTCATGTTAATCGGAGTTACTGTTAAGCGGGAAACATTTTGTGAAAGGAAAAATAAAAACAAAAATGAGCTGGGCATATGCGCGGCGCGCTATGGGTTGCGCGGCCCGCACCCTAGTGTAAATCCGGGTCAGAACTCAACTAAAGGGGGCAAATATCTGGGATTTCTGTTTTGCGCGGCGCGCTGAGGTTGCACGGCGCGCATACCTGGAATTTTTGCTGTTTGCAGAAAAATAGACCAAGTCACGAACCAAAACTCATATTAACATATTTTATGAACCGAAAACATCCAAAATGCATACTATATATCGTTGGAAAGGTAATTTGACAAGGAAAACAACTAAACACGTTTCATCAAACAAAAACATCAATTTCAATAACCGATTTTCCGTCAAGTGATCATTAAGAATCCATTTTCAAAGTTTCAAGTTCATCAAATGCATTTTAAGTTTCGGGAATCCAATTCACACATGTGATATGCCGTTTTGAAGGTAATGAAGCATACATTACTACTAAACACTAACAATTAACATTTCATGGCATTCAAGCATCCAAAAATTCATGTCAAGAACTATCAAACCCTAGTCAAACATCTCAAAATCAATAATCATGTTTTTGAAGTTTTCTTAATCAACCTACACATCAAATTGAAGCTAATGACGCTAGTAACACATTTAATACATGAACTTTAACAATTAAACAACTTTTAATCATCCAAAATCAAAGATTTAGCAAGCAATTTTCATAATGAACTAGTTACACCAAAAACAACAAATCGAGCATACAAATTACATACACGACATCACAATGAGCCATAGACACTAATTAACTACTTTATAAGTCAAGAACACGAATTTAAAGAAATCTAGTGTTTTAGAAATGTTACCCAAATGAGATGAAGTTGGTACCAAAACGAAGAGGAAGTTGTAAGGAGCTCAAATATGTAATTTGTTTTGCAAAATACCCGCTAGATCATAAATGGATGATGAATCTTTGTGTTTGGAGTTAGAGAGAAAATGGAGGAAGTAATAAAATGGAGGAGGTGATAATGAAAGGGTGGAAAGGGTTTGACCCTTTGACCTAGTCAAAGGTTTGAACCCTTGGCAAGTTTGGTCCCTCAACTATGAATCGGGTGCGGGAAATAACCGAACGAATTATTTTAAATTTCACGGGAGTACGGGAGATATTAAAATCCGATAACGAGAATATTTAAAATGTTACTTAACAAAGGATACGAATCTAGACACGAAGGATATTATTTAAAAAGAAAAAGACGGGCGTTAAAATAATTTAACGGAAAAATGCGGGATGTTACACACAAGTGAGTTGCAAACGAAAGGATATCAAATGCTGTAGCATAATATAAAAATGGCACAAAACTAATATCTTCTGATTGCGGAAACCATACAAAAGATGATGGGAAGTTCAAGTAAAATACAAGTTACCATATGTTCCTATAACGACATGCCTCAGCTATACGAATGATACAGGTCCATAGCATACAACTTTGATATCCAAGACCATCACTGTTCACAGCAGAGACATTAGTGTACCTTTCCAAAACTCTGGATTCCCGTTTACAGCTCAAACAATCTTGCACTACAGCTTTAGTCCCTGCAAGCCACACAAATAACACAATTTAGTGAAACGCACTAAGGACTTCTAGTTATTTTAGCATGTTTACACAAGTAAATATAGAAAGAAAATACTACGGAGTGTGTGTTTATGTCATGAATAGTGATAAGTTTCTTTAGAATAAGAAGCAAAAAGGTTGTTCAAAAATTAAGAGTAAGGTCCTTGTATCTACATTTTCAAGATTTGGAACTATATAATAGATAATTTCTACTCGAGGTGATAAGTTATCCCTTTTCGTCTACCTTTGACTTGAAGTAGTTAAACTGATCACACGATTCAACATAAAATTAACTAAGGAATAAGGGGATCATCTGAAACATGTGGGCACATCATACTGCAAATCAGATTAAAGCTGGCAGAGAATTGATGAAATCACACTATGTAATAGTGATGGTACATGATAGATGATAAGTAACTTGCATTCAACCCCACTAAAACACCCTCAGAATCAACCTAACAAGACTTATAATGATAAGATACTCTTTTTAAACCAATTGCTTTATGTTACTATGCCCGGCAATTGAGACCCATACTCTCAAATTTGAGTCAAATTGGGTAAAGCTTTTGGGTCAACTGGGTCTTGAGAAAAATCAAGCCTGGCAATGTAAATCAAAACTTGAAAAAAGATCCAACGGGTTTCCCTCCAACCTGTTGGGTCCTATACAAAATATAAAATATAAAAGAACATGTCAAGTGAGTATCAATTCCTAAAGCTCAAGAAATATGGATAGATCAAATGGGTCCATAAAGATCATAACAAGTTGCATCAGTCAAACGTAATCATAAATGTAAAAATCAAATGTAAAAGTATAAACGTAAAACGTAAATATAAAAGTAAAACGTAAATATAAACGTAAAAAAGAAAATGTAAAAGTATATGATCCGTTTGGACGCATTTGACCTATGACCCGTTTTGACCCGTTACCCAACCTGACCCATTAAAAATCTGACCCTTTTGACCCATGACCCATTTCAACCAAAAACCGTTTTAACCCGTTACCAGACCAACCCAACCTGACCCATTTGCCAGGTATACTTACCACTAGGCCACCTTGGTTATGGTTCTTTCTGACTTTCAAAACTATAACATTTACAATATTCTTAGTCCAAATACCAGAGAAACAGCATTAATTAACAGATTTTCGGAAAGTCTAGAGATCCTCAAATCTTTCTAATGCATAAAAAAAAATACCTTGAGAGTTGCTTACAGCTTTATGAAATCTTTGTTACAAACTCACAAATGCTAGCCTTTTAAAGTTCTTTAGTCCACATTGTAAGTTAGAATCCAGTCTGGTACTATAGTGATGTTAGTCCTATTGCTACATAAAATCTCTAATGATCTCCCTAAGTGCAGCCTCTACAAACAAAACTAAAAAGAAACTACTAACCATAACGTCAATTTCAAATACTGAACATTTACAGATAAATAAGTAAAATTGATAAGCAACAATGACAATACTTACCAGTACTTGATCAAGCCATCCCATCCACACGTAGCAACTTTACTTTGTTCCAAAGGATGCCATTCAGCACCAATACACACTCCATCATGACACTTTAGTGTCTTAAAAACTTTACAAGTCTTCCAATCCCAAAACCAGCATTTACCTTCACCGTCTCCAGACATAACAAACCGACCATCAGGTGAAAAGTTCACTTGACAAGCATACCCAGCCGCAATATGCCCAGCAAACCTCTTTTTCTTATTAAGCTGAAACCTTTCCCTAGTGCTATATATCAAAATCTGATTATCCAAACTTTGTGCAGCCAACCAATTCCCATTAGGATGAAGTGAAATTGCAGGCATCGAATGCATATGCGGCTCACTTATATACTTTATAACAACAGGAATACCAAACTCCCATACACGAAGCGATTTGTCATCACTAGATGTAACAAACCTTCTGTTATTATCAACAAATGTGATTGTATTCACTGCACCCAAATGTTGATCATACTCCTGAGTGATTTGCCCCGTATTAATATCCCACTGAACAATCTTCTTATCACTCATACCTGCCAAAAGTATTTTCTGTTTATCATCATCCGGATTCAACTTAACCACATACGGTACCTTCCCAGTCGAAAAAGTCGATATCACCTGCCCTGTTTCAGTATCCCAATACTTAATATTCTTATCATACCCAGCAGTTAGAAACTTAGACCCATCATTACAAAACGATATATCACGAACCGCCTTTGAATGTCCCATGTAAGTCCTCATACATTTCCCCGAATTAACAACATCCCAAATCTTCACCTTACAATCCATCCCAGCAGACAAAATCAAATGCCCATGTTTAGGGAAAAACCTAATCGCAGAAACACCCTTCGTATGCCCACTCCACGTATGCACCAATCTTTTCGGTATATAACAATGATCATTAGTTGCTTTTGCATCTTTAGGTGGTGCAATCCATGACCTACCTTGATAATCCTTCTCCTCTTTACCATGAAACGTACTTTTATCCGATAAAAACTCGCCTTTTTCTTTATTCCCGTCTCGTTCTTCGCCTTTCTTTTTCGCATACTCTTCAGCATACTTTTTCTGTTCTTCACTCAATTCACCCTGCAAACCCTCCTTTTTCCCAGCCCACGGACTCTTTCGATTCTTAATCAACCACGCGTCAGTTGCCGGATTTTCAACCTCTTCCGTATCAACATCTTCACCATCACCTCCTTCGTTCTCCAAAGCCTCCTTCTTTTTCTCAAGCTTACGCTTTTTCTGCTCGTGTTGCGGTATATTATACACCGAAATCGCATCGTGTTGTTTCAACGCATCCAAATCACCAACGTAATTATATCCAGCAGAAGCAGACGGATCAGCAGCATAACCGTATTTATAAAAAGTATTATATTGTTCATCAAACACAAACGTATCAATTGAAGCGTTTTCTACAAACCCTAATTTATGATTACGCATACCTTGAGCGATGCCGTCTTTAGCGTAGGGATGTGCAGGACCTTGAATTGGTGCCCAGAGCTGATCGTAGGTCGGATTGAAGGAAACAATGTGTTGTGTTGGATCGAGTGGTTTGGTTAGGGTTTTGTTGGCGATTGCATCGGCGACGGTTAGGGAGAGCATGGTGTCGTCGACTTTAGGGGCGGCGGATTTTGAGACAATTGAGTGACGTGGTGGTGATGAGTCCGGTGATGAGTTGTCGGACATCGGATGATCGGCACCGTCGTCGGCATCTTTGTCTTTGTATGCTTGTAAAAGATCCATGATTTTGAATGGAAGTGGACGATAGAAACCCTAGAAATTTAAATCCGATAAATCTTTACGGGGTCAGTGATATCTGCTGCCTAAAGTATAGCCTAAGTCGGTTGTTTTTTTAATATTATTTTTTAGGACTTAGTTACCCACAAACTAGTCCGGATCCGGCTCGTGCGATGCGGCATGGGCTTTCGGTCGGTTATTCATATTTAACGTAGCGTTGTGTATTTACAGAGGGGAAAACGGCTCATATTTTAAGCGCCGTTTTAGATGTCGTTGTCTTAAGCGTTTTTCAAAAAGTGTCCGTTTCGAACGTAGTTAGTTTCGTTTTGTTCATAAAATTTTTTTCGAGTGTAACATTACTGTCGGAAAAATTTAACTTGCGGCGAACAGAAAGATACGAGTTGTCGTTGTGTTAAGCGTTTTTTAAAAAGTGTCTGTTTCGCGTATAGTTAGTCCCGTTGGGTTCGTGAGACTTTTTCGAGTTGAACGGTGGTCTTGAAAAAATTTAACCCGCACGATACAGTTGAATGTTATGTTTAAGGTTTTAAGTGAATGTAAATATTAAAGTCGTATTGTTTAGATTATGTTAACAATTAGATACACAAAAAATATTAGCGTTTGAATGAACAATTGCTAAAATGGAATAAGATAAGAAAATATATAAAAGAGGAAGCAAGTATATAAATATGTAAATAAAACTACTTTAGCAAGCATAACTAGTTAAATAGATAATTAAAGACCCTAAACAACTATAAAAAAATATCGGTGAATCAACATCTTTCGAACGTAGACGCTTGTAAACAAATGTAATCTGTCACGACCCGGAAAATTTCGACTTATTTTTAACCACATCTATATATGATTTAATATTTTCGACACGATAAGGAAAGTCTGTAATGTTGAGTCTCAAAAATTTTGAACTGTTTTCATGAATTTATTTGACCTTCTACAATTTTCGACGATTTACGAACAATTAATTGTAAATATATATGTATGTATTATATATATATATATATATATATATATATATATATATATATATATATATATATATATATATATAATTAGAAATATAATTGTAAATATTATATGTTGTGTTATTAAAATTAATTATGTAAAATAAAATAAAAATAGGATATTAAGATAATTATTATTTAAAAAGTATATATATACATATAAATAAAGTATATAGAATATTTATATAGGGTTTCGAACTTATTTTGTAATCGACCGTAACGCTCAATTGTCATTTGATCGATATTAAACAAGTTAAAAATAAACTTATGTGATTTTAAAAATAAACGGTGATCCGAAAATGAGTTATAGAAATTATAGCTTTATTAAAATATATTTAGAATATATTTTGATAATAATACTCTGTACTTTTTACTTGGGACTGAGCGCTAATAATTAATCAACTTTTTATGATTTATTTTACATCCTAAAAGACCGAAATAAATAAATATAGTTAATATAAAAATTTGGTATTTTTCTGAACACTGTTATCCGCCACTGATTTACGACGGAGTACGATATAATATCCGGGAAAAACTGTCGGTAGAATAATCCAATTCATCCGATGGCTGGACTGTTTCCTTTTTGAATTCATATCCACTTGATTACTGTACTAAATTTAGTGATTGAGAATTAATATTATATTATATATTATCATTATCATTATATTATTAATTTAATATTACTGTTTTTGGATTCGTTCTTTCACAGGAATATTACATTACATATATTTATATTACACATTCATACACAAAGTGAGATATCAACCTCACCACTCTTATTATCCGTGACCATCAATGTAACAACCCAACATTGATTTACCAAAAACACGACACAAAAAAAAATTTTGTGACTGCCCATCTGGACGGCGTCCAGAAATCGGGACGGCGTCCAGCCTTTACAACTGGGACGGCGTCCAAGGATTTGGGACGGCGTCCCAATGAACTAAAAAGTACTGATCAGTTTTTGTTTACACGCGAGCGAAAAACTCGCTCCCCGACACTTTTCAACGAAACCATTTTCACAATATGACATATTAAGTAAAACTAAGATATTGCCACCATAAAAACAAGTTTTACAACCCCGGGCTCACAATGACCCGTTTTACAAATAAAGTAGCAGTTTCGACCCATTTATCTCTTTAGACGGATTAGAACTCTACAACCCAACCCGATACCAAGAGCATAATCCCGGGGACTACCAAAACCCCCATCCGCGTCCAATTATCCGAAAGCTACCCCATCAAGCCCAACCGCTCCTGCACGTCTAGTCTAATCAACTAGCTAGCATCAATAACACAATACCTGTAAAAAGGTAAACAACGAGAGGGGTAAGCCTAGGCTTAGTGAATGCAATAATTATGCACATACATATATAATATACCTACTTGCAAACACTTACACACATACCGCATACATGCTAGCAACACGATTAGCTTATCATCACAATTACAAGCTATAACCTCCAATAATCAAGCTAGCATAACGAAAGCATATATAATATGAACAAATATAATATGCTTACGCTACAACACAAATAACCATGGTCGACCAATAGTACAAGGGAACGGCGCTCGCGAAAACGCCATCGGTGTTCATAACATCCGTTAGGGCACTTAACACCTCGCACCACTAACCCCTAGGGTGGCACCTTAACACCTCGGCACATCACCCCGAGTGGCATCTTAAAACCTCGATGCAACACTCATTATTTTACGGAGTGGTGTCTTAACACCTCGACACTACACTCCTAGGTGGCATCTTAACACCTCGATGCTACACCCGAGTGACATCTTAACACCTCGATGCTACACTCTTCACGTGAAACATGGTGTCTTAGCACCTCGACACTACACCTTTCACGCTACAACAAATAGATACATTATATACCTACACATATAATTATTCCACTCACCTCGAATTGCCCGCACAAGTCATAAACGTAAATCGCCTCCAAAAGCAACCGAGCAAACCTTTTACCTATAATAACGCATATAGATATACAAACAATCAACATACATTCTCTACGAGAGAATTCGACTTCAACACCCTTAACCAAGGGTTTACACCTATCACCACAAACCGGCCATTTAGACACATAAAGTGGACTTCACCAATTACCACTACGGGTGGTAATTCCGACCCATCCAACAAGTACAATTTAACCAAAATTATATTTGACACCATTTAAACTAATCTAGGTCTTAACCAAAATTGCTTATCATCCAATTAATCCAAAATTAAAGTCATTACCAAATTTGACCCATCTAAGTCAACCTATTTTGACATAAGTCCCAAAAACATCTTTAATCACTAACGGCTAGTGACTAACTTTCCAAAATACCATTTAACACTTGAATCAAACATTTATATACTTGGTTCATCAAATCTTGACCCATAACTTAGTTTGACACCGAATCAAGCTTACTTGACCCAAAATACCCATTCGACCCATTTTGACCTAGATTAGGGTTTACACCCAAAAATCAAGTCAACACAAGTGTTCTAAGGTTTAACTAACATATGCAAGGTCCAAACTAACAATTCCATCAATTGAAGCCCTAAGTCACCAATTCGAGCTTACATACATGAATCTTCCCCAAAAACCCCCAAACTTCACAATAAATGGGTTATAACTCTAACTAGCACAAACTTTAACTCAAACAATAATCTTAACAAAGAAATTCGGATTTAGAGCTTACCAACACTACCACCACGTAGCCGTGAACGAGGTGAACAACTTTAACTTTTGAGACCGGACCCGAATCACACTTCTTCTTCTCCAAATCCCCAACTCTCTCTCGCTAGAACCTCTCTCTCTCATTAGGGTTTGATGAGAGTGTTTGAGAAGGTGAAATGGGGATAAGAATGAGAGTGGATCAGTTTTAATGGCTCAAAATCGACCCCCAAGTGAAAAGACTCAAATACCCTCTTTTAAAACCTTTAAAATACAGCTGCTGGCCTGTCAGGCCTTCTGGGCGGCGTCCAAAAAGTTTGGACGGCGTCCTAACCTTCATTGTTGGACGGCGTCCTAAAGTCTGGACGGAGTCCCAATGAACTGAGTCTGAAACTGAAATTGTTTTGGTCGTAACTTTCAAACCGTAACTCCGTTTTCGACGAATCAAATATCGTTGGAAACGTAATGAGATTTACTATCCAATGGTAAGGTTTTAGAACATCAACTCCAACTTTATTTGGGATCCAAATATACACTTACATGCCTCGTATTTCGAATGACGCTCGAAATAACGTGTAACTGAAAAACGGGTGTTACAACTCTCCCCTACTTAAATTGGATCACGTCCTCGTGATCCGCACAAACACTAGAAGTTAAGCACTTCTCCCACGAACATTTCCTCTTCCAACGCGGAGTCACACAAGTAGTAAACTCATCCGAATCCTCGCTTCGTGCACTAACGCATCATAATACCTCAATATTGGGTAATCAACCCACGAGTCGAAACAACCGTAACCGTTGCTCCTACGCCGAGTATCCAAACTCATACCATACACTTCACAATCGTCCTAAGAGTAGAACAATTTGCCGACAAACATCGTCATCACGCCTCACGATCTTGCGAAACACAACCAAGCCCGACATCCATAACATCTTCTACAAATCCGAAGATCTAACCACACGCTAATAATCACTAGCGTGCACTACCGCAATAAACGATATCTCATACACTCAACGTCCAGAGTTTCCATATAGGAAAATACGAAAATCACTACATATACCTTCAAGTTCTCTCAGCTACAACTCGCCACAAGCTACGTCCGTAACCATATCACTCAATCAGTCCATCCGCACACTACCAATCCGTCACTGGATTAATCCAGGACAACAATAATACACCATGTGATGAGCAAAACATCAAAACTCGACGAGGGTTCCTCCTCTAAACCCTACGACACAACCACACCAGACGGATTCCTAGTACTAGCATGGAGACTAATCATATACTAGAATCCCGTCAAGGCGAATTATCATCACAAAATTCCGCAATTCGCCACACGATCTACAAAAATATTCACCACGCCGGGTGGACCTTCCTACCTAGACCGTCCGTTAAAGATGGTCTCGACATTTTAATGCAACTAACAGTCGCATTACTAGGGAACACACTCTCGCAAACAAACAACATCCACGTGTCTCGATGTGAGACAATCAGAATCGACACTTTCCGCCTCACATTCGTCCATAAAGTGGAATAATCCACTGACAATCTCCACTATTGCGTTTCCCGACAGGGAAAATACGATATTCGTCACGATATCGAACTTGTTCTCATTCAATTATACTGTCCGGGTTTCACGACAACCCAGATTTTTCACTACGGGAGCACCCGCAATGACAACTTCATTCTCTCACTCCGGAATCTCAAACTTCAAATTTGGTCTCATACCGCACATTGGTACTACACGACCACCTTACATAGGAAGTCTTACACTTCCTTCGATCCCATCATCACAATCTTCAGGCATAACATTCTCGAGTTGTAACTCACAATCGTAAAGCACGATCTCGAATCGACATTAGCAACCCGTCACTCTTCTTCGTTAGGAGCTCCGAATACCCATTGAGGCTTAGCACGGTACGCTCCAACATTTCACTATACATAACACCACTGGAGTTTTCCTCGGGCGGCAGTAAAAACTCCCCCACTTAGGATTTATCTCCCTATTCTCACCGCCAAGATGATAACATCCCGCGGAATTGTAATTCCACGTCACACCTGACCATTCTCACGGTTGGTCATAAACATCAATTCACCGCAAATTCGCTTTAGGCTCTCAGAGCCGACATGCACAATCACTTGAGACGTCGTACACGCGATGAAATCGCACCTTCATCCCACAACTCACAACTAACTACCTTAATCGTTCGAAAAGCAAACTCGACCAAAGTCTTACATATGCCTCTAAGCCTAGGCATATGTCACGCCGCTTACTTATCCGTGATTCTCAGTCGAGATCACCCGACCTTCCACTTGACGGATCGTTATCAACAATTGCTCACTCTCATGGAGAAGAGTGACCAATTCTGACACCATAATTGCGTCCACCACAATATCAACACTTCATCAAAACCCTTCGGACTAACCGACCATTAAGTCCGTCACCGGCTCACCGGTCATCTTTACCCGTCTATCACTTAAGAGCAACAAGATTTGCTCACCCGTCACTTCATAAGAAGTATTCATCACAATGCTTTTAAACTTCGACTTTTGCAACTGTCGTATTACTATCACCCGTCGATCACTATTATAATCTCCGCTGCTTCCAAGGGTATCTCACCGGCACCCTAAGCACAAAGTGATCACACCATCATCGGAGTTGAACATCACACTAGCAGGTATAAGAAGGCACCTGACGCAGTGTCATACAGACTCCCGCCACAACCTACTAAGTTTTAGAACTCGATTTTTAGGTTCCATACACCCGATGTCACCCGTCTCTCTATAATAATGACCCGAAGTCATACATACCCGACAAACCTTACGGTTTATCGTCTTATCGAAGGTTCCTAGCGATCACACGCTACCCGCAATTTTCACAAGGCCAAAACGATATAGCCTAACGAAACCCTTCATCTAACACTAAGGAGATGCTTGAGAACACCAAGTCTTACACCCTTCCACTTATCGGCACAGTCACAACGACAGGGGTATTCCGTTAGGAATGTTACCCTATAATCCACAACACACCAACACACTATCGTAAACATCATCATATGGGTCCCACTCCCATGAGTTTAATGACCCGAAGACTCCTCGATTCGCCAATTCCAAGGCGACTCACAATTAGAATCCTAACATGATTCTCTACCCACACACTCTACCGAGTGTAACTCAAAACTACAATCATTAGACTTGTCGCATTCCATTACGGAATTCAAGTCCTCGTCGCATACACGCAAGCGTAAATCGGTCATCCTAGTTACGATGGGTAACTAAAACCAATTACAATCTTAATAGTGCGCCCACTACATAGGGTGACTAAGTACGCACCAAACTCGTGAGTTTGCTCACTCACTTAACTAAGCGAATCTACCATAACACTTCTCGACTCGCAACGAACCCGATGTGACTACAAGCACATCACCCGAGACAACTATCACCTAGGAACCAATAAAGATTCCTCATTTATCTCGAATCTACCCCAACCATGCCACGTTTCCTCCGTTCGGTACTCGTCATGTCATGCTTGATGTCAAGATACACTTTCATAATAATGGTGATCGGTCACTATTACAAATGCGTACCTTACCATTTTCACATGGTCACGCAAAGTACTTTACCCGGACTGACGCGACATTCACACAAAATAACACGCGATATTTTCTAGTACCCGAATGACCAAAGTTCTTACCGCGAACTTGATCACTCAAACCGCCAAGTATTCGAATCTCTCCAATAGATTCGTCCCTAGGACACCGCACGAAATAGATACTTGTATATATATATACCTATATACAATATAAATACTAAATGTACACAAGTACACCGCAACAACAAGTCAACCTACAACCTAGGTGACTATCACTAAAACAACGTCCAAGTTCGCCTACTTACATTAGGCACTAGCAATCTAAGGCACTAATTTACTCACGAAATAAGGCCCCACATAATCCCACATTGGACAAGCACTAGTCCTAGTTAGTCACCTACTCTAAGGTACTAACAAATCTCAATCTGACCCGTATTCCTACAAGTCCCGCAAATAACGCACAACCGCCAATAAGTCTAAGACTAGGTACCTACTCCAAGGTCACCTAATTCCCTTAGACTATGCTCTGATACCACTTGTAACAACCCAACATTGATTTACCAAAAACACGACACAAAAAAAATTTCTGTGACTGCCCATCTGGACGGCGTCCAGAAATCGGGACGGCGTCCAGCCTTTACAACTGGGACGGCGTCCAAGGATTTGGGACGGCGTCCCAATGAACTAAAAAGTACTGATCAGTTTTTGTTTACACGCGAGCGAAAAACTCGCTCCCCGACACTTTTCAACGAAACCATTTTCACAATATGACATATTAAGTAAAACTAAGATATTGCCACCATAAAAACAAGTTTTACAACCCCGGGCTCACAATGACCCGTTTTACAAATAAAGTAGCAGTTTCGACCCATTTATCTCTTTAGACGGATTAGAACTCTACAATCCAACCCGATACCAAGAGCATAATCCCGGGGACTACCAAAACCCCCATCCGCGTCCAATTATCCGAAAGCTACCCCATCAAGCCCAACCGCTCCTGCACGTCTAGTCTAATCAACTAGCTAGCATCAATAACATAATACCTGTAAAAAGGTAAACAACGAGAGGGGTAAGCCTAGGCTTAGTGAATGCAATAATTATACACATACATATATAATATACCTACTTGCAAACACTTACACACATACCGCATACATGCTAGCAACACGATTAGCTTATCATCACAATTACAAGCTATAACCTCCAATAATCAAGCTAGCATAACAAAAGCATATATAATATGAACAAATATAATATGCTTACGCTACAACACAAATAACCATGGTCGACCAATAGTACAAGGGAACGGCGCTCGCGAAAATGCCATCGGTGTTCATAACATCCGTTAGGGCACTTAACACCTCGCACCACTAACCCCTAGGGTGGCACCTTAACACCTCGGCACATCACCCCGAGTGGCATCTTAACACCTCGATGCAACACTCATTATTTTACGGAGTGGTGTCTTAACACCTCGACACTACACTCCTAGGTGGCATCTTAACACCTCGATGCTACACCCGAGTGGCATCTTAACACCTCGATGCTACACTCTTCACGTGAAACATGGTGTCTTAGCACCTCGACACTACACCTTTCACGCTACAACAAATAGATACATTATATACCTACACATATAATTATTCCACTCACCTCGAATTGCCCGCACAAGTCATAAACGTAAA
This sequence comes from Rutidosis leptorrhynchoides, assembly GCF_046630445.1. Lineage (NCBI taxonomy): Eukaryota > Viridiplantae > Streptophyta > Magnoliopsida > Asterales > Asteraceae > Rutidosis > Rutidosis leptorrhynchoides. Next base: position 336,013,428 of record NC_092337.1, on the reverse strand, counting down.
TCGCCTCCAAAAGCAACCGAGCAAACCTTTTACCTATAATACGCATATAGATATACAAACAATCAACATACATTCTCTACGAGAGAATTCGACTTCAACACCCTTAACCAAGGGTTTACACCTATCACCACAAGCCGCCCATTTAGACACATAAAGTGGACTTCACCAATTACCACTACGGGTGGTAATTCCGACCCATCCAACAAGTACAATTTAACCAAAATTATATTTGACACCATTTAAACTAATCTAGGTCTTAACCAAAATTGCTTATCATCCAATTAATCCAAAATTAAAGTCATTACCAAATTTGACCCATCTAAGTCAACCTATTTTGACATAAGTCCCAAAAACATCTTTAATCACTAACGGCTAGTGACTAACTTTCCAAAATACCATTTAACACTTGAATCAAACATTTATATACTTGGTTCATCAAATCTTGACCCATAACTTAGTTTGACACCGAATCAAGCTTACTTGACCCAAAATACCCATTCAACCCATTTTGACCTAGATTAGGGTTTACACCCAAAAATCAAGCCAACACAAGTGTTCTAAGGTTTAAGTAACACATGCAAGGTCCAAACTAACAATTCCATCAATTGAAACCCTAAGTCACCAATTCGGGCTTACATACATGAATCTTCCCCAAAAACCCCCAAACTTCACAATAAATGGGTTATAACTCTAACTAGCACAAACTTTAACTCAAACAATAATCTTAACAAAGAAATTCGGATTTAGAGCTTACCAACACTACCACCACGTAGCCGTGAACGAGGTGAACAACTTTAACTCTTGAGACCGGACCCGAATCACACTTCTTCTTCTCCAAATCCCCAAATCTCTCTCGCTAGAACCTCTCTCTCTCACTAGGGTTTGATGAGAGTGTTTGAGAAGGTGAAATGGGGATAAGAATGAGAGTGGATCAGTTTTAATGGCTCAAAACCGACCCCCAAGTGAAAAGACTCAAATACCCTCTTTTAAAACCTTTAAAATACAGCTGCTGGCCTGTCAGGCCTTCTGGGTGGCGTCCAAAAAGCTTGGACGACGTCCTAATCTTCATTGTTGGACGGCGTCCTAAAGTCTGGACGGAGTCCCAATGAACTGAGTCTGAAACTGAACTTGTTTTGGTCGTAACTTTCAAACCGTAACTCCGTTTTCGACGAATCAAATATCGTTGGAAACGTAATGAGATTTACTATCCAATGGTAAGGTTTTAGAACATCAACTCCAACTTTATTTGGGATCCAAATATACACTTACATGCCTCGTATTTCGAATGACGCTCGAAATAACGTGTAACTGAAAAACGGGTGTTACAATCAAACACCACCACTACTCACTACATATTTTTGTTTCTATTTCGAATTTGAAAACCACCAACACCATTACAGACAAACTCTTGTTGCTGCTCGTTTCCATCAACTTATGTTCGGTTTTGACCCACAACAAACCCACATCACCATCAACCTTGATCACCGTCACTTAAACCATATGCTACGCTTCTTAATTTCCGTTTCTTTCCTTTTGATCAAACAATGTTACTGCTACATCTATAATATGATTCATGTTTAGTTTCAAAACCAAACCATCTTTATTTTTATTTTTATTTTGTTGTACCATCATTCACCACCGTAACCATCAACAACCACCATAACCGTTTCCTTGTTTCGTTTGTGAACCACCACCATAAACCCACAACTATTCCATCATCACCTCAAAAACCACTATCATCAAGAACAAACACCACACCTGCAACATTCTCTCTCACTTCCTCCCTCTCTTCTTTCTCTCCTTTTCTGTCGTGAATATTTATCCACCAACACCCACGTAAAATCCCTACTACTGCAATTGATCGTCTGTTTGCAACCATCTTCAATACCTCACAAAAAACGCCATTTTCAACACCACCTATGATCTTCCGTTTCTTTTTCGTTGAGCAACAACAACCATCGATTATCACCATTAACGATATGTTGCCATTATGTCTTTCTGTTGCAGTTCACAGAACACATACACTAACACATACCCACCTGCAACTATTATAACTTCAAACAACCTACACCATTCCTGCTATCCTGTATCTTGTTCGAGCAATACCAAAACCCAACCCTCCGGTTTGGTTCGCTACAATTACTGTATTCAACAAACAAGATCATCACTCGAACTCTGGTGTTTTTATTTATGTTTTACGTTCAACCCAATTGTTACTGCTCTGATGATATGATTTTGACGAACCAAAGAAACCATGAACCATCGTGAATTTTTCGTTGATTCTGCTATTGCCATTCCTGTTTTAAGCCTCCAACAAACGCATATAATTTAATCGATTGATTGGATTATTACTGGACTGTATTATGGGCTTAAAAAATATTGATGTGTTGGGCTGTGATTTCATTTTTTTTTTTTTGCTTTGGGCCGAGATCCAATTGTTTGTTGGAACGAGGTTCATTTTTCTGTTAGGCCGAAAAGTTTGATTAGATGAAACGGTTTCATCTGGTAACTAATTTAGCAAGCAAATTAAAACAAGAACAAATTAATGGATCAATGGTTTAAGGGTGTAGTCGGGGAGTAGTGAGAGGTCGCGGGATCGAGCCTAGGCTGTGGCAATTCTTTTTAAAAGCTTACTTTTGAAAGGTAGTCTTATTATTATTATTATTATTATTATTATTATTATTATTATTATTATTATTATTATTATTATTATTATTATTATTATTTTTTTTTTTATTATTATTATTATTATCATTATTTTTATTATTATTATTATTATTATTATTATTATTATTATTATTATTATTATTATTATTATTATTATTATTATTATTATCATCATCATAAGTATTAGTATTATTATTAGTAGTATTATTATCATTATAGTTATTAATATAAATATTAGTATTATTATTATTAGTAAAATCATTATTTTTATAGTATTATTATTAGTATTATTATCATTAAAATTATCATTATTTCTATCATTAATATTAAAAGTATCATTTTTATAAAAATTATCATTACTATTATTATTATTATAAAATAAAATAACTTTTTATTTATTATTATTATCAATATTATTTTATCAAATAACTATTAGTTATATAAAACCATATATTTTACATATAACATAACTATATTAATATTTTTATAATAAATAATAAATGTAATTAATTAAGTTATTAATGAAACACATAATTAAAATAACAATTAAATCACTAATAATACATAAACTTGTTCGATTACGATTATATGTTTTAATATATATAAATGATATAGGTTCGTGAATCCGAGGCCAACCCTGCATTGTTCAGTTCAGTCGTATGCATATTTTACTACAAAATATCGTATCGTGAGTTTCAATTGCTCTCTTTTTTCAATACTCTCTCTTTTTTCAATACTTTTACTATATATATTTTTGGTACTGAGAATACATGAAATGTTTTTATAAATGTTTAACGCGATAGACACAAGCAAAACATTCCTCTAATGAATTATTATACAGACGAGTTGTTCTGTGGATTATTATATCGAATATTGCCCCTGATTATTATAGCTTGGTTACCTAAGAATTAGGGAAATGACTCCTAATTGACGCGAATCCTAAAGGTAGATCTATGGGTACTGACCAGCCCCATCCGGGTTACGGATGCTTTAGTACTTCGAGGTTTATATATATACAGATGGTACTTGTATATTACAGACTGAAAGTTCTGTTTATTTTGGGGATATTCATGATGCGCTTTATATGTTAAGGTCGGTTACTAAGCAAAGGTTATATATATAGAGAGAATGATTTTTATACACAGGTTATGTGTATGTTATTTTGTACACGAGATATGTGTACAGTTATTAAAAATCACAAGGCAACCTACGGGGGAGAAAAGGATACGAACCTACTCTGTCAAGCATTTATGAAAAATGGTTTCGTACATGAGATATGTGTACTGTATTTAAATCTTGTGGTCTATCAAAATGACTGAATTTTATTGTTTATGATAAACCTATGAACTCACCAACCTTTTGGTTGACACTTTTAAACATGTTTATTCTCACGTATTAAAGAAATCTTCCGTTGTGCACTTTCTCATTTTAAATATGTTACTTGGAGTCGTTCATGGCATATTTCAAAAGACGTTGCATTAGAGTCGTTTGATTTCAAAAAGACTGTTATGACAGATTAGCTATTCATATTATGGGATCTATATATCATTTGTATCAAAAGGTTATATTTTGAAATGAGTTTGTCTTTTAAACGAATGCAATGTTTGTAAAACGTATCATATAGAGGTCAGTACCTCGCAATGGGACCAGATGCTATTGTATTCGTCCAGGTGGATTTGGATGGGCCTTTACATGTGGTATCAGAGCGGTAGTCTTAGCGAACCAGGTCTTGCATTAGTGTGTCTAACTGATAGTTGTTAAGATGCATTAGTGAGTCTGGACTTCGACCGTGTCTGCATGTCAAATGTTTTGCTTATCATTTCGTGTCAAAAATTACCTGCTTATCATTCTTAGTCTAAACACGTCTTACTGCATTGATTGCATAGATAGTGTATAGATAAATTCATATCTTATCATATCTATTACTGTAAACTCTGCCTGACAGCTTTCGAAATTTCCTCCGTAATCTAAGGGATCCTTTGTACTATATATATATATATATTCTATGTAATTAGAATACCATCTGATATCCGAAAATCATTTCATATCGAAAATCTTTTATCTGACCGTGTAAGATGAATTCTGCAACCAGTTCGAGTTTCTCGGATTCCGACAGCTATTCCGATATGGATTTCCACTCGAACTCCGAAAGCAGTGTAACCGGAATGGATCAACCAATTAGCCATCATCAATTCCGGATGAATTGGGGATGGGTTCATAGTCGACTTAATCAATGGAAACGAGAATAAGGCGATCCTTTCCATCAACCAATTTGCCCTCTTGGCGAAGAACCTGAAGCACTTACCGGCGAACCAGTCCGAAACACCATTTTCTCTCTCATTTTCAGAGTATCTCGCCACGACTATATCATATCTCAGATTCTAAATCTCATTCATCTGCTCATTCCAACCGCCGATCATCTCGGGGTAATGGAAGAAGTCAATGAACTTCGTGCTCGAGTAATGGCTTTGGAGAATATGATGCACAACTTGCAGGCATCACAAGCATCAACAATACCATCAGCGTCAGCACCAGCAATACCAGTACCACCAACAACAACATCCGCATTACAAGCCTCAACTTCACAATCTGTCCCACGAGCATCAACATCATACGCACCATAGATACCAAGGAGTACCAATAACAATGAACGATGAAGTATTGATTCATAACTTCATTGGAGAAATATTCAGCGAAGAATATGTGAAAGTTTTAGAGATTACTTTTTCTAGTCCTAACCGGAAACCAGATGAGATTAATATTATATTAACTCATTAAATCCATGATTACATCTGAAGAAAATATATATGTATATATATTTTCATAAAGATTGTAATTAAAAGTTCTCTTGTACAAACTATTAATGATGAGAATATTTTAACGGGTAGGTAATACCCTAAAAATATTTAAGATCTCACATTAATATGTTACACTGTACATTCTTCAATTCTGATTCAACAGTCATTAACTATCATATTTGCATTCGCAAATATATGTATCCGTTCACCGAAGAACAATCATTTTCATTCAATTACATATTCTAATTTTGAAATCAGAATCCAAGTCAAGATTTTACAAGTGGCATAATGAAGAAAATAATGGACAAAATAAAATTGATTAGTAACCAATTAATTAACTATGTAAAATTATACTAACCAAATCCTAGCTAACTGTTCCTATACCCGTTATGAGTATTTCCTTATTACATTTTATTTATTGTCATTTTAATTATCGCAATTAATTATTGCAATTTTAATACTCGCAATTTTATTTATCGTCATTTAAATACTGTTATTTATTTTACGCACTTTAAATATCGTCATTTAAATACTGTTATTTATTTTACGCACTTTATTTATCGTCATTTAAATACTGTTATTTATTTTACGCACTTTAAATATCGTAATTTAAATACTGTCATAATATACTAGTCTTGGTTAATCCCGAGACAATATAATATAACCTTGATTAACTAGATCATATATTGAACTATTGGACTACTAACATTGGACTACTAACCTTGGACAATTAAAAAGTATTAAAAGAGTAGAAAATATTAATTATAACACATTTTGATTTAAAATATCGTTAATAAGTTACATCTTCTACAGTTAAACATTTCTTCAAGTTTGCCACTTGATTTCATCCTAAACATCATTTGTATCTTGACGATTACATTCTGAGATCAAACCCATCAAAATTCTTGAAACCACCTCGGATTGTTAACCAATGATTCATATATGGTAACATTGAATGCTGATGAATTAGCACAAGTTGTAGATGGTCTTAATGGCCAAAGTTTGATGATAAAGAATGAAGTGTTGGAAACACTCAATAGAAAATTCGGTACTGAAAAACGGATTGAGTAAACTACGAAAGAGACTGTGGACAAATCACAAAGAGCTAAACCCTATATTCAAAGAATCCAGATGATTCTGTATCCGATGAAACCTTGAGCGAATATTTCACTCCTGACTGAGTTGAAATGTTGGCAGAAAAATTTTCTTCATCCTTTGATCTTAGAAATTCTAAGATATCATCGTATCTTTCGTTATAAATATCCTCGATATTTCTGAAGATATTTTCCTATCCATTATTGTCTGAGATTATTGATCTCTTAGTGCTATCCGTATTATATCATGAAGGAAACTGTCTTAGTTTCTATATTTCTGTAAAATTCGAGTTTAAATTATGAATGTTTCTTGGAGTAGTGTTGGGAATTGAAGCATGAGTTAGTATAATATAATGATGTCAGGCCAACATGGTTATATTACAGTAAGTCATGCTGAAATTTCTAATGGAACGTAATGAAGGTTCACAGATCATACCCTCATCATGTGCCGTGTTACATAACTCTTTCATTCTACTTAACCTCCGAACATATCAAGAAAATATATTCTTGATAGTTCTATCTTTCGTGATTCTGGTAATTTAAAAATCAAATCGTGCTATTACCTTTCCTTTCTGCTTAGAATCTTAGTTATGTTCTTTCGAACTTCATACCTACAAACCGAGACGTCTTGATCGCTTTACTTAAGGTCGGGAAGAGAAAACAAAAGCATTGAGCTTTGTAATATAAATAAGAATATGAGCGACATCAAACAAGAATTTGCAAACCGTGTATATCTATGTGAATAGCAAGATAAAGACACAGGAGAATTAGAAATACTATAACCCCAAGGTAATAGTAGAAGTGAATAGATTCCTCCGGTGGCAGATGAAAAAGAAGAATAACAGATACGATAACCAGGAAAATATCAAGGATCAGAACTGAATTAAGCATTTTCAAAAATCTTTTGAAAGTATGAAATGAGGAAGAAAGTATAGCAGTGGTGAAAATAAAGGAACGGAGGAGGTAAATTTATAGCGAAATATCAGACATAGCAATCGAGGCAGATTACCACATTTAATTAAAGAGGATCCTAATTTCCTTATTTACCAAAAAATCAAATCTTATATAGATTACGAAGATTTTCTTTAAAGTCCCTTGAATCCCGGAAATCAATCGTGACTACGTCAGAAGATAAGAAAATTCTCTATTTCTTCATCTCACTCTTTTACTGTAGCATCTCTCATACGCTTCAAGTAATGGAATTGTCTTATTCATATTACTTTACGGTGATAAAACTCTATTTATCAACTCATATTCATCATGAAAACATTTTTAGTGTTAGCCATGACAACCTCGATCAAATTTCGAGATGAAATTTCTTTAACGGGTAGGTACTGTCATGACCCGAAAAATTTCAACTTATTTTGAACCAAATCTATATATGATTTAATATTTTCGACACAATAAGCAAAGTCTGTAATGTTGAGTCTCAAAAATTTTGAACTGTTTTCATGAATTTATTTGACCTTCGACCATTTTCGATGATTCACGAACAATTAATTGTATATATATATATATATATATATATATATATATATATATATATATATATAATTGTAAATATTATATGTTGTGTTATTAAAATTAATTATGTAAAATAAAATAAAAATAGGATATTATGATAATTATTATTTAAAACGCATCTATATATATAAATAAAGTATATAGAATATTTATATAGGTTTTCGAATTTATTTTGTAATCGACCGTAACGCTCAATTGTCATTTGATCGATATTAAACAAGTTAAAAATAAACTTATGTGATTTTAAAAATAAACGCGGATCCGAAAATGAGTTATATAAATTATAGCTTTATTAAAAATATATTTTGAATATATTTTGATAAATTTTAATACTCTGTACTTTTTACTTGGAACTGGGCGCTAATAATTAATCAATTTTTTATGATTTATTTTACATCCTAAAAGACCGAAATAAATAAATATAATTAATATAAAAATTTGGTATTTTTATGAAGACTGTTATCTGCCACTGATTTACGACGGAGTACGATATAATATCCAGGAAAAACTGTCGGTAGAATAATCCAATTCATCTGATGGTTGGACTGTTTCCTTTTTGAATTCATATCCACTTGATTACTGTACTAAATTTAGTGATTGAAAATTAATATTATATTATATATTATAATTATCATTATATTATTAAATTAATATTACTGTTTTTGGATTCGTTCTTTCACAGGCATATTACATTACATATATTTATATTACACATTCATACACAAAGTGAGATATCAACCTCACCACTCTTATTATCCGTGACCATCAAACACCACCACTACTCACTACATATTTCTGTTTCTATTTTGAATTTGAAAACCACCAACACCATTACAGACAAACTGTTGCTGCTGCTCGTTTCCATTAACTTATGTTCGGTTTCGACCCACAACAAACCCACATCACCATCAACCTTGATCACCGTCACTTAAACCATATGCTACGCTTCTTAATTTCTGTTTCTTTCCTTTTGATCAAACAATGTTACTGCTACATCTATAATATGATTCATGTTTAGTTTCAAAACCAAACCACCTTTATTTTTATTTTTATTTTGCTGTACCATCATTCACCACTGTAACCATCAACAACCACCATAACCGTTTCCTTGTTTCGTCTGTGAACCACCACCATAAACCCACAACTATTCCATCATCACCTCAAAAACCACCATCATCAAGAACAAACACCACACCTGCAACATTCTCTCTCACTTCCTCTCTCTCTTCTTTTATAAATGTTTAACGCTATAGACACAAGCAAAACATTCCTATAATGAATTATTATACAGACGAGTTGTTCTGTGGATTATTATATCGAATATCGCCCCTGATTATTATAGCTTGGTAACCTAAGAATTAGGGAAATGGCCCCTAATTGACGCGAATCCTAAAGGTAGATCTATGGGTACTGACCAGCCCCATCCGGGTTACGGATGCTTTAGTACTTCGAGGTTTATATATATACAGACGATACTTGTATATTACAGAGTGAAAGTTCTGTTTATTTTGGGGATATTCATGATGCGCTTTATATGTTAAGGTCGGTTACCAAGCAAAGGTTATATATATAGAGAGAATGATTTTTATACACAGGTTATGTGTATGTTATTTTGTACACGAGATATGTGTACGGTTATTAAAAACCGCAAGGCAACCTACGGGGGAGAAAATGATATGAACCTACTCTGCCAAGCATTTATGAAAAATGGTTTCGTACACGAGATAGGTGTACTGTATTTAAATCTTGTGGTCTATCAAAATGACTGAATTTTATTGTTTATGATAAACCTATGAACTCACCAACCTTTTGGTTGACATTTTTAAATATGTTTATTCTCAGGTATTAAAGAAATCTTTCGCTGTGCATTTGCTCATTTTAAAGATGTTAATTGGAGTCGTTCATGGCATATTTCAAAAGATGTTGCATTCGAGTCGTTTGATTTCAAAAAGACTGTTATGACAGATTAGTCATTCATATTATGGGATCTATATATCATTTGTATCAAAAGGTTATATTTTGAAATGAGTTTGTCTTTTAAACGAATGCAATGTTTGTAAAACGTATCATATAGAGGTCAGTACCTCGCAATGGGACCATATGCTATTGTATTCGTCCAGGTGAATTTGGACGGGCCTTTACGTAATCGATAGCGCTTGAAGATATCTTCTACAAAATTATTGCATAATTGTTAAAACAACAAAACTTGCCATATCCACATTCATCATCGACTTGTTAGAAATAAAACAAATATTATTTTAGTGTATAGTTCAATGTTAATGTTATATTGGATGCAAATATAATGAGTATGATTTAAGTAAGTTTCAAAATGAAATAATAATATTGACATTGACACGCATTATTTAAAAATTAGATAATACAAGAGTAATGTATAAACAAACCTATATCAAATTCATATTATAAGCTTTGAAGAAATTTCTTGTAAACGACATTAATTATAGTATGGACAATATTCATGTACTTTTCGCATATAAGTATCTTCAATTCGTTTTTATTCTTTATTCTAGAAATAGTAATGTATAACTGTCCATGGGTAAAAACTGACCTGGATAAAAATAAGTCTAACTCGTAATATTGATTGACCTTGACTTTTGATTTTAACTTATAGATATTCATACATGAATTTGTGAATTAGTGGTTCTCACACTATTCATACATGAATTTGTGAATTAGTGGTTCTCACACGTTTTACTTACCATAAAGCCATCATAACTAATCTATTTTAATATTTCGGTTTAACGTACACTATTGTCGTAGTTCGGTAGTTCCGGCCGGTTAATACTCGATCGTATGCGTTTAATTTATTGCAATACATATAGTCGTAGTGTTTAGCTACGTATTTTCTTGTAGATTCGTAGCTACCTCCTTGATTACTAGACACTGATATATTAGACGATTTCGTAGCTACTTATTTACCATTTACCATTCGTGATAGCGATTTACCGTTTTAGAGATCTATTAATTAATTTCCGGGTTGGTATTTATCATATACCATTTATTTTAATTTATTTAAAACTTATTTAATTAAGTTGTATATTATATGCTGACGGTGACATGTGACATGATTAAGGGAAATTAAAGGTAGATTAGTGGAAGGATGACATCATAATATTAGAGATTTAAAGGAACTTATAGATAGATCCGGTTTCATTTTAATCCACTAAGTAATCTCTGTTAGTTTGTATCAAGTGCGTTACAATCTCTGTTAGTTTGTATCAAGTGCGTTACAAATAAACTTTAAAGTTCAGAGTAAAATTTATGATAAACTTTAAGGAAGACTGGCGTAATTAAATCTATATTTAATATTAATATATTGATAGATTATTATTATTATTATTATTTATTATTATATATTAACTATAATATTGATAAAAAATATATGTATATATATGTATATATAAATATTGTTTTAATCAAGAGGAAAGTACTTTTTTAGAGGAAAGTGGGGGAAGTATTTTTTTTTTGTTTTTTTGAAACAAAATTTAAACATTAAGATCACATGAAAATATGAACATTTAAAAAAGACACTTTGTGATAAATGTTATTATTTTGACGGGAAAATATTCGAAGAAATAAATGATAACATGCATCATATGTAATGTTTTAATTAAAGTTCTTTTTAAGGGGATAGAAATTAGGGTTTAGAAATTACGGTTCAGAAATTATGGTTTAGAATTATGATTTACAAATTATGGTTTAGGGTGGGGCTGATGACTTAATTTTGAAGGAAAAAAAAAAATCCCTAAACCCTAAAGCGAACTAAATTGTTTTTAAAAAAAAAACTTCACACAAGATGAAAAATATTATGAAAAAAACTCCAATTAAAACATTACTCGGGATGCATTTTATCATTTATTTCTTCGAACGTTTTTCCGCAATTATAATAACATTCATTACAAAGTATCTTTTTTAAATTTTTATATTTTCATGTGATCTTAATGTTTGGAAAAAAAAATTTTAAAAAAAGAAAAATTAAAAATTTACTTCCCTTTTCTCTCAAAAAAGTGTTTTCCTCTTGATGATAACCCTACGTGTGTGTGTGTATATATATATATATATATATATATATATATTCTATAATCTATAATTTATATTATATAACTATATTTTACCTGCGATTCACGGGTTTGATGAATTAATCTTTATTAAAATTTTACAGTCATTAACCCATGAATTAATACATATTATTTATTTAAAAATTAAAATATAAAAACTTATTTTACAATAAAATAATAAGTGTAAGAAACTAGATGGGGGAGAATAGTTCTTTAGTGATTTGTTAAAGCTTTTTCGGTTTAGATGATATTGCAGTCGACTCTACGATCGGCTGTGTATTCGACTCTGCAAGTTATGTTCAACAATGATGATGTTTTGTTTCAACTTCAAAATACTAGTTTTGACAAAATGGTACGCTTGTGTTTGTTAGACTATATATGAAATAAGTAAAGTGCTCAAACACAAAGATTTATAGTGGTCCGGGTGGATGTTAACTATTCCACCTTAATCCACTCTTCGATTCACTAATCGAGAGTTGTCTTCACTAGCTTTCTCCAAATACGGTGGAGATCCGGTTACACCAAAAGCTCTTAAATAAGCTACATCATCACCATCTTCGATCACCCAAAAGACTACCTAGATCTCACTTGTCTTCACCTTGGACAAGCATCAAATTTCTCACTAGAAATTTAACTTCCTAATTCCCTTTAAGGAAGAGGGATCACTAAGTAAAATAATGTTCTTACCACAAGAACTAACCTAAAGCTAGTATGTCACCCAATATTACAAATTCTCCAAAGGGAACTACACTACATTCTTTGAGTACTATCAAAGAATGTAGTTTACAAACTCACAAATGATAGAAATTAAGCTTTGGAGTTTACACATAATTCTACTAATTAAGTAGAATCTCCCTTTCTCTCTTAATCATGATCTCTCTAAAGATGTGTTGTTGAAGCTTAGGAGAACATCTCATATTGATTTGGAAGTGTGTTGGAAAGAGGTGGCCTTCAAGTATCTTCAAGCCTTGTTTAAATAGGTAATAGAAATGCAAGGTGATGGACATACTTAGCCATTTGAATCATCTAACCAAAGATTTAAAGTTACTTACAATGGTTTTGGAAGCATTCTACAAATAAGGATGGCATCTTTTCCTTGGTTTACCAATGTCAGAAACTTGCTTATCCATAAGAGGTAAGTATGCATGTGATACTTGACAAATAGCAACCTTCCAAAATTTTTCGTGTAAGACTTATATGCATGTGTCAACATCTAATCTTGTGACAAACCACAATACTCCAAACTTCATATCCTAAGTCTTCAATAATTTGTCAATACATGGATGGAAGTATTAGCTCCATTGGTTGCTTGCAAATAAGAAAAGCATCTTCTCTTGAGACTTTTGTCATTGATTCTAAAAAAAGTAAATGCTGAATTTTGCTCCATGACAATTAGAAACCATCTAAACTTCATCTTTATTGAACTAGTTTAAATCTAGTTGGAACTTAATGATCCTTGTTACAACCTTGACTAGCTTGAACTAATTACATTTACATACATACAATGGTACTTAAAACTAATGGGAGAGCACCTCTTTAATTGGGACTTTAATGACCATTTTTAGTATGTTTAAATGACACTATGTAATAGGATAAAAAGATATAACACTTGTGTGTTTAATCTTATTTCAAGCTAAATTGTCATTAATGTGTCATTAGGTGTGATTAATCAAGATTAACATCTTTTGGTTTAAAACTCTTTTGAAAACAAAGAAGGCAACTATTCTAAGTACATTTAGAAAGGTTTTGTAACTTATAGATGTCTCAAAGTAGTCTAACTCAAAGTGAATGGATTTGGTAACAGGAAGAACTGCAATCGATCCACGGTCAGCCGTGAGGTCGACCGTGAATCATATTATCAAAAATCATTTGAAAATGTTTGTACCCGGCACCCACGCACGGTCAGGCCTATGGTCAACCGTGGATCAGCCATGTTTTATTTTTGTCAATTTTATTATTGTGAATTGGTCTTTTGCTAGAGATAGTGTAGGCTTGTGAACTTGTGTTATTATATACGTTGTTTAAGCACACAAGACTTGGTATCATCATCAAAACAAAGTGGTTAACACTTGAATATTAATATTAGATCACTAACCAACATTCTCCTCCTTTTTGATGATGACAAACCTATGTAAGTGTGATTAAGCATATAATACAACACATGTGTTAACATCACTTACCATACACTTTCTCCTCCTTTTGTCGAAGCAAAAAGGTTAGCTCCCCCTGGAACTAAGCGCGCCCTAGAGTAATGCTCCCCCTTGAACCATATTGCTCCCCCTTGAAACATACATAGTCATAAGACCAAGTAAGGAATCATATGAACTCAACGAGCTAGATAAACCTTCAATTAGTGCACACATAAAATAATATATAGCAAGCATAAGAATCATTGTACGTCATACATAACTAAGAAAGTGGAGCGAGCACTTTGACCAATATATGTGATCCTTAGAGAGCATGTAAGATCAAAAGTGCGTATGAACCACCACATATCAAACTTAATTAATAGTATAGCATGAATGTACGATATAATGAACAGAAGACTTATTATATCATGCAACATTATCATAAAGTATCAACATTACTCTACTATTTCTACCAATTTTAAGCATGTATAGAAGCAAGTAGGTTTAAACAAGCATGTAGACAAATATAGCACAACATGGTATACATATTACACATAGCACAATGTGGAAACATAAGTGAGAGTAGAATGCAAAAGCTACTATACATGATATCAATTGTCAGGTAAATAATCATGCATAACAATCATAAGCTTAGATGCTAGAGCATGTATGAAAGAAAGTAGGTTCAAACAAGCATGTTAAAAAAAACAAGCATAACATAGCCTGTCAAACAAGTAAGGGTAGCACACGTAATCATATCATGCAACACTATAGATACTATCATAGTAGTTTCAAACAAGCATGTAAAGACACAAGCATGGCATACATATTGCACATATCATAGCATGTCAAACATATTGCACATAGCATGTTGAATACATATTGTAAGAGCACAAGTAAGAGTAACATGCTGAAGTTAATATACGTAATCATGCATAACGATCTAATTTATATATAAGCTTAAAACATGCATGAGGCACATCTATTCAACATTATGAGCATACTAGTCGAAACGTTATCCACATGATAAGTTATCACTGAAAAATCATACAATAAGTTTCAAGTTATTCAACTAAGAGCATATCTCTTTGTATACTTAGTGATGAACATATGTATAACCTAAAAATATAGAGCATGTTAATATTTCACTTATCATGTAATGATCAAAGCTAAATTGGTGTTCAAATAATCACTTATTAGGTTGACTAGTCCAATTTTAGCAAGAGGATACACACATATATGAGTTTCGGAAGAAGTGGTACCTTAATCGAGAAAAGTTTGTTTCATCCATAAGCCTTGAGCACATGATCTTTCAATTTCTATATACTCGACTTTGGTAGTAGAGATAGAGCTACATGTGTTTGTTCCTTTGAGAGCCAATATGTTATGCATAAACCAACTAATGCACATACACCACTCTTCTAAATAGTAGCTATCCATCATTCTCCGAATTTCCAAGTCACACGATATTCATGATGCATAAAACCCTTTAGATTTCTCTAAAGATCCTTTTAACGGCTCGAAAGTGTGACATATTTGGACTTTCCTTTGCTTGGGTGATGAGCATAACAGTGTGATTGATGTCTCACAACCATTGTTAGAAATATATGCATACATAGAACTCAAGAATAATTATAGTAAGCATATATCACATCAAAACAAGCAATCATGCATAATAGTTCAATTAGAATTCACACTACATGTAACAATCATGCATAGCAAGCAAGTAATCATCATAATCAAATAAAGGCATGTTCTATAGCATGAATATTGATGAGCATATTCATAACCTAAATAACTAGATCGGTTAGGCATTTAACTCGCAATTAATATCAATACAATATACGTTAAATCACTACTTATTTAGTTATCTTTTCAAGTATAGCCCCAGAGTCCATTTAAGTGATATAGTGTAACAAGCAATCACAAAATTCATGACAAGTAAGCTAATATCAAATTACTTATCACGTATTCAACAATTATGATCTAAGACAATTATCATCATGTCAACATATGTTAACTTGACTATGAATAATGTAACTAGTTAAGATTTTCCGTTTATCATAGTTAACAATTTGGAGTGTTCTATTAGATCATGAGCATAAAAACATCCAAGCACAATTTTTCAACATGTTAATAAATCATAAGCATGTAAGTACATAAGCATGATGAAAAACATAATGCATGTTAGATGTAGCAAATATTAAGCACAATGCCCTCACAAGTAAAATTCAATTAACAAGTTAATGATCCTTAAGTGTGTAGGGTAACATTTAACAAGTTGATTTCA
The DNA here is from genome assembly GCF_046630445.1 of Rutidosis leptorrhynchoides. Classification (NCBI taxonomy): domain Eukaryota; kingdom Viridiplantae; phylum Streptophyta; class Magnoliopsida; order Asterales; family Asteraceae; genus Rutidosis; species Rutidosis leptorrhynchoides. The sequence continues at coordinate 335,996,850 of NC_092337.1, read as the reverse complement.
ACCAACACGAGTTACAACGAGAGAAATCAAGTTGTCATGCATGAAAAATGACAGGTAGATTTACACATACGGACATATAATCATGCAGTCATGACAAGTAGATGTTGCACACATAATCATATAAGAAATGAAAGCATATATGGCACATATGAGAGAGAAAACAAAGATTATTCAGTTTACACATAGTGTATAATGAGCGGAAGCGTAGAGTGTAAATGTGACAACCCGGAAATTTCTGACAAAATTTAAACTTGATCTTTATATATTTTCGACACGATAAGCAAAGTCTGTAATATTGATTCTCAAAATTTTTGAACTAATGTTATATATTCAGTTAACCTTTGACTATTGATCGACGATTCAAGAGCATCTATTTGTATATATATATATATATATATATATATATATATATATATATATATATATATATATATATATATATATATATATATATATATAATAAGTTGGAATATTAATTATTAAAATTAATTATAAATAACTTGCAATGTGTATTTAAAAACTGATTTATGTATATTAAATAAAGATATATACATATATATAATTTCAAGTTATTTAGTAAATGATAGTAACATTCGATTATTGATTCAATTGATATTTAGATAAGTTAACTAAAACGTTTAAGATGAACAAGTAAAACACTAATTTTTTACAGTATTTTCAAATTGCTACAGTACCCGAAAAGCTACAGTGTTTTCGAAAACCACTATTTGCTACAGTAAAAAAATCATTTTGATACAGTAAAACACTATTTCAAAATGAAAATGTATGTATATTTTAAAAATATTAGAAAATATAATATTAACTTAGATATATGTTTTGATTTAAAATAATATTATTATATATTAAGACGTTAATTTATAGACGCAAATGACCAAAACACTCGAACGTACAAGATACACTTCGGGTAATATAGTTATTGGTAATGTAAGTCTATATTTTGACAAAGGTACATGTCGTGAAACGTAAAGTACAAGTTATTAAAGCATACGAAGTAACGTTCGAAAAACCGGAACCAGGACATTAGTCGAGCGACAACGTACAAGTTATTGGAACTAAAATTACAAGTCACCTATACACGAGAATATAATATAATATTATATATATATATATATATATACATATATAACTAATATAAATTATATATATTATAAATATAAATATAATAATATGTCGACAAGCTAAATAACAAAAAACAATGTGAGCTGGATTCAAAGGCCATGCGATCACATGGCTGTAGGCCTGTGAACCCATGCGATCGCATGGGGTGCAGTTCAGGAAAACATCTATAAAGCTCGACGATTTCAGTTTACACACACACACAAATATATCCATCTATCTTCATCTGTATTATATTATTATTATTATTATTATTATTATTATTATTATTATTATTATTATTATTATTATTATTATTATTATTATTATTATTATAAAGATTAAAATTATTATTAATCTTATGGTAAGGAGTATTATTATTAGTAGTATTATATATAAAATATTACGACGGAGTGCTGTCCATGTAATTTCAAAATGGTTTTTCGAGTAAGTTAAAGCTAAGGAAATTATGGGTTATAGCTATGAAGGTTATGGGTGTTGTTCGGGGGTATTGCTCGTGAGGTCAAACTAGTGTTTATCATCGCCGTTGTGTCTACGTACATTCCTGCAATATTGATACGTAAGCATTCATATCTTATCTTTTATATTTTTAATAGTGTATCCATGTCTAGTGCTCGAGTATATATGTTTATGCATACTTGTATGCTTTAATTTTATCATTAGATAGTTTATGATGAATCACGAATTTGATACATATGTTATTGATATAAGGCATATGAAATGCATGTCGTTGGAAAGCTGTCAAAAAATTAATAACTTTTCATTTAGAAATCGTGTGTTTTCGAGGAACGGATTAAAAGTTATGGTCAACTGAATTATGTTTGACGTTAATCGAAATTATGTTTGAAACTGTAAATTAATATTTAAATAACTTGTCTAAGAGATTGATAAATTTGATTTTTAGATATTACTAATCGAATAAATGAATTTCTATATAAGGCACGTCTTGTTTTGTTGAACAATTGTCAAAGTTGACTGTCTTATCATGTTTTAAAGCTTTGTAAACACTATAATCTGATTTTACAAGTATAGGAAAACTATATGAAATAATAAAATATTTTCGATTGCCATGATAATTCAAATATAATATAGCTCCTGAAATAAATAATATTTTGAGTTTGATAAACTATAAATTCGTTCAATTATCAAGACTTATACTATGTTAATATAATAAACATGTAGAGATTTAATGATCATATTAAGTCATGTTGACTTTTGAGATGACTTTTGTTAACTTTTGTATGTCGATCTCGAGCATTAGGATTGTGATACACTATGACCCGACCTAGTTTGTTAGACATGTATTGACCAACATATGTTCTCTAGGTTGAGATCTACGGTTATTTTGCATTCCGAGTTTCGATCACATTTCAGTGAATGACCTTATGTGCTGCTAAGGTGAGTTTCATTTGCTCCCTTTTTAATTGCTTTTGCAATCTATATTTTAGGCTGAGAATACATGCACTTTATTTTAAATGCAATGGATACAAGTACATACTAAATTCTACACCGAGTTTGAATCGAAAATCCCTTAGCTTTGGTAATCAGTAACTGCCGGTTATAAGAACTGGTGGACGCGAGTAGTTATATATGGATCCATAGGGCTTGACATCCCCGTCTGTTCCAGGTATAGAAACCCTATCCTGAACTATAAAACAGACGTATACTATTTGAGTTTAGTATATGTTGGATTGCGTGTATTGTACATGTTGGTTGCGTGTATGTTAAAACAGGGGTACTTATTATAACGTTAAAGCTTAGTTACCAGGGTGCTCAATCTTGTAGAATATTTTGATAAACGTTTCTGGATGAAACAACTGCAATGTTGTAATCCACCTTTACATACAGATTATGCGCAACATTAAAACTATGAACTCACCAACCTTTGTGTTGACACTTTAAAGCATGTTTATTCTCAGGTTCCTAGAAGTCTTCCGTTGTTTGCTTATATGTGATACAAGCTATGTGCCTGGAGTCATACATGTTTTATTCAAGAAAACGTTGCATTCACAAAATCATCACCATGTATCTTATTTTGACTGCATTATCAACGGATGTAGTATTGTAAACTATTATTTACGATGATTGTCTATATGTAGAAATCATCAAACGTCAAAAACCTTGGAATTTGATATTCAATTATGGTGTGCCTTTTCAAAAGAATGCAATGTTTACAAAATGTATCATGTAGAGGTCAGTACCTCACTGTGAAATTGATGAATAATGTATTCGTCCAAATGGATTTGGACGGGTCATCACAGTTGGTATCAGAGCTTGAGGTCATAGGGAACCAGAATTTACATTAGTGTGTTTAACTGGTAATTGTTAGGATGCGTTAGTGAGTCTGGACTATGACCGTATCTATTTTTACAAAGTTTTGCTTATCATTTCTTATCAGAAATTACTTACTTATCATTCCTAAGTCTAGACATGTCTTACTGTAATTACTGCATAGATAGTGTATCGACAAAATTCATATCTTAGCGTATCTGTTACTGTAAACTTTGCCTGACATCTTCCATAAAATCCTCCGTAATTTATGGAATTTTGGTATTATATATACATATGTAAATTATGTATTGAAAAATACCAATCTAAATCCTATAATCTATCTCATATCAAAAAATCAATTCCCTGATTATATAAGATGGATCACGTATCTAGTTCAAATCCCTCGAATTACGACAGTTATTCCGATATGGAATTTGACCTGAGCTCCGAAAGCAGTGTAACCGGAATGGATCAACCAATTAGCCATCACTTATTCTGGATGAATTGGGGATGTGAAACGACCCGACCCAATCCATAGGGACGAATACAATAACATATGATTACATCGCGAGGCATTTGACCTCTATATGATACATTTTATAAACATTGCATTCTTTTGAAAAGATATACCATAAATGAATATTTAAAATTCAATGTTTTCGACATCTGATGATTTCTACATGTAGACAATCACCGTAAATAACAGTTTACAAGAATACTTCCGTTGACAATGCAGTCAAAATAAATACACGGTGATGATTTTGTGAATGCAATGCTTCCTCGAATAAAACATGTATGACTCCATGCACATGGTTTCTCTAACATATATTCAAACAGCGGAAGACTTCTAGGAACCTGAGAATAAACATGCTTTAAACGTCAACATAAAGTTGGTGAGATATAGGTTTAATGCTAGCAGCGTTATAAATATAGACCACAAGATTTCATATACATAAACGTTTTAATAAAAATATTCTAAGTGGTTGAGCACTTGATAACCATACTTAACATTTAATCAACGTCGCATATTCCCTTTATTATGAAATCTCACTACACTGTACCAAGTGTAGTCACCGAAACGAAGTACTGTGCAACCGTTGAATACTGGTCGTTCAGTCCGGTTGGGGTTGTCAGGCCGGATAGATCTATCAATAGGATTCGCGTTTACAATACCACATGTAAATAGTAGTTACCAAGATACAGGGAAGTATGCCAGTGGTACAACTCAACGTAGAATATATTTTTTATCACTTGTGTCCATAACGTAAATCATAAAATGCATGTATTCTCATCCTGAAATATTTAGAGTTTAAAAGTGGGACTATATACTCACTTTTGCCTTGAAGGTATTTAACTCGACTTGGTCTCCGATAGATATCACGAACCTAACCATATATATATAATATATCAACATATTTTCTTTTCAAGTAATCGTTACATATATATATATATATACTTATAATACTTTTAATATTTTCTTAGTCCGTAGTTAGCAGTCCGATGTTAGTGGTCCACAATTAGTTGCTCAATAAAATAAATAAAGACCCCATCGTATTCGTATTGATCAGAATTAATCTCGACCCATGGTACCATGTTGTCAAATGACGTGTTGCGTACATAAAGTACCGTGTTGTCAAATGACGTGTTGCGTACAATCATGAGGTCTTATGATTAATCTTCTCGTGTTGTTTACGGGTGGTCCTGAAATATATAAAATCAAATCATAAGTAATTATATATAAAATATCATATTAATTAGAAAAGATATGATTAATTTACTTTATCTCCAAATATTTTCGTAGCTAAACTAGCTTCGGATACCCAATCTTGTTTTAGTCGTAGTTTCTTCATTACAACTCCGTTTTTGTTGGTTCAACTTGCCACTTCCTTGGGTCGAGTCAAATTTTAAGAATATAAACTGAAAATACCTTAGTTTGTATTCAAAATCACAGGTTATAGGTCAAACTTTGGTAAAACTTATGAAAGTGATCATTTTCCATCATAAAAACAACATTTAATGATCATTTTTCTAAAAATACTTACACTTTGAGTTAAACCATGAAATTTTTATGTGTTAACATATTCATAAGAAATATCATTTTTCCAGAACATGAACTTCCAATTCAAAGTTCAAGATGGTTTTTAATTATCCAACCCAAAACAGCCCCCGGTTGCACTCCGACAACGTAGATTCAGTTTTTAAGGTGTTCTTTGTAAAACCAAGTTATATCTTGTTAAGTTAGCATATCATTATGATATATTACAGGTCTTGAAGTGTTTTAAAAGTTAAGTTAGAAGGATCTATTTAGTTTGCAAACAAGTTTGAAATCATTCAAACTATGTTCTTGTTGTTAAAATTTCACAACATAAAATAAGATAGCTATATAATTATGAATCGAACAAGATTATGAACAAGGTTACTACCTCAAGTTACTTGGACAAAGTTACTGTAATAGATAAGAAAAAATCTTGGAATCAAAGAGTGGTGGAGTTAGATCAAAAGGTTGGAAGTATACTTCTTCAAATGGGTGGTTATTTTGATATGTTCTTGAAAGAGTTTTCTTATGGTGTTTAAGGCTTGTAATTGAAGCTAAATGATGGGGAAAATGCTTGGAGATAATAAAGTATGAAGTTAGGAGTATTTTGAGAGAGAAATAAGGGTGTAGGTATGAGAAAATGGAGTGAAGAAATGGTGTTCATTCATAAAAACGTTTTTAGTTTATAAAGAAAGAAAAGGATTCCTAATTTTGTTTTCTTACTAATAATTCATGCTACTTGACAAATCCTAGTTACCTCATATCTAGGGCAGTAATAATGTTGATTAGGATATTGATTTGATGTGTATATACCAATAGTAAATACATATAGAAGCTGGGTATGATACGGGTACATATACCCTAGATATACGTATAGAAATCTTGAGGAAACAGAATGAGAATTCAAATATAGCTATATTTTGTGAATATACTTATATTGTTTTATGTATTTAAGTCCTTAAAAAGTGATTAAATACATTATATATACGATACATGTATAATCATTATAGGTTATAAGTATATATATCAAAGAATGTTACGTATAGTTATCGTTTTGAAAACTTAAGTTAGTAGTTTCAAAATATACTTATAACTCATTGTCATTAGTACACAATGAGATGTTAAACCATCCTTAGATCATGTTAAATATATATAAATACATATATATACACAAACGTATAATTATCGTATGTTATATAGTTCGTGATATCATCGGTTAAATTGGACGGTCAAACGTTGTGTAAAACTCTTTTTAAAAACAAAAGTCTCAACAATTTGGATTACTTATTATATTGGTAAGGTTTAATTTATGTAAATGTTAATCTCATAAGTATAAAATGATTGGAAAAATCCGGGTCGTTACAGTACCTACCCGTTAAATAAATTTCGTCCCGAAATTTGAATGGGATGGTCATGGCTGACAATAAGTATGTTTTCATGACGTATACGAGTTGAAAATTAGAGTTTTATTATCATCAAGTAATATTGATAAAGCAATTTGATTTTTGTGAAGAGTACGAGTGAGGCTATCACCAAAGGGTGAAATGAGTAGGTATAGATTCGTCATATCTTTCGACGTAGATAGGATTGATTTCCAAGTTCAAGAGATTTGGAGTAAAATCTTCATAATGAGATTTGATTCTTCGATAATCAAGGAAATTAGAATCCACTTTAAATGCGATCATCTATTTTGATTGCTCTGTCGGATCTTTTACTATAAATCCACCTCCCTTCATTTCCTTACAACTCATACCTTCTATTCTTCCTCCCTCAATTCATACTTTAAAACATTTATCAGTATGCTTCATCCAGTACTGATCCTGGATATACTCTTAACTTTCATCTCTGTCATTCTTCTTTTTCATCTACCTCCGGAGGATTTTATTTATTTCTACTATTACCTTGGGGTTATAGTATTGTTAATTCTCCCGTGCCTTTATGTTGCAATACGAATTGATATACACGGTTTGTAATTTATTTGTTGTTGTCGAGCTTTATATTTTCTTTTATATTCAACAGTTCCATACTTCTGTTTCCTCTTCCCGACTTCGAGTCAAGCGAATAATGGTCCGGAATTCGTAGGTATGGATTTTGAAATAAACATAGTAAATGTTCTAAGAAGGAAATAGTAATTGCACTATCTTGTTTTGGTAAGTTACCAGAATGTCCAAAAAGATAGAATTATCAAGGAGATATGTTCTTAATATGTTTGGAGATTGGGTAGAATGTAAGAGTTGTGTAACATGGCACATGATGACGTTATGATCTGTGAATCATTATGTTCCATTTAGAAACTCAGCATGAATTACTGTAATATAATCACGTTGATCAAGTGTCATTATATTATACTAATTCATACTTCAGTTTCCAACACTACTTCAAAACATTCATATTTTAAACTCGAATTTTTCAGAATTTAGAAACTAACACAGTTTCTTTTATGTTGTAACGCAAATATTGTGAAGAGATAAATTATTTTTGATGAGGATAGTTGGGAATATATCTTCAGGAATATCGGAGATATTTATAATGAAAAATACGATGATATCTTAGAATATCTAAGATCAGGGAATGACGCGGAAAATCTGTCTGTGAAGGTTTAAAATAAGGAGTAAGGTTTACTAACGGTTTCAGCAGACACTGAATCATTTGAATCCTTTGAAGGTAGATTTCGTCATTGTGATTTGTCCACGACCTCCTTTATACTTTGCTCAATCCATTTTCCAGTACCAAATTTTTCGTTCGAGCTTTTCCAATCTATTATTCTTTATTGTCAAACTTCTGAACGTAATTGTTGTCTACTGTCTTTACCACTTTATCAGTCTTTTCTAAAACTTAATAGCACTAATTCGTAGACTGGAGCATTTTTCAGAAACTTCACATTTGAAATATGTAATTCTTGGGGATAGACGTTGTATATATATATATATATATATATATATATATATATATATATATATATATATATATATATATATATATATATAACTGCCGAAATAGAAATGCTGCGAGATTTTAAAATACCAATTGTTGATTCCGCCAAAGGGGTAACGAGTTGTTGGCACATCTGCTGATAATGTTGTGGAATATAAAAGGTTCCCTGGTAACAAAAGGGTAATCGTATGTATTACAGGTTATAATAAGGCTACTTCGAATGGAAAGTCGAGGTTGACTTGCTGAAACTGTGACAAAATTTGCTATTTTGAAAAAGAATCGCAAAGTTATTTTTGCTAATAAATGCTAAAAGATTTAACGCGGATACGTGTTAAATTATGTCCTTGATTTCGAGAGCTTTTCAGGTGCAAGACTGCGGGTAATGTGTGGTTGGATCATCATCTCGATTGTCCATTATTTGAAGTGTCTTCAGGAATTTCGAAGGGTTTGATCATAGATTGTAATCGTTAATATACATATGATGTTTTAGGACTTTGAATGATACAAATATTTTTCTGGGTTCCAAGAATCGAATGATGTTCTAGCATAGTTTTGAAGTCAAAGTATAGTTTTGAAAGATGTAAGAGTCATAAGAGTGATGTCTTCTGTTAAGTCTTGACTTGGATTTCGTTTTGTCGTAATCTAATTTGGATGAGAATGGTTGTTTTGATTTCTATGAAAGAATGTATATTATTGTGAAGGTAGTGAGTATAGTTGATGATTGTTGAATCAGAGTCGAAGAATATAATCATATTAATTGTGAATTTATATATCTCTCGAGTATTACCTACCCGTTAAAAAAAATTTCACAAGTAATGTTTTGTACCAGAGAATTTTATTACAATCTTTATGAAAATATATGTACATATATATCTTCTTCAGATGTAATCATGAATTTAATAAGTCAATATAATATTAGACTCATTTGATTTTCGGTTTGAGCTAGAATAAGTAATCTCTAAAACGATTAGGAACCACATATTCTTCACAGAATATTAATGAAGTTATGGATCAATACTTCATTATTTATTCTTATATATATTTCCTTAGTGAATCATGCTGATACTCATTGAACTCTTGCTAACTTCGCAAGATATGAATGTTGTTTCCCAGTAAGCTTCGAGTACATTGAAGATGAAAGTGTAAAATCAAACATATTATTGAATAATACACTTGGTTTATTATAAAACGAAATTCATTGAATTGAAACAGGGATTGTAGTTAACTGATAAGGCTAAAAAGGAACATATATTTCATAGCATTATTCCCCAAGAAATACAAGATTTTAGTTGCAATTGTTCCATTTTCAAGTAATATTCGTTTATATTAAATAAGTGCGAAGACAAAAGGCGAAAACGACGAATTGAAGACACAAAGGTCCAAAAAGCTCAAAAGTACAAGATACAATCAAAGAGGTTCCAATTATTGATAAGAAACGTCTCGAAATTACAAGAGTGCAAGATTCAAAACGCAAAGTACAAAATATAAAATTGTACGCAAGGACGTTCGAAAATCCGGAACCGAGACCGGAGTCAACTCTCAATGCTCGACGCAACGGACTAAAAATTACAAGTCAACTATGCACATAAATATAATATAATATTTAAATAATTCTTATAATTATTTAATATATTATATTATTTATAAAACGTCGGCACAAGGAAACAAGCAACATGTGAACTCTCCCAGCTGGCCATGCGATCGCATGGCCAGGAAGAAGAAAGTCCATGCGATCGCATGGCATGAAAAGTCAGGCCACATCTCCTATAAAATCGAGTTTTGGTGAACCAAAAATCGAACCATCAATCTCTCTTCTCTCATATATACGTAAAATATATATAATTTATATTTTAATTTTAATTATAATTATAATTCTAATAATAAGGGTATGTTAGCGAATGTTGTAAGGGTGTAAGTTGAAATTCTGTCCGTGTAACGCTACGCTATTTTTAATCATTGTAAGTTATGTTCAACCTTTTTATATTAATGTCTCGTAGCTAATTTATTATTATGCTTATTTAAAACGAAGTAATCATGATGTTGGGCTAATTACTAAAATTGGGTAATTGGGCTTTGTACTATAATTGGGGTTTGGACAAAAGAACGACACTTGTGGAAATTAGACTATGGGCTATTAATGGGCTTTATATTTGTTTAACTAAATGAAAGTTTGTTAATGTTAATATAAAGATTTACAATTGGGCGTCCCTATAAATTACCATATACACTCAATCGGACACGATGGGCGGGGTATTTATATGTACGAATAATCGTTCATTTAACCGGACACGGGAATGGATTAATAGCCACTAGAATAATTAAAACAGGGGTGAAATTACATTCAAGGGTAATTGGTGTAATTGTTAACAAAGTAGTAAAACCTTGGTTTACACGCAGTCGATAACCTGGTGTATTCATTAAACAAAGTATTAAAACCTTGTTACAATTCGAATCCCCAATTAGTTGGAATATTTAACTTCGGGTATAATAATAATTTGACGAGGACACTCGCACTTTATATTTATGACTGATGGACTGTTATGGACAAAAACCAGACGGACAAATTAAATAATCCAGGACAAAGGACAATTAACCCATGGGCATAAAACTAAAATCAACACGTCGAACATCATGATTACGGAAGTTTAAATAAGCATAATTCTTTTATTTCATATTTAATTTCCTTTATTTTATATTTAATTGCACTTCTAATTATCGCATTTTTATTGTTAATTTTTTTATCGCACTTTTAATTATCGTACTCTTTAATTATCGCAAGTTTATTTTATCGCACTTTTATTATTCGCAATTTCATTATTGTTATTTACTTTACGCTTTAATTTAAGTCTTTTATTTATTTAATATTTTACATTAGGTTTTAACTGCGACTAAAGTTTTAAAATCGACAAACCGGTCATTAAACGGTAAAAACCCCCTTTTTATAATAATAATATTACTTATATATATATTTGTATTTTTATAAAAGTAAACTAATATAGCGTTGAGCTTTGTTTAAAGATTTCCCTGTGGAATGAACCGGACTTACTAAAAACTACACTACTTTACGATTAGGTACACTGCCTATAAGTGTTGTAGCAAGGTTTAAGTATATCCATTCTATAAATAAATAAATATCTTGTGTAAAATTGTATCGTATTTAATAGTATTTCGTAACAAAAATAAAACTATTTCGTATACACCTCGCAAAACATCATTAACGATGATTAAGTTGCTGACGAAGGACGTACATCATTGCATATTTGTAATATGAATTTAAACGAGTAGTATCTACCCTTTTTCAATTCATACTTAATAGCTTAGTACGAAAAGATTTATTTTGGTTTCCGAATTCATATATATAAAATATTTATATAAATTCTTCAGAAGAATGAGTTAATACTTCATAACTCGTTGATGCAATATACGCGTTATTGATGATGTCCACGGTGATTCTTGAACTAGTGGAGCTTGTGATGTTAAAATTGCTGACGATTCTAACGATGTTGACAACACTGACTGTGTTGGTGAGGCTAAGGGTACTGTTGATGCTGTTGGTGAAACAAGTCTAGCTTGTACCTTATGCATCATTCTTGTCAGGGTTTCTACTCTTCCTTTTATCATTTCTGTCCACTTATCTGATTTATGGTTAAGGCAGAAATAGGTAATCTCTATGTCTTTAGAGATTACATAATCACCATAGAATGTTTCTCCGATGAAGTTATGAATCAATACTTTATCGTTTGTTGTTGTTGGTACTTCTTGGTATCTATGGTGCGTGTGACGTTGATATCCGAGGTACGGATGGTGATATTGAGGCGTGTGATGCGGATGTGATTGTTGGTGGTGGTAATGATCCTGTTGATGTTGATGATGGTGATAACGTTGATGCTGGTGATGCTGCTGGTGCTTAGGGTATTGAGGCTTGCGATGTTGATGTTATTGACGGTACTGGTTATGCTGCTGATGCTGCTGATGGTGTTTGTAACCTTCGTACCGTATTCTCCAAAGCCACTACCCGAGTGCGAAGCTCGTTGACTTCTTCTATTACACCGGGGTGATTGTCGGTTCGGACGAGCGGATAAATAAAATCTAGAATTTGATGTAGTATATAATCGTGACGAGATACTCTGGAAATGAGAGAGAAAATGGTTTCTCGAACAGGTTCGCCGGTAAGTGCTTCAGGTTCATCGACAAGAGGGCAATTTGGTGGATGGAAGGGATCCCTTTCTTCTTGTCTCCAATGATTGAGGAGGCTACGAACCCATCCCCAATCCATCCAAAATAGATGATGACTAATTGGTTGATCCATTCCGGTCACACTGCTTTCGGAGCTTGAGTGGTATTCCATATCAGAATCCGAGGGACTTCAACTAGTGACGAGTTCCATTTCGTATGATTGAATAAAAGATTTTTCGATATGAAATGATTTTCCGGCTATCGGGTGGTATTCTAATTATATAGAATATCCACAAATATAGAACAAAAGATCTCATAGATTACGGAGGGATTTACGGAATATGTCAGACAAAGTTTACAGTAACAGATACGCGTAGATATGAATTAGCAAATACGCTAAGATATGAATTTTGTCTATACACCATTCATGCAATGAATGCAGTAAGACGCGTTTAGACTTAAGATGATAAGCAGGTAATTTCCTACAGATGATAAGTAGATGATTTTCGACACAAAATGATAAGCAAAATTTTGACATGCAGACATGGTCGAAGTCCAGACTCACTAATGCAACCTAACAACTTATCAGTTAGACACACTAATGCAGACCTGGTTAGCTAAGACCACCGCTCTGATACCACATGAAACGACCCGACCCAATCCATAGGGACGAATACAATAACATATGATTACATCGCGAGGCATTTGACCTCTATATGATACGTTTTATAAACATTGCATTCTTTTGAAAAGATATACCATAAATGAATATTTAAAATTCAATGTTTTCGACATCTGATGATTTCTACATGTAGACAATCACCGTAAATAACAGTTTACAAGAATACTTCCGTTGACAATGCAGTCAAAATAAATACACGGTGATGATTTTGTGAATGCAATGCTTCCTCGAATAAAACATGTATGACTCCATGCACATGGTTTCTCTAACATATATTCAAACAGCGGAAGACTTCTAGGAACCTGAGAATAAACATGCTTTAAACGTCAACATAAAGTTGGTGAGATATAGGTTTAATGCTAGCAGCGTTATAAATATAGACCACAAGATTTCATATACATAAACGTTTTAATAAAAATATTCTAAGTGGTTGAGCACTTGATAACCATACTTAACATTTAATCAACGTCGCATATTCCCTTTATTATGAAATCTCACTACACTGTACCAAGTGTAGTCACCAAAACGAAGTACTGTGCAACCGTTGAATACTGGTCGTCCAGTCCGGTTGGGGTTGTCAGGCCCGATAGATCTATCAACAGGATTCGCGTTTACAATACCACATGTAAATAGTAGTTACCAAGATACAGGGAAGTATGCCAGTGGTACAACTCAACGTAGAATATATTTTTTATCACTTGTGTCCATAACGTAAATCATAAAATGCATGTATTCTCATCCTGAAATATTTAGAGTTTAAAAGTGGGACTATATACTCACTTTTGCCTTGAAGGTATTTAACTCGACTTGGTCTCCGATAGATATCACGAACCTAACCATATATATATATAATATATCAACATATTTTCTTTTCAAGTAATCGTTACATATATATATATATATATACTTATAATACTTTTAATATTTTCTTAGTCCGTAGTTAGCAGTCCGATGTTAGTGGTCCACAATTAGTTGCTCAATAAAATAAATAAAGACCCCATCGTATTCGTATTGATCATAATTAATCTCGACCCATGGTACCATGTTGTCAAATGACGTGTTGCGTACATAAAGTACCGTGTTGTCAAATGACGTGTTGCGTACAATCATGAGGTCTTATGATTAATCTTCTCGTGTTGTTTACGGGTGGTCCTGAAATATATAAAATCAAATCATAAGTAATTATATATAAAATATCATATTAATTAGAAAAGATATGATTAATTTACTTTATCTCCAAATATTTTCGTAGCTAAACTAGCTTCGGATACCCAATCTTGTTTTAGTCGTAGTTTCTTCATTACAACTCCGTTTTTGTTGGTTCAACTTGCCACTTCCTTGGATCGAGTCAAAATTTAAGAATATGAACTGAAAATACCTTAGTTTGTATTTAAAATCACAGGTTATAGGTCAAACTTTGGTAAAACTTATGAAAGTGATCATTTTCCATCATAAAAACAACATTTAATGATCATTTTTCTAAAAATACTTACACTTTGAGTTAAACCATGAAATTTTTATGTGTTAACATATTCATAAGAAATATCATTTTTCCAGAACATGAACTTCCAATTCAAAGTTCAAGATGGTTTTTAATTATCCAACCCAAAACAGCCCCCGGTTGCACTCCGACGACGTAGATTCAGTTTTTAAGGTGTTCTTTGTAAAACCAAGTTATATCTTGTTAAGTTAGCATATCATTATGATATATTACAGGTCTTGAAGTGTTTTAAAAGTTAAGTTAGAAGGATCTATTTAGTTTGCAAACAAGTTTGAAATCATTCAAACTATGTTCTTGTTGTTAAAATTTCACAACATAAAATAAGATAGCTATATAATTATGAATCGAACAAGATTATGAACAAGGTTACTACCTCAAGTTACTTGGACAAAGTTACTGTAATAGATAAGAAAAAATCTTCGAATCAAAGAGTGGTGGAGTTAGATCAAAAGGTTGGAAGTATACTTCTTCAAATGGGTGGTTATTTTGATATGTTCTTGAAAGAGTTTTCTTATGGTGTTTAAGGCTTGTAATTGAAGCTAAATGATGGGGAAAATGCTTGGAGATAATCAAGTATGAAGTTAGGAGTATTTTGAGAGAGAAATGAGGGTGTAGGTATGAGAAAATGGAGTGAAGAAATGGTGTTCATTCATAAAAACGTTTTTAGTTTATAAAGAAAGAAAAGGATTCCTAATTTTGTTTTCTTACTAATAATTCATGCTACTTGACAAATCCTAGTTACCTCATATCTAGGGCAGTAATAATGTTGATTAGGATATTGATTTGATGTGTATATACCAATAGTAAATACATATAGAAGCTGGGTATGATACGGGTACATATACCCTAGATATACGTATAGAAATCATGAGGAAACAGAATGAGAATTCAAATATAGCTATATTTTGTGAATATACTTATATTGTTTTATGTATTTAAGTCCTTAAAAAGTGATTAAATACATTATATATACGATACATGTATAATCATTATAGGTTATAAGTATATATATCAAAGAATGTTACGTATAGTTATCGTTTTGAAAACTTAAGTTAGTAGTTTCAAAATATACTTATAACTCATTATCATTAGAACACAATGAGATGTTAAACCATCCTTAGATCATGTTAAATATATATAAATACATATATATACACAAACGTATAATTATCGTATGTTATATAGTTCGTGATATCATCGGTTAAATTGGACGGTCAAACGTTGTGTAAAACTCTTTTTAAAAACACAAGTCTCAACAATTTGGATTACTTATCATATTGGTAAGGTTTAATTTATGTAAATATTAATCTCATAAGTATAAAACGATTGGAAAAATCTGGGTCGTTACAGGATGGGTTCGTAATCTACTTAATCATTGGAGACAATAAGAAGGTGATCCCTTCCATCCATGACATTCCCCTCTTAGCGAAGAACCTGAAGCACTTACCGGAGAACCTATTCGTAATACCATTTTCTCTCTCATTTCCAGAGCATCTCGTCATGATTGTATATTATCTCAAATTCTAGATCTTGTTCATCCGCTCGTCCGAACCAACAATCATCCCGGTGTAATAGAAGAAGTCAACGAGCTTCGCGCTCGGGTAGTGGCTTTGAAGAATATGGTGCAAAGGTTACAAGCACCAGCAGCATCACCGGCATCAACAGTACCACTGACAACAACACCAATAGTACCATTACCACCACCAAAAACAACCGCATCGCAAACCTCAACTTCACAATCTGTCCCACGAGCATCAACGTCATACGCCCTGTAAATACCAAGGAATACCAATAACAACAAACGATGAAGTATTGATTCATAACTTCATCGAAGAAATATTCTACAGAGGATATGTAGTTTCTAAAAGTTTTAGAGATTATATATTCTAGTGCAAATTGTAAATTAGATGAGTGAGCAGATAGAAATAATGAAGTGAAACCCTGACCGGAATGGTGCATGATTTACAAGCTAGACTTGTTATACCAGCACCGCCAGCATCACCAGCACCGTCAGTGTAGTCAGCATTGTCAGCACCAGCAGCACCTACAACATCACAAGCTTCGTCAGATCCATAATCACCGCAAACATCATCGCTAACCAACGACGAGTATATTGTATCAACGAGTTATGACGTATTAACTCATTCCCCCTGAAGAAATTATATGTATATATTTTATATATGAATTTTGAAATCAAAATAAATCTTTTCGTACTAAGCTATTACGTGTGAATCTTAACTGGTAGGTACTACTCGGTTAGTTCATGTTACTAATATTCCATGATGTACATCCTTCGTTAATGACTTAACAATCATTAACTATAATCTCTGCTTTGACTTAATAGATTCCATTTCATAATAAATCAAGTGTATTATTCAAATACATGTTTGATTTTACACTTTCATTTCCGATGTACTTGAAACTTTCAAGAAAACATCATTCGTACCTTGCGAAACTTACAAAAATTCCACGAGCACCAACATCATTCACCGAGGAATATCAATAATGATAGATAATGAAGTATCAATTACATTAGTGAAATACTCCGCGAAGATTATGTAATCTTTAATGTTAGAGATTATTTATTTCTAGTTCCAGCTGAAAATCAAATGAGTTTAATAGTATATTAACTCATTAAATCTGTATTACATCCGAAGAAAATATACATATATATTTTCATAAAGGCTATAGTAAAATTCTTCTGTACAAAATATTACTTGTGAAATTTTTAACGGGTAGGTAATACCCGGGAAATATATAAGTTCACAATTAATATGCTACACTGTACATTCTTCAATTTTGATTCAAGAATCATTAACTATACTCACTACATTCACAGCGATATACATTCTTCCATAAGAATCATAACAATCATTTTCATACAAATTCGATTACACATTCTGATTTTTGACAGATCAGAATCCGAGTCAGGATTTAACAGAAGATATCACTATTAGATTTTCACATCTTACAAAACCATACTTTGAATTCAAAACTGTGCTAGATCCTTTGACATTATTATTACCGAAAATAACTTTGTAGTTCCTTTTCAAAGTAGCCAGTTTTGTCACACCTCCAGCAAATCAACTTCAATTTTTCATTCGAATAAGCTTTATTATAACGATTACCCCTTCATCATTGTTACAGGGGAACCTTTTATATCTAGCCACATTAGCAGTAAACTTACCAACAACTTCATTGATCTTTGACCTTCCGAAAAATCATTATACTCATTGAAATTCTATCATCTACTCATCCACATCTTGTAACAATAATTGCCATACCAACTACAGGGAATTAGCAATCAGTATTTTGAATCTCGCAGTGTTTCTACATCAACAGTTATATGCATACATATAACAATTATCTCTTAGAATTATGATCTTCCATTATGAAATTCTGAAAAGCGCCCAGCCTACGAATCAGTTCTCGAAATTTTGAAAAATGCTGATGAAGCAGCTAAAACTGTAAACGACCTTAACAGCCAAAAGTTTGATGATAAAGAATAGTGTGTTGGCAAAGATCAGAAAAAAGAGAAGGTTTGGAACTGGAAAATGGATTGAGCAAACCATGAAGGAGGCTGTGGACAAATCACAAAGACTAAACCTGCTTTCAAAGAATCCAAATGATTCAGTGTCTGATGAAGTCATTAACGAATACCTTACTTCTGACTCTAAACCTTTACAGACAAATCTTCTTCATCATCCATCGATATTAAAAATTCTAAGATATCATCGTATCTTTCATTATAAATATCCTCGATTTTTCTGAAGATATTTTCATAACTATTCTTATCTGAAATCATTTATCTCTTCGCGATGTTAGTGTTACATCAGAAAGGAAACTTGTTTAGTTTCTAAATTTTGAAAAATTTGAACTTAAATAATGAATGTTTTTGAAGTAGTGTTGGGAATTGAAGCATGAGTTAGTATAATATAATGACACTTGATCAACGTGATTATATTACAGTAAGTCATGCTGATTTTCTAATGGAACGTGCTAAAGGTTCACAGATCATACCCTCATCATGAACCATGTTACATAACTCTTTCATTCTATTTAACCTCTAAACTATCAAGAAAATATTTTTCTTGATGATTCGGTCTTTTCCGGATATTCTGGTAATTTGACAAATCAAATTGTGCTATTACCTTTCCTTTTTACTTTGTATATTATGATCATTCGAAACTCCATACCTACGAATTCTGGACCATTATTCGCTTGACTTGAAGTCGGGAAGGAAAAACAAAAGCATGGAACTCCTAAATATAAGGGAAAAATATAAAGTCTGACAAAAACACATAAATTACAAACCATGTATATCAATACGTATTGCAACGTAAAGACACGAGAGAATTAAAAACATTATAACCCCAAGGTAATAGTAGAAGAAAATAACTTCCTCTGGTGGCAGATGAAAAAGAAGAATGAAGGATACGATAGCCAGGAAAATATCAAGAATCAGCACTGAATTCAACATTTTCACAACCTATTGGGAGGTATGAAATGAGAAAAAAAAAAGATGTAGGAGTAATGAAAATAATGGAACGGAAGAGGTTGATTTATAGCGAAATATCATACATAGCAATCGAGGCAGATTACCGCAATTAATCAAAGAGGATCATAATTTCCTTGATCACCGGAGAATCAAATTTTTTATAGATCTCAAGGATTATCTTTAGATTCCTTGAAATCCGAAAATCCACCGTGACTACGTCAGAAGTTAAATCTTTATCTCAACCTTTTGTGATAGCTTCACTCGTACGCTTCACATAAATAAATTGTTTTATCCATATTACTCGCTGATGATAAAAACTCTAATTTTCAGCTCATATGCGTCATGAAAACATACTTATTGTTAGCCTTGACCATTCCAATCAAATTTCGGGACGAAATTTCTTTAACGGGTAGGTACTGTGACAACCCGGAAATTTCCGACCAAATTTAAACTTGATCTTTATATATTTTCGACACGATAAGCAAAGTCTGTAATATTGATTCTCAAAATTTTTGAACTAATGTTATATATTCAGTTAACCTTTGACTATTGACCGACGATTCACGAGCATCTATTTGTAAATAGATATATATATATATATATATACAATAAGTTGGAATATTAATTATTAAAATTAATTATAAATAACTTGCAATGTGTATTTAAAAACTGATTTATGTATATTAAATAAAGATATATACATATATATAATTTCAAGTTATTTAGTAAACGATAGTAACATTCTATTATTGATTCGATTGATATTTAGATAAGTTAACTAAAACGTTTAAGATGAACAAGTAAAACACTAATTTGCTACAGTATTTTCGAATTGCTACAGTACCCGAAAAGTTACAGTGTTTTCGATAACCACTATTTGCTACAGTAAAAAATCATTTTGCTACAGTAAAACACTATTTCAAAATGAAAATGTATGTGTATTTTAAAAATGTTAGAAAATATAATATTAACTTAGATATAAAATGTTTTGAATTAAAATAATATTATTATGTATTAAGACGTTAATTTATAGACGCAAATGACCAAAACACTCGAACGTACAAGATACACTTTGGGTAATATAGTTATTGGTAATGTAAGTCTATATTTTGACAAAGGTACACGTCGCGAAACGTAAAGTACAAGTTATTAAAGCATACGAAGTAACGTTCGAAAAATCAGAACTGGGATATTAGTCGAGCGACAACGTACAAGTTATTAGAACTAAAATTACAAGTCACCTATACACGAGAATATAATATTATATATATAATTAATATAAATTATATATATTATAAATATAAATATAATAATATGTCGACAAGCTAAATAACAAAAACAATGTGAGCTGGATTCAGAGGCCATGCAATCGCATGGCTGTAGGCCTGTGAACCCATGCGATCGCATGGGGTACAGTTCAGGAAAACATCTATAAAGCTCGACGATTTCAGTTTACACACACACACACAAATATATCCATCTATCTTCATCTGTATTATATTATTATTATTATTATTATTATTATTATTATTATTATTATTATTATTATTATTATTATTATTATTATTATTATTATTATTATTATTATTATTATTATTATTATTATTATTATAAAGATTAAAATTATTATTAATCTTATGGTAAGGAGTATTATTATTAGTAGTATTATATATAAAATATTACGACGGAATGCTGTCCATGTAATTTCAAAATGGTTTTTCGAGTAAGTTAAAGCTAAGAAAATTATGGGTTATAGCTATGAAGGTTATGGGTATTGTTCGGGGGTATTGCTCATGAGGTCAAACTAGTGTTTATCATTGCCGTTGTGTCTACGTACTTTCCTGTAATATTGAATTACAATATTGATACGTAAGCATTCATATCTTATCTTTTATATATTTGATAGTGTATACATGTCTAGTGCTTGAGTATATATGTTTATGCATACTTGTATGCTTTAATTTTATCATTAGATAGTTTATGATGAATCACGAATTTGATACATATGTTATTGATATAAGGTATATGAAATGCATGTCGTTGGAAAGCTGTCGAAAAATTAATAACTTTTCATTTAGAATTCGTGTGTTTTCGAGGAACGGATTAAAAGTTATGGTCAACTGAATTATGTTTGACGTTAATTGAAATTGTGTTTGAAACTGTAAATTAATATTTAAACAACTTGTCTATGAGATTGATAAATTTGATTTTTATATTAATAATCGAATAAATGAATTTCTATATAAGGCACGTCTCGTTTTGTTGAACAATTGTCAAAGTTGACTGTCTTATCATGTTTTAAAGCTTTGTAAACACTATAATCTGATTTTACAAGTATTGGAAAATGTAATACCCCGTCAGAATCCACTAACGGAATATTAACTCCTGGTCCCACAGTTTAGCGGTCACGCCCTCTATATGTGATGTTTTCGAAAAGTATTGGCATTAATCATGAAAACAAGTCATTTATTTAAGAAAATGTAACTGGAAACATTTGACATCAATGACTAAAGTATATGAACCCAAAACATCAGAGAAAACTATTTAAAGGCGAATATTTGTTCTTGAAATAAAAATAGAAATCATGCTGGACGCCGTCCAGTTCTAGCAGCAAACAGCGCATAACTTCAAATAAAGCGGAAGCACTAGCTCTATGTACCTGAGATGAAACATGCAAAACGTCAACGAAACTAGACATGTAGTGTAGTCGAAGCACTAGCTCGTAAAGATCTTAGCAAACTGTACTGTAGTCGAACACTCTCGACTGAACAATGCAACCTAAATAAGTAAATCATCTTAAGTATACACTAATAGGTCAAACTTAGTCAACCCATAGTGTACGTAAAGTCCTAGTGCTCAGACTGACTCAACAAACATGTAAAAGTCAACTAATCCAAGCAAGTCAACGAAAGTCAACCAAAATCAAACCAAAAGTCAACTCGGTCAAATAGGTCAACTAAATTCAAACATCTCAGTAATTCATGTAAAAATAGTCAACGAATCATACTTAAGTCATATAACATGTTATCGCTCATAATTTAGTAAATCGCATTTTCCACATCTTAAAGTAAACCTTCGAAAATCATACGTCATAAAGAAATACACTCATAGCACATAGCACATAATTCATAAAATTATGATCAACTCCAGATCTTAACTAGACATAAAATAGATTCCAAAAAGTCTATCCAGGGCCTCATACGATAAATAAAAGTCCAATATCAGAAAGGTTCAAGTTCAGGTTCATTACAGAAAATTCTGCTCGCGCGTCAGTTTTTAAACATTTTTCATAAAATATAGAAAATAGATTTTAATGAACGGCCAATTGGTGTCATCTCAAGACATCTAAAAATTTAAGTAATAAAATACTCAGAAGCATTGCTTTATCCAATTCGTACAGATTTGCAAAACATTACAGACTCATCAGTTTTTGAATATCAACCAGACACATCACAAAGATTAGCATATAACTCATGGAAAATCACGTTCTCGCAAGTTTTCATACCAATTAAACATGTCAAGGAACATCTAAAGTAACATATTCCAGAAGCTCAAAGTCTAAAACAATTCCTAGTTCATTGTAGCAATTTTTATGTAAACTTAAAAATAGATTCAGCATTCTTTACGAACCAAAACTTCGTTTAATCATATCGGAAGCATTACATAACCTTTTAACGCAAATATTTAGTCTAAATTGCATAAATTTTCACAAGGAATACAGTACCACAACTTTCATAAGCTAAAACACAAAGCATGCAACTCAGAAAATTTGGATTTCATGCAAACCCTAACGTAAACTTTGATTACGCATATCTTGAGCATACGATAACGAAATCACGCAAAATCGGCGTCTAAAATTAATAACTTTTCGATATATTTCTAATTAAACATATTACAAAGTCAGATGTCATATCAATTTAATCAGATCATCAATAAACAAATTCATTTTTCAATCATACAACGTTAATTTCGCAATCAATCAACAATTAGCAATACTAGACACCATTAATTAAGCACTAGACTCTAATACACTATGTAATTGATCAAAAAACTGAATTAATGAAATTAGGGTTAACAATTATACCTCAAACAATCAAATTGCTTATACTATCGCGTAGAGAACGATGCGTAGAACAACGTTCGTGTACGGGGTTTCTTCAAATTTCAACTTTTGAAGGTGGTATGGTGGTGGTGATGGCCTATGGCCTCAAGGGGGGAGGGAGTTGTCGATTGATTTAGGAGAATTATGAGGCTCCTAGCTTTCTAATTTTCCTTTTATACTTAGGTTAGGGCCTAATTACACTAAAGGGCCTCTAGTAACAAAGCATAGGTCCAAAATAATTCCAACAAGGGGTGTTGGGGAAGGGTTCGGCCGAATGGCCCTTTTATGGGTGTCCGGGCTCATTTTTGCTTAACTCTTGGTACGCGCGTGGTTCGTTTCGAGTGCCGTTAACCGTACTGGGTCTCCGGAACATTAACTAGTCGTTGAAACGCAATCACCGAGTTTAATTCATTCACTAAATAATAAATTAAAAATAATTTTCTTAAAGTCAATAATTATCGAAAATAATTATTGTGTCGTTTTTCTGAGTTCCGTAAACTGAAAAGTCTTCTAGACGATAAACTTAATCGTAACGTTTTCTAGTTCTTTCGCTATCCGAAATAAATTGTAAATTAATATAACATATTAATTCAAACATTTCTCTATTAAGTATGTATTTAATTTAATTAAACACAAAAGTCTAAGTAACTACCGTTAAATACTTAACGAACAACTAATGATATTAAACGGAAAAAGTCGGGTTGTTACATTACCCACCTGTTATAAAAGATTTCGTCCCGAAATTTTAGTGGTCATCCGCCGTTGTCGTCTTATCAGGAAACAGTTGCGGATACTTAAGCCTCTTCTGATCTTCACGCTCCCACGTGAATTCTGGTCCTCTTCGGGCATTCCATCTAACCTTAACCAATGGAATTCTGCTTTGCTTTATTTGCTTAATCTCGCGATCCATAATCTCAGTAGGTTCTTCAATGAAATTAAGCTTAGGATCTACTTGCACTTCATTTAATGGAATCACTAAACTTTCATCTGATAAGCATCTCTTCAAATTGGAAACATGAAAAGTATCATGAACCTCGCTAAGTTCCTACAGTAGTTTCAATCTATACGCTACCGGCCCAATTCATTCGGTAATCTCAAACGGTCCAATATACCTCGGACTTAACTTTCCTCTTTTTCCAAAGCGCACTACACCCTTCCAGGGTGACACTTTAAGCATAACCTTGTATCCAACCTGAAATTCCAAATCTTTCCTTTTAAGATCTGCATAGCTCTTTTGACGATCCCGTGCTATTTTCATTCTTTCTCGAATCTGCACGATTTTCTCAGTCATTTCATGTACAATCTCTGGACCAGTTAACTGACTATCTCCTAACTCAGTCCAACATAAAGGCGATCTACACTTTCTGCCATACAGTGCTTCAAAAGGCGCTGCCTTTATACTCGCATGATAACTATTGTTATAGGAAAACTCTACTAACGGTAGATGTCTATCCCATCCAATTCCAAAGTCAATCACACATGCTCTTAACATGTCCTCTAGTGTCTGAATCGTTCTCTCACTTTGACCATCAGTCTGAGGATGGTATGCAGTACTCATGTCTAAAAGAGTTCCCATAGCTTCTTGCAAAGATTGCCAAAATCTGGACGTAAATCTACTGTCTCTGTCGAAAATAATAGATAACGGCACTCCATGTCGTGAAACTACTTCCTTTATGTAAATCAGTGACAACATCTCTGTGACGACCCGAAAATTTCCGATTGAATTTAAACTTAATCTCTATATGATTTCGACTTGATAAGCAAAGTCTATTAAACTGAGTCTACAAATTTTTGAACCATTTACATAGATTCATTTGACCTTTGATTATTCCCGACGATTCACGAACAATTATTTGTAAATAAATAGGTACAGGTGTATACATAAATAAATGTAAATAAATATGATAATTGGAAATAATAAAATTTAACCATTTGAATTGAGAATTATTATTAGTAAGTA
This sequence comes from Rutidosis leptorrhynchoides, assembly GCF_046630445.1. Lineage (NCBI taxonomy): Eukaryota > Viridiplantae > Streptophyta > Magnoliopsida > Asterales > Asteraceae > Rutidosis > Rutidosis leptorrhynchoides. The sequence goes on along the minus strand of NC_092337.1, from coordinate 335,971,554 downwards.
TTGTCTTTAAGAATTATTATTATTATTAAATATATCATATAATTAACAACCTGTAATGTTAATGTTTGATATAATAAATTTAATTATAAATTAAACTATAATTTTTATAGTAATAATATTAATACTTTCAATATTAACATCTATATTAGTAATTATTGATATGAAAATAAATATATGTATAAATAGTTATATTATTATTATTTATATTATTATGATTAGTATTATTATTATTATTATTAGTATTAATAATAATAATATTATTATTATTATTATCATTTTTTTTCCTTTCTTTCTTTTACTTTTATTATTAGTATTATCAATTATATTTCTATTATTACTAGTTCCTATTTTTATTAAAATTATTAATAGATTGATATCATAATTTATTATTACAGAAATTTAATAAAACAGAGATATACAAACGGATATATGTATATATATATATATATATATATATATATATATATATATATATACAGTTATGTAGGTATAACTATGGATATATAATCAGATATAAAAGAATTTAGACATAAATACATATATAGAAATATAAATATCATATATAAATAAAAATAAACTATGTATTATGTTTGTTTTTCAATCATTATCAGGCTATAGCATTTCTTTGCTTTATGTTCCCAATCTAGTAGATATCACGATCCATAGCAGAACAATCCAAAACTTTATTACGTATCGACATCTAATTTCATATATTTTTCTTCATCTTTCTCTATTCTTGATTGATTCTCTGACAGAATTAACAACTCCACTAAATCAAATTAATTGTCCTTGTTGTTTGATTAAAGAAAAGTCGACAGATTCATACATGATATAATTAATCATTTCTTCCTTCTCTATTTCTTCTCCATCTCTCTCCTATTTTTCGATTCCAAACCTTCGAAATCCACCATCAAACGCCAATTAAATCATCACCTTCAAAAACCACACAGACCATTCGATCAACAAAACTTAATCCCCACCATGGAAGCAACCTGCAACCTTCTTCTATTTTCTGTTTTTCGTTTAATTTAGATCACCACCACCTTATAAACTCCACCAATCCAAACACCATAAACAACCTTCAACCATTGATACTTCCCTCCTATTATTATTTGTGATCAGACCAAAATAAAACAACAAGACATCACTCGTTGTCATTGTTGCCGCTATAACAGTTCCAGCCATTTTATTCTTTGCTCGCTACTTGTTGCTTCTGCTACTGCAGTCTTTGTTTCTATTTATGCTTAGTCAACCAACCACAGACTGCTGCAATACAACTTCTAAACTGCTCCAGCTGCTGCACGTGAAAATAGTTACGATTGTTAAATAAGATGATGAGTAAGGAGGGAGTATATGAAAGAAGATGGGTCACAGTTTATACATATTGTAAATTTTGTTTTGCAAAGTGGGACTAGCTTTATGTAAAGGGTCGACTCATGCAGCAAATTGATTATTGATTATATAATTCTAAAATTCCACTCAAAGCCACTTTATTTGAAATCAATCGGTGCATGTAATTATTTGGACATCCATATACACGTTTTCTTTTGAGTGGTGGAGCATATGGGCCACGATTTGTTATAAGTCCTCATCTTTTTCTTTGGTTCCTACAGGTAAACAACAAACTTCAAACATCATTTAATTATTAATGATAATATAATTATGATGAAGACAAGAGTAACCGATCCAAACACCAACCATTATTTTATACGCAGTATATTTTTTTTTAGGATCATGGAGATTAGATTAATGATGATGATGGTACGTATATGAAGATAACAGTGATGATACGTTATGATGATAATGAAGAGGTAATATTAGTATGATGATGATGATAATACAGGATGATGGTGATGCTACAATTTATATAGGATGATATAGATGATGATATTGATGACGATGAATAAGTAATAATATTGATGATGGGTCTGTGTTAACATGATGATGTAAGTGGCGGTGATAATAGACGATATGATGATAAAGGATGTAGAAGACCCATCTGATATATCTATACGAGTATTATCTAAAACGAATCTGTGTTAGACATTAAAAACGGTTTTGGGCTTGAGTAGAATTATTCATGGACTTAATTAATGATAAGTATTGGGCCATAGATGAGAAAGTGGGTTTTAAGAAATCAGATACACACGAGTTATAAATCATTGGGGCGATATTATTTCCAGAAAACAAAAATGGAAGGATTGCGTGAGGTGTTAGCGGGTGAACGAGTGGTCGAGGGTTCGAGTCTCGGCTTGGGCGATTCATTATTTTTTTTGAGCCTTTGAAGGTAGCCATTTATCAATTTATTATTATTATTATTATTATTATTATTATTATTATTATTATTATTATTATTATTATTATTATTATTATTATTATTATTATTATTATTATTATTATTATTATTATTATTGTTATTATTATTAGTAATATAATATAATTATTATATTTGTTATTATTACTAATACAAGACTTATGATCATTTATTATTATCATTAATATTATATCTAAGAGTATTATATTATCATTAGTATTATCATAGGTAATACCAATATTATTGATGTGGTAGCGTGGGGGTATGTGATAGTACTATATTTTACTACGAAATACGTTACAAATTACACAAGTTTTAATTATTTATTTACAAATGGAATATACCTAAACCTTGCTACAACACTATAGGCAGTGTACCTAATCGTACAGTAGTGTAGTTTTTAGTAAGTCCGGTTCGTTCCACAGGGAGCGGGCTTATTGCACACTATATTTTTAAACAATTATATTTGTACAAAATATATTATATTAATAATATACAAATGGGGTTTTTACCGTTTAATGACCGGTTTGTCGATTTTAAAACTTTAGTCGCAGTTAAAACCGAATGTAAAATAAATATAACTTAATTTAAAACGTAAAATAAATAACGATAATGAAATTTCGATAAATAAAAGTGCAATAATTAAAAAGTACGATAATTAAAAGTGCAATTAAATACAATAACAATAAATAAAAGTGCAATAATTAGAAGTGCAATTAAATATGAAAATAAAGGAATTATGCTTATTTAAACTTCCATAATCATGATGTTTGACGTGTTGATTTTAGTTTTATGCCCATGGGTTAATTGTCCTTTGTCCTGGATTATTTAATATGTCCGTCTGGTTTTTGTCCATAACAGTCCATCAGTCATAAATATAAAGTGCGAGTGTCCTCGTCAAATTATTCTTATACCCGAAGTTAAATATTCCAACTAATTGGGGACTTAAACTGTAACAAGATTTTAATACTTTGTTTAATAATTACACTAGGATGTCGACTGAGTGTAACCCAAGGTTTTAATATTTTGTTATCAATTATACCAAGTGTCCTTGTACATAATTTCACCCCTGTTTTAATTATTCTAGTGTCTATTAATCCATTCCCGTGTCCGGTTAAATGAACGATTATTCGTACATATAAATACCCCGCCCATCGTGTCCGATCGAGTGTATATGGTAATTTATAGGGACGCACAATTGTAAATCTTTATATTAACATTAACAAACTATCATTTAGTTAAACAAATATAAAGCCCATTAATAGCCCATAGTCTAATTTCCACAAGTGTCGTTCTTTTTGTTCAAACCCTAATTATGGTACAAAGCCCAATTACCCAAATTTTAGTAATTAGCCCAACATCATGATTACTTCGGATTAAATAAGCATAATAATAACTTAGCTACGAGACATTAATTTAAAAAGGAGAACATAACTTACATTGAGTATTTATCGCGTAGTGTTACACGGACAGAATTTCGACTTCAAAAACCCGTAAAATAACCTTTACATAACCCGAACTAATCTAATATAACACTAATCTATATTATATATATTATATATATATATATTATATTTATTTATATTATACTAGGGAGTATTATTATTATCATGTTTATTTTTTTATATTTTTACTGGCAGAATTCGTGACCTTTTATAGGCATTTTGGAATTTGGCAGCTCCGCGAGTCGTGGAGTTTTTGGCCTTCAAACTCCGCGAGTCGTGGAGTTTGAAAATCCAGCTCACAAACTTTTGGCTCCTAGCTTGTCGACATAATAAATATATAAATATAAAATATAAATAATTAATATAATTATTTATATATTATATTATATTCTTGTGCATAGTTGACTTGTAATTTTTGGTCCGTTGCGTCGGGCGTTGATAGTTGACTCATGTCCCGGTTCCGGATTTTCGAACGTCCTTGCGTACAATTTAATATCTTGTACTTTGCGTTTTGTAACTTGTACTCTTGTCATTTTTAGACGTTTTTCATCAATAAATTGAACCTTTTGAATTGTATCTTGAACATTTGAGCTTTTTGGACGTTTGTGTCTTCAAATCTTCGTTTTCGCCTTTTGTCTTCGCACTTATTTATTTAAACAATTACAATGAAAATATAATACAATTACATATGAAAACCTATTATTTAGGAGGGACATTGCTATGAAATATATGTTCCTTTTTAGCCTTATCAAACATCCCCACACTTGAGCGTTGCTTGTCCTCAAGCAATACAGAACTTGAAATAAAAACATACATGAATCACTTTTTTATTCATCACACTTTGTACATCAGTGATTTTGATATGGTGGTATAAACAATGATAGTAACGATAGAACCATGGTTAAAGGTGGGTGTGTCATCCACAGTTGCCTCGGGTTTAGGTCAACGACACTTGCAATCAAATAGCCGATTTACTTTCGGTTTCCAAAGCAAAGTGCACATTTGAAAGGCGGTTTACAGTCCCACATGACTATGAAAATTTAGATCCGTTAGGAAATTGGATCTTTATGAAAACATTTGATCTTTTGAAAATTCAATCTAGCTTTTACCCTAGACAAGTTTTCCGGAATAACCCTTCACCGATGTTTGCAAAATATTTTTGTGGGTTGTGTGGGTTTCAGATTTGAAAATTTTAGCTCAACACTTGTGGTTTTGTGTTACCCACTTGCTAACCTTGTATTAGGAAAGCAACACGTCCAGTTTACTTGTCCCGTATATTACCTTTCGGCAAACTACCGTCCGGTTGTAAAGGAAAGCGATGAACAAGAAACTGTTAAGGCAATGTCTAATGACATGCATTTGATTATGGTCCAAAAACGTGTCGGATGCTATTACTATCCTTGGTAGGAGCAATAGTAAAGATCATCCTAAAATTTTTCCGGTCTGGCACAAGGTCCTGTCTTCGACCATGCTATGCAACCACCGTTCTTACGGTTGACACCCGATTTGGTTCAGGTGACCTAATGAATTCCAGGTGAATTCCTAGGATTTTACGTTCAATGGTAATGAACGCATTGAAAATGGGTTTTCAGAAAACAAATCGGTTTTAATTTTGATCAAAATATTTTCTCGTTCAAGCTCGAGTTTAGATATCATTGAATTCCATGAGTTTGTAATTCTCAATCTTTAAGGTCAATCTCAAGGATTGAGTAATATCAGTCTTAAAAGCTGATTTTTGATCTTTAAGGAGATTATCCTTTCTGGGGATCTGATTCATTAGTCTTATCAAGCTAATTTTCACGGTGCCCCCCATTGTACGAGATAAATCCTTCTCATGGTTAGGATAAATCTGACCACCTGGCGACCCTGTTTGATGCTGAGGTCCGTGGATTTCCTGCTGATTTTAGAGATGACTTTTCTAGATTTTTCGTCAACCTACAGCTGGTCTGGATGGCAACTTCTTGACCTAAATCAAGAAGCGCGTGTCTTTTTTGGAAGACTTTACTTCCTTTTAATGATGGAATTGATTCATCGTGTAGATCCATCTTTCATTACAGTAAATCGGGTAAAACAGTTAATTTAGTCCAAAACAAAAGCACCTGCAATAACTTTACAGAAACATGTGATAGATAATTTTTTATTGAATAACTTGGTATATTCTCCCCACACTTGGCTTTTATTTATTATGTTCTTTGCCTTTTTATTCTCTTATATTCCATTTTAAATGAATTCAAGCGTTTTGGGTTGTTTCTCAATTTATGTCCTTTCCGAGGTAACGATAATTTCGGTATTAACACCTAATTTTCATCGTTCATAAATATGTATAAACATGATTTTAAATTCATTTAGTTGAAATTTTTTTAAAATTTTCACAAAATTTGGCAAATAAAACCAAGTGTAAACCCGAGAGAATTTATAACCCTTCCCCACACTTAAGATCATGCAATGCCCTCATTTGCATGAAATCAGACTATAATTATAAATTCATGAGGGTGATTAGTGTAGAAAGTAGTTAAAGATACCATAAAATTGCAGGATGATAGATGGTGCACCTCATCGTTCATTCCTTCTTGTTTTATCACACATGTTTTTCTTCAAAAACGGTTGTTTTTCTGAACTGTTTGATAATTTTTGAAAATGCGTCTTTTACCCTAATCGTGCATTTTTATTAACGATTTATGCACTAACCCGAACCCCTAATTTAACGTTAAGTGGGGTTAAACTTCCCCACTCTTAGCTGACGACATGTGAAGTCGGTAGAATAAGTTCCACGAATTAGAGTAGTGAGCCAGTTATTTACATCTCGGGTGGTGTATAATATATCAATGGGTTTAAAGTTTAGACTCGCCCGATTGTCACTACTTAATTCTTTTTTAAGTGTAGCTTTTAGTAAATGGATATGTCTCTTTTCTGGTTCTTGGTCAAATGGATCGATATACATCGACATACATATTTCTATAGGGTGGATAATTCCTAACATTTCCTTCCGTTCATTCTCGGGATCAAAGGTTTCACCTCTATTACCCAATTGGGTGAAATTCGAGGTGTCATTATCTATTAAAGCTCGTAGTTCATCTTCGGTAGATGACTCGTCTATTGAGAATATTGGGTTGGAAGGTTGTGGGATGGTGAATTTCGGGATTGGAGTAGATTCTTCTTCATTAACGGTACTTATTGTTCTCACCATTTTGGTCTCGGGGGTAAAATTTTCAACGTTATCATTTTCTCAAGAGTACCAATTTGTCACCCTTACTTCTTCTTTATCCATTAATGGATCGATGATTTCGTCGGTAGAGGCTAATGTGTCGATATGTTGTGAAATTGGTAAGACTGAATAAAAAGTATCATCGGGATAGTTGGTGATTTCGGAGCTCTCGAATTCATCAAAATTCGATGATATGAGATTTTCTTGCACACGACTCCTCAGATCAACAGGTGTGTAGTCTGATAGAGTTTCAGCTTGCCGGTTTACAAACTCTCTCATTTGTTCATTTTGAGCATTGAGTTCTTCGAGTTTGATTTTCATATTGTCTAATAAATTTTCAGACACGTAATTTTCCTCGTCTACTGGTTGTTGAGTTTGGATATATTCTTGGGAATAATCCCAATTTGAATTGTATTCTTCATAATCATTCCATTCAGGTTCCGTGGGTGCGTAATTTTTCATAGGAACGTAATAATAACATTCCCATGTTGAGTGATAATCTCCACAGATTTCACAACCAGTTATTGTTTCGTCATTCGTGATCCAAGATTGACCGAACGAATTGTCATCAACACTCGTTTGAGAGTATTGATTTAATTGATTTTGGATATCAAAAAGAGTTTCCATAGCCTTGTTTTCAAAATTTTCCATTTTATTGCGATGGCCAAATTTTAGCTACAATGTGGTGCATTTACTAATTATCCTATTAGTTATAAAAATAGAAAAACTTATATAAGTTGTCCAATTAATAGATTTTTCTGCTTTTGCCCACGTTTCGAATAGCCAAAAGATGCAGCAGGGAGCCAGAACCCTTTAAATCGGAAGCTCACAACTCAGCCACTAACAAATCCAACTATTACTACGAAGCAGAAAATTGTCAACGTCCATTAATTTAACCACTTAAATAATTTTTCTTTCTGTTTGAGATATTAGATAAGAAATAGAGAAAATTTCTAAGTCCTAAAAACTAAAGCGTCGAGAAATAAGAAAGAAAAAGAATGCGCGTCGAAAAACGTTGAAAAATAAAAATAAGAAAATAGCGCGTCGTAACTTAAAAAGGAATTAAAAACTAAGAATTAAAAGTTGCGTCTAAAAATATTAAAGCTTAAAAGAAAAACTATATCCCAAATGGTAATAACTTAAAAAGGTACTAAAATATAAAAACGGCGTCGCAAAATTCTAAAGCACCTAAATCTCAGTCTAAAGAAAAAGCACTTAAGGGATTTTACGGCAAAGCCTAAAAATCTAGAAGTAAAAATAACTATGGCAAAAACTAAGTTTAAAACAAAATATGAGCTAAAAATACAAATATTACGCTAAAACGATTAAAAAGGGACAAAATATAAAAATATACAAAAAGTTGTAAAAAATACAATTTTTATAAAAATATTATTTTTATATTATTTATTTATTAAAACTATTAATTTTACATATAATAAAACTAATTAAAATTTAAAATACAATTTAATTAAAAAAAACTTAAACTAATTATAATAATTAAACTAATTAGGGTTTATTAATAATAATAATAATAAAATCCGTAATTAATGTGAAATTAGGGTTCTGTCACGTGTGTCAGAGTGTCTCCGCGAGTCGCGGTATTTCAAGCAGCAAACCCCGCGAGTCGCGGGGTTCCAAAATTCAACCCTGGTACAGTTTTTAATTCGACCTGTTTTTTTTTGTTTTTTTTTTATATTTTTCTGTTTTAAAATCTAAATATTTATATAATAAAAACTTATATTTAAAAACTAAAATAAAAATAGAACTACTTTATAATTTTATAAATAAAAATCGTAAAACTAGATTTATATATATATATTTTATTTTTTATTTTTTTTTCGGTTTTTTTTTTTTTTTTTTATATTTGATATTGTTTTTCTAAAAATATATTTATACAAATATATATTAAAAATATAGCGTTTCGCCAAGTCCCCGGCAGCGGCGCCAAAAACTTGATGTGGTAGCGTGGGGGTATGTGATAGTACTATATTTTACTACGAAATACGTTACAAATTACACAAGTTTTAATTATTTATTTACAAATGGAATATACCTAAACCTTGCTACAACACTATAGGCAGTGTACCTAATCGTACAGTAGTGTAGTTTTTAGTAAGTCCGGTTCGTTCCACAGGGAGCGGGCTTATTGCACACTATATTTTTAAACAATTATATTTGTACAAAATATATTATATTAATAATATATAAATGGGGTTTTTACCGTTTAATGACCGGTTTGTCGATTTTAAAACTTTAGTCGCAGTTAAAACCGAATGTAAAATAAATATAACTTAATTTAAAACGTAAAATAAATAACGATAATGAAATTTCGATAAATAAAAGTGCAATAATTAAAAAGTACGATAATTAAAAGTGCAATTAAATACAATAACAATAAATAAAAGTGCAATAATTAGAAGTGCAATTAAATATGAAAATAAAGGAATTATGCTTATTTAAACTTCCATAATCATGATGTTTGACGTGTTGATTTTAGTTTTATGCCCATGGGTTAATTGTCCTTTGTCCTGGATTAGTTAATATGTCCGTCTGGTTTTTGTCCATAACAGTCCATCAGTCATAAATATAAAGTGCGAGTGTCCTCGTCAAATTATTCTTATACCCGAAGTTAAATATTCCAACTAATTGGGGACTTAAACTGTAACAAGATTTTAATACTTTGTTTAATAATTACACTAGGATGTCGACTGAGTGTAACCCAAGGTTTTAATATTTTGTTATCAATTATACCAAGTGTCCTTGTACATAATTTCACCCCTGTTTTAATTATTCTAGTGTCTATTAATCCATTCCCGTGTCCGGTTAAATGAACGATTATTCGTACATATAAATACCCCGCCCATCGTGTCCGATCGAGTGTATATGGTAATTTATAGGGACGCACAATTGTAAATCTTTATATTAACATTAACAAACTATCATTTAGTTAAACAAATATAAAGCCCATTAATAGCCCATAGTCTAATTTCCACAAGTGTCGTTCTTTTTGTTCAAACCCTAATTATGGTACAAAGCCCAATTACCCAAATTTTAGTAATTAGCCCAACATCATGATTACTTCGGATTAAATAAGCATAATAATAACTTAGCTATGAGACATTAATTTAAAAAGGAGAACATAACTTACATTGAGTATTTATCGCGTAGTGTTACACGGACAGAATTTCGACTTCAAAAACCCGTAAAATAACCTTTACATAACCCGAACTAATCTAATATAACACTAATCTATATTATATATATTATATATATATATATATTATATTTATTTATATTATACTAGGGAGTATTATTATTATTATGTTTATTTTTTTATATTTTTACTCGCAGAATTCGTGACCTTTTATAGACATTTTGGAATTTGGCAGCTCCGCGAGTCGTGGAATTTTTGGCCTTCAAACTCCGCGAGTCGTGGAGTTTGAAAATCCAGCTCACAAACTTTTGGCTCCTAGCTTGTCGACATAATAAATATATAAATATAAAATATAAATAATTAATATAATTATTTATATATTATATTATATTCTTGTGCATAGTTGACTTGTAATTTTTGGTCCGTTGCGTCGGGCGTTGATAGTTGACTCATGTCCCGGTTCCGGATTTTCGAACGTCCTTGCGTACAATTTAATATCTTGTACTTTGCGTTTTGTAACTTGTACTCTTGTTATTTTTAGACGTTTTTCATCAATAAATTGAACCTTTTGAATTGTATCTTGAACATTTGAGCTTTTTGGACGTTTGTGTCTTCAAATCTTCGTTTTCGCCTTTTGTCTTCGCACTTATTTATTTAAACAATTACAATGAAAATATAATACAATTACATATGAAAACCTATTATTTAGGAGGGACATTGCTATGAAATATATGTTCCTTTTTAGCCTTATCAATTATTAATCTTACAATTTTAGTATTATTATCAATAATATGATTATGATTATGATTAGTATTATTGATATTATTATAAAAATGATACAATTTATTAGTATTTTCATAAATATTAGAATTTTTATCATTTTATAAATCGTAGATTATTATTTTTATTATTAACATAAGTATATTATTAATGTTATTAATATTAACTTAGTATAATTAGGACTAATGTTTTGATAAACAAATGAAATATATAAATAAATATATTTACCACATATAACAAAATATTTTTATATATAAAAGGAATACATGAAACATAAATATATTATTAATATAAAAATGATATAATTAATAAGTTATATATATAAAAACTTATTCGATTCCGACTATGTATATTAATAAATATACAATTGATATAGGTTCGTGAATCCAAGGCCAACCCTACGTTTGTTCAATGTCGTCATATGTATTTTTACTACAAAATACATTAAGTGAGTTCATTTGATTCCCTTTTACTCTTTACATTTTTGGGACTGAGAATACATGCGCTGCTTTTACAACTGCTTTATTAAATGCTTTTGAAATATGTTTTGAACTGCGACTACTTGAAATGCCTTTATAAATGTTTGACGAGATAGACACAAGCAAAACATTCCTCGAATGAATTATTATGCAGACAGAAGTTCTGCGGATTATTATTGAATTATGTGGACATGATAATTGCCACCATTGAATTATGTGGACATGATAATTGCCACCATTGAATTATGTGGACATGATAATTGCCACCAGTTGATGTGAATGTTATATATCGAGAGAATGATTTTATACACAGGTTATGTGTATGTTATTTTTGTGCACAAGATATGTGTACGGTTACTATGATTTATGAAAATGGTTTCGTACACGAGAAAGATGTACTGTATTTAAAAGATATAGCATGTACATTACAGGTGGGTATAGGAATCGGGCCCATTTGTACCATGCAGCATTTAAATTTTGTGGTCTATCAAAATGATGAATTTTATTATTTTAAGATAAACCTATGAACTCACCAACCTTTTGGTTGACACTTGAAAGCATGTTTATTCTCAGGTATGAAAGAAATCTTCCGCTGTGCATTTGCTCAATTTAAGGACATTACTTGGAGTTGATCATCGCTCTGGGATCAAATGTTGATGACTTCGTCCAGATGGATTAGGACGGGGCATTTCAGTTGGTATCAGAGCGGTGGTCTTAGCGAACCAGGTCTTGCATTAGTGTGTATAACTGATAGTTGTTAAGATGCATTAGCGAGTCTGGACTTCGACCTTGTCTGCATGTCAAAAGTTTTGCTTATCATTTCTTGTCGAAAATTGCCTGCTTATCATTCTTAGGGAATCACTTGCTTAGCACTCTTAGTCTAGACATGTCTTACTGCCTCTATTGCATAGACAATGTACAGATAAATTCATATCTTAGCGTATCTGTTATTGTTACCTTTGCCTGACAGCTTCCGTAGATTTCTCCGTAACTTATGGGATTTTAGTATTATATATACATATGTAAATTATGTATTTCATGGTACTAATCTACATCCTATAATCTATTTCCTACCGAAAAATCCTTCATCTGATCGTACGAGATGAATCCCTCAACCAGTTCGAATTCCTCGGATTTCGACAGCTATTCCGATATGGAGTTACATCTAAGCTCCGAAAGCAGCGTCTCCAGAATGAATCAACCAATCATCCATCCTCAATTCATCTGATGGGTTCGTAATCAACTTAATCAATGGAGACGAGAAGAAGGCGATCCTTTCCATCAATCGAATTCATCTCTAGGCGATGAACCTGAAGCACTTACCGGCGAACCTGTTCATAATACTATTTTCTCTCTCATTTCCAGAATATCTCGCCACGATTATATTCTATCCACAATTCTAACCCTTATTCATCCCCTCGTTCCGACCGACAATCATCCCGGAATAATAGAAGAAGTTAGCGAACTTCGCGCTCGAGTAATCAATTTGGAGAATATGGTGCAAAACGTACCAGCTTCAGCAACATCACCGGCACCAACAGTACCACCAACATCGGTACTGACAGCACCAGTACCATCAACAAACCATGCCTCAACATCTCATTCTATACCTCGAGTATAATCATCGTTCTACGTATCGTTCTGCATCAACTATCTTCGTCTTCATGATGATTAAGTAATCTCTAAATGTTTTAGAGATTATGTATTCTAGTTCTAACAGTAAACCAAATGAGTTTAATATCATATTAACTCAATGAATCCATGATTACATCTGAAGAAAATATATATGTATATATGTTTTCCTAAAGATTGTAATTAAAAATTCTTTCGTACAAAGTGTTAATTGTGAAAATATTTTAACGAGTAGGTAATACCCGAGGAATATTCAGATTTCTCATTAATAAGTTACACTGTACATCCTTCGAAGCTGATTCAACAGTCGTTTACTATCCTACTTACATTCACCGATATACAAATCCGTTCACCACAGAATAACCACTTTCATTCAATTTCATATTTGGATTTTGATTTATCAAAATTCAACAAGTGGCATAATGAAGAAAACATTGGACAAAATAAAATTTGTTAGAAACAAACAAATTTACTATGAGAAATTTTGTTAAGAATCCACGCTAACTGTTCCTAGCTAACTGTTCCTAGCTAACTGTTAATTCCGTATTACCTTTTATTTATCGCAATTTATTTATCGCAATTTATTTATCGCATTTTATTTATCGCAATTTTAATTCTCGCAATTTTATTTATCGTCATTTAATTTTTGTTATTTATTTTACGCACTTTAAATATCGGGACACGTATACAAGGTTTTGACATATCATATCGACGCATCTATATATATTATTTGGAATAACCATAGACACTCTATATGCAGTAATGATCGAGTTCTCTATACAGGGTTGAAGTTGATTCTACAATAATATATATAGTTTGAGTTGTGATCGAGTCTGAGACATGTACACGGGTCACAATACATATTAATTAATTTGAATATTGCATATTAAATTATTGAAGTGCTAACTGTGGACTATCAACTGTGGGCTACTAATATTGGACAATTAAAATGAATTAAAATATTGATTATAACATATGAAACTAAACATCTCTTCAAGTTTGCCACTTGATTTCATCTTAAACCTCATTTGTATCTTGACGATTACAATATGCGTTCAAACCTTTCATGATTCTTGAAAACACCTCAATCGAGAGGATGAACCAACTGCATTTAATCTACAGAAGAAAAGATTGATGCATATAGTTACGCACCTGAAAACACTCGGAACTGAGTAAACGTTTAACACGTATTTGTAATAGCACCTTTGACATTGTTATTTTCAAAAATAACGATGCAATTCCATTTCAAATTAGCCAAATTTGTCGCAGCTCCAGCAAATTAACTTCAAGTTTTCATTCGGATTAGCCTTATTATAATCATGATATATAAGTTGCCTTTCATCATCATTACCGGAGAACCTCTTATATTCCGCCACATTAGCAGTAACTTACCAGTAACTTTATTGATCTTTGAGTTTCCAAAAAATCATTATATTCATTGAAACCCTATCATGTACTCATCCGCACCTTATAACGAGAATTGCCATACCAATTACCGGGAATCAGCAATCAGTACTTTAAAAACTCACAGCATATCTACATCAACAGCTATATGTATAACATTTACCTCTTAGAATTATGATCTTTCATTCTGAAATTCTAAAAAAAAAAAGCACTCAGTCTACAATCAATACTCTAAATATTGAAAAAGCTGAATGAAGCAGCAGAAACCGTAGACAACCGTAAACGACATTAATCATCGGAAGTTTGATGATAAAGAATTGTATGTTGGCAAAGCTCAGAAAAGTTTGAAACTGAGAAACTGATTGAGTAAACTATGAAGGAGTCTCTGAACATATCACAAGGACTAAACTTGTACATTAAGAATCCTGATGATTCTGTTTCTGATGAAATATTTAGCGAATACCTTGCTTCTGACTCCAAACTCTTGCGGACAAATTTTCTTCATCAACCATCGTACTTAGAAATTCCAAAATATCATCATAAATACCTTCGATATTTCTGAAGATATTTTCATAAATATTCTCGTCCGAAATTATTTATCTCTTAGTGCTATCTATATTACATCATAAAGGAAACTACTTTAGTTCTAAATTCCTTTAAAATTCGAGTTTGAATTATGAATGATTTTGAAGTAGTGTTAGAAATTGATGCATGAGTTAGTATAATATAATGACACTTGATCAACATGATTATATTACAGTAAGTCATGCTGAGTTTCTAATTAGGACATGATGATTCACAGATTATAACGTCATCATGTGCCATGTTACATGACTCTTATATTTTATCTGATATATAAACATATCAAGAACATATTTTCTTGATAGTTCTATCTTTCCCAGATATTCTGGTAATTTGACGAATCAAGATCGTGCTATTACCATTCCTTCCTTAGAACATTAACTATGTTCATTTCGAAATTCATATTTATGAATTATGGACCGTTGCTCGCTTTACTAGGAGTCGAGAAGAGAATAAAAATGCAAAGAACTCTAAAATATAAGAGAAAATATAAAGCCCAATAACAACACGGAAGTTACAAACCGTGGATATTAATACGAATAGCAATATAAAGACACAGTATAATTAAGAATAGTATCACCCCAAGGAGATAGTAGAAGTAAATAGATTTTTCTGGTGGAAGATTGAAAAGAAGGATGACAGAAATGATAATTTGGAAAATATCATGGATTAGAACTGGATTAAACATTTTCAAAATCTTTTGGATATATGAACTAAGAAAGAAAATATAGGAATGGTGAGAATAATGGAACGGAAGAGTTTAATTTATAATGGAAATACCAGACAGAGTAAATCAAGGCAAATCTCCGCATTTAATTAGAGAGATCCTAAATTCCTTAAATCCCGAAGAATCAGATCTTATAGATCTCGTTCTTTAAATCCCTTGAATTCCGAAAATCAATCCTGACTACGTCACCGGTTAAGACGAACTTGCATTTTCTCATTTAATTCTTTTGTGATAGCTTCTCTTTTACTATTCACATAAATGAATTATTTTATCCATATTATCCAATAGTGATAAAACTCTATTTATCAACTTATATTTGTCATGAAAACATTTTTTTATTGTTAACCATGATTACCTCACTCAAATTTCGGGACGAAATTTCTTTAACGGGTAGGTACTGTGACGACCCGGAAATTTCTGATTGAATTTAAACTTAATCTCTATATGATTTCGACTTGATAAGCAAAGTCTATTAAACTGAGTCTACAAATTTTTGAACCATTTACATAGATTCATTTGACCTTTGATTATTCCCGACGATTCACGAACAATTATTTGTAAATAAATAGGTACAGGTGTATACATAAATAAATGTAAATAAATATGATAATTGGAAATAATAAAATTTAACCATTTGAATTGAGAATTATTATTAGTAAGTATTGTCTTTAATAATTATTATTATTATTAAATATATCATATAATTAACAACCTGTAATGTTAATGTTTGATATAATAAATTTAATTATAAATTAAACTATAATTTTTATAGTAATAATATTAATACTTTCAATATTAACATCTATATTAGTAATTATTGATATGAAAATAAATATATGTATAAATCGTTATATTATTATTATTTATATTATTATGATTAGTATTATTATTATTATTAGTATTAATAATAATAATATTATTATTATTATCATTTTTTTTCCTTTCTTTCTTTTACTTTTATTATTAGTATTATCAATTATATTTCTATTATTACTAGTTCCTATTTTTATTAAAATTATTAATAGATTGATATCATAATTTAATATTACAGAAATTTAATATATATATATATATATATATATATATATATATATATATATATATATATATACAGTTATGTAGGTATAACTATGGATATATAATCAGATATAAAAGAATTTAGACATAAACACATATATAGAAATATAAATATCATATATAAATAAAAATAAACTATGTATTATGTTTTTTTTTCAATCATTATCAGGCTATAGCATTTCTTTGCTTTATGTTCCCAATCTAGTAGATAACACGATCCATAGCAGAACAATCCAAAACTTTATTACGTATCGACATCTAATTTCATATCTTTTTCTTCATCTTTCTCTATTCTTGATTGATTCTCTGACAGAATTAACAACTCCACTAAATCAAATTAATTGTCCTTGTTGTTTGATTAAAGAAAAGTCGACAGATTCATACATGATATAATTAATCATTTCTTCCTTCTCTATTTCTTCTCCATCTCTCTCCTATTTTTCGATTCTAAACCTTCGAAATCCACCATCAAACGCCAATTAAATCATCACCTTCAAAAACCAGACAGACCATTCGATCAACAAAACTTAATCACCACCATGGAAGCAACCTGCAACCTGCAACCTTCTTCTATTTTCTATTTTTCGTTTAATTTAGATCACCACCACCTTATAAACTCCACCAATCCAAACACCATAAACAACCTTCAACCATTGATACTTCCCTCCTGTTATTATTTGTGATCAGACCAAAATAAAACAACAAGACATCACTCGTTGTCATTGTTGCCGCTATAACAGTTCCAGCCATTTTATTCTTTGCTCGCTACATGTTACTTCTGCTACTGCAGTCTTTGTTTCTGTTTATGCTTAGTCAACCAACCACAGACTGCTGCAATACAACTTCTAAACTGCTCCAGCTGCTGCACGTGAAAATAGTTACGATTGTTAAATAAGATGATGAGTAAGGAGGGAGTATATGAAAGAAGATGGGTCACAGTTTATACATATTGTAAATTTTGCTTTGCAAAGTGGGACTAGCTTTATGTAAAGGGTCGACTCATGCAGCAAATTGATTATTGATTATATAATTCTAAAATTCCACTCAAAGCCACTTTATTTGAAATCAATCGGTGCATGTAATTATTTGGACATCCATATACGCGTTTTCTTTTGAGTGGTGGAGCATATGGGCCACGATTTGTTATAAGTCCTCATCTTTTTCTTTGGTTCCTACAGGTAAACAACAAACTTCAAACATCATTTAATTATTAATGATAATATAATTATGATGAAGACAAGAGTAACCGATCCAAACACCAACCATTATTTTATACGCAGTATATTTTTTTTTAGGATCATGGAGATTAGATTAATGATGATGATGGTACGTATATGAAGATAACAGTGATGATACGTTATGATGATAATGAAGAGGTAATATTAGTATGATGATGATGATAATACAGGATGATGGTGATGCTACGATTTATATAGGATGATATAGATGATGATATTGATGACGATGAATAAGTAATAATATTGATGATGGGTCTGTGTTAACATGATGATGTAAGTGGCGGTGATAATAGACGATATGATGATAAAGGATGTAGAAGACCCATCTGATATATCTATACGAGTATTATCTAAAACGAATCTGTGTTAGACATTAAAAACGGTTTTGGGCTTGAGTAGAATTATTCATGGACTTAATTAATGATAAGTATTGGGCCATAGATGAGAAAGTGGGTTTTAAGAAATCAGATACACACGAGTTATAAATCATTGGGGCGATATTATTTCCAGAAAACAAAAATGGAAGGATGGCGTGAGGTGTTAGCGGGTGAGCGAGTGGTCGAGGGTTCGAGTCTCGGCTTGGGCGATTCATTATTTTTTTTGAGCCTTTGAAGGTAGCCATTTATCAATTTATTATTATTATTATTATTATTATTATTATTATTATTATTATTATTATTATTATTATTATTATTATTATTATTATTATTATTATTATTATTATTATTATTATTATCATGATTATTATTATTGTTATTATTATTAGTAATATAATATAATTATTATATTTGTTATTATTACTAATACAAGACTTATGATCATTTATTATTATCATTAATATTATATCTAAGAGTATTATATTATCATTAGTATTATCATAGGTAATACCAATATTATTAATCTTACAATTTTAGTATTATTATCAATAATATGATTATGATTATGATTAGTATTATTGATTATTATTATAAAAATGATACAATTTATTAGTATTTTCATAAATATTAGAATTCTTATCATTTTATAAATCGTAGGATTATTATTTTTATTATTAACATAAGTATATTATTAATGTTATTAATATTAACTTAGTATAATTAGGACTAATGTTTTGATAAACAAATGAAATATATAAATAAATATATTTACCACATATAACAAAATATTTTTATATATAAAAGGAATACATGAAACATAAATATATTATTAATATAAAAATGATATAATTAATAAGTTATATACGTAAAAACTTATTCGATTACGACTATGTATATTAATAAATATACAATTGATATAGGTTCGTGAATCCAAGGCCAACCCTACGTTTGTTCAATGTCGTCATATGTATTTTTACTACAAAATACATTAAGTGAGTTCATTTGATTCCCTTTTACTCTTTACATTTTTGGGACTGAGAATACATGCGCTGCTTTTACAACTGCTTTATTAAATGCTTTTGAAATATGTTTTGAACTGCGACTACTTGAAATGCCTTTATAAATGTTTGACGAGATAGACACAAGCAAAACATTCCTCGAATGAATTATTATGCAGACAGAAGTTCTGCGGATTATTATTGAATTATGTGGACATGATAATTGCCACCATTGAATTATGTGGACATGATAATTGCCACCATTGAATTATGTGAACATGATAATTGCCACCAGTTGATGTGAATGTTATATATCGAGAGAATGATTTTATACACAGGTTATGTGTATGTTATTTTTGTGCACAAGATATGTGTACGGTTACTATGATTTATGAAAATGGTTTCGTACACGAGAAAGATGTACTGTATTTAAAAGATATAGCATGTACATTACAGGTGGGTATAGGATTCGGGCCCATTTGTACCATGCAGCATTTAAATTTTGTGGTCTATCAAAATGATGAATTTTATTATTTTAAGATAAACCTATGAACTCACCAACCTTTTGGTTGACACTTGAAAGCATGTTTATTCTCAGGTATGAAAGAAATCTTCCGCTGTGCATTTGCTCAATTTAAGGACATTACTTGGAGTCGATCATCGCTCTGGGATCAAATGTTGATGACTTCGTCCAGATGGATTAGGACGGGGCATTTCACTCTCCATCTTATTCGTTTCCTTAATTAGTAGAAAATGAGCAGACTTCGTAAGACGATCCACGATAACCCATATCGTGTCATAACCTCCTACTGTTTTAGGAAACTTAGTGATATAGTCCATCGTAATATTCTCCAACTTCCATTGGGGAATCTCTGGTTGTGTCAGTAGTCCTGACGGCTTCTGATGCTCTGCCTTAACTTTAGCATAAGTCAAACACTTCCCAACATAAGTAGCGATTTCAGCTTTCATATTAGGCCACCAATACAGTGCCTTAAGATCTTGGTACATCTTGTCGGATCCAAGATGAATAGAATATCTTGTCTTTTGTGCCTCTTCTAGCACTAGCTCCCTTAATCCGCCAAATTTCGGTACCCATATTCTGTCGATAAAATACCGGTTTCCATCATCTCGAGTGACAAACTTCTTATCAATTCCTTGAAGTGATTCGGTAGCAACATTATCTTCTGTCAATGCTTCTAGCTGTGCGTCACGTATCTGGGAAGTAAGGTTCCTTCGAATAGTCAAGTTTAATGCTCTAACTCGAATAGGCTTAACTGTGATGCCCCGTACAAAACCATCGTGTATGAATCATCAACAACAGGATCATTACAAGGTCAAATACTATATGCGGTTTCAAAAGAAGTTTGCATTCATGAATAAAGGTGATGTCTTAACCAACATCAAATGTCTTACAATAAAGTATGCTTCAATAAATAGAAGCAATTAGTAATAGTGCGTGACCCAATGGTCGTTACAAATCATTGTTTCAAAAGGTAACATAATTTGAATACAAATAAAACGTTTCATGCGGTGATAACTCTAACAAGCGCAGCGGGTATCTACAAAGCATGACTAGTACAACGGAAGCAAGCAAACCTTAAGCACCTGAGAAAAACATGCTTAAAAACGTCAACACAAAGGTTGGTGAGCTATAGTTTAAGTATAACAGTAATGTAAGGTAGGCCACAAGATTTCAGTGCTTCAATAGCGTTTCAAAACAGTATGTAAAGTATATGTTTAACAGTGGGCACTTGGTAACTAACTTAACGTTTATAACCCCCTGAAGGTACACTTGGTGAGTGCGTATGTTTACGAAGTATTAAACACCCATTAAATGCTAGAACTACTAGCCCGAGTGGGGATGTCAAACCCTATGGATCCATATCTAAGATTCTCGTTCACCGGTTCAAAGACCGATGACTAAACGTTACCGAGCTAAGGGGAAAGTTTATGCCGTTGTATAACCCACACATATATAAAGTTTAAGTACTCGTGCCTAGTATGTAAAACGTAACATGCGCATGTATTCTCAGTTCCCAAAATAGTTAAAGTAAAAAGGGATGTTATAACTCACAGTGGTTAAGTAGTAGTAAAGTTGACACGGGAAAGGTAAGCAAGTATGTTTGTCCGAAAAGGTCCTCAACCTAAGTCAAAAGTTACTAAGTCAGTAAATCGTCCCAATAGGTTTAAATGTATGTAAATTAGGTCTTAAGTATCATCATCATTCATCATCAAACAAAAAGTATAAAGTAAGTTTCATTTTAGAAAAGAGTTTAAAACAAAGGCTGACTTCGATCAGTCGCCACGGCCTCTATCCAAACTGAATTGAGGTGGGACCAGTGGCCATGGCTCCATATATGAGTCCTTTAGTTTCTAAAAAAATTCCAGAACCAAACTCGTCTTCGTTTGACCATGGCGACGGTTTAAGTGCGAGTAGGTCAGAATTTTCAGCACAACGTTAAAATGACATAGTGACGTTCAGAGGGCCATAGATCCTAAACCGTAACTCGGATTAAGACGAGTCTTAAACAAAAAATTATCTACTTGAACAGAGATAACTGAAAATCAACTTCACAGTAGCCCAGGTATTCTGATCAAACCCAAAAAATAATAGGTTTAGTGTTCCGGTGGGTTCTTGGTGCTCGATGCTCATCACGGTTCTCATCCTTGATGCATATAGCTTCAAGTGTACAACTTGTTGATGTGTTTACATCATCTTTACCAAGTTTTGAACATCATAACACAAGTGTAAGTCTAAGATAAGTAGCACAACTCAATTAAGTGTTGCAAGTAGTTTGATGAACCAAAGTTACATCAAGGTCTTAGATCCGACACATACATGAACTCTAAAAGTAATATTAAGCTACAAACTTGAAAGTAAACTAAATAATCAAGATCTTAAGTTGTAGAACATAGTTTTTAGTTAGATCTTGAACATCCAAGACCCAAAAGTCTAGATCTAAAGTTACTAAGTTAAATCCTAAGTCATAACACTTGAATCTTTACTTTAATGAAACCATAAGTTATGAAACTTAGATTCTCATCTTGTAAAGTGTATGTAAGCTTACAAGCTCTTGTTTACAACAAAATAAGAAGACCATAAGCTATAGAAACTTAGATCCAACACAAGTATATGAAGTTATAACTAGAAAGTTATACTTCCATGTTCTTGAACTTTACAAAGTTAACTTTTAGTTTCAAGAAATATGAGATCAAGATTAACTAGTAATACTTGACCAAATTAACAACATTTCAACTTTAAAGTACATAAAATGAAGAAATAAATTAAATCTACAAGTAACAAGTTCATGGTTGTTCATACTTTAAAGATTCAAGCCAAGGCTTTGATCTTTAAGAAAGTAAACCTTAGTTTACAAACATGGATTCAAGTATGGTTTTTACAACTCATGAACTTTAAATCTTTAAAACATTAAGTGTAGAACCATAACTAGAAAGTTTAGGTTCTTGCATGAACAAGATGATATGAAGAACAAACTAGAGAGTTTGATTCCTGATAATTAGTAAGTAAACAATAATAACAAAAGAACAAGTAATTAATCAACAACAAGAACAAGTAATGATGATGATTATGTGTGTGTATGTTACGGTTTTCACAAGAAAAAAAGAAAGAAAAAGAAGCCTTGTTACTTACAAGAATGGAGAGAAAAGATGAGACAAAGTGTGAAGTAAGTTTGTGTGTGTAAAAGTGAGGAAGTATGAGTGAATATGTAACCAAAATTTGAAAGCAAATCCACCCTCGCACCTTGTGTTGGCCGACGGTTTTGGCTCCCCAAAGAAGCAAGGTCCAAATCTACTTTCTAATGTGGGAGATGGTGAATGCTTGAAGTGGTAATAAAGTTAATTTGCATGGGAACAAGGTGTAAGGATACTTGTAACTAGATTCCTCATGGCTAATTAATCTTGCTTATGTATTAATAAGTCATTAACATAATGTTGGGCTCCTAATAGTCCATCAAGAGGAGTAGGGTGGGCTTCCAAGTCCATTAACAAGAATCCATTAATAAAAGGCCCAAGTATGTAAGTATGTAACAAATTAAATAAATAAGCCCAAGTAATTAACTAGTAACTTTAGTTAATTAAAAATGATTAATAAAACTTAATCATGAATGTAAATAATATTCGAAAATATTATTCGCGCAAAGTACGTGTGTCACAAAGACAAGTATGGACATGCAAAGTCATGTACTGTAACAAGTAAATGTAATAAAATACATTCATTAAACACAAGTATTAATAATAAATATTATTAATTAAACGTTGAAAAATCCAGGGTCGTTACATTAACTCTCTCCTTCGTACTCAAAGCATCTGCCACTACATTAGCCTTACCAGGATGGTAGCTAATGTCGCAGTCGTAATCGTTTAACAACTCAATCCAACGTCTCTGTCTCATATTAAGCTGTTTCTGATCGAAAATATGTTGCAAACTCTTGTGATCAGTGAATACAGTGAACTTCGTACCATATAAATAGTATCTCCACATCTTCAATGCAAAAACTACAGCACCAAGTTCTAGATCATGAGTCGTATAATTCAATTCGTGTATCTTCAATTGTCGGGATGCATATGCAATCACTTTCATACGCGGCATTAACACACAACCATAACCTTGCCGTGAAGCATCTTAGTAAACTACGAAATCCTCGGTTCCTTTGGGTAAAGACAAAATCGGTGCAGTCGTTAACTTCTCCTTTAACAACTGAAATACAGCTTCATGCAATTCTGTCCACTCATACTTCTTACCCTTGTGAGTCAAAGCTGTTAACGGTCGGGCAATAGTAGAAAATCCCTCAATGAATCTCCTATAGTAACCAGCAAGACCTAAAAATTGTCGTATCTGAGTTGGCGACCTAGGAGTCTCCCATTTCTTCACTGTCTCTATCTTTGCAGGATCAACTCGAATACCATTGACACCTACAATATGACCCAAGAATTGCACTTCTCGCAACCAAAAGTCACATTTTGAAAACTTCGCGTATAACTGCTCCTTCCCGAGCATCTCTAATAACAACGGAGATGTTGTTCATGTTCTTTCTCACTTTTAGAATATACCAATATATCATCGATAAATACTATAACAAACTTATCTAGATATGGCTTACACTGTAAAGACCCGTCCTTATCCATCCGGACGAAATCTTCAACATTTGGTTCCATTGCGATGATCGACTCCAAGTAATGTCCTTAGTATGAGCTAATGCACAGCGGAAGGCTTAATTTGTAACTGAGAATAACATGCTTTAAAAAGTCAACATAAAGTTGGTGAGATATATAGGTTTGATGCTAGCAGTGTTATAACAATGGACCACAAGATTTAAAGTTTATACATAATACACTCCTCGTGTATAGAAAAGCAGTTGAGCACTTGGTAACCATACTTAACTAAAAGTCACGGCAGCATACTCTTAAATAAACCCTACACCGTACCAAGTGTAGTAACGAGAACGAAGTACTGTGCAACCGTTAAATGCTGGTCGTCCAGCCCGGTTGGGGATGTCAGCCCGATAGATCTATCAACAGGATTCGCGTTTACGCTCCTCACGTAATTAGCAGTTACCAAGTATAAAGAGATATGCCATGGTACAACTCAACCGAGAATTTAGTTTTATCACTTGTGTCCATAACGTAAATCATTTATAAAAACAGCGCATGTATTCTCAGCCCAAAAATATTTAGAGTTTAAAAGGGAACTATATACTCACCATACTGTATTTTGTAGTAAAAATACATATAACATCATTGATCAAGTATAAGGTTGGTCTTGGATTCACGAACCTATATCATTCATATATTTATTAATATCTATACTTGTAATTTAACAAAATTATATATTATTATTAGTAATATATATATATATATATATATATATATATATATATATATATATATATATATATATTTATAAAGTACAAAGTTTCATTATATCATATGTGGTAGATATATTTATATATTTTTACATATTCTTTATTTGTTATTTAAAACAGTACTTTAGTAATACTAAAATAGTATTTGAAATAATAATAGTATTAATACTACTATTAATAAAATAATAATAATAATTATTATTATTATTATTATTTTTTTTTTCAATCTCATAATAATAATAATATCATTAGTTTTTAATAAAAAGAATAATTTAATAATAGTAGTAATGAAAGTATTAATTGTTGATAATAATATTTAAATGATAAAATTTATAATAATATTAATAGTACTTATAAAAATATAAAGGATTATATCATTTTCTAATACCTATAAATATAAGTTTGATTTAGTAATAATAGTAATTATTAATAACAATAATAATATCATTGAAATAATAATAATAATAATAATAATAATAATAACAATAATAATAATAATAATTTTTAGAAAGATCAAAACTACCTCATAAGGGTTAAAAAAAATAGTTGTCTCTAGCAGGGATCGAACCCAGGACCTCCCGTTAACCAACCCAACACCCAAACCATCCATGCTAATCTGCTTTTCTGTTATTATACGATCCAAAATTTATTATAACTCGATTATACTTTGTCCCCATTTCATCTCCTTCATTCAGACTAAACGAATTCAGCTCAGACCTTAAATCATAAACCATTCACAAAGAATATTAGAAAATCTTTGATTTACAAAACTGAAACCGTATCAATTGATTGTGTTTGAATATTTAAAATAAATAAGAAAAAAAAATATAACTGTAACGGTTTGTTTTAAAAACCGTATGAACTCAAAGTCGATTCTCAATTTCTATATCGTTTTAGTCAAAATCTTTAACACGAATTTTATTGACAAACACCCCTAGAAACTTCCTCAAGCATCAATTGAATCAAACACATAAAAACGGACTCGAATTTTACCATTGTTCGTTCGTTTGTCTTTTTGAAATTAAATTTTGAATCGAAAATTCACATTCGATATTGAGAATTGAAGCTTAAGCTTTTGCAGATAGTTTGAGTATCGGAATCCAAACAAGACTGCATTTATAGTTTTTAAAATTGATTACAAAATCATCCTAACTGAAAAATGATAGTGAAACACGGAGCCGGCGGTGTTCTTGATGTTTTTCTTTTAAATTAAATCAATTGAAGACTGTTAGAGTGTCAATTGAAGATGGGAAAAATCGTATGACTCTTTTAACACTCAAGTGAATCGCTTTATATAGAACTTTGTGATTAATCCGATTTAAAAAAAACAGTAAATAAATTAAAAAAAAATGGAGGAAGAAAGAGACTTCTACCCGAATTTGTATACATCTGAATTTGAATTTGTTTGTTACCATGATTTTATTCGATCTGTTTACCAGATTATCGACAAAACAAATCCATATACTGTTCATTAATGATATTCACAGCCTGTAATTTCTTTTTCCTTATATATATTATTTTTTTATATATAAATATATATATAATCAGTATTTTTAAATTAGAAATTATAAATGTATTTATAGTAATAATATTATAAATAATATTAATATTACATAATATGATAATTATGCTAATCATGAGAATATCAAGTAGTAGGTAAATGATAATAATATTTATAAATTTTATAACAATAATATTATTAATGACAATAATAATTATTATAATCTTGATATTAATATTAATATTAGTAGTAATAATATATTTCAAATAAATAAATATATATATATATATATATATATATATATATATATATATATATATATATATATATATATATATATATATATATATATATATATATTAAATATATAATGAAACATAATAAAATTAATTATACAAATATTAATACCTAATATTATTGAAACAAATAATGATAGAATTAATAATATTACAATATTAAAAATATTAATAGTAATCCTAATCATAATAATTAACATTATGATTTTACTATTAGCTATAACAATAGTGATATTCATATACATATACTATTTATAAATGATTGTTCGTGAATCGTCAAAGGGCATCTAATTATCTGAATATAGATTTTTTTAAAACTTTCTAGACTCAACATTAAGGTTTTTGCTTATCGTGTCGGAAACATATAGAGTTTAAGGTTTAAATTTGGTCGGAAATTTCCGAGTCGTTACATACACACACGGTTCATGAGATCCATGAACACAGCCGGTGCGTTCGTCAATCCAAACGGCATTACTGTAAATTCATGATCACCATAGCATGTCCTAAACGCTGTCTTCGGTATATCTGATTCCTTCACTCTCATTTTATGATAACCTGACCTTAGATCGATCTTAGAATAACATGCTGATCCTTGTAATTGATCAAACAAGTCATCAATCCTCAGCAACGGATATCTATTCTTGATAGTCAACTTATTCAACTCTCTATAATCAATACAGAATCTCATAGATCCATCCTTCTTCTTCACAAACAGTACTGGAGCTCCCCACGGTGATGAGCTCGGTCGAATGAATCCTTTATCTAAAAGCTCTTGCTGTTAACTAGACAATTCTTGTAATTCGAGCGGTGCAAGTCTATACGGCGCACGCACTACTGGTGCCGCTCCGGGAACTAAATCAATCTGGAACTCTACATCTCTAGGCGGAGGTAATCCGGGTAACTCATCTGGAAAAACATCGGGAAATTCTCTAACAATGGCACATCTTCGAGTTTCTTGCCTTCAGATTCAGTTTTACTCACATGAACTAACATAGCAAGACAACCCTTCCTCATGTGTTTTTGCACCTTCAAACAATTAATACAATGTAACAGCGTATTGCTTCGCTCTCCATACACCATTAAAGGTTCACCTTCAACAACAAGAATACGAATCGCTTTCTGATGATAGACAATGTCGGCTCTATTCTCGGCTAACCAATCCATTCCAACCACAAGGTCGAAACTTCCTAGCTTAATAAGTATCACATCTATCTTAAATGACATTCCAGCCAAAGTCAAAGTACAATCACGGTAAACCTTATCCGCACTCATTAGATTACCATTACCTAGCTCTATAGAATATAAATTTTCTAATGACGATACAACATTTTTAAGATTATGGCAAAAATCTCTAGACACAAAGCTTCTATCAGCTCCGGAATTGAAAAGTACATAAACATGTTGATTATCGAGAAGAAACGTACCCGTGACTAGCTTAGGATCATCATGAGCTTCACTGGAGTTAATGTTGAAAGCCCTTCCTCTCCAGGTTCATTAGTCTTACTAGCAGTTGGGCAATCCTTCCAGAAATGACCTTCTTTTCCGCACCCATAACACATATTCGTACTAGTCTTACACTCGGCAGCCAAATATCCATTCCTCTTACACTTATCACACTTTTTCAAACAATCCCCCGGATGATGCCTATTACACTTATCACACAATGGGAACTTTCCCTTATAACCAGAATTAGAATTTGGGATGCAGTATTACTCTTAGCAGTATCTTGTTTCTTAAAGGGCCGCTGATTGTAATTCTTCCCTGAGTTATTGTTATTATTCCATTTCCTCTTGTTATCATGAGTTTTAATCTCATTTGAGGCAGGAGTCTTTCCTCGCTGTTCGGCCTGATCGATTAACTCACTAGCCATCTCAACACCTTCTTGTATAGTTCTCGGCTTCGAAGTAGTTACACCACTTTGAATCTTCTCGGTCAAATCGTTCGCATAAAGAGTGATCTTACGGCGTTGGGGAGTAACCATATGTGGACACATAAGAGCAAGTTCAAAGAATCTCTTATTGTAACTAGTCAAATCAGTACCCACTAGCTTCAGGTTTTAGAGTTCTCGCTCCATCTTAACAGTTTCGGCGTAGGGACAATACTCTGTGTTCATTCGTCATTTCAAATCCTCCCATGAGGTCTCAAATGCTCGATCCATACCTACTGAGTTTGCATAGGTATTCCACCATGTCAACGCACCATCAGATAGCTTACTAGACGCAAACTTCATTTTATCCGCCTCTCTACAATCGCTGATACGGAAAACTGACTTAAGTTTCTCAAACCAACAAGTCAAACCAACTGGACCTTCGGTGCCATTAAACGAGTGTGGTTCACCACTCAAGAAAGTCTTGTACGTACACCCTACTTGTCCAATGTTTTGAGTATTAGTCGTATCTTGATTTTGCTGATTTGTAGCGTTCACATTGTTACTATTAGTTCCGTTTCGGTGTTCTGCCACAGCTTCGGTTATTCCTTCGGAAATCCACCGACTAACATCAGCTTGGGAAACTGGCTTGGGCGGCATTATATTTCTGGTCAAGATAACACATTCGGTTAGTGTCAATGAAATCGACATATAAAATATACTAGCAACGGAATGATGCATAGTAACTAATATTAAATCGTAGCAATTCTAGTAGCACTAGTGATATATAATAGCGATACATAACGTTTAGTAGTAGCAGTAGTAAGAACAATGTAAACTAGTAACATTATCACTAACACAAATTGCCATTAGTAAACCAACACTTAAAGAAATAAACTTCTTGTTCTAAAATTCATGCATAACCAGTAAAAGTAACATATTCCTCATGTCATAAGTAAAACCACATAAGCAAAGCCACAACTAATAATGTATGTGTGGACATCATATAATAAACAGTAATAATCAAATAATGTTTGATTGCGTGGAATAATCTAGTCGAGCGATCTCTATTTGCATTTTTGGTGTTCCTTCAACAAGTACTCGACCATTTTCTCCAAATTTTCAACTCGCACGGTGAGATCATTTGGGTTGTTTTCATTAGTAGCAGCAGTGGAGGTACTAGGCTTAGGAGTAGACGTAGAAGCATCATAGGGATGAAAACGGCGACACATCTCAAGTGACTGATTATCATAACGAAAACTCTTATAAAATGGGTTATTACACCGAGCAGGTCCTTTCGGTATCCTACGGTGGCCTCTCGGTCCATATGGGTTAACATAATCAGGTTTAACAAAAGGTGTTTGGGGTGAATCGGGTACATCAGATTCGGATTCGGATTGGGGTTCCGATTCTTCTCCGGAATCCTCTATAGGTTCCTTTCCTTTAGGCTCATTCTCATGCTCGGTCTCCATCTTGGGTTCCGATTCGGTATCATCCACAAACTCGAGTATCGTGTTTCCTTGCGCTTGCACAGTTTCCTCGGATTCCGTGTCGGAGTCGGTAAGAATGATATGATTAGAAGAAGTCATCTAGCACTCAAAGAAAACATAAAGTTAGTCACTTAGTAATCATATCATATTAGATACCAAGTAATCATAGCAATTTCATCTATTAGGGTTCATGCAACTTAACGAGTCTACGGTTACAGTCTAGACGTACTAGTTGTCCTAACGTTCGACTCTCTAATGCAGCCTAGTCCTAGGTAACCGATATGCTCTGATACCAAATGTAATACCCCGTCAGAATTCACCAATGGAATATTAACTCCTGGTCCCACAGTTTAGCGGTCACGCCCTCTATATGAGACGTTTCCGAAAAGTATTCGCATTAATCATGAAAACAAGTCATTTATTTAAGAAAATGTAACTGGAAACATTTGACATCAATGACTAAAGTATATGAACCCAAAACATCAGAGAAAACTGTTTAAATGCGAATATTTGTTCTTGAAATAAAAATAGAAATCATGCTGGACGCCGTCCAGTTCTAGCAGCAAACAGCACATAACTTCAAATAAAGCGGAAGCACTAGCTCTATGTACCGGAGATGAAACATGCAAAACGTCAACGAAAAACATTGAGTGAATCTTCAGGTTTAGTAAATCATTTCGTAAGTTAGGCCACAAGATTTTCTTGGAAAACATCATAGGAAAAGTATACATTATCATGAGCACTTGATTACAAAACTTTAACCTTTGCGTAGGCCGAGCCCACGTCTTTCATTTACACTATACTGGCGATACACCGATCAAGTGTACGTGTAACAACTACATAAGCACCTGTTTAACGTTGCAGTGAGGTTTGACAAACCTAACGATACCATCCCTATAAGTCGAGCTTACAAAGTAACTAATATAATCAAGCTAAGGGATTTTTGATCTGAACTCATATGTATAATCTTAGTAAGAACTTGTGCCAAACACGTAAAATATTTGTAAAAAACATGCATCTCATCCCTGTAAAAACGTAGTAGGGACTGTAGACTCACCTTAGCAAAAGCACTCGTAAAGATCTTAGCAAACTGTACTGTAGTCGAACACTCTCGACTGAACAACGCAACCTAAATAAGTAAATCATCTTAAGTATACACTAATAGGTCAAACTTAGTCAACCCATAGTGTACATAAAGTCCTAGTGCTCAGACTGACTCAACAAACATGTAAAAGTCAACTAATCCAAGCAAGTCAACGAAAGTCAACCAAAATCAAACCAAAAGTCAACTCGGTCAAATAGGTCAACTAAAGTCAAACATCTCAGTAAATCATGTAAACATAGTCAACAAATCATACTTAAGTCATATAACATGTTATCGCTCATAATTTAGTAAATCGCATTTTCCACATCTTAAAGTAAACCTTCGAAAATCATACGTCATAAAGAAATACACTCATAGCGCATAGCACATAATTCATAAAATTATGATCAACTCCAAATCTTAACTAGACCTAAAATTGATTCCAAAAAGTCTGGCCAGGGCCTCATACAATAAATAAAAGTCCAATATCAGAAAGGTTCAAGTTCAGGTTCATTACAGAAAATTCTGCTCGCGCGTCAGTTTTTAAACATTTTTCATAAAATATAGAAAATAGATGTTAACGAATGGCCAATTGGTGTCATCTAAAGACAGCTCAAAATTTTAGTGATAAAATAATCAGAAGCATCGCTTTATCCAATTCATACAGATTTGCAAAAAATTACAGACTCATCAGTTTTTGAATATCAACCGGACACATCAAAAAGATTAGCATATAAATCATGGCAATCACATTCTAGCAAGTTCGAATACAAATGAAACATGTCAAGGAACATCTAAAGTAACATATTCCAGAAGCTCAAAGTCTAAAAAAATTCCTAGTTCATTCTAACAATTTTTATGTAAACTTAAAGACAGATTCAGCATTCTTTACGAACCAAAACTTCGTTTAATCATATCGGAAGCATTACATAACCTTTTAACGCAAATCTTTAGTCTAAATTACATAAATTTTCACAAGGAATACAGTAGCACAACTTTCATAAGCTAAAACACAAAGCATGCAACTCAGAAAATTCGGATTCCATGCAAACCCTAACGTAAACTTTGATTACGGATATCTTGAGCATTCGATAACGAAATAATGCAAAATCGGGGTCCAAAATTAATAACTTTTAGATATATTTCTAATTAAACATATTAAAAAGTCAGATCTCATATCAATTTAATCAGATCATCAATAAACAAATTCATTTTTCAATCATACAACGTTAATTTCGCAATCAATCAACAATTAGCAATACTAGACACCAATAATTGAGCACTAGACTCTAATACACTATGTAATTGATCAAAAAACTGAATTAATGAAATTAGGGTTAACAATTATACTTCAAACTATCAAATTGCTTATACTATCGCGTAGAGAACGATGCGTAGAACAACGTTCGTGTATGGGGTTTCTTCAAATTTCAACTTTTGAAGGTGATATGGTGGTGGTGATGGCCGACGGCCTCAAGGGGGGAGGGAGATGTTGATTGATTTAGGAGAATTATGAGGCTCCTAGCTTTCTAATTTTCCTTTTATACTTAGGTTACGGCCTAATTACACTAAAGGGCCTCTAGTAACAAAGCATAGGTCCAAAATAAGTCCAACAAGGGGTGTTGGGGAAGGGTTCGGCCGAATGGCCCTTTTATGGGTGTCCGGGCTCATTTTTGCTTAACTCTTGGTACGTGCGTGGTTCGTTTCGAGTGCCGTTAACCGTACCGGGTCTTCGGAATGTTAACTAGTCGTTGAAACGCAATCACCGAGTTTAATTCATTAAATAAATAATAAATTAAAAATAATTTTCTTAAAGTCAATAATTATCGAAAATAATTAGTGTGTCGTTTTTCTGAGTTCCGTAAACTGAAAAGTCTTGTAGACGATAAACTTAATCGTAACGTTTTCTAGTTCTTTCGCTATCCGAAATAAATCATAAATTAATATAACATATTAATTCAAACATTTCTCTATTAAGTATGTATTTAATTTAATTAAACACACAAGTCTAAGTAACCACCGTTAAATACTTAACGGACAACTAACGATAGTAAACGGAAAAAGTCGGGTTGTTACAGAAAACTATGTGAAATAATAAAATATTTTCGATTGCCATGATAATTCAAATATAATATAGCTCCTGAAATAAATAATATTTTGAGTTTGATAAACTATAAATTCATTTAATTATCAAGACTTATACTATGTTAATATAATAAACATGTAGAGATTTAATGATCATATTGAGTCATGTTGACTTTTGAGATGACTTTTGTTAACTTTTGTATGTCGGTCTCGAGCATTAGGATTATGATACACTATGACCCGACCTAGTTTGTTAGACATGTATTGACCAACATATGTTCTCTAGGTTGAGATCTACGGTTATTTTGGATTCCGAGTTTCGATCACATTTCGGTGAATGACCTTATGTGCTGCTAAGGCGAGTTTCATTTTCTCCCTTTTTAATTGCTTTTGCAATCTATATTTTGGGCTGAGAATACATGCACTTTATTTTAAACGCAATGGATACAAGTACATACTAAATTCTACATCGAGTTCGAACCGAAAATCCCTTAGCTTTGGTAACTAGTAACTGCCGGTTATAAGAACTGATGGGCGTGAGTAGTTATATGTGGATCCATAGGGCTTGACATCCCCATCTGTTCCAGCTATAGAAACCCTATCCTGAACTATAAAACAGACGTATACTATTTGAGTTTAGTACATGTTGGATTGCGTGTATTGTACATGTTGGTTGCATGTATGTTAAAACAGGGGTACTTATTATAACGTTAAAGGTTAGTTACCAGGGTGCTCAATCTTGTAGAATATTTTGATAAACGTTTCTGGATGAAACAACTGAAATCTTGTGATCCACCTTTACATACAGATTATGCGCAACATTAAAACTATGAACTCACCAACCTTTGCGTTGACACTTTAAAGCATGTTTATTCTCAGTTTCCTAGAAGTCTTCCGCTCTTTGCTTATATGTGATACAAGCTATGTGCATGGAGTCATACATGCTTTATTCAAGAAAACGTTGCATTCACAAAATCATCACCATGTATCTTATTTTGACTGCATTATCAATGGATGTAGTATTGTAAACTATTATTTACGGTGATTGTCTATAAGTAGAAATCATCAAACGTTAAAAACCTTGGAATTTGATATTCAATTATGGTGTGCCTTTTCAAAAGAATGCAATGTTTACAAAATGTATCATGTAGAGGTCAGTACCTCACTGTGAAATCGATGAATGATGTATTCGTCCAAATGAATTTGGATGGGTCATCACAGTTGGTATCAGAGCTTGAGGTCATAGGGAACTAGAATTTGCATTAGTGTGTTTAACTGGTAATTGTTAGGATGCATTAGTGAGTCTGGACTATGACCGTATCTATTTTTACCGAGTTTTGCTCATCATTTCTTGTCAGAAATTACTTGCTTATCATTCCTAAGTCTAGACATGTCTTACTGCAATTACTGCATACATAGTGTATCGAACGTCTATTTAGACCTAGTTAGGTTTTGCTTTCTAAAGAGTATCCTAAAGATGTACCTAACTTTAGAGTCACACCTACACCTTTGAGTGATAATCTAGCATTGATTTCCATAGGTGTGTCTAATGCCTTAGCACTTATCTAAAAGGTTATTGAAACTTTTCATTTTACTTGTTTGTTCTAGGTGTTCGTTTGATGCAAACCTAATCCTAGTTTATAAATTAAGAGAGTTAATTATTCTTAAAGTTTTCTAACCTCAAAGATTAACAATCATCCGTCCTAATATGTCTAAGTGTGTTTTAGACATTTTAACAATTCAACAAACGCTTATGCATTTAACTAAAATTTTTTATTAATGACTACTACTCTAGCAATTTAGACAAGAATAATATCATTTTATTTTTGCAATTTAGGTATGAACTTAGAATGAGTTCTATCATCACAAATATATTTCCTTAAGCATAGATGATAAAAATCATATACAACCCCTTTAGTAAGGCTACAAAGTTGAACTTTAGAAATCTATACTATACCTAGAAAATGGAGAACTTAGACTACACGCTTAAAATCTAATTTGTATCCTATTGATGTCTCCTAAGATTTATTTGACATGATTCTCTTTGTGATTATATAATTCAAACTCTCTTTGCTATCATCGTCTCTCAAATATTTACTTTGTTAAAGCAAACTAATGAGAATGATCTTTTTAATACTTTAGCTTACTTAGTGATCATATATATTACTTTTAGGTACATATCTAATGATTAGTTTCATGGTTGTGTGATTTAATCTTATATGCCATCAAATTGAAAAACATATATTGATGCAACGCACATATTGACATGTTTTTTTTATTATCTTTTCACCAATTTCATTTGCAAGCATATAAGACATTCTACCTAATTGTAACATGTTTTCTTCTTTCAAATGAAATAAGACTTAACTAGCATGTTAAAATATTTGCATATTGAACATTTATTATGATACAAATCAAATATCACACTTTTAAGAGTATTTCATTTATAAGTAAAGTTACCTCCACCGATGATCATTCCTCAAATATGTCCATCCAATATTACGTTATCGTCGTCATGTTCTTCATGCTTGGTGTGACATATTTATCATGGACATGTGTTTTGAGTACTTGTGACTACATCGTCTTCCACCACATTTGTTAACAAACCTACGTTTGGGTTTAGATGGTTTAACTGATTCAGGTGCGAGTATCAATCTTATGCCATTATCTGTTTATTCACGTTTGGGTTTAGATGAACTTAAGTCGACTAATACTGGAGTTAGATTGATTAACCAGTGAATTAGTAAACCCACAGGGATTGCTGAAAATTTGGTGATTAAAATAGGTGAATTAGAGTTCCCAGCAGACTTTGTGATTGTTGATATGCCGGAGGATAAGGTTGTACCCATTGTTTTAGGTAGACCATTTTTAGTAATTGCAGGTGCATTAACTGACTGGAGGACTTGTAAGTTGATTCTG
The DNA here is from genome assembly GCF_046630445.1 of Rutidosis leptorrhynchoides. Lineage (NCBI taxonomy): Eukaryota > Viridiplantae > Streptophyta > Magnoliopsida > Asterales > Asteraceae > Rutidosis > Rutidosis leptorrhynchoides. The sequence goes on along the minus strand of NC_092337.1, from coordinate 335,935,015 downwards.
AGGGATAGAGGTAAGACTTTGAGTTTTCAAACAAAGTTTAGTGTTAAACCACCACCCACACCCATTGATTCTGTGAATGTGTTGACTAGTGAAACTAATAATGTTAAAATGGAAACTAGTAAAAAGCCTAAGTGTGGGGGTGGAGTTGTTAAAGAAAAACCCGAGGTTAAACCGCCCAATGATAGTGTTGTTGATAGGTTTATGAGAAGATTATTCGGGCGAGTTAAGAAAGCGATGAATGAGAGAGATGAGCAGTTAAGACTCCGGTTAATTTCTAATTTATCTGAAAAAGAGAAAGAAAAGTTGAGGGAACTGACTAGGGAGTCAAGGGCCACGGATGATTGGTTGATAAGTGTGATCGGTAATGGTATTGAAAGTGGTGGTTCCCATGGTTTGAATAAGGAGGGAACCCACCATCCGGGCATCAGCTGAGAGGAAGGTGGAGTCTAGTGCAAAACTCGTTAATAAACTTGCACATGTAAAATTTGTATATTGCGTGAGTTTTAAAACTTAAAAAACCCTAAAAAATTGAAAAAAAAATCAAAAAAATATTTTTCTTTTTGTGTTTTGTTCTTGTGTAATCATTGCAGGTACTATAATTTGATGACAATCGAGGAATGGCCGTCAGTGCAGAGCCGTCTGTCACTCCGTTTCACGATTATATTGCTCTACATCCGGTTATTTTTCTCATTCACTCTATTGTCCTCTCGAATTTATATTTGATTTATCTGATTTCATGTAAATGAGGGCATTACATGATCTTAAGTGTGGGGGGAGATATAAATTCTCGCAGATGTAATACACTTAGCTTGAGTCTTATTTTTGATTAAATTGTTGAAAAATTTAGGAAACTTTAAAAATTTTGACTCGTTAAAAAAGCCAAGTGTATTTTTTTTATTAAGAAAATGTTATCACTTTTGTAAGTCAAATTGTGCAGGTACCTCATTGATTCTGGTGTTTTGTATTTTATTTTGCGTGAGTGTGTGTAATAAGGAAGCAAAGGCTTCCATGATTTTCAAAAAAACCAAAATTGTAGGATGATTCAAGTGCATCCATAAAGGAAGTCAAGTCTTCTGAATGCTCATCTTACTTGGTGTAGAAAACTTCCTAATCTACATCATTTCATACTGACATTGGTTAATACTTTATTTCACGATGTATTACACTGATGTATCGTACTGTGGGAAGAGGAGCCTTGAGCTTCAACCATGTTGTCTTTTATGTAAGAGCAATGGCTTCGTGCTAGCGTTTGCTTAGACAACGCACGCCATGGCCAAAAGCCATGGTAACCTTTAAAATACGGGAATGTAGTATCTGCTTCCTACATTTTCTTAAAATTAGCATAAAAGCTAAGATGCATGGGAAGTGGGGTCCAAGGATCTTAAATAAAACTTTAAACAAGTGTTTAAACACTTCCGGGAGAATCGAGTCCTCCCATGTTGTTCTTAGGAAGTAAAGTCTTCCGAACTTGTAAGTAAAGTCTTACAAGTAAAGTCTGTTTCAAAAGACCATTGCTTGAAAGTAAAGTCTTTCAGGTTTCGTGTAATAGACCCCCCTAAAAATTTACACCCAAGGTAGGTCGCTTAAGTGCAACTACCCGTGCGGCTGTCCCATAATCGGAAAGGCTTGTATGAACACCGGCTTTTGATCCAAATTATGGAATTGATGGACCTCTTAATTAGCCACGTGGGACACTAATTCCACGAACCTCCATCAATGCTTTAGCCCTACTATGAGAGAAACCATAGAGTTGTGATAGAAAGCTTGATGAGTGCCGGTCATCCTATGCCCAGATTGACCATAAAGATATGGGTAACCAGTCCCCTACGCTTTGGCACACCCACCCTAACCCAATTTTGGAATTGATGATTATATTTGGAATTGACGAATCGTTGGTGTTTTGGGGGCATAGAGGTGAGGGGGATAGCCATCACGGATTGATTAGAGGAGCATTCTTTTTGGAGGCGTACACTTTATACACGATGGACTCCTTGGTGAATGACTTAGGCTTGAATTATGGTTGATTTTGATGAGTTTGATTGAAGGCTTGAACCTTGTGATTGCTTGTTGAAGATCAATCGTTTATTTATTTGCATATGAAGATAATAACGATGTATCTTAACTCTATTATTAAAGAAGAAGCTTCGGGTACATTTAATCTTATATTGAGTTTTACTATTTTAAAGATAAGCTTACTCGAGGACAAGCAAGATTCAAGTGTGGGGGATTTTGATAGTGCTCGATTTATACATATTTTACTATGCACTATCGGGTTAGTTTACATTTGTTTCGATCCATATTTGAAGATAAAGTGTCATAATATGTTGAAGATTAGAGTTTATGGTTTGATGAAGTTAGTTGGTATTTTTATAGTGGTCTTCGGGAGTTTCGGAGTAAAAATATCAGTTATAAATTTTCAGGTTTGAGTAGGGGTTTACGCCAAAAGTTAAAATCATTTTTTAGGCTTAAAATGGAGATTTATTGTCAAGGAAGTGTTAATGGACTTTGTTATGAATTTTAGCGAGATTTCAGCTCGAGAAGACGTTAAAGTGTAGATTTTGAGCCCGTTTGCAAGTGTTAAAAATTAAGAGACTAAGTCAAGCTATCTTTTATTCTTTAAAATGGGCTAGACGTCAATGAAGCGAAAGACATGGCTTTGTGAATTAACTTGGGCCCTACACAAAGTCATACATCCTAGCCGACATTCAGAAAGAAAAGGGAGGATCAAGGAAAATTTTATGGATATATAAATTCCATCTATCTATCTCTGGACGAGACATTAGACATACAATTAGAACTAGGTTTTATTTATTTATTTTTTGGCTTTTGCTGGAGGTTTACGACTTGAAGATTATTTCTTCAAGTTTTTTGGAGTTTTATTTTACAATTGATTTTTGTTCAAGCTACAGACGACCGGTACATCTTTATATAATTATTTATTTATCACGATGAGTAATTATTTGTTCTTGATTGTTTTTGTAGATTGTTCAATTTTCATGAGTAGCTAAATCTCTAGTATTCACTTAGATGATTGAACCTAGGTGATGGATTGCTAATCTTTTGTTTGTTTAATTAATTGCTCTTAATCCATGATTCTAAATTACTCCCATTAATTGATCCCATTAATTACTTGTTTGTTGGTTGATGTAACGAGAGTTACTAGAACAATTAATTTATCTAGGTTATTGAGAAATAATAGATAAGTTGAATTACATACGGGAGACCGGTGTAATTAGATTAGTAATTAATCCCATCAATTGAGTATGTAATTGTGAAGCCTAAAGAGGGACACCGATTTACCCTTCAACTGAATCATAATCGCGAGTAATTACAACTGATTGATTGTGTTCTTCAGAAGCGTGTGGGAGACCAACATGAAAAACCGACACTTTCATGATAGAATTAGTATCTAAGTTATGGATGCCATCTTATCTTACTAATTGATTAATGAACTTGGTTAACGAGAGTTATACTTAGGGATTTAATTACATTGTTCTTAATAAAAGCAATCCAGATCCTAGGGAATTGAATCTAAGTGAATACCCCTTTATCTATTGAATTCGTATTTTCTTTCTTTGTTTTAATTAGTTTTAAATCACAACCCATTTTACAACTAAAATCTTCAGAATAATTAATAGTTTTCAAATCTTAAACTTTGCTCCCTATGGACGAATTCGTAAGTATACTACAATAAGATTAGGTGTGTTTTCCGCATATCAGTGTCACATTTGGTATCAGAGCCAGGTTGTAGGGAATTAGGTTGCATTAGTGTGTCTTGACCGAGTCGAGTAGGATTCACTAATAGGACTAATCTACAACTTGCTCGTTTACTTGTTTCTGCGAAACTGCTGCATGCTACTGTTAGATATTACTGCACGTTACTGCTTATTACTACTGCATGCTACTGGTTACCTGATACTACTGCATGACACTACTATCTACTACAGTTTTGTGTACTGCAATAGACTACCTAGGTTATTGTTGATGCTGTTTCTTGCTACATGTCTGCTATTCGCTGTACCGACTTGGAAAATTTATCTTTCCTAGTTCAGATGTTTTTCTGAACCCTTTTCCCACCCGTCTAACCCTAAGAACTAGTAATGAAATCCATCTGTTACCACCGTTCCACCGTTCCAGAGATCGAAACATTACTTCACGCAATCTATGAAGAGTACCCCTCGGATTACACGCCCACTAAAGTTGATCCTCGGAGGAGGAGAGATGTGAGGACTTGTCAGAGTAACCGCACCTCATCCCACCCCCCGAGCTCACCCTAATTAGCCACGTATAATGTATGAACATTAGAAGGTTTTTGAGTTTCCGCAAGTTGACCCGTATCCCGTACGCTTTCATGACCGTCACTTATCTCTTTCATCCTTCACCACTACTCGACGATCTAACGACACTTATGGACTTAGGTCCCTAACACTCTTAGGCATTGGAGAAGTCGGGAAGGCATCTCATTTCACAAGGTCATAGTGTCTTCCACTGATGCTCAGCCATACCCAAAGACTTGGGAGTCGCCTCAAGACATATCGTATTACTACTTGCTATACGTAAAACTCGACACGAGACCCAGATTGAATTTCTAGAAAGGAACCTACCGACATTACCTGAACCCGAACATTTTGAAGAAATTTCAGGACATTTAGGCTTTGATGCATGACCTACGGAACCTACGCACCCACACAGAGAAGCCGTGAGATTAATTATGTAGATTTTGTTTTGCGATAGCATAGATAAAGCACCATTAGATGAAGTTGAGTAGAACTTGAAGTGATCACGTTACATTGACCATATGGAGTGATATTGGAATGAACGTACGATTTAGTACAATATAATGATACCCGGCCAGCGTGATTATATTGAAGTAAATCATGCAGAAGTTTCAATGTTATTACATTAGGAATATGAAGTGATTCAAAGAAAATTTTGGTAGGAACCACTTGAGTATACGCATTATGGTCTGTTAGAGGTAGGGAAAGAATAACCATGTAGCCCAGATACTGTACAAGAAGGGCCTTGATTGCAGAATTGATAACCTGAAAATTTGTTATAGATATAGACACCCCGGACACTTAAGGAAAAAGTTCTCAAATAGGAAAAACTTTGGACTTACTTACTGTATAGCGATCGTTATCTCAGCTATGGAGACTCGCATGGATCCTGATTTTAGTTAGGGTACGTTTCGTCACAACGTTTTATTGTCTCGAAGTTGTTTAATACTAGAGCGATAGAACCTTATATCTAAGAACCTTAGTGTTATTACTTATAAGCCATTAACAACCATGAGAGTTAAGTATTCTATAGGACAAGCTAATGGTAAGCTGGCAGAGATAGAGGAATAATTTAAGGTAGTACCTTAAAATTAACAGGAGGGTCATTTGGAGATGACCTCATGTTAACAAAACTTGGAAGTTTTAAAGTAGTAGTGGGAAGGGATTAGTTACCTACGCACAAGCAGATGTTATTTGAGAAGATTGATAGAATTTTTCACGGTAGTATAATAAGATTTGGTTGGAATGAGCCTTAAGATTAACCTAAAACCCATCAATTTGGGAAGCTTGATGTAATAGTTGGAAGGGACTTTCAAATTAACCTAATACTCATCAAGTTAGGAAGCTTTGATGAAATAGTTGGAACGGACTGGCTTTCAAGGATGAAAGCGAAAGTTATTTATAGTGAGAAGATTATTCGTATACCTCGCGAGAATGGTGAACCATTAATAGTTTACGGGGAGAGGAGTAGCCCGAAGCTGAACCTTATTAGTTGCATGAAGGCACAAAAGGTCATGAGAACAAAGTGTTTTGCTATTTTGGCACATGTGAAGAAATTGGAGACAGAGGAGAATATTGCTCAAGAACACTCGAACATTCTCGTCTCTCGATTCGAGGTTAAAGAGACCGGACTCTGATATTTCGCCGGAAGAATTTAGTGTAGTGACCCAACTTTTCCATGTTTATATATATTAATTGAGATTGATATTTACATGATTAAATGTTTCCAACATTTTAAGCAATCAAACTTGTTAAGACTTGATTAATTGAAATATGTTTCATATAGACAATTGACCACCCAAGTTGACCGGCGATTCACGAACGTTAAAACTTGTAAAAATGACATGACGATATATATATGGATATACATATGGTTAACATGAGATTATGATAAGTAAGTATCTCCATAAGTATATTAACAATGAGTTATATACATATAAACAAGACTACTAACTTAAGGATTTCGAAACGAGACGTATATGTAACGATTATCGTTGTAACGACATTTAAATGTATATATATCATATTAAGATATATTAATATATCATAATATCATGATAATAGAATAATTTAACATCTCATTAGATATAATAAACAATGGGTTAACAACATTAATTGAGATCGTTAACTTAAAGGTTTCAAAACAACACTTACATGTAACGACTAACGATGACTTAACGACTCAGTTAAAATGTATATACATGTAGTGTATTTAGATATATTAAAATACTTTTGGAAGACTTCAAGACATATATCAAAACACTCATACTTAACGAAAATGGTTACAGTTACTTTCCCATTCTTTTCTTGCATCAAGAATTCTAGTCGTATTCTTACCCGTATTATACACAGCTTCAAAACGTACTTACTATGGGTATATACCAATAGGAACTAGCATGGGATTCCACTCTTGATTATGTCATGTATGAATAATCAATTTTAACTTCTACCATGAGCTAGTCAACTAACTAGAACTCCTTTTAACCCCACTCACCACTCACCAATTACCACTCATCATTCACTCCATTTCACTTCCAATTCTCTTTCTAATTCTCTCTCAACACACACACACTATTATGAACGTATTTTTCCAGTAGTTAATCATCATCTTCATCAAAAATCACTTCAAGCATCAAGCTATAATCATCATAGGAAGAACACTTCAAGAACACTTCAAAAATCCCTTCAAGTTTACTAATTTACTTCCAAGCTTTCTAATCCATTCCAAGTAATCATCTAAGATCAAGAAACCTTTGTTATATACAGTAGGTTATCTTTCTTATTCAAGGTAATATTCATATTCAAACTTTGAGTCAATTTCTATAACTATAAACTATCTTAATTCGAGTAAAAATCTTACTTGAACTTGTTTTTGTGTCATGATCCTACTTCAAGAACTTTCAAGCCATCCAAGATCCTTTGAAGCTAGATCATTTCTTGTCACTTCCAGTAGGTTTACCTACTAAACTTGAGTTAGTAATGATGTTCATAACATCATTCGATTCATATATATAAAACTATCTTATTCGAAGGTTTAAACTCGTAATCACTAGAACATAGTTTAGTTAATTCTAAACTTGTTCGCAAACAAAAGTTAATCCTTCTAACTTGACTTTTAAAATTAACTAAACACATGTTCTATATCTATATGATATGCTAACTTAATGATTTAAAACCTGGAAACACGAAAAACACCGTAAAACCGGATTTACGCCGTCGTAGTAACACGCAGGCTGTTTTGGGTTAGTTAATTAAAAACTATGATAAACTTTGATTTAAAAGTTGTTATTCTGAGAAAATGATTTTTATTATGAACATGAAACTATATCCAAAAATTATGGTTAAACTCAAAGTGGAAGTATGTTTTCTAAAATGGTCATCTAGACGTCGTTCTTTCGACTGAAATGACTACCTTTACAAAAACGACTTGTAACTTATTTTTCCGACTATAAACCTATACTTTTTCTGTTTAGATTCATAAAATAGAGTTCAATATGAAACCATAGCAATTTGATTCACTCAAAACGGATTTAAAATGAAGAAGTTATGGGTAAAACAAGATTGGATAATTTTTCTCATTTTAGCTACGTGAAAATTGGTAACAAATCTATTCCAACCATAACTTAATCAACTTGTATTGTATATTATGTAATCTTGAGATACCATAGACACGTATGCAATGTTTCGACCTATCATGTCGACACATCTATATATATTTCGGAACAACCATAGACACTCTATATGTGAATGTTGGAGTTAGCTATACAAGGTTGAGGTTGATTCCAAAATATATATAGTTTGAGTTGTGATCAATACTGAGATACGTATACACTGGGTCGTGGATTGATTCAAGATAATAATTATCGATTTATTTCTGTACATCTAACTGTGGACAACTAGTTGTAGGTTACTAATGAGGACAGCTGACTTAATAAACTTAAAACATCAAAATATATTAAAAGTATTGTAAATATATTTTGAACATACTTTAATATATATGTATATATTGTTATAGGTTCGTGAATCAACAGTGGCCAAGTCTTACTTCTCGACGAAGTAAAAATCTGTGAAAGTGAGTTATAGTCCCACTTTTAAAATCTAATATTTTGGGATGAGAATACATGCAGATTTTATAAATGATTTACAAAATAGACACAAGTACGTGAAACTACATTCTATGGTTGAATTATCGAAATCGAATATGCCCCTTTTTATTAAGTCTGGTAATCTAAGAATTAGGGAACAGACACCCTAATTGACGCGAATCCTAAAGATAGATCTATTGGGCCTAACAAACCCCATCCAAAGTACCGGATGCTTTAGTACTTCGAAATTTATATCATATCCGAAGGGTGTCCCGGAATGATGGAGATATTCTTATATATGCATCTTGTTAATGTCGGTTACCAGGTGTTCACCATATGAATGATTTTTATCTCTATGTATGGGATGTGTATTGAGATATGAAATCTTGTGGTCTGTTATTATGATTTGATATATATAGGTTAAACCTATAACTCACCAACATTTTTTGTTGACGTTTTAAGCATGTTTATTCTCAGGTGATTATTAAGAGCTTCCGCTGTCGCATACTTAAATAAGGACGAGATTTGGAGTCCATGCTTGTATGATATTGTGTAAAAATTGCATTCAAGAAACTTATTTTGTTGTAACATATTTGTATTGTAAACCATTATGTAATGGTCGTGTGTAAACAGGATATTTTAGATTATCATTATTTGATAATCTACGTAAAGCTTTTTAAACCTTTATTTATGAAATAAAGGTTATGGTTTGTTTTAAAAATGAATGCAGTCTTTGAAAAACGTCTCATATAGAGGTCAAAACCTCGCAACGAAATCAATTAATATGGAACGTTTTTAATCAATAAGAACGGGACATTTCAGTTGGTATCAGAGCGTTGGTCTTAGAGAACCAGAATTTTGCATTAGTGTGACTTATCGAGTTTGTTAGGATGCATTAGTGAGTCTGGACTTCGACCGTGTTTACTTGAAAAATGATTGCTTAACAAATTTTGTTGGAAACTACATATTTTTAACATGTGAATATTATGTGATATATTAATCTCTTAACGCGTTTGATATTATGTGATAGATGTCTACCTCTAGAACAAGTCCCATTGACTCACCTAATAATAATGAAGAGTCAAATGTAAATTGGAATGATTCGTGGACTGATTCACAAGTTTCTGAAGAGGAACCGGAAGAAGAGTCGGAACCGGAAGAAGAATCGGAACCGGATGAAGAATCGGAACCGGATGAAGAAATAGAACCGGTGGGGGAAATAATAAAACGGTTAAGTAAAAGAAAATCCTCAACCAACCGACCAAGGTTAATTATGGTCAATGGTGTTTCCGCCAAGGAAGCAAAATATTGGGAGGATTACCAATTCTCCGATGAATCGGATTCCGACGAGAATTCCGATGATGTTATAGAAATTACCCCAACTGAATTTAAAAAGGCAAAAGAAAATAATAAGGGAAAGGGCATAAAAATAGAGAAATCTAATTCCAACCCCGATGAACTTTATATGTATCGTCAACCCCCGAAGTCCTTAAGTTGTAATAATGACCCGGGAACCTCTAAACCACCAGGTTTTTCTAAACCAATGTGGATAACGACGGCTCGTATTAGGGGAACATCATATATCCCTAGAAACTTGGCAAAACGAACCAAAACCGAAGAAGAAGAAACAAGCGAGTCGGAATAAGATAGTTGTATTCGTGTGGTGTAATATATGTAATATAGTGTGCTTATGCTTTATGATATATGTAAAAATTGCTTGTATTAATAAGTATTTTTTTATGAATCTAACTCTTGTCTATTTTACAGTATAAAAACACAAAATGGATAGACAACCCAATATTTTAAGAGACCTACCCGGAGACATGATTGATGAAATCTTGTCTAGAGTCGGTCAGAATTCTTCGGCACAACTATTTAAGGCGAGATCAGTTTGTAAGACATTCGAAGAACGTTCCAAGAATGCCTTGGTTTATAAAAGGCTTTCATTCGAAAGATGGGGGATATCACATTGGGAAATCCATAAGCTACGATGTGTTTACTTTGACGCATATATTGCGGGGAACCCAAATGCTATTTTACGCAATGGGTTAAGAAATTATTTTGACTCAATATATCCGAATATTGGACTTCGTGATTTAGAAAAAGCGGCTAACATGCAACATAAAGAAGTATGTTATGCTTACAGATTAGTAATGTTCGCTTCTCACCAAAGTGAGAACAAGAACATCGGCCTACAACTATTAAACAAAACGTTCCCACAAGTGACGGAGTCGGTAATTGGGGTAAGAAATGAGGTTTTTAGATTGTTACGGGACTGTTGGACATTACGTAACCCTCGTCCCTTTGACGACGTTACAACACGCTGTCTTATCAACGGCCATAACGGTTATGTTCCACAAGACCAAGGATGGGAAGTAGTCCTAGTAAAACTAGAATGCATGACTTGTTTCTGGACGTATGAATTACGTGTCTTTATTGCCTTTGCTGAATGACTTGTGTACTAGCTAGAATTATCTTCACAACTATCTTGTATCAAAGTTATTGTGTGCTATATTTCATGCTTTATGTAAAATAAGCGGTATTGTAAGTTTGTAAAATATTGTATAAAAGTTTGAACGCGAAATATTATTATAATCAGTTTTTCATATAGAATTGTAGTAGTTGAATTGTATATTAGCTACTAAGTATGAACTTAACGGGTAGGTACTACCCGAATTTAAACTTATAAAACGCTAATATGAAGAAAAAGCTTTTATAAATGAGTTCATATTATGCTACGAAATACTATTAACTACTCTTAATATTCTGTATGATTAACTTGTTCCATTTGACTATTTTGAAGGAAATGGCACCGACTACTCGACACACCGTGAATATGAATGAAGAGGAATTCCGTACTTTTCTAGCTTCAAACATAGCCGCAGTACAGGCTGCGCTACATACCAACAATAACCTTGGATCTAGCAGTACAGGATATCGTGTAGGATGCACCTACAAAGAATTCACTGCCTGCAAACCTTTGGAATTTGATGGAACCGAAGGACCGATCGGATTGAAACGGTGGACTGAGAAGGTCGAATCGGTGTTTGCCATAAGTAAGTGTACTGAAGAGGACAAAGTGAAGTACGCTACGCATACCTTCACAGGTTCTGTGTTAACATGGTGGAATACCTATCTAGAGCAAGTGGGACAAGACGATTCGTACGCACTACCGTGGTCAGCATTCAAGCACTTGATGAACGAGAAGTACCGTCCCAGAACCGAGGTCAATAAGCTCAAGACAGAACTTAGAGGGTTACGAACCCAAGGATTTGATATTACCACGTACGAAAGACGATTCACAGAATTGTGCCTATTGTGTCCGGGAGCATTCGAAGATGAGGAAGAGAAGATCGACGCGTTTGTGAAAGGATTACCGGAAAGAATCCAAGAAGATATAAGTTCACACGAGCCCGCCTCCATACAGCAGGCATATAGAATGGCTCACAAACTAGTGAACCAGATTGAAGAAAGAATTAAAGAACAGACTGCTGAAGAGGCCAATGTGAAACAAGTCAAAAGAAAGTGGGAGAAAAACGGTGATAAGAATCACCAATACAACAACAACAGCAATTACAACAATAATCGCAACAATTATCCCAACAATCGCAACATCAATCGCAACTACAACAAACGGCCCAACAACAACAACAACAACAACAACAACAACAACAACAACAACAACAACAACAACAACAACAGCAACTACAACAATCATCCCAACAACAATAATAACTGCAACAACAACAACAATCAGAAGCAGCTATGCCAAAGGTGTGAAAAGTATCACTCGGGGTTCTGCACCAAATTTTGCAACAAGTGTAAAAGAAATGGTCATAGCGCGGCGAAGTGTGAGGTCTACGGACCAGGGGTTAATAGAACGAAAGGAACAAATGGTGTCGGAACGAGTAATGGCGGAGCAAGTAGTGTCGGAGCAAGTTATGCCAATGTAATTTGTTATAAATGTGGAAAACCGGGCCACATTATTAGAAATTGCCCGAACCAGGAGAACACGAATGGACAAGGCCGCGGAAGAGTTTTCAATATTAATGCGGCAGAGGCACAGGAAGACCCGGAGCTTGTTACGGGTACGTTTCTTATTGACAATAAATTTGCTTACGTTTTATTTGATTCGGGTGCGGATAGAAGCTATATGAGTAGAGATTTTTGTGCTAAATTAAGTTGTCCATTGACGCCTTTGGATAGTAAATTTTTACTCGAATTAGCAAATGGTAAATTAATTTCAGCAGATAATATATGTCGGAATCGAGAAATTAAACTGGTTAGCGAAACATTTAAGATTGATTTGATACCAGTAGAGTTAGGGAGTTTTGATGTGATAATCGGTATGGACTGGTTGAAAGAAGTGAAAGCAGAGATCGTTTGTTACAAAAATGCAATTCGCATTATACGAGAAAAAGGAAAACCCTTAATGGTGTACGGAGAAAAGGGCAACACGAAGCTACATCTTATTAGTAATTTGAAGGCACAAAAACTAATAAGAAAAGGTAGCTATGCTGTTCTAGCACACGTTGAGAAAGTACAAACTGAAGAAAAGAGCATGAATGATGTTCCCGTCGCAAAAGAATTTCCCGATGTATTTCCGAAAGAATTACCGGGATTACCCCCACATCGATCCGTTGAATTTCAAATAGATCTTATACCAGGAGCTGCACCAATAGCTCGTGCTCCTTACAGACTCGCACCCAGCGAGATGAAAGAACTGCAAAGCCAATTACAAGAACTTTTAGAGCGTGGTTTCATTCGACCAAGCACATCACCGTGGGGAGCTCCTGTTTTGTTTGTCAAGAAGAAAGATGGTACATTCAGGTTGTGTATCGACTACCGAGAGTTGAACAAACTTACCATCAAGAACCGCTACCCACTACCGAGAATCGACGACTTATTTGATCAACTACAAGGCTCGTCTGTTTATTCAAAGATTGACTTACGTTCCGGGTATCATCAAATGCGGGTGAAGGAAGATGATATTCCAAAGACTGCTTTCAGAACACGTTACGGTCATTACGAGTTTATGGTCATGCCGTTTGGTTTAACTAATGCACCAGCTGTGTTCATGGACCTTATGAACCGAGTGTGTGGACCATACCTTGACAAGTTTGTCATTGTTTTCATTGATGACATACTTATTTACTCAAAGAATGACCAAGAACACGGTGAACATTTGAGAAAAGTGTTAGAAGTATTGAGGAAGGAAGAATTGTACGCTAAGTTTTCAAAGTGTGCATTTTAGTTGGAAGAAGTTCAATTCCTCGATCACATAGTGAACAAAGAAGGTATTAAGGTGGATCCGGCAAAGATAGAAACTGTTGAAAAGTGGGAAACCCCGAAAACTTCGAAACACATACGCCAGTTTTTAGGACTAGCTAGTTACTACAGAAGGTTCATCCAAGACTTTTCCAGAATAGCAAAACCCTTGACTGCATTAACGCATAAAGGGAAGAAATTTGAATGGAAGGATGAACAAGAGAAAGCGTTTCAGTTATTGAAGAAAAAGCTAACTACGGCACCTATATTGTCATTGCCTGAAGGGAATTATGATTTTGTGATTTATTGTGACGCATCAAAGCAAGGTCTCGGTTGTGTATTAATGCAACGAACGAAGGTGATTGCTTATGCGTCTAGACAATTGAAGATTCACGAGCAAAATTATACGACGCATGATTTGGAATTAGGCACGGTTGTTTTTGCATTAATGACTTGGAGGCACTACTTATATGGGGTCAAAAGTATTATATATACCGACCACAAAAGTCTTCAACACATATTTAATCAGAAACAACTGAATATGAGGCAGCGTAGGTGGATTGAATTGATAAATGATTACGACTTTGAGATTCGTTACCACCCGGGGAAGGCAAATGTGGTAGCCGATGCCTTGAGCAGGAAGGACAGAGAACCCATTCGAGTAAAATCTATGAATATAATGATTCATAATAACCTTACTACTCAAATAAAGGAGGCGCAACAAGGAGTTTTAAAAGAAGGAAATTTAAAGGATGAAATACCCAAAGGATCGGAGCAGCATCTTAATATTTGGGAAGACGGAACCCGGTATAGGGCTGAAAGGATTTGGGTAAAAAAATTTGGAGATATGAGAGAAATGGTACTTAGAGAAGCTCATAAAACCAGATACTCAATACATCCTGGAACGGGGAAGATGTACAAGGATCTCAAGAAACATTTTTGGTGGCCGGGTATGAAAGCCGATGTTGCTAAATACGTAGGAGAATGTTTGACGTGTTCTAAGGTCAAAGCTGAGCATCAGAAACCATCAGGTCTACTTCAACAACCCGAAATCCCAGAATGGAAATGGGAAAACATTACCATGGATTTCATCACTAAATTGCCAAGGACTGCAAGTGGTTTTGATACTATTTGGGTAATAGTTGATCGTCTCACCAAATCAGCACACTTCCTGCCAATAAGAGAAGATGACAAGATGGAGAAGTTAGTACGACTGTATTTGAAGGAAGTCGTCTCCAGACATGGAATACCAATCTCTATTATCTCTGATAGGGATGGCAGATTTATTTCAAGATTCTGGCAGACATTACAGCAAGCATTAGGAACTCGTCTAGACATGAGTACTGCCTATCATCCACAAACTGATGGGCAGAGTGAAAGGACGATACAAACGCTTGAAGACATGCTACGAGCATGTGTTATTGATTTCGGAAACAGTTGGGATCGACATCTACCGTTAGCAGAATTTTCCTACAACAACAGCTACCATTCAAGCATTGAGATGGCGCCGTTTGAAGAAATTTATGGTAGAAAGTGCAGGTCTCCGATTTGTTGGAGTGAAGTGGGGGATAGACAGATTACGGGTCCGGAGATTATACAAGAAACTACCGAGAAGATCATCCAAATTCAACAACGGTTGAAAACCGCCCAAAGTCGACAAAAGAGCTACGCTGACATTAAAAGAAAAGATATAGAATTTGAAATTGGAGAGATGGTCATGCTTAAAGTTGCACCTTGGAAAGGCGTTGTTCGATTTGGTAAACGAGGGAAATTAAATCCAAGGTATATTGGACCATTCAAGATTATTGATCGTGTCGGACCAGTAGCTTACCGACTTGAGTTACCTCAACAACTCGCGGCTGTACATAACACTTTCCACGTCTCGAATTTGAAGAAATATTTTGCTAAAGAAGATCTCACTATTCCATTAGATGAAATCCAAATCAACGAAAAACTCTAATTCATCGAAGAACCCGTCGAAATAATGGATCGTGAGGTTAAAAGACTTAAGCAAAATAAGATACCAATTGTTAAGGTTCGATGGAATGCTTGTAGAGGACCCGAGTTCACCTGGGAGCGTGAAGATCAGATGAAGAAGAAATACCCGCATCTATTTCCAGAAGATTTGTCAACACCTTCATCAGCTTAAAATTTCGGGACGAAATTTATTTAACGGGTAGGTACTGTAGTGACCCGAACTTTTCCATGTTTATATATATTAATTGAGATTGATATTTACATGATTAAATGTTTCCAACATGTTAAGCAATCAAACTTGTTAAGACTTGATTAATTGAAATATGTTTCATATAGATAATTGACCACCCAAGTTGACCGGCGATTCACGAACGTTAAAACTTGTAAAAATGACATGACAATATATATATGGATATACATATGGTTAACATGAGATTATTATAAGTAAGTATCTCCAAAAGTATATTAACAATGAGTTATATACATATAAACAAGACTACTAACTTAAGGATTTCGAAACGAGACGTATATGTAACGATTATCGTTGTAACGACATTTAAATGTATATATATCATATTAAGATATATTAATATATCATAATATCATTATAATAGAATAATTTAACATCTCATTAGATATAATAAACAATGGGTTAACAACATTAATTGAGATCGTTAACTTAAAGGTTTCAAAACAACACTTACATGTAATGACTAACGATGACTTAACGACTCAGTTAAAATGTATATACATGTAGTATATTTAGATGTATTAAAATACTTTTGGAAGACTTCAAAACATATATCAAAACACTTATACTTAACGAAAATGGTTACAGTTACTTTCCCATTCTTTTCTTACATCAAGAATTCTAGTCGTATTCTTACCCGTATTATACACAGCTTCAAAACGTACTTACTATGTGTATATACCAATAGGAACTAGCATGGGATTCCACTCTTGATTATGTCATGTATAACTAATCAATTTTAACTTCTACCATGAGCTAGTCAACTAACTAGAACTCCTTTTAACCCCACTCACCACTCACCAATTACCACTCATCATTCACTCCATTTCACTTCCAATTCTCTTTCTAATTCTCTCTCAACACACACACACACACTATTATGAACGTATTTTTCCAGTAGTTAATCATCATCTTCATCAAAAATCACTTCAAGCATCAAGCTATAATCATCATAGGAAGAACACTTCAAGAACACTTCAAAAATCCCTTCAAGTTTACTAATTTACTTCCAAGCTTTCTAATCCATTCCAAGTAATCATCTAAGATCAAGAAACCTTTGTTATATACAGTAGGTTATCTTTCTTATTCAAGGTAATATTCATATTCAAACTTTGATTCAATTTCTATAACTCTAAACTATCTTAATTCGAGTAAAAATCTTACTTGAACTTGTTTTTGTGTCATGATCCTACTTCAAGAACTTTCAAGCCATCCAAGATCCTTTGAAGCTAGATCATTTCTTGTCACTTCCAGTAGGTTTACCTACTAAACTTTAGGTAGTAATGATGTTCATAACATCATTCGATTCATATATATAAAACTATCTTATTCGAAGGTTTAAACTCGTAATCACTAGAACATAGTTTAGTTAACTCTAAACTTGTTCGCAAACAAAAGTTAATCCTTCTAACTTGACTTTTAAAATTAACTAAACACATGTTCTATATCTATATGATATGCGAACTTAATGATTTAAAACCTGGAAACAAGAAAAACACCGTAAAACCGGATTTACGCCGTCGTAGTAACACCGCGGGCTGTTTTGGGTTAGCTAATTAAAAACTATGATAAACTTTTATTTAAAAGTTGTTATTCTGAGAAAATAATTTTTATTATGAACATGAAACTATATCCAAAAATTATGGTTAAACTCAAAGTGGAAGTATGTTTTCTAAAATGGTCATCTAGACGTCGTTCTTTCGACTGAAATGACTACCTTTACAAAAACGACTTGTAACTTATTTTTCCGACTATAAACCTATACTTTTTCTGTTTAGATTCATAAAATAGAGTTCAATATGAAACCATAGCAATTTGATTCACTCAAAACGGATTTAAAATGAAGAAGTTATGGGTAAAACAAGATTGGATAATTTTTCTCATTTTAGCTACGTGAAAATTGGTAACAAATCTATTCCAACCATAACTTAATCAACTTGTATTGTATATTATGTAATCTTGAGATACCATAGACACGTATACAATGTTTCGACCTATCATGTCGACACATCTATATATATTTCGGAACAACCATAGACACTCTATATGTGAATGTTGGAGTTAGCTATACAGGGTTGAGGTTGATTCCAAAATATATATAGTTTGAGTTGTGATCAATACTGAGATACGTATACACTGGGTCGTGTATTGATTTAAAATAATAATTATCGATTTATTTCTGTACATCTAACCGTGGACAACTAGTTGTAGGTTACTAACGAGGACAGCTGACTTAATAAACTTAAAACATTAAAATATATTAAAAGTGTTGTAAATATATTTTGAACATACTTTAATATATATGTATATGTTGTTATAGGTTCGTGAATCAACAGTGGCCAAGTCTTACTTCTCGACGAAGTAAAAATCTGTGAAAGTGAGTTATAGTCCCCCTTTTAAAATCTAATATTTTGGGATGAGAATACATGCAGGTTTTATAAATGATTTACAAAATAGACACAAGTACGTGAAACTACATTCTATGGTTGAATTATCGAAATCGAATATGCCCCTTTTTATTAAGTCTGGTAATCTAAGAATTAGGGAACAGACACCCTAATTGACGCGAATCCTAAAGATAGATCTATTGGGCCTAACAAACCCTATCCAAAGTACCGGATGCTTTAGTACTTCGAAATTTATATCATATCCGAAGGGTGTCCCGGAATGATGGGGATATTCTTATATATGCATCTTGTTAATGTCGGTTACCAGGTGTTCACCATATGAATGATTTTTATCTCTATGTATGAGATGTGTATTGAAATATGAAATCTTGTGGTCTATTATTATGATTTGATATATATAGGTTAAACCTATAACTCACCAACATTTTTTGTTGACGTTTTAAGCATGTTTATTCTCAGGTGATTATTAAGAGCTTCCGCTGTCGCATACTTAAATAAGGACGAGATTTGGAGTCCATGCTTGTATGATATTGTGTAAAAACTGCATTCAAGAAACTTATTTTGTTGTAACATATTTGTATTGTAAACCATTATGTAATGGTCGTGTGTAAACAGGATATTTTAGATTATCATTATTTGATAATCTACGTAAAGTTTTTTAAACCTTTATTTATGAAATAAAGGTTATGGTTTGTTTTAAAAATGAATGCAGTCTTTGAAAAACGTCTCATATAGAGGTCAAAACCTCGCAACGAAATCAATTAATATGGAACGTTTTTAATCAATAAGAATGGGACATTTCATTTAGGTACCTAGTTGTGAGGATTTACGAGGCCTTATTCTAGACGAGACCCATAAGTCACGGTATTCGATTCATCCTAGAGCTGGTAAGATGTACCACGATCTCAAGGAACAATATTGGTGGCCGAACCTTAAAAAGGCCATTGCTACTTATGTTGGGAAGTGTCTGACTTGTTCTAAGGTCAAAGCCGAACACCAAAAGCCATCTGGGTTACTTCAACAATCTGAAATCCCACAATAAAAATGGGAAGGAATAACAATGGATTCCATCACGAAGCTACCGAAAACGGTAGGCGGTTATGACCCTATTTGGTTTATTGTTGACCGTCTCACCAAAACTGCTCACTTTCTAGCCACGAAAGAAACCAATACAATGGACAAACTTTCACAACAATACATGAAGGAAATTGTATCCCGTCACTTCAGCGATTCAAATTCTATATTAAAGACTACCCAAGAATCTTATTTGATACTCATTCTTACGCGACTCTAAATTCTAACTTATTCCGAGAGATTTCTTATTTGATGATAATCACACCATCATCCTTCTTACTTCGATATTAGTCATACCAGTTCAAAATTTTCCAAAATCAACAGGTGGTTAATTCTCATCCTCACACTCTCCCATTCGTATCTCACTTATAAGCAATAGCTTCACACTTAAGCTTTTTTGGTTAAAGGACTTATGCCCTAATAATAGTCATCAACTACATTTAAATTCAATTGTTTTCATTACCTCGTAACATTGTTGCTCAAATATCACCCGAAATTTTCAAAAATCTTTTACTCGATCCTCATCAAATCTTTTTCCAACTTGTAATCTCCGATATATGAAAATTTTGTTTGCCAAAATTTTATACACACTATTTTACTGTGTGATCCTCTCAAAGTTTTATAAAAATAAATTTATTTCATTGCCATTCGTACAAATTTTAGAAATCATATGTATTATATATAATAAAGTAAATAATTACTTATTTTTGACTAGTACATGTGAAATTTTACTTTCACTTTTACAAATCAATTCTTTTATTCAAAAGATATTTTACTTAGAATAGTACATGTTTACTAAGAACTTCGTTTCTTTTCTTACATTGTCACCTTAAACGATTTCTATAAAATTTTTGTTGCTTGTTATATAAAATTTTTCGTGTTATTCGTATCCAAGTCATCATGAAAACTTTACAACCGTCAAAATCGAGAGATTCATGTGTGTGTGTATGTGTGTGTATGGGATAAAGACACTTACTGCCACATCATGCAGAGCCTTTGGGCATTCACTAACACTTAAACCATTCAAGATTATTGCGTTACCCTAGAGATCTTATTTGCCACACCTGTTGGAGCGATGCTCTTTCTTACATAACTCTAAGTCCTGACTTATTCCAGGGGATTCTGATTTAGTGATATTAACACCATCAGTATTCCGACTTTAATATTAGTCATAACCTGTTTGGCATTTTGTAAAGTCAAGAAATGATTAACTTCTCGTCCTGATGCTCTATCCTTCATACCTCACTTTTTAGCAACGGCTTCGCACGTGAACATTTTTGGCCCAAAGACTTATGTCCTGATAATTATCAAAACTACATTCAATTCATTAGTTTTCATTACCTAGTGACATGTCACCCGGTGATTCAAGGATTTTTCACTCGGTCTTTTTCAACTCGTAACCTCTGAAATACGAAAAACTATGTTCATCAAAATTTTTACACGTTTATTGTGCGGTCCTCACGAGATTTATGGACAAATAAAAGTAATAAAATTTTTCTGTCACTTATGCGATTTATAAAATCATATATGTATGTATGTAATTAAGTTAATAAATTTACCCTTACTTATTTTGGGTTAGTACATACTAAGTAAGTATACCTTCAAATTATTTAAAAATCGCTCCTTTATTGAGTTGTTTAACTAAAGTCAAATAGTTTTGTGCAAAATGGTACACGTTGTACATACTTCTAAATTTACTAAGAACTTCGTTCCATTTATGTTGTCACATCAAACGTTTAAAGGGTTTTCAAAACTTTCTTGGTTGATTTTATTAAAGGTTTTCGTATTAGTCTACACCATGTATGGATCACACTTCTTCTCGTCCTCCGTTTAGGGATGAAGCTTACCATTAAGATCTTTGTTAAAAACTCTTGAGCCACTTTGGATGGCAGTTTTATAAAATTTGTTAAGAAGTCTTTGCGCTCATAAAATGTTCCTTTTAAGGTTAGACATTGCAAAATTGCGGGCCGATAAATCAGTTTTCTGAGGTACGCTCAGTGGTCATGTAACACTCCACTTTCGTAACCGAAAATGGATGTCACGTTAACGATAATCAATAACATTAAAATTCATTTATTTCAAGTATCTAATAAAATCGATACATTAATTGTCTTCAAATGAACCAAACTGAAAGTGCGTAAAAGAATTATATAATAACGATATTAATAATGAAAGAAATCTTGATCAAACCTTTCCAACAGCTTCAACTTCCTTATAGCCATGTTCCTTATATTCCTTGATAACCTGTCGCATGGAAAGAAAAATGCGGCTGAGCGAAAGGCTCAGTGCGCGGATACAAATAAAAGAAAATATATATGTTTTGTAAAATAATATTTAAGTAACGAAAAAGAAAGTTGGCGATGAACTGAACAAGAACAAATATCTATCAATGAGATTCAAACGAATCTAGAGTCAATAGGATTCTTACAAATCCAGAGTCAATGGGATCCATACGAATCCAGAATCAATGGGGTACGACACTTCGAGCTCAAAACAATACAATACAATGGGTACATGGACTGCAGATCCAAGTGTACCAAACAATGGTGAAGAAGGCGTTGGGCACTACACCTTCGTTCACAACAATACGATCCAATGCAATAACTATGGTTTACCAATACGCCTCCTAAAAATCCCATCACACCACAACGAGGAGACGTCGTAACAAATCACACCATTACGGAAGTGTCACGCCACTGGTGTCACAATGACATGCCCATGGTACCTCCATAGGAAGTTAATAGCTCGCATACCCATAATAGAATAAATAATGCTAAACAATTATTTTGCAAAATTCAATAGAGTAATAACACTGAAGGCAATGACAATAGCAATGAGTTCAATAATTAGAGGTCAATAACGATTACAACGAAGTCAATAATTAAGTGGAGGTCAATGAACGCATAGAACTCTGTAAAAATGTTTTCACCATAAAAACAACTCTCTATAATAATAATAAAGATTCGTTCAAGTTAACATACGGAAACTTGTTTGTAGATATAATGCAAATTAAAGCTATATCTAATGAAAAGTTTGACGTCTATACAGTTTATCTCTATAAAAATTAATAATACATATCAAAATAGTTTAATACGACTCAAAAGAATTAGAATCTGTACATATTATTCTACATACATAATTTTACGAAAGGAATTTTAAATGTAAAGTTAGAAGTAATCCATACTAAAATTTTGTGAACCAATACATAATAATAACCAAATCATATAGCCAAATATTATTTCAGTAGAAAACCTATAGAGATATCCGTACCTTAGTGTCTTATAAATTAAGAGCTATATCTTTCGCAATCCAACACAAAGATTCAAAGTTTGAAATATTTTTAACTCTTCTAAACAAGCTGCGACTAATAAATTTGGGTTATGCTCTAAGTGTTTCTATTCCCATCGTAATCAACGTACGTCTCTACCTATTTTTTAGCTTTGATTTTTTATTTGATGTGCTTAAATGAGTTTGGTGAACAAAGAATCACTACAAGATGGTTTTATAGGGATTTGAAAAAGATGACGGTTCATGTACTAAAGGATAACATCATGTATAATTATTAATTGCCACAATAATTGAATTGATGCGTTTCTAGCCCACGATTTAAAAGTATAGTAAAGTAATAGTAATAGTGGATTAAATAAACATCAATTTGTCCGATTTGTTTAAAATTCCAACTCATGAATCAACTAAAAGATTTATTTATTGTATATTATAATATCCTCAATCATTATCTTGAATTGATTTTAGTTATTTGGTGTCGTTCATATATTTAAGTATTAGATGAGTATTATTTTAATTATTTGAATCACCACTAGCATTATTATTATATACGGAGTAATAAGTTTAAATTTAATTGTGTCAAATTTTAACATAAGTAATATATTCCACTTTCTAAATTTTTAAAATTACGGGTATTACAACTCTACCCCTCTTAAAAATGATTTCGTCCTCGAAATCAACAATAATACGATTTGTCACATAAGTTAAGAGTTGTCAATTTGCGCATATCTATATCAATATCAATTAATATAAAAACGTAATTATTAGGTTGTACCTTAACACGATCCATCACCTCTTAAAGCAAACACCCTGCCGTTGGTTGTCGGTTAAGTTTTGTCTCCTCCAGTATTATCATGCTGGCTCTTACAATCCTTTGCAACATGTCCCACTTTTCCACAATTATAGCAAGCTCCAGTTTCTTTGTAACACGTGTTTGAAGGATGACGTTTGCCACAAGTATTGCATAAAGTAAACTCAACATCACCGCGTTTATTATGTTTCGAATAACGGTTTTACGAATTCCCTTCTTGACCTCTCTTTGCATCCCTATATTGGTCATCTCCATTTCTATTCTTGTAGTTTGTCGCCTTCGATGCTTTGTAGTCAAACTCTTCCATTTCAATATTTTAGCAGCATTAGCAGCCTCTGCCACATTAGCAAATTGTCCATTTACAATTTGTAAACGAACACGGTACTTCACTGCCCACTTAAACTTTTCAGCTTGCTCGGCTGTTGTTCCAGCTACAGCGCCTATAAAATTTGCAAGTCTAACAAATCTGGCCATAAAGTCAGTAGCAGATTCGTCCTCACCCTGGCGAATTTTATCATACTCTCTAACGTACGCCTCCCTATCAGCTCTAGAAAAATATTGTTGATAAAATTCTTCTCGAAAATCATTCCATGAAAGTGCATTAACAAATACATCTCCTCCTTTAGCTTGCTTGATTGCTTTCCACCATCTTCTCGCATCACCCTCCAACTTATAAGTAGCCAATTTCACCTCGTGGTTGTCAACACATCCCAAAACCTCAAAAAGTTTCTCCATGTGAGCAATCCAATTTTCTGCATCAATCGGAGTCGGGACTGAGCTAAAGGGTTGGGGTTTCTGCTTCTGAAATCTCTCAAGCCATACATGAAGATCACCAAGTTGTATTGTTGTTCCACCAGAACCTTCAGATGTGTTAGGTGGGGTCTCGAGTGTAGTCGCAATGGCATTTACTGGAGTGGGTTGTTCGCGAATGGCATTTACAGTTTGAGTGACTATAGTAGGTATCATACTTGATAACGCTTGATTTATTGCAGTCAAGATATTCGGGTCCACTGCATTCTCATTTAATCTCGGCATACGATGACGAGTTGTTATTCGAATCTTACGACGGGAGTTTCTTTTCAAAGCATTGCGAAAAGGAGGCATCTATAAGACACAAAAAGGTTGGAATCAAAACGCTAATAAGGTTACCGAAAAGTAAATGAAGAGAAAGTTGTCGAAAACAATAGCGGAAGTGAAACCAAGTCTCACGAGTCAACACCGGTCGGGTTTCAACAAGAAAGAGCCTAATGCTCTGATACCATAACTGCAACACCCCACTTTCGTAACCGAAAATGGATGTCACGTTGATGATAATCAATGACATTAAAATTCATTTATTTCAAGTATCTAATAAAAAAGATACATTAATTGTCTTCAAATGAACCAAACTGAAAGTGCGTAACAGAATTATATAATAACGATATTAATAATGAAAGAAATCTTGAACAAACTTTTCCAACAGCTTCAACTTCCTTATAGCTCTGTTCCTTATATTCCTTGATGTAGAGACCCGTCCTAATCCATCTGGACGAAGTCATCAACATTTGGTCCCATTGCGATGATCGACTCCAAGTAATATCCTTAAAATGAGCAAATGCACAGCAGAAGATTTCTTTCATACCTGAGAATAAACATGCTTTAAAGTGTCAACCAAAAGGTTGGTGAGTTCATAGGTTTATCATAACAATCATTTCAATATTTTAATAGACCACAAGATTTCAGATATTTAATTGTACACGTAACCCGAGTACAAAATAGTATGCATAACTTGTGAATTAAAAATCATTCATATGGTGAACACCTGGTAACCGACATTAACAAATGCGTCTAGAAAATCCCCAAATACAGGTACACTCATTTGTATATAAAATCGAAGTACTAAAGCATCCATAACCTGGATGGGGTTTGTTAGGCCCGATAGATCTATCTTTAGGATTCGCGTCAATTTGGGGGTCTGTTCCCAAATTCTTAGGCTACCAAGCTAAAAGGGTGATATCCGGAATAATAATCCAACCATAGAATGTAGTTTCAAGTAATTGTGTCTATTTCGTAAAACAGTTATAAAAGCAGCGCATGTATTCTCAGTCCCAAAAATTTAAAGAGTAAAAGGGAGTAAATGAAACTCACGATACGATATTTTGTAGTAAAAATATGCATACGACGGAACAGAACAATGCAGGGTTGGCCTCGGATTCACGAACCTATATCATTTATATATATATTAACACATATAATTAAAATCGAACAAATTTATGTATTACTCTTAGTGATATGATTATTATATTTAATAATTTATAGATTTCATTAAAATTTAGTTAGATATATTTACTTTAGAAAAATATTTATTATTTATTATAAAAGTACTAATATAGTTATTTTATATGAATTAAATATATTTTTATATAATTAATATTTATTTGTTATAATATTAATAATAGGAATAATATTAATAATAATGATACTTATAATAATAATGATAATGATAATACTAATAATATAATAATAATAATAATAATAATAATAATAATAATAATAATAATAATAATAATAATAATAATAATAATAATAATAATAATAATAATAATAATAATAATAATAATAATAATAATAATAATATAGAGTACCACCTTTGAAGACAAGCTTTTAAAAAATAAACTCCTTAGCCCAGGTTCGAACCCATGACCTCTCAGTTAAACATAAACACTCCTCACCATTCGACCGTTTCTGTTTTTCTTGATATATTACTCCGAAAAATATATGTCCTATATATCTGTTACTTCTTCATCACCTACTACGTC
Organism: Rutidosis leptorrhynchoides; assembly: GCF_046630445.1. Classification (NCBI taxonomy): domain Eukaryota; kingdom Viridiplantae; phylum Streptophyta; class Magnoliopsida; order Asterales; family Asteraceae; genus Rutidosis; species Rutidosis leptorrhynchoides. The sequence continues at coordinate 335,908,782 of NC_092337.1, read as the reverse complement.
ACAACACATCATCTCACCTCATAATCCATTATCATTTCTCGTCACCACGAACATATATCACCATCATCGTAATTATCTTGATCAATATCAAAATCATTCATCGTCAACTCATATCATCTTGGTAATGTATTGTTCTAAACAAAAGAAAATATCACAAGATGTATAGCAGCAGGCCAACAGAAGATCTAGGCCCATTTACCCCAAACAAACACGACCCAATTAATATATAGTGGCCCAAGGAAAAACCATGGGTGAGTGTTATGTTCTTGTCCGGCCCAAACTTGCTCACGAGCCCAACAACAAGATTAAATGGGATCTGTGACTTTATAACCGTAAACAAAAGCCCACGGTTCATAAAAAAATTCGGTATACAACTTTTCAAAGAAGCTGTGGCTGACAGAAACAAGGATTATACAGCTGGTTTCAATTTACAGTTCATCAAGAAAGGTTTACTTTTTCATAAAAAAAATTATACGATCTTAATTATTATCAATTTTCGTCATCATCAATCTAATCATCATCGATTTATCATCGTCGATTCATCACCATCTTAATCTTCATGATTTCAATCACTTCTAAATTATCATTATCCTTTCCGTTTAACAACAACATAAATGGAAACGTGCAATACCAGCTACAAGACTGTAGCAGTAGGCAGGAAGAAATTGAATCATTGATGTTTGGTTTTGGCTTCAGTGATTGACTAGAAGAGAATCAAGGGTGTTGTTCGATTGATAAACAGAAGCAGTTGTTTACGATGAAGAGGGTTGTAATTGATCAAAATAGTAACCAGTAAGTAATAGTAACTCAAATGAGTTTCGAATCAAGTAGATGAACAGGAGCGGGTGGTGGTGTTTTCGGTTTAAAACAGAAATATATAGCAATAACTACAGCAGCAGTAGCAGGTATAGGTGAGGTTTGATAATAATTAAATGGTAGGGTTGTGGTGGTTATGTTGGGTTTCGACTGCCAAACAAAAAGGGTTTGGTTTATAGGTTGATAAAAGTGGTTATGGTTGATCAAATATACGCTGTAGAAACAAAGAAACTTCAACAGTTTTTGGTCATGATAGTAGGAACATGTGATGTTGTTGATCGAAATTAGTAGCAGGTTCATGGGTTGTTCGAATAGAAAACAGAAATAAAGATAAAAACTGTAAAGGTACCGTATGCTTGATGAGGTGATGGTCACGACATAGTAGACATAAATATAAATAAGTGTATCAGCACTATGGTGATGGTGAGTTATGGTTTGAGCTGTGTTTAGGGTCTCGATTAACAGCTGAAACAAATCGCAGTAACGTTGGAGGTGAAGTGGTGGTTGTTTGTGGTGTAAGAATCAAAATAGAAAAATAGTTGTAGTGGTTAGGTTCGAGGGTTATTTGTGTGATGGTTTTTAGATGATAATGGTTAATGGGTGCTGCCTGTTGGCGAGGTTGTGGTTGCATTAGTGATAAGGGTGGGTTGTAGCTTGGCGTGGTGATTTGTTTTGGCCAAGAGAAGGAAGCCGTCGATGATACAAAGGTGGTGGATATGGGTTGCTATTGTTGGTTCTTTAAAACAAGAAAACATGAAGAACTAGATATAGTTGTGGTAGTTCCTGAATGAGGAGAGGAGATGGTTGTAGTGATGATTATCATCAAGTAATCAAGAAAAATAAAATAACATGGTGTGTATTTGTGTATGTGTTTATACACAAGTAGATGAATACATATATTATAGATAGTGGAATCAATCATAAGCAAAATGGTAATATAATTTACTGTAACTCTCGTGACATTGATTTGGTGGTATAATTGGTTGATTTAATTTGAGAGAAAGTCTTTGTATGCATGTAACATATATCATGTTGGAGTATATATTAATATTAGTAGTGGAGTAATAAAATAATCATATAATAATTAAATAAATAAAACGTGGTAAATTAATATCTTAGTAACCTAAATTTTAGATTACACTACCGACGTTAGATCCGGGTTATTATATCGTGGTCCATTGTTAAATAGTTAACATATAAAAGTCTTTCTAAAAATCCCAATTTTAACATTAAATATATTTATTTATTTTGTTCATTAAATGTGAAAAATGGGATCAAAAAAGATTCGCCTAATATTTGTTTTAAGTTCCAAGTGATATGTACGGAGTATTAAAATTTAAATTAAAAAGATAAAAATATTTCTATCAAACCTAAAATCTTCGTAATCAATCTACGATCAAATTTTATCTTAAATCTTAATAAACTCGTATTAGATCTATATGAACACTAGCAACATGCCAACCGAGTGTTACTGACGTATACTAATTAAGCTCGAAATCAATTATAATCAATATACTTTTTAAATATATATAAATAGTTTTGAATAACAAGTTTTATAAATAAATATATTATATATTTCCAAACAAATAAATTTAATATCATTATATATTTAAAAATAATATTTTATATTATTTTATTTATTTATTTATAACAAAAATTTCATACAAATGATTAATAACGTTTCAAATTATTTATATATATATATATATATATATATATATATATATATATATATATATATATATATATATATATATATATATATATATATATATATATATATATATATATATATATATATATATATATATATATATATGTATGTATATATATATATATGTATATATATATATATGTATATATATATATATTTACAGATAGTTGTTCGTGAATCGTCGAAAATGGTCGAAGGTTAAATGAATATATGAAAACAATTTAAAATTTATGAGACTCAATCTAACAGAATTTTCTTATCGTGTCAAAAATATTAAATCGTATCTAGAGTTTGGTTTAAAATTAGTCAAAATTTTCAGGGTCATCACAGTACCTACCCGTTAAAGAAATTTTGTCCCGAAATTTGAGTAAGGTCGTCATGGCTAACAATAAAAATGTTTTCCTGACGAATATGAGTTGATAAATAGAGTTTTATCACTATTGATTAATGTAGTTAAATCTATTCGATTATATGATGCGTACGAGTGAAACTGACACAAAAGATTTGAAATGAAGAATAAAGATTCGCCTTAACTTTTGACGTAGTCGCGGCGGATTTCTGGAATTCAAGAAATTTAAAGAAAATCTTCTAATCACAAGGAAAACGTAATAGCACGATTTATTAGTAAACTGTTGGAATTACGGAAAAATAGAAATGTCAAGGAAATATTTCCTTGATATGCTTGGAGATTAAGTAGAATGAAAGAGTTATGTAACATGGTTCATGATGAGGGTATGATTTGTGAACCATCATCACGTTCCATTAGAAATTTAGCATGACTTACTGTAATATAATCATGTTGGCCGAGCGTCATTATATTATACTAACTCATGCTTCAACTCCCAACACTTCTCCAGAATTCATTCATAATTTATACTTAAATTTTTACAGAATATTGGAAACTAAAACAGTTTCCAATATGATGTAGTATAGATAACGCGAAGAGATATATAATTTTGGACGAGAATATTTATGAAGATATCTTCAGAAATATCGAGGATATTTATGATAATATTTTGGAGTTTCTAAATTCGAAGGTCGATGAAGAAAATTTTTCCGCAAGATTTTAACATGGGTACGGAGTAAGATATTCTCTAAAGATTTCATCGGATACAGAATTATCTGGATTCTTTGAATACAGAGTTTGGTCCTTGTATTTGTTCGCAGTCTCCTTCTGAAAGGACCCGTTCATATATATTATAAACGATTCACAATAGTTGATTACATCGCGAGGTATTTTGACCTCTATATGACACATTTTACAAACATTGCATTCGTTTTTAAAAGACAAACTTTCTTTACAACGAAAGTTGACGGCATGCACACCATTTGATAATACATCCAACTATAATTGACATAATAATAATCTTGATGAACTCAATGACTCGAATGCAACGTCTTTCAAAATATGCCATGAATGACTCCAAGTAATATCCTTAAAATGAGCTAATGCACAGCGGAAGATTTCTTTAATACCTGAGAATAAACATGCTTTAAAGTGTCAACCAAAAGGTTGGTGAGTTCATAGGTTTATCATAACAATCATTTCAATATATTAATAGACCACAAGATTTTCGTTTATAAATATATGTACACTCGCAAGTGTATAAAAGTATTCTATAAGTTGTAGGCACTCGGTAACAAGCCTTAACGTTCATGTTTTACCCTCTGAAAGTACACCGAATCAGGTGTGTTATATAAACCTCGAAGTACTAAAGCATCCCATAGTCAGGATGGGGTTTGTCAGGCCCAATAGATCTATCTTTAGGATTCGCGCCTACCAGTCATACACCAGTAGTTATAGTTACCAAGCTAAGGGGATATTTCTGGTTTAAACCCACGTAGAATTAGTTTTAGTACTTGTGCCTATTTCGTAAAACAGTTATAAAATATGCATGTATTCTCAGCCCAAAAATATATAATGCAAAAGCATTTAAAAAGGGAGCTATGAAAACTCACCATACTGTATTTCGTAGTAAAAATACATATAACGTCATTTAACAAGTGCAAGGTTGGCCTCGGATTCACCAACCTATATTAATTATATATATTTATATGTTGGTCAATATTTGTCTAACAATTTTTGGTCAAGTCATAGTGTACCACAATCTTAATGCTCGAGACTAATATGTAAAAGTCAACAAAAGTCAACTTGACCCAAAATGACTTCTAAAATTTATACGTGTTTATTATATAACTTAACTATAGTCGTTTTATATATTTAAATATATTTATTAGATTTTATAATAATAAAAGTCATTTATTAATAAAAATTTATATTAACGTTTATATATAATATATACTTTTATATATCTTAAGTAGTAAAATTTATAAAGTTCACTTAATATCGTAAAACTATAGTGGTAAGTATTATTAATGTAATTATATTACGCGTGGTGAAAAATATCTTTGTATCCCCTATTTATTTGATAAAATAATATTGATCATAATAATAATAAGTAAAAGTTGTATTATTTTGTAATAATAATTATTATTAGTCTATAAAAATATTTATATTTACTAAAAATGGTATTATGATAAAATGATAATTACTAACATAATAGTAATAATGATATTTTATAATAACAATGATATTTCTATTAAAATAATAACGACGATAGTAATAATAATCATTTTAACAATAATACTAAAATTCAGTTGACTATAACTTCTAATCCGTTCATCGAAACCATTCGATATCTAAATGAAAAGTTCTTAATTTTTCGCTAGCTTTCCAATGACATGCATATCATGTACCCTATCTCAGTAGCATATGTATCTAATTCAGGATTCAACAAACCTATCTAAGGACAATATCGAATGTACAAGCATGCATAATCCTATATACTCGAGCACTAGTCAGGGATACACTATTGATATATAAAAGTTAAGTTATGAGTGCTCACGTATCAATATTGAGATTCAATATTGCAGGAAAGTACGTAGACGCAACGGAAATGATAAACACTAGATTGACCTCACGAGCATACCCATGAACCATACCCATCACCTCCATAGCTATAACCCATAATTTCCTTAGCTTCGACTCATTCAAAAAACTATTTTGAAATCACTCGGACATCACTCCGTCGTAATATTTTATGTATACTAATAATATCTTGAAATAATACAGAGCAAATATATATATATATATATATATATATATATATATATATATATATATATATATATATATATGTAAATCGATTGAGAGAGTTTAGAGAAATATATTTTCAGGTTTCTATGAAATAATGAAACCTATTGAATTCTATTTATAATAGATTTTTGAATTATTAAAGTGAATTATTAAAGTATGAATTATTAAAGTGAATTATTAAAGTATGAATTATTAAAGTGAATTATTAAAGTATGAATTATTAAAGTGAATTATTAAAGTATGAATTATTAAAGTGAATTATTAAAGTATGAATTATTAAAGTTAAAGTAAAGTAAAGGTAAAGTTAAAGTATAGTAAAAGTATAAAAACTATGTATGTATAAAGTATAGTAAAAGTATAAAAACTATGTATGTATAATACGCGTATAAATATATATAATATTAATTTAAATCGTTATATATATTTAATGAAATAAAATATAAATATCGTTATATTTATTATACTGGTTAAGTAATGAGTTGTCAAAAGTGATTCTAGATATTTATAAAAGTTATATACGTTTTAATAATAAAGTTCTTTTTAAACTGAAAATGTTTTTGTACGTTTGAAAATAGATTAATAGAATATTATGGAAACCAAGTTTCCACTAGCTTTTGTCTAACTTTCGTAAATGACACTTTTTATTTTTATTTATAAATAGCTTTACAAATTATTCCGAATATCGTTAAGAGGAATAGATTTTCTCAAATCATAGTGGACCTCTCAACAGAGACTTGTAATCATAATTCAATGTTTCTGATAATTCAATCATTTAATATATATTTTTTTAATTTTGTCGATAATCATATTGAAACAAATACGTTCATATAAAGCATTATACGTTTAAATACTTTGTTAACATTTTCAATTTATAACATATACACATATACATACATATTCATATATGTTCATTTAATTGTTCGTGAATCATTGGAATTTGGTCGAGGTTTAAATGAATGTATAAACATAGTTTAAAATCCTTGAGGTTTAACTTAACAAACATTACTTATCGTGTCAGAATAATATAAAGATAAAGTTTAAATTTAGTCGAAAATTTCCGGGTCGTCACAGTACCTACCCGTTAAAGAAATTTCGTCCCCGAAATTTGATAGAGGTCGTTATGGCTAACAATGAGAATGTTATTTTGACGTAACGATTATGAAGTTTTATCATGTCTAAGAAGTATGGATAAAATAATTCGATTACTCGAAGCGTATGAGGGAAGTTATCGTAAATGATGGAAATAAGATTATAGTGATTCGTCATATCTTTTGACATCATCACAATTGATCTCCGAATTTAAAGAAAATCTTTGTAATCTATATTGGATTTGATGCTTCGGTGATTAAGGAGATTATGATTCTCTTCGAATTAATACGATAATCCATCTTGATTTCTCTGTCGGGTATTTCATTATAAATCCACCTCCTTCGTTTTCTTACAACTCACACCTTCTATTCTCTCTCCCTCAACTTATATTTTAAAGTATTTGTCAATATGCTTCATCCAGTACTGATTCTCGATATACTCCTCACTTTCATATCTGTCGTTCTTCTTTTTCATCTGCCTCCGGAAGAATCTATTTAATTCTACTATACTCTCAGTTTTATAGTGTTTTTAGTTCTTCCGTGTCTTTATATTGCTATATGCATCGATATATACGGTTTATAATTTTTGGGTGGTTGTTGGGTTTTATATCTTCCCTTATATTTCAAAGCCCCTGCTTTTGTCTTCTATAATCATTGACATCCACAGTTAATGCTCCCTTCTATTTGCTACGATTTATACTCCAATTTCTATTTTGGAGTTTTGTCCTTTCGTTTCTTCTTCTTGCGATTAAGCAACGTTTGTAATGGTCCAGTATTCGCAGATATGAATTTCAGAATGAACATAGTTAATGTTCTAAGAAGGAAATGGTAATGGCACGATCTTGATTATTAATTTACCAGAATATCCTGAAAAGACCGAATCATCAAGAAAATATATTCTTGATATTTTTAGAGATTAAATAGAATACAAGATTCGTGTAACATGAAATATGATGACGGCATGGTCTGTGAATCGTCATGTCCCATTAGAAACTCAGCATGACTTACTGTAATATAATCACGTTGATCAAGTGTCATTATATTATACTAACTCATGCTTCAGTTCCCAACACTACTTTAAAACATTCATAATTTAAACTCGAAAGTTTATAGAATATAGAAACTAATAGTTTCTTATATGATGTAACACTGATAGCGCAAAGAGATAAATGACTTCAGATAAAGAGTAAGGTATTCGTTAATGACTTTAGCAGGCACTGAATCATTTGGATTCTTTGAAGGCAGATTTAGTCTTTGTGATTTGTCCACAGCCTCCTTCATAGTCTGTTCAATCCGTTTTCCAGTTCCAAACCTTCTCTTTTTCTCAGCTTTACCACCTTACTATTCTTTGTCATTAAACTTTTTTACTGTTAAGATCGTTTACAGTTTTTGATGCTTCGTCAGCATTTCAAGAACTAGTTTGCAGTTCAAAATATTTTTCAGAACTTCACATTCAAAGTATGTAAGTCCAGGAGATAGACGTTTTACGTACACATATAACTGTTGGCGTAGACATGCTGCGAGATTTCAAAATACTGGTTACTGTTTTCCGATGATTCGTATGACAATTCTCGTTACAAGATGCGAATGAGTAAATGATGTGATTTCAATAAATATAATGATTTTTCGAAAAGTCAAAGATAATTGAAGTTGTTGGTAAGTTTATTGCTAAGGTGGCGAGATATGAAAGGTCCCCAGTAATGATGACGAAAGGGCAACGTATTTATCGAGGTTATAATAAGACTAGTCCAACTGAAAAGTCGAAGTTGACTTGCTGGAGCTGTGACAAAACTGTCTACTTTGAAAAGGAATTGAAAAGTCATTTTAGCTAATAAATGCCAAAGGGTCTGACACGGATACGCGTCGAACTATGACTTTGGCTTCGAGAGCTTTTTAGGTACATAAATGTGGGTAATATGTGGTTGGATCATCATCTCGATTGTTCATTGTTTGAAGTGTCTTCGAAAACTTCGGAGAGTTTGAACACAGTTTGTAATCGTTAATATACATATGATGTTCTAACACAGTTTTGAAGCCAAAGTATAGCTTTGAAAGATGTAGGAATCTAAGAGTGATGTCTTCTGTTAAATCATGACTTGGATTTTGATTTGTCAAAATCAGAATGCGTAATCAAATTTGGGTGAGAATGGTTGTTTTGATTACTATACAAGAATGTATATTGTTGTGAGATTTTGGGAGTATAGTTGATGATTTGCTTAATCAGATTCGAAAAATGTAACATATTAATTTTGAATTTATATATCTCTCGGGTATTACCTACTCGTTAAAATTTTTTTCACAATTAATATTTTGTACAACAGAATATTATTACAGTCTTTATGAAAATATATATGTACATATATAACATAGATTTAATGAGTTAATATTAAATTAAACTCATTTGATTTACGGTTGAAACTAGAACTGAATAATCCCTAAAGACTTTAGAAATTACATAACTTTTACGGAGTATTTATTCAATAAAATTGAAATTATGAATTAATACTTCGTTATTTGTTGGTGTTTGTAACCCTTGCACCATATTCTCTAAAGCCACTACTCGAGCGCGAAGCTCGTTGACTTCTTCTATTACACCGGGGTGATTGTCGGTTCGGACGAGCGGATAAATAAAATCTAGAATTTAATGTAGTATATAATTGTGACGAGATACTCTGGAAATGAGAGAGAAAATGGTGTTTCGGACCGGTTCGCGGGTAAGTGCTTCAGGTTCATCGCCAAGAGGGCAATGTGGTGGATGGAAGGGATCACCTTCTTCTTGTCTCCAATTATTGAGGAAGCTACGAACCTATCCCCAATTCATCTAGAATAGATGATGGCTAATTGGTTGATCCATTCCGGTCACACTGCTTTCGGAGGTTGAGTGGGATTTCATATCGGAATTCGAGGGACTTGAACTAATGACAAATTCCATTTCGTTCGATTGAATAAAGGATTTTTCGATATGAAATGATTTTTCGGCTATCGGGTGGTATTCTAATTACATAGAATATCTATATATATAGCGCAAAAGATTTCGTAGATTACGGAGGAATTTACGTGATATGTCAGGCAAAGTTTACAGTAACAGATACGCTAAGATATGGATTAGCAGATACGCTAAGATATGTATTTTGTCTATACACTATTTATGCAATCAATGCAGTAAGACGTGTCTAGACTAAGAATGATAAGCAGGCAATTCCGACAAAAATGATAAGCAAAACTTTTGACATGCAGACACGGTCGAAGTCCAAGCTCACTAATGCATCCTAACGACTATCAGTTAGACACACTAATGCAGACCTGGTTCGCTAAGACCACCGCTCTGATACCAACTGAAAGGACCCGTTCATATATATTATAAATGATTCACAATAGTTGATTACATCGCGAGGTATTTGACCTCTATATGATACATTTTACAAACATTGCATTCGTTTTTAAAAGACAAACTTTCTTTACAACGAAAGTTGACGGCATGCACACCATTTGATAATACATCCAACTATAATTGACATAATAATAATCTTGATGAACTCAATGACTCGAATGCAACGTCTTTCAAAATATGCCATGAATGACTCCAAGTAATATCCTTAAAATGAGCTAATACACAGCGGAAGATTTCTTTAATACCTGAGAATAAACATGCTTTAAAGTGTCAACCAAAAGGTTGGTGAGTTCATAGGTTTATCATAACAATCATTTCAATATATTAATAGACCACAAGATTTTCGTTTATAAATATATGTACACTCGCAAGTGTATAAAAGTATTCTATAAGTTGTAGGCACTCGGTAACAAGCCTTAACGTTCATGTTTTACCCTCTGAAAGTACACCGAATCAGGTGTGTTATATAAACCTCGAAGTACTAAAGCATCCCATAGTCAGGATGGGGTTTGTCAGGCCCAATAGATCTATCTTTAGGATTCGCGCCTACCAGTCATACACCAGTAGTTATAGTTACCAAGCTAAGGGGATATTTCTGGTTTAAACCCACGTAGAATTAGTTTTAGTACTTGTGCCTATTTCGTAAAACAGTTATAAAATATGCATGTATTCTCAGCCCAAAAATATATAATGCAAAAGCATTTAAAAAGGGAGCTATGAAAACTCACCATACTGTATTTCGTAGTAAAAATACATATAACGTCATTTAACAAGTGCAAGGTTGGCCTCGGATTCACGAACCTATATTAATTATATATATTTATATGTTGGTCAATATTTGTCTAACAATTTTTGGTCAAGTCATAGTGTACCACAATCCTAATGCTCGAGACTAATATGCAAAAGTCAACAAAAGTCAACTTGACCCAAAATGACTTCTAAAATTTATACGTGTTTATTATATAACTTAACTATAGTCGTTTTATATATTTAAATATATTTATTAGATTTTATAATAATAAAAGTCATTTATTAATAAAAATTTATATTAACGTTTATATATAATATATACTTTTATATATCTTAAGTAGTAAAATTTATAAAGTTCACTTAATATCGTAAAACTATAGTGGTAAGTATTATTAATGTAATTATATTACGCGTGGTGAAAAATATCTTTGTATCCCCTATTTATTTGATAAAATAATATTGATCATAATAATAATAAGTAAAAGTTGTATTATTTTGTAATAATAATTATTATTATTCTATAACAATACTTATATTTACTAAAAATGGTATTATGATAAAATGATAATACTAACATAATAGTAATAATGATATTTTATAATAACAATGATATTTCTATTAAAATAATAACGACGATAGTAATAATAATCATTTTAACAATAATACTAAAATTCAGTTGACTATAACTTCTAATCCATTCATCGAAACCATTCGATATCTAAATGAAAAGTTCTTAATTTTTCGCTAGCTTTCCAATGACATGCATATCATATACCCTATCTCAGTAGCATATGTATCTAATTCAGGATTCAACAAACCTATCTAAGGACAATATCGAATGTACAAGCATGCATAATCCTATATACTCGAGCACTAGTCAGGGATACACTATTGATATATAAAAGTTAAGTTATGAGTGCTCACGTATCAATATTGAGATTCAATATTGCAGGAAAGTACGTAGACGCAACGGAGATGATAAACACTAGATTGACCTCACGAGCATACCCATGAACCATACCCATCACCTCCATAGCTATAACCCATAATTTCCTTAGCTTCGACTCATTCAAAAAACTATTTTGAAATCACTCGGACATCACTCCGTCGTAATATTTTATGTAAACTAATAATATCTAAAAATAATACAGAGCAAATATATATATATATATATATATATATATATATATATATATATATATATATATATATATATATATATATATATATATATATATATATATATATATATATATATATATATGTAAATCGATTGAGAGAGTTTAGAGAAATATATTTTCAAGTTTCTATGAAATAATGAAACCTATTGAATTCTATTTATAATAGATTTTTGAATTATTAAAGTGAATTATTAAAGTATGAATTATTAAAGTATGAATTATTAAAGTGAATTATTAAAGTATGAATTATTAAAGTGAATTATTAAAGTTAAAGTAAAGTAAAAGTAAAGTAAAGGTAAAGTTAAAGTATATTAAAAGTATAAAAACTATGTATGTATAATACTCGTATAAATATATATAATATTAATTTAAATCGTTATATATATTTAATGAAATAAAATATAAATATCGTTATATTTATTATACTGGTTAAGTAATAAGTTGTCAAAAGTGATTCTAGATATTTATAAAAGTTATATACGTTTTAATAATAAAGTTCTTTTTAAACTGAAAATGTTTTTGTACGTTTGAAAATAGATTAATAGAATATTATGGAAACCAATTTTCCACTAGCTTTTGTCTAACTTTCGTAAATGACACTTTTTATTTTTATTTATAAATAGCTTTACAAATTATTCCGAATATCGTTAAGAGGAATAGATTTTCTCAAATCATAGTGGACCTCTCAACAGAGACTTGTAATCATAATTCAATGTTTCTGATAATTCAATCATTTAATATATATTTTTTTAATTTCGTCGATAATCATATTGAAACAAATACGTTCATATAAAGCATTATACGTTTAAATACTTTGTTGACATTTTCAATTTATAACATATACACATATACATACATATTCATATATGTTCATTTAATTGTTCGTGAATCATTGGAATTTGGTCGAGGTTTAAATGAATGTATAAACATAGCTTAAAATCCTTGAGGTTTAACTTAACAAACATTGCTTATCGTGTCAGAATAATATAAAGATAAAGTTTAAATTTAGTCAGAAATTTCCGGGTCGTCACATCTTCGTGGTTTGCTCAATCCGTTTTTCAGTACCAAATTTTCTCTTTTTCTGAGCTTTGCCAACACGCTAATCTTTATCATCAAACTTTTGACTGTTAAGGTCGTTTATAGTTTTTGTTACTTCATTCAGCTTTTTCAACATTCCGAGTATCACTTCGCAGACTGGGTGCTTTTCAGAATTTCAGAATGGAAGATCATAATTCTAAGAGGTAACTGTTATATGTATACATATAACTGTTGATGTATAAATGCTGCGAGATTCGAAATGCTGATTGCTGATTCTCGGTAATTGGTATGGCAATTATCGTTACAAGATGCATATGAGTTCATGATAAGACTTCAATAGATAAATATAGTGATTTGTTGCAGAGATTTAAGCCAAGGAGCGACGAAGTTGCTGGTATTTCTGCTGGTAATATGGTGGAATATAAAAGGTTCCCCGGTAATAATAAAAGAGCACGCATATATATCAAGGTTATAATAAGGTTATTTTGAACGAAAAGTTGAAGTTGACTTGTTAGAGCTGTGACAAAACTGGCTACTTTGAAAAGGAATTGCAATGTTATTTTCAGTAATAACAATGCCAAAGGAGCTAGCACAGATACGTATTAAACATTTACTCAGGTTCCGAGTGTTTTCAGGTGCATAACTATATGCATAAATCTTTTCTTTCGTAGATGAAGTGCGGTTGGTTCATCCTCCCGATTGGGGTGTTTTCAATAATCATGAAAGGTTTGAACGCAGATTGTAATCGTTAAGATACAAATGAGGTTTAAGATAAAATCAAGTGGCAAAGTTGAAGAAATGTTTAGTTTCATATGTTATAATCAATATTTTAATTCATTTTAATTGTTCAACGTTAGTAGTCCACAGTTAGTAATTTATAGTTAGTAGTTCAATAATTCATATATAGTTTAATATATAATATTCGAATTAATTAATACGTATCGTGACCCATTGTATACATGTCTCAGACTCGATCACAACTCAAAGTATATATATTATTTAGAATCAACCTCAACCCTTTATATGCTAACTCGAGCATTACCGTGATATAGAGTGACTTACGGTTATTCCAAATAATATATATAGATGACGTCGATATGATATGTCAAAACATTGTATATGTGTCCCGATTTATGCGAAGATATTTAAAGTACATAAAATAAATAACAGAAATTAAATGACGATGAATAAAATTGTGAGGATTAAAATTGTGATAAATAAATAGCGATAAATAAATTGCGATAAATAAAATGTAATAAGGAATTAACAGTTAGCTAGGAACAGTTAGCTAGGATTTTGTTAGCGTGGATTCTTAACAAAATTTATCATAGTTAATTTATTTGTTTCTAACAAATTTTATTTTTGTCAAATGTTTTCTTCATTATGCCACTTGTTAAATTCTGATAGGTCAAAATCCATTATTAAATTGAATGAAAATGGTTATTCTGTGGGGAACGGATTCGTATATCTGTGGATGTAAGTAGGATAGTAAATGACTGTTGAATCAGATTCGAAGAATGTACAGTGTAACTTATTAATGTGAAATCTAAACATTTCTCGAGTATTACCTACCCATTAAAATATATTCACCATTAACAGTTTGTACAAAAGAATTTTTAATTACATACTTTATGAAAATATACTTACATATATATTTTCTTCAGATGTAACCACGGATTGAATGAGTTAATATAATATTAAACTCATATGATTTACGGTTAGAACTAGAGTACATAATTTCTAAAACATTAGAGATTACATAATCATCATGAAGAACGAAGATAAATGATGTACAACGATACGTAGAACGAAGATAGCCGATGTAGAACAAGTTGTAGAACGAAGATTATGCTCGAGGTATAGATTGTGATGTTAAGGCGTGTGATGCAGATGTTGTTGTTGGTGGTACTGGTGCTGTCGGTGCTGATGTTGGCGGTACTGTTGGTGCTGGTGATGTTGCTGAAGCTGGTAAGTTTTGCACCATATTCTCTAAATTGATTACTCGAGCGCGAAGCTCGTTGACTTCTTCAATTACTCCAGGATGATTTTTGGTTCAGACGAGCAGATGAATAAGATCTAGAATTGTGGATAGAATATAATCGTGTCGAGCTACTCTACAAATGAGACTGAAAATGGTGTTTCGGATAGGTTCGCCGGTAAGTGCTTCAGGTTCTTCACCAAGAGGTGAATTCGGTTGGTGGAAAAGATCGCCTTCTTCTCGTCTCCATTAATTAAGTCGACTACGAACCCATCCCCAATACATCCAGAATTGATGATGGCTGATTGGTTGATTCATTCCGGTGACGCTGCTTTTGGATCTCGAGTGAAACTCCATATCAGAATTCGAGGGACTTGAACTAGTGGCGAGTTCCATTTCGTCTGATTGAATGAAGGATTTTTCGATATGAAATGATTTTCCGGCTATCGGATGGTATTCTAATTAAATATAATATCTATATATATAGAACAAAAGATTTCGTGGATTACGAAGGAATTTACGGAATATGTCAGGTAAAGTTTACAGTAACAGATACGCTAAGATATGAATTTTTCGCTAGGAATGATAAACAAAACTTATAATATGCAGCTAAGGTCGAAGTCCAGACTCACTAATGCATCCTAACGACTATCAGTTAGACACACTAATGCAAGACCTGGTTCGCTAAGACCACCGCTCTGATACCACCTGTAGAGACCCGTCCTAATCCATCTGGACAAAGTCATCAACATTTGGTCCCATTGCGATGATCGACTCCAAGTAATATCCTTAAAATGAGCAAATGCACAGCAGAAGATTTCTTTCATACCTGAGAATAAACATGCTTTAAAGTGTCAACCAAAAGGTTGGTGAGTTCATAGGTTTATCGTAACAATCATTTCAATATTTTAATAGACCACAAGATTTCAGATATTTAATTGTACAGTAACCCGAGTACAAAATAGTACGCATAACCTGCGAATTAAAAATCATTCATATGGTGAACACCTGGTAACCGACATTAACAAATGCATCTAGAATATCCCCAAATATACAGGTACACTCATCTGTATATAAAATCGAAGTACTAAAGCATCCATAACCTGAATGGGGTTTGTTAGGCCCGATAGATCTATCTTTAGGATTCGCGTCAATTTGGGGGCTTTGTTCCCAAATTCTTAGGCTACCAAGCTAAAAGGGTGATATTCGGTATAATAATCCAACCATAGAATGTAGTTTCATGTACTTGTGTCTATTTCGTAAAACAGTTATAAAAGCAGCGCATGTATTCTCAGTCTCAAAAATATAAAGAGTAAAAGGGAGCAAATGAAACTCACGATACGATATTTTGTAGTAAAAATATGCATACGACGGAACAGAACAATGCAGGGTTGGCCTCGGATTCACGAACCTATATCATTTATATATATATTAACACATATAATTGAAATCGAACAAATTTATGTATTACTCTTAGTGATATGATTATTATATTTAATAATTTATAGATTTCATTAAAATTTAGTTAGATATATTTACTTTAGATAAATAATTATTATTTATTATAAAAATACTAATATAGTTATGTTATATGTATTAAATATATTTTTATATAATTAATATTTATTTGTTATAATATTAATAATAGGAATAATATAAATAATAATGACACTTATAATAATAATGATAATGATAATGATAATGATAATACTAATAATAATAATAATAATAATAATAATAATAATAATAATAATAATAATAATAATAATAATAATAATAATAATAATAATAATAATAATAATAATAATAATATAGAGTACCACCTTTGAAGACAAGCTTCAAAAAAATAAACTCCTTAGCCCAGGTTAGAACCCACGACCTCTCAGTTAAACACAAACACTCCTCACCATTCGACCATTTCTGTTTTTCTTGATATATTACTCCGAAAAATATATGTCCTATATATCTGTTACTTCTTCATCACCTACTACGTCACAACTCATCATCTCACCTCATCATCCATTATCATTTCTCATCACCACGAACGTATATCACCATCATCGTAATTATCTCGATTAATATCAAAATTAGTTATCGTCAACTCATATCATCTTGGTAATGTATCGTTCTAAACAAAAGAAAATATCACAAGATGTACAGCAGCAGGCCAACAGAAGATCTAGGCCCATTTACCCCAAACAAACACGACCCAATTAATATATAGTGACCCAAGGAAAAACCATGGGTGAGTGTTATGTTCTTGTCAGGCCCAAACTTGCTCACGAGCCCAACAGCAAGATTAAATGGGATCTGTGACTTTATAACCGTAAACAAAAGCCCACGGTTCATAAAAAAATTTGGTATATAACTTTTCAAAGAAGCTGTGGCCGACAGAAACAAGGATTATACAGCTGGTTTCAATTTACAGTTCATCAAGAAAGTTTTACTTTTTCATAAAAAAAATTATACGATCTTAATTATTATCAATTTTCATCATCATCAATCTAATCATCATCGATTTATCATCGTCGATTCATCACCATCTTAATTTTCATGATTTCAATCACTTCTAAATTATCATTATCCTTTCTGTTTAACAACAACATAAATGGAAACGTGCAATAGCAGCTACAAGACTGTAGCAGTAGGCAGGAAGAAATTGAAACATTGATGTTTGGTTTTGGCTTCGGTGATTGACTAGAAGAGAATCAAGGGTGTTGTTCGATTGATAAACAGAAGCAGTAGTTTACGATGAAGAGGGTTGTAATTGATCGGAATAGTAACCAGCAAGTAATAGTAACTCAAATGAGTTTCGAATCAAGAAGATGAACAGGAGTGGTTGGTGGTGTTTTCAGTTCAAAACCGAAATATATAGCAATAACTACAGCAGCAGTAGCAGGTATAGGTGAGGTTTGATAATAATTAAATGGTAGGGTTGTGGTGGTTATGTTGGGTTTCAACTGCCAAACAAAAAGGGTTTGGTTTATAGGTTGATAAAGGTGGTTATGGTTGATCAAATATATACTGTAGAAACAAAGAAATTTCAACAGTTTTTGGTCATGATAGTAGGAACATGTGATGTTGTTGATCAAAATTAGTAGCAGGTTCATGGGTTGTTCGAATAGAAAACAGAAATAAAGATAAAAACTGTAAAGGTACCGTATGCTTGATGAGGTGATGGTCACGACATAGTAGACTGAAATATAAATAAGTGTATCAGCACTATGGTGATGGTGAGTTACGGTTTGGGCTGTGTTTAAGGTCTCGGTTTGGGCTGAGTTGGAGGTGAAGTAGTGGTTGTTTGTAGTGTAAGAATCAAAACATAAAAATAGTTGTAGCGGTTAGGTTCGAGGGTTGTTTGTGTGATGGTTTTTAGATGATAATGGTTGATGGGTGCTGCCTGTTGGCAAGGTTGTGGTTGCATTAGTGATAAGGGTGGGTTGTAGCTTGGCGTGGTGATTTGTTTTGGCCAAGAGAAGGAATCCGTCGATGATACAAAGGTGGTGAATATGGGTTGCTATTGTTGATTCTTTAAAACAAGAAAACATGAAGAACTAGATGTAGTTGTGGTAGTTCCCGGATGAGGAGAGGAGATGGTTGTAGTGATGATTATGATCAAGTAATCAAGAAAAATAAAATAACATGGTGTGTATTTGTGTATGTGTTTATGCACAAGTAGATGAATACATATATTATAGATAGTGGAATCAATCATAAGCAAAACAGTAATATAATTTACTGTAACTCTCATGCCAATGATTGGTGGTATAATTGGTTGATTTAATTTGAGAGAAAGTCTTTGAATGCATGTAACATATATCATGTTGGAGTATATATTAATATTAGTAGTGGAGTAATAAAATAATCATATAATAATTAAATAAATAAAACGTGGTAAATTAATATCTTAGCAGCCTAAATTTTGGATTACACTACCGACGTTAGATCCCGGGTTATTATATCGTGGTCCATTGCTAAATAGTTAACATATAAAAGTCTTTCTAAAAATCCCAATTTTAACATTAAATATATTTATTTATTTTGGTCATTAAATGTGAAAAACGGGATCAAAAAGGTTCGCCTAATATTTGTTTTAAGTTCCAAGTGATATGTACGGAGTATTAAAATTTAAACTAAAAAGATAAAAATATTTCTAACAAACCTAAAATCTTCGTAATCAATTTACGATCAAATTTTATCTTAAATCTTAATAAACTCGTATTAGATCTATATGAACACTAGCGACATGCCAACCGAGTGTTACTGACGTATACTAATTAAGCTCGAAATCAATTATAATCAATATACTTTTTAAATATATATAAACAGTTTTGAATAACAAGTTTTATAAATAAATGTATTATATATTTCCAAACAAATAAATTTAATATCATTATATATTTAAAAATAATAATTTTATATTATTTTATTTATTTATTTATAATAAAAATTTCATACAAATGATTAATAACGTTTCAAATTATTATTATATATATATATATATATATATATATATATATATATATATATATATATATATATATATATATACATACATACATACATACATACATACATATCTATTTACAGATAGTTGTTCGTGAATCGTCGGAAATGGTCGAAGGTTAATTGAATATATGAAAACAGTTCAAAATTTTTGAGACTCAACCTAACAGACTTTTCTTATCGTGTCAAAAATATTAAATCGTATCAAGAGTTTGGTTTAAAATTAGTCGAAATTTTCCGGGTCATCACCCTTGATAACCTGCCGCATGGAAAGAAAAATGCGGCTGAGCGAAAGGCTTAGTGCTCGGATACAAATAAAAGATAATATATATGTTTTGTAAAATAATATTTAAGTAACGAAAAAAAGTTGGCGATGAACTGAACAAGAACAAATATCTATCAATGAGATTCAAATGAATCTAGAGTCAATGGGATTCTTACAAATCCAGAGTCAATGGGATCCATACAAATCCAGAATCAATGAGGTACGACACTCCGAGCTCAAAATAATACAATACAATACAATGGGTACATGGACTGCAGATCCAAGTGTACCAAACAATGGTGAAGAAGGCGTTGGGCACTACACCTTCTTTCACAACAATACGATCCAATATTACATTTGGTTACATCGCAAGGTACTTGACCTCTATATGATACATTTTACAAACATTGCATTCGTTTTTAAAAGACAAACTTTCATTACATCGAAAGTTGACGGCATGCATACCATTTCATAATATATCCAACTATAATTGACTTAATAATAATCTTGAAGAACTCAACGACTCAAATGCAACGTCTTTTGAAATATGTCATGAATGACTCCAAGTAATATCTCTAAAGTGAGCAAATGCACAGCGGAAGATTTCTTTCATACATGAGAATAAACATGCTTTAAAGTGTCAACCAAAAGGTTGGTGAGTTCATAAGTTTATCGTGAACAATAAAATTCATCATTTTGATAGACCACAAAATTCAAATACAGTACACCTATCTCGTGTACGAAACCATTTTTCATAATGCTTAGCAGAGCAGGTTCGTATCCTTTTCTCCCCCGTAGGTTGCCTCGTGATTTTTAAATAATGCACATATCTCGTGCACAAAAGTAATACACATAACCTGTGTATAAAAATCATTCTCTCGATACAAAACATTCAATTTGATTTCATTGCTCAACATGGTAACTGACCTTAACATATAATGCGCATCAATAATATCCCCAAAACAGAATCTCTCGTCTGTGTAATATATAAACTTCGAAGTACTAAACACCATGCCCACTAGCTCTTCCGTCTAGTGAACATTCTGGGTGGGGTGTTAAACCCGGTAGCTACCTTTAGGATTCGCATGAATTAGGGCCATACCCGATTCTAATTCTTAGATTACCAAGCAATAATAATCAGGGGAAAAATATTCACATCAATTGGTGGCAATTATCATGTCCACATATGAAATGTCCCGTTCTTATTGATTAAAAACGTTCCATATTAATTGATTTCGTTGCGAGGTTTTGACCTCTATATGAGACATTTTTCAAAGACTGCATTCATTTTTAAAACAAACAATAACCTTTATTTCATAGATAAAGGTTTTAAAAAGCTTTACGTAGATTATCAAATAATGATAATCTAAAATATCCTGTTTACACACGACCATTACATAATGGTTTACAATACAAATATGTTACAACAAAATAAGTTTCTTGAATGCAGTTTTTACACAATATCATACAAGCATGGACTCCAAATCTCGTCCTTATTTAAGTATGCGATAGCGGAAGCTCTTAATAATCACCTGAGAATAAACATGCTTAAAACGTCAACAAAAATGTTGGTGAGTTATAGGTTTAACCTATATATATCAAATCATAATAATAGACCACAAGATTTCATATTTCAATACACATCCCATATATAGAGATAAAAATCATTCATATGGTGAACACCTGGTAACCGACATTAACAAGATGCATATATAAGAATATCCCCATCATTCCGGGACACCCTTCGGATATGATATAAATTTCGAAGTACTAAAGCATCCGGTACTTTGGATGGGGTTTGTTAGGCCCAATAGATCTATCTTTAGGATTCGCGTCAATTAGGGTGTCTGTTCCCTAATTCTTAGATTACCAGACTTAATAAAAAGGGGCATATTCGATTTCGATAATTCAACCATAGAATGTAGTTTCACATACTTGTGTCTATTTTGTAAATCATTTATAAAACCTGCATGTATTCTCATCCCAAAAATATTAGATTTTAAAAGTGGGACTATAACTCACTTTCACAGATTTTTACTTCGTCGGGAAGTAAGACTTGGCCACTGGTTGATTCACGAACCTATAACAATATATACATATATATAAAAGTTTGTTCAAAATATATTTACAACACTTTTAATATATTTTGATGTTTTAAGTTTATTAAGTCAGCTGTCCTCGTTAGTAACCTACAACTAGTTGTCCACAGTTAGATGTACAGAAATAAATCGATAAATATTATCTTGAATCAATCCACGACCCAGTGTATACATATCTCAGTATTGATCACAACTCAAACTATATATATTTTGGAATCAACCTCAACCCTGTATAGCTAACTCCAACATTCACATATAGAGTGTCTATGGTTGTTCCGAAATATATATAGATGTGTCGACATGATAGGTCGAAACATTGTATACGTGTCTATGGTATCTCAAGATTACATAATATACAATACAAGTTGATTAAGTTATGGTTGGAATAGATTTGTTACCAATTTTCACGTAGCTAAAATGAGAAAAATTATCCAATCTTGTTTTACCCATAACTTCTTCATTTTAAATCCGTTTTGAGTGAATCAAATTGCTATGGTTTCATATTGAACTCTATTTTATGAATCTAAACAGAAAAGTATAGGTTTATAGTCGGAAAAATAAGTTACAAGTCGTTTTTGTAAAGGTAGTCATTTCAGTCGAAAGAACGACGTCTAGATGACCATTTTAGAAAACATACTTCCACTTTGAGTTTAATCATAATTTTTGGATATAGTTTCATGTTCATAATAAAAATCATTTTCTCAGAATAACAACTTTTAAATCAAAGTTTATCATAGTTTTTAATTAACTAACCCAAAACAGCCCGCGGTGTTACTACGACGGCGTAAATCCGGTTTTACGGTGTTTTTCGTGTTTCCAGGTTTTAAATCATTAAGTTAGCATATCATATAGATATAGAACATGTGTTTAGTTGATTTTAAAAGTCAAGTTAGAAGGATTAACTTTTGTTTGTGAACAAGTTTAGAATTAACTAAACTATGTTCTAATGATTACAAGTTTAAACCTTCGAATAAGATAGCTTTATATGTATGAATCGAATGATGTTATGAACATCATTACTACCTTAATTTCCTTGGATAAACCTACTGGAAAAGAGAAAAATGGATCTAGCTTCAATGGATCCTTGGATGGCTCGAAGTTCTTGAAGCAGAATCATGACACGAAAACAAGTTCAAGTAAGATCATCACTTGAAATAAGATTGTTATAGTTATAGAAATTGAACCAAAGTTTGAATATGATTATTACCTTGTATTAGAATGATAACCTACTGTAAGAAACAAAGATTTCTTGAGGTTGGATGATCACCTTACAATATTGGAAGTGAGCTAGCAAACTTGAAAGTATTCTTGATTTTATGAAACTAGAACTTTTGGAATTTATGAAGAACACTTAGAACTTGAAGATAGAACTTGAGAGAGATCAATTAGATGAAGAAAATTGAAGAATGAAAGTGTTTGTAGGTGTTTTTGGTCGTTGGTGTATGGATTAGATATAAAGGATATGTAATTTTGTTTTCATGTAAATAAGTCATGAATGATTACTCATATTTTTGTAATTTTATGAGATATTTCATGCTAGTTGCCAAATGATGGTTCCCACATGTGTTAGGTGACTCACATGGGCTGCTAAGAGCTGATCATTGGAGTGTATATACCAATAGTACATACATCTAAAAGCTGTGTATTGTACGAGTACGAATACGGGTGCATACGAGTAGAATTGTTGATGAAACTGAACGAGGATGTAATTGTAAGCATTTTTGTTAAGTAGAAGTATTTTGATAAGTGTATTGAAGTCTTTCAAAAGTGTATAAATACATATTAAAACACTACATGTATATACATTTTAACTGAGTCGTTAAGTCATCGTTAGTCGTTACATGTAAGTGTTGTTTTGAAACCTTTAGGTTAACGATCTTGTTAAATGTTGTTAACCCAATGTTTATAATATCAAATGAGATTTTAAATTATTATATTATCATGATATTATCATGTA
The DNA here is from genome assembly GCF_046630445.1 of Rutidosis leptorrhynchoides. Classification (NCBI taxonomy): domain Eukaryota; kingdom Viridiplantae; phylum Streptophyta; class Magnoliopsida; order Asterales; family Asteraceae; genus Rutidosis; species Rutidosis leptorrhynchoides. Next base: position 335,884,842 of record NC_092337.1, on the reverse strand, counting down.
TGAATATCTCTTAATATGATATATATACATTAAATGTCTTTACAACGATAATCGTTACATATATGTCTCGTTTAAAAATCATTAAGTTAGTAGTCTTCTTTTTACATATGTAGTTCATTGTTAATATACTTTATGATATGTTTTCTTATCATAGTATCATGTTAACTATATATATATCCATTTATATGTCATCATATAGTTTTTACAAGTTTTAACGTTCGTGAATCACCGATCAACTTGGGTGGTTAATTGTCTATATGAAACATATTTCAATTAATCAAGTCTTAACAAGTTTGATTGCTTAACATGTTGGAAACATTTAATCATGTAAATATCAATCTCAATTAATATATATAAACATGGAAAAGTTCGGGTCACTACAGTACCTACCCGTTAAATAAATTTCGTCCCGAAATTTTAAGCTGTTGAAGGTGTTGACGAATCTTCTGGAAATAGATGCGGGTATTTCTTCTTCATCTGATCTTCACGCTCCCAGGTGAACTCGGGTCCTCTACGAGCATTCCATCGAACCATAACAATTGGTATCTTGTTTTGCTTAAGTCTTTTAACCTCACGATCCATTATTTCGACGGGTTCTTCGATGAATTAAAGTTTTTCGTTGATTTGGATTTCATCTAACGGAAGAGTGAGATCTTCTTTAGCAAAACATTTCTTTAAATTCGAGACGTGGAAAGTGTTATGTACAGCCGCGAGTTGTTGAGGTAACTCTAGTCGGTAAGCTACTGGTCCGACACGATCAATAATCTTGAATGGTCCAATATACCTTGGATTTAATTTCCCTCGTTTACCAAATCGAACAACGCCTTTCCAAGGTGCAACTTTAAGCATGACCATCTCTCCAATTTCAAATTCTATATCTTTTCTTTTAATGTCAGCGTAGCTCTTTTGTCGACTTTGGGCGGTTTTCAACCGTTGTTGAATTTGGATGATCTTCTCGGTAGTTTCTTGTATAATCTCCGGACCCGTAATCTGTCTATCCCCCACTTCACTCCAACAAATCGGAGACCTGCACTTTCTACCATAAAGTGCTTCAAACGGCGCCATCTCAATGCTTGAATGGTAGCTGTTGTTGTAGGAAAATTCTGCTAACGGTAGATGTCGATCCCAACTGTTTCCGAAATCAATAACACATGCTCGTAGCATGTCTTCAAGCGTTTGTATCATCCTTTCGCTCTGCCCATCAGTTTGTGGATGATAGGCAGTACTCATGTCTAGACGAGTTCCTAATGCTTGCTGTAATGTCTGCCAGAATCTTGAAATAAATCTGCCATCCCTATCAGAGATAATAGAGATTGGTATTCCATGTCTGGAGATGACTTCCTTCAAATACAGTCGTGCTAACTTCTCCATCTTGTCATCTTCTCTTATTGGCAAGAAGTGTGCTGATTTGGTGAGACGGTCAACTATTACCCAAATAGTATCAAAACCACTTGCAGTCCTTGGCAATTTAGTGATGAAATCCATGGTAATGTTTTCCCATTTCCATTCCGGGATTTCGGGTTGTTGAAGTAGACCTGATGGTTTCTGATGCTCAGCTTTGACCTTAGAACACGTCAAACATTCTCCTACGTATTTAGCAACATCGGCTTTCATACCCGGCCACCAAAAATGTTTCTTGAGATCCTTGTACATCTTCCCCGTTCCAGGATGTATTGAGTATCTGGTTTTATGAGCTTCTCTAAGTACCATTTCTCTCATATCTCCAAATTTTGGTACCCAAATCCTTTCAGCCCTATACCGGGTTCCGTCTTCCCGAATATTAAGATGCTTCTCCGATCCTTTGGGTATTTCATCCTTTAAATTTCCCTCTTTTAAAACTCCTTGTTGCGCCTCCTTTATTTGAGTAGTAATGTTATTATGAATCATTATATTCATAGATTTTACTCGAATGGGTTCTCTGTCCTTCCTGCTCAAGGCATCGGCTACCACATTTGCCTTCCCCGGGTGGTAATGAATCTCAAAGTCGTAATCATTCAATAATTCAATCCACCTACGCTGCCTCATATTCAGTTGTTTCTGATTAAATATGTGTTGAAGACTTTTGTGGTCGGTATATATAATATTTTTGACCCCATATAAGTAGTGCCTCCAAGTCTTTAATGCAAAAATAACCGCGCCTAATTCCAAATCATGCGTCGTATAATTTTGTTCGTGAATCTTCAATTGTCTAGACGCATAAGCAATCACCTTCGTTCGTTGCATTAATACACAACCGAGACCTTGCTTTGATGCATCACAATAAATCACAAAATCATCATTCCCTTCAGGCAATGACAATATAGGTGCCGTAGTTAGATTTTTCTTCAATAACCGAAACGCTTTCTCTTGTTCATCATTCCATTCAAATTTCTTCCCTTTATGCGTTAATGCAGTCAAGGGTTTTGCTATTCTGGAAAAGTCTTGGATGAACCTTCTGTAGTAACCAGCTAGTCCTAAAAACTGGCGTATGTGTTTCGGAGTTTTCGGGGTTTCCCACTTTTCAACAGTTTCTATCTTTGCCGGATCCACCTTAATACCTTCTTTGTTCACTATGTGACCGAGGAATTGAACTTCTTCCAACCAAAATGCACACTTTGAAAACTTAGCGTACAATTCTTCCTTCCTCAATACTTCTAACACCTTTCTCAAATGTTCACCGTGTTCTTGGTCATTCTTTGAGTAAATAAGTATGTCATCAATGAAAACAATGACAAACTTGTCAAGGTATGGTCCACACACTCGGTTCATAAGGTCCATGAACACAGCTGGTGCATTAGTTAAACCAAACGGCATGACCATAAACTCGTAATGACCGTAACGTGTTCTGAAAGCAGTCTTTGGAATATCATCTTCTTTCACCCGCATTTGATGATACCCGGAACGTAAGTCAATCTTTGAATAAACAGACGAGCCTTGTAGTTGATCAAATAAGTCATCGATTCTCGGTAGTGGGTAGCGGTTCTTGATGGTAAGTTTGTTCAACTCTCGGTAGTCGATACACAACCTGAATGTACCATCTTTCTTCTTGACAAACAAAACAGGAGCTCCCCACGGTGATGTGCTTGGTCGAATGAAACCACGCTCTAAAAGTTCTTGTAATTGGCTTTGTAGTTCTTTCATCTCGCTGGGTGCGAGTCTGTAAGGAGCACGAGCTATTGGTGCAGCTCCTGGTACAAGATCTATTTGAAATTCAACGGATCGATGTGGGGGTAATCCCGGTAATTCTTTCGAAAATACATCAGGAAATTCTTTTGCGACGGGAACATCATTGATGCTCTTTTCTTCAGTTTGTACTTTCTCGACGTGTGCTAGAACAGCATAGCAACCTTTTCTTATTAGTTTTTGTGCCTTCAAATTACTAATAAGATGTAGCTTCGTGTTGCCCTTTTCTCCGTACACCATTAAGGGTTTTCCTTTTTCTCGTATAATGCGAATTGCATTTTTGTAACAAACGATCTCCGCTTTCACTTCTTTCAACCAGTCCATACCGATTATCACATCAAAACTCCCTAACTCTACTGGTATCAAATCAATCTTAAATGTTTCGCTAACCAGTTTAATTTCTCGATTCCGACATATATTATCTGCTGAAATTAATTTACCATTTGCTAATTCGAGTAAAAATTTACTATCCAAAGGCGTCAATGGACAACTTAATTTAGCACAAAAATCTCTACTCATATAGCTTCTATCCACACCCGAATCAAATAAAACGTAAGCAGATTTATTGTCAATAAGAAACGTACCCGTAACAAGCTCCGGGTCTTCCTGTGCCTCTGCCGCATTAATATTGAAAACTCTTCCACGGCCTTGTCCATTCGTGTTCTCCTGGTTCGGGCAATTTCTAATAATGTGGCCTGGTTTTCCACATTTATAACAAACTACATTGGCATAACTTGCTCTGACACTACTTGCTCCGCCATTACTTGTTCCGACACCATTTGTTCCTTTCGTTCTATTAACCCCTGGTCCGTAGACCTCACACTTCGCCGCGCTATGACCATTTCTTTTACACTTGTTGCAAAATTTGGTGCAGAACCCCGAGTGATTCTTTTCACACCTTTGGCATAGCTGCTTCTGATTGTTGTTGTTGTTGTTGTTGTTGCGGTTATTATTGTTGTTGGGATGATTGTTGTAGTTGCTGTTGTTGTTGTTGTTGTTGTTGTTGTTGTTGGGCCGTTTGTTGTAGTTGCGATTGATGTTGCGATTGTTGGGATAATTGTTGCGATTATTGTTGTAATTGCTGTTGTTGTTGTATTGGTGATTCTTATCACCGTTTTCCTCTCACTTTCTTTTGACTTGCTTCACATTGGCCTCTTCAGCAGTCTGTTCTTTAATTCTTTCTTCAATCTGGTTCACTAGTTTGTGAGCCATTCTACATGCCTGTTGTATGGAGGCGGGCTCGTGTGAACTTATATCTTCTTGGATTCTTTTCGGTAATCCTTTCACAAACGCGTCGATCTTCTCTTCCTCATCTTCGAATGCTCCCGGACACAATAGGCACAATTCTGTGAATCGTCTTTCGTACGTGGTAATATCAAATCCTTGGGTTCGTAACCCTCTAAGTTCTGTCTTGAGCTTATTGACCTCGGTTCTGGGACGGTACTTCTCGTTCATCAAGTGCTTGAATGCTGACCACGGTAGTGCGTACGCATCGTCTTGTCCCACTTGCTCTAGATAGGTATTCCACCATGGTAACGCAGAACCTGTGAAGGTATGCGTAGCGTACTTTACTTTGTCCTCTTCAGTACACTTACTTATGGCAAACACCGATTCGACCTTCTCGGTCCACCGTTTCAATCCGATCGGTCCTTCGGTTCCATCAAATTCCAAAGGTTTGCAGGCAGTGAATTCTTTGTAGGTGCATCCTACACGATTTCCTATACTGCTAGATCCAAGGTTATTGTTGGTATGTAGCGCAGCCTGTACTGCGGCTATGTTTGAAGCTAGAAAAGTACGGAATTCCTCTTCATTCATATTCACGGTGTGTCGAGTAGTCGGTGCCATTTCCTTCAAAATAGTTAAATGGAACAAGTTAATCATACAGAATATTAAGAGTAGTTAATAGTATTTCGTAGCATAATATGAACTCATTTATAAAAGCTTTTTCTTCATATTAGCGTTTTATAAGTTTAAATTCGGGTAGTACCTACCCGTTAAGTTCATACTTAGTAGCTAATATACAATTCAACTACTACAATTCTATATGAAAAACTGATTATAATAATATTTCGCGTTCAAACTTTTATACAATATTTTACAAACTTACAATACCGCTTATTTTACATAAAGCATGAAATATAGCACACAATAACTTTGATACAAGATAGTTGTGAAGACAATTCTAGCTAGTACACAAGTCGTTCAGCAAAGGCAATAAAGACACGTAATTCATACGTCCAGAAACAAGTCATGCATTCTGGTTTTACTAGGACTACTTCCCATCCTTGGTCTTGTGCAACATAACCGTTATGGCCGTTGATAAGACAGCGTGTTGTAACGTCATCAAAGGGACGAGGGTTACGTAATGTCCAACAGTCCCGTAATAATCTAAAAACCTCATTTCTTACCCCAATTACCGACTCCGTCACTTGTGTAAACGTTTTGTTTAATAGTTGTAGCCCGATGTTCTTGTTCTCACTTTGGTGAGAAGCGAACATTACTAATCCGTAAGCATAACATGCTTCTTTATGTTGCATGTTAGCCGCTTTTTCTAAATCACGAAGTCCAATATTCGGATATATTGAGTCAAAATAATTTCTTAACCCGTTGCGTAAAATAGCATTTGGGTTCCCCGCAATATATGCGTCAAAGTAAACACATCGTAACTTATGGGTTTCCCAATGTGATATCCCCCATCTTTCAAACGAAAGTCTCTTATAAACCAAGACATTCTTGGAACGTTCTTCGAATGTCTTACAAACTGATCTCGCCTTAAATAGTTGTGCCGAAGAATTCTGGCCGACTCTAGACAAGATTTCATCAATCATGTCTCCGGGTAGGTCTCTTAAAATATTGGGTTGTCTATCCATTTTGCGTTTTTAAACTGTAAAATAGACAAGAGTTAGATTCATAAAAAAATACTTATTAATACAAGCAATTTTTACATATATCATAAAGCATAAGAACACTATATTACATATATTATACCACACGAATACAACTATCTTATTCCGACTCGCTCGTTTCTTCTTCTTCGGTTTTGGTTCGTTTTGCCAAGTTTCTAGGGATATGTGATGTTCCCCTAATACGAGCCGTCGTTGTCCACATTGGTTTAGAAAAACCTGGTGGTTTAGAGGTTCCCGGGTCATTGTTACAACTTAAGGACTTCGGGCGTTGACGATACATATAAAGTTCATCGGGGTTGGAATTAGATTTCTCTATTTTTATGCCCTTTCCCTTATTATTTTCTTTTGCCTTTTTAAATTCAGTTGGGGTAATTTCTATAACATCATCGGAATTCTCGTCGGAATCCGATTCATCGGAGAATTGGTAATCCTCCCAATATTTTGCTTCCTTGGCGGAAACACCATTGACCATAATTAACCTTGGTCGGTTGGTTGAGGATTTTCTTTTACTTAACCGTTTTATTATTTCCCCCACCGGTTCTATTTCTTCATCCGGTTCCGATTCTTCTTCCGGTTCCGATTCTTCTTCCGGTTCCGACTCTTCTTCCGTTTCCTCTTCGGGAACTTGTGAATCAGTCCACGAATCATTCCAATTTACATTTGACTCTTCATTATTATTAGGTGAGTCAATGGGACTTGTTCTAGAGGTAGACATCTATCACATAATATCAAACGCGTTAAGAGATTAATATATCACATAATATTCACATGTTAAAAATATATAGTTTCCAACAAAATTTGTTAAGCAATCATTTTTCAAATAAACACGGTCGAAGTCCAGACTCACTAATGCATCCTAACAAACTCGATAAGACACACTAATGCAAAATTCTGGTTCTCTAAGACCAACGCTCGGATACCAACTGAAATGTCCCGTTCTTATTGATTAAAAATGTTCCATATTAATTGATTTCGTTGCGAGGTTTTGACCTCTATATGAGACATTTTTCAAAGACTGCATTCATTTTTAAAACAAACAATAACCTTTATTTCATAGATAAAGGTTTTAAAAAGCTTTACGTAGATTATCAAATAATGATAATCTAAAATATCCTGTTTACACACGACCATTACATAATAGTTTACAATACAAATATGTTACAACAAAATAAGTTTCTTGAATGCAGTTTTTACACAATATCATACAAGCATGGACTCCAAATCTCGTCCTTATTTAAGTATGCGACAGCGGAAGCTCTTAATAATCACCTGAGAATAAACATGCTTAAAACGTCAACAAAAATGTTGGTGAGTTATAGGTTTAACCTATATATATCAAATCATAATAATAGATCACAAGATTTCATATTTCAATACACATCCCATACATAGAGATAAAAATCATTCATATGGTGAACACCTGGTAACCGACATTAACAAGATGCATATATAAGAATATCCCCATCATTCCGGGACACCCTTCGGATATGATATAAATTTCGAAGTACTAAAGCATCCGGTACTTTGGATGGGGTTTGTTAGGCCCAATAGATCTATCTTTAGGATTCGCGTCAATTAGGGTGTCTGTTCCCTAATTCTTAGATTACCAGACTTAATAAAAAGGGGCATATTCGATTTCGATAATTCAACCATAGAATGTAGTTTCACATACTTGTGTCTATTTTGTAAATCATTTATAAAACCTGCATGTATTCTCATCCCAAAAATATTAGATTTTAAAAGTGAGACTATAACTCACTTTCACAGATTTTTACTTCGTCGGGAAGTAAGACTTGGCCACTGGTTGATTCACGAACCTATAACAATATATACATATATATCAAAGTTTGTTCAAAATATATTTACAACACTTTTAATATATTTTGATGTTTTAAGTTTATTAAGTCAGCTGTCCTCGTTAGTAACCTACAACTAGTTGTCCACAGTTAGATGTACAGAAATAAATCGATAAATATTATCTTGAATCAATCCACGACCCAGTGTATACGTATCTCAGTATTGATCACAACTCAAACTATATATATTTTGGAATCAACCTCAACCCTGTATAGCTAACTCCAACATTCACATATAGAGTGTCTATGGTTGTTCCGAAATATATATAGATGTGTCGACATGATAGGTCGAAACATTGTATACGTGTCTATGGTATCTCAAGATTACATAATATACAATACAAGTTGATTAAGTTATGGTTGGAATAGATTTGTTACCAATTTTCACGTAGCTAAAATGAGAAAAATTATCCAATCTTGTTTTACCCATAACTTCTTCATTTTAAATCCATTTTGAGTGAATCAAATTGCTATGGTTTCATATTGAACTCTATTTTATGAATCTAAACAGAAAAGTATAGGTTTATAGTCGGAAAAATAAGTTACAAGTCGTTTTTGTAAAGGTAGTCATTTCAGTCGAAAGAACGACGTCTAGATGACCATTTTAGAAAACATACTTCCACTTTGAGTTTAATCATAATTTTTGGATATAGTTTCATGTTCATAATAAAAATCATTTTCTCAGAATAACAACTTTTAAATCAAAGTTTATCATAGTTTTTAATTAACTAACCCAAAACAGCCCGCGGTGTTACTACGACGGCGTAAATCCGGTTTTACGGTGTTTTTCGTGTTTCCAGGTTTTAAATCATTAAGTTAGCATATCATATAGATATAGAACATGTGTTTAGTTGATTTTAAAAGTCAAGTTAGAAGGATTAACTTTTGTTTGCGAACAAGTTTAGAATTAACTAAACTATGTTCTAATGATTACAAGTTTAAACCTTCGAATAAGATAGCTTTATATGTATGAATCGAATGATGTTATGAACATCATTACTACCTTAATTTCCTTGGATAAACCTACTGGAAAAGAGAAAAATGGATCTAGCTTCAATGGATCCTTGGATGGCTCGAAGTTCTTGAAGCAGAATCATGACACGAAAACAAGTTCAAGTAAGATCATCACTTGAAATAAGATTGTTATAGTTATAGAAATTGAACCAAAGTTTGAATATGATTATTACCTTGTATTAGAATGATAACCTACTGTAAGAAACAAAGATTTCTTGAGGTTGGATGATCACCTTACAATATTGGAAGTGAGCTAGCAAACTTGAAAGTATTCTTGATTTTATGAAACTAGAACTTTTGGAATTTATGAAGAACACTTAGAACTTGAAGATAGAACTTGAGAGAGATCAATTAGATGAAGAAAATTGAAGAATGAAAGTGTTTGTAGGTGTTTTTGGTCGTTGGTGTATGGATTAGATATAAAGGATATGTAATTTTGTTTTCATGTAAATAAGTCATGAATGATTACTCATATTTTTGTAATTTTATGAGATATTTCATGCTAGTTGCCAAATGATGGTTCCCACATGTGTTAGGTGACTCACATGGGCTGCTAAGAGCTGATCATTGGAGTGTATATACCAATAGTACATACATCTAAAAGCTGTGTATTGTACGAGTACGAATACGGGTGCATACGAGTAGAATTGTTGATGAAACTGAACGAGGATGTAATTGTAAGCATTTTTGTTAAGTAGAAGTATTTTGATAAGTGTATTGAAGTCTTTCAAAAGTGTATAAATACATATTAAAACACTACATGTATATACATTTTAACTGAGTCGTTAAGTCATCGTTAGTCGTTACATGTAAGTGTTGTTTTGAAACCTTTAGGTTAACGATCTTGTTAAATGTTGTTAACCCAATGTTTATAATATCAAATGAGATTTTAAATTATTATATTATCATGATATTATCATATATGAATATCTCTTAATATGATATATATACATTAAATGTCTTTACAACGATAATCGTTACATATATGTCTCGTTTAAAAATCATTAAGTTAGTAGTCTTCTTTTTACATATGTAGTTCATTGTTAATATACTTTATGATATGTTTTCTTATCATAGTATCATGTTAACTATATATATATCCATTTATATGTCATCATATAGTTTTTACAAGTTTTAACGTTCGTGAATCACCGATCAACTTGGGTGGTTAATTGTCTATATGAAACATATTTCAATTAATCAAGTCTTAACAAGTTTGATTGCTTAACATGTTGGAAACATTTAATCATGTAAATATCAATCTCAATTAATATATATAAACATGGAAAAGTTCGGGTCACTACAACATAATTCAATAATAATCCACAGAACTTCTGTCTGCATAATAATTCATTCGAGGAATGTTTTGCTTGTGTCTATCTCGTCAAACATTTATAAAAGCATTTCATGTATTCGCAGTTCAAAAATATATTTCAAAAGCATTTAATAAAGTAGTTGTAAAAACAGCGCACGTATTCTCAGTCCCAAAATTGTAAAGAGTAAAAGAGAATCAAATGAACTCACAATACGATATTTTGTAGTAAAAATATGCATACGACGATACTGAATAAGTGCAGGGTTGGCCTTGGATTCACGAACCTATATCATTTGTATATTTATTAATATACATAATTGTAATCGATAAATATAAATTTATTGGTTATAACCTTTTTATATTAATAGCATATATATGTTTTATATATTCATTTTATATATAAAAATATAAATTTTATTATGTTATAAGTATTATATATATATATATATATATATATATATATATATATATATATATATATATATATATATATATATATATATATATATATATATATATATATATATATATATATATATCTTTTGTTTGTTGAGATGATTATTATAATAATACTAGAATAATATTTGATATGATAAATATGATAATAAAGATAATACTTAATATTAGTAATAATAACAATATTAATGATTCTGTTAATGATATTATTAATGATAGTTTTATAATAGATCTTATAAATTGTTACCACTAGCAGGGCTCGAACCCGAAACCTCTCGAATACCCATAACACGTCTAGACCAGCTGAGCTAATGCCCATTTTCTGAAATTATCCCTATATAATTTTATTTATCCCTTTAAATCATCTGCTTCTATTTTCATCTTCTTCATGAACAATTGATCAAAATCAATTCAACAACCATCAATTGAGTCATCAAATTTTGGTTTTAAAATAGAAACCGAAACACTTAGAATGTGTTAAAATTAATTAGCAAACATAAAAATAAAAAATCAAAATTAAAACAGCCCCTGCTGTGCTGTTCGTCATTTGTAAAAAAAAAAAAAATGATTTCGAAATCTAGACGTTTTTGGCTTACACTTTCTTCATGAAATAGTTTTCACCTCATACATAGAAACTTTAAAAATCGTCAATTTAACTTCTAACCTCAAAACCAATCCGAATTTCATGAAGAACAGGTAGTTTGACTTTTTTGAATTAAACGTTTGACTCGAAAATTAGAACTCAATTTGAGGAATTGGGACTTAAGATTTTGCAGATAGTTTGAAGGAAAGATTTCCAACACAATGGCATTTTTACATTTAAAAATTTATTCAAAATCGAGTTTTGGCCGAAAAGTTAGAATAACAGAGGTTACGAGCCTGTTTGTTTAATTGATCATATAAAAATTTGATAGTAATGGTAATTGATAATGGTAATAATAATTCGAATGATGTTATCCAAAACTCTGAGATCTTCGATTGTTTTATAGCGAGGAATGCTCGGCCAGGAGAATCGATTGGTACAAAAAAATAGATAAAAAATATAAAAGGCGAGTATGATTTCTATCAGATTTGTACTAACGATTAAGATGTGTAACAAATTTATAGATGGAAACAAAAATCAAAATAGTTAGACAACGATATGAAACTGATTCAATCTTAATTTCGTTGTTTCATTATTTTATTATTATTATTATTATTTTTAAATAAATATTAATAATAATAATTCTATTAATATTAATAATAATAAATAATAATAATAATAATAATAACAATAATAAATAATAATAATAATTATTATAATTATAATAATAATAGTAATAATACTGTTAACAATTATAATATTTATAGTAATATCAAATAATAACCATAATTTTTTATGATGTTACAAATAATAAAATACTAATACTAATAATAACAATAATAAGATTATTAATAATAATAATAATAATAATAATGAAATACAAATAATTATAATACTAATAATTATGTTAGTAGCAACATTAATAATAATTGTTAATGATAATGTAATAATAATGTAATAATAATGTCTACTAATAATATAATTAATAATTAAGTTATAACAGGTTACATATATCCTATTTGTAATATATATTATATAGTAATATATATATATATATATATATATATATATATATATATATATATATATATATATATATATATATATATATATATATATATATATATATAGTAATAATATTATATATCTAGTTATATATCTTCATTTTAATAATAACTTACTTATTTGTTTGTTATTTTATATTTTTAATTCTAATTGATTAAAGTATACTTTATTAATTCAAAATATTATATATACATTTATATTTATATTTATATACATATACATAATTATTTGTTCGTGAATCGTCGGGAGTAGTCAAAGGCTAAATGATTTCATAAAATATTTCAAAAATTTTGAAATTCAATTTAATAGACTTTGCTTATCATGTCGAAACCATATAAAGATTAAGTTTAAATTTGTTCGGAAATTTTCGGGTCGTCACAATAACTATGGTTAACCAATACGCCTCCTAAAAATCCCATCACACCACAATGAGGAGACGCCGTAACAAATCACACCATTATAGAAGTGTCACGCCACTGGTGCCACAATGACATGCCCATGGTACCTCCATAGGAAGTTAATAGCTCGCATACCCATAATAGAATAAATAACGCTAAACAATTATTTAGCAAAATTCAATAGAGTAATAACACTGAAGGCAATGACAATAGCACCGAGTTCAATAATTAGAGGTCAATAACGATTACAACGAAGTCAATAATTAAGTGGAGGTCAAAGAACGCATAGAACTCTGTAAAAATGTTTTCACCATAAAAACAACTTTCTATAATAGGAATAAAGATTCATTCAAGTTAACATACGTAAACTTGTTTGTAGATATAATGCAAATTAAAGCTATATCTTATGAAAAGTTTCACGTCTATACGGTTTATCTCTATAAAGCTATATTCATTCAAGATCACACCTTTCGTGCGATTTTCTTTCGGAAATGTAATGTAAATTACTTTAAAAAAAATCTATGAATCTTGTTATCCTCTTGGAAGGGACTGCTTAAAACATCTGTAACACTGAGGTGGTTACTCTATATATTTCTTCCTTCGTTGGTTGCAACTATATGTTGTTCTAGTCGATGTTAACCCTATGTAACTGACAGCATATAGTTACATTATGGAACTGTGCTTTCATTCCATCCCAGGATAAGTTCACATGTAGTATGTTAAACTGGGTGATATCTTTCATTGTTAGTTCAGACCGTCCTGAAGACACTATAAATAATTATGGCTTGCATTGCATGTAAATCTGATTAGTCACTCTCAGCTAAAATTTCAATTCATTTATTCAAATGAAACGTTTCTTAAATATCGAGTTCTTTATGCCTATGGTCTCCTTTCGAAATTAAGAGGTTAGTAAAATCAATGGCTAACACTATCCAGACATCAAATCGCATGGTTGTGATCACCATGTTTTTTATTCTACCTGTCAGCTTTGTATTGTGACATAAGTGCTCAATGTTTTAGATGAGTTGGTAACATTCATGATGCATTTCATGCATCCAGCTTACTGAAGATGCATGTAAGGCTAAAAACATCATCTTTCCTTTTGTGGATATATATTCAGATGACATACTCATGTTAACAAGAAACGAAATCAATTTTTTGATCTCTAAGGTCAAGAGACTTAATTAATGGCATATACCTATTCTTCCTTTTATACGCTCAAGTACCTTTCAAGGTAAATTGCTCACTTCTGAGCCCACGAGTCTCTCGAAACTTTGATACGCTCCTTCTTCTTCAAATTCGGTACCGTTGTTGGTCCCTCCTCAAAATTTCGGGACAAAATTTTCTTTAACGGGTGGGTAATGTAAAGACCCGACTTTTTCGACGTATATTTTTGTGCTCTATACTTTCACGAATCTGCATATATGTGCGTACTGAGCTAATTTATGCTCTGGGATCTTTATTCATGATTAATTACTTTTGTTAATATCTTACAACGTGTTGTTAAGTGCGTAATCACTTAACTTGATCTTCGAATTCTTTTACGACCGTTAGTGTCACTTTTCGTTTGAAACGAGCTATGTACTTTGTACACCTTAAAATTTTGTCATAATTAGAATATTATGACTACATAATACTAATTGTTATTTTCTAATGACAATTACTTGGCTTGATGGTTTCTTAATTACGCTTAGTGTTTTACTAATGCACACTAGTTAGTCTTAATGGACTTTTTACCTTATTGGACTTAGACCCACCCTACTTTAGTTAATGGACCATTAAATTAGCCCAACTTTAATGGATTTATGATCCATTAAGATGTAGGACAAAAATCCATTAAGATGAGCCAACATACTAGCATTTTTGTTAGCCATTACTACACATGTTGCATGGGATCCCAACAACAAGCACCACCTTTGTACCACCACCATGCAAAAGCAAAAATTTGTCCCCCCTTGTCCCCCATGATACCTACGATTTTGGAGACACCCACCACCACCTCCACCACTATAAATATCAAGCCTCATTCTACATTTCACACTTCATGTCATTCTCATTTTTACACACACTTGCTCTCTAATTTTCTCTCTAGTCTTTCTCACACTAAAATTGTAAGTTCTTGAATTTTCTTCTTCTTCTCTTTTTCTTCTTAATCACAACATCGTCATCATCATGAGATCAAGCTTTTTAGCTTTTTGATCTTGTTATATCTTGTAGATTCAAACTTTGATTTGAATCCTTCAAGAACATGAAAGATTCAAGCTTTCTAGCTTTGGATCTTCATTACTTTGATGGATCTAAGCTTTATAGCTTAAGATCACTTTATTTTTGTTAAAAGATCAAAACTTGTGTTTATGATCTTCATGAAACTTGAAGATCAAGCTTTTTGCTTTAAAGATCTTCAAGAACATAAAAGATTCAATCTTTCTAGCTTTGGATCTTCATTACTTTGTTGGATCTAAGTTTTATAGCTTAAGATCACTTTATTTTTGTTAAAATATCCAAACTTTTGTTTATGATCTTCATAAAATTTGAAGATCTAGCTTTTTGCTTTAAAGATCTCCAAGAACATAAAAGATTCAAGCTTTCTAGCTTTGAAATCTCATAATTATTGTTAAGGGATACAAGCTTTCTAGCTTAGGGTTTCATTACTTTATTTGATCTAAGTTATGTGACTTAAGGTCTTGCTTGATTTGAATCAAAGTTTGTAGCTTTAATCTTGAATAGAACTTGTATTTGTGTTAAGACTAAGAACATGATGTAACCTTGGTTCATCATCCTTCTAAAACTCTTAAGTGAGTTGTATTTCTTCTTAGTCTTTACATTGTGTGTTGATGGTTGAAACTTGGTCAAAGTGATGCTAAAACATCAAGAGTTGTACACTTGAGGCTTATACGCATCAAGGATGAGAACCGTGATGAGCATCAAACACCAAGAAACCCACCGGCACACTTGTTTACTATTTTTCAGGGTCTGATCAGACTCCTGGGGCTCCTGGAAAGTATATTTCCAGATAGTTCGGTTCGATTATATGACTTTTCGTTTAAGACTCTCCTAAATCCGATATACGGCTTAGGATTTATAGCCTTCCGAAAATCACTACGCCTTTGTAACGACGTGCTGAAATTTCTGACCTACTCACGCTTGAACCGTCGCCACGGTCAAAGGACATCGAGTTAGGATCTGAAAATTTGATAGCAGTAAGAGGACTCACATATGGAGCCTTGGCCACTGGTCGCGCGTCTTTTCAGTTTGTATAGAGGTCATAGCAGCTGTCCGAAGTCAACCCTTTATTTCGACCTCTATTCTTGTTGAAAACTTACTTTATCTTTTACGAATGATGCTGATGATGATGATGATACTTAAGACTTAACTTATTTACTTTTAAACTTTTGGGGACAATTTACTGACTTAGTAACCATTGACTTAGGTTGAGGACCTTTTGGATCGACCAACTTACTTGTTTGGACCGACTTACTACTTGCTTACATTTTCGTATCGATTTTACCGCAAATTCACTGTGAGTTATATCTCCCTTTCTACTTTACTATTTTTGGGACTGAGAATACATGCGCTTTTTATGTTTTACATACTAGACACGAGTACTTAAACTTTATATATGTGTGGGTGACATAACGGGACAAATTTTCCCCTTAGCTCGGTAACATTTAGTCATTGGTTTATGAACCGGTGAACGTGAATCTTAGATATGGATCCATAGGGTTTGACATCCCCACTCGGGCTAGTCGCGCTAGCATTTAATAGGTGTTTAATACTTCGAGAACATACGCACTCGCCAAGTGTACTTTTAGGGGGTGATATATTTTTTTTTATGTTAAGTTAGTTACCGAGTGCCCACGGATAAGCATATACTTTATCATACGGATTTGAGATACTGTTTTGAATACGAAATCTTGTGGTCTACATTACATTGTTGTTTACAATAAAACTATAGCTCACCAACATTCGTGTTAACATTTTAAAGCATGTATTTCTCAGGTGTTTAGATGTTGTTGCTTCTGCTGTTAGACTTGCTGTTATAGTCTTGGTGCTATAGACTTGCTGTTACAGACTCGCTATGTTTGATTTCCGCTGCATTGTTTAGAGATGTCTCAATCATGGAACTTTTACTTTGCATTCACAACTTATGTTATTTATGAGCTATGGTTTTGTAATGACCTTTGTGTCACGTACTTATGTTAATGCTCTCTATTCGTAGAAGCACGTTATCTTTTGTAAAACATTTGATGTTGGTAAAGACGTTATCTTTTCATGAATGCAAAACTTGATTTAAAATAGCATATAGTGTTATAACCGTGTAATGATCCTGTTGTTGATGATCCGTACACGTTGATTTTGTACGGGGCGTCACAGCTTGTGTTTGTTAGACTATATATGAAATAAAATAAAGTGCTCAAACACAAAGATTTATAGTGGTTCGGGTGGATGTTAACTAATCCACCTTAATCCACTCCTCGATTCACTAATCGGGAGTTGTCTTCACTAGCTTTCTCCAAATACGGTGGAGATCCGGTTACACCAAAAGATCTTCAATAAGCTACATCATCACCATCTTCAATCACCCCAAAGACTACCTAGATCTCACTTGTCTTCACCTTGGACAAATACCAAATTTCTCACTAGAAATTTAACCAACTTCCTAATTCCCTTTAAGGAAGAGGGATCACTAAGTAAAATGATGTTCTTACCACAAGAACTAACCTAAAGCTAGTATGCCACCCACTATTACAAATTCTCCAAAGAAAACTATACTCCTTCTTTGAATACTATCAAAGAATGTAGTTTACAAACTTACAAATGATAGAAATTAAGCTTTGGAGTTTACACATAATTCTACTAATTAAGTAGAATCTCTCTTTCTCTCTTAATCATGATCTCTCTAAAGATGTATTGTTGAAGCTTAGGAGATCATATCATACTGATTTGGAAGTATGTTGGAAAGATATGGTCTTCAAGTATCTTCAAGCCTTGTTTAAATAGGCAATAGAAATGCAAGGTGATGGGCATAGTTAGCCGTTTGAATCATCTAACCAAAGATTCAATGTTACTTGCAATGGTCTTGGAAGCATTCTACAAATAAGGATGGCATCTTTTCCTTGGTTTACCATTGTCATAAACTTTCTTATCCAAAAACGGTAAGTATGCATATGATACTTGACAAATAACAACCTTTTAAAAATTTTCTTGTAAGACTTATATGCATGTGTCAACATCTAATCTTGTGACAAACCACAATACTCCAAACTTCATATCCTAAGTCTTCAATAATTTGTCAATAATGGATGGAAGTATCTAGCTCCATTGGTTGCTTGTAAATGAGGAAAGCATCTTCTCTTGAGACTTTTGTCATTGATTCCAAAAGAGGTAAATGCTGAATTTTGCTCCATGACAATTAGAAACCATCTAAACTTCATAACTCATGACTTTAAATATTTATCTTTTCTTTGATTGAAGTTTCTAGCTCTTTAGAACCTTGTTACATCTTTATTGAACTAGTTTGAATCTAGTTGGAACTTAATGATCCTTGTTACAACCTTGACTAGCTTGAACTAATTACATTTACATACATACAATGGTACTTAAAACTAATGAGAAAGCACCTCTTTAATTGGGACTTTAATGACCATTATTAGTATGTTTAAATGACACTATGTAATAGGATAAAAAGATATAACATTTGTGTGTTTAATCTTATTTCAAGTTAAATTGTCATTAAGGTGTATGTAGGTGTGATTAATCAAGATTAACATCTTTTGGTTCAAAACTCCTATGAAAACAAAGAAGACAACTATTCTAAGTATATTTAGAAAGGTTTTGTAAATTATAGATGCCTCAAAGTGGTCTAACTCAAAGTGAATGGATTTGGTAATAGGAAGAACTGCGGTCGATCCACGATCAGCCGTGAGGTCAGCCGTAGATCATATTTACAAAAAATTTTTGAAAATCTTTTTACAGGGCATCCACGGTCAGGCCTACGTTCGACCGTAGATCAGCCGTGTTTTATTTTTTCCAAATTTATTATTGTGAATTGGTCTTTTGCTAGAGATAGTGTATGCATGTGAACTTGTGTTGTTCTATACGTTGTTTAAGCACACAAGACTTGGTGTCATCATTAAAATAAAGTGGTTAACATTTGAATATTAATATTGGATCACTAACCAACAATAAGTATAAGAAAACATACAAATGTAATCTGTGTTTCATGACACTTGTCAAATAACGAATTCATTTAAACACTTAATAATTAAATTATTAACACATTGTTTATTATAACATTATTTTCATCAATTAAATATAATTTAAATATCATATCTAAATTATTTAATGAATTAATATAGAAAACCTATGAATATTTTGACTGGTCAAACGAGTGTTACACAAAATTGCTTTCATTTCAACATACATTATTCACTTATACTACTTATTCCTCAAACTCCAATATAATTTTCCATCGGAGAATTTTCTACTATAATCTTTCATCTCATATTTTATTTTCATATTATAGTTTTTTTTTAAAGCAGGGAAATTATATTAATCGAGAATAATTACAGGGAGGGGCTGGTGACCACGACGGCCCAACTACTAAGCCCAAACACACACAAAAATACATTACATACTTAGATGCTAAGATTGCATCTTGAACACGACATTATAATAGTTATATAATAACTCATTATAATAGTTATCAAATCCGTGAATTAACAACTCATTATAATAGTTATATAATATTGAGTATAGTTTCTAGAATATATATATATATATATATATATATATATATATATATATATATATATATATAATATAATATAATATTATAGTTAATACATATTAATGTTAATACGGAGTAAATTATTATATTAATATTAAATACAAATTTAATTACGTCACTCTTCCCTAAAGTTTACTATCAATTTCACCCTAGACCCTAAAGTTTATTTGTAACGCGCGTAATACAAACTAACGGAGATAAGTTAATGTAGTTAGGTATGGAGATCAAAATGAAACAGAATGCATGCAATAGGGGAACCATGCAAAAGACTAACTGCATGGTCCATAGTGAAATTTGTAGTGAACTTTAGGGATGAGTGACGTAATTAAGTATAGGTTGTGTATTCCGTAAACTTGGTACGTGTTGGGTTATGATTTACATAAATAGTTTTCTGGACTTTGAACTTTTATAAAAGAGCGTAATACTATCAATCAACATATGTTATGAAATTCCTTTAGTAGCCGTTAATTCAATTTTATGTAGTTAAGTACTCGTTAGTGATCGTTAGTGTAGAACTCGTGCCAAGCACGTGAGCTGGTTTAAACACATAGCTCGTGACCTGCACGTGGTATCTTCATCTCCTTCCTCGAGTGCTGACCTGGCGAGTAACAGAATACAGTTACCAATGTTCTGCAGCTTAAATATGCATTAGTTAGTAGTTGAATTCAGTTTTTCGATTGTGATTGTAACTTTTTCTCTCTAAATTTCTGTAACGAACTCTTGTTCGTAAAAGTCAACTAAAAAGTCAATTTCGACACTGTTCTTGATCTCAAGTGTCCAGGTTACTTTTAATTTGTATAATTTTGGTTTAATAACTCAGATTATACATAACATTTAGTATCAGAGCGTTCGATTCTGAGAATCAATTGTTAATTTTGTCCAGAAATGGTGATGGCGACAAGATCTGGTGCCGGCGATGATCATTTTGCAGAATTATTAAATAACGCCATCGCTGCTTTGAATCAAACTATTAACAACCTCACAAATCACATCAATGGCAGAATTGATGGAGTTGTTGTGCAACAGTAATACTTATCCAATAAAATGCAGAGATTAAGAAATGGTGAAGGTGTAGCTAACTGTGGTGGTAACCAGTGGACTAGGCTGTCCAAAATTGAATTTCCTAAGTTTGATGGTGATTATGTCACCGGCTGGATGTACAGATGCAAGCAATTTTTCACGGTTGATAAGGTGGAGGATGATGATTGTGATGAAATGTCCCGTTCTTATTGATTAAAAACGTTCCATATTAATTGATTTCGTTGCGAGGTTTTGACCTCTATATGAGACGTTTTTCAAAGACTGCATTCATTTTAAAACAAACCATAACCTTTATTTCATCAATAAAGGTTTAAAAAGTTTTACGTAGATTATCGAATAAGGATAATCTAAAATATCCTGTTTACTCACGACTATTACATAATGGTTTACAATACAAATATGTTACAACAAAATAAGTTTCTTGAATGCAGTTTTTACACAATATCATACAAGCATGGACTCCAAATCTCGTCCTTATTTAAGTATGTGACAGCGGAAGCTCTTAATAATCACCTGAGAATAAACATGCTTAAAACGTCAACAAAAATGTTGGTGAGTTATAGGTTTAACCTATATATATCAAATCATAATAATAGATCACAAGATTTCATATTTCAATACACATCCCATACATAGAGATAAAAATCATTCATATGGTGAACACCTGGTAACCGACATTAACAAGATGCATATATAAGAATATCCCCATCATTCCGGGACACCCTTCGGATATGATATAAATTTCGAAGTACTAAAGCATCCGGTACTTTGGATGGGGTTTGTTAGGCCCAATAGATCTATCTTTAGGATTCGCGTCAATTAGGGTGTCTGTTCCCTAATTCTTAGATTACCAGACTTAATAAAAAGGGGCATATTCGATTTCGATAATTCAACCATAGAATGTAGTTTCACGTACTTGTGTCTATTTTGTAAATCATTTATAAAACCTGCATGTATTCTCATCCCAAAAATATTAGATTTTAAAAGTGGGACTATAACTCACTTTCACAGATTTTTACTTCGTCGGGAAGTAAGACTTGGCCACTGGTTGATTCACGAACCTATAACAATATATACATATATATCAAAGTATGTTCAAAATATATTTACAACATTTTTAATATATTTTGATGTTTTAAGTTTATTAAGTCAGTTGTCCTCGTTAGTAACCTACAACTAGTTGTCCACAGTTAGATGTACAGAAATAAATCGATAAATATTATCTTGAATCAATCCACGACCCAGTGTATACGTATCTCAGTATTGATCACAACTCAAACTATATATATTTTGGAATCAACCTCAACCCCGTATAGCTAACTCCAACATTCACATATAGAGTGTCTATGGTTGTTCCGAAATATATATAGATGTGTCGATATGATAGGTCGAAACATTGTATACGTGTCTATGGTATCTCAAGATTACATAATATACAATACAAGTTGATTAAGTTATGGTTGGAATAGATTTGTTACCAATTTTCACGTAGCTAAAATGAGAAAAATTATCCAATCTTGTTTTACCCATAACTTCTTCATTTTAAATCCGCTTTGAGTGAATCAAATTGCTATGGTTTCATATTGAACTCTATTTTATGAATCTAAACAGAAAAAGTATAGGTTTATAGTCGGAAAAATAAGTTACAAGTCATTTTTGTAAAGGTAGTCATTTCAGTCGAAAGAACGACGTCTAGATGACCATTTTAGAAAACATACTTCCACTTTGAGTTTAACCATAATTTTTGGATATAGTTTCATGTTCATAATAAAAATCATTTTCTCATAATAACAACTTTTAAATCAAAGTTTATCATAGTTTTTAATTAATTAACCCAAAACAGCCCGCGGTATTACTACGACGGCGTAACTCCGGTTTTACGATGTTTTTCGTGTTTCCAGGTTTTAAATCATTAAGTTAGCATATAATATAGATATAGAACATGTGTTTAGTTGATTTTAAAAGTCAAGTTAGAAGGATTAACTTTTGTTTGCGAACAAGTTTAGAATTAACTAAACTATGTTCTAGTGATTACAAGTTTAAACCTTCGAATAAGATAGCTTTATATGTATGAATCGAATGATGTTATGAACATCATTACTACCTTAAGTTCCTTGGATAAACCTACTGGAAAAGATAAAAATGGATCTAGCTTCAACGGATCCTTGGATGGCTCGAAGTTCTTGAAGCAGAATCATGACACGAAAACAAGTTCAAGTAAGATCATCACTTGAAATAAGATTGTTATAGTTATAGAAATTGAACCAAAGTTTGAATATGATTATTACCTTGTATTAGAATGATAACCTACTGTAAGAAACAAAGATTTCTTGAGGTTGGATGATCACCTTACAAGATTGGAAGAGAGCTAGCAAACTTGAAAGTATTCTTGATTTTATGTAACTAGAACTTGTAGAATATATGAAGAACACTTAGAACTTGAAGATAGAACTTGAGAGAGATCAATTAGATGAAGAAAATTGAAGAATGAAAGTGTTTGTAGGTGTTTTTGGTCGTTGGTGTATGGATTAGATATAAAGGATATGTAATTTTGTTTTCATGTAAATAAGTCATGAATGATTACTCATATTTTTGTAATTTTATGAGATATTTCATGCTAGTTGCCAAATAATGGTTCCCAAATGTGTTAGGTAACTCACATGGGCTGCTAAGAGCTGATAATTGGAGTGTATATACCAATAGTACATACATCTAAAAGCTGTGTATTGTACGAGTACGAATATGGGTTCATACGAGTAGAATTGTTGATGAAACTGAACGAGGATGTAATTGTAAGCATTTTTGTTAAGTAGAAGTATTTTGATAAGTGTATTGAAGTCTTTCAAAAGTATATAAATACATATTAAAACACTACATGTATATACATTTTAACTGAGTCGTTAAGTCATCGTTAGTCGTTACATGTAAGTGTTGTTTTGAAACCTTTAGGTTAACGATCTTGTTAAATGTTGTTAACCCAATGTTTATAATATCAAATGAGATTTTAAATTATTATATTATCATGATATTATCATGTATGAATATCTCTTAATATGATATATATACATTAAATGTCTTTACAACGATAATCGTTACATATATGTCTCGTTTAAAAATCATTAAGTTAGTAGTCTTGTTTTTACATATGTAGTTCATTGTTAATATACTTAATGATATGTTTACTTATCATAGTATCATGTTAACTATATATATATCCATATATATGTCATCATGTAGTTTTTACAAGTTTTAACGTTCGTGAATCACCGGTCAACTTGGGTGGTCAATTGTCTATATGAAACATATTTCAATTAATCAAGTCTTAACAAGTTTGATTGCTTAACATGTTGGAAACATTTAATAATGTAAATATCAATCTCAATTAATATATATAAACATGGAAAAGTTCGGGTCACTACAGTACCTACCTGTTAAATAAATTTCGTCCCGAAATTTTAAGCTGTTGAAGGTGTTGACGAATCTTCTGGAAATAGATGCGGGTATTTCTTCTTCATCTGATCTTCATGCTCCGAGGTGAACTCGAGTCCTCTACGAGCATTCCATCGAACCTTAACAATTGGTATCTTGTTTTGCTTAAGTCTTTTAACCTCACGATCCATTATTTCGACGGGTTCTTCGATGAATTGAAGTTTTTCGTTGATTTGGATTTCATCTAACGGAATAGTGAGATCTTCTTTAGCAAAACATTTCTTCAAATTCGAGACGTGAAAAGTGTTATGTACAGCCACGAGTTGTTGAGGTAACTCAAGTCGGTAAGCTACTGGTCCGACATGATCAATAATCTTGAATGGTCCAATATACCTTGGATTTAATTTCCCTCGTTTACCAAATAGAACAACGCCTTTCCAAGGTGCAACTTTAAGCATGACCATCTCTCCAATTTCAAATTCTATATCTTTTCTTTTAATGTCAGCGTAGCTCTTTTGTCGACTTTGGGCGGTTTTCAACCGTTGTTAAATTTGGATGATCTTCTCGGTAGTTTCTTGTATAATCTCCAGACCCGTAATCTGTCTATCCCCCACTTCACTCCAACAAATCGGAGACCTGCACTTTCTACCATAAAGTGCTTCAAACGGTGCCATCTCAATGCTTGAATGGTAGCTGTTGTTGTAGGAAAATTCTGCTAACGGTAGATGTCGATCCCAACTGTTTCCGAAATCAATAACACATGCTCGTAGCATGTCTTCAAGCGTTTGTATCGTCCTTTCGCTCTGCCCATCAGTTTGTGGATGATAGGCAGTACTCATGTCTAGACGAGTTCCTAATGCTTGCTGTAATGTCTGCCAGAATCTTGAAATAAATCTACCATCCCTATCAGAGATAATAGAGATTGGTATTCCATGTCTGGAGACGACTTCCTTCAAATACAGTCGTGCTAACTTCTCCATCTTGTCATCTTCTCTTATTGGCAGGAAGTGTGCTAATTTGGTGAGACGATCAACTATTACCCAAATAGTATCAAAACCACTTGCAGTCCTTTGCAATTTAGTGATGAAATCCATGGTAATGTTTTCCCATTTCCATTCCGGGATTTCGGGTTGTTTAAGTAGACCTGATGGTTTCTGATGCTCAGCTTTGACCTTAGAACACGTCAAACATTCTCCTACGTATTTAACAACATCGGCTTTCATACCCGGCCACCAAAAATATTTCTTGAGATCCTTGTACATCTTCCCCGTTCCAGGATGTATTGAGTATCTGGTTTTATGAGCTTCTCTAAGTACCATTTCTCTCATATCTCCAAATTTTGGTACCCAAATCCTTTCAGCCCTATACCGGGTTCTGTCTTCCCGAATATTAAGATGCTTCTCCGATCCTTTGGGTATTTCATCCTTTAAATTTACCTCTTTTAAAACTCCTTGTTGCGCCTCCTTTATTTGAGTAGTAAGGTTATTATGAATCATTATATTCATAGATTTTACTCGAATGGGTTCTCTATCCTTCCTGCTCAAGGCATCGGCTACCACATTTGCCTTCCCCGGGTGGTAACGAATCTCAAAGTCGTAATCATTCAATAATTCAATCCACCTACGCTGCCTCATATTCAGTTGTTTCTGATTAAATATGTGTTGAAGACTTTTGTGGTCGGTATATATAATACTTTTGACCCCATATAAGTAGTGCCTCCAAGTCTTTAATGCAAAAACAACCGCGCCTAATTCCAAATCATGCGTCGTATAATTTTGTTCGTGAATCTTCAATTGTCTAGACGCATAAGCAATCACCTTCGTTCGTTGCATTAATACACAACCGAGACCTTGCTTTGATGCGTCACAATAAATCACAAAATCATCATTCCCTTCAGGCAATGACAATACAGGTGCCGTAGTTAGCTTTTTCTTCAATAACTGAAACGCTTTCTCTTGTTCATCATTCCATTCAAATTTCTTCCCTTTATGCGTTAATGCAGTCAAGGGTTTTGCTATTCTGGAAAAGTCTTGGATGAACCTTCTGTAGTAACCAGCTAGTCCTAAAAACTGGCGTATGTGTTTCGGAGTTTTCGGGGTTTCCCACTTTTCAACAGTTTCTATCTTTGTCGGATCCACCTTAATACCTTCTTTGTTCACTATGTGACCGAGGAATTGAACTTCTTCCAACTAAAATGCACACTTTGAAAACTTAGCGTACAATTCTTCCTTCCTCAATACTTCTAACACCTTTCTCAAATGTTCACCGTGTTCCTGGTCATTCTTTGAGTAAATAAGTATGTCATCAATGAAAACAATGACAAACTTGTCAAGGTATGGTCCACACACTCGGTTCATAAGGTCCATGAACATGGCTGGTGCATTATCTAAACCAAACGGCATGACCATAAACTCGTAATGACCGTAACGTGTTCTGAAAGCAGTCTTTGGAATATCATCTTCTTTCACCCGCATTTGATGATACCCGGAACGTAAGTCAATCTTTGAATAAACAGACGAGCCTTGTAGTTGATCAAATAAGTCGTCGATTCTCGGTAGTGGGTAGCGGTTCTTGATGGTAAGTTTGTTCAACTCTCGGTAGTCGATACACAACCTGAATGTACCATCTTTCTTCTTGACAAACAAAACAGGAGCTCCCCACGGTGATGTGCTTGGTCGAATGAAACCACGCTCTAAAAGTTCTTGTAATTGGCTTTGCAGTTCTTTCATCTCGCTGGGTGCGAGTTTGTAAGGAGCACGAGCTATTGGTGCAGCTCCTGGTACAAGATCTATTTGAAATTCAACGGATCGATGTGGGGGTAATCCCGGTAATTCTTTCGGAAATACATCGGGAAATTCTTTTGCAATGGGAACATCATTGATGCTCTTTTCTTCAGTTTGCACTTTCTCGACGTGTGCTAGAACAACATAGCAACCTTTTCTTATTAGTTTTTGTGCCTTCAAATTACTAATAAGATGTAGCTTCGTGTTGCCCTTTTCTCCGTACACCATTAAGGGTTTTCCTTTTTCTCGTATAATGCGAATTGCATTTTTGTAACAAACGATCTCTGCTTTCACTTATTTCAACCAGTCCATACCGATTATCACATCAAAACTCCCTAACTCTACTGGTATCAAATCAATCTTAAATGTTTCGCTAACCAGTTTAATTTCTCGATTCCGACATATATTATCTGCTGAAATTAATTTACCATTTGCTAATTCGAGTAAAAATTTACTATCCAAAGGCGTCAATGGACAACTTAATTTAGCACAAAAATCTCTACTCATATAGCTTCTATCCGCACCCGAATCAAATAAAACGTAAGCAGATTTATTGTCAATAAGAAACGTACCCGTAACAAGCTCCGGGTCTTCCTGTGCCTCTGCCGCATTAATATTGAAAACTCTTCCGCGGCCTTGTCCATTCGTGTTCTCCTGGTTCGAGCAATTTCTAATAATGTGGCCCGGTTTTCCACATTTATAACAAACTACATTGGCATAACTTGCTCCGACACTACTTGCTCCGCCATTACTCGTTCCGACACCATTTGTTCCTTTCGTTCTATTAACCCCTGGTCCGTAGACCTCACACTTCGCCGCGCTATGACCATTTGTTTTACACTTGTTGCAAAATTTGGTGCAGAACCCCGAGTGATACTTTTCACACCTTTGGCATAGCTGCTTCTGATTGTTGTTGTTGTTGCGGTTATTATTGTTGTTGGGATGATTGTTGTAGTTGCTGTTGTTGTTGTTGTTGTTGTTGTTGTTGTTGTTGTTGGGCCGTTTGTTGTAGTTGCAATTGATGTTGCGATTGTTGGGATAATTGTTGCGATTATTGTTGTAATTGCTGTTGTTGTTGTATTGGTGATTCTTATCACCGTTTTCCTCCCACTTTCTTTTGACTTGCTTCACATTGACCTCTTCAGCAGTCTGTTCTTTAATTCTTTCTTCAATTTGGTTCACTAGTTTGTGAGCCATTCTACATGCCTGTTGTATGGAGGCGGGCTCGTGTGAACTTATATCTTCTTGGATTCTTTCTGGTAATCCTTTCACAAACGCGTCGATCTTCTCTTCCTCATCTTCGAATGCTCCCGGACACAATAGGCATAATTCTGTGAATTGTCTTTCGTACGTGGTAATATCAAATCCTTGGGTTCGTAACCCTCTATGTTCTGTCTTGAGCTTATTGACCTCGGTTCTGGGACGGTACTTCTCGTTCATCAAGTGCTTGAATGCTGACCACGGTAGTGCGTACGCATCGTCTTGTCCCACTTGCTCTAGATAGGTATTCCACCATGTTAACGCAGAACCTGTGAAGGTATGCATAGCGTACTTCTCTTTGTACTCTTCAGTACACTTACTTATGGCAAACACCGATTCGACCTTCTCGGTCCACCGTTTCAATCCGATCGGTCCTTCGGTTCCATCAAATTCCAAAGGTTTGCAGGCAGTGAATTCTTTGTAGGTGCATCCTACACGATTTTCTGTACTGCTAGATCCAAGGTTATTGTTGGTATGTAGCGCAGCCTGTACTGCGGCTATGTTTGAAGCTAGAAAAGTACGGAATTCCTCTTCATTCATATTCACGGTGTGTCGAGTAGTCGGTGCCATTTCCTTCAAAATAGTCAAATGGAACAAGTTAATCATACAGAATATTAAGAGTAGTTAATAGTATTTCGTAGCATAATATGAACTCATTTATAAAAGCTTTTTCTTCATATTAGCGTTTTATAAGTTTAAATTCGGGTAGTACCTACCCGTTAAGTTCATACTTAGTAGCTAATATACAATTCAACTACTACAATTCTATATGAAAAACTGATTATAATAATATTTCGCGTTCAAACTTTTACACAATATTTTACAAATTTACAATACCGCTTATTTTACATATAGCATGAAATATAGCACACAATAAATTTGATACAAGATGGTTGTGAAGATAATTCTAGCTAGTACACAAGTCGTTCAGCAAAGGCAATAAAGACACGTAATTCATACGTCCAGAAACAAGTCATGCATTCTGGTTTTACTAGGATTACTTCCCATCCTTGGTCTTGTGGAACATAACCGTTATGGCCGTTGATAAGACAGCGTGTTGTAACGTCGTCAAAGGGACGAGGGTTACGTAATGTCCAACAGTCCCGTAACAATCTAAAAACCTCATTTCTTACCCCAATTACCGACTCCGTCACTTGTGGGAACGTTTTGTTTAATAGTTGTAGCCCGATGTTCTTGTTCTCACTTTGGTGAGAAGCGAACATTACTAATCCGTAAGCATAACATGCTTCTTTATGTTGCATGTTAGCCGCTTTTTCTAAATCACGAAGTCCAATATTCGGATATATTGAGTCAAAATAATTTCTTAACCCATTGCGTAAAATAGCATTTGGGTTCCCCGCAATATATGCGTCAAAGTAAACACATCATAACTTATGGATTTCCCAATGTGATATCCCCCATCTTTCGAACGAAAGCCTTTTATAAACCAAGGCATTCTTGGAACGTTCTTCGAATGTCTTACAAACTGATCTCGCCTTAAATAGTTGTGCCGAAGAATTCTGACCGACTCTAGACAAGATTTCATCAATCATGTCTCCAAGTAGGTCTCTTAAAATATTGGGTTGTCTATCCATTTTGTGTTTTTATACTGTAAAATAGACAAGAGTTAGATTCTTAAAAAAAAAAATACTTATTAATACAAGCAATTTTTACATATATCATAAAGCATAAGCACACTATATTACATATATTACACCACACGAATACAACTATCTTATTCCGACTCGCTTGTTTCTTCTTCTTCGGTTTTGGTTCGTTTTGCCAAGTTTCTAGGGATATATGATGTTCCCCTAATACGAGCCGTCGTTTTCCACATTGGTTTAGAAAAACCTGGTGGTTTAGAGGTTCCCGGTTCATTGTTACAACTTAAGGACTTCGGGGGTTGACGATACATATAAAGTTCATCGGGGTTGGAATTAGATTTCTCTATTTTTATGCCCTTTCCCTTATTATTTTCTTTTGCCTTTTTAAATTCAGTTGGGGTAATTTCTATAACATCATCGGAATCCTTGTCGGAATCCGATTCATCGGAGAATTGGTAATCCTCCCAATATTTTGCTTCCTTGGCGGAAACACCATTGACCATAATTAACCTTGGTCGGTTGGTTGAGGATTTTCTTTTACTTAACCGTTTTATTATTTCCCCCACCGGTTCTATATCTTCATCCGGTTCCGATTCTTCTTCCGGTTCCGATTCTTCTTCCGGTTCCGACTCTTCTTCCGGTTCCTCTTCGGGAACTTGTGAATCAGTCCACGAATCATTCCAATTTACATTTGACTCTTCATTATTATTAGGTGAGTCAATGGGACTTGTTCTAGAGGTAGACATCTATCACATAATATCAAACGCGTTAAGAGATTAATATATCACATAATATTCACATGTTAAAAATATATAGTTTCCAACAAAATTTGTTAAGCAATCATTTTTCAAGTAAACACGGTCGAAGTCCAGAATCACTAATGCATCCTAACAAACTCGATAAGACACACTAATGCAAAATTCTGGTTCTCTAAGACCAACGCTCGGATACCAACTGAAATGTCCCGTTCTTATTGATTAAAAACGTTCCATATTAATTGATTTTGTTGCGAGGTTTTGACCTCTATATGAGACGTTTTTCAAAGACTGCATTCATTTTAAAACAAACCATAACCTTTATTTCA
Organism: Rutidosis leptorrhynchoides; assembly: GCF_046630445.1. NCBI lineage: Eukaryota > Viridiplantae > Streptophyta > Magnoliopsida > Asterales > Asteraceae > Rutidosis > Rutidosis leptorrhynchoides. Next base: position 335,854,096 of record NC_092337.1, on the reverse strand, counting down.
TCAATAAAGGTTTAAAAAGCTTTACGTAGATTATCAAATAATGATAATCTAAAATATCCTGTTTACACACGACCATTACATAATAGTTTACAATACAAATATGTTACAACAAAATAAGTTTCTTGAATGCGGTTTTTACACAATATCATACAAGCATGGACTCCAAATCTCGTCCTTATTTAAGTATGCGACAGCGGAAGTTCTTAATAATCACCTGAGAATAAACATGCTTAAAACGTCAACAAAAATGTTGGTGAGTTATAGGTTTAACCTATATATATCAAATCATAATAATAGACCACAAGATTTCATATTTCAATACACATCCCATACATAGAGATAAAAATCATTCATATGGTGAACACCTGGTAACCGACATTAACAAGATGCATATATAAGAATATCCCCATCATTCAGGGACACCCTTCGGATATGATATAAATTTCGAAGTACTAAAGCATCCGGTACTTTGGATGGGGTTTGTTAGGCCCAATAGATCTATCTTTAGGATTCGCGTCAATTAGGGTGTTTGTTCCCTAATTCTTAGATTATCAGACTTAATAAAAAGGGGCATATTCGATTTCGATAATTCAACCATAGAATGTAGTTTCACGTACTTGTGTCTATTTTGTAAATCATTTATAAAACCTGCATGTATTCTCATCCCAAAAATATTAGATTTTAAAAGTGGGACTATAACTCACTTTCACAGATTTTTACTTCATCGGGAAGTAAGACTTGGCCACTGGTTGATTCACGAACCTATAACAATATATACATATATATCAAAGTATGTTCAAAATATATTTACAACATTTTTAATATATTTTGATGTTTTAAGTTTATTAAGTCAGTTGTCCTCGTTAGTAACCTACAACTAGTTGTCCACAGTTAGATGTACAGAAATAAATCTATAAATATTATCTTGAATCAATCCACGACCCAGTGTATACGTATCTCAGTTTTGATCACAACTCAAACTATATATATTTTGGAATCAACCTCAACCCTGTATAGCTAACTCCAACATTCACATATAGAGTGTCTATGGTTGTTCCGAAATATATATAGATGTGTCGATATGATAGGTCGAAACATTGTATACGTGTCTATGGTATCTCAAGATTACATAATATACAATACAAGTTGATTAAGTTATGGTTGGAATAGATTTGTTACCAATTTTCACGTAGCTAAAATGAGAAAAATTATCCAATCTTGTTTTACCCATAACTTCTTCATTTTAAATCCGTTTTGAGTGAATCAAATTGCTATGGTTTCATATTGAACTCTATTTTATGAATCTAAACAGAAAAAGTATAGGTTTATAGTCGGAAAAATAAGTTACAAGTCATTTTTGTAAAGGTAGTCATTTCAGTCGAAAGAACGACGTCTAGATGACCATTTTAGAAAACATACTTCCACTTTGAGTTTAACCATAATTTTTGGATATAGTTTCATGTTCATAATAAAAATCATTTTCTCAGAATAACAACTTTTAAATCAAAGTTTATCATAGTTTTTAATTAATTAACCCAAAACAGCCCGCGGTGTTACTACGACGGCGTAACTCCGGTTTTACGATGTTTTTCGTGTTTCCAGGTTTTAAATCATTAAGTTAGCATATAATATAGATATAGAACATGTGTTTAGTTGATTTTAAAAGTCAAGTTAGAAGGATTAACTTTTGTTTGCGAACAAGTTTAGAATTAACTAAACTATGTTCTAGTGATTACAAGTTTAAACCTTCGAATAAGATAGCTTTATATGTATGAATCGAATGATGTTATGAACATCATTACTACCTTAAGTTCCTTGGATAAACCTACTGGAAAAGTGAAAAATGGATCTAGCTTCAACGGATCCTTGGATGGCTCGAAGTTCTTGAAGCAGAATCATGACACGAAAACAAGTTCAAGTAAGATCATCACTTGAAATAAGATTGTTATAGTTATAGAAATTGAACCAAAGTTTGAATATGATTATTACCTTGTATTAGAATGATAACCTACTGTAAGAAACAAAGATTTATTGAGGTTGGATGATCACCTTACAAGATTGGAAGTGAGCTAGCAAACTTGAAAGTATTCTTGATTTTATGTAACTAGAACTTGTAGAATATATGAAGAACACTTAGAACTTGAAGATAGAACTTGAGAGAGATCAATTAGATGAAGAAAATTGAAGAATGAAAGTGTTTGTAGGTGTTTTTGGTCGTTGGTGTATGGATTAGATATAAAGGATATGTAATTTTGTTTTCATGTAAATAAGTCATGAATGATTACTCATATTTTTGTAATTTTATGAGATATTTCATGCTAGTTGCCAAATGATGGTTTCCACATGTGTTAGGTGACTCACATGGGCTGCTAAGATCTGATCATTGGAGTGTATATACCAATAGTACATACATCTAAAAGCTGTGTATTGTACGAGTACGAATACGGGTTCATACGAGTAGAATTGTTGATGAAACTGAACGATGATGTAATTGTAAGCATTTTTGTTAAGTAGAAGTATTTTGATAAGTGTATTGAAGTCTTTCAAAAGTGTATAAATACATATTAAAACACTACATGTATATACATTTTAACTGAGTCGTTAAGTCATCGTTAGTCGTTACATGTAAGTGTTGTTTTGAAACCTTTAGGTTAACGATCTTGTTAAATATTGTTAACCCAATGTTTATAATATCAAATGAGATTTTAAATTATTATATTATCATGATATTATCATGTATGAATATCTCTTAATATGATATATATACATTAAATGTCTTTACAACGATAATCGTTACATATATGTCTCGTTTAAAAATCATTAAGTTAGTAGTCTTGTTTTTACATATGTAGTTCATTGTTAATATACTTAATGATATGTTTAATTATCATAGTATCATGTTAACTATATATAAATCCATATATATGTCATCATGTAGTTTTTACAAGTTTTAACGTTCGTGAATCACCGGTCAACTTGGGTGGTCAATTGTCTATATGAAACATATTTCAATTAATCAAGTCTTAACAAGTTTGATTGCTTAACATGTTGGAAACATTTAATAATGTAAATATCAATCTCAATTAATATATATAAACATGGAAAAGTTCGGGTCACTACATGTGACGACCCGAAAAATTTTGACCAAATTTAAACTTAATCTTTATATGATTTCGACACGATAAGCAAAGTCTGAAATGTTGAGTCTCAAAAATTTTGAACTGTTTCATAAATGCATTTGACCTTCGACTGTTCTCGACGATTCACGAACGACTATTTGTAATTATATATATATATATATATATATATATATATATATATATATATATATATATATATATATATATATATATTTGAATATAAATAGTAGGAATATATATTGAAGTACAATTTAAAGTATTACGTGCTTTAGTTAAATATGTAAAATAAAAATAAAAAAAAATATAATAATATTATAATTAAATATATTTAGGAACTATTTGTTGAATTTTAAAACTTTTTATATTTTACTTGGAGTTGGGAGTGAATAATTAATGTAATTTTTATTTAATAGTTAATGACTGAATTTTATACCATAATGACTAAAATAAATAAATATAGTTACTTTAAATTTATGGGATTTTTTTTCTGAACACTTTTTATCCGCCATTGATTCACAACAGAGTACGAAATTCAGTCCGTGACATAGTGTCGGTAGATACATGCCAAATAAGGTGGCTGCTTTGCTGTATCATTATTGTCCCCGATTCTTTTTCATATGAAATTAGTATTATTAATTTATTATTATATTACTTGTCTATTTTGCTTTTGGATTACAGATACAAGTTGAGCAATTATTGAATTGGGAATATGAATTTTACTGTTTTAAGTTTGTCTTCCCCTCAAATAATAATATTACGTTGCAATATATATACTTATGTATATATGAAATGCAATCATGAGCCAATAACCTTCTTCTTCCTCTCCTCTCTCTCACATCACTCTCTAAATTATATATACATACATAAATATGCATCGGATCACCAACTAAACAACTATCTTTTTCTTCACCATACAACTACCAACAAACGATATGTATACTAGTTGAATGCCTACTGTTGCAGTCACTGTTTCGGTGTAACACCATAACAACACCACCGCCACCACCATCAAGAACAAACCACTTGCATCTTTTCTTCTTTCTTTTTTTGTTTACTCTACCCAACATAAGACCACAAACAACCTGCTCATATTTATACTTCTGTCTTGTTTCTGTGTTGCTGTCCAAAACCGCCAAACACCACCACTTTCGATCACGTCTTCAACAAACCCACCACAACCTCACCATTAATCGATTCCTTATTTTGACCTGAGTTAACCATCAACCACCACTTCTTCCTGTTTTTCTTTTTCGAACATCACACCAACACGAGCTGTTGCTATGCCTATTTTTTTTATTTAGTTCGAATATCATTAACCACCAAAACACGATGAGATGTTATTACTACTGCTTTCTTTTTATTTTTCCCTTTTGTGTGTAAACAGTCACTAAACAAGTGACGTTGGTGATGATGTAATGATGACGAGGGATATGATGTATTGATGAACAAATGAGGATGATGGTTAGACAACGATTATGATCATTGCATGATGATTGTGAATGGTTACGAATGATGATGATGCGAGAACGAAACCCAGATGATAACAATGATGATGGAGGTTTATGATGTATAAAAATGACGATGAAAGGATCAACAAGATGATTATAAAAATAATGGGTGTGGTCATATATGGCTGCTGCAATTTATTAGTCACGTTATATTACACTAAAATAACCGAACGGTCCTACTAAATTAACCTTTATTCTGTTGGGCTTCTTATTCCGAAATGGGCTGAATCATATCTATATTTCTGTTGGGCTGCTGCAATACCTGCTGTTTCTATTATTGTTCAGAGACCCAAAACCGTTACCTTGTGTATCTCATTTAATATTACCATTTTCTGTTTACAATTCTCGTGAAACAACTTGAATAAAAACCTGGTGCATCTACTCCTGTTTTGCTATTCAAAACGAAACACAAAACCCCATGTACTACTGTTACTATTCCGGTTAATGATAGCGAATATGATGATGAATAGTAATAGCGTGGATCATAAAATAATGATCGTGATGGTGGAAGAATGATATTATGACGATGTTATAGATGATGGAAATGAAGATACAATAGTGACAGTGTTACGGTTATGATGTTAAAGATGATTCCATGGTTATGATGATCGTGAGGATGATGATGCTCACACGATTAAGACGATAAAGGTGATGATGATATGAGGTTAAATAAATACGATATATATACCGTTGTTGATCGGAAAACACCAAACCAAACCACCAATCAAACAACTCTTAATCGAAGCTAATGTTGCCCTTTGTTTCTTTTGATACTGTACAACTGTGTGATTTTTTTTTTACGAACAACCTACTGAACGTGCTAGCTGCTATTTCTCGATGATGTTTCCTTCTGGGATTTTGAGTCACTTAAACCTATTATACATTGCAACTTGGGCTACTTGGGACCAAAATAAATGGACTTTATCTTGGGCTTTTATTTTGTGTTATGGGACACTTAGTTGTGTTTGTTAATGGGCCGTTTGAAGCCCAACTGATTTTTCATGGGATAGATTTGCGGATCAAGTTACATGGCCCAACGAGCCCAACAATTTAAGCTTGCTACTATTCAGTTCGTGAATCCGAGGCCAACCTTGCATTGTTCAGTTCAGTCGTATGCATATTTTTACTACAAAATATCGTATTGTATGAAAGAAATCTTCCGCTGTGCATTTGCTCATTTTAGAGATATTACTTGGAGTCATTCATGACCTATTTCAAAAGACGTTGCATTCGAGTCATTGAGTTCATCAAGATTATTATTAAGTCAATTAGAGTTGGATATATTATGAAATGGTATGCATACCGTTAACTTTCGATGAAATGAAAGTTTGTCTTTTAAAAACGAATGCAATGTTTGTAAAATGTATCATATAGAGGTCAAGTACCTCGCGATGTAACCAAATGTAATGTATTCGTCCAGATGGATTAGGACGGGTCTCTACAGGTGGTATCAGAGCGGTGGTCTTAGCGAACCAGGTCTTGCATTAGTGTGTCTAACTGATAGTTGTTTAGACGCATTAGTGAGTCCGGACTTCGACCGTGTCTGCATGTCAAAAGTTTTGCTTATCATTTAGTGTCAAAAATTACCTACTTATCATCCTTAGAAAATTACCTGATTATCATTCTTAGTCTAGACACATCTTACTACATTGATTTCCTGAATAGTGTATAGACAAAATTCATATCTTAGCGTATCTGCTAATTAATATCTTAGCGTATCTATTACAGTAAACTTTGCCTGATATCTTCGGTAAATTTCTCCGTAATTTAAGGGATCCTGGTACTATATATATCCATGCATATTATGCATTGAGAATGAAATGTCCCGTTCATATTGATTATAAACGTTCCATATTAATTGATTTCGTTGCGAGGTTTTGACCTCCATATGAGACGTTTTTCAAAGACTGCATTCGTTTTTAAAACAAACCATAACCTTTATTTTATCAACAAGATTAAAAAGGCACCACCTAGATTATCAAAAATGATAATCTAAAAATATCACACTTACACACTACCAATACATATTGGTTTACAATATTAATATGTTACAACAAAGTAAATCTCGAATGCAGTTTTAAACAATATTATACAAGCATGCTGACATCAAATCTTGTCCATATATTAGCATGCAACAGTGGAAGCTCTTAATAATCACCTGAGAATAAACATGCTTTAAACGTCAACAAAAATTTTGGTGAGTTATAGGTTTAACCTATATATCAAATTATAATAATAGACCACAAGATTTCATCTTTCAATAATATGCAATCTGCATAAAAATCATTCGTATGGTTGAACACCTGGTAACCGAAATTAATAAATTCATCTTGAATATCCCCATATATAAATATCGAAGTACTAAAGCAGTTCAAATTCTCTGACTGGGGCTTGTCAATGGCCCATAGATCTTTCTTTAGGATTCGCGTCAATTGGTGGTAATTATAATAAACACCAATTATTAGGTTACCAAGTACAACAAGGGCGATATCCGGTATAACGATTCAACATAGAATGTAGTTTCAATACTTATGTCTATTTTGTAAATCATTTTCAAAACTGCATGTATTCTCATCCCAAAATATTAGATTTTAAGAGTGGGACTATAACTAACTTTCACAGATTTTTACTTCGCCGGGAAGTAAGACTTGGTCACTGGTCGATTCATGAACCTATAACAAATATGTACATATATATCAAAGTATGTTTAAAACTATATTTACAACATTTTTAATACGTTTTAATGTTTTAAGTTTATTAAGTCAGCTATCCTCGTTAGTAACCTACAACTAGTTGTCCACAGTTAGATGTGCAGAAAATAAAGCAATATATATTATCTCGAATCAATCCACGACCTCGTGTATACAAGCCTCAGGCTAGATCACAACTCAAAGTATATATAATATTTTGTAATCAACCTCAACCCTGTATAGCTAACTCTAACATTACTGCATATAGAGTGTCTATGGTTGTTCCAAAATATATATATAGATGGGTCGATATGATATGTCAAAACATTGTATTCGTGTCTATGGTATCCCAAGATTACATAATATATTAGAATACATGTATAATACAATATGAGTTAGCTAGGATATGATTAATATAGATTTGTTACCAATTTTCACGTAGCTACAATCAAGAAAATTAACCAAACTTGTTTTACCCATAACTTCTTCGTTTTAAATCCGTTTTGAGTGATTCAAGTTGCTATGGTTTCATATTGAACTTAAGTTTATGAATCTAAACAGAAAAAGTATAAGTTTATAGTCGGAAATACAGGTTACAAGTCGTTTTTGTAAAGGTAGTCATTTCAGTCGAAAGAACAACGTCTAGATGACCAATTTGGAAAACATACTTTCACTTTGAGTTTAACCATGAATTTTGGATATAGTTTCATGTTCATAAAAAAAATCATTTTCCCAGAAGAACAACTTTTAAATCAAAGTTTATCATAGTTTTTAAATAACAAACCCAAAACAGCCCGCGGTGTTCCTACGACGGCGTAAATCCTGTTTTACGGTGTTTTTCGTGTTTTCAGGTTTTAAATCATTAAGTTAGCATATCATATAGATATAGAACATGTGTTTAGTTGATTTTAAAAGTCAAGTTAGAAGGATTAACTTTTGTTTGCGAACAAGTTTAGAATTAACTAAACTATGTTCTAGTGATTACAAGTTTAAACCTTCGAATAAGATAGTTTCATATATATGAATCGAATGATGTTATGAACATCATTACTACCTCAGATTTTGTGGATAAACCTACTGAAAATGAGAAAAATAGATCTAGCTTCAAAGGATCCTTGGATGACTTGAAAGTTCTTGAAGTAGAATCATGACACGAAAACAAGTTCAAGTAAGATTTTCACTCGAAATAAGATTGTTAAAGTTATAGAAATTGAATCAAAGTTTGAATATGAATATTACCTTGTATTAGAAAGATATCTTACTGTAAATAAGAAAGATTTCTTGAGATTGGATGATCACTCAAAGTAGATTTGCAAGATTGGAAGTAAGCTAGCAAACTTGGAAGTGTTATTGCTGTGTTCTTGAGTAATTGTTTTATAACTTGGTTTATGTATGGATTTATGAACTAGATTGAGCTAAATTTTGATGAAGATGATGAAGAACACTTAGAACAAAGTAAGAACACTTGAGAGAGAGTAGTTTGATGCATGTAAGTTACAAAATGAAAGTGTTTGTGGACTTCATCATTCACGGGAATATGGAGGTGTCATATAGGCTCCATTAGTTTGTTATTTTGTGAGATATTTCATACTAGATGTTAAATGATGGTTCCCACATGGTTAGGTGACTCACATGGGCTGCTAAGAGCTGATCATTGGAGTGTATATACCAATAGTAAATACATTTAGAAGTTGTGTATTGTACGCAAGGTTGCAAAAGACGCGAGACGGGGTCGAGACGGTCGGGTCCTAAAAGGGTCGAGATGTTCGAGATGGGGTCGAGACAGAGGTCTAGACGGATGTTGACTAACGTTGACTTTTAAATAAAAATGTTATATATTATATATATATTGTACATTACATTATTCCAAAAATAAGCATTTCACACATGTTTAAATACGTCAACATTTCAAACATAAAAAAAGAAACCCTAAGTAATAGCACAACGTTTAATATTAAAAAAAAAAAAAAAAAAAAAAAAAAAAAAACTTGAAAAAAATCAGAAAAACCCGTTTTTTCCCGTCTCGGACCGTGTTTGACCGTTTTTTGACCGTTTTTTGGCCGATTTCCATTTTTTCAAATGTTTTATGTATAAACGGGACGGGGCACTCCAAAATCTGTCTACACCCCCATCTACACCCCCGTTTTTTCCGTTTTTTACAACACTGATTGTACGAGTACAAATACGAGTGCATACGAGTAGAATTATTGATGAAAATGAATGAGGATGTAATTGTAAGCATTTTTGTTAAGTAGAAGTACTTTGATAAGTGTCTTGAAGTCTTTCAAAAGTGTATGAATACATATTAAAACACTACATGTATATACATTTTAACTGAGTCGTTAAGTCATCGTTAGCCGTTACATGTAAGTGTTGTTTTGAAACCTTTAGGTTAACGATCTTGTTAAATGTTGTTAATCCATTGTTTATTATATCAAATGAGATGTTAAATTATTACATTATCATGATATCATGATGTATTAATATATCTTAATATGATATATATACATTAAATGTCGTTACGACGATAATCGTTACATATATGACTCGTTTCGAAATCATTAAGTTAGTAGTCTTATTTTTACATATGTAGTTCATTGTTAATACACTTAATGACATGATTACTTATCATTTATCATGATTAAACATAGTGTATCAATATCTTAATATGATTCATATGTATTTAGTAAGACGTTGTTATAACGATAATCGTTATATATATCGTTTTCGATTTTCTTAATTCAATAGTCTCATTTTTATGTATATAACACATTGTTAAAATACCTAATGAGATACTTACTTTTCATAATATCATGTTAACTATATATATAACCATATATATATCATCATTTAGTTTTTACAAGTTTTAACGTTCGTGAATCACCGGTCAACTTGGGTGGTCAATTGTCTATATAAAACCTATTTCAATTAATCAAGTCTTAACAAGTTTGATTGCTTAACATGTTGGAAACACTTAATCATGTAAATATCAAAATAATTAAATATATATAAGCATGGAAAAGTTCGGGTCACTACAGTACCTACCCGTTAAATAAATTTCGTCCCGAAATTTTTAAGCAGTTGGAGGTGTTGACGTATCTTCTGGAAATAAGTGCGGGTATTTCTTCTTCATTTGATCTTCTCATTCCCAGGTAAACTTAGGTCCTCTACGAGCATTCCATCAAACCTTAACAATTGGTATCTTGTTTTGCTTTAGTCTTTTAACGTCACGATCCATTATTTCGACGGGTTCTTCGATGAATTGAAGTTTTTCGTTGATTTGGATTTCGTCTAACAGAATAGTGAGATCTTCTTTAGTAAAACATTTCTTCAAATTCGAGACATGAAAAGTGTTACGTACAGCCGTGAGTTGTTGAGGTAACTCAAGTCGGTAAGCTACTGGTCCGACACGATCAATAATCTTGAATGGTCCAATATACCTTGGATTTAATTTCCCTCGTTTACCAAATCGAACAACGCCTTTTCAAGGTGCAACTTTAAGCAGGACCATCTCTCCAATTTAAAATTCTATATCTTTTCTTTTAATGTCAGCGTAGCTCTTTTGTCGACTTTGGCGGTTTTCAATCGTTGTTGAATTTAGATAATCTTCTCGGTAGTTTCTTGTATTATCTCTGGACCCGTAATCTTTCTATCCCCCACTTCACTCCAACAAATCGGAGATCTGCACTTTCTACCATAAAGTGCTTCAAATGGTGCCATCTCAATGCTTGAATGGTAGCTGTTGTTGTAGGAAAATTCTGCTAACGGTAGATGTCGATCCCAACTGTTTCTGAAATCAATAACACATTCTCGTAGCATGTCTTTAAGCGTGTGTATCGTCCTTTCGCTATGCCCATCAGTTTGTGGATGATAGGCAGTACTCATGTCTAGACGAGTTCCTAATGCTTGCTGTAATGTTTGCCAGAATCTTGAAATAAATCTGCCATCCCTATCAGAGATAATAGAGATTGGTATTCCATGTCTGGAGATGACTTCCTTCAAATACAGTCATGCTAACTTCTCTATCTTGTCATCTTCTCTTATTCGCAGGAAGTGTGCTGATTTGGTGAGACGATCAACTATTACCCAAATAGGATCAAAACCACTTGCTGTTCTTGGCAATTTAGTGATGAAATCCATGATAATGTTTTCCCATTTCCATCCCAGGATTTCGGGTTGTTGAAGTAGACCTGATGGTTTCTGATGCTGATCTTTAACCTTAGAACACGTCAAACATTCTCCTACATATTTAGCAACATCGGCTTTCATACCCGACCACCAAAAATGTTTCTTGAGATCCTTGTACATCTTCCCCGTTCCAGGATGTATTGAGTATCTAGTTTTATGAGCTTCTCTAAGTACCATTTCTCTCATATCTCCAAATTTTGGTACCCAAATTCTTTCAGTCCTATACCGGGTTCCATCTTCCCGAATATTAAGATGCTTCTCCGATCTTTTGGGTATTTCATCCTTTAAATTTCCTTCTTTTAAAACTCCTTGATGCGCCTCCTTTATCTGAGTAGTAAGGTTAGTGTGAATCATTATATTCATAGCTTTTACTCGAATGGGTTCTCTGTCCTTTCTGCTCAAGGCGTCAGCTACCACATTTGCCTTTCCCGGTTGGTAACGAATCTCAAAGTCGTAATCATTCAACAATTCAATCCACCTGCGCTGCCTCATGTTCAGTTGTTTCTGATTAAATATGTGTTGAAGACTTTTGTGGTCGGTATATATAATACTTTTGACCCCATATAAATAGTGCCTCCAAGTCTTTAATGCAAAAACAACCGCGCCTAATTCCAAATCATGCGTCGTATAATTTTGCTCGTGAATCTTCAATTGTCTAGACGCATAAGAAATTACCTTCGTTCGTTGCATTAATACACAACTGAGACCTTGCTTTGAGGCATCACAATATATCTCAAAATCATCATTCCCTTCAGGTAATGACAATATAGGTGTCGTAGTTAACTTTTTCTTCAACAATTGAAATGCTTTCTCTTGTTCATCCTTCCATTCAAATTTCTTCCCTTTATGCGTTAATGCAGTCAAGGGTTTTGCTAGTTTGGAAAAATCTTGAATGAATCTCCTGTAATAACCAGCCAGCCCTAAAAATTGGCGTATGTGCTTCGGAGTTTTTGGGGTTTCCCACTTTTCAGTGGTTTCAATCTTTGCTGGATCCACCTGAATACCTTCTTTGTTCACTATGTGACCGAGGAATTGAACTTCTTCCAACCAAAATGCACACTTTAAAAACTTAGCGTACAGTTTTTCCTTCCTTAACAACTCTAGCACTTTTCTCAAATGTTCTTCATGCTCTTGGTCATTCTTTGAGTAAATAAGTATGTCATCGATGAAAACAATGACAAACTTGTCAAGGTATGTGTGATGACCCGGGAATTTCCTACCAAATTTAAACTTAATCTTTATATGATTTCGACACGATAAGCAAAGCCTGTAAAGTTAAATCTCAAAATTTTTGAACTACTTTAATGTAATCAATTATCCTCTGACTATTCCCGACGATTCACGAACCATTGTGTGTAAATAAAGATATAAATAAATATATATTAATTATTATAAATTAAAATAATATAGGAGTTAATTAATTATGTAAATAAAACAATACATGATATTAAAATAAATCAATATATATGTAAGGTATATTGCATGTATATTTATATAGTTTCGAATTTATTTAGTAAACGATAGAAGTACTCGTTTATCTTTCGTTAGTCAATTAAATAAGTTAAATTCAAACTTAGGTGATTTTAAAATAAACGGTAATCCAAAAATGAGTAATATAAATTTTAAGCTTATTAAAAATATATTTAAAAGCTAATTAATAAATTTCAACATTTTTTATATTTTACCCAGAATTAAGAAGGGCAGTTGATGTAAAATTTTATTTAATGAATTAATGACCAAAATAAATAAAACTATTTAATTTAAAAATATGGGATTTTCTGAAGACCTTTATTCGCCACTGAATAATAACAGAGTACGATTTAACACATCGCGAATTAAAAATAACTAACTGTCGGTAGAATAAACATAGTGTGCTTAATTGATAATGGCTTACTGTTTTTTAATTTGAAATTTCGTTTCATTCATTGAATGTGAATATGAATGTAAATTATTACGAGTATTATATTATTATAATTAATTATTAGTTTAACTTTATAAATTATAATTTGATATATCTATCTATATATGCATTACACACATATATACAACATCACTTGATCTTCTTCTAATTCACCACCACTTCATCTTCAATCTCTCTCCCTCTTTTCTTCTTCACGAACCCGACCATCGTGAGCACCATCACAAAACACATGTACACTCATATCTTTCATATCCTTTCTATATTCCAGCAAACATCACTAATTCACCTTTCATCAAGAAACCCACCTTTGTTTTTCTTGTCTTTAACCATCGACAACCGAGAACCACCTTAATACATGAATCCACTTGGATATTGTTATGGTTCGATCACCCATACATTCTTCTTCGAGAATTATCACCATAAAACCATCACAACCGCAAACACCTCACCACCATTTGAAACTGAACAACACTAATCATCATTATACGGTCATCATCAATATCATGAAACAACCAACCTCCACCCTAGACAACCTCCTGCCACCACCCTACCACCTGCTCCTTCTCTTTTACAATTTCCATCTATCTTCTTCTCTCTCTATTCTAATTTAAAGAACCAACACCACTTCATGTTATTTCCGTTTGTTCACTACTGCTTCTTTTATTCGATCATCATCACCACAGGTGATTACCACCTCCAGTAACCACCCTGTACAACCGTGAACACTTTACTTTCATCTCGTCTCTCGCTCTCTCTCTCTCTCTCCTTCTTAACTATCCATTTATCTATGTTCTTTTCTTTTCTTTTTGCACTACGAGCTGGTTCAATTCAATTATACTGTTTCTGTTTCACTAAACCGCCACTTACAATTGGTGATGATATTGCCGCATATAATCTCTTCTTTTGGAGCAAATACAAAACAATGATGATGAGGAGGGTGGATTGAATCTCTTTGGCATATTTTATTCTTCCTTTTTCTAAATGGCCAACAACTACAAAATAAAGAAAAGGAAACCCCACTTTTAATTTAATAAAGGTTGAGGTAGTGTACTATATCCTGTTTCTATTTTATTTTTTTTCTGACGATCGACTTTAATCACAACTAGGACCGAGAATTTAACATGTAATCTTGTTGTCGGGCCGTTACAAGCTATATGGACTAGTACCATCTTATGGATAGTGACTTTGGGCCGTAAGGGTGACATTGGGCTGTGAGATACATGATGATAACAAAGATTACAATGATCGAGCAAATAAGAATGACTAGGTTAACTGTGATTTCACGATTAATGATGGAGATGAGTATGATATAAGATAGATTAGTCGATAGTTATAATGGTTATGTTGTTAGATGATGCAAGAGATGATGATCATGATGATACATGATCATGATAAAGATGGTATATGATTATGATACTGTTAGTTGTTAACATAATGATAATGATAGTATATGATGTACGATGGATGATAAGAAAATGATCACTAAAATGATGATAGATATTTGATGATGTCGATTGATATTAAGAAGAAGCAACCGAAATATAAGTTAAAAGAAATTAAAACCTTCATTATAGTAGAATTGGTATGGCAGAGAAATGGTTAAGGATATGTGTGTGTAACCGAGAGGTCTCGGGTTCGAGGCTGGGCGAGGGCGTTTTATTTTTTAAATCCGATTCATTAAAAGGTAACATTATGTTTTATTACAATTATTGTTATGTTATTTATTTATAACATTAATATTAGGATTATTATCATCGTTAATATAATTAATATCATTATTAAGACTACTAATATTATACTATTAGGATTATTATTAATAATTTTATATGTATTATTATTATTACTCAAATACACCTTTTATTTATTATTATTAATATTATTTTACCAAATAAATATTTGTTATATAAAAAATATATTTAAATACATATGACATAACGATAGTAATATTCTTATAATAAATACTAATTATGTATCTAAAGTAACTAGAATAAAAATAGTTAATTAAGTTATTAATGAAACATATAATTTACTAAAATAACAATTAATATATATAAATTTGTTTGATTACAATTATATGTGTTAATATAGATACAAATGATATAGGTTCGTGAATCCGAGGCCAACCCTATATTGTTCAATGTCGTTCTATGTATTTTTACTACAAAATACATTAGGTGAGTTCCTTTGATCCCCTTTTACTCTTTACATTTTTGGGACTGAGAATACATGCGCAATTTTTATAACTGTTTTACGAAATAGACACAAGTAATTGAAACTACATTATATGGTTGAATGATCGAAATCGAATATGCCCCTTTTTATTAAGTCTGGTAATCTAAGAATTAGGGAACAGACACCCTAATTGACGCGAACTCTAAAGATAGATCTATCGGGCCCAACAAGCCCCATCCAAAGTACCGGATGCTTTAGTACTTCGAAATTTATATCATGTCCGAAGGAGGATCCCGGAATGATGGGGATATTCTTATATATATATTGTGAATGTCGGTTACCAGGTGTTCAATCCATATGAATGATATTTTTGTCTCTATGTATGGGACGTTTGTTTATGAGAAATGGAAAATATGAAATCTTGTGGTCTATTAAAATTATGAAATGAATATTTATGTTAAACTAATGAACTCACCAACCTTTTGGTTGACACTTTAAAGCATGTTTATTCTCAGGTACGAAAGAAATCTTCCGCTGTGCATTTGCTCATCTTAGAGATAGTACTTGAAGTCATTCATGACATATTTCAAAAGACGTTGCATTCAAGTCGTTGAGTTCATCAAGATTATTATTAAGTCAATTATAGTAAGATATATTACAAAATGGTATGCATGTTGTCAACTTTCAATGTAATGAAAGATTGTCTTTTCAAAAACGAATGCAATGTTTGTAAAATGTATCATATAGAGGTCAAGTACCTCGCGATGTAATCAACTGTTGTGAATCATTTATAATCGATATGGACTTCGTCCGGATGGATTAGGACGGGTCCTTTCAGTTGGTATCAGAGCGGTGGTCTTAGCGAACCAGGTCTGCATTAGTGTGTCTAACTGATAAGTCGTTAGGATGCATTAGCGAGTCTGGACTTCGACCGTGTCTGCATGTCAAAAGTTTTGCTTATCATTTCGTGTCTAAAATCATCTACTTATCACTCTTAGGAAATTACCTGCTTATCATTCTTAGTCTAGACACATATTACTGCATTGATTGCATGAGAAGTGTATTGACAAAAATTCGTATCTTAGCGTATCTGTTATTGTTACCTTTGCCTAACAGATTCCGTAGATTCCTCCGTAATTTATGAGATTTTAATATTATATATGCATATGTAAATTATGTATTGCAGGATACTAATCTACATCATATAATCTATTTCTTATCGAAAATCCTTCATCTGATCGTACGAGATGAATCCTGCAACCAGTTCGAGTCCCTCAGATTCCGATAGTTATTCCGATAGTTATTCTGACAGCTATCCCGACATAGATGTTCACCTAAGCTCCGAAAATAGCGTCATCGGCATGAATCAACCAATCAGCCATTATCAATCCATCTGATGGGTTCGTAGTCGATTTAATTAATGGAAACGTGCAGAAGGCAATCCCTTCCACCAACCGAATTCACCTCTTGACAATGAACCTGAAGCGTTTACCGGTGAACCTGTTCGAGACACCATTTTCAACCTCATTTCCAGGGTAACTCGGCAAGATTATATTATATCCACAATTCCGAACCTTATTCATCCGCTCGTTCCGACCGACAATCACTCCGGAATAATGGAAGAAGTCAACGAACTTCGCGCTCGAGTAATCAATTTGGAGAGTATGGTGCAAAATGTACCAGCTTCAGCAACATCACTGGCACCAACAGTACCATCAATAACAGCACCAGTACCATCAACAATCTATGCCTCAACATCTCATTCTGTACCTCAAGTATAATCATCGTGCTACGTATCGTTCTACATCAATTATCTTCGTTCGGCATGGCGATTATGTAATCACTAATGTTTTAGAGATTATATATATTCCTGTTCTAACGAAAAATTAAATGAGTTTAATATCTCATTAACTCATTAAATCTATGATTATATCTGAAGAAAATATATATGTATGTATATTTTCATAAAGATTGTAATTAAAAATTCTTTCGTACAAACTGTTAATGGTGAAAATATTTTAACGGGTATGTAATACCCGAGGAATATTTAGATTTCACATTAATAAGTTACACTGTACATTCTTTGAATCTGATTCAACAGTCATTTACTATCCTATTTACACCCACAGATATACGAATCCGTTCACCGCAGAATAACCATTTTCATTCAATTTCATATTTGGATTTTTATTTATCAGAATCCAACAAGTGGCATAATGAAGAAAACATATGACAAAATAAAATTTGTTAGAAACAGACTAATTAACTATGAGAAATTGTGTTAAGAATTCACGCTAACTGTTCCTAGCTAATTGTTCCTAGCTAACTGATTACATTTTATTTATTGCAATTTAATTATCGCAATTTACATTCTCGCAATTTTATTTAGTGTCATTTAATTTCTGTATTTAATATACGCACTTTAAATATCGGGACACGTATACAAGGTTTTGACATATCATATCGACGCATCTATATATATTATTTGGAATCACCATAGACACTCTATATGCGGTAATGATCGAGTTCTATATACAGGGTTGATGTTGATTCTATAATAATATATATACTTTGAGTTGTGATCGAGTCTGAGACGTATACGGGTCACGACATATATTAATTAATTCGAATATTATATATTAAACTATATATGAATGCTTGCACTGTCAACTGTGGACTATCGACTGTGGACTAATAACATTGGACAATTAAAATGAATTAAAATATTGTTTATAACATATGAAACTAAACAATTCTTCAAGTTGCCACTTGATTTCGTCTTAAACATCATTTGTATCTTCACGATTACATTCTGCGTTCAAACCTTTCATGATTCTTGGAAACACCTCAATCAATAGGATGAATCAACCACACTGCATTTACGAGAGAAAAGATTGATGCATATAATTATGCACCTGAAAACACTCGGAACCTATATAAACGTTTACCACGTATCTGTACTAGCTCCTTTGGCGTTGTTATCACCGAAAATAACTTTGCAATTCCTTTTCAAATTAGCCAATTTTGTCACATCTTCAGCAATTCAACTTCGACTTTTCGTACGAAACAACCTTATTATAACGTTGATATATACGCTTGCTCTTTTATTGTTACCAGGGAACCTTTCATATTCCACCATATTACCATCAGCGTTTAATCATCTAAAAACACAAATCTCCTGAAACCACCTCGGATAAATAACCGATGATTCAGATATCATAGCATTAAATGCAGAGGAAACAGAAAAATGGAAGATGGTCTAAACGACCAAAAGTTTGATGATAAAGAAAGGAGTGTTAGGAACGCTCGATAGAAAATTGGGTATTGAAAAACAGATTGAGCTACCCATGACGGAGACCAAGGACAAATACAAGGACCAAACCCTATATTCAAAGGATTCAGGTAATTCTAGATCTGTTGAAATCTTTAGTGAATATCTTGCTCCTTACTCTAAACCCTTGCAGATAATAGTTTCTATCATCCTCTAATCTTAGATATTTCGTGATATTATCGTATCTTTCATTATAAATATTCTCCATATTTCTGGAGATATTTTTATAACTATTCTTATCTGAAATCATTAATCTCTTCGTGCTATCAGTATTACATCATATAGAAACTGTTAGTTTCTATATTCTGTAAACTTTCGAGATTAAAATATGAATGGTTTGAAGTCGTGTTGGGGACTGAAGCATGAGTTAGTATAATATAATGACACTTGATCAACGTGATTATATTACAGTAAGTCATGCCGAGTTTCTAAATGGAACATGATGATTCACAGATTATAACATCATCATGTGCCATGTTACACGATTCGTTCATTCTACTTCACCTCCGAACATATCAAGAAAAATATATTCTTGATAGTTCTATTCTCAGTGATTCAGGTAATTTGACAAATCAAATCGTGCGATCACGTTATTTCTTGCTTAAAACCTGGAGTTCATTCGAAACTCCATATTTACGAATTCTGGACCGTTACTCGCTTTACTAGAGGTCGATAGGATAATAAAAAGGCGAAGAACTTTGAAATATAAGAGAAAATATATAGCCCAATAACAACACGGAGATGTGGATATTAATACGAATAGCAATATAAAGACACGGTAGAATTAAGAATAGTATCACCCCAAGGTAATAGTAGAAGTAAACAGATTCTTCTGATGGAAGATTGAAAAGAAGGATGACAGAAATGATAATTAGAAAAATATCAAGGATTAGAAATGGATTAAGCATTTTCACAATCTTTTGGATGTATGAACTAAGAAAGAAAGTATAGGAATGGTGAGAATAATAAAACGGAAGAGGTAAATTTATAATGGAAACATCCGACAGGGCAATCGAGACAGATGATCGCATTTAATTAAAGAGATCTTAATTTCCATAAATCCCGAAGAATCAGATCTTATAGATTTCCTAGATTTTCTTCATATCCCTTGAATTCTGGAATTCAATCAAGACGACGTCAAAAGTTAAGACGAACCTTATTTTCTAAATTCAACCCTGACTCTGTCAAGAGTTAAGATGAATCTTAACTTTCCTATTTCACTCCTTGGTGATAGCTTCATTCGTACTCTTCGAATAATAGAGTTATTTTATCTATATTATTCAATAATGATAAAAACTCTATTTATCAGCTCATATTCGTCAGGAAAACATATTTATTGTTAGCCATGACCACCTCACTCAAATTTCGGGACGAAATTTCTTTAACGGGTAGGTACTGTGATGACCCGGGAATTTCCGACCAAATTTAAACTTAATCTTTATATGATTTCGACACGATAAGCAAAGCCTGTAAAGTTAAATCTCAAAATTTTTGAACTACTTTAATGTAATCAATTATCCTCTTACTATTCCCGACGATTCACGAACCATTGTGTGTAAATAAAGATATAAATAAATATATATTAATTATTATAAATTAAAATAATATAGGAGTTAATTAATTATGTAAATAAAACAATACATGATATTAAAATAAATCAATATATATGTAAGGTATATTGCATGTATATTTATATAGTTTCGAATTTATTTAGTAAACGATAGAAGTACTCGTTTATCTTTCGTTAGTCAATTAAATAAGTTAAATTCAAACTTAGGTGATTTTAAAATAAACGGTAATCCAAAAATGAGTAATATAAATTTTAAGCTTATTAAAAATATATTTAAAAGCTAATTAATAAATTTCAACATTTTTTATATTTTACCCAGAATTAAGAAGGGCAGTTGATGTAAAATTTTATTTAATGAATTAATGACCAAAATAAATAAAACTATTTAATTTAAAAATATGGGATTTTCTGAAGACCTTTATTCGCCACTGAATAATAACAGAGTACGATTTAACACATCGCGAATTAAAAATAACTAACTGTCGGTAGAATAAACATAGTGTGCTTAATTGATAATGGCTTACTGTTTTTTAATTTGAAATTTCGTTTCATTCATTGAATGTGAATATGAATGTAAATTATTACGAGTATTATATTATTATAATTAATTATTAGTTTAACTTTATAAATTATAATTTGATATATCTATCTATATATGCATTACACACATATATACAACATCACTTGATCTTCTTCTAATTCACCACCACTTCATCTTCAATCTCTCTCCCTCTTTTCTTCTTCACGAACCCGACCATCGTGAGCACCATCACAAAACACATGTACACTCATATCTTTCATATCCTTTCTATATTCCAGCAAACATCACTAATTCACCTTTCATCAAGAAACCCACCTTTGTTTTTCTTGTCTTTAACCATCGACAACCGAGAACCACCTTAATACATGAATCCACTTGGATATTGTTATGGTTCGATCACCCATACATTCTTCTTCGAGAATTATCACCATAAAACCATCACAACCGCAAACACCTCACCACCATTTGAAACTGAACAACACTAATCATCATTATACGGTCATCATCAATATCATGAAACAACCAACCTCCACCCTAGACAACCTCCTGCCACCACCCTACCACCTGCTCCTTCTCTTTTACAATTTCCATCTATCTTCTTCTCTCTCTATTCTAATTTAAAGAACCAACACCACTTCATGTTATTTCCGTTTGTTCACTACTGCTTCTTTTATTCGATCATCATCACCACAGGTGATTACCACCTCCAGTAACCACCCTGTACAACCGTGAACACTTTACTTTCATCTCGTCTCTCGCTCTCTCTCTCTCCTTCTTAACTATCCATTTATCTATGTTCTTTTCTTTTCTTTTTGCACTACGAGCTGGTTCAATTCAATTATACTGTTTCTGTTTCACTAAACCGCCACTTACAATTGGTGATGATATTGCCGCATATAATCTCTTCTTTTGGAGCAAATACAAAACAATGATGATGAGGAGGGTGGATTGAATCTCTTTGGCATATTTTATTCTTCATTTTTCTAAATGGCCAACAACTACAAAATAAAGAAAAGGAAACCCCACTTTTAATTTAATAAAGGTTGAGGTAGTGTACTATATCCTGTTTCTATTTTATTTTTTTTCTGACGATCGACTTTAATCACAACTAGGACCGAGAATTTAACATGTAATCTTGTTGTCGGGCCGTTACAAGCTATATGGACTAGTACCATCTTATGGATAGTGACTTTGGGCCGTAAGGGTGACATTGGGCTGTGAGATACATGATGATAACAAAGATTACAATGATCGAGAAAATAAGAATGACTAGGTTAACTGTGATTTCACGATTAATGATGGAGATGAGTATGATATAAGATAGATTAGTCGATAGTTATAATGGTTATGTTGTTAGATGATGCAAGAGATGATGATCATGATGATACATGATCATGATAAAGATGGTATATGATTATGATACTGTTAGTTGTTAACATAATGATAATGATAGTATATGATGTACGATGGATGATAAGAAAATGATCACTAAAATGATGATAGATATTTGATGATGTCGATTGATATTAAGAAGAAGCAACCGAAATATAAGTTAAAAGAAATTAAAACCTTCATTATAGTAGAATTGGTATGGCAGAGAAATGGTTAAGGATATGTGTGTGTAACCGAGAGGTCTCGGGTTCGAGGCTGGGCGAGGGCGTTTTATTTTTTAAATCCGATTCATTAAAAGGTAACATTATGTTTTATTACAATTATTGTTATGTTATTTATTTATAACATTAATATTAGGATTATTATCATCGTTAATATAATTAATATCATTATTAAGACTACTAATATTATACTATTAGGATTATTATTAATAATTTTATATGTATTATTATTATTACTCAAATACACCTTTTATTTATTATTATTAATATTATTTTACCAAATAAATATTTGTTATATAAAAAATATATTTAAATACATATGACATAACGATAGTAATATTCTTATAATAAATACTAATTATGTATCTAAAGTAACTAGAATAAAAATAGTTAATTAAGTTATTAATGAAACATATAATTTACTAAAATAACAATTAATATATATAAATTTGTTTGATTACAATTATATGTGTTAATATAGATACAAATGATATAGGTTCGTGAATCCGAGGCCAACCCTATATTGTTCAATGTCGTTCTATGTATTTTTACTACAAAATACATTAGGTGAGTTCCTTTGATCCCCTTTTACTCTTTACATTTTTGGGACTGAGAATACATGCGCAATTTTTATAACTGTTTTACGAAATAGACACAAGTAATTGAAACTACATTATATGGTTGAATGATCGAAATCGAATATGCCCCTTTTTATTAAGTCTGGTAATCTAAGAATTAGGGAACAGACACCCTAATTGACGCGAACTCTAAAGATAGATCTATCGGGCCCAACAAGCCCCATCCAAAGTACCGGATGCTTTAGTACTTCGAAATTTATATCATGTCCGAAGGAGGATCCCGGAATGATGGGGATATTCTTATATATATATTGTGAATGTCGGTTACCAGGTGTTCAATCCATATGAATGATATTTTTGTCTCTATGTATGGGACGTTTGTTTATGAGAAATGGAAAATATGAAATCTTGTGGTCTATTAAAATTATGAAATGAATATTTATGTTAAACTAATGAACTCACCAACCTTTTGGTTGACACTTTAAAGCATGTTTATTCTCAGGTACGAAAGAAATCTTCCGCTGTGCATTTGCTCATCTTAGAGATAGTACTTGAAGTCATTCATGACATATTTCAAAAGACGTTGCATTCAAGTCGTTGAGTTCATCAAGATTATTATTAAGTCAATTATAGTAAGATATATTACAAAATGGTATGCATGTTGTCAACTTTCAATGTAATGAAAGATTGTCTTTTCAAAAACGAATGCAATGTTTGTAAAATGTATCATATAGAGGTCAAGTACCTCGCGATGTAATCAACTGTTGTGAATCGTTTATAATCGATATGGACTTCGTCCGGATGGATTAGGACGGGTCCTTTCAGTATGGTCCACACACTCGGTTTATGAGGTCCATGAACACAGCTGGTGCGTTAGTCAACCCAAACGGCATAACCATAAACTCATAATGACCGTAACGCGTCCTAAAAGCAGTTTTTGGAATATCATCCTCCTTCACCTGCATTTGATGATACCCAGAACATAAATCAATCTTCGAATAAACCGACGAGCCTTGTAGTTGATCAAATAAGTCATCGATTCTCGGTAGTGGGTAGCGGTTCTTGATGGTAAGTTTGTTCAACTCTCGGTAGTCAATACACAACCTAAATGTACCATCCTTCTTCTTGACAAACAAAATAGGAGCTCCCCACGGTGATGTGCTTGGTCGAATGAAACCACACTCTAAAAGTTCCTGTAGCTGACTTTGTAATTCTTTCATTTCGCTGGGTGCGAGTCTGTATGGAGCATGAGCTATTGATGCAGCTCCTGGTACAAGGTCTATTTGAAATTCAACGGATCGATGTGGGGGTAATCCCGGTAATTCTTTCGGAAATACATCGGGAAATTCTTTTGCGACGGGAACATCACTGATGTTCTTTTCTTCAGGTTTAACTTCTTCGATGTGTGCTAGAATGACGTAACAGCCTTTTCTTATTAGTTTTTGCGCCTTCAAACTACTAATAAGATTTAACTTCGCGTTGTTCTTTTCTCCGTACACCATTAAAGGTTTTCCTTTTTCACGCATAATGCGAATCGTATTTTTTAACAAATGACCTCTGCTCTTACCTTCTTCAACCAGTCCATGCCAATTATTACGTCAAAACTCCCTAAATCGACTGGTATTAAGTAAATCTTAAATGTTTCGTCAACCAATTTAATTTCTCTATTCCGACATACTTGATCTGCTGTAATTAGTTTACCGTTTGCTAATTCGAGTAAAAATTTACTATCCAAAGGCATTAATGGACAATTTAATTTGGCACTAAAATCTCTACTCATATAGCTTCTATCCGCACCCGAATTAAATAAAACATAAGCAGATTTATCGTCAATAAGAAACGTACCTTTAACAAGCTCCGGGTCTTCCTGCGCTTCTACCGAATTAATGTTGAAGACTCGTCCACGGCCTTGCCCATTATTATTCCCTTGATTAGGGCATGCTTTGCTGAAATGGCTCGGCTTTCCGCATCCATAACAAATAATGGAATTATTTGTTCTGTTATTTTTATATGCCTTTGGTCCATAGACATCACACTTCGTTACACTATGTCTGGTTCTGTTACACTTGGTACACACTACTACACAGAACTTATCTGGATGAAACCCTCCACACCTTAGACATTTATTATTCTGATTGTTGTTGCCATTGTTGTTATTGATTTGGTTGTTGTTGGGATTGTTATTGTTGTTGGAACAGTTGTTGTAGTTGTTGTTGTTGTTGGGACATTTGTTGTAGTTATTGTTAGGATTGCGGTTATTATTGTGATTGTTGTGGCGGTTGTTGAGATAGTTGTTGCGATTGTTATTGTTGTTGTACTGGTGATTCTTGTCACCGTTTTCCTCCCATTTCCTCTTGAGTTGTTTCGTGTTGGCTTCTTCGGCCGCCTGTTCTTTAATTCTTCCCTCAATCTGATTTATGAGTTTATGAGCCATTCGACTTGCCTTTTGTATGGAAACGGGCTCGTGTGAACTCACATCTTCTTGAATCCTTACTGGTAACCCTTTTATAAATGCGTCGATCTTCTCCTCTTCATCTTCGAACGTTCCTGGACATAATAGGCACAACTCTGTGAATCATTGTTCATATGTGGTAATGTCAAACCCTTATGTTCGTAACTCTCTAAGCTCTACCTTGAGCTTATTGACTTCGTTTCTAGGACGGTACTGCTCGTTCATCAGTTGCTTGAATACTGACCACGGTAGTGCGTAAGCAGCATTTTGTCCTACCTGTTCAAGATAGGTGTTCCACCATGTTAACGCAGTACCTGTGAAGGTATGTGTAGCGTACTTAACTTTGTCCTCTTCAGTACACTTACTTATGATAAACACCGATTCGACTTTCTCGGTCTACCGTTTCAATCCAATTGGTCCTTCGGTTCCATCGAATTCTAAAGGTTTGCAGGCAGTGAATTCTTTGTGGGAGCATCCTACACGATTTCTTGTGAAATTAGTTCCATTGCTAGATCCAGAGTTATTGTTATTTTGCATCACATCCTGTACTGCGGCTATGTTTGCTGCAAGGAAAACACGGAAGTCTTCCTCGCTCATGTTCAAATTCTGACGAGTCGCCGGTGCCATTTCCTTCAAAATTAGCCCAAAAGAATTGAGTTAATCATATAGAATTTAAGGGTAGTCAACAGTATTACGTAGCATTATATGAACTTATTTATAAAAGCTTTTTCTTCATATTAGCATTTTATAGTTTTAATTCGGGTAGTACCTACCCGTTAAGTTCATACTTACTAGCTACTATACAACTCAACTACTACGCTTCTATATGAAAAACTTATTACAATAATATTTCGCGTTCAAACTTTTATACAATATTTACAAACATAAAATACCACTTATAATACATATAGGATGAAATATAACACATAACAACTTTACTACACGGCAGCTATAAAGGTAATTCTAATTAATACACAAGTTGTTCAGCAAAGGCAATAAAGACACGTAATTCATAAGTCCAGAAACAAGTCATGCATTCTGGTTTTACTAAAACGACTTCCCATCCTTGGTCTTATGGAAAGTAACCGTTATGACCATTGGCTAGGCAGCATGTTGTAAGGTCGTCAAAAGGATGAGGGTTTCATAATGCCCAACAGCCTCGTAGCAATCTAAAAGCCTTGTTTCTCACCCCAATTACTGAGTCCGTCACTTGTGAGAATGTTTTATTTAAAAGTTTCAACCCAATGTTCTTTTTCTCAATTTGATGAGAAGCGAACATTATTAACCCGTAAGCATAACATGCTTCTTTATGTTGCATGTTAGAAGCTCTTTCTAAAGAATGGAGTCCTATGTTAGGATATGTCGAGTCAAAATAGGTTCGTAACCCGTAGCGTAAAATTGCATCTGGGTTTCCCGCACTAAATGCCTTAAAGAAAACTTGGCGTAACATAAAGTCTCCCCAATGTGATATACCCCATCTTTCAAAGGAAAGCCTTTTATATACTAAGGTATGCCTGAAATGTCTTTCAAACGTTTGACAAACTAATTTTGCCGTAACTAATTGTGCTGATGAATTCTGCCCGACTCTAGACAAAGTTTCATCAATCATATCTCCTGGTAGATCTTCTAAAATTTTTGGTTGTCTATCCTTAACGTCCATTTTGTGTTTTTATACTGTAAAATAGACAAGGATTAGATTCGTAAAAGATAATTAACAAATAATACAAGCAATTTTTACATAGAACATAAAAGTACAAGCACATTACAATACATATAATACATAACATGATTACAACCCTCTAATCTTAATCACTGGTTTCTTCTTCTTCAGACTTGGTTCGTTTTCATAATTTTCTAGGGATATATGGTGTTCCTCTAATACGAGCTATCGTTTTCCACAATGGTTTAGAAAAACCTGGTGGTTTAGAGGTTCCCGGGTTATTGTTACAATTTAGGAAATACGGACATTGCCGATACATATAAAGTTCATCGGGGTTGGAATCAGGTTTCTCTATATACCTTTTCCCTTATTATTTTCTTTTGCTTTATTAAATTGGGTCTAGGTAATTTCTATAACATCATCGGAATCCTCATCGGGATCCGATTCTTTGGAAAATTGGTAATCTTCCCAATAATTTGCTTCCTCGGCGGAAACACCATTGACCATTTTTAACGTTGGTCCGTTGGTTGAGGATTTTCTTTTATTTAATCGATTTACTGTAGGTATCAATATTTCTTCCTCCGGAACCTCTTCTTCTTCCGGTTCCTCCTCTTCCGGTTCCTCTTCTTCCGGTTCCTCCTCTTTCGGTTCCTCCTCTTCTGGTTCCTCTTCGGGAATTTGTGAATCTTCCCAAAGTATATTCGACTCTTCATTATTATTAGGTGAGTCGATGGAATTTGTACTAGTGGCAGACATCTATCACACAATATCAAACATATTAAGAGGTTAATATATCACATAATAATTACATATATTTTCCAACAAAAGTGTTATGCAATCGTTTTTAAAGAAAACACGGTCGAAGTCCAGACTCACTAATGTATCCTAACAAACTCGATAAGACACACTAATGCAAATTTCTGGTTCTCTAAGACCAATGCTCGGATACCAACAGAAATGTCCCGTTCATATTGATTATAAACGTTACATATTAATTGATTTCGTTGCGAGGTTTTGACCTCTATATGAGACGTTTTCCAAAGACTGCATTCATTTTTAAAACAAACCATAACCTTTATTTTATCAACAAGATTAAAAAGACACCACCTAGATTATCAGAAATGATAATCTAAAAATATCACACTTACACACTACCAATACATATTGCTTTACAATATTAATATGTTACAACAAAGTAAATCTTGAATGCAGTTTTAAACAATATTATACAAGCATGCTGACATCAAATCTTGTCCATATATTAGCATGCAACAGCGGAAGCTCTTAATAATCACCTAAGAATAAACATGCTTTAAACGTCAACAAAAATGTTGGTGAGTTATAGGTTTAACCTATATATCAAATTGTAATAATAGACCACAAGATTTCATCTTTCAATAATATGCAATCTGCATAAAAATCATTCGTATGGTTGAACACCTGTTAACCGACATTAACAAATTCATCTAGAATATCCCCATATATAAATATCGAAGTACTAAAGCAGTTCAAATTCTCTGACTGGGGCTTGTCAATGGCCCATAGATCTATCTTTAGGATTCGCGTCAATTGGTGGCAATTATAATAAACACCAATTCTTAGGTTACCAAGTTCAACAAGGGCGATATCCGGTATAACGATTCAACATAGAATGTAGTTTCAATACTTGGTCTATTTTGTAAATCATTTTCAAAACTGCATGTATTCTCATCCCAAAATATTAGATTTTAAAAGTGGGACTATAACTCACTTTCACATATTTTTACTTCATCGGGAAGTAAGACTTGGCCACTGGTCGATTCACGAACCTATAACAAATATGTACATATATATCAAAGTATGTTCAAAAATATATTTACAACATTTTTAATACGTTTTAATGTTTTAAGTTTATTAAGTGAGCTGTCCTCGTTAGTAACCTACAACTAGTTGTCCATAGTTAGATGTACAGAAAATAAAGCAATATATATTATCTCGAATCAATCCACGATGAAATGTCCCGTTCATATTGATTATAAACATTCCATATTAATTGATTTCGTTGCGAGGTTTTGACCTCTATATGAGACGTTTTTCAAAGACTGCATTCATTTTTAAAACAACCATAACCTTTATTTTATCAATAAAGGTTTTAAAAACATTACGTAGATTATCAAATAATGATAATCTAAAATATACTGTTTACACACGACCATTACATAATGGTTTACAATAGAAATATATTACATCGACATATGTTTCTTGAATGCAGTTTTTACACAATATCATACAATCATGGACTCCAAATCTTGTCCTTATTTTAGTATGCAATAGCGGAAGCTCTTAGTATTCACCTGAGAATAAACATGCTTTAAACATCAACAAAAATGTTGGTGAGTTATAGGTTTAACCTATATATAACAAATCGTAACAATAGACCACAAGATTTCATATTTCAATACACATCCCATACATAGAGATAAAAATTATTCATATGGTGAACACCTGGTAACCGACATTAACAAGATGCATATATAAGAATATCCCCATCATTTCAGGACACCCTTCGGATATGATATAAATTTCGAAGTACTAAAGCATCCGGTACTTTGGATGGGGTTTGTTAGGCCCAATAGATCTATCTTTAGGATTCGCGTCAATTAGGGTGTTTGTTCCCTAATTCCTAGATTACCAGACTTAATAAAAAGGGGCATATTCGATTTCGATAATTCAACTATAGAATGTAGTTTCACGTACTTGTGTCTATTTTGTAAATCATTTATAAAACCTGCATGTATTCTCATCCCAAAAATATTAGATTTTAAAAGTGGGACTATAACTCACTTTCACAGATATTTCCTTCCTCGGAAATAAGACTTGGCCACGGATCGATTCACGAACCTATAAAAATATGTACATATATATCAAAGTATGATCAAAATATAATTACAACTATTTTTTATTATGTTTTAAAGATTTGAGTATATTAAGTCAGCTGTCCTCGTTAGTAACCTACAACTAGTTGTCCACATTTAGATGTACAGAAAATAATGAAAGGACCCGTTCATATACATTATAAACGTTTCACAATAGTTGATTACATTGCGAGGTATTTGACCTCTATATGATACATTTTACAAACATTGCATTCGTTTTTAAAAGACAAACTTTCTTTACATCGAAAATTGACAGGCATGCATACCATTTCATAATATCCACTATCCAACTATAAATTGATTTAATAATAATCTTTGATGAACTCAATGACTCGAATGCAACGTTCTTCAAAATATGCTATGAAAGACTCCAAGTAATATCTTTAAAATGAGCAAATGCACAGCGGAAGATTTCTTTAACACCTGAGAATAAACATGCTTTAAAGTGTCAACCAAAAGGTTGGTGAGTTCATTAGTTTATCATAATCATTTATTTCCATCATTTTAATAGACCACAAGAATTTCATTTTCAGTTCTCATAAATATACGTCCCATGCATAGAGACAAAAATAATCATTCATATGGTAAACACTTGGTAACCGACATTAACTAGATACATATAAGAATATCCCCTATCATTCCGGGATCCTCCTTCGGACATGATATAAATTTCAAAGTACTAAAGCATCCGGTACTTTGGATGGGGTTTGTTAGGCCCAATAGATCTATCTTTAGGATTCGCGTCAATTAGGGTGTCTGTTCCCTAATTCTTAGATTACCAGACTTAATAAAAAGGGGCATATTCGATTTCGATAATTCAACCATAGAATGTAGTTTCACGTACTTGTGTCTATTTCGTAAAACATTTATAAAAGTTGCGCATGTATTCTCAGCCCAAAAATATAAAGGGTAAAAAGGCAAATGAAACTCACCATACTGTATTTCGTAGTAAAAATACATATAACGTCATTGAACAAGTGCAAGGTTGGCCTCGGATTCACGAACCTAAATTAATTATATATATTTATATGTTGGTCAATATTTGTCTAACAAATTAGGTCAAGTCATAGTGTACCACAATCCTAATGCTCGAGACTAATATGCAAAAGTCAACAAAAGTAAATTTGACTCAAAATAATTTCTAAAAATCTATACATGATTAATATATAGTTTAAATATCATCGTTTTATATTTTTAAATATTTTAAAGAGATTTATTAGAGTAAATAATATAATTTATTTATTAATAAATAAAATTTTATATTAAATTTATATAATCAAATATACTTTTATATATATTAAGTAATAAAATTTATAGGGTTCATTTAATATCATAAAGATAATATGATAGGTATTATTAAAGTAAGTTATTACATGTAGTAAAATATGTTTGTATCACATATTTATTTTATAAAATAATATCTATAATGATAGTAAGTAAAAGTTGTATTATTTTGTAATAATAATTATTATTATAAAAATATCAATATTTATAATTACTAAGATGACATTATGATAAAACGATAATTCTAATTATGATAACTTTAATATTTACGATAATTTTTAATATTATATTTAAAATAATAATTCTATTTAAAATAATAATAATAATGATATTTTATAGTAACAATGACATTTCTATTAAAATGATAATTTTTGTTAAAATGATAGTTTTAATACTAACGATACTTTTAATAATAATAATAGTAATGATAAAAATAATAAGAACGATAATTTTATCTAAATTAATATCTTATAATATTTTAATTTCATCATGATACTCTTACTCATTATTTCCTAATCGTTTCGTTTAATAGCTTTTAATCGTCTTTTATATCGTGTTCATAATAATGATAATAATAGTAATCAAAATATTTAGGTGTTACAATTATTTGTTTTAATTACACTAATATTAATAATGATAGTTACTATAATATTATTAACGATAATACTAATAATTATCTTAATGATAATATAGTAATAATAATAATAACAATAACAATAACCATTTTTAAATAATGATATATATATATATATTAATAATGATAATAATAATAATAATAATACTAATAATAATAATAATAATAATAATAATAATAATAATAATAATAATAATAATGATAATTGGATAATAATAATAATAATACTAATTATAACTTTAACGATAATAACGATAGTAATAAAAAAACAATTTTTAATGATAAATCCCTTTTATTGATAAAGATAATAATAAAGATAATAATAAGATAAAACTAGAACGACGATAAAAACGACGATAATAATAATCATTTTTAATAAAAATATCGAAAATTCAATTGATTATAACTTCTAATCCGTTCATCGAAACCATTCGATATCTAAAGGAAAAGTTCTTAATTTTTCGCTAGCTTTCCAAGGACATGCATATCTTATACCTTATCTCAACCGCAAGTGTAACTAATTCAAGATTCAACCTAACATGTCTAAGGGCAATATCAAAAGTACAAGCATGCATAATCCTAAATACTCGAGCACTAGTCAGGGATACACTATTAGTATATAAAAGTTAAATTATGAGTACTCACGCATCAATATTGAGATTCAATATTGCAGGAAAGGTACGTAGACGCAACGGAAATGATAAACACTATATTGACCTCACGAGCATACCCATGAACTATACTCAATCACCTCCATAGCTATAACCCATAATTTCCTTAATCCTATCCTACTCGAAAAACAATTTCGAAATCACTCGGACAACACTCCATCGTAATATTTTATGTATACTAATAATATCTTGAAATAATACGGAGTAAATATATATATGTAAATCGATTGAGAGAGTTTAGAGAAAAATATTTTCAAGTTTCTATGAAATAATGAAACCTATTGAATTCTATTTATAATAGATTTTTGAATTATTAAAATGAATTATTAAAGTATGAATTATTAAAGTGAATTATTAAAGTATGAATTATTAAAGTGAATTATTAAAGTATGAATTATTAAAGTGAATTATTAAAGTATAAATTATTAAAGTATGAATTATTAAAGTGAATTATTAAAGTTAAAGTAAAGTAAAAATAAAGTAAAGGTAAAGTTTAAGTATAGTAAAAGTATAAAACTATGTACGTATTATACGCGTATAAATATATATAATATTAATTTAAATCGTTATATATATTTAATAAAATAAAATATAAATATCGTTATCTTTATCATACTAGTTAAGTAATGAGTTGTCAAAAGTGATTCTAGATATTTATAAAAGTTATATACGTTTTAATAATAAAGTTCTTTTTAAACTGAAAACGTTTTTATACGTTTGAAACTAAATAGATCAATCGAGTCTTTATGAGATTCAATCTTCCACTATCCTTTGTCTAGTTCTCAATGATTGACAATTTGTTCTTATTTATAAATTACTTTACTATTTTCCGAATATTGTTAAAATGGAAAGATTTCTTAAATCAACGTGGGTCTTTCAACAGAGACTTGTAATCATAATTTAATATATCTGATAATTCAATCAGTTGATCTTATCTTCTAATTCCATTGATAAACATTTTGAAACAGATACAATCATATAAAGTATTTAATCTAATATTTCGTTTATGTTTCAAGTTATAATATATATACACATATTCATATATAATCATATTCGTTTAATGGTTCGTGAATCGTTGGAACTTGGTCGAGGTTGAATGAATGTATGAACATAGTTTAAAATTCTTGAAATTTAACTTAACAAATATTGCTTATTGTGTCGGAAACATATAAAGATTAAAGTTTAAATTTGGTTGGAAATTTCCGGGTTGTCACAGTACCTACCCGTTAAAGAAATTTCGTCCCGAAATTTAAGTGGAAAGGTCGTGAATGATAATAAGTATGTTTTCATGATACATACGGGCTGAAAATTAGAGTTTTATCATCAGCGAATAATTTGGATAAACAATCCATTTATATGAAGAGTACGAATGAAGCTAACATAGAAGAGTGAAATGAGTAAGTGTAGATTCATCTTATCATTTGACGTAGATATGATTGATTCCCAGATTTCAAGGGATTTGAAGAAAATCTTCTTAATAAGATTTGACTCTCCGGTAATCAAGGAAATTAGGATCCGCTTTAAATGCGATCGTCCATTTTAATTATTCTGTCGGAGATTTTCTTATAAATTCACCTCCTTCGTTTCCTTACAACTCACACCTTCTGTTGATGCATTTTATGCAAGTCCCTAGACATCTACCCACGTCCATTGCAGGTACAACAGTTTACAGGCCACCATGATTGCTCATTATTATCCTGTGTTTGTATGTGGTTACAGGAACTGCAGGAACGAGATTTAGATGTTTGACTATGTTAGACTTAGTCAGACGTACGAGTGAAGCCTCACTAGTACGGCTGACAGGCTCATACGCACGGTTGATGCTGAGCTAAGTCACAATTACAACCTAAATGAGAAGACACGAGTGAGTGATCACCCGTACGGCTGATGAAGCCAACTCGTACGTGTGATGAATGAATCGTATGGGTGAGTCAACAGCAGGGGTATATAAAGTCTTATGTTCTTCATTTTAGGTTAAGCCTCTTATTTGTTACACACACTCAGATCTAGTGAGCTCCTCCGATTCTCTCTCAGTCCAAATCACCCATGTGGTGAATAATAGCTCTAGGTGTTGATCTAATCACACTTGATTTAGTTGTGGTTTGACTAAATTAATCAAAAAAAAACTTAACCTATTCACTAGAGGGTTTGATTCACTTATTCTGCCATTATGTGAGTTAAATCTGTTGATTTCTAAGTTCCTAGTCATGTTTCATCACCTTCTATTCTTTCCCCCTCAACTCATATTTTAAAGTATTCATCAATATGCTCCATCCAGCTCTGATTCTCGATATACTTCTAACTTTCATATCGGTCATTCTTCTTTTTCATCTACCGCCGGAAGAATCTATTTACTTCTACTATACTCTTGGGTTTATAGTGTTTCTAGTTCTCCCGTGTCTTTATATTGCTATATGCATCGATATATGGTTTATAATTTCTGGTTTGTCGTTGAGCTTTATATGTTCCCTTATATTTCAAAGTCTCTGCTTCTGTCTTCTATAATCATTATCATTCACAGTTAATGCTCTCTTTTATTTGCTGCAATTTATACCCCAATTTCTATTTCGGAGTTTTGTCCTTTCGTTTCTTCTTCTTGCGATTAAGCACCGCTTGTAATGGTCCAGAATTCACAGATATGAATTTAGGAATGAACATTGTTAATGTTCTAGGAAGGAAATTGTGATGGCACGATCTTGACTTGTCAAATTACTAGAATACCTTGGAAAAGGCCGAATCATCAAGAAATATTTTCTTGATATTTTAGAGGTTAAATAGAATACAAGAGTCGTATAACATGGCACATGTTGATGTTATGATCTGTGAATCATCACGTTCCATTTAGAAACTCAGCATGACTTACTGTAATATAATCACATTGATCAAGTGTCATTATATTATACTAATTCATGCTTCAGTTCTCAACACTACTTCAAAATATTCCTATTTTAAACTTGAATCTTTCAGAATTTAGAAACTAAAATAGTTTCTTTTATGATGTAATACAGATAGCGCGAAGAGATAAATGATTTCAAATAAGAAAAATTAAGAAAATATCTTCAGAAATATGGAGGATATTTATAATGAAAGATATGATGATATTTTAGAATTTCTAATATCAGAGGATGATGAAGAATATTGTCCGCAGGGGTTTAGAGTCAGGAGCAAGGTATTCGTTAATGACTTCAGCAGGTACTGAATCATTTGGATCCTTTAAAGTCAAGGTTCAGTCTTTGTAATTTGTCCACAGCCTCCTTCCTACTTTGCTCAATCCGTTTTCCAGTTCCAAAACTTCTCTTTTTCTGCGCTTTGCCAGCACACTTCATCATTATCATCCAGCTTTTACCATTTAAAGTCGTTTATAGTTTTTGCTGCTTCATCAGCATTTTTTCCATTTTCGGAGAACCAATTCGTAGTTCGGAGTGTTTTTCAGAAACTTCACATTCAAATTAAGTCCAGAAGATAGACGTTATATATACACATATAACTGTTGGCGCAGACATGCTGCAAGATTTCAAAATACTGATTGCTAATTCCCAATGATTCGTATGGCAATTCTCATTACAAGATGCGAATGAGTAAATGATGGGGTTTCAATGAATAATTATGATGACTTTTTGGAGAGGCTAAAGTCAAAGGGTAATGAAGTTGTTGGTACATCTGCTAATAATATGGTGGAATGTAAAAGGTTCCCTGGTAACGATGGTGTATATCTCAAGGTTATAATAAGGTTAGTCTGACTGAAAAGTCGAAGTTGACTTGCTGGAGCTGTGACAAAACTGGCTACTTTGAATAGGAGTCGCAAAGTTATTTTTGCTAATAAATGCCAAAGAATCTGACGCGGATACGTTGTTTAAACTTTTACTTTGGTTTCAAGAGTTTTTCGGGTACATAACTGTGGGTAACATGTGGTTGGATCATCATCTCGATTGCTCATCATTCGAAGTGTCTTCAGAAATTTTCGAAGGGTTTGAACACAGATTGTAATCGTTAACATACATTTGATGTTCTAACACAGTTTTGAAGTCAAAATATAGCTTGTGAAAGATGTAAGGATCTAAGAGTGATGATTTTGGTCATATCTCAAGTTTAATTTTGAGATTTCAAAATCAGAATATGTAATTAAATTTTGAATGAGTATGGTTGTTTTGATTTCTATAAAAGAATGTATATTGTTGTGAAAGTAGGGAGTATAATGGATGATTTACTGAATCAGATTCGAAGAATGTAACATATTAATTGTGAATTTATATATCTCTCGGGTATTACCTACCCGTTAAAAAAAAATTTCACAATTAATATTTTGTACAAAAGAATTTTATTACAGTCTTTATGAAAATATATATATGTATATTTTCTTCAGATGTAACATAGATTTAATGAGTTAATGTTAAATTAAACTCATTTAATTTACGGTTGAAACTAGAATTGAATAATCCCTAAAGGCTTTAAAAAGTACATAACTTTTACGCAGTATTTCTTTAATGACATTAAAATTATGAATCAATACTTAATTATTTGTTGATGTATGGTGTTCGGTTCGTGGAATTCTTGTGAATTTCGCAAAGTACGAATGATGTTATCTGAAAAGTTTCGGGTACATTGATGATGAAAGTGTAAAATCAAATATATACTTGATTTATTATGAATTGGAATTTGTTGAATTGCGACAGAGATTGTAGTTAACGCTGGTTAAGTTGCGGCCGAAGGACGTACATTATTGCATATTTGTAATATGAATTAACCGAGTAGTTAAGATTCACACACAATAGCTTAGCACTGAAAGATTTATTTCAATATATATATATATATATATATATATATATATATATATATATATATATATATATATATAATATACATATAATTTCTTCAGAGGAAATGAGTTAATTCTTCATAACTCGTTGATACAATATAAACGTTATTGATTCGTAATGATGTCCACAGTGATTCTTGAACTGACGGAGTTTGTGATGTTATCGGTGTTGTTGATTCGGATGTTGACTGTACTGACGATGCTGGTAACGCTGATGGTACTATTGATGTTGTTGGTAAAGCAAGTTTAGCTTGTTAATCACACACCATTTTTGTCAGGGTTTCTACTCTTCCTTCCATCATTTTGGTTCGCTTAACTGATTTATGGTTAGGGCTAGATTAGATAATCTCTAAGACTTTAGAGATTACATAATCGCCGCAGAATGTTTCTCCAATGAAGTTATGAATTAATACTTCGTCAGTTATTGTTGTTGGTACTCCTTGGTATCTATGGTGCGTATGACGTTGATGCTCGTGGGACAGATTGTGAAGTTGAGGTTTACGACGCGGTTGTGGTTGGAGGTGGTAATGGTACTGTTGGTGTTGATGATGGTGGCACTGGTTATGCTGCTGATGCTGCTGCTGGTGTTTGTAATCTCTGCACCATATTCTCCAAAGCCACTACCCGAGCGCGAAGCTCGTTGACTTCTTCTATTACACCGGGGTGATTGTCGGTTCGGACGAGCGGATAAATAAAATCTAAAATTTGATGTAATATATAATCGTGACGAGATACTCTGGAAATGAGCGAGAAAATGGTGTTTCGGACAGGTTCGCCGGTAAGTGCTTCAGGTTCTTCATCAAGAGGGCAATGTGGTGGATGGAAGGGATCACCTTCTTCTTGTCTCCAATGATTGAGGAGGCTACGA
Organism: Rutidosis leptorrhynchoides; assembly: GCF_046630445.1. Classification (NCBI taxonomy): domain Eukaryota; kingdom Viridiplantae; phylum Streptophyta; class Magnoliopsida; order Asterales; family Asteraceae; genus Rutidosis; species Rutidosis leptorrhynchoides. The sequence continues at coordinate 335,815,544 of NC_092337.1, read as the reverse complement.
ACCCATCCCCAATTCATCCAGAATAGGTGATGACTGATTGGTTGATCTATTCCGGTCACACTGCTTTCGGAGCTTGAATGGGATTCCATTTCGGAATCTGAGTGACTTGAACTGATGACGAATTCCATTTCGTACGATTGGATAAAGGATTTTTTTTCCGATATGAAATGATTTTGGCTAACGGATGGTATTCTAATTACATAGAATATATATATATATATATATATATATATATATATATATATATATATATATATATATATATATATATATATATATATATATATATATATATATATATATATATATATAGATCAAAAGATTTCGTAGATTACGGAGGACTTTGCGGGATATGTCAGGCAAAGTTTAAAGTAATAGATACGATAAGATATGATTTAGCTGATATGCTAAGATATGAATTTTTGTCTATACACTATTCATGCAATCAATACAGCAAGACGTGTCTTAGACTAAAAATGATAAGCAGGTAATTTTCTGAGGATGATAAGTAGTTAATTTTCGACACAAAATGATAAGCAAAACTTTTGACATGCAGATACGGTCGAAGTCCAGACTCACTAATGCATCCTATCGACTTATCAGTTAGACACACTAATGCAGACCTGGTTCGCTAAGACTACCGCTCTGATACCAACTGAAAGGACCCGTTCATATACATTATAAACGATTCACAATAGTTGATTACATTGCGAGGTATTTGACCTCTATATGATACATTTTACAAACATTGCATTCGTTTTTAAAAGACAAACTTTCTTTACATCGAAAATTGACAGGCATGCATACCATTTCATAATATCCACTATCCAACTATAAATTGATTTAATAATAATCTTTGATGAACTCAATGACTCGAATGCAACGTTCTTCAAAATATGCTATGAAAGACTCCAAGTAATATCTTTAAAATGAGCAAATGCACAGCGGAAGATTTCTTTAACACCTGAGAATAAACATGCTTTAAAGTGTCAACCAAAAGGTTGGTGAGTTCATTAGTTTATCATAATCATTTATTTCCATCATTTTAATAGACCACAAGAATTTCATTTTCAGTTCTCATAAATATACGTCCCATGCATAGAGACAAAAATAATCATTCATATGGTGAACACCTGGTAACCGACATTAACTAGATACATATAAGAATATCCCCTATCATTCCGGGATCCTCCTTCGGACATGATATAAATTTCGAAGTACTAAAGCATCCGGTACTTTGGATGGGGTTTGTTAGGCCCAATAGATCTATCTTTAGGATTCGCGTCAATTAGGGTGTCTGTTCCCTAATTCTTAGATTACCAGACTTAATAAAAAGGGGCATATTCGATTTCGATAATTCAACCATAGAATGTAGTTTCACGTACTTGTGTCTATTTCGTAAAACATTTATAAAAGTTGCGCATGTATTCTCAGCCCAAAAATATAAAGGGTAAAAAGGCAAATGAAACTCACCATACTGTATTTCGTAGTAAAAATACATATAACGTCATTGAACAAGTGCAAGGTTGGCCTCGGATTCACGAACCTAAATTAATTATATATATTTATATGTTGGTCAATATTTGTCTAACAAATTAGGTCAAGTCATAGTGTACCACAATCCTAATGCTCGAGACTAATATGCAAAAGTCAACAAAAGTAAATTTGACTCAAAATAATTTCTAAAAATCTATACATGATTAATATATAGTTTAAATATCATCGTTTTATATTTTTAAATATTTTAAAAAGATTTATTAGAGTAAATAATATAATTTATTTATTAATAAATAAAATTTTATATTAAATTTATATAATCAAATATACTTTTATATATATTAAGTAATAAAATTTATAGGGTTCATTTAATATCATAAAGATAATATGATAGGTATTATTAAAGTAAGTTATTACACGTAGTAAAATATGTTTGTATCACATATTTATTTTATAAAATAATATCTATAATGATAGTAAGTAAAAGTTGTATTATTTTGTAATAATAATTATTATTATAAAAATATCAATATTTATAATTACTAAGATGACATTATGATAAAACGATAATTCTAATTATGATAACTTTAATATTTACGATAATTTTTAATATTATCTTTAAAATAATAATTCTATTTAAAATAATAATAATAATGATATTTTATAGTAACAATGACATTTCTATTAAAATGATAATTTTTGTTAAAATGATAGTTTTAATACTAACGATACTTTTAATAATAATAGTAATGATAAAAATAATAAGAACGATAATTTTATCTAAATTAATATCTTATAATATTTTAATTTCATCATGATACTCTTACTCATTATTTCCTAATCGTTTCGTTTAATAGCTTTTAATCGTCTTTTATATCATGTTCATAATAATGATAATAATAGTAATCAAAATATTTAGGTGTTACAATTATTTGTTTTAATTACACTAATATTAATAATGATAGTTACTATAATATTATTAACGATAATACTAATAATTATCTTAATGATAATATAGTAATAATAATAATAACAATAACAATAACCATTTTTAAATAATGATATATATATATATTAATAATGATAATAATAATAATAATAATACTAATAATAATAATAATAATAATATTAATAATGATAATTGGATAATAATAATAATAATACTAATTATAACTTTAACGATAATAACGATAGTAATAAAAAAAACAATTTTTAATGATAAATCCCTTTTATTGATAAAGATAATAATAATGATAATAATAAGATAAAACTAGAACGACGATAAAAACGACGATAATAATAATCATTTTTAATAAAAATATCGAAAATTCAATTGATTATAACTTCTAATCCGTTCATCGAAACCATTCGATATCTAAAGGAAAAGTTCTTAATTTTTCGCTAGCTTTCCAAGGACATGCATATCTTATACCTTATCTCAACCGCAAGTGTAACTAATTCAAGATTCAACCTAACATGTCTAAGGGCAATATCAAAAGTACAAGCATGCATAATCCTAAATACTCGAGCACTAGTCAGGGATACACTATTAGTATGTAAAAGTTAAATTATGAGTACTCACGCATCAATATTGAGGTTCAATATTGCAGGAAAGGTACGTAGACGCAACGGAAATGATAAACACTATATTGACCTCACGAGCATACCCATGAACCATACTCAATCACCTCCATAGCTATAACCCATAATTTCCTTAATCCTATCCTACTCGAAAAACAATTTCGAAATCACTCGGACAACACTCCGTCGTAATATTTTATGTATACTAATAATATCTTGAAATAATACGGAGTAAATATATATATGTAAATCGATTGAGAGAGTTTAGAGAAAAATATTTTCAAGTTTCTATGAAATAATGAAACCTATTGAATTCTATTTATAATAGATTTTTGAATTATTAAAATGAATTATTAAAGTATGAATTATTAAAGTGAATTATTAAAGTATGAATTATTAAAGTGAATTATTAAAGTATGAATTATTAAAGTGAATTATTAAAGTATAAATTATTAAAGTATGAATTATTAAAGTGAATTATTAAAGTTAAAGTAAAGTAAAAATAAAGTAAAGGTAAAGTTTAAGTATAGTAAAAGTATAAAACTATGTACGTATTATACGCGTATAAATATATATAATATTAATTTAAATCGTTATATATATTTAATAAAATAAAATATAAATATCGTTATCTTTATCATACTAGTTAAGTAATGAGTTGTCAAAAGTGATTCTAGATATTTATAAAAGTTATATACGTTTTAATAATAAAGTTCTTTTTAAACTGAAAACGTTTTTGTACGTTTGAAACTAAATAGATCAATCGAGTCTTTATGAGATTCAATCTTCCACTATCCTTTGTCTAGTTCTCAATGATTGACAATTTGTTCTTATTTATAAATTACTTTACCATTTTCCGAATATTGTTAAAATGGAAAGATTTCTTAAATCAACGTGGGCCTTTCAACAGAGACTTGTAATCATAATTTAATATATCTGATAATTCAATCAGTTGATCTTATCTTCTAATTCCATTGATAAATATTTTGAAACAGATACAATCATATAAAGTATTTAATCTAATATTTCGTTTACGTTTCAAGTTATAATATATATACACATATTCATATATAATCATATTCGTTTAATGGTTCGTGAATCGTTGGAACTTGGTCGAGGTTGAATGAATGTATGAACATAGTTTAAAATTCTTGAAATTTAACTTAACAAATATTGCTTATTGTGTCGGAAACATATAAAGATTAAAGTTTAAATTTGGTTGGAAATTTCCGGGTTGTCACAAATAAATCGATATATATTATCTTGAATCAATCCACGACCCAGTGTATACACGTCTCAGGCTAGATCATAACTCAAAGTATATATATTTTTAGAATCAACCTCAACCCTGTATAGCTAACTCCAACATTACTGCATATAGAGTGTCTATGATTGTTCCAAATAATATATATACATGGGTCGATATGATATGTCAAAACATTTGCATATGTGTCTATGGTATCCCAAGATTACATAATATATTAGAATACATGTATAATACAATATAAGTTAGCTAGGATATGATTTGTATAGATTTGTTAAACATTTCCCGTAGCTAAAAAGATCAAAAATATCCAATCTTGTTTTACCCATAACTTCTTTATTTTAAATCCGTTTTGAGTGAACCAAAATGCTATAGTTTCATATTGAACTCTAATTTAAGAATCCAAACAGAAAAAGTATAGGTTTATAGTCAGAAATTTATGTTACATGTCAATTACTAAAGAGGTAGTCATTTCTGTCGAAAGAACGACATCTTGATGACCATTTTGATAAACATGCTTTCACTTTGAGTTTAACCAAGATTTTTGGATATAGTTTCATGTTCATATGAAAAATCATTTTCCCAGAAGAACAACTTTTAAATCAAAGTTTATCATAGTTTTTAATTATCCAAACCAAAACAGCCCCCGGTTTCACTACGACGGCGTATATCCGATTTTATGGTGTTCATCGTGTTTCCAGGTTTTAAATCATTAAGTTAGCATATCATATAGATATAGAACATGTGTTTAGTTGATTTTAAAAGTCAAGTTAGAAGGATTAACTTTTGTTTGCGAACAAGTTTAGAATTAACTAAACTATGTTCTAGTGATTACAAGTTTAAACCTTCGAATAAGATAGCTTTATATGTATGAATCGAATGATGTTATGAACATCATTACTACCTCAAGTTTTCTGGATAAAACTACTGGAAATGAGAAAAATGGATCTAGCTTCAAAGGATCCTTGGATGGCTTGAAAGTTCTTGAAGCAGAATCATGACACGAAAACAGTTCAAGTAAGATTTTCACTCGAAATAAGATTGTTATAGTTGTAGAAATTGAATCAAAGTTTGAATATGAATATTACCTTGAATTATAAAGATAACCTACTGTAAATAACAAAGGTTCCTTGATCTTAGATGATTACTTGGAATGGATTAGAAAGCTTGGAAGTAGACTTGCAAACTTGGAAGTATTCTTGATTTTTATGAAACTATACTTATGGAATTTATGAAGAACACTTAGAACTTGAAGATGGAATTTGAGAGAGATCAATTAGATGAAGAAAATTGAAGAATGAAAGTATTTTTAGGTGTTTTTGGTCATTGGTATATGGATTAGATATATAGGATATGTAATTTTGTTTTCATGTAAATAAGTCATGAATGATTACTAATATTTTTGTAATTTTATGAGATATTTCATGCTAGTTGCCAAATGATGGTTTCTACATGTGTTAGGTGACTCACATGGGCTGCTAAAATCTGATCATTGGAGTGTATATACCAATAGTACATACATCTAAAAGCGGTGTATTGTACGAGTACGAATACGGGTGCATACGAGTAGAATTGTTGATAAACTGAACGAGGATGTAATTGTAAGCATTTTTGTTAAGTAGAAGTACTTTGATATGTGTCTTGAAGTCTTTCAAAAGTGTAAGAATACATATCAAAACACAACATGTATATACATTCTAATGGAGTCGTTAAGTCTTCGTTAGTCGTTACATGTAAGTGTTGTTTTGAAACCTTTAAGTTAACGATCTCAATTAATGTTGTTAACCCAATGTTTATTATATCAAATGAGATGTTAAATTATTATATTATCATGATATTATGATGTATGAATATCTCTTAATATGATATATACATTAAAATATCGTTACAACGATAATCGTTACATATAAGTCTCGTTTCGTAATTCTTGAGTTAGTAGTCTTGTTTTTACATATGTAGTTCATTGTTAACACACTTAATGATATATTTAAATATCATTTTATCATGTTAAATATAGTGTATCAATATCTTAATATGATACATATGTATTTAGTAGACGTTATCATAACGATAATCGTTATATATATCATTTCGAGTTTCTTAACTTAGTAATCTCATTTCTTATGTATATCACACATTGTTAATATACTTAGCGAGATACTTACTCATCATAATCTCATGTCAACCATATATATATGTCTATATATACCACAACATGTAGTTTTTACAAATTTGTAACGTTCGTGAATCGCCGGTCAACTTGGGTGATCAATTGTCTATATGAAACTTATTTCATTTAATCAAGTCTTAACAAGTTTGATTGCTTAACACATTGGAAACATTTATTCATGTAAATATCAATCTCAATTAATATATATATAAACATGGAAAAGTTCAGGTCACTACAGTACCTACCCGTTAAATAAATTTCATCCCGAAATTTTAAGCTGTTGAAGGTGTTGACGAATCTTTTGGAAATAGATGCGGGTATTTCTTCTTCATCTGATCTTCATGCTCCCAGGTGAACTCAGGTCCTCTACGAGCATTCCATCGAACCTTAACAATCGGTATCTTGTTTTACTTAAGTCTCTTAACCTCACGATCCATTATTTCGACTGGTTCATCAATGAATTGAAGTTTTTCATTGATTTGGATTTCTTCCAACGGAATAGTGAGATCTTCTTTAGCAAAAAATTTCTTCAAATTCGAGATGTGGAAAGTGTTATGTACAGCCGCGAGTTGTTGAGGTAGCTCCAGTTGGTAAGCTACTGGTCCGACACGATTTATAATCTTGAATGGTCCAATGTACCTTGGATTTAGTTTCCCCCGTTTACCAAATCGAACAACGCATTTCCAAGGTGAAACCTTAAGCATGACCATTTCTCCAATTTCAAACTCTATATCTTTTCTTTTACTGTCCGCGTAGCTCTTTTGTCGACTCTGGGCGGTTTTCAATCGTTGTTGAATTTGGATGATTTTCTCGGTAGTTTCTTGTATTATCTCTGGACCCGTAATCTGTCTATCCCCCACTTCATTCCAACAAATCAGAGACCTGCACTTTCTACCATAAAGTGCCTCAAACGGCACCATCTCAATACTAGAATGATAACTGTTGTTGTAGGAAAATTCTGCTAACGGTAGGTGTCGATCCCAACTGTTTCCGAAATCAATAACACATGCTCGTAGCATGTCTTCAAGCATTTGTATCGTCCTTTCGCTATGCCCATCAATTTGTGGATGATAGGCAGTACTCATGTCTAGACGAGTCCCCAATGCTTGTTTCAACGTCTGCCAGAACCTTGAAACAAATCTACCATCCCTATAAGAGATAATAGAGACGGGTATTCCATGTCTGGAGACAACCTCCTTCAAATACAATCGTGCCAACTTCTCCATTTTGTCATCTTCTCTTATTGGCAGAAAGTGTGCTGACTTGGTGAGACGATCAACTATTACCCAAATAGTATCATAACCACTTGCAGTCCTTGGAAATTTAGTAATGAAATGCATGGTAATGTTTTCCCATTTCCATTCCAGGATTTCAGGTTGTTGTAGTAGACCTGATGGTTTCTGATGTTCAGCTTTGACCTTAGAACACGTCAAACATTCTCCTACATATTTAGCAATATTGGCTTTCATACCCGGCCACCAAAAGTGTTTCTTGAGATCTTTATACATCTTCCCCGCTCCGGGATGTATTAAATATCTGGTTTTATGTGCTTCTTTAAGTACCATTTCTCTCACATCTCCAAACCTTGGTACCCAAATTCTATCAGCTCTATATCGGGTTCCGTCTTCCCGAATATTAAGATGTTTCTCTGATCCTTTGGGTATCTCATTCTTCAACTTTCCTTCTTTTATAACCCCCTGTTGCGCCTCCTTTATTTGAGTAGTAAGGTTAGTACGAATAATTATATTCATAGCTTTTACCCGTATAGGTTCTCTGTCCTTTCTACTCAAAGCGTCGGCTACCATATTCGCCTTCCCTGGGTGGTATCGAATCTTAAAATCACAATCATTCAACAGTTCAATCCACCTGCGTTGTCTCATATTCAGTTGCTTCTGATTAAATATATGTTGGAGACTTTTGTGGTCGGTATATATAATACTTTTGACCCCATATAAATAATGCCTCCAAGTCTTTAATGCAAAAACAACAGCACCCAGTTCCAAATCATGAGTCGTATAATTTTGCTCGTGAATCTTCAATTGTCTAGATGCATAAGCAATCACCTTCGTTCGTTGCATTAATACAACAACCGAGACCTTGCTTTGATGCGTCATAATAAATCACAAAATCATCATTCCCTTCAGGCAATGACAATATAGGTGCCGTAGTTAGCTTTTTCTTCAATAACTGAAACGCCTTCTCTTGTTCATCCTTTCATTCAAATTTCTTCCCTTTATGCGTTAATGCAGTCAAGGGTTTTGCTATTTTGGAGAAATCTTGGATGAATCTTCTGTAGTAACCATCCAATCCTAAAAATTGACGTATATGCTTCGGAGTTTTTAGGGTTTCCCACTTTTCAACGGTTTCGATCTTTGCCGGGTCCACCTGGATACCTTCTTTGTTCACTATGTGACCGAGGAATTGAACTTCTTCCAACCTAAATGCACACTTTGAAAATTTAGCGTACAGTTTTTCTTTCCTCAATACTTCTAGCACTTTTCTTAAATGTTCTTTGTGCTCTTGATCAATCTTTGAGTAAATAAGTATGTTATCGATGAAAACAATGACAAATTTGTCAAGATATGGCCCACACACACAGTTCATAAGGTCCATGAACACAGCTGGTGCGTTAGTCAATCCAAACGGCATAACCATAAACTCGTAATGACCATAACGCGTCCTAAAAGCAGTTTTTGGAATATCATCCTCCTTTACTCTTATTTGATGATATCCAGAACGTAAATCGATTTTCGAATAAACCGACGAGCCTTGTAGTTGATCAAATAAGTCGTCAATTCTCGGCAGTGGATAACGGTTTTTGATGGTAAGTTTATTCAACTCTCTGTAGTCAATACATAACCTAAATGTACCATCCTTCTTCTTGACAAACAAAATAGGAGCTCCCCATGGTGATGTGCTTGGTCGAATGAAACCACGTTCTAATAGTTCTTGCAGTTGGCTTTGCAGTTCTTTCATCTCGCTGGGTGTGAGTCTGTAAGGAGCACGAGCTATTGGTGCAGCTCCTGGCACAAGATCTATTTGAAATTCAACAGATCGATGTGGAGGTAGTCCCGGTAATTCTTTCGGAAATACATCGGGAAATTCTTTTGCAACGGGAACATCATTGATGCTCTTTTCTTCAGTTTGTACTTTCTCGACGTGTGCTAGAACAGCATAGCAACCTTTTCTTATTAGTTTTTGTGCCTTCAAATTACTAATAAGATGTAGCTTCGTGTTTCCCTTTTCTCCGTACACCATTAAGGGTTCTCCTTCTTCTCGTACAATGCGAATTGCATTTTTGTAACATACGATCTCTGATTTCATCTCCTTCAGCCAGTCCGTGCCAACTATTACATCAAAACTCCCTAACTCTACTGGTATCAAATCAATCTTAAATATTTCGCTACCCAGTTTAATTTCTCAATTCCGGCATATATAATCTGCTGAAATTAATTTACCGTTTGCTAATTCGAGTAAAAATTTACTATCCAACGGCGTCAATGGACAACTTAATTTAGCACAAAAATCTCTACTCATATAGCTTCTATCCGCACCCGAATCAAATAAAACGTAAGCAGATTTATTGTCAATAAGAAACGTACCCGTAACAAGTTCCGGGTCTTCCTGTGCCTCTGCCGCATTAATATTGAAAACTCTTCCACGGCCTTGTCCATTCGTGTTCTCCTGGTTCGGGCAATTTCTAATAATGTGGTCCGGTTTTCCACATTTATAACAAACTACATTGGCATAACTTGCTCCGACACTACTTGCTCCGCCATTACTCGTTCCGACACCATTTGTTCCTTTCGTTCTGTTAACCCCTAGTCCGTAGACCTCACATTTCACCGCGTTATGACCATTTCTTTTACACTTATTGCAAAATTTGGTGCAGAACCCCGAGTGATACTTTTCACACCTTTGGCATAGCTGCTTCTGATTGTTGTTGTTGTTACGGTTGTTATTGTTGTTGGAATGATTGTTGTAGTTGTTGTTGTTGTTATTGTACCGTTTGTTGTAGTTGCGATTGATGTTGCGATTTTTGGGATAGTTGTTGTTGTATTGGTGACTCTTATCACCGTTTTCCTCCCACTTTCTTTTGACTAGCTTCACGTTGGCCTCTTCAGCCGCCTGTTCTTTAATTCTTCCCTCACTCTGGTTTACTAGTTTGTGAGCCATTATACATGCCTTTTGTATGGAGGCATGTTCATGTGAACTTATATCTTCTTGGATTCTCTCCGGTAACCCTTTCACAAACGCGTCGATCTTCTCTTCCTTATCTTCGAACGCTCTCGGACACAAAAGGCACAATTCTGTGAATCGTCTTTCGTACAAAGTAATATCGAATCCCTGTGTTCGTAACCCTCTAAGTTCTGACTTGAGATTATTGACCTCGGTTCTGGGACGGTACCTCTCGTTCATCAAGTGCTTGAATGCTGACCACGGTAGTGTGTAAGCAGCATCTTGTCCCACTTTCTCTAGATAGGTATTCCACCATGTTAACACAATACCTGTGAAGGCATGCATAGCGTACTTCACTTTGTCTCCTTCAGCACACTTACTTATGGAAAACACCAATTCAACTTTCTCGGTCCACCGTTTCAATCCGATTGGTCCTTCGGTCCCATCAAATTCTGAAGGTTTACAGGCATTGAATTCCTTGTAGGAGCATCCTACATGATTTCTTGCGCCGTTAGCTGTATTGCTAGATTCAGAGTTATTGTTGGTATATAGCGCGGCCTGTACTGCGGCTATGTTTGAAGCAAGAAAGGCACGAAATTCCTCTTCGCTCATATTCAAGGTGTGTCGAGTAGTCGGTGCCATTTCCTTCAAAATAGTCAAATGAAACAAGTTAATCATACAGAATATTAAGAGTAGTCAATAGTATCTCGTAGCATAATATGAATTCATTTATAAAAGCTTTTTCTTCATATTAGCGTTTTATAAGTTTAAATTCGGGTACTACCTACCCGTTAAGTTCATACTTAGTAGCTAATATACAATTCAACTACTATAATTCCATATGAAAAACTGATTATAATAATATATCACATACAAATATTCTTCAAACTTACAACTTCGCTATATTACATATAACATGAAATATAGTACTCTATGATACAGGACAGTTTTGAAGATAAATCTAGTTAATACGCAAGTTGTTCAGCAAAGGAAATAAAGACACGTAATTCATAAGTCCAGAAACAAGTCATGCATTCTGGTTTTACTAAGACGACTTCCCATCCTTGGTCTTGTGGAAAATAATCGTTATGACCATTGGCTAGGCAGCTTGTTGTAATGTCATCAAAAAGACGAGGGTTTCGTAATGTCCAACAGCCCCGTAATAATCTAAAAACCTTGTTTCTCACCCCAACTACTGAATCCGTTACTTGTGGAAAAGTTTTATTTAAAAGCTGCAATCTGTAATGACCCGGAATTTTTCGACCAAATTATACTTATGAGATTAATATTTACATAAATTAAACCATACCTGTAACATCCCGTGTTTTTCCGTTAAATTTAATTTTAACACCGTCTTTTTTTTTAAAACAAAATCTTTCGTATTTAAATTAATAGTTTCCGTGAGTAACGTTCATTATATTCCCGCTATTTAATTTTGACATCACCCGTTTACTCGAGCGTTTTAAAAATATTCGTTTGGTTAATTCCCGCACCCGACTACAAACATGAGGGACTTAAGTTGACAAGTGGGCAAAGTGGTGACTAGGTCAACTAGTCAACCACTTCACCTCCTCCATCCATTTCCATCCATCTCCCTCATCTCTCTTTCTCTCTAGCAAGAACACACACACACAACACCCAATTCAATCATTCATCATCTAAATTCGATCTAGGAGGCTTACAACAAAACAAATTACATATTTGGAATCCTCTCTTCATCCTCTACAATTTGATACCAACTTCATCTCGTTTGGGTAACATTTCTAAAACTCTAGATTTCTCTAAATTCGTGTTTTTGATTTGAAATGGTGTTAGTTAGTGTCTATGGCTCAAGTCTAACACGAATATATGTTTGGTTTGCTCGATTTGTTGTTTTTGGAGTAACTAGCATGAACTTGAAATGGGTTTGCTTAATCCTTGATTTTGGATGAGTTAATGTTGTTAGATTGTTAAAGTGCATGTTTTAATTGTGTTACTAGTATCACTAGCTTCGTTTTGATGCGTAGGTTGATTAAGAAAACTTCAAAAACATGAATATTGATTTTGTGATGTTTGACTAGGGTTTGATAGTTCTTGACATGAACTTTTGATGCTTGAATGCCATGGAATGTTAATTGTTAGTGATTAGTTGTAATGTATGCTTAATTACCTTCGAAACGGCATATCGTATGTGTAAATTGGATTCCCGAAACTTAAAATGCAATTGATGAACTTGAAACTTTGAAAATGGACTTTTAAACGATCACTTGACGAGAAATCGGTTATGGAAAATGTTGTTTTTGTTTGATGAAACATGTTTAGTTGTGTTCCTTGTCAAAAGAGCTTTCCAACGGTATAAGATACGCTTTCTAATTGTTTACGGTTTGAGTTTTGCGCTTGTTTGAAATTTTATCAAGCCTTGAAAAAGTGAAACAGGCCTGGGACCAGGCCACGGCCATTGTCGCGGCGCGACAGGCCTGGCCGCGGCGCGACATTTGCCTTGTTCAGGGGCTGACCAACTTTGCACTTTTTCGTTTAATTCCAACTATGCTACGCACCTCCGATTAACATGTAACTTGGCCAACATGCTCATATATGACTTCTAAGCTTAGAAAAATAGTTTGGGACCCGACCCGAACGTGTTGACTTTTTCGTTGACTTTGACCAAGTTTGACTTTTAGTCAAACTTAACCAAACTTTTATACAATCATTCTAACATGCTTTTATACTTGTTTCTTGTATGAAACTTGACAACGTGATTCACATGCTATACTTAATCGAGTCGTAACGAGCCATAGGACTAATTGAACACATTTCACCCGACCTTGTGTCGTAACCGGTTAATTGATATAACTTACTTGTTTAGGTCAAGGCTAAGCAACTTTCATGCACACGTTTACTTGTTAAAGTACTTTTATACTCGTGCACTCGAGGTGAGATCATAGTCCCACTTTTTCAACAACTTTTTATACTTTTAAATTGTGGGCTGAGAAACATATACTTTGTTACATTTTGTACTACTTACTTTTATACTTTGAACACAAGTACAAGGAAAACAAACATTCTACAGCGAGTTTAGAACAAAAATCCTCAATTCGATTATCATTAGTTACACTTGCCGGGTGTAAGCGAGAACTTATGTTATATGGCCATATGGGTTGACAACCCTCATCTTTGACGGTTCGCTACCGTCTACGGATGAAATATATTTTCGAGAATCAGTGTTTGTTCTAGCACTAAGTGATGGGGTATACAATGGGAGGAATGTTAAGCTTTGATAATTGGGTGCTCGCGAACCAACTTTTGGAATGCAACTTTTGGATGATCAATTTATGGAAATACTAAATCTTGTGGTTCAAAATATAACATTTACTAATACACCTATGATTTCACCAACGTTTTTCGTTGACAGTTTTCTATATGTTTCTCAGGTTCATACATGGCTATTTGATACATGCTTCCGCGTACATTCATACTTGCTTGGGGTCAAGCATACATGCATACACTCTGATTTCTTGCTTGGAGTCAAGCATACATACATGCATACGCTAGTGATAGCACCTTTGGATTCAAACATATTGTTTACATACTTACGCTATTTATAGCAACCGTGATTTTAAACTAATTATGTCGCAAGATATTTCATTTGTACTTTACTACTTTTGTAAACTTAAACTTGTTGTCGATCCGTTTGGTGAACTAAACTTTGCAAGTCATGCACGTTTCAAATGAATGCGACATAATTTTGGTCAAACGCGTCTCATATAGGGACTATGACCACGCAACGGGACCTAAGTAGCGGCGCCGTCAATGACGATTTGGTCGGGTCGTTACAGATGGTATCAGAGCGTTGGTTGTAGGGAACTAGGACGTGCATTAGTGTGTCTAACAGAGTCGTTAGGACGCATTAGTGAGTCTAGACTACAACCGGATAGTTAGCATTTGCATTCTGACATACATTTGCTATAGATAGCACTTACTTGACTACTTGTGCATTATACTTGAATCATTCTTAGGAAAACTTTTTAATGGTACCCAACCTTCATTATACGAACTCGTATCCTGCCACTTTAGTTCGGGAACTCTGACTCCTTGGTTGTTATTTCCCCCGTCTCATCTTACTATCCATGAATATTGTAAAGTCACTGTCACTACTCTAGATGAGTATCGTCATCACTATTTATCGCTACGGTTGCGTACTACTCGCTATCATGACTCGTTACTCTTTTCATACCTGAATACCTTATTGTCTGACTCGAACCACATTGCCGTGAACAATCATTTATACACTTTCCTCGGGGAACGCTTCTTTATAGTTGCACTAATTCTTTCGATTCAATACGAGTCACGTTAGAGACGCCGTTACACTTGTTTATTTTAAACTTCACGATTACACGAACTTGAATCTATAGAGTGATGTGGGAATGGAGGTATGAGTTAGCGTAATATAACGACACTCGATCAACGTGGTTATATTACGGTAAGACATACCAAAGTTCTAGTGACGCGTGATGGTGGTTAGACTCGATCAACCTAAACACCACCATGTGCCATGTACATGACTTCATCTTTTCAGGTTTGGACATCCGAAAACTCCGAGAATATTTATAACAACCATACCGGGGACACACCTTCAATTATTGTCAAATTATATTTATGCTTCCGAATGAATTACCGATTCCATTCGACTTCAACCGTATGTCACACGGGTATACTAGCTCATCCTCGCGCAGTCTTATTGACTAACTACAACTTACTCGTTATGCTCGCATCGAGGCGGAAACTTCTCTCGCCTTACACTCGTACTTCCGGTTCAGGAGGTCCTTATTCTAAATTCTCAATGGAGAGCGACTCTTCACGTCATACAAGTATTCGCCGCGAGGGTGGATAGTCCTAACAATCGTTTTCAAAACCCGATAAGAACTTGTCCCGACGAACGTTTTTGGAAACCGATAAATCTTCCGCGACGCGAATTTTCTTGAGAAACTTGTCCTAGCTAACGTTTTCAATTCCTAGCAAACTTGTTCACTATGCCTTAGGGAAATGTACCCCGTTTCGGATTGAGATCCTCGTTTCACTTCTAGATTTTGGAGTACCTTACAAAAAGCCTCGGGACCGCGTTTAGACATGAGCACCGCGTACCATCCACAACCCGACGGACCGAACAAACATGCGATTTAAACCTTGGAAACCATAATACAAGTTTGTATTACTAACTTCAAATTTACTTGAGAAAAGTATTTTCCTTTAACCGAATCCTCGTACTACAATGATTTTCATTCGAGTTTTAACGTCACTCCTTTTGAAACCACATGTGACCGGAAACGTCGTTCTCCTTTGTCGAACCAAGTAAGCGATGATCAATTCACCGGGGCCGAGGTTGTTCATGAGCAACCGAGAAAATTTGTTCATATTCAGGTAAAACCCTACGCGACTCGTACTCACCAAGAGCTACGCCGATGTTAGACGTAAACATTTCAAATTCCGCGTGGGAAACCGCGTCACATTAAGAGTCGCACCTTGGAAAGGTACAATCCGTTTCGGGAAACGTAGGAAGCTAAATCCGCGATATTTTGATCCTTTAAATTCTTGGGGTGTTTTGGACCCGTCGCTAGCCGTTTAGACTTTTCCGACTCATTTTGGGTCTCCGTTTATCCTACATTCGATGTATCAACTCAGACGTGTTTTGCGAAACGAGAACTTGTTATCTCCTTTGATGAACTCACTATCGACGATAACCCTCACTTCCTAGGAGGACCGGTTGAAACCATAAATCGTGAAGCCAAACCTTAAAACAACACATGATCCCGACCGTCAAAATTCGTTGAAATACCTTAGAACGTACTTCTCCCTCATTCGTAGAATTGGCAACACAAGATCTCGAGGAAGATTCAACGACTACTACTTCCAACTAAATTTCGGGACGAAATTTCTTTTGAGGTGTGGATAATGTAACATCCCGTGTTTTTCCGTTAAATTTAATTTTAACACCGTCTTTTTTTTTAAAACAAAATCTTTCGTATTTAAATTAATAGTTTCCGTGAGTAACGTTCATTATATTCCCGCTATTTAATTTTGACATCACCCGTTTACTCGAGCGTTTTAAAAATATTCGTTTGGTTAATTCCCGCACCCGACTACAAACATGAGGGACTTAAGTTGACAAGTGGGCAAAGTGGTGACTAGGTCAACTAGTCAACCACTTCACCTCCTCCATCCATTTCCATCCATCTCCCTCATCTCTCTTTCTCTCTAGCAAGAACACACACACACAACACCCAATTCAATCATTCATCATCTAAATTCGATCTAGGAGGCTTACAACAAAACAAATTACATATTTGGAATCCTCTCTTCATCCTCTACAATTTGATACCAACTTCATCTCGTTTGGGTAACATTTCTAAAACTCTAGATTTCTCTAAATTCGTGTTTTTGATTTGAAATGGTGTTAGTTAGTGTCTATGGCTCAAGTCTAACACGAATATATGTTTGGTTTGCTCGATTTGTTGTTTTTGGAGTAACTAGCATGAACTTGAAATGGGTTTGCTTAATCCTTGATTTTGGATGAGTTAATGTTGTTAGATTGTTAAAGTGCATGTTTTAATTGTGTTACTAGTATCACTAGCTTCGTTTTGATGCGTAGGTTGATTAAGAAAACTTCAAAAACATGAATATTGATTTTGTGATGTTTGACTAGGGTTTGATAGTTCTTGACATGAACTTTTGATGCTTGAATGCCATGGAATGTTAATTGTTAGTGATTAGTTGTAATGTATGCTTAATTACCTTCGAAACGGCATATCGTATGTGTAAATTGGATTCCCGAAACTTAAAATGCAATTGATGAACTTGAAACTTTGAAAATGGACTTTTAAACGATCACTTGACGAGAAATCGGTTATGGAAAATGTTGTTTTTGTTTGATGAAACATGTTTAGTTGTGTTCCTTGTCAAAAGAGCTTTCCAACGGTATAAGATACGCTTTCTAATTGTTTACGGTTTGAGTTTTGCGCTTGTTTGAAATTTTATCAAGCCTTGAACAAGTGAAACAGGCCTGGGACCAGGCCACGGCCATTGTCGCGGCGCGACAGGCCTGGCCGCGGCGCGACATTTGCCTTGTTCAGGGGCTGACCAACTTTGCACTTTTTCGTTTAATTCCAACTATGCTACGCACCTCCGATTAACATGTAACTTGGCCAACATGCTCATATATGACTTCTAAGCTTAGAAAAATAGTTTGGGACCCGACCCGAACGTGTTGACTTTTTCGTTGACTTTGACCAAGTTTGACTTTTAGTCAAACTTAACCAAACTTTTATACAATCATTCTAACATGCTTTTATACTTGTTTCTTGTATGAAACTTGACAACGTGATTCACATGCTATACTTAATCGAGTCGTAACGAGCCATAGGACTAATTGAACACATTTCACCCGACCTTGTGTCGTAACTGGTTAATTGATATAACTTACTTGTTTAGGTCAAGGCTAAGCAACTTTCATGCACACGTTTACTTGTTAAAGTACTTTTATACTCGTGCACTCGAGGTGAGATCATAGTCCCACTTTTTCAACAACTTTTTATACTTTTAAATTGTGGGCTGAGAAACATATACTTTGTTACATTTTGTACTACTTACTTTTATACTTTGAACACAAGTACAAGGAAAACAAACATTCTACAGCGAGTTTAGAACAAAAATCCTCAATTCGATTATCATTAGTTACACTTGCCGGGTGTAAGCGAGAACTTATGTTATATGGCCATATGGGTTGACAACCCTCATCTTTGACGGTTCGCTACCGTCTACGGATGAAATATATTTTCGAGAATCAGTGTTTGTTCTAGCACTAAGTGATGGGGTATACAATGGGAGGAATGTTAAGCTTTGATAATTGGGTGCTCGCGAACCAACTTTTGGAATGCAACTTTTGGATGATCAATTTATGGAAATACTAAATCTTGTGGTTCAAAATATAACATTTACTAATACACCTATGATTTCACCAACGTTTTTCGTTGACAGTTTTCTATATGTTTCTCAGGTTCATACATGGCTATTTGATACATGCTTCCGCGTACATTCATACTTGCTTGGGGTCAAGCATACATGCATACACTCTGATTTCTTGCTTGGAGTCAAGCATACATACATGCATACGCTAGTGATAGCACCTTTGGATTCAAACATATTGTTTACATACTTACGCTATTTATAGCAACCGTGATTTTAAACTAATTATGTCGCAAGATATTTCATTTGTACTTTACTACTTTTGTAAACTTAAACTTGTTGTCGATCCGTTTGGTGAACTAAACTTTGCAAGTCATGCACGTTTCAAATGAATGCGACATAATTTTGGTCAAACGCGTCTCATATAGGGACTATGACCACGCAACGGGACCTAAGTAGCGGCGCCGTCAATGACGATTTGGTCGGGTCGTTACAATACCAACATGATAAGCAATCCAAATTGTTGAGACTTGTGTTTTTGAAAAGAGTTCACAACGTTTGACCGTCCAATATGACCGATGATATCACGAACTATATAACATACGATAATTATACGTTTGTGTATATATATGTATTTATATATATTTAACATGATCTAAGGATAGTTTAACATCTCATTGTGTACTAATGACAATGAGTTATAAGTATATTTTGAAACTACTAACTTAAGTTTTCAAAACGATAACTATACGTAACATTCTTTGACATATATACTTATAATCTATAATGCTTATACATGTATCGTATATATAATGTATTTAATCACTTTTTAAGGACTTAAATACATAAAACAATATAAGTATATTCACAAAAGATAGCTATATTTGAATTCTCGTTCCGTTTCCTCAAGATTTCTATACGTATATCTAGGGTATATGTACCCGTATCATACCCAGCTTCTATATGTATTTACTATTGGTATATACATATCAAATCAACATCCTAATCAACATTATTACTGCCCTAGATATGAGGTAACTAGGATTTGTCAAGTAGTATGAATTATTAGTAAGAAAACAAAATTAGGAATCCTTTTCTTTCTTTATAAACTAAAAACGTTTTTATAAATGAACACCATTTCTTCACTCCATTTTCTCATACCTACACCCTCATTTCTCTCTCAAAATACTCCTAACTTCATACTTGATCATCTCCAAGCATTTTCCCCATCATTTAGCTTCAATTACAAGCCTTAAACACCATAAGAAAACTCTTTCAAGAATATATCAAAATAACCACCCATTTGAAGAAGTTTACTTCCAACCTTTTGATCTAACTCCACCACTCTTTGATTCCAAGATTATTTCTTATCTTTTGTAGTAACTTTTTCCAAGTAACTTGAGGTAGTAACCTTGTTCATAATCTTATTCAATTCATATTCATATAGTTATCTTATTTTGTGGTATAAAATTTTAACAACAAGAACATAGTTTGAATGATTTCAAACTTGTTCGCAAACTAAATAGATCCTTCTAACTTGACTTTTAAAACACTTCAAGACCTGTAATATATCATAATGATATGCTAACCTAACAAGATATAACTTGGTTTTACAAAGAACATCTTAAAAACTGAATCTACGTCGTCGGAGTGCAACCGGGGGCTGTTTTGGGTTGGATAATTAAAAACCATCTTGAACTTTGAATTGGAAGTTCATGTTCTGGAAAAATGATATTTCTTATGAATATGTTAACACATAAAAATTTCATGGTTTAACTCAAAGTGTAAGTAATTTTAGAAAAATGATCATTAAATGTTGTTTTTATGATGGAAAATGATCACTTTCATAAGTTTCACCAAAGTTTCACCTATAACCTATGATTTCGAATAAAAACTAAGGTATTTTCAGTTCATATTCTTAAAATTTGACTCGATCCAAGGAAGTGCAAGTTGAACCAACAAAAACGGAGTTGTAATGAAGAAACTACGACTAAAACAAGATTGGGTATCCGAAGCTAGTTTAGCTACGAAAATATTTGGAGAAAAAGTAAATTAATCAATTCTTTTCTAATTAATATGATATTTTATATATAATTACTCATGATTTAATTTTATATATTTCAGGACCACCCGTAAACAACACGAGAAGATTAATCATAAGACCTCATGATTGTACGCAACACGTCATTTGACAACACGGTACTTTATGTACGCAACACGTCATTTGACAACATGGTACCATGGGTCGAGATTAATTCTGATCAATACGAATATGATGGGGTCTTTATTTATTTTATTTAAGCAACTAATTGTGAACCACTAACATCGGACTGCTAACTACGGACTAAGAAAAATATTAAAAGTATTAAAAGTATATATATATATATATATATATATATATATATATATATATATATATATATATATATATATATATGTAACGATTACTTAAAAAGAAAATATGTTGATATATTATATATATGGTTAGGCTCGTGATATCTATCGAAGACCAAGTCGAATTAAATACCTTCAAGGCAAAAGTGAGTTTCATTTGCTCCCTTTTTAATTGCTTTTGCAATATATATTTTTGGGCTGAGAATACATGCGCTGCTTTTATAAATGTTTACAAAATAGACACAAGTACTTAAAAATATATTCTACGTTGAGTTGTACCACTGGCATATTTCCCTGTAGCTTGGTAACTACTATTTACATGGGTATTGTAAACGCGAATCCTGTTGATAGATCTATCGGGCCTGACAACCCCAACCGGACTGGACGACCAGTATTCAACGGTTGCACAGTACTTCGTTTTGTGACTACACTTGGTACGGTGTAGTGAGATTTCATAATAAAGGGAATATGCGACGTTGATTAAATGTTAAGTATGGTTACCAAGTGCTCAACCACTTAGAATGCTTTACATACACTTGCGAGTGTATTATGTTTATGATTATGAAATCTTGTGGTCTATTAACATATTGAAATGATTGTTATGATAAACCTATGAACTCACCAACCTTTTGGTTGACACTTTAAAGCATGTTTATTCTCAGGTACGAATTAAGTCTTCTGCTGTGCATTTGCTCAATATAAGGACATTACTTAGAGCCGATCATCGCAATGGGACCAAATGTTCATGACTTCGTCCAGGTGGATTAGGACGGGTTCTTTTCACAATCCGATGTTCTTTTTCTCACTTTGGTAAGAAGCGAACATCACTAAATCGTAAGCATAACATGCTTCTTTATGTTGCATGTTAGAAGCTCTTTCTAATTCACGAAATCCTATGTTGGGATATGTTGAGTCAAAATAGGTTCTTAACCCGTAGCGTAAAATTGCATTTGAGTTCCCAGCATTTAACGCTTTAAAGAAAACACGGTGTAACTTAATGTCTCCCCAATGTGATATACCCCACCTATCAAAGGAAATCCTTTTATAAACTAAGGCATTTCTGGAAAGTCTTTCAAATGTTTGACAAGTTAATTTCGCCATAACTAAATGTGCTGATAAATTCTGACCGACTCTAGACAAGATTTCCTCAATCATATCCTCTGGTAGGTCTTCTAAAATATTCGGTTGTCTACCCTTAACGTCCATTTTGTTTTTATACTGTAAAATAGACAAGGATTAGATTCGTAATAACAGACAATACAAGCAATTTTTACATAGAACATAAAGTACAAGCACACTACAATACATTTATTACACAACATGCTCACACCCCTCTAATCTGAATCACTGGTTTCTTCTTCTTCGGACTTGGTTCTTTTTCCTAATCTTCTAGGAATATATGATGTTTCTCTAATACGAGTCATCGTTTTCCACATTGGTTTAGAAAAACCTGGTGGTTTAGAGGTTCCCGGGTTATTGTCACGATATTGAAAATACGGGTGTTGACGGTACATATAAAGTTCATCGAGGTCGGAATCATATTTCTCTATTTTGATGCCTTTTCCCTTATTATTTTCTTTTGCCTCATTAAATTGGGTCGGGGTAATTTCTATAACATCATCAGAATCCTCATCAGGATCCGATTCATCGAAAAATTGGTAATTTTCCCAATATTTTGCTTCCTTAGCGGAAACACCATTGACCATTATTAACTTTGGTCCATTGGTTGAGGATTTTCTTTTATTTGACCGGTTTTCTGTGGTTCCTACTATTCCCCCCTCCAGAACCTCTTCTTCTTCCAATTCCTCTTCTTCTGGTTCCTCTTCTTCCGGTTCCTCTTCTTCCAGTTCCATTTCCTCTTCTTCCAGTTCTTCGGGAACTTGTGAATCTTGCCAATATATATTCAACTCTTCGTTATTATTAGGTGAGTCAATGGGATTTGAGCTAGAGGTAGACATCTATCACACAATATCAAACATGTTAAGAGATTAATATATCACATAATATTTACATGTTAATAATATATAGTTTCCAACAAAAATGTTAAGCAATCATTTTTAAAGAAAAACACGGTCGAAGTCCAGACTCACTAATGCATCCTAAAAAACTCGATAAGACACACTAATGCAAATTTTCTGGTTCTCTAAGACCAACGCTCGGATACCAACCAAAATGTCCCGTTCATATTGATTATAAACGTTCCATATTAATTGATTTCGTTGCGAGGTTTTGACCTCTATATGAGACGTTTTTCAAAGACTGCATTCATTTTTAAAACAACCATAACCTTTATTTTATCAATAAAGATTTTAAAAACATTACGTAGATTATCAAGTAATGATAATCTAAAATATACTGTTTACACACGACCATTACATAATGGTTTACAATAGAAATATATTACATCGACATATGTTTCTTGAATGCAGTTTTTACACAATATCATACAATCATGGACTCCAAATCTTGTCCTTATTTTAGTATGCAACAGCGGAAGCTCTTAGTATTCACCTGAGAATAAACATGCTTTAAACATCAACAAAAATGTTGGTGAGTTATAGGTTTAACCTATATATAACAAATCGTAACAATAGACCACAAGATTTCATATTTCAATACACATCCCATACATAGAGATAAAAATCATTCATATGGTGAACACCTGGTAACCGACATTAACAAGATGCATATATAAGAATATCTCCATCATTCCGGGACACCCTTTGGATATGATATAAATTTCAAAGTACTAAAGCATCCGGTACTTTGGATGGGGTTTGTTAGGCCCAATAGATCTATCTTTAGGATTAGTGTCAATTAGGGTGTCTGTTCCCTAATTCTTAGATTACCAGACTTAATAAAAAGGGGCATATTCGATTTCGATAATTCAACCATAGAATGTAGCTTCACGTACTTGTGTCTATTTTGTAAATCATTTATAAAACCTGCATGTATTCTCATCCCAAAAATATTAGATTTTAAAAGTGGGACTATAACTCACTTTCACAGATATTTCCTTCCTCGGAAATAAGACTTGGCCACGGATCGATTCACGAACCTATACAAATATGTACATATATATCAAAGTATGATCAAAATATAATTACAACCATTTTTTATTATGTTTTAAAGATTTGAGTGTATTAAGTCAGCTGTCCTCGTTAGTAACCTACAACTAGTTGTCCACAGTTAGATGTACAGAAAATAAATCGATATATATTATCTTGAATCAATCCACGACCCAGTGTATACACATCTCAGGCTAGATCACAACTCAAAGTATATATATTTTTGGAATCAACCCCAACCCTGTATAGCTAACTCCAACATTACTGCATATAGAGTGTCTATGATTGTTCCAAATAATATATATACATGTGTCGATATGATATGTCAAAACATTTGCATATGTGTCTATGGTAACCCAAGATTACATAATATATTAGAATACATATATAATACAATATAAGTTAGCTAGGATATGATTTGTATAGATTTGTTAAAC
Organism: Rutidosis leptorrhynchoides; assembly: GCF_046630445.1. Lineage (NCBI taxonomy): Eukaryota > Viridiplantae > Streptophyta > Magnoliopsida > Asterales > Asteraceae > Rutidosis > Rutidosis leptorrhynchoides. Next base: position 335,791,016 of record NC_092337.1, on the reverse strand, counting down.
ATTTCCCGTAGCTAAAAAGATCAAAAATATCCAATCTTGTTTTACCCATAACTTCTTTATTTTAAATCCGTTTTGAGTGAATCAAATTGCTATGGTTTCATATTGAACTCTAATTTAAGAATCCAAACAGAAAAAATATAGGTTTATAGTCAGAAATTTAAGTTACATGTCAATTACTAAAGAGGTAGTCATTTCCGTCGAAAGAACGACATCTTGATGACCATTTTGAAAAACATACTTTCACTTTGAGTTTAACCAAGATTTTTGGATATAGTTTCATGTTCATATGAAAAATCATTTTCCCAGAAGAACAACTTTTAAATCAAAGTTTATCATAGTTTTTAATTATCCAAACCAAAACAGCCCCCGGTTTCACTACGACGGCGTATATCCGATTTTATAGTGTTCATCGTGTTTCCAGGTTTTAAATCATTAAGTTAGCATATCATATAGATATAGAACATGTGTTTAGTTGATTTTAAAAGTTAAGTTAGAAGGATTAACTTTTGTTTGTGAACAAGTTTAGAATTAACTAAACTATGTTCTAGTGATTACAAGTTTAAACCTTCGAATAAGATAGCTTTATATGTATGAATCTAATGATGTTATGAACATCATTACTACCTCAAGTTTTCTGGATAAAACTACTGGAAATTCGAAAAATGGATCTAGCTTCAAAGGATCCTTGGATGGCTTGAAAGTTCTTGAAGCAGAATCATGACACGTAAACAGTTCAAGTAAGATTTTCACTCGAAATAAGATTGTTATAGTTGTAGAAATTGAATCAAAGTTTGAATATGAATATTACCTTGAATTAGAAAGATAACCTACTATAAATAACAAAGGTTCCTTGATCTTAGATGATTACTTGGAATGGATTAGAAAGCTTGGAAGTAGACTTGCAAACTTGGAAGTATTCTTGATTTTTATGAAACTATACTTATGGAATTTATGAAGAACACTTAGAACTTGAAGATGGAACTTGAGAGAGATCAATTAGATGAAGAAAATTGAAGAATGAAAGTGTTTGTAGGTGTTTTTGGTCATTGGTATATGGATTAAATATAAAGGATATGTAATTTTGTTTTCATGTAAATAAGTCATGAATGATTACTAATATTTTTGTAATTTTATGAGATATTTCATGCTAGTTGCCAAATAATGGTTCCCACAAATTTTAGGTGACTCACATGGGCTGCTAAGTGCTGATTATTGGAGTGTATATACTAATAGTACATACATCTAAAAGCTGTGTATTGTACGAGTACGAATACGGGTGCATACGAGTAGAATTGTTGATGAAACTGAACGAGGATGTAATTGTAAGCATTTTTGTTAAGTAGAAGTACTTTGATATGTGTCTTGAAGTCTTTCAAAAGTGTAAGAATACATTTCAAAACACAACATGTATATACATTCTAATGGAGTCGTTAAGTCTTCGTTAGTCGTTACATGTAAGTGTTGTTTTGAAACCTTTAAGTTAACGATCTCAATTAATGTTGTTAACCCAATATTTATTATATTAAATGAGATGTTAAATTATTATATTATCATGATATTATAATGTATGAATATCTCTTAATATGATATATACATTAAAATATCGTTACAACGATAATCGTTACATATAAGTCTCGTTTCGTAATTCTTGAGTTAGTAGTCTTGTTTTTACATATGTAGTTCATTGTTAACACACTTAATGATATATTTAAATATCATTTTATCATGTTAAATATAGTGTATCAATATCTTAATATGATACATATGTATTTAGTAGATGTTATCATAACGATAATCGTTATATATATATATCATTTTGAGTTTCTTAACTTAGTAATCTCATTTCTTATGTATATCACACATTGTTAATATACTTAGTGAGATACTTACTCATCATAATCTCATGTCAACCATATATATATGTCTATATATATCACAACATGTATTTTTACAAATTTGTAACTTTCGTGAATCGCCGGTCAACTTGGGTGATCAATTGTCTATATGAAACTTATTTCATTTAATCAAGTCTTAACAAGTTTGATTGCTTAACACATTGGAAATATTTAGTCATGTAAATATCAATCTCAATTAATATATATAAATATGGAAAAGTTCGGGTCACTACACACGACCTCGTGTATACAAGCCTCGGGCTAGATCACAACTCAAAGTATATATAATATTTTGAAATCAACCTCAACCTTGTATAGCTAACTCCAACATTACTGCATATAGAGTGTCTATGGTTGTTCCAAAATATATATATAGATGGGTCGATATGATATGTCAAAACATTGTATTCGTGTCTATGGTATCCCAAGATTACATAATATATTAGAATACATGTATAATACAATATGAGTTAGCTAGGATATGATTAATATAGATTTGTTACCAATTTTCACGTATCTACAATCAAGAAAATTAACCAATCTTGTTTTACCCATAACTTCTTCGTTTTAAATTCTTTTTGAGTGATTCAAGTTGCTATGGTTTCATATTGAACTTAAGTTTATGAATCTAAACAGAAAAGGTATAAGTTTATAGTCGAAAATACAGGTTACAAGTCGTTTTTGTAAAGGTAGTCATTTCAGTCGAAAGAACGACGTCTAGATGACCATTTTGGAAAACATACTTCCACTTTGAGTTTAACCATGAATTTTGGATATAGTTTCATGTTCATAAAAAAATCACTTTCCCAGAAGAACAACTTTTAAATCAAAGTTTATCATAGTTTTTAATTAACTAACCCAAAACAGCCCGCGGTGTTCCTACGAAGGCGTAAATCCGGTTTTACGGTGTTTTTCGTGTTTTCAGGTTTTAAATCATTAAGTTAGCATATCATATAGATATAGAACATGTGTTTAGTTGATTTTAAAAGTCAAGTTAGAAGGATTAACTTTTGTTTGCGAACAAGTTTAGAATTAACTAAACTATGTTCTAGTGATTACAAGTTTAAACCTTCGAATAAGATAGTTTCATATATATGAATCGAATGATGTTATGAACATCATTACTACCTCAGGTTTTGTGGATAAACCTACTGGAAATGAGAAAAATCGATCTAGCTTCAAAGGATCCTTGGATGGCTTGAAAGTTCTTGAAGTAGAATCATGACACGAAAACAAGTTCAAGTAAGATTTCCACTCGAAATAAGATTGTTAAAGTTACAGAAATTGAATCAAAGTTTGAATATGAATATTACCTTGTATTAGAAAGATATCTTACTGTAAATAAGAAAGATTTCTTGAGATTGGATGATCACTCAAAGTGGATTTGCAAGATTGGAAGTAAGCTAGCAAACTTGGAAGTGTTGTTGGTGTGTTCTTGAGTAGTTGTTTTATAACTTGGTTTATGTATGGATTTATGAACTAGATTGAGCTAGATTTTGATGAAGATGATGGAGAACACTTAGAACAAAGTAAGAACACTTGAGAGAGAGTAGTTTGATGCATGTAAGTTGCAAAATGAAAGTGTTTGTGGACTTCATCATTCACGTGAATATGGAGGTGTCATATAGGCTCCATTAGTTTGTTATTTTGTGAGATATTTCATACTAGATATTAAATGATGGTTCCCACATGGTTAGGTGACTCACATGGGCTGCTAAGAGCTGATCATTAGAGTGTATATACCAATAGTAAATACATTTAGAAGTTGTGTATACGAGTGCATACGAGTAGAATTGTTGATGAAAATGAATGAGGATGTAATTGTAAGCATTTTTGTTAAGTAGAAGTACTTTGATAAGTGTCTTGAAGTCTTTCAAAAGTGTATGAATACATATTAAAACACTACATGTATATACATTTTAACTAAGTCGTTAAGTCATCGTTAGCTGTTACATGTAAGTGTTGTTTTGAAACCTTTAGGTTAACGATCTTGTTAAATGTTGTTAATCCATTGTTTATTATATCAAATGAGATGTTAAATTATTACATTATCATGATATCATGATGTATTAATATATATATATATATATATATATATATATATATATATATATATATATACATTAAATGTCGTTACAACGATAATTGTTACATATATGACTCGTTTCGAAATCATTAAGTTAGTAGTCTTGTTTTTACATATGTAGTTCATTGTTAATACACTTAATGACATGATTAATTATCATTTATCATGATTAAACATAGTGTATTAATATCTTAATATGATTCATATGTATTTAGTAAGACGTTGTTTTAACGATAATCGTTATATATATCGTTTTCGAGTTTCTTAATTCAATAGTCTCATTTTTATGTATATAACACATTGTTAAAATACCTAATGAGATACTTACTTATGATAATATCATGTTAACTATATATATAACCATATATATATCATCATTTAATTTTTACAAGTTTTAACGTTCGTGAATCACCGGTAAACTTGGGTGGTCAATTGTCTATATAAAACCTATTTCAATTAATCAAGTCTTAACAAGTTTGATTGCTTAACATGTTGGAAATACTTAATCATGTAAATATCAAAATCATTAAATATATATAAGCATGGAAAAGTTCTGGTCACTACAAAGAATACCATCCAACTATCATTTGCTGTCACTAAACTTTTTATACCAGAAAAAAAAAATTTGTGATCGCATAAGATGGCCTCTACGAATCGACCAAGTTCATCTGACTCTGAAGACAGCGTGACGGGAGTGCACCAAACTTTCAACTACCGCGATTACTGGAGAAAATGGGGGTGGGTTCGCGACATGCTCACCTTATGGAGAAGGGAAGAAGGTACTCCATATCATGAGCCGAATCTACCGCCTAACGTCGGAGTACTCGATCCACTCACCGGTGAACCAGTTCGCAACACCGTTTATACCCTTTTTGCGAAAAATTTTCATCTAGAGGCTACCATTAACGGAACTAGAGGAGATATCCGACCTCTACCTCACACTAATAACCAACCAGGGTTAGTAGAAGAAGTTAAAGAACTCCGAGCTCGAGTGTTAACCTTAGAGAGCACGGTACATAATTTACAAGCACCAGCAGTATCACTAACACCAGTAACATCATCTACCTCAGCACCAACAGCACTTGTACCACCGATAGCAACATCCACATCACCACCCTCAACATCATAATCTATACCTCAAGTATAATCTTCGTTCTACCTATCGATCTATCTACTTTGTCTTTGTTCTATATATCAACCTACATCGATTATCTTCTTTCTACATGGCGATTATGTAATCTCTAAAGTCTTAAAGATTATATATTCTCGTTCTAACAGTAAATCAAATAAGATTAATATCCTATTGACTCATTAAATCCATGATTTCATCTGAAGAAAATATATATGTTAATATATTTTCATAAAGATTGTAATTAAAAATTCTTCTGTACAAATTATTAATGATGAGAATATTTTAACGGGTAGGTAATACCTTAGAAATATTTAGATCTCACATTAACATGTTACCCTGTGCATTCTTCAAATTTGATTCAACAGTCATTTACTATCCTATATACAACCACAGATATACGTATCCGTTCACCAAAGAATAATAATTTTCATTCCAATTCAATATCATATACAAGTTTCTGCCGATCAAAATCCAAGTCAAGATTTGACAAGTGGCATACTGGAGAAAATAATGAACAAAATAAAATTTATTAGTAACCAATTAATTAACTACATAAAATTTTAAACCTATACTAACCAAATCCTAGTTGACTGTTCCTAGCTAACTGTTCCTATATCAAAATCCAAGTCAAGATTTGACAAGTGGCATACTGGAGAAAATAATGAACAAAATAAAATTTATTAGTAACCAATTAATTAACTACGTAAAATTTTAAACCTATACTAACCAAATCCTAGTTGACTGTTCCTAGCTAACTGTTCCTATATGACTATTTCATTATAATATACTAGTTTTGGTTGAACTATTGAACTATTGGACTACTGTCATTGGACAATTAAAAAGTATTAAAAGAGTAGGAAATATTAATTACAACACATTTTGACTTAAAAGATCGCAAATAAATTACATCTACTACAGTTAAATATTTCCTCAAGTTTGCCACTTGATTTCATCTTAAACATCCTTTGTATCTTGACGATTACAATCAGCGTTTAATCATCTAAAAACACAATTCTCTTGAAACCACCTCGGATTGATAACCGATGATTCAGATATGGTAGCATTAAATGCAGAGGAAACAGCAAAATTGTAGATGGTCTAAATGGCCAAAAGTTTGATAATAAAGAATGGAATGTTGGGAACGCTCGATAGAAAATTTGGTACTGAAAAATAGATTGAGCTAACCATGAAGGAGACCAAGGACAAATACAAGGACCAAACCCTATATTCAAAGAACTCAGATAATTCTGTATTCGATGAAATCTTTAGAGAATATCTTGCTCCGTACTCATGCTAAAATTTTGCGGAAAATTTTTCTTTATCAACCTTCGAACTTAGAAATTCCAAAATATCATCATAAATATCTTCGATATTTCTGAAGATATTTTCATAAATATTCTCGTCCGAAATTATCTATTTCCTCGTGCTATCTATGTTACATCATAAAAGAAACTGTTTTAGTTTCTATCATACTGTAAAATTTGAATTTAAATTATGAATATTTTTAGAGTAGTGTTGGGAATTGAAGCATGAGTTAGTATAATATAATGATGTCAGGCCAACATAGTTATATTACAGTAAGTCATGCTGAGTTTCTAATGGAACGTGATGATGGTTCACAGATCATACCGTCATCATGGACCATGTTACATAACTCTTTCATTCTATTTAACCTCTAAATATATCAAGAACATAATTACTTGATAGTTCTATCTTTCCCGGGTATTCTGGTAATTTGACAAATCAAATCGTGCTATTACCTTTCCTTTTTGCATAGTATATTATGATCAATCGAAACTTCATACTTACGAATTCTGGACCATTATTCGCTTGATTTGAAGTCGGGAAGAGAAAACAAAAACATGGAGCTTCGAAATATAAATAAGAATAGGAGCGACATCAAACAAGAAAATTACAAACCGTATATATCTATGCGAATAGCAAGATAAAGACACAGGAGAATTAGAAATACTATAACCCCAAGGTAATAGTAGAAGTGAATAGATTCCTCCGGTGGTAAATGGAAAAGATGAATGACAGATGCGATAGTCAGGAAAATATCAAGAATCAGAACTGGATTTAGCAGTTTCAAAATCTTTTATAAGTATGAATTGAGGAAGAAAAGTATAGGAGTGGTGAAAATAATGAAAAGGGAGAAGTAAATTTATAGCGAGATTTCAGGCATAACAATTGAGGCAGATTATCGCATTTAATTAAAGAGGGACCTAAATTTTCTTAATTTCCGAAGAATCAAATCTTATATAGATTTCAAAGATTTTCTTTAATCTCTTGAATTCCGGAATTAAATTGTGACTACTCAATAAGTTGAATCTCTATTTCAATATTTTGTGATAGCTTTATTCGTACTCTTCGAATACTCAAATTATTTATTCTTATTACTCTATGGTAATAAAACTCTAATTATCAACTCATAATCATCATGAAAACATTTTTATTGTTAGCCATGACGACCTCGATCAAATTTCGGGACGAAATTTCTTTAACGGGTAGGTACTGTGACGACCCGAAAAATTTTGACCAAATTTAAACTTAATCTTTATATGATTTTGACACGATAAGCAAAGTCTGAAATGTTGAGTCTCAAAAATTTTGAACTGTTTCATAAATGCATTTGACCTTCGACTGTTCTCGACGATTCACGAACGACTATTTGTAATTAAATACATATATATTTGAATATAAATAGTAGGAATATATATTGAAGTACAATTTAAAGTATTCCGTGCTTTAGTTAAATATGTAAAATAAAAATAAAAAAAATATAATAATATTATAATTAAATATATTTAGGAACTATTTGTTGAATTTTAAAACTTTTTATATTTTACTTGGGGTTGGGAGTGAATAATTAATGTAATTTTTATTTAATAGTTAATGACTGAATTTTATACCATAATGACTAAAATAAATAAATATAGTTAATTTAAATTTATGGGATTTTTTTCTGAACACTTTTTATCCGCCATTGATTCACAATGGAGTACGAAATCCAGTCCGTGACATAGTATCGGTAGATACATGCAAAATAAGGTGGCTGCTTTGCTGTATCATTATTGTCCTTGATTCTTTTTCATATGAAATTAGTATTATTAATTTATTATTATATTACTTGTCTATTTTGCTTTTGGATTACAGATACAAGTTGAGCAATTATTGAATTGGGAATATGAATTTTACTGTTTTAAGTTTGTCTTCCCCTCAAATAATAATATTACGTTGCAATATATATATTTATGTATATAGGAAATGCAATCATGAACCAATAACCTTCTTCTTCCTCTCCTCTCTCTCACATCACTCTCTAAATTATATATACATACATAAATATGCATCGGATCACCAACTAAATAACTATCTTTTTCTTCACCATACAACTACCAACAAACGATATGTATACTAGTCGAATGCCTACTGTTGCAGTCACTGTTTTGGTGTAACACCATAGCAACACCACCGCCACCACCATCAAGAACAAACCACTTGCATCTTTTCTTCTTTCTTTCTTTGTTTACTCTACCCAACATAGGACCACAAACAACCTGCTCATATTTATACTTCTGTCTTGTTTCTGTGTTGCTGTCCGGAACCGCCAAACACCACCACTTTCGATCACGTCTTCAACAAACCCACCACAACCTCACCATTAATCGATTCCTTATTTTGACCTGAGTTAACCATCAACCACCACTTCTTCCTGTTTTTCTTTTTCGAACACCACACCAACACGAGCTATTGCTACGCCTATTTTTTTTATTTAGTTCGAATATCATTAACCACCAAAACAAGATGAGATGTTACTACTACTGCGTTCTTTTTATTTTTCTCGTTTGTGTGTAAACAGTCACTAAACAAGTGACGTTGGTGATGATGTAATGATGATGAGGGATATGATGTATTGATGAACAAATGAGGATGATGGTTAGACAACGATTATGATCATTACATGATGATTGTGAATGGTTACGAATGATTATGATGAGATAGATTATGAGAGAACGAACCCCAGATGATAACAATGATGATGGAGGTTTATGATGTGTAAAAATGATGATGAAAGGATCAACAAGATGATTATAAAAATAATGGGTGTGGTCATATATGGCTGCTGTAATTTATTAGTCACGTTATATTACACTAAAATAACCGAACGGTCCTACTAAATTAACCTTTATTCTGTTGGGCTTCTTACTCTGAAATGGGCAGAATCATATCTATATTTCTGTTGGGCTGCTGCAATACATGCTGTTTCTATTATTGTTCAGAGACCCAAAACCGTTACCTTGTGTATCTCATTTAATATTACCATTTTCTGTTTACAATTCTCGTGAAACAACTTGAACAAGAACCTGGTGCTTCTACTCCTGTTTTGCTATTCAAAACGAAACACAAAACCCCATGTACTACTGTTACTATTCTGGTTAATGATAGCGAAGATGATGATGAATAGTAATAGCGTGGATCATAAAATAATGATCGTGATGGTGGAAGAATGATATTATAACAATGTTATAGATGATGGAAATGAAGATGCAATAGTGACAGTGTTACGGTTATGATGTTGAAGATGATTCCATGGTTATGATGATCGTGAGGATGATGATGCTCACACGATTAAGACGATAAAGATGATGATGATACGAGGTTAAATAAATACGATATATATACCGTTGTTGATCGGAAAACACCAAACCAAACCACCAATCGAACACCTCTTAATCGAAGCTACTGTTTCCCTTTCTTCCTTTTTCGATACTGTACAACTGTGTGATTTTTTTTTTCAAACAACCTACTGAACGTGCTAGCTTCTATTACTCAATGATGTTTCCTTCCGGGATTTTTAGTCACTTAAACCTATTATAGATTGCAACTTAGGCTCCTTGGGACCAAAATAAATGGACTTTATCTTGGCCTTTTATTTTGTGTTATGGGACACTTAGTTGTGTTTATTAATGGGCCGTTTGAAGCCCAACTGATTTTTCATGGGATAGATTTGCGGATCAAGTTACATGGCCCAACGAGCCCAACAATTTAAGCTTGCTACTATTCGGTTCATGAATCCGAGGCCAACCTTGCATTGTTCAGTTCAGTCGTATGCATATTTTTACTACAAAATATCGTATTGTATGAAAGAAATCTTCCGCTGTGCATTTGCTCATTTTAGAGATATTACTTGGAGTCATTCATGACATATTTCAAAAGACGTTGCATTCGAGTCATTGAGTTCATCAAGATTATTATTAAGTCAATTAGAGTTGGATATATTATGAAATGGTATGCATGCCGTCAACTTTCGATGAAATGAAAGTTTATCTTTTAAAAACGAATGCAATGTTTGTAAAATGTATCATATAGAGGTCAAGTACCTCGCGATGTAACCAAATGTAATGTATTCATCCAGATGGATTAGTGATGTTTGCAGCAGCGTATACGAAATACTATTATTTTTACTACGAAATACTACGAAATATGATACAAGTTTTAACTAATTTATTTATGGAATATACCTAAACCTTGCTACAACACTTATAGGCAGTGTACCTAATCGTAGAGTAGTGTAGTTTTTAGTAAGTCTGGTTCGTTCCACAGGGAGCTAGCTGAGTTTAACGCTATATTTTTAAACTATATTTGTATAAATATAGTTGTTTATGGGTTGAACGAGATTCAAGCTGGGGAAATGGTTGAATTTGCCAGCGGTGTGAAAGGAATAGCCTTGAATCTTGAGAATGAGAATGTAGGGATTGTTGTCTTTGGTAGTGATACTGCTATTAAATCTGGGTTGTAGGCAAGCGCCGCCCCAGCAAGTGTTACGCGCTACGTCGAAAGGGAAGATCGCTCGAATCGCCCTATTCATCTCCTCTCCCGTTGGTCGAGTCACTTCGTCCCTTATCATCTTGATGAAAGCCTGCTTAGCAACCCAATAGATCCCATTTTTTTTATTGCTCCACATAGCTCACGACCTGACACGAAGAAATCTCTTTGTCTCTTATCAATAGAAATTATGCTTCATCAGCTTAGGAATCTCCCTAGGCATAGTCATCAAACATTATCCTTCTATCGCGCACGACTCCTTCCGAGGAGCCCCCCGTTCAATCCGAATGTTCTGTCAGATCATTCTCTCAAGGTTTTGGAACTCATTCTATTATAAGAAGCTCCCACATTGGTTGGCTAGGTTTCATTATGGGTCTGAAGCCCTGACCTTCTATCTTTCCCAAGAGCTAATTCCGACATATCTCTGTTCGAATCGAAACTTCATCTGTTTGTAGAAAATATGAAGGAGCAAACAGACCCCTACTTCGCTTTTTTGTTGGATCGCCGGCACGAACACAGTGGTCTCTGACCAGGACCAGGAACCAATTCGAATTTTGATCTTGACATGTCGGTGGTGGTCTTGCCCGTTGGCCTGTAGACTTGACGCGGGGGCCAGGTTCTATTGATCATGTCCCCTTCCCAACAGTTGGAACTTGTCTTGGGGTGTCTTTGGCTTTACGAGAGAAAGCTCGCCGTGATATATATATATATATATATATATATATATATATATATATATATATATATATATATATATATATATATATATATATATGTGTATACAAGTAGTAATATTATTATAAAAGGAGGGTTTACCGTTTAATGACCGGTTTGTCAATTTTAAATAAAGCGTAAAGATAAATGATGATAATTAAAATGCGTAAAATAAATAACAATGACGAAATATAAAATTGCGAATAATAAAATGACAGTAATTAAAAGTATAATGAGAAATACAATAAAAGAATTATGCTTATTTAAACTTCCGTAATCATGATGTTTGATGTTTTGATTTTAATTTATTTATCTGGGTTAATTGTCCTTTGTCCTGAATTTATTTGATACCTATCTGGTTTTTGTCCATAATAGTCCATCGGTCATAATTATAAAATGCTCGTCAAATTAACCTTATTTCCGAAGTCAAATATTCCAACTAATTAGGGATTCGAACTGTAACAAGGTTTTAATACTTTGTTTAATGATTACACCAGGTTATCGACTGCGTGTAATCCAAAGTTTTATTACTTTGTTAACAATTACACCAATTATCCTTGTATGTAATCCACCCCTGTTTTAATGAGATATGAATATTAATTTACCCACTTGATCAGAATGAATAATCAATTACCCAATTCGAATAATTAATTAAATGATCGTAAAAGATGTTTTATAAACGTCACTAAATATAACATACATAATCATTTTAATAATTATTAGATTAACTAATTTAAAGATAGGTTCGACAGGCTCCAATGAGTTGTCATTCGATTAGACAATACCTCCTATCTATTAATAGTCAATAGTCCAATGTCCACAAGTGTCGGTCTTTTGTCCAAACCTTAATTATGGTACAAAATCTAATAACCCCGTCTTAATATTTAGTCTAACATCACGATTACTTCGGCTCAAATAAGCATAATAATAACTTAGTTACGAGACATTAATTTAAAAAGGAAGAACATAGCTTACAGTGGTGATTAATCGCGTAGCGTTACACGGACAGAGTTCCGACTTTAAAACCCGTAAAACATTTCTTACATTAACCCAACTAAACCATAATTTATTAATCTTAATTATAATTAAACTTATAATTATAATTGTATATTACATAGAGAGAAAGAGAGATTGAAAAAGGTGTGTATATTTCGTGCAGAATTCGTCGCCTTTTATAGTACTTGGCCAGATTCTGATGCCCATGCGATCGTATGGATTTTGTGCCTTCTGGCCATGCGATCACATGGCCCTCTGATCCAGCTCACATGTTTTTGTTTTCTAGTTTGCCGACGGTTTTAATATATAATATAATATATATATATATATATATAATTTTAAGAATTAATTATATATTATATTATATTCATGTGCATAGTTGACTTGTAATTTTTAGTCCGTTGCGTCGCACGTTGAGAGTTGACTCTAGTCCCGGTTCCAGATTTTCGAACGTCCTTTCGTACGCGGAGATATCTTGTACTTTGCATTCCGCGACTCGTACTCTTGTCATTTTTAGACGTTTCTTATCAATAAATGAAACCACTTGAATTATATCTTGTTCATTTGAGCTTTTTGGTCATTTGCGTCTTCAAATCGTCGTTTTCTTCTTTTGTCTTCGCACTTATTTATTTAAACGAATATTACATAAAAATAGAACAATTACAACTAAAAGTTTTACATATTGGAAGGATATTGTGCTTAAATATATGTTCATTTGGAGCATTATCAATTAGGATGGGTCTCTACAATGATAAGGTTCGATTATCATCATTCCACATGTTTGGCAAAGCATTGAATTGGCATAAAAATTTTGTGAAAATTCATGGTGAAGATGTGGATTGGTTGATCTATGAAGAAGCTATTCTCAAAAGGTCTAGTAAAAATGTTGAAGATCCACTTGCTGACCTAAAAAATTTGAGGCGGACTGGTACTATTCAAGCTTATTTTGATGAGTTTGAGTTGCGTCTTAACAAAGTTGAGATTAGTGACAAGAAGGCTATTAGTATGTTCTTAGCTGGACTACATAAAGAAATAGAGTTACAAGAGAGAATGCTTAAGCCAAAAACACTTGAAGATGCTTATACCTTGGCTAAGCTGCAAGAAGATATCATAGCTGCTACTAAAAGAAGGTATACCCCATTGTTACCTGTTTCAAAAGCTAATACAACTACCTATACTGCTAAATCTAATGTATATACTCTTGCTGTTACTAAGAGTGTCACTGCACCTCAACCTCAAACACAATTAGCTTTACCTAGTGCACCATTTAGCAGTCAAGGAGGCTTGAATAGGAGGGTAATTAAAAAAAGAATTTGAGGAAAAGAGAAGTAAAGGCTTGTGTTTTTATTGTGATAAAAAATATATACTTGACCACAAATGCAGTGGTCAAGTGTATTCATTGGAGGTATTAGGTGAAGATGTGGACATAAGTGAAACTGATAATAATATAAAAGAAGAAGTTTGCACAGGACAGATTGATAACATCATAGAAGAAGTGCCACAGATATCATTAAGTGCATTAACTGGCACTAATGCATATCAAATTATGAGGGTTAAAAGACATGTTATGAAGCAAGGTGTGTACATTTTGATAGATTCAGGTAGCACATACAATGTTTTGGATGCTGACATGGCTAAAAAGTTAGGATGTCAACTGAAGGAGTTCACACCAATGCATGTTATTGTGCCAGGTTGACACAATATAACTGCTAAAGAGTGCTGCAATGTTGTGTGGACCTTGAACAGTGAAATATTAATAGCACAATGGTGGTGATTCCCCTAGGTGGATGTGATATGGTTTTAGGCATCTTGTGGTTAAGCACTTTAGGTGAAATTAAGTGGAATTTCCAAGAATTGACCATGACCTTTTATTACAACAACAAAAGGGTGGATTTAAGGGGAACACAAAGACCTATGATTCAGTGGGCTGATGGGAAGAAAATGATGAAAAGTTTGGGTCAAAACCAAGCTCAATTATCTTCTATGTATTTGTATGTATATCCAGTGACCCTGTGCCAGCTGTCTACCATACCTGAATAGGAAATTGACACCACTACACAAGATAAAGTGAGTTGTTTGCTTGTTCAGTTTGATTATATCTTTGACACTCCTACACAGTTACCTCTTAAAAGTTCACACGACCACAAAATACCTCTCAAAGATGAAGGTAAAGCTATAAATGTTAGACCTTACAGGCATCCTCCCACAAAAAAAAATGCTATTGAGGAAATGGTGGGAGAATTGCTAAGTACAGGAGTGAAAGAGATAGTCAAAGTCCATTTTTTGCACTCATGGTTATGGTTAAGAAGAAGGATGGAAGTTGGAGGATGTGTGTGAACGACAGGGAATTAAACAAAAACACTATTAAGGACAAATTCCCTATTTCCATCATAGAAGAGCTTATTGATGAGCTCAATGGGTCTAAATACTTCTCTAAACTTGACTTGAGGTCAGGCTATCACCAGATTAGGATGTTTGAGGATGATATTGCTAAAACTGCATTTAGGACCCATGAAGGGCATTATGAATTTCTTGTGATGCCCTTTAGACTCACCAATGCTGCATCAACCTTTCAATCTCTTATGAACCAAGTGTTCAAAGCTTACTTGAGGAAATTTTTGTTAGTCTTTTTTGATGACATTTTGGTTTATAGCTCAACCCTAGAGGCACACTTGCAACATTTAAGGATGGTTCTGCAAGTTATGAAGGAAAACACTTTATATGCCAAAAAGACTAAGTGTACATTTGCAGCCACCCAAGTGGAGTATTTGGGCCATGTCATTTCAGACCAAGGGGTGGCAACTGACCCTAGTAAAATTGCTGCAATGAAAGATTGGCCCATTCCTAAAACCCTAAAGCAGTTAAGGGGTTTTCTAAGCCTCACAGGGTATTACAGAAGATTTATAAAGGGTTATGCTGCTATAGCCCACCCCTTAACCCAATTGTTGAGAAAAGATGCCTTTGGATGGAATGAACAAGCAACCAAATCATTTGAGGAATTGAAGCAAGATATGCATCAAGCTCCAGTCCTAGGGTTACCAGACTTTTCTAAAGAGGTTGTTGTAGAAACAGATGCATCTGGCGTGGGATTAGGAGCAGTTTTGCTTCAAGATGGCCATACTCTGGCTTATTTGAGTAAGACTTTATCAAAAAGACACCAGTCCCTTTCCACATATGAGAAGGAATTTTTAGCTGTGTTGGTTGCATTGGATAAATGGAGGGGTTACCTTTTGGATAGGTACTTCAAGATTAAAATTGATCATATCAGTTTAAAGTACCTTCTGGATCAAAGAATCACCACACCTACCTAAATGAAGTACTTGCCAAAGTTAATGGGTTATGATTATGAAATCATTTACAAGAAGGGTAGTGAGAATGTTCTGGCAGATGCGTTGTCAAGGGTCCAAATGGTGGGGAATTATTCCATATTCATGTGAAAAATATAAGTGATACCATATTAGAAGAGGTGCAAAAGAGTGTTGAAATGACTCGTCCATATTACTATAAATGCGGTACGTTATTCATTGGTCCCATAGCGAGGTATTTGACCTCTATATGATACATTTTAGAAAATATTGCATTCGTTTCATAAAAAGACACACCCTTATTATATATAATGCATGTTTTAAACAAGTGGACGATTATTTAAGAAATAATCCCCATAATACATCGGTTTTCAAATACTACACACGTGACATAAAAGTCGAATATAATACATGACAGAGATTTTATTAAATGCAACACTTCATTTAAACAAAAGCATGAGACTCCATGCACAGCTTGCTCAGATAATGCAACAGCGGAAGACTTTCTTAAGGACCTGAGAATAAACATGCTTAAACAGTCAACACAAAGGTTGGTGAGATATATAGGTTTAAAGCTAGCATCGATATAAATATAGACCACAAGATTTCATAGTTATAAATATTTCAATAAAGATATTCTATAAGTTGTTGAGCGCTTCGGTAACCATACTTAACCATAAATGTAGCATATTCCCTTTATTATGAAATCTCCCTACACTGTACCAAGTATAGTAAAAACGAAGTACTATGCAACCGTTTACGATACTAGAGCGACTAGCCCGGTTGGGGTTGTCAAACCCGATAGATCTATCAATAGGATTCGCGCTTACATGTTCTTACAACATGTAAATATTAGTTACCAAGCTATTAGGGAAGATATGCAATGTGGTACAACTCAACGTAGAATATATTTTAAGTACTTGCGTCCATGGCGTAAAACATAAAATGCATGTATTCTCATCCCAAAATATTTTTAGAGTTTAAAAATGGGACTATATACTCACAGTAGTAAAAGTATATTAATAATAAGTTTTCAGCTTATTAAAAATATGGCCGCCGTCCTTGGATTCACGAACCTATAACAATAATAATGATTCAGATAATAATACGACATGTGAATAAAATAAAACAAGTTCATATAATACTTATATATTAATTTTTTAATATTGTTATGTTAGTAGTCCTTTGTTAGTAGTCCAAAATAGTCCGAAATGTCCAACATTCCAATAATCGGTATATATATAATCTTAGAATTACCCCCACGGTGTATTGTATATGTATTGTCTTTGCATCAACCCAGAGACGTATTGTATACGTATTGTCTTAGAATTTATCAAAACGTATTGTATACTTATTATCTTAGGATTTATCAAAACGTATTGTATACTTATTGTCATGGAATGTACCAAGATTATTATTATTATATATATATATACAATCTCGGAATTAACTAAGATTATAATATTTTATTATACTAATGATAACATGTCCAAATATATAGGAAAAGTTAGCAAGGATATGGTTAATATAGTTTTTACAATATAAATTCCGTCCATACAACGTTAATTTTAGCAGATTTTGTTTTGCTCGTCAAATATTCATTACAACTCCGTTTAAAGTGAATAAAATTGCTATGGTTTCATAATGAACTGTAGTATTTAGAACTAAACTTAAAAAGTAGTGGTTTATAGTCAGAGTTACAGGTTACAAGTCATATTTGAAAGAGGTAGTCATTTCCGTCGAAAAACGACATCTTGATGACCATTTTGAAAAACATATTTCCACTTTGAGTTTAACCATGATTTTTGGATATAGTTTCATGTTTATAATAAATATCATTTTCTCAGAAGAACAACTTTTAAATCAAAGTTTATCATAGTTTTTAATTATCCAACCCAAAACAGCCCCCGGTTTTACTACGACGGCGTATGTCCGGTTTTACGGTGTTCTTCGTGTTTAAGGGTTTTAAATCATTAAGTTAGCATATCATATAGATATAGAACATGTGTTTAGTGGATTTTAAAAGTTATAGAAGGATTAACTTTGTTTGCGAACAAGTTTCGAATTAACTAAACTATGTTCTAGTGATTACAAGTTTAAATCTTCGAATAAGATAGTTATATATATATATATATATATATATATATATATATATATATATATATATATATATATATATATATATATATATATATATATATATATATATATATATGAATCGAATGATGTTATGAACATCATTACTACCTCAAGTATAGTAGGTAAACCTACTGGAAATGATGAGAAAATAACTTGAGCTTTAAAGGATCTTTGATGGCTTGGAAGTTCTTGAAGCAGAATCATGACACGAAAACAAGTTCAAGTAAGATTACTACTTGATTTAAGGTAGTTATGTTTATAGGAATTAAACCAAAGCTTGGATATGATTATTACCTTGATTAAGAATGAAAAGTTACTGAGATTAGATGGAAGTTCTTGATCTTTGATGAGTTGTTGGATTGGATTAAAAAGATTGGAAGTAATCTTGCAACTTCTTGATTCTAGGTTGTTTTTATGATGATTAAAGCTTGTAATTGAAGCTAAATGATTAGGAAAATACTTGGAGATGATCAAGTATGAAGTTAGGAGTATTTTGAGAGAGAATTGGGAGTGTAAATATGAGAAAATGGAATGAAGAAATGGTGTGTATCCATAATAACGTTTTTAGTTTATAAAGAAAGAAAAGATTCCTAATTTTGTTTTCTTGCTAAATAATTCATGCTACTTGACAAATGGTTGGTTGCACATGTTCCTTAATCATTTAAGGCTGCTAAGGAGCAGATTTTTATTGGTATATACCAATAGTAAATACATCTAGAAGCTGGTATAATACGAGTGCAAATACCGAGCGAATACGAGTAGAATTCTTGATGAAAACAAATGGGAATACAATTGTGATTATTTTTGTTAAGTAAGAGTGTTTTGATATATGTATTGAAGTCCTTAAAATGTGTATTAATACATCTTAATACACTATATATATATATATATATATATATATATATATATATATATATATATATATATATATATATATATATATATACATTTTAACTGAGTCGTTAAATCATCGTTAGTCGTTACATGTAAGTGTTGTTTCGAAACCTTTAAGTTAACGACCTTGTTAAATGTAATTAATCCCATTGTTATTATATCTAATGGGATGTTAAATTTTTATATTATCATGATAACATAGTGTGTTAATATATCTTAATACGATATATAAATATTAAGACGTTATTACAACGATAATCGTTACGTATATATCGTTTCGAAATCCTTAAGTTAGTAGTCTCATTTTATGTATATAGTTCATTGTTAATATACTTATTGAGATACTTAATTATCATTTCATCATGTTAAATATATATATATAAGTTCATATATATATTATCATGTTATTTATAAGTTATAACGTTCGTGAATCATCGGACAAGTTGGGTGGTCACACGTTTACATAAAATTCGTTTCAATTAATCAAGTCTTAAAAAGTTTGATTGCTTAATATGTTGGAAACATTTAATCATGTAGATATTAATATTGTTCAATATATAATCATGAAAAAATCCGGGTCATGATAAGTGTGGACAATGATGTTGACCTACAGCAATTTATGGTTAAGCTACTAGCTAAAGAGGTCAGCTCAAAACACTACAAAGTCAACCTTGGTCAACTGCTAAGGAAGGGTAAGGTAGTGGCAGGGGCAAATACTGAATTGAGGCAGAAGTTGATTAAGCACTTCCACTGTGATACTGTTGGTGGTCATTCTGGGGTACATGCCACTATACAGAGGTTGACTGCAGCTTTTTATTGGAAAAAGTTGAGAAATCATGTCAAAACATTTGTGAGGGAATGCAGTACATGTATGAAGTTTAAAGCTGACCTATCTAAATATCCTGGGTTATTGCAACCTCTGCCTATGCCTCAAAGGATATGGGAGGAAATTTCAATGGATTTTGTAGAAGGCTTGCCTATGTCTGGGGAAAAAATGTCATATTGGTGGTAGTGGACAGGTTGAGCAAATATGCTCATTTCTGTGCACTTGCTCATCCTTTTACAGCTGTACAAGTTGCAAATTGTTCCTCAATCATGTCAACAAGCTACATGGGTTGCCTAAACCCATAGTAAGTGACAGGGATAAGGTATTCTTGAGTGTATTTTGACAAGAATTGTTCAAAAGGTTAAAGGTCAAACTCAATTTGTCAACTGCATACCATCCCCAATCAGATGGTAAGACTGAAATAGTGAACAAGTGTATGGAGTGTTATCTACGTTGTATGACTGGAGAGAGACCTAAGGAGTGGTTAAACTGGCTAGCTTTAGCTGAATATTGGTACAATATCAATTATCACACTTCAATCCACACTACTCCATATGAGGTGGTGTATGGACAAGCACAATGGACACAGTGATGTATACAGGTCAAAGTGCAGTGGAATCTGTGGATAGATCATTAACTGCAAGAATGGAGGCCTTGTCTATTCTGAAATACCACTTTGACAGGTCTCAAGAGAGAATGAAATATTATGCAGATAAGGGAAGAACATATAGGGAATTCACACTGGGAAATTGGGTTTATGTAAAGCTACAACCTTACAGGCAAATGACATTGAGACGTGGCACTTTTCACAAGCTAGCTCCAAAGTATTATGGTCCATTTTAGGTGGTGGAGAAGATTGGTGCAATGGCTTACAAGCTGGAATCACCTAGTGGTTCACAATTTTCATGTGTCACAGCTCAAGTTACACAAAGGAGCTAATCCAGTTGTTATGGGGGTCATGCCTTCTATGGATCATACTTCTTTTTTATCTGCAACTCCGATCAAAATTCTTGACCGGAAAATGGCAAAAGGGGGAAATGTGGCTGGCGTTTATTGGTTAATCCATTGGATCAATTGATGATGCAACTTGGGAATTGGCTGAAAATATACTTCAACGCTACCCAGAATTTCAATCTGAAGCTAATTGATTCTTGAGGTCAAGAATGTTTTGAAGAAGAGGGGATTGTTATGAATTTCTGTTAGTAGCCGTTAATTCAATTGGATGTCGTTAAGTACTCGTTAGTGACCGTTAGTGTAGAACTCGTGCCAAGCACGTGAGCTGGTTTAAACACATAGCTCGTGATCTGCACGTGATATCTTCATCTCCTTCCTCGAGTGCTGACCTGGCGAGTAACAGAATACAGTTACCAGTGTTCTGCAGCTTAAATACACATTAGTTAGTAGTTGAATTCAGTTTTTCGATTGTGCTTGTAACTTTTTCTCTTTGAATTTCTGTAACGAACTCTTGTTCATAAAAGTCAATTAAAAAGTCAATCTCGACAGTCGACACTGTTCTTGATCTCAAGTGTCCAGGTTACTTTTAGTTTGTATAATTTCAGTTTAATAACTCAGATTATACATAACAACATATTATCAAGATATTAACTATCAACGAACCATATTACATTGATAGCCTTTTGTTTGGTTTGGTCTATCACATCGGTTTTTGTACAACTAAACAAAGAAGCAATACATAACTTGAGCAGCTCTGCACAGAGCTCAACAGTCGCAACAAATAAAAAGCAAACTTTTGCCCTTTTTTTAAACATTTCCGTGTATAAGCTTATCATAGTTGCATTATAATTACCTTGTGAAAATGAGGCACCTCATCCCAAACAATGACCCAGAGCTATGCTCGGTTAAGCGTTAAGGGCACAAAAGATGGTTTCAAAAACATGCTTTTGATTAAAATGTCTAGCTATAGCTATGTTAAACGATCACTCGTGGCTGGATGGCTTAAGCTTGTTCTCTACCAAGTTTTTACAGCACATTGAAAGCCACAGATACAACACAAGTATGGAGTATAGATCCACAAATTTGATACATTATATATTACTAAATATAGAAACTAACAGCATAAACTGCACAACTACTAATTCTACCACTAGAAACTTTCTGAACACTATCTGCACTTGTTAAGGTATATCGTGAAAACGCAACGCCATTCTACAGGCCTGTCTGCTCAAATGGCACTCTCACGAACAACTGGCCGTGGAGGGTTACAACAGCTGAGGTTTGGTAAGGATCAATTCTGGATGGCAGATTCACAACCTGGTAATCATAAAACAAAATCCACAACTCTTATCTCAATCGCATACACTATTGTAAAAAAAAACCCCGATTACTCCATGATTACTCCCTTTTAAGAACAGACCAATCCTATTTTCCAAAATGTGTTTAATTAATTTGTCAACGCCGGTTAATGGGTCAGAATCGGAGTTGTTGGTCAAAGTCAGCATTTTAATTTTAATATAAATTTAAACAAGAATTTCAAAAGTTTTTTTAAGAAATGATCGATTATGTTTATGTTTTAGAATGTTTATGATTTTCTTCTATATTTACACACATAATTTTGATCCCGAATTGATTACTTCCTCCGAAGTCCTGACCGAGTACACCCCGAGTAGCGAGTTTTGCAATCTTGATTGCATATACTTGAAAACGTTATCATACCAATCAAGTATGCATACTCATCTACCGTTTAAACTACTTGTATAAAACTTTGAAAACGGTAGGTATACCTTTTTGAAAGGAGAAACACCCCAAGGATTGTCAAGATGTTCTGGTTGACCAGTTATAACCAAGCGACCAGCTGGATCAGACTGTACACGCACCTAGTTCCATTGACACGAAGAAAAAAAAACAAAGATATTTCAGAATATCGTTTGAAATCAAAACTGCTTGGTCTAAAGCGAAAGGGCGTAAAATTATAAAGGTCAAAACAGGAAACAGACGAAAGTATTAGATTATGAAACAACTTTATCTAAACATGGTATCTAATCTTTTAAAATTTGGAGTGCTACATATTTTTCTTTTAAGTGTAGAGGAATAAAGTAATAAAGGTTAAACAAGCACAAGATACAGCCGTCTCAAACTCATAACTCATAAGGCTACTAGTAGTAACAGAAAGAGACTTGCATAATCTAGTATCCACTTAAAAACCTATAAAACAATCATCACGATTCGTTATTTGTTATTGTTTATTAAATTAAAACTGATGTTATTATTTTGTTATCATATAAAAATTAATTAATGTGAAAAGGGAGTATATATTTTAATATATCTGTTACCTCTTCACGCAAAAGACCGGGAACCAATGCATAGACCTCAAAGCAATCCTTCTGTACAGTCCATATGCAAAAACCAATTAAATGCATTCAACAATACGATAATAAATACCTTTAATGTTGACAAAAAAGGGTTAATCAACATACAAACTAACTTACAGTTCTCTGCACGTTGATTTTCACCCAATCTGCAGGTTGACCAAGATCCACAACCGCCGAGTCCAATCTAAGAAATTCATCATAGCAGAGTGTGAGTAAAGTGTATGTAACAAATCCAGTCACTTAATGCAATCTAATATTTTTAACATTGTCATTATCTTCAACACAGACAGTTCTTTACTTCAAAAAATCGCCGTTCAAAAAAAATTATAATATATCCCAAATAACGAGTGCCAGGTATCACTGTAGCAGGAAACAAGATACCCAATAAAAAAACCAAAAGAGTAACAAGATATCTCAACTGTGGCCTAGACGCTTTCATGCGTGCAACTTTGACAGCTTGTTCAACTGGAGACGGCTTTTTACGCTTCAACAAACCTACTGAGCAACACAATAGTCAAAAGAAAAAGTCAAACAAAAGTACAGGCATTTATAAATGTTTATCGTATAACTCAACGCAAATGTACCAATGCCTTGCTTTTCTCGCTTCACTGTCATACTTGAGGTTTTATCCTACAAAACGAAGACAACAATGATGTCAGTTCAAGTATTACAATAGCAGCCCACAAAGTTATAGATCCCTGAACATTAAAAGATGCATTCTAAGTTCTACAAGTTAAGATGTAAATATACTAAATCGTTTAATTGATGTAGCTGGAAAAAAACATATAACATACCTTAATGATTGGATCCCCAACCTCACCATTACCAAGATTACGCTGAGAATGCCAACCCTGCATGGCTCGAGCTGCTGCATCCCGCCTGGCCCTTCCTGATCCAGGTGTTTGAATTTGACTGGTCTACAAGACAATAAGTTCACAAAGTTTAAGACCATACAGATAGGAGACACCTCAAAATAGATACATTAGACATATAGACCGAGTAAACATAAGGCACTAGATAGAAATCATTTCATTCATGAAGTATGTTTATCATATATCACTTTCTTATCACAAAGTATGTATAATGTATATACTAGTCAGAGCAAAAAACAATATATCACATCAATTTTTAAATCAGTTACATCTACTTTGTGATGCAGAATTTGTACTTAACCAAATACACATAGAAGAGAAGCATTTCAAATTATCAACAGGAGCACCAACATATTCAAATTATTTAAGTAACAGGATCTTTAAAATACAGTTAAATGACATTATAAACTATTAAATTAGAGGTACCTGTTTTACAGCAGAAGTAGGTTCCGCAGAAGTATCAGCGAATGGCAACTCTCCTAAGCTCATCTTATATTTCTCATATTCAAGCAATGCCTGCAATAAAAACTGTGTAAATAACTAATAATGAAAAAACTCGAAGCAAACTAATTGATAATTACTAATTTATATTCTTAACAATTTCGACCAGCAATTAATATATTCATATGAACTGGGACATGTACAACATTTCCACATCGAGTACCCGAACAAAAGAAAGGCCAGGAAAAAGGATGACCACCTTTAATACATACTAAAAGTTCCAAACATTAACAAATTTATCAAAGGGTAATTATAAAAAGAATAATCACGCCTAATCAACTATCAGAGAATAATCAGATAACCAGTAAGAATCAATAGCATTGTGGTTCTAAATATAAGCACTGTAAGAGTTAATTTCACATACTATTCATTCTAAGGAAGTCTTTTATTTGTCGATATTATTCTGACTTTATAGTGAATTGTAGCTTTCAAGTACTGTTTTGAAATGTATGTAGACTTAGGATTCTGTAAATGAGCCTATAATCTTTTAGTTCTCCTTAGAAATCACATGGGTTCAGTTGATTCTAAGGTAAGCTTGTTTCAAAGATGTGTTCAAGTGTTTTGTTGGTTCATGTAAGATCTTACAGGTCAAGTTCAAGTCTTCCTTTAGTGTTCGCCGATTCAAGCAAGTTCTCACAGTGTCCAAGTTCGAGTCAAGTATAATTCATCTCAAAGGTTAAAGTTTTAAAGGCTAGAATGATACCTTGCTCAATTAGCAACTTAAATAGGCTGTTTAGGATCTTTAATGGTTTACAAGTGTCATAGGTTGTCTAGGTTCGATAACTTCTGGTGGTAAATTCAGCAGTTTATTTTGTAGTTACAGTACAGTTTGACAAACCGCCTTCCCATTGTGGTAGACAACAAGCAAAATAACTATAAAAAACAACGGCATAGAAGTCACAAAAGATAAAATAACCTTACATGTTACTCCTATATAGCATCTGTATTGAGTAGGCACAAAGTCTCACTTAAGCAAGCATATTCAACAAACTCATTTGTGACGCTAAATTTCAAACTTTTGGTATGCCTAGTTCACATGTTATGATGTGTTCAGACTTCTACACAATCACATTCTGATATTACAGTGAACATCACATTAACACCAAACCAACATCACCAAAGGTCCACTGAGTCTTATTTGCCTCAAAAGATTACTTGATCCTGATGTGTTCTTTCATGAAACTCAAACAGTCTAGCAAGACTTACGCTTAAAGAACATAAGCTTCCTTTAAAAAGGCGTACCATCATGACAACTGCAAGCACGGACAAGCCTACTAATTTAAACCGTAGATAGGTAAGTATCCCTATATATCATGCACCAGTACATTTAGAGTAGATAATTTATGTGCCTTATGTCAAAATTATTCTATGTTGTTGTTGTTTTGTAATTTTATATGCCTTATGTCATAATTAATTTGAATTTCAATTATGAGCTCAAAAGAAAACTTCAGTATGAAATTACAACGCGGAGACGAGGGAAACGGTAGGTTTTCATCAAAGCATGCAAATATAAGATGACTTGGGTAATCAAGCAAGCACCTTCTCATAAAAGCACCGAAAAGTCCACGAGACAGTAGTACATGTCCTGTCCAAAATTAAACACGAGTGTTAGACAGTGAGATTACTCTCCAAACAGAAATCATACGGAAGTTATCAGACACTACAATTAGCATGGTCAGAAAAGGAAAAAAATGGA
The DNA here is from genome assembly GCF_046630445.1 of Rutidosis leptorrhynchoides. Lineage (NCBI taxonomy): Eukaryota > Viridiplantae > Streptophyta > Magnoliopsida > Asterales > Asteraceae > Rutidosis > Rutidosis leptorrhynchoides. The sequence continues at coordinate 335,764,802 of NC_092337.1, read as the reverse complement.
AACATGAAGTTGTCGTCGTTTTATCATGCTACAATTTTTCCTTGACTGAGTTATATCAATTGAAAGCAAAGAGAATAAGCAAGCAAATGGTTTAATGGTTATCCTGTATGCCCATACCCTTTCAGAGGCAAAATAAAACCGACTACGCTTCTTGTATATACAGACGCATCAATTGTATATTGATCATCTATATCGTTTTTGAAACTTTTGACAGTACCTTGGTATCAGCATGAACAACTTGCATTGTTATAGGTTGATGGTAATGTCAAATAACCATTTATGACTAGGGTCAAAATATCAAAACTCGTGGATCAAACTTCAATAAGATGAGTCACCGAACGAATAACAGTTAGCAGTATACGAAGATTAAAAAAAAAAAAAATGAGATGGACCAAGTGACGGTGAATAATAATATATAACTTGACATTAACCACATTAGCGTCAAAGAACAAACAACACAAGTAACATCAAAATTCCTCGTGCACTTGCTTCTCTAGATCATAACACCTAGATTTTGACTTAGACATGCATAACAAGGTATAATAAACGAAACTGTTAAAACCAAATGAGGTGAATGAACAAAAACCAAACAAAAGCTTTTAATGCTTACTTTGGGGGTTTAAAAGATTCTCCCACTGTTCGCCACACTTTGTTTGCAGTCACCTACAAGTGTGCAAATGAATAAATATGAAAGTTTTATCTAATACATACACAAAATTATAGGAACTGAAGTCTGAATCTAAGCCATTTATGCAAATGCCCTTAAAATGATGAAAATTATGTAACAACAAATAAATTCATGTAATAAATTTTATCAAGAATTTCATATCAAATTAAAATAAGGGGCATTTCTATATACTAATCTTTTGTTATCTAATAACTTGTTAAATTAAACAAGAAACACCGTAGCCATACATATTCGTAGCCACCGTTCCTGATAACCGATCTCCATAACCTAACACAAAACAAATTTCATCAAACAAAATGAAACAACAATACCAAATCACTCAAATATTATAAAATGTTAATAAAATAGCATCTCACTTGAGGCAATTCAATGGTTCTCCATAGAATTTAGGAGGTTTAAACTCCAAAAACCTATCTTTATGAAAAACCTCAAGTTCTTTCATAAATGCAGCTTGTTCTTCCTCACTTCCAGATTCATCTTCAATGCTCGAATTCGGATCCAACAAAAACGACTTCGTGTTTCGCACCGGTTTAATTCCGTCAACATCATCATCGTCGTATACATCAGACAACGCCAGCTGTCGCCGCTCCACTGCCACGCCATCCTCCTCAGTCGCCACGTCATCTTCTTCTTCCGACTCCGCCTTTAATTTGTTCGAATAGTGGCGTCGTTCGCCATTGTGCACTGGAGCGGAGTTCGATTCATTCGGTGAGGTGCTGCCGTTGACGGTTGATTTCAAATCTTCATCGCGAGGGTTATGTTGTCGTTCTAGGTCGTCTTCAAGAACCATTTCTTCGTCAGTGGGAGTAATTAGGGTTTTGGGAGAATTAGGTATGATATTTCTATTGCATCTGTTATTATAGCAAACCCTAGAAAATTTGTGGAGCGTTTCTATTGGTCGTCCCTCTCAAAATCAAAATGTAGCCGGGTTTATTTGCTGCTGACGGTTCAACAAAACTGGACGCCCAAAAGCTGTTACAAATGGTTGGGTGTGTTTTTTTGACTATCAGTATGTGTTGACTGAGAGAGTGGAGTAGTAATGGTGTTTGAAAGTTGGTTTTGTAAGTTTGTGTTGTGGCAGTGGAATGATGATGTGCCATTTTAATTTTCTTTTTATGTTTTTTTATTATTTTTTATTGGTTTTATTCATTTTATTGTAGCACTCAAATAAAAAAAAGACGAAATAACGTAAATAATTAAAAATCCAAACATACCATTACTTAAAAAAAAATTACATAATTAAAAGTCCTAAAAACATAAAATAAATTCATAAAAAAAAGACGGAACAACATAAATAGAATCTATTCTCGGGGGTTACGGTCGATGTTCATGTCGTCTTTCATCATGTCTCGAACATATTTTTTTAGATTTTGAAGACGAATCACGTCATCCGGATCTTCCATCGTAGCCAAATAATAATAATAATTAATAATTAATAATAATAATAATAATAATAATAATAATAATAATAATAATAATAATAATAATAATAATAATAATAATAATAATAATAATAATAATAAGCTAGATATAGATATAGATAGATTAGATATAGATATAGAAGTAAGAACAAAAGGTAAAAACAAATATAAATAAAATAAAATCTCAGATCTCTTCCCATATCCACTCTCTCTCTCTCTTCTTCTTCCTAATTTCCAGATTTCTTCATCTTCTTTCTATTTTCCTTCTCTCTCTCTTCATTCTTTTACAGGTCAAAATTAATAACATCCCAGATACATTTGGATTCATTTGGATTAATTTTTTTATTTAATTATAATCTGCAAATACTCAATTCCACCAACCAACAAGAATTCGCCACCTGTCGGCAATAGTCGTTGCTTGTGCCGTCGGTTTCCAACCAACGCATGTCCAACGCCATGTTTCAACGATCCGATACTGCTTCTGTTTGGCGTTGCGGAGGTGCCACATCGGCTACCAACGTCGTTGCCTTGCACCGTTACAAGTGGTCTTAAAAGGAGCAGCATACCCGGTTTTACTAGCTAAATTTTTAAGGAGAATAACAAAAACTTCGTTAAAAAAAACTTAATTCTTTTTTTTCGAAAATAACAAAAACTTTGTTAATAAAAAGAAAACGTACAAAACAAACAAGCGAAACCAAAGATAAACACAATCGAACAATAACTCTGCCGAGGACATCAACAAGAACGATGGTCAAACAACCGAAGGTAAACTAAAACAGCCAAACAAAACACTCGAAAATTAGGGCGAGAAATTAAAGTCATCCGACGACGATTCCAAACCATCTACCGCACTAAGCAAAACAACCACCAATAACGAAATGCAACCAACAAAATACAACATAAAGCTAAACTACAACAAAGGATTCAAATGCCATCGATATTGAATTTGCAAACTCGGCACCGTGGACCTTTTTACGTTTAGCTTTCCCTTTTCTAGATTTGAAGATGGACGCGGAATTAATGTGCTTTCCTTCATTGAGACAATGCTCGAATCATTTCATTGCCTCTCAAGTATATCCTCAAAGCTACTCTTACAGGGGCCACTGCCATTAATACCATGACAGTTAAAGAATTACAACCAACAGCATCATCACCGGTTATATCTTCATGGAAAAGCCTTTGCACCGTATCACCAAAGTCGATGTCGTTAACCGAATCTTGTAAAGATAACTTGATCCATTATTTATAACTTAATCTATAACTTAACTAGTTTGATCCCAGCAATATTGCAGGTTTTGTTACAGAAAATTGGTATATAGATACAAATTTTATAAGAATTATAATTAATTATACTATTGGCCCATGTGGTATGCCCGAAATTATACCGGTGATCCTTTCTTTTTAAAATCATACCGCTAGTCCCCGTGGTTTTATAGATGTACGACGTTGGTCATATTCCTAACGTTAGTTTATTTTTTCCGTTAACTTAATACATGTTCGGGACATGATGGGCAATTAACTAATTAAAGGAAGGAAAAAAGTAAAAGAGAGCGAGAACATCACCGGGTTATGAGCTGTAAGCGAAATAATGTGAAAAGACGAGTGTGAAGATGAATATGCGCCAGTCAGTTTCTTCAAGGCAACCACTATTTATGGAAGGATAATAAAATAAAAATAACATAAAAACGTGCTTATTTATTAATGCATCAAAGGCTTGGCTGAGCCCCACTTAATGTTTCCTTAGTGGGGTTTGACTCCAGCCACACTTATCTAGCGACATATAAATCAGTGAAAAAGTTTCACGAATTAGTAAGGTGAGCCTCTTTGACTCCCCCCCCCCCCCCCCCCCCACACTTATACTCTTTGGGTCTTTTGCAAATGGTTCATCATCAACCATATTCCATCTGCTGATTTGTTGGGGATACTCAAATTTAACTAGAGTTGTACACACTACAAGTGGCTCTTCCGATATAAGCTCATCCTCAGTAACGATATCTTACAGTTCAACCTCGGGAACATCATTGGTGTAAACCTTCATAAACTCTTCAAACTCGGCCTCGAGGTCGAATTCTTCAACATTAATACACATCGGAGTGAAATCCCCCGTGTCGAAATCCATCAAAGCCCGAAAGTCTTCCTTTAGAGATGAATCAATATCATCTTATGGAATAGTTGGAATGTTGGATTGTGGAGTTGTAGGTGATATGGTTGGAATAGACTTTGTCACATTTAAATGTTTCGGAGATGAAATTAAATGGGAATCGGGAAGAGGTTGTGTGGTAGGTGGAGGACTCACGTGTTTTACGTTTGGATTCGTGCAACATTGTAAGAACCCATAAACACACGGTCACAATACCTTGGATATCATCATCTCCTCCATAGTCATACTGTCAGTACTAATACCATTTTCATCTACTTCATCTTTTTGTCAGGACCAAGTTATCTTGTCCTCTTCTTCTTTGTCGATCTCTATATATTTCACCACTTGGACCTCAATATCATCTTCCTCTACGTCACTATTCCAATAATCCACATTTTTCATCCTTAATTCATCTTCCTCAATAACTGAATTAGTCCTGGCAAACCTTGAGGCAGTGGGGGCAGCATGTGTTGAGAATGTAAGTGGTTGGATTGAAAGTCTCGTCGCATTTAAACGTTCCGGATATGGAATACGATGTGTATAGATTTTTGGATCGAAAAAAGATTGTGTGGTAGTTATATTATTTTGAATTGGTACATCTTCTTCCTCTCTTTCTTCGTTTTCATCTTCCTTTTCTTCTCCAGAATCCATTTGACATATTCTTTCCCATTCTAGCTTCCCCTTGGCTTTTATGATTTCTAGATACTTCTCTCCTATTTCAGACCCACTAAATAACGAAATTTTCATCGTAACCAGTTCTTCAAAAGCATAGTCGAAATTTTCCATTAGGTAATAATGTTTGTGCCTGTAACACCCCGTTTTTCTAAAACATGACGCTCGGGGCGTCATACGGAGTCCAAGGATAGGTGTTTAATCTTTAGGACGCGATTACTTGACCACGTTTGACTTTGGGTGTTCTTAAAAGTGGAATTGGGGTGAATCAAGTCATCCATCGCGTTTGAAGAAGGTGCATCTCGTTTCGGGTTGTCGCGAACCGCGACAAGCATGGTTAAAACTCGACAACATTATAAAACGTTGTCCTGATCACATTATCGTATTCCAGTGGGTATGTCTCGTTTGGTGGTGTCGCGGAACTCGATGGTTGTGCAGAATGTCTATTTTTAGCTCGTTTTTAGGGGTATTTTGAGGGTGTTTTGGTAATTTCCCATGGTGGACGGGTTATAAACCTCAAATCAGTTCCAAACCTTATCCCAACCTCATTTTTTACACACTTCACCTTTCACTTCAAACCCTAGAGTGAGAAACCCATTTTAGTGAGAGAAAGCTCCATTTGGAGAAGAAGAAGGTTGATTCGGGTTAAAGTGCAAGAGTTAAGGTTGTTCTACTCGTCAACGACATCATTTGGGTGGTATTGGTAAGTCTCAACTCCGAATTTCATCTTTATGATTTGATATCCAAGTTAGGGTTTTGAGCTTGTTAGTTGTGAAACCCATTTAGATGATGAAGTGGCTTTATGGTTACTAGTTATTGTTGATACTTGGCGGGTTTTAGGTTGGTTGATGTTTTGGCTATGATTAGGCTTTGATTTTGGGTATAAACACTAGTGTTAGTGATTATAGAAGTGTTGGAACCCTTTTGGGTGTAATTGGTTGACTAATTTTGAAATGGATCAAAATTGGGGTTTAGGTGTCTTTTTGGGCAAGAAAGGTGTTTAACACTTATGATTGGGTTTGATGGGTGTATTAGGACCACTCTCACTTGCGTTAGTGATTATTGGTTAGTTTGGGCGCGGTTGTGCTTGGAAGTGCATTTGGGTCGAAATTGTACTAGTTGTCAATATGGGTTTGGTTTGTAATCCACCCTAATTGCGTTGTTTGTTATGTGATAAATGGAATAGGTACTTTCCATTGACGTGTTGCGGATTTGACCTTGCATTCATCAAGGCGTTAAGGTGAGTGTAAATATATTATATGTGTATGTATGCATAGGATGGGTGCGGGTTGGTAGAGTGATCCTTGCTAGGATTCACTCTACATGTGATGGGGAAAATGGATTCTTGGAGTTTGAGTCCATATTGTACGCTTATGCATTTTGGGTTACCACCCTTGGGGTAGTGAATCTTTGGAGTATACGGATTCACGTTGGCATGTCGGGTCAACCCCGTCGTTGTTGATGATGTTGAGGAGATGAATCTCGGGTAGTGCGGATTCATGATGTAGTGACCCGAACTTTTCCATGTTTATATATATTAAATGAAATTGATATTTACATGATTAAGTGTTTTCAACATGTTAAGCAATCAAACTTATTAAGACTTGATTAATTGGAATATGTTTCATATAGACAAATGACCACCCAAGTTGACCGGTGATTCACGAACGTTAAAACTTGTAAAAACTATACGATGACATATATATGGTTATATATATATAGTTAACATGATTTTATTATAAGTTTGTATCTCATTAGGTATTTTAACAATGAGTTATATACATAAAAATGAGACTATTAAATTAAGAAACTCGAAAACGATATATATAACGATTATCGTTATAACGTCTTACTAGGTACATATGAATCATATTAAGATATTGATACACTTGGTTAATTATGTTAAATGATAAGTAAATATATCATTAAGTGTATTAACAATGAACTACATATGTAAAAATAAGACTACTAACTTAATGATTTCGAAACGAGACATATATGTAACGATTATCGTTGTAACGATATTTAACTGTATATATATAGTTAACATGATTTTATTATAAGTATGTATCTCATTAGGTATTTTAACAATGAGTTATATACATAAAAATGAGACTATTAAATTAAGAAACTCGAAAACGATATATATAACGATTATCGTTATAACGTCTTACTAGGTACATATGAATCATATTAAGATATTGATACACTTGGTTAATTATGTTAAATGATAAGTAAATATATCATTAAGTGTATTAACAATGAACTACATATGTAAAAATAAGACTACTAACTTAATGATTTCGAAACGAGACATATATGTAACGATTATCGTTGTAACGATATTTAACTGTATATATATCATACTAAGATATATTATATATCATAATATCATGATAATATAACAATTTAACATCTCATTTGATATAATAAACAATGGGTTAACAACATTTAACAAGATCGTTAACCTAAAGGTTTCAAAACAACATTTACATGTAACGACTAACGATGACTTAACGACTCAGTTAAAATGTATATACATGTAGTGTTTTAATATGTATTCATACACTTTTGAAAGACTTCAAGACACTTATCAAAATACTTCTACTTAACAAAAATGCTTACAATTACATCCTCGTTCAGTTTCATCAACAAATCTACTCGTATGCACCCGTATTCGTACTCGTACAATACACAGCTTTTAGATGTATGTACTATTGGTATATACACTCCAATGATCAGCTCTTAGTAGCCCATGTGAGTCACCTAACACATGTGGGAACCATCATTTGGCAACTAGCATGAAATATCTCATAAAATTACAAAAATATGAGTAATCATTCATGACTTATTTACATGAAAACAAAATTACATATCCTTTATATCTAATCCATACACCAACGACCAAAAACACCTACAAACGCTTTCATTCTTCATTTTTCTTCATCTAATTGATCTCTCTCAAGTTCTATCTTCAAGTTCTAAGTGTTCTTCATAAATTCCAAAAGTTCTAGTTTCATAAAATCAAGAATACTTCCAAGATTGCAAGTTTACTTCCAAGTTTTCTAAATCCATTCCAAGTAATCATCCAAGATCAAGAAACCTTTGTTACTTATAGTAGGTTATCTTTCTAATACAAGGTAATAATCATATTCAAACTTTAATTCAATTTCTATAACTATAACAATCTTATTTCGAGTGAAAATCTTACTTGAAATTGTTTTCGTGTCATGATTCTGCTTCAAGAACTTTCAAGCCATCCAAGGATCCTTTGAAGCTAGATCCATTTTTCTCATTTCCAATAGGTTTATCCAAAAAATAACTTTTGCAAGAATGAAATTCTTACAAAAGGATCGAACAATTACTAGCAAATATTTCAAAATCCAATTAAAACCGCTCCCCGGCAGCGGCGCCAAAAAGTTGATGGTGATCGTTCGTGTTCTCAACTTATAATATAATATAAAAATAATGGTCAAACACTTAACCAATTAACACAAACGTCAGGGCAACAATAACCCGATCATTATAGCAACTAGCAAGTATTCAAGCATGGTTCGTTCTATAAGGAGCAATTTACATGAATTTCAAAACACTAGTAATTATCCTAAGTTGGTTGGGGGGTTTTTAAGAAAGCTTTGATTGTTGATTAAACTAATATTAAACTAAAAGAGAGATTAACAAATAAGATAAAAAAACGTGTCCACTTGATTATTCCACCTTTTGCCATGGTTCACCCAACTCATTCATTACACAACAATGTTTAAACATATATAGTTTCATTTCCATTCATCAACTTCCATAAAACCTCAATCAAATGAAATTCGTTAACTCCCGTAGACTCATTTCAAAAGATCAAACTATGTTATGAGTGAAATCATTGAGACATCGGTTTTGGATTAAAATCTCTTAAAATCCTTTAATTATCAAATCCCTTAAGATAATCAAACACTGCCATGTTGAATAAAAGCCAATTGAAAACCAAACCAAACCAAATCAAGAACCCAATCCCTTGAAATTCCCAATTTATTTGTCTAGATCACCAAAGGTGTTGAAGTACAAATTGCTTCACTAATCAAATTCCTAAGAAAAGCTAGGCAACTTATATAATCAAAGTAAAGCTTTCAACAATCAAAGTAATGGATCTTCAATTAAGCACAATAATCACCAACTCATTCAAACACCCAATTCATAGATTAGGGCAAAATCCAAGCATCAAGTTTATAAATCAAGTGAACACAAGTAATCTAAGCTATAATCATTGCATAAACAAGTATAAAATCAAAGAAATAACAATCATTCATCATTACAACTAAAATGGAGAAAAGCAACTATCAAAATGGAGAAGAAACACTACAATGGAGAATGAATGATGGAAATGGAGCTTCAATCTTCATGGAGTTGGAGTTAGGAGCATGAAATTGACCTTCATCTTGATGTAATCATGATTCGAACCCTTTTAGGGCTCCAAAACGGCCTAAGGAAGCAGCTCTCTCAACCAAAAACCCCAAAAATCATTTTTATAGTCGAGCTGAGTTTTTAGCTGAATACAGGTCTGAAACGACGTTTATGAAGGTGGAATGACGTTCCTAAAGGTGGAACGAAGTTCTTAATTAGGAACTACGTTCCTGAAACCCCTAGAAAGTTCGAAAAGTTTCTGACTTCGATTTCCCATTTTCTAGTGCTGCGGAACGACATTCTGGCCATTTGGAACGCCGTTCTTGCTTGAAACTTGACCTATTAACCCCAAAACTCCACTTGATTCATTCCTTAACCCTAATGGTTGATTTCTCATGCATAAATATGATCTTTTAGACCGCTTATGCCCCGAAATGACCATATACCACAAACCGCTCACTAATCATCACAAACTGTATCGAAACGCCACAAATGTAAGGAGAAATTGCGAAGATAAATATTTATATTTTGAGCAATATCACGTTTTATAGAACTAGTTCCTAGAAGATATAACTAGAGTTGCAATTAGCTTAGCTGAAGTTGAAGCTACAAACTTATAGTTCAAGTTGGAGTTTATTTTTTTATTAGTATTTGCACAAAACTAGCTAGAGTTTAAGCATGTGAATTTACGTAAAATGACAACACACGATATATAATTATATAAGAGGTTTCTACGTAATTTCTCATTTGATAAGTTCTAAGCTTATTTTTATAAAGTTTTGTTTTCTAGAGCATAAGCTCTTAAAAGCTGATCACCCCAATACATTCACGAAAGATAAATGGTGAATTAATTAATCTTCACAACACTTCAACTGTTTAACCCTAAACTTTAAATGATACTCTCTCCGTTCGAATTTTAATTGTCCTTAAACAAAAATCCACAAAAATCTTACAATTTAAAAAATGTTATTATTACATTGTACTTCTTTTTTAATTTTACAATTTTAACTTAATAACTTTATTAGAAAATCCCCCCTACTTTTGTAATTTAACTAATTAATTAGAGACAATATGATAAGCTTGATTAAATTACATTTCATATTTGGTAGTGAACAATTAAAATAAAACATTCGAAAATGGAATGGTGGACTAAACTCGGAATAGAATAATAGACTATATATATATGCAATGGGGGAGTAGTAAAAAAAATTATATTTTTGTAATTTTTTATAAGTAATACTCCATAAGAAGTAAGAAGTACTAATACTGAGTACTAATTTCTTTACTAATTATTAGTACTATTACGAATTACTAATAACTAATAATTACTAATTACTATTACTAATTACTAATTACTAATTACTAATAACAATTAAATCAAAAATGATATATATATATATATATATATATATATATATATATATATATATATATATATATATATATATATAGTCTGTCCACACAATCCCCACCAGAAACAGACCACTTGAATCCATCCATTCAATAACATCAACACTTTTAGATTTTCAACACAAAATCTATTTGAATTTAATTGCATTCACAATGCAAATAAACCAACCAACGTGTTCATCTTCGTTTCCGAGTGCATTAATCAACAATCACATCCAGATAATATTTTTAATCAATTAGCAGCTACAATTACCTTCAAATTTAACCAATCTCTTCATCTTAACGATAACTATAATCACGTGGACAATGAAGAAGATGAAGAAGAAGAATTTTTAGATTGCGAGGATTATGAAGATAATGTTAATCACGAAAATGATGACAGTTTTACATTTATGTACATAGATGATGATAATTCACCTATTCCTGCTGATCAAGCATCTGTAATCCAAAAAATCCAACCAGTATTCCCATTATTTGATCAAAATTTGTTGTCAACCGAGATTAAAAATCAACTAAGTCCTGTAGACAAGGTGTTTGTTGAATCATCTCACCGAGCTCCATCATCTTCTGCGTCGAAATATGATGAGATTGAAGGTAAATTAACAAATCATTGTGTTGTTAGTCCAATACCGTTTGATTCAACATTGCATACAATGATATCTCATCCCCTTGATCTTGAAATCCATCCAAGGTCGTCTTTCGCACATCGCGTTGCGGTGTTTTACCGGCCATGTCCTCGAATTGGTCCGGATTTTCTCCCGAGCAGGTGAGGCGTGTTATGCAACTGCGAGAGATGACTGTCCCTTGGGTGATCCCAAAATGTGTGGACCGATTAATCGGATGTTAACCGAGTAATCTCGAGTGGTCAACGAGTAATCCCGTTGACTGAGGGTTGACCAATTTTGATTATTCGTATCGGACCTATTCAAAATTTGAGTAATCAAAATCCGAGTAATCGTCAATTACTCCCAAGTAATTCCACGTTTTACACCACTGTATATAACCGCGTAACTCAAATTCACGAGCTTATTATTGAACAGATATAGTGGTGGGACCGTACCGGCCAGGGTCAAAACAACCTAAAAAAGACAAGCATGAGTTGAATATAAAGAGCAATACATGTGGTTTCTCTAAGCTCTGGAGACTTAGACGTAAAGTGGGTCGGAGCCATGCGATAGTCGCGATGCATTTATGCTTCTGAATAAATCGGATAGAAAAACGATGATGTTACCTAAGCCGGTTGTGAAAGGAAATAATGTTGGGGGAGGAAAAACGAAAGGCGTTAAGAAAGGTAAGATGGTACAAAATGGGAACAACGTGTCGGCACACGGAGTTTATTTGAAGAACAAAGAACAGACACAAGATGAACGCGCACGGTCTTATTTACCTTATCGGCCTGAAATCATGGGGTTATTCAGTAATGTTAATGGTGGCTCAAGCAAAAATGTGCACCCTTAGTAATCAGACTGCATGAACTGAAATGTTAGAATTTTAGTGGGTAAGGTTAGAATTTTAGTAGGTAATTTACTTATTTTGCATATATTGTTGGCAAAAGTGATCACAATGTGTAGTATACAGCAAAAGTTAGAGATTTTTACATATACTGTACTAAAGGAGTTACAGTTAGTTTGTAATGCAAGATTTTTATTTCTATGCATAAATTTGACTAATTTGGAAAGATTGATTAGTATCTTCTGTTTTCCACTCTCACAAGAAGCAGTGAGGAAGCTGATTTATTTGAAATTTTTATAGTGCATCCACCATTTGAGTGCAAAGCCGCTATATGAGCTCGATTTACCTTTTACAGGATGAGTTCGAGACCATCTTGGATTGGTTGTCGGTTCGGTCTGGGCGCCATCCATCCCTAGTTAGTAGATGGAGTAGCTTTTAAAAACGAGAGTTGTGTTTTTTAAAACAACAAACACACACTCTTTTTGTTCACAATGGGACTCGAAATTAAAATTTCAAGGTTGACGAACTCCTTGATATCACTAGGCCAGAAGCCTTTTGGTTACAAACGAGAGTTGTACATAACTAAAAGAAGTTAAAAGACATTCATCATCATGGATTGTACAGAAAACAATGTGCATCACAATTCACAAAGTGGGTCACAACATTATATCTTTATATATTTATATACTCCGTATTTAACCTACAACCACTACAACAAATTTACCTATTGTTCACGCATATTTTTACATATTTCTAGGAAAGTGTGAGCTTTTTATCAAATTCCTCACACTTATAAATATGTATAAGTTTGCTACATTTATAATTGTTGAATGTTATTTAATTTTCACACATAAAATTGTAGGAAATGTATGTTCACACTTATAGGTGTGTACAAACACAAATTTAATCACATTTAAAAATGTGAGTAAATTTGTTACACCTCTTTTTTCTTCACACAAGAGGGAGCGTTAACAAATCTAGTATGATTAACTTAACACTTTTAAGCGTGGTTATATTTATGATTATACACACAAATTATTGTGAACTTTTTTCCCTACAAATTTTTTTTATTTTTTTTTTTTTTTTTTGAAAGGCAAGTATTATTAAAAACTAATAAAATCTAGCAAGAAGCTAGAAAATACAACACGGGAACGTGAGAGGACGCGAACAACAAATAAGGGACGACTTGACCACCAACTCGAAACTACAAGACAAAACACGAAACTAAGTACCAACGAAAGAAACCAAACGAAAAAAAAAAAAAAAAAACAACACACATTTACAAGTGTGAGTAATTTAACAAAAAAAAAAAAAAAAAAGTATACACTTTTTAAAAGTGTTTAAAATTATGCGCGAGTAATTAACTAATTTTTTGTAGTGAACTTTACAATATTTCAAATGGTTTGCCATGCAACAAAAATACTCTATATATTATTATTATTATTGTAGACTATAAAACTAATCAAAATCACATTACAAAACTTGACAATTTATCTTATTTTTTATAGTCCATCAATACATCACTACTAGAATATGGACCTTTTGTGACGATACTTTTTGGGAGGACACTAATGTCCTCACAGAAAGGCAGCTAGATGACAAAAATATGAGCTGAAGTTGATTTTTTAGTTTGACTAACACAATAGTGAGGACTTGTCGTCACAATAGGTGTTATTTATTTTATTTTTGATTTTCTTTTTCTAGTCAAAGAAGAAAAATTAAAGAAACGTTGAATATTTTTTTGACCAGATCTATTGCAAGGACATGTTCTCACAATAGATAATTAATAAATCAATTATAATTAAAACGAATTATATTTAAATGTTCAGTTTCCTCAAAAATAAACAAATAAAAGTTGGGAACCTATCGAGAGGACTTGTTCTCACAATCGGTAACTAACCTTTTTAAAATAATATGTTTTTATTAAAACGAATTAAATTTAAATTTTCAGTTCCCTCTAAATTAAAATAAAAACCCGCGCAACCTATTGCGAGAACGTGTCCTCACAATAGGAAATTAAATTCATTTTCTTAATACTTTTTGTTAAAACTAATTATATTAGCGTATGCATGTATAATGTATGTATGTATATATTAAAGTATTGCTAGTACTTGTTCTCAAAGTAGGTAATTAAAAATTTTAAGTATATTTTTATTAAAATTATTATATTTGATCTTTGATAGATTTTTTGTTAACCTTTTTAATAATTTTAATAAATGTATGTATATGTAAATATGTATATGAATATTTGTATATGCAATCATGTATAATGATGTATTTATGCATGTACATATATATGTGTTTGTAAAATGAATGTCATATACAACATCTATAATGAATATATGTATATGTAAGTATGTTTTTAAGTATTAATGTATTAATACATTATACATTAATACATGTATAATGTATTAATGTGTGTATATATTTATGTAACTCTGTCTATAGTATATATGTGTGTAAGTATATATGTATGCATGTGTATATCATATTTATGTTTGTATATGTAAGTATGTATGTATGTATGTATAATGTTTGTATATGTAAGTATGTATGTATGTATGTATGATGTATATGCATAATGTCATATACATTACGGTTGTATAATAAATGAATGAGTGTGTATATATGTGTTTGTATAATGAATGTTATATACAATATCTATAATGAATGTATGTATATGTAACTACGTTTGTAAGTACAGTGTATGAATGTGTCTATGTATATATAGCTCGGTATACAGTATATATATGTGTAAGTATATATATATATGTGTAAGTATATATATATATATATATATATATATATATATATATATATATATATATATATATATATATATATATATATATATGTATATATATGAATGTATGTGTGTATAATGTATTTATGTTTATATATGTAAGTATGTATGTATATATACAAGATAATTAATATTGTATGTATGTATGTATACAAGACAATTAATACTGTATGCTTGTAGATGTATACAAGACAATTAAGTATATATGTATTTGTGGTGGCAGAATTTAAGGTTGTCCAATGAGCCTTAAGGTCATTTGATGATCCTAAAGGTCGTCCCATGAGCCTTTAGGTCGTCCAATGAGCCTAAAGGTCGGTCGGTAAGCCATACGCTTATCCGATAAGCCATACTCTCATTCGATAAGCCATACGCTCGTCCCATAAGCCATACGCTTGCCCGATAAACCTTAACCTCGTCCGATAAGCCTTAAGGTGGTCCGATAAGCCTTAAGATTGTCCGATAAGCCTTAAGGTTGTCCGATAAGCCTTAAGGTTGTCCGATAAGCCTTAAGGTCGTTCGATGAGCCTTTAGGTCATCATATACCCATAGCTCGTCCGATAAGCTTTTGGCTCCTCCGATAAGCCTTAGGCTTGTCCGCTAAGCCTTAGGCTTGTCCGATAAGCATTACGCTAGTCTGATAAGTCTTACGCTCATCCGATTAGCCATAAGCTTATCTGATAAGCCTTACGCGTGTCTGATAAGTCTTAAGGTCACATGAGAAGCCATAATGTCGTTCTGATAAGCCCTAAGGTCGTCCGATGAGCCTAAAGGTTATCCGATAAGTCTTCAGATCATCTTATACCCATAAGCTCGTCCAATAAGATTTTGGTTCTCCGATAAGCCTTAGACTCCTCCAATAGGCTTAGGCTCGCCCGATAAGTCTTAGGCTCGTCTGACAAACCATACATTCATCCGATGAGTCTTAAGCTCGTACGATAAGCCTTAAGGTTGTCCGATGAGCCTTAAGGTCATCGGATGAGCCTTAAGGTCGTTCGATGAGCCTTTAGGTCGTCCTATACCCATAAGCTCGCCCGATAAGCTTTTGGCTCCACCGATAAGCCTTAGGATCATTTGATAAGCCTTAGGCTTATCCGAAAAGCCATATGCTGGTGTGATAAGTCTTACGCTCGTCTGATAAAACTTAAGCTCTGTTAATAAGCCTTACACTCGTCCGATAAGCCTTAAGATCGCCTGATAAGCCATAATGTCGTCTGATAAGCCTTAAGGTCATCTGATGAGCCTAAAGGTTGTCCGATAAGCCTTCAGATCATCCTATACCTATAAGCTCATCCGATAAGATTTTGGTTCTTCGATAAGCCTTTGACTCCTTCGATAGACCTTATACTCGTCCGTTAAGCCTTAGGCTCGTCCGATAAACCATACATTCATCCGCTGAGCCTTGAGGTTATACGATAAGCCTTATGGTCGTCCGATGAGCCTTAAGGTTGTTCGATGAGCCTTTAGGTCATCCGATGAGGCTAAAGGTCATCCGATAATCCATACACTAGTCCAATGATCAATACGCTCCTTCGATGAGCCATACACTCGTCCCATAAGCCATAAGCTCACCCGATAAGCCTTAACCTCGTCCGATAAGCCTAAAGGTAGTCTGAAAAAAAATTAAAAAAATATAAAAATACCATATTGTGAGGACATGTCCTCGCAATAGGTAATATATAAAAACTAAATACTAGGATTTTTTTCATTTTGGTGGGAACCGAAAAAATCAAACTTAGAAAAATATATTTAAAAAATAATAATTATAGCCTATTGTGAGGACATGTCCTCCCAATAGAAGTCTTAAAAAATTAAATACTCATTTTTTTCATTTTGGTGGGAACTGAAAAAATCAAACTTAAAAAGTCATATTAAAAAAATTAATTTATATCATATTGTGAGGACATGTCCTCTCAATAGGTGTCCTCGCAATAGGTTACCTTAAAAATCAAACATCTTTACATTTTCTTCACTTTTCATCATCAAACCCCACCCCAACCCACTCCGTAAAATTACGAAGATAAACCTCCAAAATCATTCATTTCTTCACCAAAAATCACGAATAAGAGCTTAATCTCAAACCCTTTCGATCCCTAATATATTATATCCATTCATTTCACGTTTCAATCCACAAAATTTGAGGTAATCGTCATTTTTCCTTTACTTTATGTAGTTAAGGTTTTAGTTAAAATCTTGCTAGTTTCTTTGATAAACCGAATAATCTTTGTTGCTACATATGCTCTATATGATTGTAAATGCATTGTATGAAAGCTATTCGCTTGATTTTATATGAATTAGTGATAAGGCTAAAAAGGAACATATATTTCATAGCAATATCCCTCCTAAATAATAGGTTTTCATATGTAATTGTATTATATTTTCATTGTAATTGTTTAAATAAATAAGTGCGAAGACAAAAGGCGAAAACGAAGATTTGAAGACACAAACGTCCAAAAAGCTCAAATGTTCAAGATACAATTCAAAAGGTTCAATTTATTGATGAAAAACGTCTAAAATGACAAGAGTACAAGTTACAAAACGCAAAGTACAAGATATTAAATTGTACGCAAGGACGTTCGAAAATCGGGAACCGGGACATGAGTCAACTATCAACGCCCGACGCAACGGACCAAAAATTACAAGTCAACTATGCACAAGAATATAATATAATATTTAAATAATTATATAAATTATTTATATATTATATATATATTTAAAAATTATGTCGACAAGCTATGAGACAAATGATCCTGAGCTGGATTTTCAAACTCCGCGACTCGCGGAGTTTGAAGGCTAAAAACTCCACGACTCGCGGAGCTGTCAGAAATCAAAACTCCTATAAAAGGTCACGAATTCTGCGAGTAAAAAAATATATAATAATAATAATACTCCCTAGTATAATATAAATAAATATATATATGTATATATAGTATAGATTAGTGTTATATTAGATTAGTTTGGGTTATGTAAAAGTTATTTTTACGGGTTTTTAAAGTCGGAGCTTTGTCCGTGTAACACTACGCGATAAATAATCAATGTAAGCTATGTTCTCCTTTTTAAATTAATGTCTCGTACTTAAGTTATTATTATGCTTATTTGAGCCAAAGTAATCATGATGTTGGACTAAATATTAAAGACGGGGTAATTGGGTTTTGTACCATAATTGGGGTTTGGACAAAAGAACGACACTTGTAGAAATTAGACTATGGGCTATTAATGGGCTTTATATTAAATTAACGATACCTCGTTAATTTAATATAAAGGTTATGATTTGAAGTATCTATATATAACCACATACGCTTAATCGGACACGATGGGCGGGATATTTATAAGTACGAATTATTGTTCATTTGACCGGACACGGGGATGGATTAATAGTCAATGGACTCATTAAAACAGGGGTGGATTACATTCAAGGGTAATTGGTGTAATTGTTAACAAAGTATTAAAACCTTGGTTTACACACAGTCGATAACCTGGTGTATTCATTAAGCAAAGTATTAAGACCTTGTTACAGTTCGAATCCCCAGTTAGTTGGAATATTTGACTTCGGGTATAAGGTTAAATTTGCCGAGCAGTTTATAATTATGACCGATGAACTATTATGGACAAAAACCAGATAGGTTTCAAATACATCCAGGACAAAGGACAATTAGCCCAGGACAATAAATTAAAATCAAAACGTCAAACATCATGGTTACGGAAGTTTAAATAAGCATAATATATTTTATTTCATTTTTCCTCGTACTTTTATTTATTGTCATTTCAATTATTGTTATTTATTTTATATTGTTATTTAAATATCGTCATTTACTATACGCTTCGCTTAAAATATAAATCGACAAACCGGTCATTAAACGGTAAACCCCTTTTTATATATTATTATATATATATATATATTTATATATTTTGTACAAATATAGTTGTTTAAAAATATAGTGTGCAATAAGCCCGCTCCCTGTGGAACGAACCGGACTTACTAAAAACTATACTACTCTACGATTAGGTACACTGCCTATAGTGTTGTAGCAAGGTTTAGGTATATCCCATTTGTAAATAAATAATTAAAACTTGTGTAATTTGTAACGTATTTCGTAGTAAAATATAGTACTATCACGTACCCTCACGCTACCACATCAAGTTTTTGGCGCCGCTGCCGGGGACTTGGCAAAACGCTATATTTTTAATATATATTTGTATAAATATATTTAAAAAAAAAAAACACGTCGAATTAAAAACTGTACCAGAGTTGAATTTTGGAACCCCGCGACTCGGGGGTTTGCTGCTTGAAATACCGCGACTCGCGGAGACACTCTGACACACGTGACAGAACCCTAATTTCACATTAATTACGGATTTTATTATTATTATTATTAATAAACCCTAATTAGTTTAATTATTATAATTAGTTTAAGTTTTTTTTAATTAAATTGTATTTTAAATTTTAATTAGTTTTATTATATGTAAAATTAATAGTTTTAATAAATAAATAATATAAAAATAATATTTTTATAAAAATTGTACTTTTTACAACTTTTTGTATATTTTTATATTTTGTCCCTTTTTAATCGTTTTAGCGTAATATTTGTATTTTTAGCTCATATTTAGTTTTAAACTTAGTTTTTGCCATAGTTATTTTTACTTCTAGATTTTTAGGCTTTGCCGTAAAATCCCTTAAGTGCTTTTTCTTTAGACTAAGATTTAGGTGCTTTAGAATTTTGCGACGCCGTTTTTATATTTTAGTATCTTTTTAAGTTATTACCATTTGGGATATAGTTTTTCTTTTAAGCTTTAATATTTTTAGACGCAACTTTTAATTCTTAGTTTTTAATTCCTTTTTAAGTTACGACGCGCTATTTTCTTATTTTTATTTTTCGACGCGCATTCTTTTTCTTCCTTATTTCTCGACGCTTTAGTTTTTAGGACTTAGAAATTTTCTCTATTTCTTATCTAATATCTCAAACAGAAAGAAAAATTATTTAAGTGGTTAAATTAATGGACGTTGACAATTTTCTGCTTCGTAGTAATAGTTGGATTTGTTAGTGGCTGAGTTGTGAGCTTCCGATTTAAAGGGTTCTGGCTCCCTGCTGCATCTTTTGGCTATTCGAAACGTGGGCAAAAGCAGAAAAGTCTATTAATTGGACAAACTTATATAAGTTTTTCTATTTTTATAACTAATAGGATAATTAGTAAATGCACCACATTGTAGCTAAAATTTGGCCATCGCAATAAAATGGAAAATTTTGAAAACAAGGCTATGGAAACTCTTTTTGATATCCAAAATCAATTAAATCAATACTCTCAAACGAGTGTTGATGACAATTCGTTCGGTCAATCTTGGATCACGAATGACGAAACAATAACTGGTTGTGAAATCTGTGGAGATTATCACTCAACATGGGAATGTTATTATTACGTTCCTATGAAAAATTACGCACCCACGGAACCTGAATGGAATGATTATGAAGAATACAATTCAAATTGGGATTATTCCCAAGAATATATCCAAACTCAACAACCAGTAGACGAGGAAAATTACGTGTCTGAAAATTTATTAGACAATATGAAAATCAAACTCGAAGAACTCAATGCTCAAAATGAACAAATGAGAGAGTTTGTAAACCGGCAAGCTGAAACTCTATCAGACTACACACCTGTTGATCTGAGGAGTCATGTGCAAGAAAATCTCATATCATCGAATTTTGATGAATTCGAGAGCTCCGAAATCACCAACTATCCCGATGATACTTTTTATTCAGTCTTACCAATTTCACAACATATCGACACATTAGCCTCTACCGACGAAATCATCGATCCATCAATGGATAAAGAAGAAGTAAGGGTAACAAATTGGTACTCTTGGGAATACGATAACGTTGAAAATTTTACCCCCAAGGCCAAACCGAACTTCACCATTCCACAACCTTCCAACCCAATATTCTCAATAGACGAGTCATCCACCGGAAATGAACTACGAGCTGTAATAGATAATGACACCTCGAATTTCACCCAATTGGGTAATAGAGGTGAAAACTTTGACGTCGAGAATAAAAGGAAGGAAACGTTAGAAATTGTCTACCCTATAATATGTATGTCGGTGTATATCGATCCATTTGACCAAGAACCAGAAAAGAGACATATCCATTTACTAAAAGCTACACTTAAAAAAGAATTAAGTAGTGACGATCGGGTGGGTCTAAACTTTAAACCCATTAATATATTTTATACCACCCGAGATGTAAATAACTGGCTCACTATTTTAATTCGTGGAACTTATTCTACCGACTTCACATGTCGTCAGCTAAGTGTGGGGAAGTTTAACCCCACTTAACGTTAAATTAGGGGTTCGGATTAGTGCATAACTCGTTAACAAAAATGAATGATAAGTTAGGGTAAAAGACACTTTTTCAAATATTAGTAAACAGTTCAGAAAAGCAACCGTTTTTGAAGAAAAACATGTGTGATAAAACAAGAAGGAATGAACGATGAGGTGCACCATCTATCATCCTGCAATTTTATGGTATCTTTAACTACTTTCTACACTAATCACCCTCATGAATTTATAATTAGAGTCTGATTTCATGCAAATGAGGGCATTGCATGATCTTAAGTGTGGGGAAAGGTTATAAATTCTCTCGGATCTATTCTTGGCTTATTTTCTAAATTTTGTGAAAATTTAAAAAAAAAAAAAAAAAAAAAATTTCAACTAAATGAATTCAAAATCATGTTTATACATATTTATGAACGGTGAAAACTAGGTGTTAATACCGAAATTATCGTTACCTCGGAAAGGACATAAATTGAGAAACACCCTAAAACGATTGAATTCATTTAAAATGGAATAAAGGAGAGTAAAAAGGCAAAGAAATAAACTAAGTGTGGGGAGAATGTACCAAGTTATTCAATTAAAAACTATATATCACATGTTTCTGTAAAGTTATTGCAGGTGCTTTTGTTTTGGACTAAATTAACTGTTTTACCCGATTTACTGTAATATATTTGAAAGAAAAGATGGATCTACACGATGAATCAATTCCATCATTAAAAGGAAGTAAAGTCTTCCGAAAAAGACACGCACTTCTTGATTTAGGTCATGAAGTTGTCGTCCAGACCAGCTGTAGGTTGACGAAAAATCTAGAAAAGTCATCTCTAAAATCAGCAGGAAATCCACGGACCTCAGCATCAAACAGGGTCGCCAAGTGGTCAGATTTATCCTAACCATGAGAAGGATTTATCTCGTACAATGGGGGGGCACCGTGCAAATTAGCTTGATAAGACTAATGAATCAGATCCCCAGAAAGGATAATCTCCTTAAAGATCAAAAATCAGCTTTTAAGCCTGATATTACTCAATCCTTGAGATTGACCTTAAAGATTGAGAATTACAAACTCATGGAATTCAATGATATCTAAACTCGAGCTTGAACGAGAAAATATTTTGATCAAAAATAAAACCGATTTGTTTTCTGAAAACCTATTTTCAATGCGTTCATTACCATTGAACGTAAAATCCTAAGAATTCACCTGAAATTCATTAGGTCACCTGAACCAAATCGGGTGTCAACCGTAAGAACGGTGGTTGCATAGCATGGTCAAAGACAGGACCTTGTGCCAGACCGAAAAATTATAAGGGTGAGCTTTACTATTGCTCCTACAAAGGATAGTAATTGCGTTCGACACGTTATAGACCATAATTAAAAGCATGTCAGGGGACATTGCCTTAACAGTTTCTTGTTCATCGCTTTCTGATAAGGCTAAAAAGGAACATATATTTCATAGCAAAATCCCCCAAGAAAGACAAGATTTTAGTTGCAATTGTTCCATTTTCAAGTAATATTCGTTTATTTTAAATAAGTGCGAAGACAAAAGGCGAAAACGACGAATTAAAGACACAAAGGTCCAAAAAGCTCAAAAGTACAAGATACAATCAAAAAGGTTCAAATTATTGATGAGGAACGTCTAAAAATGACAAGAGTACAAGTTACAAAATGCAAAGTACAAAATATAAAATTGTACGCAAGGACGTTCGAAAATCCGGAACCGGGACCAGAGTCAACTCTCAACGCTCGACGCAACGGTGTAAAAATTACGAGTCAACTATGCACAAGAATAAAATATAATATTTAAATAATTCATAATAAGAATAATATTAAATAATAAAAAGTTGTTAATTGAGCATAGTTCAGGGGTCATAAGTGAAAATTCAATTTCTAAATTCGCCTATAAAAGGCTTTGTAATCGTAATGTAAAAACACACATTTTTCTATCTTTTTCTTATTTATCAATATCAATTATCAATATCTATATTCTATATCTCTATCATAATGTTAACTTAATAAGATATAACAATAATCTTAATTTTAATTTTAAATTATGATAATAATAAGATTTATGATAGAGATCGTTTGAGTGTGTAAGTCGAAATTCTGTCCGTGTAACGCTACGCTATTTTTAATCATTGTAAGTTATGTTCAACCTTTTTACATTAATGTATCGTAACTAAGTTATTATTATGCTTATTTGAGCCGAAGTAATCGTGATGTTGGGCTAAAATATTAAGAAGGGGTTATTGAACTTTGGACCATAATTAAGGTTTGGGAAAAAGACCGACACTTGTGGAAATTGAACTATTGACTATTAATAGATGGGGGGTATTGTCTAATTGAGTGACAACTCATTGGAGTCTGTCGAACCTATCTTCAAATTAATTAACCTAATAATTAATAATGATTATGGTTGTCCTATTTAGTGATGTTCATATGGAATCTGTTATAATCATTTAATTAATCAATTGGGTTGGGTAATTGATTATTCATTCTGATCAAGTGGATGAATTAATATTCATAAACTAATTAAAACAGGAGTGGATTACATACAGTGATAACTGGTGTAATTGTTGACAGAAGTGATAACTGCGTCACAGTTTAAATCCTTAATCAGTTGGAATATTTGACTTCGGGTATAAGGGTAATTTGACGAGGATACTCGCACTTTATTTTTATGACCGATGGACTATTATGGACAAAAACCAGATAGACGTATCAAATAAACCAGGACACAGGACAATTAACCCATGGTAATAAATTAAAATCAACACGTCAAACATCATGATTACGGAAGTTTAAATAAGCATAATTCTTTTATTATATTTCTCATCGTATCTTTATTTACTGTCATTTTATTACTCGCAATTTTATTTACTGTCATTTTATTTATTGTCATTATTTTACGCACTTTAATTATCGTCATTTATCTTTACGCTTAAAATATAGAATCGACAAACCGGTCATTAAACGGTAAAACCCCCCTTTTATAATAATATTACTACTTATATAATTATATATATTTTGTATAAATATAGTTAAAAATATAGTAAGTATCACCAGCTCCCTGTGGAACGAACCGGACTTACTAAAAACTACACTACTCTACGATTAGGTACACTGCCTATAGTGTTGTAGCAAGGTTTAGGTATATCCCATCCGTAAATTAATAAAACTTGTGTCATATTTTGTAGTATTTTGTATTAAAAATAATACTATTTCGTACCCTCACGCTACATCATCAAGTTTTTGGCGCCGCTGCCGGAGAGCGCTAAAACGCTATATTTTTAATTATAATAATATTGAAATAAAATATAATAATATAATAATATTGAAATAGAATATAATAATATAATAATATTGAAATAGAATATAATAATATAATAATATTTTAGAATATATTTTGAATCGTAAAAGTTTTAAAAAGTCGTATTTATTAAATACTTCAGGGGTATATTATATAAATTGTAATTAATAATTTCTATCATGTCGCTTTCATGTGAATAGTAAATCAATTAATTTCTTTTCATTTACTATTCATGAATAGTAAATGAATTAAAAAAAAAGTTTTGAAAAAAAAATAATAATTATAAAAAAAAGTATTAATTTGTAAAAAAAATCATTTTAAAAAAAAAAAAAAAAAGATTGTAAAAAAAAAAACGTTTTTTTTTAGAAAAAAAATTCGTTTTTAAAAAAAAAAAACGTAAAAAAAAAAAAAAAACTTAAAAAAAAAAAACGTAAAAAAAAAAAAAAAACGTAAAAAAAAAAAAAATTATTAAAAAAAAAATATATTTTTTAAAATTTTGTCTATAAAAAAAAATTGTTTTTTTTTTTAGTTTTATTACCTTTAGATTTTTAGACTATAGTCGCAACTTTTAGTATTAAGTTTAGTTTTGCCATAGTTATTTTTACTTCTAGAATTTTTAGGCTTTGCCGTAAAATCCCTTAAGTGCTTATTCCTTAGATTAAGTTTTAGGTGCTTTAGAATTTTACGACGCCGTATTTCGCACTACTTTCTTATTTTTATTTTTCGACGCCTATTTTTCGACCTTTTTATTTTTCGACCTTTTTCGACGCGCAATCTTTTTCTTTCTTATTTCTCGCCATTCTAGTTTTTAGGACTTAGATTTTTTTCTACTTCTTCTCTAAATTTCTTAAAATTACGAAAATTTATTTTAAGTGGTTAAATTGATAGACATCAAAATTTTCTGGTTCGTAGTAATAGTTGGATTTGTACGTGGACCGGGTTATTGGAGCCAAACAGTACTCAATTATATTGAGACCAAACGAATCCTGCCCCTCTGCTGCATCTTTTGGCTATTCGAAACGTGGGCAAAATCAGAAAAGTCTATTGATTGGACAACTTATATAAGTTTTTCTTATTTTTATAACTAATAGGATATTCTGTGAATGCACCGAGCAAAACGTTCACCACCTTTCATACGTTCACCACCTGTAACTCGATCAAGACATCTAGCAAATATTGTCGCCGTTGATTTTTCTTTAGAATCGTCATCTAGTCGAACAAGAACTCCAACTCAAATTTTCGATAATCCATCTTTTGAACCCGACTTCACAATTAAGAACCCGGAGCATATTCAAGGACAATTCCAAGATCCTGAACCACTAATTATTCCTCCTGAGCCACAAACCATTAAATCAGAATCCTCTAGTGATTCGTATTCAACAAATTCAATTATGGAAGTAACGGAACCTCTAAGTATGGAAGATCGAATGAGAGCCACACGCACGGGCCAAGGTCACGCCATTATTAAGCCAGAAGTTAATGCGCCAGATTATGAAATCAAAGGACAAATTCTACACATGGTAACTAACCAATGCCAATTCAGTGGTGCACCGAATGAAGATCCTAACGAACACCTTCGTACGTTTAAAAGAATTTGTACACTATTCAAAATCCGAGAAGTGGAAGATGAGCAGATCTATCTCATGTTGTTTCCCTGGACTTTAAAGGGAGAAGCCAAAGATTGGTTAGAATCATTACCTGAAGGGGCGATTGACACATGAGATGTTTTAGTTGAAAAATTTCTTAAACAATTCTTTCCGGCATCCAAAGCCGTGAGACTTCAAGGAGAAATTGTTACGTTCGCGCAAAAGCCAAATGAAACTCTATATGAGGCGTGGACAAGATTTGGAAAGTTGTTGAGAGGATGTCCTCAACACGGTTTAGACACTTATCAAATAGTACAAATATTCTACCAAGGTGTCAACGTTGCTACACGAAAAGACATCGACATAACAGCTGGTGGTTCCATTATGAAGAAAACCGCAACTGAAGCTTACAAAATTATTGATAACACAGCCTCCCACTCTCATGAGTGGCATCAAGAAAAAGATATTTTTCGTTCATCTAAAGCGGCTAGAGCCGATTCTAGCCATGACTTTGATTCAGATTCCGCAAAAATAGATGCTTTCGAAAGACGAATGGAAAAGATGAATAAAGATATTCACGCAATACGAATCAGTTGTGAGCAATGCGGTGGACCACACTTAATGAAAGACTGTCACATTGAACAAACGATGGAACAACGTGAGAATGTTGTCTACATGAACCAAAGGCTGGAAAATAGTTATCAGAATAATTATCAACCGCCAAGGCCAAACTTCAATCGAAATCAAAACATTCTTTACAATCCAAAAGGACCCGACAATAACTCGTATAACCAACAAGGTCCGAATAACCAACCAACTCAAAACAACACTTTCAATCAACAAAGACCTGGCTTGTATAAACCACCACAACAAACCGACGAGAAGAAGTCAAATCTGGAAGAAGTGGTATTTAAGCTAGTTGAATCTCAAACACAGTTTATTGAAACTCAAACCCAAACGAATGAGAGGTTTGAGCAGTCATTTAGAACTCAACAAGCTTCCATTTTGAATCTAGAAAAACAAGTAGGTACTCTTGTTAGATTGATGAGTGAAAGGGAACAAGGAAAGCTACCGAGTAATAATGAAGTAAATCCTCGGAATGAAAATGTTAACATGATATCAACAAATTCTGAAAAACCAATACCAGAAGATGGGAAAGTTTTAGATGTAAGTAACAATGAAGAAGTTACACCACCACCACCACCCGAGTATGTAAAGCCAGTGGTGGCACCATACAGACCACCCATCCCGTTTCCAAGAAAAGGAGTTGAGTATGAGCAAGTAATAGGTAATAAAGTTTGTGATACCTCTGGAAAGAAGAAGAAGAAGAATAAAAAAGTGCAAGAAACAAAAACAGTAGAAGTAAACTCGGTGAAGACAGTTCCACCAAATCCTCCACCTAGGGTAGGTGATCCGGGTGAATTTATTGTTCCTTGTCTACTTAGTGACTGTGTCATGTATGATGCACTAGCAGATTTAGGTTCAAGTGTGAGTGTTATGCCTCTTTCATTATATAAGAGATTAGGTGTAGGTGAGTTAACTCCAACGGATATGAGTGTTCGACTCCTTGATCAAACCATTAAGCACCCAGTTGGAATTGCTGACAACCTACCCGTTCAAGTAGGTAATTTAACCTTTCTAGTCGAATTCATTGTCATTGACATAGAAGAGGACTCAAACGTTCCTCTAATTTTAGGTCGACCATTCTTAGCGTCCACCGGGGCGTTATTTGATGTAAGAAAGGGTAGAATGACACTTAGTAATGATGAGAAATCGATCACCTTTATGATTCGAAAGTCTAAATATCCACAAACCAAAACCGTTGAACCGACAAAAATGATTGGTAAGAACCATGTTGTTTTACCAACTCCAACGGTAATGCTTAACAATAATAGAACGCCTAAGTGTGGGGAAAATGAAGTAACACCTAATGATGACTTGATAATAAAGAACCCCATAGTTGATACGAAATTAAATAACCCCGTTATTAACAGTTCAATGAAGAAACTTTTTAAACGGGTTATTGATGCTAAAAGTAAGGGAAACTTTAGGTTATATAACCGGTTAGTATCCAATCTGTCGCCTAAAGAAAAGGCGAAGCTAGTTGAATTTGTGGATATTACGGAAAAAGCTGGTCACTGGCTTAAAGCAAAAGTCACAGATATGCAAGTTGATTATGGTCCAAGAGAAATTGACGATGAAGTTAATCACAATTTCGACACCACATCTACCTAAGTGTGAGGAGATTCAAATATTCTAAAAAGAAAATGCTGTTTGGAGTTAGTTGTTCTGTTCTCGTGTAGTTCCGAGAATGGAATTCGATTGGTCTTTTCCGCTAGCAGACACTAAAGAACTAGTTTTCTCCCCCCATTCTGAATTTTTTTTGTTTTTTAGGTTTTATATGAAATTAATATGTTTTCTTTTTAAGTTTTGTGTGAATTTAAAAACAAAAATTTACTTTATTTCATTAAGTTGAAAAAAAATGATTTCTAAAATTCGTCGTGAGTTGAAGACTAGGCCGTTGAGCCGAAATTACTTTACCCGAGGGCGGGGCGAAAAATTTTTTCATCATTATTTTTAATTTTATTGATTTAAAGTATGTCAAAAAAAAATATATTTGATTTTATAAATTTTTGAACGTGGGGTAATATACCCAACTTTAAAAATATGTATATATGTTCGTATTTTATCATGTAAACAACAGGGTAAAACAACGCACTTTCAAAGACTAACATTAAGTTCAGCAAAAGGTACTGATTTTGACGACAAGATGCAAAACAACAAATGTGATATAATAAATGAAGGAATGAACGATGAGGCGCGCCATCTATCATTCGACGAGCTTTGTAATTACAAACTGGGTATTTTTAATCACTTTTCTACACTAATCACCCTCATGAATTAATAATTATAGTCTGATTTCATGCAAATGAGGGCATTGCATGATCTCAAGTGTGGGGAAGGGTTATAAATTCTCTCGGGTTTATACTTGGCTTATTTTCTAAATATTATGAAAATTTTAAAATTTTTTAACTAAATGAATTCAAAATCATGTTTATACATATTTATGAACGATAAAACTAGGTGTTAATGCCGAAATTATCGTTACCTCGGAAAGGACATAAATTGAGAAACAACCTAAAATGCTTGAATTCATTTAAAATGGAATAAAGGAGAATAAAAAGGCAAAGAAAGAAACTAAGTGTGGGGAGAATGTACCAAGTTATTCAATTAAAAATTATCTATCACATATCTTTGTACAAGATTATTGCAGGTACTTTTGTTTTGGATGATACTAATCAGTTTTACCCGGTTTACTGTAATATATTTGAAAGAAAGATGGATCTACACGATGAATCAATTCCATCATTAAAAGGAAGTAAAGTCTTCCAAAAAAGACACGCGCTTCTTGATTTAGGTCAAGAAGTTGTCGTCCAGACCAGCTGTAGGTTGACGAAAAATCTAGAAAAGTCATCTCTAAAATTAGCAGGAAATCCACGGACCTCAGCATCAAACAGGGTCGCCAAGTGGTCAGATTTATCCTAACCATGAGAAGGATTTATCTCGTACAATGGGGAGGCACCGTGCAAATTAGCTTGATAAGACTAATGAATCAGATCCCCAGAAAGGATAATCTCCTTAAAGATTAAAAATCAGCTTTTAAGACTGATATTACTCAATCCTTGAGATTGACCTTAAAGATTGAGAATTCAAACTCATGGAATTCAATGATATCTAAACTCGAGCTTGAACGAGAAAATATTTTGATCAAAAATACAAACTGATTTGTTTTCTGAAAACCCATTTTCAATGCGTTCATTACCATTGAACGTAAAATCCTAGGAATTCACCTGGAATTCATTAGGTCACCTGAACCAAATCGGGTGTCAACCGTAAGAACGGTGGTTACATAGCATGGTCGGAGACAGGACCTTGTGCCAGACCGAAAAATCATAAGATGATCTTTACTATCGCTCCTACCAAGGATAGTTCTAGCATCCGACACGTTAAAAGACCATAATCATCTGCATGTCACGGGACATTGCCTTAACAGTTTCTTGTTCATCGCTTTCCTTTACAACCGGACGGTAGTTTACCGAAAGATAATATACGGAACAAGTAAACTGGATGTGTACTTTCCGATACCGGGATAGCAGTGTATTACACGAACCTAAAAGTTTTAGCCAAAATATTGATCCACAAATATATTTTGCAACACCGATGATGGATCAAATCAGAAAACTTGTCTAGGGTAAAATCTAGCTTGAATTTTCAAAAGATCAAATGTTTTCATAAAGATCCAATTTCCTTAAAGGATCTAAATTTTTATAGTCATGTGGGACTGTAAACCGCCTTTCAAATGTGCACTTTGCTTTGGAAACCGAAAGTAAATCGGCTATTTGATTGCAAGTGTCGTTGTCCTAAACCCAAGGCAACTGTGGATGACACACCCACCTTTAACCATATCGTTACTATCATTGTTTATACAGCTCTATCAAAATCACTGATGTACAAAGTGTGAAGAATAAAGAAGTGATTCGTGTGATGTATTATATTATTTCAAGACTGTATTGCTTGAGGACAAGCAACGCTCAAGTGTGGGGATATTGATAAGGCTAAAAAGGAACATATATTTCATAGCAAAATCCCCCAAGAAAGACAAGATTTTAGTTGCAATTGTTCCATTTTCAAGTAATATTCGTTTATTTTAAATAAGTGCGAAGACAAAAGGCGAAAACGACGAATTGAAGACACAAAGGTCCAAAAAGCTCAAAAGTACAAGATACAATCAAAAAGGTTCAAATTATTGATGAGGAACGTCTAAAAATGACAAGAGTACAAGTTACAAAATGCAAAGTACAAAATATAAAATTGTACGCAAGAACGTTCGAAAATCCGGAACCGGGACCAGAGTCAACTCTCAACGCTCGACGCAACGGTGTAAAAATTACGAGTCAACTATGCACAAGAATAAAATATAATATTTAAATAATTCATAATAAGAATAATATTAAATAATAAAAAGTTGTTAATTGAGCATAGTTCAGGGGTCATAAGTGAAAATTCAATTTCTAAATTCGCCTATAAAAGGCTTTGTAATCGTAATGTAAAAACACACCTTTTTCTATCTTTTTCTTATTTATCAATATCAATTATCAATATCTATATTCTATATCTCTATCATAATGTTAACTTAATAAGATATAACAATAATCTTAATTTTAATTTTAAATTATGATAATAATAAGATTTATGATAGAGATCGTTTGAGTGTGTAAGTCGAAATTCTGTCCGTGTAACGCTACGCTATTTTTAATCATTGTAAGTTATGTTCAACCTTTTTACATTAATGTATCGTAACTAAGTTATTATTATGCTTATTTGAGCCGAAGTAATCGTGATGTTGGGCTAAAATATTAAGAAGGGGTTATTGAACTTTGGACCATAATTAAGGTTTGGGCAAAAGACCGACACTTGTGGAAATTGAACTATTGACTATTAATAGATGGGGGGTATTGTCTAATTGAGTGACAACTCATTGGAGTCTGTCGAACCTATCTTCAAATTAATTAACCTAATAATTAATAATGATTATGGTTGTCCTATTTAGTGATGTTCATATGGAATCTGTTATAATCATTTAATTAATCAATTGGGTTGGGTAATTGATTATTCATTCTGATCAAGTGGATGAATTAATATTCATAAACTAATTAAAACAGGAGTGGATTACATACAGTGATAACTGGTGTAATTGTTGACAGAAGTGATAACTGCGTCACAGTTTAAATCCTTAATCAGTTGGAATATTTGACTTCGGGTATAAGGGTAATTTGACGAGGATACTCGCACTTTATTTTTATGACCGATGGACTATTATGGACAAAAACCAGATAGACGTATCAAATAAACCAGGACACAGGACAATTAACCCATGGTAATAAATTAAAATCAACACGTCAAACATCATGATTACGGAAGTTTAAATAAGCATAATTCTTTTATTATATTTCTCATCGTATCTTTATTTACTGTCATTTTATTACTCACAATTTTATTTACTGTCATTTTATTTATTGTCATTATTTTACGCACTTTAATTATCGTCATTTATCTTTACGCTTAAAATATAGAATCGACAAACCGGTCATTAAACGGTAAAACCCCCTTTTTATAATAATATTACTACTTATATAATTATATATATTTTGTATAAATATAGTTAAAAATATAGTAAGTATCACCAGCTCCCTGTGGAACGAACCGGACTTACTAAAAACTACACTACTCTACGATTAGGTACACTGCCTATAGTGTTGTAGCAAGGTTTAGGTATATCACATCCGTAAATTAATAAAACTTGTGTCATATTTTGTAGTATTTTGTATTAAAAATAATACTATTTCGTACCCTCACGCTACATCATCACTTTCCTTTACAACCGGACGGTAGTTTACCGAAAGGTAATATACGGAGCAAGTATACTGGACGTGTTGCTTTCCCAATACAAGGTTAGCAAGTGGGTAACACAAAACCACTAGTGTTGAGCTAAAATTTTCAAATCTGAAACCCACACAACCCACAAAAATAATTTGCAAACACCGGTGAAGGGTTATTCCGGAAAACTTATCTAGGGTAAAAACTAGATTGAATTTTCAAAAGATCAAATGTTTTCATAAAGATCCAATTTCCTTACGGATCTAAATTTTCATAGTCATGTGGGACTGTAAACCGCCTTTCAAATGTGCACTTTGCTTTGGAAACCGAAAGTAAATCGGCTATTTGATTGCAAGTGTCGTTGACCTAAACCCGAGGCAACTGTGGATGACACACCCACCTTTAACCATGGTTCTATCGTTACTATCATTGTTTATACCACCATATCAAAATCACTGATGTACAAAGTGTGCTGAATAAAAAAGTGATTCATGTATGTTTTTATTTCAAATTCTGTATTGCTTGAGGACAAGCAACGCTCAAGTGTGGGGATGTTTGATAAGGCTAAAAAGGAACATATATTTCATAGCAATATCCCTCCTAAATAATAGGTTTTCATATGTAATTGTATTATATTTTCATTGTAATTGTTTAAATAAATAAGTGCGAAGACAAAAGGCGAAAACGAAGATTTGAAGACACAAACGTCCAAAAAGCTCAAATGTTCAAGATACAATTCAAAAGGTTCAATTTATTGATGAAAAACGTCTAAAAATGACAAGAGTACAAGTTACAAAACGCAAAGTACAAGATATTAAATTGTACGCAAGGACGTTCGAAAATCCGGAACCGGGACATGAGTCAACTATCAACGCCCGACGCAACGGACCAAAAATTACAAGTCAACTATGCACAAGAATATAATATAATATTTAAATAATTATATAAATTATTTATATATTATATATATTTAAAAATTATGTCGACAAGCTATGAGACAAATGATCCTGAGCTGGATTTTCAAACTCCGCGACTCGCGGAGTTTGAAGGCTAAAAACTCCACGACTCGCGGAGCTGTCAGAAATCAAAACTCCTATAAAAGGTCACGAATTCTGCGAGTAAAAAAATATATAATAATAATAATACTCCCTAGTATAATATAAATAAATATATATATGTATATATAGTATAGATTAGTGTTATATTAGATTAGTTTGGGTTATGTAAAAGTTATTTTTACGGGTTTTTAAAGTCGGAGCTCTGTCCGTGTAACACTACGCGATAAATAATCAATGTAAGCTATGTTCTCCTTTTTAAATTAATGTCTCGTACTTAAGTTATTATTATGCTTATTTGAGCCAAAGTAATCATGATGTTGGACTAAATATTAAAGACGGGGTAATTGGGTTTTGTACCATAATTGGGGTTTGGACAAAAGAACGACACTTGTAGAAATTAGACTATGGGCTATTAATGGGCTTTATATTAAATTAACGATACCTCGTTAATTTAATATAAAGGTTATGATTTGAAGTATCTATATATAACCACATACGCTTAATCGGACACGATGGGCGGGATATTTATAAGTACGAATTATTGTTCATTTGACTGGACACGGGGATGGATTAATAGTCAATGGACTCATTAAAACAGGGGTGGATTACATTCAAGGGTAATTGGTGTAATTGTTAACAAAGTATTAAAACCTAGGTTTACACACAGTCGATAACCTGGTGTATTCATTAAGCAAAGTATTAAGACCTTGTTACAGTTCGAATCCCCAGTTAGTTGGAATATTTGACTTCGGGTATAAGGTTAAATTTGCCGAGCAGTTTATAATTATGACCGATGAACTATTATGGACAAAAACCAGATAGGTTTCAAATACATCCAGGACAAAGGACAATTAGCCCAGGACAATAAATTAAAATCAAAACGTCAAACATCATGGTTACGGAAGTTTAAATAAGCATAATATATTTTATTTCATTTTTCCTCGTACTTTTATTTATTGTCATTTCAATTATTGTTATTTATTTTATATTGTTATTTAAATATCTTCATTTACTATACGCTTCGCTTAAAATATAAATCGACAAACCGGTCATTAAACGGTAAACCCCTTTTTATATATTATTATATATATATATATTTATATATTTTGTACAAATATAGTTGTTTAAAAATATAGTGTGCAATAAGCCCGCTCCCTGTGGAACGAACCGGACTTACTAAAAACTATACTACTCTACGATTAGGTACACTGCCTATAGTGTTGTAGCAAGGTTTAGGTATATCCCATTTGTAAATAAATAATTAAAACTTGTGTAATTTGTAACGTATTTCGTAGTAAAATATAGTACTATCACGTACCCTCACGCTACCACATCAATTAGCAAGAATGATTCGGTCAAATTTTGTAGACTTTTGTTTTTGGTTGAAATTTTTCATATTTTGAATAAAGTGGTTTGTTTGATGATAGTTTAATTATTATGAGAAGCTTTGAAATGTTAATCATGAGAAGTGCTTGTATTAAGTATTAATATTGAAAGTTGATTTTTTGTTGATTGTTGATTTTGACCATTAAAATTGTTTAACTAGTTGGTGACTAAACTTACTTTAAGCACTACAACATATTTAGGATCTTGTTGTGTTGATTGAGCCTTAGTTTAACAAGATTATGTTTATATTGTAAAAATTAAAGTAGGTTTCTAATTAGTTAGTTTCTAGGAGCTTATGGCTAAAATAAATGGTAAGTTAGCTAGTTAGTAATCAACTAATGAATTGAGTGTAGTTTATATCACTTAGAAAACAGCATGTATCATTTATTTATATGTTGGTTGTACGTATGTATTATATGTATTATTTAATATTTTTGATTTATGTTGTTTGGATCACCTGGCTTAGAGTTTGTTTACTTGTATTTTAATTTTTTATGTACCACTAGGATATCATGGAGGTAATGAGGTGATCCCTTATAGTCACGTTCAAATCATCATTTAAGGTATGTATGTAGCACAAGAATATCATGAATTGATTATCATTAACATTTGTTGTTGAAAATTTTCATTATGTCATTCAGGTTTCGCAGCTACTAGGTCGGCCCATTATGTTTGTAAGTAATAAATTATCTCTTCGTTGTATTTAAGTATGTATGTATGTATGTAAATATGTATTTAACATTGAGTATTTTTTGTGTTTTTAACTGCACTCGGAGCGAGGACGATGTCGAGGATGAGTCGAATTGAACATCATACCATTCTCGATTCTTCATATATGTTTCCGTCCTCATTGATGGTCGGTTCAATCAATACACGCGATATGGTACACGCGATATGGGACTATCCTGTTGAAGGGAGTGACTCAACTACAAGACGCAAGTAATTCTTTTAACTTAGAACGTAAAATATAATAAAAGGTCCTCATTGTATATGTATGTTACTTATAGATATTTATACCTACATAGGTAAAGTCAGTGCTTAGGAAAATTAGTACCGTCAAGAGAAGAAATGTGATACTCCGTAAAATGGCGAAGGCATTGAAGGCACAATGACGAGGACTAGAAAGTTTAATGTATTATTCCGAGGTTGTTATTTTGTTTTAAACTTTTAGTTTTCGAATTAGAAGTTTTAAACTTGTAATTTTTAACATGAAAAAATATATATTGTATTTAATGATATATAACGTTATTTATTTGGTTGTTGATATTGACGATATTGATGTTATTAATATTGTTGATGTTAAAGCTAGGTGTATATAAAATAGTTATTATTTTACTAGGAAATACTATTAAATACGATACAATTTTACACAAGATATTTATTTATTTATAGAATGGGATATACTTAAACCTTGCTACAACACTTATAGGCAGTGTACCTAATCGTACAGTAGTGTAGTTTTTAGTAAGTCCGGTTCGTTCCACAGGGAAATCTTTAAACAAAGCTCAACGCTATATTAGTTTACTTTTATAAAAATACAAATATATATATAGATAATATTATTATTATAAAGGGGGTTTTTACCGTTTAATGACCGGTTTGTCGATTTTAAAACTTTAGTCGCAGTTAAAACCTAATGTAAAATATAAAATAAATACAAGACTTTAAATTAAAGCGTAAAGTAAATAACGATAATGAAATTGCGAATAATAAAAATGCGATAAAATAAAATTGCGATAATTAAAAAGTACGATAATTAAAAGTGCGATTAAATAACAATAAATAAAAGTGCGATAATTAGAAGTGCAATTAAATATAAAATAAAGGAAATTAAATATGAAATAAAAGAATTATGCTTATTTAAACTTCCGTAATCATGATGTTTGACGTGTTGATTTTAGTTTTATGCCCATGGGTTAATTGTCCTTTGTCCTGGATTATTCAATATGTCCGTCTGGTTTTTGTCCATAACAGTCCATCAGTCATAAATATAAATTGCAAGTGTCCTTGTCAAATTATTATTATACCCGAAGATAAATATTCCAACTAATTGGGGATTCGAATTGTAACAAGGTTTTAATACTTTGTTTAATGAATACACCAGGTTATCGACTGCGTGTAAACCAAGGTTTTACTACTTTGTTAACAATTACACCAATTACCCTTGAATGTAATTTCACCCCTGTTTTAATTATTCTAGTGGCTATTAATCCATTCCCGTGTCCGGTTAAATGAACGATTATTCGTACATATAAATACCCCGCCCATCGTGTCCGATCGAGTGTATATGGTAATTTATAGGGACGCCCAATTGTAAATCTTTATATTAACATTAACAAACTTTCATTTAGTTAAACAAATATAAAGCCCATTAATAGCCCATAGTCTAGTTTCCACAAGTGTCGTTCTTTTGTCCAAACCCCAATTATGGTACAAAGCCCAATTACCCAATTTTAGTAATTAGCCCAACATCATGATTACTTCGTTTTAAATAAGCATAATAATAACTTAGCTACGAGACATTAATATAAAAAGGTTGAACATAACTTACAATGATTAAAAATAGCGTAGCGTTACACGGACAGAATTTCGACTTACACCCTTACAACATTCGCTAACATACCCTTATTATTAGAATTATAATTAAAATTAAAATTAAAATATAAATTATAAATATAAATATATTTACGTATGAAGAGGAAGAGAAAAAAGATGATAAATTTTGATCAGAATTCGGTTGGCTTTATAGCCAGAGTTGAAAATTGGGGCTCCGCGACTCGCGGCAAAATGCCCTTCAAACTACGCGAGTCGCGGAGATATATTTACAGCTCAAACCCTTGGAGTTTCTTGCTGCCGACGGTTTTTAATATATATATATAATATATATATAATTAATATAATTAATTATATATTATATTATATTTATATACATAGTTAACTTGTAATTTTTAGTCCGTTGCGTCGAGCGTTAAGAGTTGACTCTGGTCCCGGTTCCGGATTTTCGAACGTCCTCGCGTACAATTTAATATCTTGTACTTTGCGTTTTGAATCTTGTACTCTTGTGATTTCGAGACGTTTCTTATCAATAATTGGAACCTTTTTGATTGTCTTTTGTTCTTTTGAGCTTTTTGGTCGTTTGCGTCTTCAAATCGTCGAATCTGTCTTTTGTCTTCACCTTTTATTATTTAAACGAATATCACTTGTAAATAGAACAATTGCAACTAAAAGCTTGTCTTTCTTGAGGAATAATGCTATGAAATATATGTTCGTTTTTAGCATTATCAAATATTCCCACACTTGAGCGTTGCTTGTCCTCAACCAATATTGTCTTGAAATACTAGAATCACTTTTTTATTCTTCACACTTTGTACATCAGTGATTTCTATACGGCGGTATAAACAATGGTAGTAACGATATGGTTTACAGTCCCACATGACTATAAAAATTTAGATCCATTAAGGAAATTGGATCTTTATGAAAACATTTGATCTTTTGAAAATTAAATCTAGTTTTTACCCTAGATAAGTTTTTCGGAATAACCCTTTACCGGTGTTTGCAAAATATTTTTGTGGGTTTGGTGGGTTTCAGATTTGAAAATTTTAGCTCAAAACTTGCGGTTTTGTGTCACCCACTTGCTAACCTTGTATTTGGAAAGCAACACGTCCAGTTTACTTGTTCTGTATATTACCTTTCGGCAAACTACCGTCCGGTTGTAAAGGAAAGCGTTGAACAAGCAACTGTTAAGGCAATGTCCCGTGACATGCTTTTGATTATGGTCTATAACGCGTCGGACGCAATTACTATCCTTGGTAGGAGCAATAGTAAAGCTCACCCTTATAATTTTTCCGGTCTGGCACAAGGTCATGTCTTTGACCACTATGCAACCACCGTTCTTACGGTTGACACCCGATTTAGTTCAGGTGACCTAATGAATTCCAGGTGAATTCCTAGGATTTTACGTTCAATGGTAATGAACGCATTGAAATTAGGGTTTTCAGAAAACAAATCGGTTTATAATTTTGATCAAAATATTTTCTCGTTTAAGCTCGAGTTTAGATATCATTGAATTCCATGAGTTTGTAATTCTCAATCTTTAAGGTCAATCTCAAGGATTGAGTAATATCAGGCTTAAAAGCTGATTTTTGATCTTTAAGGAGATTATCCTTTCTGGGAATCTGATTCATTAGTCTTATCAAGCTAATTTGCACGGTGCCTCCCCATTGTACGAGATAAATCCTTCTCATGGTTAGGATAAATCTGACCACTTGGCGACCCTGTTTAATGCTGAGGTCCGTGGATTTCCTGCTGATTTTAGTGATGACTTTTCTAGATTTTTCGTCAACCTACAGCTGGTCTGGACGACAACTTCATGACCTAAATCAAGAAGCGCGTTTCTTTTTCGGAAGACTTTACTTCCTTTTAATGATGGAATTGATTCATCGTGTAGATCCATCTCTTCTTTTCTTTCATTGGGTAAAACAGTTTAGTTTAGTCCAAAGCAAAAGTATTTTCAGTTATTTGTTACAGATATATGTGACATATGTTTAAGATAACTTGGTAAATTTTCCCACACTTGGCTTTTTATTTTTCTTTTTATCGTCCTCTATTCCATTTTAAATGAATTTTAACATTTTAGTTTGTTTCTCAATTTATGTCCTTTCTGAGGTAACAATAATTTCGGTGTTAAAACCTAGTTTTATCGTTCATAAATATGTATAAACATGATTTTAATTCATTTAATTGAAAATTTTGAAAAATTTTACTAGAATTGGGTAGTCAGTATATAAGACTAGGGCTGTTCTTTTTTATCAGAGAGCACTAGATTCTAATACAACTACTGCTTTACTAGTATTTTTAATGGTAACCAAGTGTATAAAGTAAAAATTTTTAAAATCCGAAAGAATTTAACCCCTTCCCACACTTAAGATCTTGCAATGCCCTCATTTGCAAGAAATCAGTAACAATTTAAATTATTGAGGGTGATTTGTGTGAAAATGATTAAATTTTTACCAAAGTTTCCAAATATATTGGCGTTTGTTTGCTGAATGATAAATGGTGCACATCATTTGTTCATTCCGTCTTGTTGTTATTTCACATGTATTTTGCATCTTGTCGTCAAAATTAGTTGCTTTTGCTGAACTTAATGCCAGTCTTTGAAAATGCGTTGTTTTACCCTGTTGTGTACATAAGATAAACTGCAAACATATATACATATTTTTGAAGTTTGGTTTATTACCCCACATTCAAAAATTATTAAAATCTAAGAATAAAAGTTAGATAATTATAAAAATGATTACAATATTAACAAAAGTATTAAACATATCAATAATTACAAATTACAAAATAATAATAAAAAAAAAAAATAATAAGTAAACTAAGGATGATATTGGTACCAATAGGGGTTCCACGCATAACCATAAGTGCTATAGAATGCTTCGGCAGGGTCATACGTAGGATATGGTGGCTGCATCTCTATCGACCAAGGAGGGAAGACGGGTTTCGGTGTAGGAATATAGTTTCTACCTATATGTTGGCAATGCGCTATGATCTGGTTCTGATGAACTTGCCAATCTTCAAATGCTCTCTGTCTAGCATTTTCGTATTCCTGAGAAGCTATAAACCTATGCATTTCTTGCATCTCATTCCCCCCTCCTACATTACCTTGTTCCTGGTTTCTCTCCACCTGTGGATGTCTACCATTGTATCGTACTGCGGCGTTATTTCGCCGCTTCAAAACTTTTGCACCATGGTATACATTTAAACCTATAGTGTCGCGGGGTTCCGGCTCTTCTACTAATAATCCCCCCCGACTTATATCCACACCGAGATATTCACCAATCAAAGTAATAAAAATACCACCTCCTATTATGCTATGTGGACGCATCCCTCGAACCATAGCTGATAAATAATAACCCACACAATATGGTATACTTACAGCGCTGTGTGGGTCTCGAATAC
Source organism: Rutidosis leptorrhynchoides (assembly GCF_046630445.1). Lineage (NCBI taxonomy): Eukaryota > Viridiplantae > Streptophyta > Magnoliopsida > Asterales > Asteraceae > Rutidosis > Rutidosis leptorrhynchoides. The sequence goes on along the minus strand of NC_092337.1, from coordinate 335,723,769 downwards.
ACATATGGTAAAACAAATCTTGTTCATTTACCTTTTCTTTGTTTTTACCCCTTTGTGTAATCGAATTAGCTAAAAACCTATGTATTACTCTTAATTCGGCTCTATCTATATCCAAATAAGAGTAGTTTCCCCCTTTGAAACGGTGATGGCTTGTCATTTGACTCCACACACCGTGTGTATCAAAATTCTCATCTATCTTTCTACCGTTTAGTATCAATCCTCTACAATCGGCAGACGCTAACTCCTCAGGCGTATATATATGTAAAGCCTGAGCCATGTCCAGTAAAGACATGTGGCGCATCGAACCGCCTAACAAAAATCTAATAAAAGAACGATCGGTTAAACTAGCTACCCGATCATTCAACTCTATACTACATAACAACTCTTCACACCATACTTTATATACAGGTCTGCGTATGGTGAATAAACATATCCAGTCATTAAAAGAAGAATTACCATACCTCTGTACCAGTAATTCCCTAATTGGCCCAGCCAATTCTACAGCTTCTAAGGGTCCCCATTCTATGACCCTTGGTACCTCAACAACCTTGGAATGAAGAGTATGCAAACCCCGTTGATATTTTGGATAATCTATCCAAATTCTGTCAAATCTCAGGTTCGGGTGCAACTGTTCCAAGTGCATATCTGAAAAGGTCATGACTGGATGAGGTACATCCTGCTTGTAGTAGTTATCTACCTCTTGTTGTTCCAAGTTCTCAGCAGGAGCATGGCGGGCTTGGGATGAAGATTCACCCCTTTCATTCTGCAAAACACATCAAACACAAATTTTGTGCATCCAAATATGCATTAGTGTCAGCAAAATCATCAATCAAAATAATTACAATGACATTATCAATTTATATCAAACTTAAGCTTATTTTCACATTTTTATCAAATTTACACTTTTTCAAATAAGCATATACGAAAATTTTCACCAAGTTCATAAGCATTCAACTCAAATAACATGTCAAAATAATCATTACTAGCAAATAAACAAGTCTCAAATGGCATTATCTTTTAAAAATCAAGTTCATGAATTTTGGACTTGAAAAAGTCCACTTTAATTCTCAAAATCATGTTTAGGCTCAAAGTTTGGATCATTTAACTACCTAGACATGTTACACTACTCAATTTAGCAACAATTCATGACAAAAATCGGCCATAACCTGTTTATATCAAAAAGCCCCAAATTTGCTCAAGAACACAAACCCTAGATTATTCAAAATTTGAAGTTTAAGGCTTCTAATCATGTTAAACAGCATCAATCTAGGTTATACAAGCATAATACATAAACAATTTAAGTCTAATTACACTAAAAAGCATCAAAATCAAATTGGGGAAAAATAGCTCAAGAACACTAAAATTCGAATTAAATGGTGTTTAGGTGTAGAAATTTACCGTTTTTCTTGAGTAGTTCTTAGATATCATCCTTCTCAACATGATTTTAGCAAAAAATTTGGTGATTAACGGTTAAAAATTGAGATTTTTGGGGGTGATTTTCGGTGGTTTTCGTGGGTTTTTCGCAGTATTTTTCGGGTTGTTTTTGTGTTGTTGAGTGTACTGATCGTTTCAGCTGTTTTTATTTTTTTCTGGGTTTTGGTCCCTCCGCGAGTCGCGGAGGTTTGCACTGCAAACTCCGCGAGTCGCGGAGTTTACCCCTTTTTTTTTTTTTTTTTTTTTTTTTTATATAATCTTTAACTTATAAAACAATTAAGAAATTAATTTTTAAAATTTTGTTTCCCTTGTTATTTAGGACGAGGTCGTTTCGGATCGATGTCCTAGTCCGTCCCTCGACAAAATTTTAAAATTTGTCTTTTTGTAGCGATTGTTTTAAAAGCTAAGATTTTTGGGTTTTTTCAATGTTTTTGGCATACTTTAAATCAATAAGATTAAAAATAATGATAATAAAAGTTCTCGTCCCTCCCTCGGGTAAAGCAATTTCGGTTCAAAGACCTAGTCTTCAACTTACGACGAATTTTAAAAATCATATTCTTAACTTAATGAGATAAAGTAAATTTTTGTTTTTAAATTCACACAACTTAAATATAAAATTCAAAATTAAAAATTAAAAATTAAAAATTCACACCAAACTTAAAATTTGAAATGCATAAAATTTAAATTTCATATTTTAAAAATTAAAAATTCACACCAAACTTAATTTAAAAATTCATAAATTCATACCACACTTATATTAATTTTTCAAATATTTACAATTTTAAATATATTGTTTTTACAAAGTTTACAATATTAATTTAAGATTTAAATATTAATTTTAAAAACATGGTAAAAATAAAATTAAAAATCTTTTTGTCTTTTTATCCCACTTTAATCAATCAAATATTATCAAAAATATGCGCCCCTCTTTTCGGTAAAGTAATTTCGGTTCCAAGACCTAATTTAACTCATGACGAATTTTTGAAATATTTTGGTTTGATTGATTAAAGATATTTATACCTTAAGAATAAACGTTAAATTTCGCAGTGATGTAATAAATTTTTGAATGATATCAATAATTTCGGTCGCCAAACCTAATTTTATTTAATACCAATTTAATACTTTTTAGCGAACAAATTAGCGTTTATTATCAAAAGGTTAAAAATAAAAATAAAAATAAAAACTGTACAGACATACCTGTGAAATAGATTTCTTAGTTATATGATCTATTATATTCATAAGATAGTCGGTTTAATTGGTTTTCCATGGCTGCATAGGCGTAACCTCGAGCATTCATTGTCTTTTCTTCTAAACATATGAACGGTCCGTCTCTGCATAAAGTAACAAATTCGGTATTTGAATAGGTTTGATTATTTGAACATTTACCTCCATGTGACCATTTTCCGCATTTGTGACATCGTTCTAGGTGTCGTGCTCTTCTTTTCGCTGCGGATTTTGATTTTCCTTTACCAAATTGTAACTTATTATCTTCGCATCTGGATCCTTTTCTAACTCCGTCCATTCTTTCTCTGATTACTGATACTAATTCACTCGGTAGTATGTCATTATTACGTTTAGTGATCAAAGCGTGTAGCATTAGACCATGGTTTAATTCACAGGCAGTCTTCATTTGGTAAAAACCTAAAAAAAATAAAAATTCAGAATGGGGGGAGAAGACTAGTTCTTTAGGGTCTGCTAGGGAAAGACCATACGTGTTCCATTTTCGAGAACTACACGAAAACAGACAATCTAACTCTAACAGAAATACATATTATCCTTTAAAGACTTGATTCTCCCCACACTTAGTTAGCTGTGGTATCGAAATTGTGATTAACTTCGTTGTCGACTTCCATCGGACCATGTATGTAATGTTTAACTCTGTGACCATTAACTTTAAATTCCATCCCATTTGAATTTATTAATTCTATCGTTCCGTATGGGAAAACTCTTTTGACTATGAATGGTCCAGACCATCTTGATTTCAATTTTCCAGGAAATAGCTTGAATCGTGAATTGAAAAGAAGAACTCTGTCTCCTTCTTTAAATTCTTTTGAACTTCTGATTCTTTTATCATGCCATTTCTTCGTTCTTTCTTTATAGATTAACGAATTTTCGTATGCTTCATGTCTTAATTCTTCTAATTCGTTTAGTTGACTTAATCGTAGACGTCCGGCTTCATGTAAATCAAGATTACATGTCTTCAAAGCCCAAAATGCTTTGTGTTCAATTTCTACTGGAAGATGACATGCTTTTCCATAAACAAGTCTAAAAGGTGTGGTTCCAATTGGAGTTTTGTAGGCTGTTCTAAAAGCCCAGAGTGCATCCTCCAATTTAATGGACCATTCCTTCGGATTTGATCCTACGATTTTCTCTAGAATACGTTTTAAAGCTCGGTTTGTATTTTCAACTTGTCCACTTGTTTGTGGATGATATGCGGTGGAGATTTTATGAGTTACTCCATATCTTTTAAGAACTTTCTCAAGTTGATTATTACAGAAATGAGTACCCCGATCACTTATTAAAGCTTTCGGTGTTCCAAACCTTGCAAAAAGACGTTTTAAAAAGTTGACTACAACTCGTGCATCGTTAGTTGGGAGAGCTTGTGCTTCCGCCCATTTAGATACATAATCAATGGCTACGAGTATATATAGATTATTATGAGATTTTGGAAATGGACCCATAAAGTCAATACCCCAAATGTCAAATACTTCACATACTTGGATGACATTTTGTGGCATTTCATCGCGTTGACTTATTTTTCCGGCCCTTTGACATGCATCACAGGATTTGCAAAGAAGGTGTGCGTCTTTGTAAATTGTAGGCCAATAGAATCCAGCTTCATAAACTTTTCTTGCTGTTAGTTGAGGCCCATAATGCCCTCCTGTTGGTCCTGTGTGACAATGGTTTAAAATTTTACTAGCTTCATCTCCAAATACACATCGGCGTATTATTCCATCGGGACAACTTTTAAACAGATGTGGATCTTCCCAGAAATAGTGTTTTATATCACTGAAGAATTTCTTTCGTCTTTGGTACGATAATCCTTTTTCAAGGAATCCACAAACTAAGTAGTTTGCATAGTCTGCAAACCATGGAATTTCTTTATAATCTATCTTCAATAGATATTCATCAGGAAAGTTGTCTTGTATGGCCGATTCATTCAGAACTTCTAATTCGGGATTTTCAAGACGAGAAAGATGATCAGCGGCGAGATTTTCTGCTCCTTTTTTATCTCGGATTTCAATATCAAACTCTTGTAAGAGTAAGATCCAACGGATTAATCTTGGTTTAGCATCTTGTTTTGAAAATAGGTATCTAAGAGCAGAATGGTCGGTATAGACCACCGTTTTTGCTAGAACGAGATATGATCGAAATTTGTCAAAAGCAAAGACAATAGCAAGGAGTTCTTTTTCAGTAGTTGTATAGTTCGTTTGTGCTCCTTGTAATGTCTTACTAGCATAATATATAGGTTGAAATCGTTTTTCAATCCTTTGTCCTAAAACGGCTCCCATTGCAAAATCACTTGCATCGCACATTAGTTCAAATGGTAGATTCCAATTTGGTGTTATCATGATCGGTGCATTAGTGAGTTTTTCTTTAAGAATATTAAAAGATTTGATACATTCATCTGAAAAGATGAATGGCGCATCCTTTTCTAGGAGTTTATTCATAGGAGTGGCAATTTTAGAAAAATCTTTTATGAAACGTCGGTAAAAACCGGCATGCCCTAGAAAACTCCTAACTCCTCTAACATTTGTGGGATGTGGAAGTTTAGCAATTACATCTACTTTAGCTCTATCTACTTCAATTCCTTCTTTTGAAATTTTATGTCCAAGAACGATGCCTTCTTTAACCATGAAATGGCATTTCTCCCAATTAAGTACTAGATTTGATTTTTCGCATCTAATTAGCATTCGTTCCAGATTAACTAGACATGATTTAAATGTATCACCGAAGACTGAAAAGTCATCCATGAATACTTCCATGCATTCTTCTATCATGTCATGAAAAATCGCCATCATACACCTTTGAAAGGTTGCAGGGGCGTTACAAAGTCCAAATGGCATGCGTTTGTAAGCAAAAGTACCATAAGGGCACGTAAATGTGGTTTTCTCTTGATCTTCGGGTGCTATTGGAATTTGAAAATATCCGGAAAATCCATCTAGAAAACAATAGTAACTATTTCCGGCTAATCTTTCCAACATTTGATCTATGAAAGGTAAGGGAAAGTGATCTTTTCTGGTGGCGTCATTTAATTTTCTATAATCAATACATACACGCCATCCTGTTACAGTCCTAGTAGGAATAAGCTCATTTTTCTCATTTGTGATGACAGTCATGCCACCCTTCTTAGGCACGCATTGAACTGGGCTTACCCATGGACTATCAGAGATTGGATAAATTAAACCTGCATCTAGCAGTTTAATAATCTCTTTCTTAACTACATCTTGCATATTAGGATTTAGTCTTCGTTGGCGTTGCACATACGTTTTATGACCTTCTTCCATAAGGATTTTATGTGTGCAATACGAAGGACTTATTCCTTTAATATCATGAATCTTCCATGCAATGGCTGGTTTATGAGCTTTCAACACAGAAATGAGTTGTGATTTCTCATTTTCAGTAAGAGAAGACGATATTATTACAGGTAATTCAGATTCACCATGTAAATAAGCGTATTCCAAATGGTTTGGAAGTGGCTTTAACTCTAATTTCGGAGGTTCTTCTATCGATGATTTATATCGATATCTGTCTTCTTCTTTTAGCATTTGAATTTCTTCTGTTGTTGGTTCATATCCATTAGCTATAAGTGTAGCTAACATTTCAGCTTCATCAATTGGTTCATTACCTTCTCCTAAAGAACATTCTCCTGTTCCTTGTAATTCTGGAAATTCTTCTAATAATTCTGCATGTGCATCTATAGTTTGAATATAATAACATGTATCATCTGCAGATTGTGGTTGTTGCATGGCTCTATCAACTGAAAAGGTAACACTCTCATCCTCTATACTTAGGGTCAGTTTCTTACCGAACACGTCTATCATTGCTTTAGCCGTGTTTAAGAATGGTCTTCCTAATATGAGAGGAACTTGAGAATCTTCTTCCATGTCCAAAACAACAAAATCTACTGGAAATACTAAAGTACCAACTTTAACTAGCATGTTCTCCATTATCCCTCTAGGATATTTTATTGATCTATCGGCTAGTTGTATGCTTATTCTGGTTGGTTTCAATTCTCCAAGGTCTAGTTTAGCGTATAGTGAATACGGCATTAGATTTATACTAGCACCTAAGTCTGCCAATGCTTCTATTGAACTGAGACTACCCAGAAAACATGGAATTGTGAAACTTCCTGGATCAGATAGTTTTTCTGGTATCTTATTCAACAGCACTGCTGAACAATTAGCATTCATAGTAACAGCCGAAAGTTCTTCCATTTTCTTTCTATTCGTGATTAGATCTTTCAAGAATTTAGCATATCTTGGCATTCCTGAAATCACATCAATGAAAGGAAGATTTACATTTATCTGTTTAAACATATCCAAGAATTTGGATTGCTCGGCTTCAAGTTTTTCTTTCTTCATTTTACTCGGATAAGGAAGTGGTGGTTGGTATGGTTTAACATAAGGTTTATCCTTAACTGTGTTATTTTCATTAACCTTTTCAACTACCGGTTCTTTTTCCTTATCTTGATCAGGTTGTGGTTCTTGTGGAGTAGGAATAGTTTCATCAGAAGTTACAGTTATTTCAGGTGATTTAAGTGTTGTACCACTTCTTGTGGTAATAGCTTTAGCTGTTTCATTCCGGGGGTTAGCATTTGTATCACTAGGTAGACTTCCCGGTTTTCTTTCACCTATTAACCTTGCTAGGTTACTCACTTCTTGTTCCAGATTTTGAATAGAAGCTTGTTGATTTCTAAATGCTTGAGCATTTTGTTCATTGGTTTGTTTTTGAGATGTGAAAAACTGCGTTTGAGTTTCAACTAGCTTCGTCATCATATCTTCTAAATTCGGCTTTTTATCATCGGTTTGTTGTGGTGGCTTGTTTTGAAAATTCGGTCTTTGCTGATTATAAGTATTATTGGATACTTGTTGATTGCTAGGACCTTGTTGGTTATTGTATGGAATATTTCGGTTATAATTCTGGTTTTGATTGTAAATCGGTCTTGGCGGTTGATAATTATTCTGATAATTATTTCCAGGCCTTTGGTTTATGTATGAAATATTCTCTCTTTGTTCCATTGTTAATTCAATACTGAGACAATCTTTTGTCAAATGTGGTCCTCCACACTGCTCACAACTAATTCGTATTGAGTGAATATCTTTAGTCATCTTTTCCATTCGTCTCTCGAAAGCATCTATCTTTGCCGAAATGGAATCTAAGTCATGGCTAGAATCGGCTCTAGCTGCTTTAGATGATCTAATGATATCTTTTTCTTGATGCCACTCATGTGAGTGGGAAGCAGTATTATCAATAATTTTGTAAGCATCAGTTTCGGTTTTCTTCATAATAGAACCACCAGCTGCTATATCTATGTCTTTTCTTGTAGTGATGTCGCATCCTCGGTAGAATATTTGTACTATTTGACAGGTGTCTAAACCATGTTGCGGACATCCTCTTAATAACTTTCCATATCTTGTCCACGCCTCATATAGAGTTTCATTTGGCTTCTGTGTGAACGTAACAATTTCTGCTTGAAGTCTTACGGCTTTAGATGCAGGAAAAAATTGTTTAAGAAATTTGTCAACTAAAACATCCCATGTATCAATCGCCCCTTCAGGTAACGATTCCAACCAATCTTTGGCTTCTCCCTTTAAAGTCCAGGGAAATAACATGAGATATATTTGTTCATCCTCCACTTCTCGGATTTTAAATAGTGTGCAGATCCTATTAAAGGTACGTAGATGTTCATTTGGATCTTCCTTCGGCGCACCACTAAATTGGCATTGATTAGTCACCATGTGTAGAATTTGTCCTTTGATTTCATAATCTGGCGCATTAATGTCTGGATGAGTAATTGCGTGACCTTGGCCAGTGCGTTTAGCTCTCATTCGGTCTTCCATACTTAAAGGTTCCAGATTCTCCATAATTGAATTTGTTGAATCGGTATCACTGAATGATTCTGATTTAATAGTTCGTTCCTCAACAATCTCTGTTTGAATGATTGGTGGTTCCGGAGGAAAGTTTAATGGTTCAGGATCTATGAACCGTTCCTGAATATTTTCTGGATTCTCAATTGTGAGGTTGGGTTCAAAAAAATGGATTATCGGTAATTTGAACTGAAGTACTTGGTCGACTGGATGACGATTCTAAAGAAAAATCAACGGCGGTTATATTTGTTAAACGATGTCTTGATCGAGTTACAGGTGGTGAACGTACAAAAGGTGATGAACGTCTTGCTCGGTGCATTCACAGAATATCCTATTAGTTTTAAAAAGGAAAGAAAAATTATAATAAGTTATCCAATCAATAGACTTTTCTGATTTTGCCCACGTTTCGAATAGCCAAAAGATGCAGCAGAGGGGCAGGATTCGTTTGGTCTCAATATAATTGAGGACTGTTTGGCTCCAATAACCCGGTCCACGTACAAATCCAACTATTACTACGAACCAGAAAATTTTGATGTCTATTAATTTAACCACTTAAAATAAATTTTTCGTAATTTTTAGAAATTTAGATAAGAAGTAGAATAAAATTCTAAGTCCTAAAACTAGAATAGCGAGAAATAAGAGAGAAAAAGAGTTCGTCGAAAAAGGTCGAAAAAGAAAAAATGGTTGAAAAATAAAAGGTGACGGAAAAATAAAAGAAACTTATAAAAACTTAAAAATACTTAACTAATTTAACCTTATTACTATAACTAACTTAAAATTATAATCGCAAATTGAAATTACTAATTGGAATGATAATTGATACATAGTAAAAGGTCTAAGAATATTAAAGCTTACAAGGAAAAACTAAATCCCAAATGGAAATAACTTAAAAAGAAACTAAAACTTAAAAAGGCGTCGCAAAATTCTAAAGCACCTAAATCTTAGTCTAAAGAAAAAGCACTTAAGGAATTCTACGGCAAAGCCTAAAAATATAGGAGTAAAAATAACTATAGCAAAAACTAAGTTTAAAATTAAATATGAGCTAAAAAATACAAATATTACACTACAACGATTAAAAAGGTACAAAATATAAAAATATACAAAAAGTTGTAAAAAGTACAATTTTTATAAAAATATTATTTTTATATTATTTATTTTATAAAACTATTAATTTTACAATTTTATAAAACTAATTTAACTAAAATATATAAATAAAAAGTAAAAGTAAAATTAAAACTAATAATAATAATAATAATAATTAGGTTTTAATAATAATAATAATAAATTAAAACCCGTAATTAATGCTCGATTAGGGCTTCCTTGTCGCCTGTCAGAAACCCTCCGCGAGTCGCGGCAATTAAAGAAGAAAACCCCGCGAGTCGCGGGGTTCAGGAATTCAGTTGACAGCTTTGTGTTTTTACGCGTTTTTCTTTTTATTTTTTTTTTTATTTTCTGTTTTCTGTTTTTTAAATAATTAAAAGATTTTAAAATAAAACTTATATTTTTATAAACTAAAATAGAAATAAAGAAACTTTATAAAACTTAAATATTTAACAAAATCTTAAAAATACTAATATTTTTGTTTTTCTTTTTATATTTTTGAATAATTAAAACGTATTTTTACAAAAACGACTTTTAATAAAAGTAACTAAAAATCTTTTTTTTTATTAGCGTTGCGCTTCCGGTTTTTAAGATAAATCCCCGGCAGCGGCGCCAAAAATTACTTGATGTCGAACGAGGTGTATATAAAATAGTTATTATTTTACTAGGAAATACTATTAAATACGATACAATTTTACACAAGATATTTATTTATTTATAGAATGGGATATACTTAAACCTTGCTACAACACTTATAGGCAGTGTACCTAATCGTACAGTAGTGTAGTTTTTAGTAAGTCCGGTTCGTTCCACAGGGAAATCTTTAAACAAAGCTCAACGCTATATTAGTTTACTTTTATAAAAATACAAATATATATATAGATAATATTATTATTATAAAGGGGGGTTTTTACCGTTTAATGACCGGTTTGTCGATTTTAAAACTTTAGTCGCAGTTAAAACCTAATGTAAAATATAAAATAAATACAAGACTTTAAATTAAAGCGTAAAGTAAATAACGATAATGAAATTGCGAATAATAAAAATGCGATAAAATAAAATTGCGATAATTAAAAAGTACGATAATTAAAAGTGCGATTAAATAACAATAAATAAAAGTGCGATAATTAGAAGTGCAATTAAATATAAAATAAAGGAAATTAAATATGAAATAAAAGAATTATGCTTATTTAAACTTCCGTAATCATGATGTTTGACGTGTTGATTTTAGTTTTATGCCCATGGGTTAATTGTCCTTTGTCCTGGATTATTCAATATGTCCGTCTGGTTTTTGTCCATAACAGTCCATCAGTCATAAATATAAATTGCAAGTGTCCTTGTCAAATTATTATTATACCCGAAGATAAATATTCCAACTAATTGGGGATTCGAATTGTAACAAGGTTTTAATACTTTGTTTAATGAATACACCAGGTTATCGACTGCGTGTAAACCAAGGTTTTACTACTTTGTTAACAATTACACCAATTACCCTTGAATGTAATTTCACCCCTGTTTTAATTATTCTAGTGGCTATTAATCCATTCCCGTGTCCGGTTAAATGAACGATTATTCGTACATATAAATACCCCGCCCATCGTGTCCGATCGAGTGTATATGGTAATTTATAGGGACGCCCAATTGTAAATCTTTATATTAACATTAACAAACTTTCATTTAGTTAAACAAATATAAAGCCCATTAATAGCCCATAGTCTAGTTTCCACAAGTGTCGTTCTTTTGTCCAAACCCCAATTATGGTACAAAGCCCAATTACCCAATTTTAGTAATTAGCCCAACATCATGATTACTTCGTTTTAAATAAGCATAATAATAACTTAGCTACGAGACATTAATATAAAAAGGTTGAACATAACTTACAATGATTAAAAATAGCGTAGCGTTACACGGACAGAATTTCGACTTACACCCTTACAACATTCGCTAACATACCCTTATTATTAGAATTATAATTAAAATTAAAATATAAATTATAAATATAAATATATTTACGTATGAAGAGGAAGAGAAAAAAGATGATAAATTTTGATCAGAATTCGGTTGGCTTTATAGCCAGAGTTGAAAATTGGGGCTCCGCGACTCGCGGCAAAATGCCCTTCAAACTCCGCGAGTCGCGGAGATATATTTACAGCTCACACCCTTGGAGTTTCTTGCTGCCGACGGTTTTTAATATATATATATAATATATATATAATTAATATAATTAATTATATATTATATTATATTTATATACATAGTTAACTTGTAATTTTTAGTCCGTTGCGTCGAGCGTTAAGAGTTGACTCTGGTCCCGGTTCCGGATTTTCGAACGTCCTCGCGTACAATTTAATATCTTGTACTTTGCGTTTTGAATCTTGTACTCTTGTGATTTCGAGACGTTTCTTATCAATAATTGGAACCTTTTTGATTGTCTTTTGTTCTTTTGAGCTTTTTGGTCGTTTGCGTCTTCAAATCGTCGAATCTGTCTTTTGTCTTCACCTTTTATTATTTAAACGAATATCACTTGTAAATAGAACAATTGCAACTAAAAGCTTGTCTTTCTTGAGGAATAATGCTATGAAATATATGTTCGTTTTTAGCATTATCAATTGTATTGTTGATAATCTGGAAATCATGAAACTGGGAAAACGACCCGACAAACTGGGATATAAGCTGCAAATACAGCAGCTTTCTGATTTATTTACAGCTTACCTATTGTGAGGACAAGTCCTGACAATAGGAATATTGCGAGGACACGATTTCCATTTGAAAAAACAAATTAATTAACCTATTGTGAGGACATGTTCCCACAATTTTTTTTTTGTATTAATGTAATTATGTTTGTATATGTAAGTATGTATGTATGTATTTATGTTTGTATTTATGTATTTTCGTAGATGACGGTTTTTTTAATTATTTATCTATCGTGAGGACATTGTCCTCACAATAGGTATTTAACGTTTCATTTTCATTTTTCTTTTAAAAATGTTATAGCGTGAACATCGTCGTCACAATTGACCTATTGCGTCGGGCCTATAGCGAGGACTCTATTGTGAGGACAAGTTCTCACAATAAACCTATTGTGAGGAATTTTGCACCTATTGTGAGGACTTTTGTCCTCCCTAAAGGGTCATATTCTTGTAGTGCATGTTACTATTCATTTTCTGATAATTAAAAAGAAAGAAAAAAGACTCAATCAAACATAATAAACATGAGACATGAGATATTTGTAGATCGTAGCTATAAATAGGGTGGTTACTTAAGTGCTAACGTGTGTGGCCTGACCCATTCTTCACTTCAATTATCCTCATCTTCATCAGTAGCTGATCCATCTAAATTTAAGGCATTTAACTAAAGTTTTTAATTTAGCACCACTACTTTAAATAATCCATAACGATATTAATTCCTCATTTATTTCATCATATTGTTTCCTGTTATATTCATCATTTACACAAGATTGCAGATATATACGTGCATATGCATGTGAATATGATCTGACCTATATGTACTATATTGTTTAGAATCTATAAAAATCCGACATGGCTAAAGATTTATGCGACAACGCCATTGAAGGACTCAAGAAGCTGATCAGGCATGTATCTATCCTGAAAATGTTTCCTTTTCTGAAAATCATTATCCACAATTCATGAAACCGTTAATCATCTCAAAGAACCATTTAATATTTTAATTATTATTATTATTATTTTGGAACGACAAACAAACACACAGGTATTAAGTTGATCAGTCTTATTAATTGCCACTGGACTTGATTAAAATTTTTGCTTGTTTTGTCCGTACTATTTGTGTGTTTAGGACCCACTCACCCACACATTAACGGTTGATGTTGTCAGTCCGTTATTCGTTGTATTTATTTATCTATGTTTATATTTTGCAGTGAAAAAGGAGAGCTTGAGTCTGTGGTTGCAGCTGCTACTGCAGCAAAGATTAAGCAACTAACTGCGGATTTGGAAGCTGCATCTGTGAAGGAGGTTAACCCTGTCGAGAGGATCAAAAACGGGTTTGATCGTTTCAAGAATGAAAAATATGAGTATGTTTTTCTATCATAAATTCATCACATGCATATTCATTTATACCATACATTAATAATATATGTTCATCAAAGGGCCTTTGACTCAGCGGTATTGTGGTGACCCTCCAACCAAGAGGTTGAGGGTTCAAGTCCCACTTGCGACATATTTGTGATTTTAATTATTCGTGTTAATGAGTGTGCGAATTTGACTTTCAAAAAAAAAAAAAAAATTTAATAATAATATATGTTCATGTACTATTTAGGTATTTTTCTTTATCAATTTATTCTTTTTATTTTAAAACAATTTGGGTACTTCCTCAGTTATTAAGAATAAAACCAAATGCAGATACGATAAAAAGAACGTTTTAACATCTAGTTTTGTAACTTTGAAGATGTTAAATTTTTTTTTTTTCTTTTTTTTTTTCCCAGAAAGAATCCAGGTTTATTTGAAGAGCTCGCGAGAGGCCAAAGCCCCAAGGTCACTAACTCGTGTCTGTTATACATATACTGGTTATAATATAATATAACTAACTGTGATGCTAATTAAGATTCGACTAAAGTAAAGATCGGCTGAGTATGTTACTGGTCTGTTAATTAACGATGTTTCATTTGGGCTTTTGCAGTTCATGGTGTTTGCGTGCTCGGATTCTCGGGTTTGTCCATCACATATACTAGATTTTCAGCCAGGTGAGGCCTTTATGGTCCGAAACATCGCTAGCATGGTCCCTCCATTTGATAAGGTAATCTTTATTACATATATGTAACTCAATTATTTAAAAGATTTTGATGAATCTGTAAATTGCCATGAGTACCCTTTTGATAGTATAGTACTTTGTTGCAAGCATTTACCAAATTGATCAAATGAGAAACATGGTGTTTGTGGTCTCTATTGACTATTTTATGGTTGGTCAATGGTCAATATTTAGTTGAAAATTGTTCCCTTGTGCAGACAAGGTACTCCAGTGTGGGGGCAGCTATTGAATATGCAGTTTTGCATCTTAAGGTGATGTTAGACAACCCTTTCATTATTTCATTATTATATTATATTATATATATTATATCTTTAATTATTATTATAGCCATTCAAGTTTTGACTTTACAATATACCTAACTTTATTATAATATACCTAACTTTATTATATCTAGTGGACCGAGTTTCTTCTTTACTAAAGAAAGTTTCTTGGTGGTGGTGGAGTTCTATTGGTCAACCCCCCATGTTCCATGCTATCTGTCAGATCAATTTAGTTAAATACTGTACTAAAATTTGTTACAATACACCCAATATTACATTATACAACTTTAACCATGTCACTTGTTAGTTACATTTTTTATCTAGAACAACACTTGAGCTTATTACCTTTTGTGTGCAGCAATGATACTGATACCGATATTGTTAGGTCATAATCCTTTGTTGGTTTTTTTACTTTGGTTGATAGTTGTCTTCGTGGTTGTAAAAGTTTCGGACTAGTTCGGGATTTTGAAGTAGTCCGATTAGTTCCCGACTAGTCTCGGACTTGGCCGATTTATTCGGTCAAAGTTGTCAAAAGTCCATTTTAGTTGGTTAAAGTCATATTTATTAGTTCAAAATCGGATATATTTGGTCAAAATAAGTCAAAGTTGGTCAACCCCTACTAGTTTTTACTTGGCCGATTAGTCCCTACAAGGTCTCGACTGAATCGACCCCGAGTAGTGACCTTTACAACCTTAATTGTTTTATTGATAATCTACAATAACTATTTACGCCTTTATGCTATTATCCAACAATAACCATAACCTAAAAAGTGAACATTCGGTAAAAGTAGAGACTACTACGGCTACCGCTACAACTTTTTAACGTGGTTTTCAGGTGGAGAATATTTTGGTAATTGGACACAGCTGCTGCGGTGGGATTAAAGGACTCATGTCTATTCCAGACGACGGGACTACTTCTTCGTAAGTAATTCTACCTTTCTAATTGTTTTTTATATCAAAACAAAATCAGCTATATATGATAACTTTTTTTTTTTTTTTCCCTCTATGTACAAATCATTTGTTATTTAGCCGAGACATATTTTGAGCATATGCTTTCTGTATATGAGCAGTGACTTCATTGAGGATTGGGTCAAAATATGTTCCGCTGCTAAAAGTAAAGTCAAAGCAGAATTCAGCAATTTGGATTTCGCAGAACAATGCACAAAGTGTGAGAAGGTAATTTAACGTTAAAGTTGCAATCTTTATATCTTTCAGTTCACAAATTGTGCAAAAATTTTAAATTACAGGAAGCTGTGAATGTATCTTTGGGGAACTTATTGACTTACCCTTATGTTAAAGAAGCAGTGTTGACAAAACAAGTTTATGTTAAAGGAGGATACTACAACTTTGTCACTGGTACATTTGACATGTGGTGTCTTGATCATAGTATTTCGCCCTCGTTAACTGTCGGCGTATGAGTTCTTTTTCATTATTTTATTAAATGGTGTTATTTACATTTTTCCAATAATAACTTATATGGGAAAATATAAGGGAACCTGAATCCATGACCTCTTAAGTATTTATGTCTAACAGGTTGACTAGGAACTGTTTCAGCTACAGGTTCTATGTTTTGAATAACCTGTATAGGAGAAATATAAGATGTATATCATTGATTTGTAACAGATTTTGTATGTTTCAACCATTTACAAATTTAAGTATTGTGAAGCTAATTTGTCTATCATTTTTCTAATCAGGGTTGTAAAACTCTGCTCGGTTTTTGCAACTCGCCGAGTACTCGGTCAAACTTGGTCAAAACTCGGGATTACTCTGAAAATCTGTCAAAACTCGGGATTTCTCAGAAAAAAATCGATCAAAATCAGTCAAAATTGGTACTTGGTCAACATCCGAGTACTCTCCGAGTTTCCGAGTGCTCCGGTAAAAGTCTCAACAGAGTAGCAATTTTTTGCAACCTTGCTTGAACCTGAGACCTCTTGTGAGGAGATGAAGTCTTACTATTAGACTACATTGGTGATGGTTGTTGGTGTTTTGATAATCAAAATTAAAAGATTAACAAGATAGTCTATTTGTTTAGCCAAATTTCAAAAATTTTACTGAACAATCAGGATCCATGAAAGAATGATACAAGGTGGTACGCATAAGATGAAGCATGTACAAAGGGATGAATGTAATAACCTAAAAAAATCATTAATATTGCATACCGACCGCATGTATGCTTACACTTAATTTGCCAGCTTTTCCAAAATGTTTTCTTCAGAAATAGGATATACAACAACCTTTCCAGTAGCTCTATTAGTTTCAAGGTAAGCAAAAGCTTCTTTGACCCGGTCAAATGGAAACGGACCGTTCTGGTCAACCACCGCTTTAACCTTCCCACTTTCCAAGTACTGGTTCAGCTTTGTCAACACCGAACCATTAGACGTCACAACAAACCTGAAACCTGGTGGTGTCACTGCGTCCGTTAGAACCACCACACTACCACCCTCCTTCACCACCTTCGCTGCTTTCTCCCCTTGCCCTGCACCCAAAAACAACAATTATTAAATTACCATACGCCATAAAAACTCAAAGATAAATAATTAAGGTTGCAAAAAACGCTACTCGGGGAGTACTCAATCGGGACTTTTGTGAGAGTACTCGGCAACTCTGGGGAGTACTCGAATGTTGACCAAGTTTGACTTTGACTGATTGTGACCGAGTTTGACCGATTTTCCGAGTAATCCTGAGTTATGGACAACTTTTGATCAATTTTCCGAGTAATACCAAGTTTTGGCCGAGTTTTGACCGATTTTGACCAAGTTTGACTGAGTTTGACCGAGTACTATCCGAGTTACAAAAACCGAGAACTCGCCAGGTAATTCTGAGTTCTACAACACTGTAATTAAAATAATCAAATAACACTTATCAAACTTCAATCAAAGAATTACCAATTGTATCATAAACATCATATTTATCAGGCAGTTCTTCAAAATTCTCTTTGGGGTAATCAATTGCTAAATCAGCACCTAAATTTTTAAGCAACTCGAGTTTGGTGTACTAGATGTGGCAGCTATTTTTGAAGCACCAAATACTTGTTTTGCAGACTGCATCAATGAATCTTATCAATTAAATCAAATAAACAGCCTTCTCTAATGTAACATCTATTATTCTTTTTTTCTTTTTTTTTTTACTTTGGGCAATTTTCGCCAAGTTTTGTATTCGAATAATTGTTTATGTAAATTATCAAAAACGGGTTTAAACATCAGTCAGGGGTCTGGAACATCTCATATTTATCTCAAAAAGTTCCAGATGTTCAATTCTCCCCTGTGAAGAAACCCTAGAACGAAGTAAGTGTAATTTGGAGGTAATTACAACCCAAATTGAAGCTTGTTCATAGTTGCTCTAGCTACTAGATTTCAATTGTTACTTGAGGTAAACCTAAAATCCTAAATTGATGTTTAATTCTTGAGTTGGTGTTAGGGTTTGAGGTATTAAAGGTGATAAACCTTATACATAAGGGAAAGAGTTTGAAAGGAAAGGAAAATTAAATATGTGTTCCCAAGTTTTTTGTTGATGGAAATGGAAAGAAGGGGTAGGGATGGCAATGGGTGAAAAAAAACCCGTGACTCGCGGGTACTCGTGCCCGTGACGGGCGGGTATCTATGAAAAAATGTATCCGCGAACACGGGTCGGGTAAAATTTTGTACCCGTTGGCGGGTCGCGGGTAAAACTCGACCCGTGAATTCGTGATGCCCATTTGAGCTACCTGCGGGTATACCCGTTTACCCGCATACATATATTTAATTATATATTATATAAATTAACTTTTTAATGTATTTTTATAATTATTTGCGGGTAAAACCCGCGGGTAATGGGTATCCGTTACTAAAAATTAATTAAAGTATATATTTTGTAAACCCTCGGGTTGCGGGTATGGACAGAAAAGTTTACCCGTTGGCGGGTAAACAGGTACCCGCAGGTAAAAAAAATCCTGACGGACGGGTCGTGGGTACAAAGGATCCGTGCCCGTCGCCTGCGGGTGCCATCCCTAAAGGGGAGGGAGAATAATGGATGATTTTCTTCCCTAAACATCCGTCCAATTTGGGATGATTTGGAAAGAAGGAGAAATCTTCAAGTTGTTTTCATTGCTTCATATTGATTACTTTCCTTCTATTTCTTTTCAATCTCTGGAACACCAAAATATAATTTATGATCACTCCCTTTCTTTTTCTATCATATACCTTCCTCTTCTTTTCTATCCCTTTCTCTTAATGAAAATCTCTGGAACAAAGTCTAAAGGATTGGGTTTATTGGGTCTAGTATGTGATTGTGTAACACTTAGAATGTGGGTTTTGGATTGGAGAGTGATATGTACACAACCATTTTTTATATGTACACAACTAAATATGTTTTAAAGTGTTGTAGAGTACAATACTGTAAAACATGATTGGTTGTGTACATATCATTACCTTTTTGAATTGGGTATTGAATTAGTTGACCATAAAGTCAAGTAATTAATCAAGTTCTTGATCAATTAAGTGTTAGGATTGTTATTGTTGTTGATAGAACCTGAAAGTTGACTTTAATTAAGTCAAACTAGGTTTGAGTTAAAAATTGTGATTTGGTACATGGTTACTTAAATTATAGTGTCTAGTAATAAATTGTGAGCATAATCATTAGTTTACTAGTGATTATATGAGTTGGTTATTAGCGTTAAATGTAAATGGGTCAAACTTACACTAATACTAATGTCAAGTTAGTGATATAGCTAAATTGTATATTTAGCTTAATATATGATTACTTGAAATAGGTTTTTGCTTTGTTGGTGCTCATGACTCGAGGATTGTTATCACTTGAAAATACAAGGCGAGTGTAATAATTGTGTATATGTTTGCATAGGTGATAAAGTGAACTATGAGTTAGACAACACAACGAGTGGACTATGAGTTAGACCACATGACGAGTGGACTATGAGTTAGGCCACACAACGAGTGGACTATGAGTTAGGCCACGGGACGAGTGGACTATGAGTTAGGCCACATGACGAGTGGGCTATGAGTTAGACTACTAAAGTGGACTATGAGTTAGACCACTTGCTTTTTAGTGACTTGTTATGGGACACTATATGATGTAGGGTGGCCACCCGGAATAATGAATGTGTATATGTATTTTGTATGAGTTACAAATGATATTGTGTTAGCATGGTTGTGTTCGTTATGGAAATGTTGCGTACTTGATTTTGAACATGCTTGGTGTTGTGTTATTTGATGTACTTTTTTCATTGATGCATCCTTGTTATATTCGAGTTCTTGATTCATCTCTTAAATTGATACGTATACATCCATAACTAATATGATAAATTTATTCTTAAATGTTGAATTGATGAATATTCATCCATTAGATATATGTTTCATCCTTAAATTCTCAACCAATCATTTTATTATACATTTTTATTAATGAGAATGTAGATATTTAAAAACTCATATATAACAAAATATGGATGCATCATTACATGATGTTTAAAAATAATGAGATGCGTCGGGATATAAAGAAAAACAAACATCGAATTTATTGATATAATTGCTTGATTGAAGCATGAAATATTGTACTCGTATAAGTTACTTCCATTAAAAAGCTCCTTGGGGTAAAAACCTGTACATGAAGTCAACTAGTTTTAAGGAAGAAGATTGACTAGTTTTAAGAAGGGGAAATTCTCCATTTTACACTTTTCTCTGTTTATAAAGCATTCAAATTTGTCAGGCTAGAAAATGTTCTTACCAACTATTAAAAATAAGAACGTTCTCACACGAATGCTACCCTATAATCCCTATATATATATATATATATATATATATATATATATATATATATATATATATATATATACACACACACACACACACATTCACTAAGCTTTAAGCTTACTCTTTTGTTGTTGATTCTTTTTATAGATTCAAGTACGAGAAAGGACAAGGGTAAGTTGGACGGATAGCTAGTGATGTGCTTTTGTGGAATCGGAAGGCTTTTGTTTTGATAGCTTTGCTATATGGGTAGTTTGTCCCTATAGCCATGCTCAAATAGTGTTTTTGTTGTCATCGAGTTATTGGGTCAAAATTACTAGCTTGTGTATATGTTGGTTTGTTTATATTTAGAATTGGATGTAATGGTAGTATGTTGTCGAATTGTCTTATGTTAGTTTGTAAACAGATTGTGAATAAATTCATGAGCTGGTTACTTTGTTAAGTTGCTCACGTGATTGATTTTCCCCTTTGGTGTGCGTCGCGCAATGTTTTGTCGCGCCACATAGTTGTTCATGTAAAAAAAAAAGAGAAAAAAATGGTCGTTTTTCGGGAAAGGTGTTCGAGTCGTTTTAAGTGGTATCAGAGCATGGTCTAAGGGATTTAGGTTGTGATGACCCGGAGATTTCCGAACAAATTTAAACTTTAACCTTTATATATATCCGACACGATAAGCAAATCTGTAATAATTGAGTCTCGAAAGTTTTAAAATTATATTCATTTAATTAAATACCCTTTGACCATGCCTAACGATTCACGAACAATTATGTGTAAATAAATATATATGCATATACATGTGTGCTTATTAAATTGAGATATATTAATAAAACATTGAACGGATTGGTTAATATGAATATAAGCTATGAGATCTTTTTTTTTGAACTTGGAAATGCTATCAAGGTATTGAATGAATAATATGTTACATAAACATATTTGTTCGGTGTAAGTTTATCGACGAGATTAAAAGATAATATCAAATGATTGAATTATCGGATACATTGAACTATGATTATGAGTCTCTGTTATGAGGTCCACTTTGAATTAGAAAACCCTTACTTTTAACGGTATTCGGAATATTTGGAAAAGTGATTGTATATAAGAACAAAAGTGTTAATTATTGGGGATTAGACAAAAGTTGGTGGAGGATTGAATTTCATAACCCTTGTTATTTGATTCGATCGATACTAAGTTATTTTATTTAGAAAGGTTAAGGAAACTAAAATAAACGTTAGCATATAAAGGAATTACAGGTTTAGAGTGTAAATGTTACGTGTTATAATATTTCCTAAACGAATTTAAAATAAACTTTGAACTATTATTAGTTTTCAAAAACTAATTATTATATTATTATATTAATACTTCCATGATATACAATATGTACAAGTTTATATATTTTAAATAAAAATATATTTATATGTTACAAAAAGATGAATTACAATATCAAACTAGTCATAAAACGTTTTGATTTAAATTAATATTATTATATATGTTTTGATAAACAATGAGACTAGGATTTATAAAAGGAAATGACCAAAACACTCAAAAGATTAAGTTACACTTTGAGTGGGTTAGTTTTTAATTAATTTAAGTCTAGTTATTAATAAAGGTACATGTCACAAAACGTTTAATTTAAAATAAAATATTTTGACAAACAACGAGTCACTGATTTATAGAAGTAAATGACCACAACGCTCAATTTTATAAGTTATATTTTTATAAAGGAAATTTATTGATGAGTAAGTCTAATTTTTGTAAAAGGTACACGTCACGTAACGTAAAAGGCTAGTTTTCTAAACGTACGAAAGTGCGCCCGAAAAACCGAAAGTGGTACATGAGTCGTGAGACCACGACCGTGTCATTTTTGTAAAAATTATATTTTTACCATGAGCGTAAATATAATATAATATTTAATTAATTATATAAATATAATATATTAAAAAAAATCTATATATTAAAGATGTAAACGTCCATGTTTTTAGGCGCACATTATGGTTCTTTTTTTTTCTTTAATCACTCCGCAATTTTAGTGTTAATGGGGTCCGGTTCAAGGCTATAAAGCTCGAAGTTTTACGTAGCCATTTCATTCATTCATCTATCGTCTCATACTCTCTCTATATTATATATTTATATTTATATTATGATTATTATTAATATTAAGATTAATAATATTAATCTTATTATTAGTATTTAGTATTATTAGGGAGCGATAATATGAGTATTATACATAAAATATTACGACGAGGTCATGAGCGGGTCATTTCAAGACAAGTTTTATGAGTAGGATAGGGCTAAGGAAATTATGAGTTATGGCTATGGAGGTGATGGGTATGGTTCATGGGTATGCCCGTGAGGTCAATTTAGTGTTTGTCATCTCCGTTGCGTCTACGTACCTTTCCTACAATATTGAACCTCAATATTGATACGTGAGCACTCATAACTTAACTTTTATTTATCAATAGTGTATCCCTGACTAGTGCTCGAGAAAATAAAATTATGCATGCTTGTATATTTTATATTGCCCCTAGATAGGTTATGTTGAATCTTAAAGGTTGTTATACTAGGGATGAGATAAGATATAAGATATGCATGTCGTTGGAAAGCTAGCGAAAAATTAAGAACTTTTCCTTTAGATGTCGAATCGTTCCGATGAACGGATTAGAAGTTATAGCCATTTGAAATTGTGTAAAAATGATTATTATTATCGTCGTTCTAAATTTTAAAACTATCAATTTTATTAAAGTTATCATTTTGATAAAATATCATTATAATTATAAAATATCATTACTATCACCATTTTGAGTAGAATTATTATTTTAAAGTTAATATTAAAAAGTATCGTAAATTATCATAATTAGAATTATCACTTATATATATATATGTATATATATATATATATATATATATATATATATATATATATATATATATATATATATATATATCATTTTTAGTAAATATAGATAATGATATTTTTATTAATAGAATGATATTAATTATTATTGCAAAATAATATAACTTTTACTTATTATTATCAATGTTGTTTTATCAAATAAATATGTAATACAAAGATATTTTACTACGTATATTATAATAATCCCTACCATATTATTTTTATGACACTAAATAAACTTTATAAATTTTATTATTTAATATATATAAAAGTATAATTTATTATATAAACCTTAATATAGAATTTTATGTATTAATAAATGAATTATGTTATTTACTCTAATAAATCTTTTAAAATATTTAATAATATAAAACGGCGATATTTAAACCATATAATAATCATGTAAAAACTTTGGAAATCATTTTGAGTCAAACTGACTTTTATTAACTTTTGCATATTAGCCTCGAGCATTAGGATTGTGGTACACTATGACTTGACTTAATTTATTAAACAAATATTGACAAATACACGAATATATATAATTACTATAGGTTCGTGAATCCGAGGCCAACCTTACACTTGTACAATGATGTTATATGTATTTTTACTACAAAATACAGTATGGTGAGTTTCATTTACCTTTTTACCCTTTATATTTTTGGGCTGAGAATACATGCGCAACTTTTATAACTGTTTTACGAAATAGACACAAGTAATCGAAATTACGTTCTATGGTTGAATGATCGAAACTGAATATGCCCCTTTTTATTAAGTCTGGTAATCTAAGAATTAGGGAACAGACACCCTAATTGACGCGAACTCTAAAGATAGATCTATCGGGCTCAACAAGCCCCATCCAAAGTACCGGATGTTTTAGTACTTCGAAATTTATATCATGTCCGAAGGAGGATCCCGGAATGATGGGGATATTCTTATATATGCATATTGTTAATGTCGGTTACCAGGTGTTCAATCCATATGAATGATATTTTTGTCTCTATGCATGGGACGTATATTTATGAGAAATGGAAATCTGAAATCTTGTGGTCTATTAAAATGATGGAAACGATTGTTTAAGTTAAACTAATGAACTCACCAACCTTTTGGTTGACACTTGAGAGCATATTTATTCTCAGGTTTGAAAGAGATCTTCCGCTGTGCATTAGCTCATTTTAAAGATATTACTTGGAGTCATTCATGACATATTTCAAAAGACGTTGCATTCGAGTCGTTGAAGTTCATTAAAGATTATTATTAAGTAAATGACAGATTAGGTCATTTATAGTTTGGATATTATGAAATGGTATGCATACATGTCAACTTTCGATGTAATGAAAGATTGTCTTTTAAAAATGAATGCAATGTTTGTAAAATGTATCATTTAGAGGTCAAGTACCTCGCGATGTAATCATATGTTATTGTATTCGTCCCTATGGATTGGGTCGGGTCGTCTCATAGGTGACCTTGAGATAGGTGCCTAGACTTAGACTTTTGGGTGCGTAGTGTTATGTCGGGACTAAAAGGTGTTACGGGTCGAATTGGAAATAGTTGGTGCTTAAATATTTAAGATAGCTAACTATGTTGTGATGTGTTATGTGCTTATTGTTGTAATGCTTGCTATGTTAATGTGTGTAATCACATACACGAGGGTAATAGTGATTGACCACCACTTTTACGGTCGCGTGCAAGTGAAGCATAACGAGTGCTGGGTGTGCTAATGTATATGTACATATTATGAATTAATTGTGTGGTGTATGTATATGTTATTGTGTCGATTGTGTATTTGACCGAGTTTAAACTTTCAGGATGACTTCTGAAGGTAATGTAGGAGACACCTCTTACAAGCGTCAGAATGAGGGTGGTGAAGATTTAGCCACTCAAATTGGTGTCGCGTTAGAGAATTACTCTTCGTTTTTCAACCGTAAAGTCAAAGAGGTTTTCAAGAAGCTGTTACTGACGAAATTTTGGAGATTGTTAAAGAACAAGTCTCCGAGGCTTTGAAAGGAGGTTCCCTAAACCTCCGGTTATTGATGGTGGAAACGGGGAGGGTATTATAGGTGAAGTTGTGGTTCCTGGGAAAGTTGAGATTCTTAATAGAAGTTCAGTCTTAAAGACTTCTTAATAACCAAACCACTGGTTTATGATAGAAATTTAGATCCACTTAAAGGTACAAGGTGGATATTTGACATGGAGTGTTGTTTTCGTGTGTGTGAATGCCCATCCGATAAGAAAACGCGGTTTGGCTCTAGTATGTTGAAAGGTGATGCTAAACGGTGGTGGGACGAGAATATTACTTTGCTCGGTGAGGATCGTACGATGAATTTTGTCTTGGGAAGAATTTCGAATAGAATTCTTCAAAGAATTCGGAACTCAAGTCGATGTGACTCGACTCCGAAATGAATTGCAAATTATGGAGAAAGGGTCAATGGACTTGAATACTTTCAAGACTAACTTCATGGCCAAGGCTCAGTTTTGAATTTGCGGGCATGATCGATTATTGATTGAAACATTCCATCGTCTTATGAACGAGTCTCCGTAAAAGGATCAGTCTCGGTCATGTTGACTCTTTCACTCGGTTGTTTAAAGTGGCGAAAGGGTTTGAAAATAATATACCAAAGAAAGTAGATCACACTCCGTCAAAAAGGAAATTTTAGGCTACGAGTGCTCCAAGTTAAAAGAGTAAGAACGTGACAGAAAGTGTCGGGAGTGTTAGGAAAGGGGGTTCCGGATCGTCGCCCTTAAAATGTTTTAATTGTGGGCAAAAGGGTCATATTTCTCGTAATTGTACAAACGTGGCCCAAGATGCAATCGTTTATTTTAAATGTCATCATAATGGTCACCGAAGGGCAAACTATCCCAAGTTGACAGATGAAGAAAAGAAAAAGGATGTAGAGAAAAAGTTAGAGAGGGCGACGGGGCCTGCTAGGAGTTGAAATTTCATGATGTCTAGCGAGCAGGTGAAGAATCAGCCGAGGTTATTTTAGGTACTTTTTTGGTTAATTCTAAACATGTGAAAGTACTGTTTGACTGTGGTGCAAATGATTTTTTGTTGATTTAAACTCCGTGGCAAGTGTGAATAGAACTTTAAGTAATTTAGAGTCTCCATTAGAGGTGGAGATTGTGCATGGGAGATTTATGATAGCTGTTGGGGTTTATAAGGATTGTGATATAGAGTTTGGGTCTGAACGTTTTAAAATTGATTTGATACCTATTACCAGTGTTGTAAAAGTCGGTCGACTTGGCCGACGCGTCGGCCGATGCGTCGTTTTTTTGAGTTCTCCGTCCCGTTTTTCTGAAAACGACTCAAAAGACGGTCAAAGCTAAAAGTTCGGTCAAAGTCTGTCAAAAACGGTCAAAGTTGGTCAAAAAACGGTCAAAATCTGTCAAATTTTCGTCAAGATGTGATATGTTTTAAAATTAGTGTTTGTTTTCATTTTTTGGGCCGCTATTTTCTCCGTGTTCTTACTGATTATGTACTCGGTAACATTAATTGAGTTTGAAGTTTGATTGTATTTAAATTCAAGTTCTTATTTAAGAAATTTATGGTACATAATCAACTATTTTATACATATATAAATATATATTTAAGAAATTATTAATAAAGTCAACGTTGGTCAACGACCGATGCGTCCCCGATGCGTCCCCGACTCGGCCGACGCGTCCTTTTTAGGTCTCGACCGATGCATCCCCGACTCGCGACTTTTACAACCTTTCCTATTACTTTGGGTGAGTTCGATATTGTTATCGGAATGGATTGGCTTGATCGTAATGAAGCCGATATTTCCTGCTATGGAAAATGTGTGAAAGTGAAGACCCCAAGTGGGGGAGTCTTAATTATACACAGTGAAAAACAAATATGCCTTATACACGTGTGTACGTATCTACGTGCGCGTTGTTTAGTTATTATTGGATGTTTAGCTTTCTTAGCTCATGCCGTTTATACGCAAAAGAATACACCGTCCATTAGTGACATTCCTGTTGTTTGTGAATTTGAAGACTTGTTTTCGGAAGAACTGTCAGGTGTTCCGCCAGAAAGACAAGTTGAGTTTCGTATTGCATTAATTCCGGGAGCTACGCCCATAGCTAAGAATCCCTATCGTTTAGCTCTGACTGAAATGCATGAAATGTTTAATCAGATTCAAGAGTTGTTAGAAAAAGGTTTCATTCGACCGAGTAGCTCACCTTGGGGTGCTCCAGTTTTATTTGTGAAAAAGAAAGACGGTAGTATGCAGATGTGTATTGACTACCGTGAATTGAACAAAGTGAAATTAGAAATCGTCATTCGTTACCTGCGAGTTATTTCTCTAAAATCGATTTGCGTTCCGGGTATCATTAAATGAAGGTCTGGGATGAAGATGTTGAGAAAACTGCGTTTCGCACTCGTTATGGGCACTACGAATTTGTGGTAATACCCTTTGGTCTTACGAACGCACCGGTGACATTTATGGACCTTATGAATCGGGTGTGTCGACCCATGTTAGATCGATCAGTTATCGTGTTTGTCGATGACATCCTTATCTATTCTCGTAGTGAAGACGAGCACAAGTAGCATTCACGTGAAATCTTAGAAACTTTTTGAGCCGAAAAGCTTTATGCATAGTTTACAAAGTGCGAATTTTGGCTTCGAAGGGTTCAATTTCTGGCCATATCGTATCGGCTACATTGATTGTTTGTGACTACATTGTTTATCAATAGTTAGAAATGATGCAAACAACCATTTTAACTTAATTTATGGAATATAAACTTTTGATTTATGAAAAGAACATGATTAGTACTTCACTTTTCATATAGATTATGTATGCTAATTGTTCCTAGATGTCTGGATAATTGCGTCCAAAAATGACTACCTGAATAGAGTCAAATATGTTCCGTATGCATAAAGTTTGGTCTAACATGAACTAGAAGTTGTTTGGAGGCTTGGTCTTCTGATATGTTGATATTTGATTGTTAAGAAGCAAATTACATTTGTATGTAAACATGTGAAACATTATACTTTGTGTGCTACTTGTGTCCTAAAATGATGTGTCTGGATTCTGTCCAAATTAGAACATCCAGTAAATTGCACGAACTATTGGACAAGGGTTTATTCAACTGAGTTCTTCGCCTTGGGGAGCTCCGGTCTTGTTTATGAAAAAAAGGATGGATCTATGAGACTTTGTATCGACTACATAGAGTTGAACAAGTTGACTATAAAGAATAGATATCCACTCCCGAGGATCGATTATTTGTTTGATCAGTTACAAGGATCCAACTGCTACTCAAAAATTGACTTGAGATCAGATTATCATCAGTTAAGAGTAAAGGATGTTGATATACCCAACATGGCGTTTAGAATACGCTATAGGCATTATAAATTCACAGTGATGCCATTTGGTTTGACGAACGCACAAGAAGTGTTCATGGATCTCATGAACCCTATGTGCAATCCATACCTTGATAAATTCATCATTGCATTCATTGATGACATATTGGTGTATTCGAAGAACAAAGAAGAACACAAATGACATTTGCGTTCAATACTGAAGATGCTCAGAGAAGAACAGTTGTATGCGAAGTTCTCAAAGTGTTACTTTTGGTTACGAGAAGTACCATTCCTAGGTCATGTTGTAGGCGCCAACGGAATTCAAGTTGATCTGACTAAGATAGATGTGACGCCCTGTACAAAACCATCATGTACGGTTCATCAACAACAGGATCATTACAAGGTCAAACACTATATGCTGTTTGAAAACCAGTTTTGCATTCATAAAAGATAGCGCTTTACAAAAGACAACGTGCGTCCTATGAATAGAAGCATAAACATAAGTACGTGACCCAAAGGTCATTACAAAGCCATTGTTTGAAAATAACGTAAGTTACGAATGCAAAGTAAAAGTTCCATGATTGAGACACCTCTAAGTAATGCAACGGAAATCTAACATAGCAGGTCCGTAACAGCAAGTCTATAACACCAAGACAGCAAGTCTAACAGCGAAAGCAACAACGTCTAAGCACCTGAGAAATACACGCTTAAAAAGTCAACACGAATGTTGGTGAGCTATAGTTTGTTTGTAATCAGTAATGTAATGTAGACCACGAGATTTCAGTGCTTCAACCAGCAGCTTAAATCAGTGTTTCAAAATAGTATGAATAGTATATGCTTAACTGTGGGCACCCGGTAACTAGACTTAACGTATGTATATCACCCCCTAAAAGTGCACTTGGCGAGTGCGTTTGTCCTCGAAGTATTAAACACCCGTTGAATGCTAGCGCGACTAGCCCGATTGGGGTTGTCAAACTCTAAGACCCTGTTTCTGTTTCAGTCCTTTTCAGTGTCCAGATTAGAGGACACCGTCCAGCAATGAAGGGTTGGACGCCGTCCAAGTTTTGGGACGCCGTCCAACAGAACTGACGGGCCAGCTGTGATAAATTGAGTTAATAAGGGGTATTTTGGTATTTTCACTTGAGGGTCGGTTTATGAGCCACAAAACTGATCCATGGGCTATCTTATCCTCAT
The DNA here is from genome assembly GCF_046630445.1 of Rutidosis leptorrhynchoides. NCBI lineage: Eukaryota > Viridiplantae > Streptophyta > Magnoliopsida > Asterales > Asteraceae > Rutidosis > Rutidosis leptorrhynchoides. The sequence goes on along the minus strand of NC_092337.1, from coordinate 335,693,981 downwards.
TTCACCTCTTTTCACTCACACAATTGTATCTAGAGAGAGAGGAAGGGTTTAGAGAGAGAGAGAGAGAGAGAGAGAGAGAGAGCTTGATTTGGAGAAGAAGGAGTCGGATTCTCACCAAGGCTCGGGTTTTAAAGTTATTCATCTCGCTCCTAGCTACGTTGTGGTAGTATTAGTAAGTTCAAACTCCGAATTTCAATTGTTAGATTTGATATTCGAGTTAGGGTTTGAGCTTGTTTAGTTGTAAAACCCTTTTAGATGATGAAGTGGGTTTATGGTGACTAGTTATTCTTGTCACTTGGCGGGTTTTGGGTTGGTTGACGTTTTGGCCATGTTTAGGCTTTGATAATGGGTGTAATCACTAGTGTTAGTGATTATGGAAGTGTTGGAACCCATTTGGGAGTATTTGGTTGATTAATTTTGAAATGGGTCAAAATTAAGGTTTATGTGTCAATTTGGGCAAGACGAGTGTTTAACACTTGTGTTCGGGTTTAATTGGTATATTAGGACCATTCTCACTTGTGTTAGTGATTATTGGTTAGTTTGGACGCGGTTTGGTGCGTGGAAGTGCAATGGGTCGAAATTGCACTAAGTGTCGATTTGAGTTGGTTTGTAAATCCACTCTAAGTGTGTTGTTTGTATTGTGATAATGGAATAGGTACTTTCCATTGGCGCATTGTGGATTATTCGGTTGCTATCATCAAGGTGACAAGGTGAGTGTTAATATCCTATGTGCATATGTATGTGTAGGATGGGTGCGGGTCGGGTGAAGTGGTTCTCGGTTATAGAGCTCACTTCACATATAGGTGGATTTGATGGACTTGCATATAGGTCCAATTGGCACAGTTGTGCATTTTGGTTGACCACCTTTGGCGAGGTGCACACTTCGTGTGTACGTTATCACATGTGCTTGTGATGTGGATTACGCAACCCCAATGGCGAAGGGTTGATATTGTGTTGTGGATTGGAATACCCCGATGATGTGGATTGTGATTGGAGAAGTGGATCACGTGTGGATGCGGATTCATGATGACGCGTGTAGTTCGGTCATCTTATCGGAAGTGAGTCTCGTGTAGTTCGGATTCACGATGACGCGTGTAGTTCGGTCATCTTATTGAGGTAGTGATCTCGTGTGGTTGCGGATTCACTAAGGCTCATGTAGTTCGGCCAACCTCGATGTTGTTATGATATTGAAGATAGTAGTCTCGTGTGGATGCGGATTTACTAAGGCTCGTGTAGTTCGGCCAATCTTATTTTGGTATTGGGTTAATGGGTTAACCTTGGGCATTTTACGCTTTATTGTTATATATATATATATATATATATATATATATATATATATATATATATATATATATATATATATATATTGTTGTGATGTAGCTAACCCACCGGGTGTAGCTTATTGGCGTTGTTCACATCGTCGTTGGTGAACTTATCTTATTTGTTGTTATTTTAACATGTTGCTTAGTGATCGTACGGTATGCTTAGCTTAGCTTGCCTTTATGCATGGACTCCGGTATGTCTTATTTGATTAATATTGTGTGGCGCGTCCATTTTATGCATATATATGTATGTAGTATATTCTCACTCACTAAACGTTAGCTTACCCTCTCGTTGTTTACATTTTTTATAGATATGCATGGATGTGGTGGCTCGGGTAAGCGTGGGGACTAGTGGACTTGTGTAGTTGCTTAGAAGATCTTGCTTTTGGATTGATTAGGATTGGGTAGCGTATTCCCAATCGCCATGCTCGGTCTTTAGTTTATGTTAAAACTCACGTGGTCGAAAACTTGTGATTTTGTACGAAAGTCGTAAAACGGCCGATGTGGGCCCGGTGTCGTAAAACTCGGTTTTATCATGGAAAACTCTTAGTTTTAATTATTATAACATATTGTGAAAGTGTTTTCGTGTGAAAGTGTCGGGAAGCGGGTTTTCCGCTTGCATAAAATGGTAATGCTGATCAGAATCTTTTAGTTCATTTTGACTCCGTCCAAGAGGCTTGGACGCCGTCCAGTCCTTCAGAACTGGACGCCGTCCAGATGTACTGTCCCACAAATTTTTTTAAGGCTTGTTTTTAGTCGGATAACGGGTTGGGTCGTTACACAAACCCTATGGATCCATATCTAAGATTCGCGTTCACGGTTAGGAAACTAATGATTAAATGTTACCTAGCTAAGGGGAATCTTTGTGCCGTTATATCACCCACACATATGTAAAGTTTAAGTACTCGTGTCTAGTATGTAAAACGGATAAAGCGCATGTATTCCCAGTCCCAAAAATAGTAAAAAGTAGTAAGGGATGCTATAACTCACAGTGAATAAGCAGTAAAAGTTGATACGAAAAGTATGCAAGTAGTAAGTCGGTCTGAAAGGTCGTAAACCTAAGTCAAAGGTCACTAAGTCAGTATGTTGTCCCCATAAGTTTAAAAGTGCATAAATTAAGTTTAAGTGTCATCATCAACATCATCATTATCATCATCATTCATCAACACTAAGGTAAGTTTAACAAGAATAGAGATCGAAACAAAAGGCTGACTAAGGTCAGTGGCCATGGCTCCATATGTGAGTCCACTAACGGCTGACCAATTTTCAGAACCTAACTCGTCTTCGTTTGATCGTGGTGACGGTTTAAGTGCGAGTAGGTCAGAAATTTCAGCACAACGTTACAAAGGCGTAGTGACTTTCGGAAGGCTATAAATCCTAAACCGTATATCGGATTAAGTCGAGGCCTAAACAAAAAGTAATCTAATCGAAACGAACTATCTGAAAATAAATTTTTCAGAAGCCCAGGAGTCTGATCAGACCCCGAAAAACAGCCAACAAGTGCTCCGGTGAGGTTCTTGGTGCTTGATGCTCATCACGGTTCTCATCCTTGATGCTTGTAAGCTTCAAGTGTACAACTCTTTGATGTTTTAGCATCACTTTGACCAAGGTTCAACCATCAATACACAACTAAGAGTAAAATCTATCATTCTACAAGTTTTGAACATCAAGATTGCCTCTTTATTGCATAGATCCAATAAAGCTTCAACCTTTGTCCATTCTATACAAGTTTATGCATCTCCATCATATACGATGATGAAGACTTGATCTTTATCATCACAACAAACACAAAAAGGTTCCAAGTAAGTGAGATCTACAATAATAATTTAGATCTCAAGTATTAAGAAAACCTTAAGCTATAAAGCTTGGATCTTTACAAGATTAATGAGACCATAAGCTAGAAAGCTAAGATCTTTAACAAAATAATGAAAGTAATGAGACCATAAGCTAAAAAACTAAGATCTTTAACATAATAATGTAACCTTAAGCTAGAAAGCTTGGATCTTTAGTGTTCTTGAAGATCCTTAAAGCAAAAGACTAGATCTTGAAGTTACATGAAGATCATAAACACAAGTTTTGATCTTTATAACAAAACAAAGAAATCACAAGCTAGATCTAACAAGTAAATGAAGATTCAAAGCTATAAAGCTTGAATCTTTCATGTTTTTGAAGGATTCAAACCCAAGTTTGAATCTACAAGATATAACAAGATCAAAAGCTAAAAGCTAGATCCATTAAATGATGATGATGATGTCGTGGATGAGAAGAGGAGAAGAAGAGAAAGAAAAATTTAAAACTTACACTTTTTAGAGTGAGAAGGACTAGAGAGAGAATTAGAGAGTAAGTGTGTGTAATTTTAAATGAAATCAAGTGTGAAATGAATGGGATAAGCTTGGTATTTATAGGAAGTGGGGGTGTGGGGAGGTTAAGGTGGCTGTAGGTTTTAGTGGGGGACAAGGGGGACACCTTTTTGCTTTTTGGTTAATGGTTGTCTAAAGTTTGTGCTTATGTTAGGATCCCATACAACATTAAGGATAATGCTTAACAAAAATGCTAGTATGTTCCCTTTAATAAATGGGCATTTGTCTTTCATTATTATGGGTTACTAACTTATAATAATTGGGCTAATTAAATAGTCCACTAGCTAGTATAGGGTGAGCTAAGGTCCAACAAGGTAGAAAGTCCAACAAGACCAACTAGTGTGCTCTGGTAAATTACTAAGCGTAATTAAGCATCCAAAAACCCAAATTTTTGTTATTATAAAATAACAATTAGTATTTCGTAGTCATAATATTTCGATTATGACCAAAGTTAAACGTGTACACAGTACGCAGTTCGTTCTAAACGTCAAGTGACACCAACGGTCATAAAGGCTTCTGGGATCAAGTTAAGTACCCTACGTACTTAAAGGCAAGTTTTCACATATAAACGAAAGTAATCCACATGTAGTAAGATCCCAGATTAAGATATAGCTCAGTACACACAAATACGTAGTTTCGTGAAAGCACAAAGCACAAAAGCAAGTCAAAAAAGCCGGGTCGTTACATTACCTACCCGTTAAAGAAAATTTCATCCCGAAATTTTGAGGAGTGACCAACAATGGTACCGTATTTGACTAAGAAGGAGAGTATCAAATTTTTGTGAGACTCGTGGGCTCAGAAGTGAGTTATTTACCTTGAAAGGTACTTGGGCGTATAAAAGTAAGAATAGGTATATGCCATTAATTAAGTCTCTTGTCCTAAGAGATCAACAAATTGATTTTGTTTCTGGTTGACATGAGTATGTCATCTGAATATATATACCTACAAAAGGAAAGATGATGTTTTTAGCCCTACAGGCATCTTCAGTAAGCCGGATGCATGAAATGCATCATGAATGTTTCTAAACTCATCTAAAACATTGAGCGCTTATGTCGCAATACAAAGCTGACAGGTAGAATGGAGAGCATGGTGATCATAACCATGCGATTTGATGTCTGGGTAGTGTTAGCCACGGATTTTACTAATCCATTAATTTTAGAAGGAGACCATAGGCATAAAGAACCCGATATTTAAAAAACATTTGTTTGATTAAATGAATTGAAATTTTAGCCGAAGGTGACAAATCAGACTTACATGCAATGCCAGCCATAATTATTTATAGTGTCTTTAGGGCGGTCTGAACGAATAATGAAAGATATCACCCAGTTTTCCATGATGCATGTGATCTTATCCTTGAATGGAATGAAAGCACAGTTCCATAATGTTACTTTATCCTTTCAGTTACATGTTGAAGTTAGGGTTAACATCGACTAGAACAACATATAGTTGCAACCAACGAAGGAAGAAATATATAAAGTAACCACATCAGTGTCGTAAATGTTTTAAGCAGTCCCCTTCCAAGAGGATAACAAGATTCAAAGATTCTCAAAGTATCTTATATTACATTCCTGAAAGAAAATCGCACGAAAGGTGTGATCTTTGAACGAGAGTGAACTCTTCGAGTGGTTCGTTCTGAATTTATCCTCATACTTAAGGGGATGCGTGGATGAGAAGATACGTGAACCCTTGGTCATAAAGAATGGTTTACTCTAAGTGAAAAGAATCTCCAAAAATGATTTCCTTGTACCTCGGCATTTTGAATCCTAGAGATGACGTTTATGAGGGTGTTGCGATTAGCCGTGACATATTGAGAGTAGAAACTCGCCTAGTGCCTTTCCTACGATAGGGTGACCACTGAGTGGGCCCTAGAAAACTGATTTATCAGCCCGCGTTTTTACCAAGTCTAACCTTAAGAGGAACATTTCATGAGCGCAAGGACTTCTTAACAAATTTTATAAAACTGCCACCCAAAGTGACTCAAGAGTTTTTAACAAAGATTTTAATGGTAAGCTTCATCCCTGATGGAGGGTGAGAAGAAGTGTGATCCATACATGGTGTAGTCTAAAAACCTTTGATAAAATTAACCAAGGAAGTTTTGAAAAACCTTTAAACGTTTGATGTGACAACATAAACGGAACGATGTTCCTAGTAAATTTAGAAATATGTACAACGTGTACCATTTTGCACAAAACTATTTGACTTAAGTTAAACAACTCAATAAAGAAGCGATTTTTAAATAATTTGAAGGTATAACTTAGTATGTACTAACCAAAATAAGTAAGGATAAATTTATACATATATGATTGCATAAGTGACAGAAAAGTTTTTAGTACTTTCATTTGTCCATAAATCTCGTGAGGACCGCACAGATAAACGTGTAAAAATTTTGATAAACATAGTTTTTTTTTTCTTCGTATTTTAGAGGTTATGAGTTGAAAAATATTGAGCAAAAAATCTTTGAATCATCAGGTGACATGTTACTAGGTAATGAAAACTAATGAATTATATGTAGTTTTGATAATTATCAGGACACAAGTCTTTGGGCTAAAAATGTTCTCGTTCGAAGCCGTTGCTAAAAAGTGAGGTATGAAGGATAGAGCATGAGGATGAGAAGTCAATCGCTTCTTGACTTTGCAAAATGCCAAACAGGTTTTGGCCAATATTAGAGTCGGAATACTGGTGGTGTTAATATCACTAAATGAGAATCCTTTGGAATAGGTTATGTGACGATCGCTCCAAATCCATATGGACGAATACGTCATTCATTGATTTCATCGCGAGGTATTTGACCTCTATATGATACGTTTTATAAACATTGCATTCTTTTGAAAAGGTATACCATATGAATACTTAAATTCAAGGTTTTCGACATCTGATGATTTCTACATATAGACAATCACCGTAAATAATGGTTTACAATAATACTTCCGTTGACAATGCAATCAAAATAGATACATGGCGATGATTTTGTGAATGCAATGTTTTCTCGAATAAAGCAAGTATGACTCCATGCACATAGCTTGTATAACAGATAAGCAAACAGCGAAAGACTTCTAGGAACCTGAGAATAAACATGCTTGAAAGTGTCAACACAAAGGTTGGTGAGTTCATAGTTTTAATGTTTCGTATAATCTGTATATAAAGGTGGATCACAAGATTTCAGTTGTTTCATCCAGAAACGTTTATCAAAATATTCTACAAGATTGAGCACCCTGGTAACTAAACTTTAACGTTATAATAAGTACCCCTGTTTTAACATACATGCAACCAACATGTACAATACACGCAATCCAATGTGTACTAAACTCAAATAGCATACGTCTGTTTTATAGTTCAGTCTATGGTTTCTATACCTGGAACAGACGGGGATGTCAAGCCCTATGGATCCATATACAACTATTTGCGCCCACCATTTCTTATAACCGGCAGCTACTAGTTACCAAAGCTAAGGGATTTTTGGTTCAAACTCGGTGTAGAATTTAGTATGTACTTGTATCCATTGCGTTTAAAATAAAGTGCATGTATTCTCAGCCCAAAAATATAGATTGCGAAAGCAATTAAAAATGGAGCAAATGAAACTCACCTTAGCAGCACATAAAGTCGTTCACCGAAATGTGACCGAAACTCGGAATACTAAATAATCGTAGATCTCAACCTAGAGAACATATGTTGGTCAATAAATGTCTATCAAGCTAGGTCAGGTCATAGTGTATCACAATCCTAATGCTCGAGATCGACATACAAAAGTTATCAAAAGTCATTTCAAAAAGTCAATTTTGACAATTGTTCAACAAAACGAGACGTGCCTTATATAAGAATTCATTTACTTGGCTGGTAACATTTAAAAATCCAGTTTATCAATCTTATAAACAAGTTGTTTAAATATTAATTACAGATTTAAAAGCAATTTCTATTAACGTTAATCATAATTCAGTTGACCATAACTTTTAATTCGTTCATCGAAATTATGCGATTTCTAAATGAAAAGTTATTGGTTTTTCGCCAGCTTTCCAATAACATGCATATCATATACTTGATATCAGTAGCATATGTATCAAATTCGTGATTCATCATAAACTATCTAACGACAAAATTAAGCATACAAGCATGAATAATCATATATACTCGAGCACTAGACATGTATACACTATTTATATATAAAAGATAAGATATGAATGCTCACGTATCAATATTGTGATTCAATATTGCAGGAAAGTACGTAGACGCAACAGAGATGATAATCACTAGGTTGACCTTTGACTCATGATCATAACCCCCAAGCAATACTCATAATCTCATTGGCTATAACCCAAAATTTTCCTTAGCTCTATCCCGCTCGAAAAACCCATTTCGAAAGTGACACGGTCATGACCTCGTCGTAGTATTTTTTTTATGTATAATACTACTAATAATTCCCCGGACTATAAGATTAATAATAATATAATCTTAATAATAATAATAATAATAATAATAATAATAATAATAATAATAATAATAATAATAATAATAATAATAATAATAATAATAATAATAATAATAATAATAATAATAATAATAATAATAATAATATATCTTAGAGAGATTGAGATGAGAGGATACAAATGAATTCGGAGCAAAACATATCGTGTTTTATAGTAGTTGGCCAGTAATCTCAGCTCATGCGATCGAATGAGAAGTGTATGGGGAACTCATGCGATCGCATGAGGTCCCTGTCCAGCTTAAAATGTTATTTGTCACTTTGTTTGTCGACATAATATTTTATTATATATAATATATATAATATATATAATTTATATAATTATTTATATATTAAATTAAATTCTCGTGCATAGTTAACTTGTAATTTTGGTTCCGATGAATTGTACGTCGTCACTTGACTTATGTCTCGGTTCCAGTTTTTCGAACGTCCCTTCGTATGCTGAGAAAACTTGTACTTTTTTGGTTCGTGACTTGTACCTTTGCCAAAATATAGACTTAAATTATCCATAAAATATATCACTAAAAATATAACTTATACATTCGAGTGTTTTGGTCATTTACTTCTATAAATCATCGTCTTGTTATTTATTAATATAATAGTATTATTAAACGTTTTATAACCAAGTTAATATATATTTCCAATATTTAAAAACACGTTTTAAATACACGTCGCAAGTTATTCCAACTTATCATAAATATTCAAATAGATATTTAAACCAATAAGGTTAATGCATAGTATCATATACTTAATACTTTGTTACGCTTTCAAGTTATAGTATATATATGTATCTATTTACATATATTGTTCGCGAATCGTCGAGAACAAACGAAGGGTATTCGAACATATGAAAGTAGTTCAAAAATATTGAGATTCAGTTTTACAGACTTTGCTTATCGTGTCGGAAACGTTAATCATACAAAGATTAAGTTTAAATTTGGTCAGAAATTTCCGGGTCGTCACAGGTCAGGACTTAGAGTTATGTAAGAAAGAGTATCGTTCCAACAGGTGTGGCAAATAAGATCCTTAGGGTAACGCAATAGTTTTGAATGGTTTAAGTATTAGTGGATGTCCAAAGGCTCTGCATGGCGTGGTAGTAAGTGCCTTCATCACATACACACACAAACACACACACACACACACACGAATCTTTCAATTTCGACGGTTGTAAGGTCTTTAGGATGACTTGGATACGAATAAGCAGCAAAAAATTTTATATAATAAGCAACGAAAATTTTATAGAAATCGTTTAAGGTGACAATGTAAGAAAAAAAACGAAGTTCTTAGTAAACTAGAGTTATGTAAAACATGTACTGTTCTAAGTAACATATCTTTCGAATAAAAGAATGGATTTGTAAAAGTGAAAGTAAAATTTCATATGTGCTCGTCAAAATAAGTAATTATTCACTTTAACATATACGGTTTCTAAAATTTGCACGTATGGCAAATAAAATAAATTTCTTTTTACAAAACTTTGAGAGGATCGCACAGTAAAATAGTGTGTGTAAAATTTTGGCAAACAAAATTTTCATATTTCGGAGGTTACAAGTTGGAAAAAGATTGATGAGTACTGAATAAAAGATTTTGAAAATTTCGGGTGATGTATGAGGTAATAAAAACTATTGAATTTAAATGTGGTTGATGACTATTAGTAGGGCATAAGTTCTTTGACCAAAAATGCTTAAGTGTGGAGTTGTTGCTTATAAATGAGATACGAAAGCGAGAGTATGAGGACGAGAATTAACTACCCATTGATTTTGAAAATTTCGAACTGGTATGACTAATATCGAAGTAAGAAGGATGATGGTGTGATTATCATCAAATAAGAAATCCCTCGGAATAAGTTAGGATTTAGAGTCGTGCAAGAATGAGTATCAGATAAGATTCTTGGGTAGTCCTTAATATAGAATTCGAATCGCTGAAGTGACGGGATACAATTTCCTTTTTGTATCGTTGTGCAGGTTTGTCCATTGTATCGATTTTTTTCATGGCTAGAAGGTGAACAGATTTGGCGAGGCGGTCAACAATAACCCAGGTAGTGTCATAACCGCCTACCGTTTTCGGTAGCTTCTTGATGAAATCCATGGTTATTCCTTCCCATTTCCATTGTGGAATTTTGGGTTGTCGTCATGCAACTAATAAGGTTCAGCTTCGGGCTACTTCTCGGTGACGACCCAGAAATTTCTGACCAAATTTAAACTTAATCTTAATATGAAATCGAAACGATAAGTAAAGTCTGTAATATTGAAGTCTCAAAAACTTTGAATTGTGTTCATGTATACATTTGACCTTTGACTGTCTCCGACGATTCACGAACAATTATTTAGAAATAAATATGTATATGTATTATAAATATAATAATGTATAATATTTTGATTTAATAAAATGTACATTAATTAATTGGAATTTAAAAAGTATATATAATGTTTTGAAATAATAAAATACAAATTATCATTAGAATTAATAATATACAAGTTGTTATAAAAATGAGTCTATATATGATTCCTGTATACAATAAATATTATATTGTGATATATATAAATTATATAAATATTAAATAAGTTATTATATAATATAAGTATTACATAGTTAATAATGTGTACTATATATATATACACATATATATATTAAATTTAAATTACAAGATAAGATATAGTTATTATATTAATAAATATCACTTATATTATTAATAATGATATTAGTACTATCAATATTATTAGTTTAGTATATAATATATACTAGATTTGATAAGTTTAAGCTGTTATATCAAATATTATTAGTATTAATTTCATTATTATTATTAATGTTAATACTAATATTAATATATGTACTATAAGTATATATATATATACATATAAAAGTTGAAACTGGTAAATTGTTATATCATAATTATTATTTGTATTATCATTAGATATTACTATCATTAAAAATCATTATTATTATCATTAATAATAATAATAATAATAATAATAATAATAATAATAATAATATTATTATTATTATTATTATTATTAATAAAATTATTGTATCATTAGTATTATTAGAATTATTATTATTACTTATATATATAATGATTATTAATATTGATTAGATATTATATAAGTATTGATATAAATACATAACATATAAATAAGTAAATACAGAAATACAAATACAGATATAATTATAGATGCAATTACAGATAAAAGCAGATATATTCTTTTACGCGTATGAACTTGTTATCTATCCTTATCAGTTGTTTTATTTTCTTCTGTCTCTCTGTTTACTTGTGATTATATGTCGACTTCATATCCTCATAAGTCAATCAATCGAATCTCATTATCAGACTCAAATCCATCGAATGCTTCACCTTTATTCTCAATTATCAATTTCAATTAATTCAATCTGGCAAATTAATCAGAAATATAAAAAAACAATGCAGGTACGTTCTCTGTTCTTGTTTCAATCTCAAATTACTCGACTTCGAATTAAATTTCAAAAAGTAATAATGCAGATATGTTAGGAATCGTTCATTCAATCTTTCTGTAAAATATCATATTCCAATTTTTCAAAACGAATCCAAATTCGTGAGTCAAAGTTATGAAAACAAAAGTCAAGCGAATCGTTTATGAGGAAATTAGAACCCGTTTTTATGTCTCAAGTTAAATTGATGATTTAGAAACTTTCTAGGAGTGATTTAGGACAAATCTTATGAAGAAATTACGGCCTAAAAATGTTTGGATTTTAAAATCACCATTTGAGTTCATAAAGTGTTCTTCGAGTATTTTGCTGCTGTTTAATTTTTCCCCATGCTGTCGATCAAGATATTCCACACCCTTGTTTCTGTTTTGTTTGTAATTCCAAAAACCCAATCAAATTTTATTCGCTAATATGATTGATTTCTGAGTGGGTCGATTTGAATATGAAGAATAGGAAGGAAGAATAGATAAAGATAAGCGATATATATTTGTTTTCCTGAGATATAAATCAGAACTGAATCAGACGTAGTATTGGTTAGGGTGTTTATTGGGGAACGAGAGGTCTCGGGTTCGAGCCCGATCAGGGGCAATTTTTTTTACAAAGGCTTTCTAAAGGGTACAATCTTTTATTTTTATTATCATTATTATTATTATTATTATTATTATTATTATTATTATTATTATTATTATTATTATTATTATTATTATTATTATTATTATTATTATTATTAATTATTATTATTATTATTATTATTATTATTGTTATTGTTATTGTTATTGTTATTGTTATCATTATTGTTATTGTTATTGCTATTGTTATTACTAATTATTATTATTATTATTATTATTATTATTATTATTATTATTATTATTATTATTATTATTATAAGTATTATTAATGTTATTATTATTATTTTATGATTATGATTATTATTATTATTATTATGAAAATAATAAAATTTAATATCATGAATATTAGTATTAACATCATTCTATAATTACTAGTATTATTATTATGTATCGTTATTATTAATGATATTAGGTTATTATATGTATTATTACCCATATTATGAGTATCATTATTATTATATCATTAAAATTATTATTCTAACTATTATTAGCAGTAAATTACTATAATTATTATTATTATCAGTACTGTTATTATTAATGTTATTATTATAATCAACAATAATTTTTATTAATATTATTATTATTAGTTCACCGAAATAAATATTATGTATATAAATTTATACATATAAGTAATACTACATATATATATATGTACTAATCATATTAACAATTTTATATAAATATTCATATATATAATCAGTTAGGATTTTTATTAAAATATTAATCAAAAATATATTAATATAACTATATTGATATTAAACATTTTGAATATATACACAAATTATATATATATATATATATATATATATATATATATATATATATATATATATATATATATATATATAATTTAAGATATAAAATATAAATTTGTTCAATTACGGTTATACATTTTAATATATATACAAATGATATAGGTTCGTGAATCCAAGGTCAACTCTGCATTGTTCAATATAGTCATATGTATTTTTACTACAAAATACATTAGGTGAGTTTCATTTGCTCCCTTTTTAAATGCTTTTGCAATATATATTTCTGGGACTGAGAATACATGCACTACTTTTATAAATGTTTGACGAAATAGACAAATGTACTTGAAACTACATTCTATGGTTGAATTACTATACCGAATATTGCCCCTTCAAGTCTGGTAACCTAAGAATTAGGGAAATGGCCCCTAATTGATGCGAATCCTAAAGATAGATCTATGGGCCTAACAAACCCCATTCTGGAATTTGGAATGCTTTAGTACTTCGATTTAAATGGTGATTGCGATTGTCAATATTTATGGCATACTTGCGAGTATGCGGGGGATATTCTATATGCATTATGTTAATGTCGGTTACCAGGTGTTCATCATACGAATGGATTTTATACACTTGTGAGTGTAATGATATTTATGAAAAATGATGATCTTGTGGTCTATTAAACTAATGGAAATGATTGTTATGATAAACTAATGAACTCACCAACCTTTTGGTTGACACTTTAAAGCATGTTTATTCTCAGTTATGAAAGAAATCTTCCATTGTGCATTTGCTCATTTTAGAAATATTACTTGGAGTCATTCATGACATATTTCAAAAGACGTTGCATTCGAGTCATTGAGTTCATCAAGATTATTATTAAATCAATTATAGTTGGATATATTATGAAATGGTATGCATGCTGTCAACTTTCGATGTAATGAAAGTTTGTCTTTTAAAAACGAATGCAATGTTTGTAAAATGTATCATATAGAGGTCAAGTACCTTGCGATGTAACCAAATGTAATGTATTCGTCTAGATGGATTAGGACGGGTCATGAAATTCTCTCCCCGTAACCTATTAATGACTCACCATTCTCATGGGGTATACGAAAAATCTTCTCACTATAAATAACTTTCGCTCTCATCCTTGAAAGCCAGTCCGTTTCAACTATTCCATCAAAGCTTCCTAACTTGATGAGTATTAGGTCAATCCTAAAGTCCATTCCAACTTTTACATCAAGCTTCCTAACTTGATGAGTGTTAGGTAAATCTTAAGGTTCATTCCAACCAAATCTTATTATACTGCCGTGAAAAATTCTATCAATCTTCACAAATAACATCTGCTTGTGCGTGGGTAACTAATCCTTTCCAACCACTACTTTAAAACTTCCAAGTTTTGTTATCATGAGGTTATCTTCAAATGACCCATCTGTAAATTTTAAGGTACTACCTTAAATTATTCCTCTATCTCTGCCAGCTTACCATTAGGTTGTCCTATAGAATACTTAACTCTCATGGTTGTTAATGGCTTATTAGTCATAATACTAAGGTTCTTAGATATAAGGTTTCTATTACTCTAGTATTAAACAACTTCGAGACAATAAAACATTGTGACGAATCGTACCCTAGCTATAATCAGGATCCATAGCTGAGATAACGATTGCTCTACCGAAAGTAAGTCCAAAGTTTTTCCTATTTGAGAACTTCTTCCTTAAGTATCCAGGGTGTCTATATCTATAACAAATTTTTGGGTTATCAATTCTATAATCAAGGCTCTTCTTGTACAGTATCTGGGCTACGTGGTTATTCTTTCCCTACCTCTAACAGACCATAATGCGTATACTCAAGTGGTTCCTACCAAAATTTTCTTTGAATCACTTCATATTCCTTATTTAGCAACATTGGGACTTCTGCATGATTCACTTCAATATAATCACGCTGTCCTGGCGTCATTATATTGTACTAAATCGTACGTTCATTCCAATATCACTCCATATTGTCAACGTAACGTGATCACTTCAAGTTCTACTCAATTTCATCTAACGGTGCTTTATCTATGCTATCTCAAAACAAAATCTACATAATTAATCTCACGGTTTCTCGGTGTGGGTGTGTAGGTTTCGTAGGTCATGCATCAATGCCTAAATGTCCCGAAATTTCTTTAAAATGTTCGGATTCAGATAATGTCGTTAGGTTCCTTTCTAGAAATCCAATCTGGGTCTCGTGTCGAGTTGTACGTGTAGCAAGTAGTAATACGATACGTCTTGAGGCGACTCCCAAGTCTTTAGGTATGGCTGAGCATTAGTAGAAGGCACTCTGACCTTATGAAAGGAGATGTCCTCCCGACTTCTCTAATGCCTAAGAGGGTTAGGGACATAAGTCCAGAAGTGTCGTTAGATCGTCGAGTAGTGGTGAAGAATGAAAAAGATAAGTGACGGTCATGAAAGTGTACGGGATACGAGTCATCTTGCAGAAACTGAACATCCTTCTAATGTTCATACGTTGTACGTGGCTAATTAGGGTGAGCTCGGGGTGCGGTTACTCCGACAAGTCCTCGCATATCTCCTCCTCCGAGGATCAACCTTAGTGGGCGTGTATTCCGAGGGGTACTCCTCCTAGATTGCGTGAAGTAATGTTTCGATCTCTGAAACGGTGGAACGGTAGTAACAGGTGGATTACAATACTAATCCTTAGAGTTAGACGAGTGGGAAAGGGTTCAGAAAAACATCTGAACTAGGAAAGATAAATTCTCCAAGTTGGCATAGCAAAAAGCGGACGGGTAGCAAGCACGTAATCAGGCATAATAACTACAGCAGCCTAGATCATCTACAGCAGTACACAGCATGGCAATAATAGAAGTATCAACAGAAGTAACATGCAAAAAGCAGATAGTAGCATGCAGTAGCGAGAATAAGCAGCAGCATACAGTAAGTTCACATAGCAGTGAAAGTAGGCAGTAGCATGCAACAAGTTCATATAGCAGTAAAAGTAAGCAGTAGCATGCAGTAGTTGTAAGCAGTAACATGTAGTAATATAATACAGTATCATGCAGCAGTTCCGCAGAAACAGGTAAACAAGCAAGTTGTAGATTGGTCCTATTAGTGAATCCTACTCTGCCTGGTCTAGACTCACTAATGCAACCTAATTCCCTACAACCAATGCTCTGATACCAAATGCAATGCCCCGTACAAAACCATCGTGTACGGTTCATCAACAACAGGATCATTACAAGGTCAAACACTATATGCTGTTTGAAAACCAGTTTTGCAGTCATAAAAGATAGCGTTTTACAAAAGACAACGTGCGTCCTATGAATAGAAGCATAAACATAAGTACGTGACCCAAAGGTCATTACAAAGCCATTGTTTGAAAATAACGTAAGTTACGAATGCAAAGTAAAAGTTCCATGATTGAGACATCTCTAAGTAATGCAGCGGAAATCTAACACAACAGGTCCGTAACAGCAAGTCTATAACACTAAGACAGCAAGTCTAACAGTGGAAGCAACAACGTCTAAGCACCTGAGAAATACACGCTTAAAAAGTCAACACGAATATTGGTGAGCTATAGTTTGTTTGTAATCATTAATGTAATGTAGATCACGAGATTTCAGTGCTTCAACCAGCAGTTTAAATCAGTGTTTCAAAACCGTATGAACAGTATATGCTTAACCGTGGGCACCCGGTAACTAGACTTAACGTATGTATATCATCCCCTAAAATTGCACTTGGCGAGTGCGTTTGTCCTCGAAGTATTAAACACCCATTGAATGCTAGCACGACTAGATCGAGTGGGGTTGTCAAACCCTATGGATCCATATCTAAGATTCGCGTTCATGGTTAGGAAACCAATGATTAAACGTTACTGAGCTAAGGGGAATCTTTGTACTGTTATATCACCCACACATATGTAAAGTTTAAGTACTCGTGTTTAGTATGTAAAACGTATAAAGCGCATGTATTCTCAGTCCTAAAAATAGTAAAAAGTAGTAAGGGATGCTATAACTCACAGTGAATAAGCAGTAAAATTTGATACGAAAAGTATGCAAGTAGTAAGTCGGTCCGAAAGGTCATAAATCTAAGTCAAAGGTCACTAAGTTAGTATGTTTTCCCCATAAGTTTAAAAGTACATAAATTAAGTTTAAGTGTCATCATCAACATCATCATTATCATCATCATTCATCAACACTAAGGTAAGTTTAACAAGAATAGAGATAGAAACAAAAGGCTGACTTCGGACAGCTGTTACGACCTCTATACAAATCGAAAAGACGCGTAGTCAGTGGTCATGGCTCCGTATGTGAGTCCACTAACCGTTGACCAATTTTCAGAACCTACTCGTCTTTGTTTGACCGTGGTGACAGTTTAAGTGCGAGTAGGTCAGAAATTTCAGCACAACGTTACAAAGGCGTAGTGACTTTTGGAAGGCTATAAATCTTAAACCGTATATCGAATTAAGTTGAGGCCTAAATGAAAAGTCATCTACTCGAAACGAACTATCTGAAAATAAATTTTCCAGAAGCCCAGAAGTCTGATGAAACCCCGAAAAACAGCAAACAAGTGCTCTGGTGAGGTTCTTGGTGCTTGATGCTCATCACGGTTCTCATCCTTGATGCTTGTAAGCTTCAAGTGTACAACTCTTTGATGTTTTAGCATCACTTTGACCAAGGTTCAGCCATAAATACACAACTAAGAGTAAAATCTATCATTCTACAAGTTTTGAACATCAAGATTGCCTCTTTATTGCATAGATCCAATAAAGCTTCAACCTTTGTCCATTCTACACAAGTTTATGCATCTCCATCATATATGATGATGAAGACTTGATCTTTATCATCACAACAAACACAAAAAGGTTCCAAGTAAGTGAGATCTACAATAATAACTTAGATCTCAAGTATTAAGAAAACTCTAAGCTAGAAAGCTTGGATCTTTACAAGATTAATGAGACCATAAGCTAGAAAGCTAAGATCTTTAACAAAATAATGAAAGTTATAAGACCATAAGCTAAAAAGCTAAGATCTTTAACATAATAATGAAACCCTAAGCTAGAAAGCTTGGATCTTTAGTGTTCTTGAAGATCCTTAAAGCAAAAGACTAGATCTTCAAGTTACATGAAGATCATAAACACAAGTTTTGATCTTTATAACAAAACAAAGAAATCACAAGCTAGATCTAACAAGTAAATGGAGATTCAAAGCTAGAAAGCTTGAATCTTTCATGTTTTTGAAGGATTCAAACCCAAGTATGAATCTACAAGATATAACAATATCAAAAGCTAAAAGCTAGATCCATTAAATGATGATGATGATGTCGTGGATGAGAAGAGGAGAAGAAGAGAAAGAAAAATTTAAAACTTACACTTTTTAGAGTGAGAAAGACTAGAGAGAGAATTAGAGAGTAAGTGTGTGTAATTTGTAAATGAAATCAAGTGTGAAATGAATGGGATAAGCTTGGTATTTATAGGAAGTGAGAGTGTGGGGAGGTTAAGGTGGCTGTAGGTTTTAGTGGGGGACAAGGGGGACACCTTTTTGCTTTTTGGTTAATGGTTGTCTAAAGTTAGTGCTTATGTTAGGATCCCATGCAACATTAAGGATAATGCTTAACAAAAATGCTAGTATGTTCCCTTTAATAAATGGGCATTTGTCTTTCATTATTATGGGTCACTAACTTATAATAATTGGGCTAATTAAATAGTCCACTAGCTAGTGTAGGGTGGGCTAAGGTCCAACAAGGTAGAAATTCCAACAAGACCAACTAGTGTGCTCTAGCAAATTACTAAGCATAATTAAGCATCCAAAAACCTAAGTAATTGTTATTATAAAATAACAATTAGTATTTCGTAGTCATAATATTCCGATTATGACCAAAGTTAAATGTGTACACAGTACGCAGTTCGTTCTAAATGTCAAGTGACACCAACGGTCATAAAGGCTTCCGGGGATCAAGTTAAGTACCCTACGTACTTAAAGGCACATTTTCACATATAAACGAAAGTAATCCACATGTAGTAAGATCCCAGATTAAGATATAGCTCAGTACGCACAAATACGCAGTTTCGTGAAAGCACAAAGCACAAAAGCAAGTTGAAAAAGTCGGGTTGTTACAATAGAGACGGTCAAGAATTGGGAAACTCCAAAGACACCAACACAGATTCAACAATTTTTGGGTCTAGCTGGTTACTACAGGAGATTCATTGAAGGTTTCTCTACGATTTCCCAATCGTTGATCGTGTTGACTCATAAAGGCAAGAAGTATGAATGGTCAACACCACAGGAAACTGCATTTCAGTTGTTGTAGGAGAAGTTGATGACTGCACCGATATTATCTCTACCTGAGGGGAATAAAGACTTCGTTATTTATTGTGATGCCTCGCGTCAAGGACTAGGTTGTGTGTTGATGCAACAAAACAATGATATTGCTTATGGATCGTGACAATTAAATATTCATGAGCAGAATTATGCTACACATGATCTTGAACTAGGTGTTGTAGTCTTCGCAATTAGAATGTGGAGACACTACATGTATGGAACCAAGTTTACTATCTTCACCGACCATAAGAGTTTGCAACACATCTTTGATCATAAGCAACTCAAATGAGACAACGACGCTGGGTGAAATTGCTAAATGACTATGGTTGTGAGATCCAATACGTAAGACCCGAACAATCACTGTACAGTAGTGTATATAGGGTGCATATGGTGTGGGGAGCTGTATATAGTTAAACAGGGGTCAGAGCCTGCCCAGGCCTTTATGCGCGCCGCGCAGGTATAGGTGTGCTGATGTTTGCGAGGTGTAGTACGAAATAGATTATATTTTACTACGAAATACTATTAAATACGATACATTTTTACACAAGTTATTTATTTATTTATAGAATGGGATATACCTAAACCTTGCTACAACACTTATAGGCAGGGTACCTAATCGTAGAGTAGTGTAGTTTTAAGTAAGTCCGGTTCGTTCAACAGGGAGCTCACTAAGTTTAACGCTATATTTATTTTAGACTATATTTGTATATATATATATATATATATATATATATATATATATATATATATATATATATATATATATATATATATATATAAGTAATATTATTATTGTTATAAAGGGGGGTTTTACCGTTTAGTGACCGGTTTGTCGATTTTACGTCTTAAGTTGCAATTAAAACCTAATGTAAAATATTAAATATAAATATGACTTAATTTAAAGCGTAAAGTAAATGACGATAAATAAAAGTACGATAATTAAAAGTACGATAATTTAAAGTACGATAAATAAAATGATGATAAATAAAAGTACGATGAAATATGAAATAAAGGAATTATGCTTATTTAAACTTCCATAATCATGATGTTCGACGTGTTGATTTTAGTTTAATACCGAGGGTTAATTGTCCTTTGTCCTGGTTTATTTGATACGTCCATCTGGTTTTTGTCCATAATGGTCCATCAGTCATAAATATAAAGTGCGAGTGTCCTCATCAAATTAACTTTGTACCCAAAGTCAAATATTCCAACTAATTGGGGACTTAAACTGTAACAAGGTCTTAATACTTTGTTTAATAATTACACCAGGATATCGACTGCCTATAACCCAAGGTTTTAATACTTTGTTAACAATTACACCAAGTGTCCTTGTATGTAATCTACCCCTATTTTAATGAGTTCATTGACTATTAATCTATTCCCGTGTCCGGTTAAATGAACGATTATTAGTATTTATAAATATCCCGCCCATCGTCTCCGATTGAGTGTATGTGGTTATTTATAGATACGTCAAATTGTAAATCTCTATATTAAATTAACGAACTATCATTCATTTAAACAAATATAAAGCCCATTAATAGCCCATAGTCCAATTCCTACAAGTGTCGTTCTTTTGTCCAAACCCCAATTATGGTCCAAAACCCAATAACCCCGTCTTTAATATTTAGTCCAACATCACGATTACTTCGGCTTAAATAAGCATAATAATAACTTAGCTACGAGACATTAATTTAAAAAGGTTGAACATAACTTACAATGAGTATAAATCGCGTAGTGTTACACGGACAGAATTTTGACTTACAAACTTAAAACATTCACCACTATAACCTTATTATTATTAACTTAATATTAAAATTAAAATTATAATTAAAATATAAATATATATTGAGAGAGTGAGAGATAAGATTGAATATGTCGTAAATAAAACGTCGAATTCGCTGGCTATTTATAGCACCTGACCTTGCTTTTCATCCCATGCGATCACATGGATTTTAGTCTTGCTGGCCATATGATCGCATGGCTACCTTGTCCAACTCACAATGATTTATTTTCTAGTTTGCCGACGTTTTATTTAATTATATAATATAATATATATAATTATATATAATTATATATAATTATATATATTATATTATATTCATGTGCATAGTTGACTTGTAATTTTAGGCCCGTTGCGTCGTGCGTTGACAGTTGGTTCATGTCACGGTTCCGGATTTTCGAACGTCCTTTCGTACGATTTAATATCTTGTACTTTGCATTTTGCGGTTTGTACTCTTGTAACTTTTAGACGTTTCTTAGCAATAATTTGAACCACTTGGATTGTACTTTGTACTTTTTAGCTTTTTGGTCGTTTGCATTTTTAAATCGTCGAATCTGTCTTTTGTCTTCACCTTTTATTATTTAAACGAATATCACTTGTAAATAGAACAATTGCAACTAAAAGCTTGTCTTTCTTGAAGGATAATGCTATGAAATATATGTTCGTTTTTAGCATTATCAAATATTCCCACACTTGAGCGTTGCTTGTCCTCAAGCAATATAGAACTTGAATATAGCTTTACTAGAATCACTTCTTTATTCTTCACACTTTGTACATCAGTGATTTTTTTATGGAGGTATGAACAATGATAGTAACGATGTGGTTTACAGTCCCACATGACTATAAAAATTTAGATCCTTTAGGAAATTAGATCTTTATGAAAACATTTGATCTTTTGAAAATTCAATCTAGCTTTTACCCTAGATAAGTTTTCCGGAATAACCCTTCACCGGTGTTTGCAAAATTTTTTTGTGGGTTTTGTGGGTTTCAGATTTGAAAATTTTAGCTCAAAACTTGCGGTTTTGTGTCACCCACTTGCTAACCTTGTATTGGGAAAGCAACACGTCCAGTATACTTGCTCCGTATATTACCTTTCGGTAAACTATCGTCCGGTTGTAAAGGAAAGCGTTGAACAAGCAACTGTTAAGGCAATGTCTAATGACATACTTTTGATTATGGTCTATATCGTGTTGGATTCAATTACTATCCTTTGTAGGAGCAATAGTAAAGATCACCCTATAGTTTTTCGATCTGGCACAAGGTCCTGTCTTCGACCATGCATTGCAACCACCGTTCTTACGGTTGACACCCAATTTGGTTCAGGTGACCTACTGAACGCATTGAAAATGGGTTTTCAAAAAACAAATCGGTTTGTAATTTTGTTCAAAATATTTTCTCGTTCAAGCTCGAGTTTAGATATCATCGAATTCCATGAGTTTGTAATTCTCAATCTTTAAGGTCAATCTCAAGGATTGAGTAATATCAGGCTTAAATGCTGATTTTTGATCTTTAAGGAGATTATCCTTTCTCGGAATCTGATTCATTAGTCTTATAAGCTAATTTGCATGGTGCCCCCTATTGTACGAGACAGATCCTCTCATGGATAGGATAAGTCTGACCACTTGTCGACCCTGTTTGATGCTGAGGTCCGTGAATTTCCAGCTAATTTTCGAGAAAACTTTTCAAGGTTTTTCGTAGTCTCTACTACTGGTCTGGACGACAACTTCCTGACCTAAATCAAGAAGTGCGTGTCTTTTTCTCGGAAGACTGTACTTCCTTATAAATTCTATTTATATTACAATAAATTGGGTAAAACTGATTAATATCGTCCAAAACAAAAGTATCTTCAATTATTTATACAAAAATATGTGATATATGTTCTAAATAACTTGGTAAATTTTCCCACACTTGGCTTTTATTTTTCTTTCTTTGCCTTTTTATTCTCTTCTATTCCATTTTAAATGAATTCAAGCGTTTTGGGTTGTTTCTCAATTTATGTCCTTTCCGAGGTAACAATAATTTCGGTGTTAACACCTAGTTTTATCGTTCATAAATATGTATAAACATGATTTTGAGTTCATTTAGTTAAAAATTTTTAAAATTTTTACTAGAAGTGGGTAGTCAGTATATAAGACTAGGGCTGTTCTTTATTATCAGAGAGCACTAGATTCTAATACAACTACTGCGTTACTAGTAAAGTTTAACGGTGGCTATTAAACCAAGTGTATAAAAAAAAATTTTAAACCGAAAGAATTTAATCCCTTCCTACACTTAAGATCTTGCAATGCCCTCATTTGCAAGAAATCAGTAGCAATTTAAATTATTGAGGGTGATTAGCGTAGAAAAATGATTAAATTTTACCAAAGTTTCCAAACATATTGTTGTTTGTGTGAATGATAAATGGTGCACATCATTTGTTCATTCCTGCAGTTGTTATATCACATTTATTTTGCATCTTGTCGTCAAAATTAGTTGCTTTTGCTGAACTTAATGCCAGTCTTTGAAAATGCGCTGTTTTACCCTGTTGTGTACATGAGATAAAATACATACAATACAAATATAAACATGCATGGTAATTTGAAATGGGACTTAATATCCCACTTTCAAATTACAAAAATGAAATATTAGTACACAATAATAAAAATGTTAAACATTACATAAAAGTATCAAAATGTTAAATGTTTAGCATAAATAGATAAAAATAATAAAAGATAAGAAATCACCAATGGAACACTATTGATTTGGATAGGGATTCCAGTTCATATCATCGCTCGGGTTTCATGGTTGGTGATAGGTGTCCTGGTAGGCTTGATTGGGGTCGTACAGGTCAAAGGGTGGTCGCATGTCGGGCTGATGTGGTGGATAAAATGCAGGCCGAGTCGGGATGTAGTTACGTGGTACCTGATATGATAGCTGGCTCATGATTTGGTGCTGATGAACTTGCTAGCTATCGTGATGGCGTCGCCTGGACTCATACTCATTCGCTGCTTGTCACTGCTCATACTGACGATGCCTATCCTCATTACTCATTTCCACCTCATCTATACGCTGGAAAACGTCAGTAAAACTATCCTTAATGACATCCCTGATGTCATCTGCTTCCTCAATCTCCTCATCCGAACCCCTCTCTACCTGTGGATGGGTGCCCTGATATGGTATTGGCATATTGTGTCTATGTTTTAATACCTTTGCACCCTGATAAACCTGCAAACCTATAGTATCAGTTTGTTCCTCAACCACCATCATTGGACCCCCGTGTTCCCTATCCACACCTAAATACTCTTCAATGAGAGTAACAAAAATGCCTCCTCCTATTATTCCCCCGTCCTGTATTCTTTCCACAACTTTGGACAAATAAAACCCAACACAGTAGGGAATATTAACAAAGCCTCTAGTGTCTCGAATGCACTTAAGGTATAATAAATCGTTTAGAGTCATTTTCTCCTTGTTTTTACCTCTTTGTGTAATCGAGTTAGCTAAAAATCTATGTATTATACGAAGCTCTGCTTTGTTAATATCTAAATAGGAGTGTCTTCCACCCCGCGTAAACACATTAAAATTTGACATACGCCTCCATACGGCGTTAGCGTCAAAATCTCTATCTACCCTCTCACCTTGATAAATTAAAGCTGTACAATCAGGTGATAATAATTCAGCGGGGGTGTAAATCTATAAAGCTCTAGCCATGTCTATCATAGACATCATGTACATCCTACCTCCAAGTAAAAATCTAAGAAAAGTTTTATCGTCTAACCTATCTACATCCTTATTTAAGGCTATAGTACTCATTAGCTCAACACACCACTCCTTATATACAGGCCTACGAGTGGTAAATAAACGTTCCCAATCAGGAAAAGAAGAGCTGCCATACCTTTGGATTAGGTGCTGCCTAACTGAGTTAGCTAGGTTGACCCTTTCCAAAGGCTCCCAATCTATTACCCTTGGTACTTCTATATTTTTGGTCCAAAGCTTAAATTTGTTACTTTGGTACGTCGGGTAATCTCTCAAACTTCTATCAAACCTTAGATTGGGGTGTAACTCATGTTCATGAATTCTTGAGTGTTCTATTACATGATGAACGGGAAATACTATGTAGGCAATAAAAAATTGTGGTTCTGGCTCATAGTATGACACGTGTTGATCATATGTTATTGTTGTTCAGGTTGTGGTTCTGGTTGCGGTTCTTGATCAGGTTCTTGTTCAGGTCGTCTAGACGATGTTGCACCATCCGTATCTGTATTTCTCTGCAAAACACATTAAACATAAAATTTGTGCATCCAAATATGCATTAGTGTTAGCAAAATAACAAATTAAAACAATTACAATAACATGTTTAATCCATATTAAACTTATACTCATTTTCATATTTTATCAATTCTACAATTTTTCAAATAAGCACATATGAAAATGCATACATTGTTCCTAAGCATTCAACTCAAATAACATGTTAAAATAACCATTACTAGCAATTAAACAAGTTTCAAATGGCATTTATATCAAAATAATCAAGTTCATGAATTTTAGACTTAAAAAGTCCACTTTGATGTTCAAAAGTCATGTTTAGGATCAAGGTTTGGATCATTTAGCAACCTAAACATGTTACACTACTTAATTTAGCAATAATTCATAACAAAAATCGGCCATAACCTGTTTATATCAAAAAGCCCCAAATTGCTCAAGAACACAAACCCTAGATTTCTACAAATTTTGAAGTTTAAGGCTTCAAATCATGACAAATAGCATCAATCTAGGCTATACAAGCATAATATACTAACAATTTAACTCTAATTAAGCTAGAAATTATCAAAATCAAATTAGGTAAAATTTTGCTCAAGAACACTGATAATCCGAATTAAAGAGTTTAGGAGTGAATTTTGATACCTTCTTCCTTCCAATTCCAAGAAAAGGCATGTTTAGAGTGATTTGTAGCACGCAATTTCAAGTAATTTGATGAAAAATTGATGATTTTAGAGAGTTTTATGTGTTTGTTTTCGTGGATGTGTGTGTGAAAGTGAGACAGAGAGCACAGCTCGTTGGGTTTTTGTTTCTGTCCAGTCCAGGGTGCCCATGCGATCGCATGGATACCCAGTGCAAATCCCATGCGATCGCATGGGGTGTGGCATTTTTTTTTATAAAAACCTTTTACTAGTAAAACAATTAATTAATTAATTTAAAATTTTGTTTTCCTTTTAAATTGAGGGCGTTTCGGTACGTTCACCTAGTTCGTCCCTCGACAAAATTTTAAAATTTGTCATTTTCAAAGTGTTGTTTTAAAAGCAAAGATTTTTGGGTTTTTTAATGTTTTTGGCATACTTTAGATCAATAAAATTAAAAATAATGATAATAAAATTTCTCGTCCCGCCTTTGGGTAAAGCAATTTCGGTTCAACGACCTAGTCTTCAACTCACGACGAATTTTAAATATCAAAATTTTAACTTAATGAAATAAAGTAAATTTTTGTTTTTAAATTCACTCCAAACTTAAATTTAAAATTCATAAAATAACATTTCATATAAATATTATTAATATTTATATACATTAATTTTACAAACTTATATTTAAAAATAATATAGTTATATATTAGTTTTAAAAATAGGGTAAAAATAAAATAAAAATCTTTTTGGTCTTTTATCTCACTTTAATCAATCAAATATTTACAAAAATATACGTCCCTCTTTTGGGTAAAGTAATTTCGGCTATTTTACCTAGTTTTACTCCTGATGAATTTTTGAAATATTTTGAATTGATTGATTAAAGATATTTATACCTTATGAATAAACGGTAAATTTCGCAGTGATGTAATAAATTTTTGTATGATATCAATAATTTCGGTTTCGCATACCTAATTTTATTGAATATCAATTTAATACTTTATAGCGAACGATTCAGTGTTTATTATCAAAAGGTTAAAAGTAATAAATAAAAACAAATAAAAACTGTACATACTTACCTGTGAGTTAGAATTCTCAGAGACCTGCTTTAGTTGACTCATAGGAGAGTCGTTCGATTTGGTTTTCCATAGCTACATAAGCGTAACCTCGAATTTTCAATAACTTTTCTTCTAAACATATGAATGGTCCTTCTCTGCATAGAGTAATGAATTCAGTATTGGAATGTGTCTGATTTTTTGAACATTTTCCTTCGTGTGACCATTTTCCGCATTTATGACATCTTTCAAGGTGTCGTGCTCTTCTTTTTGTTGCGGATTTTGATTTTCCTTTACCAAAATGTGTCTTATGATGATTCTTCCTGAGTTCTTTCGTCACTTCGTCCATTTTTCCTCTTATGAATGATACCAGTTCACTCGGGAAGATGTTATTATTACGTTTAGTAATCATAACGTGTAGTAGTAGACCATGGTTCAGATCAAAGGAATTCTTCATCTCGTAAAACCTAAAAGAAATAAAAATTCAGAATGGAGGGAGAAGACTAGTTCTTTAGGGTCTGCTAGGGAAAGACCATTCGGATTCCATTTTCGAGAACTACATGAAAAAAAACATCTAACTTTAACAGAAATTCATATTATCCTTAAAAGATTCGAATCTTCCCACACTTAGTTAGATGTGGTGTCGAAATTGTGATTAACTTCATCTTCAACTTCCATTGGATTATCTATGTAATGTTTAACTCTGTGACCATTAACTTTAAATTCAATCCCATTCGAATTTATTAATTCTACTGTTCCGTACGGGAAAACTCTTTTGACTATGAATGGTCCAGACCATCTTGATTTCAATTTTCCAGAAAATAGCTTGAATCGTGAATTGAAAAGAAGGACTCTGTCTCCTTCCTTAAATTCTTTTGAACTTCTGATTCTTTTATCATGCCATTTCTTCGTTCTTTCCTTATAGATTAACGAATTTTCATATGCATCATGTCTTAATTCTTCTAATTCGTTTAGTTGACTTAATCGTAGACGTCCAGCTTCATGTAAACCAAGATTACAGGTCTTCAAAGCCCAAAATACTTTGTACTCAATTTCTACTGGAAGGTGACATGCTTTTCCGTAAACGAGTTTAAAAGGTGTGGTGCCAATTGGAGTTTTGTAGGCTGTTCTAAAAGCCCAGAGTGCATCCTCCAATTTCATGGACCATTCCTTTGGATTTGATCATACAGTTTTCTCTAGAATACATTTTAATGTTCGGTTGGTATTTTCAACTTGTCCACTTGTTTGTGGATGATAAGGGGTTGAGATTTTATGAGTTACTCCATATCTTTTGAGAACTTTCTCAAGTTGATTATTACAAAAATGAGTACCCTGATCACTTATTAAAGCTTTCGGTTTTCCAAACCTAGCAAAAAGATGTTTTAAGAAGTTGACTACAACTCGTGCATCGTTAGTTGGGAGAGCTTGTGCTTCCACCCATTTAGATACATAATCAATGGCAACGAGAATGTAGAGATTATTATGAGATTTTGGAAATGGACCCATAAAGTCAATACCCCAAACTTCAAATACTTCACATACTTGAATGACATTTTGTGGCATTTCATCACGTTGACTTATTTTTCCGGCCCTTTGACATGAATCACAGGATTTACAAAGAAGGTGTGCGTCTTTAAAAATTGTAGGCCAATAGAATCCAGCATCATAGACTTTTCTTGCTGTGAGTTGAGGCCCATAATGCCCTCCTGTTGGTCCTGTGTGACAATGGTTTAAGATTTGACTAGCTTCATCTCTGAATACACATCGGCGTATTATTCCATTGGGACAACTTTTAAACAAATGTGGATCTTCCCAAAAATAGTGTTTTATATCACTAAAGAATTTCTTTCGTTTCTGGTACGACAATCCTTTTTCAAGGAATTCACATACTAATTATTTTGCATAGTCTGCAAACCATGGAATTTCATTATAATCGATTTTCAAAAGATATTCATCAGAAAAGTTGTCTTGTATGGCCGATTCATTTAGAACTTCTAATTCAGGATTTTCAAGGCGAGAAAGATGATCAGCGGCGAGATTTTTTGCTCCCTTTTTGTATCGGATTTCAATATCAAACTCTTGTAAGAGCAATATCCAACGGATTAATCGTGGTTTGGCATCTTGTTTTGAAAATAGATATCTAAGAGCAGAATGGTCAGTATAGACCACCGTTTTAGCTAGAACGAGATATGAACGAAATTTGTCAAAAGCAAAGACAATAGCAAGGAGTTCTTTTTCAGTAGTTGTATAATTTGTTTGTGCTCCTTGTAACGTCTTACTAGCATAATAAATAGGTTGAAATCGTTTTTCAATCCTTTGTCCTAAAACGGCTCCCATTGCAAAATCACTTGCAACGCACTTGAGTTCAAATGGTAGATTCCAATTTGGAGTTATCGTGATCGGCGCATTAGTGATTTTTTCTCTAAGAATATTAAAAGATTTGATGCATTCATCTGAAAAGATGAATGGAGCATCCTTTTCTAAGAGTTTGTTCATAGGAATGGCAATTTTAGAAAAATCTTTTATGAAACGTCGGTAAAAACCGGCATGCCCTAGAAAACTCCTAACTCCTCTAACATTGCTGGGATGTGGAAGTTTAGCAATTACATCTACTTTAGCTCTATCCACTTCAATTCCTTCCTTTGAAATTTTATGACCAAGAACGATTCCTTCTCTAACCATGAAATGGCATTTCTCCCAATTAAGTACTAGATTTGATTGCTCGCATCTAATAAGCATTCGTTCAAGATTAACTAGACATGTTTCAAAAGTATCACCGAAGACTGAAAATTCATCCATGAAAACTTCCATGCATTCTTCTATCATATCGTGAAAAATCGTCATCATGCACCTTTGAAAGGTTGCAGGGGCGTTGCAAAGTCCAAATGGCATGCGTTTGTAAGCAAAAATACCATAAGGGCACGTGAATGTGGTTTTCTCTTGGTCCTCGGGTGCGATTGGAATTTGAAAGTATCCGGAGAAACCGTCAAGAAAACAATAATAACTATTCCCAGCTAACCTTTCCAACATTTGATCAATGAAAGGTAAGGGAAAGTGATCTTTTCTGGTGGCGTCATTTAATTTTCTATAATCAATACAGACACGCCATCCTGTTACAGTCCTAGTAGGAATAAGCTCGTCTTTTTCATTTGTAATGACATTCATGCCACCTTTCTTAGGTACACATTGAACTGGGCTTAACCATGGACTATCAGAGATTGGATAAATTAAACCTGCATCAAGCAGTTTAATTATTTCTTTCTTAACAACATCTTGCATATTTGGATTTAGTCTTCATTGGCGTTGCACATAGGTTTTATGACCTTCTTCCATAAGAATTTTATGTGTGCAATACGAAGGACTTATACCTTTAATGTCATGAATCTTCCATGCAATAGCTGGTTTATGAGCTTTTAGCATAGAAATGAGTTGAGATTTTTCATTTTCAATAAGAGAAGACGATATTATTACAGGTAATTCAGATTCACCATGTAAATAAGCGTATTCCAAATGGGTTGGAAGTGGCTTTAACTCTAATATCGGTGGTTCTTCTATCAATGATTTGTATCGATATCTATCTTTCTCTTTTAGCATTTAAAGTTCTTCTATTGTTGGTTCATATTCATTAGCCATAAGTGTAGCTAACATTTCAGCTTCATCAATTTGTTCAGTTCCTTCTCCTAAAGAACATTCTCCTGTTCCTTGTAATTATGGAAATTCTTGTAACAATTCTGCATGTGAATCTATAGTTTGAATATAATAACATGTATTATCTGCAGATTGCGGTTGTTGCATGGCTCTATCAACTGAAAAGGTAACACTCTCATCCTCTATACTTAGGGTCAGTTTCTTACCAAACACGTCTATTATTGCTTTAGCCGTGTTTAAGAATGGTCTTTCTAATATGAGAGGAACTCGAGAATCTTCTTCCATGTCCAGAATAACAAAATCTAATGGAAATACTAAAGTACCAACTTTAACTAGCATGTTCTCCATTATCCCTCTAGGATATTTTACTGATCGATCGGCTAGTTGTATACTTATTTGTGTTGGTTTCAATTCTCCAAGGTCTAGTTTAGCGTATAGTGAATACGGCATTAAATTTATACTAGCACCTAAGTCTGCCAATGCTTCTATTGAATTAAGACTACCCAGAAAATATGGAATTGTGTAACTTCTTGGATCTGAGAGTTTTTCTGGTATCTTATTCAACAGCACTGCAGAACAATTAGCATTCATTGTAACAGCCGAGAGTTCTTCCATTTTATTTCTATTTGTGATTAGATATTTCAGGAATTTAGCATATCTTGGCATTCCTGAAATCACATCAATGAAAGGAAGATTTACATTTATTTGTTTAAACATATCCAAAAATTTGGATTGCTCGGCTTCAAGTCTTTCTTTTCTCATTTTACTCGGGTAAGGAAGTGGTGGTTGGTATGGTTTAACATAAGGTTTAGCCTTAACTGTGTTATCTTCATCAACCTCTTCAACTACCGGTTTTGTTTCCTTATCTTGCTCAGGCCGTGGTGCCTGTGGAGTAGGAATAGAGTCATCAGAAATTACAGGCATTTCAGGTGGTTTAAGTGTAATACCACTTCTTGTGGTAATGGCTTTAGCTGTTTCATTTCGGGGGTTAGCATTTGTATCGCTAGGTAGACTCCCCGATTTTCTTTTACCTATCAACCTTGCTAGGTTGCTTACTTCTTGTTCCAGATTTTGGATTGAAGCTTGTTGATTTCTAAATGCTTGAGCATTTTGTTCATTAGTTTGTTTCTGAGATGTGAAAAACTGCATTTGAGATTCAACTAGCTTCGACATCATGTCTTCTAAATTTGGCTTTTTATCATCGGTTTGTGGTGGTTTATTTGAAAAAATAGGTCTTTGCTGATTGTAAGTATTATTGGATACTTGTTGATTGCTAGGACCTTGTTGATTGTTGTATGGAACATTTCGGTTATAATTCTGATTGTAGTTTGGTCTTGGCGGTTGATAATTATTCTGATAATTATTTCCAGGCCTTTGGTTCATGTATGGAACATTCTCTCTTTGTTCCATTGTTTGTTCAATACTGAGACAATCTTTTGTCAAATGTGGTCCTCCACACTGCTCACAACTAATGTGTATTGCGTGAATATCTTTAGTCATCTTTTTCATTCGTCTCTCGAAAGCATCTATCTTTGCGGAAATGGAATCAAAATCATGGCTAGAATCGGCTCTAGCCGCTTTAGATGAACGAGGAATATCTTTTTTCTGGTGCCACTCATGTGAGTAGGAGGTTGTGTTATCAATGATTTTGTAAGCTTCGGTTGCGGTTTTCTTCATAATGGAACCACCAGCTGCTATGTCGATGTCTTTGCGTGTAGTAATGTCGCATCCTTGGTAGAATATTTGTACTATTTGATAAGTGTCTAAACCATGTTGAGGACATCCTCTCAACAATTTTCCAAATCTTGTCCACGCCTCATATAGAGTTTCATTTGGCTTTTGCGTGAACGTAACAATTTCTCCTTGAAGTCTCACGGCTTTAGATGCCGGAAAGAATTGTTTAAGAAATTTTTCAACTAAGACATCCCATGTATCAATCGCTCCTTCAGGTAACGATTGTAACCAATCTTTGGCTTCTCCCTTTAAAGTCCAGGGAAATAACATGAGATAGATCTATTCATCCTCAACTTCTCCGATTTTGAATAGAGTACAGATTCTATTAAAGGTACGAAGATGTTCGTTTGGATCTTCTTTTGGCGTACCACTAAATTGGCATTGATTAGTTACCATGTGTAGGATTTGTCCTTTGATTTCATAATCTGGCGCATTAATGTCTGGTTGAGTAATTGTGTGACCTTGGCCAGTGCGTGTAGCTCTCATTGGATCTTCCATACTTAGAGGTTCCGGATTTTCCATGATTGAATTTGTTGAATCTGAATCACTAGGGGATACTGATTTAATGATTTCTTCCTCGACAATCTCTGGTTGAATGATTTGTGGTTCAGGAGAAATGATTAGTGGTTCAGGATCTCTGAATTGTCCTTGAGTATCCTCTGGATTCTCAATTGTGAGGTCGGGTTCAAAAAATGGATTATCGGAAATTTGAATTGGAGTACTTGGTCAACTAGATGATTCTAAGGAAAAATCAACGGCAATTATATTGGCTAGATGTCTTGATCGAATTACAGGTGGCGAACGTATGAAATGTGGAGAACGTTTTGCTCGGTGCATTCACAGAATATCCTATTAGAAATTGTATAAGTTATCAAATTAATAGACTTTTCTGCTTTTGCCCACGTTTCGAATAGCCAAAAGATGCAGCAGGGAGCCAGGATCATTTAAGTCGAAAAATCCACAACTCAGCCACTAACAAATCCAACTATTACTACGAAGCAGAAAATTTGGATGTCTATCAATTTAACCGCTTAAAATAATTTTTCGTCGAAATTTAAAGAAAATAGAGAAAATTCTATGTCCTAAATACTAGAGCGTAGAAATGAGAAAGAAAAAGAGTGCGTCGAAAAACGTCGAAAAATAAAAGGTCGAAAAATAATAATAAGAAAGTAAAGCGTCGAAACTTAAAAGTCTAAAAACTAAATATTAAAACTTGCGTCTAAAGGTATTAAAGCTTAAAGGAATTCTAAATCTAAAACGACAATAACTTAATTAGGCACTAAAATCTATTAAATATTAAAGTGATAAGCGACGTCGTAAAATTCTAAAGCGCCTAAATCTTAATCTAAAGAAAAAGCACTTAAGGGATTTTACGGCAAAGCCTAAGAGTCTAGAAATATAAAATTACTACGTCAAAATACTAAGTTACGAACTAATTACGAACGATAAATATACAATTACGTACTAAATAATAAAAAGATACAAAAATGATAAAATTACTTATTTATATAAAAATATTATTTTTATAGTATTATTTTATATAAAATTATAAAATTATATAATTATTAATTCTAATAAAACTTAATAATTCAAATTTAAATTAAAGATAAACTAATTATTAATTTAATAAACCCTAAACTTAATTAATTATTATAATTATTATTAATTACAAACCCTAATTCGATCAAACTAAGGTTCAGGTCCTGTCACCTCACCTCATGCGAACGCATGAGGTTTCAATTGTCTGTCCATGTGATCGCATGGACTGCTGATCCAGTTCAGGTCTTGGGCT
The DNA here is from genome assembly GCF_046630445.1 of Rutidosis leptorrhynchoides. Classification (NCBI taxonomy): domain Eukaryota; kingdom Viridiplantae; phylum Streptophyta; class Magnoliopsida; order Asterales; family Asteraceae; genus Rutidosis; species Rutidosis leptorrhynchoides. The sequence continues at coordinate 335,659,795 of NC_092337.1, read as the reverse complement.
GCTACAGTATCTTGGCCCGATTTGCTTTTAATTTATTTATTTATTTTTTTTCTAAGTTTAATATATATAAAATATAAATATAAACTTATTAGTTTTATATAAAAAAATATTACTTATTAGTTTTATAACTCTTAAAATATAAACTTTTTAATTTGAACACTTAAAAATATAGAAATATTTTTTTTATAGCGTTTCGCTTTCAGTTCCCCGGCAGCAGCGCCAAAAATACTTGATGTTTGTGAGGTGTAGTACGAAATAGATTATATTTTACTACGAAATACTATTAAATACGATACATTTTACACAAGTTATTTATTTATTTATAGGCAGTGTACCTAATCGTAGAGTAGTGTAGTTTTTAGTAAGTCCGGTTCGTTCCACAGGGAGCTCACTAAGTTTAACGCTATATTTAATTTAGACTATATTTGTATATATATATATATATATATATATATATATATATATATATATATATATATATATATATATATAAGTAATATTATTATTGTTATAAAAGGGGGGTTTTACCGGTTAGTGACCGGTTTGTCAATTTTACGTCTTAAGTTGCAATTAAAACCTAATGTAAAATATTAAATATAAATATGACATAATTTAAAGCGTAAAGTAAATGACGATAAATAGAAGTGCGATAATTAAAAGTACGATAATTTAAAGTACGATAAATAAAATGATGATAAATAAAAGTACGATGAAATATGAAATAAAGGAATTATGCTTATTTAAACTTCCGTAATCATGATGTTCGACGTGTTGATTTTAGTTTATTACCGAGGGTTAATTATCCTTTGTCCTGGTTTATTTGATACGTCCATCTGGTTTTTGTCCATAATGGTCCATCAGCCATAAATATAAAGTGCGAGTGTCCTCGTCAAATTAACTTTGTACACGAAGTCAAATATTCCAACTAATTGAGGACTTAAACTGTAACAAGGTCTTAATACTTTGTTTAATAATTACACCAGGATATCGACTGCTTGTAACCCAAGATTTTAATACTTTGTTAACAATTACACCAAGCATCTTTGTATGTAATCTACCCCTATTTTAATGAGTCCATTGACTATTAATCCATTCCCATGTCCGGTTAAATGAACGATTATTAGTATTTATAAATATCCCGCCCATCGTGTCCGATCGAGTGTATGTGGTTATTTATAGATACGTCAAATTGTAAATCTCTATATTAAATTAACGAACTATCATTCAGTTAAACAAATATAAAGCCCATTAATAGCCTATAGTCCAATTCCCACAAGTGTCGTTCTTTTGTCCAAACCCCAATTATGGTCCAAAACCCAATAACCCCGTCTTTAATATTTAGTCCAACATTACGATTACTTCAGCTTAAATAAGCATAATAATAACTTAGCTACGAGACATTAATTTAAAAAGGTTGAACATAACTTACAATGAGTATAAATCGCGTAGTGTTACACGGACAGAATTTTGACTTACAAACTTAAAACATTCGCCACTATAACCTTATTATTATTAACTTAATATTAAAATTAAAATTAAAATTAAAATATAAATATATATTGAGAGAGTGAGAGATAAGATTGAATATGGTGTAAATAAAACGTCGAATTTGCTGGCTATTTATAGCACCTGACCTTGCTTTTCATCCCATACGATCGCATGGATTTTGGTCTTGCTGGCCATGCGATCGCATGGCTACCTTGGCCAACTCACAATGATTTGTTTTCTAGGTTGCTGACGTTTTATTTAATTATATAATATAATATATATAATTATATATAATTATATATATATATTATATTATATTCATGTGCCTAGTTGACTTGTAATTTTAGGCCCATTGCGTCACGCGTTGACAGTTGGTTCATGTCCCGGTTCCGGATTTTTGAACGTCCTTTCGTACGATTTAATATCTTGTACTTTGCGTTTTGTGGCTTGTACTCTTGTAACTTTTAGACGTTTCTTAGCAATAATTTAAACCACTTGGATTGTACTTTGTACTTTTTAGCTTTTTGGTCGTTTGCGTCTTCAAATCGTCGAATCTGTCTTTTGTCTTCACCTTTTATTATTTAAACGAATATCACTTGTAAATAGAACAATTGCAACTAAAAGCTTGTCTTTCTTGAAGGATAATGCTATGAAATATATGTCCGTTTTTAGCATTATCATGTGCGTGCCGCGCACCTGCACTGTTGACGGATTCCAGCTTTTTATTTAAGTTTAATGAGGGGTATTGTGGTCTTTTCATATGAGAACGAGATAGGGCATTAGATGGCCAGTTTGGTGGTGGTTGAAACACATTTAACTTCATCACCAACCTTATCTTCAACCCCAAATAATTTCTAGAGAGAGAAGAGTGTTCTTGTGAGAGAAAGCTTGAATCAAGGAGGAAGAAGCTTGAGTCGGGTTAAAGCTCAAGTATTAAAGTTGTTCATCTAGCTTTTAGCTACCTTTTGATTGTGGCGGTATGTCCTAACTTTGATTTCCTTACTTTAATTTATATAAGGGTTAGGGTTTGGGGTTAGTGATGAATATAAAACTCGTGTTTGGTGATTTTGGGTGTTCTTAGGTAAGATTGGGTCATGAGGACCTAAGGATAATTGACCTAGTTGGGAAAGAAGGGTATGAAATACCCTAATTGTGTATTAGATAGTGTTGTTGGACTGTAGTTACTAGCTTTTAGTGATATGTGATGGTCTTGACCTTAAATGGACTGTTTTGGTGAAAATGGGGCATTTAATGCATTTAAGTCATTAAATGCACATGAGTGAATGGTTGGTGTTTAGTCCAACTAGTTTATGTGATGATTGAGTACTTATTGTATTAGGTACTTTGCCTTGAAGCTTGCGGAAGTATAAAACATTCACCGAAGGCGTTAAGGTGAGTGGAATGATTATATGCGTATGTATATAATGTATTTATTTGTATGCTATGGTATGAACCAAAGAGCCGGTAGTGCCATAGTATGTGCGATTGTGCTATGATGTGAACCAAAGAGCCGGTAGCATCATAGTACGTGTGTTGTAGTGTGAACCAAAGAGCCGGTAGCACTACGGAACGAGTTGTTAGAGTGTGAACCAAAGAGTCGGTAGCACTTTAACGCGAGTATGACTCGATTTGTGATGTGAACCAAAGAGCCGGTAGCATCATAACCGATGCGTATGGTGTGAACCAAAGAGCCGGTAGCACCATGACTCGAGATTGGTTAACCATGATTGTGTATTATATTGTAGCATATTGTATTATGTCGATTATATGTTATTGATTACGCTAGTTGCGGTTTGTTGGAGATTATTAGCTTCGTACTTGAGATGGTATGCTAATTGTATTGCTAGCGTGTGTGCGGTATGTGTGTAAGTGATTGCAAGTAGGTATATTGTATATATATGGGTATAATTATTGCATTCACTAAGCTTTGCTTACCCTCTCGTTGTTTACCTTTTTATAGGCTCCAGCATTGACAAGGGTAAGGGCATTCGATTGGATTAGAGATCCCGCTTTGTTTGTAGGGGACGCTTTTGATGTGATAGCTTTTGGAGTTGACCGAGATTTGGGTAGTTTAACCCACAAACATCATGCTCTAGTGTCGTTTGGAATTTAAACTAATTCGGTTGAAACTTATATATTTTGTACGAAACTCGTATTTCGGCCATATGTGGGCCCAGGTTCGTAAAACTTGTTTTATCATTGAAATGTGTTAGTTTTACATATAAGAAAATGTTGTGAAAAGCGTTTCGTCTAAATACGTCGGGAAGTGGGTGATCTTTATTTGAAATTTGACAATTCCGGACAGAACTGAAATGGGCTTGTGCGCGCCGCGCACCCTAGGGTGCTGCACGCCGCGCACCCATACTTTATAAAAAAATCTTTTTATTTCGCGTGTTTGTTTGGATAATGGGTTGGGTTGTTACACAATATCATCTTAGTGAAGCGAACGTGGTAGCGGATGCTCTAAGCAGAAAAGAGAGAGATAGACCTCTTAGGGTCCGAGCTCTTAACATGGTTTTCGGTACGAACCTTACGTCACAGATCTGTGATGCACAACTAGAAGCCGTAAACAAGAGAATGTCGATGTTGAAATTATCAAAGGGTTAGTTAAGAAATTCGACATAAAAGAGGATGGAACACAATATTTTGTAAACCGAATCAGGTTACCAAAATTTGGTGGATTAAGAGAACTGGTGTTGGAGGATGCACATAAGTCAAGGTACTCAATTCATCCTAGATCAGATAAAATGTACCAAGATCTTAAGGCATTTTATTGGTGGCCAAATCTGAAAGCTGACATTGCTACCTATGTCGAAAAGTGCTTGACTTGCGTTAAGGTCAAGGCTGAACACCAGAAGCCATCAGGGCTGCTGACTCAACCATAAATTTCCCAATGAAAGTGGGAATGTGATGTGCAAAATGTGGTATATGAATTGTTGTATGAAATAGTATGAAAAAATACTGATTAAAGATTGCTACACACTAACGGGCAGTGTACCCGATCGTGTAGTAGTATAGTAAATGGTAAAATCTGTGTATCGTTCCAAAGACAATATCTAAGTCAAATTAGGATTATAAACTAAATTGTGATTAACTAATAAAATTACAATTACAAGATATTTTGGTTTTCCCTTTTACGATGGGCGAATCAAGTGATGAATAAGATTAAAAGACAATATTTTTGGTATTTTAAGTTTATGAAAGTAAAAAGATAGTTTTGATATCAAATTAAGGAAATATGCTCATCTAGACTTTTTACCCTTAATGTTGAATGTTATTTAGGATTAAGATCGGATTGGTTGGTTATACATGAGAACTAATTAATTGGTTCACCAAGAGTAGTCTTGCGTAAACACTCAAACGGGATTACACGACGCAAGTGATGTTCTTGTCATCTAAGACCTCCTATTTGTAATCAACTAATTCAACTAGTTTGAAGACTTAAAGAATGATCAAGTCAATGGTGTGTTGTACATGATCTACTCCTATATCACTAAAAATTTAACTTAGTTCATTCCCTTGGTCAGGTTAAATGCTCAATTCACCCAACCCAAGTAATTAACTAAGTGTTATAATAAGATCCCTATAAACATCACTAGATAAGGTAAATCACTAACACATGTTAATTAATGGAACTAGGTAGTTGAAAGTGTGTATAACAGATTCTAAGGAATTGGTCATTCTCCTAGACAGTTACACATACTAATTAAGCTATTCCAAAGTATCTACAAGAGTCGTTCTTACATTCTTATGTAAATTAACGATTTGAACTCAACTTATCCCTTTTGGTAAAAGACGGATAAACACATGTCACTAGGTGTAAATCAATACATTAATTTAACAAGATGATGTTTCTTAATCAAATGAACATATCAACTAGTTGAATCGAAAGGACTAAACTTAACAAGAATGGTTCTTGTATTCAAACATCAAACTATCGTGCATAATAACAATCAATCAATAGTAAACATTCAACATTTCGGTTATTTATCTAGATGAACATAAAATGGACTAGCCAACAATCATGCTTGAAAACTTAAACAAAACAGTAACAAAGATAGAATTCATTGTAAATACAAGATTGACCTTTTAGGAGTAATCTTGGATGAAGCTCTTGAATGATCCTTGATTCTTCAATGATTTGAGTGCTAAGATGCACTTTGATAAGCCCAAGAATTACTATGATTCGTATGTTTTAGTCTCTGAACAGAAAGTAAGCTGGTGCCCTTGAAATGAAGCTGGAAATGGAATTAAATAAGCTGAACAGTGGTTGAAAAGTGGAGTGCGCCAAGCGCACCAAAGAGAGTGCGCTGCGCGCACATTCACCTACTTCACTTTTTCTTTACAGCTCGACATCGCACGTTTAAATCTGCTTTTCTGGTAAAAGTGCGTGGAGGGGTGCGCTGAGCGCACTATTGTGCGCGGCGTGTACATAGCTTGGCGCACTTTGGTTTTGGCCAAGAAATCTTCTGATCAAAATCTTGCATTGTGCGCTGCGCACACCTTTAGTGGTGCGCTGAGCGCACCTCACTTTTCTTGGATTTCTGGTCTTGGTTTTGATCTCTGAGTTGAATCATACATAATCTTCCATATTTCTTCAAGTTACAATGATTCTAGACTATATTACAATAATATGAAATACAAACAGAAATACTATGATTACATACGAAATAAACAACAATAGGTCGTGATATTACGACTAAAGATATGACTAATTTGAGCAGTATCAAAATCCCCCATACTTAACTCTTGCTTGTCCTCAAGCAAGTCTTGTTCCAATCAATCGTATACAAAATACAAACATAAATGAATCACACGCGTTATTTGAAGTACATATTACACGAATCACACGAATTACGCAAAACACACACAAACTCACGCTATATGAAACCCATAAAACACAAATGGAATACACACTCACACTTTTATGAACACATATTTACACAATTGGAATACACACTCGTTGAGGTACAAACACAATTTATGAAACACACGCACACATTTGGATTATTTGGGAGAGACGAACTTCGGTGAAAGTTCTTTAAAAGTTTGGATCCTTAGGGAAAATTGGATCTTTGAGAAAACGTTTTAAGATTTTGAAAATATCAATGCTAGTTTTTTAAACTAGACACGTTTTCCGGTTTTAACCTCAAATTTCGGTTGAGGGTAACTGAAAACCGAAGTTTCAGTCGACGATTAGCAAGCTATCCGCCCCCATGATTGTAGTATCATGGAACTCTTAACTGGGCGCCCCCTGACGCGATATAAATATCGGTCTTGCATGTCAATTTGTACAATTTAGATCAAGGGTTAAAACTGCGAAGACTGAGCTATCACGCGGGACATATCCTGCTCCAGCTTATATACCGTAATCGGTTTATATCCTGCTCCAGCTTATATACCGTAATCGGTTTTACACTGGACAGCTCCTTGGATTTACCCTACCAAGTTTATTTTCGAGTTTGAAAGTTCAAGACTTTCCCTTCCCACTGTACCTTATATCGTGAAATGATATTGGTATGAAATGACATAGTTTAGGAAGTTTGCTATATCAAGTAAGGCAAAATTCGGAAGACTTTACTTTCTTCAAGGATGAACTAGATGCATCCTTTCTTTTTAGTGACTTTTATTCCTTTTATTTTCAAGCAAAAAGTACTTTAATCATTTTAACTTTGAAAAATTTAGTAATAATAATTCGAAAAGATTTGTAAAATCCCCCATACTTGGCTTTTTCGCTAATACTTTTAGTTCAAAAATTTAAAAATTTTCATAAAAAGCGACAATAAGCCAAGTTGCATTGCATATCCGAGAGAATTACCCCCTCCCCCACACTTAAGATTAAGTAAGGCCCTCATTACTTAAAATCAGAAATAATTTAAAAATTCACGAGGGCATTAGTGTGAAAAGAGTTCCAAAAACCTTGGCATAAATTCGGAGATCGTGAAATGTAGGTGAGTGATGGCGCTGAACTTAATGCCAGCATAAGAACATCGTTCATTCCTTGATCTCTATCACAAATTCCAAATTGATTGTACTTCGCTGAACTTAATGCCAGCATCACTAAACCTTAACAATAAGAAATAAACAAACACACAAAATGAAATAGATAAAAGTAGTGTATTTAACATAACCACCACAAACGTCAATCGTACAAGATAAATATTCTAATTATTACACACCATTGTTTTAAAAGAAACCATTTTGAAAATTACCAAAATGTTACCAAATAGGGCACATGAGCCCTCTAATTGTCACCAAAGAAGTTACCAAAAGGCCAGCCGGAGTAGGTGCCCGAACCATCATTCCTAGGTCTTCCCTACGGGTATTGCTCCTCAAAGCGTCTTTGTGCATCTTGCATGGCCGCTTGTTTCTCATATAACAGAGGACTAGGAATTCGGTTTGGGGTGTGGTAATAGGTCGGATGTTGGAAGGAGGTAGCATAATACTCTTGGGGGTTTTGCATATATAAACTAATGTTATGGCGAAGCCAATCACCCCTGTAATTCCCCCACCTTTGGTTGTACCTTACCGCCCTATTATGCTCGCGTTGTTCTTCATTATATTGGTTAAATTGTTGCCTTTGTTCCTCATATTGGTTATCCCTGTGCTGATAACCTACCCTCATATCATGAAAACCAGAAATTACTTCCTCCAACTCTTCTTCCCTTGACCTTTGTGTCCGCCTACGCCTTCGCCTTTGAGCTTGTGGTAACTCTTCTTCAGTTTCAGGTTCTTCCATGCAAACCTCTTCCTCCACATCATCTCCTCCAACACCGCTACCACCCGCTTCATGATCATGGGCACAGGGCTCTACATTTACTCTCGGAACAAATGGAATAAGTCTTTGATGATTATTGTATTCCAAAAATTCTGCATTCAAATAATACGTTTTGTTCAAAGGCTTCATTGTTGTACTGTTTGGAATTAACCGAGATAAATCGACACCAAAATGCCTAGCAAACTGGGTGATGTATTGCCCACCAACAATCTGATTCAACCCTCTATCTCTCCTCGAATTATCAAGATAACCCGCCAACATAGATGGAATGTCTACACTGCTTTTGTTGTAGATTTTATCTACAAGAAAAACATCGAGACGTGTTACCTTATTTGTTCCATGTTTTCTTGCATTAAAAGTACATGCAACTAGCCGATGAATCATTCTTTTATCTTTATCATTTATATCAGTAAACTTTCTTCGGCTAGAGGAGAATTGAGTGTCGCTCATATCTTTCCAAAACGGGCGTGGATCATAAGAATCGTCATAATACCCGGATGACCGCAAATAAGCATTGAGTTGGACACCGTTTAAAGAGATACGGGTTTTCCCAAAAATAATATTTCAAGTCACTGAAAAATTTCTTCCGTTTTTGATGTGACATACCGGTTTCTAGGAATCCACCTGCAAGATAGTTGGCTATGTCTACAAACCAAGGATCATCAATATTCTCAATTCTCATGTGTTTTTCATCAGGAAAATTATCTTGAATAACGGTCTCATGGAGAACCTCAAGATTTGGGTTCTCAAGGCGAGAGAGGTGATCGGCTGCTAGGTTTTCGGCCCCCTTTTGTCTTTAATATCAATGTCGAATTCCTAAAAAAGCAAGACCCAACGTATTAATCAGAGTTTAGCATCTTGCTTAGTAAGCAAGTACTTTAAGGCCGAGTGGTCCGTGTAGACACCGTCTTTGCTAGTACCAAGTAAGATCGGAATTTGTCAAATGAAAAGACAATTGCCAGGAGTTCCTTCTCGGTGGTAGTGTAATTAAGTTGGGCTCCTTGTAATGTTTTACTAGCATAATAAATGGGCTGGAAATGTTTTTCAATTCTTTGCCCCAAGACGGCACCAATAGCAAAGTCACTCGCATCACACATAAGTTCGAATGGAAGTGACCAATTCGATGATATGAGAATGGGTGATTGTGTGAGCTTTGCTTTAAGAAGATTAAAGACGTTTAGACACTCGTCCGTAAAGACAAATGGAGCGTCTTTCTCTAGAAGTTTGTTCATAGGGTTTGCAATTTTAGAAAAATCTTTAATGAATCGACGGTAAAAATCGGCGTGCCCCAGAAAACTTCTTACACCTTTCACATTCGACGGTGGTGGTAATTTGGCTATGACTTCCACTTTAGCTTTATCTACCTCCATACCTGCACAAGAAATTTTATGACTTAATACAATGCCCTCTCTTACCATAAAATGACATTTTTCTCAGTTAAGCACAAGATTAGATTCTTCACACCTAATCAACATACGCTCAAGATTATTAAGACATGAGTCAAAAGAATCACTGAAGACTGAAAAGTCATTCATGAATACTTCCATAAAGTCTTCAATCATATCATGAAAATTAGCTACCATACACCTTTGGAAGGTGGCAGGAGCATTGCATAAGCCAAAGGGCATACGTTGATAAGAGAAAGTACCATAAGGGCATGTAAAGGTAGTTTTCTCTTGGTCTTCGGGTGCTATAGGGATTTGGAAATATCCCGAGAAACTTTCAAGAAAACAATAAAAGTTCTTTCCTGCTAACCTTTCCAACATTTGATCAATGTAAGGAAGGGGAGAATGGTCTTTTCGGGTAGCATCATTTAATTTTCTATAATCAATACATACCCTCCAACCCGTGACAGTCCTAGTGGAAATTGATTGGTCATTTTCGTTGGTGATAATGGTCATGCCACCCTTTTTGGGTACACATTAGACCGGACTCACCCAAGGACTATTCGAAATTGGGTAGATAAGACCCGCATCAAGGAGTTTGACAATCTCCTTTTTAACGACTTCTTGCATATTAGGATTCAGTCGCCTTTGTCTTTGTACACATGGCTTATAGTTATCTTCCATTAATATCTTATGTGTACAATAAGAGGGACTTATACCCTTGATGTCATGAATTTTCCATGCTAGAGCCAGTTTATGTGCTTTTAACATGGAAACAAGTTTAGACTTCTCACTTATAGAGAGTTCGGATGAAATAATAACCGGGAGAGTAGAATCCTCTTGAAGGTAAGCATATTTCAAGTGACTTGGAAGTGGCTTTAGTTCCAAAACGGGAGGTTCTTCATTTGATGTTTTACATCGGTACTCATTTTCTAAATCCAACTTTCTGTATTCTTCATCATTTGGCTCATAAACGTTAGCCATCAAGGTGGTCAACATCTCCACTTCTTCCACCAGATTCTCTTCATCACCTTCCATCAAAATGCATTCTCCTGAACCTTGCAATTCTGGAAATTCCTGCAACAACTCTGAATATGTGTCTACGGTTTGCAAATAATAACATTTATCATCAGTAGACTCGGGGTATTGCAAGGCATGGTCAATGGAAAAGGTAACCTTAATATCCTCAATGCTAAGGGTCAATTTCTGCCCATGAACATCTATCATAGCTCTAGCGGTATTGACGAAAGGTTGACCTAATATAAGAGGCACACGTTTGTCCTCCTCCATGTCCAAAATTACAAAATCAGCCGGAAATACTAGGGTACCCACTTTTACTAACATATTCTCTAAAATTCCACGAGGGAATTTAACAGAGCAGTCCACTAGTTGAATTGCCATTCGGGTTGGTTTTAGTACCCCGGGATCTAGCTTAACATATAATGAATAAGGCATTAAATTTATGCTAGCCCCTAAATTCGCTAATGCTTTATTGCATTCCAAATTTCCTAGGAGACATGGTATGGTAAAACTCCCAGGATCCGCTAACTTTTTTAGTATCTTGTTCATCAAAATTGCTGAACAATTAGCATTCATGGTGACGGATGAAAGTTCCTCCATTTTTTTCCGATTAGTAAGTAAGTCTTTTAAGAACTTAGCATACTTTGGCATACCTGAAATTACATCAATAAAAGGCATATTTATGTTAATTTGTTTAAACATATCTAGAAATTTTAACCTTTCGGCTTCTAGCCTTTCTTGTTGTTGCTTCCTTGGGTATGGGAGCGGTGGTTGATATGGCTTCACTACGGGTTTCTCACGTTCTTCTTTCTCAACCACTTGTTCCAGCTCCTTAACTGGTTCATCATTTTTGTTCAACGGAACACTGAAATCAGAATCTTCGAGCATTCTTGGAGCTTCGTATGCTAGACCACTCAGTGTGGTGATAACATTGGCTTGCTCATTTCGGGGGTTCTTATTAGTATCGCCCGGTAAACTCCCTGGTTTTCTTTCACTAAGTAAACTAGCTAAACTATTCATTTGCTTCTCCAAATTCTGAATTGAGGCTTGTTGGTTTCTAAACTGATGTTCATTTTTCTCGTTTGTTTGGTTTATGTTTATAACAAGCTGAGTCTGTGATGCAATCAACTTTTCCAACATACTCTCCAAATTTGACTTTTTCTCTTCCTGTTGGGGTTTTTGATAAAAACCCGGAGTTTGTTATTGGAACCCACTACTTGACCCTTGTTGGTAATTGGAATTTTGACCTTGAGGGTTGTATGGGTTGTTGAAGTTTCGGATAAACTGGGCTCTTCCTTAAAATTGATTATTATTTCTTTGGCTTATGAAAGCCACTTCTTCTTTCCTAGCCATTGTTAAACCGGCATCACAATCTTTTCCTAAATGGAGACCACCACAGTATTCATAACCTACTTTCATACTAAGAATTTCCTTGGTGATCTTGTCCATATTTCGAGCAACACCGTCTATTTTCACACTTAGGGAACTAAGGTCATCATAAGCACCAACACTTTGGACTTGAGCATGACGAGTAATTGGTCTTTCTTGATGCCACTCATGAGAATAATTGGCTTGCTTCTCGATTATCTCATAAGCTTCTTGCTCGGTTTTGTCCATGAGTGAACCTCCAGCTGCTTGATCAATAGAAATCCGGGTTGCAACATCACAACCCTTGTAAAAGATTTGGACTTTTTGGAAGGTATCCAAACCATGGTTTGGACAACCTCTTAGCATTTTGGAAAATCGATTCCATGCTTCATACAAGGTTTCCATCAGCTTTTGACAAAATTGGGTAATTTCTTGTTGGAGTCTCGCGGACTTAGAAGCTGGAAAGTATTTCTTAAGAAATTTTTCCAACATACCATCCCAAGTTTCTATCGTAGCCTCTGGCAATGAATCTAACCAACTCCGTGCTTCCCCATGGAGTGTCCATGGGAAAAGTCTTAAAAATATGGCTTGATCAGTGTCCGGTTGAAGTTTGAATAGAAGACATATCTCTTGAAAAAGACGAATATGTTCGTTTGCATCTTCATTCGGACCACCACCAAATTGACATCTGTTGTTAATCATTTGGAGAATAGGTCCTTTTATTTCAAATTTTATCTCACCAGGTGTCTGAGTAATTGCACTTCCTTGTCCGGTTCGGGTTGCCTTCATCTTTGCCGCCATTGATTGTCTTGGTACCACCGGTCTTGCCTCTCCTTCCATTTCAAAATTCGGAGGATGAACGGGTTCACCAAATTCAGAATATCTTGGCTTGGTTGTACTTGATTTTGAATTAAAAGTTTTTTGCTTTGATGAAGATTCAAAAAGTTCAAGTACTTCTTTTGGAATTCTTACAAGCTTTCTATCGGGTTCTGTAAGCGGTGTAAGTAATGGAGAATCTGAACTTCGGGTATGTGGCATATGCAACCTAAAATCTGTCAATCACACAACTAACAAAACTATTAAATGCACCGATTCTATGTCTAAAAATCAAAGACTATTAATAATTTAAAAAGAATTAAGAAACTACTTAATCACAAATTAGTTAATAATTCTATTTTGACACAAAACTGTCCCCGGCAGCGGCGCCAAAAAACTTGATGTGCAAAACTTGGTATATGAATTGTTGTATGAAATAGTATGGAAAAATACCGATTAAAGATTGCTACACACTAACGGGCAGTGTACCCGATCGTGTAGTAGTATAGTAAATGGTAAAATCCGTGTATCGTTCCAAAGACAATATCTAAGTCAAATTAGGATTATAAACTAAATTGTGATTAACTAATAAAATTACAATTACAAGATATTTTGGTTCGAATCAAGTGATGAATAAGATTAAAAGACAATATTTTTGGTATTTTAAGTTTATGAAAGTAAAAAGATAGTTTTGATATCAAATTAAGGAAATATGCTCATCTAGACTTTTTACCCTTAATGTTGAATGTTATTTAGGATTAAGATCGGATTGGTTGGTTATGCACGAGAACTAATTAATGGGTTCACCAAGAGTAGTCTTGCAAAAACACTCAAACGGGATTACACGACGCAAGTGATGTTCTTGTCATCTTAGACCTCCTATTTGTAATCAACTAATTCAACTAGTTTGAAGACTTAAAGAATGATCAAGTCAATGGTGTGTTGTACATGATCCACTCCTATATCAACTAAAGGTTTAACTTAGTTCATTCCCTTGGTCCGGTTAAATGCTCAATTCACCCAACCCAAGTAATTAACTAAGTGTTATAATAAGATCCCTATAAACGTCACTAGATAAGGCAAATCACTAACACATGTTAATTAATGGAACTAGGTAGTTGAAAGTGTGTATAACAGATTCTAAGGAATTGGTCATTCTCCTAGACAATTACACATACTAATTAAGCTATTCCAAAGTATCTACAAGAGTCGTTCTTACATTCTTATGTAAATTAACCATTTGAACCCAACTTATCCCTTTTGGTAAAAGACAGATAAACACATGTCACTAGGTGTAAATCAATACATTAACTTAACAAGATGATGTTTCTTAATCAAATGAACATATCAACTAGTTGGATTGAAAGGATTAAACTTAACAAGAATGGTTCTTGTATTCAAACATCAAACTATCGTGCATAATAACAATCAATCAATAGTAAACATTCAACATTTCAGTTATTTATCTAGATGAACATAAAATGGACTAGCCAACAATCATGCTTGAAAACTTAAACAAAACAGTAACAAAGATAGAATTCATTGTAAATACAAGATTGACCTTTTAGGAGTAATCTTGGATGAAGCTCTTAAATGATCCTTGATTCTTCAATGATTTGAGTGCTAAGATGCACTTTGATAAGCCCAAGAATTACTATGATTCGTATGTTTTAGTCTCTGAACAGAAAGGAAGCTGGTGCCCTTGAAATGAAGCTGGAAATGGAATTAAATAAGCTGAACAGTGGTTGAAAAGTGGAGTGCGCCAAGCGCACCAAAGAGAGTGTGTTGCGCGCACATTCACCTACTTCACTTTTTCTTTACAGCTCAACATCGCACGTTCAAATCTGCTTTTCTGGTAAAAGTGCGCGGAGGGGTGCGCTGAGTGCACTACTGTGCGCGGCGCGCATATAGCTTGACGCACTTTGGTTTTGGCCAAGAAATCTTCTGATCAAAATCTTGCATTGTGCGCTGCGTGCACCTTTAGTGGTGCGCTGAGCACACCTCACTTTTCTTGGATTTCTGGTCTTGGTTTCGATCTCTGAGTTGAATCATACATAATCTTCCATATTTCTTCAAGTTTACAATGATTCTAGACTATATTACAATAATATGAAATACAAACGGAAATACTATGATTACATACGAAATAAACAATAATAAGACGTGATATTACGACTAAAGATATGACTAATTTAAGTAGTATCAGAATGTATTGCAACGGACCTCATCACAAATCTGCTGAAAAACGTTGGAGGTTACGACACCATTTGGGTTGTCATGGATCGTCTCACTAAGTCTGCACACTTTCTACTGATCATAGAGATTGACAAGATGGAGAAGTTGGCACAGGTTTACATAAAAGAAGTCATCTCTAGGCATGGAGTGTCTGTATCCATTATATCAAATCGCGACATCAGATTTACTTCTAGATTCTAGCAAACGTTGCAGGAAGCAATGGAGACTCGTTTAGAAATGAGCATCGCCTATCACCCGCAAATGGATGGTCAAGGTAAAAGGACTATCCAAACACTAGAGAACATGATAAGAGAGCATGTGTTATTTATTTCGGGAACAGAGGTAATAAACATCTGCCACTAGCTGAATTCACATCCAACAACAGCCACCAAGCTAGTATTAAGACCGCACCTTTGAAGCACTGTATGTAAGAAATAGTAGATCTTTCGTATGCTGGAATGGACTAGGGAATAGTCAATTGACTAACCCAAAAATTATCACGTAGCTACTGAGAAGATGATACAAATTCACGAGAGGTCAAAAATGGCTCGGAGACGTAAAAAGAGCCATGACGGCATTAGAAGGCGAATTACAGATTGGTGACAATGTCATACTTTAAGTACCACCTTGGAAAGGTGTTGTACGATTCGGAAAATGAGGCAACTACGTTTGAGATATGTTGGACAATTTGAAATAACTAAAAGAGTTAGATCGGTAGCTTACAGACTGAAACTACCACAGGAACTCAGTGAGATTCAAAACACTTTTCGTGTGTCAAATTTAAAGATGCGCCTAGCTGAAGAGGAACTGGTGATTCCTTTAGAAGATCTACACATTTATAGCAACCTTCAATTCGTTTCGTTTATAAACCTGTTGAAATCATGGACCGTGGGATCAAACAGCTTAGACAGAGCACAATACCTATCATTAAGGTTATGTGGAATGCCTGTAGAGAACTAGAGTTCACGTGGGAGCGTGAAGAGCATAAGAGACAAAGGTACCCGCAACTGTTTCCTGACGAAACGATTTCAGTGGATGTACAATAAAATTTTGGGATGAAATTTTCATTAACGGTAGGTAATATAACAACCCTACTTTTTTCTTTACTTCTGTTTAACTTTCTTTTAGTTAATCTTAATGGTGACTACTTGAATTTTTATGTATTTAGCTTAATAAATGCATACTTAATCCTGTGAGGGTTACTATAATTGACATGATTAGATATTAATTGAAAAACTTATTTCGGATATTGAAATCCGAAGAAAGCGATACAGTTTTGATAACTGCTAAAGTTGTTTTCGGATTAACGAAACACTCAGAGTATATATTAATAATTATTTTAATAATTATTAACTTAGAAAAATATAATTACTTTATTAATTTTTTTAATAAATTAAACTAAGTGAATTTGTTTAAACGATCGGTAAACGTTCCGGGAATTCATTTCGGTTAACGGCAATCAGAAACGAACCATACTTAGTGAACCAACAAACCAAAACGTAGTATAATTCACTTTTAATAATTATTTTATATAATTATTATGTTTTAAAAATACTTTTAATTTATTAGATTTTTTATAGATTAAAAACGAGAGAAATTAACGTTTAGCGATTCGGTTCGCGTTTTCGGTTGACGACACCTATCGGGCTACACAAGAAATGAACCAACTAGTCAAAATTAGCCCATGGAGCACCCTTATGGGCCATTTGGCTGAAAATATCAAGGTGGAGGTTTTCCTTGCTTCATTTAACCCAGTTTTTTGTTTAAACCCATTAAACTAGATAATTAGGCCCTAATTATAATCTCTAATTAGTAAAATACATGCATTTAACTCCTCCTACCTTAGAAGCCACAAAATTGCAGCCTCCCATCATCATCTTCATCGTCAATTATCATCAATATCATATCACCATCAATTTTGATTATTTGCTCTTGCACTCTACACAAAAGTTGTTGCTTTTGTCATTCTCTACGCATTGGTATAAGATAATTGATCCATAGAGGTATAAAACTCAAAACCCTAAATTTTAATTATTTTTTATCAATCAATTATACATGGTGGATGTTGTAATAGCTCAAGTCCATGACCAATTGCATGTTATTGATTGCTAGATTGCGTTATTTGTACGTGTTGTGTGAAATTCGTTTTTGAATCTGAACTAAACCATATGTTTGACATGAAATCAGTAGTTTATATGTATTTATATGGAAAGCTATCGAAAAATTAATAAGTTTGCTCGCAAGAATCACTTGATTTCGTTAAGAATTGCTCCCGTTATGCTTATTTGAAGTTTTGACATGATTATGCATTGAATACGAATTTGTTGAGTTAATGCTTATTGATTGAGATTATTAAATGTTTACTAGCTGAAATATAATTAAAAATCACTCAAGTTAGACTTTAGAATCATACAAATTGGATTCGTAATGCTCATGATATGGTATATTGATTGTTTACGACTACATTGTTGATCAACACTTAAAACTGATGCCGATGACCATTTTAACTTAATTTATGGAATATAATATTTTGATTTTTGAAAACAACATGATTATTACTTCACTTATCATAAAATTATCTACGCTAATTGTTTCTAGATGTCCGGATAATTGCGTCCGAAAATGACTACCTGAATAGAGTCAAATCTGTCTCGTATGCACAAAGTTTGGTCTAACATAAACTAGAAGTTGATTGGAGGCTTGACCTTATGATATGTTGATATTTGGTTGTTAATAATCATATTACATTTATATGTCAACATGTGAAATATTATATTTTGTGTGCTACTTGTGTTCTAAAACGATGTGTCTGGATTCTGTCCAAATTAGAACATCCGACTTTCTTTGCAAAACTGTACCAATTGGCTAAACAAAAAGCTTAGATATGTTTACCACTCAAACTTTAGGATGTTAGAGATCATATCCCACTAGCCATGTGTCAATTTCATTTTTCTACAATAAATGAAATAAAACTGTTGCGCTTGCAGAAACTGACTTGGTGAAAATTGTACGTAACATGAGTTATAGAAATCATTTGAACGCATGGATGGATTTTTTAGAAATCTTATAAATGCTCTTTTGATCTGTAGTGGACCGCATTGACATGATTTATGAGTTGTGATTTATGCTTGTTGATTTGCATGAACGTCAAATGACACGATAACTAGTAAACACGTAAATGACATACTATGATCTAAAACTTGTTAGTTGACCTAAGGTTGACTCATTGACCAAGATTACATAACTTAATGAGGTGTTCGACTTTGGTTGACCACTTTGACCAAGTTTGACTTTTGTTGCCTTGTAAGAACTGTGTTGACTATGTGTTGACTTTTACAACCTCATCGAGTCGGTCTGAGCTATGAAACTACATGTACACTATAAAATTATGTAGTGTGATATTATAGACTTAATTGAACAATCTAAATGGTTAGGTTACGTTACATGATAGTAATCGTCCAGTTTACGTACTACTTTTGACTATCACTTACTGTGCGCTCAAGGTGAATCTACAATCCCATTTTCACTTTTAACTTTTGGGATAAGATACATGTTCTTGTGAAACTATACATATTTAGATACAAGTATCGAAATGCTACTATACGTTAGTTCACAATCTCATTTCTAAATCTTCACTCTTGGGATGAGATGCAAGCTGATTAAAACTGTTTCTATAACTGCTTTACATTTTAGACATGAGAACTAGATTTTTATGCATATGAGTTCTGCTCAAAAATCCCTTAGCTTGAATACATTAATTACCTTTGGTAAGCTCGGATCATAGGGAAGGATCCGTTAGGTTTGACAAGCCTCACTCTACATATGGGGTGCTTATTGTTCGGTACTGTACACTAGAGCAAGTGTATACTTAGATGGGGTAAAGAAAATCGCGTAGTTCTAAACAATTTGTAGTGTTGATGCTTTGTATTCAAGTGCTCATAATAAATATATACGCTATACAACTGGGTTGTACGATATCTCTTGGTCTATTACTCTGTACGAATTACTTAAACTTATGGTTTATAAACATTTGAAACTTGACATGGTATTTTCTATAAATATTTGAAACAGAACACAGTGCTGTCTACAAACTTTTGATATGAAACCTTTGTGGTCTCATACGTTACATTTGGTTACCTGAACTTGTGTTTTACAAGTAGGAGAAACAAAATGTTTTTGATGTCATGCATAGTTGAAACTTGACATTGTTGTTTACAAACAGTTTAAAACTGACATTTATTGTCTCAATCTTTTGATATTAAACCTTGATAGTCTTATGCTGATAGACATTTTTCTGAAAATCATTTCTTAAACATACTGTATTGTTTACTTAAACCTGTAGATTCACTCAACATTATTGTTGACCCGTTTTGCATGTTTTATCTCAGGTATTAATTGCTTCCGATGTAGAACTTTGATGTTACATAGAAGTCAAGCCATGCACTGGGACCAGAGTTAACATCGCCGTTAATGAATTTTGACGGGGTGTTAAAGTAAAAGATATGGTGGTTTATTGTGACACATCTTTAAATGGTCTTGGGTGTGTCCTAATGCAACGTGGGTGAGTTATAGCCTACACATCAAGGAAACTTAAAGACCATTAGAGAAGTTACCCCACACATGATCTTGAATTGGCGGCAGTGGTTCATGCGTTGAAAATTTGGCGTCATTATTTATATGGTGTTACAGTCAAATTTATACCAACCATAAAGTTTAAAGCACTTTTTTGATCAAAGAGATTTAAAAAATCGTTAGCATCGATGGTTAGATCTCTTGAAAGATTATGACTGTGAAATACTCTATCACCCGGCAAACGTTGTTGCAGATGCATTTAATCGAAAGACTATGCATCCGAGTATTCAAATTTGATCGTGCGGTTAATAATCACCAACGATCTACTTTAGCAAATCCAAGAGGCTTAAGCTCAAGCATTAGAGCTGAGAAATATTGAATCAAAAAATATGAAAGGTCATTATGAGTTACCTGTGAAAAATGAATGTGACTTAATTATGCATGGGAGAGTTTGGATGCCGCGAAGTAGTGTAATCAAGCAACTTCTACTTGATGAGGCGCATAAATCTAAATATTCAATTCATCCCGGGGCTACCAAGATGTACCGTGACCTTAAAGAAGACTATTGGTGGCCCGGTATGAAACGTGATATTTACTTATGTGGAGGGGTGAATTAGTTGTTTACAAGTAAAAGCTGAACATCAGAAACCATATGGTATGTTGCAACCTCTTGAAATTCCTGAATGAAAATGGGAGCACATTACCATTTTATTATAAAATTGCTGAAAACAGCAAGAACTCAGTACGATACAATTTGGGTGATCGTTGATCACTGACGAAGAGTGCACTGTTTCTTACAATTCGGGAAACTTATTCGTCAAAAATGTTAGCCAAGTTGTTTATAAAAGAAGTTATAACGAGACATGGAGTCCCAGTGTCGATTGTTTCAGATAGAGATACTCGTTTTACATCTCGATTCTGGAACAAGTTTCATGATGATATGGAAACACAATAAAAATTTAGTACAACTTTTCATCCTCAAACAGATGACTAAAGTGAATGGACCATCCAAACTTTAGAGGATATGTTGCGTGAGTGTGTAATCGATTTCGGGGTAGTTGGGACGAGTATTTTCCTTTGGTGGAATTTTTGTACAATAATAGTTATCACGCTAGTATTGGAATGCCACCTTATGAAATGCTTTACGTTAGAAAAGGTCAAACTCTGATATGTTGGGGTGAAATTGGTCAAAAGGTGCTCGGGAGTACCGAGGTTGTGTTAGAAACAAACCAAAAGATAGAAACGATCAAGGCACGACTAAAAGCAGATCAAGACTGGAAAAAGCCGTACGCAGATAAACGGAGGAGACCGATAGAGTTCAAAATAGGTTACGTGGTTATGTTGAAAGTGTCACCGTGGAAAGGGATCATTCGAGTCTGGAAAAGAGGAATGTTAGGTTCCCATTCTATTGTGACTTTTAAAATCTTAGAGCGGGTCGGAGAAGTGGTGTATCGGTTGGAATCGCCCGAGAAACTTTCGGGAATTCACAACACTTTTCATGAATCTTATCTACGGAAGTGTTTAACTGCATAATCCACAATTGAAGCTTGTTCATAGTTGCTCTAGCTACTAGACTTCAATTGTTACTTGAGGTAAACCCTAAAATCCGAAATTGATGTTTAATTCTTGAGTTGGTGTTAGGGTTTGAGGTATTAAAGGTGATAAACCCTTATACATTAAGGGATTGGGTTATTGGGTTTATTGGGTCTAGTATATGCTTGCGTAACACTTTAATGTGGGTTTTGAATTGGGTATTAAATTAGTTGACCAAAAAGTCAAGTAATTAATCAAGTTCTTGATCAATTAAGAGTTAGCGTGGTTGTTGTTGTTGATTGAACCTGAAGGTTGACTTTAATTAAGTCAAACTAGGGTTTGAGTCAAATATTGTGATTTGGTACATGGTTACTTAAATTATAATGTCTAGTGATAAATTGTGAGCGTAATCATTAGTTTACTAGTGATTATGGGTAAACCATGAGTTGGTTATTGGCGTTAAATGTGAATGGCTCAAACTTACACTAATACTAGTGTACACTAATACTAGTGTCAAGTTAGTGATATAGCTCAAACTTACACTAATACTAGTGTCAAGTTAGTGATATAGCTAAATTGTGTATTTAGCTTAATATGTGATTACTTGAAATAGGTGTTTGCTTTGTTGGTGCTCAAGACTCGAGGATTGTATCACTTGAAAATACAAGGTGAGTGTAATAATTGTGTGATGCCCTGTACAAAACCATCGTGTACGAATCATCAACAACAGGATCATTACAAGGTCAAATACTATATGCAATTTCAAAAGAAGTTTGCATTCATGAATAAAGGTGATTCAACCAACATCAAATGTCTTACAACAAAAGTATGCTTCAATGAACAGAAGCAATTAGTAATAGTACGTGACCCATAGGTCGTTACAAATACATCATTTTAAAAGTAATAAAGTTTGAATGCAAGATAAAATATTTCATGCGGTGACATCTCTATCAAAGGCAGCGGAAGTCTACAAGGCATGACTAGTACAACAGCGGAAGCAAGCAAACCTTAAGCACCTGAGAAAAACATGCTTAAAAACGTCAACACAAAGGTTGGTGAGCTATAGTTTAAGTATAACAGTAATGTAAGGTAGGCCACAAGATTTCAGTGCTTCAAAGAGCGTTTCAAAACAGCATGAAAAGTATATATATAACCGTGGGCAATTGGTAACTAACTTAACGTTTATCACCCCCTAAAAGTACACTTGGCGAGTGCGTATGTTTATGAAGTATTAAACACCCGTTAAATACTAGCGCTACTAGCCCGAGTGGGGATGTCAAACCCTATGGATCCATATGTAAGATTCGCGTTCACTGGTTCAAAGACCAATGACTAAACGTTACCGTGCTAAGGGGAAAGTTTATGCCGTTGTATAACCCACACATATATAAAGTTTAAGTACTCGTGCCTAGTATGTAAAACGTAAAATGTGCATGTATTCTCAGTTCCCAAAATAGTTAAAGTAAAAAGGGATGCTATAACTCACAGTGGAATAGTAGTAAAATTCGATACGCGGGAAAAGTAAGCAAGTGGTTGGTCCGAAAGGTCCTCAACCAAAGTCAAAAGTTACTAAGTCAGTAAATAGTTCCCAAAGGTTTAAAAGTATGTAAACTAGGTCTTAAGTATCATCATCATTCATCATTTAACAAAAAGTGTAAAGTAAGTTTCAAGTAAAGACTAGGGTTTGAAACAAAGGCTGACTTCATTCAGTCGCCACGACCTCTATACAAACTGAAATGAGGTGAGACTAGTGGCCATGGATTTGTATATGAGTCCCCTAGGTACTGACCAATTTACAGAACCAAACTCATCTTTGTTTGACCGTGGTGGCAGTTTAAGTGCGAGTAGGTCAGAAATTTCAGCACAACGTTAATAGGGTGTAGTGACTTTCGGGAGGCCATAGATCCTAAACCGTAACTCGGATTAAGAGGAGGTCTAAATGGAAAATCATCTAATTGAACCGAACTAACTTAAAATCAACTTTCCAGTAGCCTAGGTAGTCTGATCAATTCCATAAACAGTAAGAAATGTGTTCCAGTGGGTTCTTGGTGCTTGATGCTCATCACGGTTCTCATCCTTGATGCGTATAGCTTCAAGTGTACAACTCGTTGATGGGTTTTGTAATGACCCGGAATTTTCTGACCAAATTATACTTATGAGATTAATATTTACATAAATTAAACCATACCAACACGATAAGCAATCCAAATTGTTGAGACTTGTGTTTTTGAAAAGAGTTTTACACAACGTTTGACCGTCCAATATGACCGATGATATCACGAACTATATAACATACGATAATTATATGTTTGTGTATATATATGTATTTATATATATTTAACATGATCTAAGGATGGTTTAACATCTCATTGTGTACTAATGACAATGAGTTATAAGTATATTTTGAAACTACTAACTTAAGTTTTCAAAACGATAACTATACGTAACATTCTTTGATATATATACTTATAATCTATAATGCTTATACATGTATCGTATATATAATGTATTTAATCACTTTTTAAGGACTTAAATACATAAAACAATATAAGTATATTCACAAAAGATAGCTATATTTGAATTCTCGTTCCGTTTCCTCAAGATTTCTATACGTATATCTAGGGTATATGTACCCGTATCATACCCAGCTTCTATACATATTTACTATTGATATATACACATCAAATCAACATTATAATCAACATTATTACTGTCCTAGATATGAGATAACTAGAATTTGTCAAGTAGTATGAATTATTAGTAAGAAAACAAAATTAGGAATCCTTTTCTTTCTTTATAAACTAAAAACGTTTTTATAAATGAACACCATTTCTTCACTCCATTTTCTCATACCTACACCCTCATTTCTCTCTCAAAATACTCCTAACTTCATACTTGATCATCTCCAAGCATTTTCCCCATCATTTAGCTTCAATTACAAGCCTTAAATACCATAAGAAAACTCTTTCAAGAACATATCAAAATAACCACCCATTTGAAGAAGTTTACTTCCAACCTTTTGATCTAACTCCACCACTCTTTGATTCCAAGATTATTTCTTAACTTTTGCAGTAACTTTGTCCAAGTAACTTGAGGTAGTAACCTTGTTCATAATCTTATTCAATTCATATTCATATAGCTATCTTATTTTGTGGTATAAAATTTTAACAACAAGAACATAGTTTGAATGATTTCAAACTTGTTCGCAAACTAAATAGATCCTTCTAACTTGACTTTTAAAACACTTCAAGACCTGTAACATATCATAATAATATGCTAACCTAACAAGATATAACTTGGTTTTACAAAGAACATTTTAAAAACTGAATCTACGTATTCGGAGTGCAACGGGGGCTGTTTTGGGTTGGATAATTAAAAACCATCTTGAACTTTGAATTGGAAGTTCATGTTCTGGAAAAATGATATTTCTTATGAATATGTTAATACATAAAAATTTCATGGTTTAACTCAAAGTGTAAGTATTTTTAGAAAAATGATCATTAAATGTTGTTTTTATGATGGAAAATGATCACTTTCATAAGTTTCACCAAAGTTTGACCTATAACCTATGATTTCGAATACAAACTAAGATATTTTCAGTTCATATTCTTAAAATTTGACTCGATCCAAGGAAGTGGCAAGTTGAACCAACAAAAACGGAGTTGTAATGAAGAAACTACGACTAAAACAAGATTGGGTATCCGAAGCTAGTTTAGCTACGAAAATATTTGGAGAAAAAGTAAATTAATAATATCTTTTCTAATTAATATGATATTTTATATATAATTACTTATGATTTGATTTTATATATTTCAGGACCACCCGTAAACAACACGAGAAGATTAACCATAAGACCTCATGATTGTACGCAACACGTCATTTGACAACACGGTGCTTTATGTACGCAACACGTCATTTGACAACATGGTACCATGGGTCGAGATTAATTCTGATCAATACGAATACAATGGGGTCTTTATTTATTTTATTTAAGCAACTAATTGTGGACCACTAACATCGGACTGCTAACTACGGACTAAGAAAATATTAAAAGTATTAAAAGTATATATATATATATGTAACGATTACTTAAAAAGAAAATATGTTGATATATTATATATATGGTTAGGTTCGTGATATCTATCGGAGACCAAGTCGAATTAAATACCTTCAAGGCAAAAGTGAGTTTCATTTGCTTTGCAATTTATATTTTTGGGCTGAGAATACATGCGCTGTTTTTATAAATGCTTTACGAAATAGAGACAAGTAATTAAAAATGATATTCTGCGTATTGATGTGCTAGGTAATTTAGTTACATGTTATAAGAGCATGTAAGCACGAATCCTAAAGATAGATCTATCGGGCTTAACACCCCCATCCTGTAGGCTGCACTAGACATAAGAACTAGTGGGCGGATGTTTAGTACTTCGAGGATTATTTATACACTTGCGAGTGTACATATCCATCTTTGTGAAGATGACTTATTATATTATTGTTAAGGTTGGTTACTGAGGCCTCAATATAAGCAGAACGGTTTTATACACTTGCGAGTGTATTATGTTTATGATTATGAAATCTTGTGGTCTATTAACATATTGAAATGATTGTTATGATAAACCTATAAATTCACCAACCTTTTGGTTGACACTTTAAAGCATGTTTATTCTCAGGTACGAATTAAGTCTTCCGCTGTGCATTTGCTCAATATAAGGACATTACTTGGAGCCGATCATCGCAATGGGACCAAATGTTGATGACTTCGTCCAGGTGGATTAGGATGGGTCCTTTCAGTTGATATCAGAGCGGTGGTCGTAGTGAACCAGGTCTTGCATTAGTGTGTCTAACTAGTAGTTGTTAGGATGCATTAATGAGTCTGGACTTCGACCGTGTCTACATGTCAAAAGTTTTGCTTATCATTTCTAGTCAGAAATCATCTGCTTATCATCCTTAGTAAATTACCTGCTTATCATTCATAAGTCTAGACACGTTTTACTGCATTTACTGCATTGATAGTGTATAGACGAATTCTTATCTTAGCATATATGTTATTGCGAACTTTGACTGATATCTTTTCAAAGATTCTCCCTAATTTACGGGATTTTGGTATTATATATACATATGTAAATTATATATTGAAGAGTACCAAATCTAACTCCTATAATCTATTCCATACCAAAAATTCATTTTCCCCATTATACAAGATGGATTCCGCATCTAGTTCGAATTCTTCAGATTCCGACAGTTATGCCGATATGGATTTCCATTCGGGCTCTGAAAGCAGCGTCACCGGAATAGATCAACCAATTTCCCATCATCTATTCTGGATGAATTGGGGATGGGTTCGTAATATACTAAATCACTGGAGACAAGAAGAAGGTGATCCATTCCATCCACCAAATTGCCCTCTTGGCGATGAACCTGAAGCACTTACCGGCGAACCTATTCGAAACACCATTTTCTCTCTCATTTCTAGAGTATCTCGTCATGATTATATACTATCCCATATTACAAATCTTGTTCATTCGTTCGCTCCAACCGCCAATCATCCCGGTGTACTAGCAGAAGTTAACGAACTTCGCGCTCGCGTGACGGCTTTGGAGAACATGGTGCGAAGGTTGCAAACACCAGCAGCAGCACCAGCAGCATAATCAGCACCACCATTAATAACATCAACAATACCATCATCACCACTAACAAACAACATCCGCATCACACGTCTCGACATCATAATCTGTCCCACAAACATCAACATCATACGCACCATAGATACCAAGGTGTACCAACAATAATGAACGATGAAGTATTGATCCATAACTTCATTGATATTCTGCGAAGAAGATGTGGTTTCAAAAAGTTTTAGAGATTTCTTATTCTAGCTCAAACCGAAAAGCAAATGAGATTAATATCATATTAACTCATTAAATTCATGATTTCATCTGAAGAAAATATATATGTATATATGTTTTCATAAAGATTGTAATTAAAAGTTCTTTTGTACAAAATATTAATGGTGAAATTTTTTTTTAACGGGTAGGTAATACCCGAAGAATAATTAGATTTCATCTTAATAAGTTACATTGTACATTCGTCGAAGCTGATTCAACAGTCATTTACTATCCTACTTACAACCACCGATATACGTATCCGTTCACCTCAGAATAACCATTTTCATTCAATTTCATATTTGGATTTTGACTTCCCAGAATCCAACAAGTGGCATATGAAGAAAACATATGACAAAATAAAATCTGTTAGAAACAAACAAATTAACTATGAAAATTTTTGTTAAGAATCCACGCTAACTGTTCCAGCTAACTGTTCCTAGCTAACTGATTACATTTTATTTATCGCATTTTATTTATCGCAATTTAATTATCGCACTTTTATTTATCGTCATTTAATTTCTGTAATTATTTTACGCACTTTAAATATCGGGACACGTATACAATGTTTTGACATATCATATCGACGCATCTATATATATTATTTGGAATCACCATAGACACTCTATATGCAGTAATGATCGAGTTCTCTATACAGGGTTGAGGTTGATTCTACAATAATATATATAGTTTGAGTTGTGATCGAGTCTGAGTGGTATACGGGTCGTATATTATATATTAAACTATATATGAATTATTGGACTGTTACTGTGGACTATCGACGGTGGACTAATGACATTGGACAATTAAAATGAATTAAAATATTGATTATAACATATGAAACTAAACATTTCTTCAAGATTGCCACTTGATTTCATCTTAAACCTCATTGTATCTCGACGATTACAATCAGCGTTTAAATCTATCATGATTCTTAAAAATACCTCAATCGAGAGGATAAACCAACCGCACTTCATCTACGGAAGAAAAGATTGATGCATATAGTTATGCACCTAAAAAAAAACCCTCGGAAACTGAGTAAACGTTTGATACGTATCTGTTCTAGTTCCTTTGACATTGTTATTACTGAAGATCGTTTGCAATCCCTTTCCAAAGTAGCTAATTTTGTCACAGCTCCAGCAAGTCAACTCCGACTTTTCATTCAAAACAACTTTATTATAACCGCGATATATATGCGTACTCTTTATTGTTACTGGGGAACCTTTTATATTCCACAATATTACCATCAGCAATTAATCATTCTAAAAACACAATTCTCCTGAAACTACCTCAGTCTGATAACCGATGACCCAGATCAGTTAACTTTGAAAATGCTGATGAAGCAGCATGTTGTAGATGATCTTAATGGCCAAAAGTTTGATGATAAAGAAAGGAGTGTTAGGAACGCTCGATAGAAAATTTAGTACCGATAAGCGGATTATGTGAAACTATGAAGAAAGCCGTGGACAAATCACAAAGAATAAGTTTGCCTTTAAAGACTCCAAATGATTCTGTGCCTGCTGAAATCGTTAGCAAACATCTTATTTCTCATTCTAAACCTTCACAGACAAATCTTCTTCATCATCCATTGATGTTAGAAATTCTAAGATATTCTCGTATGTTCTATTATAAATATCCTCCATATTTCTGGCGATATTTTCACATCTATTCTTATCTGAGATCATTTATCTCTCCGTAATATCTGCAACATAAAAGAAACTGTGTTAGTTTCTAAATTCTGAAACCTTCGAGTTTAAAATATGAATGTTTTGAAGTAGTGTTGGGAACTGAAGCATGGATTAGTATAATATAATGACACTTGATCAACGTCATTATATTACAGTAAGTCATGCTGAGTTTCTAATGAAGCATGATGATTCACAGTACCGTCATCATGTGCCATTTACACGACTCTTATATTCTATCTAATCTCTAAACATATCAAGAGAATATTTTTCTGGATGACTCGGTCTTCTCCAGGGTATTCTGGTAATTTAACAAATCAAAATCGTTCTATTACCATTTTCTTCTTAGAGCATTAGCTATGTTCATTCTGAATTTCATATCTACGAATTCCGGACCATTACTCGCTTGACTCGAAGTCGGGAAGAGAAAACGAAAGCATAAAGCTCCGAAAAATAATGAAGAATATAAACTTCGATAATAACCCCGAAATTACAAACCGTGTATATCGATGTAGATAGCAATATAGAGACACGGGAGAATTAGAAACACTATAAACACAAGAGTAAAGTAGAAATAAATAGATTCTTCTGGTGGTAGATGAAAAAGAAGAATGACAGATATAAAAGTTAGGAGTATATCAAGAATCAGGACTGGATGGAGCATATTGATGAATGCTTTAAAGTAAGAATCAAGGGAGAAAGAATAGAAGGTGTGAGTCGTGGAAAATAAGGAAACGAAGGGGTGAATTTATAGTGAAATATCCGACAGAGCAATCGAAACAGATTATTACATATAATCAAAGAAGATCCTGATTTCCTTAATCACCAAAGAATCAAATCTTATTACGTAAGATTCTCTTTAAATCCCTTAAATCCTGAAAATCAATCATAACTACGTCATCGGTTAAGACGAATATATTTTACTCATCTCACTCTTTTATGATAGTCTCATTTATATTCTTCGCATAATCGAATCGTTTTATCTACATTACTCAATGATGATAAAACTCCATTATCACCTTATATTTGTCATGAAAACCTTCTTATTGTTATCCATAACAACCTCTATCAAATTTCGGGGACGAAATTTCTTTAACGGATAGGTACTGTAATGACCCGGAATTTTCCGACCAAATTATACTTATGAGATTAATATTTACATAAATTAAACCATACCAACATGATAAGCAATCCAAATTGTTGAGACTTGTGTTTTTTAAAAGAGTTTTACACAACGTTTGACCGTCCAATATGACCGATGATATCACGAACTATATAACATACGATAGTTATATGTTTGTGTATATATATGTATTTATATATATTTAACATGATCTAAGGATGGTTTAACATCTCATTGTGTACTAATGACAATGAGTTATAAGTATATTTTGAAACTACTAACTTAAGTTTTCAAAACGATAACTATACGTAACATTCTTTGATATATATACTTATAATCTATAATGCTTATACATATATCGTATATATAATGTATTTAATCACTTTTTAAGGACTTAAATACATAAAACAATATAAGTATATTCACAAAAAATAGCTATATTTGAATTCTCGTTCCGTTTCCTCAAGATTTCTATACGTATATCTAGGGTATATGTACCCGTATCATACCCAGCTTCTATACGTATTTACTATTGGTATATACACATCAAATCAACATCCTAATCAACATTATTACTGCCCTAGATATGAGGTAACTAGAATTTGTCAAGTAGTATGAATTATTAGTAAGAAAACAAAATTAAGAATCCTTTTCTTTCTTTATAAACTAAAAACGTTTTTATAAATGAACACCATTTCTTCACTCCATTTTCTCATACCTACACCCTCATTTCTCTCTCAAAATACTCCTAACTTCATACTTGATCATCTCCATCATTTAGCTTCAATTACAAGCCTTAAATACCATAAGAAAACTCTTTCAAGAACATATCAAAATAACCACCCATTTGAAGAAGTTTACTTCCAACCTTTTGATCTAACTCCACCACTCTTTGATTCCAAGATTATTTCTTATCTTTTGCAGTAACTTTGTCCAAGTAACTTGAGGTAGTAACCTTATTCATAATCTTATTCAATTCATATTCATATAGCTATCTTATTTTGTGGTATAAAATTTTAACAACAAGAACATAGTTTGAATGATTTCAAACTTGTTCGCAAACTAAATAGATCCTTCTAACTTGACTTTTAAAACACTTCAAGACCTGTAATATATCATAATAATATGCTAACCTAACAAGATATAACTTGGTTTTACAAAGAACATTTTAAAAACTGAATCTACGTCGTCGGAGTGCAACCGGGGGCTGTTTTGGGTTGGATAATTAAAAACCATCTTGAACTTTGAATTGGAAGTTCATGTTCTGGAAAAATGATATTTCTTATGAATATGTTAATACATAAAAATTTCATGGTTTAGCTCAAAGTGTAAGTATTTTTAGAAAAATGATCATTAAATGTTGTTTTTATGATGGAAAATGATCACTTTCATAAGTTTCACCAAAGTTTGACCTATAACCTATGATTTCAAATACAAACTAAGGTATTTTCAGTTCATATTCTTAAAATTTGACTCGATCCAAGGAAGTGGCAAGTTGAACCAACAAAAACGGAGTTGTAATGAAGAAACTACGACTAAAACAAGATTGGGTATCCGAAGCTAGTTTAGCTACGAAAATATTTGGAGAAAAAGTAAATTAATAATATCTTTTCTAATTAATATGATATTTTATATATAATTACTTATGATTTGATTTTATATATTTCAGGACCACCCGTAAACAACACGAGAAGATTAACCATAAGACCTCATGATTGTACGCAACACGTCATTTGACAACGCGGTGCTTTATGTACGCAACACGTCATTTGACAACATGGTACCATGGGTCGAGATTAATTCTGATCAATACGAATACAATGGGGTCTTTATTTATTTTATTTAAGCAACTAATTGTGGACCACTAACATCGGACTGCTAACTACGGACTAAGAAAATATTAAAAGTATTAAAAGTATATATATATGTAACGATTACTTAAAAAGAAAATATGTTGATATATTATATATATGGTTAGGTTCGTGATATCTATCGGAGACCAAGTCGAATTAAATACCTTCAAGGCAAAAGTGAGTTTCATTTGCTCCCTTTTTAATTGCTTTGCAATTTATATTTTTGGGCTGAGAATACATGCGCTGTTTTTATAAATGCTTTACGAAATAGAGACAAGTAATTAAAAATGATATTCTGCGTATTGATGTGCTAGGTAATTTAGTTACATGTTATAAGAGCATGTAAGCACGAATCCTAAAGATAGATCTATCGGGCTTAACACCCCCATCCTGTAGGTTGCACTAGACATAAGAACTAGTGGGCGGATGTTTAGTACTTCGAGGATTATTTATACACTTGCGAGTGTACATATCCATCTTTGCGAAGATGACTTATTATATTATTGTTAAGGTTGGTTACTGAGGCCTCAATATAAGCAGAACAGTTTTATACACTTGCGAGTGTATTATGTTTATGATTATGAAATCTTGTGGTCTATTAAAATATTGAAATGATTGTTATGATAAACCTATGAACTCACCAACCTTTTGGTTGACACTTTAAAGCATGTTTATTCTCAGGTACGAATTAAGTCTTCCGCTGTGCATTTGCTCAATATAAGGACATTACTTGGAACCGATCATCGCAATGGGACCAAATGTTGATGGCTTTGTCCAGGTGGATTAGGACGGGTCCTTTCAGGTTTGCATCATCTTAGCCAAGTTTTGACCATCATAACACTTGTGTAGGTCTAAGATAAGTTGCACAACTCACTTAAGAGTTGTATGTAGTTTGATGAACCAAAGTTACATCAAGATCTTAGATCCGACACATACATGAGTTACAAAAGTAATATTAAGCTACAAACTTGAAAGTAAACTAAATAATCAAGATCATAAGTTGTAGAACTTGGATCTTAGCTAGATCTTAAAGATCCTAGACTAGAAAGTCTAGATCTAGTGTTCTTAAGTTAGATCCTAAGTTACAAAACTTGGATCTACACTTTAATGAAACCATAAGTTATGAAACTTAGATTTTCAACTTGAAAAATGTATGTAAGCTTGTAAGCTCTTATTTACAACAAGATTACAAGACCATAAGCTATAGAAACTTAGATCCAACATAAGTATATGAAGTTATAACTAGAAAGTTAAACTTCCATGTTCTTGAACTTATAAAGTTAACTTTTAGTTTCAAGAAATATGAGATCAAGATTAACTAGTAATACTTGACCAATAAACAACATCACAACTTTAAATAATTAAAATGAAGAAATAAAGTAAAGTTACAAGTATTATGTTCATATTTTCTTCATACTTGAGAAGATTCAAACCAAAGTTTAGATCTTAAGAATTCAAGTCTACAAAACATAAACATAAAGAAGATCATCAAGTTTATGAACTTTAGATCTTGAAAATATTTAAATATAGAACCATAAACTAGCAAGTTTAGGTTCTTGTTCTTGGTTCTTCATCAAACAAAGAATTGAAGAGAGCAAGATTCATGGAGATGCAAACTAGGAAGTTTGATCTTGAATAACAACCAACAAACAACAACAAACAAACATCAAGTAACAAAACTAGTAAATGATGATGATATCTTGTGCTAGCTTCGGTTTTTAGAGAGAAAAAGGAAGAAGAAAAATTTTGTTACTTACTAAGTTCTAGAGAGAATATGGAGAGGAAATGAAGTGTTGTATGTATGTGTGAAATGAGGAAGTAATACTAGTAATAAGTAAACAAAATAAAAGAAATGAAACTCCTCTTTCTCTCCTTGTAAGCCGACGGTCCTAAGTGGCCAAATGAGGAAGTCAACTAGCAACTTTTAAGTGTTGGAAGAGTGTTAAAGCTAGGAAAGGGTAGTAAGTTAAATGCATGGGAGAAAGGTGTAGCATGCTTGATGTAATACTAGTTAATATGTTGGGCTCACAAGTCCAATAAGAGAGTAGGGTGGGCTTCCAAGTCCATTTCCAATAATAAAGGCCCAAGTCCAAGTAAGTATGCAATTTAAATAAATAAAGCCCAAGTAATTAACTACTAACCTTAGTTAATTAAAAATGATTAATAATAAATAATCATGAATGTAAATAATATTCAAAAATATTATTCATGAAAAGTACGTGCGTCACAAAGACAAGTCGGGCCATGGTAATTCAAATACGATAACAAGTAAATGTATAAAAATACATTTAATAAAGCGCAAGTATTAATAATAATTATTATTAATAAAGGTTGGAAAAACCAGGGTCGTTACAAATTGTGTATATGTTTGCGTAGGTGATAAAGTGGACTATGAGTTAGACCAAACAACAAGTGGACTATGAGTTAGACCACAAGACGAGTGGACTATGAGTTAGGCCAGACAACGAGTGAACCATGAGTTAGACTACGGGACGAGTGTACTATGAGTTAGGCCACATGACGAGTGGGCTATGAGTTAGACCACTAAAGTGGACTATGAGTTAGACCACTTGCTTTCTAGTGACTTGTTATGGGACACTAGATGATGTAGGAAGGCCACTCAGAGTAATGAACGTGTCTATGTATTTTGTATGAGTTACAGATGATATTGTGTTAGCATGCTTGTGTTCGTTATGGAAAAGTTGTGTACTTGATTTTAGCATGCTTGGTGTTGTGTTAAATTAGTGTGTGTGTGTGTGTGTATATATATATATATATATATTGTAAGGATTATAGGACCCAAACCATAAGATTAATCACTGAGATTAATCACCCACTTCGACAAACGAAAGACAATAAAATGAAAATATAAAAAACGCAAGATTTAACGTGGTTATATGTAATCGAATGTCGATTACTTTAATCCACGGACCAAATAGAGAGATTTTATTGATATAATTCGTAGATACAGATGAGGGTTTCAATAGGATGCTTATATAGGCCAAAAATAACAAAGAAACACCTTGGAGAACAAGAAAACGTCAATATGGAAACTTCCCGTCAGACCAAGCTACACCGCGCCCATACGGGGCCGCGCCGCGCCTCAAAGGCAAAACTCTGGACAGTAGGTTTCCCAATCTGATACTCTGTTCACATGTTAGGCCGCGTCGCGCCTTCCAAGGCCGCGGCGCGCCTCCCTGTTCGTCCGAATCCTTTTGTTTTGATATTCTTCACATCCAACAATCTCCCACTTGAAGATAGTCAAAACCATGACTCACATTGTCAACTCATCATACAAACTAACCAAGATCGCGAAAGCACCCTTTACCGCCAAACTCCATTTGGGACACGCACACTCCTATCACATACACCGGATAAGCAGACTTTCGATACAAGGTCTTCAACACTTCTTGTTAGAATCAAATCATCATCTCTCTATCTCCCTAGTCGGTCACCTCCTTCTCATTAGTTCATGAGAAGACCCGTTGAGGCTATGCAAAACCTCAACTTGTCCATTGACACCACCTTAGTAAATATATCTGCGGGATTCTTCATATCAAGGAATTTCTCCAATATCAAAGTTCCATTCTCAATACGTTCTCGAATAAAATGATACCTCAAATCAATGTGTTTCGTACGATTATGAAACACCGGATTCTTTGCGAGATTGATTGCACTTTGGTTGTCACAATATAAGACGCAATTGTCTTGTCTTTTACCCAACTCACACAAGAAGTTCTTCAACCAAACAAGCTCCTTTGAAGCTTTCACAATAGCCATATACTCGACCTCGGTGGTCGACAAAGCAACACTCCTTTGTAGTCTAGACATCCAACTAACCGCCGTCTTACCAACCATGAACACATATCCCGTAGTACTCTTACCCGAATCACCAAATCCACCCAAATTTGCATCCGCATAACCTCTAAGTATAACATTGCCCTTAGTGAAACACAATACCATACTAGAAGTACCTTTCAAATAACGAAGCAACCATTTGACCAATTCTCAATGCTCTTTCCCCGGATTAGACATATAACGGCTTACAACTCCCAATGCATGAGCTATATCCAGTTTCGTACAAACCATGACATACATAATACTTCCCACGGCTGATCTATACGGAACATTTTCCATCTCCGCCTTGTCTTCTTCCGTTTTAAGTGGTTGATTCTTCAATAACTTCATTGCATTACCCAAAGGCATAGTACGAGCCTTTGCTTTATCAACATTAAACTTTTCTACTACTTTCTCAATATATTTGGATTGAGACAAGTATAGAACACCTTTAGCACGATCACGCACAATACTCATTCCAAGTATTTTCTTAGCGCTACCAAGATCCTTCATCTCGAACTCTTTTGAAAGCATATCTTTCAACTTATTGATCTCGGACATGTCGGAACCCGCAAGCAACATGTCATCAACGTATAGCAATAAGATTATGTAAGAAGACTTGAATTTCTTCAAGTAACCACAATGGTCCGCTTCACATTTTACAAAACCAACCTTCTTCATAAACTCATCAAATCTCAAGTACCATTTCCGAGGTGCTTGTTTCAATCCATACAAACTTTTCTTTAACATACAAACCCACTTATCTTTACCCTTTACCTCAAAGCCCTCGGGTTACCTCATATAAATATCCTCATCAAGATTCCCGTGTAAGAATGCGGTCTTCACACCTAGTTGTTGTAGATGTAAGTCCTCGGATGCGACCAACGAAAGTACCAAACGAATAGTAGTCATCTTCACCACCGGTGAAAATATCTCTTGGTAATCAACCCCTTTTCTTTGTTGAAACCCTTTAACTACTAACCGTGCTTTGTACCTCTTCTTGCCATCCACCTCATTCTTTATTCTGTACACCCATTTGTTTTGCAACGCCTTTTTATCATGAAGTAATTTCACTAGTGACCAAGTCTTGTTCTTCTCAAGTGACCCCATCTCTTCTTTCATAGCAAGCTCCCATTGTATGGATTCTTTGGACTTCCTTGCTTCAAAGTAACTTTCAGGTTCACCATTCTCGGTATAGAGCAAGTATTTTATTAATGGAGAATACCTATGATTAGGTTTGGGCACTCTAGTCGAGCGTTTAAGTATAGGAGCAACCGGTATGGTTGGACCGGTTTCACTAGTAGCCTCCTCATCACTAGAACTTGCACTATGTTCGGAATTATCACCGCTATCCGAACCATCCCCATCATTGTCAAGATCTGACCCATCACCATTAATAGACAATTGATTGTTCTCTGAACTCCCACTAGAACCCGCAAGATCATCAAGAGAAACATCATCAAGAATAACATGATCCGGTTTTTGACTCTCCGTTACCGGTTTGTCATAGACTGAATCTTCATCAAAGGTAACATCACGCGATCGGATAACTCTTCTAGATTCATTATCCCAACAATGATAGCCCATTTCATCCGAACCATAACCAATGAACGTACACTTCTTTGACTTAGCTTCAAGTTTATCTTTATCAATATCTTTGGTTTTCACATAAACATTACACCCAAAGATTTTAAGATGATCATAACTAACCTTTTTACCTAGCCATTCTTCCTCGAGAATTTGGAAACCCAATGGTGTTGAGAGTCCCCTATTAATCAAATAAGCCTCCGTATTAACCGCATCCGCCCAAAACATCTTAAGCAAACCGGTCTGTAGTCTCATACTTCTAGCCCTTTCATTCAACGTACGATTCATACGTTCGGCGACCCTATTGTGTTGCAGTGTCTCTGGTACCGTTTTCAACATTCTAATACCGAACTTTGCACAATGGTCTTTAAACTCAAAACTACCATATTCTCCTCCATTGTCCGACCTTAAGCACTTGACCTTTAAATTTGTCTCATTCTCAACCATAGCTTTCCACTTCACAAAAGTACCAAAAACTTCGGATTTAGCTTTGAGAAAGTAAACCCATACCTTTTGAGTGGAGTCGTCAATGAAGGTGACATAATAATGAGAACCTCTATGTAATTCTACATTCGTTAGCCCAAAAACATCCGTATGAACTAGCTCCAATTTCTCCAACTTTGGTGAATTCCCCGATTTAACAAAGGTTACCTTATTTTGCTTCCCATAAGTACATGGTTCGCAAAACCCTAGCTCTATCTTTTTCAAATATGGAATTCTCTCACTCGAACTAAGAACCTTCATACCCTTCTCATCCATATGCCCGAGTCTTCGGTGCCATAGAGTAGAACTAGCCCCAACGTCAACCGTAGCAATCACCGTGTCTTCTTCAAACACCTCAACCATATAAAGAGTTCCCCTTTTATGTCCACGTACCACGATACTACTACCCTTAATCACCTCCTATTGGCGATTCTTGAAAGTAACCTCATTACCTTCTTCATCTAATTGACCAACCGAGATTAACTTCCTTTTTAACTTAGGAATAAACCTCACGTTCTTCAAAGTCTAATTAGAACCAAGAGTAGTCTTCAATACAACATAACCTATACCTTTAATCTCGAGACTTTTGTTGTTTGTCAATCTAACTTTACCTTGATACGATCGAAAATTCTTCATCATGCTCTTAGTGGGTGTGGCGTGAAATGAAGCTCCCGAATCCAAGACCCAAGACTCCACCGAACTTTCAATACTACATAATAATGCATCCTCCGTATCTTCCGCGGTCAAGTTAACATCTTTAACCAGAGCATTCTTATAATATCTTTGATAATGCCGCTTTTGATTACAACCCCGACAAATGACATCACTTCGGTCTTTTGATGGATACCTCTTCTTGAACTTCCCTTTACTCTTCTTCACACCGCAATCAATTTTCCTACCACGGTTGTCAGTACTCAACAAAGAACCGGATAATAATTCCCCTGAACTTCTCCTACGAGTGTCTTCACTGAGAATTAAATCCCTAATTAATTCATACGCAAGCTTAGTAGTACCGGTAGAGCTACTAACCGCGGTAACCGTACCCGGCCAACTTTCCGGTAATGATGAAAGCAAGATTAGTGCTTTTAGTTCATTATCAAATTTGATTTCAACCGACTCTAATCTTGAAACAAGATTGTTGAATTCATTGATATGATCCGTTGCACTCATAACTTCCTTCATCTTCGTGTTGAACAATTGTCGCATGAGAAAAACCTCCTGGGCAGAGATAGGGACCATGAAAGCATGGGCGAACCTTTTCGGACAATTCCTAACGCAGAAGAGGGATGCTAATAAGCTGACAGCTCAGGCATGGCTTCAATAGCGAAAGAAGTTCTTTCTGATTTGAATCAAGAAAGACAATGAATTTACGAGATCTTGATCCGTTCAGTGCCTTCAGGTTTCTCATACATGTTAGAGAGTGTCTTCAAACAATTAAACTTTGTCTTTTCATTCATAATATTACCAACAACGTTCTTGGCGAGTGCAAGATGAACCGCACCCAAAGCTTGATGATCCAAGAGCATCCAATCGGCATCGTTCATGCCTTCGGGTTTGGTATCCAACAAAGGTTGGTGAAGTTTCTTTTGATATAAGTAGTCTTCTATTTGCATCTTCCAAAAGGCGAAGTCTTTGCCATCAAACCGCTCAATCTTTAATTTACCGTCTTCCGCCATTGATCCCAACACTAACCTTGGGCTGTAGATACCAATTGCAAGGATTATAGGACCCAAACAATAAGATTAATCACTGAGATTAATCACCCACTTCGACAAACGAAAGACAATAAAATGAAAAATTAAAGAACGCGAGATTTAACGTGGTTATATGTAATTGAATGTCGATTACTTTAATCCACGGACCAACTAGAGAGATTTTATTGATATAATTCATAGATACAGATGAGAGTTACAATAGGATGCTTATATAGGCAAAAAAAACAACAAAAAAACACCTTGGAGAACAAGAAAACGTCAATATGGAAACGTTCCGTCAGACCAAGCCACGCCGCGCCGCGCAGGCAAAACTCCAGACAGTAGGTTTCCCAATCTGATACTCTGTTCACATGTTAGGCCACGTCGCGCCTTCCAAGGCTGCAGCGCACCTCCCTGTTCGTCTGAATCCTTTTGTTTTGATATTCTTCACATCCAGTATATATATATATATATATATATATATATATATATATATATATATATATATATATATATATATATATATATATATATATATATATATATATTTATATATATATTACATTCACTAAGCTTTAAGCTTACTCTTTTGTTGTTGATTCTTTTTATAGATTCAAGTACGAGAAAGGACAAGGGTAAGTTGGACGGATAGCTAGTGATGTGCTTTTGTGGAATCGAAAGGCTTTTGTTTTGATAGGTTTGCTATATGGGTAGTTTGTCCCTGTAACCATGCTCAAATAGTGTCTATTGTTGTCATCGAGTTATTGAGTCAAAATTACTACCTTGCGTATATGTGGGGTTGTTTATATTTAGAAGTGGATGTAATGGTAGTATGTTGTCGAACTATCTTATGTTGATTTATAAACAGTTTGAGAATTAATTCATGAACTGTTTACTTTGTTAAGTTGCTCACGGGATTGATTTCCCCCTTTGGTATGTGTCGCGCAATGTTTTGGCGCGCAGCGCAGTTGTACATGTAAAAAGAGAAAAACATGGTCGTTTTTCGGGAAAGGTGTTCGAGTCGTTTCATCTAAACCTTCATAGGCGGTCTCAATTGCAAGTGTGAGATTAGTAGCCTGAACGAAATTTAAATTCTTCGTTTTCAAAGCCAATAGCTTTTCCTCAACAACAACGTACACAGCCAACGAACCTGATTGTTTAGGCCCATCCAACGTCTTCTCATTAATATCTTAGTATACCTCATCTCCTAGTTTCAAAACTCTTTTTTCGTCCCCGCGATGGTAGCCTAGTGGTTGAGGGACATGTAGCATAAAGCGGTGGTCATGGGTTCAATCCCGACCCATGTCCATTTAAGCATTGGTTACGCGATTTTCCTCTCACATGTTGGCTGTGGGACCGGTCGGTGTGGGACCGAC
Source organism: Rutidosis leptorrhynchoides (assembly GCF_046630445.1). Lineage (NCBI taxonomy): Eukaryota > Viridiplantae > Streptophyta > Magnoliopsida > Asterales > Asteraceae > Rutidosis > Rutidosis leptorrhynchoides. The sequence goes on along the minus strand of NC_092337.1, from coordinate 335,619,080 downwards.
GGAGGGTCGGTTTACCCTAGTTTCAAACCTTTTACTTGCTTTCCTACCTTAACGAGCACACCCGCCACATCATAGCCTGGAACTCTCTGTTACCGATAACAATAGTATATTGTTGACACCATTATATAGCTTTTAGGATTGCTCATTTGAAAACGGATATCTGTTTAAGAAAATAAGTACTACCGAGATGTTTCATTTGTAAGTGTATATTCATTCTTAAGATTACAGATAAGCAACTTCCTAAAAATCAATCACTAGATGTCTAAAAATGTATCAAATTTAATCGAAAATTCTACCACATCTATCAAGCATCTAAGGTTTCCATTATATCAATCATAAACTTTATGTATTCCAGTGTTCGATGACTTTTACTTTCGAAATTCACAATTCGGTTGAATTTTGGGTAAAGAGTGATACATTTTGAGACAATTAACATTAACTTAACACTTACAATTAAAAAATAACAGATACTCAGTAATAAAGAGTTAAATAAGTATAAGCAATTGCTTACAATCATAATTATAACTTCTGGAACAACTCTTTTTTGTTAAATTAGGTTTTTTTCTGATCAAACGTAAAAACTTGTAAAACTTAACTTCGGAAAAAAGTGGTTAATAGATTGTTTTAACTCCGACAATCGTGCAAACTCAATCGAAATTTAGATCCACAAGTGCGTAAAACAATCAATCAGATTAATCTAATCGATTGGATCAAAGTAGATTAAAATCTTAGAAGAATTAAACTCCGGTGATGAACGGAATTTAATGTGATTGTCTGTATATGATTTTTTGAGCAGAGTAACGACGTATTAATTGTGTGCTGGATTGTGTAACAAATGACCCAATATAACAACCCTCATTTTTCCAATCTGAGTTTATCAGATTTCCCTTAGGGTTTCATTGTCTTATTCAGTATACTATCATTAGGGTTGTTATTCAGATAATTAAATGCCCTATAATTAAAGCATGTCATTAATAACTTGAAACCCTAACCTCAAATATTAATTTAAAACCCTAATCTTGTAAACCCTAAACCTAACCCTATACATTAAATACTAAACCCTAATACCTTTTAAAATTAAATATTAAACCCTAAACCTAATACTAAATTAATATAATAAACTAAGTGTAATAGATTAAAAGTGACTTTTATATGAACTAAACTAAATTAGAACTAAGAAAAATAAATAAAAGACATGACTAATAAATAAGGGACTGAATAAAAATGTATTTAAATAAATGTAATATTATTAATAAAAAAATATATATATATATATACAAAATATATAAATAAATGCCGAAAATAAAAAATAATAATAAATACATACTAATTAATAAATAAATTGGCTAGGGTATAAAAAAAATAAGATTAAATGAATAAAAATAAGGGAACTTGATCATTAAGTAATTCACAATCCTAGGTTAATTCTAATTAGTGTTCTTGATCACCAAGTAATCTTATAAACCTAGTGAGATTAGGAAACTAGAATTTATCTATAAAAAGGATCCATGTTATTCCATATTTTCACCACAAAATAAAACTCCAAAACCTGCTGAGCTAGTCGACATATCCCTCCAGCTTTTCCCCTCTATTTTGTTGACTAAACACAGCCCTTTTCCCTCCCTTTTTCAGTCGACTAAAGCCCTTCCACATCCCAGCCTGCAAATCGCAAATCATCATCACCATCCAGCCTTCTGTTTGTCGTCCAAAACAGCCCAAGAAAACTCTTGTTTGGTTCGTGGTTTTCTGCTGTATTCAGTTCCTGTTTCGACACCAAAACAGACCCAATAATCAATCAAATTGTTGCTGCTGTTGCTGCTTCTGTCGAACCAAAATAGCCCAAGGATCTTCCCTTTGTTGCTGCATTTTTGCGCTGTATTCGTGACCAAACAGACCCAACAATCAGTCCATTGTTGCTTTTTTCTTGCTGTTTCTGTCGAGCAATTTAGACCCAAGAAAACCTTTGTTTGATCGAGTCTTTCCAGCTGGTTTCTGTTTCTACTGCAGCCCATAATCATCATTCTTGATCTCTATCTCTTATTAAGGTATCTTTAAAACCTAGTTAAATCTTGCTTTTAATCAATTAACTCTTAAATTGTTATAAGAGTTATGTTTTATGTATTATGTTAAGTAATATGAATTAATAAACATGAATCTTGTATGAATGATAATTATGATTAAAGTTAAAAGATGATAATGAATAATGATAATGAATTAGGTTTGATCATGAATTTAGAATGCATAATGAAAATGATTATTAGTAATAAGGTTAAGATTGTTAAATTTAAAGTTATGGTTAATATGGTTATAAATATGAATAAGTCATGAAATTAGTTTTACGATTATGAGTAAGATGAGTATGATAAAAGACTATAGTTATTAGTAATAAGATCGTGCATGATTAGATTAAAAGTATTAAGATTAGTAATAAGTTAAGGTTGAATGAATATGATTATGATATAGATTAAGAATATGAGTTGATTATTATTAAAAAGATTAAGATTGAATATGATAAAAAGGTTATGATTTTATGTTGTAATGATTAATGTTGTTAGGTTAAGATTATGATAAAAGTTATGATTTTTATGGATAAGTAAAGTATAATGATCATGATGTACATGCATGCATGCATACGTACATATGTGCATGTATACATTGTAGGTATATGGGTGTGTGTATATGTATATATAAACATACGTGTATATGTATGTGTATATATGTATGTATATGTACATGTGTATGTATGTATGAATGTGTATTATGTAAGTATTATATAAGGTTGGTAAACATAATAAGAAAAGTAATAAGTATATATATATATATATATATATATATATATATATATATATATATATATATATATATATATATATATCATCTTACACTTATATAATGTAACACCTACACCTAATATATATATACTATATAGTTATGAACATGTATGATCATAAATAAAGAATATATATATATATATATATATATATATATATATATATATATATATATATATATATATATATATATGTATCACATAGGTGTATATTTATATATGTAACATATAATGATAAGATTACATAAAGGTTGATTGATTAGATAATAATACTATTATTATAACTTATACACCTATCTATATGGTAACACTTAATTACACTAAGTATATTATCACCTATATAAATAATTAATAAGTACATTAATAACTTGTTATGTGTATACACCTAACGTGAAGGTTATAATTAAAGATAGCGTACAAAGACTACAAACATCACCGCTACTTGTGGCCTAGGGTAATCCTTGTTACCATTATGGGACGCTTGTGGATCTCGAATGCCAAGACTTAGATTCTGGTCAAGAGATCCTGGGGGAACCGGTAACAATAGATCATTCGAGTGACTTGAATGTTAGCAACGAAGTTGGGCGAGATTGTACAACATCTTTTTAAGAATTATAACCCGAACGTCTTAAACTAAAAGCTTACTATAAGTGGAAGCTTTCCATAAATAGTAGGTTTCTAAATATAGAAACTTTTGAGAAATAGGAATTTTTCTCGAAAACTGCCACTGTTAATATAGTTTTCTATATTAATAAACAAACTTTTTGTCTGTTAGACATTAACTAATCAAATGTTATATCTCTAGGTTAAGATCTCCGTTTACATACTCCGTTCTTACGTCTCGCGTGGAATTACTTACTTGCTACTATGGTGAACTTCATAGCCCATCTTTTTACTATTTATTAACTGTTTTACAACTTTTGGGGTGAGACACATGCTTGCTTTTAAATGATTTACAATTTAGATACAAGTACCTAAACTATTTGATATGCAGTTTCGTGAGACTTTTATTAAACATGTATTTATTGTTACATGCAAATCCCCGCCATAATATCGTTAATTGCTGGAATTGAAATTTTGCAAACTTAATTATTGTAAGTAGGCCTATTGAGAGTGACGTCTCTACCCATTGGCGTTATCATCAAGGGGGTACATAATAATGATTGCCGACACCCGTACAGTGTCAGGGGTTAATGTTTAGTTCGATATTATAACGCATGGCATATTGAATATTTTGATATTTTGAATTAAATCTTGTGATCTAAAACTTATTATGATTGTTAAACCTATGATGTTCACTCAACCTTTGTGTTGGCATTTTAAGCATGTTTGTCTCAGGTGAAGATTAGCTTGTGTGCTGCCCTATGATGCTTAGTTAGCTGTTGCATTGGAGTCCACATATTAGACTTATCATTTGAATTTCATTATGTAAAACATTATTATGTTTCCACAGCAAATCAAATTTTGTTAAAACGTCTCATGTAGAGTCGTTCTCGGTTATACATACTTGTGTTGTGACATTGTGAAGTCATATTTCCCCGGCCCTATTTGGGGGTATGACACCCAAGGTGTATTTAAAGATGACAATAGTTTGTTAGAGAGAATGATGACGTGGCACATCTTCCTTTCATGATTGTAACAACTATCGTAACAAACTTTTCTGAAGACTCGGGTTGACGTAGCACAGACGCTCCGCTCGTGTGTTAACGCCCAAATGCTTTTTGGTGTTCGTGTGTATGCTACAGGGTATCCTACACACTTGGCCAAGTGGAAAGGCTTTACGTGTAAACACAGCCTTTGGATCGTCAAGAGTTTCTTCACGGCATTCTCAATTCGGATGATCTTTTACACGAATTTGTACATTATAGTTATATTTGGTACTTTCCATCCGGCTAACTTCTAAATGTCTTTCATTGTTGTTATTTATTCGCTTTTTGCTTGGTCGGTGTATATGTCAATCTTTCGCCTGCAGTATGGTTATCCGGCTAGCGTCCAGGTGATTTGTATATCACCCTTGTGTCCGGTAGCTGGTTTGACTTTAACTGTTGTCTTATTTCCGACCTGTAACAACACATACTTTTGAATTTTGACGTTTTATTTGATAAATGTTGGTAAGCCTTATTCGAATATGTAATGACCCGGACTTTTTCGATCAATATATACTTATAAGATTAATATTTACATAAATTAAACCTTACCAACATGATAAGCAATCCAAATTATTGAAACTTATGTTTTCGAAAAGAGTTTTACACAACGTTTGACCGTCTAGTTTGACCGATGATATCACGAACTATATAATATATGATAATTATACGTTTGTGTATATATATGTATATATACATATTTAACATGATCTAAGGATGTTTTAATATCTCATTTTGTATTAATAACAATAAGTTATAAGTATATTTTGAAACTACTAACTTAAGTTTTCAAAACAATAACCATACGTAACGTTATTTGACATAAATACTTATAACCTATAATGTTTATACATATATCGTATATGTAATGTATTTAATCACTTTTAAAGACTTAAATACATAAAACAATATAAGTATATTCACAAAAGATAGCTATATTTGAATTCTCATTCCATTTTTCACAAGATTTCTATACGTATATCTAGAGTACATGTACTCGTATCATACCTAGCTTCTATACGTATTTACTATTGGTATATACACATCAAATCACCACCAACCAGCCCTTGTTCAATGCCTTATGTATAAGGTAATTACTTTTGGATGATTGCAAGACTAATTAACAAGATTACAAACTTGAATTTTGTTTTGTCTCTCCCCCCTTGATCACGTTTTTAAGGGAGTAAGGGTACTCCATTTTTGATTCACTTTTACTTCCATTCTCTAGCTAAAAACACACACATCTTCATAACCCTTAAACTCCATAACCATTCAGCTAATATCCATGAAGATCTAGTCATAAAAACATCACTTAATCACCATAAGAAAACTCTTACAAAAACACTTCAAGAATCCTTCCAAGAACACAAACTTACTTCCAATCTTTCATCCAATTCCATCACCCTTTTAGTTCTAGGTTTTCATTCATCATTTACAGCAATCTTGTCCAAGTAACTTGAGGTAGTAACTTTGTTCATAACCTTATTCGATTCATATATATATAGCTATCTTATTTTGTAGTATAAAATTTTAACAACAAGAACATAGTTTGAATGTTTTCAAACTTGTTTGCAAACTAAATAGATCCTTCTAACTTAACTTTTAAAATACTTCAAGACCTGTAATATATCATAAATATATGCTAACTTAACAAGGTAAAACTTGGTTTTTCAAAGAACACCTTAAAAACTGTTTTTACGACGTCGGAGTGCAACCGGGGGCTGTTTTGGGTTGGATAATTAAAAACCATCTTAAACTTTGAATTGGAGGTTTATTTTCTGGAAAAATGATTTTTACTATGAATATGATAACACATAAAAATTTCATGATTTAACTCAAAGTATAAGTATTTTTAGAAAAATAATCATTTAAGGTTGTTTACATGATGGAAAATGATTAACTTCATAAGTTTCACTAAAGTTTGACCTATGACCTGTGATTTCGAATACAAACTAAGGTATTTACAGTTCATAGTCTTAAAGAGGGACTCGATCCAAGGAAGTGGCAAGTTGAATCAACGAAAACGGAGTTGTAACGAAGAAACTATGACCAAAACGAGATCAGATATCTAAGACTAGTTTAGCTACGAAAATAATTGGAGAAAATTAAATAAATCACATCTTTTTAAAATAACATGATATTTTATATATATGTACTCATAATTTAATTTTATATGGTTCAGGATCACCCGTAAACAATACGAGAAGATTAATCATAAGATCCCATGATTGTACGCAACACGTCATTTGACAACACCGGTACTTTATGTACGCAACACGTCATTTGACAACACCGGTACCGTGGGTCAAGATTAATCTCGACCAATACATATACGATGGGGGTTTTATTTATTTCATTGGGGGTTTATTAAACACCTAAAAATGAACCATTAAAATTGAATTACTAACATCGGACTGCTAACTACGGACTAAGGAATTATTAAAAGTATTAAAAGTATTATAAGTATATATATGTGACGTTTGTTTAAAATGAAAATATATTGATAAATTATATATGGATAGGTTCGTGATATCAATCGGAGACCAAGTCGAAATTACATATCTTCAAGACAAAAGTGAGTATATAGTCCCACTTTTAAACTCTAAGTATTTCGGGATGAGAATACATGTATTTTATGTTTTACGTTATGGACACAAGTAACTGAAAAATATATTCTACGTTGAGTTGTACCACTGGCATACTTCCCTGTAGCTTGGTAACTATTATTTACAGCGGTATTGTAAACGCGAATCCTGTTGATAGATCTATCGGGCCTGACAACCCCAACCGGACTGGACGACCAGTATTCAACGGTTGCACAGTACTTCGTTTTGTGACTACACTTGGTACGGTGTAGTAAGATTTCATAATAAAGGGAATATGCGACGTGATTAAATGTTAAGTATGGTTACCAAGTGCTCAACCACTTAGAATATTTTTATTAAAACGTTTATATATGAAATCTTGTGGTCTATATATATATATTGTTGCCGGCATTAAACCTATATCTCACCAACTTTATGTTGACGTTTTAAGCATGTCTATTCTCAGGTGATAATTAGAAGCTTCCGCTGCAACATGTTGAATTTAAACAAGATCTTGAGTATGCATATTTGTGTCAAAAATAAAACTGCATATCGGAGGATTTGTAATGTAAAATATGCTAGAAATCGTATTGTTGTCATCACATGTAAAGTTTGTAAGTCTAAGATTATCGCTAAACGATAATCATCTTTATTTTGTCTAAAGCTTGTATCAAAATAAGAATTATGGTTTGTAATGTAAAATATATGCAGTTGTTCTTTTAAAAATGTCGCATATAGAGGTCAATACCTCGCAATGAAATCATACGTTATCTAACACGTTCTTATGGTTAAGGACGGGTTATGACATGTGGTATCAGAGCGGTGGTCTTAGCGAACCAGGTTTGCATTAGTGTGTCTAACTGATAAGTCGTTAGGATACATTAGTAAGTCTGGACTTTGACCGGGTCTGATTTAAAAACCATTGCTTATCATTGTTGGTTAAAATTTATATGTAAATATTATGTAGTACTAATGGGTTAGTTGTTGTGTGATAGATGTCGGGCTCAAAACTTATTATCACATTCAGCGACTCCGAATCAGAATCTTCAGATGGTGTTTCAGTCATTAACCTATCCGATGACGAAAATAATATCTTTGGGGAAGACTCACAAATTCCGGATGAACCAACTATAAAGAACCCGGAAAGTGAACCCGAGGAGGAAAGTGAACCCGAGGAAGAAATACAGGAAATTACGAAAGACAAGTTTGAACTAGGAAAGAAACGAAAGGCTAATGAATTAGAAAATTCAAATCTTGAGTTTAATAAGGATGATGTGGCACCAACTCCACTAGACACTACCACCCCTATTCCCGCTATTCCTATTCGTTCTATCCCGGCATCCAGTTCTTCAGTCCCACAGCCAAAATATAGGCAGACAGCCAGGATAAGCGTTAAGCGATTCTTTGAACCTAAACGTCCTAGAAAATAGACCAAACGATGCGCTGCCGTATTAAACCATGGGATCATATAATGTTTTGTATAATATTATTAGTGTGGTTTGCTTAATGTTCGATGTAAGATAAGCATATGTAAAATAGTGAAGTGTGAAATGCAATAATTTTCCATGGTTAAGTATTATTTAGATGGTAGTAATTGATTCTGTACTAAGCTATTAAGTATGGACATTAACGGGTAGGTACTACCCTAGATATAATTATAAAACGCTAATAAGAAGAAAAGGCTTTTATAATAATACCTGGTTCATATTATTAATAAGCTATAATGTACTGTAAATATACACTACATCTATAATATTCCATGTGAATAATTATTTTCTTTTCATTCTTATAGAAGAATATGGCGCGATTGAACCGAATGACGGAACAAGAAATCCAGGAACTCATCAATCAGCGAGTGAACGACAGAATGTTATGGGTTGAGGCTGCAAGAGGTGCTGCAGTTAACCCAAATCCTCGTGTGGGGTGCACTTACAAAACTTTTCAAGCTTGCAAGCCCTCATCATTCAGTGGAACAGAAGGACCGATCGGTTTAACCCGGTGGATAGAAAAGATGGAGACTGTGTTTAAAATAAGTGGTTGTGTTGAAAAGGACATGACCAAGTATGCATCGTGCACTTTACAAGATAGTGCACTCACGTGGTGGAAAAATTATGTGAAGGCTGTAGGAGGAGATGTAGCTTATGATACTCCTTGGGAAGAATTCAAAACAATGTTAATCAACGAGTATTGTCCAAGGAACGAGGTTAGGAAGTTGGAAGATGAATTACGAAGTCTGAAGGTTATTGGTACTGAAATCACCAACTACAATCAGCGATTCATGGAATTAGTTTTGCTATGTCCTGAATTGGTTCCAACCGAAGAACGGAAAATTGAAATGTACAAAGATGGTTTGCCCAAAAAGGTCAAGGCAAATGTTACAGCATCGAAACCTAAGACAATTCATGAAGCTATAACCATGGCAAACGAGCTAATGGATCAGGTCATCATGGATAAGAAAGTATCCAATACTGATGTGAAGGTATCAGGTAACAAAAGAAAGTGGAATGGAAATTATGATCGAGGTAATCAACAACAATCTTTTAAGAAACAAGAAATCACGCAAGGTGCGGGTAGTGGTTTAAGCTTTGGTTATAAAGGACAAAATCCTTTATGCAACCGATGCCACAAACATCACTCTGGTTACTGTAATGTGGTATGCAACAAATGTAATCGAAAGGGTCATCTTGCTGAAGATTGTAGGGCTCTCGTTACAAATACAAATGGTACCAAGACTCCTGCCACTAATGCAAATAGAACTGCTTTGGCTACTGTTACTTGTTATGGATGTGGGAAACAGGGTCATTATAAGAGCCAGTGCCCGAATCCAGAGAAGAATATCGGACCTGCACGAGGGAGAGCATTTGTTATTAATGCTAGAGAGGCGTGTGAAGACCCGGAGCTTGTTACGGGTACGTTTACCATTAATAACTTATCCGAATCTATTATATTTGATACTGGTGCTGATAGAAGTTACGTGTGTAGAGACTTTCACGCTAAATTGAATTGTTCATCATTACCTCTAGATGCTAAGTACATGATTGAGTTAGCTAATGGTAAACTAATTAAAGCCGATAAAATTTGCCGTGATTGTAAAATAAATTTAGCCGGAGAAACATTTAAGATTGATTTGATACCCGTAGAATTAGGAAGTTTTGATGTAATAATCGGCATGGACTGGATGTCCAAAATAGGAGCTGAAGTTGTGTGCGCCAAGAAGGCAATTCGCATTCCTCGTAAGGATAAAACGCCAGTAATGATTTATGGAGAGAAGGGTAACTCAAAGCTAAAACTCATTAGTTATTTGAAAGCTCAAAAGTGCTTGAAGAAAGGGTGCTATGCTATCTTAGCACATGTTAATAAAGTCGAAAAGAAAGAAAAAGAGAAGTGCATCAATGACGTGCCTGTGGCAAGAGATTTTCCTGAAGTATTTCCGGAAGAGTTGCTGGGATTACCTCCATTTAGATCTGTAGAATTTCAAATAGATCTTGTACCAGGAGCTGCACCGGTTGCCCGTGCTCCATATAGACTTGCACCGTCCGAGTTAAAAGAACTTCAGAGTCAGTTAAAAGAATTACTGGATCGTGGATTCATACGACCAAGTACTTCACCGTGGGGAGCTCCAATTTTATTCGTCAAGAAGAAAGACGGATCTTTCCGAATGTGTATAGATTATCGTGAATTAAATAAGTTAACTATCAAGAATCGGTATCCACTACCGAGAATTGACGACTTATTTGATCAACTCCAAGGATCATGTGTGTACTCGAAAATTGACCTAAGATCGGGCTATCATCAATTACGTGTCAAAGAAGAAGATATACCGAAAACTGCTTTTCGGACACGCTACGGTCATTACGAATTTTTGGTCATGCCGTTTGGATTGACGAATGCGCCAGCTGTATTCATGGACCTCATGAATCGAGTTTGTAGTCCATATTTAGATAAGTTTGTTATCGTTTTCATTGATGATATTCTTATCTATTCCAAGAGTGAGCAAGAGCATGAGCAGCATTTAAGGTTGATATTAGAGTTGTTAAGAAAAGAACAGCTATATGCTAAATTTTCTAAATGTGCTTTCTGGTTGAAAGAAGTGCAATTTCTTGGCCACATTGTTAGTAGCAAAGGAATTCAGGTTGATCCAGCAAAAATTGAAGCCATTGAAAAATGGGAGACTCCTAAGACACCAATGCAGATACGCCAATTTTTGGGTTTAGCCGGTTATTATAGAAGGTTTATTCAAGATTTTTCCCGAATAGCTAAGCCGTTGACAGCGTTAACGCAAAAAGGGAAGAAATATGAATGGACTTCTGAGCAGGAGAGTGCATTTCAATTACTGAAAAAGAAGTTGACTACGGCGCCTATTTTATCGTTACCAGAAGGGAAAGATGATTTTGAAATATATTGTGACACTTCGCGACAAGGTTTTGGTTGCGTTCTTATGCAACGGAAGAAAGTTATTGCATACGCATCCCGACAATTAAAGATTCACGAGCGGAATTATACGACGCATGATCTAGAACTGGGAGCAGTCGTGTTTGCATTGAAGATATGGAGACACTACTTGTATGGGGTTAAATGCACTGTGTTTACTGATCATAAAAGCCTTCAACATATTTTCGATCAAAAACAGCTGAACATGAGGCAACGTAGGTGGGTTGAGTTAATAAATGACTATGATTGTGAAATTCGTTATCATCCCGGGAAAGCGAACGTGGTGGCCGACGCTCTAAGCAGAAAGGAACGAGAACCAATTCGAGTACGAGCGATGAACATAAAAATTCGCATGAATCTCAACTCACAAATCAAATAAGTTCAACGAGAAGCACTTACTAAAGAAAATATAGGAAATGAAATAATGAAGAAGTATGAGAAGCAACTCGTTATGCGGGAAGATGGAATTCGATATTTTGCAAATCGTATTTGGGTACCAAAGTTGGGTGGATTAAGGAAGTTGATATTGAACGAGGCACATAAGACAAGATATTCGATACATCCTGGAGTTGGAAAGATGTACCAAGATCTTAAGACACATTATTGGTGGCCTAATTTAAAGACAGACGTTGCAACATATGTTGGGGAGTGTTTAACTTGTTCCAAAGTCAAAGCAGAACACCAGAAGCCGTCAGGGTTACTTCAACAACCAGAAATTCCAGAATGAAAATGGGACGGTATTACCATGGATTTCATCGCGAAGTTACCAAAGACTGCCTGGGGATACGACACCATTTGGGTAATTGTTGATCGTCTTACCAAATCTGCACATTTCTTGCCTATAAAGGAAACAGATAGAATGGAGAAATTATTACGATTATATATAAAGGAAATAGTTTCAAGGCATGGAATACCTATTTCCATTATATCTGATCATGATAGTAGATTTACCTCAAAGTTCTGGCAATCAATACAGGAGGCACTAGGAACTTGTTTGGATATGAGCACCGCATATCATCCGCAAACCGACGGGCAGAGTGAAAGAACAATTCAGACTCTTGAAGACATGCTCAGGGCATGTGTGATCGATTTTGGAAACAGATGGGATAAATATCTACCATTAGCAGAATTCTCGTATAATAATAGTTATCATGCGAGCATTAAAGCTGCGCCATTCGAAGCATTGTACGGAAGGAAGTGTAGATCTCCTATTTGTTGGAATGAAGTAGGAGATCGACAATTAACTGGTCCCGAGATCATACACGAAACGACTAAGAAGATAGTACAAATCAAGGAGAGATTGAAAACAGCTCGTAGTCGCCAAAAGAGCTACGCCGATGTCCGAAGGAAACCATTAGAGTTTCAGATCGGTGACATGGTTATGTTAAAGGTGTCACCTTGGAAAGGTGTAATACATTTTGGAAAAAGGGGTAAACTAAACCCAAGGTATGTAGGCCCGTTCAAAATTATCGAACGCATCGGACCGGTAGCTTATCGACTCGAGTTACCGCAACAACTTGCTGGAGTACATAATACATTTCACGTCTCAAACCTTAAGAAGTGTCTTGCAAAGGAAGATCTCACCATTCCTCTTGAAGAAATCCATGTCGACGAGAAACTACAATTCATCGAAGAACCAATCGAAATCATGGATCGTAAAGTTAAACAGCTCAAGCAGAGCAACATACCGATCGTTAAGGTTCGTTGGAATGCTCGAAGAGGTCCTGAGTTTACTTGGGAACGAGAGGATCAGATGAAACAAAAGTATCCACACTTGTTTCTCGATGACGCAAAATAGGTACAATTTTAAAATTTCAGGACGAAATTTATTTAACGGGTAGGTACTGTAATGACCCGGACTTTTTCGATCAATCTATACTTATAAGATTAATATTTACATAAATTAAACCTTACCAACATGATAAGCAATCCAAATTATTGAAACTTATGTTTTCGAAAAGAGTTTTACACAACGTTTGACCGTCTAGTTTGACCGATGATATCACGAACTATATAATATATGATAATTATATGTTTGTGTATATATATGTATATATACATATTTAATATGATCTAAGGATGTTTTAATATCTCATTTTGTATTAATAACAATAAGTTATAAGTATATTTTGAAACTACTAACTTAAGTTTTCAAAACAATAACCATACGTAACGTTATTTGACATAAATACTTATAACCTATAATGTTTATACATATATCGTATATGTAATGTATTTAATCACTTTTAAAGACTTAAATACATAAAACAATATAAGTATATTCACAAAAGATAGCTATATTTGAATTCTCATTCCATTTTTCACAAGATTTCTATACGTATATCTAGAGTACATGTACTCGTATCATACCTAGCTTCTATACGTATTTACTATTGGTATATACACATCAAATCACCACCAACCAGCCCTTGTTCAATGCCTTATGTATAAGGTAATTACTTTTTGATGATTGCAAGACTAATTAACAAGATTACAAACTTGAATTTTGTTTTGTCTCCCCCCCCTTGATCACGTTTTTAAGGGAGTAAGGGTACTCCATTTTTTATTCACTTTTACTTCCATTCTCTAGCTAAAAACACACACATCTTCATAACCCTTAAACTCCATAACCATTCAGCTAATATCCATGAAGATCTAGTCATAAAAACATCACTTAATCACCATAAGAAAACTCTTACAAAAACACTTCAAGAATCCTTCCAAGAACACAAACTTACTTCCAATCTTTCATCCAATTCCATCACCCTTTTAGTTCTAGGTTTTCATTCATCATTTACAGCAATCTTATCCAAGTAACTTGAGGTAGTAACTTTGTTCATAACCTTATTCGATTCATATATATATATAGCTATCTTATTTTGTGGTATAAAATTTTAACAACAAGAACATAGTTTGAATGTTTTCAAACTTGTTTGCAAACTAAATAGATCCTTCTAACTTAACTTTTAAAATACTTCAAGACCTGTAATATATCATAAATATATGCTAACTTAACAAGGTAAAACTTGGTTTTTCAAAGAACACCTTAAAAACTGTTTTTACGACGTCGGAGTGCAACCGGGGGCTGTTTTGGGTTGGATAATTAAAAACCATCTTAAACTTTGAATTGGAGGTTTATTTTCTGGAAAAATGATTTTTACTATGAATATGATAACACATAAAAATTTCATGATTTAACTCAAAGTATAAGTATTTTTAGAAAAATAATCATTTAAGGTTGTTTACATGATGGAAAATGATTAACTTCATAAGTTTCACTAAAGTTTGACCTATGACCTGTGATTTCGAATACAAACTAAGGTATTTACAGTTCATAGTCTTAAAGAGGGACTCGATCCAAGGAAGTGGCAAGTTGAATCAACGAAAACGGAGTTGTAACGAAGAAACTATGACCAAAACGAGATCGGATATCTAAGACTAGTTTAGCTACGAAAATAATTGGAGAAAATTAAATAAATCACATCTTTTTAAAATAACATGATATTTTATATATATGTACTCATAATTTAATTTTATATGGTTCAGGATCACCCGTAAACAATACGAGAAGATTAATCATAAGATCCCATGATTGTACGCAACACGTCATTTGACAACACCGGTACTTTATGTACGCAACACGTCATTTGACAACACCGGTACCGTGGGTCAAGATTAATCTCGACCAATACATATACGATGGGGGTTTTATTTATTTCATTGGGGGTTTATTAAACACCTAAAAATGAACCATTAAAATTGAATTACTAACATCGGACTGCTAACTACGGACTAAGGAATTATTAAAAGTATTAAAAGTATTATAAGTATATATATGTGACGTTTGTTTAAAATGAAAATATATTGATAAATTATATATGGATAGGTTCGTGATATCAATCGGAGACCAAGTCGAAATTACATATCTTCAAGACAAAAGTGAGTATATAGTCCCACTTTTAAACTCTAAGTATTTCGGGATGAGAATACATGTATTTTATGTTTTACGTTATGGACACAAGTAACTGAAAAATATATTCTACGTTGAGTTGTACCACTGGCATACTTCCCTGTAGCTTGGTAACTATTATTTACAGCGGTATTGTAAACGCGAATCCTGTTGATAGATCTATCGGGCCTGACAACCCCAACCGGACTGGACGACCAGTATTCAACGGTTGCACAGTACTTCGTTTTGTGACTACACTTGGTACGGTGTAGTAAGATTTCATAATAAAGGGAATATGCGACGTGATTAAATGTTAAGTATGGTTACCAAGTGCTCAACCACTTAGAATATTTTTATTAAAACGTTTATATATGAAATCTTGTGGTCTATATATATATATTGCTGCCGGCATTAAACCTATATCTCACCAACTTTATGTTGACGTTTTAAGCACGTCTATTCTCAGGTGATAATTAGAAGCTTCCGCTGCAACATGTTGAATTTAAACAAGATCTTGAGTATGCATATTTGTGTCAAAAATAAAACTGCATATCGGAGGATTTGTAATGTAAAATATGCTAGAAATCGTATTGTTGTCATCACATGTAAAGTTTGTAAGTCTAAGATTATCGCTAAACGATAATCATCTTTATTTTGTCTAAAGCTTGTATCAAAATAAGAATTATGGTTTGTAATGTAAAATATATGCAGTTGTTCTTTTAAAAATGTCGCATATAGAGGTCAATACCTCGCAATGAAATCATACGTTATCTAACACGTTCTTATGGTTAAGGACGGGTTATGACATGTGGTATCAGAGCGGTGGTCTTAGCGAACCAGGTTTGCATTAGTGTGTCTAACTGATAAGTCGTTAGGATACATTAGTAAGTCTGGACTTTGACCGGGTCTGATTTAAAAACCATTGCTTATCATTGTTGGTTAAAATTTATATGTAAATATTATGTAGTACTAATGGGTTAGTTGTTGTGTGATAGATGTCGGGCTCAAAACTTATTATCACATTCAGCGACTCCGAATCAGAATCTTCAGATGGTGTTTCAGTCATTAACCTATCCGATGACGAAAATAATATCTTTGGGGAAGACTCACAAATTCCGGATGAACCAACTATAAAGAACCCGGAAAGTGAACCCGAGGAGGAAAGTGAACCCGAGGAAGAAATACAGGAAATTACGAAAGACAAGTTCGAACTGGAAGAACTGGAAGAAGATGAAACAGTTGCGAAATCAACCATTGTTTCAGCTGCAGAACTGGAAGAAGAGGTTGCAGAGAGTCATAAAGTTGAGTTCATCTTGTGATTGTATTTTGAAGTTTTATAACAGAAGCGACTGAAATGAGAGTATTTTTTGGTGTTAATGGAAAATGGTGGTTTGAATGTAGAGATAGAAAATGGTTGTCGGAGATAGAGAATTGCAGAGCAGCTCAGCAGAGCTTCCATTATCGTGAATCAATGTGCTCCTTGTTTTGGTTTTGTATGAATAGTGTTGGTTAACTCTTTTCTATTGGTTTTGTATGGTGTTGCTTTATTTCAATTTCAAATTATAAAATATTCTAGTATATTCCTACTTCTATTCACGCGAGTTAAGGTTTCTTCTCCTACTTCTATTGACACCAGTGAGAGGTTTTTTGTGATTTGTATTTAACTCTTGTCTCCTATTGGCTGGCTACAACTATTCAAGTTTTAATGAATTTAATTAATACTGATTACCTTAGCGTGGTAAAAAAATTTCGTTAATAATATTTTTTATTGGGCAGATAAATAGAGTTGGCATGAAACAATGGAGAAAATTGCACCGCTGGAATATTGATCGGACATGTTCGATGCATGCGGTCCAACTTCCACGTGTAACATCATATCATCGTTCTTAAACCCTATTTTCTTCCACAAATTTTCTTTTCGTGCCATAACATCTCATATGCTCTATCCGTTCATTTGATTTCTTCGGTGGGTTTCTTCATTCGTCTGAATTCTGAAGGTAAATTTCTTTTATTCTTTTTAGTCACAACGGAAGTAATTAAAACAACCATAACACATTTATTTATTAAACATAAGTACTTATTATTCAAAAACCTACAATGTGGTGTTACTTAACAAAACGGTTTCATTATTACAAAATCACAACATCAGAGTTCCAAAGGTTGTCAAACATATTCACTAGACAGCCCATCTTCACCTATAAATCAGCATGCAATAATCAAAAACCTGCAGGGAAGATGTGGGAATGAACTCACCAATTGGCTAAACCAATTTCTTTCATTTTTTACATATGGTAGTTTAGTGTGTTAGCTAATCCTCTAAGTGAGCCCAGGCTTGTTATAGAGAACCGGGATTGCATTTTATGTGTGCCTTATGTATTAGTTAGGTGCCTTAGCAATCTATAGGACTCTTTCCTGCCTTAGTTTTAAGCACTTTCCTTTAATCTTTATAATGCCATTTCATCTTACTTCCTGCTTTTACCTTTGATGATATTCTGTATCTTTTCCTAAGGATATCAAGCCAAAACCCTATCATTTTGCCTGATCCCAACTCTAAAGGATCGGTTAGTATGTGATTGTTATCATATCCATACATATCTTATGACCTGACTTTGCCATTGTGATTCAAAGTATTCTTGACTCACGTGAAGGGATGTCACTCATGACTCAACATTCCAACGTCAACTATCTAAGTTTGATCACATATCCTGACCTTGTGGAGTGATATTGAAATGGAAATATGAATTAGTGAAATATAATGACGCCCGGCCAACGTGATTATAGTACGGTAATTCATATAGAAATTCCAATATCATGACATATGGAATAGAAAGTGAATCAAAGAAAAATTTCAAAGCCATTCATTCAAAAATCTCAATGTTATTACATGAAGGGTAATTATCATCTGATTTATAGATATACGAAGAGATCGTTATGATCAAACCATCTATCTCATACCCATGAGTAGATTAATAAATTCTCCTATGCCATAAAAGTTGTAAAGCTTTGCATTCTTTCTTTCTTAACCAACTTATCTCTTTGACACTTAATTATCACATTCCCGCTGGAAGAAAGGATGCATAATCTTAAGTGACTTGAAGTGACACCTCCGAAATTTCTTCAAAGCATGTCTCCTATTATCTGTAATTACGTCCTAGTGTAGATTTTCATAAACCCATTAGGAAACCCGTTGAAGGTAAGCGACAACCACTCGCAAGGATTTCATTTGAATTTTCAAACGTCAATCCCATAAACACCACTTTCACTATCACGTTCTCTTTGCCGAGATGGTCAATATCTCACGGGCATAATCTCATGAAGGATAGGACCTTCCAACAAGTACCTTTTGATTACCATAACCAAAGAAAACTTTTCATGCTCATGCATTTATTACTTTGCACCATGCAATAATCGATCACTGTCAGTTCAAAATCTAGGGTTAGATACACCACCTGAAGTTTTTCCATCTTCTCGCGAGCTGCAGCTTGCATTAAACCCCCTAATCACATTTGAAAACTACTATAGCAATTAAAAGAACCCCATCATACTGTAGTGGATAGTATCCACATTTCTTGCCAGTTAAGGCTGAAGTATACATATATTTCCATCACCATATTGAAAAGCACGTGCTCCATATATTCAAAGGTAGCATTGATATGATTATCATTACGTTACTTATAGTCAAACATTGCGTGATTTGTTGTATCTAAACAATAAGTCGCGACCTTTGAATCGTTAACCATTTCTCTGAAAATCTTACGATTTCGCCTCGGTGTTAAAAGCATGTTAGATGTATCATTAAATGATTATATATTAATGGTCCTAACAATAGGTAAGTGACACCGTATCCTTACATCGCCCTTCCTCATTGCGAAAATTCATACCATCCCGATAATAATCACAGATTTAGCGAGAACTTGATAGACTGATAAACATCATATAGTCGAAAGTTACTGCATTAGCGTGTCTTCATACCTGTCTATGTGAACATCGGATTATTCATACTCAAGCTATCATGAAATCTTTGTGAATGACGGAATCAAGCAATCCATGAGTACATAATAAGGGCACTTACTCCCAGCCTTCCAACTCCAATAACTAGTTTGACCTCTTGACATTTCAGAGTCAACAGTAGATTAACTTCACGTTCTCATACTCTACCATTCATATCTCACTTGACAGCAACAGCTTCACACATGAACATTTTGAATTCTAAGAACTTATAATAGACATTAACCTCATTTAAATTTAATAGTTGTCATTAATTCGCAACATTTTTGCTTAAAAATAACCCAAATTTTCAAAATTTCTTCACCCGATCTTCATCGATCTTTTCCCAACTCGTAACCTCCGAAATATGAAAATTTTATTTACCAAATTTTCACACACACTATTTTACTATGCGTTCCTCTAGAAATTTTATAAAATATATTTATTTACTGTCATTCTTGCAAATTTTATAAATCGTATATATTTACATAATAAAGTAAATAAAATTAACCTTACTTATTTTGAGTAGTGCATATCAAATTATACCTTCACTTTTACAAATCAATCCTTTTACATCCAAAAGTTATTTTACTTAAAATAGTACACGTTGCACATAACTCCAGTTTTACTAAGAACTTTGTTTCACATCAAAATGTGTTAAACTTTTCCAAAAATTACTTTGACTTATTATATAAAAATTTTCGTATTACCTCACACTATGATTGGATCACATTTCTTCTTATCCTTCGTTCAAGAACAAAACATACCTCTTTCTCTCATCAACTATTCTTTTAGGGTTGGCTGTGGCATAAAACACTCAAGGTTTTAAATAGGCTTAGTAATGTTCATGGCACATTTTAGGTATCTGATTTACTAAAATGCTTGTAACATCACAGTCTTTTGAGAAAACCTAGTCAGGTGACACTCATATTATTCCTTTAAAATTACCTTCGCATTGATGATAAAATGCACTTCATAGAAGAACTTGTAGAAGTTATGGATCGTGAGATCAAACGCTTGAAACAGGACAACAGTCCCTATTGTTAAGATCCGATATAATTCACGTAGAGGCCCCGAGTATACCTAAGAATGTAAAGACCAGATGAAGCGGAGATATCCTCATATTTCCTCAAACGTTGATGCATCAAAGAAGTCTTCCTGAAACTTCGTGACGAAGTTTAAATTAACGGGGAGGTACTATAACAACCCTCATTTTTCCAATCTGAGTTTATCAGATTTCCCTTAGGGTTTCATTATCTTATTCAGTATACTATCATTAGGGTTGTTATCCAGATAATTAAATGCCCTATAATTAAAGCATGTCATTAATAACTTGAAACCCTAACCTCAAATATTAATTTAAAACCCTAATCTTTAAACCCTAAACCTAACCCTATACATTAAATACTAAACCCTAATACCCTTTAATATTAAATATTAAACCCTAAACCTAATACTAAATTAATATAATAAACTAACCTAAACCTAATACTAAATTAATATAATAAACTAAGTGTAATAGATTAAAAGTGACTTTTATATGAACTAAACTAAATTAGAACTAAGAAAAATAAATAAAAGACATGACTAATAAATAAGGGACTAAATAAAAATGTATTTAAATAAATGTAATATTATTAATAAAAAATATATAAATATACAAAATATATAAATAAATGCCGAAAATAAAAAATAATAATAAATACATACTAATTAATAAATAAATTGGCTAGGGTATAAAAAAAATAAGATTAAATGAATAAAAATAAGGGAACTTGATCATTGAGTAATTAACAATCCTAGGTTAATTCTAATTAGTGTTCTTGATCACCCAAGTAATCTTAGAAAGCTAGTGAGATTAGGAAACTAGAATTTATCTATAAAAATGATCCATGTTATTCCATATTTTCACCACAAAATAAACCTCCAAAACCTGCTGAGCTAGTCGACATATCCCTCCAGCTTTTCCCCTCTGTTTTGTCAAATAAACACAGCCCTTTTCCCTCCCTTTTTCAGTCGACTAAAACCCTTCCACAGCCCAGCCTGCAAATCGCAAATCATCATCACCATCCAGCCTTCTGTTTGTCGTCCAAAATAGCCCAAGAAAACTCTTGTTTGGTTCGTGGTTTTCTACTGTATTCAGTTCCTGTTTCGACACCAAAACAGACCCAATAATCGATCAAATTGTTGCTGCTGTTGCTGCTTCTGTCGAACCAAAACAGCCCAAGAATCTTCCCTTTGTTGCTGCATTTTTGCGCTGTATTCGTGACCAAACAGACCCAATATTCAGTCCATTGTTGCTGTTTTTCTTGCTGTTTCTGTCGAGCAATTTAGACCCAAGAAAACCTTTGTTTGATCGAGTCTTTCCAGCTGGTTTCTGTTTCTACTGCAGCCCATAATCATCATTCTTGATCTCTATCTCTTATTAAGGTATTTCTAAAACCTAGTTAAATCTTGCTTTTAATCAATTAACTCTTAAGTTGTTATAAGAGTTATGTTTTATGTATTATGTTAAGTAATATGAATTAATAAACATGAATCTTGTATGAATGGTAATTATGATTAAAGTTAAAAGATGATAATAAATAATGATAATTAATTAGGTTTGATCATGAATTTAGAATGAATAATGAAAATGATTATTAGTAATAAGGTTAAGATTGTTAAATTTAAAGTTATGGTTAATATGGTTATAAATATGAATAAGTCATGAAATTAGTTTTACGATTATGAGTAAGATGAGTATGATAAAAGACTATAGTTATTAGTAATAAGATCGTGCATGATTAGATTAAAAGTATTAAGATTAGTAATAAGTTAAGGTTGAATGAATATGATTATGATATAGATTAAGAATATGTGTTGATTATGATTAAAAAGATTAAGATTGAATATGATAAAAAGGTTATGATTTTATGTGGTAATGATTAATGTTGTTAGGTTAATATTATGATAAAAGTTATGATTTTTATGGATTAGTAAAGTATAATGATCATGATGTACATGCATGCATGCATGCATGCATACGTACGTATGTGCATGTATACATTGTAGGTATATGGGTGTGTGTATATGTAAATATATACATACGTGTATATGTATATGTATATATGTATGTATATGTACATGTGTATGTATGTATGAATGTGTATTATGTAAGTATTATATAAGGTTGGTAAACATAATAAGAAAAGTAATAAGTATATATATATATATATATATATATATATATATATATATATATATATATATATATATATATATATATATATATATATATATATATATATATATATATATATATATATATATATATATATATATATGTGTGTGTGTGTGTGTGTGTGTGTATCTTCTTACACTTATATAATGTAACACCTACACCTAATATATATATATATACTATATAGTTATGAACATGTATGATCATAAATAAAGAATATATATATATGTATGTATCACATAGGTGTATATTTATATATGTAACATATAATGATAAGATTACATAAAGGTTGATTGATTAGATAATAATACTATTATTATAACTTATACACCTATCTATATGGTACCACTTAATTACACTAAGTATATTATCACCTATATAAATAATTAATAAGTACATTAATAACTTGTTATGTGTATACACCTAACGTGAAGGTTATAATTAAAGATAGCGTACAAAGACTACAAACATCACCGCTACTTGTGGCCTAGGGTGATCCTTGTTACCATTATGGGACGCTTGTGGATCTCGAATGCCAAGACTTAGATTCTGGTCAAGAGATCCTGGGCCGCCCGGTAACAATAGATCATTCGAGTGACTTGCATGTTAGCAACGAAGTTGGACGAGATTGTACAACATCTTTTTAAGAATTATAACCTGAACGTCTTAAACTAGAAGCTTGCTATAAGTGGAAGCTTTCCATAAATAGTAGGTTTTATAGAAACTTTTGAGAAATATGAATTTTTCTCGAAAACTATCACTGTTAATATAGTTTGCTATATTAATAAACAAACTTTATGTCTGTTAGACATTAACTAATCAAAAGTTATATATCTAGGCTAAGATCTCCGTTTACATACTCCGTTCTTACGTCTTGCGTGGATTACTTACTTGCTACTAAGGTGAATTTCATAGCCCCTCTTTTTACTATTTATTAACTGTTTTACAACTTTTGGGGTGAGACAAATGCTTGCTTTTAAATGATTTACAATTTAGACACAAGTACCTAAACTATTTGATATGCAATTTCGTGAGACTTTTATTAAACATGTATTTATTGTTACATGCAAATCCCCGCCATAATATCTTTAATTGCTGGAATTGAAATTTTGCAAGCTTAATTATTGTGAGTAGGCCTATTGAGAGTGATGTCTCTACCCATTGGCGTAATCGTCAAGGGGGTACATAATAATGATTGTCGACACCCGTACAGTGTCAGGGGTTAATGTTTAGTTCGATATTATAACTCATGGCATATTGAATATTTTGATATTTTGAATTAATTCTTGTGATCTAAAACTTATTATGATTGTTAAACCTTTGATGTTCACTCAACCTTTGTGTTGACATTTTAAGCATGTTTGTCTCAGGTGAAGATTAGCTTGTGTGCTGCCCTATGATGCTTAGTTAGCTGTTGCATTGGATTCCACATATTAGACTTATCATTTGAATTTCATTATGTAAAACATTATTATGTTTCCGCTGCAAATGAAATTTTATTAAAACGTCTCATGTAGAGTCATTCTCGGTTATACATACTTGTGTTGTGATATTATGAAGTCATATTTCCCCGGCCCTTTTTGGGGGTATGACACCCAAGGTGTATTTAAAGATGACAATAGTTTGTTAGAGAGAATGATGACGTGGCACATGTCCCTTTCATGAATGTAACAACTATCGTAACAAACTTTTCTGAAGACTCGGGTTGACGTAGCACAGACGCTCCACTCGTGTGTTAATGCCCAAATGCTTTTTGGTGTTCGTGTGTATGCTACAGGGTATCTTACACACTTGGCCCAGTGGAAAGGCTTTACGTGTAAACACAGCATTTGGATCGTCAAGAGTTTCTTCACGGCATTCTCCATTCGGATGATCTTTTACACGAATTTGTACATTATAGTTGTATTTGGTACTTTCCATCCGGCTAGCTTCTAAATGTCTTTCATTGCTGTTATTTATTCGCATTTTGCCTGGTCGGTGTATATGTCAATCTTTTGCCTGCAGTATGGTTATCCGGCTAGCGTCCAGGTGATTTGTATATCACCCTTGTGTCCGGTAGCTGGTTTGACTTTAACTGTTGTCTTGTTTCCAACCGGTAACAACACATACTTTTGAATTTTGACGTTTTATTTGATAAATGTTGGTAAGCCTTATTCGAATAAGGCTTATTTGATACGGATCAAATATGTTTGTCATCCAAATTTCCAAATTAATATAATATTGGTCTGAAATTTACCAATTAGACATAAAATTACAAATATTTATATAACATTACCGGTAGAGCGGAATCTTTGGCCTGAAATTTACCAAATCTTCTTTTAAAATCAACATGATTAAGAGCAGCAAGAACAACTTTAACCAAAACATGATCATCATTAACATCATGCACCATTACATTAGCTAACAATTTCAATACATCCACGCCACCGTATTCATCGTACAGCCACGCCACCATATTCATCATAAACCCAAGCTTTATCTCAGATGAAACAGTTGCGAAATCAACCATTGTTTCAGCTGCAGAACTGGAAGAAGAGGTTGTAGAGAGTCATAAAGTTGAGTTCATCTTGTAGTTGTATTTTGAAGTTTTATAACAGAAGCGACTGAAATGAGAGTATTTTTTGGTGTTAATGGAAAATGGTGGTTTGAATGTAGAGATAGAAAATGGTTGTCGGAGATAGAGAATTGCAGAGCAGCTCAGCAGAGCTTCCATTATCGTGAATCACTGTGCTCCTTGTTTTGGTTTTGTATGAATAGTGTTGGTTAACTCTTTTCTATTGGTTTTGTATGGTGTTGCTTTTATTTCAATTTCAAATTATAAAATATTCTAGTATATTCCTACTTCTATTCACTCGAGTTAAGGTTTCTTCTCCTACTTCTATTGAGACCAGTGAGAGGTTTTTTGTGATTTGTATTTAACTCTTGTCTCGTATTGGCTGGCTACAACTATTCAAGTTTTAATGAATTTAATTAATACTGATTACCTTATCGTGGTAAAAGAATTTCGTTAATAATATTTTTTATTGGGCAGATAAATAGAGTTGGCGTGAAACAATGGAGAAAATTGCACCGCTGGAATATTGATCGGACATGTTCGATGCATGCGGTCCAACTTCCATGTCTAACATCATATCATCGTTCTTAAACCCTATTTTCTTCCCCAAATTTCTTTTCGCGCCATAACAACTCATATGCTCTATCCATTCGTTTGATTTCTTCGGTGGGTTTCTTCATTTGTCTGAATTCTGAAGGTAAATTTCTTTTATTCTTTTTAGTCACAACGGAAGTAATTAAAACAACCATAACACGTTTATTTATTAAACGCAAGTACTTATTATTCAAAAACCTACAATGTGATGCCCTGTACAAAACCATCGTGTACGAATCATCAACAACAGGATCATTACAAGGTCAAACACTATATGCTATTTCAAAATACATTTGCATTCATGATAAAAGGTGATGTCTTAACCAACATCAATGTTTAACAACCAAAGTATGCTTTAAGGAATAGAAGCAAGGATAATAGTATGTGACCCATAGGTCATTACAAATCATAGTTTCAAAAGTAATAATGTTTATGAATGCAAGATAAACGTTCATGCAGTGACATCTCTAAAGCAGCGGGTGTCTACAGCAAGACTAGTACACAGCGGAAGCAACCTTAAGCACCTGAGAAAAACATGCTTAAAAACGTCAACACAAAGGTTGGTGAGCTATAGTTTAAGTATAACAGTAATGTAAGGTAAGCCACGAGATTTCAGTGCTACAAAGAGCGTTTCAAAACAGTATGTAATGCATATGTTTAACCGTGGGCACTTGGTAACTAACTTAACATTTATAACCCCCGAAAAGTACACTTGGTGAGTGCGTATGTTTACGAAGTATTAAACACCCGTTAAATGCTAGCGCTACTAGCCCAAGTGGGGATGTCAAACCCTATGGATCCATATCTAAGATTCGCGTTCACCGGTTCAAAGACCAATGACTAAACGTTACCGAGCTAAGGGGAAAGTTTATGCCGTTGTATAACCCACACATATAATAAGTTTAAGTACTCGTGCCTAGTATGTAAAACGTAAAACGCGCATCTATTCTCAGTTCCCAAAATAGTTAAAGTAAAAAAGGGATGCTATAACTCACAGTGGTAAAGTAGTGTAAAGTCGAGTCGGGAAATAAGCAAGTACGTAGGTCCGGAAAGTCCTCAACCTAAGTCAAATAGTACTAAGTCAGTAAATCGTCCCAATAGGTTTAAATGTATGTAAAATAGGTCTTAAGGGTCATCATCATTCATCATCAAACAAAAGGTGTAAAGTAAGTTTTGTTCATGAAAAGAGTATAAAACAAAGGCTGACTTCGGTCAGTCACCACGGCCTCTATACCTACTGAAATAAGGTGAGACCAGTGGTCATGGCTCCGTATATGAGTCCTTTAGCTGTGGTAAAAATTCCAGAAGCAAACTCGTCTTCGTTTGACCATGGCGACGGTCTAAGTGCGAATAGGTCAGAATTTTCAGCACAACGTTAAAAGGACATAGTGACGATCGGAGGGCCATAAATCCTAAACCGTAACTCGGATTAAGATGAGTCCTAAATGAAAAGTTATCTAATCGAACATAGCTAACTGAAAATCATCTTTACAGTAGCCTAGGTTGAAATGTCCCGTTCTTATTGATTAAAAACGTTCCATATTAATTGATTTCGTTGCGAGGTTTTGACCTCTATATGAGACGTTTTTCAAAGACTGCATTCATTTTAAAACAAACCATAACCTTTATTTCATCAATAAAGGTTTAAAAGGCTTTACGTATATTATCAAATAATGATAATCTAAAATATCCTGTTTACACACGACCATTACATAATGGTTTACAATACAAATATGTTACAACAAAATAAGTTTCTTGAATGCAGTTTTTACACAATATCATACAAGCATGGACTCCCAATCTCGTCCTTATTTAAGTATGCGACAGCGGAAGCTCTTAATAATTACCTGAGAATAAACATGCTTAAAACGTCAACAAAAATGTTGGTGAGTTATAGGTTTAACCTATATATATCAAATCATAATAATAGACCACAAGATTTCATATTTCAATACACATCCCATACATAGAGATAAAAATCATTCATATGGTAAACACCTGGTAACCGACATTAACAAGATGCATATATAAGAATATCCCCATCATTCCTGGACACCCTTCGGATATGATATAAATTTCGAAGTACTAAAGCATCCGGTACTTTGGATGGGGTTTGTTAGGCCCAATAGATCTATCTTTAGGATTCGCGTCAATTAGGGTGTCTGTTCCCTAATTCTTAGATTACCAGACTTAATAAAAAGGGGCATATTCGATTTCGATAATTCAACCATAGAATGTAGTTTCACGTACTTGTGTCTATTTTGTAAATCATTTATAAAACCTGCATGTATTCTCATCCCAAAAATATTAGATTTTAAAAGTGGGACTATAACTCACCTTCACAGATTTTTACTTCGTCGGGAAGTAAGACTTGGCCACTGGTTGATTCACGAACCTATAACAATATATACATATATATCAAAGTATGTTCAAAATATATTTACAACACTTTTAATATATTTTGATGTTTTAAGTTTATTAAGTCAGCTGTCCTCGTTAGTAACCTACAACTAGTTGTCCACAGTTAGATGTACAGAAATAAATCGATAAATATTATCTTGAATCAATCCAAGACCCAGTGTATACGTATCTCAGTATTGATCACAACTCAAACTATATATACTTTGGAATCAACCTCAACCCTGTATAGCTAACTCCAACATTCACATATAGAGTGTCTATGGTTGTTCCGAAATATATATAGATGTGTCGACATGATAGGTCGAAACATTGTATACGTGTCTATGGTATCTCAAGATTACATAATATACAATACAAGTTGATTAAGTTATGGTTGGAATAGATTTGTTACCAATTTTCACGTAGCTAAAATGAGAAAAATTATCCAATCTTGTTTTACCCATAACTTCTTCATTTTAAATCCGTTTTGAGTGAATCAAATTGCTATGGTTTCATATTGAACTCTATTTTATGAATCTAAACAGAAAAGGTATATGTTTATAGTCAGAAAAATAAGTTACAAGTCGTTTTTGTAAAGGTAGTCATTTCAGTCGAAAGAACGACGTCTAGATGACCATTTTAGAAAACATACTTTCACTTTGAGTTTAACCATAATTTTTGGATATAGTTTCATGTTCATAATAAAAATCATTTTCTCAGAATAACAACTTTTAAATAAAAGTTTATCATAGTTTTTAATTAACTAACCCAAAACAGCCCGCGGTGTTACTACGACGGCGTAAATCCGGTTTTACGGTGTTTTTCGTGTTTCCAGGTTTTAAATCATTAAGTTAGCATATCATATAGATATAGAACATGTGTTTAGTTGATTTTAAAAGTCAAGTTAGAAGGATTAACTTTTGTTTGCGAACAAGTTTAGAATTAACTAAACTATGTTATAGTGATTACAAGTTTAAACCTTCGAATAAGATAGCTTTATATATATGAATCGAATGATGTTATGAACATCATTACTACCTTAAGTTCCTTGGATAAACCTACTGGAAAATAGAAAAATGGATCTAGCTTCAACGGATCCTTGGATGGCTCGAAGTTCTTGAAGCAGAATCATGACACGAAAACAAGTTCAAGTAAGATCATCACTTGAAATAAGATTGTTATAGTTATAGAAATTGAACCAAAGTTTGAATATGATTATTACCTTGTATTAGAATGATAACCTACTGTAAGAAACAAAGATTTCTTGAGGTTGGATGATCACCTTACAAGATTGGAAGTGAGCTAGCAAACTTGAAAGTATTCTTGATTTTATGTAACTAGACCTTGTAGAATATATGAAGAACACTTAGAACTTGAAGATAGAACTTGAGAGAGATCAATTAGATGAAGAAAATTGAAGAATGAAAGTGTTTGTAGGTGTTTTTGGTCGTTGGTGTATGGATTAGATATAAAGGATATGTAATTTTGTTTTCATGTAAATAAGTCATGAATGATTACTCATATTTTTGTAATTTTATGAGATATTTCATGCTAGTTGCCAAATGATGGTTCCCACATGTGTTAGGTGACTCACATGGGCTGCTAAGAGCTGATCATTGGAGTGTATATACCAATAGTACATACATCTAAAAGCTGTGTATTGTACGAGTACGAATACGGGTGCATACGAGTAGAATTGTTGATGAAACTGAACGAGGATGTAATTGTAAGCATTTTTGTTAAGTAGAAGTATTTTGATAAGTGTATTGAAGTCTTTCAAAAGTGTATAAATACATATTAAAACACTACATGTATATACATTTTAACTGAGTCGTTAAGTCATCGTTAGTCGTTACATGTAAGTGTTGTTTTGAAACCTTTAGGTTAACGATCTTGTTAAATGTTGTTAACCCAATGTTTATAATATCAAATGAGATTTTAAATTATTATATTATCATGATATTATCATGTATGAATATCTCTTAATATGATATATATACATTAAATGTCTTTACAACGATAATCGTTACATATATGTCTCGTTTAAAAATCATTAAGTTAGTAGTCTTGTTTTTACATATGTAGTTCATTGTTAATATACTTAATGATATGTTTACTTATCATAGTATCATGTTAACTATATATATATCCATATATATGTCATCATATAGTTTTTACAAGTTTTAACGTTCGTGAATCACCGGTCAACTTGGGTGGTCAATTGTCTATATGAAACATATTTCAATTAATCAAGTCTTAACAAGTTTGATTGCTTAACATGTTGGAAACATTTAATCATGTAAATATCAATCTCAATTAATATATATAAACATGGAAAAGTTCGGTTCACTACATAGGTCGTACTGATCAGACCCAGAAACAGTAAACAGTAGGTTCCAGTGGGTTTCTTGGTACTCGATGCTTATCACGGTTCTCATCCTTGATGCATATAGCTTCAAGTGTACAACTTGTTGATGTGTTTGCATCATCTTAACCAAGGTTTCACCATCATAACACTTGTGTAAGTCTAAGACATGTAGCACAACTCAATTAAGTGTTGTATGTAGTTTGATGAACCAAAGTTACATCAAAGTCTTAGATTTAACACATACATGAACTATAAAAGTAATATTGAACTACAAACTTGAAAGTAAACTAACTAATCAAGATCTTAAGTTGTAGAACATAATTCTTAGTTAGATCTTGAAGATCCAAGACCCAAAGGTCTAGATCTAAAATTATTAAATTAAATCTAACACAAGTGTATGAAGTTATAACTAAAAAGTGATAGTTCCATGTTCTTGAACTTTTAAAGTTAACTTTAGTTCAAGAAAAATGAGATCAAAGTTAACTAGTAACACTTGACCAACAACAGCATGATTCACAAATTTAAAGTGCAAGGAAATGAAGAAATAATCTAAATAAACAAGTAACTAGTTCAATGTTGTTCATACTTTAAAGATTCAAGCCAAAATCTTGATCTTTAAGAAAGTAAACTTTAAGTTTACAAACATGAGTTACAAGTATGATTTTACAACATATGAACTTACAATCTTTTAAAACAATAAATGTAGAACATAAACTAGAGAGTTTAGTTCTTGTATGTTCTTGTAAATACAAGATAATATGAAGAATCTAACTAGAAAGTTTGATTCTTGTACTAGTAGTAAACAACTAACAAAGACATGTAACAAAACAACAATGAACAAGTAATTAAACAACAACATAAAACAAGTGATGATGATGATTATGTGTGTGTGTGTGTGTGTTTCGGTTTTTACAAGGAAAAAGAGAAGAAAAATGCTCAAGATACTTACAAGTAGAGAGCAAAAATGAGAGAAGAAGTTTGAGAGAAAAAATGCAAGTATGTGTGTGTGTGTGTGAGAAAGTGAAGAGTTACTAGTGCATAAGTTAACAAAATTTGAAACAAAAACACTCCCCATGGAGCCCAAAAGCCGACGGTTTCAATGGGGGAGGGAGGAAGAAGTTTGTCCACAAGTCTCATGCATGTAAAGGCTTAAAAGGTGGTTATATGAGGTGTTTGCATGGGAAGTAACATGTAACCATACTAGTAACAAGATTCCATTCACCAACTAATTAGTTTAATCCCTTATGGACTACTTACATGAAAGTATGGACTAACTAATCCATTAAAGAAGTAGGGTGGGCTTCTAAGCCCATCAACATTAATAAAAGCCCAAGTTCCATTAATTAACAAATTAATCCAATTAGATCCCAAGTAATTAAATAGTATCCATAGTTAATTAAAAATGATTAATAAAACTTAATCATGAATGTAAATAATACTCGAAAATATTATTCGTGCAATGTTCGCGTGTCACAAAGACGTTTCGGGCATTCAAAGTTAATTGCGGTAACAAGTAAATGTATATAAACAATACATTCAGTAAATCACAAGTATTAATAATAAATATTAATAAGTATACGTTGGAAAATCCAGGGTCGTTACATTACCCACCTGTTAAAGAAAATTTCGTCCCGAAATTTTAAGCTGAGGTAGATGGAGGAGTCGGGAAAAGGTGAGGATACTTCTGCATCATTTGATCCTCTCGTTCCCAAGTAAACTCAGGTCCTTGTTTGGCATTCCATCATACTCATACAATCAGAATCTTGTTGCGTTTCAAAGTTTTGATCTCACGATCCATAATTTCAACAGGCTCTTCCACGAAGTGGAGTTTGTCATCAATTGTAAGTTCTTCAAGTGGTATGCTAAGTTCGGGTACAGCAAGACACTTCTTCAAGTTTGACACGTGGAAGGTAGGATGAACTGAGCTCAATTGTGCTGGTAGATCCAGACGGTAAGCAACG
Source organism: Rutidosis leptorrhynchoides (assembly GCF_046630445.1). NCBI lineage: Eukaryota > Viridiplantae > Streptophyta > Magnoliopsida > Asterales > Asteraceae > Rutidosis > Rutidosis leptorrhynchoides. The sequence continues at coordinate 335,586,552 of NC_092337.1, read as the reverse complement.
GGTCCAACAAGCTCCAAAATTTCGAAAGGACCAATGTATCGTGGGTTTAACTTTCCACCTTTTCCAAAATGAATCACACCTTTCCAAGGTGCAACCTTCAACATTACACGGTCACTGACGTTGAATTCAAAGTCTTTACGTTTAAGGTCGGCATAACTCTTTTGGCAATCGCGGGCAGTCTAAAGTCTAGCTTGAATCTGAGCAATCTTCTCCGTTGTTTCATGGACTACCTCGGGTCTGGTGATTTGCTTTTCGCCTACTTCGGCCCAACAAATAGGAGATCGGCACTTGCGGCCATACAATGCTTCAAAAGGTGCGGCATTAATACTCGAGTGATAACTGTTGTTGTAAGAAAATTCGGCGAGTGGCAAATGCCTTTACCAGGCCTTTACGAAATCAATGACACATGCACGCAATATGTCCTCCAAAGTCTAAATAGTTCGTTCACTTTGCCCGTCGGTCTGTGGGTGATAAGCAGTACTCATGTCGAGACGAGTTCCCATGGCTTCTTGCAAAGAACGCCAAAATCTGGAAGCAAAACGGGGATCGCGATCTGAGATGATCGATAAAGGTACACCATGACGAGATACAACCTCTTTGATGTATAGTTGAGCAAGTCTCTCCATCGTATCCGTTTCCTTCATAGCTAGGAAGTGTGCAGATTTGGTAAGGAGGTCAACAATAACCCAGATGGTATCGTATCCGCCCACCATCTTTGGTAACTTGGTGATAAATCCATAGTTATCCTTTCCCACTTCTATTGTGGGATTTCCAGCTGTTGAAGTAACCCAGAAGGTCTTTGATGTTCGGCCTTAACTTTCGAGTAAGTCAAACACTTACCAACATAAGTCGCAACGTCCTTCTTAAGATTCGGCCACCAATACTGTTCTTTAAGATCGTGGTACATTTTGCCCGCTCCGGGATGAATCGAATATCTCGACTTGTGGGCTTTATCAACTATAAGGTTCCGTAGATCTCCATAACAAGGTACCCAAATTCTTCCTGCGTAACATCGGAGTCCAGACTCCCTAACCTCGAATCGAGAGACAAGTATGTTCAAATGTTCATGAGATATATTCTCCTCCTTGAGAGCCTCGTCTTGGGCTACTCGGATCTGGCTGTTGAGATTCGAATGGATGGTGATGTTCAGAGCCCTAACACGAAGAGGTGTCGTCCTCTCCTTTCGGCTTAAAGCGTCAGCTACAACATTGGCCTTGTGATGCGTGCGAGGTGTACTAGGAAATAGTATTATTTTTATAACGAAATACTATTAAATACGATACAATTTTACACAAGATATTTATTTATTTATAGAATGGATATACCTAAACCTTGCTACAACACTTATAGGTAGTGTACCTAATCGTACAGTAGTGTAGTTTTTAGTAAGTCCGGTTCGTCCACAGGGAACTCGCCAAGTTTAACGCTATATTTTTAAAACTATATTTGTAAATATATATATATATATATATATATATATATATATATATATATATATATATATATATATATATATATATATATAAATATAAGTAGTATTATTATTATAAAAGGGGGTTTTTACCGTTTAATGACCGGTTTGTCGATTTTAAAACTTTAGTCGCAGTTAAAACCTAATGTAAAATATTAAAAATAAATACAACTTAATTTTAAAGCGTAAAGTAAATGACAATAATGAAAGTACGATAAATAAATTTGCGATAATTAAAAGTGTAATTAAATACAATGACAATAAATAAAAGTGCGATAATTAGAAGTGCAATTAAATATGAAAATAAAGGAATTATGCTTATTTAAACTTCCGTAATCATGATATTTGACGTGTTGATTTTAGCTTATTCCCATGGGTTAATTGTCCTTTGTCCTGGATTATTCAATATGTCCGTTTGGTTTTTGTCCATAACAGTCCATCGGTCATAAATTTAAAATGCGAGTGTCCTCGTCAAATTATCCTTATATCCGAAGTCAAATATTCCAACTAATTGGGGACTTAAACTGTAACAAGGTCTTAATACTTTGTTTAATAATTACACCAGGATATCGACTGCGTGTAACAAGATTTTAATACTTTGTTAACAATTACGCCAAGTGTCCTTGTACATAATTTTACCTCTGTTTTAATAAGTCTATTAACTATTAATCCATTCCCGTGTCCGGTTAAATGAACGATTATTCGTACATATAAATATCCCGCCCATCGTGTCCGATCGAGTGTATATGGTTATTTATAGGTACGTCTAATTGTAAATCTTTATATTAAAATTAACAAACTATCATTTAGTTAAACAAATATAAAGCCCATTAATAGCCCATAGTCTAATTTCCACAAGTGTCGTTCTTTTGTCCAAACCCCAATTATGGTACAAAGCCCAATTACCCAATTTTAAATATTTTAGCCCAACATCATGATTACTTCGTCTTAAATAAGCATAATAATAACTTAGCTACAAGACATTAATTTAAAAATAACATTAACCATAACTTACAGTGATTAAAAATAGCGTAGCGTTACACGGACAGAATTTTGACTTACACCCTTACAACATTCGCTAACATACCCTTATTATTAGAATTTAAAATTAAAATTAAAATTAAAATTAAAATTAAAATATATATATATATATATATATATATATATATATATATATATATATATATATATATATATATATATATATATATATATATATATCGTGAGATAGATAGAGGAAAGATTAGAAAAAGTGTGTAAAATTCGTGCAGAATTCGATGGCTTTTATAGGCCCATGTTGTACTGTAGAGTTTCGCGAGTGCGGTGGTTTCCTTCACAAAAGTACCGCGAGTGCGGAGGTCTGAAAACCAGCTCACATATTAGATCCAAAACGTGGGCTGCGTAAAATTATATTATATAATAATATATATAATTAATTATATATTATATTTTATTCTTATGCATAGTTTACTTGTAATTTTTGGTCCGTTGCGTCGCGCACTGAAAGTTGGTTCATGTCTCGGTTCCGGATTTTCAAACGTCCTTGCGTACTATTTAATATCTTGTACTTTGCGTTTTGCGTCTTGTACTTTTGAAATTTTGAGACGTTTCTCATCAATAATTTGAACCACTTTGATTGTACTTTGTACTTTTTAGCTTTTTGGTCGTTTGCGTCTTCAATTCGTCGAATCTGTCTTTTGTCTTCACCTTTTATTATTTAAACGAATATCACTTGTAAATAGAACAGTTGCAACTAAAAGCTTGTCTTTCTTGAGGGATAATGCTATTAAATATATGTTCGTTTTTAGCATTATCACCTTGCCAGGGTGATAACGGAGTTCACAATCGTAGTCGTTCCGCGTCTCGATCCATCGACGCTGTCTCATATTCAGTTGCTTCTGATCAAAGCTGTGTTGGAGACTTTTGTGGTCGGTGAAGATAGTTCTCTTAGTTCCATAAAGATAGTGTCTCCACAATTTGAGCGCAAAGACAACGGCTCCAAGTTCAAGATCATGAGTAGTGTAGTTCCGTTCGTGAATCTTCAGTTGACGAGAAGCATAGGCAATAACCTTTGATCTTTGCATCAGTACACAACCAAAACCACTTTTCGAAGCATCGCAATAAACAACGAAATCATCACTACCTTCGGGAAGAGATAAGATAGGTGTGGTGGTTAACTTCTTCTTCAAAGTTTGGAATGCTGATTCGTGTGCGGGTTCCCAAATGAACTTCTTCCCTTTGTGGGTCAATGCGGTCAAAGGACGCGCAATCAGAGAAAATCCTTCAATAAACCTTCGGTAGTAACCGGCGAGACCTAGGAATTGGCGGATGTGAGATGGAGTAGTGGGAGTCTCCCACTTGCTGATAGCTTCAATCTTGGAGGGATCAACTTTGATACCCTGGTCGCTCACAACATGAACCAGAAACTGGACTTTCTTCAACCAAAATTCACACTTGGAGAATTTTCGCATAAAGTTGCTCTTGTCTCAAGAGTTCAAGAACTAATAGAAGATGTTGCTCATGTTCTTCTTCGCTCTTGGAGTAGATGAGGATATCATCTATGAAGACGATAACGAACTTATCTAGGTACGGCTTGCAGACACGATTCATGAGGTCCATGAACACGGTAGGTGCGTTGGTTAATCCGAATAGCATCACGAGAAACTCATAATGACCATAACGGGTCCTGAATGCAGTCTTCATCACATCACTTTCCTTCACCCTAAACTGGTGATAACCGGATCGTAAATCGATCTTAGAGTAAACACTCAATCCTTGTAGTTGATCAAAAAGATCGTCAATGCAGGGAAGAGGATACCGATTCTTGATTGTCAATTTGTTGAGTTCACGGTAGTCGATACACATACGGAAGGATCCATCCTTCTTCTTCACAAATAAAACAGGCGCTCCCCAAGGCGAGAAACTTGGTTGGATGAATCCTCGATCTAACAGCTCTTGTAGTTGACTCTGTAATTCTTGCATCTCGGAAGGTGCGAGTCTATAAGGTACGCGAGCTACAGGTGCAGCTCCTGGCACTAAGTCGATCTGAAACTCTATTGTTCACGGCGGCGGTAATCCTGGCTATTCTTCAGGGAAGACATCAGAAAATTCGTTCACAATTCGAACGTCGTTCACACTCTTCACCTCGGTTTCTACCGTTTTCACTTGCGCTAGGACAGCAAGACGTCCCTCCTTCATTATCTTTTGTGCTTTCACGCAACTAATGAGGTTCAGCTTGGAGGTACATCTCTCTCCGTAAATGATCAGTGGTTCACCGTCTCCCTGTGGTATACGAAGAGCTTTATCTCCACAGATAATATCGGCCCTTATCTTGGTCAACCAATCCATACCGATAATAACATCAAAGCTTCCTAACTTAATGGGTATCAATTCAATCTCGAAATCTACACCAGCTATGTTGATAATAGCTCCTTGACTAATATGGTCAACTTTCTCAAGTTTTCCATTGGCGACCTCGACAAGCATACTTTCTTTTAAAGGGACTAACGACCAATTAATCTTATCGCAAAAATGTCTACATACATAACTTCTATCGGCACCAGTATCAAATAGGACAGAAGCTAAAAGATTGTTGATAGTGAATATACCTGTCACCAAGTCGGGATTCTCGCGGGCATCCCTTGCATTAACGTTGAAAGCTCTACCACGGGGTGGTCCACCGTCTTTTCTTTTGTTGGGGCACGCATTTCTGAAATGGCCCGTTTGTCCACATTCGTAGCACTTTTTCGGTCCATTGGGGTTCGGCTTCCCAGTCATGGTGGTGACCTTGCAGTCTTTACCGATATGTCCAGTCCGTTGGCACTTTTCACAAACCACGTTACAATACCCAGTATGGTGCTTGTAGCACCGCTTGCATTGTGGTAAGGTTCCCTTGTAGTTGGGGTTGGGGTTTCCACCGTTGTTGTTACCTCTGAAACCCTCATGTCGTTTTGCCAGGTTTTGATCATAGGTCCTTCCCCTGTTGTTATCCCATTTGCGCTTCTCACTACTACCCGCTTCAGACTTAGCCTTCTCCGGTTCATCGATGATAATTTGGTTCATTAAAGTATGCGCCATGCGCATCGCTTCTGGGACATTGGGTGGCTTGGATGAGGTGACGTTTCCCTTAATGCTCTTAGGAAGTCCCCAGAAGTACCTTTCCATACGCTTGAATTCCGGGGTGACCATTGTCGGACACATCAGGGCTAATTCCAAAAACCTCCGGTTGTAACTATCAAGGTCGTTCCCAATAGCCTTTAACTGCATAAATTCAATCTCCATCTTCTGGATCTCAGTCCTAGGGCAATATTCCTCAATCAGGGCCCCTTTGAATTCCTCCCACGGGGTAGCAAATGCCATCAATACCTTTTGCTTGAGCCAACGTGTTCACCACGTTAGTGCGCCGTCAGACAGAGTGCATGAAGCAAACTTGGTTTTATTCGCCTCTGAACAGTTACAAACTCGAAACACAGATTCTAATTTCTCGAACCATCTAGTGAGACCAACCGGCCCCTCTGTTCCACTGAAGTTGTGGGGTTTGCAGCTTTGGAACTCTTTGTACGTGCACCCATTACGAATGAGCTGAATAACCGGTGGTGGTGGCGGTGGAGCTTGGAGGTTTCTTTCTGCTAAAGCTGCGGTGACTCGCTCATTGATCATCTCCTCGATTTGGGCTGCGGTAGGTGTTGATGTCGATCGTCCGTTGGCCATGGTGTTCTAAACAAAAATTTTGACTCCAGTCAAAATCCAATATTCAAATAGTTATAATACAGTATATGGTAACCAGCATGGAATCAACACATCACATGTTTATTAAGTAATACAATCCAGGTACAAATACCACAGAATCATACAGTAACGTAAAAAGAACACCGTGGAAGAATTAAATAACGCAAAGTTCCATTCATTAATAATAATAAGTTGCATACATTCGCATATGTTCGTACAATACATAAGTGAAATATAAAACTACAACTAGATTACATAAAGAAATCTACTACAAAAGCCCTACGGTGACGGTGGGTGTAGGATGTCCAATACGTGGGACATCTGGTCCTCGAGCTCAGTTACCCGAGCACGGAGGATCTCTACCTCCCTCATCAGTTCCTCGACAGAGGGAGTGGGTGGGGCAGGCGGTGCAGTCGGTACGGGTGGTGCTGGTGGAGCTGGAGGTGCAGACGGTCCGGCTCCAGAAGTAGAGGCTGCGAGGCAGTAAGGCTTACGGATGAAGGGATCAGCAGGATACGGCACAAGCCGCTTACGGGCGGTAACCCTACGATGCCGACCATATGCGTCAGTGAATGTTGACCTCCGTTGACCCCTGGAATGACTGTACCATCGAAACGGTACCGATTCTTCGGCGGGGTGGAGGGTGGCTGAACAGGTGCATCATCGGGGTCCTCCTTGTCGGAGTCATCGGTGGAATCCTCGTCACTAGAGTCGTCTGTGGATGAGTCATCGGATGACAGGTCATCTGAATCGTGTGGAGGTGGCTGCACGGGTGGCTGTACTGGCTCTCCTCGGGCGGCCATCATCTGTCGGTATCTAAAAGGCGGGATCGGCACGAGTCGTCCATCAGGAGCGCGTCGGCACCAATGATGATACTGATTACGGAATGGATCCTCCCCAAATTCCGCGGGAATCACAACACCACCAGGATGGTGTTGTGGTTCCGGAGGTACTAGGGCTAGTGGAGCTGGAATCTCCGGGAGGTCCTGGGCTCCGTCTGCAGTACCCACTGGGGCAGGTGCATGACTACTGGCACCAGAGGATGAAGCGCCTGGGTCACTAAAGTGTGTCACCGACGGGATCGGGGGATCGGCAACAGTGGTAGGTGAAGTGGCTGAAGTGTCTGAATCGCTGCCCAAAATGATAACAGGTGGAATATCCGACATCTGAACAAGGAAAAATAAATTTTCCATGTCAGTTAGTCATGAAGCAAGCACGTATTAGGCCAAGTAACTACAACAGTCTAAATCATGTGTAACAGTAAGTAGCATGGCAATAACGACAAGTATTATGCAATCGAAAGCAGATAATAGCATGCAGTAGTGAATTCATGTAATAGCATACGGCATATAGCAGTAAAAGTAAGCAGCAGCATGCAGTAAGTTCAGTGGAAACAAATAAACTAGCAAGTTGTAGATTAGTCCTATTAGTGAATCCTACTCGGGTTGGTCTTAGACTCACTAATGCATCCTAATTCCCTACAACCAATGCTTTGATACCAAATGTGATGCCCCGTACAAAACCATCGTGTACGAATCATCAACAACAGGATCATTACAAGGTCAAACACTATATGCTATTTCAAAATACGTTTGCATTCATGATAAAAGGTGATGTCTTAACCAACATCAATGTTTAACAACCAAAGTATGCTTTAATGAATAGAAGCAAGGATAATAGTATGTGACCCATAGGTCGTTACAAATCATAGTTTCAAAAGTAATAATGTTTATGAATGCAAGATAAACGTTCATGCAGTGACATCTCTAAAGCAGCGGGTGTCTACAGCAAGACTAGTACACAGCGGAAGCAACCTTAAGCACCTGAGAAAAACATGCTTAAAAATGTCAACACAAAGGTTGGTGAGCTATAGTTTAAGTATAACAGTAATGTAAGATAGGCCACGAGATTTCAGTGCTACAAAGAGCATTTCAAAACAGTATGTAAAGTATATGTTTAACCGTGGGCACTTGGTAACTAACTTAACGTTTATAAACCCCTGAAAGTACACTTGGCGAGTGCGTATGTTTACGAAGTATTAAACACCCATTAAATGCTAGTGCTACTAGCCCTAGTAGGGATGTCAAACCCTATGGATCCATATCTAAGATTCGCGTTCACCGGTTCAAAGACCAATGACTAAACGTTACCGAGCTAAGGGGAAAGTTTATGCCGTTGTATAATCCACACATATAATAAGTTTAAGTACTCGTGTCTAGTATGTAAAATGTAAAACGCGTATGTATTCTCAGTTCCCAAAATAGTTAAAGTAAAAAGGGATGCTATAACTCACAGTGGTAAAGTAGTGGTAAAGTCGAGTCGGGAAATAAGCAAGTACGTAGGTCCGGAAAGTCCTCAACCTAAGCCAAATAGTACTACGTCAGTAAATCGTCCCAATAGGTTTAAATGTAAGTAAAATAGTTCTTAAGGGTCATCATCATTCATCATCAAACAAAAGGTGTAAAGTAAGTTTCGTTCATGAAAAGAGTTTAAAACAAAGGCTGACTTCGGTCAGTCACCACGGCCTCTATACCTACTGAAATTAGGTGAGACCAGTAGCCATGGATCCGTATATGAGTCCTTTAGTTGTGGTAAAAATTCCAGAAGCAAACTCGCCTTCGTTTGACCGTGGCGACGGTCTAAGTGCGAGTAGGTCAGAATTTTCAGCACAACGTTAAAAGGACATAGTGACGATCGGAGAGCCATAAATCCTAAACCGTAACTCGGATTAAGACGAGTCCTAAATGAAAAGTTATCTACTTGAACTGAGCTAACTGAAAATTATCTTTACAGTAGCCCAGGTAGTACTTATCAGACCCAGAAACAGTAAACAATAGGTTCTGGTGGGTTTCTTGGTACTCGATGCTTATCACGGTTCTCATCCTTGATGCATATAGCTTCAAGTGTACAACTTGAAATGTCCCGTTCTTATTGATTAAAAACGTTCCATATTAATTGATTTCGTTGCGAGGTTTTGACCTCTATATGAGACGTTTTTTAAAGACTGCATTCATTTTAAAACAAACCATAACCTTTATTTCATCAATAAAGGTTTAAAAAGCTTTACGTAGATTATCAAATAATGATAATCTAAAATATCCTGTTTACACACGACCATTACATAATTGTTTACAATACAAATATGTTACAACAAAATAAGTTTCTGAATGCAGTTTTTACACAATATCATACAAGCATGGACTCCAAATCTCGTCCTTATTTAAGTATGCGACAGCGGAAGCTCTTAATAATCACCTGAGAATAAACATGCTTAAAACGTCAACAAAAATGTTGGTGAGTTATAGGTTTAACCTATATATATCAAATCATAATAATAGACCACAAGATTTCATATTTCAATACACATCCCATACATAGAGATAAAAATCATTCATATGGTGAACACCTGGTAACCGACATTAACAAGATGCATATATAAGAATATCCCCATCATTCCGGGACACCCTTCGGATATGATATAAATTTCGAAGTACTAAAGCATCCGGTACTTTGGATGGGGTTTGTTAGGCCCAATAGATCTATCTTTATGATTCGCGTCAATTAGGGTGTCTGTTCCCTAATTCTTAGATTACCAGACTTAATAAAAAGGGGCATATTCGATTTCGATAATTCAACCATAGAATGTAGTTTCACGTACTTGTGTCTATTTTGTAAATCATTTATAAAACCTGCATGTATTCTCATCCCAAAAATATTAGATTTTAAAAGTGGGACTATAACTCACTTTCACAGATTTTTACTTCTTCGGGAAGTAAGACTTGGCCACTGGTTGATTCACGAACCTATAACAATATATACATATATATCAAAGTATGTTCAAAATATATTTACAACACTTTTAATATATTTTGATGTTTTAAGTTTATTAAGTCAGCTGTCCTCGTTAGTAACCTACAACTAAGTTGTCCACAGTTAGATGTACAGAAATAAATCGATAAATATTATCTTGAATCAATCCACGACCTAGTGTATACGTATCTCAGTATTGATCACAACTCAAACTATATATATTTTGGAATCAACCTCAACCCTGTATAGCTAACTCCAACATTCACATATAGAGTGTCTATGGTTGTTCCGAAATATATATAGATGTGTCGACATGATAGGTCAAAACATTGTATACGTGTCTATGGTATCTCAAGATTACATAATATACAATACAAGTTGATTAAGTTATGGTTGAAATAGATTTGTTACCAATTTTCACGTAGCTAAAATGAGAAAAATTATTCAATCTTGTTTTACCCATAACTTCTTCATTTTAAATTCGTTTTGAGTGAATCAAATTGCTATGGTTTCATATTGAACTCTATTTTATGAATCTAAACAGAAAATGTATAGGTTTATAGTCGGAAAAATAAGTTACAAGTCATTTTTGTAAAGGTAGTCATTTCAGTCGAAAGAACGACGTCTAGATGACCATTTTAGAAAACATACTTCCACTTTGAGTTTAACCATAATTTTTGGATATAGTTTCATGTTCATAATAAAAATCATTTTCTCAGAATAAAAACTTTTAAATCAAAGTTTATCATAGTTTTTAATTAACTAACCCAAAACAGCCCGCGGTGTTACTACGACGGCATAAATCCGGTTTTACGGTGTTTTTCGTGTTTCCAGGTTTTAAATCATTAAGTTAGCATATCATATAGATATAGAACATGTGTTTAGTTGATTTTAAAAGTCAAGTTAGAAGGATTAACTTTTGTTTGCGAACAAGTTTAGAATTAACTAAACTATGTTCTAGTGATTACAAGTTTAAACCTTCGAATAAGATAGCTTTATATGTATGAATCGAATGATGTTATGAACATCATTACTACCTTAAGTTCCTTGGATAAACCTACTGGAAAAGAGAAAAATGGATCTAGCTTCAACGGATCCTTGGATGGCTCGAAGTTCTTGAAGCAGAATCATGACACGAAAACAAGTTCAAGTAAGATCATCACTTGAAATAAGATTGTTATAGTTATAGAAATTGAACCAAAGTTTGAATATGATTATTACCTTGTATTAGAATGATAACCTACTGTAAGAAACAAAGATTTCTTGAGGTTGGATGATCACCTTACAAGATTGGAAGTGAGCTAGCAAACTTGAAAGTATTCTTGATTTTATGTAACTAGAACTTGTAGAATATATGAAGAACACTTAGAACTTGAAGATAGAACTTGAGAGAGATCAATTAGATGAAGAAAATTGAAGAATGAAAGTGTTTGTAGGTGTTTTTGGTCGTTGGTGTATGGATTAGATATAAAGGATATGTAATTTTGTTTTCATGTAAATAAGTCATGAATGATTACTCATATTTTTGTAATTTTATGAGATATTTCATGCTAGTTGCCAAATGATGGTTCCCACATGTGTTAGGTGACTCACATGGGCTGCTAAGAGCTGATCATTGGAGTGTATATACCAATAGTACATACATCTAAAAGCTGTGTATTGTACGAGTACGAATACGGGTGCATACGAGTAGAATTGTTGATGAAACTGAACGAGGATGTAATTGTAAGCATTTTTGTTAAGTAGAAGTATTTTGATAAGTGTATTGCAATCTTTCAAAAGTGTATAAATACATATTAAAACACTACATGTATATACATTTTAACTGAGTCGTTAAGTCATCGTTAGTCGTTACATGTAAGTGTTGTTTTGAAACCTTTAGGTTAACGATCTTGTTAAATGTTGTTAACCCAATGTTTATAATATCAAATGAGATTTTAAATTATTATATTATCATGATATTATCATGTATGAATGATGTGGTAGCGGAGTGTATATAAAATAGCTATTAAATTTTAGCAGGAAATACTATTAAATACGATACAATTTTACACAAGATATTTATTTATTTAGAGAATGGATATACTTAAACCTTGCTACAACACTTATAGGTAGTGTACCTAATCGTATGGTAGTGTAGTTTTTAGTAAGTCCGGTTCGTTCCACAGGGAAAATCTTTAAACAAAGTTTAACGCTATATTAGTTTACTTTAATAGAAATACAAATATATATATAAGTAATATTATTATTATAAAGGGGGGTTTTTACCGTTTAATGACCGGTTTGTCGATTTCAAAACTTTAGTCGCAGTTAAAACCAGATGTAAAATAATAAATAAATACAAGACTTAATTTAAAGCGTAAAGTAAATAACAATAATGAAATTGCGAATAATAAAAGTGCGATAAAATAAACTTGCGATAATTAAAAAGCACGATAATTAAAAGTGAAATTAAATATAATAACAATAAAAATGTGATAATTAGAAGTGCAATTAAATATAAAATAAAGGAAATTAAATATGAAATAAAAGAATTATACTTATTTAAACTTCCGTAACCATGATGTTTGACGTGTTGATTTTAGTTTTATGCCCATGGATTAATTGTCCTTTGTCCTGGATTATTTAATATGTCCATCTGGTTTTTGTCCATAACAGTCCATCATTCATAAATATAAAGTGCGAGTGTCCTCGCCAAATTATCCTTATACCCGAAGTTAAATATTCCAACTAATTGGGGACTTAAACTGTAACAAGATTTTAATACTTTGTTTAATAATTACACCAGGATGTCGACTAAGTGTAACCTCAAGGTTTTAATATTTGGTTATCAAATTATACCAAGTGTCCTTGTACATAATTTCACCCCTGTTTTAATTATTCTAGTGGCTATTAATCCATTCCCGTGTCCGGTTAAATGAACGATTATTCGTACATATAAATACCCCGCCCATCATGTCCGATCGAGTGTATATGGTAATTTATAAGGATGCCCAATTGTAAATATTTATATTAACATTAACAAACTATCATTTAGTTAAACAAATATAAAGCCCATTAATAGCCCATAGTCTAATTTCCACAAGTGTCGTTCTTTTGTCCAAACCCCAATTATGGTACAAAGCCCAATTACCCAATTTTAGTAATTAGCCCAACATCATGATTACTTCGGATTAAATAAGCATAATAATAACTTAGCTACGAGACATTAAATTAAAAAGGTTGAACATAACTTACAATGATTAAAAATAGCGTAGCGTTACACGGACAGAATTTCGACTTACACCCTTACAACATTTGCTAACATACCCTTATTATTAGGATTAAAATTAAAATTAAAATTAAAATATAAATTATATATATATATATATATATTTACGTATATATTGAGAGAGAGATAGATATTGGATTGTGAAAAATGATCAGAATTCGGTTGGCTTTATAGGGAATTGAGTTCAGGGATACTCCGCGACTCGCGGCAATTTTTGCCTTCAAACTCCGCGAGTCGCGGAGTTTGAAAATACAGCTCACCAACTTTGGAGTCTTTCTTGCCGACGGATTTTTATTTTTTATATAATATATAAATAATTATAAGAATTATTTAAATATTATATTATATTTATGTGCATAGTTGACTTGTAATTTTTTGTCCGTTGCGTCGAGCGTTGAGAGTTGACTCTGGTCCCGGTTTCGGATTTTCGAACGTCCTTGCGTACAATTTAATATCTTGTACTTTGCGTTTTGAATCTTGTACTCTTGTAATTTCGAGACGTTTCTTATCAATAATTGGAACCTCTTTGATTGTATTTTGTACTTTTGAGCTTTTTGGTCGTTTGCGTCTTCAATTCGTCGAATCTGTCTTTTGTCTTCACCTTTTATTATTTAAACGAATATCACTTTTAAATAGAACAATTGCAACTAAAAGCTTGTCTTTCTTGAGGAATAATGCTATGAAATAAATGTTCGTTTTTAGCATTATCAAATATTCCCACACTTGAGCGTTGCTTGTCCTCAAGCAATATCGTCTTGAAATACTAGAATCACTTCTTTATTCTTCACACTTTGTACATCAGTGATTTCTATACGGCGGTATAAACAATGGTAGTAACGATATGGTTTACAGTCCCACATGACTATAAAAATTTAGATCCATTAAGGAAATTGGATCTTTATGAAAACATTTGATCTTTTGAAAATTAAATCTAGTTTTTAACCTAGATAAGTTTTCCGGAATAACCCTTCACCGGTGTTTGCAAAATATTTTTGTGGGTTTAATGGGTTTCAGATTTGAAAATTTTAGCTCAAAACTTATGGTTTTGTGTCACCCACTTGCTAACCTTGTATTTGGAAAGCAACACGTCCAGTTTACTTGTCCCGTATATTACCTTTCGGTAAACTACCGTCCGGTTGTAAAGGAAAGCGTTGAACAAGCAACTGTTAAGGCAATGTCCCCTGACATGCTTTTAATTATGGTCTATAACGTGTCAGACGCAATTACTATCCTTGGTAGGAGCAATAGTAAAGCTCATCCTTATAATTTTTTGGTCTGGCAAAAGGTCCTGTCTTTGACCACTATGCAACCACCGTTCTTACGGTTGACACCCGATTTGGTTCAGGTGACCTAATGAATTCCAGGTGAATTTCTAGGATTTTACGTTCAATGGTAATGAACGCATTGAAAATGGGTTTTCAGAAAACAAATCGGTTTATAATTTGATCAAAATATTTTCTCGTTCAAGCTCGAGTTTAGATATCATTGAATTCCATGAGTTTGAATTCTCAATCTTTAAGGTCAATCTCAAGGATTGAGTAATATCAGTCTTAAAAGCTGATTTTCAATCTTTAAGGAGATTATCCTTTCTGGGGATCTGATTCATTAGTCTTATCCAGCTAATTTGCACGGTGTCCCCCCCATTGTACGAGATAAATCCTTCTCATGGTTAGGGTAAATCTGACCACTTGGCGACCCTGTTTAATGCTGAGGTCCGTGGATTTCCTGCTGATTTTAGTGATGACTTTTCTAGATTTTTCGTCAACCTACAGCTGGTCTGGACGACAACTTCATGACCTAAATCAAGAAGCGCGTTTCTTTTTCGGAAGACTTTACTTCCTTTTAATGATGGAATTGATTCATCGTGTAGATCCATCTTTCTTACAGTAAATCAGGTAAAAAAATTTTAGTTTAGTCCAAAGCAAAAGTATTTTCAGTTATTTGTACAAAAATATGTGACATATGTTTTGAATAACTTGGAGAATTTTCCCACACTTGGCTTTTATTTTCCTTTTTATTGTCCTCTATTCCATTTTAAATGAATTTTAACATTTTGGTTTGTTTCTCAATTTATGTCCTTTCCGAGATAACAATAATTTCGGTGTTAAAACCTAGTTTTATCGTTCATAAATATGTATAAACATGATTTTGAGTTCATTTAATTGAAAATTTTGAAAAATTTTACTATAATTGGGTAGTTAGTATATAAGACTGGGGCTGTTCTTTATTATCAGAGAGCACTAGATTCTAATACAACTACTGCTTTACTAGTATTTTTAATGGTAACCAAGTGTTTAAGATAAAAATTATAAAATCCGAAAGAATTTAATCCCTTCCCACACTTAAGATCTTGCAATGCCCTCATTTGCAAGAAATCAGTAACAATTTAAATTATTGAGGGTGATTTGTGTGAAAATGATTAAATTTTTACCAAAGTTTCCAAATATATTGGCGTTTGTTTGCTGAATGATAAATGGTGCATATCATTTGTTCATTCCGTCTTGTTGTTATTTCACATATATTTTGCATCTTGTCGTCAAAATTAGTTGCTTTTGCTGAACTTAATGCCAGTCTTTGAAAATGCGTTGTTTTACCATGTTGTGTACATAAGATAAACTACAAACATATATACATATTTTTAAAGTTTGGTATATTACCCCACATTCAAAAATTATTAAAATCTAAGAATAAAAGTTATAAAATTATAAAAACTATTACAATATTAACATAAGTATTAAACGTATCAACATTACAAATAATAAAATAATAAAAAAAACTAAGTAGACTAGGGATGATACTGATACCAATAGGAGTTCCATGCATAACCATAGGTGCTATAAAATGCTTCGGCAGGGTTATACGTAGTATACGGTGGTTGCATCTCTATAGACCAGGGAGGGAATATGGGCTTTGTAGTAGGAATATAGTTTCTACCTATATGTTGGCAATAAGCTATGATTTGGTTTTGATGAACTTGCCAATCTTCAAATGCTCTATGTCTAGCATTTTCGTACTCCTGTGAAGCTATAAACCTTTGCATTTCTTGCATTTCATTTCCCCCTCCTACATTACCTTGTTGTTGGTTTCTCTCAACCTGTGGATGTCTACCATGGTATTGTACTGCGGCGTTATTTCGCCTCTTCAAAACTTTCGCACCATGGTATACATTTAAACCTATTGTATCGCGGGGTTCTGGTTCTTCGACTAATAATCCCCCCCGACTTATATCCACACCGAGATATTCAGCAATCAAAGTAATAAATATACCACATCCTATTATGCTATGCGGTCTCATCCCCCTAACCATAGCTGATAAATAATAACCCACACAATAAGGTATACTTACAGCGCTTTGTGGGTCTCGAATACACATATGGTAAAACAAATCCTGTTCATTTACCTTTTCCTTGTTCTTACCTCTTTGTGTAATCGAATTAGCTAAAAACCTATGAATTACTCTTAATTCAGCTCTATCTATATCCAAATAAGAGTAATTTCCCCCTTTGAATAGCTGATGGCTTGTCATTTGACTCCATACACCATGTGTATCAAAAATTTCATCTATCTTTCTACCATTTAGTATCAACCCTCTATAATCGGCAGATGCTAACTCCTCAGGCGTATATATACGTAAAGCCTGAGCCATGTCTAGTAAAGACATGTGGCGCATCGAACCTCCTAACAAAAATCTAATAAAAGATCAATCGGTTAAACTATCTACCCGATCATTTAATTCTATACTACACAACATGTAACATCCCGCGTTTTTCCGTTAAATTTATTTTTAACACTGTCTTTTTTTTTAAATAATATCCTTCGTTATTTAAATTCGTAGTTTCCGTTGACTAACGTTCATAATATTCCCGTTATTTAATTATAACATCACTCGTTTACTCGAGCGTTTTTAAAATATTCGTTCGGTAAAATCCCACACCCGCTTTTAAATTCGAGGGACCGGAGTTGCCAAGTGGGCAAACTAGTTGACTAGGTCAACTAGTCAACCCACTTTCTACCATTCATTCATTTTCATCATCTCCCTCATCTCTTTTTCTCTCCATCTCAAGAACACACATAAACACCCAATTCAATCATTCATCATCTAAATTCGGTTTAGGGAGCTAGCAACAAAACAAATTACATATTTGGAATCCTCTCTTCATCCTCTACAATTTGATACCAATTTCATCTCGCTTGGGTAACTTTCTAAAAACTCTAGATTTCTCTAAATTCGTGTTTTTAACTTGAAATGGTGTTAGTTAGTGTCTATGGCTCGTGTCTAGCATGAATATATGATTTACTTGCTCGATTTGTTGTTTTGAGTAACTAGTTTGAACATTTGAAATGGGTTTGCTTAATCTTGCATTTTAGATGAGTTAATGTTGTTAAATTGTTAAAGTTCATGTTTTAATTGTGTTACTAGTATCACTAGCTTCGTTTTGATGCGTAGGTTGATTAAGAAAACTTCAAAAACATGAATATTGATTTTTGCGGATTTTGGTTAGGGTTTGATAGACTTAAAACGAGCTTTTGATGTTTCGAATGCCATGAAATGTTATTAGTAAGTGTTTAGTTGTAATGTATGTTTCATTACCTTCAAAACGGCATATCGTATGTGTAAATTGGATTCCCGAATCATAAAATACGTTTTACGAACTTGAAACTTTGAAAATAAACCTTTCTTGATCAATTGACGAGTTTTCGGTTATTGTAAATGATGTTTTTGCTTGGTGAAAGGTAGTTAATTGTATTCCTTGTCAAAAGAGCTTTCCAATGATATAAGATGCGTATTCTAAGTGTTTACGGTTTGCGTTTTGTGCTAAATTGAATTTTGGATCAAGACTTGAACTTTTGAAACTGACCAGGTACCAGGCCACGCCTAATGTCGCGGCGCGACACCTCAGGCCGCGGCGCGGCAATAGCCGTGTTTGGGTTCTGACCTACTTTGTCAAATTTCGAAAAATGTTTGCTATGCTACGCACCTCCGATTCACATGTAACTTGTTCTAACATGCTTATATATGAATAAAAACCTCAGAAAAATAGTTCGGGACCCGACCCGAACGTGTTGACTTTCGTTGACTTTGACCGACCAAAGTTTGACTTTTTGTCAAACTTAACCAAATGATTATGCAACCTTCCTAACTTGTTTCTGTACTTGTATCTTGAATGAAACTTGACAATTTGATTCACATGCTACATAATCGAGTCGTAACGAGCCATAGGACTAATTGAACACATTTCACCCGACCTTGTGTCGTAACCGGTTAATTGATACAACTTACTTGTTTAGGTCAAGGCTAAGCAACATTCATGCACACGTTTACTTTGTGAAGTACATTTATACTCGTACACTCGAGGTGAGATCATAGTCCCATCTTTCAACAACTTTTATACTTTTAAATTATGGGATGAGAAACATATACAGTTTTATACTACATACTTTTATACTTTGAACACAAGTACAAGGAAACAAACATTCCACAGCGAGTTAGAACAAAAATCCTCAATTCGATTATCATTAGTTACACTTGCAGGGTGTAAGCGAGAACTTATATTGTGTGGCCATACGGGTTTGACAAACCCTCATTACGGACGGTTCGCTACCGTCTACGGATGAAATATATTTTCGAGAAACATTGTATGTTCTAACACTATTGTGATGGGGTTCTATGGAAGGAAACGTTAAGTCTTGATAATTGGGTGCTCGCGAACAATACTTTTGGAATGCAAACGATTTTGATAATCAACTATGGGGATACTAAATCTTGTGGTTCAAAAACAACGTTTACAAATACACCTATGATTTCACCAACGTTTTTCGTTGACAGTTTTCTATATGTTTCTCATGTTCATACTCGGCTACTTGATACATGCTTCCGCACACTTTGATTACTTGATTGGAGTCAACCATGCATGCATACGCTAGGGATAGCACTTTTGGATTCAAACTTTTGTTTACATACTTACGCTATTTATAGCAACTGTGTTTTTAAACTAATTATGTCGCAAGTTATTTCATTTATACTTTATGACTTTTGTAAACTAAACTTGCAAGTCTTGTACCTTTCAAATGAATGCGACATAATTTTGGTCAAACGAGTCTCATACAGGGACAACGACCACGCAACGAGACCTAAGTAGCGGCGCCGTCAATGACGATTTTGTCGGGTCGCCACAGATGGTATCAGAGCGTTGGTTGTAGGGAACTAGGATGTGCATTAGTGTGTCTGACAGAGTCGTTAGGACGCATTAGTGAATCTAGACTACAACCGGATAGTTAGCCATTGCATTCTGACATACATTTGCTATAGATAGCACTTACTTGACTACTTGTGCATTATACTTGAATCATTCTTAGGCAAACTTCTTAATGGTACCAAGTTTTCATCATACGAACTAGTATTCTGCAACTTTCTGGTAACACGCGTAAATTCAGGATTCATACCCGTAAGGATGACGACGACTTCATTAGTCACACTTGTTCGGGAACTCTGTCTCCCAGATTGTTATTCGCCACCGTTTCAACTTACTATCGGTGTCACACCGGTGTACCTTACTATCTACCACTTCTTGTTACTGCCATCACTACTATAGGTGAGTATCGTCGTCACTACTATTCACTACGATTGCGTACTACTCGTTATCATGATTCGTTGCTCTTTTCGCGCCTAAAGACATTATTGTTTGACTTGAACCGCATTGACGTGAACAATCATTTATACACTTCCCTCGGGGAACGCTTCTTTAGAGTTGCACAAATTCTTTCTATTCAATACGAGTCACGTTAGAGATGCCGTTGCACTTTGTTCATTTTAGATCCTCACGGTTACACGAACTCGAATCTATGGAGTGATGTGGGAATGGAGGTATGAGTTAGCGTAATATAACGACACTCGATCAACGTGGTTATATTACGGTAATTCACACCAAAGTTCTAGTGACACGTGATGGTGATTGGACTCGATCAACCTAATCACCACCATGTGCCATGTACATGACTTCATTTTTCTTGTTTGAACATCCGACAACTTCGAGAATACTGATAACAACCATACCCGGGACACATCTTCGATTATTTTCGAACCATATTGATGCTTCCGAATGAATGACAAATTCTTTCGACTTCAAACATATGTTACACGTGTGTACTATCTCGTTTTCTTATAGTTTTTATAGACGAACTACAAAATGCTTGGTATGCTCACATCGAGGCGAAAACTTCTCTCGCCTTACACTCGCACTTTCGTATAAGGAAATCTTTATTCTAAATTCTCAATGGAGGGAGAGACTCCTCACGTTATACTAGTATTCGCCTCGAGGGTGAATAGTCCTAACGAACGTTTTTAGAAACCGATAAATCTTCCGCGGCGCGAAATTCTTGAGAAACAGAAACTTGTTCCAACAAACATTTTCACGTCCTAACAAACTCTTTCAAATATACCTTAAAGAGATGTACCTCGTTTCGGATCGAGATCCTCGTTTCACTTCTAGATTTTGGAGTGCCTCACAAAAAGTCTCGGGACCACGTTTAAACATGAGTACCGCGTATCATCCACAAACCGACGGACCAAGCAAACACATGATTCAAACCTTGAAAACCATAATACGAGTTTGTGTTATCAACTTCAAATTTACTTGAGAAATTTTTTTGCCTTTAACCAAATTCTCTTACAACGATGGTTATCATTCAAGTCTTAACGTCACACCTTTTGAAATCTTATATGACCGGAAACGTCATTCTCCTTTTGTAGAACCAAGTAAATGATAATCAAGTCACCGAACCTAGACTCATTCATGGAGTAACCGATAAAATCGTTCCAATCCGAGAAAGGCTCGAGACGGCCCGTAGTCGCCAAAGGAGCTATGCCAATGTTAGACGTAAACCTTTCGAATTCCATGTGGGAAACCGCGTAACGTTAAAAGTCGCGCCTTGAAAAGGTGTAATCCGTGTCGAAAACGTAGAAAGCTAAATTCGTGATATTTTGATCCTTTTAAAATCTTGGGGCGTGTTGTGCCCGTTGCTTACCGCTTCAAACTTCCGACTCAAACAAATTCCGTTCATCCTACATTCTGCGTATCAAACTTAAGGGAGTGTCTCGCGAAACAAGAACTTGTTATCCTCTTCGATGAACTTACTATCAACGATAAACTTCACTTCCTAGGAGGACCGGTTGAAACTATAAATCGTGAAACCAAACTTTAAACTAACGTAAAATCCTGACTGTCAAAGTTCGTTGAAATGCCCAAGGAAGTACCTTCACATATCCGTAGAATTTGTAACGCAAGGTTTCGAAGAAGAAACAACAACTACTACTTCCAACTAAATTTCGGGACGAAATTTCTTTTAAGGTGTAGGTAATGTAACATCCCGCGTTTTTCCGTTAAATTTATTTTTAACACTGTCTTTTTTTTTTAAATAATATCCTTCGTTATTTAAATTCGTAGTTTCCGTTGACTAACGTTCATAATATTCCCGTTATTTAATTATAACATCACTCGTTTACTCGAGCGTTTTTAAAATATTCGTTCGGTAAAATCCCACACCCGCTTTTAAATTCGAAGGACCGGAGTTGCCAAGTGGGAAAACTAGTTGACTAGGTCAACTAGTCAACCCACTTTCTACCATTCATTCATTTTCATCATCTCCCTCATCTCTTTTTCTCTCCATCTCAAGAACACACATAAACACCCAATTCAATCATTCATCATCTAAATTCGGTTTAGGGAGCTAGCAACAAAACAAATTACATATTTGGAATCCTCTCTTCATCCTCTACAATTTGATACCGATTTCATCTCGCTTGGGTAACTTTCTAAAAACTCTAGATTTCTCTAAATTCGTGTTTTTAACTTGAAATGGTGTTAGTTAGTGTCTATGGCTCGTGTCTAGCATGAATATATGATTTACTTGCTCGATTTGTTGTTTTGAGTAACTAGTTTGAACATTTGAAATGGGTTTGCTTAATCTTGCATTTTGGATGAGTTAATGTTGTTAAATTGTTAAAGTTCATGTTTTAATTGTGTTACTAGTATCACTAGCTTCGTTTTGATGCGTAGGTTGATTAAGAAAACTTCAAAAACATGAATATTGATTTTTGCGGATTTTGGTTAGGGTTTGATAGACTTAAAACGAGCTTTTGATGTTTCGAATGCCATGAAATGTTATTAGTAAGTGTTTAGTTGTAATGTATGTTTCATTACCTTCAAAACGGCATATCGTATGTGTAAATTGGATTCCCGAATCATAAAATACGTTTTACGAACTTGAAACTTTGAAAATAAACCTTTCTTGATCAATTGATGAGTTTTCGGTTATTGTAAATGATGTTTTTGCTTGGTGAAAGGTAGTTAATTGTATTCCTTGTCAAAAGAGCTTTCCAATGATATAAGATGCGTATTCTAAGTGTTTACGGTTTGCGTTTTGTGCTAAATTGAATTTTGGATCAAGACTTGAACTTTTGAAACTGACCAGGTACCAGGCCACGCCTAATGTCGCGGCGCGACACCTCAGGCCGCGGCGCGGCAATAGTGGTGTTTGGGTTCTGACCTACTTTGTCAAATTTCGAAAAATGTTTGCTATGCTACGCACCTCCGATTCACATGTAACTTGTTCTAACATGCTTATATATGAAAAAAAACCTCAGAAAAATAGTTCGGGACCCGACCCGAACGTGTTGACTTTCGTTGACTTTGACCGACCAAAGTTTGACTTTTTGTCAAACTTAACCAAATGATTATGCAACCTTCCTAACTTGTTTCTGTACTTGTATCTTGAATGAAACTTGACAATTTGATTCACATGCTACATAATCGAGTCGTAACGAGCCATAGGACTAATTGAACACATTTCACCCGACCTTGTGTCGTAACCGGTTAATTGATACAACTTACTTGTTTAGGTCAAGGCTAAGCAACATTCATGCACACGTTTACTTTGTGAAGTACATTTATACTCGTACACTCGAGGTGAGATCATAGTCCCATCTTTCAACAACTTTTATACTTTTAAATTATAGGATGAGAAACATATACAGTTTTATACTACATACTTTTATACTTTGAACACAAGTACAAGGAAACAAACATTCCACAGCGAGTTAGAACAAAAATCCTCAATTCGATTATCATTAGTTACACTTGCAGGGTGTAAGCGAGAACTTATATTGTGTGGCCATACGGGTTTGACAAACCCTCATTACGGACGGTTCGCTACCGTCTACGGATGAAATATATTTTCGAGAAACAGTGTATGTTCTAACACTATTGTGATGGGGTTCTATGGAAGGAAACGTTAAGTCTTGATAATTGGGTGCTCGCGAACAATACTTTTGGAATGCAAACGATTTTGATAATCAACTATGGGGATACTAAATCTTGTGGTTCAAAAACAACGTTTACAAATACACCTATGATTTCACCAACGTTTTTCGTTGACAGTTTTCTATATGTTTCTCAGGTTCATACTCGGCTACTTGATACATGCTTCCGCACACTTTGATTACTTGATTGGAGTCAACCATGCATGCATACGCTAGGGATAGCACTTTTGGATTCAAACTTTTGTTTACATACTTACGCTATTTATAGCAACTGTGTTTTTAAACTAATTATGTCGCAAGTTATTTCATTTATACTTTATGACTTTTGTAAACTAAACTTGCAAGTCTTGTACCTTTCAAATGAATGCGACATAATTTTGGTCAAACGAGTCTCATACAGGGACTACGACCACGCAACGGGACCTAAGTAGCGGCACCGTCAATGACGATTTTGTCGGGTCGCCACAGATGGTATCAGAGCGTTGGTTGTAGGGAACTAGGATGTTCATTAGTGTGTCTGACAGAGTCGTTAGGACGCATTAGTGAATCTAGACTACAACCGAATAGTTAGCCATTGCATTCTGACATACATTTGCTATAGATAGCACTTACTTGACTACTTGTGAATTATACTTGAATCATTCTTAGGCAAACTTCTTAATGGTACCAAGTTTTCATCATACGAACTAGTATTCTGCAACTTTCTGGTAACAAGCGTAAATTCAGGATTCATACCCGTAAGGATGACGACGACTTCATTAGTCACACTTGTTCGGGAACTCTGTCTCCCAGATTGTTATTCGCCACCGTTTCAACTTACTATCGGTGTCACACCGGTGTACCTTACTATCTACCACTTCTTGTTACTGCCATCACTACTATAGGTGAGTATCGTCGTCACTACTATTCACTACGATTGCGTACTACTCGTTATCATGATTCGTTGCTCTTTTCGCGCCTAAAGACATTATTGTTTGACTTGAACCGCATTGACGTGAACAATCATTTATACACTTCCCTCGGGGAACGCTTCTTTAGAGTTGCACAAATTCTTTCTATTCAATACGAGTCACGTTAGAGATGCCGTTGCACTTTGTTCATTTTAGATCCTCACGGTTACACGAACTCGAATCTATGGAGTGATGTGGGAATGGAGGTATGAGTTAGCGTAATATAACGACACTCGATCAACGTGGTTATATTACGGTAATTCACACCAAAGTTCTAGTGACACGTGATGGTGATTGGACTCGATCAACCTAATCACCACCATGTGCCATGTACATGACTTCATTTTTCTTGTTTGAACATCCGACAACTCCGAGAATACTGATAACAACCATACCCGGGACACATCTTCGATTATTGTCAAACCATATTGATGCTTCCGAATGAATGACAAATTCTTTCGACTTCAAACATATGTTACACGTGTGTACTATCTCGTTTTCTTATAGTTTTTATAGACGAACTACAAAATGCTTGGTATGCTCACATCGAGGCGAAAACTTCTCTCGCCTTACACTCGCACTTTCGTATAAGGAAATCTTTATTCTAAATTCTCAATGGAGGGAGAGACTCCTCACGTTATACTATTATTTGCCTCGAGGGTGAATAGTCCTAACGAACGTTTTTAGAAACCGATAAATCTTCCGCGGCGCGAAATTCTTGAGAAACAGAAACTTGTTCCAACAAACATTTTCACGTCCTAACAAACTCTTTCAAATATACCTTAAAGAGATGTACCTCGTTTCGGATCGAGATCCTCGTTTCACTTCTAGATTTTGGAGTGCCTCACAAAAAGTCTCGGGACCACGTTTAAACATGAGTACCGCGTATCATCCACAAACCGACGGACCAAGCAAACACATGATTCAAACCTTGAAAACCATAATACGAGTTTGTGTTATCAACTTCAAATTTACTTGAGAAAATTTTTTGCCTTTAACCAAATTCTCTTACAACGATGGTTATCATTCAAGTCTTAACGTCACACCTTTTGAAATCTTATATGACCGGAAACGTCATTCTCCTTTTGTAGAACCAAGTAAATGATAATCAAGTCACCGAACCTAGACTCATTCATGGAGTAACCGATAAAATCGTTCCAATCCGAGAAAGGCTCGAGACGGCCCGTAGTCGCCAAAGGAGCTATGCCAATGTTAGACGTAAACCTTTCGAATTCCATGTGGGAAACCGCGTAACGTTAAAAGTCGCGCCTTGAAAAGGTGTAATCCGTGTCGAAAACGTAGAAAGCTAAATTCGCGATATTTTGATCCTTTTAAAATCTTGGGGCGTGTTGTGCCCGTTGCTTACCGCTTCAAACTTCCGACTCAAACAAATTCCGTTCATCCTACATTCTGCGTATCAAACTTAGGGGCGTGTCTCGCGAAACAAGAACTTGTTATCCTCTTCGATGAACTTACTATCAACGATAAACTTCACTTCCTAGGAGAACCGGTTGAAACTATAAATCGTGAAACCAAACTTTAAACTAACGTAAAATCCTGACTGTCAAAGTTCGTTGAAATGCCCAAGGAAGTACCTTCACATATCCGTAGAATTTGCAACGCAAGGTTTCGAAGAAGAAACAACAACTACTACTTCCAACTAAATTTCGGGACGAAATTTCTTTTAAGGTGTAGGTAATGTAACATCCCGCGTTTTTTCGTTAAATTTATTTTTAACACTGTCTTTTTTTTTAAATAATATCCTTCGTTATTTAAATTCGTAGTTTCCGTTGACTAACGTTCATAATATTCCCGTTATTTAATTATAACATCACTCGTTTACTCGAGCGTTTTTAAAATATTCGTTCGGTAAAATCCCACACCCGCTTTTAAATTCGAGGGACCGGAGTTGCCAAGTGGGCAAACTAGTTGACTAGGTTAACTAGTCAACCCACTTTCTACCATTCATTCATTTTCATCATCTCCCTCATCTCTTTTTCTCTCCATCTCAAGAACACACATAAACACCCAATTCAATCATTCATCATCTAAATTCGGTTTAGGGAGCTAGCAACAAAACAAATTACATATTTGGAATCCTCTCTTCATCCTCTACAATTTGATACCAATTTCATCTCGCTTGGGTAACTTTCTAAAAACTCTAGATTTCTCTAAATTCATGTTTTTAACTTGAAATGGTGTTAGTTAGTGTCTATGGCTCGTGTCTAGCATGAATATATGATTTACTTGCTCGATTTGTTGTTTTGAGTAACTAGTTTGAACATTTGAAATGGGTTTGCTTAATCTTGCATTTTGGATGAGTTAATGTTGTTAAATTGTTAAAGTTCATGTTTTAATTGTGTTACTAGTATCACTAGCTTCGTTTTGATGCGTAGGTTGATTAAGAAAACTTCAAAAACATGAATATTGATTTTTGCGGATTTTGGTTAGAGTTTGATAGACTTAAAACGAGCTTTTGATGTTTTGAATGCCATGAAATGTTATTAGTAAGTGTTTAGTTATAATGTATGTTTCATTACCTTCAAAACGGCATATCGTATGTGTAAATTGGATTCCCGAATCATAAAATACGTTTTACTAACTTGAAACTTTGAAAATAAACCTTTCTTGATCAATTGACGAGTTTTCGGTTATTGTAAATGATGTTTTTGCTTGGTGAAAGGTAGTTAATTGTATTCCTTGTCAAAAGAGCTTTCCAATGATATAAGATGCGTATTCTAAGTGTTTACGGTTTGCGTTTTGTGCTAAATTGAATTTTGGATCAAGACTTGAACTTTTGAAACCGACCAGGTACCAGGCCACGCCTAATGTCGCGGCGCGACACCTCAGGCCGCGGCGCGGCAATAGCCGTGTTTGGGTTCTGACCTACTTTGTCAAATTTCGAAAAATGTTTGCTATGCTACGCACCTCCGATTTACATGTAACTTGTTCTAACATGCTTATATATGAATAAAAACCTCAGAAAAATAGTTCGGGACCCGACCCGAACGTGTTGACTTTCGTTGACTTTGACCGACCAAAGTTTGACTTTTTGTCAAACTTAACCAAATGATTATGCAACCTTCCTAACTTGTTTCTGTACTTGTATCTTGAATGAAACTTGACAATTTGATTCACATGCTACATAATCGAGTCGTAACGAGCCATAGGACTAATTGAACACATTTCACCCGACCTTGTGTCGTAACCGGTTAATTGATACAACTTACTTGTTTAGGTCAAGGCTAAGCAACATTCATGCACACATTTACTTTGTGAAGTACATTTATACTCGTACACTCGAGGTGAGATCATAGTCCCATCTTTCAACAACTTTTATACTTTTAAATTATCGGATGAGAAACATATACAGTTTTATACTACATACTTTTATACTTTGAACACAAGTACAAGGAAACAAACATTCCACAGCGAGTTAGAACAAAAATCCTCAATTCGATTATCATTAGTTACACTTGCAGGGTGTAAGCGAGAACTTATATTGTGTGGCCATACGGGTTTGACAAACCCTCATTACGGACTGTTCGCTACCGTCTACGGATGAAATATATTTTCGAGAAACAGTGTATGTTCTAACACTATTGTGATGGGGTTCTATGGAAGGAAACGTTAAGTCTTGATAATTGGGTGCTCGCGAACAATACTTTTGGAATGCAAACGATTTTGATAATCAACTATGGGGATACTAAATCTTGTGGTTCAAAAACAACGTTTACAAATACACCTATGATTTCACCAACGTTTTTCGTTGACAGTTTTCTATATGTTTCTCAGGTTCATACTCGGCTACTTGATACATGCTTCCGCACACTTTGATTACTTGATTGGAGTCAACCATGCATGTATACGCTAGAGATAGCACTTTTGGATTCAAACTTTTGTTTACATACTTATGCTATTTATAGCAACTGTGTTTTTAAACTAATTATGTCGCAAGTTATTTCATTTATACTTTATGACTTTTGTAAACTAAACTTGCAAGTCTTGTACCTTTCAAATGAATGCGACATAATTTTGGTCAAACGAGTCTCATACAGGGACTACGACCACTCAACGGGACCTAAGTAGCGGCGCCGTCAATGACGATTTTATCGGGTCGCTACACAACAATTCTTCACACCATACTTTATATACAGGTCTACGCATGGTGAATAAACGTACCCAGTCATTAAAAGTAGAATTACCATACCTCTGTGCAAGTAATTCCCTAATTGGCCCGGCCAATTCTACAGCTTCTAATGGTCCCCATTCTATGACCCTAGGTACCTCAACAACTTTAGAATGAAGAGTATGCAAACCCCTTTGGTATTTTGGATAATCTATCCAAAGTCTGTCAAATCTCAGGTTCGGATGCAAATCTTCCAAGTGCATATCAGAAAATGTCATGACTGGATGAGGTATATCTTGCTTGTAGTAGTTATCCACCTCCTGTTGTTCCGCATTCTCAGCAGGAGCATTGCGAGCTTGGGATGAAGATTCACCCCTTTCAGTCGTTTTTCTTGAGTAATTCCTTGATAGCATCCTTCTCAACATGATTTTAGTAAAAGATTTGATGATTAACGGTTAAAAATTGTGATTTTGGGGGTGTTTTTGCGGGTTTTTGCGGGTATTATTTTTGCAGTATTTTTGAGTTGTGTGTGTGGTCTGAGCTGTTCTGCGTTTTTATTTTTTTTCTGATTTTTGGTCCCTCCGCGAGTCGCGGGGTTTAAACCTTCAAACTCCGCGAGTCGCGGAGTTTTTTTTTATTTTTTTTTATTTTTTTTTAACATCTTATACTAATTAAAACAATTAAGTAATTAATTTTAAAATTTTGTTTCCCTTGTTATTTAGGACGAGGTCGTTTCGGATCGATGTCCTAGTCCGTCAGTCGACAAAATTTTAAAATTTGTCTTTTTGTAGCGATTGTTTTAAAAGCTAAGATTTTTGGGTTTTTTAATGTTTTTGGCATACTTTAATTCAATAAGATTAAAAATAATGATAATAAAAGTTCTCGTCCCTCTCTCGGGTAAAGCAATTTCGGTTCAAAGACCTAGTCTTCAACTTACGACGAAGTTTAAAAATCATATTTTTAACTTAATGAGATAAAGTAAATTTTTGTTTTTAAATTCACACAACTTAAATATAAAATTCAAAATTAATATTAAAAATTCACACCAAACTTACAATTTAAAATGCATAAAATTAAAATTCATATTTTAAAAATTAAAAATTCACACCAAACTTAATTTAAAAATTCATATTATAAATTCACACCAAACTTATATTAATTTTTCAAATATTTACAATTTTAAATATATAGATTTTACAAAGTTTACAATATTAATTTAAGATTTATATATTAATTTTAAAAACATGGTAAAAATAAAATTAAAAATCTTTTTGGCTTTTTATCCTACTTTAATCAATCAAATATTATCAAAAATATGCGCCCCTCTTTTCGGTAAAGTAATTTCGGTTCCAAGACCTAATTTAACTCATGACGAATTTTTGAAATATTTTGGGTTGATTGATTAAAGATATTTATACCTTAAGAATAAACGTTAAATTTCGCAGTGATGTAATAAATTTTTGAATGATATCAATAATTTCAGTCGCCAAACCTAATTTTATTCAATACCAATTTAATACTTTATAGCGAACAAATTAGCGTTTATTATCAAAAGGTTAAAAATAAAAATAAAGACTGTACAGACTTACCTGTGAGATAGTATTCTTAGTTATATGATCTATCCCATTAATAAGATAGTCGGTTTAATTGGTTTTCCATGGCTACATAGGCGTAACCTCGAGCATTCAGTGTTTTTTCTTCTAAACATACGAACGGTCCGTCTCTGCATAAAGTAACAAATTCGGTGTTTGAATAGGTTTGATTATTTGAACATTTACCTCCATGTGACCTTTTTCCGCATTTGTGACATCTTTCTAGGTGTCGTGCTCTTCTTTTCTCTGCGGATTTTGATTTTCCTTTACCAAATTGTAACTTATTATCTTCGCATCTGGATTCTTTTCTAACTCCGTCCAATCTTTCTCTGATTACTGATACTATTTCACTCGGAAGTGTGTCATTATTACGTTTAGTGATCAAAGCGTATAGCATTAGACCATGGTTTAGTTCACAGGCAGTCTTCATTTTGTAAAAACCTAAAAAAAATAAAAATTCAGAATGGGGGGAGAAGACTAGTTCTTTAGGGTCTGCTAGGGAAAGACCATTCGGGTTCCATTTTCGAGAACTACACGAAAACAGACAATCTAACTCTAACAGAAATACATATTATCCTTTAAAGACTTGATTCTCCCCACACTTAGTTAGCTGTGGTGTTGAAATTGTGATTAACTTCGTTGTCAACTTCCATCGGACCATGTATGTAATGTTTAACTCTGTGACCATTAACTTTAAATTCAATCCCATTTAAATTTATTAATTCTATCGTTCCGTATGGGAAAACTCTTTTGACTATGAATGGTCCAGACCATCTTGATTTCAATTTTCCAGGAAATAGCTTGAATCGTGAATTGAAAAGAAGAACTCTGTCTCCTTCTTTAAATTCTTTTGAACTTCTGATTCTTTTATCATGTCATTTCTTCGTTCTTTCTTTATAGATTAACGAATTTTCGTATGCTTCATGTCTTAATTCTTCTAAATCGTTTAGTTGACTTAATCGTAGACGTCCGGCTTCATGTAAATCAAGATTACATGTCTTCAAAGCCCAAAATGCTTTGTGTTCAATTTCTACTGGAAGATGACATGCTTTTCCATAAACAAGTCTAAAAGGTGTGGTTCCAATTGGAGTTTTGTAGGCTGTTCTAAAAGCCCAGAGTGCATCCTCCAATTTAATGGACCATTCCTTCGGATTTGATCCTACGGTTTTCTCTAGAATACGTTTTAAAGCTCGGTTGGTATTTTCAACTTGTCCACTTGTTTGTGGATGATATGCGGTGGAGATTTTATGAGTTACTCCATATCTTTTAAGAACTTTCTCAAGTTGATTATTACAAAAATGAGTACCCCGATCACTTATTAAAGCTTTCGGTGTTCCAAACCTTGCAAAAAGACGTTTTAAAAAGTTGACTACAACTCGTGCATCGTTAGTTGGGAGAGCTTGTGCTTCCGCCCATTTAGATACATAATCAACGGCTACGAGAATATAGAGATTATTATGAGATTTTGGAAATGGACCCATAAAGTCAATACCCCAAATGTCAAATACTTCACATACTTGGATGACATTTTGTGGCATTTCATCAAGTTGACTTATTTTTCCGGCCCTTTGACAAGCATCACAGGATTTGCAAAGAAGGTGTGCGTCTTTGTAAATTGTAGGCCAATAGAATCCAGCATCATAAACTTTTCTTGCTGTTAGTTGAGGCCCATAATGCCCTCCTGTTGGTCCTGTGTGACAATGGTTTAATATTTTACTAGCTTCATCTCCAAATACACATCGGCGTATTATTCCATCGGGACAACTTTTAAACAGATGTGGATCTTCCCAAAAATAGTGTTTTATATCACTGAAGAATTTCTTTCGTCTTTGGTACGATAATCCTTTTTCAAGGAATCCACAAACTAAGTAGTTTGCATAGTCTGCAAACCATGGAATTTCTTTATAATCTATCTTCAATAGATATTCATCAGGAAAGTTGCCTTGTATGGCCGATTCATTTAGAACTTCTAATTCGGGATTTTCAAGACGAGAAAGATGATCAGCGGCGAGATTTTCTGCTCCTCTTTTATCTCGGATTTCAATATCAAACTCTTGTAAGAGTAAGATCCAACGGATTAATATTGGTTTAGCATCTTGTTTTGAAAATAGGTATCTAAGAGCAGAATGGTCGGTATAGACCACCGTTTTTGCTAGAACGAGATATGATCGAAAATTGTCAAAAGCAAAGACAATAGCAAGGAGTTCTTTTTCAGTAGTTGTATAGTTCGTTTGTGCTCCTTGTAACGTCTTACTAGCATAATATATAGGTTGAAATTGTTTTTCAATCCTTTGTCCTAAAACGGCTCCCATTGCAAAATCACTTGCATCGCACATTAGTTCAAATGGTAGATTCCAATTTGGTGTTATCATGATCGGCGCATTAGTTAGTTTCTCTTTAAGAATATTAAAAGATTTGATACACTCATCTGAAAAGATGAATGGAGCATCCTTTTCTAGGAGTTTATTCATAGGAGTGGCAATTTTAGAAAAATCTTTTATGAAACGTCGGTAAAAACCGGCATGCCCTAGAAAACTCCTAACTCCTCTAACATTGGTGGGATGTGGAAGTTTAGCAATTACATCTACTTTAGCTCTATCCACTTCAATTCCTTCTTTTGAAATTTTATGACCAAGAACGATGCCTTCTTTAACCATGAAATGGCATTTCTCCCAATTAAGTACTAGATTTGATTGTTCGCATCTAATAAGCATTCGTTCAAGATTAACTAGACATGATTCAAATGTATTACCGAAGACTGAAAAGTCATCCATGAAAACTTCCATGCATTCTTCTATCATGTCATGAAAAATCGCCATCATACACCTTTGAAAGGTTGCAGGGGCGTTACAAAGTCCAAATGGCATGCGTTTGTAAGCAAAAGTACCATAAGAGCACGTGAATGTGGTTTTCTCTTGATCTTCGGGTGCTATTGGAATTTGAAAATATCCGGAAAATCCATCTAGAAAACAATAGTAACTATTTCCGGCTAATCTTTCCAACATTTGATCTATGAAAGGTAAGGGAAAGTGATCTTTTCTGGTGGCGTCATTTAATTTTCTATAATCAATACACACACGCCATCCTGTTACAGTCCTAGTAGGAATAAGCTCATTTTTCTCATTTGTAATGACAGTCATGCCACCCTTCTTAGGCACGCATTGAACTGGGCTTACCCATGGACTATCAGAAATTGGATAAATTAGACCTGCATCTAGCAGTTTAATAATTTCTTTTTTAACTACATCTTGCATATTAGGATTTAGTCTTTGTTGGCGTTGCACATACGTTTTATGACCTTCTTCCATAAGGATTTTATGTGTGCAATACGAAGGACTTATTCCTTTAATATCATGAATCTTCCATGCAATGGCTGGTTTATGAGCTTTCAACACAGAAATGAGTTGTGATTTCTCATTTTCAGTAAGAGAAGACGATATTATTACAGGTAATTCAGATTCACCATGTAAATAAGCGTATTCCAAATGGTTTGGAAGTGGCTTTAACTCTAATTTCGGAGGTTCTTCTATCGATAATTTGTATCGATATCTGTCTTCTTCTTTTAGCATTTGAATTTCTTCTGTTGTTGGTTCATATCCATTAGCTATGAGTGTAGCTAACATTTCAGCTTCATCAATTGGTTCATTACTTTCTCCTAAAGAACATTCTCCTGTTCCTTGTAATTCTGGAAATTCTTCTAATAATTCTGCATGTGCATCTATAGTTTGAATATAATAACATGTATCATCTACAGATTGCGGTTGTTGCATTGCTCTATCAACTGAAAAGGTAACACTCTCATCCTCTATACTTAGGGTCAATTTCTTACCGAACACGTCTATCATTGCTTTAGCCGTGTTGAAGAATGGTCTTCCTAATATGAGAGGAACTTGAGAATCTTCTTCCATGTACAGAACAACAAAATCTACTGGAAATACTAAAGTACCAACTTTAACTAGCATGTTCTCCATTATCCCTCTAGGATATTTTATTGATCTATCGGCTAGTTGTATGCTTATTCTGGTTAGTTTCAATTCTCCAAGGTCTAGTTTAGCGTATAGTGAATACGGCATTAGATTTATACTAGCACCTAAGTCTGCCAATGCTTCTATTGAACTAAGACTACCCAGAAAACATGGAATTGTGAAACTTCCTGGATCAGATAGTTTTTCTGGTATCTTATTCAACAGCACTGCTGAACAATTAGCATTCATGGTAATAGCCGAGAGTTCTTCCATTTTCTTTCTATTTGAGATTAGATCTTTCAAGAATTTAGCATATCTAGGCATTCCTGAAATCACATCAATGAAAGGAAGATTTACATTTATCTGTTTAAACATATCCAAGAATTTGGATTGCTCGGCTTCAAGTTTCTCTTTCTTCATTTTACTCGGGTAAGGAAGTGGTGGTTGGTATGGTTTAACATAAGGTTTATCCTTAGCTGTGTTATCTTCATTAACCTTTTCAACTACCGGTTCTTTTTCCTTATCTTGATCAGGTTGTGGTTCTTGTGGAGTATGAATAGCTTCATCAGAAGTTACAGGTATTTCAGGTGGTTTAAGTGTTGTACCACTTCTTGTGGTAATGGCTTTAGCTGTTTCATTCCGGGGGTTAGCATTTGTATCACTAGGTAGACTTCCCGGTTTTCTTTCACCTATTAACCTTGCTAGGTTACTTACTTCTTGTTCCAGATTTTGAATAGAAGCTTGTTGATTTCTAAATGCTTGAGCATTTTGTTCATTAGTTTGTTTCTGAGATGTGAAAAACTGCGTTTGAGTTTCAACTAGCTTCGTCATCATATCTTCTAAATTCGGCTTTTTATCATCGGTTTGTTGTGGTGGTTTGTTTTCAAAATTAGGTCTTTGCTGATTGTAAGTATTATTGAATACTTGTTGATTGCTAGGACCTTGTTGGTTGTTGTATGGAATATTTCGGTTATAATTCTGGTTTTGATTGTAAATCGGTCTTGGCGGTTGATAATTATTCTGATAATTATTTCCAGGCCTTTGGTTTATGTATGAAATATTCTCTCTTTGTTCTATTGTTAATTCAATACTGAGACAATCTTTTGTCAAATGTGGTCCTCCACACTGCTCACAACTAATTCGTATTGAGTGAATATCTTTAGTCATCTTTTCCTTTCGTCTCTCCACAGCATCTATCTTTGCGGAAATAGAATCTAAGTCATGGCTAGAATCAGCTCTAGCTGCTTTAGATGATCTAACGATATCTTTTTCTTGGTGCCACTCATGTGAGTGGGAAGCAGTGTTATCAATAATTTTGTAAGCATCAGTTTCGGTTTTCTTCATAATAGAACCACCAGCTGCTATATCTATGTCTTTCCTTGTAGTGATGTCGCATCCTTGGTAGAATATTTGTACTATTTGACAGGTGTCTAAACCATGTTGCGGACATCCTCTCAACAACTTTCCAAATCTAGTCCAAGCCTCATATTGAGTTTCATTTGGCTTCTGTGTGAATGTAACAATTTCTGCTTGAAGTCTTACGGCTTTAGATGCCGGAAAGAATTGTTTAAGAAATTTTTCAACTAAAACGTCCCATGTATCAATCGCCCCTTCAGGTAATGATTCCAACCAATCTTTGGCTTCTCCCTTTAAAGTCCAGGGAAATAACATGAGATATATCTGTTCATCCTCCACTTCTCGGATTTTAAATAGTGTGCAGATCCTATTAAAGGTACGTAGATGTTCATTTGGATCTTCCTTTGGCGCACCACTAAATTGGCATTGATTAGTCACCATGTGTAGAATTTGTCCTTTGATTTCATAATCTGGCGCATTAATGTCTGGATGAGTAATTGCGTGACCTTGGCCAGTGCGTTTAGCTCTCATTCGGTCTTCCATACTTAAAGGTTCCAGATTCTCCATAATTTAATTTGTTGAATCGGAATCACTAGAGGATTCTGATTTAATGGTTCGTTCCTCAACAATCTCTGTTTGAATGATTGGTGGTTCCGGAGGAAAGTTTAGTGGTTCAGGATCTATGAATCGTTCCTGAATATTCTCCGGATTCTCAATTGTGAGGTCGGGTTCAAAAAATGGATTATCGGAAATTTGAACTGGAGTACTTGGTCGACTGGATGACGATTCTAAAGAAAAATCAACGGCAGTAATATTTGCTAAATGTCTTGATCTAGTTACAGGTGGTGAACGTACAAAAGGTGGTGAACGTCTTGCTCGGTGCATTCACTGAATATCCTATTAGTTTTTAAAAGGAAAGAAAAATTATAATAAGTTATCCAATCAATAGACTTTTCTGATTTTGCCCACGTTTCAAATAGCCAAAAGATGCAGCAGAGGGGCAGAATTCGTTTGGTCTCAATATAATTGAGGACTGTTTGGCTCCAATAACCCGGTCCACGTACAAATCCAACTATTACTACGAACCAGAAAATTTTGATGTCTATCAATTTAACCACTTAAAATAAATTTTCGTAATTTTAAGAAATTTAGATAAGAAGTAGAATAAAAATCTATGTCCTAAAACTAGAATAGCGAGAAATAAGAAAGAAAAAGAGTTCGTCGAAAAAGGTCGAAAAAGAAAAATGGTTGAAAAATAAAAGGTGACGGAAAAATAAAAGAAACTTATAAAACTTAAAAACACTTGACTAACCTAACCTTATTACTACAACTAACTTAAAATTATAATCGCAAATTGAGATTACTAATTGGAATGATAATTGATACATAGGTAAAAGTCGTCTAAAAATATTAAAGCTTACAGGAAAAACTAAATCCCAAATGGAAATAACTTAAAAAAAAAAACTAAAACTTAAAAAGGCGTCGCAAAATTCTAAAGTACCTAAATCTTAGTCTAAAGAAAAAGCACTTAAGGGATTTTACGGCAAAGCCTAAAAATCTAGAAGTAAAAATAACTATGGCAAAAACTAAGTTTAAAACTAAATATGAGCTAAAAATACAAATATTACGCTAAAACAATTAAAAAGGGACAAAATATAAAAATATACAAAAAGTTGTAAAAAGTACAATTTTTATAAAAATATTATTTTTATATTATTTATTTTATAAAACTATTAATTTTATATTTTAATTAAACTAATTTAACTAAAATATAAATGAAATAAAAAGTAAAACTAATTATAATAATAATAATTAATTAGGGTTAATAATAATAATAATTAATAATTACTCCGTAATTAATGCTGATTAGGGTTCCTGTGTGGCGTGTCAGATTGTCTCCGCGAGTTGCGGTATTAGAAGCTGTAAACTCCGCGAGTCGCGGGCTTCCAGAATTCAACTCAGGTACAGTTTTTAATTCGACTTTTTTTTTTTATGTTTTATGTTTTAAATAAAAACAAAATACTTAAATAAAACTTATATAAAAATAAAGAAACTTTATAAAACTTAAATATTTAACAAAATCTTAAAAATACTTATATTTTTGTTTTCTTTTTATATTTTCGAATATTTAAAACGTATTTTTATAAAAACGAATTTTAATAAAAGTAAACTAAAAATCTTTTTTTTTATATTAGCGTTGCGCTTCCGGCTTTTAAGCAATTCCCCGGCAGCGGCGCCAAAAATACTTGATGTGGTAGCGGAGTGTATATAAAATAGCTATTAAATTTTATCAGGAAATACTATTAAATACGATACAATTTTACACAAGATATTTATTTATTTAGGGAATGGATATACTTAAACCTTGCTACAACACTTATAGGCAGTGTACCTAATCGTACAGTAGTGTAGTTTTTAGTAAGTCCGGTTCGTTCCACAGGGAAAATCTTTAAACAAAGCTTAACGCTATATTAGTTTACTTTTATAGAAATACAAATATATATATAAGTAATATTATTATTATAAAGGGGGGTTTTTACCGTTTAATGACCGGTTTGTCGATTTCAAAACTTTAGTCGCAGTTAAAACCAAATGTAAAATAATAAATAAATACAAGACTTAATTTAAAGCGTAAAGTAAATAACGATAATGAAATTGCGAATAATAAAAGTGCGATAAAATAAACTTGCGATAATTAAAAAGTACGATAATTAAAAGTGCAATTAAATACAATAACAATAAAAATGCGATAATTAGAAGTGCAATTAAATATAAAATAAAGGAAATTAAATATGAAATAAAAGAATTATACTTATTTAAACTTCCGTAACCATGATGTTTGACGTGTTGATTTTAGTTTTATGCCCATGGGTTAATTGTCCTTTGTCCTGGATTATTTAATATGTCCATCTGGTTTTTGTCCATAACAGTCAATCAGTCATAAATATAAAGTGCGAGTGTCCTCGTCAAATTATCCTTATACCCGAAGTTAAATATTTCAACTAATTGGGGACTTAAACTGTAACAAGATTTTAATACTTTGTTTAATAATTACACCAGGATGTCGACTGAGTGTAACCTCAAGGTTTTAATATTTTGTTATCAAATTATACCAAGTGTCCTTGTACATAATTTCACCCATGTTTTAATTATTCTAGTGGCTATTAATCCATTCCCGTGTCCGGTTAAATGAACGATTATTCGTACATATAAATACCCCGCCCATCATGTCCGATCGAGTATATATGGTAATTTATAGGGACGCTCAATTGTAAATCTTTATATTAACATTAACAAACTATCATTTAGTTAAACAAATATAAAGCCCATTAATAGCCCATAGTCTAATTTCCACAAGTGTCGTTCTTTTGTCCAAACCCCAATTATGGTACAAAGCCCAATTACCCAATTTTAGTAATTAGCCCAACATCATGATTACTTCGGATTAAATAAGCATAATAATAACTTAGCTACGAGACATTAAATTAAAAAGGTTGAACATAACTTACAATGATTAAAAATAGCATAGCGTTACACGGACAGAATTTCGACTTACACCCTTACAACATTTGCTAACATACCCTTATTATTAGGATTAAAATTAAAATTAAAATTAAAATATAAATTATATATATATTTACGTATATATTGAGAGAGAGATAGATATTGGATTGTGAAAAATGATCAGAATTCGGTTGGCTTTATAGGGAATTGAGTTCAGGGATACTTCGCGACTCGCGGCAATTTTTGCCTTCAAACTCCGCGAGTCGCGGAGTTTGAAAATACAGCTCACCAACTTTGGAGTCTTTCTTGCCGACGGATTTTTATTTTTTATATAATATATAAATAATTATAAGAATTATTTAAATATTATATTATATTTATGTGCATAGTTGACTTGTAATTTTTAGTCCGTTGCGTCGAGCGTTGAGAGTTGACTCTGGTCCCGGTTCCGGATTTTCGAACGTCCTTGCGTACAATTTAATATCTTGTACTTTGCGTTTTGAATCTTGTACTCTTGTAATTTCGAGATGTTTCTTATCAATAATTGGAACCTCTTTGATTGTATTTTGTACTTTTGAGCTTTTTGGTCGTTTGCGTCTTCAATTCGTCGAATCTGTCTTTTGTCTTCACCTTTTATTATTTAAACGAATATCACTTTTAAATAGAACAATTGCAACTAAAAGCTTGTCTTTCTTGAGGAATAATGCTATGAAATAAATGTTCGTTTTTAGCATTATCAATGAATATCTCTTAATATGATATATATATATACATTAAATGTCTTTACAACGATAATCGTTACATATATGTCTCGTTTAAAAATCATTAAGTTAGTAGTCTTGTTTTTACATATGTAGTTCATTGTTAATATACTTAATGATATGTTTACTTATCATAGTATCATGTTAACTATATATATATATCCATATATATGTCATCATATAGTTTTTACAAGTTTTAACGTTCGTGAATCACCGGTCAACTTGGGTGGTCAATTGTCTATATGAAACATATTTCAATTAATCAAGTCTTAACAAGTTTGATTGCTTAACATGTTGAAAACATTTAATCATGTAAACATCAATCTCAATTAATATATATAAACATGGAAAAGTTCAGGTCACTACACAACTCGTTAATGTGTTTGCATCATCTTAACCAAGGTTTCACCATCATAACACTTGTATAAGTCTAAGACATGTAGCACAACTCAATTAAGTGTTGTATGTAGTTTGATGAACCAAAGTTACATCAAAGTCTTAGATTTAACACATACATGAACTATAAAAGTAATATTGAACTACAAACTTGAAAGTAAACTAACTAATCAAGATCTTAAGTTGTAGAACATAGTTCTTAGTTAGATCTTGAAGATCCAATACCCAAAGGTCTAGATCTAAAGTTATTAAGTTAAATCTAACACAAGTGTATGAAGTTATAACTAAAAAGTTATACTTCCATGTTCTTGAACTTTTAAAGTTAACTTTAGTTCAAAAAAAATGAGATCAAAGTTAACTAGTAACACTTGACCAATAACAACATGATTCACAAATTTAAAGTGCAAGGAAATGAAGAAATAAACTAAATAAACAAGTAACTAGTTCATTGTTGTTCATACTTTAAAGATTCAAGCCAAAATCTTGATCTTTAAGAAAGTAAACTTTAAGTTTACAAACATGAGTTACAAGTATGATTTTACAACATATAAACTTACAATCTTTTAAAACAATAAATGTAGAACATAAACTAGAGAGTTTAGTTCTTGTATGTTCTTGTAAATACAAGATAATATGAAGAATCTAACTAGAAAGTTTGATTCTTGTACTAGTAGTAAACAACTAACAAAGGCATGTAACAAAACAACAATGAACAAGTAATTAAACAACAACATAAAACAAGTGATGATGATGATTATGTGTGTGTGTGTTTCGGTTTTTGCAAGGAAAAAGAGAAGAAAAATGCTCAAGATACTTACAAGTAGAGAGCAAAAATGAGAGAAGAAGTTTGAGAGAAAAAATGCAA
The DNA here is from genome assembly GCF_046630445.1 of Rutidosis leptorrhynchoides. Classification (NCBI taxonomy): domain Eukaryota; kingdom Viridiplantae; phylum Streptophyta; class Magnoliopsida; order Asterales; family Asteraceae; genus Rutidosis; species Rutidosis leptorrhynchoides. The sequence continues at coordinate 335,545,436 of NC_092337.1, read as the reverse complement.
GTATGTGTTTGTGAGAAAGTGAAGAGTTACTAGTGCATAAGTTAACAAAATTTGAAACAAAAACACTCCCCAAGGAGCCCAAAAGCCGACGGTTTCAATGGGGGAGGGAGGAAAAAGTTTGTCCACAAGTCTCATGCATGTAAAGGCTTAAAAGGTGGTTATATGAGGTGTTTGCATGAGAAGTAACATGTAACCATACTAGTAACAAGATTCCATTCACCAACTAATTAGTTTAAGCCCTTAATGGACTACTTACATGAAAGTATGGACTAACTAATCCATTAAAGAAGTAGGGTGGGCTTCTAAGCCCATCAACATTAATAAAAGCCCAAGTTCCATTAATTAACAAATTAATCCAATAAGAGTCCAAGTAATTAACTAGTATCCATAGTTAATTAAAAATGATTAATAAAACTTAATCATGAATGTAAATAATACTCGAAAATATTATTCGTGCAATGTTCGCGTGTCACAAAGACGTTTCGGGCATTCAAAGTTAATTGCGGTAACAAGTAAATGTATATAAACAATACATTGAGTAAATCACAAGTATTAATAATAAAAGTATACGTTGGAAAATCCAGGGTCGTTACATACAATGTGGTGTTACTTAACAAAACGGTTTTATTATTACAAAATCACAACATCAGAGTTCCAAAGGTTGTCAAACATATTCACTAGACAGCCCATCTTCACCTATAAATCAGCATGCAATAATCAAAAACCTGCAGGGAAGATGTGGGAATAAACTCACCAATTGGCTAAACCAATTTCTTTCATTTTTTACATATGGTAGTTTAGTGTGTTAGCTAATTCCTCCAAGTGAAATCAAAAGCTTATAAAATTTTATGATTTAGTTATGAATATTTTGCTCTGTCTGCGCGTGCTGAAAATATTGTTGTGAAGTTTGGCTATCACTTTTGTTCTAAAAATAATTAAATAGTATATTTAGACTTTTTAGAAAGGTAATTGGAGAATCTACAGGTTTGGAGATTTTTAGAAATTCTTGATTTGTATTTTGAGATATATGACTGAATGTTTGAGGGTGGTCACGTTGTGTTTTTATGAAAAAGCTGTAAAGTTGAAAACATGTATATTTGAGGTCAAAACTTTGATTCTTGGCTACTGATTGAGAGTTTGACTCTATGTTGAATTTGATTCTAAAATATTGACTTTTATACAAGTATTGACCTTAATTGACTGTTGTTGACTTTGGTTGACTTTTGCATACATCTCGAGCATAGGACTTATGGTTGCACTATGACTTGACTTAGCTTTGATTAGACATCTGTTTGACTAACTTGCATCTTTATGTTGACTTCGTGGTCTGCTGTGGTATCATTAACTATCACATTTGTTGAGACTTTTGATGTACATTCAAGGTGAGTAGTAGTCCCGCTTTTAACTTTATAATTTAGGATGAGAATACATGCGCATTTTATTTTACGTAATAGACACAAGTACATACTTAATTCTATACCGAGTTTGATACTAAATTCCTTAGCTTTGGTAACTGTTAACTGCGGATTTTTGAACTAGTAGGCGTGAATGCGTATATATGGATCTATAGGGTTTGACAAATCCTATCAGGGTTGGTCGCACCAACATTTAACGGGCATATGATTCTTCTAGTGGTACACTTGTATCAGTGTATTTCAATAGTGTATTTCAATACAAAGGGTAACTTATTGTTGACGTTAAGTTTGGTTATCAGGTGCTCAATTTTGCAGAATCTTATATATTGTTTTTGAAGATGAAAATCTTGTGGTCTACTTTATTTATTATTCGCAATATTTAAACCTATAACTCACTAACATTCGTGTTAACTTTTTAACATATTTTATTATCAGGTCCTTCATTTGGTACCTCTAGTATTTGTCCAAGATGTTGCATTAGAGTTTTAGCTGGCATTGTTTCAAACATTATTGCATTCAGTATTGACTACATTTTGTTAAGACAATTGGTTGACTTTACCTTTTGGTCATCTTACTAGTTATAGAAGTTTCTATTTTTGAAAACTTACTATTTTGAAATTTTTTTTGGAAAACTTATTATCTTCAGTAACCTGCTATTTTTAGCAACTGTGTTTTTTTTGAAACCTGATATTTATGGAAACTTGTTACTTTTGGAAAACTTTTGAATAATGAATCCAACGTTTATTTTAAACTTTTCATATAGACGGCATAACCTCATTGTAAGTGACTGTATGTCTAGTGAATGAGATGGGTTGTCTTGTTGAAGTTTTAACTTTGGTGATCTTTTTGGTTGGGGGGTTTTGATTAAGGGTTGATAGGAGTGTTTTTACAAAGCACTTTCAGACTAGTACTTTTAACTTTCCAAAAAAAAAATTACTTTTGAAAAAAGCATTCTAAAATTATAAAATTTCATTTACAAATCAATAAAAATCACTGTTTATAACACTTTCGTGCATATTAATTAAACACATGCTCATGGAGTCCTTGGGGAGTTGCGGCTGAACTATGACAAGTCAAATAGCACTTTAAATGTTTGGCATTTGCTATATTCCACCGACACTTCGAATTTTACAACTAATGCCACCTATCATGTTAAAAAATTTATGTCGTTGAAAAATAAAATTATATTAAACTCAAACTCATACATTATATATAATATAAATATTATGAATATTTAACAATATCACTCTGGTACTCAAACTCACAACTTCTTTGTTAAAAACTCCTTTGATATTGTTCGATAGTATAATAATAGTACTTAGGTGTTGTTGAATAAATATTAATTTTGGTTTTCTACTAAAAAATTTTTGTTGAAAAATTTATTAACGTAATTGAATGATTAAAATTAATAAAGCATAAGTTCTTGAGTGTATTGATTTTTTTTTAATTATTATTTTTATGAATGTAAATAGATTAAGAGTGATCCGTACGGTAATAAAATTTATTTATACATCACTAAATTTGTTTTAAACAGTTATATTATACAACTTAAAAAGTATGTTTGGTAAACTATAAATAAATTTGGATAGAAGAAATTTGGACAAATAGAAAAGGTATACTATAAAATTAGATTATAGAATTAATTTAATATATATGTATTATTACCATTTATTAACTGTTAAGTGCTTTATATTTATTAATATTAATAATTAATAGTTATAGTTATGATTATACTTATATATTTATATTTATATTTATATTTATATTTATTATTATTATTATTATTATTATTATTATTATTATTATTATTATTATTATTATATATTAATATATTAATATTAATTCAAGAATCTTGAATCATGGAACTAGATACCAGCTAAAAAGTAACATGGGTTCGCCTCTTTTTCTCCTTCCTTCATGCTAAATTCTATCTGTATAATTTTATTTTACTATTATACATTTAATTAATAATTAATCATGATCAAGTTAAAAAAAGAAGGTCAAGAAACAAAAGACAAACTGTTCCTCTGATGAAATATCTTTCAACAATAACTTGTGAACTGTTTTTACAATTAACATATTCTATAGATTCAAACAAGACATAATGCTTTTAATTCTTACATGTAAATGTAAATAAAAACAAATTAATAAAAAAATAACTTCAACGCAACAAATTTCAGAAATCAACTATTACATGAATTCATATTTTCACATTATCAAATATATATATTACCCTTGGAATTGAATAATAAGCTATGCTCAAATGGCAGATGACTTTAATGAATTGGAACGGATAGTTTGAGGAAGTCCGGGTTGATCCGACTTGACAAGCTTCCGGATCTCGGATCTGAACTTATAAATAATGTGTCTCCAACTACCTTTATTCTGAGAACCAAGAACACAAGTTTCTTCATGGTTCATTTCAAGATCTTGTGCAAAAACTGGTTTCCTAGAAAGGATCCAAGCCCAGCCTTGGTCCCACCAGCTTTTAACTGACGTGGATGCTGACTCACCCATTGAAGACACAGATTTGGAACTGCGTAGCGCCCATGCAGTCGTGCTGGAGATTGTCGGCCGTTGGATCGGAAATGAATCAGATGATAAAGTGAATGAATTTCTACGTCGCATTCCTGCCGTCTCGGGCGGCGATGGACCTTGTTGTGTGGTGTGAGAAATTGGGAGAGAATTGTTTTTGTTGAAGGTTTGGAATATGGATGTCATGCTTATTCTTCTTTCTTTCTTTTTATTTTTATTTTTATTTTTCCTTTCTCAGAGAGGTGTAGATGATTGGAATTATTGAAAGGTGATAATGGAGTTGGAACTAGATGTGAATTAAGGTGAAGGGGCATTGAAGTAGAGGAAGGTTGTGGGATCCATATATATCACATTCACTTACCAAACATTATTATTATCATTTCATTATCATATTCATATATCATATATATATATATATATATATATATATATATATATATATATATATATATATATATATATATATATATTATATATTATATATTATATATTATATATTATAATTTATTTATAATTATATATTACTGTATATATAGTTAAATACATAAATACAGAATATACAATCATAGATACAGAATAATGGTGCACACATTAGTATTTAAGGTTGTTTTGGTCCCTTTTCTGACCTTCGGGCTTTTTTCTAGTTAGATGGGCTAGCTTTTTCTGACACCCGAGCTCGTCGAAGCAACCTTTAATGGTGGCGGTTGGTCATGCACCGCTCTGTGGTGGTGGACCTGACGATGGTACACCCCCTTGGATCTTGTCACGTCTACTTGTTGGCGGCGTTGGTGATTTACCACCCAATGGTGATGGCCTCCGGTGGCGGCTGGCTGTTGGTTGCCAACGTTGGTGGTTTGTTATCCCGTTGGTGGTGACCATCGATGGTGGATGGCTGTTGGTTTGCTCCTGTGATTCAGGATTGATCGACGCCCGAGGAACACTCGATCTAATGAATGAGTTACAAGGTGCGAGAACCACTTAAATGGAGGAATTGATTGTATTTCGTCCTTTGTTCCCCATAGCAACTGGGGATCAAAAAGCACCAAATTTGATGACTTATTAAGGGTGGGTTTTTTTATCCTTCCAGTTTCGAGTGTATTCTTGGATAGTTATAGCGGCCCATAGGCGCGAGATGTAGTGAGGGTTTTGACTTCCGTTGACTGATCAGGTGGTTCACCATCCCGTTGACGGTCGATGAAAGGACCGTTCTTATACATTATAAACGATTCGCAATAGTTGATTTCATCGCGAGGTACTTGACCTCTATATGATACATTTTACAAACATTGCATTCGTTTTTAAAAGACAAACTTTCTTTAAAGTTAACAGGCATACATACCATTTCCTAATATATCAAACTATCAATGACTTCTTATCAATCTTGATGAACTTAATGACTCGAATGTAACGTCTTTTGAAATATGCCATGAAGGACTCCAAGTAATATCTTTAGAATGAGCAAATGCACAGCGGAAGATTTCTTTCAAACCTGAGAATAAACATGCTTTCAAGTGTCAACCAAAAGGTTCGTGAGTTCATTAGTTTATCATAAACATTCATTTCCATCATTTTAATAGACCACAAGATTTCAGATATTTAATTGTACACGTAACCCGAGTACAAAATAACACGCGTAACCCGCGAATTAAAAATCATTCATATGGTGAACGCTTGATAACCGACTTAACTTTAATGCATAGAATATCCCCAAACAGAACCTCTTGTCTGTATAATAATAATAATCTCGAAGTACTAAAGCATCCGTACCCCGGATGGGACTTGTCGAGGTCCATAGATTTATCTTTAGGATTCGCATCAATTAGGGGCCATACCTGTTTCCTAATTATTAGGTTACCAAGCTAAAAAGGGGTGATATTCAATATTCATAATCCAGCCATAGAATGTAGTTTTTGATCACTTGTGTCTATTTCGTAAAACATTAATAAAATCAGCGCATGTATTCTCAGTCCCAAAAATATATATAAAAAGGGAGTAATGAAACTCACTATACGATATTTTGTAGTAAAAATATTCATACGACGATACTGAACAATGCAGGGTAGGTCTCGGATTCACGAACCTATATCAAGTATATATATTAACACATATAATGGTAATCGAACAAATTTATATATATTATTATTAACTGTTATTTTAGTAAATTATATGTTTCATTAATAATTTCATTAACTATATTTATCTTATATATACTTTAGATAAATAATTAGTATTTACTGTAAAAACATTAATATAGTTATGTTATATAGTTATCTTATATGTATTATATAAATTTTTATATAACTCATATTTATTTGGTAAAATAATAATAGAAAGTAATATCTTTATATAATAATAGTAATCAAAATAAAAATAAAATAATAATGATATTATTAATAATAATAATAATGATTTTAATCATAATGATACTACTAATAATATTCTTAATGATATTACTAATACTAATGTTAATAATATTAATAATAATCTTAAAATCATGTTAATACTAATAATAATAATAATAACTATAATAATAATAATAATAATAATAATACTTATAATACTTATACAAATGATACTAATGTTAACTATATTAATGATAATAATAAAAATCATGATATCAATAATAATAATAATAAACATAACAACAACAACAACAACAATAATAATAATAATAATAATAATAATAATAATAATAATAATAATAATAATAATAATAATAATAATAATAATAATAATAATAATAATAATAATAATAATAATAATAATAATAATAATAATAAATAGAAATAAAAATACTACCTTAAAGGATAAGCTCCAAAAAAAAAATGGCACAGACTGGGCTCGATGAAAATGTCCCGTTCATATTGATTATAAACGTTCCATATTAATTGATTTCGTTGCGAGGTTTTGACCTCTATATGAGACGTTTTTCAAAGACTGCATTCGTTTTTAAAATAAACCATAAACTTTATTTTATCGACAAGGTTAAAAGGACATCACCTAGATTATCCAGAAATGATAATCTAAAAAATATCACGCTTACACACTACCAATACATATTGGTTTACAATATTAATATGTTACAACAAAGTAAATCTCGAATGCAGTTTTAAACAATATTATACAAGCATGCTGACACCAAATCTTGTCCTTATTTTAGCATACAACAGCGAAAGCTCTTAATAATCACCTGAGAATAAACATGCTTTAAACGTCAACAAAAATGTTGGTGAGTTATAGGTTTAACCTATATATTTATCAAATCGTAATAATAGACCACAAGATTTCATATTTCAATATACATCCCATACATAGAGATAAAAATCATTCATATGGTGAACACCTGGTAACCGACATTAACAAGATGCATATAAGAATATCCCCATCATTTCGAGACATCCATCAGACATGATATAAAAACTCGAAGTACTAAAGCATCCGCTACAACGGATGGGGTTTGTTGGGCCCAATAGATCTATCTTTAGGATTCGCGTCAATTAGTAGACTGGTTTACTAATTCTTAGGTTACCAAGTAAAAAGGGGCATATTCTGCTTCGATCGTTCAACCATAGAAAGTAGTTTCATGTACTTGTGTCTATTTTGTAAAACATTTAAAAAGCTGCATGTATTCTCATCCCAAAAATATTAGATTTTAAAAGTGGGACTATAACTCACTTTCATAGATTTTTACTTCGTCGGAAAGTAAGACTTGGCCACTGGTCGATTCACGAACTTATAACAAATATGTACATATATATCAAAGTATGTTCAAAATATATTTACAACATTTTTAATATATTTTACTGTTTTAAGTTTATTAAGTCAGTTGTCCTCGTTAGTAACCTACAACTAGTTGTCCACAGTTAGATGTACAGAAATAAATCGATATATATTATCTTGAATCAATCCACGACCTTGTGTATACAAGCCTCAGGCTAGATCACAACTCAAAGTATATATAATATTTTGGAATCAACCTCAACCCTGTATAGCTAACTCCAACATTACTGCATATAGAGTGTCTATGGTTGTTCCGAAATATATATATATATATATATGGGTCGATATGATATGTCAAAACATTGTATTCGTGTCTATGGTATCCCAAGATTACATAATATATTAGAATACATGTATAATACAATATGAGTTAGCTAGGATATGATTAATATAGATTTGTTACCAATTTTCACGTAGCTACAACAAGAAAAATTATCCAATCTTGTTTTACCCATAACTTCTTCGTTTTAAATCCGTTTTGAGTGATTCAAGTTGCCATGGTTTCATATTGAATTTAAGTTTATGAATCTAAATAGAAAAATTATGAGTTTATAGTCGGAAATACAGGTTACAAGTCGTTTTTGTAAAGGTAGTCATTTCAGTCGAAAGAACGACGTCTAGATGACCATTTTGGAAAACATACCTCCACTTTGAGTTTAACCATGATTTTTGGATATAGTTTCATGTTCATAATAAAAATAATTTTCTCAGAAGAACAACTTTTAAATCAAAGTTTATCATAGTTTTTAATTAACTAACCCAAAACAGCCCGCGGTGTTACTACGACGGCGTATATCCGGTTTTACGGTGTTTTTCGTGTTTTCAGGTTTTAAATCATTAAGTTAGCATATCATATAGATATATAACATATGTTTAGTTGATTTTAAAATTCATGTTAGAAGGATTAACTTTTGTTTGCGAACAAGTTTAGAATTAACTAAACTATGTTCTAGTGATTACAAGTTTAAACCTCCGAATAAGGTAGTTTTATATATATGAATCGAATGATGTTAAGAACATCATTTCTACCTCAGGTTTTGTGGATAAACCTATTGGAAATGAGAAAAATAGATCTAGCTTCAAAGGATCCTTAGATGGCTTTAAAGTTCTTGAAGCAGAATCATGACACGAAAACAAGTTCAAGTAAGATTTCCACTCGAAATAAGATTGTTATAGTTATAGAAATTGAATCAAAGTTTGAATATGAGTATTACCTTGTATTAGAAAGTTATCTTACTATAAATAATAAAGATTTCTTGAGGTTGGATGATTACTCAAAGTGGATTTGCAAGATTGGAAGTAAGCTAGCAAACTTGGAAGTGTTGTTGGTGTGTTCTTGAGTAGTTGTTTTATAACTTGGTTTATGTATGGATTTATGAACTAGATTGAGCTAGATTTTGATGAAGATGATGAAGAAAACTTAGAACAAAGGAAGAACACTTGAGAGAGAGTAATTTGATGCATGAAAATTGAAATCAAAATGTGTTTGTGGTGTTGATCATTCACGTGAATATGGGTGGCAATATAGTCTCTATTAGTTTGTTGTTTTGTTAGATATTTCTTGCTAGATGTTAAATAATGGCTCCCACATGTGTTAGGTGACTCACAAGGGCTGCTAAGAGCTAATCATTAGAGTGTATATACCAATAGTAAATACATTTAGAAGCTGGGTATTGTACGAGTACGAATACGGGTGCATACGAGTAGAATTGTTGATGAAAATGAATGAGGATGTAATTGTAAGCATTTTTGTTAAGTAGAAGTACTTTGATAAGTGTCTTGAAGTCTTTCAAAAGTGCATGAATACATATTAAAACACTACATGTATATACATTTTAACTGAGTCATTAAGTCATCGTTAGTCGTTACATGTAAGTGTTGTTTTGAAACCTTTAAGTTAACGATCTTGTTAAATGTTGTTAACCCATTGTTTATTATATCAAATGAGATGTTAAATTATTATATTATCATGATAATATGATGTATTAATATATATTAATATGATATATATATACAATTAAATGTCGTTACAACTATAATCGTTACATATATGACTCGTTTCGAAACCCTTAAGTTAGTAGTCTTGTTTTTACATATGTAGTTCATTGTTAATATACTTAATGATATGTTTACTTATCAATTATCATATTTAAACATAGTGTAACAATATCATAATATGATTCATATGTATTTAGTAAGACGTTGTTATAACGATAATCGTTATATGTATCGTTTCGAGTTTCTTAAATTAATAGTCTCATTTTTTATGTATATAACTCATTGTTAAAATACTTAATTAGGTACATACTTATCATAATATCATGTTAACTATATATATATATATATATATATATATATATATATATATATATATATATATATTATATATATATATATATATATATATATATATATATATATATATCCATATATATATCATTATGTAGTTTTTACGAATTTGTAACGTTCGTGAATCGCCGGTCAATTTGGGTTGTCAATTGTCTATATGAAACCTATTTCAATTAATCACGTCTTAACCAGTTTGATTGCTTAACATATTGGAAACACTTAATCATGTGAATAACAATTTCATTTAATATATATAAACATGGAAAAGTTCAGGTCACTACACTCGAACCCACGACCTCTCGTTCACCCGAACCACACACAAACCGTTTCCCTAACATTGTTTTTCTGCTATTATTTCTAATCTAATTCAATATAACATGTTTCTATTATTCTGCAACTTCTTCTTCATTTTATTGAACACAGACACCATCAACATAACAAATAAATCACAGGTTAAATTCAGAATCCTAGTTTGAAACAGAAAATAATTGAAAGTGGTCGGATTAAATTTCGTAACAGAAAAATTAAAAAGAAAAGTTTACAGCAGTCGCTGAAAGAACAAAAAAAAAAATATGAAGAACACCAAATCGATTTTTAATATAAAAGATGTTTTGAGACTCCAAAACCTTCATGAAATATGTAGTAAAATGTTCATAGAAACTTTTGAGATTATTAATTATAACAGAAACTTCACGTAAATCTTCAATTTGATTTTAGAACCACGTTTGACTTTTTAATTCAAAAACTTTGACTCTTAAATTCAAGCTCGATACTAAAAATTAAGATTTGAAATCTTCCAAAAAGTTTAAACGTAGGATTTAAAACGTAACTGCATTGTTACATTTTTTAAAATCGATTTGATTTTGAGATTTGGCTAAAAGATGGAAGAACAGAGCAGTTCTTTTGTTTTTCATATAACTTCTTTAAATTTAAACAGAATTAAGAGCTGTGAAGGGTTTTTAATTGACAAAGCAGATGTATAGTGAGTACTTAAACACTATGAGGGTGTACTCGTTTGATTATATAATCAAATTGGGTCGACAGGAAGATTTTTCTTCAGACAGAAATAAATAAATAAAAAAATTAAAAGTGAAATAGATGGCTAACGGTTTTTAGATTCATTCATGTGATAATACACTGATTTGTACTAATTGTTGGAAAGAAAATAAATCAGCAATAGCTTGAAAACGATATGAAGTTGAATACAGCTTTCCTGTGTTTGTATACGGTGTGTATATATATATATATATATATATCTGACAGTATTTAAGCATATATATATATGTATCTGTATAAATATTTGTATATAAATATATTTTTATATATCTGTATCAGTTATTTATATATCTGTTATATATATATATTAAATTCTGTAATATCAATTAATAATATAATTCTATTTACTAAATTTGTTTTTAATAAGAATTCTAACAATAATAACAATAGAATTAATAATAATAATAATAATAATAATAATAATAATAATAATAATAATAATAATAATAATAATAATAATAATAATAATAATAATAATAATAACTTTATCAAAATTATACTAATATTAATAAGAATAAAAGTAATTATAAAAATGAAAATAATATTATTAATGATAACTATATTAAATTGTATTATAAAGTTGCTAACTAAAATAATAATGATAATGATAATAATAATATTAATGATACTTATAATAATACTAATTACAATAATATTTGTAATAATAGTATTACAATTTATATTTATATTCATTATAATATTAATAATACCAATATAGATGTTAATAATAAAAGTAATGATAATATTACTATAACAATTATAGTTTAACTTATAATTAAATTCATTATATTAGATATTAACATTACATGTTATTATTTATATGATGTATATAATAATAATAACAATAATAATAATTCTTAATGACAAAACTTAATAATAATAATTCTTAATTCAATTGATAAATTTTATTATTTCTAATTACCATAATTATTTATATTTATGTATGTATATATCTATACATATTTATTTACAAATAATTGTTCATGAATCGTCGAAAATAGTCAAAGGGTAAATTCATATAAACAGTTCCAAAATTTTGAGACTCAGCTTTACAGACTTTGCTTATCGTGTCGAAATCATAGAAGATTTAAGTTTAAATTTGATCGGAAATTTTCGGGTCGTCACAGGACCTACCCGTTAAAGAAATTTCGTCCCAAAATTTGATTGGGATGGTCATGGTTAATAATAAATATGTTTTCATGACGCATACGAGCTGGAAATTAGAGTTTTATCATCATCGAATAAAATAGACAAAATAATTTGATATTGTGAAGAGTACTAGTGAAGCTATTACAAAAGAGTGAAATGAGTAAATGATGATTTGATTTAACCGGTGACGTAGTCACGGTTGATTTTTGAAATTTAAGGAATTTAGAGAAAATCCTCGTAATAAGATTTGATTCTCCGATAATTAAGGAAATTAGGATCTTCTTTGATTAAATGCAATAATCTGTTTTGATTTGCTCTATCGGATATTTTACTATAAATGAGCTTCTTCCGTCCCATTATTTCCACAACTCTCATCTTTTATACTTCAATTCATATTTTCGAAACATTTTTCAAATTATCAGAAGTCACTGGAAAAGATAAAATTATCAAGAAAATATATTCTTGATTTTGTTTAGAGATTCAGTAGAATGTAAGAGTCGTGTAACATGGCACATGATGACGTTATGGTCTGTGAGTCATTATGTTCCATTAGAAACTCAGCATGACTTACTGTAATATAATCACGTTGATCAAGTGTCATTATATTATACTAACTCATGCGTCAATTCCCAACACTACATCAAAAACATTCATAATTTAAACTTGAGTTTTTTAGAAATTTAGAAACTAAAACAGTCTCTTTTATGATGTAATACAGATAATGCGGAGAGGTAATTAGTATTGGATCAGAATAGTTATGAAAATATCTTCAGAAATATCGAGGATATTTATAATGAAAGATACGATGATATCTTAGAGTTTCTAATATTGATGGATGATGATGAAGATTTCTCCGTAAAGGTTTAGAGTCAGGAGTAAGGTATTCGTTAATGACTTCAGCAGATACTGAATCATTTGGATTCTTTGAAGGCAGATTTCGTCTTTGTGATTTGTCCACAGCCTCCTTCATGGTTTGCTCAATCGTTTTTCAGTACCAAACCTTCTCTTTTTCTAGCTTTGCCAACACACTATTCTTTATCATCAAACTTTTGACTGTTACAGTTATCTACGGTCTCTGCTGCTTCATTCAGCTTTTCCAAAAATTCAAGAACTGATTCGTAGACTAGAGTGCTTTTCAGAATTTCAGAATTGAAGATCATAATTCTAAGAGATAGATGTTATATTTGTACATATAACTGTCGATGTAGAAATGCTGCGATATTCAAAATACTGATTGCTAATTCTCGGTAATTGGTATGGCAATTCTCGTTACAAGATGCGGATGAGTATATGAATAGGTTTTAACGAACAAATATAATGGTTCTTCGAAGAGACATAAGCCAATGAGTAATGAAGTTGCTGGTAAGTTTACTGCTAAAGTGGTGGAATTTAAACGGTTCTCCGGTAATGATAACGAAAGGCAAACTTATATATCAGAGTTATAGTAGAGTTTATTCGAATGAAAAGTCAAAATTGATTTGCTGAAGCCGTGACAAAAGTGGCTAATTTGGAAGGAATTTCAAAGTTATTTTTGGTAATAACAACGCCAAAGGAGCTAGCACAGATACGTGTTAAACGTTTACTCAGGTTTCGAGTGTCTTCAGGTGCATAACTATATGCGTCAATCTTTTCTTCCGTAGATGAAGTGCGGTTGGTTCATCCTCTCGATTGAGGTGTTTTCAAGAATCATGAAAGGTTTGAACGCAGATTGGAATTGTCACGATACAAATGAGGTTTAAGATAAATTCAAGTGGCAAACTTGAAGAAATGTTTAGTTTCATATGTTATAATCAATATTTTAATTCATTTTAATTGTCCAATATTGGTAGTCCACAGTTAGCAGTTCAATAATTCATATATAGTTTAATATATTATATTCAAATTAATTAATACGTATCGTGACCCATTGTATACATGTCTCAGACTCGATCACAACTCAAAGTATATATATTATTTTGGAATCAACCTCAACCCTGTATAGCTAACTCGATCATTACCGCATATAGAGTGTCTATGGTTATTCCAAATAATATATATAGATGCGTCGATATGATATGTCAAAACCTTGTATACATGTCCCGATATTTAAAGTGCGTAAAATAAATAATAGAAATTAAATGACAATAAATAAAATTGTGAGAATTAAATTGCGATAAAATAAATTGCGATAATTAAAATGTAATAAGGAATTAACAGTTAGTTAGGAACAGTTAGCTAGGAATAGTTAGCGTGGATTCTTAACAAAATTTCTTATAATTAATTTGTTTGTTTCTAACAAATTTTATTTTGTCCAATGTTTTCTTCATTATGCCACTTGTTGAATTCTGATAGGTCAAAATTCAAATATGAAATTGAATGAAAATGGTTATTCTGCGGTGAAAGGATACGTATATCGGTGGTTGTAAGTAGGATAGTAAATGACTGTTGAATCAGCTTCGAAGAATGTACAGTATAACTTATTAATGTGAAATCTAAATATTCCTCGGGTGTTACCTACCCGTTAAAATATTTTCACCATAATCCGTTTGTACAAAAGAATTTTTAATTACAATCTTTATGAAAACATATATACATATATATTTCCTTCAGATGTAATCATGGATTTAATGAGTTAACATGGTATTAATCTCATTTGATTTACGTTAGAAGAAGAATATATAATCTCTAAAACATTAGAGATTACATAGTCGCCATGTCGAATGAAGATATACAGATAGAACGATACGTAGAACTATGATTATGCTCGTGGTAAAGAATGATATGTTGAGACATGGATTGTTGATGGTACTGGTGCTGTTACTGATGGTACTGTTGGCGTCGGTGGTGTTGTTGAATCTGGTACGTTTTGCACCATATTTTCTAAGGCTACAATTCGGGCTCGAAGCTCGTTGACTTATTACTCCGGAATGATTGTCGGTAGGAATGAGCGATTGAATAAGGTTTAGGATGGTGGATAGAATATAATCGTGTCGAGCTACTATGTAAATGAGGTTGAGAATAATGTTTCGGATAGGTTCGCCGGTAAATGCTTTAGGTCCTTCACCAAAAGGGGAATGTTTGGTTGGTGGAAAGAATTGCCTTATTCTCGTCTCCATTGATTAAGTTGACTACGAACCCATCCCAATTCATCCAGTATTGGTGATGACTGATTTGTTGATCCATTCTGGTCACACTGCTTTCGGAGCTCGAGTGAAAATCCATATTGGAATGATTGTCGGAATCTAAGGAATTTGAACTAGTTGCGAGTTCCATTTTGTACTGTTAGATAAAGGGTTTTTGATATGAAACGATTTTTGGATATCGGATGATATTCTAATTACATAGAATACCTGTATATAGTACAAAAGATCCCGTAGATTACGGAGGAATTTACGGAATATGTCAGGCAAAGTTTACAGTAACAGATACGCTAAGATATGAATTAGCAGATACACTAAGATATGAATTTTTGTCTATACACTAATCATGCAATTAATGCATTAAGATGTGTCTAGACTAAGAATGATAAGTAGGTAATTTCCTACGGATAATAATTAGATGATTCCCGATTAGAAATGATAAGCAAAACTTTTGACATGCAAACACGGTCGAAGTCCAGACCCACTAATGCATCTAAACAACTATCAGTTAGACACACTAATGCAAGACCTGGTTCGCTAAGACCACCGCTCTAATACCAACTGAAAGGACCCGTTCATATACATTATAAACGATTCACAATAGTTGATTTCATCGCGAGGTACTTGACCTCTATATGATACATTTTACAAATATTGCATTCGTTTTTAAAAGACAAACTTTCTTTAAAGTTAACAGGCATGCATACCATTTCCTAATATATCAAACTATCAATGACTTCTTATCAATCTTGATGAACTTAATGACTCGAATGCAAAGTCTTTTGAAATATGCCATGAAGGACTCCAAGTAATATCTTTAGAATGAGCAAATGTACAGCGGAACATTTCTTTCAAACCTGAGAATAAACATGCTTTCAAGTGTCAACCAAAAGGTTGGTGAGTTCATTAGTTTATCATAAACATTCATTTCCATTATTTTAATAGACCACAAGATTTCAGATATTTAATTGTACATGTAACCCGAGTACAAAATAACACGCGTAACCCGCGAATTAAAAATCATTCATATGGTGAACGCTTGATAACCGACTTAACTTTAATGCATAGAATATCCCCAAACAGAACCTCTCGTCTGTATAATAATAATAATAATCTCGAAGTACTAAAGCATCCGTACCTCGGTTGGGACTTGTCGAGGTCCATAGATCTATCTTTAGAATTCGCGTCAATTAGGGGCCATACCCGTTTCCTAATTATTAGGTTACCAATCTAAAAAGGGGTGATATTCAATATTCATAATCCAGCCATAGAATGTAGTTTTTGATCACTTGTGTCTGTTTCATAAAACATTAATAAAATCAGCGCATGTATTCTCAGTCCCAAAAATATATATAAAAAGGGAGTAATGAAACTCACTATACGATATTTTGTAGTAAAAATATTCATATGACGATACTGAACAATACAGGGTTGGCCTCGGATTCACGAACCTATATCAAGTATATATATTAACACATATAATGGTAATCGAACAAATTTATATATATTATTATTAATTGTTATTTTAGTAAATTATATATTTCATTAATAATTTAATAAACTATATTTATCTTATATATACTTTAGATAAATAAATAATTAGTATTTGCTATAAAAACATTAATATAGTTATGTTATATAGTTATCTTATATGTATTATATAAATTTTTATATAACTCATATTTATTTGGTAAAATAATAATAGAAAGTTGTATATTTATATAATAATAGTAATCAAAATAAAAATAAAATAATAATGATAATAATAATAATAATAATAATAATAATAATAATAATAATAATAATAATAATCATAATGATACTACTAATAATATTCTTAATGATATTACTAATACTAATGTTAATAATATTAATAATAATCTTAAAATCATGTTAATACTAATAATAATAATAACTATAATAATAATAATACTACTTATAATACTTATACAAATGATACTAATGTTAACTATATTAATGATAATAATAAAAATCATGATATCAATAATAATAAACATAAAAATAATAATAATAATAATAATAATAATAATAATAATAATAATAATAATAATAATAATAATAATAATAATAATAATAATAATAATAATAATAATAATAATAATAGAAATAAAAATACTACCTTAAAGGATAAGCTCCAAAAAAAAATGGCACAGACTGGGCTCGAACCCACGACCTCTCGTTTACCCGAACCACACACAAACCGTTTCCCTAACATTGTTTTTCTGCTATTATTTCTAATCTAATTCAATATAACTTGTTTCTATTATTCTGCACCTTCTTCTTCATTTTATCGAACACACACACCATCAATATAATAAATAAATCACAGGTTAAATTCAGAATCCTAGTTTGACACAGAAAATAATTGAAAGTGGTCGGATTAAATTTCATAACAGAAAAATTAAAAAGAAAAGTTTACAGCAGTCGCTGAAAGAACAAAAAAAATATATGAAGAACACCAAATCGATTTTTAATATAAAAGATGTTTTGAGACTCCAAAACCTTCATGAAATATGTAGTAAAATGTTCATAGAAACTTTTGAGATTATTAATTATAACAGAAACTTCACGTAAATCTTCAATTTGATTTTAGAACCACATTTGACTTTTTAATTCAAAAACTGTGACTCTTAAATTCAAGCTCGATACTAAAAATTAAGATTTGAAATCTTCCAGAAAGTTTAAACGTAGGATTTAAAACGTAACTGCATTGTTACATTTTTTAAAATCGATTTGATTTTGAGATTTGGCTAAAAGATGGAAGAACATAGCAGTTCTTTTGTTTTTCATATAACTTCTTTAAATTTAAACAGAATTGAGAGCTGTGAAGGGTTTTTAATTGACAAAGCAGATGTATAGTGAGTACTTAAACACTATGAGGGTGTACTCGTCTGATTATATAATCAAATTGGGTCGACAGGAAGATTTTTCTTCAGACAGAAATAAATAAATAAAAAAAATTAAAAGTGAAATAGATGGCTAACGATTTTTGGATTCATTCATGTGATAATACACTGATTTGTACTAATTGTTGGAAAGAAAACAAATCAGCAATAGCTTGAAAATGATATGAAGCTGAATACAGCTTTCTCGTATTTGTATACGGTGTATATATATATCTGACAGTATTTACGCATATATATATATATATATATATATATATATATATATATATATATATATATATATATATATATATATATATATATATATATATATATATATATATATATCTGTATAAATATTTGTATATAAATATATTTTTATATATCTGTATCATTTATTTATATATCTGTTATATATTTATTAAATTTTGTAATATCAATTAATAATATAATTCTATTTACTAAATCTTTTTTTAATAAGAATTCTTGAAATGTCCCGTTCTTATTGATTAAAAACGTTCCATATTAATTGATTTCGTTGCGAGGTTTTGACCTCTATATGAGACGTTTTTCAAAGACTGCATTCATTTTAAAACAAACCATAACCGTTATTTCATCAATAAAGGTTTAAAAAGCTTTACGTAGATTATCAAATAATGATAATCTAAAATATCCTGTTTACATACGACCATTACATAATGGTTTACAATACAAATATGTTACAACGAAATAAGTTTCTTGAATGCAGTTTTTACACAATATTATACAAGCATGGACTCCAAATCTCGTCCTTATTTAAGTATGCGACAGCGGAAGCTCTTAATAATCACCTGAGAATAAACATGCTTAAAACGTCAACAAAAATGTTGGTGAGTTATAGGTTTAACCTATATATTATCAAATCATAATAATAGACCACAAGATTTCATATTTCAATATACATCCCATACATAGAGATAAAATTCATTCATATGGTGAACACCTGGTAACCGACATTAACAAGATGCATATAAGAATATCCCCTATCATTCCGGGAAATCCTTCGGACATGATAAAAACGAATTCGAAGTACTAAAGCATCCGGTACTTTGGATGGGGTTCGTTAGGCTCAATAGATCTATCTTTAGGATTCGCGTCAATTAGTAGATCGGTTTACTAATTCTTAGGCTACCAAGCAAAATGGGCATATTCGGCTTCGATCGTTCACCCATATAATGTAGTTTCAATTGCTTGTGTCTATTTCGTAAAACATTTATAAAACTGCATGTATTCTCATCCCAAAATATTAGATTTTAAAAGTGGGAATATAACTCACTTTCACAGATTTTTACTTCGTCGGGAAGTAAGACTTGGCCACAGGTCGATTCACGAACCTATAACAAATATGTACATATATATCAAAGTATGTTCAAAATATATTTACAACACTTTTAATACATTTTGATGTTTTAAGTTTATTAAGTCAGCTGTCCTCGTTAGTAACCTACAACTAGTTGTCCAAAGTTAGATGTACAGAAATAAATCGATATATATTATCTTGAATCAATCCACGACCCAGTATATACACGTCTCAGGCTAGATCACAACTCAAAGTATATATATTTTTGGAATCAACCTCAACCCTGTATAGCTAACTCCAACATTACTGCATATAGAGTGTCTATGGTTGTTCCAAATAATATATATACATGGGTCGATATGATATGTCAAAACATTTGCATACGTATCTATGGTATCCTAAGATTACATAATATATTAGAATACATGAATAATACAATATAAGTTAGCTAGGATATGATTTGTATAGAATTGTTAATATTTCCCGTAGCTACAAAAATCAAAAAATATCCAATCTTGTTTTACCCATAACTTCTTCATTTTAAATCCGTTTTGAGTGAATCAAATTGCTATGGTTTGATATTGAACTCTATTTTATGAATCTAAACAGAAAAAGTATAGGTTTATAGTCGGAAATATAAGTTACAAGTCATTTTTGTAAGAGGTAGTCATTTCAGTCGAAAGAATTACGTCTTGATGACCATTTTGAAAAACATACTTCTACTTTGAGTTTAACCATGATTTTTGGATATAGTTTCATGTTCATAAGAAAAATCATTTTCTCAGAAGAACAACTTTTAAATCAAAGTTTATCATAGTTTTTAATTATCAAACCCAAAACAGCCCGCGGTGTTACTACGACGGCGTATGTCCAGTTTTACGGTGTTTTTCGTGTTTTCAGGTTTTAAATCATTAAGTTAGCATATCATATAGATATAGAACACATGTTTAGTTGATTTTAAAAGTCAAGTTAGAAGGATTAACTTTTGTTTGCGAACAAGTTTAGAATTAACTAAACTATGTTCTAGTGATTTCAAGTTTAAACCTTCGAATAAGATAGCTTTATATATATGAATCGAATGATGTTATGAACATCATTACTACCTTAAGTTTTCTGGATAAAGCTACTGGAAATGTGAAAAATGGATCTAGCTTCAAAGGATCCTTGGATGGCTTGAAAGTTCTTGAAGCAGAATCATGACACGAAAACAAGTTCAAGTAAGATTTCCACTCGAAATAAGATTGTTATAGTTATAGAAATTGAATCAAAGTTTGAATATGAGTATTACCTTGTATTAGAAAGATATATTACTGTAAATAATAAAGATTTCTTGAGGTTGTATGATCACTCTACAAGATTGGAAGTAAGCTAGCAAACTTGGAAGTATTCTTGATTTTATGAAACTAGAACTTGTAGAATTTATGAAGAACACTTAGAACTTGAAGATAGAACTTGAGAGAGATCAATTAGATGAAGAAAATTAAAGAATGAAAGTGTTTGTAGGTGTTTTTGTTCGTTGGTGTATGGATTAGATATAAAGGATATGTAATTTTGTTTTCATGTAAATAAGTCATGAATGATTACTCATATTTTTGTAATTTTATGAGATATTTCATGCTAGTTGCCAAATGATGGTTCCCACATGTGTTAGGTGACTCACATGGGCTGCTAAAAGCTGATCATTGGAGTGTATATACCAATAGTACATACATCTAAAAGCTGTGTATTGTACGAGTACGAATACGGGTGCATACGAGTAGAATTGTTGATGAAACTGAACGAGGATGTAATTGTAAGCATTTTTGTTAATTAGAAGTATTTTGATAAGTGTCTTGAAGTCTTTCAAAAGTGTATGAATACATATTAAAACACTACATGTATACACATTTTAACTGAGTCGTTAAGTCATCGTTAGTCGTTACATGTAAGTGTTGTTTTGAAACCTTTAGGTTAACGATCTTGTTAAATGTTGTTAAACCAATGTTTATAATATCAAATGAGATTTTAAATTATTATATTATCATGATATTATGATGTATGAATATCTCTTAATATGATATATATACGTTAAATGTCGTTACAACGATAATCGTTACATATATGTCTCGTTTCAAAATCATTAAGTTAGTAGTCTTGCTTTTTACATATGTAGTTCATTGTTAATATACTTAATGATATGTTTACTTATCATAATATCATGTTAACTATATATATATATATATATATATATATATATATATATATATATATATATATATATATATATATATATATATATATATATATATATATATATATGTATATATATATATATATATCCATATATATGTCATCATATAGTTTTTACAAGTTTTAACATTCGTGAATCACCGGTCAACTTGGGTGGTCAATTGTCTATATGAAACCTATTTCAATTAATCAAGTCTTAACAAGTTTGATTGCTTAACATGTTGGAAACACTTAATCATGTAAATAACAATTTCATTTAATATATATAAGCATGGAAAAGTTCGGGTCACTACAGTACCTACCCGTTAAATAAATTTCGTCCCGAAATTTTAAGCAGTTGGAGGTGTTGACGTATCTTCTGGAAATAAATGCGGGTATTTCTTCTTCATCTGATCTTATCGTTCCCAGGTGAACTCGGGTCCTCTACGAGCATTCCATCGAACCTTAACAATTGGTATCTTGTTTTGCTTAAGTCTTTTAACCTCACGATCCATTATTTCGACGGGTTCTTCGATGAATTGAAGTTTTTCGTTGATTTGGATTTCATCTAACGGAATAGTGAGATCTTCTTTAGCAAAACATTTCTTCAAATTCGAGACGTGGAAAGTGTTATGTACAGCCGCGAGTTGTTGAGGTAACTCAAGTCGGTAAGCTACTGGTCCGACACGATCAATAATCTTGAATGGTCCAATATACCTTGGATTTAATTTCCCTCGTTTACCAAATCGAACAACGCCTTTCGAAGTTGCAACTTTAAGCATGACCATCTCTCCAATTTCAAATTCTATATCTTTTCTTTTAATGTCAGCGTAGCTCTTTTGTCGACTTTGGGCGGTTTTCAACTGTTGTTGAATTTGGATGATCTTCTCGGTAGTTTCTTGTATTATCTCCGAACCCGTAATCTGTCTATCCCCCACTTCACTCCAACAAATTAGAGACCTGCACTTTCTACCATAAAGTGCTTCAAACGGCGATGCTTGAATGGTAGCTGTTGTTGTAGGAAAATTCTGCTAACGGTAGATGTCGATCCCAACTGTTTTCGAAATCAATAACACATGCTCGTAGCATGTCCTCAAGCGTTTGTATCGTCCTTTCGCTCTGCCCATCAGTTTGTGGATGATAGGCAGTACTCATGTCTAGACGAGTTCCTAATGCTTGCTGTAATGTCTGCCAGAATCTTGAAATAAATCTGCCATCCCTATCAGAGATAATAGAGATTGGTATTCCATGTCTGGAGACGACTTCCTTCAAATACAGTCGTACTAACTTCTCCATCTTGTCATCTTCTCTTATTGGCAGGAAGTGTGCTGATTTGGTGAGACGATCAACTATTACCCAAAAAGTATCAAAACCACTTGCAGTCCTTGGCAATTTAGTGATGAAATCCATGGTAATGTTTTCCCATTTCCATTCCGGGATTTCGGGTTGTTGAAGTAGACCTGATGGTTTCTGATGCGCAGCTTTGACCTTAGAACACGTCAAACATTCTCCTACGTATTTAGCAACATCGGCTTTCATACCCGGCCACCAAAAATGTTTCTTGAGATCCTTACACATCTTCCCCGTTCCAGGATGTATTGAGTATATGGTTTTATGAGCTTCTCTAAGTACCATTTCTCTCATATCTCCAAATTTTGGTACCCAAATCCTTTCAGCCCTATACCGGGTTCCGTCTTCCCGAATATTAAGATGCTTCTCCGATCCTTTGGGTATTTCATCCTTTAAATTTCCCCTTTTAAAACTCCTTGTTGCGCCTCCTTTATTTGAGTAGTAAGGTTATTGTGAATCATTATATTCATAGATTTTACTCGAATGGGTTCTCTGTCCTTCCTGCTCAAGGCGTCGGCTACCACATTTGCCTTCCCCGGGTGGTAACGAATCTCAAAGTCGTAATCATTCAACAATTCAATCCACCTACGCTGCCTCATATTCAGTTGTTTCTGATTAAATATGTGTTGAAGACTTTTGTGGTCGGTATATATAATACTTTTAACCCCATATAAGTAGTGCCTCCAAGTCTTTAATGCAAAAACAACCGCGCCTAATTCCAAATCATGCGTCGTATAATTTTGTTCGTGAATCTTCAATTGTCTAGACGCATAAGCAATTACTTTCGTTCGTTGCATTAATACACAACCGAGACCTTGCTTTGAGGCATCACAATATATCACAAAATCATCATTCCCTTCAGGTAATGACAATATAGGTGACGTAGTTAACTTTTTCTTCAATAACTGAAACGCTTTCTCTTGTTCATCCTTCCATTCAAATTTCTTCCCTTTATGCGTTAATGCAGTCAAGGGTTTTGCTATTCTAGAAAAGTCTTGGATGAACCTTCTGTAGTAACCAGCTAGTCCTAAAAACTGGCGTATGTGTTTGAGAGTTTTCGGGGTTTCCCACTTTTCAACAGTTTCTATCTTTGCCAGATCCACCTTAATACCTTCTTTGTTCACTATGTGACCGAGGAATTGAACTTCTTCCAACCAAAATGCACACTTTGAAAACTTAGCGTACAATTCTTTCTTCCTCAATACTTCTAACACCTTTCTCAAATGTTCACCGTGTTCTTGGTCATTCTTTGAGTAAATAAGTATGTCATCAATGAAAACAATGACAAACTTGTCAAGGTATGGTCCACACACCCGATTCATAAGGTCCATGAACACAGCTGGTGCATTAGTTAAACCAAACGACATGACCATAAACTCGTAATGACGTAACGTGTTCTGAAAGCAGTCTTTGGAAAATCATCTTCTTTCACCCACATTTGATGATACCCGGAACGTAAGTCAATCTTTGAATAAACAGACGAGCCTTGTAGTTGATCAAATAAGTCGTCGATTCTCGGTTGTGGGTAGCGGTTCTTGATGGTAAGTTTGTTCAACTCTCGGTAGTCGATACATAACCTGAATGTACCATCTTTCTTCTTGACAAACAAAACAGGAAACAAAACAGGAGCTCCCCACGGTGATGTGCTTGGTCGAATGAAATCACGCTCTAAAAGTTCTTGTAATTGGCTCTAAAGTTCCTTCATCTCGCTGGGTGCGAGTCTATAAGGAGCACGAGCTATTGGTGCAGTTCCTAGTACAAGATCTATTTGAAATTCAACAGATCGATGTGGAGGTAGTCCCGGTAATTCTTTCGAAAATACATCAGGAAATTCTTTTGCGACGGGAACATCATTGATGCTCTTTTCTTCAGTTTGTACTTTCTCGACGTGTGCTAGAACAGCATAGCAACCTTTTCTTCTTAGTTTTTGTGCCTTCAAATTACTAATAAGATGTAGCTTCGTGTTGCCCTTTTCTTCGTACACCATTAAGGGTTTTCCTTTTTCTCGTATAATGCGAATTGCATTTTTATAATAAACGATCTCTGCTTTCACTTTTTTCAACCAGTCCATACCGATTATCACATCAAAACTCCCTAACTCTACTGGTATCAAGTCAATCTTAAATGTTTCGCTAACCAGTTTAATTTCTCGATTCCGACATATATTATCTGCTGAAATTAATTTACCATTTGCTAATTCGAGTAAAAATTTACTATCCAACGGTATCAATGGACAACTTAATTTAGCACAAAAATCTCTACTCATATAGCTTCTATCCGCACCCGAATCAAATAAAACGTAAGAAGATTTATTGTCAATAAGAAACGTACCCGTAACAAGCTCCGGGTCTTCCTGTGCCTCTGCCGCATTAATATTGAAAACTCTTTCACAGCCTTGTCCATTCGTGTTCTCCTGGTTCGGGCAATTTCTAATAATATGGCCCAGTTTTCCACATTTATAACAAACTACATTGGCATAACTTGCTCCGACACTACTTGCTCCGCCATTACTCGTTCCGACACCATTTGTTCCTTTCGTTTTGTTAACCCCTGATCCGTAGACCTCACACTTCGCCACGCTATGACCATTTCTTTTACATTTGTTGCAAAATTTGGTGCAGAACCCCGAGTGATACTTTTCACACCTTTGGCATAGCTGTTTCTGATTGTTGTTGTTGTTGCGGTTGTTATTGTTGTTGGGATGATTGTTGTAGTTGTTGTTGTTGTTGGGCCGTTTGTTGTAGTTGCGATTGATGTTGCGATTGTTAGGATAGTTGTTGCGATTATTGTTGTAATTGCTGTTGTTGTTGTATTGGTGATTCTTATCACCGTTTTACTCCCACTTTATTTTGACTTGCTTCACATTGGCCTCTTCAGCCACATGTTCTTTAATTCTTTTCTGAATCTGGTTCACTAGTTTGTGAGCCATTCTACATGCCTGTTGTATGGAGGCGGGCTCGTGTAAACTTATATCTTCTTGGATTCTTTCCGGTAATCCTTTCACAAACACGTCGATCTTCTCTTCCTCATCTTCGAACGCTCTCGGACACAATAGGCACAATTCTGTGAATCGTCTTTCGTACGTGGTAATATCAAATCTTTGGGTTCGTAACCCTCTAAGTTCTGTCTTGAGCTTATTGACCTCGGTTCTGGGACGGTACTTCTCGTTCATCAAGTGCTTGAATGCTGACCACGGTAGTGCGTAAGCATCATCTTGTCCCACTTGCTCTAGATAGGTATTCCACCATGTTAACACAGTACCTGTGAAGGTATGCGTAGCGTACTTCACTTTGTCCTCTTCAGTACACTTACTTATGGCAAACACCAATTCGACCTTCTTGGTCCACCGTTTCAATCCGATCGGTCCTTCGGTTCCATCTAATTCCAAAGGTTTGCAGGCAGTGAATTCTTTGTAGGTGCATCCTACACGATTTCTTGCGCCGTTAGCTGCATTGCTAGATTCGGAGTTATTGTTGGTATGTAGCGCAGCCTGTACTGCGGCTATGTTTGAAGCAAGAAAGGCACGAAATTCCTCTTCGCTCATATTCAAGGTGTGTCGAGTAGTCGGTGCCATTTCCTTCAAAATAGTCAAATGAAACGAGTTAATCATATAGAATATCAAGAGTAGTCAATAGTATTTCGTAGCGTAATATGAACTTATTTATAAAAGCTCTTTCTTCATATTAGCATTTTATACTCTTTAATTCGGGTAGTACCTACCCGTTAAGTTCATACTTAGTAGCTAACATACCATTTCAACTACTACAATTCTATATGAAAAACTAATCAAAAAAAATATATATATCATATTCAAACCTTTATACAATAACTTGCAAACTTACAATACCGCTTTTTTTTACATATAGCATGAAATATAGCACATAAAACTTTGATACAAAGTAGTTGCGAAGATAATTCTAGTTAATAAATAAGGCGTTCAGCAAAGGCAATAAAGACACGTAATTCATACGTCCAGAAACAAGTCATGCATTCTGGTTTTACTAATACCACTTCCCATCCTTGGTTTTGTGGAACATAACCGTTGTGACCGATAGTAAGACAATGTGTTGTAACGTCGTCAAAAGGATGAAGGTTACGTAATGACCAACAGTCTCGTAATAACCTAAAAACCTCATTTCTTACCCCAATTACCGACTCCGTCACTTGTGGGAACGTTTTGTTTAATAGTTGTAGCCCGATGTTCTTGTTCTCACTTTGGTGAGAAGCGAACATTACTAACCCGTAAGCATAACATGCTTCTTTATGTTGCATGTTAGCCGCTTTTTCTAAATCACGAAGTCCTATATTCGGATATATTGAGTCAAAATAATTTCTTAACCCGTTGCGTAAAATAGCATTTGGGTTCCCCGCAATATATGCGTCAAAGTAAACACATCGTAACTTATGGATTTCCCAATGTGATATCCCCCATCTTTCGAACGAAAGCCTTTTATAAATCAAGGCATTCTTGGAACATTCTTCGAATATCTTACAAACTGATCTCGCCTTAAATAGTTGTGCCGAGGAATTCTGACCGACTCTAGACAAGATTTCATCAATCATGTCTCCGGGTAGGTGAAATGTCCCGTTCTTATTGATTAAAAACGTTCCATATTAATTGATTTCGTTGCGAGGTTTTGACCTCTATATGAGACGTTTTTCAAAGACTGCATTCATTTTAAAACAAACCATAACCTTTATTTCATCAATAAAGGTTTAAAAAGCTTTACGTAGATTATCAAATAATGATAATCTAAAATATCCTGTTTACACACGACCATTACATAATGGTTTACAATACAAATATGTTACAACAAAATAAGTTTCTTGAATGCAGTTTTTACACAATATCATACAAGCATGGACTCAAAATCTCGTCCTTATTTAAGTATGCGACAGCGGAAGCTCTTAATAATCACCTGAGAATAAACATGCTTAAAACGTCAACAAAAATGTTGGTGAGTTATAGGTTTAACCTATATATATCAAATCATAATAATAGACTACAAGATTTCATATTTCAATACACATCCCATACATAGAGATAAAAATCATTCATATGGTGAACACCTGGTAATCGACATTAACAAGATGTATATATAAGAATATCCCCATCATTCCGGGACACCCTTCGGATATGATATAAATTTCGAAGTACTAAAGCATCCGGTACTTTGGATGGGGTTTGTTAGGCCCAATAGATCTATCTTTAGGATTCGCGTCAATTAGGGTGTCTGTTCCCTAATTCTTAGATTACCAGACTTAATAAAAAGGGGCATATTCGATTTCGATAATTCAACCATAGAATGTAGTTTCACGTACTTGTGTCTATTTTCTAAATCATTTATAAAACCTGCATGTATTCTCATCCCAAAAATATTAGATTTTAAAAGTGGGACTATAACTCACTTTCACAGATTTTTACTTCGTCGGGAAGTAAGACTTGGCCACTGGTTGATTCACGAACCTATAACAATATATACATATATATCAAAGTATGTTCAAAATATATTTACAACACTTTTAATATATTTTGATGTTTTAAGTTTATTAAGTCAGCTGTCCTCGTTAGTAACCTACAACTAGTTGTCCACAGTTAGATGTACAGAAACAAATCGATAAATATTATCTTGAATCAATCCACGACCCAGTATATACGTATCTCAGTATTGATTACAACTCAAACTATATATATTTTGGAATCAACCTCAACCCTGTATAGCTAACTCCAACATTCACATATAGAGTGTCTATGGTTGTTCCGAAATATATATAGATGTGTCGACATGATAGGTCGAAACATTGTATACGTGTCTATGGTATCTCAAGATTACATAATATACAATACAAGTTGATTAAGTTATGGTTGGAATAGATTTGTTACCAATTTTCACGTAGCTAAAATGAGAAAAATTATCCAATCTTGTTTTACCCATAACTTCTTCATTTTAAATCCGTTTTGAGTGAATCAAATTGCTATGGTTTCATATTGAAATCTATTTTATGAATCTAAATAGAAAAAATATAGGTTTATAGTCAAAAAAATAAGTTACAAGTCGTTTTTGTAAAGGTAGTCATTTCAGTCGAAAGAACGACGTCTAGATGACCATTTTAGAAAACATACTTTCACTTTGAGTTTAACCATAATTTTTGGATATAGTTTCATGTTCATACTAAAAATCATTTTCTCAGAATAACAACTTTTAAATCAAAGTTTATCATAGTTTTTAATTAACTAACCCAAAACAGCCCGCGGTGTTACTATGACGGCGTAAATCCAGTTTTACGGTGTTTTTTCATGTTTCCAGGTTTTAAATCATTAAGTTAGCATATCATATAGATATAGAACATGTGTTTAGTTGATTTTAAAAGTTATTAAAAGTCAAGTTAGAAGGATTAACTTTTGTTTGCAAACAAGTTTAGAATTAACTAAACTATGTTCTAGTGATTACAAGTTTAAACCTTCGAATAAGATAGCTTTATATATATGAATCGAATGATGTTATGAACATCATTACTACCTTAAGTTCCTTGGATAAACCTACTGGAAAAGATAAAAATGGATCTAGCTTCAACGGATCCTTGGATGGCTCGAAGTTCTTGAAGCAGAATCATGACACGAAAACAAGTTCAAGTAAGATCATCACTTGAAATAAGACTGTTATAGTTATAGAAATTGAACCAAAGTTTGAATATGATTATTACCTTGTATTAGAATGATAACCTACTGTAAGAAACAAAGATTTCTTGAGGTTGGATGATCACCTTACAAGATTGGAAGTGAGCTAGCAAACTTGAAAGTATTCTTGATTTTATGTAACTAGAACTTGTAGAATTTATGAAGAACACTTAGAACTTGAAGATAGAACTTGTGAGAGATCAATTAGATGAAGAAAATTGAAGAATGAAAGTGTTTGTAGGTGTTTTTGGTCGTTGGTGTATGGATTAGATATAAAGGATATGTAATTTTGTTTTCATGTAAATAAGTCATGAATGATTACTCATATTTTTGTAATTTTATGAGATATTTCATGCTAGTTGCCAAATGATGGTTCCCACATGTGTTAGGTGACTCACATGGGCTGCTAAGAGCTGATCATTGGAGTGTATATACCAATAGTACATACATCTAAAAGCTGTGTATTGTACGAGTACGAATACGGGTGCATACGAGTAGAATTGTTGATGAAACTGAACGAGGATGTAATTGTAAGCATTTTTGTTAAGTAGAAGTATTTTGATAAGTGTATTGAAGTCTTTCAAAAGTGTATAATTACATATTAAAACACTACATGTATATACATTTTAACTGAGTCGTTAAGTCATCGTTAGTCGTTACATGTAAGTGTTGTTTTGAAACCTTTAGGTTAACGATCTTGTTAAATGTTGTTAACCCAATGTTTATAATATCAAATGAGATTTTAAATTATTATATGATCATGATATTATCATGTATGAATATCTCTTAATATGATATATATACATTAAATGTCTTTACAACGATAATCGTTACATATATGTCTCGTTTAAAAATCATTAAGTTAGTAGTCTTGTTTTTACATATGTAGTTCATTGTTAATATACTTAATGATATGTTTACTTATCATAGTATCATGTTAACTATATATATATCCATATATATGTCATCATATAGTTTTTACAAGTTTTAACGTTCGTGAATCACCGGTCAACTTAGGTGGTCAATTGTCTATATGAAACATATTTCAATTAATCAAGTCTTAACAAGTTTGATTGCTTAACATGTTGGAAACATTTAATCATGTAAATATCAATCTCAATTAATATATATAAACATGGAAAAGTTCGGGTCACTACAGTACCTATCCGTTAAATAAATTTCGTCCCGAAATTTTAAGCTGTTGAAGGTGTTGACGAATCTTCTGGAAATAGATGCGGGTATTTCTTTTTCATCTGATCTTCATGCTCCCAGGTGAACTCGGGTCCTCTACGAGCATTCCATCGAACCTTAACAATTGGTATCTTGTTTTGCTTAAGTCTTTTAACCTCACGATCCATTATTTCGACGGGTTCTTCGATGAATTGGAGTTTTTCGTTGATTTGGATTTCATCTAACGGAATAGTGAGATCTTCTTTAGCAAAACATTTCTTCAAATTCGAGACGTGGAAAGTGTTATGTACAGCCGCGAGTTGTTGAGATAACTCAATTCGGTAAGCTACTGGTCCGACACGATCAATAATCTTGAATGGTCCAATATACCTTGGATTTAATTTCCCTCGTTTACCAAATCGAACAACGCCTTTCCAAGGTGTAACTTTAAGCATGACCATCTCTCCAATTTCAAATTCTATATCTTTTCTTTTAATGTCAGCGTAGCTCTTTTGTCGACTTTGGGCGGTTTTCAACCGTTGTTGAATTTGGATGATCTTCTCGGTAGTTTCTTGTATAATCTCCGGACCCGTAATCTGTCTATCCCCCACTTCACTCCAACAAATCGGAGACCTGCACTTTCTACCATAAAGTGCTTCAAACGGCGCCATCTCAATGCTTGAATGGTAGCTGTTGTTGTAGGAAAATTCTGCTAACGGTAGATGTCGATCCCAACTGTTTCCGAAATCAATAACACATGCTCGTAGCATGTCTTCAAGCGTTTGTATCGTCCTTTCGCTCTGCCCATCAGTTTGTGGATGATAGGCAGTACTCATGTCTAGACGAGTTCCTAATGCTTGCTGTAATGTCTGCCAGAATCTTGAAATAAATCTGCCATCCCTATTAGAGATAATAGAGATTGGTATTCCATGTCTGGAGACGACTTCCTTCAAATACAGTCGTGCTAACTTCTCCATCTTGTCATCTTCTCTTATTGGCAGGAAGTGTGCTGATTTGGTGAGACGATCAACTATTACCCAAATAGTATCAAAACCACTTGCAGTCCTTGGCAATTTAGTGATGAAATCCATGGTAATGTTTTCCCATTTCCATTCTGGGATTTCGGGTGGTTGAAGTAGTCCTGATGGTTTCTGATGCTCAGCTTTGACCTTAGAACACGTCAAACATTCTCCTACGTATTTAGCAACATCGGCTTTCATACCCGGCCACCAAAAATGTTTCTTGAGATCCTTGTACATCTTCCCCTTTCCAGGATGTATTGAGTATCTGGTTTTATGAGCTTCTCTAAGTACCATTTCTCTCATATCTCCAAATTTTGGTACCCAAATCCTTTCAGCCCTATACCGGGTTCCGTCTTCCCGAATATTAAGATGCTTCTCCGATCCCTTGGGTATTTCATCCTTCAAATTTCCCTCTTTTAAAACTCCTTGTTGCGCCTCCTTTATTTGAGTAGTAAGGTTATTATGAATCATTATATTCATAGATTTTAATCGAATGGGTTCTCTGTCCTTCCTGCTCAAGGCATCGGCTACCACATTTGCCTTTCCCGGGTGGTAACGAATCTCAAAGTCGTAATCATTCAACAATTCAATCCACCTACGCTGCCTCATATTCAGTTGTTTCTGATTAAATATGTGTTGAAGACTTTTGTGGTCGGTATATATAATACTTTTGACCCCATATAAGTAGTGCCTCCAAGTCTTTAATGCAAAAACAACCGCGCCTAATTCCAAATCATGCGTCGTATAATTTTGTTCGTGAATCTTCAATTGTCTAGACGCATAAGCAATCACCTTCGTTCGTTGCATTAATACACAACCGAGACCTTGCTTTGATGCGTCACAATAAATCACAAAATCATCATTCCCTTCAGGCAATGACAATATAGGTGCCGTAGTTAGCTTTTTCTTCAATAACTGAAACGCTTTCTCTTGTTCATCATTCCATTCAAATTTCTTCCCTTTATGCGTTAATGCAGTCAAGGGTTTTGCTATTCTGGAAAAGTCTTGGATGAACCTTCTGTAGTAACCAGCTAGTCCTAAAAACTGGCGTATGTGTTTCGGAGTTTTCGGGGTTTCCCACTTTTCAACAGTTTCTATCTTTGCCGGATCCACCTTAATACCTTTTTTGTTCACTATGTGACCGAGGAATTGAACTTCTTCCAACCAAAATGCACACTTTGAAAATTTAGCGTACAATTCTTCCCTCCTCAATACTTCTAACACCTTTCTCAAATGTTCACCGTGTTCTTGGTCATTCTTTGAGTAAATAAGTATGTCATCAATGAAAACAATGACAAACTTGTCAAGGTATGGTCCACACACTCGGTTCATAAGGTCCATGAACACAGCTGGTGCATTAGTTAAACCAAATGGCATGACCATAAACTCGTAATGACCGTAACATGTTCTGAAAGCAGTCTTTGGAATATCATCTTCTTTCACCCGCATTTGATGATACCCGTAACGTAAGTCAATCTTTGAATAAACAGACGAGCCTTGTAGTTGATCAAATAAGTCGTCGATTCTCAGTAGTGGGTAGCGGTTCTTGATGGTAAGTTTGTTCAACTCTCGGTAGTCGATACACAACCTGAATGTACCATCTTTCTTCTTTACAAACAAAACAGGAGCTCCCCACGGTGATGTGCTTGGTCGAATGAAACCACGCTCTAAAAGTTCTTGTAATTGGCTTTGCAGTTCTTTCATCTCGCTGGGTGTGAGTCTATAAGGAGCACGAGCTATTGGTGCAGCTCCTGGTACAAGATCTATTTGAAATTCAACGGATCGATGTGGGGGTAATCCCGGTAATTCTTTCGGAAATACATCGGGAAATTCTTTTGCAATGGGAACATCATTGATGCTCTTTTCTTCAGTTTGTACTTTCTCGACGTGTGCTAGAACAGCATAGCAACCTTTTCTTATTAGTTTTTGTGCCTTCAAATTACTAATAAGATGTAGCTTCGTGTTGCCCTTTTCTCCGTACACCATTAAGGGTTTTCCTTTTTCTCGTATAATGCGAATTGCATTTTTGTAACAAACGATCTCTGCTTTCACTTCTTTCAACCAGTCCATACCGATTATCACATCAAAACTCCCTAACTCTACTGGTATCAAATCAATCTTAAATGTTTCGCTAACCAGTTTAATTTCTCGATTCCGACATATATTATCTGCTGAAATTAATTTACCATTTGCTAATTCGAGTAAAAATTTACTATCCAAAGGCGTCAATGGACAACTTAATTTAGCACAAAAATCTCTACTCATATAGCTTCTATCCGCACCCGAATCAAATAAAACGTAAGCAGATTTATTGTCAATAAGAAACGTACCCGTAACAAGCTCCGGGTCTTCCTGTGCCTCTGCCGCATTAATATTGAAAACTCTTCCTCGGCCTTGTCCATTCGTGTTCTCCTGGTTCGGGCAATTTCTAATAATGTGGCCCGGTTTTCCACATTTATAGCAAACTACATTGGCATAACTTGCTCCGACACTACTTGCTCCGCCATTACTCGTTCCGACACC
Source organism: Rutidosis leptorrhynchoides (assembly GCF_046630445.1). NCBI lineage: Eukaryota > Viridiplantae > Streptophyta > Magnoliopsida > Asterales > Asteraceae > Rutidosis > Rutidosis leptorrhynchoides. Next base: position 335,510,836 of record NC_092337.1, on the reverse strand, counting down.
ATTTGTTCCTTTCGTTCTATTAACCCCTGGTCCGTAGACCTCACACTTCGCCGCGCTATGACCATTTCTTTTACACTTGTTGCAAAATTTGGTGCAGAACCCCGAGTGATACTTTTCACACCTTTGGCATAGCTGCTTCTGATTGTTGTTGTTGTTGCGGTTATTATTGTTGTTGGGATGATTGTTGTAGTTGCTGTTGTTGTTGTTGTTGATGTTGTTGTTGTTGTTGTTGTTGGGCCATTTGTTGTAGTTGCGATTGATGTTGCGATTGTTGGGATAATTGTTTCGATTATTGTTGTAATTGCTGTTGTTGTTGTATTGGTGATTCTTATCACCGTTTTCCTCCCACTTTCTTTTGACTTGTTTCACATTGGCCTCTTCAGCAGTCTGTTCTTTAATTCTTTCTTCAATCTGGTTCACTAGTTTGTGAGCCATTCTACATGCCTGTTGTATGGAGGCGGGCTCGTGTGAACTTATATCTTCTTGGATTCTTTCCGATAATCCTTTCACAAACGCGTCGATCTTCTCTTCCTCATCTTCGAATGCTCCCGGACACAATAGGCATAATTCTGTGAATCGTTTTTCATACGTGGTAATATCAAATCCTTGGGTTCGTAACCCTCTAAGTTCTGTCTTGAGCTTATTGACCTCGGTTCTGGGACGGTACTTCTCGTTCATCAAGTGCTTGAATGCTGACCACGGTAGTGCGTACGCATCGTCTTGTCCCACTTGCTCTAGATAGGTATTCCACCATGTTAACGCAGAACCTGTGAAGGTATGCGTAGCGTACTTTACTTTGTCCTCTTCAGTACACTTACTTATGGCAAACACCGATCCGACCTTCTCGGTCCACCGTTTCAATCCGATCGGTCCTTCGGTTCCATCAAATTCCAAAGGTTTGCAGGCAGTGAATTCTTTGTAGGTGCATCCTACACGATTTCCTGTACTGCTAGATCCAAGGTTGTTGTTGGTATGTAGCGCAGCCTGTACTGCGGCTATGTTTGAAGCTAGAAAAGTACGGAATTCCTCTTCATTCATATTCACGGTGTGTCGAGTAGTCGGTGCCATTTCCTTTAAAATAGTCAAATGGAACAAGTTAATCATACATAATATTAAGAGTAGTTAATAGTATTTCGTAGCATAATATGAACTCATTTATAAAAGCTTTTTCTTCATATTAGCGTTTTATAAGTTTAAATTCGGGTAGTACCTACCTGTTAAGTTCATACTTAGTAGCTAATATACAATTCAACTACTACAATTCTATATGAAAAACTGATTATAATAATATTTCGCGTTCAAACTTTTACACAATATTTTACAAACTTACAATACCGCTTATTTTACATATAGCATGAAATATAGCACACAATAAATTTGATACAAGATGGTTGTGAAGATAATTCTAGCTAGTACACAAGTCGTTCAGCAAAGGCAATAAAGACACGTAATTCATACGTCCAGAAACAAGTCATGCATTCTGGTTTTACTAGGATTACTTCCCATCCTTGGTCTTGTGGAACATAACCGTTATGGCCGTTGATAAGACAGCGTGTTGTAACGTCGTCAAAGGGACGAGGGTTACGTAATGTCCAACAATCCCGTAACAATCTAAAAACCTCATTTCTTACCCCAATTACCGACTCCGTCACTTGTGGGAACGTTTTTTTTAATAGTTGTAGCCCGATGTTCTTATTCTCACTTTGGTGAGAAGCGAACATTACTAATCCGTAAGCATAACATGCTTCTTTATGTTGCATGTTTGCCACTTTTTCTAAATCACGAAGTCCAATATTCAGATATATTGAGTCAAAATAATTTCTTAACCCATTGCGTGAAATAGCATTTGGGTTCCCCGCAATATATGCGTCAAAGTAAACACATCGTAACTTATGGATTTTCCAATGTGATATCCCCCATATTTCAAACGAAAGCCTTTTATAAACCAAGGCATTCTTGGAACGTTCTTCGAATGTCTTACAAACTGATCTCGCCTTAAATAGTTGTGCCGAAGAATTCTGACCGACTCTAGACAAGATTTCATCAATCATGTCTCCGGGTAGGTCTCTTAAAATATTGGGTTGTCTATCCATTTTGTGTTTTTATACTGTAAAATAGACAAGAGTTAGATTCATAAAAAAAATACTTATTAATACAAGCAATTTTTACATATATCATAAAGCATAAGCACACTATATTACATATATTACACCACACGAATACAACTATCATATTCCGACTCGCTTGTTTCTTCTTCTTCGGTTTTGGTTCGTTTTGCCAAGTTTATAGGGATATATGATGTTCCCCTAATACGAGCCATCGTTTTCCACATTGGTTTAGAAAAACCTGGTGGTTTAGAGGTTCCCGGGTCATTGTTACAACTTAAGGACTTCGGGGGTTGACGATACATATAAAGTTCATCGGGGTTGGAATTAGATTTCTCTATTTTTATGCCCTTTCCCTTATTATTTTCTTTTGCCTTTTTAAATTCAGTTGGGGTAATTTCTATAACATCATCAGAATTCTCGTCGGAATCCGATTCATCGGAGAATTGGTAATCCTCCCAATATTTTGCTTCCTTGGCGGAAACACCATTGACCATAATTAACCTTGGTCGGTTGGTTGAGGATTTTCTTTTACTTAACCGTTTTATTATTTCCCTCACCGGTTCTATTTCTTCATCCGGTTCCGATTCTTCTTCCGGTTCCGATTCTTCTTCCAGTTCCGACTCTTCTTCCGGTTCCTCTTCGGGAACTTGTGAATCAGTCCACGAATCATTCCAATTTACATTTGACTCTTCATTATTATTAGGTGAGTTAATGGGACTTGTTCTAGAGGTAGACATCTATCACATAATATCAAACGCGTTAAGAGATTAATATATCACATAATATTCACATGTTAAAAATATATAGTTTCCAACAAAATTTGTTAAGCAATCATTTTTCAAGTAAACACGGTCGAAGTCCAGACTCACTAATGTATCCTAACAAACTCGATAAGACACACTAATGCAAAATTCTGGTTCTCTAAGACCAACGCTCGGATACCAACTGAAATGTCCCGTTCTTATTGATTAAAAATGTTCCATATTAATTGATTTCTTTGCGAGGTTTTGACCTCTATATGAGACGTTTTTCAAAGACTGCATTCATTTTAAAACAAACCATAACCTTTATTTCATCAATAAAGGTTTAAAAAGCTTTACGTAGATTATCAAATAATGATAATCTAAAATATCCTGTTTACACACGACCATTACATAATGGTTTACAATACAAATATGTTACAACAAAATAAGTTTCTTGAATGCAGTTTTTACACAATATCATACAAGCATGGACTCCAAATCTCGTCCTTATTTAAGTATGCGACAGCGGAAGCTCTTAATAATCACCTGAGAATAAACATGCTTAAAACGTCAACAAAAATGTTGGTGAGTTATAGGTTTAACCTATATATATCAAATCATAATAATAGACCACAAGATTTCATATTTCAATACACATCCCATACATAAAGATAAAAATCATTCATATGGTGAACACCTGGTAACCGACATTAACAAGATGCATATATAAGAATATCCCCATCATTCCGGGACACCCTTCGGATATGATATAAATTTCGAAGTACTAAAGCATCCGGTACTTTGGATGGGGTTTGTTAGGCCCAATAGATCTATCTTTAGGATTCGCGTCAATTAGGGTGTCTGTTCCCTAATTCTTAGATTACCAGACTTAATAAAAAGGGGCATATTCGATTTCGATAATTCAACCATAGAATGTAGTTTCACGTACTTGTGTCTATTTTGTAAATCATTTATAAAACCTGCATGTATTCTCATCCCAAAAATATTAGATTTTAAAAGTGGGACTATAACTCATTTTCACAGATTTTTACTTCGTCGGGAAGTAAGACTTGGCCACTGGTTGATTCACGAACCTATAACAATATATACATATATATCAAAGTATGTTCAAAATATATTTACAACACTTTTAATATATTTTGATGTTTTAAGTTTATTAAGTCAGCTGTCCTCGTTAGTTACCTACAACTAGTTGTCCACAGTTAGATGTACAGAAATAAATCGATAAATATTATCTTGAATCAATCCACGACCCAGTGTATACGTATCTCAGTATTGATCACAACTCAAACTATATATATTTTGGAATCAACCTCAACCCTGTATAGCTAACTCCAACATTCACATATAGAGTGTCTATGGTTGTTCCGAAATATATATAGATGTGTCGACATGATAGGTCAAAACATTGTATACGTGTCTATGGTATCTCAAGATTACATAATATACAATACAAGTTGATTAAGTTATGGTTGGAATAGATTTGTTACCAATTTTCACGTAGCTAAAATGAGAAAAATTATCCAATCTTGTTTTACCCATAACTTCTTCATTTTAAATCCGTTTTGAGTGAATCAAATTGCTATGGTTTCATATTGAACTCTATTTTATGAATCTAAACAGAAAAAATATAGGTATATAGTCAGAAAAATAAGTTACAAGTCGTTTTTGTAAAGGTAGTCATTTCAGTCGAAAGAACGACGTCTAGATGACCATTTTAGAAAACATACTTCCACTTTGAGTTTAACCATAATTTTTGGATATAGTTTCATGTTCATACTAAAAATCATTTTCTCAGAATAACAACTTTTAAATCAAAGTTTATCATAGTTTTTAATTAACTAACCCAAAACAGCCCGCGGTGTTACTATGACGGCGTAAATCCAGTTTTACGGTGTTTTTTCGTGTTTCCAGGTTTTAAATCATTAAGTTAGCATATCATATAGATATAGAACATGTGTTTAGTTGATTTTAAAAGTTATTAAAAGTCAAGTTAGAAGGATTAACTTTTGTTTGCAAACAAGTTTAGAATTAACTAAACTATGTTCTAGTGATTACAAGTTTAAACCTTCGAATAAGATAGCTTTATATATATGAATCGAATGATGTTTTGAACATCATTACTACCTTAAGTTCCTTGGATAAACCTACTGGAAAAGAGAAAAATGGATCTAGCTTCAACGGATCCTTGGATGGCTCGAAGTTCTTGAAGCAGAATCATGACACGAAAACAAGTTCAAGTAAGATCATCACTTGAAATAAGACTGTTATAGTTATAGAAATTGAACCAAAGTTTGAATATGATTATTACCTTGTATTAGAATGATAACCTACTGTAAGAAACAAAGATTTCTTGAGGTTGGATGATCACCTTACAAGATTGGAAGTGAGCTAGCAAACTTGAAAGTATTCTTGATTTTATGTAACTAGAACTTGTAGAATTTATGAAGAACACTTAGAACTTGAAGATAGAACTTGAGAGAGATCAATTAGATGAATAAAATTGAAGAATGAAAGTGTTTGTAGGTGTTTTTGGTCGTTGGTGTATGGATTAGATATAAAGGATATGTAATTTTGTTTTCATGTAAATAAGTCATGAATGATTACTCATATTTTTGTAATTTTATGAGATATTTCATGCTAGTTGCCAAATGATGGTTCCCACATGTGTTAGGTGACTCACATGGGCTGCTAAGAGCTGATCATTGGAGTGTATATACCAATAGTACATACATCTAAAAGCTGTGTATTGTACGAGTACGAATACGGGTGCATACGAGTAGAATTGTTGATGAAACTGAACGAGGATGTAATTGTAAGCATTTTTGTTAAGTAGAAGTATTTTGATAAGTGTATTGAAGTCTTTCAAAAGTGTATAATTACATATTAAAACACTACATGTATATACATTTTAACTGAGTCGTTAAGTCATCGTTAGTCGTTACATGTAAGTGTTGTTTTGAAACCTTTAGGTTAACGATCTTGTTAAATGTTGTTAACCCAATGTTTATAATATCAAATGAGATTTTAAATTATTATATGATCATGATATTATCATGTATGAATATCTCTTAATATGATATATATACATTAAATGTCTTTACAACGATAATCGTTACATATATGTCTCGTTTAAAAATCATTAAGTTAGTAGTCTTGTTTTTACATATGTAGTTCATTGTTAATATACTTAATGATATGTTTACTTATCATAGTATCATGTTAACTATATATATATCCATATATATGTCATCATATAGTTTTTACAAGTTTTAACGTTCGTGAATCACCGGTCAACTTAGGTGGTCAATTGTCTATATGAAACATATTTCAATTAATCAAGTCTTAACAAGTTTGATTGCTTAACATGTTAGAAACATTTAATCATGTAAATATCAATCTCAATTAATATATATAAACATGAAAAAGTTGGGGTCACTACAGTAGGTCTCTTAAAATATTGGGTTGCCTATCCATTTTGTGTTTTTATACTGTAAAATAGACAAGAGTTAGATTCATAAAAAAAATACTTATTAATACAAGCAATTTTTACATATATCATAAAGCATAAGCACAATATATTACATATATTACACCACACGAATTCGAATATCTTATTCCGACTCGCTCGTTTCTTCTTCTTCAGTTTTGGTTCGTTTTGCCAAGTTTCTAGGGATATATAATGTTCCCCTAATACGAGCCGTCGTTTTCCACATTGGTTTAGAAAAACCTGGTGGTTTAGAGGTTCCCGGGTTATTGTCACAACTTAAGAAATACGGGTGTTGACGATACATATAAAGTTCATCGGGTTTGGAATCAAATTTCTCTATTTTTATGCCCTTTCCCTTATTGTTCTCTTTTGCCTTATTAAATTGTGTTAGGGTAATTTCTATAACATCATCGAAATCCTTGTCGGGATCCGATTCATCGGAGAATTGGTAATCCTCCCAATACTTTGCTTCCTTGGCGGAAACACCATTGACCATAATTAACTTTGGTCGGTTGGTTGAGGATTTTCTTCTACTTAACCGTTTTAATATTTCCCCCACTGGTTCTATTTCTTCTTCCGGTTCCGATTCTTCTTTCGGTTCCGACTCTTCTTCCGGTTCCTCTTTGGGAACTTGTGAATCAGTCCACGAATCATTCTAATTTACATTTAACTCTTCATTATTATTAGGTGAGTCAATGGGACTTGTTCTAGAGGTAGACATCTATCACATAATATCAAACACGTTAAGAGATTAATATATCACATAATATTCACATGTTAAAAATATATAGTTTCCAAAAAAATTTGTTAAGCAATCATTTTTCAAGTAAACACGGTCGAAGTCCAGACTCACTAATGCATCCTAACAAACTCGATAAGACACACTAATGCAAAATTCTGGTTCTCTAAGACCAACGCTCGGATACCAACTGAAATGTCCCGTTCTCATTGATTAAAAACGTTCCATATTAATTGATTTCGTTGCGAGGTTTTGACCTCTATATGAGACGTTTTTCAAAGACTGCATTCATTTTAAAACAAACTATAACCGTTATTTCACCAATAAATGTTTAAAAAACTTTACGTAGATTATCAAATAATGATAATCTAAAATATCATGTTTACATACGACCATTACATAATGGTTTACAATACAAATATGTTACAACAAATTAAGTTTCTTGAATGCAGTTTTTACATAATATCATACAAGCATGGACTCCAAATCTCGTCCTTATTGAAGTATGCGATAGCGGAAGCTCTTAATAATCACCTGAGAATAAACATGCTTAAAACGTCAACAAAAATGTTGGTGAGTTATAGGTTTAACCTATATATTATCAAATCATAATAATAGACCACAAGATTTCATATTTCAATATACATCCCATACATAGAGATAAAATTCATTCATACGGTGAACACTTGGTAACCGACATTAACAAGATGCATATAAGAATATCCCCTATCATTTCGGGAAATCCTTCGGACATGATAAAAACGAATTCGAAGTACTAAAGCATCCGGTACTTTGGATGGGGTTCGTTAGGCCCAATAGATCTATCTTTAGGATTCGCGTCAATTAGTAGATCGGTTTACTAATTCTTAGGCTACCAAGCAAAAGGGGCATATTCGGCTTCGATCATTCACCCATATAATGTAGTTTCAATTACTTGTGTCTATTTCATAAAACATTTATAAAACTGCATGTATTCTTATCCCAAAATATTAGATTTTAAAAGTGGAACTATAACTCACTTTCACATATTTTTACTTCGTCGGGAAGTAAAACTTGGCCACTGGTCGATTCACGAACCTATAACAAATATGTACATATATATCAAAGTATGTTCAAAATATATTTACAACACTTTTAATACATTTTGATGTTTTAAGTTTATTAAGTCAGCTGTCCTCGTTAGTAACCTACAACTAGTTGTCCACAGTTAGATGTACAGAAATAAATCGATATATATTATCTTGAATCAATCCACGACCCAGTGTATACACGTCTCAGGCTAGATCACAACTCAAAGTATATATATTTTTAGAATCAACCTCAACCCTGTATAGCTAACTCCAACATTACTGCATATAGAGTGTCTATGGTTGTTCCAAATAATATATATACATGAGTCGATATGATATGTCAAAACATTTGAATACGTGTCTATGGTATCCCAAGATTACATAATATATTAGAATACATGAATAATACAATATAATTTAGCTAGGATATGATTTGTATAGAATTGTTAATATTTCCCGTAGCTACAAAAATCAAAAAATATCCAAATCTTGTTTTACCCATAACTTCTTCATTTTAAATCCGTTTTGAGTGAATCAAGTTGCTATGGTTTGATATTGAACTCTATTTTATGAATCTAAACAGAAAAAGTATAGGTTTATAGTCGGAAATATAAGTTACAAGTCATTTTTGTAAGAGGTAGTCATTTCAGTCGAAAGAACGACGTCTTGATGACCATTTTGAAAAACATATTTCCACTTTGAGTTTAACCATGATTTTTGGATATAGTTTCATGTTCATAAGAAAAATCATTTTCCCAGAAGAACAACTTTTAAATCAAAGTTTATCATAGTTTTTAATTATCAAACCCAAAACAGCCCGCGGTGTTACTACGACGGCGTATGTCCAGTTTTACGGTGTTTTTCGTGTTTTCAGGTTTTAAATCATTAAGTTAGCATATCATATAGATATAGAACATGTGTTTAGTTGATTTTAAAAGTCAAGTTAGAAGGATTAACTTTTGTTTGCGAACAAGTTTAGAATTAACTAAACTATGTTCTAGTGATTTCAAGTTTAAACCTTCGAATAAGATAGCTTTATATGTATGAATCGAATGATGTTATGAACATCATTACTACCTTAAGTTTTCTGGATAAAGCTACTAGAAATGAGAAAAATGGATCTAGCTTCAAAGGATCCTTGGATGGCTTGAAAGTTCTTGAAGCAGAATAATGACACGAAAACAAGTTCAAGTAAGATTTCCACTCGAAATAAGATTGTTATAGTTATAGAAATTGAATCAAAGTTTGAATATGAGTATTACCTTGTATTAGAAAGATATCTTACTGTAAATAAGAAAGATTTCTTGAGGTTGGATGATCACTCTACAAGATTGGAAGTAAGCTAGCAAACTTGAAAGTATTCTTGATTTTATGAAACTAGAACTTGTAGAATTTATGAAGAACACTTAGAACTTGAAGATAGAACTTGAGAGAGATCAATTAGATGAATAAAATTGAAGAATGAAAGTGTTTGTAGGTGTTTTTGGTCGTTGGTGTATGGATTAGATATAAAGGATATGTAATTTTGTTTTCATGTAAATAAGTCATGAATGATTACTCATATTTTTGTAATTTTATGAGATATTTCATGTTAGTTGCCAAATGATGGTTCACACATGTGTTAGGTGACTCACATGGGCTGCTAAGAGCTGATAATTGGAGTGTATATACCAATAGTACATACATCTAAAAGCTGTGTATTGTACGAGTACGAATACGGGTGCATACGAGTAGAATTGTTGATGAAACTGAACGAGGATGTAATTGTAAGCATTTTTGTTAAGTAGAAGTATTTTGATAAGTGTCTTGAAGTCTTTCAAAAGTGTATGAATACATATTAAATCACTACATGTATACACATTTTAACTGAGTCGTTAAGTCATCGTTAGTCGTTACATGTAAGTGTTGTTTTGAAACCTTTAGGTTAACGATCTTGTTAAATATTGTTAACCCAATGTTTATAATATCAAATGAGATTTTAAATTATTATATTATCATGATATTATGATGTATGAATATCTCTTAATATGATATATATACGTTAAATGTCGTTACAACGATAATCGTTACATATATGTCTCGTTTCAAAATCATTAAGTTAGTAGTCTTGCTTTTACATATGTAGTTCATTGTTAATATACTTAATGATATGTTTACTTATCATAATATCATGTTAACTATATATATATATATCCATATATATGTCATCATATAGTTTTTACAAGTTTTAACGTTCGTGAATCACCGGTCAACTTGGGTGGTCAATTGTCTATATGAAACCTATTTCAATTAATCAAGTCTTAACAAGTTTGATTGCTTAACATGTTGGAAACACTTAATCATGTAAATAACAATTTCATTTAATATATATATATAAACATGAAAAAGTTCGGGTCACTAAAATTCTAACAATAATAACAATAGAATTAATAATAATAATAATAATATTAATAATAACTTTATCAAAATTATACTAATATTAATAAGAATAAAAGTAATTATAAAAATGAAAATAATATTATTAATGATAACTATATTAAATTGTATTATAAAGTTGCTAACTAAAATAATAATGATAATGATAATAATATTATTAATGATACTTATAATAATACTAATTACAATAATATTTGTAATAATAGTATTACAATTTATATTTATATTCATTATAATATTAATAATACCAATATAGATGTTAATAATAAAAGTAATGATAATATTACAATAACAATTATAGTTTAACTTATAATTAAATTCATTATATTAAATATTAACATTACATGTATTATTTATATGATGTATATAATAATAATAACAATAATAATAATTCTTAATGACAAAACTTAATAATAATAATTCTTAATTCAATTGATAAATTTTATTATTTCTAATTATCATAATTATTTATATTTATGTATGTATATATCTGTACATATTTATTTACAAATAATTGTTCGTGAATCGTCGAAAATAGTCAAAGGGTAAATTCATATAAACAGTTCCAAAATTTTGAGACTCAACTTTACAGACTTTGCTTATCGTGTCGAAATCATAGAAGATTTAAGTTTAAATTTGATCGGAAATTTTCGGGTCGTCACAGTCGATACTCATTGTAAGTGAGGGATAGGGGAGGTGGTGGTTGGTGGGTTAGGATTTGGTTGTTTCTGTGGGTTTCTCGCCGGGTCCCTTCTTTTCCGCTTGCACATTCAGTTTTGGACTAGACGCCGATCTTCCTATTGGAGATATGGTTTCAGAGCTGGGGGTGGGATCTTTTTTTTGCTGATGAGATCACTTTCATTGCGGCTCATGATGTTCGTGGGGGTTGTGTTCTCTCCGTTCGTTGATTTTCGGTGGTTCAACGGGCTTCGACGTTTTCCCGATAGCTCGGTGTTTTTTCAAGAATGGTTTAGGTGCTTCCGGGTTTAAGGTTTAGTTTTTAGCCCTTTTTGTTTTAGCTAACATGTTTCTGTTTACCCTTCTGTTGGTGGTTCGATGTTTGTTTGGTTTAGTTTGTTAGTTTTCGTTTGTTTGTGGTTTATTATTAGGCTAGATTACGATATTTGATGATTCGATTTGTATATTGCTGATCTTCGTATCTGTTATTTATATTATTGTTTACCAATAAGTGTTTATATGCATATGATGTATAAAACATATAATGTTCTCTTATGTAATATGTATTTTGAATTCTGATTCTGATAAACTATTAAATTATAGACAAAATTTCATTCCTCGTCCCTGAACTTTGCATCAAATTTGACTCCTCGTCCTTTTTCTTTTTTGTGCATCCCTCGTCCCTAATGTATCACAATTCTACATCCCTCATCCTTTTTCTTGACTCCTCGTCCTTTTTCTTTCTGTCAATTCTACATCACTCGTCCCTAAAAAGGACGAGAGATGTAGAATTGTGATACATTAGGGATGAGGGATGCACAAAAAAAAAAAGGACGAGGAGTCAAATTTGATGTAAAATTCAGGGACGAGGAATGAAATTTTATCTAAATTATATAAAATAATTGTTTTTTAAGTGTATGACAGACAGTTTTAAATAAAGTATACAAATAGTTTTTTAGTGTCAAATATCATTTTTAACTAAGTGTATACTCTGTATGAAGTAAAAAAAAAAAAAATGTTAAATTGCTTATCTATTGGAAATGGTCAGCATATTCGCTTTTGGCTAGACTTGTGGACAGGTAATGATATTCTTGCTAATCGTTATCACAGGTTGTTTCATTTGGACCAAAATCCACATGAGTGTATCGCTGATAATTTGATAGATGGTGCTTGGCATTTTACGTGGACTAGAGACAACTTGAGAAGTAGAAACGAGCATTTGTTAACTGAGCTCTTCAATGAAATTGGTAATCCGGTTCTTAATGATCGTAGTTATGTTTGGTCATGTTCCATTACTAATGAAGGTTCGTTTACCGTTAAAGATGCTAGAGAATTAATTGATCGTAAATCAAATGTTTCGTCCTCAATTGAAATGGTTTGGTTCAAATTCATCCCCCGTAAAGTTAACATTTTCCTTTGGCGTTTTCGGTTAGATCGTTTACCAGTTCGTTGGAACCTTTCCGCGAAAGGGTTGGACATTAATTCGGTGGTTTGCCCGTGTTGCAATAACGGGGTCGAGACTCGTGATCACTTGTTTTTTGAGTGTGATTTAGCTCGTGACTTGTGGTTAAAAATTCGGTTATGGCTTAATTGCGGATTAGTTCAATTCGACTCATGGGATACGTTTATTACTTGGCTAGAAGGAGTAAGATTACAAGTTTCTTCTAAGAATCGGTTAGTTGCGGTGGTGATGACTACGTTATGGGCTATATGGCTTTATCGTAACAGTGTCGTTTTTAATGATTTATTTTGTAGTAAAAGTAATTTATTTGATGTTATTAGATTAGTTACTTTTCGTTGGATTAAAAATAGAGGCCATCTTGTTTCTAATTGGAACTCGTGACTTTCTATCCCATTGTAATCATCCCTTAACGACTTGCTAGGGATCGTTTTTTCTTATATAATCAATTTTGGCCGTTAAAAAAAAAAAAAAAATTAAAGCACACACTTATTTTGACACAAATTAAAATGAAAATGTAAAAATTTATTTTAGAACGGAACTTATTTAATTAAATATATTTTAGAAACAATCTTTCTCCGCCCATGATGACGAAACGATTCTTTTTAGTTATGAGTGTAAATAGTGTTGTAAAAAGCCCGATTACTCGCCGATTAATTCTCGATTAATCATTTTTATGAGCAATTCGTTCCGATTTTCAAAAATCCGTTTAATTAAACGGTTAACGTCAATTGATGGATCAAAATCGAATTTGGTAATCAAAGTCGGTCAAAGTCAAAAATGGTTAACATTTTAGCATGAATTTAAACTAGAATTTTATAGTTTTGAAGCAAAATAAACAATTTTAGACAATTATGTTAAAAAGTTTCTTTATATTTATGATTTTTTTCTATAGTTACACAGATAATTTTTAAAATTTAATATTTAAATGTATACAGGCCAATCCGATTAATCTCCGATTAATTTCCGAATTGCCGATTAATCCTTCCAAAGTCCCGACCGATTAATTCCCGAATAGCGAAATGAGCCGAGCTACTCGCGAGCTATTCGAGCTACACTCAATAAAAACTCGATTCGAGCCAAGCTTAAACGAGCTTGAGTCTGAGCCCAAACTTATTTTAAAGATCAATTATTAAACGAGGTTGAGCTTCTTATTTTCTTTTTTCTTATTTCAAGGTTCTTATAAAAGTTTTAATTAAATAATTAACATAGGAGGAATACTAAATCCGTGAAAGTTTCTGGATTAAATAAGCCCATTAGTCAAATAGGGCCCAACAAATACAAATACTACCCACCCACCGACCCACTCAAAATGCAGATTCTCGATTCTTGTTTCTTGTTTCTTGTTTCTTGATTCTTGACATGCATGCTCACAAGTAAACACCCATCTTAAGTTGAAACCAAGTTGACGACTTTTTCCCTCTTTCAAATTCGATTAAACCCCAATCAAAATCAATCAAAAACCCCGGATTTTAATTCCAATTTCGGATTTCAATAATGGAAGTAGAGCGTATGACAACTTGCATGAAAAAACTTGCAATTTGGTACACCCCCAATTTCAAGCCCATTACTTCTCACGGTGAACTTGATTTCATTCTATCTACTCTTGGGTTCTGTCCAAAACCACCGTCCAACGCCGCGGATTCCGCCGTCCTGTGGAAAGAATACTCATTTTCCGGCGCCGGAGCTTTTCTTGTAAAATCGGAATCGCCACCTCCTCAACCCCGTCTTCCGTATCCAAAAATTGATGGATTACATGTTAATACTTACCGGAGTTTTTTGGAATCCATCAACTATTACCTGAGAATTCACAATATTTCTGATCTTTTTCATATTCGGTAACTTCTTGTTCTTGTTATTTATTTATTTTTATTAATTTTTATTTTTTGTATGAAATGAATTAAATGCATGAGATAAACATGCATAAGTGTAATTAAGTTTGATCAATAGATTTTTTGGTTTTATTTTGATATAATTGTGTATGTATAGTGTAATGTCATTGATGAATTTAAGTAGTTACAGTTTATTTGAACTTCCATTTTTTAATATAGTACTTATGCAAATTAGGGCAAATTGCATGAATAAAAAGGGTACTGATCTCTCTTGGTTATCAAATAAATGACTTTTGAACCATAGGTTAATGATATATGTTATATAGTCTATAAAATCATCGAAAATCATTATCCAGTGTGGTGGCTGACTACTTGCTCAACAAGTCAAAAGGATCTTAAATCGGGAACAAAGGTTCGAAAAGAATTTTGGTATATAGCTAAACCTGCAATGATCTTACAATGTATCTTTGTAAGATGTTCCTTAAGTTTCACTTGACATATAGCTAAACCCTTTCGAGAAATGGTAACTAGAGTAAACTCTGTTAATTTAATTAATTTACTGTTTAAAATGGAGCTGAAAATTCAGTTATGATTCTCTAATCTTGACCTTAGAAGATGCTTGGGTTGACTTAAGTGTTAAGTAATCAAGATGGTAGTACTTATTCTTTTATCAAAAACTGCAATGTTTGATAAGTTGTGTTTGTGTGTATTCTGCCAGAAATGTTTGATACGCGATATTGCATCAACGTGAACAATCATACTAATTATCGATGTTTTATATAGTAATATATTTATCTGTTTAAATGTTAATATATATACTAATACTGATGTTAAGATTTGCATATTGTGGTTGTTTTAGGGGAATGCCATTGCACATTGTTCATGACGGGAACCAAAAATGGTTGCGAATGATGGACGATGACGTGTTCTTTGTGTACAGAGATGACACCTTGGACTTATCAGCCACGTGTAAGGACACCGACAAGGATCGTAAGGTCGTTATGCGCATTGCTTCGTTGGATGATATCATTGTAAGAACATTGTAGTAGTACTGTAAATGCCTATAAAAAAAGTAGTGCTGTAAATATACAGCTCACCTTTTGTAGATGAATATATGCCATAAAACAAGGTAAATTTGGTTTGTGAATGTTAATGTTGTAATGGGGTTGTATGTAGTATCATATCAGGTATTCTGAACATAGAAGCTTTTGCTGTATTAATTGATCATTTTGGTCTAAAAAGTACATGAGGAGAGGTTGAATTTTTGTTTTTACTTTTTCGTTTTTTAATGGATGATTCTTATTCTTAGTTCTATTGTTTGTTGTCAAGACATTGATCATGATTCTTCTATATCTAAACATCATATGTAAACCAATGCCAGAGTTTTTGTTTTCCTTTTCTTTTGTAGGCCATTGTATTAAATTTTTCTAACGACAACTTTTAGGAGTGTTGTTAACACGCTAGAAAGTGTTGTACACGATGGTTAACTATTACTTTTAGGGTGACGGTTAGTCAGATTTACAATACTTGTAGGTGTGTTAACGACGTTAGAAGTATCTTTTTTATATATATTTATAAAGAAAAGATAAGGTTAGATATAATATTGATGGTTGTTTTTAATGGCTAGAGCCTAGAGGGGTTGATTATTTTGAGTAGTAATTCACTTATCAGTGATTCAACTGCAATTTGTTCATATACAAATCTGTTTTTTTTTACATTAATCCAAACAAACAATAACCATCACACAAAATACAATTACTTTAACAACAACATTAACAACAGCAGCAACAAGTAAAGAGTACAACATTTTGCATATCTCGAAGGAGAAATAAACTAGAAAGCACGGGGTGAATCTCTCAAGCGGGGTGAATTGTTCACGCTAATATTAACACTGTTCCTCATCGTTCTTCGACCAACTCCTGCATTTCCTTTTGTCATCATAGACACAAATTCCCCATAGTCAATCCTCCCATCCTGAAATTTAACCACATTTGTTTAACATATATAATTATAACTCGATATATAAAACTATTAGTTAAGTGATAATGACAGTCCTAAGCGCTGTCAATAAAAAAATTGATAAAATCATTCAATTTTGGACTCACATTATCCTGATCAACTTCTTTGATAATATCCTCCACAAGAAAATCAGTCATATGATGATCTGCACACGCCTGTTGAAGTTCGTCAACTGTTATATAACCACTTCCATCTTTATCAAAATACTGAAACGCAGCAACCAAATGTTCTTCACGTTCCAATTTATTCAAATGAATCGTAGCTGCTACAAATTCTCCATAGTCTATTGTCCCACTGTTATCAACATCAGCCTGAAAAAGTAATACTACTTTTTAGCAACTTCACACACATTTTCAGTACAAAAAAGGCTAATTTTTAATACTCTTACTGCATCCATAAGATCTCTGATTTCAGTATCCTTTAATGTAGAACCAAACTTTCTTAAACCGGCTTTTAATTCATCAAACGTAATTGCGCCACTATTATCAGTGTCCATTGCCTTAAACATTTCCTTCAAACCAGCAATCTCCTCTTCTGATAAGCTCTCGGCTATAACCTAATATAACATGACAAGTTTCATAAAAGATGAAATTTTTTTATAAATTTTTCTATTGACAGCAGTTAAGATGCTTAAAATACTTGTGAATTTTCAATAACCGTCATCTAAAGGTCAACATAACACCTGCGTACAAGTTTTTTAAGCACCTTAACAACAACCCTAAATTACAAAAATCATTTTTTTATGTGTTGCATTATGTCATCTACATACCCGTAAAGCCATCTTCTTTAACTTATTCATCGCTGAAAACTGTTTCAGGCGAGAAAGAACTGCAGGATCCAATTCGTTGTCAGGAGCAACACCATTTTCGCATATCCAAGGATGACCTGTACATTTAATTTTAAAAATAAAAAAAAAAAAAAAAAAAAAATCCTATATCAAAATTCATTATGGTGATAGTTATATATATTTTTCTAATCAACGAAAGCATACAGATAACTTGATGAGCAGTTAGGCGATCAGAAGGTCGAGAACATATCATCGTTTTAATAAGATCTTTTGCACTGTCAGATATAAGGGGCCATGGATCAGACTCGAAGTCTAGATTCCCCTTCAGAACCGCATCAAATATTCCCTGTTGTGTTTCTACATAAACATATTCAATGAGCATTAATATAAGTTTTCAAAATCAAATCAGTAACAATTTTTCGTCGTTTGGTAACACATACCAGCCCAAAATGGCGGTACACCGCTTAAAAGTATGTAAAGTATCACCCCTGCGGTCCATACATCTGCTTCTGGCCCATAATGTTTCAACAACACTTCAGGTGCAACATAATATGGGCTTCCAACCACATCACTGAAAATTTGGCCTAAAACAAAACAATAAAGCTCATAACAAAAAAATATAAAAATAAAAAGATGAACTCATAATACCAAAGGATGAGGTTTTCGTGTTCAGGTTACTCGGGGACGAGTTTTTTACTCTGACTACGCAGTTTAACAGTATTATCCATAAACACTACCAAAGGTTAACAATTCATTTATTTTACCTGGTTTGAAAAAAATCGAGAGTCCAAAATCAATCGCCTTAAGTGAAAAATCATCGTCCCTATTAACAAGCAAGAAATTTTCAGGTTTCAAATCTCTATGCATAACGCCAAGCGAATGGCAAGCTTGAACAACACCAACAATGATCTTTATCAATTCAGCCGCTTTTCGCTCACTATAATTTCCTTTTTGAATAATCCTATCAAACAATTCTCCACCATTACAAAGCTCCATAACGATATGAACATACAAAGGATCTTCATATGCACCTTTAATGGTAACAATATTCGTGTGCCCCGCCAAATGGTGCATAATTTGAATCTCCCTCCTCACATCTTCCACATCCTCTTTTGAAATCAATTTTCGTTTTGAAATTGATTTACATGCATAATTTATACCGGTTGAATTCTCGGTGCATAAATATGTTGTACCAAATTGACCTTGACCAAGTTTTTGACCCAATGTGTAAAGATCACGAATATTTGGCGTTTTATGACCGATAACATAATACGCTTGATTAGCACCTCCATGGCGTTTCATTGTATCGTCTTCGTCTTTTTTTGGAACAATTCGAGGCTTAGGTTTCGACTTGTGTGGTTCTTGGGCTATAAAGTTGTTAACTTGACTAGAAGAAACGCGTTTCTTGAAACTTGATGATCGTTTTTCGGGTTGTTTATAACTTTTAGTATCTTTTTGTGCAAAAGATCCGCGACATGTATTGCCCATAAAAAGAAAAACATAAATCTTTATTCAAAGGATATAAACTGAAATTTCGTTCTTCATTCATTGAATTGAATTATCTGCAAGCAAATGTTATATCCAACCAATTAGCCACACAACATCCTCATAAGTCATAACACAATATCAATAATCATACAACTTTATGAAATAAATAACAACCACAAAATTTTATTTTTGCAAAAAAAAGTGCAGAAACATGTTACTGATCAGACCAATTATCTAGAACACGTTCATTGTAACGTATCATTAATTAAACATATCATATGTTTTATACCTATTTCCTGATTAATAAGTATTGAAAAGCACAAAAAGAGAGTTGGATCTGTTGATTTCAGACAAACCCCACATGGGAAATATAATGAGAATGAATGAATTTAGTAGAATACAGATGATACATACATACGTACATGTTGTGTTTGATTCATATGTCTGATGATGATGATATAAGAAAATTTGGAATATGATTTGAAGCCTTGAATGGGATGATGATGATTGATGACCAATATCCAATGCTTTACTTTTTTTCTTTTTCTTTTTTGGTTTGTGGTTATGGTTATTTTGGATTTTGGATGTGGAAACTGTTGTTGATGATGACAATATATTTGATATTATTGGATTGTGTTTCTGTCGTGCTGACCACTAGACAACCCACTTCGACTCTCTTCAACTCTTTTTTTAATAAAGTAGTTACAAATTTCTCCTTTCATCCGTAACCAAGGTCCATCGAATATTCACTGGATTCGATTCATTAATCACTTATGTTTTATATTTCTGTTATAAAAAATTCATGTTCTATTGTTGGAATATTAGAATAAAAATTTGTTCGAACATAGTCAAAATTGTTCGAATTCATTCGAATTCACATTTTTTCTTAAAATTTAGCTCGATTTAAAGTTTATAGTTTAGGATATAGTGTTTTAAATTTAGTTCATAAACTTAAATCCTAAAATTTAAACTGTTGGTGTTAAAAACTCAAGCTAAACTCCAAACTCTAAAATCTAAACTCTAAACTTTAAATCTAAGCTCTAAACCTTAAATCCTAAATTTAAACCTTAAAATGTAGAACAACATGTAGAACAGGACTGTAAACCAAAAGTGATTTTCTTGCATCTCCCAAAAATGTTCGAATACAGCCAAATTCGTTCGACCGTGTCCTTTTTGTTCGACACAATTTACTGGATTTTAGTAGAACGACAATGTAGAACAAAACATGTCCGACTGCACCAAAAATTGTTCGACTACAACAGAATGTAGAACGAAACATGATTTCAGATGCATTTTATAAATTTTTTGACTACGCTAAAAATTGTACGATCATGCAACTTTTTGTTCGACGTCTAGGGTGCTCTCCACTAAAAAGTTCTCATTTTATCCGTGAACTACACACACACACAAATACATCAAGTCAACTTGTTATTTTAATATAATTGCAAAGTACATTGATGCTCGGTTTATGTCTCGGTTCCCGTTTTTTGAACGTCATTTTGTACGCTTTAATATCTTGTACTTTACATTTCGCGACTTGTACTATTATCAATAATTAGACTTAATTCATCGATAAATTATATCACTCGAAGTGTAACTTGTGCGTTTGAGTGTTTTAGTCACTTACGTCGTTAGATCATCTTCTCGTTATTTAATATATATTTAATAATATTATATTAAATCTTTATTACAAGCAAAATAAATATAATCAAAACGTTTTACATTTAAGTTAATATTTTCTAATAATATATTTTATTACTTAGTAGAATATATATATACATATATATCATCGTTTAGAAATATATAAATTTCGTACGTCTAATTGAAATCTTTATTTAATAATATAACCTTCGGTTTTTGCAAAACTAATTATATTCAAAGTTCATTAATAGAAATTATCATATCATAAAACGTTTTCATTTAAGAAAGTAAAATCACATCTAAAGTATAACGGGTTTCATGTTTTTAATTTACAGTTTCTTCGTAAATCGAAGGATAAAGTCCAATGGATAATTAAATGTATGAAATCATTTTAATGTAAAACGTCGATTTACTTAACTTGTCGATACCCATTTTCTAAGTTATCTACATTCCATAATTCTACTTTCACATTAAATAATATGAAAGATAAATAGTTACCGTATCAAAAGTCACGAGGAAATTATTGTAAAGCATGTATTGGAAATCAAACAGGAATCTCCACTAACTTTTGTCTAACTCTCGTTAATTGACACTTTGTTCTCACTTGTAGATCACTTTACCATTTATTCCGAATATTGTTAAAAAGGAAATATTTCTTAAATCAATGTGGATCTCACAACAGGGACCCATAATCATATCACAACATTTATGAGATTTATAAATGTTAAAATATCTTCTAGTTCAATCGTTTGGTATTATCTCTTAACTCCGTAGTTAAATATATCTAAAAGATATTCAAACCAATAAGTTTAATGTATGTCATCATACACTTAATATTTTGTTAACGCTTTCACTTTATATATACATATATATATATATATATATATATATATATATATATATATATATATATATACATATAATTGTTCGTGAATCGTTGGGAATAGCCGAAGGGTAATTGAATACATGAACACAATTCAAAATTTTTGAGACCCAACATTACATACTTTGCTTATCGTGTCGGAAAGATTAAATCATATCGAAAATTTGGTTCAAAATAAGTCGAATTTTTTCAGGTCGTCACATGAACCGTAACAAATCCGTGCATTGCACGGGCCTTACCCACTAGTGTTTAAAATAAAAGCGTGTTCAATAAAAACCTGAAAAATGTGTATCCTACAGAGATTCTCCCTTGATTGTAGGGACTCGGGAGCATCCTTCGAAAACTACTAATTATCTAATAAACTACTACTCCTTCCGTCCCATATCTATTGTCTACTATTCCTTTTTTGGATGTTCCAAATTAATTGTCAACTTCTATAAATGAAAAAGAATAATGTGATAAAGTTCTTTTTTGCCTCTATACATGTAAGGCAAAATGATTTGTTAAAAGTATGGGATAAAACTGGAAAGTTAACATAAAAGTACATGTGTCAGGTACTTTTTCTTAAACTGTGTATTTTTTGTCTGGGGACAATACATTTGGAACGGAGGGAGTAATACTAAGTTGTTATTTTTTTATTTTTTTATTTTTTTATTTTTTTTTATAGTAGAAAGTGAAAATGAATAATGATTTGATGATTGTACAAATGAGAGATCAAGGTACCTTTTATAGGTAAAACTGGTATTGACAAGCTGTGTACACAGCCCGTGTGGATTGGGCAGCCCGTGTACACAGATCGTGGAGGTATCCGTGTGGAGATGTCAGCCTGGGTAGCAGGCCGTGTGGCTGGGGGCATGGCAACCCATGTTGCAGCCCGTGTAGCTCTGTTAGGCGGGCAGCCCATGCGAATAGCCCGTGTGGCTTCAATTCTTGACCAGTTTATCTTGTTTTGCGGGATCATAGCTTGGTTTCCGAGGTTGTAACTTAACTTTCACCGTTTTCGCTCTAGATTCTTCGTTTAAGTTCGTTTTCTTCGATTCTTCTTGCATCATCTTCGTAAATTTTTTTATGATATATAATAGTTGATGAAAGTTATGCCAAATAAAAAACACGTATAAAATTTAATTTATTTATATAATTTACATTAAATATTAGACAAAATTACACATATAGTCCTTATGGCTTTTCAAATATTGCACAGATAATCCAAATTTTTTTTTCCACTTGGATAGTCCAAAAATTGCACGGTTTGCACGAATAGTCCAATTTCATCACATTCATTAAATTTATCAGTTTAGTCATGGCATTTACCGGGATTTGAGGGAAATATAGTCATTTTTCATCTATGTTCTCTTTTCACTTTAATCTTCATCTTCATTTCCATTTCTAACAAACTTATAAACCATAACTAAATTAAAAACCTAACTGAAACTCATTATTATTGAGTATTTTTGAATTTTTGTATTTCATTTTAACTTCCTTTCATTTTTCTTCTTTCTTCTCTTTTCTAGATGTTTACAGAAAGAGTATTCTCATTCTCTCTTATTCCTCCTCATCAACAACCAATTTTTTCGAAAATGAAAATTAAATATCAACGGACATACAAACTTAAATTCACAAATTAACCTTAACCCTTATATACTAAAAGAGGTGGTCGGTTTCGTAGTTTCAGTTATACCGAATTGTCGTTCTGAGTTTGCGTGCACATTACAACCGGTCCCTCAACTTCGGCTATATTTACACAACGGCCCCTCAGGTTTACACTTTCTCAGGGGTAAAAAGTGTAAATATATAATTTTATTACAATAAAAGAAACTAATTCCACCCGAATTTATAACGGGCCCTATCTTCTAGCTCGGTGCGAGTTAAATTTTTCCGAGACCACCGTTCAACTCGAAAAAAACACACGAACCCAACGTGACTAACTATACGCGAAACAGACGCTTCTCAAAAAACGCTAAACACAACGACAGCCCGTATCTTTCCGCTCGCCGCGAGTTAAATTTTTTCGACATGAGCATCATACTCGAAATAATTTTATGAACAAAAAGATAAAAAGTACGTTTGAAACAGACACTTTTTAAAAAACGCTAAAAACAACGACAACCCGTATCTTCCTGCTCGCCGCGAGTTATATTTTTTCGCCAGCACTGTCAGACTCGAAATAATTTTATCAACAAAACGAAACTAACAACGTTCGAAATGGACAGATTTTAAAAAACAGTAAAGAAGACAACACCAACAACGACGCTTAACACATGGACCGTTTTCCTTTCTGTAAATACATAAAGCTACGTTAAATATGAATACGCAGGCCGAAAGCACCCGCCGCATCGCGCGGGCCGGACCCGGACTAGTTAATACTAATTTTAACTATATTCATAAATCAAAACGAGACAAATCCAAAACTCAATGTTCATAAATAAGTAACAATATATTCTATTATTTATTTAATTTCTTGTAAGAGAAGATAATTGTTAAGCAACAAGTACCCTGCATCTGTAAAATATATGCTATGCAACTGTACAAAAGAGATTAAGCAACAAGCACTTCCATATGAAAGTAAGAAACACAAGCACTTGCATATGAAAAGTATGAAACGACGATGAAAATAGAAGATGTCTTCACTTCATCGGTATACCACTAGGTTCGATTTGTCTTAATTTTGTCGAAAACCAACACCACCATATTAATTGCAGTAGAAGCCATGTATTATTTGCTAACATGTACAGATATGAAGTTAATTGCAAACCTGATGAATTTCGTCGGAAAGATGCAGATTTAAAGATCCGGCCAGATCTGAATCAAGATCGACGGAACAAAACTTAATTGTTAGAAAAAATTACGCCGTTGGTACATGTAGTTTGTTTACATTAACATGACAACACCTAAAGTTTTCTTTGCGTAGTTAGTACCTGGGTTTTGTCTAACTTACGTGATTGGTACCCATTATTTGCTAACATGCACTTATAAACTCCAACTTTCATGCTTGTTTGAAAAAAAAAAACAATTAAGAACATATAAAATAAATTAGTTGTGGAAATATAAAAGTAGTTGGATATGTTTGAAAAAATTATCTGGTAGCTCTTAGCTGATAAATGGTAGCTCTTAGCTTGTAACATTCTCGGACTGAGCCTAGATGTAAGATGACTTTGTTGCCCATAGACATAATTGTGTAGTTAATTATGCTTTTATTTTAATTAAAAGTTTAATATTATTTTATTATTTAGTTAAAACCCGTTTAATTATTTGGTTAAAAGTTTAATTATTTTATTATTTGGTTAATATGCTTTTATTTTAATAACAGGTTCGTTTATTTAATTTGGACTCTGTTAGGGTTGTCAAATTAAGTACGAAGATATCGAAATTCTGATAAATACCCGTGTGTTGTGGGGTATGGGGTTTTAACCTCAATTTAGTGTATTGTACTGCCTTTTACTTCCACTTTCTCCATCTCTCTAGAAATCTCACCAAACACCCCGTACTCTCTCAATCTCATTTCATCAAACCCTAAATTCTTAATTTGTGTTCTAGAGCTCAAATCTTTCATATCATCTTGTTGCTTACGAATTACCGAGTCTTTTGAGGTAAAAATCATGGTGTGTCAAGCTTTAATCTTTAAGAAAATTAGATTTTTGTGTTAAGTTTGTTAAAAATGCATTTTGGGTCAAAATGGTTGATTTTGATGTTGTTTGTGTCAAAATCTTGTGGGTTTATGCTTATTGATGTTTAGTGTACTTGATTTGGTCAGTTTTGAGGTAAGAAACGAGCTCTATAGCAATAATTGGCAAATTTTGGGTGAAACCCGTAGCTGAGTTCATCCCCTTTGCAGATGAACATGGTCGGCCGAGCGTCTCCTGACACTCGACCGACAGTCTAGACGATCGACCGAGTGAGTAGACGATCGACCGAGGGTGTTTGTAAATGACCATCGGTCGAGTGATTAGACACTCGAACGAGTGTGTAGGGACAGTCGGCCGACTGTCTCTGACAGTCGACCCAGGGTCTTGGCAGTTGCAATTTTAATAAGTGTTGATGTTCAGTCGTTATGCTGCCCGTGTGTCTAATTTTGATTAGAACACTATACTAACTTGAATTGCCTTATGTTCAAGTGATAAAGATAAGGAAGCAGCTCAGTGATAGATTATCTGAGCTAGTTGCTGGTATTTGGTGAGTGAATCTATCTCCAGATAGAGTATTAAGTAGCTGACACACTACTTGTTCAGACTCTTTATTATTATGTTTGTTTATTATAGCAATGCTCAGTATGATTGCCATGCTAGTTTGGACGATTGCATGACTGATTATCTGTGATCTTATTTGCGCACTGTTTGTTTGGACACCAATCGAGGTGGCAAGGTTGGGAACACACTGAGGTGGAAAGGTAAGGTTTGTGTGAGGTCGACCGTGGTAGCCTGGTCGGGTCATGGAGTTACTTTCTGTTCAGTGTAGCATAGAAGGACGCATGTGTTGCGTCTGGACAGTTGTGTAGTGGATTCAGTAAAGCGGACTATCGGTAGACTGTAGCCTGATCAGCTAAGTCATGTGCTCGTACAAGCCGCCGATCCTCATAATGTCAGTTGATGTTGTTATATGCTAGTTCAGGACGTTGGCATATGTGTGACCCTTGCATGTTCAGTTGCTTATGTTTGATCTGTTAGATAGTATCTATTCACTTAGCAGTTGTAGTGACCCATCCTAATCCATCTGGACGAATACATTACATTTGGTTACAACGCGAGGTACTTGACCTCTATATGATACATTTTACAAACACTGCATTCGTTTTTAAAAGACAAACTTTCATTACATCGAAAGTTGACGGCATGCATACCATTTCATAATATGTCCAACTATAATTGACTTAATAATAATCTTGATGAACTCAACGACTCGAATGCAACGTCTTTTGAAATATGTCATGAATGACTCCAAGTGATATCTTTAAAATGAGCAAATGCACAGCGGAAGATTTCTTTCATACCTGAGAATAAACATGCTTTCAAGTGTCAACCAAAAGGTTGGTGAGTTCATAGGTTTATCATAATCAATCATTTCCATAATTTTAATAGACCACAAGATTTCATTTATTCAATAATCATACACTCGCAAGTGTTTAAAATTCATTCATATGGATTGAACACCTGGTAACCGACATTAACAAAATGCATCTAGAATATCCCCAAACATATAAACATCGAAGTACTAAAGCAGTTCAAATTCTCTGATTGGGGCGTGTCAAAGCCCATAGATCTATCTTTAGGATTCGCGTCAATTGGTGGCAATTATAATAAACTCCAATTCTT
Source organism: Rutidosis leptorrhynchoides (assembly GCF_046630445.1). Classification (NCBI taxonomy): domain Eukaryota; kingdom Viridiplantae; phylum Streptophyta; class Magnoliopsida; order Asterales; family Asteraceae; genus Rutidosis; species Rutidosis leptorrhynchoides. The sequence continues at coordinate 335,484,136 of NC_092337.1, read as the reverse complement.
AGGCTACCAAGTTCAACAAGGGCGATATCCGGTATAACAATTCAACCATAGAATGTAGTTTCGATTACTTGTGTCTATTTCGTCAAACATTTATAAAAGTGCATGTATTCTCAGTCCCAAAATATATATTGCAAAATCATTTAAAAAGGGAGCAAATGAAACTCACTATTCTGTATTTTGTAGTAAAAATACATATGACGATATTGAACAATGCAAGGTTGGCCTCAGATTCATGAACCTATATCAATTATGTATATTAACACATATAATAGTAATCAAATAATTTCATTTATTAATCTTCTAATATTTATATATTAAGTGTTGTAGTTATATGAAATTTATTATAAATCCTAATTAATATATATGTTATCTATATTTTTATTTTTATTTATATATATATATATATATTTAAAGTAATTAATATTTATACATATGATTATATATATATATATTTATATATAATTAGTATTTTATCAAAAATCAATAATTTGTTATAAAAATATGTTCAATATATAATTATATGTAGTATTAATATAAGTATACTTTTATATACATAATATTTATTTGTTATGAAAATAATAATAATGATGATAATAATAATAATAATGATAGTCTCAATCATAATGATAATACTAATAATATCCTTAATGATAATACTAATATAATAGTAATAATAACCTTAATAATAATAATAATAATAATAATAATAATAATAATAATAATAATAATAATAATAATAGAGTAATAAGTAAACTACCTCAGAGAAGTAGCCCTAAAAAAAATGCCCAAGTCCGGGTTTGAACCCGCGACGTCCCGCTAACCCGATAACACTCTATACCACTCTTCCATTCTTGTTTTTCTGATAATATACGAATCTAATATCTATATATCTAGTATCTATCTGTTTTCATCTTCCTCTTCTAAAACCCAACTAAAATTCTTTGGTCCAACAGCAAGTCACTTGGCCCAGGAAGTATTAATCAGGCCCAATGGTCTGTTATTGCTGTTTAATAAATAAGTAACCAAAATTTGCAGCAAGCCAGGATCGAACTCAAGGCCTGTTGATTAACAAACACCTAACAAACCACTGAAACACATGTACGTTCCTGAATATATCTAGACCTTTAATGTTTTTCACCCGTAGTACAGTCCGATATTCAAGGAAAAACCCAAGAATCAAATAACTCAGCTCAACGTCATTTAAAATGTCAAGTGGCTCAAGAGATCACAATCAAACCCAATAGGTTAAATTTTAATCTGTACGCGATTAGGAAATTTAAATGCTAGCACAGCAGCGAATTCTTGGGTTTCCTTTTTCTTTAAATAAGCAAGTGGGGTTTAGATATTTGTAATGAGATTAAATAATAACAAATGGAAATTATGTAATTGCAAGTGGTTTATTCGGTGGTGTGAAAGGATGTGGGGTTCGAACAAAAAGGATATATGTAGCAATTACTCGTCCCATTCTCATCTCATTTTTATTCACCACCTTCTTTATTACTTCACAAACTAATCAATAATTAGTTTATTGTTTAACATCATTCTCTTTTTCTTCGTTGATCAGAAACACAAAAAGAAAGTGAGTAAGCAGCAACACATGTTTTTAGGACTGTTTTTATGGTCGTACAGAAACATTTCAGCAGTAAAAATAGAAGGAAAAATAGAAGAAGAGTTGCAGTGTATGGTGGTGTTTAGATGGGCCTCAGTGGTGGGTTATGAAGGTGTGGCGATGGTGATTAGTGGAAGAGAAAAGAGGATGGTGGCGGTTATTTAATGGTGATCAAAGTGGTGATGGTAGTGATCATGGTTGTAGGTGACGGATAGAGGTGATTGAAGGTGGTGCATGGTGGCGATTGTATAGGTGTCGAGCGACCATAAGTAGAAACGAAAACAATAGTATACAACACCAGTGGTCTACACGACTCTCTTGATTCTCATTTGATGAAGTTGTCGTGTTTCAAGTATTGTAATGAAGATCTTGGTACTCGGAACCGTCATGAAGGTTTGGATTTTGAGACTCTTTATTTATTTATTTATTTGTATTGAATTTTGAGAGTGTTGATTATTGAGAAGTGAATGAATGCTTCATGGTGGTAGTTTGGTTTTGGTGTTTTGGTGATTGTTCTTGGCGGTTTGTGTATGGTTCACGATGGTGAAGTGAATGAAAAAAATCACGGTTTAAGCCAATACAAAAGAGAAGATAGAGAAAGAAGAGAGAGAGAGAGAGAGAGAGAGAGAGAGAGAGTAGTGGAAGCTTACGGTGGTTGATGGTAATCGGTGGTGAGATGGAAGTGCTTAAAGTGATGGCGGTTGTCACCAAGAAGAAGAAGAAGAACACAAGAAAGCGGTGATAGCAGGTGGTTGCGAAGATTACAAGTTGGTGATGGCGGTTATGATGATCATGGTGATTGTGAGATTGAAGGTGGTCGGTTAGAAACAAATAAATAATTGTGGCTGTATGGTTATATACATCATGGCATATGTATTTTGTATATATAAAAGAGGTGGTAGTGGATTAAGTGTGATTGGGACAGTAAACAGGAAGCATAAATATCACTCTTGTAAATATCGATAATTGCATCCGTGACTCTCGATCTCAAATCTCAAATAATAGTATAATAATATAATAATTGAAAGTAAAAGCAAAATGTGAAACATACTACAGGAAAGCAGCCTGATTCCTTGGTTGTATCTACCGACACTTAGATATTTTCAATTCGCGGAGTGCTATATCGTGTCCATTGCTAAACAGTTAACATATAAAAGTGTTCCAAAAAATCCCAAATTTTTTTAATTAAATATATATAATTATTCTGGTCATTATGGTATAAAATTCGATCATTAATTTATTAACTAAAAATTACATCAACTGTCCCGCTCAATCTCAGTTAAAATATAAAAAAAATTAAAACTAAATAACTAGCTCCTAAATACATATCTAATAAGCCTATAAATTATTTAACTCATTTTCGAATCACCGTTTATTTTAAAATCACATAAATTCGTGTTTAACTTGCTTAATATTAATCGGAACATCAAACGTGTATTACAATCATTTAATATTTATTTTTAATATACTTTATATATATATATATATATATATATATATATATATTAAATAATAATTATTATAATATCCTATTTTTATTTTATTAATTTTAATAACAACAACATATAATACCTCAAATTATATTTCGAATTATTATTTATATATATACACACATATCTATTTACAATTTATTTGTTCGTGAATCGTCGGAAACAGTCGAAGTCAAATGAATGTATAAGAATAGTTCAAAATTTTTGAGACTCAACCTTACAGGCTTTTCTTATCGTGTCAAAATTATAAAATCGTATCGTGAGTTTGGTTCAGAATTAGTCGAAATTTTCCGGGTCGTCACAGTACCTACCCGTTAAAGAAATTTCTTCCCGAAATTTGATCGAGGTCCTCATGGCTAACAATAAAAATGTTTTCATAACGATTATGAGCTGATAAATAGAGTTTTATCAACATTGAGTAATATTGATAAAATAATTCGATTACTCGAGGCGTACGAGTGAAACTATCACAAAAGATTGAGATATAGATTTAACTTTTGGCGTAGTCACGCTGGATTTTTGGAATTCAAGGGATTTAAAGAAAATCTTCGTAATCTATACAAGATTTGATTCTTCGATAATTAAGGAAATTTGGATCCTATTTAATTAAATGCGATCATCTGCCTCGATTGCTATGCCTGATATTTCGCTATAAATTCATCTCTTTCAATTCATTATTTTCCACCACTCCTATACTTTCTTTCTCAATTCATACTTTCAAAAGATTGTGGAAATGCTTCATCCTGTTCTGATCCTTGATATTTTTCTGACTATCGCTTCTGTCATTCTTCTTTTTCATCTACCACCAGAGGAATCTGTTTACTTTTACTATTATCTTGGGGTTATAATATTTTTAATTCTCTCGTGTCTTTATGTTGTTATCCGCATTGTTATACACGGTTTGTAACTTATGTGTTTGTGATCGGCTTTATATTTTTCTTTATATTTCGGAGCTCCATGCTCTTGTTTTCTCTTCCCGATTCTAAATCAAGCGAATAATGGTCCAGAATTCGTAGATATAGAGTTTCGAATGATCATAATGTTCTAAACAAGAAGGAACGTAATAGCACGATTTGATTTGGTAAATTACCAGAATAACAGAGGGTAGAACCATCAAGAATATATTTTCTTAATATGTTCGGAAGTTAAGTAGAATGAAAGAGTTATGTAACATGGTACATGATGACAGTATGATCTGTGAATCATCACGTTCCATTAGAAATTCAACATGACTTACTGTAATATAACCACGTTGGCCTGACGTCATTATATTATACTAACTCATGCTTCAATTCCCAACACTACTCCAGAAATTATTCATAATTTAAACTCGAAGGTTATAGAATCTAGAAACTAAAACATTTTCTTTTATGATGTAATATAGATAGCACGAAGAGATAACTAATTTCGGACAAGAAGAGTTATGAAAATATCCTCAGAAATATCGAAGATATTTATGATGAAAATTTCAGAATTTCTAAGATCGAAGGTTGATGAAGAAAATTCTTCCGCAAGGATTTAGAATAGATAATGAGCAAGATAGTCGCTAAAGAGTTTATCAGGTACAGGATCATCGGGATTCATTAAATACAGGTTCAGTCCTGGTGATTTGTCCACAGCCTCCTTCATAGTTTTGCATAATCCGCTTTCCAGTATCAATTTTTCTATTGAGTGTTTCCAACACTCTATCCTTTATCATCAAACTTTTTTCCATTAAGACCATCTACAGTTTTGCTGCTTCATCAGCATTCAAAGTTATTATAACTGAATCATTGGTTATCAATCCGAGATGGTTTCAAGAGAATTGTGTTTTTAGATGATTAAACGCTGATGGCGTCAAAGATACAAAGGATGTTTAAGATGAAATCAAGTGGCAAACTCGAAGAAATGTTTAGTTTCATATGTTATAATCAATATTTTAATTCATTTTAATTGTCCAATGTTGGTAGTCCACAGTTAGTAATTCAACAATTCATATATATAATATTCGAATTAATGAATACGTATCGTGACCCATTGTATACATGTCTCAGACTCGATCACAACTCAAAGTATATATATTATTTTGGAATCAACCTCAACCCTGTATAGCTAACTCGATCATTACCGCATATAGAGTGTCTATGGTTATTCCAAATAATATATATAGATGCGTCGATATGATATGTCTAAACATTGTATACGTGTCCCGATATTTAAATGCGTAAATAACATTATTTAAATGATGATAAATAAAGTGTGTAAAATAAATAACAGAAATTAAATGACGATAAATAAAATTGCAAGAATTAAAATTGCGATAAATAAATTGCGATAAATAAAATGTAATAAGGAATTAACAGTTAGCTAGGAACAGTTAGCTAGGATTTTGTTAGCGTGGATTCTTAATAGAATTTCTCATAGTTAAATTTGTTTGTTTCTAACAAATTTTATTCTATCAAATGTTTTCTTCATTATGCCACTTGTTGGATTCTGACAGGTCAAAATCCAAATATGAAATTGAATAAAAATAGTTATTCTGCGGTGAACGGATGTGGTTGTAAGTAGGATAGTAAATGACTGTTGAATCAGATTCGAAGAATGTACAGTGTAAGTTATTAATGTGAAATCTAAATATTCCTCGAGCATTACCTACCCGTTAAAATATTTTCATCATTAATAGTTTGGTCAAAAGGATTTTTTATTACAATATTTATGGAAACATATTTACATATATATTTTCTTCAGATGTAATCATGAATTTAATGAGTTAATATGATATTAAACTCATTTGGTTTACAGTTAGAACTAGAGTACATAATCTCTAAAACATTAGAGATTACATAATCGCCATGTAGAACAAAGATAAATGATATAAAATGATTCGTAGATTGATGATTATGCTCGCGGTACAGAATGAGATGTTGAGGCATGTGATGTTGACACTTGGGTTGTTGGTGGTACTGTTGGTGCCGGTGATGTTGCTGCAGCTGGTAAGTTTTGCACCATGTTTTCTAAATTGATTACTTGAGCGCGAAGCTCGTTGACTTCTTCCATTATTCCGGGATGATTGTCGGTCGAAATGAACGGATGAATAAGGTTTAGAATTTGGGATATCGTATAATCATTGCAAAATATTATGGAAATGAGAGAGAAAATAGTATTACGAACAGGTTCGCCGGTAGTGCTTCAGGTTCTTCGCCAAGAGGTGAATTTGGTTGGTGGAAGGGATCGCATTCTTTACGTCTCCATTGATTAAGTCGACTACGAACCTATCAGATGAATTGGGGATGGCTGATTGGTTGATTCATTCTGGTGACGCTGCTTCCGGAGCTTAGGTGAACATCCATGTCGGAATAGCTGTCGGGTTCTGAAGAACTTGAACTAGTGACGAGTTACATTTCGTACGATTGAGTAAAGGATTTTTCGATAGGAAATGATTTCCGGCTATCGGATGGTATTCTAATTACATAGAATACTTATATATAGCATAAAGATTTCGAAGATTACGGAGAAAATTTAGAAAGCTGTCAGGCAAAGGTAGCAGTAACAGATACGCTAAGATATGAATTTTGTCTATACACTATTCATGCAATTAATACAGTAAGATGTGTCTAGACTAAGAATGATAAGCATGTAATTTTCGACAATAAATGATAAGCAAAAATTTTGACATGCAGACACGGTCGAAGTCCAGACTCACTAATGCATCTAAGCAACTATCAGTTAGACACACTAATGCAAGACCTGGTTCGCTAAGACCACCGATCTGATACCACCTGTAGTTAGTGGGGACGCATCCCACTCAGTGCCTTCCCAGCTAACCGCCTGGTGACCACTGAGCGTGAAATGTCCCGTTCTTATTGATTAAAAACGTTCCATATTAATTGATTTCGTTGCGAGGTTTTGACCTCTATATGAGACGTTTTTCAAAGACTGCATTCATTTTTAAAACAAACCATAACCTTTATTTCATAAATAAAGGTTTAAAAAGCTTTACGTAGATTATCAAATAATGATAATCTAAAATATCATGTTTACACACGATCATTACATAATGGTTTACAATACAAATATGTTACATCGAAATCAGTTTCTTGAATGCAGTTTTTACACAATAACATACAAACATGGACTCCAAATCTTGTCCTTATTTTAGTATGCAACAGCGGAAGCTCTTAGTATTCACCTGAGAATAAACATGCTTTAAACGTCAACAAAAATGTTGGTGAGTTATAGGTTTAACCTATATATATCAAATCGTAACAATAGACTACAAGATTTCATATTTCAATACACATCCCATACATAGAGATAAAAATCATTCATATGGTGAACACCTGGTAACCGACATTAACAAGATGTATATATAAGAATATCCCCATCATTCCGGGACACCCTTCGGATATGATATAAATTTCGAAGTACTAAAGCATCCGGTACTTTGGATGGGGTTTGTTAGGCCCAATAGATCTATCTTTAGGATTCACGTCAATTAGGGTGTCTGTTCCCTAATTCTTAGATTACCAGACTTAATAAAAAGGGGCATATTCGATTTCGATAATTCAACCATAGAATGTAGTTTCACGTACTTGTGTCTATTTTGTAAATCATTTATAAAACCTGCATGTATTCTCATCCCAAAAATATTAGATTTTAAAAGTGGGACTATAACTCACTTTCACAGATTTTTACTTCGTCGGGAAGTAAGACTTGGCCACTGGTCGATTCACGAACCTATAACAAATATGTACATATATATCAAAGTATGTTAAAAATATATTTACGACACTTTTAATACATTTTGATGTTTTAAGTTCATTAAGTCAGCTGTCCTCGTTAGTAACCTACAACTAGTTGTCCACAGTTAGATGTACAGAAATAAATCGATAAATATTATCTTGAATCAATTCACGACCCAGTGTATACGTATCTCAGTATTGATCACAACTCAAACTATATATATATTTTGGAATCAACCTCAACCCTGTATAGCTAACTCCAACATTCACATATAGAGTGTCTATGGTTGTTCCGCAATATATATATAGATGGGTCGACATGATAGGTCGAAACATTGTATACGTGTATATGGTATCTCAAGATTACATAATATACAATATAAGTTGATTAGGTTATGGTTGGAATAGATTTATTACTAACTTTCACGTAGGTAAAATGAGTAGTTTTTATCAATCTTGTTTTACTCGCCATTTCTTCGTTTCTAATCCGTTTTGAGTGATTACAGTGGCCACGGTTTCGTATTGAACTTTACTTTATGAATCTAAACAGAAAAAGTATAAGTTTATAGTCGGAAATACAAGTTACAAGTCGTTTTTGAAAGAGGTAGTCATTTCCGTCGAAAGAACGACATCTTGATGACCATTTTGAAAAACATACTTTCACTTTGAGTTTAACCATGATTTTTGGATATAGTTTCATGTTCATAAGAAAAATCATTTTTCCAGAAGTATAGCTTTTAAATCAAAGTTCTTCTTAGCTTTTAATTATCCCAACCAAAACAGCCCCCGGTTTTACTAAGACGGCGTATATCCAGTTTTATGGTGTTTATCGTGTTTCCGGGTTTTAAATCATTAAGTTAGTATATCATATAGATATAGAACATGTGTTTAGTTGATTTTAAAAGTCTAGTTAGAAGGATTAACTTTATTTGCGAACAAGTTTTGAATTAACTAAACTATGTTCTAGTGATTACAAGTTTATAACGTTGAATAAGACAGCTTTTTATGTATGAATCAAATGATGTTATGAACATCATTACTACCTCAAGTTCCTTGGATAAACCTACTGGAAATGAGAAAAATGGATCTAGCTTCAAAGGATCCTTGGATGGCTTGAAAGTTCTTGAAGCAGAATCATGACACGAAAACAATTTCAAGTAAGATTTCCACTCGAAATAAGATTGTTATAGTTATAGAAATTGAATTAAAGTTTGAATATGATTATTACCTTGTATTAGAAAGATAACCTACTGTAAGTAACAATGGTTTCTTGATCTTGGATGATTACTTGGAATGGATTTAGAAAACTTGGAAGTAAACTTGCAATCTTGGAAGTATTCTTGATTTTATGAAACTAGAACTTTTGGAATTTATGAAGAACACTTAGAACTTGAAGATAGAACTTGAGAGAGATTAATTAGATGAAGAAAATTGAAGAATGAAAGTGTTTGTAGGTGTTTTTGGTCGTTGGTGTATGGATTAGATATAAAGGATATGTAATTTTGTTTTCATGTAAATAAGTCATGAATGATTACTCATATTTTTGTAATTTTATGAGATATTTCATGCTAGTTGCCAAATGATGGTTCCCACATGTGTTAGGTGACTCACATGGGCTGCTAAAATCTGATAATTGGAGTGTATATACCAATATTACATACATCTAAAAGCTGTGTATTGTACGAGTACAAATACGGGTGCATACGAGTAGAATTGTTGATGAAACTGAACGAGGATGTAATTGTAAGCATTTTTGTTAAGTAGAAGTATTTTGATAAGTGTCTTGAAGTCTTTCAAAAGTGTATGAATACATGTTAAAACACTACATGTATACACATTTTAACTGAGTCGTTAAGTCATCGTTAGTCGTTACATGTAAGTGTTGTTTTGAAACTTTTAGGTTAACGATCTTGTTAAATGTTGTTAACCCAATGTTTATAATATCAAATGAGATTTTAAATTATTATATTATCATGATAATATGATGTATGAATATCTCTTAATATGATATATATACATTAAATGTCGTTACAACGGTAATCGTTACATATATGTCTCGTTTCAAAATCATTAAGTTAGTAGTCTTGCTTTTACATATGTAGTTCATTGTTAATATACTTAATGATATGTTTACTTATCATAATATCATGTTAACTATATATATATATATATATCCATATATATGTCATCATATAGTTTTTACAAGTTTTAACGTTCGTGAATCACCGGTCAACTTGGGTGGTCAATTGTCTATATGAAACCTATTTCAATTAATCAAGTCTTAACAAGTTTGATTGCTTAACATGTTGGAAACACTTAATAATGTAAATAACAATTTCATTTAATATATATATATATATATATATATATATATATATATATATATATATATATATATATATATATATATAAACATGGAAATTTTCGGGTCACTACAGAGCGTACCTCAGACACTGATTTTACGGCCCACCTCTCGACGAAAGCCAACCATATTCGGACCGTGAGGAGTAAGAGCAATGCTTCATCACAGGTAACACTGTGAGAACCCCCTCTACAATTAAGCCGACGACACAGCTTAAACCAGCTCTGATACCTCCTGTAGTGACCCGTCCTAATCCATCTGGACGAATACATTACATTTGGTTACATCGCGAGGTACTTGACGTCTATATGATACATTTTACAAATATTGCATTCGTTTTTAAAAGACAAACTTTCATTACATTGAAAGTTGACGGCATTCATACCATTTCATAATATGTCCAACTATAATTGACTTAATAATAATCTTGATGAACTCAACGACTCGAATGCAACGTCTTTTGAAATATGTCATGAATGACTCCAAGTGATATCTTTAAAATGAGCAAATGCACAGCGGAAGATTTCTTTCATACCTGAGAATAAACATGCTTTCAAGTGTCAACCAAAAGGTTGGTGAGTTCATAGATTTATCATAATCAATCATTTCCATAATTTTAATAGACCACAAGATTTCATTTATTCAATAATCATAACAAGGGCGATATCCGGTATAACAATTCAACCATAGAATGTAGTTTCGATTACTTGTGTCTATTTCGTCAAATATTTATAAAAGTGCATGTATTCTCAGTCCCAAAATATATTTTGCAAAAGCATTTAAAAAGGGAGCAAATGAAACTCACTATTCTGTATTTTGTAGTAAAAATACATATGACGATATTGAACAATACATGGTTGGCCTCGGATTCACGAACCTATATCAATTATGTATATTAACACATATAATAGTAATCAAATAATTTCATTTATTAATCTTATAAATAATAATATTTATATATCAAGTGTTGTAGTTATATGAAATTTATTATAAATCCTAGTTAATATATATATGTTATCTATATTTATTATATATATATATATATATATATATATATATATATATATATATATATATATATATATATATATATTTAAAGAAATTAATATTTATACAAATGATTATATATATGATAATGCTAAGAACGAACATATATTTCATAGCATTATCCTTCAAGAAAGACAAGCTTTTGGTTGCAATTGTTCTATTTACAAGTGATATTCGTTTAAATAATAAAAGGTGAAGACAAAAGACAGATTCGACGATTTGAAGACGCAAACGACCAAAACGCTAAAAAGTACAAAGTACAATCAAAGTGGTTAAAATTATTGATGAGAAACGTCTAAAAGTTACAAGAGTACGAGCCACAAAACGCAAAGTACAAGATATTAAATCGTACGAAAGGACGTTCGAAAATTCGGAATCGGGACCAGAGTCAACTCTCAACGCGCGACGCAACGGAGCTAAAATTACAAGTCAACTATGCACATAAATATAATATAATATATAAATAATTCTTAAAATTATATATATATATATATATTATATATATTCAATAAAACCGTCGGCAACAAGAAAACAAAGCTTTGTGAGCTGTAAAAGAAGGCCATGCGATCGCATGGCCAGGAAGACCAAAATCCATGCGATCGCATGGCTGCCTGTAGCAGGCCAAGTCCTATAAAGTTCACTCATTCTGGCCGATTTATTGACACAAAAATTCAATCTCTCTCACTCTCTACGATATATATATATATATATATATATATATATATATATATATATATATATATATATATTCATAATTTTTATTTTATTTTAAGATTAATAATAATAAGGTTATAGTGGCGAATGTTGTAAGTGTGTAAGTCGAAATTCTGTCCGTGTAACTCTACGCTATTATTAATCATTGTAAGTTATGTTCAACCTTTTTAAATTAATGTCTGGTAGCTAAGTTATTATTATGCTTATTTAAGCCGAAGTAATCGTGATGTTGGGCTAAATATTAAAGATAGGGTTATTGGGCTTTGTACCATAATTGGGGTTTGGACAGAAGAACGACACTTGTGGAAATTAGACTATGGGCTATTAATGGGCTTTATATTAACTAAATTATACCTCGTTAAATTAATATAAAGGTTACAATTTGACGTATCTATATATAACCACATACGTTTAATCGGGTACGGTGGGCGGGATATCTATAAATACGAATTATCGTTCATTTTACCGGACACGGGGATGAATTAATAGTTAATGGACTCATTAAAACAGGGGTGGATTACATTCAAGGGTAATTGGTGTAATTGTTAACAAAGTAGTAAAACCTTGGATTACACGCAGTCGATAACCTGGTGTATTCATTAAACAAAGTATTAAGACCTTGTTATAGTTCGAATCCCCAATTAGTTGGAATATTTGACTTCGGGTATAAGGATAATTTGACGAAGACTCTCGCACTTTATATTTATGACTGATGGACTATTATGGATAAAACCGTATGGACATATCGAATAATCCAGGACAAAGGACAATAAACCCATGGTAATAAACTAAAATAAACACGTCGAACATCATGATTACGGAAGTTTAAATAAGCATAATTCCTTTATTTCATATTTCATCGCACTTTTATTTACTGTCATTTTATTTATCGCACTTTTAATTATCGTACTTTTTTATTATCGCAATTTTATTTATCGTCATTTTATTTATCGCACTTTTATTTATCGTAATTTTATTATCGTCATTTACTTTTCGCTTTAAATTAAGTTATATTTATTTTTAATATTTTACATTAGGTTTTAATTGCGACTTAAGTTTTAAAATCGACAAACCGGTCATTAAACGGTAAAAACCCCCTTTTTATAATAATAATAATAATACTACCTATATATATATATATATATATATATATATATATATATATATATATATATATATATATATATATATATATATATACAAATATAGTTTAAAAATATAGCGTTAAACTTGGCTAGCTCCCTATGGAACGAACCGGACTTACTAAAAACTACACTACTGTACGATTAGGTACACTGCCTATAAGTGTTGTAGCAAGGTTTAGGTATATCCACTCTATAAATAAATAAATAACTTGTGTAAAATTGTATCGTATTTAATAGTATTTCGCAATAATAATATAAGTATTTCGTATACGCTGCTACACACATCAAGTATTTTTGGCGCCGCTGCCGGGGACACTTAACGCCGAAGCGAAACGCTATTTTCTAAAAAAAAAAAAAATTTATTAAGTTTTAATTTATTTTTGTAAAAATACGTTTTAAATATTAAAAATACAAAAACATAAAAAGAAAATATTTAAGTGTTTTAAAAAGAAAATATCTTTTATAAAAAAAAAGTAAAACGTAAAAAAAAATATATATATAAAAAGTAACGGGCCGAACACTGTAGCAGCCCAAACATCTGGCTTGGATCCACGAACCATGCGATCGCATGGCCAGAACAAAGAAACCTCATGCGGTCGCATGAGGTGAAAAGACTGGTCTGATCCTAGTACGGTACGAATTAGGGTTAGGTATTTAATAATTATTATTATTAATTAATTATAATTAGGGTTTTTAATTTAATAATATTTAGTTTTAGTTGTATTTAATTTGTAATATTTAGTTTAAATTACTTTTATTAATTATAAATTGATACTTTTGTAAAATAAATAATATAAAAATAATATTTTTATAAAATTGTGTTTTTATAACTTTAAGCTTATTTTATATTTTGTATCTTTTTATTAGTTAAAGTGTAATTTTATAATTTTTCGTTCGTAATTAGTTTTAATATAGTATTTTGCCGTAGTTTATTTTTATTTCTAGATTTTTAGGCTTTGCCGTAAAATCCCTTAAGTGCTTTTTCTTTAGACTAAGATTTAGGTGCTTTAGAATTTTGCGACGCCGTTTTAAGTTTTAGTGCCTTTTTAAGTTATTGCCGTTTTGGATATAGAATTCTTTTTAAGCTTTAATACCTTCAGAAGTAAGTTTTAATTCTTAGTTTTTAAACTTTTAAGTTTTGACGCTGCATTTTATTATTTTTCGACTTTTATTTTTCGACGCTTATTTTTCAACCTTTTATTTTTTGACGTTTTTCGACGCACTCTTTTTCTTTCTTATTTCTCGACGCTCTAGTTTTTAGGACATAGAATTTTCTATTTCTTCTCTAAAATTTCAAAACGAAAAATTATTTTAAGCGGTTAAATTGATAGACATCCAAAATTTTCTGATTCGTAGTAATAGTTGGATTTGTTAGTGGCGAGTTGTAGACTTCCGATTTAAAGGGTCCTGGCTACCTGCTACATCTATTGGCTATTCGAAACGTGGGCAAAATCAGAAAAGTCTATTAATTTGATAACTTATATAATTTTTATTTTTATAACTAATAGGATATTCAGTGAATGCCCCGAGCAAAACGTTCACCACCTTTCATACGTTCACCACCTGTAACTCGATCAAGACATCTAGCCAACATTGTCGCCGTTGATTTTTCTTTAGAATCTTCATCTAGTCGACCAAGTACTCCAATTAAAATTTTCGATAATCCATTTTTTGAACCCGACCTCACAATTAAGAACCCGGAGGATATTCAGGGACAATTTAGAGATCCTGAACCACTAATCATTCCTCCCGAACCACAAATCACTCATCCAGAGATTGTCGAGGAAGAAACCATTAAGTCAGAATCCTCTAGTGATTCAGATTCAACAAACTCAATCATGGAAAATCTGGAACCTCTAAGTATGGAAGACCAAATGAGAGCTAAACGCACTGGCCAAGGTCACACAATTACTCAACCAGACATTAATGCGCTAGATTATGAAATCAAAGGACAAATCTTACACATGGTAACTAATCAATGCCAATTTAGTGGTTCGCCGAAGGAAGATCCAAATGAACATCTTCGTACCTTTAATAGGATTTGTACTCTATTTAAAATCCGAGAAGTGGAGGATGAACAGATATATCTCATGTTATTTTCCTGGACTTTAAAGGAAGAAGCCAAAGATTGGTTAGAATCGTTACCTGAAGGGGCAATTGACACATGGGATGTCTTAGTTGAAAAATTTCTTAAACAATTCTTTCCGGCATCTAAAGCCGTGAGACTTCAAGGAGAAATTGTTACGTTCACACAAAAGCCAAATGAAACTCTATATGAGGCATGGACAAGATTTGTAAAGTTATTGAGAGGATGTTCGCAACATGGTTTAGACACTTATCAAATAGTACAAATATTCTATCAAGGATGCGACATTACTACACGCAAAGGTATCAATATAGCAGCTGGTGGTTCCATTATGAAGAAAACCGCAACTGAAGCTTACAAAATTATTGATAACACTGCTTCCCACTCACATGAGTGGCACCAAGAATAAGATATCATTAGATCATCTAAAGCGGCTAGAGCCGATTCTAGCCATGACTTTGATTCCATGTCCGCAAAGATAGATGCTTTCTAAAGATGAATGGAAAAGATGACTAAGGATATTCACTCAATACGAATTAGTTGTGAGCAGTGTGGAGGACCACATTTGACAAAAGACTGTCTCAGTATTGAACAAACAATGGAACAAAGAGAGAATGTTTCATACATGAACCAAAGGCCTAGAAATAATTATCAGAATAATTATCAACGGCCAAGACAAATCTACAATCAAAATCAAAATTATAACCGAAATGTTCCATACAACAACCAACAAGGTCCTAGCAATCAACAAGTATCCAACAATACTTACAATCAGCAAAGACCTATTTTTCCAAATAAACCACCACAAACCGATGATAAAAAGCCAAATTTAGAAGATATGATGTCAAAGCTAGTTGAATCTCAAACGCAATTTTTCACATCTCAGAAACAAACAAATGAACAAAATGCTCAAGGTATTCTATTCAAAATTTGGAATAAGAAGTAAGCAACCTAGCAAGATTGATAGGTGAAAGAAAATCGGGGAGTCTACCTAGCGATACAAATGCTAACCCCCGGAATGAAACAGCTAAAGCCATTACCACAAGAAGTGGTATTACACTTAAACCACCTGAAATGCCTGTAAATTTTGCTGACTCTATTCCTACTCCACAGGCATCACAGCCTGAGCAAGAGAAGGAAACAGAATCGGTAGTTGAAAAGGTTAATGAAGATAACACGGTTAAGGCTAAACCTTATGTTAAACCATACCAACCACCACTTCCTTACCCGAGTAAAATGAGAAAAGAAAGACTTGAAGCCGAGCAATCCAAATTCTTGGATATGTTTAAACAAATAAATGTAAATCTTCCTTTCATTGATGTGATTTCAGGAATGCCTAGGTATGCCAAATTCTTGAAAGATCTAATCACAAATAGAAAGAAAATGGAAGAACTTTCAGCTGTTACTATGAATGCTAATTGTTCTGCAGTGCTGTTGAATAAAATACCAGAAAAACTCTCAGATCCAGGAAGTTTCACAATTCCATATTTTCTGGGTAGTCTTAGTTCAATAGAAGCATTGGCAGACTTAGGTGCTAGTATAAATTTAATTCCGTATTCATTATACGCTAAACTAGACCTCGAAGAATTGAAACCAACACGAATAAGCATACAACTAGCCGATCGATCAGTAAAATATCCTAGAGGGATAATGGAGAACATGCTAGTTAAAGTTGGTACTTTAGTATTTCCAGTAGACTTTGTTATTCTGGATATGGAAGAAGATTCTCGAGTTCCTCTTATATTAGGAAGACCATTCTTAAACACGGCTAAAGCAATAATCGACGTGTTTGGTAAGAAACTAACCCTAAGTATAGAGGACGAGAGTGTTACCTTTTCAGTTGATAGAGCCATGCAATAACCGCAATCTGCAGATGATACATGTTATTATAATCAAACTATAGATTCACATGCAGAATTGTTAGAAGAATTTCCAGAATTACAAGGAACAGGAGAATGTTCTTTAGGAGAAGGAACTGAACCAATTGATGAAACTGAAATGTTAGCCACACTCATGGCTAATGGATACGAACCAACAACAGAAGAACTTTAAATGCTAAAAGAGGAAGACAAATATCGATACAAATCATCGATAGAAGAACCACCGACATTAGAGTTAAAGCCACTTCCAAACTATTTGGAATACGCTTATTTACATGGTGAATCAGAATTACCTGTAATAATATCGTCTTCTCTTACGGAAAATGAAAAATCTCAACTCATTTCTGTGTTAAAAGCTCATAAACCAGCTCTTGCATGGAAGATTCATGACATTAAAGGTATAAATCCTTCGTATTGCACACATAAAATCCTTATGGAAGAAGGCCATAAAACCTATGTGCAATGCCAACGAAGACTAAATCCTAATATGCAAGATGTTGTTAAGAAATAAATTATTAAACTGCTAGATGCATGTTTAATTTATCCAATCTCTGATAGTCCATGGGTAAGCCCAGTTCAATGCGTACCTAAGAAGGGTGGCATGACTGTCATCACAAATTAAAAAAATGAGCTTATTCCTACTAGGACTGTAACAGGATGGCGAGTTTGTATTGATTATAGAAAATTAAATGACGCCACCAGAAAAGATCACTTTCCCTTACCTTTCATTGATCAAATGTTAGAAAGGTTAGCTGGGAATAGTTACTATTGTTTTCTTGATGGTTTTTCCGGATACTTTCAAATTCCAATCGCACCCGAGGACCAAGAGAAAACCACATTTACGTGCCCTTATGGTACTTTTGCTTACAAACGCGTGCCATTTGGACTTTGCAACGCCCCTGCAACCTTTCGAAGGTGCATGATGGCGATTTTTTACGACATGATAGAAGAATGCATGAAAGTTTTCATGGATGACTTTTCAGTCTTCTGTGATACTTTTGAAACATGTCTAGTTAATCTTGAACGAATGCTTATTAGATGCGAGTAATCAAATCTAGTTCTTAATTGGGAGAAATGTCATTTCATGGTTAAAGAAGGCATCGTTCTTGGTCATAAAATTTCAAAGGAAGGAATTGAAGTGGATAGAGCTAAAGTAGATGTAATTGCTAAACTTCCACATCCCACCAATGTTAGAGGATGCTCCATTCATCCTATGAATAATTTCTAAACTCCTAGAAAAGGATGTAATGGGAGCCGTTTTAGGACAAAGGATTGCCACTCCTATGAATAAACTCCTAGAAAAGGATGCTCCATTCATCTTTTTAGATGAATGCATCAAATCTTTTAATATTCTTAAAAAAAAACTCACTAATTCGCCGATCATGATAACTCCAAATTGGAATCTACCATTTGAACTCATGATCGATGCAAGTGATTTTGCAATGGGAGCCGTTTTAGGACAAAGGATTGAAAAAAGATTTCAACCTATTTATTAAGCCAGTAAGACGTTACAAGGAGCACAAACGAATTACATAACTACTGAAAAAGAACTCCTTGCTATTGTCTTTGCTTTTGAAAAATTTCGTTCGTATCTCGTTCTAGCAAAAACGGTGGTCTATACCGACCATTCTGCTCTTAGATACCTATTTTAGAAACAAGATGCTAAACCACGATTAATTCGTTGGATCTTACTCTTACAAGAGTTCGATATTGAAATCCGAGATAAAAAGGGAGCAGAAAATCTCGCCGCTGATCATCTTTCTCGTCTTGAAAATCCTGAATTAGAAGTTCTAAATGAATCGGCCATACAAGATAACTTTCCTGATGAATATCTATTGAAGATAGATTATAATGAAATTCCATGGTTCGCAGACTATGCAAACTACTTAGTATGTGGATTCCTTGAAAAAGGGTTGTCGTACCAAAAACGAAAGAAATTCTTTAGTGATATAAAACACTATTTCTGGAAAGATCCATATTTGTTTAAAAGTTGTCCAGATGGAATAATACGCCGATGTGTATTCGAAGATGAAGCTAGTCAAATCTTAAACCATTGTCACACAGGACCAACAGGAGGGCATTATGGGCCTCAACTCACAGCAAGAAAAGTTTACGATGCTGGGTTCTATTGGCCTACAATTTTAAAAGATGCACACCTTCTCTCTAAATCCTGTAATGCATGTCAAAGGGCCGGAAAAATAAGTCAACGTGATAAAATGCCACAAAATGTCATTCAAGTATGTGAAGTATTTGACGTTTGAGGTATTGACTTTATGGGTCCATTTCCAAAATCTCATAATAATCTCTACATTCTCGTTGCCATTGATTATGTATCTAAATGAGCGGAAGCACAAGCTCTCCCAACTAACGATGCACGAGTTGTAGTCAACTTTTTAAAACGTCTTTTTGCAAGGTTTGGAACACCGAAAGCTTTAATAAGTGATCGGGGTACTCATTTTTGTAATAATCAACTTGAGAAAGTTCTCAAAAGATATGGAGTAACTCATAAAATCTCCACTGCTTATCATCCACAAATAAGTGGACAAGTTGAAAATACCAACCGAGCTTTAAAACGTATTCTAAAAAAAATCGTAGGATCAAATCCGAAGGAATGGTCCATGAAATTGGTGGATGCACTCTGGGCTTTTAGAACAGCCTACAAAACTCCAATTGGAACCACACCTTTTAAACTTGTTTACGAAAAAGCATGTCACCTTCCAGTAGAAATTGAGCACAAAGCATTTTGGGCTTTGAAGACATGTAATCTTGATTTACATGAAGCCGGACGTCTACGGTTAAGTCAACTAAACGAATTAGAAGAATTAAGACATGAAGCATACGAAAATTCGTTAATCTATAAAGAAAGAACGAAGAAATGGCATGATAAAAGAATCAGAAGTTCAAAAGAATTTAAAGAATGAGACAGAGTTCTTCTTTTCAATTCACGATTCAAGTTATTTCCTGGAAAATTGAAATCAAGATGGTCTGGACCATTCATAGTCAAAAGAGTTTCCCCATATGGAACAATAGAGTTAATAAATTCAAATGGGATTGAATTTAAAGTTAATGGTCACAGAGTTAAACATTGCATACATGGTCCGATGGAAGTTGACAATGAAGTCAATCATAATTTCACCACCCAAGAAAACCCTCAGAATGAAAACATAAATATGTTATCAACAACATATGAAAAACTAAAATTGGAAGACGGGAAAGCTTCAAATTGGAGTGATGAAGAAGAATTCCTATACAAACCTCCCATTCCAAGAAACGAAGAAAAACGTGGACAAGAAGTTCAAGCAGAAGTGAAAGAACCAAGAAAAGATCACTTGAAAAAGGTTAACAAACCAACTCTACTTACTAAAGTAGGAGACCCAGGTGAATTTATCATTTCTTGTTTGCTTAATGATGGTGCTATGTATAATGGACTCGCAGATTTAGGAGCAAGTGCAAATGTTATGCCTCTTTCCTTATACAAAAGATTAGGTGTGGGTAAATTAAGACCAACCAGAATAGGTGTTCAATTATTTGATCAAACCATTAAACACCTTGTTGGAATAGCAAACAATTTACTTGTTAAAGTGGGAAGTTTGACCTTTGTTGCAAACTTTGTAGTTATTAATACGGAGGAAGACCTTGATATTCCTCTAATTTTAGGTCAACCATTTTTAGCAACCACCGAGGCGTTCATTGATGTAAGAGAAGGTAGAATGACACTAAGGGATGGTGACAAATCGGTCACCTTTGTGAACCAAAAGTTTAGATCTCCACCAACCAAAACTGTTGAACCAATAAAAACGCCTAAGTGTGGGGAAGATGAAGCAACAACCAATGATGACCTGATAACAAAGAATCCCGTTGTTGATACGAAATTAGATGAACCCGTTTTTAACAGTTCAACGAAGAAACTTTATAAACGGATTCAAGATGCTAGGATTAAGGGGAACTTTAAGTTATGTAACTGATTAGTATCCAATTTTTCTCTTAAATAAAAGGCAATGTTAGTTGAATTTGTGAAAGTTACAGAGGAAATCAACAATTGGCTTGAAGCAAAAGTCAGAGATATACAAGTTGTTGATAGTCCAATTGAAAACGAAGTTAATCACAATTTCGACACCACAGCTAACTAAGTGTGGGGAGAATCAAGTCTTTTTAAGGATAATATTTATTTCTGTTAGAGTTAGATATTCTGTTTTCATGTAGTTCTCGAGAATGGAATCCGCATGGTCTTTCCCTAGCAGACCCTAAAGAACTAGTCTTCTCCCTCCATTCTGAATTTTTATTTTTTTTAGGTTTTATAAGATGAAGAATTCCTTTGATCTGAACCATGGTCTACTACTACACACTATGATTACTAAACGTAATAATAACACTTTCCCGAGTGAACTGGTATCATTCATAAGAGGCAAAATGAACGAAGTGAGGAAAGAACTCAGGAAAGATCATCATAAGACACATTTTGGTAAAGGAAAATCAAAATCCGTAACAAAAAGAAGAGCACGACACCTTGAAAGATGTCATAAATGCGGAAAATGGTCACACGAAGGTAAATGTTTGAACAATCAAACATATTCAAATACCGAATTTGTTACTCTATGCAGAGAAGGACCGTTCATGTGTTTAGAAGAAAAGTTATTAAAGAATCGAGGTTATGCTTATGTAGCTATGGAAAATCAAATCACACGACTCTCCTATGAGTCAGCTAAAGCAGGTCTCTGAGAATTCTTTCTAATAGGTAAGTATGTACAGTTTTTATTTTTGTTTTTATTTATTGCTTTTAACCTTTTGATAATAAACGCTGAATCGTTCGCTATAAAGTATTAAATTGATATTCAATAAAATTAGGTATGTTAAACCGAAATTATTGATATCATACAAAAATTTATTACATCACTGCGAAATTTACCGTTTATTCTTAAGGTATGAATATCTTTAATCAATTAATCCAAAATATTTCAGAAATTCGCCAGGAGAAAAAATAGGTAATATAGCCGAAATTACTTTACCCAAAAGAGGGGCGTATATTTTTGATAATATTTGATTGATTAAAGTGGGATAAAAGACCAAAAAGATTTTTAATTTTTACCTTGTTTTTAAATTAATATTAAATTATTATTGTAAATTTCTAAAACCAATATATTTAAGTTTTTAAATATTTTAAAACTTAATATTTTTAATATAATTTTGTAAAATTAATATATAAAATTATTAATAATATTAAGATGAATTTTTAATTTTATACATTTTAAATTTAAGTTTGGTGTGAATTTAAAAACAAAAATTTACTTTATTTCATTAAGTTAAAAATTTGACATTTAAAATTCGTCGTGAGTTGAAGACTAGGTCGTTGAACCGAAATTGCTTTACCAGAGGGCGGGACGAGAAATTTTATTATCATTATTTTTAATCTTATTGAATTAAAGTATGCCAAAAACATTAAAAAAAACCCAAAAATCTTTGCTTTTAAAACAACGCTTAAAAATGACAAATTTTAAAATTTTGTCGAGAGACGAACTAGAACAACGATCCGAAACGCCCTCATCCTAAAAAGAAACAAATTTTTTAATTTTTACATAATTATTTATTTTAAAAGTATAAAGTTTTTATAAAAAAAAAGAGCAGGGACCCATGCGATCGCATGGGATTTACCCTGTAACCTCATGGATCGCATAAGGCCAGATAACTGGGTAGAAACATAAAGGCAGCGAGCTGTGCTCTCTGTCTCACTATCAACACACACATACATGAACACAACCACAAAAACACCCCTAAAATCACCTATTTTTCACCAAATTCAACGAAATTTCGTCCTACAATCCGCTATAAACATGCCTTTCTTCAGATGGGGAAGCAAAAAGGTAAAAATTTTACCCCTAAACTCTTAAATTTTTCAGTTTTAGTGTTCTTGAGCTAATTTTTACCTAATTTAATTTTGTTAATTTCTAGTGTAATTAGAGTTAAATTTTTAGTATATTATGCATGTACAACCTAGATTGATGCTATTTAATATGATTTGAAGCCTTAAACTTCAAAATTTTTAGGAATCTAGGGTTTGTGTTCTTGTGCAATTTGGGGCTTTTTGATATAAACAGGTTATGGCCAATTTTTGTCATGAATTATTGCTAAATTAAGTAGTATAACATGTTTAGGTAGCTAAATGATCCTAACTTTGATCCTAAACATGATTTTTGAGAATTAAAGTGGACTTTTCAAGTCTAAAATTCATGAACTTGATTAATTTGATATAAATACCATTTGAAACTTGTTCAATTGCTAGTAATGATTATTTTGACATGTTATTTGAGTTGAATGCTTATAAACTTTGTAAACATTTTCATATATGCTTATTTGAAAAAGTGTAGAATTGATAAAAATATGAAAAATGAGTATGAGTTTAATATGGATTAAACATGTCATTGTAACTGTTTCAAGTTGTTATTTTGCTAACACTAATGCATATTTAGATGCACAAATTTTGTATTTAATGTGTTTTGCAGAAATATACCGAATCTGGCAGTGCATCATCATCCAGACAACCTGAAAACGAATCACAGCCAGAAATGAAATATGAGCCACAATATGAACCAGAACCTGAACAGGAACAACAACAGGAACAACAACAACAACCTGATCAACACGTACCATACTATGAGCCAGACCCACAATTTTTTATTGCCTACGTATTATTTCCCGCTCATTATATGGTAGAACACCCAACAATTCATGAAGAACAGTTGCATCCCAATTTAAGGATTGATAGAAGTTGGAGAGATTACCCGACGTACCAAAGTAACAAATTTAAACTGGTAACGAAAAATGTAGAAGTACCGAGGGTAATCGATTAGGAGCCTTTGGAAAGGGTCCACCTAGCTAACTCAGTTAGGCAGCATCTAATCCAAAGGTATGGCAGCTCTTCTTTTCCCGATTGGGAACGTTTATTTACCACTCGTAGGCCTGTATATAAAGAGTGGTGTGTTGAGCTTATGAGTACTATCGCTTTTAATAAGGATGTAGATAGGGTAGATGATAAGAGTTTTCTTAGATTTTTACTTGGCCGTAGGATGTACAGGATGTCCATGCTGGACATGGCCAGGGCTTTACAGATTTACACTCCCGCCGAATTACTACTACCTGATTGTACAAATTTGATTTATCATGGTGAGAGGGTAGATAGGAATTTTGACGCGCACGCCGTCTGGAGGCGTATGTCAAATTATAATGTTTTTTCGCTGGGAGGAAGACACTCCTATTTAGATATTAACAAAGTAGAGCTTCGTATTATACATAGATTTTTAGCTAATTCGATTACACAAAGAGGTAACAACAAGGAGAAAATGACCTTACACGATTTATTTTACCTTAAGTGTATTCGAAACAATAGAAGCTTTGTTAATATCCCCTACTGTGTTAGTTTTTATCTGTCTAAAATGGTGGAAGGAATACAGGACGGGGGAATAATAGGAGGAGGTATTTTTGTTACTCTCATTGGAGAGTATTTAGGCGTAGATAGGGATCAAGGGGTCCACTGATGGTGTGTAGGGAACAGGATGAGACTTTAGAATTGCGGGTCTATCAAGGTGCAAAGGTATTAAAGAGCAGACGCAATCAGGCAGTACCATATCAGGGCCCTCATCTACAAGTAGAGAGAGGTTCAGATGAGGAAATGGAGGAAGTGGATGACATTAGGGATGTCATTAGGGAGGCTGTTACTGACGTTTACTAGCTTATAGATGAGGTAGAAATGACAAACGAGGCTAGACATAGTCAGTACGAGCAGTGGCACGCCGAGAATGTGTACGAGCATTCCAGGCAACGACAGCATGATAGATGGCACTATCATCAGCATCAGATAATGAGCCAGCTATCACCTCAGGTACCAAATAACTACGTACCGACCCGACCTGCTTACTATCCGCCACACCAGCCTGATATGCGACCACCATTTACTCTCTACGACCCCAACCAAGCCTACCAGCACACCTATAACCAACCATGAAACTCGACCGATGACATGAACTGGAACCCCTATCCAGATTGATACAGTTCCCGTTGGTGATTTTTATCTTTTATTATTTTTATTTACTTATGTTTAAAACATATAATATTGTGATACTTTTATGTAATTTTTAACATTTTTTTTTATTTTGTTACTAATATTTCGTATTTATAATTTGAAAGTCGGATGTTAAGTCCCATTTCAAATTACCATGCATGTTATTATTTGTATGTATGTATATTGTCAATTGTACACAACAGGGTAAAACAGTGAACTTTCAAAGACTGGCATTAAGTTCAGCAAAAGCTACTAATTTTGACGACAAAATGAAAAACAAGTGTGATGTAACAACAGACGGAATGAACAAATGATGTGCACCATTTATCATTCAACATAAACAACAATATGCTTGGAAACTTTGGTAAAATTTAATCATTTTTCTACGCTAATCACCCTCAATAATTTAAATTATTACTGATTTCTTCCAAATGAGGGCATTGCAAGATCTTAAGTGTGGGAATGGATTAAATTCTTTTGATTTTAAATTTTTTTGACTTATACACTTGGTTACCATTAAAAATACTAGTAACGCAGTAGTTGTATTAGAATCTAGTGCTCTCTGATAATAAAGAATAGCCATAGTCTTATATACTGACTACCCAATTCTAGTAAAATTTTTCAAAATTTTCAAATAAATGAATTCAAAACCATATTTATACATATTTATGAACGATAAAACTAGGTGTTAACACCGAAATTATTGTTACCTCGGAAAGGACATAAATTGAGAAACAACTCAAAATGTTAGAATTCATTTAAAATGGAATAGAGGAAAATAAAAAGGCAAAGAAAGGAAAATAAAAGCCAAGTGTGGGAAAAATTTACCAAGTTATTTAGAACATATGTCACATATTTTTGTACAAATAATTAAAGATATTTTTGTTTTGGACGATATTAATCAGTTTTACCCAGTTTATTGTAATATAAATAGAATTTAAAAGGAAGTAAAGTCTTCCGAGAAAAAGACACGCACTTCTTGATTTAGTTCAGGAAGTTGTCGTCCAGACCAGTTGTAGAGTCTACAAAAAACCTTGAAAAGTTTTCTAGAAAATCAGCTGGAAATCCACGGACCTCAGCATCAAACAGGGTCGCCAAGTGGTCAGACTTATCCTAACCATGAGAGGATCTGTCTCGTACAATGGGGGGCACCATGCAAACTAGCTTATAAGACTAATGAATCAGATCCCCAGAAAGGATAATCTCCTTAAAGATTAAAAATCAGCTTTTAAGACTGATATTACTCAATCCTTGAGATTGACCATAAAGATTGAGAATTCAAACTCATGGAATTCAATGATATCTAAACTCAAGCTTGAACGAGAAAATATTTTGATCAAATTAAAACCAATTTGTTTTCTGAAAACCCATTTTCAATGCATTTATTACCATTGAACGTAAAATCCTAGGAATTCACTGGGAATTCATTAGGTCACCTGAACCAAATCGGGTGTCAACCGTAAGAACGGTGGTTGCATAGCATGGTCGAAGACAGGACCTTGTGCCAGACCGAAAAACTATAGGGTGATCTTTACTATTGCTCCTACAAAGGATAGTAATTGCATCCGACACGATATAGACCATAATCAAAAACATGTCACGGGACATTGCCTTAACAGTTGCTTGTTCAACGCTTTCCTTTACAACTGGACGGTAGTTTACCGAAAGGTAATATATGGAGCAAGTAAACTGAACATGTTGCTTTTTCAATACAAGGTTAGCAAGTGGGTGACACAAAACCATAAGTTTTGAGCTAAAATTTTCAAATCTGAAACCCACAAAACCCACAAACATTTTGCAAACATCGGTGAAGGGTTATTCCGGAAAACTTATCTAGGGTAAAAGCTAGATTGAATTTTTAAAAGATCAAATGTTTTCATAAAGATCCAATTTTCTAAAGGTTCTAAATTTTTATAGTCATGTGGGACTGTAAACCACAACGTTACTTTCATTGTTCATACCGCCGTATTAAAATCACTGATGTACAAAGTGTGAAGAATAAAGAAGTGATTCTAGTAAAGTTATATTCAAGTTCTATATTGCTAGAGAACAAGCAACGCTCAAGTGTGGAAATATTTGATAATGCTAAAAACGAACAAATATTTCACAGCATTATCCTTCAAGAAAGACAAGCTTTTGGTTGCAATTGTTCTATTTACAAGTGATATTCGTTTAAATAATAAAAGGTGAAGATAAAAGACAGATTCGACGATTTGAAGACGCAAACGACCAAAACGCTAAAAAGTACAAAGTACAATCAAAGTGGTTCAAATTATTGATGAGAAACGTCTAAAAGTTACAAGAGTACGAGCCGCGAAACGCAAAGTACAAGATATTAAATCGTACGAAAGGACGTTCGAAAATCCGGAACTGGGACCAGAGTCAACTCTCAATGCGCGATACAACGGAGCTAAAATTACAAGTCAACTATAAACATAAATATAATATAATATATAAATAATTCTTAAAATTATATATATATTATATATATTTAATAAAACCGTCGGCAACAAGAAAACAAAGCTTTGTGAGCTGTAAAAGAAGGCCATGCGATCGCATGGCTAGGAAGACCAAAATCCATGCGATCGCATGGCAGCCTGTAGCAGGCCAAGTCCTATAAAGTTCACTCGTTCTGGCTGATTTATTGACACAAAAATTCAATCTCTCTCACTCTCTACGATATATATATATATATATATATATATATATATATATATATATATATATATATATATATATATATATATATATATATATATATATATATATATATATATATATTTTATAATTTTAATTTTAATTTAAGATTAATAATAATAAGGTTATAGTGGCGAATGTTGTAAGTGTGTAAGTCGAAATTCTGTCCGTGTAACGCTACGCTATTATTAATCATTGTAAGTTATGTTCAATCTTTTTAAATTAATGTCTCGTAGCTAAGTTATTATTATGCTTATTTAAGCAGAAGTAATCGTGATGTTGGGCTAAATATTAAAGATGGGGTTATTGGGCTTTGTACCATAATTGGGGTTTGGACAGAAGAACGACACTTGTGGAAATTAGACTATGGGTTATTAATGGGCTTTATATTAACTAAACGATACCTTGTTAATTTAATATAAAGGTTACAATTTGACTTATCTATATATAACCACATACGCTTAATCGGGTACGGTGGGCGGGATATCTATAAATATGAATTATCGTTCATTTTACTGGACACGGGGATGGATTAATAGTTAATGGACTCATTAAAACAAGGGTGGATTACATTCAAGGGTAATTGGTGTAATTGTTAACAAAGTAATAAAACCTTGGATTACACGCAATCGATAACCTGGTGTATTCATTAAACAAAGTATTAAGACCTTGTTACAATTCGAATCCCCAATTAGTTGGAATATTTGACTTCGGGTATAAGGATGATTTGACGAAGACTCTCGCACATTATATTTATGACTGATGGACTATTATGGACAAAACCGTATGGACATATCGAATAATCCAGGACAAAGGACAATTAACCCATGGTAATAAACTAAAATCAACACGTCGAACATCATGTTTATGGAAGTTTAAATAAGCATAATTCCTTTCTTTCATATTTCATCGCACTTTTATTTACTGTCATTTTATTTATCGCACTTTTAATTATCGTACTTTTTAATTATCGCAATTTTATTTATCGTCATTTTATTTATCGCACTTTTATTTATCGCAATTTTATTATCGTCATTTACTTTAAGCTTTAAATTAAGTTATATTTATTTTTAATATTTTACATTAGGTTTTAATTGCGACTTAAGTTTTAAAATCGACAAACCGGTCATTAAATGGTTAAAACCCCCTTTTTATAATAATAATACTACTACTTATTTATATATATAGATTTATACAAATATAGTTTAAAAATATAGCGTTAAACTTGGCTAGCTCCCTGTGAAACGAACCTGACTTACTAAAAACTACACTACTGTACGATTAGGTACACTGCCTATAAGTGTTATAGCAAGGTTTAGGTATATCCACTCTTTAAATAAATAAATAACTTGTGTAAAATTGTATCGTATTTAATAGTATTTCGCAATAAAAATATAACTCTTTCGTATACGCTGCTGCACACATCAATATATATTTATATATAATTAGTATTTCATCAAAAATCAATAATTTGTTATAAAAATATGTTCAATATATAATTATATGTAGTATTAATATAAGTATACTTTTATATACATAATATTTATTTCTTATGAAAATAATAATAATGATAATAATAATAATAATAATAATAATAATAATAATAATAATAATAATAATAATAATAATAATAATAATAATGATAGTCTCAATCATAATGATAATACTAATAATATCCTTAATGATAATACTAATATAATAGTAATAATAACCTTAATAACAATAACAATAACAATAACAATAACAATAACAATAACAATAACAATAACAATAACAATAACAATAACAATAACAATAACAATAACAATAACAATAATAATAATAATAGAGTAATAAGTAAACTACCTCAGAGAGGTAGCCCTAAAAAAATGCCCAAGTCCGGGTTTGAACCCACGACGTCCCGCTAACCCGATAACACTCTATACCACTCTTCCATTCTTGTTTTTCTGATAATATACGAATCTAATATCTATATATCTAGTATCCATCTGTTTTCAACTTCCTCTTCTAAAACCCAACTAAAATTCTCTGGTCCAACAGCAAGTCACTTGGCCCAGGAAGTATTAATCATGCCCAATGGTCTGTTATTGCTGTTTAATAAATAAGTAACAAAAATTTGCAGCAAGCCAGGATCGAACTCAAGGCCTGTTGATTAACAAACACCTAACAAACCACTGAAACACAAGTACGTTCCTGAATATATATCTAGACCTTTAATGTTTTTCACCTGTAGTACAGTCCGATATTCAAGGAAAAACCTAAGAATCAAATAACTCAGCTCAACGTCATTTAAAATGTCAAGTGGCTCAAGAGATCACAATTAAACCCAATTGGTTAAATTTTAATCTGTACGCGATTAGGAAATTTAAATGCTAGCACAGCAGTGAATTCTTGGGTTTCCTTTTTCTTTAAATAAGCAAGTCGGGTTTAGATATTTGTAATGGGATTAAATAATAACAAATGGAAATTATGTAATTGCAAGTGGTTTATTCGGTGATGTGAAAGGATGTGGGGTTCGAACAAAAAGGAACCGAAAGAGAAAAATATATGTAGCAATTACTCGTCCCATTCTCATCTCAGTTTTATTCACCACCTTCTTTATTACTTCACAAACTAATCAATAATTAGTTTATTGTTTAACATCATTCTCTTTTTCTTCATTGATCAGAAACAAAAAAGAAAGTGAGTAAGCAGCAACACATGTTTTTAGGACTGTTTTTATGGTCGTACAGAAACATTTCAGCAGTAAAATAGAAGGAAAAATAGAAGAAGAGTTGCAGTGTATGGTGGTGTTTAGATGGGTCTCGGTGGTGGGTTATGAAGGTGTTGCGATGGTGATTAGTGGAAGAGAAAAGAGGATGGTGGCGGTTGTTTAATGGTGATCAAAGTGGTGATGGTAGTGATCATGGTTGTAGGTGACGGATAGAGGTGATTGAAGGTGGTGCATGGTGGCGATTGTATAGGTGTCGAGCGACCATAAGTAGAAACGAAAACAATAGTATACAACACCAGTGGTCTACACGACTCTCTTGATTCTCATTTGATGAAGTTGTCGTGTTTCAAGTATTGTAATGAAGATCATGGTACTCGAAACCGTCATGAAGGTTTGGATTTTGAGAGTCTTTATTTATTTATTTGTATTGAATTTTGAGAGTGTTGATTATTGAGAAGTGAATGAATGCTTCATGGTGGTAGTTTGGTATTTGGTGTTTTGGTGATTGTTCTTGGCGGTTTGTGTATGGTTCACGATGGTGAAGTGAATGATAAGATTCACGGTTTAAGCCAATACAAAAGAGAAGATAGAGAAAGAAGAGAAAGAGAGAGATTAGTGGAAGCTTACGGTGGTTGATGGTAATCGGTGGTGAGATGGAAGTGCTTAAAGTGATGGCGGTTGTCACCAAGAAGAAGAAGAAGAAGAACACAAGATAGCGGTGATAGCAGGTGATTGCGAGGATTTCAAGTTGGTGATGGCGGTTATGATGATCATGGTGATTGTGAGATTGAAGGTGGCCAGTTAGAAACAAATAAATAATTGTGGCTGTATGGTTATATACATCATGGCATATGTATTTTGTATATATAAAAGAGGTGGTAGTAGATTTAGTGTGATTGGGATAGTAAACAGGAAGCATAAATATCACTCTTGTAAATATCGATAATTGCATCCGTGACTCTCGATCTCAAATCTCAAATAATAGTATAATAATATAATAATTTAAAGTAAAAGCAAAATGTGAAATATACCACAGGAAAGCAGCCTGATTCCTTGGTTGTATCTACCGACACTTAGATATTTTCAATTCGCGGAGTGCTATATCGTGTCCATTGCTAAACAGTTAACATATAAAAGTGTTCCTAAAAATCCAATTTTTTTTTATTTTATTAATTTTAATAACAACAACATATAATACCTCAAATTATATTTCGAATTATTATTTATATATATACACACATATCTATTTACAATTTATTTGTTCGTGAATCGTCGGAAACAGTTGAAGTCAAATGAATGTATAAGAATAGTTCAAAATTTTTGAGACTCAACCTTACAGGCTTTTCTTATCGTGTCAAAATTATAAAATCGTATCTTGAGTTTGGTTCAGAATTAGTCGAAATTTTCCGGGTCTTCACAGTACCTACCCGTTAAAGAAATTTCGTCCCGAAATTTGATCGAGGTCGTCATGGCTAACAATAAAAATATTTTCATGACGATTATGAGTTGATAAATAGAGTTTTATCAACATTGAGTAATATTGATAAATAATTCGATTACTCGAGGCGTACGAGTGAAACTATCACAAAAGATTGAGATATAGATTTAACTTTTGACATAGTCACGGTGGATTTCCGGAATTCAAGGGATTTAATGAAAATCTTCGTAATCTATACAAGATTTGATTCTTTGATAATTAAGGAAATTAGGATCCTATTTAATTAAATGCCATCATCTACCTCGATTGCTATGCCTGATATTTCGCTATAAATTCATCTCTTTCAATTCATTATTTTCCACCACTCCTATACTTTCTTTCTCAATTCATACTTTCAAAAGATTGTGGAAATGCTTCATCCTGTTCTGATCCTTGATATTTTTTTGACTATCGCTTCTGTCATTCTTCTTTTTCATCTATCACCAGCGGAATCTGTTTACTTTTACTATTATCTTGAGGTTATAATATTTTTAATTCTCCCGTGTCTTTATGTTGTTATCCGCATTGTTATACACGGTTTGTAACTTATGTGTTTGTAATCGGCTTTATATTTTTCTTTATATTTCGGAGCTCCATGCTCTTGTTTTCTCTTCACGATTCTAAATCAAGAGAATAATGGTCCAGAATTCGTAGATATAGAGTTTCGAATGATCATAATGTTCTAAACAAGAAGGAACGTAATAGCACGATTTGATTTGGTAAATTACCAGAATCACAGAGGATAGAACTATCAAGAATATATTTTCTTGATATGTTCGGAGGTTAAGTAGAATGAAAGAGTTATGTAACATGGTACATGATGATAGTATGATCTGTGAATCATCACGTTCCATTAGAAATTCAGCATG
Organism: Rutidosis leptorrhynchoides; assembly: GCF_046630445.1. NCBI lineage: Eukaryota > Viridiplantae > Streptophyta > Magnoliopsida > Asterales > Asteraceae > Rutidosis > Rutidosis leptorrhynchoides. The sequence goes on along the minus strand of NC_092337.1, from coordinate 335,451,273 downwards.
ACTTACTGTAATATAACCACGTTGGCCTGACGTCATTATATTATACTAACTCATGCTTCAATTCCCAACACTACTCCAGAAATCATTCATAATTTAAACTCGAAGGTTATAGAATTTCAAAACTAAAACCTTTTCTTTTATGATGTAATATATATAGCATGAAGAGATAACTAATTTCGAACAAGAAGAGTTATGAAAATATTCTCAGAAATATCGAAGATATTTATGATGAAAATTTCAGAATTTCTAAGATCGAAGGTTGATGAAGAAAATCCTTCCGCAAGGATTTAGAAAAGATAATGAGCAAGATATTCGCTAAAGAGTTTATCAGGTACATGATCATCGGGATTCATTAAATACAGGTTCAGTCCTGGTGATTTGTCCACAGCCTCCTTCATAGTTTTGCATAATCCGCTTTCCTGTATCAATTTTTCTATTGAGTGTTTCCAATACTCTATCCTTTATCATCAAACTTTTGTCCATTAAGACCATCTACAGTTTTGCTGCTTCATCAGCATTCAAAGTTATTATAACTGAATCATTGGTTATCAATCTGAGATGGTTTCAAGAGAATTGTGTTTTTAGATGATTAAATGCTAATGGTAATCGTCAAGATACAAAGGATGTTTAAGATGAAATGAAGTGGCAAACTTGAAGAAATGTTTAGTTTCATATGTTATAATCAATATTTTAATTCATTTTAATTATCTAATGTTGGTAGTCCATAGTTAGTAATTCAACAATTTATATATATAATATTCGAATTAATTAATACGTATCGTGACCCATTGTATACATGTCTCAGACTCGATCACAACTCAAAGTATATATATTATTTTGGAATCAACCTCAACCCTGTATAGCTAACTCGATCATTACCGCATATATAGTGTCTATGGTTATTCCAAATAATATATATAGATGTGTCGATATGATATGTCAAAACATTGTATACGTGTCCCGATATTTAAATGCGTAAATAACAGTATTTAAATGACGATAAATAAAGTGCGTAAAATAAATAACAGAAATTAAATGATGATAAATAAAATTGCAAGAATTAAAATTGCGATAAATAAATTACGATAAATAAAATGTAATAAGGAATTAACAGCTAGCTAGGAACAGTTAGCTAGGATTTTTTAGCGTGGATTCTTAACAGAATTTCTCATAGTTAAATTTGTTTGTTTCTAACAAATTTTATTCTGTCAAATGTTTTCTTCATTATACCACTTGTTGGATTCTGATAGGTCAAAATCCAAATACGAAATTGTATGAAAATGGTTATTCTGCGATAAACGGATACGCATATCGGTAGTTGTAAGTAGGATAGTAAATAAATAGCTCCTAAATACATATCTAATAAGCCTGTAAATTATTTAACTCATTTTCGAATCACCGTTTATTTTAAAATCACATAAATTCGTGTTTAACTTGCTTAATATTAATCGGAACATCAAATGTGTATTACAATCATTTAATATTTATTTTTAATATACTTTATTTATATATATATATATATATATAGATATATTTTAAATAATTATTATTATAATATCCTATTTTTATTTTATTAATTTTAATAACAACAACATATAATACCTCAAATTATATTTCGAATTATTATTTATATATATACACACATATCTATTTACAATTTATTTGTTCATGAATCGTCGAAAACAGTCGAAATCAAATGAATGTATAAGAATAGTTCAAAATTTTTGAGACTCAACCTTACAGGCTTTTCTTATCATGTCAAACTTATAAAATCGTATCGTGAGTTTGGTTCAGAATTAGTCGAAATTTTCTGGGTCGTCACAACAGTTGTGCTAATCCCCACATTTGCACCCCTTACAGGTTTAGATATTGCTGTTTAATGTAATACCCCATCCTAATCCGTCTGGACGAAGTCACCAACATCTGGTTCCATTGCGATGATCGACTCCAAATAATGTCTTTACAATGAGCAAATGCACAGCGGAAGATTTCTTTCATACCTGAGAATAAACATGCTTTCAAGTGTCAACCAAAAGGTTGGTGAGTTCATAGGTTTATCATAAAATAATAAAATTCATCATTTTGATAGACCACAAGATTTAAATCCTGCATGGTACAAATGGGCCCGAATCCTATACCCACCTGTAATGTACATGCGATATCTTTTAAATACAGTACACCTTTCTCGTGTACGAAATCATCTTTCATAAATCTTAGTAACCATACACATATCTTGTGCACAAAAATAACATACACATAACCTGTGTATAAAATCATTCTCTCGATACATAACATTCATATCAATTGGTGGCAATTATCATGTGCACATAATTCAATGGTGGCAATTATCATGTCCACATAATTCAATGGTGGCAATTATCATGTCCACATAATTCAATAATAATCCGCAGAACTTCTGTCCGCATAATAATTCATTCGAGGAAAGTTTTGCTTGTGTCTATCTTGTCAAACAATTTTAAAAGCATTTCATGTATTTGCAGTTTAAAATATATTTCAAAAGCATTTAGTAAAGCAGTTGAAAAAATTGCGCATGTATTCTCAGTCCCAAAAATGTAAAGAGTAAAAGGGAATCAAATGAACTCACCTAATGTATTTTGTAGTAAAAATACATATGACTATATTGAACAATGCAGGGTTGGCCTCGGATTCACGAACCTATATCATTTATATATATATTAACACATGTAATTGTAACTGAACAAATTTATATATATATTTATTAGTTATATTATTTTTATATTAATAACATATTTGTTTCCTATATTCATTTTTATATATTAAAGACTCTATTAATAACAATGATAGTTTTAAATAATAAAGGTAATCTTTTTAAAATGTAAATTTTAATACAACTAAAAATTTTAATATTCTTTTTAATACTATATATGTTTTAACTGCTATATGTATATTTTTACTTTCATATCCGTTTTAATATTTTAATAATTTTATATGTTCTGTTAGTAATTAAATAGATTTATATTATCAATTTTAATCATTCATATTTACTATCATAGTAAATTATTAAATGTTATTTTCTTATAAGAATATTTTAATCAATAATTAATATTGATATGTTTAATTATTTATATATTATTAAGAATTGAATTAGACTTAATCATAATTAAACAAAACGTATCATATTAAGTTTTTAGCAATATCCATATATCTTTAATATAAAAAAAATTAATTAAGTATATTAAACACTTATTAATATATATTTAAACTTATATAATTTTAATTAGTATCTAAAAACAAAAATGGTTTATGATTATTAATATTTATATAATTTATAATTATAACCTATTAATAAAAAAAATACTTATAATTATCTTTGTAATATACTTTTCATAGTTTCTATTTTCCATATTATGTATATAATAGTAATAATAATAATAATAATAATAATAATAATAACAATAATAATAATAATAATAATAATAATAATAATAATTATAATAATAATTATAATAATAATAATAATAATAATAATAATAATAATAATAATAATAATAATAATAATAATAATAATAATAATACAAAATAATAAACCTAGATTAGGAGCCTGAAAGTAATCTTATTTCATTCTATCGTGTATACAGCAAAAAAAAACGCTGGCTCCTAAATAACAAAACCCTAATCTTCAAAAGAACTACGATCGACTAGAATGATTAAATCGAAGTCATCCGAAGTTAATCGCAAATCGATCCCAACACCTTCGTGAATCAGGCAGAGGTAATCGTATTTCGATTTAATCCTAATTCGGTCCATGGTGTTCATTTTTAATTCTAAAAGTTACACTCTGTAGAAATCAGATTTTTGATTTCGATTTGACAGAACGTTATCAAGGTGAGATTCGATTTTGATGGCGAAAAATCAAATTGATTTTGATAATATCAATCAATTTTAGAATTGGTTCGATTTTTGTTCAAGAACAATGATTTAAGTTTAGATTTTTTTTTTATCTAAAATTTTTGCATATAACCATATGTGTGTCTTGTTAAATAATGATACTATTAGTCTCAAGTGTCGCTTGATGACTTACTGATTGTTATACGATATATGTAGGTTTAAATGTTTCTATATTTCACAAGTCCAATGTTTATGATTATGAAATGTACTCGTATGTGTATATGGTATGACAGTAGAGAATTTGAAGGATTTCTTTTAGTGATTTAGGGTAGTATATGAGTATAAAATCAAGATGGTTCTGAACAGTTGATCATTGGCTTCTTATTAATTTGGATTTAAAAATTTTAGGCCAACATCATACCATGTTAATTGTTACTTTTTCTATAGTTGAAATCAGTGCTCCCTTGCATGTTATTACAGCTGTATGATAGCAGATTGAATGATGAAATTAATGATCTGGAGTCAATGTTTGATTTGAATTTTAAGGAATACTCAGTTAAGCCTAAAGAGAGTGTTTGAGAATGTATTTAAATTTTCAGATTTCAATTAAACATTTAAGCAGTTATTATTAAGTGTTTAGACTTTGATTGCTTGGCTCTTTTATAGGAAAATTACCTTTTTAAGCTGATAGTGTGGTTGTTTCTTTGTTGGAGTAGGAACAAATAACGAGTACTAACAGCAGCTATTTGTAGCAGTATCAGTGGTGATTAATGGTGTTTTTCTTGATGGTTAATGATGCTCAAACAGAAAAGAAAATAGTACGGTTGCAGCAGAAATAATTCAGATGTAGCAGCAGGTTATAGTGGTCTATGGTGGTGTGGTTGTGGTGTCTAATTTGACTGGAAATAGAAAACAGTAAAGTAACACAACAAATGGTGTAAGTGGTGGTTGTGGTCTTTGAGGAAATAGAACAGAAGTATAGCAGTGATATTCGTAGGTGTTCGAAGTGGAAAGTTGAAAGAAGAAGGTAGTCTTCGATTGGTTGGCTTACAACCGAGACACAAAACAAAACAAAAAAAAAATATTGATTCGATGGTTCTTGTTGACCTGTAAGCTGGAACAGGAGATAACAACAATCAAATAATAGCTATGATGACAAGTTGGTGGTGGAAGTTTGTTGTTGTGTGGGTGTGAAGGTGGCGTTTGAAACAGCAATAAAGACAGCAGCAAGGGCTGCAAAACCGATGCATTGTGATGGTGATTTGCAGCTGTTGAAACAGGTTAATAGATGCAGTAGTTATGGTGGTTGTGATGTTGTGTTCACGATGGAAGAAGTAAGGAAGGAGGAGAGATGGTCATGGGTTGCAGTGGTTAATGCGTGAACGAGTTCTATGTATATCTATATATCTATGATATAGATAGACAAGGATGTATAAAGGTAAATAAATATAGATAATGATAGATGGTGATTGTTAACAGAAAGGTGGACTAATAATGATATAATCTTGTGTTTGTTATTTGGAATTGTGAGATTTGATTTGAATAAGTGTTTTTATTTGGGTATCCAATGGAATTAGTGGCAAACAAGTGGGGTTTGGGGTGACCAAATAAACTGTATGATGAGTTGGTATTGGAGTGTTCTTGTTTGTTATAAACAAAAGCACATGTGGAGTAAATTTGGTGATCATGAAAGTATCGGCCAAATGCATGCATATGTATTATTGAGTTGTCATATGCAACAAATACAATAAACTCCACTTAACATATGATAAATAAATAAAATAAATATCTAAGATTTAAAATGTCTATGTGTTTGTATGGGTGTGGATTTGTTTTAAAAATGTGTTGGTGATTGTTTTATCTTTTGATGCACGTGTGTATTATATGTAAGGTTAAAAGGTTTACAATCAAACAACAATAATATTAATCTTATCAATCCATCTATTGTCCCAACTAGCTATACATGTGAAAGTTACAATCGTTACAATTTATATTTGAGACCATTTACTCAACATTTTATATTATATTGTATATATATATATATATATATATATATATATATATATATATATATATATATATATATACGTTTCAAATAATATGTAGATAAATATATTAAATGCATATTGAAAATTGAAACGAATGAGTTTAAATTACACCATTTTACATTTGATACCTTGTTAACGTTTCTAAGTTATTATATATACACACACACATACATATATACATATATTTACAAACAGTTGTTCGTGAATCATCGGGAATAGTCGAAGGTTAATTGAATAAATGAACGCAGTTCAAAATTTTTAAAATTTCAACATTTCAGACTTTGCTTATCGTGTCGGAAACATATAAAGATTAAGTTTAAATTTGGTCGGAAATTCCTGGGTCGTCACAGCACCTACCCGTTAAAGAAATTTCGTCCCGAAATTTGAGTGAGGTGGTCATGGCTAACAATAAAAAATGTTTTCATGACGTATATGAGTTGATAAATAGATTTTTATCGTCATTGATTAATATGGATAAAACAATTCGATTACTCGAAGCGTACGAGTGAAGCTATTACAAAAATGTGAATTGAAGAAATAAAGTTTCTTCTTAACTCTTGACGTGGTCACGTTTGAATTTAGAAAATAAGGTGCGTCTTAACTTTTGACGTTGTCTTGGTTGAATTCCGGAATTCAAGGGATTTAAATAAAATCTTCGAAATCTAAAATATTTGATTTTTTGGCGAGTAAGGAGATTAAGATCTCTATAATTAAATACGGTGATCTGCCTCGATTACTCTGTCTGATATTTCCATTATAAATTAAACTCTTTCGTTCCATTATTCTCACCAATTCTTTACTTTCTTTCTTAGTTCATACATCCAAACGATTGTGAAAATGCTTAATCCAGTTCTGATCCTTGTCCTCATCCTTACTATCGCAACAATCATTTTCCTTTACCAACTTCCACCAGAGGAATCTTCTTTCTTCTACTATGCCCTTGGGGTTATAGTGTTTTTAATTCTCCCGTGTCTTTATGTCGCGATAAACATTGATATACACGGTTTGTAATTTATGTGTTGTTATCAGGCTTTATATCCTCCCTTATACTTCGAAGCTCTATGCTTTTGTTTTCTCTTCCCGACTTCAAGTCAAGCGAATAATGGTCCAGAATTTGTAGATATAAAGTTTCGAATGATTATAATGTTCTAAGCAGGAAGGAACGTGATAGCACAATTTGATTTTCAAATTTATCAACATCATGGAGATAGAACCATCAAGAATACATTTTCTTGATATGTTCAGGAGTTAAGTAGAATGAAAGAGTTATGTAACATGACACATGATAATGGTATGATCTACTGTGAATCATCACGTCCCATTAGAAACTCAGCATGACTTACTATAATATAATCACGTTGGCCAAGTGCATTATATTATACTAACTCATGCATCAGTTCCCAACACTTCTCCACAATTCATTCATAATTTATACTTAGATTTTACAGAAGTTTCCAATATAATGGAATACAGATAGCACGAAAAGATATATAATTTCGGACAAGAATATTTATGAAAATATTCTCAGAAATATCGAAGATATTTATGATGATATTTTGGAATTTCTAGGTTCGAAGATTGATGAAGAAAAATTTTCTGCAAGATTTTAACATGACTTCGGAGCAAGATATTCTCTAAAGATTTCATCGGATCCAGATTTATCTGGGTTCTATGAATTTAGGGTATGTTACTTGTATTTCTCCTTGGTTTCCTTTATGGTTATCTCAATCCGTTTTTTAGTTCCAACTTTTCTGAGCTTTTCTAACATACCATTCTTATTGTCAAGCTTTTGGCCATTAAGATCATCTATAGCTTTCGCTGCTTCGTCAGCATTTTCAAAGTTAACGAATTTGGATCATTGGTTATCAAATCGAGGTGTTTTCAAGAGAATTGTGTTTTTAGATGATTAAACGCTGATGGTAATATGGTGGAATATAAAAGGTTCTCCAATAGCAATAAAAGAGCACACATATATATCAAGGTTATAATAAAGTTGTTTTGAATGAAAAGTCGAAGTTGTCTTGTTGGAGCTGTGACAAAATTGGCTATTTTGAAGAAGAACTGCAAAGTTATTTTGGGTAATAATAACACTAAAGGAATTAGAACAGTTACGTTTTAAACGTTTACTCAGTTTCTGAGAGTTTTTCAGGTGCATAACTATATGCATAAATCTTTCCTTCCGTAGATGAAGTGCGATTGGTTCATCCTCTCGATTGAGGTGTTTTCGAGAATCATGAAAGGTTTGAACGCAGATTGTAATCGTCGAGATACAAATGAGGTTTAAGACGAAATCAAGTGGCAAACTTGAAGAATTGTTTAGTTTCATATGTTATAATCAATATTTTAATTCATTTTAATTGTCCAATATCATTAGTCCACAGTTACTAATTCAATGATTCATATTTAGTTTATAATATTCGAATTAATTAATACGTATTGTGACCCGTGTACATGTCTCAGACTCGATCACAATTCAAACTATATATATTATTTAATAATCAACTTCAACCCTGTATAGCGAACTCGAGCATTACAGCATATAGAGTATCTATGATTATTCCAAATAATATATATATATATGCGTCGATATGATATGTCAAAACTTTGTATACGTGTCCCGATATTTAAAGTGCGTAAAATAAATAACAGAAATTAAATGACGATAAATAAAATTACGATAAATTAAAATGTAATCAGTTAGCTAGGAACAGTTAGCGTGGATTCTTAACAAAATTCTTCTCATAGTTAAATTGTTTGTTTCTAACAAATTTTATTTTGTTCAATGTTTTCTTCATTATGCCACTTGTTGGATTCTGATAGGTCAAAATTCAAATATGAAATTTGAATGGAAATGGTTATTCTGTGGTGAGTGGATTCATATATCTGTGAATGTAAGTAGGATAGGAAATGACTGTTGAATCAAATTTGAAGAATGTACAGTGTAACTTATTAATACGAAATCTTAAATATTCCTCGGGTATTACCTACCCGTTAAAATATTTTCACCATTAACTGTTTGTACAAAAGAATTTTTAATTACAATCTTTATGAAAATATACTAGCACATATACTTTCTTCAGATGTAATCATGGATTTAATGAGTCAATGTGATATTAAACACATTTGGTTTACGTTTAGAACTAGAGTACATAATCTCTAAAACATTAGAGGTTACATAATCATCATGTCGAACGAAGATAAATGATGTAGAACGTTATGTAGAATGATGATTATTCTCGAGGTACAGAATGAGATGTTGAGGCATGGATTGTTGATGGTGCTGGTGCTGTTTATTGATGGTACTATTGGTGCCGATGATGTTGCTGAAGCTGGTACATTTTGCACCATATTCTCCAAATTGATTACTCGAGCGCGAAGTTCGTTGACTTCTTGTATTACTTCGGGATGATTGCCGGTCGGAACGGGCAGATGAATAAGGTTTAGAATTGTGGATAGAATATAATCATGGCGAGGTACTCAGGAAATGAGGGCGAGAATGGTGTTTCGGACTGATTCGCCGGTAAGTGCTTCAGGTTCTTCACCAAGAGGTGAATTGTGGTGGATGGAAAGGATCGCCTCCTTCTCGTCTCCATTGATTAAGTCAACTACGAACACTTCCTCAATTCATCCAGAACAGATGATGGCTAATTGGTTGATCCATTCCGGTCATACTGCTTTCGGAGCTCGAGTGAAAATTCATGTCGGAATTGCTGTCGGAATAACTATCGGAATAGCTATCGGAATCTGAGGGACTCGAACTGGTTGAGGGATTCATCTCATACGATCAGATGAAATATTTTTGATAAGAAATAGATTATAGGATGTAGATTAGTATCCTGCAATACATAATTTACATATGCATATAAAATACTAAAATCCCATAAGTTACGGAGGAATCTACGGAAGCTGTCAGACAAAGGTAACAATAACAGATACGCTAAGTTATGAATTTATCTATACTGTAGCGACCCCGACAAATCGTCAAGTGACGGCGTCGGCTACGTGGGTCCCATTACCTGATTATAAGTCTTTAAGATAACGTTTGACCAAAAATATGTCGCCTTCATTTCAAAATAAAGATTGTTTCAAAGTTTACAAGAATTGTTCAACCAAAAGTTAAGTTACAACGTTATAGATACGATTGAAATCTAGGCGACACGGTTTAAAGTAAAGTCAAAAGACGCTCCATGAAATGCATGTATACTCGACATCGGATGCAAGTATCAAATAGTAATCGGAAGCATGTTTCACATATCGTGCAAGACCTGAGAAAAACATAGAAATCTGTCAACGAAAACGTTGGTGAAATCATAGGTTTAAGTAAGTAAGTACAAGTGAACCACAAGATTTGCATCAATGAAATAATAGTAATACATTCCAAAAGTTTGTTTCACGAGCACCCAATTATCAAAGCTTAACATTCCTTCCATTGTATACCCCATCACTTAGTGCTAGAACAAACACTGATTCTCGAAAATATATTTCATCCGTAGACGGTAGCGAACCGTCAAGGATGAGGGTTGTCAACCCATATGGCCATATAACATAAGTTCTCGCTTACACCCGGCAAGTGTAACTAATGATAATCGAATTGAGGATTTTGTTCTAAACTCGTATGTAGAATGTTTGTTTTCCCGTTCTTGTGTTCACTTAGTTCAAAAGAATCGTTTATGTTTTCTCATCCCAAATATAAGTTCAAAAAGAGTAAAAGTGGGACTATGATCTCACCTTTGATTGCAAGAGTAAATAAGTACTTCAACAAGTAACGTGCGTAAATAACAACGCTAGTCTCGACCTAAACAAATAGGTTGTATCAATAACGGTAGTCACGAAGGGTCAAAGTTGTTCAATTAGTCCTATGGCTCGACACGACTCGATTATGTAGCATGTGAAGCAAACTGTCAAGTTTCATGCAAGATACAAGTATAAAAGCATGTTAGGAAGATTGCATAATTAATTGATTAAGTTTGACAAAAAGTCAAACTTGGTCGGGTCAAAGTCAACGAAAAAGTCAACATGTTCGGGTCGGGTCTCGGACAAATTTTCTATGCTAGTTATTCATATATAAGCATGTTAGAACAAGTCGCATGCGAATTGGAAGTCTAAAACATGGCAAACATTTCACGTGAAACGGACATTGGAGGCAGAAGCTGGGCACGGCTTATGGCCGTGGCCTGGTCCCAGGCCTGTTTCACTTGTTCAAGACTTGGTCAATTTTCAAACAAACGCAAAACTCAAACCGTAAACAACTAGAAGACGTATCTTATACCGTTGGAAAGCTCTTTTGACAAGGAACACAACTAAACATGTTTCACCAAACAAAAACATCATTTATAATAGCCGAAAACTCATCAAGTGATCATTAAACGTTCATTTTTAAGGTTTCAAGTTCTTCAAATGCAATTTAAGTTTCGGGAAACCAATTCACACATATAATATGCCGTTTTGAAGGTAATGAAACATACATTACAACTAAACACTAATAATTAACATTCCATGGCATTCAAGCATCCAAAAATTCATGTCAAGAACTATCAAACCCTAGTCAAACATCTCAAAATCAATAATCATGTTTTTGGAGTTTTCTTAATCAACCTACGCATCAAAACGAAGCTAGTGATACTAGTAACACAATTAAAACATGCACTTTAACAATCTAACAACATTAACTCATCCAAAATCAAGGATTAAGCACACCCATTTCAAGTTCATGCTAGTTACTCCAAAAACAACAAATCGAGCAAACCAAACATATATTCATGTTAGACTCGAGCCATAGACACTAACTAACACCATTTCAAATCAAAAACACGAATTTAGAGAAATCTAGAGTTTTAGAAATGTTACCCAAACGAGATGAAGTTGGTATCAAATTGTAGAGGATGAAGAGAGGATTCCAAATATGTAATCGGATTTGTTGTGAGCTTCCAAGATTGAATTTAGATGATGAATGAATGGAATGGGTTTGTGTGTGTGTTCTTTAGATGGAGAGAAAAGGGATGAGGGAGATGATGGAATGGATGAAATGGGTTGACTAGTTGACCTAGTCAACTAGTTTGCCCATTTGGCAACTCCGGTCCCTCGAGTTTCAAAGCGGGTGCGGGATTTAACCGATCGAATATTTTTAAAACGTAAGTTAACGAGAGATGTTATAATTAAATGACGGAATTATTATGAACGTTAGTCAACGGAAACTACGAATTTAAATAACGAAAGGTATTATTTAAAAGAAAAAGACGGTGTTAAAAATAAATTTAACGGAAAAACGCGGGATGTTACATTATCCACAACTCAAAAGAAATTTCGTCCCGAAATTTAGTTGGAAGTAGTAGTCGATATCTCTTACTCGAGACTTTACGTTGTCAATGCTACGAATAAGTGAAAGTACGTTCTTGAGGGTTCTCATGAATTTGGATAGTCAGGGTTTTACGTTGCATTAAGGTTCGATTTTTACGATCCCCAGTTTCAACTGGTTTTCCTATGAAGAGAAGTTTGTCATCGATAGTTGATGTATCCAGCAGGATTGCACGTTCCTGTTCCGCTGGACACGTTTCTAAGTTTGTTACACGAAATGTAGGGTAAACGGAAACTTAATTGAGTCAGAAGTTCTAAACGGTAGGGAGCGGTTCCAATACGCCCCAAGGTTTCAAAAGGGTTAACATGTCGCGGGTTTAACTTTCCCTGATTCCCGAAACGGATTACACCCTTCCAAGGTGCGGGTTCTCAATATTACGCGGTTACACACTGGGATTTGTGAGGTTCTCCTCTAAGTTTGGTATAACTCTTCTGGCGACAATGGGTTGTCTCGAGCCCTTCTCGGACTTGAACGATCTCAATTGTTGTTTCTTGATGGAGTTCAGATTTCGGTGATTGATGCTTTGGTTAAATGAACAGGGGTATGACATTAGCGGTCATATAAGGTTTCGAAAAGTGCGCGTGAACACACGAGTGGTAACTACTGTTGTAAGAGTGATCTACTAAAGGTGACAATACGAGTTTGTGAGATGTCTTTCCAAGACGTAAATCGTTCGTTTGCTCGGTTCGTCAGTTTGTGGGTGGTACGCGGTACTCATGTCTAAGCGGGTCTCCAAGATTTCTAGAAGTGAAGCGAGTATTTCGATACGGGATAATTGACAAAGATACACCGTGTTGAAATAGAATCTCTTTAAGATGTGCTTGAACAAGATAGTTAGGATTCGTAAGTGTTCGTTAGGGCTATCCACCCTCGTGGCGAATACTAATGTAATATGAAGAGTTTCTCTATCCATTGGGAAATGTTACAAGGAGTTTCTTTAAACGGAATTGCGAACTGTAAAGATAGTAGTGAAATGAGGACTTAGAATAGGATGAGTTTACATCTCGAGGTTGCCATAACGTGCCTCTAGTTGTCAAAAGTTAAAGTCTGAAAGAGAAACGAGGTAGTACACGTAGTTGTATAGTTCGGGGTTGAATAATAGTTGACCGATTATCAGAAACACAAGGGCGTTAAGTCAAAGAAAAGTGAAGTATCGTTGGATTGTGTGTTATCTTAATTTCCAGTAATATCAGACGGTAACGGTGAAATAACAGAGGTATGTAGTGTGGTACGTGATGACGAGAACATTGATCGGATCCACAATTTAGTATTCGAATTCTTCGTGCAAAATAACGAATTTCTTTTCCGTTGATTTCGAGTCGAGGGAGTATGCCTTTCGGCGTCCAACTAGAAATATTTCCATATTTGAGTCCCATCTGGTGTTGTACGAATTTAGCTAGAAATGTTGGTGTGAAGAATCACGCTCAAGGTTCGAACACGGAGAGGTTTAAAGTTTTCCCTTAGTGAGTTAACGAGTTTAAAAGTCGGGTAACACGAGAAAAGTCAGAAATGAATCTTTGGTAATAACAGACGAGATCTAAGATTTTTTTTTTTTTTTTTTTTTTTTTTTTTTTTTTTTTTTTTTACGAATACAAGTCCGAGTTGGTAGAGTTTCCTGATTACATGTGGCTTGATTTCGAGATTGATTGTAATGCCTTGACCATTAACATCATGGTCTAGAAAATTGGACTTCGTTCAACAGAAATTCTCACTCGGAGAATTTGGTATAGAGTTGCTCTTTTCTCAAAAGTTCGAGCGTAAGATGGTGATGTTGTTCGTTTTCCTTCTTTACTTAAATAAGTTAAGATGTCATCCATAAATACGATAACAGATTTGTCTAGATAAGTTTGCATACGTGGTTTAGGAGGTTTATGGATACGGACGAGCCTTGGATAAATCTAATGGTACTAAGAGAGATTTACAACTAACGTTGCGAGTTCGGAAAAGACTCAGGAGACATCGTCTCCCTTAACCCCCAATTGATGATAACCGGAACGGAGGTCGATTTGGAATACACACGAGTTTTACGCAAATAATCATGAGGTCATGGATACGAGGAAGTGGGTATCGGTTTCCAACCGAAAATTATTTAGTTCACAAAAATCCATACATAATTGTAGGAAAGAAAGAGAAGAAAAAAAAAATTTTCTCCTTAACGGATAGGTTTTGAGCTCCTTAGTTCTATAGGTGTCAAGTCATAATTCTTAACGTATATCCTCTGATAAAATTTATAGGCACACAATATATTCCGTTGGTCACTTAAATTGCCTAAGTAGTGTCTAGGGAAAAAGTGGAGTGCAAAGAGCACGAGTCAAAGACTGGGTTATAAAACGTCTAACGGTAATGAAATCGAATAAGTATGAAGTATACGGTTTGTTGTGAAGAAACGTACCCGTTACTAGTCCATCGTCGTTCCGGGCATCCTAGGTGTCGATGTTGAAAGTTCAATGGCGTGCGTTGGGGTTGATTTCTTCTTTGGGCACACATTCCTAAAATGACCCAGTTGGCCACACTCAAAGCATGCACCCGTCCTGTGTGCGTTGGGCACCCTTCGAGCGACGGTAACGGTACCCTTACAGACATGGGCCACATGGCCACTTCTTTGACACTTGACGCAAAATGGTTTGCCACATTCACCAAAATGATGTTTGCGACACTTGTTACAGTGAGGTAGGGTTCCGGCATACCCCTTCTTGCCGCCGGGGGTGAAAGGCTTCTTGGAGATGTTGCTATTGTTGTGGTTGCTTGGTTGCGAGGCTTCCCATTTTCTTTTGTTGTTACCCGGGTGGTTCTCGACCATTCGTACCGGTGCTTCCATTTCATTCACCGTTTCTAAAGTTTGGTGGGCCTTTGTTAAAGCCTCTTGTAGGTTAGTGGGTTGGGATGCCCTTACCCCGTGTTGAATGCTCTTAGGGAGGCCATCCATGTAAAGTTCGACTCCTAGGAATTCGGGAGTCATGAGATTTGGACACATTGAGACTAGTTCGGTAAACCGTTGATTATAAGCTTTGAGGTCATTTCCGGCCGTTTTTAAATTCCTTAGACCCTGTTCGAGCCTTCGAGTCTCGTCGCGCGGGAAGTATTCGGTGATCATTCTTTCTCTTAATTCGGTCCAAGAGAGTGTGTGGGCTTCATCGCTTCCCACTAATTGTACATACGTGTTCCACCATGAGAGAGCAATACCGGTGAAAGTGAGGGTGGAAAACTTGACCTTATCTTGGTCTCGACAACCGCTTGTGTTAAAAACGGTCTCCATTTGTTCAAACCATCGGGTGAGAGTAACCGGTCCCCCGGTTCCATCGAAAGTGGGAGGATTGTACTTCATGAAGTTCTTGTAGGAGCAACCCTCGATTGAATTACCGGCTCCATGATTGTTGTTGTTAGAAAAGTGATCGGCCACGGCCGTACCCACGGCGGTGGTTATCATTCGTTGAAGAGCTTGTTCCAGAGTTTCGAGAGGAGTATTGTGTTGACCTTGGTGAGCCATTGTTCCTTCATGAGACAAGAATATCGTTGGTTAGTATTTTCAACAATACTAACCGTGGCATGGAATAAGGATAGAGAGAAAATTTTCCTTGACTCGCCTTAAATTCTTTTATGTCATAATGTCGGAACGTCCATGTGAATCACCGTAATATAATCCCGGAAATTATATTACCCTGATTCTCATGTGCATTTAACATTACTTCATAAAGTCAAGGTGGCGCATCAACAAAATTTATCAACGTAAGATCAAGATCGAATACGAGTCAGATATGATAGAAGAGTTCGAGTATAAATGCACAAATAGTCAAGTAATTCCTACTTCAGTCTATATGTCGGTTGTAGTCTAGATTCACCTATGTACCCTATGACTCGGGGTGGACACAAATGAACTCTAAATCCCTACAACCAAGGCTCTGATACCACCTGTAGCGACCCCGACAAATCGTCAAGTGACGGCGTCGGCTACGTGGGTCCCATTACCTGATTATAAGTCTTTAAGATAATGTTTGACCAAAAATATGTCGCCTTCATTTCAAAATAAAGATTGTTTCAAAGTTTACAAGAATTGTTCAACCAAAAGTTAAGTTACAACGTTATAGATACGATTGAAATCTAGGCGACACGGTTTAAAGTAAAGTCAAAAGACGCTCCATGAAATGCATGTATACTCGACATCGGATGCAAGTATCAAATAGTAATCGGAAGCATGTTTCACATATCGTGCAAGACCTGAGAAAAACATAGAAATCTGTCAACGAAAACGTTGGTGAAATCATAGGTTTAAGTAAGTAAGTACAAGTGAACCACAAGATTTGCATCAATGAAATAATAGTAATACATTCCAAAAGTTTGTTTCACGAGCACCCAATTATCAAAGCTTAACATTCCTTCCATTGTATACCCCATCACTTAGTGCTAGAACAAACACTGATTCTCGAAAATATATTTCATCCGTAGACGGTAGCGAACCGTCAAGGATGAGGGTTGTCAACCCATATGGCCATATAACATAAGTTCTCGCTTACACCCGGCAAGTGTAACTAATGATAATCGAATTGAGGATTTTGTTCTAAACTCGTATGTAGAATGTTTGTTTTCCCGTTCTTGTGTTCACTTAGTTCAAAAGAATCGTTTATGTTTTCTCATCCCAAATATAAGTTCAAAAAGAGTAAAAGTGGGACTATGATCTCACCTTTGATTGCAAGAGTAAATAAGTACTTCAACAAGTAACGTGCGTAAAGAACAACGCTAGTCTCGACCTAAACAAATAGGTTGTATCAATAACGGTAGTCACGAAGGGTCAAAGTTGTTCAATTAGTCCTATGGCTCGACACGACTCGATTATGTAGCATGTGAAGCAAACTGTCAAGTTTCATGCAAGATACAAGTATAAAAGCATGTTAGGAAGATTGCATAATTAATTGATTAAGTTTGACAAAAAGTCAAACTTGGTCGGGTCAAAGTCAACGAAAAAGTCAACATGTTCGGGTCGGGTCTCGGACAAATTTTCTATGCTAGTTATTCATATATAAGCATGTTAGAACAAGTTGCATGCGAATTGGAAGTCTAAAACATGGCAAACATTTCATGTGAAACGGACATTGGAGGCAGAAGCTGGGCACGGCTTATGCCGCGCCGCGGCCAGGCCTGTCGCGCCGCGACAATGGCCGTGGCCTGGTCCCAGGCCTGTTTCACTTGTTCAAGACTTGGTCAATTTTCAAACAAACGCAAAACTCAAACCGTAAACAACTAGAAGACGTATCTTATACCGTTGGAAAGCTCTTTTGACAAGGAACACAACTAAACATGTTTCACCAAACAAAAACATCATTTATAATAGCCGAAAACTCATCAAGTGATCATTAAACGTTCATTTTTAAGGTTTCAAGTTCTTCAAATGCAATTTGAGTTTCGGGAAACCAATTCACACATATAATTTGCCGTTTTGAAGGTAATGAAACATACATTACAACTAAACACTAATAATTAACATTCCATGGCATTCAAGCATCCAAAAATTCATGTCAAGAACTATCAAACCCTAGTCAAACATCTCAAAATCAATAATCATGTTTTTGGAGTTTTCTTAATCAACCTACGCATCAAAACGAAGCTAGTGATACTAGTAACACAATTAAAACATGCACTTTAACAATCTAACAACATTAACTCATCCAAAATCAAGGATTAAGCACACCCATTTCAAGTTCATGCTAGTTACTCCAAAAACAACAAATCGAGCAAACCAAACATATATTCATGTTAGACTCGAGCCATAGACACTAACTAACACCATTTCAAATCAAAAACACGAATTTAGAGAAATCTAGAGTTTTAGAAATGTTACCCAAACGAGATGAAGTTGGTATCAAATTGTAGAGGATGAAGAGAGGATTCCAAATATGTAATCGGATTTGTTGTGAGCTTCCAAGATTGAATTTAGATGATGAATGAATGGAATGGGTTTGTGTGTGTGTTCTTGAGATGGAGAGAAAAGGGATGAGGGAGATGATGGAATGGATGAAATGGGTTGACTAGTTGACCTAGTCAACTAGTTTGCCCATTTGGCAACTCCGGTCCCTCGAGTTTCAAAGCGGGTGCGGGATTTAACCGATCGAATATTTTTAAAACGCAAGTTAACGAGAGATGTTATAATTAAATGACGGAATTATCATGAACGTTAGTCAACGGAAACTACGAATTTAAATAACGAAAGGTATTATTTAAAAGAAAAAGACGGTGTTAAAAATAAATTTAACGGAAAAACGCGGGATGTTACATATACACTGTCTATGCAATAGAGGCAGTAAGACGTGTCTAGACTTTAAGGATGAAAATCAAATAATTTTCGACGCTAAATGATAAGGAAAACTTTTAACATGCAAACACGGTCGAAGTCCAGAATCACTAATGCATCCTAACGACTACTAGTTAGACACACTAATGCAAGACCTGGTTCGCTAAGACCATCGCTCTGATACCAACTGTAATACCCCGTCCTAATCCGTCTAGACGAAGTCACCAACATCTGGTTCCATTGCGATGATCGACTCCAAATAATGTCTTTACAATGAGAAAATGCACAGCGGAAGATTTCTTTCATACCTGAGAATAAACATGCTTTCAAGTGTCAACCAAAAGGTTGGTGAGTTCATAGGTTTATCATAAAACAATAAAATTCATCATTTTGATAGACCACAAGATTTAAATTCTGCATGGTACAAATGGGCCCGAATCCTATACCCACCTGTAATGTACATGCGATATCTTTTAAATACAGTACACCTTTCTCGTGTACGAAATCATCTTTCATAAATCTTAGTAACCGTATACATATCTTGTGCACAAAAATAACATACACATAACCTGTGTATAAAATCATTCTCTCGATACATAACATTCATATCAATTGGTGGCAATTATCATATCCACATAATTCAATGGTGGCAATTATCATGTCCACATAATTCAATGGTGGCAATTATCATGTCCACATAATTCAATGGTGGCAATTATCATGTCCACATAATTCAATAATAATCCGCAGAACTTCTGTCCGCATAATAATTCATTCGAGGAATGTTTTGCTTGTGTCTATCTCGTCAAACAATTTTAAAAGCATTTCATGTATTCGCAGTTTAAAATATATTTCAAAAGCATTTAGTAAAGCAGTTGAAAAAATTGCGCATGTATTCTCAGTCCCAAAAATGTAAAGAGTAAAAGGGAATCAAATGAACTCACCTAATGTATTTTGTAGTAAAAATACATATGACTATATTGAACACTGCAGGGTTGGCTTCGGATTCACGAACCTATATCATTTATATATATATTAACACATGTAATTGTAACTGAACAAATTTATATATATATTTATTAGTTATATTATTTTTATATTAATAACATATTCGTTTCCTATATTCATTTTTATATATTAAAGACTCTATTAATAACAATGATAGTTTTAAATAATAAAGGTAATCTTTTTAAAATGTAAATTTTAATACAACTAAAAATTTTAATATTCTTTTTAATACTATATATGTTTTAACTGCTATATATATATTTTTACTTTCATATCCGTTTTAATATTTTAATAATTTTATATGTTCTGTTAGTAATTAAATAGATTTATATTATCAATTTTAATCATTCATATTTACTATCATAGTAAATTATTAAATGTTAATTTCTTATTAGAATATTTTAATCAATAATTAATATTGATATGTTTAATTATTTGTATATTATTAAGAATTGAATTAGACTTAATCATAATTAAACAAAACGTATCATATTAAGTTTTTAGCAATATCCATATATCTTTAATATAAAAAATTAATTAAGTATATTAAACACTTATTAATATATATTTAAGCTTATATAATTTTAATTAGTATCTAAAAACAAAAATGGTTTATGATTATTAATATTTATATAATTTATAATTATAACCTATTAATAAAAAAATACTTATAATTATCTTTGTAATATACTTTTCATAGTTTCTATTTTCCATATTATGTATATAATAGTAATAATAATAATAATAATAATTATAATAATAATTATAATAATAATTATAATAATAATAATAATAATAATAATAATAATAATAATAATAATAATAATAATAATAATAATACAAAATAATAAACCTAGATTAGGAGCCTGAAAGTAATCTTATTTCATTCTATCGTGTATAAAGCAAAAAAAAACGCAGGCTCCTAATTAACAAAACCCTAATCTTCAAAAGAACTACGATCGACTAGAATGATTAAATCGAAGTCATCCGGAGTTAATCGCAATTCGATCCCAACACCTTCGTGAATCAGACAGAGGTAATCGTATTTCGATTTAATCCTAATTCGGTCCATGGTGTTCATTTTTAATTCTAAAAGTTATACTCTGTAGAAATCAGATTTTTGATTTCGATTTGACAGAACGTTATCAAGGTGAGATTCGATTTTGATTTGGTTTTGATGGCGAAAAATCAAATTGATTTTGATAATATCAATCAATTTTAGAATTGGTTCGATTTTTGTTCAAGAACAATGATTTAAGTTTAGATTTTTTTTTTATCTAAAAATTTTGCATATAACCATATGTGTGTCTCGATAAATAATGATACTATTAGTCTCAAGTGTCGCTTGATGACTTACTGATTGTTATACGATATATGTGGGTTTAAATGTTTCTATATTTCACAAGTCCAATGTTTATGATTATGAAATGTACTCGTATGTGTATATGGTATGACAATAGAGAATTTGAAGGATTTCTTTTAGTGATTTAGGGTAGTATATGAGTATAAAATCAAGATGGTTCTGAACAGTTGATCATTGGCTTCTTATTAATTTGGATTTAGAAATTTTAGGCCAACATCATACCATGTTAATTGTTACTTTTTCTATAGTTGAAATCAGTGCTCCCTTGTATGTTATTACAGTTGTATGATAGCAGATTGAATGATGAAATTAATGATATGGAGTCAATGTTTGATTTAAATTTTAAGGAATACTCAGTTAAGCCTAAAGAGAGTGTTTGGGAATGTATTTAAATTTTCAGATTTCAATTAAACATTTAAGCAGTTATTATTAAGTGTTTAGACTTTGATTGCTTGGCTCTTTTATAGGAAAATTACCTTTTTAAGCTGATAGTGTGGTTGTTTCTTTGTTGGAGTAGGAACAAATAACGAGTACTAGCAGCAGCTGTTTGTAGCAGTATCAATGGTGATTAATGGTGTTTTTCTTGATGGATAATGATGCTCAAACAGAAAAGAAAACAGTACGGTTGCAGCAGAAATAATTTAGATGTAGCAGCAGGTTATAGTGGTCTATGGTGGTGTGGTTGTGGTGTCTAATTTGACTGGAAATAGAAAACAATAAAGTAACACAACAAATGGTGTAAGTGGTGGTTATGGTCTTTGAGGAAATAGAACATAAGTATAGCAGTGATATTCGTAGGTGTTCGAAGTGGAAAGTTGAAAGAAGAAGGTAGTCTTCGATTGGTTGGCTTACAACCGAGACACAAAACAAAACAAAACAAAAAAATATTGATTCGATGGTTCTTGTTGACCTGTAAGATGGAACAGGAGATAGCAACAATCAAATAATAGCTATGATGACAAGTTGGTGGTGGAAGTTTGTTGTTGTGTGGGTGTAAAGGTGGCGTTTGAAACAGCAATAAAGATAGCAGCAAGGGCTGCAAAACCGACGCGTTGTGATGGTGATTTGCAGATGTTGAAACAGGTTAATAGATGCAGTAGTTATGGTGGTTGTGATGTTGTGTTCACGATGGAAGAAGTAAGGAAGGAGGAGAGATGGTCATGGGTTGCAGTGGTTCATGAGTGAACGAGTTCTATGTATATCTATATATATATGATATAGATAGACAAGGATGTATAAAGGTAAATAAATATAGATAATGATAGATGGTGATTGTTAACAGAAAGGTGGACTAATAATGATATAATCTTGTGTTTGTTATTTGGAATTGTGAGATTTGATTTGAATAAGTGTTTTTATTTGGGTATCCAATAGAATTAGTGGCAAATAAGTGGGGTTTGGGGTGACCAAATAAACTGTATGATGAGTTGGTATTGGAGTGTTCTTGTTTGTTATAAACAAAAGCACATGTGGAGTAAATTTGGTGATCATGAAAGTATCGGCCAAATGCATGCATATGTATTATTGAGTTGTCATATGCAACAACACAATAAACTCCACTTAACATATGATAAATAAATAAAATAATTATCTAAGATTTAAAATGTCTATGTGTTTGTATGGGTGTGGATTTGTTTTAAAAATGTGTTGGTGATTGTTTTATCTTTTGATGCACGTGTGTATTATATGTAAGGTTAAAAGGTTCACAATCAAACAACAATAATATTACTCTTATCAATCCATCTATTGTCCCAACTAGCTATACATGTGAAAGTTACAATCGTTACAATTTATATTTGAGACCATTTACTCAACATTTTATATTATATTGTGTATATATATATATATATATACGTTTCAAATAATATGTAGATAAATATATTAAATGCATATTGAAAGTTGAAACGAATGAGTTTAAATTACACCATTTTACATTTGATACCTTGTTAACGTTTCCAAGTTATTATATATATACACACACATACATATATACATATATTTACAAACAGTTGTTCGTGAATCGTCGGGAATAGTCGAAGGTTAATTGAATATATGAACGCAGTTCAAAATTTTTAAAATTTCAACATTTCAGACTTTGCTTATCGTGTCGGAAACATATAAAGATTAAGTTTAAATTTGGTCGGAAATTCCCGGGTCGTCACATTTAAAATGGGTGTTGCGAACGGGGTTAGAAGATGTAACATCCCATTCTTCATACATGTCCTAAGGTACGTATTTGATACTAAGAACGTTATATTTGGTCGTTTATGTGATTAAATGATCTAAAGA
Source organism: Rutidosis leptorrhynchoides (assembly GCF_046630445.1). Classification (NCBI taxonomy): domain Eukaryota; kingdom Viridiplantae; phylum Streptophyta; class Magnoliopsida; order Asterales; family Asteraceae; genus Rutidosis; species Rutidosis leptorrhynchoides. The sequence continues at coordinate 335,428,057 of NC_092337.1, read as the reverse complement.
TTTAGTTTGATGTATACGATATATATATATATATATATATATATATATATATATATATATATATATATATATATACACACACACACACACATGAGAATGCATACATGTATATGTATATGCATGGGTTATGAAAGGATTAAGTCGAATGAGACTTTGTAGTGAAGTCTAGGTGTATATATGACGTGAGAATGAAGTGTACGAGTCGTGTGAACAATAGTTGGAACTAGTTGGCGAAAAATGGACAAATGACGCCCATGATCGCGCCGCGGAGAAGGGCGGTCGCGCCGCGGATTTAGGCTAGAATCAAGATCAGGTGGCAAGTTTAACAGCTCAAAAAACGCTTACAATGCCGCGCCGCGAGAATGTGGGGTTGCGCCACGACCTTCCTGCAGTTCTGATCCGAATTCCAGTTTTTAAAAGGGTAGCTCGAGGGTATTTTCGTCTTTTCGCGTGTGGATCAGATTGTGGCTCTAAATTCCAGCCACATATCCCTTTTTCTTCATTTCTTTTCCCTTTTCTTTCTCTCTTTTCTCTCAAAACATAAAACCCTCTTAGATTCAAAGTGAGATTTGAAGGTGAAGATTTGTGATTCGATCTTTGGAGCAAGAAGGAAATTTGTTCTCCTCTTTCTTAGCTACGATTTGATAGTAGTGGTAAGCGTTAATTCCGAGTTTAAACTTTTGGTTGTTTTATGACTAGTGATTTGGTTATGGGTGTTGTTGTAAGACCCATTTTAGGGTTAATGGGCGATTTTATGGTGAACTTGATGAATGGAAACCCTAAGGTTTGAAATCTAGGGTTTTGCCATGAGATTTGAAGTTGTAAGGTTAATTGTGTTGTTGAATCACTAGCACACTTAGGTGTTAGATAAAGATTTGTTATTTGGGTCATGATTGACTTGAAATGGGTCAAATGGGTAAGTTTGACCTAGTGGGTTAAATTAGGTATGAAAATAACCTAAGTTTGTGTTAATTGGTGTTAGTGGACTCTAATCACTAGCTTTTAGTGATTAATGATGAGTCTTGGCCTTAAATAGGCGGTTTTGGTGTAAATGGGTCATTTAATGCAATTGGGTCATTAAATGCTCAAGAGTTAAGTGTTGGTGGTTAGTTCCACTAGTTTGTATGTTGATTTGGGTACTTAATGTATTAGGTACTTCGCTTGAAGCTTATGGAAGTGTTTAATCACCACCGGCGTGATAAGGTGAGTGGATAATTATACGTGTGCGACGACCCAGAAATTTCAGACCAAATTTAAACTTAATCTTTATATGATTTCGACACGATAAGCAAAGTCCGTTATGTTGCGTCTCAAAAATTTTTGAACTATTTCTGTACATTCAATTGACTTCGACCATTTCCGACGATTCACGAACAACTAATTGTAAATAGATATGTGTGTATGTATATATAAATAATAATTCGAAATATAATTTGAAGTATTATATGTTGTTGTTATTAAAAATTAATAAAGTAAAAATAGGATATTAAAATAATTATTATTTAAAACATATCTATATATATAAATAAATAAGGTATATTAAAAATAAATATTAAATAATTATAATACTCGTTTGATGTTTCGATTGATATTAAGCAAGTTAAATTCAAACATATATAATTTTAAAATAAACGGTGATCCGAAAATGAGTTCTATAAATTTTTGTCTTACTAAAAATGTATTTAGGATCTAGTTATTAAATTTTAACACTTTTTATATTTTACCCAGAATTGAGAGGGACAATTGATGTAATTTTTTATTTAATAGTTAATGATCGAATTTTATACCATATTGACCAAAATAAATAAATATAGTTAATCTAAAAGTTTGGGATTTTTCTGAGACTTTTTATTCGTCACTGAGTGAACAACGGGATACGATATAATAGTCCGTGAAGGAGTGTCAGCAGAATAACTGTTTCCTTATCTGTGCACATGTGAGTTTTAATTACAATTATTATTATTATTATTATATTAATATTATTACTTTATATTAATAGTAGTATATCATAATCATATATCTATGATATCTATATATATATACTTATACATACATGGAAGATATAAGATGGAGAACCACAACCACCTCACTTCCGCCGCTGCCACCACTCTACTGCCAGTCACCATCGCCACCGTAGCACCACCATCGACCACAATCACCATCCACCACCTTTCGACAACCCATCACCAAATCACCATAACAATCACCAAAAACCCCTGCTATTATTCGTGTTCTTGTTTTCGTTTGAGCATCATCACATATGTGAAACCACCGATCAATCACCACTGTTTATTTGAGGGTTCAGTTTGTTGTTTGACAGACCAAACCAACACCACTTTAAACCATCAAACCTGTAACGACCCTGGATTTTTCAACGTTATTTTATTAATAATTGTTATTATTAATGCGTGTGATTAAACGAATGTATGTTATTACATTTACTTGTTGCCATGATTAACCATACTTGACTTTTGAATGCCCGAAACGTCTCTGTGACACATGAAACTTTCACGAATAATATTTTTAGAATATTATTTACATTCATGATTAAGTTTTATTAATCATTTTGATTAACTATGGTTACTAGTTAATTACTTGGGCTTTATTGGACTTAACTTGTTAATTACTTGAACTTGGGCCTTTATTAGTATTAATGGACCTATGAAGCCCACCCTACTTCTTTAGTGGACTTTATAGCCCATACTTACATGTAAGTAACCCATTTAATTGTAACTAGTTAGTTTAAGAGCAATTGGAATCTAGTTGCACATCATTCCCATAAACAACCACCTAATAACCAACTTTTATGAACCTTTACATGCATGAAACTAGTGGGCAAATCTCTTCCCCCTTTTCTATCCTAAACCGTTGGCCAAGAGTATATAAGGGGAGGGTTTTTCATATTTTTTTTTTGACTACTTGTTCACTAATATCTTTCACTTATTTCTCATTCTCAAAACACACACTTCAAACTCACTTTCAAATCTCTCTCAAACTTCTCTCTCTTCTCTCTAAACTTTGTAAGTTACAAGACTTCTTTTCTCTTCTTTTTCTCCCTAAAAACCGAAACATAAGGCACCCATATCATGATCATTGCTTGTTGTTTACTTATTCTTTGTTGTTGTTTAAGTTACTTGAAGTTTATTGTTACTTACTTGTTGTTGTTCTTCACTAATTTCAAGAATCAAACTTACTAGTTTCATTCTTCATTTTATCTTGTAATTTCAAGAACACACAAGAACTAAACTTACTAGTTTATGTTCTACATATGTTGTTTCAAAAGATTGTAAGTTCATGGTTGCAAATCATACTTGAAGTTCATGAAGTAAACTTTAAAGTTAACTTTCTAAAGATCAAGACTTAGGCTTGAATCTTTAAAGTATGAACAACCTTGAACTAACTACTTGTTTACTTAGTTTATTTCTTTATATTATGCACTTTAATTTCATGTTTGTTAGTTTAAATGGTCAAGTATTACAAGTTATTCTTAATCTCATACTTTCTTAAACTAAAGTTAACTTTGAAAGTTCAAGAACATGTAAGTAAGCTTTTTTTAACTATAACTTTGTACACTTATGTTAGATCTAGACTTTTAGGTCTAGGATCTTCAAGATCTAACTAAGAACTATGTTCTACAACTCAAGATCTTGATTTCATAAGTTTACTTTCAAGTTTGTAACTTATTATTAGTTTTAAAGTTCATGTATGTGTTAGATCTAAGACTTTGATGTAACTTTGGTTCATCAAAACACTTGCAACACTTAAGTGAGTTGTGCTTCATGTCTTAGACTTACACTTGGGTTATGATGGTCAAACCTTGGTAAAAATGATGCAAACACATCAATGAGTTGTACACTTGAAGCTATATGCATCAAGGATGAGAACCATGATAAGCATCGAGCACCAAGAAACACCGGAACCTACTGACCCTACTGTTTTACTGTCACTGTGTCTGACCTGTACTACCTGGGCTACTATAATTATGATTTTCAGATAGCTATATTCGAGTAGATAACTTTTCATATAGGACTCGTCTTAATCCGAGTTACGGTTTAGGATTTATGGCCCTCCGATCGTCACTATGTCCATTTAACGTTGTGCTGAAAATTCTGACCTACTCGCACTTAGACCGTCGCCACGTTCAAACGAAGATGAGTTTGCTTCTGTAATTTTTACCACAACTAAAGGACTCATATACGGAGCCATGGCCACTGGTCTCACCTTATTTCAGTAGGTGTAGAGGCCGTGGTGACTGACCGAACTCAGCCTTTGTTTTAAACTCCTTTCATGAACGAAACTTACTTTACACCTTTTGTATAAAGATGAATGATGATGACCCTTAAGACCTTATTTACATACTTTTAAACCTTTTCGACGATTTACTGACTTAGTACTATTTGACTTAGGTTGAGGACCCGTTTGGACAACCTTCATTACTTGCTTACTTTCCGAGTCATACTTTACCGCTACTTTATCATCGTGAGTTATAGCATTCCATTTTTACTTTAAATTATTTTGGGAACTGAGAATACATGCGGATTTTATATTTTACATACTAGGCACGAGTACTTAAACTTTATATATGTGTGGGTTATATAACGGCAGAAACATTCCCTTTAGCTCGGTAACGTTTAGTCATTGGTTTTTGAACCGGTGAACGCGAATCTTAGATATGGATCCATGGGGTTTGACATCCCCACTCGGGCTAGTAGCGCTAGCATTTAACGAGTGTTTAATACTTCGTAAACATACGCACTTGCCAAGTGTACTTTTAGGGGGTATAAACGTTAAGTTAGTTACCAAGTGCCCACGGTTAACATATACTTTATCATACTATTTTGAAATGCTCTTTGTAGCACTGAAATCTCGTGGCCTACCTTACATACTGTTATACTTAAACTATAGCTCACCAACCTTTGTATTGACATTTTTAAGCATGTTTTTCTCAGGTGCTTAAGGTTATTTTCTTCCGCTGTCGTGCTAGTCTTGCCGTAGACACCCGCTGCTCTAGTGTTATCACCGCATGAACTGTTTATCTTGTATTCAAACTTTAATACATTTGAAACTATGTTTTGTAACGACCTAAGGGTCATATACATTTATTCATGCTTGCTATTCGTAGAAGCATACTGTTGGTGTAAAACATTCGACGTTAGTTATGATGTCACCTTTTTATCGTGAATGCAACTTCTTTTATTACAGCATATAGTACTTAACCTTGTAATGATCCTGTTGTTGATGATTCGTACACGATGGTTTTGTACGGGGCATCACATTTGGTATCAGATCATTGGTTGTAGGGAATTAGGATGCATTAGTGAGTCTAAGACCGACCCGAGTAGGATACACTAATAGGACTAATCTACAACTTGCTAGTTTACTTGTTTCCGCTGAACTTACTGCATGCTGCTGCTTACTTTTACTACTATGTGCCGTATGCTATTACATGATGTCACTACTGCATGCTATTATCTGCTTTCGATTGCATGATACTTGTCGTTATTGCCATGCTACTTATTGTTATACATGATTTAAACTGTTGGCTTAATACGTGCTTGCTTTATGACTTACTGACATGGAAAAATTTATTTTTCCTTGTTCAGATGTAGGATACTCCACCTGCTATCATTTTGGGCAGTTCAGACTTGTCAGCCACCCCACCTGCTGCTGCTGCCGACACACCGATCCCGCTACCCACGAGTGACCCCGGCGCTTCATCTTTTGGGACTAGCAGCCAGACGCCTGCACCAGTGGTTACATATAGCGGAGCCCAAGACCCTCTGGAGATTCCAGCTCCATCTGCCCCCGGACCCTCAGGATCACAGCCCCGCTCCGGCGAGATTGTGATTCCCACGGAGTTCGGGGAAGGTCCATTCCATAATCGGTATCGTCATTGGTGCCGACACGCCCCTGATGGATGTCTCATTCCGATCAGACCCGCTCATTACCAACAGATGATGGCCGCTCAAGGACGACCAATTCAACCACCCGTACAGCCACCACATGATTCGGACGACCCGTCATCCACTGATGCTTCATCTGACGACACCTCCTCAGACGACTCTAGTGATGATGAGGACCCTGCTGATGTACTTATTCAGCCACCCTCCACCCCGCCGAAGAAGCGGTATCGCTTCGACGGTACCATCATTCCGGGGATCAACGGAGGACGAGCCTTCACTGACGCGTTTGGTCGACGTCGTAGGGTTACTGCTCGTAAGCGGCTTGTGCCGTACCCTGCCGACCCACAAGTGCGTAAGGCACCCCGTTACGTACTGACTATTTCTGGAGCCGGAACATCTGCACCCCGTTATGTAATGTCTGCACCACCGGCACCACCGGCACCCCCAGCACCACCTGCCCCACCATCTCCCACAGTCGAGGAATTGACAAGGGAGGTGGAGATCCTCCGAGCTCGAGTTGCTGAGCTAGAGGACCAGATGACCCATGTTATGGACATCCTTCACCCACCTTCACCGTAGGGCTTTTGTATTTAGATTTCATTATGTAATCTAGTTGTAGTTTTATGTTTCACTTATGTATTGTACGGACTTATTCAGATGTATGAAACTTATTATTATTAATGGAACTTTGCGTTATTTAATTCTTGCACGATGTTCTATTTACATTACTGTACGATGATTCTGTGATATTTGTACCTAGATGCGTTATTTAATAACATGTGATGTTTTGATTCCATGTTGGTTACTATATACGGTATTATTATATATTGAATGCTGGATTTTGACTTGAGTCAAAATTTTTGTTTAGAACACCATGGCTAACGGTCGATCCACACCTACTGCTGCTCAAATTGAAGAGATGATCCAAGAATGTGTAGCCGCAGCCATTGCGGAAATGCAACCCCAAGCTCCACCGCCACCGCCACCACCACCGGTTATTCAACCCATTCGAAATAGGTGTACTTACAAGGAATTCCAGAGCTGTAAACCACATAACTTCAGCGGCACTGAGGGACCGGTTGGTCTCACCAGATGGTTCGAGAAACTTGAATCAGTATTCCGAGTTAGCAACTGTTCAGAGGACAGCAAAACCAAATTTGCTTCTTGCACGCTATCTGACGGCGCGCTCACGTGGTGGAACACAATGGCACAGGCACAAGGCATTGATGAGGCGTATGCTACGCCATGGGAAGAATATAAGTGTGCCATGATTGAGGAGTATTGTCCGAGAACCGAAATCCAAAAGATGGAAATGGAATTCTTGCAGTTAAAGGCCGTTGGGAGCGACTTTGATGGTTACAACAGGAGATTTTTGGAACTAGCCCTGATGTGTCCGACAATGGTCACCCCAGAATTCAAGCGAATGGAGAGATACTTCTGGGGACTCCCTAAGAGCATTAAAGGAAACGTCACCTCGTCCAAACCACCAAATGTCCCAGAAGCGATGCGCATGGCGCATACTTTAATGAATCAAATAACCATTGATGAACCGGAGAAAACTAAGTCTGAAGCGGGTACTAGTGAGAAGCGCAAATAGGATAACCACAACAATAACAACAACAACAGGGGACGGACCTATGAACAGAACCCGGCGAAACGACATGATGGTTTTAGAGGAAACAACAACGGTGGAAACCCCAATCCGAACACCAACTCAAACCCGAACTACAAAGGAACCTTACCACAATGCAAGCGGTGCTACAAGCATCATACTGGGTATTGCAATGTTGTCTGCGAGAAGTGCCAACGATCTGGGCATGTTGGAAAAGACTGCAAGGTCACCACTTTGAATGGGAAGAGGAACACCAACGGGCCGAAGAAGTGTTATGAATGCGGGCAGACAGGCCATTTCAGAAATGCGTGTCCAAATAAGCGAAAATATGGTGGACCATCGCGCGTTAGAGCTTTCAATGTTAATGCAAGGGACGCACGCGAAAACCCCGACTTGGTGATAGGTATATTCAAAATCAACAATCTTTTAGCTTCTGTCTTGTTTGATACTGGTGCGGATAGAAGTTATGTATGTAGACATTTTTGCGATAAGATTAATTGGTCATTAGTCCCGTTAAAAGAGAGTATGCTTGTCGAGGTCGCCAATGGAAAACTTGAGAAAGTTGACCATATTAGTCGAGGAGCTATCATCAACATAGCTGGTGCAGATTTTGAAATCGATTTGATACCCATCAAACTCGGAAGTTTTGACGTGATAGTCGGTATGGATTGGTTGAGCAAGATAAAGGCTGATATTATTTGTGGAGATAAAGCTCTTCGTATACCACAAGGAGACGGTGAGCCACTGGTTATCTATGGAGAGAGTTGTACCTCGAAGTTGAACCTCATTAGTTGCGTGAAAGTGCAAAAGATTATGAAGAAGGGACGTCTTGCTGTCCTAGCGCATGTGAAAACGGTAGAAACCGAGGTGAAGAATGTGAACGACGTTCGAATTGTTAACGAATTTTTCGATGTCTTCCCTAAAGAATTGCCCGGATTACCACCGCCGAGAGCCGTAGAGTTTCAGATCGACTTAGTGCTAGGAGCTGCACCTATAGCTCGGTCACCTTATAGACTCTCACCTTCTGAGATGCAAGAATTACAGAGCCAACTACAAGAACTACTTGACCGAGGGTTTATCCAACCAAGTTTCTTGCCTTGGGGCACACCTGTGTTGTTTGTGAAGAAGAAGGATGGATCCTTCTGTATGTGTATCGACTACCGTGAGCTCAACAAATTGACTATCAAGAATCGGTATCCTCTTCCACTAATTGATGATCTTTTTGATCAACTACAAGGATCGAGCGTTTACTCAAAGATCAATTTACGATCCGGTTATCACCAGTTGAGGGTGAAGGAAAGTGACGTGATGAAAACTGCATTTAGAACTCGTTATGGTCATTATGAGTTTCTCGTGATGCCATTCGGATTAACCAATGCACCTGCCATGTTCATGGATCTCATGAATCGTGTCTGCAAGCCGTACTTGGATAAGTTTGTTATCGTCTTCATAGATGATATCCTCATCTACTCTAAGAGCGAAGAAGAACATGAGCAACACCTCCGACTATTACTTGAACTCCTGAGACAAGAGCAACTTTACGCCAGATTCTCCAAGTGTGAATTTTGGTTGAAGGAAGTACAATTTCTGGGTCATGTTGTGAGCGACCAGGGTATCAAAGTTGATCCCACCAAGATTGAAGCTATCAGCAAGTGGGAGACCCCCACTACTCCGACTCATATTCGCCAATTTCTAGGTCTCGCCGGTTACTACCGAAGGTTCATTGAAGGATTTTCTCTGATTGCGCGTCCTTTGACCGCGCTGACTCACAAGGGCAAGAAGTTCATTTGGGAACCCGCACACGAATCAGCATTCCAAACTTTGAAGAAGAAGTTAACCACCGCACCTATCTTATCGCTTCCCGAAGGCAGTGACGACTTTGTTGTTTATTGCGATGCTTTGAAAAGTGGTTTTGGTTATGTACTGATGCAACGATCAAAGGTTATCACTTATGCCTCCCGACAACTGAAGATTCACGAACGGAATTACACTACGCACGATCTCGAACTTGGAGCTGTTGTCTTTGCGCTCAAATTGTGGAGACACTATTTGTATGGAACTAAGAGCACTATCTTCACCGATCACAAGAGCCTCCAACACATCTTCGATCAGAAACAACTGAATATGAGACAGCGTCGATGGATCGAGATGCTCAACGACTACAATTGTGAACTCTGTTATCATCCTGGTAAGGCCAATGTTGTAGCTGACGCTTTAAGCCGAAAGGAGAGGACGACACCTCTTCGTGTTAGGGCTCTGAACATCACCATCCATTCAAACCTCAACAGCCAGATCAGAGTAGCCCAGGATGAGGCTCTCAAGAAGGAGAATATAACTCATGAACATTTGAACATACTTGTCTCTCGATTCGAAGTTAGGGAGTCTGGACTCCGATGTTATGCTGGAAGAATTTGGGTACCTTATTATGGAGATCTACGGAACCTTATACTTGATGAAGCACACAAGTCGAGATATTCGATTCACCCTGGAGCGGGCAAGATGTACCACGACCTTAAAGAACAGTATTGGTGGCCGAATCTTAAGAAGGACGTTGCGACCTATGTTGGTAAGTGTTTGACTTACTCGAAGGTTAAAGCTGAGCATCAGAGACCTTCTGGTTTACTTCAACAACCGGAAATCCCATAATGGAAGTGGGAAAGGATAACGATGGATTTTATCACCAAGCTACCAAAGACGGTGGGAGGATATGATACCATCTGGGTTATCGTTGACCGTCTTACTAAATCTGCACACTTTTTGGCCATGAAGGAAACAGATACGATGGAGAGACTTGCTCAATTATACATCAAAGAGGTTGTATCTCGTCATGGTGTACCTTTATCGATCATCTCCGATCGCGATCCCCGTTTTACTTCTAGATTTTGGCGTTCCTTGCAAGAAGTCATGGGAACTCGTCTTGACATGAGTACTTCTTATCACCCTCAGACTGACGGGCAAAGTGAATGAACGATTCAGACCTTGGAGGACATGTTGCGTGCATGTGTCATTGATTTTGGAAAGGCCTGGGAAAGGCATTTGCCACTCGCCGAATTCTCGTACAACAACAGTTATCACTCGAGCATTAATGCCGCACCTTTTGAAGCATTGTATGGCCGTAAGTGCCGATCTTCTATTTGTTGGGCCGAAGTAGGCGAAAAGCAAATCACCGGACCCGAGGTAGTCCATGAAACAACGGAGAAGATTGCTCAGATTCAAGCTAGACTTAAGACTGCCCGTGATCGTCAAAAGAGTTATGCTGATCTTAAATGTAAGGACTTTGAATTCAATGTGGGCGACCGTGTAATGTTAAAAGTTTCACCTTGGAAAGGTGTGATCCGTTTTGGAAAATGCGGAAAGTTAAACCCGCGATACATTGCTCCTTTCGAAATTTTGGAACGTGTTGGACCCGTTACTTACCGTTTAGATCTTCCAGCACAATTGAGCTCAGTTCATCCTACCTTCCACGTGTCAAACTTAAAAAAGTGTCTTGATGCACCTGAACTTATCATACCACTTGAAGAACTTAATATTGATGACAAACTTCACTTTGTGGAAGAACCTGTCGAGATTATGGATCGCGAGATCAAAACTTTGAAACGCAACAAGATTCTGATCGTCCGAGTACGATGGAATGCCAAACGAGGACCTGAGTTTACTTGAGAGTGAGAGGATCAAATGATGCAGAAGTATCCTCACCTTTTCCCAACTCCGCCATCTACCTCAGCTTAAATTTCGGGATGAAATTTTCTTTAACAGGTGGGTAATGTAACGACCCTGGATTTTCCAACGTTATTTTATTAATAAGTGTTATTATTAATGCGTGTGATTAAACGAATGTATGCTATTACATTTACTTGTTGCCATGATTAACCATACTTGACTTTTGAATGCCCGAAACGTCTCTGTGACACACGAAACTTTCACGAATAATATTTTTAGAATATTATTTACATTCATGATTAAGTTTTATTAATCATTTTGATTAACTATGGTTACTAGTTAATTACTTGGGCTTTATTGGACTTAACTTGTTAATTACTTGAACTTGGGCCTTTATTAGTATTAATGGACCTATGAAGCCCACCCTACTTCTTTAGTGGACTTATTAGCCCATACTTACATGTAAGTAACCCATTTAATTGTAACTAGTTAGTTTAAGAGCAATTGGAATCTAGTTGCACATCATTCCCATAAATAACCACCTAATAACCAACTTTTATGAACCTTTACATGCATGAAACTAGTGGGCAAATCTCTTCCCTCTTTTCTATCCTAAACCGTCAGCCAAGAGCACACAAGGGGAGGGTTTTTCATTATTTTTTTTTGACTACTTGGTCACTAGTATATCTTTCACTTATTTCTCATTCTCAAAACACACACTTCAAACTCACTTTCAAATCTCTCTCAAACTTCTCTCTCTTTTCTCTCTAAACTTTGTAAGTTACAAGACTTCTTTTCTCTTCTTTTTCTCCCTAAAAACTGAAACATAAGGCACCCATATCATCATCATTGCTTGTTGTTTACTTATTCTTTGTTGTTGTTTAAGTTACTTGAAGTTTATTGTTACTTACTTGTTGTTGTTCTTCACTAATTTCAAGAATCAAACTTACTAGTTTCATTCTTCATTTTATCTTGTAATTTCAAGAACACACAAGAACTAAACTTACTAGTTTATGTTCTACATATGTTGTTTCAAAAGATTGTAAGTTCATGGTTGTAAATCATACTTGAAGTTCATGAAGTAAACTTTAAAGTTTACTTTCTAAAGATCAAGACTTAGGCTTGAATCTTTAAAGTATGAACAACCTTGAACTAACTACTTGTTTTCTTAGTTTATTTCTTTGTATTATGCACTTTAATTTCATGTTTGTTAGTTTAAATGGTCAAGTATTACAAGTTAGTCTTGATCTCATACTTTCTTGAACTAAAGTTAACTTTGAAAGTTCAAGAACATGTAAGTAAGCTTTCTTTAACTATAACTTTGTACACTTATGTTAGATCTAGACTTTTGGGTCTAGGATCTTCAAGATCTAACTAAGAACTATGTTCTACAACTCAAGATCTTGATTTCATAAGTTTACTTTCAAGTTTGTAACTTATTATTAGTTTTAAAGTTCATGTATGTGTTAGATCTAAGACTTTGATGTAACTTTGGTTCATCAAAACACTTGCAACACTTAAGTGAGTTGTGCTTCATGTCTTAGACTTACACTTGGGTTATGATGGTCAAACCTTGGTGAAAATTATGCAAACACATCAACGAGTTGTACACTTGAAGCTATATACATCAAGGATGAGAACCATGATAAGCATCGAGCACCAAGAACCACCGGAACCTACTGACCCTACTATTTTACTGTTACTGTGTCTGACCCGTACTACCTGGGATACTATAATTATGATTTTCAGATACCTCTATTCGAGTAGATAACTTTTCATATAGGACTCGTCTTAATCCGAGTTACGGTTTAGGATTTATGGCCCTCCGATCGTCACTATGTCCATTTAACGTTGTGCTGAAAATTCTGACCTACTCGTACTTAGACCGTCGCCACGGTCAAACGAAGATGAGTTTGCTTCTGTAATTTTTACCACAACTAAAGGACTCATATATGGAGCCATGGCCACTGGTCTCACCTTATTTAAGTAGGTGTAGAGGCCGTGGTGACTGACCGAACTCAGCCTTTGTTTTAAACTCCTTTCATGAACGAAACTTACTTTACACCTTTTGAATAAAGATGAATGATGATGACCCTTAAGACCTTATTTACATACTTTTAAACCTTTTCTAATGATTTACTGACTTAGTACTATTTGACTTAGGTTGAGGACCCGTTTGGACAACCTTCGTTACTTGCTTACTTTCCGAGTCATACTTTACCGCTACTTTATCATTGTGAGTTATAGCATTCCCTTTTTACTTTAACTTATTTTGGGAACTGAGAATACATGCGGATTTTATGTTTTACATACTAGGCACGAGTACTTAAACTTTATATATGTGTGGGTTATATAACGGCAGAAACATTCCCTTTAGCTCGGTAACGTTTAGTCATTGGTTTTTGAACCGGTGAACGCGAATCTTAGATATGGATCCATAGGGTTTGACATCCCCACTCGGGCTAGTAGCGCTAGCATTTAACGAGTGTTTAATACTTCGTAAACATACGCACTTGCCAAGTGTACTTTCAGGGGGTATAAACGTTAAGTTAGTTACCAAATGCCCACGGTTAACATATACTTTACCATACTGTTTTGAAACGCTCTTTGTAGCACTGAAATCTCGTGGCCTACCTTACATACTGTTATACTTAAACTATAGCTCACCAACCTTTGTGTTGACGTTTTTAAGCATGTTTTTCTCAGGTGCTTAAGGTTATTTGCTTCCGCTGTCGTGCTAGCCTTGCCGTAGACACCCGCTGCTCTAGTGTTATCACCGCATGAACTGTTTATCGTGCATTCAAACTTTAATACATTTGAAACTATGTTTTGTAATGACCTAAGGGTCACATACATTTATTCATGCTTGCTATTCGTAGAAGCATACTGTTGGTGTAAAACATTCGACGTTAGTTATGACGTCACCTTTTTATCGTGAATGCAACTTCTTTTATTACAGCATATAGTACTTAACCTTGTAATGATCTTGTTGTTGATGATTCGTACACGATGGTTTTGTACGGGGCATCACAAAACCAACCTGCAATTGCAGTTGTTTACTGCTGCTATACTTGTTTGTTGTTACCAACCGGCACCATTAAAACACACACATAAAAATCATCAACCTAGCTGCTGTGTTTCTGTTACAAGAGTGATAAACATGACTGTAAACATCGAAATGGTGATGTCACGAGGAAGAAATGATGACATAAAGATGACGAAGTTGATAAACGATAATGAAGACGCTCGATAACGAAGACGATGAACAGTAGCAGAGAGATGATGATACACGAGAGAAGATAATCCATTATGATGTACGATGATATAACTCATTGATGATGGTGATAAATTGCTACGAAGTGAAAATGATGACGAAGTATGAAAAAGACGATGATGATGATAAAGATTGATGATGATGTTACAGTAATATTGATAATGATGATGTTGAAGATGATACACGATGACATGACGATGATACATAAATAATGATGATGATGTGAGACGAGGTACGTGAGTGATGATGATGGGATGAATCGCGATTGGAATGATGATGGTGAGGTTACGAACATGATTATGATGATCACGAATGATTTACATGATGGTTATGATGTTTAATGAAGATGATGATGATGATTATATGGTTGATGTTTGGCTTCTGGTCGAATAAGTTGAAGTCAGTCAGAATCGGGTTAGGTAAAAATTTTGTGTGATTATGGTGAGGAAGATGGCATACAGCCCTTATATATATTAATATAAATGCGACTTATTACAAGTAAATAATAATGGTTCAATGGTTTGGAGTGGGGGTTTTGAAGCAAGAGGTCGTGGGTTCGAAACCCAGAGTCTTCAAATTATTTATTTCTTTTTGTTGTTGGGCAGTATACATGATGAAGTGATTGGGCTGAAATTCAATCTGTTGTTGGGCCGTGAAATTTGAATTAGATGTTGGGCCGGAATATTGATGTAGATGATGGAATAATACTACTGGGTTAGGAGATATAATAGAAATCGAGAATGGAGGAGTGGTATTGGGTGTTGTGGGTGAGCGAGAGATCTTGGGTTCGAGTCCTGGCAAGGGCAGTTATCTCTTTTTGGAGCCTTTTTCTTGTGAGGTAGTTGTTGTTATTATTATTATTATTATTATTATTATTATTATTATTATTATTATTATTATTATTATTATTATTATTATTATTATTATTAGTATTATTATTATTATTATTATTATTTTATTTTTTTATTGTTATTATTAATATTATTGCTAGTGTTATTGTCATTAAGTATTATAGATTGTTATTATTTATTATCATTATTATTACTTTTACCATTGGGATTATTATTACAACTAAATTAGTATCATAATTGTCATTAGTATTAATAGGATTATTAGAATTATTATTATTATACAAATTATTATTTCTATTATTAATATTAGTATTAGTATCATTTTAGACTTATTATTATTAACAAAAGTATTATTATTAAGATTACCATTAGTAATAAGATTGTTATAATAATTATTAGTATGTATTATTATCAAAATTATTATTTTCATTATCATTATTATTAATACTAGTATTATTAATTAACATTATTTTAATCACTACTAATATTATTTTAGTATTATTATAATTACTATTTTAACAAACAAATAAAATATATACATATAAAATATATCAACTAATATATACATATATATTTTATCATATAGAAACTCTAATATAAATTATTATTATTAACACATTATAATGAAAGATAAACACTAGTTAAATAAAATATGTAAATTAAATATATCTACATCTATATAACAAATAATTTAACAAGTATATTATTAATAATAATATATATATTTATTCGATTACGATTATGTGTGTTAATATATATATAAATGATATAGGTTCGTGAATCCGAGGCCAACCCTGTCTTGTTCAATATCGTCATATGTATTTTTACTACAAAATACATGATTGTGAGTTTCATTTGCTCCCTTTTTAAATGCTTTTGCAATATATATTTTTGGGACTGAGAATACATGCACTGCTTTTATAAATGTTTGATGCAATAGACACAAGTATTCAAAAATTACATTCTATGGTTGGATTATCGAAATCGAATATGCCCCTTTTTAGCTTGGTAGCCTAAGAATTAGGGAAATGGCCTCTAATTGACGCGAATCCTAAAGATAGATCTATGGACCTTGACATGTCCCATTCGGGTTACTAATGCTTTAGTACTTTGATTATCATGTTCCATGAGAGTCCCGGAATGATGGGGATATTCTATATGCATCCTGTTAGTTTGGTTATCAAGCGTTCACCATATGAATGATTTTTATCTCTATGCCGTGCGAAATGCCAGATATGAGATGTTTATGGGAAATGGAAATGAAAAATCTTGTGGTCTATTAAAATTATGGTAATGATCGATTATGATAAACTAATGAACTCACCAACCTTTTGGTTGACACTTTAAAGCATGTTTATTCTCAGGTATGAAAGAAATCTTCCGCTGTGCATTTGCTCATTTTAGAGATATTACTTGGAGTCATTCATGACAGATTTCAAAAGACGTTGCATTCGAGTCGTTGAGTTCATCAAGATTATTATTAAGTCAATTATAGTTGAATATATTATGAAATGGTATGCATGCCGTCAACTTTCGATGTAATGAAAGTTTGTCTTTTATAAACGAATGCAATATTTGTAAAATGTATCATATAGAGGTCAAGTACCTCGCGATGTAACCAAATGTAATGTATTCGTCCAGATGGATTATGACGAGTTGTTAGAACGTGTATGTATATAATGTATTTATTTACATAGGATGGATATGTGTTGTCCATACCACCCATGAGTTAGTGATATATGTCGTTGTACACTTACGGTTTTTATGAACGGATATGTGTTGTCATTACCATCCACGAGTTAGTGATATATGTCGTTGTACACTAACAGTTGTTATGAACGGATATGTGTTGTCGTTCCGCCCAAGGGTTAGTGATATATGTCGTTGTACACTAACAGTTGTTATGAAAATCGATGGAATATTCGAATACCATTCCTTTGTACGATTGGTTAACCATGGTTGCATTTTATAGAGTAGCATATTATATTGTTCGTGATATATGCTATTGTTATTGATAATGCTAAAAACGAACATATATTTCATAGCATTATCCCTCAAGAAAGACAAGCTTTTAGTTGCAATTGTTCTATTTACAAGTGATATTCGTTTAAATATTAAAAGGTGAAGACAAAAGACAGATTCGACGATTTGAAGACGCAAACTACCAAAAAGCTAAAAAGTACATAGTACAAATCACGAGGTTCAAATTATTGATGAGAAACGTCTAAAAGTTACAAGAGTACGAGCCGCAAAACGCAAAGTACAAGATATTAAATAGTACGAAAGGACGTTCGAAAATCCGGAACCGAGACCAGAGTCAACTCTCAACGCGCGACGCAACGGACTAAAAATTACAAGTCAACTATGCACATGAATATAATATAATATATAATTAATTCTTAAAATTATATATATATTATATTATATATTAAAACCGTCGGCAAACTAGCAAACAAATAATTCTGAGCTGGATTCCCAGGCCATGCGATCGCATGGCCAGAAGGCACAATTTCTCTTACGATATATATATATATATATATATATATATATATATATATATATATATATATATATATATATATATATATATATATATATATATATATATATATATATATAATTTTTAATTGTAATTTAAGATTAATAATAATAAGGGTATATTAGCGAATGTTGTAAGTGTGTAAGTCGAAATTCTGTCCGTGTAACGCTACGCTATTATTAATCATTGTAAGTTATGTTCAACCTTTTTAAATTAATGTCTCGTAGCTAAGTTATTATTATGCTTATTTAATGCCGAAGTAATCGTGATGTTGGGCTAAATATTAAGATGGGGTAATTGGGCTTTGTACCATAATTGGGGTTTGGACAAAAGAACGACACTTGTGGAAATTAGACTATGGGCTATTAATGGGCTTTATATTTGTTTAATTGAATGATAGTTCGTTAATTTAATATAAAGATTTACAATTGGACGTACCTATAAATAACCATATACACTCGATCGGACACGATGGGCGGGATATTTATAAGTACTAATAATCGTTCATTTAACCGGACACGGGAATGGATTAATAGTCAATAGACTCATTAAAATAGGGGTGAATTATGTACAAGGACACTTGGCGTAATTGTTAACAAAGTATTAAAACCTTGTTATAGTTTAAGTCCCCAATTAGTTGGAATATTTGACTTCGGATATAAGGATAATTTGATGAGGACACTCGCACTTTATATTTATGACTGATGGACTGTTATGGACAAAAACTAGATGGACATATCAAATAATCCAGGATAAAGGACAATTAACCCATGGTAATAAATTAAAATCAACACGTCAAGCATCATGATTATGGAAGTTTAAATAAGCATAATTCCTTTATTTCATATTTCATCGCACTTTTATTTACTGTCATTTTATTTATTGCACTTTTAATTATCGTACTTTTTAATTATCGTACTTTTTAATTATCGCAATTTTATTTATTGTCATCTTATTTATCGCATTTTAATTTATCGCACTTTAATTATTGTCATTTACTTTACGCTTTAAATTAAGTTATTTTTATTTTTAATATTTTACATTAGGTTTTAACTGCGACTAAAGTTTTAAAATCGACAAACCGGTCATTAAACGGTAAAAACCCCCTTTTATAATAATAATAATACTACTTATATTTATATATATATTTATACAAATATAGTTTTTAAAAATATAGCGTTAAACTTGGCTAGTTCCCTGTGGACGAACCGGACTTAATAAAAACTACATTACTGTATGATTAGGTACACTGCCTATAAGTGTTGTAGCTAGGTTTAGGTATATATCCACTCTATAAATAAATAAATAACTTGTGTAAAATTGTATCGTATTTAATAGTATTTTGGAATAAAAATATAACTATTTCGTATGCACCTATACGCACATCAGTTATGCTAGCTTGTGTTGTCGGAGGTTAGTAGCGTTATACTTGAGATTGGTATGCTAATTGAATTGCTAGCTTGTATGCGGTATTGTGTAATTGATTGCAAGTATGTAGATTATATATGTATATGTATAATTATTGCATTCATTAAGCGTTAGCTTACCCCTCTCATTGTTTACTGTTTAGATGCAGGTGCGGAGAAATGGAAAGGGGTTGTTGGGCACTAGATTTTCCTTTGTTGGATGCTTGTTGAAGCTTTTGAAAGTCGACCTAGAGTTTTGGGTAGTTTAGCCCCAAACCATGCTCGGATGTTGTTTGGATTAAAACTATCATGTTAATGAGTTGAACTTGTAAACATTTATTAAAGGCCTTTGTGCCTCTTTATGTAAATGTTAAACTTGTTGTATGTTTAATCGGGTGGCATGAATGGTTTACATTATGTAACCATTTAAACGGCGCATTAATAGTTTATTGATAAAAAAAAAATTAGTCGGTTGAAGATAGGTTGGGTTGTTTCAAGTGGTATCAGAGCATGGTCTAAGGGATTTAGGCGACTTGAGATAGGTGCCTAGACTTAGACTTTATTGTGTATGCGTTTTATGCGGGACTTGTAGGAGACGGGTCAGACTGGGATTGGTTAGTGCCTAGGTTTATGTGATCTAACCTTGCGCTAATTGTTTAGTGTTGTGTTTGCAATCATCAAGCGAGATAGACGTTGTACTAGAAAGTTAATGCGACGTGCTCGCGTAACAATGATTAGCTACCATTGTTACGGGTTCAAATCGTGTTAAACAAGCAATGTACGATGACTGCTGAGCAAGATGGGGCGGTGAGGTGTATATGTATATGTGTCATGTCTTTTCGTTTCGTTATTTAACCTCTTCCGTTTTATATAATGAAGATGAGAAACAGACACGACACCGATATTGGGGGTACGAGCGAGGACCCCGAGTTCACGGCCAAAGTTGAGGCCATTATGCAAAGGCGTCACGCGGCCTTTTTGGAGGATGTTAAGAAGATGTTCTTAGATTCGATTGACGCACAAGTGGTCAATCTAGTCAAGGTGCAAGTAAAAGTTGTCCTTCACGAAGATAATGTGGGAAGACGAGACTTTTTCTACAAAAATTTCAAGGATGCTCAACCTCCCACTTTTGAGGGTGAACGGGACCCACTTAAGAGTGCCCGTTGGATCTCTGATATGGAGGTGGCTTTTCGTACTTGTGAATGCCCTCTCGATAATAAGACGAGGTATGGTTGTAGCATGTTAAGGGGTGATGCTAAATTATGGTGGGACGCAAAAATCCAACTTTATGGTGAAGAGCAATGTATGGAATTCACATGGGATGAATTCAAGTCAGAATTTTCAAATAGTACCGAACTTCGGCCGATCTTACAAGGCTTAAAGACGAATTGCATACTTTGAGACAAGGGTCGATGGACTTGAACACTCTTGAGTCCACTTTCTTGGCAAAGACCCAATTTTTCCCGGAGTATGTCGGTAATGATAACATGTTGAAGGAAGACTTCTATCGAACCCTAAATGACAACTAACAAGAAAATATTAGTGTAACCGCGGTGAAAACTTTTGATGAGTTGTTCGATATGGCCAAGGGTTTTAAGGTGCTCGTTTTGAGAAAGAGTGACTTTACTTTTGACAAAAGAAAGTTTGAAGCTACTAGTCATTCTAACAAGAAGAGTAAGGGTACAAATGAGAGTGTTAGTAGTGTAAAGAGGAGTGTCTCCGGTGGTCACGTGGTCACTTGCTACAATTGTGGGCAAAAAGGCCACATCTCTCGTGATTGCCCGTAACCATCATCTACAACCAAGCTCACTTGTTTTAATTGTAGTAAAGAAGTACATCGAAAGTCGGAATGTCCCGAGTTGCGGCGTGATCATGTTAAGAAGTTGGAGAAAGCGGCGGGTACGGCTCGGGGGCGAAATTATTTGATGACCAATGATGAGGCCAAGCAATCCAATGAAGTCGTCTCAGGTACTTTCATGGTTA
This sequence comes from Rutidosis leptorrhynchoides, assembly GCF_046630445.1. NCBI lineage: Eukaryota > Viridiplantae > Streptophyta > Magnoliopsida > Asterales > Asteraceae > Rutidosis > Rutidosis leptorrhynchoides. The sequence continues at coordinate 335,406,829 of NC_092337.1, read as the reverse complement.
ACTCTAATCCGGCAAGGATACTATTTGATAGCGGTGCTAATTTGTCGTTTGTTTCATCGCGATTTGTGTCGAAACTTAATAAACCACTAGCTAAGTTAAGTCATCCGGTGGAAGTCGAAATAGCGGATGGTAAGACGGTGCTAGAATTTGATGTTTGTAATGATTGTGATGTTGTGTTTGGTACCGAAACATTCAAAATCGATCTTATCCCTATGACTTTGGGCAAGTTTGATATTGTCGTTGGTATGGATTAGCTCGATCGTTATAGAGCTGATATTGCATGCCATGAAAAGTCTATTCATGTGAAGACCCTAAGTGGGGGAGAGTTAATTATTCATGGTGAGAGACGAAGAAGACTTGTGCCATTATGCACTTATGCACGGGCGCGTCGTTTTCTTACTAGTGGTGGCATGACTTTTCTTGCCCATGTAGTTGATACTCATGAAGATCCACCATCCATTCGTGAAATTCCGGTGGTTAATGAATTCGAAGACGTTTTTTCGGATGAATTACCGGGTGTTCCGGCGGAAAGGCAAGTTGAATTTCGCATTGAGTTGGTTCCGGGGGCTACTCCCATTGCTAAAACTCCTTATCGTTTAGCACTGACAGAAATGCAAGAGTTGTTAAATCAAACCCAAGAGTTGCTTGAAAAGGGTTTTATTCGACCGAGTGCTTTGCCATGGGGCGCTCCAGTTTTATTCGTGAAGAAGAAGGATGATAGTATGCAGATGTGCATCGATTATCGGGAGTTGAACAAAGTGACGATCAAGAATCGTTATCCATTGCCTCGGATTGACGATTTGTTTGACCACCTCCAAGGTGCGACGTATTTTTCTAAAATTGACTTACGGACCGGCTATCACCAAATGCGGGTCCGTGAGGAAGATATTGAGAAAAAGGCCTTTCGAACGCGTTACGGGCATTTTGAATTTATAGTGATGCCTTTCGGTCTTACGAATGCACCGGCGACATTCATGGACCTTATGAACCGAGTGTGCCAACCTATGTTGGACAAGTCGGTAATTGTGTTCATCGACGACATACTTGTCTATTCTAAGAGTATGAAAGAACATGAACGCCATTTGCCTGAAGTATTGAAGGCGTTACGGAAGAAGAAATTGTATGCTAAACTCTCCAAGTACGAATTTTGGCTAAGGGAAGTGCAATTCCTTGGCCATATTGTGAATAAAGAAGGTATTCAAGTAGATCCCGGGAAGATAGAGATGGTGAAGAGTTGGGAACAACCGACTACGCCTACGGAAGTTCGAAGTTTTATCGGATTGGCCGGTTATTATCGTCTGTTTATCCAAGACTTTTCTAAAATTGCCTCTCCGTTAACAAAGTTGACAAGGAAGAACGTGAAGTTTAATTGGGAAAATGAGCAAGAGATTGCTTTCCAATTGTTGAAGGAAAAGTTGTGTCAAGCTCCGGTGTTGGTATTACCGGAGGGAATTGAAGATATGACGGTTTATTGTGATGCCTCATTAAATGGAATCGGGTGTGTTCTAATGCAAAGAGGTAAAGTCATCGCTTATGCCTCTCGAAAATTAAAGGAGCACGAAAAGAGATACCGGACTCATGATCTTGAATTGGCAGCGATGGTACATGCGTTGAAAATTTGGCGCCATTACTTGTATGGTGTCAAGTGTACGATTTTTTCGGATCATAAGAGTTTGAAACGTCTTTTTGATCAACGAGATTTGAATTATCATCAACGTAGATGGATGGATGTAGTAAAGGATTATGATTGTGAGATACTTTACCATCCGGGTAAGGCGAATGTGGTCACGGATGCGTTGAGTCGAAAGAGTCAACATCCGACGATACGAGTAGGATCGTTACGCATGATTATTACTAACGATTTTCTTGTAAAGCTTGGAGAGATACAAATTGAAGATTTTGTTAACAACAAGCATGGGGAACGAATCGTGGGCCAAACAGAGTTTATTACCTTGGGCTCGCATGGGTTGTTGTCCTTCCAAGGATGAGTGTGGGTGCCTAGAATGGGAGATTTCTGACAAGTGCTACTTGATGAAGCGCATAAGTGAAAGTATTTCATTCATCTGGGAGTGACAAAAATGTATCTTGACTTGAGGAAAGAGTATTGGTGGCCGGGCATGAAACGTGATGTTGTAAAGTATGTTGAACAATGTGTCACGTGTTTGCAAGTTAAGGCCGAGCACCAAAAGTCATATGGTAGGTTACAACCGTTGGAAGTCCCGAAATGGAAATGGGATCACAATACCATGGATTTCATTACAAAGCTACCAAATATGATTTGGGTGTTAGTTGATCGATTGACGAAAAGTGCTTTGTTTCTTCCCATTCGAGAAACAATATCGTCGGAGACTTTGTCAAGATTGTTTATCAAAGAGGTGATATCGATACATGGGGTTCCTATATCTATTATTTCGGATCGAGACACTCGTTTCACGTCTCGATTTTGGAATAAGTTTCATGAAGATATGGGTACACAATTGAGAATGAGCACGGCGTACCATCCTCAAACGGACGGTCAAACCGAACATACGAATCAAACATTGGAGGATATGTTACGGACGTGTATTATCGATTTCGGTGGTAGTTGGGATGAGCACTTGCCTTTGGTGGAATTCTCGTACAACAATAGTTACCATGCTAGTATTGGAATGCCACCGTATGAGATGCTTTATGGGCGTTGGTGTCGAACTCCTATTTGTTGGGGTGAAGTTGGACAAAGGGAAATTGGGAGTACCGATTTGGTTTTAGAGACGAATAGAAAGATTGAAATGATTCGGGCTCGACTTAAGGTGGCGCAAGATAGTCAAAAATCCTATGCCGATAAACGAAGGCGACCGATTGAGTTTCAAGAAGGTGACATGGTGATGCTTAAAGTTTCGCCATGGAAATGTGTTATTCGTTTTCAGAAAATAAGGAAAGTTAGCTCCTCGGTTTATTGGTCCTTTCAAAGTTTTGGCTCGTGTCGGTGAGGTTGCTTATAGACTAGAGTTTCCCGAAGAGCTTGCGGGGATTCATAACACATTCCATGTTTTCCATCTCCGTAAGTGTCTTGCGGAAGACTCGACTTGGGTGCCGTTAAATGAGATTGCTCTAAATAACAAATTAGAGTATGTTGAAGAAACGATTGCAATTCTTGATGAAAAGGTTAAAACGTTGCGAAACAAAGAAGTTAGAACTTACAAGGTTCAATGGCGACATCGCAAGGGTTCCGAGTTTACGTGGGAATCCGAAGAGTTTGCTTTGGTTTATCTTCCGGCTTGTCATGCGGCTTGGATCGCGATGACGCGCTCCGATTCAAGTGGGGGAGAGGTGTAACATCCCGTTCTTCATACATGCCCTAAGGTACGTATTTGATCCTAAGAACGTTATATTTGGTCGTTTATGTGATTAAATGATCTAAAGATTTAGTTTGATGTGTGTGTGTATATATATATATATACACACATGAGAATGCATACATGTATACGTATATGCATGGGTTATGAAAGGATTAAGTTGAATGAGACTTTGTAGTGAAGTCTAGGTGTATATATGACATGAGAATGGAGTGTACGAGTCGTGTGAACAATAGTTGGAACTAGTTGGCGAAAAATGCACAAATGACACCCATGGTCGCGCCGCAGATTTAGGCTAGAATCAAGATCAGGTGGCAAGTTTAACAACTCGAAAAACGCTTACAATGCCGCGCCGCGAGAATGTGGGGTCGCGCCGCGACCTTCCTGCAGTTCTGATTCGAATTTCAGTTTTTAAAAAGGTAGCTCGAGGGTATTTTTGTCTTTTTGCGTGTGGATAAGATTGTGGCCCTAAATTCCAGCCACATATCCCTTTTTCTTCATTTCTTTTCCCTTTGCTTTCTTTCTTTTCTCTCAAAACATAAATCCCTCTTAGATTCAAAGTGAGATTTGAAGGTGAAGATTTGTGATTCGATCTTTGAAGCAAAAAGGAAATTTGTTCTCCTCGTTCTTAGCTACGATTTGATAGTAGTGGTAAGTGTTAATTCCGAGTTTAAACTTTTAGTTGTTTTATGACTAGTGATTTGGTTATGGTTGTTGTTGTAAGACCCATTTTAGGGTTAATGGGTGATTTTGGGGTGAAATTGATGAATAGAAACCCTAAGGTTTGAAATCTAGAATTTTGCCATGAGATTTGAAGTTGTAAGGTTAATTATGTTGTTGAATTACAAGCACACTTAGGTGTCAGTGAAAGATTTGTTATTTGGGTCATGATTGACTTGAAATGGGCCAAATGGGTAAGTTTGACCTAGTGGGTTAAATTGGGTATGAAAATACCCTAAGTTTGTGTTAGTTGGTGTTAGTGGACTCTAATCACTAGCTTTTAGTGATTAGTGATGAGTCTTAGCCTTAAATGGGCAGTTTTGGTGTAAATGGGTCATTTAATGCAATTGGGTCATTAAATGCTCAAGAGTTAAGTGTTGGTGGTTAGTTCCACTAGTTTGTATGTTGATTTGGGTACTTAATATATTATGTACTTGGCTTGAAGCTTATTTAAGTGTTTAATCACCACTGGCGTGATAAGGTGAGTGGAATAATTATACGTATATGTATATAATGTATTTATTTGCGTAGGATGGATATGTGTTGTCATACCACCCATGAGTTAGTGATATATGTCATTGTACACTAACGGTTTTTATGAACGGATATGTGTTGTCATTACCATCCACGAGTTAGTGATATATGTCGTTGTACACTAACGGTTGTTATGAACGGATATGTGTTGTCGTTCCACCCAAGGGTTAGTGATATATGTCGTTGTACACTAACGGTTGTTATGAACAACGATGGGAAATTCGAGTACCATTCCTTTGTACGATTGGTTAACCATGGTTGCGTGTTGTAGAGTAGTATATTATATTGTTCGTGATATATGCTATTGTTATGCTAGCTTGTGTTGTCGGAGGTTAGTAGCGTTATACTTGAGATTGGTATGCTAATTGAATTGCTAGCTTGTATGCGGTATTGTGTAAGTGATTGCAAGTATGTAGATTATATATGTATATGTATAATTATTGCATTTACTAAGCATTAGCTTACCCCTCTCATTGTTTACTGTTTAAATGCAGGTGCGGAGAAAGGGAAAGGGGTTGTTGGGCACTAGATTTCCCTTTGTTGGATGCTTGTTGAAGCTTTTGAAAGTCGACCTAGAGTTTTGGGTAGTTTAGCCCCAAACCATGCTCGGGTGTTGTTTGGATTAAAACTATCATGTTAATGAGTCGAACTTGTAAAAATTTATTAAAGGCTTTTGTGCCTCTTTATGTAAACGTTAAACTTGTTGTATGTTTAATCAGGTGGCATGAACGGTTTACATTATGTAACCATTTAAACGGCGCATTAATAGTTTATTGATAAAAAAAATTTAGTCGATTGAAGATGGGTTGGGTTGTTTCAGAAGACATGTTTGATTATGAGCTTAAGTCTGATGTTTTCTTACTTTTTTTTGAAACTGGCTGTGACCAGAGTTTCGTAGTGTTTTTATGTAACACCGTCGTTGTGTAAAGTTGTAATGAATGTTAACAATGTTGGGTTATAAACTATGTTTTGGTAACATTAACTAAGGTTATATTGGTAATCGTTTATACTTCTGATGTGAATAAAAAAAATTCAAGGTGTTACATAGCTGATGCCTTTTAGGTTGTTAGCTTTTTATATGTATTTAAATGTTTGAGAGAGTAGCTGATGGTTTTTAGGTTCTTTTAAATCATTCAACAAATAACTTAATCAACATACAAATTGTTAACAAGAAATTAAGGATGCAATTTTATCAAAATAAGGTATTATACTATTATGTATTATTTATATGTCACTCTACTTGTTTAATCTTTATATATATATAATATATATATAAAATAAAAGTTTGATCCGATAATTTTTGCTGATTAAAATGTATCATAATCATAATATCTAATACTATTCTATTTCTATTTTGAAAAAATTACACCGTTGGTACCCGAGATTTGTTTATATTATCATGATAACACCTAAGGTTTTTTTTACGTAGTTGGTACTTATGTTTTGTATAACTTATGTGATTGGTACCAGAGGCGATCCTACATGAAGAGCAAGGGGGTCCTATGACCCCACATGTAGGAATTTTTTTTTAATAATCTAGAGTTCAAAATGTATAGGACACCACTAAATTTAAGTATATGACCCCATATATATTCAGAATTTATAGTTTTTTAAAGGTAAATGACCACTAAAATACCCTTAAAACATAATTCTTAATGAAATTTTTTTTTTTGGGACCCCATTGAGTTTTAATCCTAGAATCGCCACTGATTGGTACCCATGACTGACTGCAGTTAGCCATGGGTACCAATCACGTAAGTTACACAAAACTCAGGTACCAACTACGCAAAAAAAAAACTTTAGGTGTTGTCATGATAATATAAACAAAGCACATGTACCAACGACGTTATTTTTTCTAATTGTTTGCATGTACATATCTAAATTAACATCCCGAAGTCAGGAAAAAAAGAATTGATACAAAGAAATCGGAACAGACAATTGACAACTGCTTTACTCGGACGAAGAAATCGGTAACTGCTTCACGTCGTGGAAGAAACTAGTAACTTTTACCTCCAGCGAATTAGGGGTTTTGGTGATTAGGAATGAATTGGGATTTTCATGAAGGTGGCGGATAAGGTAATTACGAGCGAATTATGATTTTTAAGATGAAGGAGGTGATTTTTGTTTTAGAGAGAATTAGGATGAAGGAGATGAAGCAAAGCAAATTATGTTGTTGTGATGAACAGAAGCAAATTAGGGTTTTAGAGTTTTTTTATGAGAGAGAAAGAGAGATTGAATATGTTGTTGTGAATCTTGTTTTAGTTTTAGCTGGCTTGAAGTCATACTTACGTTGGTAACATGCGAGGGAGGGGGGAGGGGGGGGGGGGGGGGGGGGGGGCGGGGTGGTTGGTAAAATGATAATTTTACTCTCACATACCTGATACATGCATGACTTAACGGTTATCATAAATTTGAATTATTCGCGCAAAACGTGCAAACTTCTGGACTATCCGAAAGAAAGAATTAAGTATGAACTATTCATGCAATATTGAGTAGACCACAAAAACTATCCGTGAAGTTTTGTCCAAATAATTATACCAAATAAAAATGATTATTTAAAGTTAAAAATTAAAAAATTACCATACTAACTCTTAGACAAAACTTATGAATAGTACCAGGGGTATTTTTGTCTTTTCACAATTTTTTTTTTTACTTTCTTTCAAGTAACACCACAAAAGCCCCCCACACTTTATTCAAAAATTAAAATTGGCCCCCAAAATAGGGGGTTAAAGCGTCAAATCAAAAATTTCATAAAATATCTTAAATAAACTCCACTCAAATATTCAACATGTCATATCTTCTCGCTTGCAACGAGTTAAATTTTTCCGACACCATCCTTAAAATCGAAATAATTTTATGAACACAATGTCACTAACTATACGCAAAACGGACACTTTTAAAAAAAACTAAATATTTAGGGTACTTTTCAAATATGTTGATTTTTCACTCGCATGCTCCGTAACTAAACACAATAAAATACATTAAAAATCGAACCCCGGCTCGAAGGGAGGGTTCGAAAACTAGTTATCGCCAATAAGAAAAATAAAATTGATATCAATTATAAAAATAATTTTCGGTTTGAGTTAATGATACTTAATCGGCGTAATTAATTATGGTAAAGAATAACAGATTATAAATATATCCATTTTTTTAAAAAAATAAACAAATAAATGCATTTAATACTATCAACTTCTGTTATCCTATAAATACCATTGTTAGAGTACGAATATAATGAACAAATCGAGCATCAATATGAAGAAGTCTTTGATTTTCATCAGTTTTTATGTGTTACTCATGTTTGTAGGTAATTTTTATTTTCCAACTTTAGTTAATTAAAATTTCCTCCTTCCTTATCTATGGAGATCATGTTCTAGTAAAAAACACAATATCTATTGACAAAAGTATTTTTTTTTTTTCTTCTAAGGTATGGAAGTTCTCATGGCTTGTGAAGACCGCCACACTGTTATTGGATGTAAAGGAAGTGATTGTGATGCAGACTGCATAAAGAGACATGGTCCACAAGTTACGGGAAAGTGTCTTATTGGACTTTCTTGTCGTTGTATTTGGCCATGTCGTTAATTAAGATCATCGATTATTCTACGTACTCATAAATTTCTATCAGTTTAATGAAATTATATTATATACTACATAGTAGTATTATACCTATGTTTGTGATCTGTTTTTCAATATTTGTTTACAATTATTGTAAACTAAAAATGATATTTTCAATTAAATATATTGTATACACAACAGCAATGAAACTCTAGATAAATCACCAAAAATGTGCAAGTCTGGAAATCTATAGGTATAGAGTATGTGTGTATGTATAAACAGCATGACGAAATAAATAAACACAAGCTACACATCAAGAAAGTGTCAAAAAATTCTAATTCTTTAATAAGCAGATTCTCTTAAATCGATTCAACTTAATCAAATAAAAATTACACCATACAACATTATTAAAAAAAAAAAAAAAATAGTTTCACAACAAAATAACATCAAACTTTATCAAAAATAATTTAATAAATAAATAACGAATATCAAGAAAAGAAATTTACATTCAATACAGAAGGTTTAAAAATATCATCTTTAGAAGTTGAAATTCTTCATCCTATTGAACGGCATCATGGTTCAAAAAATACAGAGTGTATAGTATAGGGAATCGACATTTAAAATTCTTCACCCCATTGATCGATGAACTTGTTATTTTACATCAATTGGAATCATAATCTGCTAGAGAACTTATTGATTTGGGGATAAACCTTTAGTTTGCATTTTGCAGGTGGAGTAATCTTGTGAAGCATTTCTGCCGTCTATCTTTCTAATCCTAAAACTTTGCAAAATACAGTAACCTCAACCATGATTAATTTTCCTATTTTTTTTTTTTTTGTATAGATGGAAGATATATGAAGTCATAACGGTGAAGTGTATGTTTTAATGGTTTAGATTCCTTAATTTTTTTACGAGTTATTTAATTGACCACAGTAATTTTGAAAACTAATTAACACATCCTTGTATTTTTAAAAATATTTAAGAAAATAAGATAACTAGTAAAGTCAAAAGAACTATTAATTTAAAACGGATAGAGTACAAATTAACATTAAAGTATCATTATGAAAGGTGAGGTAAACATGTTCAAGTGTATACGTAGGCACTTTGGTCAAAATAGTTGTATAGTGTATTACTCGGTATTTATTTATTTATTTTTCGTTAATTTGACTAATTAATTAAATATTGATTCGCCAAGTTTACATCGACTAATAACGTACATCCCGCCATGGCCGTCACGAGTGACGCATGACGTATCCTGTAGCTGGACGTTTAGCTTCAACTCCTGGTTGGATACCAAGTCAACGCCGCTATTAGGCCACGATCACTCTTACGCTACGTCACCCGTAGCGTGCCGTTAGCATTTGACTTGGTTTGCACAACTACTCGTCCGTCAGAAAAATCAGGAGAACGTGGAGCAGTTAGTGGGCATGATTAGAGGATTCCAGGAGTGGTAATCGTGGTTTAGTGGGCTAGTGGTGGTTATCCTTGGTAACCGCCATCTTTACTGCTCATAATCACACATTTAGCAATTAATCAACACTTTCGAACTTACCACCGCTGATCACTCTCCTAAGCTCACCTTGGAGGCTCGACAAAAGTCAACCACCTCAACACCCTTCATATCCACCACATTAACCGGAGGAACCCCTTCCAAAGTTTAGTCTTCATATTAATTGCACTCAAGTCAATTTTGGCTTGATCATTTGGCGTCATCCGTGGGACCGTTTGATCAATACTTTCACACAAGATGACAGGCGATTCCAATCCATCAACAACCGCCAACACTGGCAAAGAACCGTACGATCCTTTGAAGCCCACTGATGACAGCGGTTACGAGACACCAGACGACTCTATCAAGCGTACTAGGTTGCAATTCGACGATGATGATGAGGCCAATAAGCGTGACATCGAAGGGACAGAAACCCCGGAAGCCAACTTAAGCCAGCTTAAACCCATCGGTGGCGAAGAAGCGATACGTTTTTTGGCAAAAGGGGGATTTGTTTTACCGTCGCTCATGTCCAACGGCGGCGAAAAACTAACTGGTATGTCCAAAGTTCATCCACGAAGCTCTACACGTTCAGCGTCAGAGACTGGTAAGAGTTCTGGCAAAACCAGAGAGGAGGCGCGAAAGACTTAATCGAGAACTTAATTCTAGCCGCACCGGAATCCATGAGCGCTCAGGTCGAGCAGCCTGGCGTGGCGGACAACATGTTGAACAATTGGTACGCTATGATGGGAGACAACGTTAAGCGAACGTTTGAGGTTTCCGCGACGTCGGAGAAGTTTACTCGAGAGATAGCCACCCATCCGTTGCCCACCGTCCTTACTACCCATCTCACGCTAGGGATGTATGACGACACCACGGATCCGGAAGACTTTCTGCAGCAATTCGAACACGCCGTCAAGACGCAGCATTGGGATAGTCCGACGGCGTGCCACATGTTCCCGGGACAGCTACAACCCGTCGCGAGAGAATGGTTCGCCAAGTTACCCGCCTTGAGCATATCCAGCTACACCGACCTCAGAACTAAGTTCGTGCAACGTTTCCAGAACTTTAAACGCACCGAACTCACTCACCTGGATGCGCACAGCATCAAGATGAGGATGCGTGAATCCCTAATGAATTTCACTTCTCGCTTCACGGCGGAGTGCCAAAAGATACCCGATCTGCCTGAATCGCAGCAGATCTTCGCGTACATCATGGGAATCTGTCAAACCCGTTATTTGTTGTTAGTAAAGTCGATGCAGTTTAAGCTGCCGAAGACGTTCGTTGAAGCCGTGAAAATGGTAAAGGATTATGTACGTTCCGAGGAGTTTGCAGATGCTGCCGTTGGGGATCACAGCACAACGGACCGGCACGATAAGGACGATAAGGGAAACAGCAAAGGCAACGCAGGTAACAAGTACAAAGGAAGTGGAAGTGGTAACAACAGGGACTACAGGCGTTCCAGCCATAAGTCTGACCACCATAACAGCTATCGTCCTTACGAACGGTACGCCCCAAAAAGGTTATCGACAGAAGAGGACAGTTTGATAAAATCGTTGTCGACAACGCATAAGGAAATTCTGACAACGGAAGAACTAAGCAAAGATTTTCCGCCACCGAAACCGATGCAACCACGCTTCGCTGTAGATGAAAGTAAGTGGTGTATCTTTCATGAAGATAAGGGGCATGATGTGGATGACTATAGGGAACTTAAAAAGGTAATAGTCGAACTATTGAAGCTTGGGGAATTTGACCATCTGAAGCCGTCACGTGTTAAAACCCCCGTGGCAAAGAAATTTTCTTGGCAAAGAGGAAAAGAAAAAGCTCCTGAAAAGCACATCCACATGATAAAAATGTGGCACCCAGGTCACGTCCGAAAGGCAGAAGTTTTGGAGGAATGGGAATGTGCCCCTATCACGTTTCCTGCTTTTTGGAGAGTCTGTCCTACCGATTTGCCCGTGACGATAACCGCCACGGTGGGACGGTGCAAGGTCTCCAGGATTTATGTGGATACAGGAAGCGCCGTTGACGTCTTATACGAACACTGCTTCTTACAGTTACCATAGGATGTGCAGGATAAGTTAAAACCACCGCTTCATCCCATCGCGGGTTTCACGGGAGAAACCACTTGGCCTTTGGGCCGGGTAAATATTGATGTTACGCTAGAAGAAAACGAGAAGCGGCGAACAGTAGCCCTGAGTTTCGTGGTCGTTAGAAGTCAATCGAAGTATAACATTATCATGGGGCGGGAAGCGTTGTGTGAATTCGGCGCTATAGTTTCTACGGTACACGGAATGATGAAATTCCCAACCCCGTTAGGCGTTGTAACCGTTTACTCTTACCGAATACCGATTGTAGGCCAGGTCGAGCAACCGCTACAGCGGACGGCACCGGTTGAGCAAGAGGGGAGTGTCATCATTAACCATTCCTTTCCCGAAAAGACGGTTCAGATTGGGCAAACGTTATCCGATGCGACGAAAAGCGCATTATGTGAACTTTTGGCAAACAACGCCGATGTATTCGCGTGGTAAGAGTCTGATATGACGGGAGTACCCCGCACCGTAGCAGAACATCGCTTAAACGCTAACTCAAGTATAACTCCTGTGAGGCAAAAGAAACGGGGTATGGCTCCGGAGCGTAGCACCTTCTTAAAAAATGAGGTAAAAAAATTAGTACAGGCAGACATACTACGTGAGGTTAAGTATCAGACATGGGTCGCTAATCCAGTATTAGTCAAGAAGGCGAATGGCTCGTGGCGAATATGTGTCGATTTCAAAGACATCAATAAGGCTTGTTCCAAGGATAAGTACCATTTCCAGAGATAGATTGGAAGGTAGAGTCGCTGGCGGGTTTTCGTTTCAAATGTTTCCTCGACGCATACAAGGGATACCACCAGATCCAGATGGCGGAACGAGACAAAGACAAAACCGCGTTCCGCATAGATCAAGGCATCTTTTGTTACAAAAAGATGCCCTTTGGTTTGAAAAATGCTGGAGCCACGTACCAGCGCGTCATCGACGCTGCGTTTAGGGAACAAATTGGTCGAAATGTGGAGGCATATGTCGACGACATAATAATCAAAAGTCACACCGAACCGGATCTTTTGACAGACATCCAAGAAACGTTCGACTCGCTACGAAGAATCAACATGAAGCTGAATCCGGACAAGTGTAGTTTTGGATTCGAAGAGGGAAAGTTTTTGGGACACGTCGTCACGACGCGCGGCATACGGGCAACCCCTAAGAAAATTCAGGCCGTTGAGGAAATGGTAGCGCCACGAACGAGGAAGGAAGTGCAAAGCCTGAATGGAAAGCTGGCAGCATTGTCCAGATTCCTGTCAAAAGCAGCGGAGCGGTCACTCCCATTTTTTAAAGTGTTGAAAGAAAATGTAGGACGGAACTTTGATTGGACCCCTGAAGCGGATCGCGCTTTCCAGGAAATGAAGACCTTGATCAGGACGTTGCCGACATTAACGGCACCGGTACCGGGTAAAGTAACCGTTCCGTAATAATTTTTTACGAATTTTTATATCTCGTAACGCTAACGTGTTAAGAGTTTTCAGGCGAAACTTTGACAATTTACTTGGCGGCGGGAACTGAGGCTGTTAGCTCAGTGCTCCTCGCGGAACGTGGTGGCACACAGATGCCAGTTTATTTTGTGAGCAAAGTGCTACAACATGGCGAAGTTAACTACAAACCGATTGAGAAACTCATTTTTGCTGTAGTACACACCGCAAGACGATTGAGACGGTACTTTCAAGCGCACCCAATGCTGGTGCTAACAAATTCACCCATTAAACAGGTATGGTACGGTGGTCGAAACCGGAGCACATTGGAGGAAGTTTATTCTAACAAGTTTTCCATGCAGGTACTGAGCAAACCGGAGGTTTCGGGCAGACTAGCCAAGTGAGCGATCGAATTGGGCGAACATGAAATCCATTACGCCCCCTACCGCTGTCAAAGGCCAGATCATGGCAGATTTTATGGTTGAATTTATAGGCGCCGCGTCACCAGAGCCGGTTGTCGAAGAATTATCGAACACCGTCAAGTGGGAACTATTCACTGACGGCGCGTCAAGTTCTGACGGTTCAGGTGCAGGTCTAATCCTAATTGGCCCTGACGGCGAAGAACATACCTACGCGTTACGTTTCGAGTTCCCCGCCTCTAATAATGAAGCGGAATATGAGGAATTGCTTTCTGGTTTAAGAATGGCTGAAAAAATGGGAATTAAAAATCTGAAGGTGTCGGTTGATTCTCAACTCGTAGCTAACCAAATGAACGGGACGTTTGAAGCTAGAGATCCGGCTATGCAAAACTATTTGGCATTGGCCGAAGAAATGGCCAATAAATTCGAGTGTTTTTCAATAACACAAGTGCCACGATCCTTGAACAAAAAGGCCAACGCACTCAGCAAGCTCGCGTCAAGCGTGTTCAGCCATTTCGCCAAGGACGTTTGGGTGGAGGTCCTTAGTCAAAAATCCACTGATGTGGTACAGGTATCGACTCGCTTCGATAAACAATACGCTATACGCATACTGTGAATAAAACAACGAACACATACTAACTTCCTAGCAAAATAATCACAGGAGGCGGCCCCCGTAGAGGAGGTCGAGACATGGATGAGTCCCATTGTCACGTATCTAAAGACCGGGACGTTGCCAGTCGATGGCTCAATGGCACGTAAGATTCGTATGAAAGCACCTATGTATTTGTTGAGGGACGGAGTTCTATTCAAGAAATCCTTCACGGCACCACTTTTAAGGCGTGTCAGTCCAAGCGAGGTGGAAACAATCATAAGGGAGGTGCATGAAGGGACTTGTGGCATGCATGCAGGATTTAGGACCGTTGTGGGAAAGATAATGCGGCGAGGGTATTTTTGGCCGTCCATGTACCGTGACACGAAATAAATCATCAAAGCTTGTGCTTCTTGTCAATGTCACGCCCCGCAAATTCATATGCAGTGCATGAGCTGATTCCCGTGACGTCTGCTTGGCCCTTTTACAAATGGGCAATCGATTTGGTAGGACCCTTCCCGGACGGAAAACACTTGGTTGTTGCAATCGACTTTTTCACCAAGTGGGTCAAAGCCAAAGCCTTAAAAAGCATAACGGGTAAACAGATTGTGAACTTTGTTTGGGAGGAAATCATGTGCCGTTTCGGAATATTACACGAAATTGTAAGTGATAACGGTAAACAGTTTGCTCATGATCCGTTTCGTTCATAGTGTGACGGGTTGAATATCAAACAGACTTTTAGTTCCGTTGCCCATCCACAGGCAAATGGGCAAGTGGAAGTCACCAACAGGGATATCGTTGCCAGGATAAGGGCAAGGTTGGACACAGACCGGAAAGGTTGGGCAGATGAATTGCCACAGGTTTTATGGGCGTTCCGAAACACGCCAAAAGGAAGCAACATAGAAACGCCGTTCAGCCTTGTCTATGGAACCGAAGTGGTGATACCCGCTGAAATTGCTGTCGCAACCCAGTGGGTAATGCAATTCAACGATGAGTCCAACGTCGTCAACTTGAAGAAAATTTGGACTTGTTGGAAGAAAGGCGCGACGCCGCCGCCATCAGGGAAGCGTCTAATAAACAAAAGATTGCCAAGTACTACAATCAGCGTGTGAAGGAACGTACTTTCCGCCCCGGTGACTTTGTGTGGCGTAACAACAACACCAGCCGGGTCGAGGACACTGGCAAATTGGGACCCAACTGGGAAGACCCGTACGTGATTGCAGAAGCAATTGGCAACGGGGCGTATAACCTCAAGACGCATGATGGCAAATTTGTACAGCGTACTTGGCATGCGACCAACTTAAAGAAGTTCTATGTTTAAAGTATTTCGACATGTTCCATTGTTGAAATTTTTTCTTTTTCATTTTACCTAAGTTTGTGATTGATCACCACAAATGTAAGCGCGTAGCGCATTAGACTTCTTTTTTTTTTGGTTGTTTCAGTTAAATGCATCTTTCAATTTTCATTATTAATGTATTGCGTAACTTTTATGGCAGCACTTCGGTGTTTCGTAAGAATGTAATAATGTAAGTCCATTCACAAGTTACTTATGCCATGAACAAAGACATCATCTAATCTTTGGATGGCATTGGCGACGCCAGGCGTATTGGAGGTACGCCTAGCCCTCGGAACGGGATGCCTCCGGATTTCATATCCGTCGCATTAATCCCAGCACTAAGTAGATGAGTGCAATGTCGACAATCATCAAGTGTAACCTTGACAAACGGTACGTTACCGTGACGACGGTACGTACATATTTATATAAACATGTTTTACTACAGTTGGAACACAGTAAAATAACAAGAATCATAAGGAAATGATATTTCACTGACTTAATTACAATCATTACATTAGGATCAAAAATGAATACAGAATTACAAAAATCCCTACAACTACGGGATCATCTTCTTCACTTTAGCCAAAGTAAGGTCCGGCGTCGACCCAATCTGTTCAATAAACGGCACCTTAATGGCCGCGCAAGCATTGACCGCCGCATCGTGGAGGTCGTAGGCATCCTCATCCGCCATGTTTCGGATCCCCTCCGGAATTGGTTTTGCTATTTCAACATGTTCCACCAACGTGGTATACGCGTCTAAATGCTCCACTTTCCTCGTAGCGTCAACCAAATTCTGGAACGGCTCCTTCACCTCCGGCACTTTGAGAGCCTTATAAAAAATAGAGGGGATGAGGCTGCAAAGCTCTTGAAAATCGTCTGCTACCTTTCGGTTGGCAGCGGACAACTCTTGGTTCTCGGCGGTGAGGAGTTCCTTACTGGCTCTCTCCTCCACCAGCTCTTTATGCGCCGCCTCCAGGTCCTTTAGCGCAGTTTGTTCTTTTTCGGCGCGCAAGGCCATCTCTTTGATAGCCTTTTGGGCCTCCCTTAGGGCCTGCTTCTTTTCAACCTCCGCTGCAGCAGCGGCTTGCTTAGCCCGTTCCAGCTCCTCCCTGATCTTGACAATTTCAACATTCAGCTCTTTACCGTCAGCCTCCGCGCGACGGGCACATTGGTCCAGATCAATAGTCCGCTGTAGCTCGTCCCGGGTCAACACCAACCCTTCATAAATGTGCTGAACCCTGGCGCGATGAGCTGCGCTATCGGGCATTTTTCGGACCGCCTCATAAAGTACCGGAGGGCAAATCCGTTGCAGATACTCAAACTGCGACAGAGCGTCGCTGTGAGAGATGTTCCATGTGATGACCCGGAAATTTCTGACCAAATTTAAACTTAATCTATAACGTTTCCGACACGATAAGCAAGGTCTGTAATGTTGAGTCATGAAAGTTTTGGAACTATATTCACGTAATCAATTATTCTTTGACTGTTCTCGAAGATTTACGAACAATATATATATAACTTAATGTGCATATATATATATATATATATATATATATATATATATATATATATATATATATATATATATATATATATATATATATATATATATATATGATTTCAAGTTATTTAGTAAACGATATTAACATTCGATTATTGATTCGATTAATATTTAGATAAGTTAACTAAAACGTTTAAGATGAACCAGTAAAACACTAATTTGCTACAGTATTTTCGAATTGCTACAGTACCCGAAAAGCTACAGTGTTTTCGAAAATCACTATTTGCTACAGTAAAAAACTTTGCTACAGTAAAACAATATTTCAAAATGAAAATGTATATATGTATATGTATATACTACGAGACGATGATTTATAGAAGTAAATGACCAAAACACTCAAATGTATAAGTTACATCTAGAGTGGTATAGTTTATGGATAATTTAAGTCTAATTTTTGACAAAGGTACGACTCACGAAATGAAAAATACAAGTTTTCTCAGCGTACGAAGGGACATTCGAAAAATCGGAACCGGGACATAAGTCGAGTGATGACGTACGACTTATCGGAACAAAAATTACAAGTCAACTATGCACGTGAATTTAATATAATATATAATTAATTATATAAATTCTATATATTATATTTATATTTATTTAATATGTCGACAAACAAAAATTTAACACAATGTGAGCTGTAAAACTCTCCCATGCGATCGCATGGGTATAAGCCTGGAAAGCCATGCGATTGCATGGCAACCAGGGATAGGCCAAGTACTATAGATTGCTCGATCTGTGGCTCGGTTTACACATACATATAACAATATTACTCCGTAACATATTATTAATTATATTTATTATTATATTTATATTATTATTATTATTATTATTATTATTATTATTATTATTATTATTAAAGATTAATATTATTATTAATCTTATTATTAGTAGTATGAGTATTATTATTTATACATAAAATACTACGACGAGGTCATGAGCGTGTCACTTTCAAAATATGTTTTCGAGCGGGATAGAGCTAAGGAAATTATGGGTTATAGCTATAGAGATTATGGGTAATGTTCGGGGGTATATTTATGAATCAAACCTAGTGTTTATCATCTCCGTTACGTCTACGTACTTTCCTACAATATTGAATCTCAATATTGATACGTAAGCACTCATATTTTATCTTTTATATATTAATTGTGTATCCATGTCTAGTGCTCGAGTATATATATCTATACATACGTGTATGCTAAATTTCGTCATTAAACAGTTTATAATAGATCACGAATTAAATGCATATATTACTGGTAAAAGGTATATGATATACATGTTTTTGGAAAACTGGCGAAAAATCAATAACTTTTCATTTAGATATCGAATAGTTTCGATGAACGGATTAAAAGATATGTTCAACTGAATTATAATTGACGTTAATTGGAATTGCTTTTGAATCTGCAATTAATATTTAAACAACTTGTTTGTAAGTTTGATAAATTGGATTTTTGAATATTACCAACCGAGTAAATGAATCCTTATATAAGGTACGTCTCGTTTTGTTGAACTATTGTCAAAATTGACTTTTTGAAACGACTTTGGATAACTTTTGTATGTCGATCTCGAGCATTAGGATTATGATACACTATGACCTGACCTAGCTTAATAGACATTTATTGACCAACATATGTTCTCTAGGTTGAGATCTACGATTATTTGGTAATCCGAGTTTCAGTCACATTTTGGTGAACGACTTTATATGCTGCTAAGGTGAGTTTCATTTTCTCCCTTTTTAATTGCTTTTGCAATCTATATGTTTGGGCTGAGAATACATGCACTTTATTTAAACGCAATGGACACAAGTACATACTAAATTCTATACTGAGTTTGAACCGAAAATCCCTTAGCTTTGGTAACTAGTAACTGCCCACTGGTGGGCGCGAGTAGTAGTATATGGATCCATAGGGCTTGACATCCCCGTCTGTTCCAGGTATAGAAACCTGATGTCAAAGCTAAGGTATACGAAATAGTTTATATTTTACTAGGAAAAACTATTAAATACGATACAATTTTACACAAGATATTTATTTATTTATAGAATGGATATACTTAAACCTTGCTACAATACTTATAGGCAGTGTACCTAATCGTACAGTAGTGTAGTTTTTAGTAAGTCGAGTTCGTTCCACAGGGAATCTTTTTTTTTAAACAAAGCTCAACGCTATATTAGTTTACTTTTATAAAAATACAAATATATATATAAGTAATATTATTATTATAAAGGGGGTTTTTACCGTTTAATGACCGGTTTGTCGATTTTAAAACTTTAGTCGCAGTTAAAACCAAATGTAAAATATTAAAAATAAATACAAGACTTAAATTAAAGCATGAAGTAAATAACGATAAATGAAATTACGAATAATAAAAGTGCGATAAAATAAACTTGCGATAATTAAAAAGTACGATAATTAAAAGTGCAATTAAATATAATAACAATAAAAATGCGATAATTAGAAGTGCAATTAAATATAATAACAATAAAAATGCGATAATTAGAAGTGCAATTAAATATAAAATAAAGGAAATTAAATATGAAATAAAAGAATTATGCTTATTTAAACTTCCGTAATCATGATGTTTGACGTGTTGATTTTAGTTTTATGCCCATGGGTTAATTGTCCTTTGTCCTGGATTATTTAATATGTCCGTCTGGTTTTTGTCCATAACAGTCCATCAGTCATAAATATAAAGTGCGAGTGTCCTCGTCAAATTATCCTTATACCCGAAGTTAAATATTCCAACTAATTGGGGATTCGAATTGTAACAAGGTTTTAATACTTTGTTTAATGAATACACCAGGTTATCAACTGCGTGTAAACCAAGGTTTTACTACTTTGTTAGCAATTACACCAATTACCCTTGAATGTAATTTCACCCCTGTTTTAATTATTCTAGTGGCTATTAATCCATTCCCGTGTCCGGTTAAATGAACGATTATTCGTACATATAAATACCCCGCCCATCGTGTCCGATCGAGTGTATATGGTAATTTATAGGGACGCCCAATTGTAAATCTTTATATTAACATTAACAAACTTTCATTTAGTTAAACAAATATAAAGCCCATTAATAGCCCATAGTCTAATTTCCACAAGTGTCGTTCTTTTGTCCAAACCCCAATTATGGTACAAAGCCCAATTACCCAATTTTAGTAATTAGCCCAACATCATGATTACTTCGTTTTAAATAAGCATAATAATAACTTAGCTACGAGACATTAATATAAAAAGGTTGAACATAACTTACAATGATTAAAAATAGCGTAGCGTTACACGGGCAGAATTTCGACTTACACCCTTACAATATTTGCTAACATACCCTTATTATTAGAATTATAATTAAAATTAAAATTAAAATATAAATTATAAATATAAATATATCGTATGAATGAGGAGAAAAAAGATGGATATTTTGGTTCACCAAACTGCGAATTTATAGGAGATGTGGCCTGACTTTTCATGCCATGCGATCGCATGGACTTTCTTCTTCCTGGCCATGCGATCGCATGGCCAGCTGAGAGAGCTCACATGTTGCTTGTTTCCTTGTGCCGACGTTTTATAAATAATATAATATATTAAATAATTATAAGAATTATTTAAATATTATATTATATTTATGTGCATAGTTGACTTGTAATTTTTAGTCCGTTGCGTCGAGCATTGAGAGTTGACTCCGGTCCCGGTTCCGGAAAATTGAACGTCCTTGCGTACAATTTTATATTTTGTACTTTGCGTTTTGAATCTTGTACTCTTGTAATTTCGAGACGTTTCTTATCAATAATTGGAACCTCTTTGATTGTCTTTTGTACTTTTGAGCTTTTTGGTCGTTTGCGTCTTCAATTCGTCGAATCTGTCTTTTGTCTTCACCTTTTATTATTTAAACGAATATCACTTGTAAATAGAACAGTTGCAATTAAAAACTTGTCTTTCTTGAGGAATAATGCTATGAAATATATGTTCGTTTTTAGCATTAAAGTAAAAATTTAACCCCTTCCCACACTTAAGATCTTGCAATGCCCTCATTTGCAAGAAATCAGTAACAATTTAAATTATTGAGGGTGATTTGTGTGAAAATGATTATATTTTACCAAAGTTTCCAAATATATTGGCGTTTGTTTGCTGAATGATAAATGGTGCACATCATTTGTTCATTCCGTCTGTTGTGACATCACATTTATTTGTCATCTTGTCGTCAAAATTAGTAGCTTTTGCTGAACTTAATGCCAGTCTTTGAAAATGCGCTGTTTTACCCTGTTTTGAACAATCGACAATATACATACATACAAGTATAATCATGCATGGCAATTTGAAATGGGACTTAATATCCCACTTTCAAATTCTAAATATGAAATATTAGTACACAATAATAATAAAATAATAAAAATTACACAAATTTATCCAATAACATAAGTTTAAACATGAAAAAGTCAAAAGATAAAAACATAAAAATCATAAAAATAACCAATTGGAACTAAATCAGTCTGGATAGGGGTTCCAGTTCATCTCATCGGGTGGGTTCCATTGTTGGTTATAGGTGTTCTGATAGGCTTGGTCATAGTCATACCGGTTAAAGGGTGGTCGGATATCGGGACTATGTGGCGAAAAATGAGCAGGTCGAGTAGGTACATAGTTATTTGGTACCTGATATGATAGCTGGCTCATGATTTGGTGCTGATGAACTAACCAGCTATCGTGTTGGCGTCGCCTATAATCCTCGTATACTCGCTCGGAGTTCCACTGCTCATACATACTATGTCTTGCCGCGTTCGTCATTGCTTCCTCATCTATACGAACGTGGACGTCAAGAATAGCATCTCGAAAGACATCCCTAATGTCTTCCGCCTCCTCCATTTCCTCGTCTGAGCCTCTCTCTACCTGAGGATGAGATCCCTCATAGGGTACTGCCTGGTTACGTCTACTTTTCAATACCTTAGCACCCACATAAACTTTCAATCCTAAGGGCTCAACCTGTTCTCTACAAATCTGTAATGGACCCCCTTGGTTCCTATCAACACCTAAATACTCTCCAATGAGAGTATCAAAAATACCTCCTCCTATTATACTCCCGTCCTGCATTCCCTCTACCATTTTAGATAAATAAAAAGCAACACAGTAAGGGATATTGACAAAGCTTCTAGGATCCCGAATACACTTTAGGTAGAATAAATCATATAAGGTAATTTTTTCTTTATTATGACCTCTTTGTGTAATCGAGTTGGCCAAAAATCTATGAATAATAAGAAGCTCAGCTCTGTCAATATGTGTATAGGAGTGTCCTCCTGCTCGTGTAAAAACATCAAAATGTGACATACGCCTCCAAATGGCGTCAGCGTCAAAGTTACTATCTACCCGTTCACCATAATGAATCAAGTTTGTACAATCGGGTAATAGCAACTCACCAGGAGTATAAATCTGTAAGGCCCTGGCCATGTCCAGCATGGACATTCTGTACATCCTACCGCCAAGGATAAACCTAAGAAATCTTCTATCATCTATTCTAACTATATTTGTATCAAGTGATACAGTACTCATTAACTCAACACACCATTCCTTATATACAGGTCTACGAATGGTGAAAAGACGTTCCCAATCTGTAAAAGAAGAACTGCCATACCTTTGAACTAAAAGCTGTCTAACACGGTCAGCTAGATGGACCGTTTCCAAAGGGGCCCAATCAATTACCCTTGGCACCTCTACATTTTTTGTTACCAATTTGAATTTGTTCCTTTGATATGTCTCGTAATCTCTCCATCTTCTATCAAATCTCAGATTAGGATGTAGAGTGTGCTCAGGAATCGTTGGGAATTCTACTGGCGGCCTCATTGGGAATACTATGAATTCATCAACAAACTGTACCGGATCATAATAAGGTATGTGTTGATCAGGCTGTTGTTGTTCCTGTTGTGGTTCTTGTTCGTGTTGCATTTCTGGCTGTGGTTCTTGTGCTGGTCGTCTAGATGATGATGCTCCTGAACCTCCAGTATCGGCTCTCTGTAAAACACATTAAACACAAAAATTGTGCATCCAAATATGCATTAGTGTTAGCAAAATAACAACTTAAAACAATCACTATAACATGTTAAATCAAAATTAAACTTATACACATTTTCACAATTTTTCACAATTCTACACTTTTCAAATAAGCACATATGAAAATGTATACAAAATTCATAAGCATTTAACTCAAATAACATGTCAAAATATTCATTATTAATAATTAAACAAGTCTCAAATGGCAAATATATCAAATTAATCAAGTTCATGAATTTTGGACTTAAAAAGTCCACTTTAATCTCCAAAAATCATGTTTAGGATCATTGTTTGGATCATTTAACTATCTAAACATGTTACACTACTCAATTTAGCAATAATTCATGACAAAAATCGGCCATAACCTGTTTATATCAAAAAGCCCCAAATTGCTCAAGAACACAAACCCTAGATTTCTAAAAATTTTGAAGTTTTTGGCTTCAAATCATGTTAAATAGCATCAATCTAGGTTATACATGCATAAAATACTAACAATTTATCACTAATTACACTAGAAATTAACAAAATTGCATTAGGTAAAAAATTGGTAATTATCACAAAAACTAGGAATTTATAGAGTTTAGGGGTGTAATTTTTACCAATTTGCTGAGGAATGAGAATCTAGGCATGATTAGAGCAAGAAAAATGACGAATTACGGTGGAAAAATGGCGAAAATTGGTGAATTTTTGGGTGAGTTTCGTGAATGTGTGTGTGTTGTGGTGAGGAAGGCATAACAGGCTGCTGTATGTATCAGGTCTGGACTTCAGCTCCATGCGATCGCATGGATTTGAAGTGTAAAACCCATGCGATCGCATGGGGGTCCGGGTACAGTGTTTTCAGGTTTTTTTTTTTTTTTTTTTTTTATAAAAAGGTTTATACTTTATAAAACTTATAATTATTTAAATTTTAAAAATTTGGTTTCCTTTAGGAGCGAGGGCGTTTCGGATCGTTGTCCTAGTCTGTCCCTCGACAAAATTTTAAAATTTGTCAAATCAAAGCGCTGTTTTTAAAAGTAAAGATTTTTGGGTTTTTTTTTAATGTTTTTGGCATACTTTAATTCAATAAGATTAAAAATAATGATAATAAAAGTTCTCGTCCCTCCCTCGGGTAAAGCAATTTCGGTTTAAAGACCTAGTCTTCAATTTATGACGAATTTTAAAAATCATATTTTTAACTTAATGAGATAAAGTAAATTTTTGTTTTTAAATTCACACAACTTAAATATAAAATTCAAAATTAATATTAAAAATTCACACCAAACTTAAAATTTGAAATGCATAAAATTAAAAATTCATATTTTAAAAATTAAAAATTCACACCAAACTTAATTTAAAAATTCAAATATTTACAATTTTAAAAATATTGTTTTTACAAAGTTTACAATATTAATTTAAGATTTAAATATTAATTTTAAAAACATGGTAAAAATAAAATTAAAAATCTTTTTGGCTTTTTATCCCACTTTAATCAATCAAATATTATCAAAAATATGCGCCCCTCTTTTCGGTAAAGTAATTTCGGTTCCAAGACCTAATTTAACTCATGACGAATTTTTGAAATATTTTGGGTTGATTGATTAAAGATATTTATACCTTAAGAATAAACGTTAAATTTCGCAGTGATGTAATAAATTTTTGAATGATATCAATAATTTCGGTCGCCAAACCTAATTTTATTCAATACCAATTTAATACTTTTTAGCGAACAAATTAGCGTTTATTATCAAAAGGTTAAAAATAAAAATAAAAATAAAAACTGTACATACATACCTGTGAAATAGATTTCTTAGTTATATGATCTATCCCATTCATAAGATAGTCGGTTTAATTGGTTTTCCATGGCTACATAGGCATAACCTCGAGCATTCAGTGTCTTTTCTTCTAAACATATGAACGGTCCGTCTCTGCATAAAGTAACAAATTCGGTATTTGAATAGGTTTGATTATTTGAACATTTACCTCCATGTGACCATTTTCCGCATTTGTGACATCTTTCTAGGTGTCGTGCTCTTCTTTTCGCTGCGGATTTTGATTTTCCTTTACCAAATTGTAACTTATTATCTTCGCATCTGGATTCTTTTCTAACTCCGTCCATTCTTTCTCTGATTACTGATACTAATTCACTCGTGTAGCATTAGACCATGGTTTAGTTCACAGGCAGTCTTCATTTTGTAAAAACCTAAAAAAAATAAAAATTCAGAATGGGGGGAGAAGACTAGTTCTTTAGGGTCTGCTAGGGAAAGACCATTCGGGTTCCATTTTCGAGAACTACACGAAAACAGACAATCTAACTCTAACAGAAATACATATTATCCTTTAAAGACTTGGTTATCCCCACACTTAGTTAGCTGTGGTGTCGAAATTGTGATTAACTTCGTTGTCGACTTCCATCGGACCATGTATGTAATGTTTAACTCTGTGACCATTAACTTTAAATTCAATCCCATGTGAATTTATTAATTCTATCGTTCCGTATGGGAAAACTCTTTTGACTATGAATGGTCCAGACCATCTTGATTTCAATTTTCCAGGAAATAGCTTGAATCGTGAATTGAAAAGAAGAACTCTGTCTCCTTCTTTAAATTCTTTTGAACTTCTGATTCTTTTATCATGCCATTTCTTCGTTCTTTCCTTATAGATTAACGAATTTTCGTATGCTTCATGTCTTAATTCTTCTAATTCGTTTAGTTGACTTAATCGTAGACGTCCGGCTTCATGTAAATCAAGATTACATGTTTTCAAAGCCCAAAATGCTTTGTGTTCAATTTCTACTGGAAGATGACATGCTTTTCCATAAACAAGTCTAAAAGGTGTGGTTCCAATTGGAGTTTTGTAGGCTGTTCTAAAAGCCCAGAGTGCATCCTCCAATTTAATGGACCATTCCTTCGGGTTTGATCCTACGGTTTTCTCTAGAATACGTTTTAAGGCTCGGTTGGTATTTTCAACTTGTCCACTTGTTTGTGGATGATATGCGGTGGAGATTTTATGAGTTACTCCATATCTTTTAAGAACTTTCTCAA
Organism: Rutidosis leptorrhynchoides; assembly: GCF_046630445.1. Lineage (NCBI taxonomy): Eukaryota > Viridiplantae > Streptophyta > Magnoliopsida > Asterales > Asteraceae > Rutidosis > Rutidosis leptorrhynchoides. Next base: position 335,380,746 of record NC_092337.1, on the reverse strand, counting down.
GTTGATTATTACAGAAATGAGTACCCCGATCACTTATTAAAGCTTTTGGTGTTCCAAACCTTGCAAAAAGACGTTTTAAAAAGTTGACTACAACTCGTGCATCGTTAGTTGGGAGAGCTTGTGCTTCCGCCCATTTAGATACATAATCAATGGCTACGAGTATATATAGATTATTATGAGATTTTGGAAATGGACCCATAAAGTCAATACCCCAAATGTCAAATACTTCACATACTTGGATGACATTTTGTGGCATTTCATCACGTTGACTTATTTTTCCGGCCCTTTGACAAGCATCACAGGATTTGCAAAGAAGGTGTGCGTCTTTGTAAATTGTAGGCCAATAGAATCCAGCTTCATAAACTTTTCTTGCTGTTAGTTGAGGTCCATAATGCCCTCCTGTTGGTCCTGTGTGACAATGGTTTAATATTTTACTAGCTTCATCTCCAAATACACATCGGCGTATTATTCCATCGGGACAACTTTTAAACAGATGTGGATCTTCCCAGAAATAGTGTTTTATATCACTAAAGAATTTCTTTCGTCTTTGGTACGATAATCCTTTTTCAAGGAATCCACAAACTAAGTAGTTTGCATAGTCTGCAAACCATGGGATTTCTTTATAATCTATCTTCAATAGATATTCATCAGGAAAGTTGTCTTGTATGGCTGATTCATTTAGAACTTCTAATTCGGGATTTTCAAGACGAGAAAGATGATCAGCGGCGAGATTTTCTGCTCCTCTTTTATCTCGGATTTCAATATCAAACTCTTGTAAGAGTAAGATCCAACGGATTAATCTTGGTTTAGCATCTTGTTTTGAAAATAGGTATCTAAGAGCAGAATGGTCGGTATAGACCACCGTTTTTGCTAGAACGAGATATGATCGAAATTTGTTAAAAGCAAAGACAATAGCAAGGAGTTCTTTTTCAGTAGTTGTATAGTTCGTTTGTGCTCCTTGTAACGTCTTACTAGCATAATATATAGGTTGAAATCGTTTTTCAATCCTTTGTCCTAAAATGGCTCCCATTGCAAAATCACTTGCATCGCACATTAGTTCAAATGGTAGATTCCAATTTGGTGTTATCATGATCGGCGCATTAGTGAGTTTTTCTTTAAGAATATTAAAAGATTTGATACACTCATCTGAAAAGATGAATGGAGCATCCTTTTCTAGGAGTTTATTCATAGGAGTGGCAATTTTAGAAAAATCTTTTATGAAACGTCGGTAAAAACCGGCATGCCCTAGAAAACTCCTAACTCCTCTAACATTGGTGGGATGTGGAAGTTTAGCAATTACATCTACTTTAGCTCTATCCACTTCAATTCCTTCTTTTGAAATTTTATGTCCAAGAACGATGCCTTCTTTAACCATGAAATGGCATTTCTCCCAATTAAGTACTAGATTTGATTGTTCGCATCTAAGAAGCATTCGTTCCAGATTAACTAGACATGATTCAAATGTATCACCGAAGACTGAAAAGTCATCCATGAAAACTTCCATGCATTCTTCTATCATGTCATGAAAAATCGCCATCATACACCTTTGAAAGGTTGCAGGGGCGTTACAAAGTCCAAATGGCATGCGTTTGTAAGCAAAAGTACCATAAGGGCACGTGAATGTGGTTTTCTCTTGGTCCTCGGGTGCTATTGGAATTTGAAAATATCCGGAAAATCCATCTAGAAAACAATAGTAACTATTTCCGGCTAATCTTTCCAACATTTGATCTATGAAAGGTAAGGGAAAGTGATCTTTTCTGGTGGCGTCATTTAATTTTCTATAATCAATACACACACGCCATCCTGTTACAGTCCTAGTAGGAATAAGCTCATTTTTCTCATTTGTAATGACAGTCATGCCACCCTTCTTAGGCACGCATTGAACTGGGCTTACCCATGGACTATCAGAGATTTGATAAATTAAACCTGCATCTAGCAGTTTAATAATCTCTTTCTTAACTACATCTTGCATATTAGGATTTAGTCTTCGTTGGCGTTGCACATACGTTTTATGACCTTCTTCCATAAGGATTTTATGTGTGCAATACGAAGGACTTATTCCTTTAATATCATGAATCTTCCATGCAATTGCTGGTTTATGAGCTTTCAACACAGAAATGAGTTGTGATTTCTCATTTTCAGTAAGAGAAGATGATATTATTACAGGTAATTCAGATTCACCATGTAAATAAGCGTATTCCAAATGGTTTGGAAGTGGCTTTAACTCTAATTTCGGAGGTTCTTCTATCGATGATTTGTATCGATATCTGTCTTCTTCTTTTAGCATTTGAATTTCTTCTGTTGTTGGTTCATATCCATTAGCTATAAGTGTAACTAACATTTCAGCTTCATCAATTGGTTCATTACCTTCTCCTAAAGAACATTCTCCTGTTCCTTGTAATTCTGGAAATTCTTCTAATAATTCTGCATGTGCATCTATAGTTTGAATATAATAACATGTATCATCTGCAGATTGTGGTTGTTGCATTGCTCTATCAACTAAAAAGGTAACACTCTCATCCTCTATACTTAGGGTCAGTTTCTTACCGAACACGTCTATCATTGCTTTAGCCGTGTTTAAGAATGGTCTTCCTAATATGAGAGGAACTTGAGAATCTTCTTCCATGTCCAGAACAACAAAATCTACTGGAAATACTAAAGTACCAACTTTAACTAGCATGTTCTCCATTATCCCTCTAGGATATTTTATTGATCTATCGGCTAGTTGTATGCTTATTCTGGTTGGTTTCAATTCTCCAAGGTCTAGTTTAGTGTATAGTGAATACGGCATTAGATTTATACTAGCACCTAAGTCTGCCAATGCTTCTATTGAACTAAGACTACCCAGAAAACATGGAATTGTGAAACTTCCTGGATCAGATAGTTTTTCTGGTATCTTATTCAACAGCACTGCTGAACAATTAGCATTCATAGTAACAGCCGAGAGTTCTTCCATTTTCTTTCTATTTGAGATTAGATCTTTCAAGAATTTAGTATATCTAGGCATTCCTGAAATCACATCAATGAAAGGAAGATTTACATTTATCTGTTTAAACATATCCAAGAATTTGGATTGCTCGGCTTCAAGTTTTTCTTTCTTCATTTTACTTAGGTAAGGAAGTGGTGGTTGGTATGGTTTAACATAAGGTTTATCCTTAACTGTGTTATCTTCATTAACCTTCTCAACTACCGGTTCTTTTTCCTTATCTTGATCAGGTTGTGGTTCTTGTGGAGTAGGAATAGCTTCATCAGAAGTTACAGGTATTTCAGGTGGTTTAAGTGTTGTACCACTTCTTGTGGTAATGGCTTTAGCTGTTTCATTCCGGGGGTTAGCATTTGTATCACTAGGTAGACTTCCCGGTTTTCTTTCACCTATTAACCTTGCTAGGTTACTTACTTCTTGTTCCAGATTTTGAATAGAAGCTTGTTGATTTCTAAATGCTTGAGCATTTTGTTCATTGGTTTGTTTTTGAGAGGTGAAAAACTGCGTTTGAGTTTCAACTAGCTTTGTCATCATATCTTCTAAATTCGGCTTTTTATCATCGGTTTGTTGTGGTGGTTTGTTTTGAAAATTAGGTCTTTGCTGATTGTAATTGTTATTAGATACTTGTTGATTGGTAGGACCTTGTTGGTTATTATATGGAATATTTCGGTTATAATTCTGGTTTTGATTGTAAATCGGTCTTGGCGGTTGATAATTATTCTGATAATTATTTCCAGGCCTTTGGTTTATGTATGAAATATTCTCTCTTTGTTCCATTGTTAATTCAATACTGAGACAATCTTTTGTCAAATGTGGTCCTCCACACTGCTCACAACTAATTCGTATTGAGTGAATATCCTTAGTCATCTTTTCCATTCGTCTCTCCACAGCATCTATCTTTGCGGAAATGGAATCTAAGTCATGGCTAGAATCGGCTCTAGCTGCTTTAGATGATCTAATGATATCTTTTTCTTGGTGCCACTCATGTGAGTGGGAAGCAGTGTTATCAATAATTTTGTAAGCATCAGTTTCGGTTTTCTTCATAATAGAACCACCAGCTGCTATATCTATGTCTTTCCTTGTAGTGATGTCGCATCCTTGGTAGAATATTTGTACTATTTGACAGGTGTCTAAACCATGTTGCGGACATCCTCTTAACAACTTTCCATATCTTGTCCACGCCTCATATAGAGTTTCATTTGGTTTCTGTGTAAACGTAACAATTTCTGCTTGAAGTCTTACGGCTTTAGATGCAGGAAAGAGTTGTTTAACAAATTTGTCAACTAAAACATCCCATGTATCGATCGCCCCTTCAGGTAACGATTCTAACCAATCTTTGGCTTCTCCCTTTAAAGTCCAGGGAAATAACATGAGATATATCTGTTCATCCTCTACTTCTCGAATTTTAAATAGTGTGCAGATCCTATTAAAGGTACGTAGATGTTCATTTGGATCTTCCTTCGGCGCACCACTAAATTGGCATTGATTAGTCACCATGTGTAGAATTTGTCCTTTGATTTCATAATCTGGCGCATTAATGTCTGGATGAGTAATTGCGTGACCTTGGCCAGTGCGTTTAGCTCTCATTCGGTCTTCCATACTTAAAGGTTCCAGATTCTCCATAATTGAATTTGTTGAATCGGTATCACTAGATGATTCTGATTTAATGGTTCGTTCCTCAACAATCTCTGTTTGAATGATTGGTGGCTCCGGAGGAAAGTTTAATGGTTCAGGATCTATGAACCGTTCCTGAATATTCTCCGGATTCTCAATTGTGAGGTTGGGTTCAAAAAATGGATTATCAGAAATTTGAACTGAAGTACTTGGTTGACTGGATGACGATTCTAAAGAAAAATCAACGGCGGTTATATTTGCTAAATGTCTTGATCTAGTTACAGGTGGTGAACGTACAAAAGGTGGTGATCGTCTTGCTCGGTGCATTCACTGAATATCCTATTAGTTTTAAAAAGGAAAGAAAAATTATAATAAGTTATCCAATTAATAGACTTTTCTGATTTTGCCCACGTTTCGAATAGCCAAAAGATGCAGCAGAGGGGCAGGATTCGTTTGGTCTCAATATAATTGAGGACTGTTTGGCTCCAATAACCCGGTCCACGTACAAATCCAACTATTACTACGAACCAGAAAATTTTGATGTCTATTAATTTAACCACTTAAAATAAATTTTCGTAATTTTAAGAAATTTAGATAAGAAGTAGAATAAAAATCTATGTCCTAAAACTAGAATAGCGAGAAATAAGAAAGAAAAAGAGTTCGTCGAAAAAAAAGGTTGAAAAATAAAAAGTGACGGAAAAATAAAAGAAACTTATAAAAACTTAAAAGTACTTTGACTAACCTAACCTTATTACTACAACTAACTTAAAATTATAATCGCAAATTGAAATTACTAATTGGAATGATAATTGATACATAGTAAAAGGTGTCTAAAAATATTAAAGCTTACAGGAAAAACTGAATCCCAAATGGAAATAACTTAAAAAGAAACTAAAACTTAAAAAGGCGTCGCAAAATTCTAGAGTACCTAAATCTTAGTCTAAAGAAAAAGCACTTAAGGGATTTTACGGCAAATCCTAAAAATCTAGAAGTAAAAATAATTATGGCAAAAACTATGAATTAAAACTAAATATGAGCTAAAAATACAAAAGTTACGCTAAAACGATTAAAAAGGGACAAAATATAAAAATATATAAAAAGTTGTAAAAAGTACAATTTTTATAAAAATATTATTTTTATATTATTTATTTTATAAAACTATTAATTTTATAATTTAATGAAAACTAAAATAAAACTAAATATAACAAATTAATAATAATAAAAACTAAACTAATAATAAAAAAAATAATACCCTAATTAGGGTTTTAATTATATAATAATAATAATAATTTCGTAATTATTGCAGTAGGAAGTCAAATCTGGCATGTCAGATGGGCTCATGCGATCGCATGAGTCCTCAGTTGCCCAGCCATGCAATCGCATGGGTTAGGGTTTCGGGCCATAGAGTGGGCTGCTACAGTACAGGCCGAATTAATTATTATTATTTTTTTTTTTGTTTTTGCTATAAAATATAAAATATATTTATTAATTAATTAAAACTTATATTTTTACAAACTAAAAAAAATATGGAAATAAAGAAACTTTATAAAATTTAAATATTTATCAAACTCCTAAAAATATTTATATTTTTGTTTTTTCTTTTTATATTTTTGAATATTTAAAACGTATTTTTATAAAAACGAATTTTAATAAAAGTAAACTAAAAATCTTTTTTTTTTTTTATATATAGCGTTGCGCTTCCGGTTTTTAAGACGATCCCCGGCAGCGGCGCCAAAAATACTTGATGTCAAAGCTAAGGTATACGAAATAGTTTATATTTTACTAGGAAAAACTATTAAATACGATACAATTTTACACAAGATATTTATTTATTTATAGAATGGATATACTTAAACCTTGCTACAACACTTATAGGCAGTGTACCTAATCGTACAGTAGTGTAGTTTTTAGTAAGTCCGGTTCGTTCCACAGGGAATCTTTTTTTTTAAACAAAGCTCAACGCTATATTAGTTTACTTTTATAAAAATACAAATATATATATAAGTAATATTATTATTATAAAGGGGGGTTTTTACCGTTTAATGACCGGTTTGTCGATTTTAAAACTTTAGTCGCAGTTAAAACCAAATGTAAAATATTAAAAATAAATACAAGACTTAAATTAAAGCATGAAGTAAATAACGATAAATGAAATTACGAATAATAAAAGTGCGATAAAATAAACTTGCGATAATTAAAAAGTACGATAATTAAAAGTGCAATTAAATATAATAACAATAAAAATGCGATAATTAGAAGTGCAATTAAATATAATAACAATAAAAATGTGATAATTAGAAGTGCAATTAAATATAAAATAAAGGAAATTAAATATGAAATAAAAGAATTATGCTTATTTAAACTTCCGTAATCATGATGTTTGACGTGTTGATTTTAGTTTTATGCCCATGGGTTAATTGTCCTTTGTCCTGGATTATTTAATATGTCCGTCTGGTTTTTGTCCATAACAGTCCATCAGTCATAAATATAAAGTGCGAGTGTCCTCGTCAAATTATCCTTATACCCGAAGTTAAATATTCCAACTAATTGGGGATTCGAATTGTAACAAGGTTTTAATACTTTGTTTAATGAATACACCAGGTTATCAACTGCGTGTAAACCAAAGTTTTACTACTTTGTTAGCAATTACACCAATTACCCTTGAATGTAATTTCACCCCTGTTTTAATTATTCTAGTGGCTATTAATCCATTCCCGTGTCCGGTTAAATGAACGATTATTCGTACATATAAATACCCCGCCCATCGTGTCCGATCGAGTGTATATGGTAATTTATAGGGACGCCCAATTGTAAATCTTTATATTAACATTAACAAACTTTCATTTAGTTAAACAAATATAAAGCCCATTAATAGCCCATAGTCTAATTTCCACAAGTGTCGTTCTTTTGTCCAAACCCCAATTATGGTACAAAGCCCAATTACCCAATTTTAGTAATTAGCCCAACATCATGATTACTTCGTTTTAAATAAGCATAATAATAACTTAGCTACGAGACATTAATATAAAAAGGTTGAACATAACTTACAATGATTAAAAATAGCGTAGCGTTACACGGACAGAATTTCGACTTACACCCTTACAATATTTGCTAACATACCCTTATTATTAGAATTATAATTAAAATTAAAATTAAAATATAAATTATAAATATAAATATATCGTATGAATGAGGAGAAAAAAGATGGATATTTTGGTTCACCAAACTGCGAATTTATAGGAGATGTGGCCTGACTTTTCATGCCATGCGATCGCATGGACTTTCTTCTTCCTGGCCATGCGATCGCATGGCCAGCTGGGAGAGCTCACATGTTGCTTGTTTCCTTGTGCCGACGTTTTATAAATAATATAATATATTAAATAATTATAAGAATTATTTAAATATTATATTATATTTATGTGCATAGTTGACTTGTAATTTTTAGTCCGTTGCGTCGAGCATTGAGAGTTGACTCCGGTCCCGGTTCCGGAAAATTGAACGTCCTTGCGTACAATTTTATATTTTGTACTTTGCGTTTTGAATCTTGTACTCTTGTAATTTCGAGACGTTTCTTATCAATAATTGGAACCTCTTTGATTGTCTTTTGTACTTTTGAGCTTTTTGGTCGTTTGCGTCTTCAATTCGTCGAATCTGTCTTTTGTCTTCACCTTTTATTATTTAAACGAATATCACTTGTAAATAGAACAGTTGCAATTAAAAGCTTGTCTTTCTTGAGGAATAATGCTATGAAATATATGTTCGTTTTTAGCATTATCAAAACCCTAGCCTGAACTATAAAACAGACGTATACTATTTGAGGTTAGTACACGTTGGTTTACGTGTATTGTACATGTTGGTTGCATGTATGTTAAAATAGGGGTACTTATTATAACGTTAAAGCTTAGTTACCAGGGTTCTCAATCTTGTAGAATATTTTGATAAACGTTTCTAGATGAAACAACTGAAATCTTGTGATCCACCTTTATGTACAGATTATGCAAAATATTAAAACTATGAACTCACCAACCTTTGTGTTAACACTTGTTAGCATGTTTATTCTCAGGTTCCCTAGAAGTCTTTCGCTGTTTGCTTATATGTTAGACAAGCTATGTGCATGGAGTCTTACATGGCATATTTTTTAAGGAAACATTGCATTCACTAAATCATCACCATGTATCTTATTTTGACTGCATTGTCAATGGAAGTACTATTGTAAACTATTATATTACGGTGATTGTCTATATGTAGAAATCATCAGATATCGAAAACCTTAGATTTAAATATTCATTTATGGTGTGCCTTTTTAAAAGAATGCAATATTTACAAAATGTATCATATAGAGGTCAAATACCTCGCAATGAAATCGATGAATGACGTGTTCGTCCATATGGAGTTGGAGCGATCGTCACATTCCACATGGTCTCCATGTGGCTGAAGGTGGGTTGTTTCCCAAAACTAGGAGAATAAGGCTCCTCCAAAGAAGTAGAACGTTGGCCGGACGCGCCACCAGAACCGGACGTCGTCAGTATGTCTTTTTTCGACGCCTTTCCTTGGGAGTCGGATGAATCTTGGAGATGGACCATAGGGACTCCCATGCGTAACCCTGGAGAAATAACAAACTTGATTAGTTTCTCCCATTGGGATTCTTGTGACGTAGCGGGGTTATTATCAGGGTTTTCATAATACCCACCTTGGCTGGGAATCTCTTCAAAAGTTTTTAAGTTGCTTTCTGCAACTTCTCGTGGCGTTTTCCTCTTCTTGTGACCGCCAGTTGTGACTGTCACTTTTGGGGGAGAATGGGGGTGTTTCTGCTGTTGAAGTTGCTGTTCCGGCTGAACCGGGGGAGCAGCGACGGATATCGGATCTGGATTGGTGACAGGAGTTGAGCCGGTTGTAGGTTGTGTCGTTGCCACGTCGCTAGCAGCGTTGGTGGATGAACCAGCAGCAACATCATCTCCCTTTAACGGATGACCTTCCGGAAGGTCGAATTTTAGGAATCTCTTGAAGGAAATGCCGTCAAGAGAAGGGCGGCGGAGAACTCTGTTGAAATTCATCTCTGCAAAAGAAATTAAGTTAGAAAAATTACATGAGCAGGATACTTACAAGTTTAAAGACGTAGCGGCACGAAGAGCATACCCCTTCTGTCGCACATGATTAATGGCACTCTGTCACTCCATGGCCAATAATGCTGAACATTGCAGAGTTTCAGCATCACCTCGCCGTAAGGATGCATCTCTAGCGTAGCGTCCTTACACAAATTAAAAAGCTCCCGCTCCCCTTGGTCAAGGTCTGGAGTTTTGGAGACATCTGGAGAACATTTGGAATGCCATTGTGCGAGGTGGGCACGCCCTTCGCCCAGCAGTTCGGTCCCGGCAAAAAAGAACATTCCCCTTCGATCATGGAGGGACAGAAACTTCTTGGTGGTAAAGTTGCACTTTTTCTCAAAAGTGTACCATCCCTTTCCGAAAGCAGTGAGTTTGAACGTCGCTCGGAAAAAGTTCAGACTCGCGGGTCTATTTTGTGCCCTAAAAAACATCTCGAAAATAGTAACACGCTGCCATGCGTGAGGATGTAATTGCGAGACGCTAATGTGATAATGGTCTAGCACAGCCGCCACGAATGGGCTCAACGGAAAACGCAAGTTGCCCAATACCACCGCTTTCCAATACAAGGTAAAGTATCCTTGTGGCGGTTCGTCGGCACGCTGGCAGGGTATCGCTACCATCGTCGGTACATTTTGAAGTACCGAATACTCGGCTATAAATTTCTCCATCTCTTCCGTCGTAACGGTAGTGTTTTCCGTAGAAACGTTAGCCTTAGACATTTTGGTTTACCTTAGAATGAAAACGGCACGCGTTTGGTGAGGAGATAAGAATTTTTTAATAATAAGGAAGCGGAGAAAGAGATGTAACAATGAGGAGGTAAAAACGCCATTTTATAGAAGAAACTTACTGTGGGCCCAGTTCATGGGCTTTGATCCTGATCGAACACGTGTCCTAGGGATGTTGAACCATAGCCGTTGGATTCGTGGCGTTTCATTTTTACTGCTGTAAAATGTAATGATTGCTGACATCATCCCCTAGCACACCCTACGAGGAAACAGGATTTGACGTTTACGGCGTGTCAGTAATGATGGCCTTTTATAATATTTTATTCAATATAGTTCGGTTACAATCAAAGATAATTTGATTACAACCAAACTGGGGGGGGACTTAATGACGTACGTCCAGCCATGGCCGTCACGAGTGACGCATGGCGTATCCTGTAGCTGGACGTTTAGCTTCAACTCCTAGTTGGATACCAAGTCAACGCCGCTATTAGGCCACGATCACTCTTACGCTACGTCACCCGTAGCGTGCCATTAGTATTTGACTTGGTTTGCACAACTACTCGTCCGTCCGACAAATCAGGAGAACGTGGAGTAGTTAGTGGGCATGATTAGAGGATTCCAGGAGTGGTAATCGTGGTTTAGTATGTAGTGACCCGAACTTTTCCATGTTTATATATATTAATTGAGATTGATATTTACATGATTAAATGTTTCCAACATGTTAAGCAATCAAACTTGTTAAGACTTGATTAATTAAAATATGTTTCATATAGACAATTGACCACCCAAGTTGACCGGTGATTCACGAACGTTAAAACTTGTAAAAACTATATGATGACATATATATGGATATATATATATAGTTAACATGATACTATGATAAGTAAACATATCATTAAGTATATTAACAATGAACTACATATGTAAAAACAAGACTACTAACTTAATGATTTTTAAACGAGACATATATGTAACGATTATCGTTGTAAAGATATTTAATGTATATATATCATATTAAGAGATATTCATACATGATAATATCATGATAATATAATAATTTAAAATCTCATTTGATATTATAAACATTGGGTTAACAACATTTAACAAGATCGTTAACCTAAAGGTTTCAAAACAACACTTACATGTAACGACTAACGATGACTTAACGACTCAGTTAAAATGTATATACATGTAGTGTTTTAATAAGTATTTATACACTTTTGAAAGACTTCAATACACTTATCAAAATACTTCTACTTAACAAAAATGATTACAATTACATCCTCGTTCAGTTTCATCAACAATTCTACTCGTATGCACCCGTATTCGTACTCGTACAATACACAGCTTTTAGATGTATGTACTATTGGTATATACACTCCAATTATTAGCTCTTAGCAGCCCATGTGAGTCACCTAACACATGTGGGAACCATCATTTGGCAACTAGCATGAAATATCTCATAAAATTACAAAAATATGAGTAATCATTCATGACTTATTTACATGAAAACAAAATTACATATCCTTTATATCTAATCCATACACCAACGACCAAAAACACCTACAAACACTTTCATTCTTCAATTTTCTTCATCTAATTGATCTCTCTCAAGTTCTATCTTCAAGTTCTAAGTGTTCTTCATAAATTCTACAAGTTCTAGTTACATAAAATCAAGAATACTTTCAAGTTTGCTAGCTCACTTCCAATCTTGTAAGGTGATCATCCAACCTCAAGAAATCTTTGTTTCTTACAGTAGGTTATCATTCTAATACAAGGTAATAATCATATTCAAACTTTGGTTCAATTTCTATAACTATAACAATCTTATTTCAAGTGATGATCTTACTTGAACTTGTTTTCGTGTCATGATCCTACTTCAAGAACTTTCAAGCCATCCAAGATCCTTTGAAGCTAGATCATTTCTTGTCACTTCCAGTAGGTTTACCTACTAAACTTGAGGTAGTAATGATGTTCATAACATCATTCGATTCATATATATAAAACTATCTTATTCAAAGGTTTAAACTTGTAATCACTAGAACATAGTTTAGTTAATTCTAAACTTGTTCGCAAACAAAAGTTAATCCTTTTAACTTGACTTTTAAAATTAACTAAACACATGTTCTATATCTATATGATATGCTAACTTAATGATTTAAAACCTGGAAACACGAAAAACACCGTAAAACCGGATTTACGCCGTCGTAGTAACACCGCGGGCTGTTTTGGGTTAGTTAATTAAAAACTATGATAAACTTTGATTTAAAAGTTGTTATTCCGAGAAAATTATTTTTATTATGAACATGAAACTATATCCAAAAATTATGGTTAAACTCAAAGTGGAAGTATGTTTTCTAAAATGGTCATCTAGACGTCGTTCTTTCGACTGAAATGACTACCTTTACAAAAACGACTTGTAACTTATTTTTCCTACTATAAACCTATACTTTTTCTGTTTAGATTCATAAAATAGAGTTCAATATAAAACCATAGCAATTTGATTCACTCAAAACGGATTTAAAATGAAGAAGTTATGGGTAAAACAAGATTGGATAATTTTTCTCATTTTAGCTACGTGAAAATTGGTAACAAATCTATTCCAACCATAACTTAATCAACTTGTATTGTATATTATGTAATCTTGAGATACCATAGACACGTATACAATGTTTCGACCTATCATGTCGACACATCTATATATATTTCGGAACAACCATAGACACTCTATATGTGAATGTTGGAGTTAGCTATACAGGGTTGAGGTTGATTCCAAAATATATATAGTTTGAGTTGTGATCAATACTGAGATACGTATACACTGGGTCGTGGATTGATTCAAGATAATATTTATCGATTTATTTCTGTACATCTAACTGTGGACAACTAGTTGTAGGTTACTAACGAGGACAGCTGACTTAATAAACTTAAAACATCAAAATATATTAAAAGTGTTGTAAATATATTTTGAACATACTTTAATATACATGTATATATTGTTATAGGTTCGTGAATCAACAGTAGCCAAGTCTTACTTCCCGACGAAGTAAAAATATGTGAAAGTGAGTTATAGTCCCACTTTTAAAATCTAATATTTTTGGGATGAGAATACATGCAGGTTTTATAAATGATTTACAAAATAGACACAAGTACGTGAAACTACATTCTATGGTTGAATTATCGAAATCGAATATACCCTTTTTTATTAAGTCTGGTAATCTAAGAATTAGGGAACAGACACCCTAATTGACGCGAATCCTAAAGATAGATCTATTGGGCCTAACAAACCCCATCCAAAGTACCGGATGCTTTAGTACTTCGAAATTTATATCATATCCGAAGGGTGTCCCGGAATGATGGGGATATTCTTATATATGCATCTTGTTAATGTCGGTTACCAGGTGTTCACCATATGAATGATTTTTTATCTCTATGTATGGGATGTGTATTGAAATATGAAATCTTGTGGTCTAGTGTTACGATTTGATATATATAGGTTAAACCTATAACTCACCAATATTTTTGTTGACGTTTAAAGCATGTTTATTCTCAGGTGAATATTAAGAGCTTCCGCTGTTGCATACTAAAATAAGGACAAGATTTGGAGTCCATGTTTGTATGATATTGTGTAAAAACTGTATTCAAGAAACTGATTTTGATGTAACATATTTGTATTGTAAACCATTATGTAATGGTCGTGTGTAAACAGGATATTTTAGATTATCATTATTTGATAATCTACGTAAAGCTTTTTAAACCTTTATTTATGAAATAAAGGTTATGGTTTGTTTTAAAAATGAATGCAGTCTTTAAAAAACGTCTCATATAGAGGTCAAAACCTCGCAACGAAATCAATTAATATGGAACGTTTTTAATCAATAGGAACGGGACATTTCAGTTGGTATCAGAGCGTTGGTCTTAAAGAACCAGAATTTTGCATTAGTGTGTCTTATCGAGTTTGTTAGGATGCATTAGTGAGTCTGGACTTCGACCGTGTTTACTTGAAAAATGATTGCTTAACAAATTTTGTTGGAAACTATATATTTTTAACATGTGAATATTATGTAATATATTAATCTCTTAACGCGTTTGATATTATGTGATAGATGTCTACCTCTAGAACAAGTCCCATTGACTCACCTAATAATAATGAAGAGTCAAATGTAAATTGGAATGATTCGTGGACTGATTCACAAGTTCCCGAAGAGGAACCGGAAGAAGAGTCGGAGCCGGAAGAAGAATCGGAACCGAAAGAAGAATCGGAACCGGATGAAGAAATAGAACCGGTGGGGAAAATAATAAAACGGTTAAGTAAAAGAAAATCCTCAACCAACCGACCAAGGTTAATTATGGTCAATGGTGTTTCCGCCAAGGAAGCAAAATATTGGGAGGATTACCAATTCTCCGATGAATCGGATTCCGACGAGAATTCCGATGATGTTATAGAAATTACCCCAACTGAATTTAAAAAGGCAAAAGAAAATAATAAGAGAAAGGGCATAAAAATAGAGAAATCTAATTCCAACCCCGATGAACTTTATATGTATCGTCAACCCCCGAAGTCCTTAAGTTGTAACAATGACCCGGGAACCTCTAAACCACCAGGTTTTTCTAAACCAATGTGGAAAACGACGGCTCGTATTAGGGGAACATCATATATCCCTAGAAACTTGGCAAAACGAACCAAAACCGAAGAAGAAGAAACAAGCGAGTCGGAATAAGATAGTTGTATTCGTGTGGTGTAATATATGTAATATAGTGTGCTTATGCTTTATGATATATGTAAAAATTGCTTGTATTAATAAGTATTTTTTTATGAATCTAACTATTGTCTATTTTACAGTATAAAAACACAAAATGGATAGACAACCCAATATTTTAAGAGACCTACCCGGAGACATGATTGATGAAATCTTGTCTAGAGTCGGTCAGAATTCTTCGGCACAACTATTTAAGGCGAGATCAGTTTGTAAGACATTCGAAGAACGTTCCAAGAATGCCTTGGTTTATAAAAGGCTTTCGTTCAAAAGATGGGGGATATCACATTGGGAAATCCATAAGTTACGATGTGTTTACTTTGACGCATATATTGCGGGGAACCCAAATGCTATTTTACGAAATGGGTTAAGAAATTATTTTGACTCAATATATCCGAATATTGGACTTCGTGATTTAGAAAAAGAGGCTAACATGCAACATAAAGAAGCATGTTATGCTTACGGATTAGTAATGTTCGCTTCTCACCAAAGTGAGAACAAGAACATCGGGCTACAACTATTAAACAAAACGTTCCCACAAGTGACGGAGTCGGTAATTGGGGTAAGAAATGAGGTTTTTAGATTGTTACGGGACTGTTGGACATTACGTAACCCTCGTCCCTTTGACGACGTTACAACACGCTGTCTTATCAACGGCCATAACGGTTATGTTCCACAAGACCAAGGATGGGAAGTAATTCTAGTAAAACCAGAATGCATGACTTGTTTCTGGACATATGAATTACGTGTCTTTATTGCCTTTGCTGAACGACTTGTGTACTAGCTAGAATTATCTTCACAACCATCTTGTATCAAATTTATTGTGTGCTATATTTCATGCTATATGTAAAATAAGCGGTATCGTAAGTTTGTAAAATATTGTGTAAAAGTTTGAACGCGAAATATTATTATAATCAGTTTTTCATATAGAATTGTAGTAGTTGAATTGTATATTAGCTACTAAGTATGAACTTAACGGGTAGGTACTACCCGAATTTAAACTTATAAAACGCTAATATGAAGAAAAAGCTTTTATAAATGAGTTCATATTATGCTACGAAATACTATTAACTACTCTTAATATTCTGTATGATTAACTTGTTCCATTTGACTATTTTGAAGGAAATGGCACCGACTACTCGACACACCGTGAATATGAATGAAGAGGAATTCCGTACTTTTCTAGCTTCAAACATAGCCGCAGTACAGACTGCGCTACATACCAACAATAACCTTGGATCTAGCAGTACAGGAAATCGTGTAGGATGCACCTACAAAGAATTCACTGCCTGCAAACCTTTGGAATTTGATGGAACCGAAGGACCGATCGGATTGAAACGGTGGACCGAGAAGGTCGAATCGGTGTTTGCCATAAGTAAGTGTACTGAAGAGGACAAAGTGAAGTACGCTACGCATACCTTCACAGGTTCTGCGTTAACATAGTGGAATACCTATCTAGAGCAAGTGGGACAAGACGATGCGTACGCACTACCGTGGTCAGCATTCAAGCACTTGATGAACGAGAAGTACCGTCCCAGAATCGAGGTCAATAAGCTCAAGACAGAACTTAGAGGGTTACGAACCCAAGGATTTGATATTACCACGTACGAAAGACGATTCACAGAATTGTGCCTATTGTGTCCGGGAGCATTCGAAGATGAGGAAGAGAAGATCGACGCGTTTGTGAAAGGATTACCGGAAAGAATCCAAGAAGATTTAAGTTCACACGAGCCCGCCTCCATACAACAGGCATGTAGAATGGCTCACAAACTAGTAAACCAGATTGAAGAAAGAATTAAAGAACAGACTGCTGAAGAGACCAATGTGAAGCAAGTCAAAAGAAAGTGGGAGGAAAACGGTGATAAGAATCACCAATACAACAACAACAGCAATTACAACAATAATCGCAACAATTATCCCAGCAATCGCAACATCAATCGCAACTACAACAAACGGCCCAACAACAACAACAACAACAACAACAACAACAACAACAACAACAACAACAACAACAGCAACAATCATCCCAACAACAATAATAACCGCAACAACAACAACAATCAGAAGCAGCTATGCCAAAGGTGTGAAAAGTATCACTCGGGGTTCTGCACCAAATTTTGCAACAAGTGTAAAAGAAATGGTCATAGCGCGGCGAAGTGTGAGGTCTAAGGACCAGGGGTTAATAGAACGAAAGGAACAAATGGTGTCGGAACGAGTAATGGCGGAGCAAGTAGTGTCGGAGCAAGTTATGCCAATGTAGTTTGTTATAAATGTGGAAAACCGGGCCACATTATTAGAAATTGCCCGAACCAGGAGAACACGAATGGACAAGGCCGCGGAAGAGTTTTCAATATTAATGCGGCAGAGGCACATGAAGACCCGGAGCTTGTTACAGGTACGTTTCTTATTGACAATAAATCTGCTTACGTTTTATTTGATTCGGGTGCGGATAGAAGCTATATGAGTAGAGATTTTTGTGCTAAATTAAGTTGTCCATTGACGCCTTTGGATAGTAAATTTTTACTCGAATTAGCAAATGGTAAATTAATTTCAGCAGATAATATATGTCGGAATCGAGAAATTAAACTGGTTAGCGAAACATTTAAGATTGATTTGATACCAGTAGAGTTAGGGAGTTTTGATGTGATAATCGGTATGGACTGGTTGAAAGAAGTGAAAGCAGAGATCGTTTGTTACAAAAATGCAATTCGCATTATACGAGAAAAAGGAAAACCCTTAATGGTGTACGGAGAAAAGGGCAACACGAAGCTACATCTTATTAGTAATTTGAAGGCACAAAAACTAATAAGAAAAGGTTGCTATGCTGTTCTAGCACACGTCGAGAAAGTACAAACTGAAGAAAAGAGCATCAATGATGTTCCCATTGCAAAAGAATTTCCCGATGTATTTCCGAAAGAATTACCGGGATTACCCCCACATCGATCCGTTGAATTTCAAATAGATCTTGTACCAGGAGCTGCACCAATAGCTCGTGCTCCTTACAGACTCGCACCCAGCGAGATGAAAGAATTGCAAAGCCAATTACAAGAACTTTTAGAGCGTGGTTTCATTCGACCAAGCACATCACCGTGGGGAGCTCCTGTTTTGTTTGTCAAGAAGAAAGATGGTACATTCAGGTTGTGTATCGACTACCGAGAGTTGAACAAACTTACCATCAAGAACCGCTATCCACTACCGAGAATCGACGACTTATTTGATCAACTACAAGGCTCGTCTGTTTATTCAAAGATTGACTTACGTTCCGGGTATCATCAAATGTGGGTGAAAGAAGATGATATTCCAAAGACTGCTTTCAGAACACGTTACGGTCATTATGAGTTTATGGTCATGCCGTTTGGTTTAACTAATGCACCAGCTGTGTTCATGGACCTTATGAACCGAGTGTGTGGACCATACCTTGACAAGTTTGTCATTGTTTTCATTGATGACATACTTATTTACTCAAAGAATGACCAAGAACACGGTGAACATTTGAGAAAGGTGTTAGAAGTATTGAGGAAGGAAGAATTGTACGCTAAGTTTTCAAAGTGTGCATTTTGGTTGGAAGAAGTTCAATTCCTCGGTCACATAGTGAACAAAGAAGGTATTGAGGTGGATCCGGCAAAGATAGAAACTGTTGAAAAGTGGGAAACCCCGAAAACTCCTAAACACATACGCCAGTTTTTAGGACTAGCTGGTTACTACAGAAGGTTCTGAAGGTATTTCATATGCCCGAGAGACATAATTGATTAATGTGGCCAATATGTTATGATCCAAGTTGGGTCATACCCAATAACAAGCCGACAACACTTTTAAAAGTATTTGTTTTAATGAATGGATCTTTAAAATAAATACTAGACGCTTTGACTTTAGAAATTGGTTTCTAAAGATAATATGCTTGAATAATTATTTGGATAATTATAAATGTAAGTGTGATGATTTTATAAAATGGTTATAAAATTAAGTATATGTGCAAGAAACACATAGACAACTTGTAAGTGGCTTATAAGTCTTATGATGTACAAGTAAATAATTATATTTACATATCTTTATAATGGGTTTTATAAAGAATAATGTGTAAGTATCAAGTGGGGTTTTATTTAACAAATTAATCTTATTAATTTGAAAAATAAAGGAAAAATAAAATATTTGGTTAGCCAATGGTGGGGGTGGCGGTTTTATGGCTCCAAGACAAGCCACCCCATGCCTTGCCTTGGTTGTTTAAACACTCCATTTGATACATCACTTTAGGCACATCCTCTCACACTTCATTACTTGCAATTTTGAAAAACCAAAACTCCTCCCAACCTCCTTTTCTTGGCCGAATTTTGGAGAGAAGAAAAAGGGTTCTTCAAGTTTGATTTCAAGCTTATTTGGTGTAAAAATCCTAACTACATACAAGGGTGTTGTTATACTAAGGCTTGTGGGTATTATCTCTTGAGGTTTCAAGTTAGAAACTTGCTATTCATCATCCTCATCTTCATCTTGCTTCAACCTCCATTTTAGGAGAAGGTATAAACCCTAACTAGCTCTATTTACATTTTAGTATATTTTCAAGACTAGATCTTTTAATGGAATACCTTCAAAAGGTTAAAATACACATGCAAACTTAAATTCCTTCCGCTTTCTCTAAACATACATACACAAATGGGTTTTGTGACTTGTGTACATGTGGTATTCCATCAATGGTATCTAGAGCCAAAGTCTTGATAATATGCTTCTTGTTTTTGGCTAGAAAACTCATTTATTTTACAATCTACTAACATGCATGAAAGTAGAATGGAAAAATCATGAATTTTGGTGGGTTTGGTACCTTGGCCGAATTTTATGGGTCCCAAAAGTGGGTTTGGGACTTCAAGTTTGGCCAAGATTTGTTGTTATGTTGTTGTTCACAATCGAGCCTAGACCGTGTGTTTGTTTGGTTGAATGATTTGGTTATTATTCATGGTTGTAATTCATCATTTTGGTTTGTAATAAGTTGTAATTGTTCTTGTAATTTTGATGTAATTCATTCTATTTTGGTATGTAAAAAATAGAGTAGGTTGTTATTTCATTTTCTAGAAAATTGTATTAGGATATAATTTTGTAAAATGAAAATGAAGAATCAAGAAGAAGGTTACAAGTTGGAGCTCTTGAGGATTACAAGATTAAGTGGGAGATTTTGCTTAAAATCTCTTACTTTCCTTTACCCTTTCCGGTGACATTTGTTTTTTGGCTAAACAAATGTCCACCAAAATGGCTCCCGATTGTGAACATATTTTGTTATGCATGTTGTGTATGTTTGTATGATTGGTTGCTACAAGATTATCACATGTTAACACTTGCATAATACATTATAAGTGGTTATAATAAAACATAACAAAATGACACTAATAATTGGTTATTAGATCTAAATAAAATGGTTTGTTTAAAAGGTAATGAAATGGTGTATAACTAGTAATTGGTTTACTAAAAGGACATGAAAATAGGTTTCTCATAAAACACTACACACCAAATGCATGTTGGTGTATAACATTTTGTTTTCTAAAACTAGAATGTAGAAAACATAAAATCCCTTTAACTAAAACAAGGTAAACAAGTTAAACGCCATCCTTTTGTGGAAACACTTAGACATATTAGGAATCTCTTGATGGGATAAAGGTCACCTAACCGTCATGAGTGAACTAATATGAATAAGGTACACTTCGCATACATGTGGGATAAAGGTCACCTAACCACTTGTATGTTAAGTCTACATGTTTACACAAGTAGGACGACTTGATTTGGGAATCATGAACTTAAGGTCACCGAAGCATGAGGAACAAATAGGCGTTGATGGGATTAATATGCCATGCAAAAGGATTGCATAATCCCATAAAATTAGAAGTTGCAAAAGGATTGCAATTGTCATTATGACTACCTAGCTAAATCAAATGACGGGATAAAGGTCACCTAACCGAAATTTGATTTACCGATGGATTCTAATATTTAATAAAACAAATTAAAAGGGTATTGTTTATTAAATTTAAAATCGATACTTAAAAGGACTTTGTTGAATTTTGTAGATGGCCGCTAATAACAACAACAACATGCAAAACGCACCACTTAACATGAACAACCTATCGTTACGGTCTCTCCTCGAGAAAGACAAACTCAACCATACCAACTTTATGGATTGGTTCCGCAATCTTCGGATTGTCCTCAAACAAGAGGATAAAGCGTATGTACTTGAGGACCCCATTCCCGATCAACCGGATGAGAATGATGTGGAGGCAATGGCCTCTTACGATAAGTATTGCCACGACTCCCTTCAAGTCTCATGCTTAATGCTTGGGACTATGATACCCGAACTCCAAAAGGATTTCGAGCATCATAGTGCATACGACATGATAACGCAATTGAAGGAGATGTTCCTCCAACAAGCGCATGTCGAGCGCTTCGAAACGGTTCGGGCGCTACATGCTTGTCATATGGACGATACCCAATCGGTTTCATCTTATGTACTTAAGATGAAAAGCCTTATCGATCGTGCTAACCGTCTTAACCTAAACATATCAAATGAGTTAGCCACCGATCTTATCCTAAACTCCCTATCAAAAAGGTTTGATCAATTTTGTAATTAATTACAATATGAATGGGATGGATAAGAGCATAGGTGAGCTTCACGGTATGCTTAGAACGGCGGAAACTAGCATGGGTAAAAGGGCTTTACCCGTGTTAGCAATCGATCAAGGTGGGTCAAAAGGTAACACCTCTAAGCCAAAGGTGGCCAAGAGAAAAGGACCCGCCCATCAAGGCAAAGGGAAAGGGAAGATGGTTACCCCAACCATCAACAAGGCTAAGAAGCAAAAGGTAGCCGAGAAGGCAAACCCCAAAGAAGACCCATGTTTCGGTTGCGGTGAGATAGGTCATTGGAAACGAAACTGTCCGGTCTATCTTAAGGAGTTGAAGGACAAGAGGGATGCAGGGCAGACCTCAGGTAATATATATATATGGCATATATAGAGCTTAGTATTACTTCTTCTAATACATGGGTATTAGACACGGGATGTGGAACTCATATTTGCAATTCCTTGCAGGGGTTCAAAAGAAGTGATCATAAGGCGGGAACATCAAGTCTCTATATGGGCAATGGTGCAAAGGTGCATGTTAAAGCTCAAGGAGATTTTATTTTGAAGCTTCCAAGCGGATTGGAACTTATTTTATAAAATGTTTTGTATGCTCCGGATTTGTGTAGAAACATTATTTCTATTTCTCGCTTAAAACAATGTGGTTACGTTGTTAATTTTATTGATGATGATATTCATGTTTCTAAAGACAATGTATTCTATTTCAAGGCTTCGCCTTCAAATGGAATTTATGAATTGGTTCATGATGACGCATCATCGAGCTCTATATACCATACAAGCACCAAGAAACTCAAAAGGGATTTGAGTGATTCCTATTTATGGCATTGTCGCCTTGGTCACATAAACAAGAACCGAATGCATACACTTCAAAAGTATGGACTTTTGAAATCAAATGAAATGGATTCGTTTGATGTATGTGAATCTTGTTTACAAGGCAAGATGACTAAAGCACCTTTCAAAGGGACTTATGAAAGGGCTAAAGATTTATTGGGATTAATACATTCGGATGTATGTGGACCCTTTAAACCCATGACTAGGAAAGGTGAAAGATACTTTGTTACTTTCATTGATGACTTTAGTCGTTTCGGATATGTCTACTTATTAAGACACAAGGACGAAACGTTTGAAGCATTCAAAGAATATCAAAACGAAGTACAAAATCAACTCAATAAGACAATTAAGGTACTACGTACCGATAGAGGAGGTGAATACCTAAGCGATGCCTTCCAAGATCATCTTAGGAGTTGTGGGATTATCTCACAACTTACTCCACCCGGAACACCCCAACTTAATGGAGTTTCCGAAAGGAGGAACCGAACCCTAATGGATATGGTTCGATCTATGATGGCAAGAAGCTCGTTACCTCTATAATTTTGGGGTTATTGTCTAAGCTCCGCTGCTCGTATTTTAAATATGGCCCCAACCAAGAAGGTGGAACGAACTCCTCATGAGATGTGGTTTGGAAAACCTCCTTCTCTTTTATACTTGAAAGTATGGGGATGTGAAGCTTATCCTAAGCATTATGTAGCAAATAAGCTACATGCTTGATCCACAAAGTGTATCTTCATAGGATATCCCAAAGATGACATGGGATATTACTTCTATGATCCATCCGAGCAAACCGTATTTGTTGCTCGAAAAGCGGAATTCCTTGAAACCAAGTTCCTTATGGAAGGTGATGGTGAAAGGAAGATAGATCTTGTAGAGGTACAAGATCAAGCCGATGATACACAATTGGTTGGCACTAGTACTCAACATGAGGATGTTGAAAATGATCAAGTGGATGATCAAGGTACACAAGACGTTCAAAGATCTAGTAGGATTAGTAATCCTCCCGAGAGATATGGGTTTCTCGTGGAAGGTTGCTATACGATTGATTTGGATGAACCGACAAACTACAAAGATGCTTTATCAAGAATTGATAAAGATAAATGGCAGGAAGCCATGAACGCCGAGATGCAATCCATGTATGAAAACCAAGTTTGGGAACTTGTTGTGCAACCTCCTAGCTCCAAGCTAGTTGATTGCAAATGGCTTTTCAAGAAGAAAACCGACATACATGGAAACTTGGATACATACAAAGCTAGACTTGTAGCAAAAGGTTTCACTCAAACTCAAGGGGTTGATTATGATGAAACTTTCTCGCCAGTGGCAATGCTAAAGTCTATTAGGATATTATTTGCCATTGCTGCTCACTATGACTATGAAATATGGCAAATGGATGTCAAAACCGCTTTCCTAAATGGATATCTTGAGGAAGATGTCTATATGGTACAGCCCGAAGGTTTTGTTGATCCGAAAAATCCTAAAAAGGTATGCAAGTTGAAGAAATCAATCTACGGATTGAAACAAGCATCTAGAATGTGGAATCATCGCTTTAATGAAGAGGCAAAGAAATTTGGCTTCATTAAAAATGGTGATGAAGCTTGTGTGTACAAGAAGGCTAGTAGGAGCTCTATAATGTTCCTTGTGCTATATGTGGATGATATATTATTGTTTGGGAATGATATTACCACAATGCAAGGAGTCAAAACTTGGCTAAAGAGTTGCTTCTCTATTAAGGATCTTGGAGAAGCACAATACATATTGGGGATTGGGATCTATAGGAATAGATCCAAGAGATTAATAGGTTTAAGTCAAAGTGCATACATTGATAAAATCTTGAAAAGGTTCAAGATGGAAAACTCTAAGAAAGGTTTGGTACCTATTCAAAAGGGAACCATTCTCAGTTCATCTCAGTGTCCTACCACGAAAAATGAGCAAGAGAGAATGAAGAAAGTCCCATACGCATCTGCTATTGGGTCTATCATGTATGCAATGATATGTACTAGACCGGATGTGTCATGCGCCCTAAGCCTGACAAGTAGATACCAGAATAACCCGGGAAATAGTCATTGGACTGCGGTTAAATGTATATTGAAATACCTTAGAAGGACTAAGGATATGTTTCTAATATATGGGTCTGGTGAGGAAGAACTCGCTGTAAAAGGTTACGTGGATGCGAGTTTCCAAACTGATCGAGATGACTCTCGATCACAATCCGGTTATGTCTTCATGTTAAATGGTGGTGCAGTCTCTTGGAAGAGCTCAAAACAGGAAGTTGTTGCGTTATCCACTACAGAGTCGGAGTACATTGCCGCCTCACTGGTAGCTCAGGAAGCTGCATGGATGAAGAAATTCATAGACGACTTAGGAGTGGTCCCTTCCATTCAGGACCCTCTTGAGATCTTTTGTGACAACGAGGGTGCGATTGCTCAAATCAAGGAACCTCGTGCTCATCAAAAGACTCGTCACATTGAGCGGAGATTCAACTACATTAGGGATGAGGTTGAAAAAGGAAAGATATGTATTCACAAAGTTCACACAGATCAAAATGTTGCGGATCCACTCACGAAGCTTTTACATGGGCCAAAACATGAGGGACATGTTTGTGCATTAGGGCTTCGATATTCTAGTGATTGGAATTGATCTATTTTAAGTATTGTAACGGAACGAATTAGTTCAAACTCATTAATATAATTATGGTATTAATTTAATTATGAGTCATGTTCCAATTTTGCATATTTTATCCATGAATAAACTATTATTCTAAATTCCGTAGTTGATCACATTTGTGGGAACAAGTGTGAGGTCTAGACTATTATGAACTTGGATTGGTTAACATTCAAATAGTGAATGTAGGGCAAGGTTGCAACCAAGGTTCATAGATATTTGTGAGACACAAATATTGGAAGACCCGCTCTCAAGATCTACTATATGGAGCCTTTGTGGTTGATCACATGTAATCTTGAGTAAAGGAGAATATCATTATATCCTCTGACCTGAGACACATATTGGGTTCGGATATTCACCGAATATTGTGCCTTGATTCTTTCCTTCGCTATTCTGAAATATGGTAGTACATAAGGGAGGCTTCAGGTATGGTACAAGGTGTAGTGTCTAGGACGTATGTAGTCAAGATGGAATTTGTCCCTCTTATTCGTTGAGAGTCGGATGTCTAAGGCCTGATAAAGTTAAATCTATAAGAGAGTGATCATTCTATGTCTCTTGGATTTGACATGACATCTAGGACGAAAGGATATATTGAAAGATTCACCTAATCATATTCGAGATGGGAACTCGAAAGGGATGATGTTATTGAATGGCACTAAGTCATAACACATTGGGGGTGATGGACGGTCGTTAGGTGGTATCCATCACTTGCATTAATTCCTTATGTTTCTCGTGCAAGTGGGAGATTGAAGGTATTTCATATGCCCGAGAGACATAATTGATTAATGTGGCCAATATGTTATGATCCAAGTCGGGTCATACCCAATAACAAGCCGACAACACTTTTAAAAGTATTTGTTTTAATGAATGGATCTTTAAAATAAATACTAGACGCTTTGACTTTAGAAATTGGTTTCTAAAGATAATATGCTTGAATAATTATTTGGATAATTATAAATGTAAGTGTGATGATTTTATAAAATGGTTATAAAATTAAGTATATGTGCAAGAAACACATAGACAACTTGTAAGTGGCTTATAAGTCTTATGATGTACAAGTAAATAATTATATTTACATATCTTTATAATGGGTTTTATAAAGAATAATGTGTAAGTATCAAGTGGGGTTTTATTTAACAAATTAATCTTATTAATTTGAAAAATAAAGGAAAAATAAAATATTTGGTTAGCCAATGGTGGGGGTGGCGGTTTTATGGCTCCAAGATAAGCCACCCTATGCCTTGCCTTAGTTGTTTAAACACTCCATTTGATACATCACTTTAGGCACATCCTCTCACACTTCATTACTTGCAATTTTGAAAAACCAAAACTCCTCCCAACCTCCTTTTCTTGGCCGAATTTTGGAGAGAAGAAAAAGGGTTCTTCAAGTTTGATTTCAAGCTTATTTGGTGTAAAAATCCTAACTACATACAAGGGTGTTGTTATACTAAGGCTTGTGGGTATTATCTCTTGAGGTTTCAAGTTAGAAACTTGCTATTCATCATCCTCATCTTCATCTTGCTTCAACCTCCATTTTAAGAGAAGGTATAAACCCTAACTAGCTCTATTTACATTTTAGTATATTTTCAAGACTAGATCTTTTAATGGAATACCTTCAAAAGGTTAAAATACACATGCAAACTTAAATTGCTTCCGCTTTCTCTAAACATACATACACAAATGGGTTTTGTGACTTGTGTACATGTGGTATTCCATCAGGTTCATCAAAGACTTTTCCAGAATAGCAAAACCCTTGACTGCATTAACGCATAAAGGGAAGAAATTTGAATGGAATGATGAACAAGAGAAAGCATTTCAGTTATTGAAGAAAAAGCTAACTACGGCACCTATATTGTCATTGCCTGAAGGGAATGATGATTTTGTGATTTATTGTGACGCATCAAAGCAAGGTCTCGGTTGTGTATTAATGCAACGAACGAAGGTGATTGCTTATGCGTCTAGACAATTGAAGATTCACGAACAAAATTATACGACGCATGATTTGGAATTAGGCGCGGTTGTTTTTGCATTAAAGACTTGGAGGCACTACTTATATGGGGTCAAAAGTATTATATATACCGACCACAAAAGTCTTCAACACATATTTAATCAGAAACAACTGAATATGAGGCAGCGTAGGTGGATTGAATTATTGAATGATTACGACTTTGAGATTCGTTACCACCCGGGGAAGGCAAATGTGGTAGCCGATGCCTTGAGCAGGAAGGACAGAGAACCCATTCGAGTAAAATCTATGAATATAATGATTCATAATAACCTTACTACTCAAATAAAGGAGGCGCAACAAGGAGTTTTAAAAGAGGGAAATTTAAAGGATGAAATACCCAAAGGATCGGAGAAGCATCTTAATATTCGGGAAGACGGAACCTGGCATAGGGCTGAAAGGATTTGGGTACCAAAATTTGGAGATATGAGAGAAATGGTACTTAGAGAAGCTCATAAAACTAGATACTCAATACATCCTGGAACGGGGAAGATGTACAAGGATCTCAAGAAACATTTTTGGTGGCCGGGTATGAAAGCCGATGTTGCTAAATACGTAGGAGAATGTTTGACGTGTTCTAAGGTCAAAGCTGAGCATCAGAAACCATCAGGTCTACTTCAACAACCCGAAATCCCGGAATGGAAATGGGAAAACATTACCATGGATTTCATCACTAAATTGCCAAGGACTGCAAGTGGTTTTGATACTATGTGGGTAATAGTTGATCGTCTCACCAAATCAGCACACTTCCTGCCAATAAGAGAAGATGACAAGATGGAGAAGTTAGCACGACTGTATTTGAAGGAAGTCGTCTCCAGACATGGAATACCAATCTCTATTATCTCTGATAGGGATGGCAGATTTATTTCAAGATTCTGGAAGACATTACAGCAAGCATTAGGAACTCGTCTAGACATGAGTACTGCCTATCATCCACAAACTGATGGGCAAAGCGAAAGGACGATACAAACGCTTGAAGACATGCTACGAGCATGTGTTATTGATTTCGGAAACAGTTGGGATCGACATCTACCGTTAGCAGAATTTTCCTACAACAACAGCTACCATTCAAGCATTGAGATGGCGCCGTTTGAAGCACTTTATGGTAGAAAGTGCATGTCTCCGATTTGTTGGAGTGAAGTGGGGGATAGACAGATTACGGGTCCGGAGATTATACAAGAAACTACCGAGAAGATCATTCAAATTCAATAACGGTTGAAAACCGCTCAAAGTCGACAAAAGAGCTACGCTGACATTAAAAGAAAAGATATAGAATTTGAAATTGGAGAGATGGTCATGCTTAAAGTTGCACCTTGGAAAGGCATTGTTCGATTTGGTAAACGAGGGAAATTAAATCCAAGGTATATTGGACCATTCAAGATTATTGATCGTGTCGGACCAGTAGCTTACCGACTTGAGTTACCTCAACAACTTGCGGCTGTACATAACACTTTCCACGTCTCGAATTTGAAGAAATGTTTTGCTAAAGAAGATCTCACTATTCCGTTAGATGAAATCCAAATCAACTAAAAACTTCAATTCATCGAAGAACCCGTCGAAATAATGGATCGTGAGGTTAAAAGACTTAAGCAAAATAAGATACCAATTGTTAAGGTTCGATGGAATGCTCGTAGAGGACCCGAGTTCACCTGGGAGCGTGAAGATCAGATGAAGAAGAAATACCCGCATCTATTTCCAGAAGATTCGTCAACACCTTCAACAGCTTAAAATTTCGGGACGAAATTTATTTAACGGGTAGGTACTGTAGTGACCCGAACTTTTCCATGTTTATATATATTAATTGAGATTGATATTTACATGATTAAATGTTTCCAACATGTTAAGCAATCAAACTTGTTAAGACTTGATTAATTGAAATATGTTTCATATAGACAATTGACCACCCAAGTTGACCGGTGATTCACGAACGTTAAAACTTGTAAAAACTATATGATGACATATATATGGATATATATATAGTTAACATGATACTATGATAAGTAAACATATCATTAAGTATATTAACAATTAACTACATATGTAAAAACAAGACTACTAACTTAATGATTTTTAAACGAGACATATATGTAACGATTATCATTGTAAAGACATTTAATGTATATATATCATATTAAGAGATATTCATACATGATAATATCATGATAATATAATAATTTAAAATCTCATTTGATATTATAAACATTGGGTTAACAACATTTAACAAGATCGTTAACCTAAAGGTTTCAAAACAACACTTACATGTAACGACTAACGATGACTTAACGACTCAGTTAAAATGTATATACATGTAGTGTTTTAATATGTATTTATACACTTTTGAAAGACTTCAATACACTTATCAAAATACTTCTACTTAACAAAAATGATTACAATTACATCCTCGTTCAGTTTCATCAACAATTCTACTCGTATGCACCCGTATTCGTACTCGTACAATACACAGCTTTTAGATGTATGTACTATTGGTAGATACACTCCAATGATCAGCTCTTAGCAGCCCATGTGAGTCACCTAACACATGTGGGAACCATCATTTGGCAACTAGCATGAAATATCTCATAAAATTACAAAAATATGAGTAATCATTCATGACTTATTTACATGAAAACAAAATTACATATCCTTTATATCTAATCCATACACCAACGACCAAAAACACCTACAAACACTTTCATTCTTCAATTTTCTTCATCTAATTGATCTCTCTCAAGTTCTATCTTCAAGTTCTAAGTGTTCTTCATAAATTCTACAAGTTCTAGTTACATAAAATCAAGAATACTTTCAAGTTTGCTAGCTCACTTCCAATCTTGTAAGGTGATCATCCAACCTCAAGAAATCTTTGTTTCTTACAGTAGGTTATCATTCTAATACAAGGTAATAATCATATTCAAACTTTGGTTCAATTTCTATAACTATAACAATCTTATTTCAAGTGATGATCTTACTTGAACTTGTTTTCGTGTCATGATCCTACTTCAAGAACTTTCAAGCCATCCAAGATCCTTTGAAGCTAGATCATTTCTTGTCACTTCCAGTAGGTTTACCTACTAAACTTGAGGTAGTAATGATGTTCATAACATCATTCGATTCATATATATAAAACTATCTTATTCAAAGGTTTAAACTTGTAATCACTAGAACATAGTTTAGTTAATTCTAAACTTGTTCGCAAACAAAAGTTAATCCTTCTAACTTGACTTTTAAAATTAACTAAACACATGTTCTATATCTATATGATATGCTAGCTTAATGATTTAAAACCTGGAAACACGAAAAACACCGTAAAACCGGATTTACGCCGTCGTAGTAACACCGCGGGCTGTTTTGGGTTAGTTAATTAAAAACTATGATAAACTTTGATTTAAAAGTTGTTATTCTGAAAAAATGATTTTTATTATGAACATGAAACTATATCCAAAAATTATGGTTAAACTCAAAGTGGAAGTATGTTTTCTAAAATGGTCATCTAGACGTCGTTCTTTCGACTGAAATGACTACCTTTACAAAAACGACTTGTAACTTATTTTTCCGACTATAAACCTATAATTTTTCTGTTTAGATTCATAAAATAGAGTTCAATATAAAACCATAGCAATTTGATTCACTCAAAACGGATTTAAAATGAAGAAGTTATGGGTAAAACAAGATTGGATAATTTTTCTCATTTTAGCTACGTGAAAATTGGTAACAAATCTATTCCAACCATAACTTAATCAACTTGTATTGTATATTATGTAATCTTGAGATACCATAGACACGTATACAATGTTTCGACCTATCATGTCGACACATCTATATATATTTCGGAACAACCATAGACACTCTATATGTGAATGTTGGAGTTAGCTATACAGGGTTGAGGTTGATTCCAAAATATATATAGTTTGAGTTGTGATCAATACTGAGATACGTATACACTGGGTCGTGAATTGATTCAAGATAATATTTATCGATTTATTTCTGTACATCTAACTGTGGACAACTAGTTGTAGGTTACTAACGAGGACAGCTGACTTAATAAACTTAAAACATCAAAATATATTAAAAGTGTTGTAAATATATTTTGAACATACTTTAATATACATGTATATATTGTTATAGGTTCGTGAATCAACAGTGGCCAAGTCTTACTTCCCGACGAAGTAAAAATCTGTGAAAGTGAGTTATAGTCCCACTTTTAAAATCTAATATTTTTGGGATGAGAATACATGCAGGTTTTATAAATGATTTACAAAATAGACACAAGTACGTGAAACTACATTCTATGGTTGAATTATCGAAATCGAATATACCCTTTTTTATTAAGTCTGGTAATCTAAGAATTAGGGAACAGACACCCTAATTGACGCGAATCCTAAAGATAGATCTATTGGGCCTAACAAACCCCATCCAAAGTACCGGATGCTTTAGTACTTCGAAATTTATATCATATCCGAAGGGTGTCCCGGAATGATGGGGATATTCTTATATATGCATCTTGTTAATGTCGGTTACCAGGTGTTCACCATATGAATAATTTTTTATCTCTATGTATGGGATGTGTATTGAAATATGAAATCTTATGGTCTAGTGTTACGATTTGATATATATAGGTTAAACCTATAACTCACCAACATTTTTGTTGACGTTTAAAGCATGTTTATTCTCAGGTGAATATTAAGAGCTTCCGCTGTTGCATACTAAAATAAGGACAAGATTTAGAGTCCATGTTTGTATGATATTGTGTAAAAACTGCATTCAAGAAACTGATTTTGATGTAACATATTTGTATTGTAAACCATTATGTAATGGTCGTGTGTAAACAGGATATTTTAGATTATCATTATTTGATAATCTACGTAAAGCTTTTTAAACCTTTATTTATGAAATAAAGGTTATGGTTTGTTTTAAAAATGAATGCAGTCTTTGAAAAACGTCTCATATAGAGGTCAAAACCTCGCAACGAAATCAATTAATATGGAACGTTTTTAATCAATAAGAACGGGACATTTCATAGTGGGCTAGTGGTGGTTATCCTTGGTAACCGCCATCTTATGCCTATAAATACTGCTCATAATCACACATTTAGCAATTAATCAACACTTTCGAACTTACCACCGCTGATCACTCTCCTAAGCTCACCTTGAAGGCTCGGCAAAAGTCAACCACCTCAACACCCTTCATATCCACCACATTAACTGGAGGAACCCCTTCCAAAGGTTAGTCTTCATATTAATTGCACTAAAGTCAATTTTGGCTTGATCATCGACCATCTCACATTTGTGTTTTTCGACATTCTTAAATCAAACCCAAATCTCTCGAAACATGTCACGAGTTAGGAGACGAATCGTAAATGTTAGTCTGAGGTTAGTGCGAGTGAGATCTTTTAGATCATCCCTTCCACTTCTTTGTGATTAAATATGGATTATGGAGGGGTGGTGGGGGTAACAATTGACAACTTGACAACTTTTTTTCCTTTACTATGATAAGAAAGGAGTGTAATAATTCTAATTTATAAATTTATAATTATCATCTTTGAATTCATAATCATTTAATTTTCTTTTTATTTAACCCTCCCACACCGATTGTTTACTTATTTCTAGTTAGGATATATTTTATTATTGTTTATTCGTTAGTGACCCTTTTCATTTAATAAAATTACATGGATAGTCATTATGGTTTATTATGAATTTCGTGGAGTTTAATTACTTTTTTTTTAACTCGGATAATCCATTACTTTCTTCACGAATAGTCCAATATTTAACTAGACGTTAACTTTTTCCGTTAGGCCTAACATACCAGACACATGAAGGTATTTTTTTTTAATTCATTCTATATCTATTATTTTCTTTTCCAAAACACAAATTCAAATCTACATAAACTTACCCTCTATCTCTTTCTCTCCCAATTCTCCTTTCATAGAGTTGTTGAGGAGCTTCTTTCTTTCACAATAACAATTATCTCAACGAAACCAATAAAAAATTTATAGAACAATCTACTGCTAAAAAGAACCAAAGACACCTCATGACACCATGATCTCATTTGATGCTTTCACTATTTTTTCAATTTTCTTAATTGCTTGAGTGTGGTATTGTATTTGTTAATCTTCCAATCCTCCATTTTATTGTATTCCGTGTTTATTTGGTAATGTATTTCTGAAGATCTAATTTTGTAATTGCTTGAGTGTTGCTACTGGAATGCTACTCGATGGGTTATATAACATCGATGGTACTGCAACTTTTTTGTTCTTTATCTTTTTGGAGAAACTGATTTTTAGTATTATTTGATTAGGAAATTAAGAATTCTGTTTGTTAAATTTGATTTGGAATTGATTTTTTAACATTAGGGTTTATGATTTTGGGATAAAAGAAAGAATAAGGGATGACATGTGAGGCTGAATTGAAAGAGTAAAGGAGAAGAGGAGACTGAAATGCTAAGAATACCCTAATATACCTAGCATGTGAGGCTACTTAACGGAAAAAGTTAACGTCCAGTTAATTATTGACTATCCGTTAAGAAATTGCAAACTAATGGACTATTCAAGTAAGAACGAATGGACTATCCACAAAATTTTTAACAAATCACAAGGACTATCCGTGTAATTTTATCCCATTTCTAATTTAACGAGTAAAGAAAATCTATTAACTTTACCTTAATTCTTTTTGTAAGTAAGATGTTCAACTAAACTGTTACTCCACCGTCTTAAAAAGTGTTCACCTTAGGCCTTTCCTATCTTAACATTTTTAATTGAATTTTTTTATTTCACATCAACGTCATATCAGCATCAGTCCCTTTCAATAACTTTTCATTAAACATTCCATATCATGTTACTGAATAATACCTTAAAATATAAAATGCACAAGTACAAAAGTTACAAAATAAAATAACATGCGAGACTCAAAGTATTCCGTCAATCAACGCCACTGAAATGGTTAGCACAACCTTTAGCTTGGTGTTGCTTTTCTTGGTGAAAGTTTAGCTTGCGCCCGACTCTTTTGGCTATAGATTGAGAAAGATCTTACTATTTATGTACTTTCTAAAATAAATGTTTATTTGAGACAATTAACTATTAAATAGCAGTAAATTCTCAAATTTATCTTTATTTATCACTTCCAAATAGAAATGGAAATGAATCGGATATGAATTGGGTGATACTGTATCCGTATTTATATTCATTTAGTTTTTGATCATCCATATCCATTTTTTCATTCCATTTAATTTTAGTTCATCCATTTATATTCATATCTAGTAGGTTAAGCGGTTTAATGGATATCCATTGAATATCTCAAGAATGTTTAAATATTTTCTAATATGCGATAAAAACAATTTAAAATGTAATCCAAAAATAATTGGAAGTAGAATTGACAATAATCATCCGATTCAGTCGATATCCACCGATCCATCCGACTGATTATGGATATCAATAATTTAAATAGATGTGCATACGGATATGGATAAACCTAAATAGATATTAATATCAATAAGTTTCATCCATAAATATATTCATTAACACCCAAAATACAAATGCATTTACCATTACACATACATTTTTCTCGCAACCATATAATGAATTAACTATCATATATTATAATAGAACACGTATATCGAAACAGATAAACATACAAATTACACATTTAAATTGTCCGTACTGTGTGTTTAATAAATTTTGATTGTGTTATATATTCGACAAAGATTACACGTTTTTGTGGATAAATTTTAATAATGTCACATTATATATATATATATATATATATATATATATATATATATATATATATATATATATATATATATATATATATATATATATATATATATATATATATATATAGTAGAGGGATCAAATGAGAACTTTTTTTTGTGAGAACTCTGAGAACTACTAAGTCGAGCAAAAAATTTTGGCGGGCGAACTTTTCTGGGCTAGGTCGAATAATTTTTCAGATACAAATGAAATTGCTTACAATAACCTAATTTCTTTTATCCCCAATTTCCTTTCCCCAATTATCTCAATTCTTCCGATTACACCTATAATTGCAATTAGGGGCACCTTTGAAATTTGAAGTTTTTAGCAAGGTGAATTGATTCGAGTTATTCATTTGTGTTCGTCTCTATCCATTTTGGTCTCCGGCACAAATTAAATAGTTTCAGATCGAATTGAAATGATTTACTGAATCCTTATTACTTCGTGATGCTTCGTGATTCATAAAATCCGAATGTATAACATCATAGAGCTCCAGATCTGAAAGTCAACGTAGTGTTCTTCGTAGTCAACAATTTAATTGCAGAATTCTGTGATGTTTCAGCATTAATTGATGATGATCGAGTGTTTAATGGTTGATGTGGAGCAACTTTCATGAAGGATTTATAACATGAAATTGCACAATTCGATAAATCAATGATTATCTTCATTTGTGTATGTTGCACCTGTCCGTGATGATTTTACATCATTCTTTCACCCACATATATTCAAGTTGTAATTGTTAATATTCACAGAGAAAGAAATTTAATAGTTTGACCCACGTATATGCAAGTTGTAATTTATTGATAGACAATGGATACTCTGTTTTTTTGAAGATGAAGAACAGATGCATCTACTTGCATCTTTTTTATAGAACTATGTAATTATAGAACAAGTGATTTTGATGTAGAACAAGTGAAATTCGAACAAATTTGGAGAAATTCGAACATGTTCTACATTTTTCTGTTATACAAATTCGGTTCTACAATTTCCGTTCTACATTTTCAGCAGCTCCCATTTTTGCTCGAATTTCACCATTTTTGCTCGTCCGCCATTTTTTTTTGCTCGAATTTCACCAAAATTGCTCTAACTTCTTGATTTTTGCTCGCCCGCCAAATTTTTTTGCTCGAATTTGACTAAAATTGCTCGAATTTCACTAAAATTGCTCGAATTTCACCAAAAATTGCTCGAATTTCACCAAAATTGCTCGAATTGGAGTTCTCAGGTTCTCACACATGCTGAGTTCTCACTGGATCCTCTCCATATATATATATATATATATATATATATATATATATATATATATATATATATATATATATATATATATATATATATATATATATATATATATATAGTGGTAGGATCAAGAGGGAAGTAACCAATTGGGGGGAAGCGGGGGGAAGCAAAAACTTTTTTTTTTTTCGTTTTTTGAAAAAACTTTGTTCACGAACATTATAGATGGGATGAAAATAAGAACATTTAGTAGAGACACTTTGTGATAAATGTTTTTATTTTGGCGGGAAAACGCTCGAAGAAGTAATATATAACAATTATCGTGTTTTTCGAGCGTATGTTGAGGTTTTAGCTATTGGGGTTTAGATATTAGGGTTTAGATATTAGGGTTTATAGTGTTTAGATATTAGGGTTTAGAAATTTAGGGTTTAGGCTTTAGATTTAGGATTTAAATTGAGTTTTTAACACGAACGGTTTAGAGTTTAGGGTTTAGGGTTTAGAGTTTAGGGTATAGGGTTTGGTGTTTTAGGTTTATGGAATAAACCCAAAACACCAAACCCTAAACCCTAAACTCTAAATCGAGCTAAATTTTACTTCACAAAACATAAAAAAAAAACGTTCATATTCTTCACGAACAATATTATCTTGAATGTTATTTTTGTCGATCGTTTTCCCGCCTAAATAATAACATTCATCACGAAGTGTCTCTTCTAAATGTTCATATTTTCGTGTGATCTTGATGCCGGAAAAAAAAATTCCAAAAAAAACGAAATTTTTTTTTTTTACTTCCCCCCGTTTCCCCCCGATTTGTTACTTCCCCATTGATCCTGCCCATATACATATATATATATATATATATATATATATATATATATATATATATATATATATATATATATATATATATATATATATATATATATATATATATATATATATATTCAGATTTTCTTAAATATAAGACAAAACTAATTATCAAATCTGTCTTAAATCTTTTCTCAAAATAATTTATTCTAGTTTTGCATCAATTAAAAAACTAAGAATATTGCATTTACATATATACTTTATATTTTCGTACATAGTCAACTTCACATTGAATCTTTTTAATAGGGAAAATAATCAATCAAATAAATTAACTTATTTGATGCCTTTCGGAAAAAAAAAAAAAAAATTAACTTATTTGATAAGTCAATTTTAAGAGTCTATAATCCTTATCGACACACAGTCATTTCTATAAAATTTTATTATCCTTTGAATTGCAATTGCAAATTTTATAAAATATTTGATACATACATTATATCCAATTTAACATAATTAGATACATACATGATCCAATTTAATCAATAAGTTGTGTACCTTCAGAAGTCACAAAAGTCGATCAAGATTACAATTTATTTATTCGTATATAGTTTCCTCGTTGGCACCTACAAATTAAAGAAATATTATATATTTAATATTTAATATCTAATACTACCTCCGTCTCATTCCAATAGTCCACAAACAAAAAACACGCAGTTTTAGGAAATCCCACTAACTTCATTTCTCCACCAATGAAATATCTTCTCTCTCCAAATCCACCAATGAAATATCTTCTTTTCTTTCTATTTATGGAAGTGGACTATCAAAATGGGACAACCCAAAATAGAATAATGGCCTATTGGAATGAGACGGAGGTAGTATCTAATGAGGAATTTTCATTTAAATCTATAAATTAAGTTAAGATCCAAGGGACCAATGAGATCGCGACATGTGGCGCGAAATCACATGTAATTGAAAAAAAATTTCAAATTTTTTTTCTTCGAAATAAGAAAATTTTATTTTTAAATTTTTTTAAAAATTTTTTTTTTTCGAAACTTTTTTTTCTTCAATTTTTTTTTACAATCACATGTGATTTACCTGCACAATCACATGTGATTGGATTTGACATACATAATCACATGTGATTGGGTTTACAATCACATGTGATTGACATGCAGAATTACATGTGATTGTAAAAATAAAAAAATTCAAAAAAAAAATTTCAAAAAAAAGTCAAAAAACAAAATTTCGATTTTTTTTTTCAATCACCTGTGATTTTCGCGCCACATGTCACGCCCTCATTGGTCCCTTGGATTTTAAAAAAATTAATGGATGCAAGGGATTATAACTTAATATCTAATACTAATATAATTGAATAAAAGGCAATCTTAACCACCGACTCAACTCATCCGATCCATTAATATTTGACTCACATATCGATATTGGAAGAAACTATAGCGAATATATTGTACATATTCATTGAAAAAAATTCATGTTACCATAAAAAAAAAAAAATCCAACACAATGTAAACTTTGCGTATAATGTTTTTTTATTTTTTTCTTGATAAAATAAGTTGACATAAGACGTGGGGGCAAGTGTCAATATCTCAACAGTCGTTACATAAGGATTTTTGCGATATTAATTTTCGAAACCCAGTCCTTTTACTTTCAACAAATTACATTTGTAGTCCCTCAACTCAAAGAAAAGACTATGCTATGTTCCCCAAAACAGATATGTATATATAATCATCCTTTTCTCTACTCTTTTTCTTCATTGGTTTGATTAATATTTCATACTCATTGCTCAAAAATCATATTATAAAAAGGAAATCAATCATCCTATTAACCCAATTTTTCGTTATCACTTGAATCAAATGTATCAAAATTAGTATTCAAAGTTCAAACTGAAGCCATATTGATCAACATCATATTTTTAAAATATAAATCTGGTATTATGTCCACTATAATTTCTTCCTCTTTTTGTTATTTTTTGTATGTTTTTTAATAGCTTATGAGTTATTTTTTGTTTATTTTTTTTCAGGTAAAAAAAAAATAAGTATGAAAATGAGGGGAGCTGTGTTGGTGGCAGCTGCTGCTGCACTAGGTAACATGATTCAAGGATGGGATAATGCTTGCATTGCAGGTAAAATTCATAAAAATCAAATCTTTTCAACAACCCACTAAATGAAATCATCTTTAGATGATAATTGTTGTTGTAATATGTTTTAACTAGGTGCTGTTTTATACATAAAGAAAGAATTCAACTCACAAAACGAACCAACTATTGAAGGTCTAATTGTTGCCATGTCACTCATTGGTGCCACTTTGGTTACAACTTGTTCCGGTGCGATATCCGATTCGCTTGGTCGACGCCCCATGCTCATAATCTCATCTATTCTTTATTTTTTGGGTGGTCTAGTTATGTTATGGTCACCAAATGTTTATATTCTTTTATTGGGTAGATTATTAGATGGGTTTGGAATTGGGTTAGCCGTTACGCTTGTTCCTGTTTATATATCTGAAACTTCACCTCCTGAAATCAGAGGTTCATTAAATACTTTACCGCAATTTATGGGGTCTGGTGGGATGTTTCTTTCGTATTGTATGGTTTTTGCGATGTCGTTAATGGAGTCACCAAGTTGGAGGTTGATGCTTGGTGTTGTTTCGATCCCTTCGCTTGGTTATTTCGTTTTTACCATCTTTTTCCTGCCTGAGTCTCCAAGATGGCTTGTTAGCAAAGGAAGAATGCTTGAAGCCAAACATGTCTTGCAAAGATTACGCGGTAAAGATGATGTTTCAGGCAAGTTATTTCTACATTCATTGTCACTTTATATTTCTTGATTGAACATCATATCAAATTCTTGATGTAACATAATATGACCCGGATAGTAGCCAATGGCATAATCAGGATTTTTTTTTTTTCACTGGGGGCGAATTTTTTTTTTAAAAGCGTTCACATTCACTGCAACATTTTTTGGGCATGGAGGCTTTTGGGTAAAAATATGGAGGCTTTTGGGCAAAATATGAATACTTTGGGTGCAAACTAAGAGGTTTGAAGGCAAAATATGGAGGGGGCAATAAAAACACTTTATGACGTTTTGTGAAAAAAGTCGTAAATTGCAAATTTGCCACGCAAGGCGCAGATCAATTGGGTATGGGCATTCGCAAGCAATTTGCGACTAGGTGACTAGGGCCAAAATTCGGATACGTCCAATACCAATCGATTTGCGTGTGGCCTAATTTTCAAATCGCAACCTATAAATTTTAAAATGTCATATCCTTTAATTCATAGCTCCGAATTAGTTATTGTTTTTTTTCAAAACGTGTATTATTCGAGATCTATCTGTTGACAAACTATTGAAGTCCCGATTTTTTTTTATATTGGACCTCGTATTGCGAGTTGCGTTTAAATAACAAATGTGTGATCTGTGATTTTCAGACCACAAGCTTTTTTTTTTTTTTTTTGGGCAATTTGGTTACTAATCTTTGTTTTTTTTTGTTTATGAACATCTGTTTTTTAATGATTGTACATATATATTGTGATCTTCATATGAATAACTTAAGTTTTTGTGTTAAATCGACAGGCGAAATGGCGTTACTAGTTGAAGGTCTTGGAGTAGGGGAGCAGATAGCCATAGAAGAGTTCATAGTCGGTCCTGCAAACGACATTGAAGTAGCTGATAAAATTAATCTGTACGGTCATCATGAAAAAATCCCAATAATTTCTCGACATATTGAATCCCGTCCAGGAAGCTTTATCGAGCAAAGTGTCCCTCTTATGGACCCACTGGTCACCCTATTTGATAGTGTCCATGGAAGCAAAGGAAGTGCACTGTTTCCACATTTCGAAAGCATGCTTAGTGTAGGTGGAGATCAAATTAAACAAGACGATTGGGACGAAGAAGAAAGTGCTGGGGGTAAAGATGAAGATGATCATCATTCTGGAAACGATTCAGATGATAATTTACGTTCGCCTTTGATTTCTCGTCAAACTACTGGTTTAGCAAAAGACATGATTCAGCCGACTACCGATGAAAGTGTTTTAAGCGTTCGAAAAGTTGGAAAACACGCGAGTTGCACAGATATTGCAGGTGAAGAAACAAGAGGTTCAATCTGGTCTGATCTTTGTGAACCTGGAGTGAAGCATGCGTTGTTTGTCGGAATTGGTCTTCAGATACTTCAACAGGTAATAACTAAAGTTGAACCTTTTTTAATCGAATAAAACTGTTTGATGAAATTTTGTTGATTTGTTATGTAGTTTTCTGGTATCAATGGAGTACTTTACTACACGCCTCAAATTCTTGAAGAAGCAGGCGTTGGTGTACTTTTATCGAATTTGGGGATTAGTTCGACGTCTTCATCTCTTCTCATTAGTAACCTAACAACGCTCTTGATGCTCCCGTGTATTGTGGTGGCAATGAGACTCATGGATATCTCAGGAAGAAGGTAACAAAAATTAATTAAACCAAAGGTGTCAAGGTAGGCGGGTCAGGCAGATTCGGGTTAGTTGGGTTGACCTACAAACATAGTTACACAAATATAGTATTTAAAACCCGGTGGTTTGGTTCTTGATATCCTCACATGAGGTCTCAGGTTAAAACCTCATTAGCAGCATATCGTGGGTGACCAGGGAAAACGTTTGAAAATGGTCACAGGGATAACCTTGCTAACATTTGAGTAAAAATACTCTGCTTACTAGGTAGCGGAAAAACTTGAATCTGTTTACCTGTTTATACTAATATACAACAAATTACACTTTTGTCAGCTATTAACCCATTCAGTGCTTTTGATATGTTTCCGATAAGGTAAAACATAACCAAAAGTGACCCATTTTAAAACAAACAGGTCACGTTACTTTCGTCTAAATTTCTTAATTTAGCCATCATATACAGCTGAATTTACGATTTTACCCTGATCCTGTTATTGCAGGACTTTACTATTGACTACCATTCCTGTATTGATCTTGAGCCTCATAGCTTTAGTGATAGGAGTGTTAGTAAACTTCGGTAGCGTTGCAAATGCAGCTATTTCAACTGCGAGTGTTGTCATCTACATCTGTTGTTTTGTTATGGGATTTGGTCCGATACCAAACATACTATGTTCAGAGATTTTCCCAACTCGTGTTCGTGGGATCTGCATTGCCATTTGTGCCCTCACATTCTGGATTTGTGACATCATTGTGACATATTCTTTGCCATTGTTGCTTACTTCTATTGGTCTGCCAGGTGTCTTTGGTTTCTATGCCGTTGTATGCATCGCGTCATGGGCGTTTGTTTTCTTGAAAGTTCCGGAAACGAAAGGTATGCCGTTGGAAGTGATTACAGAGTTCTTCTCAGTTGGTGCTAAACATATTGAGGCAGCAAAGCACAATTGAGATGAATATTTTTGGAGTGTGTTCATGTTATTATTATTATTATGATTATGATTATTTGGGTTGGTTTTAAATTTAAACTCTTATTTGTGCTTTTGAACATGATATTTTTTAAATTTTTTTATCTTTACTGTTTGTTTATATCTTTGGTTATTAAGATCACTTTGCTACAATTAAGTAAACACCGGTAACCTGTTTAGAGCAAACCGCACAAAACATCAATCAACATTTTGTATTTCTTGATTTTAGGTATCTGCATTCGTTTTTTTTTTTTAAAAAAAAAAAAAAAAGAAAAACCCAATAAATTTTTTTAAAACTGATTACATGACATGAATATGTACCATCTTATTTAAGGAATTTTATGTTATGTATTTAACAGACTGGTCTTTAAACCAGTTTCTAAAGCTTTGACTATAGTTTCTGTTAGCCATCTTAAATATTTAAAGACAAATTTGTAACATTATTATGTTGCTTTCCATATGTATACATAATACATATACATACTGTTAGTGTTCAGTTTATAATTAGAATAGCCAATCTTATTCGGTGTTTCAAAACTCGGAAGTAATCGGCGAGTACTCTTTTTTGCAACCCGAAGAGTACTCGGCAAATACTCGGTCAAACTTGGTCAAACTCGGGATTACTCGGAAACTTGGTCAAAACTCGGAAGTAAT
The DNA here is from genome assembly GCF_046630445.1 of Rutidosis leptorrhynchoides. Taxonomy (NCBI): domain Eukaryota; kingdom Viridiplantae; phylum Streptophyta; class Magnoliopsida; order Asterales; family Asteraceae; genus Rutidosis; species Rutidosis leptorrhynchoides. The sequence goes on along the minus strand of NC_092337.1, from coordinate 335,337,640 downwards.
TGGAAAATCGATAAAAAGCGGTCAAAACTTGGTCAAAATTTGGTCAAAATCAGTCAAAGTCAAACTTGATCAACATCTAAGTACTCTCCGAGTTGCCAAGTATGAAGTACTCCCTAAAAGGTCATGACCGTGTTCTTCTCGAGTAGCGATTTTTATAACCTTGCTTCCAACATTGCTTGTATCTAGATCGGTCAATGTAATCCTTGAAGTCAATATGAATTATCCACAATTACAATTACAAAACTTAAAATAAAAATCACCCATCACATACACTTGAAAGTTGAAAGGTCAAAGATACAAAGCGAATATGTGGAATGAACAAAAAATATACATCCAAAAATGATATAACACGCTTATGCTTAGTAGTATCTTTTTCATTTCATTTTCTACATATAAATCATTTGATTAAATTCTGTAACAATTCATTATATTTGTTTTCATAACCTTATCAATCAATTGTAATTCTTTAAATTGTACTGATTTAAATCACTCTCCAAAAAACACATTATAATCTTTACATACCCCTTATAGTGAGTAATGTAATATTCATGTCTAATGTCTTCTGCCATGTTCTTATGTAACAAGATGGGAGAGAATAAGCAGGTGACACATATAATTATTTCACATTATTATACAATAATTTGTTCTATGATTACCTGTTTTGTTTCATTAAAGACGATATGATGATTTTGCTTCCGGCAACTTCAAGTAACCATTAAGGTATGTGAAGATCGATGTGCTTATCAATGACGAAGACAACAATCCTAAACTAGGCCGATTCACAACGTTGATCTTCGTCGTTCACGAGCACATCGATCTTCATTTACTTCGATACGCACAACTCAAATATTAGTCCAAAGAGGCTGGAATTTAACTATAGGTTCCAAGTTGTACTTGGTTCTGTATACCCTGTACTATATTTGTACTTGACAGCAGTACGTACTACACAAAAGCGTATCTTCATCATCAAAATTAAAATATTTTTTAAGGTGGATGGGAATATTAGGCCATATGCAAGGTTCAAGATGTTAATAATGATTTTACCCGTCACATCAGCGTCACATCAGCACAAACACTTTAATATTTATTTCACATTCCTTTCAATCAGGGGATGATTCTCACACACACTTTTTTGATCCTCACACACCAATTGAGTATTATTAGAAGAGTAAAAGGTTAAAATAGGTGTGTGAGGATCAAAAAAGTGTGTGTGAGAATCATCCCCCTTTCAATAAACTTTCACTATCATACACTCCATTTCAAACTTTAAACAATTTAAAATTATTATTTAAATACAATAAATAAATACAAATAACATTTTATTAAAAAAAAAAAAAATTACATAATTAAAAATAAAAGACAATACATAAATAAATAAAAACAATAAATAAAGCTAATCGTTTCGAACAATATAATCATCCGGGAGTGTCCAAATGTGTTTGATCAAATTGTTGCAAAGGACATGATGCGCTATTCGATCTCGCATCTCTCGATCCACCCGATCTTGGAGCTCAACTCTCTCCGCCCAAGTACGTCGCGGCATGTCTTCTCGATTTCGGAGATATTCCTCTTCGAGGGCGCATATGTTGCGCGCGTTGTCTTCGGTGATCATGTTGTGAAGTATAACACAAGTGTACATGATTCGACGGATTTTATTGATACTAAAAGGTCTTGCTGAGTGTTTTAGTATTGCCTAACGACCTTGAAGAACACCGAAAGCTCGTTCCACGTGTTTTCTCGCGGCTTCTTGAAAGCGTTTAAACTTCAAATTTTTTGGCTCAATTGGACATTTAAACGACTTGACAAGTGTTGCCCATTCTGGGTATATGTCATCTACCAAGTAATACCCTTTAGTAAATTTGTGCCCGTTGACAGCGTAACGGACCTCCGGAGCTCGACCATCCAATAAATCTTCGAACAAATCCGATTCATTAAGAACATTAATATCATTGTTCGAACCTGCTGGACCAAAGAAAGCGTGCCAAACATATGAATAATACATTTACAATAATTGTTTAAACAATCACGAGGCGTAGATGACCCCATTGTAAATATTCATCGAATGCATCAGGCGCAATGTTATACGCCAATTGACGTATGGCTGATGTACACTTTTGAAAAATATTCAGGGCCGGTCCTGTGATATTTGATGCCATGGGCGAAACCATAAAAACATGCCCCACAAATATTTTGAAGAAATAACACACAATTTATAAGAATCTAAAACCCGTTAATGTACATCGCTCTTAATATAACGATGATCAATGTTTCATTTTCATAATAAATAATGGGCAACACTCTTAATATTACTTATTATAGATTAGTAATCAGTAGAGTAATAATACTCCAAAAATAAGTATATGTTATCATGATTGTAGACGATATTACAATAGTATAAGTATTAAAAATGGAACAAAAGTGGTTATTAATAAACCATAAGGGCCAAAGTTACTTTTATATCATACATGAGGTTAATAACACTAATATAAAACAAATTTAGATGTCTTCTTCGCTGTGAGCCGCGTGAACCAATAACCTCCGTTAAATTATTTTTTTTAAAGGCAAACTCACACACACCACTACACGAATTAATCACGAATTATATATACAAATTGTCTTAAGCATTATTCGAACCCTTAACCTTCTGGTTGAAAGGGCCACCTCGATACCACTGGGCCAATGGCCCTTTGGTAATAACCTCCATTAAATTACAAGACGCAATTTTGTTTTCTTGTTATAGCTTTTAAAATAGTTTCAAATTAGTCATGGTTCGTTTCATTTATAAGAACACACAATTTAATCGTATCAAAATCAATTAAGAACTCGATTAATGCTGAATTTGAAACACCAAAAATTGATGCCCCTGATTACCGGATGCCCGGGGCGGTCACCCGTGTCGCCCATAGCCATGGACGGCTCTGAAAATATTGAAACCGAGTTGACCGATTGCATCGGAACGATGATCAAAATATTGAAAATAATCGGGTCTCGATTGAGAATCATATGATAGAATAGCATAACCAATACGAATAAACAATGACTTACTCATTCGATATCGATTTCGAAAATAATCACCCAGAAATGTTGGATTATCCGAGAAATAGTCGTTGTACAAACGATTACCGGTATCAATCCGATCTCTTTGTAACTGACGTCTTCTAATAATTCTACGAGAATTTTGAGCTTCATCATCTTCGTCCATCGCATCAAGGGAATCGAGTAAGTTAAGCGCGTTGTAACTGTCTTGAATTAAATCTTCATCGGAATCGGACTCTGCGCTATCACTATCCGTCACGCTCTCCTCGCTTTCGCTCTGAGAATTTAATAAATCTTTCAAATCCATTTGAATTTTTTTTTTTTTGTGTTTGTGAAATATGAATTGAAGGTGAGAGTGTTGGGTAATAATGGAATGAGAATGTATGTTTTTGTTGTGAAAAGTGTTTGTATATATATAGAGAGAAAATGTATTGTATTATTGGTTAAAAGAAAAAACAATAGAGTTGTTGGAGAAAAAAAAAGAAACTCAGTGGGTAGGCCCCATAAATCCGGCCGTTACCCTATTTACAGGGTCCACTAGCGAGAGTGTTGGCAGTTTGCTGACGATGGTCGTTAGCCGTTGGCGGCTGTTAACAGATCCCTCTCACAATCCATTGCATCCGGCCTTAAGGATCACGAGCATTTTATGTTTTATTATTTAATTATTACTCCCTCCGTGAAATTATATTGTCTAGCATTGTATCAAAATAATATTAATCTTGATGATATAACATAAATCTGTAGCTAGGACAGGATTAATGTTGATTGCAATGTATGAGTGATTAAGGATTATGTGGTTTTAATCTCTGGTCCGGTTTATCGTAAATAACCCTCATTGAGATGATGATCTACGAAAGGGTGACTAAAACCAGTCTACCATTGATGGCACTTGCCGCAACAATGGCCACTAGGGTGGTTGCATATGGTTTATGTTCAAAGAACATACCTGTTACCGTAAACTTGTTTCCTAAATGTCGTGGAGATTCGAGTTATACAGGAAACATTGTTGCCGAATAAATGAGGTTAGGGTAGTATTTATAGTGAAACTCTAACCCTGGATATCCTTTAATTCATTCTAGAACCTTCCCGAATAATAACCTTAAATAACGGAATTATAGTTAGGAAAGAATCACGATTTAATTAAAGATAAGATTGTTTTCGTATGCGCCAAGCAAAGCTGTATGACGCGCCTCTTATCACGCGCGGGATTACTTAAATAAACGTGATCTCAGCACGTGATAAGTGCTATGCGCGGAGGCATGCGTATCATTATTTGATATATTTTTCGATTGCCGAAACTCTTAAATACGCATGAATATATAGAAAATGAGCTGGCCTTTGGCCCTATACAAAGTAGAGTGATGTAGTGACCCGAACTTTTCCATGTTTATATATATTAATTGAGATTGATATTTACATGATTAAATTTTTCCAACATGTTAAGCAATCAAACTTGTTAAGACTTGATTAATTGAAATATGTTTCATATAGACAATTGACCACCCAAGTTGACTGGTGATTCACGAACGTTAAAACTTGTAAAAACTATACGATGACATATATATGGTTATATATATAGTTAACATGTTTTTATTATAAGTATGTATCTCATTAGGTATTTTAACAATGAGTTATATACATAAAAATGAGACTATTAATTTAAGAAACTCGAAAACGATATATATAACGATTATCGTTATAACAACGTCTTACTAGGTACATATGAATCATATTAAGATATTGATACACTTGGTTAATTATGTTAAATGATAAGAAAATATATTATTAAGTGTATTAACAATGAAATACATATGTAAAAATAAGACTACTAACTTAATGATTTCGAAACGAGACATATATGTAACGATTATCGTTGTAACGACATTTAACTGTATATACATCATACTGAGATATATTATATATCATAATATCATGATAATATAACAATTTAATATCTCATTTGTTATAATAAACAATGGGTTAACAACATTCAACAAGATCGTTAACCTAAAGGTTTCAAAACAACATTTACATGTAACGACTAACGATGACTTAACGACTCAGTTAAAATGTATATACATGTAGTGTTTTAATATGTATTCATACACTTTTGAAAGACTTCAAGACACTTATCAAAATACTTCTACTTAACAAAAATGCTTACAATTACATCCTCGTTCAGTTTCATCAACAATTCTACTCGTATGCACCCGTATTCGTACTCGTACAATACACAGCTTTTAGATCACTCCAATGATCAGCTCTTAGCAGCCCATGTGAGTCACCTAACACATGTGGGAACCATCATTTGGCAACTAGCATGAAATATCTCATAAAATTACAAAAATATGAGTAATCATTCATGACTTATTTACATGAAAACAAAATTACATATCCTTTATATCTAATCCATACACCAACGACCAAAAACACCTACAAACACTTTCATTCTTCAATTTTCTTCATCTAATTGATCTCTCTCAAGTTCTATCTTCAAGTTCTAAGTGTTCTTCATAAATTCCAAAAGTTCTAGTTTCATAAAATCAAGAATACTTTCAAGTTTGCTAGCTCACTTCCAATCTTGTAAGGTGATCATCCAACCTCAAGAAATCTTTGTTTCTTACAGTAGGTTATCATTCTAATACAAGGTAATAATCATATTCAAACTTTGGTTCAATTTCTATAACTATAACAATCTTATTTCAAGTGATGATCTTACTTGAACTTGTTTTCGTGTCATGATTCTGCTTCAAGAACTTCGAGCCATCCAAGGATCCATTGAAGCTAGATCCATTTTTCTCTTTTCCAGTAGGTTTATCCAAGGAACTTAAGGTAGTAATGATGTTCATAACATCATTCGATTCATACATATAAAGCTATCTTATTCGAAGGTTTAAACTTGTAATCACTAGAACATAGTTTAGTTAATTCTAAACTTGTTCGCAAACAAAAGTTAATCCTTCTAACTTGACTTTTAAAATCAACTAAACACATGTTCTATATCTATATGATATGCTAACTTAATGATTTAAAACCTGGAAATACGAAAAACACCGTAAAACCGGATTTACGCCGTCGTAGTAACACCGCGGGCTGTTTTGGGTTAGTTAATTAAAAACTATGATAAACTTTGATTTTAAAGTTGTTATTCTGAGAAAATGATTTTTATTATGAACATGAAACTATATCCAAAAATTATGATTAAACTCAAAGTGGAAGTATGTTTTCTAAAATGGTCATCTAGACGTCGTTCTTTCGACTGAAATGACTACCTTTACAAAAACGACTTGTAACTTATTTTTCCGACTATAAACCTATACTTTTCTGTTTAGATTCATAAAATAGAGTTCAATATGAAACCATAGCAATTTGATTCACTCAAAACGGATTTAAAATGAAGAAGTTATGGGTAAAACAAGATTGGATAATTTTTCTCAGTTTAGCTACGTGAAAATTGGTAACAAATCTATTCCAACCATAACTTAATCAACTTGTATTGTATATTATGTAATCTTGAGATACCATAGACACGTATACAATGTTTCGACCTATCATGTCGACACATCTATATATATTTCGGAACAACCATAGACACTCTATATGTGAATGTTGGAGTTAGCTATACAGGGTTGAGGTTGATTCCAAAATATATATAGTTTGAGTTGTGATCAATACTGAGATACGTATACACTGGGTCGTGGATTGATTCAAGATAATATTTATCGATTTATTTCTGTACATCTAACTGTGGACAACTAGTTGTAGGTTACTAACGAGGACAGCTGACTTAATAAACTTAAAACATCAAAATATATTAAAAGTGTTGTAAATATATTTTGAACATACTTTGATATATATGTATATATTGTTATAGGTTCGTGAATCAACCAGTGGCCAAGTCTTACTTCCCGACGAAGTAAAAATCTGTGAAAGTGAGTTATAGTCCCACTTTTAAAATCTAATATTTTTGGGATGAGAATACATGCAGGTTTTATAAATGATTTACAAAATAGACACAAGTACGTGAAACTACATTCTATGGTTGAATTATCGAAAATCGAATATGCCCCTTTTTATTAAGTCTGGTAATCTATGAATTAGGGAACAGACACCCTAATTGACGCGAATCCTAAAGATAGATCTATTGGGCCTAACAAACCCCATCCAAAGTACTGGATGCTTTAGTACTTCGAAATTTATATCATATCCGAAGGGTGTCCCGGAATGATGGGGATATTCTTATATATGCATCTTGTTAATGTCGGTTACCAGGTGTTCACCATATGAATGATTTTTATCTCTATGTATGGGATGTGTATTGAAATATGAAATCTTGTGGTCTATTATTATGATTTGATATATATAGGTTAAACCTATAACTCACCAACATTTTTTGTTGACATTTTAAGCATGTTTATTCTCAGGTGATTATTAAGAGCTTCCGCTGTCGCATACTTAAATAAGGACGAGATTTGGAGTCCATGCTTGTATGATATTGTGTAAAAACTGCATTCAAGAAACTTATTTTGTTGTAACATATTTGTATTGTAAACCATTATGTAATGGTCGTGTGTAAACAGGATATTTTAGATTATCATTATTTGATAATCTACGTAAAGCTTTTTAAAACCTTTATCTATGAAATAAAGGTTATGGTTTGTTTTAAAAATGAATGCAGTCTTTGAAAAACGTCTCATATAGAGGTCAAAACCTCGCAACGAAATCAATTAATATGGAACGTTTTTAGTCAATAAGAACGGGACATTTCAGTTGGTATCCGAGCGTTGGTCTTAGAGAACCAGAATTTTGCATTAGTGTGTCTTATCGAGTTTGTTAGGATGCATTAGTGAGTCTGGACTTCGACCGTGTTTACTTGAAAAATGATTGCTTAACAAATTTTGTTGGAAACTATATATTTTTAACATGTGAATATTATGTGATATATTAATCTCTTAACGCGTTTGATATTATGTGATAGATGTCTACCTCTAGAACAAGTCCCATTGACTCACCTAATAATAATGAAGAGTCAAATGTAAATTGGAATGATTCGTGGACTGATTCACAAGTTCCCAAAGAGGAACCGGAAGAAGAGTCGAAACCGGAAGAAGAATCGGAACCGGAAGAAGAATCGGAACCGGATGAAGAAATAGAACCGGTGGGGGAAATAATAAAACGGTTAAGTAAAAGAAAATCCTCAACCAACCGACCAAGGTTAATTATGGTCAATGGTGTTTCTGCCAAGGAAGCAAAATATTGGGAGGATTACCAATTCTCCGATGAATCGGATTCCGACGAGAATTCCGATGATATTATAGAAATTACCCCAACTGAATTTAAAAAGGCAAAAGAAAATAATAAGGAAAAGGGCATAAAAATAGAGAAATCTAATTCCAACCCCGATGAACTTTATATGTATCGTCAACGCCCGAAGTCCTTAAGTTGTAACAATGACCCGGGAACCTCTAAACCACCAGGTTTTTCTAAACCAATGTGGACAACGACGACTCGTATTAGGGGAACATCATATATCCCTAGAAACTTGGCAAAACGAACCAAAACCGAAGAAGAAGAAACGAGCGAGTCGGAATAAGATAGTTGTATTCGTGTGGTGTAATATATGTAATATAGTGTTCGTATGCTTTATGATATATGTAAAAATTGCTTGTATTAATAAGTATTTTTTTATGAATCTAACTCTTGTCTATTTTACAGTTTAAAAACACAAAATGGATAGACAACCCAATATTTTAAGAGACCTACCCGGAGACATGATTGATGAAATCTTGTCTAGAGTTGGCCAGAATTCCTCGGCACAACTATTTAAGGCGAGATCAGTTTGTAAGACATTCGAAGAACGTTCCAAGAATGTCTTGGTTTATAAGAGACTTTCGTTTGAAAGATGGGGGATATCACATTGGGAAACCCATAAGTTACGATGTGTTTACTTTGACGCATATATTGCGGGGAACCCAAATGCTATTTTACGCAACGGGTTAAGAAATTATTTTGACTCAATATATCCGAATATTGGACTTCGTGATTTAGAAAAAGCGGCTAACATGCAACATAAAGAAGCATGTTATGCTTACGGATTAGTAATGTTCGCTTCTCACCAAAGTGAGAATAAGAACATCGGGCTACAACTATTAAACAAAACGTTTCCACAAGTGACGGAGTCGGTAATTGGGGTAAGAAATGAGGTTTTTAGATTATTACGGGACTGTTGGACATTACGTAACCCTCGTCCCTTTGACGACGTTACAACACGCTGTCTTATCAACGGCCATAACGGTTATGTTGCACAAGACCAAGGATGGGAAGTAGTCCTAGTAAAACCAGAATGCATGACTTGTTTCTGGACGTATGAATTACGTGTCTTTATTGCCTTTGCTGAACGACTTGTATACTAGCTAGAATTATCTTCACAACTATCTTGTATCAAAGTTATTGTGTGCTATATTTCATGCTTTATGTAAAATAAGCGGTATTGTAAGTTTGTAAAATATTGTATAAAAGTTTGAACGCGAAATATTATTATAATCAGTTTTTCATATAGAATTGTAGTAGTTGAATTGTATATTAGCTACTAAGTATGAACTTAACGGGTAGGTACTACCCGAATTTAAACTTATAAAACGCTAATATGAAGAAAAAGCTTTTATAAATGAGTTCATATTATGCTACGAAATACTATTAACTACTCTTAATATTCTGTATGATTAACTTGTTCCATTTAACTATTTTGAAGGAAATGGCACCGACTACTCGACACACCGTGAATATGAATGAAGAGGAATTCCGTACTTTTCTAGCTTCAAACATAGCCGCAGTACAGGCTGCGCTACATACCAACAATAACCTTGGATCTAGCAGTACAGGAAATCGTGTAGGATGCACCTACAAAGAATTCACTGCCTGCAAACCTTTGGAATTTGATGGAACCGAAGGACCGATCGGATTGAAACGGTGGACCGAGAAGGTCGAATCGGTGTTTGCCATAAGTAAGTGTACTGAAGAGGACAAAGTAAAGTACGCTACGCATACCTTCACAGGTTCTGCGTTAACATGGTGGAATACCTATCTAGAGCAAGTGGGACAAGACGATGCGTACGCACTACCGTGGTCAGCATTCAAGCACTTGATGAACGAGAAGTACCGTCCCAGAACCGAGGTCAATAAGCTCAAGACAGAACTTAGAGGGTTACGAACCCAAGGATTTGATATTACCACGTACGAAAGACGATTCACAGAATTGTGCCTATTGTGTCCGGGAGCATTCGAAGATGAGGAAGAGAAGATCGACGCGTTTGTGAAAGGATTACCGGAAAGAATCCAAGAAGATATAAGTTCACACGAGCCCGCCTCCATACAACAGGCATGTAGAATGGCTCACAAACTCGTGAACCAAATTGAAGAAAGAATTAAAGAACAGACTGCTGAAGAGGCCAATGTGAAGCAAGTCAAAAGAAAGTGGGAGGAAAACGGTGATAAGAATCACCAATACAACAACAACAGCAATTACAACAATAATCGCAACAATTATCCCAACAATCGCAACATCAATCGCAACTACAACAAACGGCCCAACAACAACAACAACAACAACAACAGCAACTACAACAATCATCCCAACAACAATAATAACCGCAACAACAACAACAATCAGAAGCAGCTATGCCAAAGGTGTGAAAAGAATCACTCGGGGTTCTGCACCAAATTTTGCAACAAGTGTAAAAGAAATGGTCATAGCGCGGCGAAGTGTGAGGTCTACGGACCAGGGGTTAATAGAACGAAAGGAACAAATGGTGTCGGAACGAGTAATGGAGGAGCAAGTAGTGTCGGAGCAAGTTATGCCAATGTAGTTTGTTATAAATGTGGAAAACCGGGCCACATTATTAGAAATTGCCCGAACCAGGAGAACACGAATGGACAAGGCCGTGGAAGAGTTTTCAATATTAATGCGGCAGAGGCACAGGAAGACCCGGAGCTTGTTACGGGTACGTTTCTTATTGACAATAAATCTGCTTACGTTTTATTTGATTCGGGTGCGGATAGAAGCTATATGAGTAGAGATTTTTGTGCTAAATTAAGTTGTCCATTGACGCCTTTGGATAGTAAATTTTTACTCGAATTAGCAAATGGTAAATTAATTTCAGCAGATAATATATGTCGGAATCGAGAAATTAAACTGGTTAGCGAAACATTTAAGATTGATTTGATACCAGTAGAGTTAGGGAGTTTTGATGTGATAATCGGTATGGACTGGTTGAAAGAAGTGAAAGCGGAGATCGTTTGTTACAAAAATGCAATTCGCATTATACGAGAAAAAGGAAAACCCTTAATGGTGTACGGAGAAAAGGGCAACACGAAGCTACATCTTATTAGTAATTTGAAAGCACACAAACTAATAAGAAAAGGTTGCTATGCTGTTCTAGCACACGTCGAGAAAGCACAAACTGAAGAAAAGAGCATCAATGATGTTCCCGTCGCAAAAGAATTTCCTGATGTATTTCCGAAAGAATTACCGGGATTACCCCCACATCGATCCGTTGAATTTCAAATAGATCTTGTACCAGGAGCTGCACCAATAGCTCGTGCTCCTTACAGACTCGCACCCAGCGAGATGAAAGAACTGCAAAGCCAATTACAAGAACTTTTAGAGCGTGGTTTCATTCGACCAAGCACATCACCGTGGGGAGCTCCTGTTTTGTTTGTCAAGAAGAAAGATGGTACATTCAGGTTGTGTATCGACTACCGAGAGTTGAACAAACTTACCATCAAGAACCGCTACCCACTACCGAGAATCGACGACTTATTTGATCAACTACAAGGCTCGTCTGTTTATTCAAAGATTGACTTACGTTCCGGGTATCATCAAATGCGGGTGAAAGAAGATGATATTCCAAAGACTGCTTTCAGAACACGTTACGGTCATTACGAGTTTATGGTCATGCCGTTTGGTTTAACTAATGCACCAGCTGTGTTCATGGACCTTATGAACCGAGTGTGTGGACCATACCTTGACAAGTTTGTCATTGTTTTCATTGATGACATACTTATTTACTCAAAGAATGACCAAGAACACGGTGAACATTTGAGAAAGGTGTTAGAAGTATTGAGGAAGGAAGAATTGTACGCTAAGTTTTCAAAGTGTGCATTTTGGTTGGAAGAAGTTCAATTCCTCGGTCACATAGTGAACAAAGAAGGTATTAAGGTGGATCCGGCAAAGATAGAAACTGTTGAAAAGTGGGAAACCCCGAAAACTCCAAAACACATACGCCAGTTTTTAGGACTAGCTGGTTACTACAGAAGGTTCATCCAAGACTTTTCCAGAATAGCAAAACCCTTGACTGCATTAACGCATAAAGGGAAGAAATTTGAATGGAATGATGAACAAGAGAAAGCGTTTCAGTTATTGAAGAAAAAGCTAACTACGGCACCTATATTGTCATTGCCTGAAGGGAATGATGATTTTGTGATTTATTGTGATGCATCAAAGCAAGGTCTCAGTTGTGTATTAATGCAACGAACGAAGGTGATTGCTTATGCGTCTAGACAATTGAAGATTCACGAACAAAATTATACGACGCATGATTTGGAATTAGGCGCGGTTGTTTTTGCATTAAAGACTTGGAGGCACTACTTATATGGGGTCAAAAGTATTATATATACCGACCACAAAAGTCTTCAACACATATTTAATCAGAAACAACTGAATATGAGGCAGCGTAGGTGGATTGAATTATTGAATGATTACGACTTTGAGATTCGTTACCACCCGAGGAAGGCAAATGTGGTAGCCGATGACTTGAGCAGGAAGGACAGAGAACCAATTCGAGTAAAATCTATGAATATAATGATTCATAATAACCTTACTACTCAAATAAAGGAGGCGCAACAAGGAGTTTTAAAAGAGGGAAATTTAAAGGATGAAATACCCAAAGGATCGGAGAAGCATCTTAATATTCGGGAAGACGGAACCCGGTATAGGGCTGAAAGGATTTGGGTACCAAAATTTGGAGATATGAGAGAAATGGTACTTAGAGAAGCTCATAAAACCAGATACTCAATACATCCTGGAACGGGGAAGATGTGCAAGGATCTCAAGAAACATTTTTGGTGGCCGGGTATGAAAGCCGATGTTGCTAAATACGTAGGAGAATGTTTGACGTGTTCTAAGGTCAAATCTGAGCATCAGAAACCATCAGGTCTACTTCAACAACCCGAAATCCCGGAATGGAAATGGGAAAACATTACCATGGATTTCATCACTAAATTGCCAAGGACTGCAAGTGGTTTTGATACTATTTGGGTAATAGTTGATCGTCTCACCAAATCAGCACACTTCCTGCCAATAAGAGAAGATGACAAGATGGAGAAGTTAGCACGACTGTATTTGAAGGAAGTCATCTCCAGACATGGAATACCAATCTCTATTATCTCTGATAGGGATGGCAGATTTATTTCAAGATTCTGGCAGACATTACAGCAAGCATTAGGAACTCGTCTAGACATGAGTACTGCCTATCATCCACAAACTGATGGGCAGAGCGAAAGGACGATACAAACGCTTGAAGACATGCTACGAGCATGTGTTATTGATTTCGGAAACAGTTGGGATCGACATCTACCATTAGCAGAATTTTCCTACAACAACAGCTACCATTCTAGCATTGAGATGGCGCCGTTTGAAGCACTTTATGGTAGAAAGTGCAGGTCTCCGATTTGTTGGAGTGAAGTGGGGGATAGACAGATTACGGGTCCGGAGATTATACAAGAAACTACCGAGAAGATCATCCAAATTCAACAACGGTTGAAAACCGCCCAAAGTCGACAAAAGAGCTACGCTGACATTAAAAGAAAAGATATAGAATTTGAAATTGGAGAGATGGTCATGCTTAAAGTTGCACCTTGGAAAGGCGTTGTTCGATTTGGTAAACGAGGGAAATTAAATCCAAGGTATATTGGACCATTCAAGATTATTGATCGTGTCGGACCAGTAGCTTACCGACTTGAGTTACCTCAACAACTCGCGGCTGTACATAACACTTTCCACGTCTCGAATTTGAAGAAATGTTTTGCTAAAGAAGATCTCACTATTCCGTTAGATGAAATCCAAATCAACGAAAAACTTCAATTCATCGAAGAACCCGTCGAAATAATGGATCGTGAGGTTAAAAGACTTAAGCAAAACAAGATACCAATTGTTAAGGTTCGATGGAATGCTCGTAGAGGACCCGAGTTCACCTGGGATCGTGAAGATCAGATGAAGAAGAAATACCCGCATCTATTTCCAGAAGATTCGTCAACACCTTCAACAGCTTAAAATTTCGGGACGAAATTTATTTAACGGGTAGGTACTGTAGTGACCCGAACTTTTCCATGTTTATATATATTAATTGAGATTGATATTTACATGATTAAATGTTTCCAACATTTTAAGCAATCAAACTTGTTAAGACTTGATTAATTGAAATATGTTTCATATAGACAATTGACCACCCAAGTTGACTGGTGATTCACGAACGTTAAAACTTGTAAAAACTATACGATGACATATATATGGTTATATATATAGTTAACATGTTTTTATTATAAGTATGTATCTCATTAGGTATTTTAACAATGAGTTATATACATAAAAATGAGACTATTAATTTAAGAAACTCGAAAACGATATATATAACGATTATCGTTATAACAACGTCTTACTAGGTACATATGAATCATATTAAGATATTGATACACTTGGTTAATTATGTTAAATGATAAGTAAATATATTATTAAGTGTATTAACAATGAAATACATATGTAAAAATAAGACTACTAACTTAATGATTTCGAAACGAGACATATATGTAACGATTATCGTTGTAACGACATTTAACTGTATATACATCATACTGAGATATATTATATATCATAATATCATGATAATATAACAATTTAATATCTCATTTGTTATAATAAACAATGGGTTAACAACATTCAACAAGATCGTTAACCTAAAGGTTTCAAAACAACATTTACATGTAACGACTAACGATGACTTAACGACTCAGTTAAAATGTATATACATGTAGTGTTTTAATATGTATTCATACACTTTTGAAAGACTTCAAGACACTTATCAAAATACTTCTACTTAACAAAAATGCTTACAATTACATCCTCGTTCAGTTTCATCAACAATTCTACTCGTATGCACCCGTATTCGTACTCGTACAATACACAGCTTTTAGATGTATGTACTATTGGTATATACACTCCAATGATCAGCTCTTAGCAGCCCATGTGAGTCACCTAATACATGTGGGAACCATCATTTGGCAACTAGCATGAAATATCTCATAAAATTACAAAAATATGAGTAATCATTCATGACTTATTTACATGAAAACAAAATTACATATCCTTTATATCTAATCCATACACCAACGACCAAAAACACCTACAAACACTTTCATTCTTCAATTTTCTTCATCTAATTGATCTCTCTCAAGTTCTATCTTCAAGTTCTAAGTGTTCTTCATAAATTCCAAAAGTTCTAGTTTCATAAAATCAAGAATACTTTCAAGTTTGCTAGCTCACTTCCAATCCTGTAAGGTGATCATCCAACCTCAAGAAATCTTTGTTTCTTACAGTAGGTTATCATTCTAATACAAGGTAATAATCATATTCAAACTTTGGTTCAATTTCTATAACTATAACAATCTTATTTCAAGTGATGATCTTACTTGAACTTGTTTTCGTGTCATGATTCTGCTTCAAGAACTTCGAGCCATCCAAGGATCCATTGAAGCTAGATCCATTTTTCTCTTTTCCAGTAGGTTTATCCAAGGAACTTAAGGTAGTAATGATGTTCATAACATCATTCGATTCATACATATAAAGCTATCTTATTCGAAGGTTTAAACTTGTAATCACTAGAACATAGTTTAGTTAATTCTAAACTTGTTCGCAAACAAAAGTTAATCCTTCTAACTTGACTTTTAAAATCAACTAAACACATGTTCTATATCTATATGATATGCTAACTTAATGATTTAAAACCTGGAAACACGAAAAACACCGTAAAACCGGATTTACGCCGTCGTAGTAACACCGCGGGCTGTTTTGGTTTAGTTAATTAAAAACTATGATAAACTTTGATTTTAAAGTTGTTATTCTGAGAAAATGATTTTTATTATGAACATGAAACTATATCCAAAAATTATGATTAAACTCAAAGTGGAAGTATGTTTTCTAAAATGGTCATCTAGACGTCGTTCTTTCGACTGAAATGACTACCTTTACAAAAACGACTTGTAACTTATTTTTCCGACTATAAACCTATACTTTTCTGTTTAGATTCATAAAATAGAGTTCAATATGAAACCATAGCAATTTGATTCACTCAAAACGGATTTAAAATGAAGAAGTTATGGGTAAAACAAGATTGGATAATTTTTCTCAGTTTAGCTACGTGAAAATTGGTAACAAATCTATTCCAACCATAACTTAATCAACTTGTATTGTATATTATGTAATCTTGAGATACCATAGACACGTATACAATGTTTCGACCTATCATGTCGACACATCTATATATATTTCGGAACAACCATAGACACTCTATATGTGAATGTTGGAGTTAGCTATACAGGGTTGAGGTTGATTCCAAAATATATATAGTTTGAGTTGTGATCAATACTGAGATACGTATACACTGGGTCCTGGATTGATTCAAGATAATATTTATCGATTTATTTCTGTACATCTAACTGTGGACAACTAGTTGTAGGTTACTAACGAGGACAGCTGACTTAATAAACTTAAAACATCAAAATATATTAAAAGTGTTGTAAATATATTTTGAACATACTTTGATATATATGTATATATTGTTATAGGTTCGTGAATCAACCAGTGGCCAAGTCTTACTTCCCGACGAAGTAAAAATCTGTGAAAGTGAGTTATAGTCCCACTTTTAAAATCTAATATTTTTGGGATGAGAATACATGCAGGTTTTATAAATGATTTACAAAATAGACACAAGTACGTGAAACTACATTCTATGGTTGAATTATCGAAAATCGAATATGCCCCTTTTTATTAAGTCTGGTAATCTATGAATTAGGGAACAGACACCCTAATTGACGCGAATCCTAAAGATAGATCTATTGGGCCTAACAAACCCCATCCAAAGTACTGGATGCTTTAGTACTTCGAAATTTATATCATATCCGAAGGGTGTCCCGGAATGATGGGGATATTCTTATATATGCATCTTGTTAATGTCGGTTACCAGGTGTTCACCATATGAATGATTTTTATCTCTATGTATGGGATGTGTATTGAAATATGAAATCTTGTGGTCTATTATTATGATTTGATATATATAGGTTAAACCTATAACTCACCAACATTTTTTGTTGACGTTTTAAGCATGTTTATTCTCAGGTGATTATTAAGAGCTTCCGCTGTCGCATACTTAAATAAGGACGAGATTTGGAGTCCATGCTTGTATGATATTGTGTAAAAACTGCATTCAAGAAACTTATTTTGTTGTAACATATTTGTATTGTAAACCATTATGTAATGGTCGTGTGTAAACAGGATATTTTAGATTATCATTATTTGATAATCTACGTAAAGCTTTTTAAAACCTTTATCTATGAAATAAAGGTTATGGTTTGTTTTAAAAATGAATGCAGTCTTTGAAAAACGTCTCATATAGAGGTCAAAACCTCGCAACGAAATCAATTAATATGGAACGTTTTTAGTCAATAAGAACGGGACATTTCAAGTGAGACCCGGGTTAACATGGGCCAAAACATATATCCTTTAACAGACACCCTCGGTTGGAGCGGAAGTAGATCGAACGTTCAAACTGGATCTAAACTTACCAAACAAAGCAGAGGTGTGATGACCCGTCCAAATCCATTTGGACGAATACATCATTCATTGATTTCATAGTGAGGTACTGACCTCTACATGATACGTTTTGTAAACATTGCATTCTTTTTGAAAAGGTACACCGTAAATGAATATCAAATTCCAAGGTTTTTGACATCTGATGATTTCTACATATAGACAATCACCGTAAATAATAGTTTACAATACTACATCCGTTGACAATGCAGTCAAAATAAGATACATGGTGATGATTTTGTGAATGCAAAGTTTTCTCGAATAAAGCATGTATGACTCCATGCACATAGCTTGTATAACGTATAAGCAAACAGCGGAAGACTTCTAGGAACCTGAGAATAAACATGCTTAAAAGTGTCAACACAAATGTTGGTGAGTTCATAGTTTTAATGTTGCGCATAATTTGTATGTAAAGGTGGATCACAAGATTTCTGTTGTTTCATCCATAAACGTTTATCAAAATATTCTACAAGATTGAGCACCCTGGTAACTAAACTTTAACATTATAATAAGTACCTCTGTTTTAACATACATGTAACCAACATGTACAATACACGCAAACCAACATGTACTAACTCAAATAGCATACGTCTGCTTTATAGTTCAGGCTAGGGTCTCTATACCTGGAACGGACGGGGATGTCAAGCCCTATGGATCCATATACAACTACTCGCGCCCACCAGTTCTTATAACCGACAGTTACTAGTTACCAAAGCTAAGGGATTTTCGGTTCAAACTCAGTATAGAATTAAGTATGTACTTGTGTTCATTGCATTTAAAATAAAGTGCATGTATTCTCAGCCCAAAAATATAGATTGCAAAAGCAATTAAAAAGGGAGCTATAAACTCACCTTGGTACGACTAATGAAAGCTAATGGGTAAAACGAGAAATCGGTCCGAAACGGATATGTCCTGTATAATTGTATAAATTCTTATATAAGTTACCTTAAACTAATTAGGTATCTGCGGTTTAAATATTGAACTTTTTAAGATTTCCACATATTATTAGTCTTGTATATGTACAAATATGATTCTACTAGCTGAGGTTTACAAATTATTTTAATCATGTTTTACGTAACTAATGATTTAGAACTTGTTTTGAAATAAATTTCATATCATTGTGCTTAAAATATAATTTTACAAAAGTTGGTAATTATTTTCGCAAGACAAAGGTACTTCAAGGGGTGTACATGTATGTTTAACATTCTTATAATTTATATCGTAACATTGTAAATGCTTCAGGGACCGAAAATATAACTTGTTAAAAATCAAGTCATCTTTCTCGTGAATGTACAGAAAACTTCACCAACTCTTTCTTTCTTTCTTTTTTCTCCATAAATTTACGTATGACATAAGCTTATATTTAGTTTTCGAAATAAATTAAGAATCGACGTTAAATATTCGTTGATTAACGTTACCAAATTTTACTTAAGTTGTTGTTGGAAGCTTCGACGAGCCCAACACACCCACTATAGAGGACCTAGGTTATACTCACTCACTACACCAACACTTTGACGTTGGTTAGCCTTTAATTTTATGAATCCTTAGTGCACAATAATAGTGAGGCGACAGTGTCGACCATATATCATTCAGGCGGTATAACCGACCATATATCACTTAGGCGGCAGAGCCGACCATATAATAAGAACAACACAAGTGCACTAAGAACTTAAACACAAACTAAGGCTTAACCGGGAAACTTAACAAAGAACACTTATATTAGAATACAATTACGATATTACTTACAAGCTTTCTCTTCTCTAACTCACACTCTTCTTACTTCCTCACAACTCTCTTCTTCTCTACTTCACTCTTACAACTTATTTCTCTACTTCACACTTCACTTCTTACTTCACTCTCACAACTTACAAATGAACTCCTCACCCCTATTTATACTACTCCATGAAAACTTCTACACACTAGATATTTCCATGGATAAATATCTAGATATTTCTTCACTTATAAATATCTAAATTATCTAGAATTTTCTTTTATATTCTAATATCTAGATATTTTCTTATACATATTAATATCTAGATATTTTACATATATACATCTACTAATTCCATATTATTTTATAATATCAAATTTGCATTGCATTTTAACACTCCCGCTCAATGCAAATTTTCTTCCAATGATGTCTTGCAGACCATTCCAAGTGCTTCTCTGAATTTTGTAAACTTCGGTTTACTTAGGCTCTTGGTGAATATATCTGCAACCTGTTCATCTGTCTTTGTTGGCACCATCTTGATCTCCCCTTCAAGAACCTTTTCGCGAACATAGTGATAGTGCACTTCTATATGTTTTGTTCTCGCATGAAAGACTGGATTTTCTGCTAGACGTATAGCTGATAGGTTATCGCAAAGAAGATTTACTTGATAATCTGTTGATTGATGAAGATCTTCCATTAGTTGCTTCAACCAAGTAATTTCTTGTGTTGCTGATGCAGCCGATCGATATTCTGCTTAAGTGCTTGATAAGGATACAGTTGGTTGTCTCTTGCTGCACCATGATATTACTCCCGATCCAAGACTAAACATGTATCCAGTTGTTGACCGTCGTGTATCATAGTCTCCAGCATAATCGGCGTCACAATATCCAGTCACGTGACATTCTTTTGATTTCTTGTATAAAATACCAAAGTTAATAGTGCCTTTAACATACCTTAAGATGCGTCGTACAATATCAAGGTGAGGCTTCTTCGGATTGCTCATGTATCGACTAACCACTCCAACTGCATAAGATATGTCTGGCCGGCTTAGTGTGAGATAAATAAGACTTCCGACCATCTTTCGATACATGGTAACATCTTGAAGACTTTTTCCTTCATCTGCTCATAGTTTTGTATTCGGATCCATCGGAGTTGAGATAGGTTTGCAATTAAGCATTCCGTACTTTTGTAAAAGATCTCGCGCATATTTCTGTTATCCCAGAAATAATCCTTCTCTTTTCTGCTCTATTTCGAGTCCACGAAAATTTTTGAGTTCTCCAAGCTCCTTCATATAAAATCTGATAGACAGATTCTCTCTTGTTCTTTGAATCTCCTCATAGTGATCTCCCGTGATGATTAAGTCATCCACATATACTAGCACTATGGCTAGTTTTCCTTGATCTTCCTTCACAAATAAACTAGAATCTGAAGGAGCAACTGTGAAACCACTTTGTACTAAGAACTCGCCAATCTTCCCGTACCAAGCTCTTGGAGCCTGCTTTAAGCCGTATAGTGCTTTCTTTAATTTGCAGACATGGTTAGGATGGAACTTGTTCTCAAAGCCTCTTGGTTGCTCCATATAAATTTCTTTGTCAGGTTCTCCATGTAAGAAAGCGTTCTTGACATCCATCTGCCACAGCTTCCAAGATTTGCTAGCGGCTAAAGCTAGTAGAGCTCGAATTGTTGTGATCTTCGCCACTGGACTAAACATTTCTTCATAATCCAGCCCATATTGTTGAGAAAAACCTCTAGCAACAAGTCGAGCTTTATACCTTTCAATGGAGCCATCTGATCGAGTCTTCACCTTGTAAACCCATTTACAAGATATTGGTTTTACATCTTTTGGCTTTGGAACTAAACTCCATGTCTGGTTTTCTTTTAATGCATTAATTTCTTCTTTCATTGCTTTCCGCCATTCTTGACTTTGTGTTGCTTCTTCATAAGTGGAAGGCTCAATAGGTATTGATTCATCCACATGAGCAGCATTGGCATACCTCAGATTAGGTTGCCTCGGCCTTGTTGATCTCCGTAATTCTTGCACATGCTCCTCGGCATCCATTTGGCTTGGACAAACCTCTTGGGATGTAGATTGATGTACCCCAGTTTTCCATGGACTCGTTTCCTTAGAGTACGATCCATCTCCTTCTTTAATTGGATCCGATATGTGCTCTTTATGTTTTTCTTTCTCTTCTGGAACTTCTTCTAATCCATGAGATTCTGGAAGCTCTATCTTTTGAGATGACCACCATGAAGAAGCTTCATCAAATACCACATTTCTTGAAGTATGACACTTTCCAGTATTTGGATCACAACATCTCCATCCTTTTCTTGATTCATCATAACCGAAAAAAATGCATCGAATTGCCTTCTTATCAAATTTGCTTCGTAGATGATCTGGTACGAAGACGTAGCATACACATCCAAAAACCTTGAGATGGTTGACGGTTGGCTTGATCTTCCATAATCTTTCATATGGTGAAATATATCCCAACTTTGTTTGTGGGAGTCTGTTAATCACGTATGAAGCCGTCCTCATACATTCGGCCCAAAATTTTCCTGGTACATTCTTACCATGAAGCATACTTCGATGGGTTTCAGCAAGATGACGATTCTTACGTTCTGCCACTCCATTCTGTTGTGGAGTATTAGGGCAAGTTAATTGCCTTCTGATCTTGTGCTTCTTAAGATAGATATTGAACTCGGTCGATAAATATTCTCCTCCATTATCTGTGCGTAAGCATCGAATCTTAGTATTGAGCTCACTTTCTACCTTGTTCTTGAACTTTTTAAACTTCAGAAAAGTCTCCGACTTTTCCTTCATGAAGTAAACCCACACATATCTTGAGAAGTCATCAATGAATGTCACCATATATTTCATACCTCCAAGTGATGTTTGTTTCACTGGGCCGAAAACATCTGAGTGTATGAGCTCTAGTGGTGTCTTGGACTGATGCGCTGACTCCTTGAATGGCAATTGGTGAGCTTTGCCAAATTGACATCCAGCACATATTGTATCTGTTCGGATATCAATTTGAGGAAGCCCATTTACTATGCGTTTTACCATTATCTCCTTTAACTTGTTGTAGCCCACATGCCCAAGACGTTCATACCAAAGATCAGTCGTCTCATTTTTTTGAGTCTTATCCACATAAGCCGTTTTAGCAGATAATACATAGACCGATTCTATTCTTCTTCCATGCATAACTGGATTGCCAACCACCTTTACTCTCTTGAATACGGACACATCTTCTGGTCCAAAGAGCACATAGTTCCCTTCTGCTGTCAATTGTGGTACTGACAGTAAATTCTTCTTTAGGCCAGGGACAAGATACACCTTCTCGAGTTGGAGCTTATGAGAGTCGCCTCCATTTGGAATTATTGTCTTTCCAATGTGAGAAATAGATAACCTTGAATTTTCGGCTGTCAACACGACTCTCTTTCCTTTGTAATCATCCATTTCTTGCAGCTTCGTCTCATCATTGGTCATATGATTTGAGCACCCAGAATCAATGATCCAATCATCTTTGTAGTTTATTTTTGACTTTAAGGTTGCTGCAAGAGCTTGATCATCCATGTCAGCTTCAACGGAGAGTCCTGCTTCTGCATCCCATGTTTCCTAATTAATGGTTGCTTCGAATGTGACCTCTTTCTTCTCATCTCTTGCGGCAGCCACATTTCCTTCGAAATTTCACCTTCTGGGGAATCTACATTCTCTAGCAAAATGACCCTTCTTGCCACAATTGAAGCATTCACCATTCTTTCTCTTATCATTTTCCCCGTATTGTTGGCGATGATCTCTTCTTCCTTGTTGAGCTCCCCCTGAAGCGTTGCCTTTTGATTTTGGGTGACCCTTCCACCCATATGTCTTACTTTCTTTCATCGCCTCTTGTCTTCGAGATGTTGCTTTCTTTTTATTGGTGAAGAGTGCATCTTCTCCGTCTTTTACGGTTACTTCATTCATCTGCTTGGCTAATGCCTCTTGATTTGCCAATAGATTCTCCAGCTCTATTAATGATGGTTGAGTAGGCCATCCTCTCACAGCGGCTATAAATCCATTATACTCGGATCTTAAGCAGTGGATGATAATTCTCTTCATCCATGCATCACTCACTTTCTCTTCAGGAGCAAGTTGAGATATCTCACGGCAAATTGATTTCACCTTGGTGAAATACTGGGAAATAGACAGACTTCCTTGTGAGATACTTGCGAGTTCATTTTCCAAGAGCTGAAGTTGTGCTTCATTCTTCTTTGAAAATAATTTTTCAAAAGTTTCCCAAGCTGCCTTTGGTGTTTTCTCGTCACGGATGTGCTCCAATAGATCCTCCTCGATTGTAGTCTTCAATATAAATAAAGCCTTCCCGGCCTTGATGTTCCATTTTCTCAAGGCTTCAGCATTTTCTTTCGGTGGAGGCGTTGTGTCACTGCCAGCAACTATTTCCCATAAATCCTGTCCTTGTAGGTAGGATTCTATACAAGTTCGCCAATAACCATAGTTGTGGTTATTGAGACTCTTGATTCCACTGCTCGTACTTGCAAGATCTGCCATCATGACGTCCAACGTCCAATAAGCTTGGTCCCTGACCGATGAGCTTTCACAGTTCCTAACTGTGCTCTGACAGAATCTCCCTTAGGGCCTTGGTGTTAACAAGACGATGTAAACGTCCAACATTTACCGATGAGTACCTCCACTATCAATGGTCCCGAACGACCCGCTCTGATACCA
The DNA here is from genome assembly GCF_046630445.1 of Rutidosis leptorrhynchoides. Classification (NCBI taxonomy): domain Eukaryota; kingdom Viridiplantae; phylum Streptophyta; class Magnoliopsida; order Asterales; family Asteraceae; genus Rutidosis; species Rutidosis leptorrhynchoides. The sequence goes on along the minus strand of NC_092337.1, from coordinate 335,313,253 downwards.
ATTGTTGGAAGCTTCGACGAGCCCAACACACCCACTATAGAGGACCTAGGTTATACTCACTCACTACACTAACACTTTGACGTTGGTTAGCCTTTAATTTTATGAAAATCCTTAGTGCACAATAATAGTGAGGCGACAGTGTCGACCATATATCATTCAGGCGGTATAACCGACCATATATCACTTAGGCGGCAGAGCCGACCATATAATAAGAACAACACAAGTGCACTAAGAACTTAAACACAAACTAAGGCTTAACCGGGAAACTTAACAAAGAACACTTATATTAGAATACAATTACAATATTACTTACAAGCTTTCTCTTCTCTAACTCACACTCTTCTTACTTCCTCACAACTCTCTTCTTCTCTACTTCACTCTTACAACTTATTTCTCTACTTTACACTTCACTTCTTACTTCACTCTCACAACTTACAAATGAACTCCTCACCCCTATTTATACTACTCCATGGAAACTTCTACACACTAGATATTTCCATGGATAAATATCTAGATATTTCTTCACTTATAAATATCTAAATTATCTAGAATTTTCTTTTATATTCTAATATCTAGATATTTTCTTATACATATTAATATCTAGATATTTTACATATATACATCTACTAATTCCATATTATTTTATAATATCAAATTTGCATTGCATTTTAACAGTTGTTACTTCTTAAATAATGAATATTCCTTGACACTTATATGTGTAGTTTAAAAAAAAAGTAATATTTACTATAATTCATGTAATCGTTAAATAAATAAATTTATATGCCCAATTTCACTATAATTTATTAACTACATTATTAGGTTTGACATCTTAAAATTCAGTAAATGAACAACATTAAAAGTTTGGTTTTGACTCGCTTTGATTCTCTAATTTAATTACTTACTACTTAATTATTGAGTTATAACCATATATAATTTAATCAGAATTAATAACTTACGCCATAGAAATTTATTTACACCTCATATAGTTTAAAGATAATTTAGTATTTTACTTAGAATAAAGTTATACCTTCAAGAAGGAAGTGAGTTAACACCGTCTACAACACGTAACTTCTCGTTGTTGCTTTTGATTATTAAGACTCTTCTCCGAATGAGATACAAAAATTTATTATGTGATTGAAATTTTTAAAATTTTTGAATGATGAATAATGTGTGAATGAAGATGTTCTTATAACCCATTTTCTCGAGAAGAGATATGGGTGAAAGAAAGTCAAGGATTCGACATATCAAAAGATTTCATAATATCAATTTATGACTGTATTGACAAATCTTAGTAATATAATAATTAAATAATAAAAATCAAATGAAAATGTGGGATAACATTTAGCCACCCCCATTTTGTTTTCTTTTACCAAATTACAATAACACCCCCCGATATTATACCAAAACTTAATAACATGAACAAACTTGATACATATGTACAATAACAACCTCTCTAGTTAAAGATAATTAATACATGTAACCAAAATTTATATTATATTTAACATATATATTTATAAAAAGTTTATTTTAGCTAATATATATACATTATATATCTATATATATTAGAAAATATATATTATATTTGAAAGGTCAACACCAGTCAACATCCGAGTTCTCCACCAAGTTCATATTAAACTTGTTTAATAACAATCGAGACGTCATACGAGTATTACAATCATTTAATAATTATATTTGATATACTTTATATATATAGATATGTTTTAACAACAAGTTTTATTATATCGTATATTATTTTACATAACAATTAAATCATATAATCGTTCATTTACATACATCAAGTTATCATATATATATATATATATATATATATATATATATATATATATATATATATATATATATATATATATATATATATATATATATATATATATATATATATTATATATGTTTTACCAACAAGTTTTATTATATCGTATATTATTTTACATAACAATTAAATCATATAATCGTTCATTTACATACATCAAGTTATCATATATATATATATATATATATACACACACACACACACACATACACACACATTTAACAACAACGTAGCTCGTGAATCGTCGGACAAATGGGTGGTCAATTGTTTGTATGAAACACTTTTTAAAAGTTTTAAAACTTGTTAAAATTCATTGCTTATCATGTCGGAATAGTATTATTATGTAATTTATTAAGTTTAAATTTAGTCGGAAATTTCCGGATTGTGATAGTACCTACCCGTTAAAGAAATTTTGTCCCGAAATTTGACTGAGGCCGTCATTATTGACGACAAGAATATTTTCACGAAGAATACGAGTGGAGTAAAAGTAGAGCCTATCATCATTGAGTAATATGAATAAAACAATTCGATCACACGAAGAGTATGAGTGAAGCTATCGAAAAAGAGTGAAATGAGGAATTTAATGTTCTCCTTAACTTTATGACATAGTCACAGTTAATTTCTAGAATTCAAGGAATTTAGAAGAAATCCTCGTAATCTTTATAAGATTTGATTTTTCGGTAATTAAGGAAATTAGGATCGTCTTTGATTAAATGTGATAATCTGTTTTAATTGCTCTGTCAGATATTTCACTATAAATCTACTCCCTTCGTTTCCTTATTTTCACAGCTCACACCTTCTTTTCTTTCTCCCTCAATTCATACTTTAAAGCATTCGTCAATATGCTCCATCCCGTTCTGATTCTTGATATACTCATAACTTTCATATCTATCATTCTTCTTTTTCATCTGCCGCCGGAAGAATCTAGTTACTTCTACTATACTCTTGATTTTATAGTGTTTTTAGTTCTCCCGTGTCTTTATATTGCTATATGCATCGATATACACGCTTTGTAATTTTCGGGTTGTTGTTGGGTTTCATATCTTCCCTTATATTTCGAAGTCCCTATTTCTATCTTTCTATAATCATTGACATCCACAGTTAATGCTCTCTCATATTTGCTGCGATTTATACTCCCATTTCTATTTCGGAGCTTCATGCTTTTGTTTTCTTCTTCCCGACTTCAAGTCAAGCGAATAATAGTCCATAATTCGTAGGTATGGAGTTTCGAATGATCATAATATACAAAGCAGAAAGGAAAGGTAATAGCACGATTTGATTTGTCAAATTACCAGAATATCCGGAAAAGACCGAATCATCAAGAAAAATATTTTCTTGATATGTTTAGAGGTTAAATAGAATGAAAGATTTATGTAACATGGTTCATGATGAGGGTATGATCTGTGAACCTTTATCACGTTCCATTAGAAACTCAGCATGACTTACTGTAATATAATCACGTTAATCAAGTGTCATTATATTATACTAACTCATGCTTCAGTCCCCAACACTTCTTCAAAAACATTCATAATTTAAACTCGAAGGTTTACAGAATATAGAAACTAAACAGTTTCCTTTATGATGTAATACTGTTAACGCGAGGAGATCCATGATTTCAGATAAGGATAGTTATGAAAATATCTTCATAAATATCGAGGATATTTATAATGAAAGATACGATGATATCTTAGAATTTCTAATATCGAAGGATGATAAAGAAGATTTTTCCGTAAAGGTTTAGAGTCAGGAGCAAGGTATTCGTTAATGACTTCAGCAGATATTGAATCATTTGGATTCTTTAGTCCTTGTGATTTGTCTACAGTCTCCTTCAGGGTTTGCTCAATCTATTTTCCAGTACCAAATTTTCTCATCTTTTGAGCTTCTTCGACCACTATTCTTTATCATCAAACTTCCGACTGTTAAGGTCATTTACAGTTTTTGTTGCTTCATTCAGCTTTCAAAGTTATCATAACCGAATCGTCGGTTATCAATCCGAGGTGTTTTCAAGAGTTTGAAGGGTTTGAATGATGATTCTAATTGTCAAGATACATATGATGTTCTAGAATTTTGAATGATACAAATATTTTTCCTGGTTTTATGATTAGAAGTGACGTTCTAGCACAGTTTTGAAGTCAAAGTATAGCTTTGAAAGATGTAGGAATCCAAAAGTGATGATATCGGTTATATTTCGATTTGGATTCTGATTTGTTAAAATCAGAATATGTAATTGGATTTGTACGAAATGATTGTGTATCGCTGTGAAGGTAGTGAGTATTTGTGAATCAAAATTGAAAATGTACAACGTAACATATCAATTGTGAACTTATATCTTTCCCGGGTATTACCTACCCGTTAAAGATTTCACAAGTAATATTTTGTATAATTTTTTTTTTATTACAGTCTTTATGAAAATATATGTATGTATATTTTCTCTGGATGTAATACAGATTAAATGAGTTAATATACTATTATTCTCATTTGATTTTTGGCTGGAACTAGAAATGAATAATCTCTAAAACTTTAGATATTACATAATCACCGTAGAATATTTCTTCAATGAAGTTATGAATTAATACTTCATCGTTTGTTGTTGTTGGTATTCCTTGGTATCTACAGGGCGTATGACGTTGATGCTCGAGGTACAGATTGTGATGTTGAGGAATGTGATGTGGACGTTGTTGTTGGTGGTGGTAATGGTACTGTTGGTGTAGATGATGGTGGTACTGTTGATACCGGTGATGCTGCTGGTGCTTGTAACCTTTGCACCATATTCTCTAAAGCCATTACTCGAGTGCGAAGCTCGTTGACTTCTTCTATTATACCGGAGTGATTGTCGATTCGAACGAGCGGATGAATAAGATCTAGAATTTGAGATAGTATATAATCATGACGAGATACTCTGGAAATGAGAGAGAAGATGGCATTACGAACAGATTTACCGGTAAGTGCTTCAGGCTCTTCGCCAAGAGGTGAATGTGGTGGATGGAAGGGATCACCTTCTTTTTGTCTCCAATGATTAAGTAGATTATGAACCCATCCCCAATTCATCCAGAATAGGTGATGGCTAATTGGTTGATCCATTCCGGTACGCTGCTTTCGGAGCTCAGGTCGAATTCCATATCGGAATAGCTGTCGGAATCTGAGGAATTTGAACTAGATGCGAGATCCATCTTGTATAATCAGGGAATTGATTTTTGATATGAAATAGATTATAAGACTTAGATTGGTATTCTTCAACACATAATTTACATATGTATATATAGTACCAAAATCCCATAAATTACGGAGAAATTTTTGAAAGATGTCAGGAAAAGTTTACAGTAACAGATATGTTAAGATATGAATTCGTCTGTATACTATCTATGCAATAAATACTGGAAAATGTGTCTAGATTCAAAAATGATAAGCAAAACTCGGTAAAAACAGATACGGTCATAGTCCAGACTCACTAATGCATCCTAACAATTACCAGTTAAACACACTAATGCAAATTCTGGTTCCCTATGACCTCAAGCTCTGATGCCAACTGTGATGACCCGTCCAAATCCATTTGGACGAATACATCATTCATTGATTTCATAGTGAGGTACTGACCTCTATATGATATGTTTTGTAAACAGTGCATTCTTTTTGAAAAGGCACACCGTAAATGAATATCAAATTCCAAGGTTTTTGACATCTGATGATTTCTATATATAGACAATCACCGTAAATAATAGTTTACAATACTACATCCGTTGACAATGCAGTCAAAATAAGATACATGGTGATGATTTTGTGAATGCAAAGTTTTCTCGAATAAAGCATGTATGACTCCATGCACATAGCTTGTATAACGTATAAGCAAACAACGAAAGACTTCTAGGAACCTGAGAATAAACATGCTTAAAAGTGACAACACAAAGGTTGGTGAGTTCATAGTTTTAACGTTGCGCATAATCTGTATGTAAAGGTGGATCACAAGATTTCAGTTGTATCATCCAGAAACGTTTATCAAAATATTCTACAAGATTGAGCACCCTGGTAACTAAACTTTAACGTTATAATAAGTACCCCTGTTTTAACATACATGCAACCAACATGTACAATACACGCAAACCAACGTGTACTAACTCAAATAGCATACGTCTGCTTTATAGTTCAGGCTAGGGTCTCTATACCTGGAACGGACGGGGATGTCAAGCCCTATGGATCCATATACAACTACTCGCGCCCACCAGTTCTTATAACCGGCAGTTACTAGTTACCAAAGCTAAGGGATTTTCGGTTCAAACTCAGTGTAGAATTAAGTATGTACTTGTGTTCATTGCATTTAAAATAGAGTTCATGTATTCTCAGCCCAAAAATATAGATTGCAAAAACAATTAAAAAGGGAGTTATAAACTCACCTTGGTACGAGTAATGAAAGCTAATGGGTAAAACGAGAAATTGGTCCGAAACGAAAATGTCCTGTATAATTGTATAAATTCTTATATAAGTTACCTTAAACTAATTAGGTATCTGCGGTTTAAAATATTGAACTTTTTAAGATTTCCACATATTATTAGTCTTGTATATGTACAAATATAATTCTACTAGCTGAGGTTTACAAATTATTTTAATCATGTTTTACGTAACTGATGTCGTGCGAGGTGTATATAAAATAGCTTTATATTTTACAAGGAAATACTATTAAATACGATACAATTTTACACAAGATATTTATTTATTTATAGAATGGATATACTTAAACCTTGCTATAACACTTATAGGCAGTGTACCTAATCGTACAGTAGTGTAGTTTTTAGTAAGTCCGGTTCGTTCCACAGGGAAAATCTTTAAACAAAGCTTAACGCTATATTAGTTTACTTTTATAAAAATACAAATATATATATAAGTAATATTATTATTATAAAGGGGGGTTTTTACCGTTTAATGACCGGTTTGTCGATTTTAAAACTTTAGTCGCAGTTAAAACCAAATGTAAAATATTAAATAAATAAAAGACTTAATTTAAAGCGTAAAGTAAATAACGATAATGAAATTGCGAATAATAAAAGTGCGATAAAATAAACTTGCGATAATTAAAAAGTACGATAATTAAAAGTGCAATTAAATACAATAACAATAAATAAAAATGCGATAATTAGAAGTGCAATTAAATATAAAATAATGGAAATTAAATATGAAATAAAAGAATTATGCTTATTTAAACTTCCGTAATCATGATGTTTGACGTGTTGATTTTAGTTTTATGCCCATGGGTTAATTGTCCTTTGTCCTGGATTATTTAATATGTCCGTCTGGTTTTTGTCCATAACAGTCCATCAGTCATAAATATAAAGTGCGAGTGTCCTCGTCAAATTATCCTTATACCCGAAGTTAAATATTCCAACTAATTGGGGACTTAAATTGTAACAAGGTTTTAATACTCTGTTATCAATTATGCCAAGTGTCCTTGTACATAATTTCACCCCTGTTTTAATAATTCTAGTGGCTATTAATCCATTCCCGTATCCGGTTAAATGAACGATTATTTGTACATATAAATACCCCACCCATCGTGTCCGATCGAGTGTATATGGTTATTTTTAGGTACGTCCAATTGTAAATCTTTATATTAAAATTAACAAACTATCATTTAGTTAAACAAATATAAAGCCCATTAATAGCCCATAGTCTAATTTCCACAAGTGTCGTTCTTTTGTCCAAACCCCAATTATGGTACAAAGCCCAATTACCCAATTTTAGTAATTAGCCCAACATCATGATTACTTCGGATTAAATAAGCATAATAATAACTTAGCTACGAGACATTAAATTAAAAAGGTTGAACATAACTTAGAATGATTAAAAATAGCATAGCGTTACACGGACATAATTTCGACTTACACCCTTACAACATTCGCTAACATACCCTTATTATTAGGATTAAAATTAAAATTAAAATTAAAATATAAATTATAAATATAAATATTACGTATAGATAGATGAATGGATATATTCGATGATAAAAATGATCAGAATTCGTTGGGTTTTATAGGGATTTTCGTATTTGGCTGCTCCGCGAGTCGCGGCATTTTTGGCCTCCATACTCCGCAACTCGCGGAGTTCGTAATTCCAGCTCACAAAGGTTTGTCTTTTAATTTGCCGACGTTTTATAAATATATTATAATATATATATTAATTTTAAGAATTAATTATATATTATATTATATTTATATACATAGTTAACTTGTAATTTTTAGTCCGTTGCGTCGAGCGTTGAGAGTTGACTCTGGTCCCGGTTTCAGATTTTCGAACGTCCTTGCGTACAATTTAATATCTTGTACTTTGCGTTTTGAATCTTGTACTCTTGTAATTTCGAGACGTTTCTTATCAATAATTGGTACCTCTTTGATTGTATTTTGTACTTTTGAGCTTTTTGGTCTTTTGCGTTTTCAATTCGTCGAATCTGTCTTTTGTCTTCACCTTTTAATATTTAAACGAATATCACTTGTAAATAGAACATTTGCAACTAAAAGCTTGTCTTTCTTGGGGAATAATGCTATGAAATATATGTTCGTTTTTAGCATTATCAAATATTCCCACACTTGAGCGTTGCTTGTCCTCAAGCAATATCGTCTTGAAATACTAGAATCACTTCTTTATTCTTCACACTTTGTACATCAGTGATTTCTATACGGTGGTATAAACAATGGTAGTAACGATATGGTTTACAGTCCCACATGACTATAAAAATTTAGATCCATTAAGGAAATTGGATCTTTATGAAAACATTTGATCTTTTGAAAATTAAATCTAGTTTTTACCCTAGATAAGTTTTCCGGAATAACCCTTCACCGGTGTTTGCAAATTATTTTTGTGGGTTTGGTGGGTTTCAGATTTGAAAATTTTAGCTCAAAACTTGCGGTTTTGTGTCACCCACTTGCTAACCTTGTATTTGGAAAGCAACACGTCCAGTTTACTTGTCCCGTATATTACCTTTCGGTAAACTACCGTCCGGTTGTAAAGGAAAGCGTTGAACAAGCAACTGTTAAGGCAATGTCCCCTGACATGCTTTTAATTATGGTCTATAACGTGTCGGATGCAATTACTATCCTTGGTAGGAGCAATAGTAAAGCTCACCCTTATGATTTTTTGGTCTGGCACAAGGTCCTGTCTCCGACCATGCTATGCAACCACCGTTCTTACGGTTGACACCCGATTTGGTTCAGGTGACCTAATGAATTCCAGGTGAATTCCTAGGATTTTACGTTCAATGGTAATGAATGCATTGAAAATGGTTTTTCAGAAAACAAATCGGTTTATAATTTTGATCAAAATATTTTCTCGTTCAAGCTCGAGTTTAGATATCATCGAATTCCATGAGTTTGTAATTCTCAATCTTTAAGGTCAATCTCAAGGATTGAGTAATATCAGTCTTAAAAGCTGATTTTTAATCTTTAAGGAGATTATCCTTTCTGGGGATCTGATTCATTAGTCTTATCAAGCTAATTTGCACGGTGCCCCCCATTATACGAGATAAATCCTTCTCATGGTTAGGATAAATCTGACCACTTGGCGACCCTGTTTTATGCTGAGGTCCCTGGATTTCCTACTGATTTTAGTGATGACTTTTCTAGATTTTTCGTCAACCTACAGCTGGTCTGGACGACAACTTCCTGACCTAAATCAAGAAGCGTGTTTCTTTTTCGGAAGACTTTACTTCCTTTTAATGATGGAATTGATTCATCATATAGATCCATCTTTCTTACAGTAAATCAGGTAAAACTTTTTAGTTTAGTCCAAAGCAAAAGTATTTTCAGTTATTTGTACAAAAATATGTGACATATGTTTTGAATAACTTGGAGAATTTTTCCACACTTGGCTTTTATTTTTCTTTTTATTGTCCTCTATTCTATTTTAAATGAATTTTAACATTTTGGTTTGTTTCTCAATTTATGTCCTTTCCGAGGTAACAATAATTTCGGTGTTAACACCTAGTTTTATCGTTCATAAATATGTATAAACATGATTTTGAGTTCATTTAGTTGAAAATTTTTTAAAAATTTTACTAGAATTGGGTAGTCAGTATATAAGACTAGGGCTGTTCTTTATTATCAGAGAGCACTAGATTCTAATACAACTACTGCTTTACTAGTATTTTTAATGGTAACCAAGTGTTTAAGATAAAAATTTTAAAATCCGAAAGAATTTAACCCCTTCCCACACTTAAGATCTTGCAATGCCCTCATTTGCAAGAGATCAGTAACAATTTAAATTATTGAGGGTGATTTGTGTGAAAATGATTAAATTTTACCAAAGTTTCCAAACATATTTGTGTTTGTGTTGAATGATAAATGGTGTACATCATTTGTTCATTCCGTCTTGTTGTTATATCACATTTATTTTGCATCTTGTCGTCAAAATTAGTTGCTTTTTCTGAACTTAATGCCAATCTTTGAAAATGCGTTGTTTTACCCTGTTGTGTACATAAGATAAACTGCAAACATATATACATATTTTTGAAGTTTGGTATATTACCCCACATTCAAAAATTATTGAAATCTAAGAATAAAAGTTAGAAAATTATAAAAACTATTACAATATTAACATAAGTATTAAATGTATCAACATTACAAATTACAAAATAAATAAAACTAAGTAGACTAGGGATGCTACTGATACCAGTAGGGGTTCCATGCATAACCATAGGTGCTATAAAATGCTTCGGCTGGGTTATACGTAGGATACGGTGGTTGGATCTCTATAGATCAGGGAGGGAATATGGGCGATGGAGTAGGAATATAGTTTCTACCTATATGTTGGCAATAAGCTATGATTTGGTTTTGATGAACTTGCCAATCTTCAAATGCTCTATGTCTAGCATTTTCATACTCTTGTGAAGCTATAAACCTTTGCATTTCTGCCATTTCATTTCCCCCTCCTACATTACCTTGCTGTTGGTTTCTCTCAACCTGTGGATGTCTACCATTATATCGTACTGCGGCGTTATTTCGCCTCTTCAAAACTTTCGCACCATGGTATACATTTAAACCTATTGTATCTCGGGGTTCTGGTTCTTCGATTAGTAATCCCCCCCGGACTTATATCCACACCGAGATATTCAGCAATCAAAGTAATAAATATACCACCTCCTATTATGCTATGCGGTCTCATTCCCCTAACCATAGCTGATAAATAATAACCCACACAATAAGGTATACTTATAGCGCTTTGTGGGTCTCGAATACACATGTGGTAAAACAAATCCTGTTCATTTACCTTTTCCTTGTTCTTACCTCGTTGTGTAATCGAATTGGCTAAAAACCTATGAATTACTCTTAATTCAGCTCTATCTATATCCAAATAAGAGTAATTTCCCCCTTTAAATTGGTGATGGCTAGTCATTTGACTCCATACACCATGCGTATCAAAATTTTCGTCTATCTTTCTACCATTTAGTATCAACCCTCTACAATCGGCAGATGCGAGCTTCTCAGGCGTATATATACGTAAAGCCTGAGCCATGTCTAGTAAAGACATGTGGCGCATCGAACCTCCTAACAAAAATCTAATAAAAGATCGATCGGTTAAACTAGCTACCCGATCATTTAATTCTATACTACACAACAATTCTTCACACCATACTTTATATACAGGTCTACGCATGTTGAATAACCGTACCCAATCGTTAAAAGTAGAATTACCATACCTCTGTGTAAGTAATTCCCTAATTGGTCCGGCCAAATCTACAGCTTCTAATGGTCCCCATTCTATGACCCTAGGTACTTCAACAGCTTTAGAATGAAGAGTATGCAAACCCCTTTGGTATTTTGGATAATCTATCCAAAGTCTGTCAAATCTCAGGTTCGGGTGCAAATCTTCCAAGTACATATCAGAAAATGTCATGACTGGATGAGGTATATCTTTTTTGTAGTAGTTATCCACCTCCTGTTGTTCCGTATTCTCAGTAGGAGCATTGCGAGCTTGGGATGAAGATTCACCCCTTTCAGTCTGCAAAACACATCAAACACAATTTTTGTGCATCCAAATATGCATTAGTGTCAGCAAAATCATCAATCAAAATAATTACAATGACATGATCAATTTATATCAAACATAAGCTCATTTTCACATTTTTATCAAATCTACACTTTTTCAAATAAGCATATACGAAAATGTTCACCAAGTTCATAAGCATTCAACTCAAATAACATGTCAAAATAATCATTACTAGCAATTAAACAAGTTTCAAATGGCATTATCTCTAAAAAATCAAGTTCATGAATTTTAGACTTGAAAAAGTCGACTTTAATTCTCAAAATCATGCTTAGGCTCAAAGTTTGGATCATTTAACTACCTAAACATGTTGCACTACTTAATTTAGCAACAATTCATGACAAAAATCGGCCATAACCTGTTTATATCAAAAAGCCCCAAATTTGCTCAAGAACACAAACCCTAGATTACTCAAAATTTGAAGTTTAAGGCATCTAATCATGTTAAATAGCATCAATCTAGGTTATACAAGCATAATATATAAGCAATTTAAACATAATTACACTAAAAAGCATCAAAATCAAATTGGGTATAAAATTGATCAAGAACACTAATTTTCAGATTAAATGGTGTTTAGGTGTAGAAATTTACCGTTTTTCTTAGTAATTCCTTGATAGCATCCTTCTCAACATGATTTTAGTAAAAGATTTGATGATTAACGGTCAAAAATTGCGAATTTGGTGTGTGTTTTTCGGGTTTTTTCGTGTTATTTTAGCAGTATTTTTGTTTTTGTGGTGTGTGGACTGAGCTGATTACGTTTTTATTTTTTTCTGGGTTTTGGTCCCTCCGCGAGTCGCGGTGTTTGACCCTTCAAACTCCGCGAGTCGCGGAGTTTGTATTTTTTTTTAAACATCTTATACTAATTAAAACAATTAAGTAATTAATTTTAAAATTTTGTTTCCCTTGTTATTTAGGATGAGGTCGTTTCGGATCGATGTCCTAGTCCGTCCTTCAACAAAATTTTAAAATTTGTCTTTTTGTAGCGATTGTTTTAAAAGCTAAGACTTTTGGTTTTTTTTAATGTTTTTGGCATACTTTAATTCAATAAGATTAAAAATAATGATAATAAAAGTTCTCGTCCCTCCCTCGGGTAAAGCAATTTCGGTTCAAAGACCTAGTCTTCAACTTACGACGAATTTTAAAAATCATATTTTTAACTTAGCGACATAAAGTAAATTTTTATTTTTAAATTCACACAACTTAAATATAAAATTCAAAATTAATATTAAAAATTCACACCAAACTTAAAATTTAAAATGCATAAAAATAAAATTCATATTTTAAAAATTAAAAATTCACACCAAACTTAATTTAAAAATTCATATTATAAATTCACACCAAACTTATATTAATTTTTCAAATATTTACAATTTTAAATATATTGATTTTACAAAGTTTACAATATTAATTTTAGATTTATATATTAATTTTAAAAACATGGTAAAAATAAAATTAAAAATCTTTTTAGCTTTTTATCCCACTTTAATCAATCAAATATTATCAAAAATATGCGCCCCTCTTTTCGATAAAGTAATTTCGGTTCCAAGACCTAATTTAACTCATGACGAATTTTTGAAATATTTTGGGTTGATTGATTAAAGATATTTAAACCTTAAGAATAAACGTTAAATTTCGCAGTGATGTAATAAATTTTTGTATGATATCAATAATTTCGGTCGCCAAACCTAATTTTATTCAATACCAGTTTAATACTTTTTAGCGAACAAATTAGCGTTTATTATCAAAAGGTTAAAAATAAAAAAAAACTGTACAGACTTACCTGTGAGATAGTATTCTTAGTTATATGATCTATCCCATTCATAAGATAGTCGGTTTAATTGGTTTTCCATAGCTACATAGGCGTAACCTCGAGCATTCAGTGTTTTTTCTTCTAAACATATGAACGGTCCGTCTCTGCATAAAGTAACAAATTCGGTATTTGAATAGGTTTGATTATTTGAACATTTACCTCCATGTGACCATTTTCCGCATTTGTGATATCTTTCTAGGTGTCGTGCTCTTTTTTTCGCTGCGGATTTTGATTTTCCTTTACCAAATTGTAACTTATTATCTTCGCATCTGGATTCTTTTCTTACTTCGTTCAATCTTTCTCTGATTACTGATACTATTTCACTCGGAAGTGTGTCATTATTACGTTTAGTGATCAAAGCGTGTAGCATTAGACCATGGTTTAGTTCACAGGCAGTCTTCATTTCCTAAAAAAAATAAAAATTCAGAATGGGGGGAGAAGACTAGTTCTTTAGGGTCTGCTAGGGAAAGACCATTCGGGTTCCATTTTCGAGAACTACACGAAAACAGACAATCTAACTCTAACAGAAATACATATTATCCTTTAAAGACTTGATTCTCCCCACACTTAGTTAGCTGTGGTATCAAAATTGTGATTAACTTCATTGTCAACTTCCATTGGACTATCTATGTAGTGTTTAACTCTGTGACCATTAACTTTAAATTCAATCCCATTTGAATTTATTAATTCTATCGTTCCGTATGGGAAAACTCTTTTGACTATGAATGGTCCAGACCATCTTGATTTCAATTTTCCAGGAAATAGCTTGAATCGTGAATTGAAAAGAAGAACTCTGTCTCCTTCTTTAAATTCTTTTAAACTTCTGATTCTTTTATCATGCCATTTCTTCGTTCTTTCTTTATAGATTAACAAATTTTCGTATGCTTCATGTATTAATTCTTCTAATTCGTTTAGTTGACTTAATCGTAGACGTCCAGCTTCATGTAAATCAAGATTACATGTCTTCAAAGCCCAAAATGCTTTGTTTTCAATTTCTACTGGAAGATGACATGCTTTTCCATTAGCAAGTCTAAAAGGTGTGGTTCCAATTGGAGTTTTGTAGGCTGTTCTAAAAGCCCAGAGTGCATCCTCCAATTTAATGGACCATTCCTTCGGATTTGATCCTACGGTTTTCTCTAGAATACGTTTTAAAGCTCGGTTGGTATTTTTAATTTGTCCACTTGTTTGTGGATGATATGCGGGGGAGATTTTATGAGTTACTCCATATCTTTTAAGAACTTTCTCAAGTTGATTATTACAGAAATGAGTTCCCCGATCACTTATTAAAGCTTTTGGTGTTCCAAACCTTGCAAAAAGACGTTTTAAAAAGTTGACTACAACTCGTGCATCATTAGTTGGGAGAGCTTGTGCTTCTGCCCATTTAGATACATAATCAATGGCAACGAGAATGTAGAGATTATTATGAGATTTTGGAAATGGACCCATAAAGTCAATACCCCAAATGTCAAATAGTTCACATACTTGGATGACATTTTGTGGCATTTCATCACGTTGACTTATTTTTCCGGCCCTTTGACATGCATCACAGGATTTGCAAAGAAAGTGTGCGTCTTTATAAATTGTAGGCCAATAGAATCCAGCTTCATAAACTTTTCTTGCTGTTAATTGAGGCCCATAAAGCCCTCCTGTTGGTCCTGTGTGACAATGGTTTATAATTTTACTAGCTTCATCTCCAAATACACATCGGTGTATTATTTCATCTGGACAACTTTTAAACAGATGTGGATCTTCCCAAAAATAGTGTTTTATATCACTGAAGAATTTCTTTCGTTTTTGGTACGATAATCCTTTTTCAAGGAATCCACAAACTAAGTAGTTTGCATAGTCTGCAAACCATGGTATTTCATTATAATCTATCTTCAATAGATATTCATCAGGAAAGTTGTCTTGTATGGCCGATTCATTTAGAACTTCTAACTCGGGATTTTCAAGACGAGAAAGATGATCAGCGGCGAGATTTGCTGCTCCTATTTTATCTCGGATTTCAATATCGAACTCTTGTAAGAGTAAGATCCAACGGATTAATCTTGGTTTAGCATCTTGTTTCGAAAATAGGTATCTAAGAGCAGAATGGTCGGTATAGACCACCGTTTTATCTAGAACGAGATATGATCGAAATTTGTCAAAAGCAAAGACAATAGCAAGGAGTTCTTTTTCAGTAGTTGTGTAATTCGTTTGTGCTCCTTGTAACGTCTTACTAGCATAATATATAGGTTGAAATCGTTTTTCAATCCTTTGTCCTAAAACGGCCCCCATTGCAAAATCACTTGCGTCGCACATTAGTTCAAATGGTAGATTCCAATTCGGTGTTATCATGATTGGCGCATTAGTGAGTTTCTCTTTAAGAATATTAAAAGATTTGATACATTCATCTGAAAAGATGAATGGAGCATCCTTTTCTAGGAGTTTATTCATAGGAGTGGCAATTTTAGAAAAATATTTTATGAAACGTCGGTAAAAACCGGCATGCCCTAGAAAACTCCTAACTCCTCTAACATTGGTGGGATGTGGAAGTTTAGCAATTACATCTACTTTAGCTCTATCCACTTCAATTCCTTCTTTTGAAATTTTATGTCCAAAAACGATGCCTTCTTTAACCATGAAATGGAATTTCTCCCAATTAAGTACTAGATTTGATTGTTCGCATCTAATAAGCATTCGTTCCAGATTAACTAGACATGATTCAAATGTATCACTGAAGACTGAAAAGTCATCCATGAAAACTTCCATGCATTCTTCTATCATGTCATGAAAAATCGCCATCATACACCTTTGAAAGGTTGCAGGGGCATTGCAAAGTACAAATGGCATGCGTTTGTAAGCAAAAGTACCATAAGGGCATGTGAACGTGGTTTTCTCTTGGTCCTCGGGTGCTATTGGAATTTGAAAATATCCGGAAAATCCATCTAGAAAACAATAGTAACTATTTCTGGCTAATCTTTCCAACATTTGATCAATGAAAGGTAAGGGAAAGTGATCTTTTCTGGTGGCGTCATTTAATTTTCTATAATCAATACACACACGCCATCCCATTACAGTCCTAGTAGGAATAAGCTCATTTTTCTCATTTGTAATGACAGTCATGCCACCCTTCTTAGGCACGCATTGAACTGGGCTTACCCATGGACTATCAGAAATTGGATATATTAAACCTGCATCTAGTAGTTTAATAATTTCTTTTTTAACTACATCTTGCATATTAGGATTTAGTCTTCATTGGCGTTGCACATACGTTTTATGACCTTCTTCCATAAGGATTTTATGTGTGCAATACGAAGGACTTATTCCTTTAATATCATGAATCTTCCATGCAATGGCTGGTTTATGAGCTTTCAACACAGAAATGAGTTGTGATTTCTCATTTTCAGTAAGAGAAGACGATATTATTACAGGTAATTCAGATTCACCATGTAAATAAGCGTATTCCAAATGGTTTGGAAGTGGCTTTAACTCTAATTTCGGTGGTTCTTCTATTGATGATTTATATCGATATCTGTCTTCTTCTTTTAGCATTTGAATTTCTTCTGTTGTTGGTTCATATCCATTAGCCATTAGTGTAGCTAATATTTCAGCTTCATCAATTGGTTCATTACCTTCTCCTAAAGAACATTCTCCTGTTCCTTGTAATTCTGGAAATTCTTCTAACAATTCTGCATGTGAATCTATAGTTTGAATATAATAACATGTATCATCTGCATATTGAGGTTGTTGCATTGCTCTATCAACTGAAAAGGTAACACTCTCGTCCTCTATACTTAGGGTCAGTTTCTTACCGAACACGTCTATCATTGCTTTAGCCGTGTTTAAGAATGGTCTTCCTAATATGAGAGGAACTTGAGAATCTTCTTCCATGTCCAGAACAACAAAATCTACTGGAAATACTAAAGTACCAACTTTAACTAACATGTTCTCCATTATCCCTCTAGGATATTTTATTGATCTATCGACTAGTTGTATACTTATTCTGGTTGGTTTCAATTCTCCAAGGTCTAGTTTAGCGTATAGTGAATACGGCATTAAATTTATACTAGCACCTAAGTCTGCCAATGCTTCTATTGAACTAAGACTACCCAAAAAACATGGAATTGTGAAACTTCCTGGATCAGATAATTTTTCTGGTATCTTATTCAACAGCACTGCTGAACAATTAGCATTCATAGTAACGGTCGAGAGTTCTTCCATTTTCTTTCTATTCGTGATCAGATCTTTCAAGAATTTAGCATATCTAGGCATTCCTGAAATCACATCAATGAAAGGAAGATTTACATTTATCTGTTTAAACATATCCAAGAATTTGGATTGCTCGGCTTCAAGTCTTTCTTTTTTCATTTTACTCGGGTAAGGAAGTGGTGGTTGGTATGGTTTAACATAAGGTTTATCCTTAGCTGTGTTATCTTCATTAACCTTTTCAACTACCGGTTCTTTTTCCTTATCTTGATCAGGTTGTGGTTCTTGTAGAGTAGGAATAGCTTCATCAGAAGTTACAGGTATTTCAGGTGGTTTAAGTGTTGTACCACTTCTTGTGGTAATGGCTTTAGCTGTTTCATTCCGGGAGTTTGCATTTGTATCACTAGGTAAACTTCCCGGTTTTCTTTCACCTATTAACCTTGCTAGGTTACTTACTTCTTATTCCAAGTTTTGAATAGAAGCTTGTTGATTTCTAAATGCTTGAGCATTTTGTTCATTAGTTTGTTTCTGAGATGTGAAAAACTGCGTTTGAGTTTCAACTAGCTTCGTCATCATATCTTCTAAATTCGGCTTTTTATCATCGGGTTGTGGTGGTTTGTTTTGAAAATTAGGTCTTTGCTGATTGTAATTATTGGTGGACACTTGTTGATTGCTAGGACCTTGTTGGTTGTTGTATGGAACCTTTCGGTTATAGTTCTGGTTTTGATTGTAAATCGGTCTTGGCGGTTGATAATTATTCTGATAATTATTTCTAGGCCTTTGGTTTATGTATGAAATATTCTCTCTTTGTTCCATTGTTAATTCAATACTGAGACAATCTTTTGTCAAATGTGGTCCTCCACACTGCTCACAACTAATTCGTATTGAGTGAATATCCTTAGTCATCTTTTCCATTCATCTCTCGACAGCATCTATCTTTGCGGAAATGGAATCTTAGTCATGGCTAGAATCGGCTCTAGCTGCTTTAGATGATCTAACGATATCTTTTTCTTGGTGCCACTCATGTGAGTGGGAAGCAGTGTTATCAATAATTTTATAAGCATCAGTTTCGGTTTTCTTCATAATGGAACCACCAGCTGCTATATCTATGTCTTTCCTTGTAGTGATGTCGCATCCTTGGTAGAATATTTGTACTATTTGACAGGTATCTAAACCATGTTGCGGACATCCTCTTAATAACTTTCCAAATCTTGTCCACGCCTCATATAGAGTTTCATTTGGCTTCTGTGTGAACGTAACAATTTCTCCTTGAAGTCTTACGGCTTTAGATGCCGGAAAGAATTGTTTAAGAAATTTTTCAACTAAAACGTCCCATGTATCAATCGCCCCTTCAGGTAATGATTCCAACCAATCTTTGGCTTCTCCCTTTAAAGTCCAAGGAAATAACATGAGATATATCTGTTCATCCTCCACTTCTCGAATTTTAAATAGTGTGCAGATCCTATTAAAGGTACGAAGATGTTCATTTGGATCTTCCTTTGGCGCACCACTAAATTGGCATTGATTAGTCACCATGTGTAGAATTTGTCCTTTGATTTCATAATCTGGCGCATTAATGTCAGGATGAGTAATTGCGTGACCTTGGCCAGTACGTTTAGCTCTCATTCGGTCTTCCATACTTAAAGGTTCCAGATTCTCCATAATTGAATTTGTTGAATCGGAATCACTAGAGGATTCTGATTTAATGGTTCGTTCCTCAACAATCTCTGTTTGAATGATTGGTGGTTCCGGAGGAAAATTTAATGGTTCAGGATCTATGAATCATCCCTGAATATTCTCCGGATTCTCAATTGTGAGGTCGGGTTCAAAAAATGGATTATCGAAAATTTGAATTGGAGTACTTGGTCGACTGGATGAAGATTCTAAAGAAAAATCAACGGCGGTAATATTTGCTAAATGTCTTGATCTAGTTACAGGTGGTGAACGTACAAAAGGTGGTGAACGTCTTGCTCGGTGCATTCACTGAATATCCTATTAGTTTTTAAAAAGGAAAGAAAAATTATATAAGTTATCCAATCAATAGACTTTTCTGATTTTGCCCACGTTTCAAATAGCCAAAAGATGCAGCAGAGGGGCAGGATTCGTTTGGTCTCAATATAATTGAGGACTGTTTGGCTCCAATAACGCGGTCCACGTACAAATTCAACTATTACTACGAACCAGAAAATTTTGATGTCTATCAATTTAACCACTTAAAATAAATTTTCGTAATTTTAAGAAATTTAGATAAGAAGTAGAATAAAAATCTATGTCCTAAAAACTAGAATAGCGAGAAATAAGAAAGAAAAAGAGCGCGTCGAAAAAGAAAAGAAAAATTGAAAAAGGCGTCGAAAAATAAGAAATAAAAAGAGTGACTTATAAAACTTTAAAACATTCGCCTAACCCAACCTTATTACTACCACTAACTTAAAATTATAATCGCAAATTGAGATTACTAATTGGAATGATAATTGATACATAGGTAAAAGGCGTCGAGAAATAAGAAAATAGCGCGTCTAAACTTAAAAAAGAACTAAAAATTTAAAACTAAAAGTTGCGTCTAAAAATATTAAAGCTTACAAGTAAAACTATATCCCAAATGGAAATAACTTAAAAAGGTACTAAAACTAAAAAAGGCGTCGCAAAATTTTAAAGCACCTAAATCTTAGTCTAAAGAAAAAGCACTTAAGGGATTTTACGGCAAAGCCTAAAAATCTAGAAGTAAAAATAACTATGGCAAAAACTATGTTTAAAACTAAATACGAGCGAAAAATACAAATATTACGCTAAAACAATTAAAAAGAGACAAAATATAAAAATATACTAAAAGTTGCAAAAATTACAATTTTTATAAAAATATTATTTTTATATTATTTGTTTTATAAAACTATTAATTTTACAATTTAATTAAACTAATTAAACAAAATAATAATAAAAACTAATTACTAATTACTAATTAAATTAATACAACAACCTAATTAGGGTTATAAAAAAATAATAATAATAATTACACCGTATTAAATGCGAGATTAGGGCTTCCGGTTCGTGTCAGGGTGGCTCCGCGAGTCGCGGTTCCACCTGGCTAAAAACTCCGCGAGTCGCGGGGTATCAAATTTCAGATCAGGAGCTTTCGTTTGACAGGTTTATATTTTGTTTAATTTTTTTATTTTTCTGTTTAAATTTTCTGTTTTAATAAATATATAAAATATTTATATAAATTAAATAAAAACTTATGTTTTAAAAACTAAAATAAAAATAGAAATACTTTATAATTTTATAAAAATCTTAAAAATAGATTTATATATATATATATATATATATATATATATATATATATATATATATATATATATATATATATATATATATATATATATATATATATATATATATATATATATTTTTTTTTTTCGGTTTTTAATTTTTTATTTTTTTTTAAAAAAGTATATATTTTACAAAAACTAATTAAAACTTAATAAGAATTTTTTTTTTATATTAGCGTTGCGCTTCCGGCTTTTAAGCTAGATGTTCCCCGGCAGCGGCGCCAAAAATATACTTGAGGTCGTGCGAGGTGTATATAAAATAGCTTTATATTTTACAAGGAAATACTATTAAATACGATACAATTTTACACAAGATATTTATTTATTTATAGAATGGATATACTTAAACCTTGCTACAACACTTATAGGCAGTGTACCTAATCGTACAGTAGTGTAGTTTTTAGTAAGTCCGGTTCGTTCCACAGGGAAAATCTTTAAACAAAGCTTAACGCTATATTAGTTTACTTTTATAAAAATACAAATATATATATAAGTAATATTATTATTATAAAGGGGGGTTTTTACCGTTTAATGACCGGTTTGTCGATTTTAAAACTTTAGTCGCAGTTAAAACCAAATGTAAAATATTAAATAAATAAAAGACTTAATTTAAAGCGTAAAGTAAATAACGATAATGAAATTGCGAATAATAAAAGTGCGATAAAATAAACTTGCGATAATTAAAAAGTACGATAATTAAAAGTGCAATTAAATACAATAACAATAAATAAAAATGCGATAATTAGAAGTGCAATTAAATATAAAATAAAGGAAATTAAATATGAAATAAAAGAATTATGCTTATTTAAACTTCCGTAATCATGATGTTTGACGTGTTGATTTTAGTTTTATGCCCATGGGTTAATTGTCCTTTGTCCTGGATTATTTAA
The DNA here is from genome assembly GCF_046630445.1 of Rutidosis leptorrhynchoides. Taxonomy (NCBI): domain Eukaryota; kingdom Viridiplantae; phylum Streptophyta; class Magnoliopsida; order Asterales; family Asteraceae; genus Rutidosis; species Rutidosis leptorrhynchoides. The sequence continues at coordinate 335,291,188 of NC_092337.1, read as the reverse complement.
TATGTCCGTCTGGTTTTTATCCATAACAGTCCATCAGTCATAAATATAAAGTGCGAGTGTCCTCGTCAAATTATCCTTATACCCGAAGTTAAATATTCCAACTAATTGGGGACTTAAACTGTAACAAGGTTTTAATACTCTGTTATCAATTATGCCAAGTGTCCTTGTACATAATTTCACCCCTGTTTTAATAATTCTATTGGCTATTAATCTATTCCCGTGTCCGGTTAAATGAACGATTATTTGTACATATAAATACCCCGCCCATCGTGTCCGATCGAGTGTATATGGTTATTTATAGGTACGTCCAATTGTAAATCTTTATATTAAAATTAACAAACTATCATTTAGTTAAACAAATATAAAGCCCATTAATAGCCCATAGTCTAATTTCCACAAGTGTCGTTCTTTTGTCCAAACCCCAATTATGGTACAAAGCCCAATTATCCAATTTTAGTAATTAGCCCAACATCATGATTACTTCGGATTAAATAAGCATAATAATAACTTAGCTACGAGACATTAAATTAAAAAGGTTGAACATAACTTACAATGATTAAAAATAGCGTAGCGTTACACGGACAGAATTTTGACTTACACCCTTACAACATTCGCTAACATACCCTTATTATTAGGATTAAAATTAAAATTAAAATTAAAATTAAAATATAAATTATAAATATAAATATTACGTATAGATAGATGAATGGATATATTCGATGATAAAAATGATCAGAATTCGTTGGGTTTTATAAGGATTTTCGTATTTGGCTGCTCCGCGAGTCGCGACATTTTTGGCCTCCATACTCCGCAACTCGCGGAGTTCGTAATTCCAGCTCACAAAGGTTTGTCTTTTAATTTGCCGACGTTTTATAAATATATTATAATATATATATTAATTTTAAGAATTAATTATATATTATATTATATTTATATACATAGTTAATTTGTAATTTTTAGTCCGTTGCGTCGAGCGTTGAGAGTTGACTCTGGTCCCGGTTCCGGATTTTCGAACGTCCTTGCGTACAATTTAATATCTTGTACTTTGTGTTTTGAATCTTGTACTCTTGTAATTTCGAGACGTTTCTTATCAATAATTGGAACCTCTTTGATTGTATTTTGTACTTTTGAGCTTTTTGGTCGTTTGCGTCTTCAATTCGTCGAATCTGTCTTTTGTCTTCACCTTTTAATATTTAAACGAATATCACTTGTAAATAGAACATTTGCAACTAAAAGCTTGTCTTTCTTGGGGAATAATGCTATGAAATATATGTTCGTTTTTAGCATTATCAGTAACTAACGATTTAGAACTTGCTTTGAAATAAATTTCATATCATTGTGCGTAAAGTATAATTTTACAAAAGTTGGTAATTATTTTCGCAAGACAAAGGTACTTCAAGGGGTGTACATGTATGTTTAACATTCTTATAATTTATATTGTAACATTGTAAATGCTTTAGGGACCGAAAATATAACTTGTTAAAAATCATGTCATCTTTCTCGTGAATGTACAGAAAACTTCACCAACTCTTTCTTTCTTTTTTTTTCTCCATAAATTTACATATGACATATGCTTATATTTAGTTTTCGAAATAAATTAAGAATCGACGTTAAATATTCGTTGATTAACGTTACCAAATTTTACTTAAGTTGTTACTTCTTAAATAATGAATATACCTTGACACTTATATGTGTAGTTTAAAAAAAAAGTAATATTTACTATAATTCATGTAATCGTTAAACAAATAAATTTACATGCCCAATTTCACTATAATTTATTAGCTACATTATTAGGTTTGACATCTTAAAAATTCAGTAAATGAACAACATTAAAAGTTTAGTTTTGACTTGCTTTGATTCTCTAATTTAATTATTTACTACTTAATTATTGAGTTATAACCATATATAATTTAATCAGAAGTAATAACTTACACCATAGAAATTTATTTACACCTCATATAGTTTAAAGATAATTTAGTATTTTACTTAGAATAAAGTTATACCTTCAAGAAGGAGGTAAGTTAACACCGTCTACAACACGTAACTTCTCGTTGTTGCTTTTGATTATTATGACTCTTCTCCGAATGAGTTACAAAAATTTATTATGTGATTGAAATTTTTAAAATTTTTGAATGATGAATAATGTGTGAGTGAAGATGTTCTTATAACCCATTTTCTCGAGAAGAGATATGGGTGAAAGAAAGTCAAGGATTTGGCATATCAAAAGATTTCATAATATCAATTTATGACTGTATTAACGAATCTTAATAATATAATAATTAAATAATAAAAATCAAATGAAAATGTGGGATAACATCTAGTCGCCCCCATTTTGTTTTCTTTTACCAAATTACAATAACACCCCCCGATATTATACCAAAACTTAATAACATGAACAAACTTGATACATATGTACAATAACAACCTCTCTAGTTAAAGATAATTATTACATGTAACCAAAATTTATATTATATTTAACATATATATTTATAAAAAGTTTATTTTAGCTAATATATATACATTATATATCTATATATATTAGAAAATATATATTATATTTGAAAGGTCAACGCCAGTTAACATCCGAGTTCTCCCCCAAGTTCATATTAAACTTTTTTAATAACAATCGAGATGACATACGAGTATTACAATCATTTAATAATTATATTCGATATACTTTATATATATATATAGATATGTTTTAACAACAAGTTTTATTATATCGTATATTATTTTACATAACAATTAAATCATATAATCGTTCATTGACATACATCAAGTTATCATATATATACACACACACACACACACACACACACACACACACACACACACACACATATATTTAACAACAACGTAGCTCGTGAATCATCAGACAAATGTGTGGTCAACTGTTTGTATGAAACTCTTTTTAAAAGTTTTAAAACTTTTTAAAATTCATTGCTTATCATGTCAGAATAGTATTATTATGTAAATATTAAGTTTAAATTTAGTCGGAAATTTCCGGGTTGTGATAAGAGGTAAGTCCTTTGGTGAAGGACGACACATGTAAAACTTGGATTTGACCCTTTGCGACAAGATCTTGAACAAAACGGAACTAAATCTCAATTTGTTTAGTCCGCTTATGTTGGACCGGGTTATATGAGAGATAAACAACACTGTCATTCGCAAAGTAGACAATGGCGGCAAAAAAAAGCAAGCAATGGAGCTCACATAAAAGGTTACAATTCTAACAGGTTTCAGTAACAACATTTGCAACACCACGATATTCGGCCTATGCACTAGAGCGTGAGGGAATGAGCTGGCGTTTTGAGGTCAGGACCATAAATTGTTGCACCTAAAGACATAATAACCAAATGTAGAATGACGAGTAGTAGGGCAGCGTATCCAATCAGCAACGGTGTATGCAACAAGAGAAGCAGTGGTGGATGCAAACAACTGAAGTCCATGATTAATGGTACCCTGTACATAGTCAGAATCATCATGAGATTCGATGGATGGGGCTAACGAGGATCAGGTATAAATAAACAAATCTGATGCACAACATAAGATAAATTAGGTTGCGTGAAAGTGAGATATTGTAAAGCGCATGCAAGACTACGATAAAGCGTAGGATTAGATACTAGAGGGCCATTAACAGTAAGCTTGGCGCCCATGTCAACCAGAGTCGTGCACGACTTAAAATTAAGCATATCATCATCACACTCGACATTGAAATTATCTGTTTGTACATTTTAATTATTGGTTTGTACATTTTAATTATTGGTTTAAAGTTATAGATTATTCCTTATACCAATCACACCTCACATTCAACATTCCATAGTCTCTTTTGTATATGTTGATGTCTACTTGCAACATTTTGTTAATGCTCTTTACAACCAAGAGGATATATATATATATATATATATATATATATATATATATATATATATATATATATATATATATATATATATATATATATATATATATATATATATATATATGGGCAGGTTCAAACGAGAACCACAAAAAGGGCGAGAACTGCGAGAACCTTTTAATTTCATAGTTCTTTTGCATTTAAATGCAACAATTACATGCACATATTAACTAATTTTCATATCATTAACAAACATATGTTCATTACCACAAATTACATATTAAATGTTAATTACATGAAATGTTCACATGTATCACAAACAAATATACACATTTGCAAGAAACTATATTTTTTCAAACTATTTTATGTTCATTGTTACTCCCAATCAACATTTATGGGTGATTCAATCTACTCACATGTGAAAATCTTTGTAAATTAAAAGTTCTCACAGTTCTCGCCATTTTTGTGGTTCTCGTTTAAACTATATATATATATATATATATATATATACATATATATACATATATATATATACATATATATATACATATATATATATATATACATATATATATATATATATATATATATATATATATATATATATATATATATATATATATATATATATATATATATATATATATATATATATGTTTAAACTATATATATATATATATATATATATATATATATATATATATATATATATAAGATGAATGTTGTTCTTTTATTGCAACCTCCTTCACACTTTTAATGGTTAATAACCTAAATACCCGATGGTGCATCTTCTACAAATAACATACATTGATACTCATTAATTTTTCGCGTGAATAAATGTCCGTTTAACAATCCTTTGGTCAATAAATGTAGATGGCAATTGAAAGTATTTAGGCCTAGTGGAGCGGGCTGTCCTAATTACTTGTTAAGGATTACGGGTGTCATGATAAAAAGTATTCATGTAACATAATGCAAATAAATCATATCTCCCTCGCATAATGCAAGTTAACTGTATTCTATAAATCTACTTTTTCTAAAGAATTGTCTTATAATCATATACACATCAGTGGCCACGGGTTCTAAAGTTTGGACGTCCCTTTCGAGATTAACAATGTTATTTTGAATAAACAAAATAATAAACCGGCTTGTAGCATATGGAATTTGGATGTGTATATGGTTGTTCCAGAGTGAGGTTACTAATGATACGCGTACCTACGCGCATGACGCTCGTGCGTATCACGTGCAGAATGCACGTCTTGAATAACTAAACCATATGATTAAGAGGCGCGTGTATAGTCGTTGCTTAGCGCACACGAAAGCAATCTGATGTAATCTTATCCGTAATTAAGCATGGTCCTTTTCCAACTATAACTCCGTTATTTATGGTTATTATTCGGGAAGGATCTAGAAACGAATTAAGGAATAATCTAGGGTTAGGGTTTTATTATAAATACAACCCTAACCTCCATCACTCATCATTAACGTTTTTCTGTATTACTCGACTATTTGATTGCAACCAGAAAACAATCTTACAGTAACAGGTATATTCTCCGAACATAAACCCTATGCAACCACCTTTAGTGGTCATTGTTACGGCAGTTGCCATCAATGGTGGACGTAGCTTTGATCACCCTTTTGTAGATCATCTCTATAAGGGTTATTCATGGTAAACTGGACCGGAGATCAAAGCTATAAACGTCCTTAAACACTCCATCATGCACTTAAAATTAACCTAGCTCTTGGAGCAGATTTATGTTCGGTCAAATGGCGCCATCCGTGGGAGCATAACTAGAATCGCGTAAAAAGTTTTATACGTTACGAATGATTAACTATAAAACTTCTAATCTTTTTGTGGTTGTTCTTGTGTAACAGGTAGCAATGGGAAAGTCTGGTAACCATCAGTCGTCTCGTTCTCAAGGTTCTGATATTACGGGATCGAAGCAAGCAAACCAAGACAAGACTCCAGTCACAAGCAAAACTCCAAACACCGGAGCAGTAAAGCTCCCTGAAAAATCAACAACATCATCAGCTATTGTTCCTCCAGCGTCTCAGCCATTTACATCGCAAAAAACTGACGAGTATTGGGCACCGGGCGATGAAGATGATGACGACGACGATTACGAGGAAGAAAACCCTATTACTACAGTGGGGTCCTTTCCCATATACTCTACACCAAAGTCAACGGTTCATACCAGGCGAATAATGACACCTGCGAGCGCATGCGAGTATTAGTGGGGCACAACATTGATGTTGGTTGTCCAACTAATGATCGTACTCCCTTGGATAATGTACGAAGGAAGCGCATGCCTTCACCTATTCCCATGTTGTCATCTTTGTTTTCCTTAAGTACGCCTTCAGGGCGCACTACCGATACTGCGGGGGAGAGCAAGAAAAAGAGCCAGGAGGATTTGCTGGCCATACCGGCCAAAGCCGCGTCGGATAAATACGCACAAGCATTTACGGTGCCAGACAAAGGCGAAGAATTGTTAGATAACTTCTATGCATGGATAATGGGGCCAAAGGTAAAACCTTTCATGGAAGTTGCGCCAGCTAATGAAAAGCTTGCGCCCCATATTGCTAATTATGTGCCCGAATCTCTTCGTATGATTCCTTTGACTATGGGATGGTATGATGGCATGACAGATCCGGATGATTTCTTACAAAGGTATGAAGGAACTGCGCGTGCCCAAGCTTGGAACGATAAAACCAAGTGCCTTGAATTTCAAACCTTGCTACAGGGGGTCGCGAGGGAGTGGTTTAGCAATTTGCCGCTACCGCTTGTTACTTCCTATAATGATCTTCGAGCACGTTTCTTGTTAAACTTCCACAACATGCGCGCACGAAAAAGGACGCATGTCGAATGCCATGACATCAGGCAGGGGGTAAGAGAATCCCTTGGGCAGTTCATAGATCGATATACCAAGGAAGTCGCAAAGATGGCTGGACTTCCCAAGAGCCAAAAAGTGTCAGGTTTTATACACGGGTTGTTTAAGGATTGACACCTCGCCCTGTGGCAACGCCTATGCATGAAGGTCCCCGATACCCTGGCAAAGGACATCAAAGAAGTGCACGAGAATATGCGTGCGAGAGAGGATACCACTCAGAATAGTGGTAAAATTCCAATAGCAGAGGTAACAAAGATGATGATTCTTATCGTGGACAAACAGGGGGGGTCAGAGCACAAGGGTGACAATTATAGCCAGGGCTCTGCGCCTCTGCATCATCAAAATACAATAACATGTTTCAAAAGTCAAGCAACTCTGATCAAGGGAAGGGTCACTTCCCAAGTCAAAAGTTTGAGATCTTGCACGAATTAACTAAAACACCAAAGGAGATCCTAGCGACCGAACCGATCTGTTGACATTCGTGGCTCTTTCTAAAATTTCAGAATACTCTAGGAGAGATAAATCGAAATTCTGTGAATTCCATGACGACTATGAACATGAAATTGATCGCTGCAAATCCTTTATCGAAAAGGTGATCAAATGTCTAAGGAAAGGTGAGCTTAATCACCTAAAACCAGTAAAAAGCAAGGAGCTGCGCCGCAGAACAATTAGTTTAGATAAAGCTGCGCCGAACCAAAATAAAGGCAGCGATAAGAACTCTGATAAAATGATAAATATGGTGCATGCGTGGCATTCTTGTCAGAGGCGCAAGGCCGAGAAACTAGAGGAGTGAGAAGCGAAGGCTATCACCTTCCCTGCAATGCAAACAATTAATCCTTCACATGCTCTCATAATCATTAAAGGTCGCATCACCAACTGAGGATACAACGTAAGGCGACTGAACATCGACAACGGCAGTAATTTTGACGTGATGTACGAACACTGCTTTAGACAACTCCCTGCAGCAATCAAATCTAAAATGCGTACACCCACAACCGTTTTATCGAGTTTTTTCGGTAAATCAGCATGGCCGTTAGGGTGCATTGAGCTTGAACTAGAATTGGTTGACGATGATGACTCAACCCGCACACGAGCCATTCCTATTGAATTCTGTGTGGTACGCTCTTATTCATGTTACAACGCACTTCTAGGGTGAGTAACTTTGCAGAAATTTGGTGCGGTACCCTCTATTGTTCATGGCATGATCAAGTTTCCTACAAGGCAAGGTATTGCCACCATCCGGATGGAGTCCGAAAGAACGCTATGCGCCTCGGTTACACCACCTAAACCATTGCCTACGATCGACGAACAAGTACGAAGTAGTTTTACCTTGTTAATCTGAAGTATTCCGACAAGCGCATTCAGGTTGAGGGCAATCTCTTAGATGAAATCAAGATTCAGCTGCGCGATATACTGGTAGCTAATATTGATATTTTTTCTTGGTGCGAAGACGATATGACTGGGGTTCCACGTAGTATCGCTAAGCACAAGTTGAATGCAAATCCAAACCAAACTCTAGTGCGCCAGAAGAAGCGCCCGATAGTGCCTGAAAGAAGTGAATGGTTAAGGTTGGAGGTAGATAAGTTGGTTCATGAGCATATTCTTAGGGAGGTGCGGTATCAAACTTGGGTTGCAAATCTTGTTTTTGGTTAAAAAAGGAGATGGCTCATGGCGCATGTGCATCGACTTTAAAGATATTAATAAGGCATGCCCTAAAGACAACTATCCCTTACCTGAGATCGATTGGAAACTCGAATCTCTTTCTGGTTTCAGGTTCAAGTGCTTTTTGGATGCGTATAAGGGGTATCACCAGATACAGATGGCAGAAGCAGATGATGACAAAACCATATTCTGCACCGATCAGGGTATTTATTGCTATACGAAGATGCCCTTCGGGTTAACAAATGTGGGGGCTACTGTAACACCATGATTTTTTTAAACACAGAGGAAGTAAATACTTAACTACCAAATCAACCTTAGTTAATGTTTACAAAACATAGTATATAATCCAACATTCATTACAACATTATACAACAATGGTGTTACGTGAAAACAGTACAAGATAAGACAACATTAGAGTAAGCTCATACTCAAACATGTCTTCAATCCGTCCGTAACACCCTTCTAACCAGCAGTACCTAAACCTGCAATGGGTGGAAATATGGGGGAATTAGCACAACTGCTAAGTGAATGGATACTATCTAACAGACCAAGCATAAGCAACTGAACATTCAAGGGTCATAAAAATGCTAACGTCCTGAACTATAATATAACAGCAACTGATAATATGAGGATCGACGGCTTGTACGAGCACACAACTTAGCTGATCAGGCTACAATCTACCAATAGTCCGCTTTACTAAATCTACTGCATAACCGTCCAGACGTAACACATGCGTCCTTCTATGCTATAATGAACAGACAGTAACGTCTTGACCCGACCAGGCTACCACGATCGAACTCTCACAAACCCTACCTTCCCGCCTTAGTGGGTTCCCAACCTTGCCGCCTCGGTTGGTGTCCAACTAACAGTGCGCACATAAGATCACAGATAATCAGTCATGCAATCGTCCTAACTAGTGTGGCAATATCTAACTACACATGGTATTCATACAGAGCATAAACATAATAATAAAGAGTCTGAACAAGTAGCGTCTCATCTATTTAATATTCTATCCGAAGATAGACCTACTCACCGAATACCAGCAACTAGCACAGATAATCTATGACTGAGCTGCTTCCTTATCCTTATCACCTGAACGTAAGGAAAATCAAGTTAGTTTCTGTCCGTTAGCACGAGAAAACACAATGCAGTACTAATCTACATACGTACGGTTGTAGATGCATCCGTACGGTTACAAGTCCATCCGTAGGGTTACATCATGTATCCGTACGGTTGCACGCTCACTGCCCGGTTGCACCAACACTGCTGCATTCGTACGGTTGCACATACACCTGTACGGATGCATATTGTATCCGTACAATTGCAAGCTGCATCCGTACGGTTATGTTCATCAAGAAGCAGCAGCAGAAACAGACGGGTTTCGAACCAAAATCACCCAAATATTGATATTGGATCTGTTTTTGACCTCAAAACCGACTATAACTTGTACATAAAACCGTTAGAAGTATAAACCCACAAGTTTTGAGCCAAAACAACACCAATTTAAGCATTATGACACCAAAATGACATTTATTAAAAATTTAACTTCAAATCCAAATAGAACACTGATTTGGGCATGAAATCACACAAATCTTACCATGATAGACTCACAACGACACAAGGAAATCGATTTCTAACACAATTCAAGCTCTAAATCAAGATCTAGTTGTAAGAGAGAAAGAGTTAGGTGCGTGAGTGATGAAGTGAAATTTCTAGAGAAAACGAGAAAATGGTAGCTGGTATAACACTTAATTGTATTATATCACAATACCCCTCGACACACGGGTATTTGCCAGTTATTTGATATCTTTTGTACTTAATTTGATAGCCCTAACGGAGTCCAAAATTAAATAAACGAACCTGTTCTGTGACCCTTGTCACAAACTGGTCTTAACCACATAATAAAATAACACTAAATATTTAATTAAAATAAAGGCATAAATAATCACACAATTATGCCTAAGGGCAAAAAGGTCATCTTACATCTAAGCGAGATCTAAGGATGTTACAAATACACCCCCTTAAAGAGATTCCGTCCTCAGAATTTGGTCATGGTCAAACAGACATTGATAACGAGCCTTCATCAGCTCTTCGGTCTCCCACGTAAGGTTCGATCCTAAACTATGCTTCTACTCAACAAGCACCATATGGATCTCATTCTTTCTCAGATTTGTTACCTTTCTATCAACAATTCTCACCTGTTCTTCAACTAACTTTTGATTCAAGTCTACCCTCAAATCACCCAATGGAACCAGTTGTGTAGTGACCCGAACTTTTCCATGTTTATATATATTAATTGAGATTGATATTTACATGATTAAATGTTTCTAACATGTTAAGCAATCAAAATTGTTAAGACTTGATTAATTGAAATATGTTTCATATAGACAATTGACCACCCAAGTTGACCGGTGATTCACGAACGTTAAAACTTGTAAAAACTATATGATGACATATATATGGATATATATATAGTTAACATGATACTATGATAAGTAAACATATCATTAAGTATATTAACAATGAACTACATATGTAAAAACAAGACTACTAACTTAATGATTTTTAAACGAGACATATATGTAACGATTATCGTTGTAAAGACATTTAATGTATATATATCATATTAAGAGATATTCGTATATGATAATATCATGATAATATAATAATTTAAAATCTCATTTGATATTATAAACATTGGGTTAACAACATTTAACAAGATCGTTAACCTAAAGGTTTCAAAACAACACTTACATGTAACGACTAACGATGACTTAACGACTCAGTTAAAATGTATATACATGTAGTGTTTTAATATGTATTTATACACTTTTGAAAGACTTCAATACACTTATCAAAATACTTCTACTTAACAAAAATGCTTACAATTACATCCTCGTTCAGTTTCATCAACAATTCTACTCGTATGCACCCGTATTCGTACTCGTACAATACACAGCTTTTAGATGTATGTACTATTGGTATATACACTCCAATGATCAGCTCTTAGCAGCCCATGTGAGTCACCTAACACATGTGGGAACCATCATTTGGCAACTAGCATGAAATATCTCATAAAATTACAAAAATATGAGTAATCATTCATGACTTATTTACATGAAAACAAAATTACATATCCTTTATATCTAATCCATACACCAACGACCAAAAACACCTACAAACACTTTCATTCTTCAATTTTCTTCATCTAATTGATCTCTCTCAAGTTCTATCTTCAAGTTCTAAGTGTTCTTCATAAATTCCAAAAGTTCTAGTTTCATAAAATCAAGAATACTTTCAAGTTTGCTAGCTCACTTCCAATCTTGTAAGGTGATCATCCAACCTCAAGAAATCTTTGTTTCTTACAGTAGGTTATCATTCTAATACAAGGTAATAATCATATTCAAACTTTGGTTCAATTTCTATAACTATAACAATCTTATTTCAAGTGATGATCTTACTTGAACTTGTTTTCGTGTCATGATTCTGCTTCAAGAACTTCGAGCCATCCAAGGATCCATTGAAGCTAGATCCATTTTTCTCTTTTCCAGTAGGTTTATCCAAGGAACTTAAGGTAGTAATGATGTTCATAACATCATTCGATTCATACATATAAAGCTATCTTATTCGAAGGTTTAAACTTGTAATCACTAGAACATAGTTTAGTTAATTCTAAACTTGTTCGCAAACAAAAGTTAATCCTTCTAACTTGACTTTTAAAATAAACTAAACACATGTTCTATATCTATATTATATGCTAACTTAATGATTTAAAACCTGGAAACACGAAAAACACCGTAAAACCGGATTTACGCCGTCGTAGTAACACCGCGGGCTGTTTTGGGTTAGTTAATTAAAAACTATGATAAACTTTGATTTAAAAGCTGTTATTCTGAGAAAATGATTTTTATTATGAACATGAAACTATATCCAAAAATTATGGTTAAACTCAAAGTGGAAGTATGCTTTCTAAAATGGTCATCTAGACGTTATTCTTTCGACTGAAATGACTACCTTTACAAAAACGACTTGTAACTTATTTTTCCGACTATAAATCTATACTTTTTCTGTTTAGATTCATAAAATAGGGTTCAATATGAAACCATAGCAATTTGATTCACTCAAAACGGATTTAAAATGAAGAAGTTATGGGTAAAACAAGATTGGATAATTTTTCTCATTGTAGCTACGTGAAAATTGGTAACAAATCTATTCCAACCATAACTTAATCAACTTGTATTGTATATTATGTAATCTTGAGATACCATAGACACGTATACAATATTTCGACCTATCATGTCGACACATCTATATATATTTCGGAACAACCATAGACACTCTATATGTGAATGTTGGAGTTAGCTATACAGGGTTGAGGTTGATTCCAAAATATATATAGTTTGAGTTGTGATCAATACTGAGATACGTATACACTGGGTCGTGGATTGATTCAAGATAATATTTATCGATTTATTTCTGTACATCTAACTGTGGACAACTAGTTGTAGGTTACTAACGAGGACAGCTGACTTAATAAACTTAAAACATCAAAATATATTAAAAGTGTTGTAAATATATTTTGAACATACTTTGATATATATGTATATATTGTTATAGGTTCGTGAATCAACCAGTGGCCAAGTCTTACTTCCCGACGAAGTAAAAATCTGTGAAAGTGAGTTATAGTCCCACTTTTAAAATCTAATATTTTTGGGATGAGAATACATGCAGGTTTTATAAATGATTTACAAAATAGACACAAGTACGTGAAACTACATTCTATGGTTGAATTATCGAAATCGAATATGCCCCTTTTTATTAAGTCTGGTAATCTAAGAATTAGGGAACAGACACCCTAATTGACGCGAATCCTAAAGATAGATCTATCGGGCCCAAAAAGCCCCATCCAAAGTACCGGATGCTTTAGTACTTCGAAATTTATATCATATCCGAAGGGTGTCCCGGAATGATGGGGATATTCTTATATATGCATCTTGTTAATGTCGGTTACCAGGTGTTCACCATATGAATGATTTTTATCTCTATGTATGGGATGTGTATTGAAATATGAAATCTTGTGGTCTATTATTATGATTTGATATATATAGGTTAAACCTATAACTCACCAACATTTTTGTTGACGTTTTAAGCATGTTTTTTCTCAGGTGATTATTAAGAGCTTCCGCTGTCGCATACTTAAATAAGGACGAGATTTGGAGTCCATGCTTGTATGATATTGTGTAAAAACTGCATTCAAGAAACTTATTTTGTTGTAACATATTTGTATTGTAAACCATTATGTAATGGTCGTGTGTAAACAGGATATTTTAGATTATCATTATTTGATAATCTACATAAAGCTTTTTAAACCTTTATTGATGAAATAAAGGTTATGGTTTGTTTTAAAATGAATGCAGTCTTTGAAAAACGTCTCATATAGAGGTCAAAACCTCGCAACGAAATCAATTAATATGGAACGTTTTTAATCAATAAGAACGGGACATTTCAGTTGGTATCCGAGCGTTGGTCTTAGAGAACCAGAATTTTGTATTAGTGTGTCTTATCGAGTTTGTTAGGATGCATTAGTGAGTCTGGACTTCGACCGGGTTTACTTGAAAAATGATTGCTTAACAAATTTTGTTGGAAACTATATATTTTTAACATGTGAATATTATGTGATATATTAATCTCTTAACGCGTTTGATATTATGTGATAGATGTCTACCTCTAGAACAAGTCCCATTGACTCACCTAATAATAATGAAGAGTCAAATGTAAATTGGAATGATTCGTGGACTGATTCACAAGTTCCCGAAGAGGAACCGGAAGAAGAGTCAGAACCGGAAGAAGAATCGGAACCGGAAGAAGAATCGGAACCGGATGAAGAAATAGAACCGGTGGGGGAAATAATAAAATAGTTAAGTAAAAGAAAATCCTCAACCAACCGACCAAGGTTAATTATGGTCAATGGTGTTTCCGCCAAGGAAGCAAAATATTGGGAGGATTACCAATTCTCCGATGAATCGGATTCCGACGAGAATTCCGATGATGTTATAGAAATTACCCCAACTGAATTTAAAAAGGCAAAAGAAAATAATAAGGGAAAGAGCATAAAAATAGAGAAATCTAATTCCAACCCCGATGAACTTTATATGTATCGTCAACCCCCGAAGTCCTTAAGTTGTAACAATGACCCGGGAACCTCTAAACCACCAGGTTTTTCTAAACCAATGTGGATTACGACGGCTCGTATTAGGGGAACATCATATATCCCTAGAAACTTGGCAAAACGAACCAAAACCGAAGAAGAAGAAACAAGCGAGTCGGAATAAGATAGTTGTATTCGTGTGGTGTAATATATGTAATATAGTGTGCTTATGCTTTATGATATATGTAAAAATTGCTTGTATTAATAAGTATTTTTTTTTATGAATCTAACCCTTGTCTATTTTACAGTATAAAAACACAAAATGGATAGACAACCCAATATTTTAAGAGACCTACCCGGAGACATGATTGATGAAATCTTGTCGAGAGTCGGTCAGAATTCTTCGGCACAACTATTTAAGGCGAGATCAGTTTGTAAGACATTCGAAGAACGTTCCAAGAATGCCTTGGTTTATAAAAGCCTTTCGTTCGAAAGATGGGGGATATCACATTGGGAAATCCATAAGTTACGATGTGTTTACTTTAACGCATATATTGCGGGGAACCCAAATGCTATTTTACGCAATGGGTTAAGAAATTATTTTGACTCAATATATCCGAATATTGGACTTCGTGATTTAGAAAAAGCGGCTAACATGCAACATAAAGAAGCATGTTATGCTTACGGATTAGTAATGTTCGCTTCTCACCAAAGTGAGAACAAGAACATCGGGCTACAACTATTAAACAAAACGTTCCCACAAGTGACGGAGTCGGTAATTGGGGTAAGAAATGAGGTTTTTAGATTGTTACGGGACTGTTGGACATTACGTAACCCTCGCCCCTTTGACGACGTTACAACACGCTGTCTTATCAACGGCCATAACGGTTATGTTCCACAAGACCAAGGATGGGAAGTAATCCTAGTAAAACCAGAATGCATGACTTGTTTCTGGACGTATGAATTACGTGTCTTTATTGCCTTTGCTGAACGACTTGTGTACTAGCTAGAATTATCTTCACAACCATCTTGTATCAAATTTATTGTGTGCTATATTTCATGCTATATGTAAAATAAGCGGTATTGTAAGTTTGTAAAATATTGTGTAAAAGTTTGAACGCGAAATATTATTATAATCAGTTTTTCATATAGAATTGTAGTAGTTGAATTGTATATTAGCTACTAAGTATGAACTTAACGGGTAGGTACTACCCGAATTTAAACTTATAAAACGCTAATATGAAGAAAAAGCTTTTATAAATGAGTTCATATTATGCTACGAAATACTATTAACTACTCTTAATATTCTGTATGATTAACTTGTTCCATTTGACTATTTTGAAGGAAATGGCACCGACTACTCGACACACCATGAATATGAATGAAGAGGAATTCCGTACTTTTCTAGCTTCAAACATAGCCGCAGTACAGGCTGCGCTACATACGAACAATAACCTTGGATCTAGCAGTACAGGAAATCGTGTAGGATGCACCTACAAAGAATTCACTGCCTGCAAACCTTTGGAATTTGATGGAACCGAAGGACCGATCGGATTGAAACGGTGGACCGAGAAGGTCGAATCGGTGTTTGCCATAAGTAAGTGTACCGAAGAGGACAAAGTGAAGTACTCTACGCATACCTTCACAGGTTCTGCGTTAACATGGTGGAATACCTATCTAGAGCAAGTGGGACAAGACGATGCGTACGCACTACCGTGGTCAGCATTCAAGCACTTGATGAACGAGAAGTACCGTCCCAGAACCGAGGTCAATAAGCTCAAGACAGAACTTAGAGGGTTACGAACCCAAGGATTTGATATTACCACGTACGAAAGACGATTCACAAAATTGTGCCTATTGTGTCCGGGAGCATTCGAAGATGAGGAAGAGAAGATCGACGCGTTTGTGAAAGGATTACCAGAAAGAATCCAAGAAGATATAAGTTCACACGAGCCCGCCTCCATACAACAGGCATGTAGAATGGCTCACAAACTAGTGAATCAGATTGAAGAAAGAATTAAAGAACAGACTGCTGAAGAGGCCAATGTGAAGCAAGTCAAAAGAAAGTGGGAGGAAAACGGTGATAAGAATCACCAATATAACAACAACAGCAATTACAACAATAATCGCAACAATTATCCCAACAATCGCAATATCAATCGCAACTACAACAAATGGCCCAACAACAACAACAACAACAACAACAACAACAACAACAACAACAACAACAACAACAACAACAACAACTACAACAATCATCCCAACAACAATAACAACTGCAACAACAACAACAATCAGAAGCAGCTATGCCAAAGGTGTGAAAAGTATCACTCGGGGTTCTGCACCAAATTTTACAACAAGTATAAAAGAAATGGTCATAGCGCGGTAAAGTGTGAGGTCTATGGACCAGGGGTTAACAGAACGAAAGGAACAAATGGTGTCGGAACGAGTAATGGCGGAGCAAGTAGTGTCAGAGCAAGTTATGCCAATGTAGTTTGTTATAAATGTGGAAAACTGGGCCACATTATTAGAAATTGCCCGAACCAGGAGAACACGAATGGACAAGGCCGCGGAAGAGTTTTCAATATTAATGCGGCAGAGGCACAAGAAGACCCGGAGCTTGTTACGGGTACGTTTCTTATTGACAATAAATCTGCTTACGTTTTATTTGATTCGGGTGCGGATAGAAGCTATATGAGTAGAGATTTTTGTGCTAAATTAAGTTGTCCATTGATGCCTTTGGATAGTAAATTTTTACTCGAATTAGCAAATGGTAAATTAATTTCAGCAGATAATATATGTCGGAATCGAGAAATTAAACTGGTTAGCGAAACATTTAAGATTGATTTGATACCAGTAGAGTTAGGGAGTTTTGATGTGATAATCGGTATGGACAGGTTGAAAGAAGTGAAAGCAGAGATCGTTTGTTACAAAAATGCAATTCGCATTATACGAGAAAAAGGAAAACCCTTAATGGTGTACGGAGAAAAGGGCAACACGAAGCTACATCTTATTAGTAATTTGAAGGCACAAAAACTAATAAGAAAAGGTTGCTATGCTGTTCTAGCACACGTCGAGAAAGTACAAACTGAAGAAAAGAGCATCAATGATGTTCCCATTGCAAAAGAATTTCCCGATGTATTTCCGAAAGAATTACCGGGATTACCCCCACATCGATCCGTTGAATTTCAAATAGATCTTGTACCAGGAGCTGCACCAATAGCTCGTGCTCCTTACAGACTCGCACCCAGCGAGATGAAAGAACTGCAAAGCCAATTACAAGAACTTTTAGAGCGTAGTTTCATTCGACCAAGCACATCACCGTGGGGAGCTCCTGTTTTGTTTGTCAAGAAGAAAGATGGTACATTCAGGTTGTGTATCGACTACCGAGAGTTGAACAAACTTACCATCAAGAACCGCTACCCACTACCGCGAATCGATGACTTATTTGATCAACTACAAGGCTCGTCTGTTTATTCAAAGATTGACTTACGTTCCGGGTATCATCAAATGCGGGTGAAAGAAGATGATATTCCAAAGACTGCTTTCAGAACACGTTACGGTCATTACGAGTTTATGGTCATGCCGTTTGGTTTAACTAATGCACCAGCTGTGTTCATGGACCTTATGAACCGAGTGTGTGGACCATACCTTGACAAGTTTGTCATTGTTTTCATTGATGACATACTTATTTACTCAAAGAATGACTAAGAACACGGTGAACATTTGAGAAAGGTGTTAGAAGTATTAAGGAAGGAAGAATTGTACGCTAAGTTTTCAAAGTGTGCATTTTGGTTGGAAGAAGTTCAATTCCTCGGTCACATAGTGAACAAAGAAGGTATTAAGGTGGATCCGGCAAAGATAGAAACTGTTGAAAAGTGGGAAACCCCGAAAACTCCGAAACACATACGCCAGTTTTTAGGACTAGCTGGTTACTACAGAAGGTTCATCCAAGACTTTTCCAGAATAGCAAAACCCTTGACTGCATTAACGCATAAAGGGAAGAAATTTGAATGGAAGGATGAACAAGAGAAAGCGTTTCAGTTATTGAAGAAAAAGCTAACTACGGCACCTATATTGTCATTGCCTGAAGGGAATGATGATTTTGTGATTTATTGTGACGCATCAAAGCAAGGTCTCGGTTGTGTATTAATGCAATGAACGAAGGTGATTGCTTATGCGTCTAGACAATTGAAGATTCACGAGCAAAATTATACGACGCATGACTTGGAATTAGGCGCGGTTGTTTTTGCATTAAAGACTTGGAGGCACTATTTATATGGGGTCAAAAGTATTATATATACCGACCACAAAAGTCTTCAACACATATTTAATCAGAAACAACTGAATATGAGGCAGCGTAGGTGGATTGAATTATTGAATGATTACGACTTTGAGATTCGTTACCACCCGGGGAAGGCAAATGTGGTAGCCGATGCCTTGAGCAGGAAGGACAGAGAACCCATTCGAGTAAAATCTATGAATATAATGATTCATAATAACCTTACTACTCAAATAAAGGAGGCGCAACAAGGAGTTTTAAAAAAGGGAAATTTAAAGGATGAAATACCCAAAGGATCGGAGAAGCATCTTAATATTCGGGAAGACGGAACCCGGTATAGGGCTGAAAGGATTTGGGTACCAAAATTTGGAGATATGAGAGAAATGGTACTTAGAGAAGCTCATAAAACCAGATACTCGATACATCCTGGAACGGGGAAGATGTACAAGGATCTCAAGAAACATTTTTGGTGGCCGGGTATGAAAGCTGATGTTGCTAAATACGTAGGAGAATGTTTGACGTGTTCTAAGGTCAAAGCTGAGCATCAGAAACCATCAGGTCTACTTCAACAACCCGAAATCCCGGAATGGAAATGGGAAAACATTACCATGGATTTCATCACTAAATTGCCAAGGACTGCAAGTGGTTTTGATACTATTTGTGTAATAGTTGATCGTCTCACCAAATCAGCACACTTCCTGCCAATAAGAGAAGATGACAAGATGGAGAAGTTAGCACGACTGTATTTGAAGGAAGTCGTCTCCAGACATGGAATACCAATCTCTATTATCTCTGATAGGGATGGCAGATTTATTTCAAGATTCTGGCAGACATTACAGCAAGCATTAGGAACTCGTCTAGACATGAGTACTGCCTATCATCCACAAACTGATGGGCAGAGCGAAAGGACGATACAAATGCTTGAAGACATGCTACGAGCATGTGTTATTGATTTCGGAAACAGTTGGGATCGACATCTACCGTTAGCAGAATTTTCCTACAACAACAGCTACCATTCAAGCATTGAGATGGCGCCGTTTGAAGCACTTTATGGTAGAAAGTGCAGGTCTCCGATTTGTTGGAGTGAAGTGGAGGATAGACAGATTACGGGTCCGGAGATTATACAAGAAACTACCGAGAAGATCATCCAAATTCAACAACGGTTGAAAACCGCCCAAAGTCGACAAAAGAGCTACGCTGACATTAAAAGAAAAGATATAGAATTTGAAATTGGAGAGATGGTCATGCTTAAAGTTGCACCTTGTAAAGGCGTTGTTCGATTTGGTAAACGAGGGAAATTAAATCCAAGGTATATTGGACCATTCAAGATTATTGATCGTGTCGGACCAGTAGCTTACCGACTTGAGTTACCTCAACAACTCGCGGCTGTACATAACACTTTCCACGTCTTGAATTTGAAGAAATGTTTTGCTAAAGAAGATCTCACTATTCCGTTAGATGAAATCCAAATCAATGAAAAACTCCAATTCATCGAAGAACCCGTCGAAATAATGGATCGTGAGGTTAAAAGACTTAAGCAAAACAAGATACCAATTGTTAGGGTTCGATGGAATGCTCGTAGAGGACCCGAGTTCACCTGGGAGCGTGAGGATCAGATGAAGAAAAAATACCCGCATCTATTTCCAGAAGATTCGTCAACACCTTCAACAGCTTAAAATTTCGGGACGAAATTTATTTAACGGGTAGGTACTGTAGTGACCCGAACTTTTCCATGTTTATATATATTAATTAAGATTGATATTTACATGATTAAATGTTTCTAACATGTTAAGCAATCAAAATTGTTAAGACTTGATTAATTGAAATATGTTTCATATAGACAATTGACCACCCAAGTTGACCGGTGATTCACGAACGTTAAAACTTGTAAAAACTATATGATGACATATATATGGATATATATATATAGTTAACATGATACTATGATAAGTAAACATATCATTAAGTATATTAACAATGAACTACATATGTAAAAACAAGACTACTAACTTAATGATTTTTAAACGAGACATATATGTAACGATTATCGTTGTAAAGACATTTAATGTATATATATCATATTAAGAGATATTCGTATATGATAATATCATGATAATATAATAATTTAAAATCTCATTTGATATTATAAACATTGGGTTAACAACATTTAACAAGATCGTTAACCTAAAGGTTTCAAAACAACACTTACATGTAACGACTAACGATGACTTAACGACTCAGTTAAAATGTATATACATGTAGTGTTTTAATATGTATTTATACACTTTTGAAAGACTTCAATACACTTATCAAAATACTTCTACTTAACAAAAATGCTTACAATTACATCCTCGTTCAGTTTCATCAACAATTCTACTCGTATGCACCCGTATTCGTACTCGTACAATACACAGCTTTTAGATGTATGTACTATTGGTATATACACTCCAATGATCAGCTTTTAGCAGCCCATGTGAGTCACCTAACACATGTGGGAACCATCATATGGAAACTAGCATGAAATATCTCATAAAATTACAAAAATATGAGTAATCATTCATGACTTATTTACATGAAAACAAAATTACATATCCTTTATATCTAATCCATACACCAACGACCAAAAACACCTACAAAGACTTTCATTCTTCAATTTTCTTCATCTAATTGATCTCTCTCAAGTTCTATCTTCAAGTTCTAAGTGTTCTTCATAAATTCCAAAAGTTCTAGTTTCATAAAATCAAGAATACTTTCAAGTTTGCTAGCTCACTTCCAATCTTGTAAGGTGATCATCCAACCTCAAGAAATCTTTTTTTCTTACAGTAGGTTATCATTCTAATACAAGGTAATAATCATATTCAAACTTTGGTTCAATTTCTATAACTATAACAATCTTATTTCAAGTGATGATCTTACTTGAACTTGTTTTCGTGTCATGATTCTGCTTCAAGAACTTCGAGCCATCCAAGGATCCATTGAAGCTAGATCCATTTTTCTCTTTTTCAGTAGGTTTATCCAAGGAACTTAAGGTAGTAATGATGTTCATAACATCATTCGATTCATACATATAAAGCTATCTTATTCGAAGGTTTAAACTTGTAATCACTAGAACATAGTTTAGTTAATTCTAAACTTGTTCGCAAACAAAAGTTAATCCTTCTAACTTGACTTTTAAAATAAACTAAACACATGTTCTATATCTATATTATATGCTAACTTAATGATTTAAAACCTGGAAACACGAAAAACACCGTAAAACCGGATTTACGCCGTCGTAGTAACACCGCGGGCTGTTTTGGGTTAGTTAATTAAAAACTATGATAAACTTTGATTTAAAAGCTGTTATTCTGAGAAAATGATTTTTATTATGAACATGAAACTATATCCAAAAATTATGGTTAAACTCAAAGTGGAAGTATGCTTTCTAAAATGGTCATCTAGACGTTGTTCTTTCGACTGAAATGACTACCTTTACAAATACGACTTGTAACTTATTTTTCCGACTATAAACCTATACTTTTTCTGTTTAGATTCATAAAATAGGGTTCAATATGAAACCATAGCAATTTGATTCACTCAAAACGGATTTAAAATGAAGAAGTTATGGGTAAAACAAGATTGGATAATTTTTCTCATTGTAGCTACGTGAAAATTGGTAACAAATCTATTCCAACCATAACTTAATCAACTTGTATTGTATATTATGTAATCTTGAGATACCATAGACACGTATACAATGTTTCGACCTATCATATCGACACATCTATATATATTTCGGAACAACCATAGACACTCTATATGTGAATGTTGGAGTTAGCTATACAGGGTTGAGGTTGATTCCAAAATATATATAGTTTGAGTTGTGATCAATACTGAGATACGTATACACTGGGTCGTGGATTGATTCAAGATAATATTTATCGATTTATTTCTGTACATCTAACTGTGGACAACTAGTTGTAGGTTACTAACGAGGACAGCTGACTTAATAAACTTAAAACATCAAAATATATTAAAAGTGTTGTAAATATATTTTGAACATACTTTGATATATATGTATATATTGTTATAGGTTCGTGAATCAACCAGTGGCCAAGTCTTACTTCCCGACGAAGTAAAAATCTGTGAAAGTGAGTTATAGTCCCACTTTTAAAATCTAATATTTTTGGGATGAGAATACATGCAGGTTTTATAAATGATTTACAAAATAGACACAAGTACGTGAAACTACATTCTATGGTTGAATTATCGAAATCGAATACGCCCCTTTTTATTAAGTCTGGTAATCTAAGAATTAGGGAACAGACACCCTAATTGACGCGAATCCTAAAGATAGATCTATCGGGCCCAACAAGCCCCATCCAAAGTACCGGATGCTTTAGTACTTCGAAATTTATATCATATCCGAAGGGTGACCCGGAATGATGGGGATATTCTTATATATGCATCTTGTTAATGTCGGTTACCAGGTGTTCACCATATGAATGATTTTTATCTCTATGTATGGGATGTGTATTGAAATATGAAATCTTGTGGTCTATTATTATGATTTGATATATATAGGTTAAACCTATAACTCACCAACATTTTTGTTGACGTTTTAAGCATGTTTTTTCTCAGGTGATTATTAAGAGCTTCCGCTGTCGCATACTTAAATAAGGACGAGATTTGGAGTCCATGCTTGTATGATATTGTGTAAAAACTGCATTCAAGAAACTTATTTTGTTGTAACATATTTGTATTGTAAACCATTATGTAATGGTCGTGTGTAAACAGGATATTTTAGATTATCATTATTTGATAATCTACATAAAGCTTTTTAAACCTTTATTGATGAAATAAAGGTTATGGTTTGTTTTAAAATGAATGCAGTCTTTGAAAAACGTCTCATATAGAGGTCAAAACCTCGCAACGAAATTAATTAATATGGAACGTTTTTAATCAATAAGAACGGGACATTTCAAGTTGTGTCTCATCATACTCTTTACACTTCCTAAGGTAACACACGTTAAATGTGTTGTATATTCCTACTAATTCTATCAGAAGCTCTAACACAACCGTCTGATCATCAACCCTTTGGATAATCTTGAATGGCCCAATGTATCTCGGAGCTAACTTATCCCGCTTACCAAATCTGATAACTCCCTTCCACGAAAATATTTTCAAGTAAACATGATCACCCACCTCAAAATTTACTGAACGTCTTTGTGGATCGGCATACATTTTCTGTCTATCACGTGCTGCTTTTAACTTTTCACGTGCTATCGCTACCTTTTCTACAGTTATCTGAACTATTTCTGAACCTCCAAAATGTTTCTTACCGGCTTCTAACCAACAAGCCGGAGTTCTACATTTGCAACCATATAGCATCTCATAAGGCGGCATACCAATACTTGAATGATAAGTATTATTATAGGCGAACTCGATCAAAGGTAAATGTATATCCCACTGACCACCGTACTCTAACACACAAGACCTAAGCATATCCTCTAGTGTCTGTATTGTACGTTCACTCTGACTGTCAGTCTGTGGATGATACGATGTACTCAGATTTACCCTCATTCCCAAACTTTTCTGTAAACTGTTGTAGAAGTTAGACACAAATCTAGAATCCCTGTCGGATACGATAGACAACGGAACCCCATGTCGACTAACTATATCTTTTAAGTACAACTCTGCCAAAATGCTCAACGAGGCTGCCTCTTTTGTTGCTAAAATTGTGCACTCTTTGTCAGTCGATTAACAATTACCCAAATCATATCATTGCCTTTATGAGTTCTGGGCAATTTCGTCACAAAATCCATCGTAATGTGATCCCATTTCCACTCTGGAATTTTTAACTGCTGTAACGAACCAGAGGGTTACTTTAATGACCCGTCCTAATTCATCTGGACGAATACATTACATTTGGTTACATCACGAGGTACTTGACCTCTATATGATACATTTTACAAACATTGCATTCGTTTTTAAAATACAAACTTTCAATTCATCGAAAGTTGACGGCATGCATACCATTTCATAATATATCCAACTATAATTGACTTAATAATAATCTTGATGAAATCAACGACTCGAATGCAACGTCTTTTGAAATATGTCATGAATTACTCCAAGTAATATCTCTAAAATACGCAAATGCATAGCGGAAGATTTCTTTCATACCTAAGAATAAACCTGCTTTAAAGTGTCAACCAAAAGGTTGGTGAGTTCATTAGTTTATCATAATCATTCATTTCCATCATTTTAATAGACCACAAGATTTCAGATATTTAATTGTACACGTAACCCGAGTACATAATAACACGCGTAACCCGCGAATTAAAATTCATTCATATGGTGAACACATGGTAATTGACATTAACAAAAATGCATCTAGAATATCCCCATCATTCCGAGACTCTCATCGGACATGATAAAATCGAAATACTAAAGCATCCGTAACCCGGATGGGGTTTATTAGGCCCAATAGATCTATCTTTAGAATTCGCGTCAATTAGGGTTTCTGTTCCCTAATTCTTAGATTACCAGACTAAGAAGGGTGATATTCGATTTGATAATCCAACCATAGAATGTAGTTTCGATTACTTGTGTCTATTTCGTAAAACATTTATAAAAGTAGCGCATGTATTCTCAGACCCAAAAATATATATTGCAAAAGCATTTAAAAAGGGAGCAAATGAAACTCACAATACGATATTTTGTAGTAAAAATATTCATACGACGATATTGAACAATGCAAGGTTGATCTCGGATTCACGAACCTATAACAATTATATATATATTAACACATATAATGGTAATCGAACAAATTTATATATTATTAGTGATTTAATTGTTATTTTAATTATGTGTTTCATTAATAATTTAATTAACTCTATTATTTTGTATACTTTAGATAAATAAAACAATATTAATATAGTTATATTATATGTAATAATTATATTTTACATAAAATAATATTTGTTGTAATGGTATTAATAATACTAAAGGTAATATTAGTAATACAAATAATGATAATAGTAATAATAATGTTAAAAATAATAATTTTAATGTTAAATGTAATAACAATAATATTTATAATACTTAGTAATAATAATACTAATAATAATAATAATACTAATAATAAAAATAATAAAAATGATAAAAATAATAATGATACTTATTTTATTAATTCATAAAATGATAATATCAATAATAATAATACTTATATTAATACTACTAATGTTACGATAATAAGAATAGTAATGGTAATAGAAATACTACCTCAAAGAAGTAGCCTTTTAAAAAATTCCCAAGTCCGATTTTGAACCCGCGACGTCCCGCTAACCCGATAACAGTCCTAACCATTCCTCTGCTTCATGTCTTTCTGTCTAAATTCCTATTTGGCTATTTTAATTCTATTTATCCCGCCATTCTGTTTCATTTATCATCTTCATGTTCTCTATGATCAGTCGTCATCACGGTTCCCTCATCACTCATCATTCATTAACTACTCATCATCCATTAACTACTCATCATCATCTTCGATGTTTATCACTATCATACGTGAATCATAATCATTCTTGTATCATCATCAACTCATGATATCATCATTATCATAACATCACAGTGAAAGAACTCGTTCATATACATTATAAACGATTCACAATAGTTGATTACATCGCGAGGTATTTTGACCTCTATATGATACATTTTACAAACATTGCATTCATTTTTAAAAGACAAACTTTCTTTACAACGAAAGTTGACGGCATGCACACCATTTCATAATACATCCAACTATAATTGACATAATAATAATCTTGATGAACTCAATGACTCGAATGCAACGTCTTTCAAAATACACCATGAATGACTCCAAGTAATATCCTTAAAATGAGCTAATGCACAGCGGAAGATTTCTTTAATACCTGAGAATAAACATGCTTTAAAGTGTCAACCAAAAGGTTGGTGAGTTCATAGGTTTATCATAACAATCATTTCAATATATTAATAGACCACAAGATTTCCGTTTATAAATATATGTACACTCGCAAGTGTATAAGAGTATTCTATAAATTGTAGGCACCCGGTAACAAGCCTTAACGTTCATATTTTACCCTCTGAAGTACACCAGATCAGGTGTGTTTAAAATAACCTCGAAG
Source organism: Rutidosis leptorrhynchoides (assembly GCF_046630445.1). NCBI lineage: Eukaryota > Viridiplantae > Streptophyta > Magnoliopsida > Asterales > Asteraceae > Rutidosis > Rutidosis leptorrhynchoides. The sequence goes on along the minus strand of NC_092337.1, from coordinate 335,264,205 downwards.
TACTAAAGCATCCCATAGTCAGGATGGGGTTTGTCAGGCCCAATAGATCTATCTTTAGGATTCGCGCCTACCGTACATAGACAAGTAATTTAATGTTACCAAGCTAAGGGTATATTTCTGGTTTAAACCCACGTAGAATTAGTTTTAGTACTTGTGCCTATTTCGTAAAACATTTATAAAAAACAGCGCATGTATTCTCAGTCCCAAAAATATATATAAAAGGGAGCAAATGAAACTCACCATACTGTATTTCGTAGTAAAAATACATATAACGTCATTTAACAAGTGCAAGGTTGGCCTCGGATTCACGAACCTATATTAATTATATATATTTATATGTTGGTCAATATTTGTCTAACAATTTTTGGTCAAGTCATAGTGTACCACAATCCTAATGCTCGAGACTAATATGCAAAAGTCAACAAAAGTCAACTTGACCCAAAATGACTTCTAAAATTTATACGTGTTTATTATATAACTTAACTATAGTCGTTTTATATATTTAAATATATTTATTAGATTTTATAATAATAAAAGTCATTTATTAATAAAAATTTATATTAATGTTTATATATGATAAAATATACTTTTATATATCTTAAGTAGTAAAATTTATAAAGTTCACTTAATATCTTAAAACTATAGTGGTAAGTATTATTAATGTAATTATATTACGCGTGGTGAAAAATATATTTGTATCCCCTATTTATTTGATAAAATAATATTGATCATAATAATAATAATAAGTAAAAGTTGTATTATTTTGTAATAATAATTATTATTATTCTATAAAAAAAATAACAATATTTATATTTACTAAAAATGTTATTATGATAAAATGATAATACTAACATAATAGTAATAATGATATTTTATAATAACAATGATATTTCTATTAAAATAATAACGACGATAGTAATAATAATCATTTTAACAATAATACTAAAATTCAGTTGACTATAACTTCAAATCCGTTCATCGAAACCATTCGATATCTAAATGAAAACTTTTTAATTTTTCGCTAGCTTTCCAATGACATGCATATCATATACCCTATCTCAGTAGCATATGTATCTAATTCAGGATTAAACAAACCTATCTAAGGATAATATCGAATGTACAAGCATGCATAATTCTATATACTCGAGCACTAGTCAGGGATACACTATTGATATATAAAAGTTAAGTTATGAGTGCTCACGTATCAATATTGAGATTCAATATTGCAGGAAAGTACGTAGACGCAACGGAGATGATAAACACTAGATTGACCTCACGAGCATACCCATCACCTCCATAGCTATAACCCATAATTTCCTTAGCTTCGACTCATTCAAAAAACTATTTTGAAATCACTCGGACATCACTCCGTCGTAATATTTTATGTATACTAATAATATCTTGAAATAATACAGAGCAAATATATATATATATGTAAATTGATTGAGAGAGTTTAGAGAAATATATTTTCAAGTTTCTATGAAATAATGAAACCTATTGAATTCTATTTATAATAGATTTTTGAATTATTAAAGTGAATTATTAAAGTGAATTATTAAAGTATGAATTATTAAAGTGAATTATTAAAGTATGAATTATTAAAGTGAATTATTAAAGTTAAAGTAAAGTAAAAGTAAAGTAAAGGTAAAGTTAAAGTATAGTAAAAGTATAAAAACTATGTATGTATAATACGCGTATAAATATATATAATATTAATTTAAATTGTTATATATATTTAATGAAATAAAATATAAATATCGTTATATTTATTATATTGGTTAAGTAATGAGTTGTCAAAAGTGATTCTAGATATTTATAAAAGTTATATATGTTTTAATAATAAAGTTCTTTTTAAACTGAAAACGTTTTTGTACGTTTGAAAATAGATTAATAGAATATTATGGAAACCAATTCTCCACTAGCTTTTGTCTAACTTTCGTAAATGACACTTTTTATTTTTATTTATAAATAGCTTTACAAATTATTCCAAATATCGTTAAGAGGAATAGATTTCTCAAATCATAGTGGACCTCTCAACAGAGACTTGTAATCATAATTCAATGTTTCTGATAATTCAATCATTTAATATATATATTTTTTTAATTTCATCGATAATCATATTGAAACAAATACGTTCATATAAAGCATTATACTTTTAAATACTTTGTTGACATTTTCAATTTATAACATATACACATATACATACATATTCATAAATGTTCATTTAATGGTTCGTGAATCATTGGAATTTGGTCGAGGTTTAAATGAATGTATAAACACAGTTTAAAATCCTTGAGATTTAACTTAACAAACATTGCTTATCGTGTCAGAATAATATAAAGATAAAGTTTAAATTTAGTCGGAAATTTCCGGGTCGTCACAGTACCTACCCGTTAAAGAAATTTCGTCCCCGAAATTTGATAGAGGTTGTTATGGCTAACAATGAGAATGTTATTATGATGATTATGAAGTTTTATCATGTCTAAGAAGTATGGATAAAATAATTCGATTACTCAAAGCGTATGAGGGAAGTTATCATAAATGAAGGAAATAAGATTATAGTGATTCGTCATATCTTTTGACGTCATCACAATTGATCTCCGAATTTAAAGAAAATCTTTGTAATCTCTGTTGAATTTGATGCTTCGGTGATTAAGGAGATTATGATTCTCTTCGAATTAATACGATAATCCATCTTGATTTCTCTGTCGGGTATTTCACTATAAATCCACCTCCTTCGTTTCCTTACAACTCACACCTTCTATTCTTTCTCCCTCAACTCATATTTTAAAGTATTTGTCAATATGCTTCATCCAGTACTGATTCTCGATATACTCCTCACTTTCATATCTGTCGTTCTTCTTTTTCATCTGCCTCAGGAAGAATCTATTTACTTCTACTATACTCTCAGTTTTATAGTGTTTTTAGTTCTTCCGTGTCTTTATATTGCTATATGCATCGATATATACGGTTTATAATTTTTGGGTGGTTGTTGGGTTTTATATCTTCCCTTATATTTCAAAGCCCCTGCTTTTGTCTTCTATAATCATTGACATCCACAGTTAATGCTCCCTTCTATTTGCTGCGATTTATACTCCAATTTCTATTTTGGAGTTTTGTCCTTTCGTTTCTTCTTCTTGCGATTAAGCAACGTTTGTAATGGTCCAGTATTCGCAGATATGAATTTCAGAATGAACATAGTTAATGTTCTAAGAAGGAAATGGTAATGGCACGATCTTGATTTGTTAATTTACCAGAATACCCTGAAAAGACCGAATCATCAAGAAAATATATTCTTGATATTTTTAGAGATTAAATAGAATACAAGAGTCGTGTAACATGGAACATGATGACGGCATGGTCTGTGAATCGTCATGTCCCATTAGAAACTCAGCATGACTTACTGTAATATAATCACGTTGATCAAGTGTCATTATATTATACTAACTCATGCTTCAGTTCCCAACACTACTTCAAAACATTCATAATTTAAACTCGAAAGTTTATAGAATATAGAAACTAATAGTTTCTTATTTGATGTAACACTGATAGCGCAAAGAGATAAATGACTTCAGATAAGATTAGTTGTGAAAATATCTTCAGAAATATCGCGGATATTTATAATGAAAGATATGATAATATCTTAGAATTTCTAATATTGATGGATGATGATGAAGATTTGTCTGTAAAGGTTTAGAATAAAGAGTAAGGTATTCGTTAATGACTTTAGCAGGCACTGAATCATTTGGATTCTTTGAAGGCAGATTTAGTCTTTGTGATTTGTCCACAGCCTCCTTCATAGTCTGTTCAATTCGTTTTCCAGTTCCAAACCTTCTCTTTTTCTCAGCTTTCCACCTTACTATTCTTTGTCATCAAACTTTTTACTGTTAAGATCGTTTACAGTTTTTGATGCTTCGTCAGCATTTCAAGAACTAGTTTGCCGTTCAAAATATTTTTCAGAACTTCACATTCAAAGTATGTAAGTCTAAGAGATAGACGTTTTTCGTACACATATAACTGTTGGCGTAGACATGCTACGAGATTTCAAAATACTGGTTACTGTTTTTCGATGATTCATATGACAATTCTCGTTACAAGATGCGAATGAGTAAATGATGTGATTTCAATAAATATAATGATTTTTCGAAAAGTCAAAGATAATTGAAGTTGTTGGTAAGTTTATTGCTAAGGTGGCGAGATATGAAAGGTCCCCAGTAACGATGACGAAAGGGCAACGTATCTATCGAGGTTATAATAAGACTAGTTCGACTGAAAAGTCGAAGTTGACTTGCTGGAGCTGTGACAAAACTGTCTACTTTGAAAAGGAATTGAAAAGTCATTTTAGCTAATAAATGCCAAAGGGTCTAACACGGATACGCGTCGAACTATGACTTTGGCTTCGAGAGCTTTTTAGGTACATAAATGTGGGTAATATGTGGTTGGATCATCATCTCGATTGTTCATTGTTTGAAGTGTCTTCGAAAACTTCAAAGAGTTTGAACACAGTTTGTAATCATTAATATACATATGATGTTCTAACACGGTTTTGAAGTCAAAGTATAGCTTTGAAAGATGTAGGAATCTAAGAGTGATCTCTTCTGTTAAATCATGACTTGGATTTTGATTTGTCAAAATCAGAATGCGTAATCAAATTTGGGTGAGAATGGTTGCTTTGATTTCTATACAAGAATGTATATTGTTGTGAGATTTTGGGACTATAGTTGATGATTTGCTTAATCAGATTCGAAAAATGTAATATATTAATTGTGAATTTATATATCTCTCGGGTATTACCTACCCGTTAAAAAAAAAATTTACAATTAATATTTTGTACAACAGAATTTTATTACAGTCTTTATGAAAATATATATGTGCATATTTTCTTCAGATGTAACATAGATTTAATGAGTTAATATTAAATTAAACTCCTTTGATTTACGGTTGAAACTAGAACTGAATAATCCCTAAAGACTTTAGAAATTACATAACTTTTACGGAGTATTTATTCAATAAAATTGAAATTATGAATTAATACTTCGTTATTTGTTGGTGTTTGTAACCCTTGCACCATATTCTCTAAAGCCACTACTCGAGCGCGAAGCTCGTTGACTTCTTCTATTACACCGGGGTGATTGTCGGTTCGGACGAACGGATAAATAAAATCTAGAATTTGATGTAGTATATAATCGTGACGAGATACTCTGAAAATGAGAGAGAAAATGGTGTTTCGGACCGGTTCGCCGGTAAGTGCTTCAGGTTCATCGCCAAGAGGGCAATGTGGTGGATGGAAGGGATCACCTTCTTCTTGTCTCCAATTATTGAGGAGGCTACGAACCTATCCCCAATTCATCCAGAATAGATGATGGCTAATTGGTTGATCCATTCCGGTCACACTACTTTCGGAGCTTGAGTGGGATTCCATATCGGAATTCGAGGGACTTGAACTAATGAAGAATTCCATTTCGTTTGATTGAATAAAGAATTTTTCGATATGAAATGATTTTTCGGCTATCGGGTGGTATTCTAATTACATAGAATATCTATATATATAGCGCAAAAGATTTCGTAGATTACGGAGGAAATTACGGGATATGTCAGGCAAAGTTTACAGTAACAGATACGCTAAGATATGGATTAGCAGATACGCTAAGATATGAATTTTGTCTATACAGTATTCATGCAATCAATGCAGTAAGACGTGTCTAGACTAAGAATGATAAGCAGGCAATTTCCGACAAAAATGATAAGCAAAACTTTTGACATGCAGACACGGTCGAAGTCCAGGCTCATTAATGCATCCTAACGACTATCAGTTAGACACACTAATGCAGACCTGGTTCGCTAAGACCACCGCACTGATACCAACTGAAAGAACTCGTTCATATACATTATAAACGATTCACAATAGTTGATTACATCGCGAGGTATTTTGACCTCTATATGATACATTTTACAAACATTGCATTCATTTTTAAAAGACAAACTTTCTTTACAACGAAAGTTGACGGCATGCACACCATTTCATAATACATCCAACTATAATTGACATAATAATAATCTTGATGAACTCAATGACTCGAATGCAACGTCTTTCAAAATACACCATGAATGACTCCAAGTAATATCCTTAAAATGAGCTAATGCACAGCGGAAGATTTCTTTAATACCTGAGAATAAACATGCTTTAAAGTGTCAACCAAAAGGTTGGTGAGTTCATAGGTTTATCATAACAATCATTTCAATATATTAATAGACCACAAGATTTCTGTTTATAAATATATGTACACTCGCAAGTGTATAAGAGTATTCTATAAATTGTAGGCACCCGGTAACAAGCCTTAACGTTCATGTTTTACCCTCTGAAGTACACCAGATCAGGTGTGTTTAAAATAACCTCGAAGTACTAAAGCATCTCATAGTCAAGATGGGGTTTGTCAGGCCCAATAGATCCATCTTTAGGATTCGCGCCTACCGTACATAGACAAGTAATTTAATGTTACCAAGCTAAGGGTATATTTCTGGTTTAAACCCACGTAGAATTAGTTTTAGTACTTGTGCCTATTTCGTAAAACATTTATAAAAAACAGCGCATGTATTCTCAGTCCCAAAAATATATATAAAAGGGAGCAAATGAAACTCACCATACTATATTTCGTAGTAAAAATACATATAACGTCATTTAACAAGTGCAAGGTTGGCCTCGGATTCACGAACCTATATTAATTATATATATTTATATGTTGGTCAATATTTGTCTAACAATTTTTGGTCAAGTCATAGTGTACCACAATCCTAATGCTCGAGACTAATATGCAAAAGTCAACAAAAGTCAACTTGACCCAAAATGACTTCTAAAATTTATACGTGTTTATTATATAACTTAACTATAGTCGTTTTATATATTTAAATATATTTATTAGATTTTATAATAATAAAAGTCATTTATTAATAAAAATTTATATTAACGTTTATATATGATAAAATATACTTTTATATATCTTAAGTAGTAAAATTTATAAAGTTCACTTAATATCTTAAAACTATAGTGGTAAGTATTATTAATGTAATTATATTACGCGTGGTGAAAAATATATTTGTATCCCCTATTTATTTGATAAAATAATATTGATCATAATAATAATAAGTAAAAGTTGTATTATTTTGTAATAATAATTATTATTATTCTATAAAAAAAATAACAATATTTATATTTACTAAAAATGTTATTATGATAAAATGATAATACTAACATAATAGTAATAATGCTATTTTATAATAACAATGATATTTCTATTAAAATAATAACGACGATAGTAATAATAATCATTTTAACAATAATACTAAAATTCAGTTGACTATTACTTCAAATCCGTTCATCGAAACCATTCGATATCTAAATGAAAACTTTTTAATTTTTCGCTAGCTTTCCAATGACATGCATATCATATACCCTATCTCAGTAGCATATGTATCTAATTCAGGATTAAACAAACCTATCTAAGGATAATATCGAATGTACAAGCATGCATAATTCTATATACTCGAGCACTAGTCAGGGATACACTATTGATATATAAAAGTTAAGTTATGAGTGCTCACGTATCAATATTGAGATTCAATATTGCAGGAAAGTACGTAGACGCAACGGAGATGATAAACACTAGATTGACCTCACGAGCATACCCATGAACCATACCCATCACCTCCATAGCTATAACCCATAATTTCCTTAGCTTCGACTCATTCAAAAAACTATTTTGAAATCACTCGGACATCACTCCGTCGTAATATTTTATGTATACTAATAATATCTTGAAATAATACAGAGCAAATATATATATATATATGTAAATTGATTGAGAGAGTTTAGAGAAATATATTTTCAAGTTTCTATGAAATAATGAAACCTATTGAATTCTATTTATAATAGATTTTTGAATTATTAAAGTGAATTATTAAAGTATGAATTATTAAAGTGAATTATTAAAGTATGAATTATTAAAGTGAATTATTAAAGTTAAAGTAAAGTAAAAGTAAAGTAAAGGTAAAGTTAAAGTATAGTAAAAGTATAAAAACTATGTATGTATAATACGCGTATAAATATATATAATATTAATTTAAATTGTTATATATATTTAATGAAATAAAATATAAATATCGTTATATTTATTATATTGGTTAAGTAATGAGTTGTCAAAAGTGATTCTAGATATTTATAAAAGTTATATATGTTTTAATAATAAAGTTCTTTTTAAACTAAAAACGTTTTTGTACGTTTGAAAATAGATTAATAGAATATTATGGAAACCAATTCTCCACTAGCTTTTGTCTAACTTTCGTAAATGACACTTTTTATTTTTATTTATAAATAGCTTTACAAATTATTCCAAATATCGTTAAGAGGAATAGATTTCTCAAATCATAGTGGACCTCTCAACAGAGACTTGTAATCATTATTTAATGTTTCTGATAATTCAATCATTTAATATATATATTTTTTTAATTTCATCGATAATCATATTGAAACAAATACGTTCATATAAAGCATTATACTTTTAAATACTTTGTTGACATTTTCAATTTATAACATATACACATATACATACATATTCATAAATGTTCATTTAATGGTTCGTGAATCATTGGAATTTGGTCGAGGTTTAAATGAATGTATAAACATAGTTTAAAATCCTTGAGATTTAACTTAACAAACATTGCTTATCGTGTCAGAATAATATAAAGATAAAGTTTAAATTTAGTCGGAAATTTCCGGGTCGTCACACACAGTCTCCATCATCACCTATTATTATAACTGCCTATTCATCCTATATGATCAACTTGTCTTATCATCATCCCGTCACCATCAATTCAACATCAATTTTGCATAACTTAAAATCATAACATCATCATGAAAACATTATTCTTAATCATCAACTTTACAAGCGTCTATCCTAATCATAAACATCTTTATCATGATCATGTATCATCATGATCATCATTAAGTTTCATAACAGAAAAAAAAGAAAAAAACGTTCCATGTGTATGTGTGTTGTACGCCAAGGCAGCCCATCAGACAACCTAGCTGGATCCTCAGCCCAATTAATGAAAAAGGATCACTGCCCAGCAGCAAATGAAATTCCGACCCAACAGAGGATACTTGTATCCTACGGCCCAACTAAATGTCATAACAATAATCGGCCCAAAAGAAGGTTCAATAACCAAAATCATACGGCCAGCTGGAAAACAAGGAAAGAAGAAAAAAAAGAAAGGCACGTCTAATTAAATAATAGAAGCATTAGCTGGTACCTATGTTATACTTGTTGGCCACAATTGCTATTGCATTTAGAATTCTTAATAGAACCAAAAAAAAGTTGTTATCATTGTGGTATTATTCAGCATTCTTCATCAACTTTTAATCATCATATAAACATATAATTATCTTCAACAAAGAAATTATAACTCCAATCATTATCATATCTCTTCGGTTGCAGGCTATATAACGAAAAAAATAAAATAAAGAAGTATACGCAGCAGTGGGAGTATAGCAGATCGAGCAATTAATAGTTTTATTGAAGGTGTTTGGTTTGTGAAATATATTAGAAACAGAAACGTATAGGCTGCAGTAGAAGTCCGTGTAGCAACACTCATGTATTGGGTTGTTTGCGTATGATAGAAACAAAACAAAAATAGGAGTTAGAAGGTAGCGAGTAGCTGTAAGCAATCACGATGATGGTGGTGATGTTTTTGATTCAAAACAGGAACATATAGCAGTGGATACAGCGATAGTAATAAGTTTATGATGGTGGTTATTTGTTTCATGATATAAGACAGGAAGAAGCATAGTAGTAGCATAAAATAATGATGGCGGGTGACGATTTAAATATGGTGATGGTTTTGTGATACTTGGGTTGACCCGAACCATAACCGGATACATCAATAGTTTATGATGGTATGGTGGTTTTGTTTCAATCAGGGGACATAAACACTAGTAGTTTGGTGTTGTTGATCTTCATAGAGCAAGAAGGAGATCGAATTGGGAGTGGTTTGTGATGTTTGATTACGATTGTTCCATGGTTGTGTTGATCGGAAGAGTGAAACAGAAACGTAACAGTAAACAGAAAATTGATCTGGGTCTTGTGGTTTGATGATGATGGAGGAAAATAGAAATAGAACAAGAGATGGGTTTAGGTGGTGGTGGTTAATCTGATGGCATAGGAAGTAGTAAAATAAAATAGAAAGGAAAGAATAGGAGGGTGAGGCGATGGTGGGTTTTTCATGAATGAAAAGGGGTGTTGTGCATATTTATTTCTATCATGTAAGAAGAAAGGAAACAGAAAAGGAATTTGTAAGTGGTGATAGTCTTGAATGCATGTTATATACATATACCTGTAATATATATTACGTAACATTTGCTAGTGGGGAAATATGTGGCTGAAAGTTAATAGATGAAGATAATTAGATGTACCTGAAATGGCATCTTTTCACTTTATCTACACTAGTTCACGGGTTCACAGAAAAGCATAACAAATTGACTTTGACGCATAATAGATCATTTTAGGCGTAATTATTTATTGATATATATTACATTTAATGTTAATAATTACTAAATATAGTAATAATAACATTATTAATATTAATATTAAAAATTATCATAATAATAAATATTAATAACAATGATAATTTATTATTAATAATAGTATTAATAATGATAAAATATTAATATCACTATAACAAATTAATATTAATACATAATTATTTACATAAAATGAAATGTTATAATTTCTATATATAACATTTATAAATTACTTATTTACAATATTCATATATATACACACATATCTATTTACAATATATTGTTCGTGAATCGTCAAAACTGGTCGAGGGTCAATTGAACATATGAAACTGTTCAAAAATTTTGAGACTCAACATTACAGACTTTGCTTATCGTGTCAAAATCATATAGAGATTAAGTTTAAATTTGATCGGAAATTTTCGGGTTGTCACAGTACCTACCCGTTAAAGAAATTTCGTCCCAAAATTTGATTGAGATGGTCATGGCTGACAATAAATATGTTTTTATGACGCATACAAGCCGAAAATTAGAGTTTTATCATCAGTGAGTAATATGGATAAAACAATTCATTTATGTGAAGAGTACGAGTGAAGCTATCACAAAAGAGTGATATGAAATAATGCAGGTTCGTCTTAGCTGGTGATGTAGTCATGGTTGATTTCCGGAATTCCAGGGATTTAAAGAAAATCTTCGAAATCTAAAAGATTTGAATTCTTCAGTGAATAAGGAAATTAAGATCTCTATAATTAAATACAGTGATCTGCCTTGATTATTCTGTCTGATATTTCCATTATAAATTAAACTTTTTACGTTCTATTATTTTCACTATTCCTATACTTTCTTTCTTAGTTCATACATCCAAAAGATTGTGAAAATGCTTAATCCAGTTCTAATCCTTGATATTTTCCTAATTATCATTTCTGTCATCCTTCTTTTCAATCTTTCACCAGAAAAATCTGTTTACTTCTACTATTTCCTTGGGGTGATACTATTCTTAATTCTACCCTATCTTTATATTGCTATTCGCATTATTATCCACGATTTGTGAGCTCCGTGTTGTTATTGGGCTTTATCTTTTCTCTTATATTTTGGAGCTCTTTGCCTTTTTATTCTCTTCTCGACCTCGAGTAATGGTCCAGAATTCGTAAGTATGGAGTTTCGAATGAACTTAATGTTCTAAACAAGAAAGAACGTAATAGCAAGATTTGATTTGTCAAATTACTAGAATCACTGAGAATAGAACTATCAAGAATATATTTTCTTGATATGTTCAGAAGTTAAGCAGAATGAAAGAGTTATGTAACATGGCACATGATGACGTTATGATCTGTGAATCATCACGTCCCATTAGAAACTCAGCATGACTTACTGTAATATAATCACGTTGATCAAGTGTCATTATATTATACTAACTCATGTTTCAGTTTCCAACACTACTTCAAAAACATTCATCTTTTGATTTGAATTTTTCAGAATTTAGAAATGAAAATAGTTTCCTTTCTGATGTAACACTGATAACGCGAGAAGATAAATGATTTTGGATAAGAATAGTTATGAAATTATCTTCAGATATATCGAGGATATTTATAATAGAGGATAAGATAATATCTTAGAATTTTAAAATCAAATTGTGATGAAGAAATTCATTCATGATGATTTAGAGCGATTAAGGAGCAATGTATTCGCTAAAGATTTCATCAGAATCAGAATCATCAGGATTCTTTATGTACAAGTTTAGTCCTTGTGATTTGTCCACAGTCTCCTTCATAATTTCGCATAATCCGCTTTTTGTTACTAAATTTTCTATTGAGCATTTCCAACACTCCATTCTTTATCATCAAACTTTTGACTGTTAATGTCGTTTATAATTTTTGCTGCTTCATTCAGCTTTTTCAACATTCCGAGTATTGATTCGTAGGCTGGGTGCTTTTCAGAATTTCAGAATGGAAGATCATAATTCTAAGAGATAAGGATTATATGTATATTTATAACTGTTGATGTAGACATGCTGCGAGATTTCAAAATACTGATTGCTAATTCCCGATAATTGGTATAGTAATTCTCGTTATAAGATGTAAATGAGTAAATGATAGGGTTTCACTGAATGTAATGATTTTTCGGAATGTCCAAGATCAATGAAGTTGCTGGTAAGTTTACTGCTAATGTGGTGGAATATAAACAGTTCCTCGGTAACGATGACGAAAGGCAAACTTATATATCAAGGTTATAATAGAGCTTATTCGAATGAAAAGTAGAAATTGATTTGCTGAAGATGTGACAAAACTGTCTAATTTGAAAAGGAATTGCAAAGTTATTTCCGGTAATAACAACGCCAAGGGAGCTAGCACAGGTACGTGTTAAACGTTTACTTAGGTTCCAAGTGTTTTCAGGTGCATAACTATATGCATCAATCTTTTCTTCCGTAGATGAAGTGCAGTTGGTTCATCCTCTCGATTAAGGTGTTTTCAAGAATCATGAAAGGTTTGAACGCAGATTGTTATCGTCAAGATACAAATGAGGTTTAAGATGAAATCAAGTGGCAAACTTGAAGAAATGTTTAGTTTTATATGTTATAATTAATATTTTAATTCATTTTAATTGTCCAATGTTATTAGTCCACTGTTAGTAGTCCACAATTAGTAGTTCAACAATTCATATATAGTTTAATATATAATATTCGAATTAATTAATACGTGTCGTGACCCATTATATACATGTCTCAGACTCGATCACAACTCAAAGTATATATATTATTTGAGAATCAACCTCAACCCTGTATAGCTAACTCGAGCATTACTGCATATAGAGTGTCTATGGTTATTCCAAATAATATATATAGATGCGTCAATATGATATGTCAAAACATTGTATACGTGTCCCGATATTTAAAGTGCGTAAAATAAATAACAGAAATTAAATGACGATAAATAAAATTGCGATATATAAATTGCGATAAATAAAATGTAATCAGTTAGCTAGGAACAGTTAGCTAGAAACAGTTAGCGTGGATTCTTAACAATTTTTTTTCTCATAGTTAATTTGTTTGTTTCTAATAAATTTTATTTTGTCCAATATTTTCTTCATTATGCCACTCGTTCGATTCTGATAAGTCAAAATCCAAATATGAAATTGAATGAAAATGGTTATTCTGTGGTGAACGGATTCGTATATCTGTGGATGTAAGTAGGATAGTAAATGACGGTTGAATCAGATTCGAAGAATGTACAGTGTAACTTATTAATGTGAAATCTAAATATTCCTCGGGTATTACATACCCGTTAAAATATTTTCACCATTAACAGTTGGTACAAAAGAATTTTTAATTACAATTTTTATGAAAACATATATACATATATATTTTCTTCAGATGTAATCATGGATTTAATGAGTTAATATACTATTAAACTCATTTGATTTATCGTTAGATCTAGAACACATAATCTCTAAAACATTAGAGATTATACAATTGCCTTGTAGAACGAAGATAGATGATGTGGAATGATATGTAGAACGATGATTATACTCGAGGTACAGAATGAGATGTTGAGGCATGGATTGTTGATGGTACTGGTGCTGTTACTGATGGTACTGTTGGTGTTGTTGATGGTGGTACTGTCACTGTCGGTGTTGCTGCTGGTGCTTGTAACCTTTGCACTATATTCTCCAAAGCCAATATGAAAGGACCCGCCTTAATCCACCTGGACGAAGTCATCAACATTTGGTCCCATTTCGATGATCGGCTCCAAGTAATGTCCTTATATTGAGCAAATGCACAGCAGAAGACTTAATTCGTACCTGAGAATAAATATGCTTTAAAGTCAACCAAAAGGTTGGCGAGTTCATAGGTTTATCATAACAATCATTTCAATATGTTAATAGACCACAAGATTTCATAATCATAAACATAATACACTCGCAAGTGTATGTAAAGCATTCTAAGTGGTTGAGCACTTGGTAACCATACTTAACATTTAATCAACGTCGCATATTCCCTTTATTATGAAATCTCACTACACCGTACCAAGTGTAGTCACCAAAACAAAGTACTGTGCAACCGTTGAATACTGGTCGTCCAGTCCGGTTGAGGTTGTCAGGCCCGATAGATCTATCAACAGGATTCGCGTTTACAATACCCATGTAAATAGTAGTTACCAAGCTACAGGGAAATATGCCAGTGGTACAACTCAACGTAGAATATATTTTTAAGTACTTGTGTCTATTTTGTAAACATTTATAAAAGCAACGCATGTATTCTCAGCCCAAAAATATATATTGCAAAAGCAATTAAAAAGGGAGCAAATGAAACTCACTTTTGCCTTGATGGTATTTAATTCGACTTGGTCTCCGATAGATATCACGAACCTAACCATATATATAATATATCAACATATTTTCTTTTTAAGTAATCGTTACATATATATATATATATATATATATATATATATATATATATATATATATATATATATATATATATATATATATATATATATATATATATATATATACTTTTAATACTTTTAATATTTTCTTAGTCCGTAGTTAGCTGTCCGATGTTAGTGGTCCACAATTAGTTGCTTAAATAAAATAAATAAAGACCCCGTCGTATTCGTATTGATCAGAATTAATCTCGACCCATGGTACCATGTTGTCAAATGACGTGTTGTGTACATAAAGTACCGTGTTGTCAAATGACGTGTTGCGTACAATCATGAGGTCTTATGATTAATCTTCTCGTGTTGTTTACGGGTCGTCCTGAAATATATAAAATCAAATCATAAGTAATTATATATAAAATATCATATTTATTAGAAAAGATATGATTAATTTACTTTTTCTCCAAATATTTTCGTAGCTAAACTAGCTTCGGATACCCAATCTTGTTTTAGTCGTAGTTTCTTCATTACAACTCCGTTTTTGTTGGTTCAACTTGTCACTTCCTTGGATCGAGTCAAATTTTAAGAATATGAACTGAAAATACCTTATTTTGTATTCGAAATCATAGGTTATAGGTTAAACTTTGGTGAAACTTATGAAAGTGATCATTTTCCATCATAAAAACAACATTTAATGATCATTTTTCTAAAAATACTTACACTTTGAGTTAAACCATGAAATTTTTATGTGTTAACATATTCATAAGAAATATCATTTTTCCAGAACATGAACTTCCAATTCAAAGTTCAAGATGGTTTTTAATTATCCAACCCAAAACAGCCCCCGGTTGCACTCCGACGACGTAGATTCTGTTTTTAAGATATTCTTTGTAAAACCAAGTTATATCTTGTTAGGTTAGCATATCATTATGATATATTACAGGTCTTAAAGTGTTTTAAAAGTCAAGTTAGAAGGATCTATTTAGTTTGCAAACAAGTTTGAAATCATTCAAACTATGTTCTTGTTGTTAAAATTTTATACCACATAATAAGATAGCTATATGAATATGAATTGAATAAGATTATGAACAAGGTTACTACCTCAAGTTACTTGGACAAATTTACTGCTAAAGATAAGAAATAATCTTGGAATCAAAGAGTGGTGGAGTTAGATCAAAAGGTTGGAAGTAAACTTCTTCAAATGGGTGGTTATTTTGATATGTTCTTGAAAGAGTTTTCTTATGGTGTTTAAGGCTTATAATTGAAGCTAAATGATGGGGAAAATGCTTGGAGATGATCAAGTATGAAGTTAGGAGTATTTTGAGAGAGAAATTAGGGTGTAGGTATGAGAAAATGGAGTGAAGAAATGGTGTTCATTTATAAAAACGTTTTTAGTTTATAAAGAAAGAAAAGGATTCCTAATTTTGTTTTCTTACTAATAATTCATACTACTTGACAAATCCTAGTTACCGCTTATCTAGGGCAGTAATAATGTTGATTAGGATGTTGATTTGATGTGTATATACCAATAGTAAATAAGTATAGAAGCTGGGTATGATACGGGTACATATACCCTAGATATACGTATAGAAATCTTGAGGAAACGGAACGAGAATTCAAATATAGCTATCTTTTGTGAATATACTTATATTGTTTTATGTATTTAAGTCCTTAAAAAGTATTTAAATACATTATATATACGATACATGTATAAGCATTATAGATTATAAGTATATATATCAAAGAATGTTAGGTATAGTTATCGTTTTGAAAACTTAAGTTAGTAGTTTCAAAATATACTTATAACTCATTGTCATTAGTATACAATAAGATGTTAAACCATCCTTAGATCATGTTAAATATATATAAATACATATATATACACAAACGTATAATTATCGTATGTTATATAGTTCGTGATATCATCGGTCATATTGGACGGTCAAACGTTGTGTAAAACTCTTTTCAAAAACACAAGTCTTAACCATTTGGATTGCTTATCATGTTGGTATGGTTTAATTTATGTAAATATTAATCTCATAAGTATAATTTGGTCGGAAAATTCCGGGTCATTACAGTACCTACCCGTTAAAGAAATTTCGTCCCCGAAATTTGATAGAGGTTGTTATGGATAACAATAAGAAGGTTTTCATGACAAATATAAGGTGATAATGGAGTTTTATCATCATTAAGTAATGTAGATAAAACGATTCGATTATGCGAAGAATATAAATGAGACTATCGTAAAAGAGTGAGATGAGTAAAATATATTCGTCTTAACCGATGACGTAGTTATGATTGATTTCCGGGATTTAAGGGATTTAAAGAGAATCTTACGTAATAAGATTTTGTTCTTTGGTGATTAAGGAAATCAGGATCTTCTTTGATTATATGCAATAATCTATTTCGATTGCTCTGTCGGATATTTCACTATAAATTCACCCCTTCGTTTCCTTATTTTCCATGACTCACACCTTCTATTCTTTCTCCCTTGATTCTTACTTTAAAGCATTCATCAATATGCTCCATCGAGTCCTGATTCTTGATATACTCCTAACTTTTATATCTATCATTCTTCTTTTTCATCTACCACCAGAAGAATCTATTTACTTCTACTATACTCTTGTGTTTATAGTGTTTCTAATTCTCCCGTTTCTCTATATTACTATCTGCATCGATATACACGGTTTGTAATTTCGGGGTTATTATCGGAGTTTATTGATAATGCTAAAAACGAACATATATTTCATAGCATTATTCCTCAAGAAAGACAAGCTTTTAGTTGCAATTGTCCTATTTACAAGTGATATTCGTTTAAATAATAAAAGGTGAAGACAAAAGACAGATTCGACGAATTGAAGACGCAAACGACCAAAAAGCTCAAAAGTACAAAATACAATCAATGAGGTTCCAATTATTGATAAGAAACGTCTCAAAATTACAAGAGTACAAGATTCAAAACAAAAAGTACAAGATATTAAATTGTACGCAAGGACGTTCGAAAATCCGGAACCGGGACCAGAGTCAACTCTCAACGCTCGACGCAACGGACTAAAAATTACAAGTCAACTATGCACATAAATATAATATAATATTTAAATAATTCTTATAATTATTTAATATATTATATTTATTTATTAAAACGTCGACAAACAAGAAAACAAGGATTTTTAGCTGTCACCGACGGCCATGCGATCGCATGGCCTGGCGAAAGAAATCCCATGCGATCGCATGGCCAACTTTTCCAGTTCACATGCCTATAAAAATCGAGCTTTGGTGCACCATTTATCCATCCTTTCTTCTCTTCATCATACGTAAAGTATATATATATATATATTTTAATTTTAATTTTAATTTTAATTTCTAATAATAAGGGTGTGTTAGCGAATGTTGTAAGGGTGTAAGTCAAAATTCTGTCCGTGTAACGCTACGCTATTTTTAATCATTGTAAGTTATGTTCAACCTTTTTACATTAATGTCTCGTAGCTAAGTTATTATTATGCTTATTTAATCCGAAGTAATCATGATGTTGGGCTAAAAATATTAAAATTGGGTAATTGGGCTTTGTACCATAATTGGGGTTTGGACAAAAGAACGACACTTGTGGAAATTAGACTATGGGCTATTAATGGGCTTTATATTTATTTAACTAAATGATAGTTTGTTAATGTTAATATAAAGAGTTACAATTGGACGTCCCTATAAATAGCCATATACACTCAATCGGACAAGATGGGCGGGATATTTATATGTACGAATAATCGTTCATTTAACTGGACACGGGAATGGATTAATAGCCACTAGAATTATTAAAACATGGGTGAAATTATGTACAAGGACACTTGGCATAATTGTTAACAAAGTATTAAAACCTTGGGTTACACTCAGTCGACATCCTGGTGTAATTATTAAACAAAGTAATAAAACCTTGTTACAGTTTAAGTCCCCAATTAGTTGGAATATTTGACTTCGGGTATAAGGATAATTTGACGAGGACACTCACACTTTATATTTATGACTGATGGACTGTTATGGACAAAAACCAGACGGACATATTAAATAATCCAGGACAAAGGACAATTAACCCATGGGTATAAAACTAAAATCAACACGTCAAACATCATGATTACGGAAGTTTAAATAAGCATAATTCTTTTATTTCATATTTAATTTCCTTTATTTTATATTTAATTGCACTTCTAATTATAGCACTTTTATTCATTGTTATTGTATTTAATTGCACTTTTAATTATCGTACTTTTTAATTATCACAAGTTTATTTTATCGCACTTTTATTATTCGTAATTTCATTATCGTTATTTACTTTACGCTTTAAATTAAGTCTTTTATTTAATATTTTACATTTGGTTTTAACTGCGACTAAAGTTTTAAAATCGACAAACCGGTCATTAAACGGTAAAAACCCCCCTTTATAATAATAATATTACTTATATATATATATTTGTATTTTTATAAAAGTAAACTAATATAGCGTTAAGCTTTGTTTAAAGATTTTCCCTGTGGAACGAACCGGACTTACTAAAAACTACACTACTGTACGATTAGGTACACTGCCTATAAGTGTTGTAGCAAGGTTTAAGTATATCCATTCTATAAATAAATAAATATCTTGTGTAAAATTGTATCGTATTTAATAGTATTTCCTTGTAAAATATAAAGCTATTTTATATACACCTCGCACGACCTCAAGTATATTTTTGGCGCCACTGCCGGGGAACTTAAAAATTTAGCTTAAAAGCCGGAATCGCAACGCTATATAAAAAAAGATTTTTATTTTTAGTTTACTTTTATAAAAATACGTTTTTGTAAAAATACGTTTTAAAAATTCAAAAATATAAAAAGAAAAACAAAAATTTATATATTTTTAAGAGTTTGTTAAATATATAAGTTTTATAAAGTTTCTTTATTTTTATTTTTAGTATTTAAAAATATAAATTTTATTTAAATATTGTGTTTTTTTTTATAAAACATCAAAACAGCAAAACAGAAAAAAAAAATAATATAAAAGTTTACGGGTTACACTGTAGCAGCCCAACCCATCTGGCCCGATTTTCTACTTCATACGATCGCATGAATATATAGCATACACTCCATGCGATCGCATGGAGTGATTTGACTCGTCTGAAACATAAGCTGTACGAAATTAGGGTTTATAATAATAATAATTATTAATTAATAACCCTAATTAGGTTATAATTATTTTATTATTTAGTTTAGTTTATTTATAATTTGTATTTTAAGTCTTAATTAGTTTTAATAATTTATAAAATTAATAGTTTTATAAAATTAATAGTTTTATAAAATAAATAATATAAAAATAATATTTTTATAAAAATTGTAATTTTTACAACTTTTTATATATTTTTATATTTTGTCCCTTTTTAATAGTTTTAGCGCAATTTTTGTATTTTTGGCTCGTATTTATTTTTAATTCATAGTTTTTGCCATAGTTATTTTTATTTCTAGATTTTTAGGCCTTGCCGTAAAATCCCTTAAGTGCTTTTTCTTTAGACTAAGATTTAGGTGCTTTAGAATTTTGCGACGCCTTTTTAAGTTTTAGTACCTTTTTAAGTTATTTCCATTTGGGATATAGTTTTACTTGTAAGCTTTAATATTTTTAGAAGCAACTTTTAATTTTTAGTTTTTAGTGTCTTTTTAAGTTTCAACGCGCTACTTTCTTATTTTTATTTTTCGACGCCTTTTACCTATGTATCAATTATCATTCCAATTAGTAATCTCAATTTGCGATTATAATTTTAAGTTAGTGATAGTAATAAGGTTGGGTTAGTCGAGTGTTTTTAAGTTCTATAAGTCATTTCTTTTTATTTCTTATTTTCCGACGCCTTTTATTTTTCAACCCTTTTCTTTTTCTTTTTCGACGGGCTCTTTTTCTTTCTTATTTCTAGCTATTCTAGTTTTTAGGACATAGATTTTTATTCTACTTCTTATCTAAAATTCTTAAAATTACGAAAATTTATTTTAAGAGGTTAAATTGATAGACATCAAAATTTTCTGGTTCGTAGTAATAGTTGGATTTGTACGTGGACCGGGTTATTGGAGCCAAACAGTCCTCAATTATATTGAGACCAAACGAATCCTGCCCCTCTGCTGCATCTTTTGGCTATTCGAAACGTGGGCAAAATCAAAAAAGTCTATTGATTGGATAACTTATATAATTTTTCTTTCCTTTTAAAAACTAATAGGATATTCAGTGAATTCACCGAGCAAGACGTTCACCACCTTTTGTACGTTCACCACCTGTAACTAAATCAAGACATTTAGCAAATATTACCGCCGTTGATAATCCATTTTTTGAACCCGACCTCACAATTGAGAATCCGGAGAATATTCAGGTACGATTCATAGATCCTGAACCATTAAATTTTCCTCCGGAACCACCAATCATTCAAACAGAGATTGTTGAGGAACGAACCATTAAATCAGAATCCTCTAGTGATTCCGATTCAACAAATTCAATTATGGAGAATCTGGAACCTTTAAGTATGGAAGACCGAATGAGAGCTAAACGCACTGGCCAAGGTCACGCAATTACTCATCCTGACATTAATGCGCCAGATTATGAAATCAAAGGACAAATTCTACACATGGTGACTAATCAATGCCAATTTAGTGGTGCGCCGAAGGAAGATCCAAATGAACATCTTCGTACCTTTAATAGGATCTGCACTCTATTTAAAATAAGAGAAGTGGAGGATGAACAGATATATCTCATGTTATTTCCCTGGACTTTAAAGGGAGAAGCCAAAGATTGGTTGGAATCGTTACCTGAAGGGGCGATTGATACATGGGATGTTTTAGTTGAAAAATTTCTTAAACAATTCTTTCCGGCATTTAAAGCCGTAAGACTTCAAGGAGAAATTGTTACGTTCACACAGAAACCGAATGAAACTCTATATGAGGCGTGGACAAGATTTGGAAAATTATTGAGAGGATGTCCGCAACATGGTTTAGACACCTGTCAAATAGTACAAATATTCTACCAAGGATGCGACATCACTACAAGAAAAGACATAGATATAGCAGCTGGTGGTTCTATTATGAAGAAAACCGAAACTGATGCTTATAAAATTATTGATAACACTGCTTCCCACTCACATGAGTGGCACCAAGAAAAAGATATCATTAGATCATCTAAATCAGCTAGAGCCAATTCTAGCCATGACTTAGATTCCATTTCCGCAAAGATAGATGCTGTCGAGAGACAAATGGAAAAGATGACTAAGGATATTCACTCAATACGAATTAGTTGTGAGCAGTGTGGAGGACCACATTTGACAAAAGATTGTCTCAGTATTGAACTAACAATGGAACAAAGAGAGAATGTTTCATATCTAAACCAAAGGCCTGGAAATAATTATCAGAATAATTATCAACCGCCAAAGACCGATCTACAATCAAAACCAGAACTATAACCGAAATATTCCATACAACAACCAACAAGGTCCTAGCAATCAACAAATATCCAATAATACTTACAACCAGCAAAGACCTAATTTTCAAAACAAACCACCACAAACCGATGATAAAAAGCCGAATTTAGAAGATATGATGACAAAGCTAGTTGAAACTCAAACGCAGTTTTTCACATCTCAGAAACAAACCAATGAACAAAATGCTCAAGCATTTAGAAATCAACAAGCTTCTATTCAAAATCTGGAACAAGAAGTAAGTAACCTAGCAAGGTTAATAGGTGAAAGAAAACCGGGAAGTTTACCTAGTGATACAAATGCTAACCTCCAAAATGAAACAGCTAAAGCCATTACCACAACAAGTGGTACAACACTTAAACCAGCTGAAATACCTGTAACTTCTGATGAAGCTATTCCTACTCCACAAGAACTACAACCTGAACAAGATAAGGAAAAAGAACCAGTAGTTGAAAAGGTTAATGAAGATAACACAGCTAAGAATAAACCTTATGTTAAACCATACCAACCACCACTTCCTTACCCGAGTAAAATGAAGAAAGAGAAACTTGAAGTCGAGCAATCCAAATTCTTGGATATGTTTAAACAGATAAATGTAAATCTTCCTTTCATTGATGTGATTTCAGGAATGCCTAGATATGCTAAATTCTTGAAAGATCTAATCTCAAATAGAAAGAAAATGGAAGAAATCTCGGCTGTTACTATGAATGCTAATTGTTCAGCAGTGCTGTTGAATAAGATACCAGAAAAACTATCTGATCCAGGAAGTTTCACAATTCCATGTTTTCTGGGTAGTCTTAGTTCAATAGAAGCATTGGCAGACTTAGGTGCTAGTATAAATTTAATGCCGTTTTCACTATACACTAAACTAGACCTTGGAAAATTGAAACCAACAAGAATAAGCATACAGCTAGCCGATCGATCAATAAAATATCCTAGAGGGATAATGGAGAACATGCTAGTTAAAGTTGGTACTTTAGTATTTCCAGCAGATTTTGTTGTTCAGGACATGGAAGAAGATTCTCAAGTTCCTCTCATATTAGGAAGACCATTCTTAAACACGGCTAAAGCAATGATAGACGTGTTCGGTAAGAAACTGACCCTAAGTATAGAGGATGAGAGTGTTACCTTTTCAGTTGATAGAGCAATGCAATAACCGCAATCTGCAGATGATACATGTTATTATATTCAAACTATAGATTCACATGCAGAATTGTTAGAAGAATTTCCAGAATTACAAGGAACAGGAGAATGTTCTTTAGGAGAAGGTAATGAACCAATTGATGAAGCTAAAATGTTAGCTACACTAATAGCTAATGGATATGAACCAACAACAGAAGAAATTCAAATGCTAAAAGAAGAAGACAGATATCGATATAAATCATCGATAGAAGAACCTCCTAAATTAGAGTTAAAACCACTTCCAAACCATTTGGAATACGCTTATTTACATGGTGAATCTGAATTACCTGTAATAATATCGTCTTCTCTTACTGAAAATGAGAAATCACAACTCATTTCTGTGTTGAAAGCTCATAAACCAGCCATTGCATGGAAGATTCATGATATTAAAGGAATAAGTCCTTCGTATTGCACACATAAAATCCTTATGGAAGAAGGTCATAAAACGTATGTGCAACGCCAACGAAGACTAAATCCGAATATGCAAGATGTAGTTAAAAAAGAAATTATTAAACTGCTAGACGCAGGTCTAATTTATCCAATTTCTGATAGTCCATGGGTAAGCCCAGTTCAATGCGTGCCTAAGAAGGGTGGCATGACTGTCATTACAAATGAAAAAAATGAGCTTATTCCTACAAGGACTGTAACAGGATGGCATGTATGTATTGATTATAGAAAATTAAATGACGCCACCAGAAAAGATCACTTTCCCTTACCTTTCATTGATCAAATGTTGGAAAGATTAGCCGGAAATAGTTATTATTGTTTTCTTGATGGATTTTCCGGATACTTTCAAATTCCAATAGCACCCGAAGATCAAGAGAAAACCACATTCACGTGCCCTTATAGTACTTTTGCTTACAAACGCATGCCATTTGGACTTTGCAATGCCCCTGCAACCTTTCAAAGGTGCATGATGGCGATTTTTCACGACATGATAGAAGAATGCATGGAAGTTTCCATGGATGACTTTTCAGTCTTCGGTGATACATTTGAATCATGTCTAGTTAATCTGGAACGAATGCTTATTAGATGCGAACAATCAAATCTAGTACTTAATTGGGAGAAATGCCATTTCATGGTTAAAGAAGGCATCGTTTTTGGTCATAAAATTTCAAAAGAAGGAATTGAAGTGGATAGAGCTAAAGTAGATGTAATTGCTAAACTTCCACATCCCACCAATGTTAGAGGAGTTAGGAGTTTTCTAGGGCATGCCGATTTTTACCGACGTTTCATAAAAGATTTTTCTAAAATTGCCACTCCTATGAATAAACTCCTAGAAAAGGATGCTCCATTTATCTTTTCAGATGAATGTATCAAATCTTTTAATATTCTTAAAGAAAAACTCACTAATGCGCCGATCATGATAACACCAAATTGGAATCTACCGTTTGAACTAATGTGCGATGCAAGTGATTTTGCAATGGGAGCGTTTTAGGACAAAGGATTAAAAAACAATTTCAACCTATATATTATGCTAGTAAGACGTTACAAGGAGCACAAATAAACTATACAACTACTGAAAAAGAACTCCTTGCTATTGTCTTTGCTTTTGACAAATTTCGTTCATATCTCGTTCTAGCAAAAACGGTGGTCTATACCGACCATTCTGCTCTTAGATACCTATTTTCGAAACAAGATGCTAAACCAAGATTAATCCATTGGATCTTACTCTTACAAGAGTTCGATATTGAAATCCGAGATAAAAGAGGAGCAAAAAATCTCGCCGCTGATCATCTTTCTCGTCTTGAAAATCCCGAATTAGAAGTTCTAAATGAATCGGCCATACAAGACAACTTTCCTGATGAATATCTATTGAAGATAGATTTTAATGAAATTCCATGGTTTACAGACTATGCAAACTATTTAGTATGTGGATTCCTTGAAAAAGGATTATCGTACCAAAAACGAAAGAAATTCTTCAGTGATATAAAATACTATTTCTGGGAAGATCCACATCTGTTTAAAAGTTGTCCCGATGGAATAATACGCCGATGTGTATTCGGAGATGAAGCTAGTAAAATATTAAACCAATGTCACACAGGACCAACAGGAGGGCATTATGGGCCTCAACTAACAGCAAGAAAAGTTTATGATGCTGGATTCTATTGGCCTATAATTTACAAAGACGCACACCTTCTTTGCAAATCCTGTGATGCTTGTCAAAGGACCGGAAAAATAAGTCAACGTGATGAAATGCCACAAAATGTCATCCAAGTATGCGAAGTATTTGACATTTGGGGTATTGACTTTATGGGTCCATTTCCAAAATCTCATAATAATCTCTATATTCTCGTAGCCATTGATTATGTATCTAAATGGGCGGAAGCACAAGCTCTCCTAACTAACGATGCACGAGTTGTAGTCAACTTTTTAAAACGTCTTTTTGCAAGGTTTGGAACACCAAAGCTTTAATAAGTGATCGGGGAACTCATTTCTGTAATAATCAACTTGAGAAAGTTCTTAAAAGATATGGAATAACTCATAAAATCTCCACTGCTTATCATCCACAAACAAGTGGACAAGTTGAAAATACCAACCGAGCTTTAAAACGTATTCTAGAGAAAACCGTAGGATCAAATCCGAATGAATGGTCCATTAAATTGGAGGATGCACTCTGGGCTTTTAGAACAGCCTACAAAACTCCAATTGGAACCACACCTTTTAGACTCGTTTATGGAAAAGCATGTCATCTTCCAGTAGAAATTGAACACAAAGCATTTTGGGCTTTGAAGACATGTAATCTTGATTTACATGAAGCTGGACGTCTACGGTTAAGTCAACTAAACGAATTAGAAGAATTAAGACATGAAGCATACAAAAATTCGTTAATCTACAAGGAAAGAACGAAGAAATGGCATGATAAAAGAATCAGAAGTTCAAAAGAATTTAAAGAAGGAGATAGAGTTCTTCTTTTCAATTCACGATTCAAGCTATTTCCTGGAAAATTGAAATCAAGATGGTCTGGACCATTCATAGTCAAAAGAGTTTTCCCATACGGAACAGTAGAATTAATAAATTCAAATGGAATTGAATTTAAAGTTAATGGTCACAGAGTTAAACATTACATAGATAGTCCAATGGAAATCGACAACGAAGTTAATCACAATTTCGATACCACAGCTAACTAAGTGTGGGGAGAATCAAGTCTTTAAAGGATAATATGTATTTCTGTTAGAGTTAGATTTTCTATTTTCGTGTAGTTCTCGAAAATGGAACCCGAATGGTCTTTCCCTAGCAGACCCTAAAGAACTAGTCTTCTCCTCCCATTCTGAATTTTTATTTTTTTTAGGAAATGAAGACTGCCTGTGAACTAAACCATGGTCTAATGCTATACGCTTTGATCACTAAACGTAATAATGACACACTTTCGAGTGAAATAGTATCAGTAATCAGAGAAAGATTGGATGGAGTAAGAAAAGAATCCAGATGCGAAGATAATAAGTTACAATTTGGTAAAGGAAAATCAAAATCCGCAGCAAAAAGAAGAGCACGACACCTTGAAAGATGTCACAAATGCGGAAAATGGTCACATGGAGGTAAATGTTCAAATAATCAAACCTATTCAAACACCGAATTTGTTACTTTATGCAGAGACGGACCGTTCATTTATTTAGAAGAAAAAACACTGAATGCTCGAGGTTACGCCTATGTAGCTATGGAAAACCAATTAAACCGGTTACGCCTATGTAGCTATGGAAAACCAATTAAACCGACTATCTTATGAATGAGATAGATCATATAACTAAGAATACTATCTCACAGGTAAGTCTGTACAGTTTTTTGTTTTTATTTTTATTTTTATTTTTAACCTTTTGATAATAAACGCTAATTTGTTCACTATAAAGTATTAAATTGGTATTAAATAAAATTAGGTTTGGCGACCGAAATTATTGATATCATTCAAAAATTTATTACATCACTGCGAAATTTAACGTTTATTCTTAAGGTATAAATATCTTTAATCAATCAACACAAAATATTTCAAAAATTCGTCATGAGTTAAATTAGGTCATGGAACCGAAATTACTTTACCGAAAAGAGGGGCGCATATTTTTGATAATATTTGATTGATTAAAGTGGGATAAAAAGCCAAAAAGATTTTTAATTTTATTTTTACCATGTTTTTAAAATTAATATATAAATCTTAAATTAATATTGTAAACTTTGTAAAATCAATATATTTAATATTGTAAATATTTGAAAAATATAATATAAGTTTGGTGTGATTTTATAATATGAATTTTTAAATTAAGTTTGGTGTGAATTTTTAATTTTTAAAATATGAATTTTTAATTTTATGCATTTCAAATTTTAAGTTTGGTGTGAATTTTTAATATTAATTTTAAATTTTATGTATTTTTAATTTAAGTTGGTGTGAATTTAAAAACAAAAATTTACTTTATCTCATTAAGTTAAAAAAATGATTTTTAAAATTCGTCGTGAGTTGAAGACTAGGTCGTTGAACCGAAATTGCTTTACCCGAGGGAGGGACGAGAACTTTTATTATCATTATTTTTAATCTTATTGAATTAAAGTATGCCAAAAACATTAAAAAATCCAAAAATCTTTACTTTTAAAACCGTGCTTTGATTTGACAAATTTTAAAAATTTTGTCGAGGGACAGACTAGGACATCGATCCGAAAAGCCCTCATCCTAAAAAGAAACAAATTTTTAAAATTTTATTAATTATATGTTTTATTTAGTTTAAGGTTTTATATATATAAAAAAAAAGGCCAACTCACTGTAGCCGAATACCCATGCGATCGCATGGGTATTGCACTCCAACTCCATGCGATCGCATGGAGCTGGAAAACAGGCCTGATACATACAGCCTGTTCTGTTCTGCCTCACACCAACACACACACAACACATACGAAAATACTCTCAAATCTTCATCAAAATTCACCAAAATCCACCGTAATTCGTCATTTTTCTTGCTCTAATCATGCCTAGATTCTCATTCTTCAGCAAAATGGTAAAAATTACACCCCATAAACTCTATAAATTCCTAGTTTTTGTGATAATTATCAATTTTTTTCCTAATGCAATTTTGTTAATTTCTAGTGTAATTAGTGTTAAATTGTTAGTATTTTATGCATGTATAACCTAGATTGATGCTATTTAACATGATTTGAAGCCAAAAACTTCAAAATTTTTAGAAATATAGGGTTTGTGTTCTTGAGCAATTTGGGGCTTTTTGATATAAACAGGTTATGGCCGATTTTTGTCATGAATTATTGCTAAATTGAGTAGTGTAACATGTTTAGATAGTTAAATGATCCAAACATTGATCCTAAACATGATTTTTGGAGATTAAGTGGAATTTTTAAGTCCAAAATTCATGAACTTGATTAATTTGATATATTTGCCATTTGAGACTTGTTTAATTATTAGTAATGAATATTTTGACATGTTATTTGAGTTAAAAGCTTATGAACTTTGTATACATTTTCATATGTGCTTATTTGAAAAGTATAGAATTGTGAAAAATTGTGAAAATGTGTATAAGTTTAATTTTGATTTAACATGTTATAGTGATTGTTTTAAGTTGTTATTTTGCTAACACTAATGCATATTTGGATGCACAAATTTTGTGTTTAATGTGTTTTACAGAAAGCCGATACTGGAGGTTCAGGAGCATCATCATCTAGACGACCAGCACCAGCACCAGAACCAGAACCAGAAATGCAACACGAACAACAACCACAACAGGAACAACAACAACAGCCTGATCAGCACGTACCTTATTATGATCCGCTACAGTTTGTTAATGAATTCATAGTATTCCCGATGAGGCCGCCAGTAGAATTCCCAACGATTCCTGAGCACACTCTGCATTCTAATCTGAGATTTGATAGGAGATGGAGAGATTACGAGACATATCAAAGGAACAAATTCAAATTGGTAACAAAAAATGTAGAGGTGCCAAGGGTAATCGATTGGGCCCCTTTGGAAACGGTCCATCTAGCTGACCGTGTTAGACAGCTTTTAGTTCAAAGGTATGACAGTTCTTCTTTTACAGATTGGGAACGTCTTTTCACCATTCGTAGACCTGTATATAAGGAATGGTGTGTTGAGTTGATGAGTACTGTATCACTTGATACAAATATAGTTAGAATAGATGATAGAAGATTTCTTAGGTTTATCCTTGGCGGTAGGATGTACAGAATGTCCATGCTGGACATGACCAGGGCCTTACAGATATATACTCCTGGTGAGTTGCTATTACCCGATTGTACAAATTTGATTCAATATGGTGAAAGGGTAGATAGTAACTTTGACGCTGACGCCATTTGGAGGCGTATGTCACATTTTGATGTTTTTACACGAGCAGGAGGACACTCCTATACACATATTGACAGAGCCGAGCTTCGTATTATTCATAGATTTTTGGCTAACTCGATTACACAGAGAGGTCATAATAAAGAAAAAATTACCTTACATGATTTATTCTACCTAAAGTGTATTCGGGATCCTAGAAGCTTTGTCAATATCCCTTACTGTGTTGCTTTTTATTTATCTAAAATGGTAGAGGGAATGCAGGACGGGAGTATAATAGGAGGAGGTATTTTTGTTACTCTCATTGGAGAGTATTTAGGTGTTGATAGGAACCAAGGGGGTCCATTACAGCTTTGTAGAGAACAGGTTGAGCCCTTAGGATTGAAAGTTTATGTGGGTGCTAAGGTATTGAAAAGTAGACGTAACCAGGCAGTACCCTATGAGGGATCTCATCCTCAGGTAGAGAGAGGCTCAGACGAGGAAATGGAGGAGGCGGAAGACATTAGGGATGTCTTTCGAGATGCTATTCTTGACGTCCACGTTCGTATAGATGAGGAAGCAATGACGAACGCGGCCAGACATAGTATGTATGAGCAGTGGAACTCCGAGTGAGTATACGAGGATTATAGGCGACGCCAACACGATAGCTGGTTAGTTCATCAGCACCAAATCATGAGCCAGCTATCATATCAGGTACCAAATAACTATGTACCTACTCGACCTGCTCATTTTCCGCCACACAGCCCCGATATCCGACCACCCTTTAACCGGTATGACTATAACCAAGCCTATCAGAACACCTATAACCAATAATGGAACCCACCTGACGAGATGAACTGGAACCCATATCCAGACTGATTTAGTTCCATTTGGTTATTTATATGATTTTTATGTTTTTATCTTTTTACTTATTCATGTTTAAACTTATGTTATTGAATATACTTATGTAATCTTTATCATTTTTATTATTATTGTGTACTAATATTTCACATTTAGGATTTGAAAGTGGGATATTAAGTCCCATTTCAAATTGCCATGCATGTTTATATTTGTATGTATGTATATGGTAAATTGTACAAAACAGGGTAAAACAGCGCATTTTCAAAGACTGGAATTAAGTTCAGTAAAAGCTACTAATTTTGACGACAAGATAAATGTGATGTAACAACAGACGGAATGGACAAATGATATGTACCATTTATCATTCAGCAAACAAATGCCAATATATTTGGAAACTTTGGTAAAATTTAATCATTTTTACGCTAATCACCCTCAATAATTTAAATTGTTACTGATTTCTTGCAAATGAGGGCATTGCAAGATCTTAAATGTGGGAAGGGGTTAAATTCTTTCGGATTTTTAAAATTTTTATCTTAAACACTTGGTTACCATTAAAAATACTAGTAACGTAGTAGTTGTATTAGAATCTAGTGCTCTCTGATGATAAAGAACAGCCCTAGTCTTATATACTGACTACCCAATTCTAGTAAAATTTTTCAAAATTTTCAATTAAACGAACTCAAAATCATGTTTATACATATTTATGAACGATAAAACTAGGTGTTAACACTGAAATTATTGTTACCTCAGAAAGGACATAAATTGAGAAACAAACCAAAATGTTAAAATTCATTTAAAATGGAATAGAGGACAATAAAAAGGAAAATAAAAGCCAAGTGTGGGAAAAATTACCAAGTTATCTTAAACATATGTCACATATTTCTGTAACAAATAACTGAAAATACTTTTGCTTTAGACTAAACTAAACTATTTTACCCGATGAAAGAAAAGAAGAGATGGATCTACACTATGAATCAATTCCATCATTAAAATGAAGTAAAGTCTTCCGAAAAAGAAACGCGCTTCTTGATGTAGGTCAGGAAGTTGTCGTCCAGACCAGCTGTAGGTTGACGAAAAATCTAGAAAAGTCATCACTAAAATCAGCAGGAAATCCACGGACCTCAGCATAAAACAGGGTCGCCAAGTGGTCAGATTTATCCTAACCATGAGAAGGATTTATCCCGTAAAATGGGGGGGGGGGCACCGTGCAAATTAGCTGGATAAGACTAATGAATTAGATCCCCAGAAAGGATAATCTCATTAAAGATTAAAAATCAGCTTTTAAGCCTGATATTACTGAATCCTAGAGATTGACCTTAAAGATTGAGAATTCAAACTCATGGAATTCAATGATATCTAAACTCGAGCTTGAACGAGAAAATATTTTGATCAAATTATAAACCGATTTGTTTTCTGAAAACCCATTTTCAATGCGTTCATTACCATTGAACGTAAAATCCTAGGAATTCACCTGGAATTTATTAGGTCATCTGAACCAAATCGGGTGTCAACCGTAAGAATGGTGGTTGCATAGCATGGTTAAAGACAGGACCTTATGCCAGACTGACAAATTATAAGGGTGAGCTTTACTATTGCTCCTACAAAGGATAGTAATTGTGTCCGACACGTTATATACCATAATTAAAAGCATGTCAGGGGACATTGCCTTAACAGTTGCTTGTTCAACGCTTTCCTTTACAACCGGACGGTAGTTTACCGAAAGGTAATATACGGAGCAAGTATACTGGATGTGTTGCTTTCCTAATACAAGGTTAGCAAGTGGGTGACACAAAACCACAAGTTTTGAGCTAAAATTTTCAAATCTGAAACCCACCAAGCCCACAAAAATATTTTGCAAACACCGGTGAAGGGTTATTCCGAAAAACTTATCTAGGGTAAAAACTAGATTTAATTTTTAAAAGATCAAATGTTTTCATAAAGATCCAATTTTCTTAATCTCGACCCATGGTACCATGTTGTCAAATGACGTGTTGTGTACATAAAGTACCGTGTTGTCAAATGACGTGTTGCGTACAATCATGAGGTCTTATGATTAATCTTCTCGTGTTGTTTACGGGTGGTCCTGAAATATATAAAATGAAATCATAAGTAATTATATATAAAATATCATATTAATTAGAAAAGATATGATTAATTTACTTTTTCTCCAAATATTTTCGTAGCTAAACTAGCTTCGGATACCCAATCTTGTTTTAGTCGTAGTTTCTTCATTGCAACTCCGTTTTTGTTGGTTCAACTTGCCACTTCCTTGGATCGAGTCAAATTTTAAGAATATGAACTGAAAATACCTTATTTTGTATTCAAAATCATAGGTTATAGGTTAAACTTTGGTGAAACTTATGAAAGTGATCATTTTCCATCATAAAAACAACATTTAATGATCATTTTTCTAAAAATACTTACACTTTGAGTTAAACCATGAAATTTTTATGTGTTAACATATTCATAAGAAATATCATTTTTCCAGAACATGAACTTCCAATTCAAAGTTCAAGATGGTTTTTAATTATCCAACCCAAAACAGCCCCCGGTTGCACTCCGACGACGTAGATTCTGTTTTTAAGATATTCTTTGTAAAACCAAGTTATATCTTGTTAGGTTAGCATATCATTATGATATATTACAGGTCTTAAAGTGTTTTAAAAGTCAAGTTAGAAGGATCTATTTAGTTTGCAAACAAGTTTGAAATCATTCAAACTATGTTCTTGTTGTTAAAATTTTATACCACATAATAAGATAGCTATATGAATATGAATTGAATAAGATTATGAACAAGGTTACTACCTCAAGTTACTTGGACAAAGTTACTGCTAAAGATAAGAAATAATCTTGGAATCAAAGAGTGGTGGAGTTAGGTCAAAAGGTTGGAAGTAAACTTCTTCAAATGGGTGGTTATTTTGATATGTTCTTGAAAGAGTTTTCTTATGGTGTTTAAGGCTTATAATTGAAGCTAAATGATGGGGAAAATGCTTGGAGATGATCAAGTATGAAGTTAGGAGTATTTTGAGAGAGAAATGAGAGTGTAGGTATGAGAAAATGGAGTGAAGAAATGGTGTTCATTTATAAAAACGTTTTTAGTTTATAAAGAAAGAAAAGGATTCCTAATTTTGTTTTCTTACTAATAATTCATACTACTTGACAAATCCTAGTTACCTCATATCTAGGGCAGTAATAATGTTGATTAGGATGTTGATTTGATGTGTATATACCAATAGTAAATACGTATAGAAGCTGGGTATGATACGGGTACATATACCCTAGATATACGTATAGAAATCTTGAGGAAACGGAACGAGAATTCAAATATAGCTATCTTTTGTGAATATACTTATATTGTTTTATGTATTTAAGTCCTTAAAAAGTGATTAAATACATTATATATACGATACATGTATAAGCATTATAGATTATAAGTATATATATCAAAGAATGTTACGTATAGTTATCGTTTTGAAAATTTAGGTTAGTAGTTTCAAAATATACTTATAACTCATTGTCATTAGTATACAATGAGATGTTAAACCATCCTTAGATCATGTTAAATATATATAAATACATATATATATACACAAACGTATAATTATCGTATGTTATATAGTTCGTGATATCATCGGTCAAATTGGACGGTCAAACGTTGTGCAAAACTCTTTTCAAAAACACAAGTCTCAACAATTTGGATTGCTTATCATGTTGGTATGGTTTAATTTATGTAAATATTAATCTCATAAGTATAATTTGGTCTAAAAATTCCGGGTCATTACACAATACCCGAGCGCGAAGCTTGTTGACTTCTTCTATTACACCGTGATTATTGTCGTTTTGGACGAGCGGATGAATAAGATCTAGAATGTGAGATAGTATATAATCATGACGAGATACTCTGGAAATGAGAGAGAAAATAGTATTACGAACATGTTCACCGGTAAGCACTTCAGGTTCTTCGCCAAGAGATGAATTTGGTTGGTGAAAAGGATCACCTTCTTCTCATCTCCATTCATTAAGTCGACTACGAACCCATCCCCAATTCATCCAGAATAGATGATGGCTAATTGGTTGATCCATTCCAGTCACACTGCTTTTGGAGCTTGAGTGAAACTCCATGTCGGAATAGCTGTCGAATTCTGAGGAACTTAAACTAGTGGCGAGTTCCATTTCGTACGATTGAATAAAGGATTTTTCGATATGAAATGATTTTCGGCTATCGGATGGTATTCTAATTACATAGAATATATACATATATATATATATATATATATACATATATATATATATACATATATATATATATATATATATATATATATATATATATATATATATATATATATATATATATATATATATATATATATATATATATATATATACATATATATATATACATATATATATATATACATATATATATATATATATATATATATATATATATATATATATATATATATATATATATAGAACAAAAGATTTCGTAGTTTACGGAGGAATTTACGAAATACGTCAAGCAAAGTTTACAGTAACATATACGCTAAGATGTGAATTAGCAGGTACGCTAAGATATGAATTTTTGTCTATACACTATTCATGCAATCAATGCAGTAAGATGTGTCTAGACTAAGAATAATAAGCAAATGATTCCCTAAGAATGATATGCAGGTAATTTTTGACAAGAAATGATAAGTAAAACTTTTTGACGTGCAGACAGGTCGAAGTCCAGACTCACTAATGCATCTAAACAACTATCAGTTAGACACACTAATGCAAGACCTAGTTCGCTAAGACCACCTCTCTGATACCAACTTTAAAGACTCGTCCTAATCCATCTGGACTAATACATTACATTTGGTTACATCGAGAGGTACTTGACCTCTATATGATACATTTTACAAACATTGTATTCGTTTTTAAAAGACAAACTTTCATTATATATCTAAAATGAGCAAATGCACAGTGGAAGATTTCTTTCATACCTGAGAATAAACATGCTTTAAAGTGTCAACCAAAAGGTTGGTGAGTTCATTAGTTTATCATAATCATTCATTTCCATCATTTTAATAGACCACAAGATTTCAGATATTTAATTGTACACGTAACCCGAGTACATAATAACACGTGTAACCTGCGAATTAAAATTCATTCATATGGTGAACACCTGGTAATCGACATTAACAAAAATGCATCTAGAATATCCCCATCATTCTGGGACTCTCATCGGACATGATAAAATCGAAGTACTAAAGCATCCGTAACCCGGATGGGGTTTGTTAGACCCAATAGATCTATCTTTAGGATTCGCGTCAATTAGGGTTTCTGTTCCCTAATTCTTAGATTACCAGACTAAAAAGGATGATATTCGATTCGATAATCCAACCATAGAATGTAGTTTCGATTACTTGTGTCTATTTCGTAAAACATTTATAAAAGCAGCGCATGTATTCTCAGACCCAAAAATATATATTGCAAAAGCATTTAAAAAGGGAGCAAATGAAACTCACAATACGATATTTTGTAGTAAAAATATTCATACGACGATATTGAACAATGCAGGGTTGACCTCGGATTCACGAACCTATAAAAATTATATATATTAACACATATAATGGTAATCGAACAAATTTATATATTATTAGTGATTTAATTGTTATTTTAATTATGTTTTTCATTAATAATTTAATTAACTCTATTATTTTATATACTTTAGATAAATAAAAAATATTAATATAGTTATATTATATGTAATAATTATATTTTACATAAAATAATATTTGTTGTATTGGTATTAATAATACTAAAGGTAATATTAGTAATACAAATAATGATAATAGTAATAATAATGTTAAAAATAATAATTTTAATGTTAAATGTAATAACAATAATATTTATAATACTTAGTAATAATAATAATAATACTAATAATAATAATAATACTAATAATGAAAATAAAAATAAAAAAAATGATAAAAATAATAATGATACTTATTTTATTAATTCATAAAATGATAATATCAATAATAATAATACTTATATTAATACTACTAATGTTACGATAATAATAATAGTAATGGTAATAGAAATACTACCTCAAAGAAGTAGCCTTTTAAAAAATGCCCAAGTCCGGTTTTGAACCCGCGACATCCCGCTAACCCGATAACAGTCCTAACCATTCCTCTGCTTCATGTCTTTCTATCTAAATTCCTATTTGGCTATTTTAATTCTATTTAACCCGCCATTCTATTTCGTTTATCATCTTCATCTTCTCTATGATCATTCTTCATCTTCTCTATGATCAGTCGTCATCACG
Organism: Rutidosis leptorrhynchoides; assembly: GCF_046630445.1. Taxonomy (NCBI): domain Eukaryota; kingdom Viridiplantae; phylum Streptophyta; class Magnoliopsida; order Asterales; family Asteraceae; genus Rutidosis; species Rutidosis leptorrhynchoides. Next base: position 335,227,160 of record NC_092337.1, on the reverse strand, counting down.
GTTCCCTCATCACACATCATTCATTAACTACTCATCATCATCTTCGATGTTTATCACTATCATACGTGAATCATAATCATTCTTGTATCATCACCAACTCATGATTTCATCATTATCATAACATCACAGTCTCCATCATCACCTATTATTATAACTGCCTATTCATCCTATATGATCAACTCGTCTTATCATCATCCTGTCACCATCAATTCAACATCAATTTTGCATAACTTAAAATCATAACATCATCATGAAAACCTAGCTGGATCCTCAGCCCAATTAATGAAAAAGGATCACTGCCCAGCAACAAATGAAATTCCGGCCCAACAGATGATACTTGTATCCTACGGCCCAACTAAATGTCATAACAATAATCGGCCCAAAAGAAGGTTCAATAACCAAAATCATACGGCCAGCTGGAAAACAAGGAAAGAAGAAGAAAAAAAAAGGCACGTCTGATTAAATAATAGAAGCATTAGCTGGTACCCATGTTATACTTGTCGGCCATAATTGCTATTGCATTTAGAATTCTTAATAGAACCAAAAAAAAGTCATTATCATTGTGGTATTATTCAGCATTCTTCATCAAATTTTAACCATCATATAAACATATAATTATCTTCAACAAAGAAATTATAACTCCAATCATTATCATATCTCTTCAGTTGCAGGCTATATAACAAAACAGAAAAAAATAAAGAAGTGTACGCAGCAGTGGGAGTATAGCAGATCAAGCAATTAATAGTTTTATTGAAGGTGTTTGGTTTGTGAATTATATTAGAAACAGAAACGTATAGGCTGCAGCAGCATTTCGTGTAGCAACACTCATGTATTGGGTTGTTTGCATTTTATAGAAACAAAACAGAAATAGGAGTTAGAAGGTAGCAAGTAGCTTTAAGCAATCATGATGATGGTGGTGATGTTTTCGATTCCAAACAGGAACATATAGCAGTGGATGCAGCAGTAGTAATAAGTTTATGATGGTGGTTGTTTGTTTCATGATATAAGACAGGAAGAAGCATAGTAGTAGCATAAAATAATTCATGGCAGATGACGATTTGAATATGGTGATGGTTTTGTAATACTTGGGTTGAACCGAACCATAACCAGATACATCAATAGTTTATGATGGTATGGTGGTTTTGCTTCAATCAGGGGACAGAAACACTAGTGGTTTGGTGTTGTTGATCTTCATAGAGCAAGAACGAGATCGAATTGGGAGTGGTTTATGATGTTTGATTACGATTGTTCCATGGTTATGTTGATCGGAAGAGTGAAACAGAAATGTAACAGTAAACAGAAAATTGATCTGGGTCTTGTGGTCTGATGATGATGGAGGAAAATAGAAACAAAACAAGAGATGGGTTTAGGTGGTGGTGGTTAATCTGATGGCATAGGAAGTAATAAAATAAAATAGAAAGGAAATAATAGGAGGGTGAGGCGATGGTGGGTTTTTCATGAATGAAAAGGGGTGTTGTGCATATTTATTTCTATCATGTAAGAAGAAAGGAAACAGAAAAGGAATTTGTAAGTGGTGATAGTCTTGAATGCATGTTATATGCATATACCTGTAATATATATTACGTAACATTTGCTAGTGGGGAAATATGTGGCTGAAAGTTAATAGATGGAGATAATTAGATGTACCTGAAATGGCTTCTTTTCACTTTGTCTACACTAGTTCACGGGTTCACAGAAAAGCATAACAAATTGACTTTGACGCATAATAGATCATTTTAGGCGTAATTATTTATTGATATATATTACATTTAATGTTAATAATTACTAAATATAGTAATAATAATAATAACATTATTAATATTAATATTAAAAATTATCATAATAATAAATATTAATAACAATGATAATTTATTATTAATAATAGTATTAATAATGATAAAATATTAATATCACTATAATAAATTAATATTAATACATAATTATTTACATAAAATGAAATGTTATAATTTCTATATATAACATTTATAAATTACTTATTTACAATATTCATATATATACATACATATCTATTTACAATATATTGTTCGTGAATCGTCAAAACTGGTCGAGGGTCAATTGAACATATGAAACAGTTCAAAACTTTTGAGACTCAACATTACAGACTTTGCTTATCGTGTCAAAATCATATAGAGATTAAGTTTAAATTTGATCAGAAATTTCCGAGTCATCACAGTTTCTGGTGTTCAGCTTTAACCTGTGCACAAACATGACATTTTTCTACCAATTGAGCAACATCTTTCTTCATCGTTGGCCACCAATACATTGGTTTTAAATCGTTATACATCTTGGTACTACCCGGATGGATAGTCAACCTTGATTTGTGTGCTTCATTTAAGATCAATTTTCTTAAATCTCTAAGCATAGACACCGAAAATGCAATTCTTAAACGTCTTAAGTCCACGAGAATCGTCAGTCAATTGGTCTTTTATTTTGATCATCAATTAAGTCTTTAAATTTTCTTCCAATAAAGATTGGGCTTGAACTTGTCTTATCTGTTCAATAAGGTCTGAAACTATTTCGGTTCTCATAAATTTTACTGTCTCTACGGTCTTTTTACGACTTAAAGCATCGACAACAACATTCGCTTTGCCCGAATGATACTTTATTTCACAATCGTAGTCTTTTATAAGCTCAATCCACCATCTCTGTCGCATATTCAGTTCTTTCTGCGTGAAAATATAGAGGAGGCTCTTATGGTCTGTACATATCACACTTTGTACAATATAAGTAGTGTCTCCATAATTTTAATGCAAATACCACAACCGTCGTTTCTAAATCATGAACCGGATAATTACGTTTGTGTGTCTTTAATTGACGAGAAGTGTATGCGATAACTTTATCTCTCTACATCAGTACACACCACAACCCAGCAATTGACGCATCACAATAAATCACAAAGTCATCTGAACCCTCTGGTAACACTAACACTGGAGCCTGACATAACAACTGTTTCAGAGTCTGAAAGGCATGTTCTTGTTGGTCACTCCATCGAAAATTTACATCTTTTCTGGTCAATTTGGTCAATGGACCCGCTATTTTTAGAAAAATCTTTTATAAACCGGCGATAATAACCCGCAAGACCCAAGAAACTCTTAATTTCTGAAGGCATCTTCGGTGAATTCCAACCCACTGACGGATCCACTTTAATACCTGCCTCACAGATAACATGACCCAGAAATTGTACCTCTCGGAGCCGGAACTCACACTTCGAGAACTTAGCATATAAATGCGCTTTCTCTAACAATTCTAACACTAATCGAAGATGTGTCGCATGATCAACCTCTGTCTTTGAATACACCAATATATCATCGATACACACAATAAAAAAACTAATCTAGATTCAGTTTACAAACCCTATTCATCAGATCTATGAAGACTTCTGGAGCATTTGTTAACCCAAATGGCATAACCAAGAACTCGTAATGCCCATATCTAGTTCTGAAAGCAGTCTTCGGTATATCTGATTCTGCAACCCGATCCTGATGATACCCGGATCTAATATTTATTTTAAATAAGTACGATGCACCCTGAAGCTGGTCAAACAGATGATCGATTCTAGGCAAATGATACTTGTTCTTAACTGTCCTCTTATTTAACTCTCGATAATCTATACACATTCTCAGAGTACCATCTTTCTTCTTTACAAACATCACCGGTGCACCCCACGGTGAGGAACTCGGTCTTATAAACCCCTGTCTAACAATTCCTGTATCTGAGACATCATTTCCCTGGTTTCAGAATGAGTTAACCTATAAGGAGTCTTATGTAATGACCCGGACTTTTACGATTGATCTATACTTATAAGATTAATATTTACATAAATTAAACCTTACCAACATGATAAGCAATCCAAATTGTTGAGATTTATGTTTTTGAAAAGAGTTTTACACAACGTTTGACCGTCTAGTTTGACCGATGATATCACGAACTATATAACATATGATAATTATATATTTGTGTATATATATGTATATATACATATTTAACATGATCTAAGGATGTTTTAATATTTCATTTTGTATTAATAACAATAAGATATATGTATATTTTGAAACTACTAACTTAAGTTTTCAAAACAATAACCATACGTAACGTTCTTTGATATAAATACTTATAACCTATAATGTTTATACATATATCGTATATGTAATGTATTTAATCACTTTTTAAGAACTTAAATACATAAAACAATATAAGTATATTCACAAAAGATAACTATATTTGAATCCTCGTTCCGTTTTCACAAGATTTCTATACGTATATTTAGAGTATATGTACTCGTAACATACCTAGCTTCTATACGTATTTACTATTAGTATATACACATCAAATCACCACCAACCAGCCCTTGTTCATGCCTTATGTATAAGGTAATTACTTTTGTATGATTGTATGACTAATTACACAAGATTACAACATGTGAACTTGTCCTTGTATACCATAAATCACGCCACCACCACCTTAAATACTTCCATCCATTTTCAATTTTTACCACATTACTTCTCTAGTTAGGAACACATACTTACTAGCTTCATGTATCTCTAAGAACTCCAGCAAAAATCCTCTCAAGAATCACCTTAAACACCACCATAACAAGATCAAACAAAAACACTACAAAAATACAACTTTCATTTCAAGTTTATGTCTTAAGTTTCTTCCAATCTTTCATCCAACTCCATCACTCTTTTTGTTCTAGGTTTTTACTCCTCTTTTACAGCAATCTTGTCCAAGTAACTTGAGGTAGTAACTTTGTTCATAACCTTATTCGATTCATATATATATATATATAGTTATCTTATTTTATGGTATAAAATTTTAACAACAAGAACATAGTTTGAATGATTTCAAACTTGTTTGCAAACTAAATAGATCCTTCTAACTTAACTTTTAAAATACTTCAAGACTTGTAATATATCATAAATATATGCTAATTTAACAAGGTATAACTTGGTTTTTCAAAGAACACCTTAAAAACTGAATTTACGTCGTCGGAGTACAACCGGGGGCTGTTTTGGGTTGGATAATTAAAAACCATCTTGAACTTTGAATTGGAGGCTTATTTTCTGGAAAATTGATATTTACTATGAATATGTTAACACATAAAAATTTCATGATTTAACTCAAAGTATAAGTATTTTTAGAAAAATAATCATTTAAGGTTGTTTACATGATGGAAAATGATCAACTTCATAAGTTTCACCAAAGTTTGACCTATGACCTGTGATTTCGAATACAAACTAAGGTATTTACAATTCACATTCTTAAAGAAGGACTCGATCCAAGGAAGTGGCAAGTTGAACCAACGAAAACGGAGTTGTAACGAAGAAACTATGACTAAAACAAGATCGGATATCCAAAACTAGTTTAGCCACGAAAATAATTGGAGAAAAATTAAATAAATCACATCTTTCTAAAATAACATGATATTTTATATATATGTACTTATAATTTAATTTTATATATTTCAGGATCACCCATAAACTATACGAGAAGATTAATCATAAGATCCCATGATTGTACGCAATACGTCTTCTTGACAATATAGGTACCATGGGTCAAGATTAATCCCGACCAATACAAATACGATGGGGGTTTTATTTATTTCGATGGGGGTTTTATTTATTTATTGAACACCTAAATATGAACCATTAAAATTGAATTGCTAACTACGGACTAAGAAGACATTAAAAGTATTATAAGTATATATATGTGACGATTGTTTAAAATGAAAATATATTGATATATTATATATGGATAGGTTCGTGATATCAACCGGAGACCAAGTCAAAATATATATATCTTCAAGGCAAAAGTGAGTATATAGTCCCATTTTTAAACTCTAAATATTTCGGGATGAGAATACATGTATTTTATGTTTTACGATATGGACACAAGTAACTGAAAAATATATTCTACGTTGAGTTGTACCACTGGCATACTTCCCTGTAGCTTGGTAACTACTATTTACAGCGGTATTGTAAACGCGAATCCTGTTGATAGATCTATCGGGCCTGACAACCCCAACCGGACTGGACGACCAGTATTCAACGGTTGCACAGTACTTCGTTTCGTGACTACACTTGGTACGGTGTAGTAAGATTTCATAATAAAGGGAATATGCGACGTGATTAAATGTTAAGTATGGTTACCAAGTGCTCAACCACTTAGAATATTTTTATTAAAATGCTTATATATGAAATCTTGTGGTCTATATATATATATATTGCTGCCGGCATTAAACCTATATCTCACCAACTTTATGTTGACATTTTAAGCATGTTTATTCTCAGGTGATAACTAAAAGCTTCCGCTGCAACATGTTGAATTTAAGCAAGATCTTGAGTATGCATATTTGTGTCAAAAATAAAACTGCATATCGGAGGATTTGTAATGTAAAATATGTTGGAGGTCGTATTGTTATTATCACATGTAAAGTTTGTAAGTCTAAGATTATCGCTAAACGATAATCCTTATTAAGTTGTTTAAACCTTGTATTTGTAATAAAAGCTATGGTTTGTATTGTAAAAACAAATGCAGTTTTTGAAAAATGTCGCATATAGAGGTCAATACCTCGCGATGAAATCATATGTTATTGTATTCGTCCTTATGGTTAAGGTCGGGTTATGATATGTGGTATCAGAGCGGTGGTCTTAGCGAACCAGGTTTGCATTAGTGTGTCTAACTGATAAGTCGTTAGGATACATTAGTAAGTCTGGACTTTGACCGGGTCTGATTTAAAAACCATTGCTTATCATTGTTGGTTAAAATTTATATGTAAATATTATGTAGTACTAATGGGTTAGTTGTTGTGTGATAGATGTCGGGCTCAAAACTTGTCATCACATTCAGCGACTCCGAACCAGAATCTTCAGATGGTGTTCCAGTCATTAACCTATCCGATGACGAAAATAATATCTTTGGGGAAGACTCACAAATTCTGGATGAACCGACTATAGAGAACCCGGAAAGTGAACCCGAGGAGGAAAGTGAACCCGAGGAGGAAAGTGAACCCGAGGAGGAAAGTGAACCCGAGGAAGAAATACAGGAAATTACAAAAGACAAGTTCGAGCTAGGAAAGAAACGAAAGGCTAATGAATTAGAAAATTCAAATCCCGAGTTTAGTGAGGATGATGTGGCACCAACTCCACTAGACACTACCACCCCTATTCTCGCTATTCCTATTCGTTCTATCCCGGCATCCAGTTCTTCAGCCCCACAGCTAAAATATAGGGAGACACCACCAAAATATAGGCAGACAGCCAGGATAAGCGTTAAGCGATTCTTAGAACCTAAACGTCCTAGAAAATAGACCAAACGATGCGCTGCCGTATTAAACCATGGGATCATATAATGTTTTGTATAATATTATTAGTATGGTTTGCTTAATGTTCGATGTAAGATAAGCATATGTAAAATAGTGAAGTATGAAATGCAATAATTTTTCATGGTTAAGTATTATTTAGATGGTAGTAATTGGTTCTGTACTAAGCTATTAAGTATGGACATTAACGGGTAGGTACTACCCTAGATATAATTATAAAACGCTAATAAGAAGAAAAAGGCTTTTATAATAATACCTGGTTCATATTATTAATAAGCTATAATGTACTGTAAATATACACTTCATCTATAATATTCCATGTGAATAATTATTTTCTTTTCATTCTTATAGAAGAATATGGCGCGATTGAATCGAATGACGGAACAAGAAGTCGAGGAATTCATCAACCAGCGAGTGAACGACAGAATGTTATGGGTCGAGGCTGCAAGAGCTGCTGCAGTTAACCCAAATCCTCGTGTAGGATGCACCTACAAAACTTTTCAAGCTTGCAAGCCCTCATCATTCAGTGGAACAGAAGGACCGATCGGTTTAACCCGGTGGATAGAAAAGATGAAGACTGTGTTTAAAATCAGTGGTTGTGTTGAAAAGGACATGACCAAGTATGCATCGTGCACTTTACAAGATAGTGCACTCACGTGGTGGAAAAATTATGTGAAGGCTGTAGGAGGAGATGTAGCTTATGATACTCCATGGGAAGAATTCAAAATAATGTTAATCAACGAGTATTGTCCAAGGAATGAGGTTAGGAAGTTGGAAGATGAATTACGAAGCCTGAAGGTTGTTGGTACTGAAATCACCAACTACAATCAGCGATTCATGGAATTAGTTTTGCTATGTCCTGAATTGGTTCCAACCGAAGAACGGAAGATTGAAATGTACAAAGATGGTTTGCCCAAAAAGGTCAAGGCAAATGTTACAGCATCGAAACCTAAGACAATTCATGAAGCTATAACCATGACAAACGAGCTAATGGATCAGGTCATCATGGATAAGAAAGTATCCAATACTGATGTGAAGGTATCAGGTAACAAAAGAAAGTGGAATGGAAATTATGATCGAGGTAACCAACAACAATCTTTTAAGAAACAAGAAATCACGCAAGGTGCGGGTAGTGGTTTAAGCTTTGGTTACAAAGGACAAAATCCTTTATGTAACCGATGCCACAAACATCACTCTGGCTACTGTAATGTGGTATGCAACAAATGTAATCGAAAGGGTCATCTTGCTGAAGATTGTAGGGCTCTCGTTACAAATACAAATGGTACCAAGACTCCTGCCACCAATGCAAATAGAACTGCTTTGGCTACCATTACTTGTTATGGGTGTGGAAAACAAGGTCACTATAAGAGCCAGTGCCCGAATCCTGAGAAGAATATCGAACCTGCACGTGGGAGAGCATTTATTATTAATGCTAGAGAGGCATGTGAAGACCCGGAGCTTGTTACGGGTACGTTTACCATTAATAACTTATCAGCATCTATTATATTTGATACTGGTGCCGATAGAAGTTACGTGTGTAGAAATTTTTACACTAAATTGAATTGTTCATCATTACCTCTAGATGCTAAGTACATGATTGAGTTAGCTAATGGTAAACTAATTAAAGCCGATAACATTTGTCGTGATTGTAAAATAAATTTAGCCGGAGAAACGTTTAAAATTGACTTGATACCCGTAGAATTAGGAAGTTTTGATGTAATAGTCGGCATGGACTGGATGTCCAAAGTAGGAGCTGAAGTTGTGTGTGCCAAGAAGGCAATTCGCATTCCTTGTAAGGATAAAATGCCGGTGATGATTTATGGAGAGAAGGGTAACTCAAAGCTAAAACTCATTAGCTGTTTGAAAGCCAAGAAGTGTTTAGAAAAGGGATGTTATGCTATTCTAGCACATGTTAATAAAGTCGAAAAGAAAGAAAAAGAGAAGTGCATCAACGACGTGCCTGTGGCAAGAGATTTTCCTGAAGTTTTTCCGGAAGAGTTGCCGGGATTACCTCCATTTAGATCTGTAGAATTTCAAATAGATTTAGTACCAGGAGCTGCACCAGTTGCCCGTGCTCCATATAGACTTGCACCGTCCGAGTTAAAAGAACTTCAGAGTCAGTTAAAAGAATTACTGGATCGTGGATTCATACGACCAAGTACTTCACCGTGGGGAGCTCCGATTCTATTTGTTAAAAAGAAAGATGGATCTTTTAGGATGTGTATAGATTATCGTGAATTAAATAAGTTAACTATCAAAAATCGGTATCCACTACCGAGAATTGACGACTTATTTTATCAACTGCAAGGATCATGTGTGTACTCAAAAATTGACCTAAGATCGGGCTATCATCAATTACGCGTCAAAGAAGAAGATATACCGAAAACTGCTTTTCGGACACGTTACGGTCATTACGAATTTTTGGTCATGCCGTTTGGATTGACGAATGCGCCAGCTGTATTCATGGACTTCATGAATCGAGTTTGTAGTCCATATTTAGATAAGTTTGTTATTGTTTTCATTGATGACATTCTTATCTATTCCAAGAGTGAGCAAGAGCATGAGCAGCATTTAAGGTTAATATTAGAGTTGTTGAGAAAAGAACAGCTATACGCTAAATTTTCTAAGTGTGCTTTCTGGTTGAAAGAAGTGCAATTTCTTGGTCACGTTGTTAGTAGCAAAGGAATTCAGGTTGATCCAGCTAAAATTGAGGCCATTGAAAAATGGGAGACTCCTAAAACACCAATGCAGATACGCCAATTTTTGGGTTTAGCCGGTTATTATAGAAGGTTTATTCAAGATTTTTCTCGAATAGCTAAGCCGTTGACAGCGTTAACGCAAAAAGGGAAGAAATACGAATGGACCTCAGAGCAGGAGAACACATTTCAATTACTAAAGAAGAAGTTAACTACGGCGCCTATTTTATCGTTACCTGAAGGGAATGATGATTTTGAAATATATTGTGACGCTTCGTGACAAGGTTTTGGTTGTGTTCTTATGCAACGAAAGAAAGTTATTGCATACGCATCCCGACAATTGAAGATTCACGAGCGGAATTATACGACGCATGATCTAGAACTGGGAGCAGTCGTGTTTGCGTTGAAGATATGGAGACACTACTTATATGGGGTTAGATGCACTGTGTTTACTGATCATAAAAGTCTTCAACATATTTTCGATCAGAAACAGCTGAACATGAGGCAACGTAGGTGGGTTGAGCTGATAAACGACTACGATTGTGAGATTCGCTATCATCCCGGGAAAGCGAATGTAGTGGCCGACGCTTTAAGCAGAAAGGAACGAGAACCAATTTGAGTACGAGCAATGAACATAAAAATTCGTATGAATCTCAATTCACAAATCAAAGAGGCTCAACGAGAAGCTCTTACTAAAGAAAACATAGGAAATGAAATAATGAAGAAGTATGGGAAACAACTCATTATGCGGGAAGATGGAATTCGATATTTTGCAAACCGTATTTGGGTACCAAAGTTGGGTGGATTAAGGAAGTTAATATTGAATGAGGCACATAAGACAAGATACTCGATACATCCTAGAGTTGGAAAGATGTATCAAGATCTTAAGACGCATTATTGGTGGCCTAATTTGAAGACAGACGTTGCAACATATGTTGGGGAATGTTTAACTTGTTCCAAAGTCAAAGCAGAACACCAGAAGCCGTCAGGATTACTTCAACAACCAGAAATCCCAGAATGGAAATGGGATGGTATTACCATGGATTTCATCACAAAATTACCTAAGACTGCCTGGGGTTATGACACTATTTGGGTAATAGTTGATCGTCTCACTAAATCTGCACATTTCTTGCCTATAAAGGAAACAGATAGAATGGAGAAACTATTACGATTATACATAAAGGAAATTGTTTCAAGGCATGGAATACCTATTTCCATTATATCCGATCGTGATAGTAGATTTACATCAAAGTTCTGGCAATCACTACAGGAGGCCCTAGGAACTCGTTTGGATATGAGTACCGCATATCATCCGCAAACTGACGGGCAGAGTGAAAGAACAATTCAGACTCTTGAAGACATGCTTAGGGCATGTGTGATCGATTTTGGAAACGGATGGGATAAATATCTACCATTAGCAGAATTCTCGTATAATAATAGTTATCATGCGAGCATTAAAGCTGCACCATTCGAAGCACTGTATGGAAGGAAGTGTAGATCCCCTATCTGTTGGAACGAAGTAGGAGATCGACAATTAACTGGACCCGAGATCATCCATGAAACTACTGAGAAGATAGTGCAAATCAAGGAGAAATTGAAAACAGCCCGTAGTCACCAAAAGAGCTACGCCGATGTCCGAAGGAAACCATTAGAGTTTCAGATCGGTGACATGGTTATGTTAAAGGTGTCACCTTGGAAAGGTGTAATACGTTTTGGAAAAAGGGGTAAACTAAACCCAAGGTATGTAGGCCCGTTCAAAATTATCGAACGCATCGGACCGGTAGCTTATCGACTCGAGTTACCGCAACAACTAGCTGGAGTACATAATACATTTCACGTCTCGAACCTTAAAAAGTGTCTTGCAAAGGAAGACCTCACCATTCCTCTTGAAGAAATTCAAGTTGACGAGAAACTACAATTCATAGAAGAACCAATCGAGATCATGGACCGTGAAGTTAAACGGCTCAAGCAGAGCAACATACCGATCGTTAAAGTTCTTTGGAATGCACGAAGAGGTCCCGAGTTTACTTGGGAACGAGAGGATCAGATGAAACAAAAGTATCCACACTTGTTTCCCGACGACGCAAAATAGGTACAATTTTAAAATTTCGGGACGAAATTTATTTAACGGGTAGGTACTGTAATGACCCGGACTTTTACGATTGATCTATACTTATAAGATTAATATTTACATAAATTAAACCTTACCAACATGATAAGCAATCCAAATTTTTGAGATTTATGTTTTTGAAAAGAGTTTTACACAACGTTTGACCGTCTAGTTTGACCGATGATATCAAGAACTATATAACATATGATAATTATACGTTTGTGTATATATATGTATATATACATATTTAACATGATCTAAGGATGTTTTAATATTTCATTTTGTATTAATAACAATAAGATATATGTATATTTTGAAACTACTAACTTAAGTTTTCAAAACAATAACCATACGTAACGTTCTTTGATATAAATACTTATAACCTATAATGTTTATACATATATCGTATATGTAATGTATTTAATCACTTTTTAAGAACTTAAATACATAAAAAAATATAAGTATATTCACAAAAGATAACTATATTTGAATCCTCGTTCCGTTTTCACAAGATTTCTATACGTATATTTAGAGTATATGTACTCGTAACATACCTAGCTTCTATACGTATTTACTATTAGTATATACACATCAAATCACCACCAACCAGCCCTTGTTCATGCCTTATGTATAAGGTAATTACTTTTGTATGATTGTATGACTAATTACACAAGATTACAACATGTGAACTTGTCCTTGTATACCATAAATCACGCCACCACCACCTTAAATACTTCCATCCATTTTCAATTTTTACCACATTACTTCTCTAGTTAGGAACACATACTTACTAGCTTCATGTATCTCTAAGAACTCCAGCAAAAATCCTCTCATGAATCACCTTAAACACCACCATAACAAGATCAAACAAAAACACTACAAAAATACAACTTTCATTTCAAGTTTATGTCTTAAGTTGCTTCCAATCTTTCATCCAACTCCATCACTCTTTTGGTTCTAGGTTTTTACTCCTCTTTTACAGAAATCTTGTCCAAGTAACTCGAGGTAGTAACTTTGTTCATAACCTTATTCGATTCATATATATATAGTTATCTTATTTTATGGTATAAAATTTTAACAACAAGAACATAGTTTGAATGATTTCAAACTTGTTTGCAAACTAAATAGATCCTTCTAACTTAACTTTTAAAATACTTCAAGACTTGTAATATATCATAAATATATGCTAATTTAACAAGGTATAACTTGGTTTTTCAAAGAACACCTTAAAAACTGAATTTACGTCGTCGGAGTACAACCGGGGGCTGTTTTGGGTTGGATAATTAAAAACCATCTTGAACTTTGAATTGGAGGCTTATTTTCTGGAAAATTGATATTTACTATGAATATGTTAACACATAAAAATTTCATGATTTAACTCAAAGTATAAGTATTTTTAGAAAAATAATCATTTAAGGTTGTTTACATGATGGAAAATGATCAACTTCATAAGTTTCACCAAAGTTTGACCTATGACCTGTGATTTCGAATACAAACTAAGGTATTTACAATTCATATTCTTAAAGAAGGACTCGATCCAAGGAAGTGGCAAGTTGAACCAATGAAAACGGAGTTGTAACGAAGAAACTATGACTAAAACAAGATCGGATATCCAAAACTAGTTTAGCCACGAAAATAATTGGAGAAAAAATAAATAAATCACATCTTTCTAAAATAACATGATATTTTATATATATGTACTCATAATTTAATTTTATATATTTCAGGATCACCCATAAACTATACGAGAAGATTAATCATAAGATCTCATGATTGTACGCAATACGTCTTCTTGACAATATAGGTACCATGGGTCAAGATTAATCCCGACCAATACAAATATGATGGGGGTTTAATTTATTTTGATGGGGGTTTTATTTATTTATTGAACACCTAAATATGAACCATTAAAATGAAAATATATTGATATATTATATATGGATAGGTTCGTGATATCAACTGGAGACCAAGTCAAAATATATATATCTTCAAGGCAAAAGTGAGTATATAGTCCCATTTTTAAACTCTAAATATTTCGGGATGAGAATACATGTATTTTATGTTTTACGATATGGACACAAGTAACTGAAAAATATATTCTACGTTGAGTTGTACCACTAGCATACTTCCCTGTAGCTTGTTAACTACTATTTACAGCGGTATTGTAAACGCGAATCCTGTTGATAGATCTATCGGGCCTGACAACCCCAACCGGACTGGACGACCAGTATTCAACGGTTGCACAGTACTTCGTTTCGTGACTACACTTGGTACGGTGTAGTAAGATTTCATAATAAAGGGAATATGCGACGTGATTAAATGTTAAGTATGGTTACCAAGTGCTCAACCACTTAGAATATTTTTATTAAAATGTTTATATATGAAATCTTGTGGTCTATATATATATATTGCTGCCGGCATTAAACCTATATCTCACCAACTTTATGTTGAAATGTCCCGTTCTTATTGATTAAAAACGTTCCATATTAATTGATTTCGTTGCGAGGTTTTGACCTCTATATGAGACGTTTTTCAAAGACTGCATTCATTTTAAAACAAACCATAACCTTTATTTCATCAATAAAGGTTTAAAAAGCTTTACGTAGATTATCAAATAATGATAATCTAAAATATCCTGTTTACACACGACCGTTACATAATGGTTTACAATACAAATATGTTACAACAAAATAAGTTTCTTGAATGCAGTTTTTACACAATATCATACAAGCATGGACTCCAAATCTCGTCCTTATTTAAGTATGCGACAGCGGAAGCTCTTAATAATCACCTGAGAATAAACATGCTTAAAACGTCAACAAAAATGTTGGTGAGTTATAGGTTTAACCTATATATATCAAATCATAATAATAGACCACAAGATTTCATATTTCAATACACATCCCATACATAGAGATAAAAATCATTCATATGGTGAACACCTGGTAACCGACATTAACAAGATGCATATATAAGAATATCCCCATCATTCCGGGACACCCTTCGGATATGATATAAATTTCGAAGTACTAAAGCATCCGGTACTTTGGATGGGGTTTGTTAAGCCCAATAGATCTATCTTTAGGATTCGCGTCAATTAGGGTGTCTGTTCCCTAATTCTTAGATTACCAGACTTAATAAAAAGGGGCATATTCGATTTCGATAATTCAACCATAGAATGTAGTTTCACTTACTTGTGTCTATTTTGTAAATCATTTATAAAACCTGCATGTATTCTCATCCCAAAAATATTAGATTTTAAAAGTGGGACTATAACTCACTTTCACAGATTTTTACTTCGTCGGGAAGTAAGACTTGGCCACTGGTTGATTCACGAACCTATAACAATATATACATGTATATCAAAGTATGTTCAAAATATATTTACAACACTTTTAATATATTTTGATGTATTAAGTTTATTAAGTCAGCTGTCCTCGTTAATAACCTACAACTAGTTGTCCACAGTTAGATGTACAGAAATAAATCGATAAATATTATCTTGAATCAATCCACGACCCAGTGTATACGTATCTCAGTATTGATCACAACTCAAACTATATATATTTTGGAATCAACCTCAACCCTGTATAGCTAACTCCAACATTCACATATAGAGTGTCTATGGTTGTTCCGAAATATTTATAGATGTGTCGACATGATAGGTCGAAACATTGTATACGTGTCTATGGTATTTCAAGATTACATAATATACAATACAAGTTGATTAAGTTATGGTTGGAATAGATTTGTTACCAATTTTCACGTAGCTAAAATGAGAAAAATTATCCAATCTTGTTTTACCCATAACTTCTTCATTTTAAATCCGTTTTGAGTGAATCAAATTGCTATGGTTTCATATTGAACTCTATTTTATGAATATAAACAGAAAAAGTATAGGTTTATAGTCGGAAAAATAAGTTACAAGTCGTTTTTGTAAAGGTAGTCATTTCAGTCGAAAGAACGACGTCCAGATGACCATTTTAGAAAACATACTTCCACTTTGAGTTTAACCATAATTTTTGGATATAGTTTCATTTCATAATAAAAATCATTTTCTCAGAATAACAACTTTTAAATCAAAGTTTATCATAATTTTTAATTAACTAACCCAAAACAGCCCGCGGTGTTACTACGACGGCGTAAATCCGGTTTTACGGTGTTTTTCGTGTTTCCAGGTTTCAAATCATTAAGTTAGCATATCATATAGATATAGAACATGTGTTTAGTTGATTTTAAATGTCAAGTTAGAAGGATTAACTTTTGTTTGCGAACACGTTTAGAATTAACTAAACTATGTTCTAGTGATTACAAGTTTAAACCTTCGAATAAGATAGCTTTATATGTATGAATCGAATGATGTTATGAACATCATTACTACCTTAAGTTCCTTGGATAAACCTACTGGAAAAGAGAAAAATGGATCTAGCTTCAATGGATCCTTGGATGGCTCGAAGTTCTTGAAGCAGAATCATGACACGAAAACAAGTTCAAGTAAGATCATCACTTAAAATAAGATTGTTATAGTTATAGAAATTGAACCAAAGTTTGAATATGATTATTACCTTGTATTAGAATGATAACCTACTGTAAGAAACAAAGATTTCTTGAGGTTGGATGATCACCTTACAAGATTGGAAGTGAGCTAGCAAACTTGAAAGTATTCTTGATTTTATGAAACTAGAACTTTTGGAATTTATGAAGAACACTTAGAACTTGAAGATAGAACTTGAGAGAGATCAATTAGATGAAGAAAATTGAAGAATGAAAGTGTTTGTAGGTGTTTTTGGTCGTTGGTGTATGGATTAGATATAAAGGATATGTTATTTTGTTTTCATGTAAATAAGTCATGAATGATTACTCATATTTTTGTAATTTTATGAGATATTTCATGCTAGTTGCCAAATGATGGTTCCCACATGTGTTAGGTGACTCACATGGGCTGCTAAGAGCTGATCATTGGAGTGTATATACCAATAGTACATACATCTAAAAGCTGTGTATTGTACGAGTACGAATACGGGTGCATACGACTAGAATTGTTGATGAAACTGAACGAGGATGTAATTGTAAGCATTTTTGTTAAGTAGAAGTATTTTGATAAGTGTATTGAAGTCTTTCAAAAATGTATAAATACATATTAAAACACTACATGTATATACATTTTAACTGAGTCGTTAAGTCATCGTTAGTCGTTACATGTAAGTGTTGTTTTGAAACCTTTAGGTTAACGATCTTGTTAAATGTTGTTAACCCAATGTTTATAATATCAAATGAGATTTTAAATTATTATATTATCATGATATTATCATGTATGAATATCTCTTAATATGATATATATACATTAAATGTCTTTACAACGATAATCGTTACATATATGTCTCGTTTAAAAATCATTAAGTTAGTAGTATTGTTTTTACATATATAGTTCATTGTTAATATACTTAATGACATATTTACTTATCATAGTATCATGTTAACTATATATATATCCATATATATGTCATCATATAGTTTTTACAAGTTTTAACGTTCGTGAATCACCGGTCAACTTGGGTGGTCAATTGTCTATATGAAACATATTTCAATTAATCAAGTCTTAACAAGTTTGATTGCTTAACATATTGGAAACATTTAATCATGTAAATATCAATCTCAATTAATATATATA
This sequence comes from Rutidosis leptorrhynchoides, assembly GCF_046630445.1. Taxonomy (NCBI): domain Eukaryota; kingdom Viridiplantae; phylum Streptophyta; class Magnoliopsida; order Asterales; family Asteraceae; genus Rutidosis; species Rutidosis leptorrhynchoides. Next base: position 335,209,341 of record NC_092337.1, on the reverse strand, counting down.
AACATGGAAAAGTTCGGGTCACTACAGTACCTACCCGTTAAATAAATTTCGTCCCGAAATTTTAAGCTGTTGAAGGTGTTGACGAATCTTCTGGAAATAGATGTGGGTATTTCTTCTTCATCTGATCTTCACGCTCCCAGGTGAACTCGGGTCCTCTACGAGCATTCCATCGAACCTTAACAATTGGTATCTTGTTTTGCTTAAGTCTTTTAACCTCACGATCCATTATTTCGACGGGTTCTTCGATGAATTGAAGTTTTTCGTTGATTTGGATTTCATCTAACGGAATAGTGAGATCTTCTTTAGCAAAACATTTCTTCAAATTCGAGACATGGAAAGTGTTATGTACAGCTGCGAGTTGTTGAGGTAACTCTAGTCGGTAAGCTACTGGTCCGACACGATCAATAATCTTGAATGGTCCAATATACCTTGGATTTAATTTCCCTCGTTTACCAAATCGAACAACGCCTTTCCAAGGTGCAACTTTAAGCATGACCATCTCTCCAATTTCAAATTCTATATCTTTTCTTTTAATGTCAGCGTAGCTCTTTTGTCGACTTTGGGCGGTTTTCAACCGTTGTTGAATTTGGATGATCTTCTCGGTAGTTTCTTGTATAATCTCCGGACCCGTAATCTGTCTATCCCCCACTTCACTCCAACAAATCAGAGACCTGCACTTTCTACCATAAAGTGCTTCAAACGGCGCCATCTCAATGCTTGAATGGTAGCTGTTGTTGTAGGAAAATTCTGCTAATGGTAGATGTCGATCCCAACTGTTTCCGAAATCAATAACACATGCTCGTAGCATGTCTTCAAGCATTTGTATCGTCCTTTCGCTCTACCCATCAGTTTGTGGATGATAGGCAGTACTCATGTCTAGACGAGTTCCTAATGCTTGCTGTAATGTCTGCCAGAATCTTGAAATAAATCTGCCATCCCTATCAGAGATAATAGAGATTGGTATTCCATGTCTGGAGACGACTTCCTTCAAATACAGTCGTGCTAACTTCTCCATCTTGTCATCTTCTCTTATTGGCAGGAAGTGTGCTGATTTGGTGAGACGATCAACTATTACCCAAATAGTATCAAAACCACTTGCAGTCCTTGGAAATTTAGTGATGAAATCCATGGTAATGTTTTCCCATTTCCATTCCGGGATTTCGGGTTGTTGAAGTAGACCTGATGGTTTTTGATGCTCAGCTTTGACCTTAGAACACGTCAAACATTCTCCTACGTATTTAGCAACATCGACTTTCATACCCGGCCACCAAAAATGTTTCTTGAGATCCTTGTACATCTTTCCCGTTCCAGGATGTATTGAGTATCTGGTTTTATGAGCTTCTCTAAGTACCATTTCTCTCATATCTCCAAATTTTGGTACCCAAATCCTTTCAGCCCTATACCGGGTTCCGTCTTCCCGAATATTAAGATGCTTCTCCGATCCTTTGGGTATTTCATCCTTTAAATTTCCCTCTTTTAAAACTCCTTGTTGCGCCTCCTTTATTTGAGTAGTAAGGTTATTATGAATCATTATATTCATAGATTTTACTCGAATGGGTTCTCTGTCCTTCCTGCTCAAGGCATCGGCTACCACATTTGCCTTCCCCGGGTGGTAACGAATCTCAAAGTCGTAATCATTCAACAATTCAATCCACCTACGCTGCCTCATATTCAGTTGTTTCTGATTAAATATGTGTTGAAGACTTTTGTGGTCGGTATATATAATACTTTTGACCCCATATAAGTAGTGCCTCCAAGTCTTTAATGCAAAAACAACCGCGCCTAATTCCAAATCATGCGTCGTATAATTTTGCTCGTGAATCTTCAATTGTCTAGACTCATAAGCAATCACCTTCGTTCGTTGCATTAATACACAACCGAGTCCTTGCTTTGATGCGTCACAATAAATCACAAAATCATCATTCCCTTCAGGCAATGACAATATAGGTGCCGTAGTTAACTTTTTCTTCAATAACTGAAACGCTTTCTCTTGTTCATCCTTCCATTCAAATTTCTTCCCTTTATGCGTTAATGCAGTCAAGGGTTTTGCTATTCTGGAAAAGTCTTGGATGAACCTTCTGTAGTAACCAGCTAGTCCTAAAAACTGGCGTATGTGTTTCGGAGTTTTCGGGGTTTCCCACTTTTCAACAGTTTCTATCTTTGCCGGATCCACCTTAATACCTTCTTTGTTCACTATGTGACCGAGGAATTGAACTTCTTCCAACCAAAATGCACACTTTGAAAACTTAGCGTACAATTCTTCCTTCCTCAATACTTCTAACACCTTTCTCAAATGTTCACCGTGTTCTTGGTCATTCTTTGAGTAAATAAGTATGTCATCAATGAAAACAATGACAAACTTGTCAAGGTATGGTCCACACACTCGGTTCATAAGGTCCATGAACACAGCTGGTGCATTAGTTAAACCAAATGGCATGACCATAAACTCGTAATGACCGTAACGTGTTCTGAAAGCAGTCTTTGGAATATCATCTTCTTTCACCCGCATTTGATGATACCCGGAACGTAAGTCAATCTTTGAATAAACAGACGAGCCTTGTAGTTGATCAAATAAGTCGTCGATTCTCGGTAGTGGGTAGCAGTTCTTGATGGTAAGTTTGTTTAACTCTCGGTAGTCGATACACAACCTGAATGTACCATCTTTCTTCTTGACAAACAAAACAGGAGCTCCCCACGGTGATGTGCTTGGTTGAATGAAACCACGCTCTAAAAGTTCTTGTAATTGGCTTTGCAGTTCTTTCATCTCGCTGGGTGCGAGTCTGTAAGGAGCACGAGCTATTGGTGCAACTCCTGGTACAAGATCTATTTGAAATTCAACGGATCGATGTGGGGGTAATCCCGGTAATTCTTTCGGAAATACATCGGGAAATTCTTTTGCGACGGGAACATCATTGATGCTCTTTTCTTCAGTTTATACTTTCTCGACGTGTGCTAGAACAGCATAGCAACCTTTTCTTATTAGTTTTTGTCCCTTCAAATTACTAATAAGATGTAGCTTCATGTTGCCCTTTTCTCCGTACACCATTAAGGGTTCTCCTTCTTCTCGTACAATGCGAATTGCATTTTTATAACATACGATCTCTGCTTTCACCTTCTTTAGCCAGTCCATGCCAACTATCACATCAAAACTCCCTAACTCTACTGGTATCAAATCAATCTTAAATGTTTCGCTAACCAGTTTAATTTCTCGATTCCGACATATATTATCTGCTGAAATTAATTTACCATTTGCTAATTCAAGTAAAAATTTACTATCCAAAGGCGTCAATGGACAACTTAATTTAGCACAAAAATCTCTACTCATATAGCTTCTATCCGCACCCGAATCAAATAAAACGTAAGCAGATTTATTGTCAATAAGAAACGTACCCGTAACAAGCTCCGGGTCTTCTTGTGCCTCTGCCGCATTAATATTGAAAACTCTTCCGCGGCCTTGTCCATTCGTGTTCTCCTGGTTCGGGCAATTTCTAATAATGTGGCCCGGTTTTCCACATTTATAACAAACTACATTGGCATAACTTGCTCCGACACTACTTGCTCTGCCATTACTCGTTCTGACACCATTTGTTCCTTTCGTTCTATTAACCCCTGGTCCGTAGACCTCACACTTCGCCGCGCTATGACCATTTCTTTTACACTTGTTGCAAAATTTGGTGCAGAACCCCGAGTGATACTTTTCACACCTTTGGCATAGCTGCTTCTGATTGTTGTTGTTGTTGCGGTTATTATTGTTGTTTGGATGATTGTTGTAGTTGCTATTGTTGTTGTTGTTGTTGTTGTTGTTGGGCCGTTTGTTTTAGTTGCGATTGATGTTGCGATTGTTGGGATAATTGTTGCGATTATTGTTGTTGTTGTATTGGTGATTCTTATCACCGTTTTCCTCCCACTTTCTTTTGACTTGCTTCACATTGGCCTCTTCAGCAGTCTGTTCTTTAATTCTTTCTTCAATCTGGTTCACTAGTTTGTGAGCCATTCTACATGCCTGTTGTATGGAGGCGGGCTCGTGTGAACTTATATCTTCTTGGATTCTTTCCGGTAATCCTTTCACAAACGCGTCGATCTTCTCTTCCTCATCTTCGAATGCTCCCGGACACAATAGGCACAATTCTGTGAATCGTCTTTCGTACGTGGTAATATCAAATCCTTGGGTTCGTAACGCTCTAAGTTCTGTCTTGAGCTTATTGACCTCGGTTCTGGGACGGTACTTCTCGTTCATCAAGTGCTTGAATGCTGACCACGGTAGTGCGTACGCATCGTCTTGTCCCACTTGCTCTAGATAGGTATTCCACCATGTTAATGCAGAACCTGTGAAGGTATGCGTAGCGTACTTCACTTTGTCCTCTTCAGTACACTTACTTATGGCAAACACCGATTCGACCTTCTCGGTCCACCATTTCAATCCGATCGGTCCTTCGGTTCCATCAAATTCCAAAGGTTTGCAGGCAGTGAATTCTTTGTAGGTGCATCCTACACGATTTCCTGTACTGCTAGATCCAATGTTATTGTTGGTATGTAGCGCAGCCTGTACTGCGGCTATGTTTGAAGCTAGAAAAGTACGGAATTCCTCTTCATTCATATTCACGGTGTGTCGAGTAGTCGGTGCCATTTCCTTCAAAATAGTCAAATGGAACAAGTTAATCATACAGAATATTAAGAGTAGTTAATAGTATTTCGTAGCATAATATGAACTCATTTATAAAAGCTTTTTCTTCATATTAGCATTTTATAAGTTTAAATTCGGGTAGTACCTACCCGTTAAGTTCATACTTAGTAGCTAATATACAATTCAACTACTACAATTCTATATGAAAAACTGATTATAATAATATTTCGCGTTCAAACTTTTATACAATATTTTACAAACTTACAATACCGCTTATTTTACATAAAGCATGAAATATAGCACACAATAACTTTGATACAAGATATAGTTGTGAAGATAATTCTAGCTAGTACACAAGTCGTTCAGCAAAGGCAATAAAGACACGTAATTCATACGTCCAGAAACAAGTCATGCATTCTGGTTTTACTAGGACTACTTCCCATCCTTGGTCTTGTGGAACATAACCGTTATGGCCGTTGATAAGACAGCGTGTTGTAACGTCGTCAAAGGGACGAGGGTTACGTAATGACCAACAGTCTCGTAATAACCTAAAAACCTCATTTCTTACCCCAATTACCGACTCCGTCACTTGTGGGAACGTTTTGTTTAATAGTTGTAGCCCGATGTTCTTTTTCTCACTTTGGTGAGAAGCGAACATTACTAACCCGTAAGCATAGCATGCTTCTTTATGTTGCATGTTAGCCGCTTTTTCTAAATCATGAAGTCCTATATTCGGATACATTGAGTCAAAATAATTTCTTAACCCGTTGCGTAAAATAGCATTTGGGTTCCCCGCAATATATGCGTCAAAGTAAACACATCGTAACTTATGGGTTTCCCAATGTGATATCCCCCATCTTTCAAACGAAAGTCTCTTATAAACCAAGAAATTCTTGGAACGTTCTTCGAATGTCTTACAAACTGATTTCGCCGTAAATAGTTGTGCCGAAGAATTCTGACCGACTCTAGACAAGATTTCATCAATCATTTCTCCGGGTAGGTCTCTTAAAATATTGGGTTGTCTATCCATTTTGTGTTTTTATACTGTAAAATAGACAAGAGTTAGATTCATAAAAAAAATACTTATTAATACAAGCAATTTTTACATATATCATAAAGCATAAGCGCACTATATTACATATATTACACCACACGAATACAACTATCTTATTCCGACTCGCTCATTTCTTCTTCTTCGGTTTTGGTTCGTTTTGCCAAGTTTCTAGGGATATATGATGTTCCCCTAATACGAGCTATCATTTTCCACAACGGTTTAGAAAAACCTGGTGGTTTAGAGGTTCCCGGGTCATTGTTACAACTTAAGGACTTCGAGGGTTGACGATACATATAAAGTTCATCGGGGTTGGAATTAGATTTCTCTATTTTTGTGCCCTTTCCCTTATTATTTTCTTTTGCCTTTTTAAATTCAGTTGGGGTAATTTCTATAACATCATCAGAATTCTCGTCGGAATCCGATTCATCGGAGAATTGGTAATCCTCCCAATATTTTGCTTCCTTGGCGGAAACACCATTGACCATAATTAACCTTGGTCGGTTGGTTGAGGATTTTCTTTTACTTAACCGTTTTATTATTTCCCCCACCGGTTCTATTTTCTCCTCCGGTTCCTCCTCTTCCGGTTCTGATTCTTCTTCCGGTTCTGATTCTTCTTCCGGTTCCTCTTCGGGAACTTGTGAATCAGTCCAATATATATTCGACTCTTCGTTATTATTAGGTGAGTCAATGGGACTTGTGCTAGAGGTAGACATCTATCACACAATATCAAACATGTTAAGAGATTAATATATCACATAATATTCACATGTTAAAAATATATAGTTTCCAACAAAATTTGTTAAGCAATCATTTTTCAAGTAAACACGGTCGAAGTCCAGACTCACTAATGCATCCTAACAAACTCGAAAAGACACACTAATGCAAAATTCTGGTTCTCTAAGACCAACGCTCGGATACCAACTGAAATGTCCCATTCTTATTGATTAAAAACGTTCCATATTAATTGATTTCGTTGCGAGGTTTTGACCTCTATATGAGACATTTTTCAAAGACTGCATTCATTTTAAAACAAACCATAACCTTTATTTCATCAATAAAGGTTTAAAAAGCTTTACGTAGATTATCAAATAATGATAATCTAAAATATCCTGTTTACACACGACCGTTACATAATGGTTTACAATACAAATATGTTACAACAAAATAAGTTTCTTGAATGAAGTTTTTACACAATATCATACAAGCATGGACTCCAAATCTCGTCCTTATTTAAGTATGCGACAGCGGAAGCTCTTAATAATCACCTGAGAATAAACATGCTTAAAACGTCAACAAAAATGTTGGTGAGTTATAGGTTTAACCTATATATATCAAATCATAATAATAGACCACAAGATTTCATATTTCAATACACATCCCATACATAGAGATAAAAATCATTCATATGGTGAACACCTGGTAACCGACATTAACAAGATGCATATATAAGAATATCCCCATCATTCCGGGACACCCTTCGGATATGATATAAATTTCGAAGTACTAAAGCATCTGGTACTTTGGATGGGGTTTGTTAAGCCCAATAGATCTATCTTTAGGATTCGCGTCAATTAGGGTGTCTGTTCCCTAATTCTTAGATTACCAGACTTAATAAAAAGGGGCATATTCGATTTCGATAATTCAACCATAGAATGTAGTTTCACTTACTTGTGTCTATTTTGTAAATCATTTATAAAACCTGCATGTATTCTCATCCCAAAAATATTAGATTTTAAAAGTGGGACTATAACTCACTTTCACAGATTTTTACTTCGTCGGGAAGTAAGACTTGGCCACTGGTTGATTCACGAACCTATAACAATATATACATGTATATCAAAGTATGTTCAAAATATATTTACAACACTTTTAATATATTTTGATGTTTTAAGTTTATTAAGTCAGCTGTCCTCGTTAATAACCTACAACTAGTTGTCCACAGTTAGATGTACAGAAATAAATCGATAAATATTATCTTGAATCAATCCATGACCCAGTGTATACGTATATCAGTATTGATCACAACTCAAACTATATATATTTTGGAATCAACCTCAACCCTGTATAGCTAACTCCAACATTCACATATAGAGTGTCTATGGTTGTTCCGAAATATTTATAGATGTGTCGACATGATAGGTCGAAACATTGTATACGTGTCTATGGTATCTCAAGATTACATAATATACAATACAAGTTGATTAAGTTATGGTTGGAATAGATTTGTTACCAATTTTCACGTAGCTAATATGAGAAAAATTATCCAATCTTGTTTTACCCATAACTTCTTCATTTTAAATCCGTTTTGAGTGAATCAAATTGCTATGGTTTCATATTGAACTCTATTTTATGAATCTAAACAGAAAAAGTATAGGTTTATAGTCAGAAAAATAAGTTACAAGTCGTTTTTGTAAAGGTAGTCATTTCAGTCGAAAGAACGACGTCTAGATGACCATTTTAGAAAACATACTTCCACTTTGAGTTTAACCATAATTTTTGGATATAGTTTCATGTTCATAATAAAAATCATTTTCTCAGAATAACAACTTTTAAATCAAAGTTTATCATAGTTTTTAATTAACTAACCCAAAACAGCCCGCGGTGTTACTACGACGGCGTAAATCCGATTTTACGGTATTTTTCGTGTTTCCAGGTTTCAAATCATTAAGTTAGCATATCATATAGATATAGAACATGTGTTTAGTTGATTTTAAAAGTCAAGTTAGAAGGATTAACTTTTGTTTGCGAACAAGTTTAGAATTAACTAAACTATGTTCTAGTGATTACAAGTTTAAACCTTCGAATAAGATAGCTTTATATGTATGAATCGAATGATGTTATGAACATCATTACTACCTTAAGTTCCTTGGATAAACCAACTGGAAAAGAGAAAAATGGATCTAGCTTCAATGGATCCTTGGATGGCTCGAAGTTCTTGAAGCAGAATCATGACACGAAAACAAGTTCAAGTAAGATCATCACTTAAAATAAGATTGTTATAGTTATAGAAATTGAACTAAAGTTTGAATATGGTTATTACCTTGTATTAGAATGATAACCTACTGTAAGAAACAAAGATTTCTTGAGGTTGGATGATCACCTTACAAGATTGGAAGTGAGCTAGCAAACTTGAAAGTATTCTTGATTTTATGAAACTAGAACTTTTGGAATGTATGAAGAACACTTAGAACTTGAAGATAGAACTTGAGAGAGATCAATTAGATGAAGAAAATTGAAGAATGAAAGCGTTTGTAGGTGTTTTTGGTCATTGGTGTATGGATTAGATATAAAGGATATGTTATTTTGTTTTCATGTAAATAAGTCATGAATGATTACTCATATTTTTGTAATTTTATGAGATATTTCATGCTAGTTGCCAAATGATGGTTCCCACATGTGTTAGGTGACTCACATGGGCTGCTAAGAGCTGATCATTGGAGTGTATATACCAATAGTACATACATCTAAAAGCTGTGTATTGTACGAGTACGAATACGGGTGCATACGAGTAGAATTGTTGATGAAACTGAACGAGGATGTAATTGTAAGCATTTTTGTTAAGTAGAAGTATTTTGATAAGTGTATTGAAGTCTTTCAAAAGTGTATAAATACATATTAAAACACTACATGTATATACATTTTAACTGAGTCGTTAAGTCATCGTTAGTCGTTACATGTAAGTGTTGTTTTGAAACCTTTAGGTTAACGATCTTGTTAAATGTTGTTAACCCAATGTTTATAATATCAAATGAGATTTTAAATTATTATATTATCATGATATTATCATGTATGAATATCTCTTAATATGATATATATACATTAAATGTCTTTACAACGATAATCGTTACATATATGTCTCGTTTAAAAATCATTAAGTTAGTAGTATTGTTTTTACATATATAGTTCATTGTTAATATACTTAATGATATATTTACTTATCATAGTATCATGTTAACTATATATATATCCATATATATGTCATCATATAGTTTTTACAAGTTTTAACGTTCGTGAATCACCGGTCAACTTGGGTGGTCAATTGTCTATATGAAACATATTTCAATTAATCAAGTCTTAACAAGTTTGATTGCTTAACATATTGGAAACATTTAATCATGTAAATATCAATCTCAATTAATATATATAAACATGGAAAAGTTCAGGACACTACATATGTTGACGTTTTAAGCATGTTTATTCTCAGGTGATAACTAAAAGCTTCCGCTGAAACATGTTGAATTTAAGCAAGATCTTGAGTATGCATATTTGTGTCAAAAATAAAATTGCATATCGGAGGATTTGTAATGTAAAATATGTTGGAGGTCGTATTGTTATTATCACATGTAAAGTTTGTAAGTCTAAGATTATCGCTAAACGATAATCCTTATTAAGTTGTTTAAACCTTGTATTTGTAATAAAAGCTATGGTTTGTATTGTAAAAACAAATGCAGTTTTTGAAAAATGTCGCATATAGAGGTCAATACCTCGCGATGAAATCATATGTTATTGTATTCGTCCTTATGGTTAAGGTAGGGTTATGACATCTTAGCTACTGGAGTTGTTCCCGAAACCAACTTATACTCTACTTCTCTTACTAGCGGCAACCCTGGTAATTCATAAGGAAATACCTCAGGAAATTCCGAAACCACCAGAATATCAGTAACAGATCTCTTCTCTATCTTAGAATCAACATAAGCCATAAAAAACTCACACCCCTTAATAAGTGACTTCTTCGCCTTCATCATTGAAATTAACGAAAAACTGAACCCACCCCGTTCCCCTCGGGCCACAACTCGGGTTCCATCATTCAAATGAAAGGTTACAATCTTCTTATCACACTTGATGTGGGCCTTATGTAGGCTCATCCAGTTCATCCCTAGCACTACGTCAAAACTAGGGATAAGCAACACTAAACAGGACGTAGGAAGCGGTCTACCATCAATTTCTACACTAGCTCCAGATACATACGTTGTGACTGGAACCGTCTTACCATCAACTACCTCTACTCTAACAGGCTCAGGCAGCACATTAGCAGGTAACCCTAAATTAGTACAGAAATCTATAGACATAAACGTCCTATTTTCACCCCGAATCAAACAATACTCTAGCAGGTATTGAGTTGATCAAGAACATACCGGTTATGATGTCATCAGTATTAGTAGCGGCCTCTACTGTCATCTGAAAGGCCCTTGCTTCCGCAGTCGGCGGGTTCTTTCTTTTCTATCCACTGGAGGCCGTGGAACCCCCGACAGATGAAATGTCCCGTTCTTATTGATTAAAAACATTCCATATTAATTGATTTCGTTGCGAGGTTTTGACCTCTATATGAGACGTTTTTCAAAGACTGCATTCATTTTTAAAACAAACCATAACCTTTATTTCATAAATAAAGGTTTAAAAAGCTTTACGTAGATTATCAAATAATGATAATCTAAAATATCCTGTTTACACACGACCATTACATAATGGTTTACAATACAAATATGTTACATCGAAATCAGTTTCTTGAATGCAGTTTTTACACAATATCATACAAACATGGACTCCAAATCTTGTCCTTATTTTAGTATGCAACAGCGGAAGCTCTTAATATTCACCTGAGAATAAACATGCTTTAAACGTCAACAAAAATGTTGGTGAGTTATAGGTTTAACCTATATATATCAAATCGTAACAATAGACCACAAGATTTCATATTTCAATACACATCCCATACATAGAGATAAAAATCATTCATATGGTGAACACCTGGTAACCGACATTAACAAGATGCATATATAAGAATATCCCCATCATTCCGGGACACCCTTCGGATATGATATAAATTTCGAAGTACTAAAGCATCCGGTACTTTGGATGGGGTTTGTTAAGCCCAATAGATCTATCTTTAGGATTCGCGTCAATTAGGGTGTCTGTTCCCTAATTCTTAGATTACCAGACTTAATAAAAAGGGGCATATTCGATTTCGATAATTCAACCATAGAATGTAGTTTCACGTACTTGTGTCTATTTTGTAAATCATTTATAAAACCTGCATGTATTCTCATCCAAAAAATATTAGATTTTAAAAGTGGGACTATAACTCACTTTCACAGATTTTTACTTCGTCGGGAAGTAAGACTTGGCCACTGGTTGATTCACGAACCTATAACAATATATACATATATATCAAAGTATGTTCAAAATATATTTACAACACTTTTAATATATTTTGATGTTTTAAGTTTATTAAGTCAGCTGTCCTCGTTAGTAACCTACAACTAGTTGTCCACAGTTAGATGTACAGAAATAAATCGATAAATATTATCTTGAATCAATCCACGACCCAGTGTATACGTATCTCAGTATTGATCACAACCCAAACTATATATATTTTGGAATCAACCTCAACCCTGTATAGCTAACTCCAACATTCACATATAGAGTGTCTATGGTTGTTCCGAAATATATATAGATGTGTCGACATGATAGGTCAAAACATTGTATACGTGTCTATGGTATCTCAAGATTACATAATATATAATACAAGTTGATTAAGTTATGGTTGGAATAGATTTGTTACCAATTTTCACGTAGCTAAAATGAGAAAAATTATCCAATCTTGTTTTACCCATAACTTCTTCATTTTAAATCCGTTTTGAGTGAATCAAATTGCTATGGTTTCATATTGAACTCTATTTTATGAATCTAAACAAAAAAAGTATAGGTTTCTAGTCAGAAAAATAAGTTACAAGTCGTTTTTGTAAAGGTAGTCATTTCAGTCGAAAGAACGACGTCTAGATGACCATTTTAGAAAACATACTTCCACTTTGAGTTTAACCATAATTTTTGGATATAGTTTCATGTTCATAATAAAAATCATTTTCTCAGAATAACAACTTTTAAATCAAAGTTTATCATAGTTTTTAATTAACTAACCCAAAACAGCCCGCGGTGTTACTACGACGGCGTAAATCCGGTTTTACGATGTTTTTCGTGTTTCCAGGTTTTAAATCATTAAGTTAGCATATCATATAGATATAGAACATGTGTTTAGTTGATTTTAAAAGTCAAGTTAGAAGGATTAACTTTTGTTTGCGAACAAGTTTAGAATTAACTAAACTATGTTCTAGTGATTACAAGTTTAAACCTTCGAATAAGATAGCTTTATATGTATGAATCGAATGATGTTATGAACATCATTACTACCTTAAGTTCCTTGGATAAACCTACTGGAAAAGAGAAAAATGGATCTAGCTTCAATGGATCCTTGGATGGCTCGAAGTTCTTGAAGCAGAATCATGACACGAAAACAAGTTCAAGTAAGATCATCACTTGAAATAAGATTGTTATAGTTATAGAAATTGAACCAAAGTTTGAATATGATTATTACCTTGTATTAGAATGATAACCTACTGTAAGAAACAAAGATTTCTTGAGGTTGGATGATCACCTTACAAGATTGGAAGTGAGCTAGCAAACTTGAAAGTATTCTTGATTTTATGAAACTAGAACTTTTAGAATTTATGAAGAACACTTAGAACTTGAAGATAGAACTTGAGAGAGATCAATTAGATGAAGAAAATTGAAGAATGAAAGTGTTTGTAGGTGTTTTTGGTCGTTGGTGTATGGATTAGATATAAAGGATATGTTATTTTGTTTTCATGTAAATAAGTCATGAATGATTACTCATATTTTTGTAATTTTATGAGATATTTCATGCTAGTTGCCAAATGATGGTTCCCACATGTGTTAGGTGACTCACATGGGCTGCTAAGAGCTGATCATTGGAGTGTATATACCAATAGTACATACATCTAAAAGCTGTGTATTGTACGAGTATGAATACGGGTGCATACGAGTAGAATTGTTGATGAAACTGAACGAGGATCTAATTGTAAGCATTTTTGTTAAGTAGAAGTATTTTGATAAGTGTCTTGAAGTCTTTAAAAAGTGTATGAATACATATTAAAACACTACATGTATATACATTTTAACTGAGTCGTTAAGTCATCGTTAGTCGTTACATGTAAATGTTGTTTTGAAACCTTTAGGTTAACGATCTTGTTAAATGTTGTTAACCCAATGTTTATAATATCAAAAGAGATTTTAAATTATTATATTATCATGATATTATGATGTACGAATATCTCTTAATATGATATATATACATTAAATGTCGTTACAACGATAAACGTTACATATATGTCTCGTTTCAAAATCATTAAGTTAGTAGTCTTGTTTTTACATATGTAGTTCATTGTTAATATAATTAATGATATGTTTACTTATCATAATATCATGGTAACTATATATATAACCATATATATGTCATCATATAGTTTTTTTACAAGTTTTAACGTTCGTGAATCACCGGTCAACTTGGGTGGTCAATTGTCTATATGAAACATATTTCAATTAATCAAGTCTTAACAAGTTTGATTGCTTAACATGTTGGAAACATTTAATCATGTAAATATCAATCTCAATTAATATATATAAACATGGAAAATTTCGGGTCACTACAGTACCTACCCGTTAAATAAATTTCGTCCCGAAATTTTAAGCTGTTGAAGGTGTTGACGAATCTTCTGGAAATAGATGCGGGTATTTCTTCTTCATCTGATCTTCACGCTCCCAGGTGAACTCGGGTCCTCTACGAGCATTCCATCGAACCTTAACAATTGGTATCTTGTTTTGCTTATGTCTTTTAACCTCACGATCCATTATTTTGACGGGTTCTTCGATGAATTGAAGTTTTTCGTTGATTTGGATTTCATCTAACGGAATAGTGAGATCTTCTTTAGCAAAACATTTCTTCAAATTCGAAACGTGGAAAGTGTTATGTACAGCTGCGAGTTGTTGAGGTAACTCTAGTCGGTAAGCTACTGGTCCGACACGATCAATAATCTTGAATGGTCCAATATACCTTGGATTTAATTTCCCTCGTTTACCAAATCGAACAACGCCTTTCCAAGGTGCAACTTTAAGCATGACCATCTCTCCAATTTCAAATTCTATATCTTTTCTTTTAATGTCAGCGTAGCTCTTTTGTCGACTTTGGGCGGTTTTCAACCGTTGTTGAATTTGGATGATCTTCTCGGTAGTTTCTTGTATAATCTCCGGACCCGTAATCTGTCTATCCCCCACTTCACTCCAACAAATCGGAGACCTGCACTTTCTACCATAAAGTGCTTCAAACGGCGCCATCTCAATGCTTGAATGGTAGCTGTTGTTGTAGGAAAATTCTGCTAATGGTAGATGTCGATCCCAACTGTTTCCGAAATCAATAACACATGCTCGTAGCATGTCTTCAAGCGTTTGTATCGTCCTTTCGCTCTGCCCATCAGTTTATGAATGATAGGCAGTACTCATGTCTAGACGAGTTCCTAATGCTTGCTGTAATGTCTGCCAGAATCTTGAAATAAATCTGCCATCCCTATCAGAGATAATAGAGATTGGTATTCCATGTCTGGAGATGACTTCCTTCAAATACAGTCGTGCTAACTTCTCCATCTTGTCATCTTCTCTTATTGGCAGGAAGTGTGCTGATTTGGTGAGACGATCAACTATTACCCAAATAGTATCAAAACCACTTGCAGTCCTTGGCAATTTAGTGATGAAATCCATGGTAATGTTTTCCCATTTCCATTCCGGGATTTCGGGTTGTTGAAGTAGACCTGATGGTTTCTGATGCTCAGCTTTGACCTTAGAACACGTCAAACATTCTCCTACGTATTTAGCAACATCGGCTTTCATACCCGGCCACCAAAAATGTTTCTTGAGATCCTTGTACATCTTCACCGTTCCAGGATGTATTGAGTATCTGGTTTTATGAGCTTCTCTAAGTACCATTTCTCTCATATCTCCAAATTTTGGTACCCAAATCCTTTCAGCCCTATACCGGGTTCCGTCTTCCCGAATATTAAGATGCTTCTCCGATCCTTTGGGTATTTCATCCTTTAAATTTCCCTCTTTTAAAACTCCTTGTTGTGCCTCCTTTATTTGAGTAGTAAGGTTATTATGAATCATTATATTCATAGATTTTACTCGAATGGGTTCTCTGTCCTTCCTGCTCAATGCATCGGCTACCACATTTGCCTTCCCAGGGTGGTAACGAATCTCAAAGTCGTAATCATTCAACAATTCAATCCACCTACGCTACCTCATATTCAGTTGTTTCTGATTAAATATGTGTTGAAGACTTTTGTGGTCGGTATATATAATACTTTTGACCCCATATAAATAGTGCCTCCAAGTCTTTAATGCAAAAACAACCGCGCCTAATTCCAAATCATGCGTCGTATAATTTTGTTCGTGAATCTTCAATTGTCTAGACGCATAAGCAATCACCTTCGTTCGCTGCATTAATACACAACCGAGACCTTGCTTTGATGCGTCACAATAAATCACAAAATCATCATTCCCTTCAGGCAATGACAATATAGGTGCCGTAGTTAGCTTTTTCTTCAATAACTGAAACGCTTTCTCTTGTTCATCATTCCATTCAAATTTCTTCCCTTTATGCGTTAATGCAGTCAAGGGTTTTGCTATTCTGGAAAAGTCTTGGATGAACCTTCTGTAGTAACCAGCTAGTCCTAAAAACTGGCGTATGTGTTTCGGAGTTTTCGAGGTTTCCCACTTTTCAACAGTTTCTATCTTTGCCGGATCCACTTTAATACCTTCTTTGTTCACTATGTGACCGAGGAATTGAACTTCTTCCAACCAAAATGCACACTTTGAAAACTTAGCGTACAATTCTTCCTTCCTCAATACTTCTAACACCTTTCTCAAATGTTCACCGTGTTCTTGGTCATTCTTTGAGTAAATAAGTATGTCATCAATGAAAACAATGACAAACTTGTCAAGGTATGGTCCACACACTCGGTTCATAAGGTCCATGAACACAGCTGGTGCATTAGTTAAACCAAACGGCATGGCCATAAACTCGTAATGACCGTAACGTGTTCTGAAAGCAGTCTTTAGAATATCATCTTCTTTCACCCGCATTTGATGATACCCGGAACGTAAGTCAATCTTTGAATAAACAGACGAGCCTTGTAGTTGATCAAATAAGTCGTCGATTCTCGGTAGTGGGTAGCGGTTCTTGATGGTAAGTTTGTTCAACTCTCGGTAGTCGATACACAACCTGAATGTACCATCTTTCTTCTTGACAAACAAAACAGGAGCTCCCCACGGTGATGTGCTTGGTCGAATGAAACCACGCTCTAAAAGTTCTTGTAATTGGCTTTGCAGTTCTTTCATCTCGCTGGGTGCGAGTCTGTAAGGAGCACGAGCTATTGGTGCAGCTCCTGGTACAAGATCTATTTGAAATTCAACGGATCGATGTGGGGGTAATCCCGGTAATTCTTTCGGAAATACATCGGGAAATTCTTTTACAATGGGAACATCATTGATGCTCTTTTCTTCAGTTTGTACTTTCTCGATGTGTGCTAGAACAGCATAGCAACCTTTTCTTATTAGTTTTTGTGCCTTCAAATTACTAATAAGATGTAGCTTCGTGTTGCCCTTTTCTCCGTACACCATTAAGGGTTTTCCTTTTTCTCGTATAATGCGAATTGCATTTTTGTAACAAACGATCTCCGCTTTCACTTCTTTCAACCAGTCCATACCGATTATCACATCAAAACTCCCTAACTCTACTGGTATCAAATCAATCTTAAATGTTTCGCTAACCAGTTTAATTTCTCGATTCCGACATATATTATCTGCTGAAATTAATTTACCATTTGCTAATTCGAGTAAAAATTTACTATCCAAAGGCGTCAATGGACAACTTAATTTAGCACAAAAATCTCTACTCATATAGCTTCTATCCGCACCCGAATCAAATAAAACGTAAGCAGATTTATTGTCAATAAGAAACGTACCCGTAACAAGCTCCGGGTCTTCCTGTGCCTCTGCCGCATTAATATTGAAAACTCTTCCACGGCCTTGTCCATTCGTGTTCTCCTGGTTCGGGCAATTTCTAATAATGTGGCCCGGTTTTCCACATTTATAGCAAACTACATTGGCATTACTTGCTCCGACACTACTTGCTCCGCCATTACTCGTTCCGACACCATTTGTTCCTTTCGTTCTATTAACCCCTGGTCCGTAGACCTCACACTTCGCCGCGCTATGACCATTTCTTTTACACTTGTTGCAAAATTTGGTGCAGAACCCCGAGTGATTCTTTTCACACCTTTGGCATAGCTGCTTCTGATTGTTGTTGTTGTTGCGGTTATTATTGTTGTTGGGATGATTGTTGTAGTTGTTGTTGTTGTTGTTGTTGTTGTTGTTGTTGTTGTTGTTGTTGGGCCGTTTGTTGTAGTTGCAATTGATGTTGCGATTGTTGGGATAATTGTTGCGATTATTGTTGTAATTGCTGTTGTTGTTGTATTGGTGATTCTTATCACCGTTTTCCTCCCACTTTCTTTTGACTTGCTTCACATTGGCCTCTTCAGCAGTCTGTTCTTTAATTCTTTCTTCAATCTGGTTCACGAGTTTGTGAGCCATTCTACATGCCTGTTGTATGGAGGCGGGCTCGTGTGAACTTATATCTTCTTGGATTCTTTCCGGTAATCCTTTCACAAACGCGTTGATCTTCTCTTCCTCATCTTCGAATGCTCCCGGACACAATAGGCACAATTCTGTGAATCGTCTTTCGTACGTGGTAATATCAAATCCTTGGGTTCGTAACCCTCTAAGTTCTGTCTTGAGCTTATTGACCTCGGTTCTGGGACGGTACTTCTCGTTCATCAAGTGCTTGAATGCTGACCACGGTAGTGCGTACGCATCGTCTTGTCCCACTTGCTCTAGATAGGTATTCCACCATGTTAACGCAGAACCTGTGAAGGTATGCGTAGCGTACTTTACTTTGTCCTCTTCAGTACACTTACTTATGGCAAACACCGATTCGACCTTCTCGGTCCACCGTTTCAATCCGATCGGTCCTTTGGTTCCATCAAATTCCAAAGGTTTGCAGGCAGTGAATTCTTTGTAGGTGCATCCTACACGATTTCCTGTACTGCTAGATCCAAGGTTATTGTTGGTATGTAGCGCAGCCTGTACTGCGGCTATGTTTGAAGCTAGAAAAGTACGGAATTCCTCTTCATTCATATTCACGGTGTGTCGAGTAGTCGGTGCCATTTCCTTCAAAATAGTTAAATGGAACAAGTTAATCATACAGAATATTAAGAGTAGTTAATAGTATTTCGTAGCATAATATGAACTCATTTATAAAAGCTTTTTCTTCATATTAGCGTTTTATAAGTTTAAATTCGGGAAGTACCTACCCGTTAAGTTCATACTTAGTAGCTAATATACAATTCAACTACTACAATTCTATATGAAAAACTGATTATAATAATATTTCGCGTTCAAACTTTTATACAATATTTTACAAACTTACAATACTGCTTATTTTACATAAAGCATGAAATATAGCACACAATAACTTCGATACAAGATAGTTGTGAAGATAATTCTAGCTAGTACACAAGTCGTTCAGCAAAGGCAATAAAGACACGTAATTCATACGTCCAGAAACAAGTCATGCATTCTGGTTTTACTAGGACTACTTCCCATCCTTGGTCTTGTGCAACATAACCATTATGGCCGTTGATAAGACAGCGTGTTGTAACGTCGTCAAAGGGACGAGGGTTACGTAATGTCCAACAGTCTCGTAATAATCTAAAAACCTCATTTCTTACCCCAATTACCGACTCCGTCACTTGTGGGAACGTTTTGTTTAATAGTTGTAGCCCGATGTTCTTGTTCTCACTTTGGTGAGAAGCGAACATTACTAACCCGTAAGCATAACATGCTTCTTTATGTTGCATGTTAGCCGCTTTTTCTAAATCACGAAGTCCTATATTCGGATATACTGAGTCAAAATAATTTCTTAACCCGTTGCGTAAAATAGCATTTGGGTTCCCCGCAATATATGCGTCAAAGTAAACACATCGTAACTTATGGATTTCCCAATGTGATATTCCCCATCTTCCGAACGAAAGCCTTTTATAAACCAAGGCATTCTTGGAACGTTCTTCGAATGTCTTACAAACTGATCTCGCCTTAAATAGTTGTGCCGAAGAATTCCGACCGACTCTAGACAAGATTTCATCAATCATGTCTCTGGGTAGGTCTCTTAAAATATTGGGTTGTCTATCCATTTTGTGTTTTTATACTGTAAAATAGACAAGAGTTAGATTCATAAAAAAAAATACTTATTAATACAAGCAATTTTTACATATATCATAAAGCATAAGCACACTATATTACAGATATTACACCACACGAATACAACTATCTTATTCCGACTCGCTTGTTTCTTCTTCTTCTTCGGTTTTGGTTCGTTTTGCCAAGTTTCTAGGGATATATGATGTTCCCCTAATACGAGCCGTCGTTATCCACATTGGTTTAGAAAAACCTGGTGGTTTAGAGGTTCCCGGGTCATTGTTACAACTTAAGGACTTCGGGGGTTGACGATACATATAAAGTTCATCGGGGTTGGAATTAGATTTCTCTATTTTTATGCCCTTTCCCTTATTATTTTCTTTTGCCTTTTTAAATTCAGTTGGGGTAATTTCTATAACATCATCGGAATTCTCGTCGGAATCCGATTCATCGGAGAATTGGTAATCCTCCCAATATTTTGCTTCCTTGGCGGAAACACCATTGACCATGATTAACCTTGGTCGGTTGGTTGAGGATTCTCTTTTACTCAACCGTTTTATTATTTCCCCCACCGATTCTATTTCTTCTTCCGGTTCCGATTCTTCTTCCGGTTCCGATTCTTCTTCCGGTTCCGACTCTTCTTCCGGTTCCTCTTCGGGAACTTGTGAATCAGTCCACGAATCATTCCAATTTACATTTAACTCTTCATTATTATTAGGTGAGTCAATGGGACTTGTTCTAGAGGTAGACATCTATCACATAATATCAAACACGATAAGAGATTAATATATCACATAATATTCATATGTTAAAAATATATAGTTTCCAACAAAAATGTTAAGCAATCATTTTTAAAGAAAACACGGTCGAAGTCCAGACTCACTAATGCATCCTAACAAACTCGATAAGACACACTAATGCAAATTTTCTGGTTCTCTAAGACCAACGCTCAGATACCAACTGAAATGTCCCGTTCTTATTGATTAAAAACATTCCATATTAATTGATTTCGTTGCGAGGTTTTGACCTCTATATGAGACGTTTTTCAAAGACTGCATTCATTTTTAAAACAAACCATAACCTTTATTTCATAAATAAAGGTTTAAAAAGCTTTACGTAGATTATCAAATAATGATAATCTAAAATATCCTGTTTACACACGACCATTACATAATGGTTTACAATACAAATATGTTACATCGAAATCAGTTTCTTGAATGCAGTTTTTACACAATATCATACAAACATGGACTCCAAATCTTGTCCTTATTTTAGTATGCAACAGCGGAAGCTCTTAATATTCACCTGAGAATAAACATGCTTTAAACGTCAACAAAAATGTTGGTGAGTTATAGGTTTAACCTATATATATCAAATCGTAACAATAGACCACAAGATTTCATATTTCAATACACATCCCATACATAGAGATAAAAATCATTCATATGGTGAACACCTGGTAACCGACATTAACAAGATGCATATATAAGAATATCCCCATCATTCCGGGACACCCTTCGGATATGATATAAATTTCGAAGTACTAAAGCATCCGGTACTTTGGATGGGGTTTGTTAAGCCCAATAGATCTATCTTTAGGATTCGCGTCAATTAGGGTGTCTGTTCCCTAATTCTTAGATTACCAGACTTAATAAAAAGGGGCATATTCGATTTCGATAATTCAACCATAGAATGTAGTTTCACGTACTTGTGTCTATTTTGTAAATCATTTATAAAACCTGCATGTATTCTCATCCCAAAAATATTAGATTTTAAAAGTGGGACTATAACTCACTTTCACAGATTTTTACTTCGTCGGGAAGTAAGACTTGGCCACTGGTTGATTCACGAACCTATAACAATATATACATATATATCAAAGTATGTTCAAAATATATTTACAACACTTTTAATATATTTTGATGTTTTAAGTTTATTAAGTCAGCTGTCCTCGTTAGTAACCTACAACTAGTTGTCCACAGTTAGATGTACAGAAATAAATCGATAAATATTATCTTGAATCAATCCACGACCCAGTGTATACGTATCTCAGTATTGATCACAACTCAAACTATATATATTTTGGAATCAACCTCAACCCTGTATAGCTAACTCCAACATTCACATATAGAGTGTCTATGGTTATTCCGAAATATATATAGATGTGTCGACATGATAGGTCGAAACATTGTATACGTGTCTATGGTATCTCAAGATTACATAATATATAATACAAGTTGATTAAGTTATGGTTGGAATAGATTTGTTACCAATTTTCACGTAGCTAAAATGAGAAAAATTATCCAATCTTGTTTTACCCATAACTTCTTCATTTTAAATCCGTTTTGAGTGAATCAAATTGCTATGGTTTCATATTGAACTCTATTTTATGAATCTAAACAAAAAAAGTATAGGTTTCTAGTCAGAAAAATAAGTTACAAGTCGTTTTTGTAAAGGTAGTCATTTCAGTCGAAAGAACGACGTCTAGATGACCATTTTAGAAAACATACTTCCACTTTGAGTTTAACCATAATTTTTGGATATAGTTTCATGTTCATAATAAAAATCATTTTCTCAGAATAACAAATTTTAAATCAAAGTTTATCATAGTTTTTAATTAACTAACCCAAAACAGCCCGCGGTGTTACTACGACGGCGTAAATCCGGTTTTACGGTGTTTTTCGTGTTTCCAGGTTTTAAATCATTAAGTTAGCATATCATATAGATATAGAACATGTGTTTAGTTTATTTTAAAAGTCAAGTTAGAAGGATTAACTTTTGTTTGCGAACAAGTTTAGAATTAACTAAACTATGTTCTAGTGATTACAAGTTTAAACCTTCGAATAAGATAGCTTTATATGTATGAATCGAATGATGTTATGAACATCATTACTACCTTAAGTTCCTTGGATAAACCTACTGGAAAATAGAAAAATGGATCTAGCTTCAATGGATCCTTGGATGGCTCGAAGTTCTTGAAGCAGAATCATGACACGAAAACAAGTTCAAGTAAGATCATCACTTGAAATAAGATTGTTATAGTTATAGAAATTGAACCAAAGTTTGAATATGATTATTACCTTGTATTAGAATGATAACCTACTGTAAGAAACAAAGATTTCTTGAGGTTGGATGATCACCTTACAAGATTGGAAGTGAGCTAGCAAACTTGAAAGTATTCTTGATTTTATGAAACTAGAACTTTTAGAATTTATGAAGAACACTTAGAACTTGAAGATAGAACTTGAGAGAGATCAATTAGATGAAGAAAATTGAAGAATGAAAGTGTTTGTAGGTGTTTTTGGTCGTTGGTGTATGGATTAGATATAAAGGATATGTTATTTTGTTTTCATGTAAATAAGTCATGAATGATTACTCATATTTTTGTAATTTTATGAGATATTTCATGCTAGTTGCCAAATGATGGTTCCCACATGTGTTAGGTGACTCACATGGGCTGCTAAGAGCTGATCATTGGAGTGTATATACCAATAGTACATACATCTAAAAGCTGTGTATTGTACGAGTATGAATACGGGTGCATACGAGTAGAATTGTTGATGAAACTGAACGAGGATCTAATTGTAAGCATTTTTGTTAAGTAGAAGTATTTTGATAAGTGTCTTGAAGTCTTTAAAAAGTGTATGAATACATATTAAAACACTACATGTATATACATTTTAACTGAGTCGTTAAGTCATCGTTAGTCGTTACATGTAAATGTTGTTTTGAAACCTTTAGGTTAACGATCTTGTTAAATGTTGTTAACCCAATGTTTATAATATCAAAAGAGATTTTAAATTATTATATTATCATGATATTATGATGTACGAATATCTCTTAATATGATATATATATACATTAAATGTCGTTACAACGATAAACGTTACATATATGTCTCGTTTCAAAATCATTAAGTTAGTAGTCTTGTTTTTACATATGTAGTTCATTGTTAATATAATTAATGATATGTTTACTTATCATAATATCATGGTAACTATATATATAACCATATATATGTCATCATATAGTTTTTTTACAAGTTTTAACGTTCGTGAATCACCGGTCAACTTGGGTGGTCAATTGTCTATATGAAACATATTTCAATTAATCAAGTCTTAACAAGTTTGATTGCTTAACATGTTGGAAACATTTAATCATGTAAATATCAATCTCAATTAATATATATAAACATGGAAAATTTCGGGTCACTACAGTACCTACCCGTTAAATAAATTTCGTCCCGAAATTTTAAGCTGTTGAAGGTGTTGACGAATCTTCTGGAAATAGATGCGGGTATTTCTTCTTCATCTGATCTTCACGCTCCCAGGTGAACTCGGGTCCTCTACGAGCATTCCATCGAACCTTAACAATTGGTATCTTGTTTTGCTTATGTCTTTTAACCTTACGATCCATTATTTTGACGGGTTCTTCGATGAATTGAAGTTTTTCGTTGATTTGGATTTCATCTAACGGAATAGTGAGATCTTCTTTAGCAAAACATTTCTTCAAATTCGAAACGTGGAAAGTGTTATGTACAGCTGCGAGTTGTTGAGGTAACTCTAGTCGGTAAGCTACTGGTCCGACACGATCAATAATCTTGAATGGTCCAATATACCTTGGATTTAATTTCCCTCGTTTACCAAATCGAACAACGCCTTTCCAAGGTGCAACTTTAAGCATGACCATCTCTCCAATTTCAAATTCTATATCTTTTCTTTTAATGTCAGCGTAGCTCTTTTGTCGACTTTGGGCGGTTTTCAACCGTTGTTGAATTTGGATGATCTTCTCGGTAGTTTCTTGTATAATCTCCGGACCCGTAATCTGTCTATCCCCCACTTCACTCCAACAAATCGGAGACCTGCACTTTCTACCATAAAGTGCTTCAAACGGCGCCATCTCAATGCTTGAATGGTAGCTGTTGTTGTAGGAAAATTCTGCTAATGGTAGATGTCGATCCCAACTGTTTCCGAAATCAATAACACATGCTCGTAGCATGTCTTCAAGCGTTTGTATCGTCCTTTCGCTCTGCCCATCAGTTTGTGAATGATAGGCAGTACTCATGTCTAGACGAGTTCCTAATGCTTGCTGTAATGTCTGCCAGAATCTTGAAATAAATCTGCCATCCCTATCAGAGATAATAGAGATTGGTATTCCATGTCTGGAGATGACTTCCTTCAAATACAGTCGTGCTAACTTCTCCATCTTGTCATCTTCTCTTATTGGCAGGAAGTGTGTTGATTTGGTGAGACGATCAACTATTACCCAAATAGTATCAAAACCACTTGCAGTCCTTGGCAATTTAGTGATGAAATCCATGGTAATGTTTTCCCATTTCCATTCCGGGATTTCGGGTTGTTGAAGTAGACCTGATGGTTTCTGATGCTCAGCTTTGACCTTAGAACACGTCAAACATTCTCCTACGTATTTAGCAACATCGGCTTTCATACCCGGCCACCAAAAATGTTTCTTGAGATCCTTGTACATCTTCCCCGTTCCAGGATGTATTGAGTATCTGGTTTTATGAGCTTCTCTAAGTACCATTTCTCTCATATCTCCAAATTTTGGTACCCAAATCCTTTCAGCCCTATACCGGGTTCCGTCTTCCCGAATATTAAGATGCTTCTCCGATCCTTTGGGTATTTCATCCTTTAAATTTCCCTCTTTTAAAACTCCTTGTTGTGCCTCCTTTATTTGAGTAGTAAGGTTATTATGAATCATTATATTCATAGATTTTACTCGAATGGGTTCTCTGTCCTTCCTGCTCAATGCATCGGCTACCACATTTGCCTTCCCCGGGTGGTAACGAATCTCAAAGTCGTAATCATTCAACAATTCAATCCACCTACGCTACCTCATATTCAGTTGTTTCTGATTAAATATGTGTTGAAGACTTTTGTGGTCGGTATATATAATACTTTTGACCCCATATAAATAGTGCCTCCAAGTCTTTAATGCAAAAACAACCGCGCCTAATTCCAAATCATGCGTCGTATAATTTTGTTCGTGAATCTTCAATTGTCTAGACGCATAAGCAATCACCTTCGTTCGCTGCATTAATACACAACCGAGACCTTGCTTTGATGCGTCACAATAAATCACAAAATCATCATTCCCTTCAGGCAATGACAATATAGGTGCCGTAGTTAGCTTTTTCTTCAATAACTGAAACGCTTTCTCTTGTTCATCATTCCATTCAAATTTCTTCCCTTTATGCGTTAATGCAGTCAAGGGTTTTGCTATTCTGGAAAAGTCTTGGATGAACCTTCTGTAGTAACCAGCTAGTCCTAAAAACTGGCGTATGTGTTTCGGAGTTTTCGAGGTTTCCCACTTTTCAACAGTTTCTATCTTTGCCGGATCCACTTTAATACCTTCTTTGTTCACTATGTGACCGAGGAATTGAACTTCTTCCAACCAAAATGCACACTTTGAAAACTTAGCGTACAATTCTTCCTTCCTCAATACTTCTAACACCTTTCTCAAATGTTCACCGTGTTCTTGGTCATTCTTTGAGTAAATAAGTATGTCATCAATGAAAACAATGACAAACTTGTCAAGGTATGGTCCACACACTCGGTTCATAAGGTCCATGAACACAGCTGGTGCATTAGTTAAACCAAACGGCATGGCCATAAACTCGTAATGACCGTAACGTGTTCTGAAAGCAGTCTTTGGAATATCATCTTCTTTCACCCGCATTTGATGATACCCGGAACGTAAGTCAATCTTTGAATAAACAGACGAGCCTTGTAGTTGATCAAATAAGTCGTCGATTCTCGGTAGTGGGTAGCGGTTCTTGATGGTAAGTTTGTTCAACTCTCGGTAGTCGATACACAACCTGAATGTACCATCTTTCTTCTTGACAAACAAAACAGGAGCTCCCCACGGTGATGTGCTTGGTCGAATGAAACCACGCTCTAAAAGTTCTTGTAATTGGCTTTGCAGTTCTTTCATCTCGCTGGGTGCGAGTCTGTAAGGAGCACGAGCTATTGGTGCAGCTCCTGGTACAAGATCTATTTGAAATTCAACGGATCGATGTGGGGGTAATCCCGGTAATTCTTTCGGAAATACATCGGGAAATTCTTTTACAATGGGAACATCATTGATGCTCTTTTCTTCAGTTTGTACTTTCTCGATGTGTGCTAGAACAGCATAGCAACCTTTTCTTATTAGTTTTTGTGCCTTCAAATTACTAATAAGATGTAGCTTCGTGTTGCCCTTTTCTCCGTACACCATTAAGGGTTTTCCTTTTTCTCGTATAATGCGAATTGCATTTTTGTAACAAACGATCTCCGCTTTCACTTCTTTCAACCAGTCCATACCGATTATCACATCAAAACTCCCTAACTCTACTGGTATCAAATCAATCTTAAATGTTTCGCTAACCAGTTTAATTTCTCGATTCCGACATATATTATCTGCTGAAATTAATTTACCATTTGCTAATTCGAGTAAAAATTTACTATCCAAAGGCGTCAATGGACAACTTAATTTAGCACAAAAATCTCTACTCATATAGCTTCTATCCGCACCCGAATCAAATAAAACGTAAGCAGATTTATTGTCAATAAGAAACGTACCCGTAACAAGCTCCGGGTCTTCCTGTGCCTCTGCCGCATTAATATTGAAAACTCTTCCACGGCCTTGTCCATTCGTGTTCTCCTGGTTCGGGCAATTTCTAATAATGTGGCCCGGTTTTCCACATTTATAGCAAACTACATTGGCATTACTTGCTCCGACACTACTTGCTCCGCCATTACTCGTTCCGACACCATTTGTTCCTTTCGTTCTATTAACCCCTGGTCCGTAGACCTCACACTTCGCCGCGCTATGACCATTTCTTTTACACTTGTTGCAAAATTTGGTGCAGAACCCCGAGTGATTCTTTTCACACCTTTGGCATAGCTGCTTCTGATTGTTGTTGTTGTTGCGGTTATTATTGTTGTTGGGATGATTGTTGTAGTTGTTGTTGTTGTTGTTGTTGTTGTTGTTGTTGTTGTTGGGCCGTTTGTTGTAGTTGCAATTGATGTTGCGATTGTTGGGATAATTGTTGCGATTATTGTTGTAATTGCTGTTGTTGTTGTATTGGTGATTCTTATCACCGTTTTCCTCCCACTTTCTTTTGACTTGCTTCACATTGGCCTCTTCAGCAGTCTGTTCTTTAATTCTTTCTTCAATCTGGTTCACGAGTTTGTGAGCCATTCTACATGCCTGTTGTATGGAGGCGGGCTCGTGTGAACTTATATCTTCTTGGATTCTTTCCGGTAATCCTTTCACAAACGCGTTGATCTTCTCTTCCTCATCTTCGAATGCTCCCGGACACAATAGGCACAATTCTGTGAATCGTCTTTCGTACGTGGTAATATCAAATCCTTGGGTTCGTAACCCTCTAAGTTCTGTCTTGAGCTTATTGACCTCGGTTCTGGGACGGTACTTCTCGTTCATCAAGTGCTTGAATGCTGACCACGGTAGTGCGTACGCATCGTCTTGTCCCACTTGCTCTAGATAGGTATTCCACCATGTTAACGCAGAACCTGTGAAGGTATGCGTAGCGTACTTTACTTTGTCCTCTTCAGTACACTTACTTATGGCAAACACCGATTCGACCTTCTCGGTCCACCGTTTCAATCCGATCGGTCCTTTGGTTCCATCAAATTCCAAAGGTTTGCAGGCAGTGAATTCTTTGTAGGTGCATCCTACACGATTTCCTGTACTGCTAGATCCAAGGTTATTGTTGGTATGTAGCGCAGCCTGTACTGCGGCTATGTTTGAAGCTAGAAAAGTACGGAATTCCTCTTCATTCATATTCACGGTGTGTCGAGTAGTCGGTGCCATTTCCTTCAAAATAGTTAAATGGAACAAGTTAATCATACAGAATATTAAGAGTAGTTAATAGTATTTCGTAGCATAATATGAACTCATTTATAAAAGCTTTTTCTTCATATTAGCGTTTTATAAGTTTAAATTCGGGAAGTACCTACCCGTTAAGTTCATACTTAGTAGCTAATATACAATTCAACTACTACAATTCTATATGAAAAACTGATTATAATAATATTTCGCGTTCAAACTTTTATACAATATTTTACAAACTTACAATACTGCTTATTTTACATAAAGCATGAAATATAGCACACAATAACTTCGATACAAGATAGTTGTGAAGATAATTCTAGCTAGTACACAAGTCGTTCAGCAAAGGCAATAAAGACACGTAATTCATACGTCCAGAAACAAGTCATGCATTCTGGTTTTACTAGGACTACTTCCCATCCTTGGTCTTGTGCAACATAACCATTATGGCCGTTGATAAGACAGCGTGTTGTAACGTCGTCAAAGGGACGAGGGTTACGTAATGTCCAACAGTCTCGTAATAATCTAAAAACCTCATTTCTTACCCCAATTACCGACTCCGTCACTTGTGGGAACGTTTTGTTTAATAGTTGTAGCCCGATGTTCTTGTTCTCACTTTGGTGAGAAGCGAACATTACTAACCCGTAAGCATAACATGCTTCTTTATGTTGCATGTTAGCCGCTTTTTCTAAATCACGAAGTCCTATATTCGGATATACTGAGTCAAAATAATTTCTTAACCCGTTGCGTAAAATAGCATTTGGGTTCCCCGCAATATATGCGTCAAAGTAAACACATCGTAACTTATGGATTTCCCAATGTGATATTCCCCATCTTCCGAACGAAAGCCTTTTATAAACCAAGGCATTCTTGGAACGTTCTTCGAATGTCTTACAAACTGATCTCGCCTTAAATAGTTGTGCCGAAGAATTCTGACCGACTCTAGACAAGATTTCATCAATCATGTCTCTGGGTAGGTCTCTTAAAATATTGGGTTGTCTATCCATTTTGTGTTTTTATACTGTAAAATAGACAAGAGTTAGATTCATAAAAAAAAATACTTATTAATACAAGCAATTTTTACATATATCATAAAGCATAAGCACACTATATTACATATATTACACCACACGAATACAACTATCTTATTCCGACTCGCTTGTTTCTTCTTCTTCGGTTTTGGTTCGTTTTGCCAAGTTTCTAGGGATATATGATGTTCCCCTAATACGAGCCGTCGTTATCCACATTGGTTTAGAAAAACCTGGTGGTTTAGAGGTTCCCGGGTCATTGTTACAACTTAAGGACTTCGGGGGTTGACGATACATATAAAGTTCATCGGGGTTGGAATTAGATTTCTCTATTTTTATGCCCTTTCCCTTATTATTTTCTTTTGCCTTTTTAAATTCAGTTGGGGTAATTTCTATAACATCATCGGAATTCTCGTCGGAATCCGATTCATCGGAGAATTGGTAATCCTCCCAATATTTTGCTTCCTTGGCGGAAACACCATTGACCATGATTAACCTTGGTCGGTTGGTTGAGGATTCTCTTTTACTCAACCGTTTTATTATTTCCCCCACCGATTCTATTTCTTCTTCCGGTTCCGATTCTTCTTCCGGTTCCGATTCTTCTTCCGGTTCCGACTCTTCTTCCGGTTCCTCTTCGGGAACTTGTGAATCAGTCCACGAATCATTCCAATTTACATTTAACTCTTCATTATTATTAGGTGAGTCAATGGGACTTGTTCTAGAGGTAGACATCTATCACATAATATCAAACACGATAAGAGATTAATATATCACATAATATTCATATGTTAAAAATATATAGTTTCCAACAAAAATGTTAAGCAATCATTTTTAAAGAAAACACGGTCGAAGTCCAGACTCACTAATGCATCCTAACAAACTCGATAAGTCACACTAATGCAAATTTTCTGGTTCTCTAAGACCAACGCTCAGATACCAACTGAAATGTCCCGTTCTTATTGATTAAAAACATTCCATATTAATTGATTTCGTTGCGAGGTTTTGACCTCTATATGAGACGTTTTTCAAAGACTGCATTCATTTTTAAAACAAACCATAACCTTTATTTCATAAATAAAGGTTTAAAAAGCTTTACGTAGATTATCAAATAATGATAATCTAAAATATCCTGTTTACACACGACCATTACATAATGGTTTACAATACAAATATGTTACATCGAAATCAGTTTCTTGAATGCAGTTTTTACACAATATCATACAAACATGGACTCCAAATCTTGTCCTTATTTTAGTATGCAACAGCGGAAGCTCTTAATATTCACCTGAGAATAAACATGCTTTAAACGTCAACAAAAATGTTGGTGAGTTATAGGTTTAACCTATATATATCAAATCGTAACAATAGACCACAAGATTTCATATTTCAATACACATCCCATACATAGAGATAAAAATCATTCATATGGTGAACACCTGGTAACCGACATTAACAAGATGCATATATAAGAATATCCCCATCATTCCGGGACACCCTTCGGATATGATATAAATTTCGAAGTACTAAAGCATCCGGTACTTTGGATGGGGTTTGTTAAGCCCAATAGATCTATCTTTAGGATTCGCGTCAATTAGGGTGTCTGTTCCCTAATTCTTAGATTACCAGACTTAATAAAAAGGGGCATATTCGATTTCGATAATTCAACCATAGAATGTAGTTTCACGTACTTGTGTCTATTTTGTAAATCATTTATAAAACCTGCATGTATTCTCATCCCAAAAATATTAGATTTTAAAAGTGGGACTATAACTCACTTTCACAGATTTTTACTTCGTCGGGAAGTAAGACTTGGCCACTGGTTGATTCACGAACCTATAACAATATATACATATATATCAAAGTATGTTCAAAATATATTTACAACACTTTTAATATATTTTGATGTTTTAAGTTTATTAAGTCAGCTGTCCTCGTTAGTAACCTACAACTAGTTGTCCACAGTTAGATGTACAGAAATAAATCGATAAATATTATCTTGAATCAATCCACGACCCAGTGTATACGTATCTCAGTATTGATCACAACTCAAACTATATATATTTTGGAATCAACGTCAACCCTGTATAGCTAACTCCAACATTCACATATAGAGTGTCTATGGTTATTCCGAAATATATATAGATGTGTCGACATGATAGGTCGAAACATTGTATACGTGTCTATGGTATCTCAAGATTACATAATATATAATACAAGTTGATTAAGTTATGGTTGGAATAGATTTGTTACCAATTTTCACGTAGCTAAAATGAGAAAAATTATCCAATCTTGTTTTACCCATAACTTCTTCATTTTAAATCCGTTTTGAGTGAATCAAATTGCTATGGTTTCATATTGAACTCTATTTTATGAATCTAAACAAAAAAAGTATAGGTTTCTAGTCAGAAAAATAAGTTACAAGTCGTTTTTGTAAAGGTAGTCATTTCAGTCGAAAGAACGACGTCTAGATGACCATTTTAGAAAACATACTTCCACTTTGAGTTTAACCATAATTTTTGGATATAGTTTCATGTTCATAATAAAAATCATTTTCTCAGAATAACAAATTTTAAATCAAAGTTTATCATAGTTTTTAATTAACTAACCCAAAACAGCCCGCGGTGTTACTACGACGGCGTAAATCCGGTTTTACGGTGTTTTTCGTGTTTCCAGGTTTTAAATCATTAAGTTAGCATATCATATAGATATAGAACATGTGTTTAGTTTATTTTAAAAGTCAAGTTAGAAGGATTAACTTTTGTTTGCGAACAAGTTTAGAATTAACTAAACTATGTTCTAGTGATTACAAGTTTAAACCTTCGAATAAGATAGCTTTATATGTATGAATCGAATGATGTTATGAACATCATTACTACCTTAAGTTCCTTGGATAAACCTACTGGAAAAGAGAAAAATGGATCTAGCTTCAATGGATCCTTGGATGGCTCGAAGTTCTTGAAGCAGAATCATGACACGAAAACAAGTTCAAGTAAGATCATCACTTGAAATAAGATTGTTATAGTTATAGAAATTGAACCAAAGTTTGAATATGATTATTACCTTGTATTAGAATGATAACCTACTGTAAGAAACAAAGATTTCTTGAGGTTGGATGATCACCTTACAAGATTGGAAGTGAGCTAGCAAACTTGAAAGTATTCTTGATTTTATGAAACTAGAACTTTTAGAATTTATGAAGAACACTTAGAACTTGAAGATAGAACTTGAGAGAGATCAATTAGATGAAGAAAATTGAAGAATGAAAGTGTTTGTAGGTGTTTTTGGTCGTTGGTGTATGGATTAGATATAAAGGATATGTTATTTTGTTTTCATGTAAATAAGTCATGAATGATTACTCATATTTTTGTAATTTTATGAGATATTTCATGCTAGTTGCCAAATGATGGTTCCCACATGTGTTAGGTGACTCACATGGGCTGCTAAGAGCTGATCATTGGAGTGTATATACCAATAGTACATACATCTAAAAGCTGTGTATTGTACGAGTATGAATACGGGTGCATACGAGTAGAATTGTTGATGAAACTGAACGAGGATCTAATTGTAAGCATTTTTGTTAAGTAGAAGTATTTTGATAAGTGTCTTGAAGTCTTTAAAAAGTGTATGAATACATATTAAAACACTACATGTATATACATTTTAACTGAGTCGTTAAGTCATCGTTAGTCGTTACATGTAAATGTTGTTTTGAAACCTTTAGGTTAACGATCTTGTTAAATGTTGTTAACCCAATGTTTATAATATCAAAAGAGATTTTAAATTATTATATTATCATGATATTATGATGTACGAATATCTCTTAATATGATATATATACATTAAATGTCGTTACAACGATAAACGTTACATATATGTCTCGTTTCAAAATCATTAAGTTAGTAGTCTTGTTTTTACATATGTAGTTCATTGTTAATATAATTAATGATATGTTTACTTATCATAATATCATGTTAACTATATATATAACCATATATATGTCATCATATAGTTTTTTTACAAGTTTTAACGTTCGTGAATCACCGGTCAACTTGGGTGGTCAATTGTCTATATGAAACATATTTCAATTAATCAAGTCTTAACAAGTTTGATTGCTTAACATGTTGGAAACATTTAATCATGTAAATATCAATCTCAATTAATATATATAAACATGGAAAAGTTCGGGTCACTACAACAGATGTCAAACACGCCCCTGAACCTGCCCCAAAACTTGCGTCCTTTGACGCCTGACAACTTGCTGAATGATGATCCGGCTGATGACAACTCCAACAAACATTTTCCCTGAAGGAACACCCCTGAGACTCGTGACCTACCATACCACATCTCAAACATCTTCTCGTTGTCTCAGAACATGACCCACTATGAGAAGATTTATAACCCTTACAACATTCTCTCTTTCCCGAACAGACCCTGAACTTACTTGATTACCTTTACCCATCTGTCTAAACCCAAAAGATTTATTTGACTTTGAACCTGACTGACTGGTAGCCTGACTACCCTACAATACAACGTTTCCCAAATTCATACCCCCCACTACTCTTACATCACTATCCACCATATTTGCCATCATAAAAGCCTGAGATAACGTCGGCGCGGACCTCACAAATGTCATGTATTCCGGCAAGATCATATTCACAAAATGCTGGATTCTTGATTGTTCATCAGGCACCCATTGTTGCACAAACCTTAACTTGTCCATGTATTATCAATCGCCTCATCAATTGACATCTGAGGTATCATTCGCATTTCCAAAAACTCCATCTTGATTCAGCTCATGTCAAACACATTGCAGTACTGCTCACATACCTTAGCGTAAAACTGCTCCCAAGTGATCATTCTAACCTTTTCTGGAGGAACACTAGCTATCACAGAATCCCACCACACCATTGCTCTATCTTTCAACAACCTACTAGCATAAGTTACTTTCAATTCTAGTTCACACTGACATGCTTCGAATGCCTTTTCAACCTCCTGCAACCAATTGAGAATCGTGGTTGAGTCAGAACTTCCTGAGTAGGGAGATGGTCCATGAAGAACATTTCCCACCAAAAGATCAGTCCAATAATACCACTCACTGGTATCTTCTTCGTGAATCTCCCTGAATTGTTTAAAGGTACATCTTTTTTGTGGATGGAATTGTTATTGGAATTGCTGTTGAGGAAATAGTTGTTGATATATGGGTGGCTGAACTTGATTCATCATCATGCGATTTGAATACTGGTAGTTTATCTGGGGAGTCATGATATACTGATGAAATTGGTTCTGTAACATGTATTGATACTGATTCTGGTTCATATGTATAGTATGCGACTTTGCAGTGGCAAAACCTGGTAGTGTATCCTCATTACCCGACTGCCTTGCTAATTCGAGCTCAGCAAACCTTATCCTGAGCTTCTTTGAGTTCCCTTTCAAGTTCATGCACATATTCTGTCTTGTCAATCTCTGCCTCATCCTCCTCATTTGGAGCACTAAACGTTCCGGGGTGAATAGGGTTCGAAGCGTTCGCATCCCTGTTATTTTCCATCTATGCTACAAAACACTCGCATAAAAGCTTAGTGGATAACTGTTAGCTTACTAAACACTAACATGCACAACATCCTACATTCACTTAGCCCCATCCCACAGACATGTTTGACTTAACTCAGGGTTTAGGAACAAATACGCGCACGTACTTGCTGCCAAACCACGCTCTGATACAAAGTTGTAAGACCCTGATTTTTTTTAACACAGCGGAAGTAAATACTTAATTACCAAATCAACATTAGTTAATGTTTACAAAACATAGTGTATAATCTAACATTCATTACAACATTATACAACAACGGTATTACGTGAAAACAGTAAAAGATAAGACATCATCTGTAGTGACCCGAACTTTTCCATGTTTATATATATTAATTGAGATTGATATTTACATGACTAAATGTTTCCAATGTGTTAAGCAATCAAACTTGTTAAGACTTGATTAAATGAAATAAGTTTCATATAGACAATTGATCACCCAAGTTGACCGGCGATTCACGAACGTTACAAATTTGTAAAAACTACATGTTGTGGTATATATAGACATATATATAAGGTTGACATGAGATTATGATGAGTAAGTATCTCACTAAGTATATTAACAATGTGTGATATACATAAGAAATGAGATTACTAAGTTAAGAAACTCGAAATGATATATATAACGATTATCGTTATGATAACGTCTACTAAATACATATGTATCATATTAAGATATTGATACACTATATTTAACATTATAAAATGATATTTAAATATATCATTAAGTGTGTTAACAATGAACTACATATGTAAAAACAAGACTACTAACTCAAGAATTATGAAACGAGACTTATATGTAACGATTATCGTTGTAACGATATTTTAATGTATATATCATATTAAGAGATATTCATACATCATAATATCATGATTACATAATAATTTAACATCTCATTTGATATAATAAACATTGGGTTAACAACATTAATTGAGATCGTTAACTTAAAGGTTTCAAAACAACACTTACATGTAACGACTAACGAAGACTTAACGACTCCATTAGAATGTATATACATGTTGTGTTTTGATATGTATTCTTACACTTTTGAAAGACTTCAAGACACATATCAAAGTACTTCTACTTAACAAAAATGCTTACAATTACATCCTCGTTCAGTTTCATCAACAATTCTACTCGTATGCACCCGTATTCGTACTCGTACAATACACAGCTTTTAGATGTATGTACTATTGGTATATACACTCCAATGATCAGCTCTTAGCAACCCATGTGAGTCACCTAACACATGTGGGAACCATAATTTGGCAACTAGCATGAAATATCTCATAAAATTACAAAAATATTAGTAATCATTCATGACTTATTTACATGAAAACAAAATTACATATCCTTTATATCTAATCCATATACCAACGACCAAAAACACCTACAAACACTTTCATTCTTCAATTTTCTTCATCTAATTGATCTCTCTCAAGTTCCATCTTCAAGTTCTAAGTGTTCTTCATAAATTCCATAAGTATAGTTTCATAAAAATCAAGAATACTTCCAAGTTTGCAAGTCTACTTCCAAGCTTTCTAATCCATTCCAAGTAATCATCTAAGATCAAGGAACCTTTGTTATTTACAGTAGGTTATCTTTCTAATTCAAGGTAATATTCATATTCAAACTTTGATTCAATTTCTATAACTATAACAATCTTATTTCGAGTGAAAATCTTACTTGAACTGTTTTCGTGTCATGATTCTGCTTCAAGAACTTTCAAGCCATCCAAGGATCCTTTGAAGCTAGATTCATTTTTCTCATTTACAGTAGTTTTATCCAGAAAACTTGAGGTAGTAATGATGTTCATAACATCATTCAATTCATACATATAAAGCTATCTTATTCGAAGGTTCAAACTTGTAATCACTAGAACATAGTTTAGTTAATTCAAAACTTGTTCGCAAACAAAAGTTAATCCTTCTAACTTGACTTTTAAAATCAACTAAACACATGTTCTATATCTATATGATATTCTAACTTAATAATTTAAAACCTGGAAACACGATGAACACCATAAAATCGGATATACGCCGTCGTAGTGAAACCGGGGGCTGTTTTGGTTTGGATAATTAAAAACTATGATAAACTTTGATTTAAAGGTTTTTCTTCTGGGAAAATGATTTTTCATATGAACATGAAACTATATCCAAAAATCTTGGTTAAACTCAAAGTGAAAGTATATTTTTTAAAATGGTCATCAAGATGTCGTTCTTTCGACGAAAATGACTACCTCTTTAGTAATTGACATGTAACTTAAATTTCCGACTATAAACCTATATTTTTTCTGTTTGGATTCTTAAATTAGAGTTCAATATGAAACCATATCAATTTGATTCACTCAAAACGGATTTAAAATGAAGAAGTTATGGGTAAAACAAGATTGGATATTTTTGATATTTTTAGCTACGGGAAATGTTTAACAAATCTATACAAATCATATCCTAGCTAACTTATATTGTATTATACATGTATTATAATATATTATGTAATCTTGGGATACCATAGACACGTATGCAAATGTTTTGACATATCATATCGACTCATGTATATATATTATTTGGAACAACCATAGACACTCTATATGCAGTAATGTTGGAGTTAGCTATACAGGGTTGAGGTTGATTCCAAAAATATATATATTTTGAGTTGTGATCTAGCATGAGACATGTATACACTGGGTCTTTGGATTGATTCAAGATAATATATATATCGATTTATTTCTGTGCATTTAAATGTGGACAACTAGTTGTAGGTTATTAACGAGGACAGCTGACTTAATACACTCAAATCTTTAAAACATAATAAAAATGGTTGTAATTATATTTTGATCATACTTTGATATATATGTACATATTTGTATAGGTTCGTGAATCGATCCATGGCCAAGTCTTATTTCCGAGGAAGGAAATATCTGTGAAAGTGAGTTATAGTCCTACTTTTAAAATCTAATACTTTTGGGATGAGAATACATGCAGGTTTTATAAATGATTTACAAAATAGACACAAGTACGTGAAACTACATTCTATGGTTGAATTATCGAAATCGAATATGCCCCTTTTTATTAAGTCTGGTAATCTAAGAATTAGGGAACATACACCCTAATTGACGCGAATCCTAAAGATAGATCTATTGGGCCTAACAAACCTCATCCAAAGTACCGGATGCTTTAGTACTTCAAAATTTATATCATATCCGAAGGGTGTCCCGGAATGATGGGGATATTCTTATATATGCATCTTGTTAATATCGGTTACCAGGTGTTCACCATATGAATGATTTTTATCTCTATGTATGGGATGTGTATTGAAATATGAAATCTTGTGGTCTATTGTTATGATTTGATATATATAGGTTAAACCTATAACTCACCAACATTTTTGTTGACGTTTAAAGCATGTTTATTCTCAGGTGAATACTAAGAGCTTCCGCTGTTGCATACTAAAATAAGGACAAGATTTGGAGTCCATGTTTGTATGATATTGTGTAAAAACTGCATTCAAGAAACATATGTCGATGTAATATATTTCTATTGTAAACCATTATGTAATGGTCATGTGTAAACAGTATATTTTAGATTATCATTATTTGATAATCTACGTAATGCTTTTAAAACATTTATTGATAAAATAAAGGTTATGGTTGTTTTAAAAATGAATGTAGTCTTTGAAAAACATCCCATATAGAGGTCAAAACCTCGCAACGAAATCAATTAATATGGAACGTTTATAATCAATATGAACGGGACATTTCAGTTGGTATCCGAGCGTTGGTCTTAGAGAACCAGAAAATTTGCCTTATTGTGTCTTATCGAGTTTGTTAGGATGCATTAGTGAGTCTGAACTTCGACCATGTTTTCTTTAAAAATGATTGCTTAACATTTTTGTTGGAAACTATATATTATTAACATGTAAATATTATATGATATATAAATCTCTTAACATGTTTGATATTGTGTGATAGATGTCTACCTCTAGCACAAATCCCATTGACTCACCTAATAATAACGAAGAGTCAAATATATATTGGCAAGATTCACAAGTTCCCGAAGAACCGGAAGAAGAGGAAACAGAACCGGAAGAAGAGGAACCAGAAGAA
The DNA here is from genome assembly GCF_046630445.1 of Rutidosis leptorrhynchoides. NCBI lineage: Eukaryota > Viridiplantae > Streptophyta > Magnoliopsida > Asterales > Asteraceae > Rutidosis > Rutidosis leptorrhynchoides. The sequence goes on along the minus strand of NC_092337.1, from coordinate 335,169,933 downwards.
GAGGAACCGGAAGAAGAAGAGGTTCCAGAGGGGGAATAGTAGGAACAACAGAAAACCGGTCAAATAAAAGAAAATCCTCAACCAATGGACCAAAGTTAATAATGGTCAATGGTGTTTCCGCCAAGGAAGCAAAATATTGGGAAAATTACCAATTTTCTGATGAATCGGATCCTGATGAGGATTCCGATGATGTTATAGAAATTACCCCGACCCAATTTAATGAGGCAAAAGAAAATAATAAGGGAAAAAGCATCAAAATAGAGAAATCTGGTTCCGACCCCGATGAACTTTATATGTACCGTCAACACCCGTATTTTCAATATCGTGACAATAACCCGGGAACCTCTAAACCACCAGGTTTTTCTAAACCAATGTGGAAAACGACGGCTCGTATTAGAGGAACATCATATATCCCTAAAAAAATTAGGAAAAAGAACCAAGTCCGAAGAAGAAGAAACCAGTGATTCAGATTAGAGGGGTGTGAGCATGTTGTGTAATAAATGTATTGTAGTGTGCTTGTACTTTTATGTTCTATGTAAAAATTGCTTGTATTGTTTGTTATTACGAATCTAATCCTTGTCTATTTTACAGTATAAAAACAAAATGAACATTAAGGGTAGACAACCGAATATTTTAGAAGACCTAACAGAGGATATGATTGAGGAAATCTTATCTAGAGTCGGTCAGAATTCATCAGCACATTTAGTTATGGAGAAATTAACTTGTCAAACATTTGAAAGAATTTCCAGAAATGCCTTAGTTTATAAAAGGCTTTTCTTTGATAGGTGGGGTATATCACATTGGGGAGACTTTAAGTTACGCCGTGTTTTCTTTAAAGCGTTAAATGCGGGGAACCCAAATGCAATTTTACGCTACGGATTAAGAACCTATTTTGACTCAACATATCCCAACTTAGGATTTCGTGAATTAGAAAGAGCTTCTAACATGCAACATAAAGAAGCATGTTATGCTTACGGGTTAGTAATGTTCGCTTCTTACCAAAGTGAGAAAAAGAACATCGGATTGCAGCTTTTAAATAAAACTTTCCCACAAGTGACGGATTCAGTAGTTGGGGTGAGAAACAAGGTTTTTAGATTATTACGGGGCTGTTGGACATTACGAAACCCTCGTCCTTTTGACGACATTACAACATGCTGCCTAGCCAATGGTCATAACGGTTATTTTCCACAAGACCAAGGATGGGAAGTCGTCTTAGTAAAACCAAAATGCATGACTTGTTTCTGGACTTATGAATTACGTGTCTTTATTTCCTTTGCTGAACAACTTGCGTATTAACTAGATTTATCTTCAAAACTGTCCTGTATCATAGTGTACTATATTTCATGATATATGTAATATAGCGAAGTTGTAAGTTTGAAGAATATTTGTATGTGATATATTATTATAATCAGTTTTTCATATGGAATTGTAGTAGTTGAATTGTATATTAGCTACCAAGTATGAACTTAACGGGTAGGTAGTACCCGAATTTAAACTTATAAAACGCTAATATGAAGAAAAAGCTTTTATAAATGAGTTCATATTATGCTACGAGATACTATTGACTACTCTTAATATTATGTATGATTAACTTGTTTCATTTAACTATTTTGAAGGAAATGGCACCGACTACTCGACACACCTTGAATATGAGCGAAGAGGAATTCCGTGCCTTTTTTGCTTCAAACATAGCCGCAGTACAGGCTGCGCTACATACCAACAATAACTCTAAATCTAGCAATACAGCTAACGGCGCAAGAAATCGTGTAGGATGCTCCTACAAGGAATTCACTGCCTGCAAACCTTCAGAATTTGATGGGATCGAAGGACCAATCGGATTGAAACGGTGGACCGAGAAAGTTGAATCGGTGTTTGCCATAAGTAAGTGTGCTGAAGGAGACAAAGTGAAGTACGCTATGCATACCTTCACAGGTATTGCGTTAACATGGTGGAATACCTATCTAGAGCAAGTAGGACAAGATGCTGCTTACACGCTACCGTGATCAGCATTCAAGCACTTGATGAACGAGAAGTACCGTCCCAAAACCGAGGTCAATAAGCTCAAGTCAGAACTTAGAGGGTTACGAACACAGGGATTCGATATTACTTTGTACGAAAGACGATTCACAGAATTGTGCCTATTGTGTCCAAGAGCGTTCGAAGATGAGGAAGAGAAGATTAACGCGTTTGTGAAAGGGTTACCGGAGGGAATCCAAGAAGATATAAGTTCACACGAGCCTGCCTCCATACAAAAGGCATGTAGAATGGCTCACAAACTAGTGAACCAGATTGAGGGAAGAATTAAAGAACAGGCGGCCGAAGAGGCCAACGTGAAGCTAGTCAAAAGAAAGTGGGAGGAAAACGGTTATAAGAGTCACCAATACAACAACAACTATCCCAAAAATCGCAACATCAATCGCAACTACAACAAACGGCACAACAACAACAACAATAACTACAACAATCATCCCAACAACAATAACAACTGCAACAACAACAACAATCAGAAGTAACTATGCCAAAGGTGTGAAAAGTATCACTCGGGGTTCTACACCAAATTTTGCAACAAGTGTAAAAGAAATGGTCATAGCGCGGTGAAGTGTGAGGTCTACGGACCAGGGGTTAACAGAACGAAAGAAACAAATGGTGTCGGAACGAGTAATGGCGGAGCAAGTAGTGTCGGAGCAAGTTATGCCAATGTAGTTTGTTATAAATGTGGAAAACCGGGCCACATTATTAGAAATTGCCCGAACCAGGAGAACATGAATGGACAAGGCCGCAGAAGAGTTTTCAATATTAATGCGGCAGAGGCACAGGAAGACCCGGAACTTGTTACGGGTACGTTTCTTATTGACAATAAATCTTCTTACGTTTTATTTGATTCGGGTGCGGATAGAAGCTATATGAGTAGAGATTTTTGTGCTAAATTAAATTGTCCATTTACGTCGTTGGATAGTAAATTTTTACTCGAATTAGTAAACGGTAAATTAATTTCAGCAGATTATATATACCGGAATCGAGTTATTAAACTGGGTAGCGAAATATTTAAGATTGATTTGATACCAGTAGAGTTAGGGAGTTTTGATGCAATAGTTGGCATGGACTGGCTGAAGGAGATGAAAGCAGAGATCATATGTTACAAAAATGCAATTCGCATTGTACGAGAAGAAGGAGAACCCTTAATGGTGTACGGAGAAAAGGGCAACACGAAGCTACATCTTATTAGTATTTTGAAGGCACAAAAACTAATAAGAAAAGGTTGTTATGCTGTTCTAGCACACGCCGAGAAAGTACAAACTGAAGTAAAGAGCATTAATGATGTTCCCATCGCAAAAGAATTTCCCGATGTATTTCTGAAAGAATTACTGGGACTACCTCCACATCGATATGTTGAATTTCAAATAGATCTTGTACCAGGAGCTGCACTAATAGCTCGTGCTCCTTACAGACTCGCACCCAGCGAGATGAAAGAACTGCAAAGCCAACTGCAAGAACTATTAGAACGTGGTTTCATTCGACCAAGCACATCACCATGGGGAGCTCCTGTTTTGTTTGTCAAGAAGAAGGATGGTACATTTAGGTTGTGTATTTACTACAGAGAGTTGAATAAACTTACCATCAAAAACCATTATCCACTGCAGAGAATTGATGAATTATTTGATCAACTACAAGGCTCGTCGGTTTATTCGAAAATCGATTTACGTTCTGTATATCATCAAATGCGAGTAAAGGAGGATGATATTCCAAAAACTGCTTTTAGGACGCGTTATGGTCATTACGAGTTTATGGTTATGCCGTTTGGATTGACTAACGCACCAGCTGTGTTCATGGACCTTATGAACCAAGTGTGTGAGCCATATCTTGACAAGTTTGTCATTGTTTTCATCGATGACATACTTATTTACTCAAAGAATGATCAAGAGCACGAAGAACATTTGAGAAAAATGCTAGAAGTATTGAGGAAAGAAAAACTGTACGCTAAGTTTTCAAAGTGTGCATTTTGGTTGGAAGAAGTTCAATTCCTCGGTCACATAGTGAACAAAGAAGGTATCCAGGTGGACCCGACAAAGATTGAAACCGTTGAAAAGTGGGAAACCCCAAAAACTCCGAAGCATATACGTCAATTTTTAGGATTGGCTGGTTACTACAGAAGATTCATCCAAGATTTCTCCAAAATAGCAAAACCCTTGACTGCATTAATGCATAAAGGGAAAAAATTTGAATGGAAGGATGAACAAGAGAAGGCGTTTCAGTTATTGAAGAAAATGCTAACTACGGCACCTATATTGTCATTGCCTGAAGGGAATGATGATTTTGTGATTTATTGTGACGCATCAAAGCAAGGTCTCGGTTATGTATTAATGCAACGAACGAAGGTGATTACTTATGCGTCTAGACAATTGAAGATTCACGAGCAAAATTATACGACTCACGATTTGGAATTGGGTGCTGTTGTTTTTGCATTAAAGACTTGGAGGCATTATTTATATGGGGTCAAAAGTATTATATATACCGACCACAAAAGTCTCCAACATATATTTAATCAGAAGCAACTGAATATGAGACAACGCAGGTGGATTGAACTGTTGAATGATTATGATTTTGAGATTCGATACCACCCGGGGAAGGCGAATGTGGTAGCTGACGCTTTGAGTAGAAAGGACAGAGAACCTATACGGGTAAAAGCTATGAATATAATTATTCGTACTAACCTTACTACTCAAATAAAGGAGGCGCAACAGGGGGTTGTAAAAGAAGGAAAGTTGAAGAATGAGATACCCAAAGGATCAGAGAAACATCTTAATATTCGGGAAGACAGAACCCGAGATAGGGCTGATAGAATTTGGGTACCAAGGTTTGGAGATGTGAGAGAAATGGTACTTAAGGAAGCACATAAAACCAGATATTCAATACATCCTGGAGCGGGGAAGATGTATAAAGATCTCAAGAAACACTTTTGGTGGCCGGGTATGAAAGCTGATATTGCTAAATATGTAGGAGAATGTTTGACGTGTTCTAAGGTCAAAGCTAAACATCAGAAACCATCAGGTCTACTACAACAACCTGAAATCCCGGAATGGAAATGGAAAAACATTACCATGGATTTCATTACTAAATTGCCAAGGACTGCAAGTGGTTATGATACTGTTTGGGTAATAGTTGATCGTCTCACCAAGTCAGCACACTTCCTGCCAATGAGAGAAGATGACAAAATGGAGAAGTTGGCACGATTGTATTTGAAGGAGGTTGTCTCCAGACATGGAATACCCGTCTCTATTATCTCTGATAGGGATGGTAGATTTGTTTCAAGGTTCTGGCAGACGTTGTAACAAGCATTGGGGACTCGTCTAGACATGAGTACTGCCTATCATCCACAAACTGATGGGCAGAGTGAAAGGATAATACAAACGCTTGAAGACATGCTACGAGAATGTGTTATTGATTTCGGAAACAGTTAGGATCGACACCTACCGGTAGCAGAATTTTCCTACAACAACAGTTATCATTCTAGTATTGAGATGGCGCCGTTTGAGGCACTTTATGGTAGAAAGTGCAGGTCTCTGATTTGTTGGAATGAAGTGGGGGATAGACAGATTATGGGTCCAGAGATAATACAAGAAACTACCGAGAAAATCATCCAAATTCAACAACGATTGAAAACCGCCCAGAGTCGACAAAAGAGCTACGCGGACAGTAAAAGAAAAGATATAGAGTTTGAAATTGGAGAAATGGTCATGCTTAAGGTTTCACCTTGGAAAGGCGTTGTTCGATTTGGTAAACGGGGGAAACTAAATCCAAGGTACATTGGACCATTCAAGATTATAGATCGTGTCGGACCAGTAGCTTACCAACTGGAGCTACCTCAACAATTCGCGGCTATACATAACACTTTCCACGTCTCGAATTTGAAGAAATGTTTTGCTAAAGAAGATCTCACTATTCCGTTAGACGAAATCCAAATCAATGAAAAACTTCAATTCATTAAAGAACCCGTCGAAATAATGGATCGTGAGGTTAAGAGACTTAAGCAAAACAAGATACCGATTGTTAAGGTTCGATGGAATGCTTGTAGAGGACCCGAGTTCACCTGGGAGTGTGAAGATCAGATGAAGAAGAAATACCCGCATCTATTTCCAGAAGATTCGTCAACACCTTCAACAGCTTAAAATTTCGGGACGAAATTTATTTAACAGGTAGGTACTGTAGTGACCCGAACTTTTCCATGTTTATATATATTAATTGAGATTGATATTTACATGACTAAATGTTTCCAACGTGTTAAGCAATCAAACTTGTTAAGACTTGATTAAATGAAATAAGTTTCATATAGACAATTGATCACCCAAGTTGACCGGCGATTCACGAACGTTACAAATTTATAAAAACTACATGTTGTGGTATATATTGACATATATATATGGTTGACATGAGATTATGATGAGTAAGTATCTCACTAAGTATATTAACAATGTGTGATATACATAAGAAATGAGATTACTAAGTTAAGAAACTCGAAATGATATATATAACGATTATCGTTATGATAACGTCTACTAAATACATATGTATCATATTAAGATATTGATACACTATATTTAACATGATAAAATGATATTTAAATATATCATTAAGTGTGTTAACAATGAACTACATATGTAAAAACAAGACTACTAACTCAAGAATTATGAAACGAGACTTATATGTAACGATTATAGTTGTAACGATATTTTAATGTATATATCATATTAAGAGATATTCATACATCATAATATCATGATAACATAATAATTTAACATCTCATTTGATATAATAAACATTGGGTTAACAACATTAATTGAGATCGTTAACTTAAAGGTTTCAAAACAACACTTACATGTAACGACTAACGAAGACTTAACGACTCCATTAGAATGTATATACATGTTGTGTTTTGATATGTATTCTTACACTTTTGAAAGACTTCAAGACACATATCAAAGTACTTCTACTTAACAAAAATGCTTACAATTACATCCTCTTTCAGTTTCATCAACAATTTTACTCGTATGCACCCGTATTCGTACTCGTACAATACACAGCTTTTAGATGTATGTACTATTGGTATATACACTCCAATGATCAGCTCTTAGCAGCCCATGTGAGTCACCTAACACATGTGGGAACCATCATTTGGCAACTAGCATGAAATATCTCATAAAATTACAAAAATATTAGTAATCATTCATGACTTATTTACATGAAAACAAAATTGCATATCCTTTATATCTAATCCATATACCAACTGAAACAACCCAACCCGTATTCCATACGATAATTTTTTTTTATTTATAATAATAATACACATTTACGCGCCAATTAAAGGTGTAAACCATTTCACACGTTTCGTTAAAACATACATCAAGTTTAGTGTTTACAAAAGGCACGAAGGCCATTAATAAATGTGATACAAGTTTGACCTACTACAAATGATAGTTTATAATCCAAACGACACATGAGCATGGTTTGGGACTAAACTACCCAAAACGTTAGGCCAACAACAAAAAGCCAACACCACAAGCACTCCCCGACAACATAAGCGGGAGACCACTAGTCCAAACGTATGCCCTTACCCTTGTCCAAGCCGGAACCTATAAAATGGTAAACAACGAGAGGGTAAGCAAGGCTTAGTGAGTGCAACAATTATACATACATATATATAACCTACTTACTTGCAAACACTTACCAAATCCGCATACATACTAGTTACATAATTAGCATACCTTTCACATGTATAACGCTAAGTACCACGACAACAAGGCTAGTATAACAATAGCATATAACACAATAATACAATATGCTAAAATACAAGTATAACGATGATGTTCACAACATCTATAGTACTCAAAATCTCAAGGCTAGCCTAACGAATGGTATCGTCAACATCGAACTTAAAACCCATTCGCCTATAATAATGTGGTATCGTCAACACCGAACTTTAAACCCACATATGAGGTATCGTCAACATCGAACTTTAAACCCTCATCCAACGTCACTACTATAGTCGTATGGCATCGTCAACATCGAACTTAAATTCCATACATTTATATTAATGTGGTATCGTCAACAACGAACTTTAAACCCACATATATACTCTAGGGTATGGTATCGTCAACAACGAACTTTAAACCCTTACCCCACAAATAAATAAATCATATATATACCTATATAATTATTCCACTCACCTTGTCACAAGGATGATGATCTAGTACTTCCGAGCTTCAACGCAATGTACCTAAATCATTAAGTGCACATTCAATTTCACAACTAGTGGGATTAACCACAATACTCCCACTTGAGCATTTAATGACCCAAATTGCATTAAATGACTCAACTACTCACAACCGTCCATAAATGGCCAAGTCTCGACTTAAATCACTAAGACTAGTGAATCAAGGTCTATTAACTTCAATTAACACAAAACTTAGGGTAATCCATACCCATTTCATCTAATTAGGTCAACTAGTACATTTTGACCCATTTTACATTACTTAGACTCATAATCAAGTCAAACTTACCCATTTACACTTCTTTCATAAATCTTAAAGTGCATTAGTGACTAACACACCAATTGGCACTTACAACCTCAAATCACAAGGCCAAAACCCTAGATTATGGCTATTAGGGTTTCATTGCAACAACATAACCCAAACTCGCCCATTTTACCACCAAATGGGTCTTACAAATCTCTAGTACCCAAACCCTAGTCATTAACCAATTAAAACTCAAAACTTAGAGTTAGAACTTACCGAGACTATCTTCTTGTAGCTAGTAACAAGGAGAACAACTTTAAATCTCGCTCCTAGGTTCGATTCACAAATCTCCAACTTCAAATCTCAAGATCAAACTAGGTGGGTTTTGTGTTTTGGGAGAGAAATAGGAAAGAAAATAGAAAAGAAAATGAAATAAATGAGTATGTGGTTGAGAGTTAAAGCTCCCATAAGATCCACATATGAATTTACCATTCTACCCCTTAAAATCCCTTAAATTGAGCTAAAATCCGAATCTGTCCAGCAGAATTGCCGCGGCGCGGCCCCAAATGTCGCGGCGCGACATATCGAAGGAAAATGAACCCTTCTTAACCCAACTTCTGATCTTGATTTGCTTTATGTGTCGCGGCGTGGCCTTCTATGCCGCGGAGCGGCATTTAACTAAGTTTTCGAGCTGTCTTAATACTTTTTATGAAATTGGTTAGCGTTGTTTGTCGCGGCGCGACAAAGGCCTCCGCGGCGCGGCATTAGCCGTCACCTGACCACTTCGACTATGAAAAACCAAATATCGATTTATACGACTTTTAAGCTTCGTTCACGCTTCTCTTATACACTAAACTCCAACTTTAAGCCCCACAAGACTTAATACCTCACCTAAACCATGTGTATACTCGTACACCTATACATTCTCATGCGTAATATAACAATTAACACTTTGAAGCGTTTAAACACATATACGAGCAATATATAATGTTCTAAATCAATAAAATAAGTACCTTAAGACACGTACGGGAAAAACGGGATGTTACAACTCTCCCCCACTTGAATCGGAGCGCGTCCTCGCGATCCAAGCCGCATGACAAGAGGGAAGATAAACCAACACAAATTCTTCGGGCTCCCAAGTAAACTCAGAACCTTTACTACGACGCCATTGAACTTTAAAAGTCCTAACCTCTTTATTTCTCAACAATTTCACCTTCTCGTCAAGGATAGCAATTGGTTCCTCGACATATTCTAACTTGTTGTTTAGCTCGATCTCGTCTAAAGGCATCCATGAGGAATCATCCGCAAGACACTTACGGGGATGGGAAACATGAAATGTATTATGGATCCCCGCAAGCTCTTCGGGTAATTCCAATCGATATGCAACTTCACCAACACGAGCTAAAACCTTGAATGGCCCAATAAACCGAGGAGCTAACTTTCCCCGTTTTCGAAATCGGATAATACCCTTCCATGGCTAAACCTTAAGCATCACCATATCGCCTTCTTGGAACTCAATCGATCACCTACGTCTATCGGCATACGACTTTTGCCTATCTTGAGCCTTCTTCAAATGTTCCCGAATCAAATCGATCTTGCTATTGGTCTCTAAAACCAAATCGGTACTCCCGATCTCTCTTTGACCCACTTCTCCCCAACAAACGGGAGTTCGACACCTACGCCCATAAAGCATTTCGTAAGGTGGCATCCCGATACTAGTATGATAACGATTATTGTACGAGAATTCCACCAAAGGCAAATGCTCATCCCAACTACCACCGAAGTCAATGATGCACGCTCGTAGCATATCTTCCAAAGTTTGATTCGTACGTTCGGTTTGACCGTCCGTTTCAGGATGATATGCCGTGCTCAACTTCAATTGCGTACCCATATCTTCATGAAACTTTTCCCAAAACCGAGATGTAAAACGGGTATCTCGATCCGAAATAATAGATATAGGAACCCCATGTCGAGAGACCACTTCCTTGATAAACAACTTAGCCAAGGTCTCCGACGATATCGCTTCTTTAATGGGAAGAAACAAAGCGATTTTTGTCAATCGGTCAACTATAACCCAAATCGAATCGAATTGGGTTCTCGCCGTTTTAGGTAACTTTGTAATGAAATCCATGGTAATGTGCTCCCATTTCCATTTCGGGATTTCTAACGGTTGTAATTTACCATACGGCTTTTGGTGTTCGGCTTTTACTTGCAAACACGTGACGCATTGCTCAACATACTTCACAACATCACGCTTCATGCCCGGCCACCAATAATCTTTCTTCAAGTCAAGATACATTTTCGTAGCGCCCGGATGAATGGAGTATTTTGACTTATGTGCTTCATCAAGTAGCACTCGTCAGTAATCACCCATCTTAGGCACCCACACCCTTCCTTGGAAGGACAACAAACCACGCGGACCCATAGTAATAAACTCCGTTTGGCCCACGATTCGCTCCGTATGCTTGTTGTGAACATAAGCCTCTATTTGAATCTCACCAAGATTTTCAAGAAAATCGTTGGTAATAATCAAACGTAACGACCCCACTTTTATCGCCGGATGTTGACTCTTTCGACTCAACGCATCCGCGACCACATTCGCCTTACCCGGATGATAAAGTATTTCACAATCGTAGTCTTTCACCACATCCATCCACCTAAGTTGGCGATAATTCAAATCTCGTTGATTAAAGAGATGTTTCAAACTCTTATGATCCGAATAAATCGTACACTTGACACCATACAAGTAATGGCGCCAAATTTTCAACGCATGCACTACCGCCGCCAACTCAAGATCATGAGTCAGATATCTCGTTTCGTGTTCTTTTAATTGTCGAGAGGCATAAGCGATGACTTTACCTCTTTGCATTAGAACACACCCGAGTCCATTTAAAGACGCATCACAATAGACCGTCATGTCTTCTACACCTTTCGGCAACACTAACACCGGAGCTTGACACAACTTCTCTTTTAACAATTGAAAAGCAATTTCTTGCTCGTTCTCCCAATTAAATCTCGTGTTCTTTCTCGTCAACTTCGTCAATGGAGAAGCAATCTTAGAAAAGTCTTGGATAAACCGACGATAATAACCGGCCAATCCGAGAAAACTTCGGATTTCCCAACTCTTCACCGTCTCGATCTTCCCCGGATCTACTTGAATACCATTCTCATTCACAATATGACCAAGGAATTGAACTTCCCTTAGCCAAAATTCACATTTGGAGAACTTTGCATACAACTTCTCCTTTCGTAGCGTCTTCAATACTTCACGCAAATGATGTTCATGTTCGTTCATACTTTTCGAGTAGACTAGTATGTCGTCAATGAACACTATTACCGACTTGTCCAACATAGGTTGGCACACTCGGTTCAAAGATCCATGAATGCCGCCGGTGCATTCGTAAGACCAAAGGGCATAACTACAAATTCGTAATGCCCGTAACGCGTTCGAAAAGCCGTCTTCTCTATGTCTTCCTCACGGACCCGCATTTGGTGATAGCCGGACCGTAGGTCGATCTTAGAGAAATACGTTGCACCTTGAAGTTGATCAAATAAATCGTCAATCCTAGGTAATGGATAACGATTCTTGATCGTCACTTTATTCAACTCACGGTAATCAATGCACATACGCATACTACCATCTTTCTTCTTCACAAATAACATCGGAGCGCCCCATGGCGAAGCACTCGGTTGAATAAAACCCTTCTCGAGCAACTCTTGGGTTTGATTTAACAACTCTTGCATTTCCGTTGGTGCTAAACGATAAGGAGTTTTAGCAATGGGAGTAGCTCCCGGAACCAACTCAATACGAAACTCAACCTGTCTTTTCGCCGGAACACCCGGTAATTCATCCGGAAAAACGTCTTCGAATTCACTAACAACCGGAATTTCACGAATAGGTGGTGGCTCATTGCGAGTATCAACAACATGAGCAAGGAAAGCCATGCTACCGGTAACAACAAAACGACGTGCCCGTGCAAAAGTGCATATCGGCACCGGTCTCTTTCGCTTATCACCATGAATAATTAACTCTCCCCCACTTAGGGTCTTCACACGAATAAACTTATCATGGCATGCAATATCGGCTCTATAACGATCGAGCCATTCCATACCAATGACAATATCAAAGTCGCCCAAGGTCATTGGAATAAGATCAATTTTAAAGTTTTCGGCACCAAAAACAACGTCACAGTTCTTGCACACATCAACCACTAGCACCGTCTTGCCGTCCGCTATTTTGACTTCTACCGGACGACTTAACTTAGCTAACGGTCTATCAAGTTTAGGCACAAATTTTGGAGATACAAACGACAAATTTGCACCGCTATCAAATAAAATCCTTGCCGGATTAGAGTTAACCATAAAAGTACCTGAGACAACATCGTGGGATTGCTTGGCTTCGTCATTCGTCATCAAATAGTTTCGCCCTCGAGCCGTACCCGCCGACTTCTCTAGCCTTTTAACATTATCGTTGTTCAAATCGGGACACTCTGACTTTCGGTGTCCTTCTTTGTTGCAATTAAAACAAGTGAGCTTGTTTGTTGAATTTGGCTTCGGACAATCTCGAGCCATATGTCCACGTACCCCACAATTGTAGCAAGTAGGGACAAAGTTCCCAAAACCACCGGTAGCGCCCTTCTTCACACTATTGACACTTTCGGAACCCTTTTTGTTCTTGTTCTTTTTATTTGAAAAATTCGAATGACTCGAACCTTCAAACTTTCTTTTTGAAAAAGTGAAATCGCTTTTTCTTGGAACCTCCGGCTCAAAACCCCGAGCCAACTCGTATAGCTCTTCAAAAGTCTTAGCCATCCCCCGACTAATCTTACCCTTGAACTCGTCATTCAAAGTACGATAAAAATCCTTCATTAGCTTGTGATCATCACCAACATATTCCGGGCAAAAACAAGTCTTTGCCAAGAAGGTAGACTTGAGAGTAACCAAGTTCATTGAACCTTGTTGCAAATTGTGCAACTCGTCCCGGATTCTATCGAGGTCGGAAGAAGTTCGGTATTCTTTGAAGAATTCCTTCTTAAACGCCTCCCACGTCAAGCTCATGCATTGTTCCTCACCATATAATTGGATTTTATCATCCCACCACAACTTCGCCTCTTCTCGTAACATGCTAGAACCATACCTTGCCTTCTTCTCGGGAGGACATTCCGCGGTACGGAAAGCTCCCTCGATATCGGAAATCCAACATGTGCTTTTCAACGGATCTCGTACTCCATTAAACATCGGAGGTTGAGCATCCTTGAAGTTTTTGTAGTGGAAATCTCGCCTTCTATGACCACCATTACCATCACCCCCTTCACCACGAGGATGAATGTTTCTAGCTTCTAATGACTCCTCGATTGCGGCATTCATTCGCTCATTTATCATTTCGGTTACTTGCCCATCAACCGATTCTTGAAAAACCTTTCGGACATCCTCAAGGAATTCCGCTCTTTGCCTTTTAATAATGGCCCCAACCTTGGTCGTGAACCCGGCGTCTTCACTAGTACCTCCGCCGTTAATATCATGTCCGTTTCTCATCTTCATTCTATAGGATGGAAAAGATTAAACAACGAATCGATAGGACTTAACACATAAGTATATACATATACACCACACTACCCCATCTTGCTCAACAATCGTCGTACATCGCTTGTTTGACACGATTTGAACCCGTAACAATGGTAGCTAATCATTGTTACGCGAGCACGTCGCATTAACTTGCTAGTACAACGTCTATCTCGCTTGATGATTTGCTAAACACAACACAAAACAATTAGTGCAAGGTTAGTTCACATAAACCTAACCACTAACCAATCCCCGGTCCGACCCCCCTCCTACAAGTCCCGCAAAAAGCGCATACACAATAAAGTCTAAGTCTAGGCACCTATCTCAAGTCGCCTAAATCCCTTAGACCATGCTCTGATACCACTTGAAACAACCCAACCCGTATTCCATACGATAATTTTTTTTATTTATTTATAATAATAATACACATTTACGCGCCAATTAAAGGTGTAAACCATTTCACACGTTTCGTTAAAACATACATCAAGTTTAGTGTTTATAAAAGGCACGAAGGCCATTAATAAATGTGATACAAGTTTGACCTACTACAAATGATAGTTTATAATCCAAACGACACATGAGCATGGTTTGGGACTAAACTACCCAAAACGTTAGGCCAACATCAAAAAGCCAACACCACAAGCACTCCCCGACAACATAAGCGGGAGACCACTAGTCCAAACGTATGCCCTTACCCTTGTCCAAGCCGGAACCTATAAAATGGTAAACAACGAGAGGGTAAGCAAGGCTTAGTGAGTGCAACAATTATACATACATATATATAACCTACTTACTTGCAAACACTTACCAAATCCGCATACATACTAGTTACATAATTAGCATACCTTTCACATGTATAACGCTAAGTACCACGACAACAAGGCTAGTATAACAATAGCATATAACACAATAATACAATATGCTAAAATACAAGTATAACGATGATGTTCACAACATCTATAGTACTCAAAATCTCAAGGCTAGCCTAACGAATGGTATCGTCAACATCGAACTTAAAACCCATTCGCCTATAATAATGTGGTATCGTCAACACCGAACTTTAAACCCACATATGAGGTATCGTCAACATCGAACTTTAAACCCTCATCCAACGTCACTACTATAGTCGTATGGCATCGTCAACATCGAACTTAAATTCCATACGTTTATATTAATGTGGTATCGTCAACAACGAACTTTAAACCCACATATATACTCTAGGGTATGGTATCGTCAACAACGAACTTTAAACCCTTACCCCACAAATAAATAAATCATATATATACCTATATAATTATTCCACTCACCTTGTCACAAGGATGATGATCTAGTACTTCCGAGCTTCAATGCAATGTACCTAAATCATTAAGTGCACATTCAATTTCACAACTAGTAGGATTAACCACAATACTCCCACTTGAGCATTTAATGACCCAAATTGCATTAAATGACTCAACTACTCACAACCGCCCATAAATGGCCAAGTCTCGACTTAAATCACTAAGACTAGTGAATCAAGGTCTATTAACTTCAATTAACACAAAACTTAGGGTAATCCATACCCATTTCATCTAATTAGGTCAACTAGTACATTTTGACCCATTTTACATTACTTAGACTCATAATCAAGTCAAACTTACCCATTTACACTTCTTTCATAAATCTTAAAGTGCATTAGTGACTAACACACCAATTGGCACTTACAACCTCAAATCACAAGGCCAAAACCCTAGATTATTGCTATTAGGGTTTCATTGCAACAACATAACCCAAACTCGCCCATTTTACCACCAAATGGGTCTTACAAATCTCTAGTACCCAAACCCTAGTCATTAACCAATTAAAACTCAAAACTTAGAGTTAGAACTTACCGAGACTATCTTCTTGTAGCTAGTAACAAGGAGAACAACTTTAAATCTCGCTCCTAGGTTCGATTCACAAATCTCCAACTTCAAATCTCAAGATCAAGCTAGGTGGGTTTTGTGTTTTGGGAGAGAAATAGGAAAGAAAATAGAAAAGAAAATGAAATAAATGAGTATGTGGTTGAGAGTTAAAGCTCCCATCAGATCCACATATGAATTTACCATTTTACCCCTTAAAATCCCTTAAATTGAGCTAAAATCCGAATCTGTCCAGCAGAATTGCCGCGGCGCGGCCCCAAATGTCGCGGCGCGACATATCGAAGGAAAATGAACCCTTCTTAACCCAACTTCTGATCTTGATTTGCTTTATGTGTCACGGCGCGGCCTTCTATGCCGCGGCGCGGCATTTAACTAAGTTTTCGAGCTGTCTTAATACTTTTTCTGAAATTGGTTAGCGTTGTTTGTCGCGGCGCGACAAAGGCCTCCGCGGCGCGGCATTAGCCGTCACCTGACCACTTCGACTATGAAAAACCAAATATCGATTTATACGACTTTTAAGCTTCGTTCACACTTCTCTTATACACTAAACTCCAACTTTAAGCCCCACAAGACTTAATACCTTACCTAAACCATGTGTATACTCGTACACCTATACATTCTCATGCGTAATATAACAATTAACACTTTGAAGCGTTTAAACACATATACGAGCAATATATAATGTTCTAAATCAATAAAATAAGTACCTTAAGACACGTACGGGAAAAACGGGATGTTACACCAACGACCAAAAACACCTACAAACACTTTCATTCTTCAATTTTCTTCATCTAATTGATCTCTCTCAAGTTCCATTTTCAAGTTCTAAGTGTTCTTCATAAATTCCATAAGTATAGTTTCATAAAAATCAAGAATACTTCCAAGTTTGCAAGTCTACTTCCAAGCTTTCTAATCCATTCCAAGTAATCATCTAAGATAAAGGAACCTTTGTTATTTATAGTAGGTTATCTTTCTAATTCAAGGTAATATTCATATTCAAATTTTGATTCAATTTCTACAACTATAACAATCTTATTTCGAGTGAAAATCTTACTTGAACTGTTTTCGTGTCATGATTCTGCTTCAAGAACTTTCAAGCCATCCAAGGATCCTTTGAAGCTAGATCCATTTTTCTCATTTCCAGTAGTTTTATCCAGAAAACTTGAGGTAGTAATGATGTTCATAACATCATTCAATTCATACATATAAAGCTATCTTATTCGAAGGTTTAAACTTGTAATCACTAGAACATAGTTTAGTTAATTCTAAACTTGTTCGCAAACAAAAGTTAATCCTTCTAACTTGACTTTTAAAATCAACTAAAAACATGTTCTATATCTATATGATATGCTAACTTAATGATTTAAAACCTGGAAACACGATGAACACCATAAAATCGGATATACGCCGTCGTAGTGAAACCGGGGGCTGTTTTGGTTTGGATAATTAAAAACTATGATAAACTTTGATTTAAAAGTTGTTCTTCTGGGAAAATGATTTTTCATATGAACATGAAACTATATCCAAAAATCTTGGTTAAACTCAAAGTGAAAGTATGTTTTTTAAAATGGTCATCAAGATGTCGTTCTTTCGACGGAAATGACTACCTCTTTAGTAATTGACATGTAACTTAAATTTCTGACTATAAACCTATATTTTTTCTGTTTGGATTCTTAAATTATAGTTCAATATGAAATCATAGCAATTTGATTCACTCAAAACGGATTTAAAATGAAGAAGTTATGGGTAAAACAAGATTGGATATTTTTGATCTTTTTAGCTACGGGAAATGTTTAACAAATCTATACAAATCATATCCTAGCTAACTTATATTGTATTATACATGTATTCTAATATATTATGTAATCTTGGGATACCATAGACATGTATACAAATTTTTTGACATATCATATCGACCCATGTATATATATTATTTGGAACAACCATAGACACTCTATATGCAGTAATGTTGGAGTTAGCTATACAGGGTTGAGGTTGATTCCAAAAATATATATATTTTGAGCTGTGATCTAGCCTGAGACGTGTATACACTGGGTCGTGGATTGATTCAAGATAATATATATCGATTTATTTCTGTACATCTAACTGTGGACAACTAGTTGTACGTTATTAACGAGGACAGCTGACTTAATACACTCAAATCTTTAAAATATAATAAAAATGGTTGTAATTATATTTTGATCATACTTTGATATATATGTACATATTTGTATAGGTTCGTGAATCGATCCGTGGCAAAGTCTTATTTCCGAGGAAGGAAATATATGTGAAAGTGAGTTATAGTCCCACTTTTAAAATCTAATATTTTTGGGATGAGAATACATGCAGGTTTTATAAATGATTTACAAAATAGACACAAGTACGTGAAACTACATTCTATGGTTGAATTATCGAAATCGAATATGCCCCTTTTTATTAAGTCTGGTAATCTAAGAATTAGGGAACATATGTTACCTTGATAGACTCACAACGACACAAGGAAATCGATTTCTAACACAATCCAAGCTCCAAATCAAGATCTAGAGATTAGGGTTTGTAAGAGAGAAAGAGTTAGGTGCGTGAGTGATGAAGTGAAATTTCTATAGAAAATGAGAAAATGGTAGCTGGTATAACACTTAATTGTGTTATATTACAATACCCCTCTACACACGAGTATTTACCAGTTATCTGATATCTTTCGTACTTAATTTGATAGCCCTAAGGGAGTCCAAATCAAATAAACGAACCTGTCCTGTGACCCTTGTCACAAACTGGTCTTAACCACATAATAAAATAACACTAAATATTTAATTAAAATAAAGGCATAAATAATCACACAGTTATGCCTAAGGGCAAAAAGGTCATCTTACATCTAAGCCCGATCTGAGGATGTTACAGTGACATACCTGAGGGTAGTGGATGTGGCATTCAATGATCAAATAGAAAGAAACCTTGAAGATTACTGATAATGCTAAAAACGAACATATATTTCATAGCATTATCCTTCAAGAAAGACAAGCTTTTAGTTGCAGTTGTCTATTTACAAGTGATATTCATTTAAATAATAAAAGGTGAATACAAAAGACAGAATCGACGATTTGAAGACGCAAATGACGAAAAAGCTAAAAAGTACAAAGTACAATCCAAGTGGTTCAAATTATTGATGAGAAACATCTAAAATTACAAGAGTACAAGCCGCAAAAAGCAAAGTACAAGATATTAAATTATACGAAAAGGCGTTCGAAAATCCAGAACCGAGACAAGAACCAAATTTCAGCGTGCGACGCAACGGGCCAAAAATTACAAGTCAACTATGCAAAAGAATATAATATAATATATAATTAATTATATATATTATTATATATTATATTTATAAACAGCCCACGTTTAAATCTCTATGGTGAGCTGGAATCCATATCTCCGCACTCGCGGAGCTGAGAAGCACAAAAACTCTGCAGTCGCGGAGCATAACAGTTCAAAGTGGGCCTATAAAAGGCCGCACATTCTGATCGATTTCATTTACCCCTTTTCTTTCTTTTCTATATACGTAAAATATATATATATATATATATATATATATATATATATATATATATATATATATATATAATTATAATTTTAATTTTAATTTAAGTTTAATAATAATAAGGTTATGTTGGCGAATGTTTTAAGTTTGTAATAATCATTGTAAGTTATGTTCAACCGTTTTAAATTAATGTCTCATAGCTAAGTTATTATTATGCTTATTTAAATCGAAGTAATCGTGATGTTGGGCTCAATATTAAAGACAGGGTTATTGGGCTTTGGACCATAATTGGGGTTTGAACAAAAGAACGACACTTGTGGAAATTGGACTATGGGCTATTAATGGGCTTTATATTAATTAAATAATATCTCGTTGATTTAATATAGATATTTATAATTTAACGTGTTTATATATAACCACATATGCTTGACTGGGTACGGTGGGCGGGATATCTATAAATACTAATAATTATTCATTTGACCGGTGATGTGTGTAGAGGTGTATACGAAATAGTTATTATTTTTACTACGAAATACGATGAAATATTACACAAGTTTTATTAATATATTTACAAATGGGATATACATAAACCTTGCTACAATACTATAGGCAGTGTACCTAATCGTAGAGTAGTATAGTTTTTAGTAAGTCCGGTTCGTTCCACAGGGAGACGACTTATTGCACACTATATTTTAAATAACTATATTTGTACAATATATATATAATTATATATAATAATGTATAAAAGGGGGTTTACCATTTAATGTCCGGTTTGTCGATTTTAAAACTTAAGCGTAAATATAAATGATAATAATTAAAGTAGCGAAAATTAAAATGCGATAAGAAAAGGAATTATGCTTATTTAAACTTCCGTAATCATGATATTTGACGTGTTGATTTTAGTTTATTACCATGGGTTAATTGTCCTTTGTCCTGGTTTATTTGATATGTCCATCTGGGTTTTGTCCATAACAGTCCATCAGTCATAAATATAAAGTGCGAGTGTCCTCGTCAAATTATCCTTATATCCGAAGTCAAATATTCCAACTAATTGGGGACTTAAACTATAATTACACCAATTTTCCTTGTATGTAATTCACCCCTGTTTTAATAAGTCTATTAACTATTAATCCATTCCCGTGTCTGGTTAAATGAACGATTATTAGTACTTATAAATATCCCGCCCATCGTGTCCGATCGAGTGTATGTGGTTATTTATAGGTACGTCCAATTGTAAATCTTTATATTAAATTAACGAACTATCATTCAATTAAACAAATATAAAGCCCATTAATAGCCCATGGTCTAATTTTCACAAGTGTCGTTCTTTTGTCCAAACCCCAATTATGGTCCAAAGTCCAATAACCCCGTCTTAATATTTAGCCCAACATCACGATTACTTCGGCTCAAATAAGCATAATAATAACTTAAATACGAGACATTAATTTAAAAAGGAGAACATAACTTACATTGATTATTTATCGCGTAGTGTTACACGGACAGAACTTCGACTTTAAAACCCGTAAAATAACCTTTGCATAACCCAAAACTAACTAATATAAAACTACACTATATTATTATATATATATATATATATATATATATATATATATATATATATATATATATATATGTATTTATTTATTATACAGAGGGAGTAAAGAGATTGAATTGGTGTTTAAAACTGGCCGAAATTTGTTTCATTTATAATACTTGGCCTGCTACAGGGGTCCATGCGATCGCATGGAATTTGCTCTTCCAGGCCATGCGTTCGCATGGCCAGCTGGATCCAGGTACATTGCTTTGTTTTCTTCTTTGTCGACGTTATTTAATATAATATATAATATATAAATAATTTATATAATTATTTAAATATTATATTATATTCTTGTGCATAGTAGACTTGTAATTATTCGTGCGTTGAGTCGGGCGGTGATAGTTGGCTCAGGTCCCGGTTCCGGATTTTCGAACGTCCTTTCGTATAATTTAATATCTTGTACTTTGCATTCCGCAACTTGTACTCTTGTCAATTTTAGACGTTTCTTATCAATAAATTGAACCACTTGGATTGTATCTTGTACATTTGAGCTTTTTGGACGTTTGCGTCTTCAAATCTTCGTTTTTGCCTTTTGTCTTCGCACTTATTTATTTAAACGATTACAACTTAAAAATAGAATAATTACAACTAAAAACTTTACATATTGGGATGATATTGCGACTAAATATATGTTTGTTTGGAGCACTATCAAATATCCACACACTTGAGCGTTGCTTGTCCTCAAGCAATACCGAACTTGAAATTAAATCACACGAATCACTTCTTTATTCTTCACGCTTTATATATTAGTGATTTTGATACGGCGGTATAAACAATGATAGTTACGATGTGGTTTATAGTCCCACATGACTATTAAAAATTTAGATCCTTTAAGGAAATTGGATCTTTATGAAAACATTTGATCTTTTGAAAATTCATTCTAGCTTTTACCCTAGATAAGTTTTCTAGAATAACCCTTCACCGGTGTTTGCAAAATGTTTTTGTGGGTTTGGTGGGTTCCAGATTTGAAAATTTTAGCTCAAAACTTATGGTTTTGTGTCACCCACTTGCTAACCTTGTATTAGGAAAGCAACACGTCCAGTATACTTGCTCCGTATATTACTTTTTGGTAAACTAACGTCCGATTGTAAAGGAAAGCGTTGAACAAGCAACTGTTAAGGCGATGTCTAATGTCATGCAGATGTTCATGGTGTACAACGTGTCGGATGTAATTACTATCCTTTGTAGGAGCAATAGTAAAGATCACCCTATAATTTTTCGGTCTGGCACAAGGTCCTGTCTTCGACCATGCTATTCAACCACCGTTCTTACGGTTGACACCCGATTTGGTTCAGGTGACCTAATGAATTCCAGGTGAATTCCTAGGATTTTACGTTCAATGGTAATGAACGCATTGAAAATAGGTTTTCAGAAAACAAATCGGTTTTAATTTGATCAAAATATTTTCTCGTTCAAGCTCGAGTTTAGATTTCATCGAATTCCATGAGTTTGTAATTCTCAATCTTTAAAGTCAATCTCAAGGATTGAGTAATATCAGGCTTAAATGCTGATTTTTTAATCTTTAAGGAGATTATCCTTTCTGGGGATCTGATTCATTAGTCTTATCAAGCTAATTTGCACGACACCCTCCCCATTTTACGAGGCAGATCCTCTCATGGTTAGGATAAGTCTGACCACATGGCGACCCTGTTTGATACTGAGGTCCGTGGATTTTCTGCTGATTTTAGAGATGACTTTTCTAGATTTTTCGTCAACCTACAGCTGGTCTGAACGACAACTTCTTGACCTAAATCAAGAAGCGCGTGTCTTTTTCGGAAGACTTTACTTCCTTTTAATAATGGAATTGATTCATCGTGTAGATCCATCTTTTCTTTTATCTTTATTATAATATTGCGGGTAAAGCAGTCAATATAGTCCAAAACAAAAGCACCTGCAATAACTTTACAGAAACATGTGATAGATAGTTTTTTTAATTGAATAACTTGGTACATTCTCCCCACACTTAGTTTCTTTCTTTGCCTTTTTATTTTCCTTTATTCCATTTTAAATGAATTCAAGTGTTTTAGGGTGTTTCTCAATTTATGTCCTTTCTGAGGTAACGATAATTTCGGTATTAACACCTAGTTTTCATCATTCATAAATATGTATAAACATGATTTTGAATTCATTTATTTGAAAATTTTTAAAATTTTCACAGAATTTGGCAAATAAACTAAGTGCAAACCCGAGAGAATTTATAACCCTTCCCCACACTTGAGATCATGCAATGCCCTCATTTGCATGAAATCAGACTATAATTATAAATTCACGAGGGTGATAAGTGTAGAAAAGTGATTAAAAATACCCAGTTTGTAATTACAAAGCTCGTCGAATGATAGATGGCGCGCCTCATCGTTCATTCCTTCTTGTTTTATCACACATGTTTTTTCTTCAAAAACGGTTGCTTTTCTGAACTGTTTGCTAATCTTTAAAAATGCGTCTTTTACCCTAACTTATTATGCATGTTTATTAACGAGTTATGCACTAACCCGAACCCCGAATTTAACGTTAAGTGGGGTTAGACTTCCCCATACTTAGCTGACGACATGTGAAGTCGGTAGAATAAGTTCCACGAATTAAAATAGTGAGCCAGTTATTTACATCTCGGGTGGTATAAAATATATCAATGGGTTTAAAGTTTAGACCCACCCGATCGTCACTACTTAATTCTTTTTTAAGTGTAGCTTTTAGTAAATGGATATATCTCTTTTCTGGTTCTTGGTCAAATGGATCGATATACACCGACATACATATTTCTATAGGGTGGACAATTCCTAACATTTCCTTTCGTTTATTCTCGGGATCAAAGTTTTCACCTCTATTACTCAATTGGGTGAAATTCGAGGTGTCAATATCTATTACAGCTTGTAGTTCATCTTTGGTAGATGACTCGTCTATTGAGAATATTGGGTTGGAAGGTTGTGGAATGGTGAATTTCGGGATCGAAGCAAATTCTTCTTCATTAATGGTACTTATCGGTCCCACCATTTTGGTCTCGGGGGTAAAATTTTCAACGTTATCATTTTTCCAAGAGTACCAATTTGTCACCCTTACTTCTTCTTCATCCATTGATGGATCGATGATTTCGTCGGTAGAGGCTAATGTGTCGATATGTTGTGAAATTGGTAAAGCTGAATAAAAAATATCATCGGGATAATTGGTGATTTCGGAGCTCTCGAATTCATCAAAATTCGATGATATGAGATTTTCTTGCACAATACTCCTCAGATCAACAGGTGTGTAATCTGATAGAGTTTCAGCTTGCCAATTTACAAACTCTCTCATTTGTTCATTTTGAGCATCGAGTTCTTCGAGTTTGATTTTCATATTGTCTAAAATATTTTCAGACACATAATTTTCCTCGTCTTCTGGTTGTTGAGTTTGGAAATATTCTTGGGAATAATCCCAATTTGAATTATATTCTTCATAATCATTCCATTCAGGTTCCGTGAGTGCGTAATTTTCCATAGGAATGTAATAAAAACATTCCCATGTTGAGTGATAATCTCCACAGATTTCACAACCAGTTATTGTTTCGTCATTCGTGATCCAAGATTGACCGAATGAATTTTCATCAACACTCGTTTGAGAGTATTGATTTAATTGATTTCGCATGTCAGAAAGAGTTTCCAACATATTCTCAAAATTTTCCATAATACACTTTTTACCAAATTTTAGCTACAATGTGGTGCATTTACTAATTATCCTATTAGTTATAAAACTAAAAATTATATAAGTTATCAAATTAATAGACTTTTATGCTTTTGCCCACGTTTCGAATAGCCAATAGATGCAGCAGGTAGCCAGGACCCTTTAAATCGGAAGCCCACAACTCGCCACTAACAAATCCAACTATTACTACGAACCTGAAAATTGGCATCTATTAATTTAATTGCTTAAAATAATTTTTTTTTTAAATTTAAAGAAAATAAAGAAAATTCTATGTCCTAAAAACTAGAGTGGAAATGAAAAATTGCGTCGAAAAATAAGAAGTCGAAAAACAAACGTCGAAAAACAAAAAGTCGAAAAATAATAATAAGAAAGTAAAGCATTGAAACTTAAAAGTCTAAAAACTAAAAATTAAAAATTGTGTCTAATGGTATTAAAGCTTAAAGGAATTCTATATCCAAAACGGCAATAATTTAATTAGTACTAAAATTTATAAACTGCGTCATAAAATTCTAAAGCGCCTAAATTCTAAATCTAAAGAAAAAGCACTTAAGGGATTTTACGGCAAAGCCTAAGAATCTAGAAATATAAAAAATAGTTACGGCAAAAATACTAAACTTAAAACTATATATTACGAGCGACAAATATACAAATTACGATTAAACGATAAAAAAACATAATTTAAAAAAAATTAAAAATTCATAAAAATATTATTTTTATATTATTATTTATTAATAGTATTAATTTTTAAATTAATAAAACTAATTAAAACTTAAAATACAAATTTAATTAAAACTAAAACTAAATATTATTAAATTAAAACCTAATTAATAATAATAATTTAATTAAAAACCCTAACGTGTAATTAATGTCCTAGGTTGGCCCTGTCAGGTCAGCCATGCAACCGCATGGTTTTACAACACCCGGCTCATGCAATCGCATGGGCCTGGGTTCCAAGTTTTTTTTTATATTTTTTTCTAAAAATTATATATAAAAATATTTACGCAAATATATATTAAAAATATAGCGTTTCGCGCTTCCCCGGCAACGACGCCAAAAACTTGATGTGCCTAGAGGTGTATACGAAATAGTTATTATTTTTACTACGAAATACGATGAAATATTACACAAGTTTTATATAATATATTTACAAATGGGATATACCTAAACCTTGCTACAACACTATAGGCAGTGTACCTAATCGTAGAGTAGTATAGTTTTTAGTAAGTCCGGTTCGTTCCACAGGGAGACGACTTATTGCACACTATATTTTAAATAACTATATTTGTACAAAATATATATAATTATATATAATAATATATAAAAGGGGGTTTACCGTTTAATGACCGGTTTGTCGATTTTAAAACTTAAGCGTAAATATAAATGACAATAATTAAAGTAGCGAAAATTAAAATGCGATAAGAAAAGGAATTATGCTTATTTAAACTTCCGTAATCATGATGTTTGACGTGTTGATTTTAGTTTATTACCATGGGTTAATTGTCCTGGTTTATTTGTTATGTCCATCTGGTTTTTGTCCATAACAGTCCATCAGTCATAAATATAAAGTGCGAGTGTCCTTGTCAAATTATCCTTATATCCGAAGTCAAATATTCCAACTAATTGAGGACTTAAACTATAATTACACCAATTTTCCTTGTATGTAATTCACCCCTGTTTTAATAAGTCTATTAACTATTAATCCATTTCCGTGTCCGGTTAAATGAACGATTAGTAGTACTTATAAATATCCCGCCCATCGTGTTCGATCGAGTGTATGTGGTTATTTATAGGTACGTCCAATTGTAAATCTTTATATTAAATTAACAAACTATCATTCAATTAAACAAATATAAAGCCCATTAATAGGCCATGGTCTAATTTCCACAAGTGTCGTTCTTTTGTCCAAACCCCAATTATGGTCCAAAGTCCAATAACCCCATCTTAATATTTAGCCCAACATCACGATTACTTCGGCTCAAATAAGCATAATAATAACTTAAATACGAGACATTAATTTAAAAAGGAGAACATAACTTACATTGATTATTTATCGCGTAGTGTTACACGGACAGAACTTCGACTTTAAAACCTGTAAAATAACCTTTGCATAACCCAAAACTAACTAATATAAAACTACACTATATTATATATATATATATATATATATATATATATATATATATATATATATATATATATATATATATATATATATATATATATATATATATATATATATATATATTATATATATATTTATTATACAGAGGGAGTAAAGAGATTGAATTGGTGTTTAAAATTGGCCGAAATTCGTTGCATTTATAATACTTGGCCTGCTACAGGGCTCCATGGGATCGCATGGAATTTGCTCTTCCAGGCCATGCGATCGCATGGCCAGCTGGATCCAGGTACATTGCTTTGTTTTCTTCTTTGTCGACATTATTTAATATAATATATAATATATAAATAATTTATATAATTATTTAAATATTATATTATATTCTTGTGCATAGTAGACTTGTAATTATTCGTCCATTGAGTCAGGCGTTGATAGTTGGCTCAGGTCCCGGTTCTGGATTTTCGAACGTCCTTTCGTATACTTTAATATCATGTACTTTGCGTTCCGCAACTTGTACTCTTGTCAATTTTAGACGTTTTTTATCAATAAATTGAACCACTTGGATTGTATCTTGTACATTTGAGCTTTTTGGACGTTTGCGTCTTCAAATCTTCATTTTCGCCTTTTGTCTTCGCACTTATTTATTTAAACGATTACAACTTAAAAATAGAATAATATCAACTAAAAACTTTACATATTGGGATGATATTGTGACTAAATATATATTTGTTTGGAGCACTATCAATTGGACACGGGGATGAATTAATAGTCACTGGACTTATTAAAACAGGGGTGAATTACATTCAAGGGTAATTGGTGTAATTGTTAACAAAGTATTAAAACCTTGGATTACACGCAGTCAAAAACCTGGTGTATTCATTAAACAAAGTATTAAGACCTTGTTACCGTTTGAATCCCCAATTAGTTGGAATATTTGACTTCGGGTATAAGGATAATTGGACGAAGACTCTCGCACTTTATATTTATGACTGATGGACTGTTATGGACAAAAACCAGATGGACATATCGAATAATCCAGGACAAAGGACAATTAACCCATGGTAATAAATTAAAATCAACACGTCAAACATCATGATTACGGAAGTTTAAATAAGTATAATTCCTTTAATTTATATCTCATCGTACTTTTATTTACCGTCATTTTATTTATCGTACTTTAAATTATTGCACTTTTATTTATCGCACTTTTATTTATCGTCATTTACTTTACGCTTTAAATTAAGTTATATTTATATTTAATACTTTACATTAGGTTTTAATTGTGATTTAAGACATAAAATCGACAAACCGGTCACTAAACGGTAAAAAACTCCCCTTTTTTATAATAATAATACTACTTATATATATATATATTTATATACAAATATAGTTTAAAATATAATATAGCGTTAAATTTAGTTGTATCCCTGTGGAACGAACCAGACTTACTAAAAACTACACTACTCTACGATTAGGTACACTACCTATAAGTGTTGTAGCAAGGTTTATTTAACAACCCGTCAAAGTACACTTGACGACCATCGTTATCTTGGTCCCACAGCTTGATCATAACTCTATATGAATTTAATAAATAACATTGCATTCTTTGTTTAAAAATGATTTCCTATAAAGGAAATCTACCAAAATATGTAAGTTTAGAAAAACCATACATTATTACTTATCCAAAAGTTGACCAAAACAAAGTCAACAACATTCACTATTAAATGTATCAAAATAGAATGCAAGTTATTGTTTAACAAAAGCTGCCATCATAAATATGCAGACTCTTTAAGCACAGCGGAAGCAATCAATCATCAATACAATAACATGTAACTATCATACTATCAATATAACATCAAAATACAGAAAAATAAAGAAAAATTAAAAATCTAGGGTTAGGGTTTATACCTTAATCGAGAATTGAATGATATGAACGTGTAGAGATCGAAGAGATGAATCCGATTATGATGAAAGCCCAAAATTCCAAGCACTTGATTGATGAAGATGATGATGCTAATGATGGTGGTGGTGGATGGCTCAAACAAAGAAAAAAAAGAGGAAGGAGAAAACAAAAAAAAGAAATGCTTAGGTTAAATGAGGAAGTAATGGTGATTTTGATCAAATAGCCACTAGTTTGCAAAAGTTACAAAATACCCCCCTCCCTAAGGGAATTTTCAGCCAAAATCAGCAAGGGGGTGGGAACCACCATTCCAAGATGTTAAAAAGTCAATTAGCTTGTGGCCCGAACGCCCGATCGAAGCCCAAAACGCGAAAACGCTACTATGCGATTGATTTTTCGGAGAGATAACAAATACGCGACGAATAAAATATATAAACACTAAATATAAACCTATGACATTAAAATATCATATTTAAAATAATTAGGACTTAAAAATCCCAAAAGCTTGCCCGTTAGTTTGAAAACCGAAAAGATTCGCCGAATAGAAATCCGCGACACGTAGAAAAGTATAACTTGAAATATGAATACAAATATTCATATAACACATAATAATTAATATATTATTACTAAACTAATAATATAGATCATAGAAATGACGTGGAACGAATAACAATTAACGGTCGTTAAATAATTAACGGTAAAAGATAACGGAAAAAGTAGGGTCATTACAGTACCTTCTCGTTACGGAAATTTCGTCCCGAAATTTAAGCAGATGCAGGGGTTGACTCGGCATCTGAGAACAAATGCGGGTACTTCTGCCTCATCTGATCTTCACGCTCCCAAGTGAACCCGGGACCGCGTCTAGCATTCCATCTAACTCGAACAATAGGAATTATGTTCTGCTTGAGAGTCTTAACATCTCGACCCATAATTTCAACAGGTTCCTCAATAAAATTTAGTTGCTTAATAACATGAAGCTCCTCCAGAGGAATAGTCTTATCGGCCTCGACCAAACACTTTTTTAAATTCGATACATGAAAAACGTCATGAACAGTACTGAGTTCTTGTGGTAATTTTAAACGATAAGCCACAGGTCTAACTCTCTGAATAATCCCAAACGGTCCAACAAAATGAGGACTCAACTTTCCCTTTTTACCAAAATGTATTACGCCCTTTCAAGGTGATACCCTCAACATAACACGATCACCAACCTGAAATTCAATATCGTTCCTTCTCTTATTAGCATAACTCTCTCGCCGACTTCTGGCGGTTCTCAGCATTCCCTTAATCTGTACGATCTTCTCTGTAGTCTCATGAATAATTTCTGGACCTGTGAGTTGAGCATCCCCAACCTCGTTCCAACAGACAGGAGACCTACACTTTCTACCATACAGAGCTTCAAATGGTGCGGCTTTAATACTTGCATGATAACTTGTTGTTATAAGAAAATTTGGCCAACGACAAGTATCTATCCTAACCATTACCAAAATCAATTACGCATGCCCTCAACATGCCTTCCAACGTTTAGATAGTCCTTTCGTTGTGACCATCCGACTGTGGATGATAAGCGGTGCTCATATCCAATTTAGTTCCCAAAGCATCTTGTAAGGACTGCCAAAACCTCGATGTAAATCAACTATCTCGGTCCAAAATAATCGATACGGGAACACCATGCCTCGAAACAATCTCCGTCAAATACAAACGAGTAAGCTTCTTCATTGAATCTGTTTCCTTAATTGGCAAGAAATGAGTTGACTTAGTGAGTCAGTCAACAATCACCCAAATGATATCATAACCACCCACAACTCTCGGTAACTTCGTAATAAAGTCCATCGTAATACCTTCCCACTTCTACTCGGGAATTTTAGGTTGCACCAAAAGTCCTGATGGTTCTGATGTTCAACTTTAACCTTAGCACAGGTCAAAAACTTAGCCACATACGTAGCCACATCAGCCTTCAAATGAGGCCGCCAATACAACTCCTTAAGATCATGATACATCTTTCCTGAACCAGGAATAAATAGAGTACCTAGACTTATGAGCCTCATCTAAAACAAGTTGTCGCAGATCACCAAAATTCGGAACCCAAAGGCGTCCTGTAAAATACCGAGTACCATCGGTTCGTACCTCTAACTGTTTACTCAAGCCTCGGACCTTCCCGTTACAAAATTCTCCTCCTTCAAGGCTTCTTGTTGTGCCTCAAGAATCTGCCTTGCGAGGTTTGTTCGAATGGTCATATTTAAGGCCCTCAACCTATGAGGTTCAGTTCTCTCTTTACGACTTAACGTATCGGCCACAACATTAGCCTTCCCCGGATGATATAAAAGTTCACAATCATAATCATTCAACGTCTCAATCCATCTTCGTTGCCTCATATTCAACTGTTTCTGATCAAGGATATGTTGAAGACTTTTGTGATCAGTGTACACAGTACTTTTGACCCCATAAAAGTAATGTCTCCAATTCTTGAGTGCGAACACAATAGCTCCCAATTCTACATCATGGGTTGTATAATTATGTTCATAAATCTTCAACTGACGTGACGCGTAAACAATGACTTTCTTTCGTTGCATCAAAACACAACCAAAGTCTTGACACGGAGCATCACAATAGATAACAAGATCATCACTACCCTCGGGTAGTGATAATATCGATGCAGAAGTTAACTTCTTCTTCAAAGTTTGGAAAGCAGACTCTTGTTCACTCTTCCACTCGTACTTCTTCCCCTTATGCGTTAAAGCAGTCAGAGGTTTCGCTACTCGTGAAAAATCTTGAATGTACCTTCTATAATAGGCTGCTACTCCTAGAAACTAGCGAATTTGAGTAGGAGTTTTTGGAAATTTCCCATTTCCCAATTGCCTCAATCTTTGCAGGATCAACTTGAATTCCCTGTTTAATAACAACGTGCCCAAGGAATTGAACTTCTTTCAACCAGAACGCACATTTAGAAAAATTCAGCATACGTCTCCTCTTTTCTTAACAAATCAAGCACTTATCTTCGTGCTCTTGATCACTTCTTGGAATAGATAAGGATATCATCGATGAAAACGATAACGAATTTATCCAGATATAGGCTACACGCACAGTTCATGAGGTCCATGAACACAGTAAGTGCGTTAGTCAATCCGGACGGCATAACAAGAAATTCGCAGTAACCATAACGGGTACGGTATGCGGTTTTCGGAATATCAGTTTCTTTAGCCCGCAGTTGGTGATAACCGGAACGAAGATCATTCTTAGAAAAAATGGACGAACCTTGAAGTTGATCAAACAGATCATCAATTCTCGGAAGAGGGTAACGGTCCTTAACTGTAAGCTTGTTCAACTCGCGATAATCAATACACCATCGGAACGAACCACCTTTCTTCTTAACAAAACAGGAGCTCCCCAAGGGGACGAACTGGGACGAATGAAATGTAGTTGCAACAATGAAGGAAGAAATATATGGAGTAGTCACATCGGTGGCATAGGTATTTAAGGCAACTCTCTCAAAGGAGATAATGAGGATCATGGACTTCAAAGAAAATTTTCATTACATTTCCGATAGGAAGACGTACGAAAGGTGTGATATTTCAACGAGAGTGAACTTCCTTGTACAATGAGCGAGGAAATCTAGGATTCATCCATATTCTTAAATTTATGTGCGGATGAAAAGAACGCCAATCATGGGTTATAAAGAATGGTCGACTCCAGGTGAGATGAATCTCTAAAAATAATTTCGTGTACCTCAAAGTATTGAATCCTAGGATTGATGTTTACGAGGGTGTTGCGGTTAACAACGAATTTTGAGAGTAGAAAATCCTCAAACGGTCTAGTATAATATATATCCATGATACCCACTATAAAACAGTTGGAGTAGAAACCCACCTAGCGCCTTTTCTACAATAGGGTGACCACCGAGTGTACCCCAGAAAATTGATTTATCGATCCGCATTTTGGCCATGTCCAACCATAAGAGGGAAAATTTTATGAGCGCAAAGACTTTCCAACAAATTTTATAAACCGGCATCCAAAGTGGTGCAAGAGTTTTTATCAATGAACTTAATGGTAAGTTTCATCCTTAAACGGAGGATGAGAAGAAATGTGATCCAAACACTCTGTAGAGTAATGCGAAAATTTGATAAAATCAATCAAAGGAGTTTTGAAAAAGCTTTAAACATTTGACGTGACAACATAAACGGAACGAAGTTCTTAGTAAATTTAGACGTATGTACAACGTGTACCATTTTTTATAAAAAAATTGACTTAATCAAACAGCTCAATAAATGAGTGGTTTTAAAATAATTTTGAATGTATGATTTAGTATATACTAGCCAAAATAGGTAAAGGTAAATTTATTCATTTGAATCCATACGTACATATACGAATTTATAAATTGTATACATGACAAAATATTTCATTACTTCTATTCGCCCATAAATCCCGTGAGAACCGCCCAATTAAACAAATGTGTAAAACTCCCAATGATAAACAGAGTATATGTATTTCAGAGGTTACAAGTTGAAGTAAGATCGTGGAAGATCGAGTAGAGGACTTGAATCGTCGTGCGACATTTGACCAAAAAATGTTACGAGGTCATGAAAACCAATGAGTTAAATATTGTTTTGACTATTATCAGGACATAAGTCCTTGGGCCAAAACTCTTCCCGAGCGAAGCTGTTGCTAACAAGCGAGTTATGAATGATAAAAGCAAGGGATAAAACGAGTTTCCCATATCTCAACAATTAAGAAAATGAGTATCTTCCCTACCCATGTAATACATCGGAATTTCTAAATGTGTAGTGTAAAAATTTCCTTTGGCTCACTTTCTATTCCTCATGTCACAATATTGGGACTTCTTTATGAATTAACGTAATATAATTACGTTGGCCTGACACCATTATATTTCACTAATTCATAGTTCCATTCCAATAGCACTACATGAGGTCAGGACACACGATCAACCTCGAATTTCCACACACTTTCTCTCAAATAATTTCTTAAACAGTGTGCTAAGGATAGCACAAGAGACAAAAACATCAAAAGTAATGGATAGGAGTAACGATGACATAAGAATGTCTTCGAAATACCAAGAATCTCTAAAAGTCAAGAGTGACGTCTTCCGGTTCAAAAACCAAAGCACATAGGCACAACGGCACAAAGGCACGTAATATAACAAGAATGTTATATACCTAAACATAATAGCTGACATTGAAATTCCGAGCCTTTAGAAGTCAAGAATGACATCTCGTGTAATATAATTCAAACGTTATATACATAACCATAATAGATGACATAGAAATGTCAAAAATTCCAGAAGTCAAGAATGGCATTCCTCGGTTTCACTAACCGACGTGTTCTTATAAAAGATAAACTCGCATGAGTCGGAGGATATGTTTAAATCGGAATGGAAGTTCCTCCCGGATTCAGAACATATGAAGGAGATGTACGTATATGAAAACTATATACATACCAATATGATACAAATAATCACATATAAAAATATATTATAGGCCGGGCTGTAGACTAGACTCACTAATGCACCCTATTGACTCGGGTAACGACATCAATGCAGCCTAATTCCCTACAACCAATGCTCTGATACCAACTTTAATGACCCATCAAAGTACACTTGACGACCATCATTATCTTGGTCCCACAGCTTGATCATAACTCTATATGAATTTAATAAATAACCTTGCGTTCTTTGTTTAAAAATGATTTCCTATAAAGGAAATCTACCAAAATATGTAAGTTTAGAAAAACCATACATTATTACTTAACCAAAAGTTGACCAAAACAAAGTCATCAACATCCACTATTAAATGTATCAAAATAGAATGCAAGTTATTGTATAACAAAAGCTGTCATCATAAATATGCAGACTCTCTAAGCACAGCGGAAGCAATCAATCATTAATACAATAACATGTAACTATCATACTATCAATATAACATCAAAATACAGAAAAATAAAGAAAAATTAAAAATCTAGGGTTAGGGTTTATACCCTAATCGAGAATTGAATGATATGAACGTGTAGAGATCGAAGAGATGAATCCGATTATGATGAAAGCCCTAAATTCCAAGCACTTGATTGATGAAGATGATGATGCTAATGATGGTGGTGGTGGACGGCTCAAACAAAGAAAAAAAAGAGGAAGGAGAAAATAAAAAAAGAAATGCTTAGGTTAAATGAGGAAGTAATGGTGTTTTTGATCAAATAGCCACTAGTTTGCAAAAGTTACAAAACACCCCCCTCCCTAAGGGAATTTTCGGCCAAAATCAGCAAGGGGGTGGGCCCCCCCATTCCAAGATGTTAAAAAGTCAATTAGCTTGTGGCCCGAACGCCCGATCGAAGCCCGAAACGCGAAAACGCTACTACGCGATTGATTTTTCGAAGAGATAACAAATACGCGATGAATAAAATATATAAACACTAAATTGTAACACCCGTTTTTCAGTTACACGTTATTTCGAGCATCATTCGAAATACGAGGCATGTAAGCGTATATTTGGATCCCAAATAAAATTAGAGTTGATGTTCTAAAACCTTACCATTGGATAGTAAATCTCATTACGTTTCCAACGATATTTGGTTTATCAAAAACTGAGCTACGGTTTGAAAGTTACGACCAAAACAAGTTCAGTTTCAGGCTCAGTTCATTGGGACTCCGTCCAGACTTTGGGACGCCATCCAAGAATGAAGGGTGGGATGCCGTCCGGCCATTTTGGACGCCGTCCAAAGTGCCTGATAGTCCAGCAGCTGTATTTTAACGGTTTTAAAAGAGGGTATTTGAGTTTTTTCACTTGGGGGTCGGTTTTGAGCCATTAAAACTGATCCACTCTCATTCTTATCCCCATTTCACCTTCTCAAACACTCTCATCAAACCCTAGTGAGAGAGAGAGGTTCTAGCGAGAGAGAGTTGGGGATTTGGAGAAGAAGAAGTGTGATTCGGGTCGGGTCTTAAGAGTTAAAGTTGTTCACCTCGTTCACGGCTACGTGGTGGTAGTGTTGGTAAGCTCTAAATCCGAATTTCTTTGTTAAGATTATTGTTTGAGTTAAAGTTGGTGCTAGTTAGAGTTATAACCCATTTATTGTGAAGTTTGGGGGTTTTTGGGGAAGATTCATGTATGTAAACCCGAATTGGTGACTTAGGGTTTCAGTTGATGGAATTGTTAGTTTGGACCTTGCATGTGTTAGTTAAACCTTAGAACACTTGTGTTGACTTGATTTTTGGGTGTAAACCCTAATCTAGGTCAAAATGGGTCGAATGGGTATTTTGGGTCAAGTAAGCTTGATTCGGTGTCAAACTAAGTTATGGGTCAAGATTTGATGAACCAAGTATATAAATGTTTGATTCAAGTGTTAAATGGTATTTTGGAAAGTTAGTCACTAGCCGTTAGTGATTAAAGATGTTTTTGGGACTTATGTCAAAATGGGTTGACTTAGATGGGTCAAATTTGGTAATGACTTTAATTTTGGATTAATTGGATGATAAGAAATTTTGGTTAAGACCTAGATTGGTTTAAATGGTGTCAAATATAATTTTGGTTAAATTGTACTTGTTGGATGGGTCGGAATTACCACCCGTAGTGGTAATTGGTGAAGTCCACTTTATGTGTCTAAATGGGCGGTTTGTGGTGATAGGTGTAAACCCTTGGTTAAGGGTGTTGAAGTCGAATTCTCTCGTAGAGAATGTATGTTGATTGTTTGTATATCTATATGCGTATTATAGGTAAAAGGTTTGCTCGGTTGCTTTTGGAGGCGATTTACGTTTATGACTTGTGTGGGCAATTCGAGGTGAGTGGAATAATTATATGCGTAGGTATATAATGTATCTATTTGTTGTAGCGTGAAATGTGTAGTGTCGAGGTGTTAAGACACCACGTTTCACGTGAAGAGTGTAGCATCGAGGGGTTAAGATGCCACTCGGGTGTAGCATCAAGGTGTTAAGATGCCACCTAGGAGTGTAGTGTCGAGGTGTTAAGACACCACTCCGTAAAATAATGAGTGAAGCATCGAGGTGTTAAGATGCCACTCGGGGTGAAGTGCCGAGGTGTTAAGGTGCCACCCTAGGGGTTAGTGGTGCGAGGTGTTAAGTGCCCTAACGGATGTTGTGAACACCGATGGCATTTTTGTGAGTGTCGTTCCCTTGTACTATTGGTTAACCATGGTTATTGTGTTGTAGTGTAAGCATATTACTTTGTTCATGTTATATATGCTTGTGTTATGCTAGCATGATTATTGGAGGTTATAGCTTCTATTTGTGACGATAAGCTAATTGTGTTTGCTAGCATGTTTGCGGTATTTGTGTAAGTGATTGCAAGTAGGTATATTATATATGTATGTGTATAATTATTGCATTCACTAAGCTTTATGCTTACCCCTCTCGTTGTTTACCTTTTTACAGGTATTTTGTTATGAAGCTAGCTAGTTGTTAGACTAGAGGCATAGGAGCGCTTGGGCTCGAAGGGGTAGCTTTTGGTTATATGGACGCGGATTGGGGATTTGGTAGTCTCCGGGATTATGCTCTTGGTATTGGGTTGGGTTATAGAGTCCTAATCCGTCTCAAGAGATAAATGGGTCGAAATCGCTACATTATTTGTAAAACGGGTCATTGTGGGCCCGGTGTTGTAAAACTTGTTTTTATGGTGGAAATATCTTAGTTTTACTTAATATGACATATTGTGAAATTGGTTACGTTTAAAAGTGTCGGGAAGCGGGTTTTCCACTCGTGTGTAAATAAAAACTGATCAGTCCACTTTAGTTCATTTGGACGCCGTCTAGAATCATGGGACGCCGTCCTGGTCTTCATCTCTGGACGCCGTCCATATTATGGGACGCCGTCCAGATACGCTGTCTGACAAAAATTTTTTTAAGGCGTGTTTTTGGTAAAACGATGTCGGGTTGTTACATAAATATAAACATATGACATTAAAATATCTTATTTAAAATAATTAGGACTTAAAAATCCCAAAAGCTTGCCCGTTAGTTTGAAAACCGAAAAGATTCACCGGATAGAAATCCGCGACACGTAGAAACGTATAACTTGAAATATGAATACAAATATTCATATAACACATAATAATTAATATATTATTACTAAACTAATAATATAGATCATAGAAATGACGTGGAATGAATAACAATTAACGGTCGTTAAATAATTAACGGTAAAAGATAACGAAAAAAGTAGGGTCGTTACAGTACCTTCTCGTTACGGAAATTTCATCCCGAAATTTAAGCAGATGCAGGGGTTGACTCGGCATCTGAGAACAAATGCGGGTACTTCTGTCTCATCTAATCTTCACGCTCCCAAGTGAACCCGGGACCGCGTCTGGCGTTCTATCTAACTCGAACAATAGGAATTATGTTCTTCTTGAGATTCTTAACATCTCGACCCATAATTTCAACATGTTCCTCAATAAAATTTAGTTGCTTAACAACATGAAGCTCTTCCAGAGGAATAGTCTTATCGGCCTCGACCAAACACTTTTTTAAATTCGATACATGAAAAACGTCATGAACAGCACTGAGTTCTTGTAGCAATTTCAAATGATAAGCCACGGGTCTAACTCTCTCAATAATCCCAAACGGTCCAACAAAATGAGGACTCAACTTTCCCTTTTTACCAAAACGTATTACGCCCTTTCAAGGTGATACCCTCAACATAACACGATCACCAACCTGAAATTCAGTATCGTTCCTTCTCTTATTAGCATAACTCTTTCGCCGTCTTCTGGAGGTTCTCAACATTCCCTTAATCTGTACGATCTTCTCTGTAGTCTCATGAATAATTTCTGGACCTGTGAGTTGAGCATCCCTAACCTCGTTCTAACAGACAGGAGACCTACACTTTCTACCATACAGAGCTTCAAACGGTGCGGCTTTAATACTTGCATGATAACTTGTTGTTATAAGAAAATTTGGCCAACGACAAGTATCTATCCTAACCATTACCAAAATCAATTACGCATGCCCTCAACATGCCTTCCAACGTTTGGATGGTCCTTTCATTGTGACCATCCGACTGTGGATGATAAGCGGTGCTCATATCCAATTTAGTTCCCAAAGCATCTTGTAAGGACTGCCAAAACCTCGATGTAAACCAACTGTCTCGGTCCGAAATAATTGATACGGGAACACCATGCCTCGAAACAATCTCCTTCAAATACAAACGAGTAAGCTTCTTCATTGAATCTATTTCCTTAATTGGCAAGAAATGAGTTGACTTAGTGAGCCGATCAACAATCACCCAAATGGTATCATAACCACCCACAACTCTCGGTAACTTCGTAATAAAGTCCATCGTAATACCTTCCCACTTCCACTCGGGAATTTCAGGTTGCACCAAAAGTCCTGACGGTTCTGATGTTCTACTTTAACCTTAGCACGGGTCAAACACTTAGCCACATACGTAGCCACATCAGCCTTCAAATGAGGCTGCCAATACAACTCCTTAAGATCATGATACATCTTTCCTGAACCAGGAATAAATAGAGTACCTAGACTTATGAGCCTCATCTAAAACAAGTTGTCGCAGATCACCAAAATTCGGAACCCAAAGGCGTCCTGTAAAATACCGAGTACCATCGGTTCGTACCTCTAACTGTTTACTCAAGCCTCGGACCTTCCCGTTACAAAATTCTCCTCCTTCAAGGCTTCTTGTTGTGCCTCAAGAATCTGCCTTGCGAGGTTTGTTCGAATGGTCATATTTAAGGCCATCAACCTATGAGGTTCAGTCCTCTCTTTACGACTTAACGTATCGGCCACAACATTAGCCTTCCCCGGATGATATAAAAGTTCACAATCATAATCATTCAACGTCTCAATCCATCTTCGTTGCCTCATATTCAACTGTTTCTGATCAAGGATATGTTGAAGACTTTTGTGATCAGTGTACACAGTACTTTTGACCCCATATAAGTAATGTCTCCAATTCTTAAGTGAGAACATAACAGCTCCCAATTCTACATCATGGGTTGTATAATTCTGTTCCTAAATCTTCAACTGACGTCACGCGTAAACAATGACTTTCTTTCGTTGCATCAAAACACAACCAAAGTCTTGACACGGAGCATCACAATAGATAACAAAATCATCACTACCCTCAGGTAGTGATAATATCGGTGCAGAAGTTAACTTCTTCTTCAGAGTTTTGAAAGCAGACTCTTGTTCACTCTTCCACTCGTACTTCTTCCCCTTATGCGTTAAAGCAGTCAGAGGTTTCGCTACTCGTGAAAAATCTTGAATGAACCTTCTATAATAGCCTGCTAATCCTAGAAACTTTCGAATTTGAGTAGGAGTTTTCAGAAATTTCCCATTTCCCAATTGCCTCAATCTTAGCAGGATCAACTTGAATTCCCTGTTTAATAACAACGTGCCCAAGGAATTGAACTTCTTTCAACCAGAACGCACATTTAGAAAAATTCAGCATACATC
Organism: Rutidosis leptorrhynchoides; assembly: GCF_046630445.1. Classification (NCBI taxonomy): domain Eukaryota; kingdom Viridiplantae; phylum Streptophyta; class Magnoliopsida; order Asterales; family Asteraceae; genus Rutidosis; species Rutidosis leptorrhynchoides. The sequence goes on along the minus strand of NC_092337.1, from coordinate 335,129,722 downwards.
TCCTCTTTTCTTAACAAATCAAGCACTTATCTTTGTGCTCTTGATCACTTCTTTGAATAGATAAGGATATCATCGATGAAAACGATAACGAATTTATTTAGATATAGGCTACACGCACAGTTCATGAGGTCCATGAACACAGTAAGTGCGTTAGTCAATCCGGACGGCATAACAAGAAATTCGCAGTGACCATAACGGGTACGGTATGCGGTTTTCGGAATATCAGTTTCTTTAGCCCGCAGTTGGTGATAACCGGAACGAAGATCATTCTTAGAATAAATGGTCGAACCTTGAAGTTGATCGAACAGATCATCAAGTCTCGGAATAGGGTAACGGTCCAATTGTCGCCGTTGATTTTTCTTTAGAATCGTCATCTAGTTAACCAAGTACTCCAATTCAAATTTCCGATAATCCATTTTTTGAACCCGACCTCATAATTGAGAACCCAGAGGATATTCAGGGACAATTCAGAGATCCTGAACCACTAATCATTCCTCCTGAACTACAAATCACTCATCCAGAGATTGTTGAGGAAGAAACCGTTAAATCAGAATCCTCTAGTGATTCAGATTCAACAAATTCAATCATGGAAAATTAGGAACCTCTAAGTATGGAAGACCGAATGAGAGCTAAATGCACTGGCCAAGGTCATGCAATTACTTAACCAGACATTAATGCGCCAGATTATGAAATTAAAGGACAAGTCCTACACATGGTAACTAATCAATGCCAATTTAGTGGTGCGCCGAAGGAAGATCCAAACGAACATCTTCGTACCTTTAATAGGATTTGTACTCTATTTAAGATCAGAGAAGTTGAGGATGAACAGATTTATCTCATGTTATTTCTCTGGACTTTAAAGGGAGAAGCCAAAGATTGGTTAGAATCGTTACCTGAAGGGGCGATTGATACATGGGATGTCTTAGTTGAAATTTTTTTTTAAAAATTCTTTCCGGCAACTAAAGCCGTGAGACTTCAAGGAGAAATTGTTACGTTCACGCAAAAGCCAAATGAAACTCTATATGAGGCGTGTACAAGATTCGGAAAGTTGTTGAGAGGATGTCCTCAACATGGTTTAGACACTTATCAAATAGTACAAATATTCTATCAAGGATGCGATATTACTACACGCAAAGACATCGACATAGCAGCTGTCGGTTCCATCATGAAGAAAACCGCAACTGAAGCTTACAAAATTATTGATAACACTGCTTCCCACTCACATGAGTGGCATAAAAAAAAGACATCGTTAGGTCATCTAAAGCGGCTAGAACCGATTCTAGCCATGACTTTGATTCCATTTTCGCAAAGATAGATGTTTTTGAAAGACAAATGGAAAAGATGACTAAAGATATTCACGCAATACGAATTAGTTGTGAGCAGTGTGGAGGACCACATTTGACAAAAGATTGTCTCAGTATTGAACAAACAATGGAACAAAGAGAGAATGTTTCATATATAAATCAAAGGCTTGGAAATAATTATCAGAATAATTATCAACCGCCAAGACCAAACTACAATCAAAATCAGAATTATAACCGAAATGTTCCATACAACAACCAACAAGGTCCTAGCAATTAACAAGTATCCAATAATACTTACAATCAGCAAAGACCTATTTTTCTAATTAAACCACCACAAACCGATGATAAAAAGCTAAATTTAGAAGATATGATGTCGAAGCTAGTTGAATCTCAAACGCAGTTTTTCACATCTCAGAAACAAACCAATGAACAAAATGCTCAAGCATTTAGAAATCAACAAGCTTCTATTCAAAATCTGGAACAAGAAGTAAGCAACCTAGCAAGGTTGATAGGTGAAAGAAAACTGGGAAGTCTACCTCGCGATACATATGCTAATCCCCGGAATGAAACAGCTAACGCCATTACCACGAGAAGTGGTATTACACTTAAACCACCTGAAATACCTGTAATTTCTGATGACTCTATTCCTACTACACAGGCACCACAACCTGAACAAGAGAAGGAAATAGAACCTGTAGTTGAAAAGGTTAATGAAGATAATACAGTTAAGGCTAAGCCTTATGTTAAACCATACCAACCACCACTTCCTTACCCGAGTAAAATAAGAAAAGAAAGACTTGAAGCAGAGCAATCCAAATTCTTGGATATGTTTAAACAAATAAATGTCAATCTTCCTTTCATTGATGTGATTTCAGGAATGCCAAGATATGCTAAATTCTTGAAAGATCTAATCACAAATAGAAAGAAAATGGAAGAACTCTCGGCTGTTACAATGAATGCTAATTGTTCTGCAGTGCTGTTGAATAAGATACTAGAAAAACTCTCAGATCCAGAAAGTTTCACAATTCCATGTTTTCTGGAAAGTCTTAGTTCAATAGAAGCATTGGCAGACTTAGGTGCTAGTATAAATTTAATGCCATATTCATTATACGCTAAACTAGACCTTGGAGAATTGAAACCAACACGAATAAGCATACAACTAGCCGATCGATCAGTAAAATATCCTAGAGGGATAATGGAGAACATGCTAGTTAAAGTTGGTACTTTAGTATTTTCAGTAGATTTTGTTATTCTGGACATGAAAGAAGATTCTTGAGTTCCTCTCATATTAGGAAGACCATTCTTAAACACGGCTAAAGCAATGATAGACGTGTTCGGTAAGAAACTGACCCTAAGTATAGAGGACGAGAGTGTTACCTTTTCAGTTGATAGAGCAATGCAACAACCGCAATCTGCAGATGATACATGTTATTATATTCAAACTATAGATTCACATGCAGAATTGTTAGAAGAATTTCCAGAATTACAAGGAACAGGAGAATGTTCTTTAGGAGAAGGTAATGAACCAACTGATGAAGCTGAAATGTTAGCTGCACTAATAGCTAATGGATATGAACCAACAACAGAAGAAATTCAAATGATAAAAGAAGAAGACAGATATCGATATAAATCATCAATAGAAGAACCATCGAAATTAGAGTTAAAGCCACTTCCAAACCATTTGGAATACGCTTATTTACATGGTGAATCTGAATTACCTTTAATAATATCGTCTTCTCTTACTGAAAATGAGAAATCACAACTCATTTCTGTGTTGAAAGCTCATAAACCAGCCATTGCATGGAAGATTCATGATATTAAAGGAATAAGTCCTTCGTATTGCACACATAAAATCCTTATGGAAGAAGGTCATAAAACGTATGTGCAACGCCAACGAAGACTAAATCCGAATATGCAAGATGTAGTTAAAAAAGAAATTATTAAACTGCTAGACGCGGGTCTAATTTATCCAATTTCTGATAGTCCATGGGTAAGCCCAGTTCAATGCGTGCCTAAGAAGGGTGGCATGACTGTCATTACAAATGAAAAAAATGAGCTTATTCCTACAAGGACTGTAACAGGATGGCGTGTATGTATTGATTATAGAAAATTAAATGACGCCACCAGAAAAGATCACATTCCCTTACCTTTCATTGATCAAATGTTGGAAAGATTAGCCGGAAATAGTTACTATTGTTTTCTTGATGGATTTTCCGGATATTTTCAAATTCCAATAGCACCCGGAGATCAAGAGAAAATCACATTCACGTGCCCTTATGGTACTTTTGCTTACAAACGCATGCCATTTGGACTTTGCAATGCCCCTGCAACCTTTCAAAGGTGCATGATGGCGATTTTTCACGACATGATAGAAGAATGCATGGAAGTTTTCATGGATGACTTTTCAGTCTTCGGTGATACTTTTGAATCATGTCTAGTTAATCTGGAACGAATGCTTATTAGATGCGAACAATCAAATCTAATACTTAATTGGGAGAAATGTCATTTCATGGTTAAAGAAGGCATCGTTCTTGGTCATAAAATTTCAAAGGAAGGAATTGAAGTGGATAGAGCTAAAGTAGATGTAATTGCTAAAATTCCACATCCCACCAATGTTAGAGGAGTTAGGAGTTTTCTAGGGCATGCCGGTTTTTACCGACGTTTCATAAAAGATTTTTCTAACATTGCCACTCCTATGAATAAACTCCTAGAAAAGGATGCTCCATTCATCTTTTCAGATGAATGTATCAAATCTTTTAATATTCTTAAAGAGAAACTTACTAATGCGCCGATCATGATAACACCAAATTGGAATCTACCGTTTGAACTTATGTGCGATGCAAGTGATTTTGTAATGGGAGCCGTTTTAGGACAAAGGATTGAAAAACGATTTCAACCTATATATTATGCTAGTAAGACGTTACAAGGAGCACAAACGAACTATACAACTACTGAAAAAGAACTCCTTGCTATTGTCTTTGCTTTTGACAAATTTTGTTCATATCTTGTTCTAGCAAAAACGGTGGTCTATACCGACCATTCTGCTCTTAGATACCTATTTTCGAAACAAGATGCCAAACCAAGATTAATCCGTTGGATCTTACTCTTACAAGAGTTTGATATTGAAATCCGAGATAAAAGAGGAGCAGAAAATCTCGCCGCTGATCATCTTTCTCGTCTTGAAAATCCCGAATTAAAAGTTCTAAATGAATCGGCCATACAAGACAACTTTCCTGATGAATATCTATTGAAGATAGATTATAATAAAATTCCATGGTTTGCAGACTATGCAAACTACTTAGTTTGTGGATTCCTTGAAAAAGGATTGTCGTACCAAAAACGAAAGAAATTCTTCAGTGATATAAAACACTATTTCTGGGAAGATCCACATCTATTTAAAAGTTGTCCAGATGGAATAATACGCCGATGTGTATTCGGAGATGAAGCTAGTAAAATTTTAAACCATTGTCACACAGGACCAACAGGAGGGCATTATGGGCCTCAACTAACAGCAAGAAAAGTTTATGATGCTGGATTCTATTGGCCTATAATTTACAAAGACGCACACCTTCTTTGCAAATCCTGTGATGCTTGTCAAAGGGCCGGAAAAATAAGTCAACGTGATGAAATGCCACAAAATATCATTCAAGTATGTGAGGTATTTTACATTTGGGGTATTGACTTTATGGGTCCATTTCCAAAATCTCATAATAATCTCTATATTCTCGTCGCCATTGATTATGTATCTAAATGGGCGGAAGCACAAGCTCTCCCAACTAACGATGCACGAGTTGTAGTCAACTTTTTAAAACGTCTTTTTGCAAGGTTTGGAACACCGAAAGCTTTAATAAGTGATCAGGGAACTCATTTCTGTAATAATCAACTTGAGAAAGTTCTTAAAAGATATGGAGTAACTCATAAAATCTCCACCGCATATCATCCACAAACAAGTGGACAAGTTGAAAATACCAACCGAGCTTTAAAACGTATTCTAGAGAAAACCGTAGGATCAAATCCGAAGGAATGGTCCATTAAATTGGAGAATGCACTCTGGGCTTTTAGAAAAGCCTACAAAACTCCAATTGGAACCACACCTTTTAGACTTGTTTATGGAAAAGCATGTCATCTTCCAGTAGAAATTGAACACAAAGCATTTTGGGCTTTGAAGACATGTAATCTTGATTCACATGAAGCTGGACGTCTACGGTTAAGTCAACTAAACGAATTAGAAGAATTAAGACATGAAGCATACGAAAATTCATTAATCTATAAGGAAAGAACGAAGAAATGGCATGATAAAAGAATCAGAAGTTCAAAAGAATTTAAAGAAGGAGACAGAGTTCTTCTTTTCAGTTCACGATTCAAGCTATTTCCTGGAAAATTGAAATCAAGATGGTCTGGACCATTCATAGTCAAAAGAGTTTTCCCATACGGAACGATAGAATTAATAAATTCAAATGGGATTGAATTTAAGGTTAATGGTCACAGAGTTAAACATTACATAGATAGTCCGATGGAAGTCGACAACGAAGTTAATCACAATTTCGATACCACAGCTAACTAAGTGTGGGGAGAATCAAGTCTTTAAAGGATAATATGTATTTCTGTTAGAGTTAGATTGTCTGTTTTCGTGTAATTCTCGAAAATGGAACCCGAATGGTCTTTCCCTAGCAGACCCTAAAGAACTAGTCTTCTCCCCCCATTCTGAATTTTTATTTTTTTAGGTTTTTACGAAATGAAGACTTCCTGTGAACTAAACCATGGTCTAATGCTACACGCTTTGATCACTAAACGTAATAATGACACACTTCCGAGTGAAATAGTATCAGTAATCAGAGAAAGATTGGACGGAGTAAGAAAAGAATCCAGATGCGAAGATAATAAGTTACAATTTGGTAAAGGAAAATCAAAATCCGCAGCGAAAAGAAGAGCACGACACCTAGAAAGATGTCACAAATGCGGAAAATGGTCACATGGAGGTAAATGTTCAAATAATCAAACCTATTCAAATACCGAATTTGTTACTTTATGCAGAGACGGACCGTTCATATGTTTAGAAGAAAAAACACTGAATGCTCGAGGTTACGCCTATGTAGCTATGGAAAACCAATTAAACCGACTATCTTATGAATGGGATAGATCATATAACTAAGAATACTATCTCACAGGTAAGTCTGTACAGTTTTTATTTTTTTATTTTTATTTTTAACCTTTTGATAATAAACGCTAATTTGTTCGCTATAAAGTATTAAATTGGTATTGAATAAAATTAGGTTTGGCGACCGAAATTATTGATATCATTCAAAAATTTATTACATCACTGCGAAATTTAACGTTTATTCTTAAGGTATAAATATATTTAATCAATCAACCCAAAATATTTCAAAAATTCGTCATGAGTTAAATTAGGACATGGAACCAAAATTACTTTACCGAAAAGAGGGGCGTATATTTTTGATAATATTTGATTGATTAAAGTGGGATAAAAGCCAAAAAGATTTTTAATTTTACCATGTTTTAAAAAATTAATATATAAAAATTAAAATAATATTGTAAACTTTTTAAAATTAATATATTTAAAATTGTAAATATTTGAAAAATTGATCTTTTTAATATAAGTTTGTATGTTTAAAAAAAATATAATATAAGTTTGGTGTGAATTTTTAATTTTTATTATATGAATTCTTAATTTTATGCATTTTAAATTTAAGTTTGGTGTAAATTTAAAAACAAAAATTTACTTTATGTCATTAAGTTAAAAATATGATTTTTAAAATTCGTCGTGAGTTGAAGACTAGGTCTTTGAACCGAAATTGCTTTACCCGAGGGAGGGACGAGAACTTTTATTATTATTATTTTTAAACTTATTGAATTAAAGTATGCCAAAAACATTAAAAAAAAAAAACCCAAAAATCTTAGCTTTTAAAACAATCGCTACAAAAAGACAAATTTTAAAATTTTGTCGAAGGACGGACTAGGACATCGATCCGAAATGACCTCGTCCTAAATAACAAAGGAAAACAAAATTTTAAATTTATTTTATATTTGTTTTATAAGTTAAGATTTAAAAAAAAGCACCGCGAGTCGCGGAGTTTGAAAGCATCAAACACCGCAAGTCGCGGAGTTCCAAAAATACAGAAAAAAAATAAAAGGGCCGAACAGGTCAGTCTGCACACACTACACCCACAAATAACTGCGAAAAACACCCGAAAAATCACACAAAAATCGAATTTTTTCACCAAAAATCATCAAATCTTTTACTAAAATCATGTTAAGAAGGATGCTATCTGAAAGGACCCGTTCATATACATTATAAAAGATTCACAATAGTTGATTACATCGCGAGGTATTTGACCTCTATATGATACATTTTACAAACATTGCATTCGTTTTTAAAAGACAAACTTTCTTTACAACGAAAGTTGACGGCATGCACACCATTTCATAATACATCCAACTATAATTGGCTTAATAATAATCTTGATGAACTCAATGACTCGAATGCAACGTCTTTTAAAATATGCCATGAATGACTCCAAGTAATATCCTTAAAATGAGCTAATGCACAGCGGAAGATTTCTTTAATACCTGAGAATAAACATGCTTTAAAGTGTCAACCAAAAGGTTGGTGAGTTCATAGGTTTATCATAACAATCATTTCAATATATTAATAGACCACAAGATTTATGTTTACAAATATATGTACACTCGCAAGTGTATAAAGGTATTCTATAAGTTGTAGGCACTCGGTAACAAGCCTTAACGTTCATGTTTTACCCTCTGAAGTACACCAGATCAGGTGTGTTTAAAATAACCTCGAAGTACTAAAGCATCCCATAGTCAGGATGGGGTTTGTCAGGCCCAATAGATCTATCTTTAGGATTCGCGCCTACCGTACATAGACAAGTAGTTTAATGTTACCAAGCTAAGGGTATATTTCTGGTTTAAACCCACATAGAATTAGTTTTAGTACTTGTGCCTATTTCGTAAAACATTTATAAAACAGCACATGTATTCTCAGCCCAAAAATATATATTTCAAAAGCAATTAAAAAGGGAGCAAATGAAACTCACAATACTGTATTTTATAGTAAAAATACATATGACGTCATTGAACAAGTGCAATGTTGGCCTTGGATTCACGAACGTATCAATATTGAGATTCAATATTGCAGGAAAAGTACGTAGACACAACAAAGATGATAAACACTAGTTTGACTCACGAGCAATACTCCCGAACCATACCCATAACCTCCATAGCTTTAACCCATAATTTCCTTAGCTCTATCCCGCTCGAAAAAAATAATTTCGAAATCACTCGGACAGCACTCCGTCGTAATATTTTATGTATACTGATAATATCTTGAAATAATACGAAGTAAATATATATATGTAAATCGATTGAGAGAGTTTAGAGAAAATATTTTTAAGTTTCTATCAAATAATAAAACCTACTGAATTCTATTTATAATAGATTTTTGAATTATTAAAGTGAATTATTAAAGTATGAATTATTAAAGTATGAATTATTAAAGTGAATTATTAAAATATGAATTATTAAAGTGAATTATTAAAGTATGAATTATTAAAGTGAATTATTAAAGTATGAATTATTAAAGTGAATTATTAAAGTATAAATTATTAAAGTGAATTATTAAAGTATGAATTATTAAAGTGAATTATTAAAGTATGAATTATTAAAGTGAATTATTAAAGTATGAATTATTAAAGTGAATTATTAAAGTATGAATTATTAAAGTGAATTATTAAAGTATGAATTATTAAAGTTAAAGTAAAGTAAAAGTAAAGTTAAAGTATAGTAAAAGTATAAAACTATATACGTATAATACGCGTATAAATATATATAATATTAATTTAAATCGTTATATATATTTAATAAAATAAAATATAAATATCATTATATTTATTATACTGGTTAAGTAATGAGTTGTCAAAAGTGATTCTAGATATTTATAAAAGTTATATACATTTTAATAATAAAGTTCTTTTTAAACTGAAAACGTCTTTGTACGTTTGAAAATAGATTAATAGAATATTATGGAAACCAATTCTCCACTAACTTTTGTCTAACTTTCGTAAATGACACTTTTTGTTTTTATTTATAAATAGCTTTACAAATTATTCTGAATATCGTTAAGAGGAATAGATTTTCTCAAATCATAGTGGACCTCTCAACAGAGACTTGTAATCATAATTCAATGTTTCTGATAATTCAATCATTTAATATATATTTTTTTAATTTCGTCGAAAATCATATTGAAACAAATACGTTCGTGTAAAGTATTATACGTTTAATACTTTATTAATATTCTCAAGTTATAATATATATATACATATACATATCTATTTATATAACGGTTCGTGAATCGTCGGAATTTGGTCGAGGTTATAATGAATGTATGAACACAGTTTAAAATTCTTGAGATTTAACTTAACAAACTTTGCTTATCGTGTCGGAATAATATAAAGATTAAAGTTTAAATTTGGTCGGAAATTTTCGGGTCGTCACAGTACCTACCCGTTAAAGAAATTTCGTCCCCGAAATTTGATAGAGGTCGTCATGACTAACAATGAGAATGTTATTATAACTATTATAGAGTTTTATCATGTTTAAGAAGAATGGATAAAATAATTCGATTACTCGAAGCGTGTGAGTGAAGTTATCATAAATGAATGAAATAAGATAATAGTGATTCGTCGTATCTTTTGACGTCATCACGATTGATCTCCGAAATGAAAATCTTTGTAATCTATATTGGAATTGATTATTCAGCGATTAAGGAAATTATGATCCTCTTCGAATTAATGCGATAATCCATTTTGATTTCTCTGTCGGATATTTCACTATAAATCCACCTCATTTGTTTTTTTACAACTCACACCTTCTCAACTCATATTTTAAAGTATTTGTCAATGTGCTTCATCTAGTGCTGATTCTTGATATACTCCTCATTTTCATATCTGTCGCTCTTCTTTTTCATCTGCCTCTGGAAGAATCTATTTACTTCTACTATACTCTTGGTTTTATAGTGTTTTTAGTTCTCCCGTGTCTTTATATTGCTATATGCATTGATATATACGGTTTGTGATTGCTGGGTTGTTGTTGGGTTTTATATCTTCCCTTATATTTCAAAGTCCTTGCTTCTTCTATAATCATTGTCATCGACAGTTAATGCTCTCTTCTATTTGCTATGATTTATACTCCCATTTCTAGTTCGGAGCTTTGTCCTTTCGTTTCTTCTTCTTGCGATTAGGCACCGCTTGTAATGGTCCAGAATTCGCAGATATAAATTTCGGAATGAACATTGTTAATGTTATAGGAAGGAAATTGTAATGGCACGATCTTGACTTGTCAAATTACCAGAATACCTCGAAAAAGGCCGAATCATCAAGAAATATTTTTTTTTGATATTTATAGATCAAAGAGAATACATGAGTCGTGTAACATAGCACATGATGACGTTATGATCTGTGAATCATCATGTTCCATTTAGAAACTCAGCATGAATTACTGTAATATAATCACGTTGATCAAGTGTCATTATATTATACTAACTCATGCTTCAGCTCCTAACACTTCTTCAAGAATATTCCTATTTTAAACTCGAATGTTTCAGAATTTAGAAACTAAAATAGTTTCTTTTATGATATAATACAGATAGCGCGATGAAGTAAATGATTTCAGATAAGAATAATTATGGAAATATCTTCAGAAATATGGAGGATATTTATAATGAAAGATACGATAATATCTTAAAGTTTCTAATATTAGAGGATGATGAAGAATATTGTCCGTAAGGGTTTAGAGTCAGGAGCAAGGTATTCGATAATGACTTCAGCAGACACGGAATCATTTGGATTCTTTGAAGGTAGATTTCGTCCTTGTGATTTATCCACAGCCTTCTTCATGGTTTGCTCAATCTGTATTTTTCAGTACCAAATCTTCTCTTTTTCTGAGCTTTGCCAACACACTACTCTTTATCATCAAACTTTTTACTGTTAAGGTCGTTTATAGTTTTTGCTGCTTCATCAGTATTTCGAGAACTAGTTCGCAGTTTAGGGTGTTTTTCAGAAACTTCACATTCAAAGTATATAAGTCCAGAAGATAGACACATATAATTGTTGGCGTAGACATGCTGTGAGATTTCAAAATACTGATTGCTAATTTCAGATGATTCGTATAGCAATTCTCGTTACAAGATGCAGATGAGTAAATGATGGGGTTTTGATAAATATAAAGATTTTTCGGAAAGTCAAAGATCAATGAAGTTGTTAATAAGTTTACTGCTAATGTGGCGAGATATGAAAGGTTCCCCGGTAATAATGATGAAGGGGTAATCATTATAATAAGGCTTATTCGAATGAACAATTAAAGTTAGTTTGCTGGAGCTGTGACAAAACCGTCTATTTTTAGAAGGGATTGAAAAGTTATTTTAGCTAGTAAATGCCAAAAGGTCTGACATGGATACATGTTAAATTATGACTTTGGTTTCAAGAGTTTTTCAGGTACGTAACTGTGGATAACATATGGTTGGATCATCATCTCGATTGTTCATTATTTGAAGTGTCTTCAGGTATTTCGAAGGGCTTGAACACAGATTATAATCGTTAATATACATATGATGTTCTAACACAGTTTTGAAGTTAAAGTATAGCTTTGAAAGATATAGGAATCTAAGAGTGATGATACTGGTTATATTTTGAATTGAATTATGCGATTTCAAAATCAGAATATGTAATTGAATTTGAATGAGTATGATTGTTTTGATTTATATGAAAGAATGGATATTGTTGTGAAAGTAGGGAGTATAGTTGATGATTGCTGAATCAGTTTCAAAAAATGTAATATATTAATTGTGAATTTATATATCTCTCGGGTATTACCAACCCGTTAAAAAAAATTTCACAATTAATATTTTGTACAAAAGAAGTTTATTACAGTCTTTATGAAAATATATGTGTATATTTTCTTTAGATGTAATATAGATTTAATGAGTTAATATTAAATTAAACTCATTTGTTTTATGGTTGGAACTAGAATTGAGTAATCCCTAAAACTTTATAAATTGCATAAGTATTTCTTCAATAATATTGAAATTATGAATCATTACTTTGTTATTTGTTAGTTTTCGTGAAATTCTTGTGAACTTCGCAAGGTACGAATGATGTTATTTGAAAAGTTTCGAGTACATCGATGATTAAAGTGTAAAATCAAACATATATTCGAATAATACACTTGATTTATTATGAATTGGATTTTTATTGAATTGAGACAGAGATTGTAATTAACGATGGTTAAGTTATGGATGAAGGACGTACATCATTGCATATTTGTAATATGAATTAACTGAGTAGTTAAGATTCACACATAATAGCTTAGTACGGGAAGATTTATTATGGTTTAAAAATTTATACATATAAAATATACATATAAATCTTTCGATTGAGTTAATACTTCATAACTCATTGATACAATATATTTGTTGTTGATTCGTAATGATGTCCACAATGATTCTTGAACTGACAGAGTTTGTGATGTTACAGGTGCTGTTGATTCTGACGATATTGACGGCACTGACTGTGTTGATGATGCTACGGTCATGTTGATGCTGTTGGTAAAACAATTCTAGCTTGTAAATCGTACACCATTTTCGATCAAAGTTTCTACTCTACCATCTCCTTTCACTCATCTGATTTACGGTCAGAATTAAATAATCTCTAAGATTTTGGAGATTACATAACTGCCGCAAAGACATCTCTTCAATGAAGTTTATGAATTAATACTTCATCATTTGTTGTTGTTGATATTCCTGGATATTTACAGGGCGTATGACGTTGATGTTTGAGATACAGATTGTGATGTTGCGGTGTGGGATGTGGATGTTGTTGTTGGTGGTGGTGATGGTACTGTTGGTGTTGCTGATGGTGGTACTGTTTATGCTGCTGGTGCTGCTGCTGGTGTTTGTTACCTTTGCACCATATTCTCCAAAGCCACTACCCGAGCGCGAAGCTCGTTGACTTCTTCTATTACACCGGGGTGATTGTCGGTTCAGACGAGGGATAAATAAAATCTAGAATTTGGTGTAGTATGTAATCGTGACGAGATACTCTAGAAATAAGAGAGAAAATGGTGTTTCGGATAGGTTCGCCGGTAAGTGCTTCAGGTTCTTCGCCAAGAGGCAATGTGGTGGATGGAAAGGATCACCTTCTTCTTGTCTCCAATGATTAAGGAGGCTACGAACCCATCCCCAATTCATCCAGAATAGATGATGACTAATTGGTTGATCCATTCCGGTCACACTGCTTTCGGAACTTGAGTGGGATTCCATTTCGGAATCCAAGGAACTTGAACTGATGACGAATTCCATTTCGTACGATTTTATAAAGGATTTTTCGATACGAAATGATTTTCCGGCTATCGGGTGGTATTCTAACTACATAGAATATCTATATATATAGATCAAAAGATTTCATAGATTACAGAGGAATTTACGGAATATGTCAGACAAAGTTTACGGTAATAGATATGATAAGATATGATTTAGCAGATACGCTAAGATATGAATTTTGTTTATACACTATTCATGCAATCAATGCAGCAAGACGTCTCTAGACTAAGAATGATAAGCAAGTAATTTCCTAAGGATGGTAAGTAGATGATTTCCGACTAAAAATGATAAACAAAACTTTTGACATGCAGACACGGTCGAAGTCCAGACACACAAATGCATCTTAACAACTATCAGTTAGACACACTAATGCAAGACCTAGTTCGCTAAGACCACCGCTATGATACCAACTGAAAGGACCCATTCATATACATTATAAACGATTCATAATAGTTGATTACATCGCGAGGTATTTGACCTCTATATGATACATTTTACAAACATTGCATTCATTTTTAAAAGACAAACTTTCTTTACAATGAAAGTTGACGGCATGCACACCATTTCATAATACATCCAACTATAATTGGCTTAATAATAATCTCGATGAACTCAATGACTCGAATGCAACGTCTTTCAAAATATGCCATGAATGACTCCAAGTAATATCCTTAAAATGAGCTAATGCACAGCGGAAGATTTCTTTAATACCTGAGAATAAACATGCTTTAAAGTGTCAACCAAAAGGTTGGTAAGTTCATAGGTTTATCATAACAATCATTTCAATATATTAATAGACCACAAGATTTCTGTTTATAAATATATGTACACTCGCAAGTGTATAAAAGTATTCTATAAGTTGTAGGCACTCGGTAACAAGCCTTAACGTTCATGTTTTACCCTCTGAAGTACACCAGATCAGGTGTTGTAAGACCCAAATATTTATTGTACATAATGTATTTAAGGTGTACGATGTGTGAATGGAGTGTGCACAGCATGTAGGTGTTGCTTGCTCGAACGTCGAAGAATACTGGATGTTGTTTGAGGTACAAGGTGTGTACGTACCTTTTCAACCCCAAATAAAGTTTGAGTTGATGTTTCAAAGCCTTACCATTGGATAGAATATCTTATTACGTTTCCAACGATATTTGATTCATCAAAAATGGAGTTACGGTCGAAAAGTTATGGCCAAAACAAGTTGCTGAAACCTGTTTTGGGCTCGACCACAATTTCCAGTTATTTGGAGCGGCGCTCCACCTTCTGGCGCGGCGCACCGATTGCTGCTGAGGCAATTTTCAGCCTTTTTAAAAGGTTTAAATGAAGGGTATTTGGGTAATTTCACTTGGGGCCGGATTTGTGAGCCATATTAGCTGGTTTGGATCAGTTTTGGATCATTTTCACATCCATTCATCACTCCCAACTATCTAGAGAGAGAGAGAGAGATTCTAGAGAGAGATTTGGGGTTTTGGAGAAGAAGGAGGCCGTTTGGATCAAAAGCTCGGGTTCTAAAGTTGTTCCTCTCGTTCTTGGCTACGCGGTGATAGTATTGGTAAGCTCAAACTCCAAATTGCATTTATTGGATTTGTTATTCAAGTTAGGGTTTTGAGTTAGTTTGTTGTAAAATCCTTTTAGATGATGAAATGGGTTTAGTGATGCTAGTAATTGGGTTTATTGTTAATTGTTGGTGGATTTTGGGTTGGTGAACTAATTGGCCATGTTTAGGACTTAAAATTGAGTTTAATCACTTAAGTTAGTGATTAAGTAAGTATTGAAACCCATTTAAGGTTAATTGGTTGACTAATTGTGACTTTGGGTCAAATTAGGGTTTGGTGGTGATTATGACCCATTTGGCGATTTAATGAGGTTTATAAACTTGAAATGGATTAAGTTGAAGTATAAAACCAAGTTAAATGTGTTTTGGTGTCAAAACTTGTAAATGGTGAGATTTTGACTTAATGGGTCAAAATTAGGGTTTAAGTGTCAAAATGGGTATGACACGTGTTTAACACTTGAGTTCGGGTTTAATTGGCGTATTAGGACCATTCTCACTTGTGTTAGTGATTATTGGTTAGTTTTGGGCACGGTTTGTGCTTGGAAGTGCATTTGGGTCAAATTTGCACTAAGTGTCGAATTGGGTTGATTTGTGAATCCACTCTAAGTGTATTGTTGTAATGGTGATAATGGAATAGGTATTTTCCATTGGCGAGTGGCGGTTTACTTGGAAGCTTTCTTCAAGACTTCAAGGTGAGTGATAATATCCTATGTGCATATGTATGTGTAGGATGGGTGCGGGTCGGGTGAAGTGGTTCTCGGTTATAGAGCTCCCTTCACATATAGGTGGATTTGATAGACTTGCGTTTAGATCCAATTGGCACGGTTGTGCGTTTTGGTTGACCATATTTGGCGAGGTACACGTTTTGTGTGTACACTATCACACGTGATTGTGATGTGGATGATATAACCCCAATGGCGAAGGGTTTTGAGTTGGAGAAGTGAATCGCGTGTAGTTCGGATTCACGATGACGCGTGTAGTTCGGTTATCTTATCAAAATGAATCTCGTGTAGTTCGGATTCATGGTGACTCGTGTAGTTCGGTCATCTTATCAAAATTAATCTCGTGTAGTTCGGATTCATGGTGACTCGTGTAGTTCAGTCATCTTATTGAGGTAGTAATCTCGTGTGGTTTCGGATTACTAAGGCTCGTGTAGTTCGGCCAAACTCGATGTTGTGAAGATAGTAATCTTGTGTGGTTTCGGATTACTAAGGCTCGTGTAGTTCGGCCAATCTTCATTGTGGTATTTGGTTCTCGGTATTGGGTTAAGGCGTTAACCTTGTTCGTTTATATTGTTATATATTAATGTATTGTTGTGTTGTAGCTAACCCTCCGGGTGTAGCTATTTGGCGTTGTTCACATCGTCGTTGGTGAACTTATATTATTGTTGTATCTTTAGCTCGTTGCTTAGAGATCGTACGGTATGCTTAGTGTAATGATTTATATATGGATGCCTCGGTATGCGGTATTTGTTATTTTGTGGCGTGTCCATTTTATACATATATATGTATGTAGTATATTATCATTCACTAAGCGTTAGCTTACCCTCTCGTTGTTGACTCTTTTTATAGATTGCATGCGGATGGTGGCTCGGGTAAGCGCGAGGATTAGAGGACTTGCATAGTTTGCGTAGAAGGCTTGCTTTTGGATTTATTAGGATTGGGTAGCGTATCCCCAATCGCCATGCTCGGCTTTGTTTTGTATTAAAATTCGTATGGTCGAAAATTGTATTTTGGTACTTAAGGGGTAATTTGGGTCAATGTGGGCCCCGCTTCGTAAACTAAATTTTATTAATGGAACGCGCTAGTTTTTATATATAGAACATGCGGTTAAAAGCGTTTTGTCTAAATACGTCGGGAACTAGTCAAACATTTTCGCATTTAAAGACTTTCCGGACAGTCAGGTTTGGCGCGCCGCGCGGCCTATATGGCGCGCCGCGCCAGGTGGCAGTTCAGCAAATTTTTTTTTTTATTTTGTATTTTCACGTGGTTTGTTCGCGGGTTGGTTTGGGTTGTTACAAGTGGTATCAGAGCATGGTCTAAGGGATTTAGGTGACTTGAGATAGGTGCCTAGACTTAGACTTGTGTGTGCTTAAATTGTTGCGGGACTTGTAGGATTACGGGTCGGAATGGGTTTAGTTAGTGCCTTGTTTATAGGTTGACTAACGTTATTATTGGTAATGCGGATATTATTAATATATTATTTGTGTTGTGATAATAATTCTCGCGTGTGTTTGTACCGCGTAGAATTTTGGTTGTGTTTGTGTATATCATCGAGCGAGACGGTCGTTGTACTAATGAGT
Organism: Rutidosis leptorrhynchoides; assembly: GCF_046630445.1. Taxonomy (NCBI): domain Eukaryota; kingdom Viridiplantae; phylum Streptophyta; class Magnoliopsida; order Asterales; family Asteraceae; genus Rutidosis; species Rutidosis leptorrhynchoides. Next base: position 335,112,155 of record NC_092337.1, on the reverse strand, counting down.
CGATGCGGCATGTGTGCGTAATAAGAACTTGCAAACCTTATTACGGGTGCAAATCGTGTCTAACAAGTGATGTACGATGAGTTTTTAGCAAGATGGGGCTGTGTCGTGCGTACGGTTTTACACGTTCGTGGACTAATCGTTTTGCATTCTTTAGAATGACGACGCGAAACGAGACCGAGGCGAATGACGCGGAGTTTAACACTAGGGTTGCGGCCGCCGTTGCGGAGCAAATGAGTGCGTTAGAAGAAAGAATGGAAAGGAGGTATTCCGAACTTCAAAGTAGTGGTGAAATTGAGCGTTATCTTAAGAGCTTCATGAGGACTAAACCCCCGATGTATGACGGAAAGCCGGATCCTTTGATAAGCACAACTTGGATTTCGGACGTCGAAGGGTGTTTCCGTACTATTGATTGCCCTCCTGAGAGAAAGACGAGACTCGCTACGAGTTTGTTGCGGGGTAGGGCAAGGGATTGGTTAGATGGTAAGATTGATCTTGTCGGTGGCAAGACGTTTATGGCTTTATCGTGGGACGACTTTAAGGAGGAATTCTTCGAGGAGTTCCGGACTTCGGCCGATTTGTGGGAATTGCGTAATGAGTTGCGAAATTTGCGACAAGGATCTATGGATTTGAGTACTCTCAAGACGACCTTTATGGCGAAGGCTCGTTTTTGTCCGGAGTATTTGGGGAATGATCGTTTGTTGATGGGGGATTTCTATCGGACCTTGAATGATGACTTGAAAAGTAAAATTAGCCGGGGTCAAGCGAAATCGTTTTCGGAATTATTCGACTTGGCTAGAGGTTTCGAGTCGTATTCACGATCGAAAAAGGGTGAACCTTCAAGTGAGCGAAGGGTCGTTTCTTATGGTGCTCCGAGTAAGAGGGCTAAGAATCCGAGTGTGAGCACGGGTGGTACGCGAACGGGTATGTCGGATTCTAGTGCGGCTAGATGTTACAATTGTGGCGTGAGGGGTCACAAGTCTTGGGAATGTTCGGTACCAAAGGGTGATGGTATGGTGTGCTTCAATTGCCAAAAAGAAGGACATCATAAGTCGGAATGTCCCAAGTTAGCGGGGACGGGTGCGGCCAGGAGACGTTAAGGTACGTTTAATTTTGATAAATATGTCTTTTGATTATTTATTAAATTCCGTTTGAGTTTGAGTTGCGTGCCTTTGTTGTGCATGTTATGCTATGGGTGACGTTCCTAATGGAAGTACCCTATGTTGATGTTTGATTGACGGGCGAAGGGCGTAAGACTTGGCGTAACCAAGCATTCCTTAGTATTTGGGAAACGTTTCTACCAAGCCACGGAAATGGTTTTGGTGTTTGGTTGTTAAGCGCGTGTTCGCTTTTATGTTGAAGTGACGAATCATGAGGTTCGTCAGTTGGTTGGAACCCTTGAGATCGAGTGTTTTAAATCTCGATGTGTGTTGGTAATGGAGTCTTTATGACGCGACATTAGGTGCCTCTTTTATACCTACTAGCGTGGTGTTAGACTCCGATTGTGTTGCGGTACACTTTTCGTACAAAGTGTTTAAGGGTTGGTTAAAATCCTTCGTGTGCTCAAGGTTGGAGCAAGATGTGGTAATGGGTCGTGTGAGCCCAATTATTGGTAAAGTCTACCTGTGGTAGCATTGTGCGGTTGTACGAGTTGTGGATATGGAACGTAGTTCTAAGTGGGGGAGTTACACTCCCGCACGAGGAAGTTTTAGTGTGAGATTTCGGATGATGCTATTGGTAGATCCGGAAAATGCTGTCGAGACCTGGTTGGGTCGATTTGTGGTAGAGCACAATTTTGGATAAATTGTACTTATGATTTTGGATTTGAATTATCACCAAGGTGGTAATGTGGTAAATCTCGTTGAGGGATAATGGACGTATTTGGCGAGCAAGGTGAAATCCTCCGGTTAAGGGAGGTGTGTGTCGGGTTCTCTTGTGGAGAATTATTGTTTGGTACCTATGTTTGGTATAGGTGGTTCTTGCTCGATTATGGTATGGCTGTTTGATGAAGCATGATCTTTAGGGTCCGCTGACTTCATCATAGGGATACGTGATTGGTGGAGCATGACCTTCGGGGTCCGCTGACTTCATCATGAGCGTGATGTTATATCGGTGAAGCATGATCTTCGGGTCCGCTGACTTCATCCGGTGTTGTGATTGGTGGATCATGACCTTCGGGGTCCGCTGACTTCATCAAGGGAGTAGTGTTATGTCGGTATGGTGTAACACTATCGAGAAATGCGAAGTACCGGTGGGAAATGCGAGTACCATTCCTATGTTGAGATTGTGAATCGCGTGTGGTTTCGGATTCACGATGACGCGTGTGGTTTCGGTCATCTTAACTAAATGAATCTCGTGTAGTTCGGATTCATGGTGACTCGTGTAGTTCGGTCATCTTATTGAGGTAGTAATCTCGTGTGGTTTCGGATTACTAAGGCTCGTGTAGTTCGGCCAACCTCGATGTTGTGGAAGTGAATCTCGTGTAGTTCGGATTCACAAATGACTCGTGTGGTTTCGGTCATTGTATTGAGGAGTGAGTCTCGTGTAGTTCGGATTCACAAATGACTCGTGTAGTTCGGTCATTCCTCCGGGATAGTGACTCTCGTGTAGTTCGGATTCACTATGGCGCGTGTAGTTCGGCCATTACCGATTGTTGTTGTGGTGAAGGTAGTGAGTCGCGTGTAGCTCGGATTCACTAGGGCGCGTGTGTTTTCGGCCAGCCTTCGTGTCATGTGATCTATTGGTTGTTTGATACACCAATGGTAGGGTCGTAAGGACCATGTTGCGGGAACTATCGGTCATTTTATACATCGATGGTGGGGTTGTGAGGACCATGTTGTGGGATTAGTGAGGCGATAGCCGTGTTTCGCTCACATGTTTGTTACGAGTGTGACGATGGTTGATTTTGTACACCTTAGGATTAGCGTTGCCATAGTCATTTTGGGCGCTTTTGGTTTTAGTCGTTGCTTATGATGTTAGGATAGTGGCGTATTGGTTGTATTGCGCACTACAAAGGATGTTGAGTGGTAAGAGTAATCCGTGAGGATTCATGTGGTTCGATCTTCAACGTTCGGATTGTTGACTTTAGGATTTAAACTTGGTTGCTTTTAGCATTGTACTTGGTAATGATACGCTAGAGGATTGATATCTCGGTACGAGATTAGTTGAGTTTCTCCCGATGTTGGGGTAGGAGCATGGTTTTAGTGCTCGGATTGTGGTTTTGATAAATCGTGGGTGACGATTTTAGTGGTTAAAGGTGATTCATTGGGAAGAATTGTCTAGGAAAATTCGTATTGGACTTATGATTGAGGATCGTTGAGTAGGTCCGGATTGGTTAAGTGGAGAAGATCACGAGGACGTGATCGATTCTAAGTGGGGGAGAGTTGTAAGACCCAAATATTTATTGTACATAATGTATTTAAGGTGTACAATGTGTGAATGGAGTGTGCACAGCATGTAGGTGTTGCTTGCTCGAACGTCGAAGAATACTGGACGTTGTTTGAGGTACAAGGTGTGTACGTACCTTTTCAACCCCAAATAAAGTTTGAGTTGATGTTTCAAAGCCTTACCATTGGATAGAATATCTTATTACGTTTCCAACGATATTTGATTCATCAAAAACGGAGTTACGGTCGAAAAGTTATGGCCAAAACAAGTTGCTGAAACCTGTTTTGGGCTCGACCACAATTTCCAGTTATTTGGAGCGGCGCTCCACCTTCTGGCGCGGCGCGCCGATTGCTGCTGAGGCAATTTTCAGCCTTTTTAAAAGGTTTAAATGAAGGGTATTTGGGTAATTTCACTTGGGGCCGGATTTGTGAGCCATATTAGCTGGTTTGGATCAGTTTTGGATCATTTTCACATCCATTCATCACTCCCAACTATCTAGAGAGAGAGAGAGATTCTAGAGAGAGATTTGGGGTTTTGGAGAAGAAGGAGGCCGTTTGGATCAAAAGCTCGGGTTCTAAAGTTGTTCCTCTCGTTCTTGGCTACGCGGTGATAGTATTGGTAAGCTCAAACTCCGAATTGCATTTATTGGATTTGTTATTCAAGTTAGGGTTTTGAGTTAGTTTGTTGTAAAACCCTTTTAGATGATGAAATGGGTTTAGTGATGCTAGTAATTGGGTTTATTGTTAATTGTTGGTGGATTTTGGGTTGGTGAACTAATTGGCCATGTTTAGGACTTGAAATTGAGTTTAATCACTTAAGTTAGTGATTAAGTAAGTATTGAAACCCATTTAAGGTTAATTGGTTGACTAATTGTGACTTTGGGTCAAATTAGGGTTTGGTGGTGATTATGACCCATTTGGCGATTTAATGAGGTTTATAAACTTGAAATGGATTAAGTTGAAGTATAAAACCAAGTTAAATGTGTTTTGGTGTCAAAACTTGTAAATGGTGAGATTTTGACTTAATGGGTCAAAATTAGGGTTTAAGTGTCAAAATGGGTATGACACGTGTTTAACACATGAGTTCGGGTTTAATTGGCATATTAGGACCATTCTCACTTGTGTTAGTGATTATTGGCTAGTTTTGGGCAAGGTTTGTGCTTGGAAGTGCATTTGGGTCAAATTTGCACTAAGTGTCGAATTGGGTTGATTTGTGAATCCACTCTAAGTGTATTGTTGTAATGGTGATAATGGAATAGGTATTTTCCATTGGCGAGTGGCGGTTTACTTGGAAGCTTTCTTCAAGACTTCAAGGTGAGTGATAATATCCTATGTGCATATGTATGTGTAGGATGGGTGCGGGTCGGGTGAAGTGGTTCTCGGTTATAGAGCTCCCTTCACATATAGGTGGATTTGATAGACTTGCGTTTAGATCCAATTGGCACGGTTGTGCATTTTGGTTGACCATATTTGGCGAGGTACACGTTTTGTGTGTACACTATCACACGTGATTGTGATGTGGATGATATAACCCCAATGGCGAAGGGTTTTGAGTTGGAGAAGTGAATCGCGTGTAGTTCGGATTCACGATGACGCGTGTAGTTCGGTCATCTTATCAAAATGAATCTCGTGTAGTTCGGATTCATGGTGACTCGTGTAGTTCGGTCATCTTATCAAAATGAATCTCGTGTAGTTCGGATTTATGGTGACTCGTGTAGTTCGGTCATCTTATTGAGGTAGTAATCTCGTGTGGTTTCGGATTACTAAGGCTCGTGTAGTTCGGCCAACCTCGATGTTGTGAAGATAGTAATCTCGTGTGGTTTCGGATTACTAAGGCTCGTGTAGTTCGGCCAATCTTCATTGTGGTATTTGGTTCTCGGTATTGGGTTAAGGCGTTAACCTTGTTCGTTTATATTGTTATATATTAATGTATTGTTGTGTTGTAGCTAACCCTCCGGGTGTAGCTATTTGGCGTTGTTCACATCGTCATTGGTGAACTTATATTGTTGTTGTATCTTTAGCTCGTTGCTTAGAGATCGTACGGTATGCTTAGTGTAATGCTTTATATATGGATGCCTCGGTATGCGGTATTTGTTATTTTGTGGCGTGTCCATTTTATACATATATATGTATGTAGTATATTATCATTCACTAAGCGTTAGCTTACCCTCTCGTTGTTGACTCTTTTTATAGATTGCATGCGGATGGTGGCTCGGGTAAGCGCGAGGATTAGAGGACTTGCATAGTTTGCGTAGAAGGCTTGCTTTTGGATTTATTAGGATTGGGTAGCGTATCCCCAATCGCCATGCTCGGCTTTGTTTTGTATTAAAAGTCGTATGGTCGAAAATTGTATTTTGGTACTTAAGGGGTAATTTGGGTCAATGTGGGCCCCGCTTCGTAAACTAAATTTTATTAATGGAACGCGCTAGTTTTTATATATAGAACATGCGGTTAAAAGCGTTTTGTCTAAATACGTCGGGAACTAGCCAAACATTTTCGCATTTAAAGACTTTCCGGACAGTCAGGTTTGGCGCGCCGCGCAGCCTATATGGCGCGCCGCGCCAGGTGGCAGTTCAGCAATTTTTTTTTTATTTTGTATTTTCACGTGGTTTGTTCGCGGGTTGGTTTGGGTTGTTACAGGTGTGTTTAAAATAACCTCGAAGTACTAAAGCATCCCATAGTCAGGATGGGGTTTGTCTGGCCCAATAGATCTATCTTTAGGATTCGCGCCTACCGTACATAGACAAGTAGTTTAATGTTACCAAGCTAAGGGTATATTTTTGGTTTAAACCCACATAGAATTAGTTTTAGTACTTGTGCCTATTTCGTAAAACATTTATAAAACAGCGCATGTATTCTCAGCCCAAAAATATATATTGCAAAAGCAATTAAAAAGGGAGCAAATGAAACTCACAATACTGTATTTTATAGTAAAAATACATATGACATCATTGAACAAGTGCAATGTTGGCCTTGGATTCACGAACGTATCAATATTGAGATTCAATATTGCAGGAAAAGTACGTAGACACAACAGAGATGATAAACACTAGTTTGACTCACGAGCAATACTCCCGAACCATACCCATAACCTCCATAGCTTTAACCCATAATTTCCTTAGCTCTATCCCGCTCGAAAAAAACAATTTCGAAATCACTCGGACAGCACTCCGTCGTAATATTTTATGTATACTGATAATATCTTGAAATAATACGAAGTAAATATATATATGTAAATCGATTGAGAGAGTTTAGAGAAAATATTTTCAAGTTTCTATCAAATAATAAAACCTATTAATTATATTTATAATAGATTTTTGAATTATTAAAGTGAATTATTAAAGTATGAATTATTAAATTGAATTATTAAAATATGAATTATTAAAGTGAATTATTAAAGTATAATTATTAAAGTGAATTATTAAAGTATGAATTATTAAAGTGAATTATTAAAGTATGAATTATTAAAGTGAATTATTAAAGTATGAATTATTAAAGTGAATTATTAAAGTATGAATTATTAAAGTGAATTATTAAAGTATGAATTATTAAAGTGAATTATTAAAGTATGAATTATTAAAGTGAATTATTAAAGTATGAATTATTAAAGTTAAAGTAAAGTAAAAGTAAAGTTAAAGTATAGTAAAAGTATAAAACTATATATGTATAATACGCGTATAAATATATATAATATTAATTTAAATCATTATATATATTTAATAAAATAAAATATAAATATCGTTATATTTATTATACTGGTTAAGTAATGAGTTGTCAAAAGTGATTCTAGATATTTATAAAAGTTATATACGTTTTAATAATAAAGTTCTTTTTAAACTGAAAACGTCTTTGTACGTTTGAAAATAGATTAATAGAATATTATGGAAACCAATTCTCCACTAACTTTTGTCTAACTTTCGTAAATGACACTTTTTGTTTTATTTATAAATAGCTTTACAAATTATTCTGAATATCGTTAAGAGAAATAGATTTTCTCAAATCATAGTGGACCTCTCAACAGAGACTTGTAATCATAATTCAATGTTTCTGATAATTCAATCATTTAATATATTTTTTTTTAATTTCGTCGAAAATCATATTGAAACAAATACGTTCGTGTAAAGTATTATACGTTTAATACTTTATTAATATTCTCAAGTTATAATATATATATATATATACATATACATATCTATTTATATAACGGTTCGTGAATCTTCGGAATTTGGTCGAGGTTATAATGAATGTATGAACACAGTTTAAAATTCTTGAGATTTAACTTAACAAACTTTGCTTATCGTGTCGGAATAATATAAAGATTAAAGTTTAAATTTGGTCGGAAATTTCAGGGTCGTCACACTATCAAGGAATTACTCAAGAAAAACGGTAAATTTCTATACCTAAACACCATTTAATCCGAAAATTAGTGTTCTTGAGCAATTTTATTTACTCAATTCGATTTTGATACTTTTTAGTGTAATTATGCTTAAATTACTTGTGTATTATGATTGTATAACCTAGATTGATGCTATTTAACATGATTAGATGCCTTAAACTTCAAATTTTGAGTAATCTAGGGTTTGTGTTCTTGAGCAAATTTGGGGCTTTTTGATATAAACAGGTTATGGCCGATTTTTGTCATGAATTGTTGCTAAATTAAGTAGTGTAACATGTTTAGGTAGTTAAATGATCCAAACTTTGAGCCTAAACATGATTTTGAGAATTAAAGTGGACTTTTTCAAGTCTAAAATTCATGAACTTGATTTTTGAGAGATAATGCCATTTGAAACTTGTTTAATTGCTAGTAATGATTATTTTGACATGTTATTTGAGTTGAATGCTTATGAACTTGGCGAACATTTTCGTATATGCTTATTTGAAAAAGTGTAGATTTGATAAAAATATGAAAATGAGCATAAGTTTGATATAAATTGATCATGTCATTGTAATTATTTTGATTGATGATTTTGCTAACACTAATGCATATTTGGATGCACAAAAATTGTGTTTGATGTGTTTTGCAGACTGAAAGGGGTGAATCTTCATCCCAAGCTCGCAATGCTCCTGCTGAGAATGCGGAACAACAGGAGGTGGATAACTACTACAAACAAGATATACCTCATCCAGTCATGACATTTTCATATATGCACTTGGAAGATTTGCACCCGAACTTGAGATTTGACAGACGTTGGATAGATTATCCAAAATACCAAAGGGGTTTGCATACTCTTCATTCTAAAGCTGTTGAAGTACCTAGGGTCATAGAATGGGGACCGTTAGAAGCTGTAGAATTGGCCGAGCCAATTAGGGGATTACTTACACAGAGGTATGGTAATTCTACTTTTAACGATTGGGTACGTTTATTCAACATGCGTAGACCTGTATATAAAGTATGGTGTGAAGAATTGTTGTGTAGTATAGAAATAAATGATCGGTTAGTTAGTTTAACCGATCGATCTTTTATTAGATTTTTGTTAGGAGGTTCGATGCGCCACATGTCTTTACTAGACATGGCTCAGGCTTTACGTATATATATGCCTGAGGAGTTAGCATCTGCCGATTGTAGAGGGTTGATATTAAATGGTAGGAAAATTGATGAAAATTTTGATACACATGGTGTATGGAGTCAAATGACTAGCCATCACCGATTTAAAGGGGGAAATTACTCTTATTTGGATATAGATAGAGCAGAGTTAAGTGTAATTCATAGGTTTTTAGCCAATTCGATTACACAACGAGGTAAGAATAAGGAAAAGGTAAATGAACAGGATTTGTTTTACCACATGTGTATTCGAGACCCACAAAGTGCTGTAAGTATACCTTATTGTGTGGGTTATTATTTATCAGCTATGGTTAGGGGGATGAGACCGCATAGCATAATAGGAGGTGGTATATTTATTACTTTGATTGCTAAATATCTCGGTGTGGATATAAGTCGGGGGGGATTATTAGTCGAAGAACCAGAACCCCGCGATACAATAGGTTTAAATGTATACCATGGTGCGAAGGTTTTGAAGAGGCGAAATAACGCCGCAGTACGATATAATGGTAGACATCCACAGGTTAAGAGAAACCAACAGCCAGGTAATGTGGGAGGGGGAAATGAAATGACAGAAATGCAAAGGTTTATAGCTTCACAAGAGTACGAAAATGCTAGACATCGAGCATTTGAAGATTGGCAAGTTCATCAAAACCAAATCATAGCTTATTGCCAACAAATAGGTAGAAACTATATTCCTACTCCATCGCCCGTATTTCCTCCCTGGTCTATAGAGATCCAACCACCGTATCCTACGTATAACCCAGCCAAAGCATTTTATAACACATATGGTTATGCATGGAACCCCTACTGGTATCAGTATCATCCCTAGTCTACTTAGTTTTATTTATTTTATAATTTGTAATGTTGATACATTTAATTAATACTTATGTTGGAATTGTATTAGTTTTTATAATTTACAAATTTTTATTTTTAGATTTTAATAATGTTTGAATGTGGGGTAATATACCAAACTTCAAAAATATGTATATATGTTTGCAGTTTATCTTATGTACACAACAGGGTAAAACAACGCATTTTCAAAGACTGGCATTAAGTTCAGCAAAAGCAACTAATTTTGACGACAAGATGCAAAATAAATGTGATATAACAACAAGACGGAATGAACAAATGATATGCACCATTTATCATTCAGCAAACAAACGCCAATATGTTTGGAAACTTTGGTAAAATTTAATTATTTTCACACAAATCACCCTCAATAATTTAAATTGTTACTGATTTCTTGCAAATGAGGGCATTGCAAGATCTTAAGTGTGGGAAGGGGTTAAATTCTTTCGGATTTTAAAATTTTTACTTTATACACTTGGTTACCATTAGAAATACTAGTAAAATAGTAGTTGTATTAGAATCTAGTGCTCTTTGATAATAAAGAACAGCCCTAGTCTTATATACTGACTACCCAATTCTAGTAAAATTTTTCAAAATTTTCAATTAAATGAACTCAAAATCATGTTTATACATATTTATGAATGATAAAACTAGGTTTTAACACCGAAATTATTGTTACCTCGGAAAGGACATAAATTGAGAAACAAACCAAAATGTTAAAATTCATTTAAAATGGAATAGAGGACAATAAAAAGGAAAATAAAAGCCAAGTGTGGGAAAAATTACCAAGTTATCTTAAACATATGTCACATATTTCTGTAACAAATAATTGAAAATACTTTTGTTTTGGACTAAATTAACTGTTTTACCCGATTTACTGTAATGAAAGATGGATCTACACGATGAATCAATTCCATCATTAAAAGGAAGTAAAGTCTTCCGAAAAAGACACGCGCTTCTTGATTTAGGTCATGAAGTTGTCGTCCAGACCAGCTGTAGGTTGATGAAAAATCTAGAAAAGTCATCACTAAAATCAGCAGGAAATCCACGGACCTCAGCATAAAACAGGGTCGCCAAGTGGTCAGATTTATCCTAACCATGAGAAGTATTTATCTCGTAAAATGGGGGGCACCGTGCAAATTAGCTGGATAAGACTAATGAATCAGATCCCCAGAAAGGATAATCTCCTTAAAGATTAAAAATCAGCTTTTAAGACTGATATTACTCAATCCTAGAGATTGTCCTTAAAGATTGAGAATTCAAACTCATGGAATTCAATGATATCTAAACTCGAGCTTGAAAGAGAAAATATTTTGATCAAAATTACAAACCGATTTGTTTTCTGAAAACCCATTTTCAATGCGTTCATTACCATTGAACGTAAAATCCTAGGAATTCACCTAGAATTCATTAGGTCATCTGAACCAAATCGGGTGTCAACCGTAAGAACGGTGGTTACATAGCATGGTCAAAGACAGGACCTTGTGCCAGACCGAAAAATCATAAGGGTGAGCTTTACTATTGCTCCTACCAAGGATAGTAATTGCGTCCGACACGTTATAGACCATAATTAAAAGCATGTCAGGGGACATTGCCTTAACAGTTGCTTGTTCAACGCTTTCCTTTACAACCAGACGGTAGTTTGCCGAAAGGTAATATACGGAGCAAGTATACTGGACGTGTTTCTTTCCTAATACAAGGTTAGCAAGTGGGTGACACAAAACCGCAAGTTTTGAGCTAAAATTTTCAAATCTGAAACCCACCAAACCCACAAAAATATTTTGCAAACACCGGTGAAGGGTTATTCCGGAAAACTTATCTAGGGTAAAAGCTAGATTAAAATTTTCAAAAGATCAAATGTTTTCATAAAGATCCAATTTCCTTAATGGATCTAAATTTTATAGTCATGTGGGACTGTAAACCATATCGTTACTACCATTGTTTATACCACCGTATAGAAATCACTGATGTACAAAGTGTGAAGAATAAAGAAGTGATTCTAGTATTTCAAGACTATATTGCTTGAGGACAAGCAACGCTCAAGTGTGGGAATATTTGATAATGCTAAAAACGAACATATATTTCATAGCATTATTCCTCAAGAAAGACAAGCTTTTAGTTGCAATTGTTCTATTTAAAAGTGATATTCGTTTAAATAATAAAAGGTGAAGACAAAAGACAGATTCGACGAATTGAAGACGCAAAGGTCCAAAAAGCTCAAAAGTACAAAATACAATCAAAGTGGTTCCAATTATTGATAAGAAACGTCTCGAAATTACAAGAGTACAAGATTCAAAACGCAAAGTACAAAATATTAAATTGTACGCAAGGACGTTCGAAAATCCGAAATCGGGACCAGAGTCAACTCTCAACGCTCGACGCAACGGACTAAAAATTACAAGTCAACTATGCACATGAATATAATATAATATATAAATAATTCTTAAAAATTATATATATATTATATTAATATTTAAAATCGTCGGCAAGAAAGAAGCCAAAGCTGGTGAGCTGGAATTTCAAACTCCGCGACTCGCGGAGTTTGAAGGCAAAAAATGCCGCGAGTCACGGAGCTTCCCTGGACTCAAATCCCTATAAAAGCAAACGAATTCTGATCATTTTTATATCCATAATCTATCTCTCTCTCAATATCTATATGTAATATTTATATTTATAATTTATATTTTAATTTTAATTTTAATTTTAAATCCTAATAATAAGGGTATGTTAGCGAATGTTGTAAGGGTGTAAGTCGAAATTATGTCCGTGTAACGCTACGCTATTTTTAATCATTGTAAGTTATGTTCAACCTTTTTACATTAATTTCTCGTAGCTAAGTTATTATTATGCTTATTTAATCCGAAGTAATCATGATGTTGGGCTAATTATTAAAATTGGGTAATTGGGCTTTGTACCATAATTGGGGTTTGGACAAAAGAACGACACTTGTGGAAATTAGACTATGGGCTATTAATGGGCTTTATATTTGTTTAACTAAATGATAGTTTGTTAGTTTTAATATAAAGATTTACAATTGAGCGTCCCTATAAATAACCATATACACTCGATCGGACACGATGGGCGGGGTATTTATATGTACGAATAATCGTTCATTTAACCGGACACGGGAATGGATTAATAGCCACTAGAATTATTAAAACAGGGGTGAAATTATGTACAAGGACACTTGGCATAATTGATAACAAAGTATTAAAACCTTGGGTTACACTCAGTCGACATCCTGGTGTAATTATTAAACAAAGTATTAAAATCTTGTTACAGTTTAAGTCCCCAATTAGTTGGAATATTTGAATTCGGGTATAAGGATAATTTGACGAGGACACTCGCACTTTATATTTATGACTGATGGACTGTTATGGACAAAAACCAGACGGACATATTAAATAATCCAGGACAAAGGACAATTAACCCATGGGCATAAAACTAAAATCAACACGTCAAACATCATGATTAAGGAAGTTTAAATAAGCATAATTCTTTTATTTCATATTTAATTTCCTTTATTTTATATTTAATTGCACTTCTAATTATCGCATTTTTATTTATTGTTATTGTATTTAATTGCACTTTTAATTATCGTACTTTTTAATTATCGCAAGTTTATTTTACCGCACTTTTATTTATCGCAATTTCATTATCATTATTTACTTTACGCTTTAAATTAAGTCTTTTATTTATTTAATATTTTACATTTGGTTTTAACTGCGACTAAAGTTTTAAAATCGACAAACCGGTCATTAAACGGTAAAAACCCCCCTTTATAATAATAATATTACTTATATATATATTTGTATTTTTATAAATTAAACTAATATAGCGTTAAGTTTTGATTAAAAGATTTTCCCTGTGGAACGAACCGGACTTACTAAAACTACACTACTGTACGATTAGGTACACTGCCTATAAGTGTTGTAGCAAGGTTTAAGTATATCCATTCTCTAAATAAATAAATATCTTGTGTAAAATTGTATCGTATTTAATAGTATTTCCTTGTAAAATTTAATAGTATTTTATACCCCTTAGCTTTGACATCATAGACTATAAGAGTTTTCTTAGGTTTTTAGTTGGAGGTAGGATGTACAGGATGTCTATGATAGACATGGCTAGAGCTTTACAGATTTACACCCCCACTGAATTATTATCACCTGATTGTACAACTTTAATTTATCACGGTGAGAGGGTGGATAGAAATTTTGACGCTAACGCCGTATGGAGGCGTATGTCAAATTTTAATGTGTTTACACGGGCAGGAAGACACTCCTATTTAGATATTAACAAAGCAGAGCTTCGTATAATACATATATTTTTAGCTAACTCGATTACACAAAGAGGTAAAAACAAGGAGAAAATGACTCTAAACGATTTATTTTACCTTAAGTGCATTCGAGACACTAGAGGCTTTGTTAATATTCCCTACAGTGTTGGGTATTATTTTTCCAAAGTTGTGGAAGGTATACAGGACGGGGGAATAATAGGAGGAGGTATTTTTGTTACTCTCATTGGAGAGTACTTAAGTGTAGATAGGGAACACGGGGGTCCAATGATGGTAGTTAATGTTATGCGAGGTGTATATGAATTAGTTATATATTTATAAGAAAATACTATTAAATACGATACAATTTTACACAAGATATTTATTTATTTATAGAATGGATATACCTAAACCTTGCTACAACACTTATAGGCAGTGTACCTAATCGTACAGTAGTGTAGTTTTAGTAAGTCCCGTTCGTTCCACAGGAATCTTTTAAACAAGCTTAACGCTATATTAGTTTTAACTTATATATATATATATATATATATATATATATATATATATATATATATATATATATATATATATATATATATATATATATATATATATATATATATTATAAAAGGGGGGTATTTACCGTTTAATGACCGGTTTGTCGATTTTAAAACTTTAGTCGCAGTTAAAACCTAATGTAAAATATTAAAAATAAATACAACTTAATTTAAAGCATAAAGTAAATAATGATAATGAAATTGCGATAAATAAAATTGCGATAATTAAAATTGCGATAATTAAAAAGTACGATAATTAAAAGTGCAATTAAATACAACGACAATAAATAAAAGTGTGATAATTAGAAGTGCAATTAAATATGAAAATAAAGGAATTATGCTTATTTAAACTTCCGTAATCATGATGTTTGACGTGTTGATTTTAGTTTTATGCCCATGGGTTAATTGTCCTTTGTCCTGGATTATTTAATATGTCCGTCTGGTTTTTGTCCATAACAGTCCATCAATCATAAATATAAAGTGCGAGTGTCCTCGTCAAATTATCCTTATACCCGAAGTCAAATATTCCAACTAATTGGGGACTTAAACTGTAACAAGGTCTTAATACTTTGTCTAATAATTACACCAGGATATCAACTGCGTGTAACCCGAGGTTTTAATACTTTGTTATCAATTATACCAAGTGTCCTTGTACATAATTTCACCCCTGTTTTAATAATTCCATAGACTATTAATCCATTCCCGTGTCCGGTTAAATGAACGATTATTCGTACATATAAATATCCCGCCCATCGTGTCCGATCGAGTGTATATGGTTATTTATAGGGACGTCCAATTGTAAATCTTTATATTAAAATTAACAAACTATCATTTAGTTAAACAAATATAAAGCCCATTAATAGCTCATAGTCTAATTTCCACAAGTGTCGTTCTTTTGTCCAAACCTCAATTATGGTACAAAGCCCAATTACCCAAATTTAAATATTTAGCCCAACATCATGATTATTTCGGTATTAAATAAGCATAATAATAACTTAGCTACGAGACATTAAATTAAAAAGGTTGAACATAACTTACAATGATTAAAAATAGCGTAGCGTTACACGGACAGAATTTCGACTTACACCCTTACAATATTCGCTAACATACCCTTATTATTAGAAATTAAAATTAAAATTAAAATTAAAATATAAATATATATATATATATATATATATATATATATATATATATATATATATATATATATATATATATATATATATATATATATATATATATATATATATCTTACGTATGAATGAAGAAGAAAAAGATGTGTAAAAATCAGCCGAATGCTCGGCATTTTATAGGCCCACGTAATACTATTTGACCTCCGCGAGTGAGGAGGTTTTTGCCTTTATAAGCTCCGCGAGTGCGGAGCTGTGGATTCCAGCTCACACAAGCTTGGCTGCTAGCTTGCCGATGATTTTATAATATAATATAATATATATATATATATTAATTTTAAGAATTAATTATATATTATATTATATTCATGTGCATAGTTGACTTGTAATTTTTAGTCCGTTGCGTTGAGCGTTGAGAGTTGACTCTGGTCCCGGTTCTGAATTTTCGAACGTCCTTGCGTATAATTTAATATCTTGTACTTTGCGTTTCGCTTCTTGTACTCTTGTAATTTTGAGACGTTTCTCATCAATAATTGGAACCACTTTGATTGTATTTTGTACTTTTGAGCTTTTTGGTCGTTTGCGTCTTCAATTCATCGAATCTGTCTTTTGTCTTCACCTTTTATTATTTAAACGAATATCACTTGTAAATAGAACAATTGCAACTAAAAGCTTGTCTTTCTTGAGGGATAATGCTATGAAATATATGTTCGTTTTTAGCATTATCAAATATTCCCACACTTGAGCGTTGCTTGTCCTCAAGCAATATAGTCTTGAAATATACTAGAATCACTTCTTTATTCTTCACACTTTGTACATCAGTGATTTCTATACGACGGTATGAACAATGGTAGTAACGATGTGGTTTACAGTCCCACATGACTATGAAAATTTAGATCCTTTAAGGAAATTGGATCTTTATGAAAACATTTGATCTTTTGAAAATTAAATCTAGCTTTTACCCTAGATAAGTTTTCCGGAATAACCCTTCACCGATGTTTGCAAAATATTTTTGTGGGTTTGGTGGGTTTCAGATTTGAAAATTTTAGCTCAAAACTTGTGGTTTTGTGTCACCTACTTGCTAACCTTGTATTGGGAAAGCAACACGTCCAGTATACTTGTTCCGTATATTACCTTTCGGTAAATTACCATCCGATTGTAAAGGAAAGTGTTGAACAAGCAACTGTTAAGGCAATGTCCCGTGACATGCTTTTGATTATGGTCTAAAACGTATCGGATGCAATTACTATCCTTTGTAGGAGCAATAGTAAAGATCACCCTATAGTTTTTTGGTCTGGCACAAGGTCCTGTCTTTGACCATGCTATGCAACCACCGTTCTTACGGTTGACACCCGATTTGGTTCAAGTGACCTAATGAATTCTAGGTGAATTCCTAGGATTTTACGTTTAATGGTAATGAACGCATTGAAAATGGGTTTTTAGAAAACAAATCGGTTTGTAATTTTGATCAAAATATTTTCTTGTTCAAGCTCGAGTTTAGATATCATCGAATTCCATGAGTTTGTAATTTTCAATCTTTAAGGTCAATCTCTAGGATTGAATAATATCAGGCTTAAAAGCTGATTTTTGATCTTTTAAGGAGATTATCCTTTCTGGGGGTCTGATTCATTAGTCTTATCCAGCTAATTTGTACGGCGTCCTCCCCATTTTACAAGACAGATCCTCTCATGGTTAGGATAAGTCTGACCACTTGGCGACCCTGTTTGATGCTGAGGTCTGTAGATTTCCTGCTAATTTTAGTGATGACTTTTCTAGATTTTTCGTCAACCTACAGCTGGTCTGGACGACAACTTCATGACTGATAATGCTAAAAATGAACATATATTTCATAGCATTATTCCTCAAGAAAGACAGGCTTTTAGTTGCAATTGTTCTATTTAAAAGTGATATTCGTTTAAATAATAAAAGGTGAAGACAAAAGACAGATTCGACGAATTGAAGACGCAAATGACCAAAAAGCTCAAAAGTACAAAATACAATCAAAGAGGTTCCAATTATTGATAAGAAACGTCTCAAAATTACAAGAGTACAAGATTCAAAACGCAAAGTACAAGATATTAAATTGTACACAAGGGCGTTCGAAAATCCGGAACCGGGACCAGAGTCAACTCTCAACGCTCGACGCAACGGACTAAAAATTACAAGTCAACTATGCACATAAATATAATATAATATTTAAATAATTCTTATAATTATTTATATATTATATAAATAATAAAAATCCGTCTGCAAGAAAGACTCCAAAGTTTGTGAGCTGTATTTACAAACTCCGCGACTCGCGGAGTTTGAAGGCAAAAAGGGCCGCGAGTCGCGGAGCCCCAAAGTTTGAAACTCCCTATAAAAGCAAACGAATTCTGATCGCAAAAACCAACATATATCCATCCATCTCTCTATCTATATCGTAATATTTATATTTATAATTTATATTTTAATTTTAATTTTAATTATAATTCTAATAATAAGGGTATGTTAGCAAATGTTGTAAGGGTGTAAGTCGAAATTCTGTCCGTGTAACGCTACGCTATTTTTAATCATTGTAAGTTATGTTCAACCTTTTTAATTTAATGTCTCGTAGCTAAGTTATTATTATGCTTATTTAAAACGAAGTAATCATGATGTTGGGCTAATTACTAAAATTGGGTAATTGAGCTTTATACCATAATTGGGGTTTGGAAAAAAGAACGACACTTGTGGAAATTAGACTATGGGCTATTAATGGGCTTTATATTTGTTTAACTAAATGATAGTTTGTTAATGTTAATATAAATATTTACAATTGGGAGTCCCTATAAATTACCATATACACTCGATCGGACACGATGGGCGGGGTATTTATATGTACGAATAATCGTTCATTTAACTGGACACGGGAATGGATTAATAGCCACTAGAATAATTAAAACAGGGGTGAAATTATGTACAAGGACACTTGGTATAATTGATAACAAAATATTAAAACCTTGGGTTACACTCAGTCGACATCCTGGTGTAATTATTAAACAAAGTATTAAAATCTTGTTACATTTTAAGTCCCCAATTAGTTGGAATATTTAACTTCGGGTATAAGGATAATTTGACGAGGATACTCGCACTTTATATTTATGACTGATGGACTGTTATGGACAAAAAGCAGACGGACATATTAAATAATCCAGGACAAAGGACAATTAACCCTTGGGCATAAAACTAAAATCAACACATCAAACATCATGATTACGGAAGTTTAAATAAGCATAATTCTTTTATTTCATATTTAATTTCCTTTATTTTATATTTAATTGCACTTCTAATTATAGCACCTTTATTTGTTGTTATTATATTTAATTGCACTATTAATTATCGTACTTTTTAATTATCGCAAGTTTATTTTATCGCACTTTTATTATTCGCAATTTCATTATCGTTATTTACTTTACGCTTTAATTTAAGTCTTGTATTTATTTTTAATATTTTACATTTGGTTTTAACTGCGACTAAAGTTTTAAAATCGACAAACCGGTCATTAAACGGTAAAAACCCCCCTTTATAATAATAATATTACTTATATATATATTTTTATTTTTATAAAAGTAAACTAATATAGCGTTAAGCTTTATTTAAAGATTTTCCCTGTGGAAATATACCGGACTTACTAAAAACTATACTATTGTACGATTAGGTACACTGCCTATAAGTGTTGTAGCAAGGTTTAAGTATATCCATTCTCTAAATAAATAAATATCTTGTGTAAAATTGTATCGTATTTAATAGTATTTTCTTGTAAAATTTAATAGCTATTTTATATACACCTCGCATAACATCAAAGTATTTTTAGCGCCGCTGCCGGGGATTCGCTTAAAAGCCGGAAGCGCAACGCTAATATAAAAAAGAAAGATTTTTAGTATACTTTTATTAAAATTCGTTTTTATAAAAATACGTTTTAAATATTCAAAAATACTAAAATAAAAACAAAAATATAAATATTTTTAGGAGTTTGATAAATATTTAAGTTTTATAAAGTTTCTTTAGTTTGTAAAAATATAAGTTTTATTTAATTTATTTTATAAATATATTTTATAAATATAAAACCGAAAAATATATATATATATATATATATATATATATATATATATATATATATATATATAAATCTAGCTTTAAGATTTTTATTTATAAAATTATAAAGTAGTTCTATTTTTATTCTATTTTTTAAAATATAAGTTTTTATTATATAAAAATTTTAGATTATAAAACATGAAATATAAAATAAAAAAAAACGTCAAATTTAAAACTGTACCAGAGTTGAATTTTGGAACCCCGCGACTCGCGGGGTTTGCTGCTTGGAATACCGCGACTCGCGGAGACACTCTGACACACGTGACAGAACCCTAATTTCACATTAATTACGGATTTTATTATTATTATTATTAATAAACCCTAATTAGTTTAATTATTATAATTAGTTTAAGTTTTTTAAATTAAATTGTATTTTAACTTTTAATTAGTTTTATTATATATAAAATTAATAGTTTTAATAAATAAATAATATAAAAATAATATTTTTATAAAAATAGTATTTTTTACAACTTTTTGTATATTTTTATATTTTGTCCCTTTTTAATCGTTTTAGCGTAATATTTGTATTTTTAGCTCATATTTAGTTTTAAACTTAGTTTTTGCCATAGTTATTTTTACTTCTAGATTTTTAGGCTTTGCCGTAGAATTCCTTAAGTGCTTTTTCTTTAGACTAAGATTTAGGTGCTTTAGAATTTTGCGACGCCTTTTTAAGTTTTAGTTTCTTTTTAAGTTATTTCCATTTGGGATTCAGTTTTTCCTGTAAGCTTTAATATTTTTAGATGACTTTTACCTATGTATCAATTATCATTTCAATTAGTAATCTCAATTTGCGATTATAATTTTAAGTTAGTTGCAGTAATAAGGTTAGGTTAGTCAAGTGTTTTTAAGTTTTATAAGTTTCTTTTATTTTTCCGTCACCTTTTATTTTTCAACCATTTTTCTTTTTCGACCTTTTCTGACACGCTCTTTTTCTTTCTTATTTCTCGCTATTCTAGTTTTTAGGACATAGATTTTTATTCTACTTCTTATCTAAATTTCTTAAAATTACGAAAATTTATTTTAAGTGGTTAAATTGATAGACATCAAAATTTTCTGGTTCGTAGTAATAGTTGGATTTGTACGTGGACCGGGTTATTGGAGCCAAACAGTCCTCAATTATATTGAGACCAAACGAATCCTGCCCCTCTGCTGCATCTTTTGGCTATTCGAAACGTGGGCAAAATCAGAAAAGTCTATTGATTGGATAACTTATTATAATTTTTCTTTCCTTTTAAAAACTAATAGGATATTCAGTGAATGCACCGAGCAAGACGTTCACCACCTTTTGTACGTTCACCACCTGTAACTAGATCAAGACATTTAGCAAATATTACTGCCGTTGATTTTTCTTTAGAATCGTCATCCAGTCGACCAAGTACTCCAGTTCAAATTTCCGATAATCCATTTTTTGAACCCGACCTCACAATTGAGAATCCGGAGAATATTCAGGGACGATTCATAGATCCTGAACCACTAAACTTTCCTCCGGAACCACCAATCATTCAAACAGAGATTGTTGAGGAACGAACCATTAAATCAGAATCCTCTAGTGATTCCGATTCAACAAATTCAATTATGGAGAATCTGGAACCTTTAAGTATGGAAGACCGAATGAGAGCTAAACGCACTGGCCAAGGTCACGCAATTACTCATCCAGACATTAATGCGCCAGATTATGAAATCAAAGGACAAATTCTACACATGGTGACTAATCAATGCCAATTTAATGGTGCGCCGAAGGAAGATCCAAATGAACATCTACGTACCTTTAATAGGATCTGCACACTATTTAAAATCCGAAAAGTGGAGGATGAACAGATATATCTCATGTTATTTCCCTGGACTTTAAAGGGAGAAGCCAAATATTGGTTGGAATCGTTACCTGAAGGGGCGATTGATACATGGGACGTTTTAGTTGAAAAATTTCTTAAACAATTCTTTCCGGCATCTAAAGCCGTAAGACTTCAAGCAGAAATTGTTACATTTACACAGAAGCCAAATGAAACTCTATATGAGGCGTGGACAAGATTTGAAAAGTTGTTAAGAGGATGTCCGCAACATGGTTTAGACACCTGTCAAATAGTACAAATATTCTACCAAGGATGCGACATCACTACAAGGAAAGACATAGATATAGCAGCTGGTGGTTCTATTATGAAGAAAACCGAAATTGATGCTTACAAAATTATTGATAACACTGCTTCCCACTCACATGAGTGGCACCAAGAAAAAGATATCGTTAGATCATCTAAAGCAGCTAGAGCCGATTCTAGCCATGACTTAGATTCCATTTCCGCAAAGATAGATGCTGTCGAGAGACGAATGGAAAAGATGACTAAAGTATTCACTCAATACGAATTAGTTGTGAGCAGTGTGGAGGACCACATTTGACAAAAGATTGTCTCAGTATTGAATTAACAATAGAACAAAGAGAGAATATTTCATACATAAACCAAAGACCTGGAAATAATTATCAGAATAATTATCAACCGCCAAGACCGATTTACAATCAAAACCAGAATTATAACCGAAATATTCCATACAACAATCAACAAGGTCCTAGCAATCAACAAGTATCCAATAATACTTACAATCAGCAAAGACCTAATTTCCAAAACAAACCACCACAACAAACCGATGATAAAAATCCGAATTTAGAAGATATGATGACGAAGCTAGTTGAAACTCAAACGCAATTTTTCACATCTCAGAAACAAACTAATGAACAAAATGCTCAAGCATTTAGAAATCAACAAGCTTCTATTCAAAATCTGGAACAAGAAGTAAGTAACCTAGCAAGGTTAATAGGTGAAAGAAAACCGGGAAGTCTACCTAGTGATACAAATGCTAACCCCCGTAATGAAACAGCTAAAGCCATTACCACAAGAAGTGGTACAACGCTTAAACCACCTGAAATACCTGTAACTTCTAATGAAGCTATTCCTACTCCACAAGAACCCCAACCTAATCAAGATAAGGAAAAAGAATCGGTAGTTGAAAAGGTTAATGAAGATAACACAGTTAAGGCTAAACCTTATGTTAAACCATACCAACCACCACTTCCTTACCCGAGTAAAATGAAGAAAGAGAAACTTGAAGCCGAGCAATCCAAATTCTTGGATATGTTTAAACAGATAAATGTAAATCTTCCTTTCATTGATGTGATTTCAGGAATGCCTAGATATGCTAAATTCTTGAAAGATCTAATCTCAAATAGAAAGAAAATGGAAGAACTCTCGGCTGTTACCATGAATGCTAATTGTTCAGCAGTGCTGTTGAATAAGATACCAGAAAAATTATCTGATCCAGGAAGTTTCACAATTCCATGTTTTCTGGGTAGTCTTAGTTCAATAGAAGCATTGACAGATTTAGGTGCTAGTATAAATCTAATGCTGTATTCACTATATGCTAAACTAAACCTTGGAGAATTGAAACCAACAAGAATAAGCATACAACTAGCCGATCGATCAATAAAATATCCTAGAGGGATAATGGAGAACATGCTAGTTAAAGTTGGTACTTTAGTATTTCCAATAGATTTTGCTGTTCTGGACATGGAAGAAGATTCTCAAGTTCCTCTCATATTAAGAAGACCATTCTTAAATACGGCTAAAGCAATGATAGACGTGTTCGGTAAGAAACTGACCCTAAGTATAGAGGATGAGAGTGTTACCTTTTCAGTTGATAGAGCAATGCAACAACTGCAATCTGCAGATGATACATGTTATTATATTCAAACTATAGATGCACATGCAGAATTATTAGAAGAATTTCCAGAATTACAAGGAACAGGAGAATGTTCTTTAGGAGAAGGTAATGAACTAATTGATGAAGCTAAAATGTTAGCTACACTTATAGCTAATGGATATGAACCAATAACAGAAGAAATTCAAATGCGAAAAGAAGAAGACAGATATCGATACAAATCATCGATAGAAGAACCTCCGAAATTAGAGTTAAAGCCACTTCCAAACCATTTGAAATACACTTATTTACATGGTGAATCTGAATTACCTATAATAATATCGTCTTCTCTTACTGAAAATGAGAAATCACAACTCATTTCTGTGTTGAAAGCTCATAAACCAGCCATTGCATGGAAGATTCATGATATTAAAGGAATAAGTCCTTCGTATTGCACACATAAAATCCTTATGGAAGAAGGTCATAAAACGTATGTGCAACGCCAACGAAGACTAAATCCTAATATGCAAGATGTAGTTATGAAAGAGATTATTAAACTGCTAGATGCAGGTCTAATTTATCCAATCTCTGATAGTCCATGGGTAAGCCCAGTCCAATGCGTACCTAAGAAGGGTGGCATGACTGTCATTACAAATGAAAAAAATGAGCTTATTCCTACTAGAACTGTAACAGGATGGCGTGTGTGTATTGATTATAGAAAATTAAATGACGCCACCAGAAAAGATCACTTTCCCTTACCTTTCATTGATCAAATGTTGGAAAGATTAGCCGGAAATAGTTACTATTGTTTTCTAGTTGGATTTTCCGGATATTTTCAAATTCCAATAGCACCCGAAGATCAAGAGAAAACCACATTCACGTGCCCTTATGGTACTTTTGCTTACAAACGCATGCCATTTGGACTTTGCAACGCCCCTGCAACCTTTCAAAGGTGTATGATGGCGATTTTTCATGACATGATAGAAGAATGCATGGAAGTTTTGATGGATGACTTTTCAGTCTTCGGTGATACATTTGAAACATGTCTAGCTAATCTTGAACGAATGCTTATTAGATGCGAACAATCAAATCTAGTACTTATGTGATGCCCCGTACAAAACCATCGTGTACGAATCATCAACAACAGGATCATTACAAGGTTAAGTACTATATGCTGTAATCAAAGAAGTTGCATTCATGATAAAAAGGTGATGTCATAACCGACATCAAATGTTTTACATTCCAAAAACATGCTTTGCTAAGTAGAAGCAATAAATAAGTGTACGTGACCCCAAAGGTCGTTACATAACATAGTTTCAAAAGTAAATAAGTTTGAATGCAAGATAAGTAGTCATGTTATAACAACTCTAAGCAGCGGGTTCTACAGCACGACTAGTACACAGCGGAAGCAACCTCAAGCACCTGAGAAATACATGCTTAAAAACGTCAACACAACGGTTGGTGAGCTATAGTTTAAGTATAACAGTATGTAAGGTAGGCCACGAGATTTTAGTGCTACAAAGAGCGTTTCAAAATAGTATGATAAAGTATATGTTAACCGTGGGCACTTGGTAACTAACTTAACGTTTAAAATACCCCCTGAAAGTACACTTGGAGAGTGCGTATGTTTACGAAGTATTAAACACTCGTTGACTGCTAGCGCGACTAGCCCAAGTGGGGATGTCAAACCCTATGGATCCATATCTAAGATTCGCGTTCACCGGTTCATAAACCAATGATTAAACGTTACCGAGCTAAAGGGAATGTTTCTGCAGTTATATAACCCACACATATATAAAGTTTAAGTACTCGTGCCTAGTATGTAAAA
Source organism: Rutidosis leptorrhynchoides (assembly GCF_046630445.1). Classification (NCBI taxonomy): domain Eukaryota; kingdom Viridiplantae; phylum Streptophyta; class Magnoliopsida; order Asterales; family Asteraceae; genus Rutidosis; species Rutidosis leptorrhynchoides. The sequence continues at coordinate 335,086,793 of NC_092337.1, read as the reverse complement.
CATAAAATCCGCATGTATTCTCAGTTCCCAAAATAAGTTAAAGTAAAAAGGGAATGCTATAACTCACAATGATATGTAGCGGTAAAGTAGTAGTCGGGAAAGGTGTGCAAGTAAATGGTCCGAAGTCCTCAACCTAAGTCAAATAGTACTAAGTCAGTAAATCGTCTTAATAGGTTTAAAAGTATGTAATTAAGGTCTTAAGGGTCATCATCATTCATCATCAAACAAAAGGCGTAAAGTAAGTTTCGTTTATGAAAGTAGTTTAAAACAAAGGCTGATTCGATCAGTCACCACGGCCTCTACCCTTACTGAATTAAGGTGAGACCAGTGGCCATGGCTCCGTCTATGAGTCCCTTAAGTGTGGTAAAATTTACAGAAGCAAACTTGTCTTGGTTTAACCGTGGCGACGGTCTAAGTGCGAGTAGGTCAGAAATTTCTGCACAACGTTAAAGGACATAGTAACGATCGGAGGGCCATAAATCCTAAACCGTAACTTGGATTAAGACGAGTCCTATATGAAAAGTTATCTACTCGAAAAGTTCTATCTAAAAATCAAGGTTAGAACTGTCTAGGTCTACTGTTCTGTTCCAGAAGCATCAGTTCAGTAGGTTTTGGACAGAACAGTGAGTTTAAAAGGGTTCCGGTGGTCTTGGTGCTTGATGTTCATCATGGTTCTCATCCTTGATGCATATAGCTTCAAGTGTACAACTCATTGATGTATCTACATCATCTTAACCAAGTCTTTACCATCATAACCCATGTGCAAGTCTAAGACATGAAGCACAACTTACTTAAGAGTTGTATGAAGTTTGATGAACCAAAGTTGCATCAAAGTCTTAGATCTAACACATACATGGACTTTAAAGCTAATAACAAGTTACAAACTTGAAAGTAAACTAACTAATCAAGATCATAAGTGGTAGAACATAGTTCTTAGTTTGATCTTGAAGATCCAAGACTCAAAAGTCTAGATCCAAAGTTACATTTAAAGAAAACTTGTTTGTGTGTTCTTGAACTTCCAAGGTTAACTTGATTTGTTCAAGAGATATGAGATCAAGACTAACTTGTAGTACTTGACCATCTAAACTAACTACATGAAATTAAAGTGTATAAAATAAAGAAACAAGTTAATTAAACAAGTAATTAGTTCAAGGGTTTCTCATACTTTAAATGTAACGACCCTGGATTTTTTCAACTTTTATTTATTAATAATTATTATTATTAATACTTGTGATTAAACGAATGTATGTTATTACATTTACTTGTTGCCATGATTAACCGTACTTGATTCTTTAATGCCCGAAACGTCTTTGTGACATGCTTACATTACTCGAATAATATTTTAGAATATTATTTACATTCATGATTAATCTTATTAATCATTTTAATTAATTATGGCTACTAGTTAATTAATTGGGCTCTTGTTGGATTTATTTGTTAAGTAATGGAACTTGGGCCTTATTAATGTTAGTAGACTAATGAGTCCACTCTACCTCCCATGATGGACTACTAGGAGCCCATGTTATGCTAATTGCTAGTAAATAATAAATATGGAATAATTAATTAGGTGGAAGACAATTTCTTACAAGCATGCTAGCAATATTCCCTCATGCACTTAGCTTTTCCCATTCCACACAAACACCACACTTCAATGCAAGAATAATGCATGTTGACCACCCCATGGATGGCCCAAAAACCGTCCCCTTTGTATGGGGAGGGGGAAGATTCAATTTTTTTTTTTTTTGATACTTATTACTTGCATTCATCCCACTTCTACACACACTTCACTTTGATACTTCTCTTTCTATCATTTTTCTCTCTACTTAGTAAGTAACAAGGCATATTTCCTCTCCTTTTTCTCTCCTAAAAACCACCATCATCATCACTCTTTTACTTGATTCTTTTTGTTGTTTAGTTACTTGTTCATTGATGTTATTTTGTTACATGTTCTTAGTTAATGTTTACTTACTTGTTGCAAGAACCAAACTTCCTAGTTTGTTCTTCATATTATCTTGTTATTCAAGAACATGCAAGGATCTAAACTCTATAGTTTATGGTTCTACAATTAGTGTTTCAAAGATTTAAAGTTCATAAGTTCTAAAAATCATACATGCATTCATGTTAGTGAACTTAAAAGTTTACTTTCTAAAGATCAAGACCTAGGCTTGAATCTTTAAAGGTATGAAACTCATGAACTTGTTACTTGTTTATTTAGTTTATCACTTTCATTCTTGCACCCTAATTACACTCTACTAGTTGATAATCAAAGTTTTGTAACTTATGGTTTCACTAAAGTAAAGATTCAAGTGCTAGTACTTATGATTTAACTTAATGACTTTACATAGACTTGCATTTGAGTTATGATGGTCAAGACTTGGTTAAGATGATGTAAACACATCCATGAGTTGTACACTTGAAGCTATATGCACCAAGGATGAGAACCATGATGAGCATCAAGCACCAAGACCACCGGAACTCACTTAAACTTACTGTTCTGTCCAAACTTTCTGATCAGCTGAATCCGTAACAGACCAGTAGGTCTGGGCTGATCTAACCTTTATTTTTGGATAGAACTTTTCGAGTAGATAACTTTTCATATAAGACTTGTCTTCATACGAGTTACGGTTTAGAGTCTATGGCCCTCCGAGCGTCACTAAGTCCATTTACTTTTCTAGTTTTCTGTTTCTGTTTTCTGTTTACTGTTTTCTTCGTCAGACCTAAACACCTGAGCTACTTTAACTGTGATATTCAGTTAGCTCTGTTCGAGTAGATAATTTTTCGTTTAGGACTCGTCTTAATACGAGTTACGGTTTAGGATTTATGGCCCTCCGATCGTCACTAGGTCCTCTAACGTTGTGCAGAAAATTCTGACCTACTCGCACTTAAACCGTCGCCACGGTCAAACTAAGACGATTTTGCTTCTGAGATTTTTACCACACTTAAGGGACTCATATACGGAGCCATGGCCACTGGTCTCACCTTATTTCAGTAGGTATAGAGACCGTGGTGACTGACCGAAGTCAGCCTTCGTTTTAAAACTTCCTTTATGCACAAAACATACTTATACCTTTCGTTTGATGATGTTTGATGATGACCCTTATGACCTTATTTACATACTTATAAACCTTTTAAGACAAGCTACTGACTTAGTACTATTTGACTTAGGTTGAGGACTTTTGGACCGATTACTTGCACACTTTCCCGACTCTACATTACTACTATTTTTACCGCTACGTATCATTGTGAGTTATAGCTTTCCCTTTTTACTTTAACTTATTTTGGGAACTGAGAATACATGCGCATTTTATGTTTTACATAATAGGCACGAGTACTTAAACTTTATATATGTGTGGGTTATATAACGGCAGAAACATTCCCTTTAGCTCGGTAACGTTTAATCATTGGTTTTTGAACCGTGAACGCGAATCTTAGATATGGATCCATAGGGTTTGACATCCCCACTCGGGCTAGTCGCGCTAGCATTTAACGAGTGTTTAATACTTCGAGGTTATACGCATTTGCCAAGTGCACTTTCAGGGGGTACATAAACGTTAAGTTAGTTACCGGGTGCCCGCGGTTAAGCATATACTTTTACACACTTTTGAAACGCTCGTTGTAGCACCGAAATCTCGTGGCCTTCTTACATTACTGTTATACTTAAACTATAGCTCACCAACCTTTGTGTTGACCTTTTTAAGCGTGTATTTCTCAGGTGCTTGAGGTCGCTTCCGCTATCATACTAGTCGTGCTGTAGAACCCGCTGCTTAGAGTCGTTATCGCATGACTACTTATCTTGCATTCAAACTTACATACTTTTGGAACTATATTATGTAACGACCTTTGTGGTCACGTACACTTATTTAATGCTTCTACTTAGTGAAGCTTACTTTTGGATTGTAAAACATGCGACGTTTGTTATGACGTCACTTTTATTAATGAATGCAAACTCTGTTTTGAAAACGCATATAGTACTTAATCTTGTAATGATCCTGTTGATGATGGTCCGTACATGATGATTTATTTCGGGGCGTCACATTTGGTATCAGAGCCTTGGTTGTAGGGAATTAGGATGCATTAGTGAGTCTAAGACCGACCCGAGTAGGATTCACTAATAGGACTAATCTACAACTTGCTAGTTTACTTGTTTCCGCTGTGTTTACTACATGTTGCTGCTTACCTTTACTGCTATATGCCGTATGCTACTACATGTTTTCACTACTGCATGCTATTATTTGCTTTCGATTGCATGCTACTTTCATACGATTTGCTGTTATTGCCATGCTAGTTACTGTTACACATGATTTGAACTATTGGCCAATTATTTGCGTGCTTTATGACTTACTGACATGGAAAAATTTATTTTTCCTTGTTCAGATGTCGGACGTTCCACCTGCTGGCATCCCGGGCAGTACAGGCTCAGACCCCGTTGTCCCACCTACTGCTACACCTGCTGCTGCTGCTGCTGCTGCCGATATTCCAGCCCCGACACCCACTGGCGATCCCGGCGCTTCCACTTCCGGAGCTAGCTCTAGTGCACCTGCCCCAGCGTCTTCTTCTAGACCCCCGAGGCAACTGGCTCGCATTGGTGGTATGGAGATCCCCGCGGAGTTCGGGGAAGGTCCTTTTCGTAATCACTGGCGCACTCCCTACCGACGCACTCCCGACGGATACCTAGCCGTGATTACGCCAGGCCGACACCGACAGATGTTGGCCGCCTTCGGATATCCAGTTGAGCCACCCGTGTCACCACCACATGATTCAGACGACGGGTCTTCCACCGATGCTCCTTCAGACGACACCTCATCTGATGACTCCAGTGATGAGGAGGATCCCGCTGACAGACTGATTCAGGCACCCTCTACCCCGCCGAAGAAGCGGTATCGCTTTGCTGGCATTATTCCGGGTCATACTATCACTGACGCTTTTGGTCGGTGTCAGAGGATTACTGCTCGTAAACGGCTGGTGCCGTACCCTGCTGACCCACTGATATTACCATCTCCACCCAGAGCCGGACCATCTACTTCAGCACCACCAGCACCACCTGCACCGCCAGCACCACCTGCCCCACCATCTTCCTCTAATGAGGGACTGAGGCGGGAGATTGAGATTCTTCAGGCCCGAGTTACTGAGCTTGAGGAGCAGTTGGCTCAGGTTTTGGACATCTTGCACCCACCATCACCGTAGGACTTTGTATTAGATTCTGTATTGTAATCTCTTTTAGAATTTCATATTTCACTTATGTATCGTACGAACTTATTGTAATGTATGGAACTTATTATCTTTAATGAATGAAAATTTGTGTTGTTTACTTTTTGCACAAGTGTTCTATTTACATTATCATGGTTTTGTGGTACTTATATCTGCTTGCGTTACTTAATCAACATGTGTTGTGCTGTTTTCATGTTGATTGTTATACACTATATTATTATTATTTGCATACTGGATTTTGACTTGAGTCAAAAATGTTTGTTTAGAACATCATGGCCAACGGGAGATCAACCCCTACCGCAGCACAAATTGAAGAAATGATTAACGAGCGTGTTGCTGCTGCTCTAGCTGAAAGGCAACCCCAAGCTCCACCACCACCACCACCGGTTGTTCCACCCGTCCAAATTGGGTGTACATATAAGGAATTCCAAAGCTGTAAGCCGCACTACTTCAGTGGCACTGAGGGACCAGTCGGTCTCACAAGATGGTTCAAAAAGTTAGAATCGGTATTCAGGGTTAGCAATTGCTCTGAGGCTAACAAAACAAAATTTGCATCTTGCACGCTTTCCGATGGTGCGCTTACATGGTGGAATACCATGGCCCAAGCGCAAGGAATTGATGAGGCGTATGCTACGCCTTGGGAAGAATTTAAATCTGCTATGATCGAGGAATACTGTCCGAGGACCGAAATCCAAAAGATGGAAATTGAATTTATGCAATTGAAGACCGTAGGGAACGACCTTAACAGTTACAATCGTAGGTTTTTGGAGTTGGCTCTTATGTGCCCGGCCATGGTCACCCCCGAATTTAAGCGCTTGGAAAAATACTTCTCGGGACTTCCTAAGTCCATCAAGGGCAATGTTACCTCATCCAAGCCACCAAGTGTTCCCGAAGCAATGCGCATGGCGCATACTCTCTTGAATCAAATCATCCTTGACGAGCCGGAGAAGGCTAAGTTTGAAACTGGTAGTGGCGAGAAGAGGAAATGGGACAACAACCACAACAACAACAACCGAGGTAGAAACTATGATCAAAACCCGGCGAAGCGACATGAAGGTTTCAGGCAAAACAACAACACCAACCCCGGCACAAGCTCTAACCCGAACTACAAGGGAACCCTACCACAATGCAAGAGGTGCTACAAGCACTACACCGGGTATTGTAATGTTGTTTGCGAGAAGTGCCAACGGACCGGGCATGTTGGCAAGGATTGCAAGATTACTACATTGAATGTGAAGCCAAACCACAACCACAATGGGCCTAAGAAGTGTTATGAATGCGGGAAGACGGGCCATTTCAGAAACGAGTGCCCAAACAAGCGTAAAGATGGCGGACCACCACGTGCTAGAGCCTTCAATGTTAATGCAAGGGACGCACGTGACAACCCCGACTTGGTGACAGGTATATTCGAAATCAACCATCTTTTAGCATCTGTCCTATTTGATACTGGTGCCGATAGGAGCTATGTGTGTAGACATTTTTGTGATAAGTTAGATTGGTCGTTAGTTCCTTTAAAGGAAAGTATGCTTGTCGAGGTAGCCAACGGAAAACTTGAAAAAGTTGACCAAATTGGCCGAGGGGCTATTATCAACATAGCCGGTGTAGACTTTGAGATAGACTTGATACCCATTAAGTTGGGGAGTTTTGATGTTATTGTTGGCATGGATTGGTTGACTAAGATAAGAGCCGAGATTATTTGTGGAGACAAAGCTCTTCGTATACCGCAAGGAGATGGCGAGCCATTGATCATTTATGGAGAGAGATGTAGCTCTCAATTGAACCTCATCAGTTGCATTAAAGCACAGAAAATAATGAAGAAAGGACGCCTTGCTGTCCTAGCTCATGTGAAAACCGTAGAAACCGAGGAGAAGAAAGTGGAAGATGTGCGTATTGTGAACGAATTTCCCGATGTCTTTCCCGAAGAATTGCCGGGATTACTGCCACCGAGGGCAGTAGAATTTCAAATCGACTTAGTGCCAGGAGCTGCACCTGTAGCTCGCGCACCCTATAGACTTGCACCTTCCGAGATGCAAGAATTGCAAAGCCAGCTACAAGAGTTACTTGATCGAGGGTTTATTCAACCGAGTTCTTCGCCGTGGGGCGCGCCTGTGTTGTTTGTAAAGAAGAAGGATGGATCCTTCCGAATGTGTATCGACTACCGTGAGCTCAACAAATTAACAATCAAGAATCGATATCCTCTCCCACGAATTGACGATCTTTTTGACCAACTGCAAGGATCGTGTGTTTACTCAAAGATCGATTTACGATCCGGCTATCACCAGTTAAGGGTGAAGGAAAGTGACGTGATGAAAACTGCATTTAGAACCCGCTACGGACATTATGAGTTTCTTGTAATGCCATTCGGTCTGACCAATGCACCTGCTGTATTTATGGACCTTATGAATCGTGTTTGCAAGCCGTACTTGGACAAATTTGTTATAGTCTTCATAGATGATATCCTCATCTACTCTAAGAGCGAAGAAGAACACGAGCATCATCTCCGATTAGTACTTGAACTTTTGAGACGTGAGCAACTTTACGCAAAGTTTTCCAAGTGTGAATTCTGGTTGAAGGAAGTTCAGTTTTTGGGTCATGTTGTGAGTGACCAGGGCATCAAAGTTGATCCCGCCAAGATCGAAGCTATCAGCAAGTGGGAGACCCCCACTACTCCGACCCACATCCGCCAATTTTTAGGTCTTGCCGGTTATTACCGAAGGTTTATCGAAGGTTTCTCTCTGATTTCACGTCCGCTAACCGCACTCACTCACAAAGGAAAGAAATTTGTTTGGGGAGACGAGCAAGAGAAAGCGTTTCAATTCTTGAAACGGAAGTTAACCACCGCGCCTATCCTATCACTTCCTGAGGGTAATGACGATTTTGTTGTTTACTGCGACGCCTCGAAAACTGGTTATGGTTGTGTGCTTATGCAACGCACGAAGGTCATCGCCTATGCTTCTCGTCAACTTAAGATCCACGAACGAAACTATACTACACACGATCTTGAACTTGGAGCCGTTGTCTTCGCGCTCAAATTGTGGAGGCACTACCTTTATGAAACTAAATGCACTATCTTCACCGATCACAAGAGTCTCCAGCATATATTCGATCAGAAACATTTGAATATGAGACAACGAAGGTGGATTGAGACGCTAAATGATTACAAGTGTGAACTTCGCTATCATCCGGGTAAGGCCAACGTTGTTGCTGACGCCTTAAGCCGAAAGGAGAGATCGACACCTCTTCGCGTTCGAGCATTGAACATCACGATTCATTCCAATCTCCAGAACCAAATCCGAGCAGCCCAAGAACAGGCTCTCATAGAGAAGCACTTACGATATGAATATTTGAACATTCTCGTCTCTAAATTCGAGGTTAGAGAATCCGGACTCCGATGTTATGCCGGAAGAATTTGGGTACCACGCTATGGAGACTTACGGAGCCTCATATTGGATGAAGCTCACAAGTCAAGATATTCGATTCATCCCGGAGCGGGCAAGATGTACCATGATATTAAAGAACAATATTGGTGGCCGAATCTCAAGAAAGACGTTGCAGCTTATGTTAGTAAGTGTTTGACTTGCTCAAAGGTTAAAGCCGAGCATCAAAAACCTTCTGGGTTACTTCAACAGCCGGAAATCCCACAATGGAAGTGGGAGATGATAACTATGAACTTTATCACCAAACTGCCAAAGACAGTGGGCGGATACGATACCATTTGGGTTATTGTTGACCGTCTTACCAAGACTGCACATTTCTTAGCAATGAAAGAAACCGATACAATGGAGAGACTTGCTCAACTTTATATTAAAGAGGTTGTATCACGACACGGTATACCCTTATCGATCATCTCCGATCGCGATCCTCGATTTGCTTCTAGATTTTGGCGTTCTTTGCAAGAAGCCATGGGAACTCATCTCGACATGAGCACTGCATATCACCCTCAGACTGACGGGCAAAGTGAACGAACAATTCAAACCTTGGAGGACATGCTACGTGCATGTGTTATTGATTTTGGAAAGGCCTGGGAAAGGCATTTGCCACTCGCCGAATTCTCTTATAACAACAGTTACCACTCGAGCATTAAACTTGCACCTTTTGAAGCATTGTATGGCCGCAAGTGCCGTTCTCCTCTTTGTTGGGCCGAGCTTGGTGAAGTGCAACTCACCGGGCCCGAGATAGTCCACGAAACATCAGAGAAGATTGCCCAAATTCAAAACAGACTCAAGGTAGCTCGTGATCGCCAAAAGAGTTATGCTGATAGTAAACGTAAAGACTTTGAATTCAACGTTGGTGACCGCGTTATGTTGAAGGTTGCACCTTGGAAGGGTGTGATTCATTTTGGAAAGCGCGGAAAGTTAAACCCGCGGTACATTGGTCCTTTTGAAATTTTGGAGCGTGTTGGACCCGTTGCTTATCGTCTTGACCTTCCAACACAATTGAGCTCAGTTCATCCTACCTTCCACGTATCAAACTTGAATAAGTGTCTTGCTCTACCTGAACTGATCATACCATTGGAGGAACTTACTATTGACGACAAACTTCACTTTGTGGAAGAGCCTGTTGAAATTATGGAACGTGAAGTCAAGGAGTTGAAACACAATAGGATTCCGATTGTCCGAGTTCGATGGAATGCCAAACGAGGACCTGAGTTTACTTGGGAACGAGAGGATCAAATGAGACAGAAGTATCCTCACCTTTTCCCACCTCCTCCATCACCTTCAGATTCAGCTTAAAATTTCGGGACGAAATTTTCTTTAACAGGTGGGTAATGTAACGACCCTGGATTTTTCCAACTTTTATTTATTAATAATTATTATTATTAATACTTGTGATTAAACGAATGTATGTTATTACATTTACTTGTTGCCATGATTAACCGTACTTGATTCTTTAATGCCCGAAACGTCTTTGTGACATGCGTACATTACTCGAATAATATTTTAGAATATTATTTACATTCATGATTAATCTTATTAATCATTTTAATTAATTATGGCTACTAGTTAATTAATTGGGCTCTTGTTGGATTTATTTGTTAAGTAATGGAACTTGGGCCTTATTAATGTTAGTAGACTAATGAGTCCACTCTACCTCCCATGATGGACTACTAGGAGCCCATGTTATGCTAATTGCTAGTAAATAATAAAAATGGAATAATTAATTAGGTGGAAGACAATTTCTTACAAGCATGCTAGCAATATTCCCTCATGCACTTAGCTTTTCCCATTCCACACAAACACCACACTTCAATGCAAGAATAATGCATGTTGACCACCCCATGGATGGCCCAAAAACCGTCCCCTTTGTATGGGGAGGGGGAAGATTCAATTTTTTTTTTGATACTTATTACTTGCATTCATCCCACTTCTACACACACTTCACTTTGATACTTCTCTTTCTATCATTTTTCTCTCTACTTGGTAAGTAACAAGGCATATTTCCTCTCCTTTTTCTCTCCTAAAAACCACCATCATCATCACTCTTTTACTTGATTCTTTTTGTTGTTTAGTTACTTGTTCATTGTTGTTATTTTGTTACATGTTCTTAGTTAATGTTTACTTACTTGTTGCAAGAACCAAACTTCCTAGTTTGTTCTTCATATTATCTTGTTATTAAAGAACATGCAAGGATCTAAACTCTATAGTTTATGGTTCTACAATTAGTGTTTCAAAGATTTAAAGTTCATAAGTTCTAAAAATCATACATGCATTCATGTTAGTGAACTTAAAAGTTTACTTTCTAAAGATCAAGACCTAGGCTTGAATCTTTAAAGGTATGAAACTCATGAACTTGTTACTTGTTTATTTAGTTTATCACTTTCATTCTTGCACCCTAATTACACTCTACTAGTTGATAATCAAAGTTTTGTAACTTATGGTTTCACTAAAGTAAAGATTCAAGTGCTAGTACTTATGATTTAATTTAATGACTTTACATAGACTTGCATTTGAGTTATGATGGTCAAGACTTGGTTAAGATGATGTAAACACATCCATGAGTTGTACACTTGAAGCTATATGCACCAAGGATGAGAACCATGATGAGCATCAAGCACCAAGACCACCGGAACTCACTTAAACTTACTGTTCTGTCCAAACTTTCTGATCAGCTGAATCCGTAACAGACCAGTAGGTCTGGGCTGATCTAACCTTGATTTTTGGATAGAACTTTTCAAGTAGATAACTTTTCATATAAGACTCGTCTTCATACGAGTTACGGTTTAGAGTCTATGGCCCTCCGAGCGTCACTAAGTCCATTTACTTTTCTAGTTTTCTGTTTCTGTTTTCTGTTTACTGTTTTCTGAGTCAGACCTAAACACCTGGGCTACTGTAACTGTGATATTCAGTTATCTCTGTTCGAGTAGATAATTTTTCGTTTAGGACTCGTCTTAATACGAGTTACGGTTTAGGATTTATGGCCCTCCGATCGTCACTAGGTCCTCTAACGTTGTGCAGAAAATTCTGACCTACTCGCACTTAAACCGTCGCCACGGTCAAACTAAGACGAGTTTACTTCTGAGATTTTTATCACACTTAAGGGACTCATATACGGAGCCATGGCCACTGGTCTCACCTTATTTCAGTAGGTATAGAGACCGTGGTGACTGACTGAAGTCAGCCTTCGTTTTAAAACTTCCTTTATGCACAAAACATACTTATACCTTTCGTTTGATGATGTTTGATGATGACCCTTATGACCTTATTTACATACTTATAAACCTTTTAAGACAAGCTACTGACTTAGTACTATTTGACTTAGGTTGAGGACTTTTGGACCGATTACTTGCACACTTTCCCGACTCTACATTACTACTATTTTTACCGCTACGTATCATTGTGAGTTATAGCTTTCCCTTTTTACTTTAACTTATTTTGGGAACTGAGAATACATGCGCATTTTATGTTTTACATAATAGGCACGAGTACTTAAACTTTATATATGTGTGGGTTATATAACGGCAGAAACATTCCCTTTAGCTCGGTAACGTTTAATCATTGGTTTTTGAACCGTGAACGCGAATCTTAGATATGGATCCATAGGGTTTGACATCCCCACTCGGGCTAGTCGCGCTAGCATTTAACGAGTGTTTAATACTTCGAGGTTATACGCATTTGCCAAGTGCACTTTCAGGGGGTACATAAACGTTAAGTTAGTTACCGGGTGCCCGCGGTTAAGCATATACTTTTACACACTTTTGAAACGCTCGTTGTAGCACCGAAATCTCGTGGCATTCTTACATTACTGTTATACTTAAACTATAGCTCACCAACCTTTGTGTTGACCTTTTTAAGCGTGTATTTCTCAGGTGCTTGAGGTCGCTTCCGCTATCATACTAGTTGTGCTGTAGAACCCGCTGCTTAGAGTCGTTATCGCATGACTACTTATCTTGCATTCAAACTTACATACTTTTGGAACTATATTATGTAACGACCTTTGTGGTCACGTACACTTATTTAATGCTTCTACTTAGTGAAGCTTACTTTTGGATTGTAAAACATGCGACGTTTGTTATGACGTCACTTTTATTAATGAATGCAAACTCTGTTTTGAAAACGCATATAGTACTTAACCTTGTAATGATCCTGTTGATGATGGTCCGTACATGATGATTTAGTACGGGGCGTCACATTAAAGATTCAACCAAAGTTGATCTTTAAGTAAAGTAAACTTTAAGTTTACTTCCATGACTTACAAGTATGATTCCAACAACAATGAACTTATATCTTTTGAAACAATATGTGTAGAACATAAACTAGTAAGTTTAGTTCTTGGGTGTTCTTGAAATTACAAGATAAATGAAGAAAGAAACTAGCAAGTTTGTTTCTTGAAACCAAGTAAATAAGTGACTAACAACTACTAGTAATCAACACAAGTAAACAAAGATTAAAACAAACAAAGTATGATGATGATTATGGAATGTGTTATGGTTCGGTTTTTCAAAGAAAGAAGAAGAGAAAAAGAAGTTCAAGTTACTTACAAATGTTAGAGAGAAATGAGAGAAATTTGAAAGTGAGTTTGAAGTGTGTTTTGAGAATGAGATATAAATGAAAGATACAAGTTAACAAGTAGTCAAAAAAATGAAGAACCCTCCCTTATTACCTCTTAAGGCCGACGGTTTGGCTCCATGGGGTGGGGGGGGGAAGGGATTAGTTCATTGGATTATTGCATTTAAAGCCTTACAAAAGGTGGTTAAAAGATGTAGTTTCATGGGGATTAAGGCAAAATAGATTCCTTAGGTAAATGACTAACTAGTTACACTTTGAAACTAATACTTACATGTAGTATGGGCTAACTAAGTCCACTAGTAGTGTAGGGTGGGCTTGGAAGTCCAATAACATGAGTCCATTACACTAACAAAGCCCAAGTTCAAATAAATCACAAGTTAAACCAATTAAAGCCCAAGTAACTAACGAATAGCCTTAGTTAATTAAAATGATTAATAAATTTAATCATGAATGTAAATAATATCTAAAAATATTATTCGTGAAAGTTCCGGGTGTCACAAAGACGTTTCGGGCTCTTAAAAGTCAAGTACGGGCAATCAAGGCAACATGTAAATGTAATAACATACATTCGTTTAATCATACTTATTAATAATAACAATTATTAATAAAATAACGTTGGAAATTCTAGGGTCGTTACATTACCCACCTGTTAAAGAAAATTTCGTCCCGAAATTTAAGCTGAGGTAGATGGAGGAGTCGGGAAAAGGTGAGGATACTTTTGCATCATTTGATCCTCTCGCTCCCAAGTAAACTCAGGTCCTCGTTTAGCATTCCATCGTACCCGTACAATCGGAATCTTGTTACGTTTCAAAGTTTTGATCTCACGATCCATAATCTCAACTGGTTCCTCCACAAAGTGGAGTTTGTCGTCAATCGTAAGTTCCTCAAGTGGTATGATAAGTTCAGGTGCAGCAAGACACTTCTTCAAGTTTGACACATGGAAGGTAGGATGAACTGAGCTCAATTGTGCTGGTAGATCCAAACGGTATGCAACGGGTCCAACACATTCCAATATCTTGAAAGGACCAATGTATCGTGGGTTCAACTTTCCACGCTTTCCAAAACGGATCACACCTTTCCAAGGTGCAACCTTTAACATTACACAATCACCAACGTTGAATTCAAAGTCTTTACTCTTAAGATCGGCATAACTCTTTTGGCAATCACGGGCAGTCTTAAGTCTAGCTTGAATCTGAGCAATCTTCTCCGTGGTTTCATGGACTACCTCGGGTCCGGTGATTTGCTTTTCGCCTACTTCGGCCCAACAAATAGGAGATCGGCACTTACGGCCATACAATGCTTCAAAAGGTGCAGCATTAATGCTTGAGTGATAAGTGTTGTTGTACGAGAATTCGGCGAGTGGTAAATGCCTTTCCCAGGCCTTTCCAAAATCAATAACACATGCACGCAACATGTCCTCCAAGGTCTGAATCGTTCGTTCACTTTGCCCGTCAGTCTGAGGATTATAAGCGGTACTCATGTCAAGACGAGTTCCCATGGCTTCTTGCAAAGAACGCCAAAATCTAGAAGCAAAACGGGGATCGCGATCGGAGATGATCGATAAAGGTACACCATGACGAGATACAACCTCTTTGATGTACAGCTGAGCAAGTCTTTTCATTGTATCAGTTTCCTTCATCACCAGGAAGTGTGCAGATTTGGTAAGGCGGTCAACAATAACCCAAATGGTATCGTATCCGCCCACCGTCTTCGGCAGCTTAGTAATGAAATCCATTGTGATCCTTTCCCACTTCCATTATGGGATTTCCGGTTGCTGAAGTAAACCAGAAGGTCTCTGATGCTCGGCTTTAACCTTCGAGCAAGTCAAACACTTACCAACATAAGTCGCAACGTCCTTCTTAAGATTCGGCCACCAATACTATTCTTTAAGGTCGTGGTACATCTTACCCGCACCGGGGTGAATTGGATATCTCGATTTGTGTGCTTCATCAAGTATCAGGTTCCGTAGATCTCCATAAAGAGGTACCCAAATTCTTCCGGCATAACATCGGAGTCCAGACTCCCTAACCTCGAATCGAGAGACAAGTATGTTCAAATGTTCGTGAGATATGTTCTCCTCCTTGAGAGCCTCAACTTGGGCTACTCTGATCTGG
Organism: Rutidosis leptorrhynchoides; assembly: GCF_046630445.1. Lineage (NCBI taxonomy): Eukaryota > Viridiplantae > Streptophyta > Magnoliopsida > Asterales > Asteraceae > Rutidosis > Rutidosis leptorrhynchoides. The sequence continues at coordinate 335,071,465 of NC_092337.1, read as the reverse complement.
TTGTTGAGGTTCGAATGAATGGTGATGTTCAGAGCCCTAACACGAAGAGGTGCCGTCCTCTCCTTTCGGCTTAAAGCGTCAGCTACAACATTGGCCTTGCCAGGGTGATAACGGAGTTCACAATCGTAGTCGTTGAGCTTCTCGATCCATCAACGCTGTCTCATATTCAGTTGCTTCTGATCGAAGATGTGCGGGAGACTCTTGTGATCGGTGAAGATAGTGCTCTTAGTTCCATACAAATAATGTCTCCACAATTTGAGTGCAAAGACAACGGCTCCAAGTTCAAGATCATGTGTAGTGTAGTTCCGCTCGTGAATCTTCAATTGGCGGGAGGCATAGGCAATAACCTTTGATCGTTGCATCAGTACACAACCAAAACCACTCTTCGATGCATCACAATAAACAACAAAGTCGTCACTGCCTTCAGGAAGTGATAGGATAGGTGCGGTGGTTAACTTCTTCTTCAAAGTTTGAAATGCTGATTCGTGTGCGGGTTCCCAAATGAACTTCTTGCCCTTGTGAGTCAGCGCGGTCAAAGGACGCGCAATCAGAGAGAAACCTTCGATAAACCTTCGTTAATAACCGGCGAGACCTAGGAATTGGCGAATATGCGTCGGAGTAGTGGGGGTCTCCCACTTGCTGATGGCTTCAATCTTGGCGGGATCAACTTTGATACCCTGGTCGCTTACAACATGACCCAAAAATTGTACTCCCTTCAACCAAAATTCACACTTGGAGAATTTGGCGTAAAGTTGATCTTGTTTTAAGAGTTCAAGCACTAATCGGAGGTGTTGCTCATGTTCTTCTTCGCTCTTAGAGTAGATGAGGATATCATCTATGAAGACGATAACAAACTTATCCAAGTAAGGCTTGCAGACATGATTCATGAGGTCCATGAACACGGCAGGTGCATTTGTCAAACCGAATGGCATCACAAGAAACTCATAATGACCATAGCGGGTTCTGAATGCAGTTTTCATCACGTCACTTTCCTTCACCCTCAACTGGTGATAGCCGGATCGCAAATTGATCTTTGAATAAACGCTCGATCCTTGTAGTTGATCAAAAAGATCATCAATTCGCGGAAGAGGATACCGATTCTTGATTGTCAATTTGTTGAGCTCACGGTAGTCGATACACATACGAAAGGATCCATCCTTCTTCTTCACAAACAGAACAGGTGCGCCCCAAGGCGAGAAACTTGGTTGGATAAACCCTCGATCTAACAGCTCTTGTAGTTGACTCTGTAATTCTTGCATCTCGGAAGGTGCGAGTCTATAAGGTGCGCGAGCTACAGGTGCAGCTCCTGGCACTAAATCAATCTGAAATTCTACGGCTCTCGGCGGTGGTAATCCAGGCAATTCCTCCGGGAAGACATCGGAAAATTCGTTCACAATTCGAACGTCGTTCACGCTCTTCACCTCAGTTTCTACCGCTTTCACATGTGCTAGGACAGCAAAGCGTCCCTTCTTCATAATCTTTTGCGCTTTCACGCAACTAATGAGGTTCAACTTCGAGGTACATCTCTCTCCATAGATAACCAGTGGTTCGCCATCTCCTTGTGGTATGCGAAGTGCTTTATCTCCACAGATAATATCGGCCTTTATCTTGCTCAACCAATCCATACCGACGATCACGTCAAAACTTCCCAGTTTGATAGGTATCAAATCAATTTCGAAATCTGCACCAGCTATGTTGATAATAGCTCTACGACTAATATGGTCAACCTTTTCAAGTTTTCCATTGGCGACCTCGACAAGCATACTCTCTTTTAACGAGACTAATGACCAATTAATCTTATCGCAAAAATGTCTACATAGATAACTTCTATATGCACCAGTATCAAACAAGACAGAAGCTAAAAGATTGTTGATTGTGAATATACCTGTCACCAAGTCGGGGTTATCGCGTGCATCCCTTGCATTAACATTAAAAGCTCTAGCACGCGGTGGTCCGCCATCCTTTCGTTTGTTCGGGCACTCGTTTCTGAAATGGCCCGTCTGCCCACATTCGTAACACTTTTTCGGCCCGTTGGTGTTCGGCCTCCCTGTCATCGTGGTAGTCTTGTAGTCTCTACCGATGTGCCCGCTCTTCTTGCACTTCTCACAAACAGCATTACAATGCCCGGTGTAGTGCTTGTAGCACCTCTTGCATTGTGGTAGCGTGCCCTTGTAGTTCGGGTTGGAGTTGTTGTTGTTGGGGTTGGGGTTGTTGTTGTTTTGCCTGAACCCTTCATGTCGCTTCGCCGGGTTTTGATCATAGTTTCTACCCCTGTTGTTGTTATTGTTGTTGTGGTTGTTGTGGTTGTTATCCCATTTCCTCTTTTCGCTACTACCAGCTTCAAACTTAGCCTTCTCCGGCTCATCAATAAGGATCTGATTCATGAGAGTATGCGCCATGCGCATTGCTTCGGGAACATTTGGTGGTTTGGATGAGGTGACATTTCCTTTGATGGACTTAGGAAGTCCCGAGAAGTATTTCTCCATGCGTTTGAATTCGGGGGTGACCATGGTCGGACACATTAATGCTAACTCCAAAAACCTACGATTATAACTGTTAAGGTCGTTCCCTACGGCCTTCAACTGCATGAATTCAACTTCCATCTTCTGAATTTCGGTTCTTGGACAATACTCATCAATCATAGCCGCCTTGAATTCCTCCCATGGCGTAGCATACGCCTCATCGATACCTTTCGCTTGAGCTAACGTGTTCCACCACGTTAGCGCGTCGTCAGATAGCGTGCAAGATGCAAACTTCGTCTTATTGTCCTCCGAACAGTTGCTAACTCGGAATACTGATTCAAGTTTTTTGAACCATCTGGTGAGACCAACTGGTCCCTCGGTGCCGCTAAAGTTATGCGGTTTGCAGCTCTGGAATTCCTTGTATGTACACCCATTTCGAACGGGTGGGATAACTGGTGGTGGTGGCGGTGGAGCTTGGAGATTTCTTTCTGCTAGGGCTGCAGCGACCCGTTCGCTGATCATGTCCTCAATCTGGGCGGCGGTAGGTGTGGTTCTTCCGTTAGCCATGGTATTCTAAACAAAAATTTTGACTCAAGTCAAAATCCAGTATGCAAGTAGTAATAATACAGTATATAGTGACCAACATGGAATCAAAACATCACATGTTATTAAATAATGCATCTAGGTACAAATACCACAGAATCATCGTACAGCAATGTAAATAGAACATCGTGCAAGAATTAAATAACGCAAAGTTCCATTCGTTAATAATAATAAGTTTCATACATCTGAATAAGTTCTTACAATACATATGAAATACATGAAACTATAACTAGATTACATCATGAAATCTAAATACAAAGTCCTACGGTGAAGGTGGGTGAACTGCTCCTCGAGCCAACTGCTCCTCGAGCTCAGTGACTAGAGCTCGGAGAGTCTCAATCTCCCTCATCAGTTCCTCGTTAGAGGGAGCTGGTGGGGCAGGCGGTGCAGGTGGGGCGGGTGGTGCGGGTGGTGCCGGTGGTGCTGATGTAGATGGTCCGGCTCCGGATGTAGACGGTACGTCTCTAGATGTAAGCGGTCCGTATCTAAATCTAGGTGGTACAATTCCAGGAATAGTCAATACGTAACGGGGAACCTTACGTATCTGTGGGTCGGCAGGGTATGGCACAACTCGTTTACGAGCAGTAACCCTACGACGATGGCCAAAAGCGTCAGTAAAAGCATGACCTCCATTCACCCCTGGAATGACGGTGCCGTCGAAACGGTACCGCTTCCTCGGCGAGGTGGAGGGTGCCTGAATAGGTCTATCAGCAGGATCCTCATCATCGCTGGAGTCATCTGATGATGAAGAATCGGCGGATGATGAGTCATCCGAATCGTGTGGTGGTGACACTGGTGGCTGAGCTGGTAATCCGAAGCATCCGAAGGCTGCCAACATCTGTCTATGTCTGCCTGGAGGAATCATGACTAAACGTCCGTCGGGAGTGCGTCGGCAAGGTGTGCGCATGTGGTTACGAAATGGCCCTTCCCCGAATTCCGCGGGGATCTCAATACCACCAATGCGGGGATGTGACCTCGAGGGTCCGGGAGCAGAAACTGGGGCAGGTGCACTAGTACCAGCTCCGGAAGTAGAAGCGCCGGGATTACTAGTGGGTGTCGGGGCCGGTGTATCGGCAGTAGCAGCAGCAGGTGTAGCAGTAGGTAGGGCGACGGGGTCTGAGTCTGTACTGCCCGAAATGCCAGCAGGTGGAACATCCGACATCTGAACAAGGAAAAATAAATTTTCCATGTCAGTATGTCATAAAGCAAGCAAATAATAGGCCAACAGTTTAAATCATGTATAACAATAAGTAGCATGGCAATATCAGTAATCGTACGAAACTAGCATGCAATCGAAAGCAAGTAATAGCATGCAGTAGTGAAATCACGTAGTTGCATACGGCGTATAGCAGTAACAGTAAGCAGCAGCATGCAGTAAGTTCAGCGGAAACAAGTAAACTAGCAAGTTGTAGATTAGTCCTATTAGTGAATCCTACTCGGGTCGGTCTTAGACTCACTAATGCAACCAAATTCCCTACAACCAATGCTCTGATACCAAATGTGATGCCCCGTACAAAACCGTCGTGTACGAATCATCAACAACAGGATCATTACAAGGTTAAGTACTATATGCTGTAATTAAAGAAGTTGCATTCATGATAAAAAGGTGATGTCATAACCGACATCAAATGTTTTACATTCCAAAAACATGCTTCGCTAAGTAGAAGCAATAAATAAGTGTACGTGACCCCAAAGGTCGTTACATAACATAGTTTCAAAAGTAAATAAGTTTGAATGCAAGATAAGTAGTCATGCGATAACAACTCTAAGCAGCGGGTTCTACAGCACGACTAGTACACAGCGGAAGCAACCTCAAGCACCTGAGAAATACATGCTTAAAAACGTCAACACAATGGTTGGTGAGCTATAGTTTAAGTATAACAGTATGTAAGGTAGGCCACGAGATTTCAGTGCTATAAAGAGCGTTTCAAAACAGTATGATAAAGTATATGTTAACCGTGGGCACTTGGTAACTAACTTAACGTTTAAAATACCCCCTGAAAGTACACTTGGGGAGTGCGTATGTTTACGAAGTATTAAACACTCATTGACTGCTAGCGCGACTAGCCTGAGTGGGGATGTCAAACCCTATGGATCCATATCTAAGATTCGCGTTCACCGGTTCATAAACCAATGATTAAACGTTACCGAGCTAAAGGGAATGTTTCTGCCGTTATATAACCCACACATATATAAAGTTTAAGTACTCGTGCCTAGTATGTAAAACATAAAATCCGCATGTATTCTCAGTTCCCAAAATAAGTTAAAGTAAAAAGGGAATGCTATAACTCACAATGATATGTAGCGGTAAAGTAGTAGTCGGGAAAGGTGTGCAAGTAAATGGTCCGAAGTCCTCAACCTAAGTCAAATAGTACTAAGTAAGTAAATCGTCTTAATAGGTTTAAAAGTATGTAATTAAGGTCTTAAGGTTCATCATCATTCATCATCAAACAAAAGGCGTAAAGTAAGTTTCGTTTATGAAAGTAGTTTAAAACAAAGGCTGACTTCGATCAGTCACCACGGCCTCTACCCTTACTGAATTAAGGTGAGACCAGTGGACATGGCTCCGTCTATGAGTCCCTTAAGTGTGGTAAAATTTACAGAATCAAACTCGTATTGGTTTGACCGTGGCGACGGTCTAAGTGCGAGTAGGTCAGAAATTTCTGCACAACGTTAAAGGACATAGTAACGATCGGAGGGCCATAAATCCTAAACCGTAACTCGGATTAAGACGAGTCCTATATGAAAAGTTATCTAATCGAAAAGTTCTATCTAAAAATCAAGGTTAGAACAGCCCAGGTCTACTGGTCTGTTCCAGAAGCATCAGGTCAGTAGGTTTTGGACAGAACAGTGAGTTTAAAAGGGTTCCGGTGGTCTTGGTGCTTGATGTTCATCATGGTTCTCATCCTTGATGCATATAGCTTCAAGTGTACAACTCATTGATGTATCTACATCATCTTAACCAAGTCTTGACCATCATAACCCATGTGCAAGTCTAAGACATGAAGCACAACTCACTTAAGAGTTGTATGAAGTTTGATGAACCAAAGTTGCATCAAAGTCTTAGATCTAACACATACATGGACTTTAAAGCTAATAACAAGTTACAAACTTGAAAGTAAACTAACTAATCAAGATCATAAGTGGTAGAACATAGTTCTTAGTTTGATCTTGAAGATCCAAGACTCAAAAGTCTAGATCCAAAGTTACATTTAAAGAAAACTTGTTTGTGTGTTCTTGAACTTCCAAGGTTAACTTGATTTGTTCAAGAGATATGAGATCAAGACTAACTTGTAGTACTTGACCATCTAAACTAACTACATGAAATTAAAGTGTATAAAATAAAGAAACAAGTTAATTAAACAAGTAATTAGTTCAAGGGTTTCTCATACTTTAAAGATTCAACCAAAGTTGATCTTTAAGTAAAGTAAACTTTAAGTTTACTTCCATGACTTACAAGTATGATTCTAACAACAATGAACTTATATCTTTTGAAACAATATGTGTAGAACATAAACTAGTAAGTTTAGTTCTTAGGTGTTCTTGAAATTACAAGATAAATGAAGAAAGAAACTAGCAAGTTTGTTTCTTGAAACCAAGTAAATAAGTGACTAACAACTACTAGTAATCAACACAAGTAAACAAAGATTAAAACAAACAAAGTATGATGATGATTATGGAATGTGTTATGGTTCGGTTTTTTAAAGAAAGAAGAAGAGAAAAAGAAGTTCAAGTTACTTACAAATGTTAGAGAGAAATGAGAGAAATTTGAAAGTGAGTTTGAAGTGTGTTTTGAGAATGAGATATAAATGAAAGATACGAGTTAACAAGTAGTCAAAAAAAATGAAGAACCCTCCCTTATTACCTCTTAAGGCCGACGGTTTGGCTCCATGGGGGGGGAAGGGATTAGTTCATTGGATTATTGCATGTAAAGCCTTACAAAAGGTGGTTAAAAGATGTAGTTTCATGGGGATTAAGGCAAACTAGATTCCTTAGGTAAATGACTAACTAGTTACACTTTGAAACTAATACTTACATGTAGTATGGGCTAACTAAGTCCACTAGTAGTGTAGGGTGGGCTTGGAAGTCCAATAACATGAGTCCATTACACTAACAAAGCCCAAGTTCAAATAAATCACAAGTTAAACCTATTAAAGCCCAAGTAACTAACTAATAGCCTTAGTTAATTAAAATGATTAATAAATTTAATCATGAATGTAAATAATATCTAAAAATATTATTCGTGAAAGTTCCGGGTGTCACAAAGACGTTTCGGGCTCTTAAAAGTCAAGTACGGGCAATCAAAGCAACATGTAAATATAATAACATACATTCGTTTAATCATACGTATTAATAATAACAATTATTAATAAAATAACGTTGGAAATTCTAGGGTCGTTACAACTTAATTGGGAGAAATGCCATTTCATGGTTAAAGAAGGCATCGTTCTTGGTTATAAAATTTCAAAAGAAGGAATTGAAGTGGATAGAGCTAAAGTAGATGTAATTGCTAAACTTCCACATCCTACCAATGTTAGAGGAGTTAGGAGTTTTCTAGGGCATGCCGGTTTTTACCGACGTTTCATAAAAGATTTTTCTAAAATTGCCACTCCTATGAATAAACTCCTAGAAAAGGATGCTTCATTCATCTTTTCAGATGACTGTATCAAATCTTTTAATATTCTTAAAGAGAAACTCACTAATGCACCGATCATGATAACACCAAATTGGAATCTACCATTTGAACTAATGTGCGATGCAAGTGATTTTGCAATGGGAGCCGTTTTAGGACAAAGGATTGAAAAACAATTTCAACCTATATATTATGCTAGTAAGACGTTACAAGGAGCACAAACGAACTATACAACTACTGAAAAAGAACTCCTTGCTATTGTCTTTGCTTTTGACAAATTTCGATCATATCTCGTTCTAGCAAAAACGGTGGTCTATACCGACCATTCTGCTCTTAGATACCTATTTTCAAAACAAGATGCTAAACCAAGATTAATCCGTTGGATCTTACTCTTACAAGAGTTTGATATTGAAATCCGAGATAAAAGAGGAGCAGAAAATCTCGCCGCTGATCATCTTTCTCGTCTTGAAAATCCCGAATTAGAAGTTCTAAATGAATCGGCCATACAAGACAACTTTCCTGATGAATATCTATTGAAGATAGATTATAAAGAAATTCCATGGTTTGCAGACTATGCAAACTACTTAGTTTGTGGATTCCTTGAAAAAGGATTATCGTACCAAAGACGAAAGAAATTCTTCAGTGATATAAAACACTATTTTTGGGAAGATCCACATTTGTTTAAAAGTTGTCCCGATGGAATAATACGCCGATGTGTATTTGGAGATGAAGCTAGTAAAATATTAAACCATTGTCACACAGGACCAACATGAGGGCATTATGGGCCTCAACTAACAGCAAGAAAAGTTTATGATTGTGGATTCTATTGGCCTACAATTTATAAAGACTCACACCTTCTTTGCAAATCCTGTGATGCTTGTCAAAGGGCCAGAAAAATAAGTCAACGTGATGAAATGCCACAAAATGTCATTCAAGTATGTGAAGTATTTGACATTTGGGGTATTGACTTTATGGGTCCATTTCCAAAATCTCATAATAATCTATATATACTCGTAGCCATTGATTATGTATCTAAATGGGCGGAAGCACAAGCTCTCCCAACTAACGATGCACGAGTTGTAGTCAACTTTTTAAAACGTCTTTTTGCAAGGTTTGGAACACCGAAAGCTTTAATAAGTGATCGGGGTACTCATTTCTGTAATAATCAACTTGAGAAAGTTCTTAAAAGATATGAAGTAACTCATAAAATCTCCACCGCATATCATCCACAAACAAGTGGACAAGTTGAAAATACCAACCGAGCTTTAAAACGTATTCTATAGAATACCGTAGGATCAAATCCGAAGGAATGGTCCATTAAATTGGAGGATGCACTCTGGGCTTTTAGAACAGCCTACAAAACTCCAATTGGAACTACACCTTTTAGACTTGTTTATGGAAAAGCATGTCATCTTCCAGTAGAAATTGAACACAAAGCATTTTGGGCTTTGAAGACATGCAATCTTGATTTACATGAAGCTGGATGTCTACGATTAAGTCAACTAAATGAATTAGAAGAATTAAGACATGAATCATACGATAATTCATTAATCTATAAAGAAAGAACGAAGAAATGGCATGATAAAAGAATCAGAAGTTCAAAAGAATTTAAAGAAGGAGACAGAGTTCTTCTTTTCAATTCACGATTCAAGCTATTTCTTGGAAAATTGAAATCAAGATGGTCTGGACCATTCATAGTCAAAAGAGTTTTCCCATACCGAACGATAGAATTAATAAATTCAAATGGGATTGAATTTAAAGTTAATGGTCACAGAGTTAAACACTACATAGATAGTCCGATGGAAGTCGACAACGAAGTTAATCACAATTTCGACACCACAGTTAACTAAGTGTGGGGAGAATCAAGTCTTTAAAGGATAATATGTATTTCTGTTAGAGTTAGATTGTCTGTTTTCGTGTAGTTCTCGAAAATGGAACCCGAATGGTCTTTCCCTAGCAGACCCTAAAGAACTAGTCTTCTCCCCCCATTCTGAATTTTTATTTTTTTTTTAGGAAATGAAGACTGCCTGTGAACTAAACCATGGTCTAATGCTACACGCTTTGATCACTAAACGTAATAATGACACACTACCGAGTGAAATAGTATCAGTAATCAGAGAAAGATTGGACGGAGTTAGAAAAGAATCCAGATGCGAAGATAATAAGTTACAGTTTGGTAAAGGAAAATCAAAATCCGCAGCGAAAAGAAGAGCACGACACCTAGAAAGATGTCACAAATGCGGAAAATGGTCACATGGAGGTAAATGTTCAAATAATCAAACCTATTCAAATACCGAATTTGTTACTTTATGCAGAGACGGACCGTTCATATGTTTAGAAGAAAAGACACAGAATGCTCGAGGTTACGCCTATGTAGCCATGGAAAACCAATTAAACCGACTATCTTATGGAAAACCAATTAAACCGACTATCTTATGAATGGGATAGATCATATAACTAAGAAATCTATTTCACAGGTATGTTTGTACAGTTTTTATTTTTTTTATTATTTTTAACCTTTTGATAATAAACGCTAATTTGTTCGCTATAAAGTATTAAATTGGTATTGAATAAAATTAGGTTTGGCGACCGAAATTATTGATATCATTCAAAAATTTATTACATCACTGCGAAATTTAACGTTTATTCTTAAGGTATAAATATCTTTAAACAATCAACCCAAAATATTTCAAAAATTCGTCATGAGTTAAATTAGGTCTTGGAACCGAAATTACTTTACCGAAAAGAGGGGCGCATATTTTTGATAATATTTGATTGATTAAAGTGGGATAAAAAGCCAAAAAGATTTTTAATTTTATTTTTACCATGTTTTTAAAATTAATATTTAAATCTTAAATTAATATTGTAAACTTTGTAAAAACAATATATTTAAAATTGTAAATATTTGAAAATTTTATATAAGTTTGGTGTGAATTTATAATATGAATTTTTAAATTAAGTTTGTTGTGAATCTTTAATTTTTAAAAATATGAATTTTTAATTTTATGCATTTCAAATTTTAAAGTTTGGTGTGAATTTTTAATATTAATTTTGAATTTTATATTTAAGTTTGGTGTGAATTTAAAAACAAAAATTTACTTTATCTCATTAAGTTAAAAATATGATTTTTAAAATTCGTCGTAAGTTGAAGACTAGGTCTTTAAACCAAAATTGCTTTACCCAAGGGAGGGACGAGAACTTTTATTATCATTATTTTTAATCTTATTGAATTAAAGTGTGCCAAAAACATTAAAAAACCAAAAATCTTAGCTTTTAAAACAATCGCTACAAAAAGACAAATTTTAAAATTTTGTCGAAGGACGGACTAGGACATCGATCCGAAACGACCTCGTCCTAAATAACAAGGGAAACAAAATTTTAAAATTAATTACTTAATTGTTTTAATTAATATAAGATGTTATAAAAAAAAAAAAAAAAAAAAAAAACAAACTCCGCGACTCGCGGAGGGACCGAATTACAGAAAAAAATAAAAGGAGCTGAAACAGCTCAGTTGCAACCCACAAACAAGAAAAATACTGCGAAAATACTCCGAAAAAACCCGCAAAAACAACCCCAAAATCACAATTTTTAACCGTTAATCATCAAATCTTTTACTAAAATCATGTTGAGAAGGATGCTATCAAGGAATTACTCAAGAAAAATGGTAAATTTCTACACCTAAACACCATTTAATCCGAAAATTAGTGTTCTTGAGCAATTTTTTCCCCAATTTGATTTTGATGCTTTTTAGTGTAATTATGCTTAAATTGTTTATGTATTATGCTTGTATAACCTAGATTGATGCTATTTAACATGATTAGAAGCCTTAAACTTCAAATTTTGAGTAATCTAGGGTTTGTGTTCTTGAGCAATTTGGGGCTTTTTGATATAAACAGGTTATGGCCGATTTTTGTCATGAATTGTTGCTAAATTAAGTAGTGTAACATGTTTAGGTAGTTAAAAGATCCAAACTTTGAGCCTAAACATGATTTTGAGAATTAAAGTGGACTTTTTCAAGTCTAAAATTCATGAACTTGATTTTTGAGAGATAATGCCATTTGAAACTTGTTTAATTGCTAGTAATGATTATTTTGACATGTTATTTGAGTTAAATGCTTATGAACTTGGCGAACATTTTCGTATATGCTTATTTGAAAAAGTGTAGATTTGATAAAAATATGAAAATGAGCTTAAGTTTGATATAAATTGATCATGTCATTGTAATTATTTTGATTGATGATTTTGCTGACACTAATGCATATTTGGATGCACAAAAATTTTGTTTGATGTGTTTTGCAGACTGAAAGAGGTGAATCTTCATCCCAAGCTCGCAATGCTCCTGTTGAGAATGCGGAACAATAGGAGGTGGATAACTACTACAAGCAAGATATACCTCATCCAGTCATGACATTTTCTGATATGCACTTGGAAGATTTGCACCCGAACCTGAGATTTGACAGACTTTGGATAGATTATCCAAAATACCAAAGGGGTTTGAATACTCTTCATTCTAAAGTTGTTGAGGTACCGAGGGTCATAGAATGGGGACCATTAAAAGCTGTAGAATTGGCCGGGCCAATTAGGGAATTACTTGCACAGAGGTATGGTAATTCTACTTTTAACGACTGGGTACATTTATTCACCATGCGTAGACCTGTATATAAAGTATGGTGTGAAGAATTGTTGTGTAGTATAGAATTAAATGATTGGGTAGCTAGTTTAACCGATCGATCTTTTATTAGATTTTTGTTAGGAGGTTTGATGCGCCACATGTCTTTACTAGACATGGCTCAGGCTTTACGTATATATACGCCTGAGGAGTTAGCATCTACCGATTGTAGAGGGTTGATACTAAATGGTAGAAAGATAGATGAAAATTTTGATACACATGGTGTATGGAGTCAAATGACAATCCATCACCGATTCAAAGGGGGAAATTACTCTTATTTGGATATAGATAGAGCTGAATTAAGAGTAATTCATAGGTTTTTAGCTAATTCGATTACACAAAGAGGTAAGAATAAGGAAAAGGTAAATGAACAGGATTTGTTTTACCATATGTGTATTCGAGACCCACAAAGCGCTGTAAGTATACCTTATTGTGTGGGTTATTATTTATCAGCTATGGTTAGGGGGATGAGACCGCATAGCATAATAGGAGGTGGTATTTTTATTACTTTGATTGTTGAATATCTCGGTGTGGATATAAGTCGGGGGGGATTATAAGTAGAAGAACCAGAACCCCGCGATACAATAGGTTTAAATGTATATCATGGTGCGAAAGTTTTAAAGAGGCGAAATAACGCCGCAGTACGATACCATGGTAGACATCCACAGGTTGAGAGAAACCAACAGCAAGGTAATGTAGGAGGGGGAAATGAAATGCAAAAAATGCAAAGGTTTATAGCTTCACAGGAGTACGAAAATGCTAGACAGAGAGCATTTGAAGATTGGCAAGTTCATCAAAACCAAATCATAGCTCATTGTCAACATATAGGTAGAAACTATATTCCTACTCCAAAACCCATATTCCCTCCCTGGTCTATAGAGATGCAACCACCGTATCCTGCGTATAACCCAGCCGAAGCATTCTATAGCACCTATGGTTATGCATGGAACCCCTATTGGTATCAGTATCATCCCTAGTCTACTTAGTTTTATTTATTTTGTAATTTGTAATGTTGATACGTTTAATACTTATGTTAATATTGTAATAGTTTTTATAATTTTCTAACTTTTATTCTTAGATTTTAATAATTTTTGAATGTGGGGTAATATACCAAACTTCAAAAATATGTATATATGTTTGCAGTTTATCTTATGTACACAACAGGGTAAAACAACGCATTTTCAAAGACTGGCATTAAGTTCAGCAAAAGCAACTAATTTTGACGACAAGATGCAAAATATATGTGAAATAACAACAAGACGGAATGAACAAATGATGTGCACCATTTATCATTCAGCAAACAAACGCCAATATATTTAGAAACTTTGGTAAAAATTTAATCATTTTCATACAAATCACCCTCAATAATTTAAATTGTTACTGATTTCTTGCAAATGAGGGCATTGCAAGATCTTAAGTGTGGGAAGGGGTTAAATTCTTTCGGATTTTATAATTTTTATCTTAAACACTTGGTTACCATTAAAAATACTAGTAAAGTAGTAGTTGTATTAGAATCTAGTGCTCTCTGATAATAAAGAGCAGCCCTAGTCTTATATACTGACTACCCAATTCTAGTAAAATTTTTCAAAATTTTCAATTAAATGAACTCAAAATCATGTTTATACATATTTATGAACGATAAAACTAGGTTTTAACACCGAAATTATTGTAACCTCGGAAAGGACATAAATTGAGAAACAAACCAAAATGTTAAAATTCATTTAAAATGGAATAGAGGACAATAGAAAGGAAAATAAAAGCCAAGTGTGGGAAAATTATCCAAGTTATTCAAAACATATATCACATATTTTTGTACAAATAACTGAAAATACTTTTGCTTTGGACTAAACTAAAAAGTTTTACCTGATTTACTGTAAGAAAGATGGATCTACACGATGAATCAATTCCATCATTAAAAGGAAGTAAAGTCTTCCGAAAAAGACACGCGCTTCTTGATTTAGGTCAAGAAGTTGTCGTCCAGACCAGCTGTAGGTTGACAAAAAATCTAGAAAAGTCATCACTAAAATCAGCAGGAAATCCACGGACCTCAGCATTAAACAGGGTCGCCAAGTGGTCAGATTTATCCTAACCATGAGAAGGATTTATCTCGTACAATGGGGGGGCACCATGCAAATTAACTGGATAAGACTAATGAATCAGATCCCCAGAAAGGATAATCTCCTTAAAAGATCAAAAATCAGCTTTTAAGCCTGATATTACTCAATTCTTGAGATTGACCTTAAAGATTGAGAATTATAAACTCATGGAATTCAATGATATCTAAACTCGAGCTTGAACGAGAAAATATTTTGATTAAAATTACAAACCGATTTGTTTTCTGAAAAGCCTATTTTCAATGCGTTCATTACCATTGAACGTAAAATCCTAGGAATTCACCTGGAATTCATTAGGTCACCTGAACTAAATCGGGTGTCAACCGTAAGAACGGTGGTTGCATAGTGGTCAAAGACAGGACCTTGTGCCAGACCGAAAAATCATAAGGGTGAGCTTTACTATTGCTCCTACCAAGGATAGTAATTGCGTCCGACACGTTATAGACCATAATTAAAAGCATGTCATGGGACATTGCCTTAACAGTTGCTTGTTCAACGCTTTCCTTTACAACCAGACGGTAGTTTACCGAAAGGTAATATACGGGACAAGTAAACTGGACGTGTTGCTTTCCAAATACAAGGTTAGCAAGTGGGTGACACAAAACCGCAAGTCTTATCCTTTCTGGGGGTCTGATTCATTAGTCTTATCCAGCTAATTTGTACGGCGTCCTCCCCATTTTACAAGACAGATCCTCTCATGGTTAGGATAAGTCTGACCACTTGGCGACCCTGTTTGATGCTGAGGTCTGTAGATTTCCTGCTAATTTTAGTGATGACTTTTCTAGATTTTTCGTCAACCTACAGCTGGTCTGGACGACAACTTCATGACTGATAATGCTAAAAATGAACATATATTTCATAGCATTATTCCTCAAGAAAGACAGGCTTTTAGTTGCAATTGTTCTATTTAAAAGTGATATTCGTTTAAATAATAAAAGGTGAAGACAAAAGACAGATTCGACGAATTGAAGACGCAAATGACCAAAAAGCTCAAAAGTACAAAATACAATCAAAGAGGTTCCAATTATTGATAAGAAACGTCTCGAAATTACAAGAGTACAAGATTCAAAACGCAAAGTACAAGATATTAAATTGTACACAAGGGCGTTCGAAAATCCGGAACCGGGACCAGAGTCAACTCTCAACGCTCGACGCAACGGACTAAAAATTACAAGTCAACTATGCACATAAATATAATATAATATTTAAATAATTCTTATAATTATTTATATATTATATAAATAATAAAAATCCGTCGGCAAGAAAGACTCCAAAGTTTGTGAGCTGTATTTACAAACTCCGCGACTCGCGGAGTTTGAAGGCAAAAAGGGCCGCGAGTCGCGGAGCCCCAAAGTTTGAAACTCCCTATAAAAGCAAACGAATTCTGATCGCAAAAACCAACATATATCCATCCATCTCTCTATCTATATCGTAATATTTATATTTATAATTTATATTTTAATTTTAATTTTAATTATAATTCTAATAATAAGGGTATGTTAGCAAATGTTGTAAGGGTGTAAGTCGAAATTCTGTCCGTGTAACGCTACGCTATTTTTAATCATTGTAAGTTATGTTCAACCTTTTTAATTAAATGTCTCGTAGCTAAGTTATTATTATGCTTATTTAAAACGAAGTAATCATGATGTTGGGCTAATTACTAAAATTGGGTAATTGGGCTTTGTACCATAATTGGGGTTTGGACAAAAGAACGACACTTGTGGAAATTAGACTATGGGCTATTAATGGGCTTTATATTTGTTTAACTAAATGATAGTTTGTTAATGTTAATATAAAGATTTACAATTGGGCGTCCCTATAAATTACCATATACACTCGATCGGACACGATGGGCGGGGTATTTATATGTACGAATAATCGTTCATTTAACCGGACACGGAAATGGATTAATAGCCACTAGAATAATTAAAACAGGGGTGAAATTATATACAAGGACACTTGGTATAATTGATAACAAAATATTAAAACCTTGTGTTACACTCAGTCGACATCCTGGTGTAATTATTAAACAAAGTATTAAAATCTTGTTACAGTTTAAGTCCCCAATTAGTTGGAATATTTAACTTCGGGTATAAGGATAATTTGACGAGGATACTCGCACTTTATATTTATGACTGATGGACTGTTATGGACAAAAACCAGACGGACATATTAAATAATCCAGGACAAAGGACAATTAACCCTTGGGCATAAAACTAAAATCAACACATCAAACATCATGATTACGGAAGTTTAAATAAGCATAATTCTTTTATTTCATATTTAATTTCCTTTATTTTATATTTAATTGCACTTCTAATTATAGCACTTTTATTTGTTGTTATTATATTTAATTGCACTATTAATTATCGTACTTTTTAATTATCGCAAGTTTATTTTATCGCACTTTTATTATTCGCAATTTCATTATCGTTATTTACTTTACGCTTTAATTTAAGTCTTGTATTTATTTTTAATATTTTACATTTGGTTTTAACTGCGACTAAAGTTTTAAAATCGACAAACCGGTCATTAAACGGTAAAAACCCCCCTTTATAATAATAATATTACTTATATATATATTTGTATTTTTATAAAAGTAAACTAATATAGTGTTAAGCTTTGTTTAAAGATTTTCCCTGTGGAACGAACCGGACTTACTAAAAACTACACTACTGTACGATTAGGTACACTGCCTATAAGTATTGTAGCAAGGTTTAAGTATATCCATTCTCTTAATAAATAAATATCTTGTGTAAAATTGTATCGTATTTAATAGTATTTTCTTGTAAAATTTAATAGCTATTTTATATACACCTCGCATAACATCAATGACCTAAATCAAGAAGCGCGTTTCTTTTTCGGAAGACTTTACTTCCTTTAAGTGATGGAATTGATTCATCGTGTAGATCCATCTTTCTTACAGTAAATCGGGTAAAACTGTTTAGTTTAGTCCAAAGCAAAAGTATCTTCAATTATTTGTTACAGAAATATGTGACATATGTTTAAGATAACTTGGTAAATTTTTCCACACTTGGCTTTTATTTTCTTTTATTTACCTTTTTATTGTCCTCTATTCCATTTTAAATGAATTCTAACATTTTGGTTTGTTTCTCAATTTATATCCTTTCCGAGGTAACAATAATTTCGGTGTTAACACCTAGTTTTATCGTTCATAAATATGTATAAACATGATTTTGAGTTCATTTAATTGAAAATTTTGAAAAATTTTACTAGAAGTGGGTAGTCGGTATATAAGACTAGGGCTGTTCTTTGTTATCAGAGAGCACTAGATTCTAATACAACTACTACGTTACTAGTATTATTAATGGTAACCAAGTGTTTAAGTTAAAAATTTTAAAAATCCGAAAGAATTTAACCCCTTCCCACACTTAAGATCTTGCAATGCCCTCATTTGCAAGAAATCAGTAACAATTTAAATTATTGAGGGTGATTAGCGTAGAAAAATGATTAAATTTTACCAAAGTTTCCAAACATATTGGCGTTTGTTTGCTGAATGATAAATGGTGCACATCATTTGTTCATTCCGTCTGTTGGTACATCACATTTGTTTTTCGTTTTGTCGTCAAAATTAATAGCTTTTGCTGAACTTAATGCCAGTATTTGAAAATGCGCTGTTTTACCCTGTTTTGTGTATGAGATAAACTACAAACACATATATACATATTTTTGAAGTTGGGTTTTCACACCACATTCAAAAATTATTAAAATCTAATAAAGTTAGAAAATTATAAAAGCTATTATAATAATAAAATAAGAAATAAGAAATAAGAAATAAGAAAATTAAGAATTAGTAACATTACAATAAAATAAACAAAAATATAAAATAAAAAAATTACGGATGAGGAGGATGGTTCCAGTATGGGTCCCAAGCGTATCCATAGATGCTGTAAAATGCTTGGGCCGGGTCATATGTAGGATATGGTGGTCGGCTCTCTATAGTCCAAGGAGCAAATTCGGGCATAACGGTAGGAATGTAGTCTCTACCTACGTGTGTAAAATGACTTATGATTTGGCTTTGATGATACTGCCAATCTTGAAATGCTTTTTGTCTAGCCATTTCATACTCGTGTCGAGCCATAAAAATTTGCGTTTCCATCATTGGATTACCCCCTCCCGTATGACCTTGCTGTTGATATCTCTCAACCTGTGAATGCCTGCCATCATAACGTGCTGCCGCATTGTTTCGTTTCTTTAAGACCTTAGCACCATGATAAACACACAAATCTATTCTATCGCGGGGTTCTGGTTCTGCCATTAATAATCCCCCCGACTTCTATCCACACCGAGATATTCAGCAATTAAAGTAATAAATATACCACCTCCTATTATGCTATCACGCCTCATACCCCTAACCATAGTCAATAAATAATAACCCACACAAAAAGGTATACTTACAGCGCTATGTGGGTCTCGAATACACATGTGGTAAAACAAATCCTGTTCATTTACCTTTTCCTTATTCTTAATTCGTTGTGTAATCGAATTAGCTAAAAACCTATGGATTACTCTTAATTCAGCTCTATTAATATCAAGATAAGAGTATAATCCCCCCTGGAATCGGCGATGGCTAGTCATCCTACTCCATACGTCATTTGTATCAAAATTCTCATCCACCCTCCTACCATAAACTATTAACCTCTGGCAGTCATAAGATACTAGCTCCTCGGGCGTATATATACCTAAAGCCCGAGCCATGTCTAGTAAGGACATATGGCGCATCACCCCTCCTAATAAAAATCTAATAAAACTATGATCGGTTAAAGTATCTAACCGATCATTTATTTCAATAGTACACAATAACTCTATACACCATTCTCTATATACAGGTCTACGCATGTTGAATAAATGTACCCAATCACTAAATGTAGAATTACCATACCTTTTAGTAATTCCTTGATAATAGTCTCCTCATTGTGATTTTATGAAAGATTTGATAAAAAATAGTGAAAAATCACGAATTTGGGCGATTTTTTTGTGTGTTTTTTCGTAGAAAAATGGGTGTGAGTGTGCAAACTGGTCTGTTCGACCAGTTATATTTTTTTTCTGGATTTTTGATGCTCCGCGAGTGCGGTGGTGGGAACCCACAAAGCACCGCGAGTCGCGGCGATATTTTTTTTTTATTTTATAAAACCTTATAACTTTATAAAACATAAAATTAATTTAAAAATTAAAATTTTGTTTCTTTTTAGGATGAGGGCGTTTCGGATCGATGTCCTAGTCCGTCCCTCGACAAAAATTTTAAAATTTGTCATTTTTAAGCGCGGTTTTAAAAGCAAAGATTTTTGAATTTTTTTTTTAATGTTTTTGGCATACTTTAATTCAATAAGATTAAAAATAATGATAATAAAAGTTCTCATCCCTCCCTTGGGTAAAGCAATTTCGGTTCAAAGACCTAGTCTTCAACTTACGACGAATTTTAAAAACCATATTTTTAACTTAGCGAAATAAAGTAAATTTTTGTTTTTAAATTCACACCAAACTTATTTTTAAAATGCATAAAATTAAAAATTCATATTAATAATTAAAAATTCACACCAAACTTATATTATATTTTTGTTTTTATACATACAAACTTATATTAAAAATATTAAAATTTTGAAATATTTACAAACTTAAATATATTGATTTTAAAAAAAATTCACAATATTAATTTAATATTTATATATTAATTTTAAAAACATGGTAAAAATAAAATTAAAAATCTTTTTGACTTTTATCCCACTTTAATCAATCAAATATTATCAAAAATATGCGCCCCTCTTTTCGGTAAAGTAATTTCGGTTCAACGACCTAGTTTAACTCATGACGAATTTTTGAAATATTTTTGGTTGATTGATTAAAGATATTTATACCTTAAGAATAAGCGTTAAATTTCACAGTGATGTAATAAATTTTTGTATGATATCAATAATTTCGGTCGCAAGACCTAATTTTATTGAATACCAATTTAATACTTTATAGCGAACAAATTAGCGTTTATTATCAAAAGGTTAAAAATAAAAATAAAAATAAAAACTGTACAAACTTACCTGTGAAATATATTTCTTAGTGATATGCTCTAGCCCATTCATAAGATAGTCGGACTAATTGATTTTCAATGGCTACATAGGCGTAACCTCGAGCATTTAACCTTTTTTCTTCTAAACATATGAACGGTCCGTCTCTGCATAAAGTAACAAATTTGGTGTTTGAATAGGTTTGATTATTTGAACATTTACCTTCGTGTGACCATTTTTCGCATTTGTGACATCTTTCAAGGTGTCGTGCTCTTCTTTTCGCTGCAGATTTTGATTTTCCTTTACCAAATTGTAACTTATTATTTTCGCATCTGGATTCTTTTCTTACTCCGTCCAATTTTTCTCTGATTACTGATACTATTTCACTTGGAAGGGTGTCATTATTATGTTTAGTGATCAAAACGTGTAGCATTAGACCATGGTTTAATTCACAGGAAGTCTTCATTTCGTAAAACCTAAAAAAATAAAAATTCAGAATGGGGGGAGAAGACTAGTTCTTTAGGGTCTGCTAGGGAAAGACCATTCGGGTTCCATTTTCGAGAACTACACAAAAACAGACAATCTAACTCTAACAGAAATACATATTATCCTTAAAAGACTTGATTCTCCCCACACTTAGTTAGCTGTGGTGTTGAAATTATGATTAACTTCGTTGTCAACTTCCATCGGACTATCTATGTAATGTTTAACTCTGTGACCATTAACTTTAAATTCAATCCCATTTGAATTTATTAATTCTATTGTTCCGTATGGGAAAACTCTTTTGACTATGAATGGTCCAGACCATCTTGATTTCAATTTTCCAGGAAATAGCTTGAATCGTGAATTGAAAAGAAGAACTTTGTCTCCTTCCTTAAATTCTTTTGAACTTCTGATTCTTTTATCATGCCATTTCTTCTTTCTTTCCTTATAGATTAGCAAATTTTCGTATGCTTCTTGTCTTAATTCTTCTAATTCGTTTAGTTGACTTAATCGTAGACGTCCAGCTTCATGTAAATCAAGATTACATGTCTTTAAAGCCCAAAATGCTTTGTGTTCAATTTCTACTGGAAGACGACATGCTATTCCGTAAACGAGTTTAAAAGGTGTGGTTCCAATTGGAGTTTTGTAGGCTGTTCTAAAAGCCCAGAGTGCATCCTCCAATTTAATGGACCATTCCTTCGGATTTGATCCTACGATTTTCTCTAAATACGTTTTAATGCTCGGTTGGTATTTTCAACTTGTCCACTTGTCTGTGGATGATAAGCAGTGGAGATTTTATGAGTTACTCCATATCTTTTAAGAACTTTCTCAAGTTGATTATTACAAAAATGAGTTCCCCGATCACTTATTAAAGCTTTCGGTGTTCCAAACCTTGCAAAAAGACGTTTTAAAAAGTTGACTACAACTCATGCATCGTTAGTTGGGAGAGCTTGTGCTTCCACCCATTTAGATACATAATCAATGGCAACGAGAATTTATAGATTATTATGAGATTTTGGAAATGGACCCATAAAGTCAATACCCCAAATGTCAACTACTTCACATACTTGAATGACATTTTGTGGCATTTCATCACGTTGACTTATTTTTCCGGCCCTTTGACAAGCATCACAGGATTTGCAAAGAAGGTGTGCGTCTTTGTAAATTGTAGGCCAATAGAATCCAGCATCGTAAACTTTTCTTGCTGTTAGTTGAGGCCCATAATGCCCTCCTGTTGGTCCTGTGTGACAATGGTTTAAGATTTTACTAGCTTCATCTCCGAATACACATCGGCGTATTATTCCATCTGGACAACTTTTAAACAAATGTGGATCTTCCCAGAAATAGTGTTTTATATCACTAAAGAATTTCTTTCGTTTTTGGTACGACAATCCTTTTTCAAGGAATCCACATACTAAGTAGTTTGCATAGTCTGCAAACCATGGAATTTCATTATAATCTATCTTCAATAGATATTCATCAGGAAAGTTGTCTTGTATGGCCGATTCATTTAGAACTTATAATTCGGGATTTTCAAGACGAGAAAGATGATCAGCGGCGAGATTTTCTGCTCCCTTTTTATCTCGGATTTCAATATCAAACTCTTGTAAGAGTAAGATCCAACGGATTAATCGTGGTTTAGCATCTTGTTTCGAAAATAGATATCTAAGAGCAGAATGGTCGGTATAGACCACCGTTTTAGCTAGAACGAGATATGAACGAAATTTGTCAAAAGCAAAGACAATAGCAAGGAGTTCTTTTTCTTGTGTAATTTGTTTGTGCTCCTTGTAACGTCTTACTAGCATAATATATAGGTTGAAATCGTTTTTCAATCCTTTGTCCTAGAACGGCTCCCATTGCAAAATCACTTGCATCGCACATAAGTTCAAATGGTAGATTCCAATTTGGAGTTATCATAATCGGCGTATTAGTGAGTTTTTCTTTAAAAATATTAAAAGATTTGATACATTCATCTGAAAAGATGAATGGAGCATCCTTTTCTAGGAGGTTATTCATAGGAGTGGCAATTTTAGAAAAATCTTTTATGAAACGTCGGTAAAAACCGGCATGCCCTAGAAAACTCCTAACTCCTCTAACATTTGTGGGATGTGGAAGTTTAGCAATTACATCTACTTTAGCTCTATCCACTTCTATTCCTTCCTTTGAAATTTTATGACCAAGAACGATGCCTTCTTTAACCATGAAATGGCATTTCTCCCAATTAAGAACTAGATTTGATTGTTCACATCTAATAAGCATTCGTTCAAGATTAACTAAACATGATTCAAAAGTATCACCGAAGACTGAAAAGTCATCCATGAAAACTTCCATGCATTCTTCTATCATGTCGTGAAAAATCGCCATCATACACCTTTGAAAGGTTGCAGGGGCGTTGCAAAGTCCAAATGGCATGCGTTTGTAAGCAAAAGTACCATAAGGGCACATGAATGTGGTTTTCTCTTGGTCTTCGGGTGCTATTGGAATTTGAAAGTATCCGGAAAAACCATCAAGAAAACAATAGTAACTATTTTCGGCTAATCTTTCCAACATTTGATTAATGAATGGTAAGGGAAAGTGATCTTTTCTGGTGGCGTCATTTAATTTTCTATAATCAATACATACACGCCATCCTGTTACAGTCCTAGTCGGAATAAGCTCATTTTTCTCATTTGTGATGACAGTCATGCCACCCTTCTTAGTCACGCATTGAACTGGGCTTACCCAGGGACTATCAGAAATTGGATAAATTAAACCTGCATCTAGCAGTTTAATAATTTTTTTCTTAACAACATCTTGCATATTAGGATTTAGTCTTCGTTGGCGTTGCAAATACGTTTTATGACCTTCTTCCATAAGGATTTTATGTGTGCAATACGAAGGACTTATTCCTTTAATATCATGAATCTTCCATGCAATAGCTGGTTTATGAGCTTTTAGCACATAAATGAGTTGAGATTTTTCATTTTCATTAAGAGAAGACGATATTATTACAGGTAATTCAGAATCACCATGTAAATAAGCGTATTCCAAATGATTTGGAAGTGGCTTTAACTCTAATTTCGGTGGTTCTTCTATCGATGATTTATATCGATATCTGTCTTCTTCTTTTAGCATTTGAATTTCTTCTGTTGTTGGTTCATATCCATTAGCTATAAGTGTAGCTAACATTTCAGTTTCATCAATTGGTTCAGTACCTTCTCCTAAAGAACATTCTCCTGTTCCTTGTAATTCTGGAAATTCTTTTAACAATTCTGCATGTGATTCTATAGTTTGAATATAATAACATGTATCATCTGCAGATTGCGGTTGTTGCATTGCTCTATCAACTGAAAAGGTAACACTCTCGTCCTATATACTTAGGGTTAGTTTCTTACCAAACACGTCTATCATTGCTTTAGCCGTGTTTAAAAATGGTCTTCCTAATATGAGAGGAACTTGAGAATCTTCTTCCATGTCCAGAACAACAAAATCTACTGGAAATACTAAAGTACCAACTTTAACTAGCATGTTCTCCATTATCCCTCTAGGATATTTTACTGATCTATCGGCTAGTTGTATGCTTATTCGTGTTGGTTTCAATTCTTCAAGGTCTAGTTTAGTGTATAGTGAATACGGCATTAAATTTATACTAGCACCTAAGTCTGCCAATGCTTCTATTGAACTAAGACTACCCAGAAAACAAGGAATTGTGAAACTTCCTGGATCAGATAATTTTTCTGGTATCTTATTCAACAGCACTGCAGAACAATTAGCATTCATAATAACAGCCGAGAGTTCTTCCATTTTATTTCTATTCGTGATTAGATCTTTCAGAAATTTAGCATATCTAGGCATTCCTGAAATTACATCAATAAAAGGAAAATTTACATTTATCTGTTTAAACATATCCAAGAATTTAGATTGCTCGGCTTCAAGTCTCTCTTTTTTCATTTTACTCGGGTAAGGAAGTGGTGGTTAGTATGGTTTAACATAAGGTTTAGCTTTAACTGTGTTATCTTCATTAACCTTTTCAACTACCGGTTCTTTTTCCTTATCTTGTTCAGGTTGTGGTTCTTGTGGAGTAGGAATAGCTTCCTCAGAAATTACAGGTATTTCAGGTGGTTTAAGTGTAATACCACTTCTTGTGGTAATGGCTTTAGCTGTTTCATTCCGAGGGTTAGCATTTGTATCACTAGGTAAACTTCCCAGTTTTTTTTCACCTATTAACCTTGCTAGGTTACTTACTTCTTGTTCCAGATTTTGAATAGAAGCTTGTTGATTTCTAAATGCTTGAGCATTTTGTTCATTTGTTTATTTTTGAGATGTGAAAAATTACGTTTGAGATTCAACTAGCTTCGTCATCATATCTTCTAAATTTGGCTTTTTATCATCGGTTTGTGGTGGTTTGTTTTGAAAATTAGGTCTTTGCTGGTTGTAAGTATTATTGGATACTTGTTGATTACTAGGACCTTGTTGGTTGTTGTATGGAACATTTAGGTTATAATTCTGGTTTTGGTTGTAAATCGGTCTTGGCGGTTGATAATTATTCTGATAATTATTTCCAGGCCTTTGGTTTATGTATGAAACATTCTCTCTTTGTTCCATTGTTAGTTCAATACTGAGACAATCTTTTGTCAAATGTGGTCCTCCACACTGCTCACAACTAATTCGTATTGAGTGTATATCTTTAGTCATCTTTTCCATTCGTCTCTCGACAGCATCTATCTTTGCGAAAATAGAATCTAAGTCATGACTAGAATCGGCTCTAGCTGCTTTAGATGATCTAACGATATCTTTTTCTTGGTGCCACTCATGTGAGTGGGAAGCAGTGTTATCAATAATTTTGTAAACATCAGTTTCTATTTTCTTCATAATGGAACCACCAGCTGCTATATCGATGTCTTTCCTTGTAGTGATGTCGCATCCTTGGTAGAATATTTGTACTATTTGACAAGTGTCTAAACCATGTTGCGGACATCCTCTCAATAACTTTCCAAATCTTGTCCATGCCTCATATAGAGTTTCATTTGGCTTTTGTGTGAACGTAACAATTTCTCCTTGAAGTCTTACGGCTTTAGATGCCGGAAAGAATTGTTTAAGAAAATTTTCAACTAAAACGTCCCATGTATCAATCGCCCCTTCAGGTAACGATTCTAACCAATCTTTGGCTTCTCCCTTTAAAGTCCAGGGAAATAACATGAGATATATCTGTTCATCCTCCACTTCTCTTATTTTAAATAGAGTGCAGATCCTATTAAAGGTACGAAGATGTTCATTTGGATCTTCCTTCGGCGCACCACTAAATTGGCATTGATTAGTTACCATGTGTAAAATTTGTTCTTTGATTTCATAATCTGGCGCATTAATGTCTGGATGAGTAATTGCGTGACCTTGGCCAGTGCGTTTAGCTCTCATTCTGTCTTCCATACTTAAAGGTTCCATATTTTCCATGATTGAATTTGTTGAATCTGAATCACTAGAGGATTCTGATTTAATGGTTCGTTCCTCAACAATCTCTGTTTGAATGATTGGTGGTTCCGGAGGAAAAATTAATGGTTCAGGATCTCGAAATCGTCCCTGAATATTCTCCGGATTCTCAATTGTGAGGTCGGGTTCAAAAAATGGATTATCGGAAATTTGAATTGGAGTACTTGGTCAACAGGATGACGATTCTAAAGAAAAATCAACGGCGACAATATTTGCTAGATGTCTTGATCGAGTTACAGGTGGTGAACGTACAAAAGGTTGTGAACGTTTTGCTCGGTGATTCACTGAATATCCTATTAGTTTTTTAAAAATAAAGAAAAATTATATAAGTTATCCAATTAATAGACTTTTCTGATTTTGCCCACGTTTCGAATAGCCAAAAGATGCAGCAGAGGGGCAAGATTCGTTTGGTCTCAATATAATTGGGTACTGTTTGGCTCCAATAACCCGGTCCACGTACAAATCCAACTATTATTACGAACTAGAAAATTTTGATGTCTATCAATTTAACCACTTAAAACAATTTTTCGTTTGAAATTTAAAGAAATATTAGATAAGAAATAGAGAAAATTCTAAGTCCTAAAAACAAGAATGTCGAGAAATAAGAAAGAAAAAGAGCGCGTCGAAAAACGTCGAAAAATAAAAGATTGAAAAATAATAGGCGTCGAAAAATAAAAATAAGAAAGTAGCGCGTCGAAACTTAAAAAGGAACTAAAAACTAAGAATTAAAAGTTGCGTCTAAAAATATTAAAGCTTATAAGGAATTCTATATCCCAAATGGCAATATCTTAAAAAGGGTACTAAAAACTTAGAACAGCGTCGTAAAATTCTAAAGCACCTAAATCTTAGTCTAAAGAAAAAAAACACTTAAGGGATTTTACGACAAAGCCTAAAAATCTAGAAATAAAAATAACTATGGCAAATACTATGATTTAAAACTAAATACGAGCGAAAAATACAAATATTAAGCTAAAACGAATAAATATAAAAAAGTACAAAATATAAAAATATACTTAAAGTTGTAAAAAGTACAATTTTTATAAAAATATTATTTTTATATTATTTATTTAATAAAACTATTAATTTTATAATTTAATTAAAACTAAATAAACTAAAAATACAAAATAAATAATAAAACTAAATTAACTAATTAAATAAAACCCTAAAAACTAAATAATTAAATTAATTAAACCCTAATTTCATATTAATTGCAGTCCTAGGTTGACCTGCAGATTGACCTCCGCGAGTGCGGTTAGGTCCAGTTCAAAAGCTCTGCGAGTCGCGGAGGGTCAAATTTAGGCTGAAAAAGGGTTCGTTTTTGCACAGTTTCAGTTTTTTTCTTTTTATTTTTTTTATGTTTTTCTGTTTTATCAAATATATATAAAATATAAATATAACTAAATATTTTTATAAAACAATAAAATACTTATTTTTAAACTCAAAAGTAAAAATACTCTTTTTTTTAAACATTATATATTTTTTTAACAAACTCTTTTTGTATTTTTATATTTTTATATTTAAAAAAAAACTTATATTTTTATACGAAGGACTTAATAAAAACTTTTACAAAATTATATTATTATTATTTTTTTTTTTTATATCATTAGCGTTGCGCTTTCGGCGTTTAAGTTCCCCGGCGCCAAAAATACTTGATGTTATGCGAGGTGTATACGAAATAGTTATATATTTATAAGAAAATACTATTAAATACGATACAATTTTACACAAGATATTTATTTATTTATAGAATGGATATACCTAAACCTTGCTACAACACTTATAGGCAGTGTACCTAATCGTACAGTAGTGTAGTTTTTAGTAAGTCCGGTTCGTTCCACATGGATCTTTTAAACAAGCTTAACGCTATATTAGTTTTAACTTATACAAATATATATATATATATATATATATATATATATATATATATATATATATATATATATAAAAGTAATATTATTATTATAAAAGGGGGGTTTTTACCGTTTAATGACCGGTTTGTCGATTTTAAAACTTTAGTCGCAGTTAAAACCTAATGTAAAATATTAAAAATAAATACAACTTAATTTAAAGCATAAAGTAAATAATGATAATGAAATTACGATAAATAAAATTGCGATAATTAAAATTGCGATAATTAAAAAGTACGATAATTAAAAGTGCAATTAAATACAATGACAATAAATAAAAGTGCGATAATTAGAAGTGCAATTAAATATGAAAATAAAGGAATTATGCTTATTTAAACTTCCGTAATCATGATGTTTGACGTGTTGATTTTAGTTTTATGCCCATGGGTTAATTGTCCTTTGTCCTGGATTATTTAATATGTCCGTCTGGTTTTTGTCCATAACAGTCCATCAGTCATAAATATAAAGTGCGAGTGTCCTCGTCAAATTATCCTTATACCCGAAGTCAAATATTCCAACTAATTGGGGACTTAATCTGTAACAAGGTCTTAATACTTTGTCTAATAATTACACCAGGATATCGACTGCGTGTAACCCAAGGTTTTAATACTTTGTTATCAATTATGCCAAGTGTCCTTGTACATAATTTCACCCCTGTTTTAATAATTCCATAGACTATTAATCCATTCCCGTGTCCGGTTAAATGAACGATTATTCGTACCTATAAATATCCCGCCCATCGTGTCCGATCGAGTGTATATGGTTATTTATAGGGACGTCCAATTGTAAATCTTTATATTAAAATTAACAAACTATCATTTAGTTAAACAAATATAAAGAACATTAATAGACCATAGTCTAATTTCCACAAGTGTCGTTCTTTTGTCCAAACTCCAATTATGGTACAAAGCCCGATTACCCAAATTTAAATATTTAGCCCAACATCATGATTACTTCGGTATTAAATAAGCATAATAATAACTTAGCTACGAGACATTAAATTAAAAAGGTTGAACATAACTTACAATGATTAAAAATAGTGTAGCGTTACACGGACAGAATTTCGACTTACACCCTTACAATATTCGCTAACATACCCTTATTATTAGAAATTAAAATTAAAATTAAAATTAAAGTTAAAATATATATAAATATATATATATATATATATATATATATCTTACGTATGAATGAAGAAGAAAAAGATGTGTAAAAATCGGCCGAATGCTCGGCCTTTTATAGGCCCACGTAATACTATTTGACCTCCGCGAGTGTGGAGGTTTTTGCCTTTATAAGCTCCGCGAGTGCGGAGCTGTGGATTCCAGCTCACACAAGCTTGGCTCCTAGCTTGCCGACGGTTTTATAATATAATATAATATTATATATTAATTTTAAGAATTAATTATATATTATATTATATTCATGTGCATAGTTGACTTGTAATTTTTAGTCCGTTGCGTCGAGCGTTGAGAGTTGACTCTGGTCCCGGTTCCGGATTTTCGAACGTCCTTGCGTATAATTTAATATCTTGTACTTTGCGTTTCGCGTCTTGTACTCTTGTAATTTTGAGACGTTTCTCATCAATAATTGGAACTACTTTGATTGTATTTTGTACTTTTGAGCTTTTTGGTCATTTGCGTCTTCAATTCGTCGAATCTGTCTTTTGTCTTCACCTTTTATTATTTAAACGAATATCACTTGTAAATAGAACAATTGCAACTAAAAGCTTGTCTTTCTTGAGGGATAATGCTATGAAATATATGTTCGTTTTTAGCATTATCAGTAGTTGAGGAGCAAGCCGAGAGCATAGGCTTGCAGGTTTATCAGGGTGCAAAGGTATAAAATGGAGGCATAATATGCCAATACCATATCATGGCACCCATCCACAGGTAGAGAGGGGTTCAGATGAGGAAATGGAGGAAGCAGATGATATCAGGGATGTCATTAGGGATAGTTTTACTGACATTTTTCAGCGTATAGATGAGGTGGAAATGAGTAATGAGGATAGGCATCATCGGTATGAGCAGTGGCAAGCCGCGAATGAATATGAGACTTTCCGGCGACGCCAACACGATAGCTGGCAAGTTCATCGGCACCAAATCATGAGCCAGCTAGCATATCAGGTACCAAATAACTACATCCTGACTCGACCTGCTTACTATCCACCACATCAGCCCGACAGAACACCTATCATCAACAATGGAACCCGAGCGATGATATGAACTGGAACCCCTATCCAAATCAATAGTGTTCCATTAGTGATTTCTTATCTTTTATTATTTTTATCTATTTATGTTAAACATTTAACATTTTGATACTTTTATGTAATGTTTAATATTTTTATTATTGTATACTAATATTTCATTTTTGTAATTTGAAAGTGTGATATTAAGTCCCATTTCAAAATTACCATGCATGTTTATATTTGTATTGTATGTATTTTATCTCATGTACACAACAGGGTAAAACAGTGCATTTTCAAAGACTGACATTAAGTTTAGCAAAAGAAACTAATTTTGACGACAAGATGCAAAATATATGTGAAATAACAACTGCAGGAATGAACAAATAATGTGCACAATTTATTATTCTACACAAACAACAATATGTTTGGAAACTTTGGTAAAATTTAATCATTTTTTAGGCTAATCACCCTCAATAATTTAAATTGCTATTGATTTCTTGCAAATGAGGGTATTACAAGATCTTAAGTGTGGGAAGGGATTAAATTCTTTCGGTTTTAATTTTTTTTACTTATACACTTGGTTTAATAGCCACCGTTAAACTTTACTAGTAACGCAGTAGTTGTATTAGAATCTAGTGCTCTCTGATAATAAAGAACAGCCCTAGTCTTATATACTGACTACCCATTTCTAGTAAAAATTTTCAAAATTTTCAATTAAATGAAATCAAAATCATGTTTATACATATTTATGAACGATAAAACTAGGTGTTAACACCGAAATTATTGTTACCTTGGAAAGGACAGAAATTGAGAAACAACTCAACGCTTGAATTCATTTAAAATGGAATAGAGGAGAATAAAAAGGCAAAGAAAGAAAAATAAAAGCCAAGTGTGGGAAAATTTTACTAAGTTATTTAAAACATATATCACATATTTTTGTACAAATAATTAAAGATACTTTTGTTTTGAACGATATTAATCAGTTTTACCCAATTTATTGTAATATAAATAGAATTTATAAGGAAGTACAGTCTTTCGAGAAAAAGACACGCGCTTCTTGATTAGGTCATGAAGTTGTCGTCCAGACCAGTTGTAGAGTCTACGAAAAACCTTGAAAAGTTTTCTCGAAAATCAGCTAGAAATCCACGGACCTCAGCATCAAACAGGGTCGCCAAGTGGTCAGACTTATCCTAACCATGAGAGGATCTGTCTCGTACAGTGGGGGGGCACCGTGCAAATTAGCTTATAAGACTAATGAATCAGATCCCAGAAAGGATAATCTCCTTAAAGATTGAGAATTCAAACTCATAGAATTTGATGATATCTAAACTCGAGCTTGAACGAGAAAATATTTTGATTAAATTACAAACCGATTTGTTTTCTGAAAACCCATTTTCAATGCGTTCATTACCATTGAACTTAAAATCCTAAGAATTCATCGGAATTCATTAGGTCACCTAAACCAAATCGTGTGTCAAACGTAAGAACGGTGGTTGCATAGCATGGTCGAAGACAGGACCTTGTGCCAGACCGAAAAACTATAGGGTGATCTTTACTATTGCTCCTACAAAGGATAGTAATTGCATCCAACACGATATAGACCATAATCAAAAGCATGTCATTAGACATTGCCTTAACAGTTGCTTGTTCAATGCTTTCCTTTACAACCGGATGGTAGTTAACCGAAAGGTAATATACGGAGCAAGTATACTGGACGTGTCTCTTTTCTAATACAAGGTTAGCAAGTGGGTGACACAAAACCGCAAAGTTTTGAGCTAAAATTTTCAAATCTGAAACCTACAAAACCCACAAAAACATTTTGCAAACACCGGTGAAGGGTTATTCCGGAAAATTTATCTAGGGTAAAAGCTAGATTGAATTTTCAAAAGATCAAATGTTTTCATAAAGATCCAATTTGCTAAAAGGATCTAAATTTTTATAGTCATGTGGGACTGTAAACCACATCGTTACTATCATTGTTCATACCGTCGTATTGAAATCACTGATGTACAAAGTGTGAAGAATAAAGAAGTGATTCTAGTAAAGTTTTATTCAAGATCTATATTGCTTGAGGACAAGCAACGCTCAAGTGTGGAAATATTTGATAATGCTAAAAACGAACATATATTTCATAGCATTATCCTTCAAGAAAGACAAGCTTTTAGTTGTAGTTGTTCTATTTACAAGTGATATTCGTTTAAATAATAAAAGGTGACAGAATCGACGATTTGAAGACGCAAATGACCAAAAAGCTAAAAATACAAAGTACAATCCAAGTGGTTCAAATTATTGATGAGAAACATCTAAAAATTATAAGAGTACACGCCGCAAAAAGCAAAGTACAAGATATTAAATTATACAAAAAGGCGTTCGAAAATTTGGAACCGAGACATGAACCAACTTTCAGCGTGCGACGCAACGGACCAAAAATTACAAGTCAACTATGCACAAGAATATAATATAATATATAATTAATTATATATATTATTATATATTATATTTATAAGCAGCCCACGTTTAAATCTCTATAGTGAGCTAGAATCCATATCTCCGCACTCGCGGAGCTGAGAAGCACAAAAACTCCGCAGTCGCGGAGCACAACAGTTCAAAGTGGGCCTATAAAAGGTCGCGCATTCTGATCGATTTCATTCACCCCTTTTCTTTCTTTTCTATATACGTAAAAATATATATATATATATATATATAATTTTAATTTTAATTTTAATTTAAGTTTAATAATAATAAGGTTATGTTGGCGAATGTTTTAAGTTTGTAAGTCGAAATTCTGTCTATGTAATGCTACGCTATTAATAATCATTGTAAGTTATGTTCAACCTTTTTAAATTAATGTCTCGTAGCTAAGTTATTATTATGCTTATTTAAATCTAGGTAATCATGATGTTGGGCTAAATATTAAAGACGGGGTTATTGGGCTTTGGACCATAATTGGGGTTTGAACAAAAGAACGACACTTGTGGAAATTGGACTATGGGCTATTAATGGGATTTATATTAATTAAATGATATCTCATTGATTTAATATAGAGATTTATAATTTGACGTGTTTATATATAACCACATACGCTTGACTGCGTACGGTGGGCGGGATATCTATAAATACTAATAATTATTTATTTGACCGGACACGGGGATGAATTAATAGTCACTGGACTTATTAAAACAGGGGTGGATTACATTCAAGGGTAATTGGTGTAATTGTTAACAAAGTATTAAAACCTTATATTACACGCAGTCGATAACCTGGTGTATTCATTAAACAAAGTATTAAGACCTTGTTACCGTTTGAATCCCCAATTAGTTGGAATATTTGACTTCGGGTATAAGGATAATTTGACGAAGACTCTCGCACTTTATATTTATGACTGATGGACTGTTATGGACAAAAACCAGATGGACATATCGAATAATCCAGGACAAAGGATAATTAACTCATGGTAATAAATTAAAATCAACACGTCAAACATCATGATTACGGAAGTTTAAATAAGCATAATTCCTTTAATTTATATCTCATCGTACTTTTATTTACCGTCATTTTATTTATCGTACTTTAAATTATTGCACTTTTATTTATCGCACTTTTGTTTATCGTCATTTACTTTATGCTTTAAATTAAGTTATATTTATATTTAATATTTTACATTAGGTTTTAATTGTGATTTAAGACATAAAATCGACAAACCGGTCACTAAACGGTAAAAAACCCCCCTTTTTATAATAATACTACTACTTATATATATATATATATATATATATATATATATATATATATATATATATATATATATATATATATATATATATACAAATATAGTTTAAATATAATATAGCGTTAAATTTAGTTGTATCCCTGTGGAACGAACCAGACTTACTAAAAACTACACTACACTACGATTAGGTACACTGCCTATAAGTGTTGTAGCAAGGTTTAGGTATATCCATTCAATAAATAAATAAATAACTTGTGTAAAATTGTATCGTATTTAATAGTATTTCGCAATAAAAATATAACTATTTCATATACACCTCGCATAACATCAATTACGTAGATGATTTGGTCATCAGAAGCAATATAGAGGTACAAGTTCTGGCCGATATCCTGGAGACATTCGACTCCTGCGAAAAATCAATATGAAGCTTAATCCTACAAAATGCAGTTTTGGGGAAGAAGAAGGCAAGTTCTTGGGGCATGTAGTTACGCTAAGAGAAATCAAGTCTAACCTTAAGATAATTGAAGCTGTGGAGCGAAAGAACTCCCCAAAATCTTGGAAAGATGTTCAAATTTTGACAGGCAAGTTGGTTGCGCTAACAAGGTTCCTGTCAAAGGCCGCGGAGCGGTCACTACCATTTTTCCAGACTCTGAAAAATTCAGACTTCGGGTGGACTGACGAAGCCGAAAAAGCTTTCATCGAGATGAAGACGCTCCTTAAGGAGCTGCCTACTTTGACTGCGCCTATAGCGGAAGAGACGTTGATGCTGTATCTTGCGACTTCAATGGAGGCCATCAGTTCCGTTCTATTCGCAGATTGGGGGCAGGTATGTCTCATATTGGGACTTGAAATAAGTGTTGAATGTAATGTTTATTGTGTATTTCCCATTATTTTGGTGCATGTACAAATGCCTATGTATTTTGTCAGCAAAGCACTTAGCGGCAGTGAGGTTAAATATCCACCTATTGAAAAACTTGTATATGCACTAGTACACATGGCTCGTCAGTTGCGCAGGTACTTCCAGGCGCATTAAATAGTGATGTTAACTGACCAACCAATAAGACAGGTATAAGTCGTAGCACGCACATCTCAAACTCTTGATTACACAATTTTATAAGATGCCAAATATGCGCTTGAATTAATTGTGATTTGCTGATAAAATGTGATAACAGGTGTTGTACAAGCCTGAAGCTTCGAGTAGATTGACTAAGTGGGCCATTGAATTGGAATAGCATGAAATCAATTACTCCCCGCGCACAGCGGTAAAAGGGCAGATACTTGCAGATTACTTGTCTGAAACAATAGGAGAAGTAGAGGCACTCACGGAAAGTACTACAATCGGTTGTGACGAAAAGCGAGTCTGGGAATTATATACAGATGGAGCTTGTGGACTCGAAGGCTCTGGCGCTGGATAGGTCCTCGCAAGTCCTGATGGAAAGGAGCATACTTATGTACCCCGATTCACTTTTGTTGCAACCAACAACGAGTCCGAGTATGAAGCATTACTATCTGGGATGTGCATAGCGTAACAACTTGGAATAAAGCACTTGAACGAGTACGTGGACTCACAGTTGGCCGCTAACCAGTTCAATAGATCATTTGGGGCGCATGAAGCCTCTATGCAGCGATACATGGAGCTGGTGTACGAATTGGAAAATGAATTTGATGTTTTTAGGTTAACACAGGTACCGAGGGGACAAAACAAGAAAGCATAAGCGCTGAGCAAGTTGGCCACCTGACCTTCGATCATTTGTGCAAAAAACGTGTGGGTTGAAGTGTTAACAGAAAAACCTATTAATGAGAAATCAACTGTTGCGCCCATCGAGGAGGAAAACCCAAATTGGATGACTCCATTATTGAAATGTTTTTAACTGAGGGCGAACTTCCAGCAGACAAAAAAGAAACGCGAAAGATTCGCATGAAAGCCCCCATGTACGCGTTAATCGAAGGTGTCTTATATAGAAAGTCTTATCTAGGGCCAGGCCAGTTGTGCATTGGACCTAATCAGGCTAAAGAGGTGCTTCGAGAAGTTCACGAGGGCTCTTGGGCCTTGCACTCAGGATACAAAACTATCGCTGCAAAAGTGATGCGCATAGAGTATTACTGGCCCACCATTCATAGCGATTCAGTGGAACTGTAAGGATGCGCCAATCATGTCTACAACAAGCACCAATAAGTCGAGCATCGCAACATCCTATGATACCAATAAAGGCAGCGTGGCCATTCAGTAAATGGGCCATCGAAATTGTCTTACCAATCACTGCGCGTGCTTAGGTACGCATTAAATAATACACTTGTGTAATACTTTGCAATACACGCGCGTTAACAGTATTTACATTATCATTGCTTGCTAAGGAGGAATAAAATTCTTGGTGGTAGCAATTGATTATTTCACAAAGTGGGCGGAGGCAAAGGCATTAGCAACCATTACTAGCAGGCGCATTCGTAACTTCTTTTGGTAAGATATTGTGTGCAGGTTTGGTATGTAACGACCCGACTTTTTCGACTTATATTTTTCGTGCTTATTACTTTCACGAAACTGCGTATTTGTGCATACTGAGCTATATTATATTCTGGGATCTTAATTCATGTTGATTACTTTCGTTTATATTTTAAAACGTGTTTTTATGTACTTAGTTACTTAACTTAATCCTCGAATACTTTTATGACCGTTAGTGTCACTTGACGTTTAGAACGAGCTATGTACTTTGTACACGTTAAACTTTTGTCGTAATTGGAATATTATAACTACGTAAAACTAATTGTTATTTTTTAATGACAATTACTTGGCTTATTGGTTGCTTAATTATGCTTAGTAATTTACTAATGCACACTAGTTAGTCTTATTGGACTTTCTACCTTATTGGACTTAAGCCCACCCTACTCTAGCTAATGGACCATTAAATTTCCCCAACTTTAATGGATTATGACCCATTAAGAAGTAGGACAAAAACCCATTAAGATGAGCCAACATGCTAGCAGTTTTGTTAACCATTACCACACATGTTGCATGGGATCCCAACAACAAGCACCACCTTTAGACCACCACCATGCAAAAAGCAAAAAGTTGTCCCCATGTCCCCCCATGAAACCTACGGCCATGAAGCCCTCACCACCACTATAAATATCAAGGCTCATTCACCCATTTCACACTTGATCTCATTCTCATTTTACACACATTTGCTCTCTAATTTTCTCGATAGTCTTTCTCACACTAAAATTGTAAGTTTTAAATTTTCTTTTTCTTCTTCTTCTCTTCATGATCACGACATCATTATCATCAAAGGATCAAGCTTTTTAGCTTTTTGATCTTGTTATATCTTGTAGATTCATACTTTGATTTGAATCCTTCAAGAACATGAAAGATTCAAGCTTTCTAGCTTTGGATCTTCATTACTTTGATGGATCTAAGCTTTATAGCTTAAGATCACTTTATTTTTGTTAAAAGATCAAAACTTGTGTTTATGATCTTCATGTAACTTGTAGATCTAGCTTTTTGCTTTAAGGATCTTCAAGAACATTAAATATCCAAGCTTTCTAGCTTAGGGTTTCATTATTTTGTTTAGATCTTAGCTTTTTAGCTTATGGTCTCATTACTTTTACTAGATCTTAGCTTTCTAGCTTATGGTCTCATTAATCTTGTACAAATCCAAGCTTTCTAGCTAAGGGTTTCTTAATACTTGAGATCTAAGTTATTATTGTAGATCTCACTTACTCGGAACCTTTTTATGATTTTTATGGTGATAAAAATCAAGTTTTCATCATCTCATATGATGAGGATGCATAAACTTGTGTCAAAAGGACAAAGGTTGAAGCTTTATTGTGTTTATGCAATAAAGAGACAACCTTGATGTTCAAAACTTGTAGAATGTTAGCTTTTACTTTTAGTTGTGTGTTGATGGTTGAAACTTGGTCAAAGTGATGCTAAAACATCAAAGAGTTGCACACTTGAGGCTTACACGCATCAAGGATGAGAACCGTGATGAACATCAAGCACCAAGAAACCCATCGGAGCACTTGTTTACTGTTTTTCGGAGTCTTATCAAACTCCTGGGGCTTCTGGAAAGTTGATTTTCAGATAGTTCGGTTCGAGTAGATGACTTTTCGTTTAAGACTCGCCAAAATCCGATATACTGTTTAGGATTTATAGCCTTCCGAAAATCACTACGCCTTTGTAACGACGTACTGAAATTTCTGACCTACTCGCGCTTGAACCGTCGCCACGGTCAAACGACATCGGGTTAGGATCTGAAAATTGGATAGCGGTACGAGGACTCACATACGGAGCCTTGGCCACTGATCACGTGTCATTTCAGTTTGTATAGAGGTCGTAGCAGCTTTCCGAAGTCAGCCCTTTGTTTCGACCTCTATTCTTGTTGAAAACTTACTTTGTCTTTTACGAATGATGATGATGATGATACTTAAGACTTAACTTATTTACTTTAAAACTTTTGAGGACAATTTACTGACTTAGTAATCTTTGACTTAGGTTGAGGACCTTTCGGACCGACTTACTACTTGCATACTTTTCATATCGACTTTTACC
Organism: Rutidosis leptorrhynchoides; assembly: GCF_046630445.1. Classification (NCBI taxonomy): domain Eukaryota; kingdom Viridiplantae; phylum Streptophyta; class Magnoliopsida; order Asterales; family Asteraceae; genus Rutidosis; species Rutidosis leptorrhynchoides. The sequence continues at coordinate 335,032,647 of NC_092337.1, read as the reverse complement.
GCATTGTTCACTGTGAGTTATAGCTCCCTTTTTACTTTACTATTTTTGGGACTGAGAATACATGCGATTTTTATGTTTTACGTACTAGATACGAGTACTTAAACTTTATATATGTGTGGGTGACATAACGGCACAAAGATTCCCCTTAGCTCGGTAACGTTTAACTATTGGTTTATGAACTGGTAGACGCGAATCTTAGATATGGATCCATAGGGTTTGACATCCCCACTCGGGCTAGTCGCGCTAGCATTCAACGGGTGTTTAATACTTCGTAAACTTACGCACTCGCCAAGTGTACTTTTAGGGGGTGATATATTACTTGTTAAGTTAGTTACCGGGTGCCCACGGATAAGCATATACTTTTCATACTGTTTTGAATACGAAATCTCGTGGTCTACATTACATTATTGATTACAAAAAAACTATAGCTCACCAACATTCATGTTGACTTTTTAAGCATGTATTTCTCTGGTGCTTAGACGTTGTTGCTCTGCTGTTAGACTTGCTGTTATAGTCTTGGTGTTATAGACTTGTTGTTACAAACATGTTGTGTTAGACTTCCGCTGCATTACTTAGAGATGTCTCAATCATGGAACTTTTGTTTTGCATTCTCAACTTATGTTATTTTTGAACAATGGCTTTGTAATGACCTTTGTGTCACGTACTCATGTTAATGCTTTCTATTCGTAGAAGCACGTTATCTTTTGTAAAACATTTGACGTTGGTAAAGACGTTACCTTTTCATGAATGCAAAACTTGTTTTAAACAGCATATAGCGTTGTGACCATGTAATGATCCTAATGTTGATGATCCGTACATGTCGAGTAGGATTCACTAATAGGACTAATCTACAACTTGCTCGTTTACTTGCTTCTACGGAACTACTGTATGCTACCTCTTACTTTTACTGTTATATGAACTTGATGTATGCTATTGCTTATTCTCGCTACTGCATGCTACTATCTGCTTTTGATTTCATGTTACTTCGGTATGATACTGTTATTATTGCCATGCTATGTACTACTGTAGACGATCTAGGCTGCTGTAGTTATTATGCCTGATTACGTACTTGCTATATGTCTTACTGACATGGAATAAGTAATTGATTGCTATATTACTATAGCATTCTTACTTATTGGATACGGATTTTGACTTGAGTCAAAATTTTGTTTGGAAGATCGATGGCAAACGGAAGAGGTCCAAGGGAAATGCCCACAGCGGCACAGATTGAGGAGATGATAGCTGCTCGAGTAGTCGCAGCCATTGTGAATGCGAACCCCCAAGCTCCACCGGCTAACCAGAACATTCAGAATGGGTACACTTTCAAGAAATTTCAGAGTTGTAAGCCACACAACTTCAGTGGAACGGAAGGGCCAGTTGGCTTAACAAGATGTTTGAGAAGTTAGAATCAGTATTCCGTGTGAGTAACTGCTCCGACGCGAACAAGACAAAGTTCGCATCCTGCACACTGTCAGATGGCGCTTTAACATGGTGGAACATGCTCGCCCAGACTCAGGGAATTGATGAAGCTTATGCAACACCATGGGAGGAGTTTAAGTGGTATGATAGAGGAGTACTCCCCCAGAACCGAAATTCATAAAATGGAAGCGGAGTTTTGGGAACTGAAAGTTGGAGGAACTGACCTTGATGGCTATAACCGGAGGTACTTAGAGTTAGCCTTGATGTGCCCCACAATGGTTACTCCTGAATTTAAGCGATTAGAACGGTATCTGTGGGGACTACCTAAGGACATTCAGGGAAATGTCACCTCTTCGAAACCAGCAAATGTCCCGAAAGCTATGCGTATGGCGCACACCCTGATGAATCAAATCACCCGCCAAGAGTCAGAGAAGGTGAAATCAGAATCGGGATCTAGTAATGGGAAACGTAAGTGGGACGGAAGTAAGGGTAAAAGTTTTGATCAGAACCCAGCTAAGAGGTATGAGAATTTTAAGGGAAATAATGACTGGAGGAACCCTAACCCTAACCCTAACTACAAAGGTAGCCTTCCTCAGTGTAAGAGATGCTATAAGCATCATACTGGACACTACAACGTAGTGTGTGAGAAATGTAAAAGGACTGGACACATTGGCAGAGATTGTAAGAGCACCACCCCAGCTGTGAAGACAAACCCAAATGGACCGAGGAAGTGCTATGAGTGCGGTCAGCAGGGCCACTTCAGGGATGAATGTCCCAACAAGAAGAAGGATGGCGGGCCAGCACATGGAAGAGTCTTCAACTTGAACACCAGAGATGCCCGTGAGGATCCTGACTTGGTTACAGGTACATTCACTGTCAATAAACTATTAGCTTCTGTCTTATTTGATACTGGTGCCGATAGGAGTTATATATGTAGAAACTTTTGCTCTAAGATAGGTTGGTCGTTAGTTCCTTTGGAGGAGAGTATTCTTGTTGAGGTAGCCAATGGAAAACTTGAGAAAGATGACCAAATTGGCCAAGGAGGTATTATAAACTTAGCTGGTGTGGATTTTGCGATTGATCTGATACCCATTAAATTGGGGAGCTTTGATGTGATTGTCGGTATGGACTGGTTGTCCAAGGTAAGAGCAGAAGTTATCTCTAGAGAGAAGATTCTTCGTATACCTCGCGAAGATGGTGAGCCACTAATTGTTTACGGAGAGATATGTAGCCCAAAGCTGAACCTTATTAGTTGCATGAAGGCACAAAAGGTCATGAAAAAGGGGCGTTTTGCTATTTTAGCACATGTGAAGAAGCTAGAAACTGAGGAGAAAAGCATGGATGATGTGCAAATTGTGAACGAATTTCCCGACGTTTTTCCAGAAGAGTTGCCAGGATTACCCCCTCCGCGATCAGTGGAATTCCAGGTCGATCTAGTACTAGGAGCTGCACCTGTAACTCGCACCTTATCGACTTGCACCTTCTGAACTGCAAGAGTTGCAAAGTCAACTGCAGGAACTGCTAGATCGTGGATTTATTCGACCGAGTTCATCACCTTGGGGCGCGCCTGTTTTGTTCGTGAAGAAGAAGGACGGATCTTTCCGTATGTGTATCGATTATCGTGAACTGAACAAGTTGACGATCAAGAATCGGTATCCCCTTCCCATGATTGACGATCTTTTCGATCAGCTGCAGGGATCTAGCGTTTACTCTAAGATCGATTTGCGATCAGGTTATCACCAGTTGAGGGTGAAGGAGAGCAATATACTTAAGACTGCGTTCCGAACTCGTTATGGTCATTATGAGTTTCTTGTGATGCCATTTGGTTTAACTAATGCACCTGCCGTGTTTATGGATCTCATGAATCGTGTATGCAAGCCGTACCTGGACAAATTCGTTATCATCTTCATAGATGATATCTTGATCTATTCCAAAAGCGAAGAAGAACATGAGCAACATCTTCGACTCGTGCTTGAACTCTTGAGACAGGAACAACTCTATGCCAAATTCTCCAAGTGTGAATTTTGGTTGAAGGAAGTTCAATTTCATGGTCATATTGTAAGCAATCAGGATATCAAAGTCGACCCCTCGAAAATCGAAGCCATTTGCAAGTGGGAAACTCCCACTACTCCTACTCATATCCGCCAATTTTAGGCCTCGCCAGTTATTATCGCCGATTCATTGAAGTTTCTCTTTGATTGCGCGTCCTTTGACCGCGTTAACTCATAAGGGGAAGAAGTTCGTTTGGGCAACCGAGCAAGAGTCGACATTCCAAACCCTGAAGCAGAAGTTAACCACCGCACCTATCATGTCCCTTCCCGAAGGTAGTGACGACTTCGTTGTGTATTGTGATGCCTCCTGACAAGGTTTTGGGTGTGTATTGATGCAACGGAAGAAGGTTATTGCTTATGCCTCTCTACAACTGAAGATTCACGAGCGAAACTACACAACTCACGATCTCGAACTTGGAGTCGTCGTCTTTGCGCTCAAACTATGGAGACACTATCTTTATGGAACCAAGAGTACTATTTTCACCGACCACAAAAGCCTTCAACACATATTCGATCAGAAGCAGCTGAACATGAGACAGCGACGATGCATCGAGACGCTGAACGATTATGACTGTGAACTTCGTTACCATCCTGGCAAGGCAAATGTTGTAGCTGATGCCTTGAGCAGAAAGGAGAGAATAGTACCTCTTCGTGTCCGCGCCTTGAACATCACCATTCACACGAATCTCAATAGCCAAATCTGTGTAGCCCAAGAGGAGGCTCTCAAGGATGAGAATATTTTTCAGGAACATTTGAACATTCTCGTCTCTCGATTTGAGGTCAAGGAAACTGGACTTCGATATTTCACCGGAAGAATTTGGGTGCCTAGTTATGGGGATTTACGAAGCCTTATTCTAGACGAAGCTCACAAGTCAAGGTATTCGATTCATCCAAGAGCTGGTAAGATGTACCACGATCTCAAGGAGCAATATTAGTGGCCAAATTTAACAACTCGTCCTGATCCATCTGGACGAAGTCATCAACATCTGCTCCCATTGTGAGGTACTGACCTAAATGTACCATGAATGAATCCAATTAATATCTTTAAAATGAGCAAATGCACAGCGGAAGATTTCTTTCATACCTGAGAATAAACATGCTTAAAAGTGTCAACCAAAAGGTTGGTGAGTTCATAGGTTTATCATAACAATCATTTCAATATATTAATAGACCACAAGATTTCCGTTTATAAATATATGTACACTCGCAAGTGTATGGAAGTATTCTATAAGTTGTTGAGCACTTCAGTAACCATACTTAACAATTAATGTGGCATATTCCCTTTATTATGAAATCTCCCTACACTGTACTAAGTGTAGTAAAAACGAAGTACTATGCAACCGTTTACGATACTAGAGCGACTAGCCCGGTTGAGGTGGCCAAACCCGATAGATCTATCAATAGGATTCGCGCTTACATGTTCTTCCAACATGTAAATATTAGTTACCAAGCTATTAGGGAAGATATGCAAGGTGGTACAACTCAATGTAGAATATATTTTAAGTACTTATGTCTATTTCGTCAAACATAAAAGCAGCGCATGTATTCTCAGCCCAAAAATATATATTGCAAAAAGCAATTAAAAAGGGAGCAAATGAAACTCACGATACGATATTTTGTAGTAAAAATATTCATTTGGCGAAACTGAACAAAGCAGGGTTGGCCTTGGATTCACGAACCTATATCAATTGCATATCTATTAAAACATATAATGGAAATCACATAATTTCCTTTATTAATTATATATTATTTATGTGTTTGTAGATTATATAGATTTTATATTAAATTCTATTACATCTTAACTTATATGTTATATATATATATATATATATATATATATATATATATATATATATATATATATATATATTATTTTAACATTTTTATCTATACATTTAGTTATATATATTCATATATGTTTAGTGTTATATCTAAAAATCAATAGTTTGTTATACATAAGTATACTGTTAATAGGTTTGATATATAGTTATATAAAATATTAATACAATTATAGTATATGTATAAATATATTTTACGTAAAAAAAATATTTATCTATTTTAAAATGATAGTGTTTAATAATAATGATTTACTAAAAATAATAATAACTTTATTATTAATAATATTACTAATAATAATAATGATATTGTTAAAAGTGGTACTTATGTTAATAATAATAATAATACTTATGATTACAAAAATGATACCAATACTAATATTAGTGAAAATAATAATAACTTGTATTATTTGCATAATAACAATAATAATAATACTAATCATAACCAAAGTAATAATAATACTTATACTAATAATAATAATAATACTTATAATAAATATAGAAATCTCATTAATATTGATAATAATAATAATAATACTTCTTAATAATAACACTTATAATATTAATAATATTAGTAATGATAACAATAATAATAACTATAATTCTAATATTAGTAATAATAATATTAATAATTATTAGAAAAGAAAGACTACCTTTAAATCAATCTTCTAAAAAAAATTGCCAATGCATAGGCTCGAACCCCCGACCTCCTCTTCACCCGTCACATACCCAAACCACAGATCCACCGACTGTTTTTCTGATTTTTTTCCTAACCAAATGTATTTAACCTGATTCCAATATTTATCATCTTCTTCATAGATTCAAACGGTCCAAACAATCAATTAATCCAAACTATAATTATTGTGTGATTTAACTTTGAACTTAAAATAGAGAAAAAACATAATCGTGATCCCAATTTATCAGACCCAAAAAGAAAAAAAAATATAAGCAGAAGCTGCGGTGTTACGAAGAACACACCACTCTTAAACACGAATTCGAATTTTTAGGCTGTTTCATCCTATGATTTCTATACAAAATAGGTAGAAAATCACTTCTATAAACTTTCTGAACCATTAATTGATCCATAAACATTGAAACCAGTTCAAATTTCTCGATGAACACATAAGTTGACTTTTGAAAATTTGATCTTTGACGTCAAAATTAGAGCTTGTTTTAAAGAATTTGGATATGAAACTTTGCAGATATATTACATAGATGATTCCTAACAAAATCACATTTTTAATTTTTGACATCTCATTCAAAATCTAGTTTTTGAAATAAAGAAATAGGAACAGAGTTTATGAGTCTGTAAATGGAAATTCAGTTTAATTCATCATATAAAAAGGAAGTGATAGGGATTGTAATTGATAATGGTAATAATAAATTGAATGTTGTTATCCAAAACACTAAGAACATCAATTGTTTTATAGCAAGAGTAGGTCGATAGGATTTACAAGTAATACAGGAACTTAGAGAGAAAAAAAAATAGGAATTTGAAATCGATGTGTAACTGAATTTGGAATTGAAATTGATTATGTGATTCTTGATGTTGACCTGGTTATTAATTAAGAAGACAATTTACACAGAATGATAGTGATCTTAAACCGAATGCGTATTTATCTGTTTTTATATATACAGATACTGTATTTATATATTTATATATATTCGTATATATGTATTTATCTGTATATGTATAACTGTAATCTGTATATATATACGTATTTATGTATATATCAGTAGCTGCATCATTATATATATATATATATATAAAGAAACAAAGTAATATTAATTATATAAACATTAGTATTTAACTTTAATTTTATTAATAATAATGAAACTAATAATAATAATAATAATAATAATAATAATAATAATAATAATAATAATAATAATAATAATAATAATAATAATAATAATAATAATAATAATAATAATAATAATAATAATAATAATAATAATAATAATAATAATAATAATAGAAATGATAATGATAATAATATCAATAATACTAATAATACTTGTACATATCATATTTTACATATTTATATATATTTTATATTAACAATATTAATATTAATAATACAAATATTATTTATCATTTATAATGAAAGTATTGTTAATCATTTTAATATAACAATTATATTCAAACTTGTAATTAAATTTAATATATTAACCTTATATTTTGTTAAATATGTAACACTTATTTTATATAATAACATAATTGAATATATATATATATATATATATATATATATATATATATATATATATATATATATATATATATATATATTACAACATACACATAATATTAATTATGTATAGATGTCATATATATATATATATATATATATATATATATATATATATATATATATATATATATATATATATGTATATATGTACAGGTTTATTCTAATAATAATTTAGTTATTTCGTATATTACTTTATAATATCAATTCAAATGATTAAATCGTATCTTATTAATTAATATATACACTTATATTTATGTATGTGTGTGTGTGTGTGTGTGTATATATATATATATATATATATATATATATATATATATATATATATATATATTATTACCAATAATTGTTCGTGAATCGTCGGGAATAGTTAAAGGTCAAATGGTTTCATGTAAAACAGTTCACAAATTTTGAGTCTCAACATTACTGACTTTGTTTATCGTGTCAAAATCATATAAAGATTAGGTTTAAATTTGGTCGGAAATTTTCGGGTCGTCACTGTACCTACCCGTTCAAGAAATTTCGTCCCAAAATTTGATCGAGGTCTTCATGGCTAACAATAAAAAGGTTTTTATGACAATTATGAGTTGATAAAATAGAATTTTATCATTAGTGAGTAATACAGATAAAACAATTCGATTATTCGAAGCGTACGAGTGAAGCTATCACAAAAGAGTGAAATGAGTAAATGCAGATTCAATTTATCGATGACGTAGTCACGGTTGATTTCCGAAAATCAAGGAATTTAGAGAAAATCTTGAAAATCTATAAGATTTGATTCTTCGGCGAGTAAGGAAATTAAGATCTCTATAATTTAATACGATGATCTGCCTCAATTACTCTGTCTGATATTTTCATTATAAATTAAACTCTTCCGTTCCATTATTCTCACCATTCCTATACTTTCTTTCTTAGTTTATACATCCAAAAGATTGTGAAAATGCTTAATCCCGTTCTAATCCTTGATATTTTCTAATTATCATTTCTGTCATCCTTCTTTTTAATCTTCCACCAGAAGAATCTGTTTACTTCTACTATTACCTTGGAGTGATACTATTCTTAATTATACCGTGTCTTTATATTGCTATTCATATTAATATCTACGGTTTGTAACCTCCATTTTGTTGTTGGGCTTTATATTTTCTCTTATATTTTAGAGCTCTTTGCTATTTTATTATCTTCTCGACCTCTAGTAAAGAAAGTAACGGTCCAGAATTAGTAAGTATGGAGTTTCGAATGAACTTAATATTCTAAACAAGAAAGAACGTAATATCACGATTTGATTTGTCAAATTACCAGAATCACTGAGAATAGAACTATCAAGAATATATTTTCTTGATATGTTCAGAAGTTAAGCAGAATGAAAGAGTTATGTAACATGGCACATGATGACGGTATAGTCTGTGAATCATCATGTTTCATTAGAACTTCCAGCATGACTTACTGTAATATAATCACGTTGGCCAAGTGTCATTATATTATACTAACTCATGCTCAAATTCTTAACACTTCTCCAGAATTCATTTATACTTAAATTTTACAGAAGTTTCTAATATAGTGAAATACAGAAAACACGAAGAGGTATATAATTTCGGACGAGAATATTTATGAAAATATCCTCAGAAATATCGAAGATATTTATGATGATATTTTGGAATTTCTAAGTTCGAAGGTTGATGAAGAAAGATTTTTCGCAAGATTTTAACATGAGTAAGGAGCAAGATATTCTCTAAAGTTTTCATCGGATCCAGAATTACCTGGATTCTTTGAATACAGAGTTTGATCCTTGTATTGGTCCTTGATCTCCTTCATGGTTTGCTCAATCCGTTTTTCGGTACCAAATTTTTCTATCGAGCGTTCCATTCTTTATCATCAACTTTTGACCATTAAGACCATCTACAACATGCTGCTTCGTCAGTATTTTCAAAGTTAACGGATCTGGATCATCGATTATCAAACCGAGGGTTTTCAAGAATATTGAAGGTTTTTAGATGATTAAACGCTGATTGTGATCGCCAAGATACAAAGGATGTTTAAGATGAAATCAAGTGGCAAACTTGAAGAAATGTTTAGTTTCATATGTTATAATCAATATTTTAATTCATTTTAATTGTCCAATGTTAGTAGTCCACAGTTAGTAGTCCACAATTAGTAATTCAATAATTCATATATAGTTTAATATGTAATATTCGAATTAATTAATATGTATCATAACCCATTGTATACATGTCTCAGACTCGATCACAACTCAAAGTATATATATTATTGTAGAATTAACCTCAACCCTGTATAGCTAACTCAATCATTACCGCATATAGAGTGTCTATGGTTATTCCAAATAATATATATAGATGCGTCGATATGATATGTCAAAACATTGTATACGTGTCCCGATATTTAAAGTACGTAAAATAAATAACAGAAATTAAATGACGATAAATAAAATTGCGAGAATATAAATTGCGATAAATAAATTGCGATAAATAAAATGTAATCAGTTAGCTAGGAACAGTTAGCTAGGAATTTGTCAGCGTGGATTCTTAACAAAATTTCTCATAGTTAATTTGTTTGTTTCTAACAATTTTTTTTCCCAATGTTTTCTTCATTATGCCACTTGGTGAATTCTAATAAGTGAAAATCTAAATATGAAATTGAATGAAAATGGTTATTATGTGGTGAATGGATTCGTATATCTGTAAATGTAAGTAGGATAGTAAATGACTACTGAATCAGATTCGAAGAATGTACAGTGTAACTTATTAATGTGAAATCTAAAAATTTCTCGGGTATTACCTACCCGTTAAAATATTTTCACCATTAACAGTTTGTACAAAAGAATTTTTAATTACAATCTTTATGAAAATATACTTACATATATATATCTTCTTCAGATGTAATCATGGATTTATAGATATCGATTGTTAAATCGATGATGAAAGATGTGAATGATAACATATGTGAATAACAAATGTGAATTAATTATGATAGAAGCCCTTTAAAGCTTCTTTTATCTTTCTCGAGTATTACCTACCCGTTAAAAATTCACACGTCATAGTTAATATGAAAAGAATTTTTATTACGATCTCGAGATATACATAAATATATACATATATCCTTTAATCGTGAATAGAAAGTAATGAATTAATATTTCATAATTCATCATTCTCGGTACTCTCCGGTGTCTGTGGTGCTTACGGAGCTTGTGGTGATGGAAATGATGCTGGTGCGGATGGTGTTGCTGTTGGTGTTGGTACTGCTTGTGGTACCTGCGAAGTAGATGCGAGCCTAGCTTCCAAATCGAACACCGTGACCTCCAGGGTTTCTACTTTACGCTCAAGTCTATGAATTAGTTCTACCCATTCTTCCGTAAGGTTTGTCAATTCTTGATATTTAGTTCGAAGTCTTCTAACTTCTTCTAATAATCCGATCTGATTAGAATTCGGGAGTAGAGGACGAATACTATCTTTAACTACATCGAGTCGACCTTCGAGGCGGAAAATCCGTGCGAAAAGAGTGAAAACGGTATTGCGAATAGGTTCGCCGGTAAGCGGATCGAGCACTCCGACGTTAGGTGGTAAGTTCGGCTCGTGATATGGAGTACCTTCTTCATTTTTCCATAGGGTAAGTATTTCGCGAACCCATCCCCACTTTCTAAAGAAATCACGGTAGTTGATCGGTTGGTGCGCTCCCATCACGCTATCTTCGGAGTCAGAGGAACTTGGTCGATTCGTAGAGTCCATCTTACGCGATCACAGAAAAGATTTTCGGTATGAAAAGCTTAGTGACAGTAAATGATAGTTGGATGGTATTCTCAATGCATAATATGCATAGATATATATAGTACCAGGATCCCTTAAATTACGGAGAAATTTACGGAAGATATCAGGCAAAGTTTACAGTAATAGATACGCTAAGATATGAATTTTTCTATACACTATCTATGCAATAAAGGCAGTAAGGCGTGTCTAGACTTAGGAATGATAAGCAGGTAATTTTCCACTAGGAATGATAAACAATACTTATAATATGCAGCTAAGGTCAAAGTCTAGACTCGCTAATGCATCCTAACAACTATCAGTTAGACACACTAATGCAAGACCTGGTTCGCTAGGACCAACGCTCTGATACCAAAATTAACAATCCGTCCTAATCCATATGGACGAAGTCATCAACATCTAGTCCCATTGCGAGGTACTGAACTAAATGTTCCATGAATGACTCCAATTAATATCTTTAAAATGAGCAAATGCACAACGGAAGATTTCTTTCATACCTGAGAATAAACATGCTTAAAAGTGTCAACCAAAAGGTTGGTGAGTTCATAGGTTTATCATAACAATCATTTCAATATATTAATAGACCACAAGATTTCCGTTTATAAATATATGTACACTCGCAAGTGTATAAAAGTATTCTATAAGTTGTTGAGCGCTTCAGTAACCATATTTAACAACTAATGTGGCATATTCCCTTTATTATGAAATCTCCCTACACTGTACTAAGTGTAGTAAAAATGAAGTACTATGCAACCGTTTACGATACTAGAGCGACTAGCCCGGTTGGGGTGGTCAAACCCGATAGATTTATCAATAGGATTCGCGCTTACATGTTCTTCCAACATGTAAATATTAGTTACCAAGCTATTAGGGAAGATATGCAAGGTGGTACAACTCAACGTAGAATATATTTTAAGTACTTATATCTATTTCGTCAAACATAAAAGCATCGCATGTATTCTCAGCCCAAAAATATATATTGCAAAAGCAATTAAAAAGGGAGCAAATGAAACTCACGATACGATATTTTGTAGTAAAAATATTCATTCGACGAAACTGAACAAAGCAGGGTTGGCTTTGGATTCACGAACCTATATCAATTGCATATCTATTATAACATATAATGGAAATCACATAATTTCCTTTATTAATTATATATTATTTATGTGTTTGTAGATTATATAGATTTTATATTAAATTCTATTACATCTTAACTTATATGTTATATATATATATATATATATGTGTATATATATATATATATATATATATATATATATATATATATATATATATATATATATATGTATATATATATATATGTATATATATATGTATATATATATATGTATATATATATATATATATGTATATATATATGTATATATATATATATATATATATATATATATATATATTATTTTAACATTTTTATCTATACATTTAGTTATATATATTCATATATGTTTAGTGTTATATCTAAAAATCAATAGTTTGTTATACATAAGTATACTGTTAATAGGTTTGATATATAGTTATATAAAATATTAATACAATTATAGTATATGTAATAAATATATTTTACGTAAAAAAATATTTATCTATTTTAAAATGATAGTTTTTAATAATAATGATTTACTAAAAATAATAATAACTTTATTGTTAATAATATTACTAATAATAATAATGATATTGTTAAAAGTGGTACTTATGTTAATAATAATAATAATAATAATAATAATAATAATAATAATAATAATAATAATAATAATAATAATAATAATAATAATAATAATACTAATGATTACAAAAATGATACCAATACTAATATTAGTGAAAATAATAATAACTTGTATTATATGCATAATAACAATAATAATAATCCTAATCATAACCAAAGTAATAATAATACTTATACTAATAATAATAATAATAATAATAATAATAATAATAATAATAATAATAATAATAATAATAATAATAAAAAATAATAATAATAATAATAATAATAATAATAAATATAGAAATCTCATTAATATTGATAATAATAATAATAATAATAATAATAATAATAATAATAATAATAATAATAATAATAATAATAATAATAATAACAATAATAATAATAATAATAATACTTCTTAATAATAACACTTATATTATTAATAATATTAGTAATGATAACAATAATAATAACTATAATTCTAATATTAGTAATAATAATATTAATAATAATTAGAAAAGAAAGACTACCTTTAAATCAATCTTCTAAAAAAAATTGCCAATGCATAGGCTCGAACCCCCGACCTCTTCTTCACCCGTCACATACCCAAACCACAGATCTACCGACTGTTTTTCTGATTTTTTTCCTAACCAAATGTATTTAACCCGATTCCAATATTTATCATCTTCTTCATAGATTTAAACGGTCCAAACAATCAATTAATCCAAACTATAATTATTGTGTGATTTAACCTTGAACTTAAAATAGAGAACAAACATAATCGTGATCCCAATTTATCAGACCCAAAAAGAAAACAAAAAAAAATATAAGCAGAAGCTGCTGTGTTACGAAGAACACACCACTCTTAAACTCGAATTCGAATTTTTAGGCTGTTTCATCCTATGATTTCTATACAGAATAGGTAGAAAATCACTTCCATAAACTTTCTGAACCATTCATTGATCCATAAACATTGAAACCAGTTCAAATTTCTCGATGAACACATAAGTTAACTTTTGAAAATTTGATCTTTGACTTCAAAATTAGAGCTTGATATAAAGAATTTGGATATGAAACTTTGCAGATATATTACATAGATGATTCCTAAAAAAATCACATTTTTAATTTTTGACATCTCATTCGAAATCTAGTTTTTGAAATAAAGAAATAGGAACAGAGTTTATGAGTCTGTAAATGGAAATTCGGTTTAATTCATCATATAAAAAGGAAGTGATAGGGATTGTAATTGATAATGGTAATAATAAATTGAATGCTGTTATCCAAAACACAAAGAACATCGATTGTTTTATAGCAAGAGTAGGTCGATAGGATTCATAAGTAATACAGGAAGTTAGAGAGAAAAAAATATGAATTTGAAATCGATGTGTAACTGAATATGGAATTGAAATTGATTCTGTGATTCTTGATGTTGACCTAGTTATCAATTAAGAAGACAATTTACACAGAAGGATAGTGATCTTAAACCGAATGTGTATTTATCTGTTTTTATATATACAGATAATGTATTTATATATTTATATATATTCGTATATATGTATTTATCTGTATATGTATAACTATAATCTGTATATATATATACGTATTTATATATATCAGTAGCTGCATCATTATATATATATAAAGAAACAAAATAATATTAATTATATAAACATTAGTATTTAACTTTAATTTTATTAATAATAATGAAACTAATAATAATAATAATAGAAATGATAATGATAATAATATCAATAATACTAATAATACTTGTACATATCATATTTTACATATTTATATATATTATATATTAACAATATTAATATTAATAATACAAATATTATTTATCATTTATAATGAAAGTATTGTTAATCATTTTAATATAACAATTATATTCAAACTTGTAATTAAATTTAATATATTAACTTTATATTTTGTTAAATATGTAACACTTATTTTATATAATAACATATTTGAATATATTTTATATATATATATATATATATATATATATATATATATATATATATATATATATATATATATATATATATATATATATATATATATATATATATATATATATATATATATATGTGTGTGTGTGTGTGTGTGTGTGTGTATATATATATATGTGTATATATATATATGTGTGTGTGTATATATATATGTGTGTGTGTATATATATATATATATATATATATATATATATTACAACATACACATAATATTAATTGTGTATAGATGTCATATATATATGTACAGGTTTATTCTAATAATAATTTAGTTATTTCGTATATTACTTTATAATATCAATTCAAATGATTAAATCGTATCTTATTAATTAATATATACACTTATATTTATGTATGTATGTATGTATATATATGTATATCTATATATATATATATATATATATATATGTATATATATATATATATATATATATATATATATGTATATATATATATATATATATATATATGTATATATATATATATATATATATATATATATATATATATATATATATATATATATATATTTATTAACAATAATTGTTCGTGAATCGTCGGGAATAGTCAAAGGTCAAATGGTTTCATGTAAAACAGTTCACAAATTTTGAGTCTCAACATTATTGACTTTGTTTATCATGTCAAAATCATATAAAGATTAGGTTTAAATTTGGTCAGAAATTTTCGGGTCGTCACACCAAACCTTAAAAGGGATGTTGCTACTTATGTTGGAAAGTGTTTAACTTATTCCAAGATCAAAGCCGAACATCAGAGGCCATCCGGGTTACTTCAGCAACCTAAAATCCCACAATGGAAGTGGGAAGGAATAACGATGGACTTCATCACGAAGCTACCGAAGACGGTAGGCGGATATGATACCATCTGGGTTATTATTGACTTACCAAATCCGCTCACTTCCTAGCCATGAAGGAAACCGATAGGATCGAGAGACTGACGTAGCTTTACATAAAGGAAATTGTATCTCATCACGGTGTACCCTTATCAATTATTTCAGACCGAGATGCCCGTTTCGCTTCTAGATTTTGGCGTTCTTTACTAGAAGCCTTGGGAACAAATTTAGACATGAGTACCGCATATCACCCGCAAATCGACGGACAAAGCGAACGCACGATTCAAACTTTGGAGGACATGTTACGAGCTTGTGTTATTGATTTTGGAAAAGCTTGGGAAAAGCATTTGCCGCTGGCCGAATTCTCTTACAAAAATAGCTATCATGCGAGCATTAAGGACGCACCTTTCGAATCTTTATATGGTCGAAAATGTCGTTCTCCTATCTGTTGGGCCGAAGTAGGTTAAAAGCAAATCACCGGACCCTAACTCATCCATGAAACAACTGAGAAGATTGTCCAGATTCAAGCGAGGCTCAAGACGGCCCGTGATCGTCAAAAGAGCTATGCCGACCTTAAACGTAAAGATCTCAAATTTCAAGTAGGTGACAGCGTAATGTTGAAAGTCGCACCTTGGAAAGGTGTAATCCGTTTCAGAAAGTGTAGGAAGCTAAATCCGCGATATATTGGTCCTTTCTAAATCTTGGAGCGTGTTGGACCCGTCGCTTAATGTTTGGATCTTCCGACTCAATTGAGTTCAGTTCATCCCACTTTCCACGTGTCAAATCTGAAGAAATGTTTTGCTGAACCAGAACATGTCATACCTCTTAATGAGCTTATGATTGATGACAAACTCCACTTCGTGAAGGAACCTGTTGAAATTATGGACCGTGAGGTCAAGACCTTGAAACGCAACAAGATTCCAATTGTCCGAGTCTGTTGGAATGCTAAACGAGGACCTGAGTTTACTTGGGAACGAGAGGATCAGATGATGCAGAAGTATCCTCACCTTTTCCCGACTCTACCGTCTACCTCAGCTTAAAATTTCGGGACGAAATTTTCTTTAACAGGTGGGTAATGTAACGACCCGACTTTTTCGACTTATATTTTTCGTGCTTATTACTTTCACGAAACTGCGTATTTGTGTGTACTGAGCTATATTATATTCTGGGATCTTAATTCATGTTGATTACTTTCGTTTATATTTTAAAATGTGTTGTTATGTACTTAGTTACTTAACTTGATCCTCGAATACTTTTATGACCGTTAGTGTCACTTGACGTTTAGAATGAGCTATGTACTTTGTACACGTTAAACTTTTGTCGTAATTGGAGTATTATGACTACGTAAAACTAATTGTTATTTTCTAATGACAATTACTTGGCTTATTGGTTGCTTAATTACGCTTAGTAATTTACTAATGCACACTAGTTAGTCTTATTGGACTTTCTACCTTATTGAACTTAAGCCCACCCTACTCTAGCTAATGGACCATTAAATTAGCCTAACTTTAATGAATTATGACCCATTAAGAAGTAGGACAAAAACCCATTAAGATAAGCCTACATGCTAGCATTTTTGTTAACCATTACCACACATGTTGCATGGGATCCCAACAACAAGCACCACCTTTAGACCACCACCATGCAAAAAGTAAAACGTTGTCCCATTGTCCCCCCATGAAACCTACGGCCATAAAGCCCTCACCACCACTATAAATATCAAGCCTCATTCACCCATTTCACACTTGACCTCATTCTCATTTTACACACATTTGCTCTCTAATTTTCTCTGTAGTCTTTCTCACACTAAAATTGTAAGTTTTAAATTTTCTTCTTCTTCTTCTTCTTCTTCTTCTTCTTCTTCTTCTTCTTCTTCTCTTCATGATCACGACGTCATCATCATCAAAGGATCAAGCTTTTTAGCTTTTTGATCTTGTTATATCTTGTGGATTCAAACTTTGATTTGAATCCTTCAAGAACATGAAATATTTAAGCTTTCTAGCTTTGGATCTTCATTACTTTGATGGATCTAAGCTTTATCGCTTAAGATCACTTTATTTTTGTTAAAAGATCAAAACTTGTGTTTATGATATTCATGTAACTTGTAGATCTAACTTTTTGCTTTAAGGATCTTCAAGAACATTAAAGATCCAAGCTTTCTAGCTTAGGGTTTCATTATTTTGTTTAAATCTTAGCTTTTTAGCTTATGGTCTCATTACTTTTACTAGATCTTAGCTTTCTAGCTTATGGTCTCATTAATCTTGTACAAATCCAAGCTTTCTAGCTTATGGTTTCTTAATACTTGAGATCTAAGTTATTATTGTAGATCTCACTTACTTGAAACCTTTTTATGATTTTTATGGTGATAAAAATCAAGTCTTCATCATCTCATATGATGAAGATGCACAAACTTGTGTCAAAAGGACAAAGATTGAAGCTTTATTGTGTTTATGCAATAAAGAGACAACCTTGATGTTCAAAACTTGTAGAATGTTAGCTTTTACTTTTAGTTGTGTGTTGATGGTTAAAACTTGGTCAAAGTGATGCTAAAACATCAAAGAGTTGTATACTTGAGGCTTACACGCATCAAGGATGAGAACCGTGATGAGCATCAAGCACCAAGAAACCCACCGGAGCACTTGTTATCTGTTTTTCGGGGTCTGATCAGACTCCTGGGGCTTCTGGAAATTTAATTTTCAGATAGTTCGGTTCGAGTAGATGACTTTTCGTTTAAGACTCGCCAAAATCCGATATACGGTTTAGGATTTATAGCCTTCCGAAAATCACTACGCCTTTGTAACGACGTGCTGAAATTTCTGACCTACTCGCGCTTGAACCGTCGCCACGGTCAAACGACATCGAATTAGGATCTGAAAATTGGACAGCGGTACTATGACTCACATACGGAGCCTTGGCCACTGACCACGCATCATTTCAGTTTGTATAGTGGTCGTAGCAGCTGTCCGACATCAGACCTTTGTTTCGACCTCTATTCTTGTTGAAAACTTACTTTGTCTTTTACGAATGATGATGATGATGATGATGATGATGATGATGAGGATACTTAAGAATTAACTTATTTACTTTAAAACTTTTGTGGACAATTTACTGACTTAGTAACCTTTGACTTAGGTTGAGGACCTTTCGGACCGACTTACTACTTGCATACTTTTCATATCGACTTTTACCACATTGTTCACTGTGAGTTATAGCTCCCTTTTTACTTTACTATATTTGGGACTGAGAATACATGCACTTTTTATATTTTACATACTAGACACGAGTACTTAAACTTTATATATGTGTGGTTGACATAACGGCACAAAGATTCCCCTTAGCTCGGTAACGTTTAACTATTGGTTTATGAACCGGTAGACGCGAATCTTAGATATGGATCCATAGGATTTGACATCCCCACTCGGGCTAGTCGCGCTAGCATTCAACGGGTGTTTGAGACTTCATAAACTTACGCACTCGACAAGCGTACTTTTAGGGGGTGATATATTACTTGTTAAGTTAGTTACCGGGTACCCATGGATAAGCATATACTTTTCATACTGTTTTGAATACGAAATCTCGTGGTCTGCATTACATTACTGATTACAAACAAGCTATAGCTCACCAACATTCGTGTTGACTTTTTAAGCATGTATTTCTCAGGTGCTTAGAAGTTGTTGCTGATGTGTTGAAACGTAACCTTTATTTATGAACGGATTTGAGTTGTTTTGTTACACGAATTGATTTATTGTATATGTGGTATTTTATAGATTTTAGGTTGATTTCACACATATATATAGGCAACTAGTCCTATCCGTGTAGTTTAGTTTGTTGGTAAATCCGATTCGTTCCACAGGGAGATGGAGTGTTTAATGGTTTTTAATAGTCTTTGATGTCAAACTTAATTAAAGGAGGTTTTGGATTAGGCAATTTATAGTAACAGTAAAAGAAAATAACTTAACTAATTTACTAAATAAAATAAAATTACAATATGACAAGAATTATCTTAAAATGATACTAAATGAAATTATACTAATTATGATGCATTAATTATGTTACTAAATGGTAATTAGTAAAATAGTAATTTTTAATAGAACTATATATTTAGATTTTTGTTTTAAGCAATTATTATATAAACTTAATTAAATTAACTAAATGACATTTTTAATAAAACTAATACAAATTAAAAGGAAAATTAATTAATTTACTAACTATAAACTAGATACAATTTATAAAACTATAATAAATAATAATTTTTAAGATTAAAACATGTATTTTAGTATTTTATACTAATTAAAACTAATTATATAATAAAAATAACTAATAACCTAATTATATAATATTAATTAATTAAAAACCCTAATTTTTGACCTACTGGTACTGTAGCCGCGTCCAGGTCTTACACGATTCGTGTGATGATACACGATTCGTGTATGTGTAAAAGTATGTGACAGATTACTGTTACGAAAAATAAATATTTTTATGGTTTCTTTTTATATTTTAAACTTATAATTCGTGAATAATAACAATAATACTTTTTATAAGAAGTATAAATAAGATAAATGGGAGTGTTTACTTAATTGTGTCACCCCTAGGTCCATGGATTGTTTCAAGTTTTTACGCCCTATTAAAATGTTCTAGTATCAAACTTTACATTTTTCTCTCGAATAAATATAAAGTTACAACTTAGCTAAATAAAATCTAATTTTCATTGGATTCTTTTTTAGAAAGCTACTATTCCCTAAGTATTTAAATTGAGACCTAGCCTAGTTTTGACCCTCGTCAATACCCAAATTATAACGGTTTCCCTTTTTATAATTTCACCTTCATATAACTTATTGATATCACCCAAACCACCGAAGTTTATTTCCAAATTGGTGTCAATAACTTATCCATAAATTCGTCTAGATCATTTTTAATGTTGAAGCTTAATTTAGGTAAATAAATATAGCTCTCGTTATTTAAATTTACTAAATTAAGTGGCAAGGGTTAAATACTTAATTACATAAAAATGGTTCTTTTAACTAGGCTCAATATTAAAAATACTAAAGTTACATTTTAACTTTACTAATGGTAACAATCCATTTCACTAGGGGCTCTACATTTAAGCAAACACTAGGGAAATTTAGCTATCCATTACACTAGGGGAGACATAAAAATATAGATATGCAAGCATAATAATAACACTAATTTTAACAGAGTAAACTTACTAAAATATCTTCACTTGCATTAACTTCAAATGGTAGAAAAATTACAATAATAACACCCCTTTCACGCGTATAATAACACCCTTTATCACGAACAATACCCCCTTAATAACTGAAACTATTTTTACAGCGTAATAAAATTAACAATAATTTTAACTATAGTAATTGAAATATAAATTTGTGTTGTAATATTCTCTGTGTTGTTGATATCTTCTCTGTATTTAAACTGATCCAAGTAGTAGTAGTTGAGCTCAAAAATTCGTTGAAATCCTTGCTGTCTTCAATTTGAGAGAAAGTATTGTTTTTAAAATAATAAAGCAGCCGACCTTCTGGAATCTGTAATAGTGATGTGGCCTAACATTACCCGAATCGGGTATATATACACGAATCGTGTATGACCAGAGATATTACACGATTCGTGTAATAGTACACGATTCGTGTAAGGCAAATTTCCAGTTTTCTTGATTTTTCTTCTTCATTTGTTCTTTGTTGATCTCGTGTTGACGTGTACTGTCTTGGTACTATACATTTGAACTCTTTTCTTCATCAATCTTGTACTTTCATTCGGATAAACGTTTCTTGATATAAATCTAGTCAAAACTATCGTTTTATCGTCGTTTCTTCTAACTTCACTCTTTTGTCGTTTTTCTCGTGAAATGCGCATTGAATGTCTTTGTAGATGATAAAAACCTATGAAATATAAGTGATATTGCGTTGAATAATATGTATGTTTAGAGCAATATCAAAATACCCCACACTAGAACGTTGCTTGTCCTCAAGCAATTACATCTTTTAACAGAGTTAGAACATTATATATCTTTCTTATCGAACATTTAGATCACACAACACACACTACACGAAATGAAACACACGCTATATGAAATATATTACACAACACAGTATTTATTGGATCACACGCACACCACACGAAATGAAATTCTGACAACAGAAACAAACATGAAACTCGTGATTAGGGTTTAAAAATTTGGATCCTTAGGGAAAATTGGACCTTGTGAAAACGTTTTATGATTTTATAAAATGTCATGCTAGTTTTTACACTAGACACGTTTTCCGGTTTTAACCTCAAATTCCGGTTGAGGGTAACTGAAAACCGAAGTCTCAGTCGGCGATTAGCAAGCTATTCGCCCCCATGATTGTAGTATCATGGAACTTGAAGCCAAATGTCCAAAAATAGTTTTACACAAATATAATTCATAAAATAGCATAAGTTTTAGAACAAAATTATATCGTGTCCAAATATCATCGGTGAACCATGAGTTTGCACACCTCAATTTGTTATGGCATATGTATGTTGACCGCGGTCAAACATAGATGCAGTTGATCTTTACGGAGATCATCCATCTGGGGATTAGATTCATTAGTCTTAAAAGCTAATTTGCATTGTGCCCCCCCATTGTACGGGACATATCCTTCTCATGGTTAGGATAAGTCTGACCACCAAAAACCCTGTTTGATGCTGAGGTTAGGTGGATTTCCAGCCGATTTTAGGGATGACTTTACAAGATTTTTCGTCAACCTACAGCTGTTCTGGACTACATCTTCTAACATAAGTTAGCAAGTGTGTCAATTCGGAAGACTTTACTTCCTTACGGGATGGACTTGATTCATCCTCTATTACTCGTAATAGTGGAATATTCAGGTTTATACGTTCCAAAGCAATGATATCTGCAATAACTTGAAAGAAACATGTGATAAATGGTTCTCAACATAAGGTTTTCAAAATTTATAATTGGTTTTCTTTTATAGGTTTTAAACAAATAAACTTATGCGTTTTTAATGTATAGAGACGATAATTTCGGTTTTTACACCTGATCTTTAATTGCTCGTAGTTAACTTAAAAATTGATTAGATACATTTGTTTAAAAATTTTCAAATTTTCATAAAAACCAATAACTTATTAGTTCTCGAGAATTTATATATTCCCACCCCACACTTAAGATTATGTAATGCCCTCATTACATAAAATCAGATAATAATGTATAAATTTGAGAGGACAAAAAGTGTAGAGTATTTGGAACTTCCTTTGTTAACCTATTTGGATATTCTTAAATTGTTTTACGTATGATCATATCCAACGTTTGTATCACAAATCATATCGGTGTTTCGTTTCGTCTAATTGCATTTTTGTCTGTACCTGTCAAAACCATGTTAAAAACACACAAAATATGGGGTTGTACTTCAATCATACAAAACAATATTACCCCACACTTATTTCTTACTAATATACAATAAAACATTAGAAGTATAAAGAATATCAATACACACCATTCAATTATGTTATTACAAACTAAAAAAATAAAAAAAATAAAAACAATAGAACTAGTCAAATGGGCTCCAAAATGGTCCTCCTCGTTCGCCCTCCTCCTGTTGCTGTCGCTACCGTTGCTCGTTTAGGCGTTGTTCCTCGTAGAAACCCCTATATGCATCCTGACTTGCGGCTATTGCGGCGTTATGGTCATAGGGTGGAGGTAGAGGGTCATCGGGTGATTGCCATGGGGGATATGATGGAAAGGCTGAGGGTGCGTAAGCTTGCGGGTTAGACGCGTATAGATATGCTTGTTGGTGCGCCCACTCTAATTGATTTCCCATTCCCCTCTGATCATATCGGATGTTGGACAGCATATTATATTGATCTAGCTGGGTATGCCTAATGTCCCCTAATTGCCGAGATAAAGCAGTGTACTGATCTTCTGATCTCGCTCCCCAGTTTTGATATGAATTACGTACATCTAAACTCAATGCGTTAAACGAGTTTTGGAGCATATCGAAATCAGAAGTACCTGTATGAGACGAGCTAGCCTGATCTGTCTCTCGTCGTCTCCTCCTGGCTTCCCTCTCGGGTTCGTCATCCTCTTCCATGGGTTCTTGAAGCGCAACTTCCTGTGGCCTTAAACTAATCACCCCAGCCCTCACCCGTATAGCTTTAGCTGTCCTATACACATCCAATCCTAAGGTACGAACCTGTTGATTTATCGGTTGGATTGGAGGTGCGAAGTCGTTCGGGTCGATACCGAACCATGAAGCCAAACACGTGATGTAGTGACCCCCCGACATGTCACTTGCTCCCCGAGCACCTTTACCTACATTGGCCAAAAAGTGGGCCACTCCATAGGGTATACTAATAGTAGAATACCTATCTCTAATATGATCCAAATACCAAAGGTCGACATAATTAATCCTATCTGTAGAAAGGAATGCCCTTTGGTTAATAGTGTTAGCTATAAATTTATGAATTAAACGATAGCGAATATCTCGGATCTTAAGATAGGATTCTCGGCCGGCTGAATATGTATTCCTACCGGAAAAAGATTGCCAGACCCTGCCATGCTCATAATCTCCTGAATATCTAGCTCCATTAAATATAAAATTCCAAAAACCTGGAGCAATCCTTTCATGACCCTCATAAATCCCTAAGGCTATAGTTAAGTCGCCTAGGGACATCCGTCTATCAATCCCACCCAGTCGGAATTGTAGAAAACTATTATCTTGGACACTTGCTGGGCGGGGAATCATCCTAACAGTAGAATAAAATTCTAAACACAATTCTCTATATACAGGAGCAGCCAAACTAAACAATCTCTCCCAATCATTAAAACTCCTAACTACCCCAAATTCATCCGTATAACTTTGGGTTAAAATATCCCTAATCTGTGTATCTAAATTAACTGGGTGTCCTAAAGGAGCCCAATCAACAACGCAAAC
Source organism: Rutidosis leptorrhynchoides (assembly GCF_046630445.1). NCBI lineage: Eukaryota > Viridiplantae > Streptophyta > Magnoliopsida > Asterales > Asteraceae > Rutidosis > Rutidosis leptorrhynchoides. Next base: position 335,007,802 of record NC_092337.1, on the reverse strand, counting down.
CTGATTGATTGTTCTATTTACCAGAGTAAGCAAATCCTTAACCTTTTGTACCCTTTGGCTCATTTCAATAGGGAAATGTAGAATCGGGTGCAGTTGCAACATTTGTTGTTCCATATCGGGTGTAACTTCCTCTTGTTGGTTAACTGGCCTCATTCTAATTGGTCCCTGCATAACATTTTAAAGACAAGGAAATCATCCCAATAGGATGTGTAAATGTTAGCAAAGATTCTGAATACAACAAACAAGCTTGTTTTCAACACCACATTATTCAATTTAATTCAACAAACTTGGGATAATTAGTTCTATCATCCAAAACAAAACAAAAACAAACCAAAATTTACAAATCAAAAATCAAGTTTCATATAAAAAGTCTAACTCATAAGTGAAAACACGCAATTTTTCTAAGCATATATACTTCTATTCAATCACATTGCGCATATCTCAGCTTTTAAATCATCCTTACACCATTCAAACGCATACTTGATTTATGAAAGTTGCAAAAGTTAACACATTTAGGCAAAAATCAAAAATCACACATTCAAGCAATCAAAATCATGTTCACAAGTTCTATCTACTATCAAAACACTCAAAAAAACAACTAATTATAACCAAATTAACACACTTTAGTATCAATTTCATCATCTTCCCCAATTTGGTATAAACCCTAATTTGCAAACACCAATTAAACTTCAATTTTTCATGCTAATCGGGTTTATCATGTTACTAGCAACATATATATAGCAATAATCAAGCCAAAATCAACACAAATATGCCCAAATTTCGGATTAAAACTATAAATAAAAATGATGAAAAACTTGAAGAACACTAATTAAAATGGGTTAAAAATCCGTACCGCTCTTGGCATGATGAAAGGTTGAAGAATTAGAGGTGATTGGAGGTGTTAATTTAGTGATTTGGGGCGATTTTGGGATTTTTGTGTGATTTGGTTCGTGTTTTGCAGAAAAAATGGAAGGGATAAGTGAGCCAAACCAGCCCCTGCCCCGCCTGATATGTTCAGGTATTTTGGCCTTACACGAATCGTGTAGGGCCACACGATTCGTGTAAGGCTTATTTCCAGATATATTTTTTTTTTTTTTTTTTTTTATATAACTTATAATTAATTAAATTTAAAATCTCTTTTATAGATTTATATTTGTAACGGAAATTCGGTTTTTATACCTGTTCTTTATCCGTTTATAAATCTTAAAAATAAATTTATAAAATTCAATTCATTAATAGTTAAAGTTTTTAAAGTTTTTCTGAAAACAAATTCAAAAATAAAATAAAAACACTCTATTTTTGTGTTAAAAATATTAACATTTTTAATTTTAGAGCAAGTTCATAAAAAATTAAAATTACATAATGTAAAATACACTCTATTTTTATTTAACTTAAAATCAATTGAATTCAAAATATCTTTTATAGATTTATATTTGTAACGGAAATTCGGTTTTTACACCTGATCTTAATCCGTTTATAAATTTTTAATTTCAATTTATAAAATTCAATTAATTAAAAGTTTAAAGTTTTTATAATTTTATCGAAAATAAATAAAATAAAAACAAGTACATGAAAAATAAAAATTAAATAAATAAAAAATTCACTCTATTTTTTTTTATATACCCTTAAATCAACTAATTTTCAAACTTAAAACTTTGTTTCCTATCTTCTAGGTAGAGATTAATGTCGGTCGTCAAACCTATCATTATCCGCAACAAAGATTTACAAGTTATATATTTTTACGGTTATTGATAAAAGAGTATATTTTTGCAATCTACTACAGACTTTTAGAATTTAACAAATATTCTGTACAATTTTGAAGAATGAAAATTCAGTTGTGACACCTAACATTTTCATTTTCAAAGAACAAGTTAAACTCAAGGCGTTTCACCTCAATTTAGTAGAAAGAATTTTTCTGATTTTTATTTTGTTTTCGTGGTTTACTATTTAAAAGATATCTTAACAATTTAACAATTAATTTCGTGCAGTTTGAACAACAATAATTCAGTTTTAACACTTTAACATTATTGTTTTCAATGAAAACAGGTTAAATTCAAGTTTAATCAATTTAAATTAAATAAACCCTTTTTTTTTTTTTTTTAACACACGGCAAACAATAAACACACAAAAACATAAACACACAAAATAAAAACAAAATATGCACATACATACAATGGACGAGAAAAAGAATTAGATAGTGAACCCACGTTGACTCGCTTCGTAGTCGAGTCGCGAAATTTCACTTCCCATTGCCTCGTAGGCGTAACCACGTGGGTTTAAAAGGTTTTCGTCTAAGCATTTGAAAGGCCCTTCTCGGCATAAAGTTACGTACTCGTAATTAGAGTCCGTTTGGTTCTTTGGGCAATCTCCGGAGTGAGCCGGTTTTCCACATTTTTCACATTTACCCAATTGACGTGCCCGACGCCTTTTAGCGCATTTTGATTTGCCTTTTCCATAATTTTTCTCATTATAATCTTGTCTTTCTCCTTTTCTCATCGCATCGCATCTTTTCTTAATATCTAGCACCACATCTCTTGGTAAAATCTTATCGCATATTAAAATGAAGTGGTTGTAGATATATTGACCTCGCATCTTTAAAAATAAACAATAAAAACAAACCAAAAGAAATTAAAAAGGTAGAATGGAGGGAGAAGACTAGTTCTTTAGGGTCTGCTAGGGAAAGACCAATCTAACCCCACTCTTAAAGATAAGAATAAAAATCGAGAATGGAGTTTAAAACCTTAGAGTTACCCTGAATTTATTTGTCCTTAGGGTAGAAGGTGGTTTCGTCTCTTTCCGTAGTATTGATTTCTTCAAAGTATAACTTGAGTCTGTGTCCGTTCACTTTGAAAGTTCCGCCGTCTTTACCATACAACTCTGCATATCCAGATGGAAAAACCTGTTTTATTATATATGGCCCATTCCATCGGGATCTAAGTTTACCAGGTGAAAACTTGAAACGTGATTGGAATACCAACACTTTATCCCCTTGCTCAAATTCTTTCTTTTTTAATCGTGCATCGTGCCATACTTTAGTTTTTTCTTTATATGTTTTAGAATTTTCGTAGGCTTGTAATCTTAATTCATCTAGTTCGTTAAGTTGTGATAACCTATTTTCTCCGGCTTGTATAAGGTCGGTATTACATTCTCTCATAGCCCAGTACGCCTTGTGTTCAATTTCAACAGGTAGATGACACGCTTTACCGTATACAAGTCTAAATGGCGTGGTACCTATTGGTGTTTTATACGCAGTCCTAAAAGCCCACAACGCGTCATCTAACTTGCGTTGCCAGATTTTTGGGTTGTTATTAACCGTCTTCTCAAGTATGCGTTTTAAGGCACGATTCGTGTTCTCCACTTGACCACTTGTTTGCGGGTGGTACGGAGTAGAGAAACGATGAGTTACACCATACTTCTTCAACACCTTTTCAAGAAGGTTGTTGGTAAAATGTGTTCCTCGGTCGGATATGAGTGCTTTTGGGATTCCAAAGCGTGAGAAGAGATTTTTCAAGAAGTTTACCACCACCCTAGCATCATTTGTAGGCAAAGCTTTTGCTTCAGCCCACTTGGATACATAGTCAACGGCTACTAGTATGTACTTGCACTTATGTGAACTTGGAAAGGGTCCCATAAAATCGATTCCCCAAATGTCAAAGATTTCACAAACTTGGATGCCGGTCTGAGGCATCTCATCCTTTTTCGTGATGTTACCCGTTCGTTGGCATGCGTTACAAGTCCGAACGAAATCATGGGCATCTTTAAAGATCGTGGGCCAATAAAAGCCCGATTCAAGGATTTTTCTTGCAGTGTGGTTTGGTCCGAAATGACCGCCGGTTGGTCCTTGATGGCAATGCTCAAGAATTTGTTGAGCTTCTTGTCCGTACACACAACGGCGAATTATTTGATCCGCACCAACACGAAATAGGTCTGGGTATTCCCAGAAATAAGATTTTAAATCCGCAAAAAATTTCTTCTTTTGCTGATAAGTAAGTCCTTTTTGTAGTATGCCTGAAGCAAGATAGTTTGCAAAATGGGCAAACCATGGGATTTCAGATTCTTTTTCAACCCTCATTAGAGATTCGTCAGGAAATGTGTCCTTGATGATTGTGTCATCAAGTTTATCTAATTCGGGGTTTTCAAGTCGGGATAAATGATCGGCAGCTAGATTCTCAGCTCCTTTCTTGTCACGTATCTCAATGTCAAATTCTTGAAGTAAAAGAACCCAACGTATGAGACGATGTTTTGCATCTAGTTTCGAGAATAAATACCTAAGTGCCGAATGGTCCGTGTAAACAATGGTCTTAGACAACACCAAATATGACCGAAATTTATCAAATGCATAAACAACCGCTAGGAGTTCTTTTTCCGTGGTGGTATAATTAATTTGGGCTCCCGTTAGAGTTTTACTTGCATTATAAATCGGAAGAAAATGATTATCGGGACGTTGTCCTAAAACAGCACCTAAAGCATAGTCGCTTGCGTCGCACATTAGCTCAAATGGCATACTCCAATCTGGAGATACCATAATGGGAGCTTGTGTGAGTTTTGACTTAAGAATCGAGAATGCATTCTCGCAATTAGTGTCAAAGTCAAATGGAGCATCCTTTTCAAGAAGCTTGGTCAATGGGCGGGCGATTTTAGAAAAATCTTTGATAAATCGCCTATAGAATCCTGCGTGACCAAGGAAGCTTCTAATTGCTTTAACATTTGATGGTTTAGGTAGCTTAGAGATAACTTCAATTTTAGCTTTATCTACCTCTATTCCCGCACGAGATATTTTGTGACCAAGTACAATGCCCTCCTTCACCATGAAGTGGCATTTTTCCCAATTTAGGACCAAGTTTGCTTTCTCACATCGGATAAGCATACGCTCTAGATTGAAAAGACACGATTCAAAGGAGTCTCCAAACACGGAAAAGTCATCCATGAAGACTTCCATACAATCCTCTACCATATCATCAAAGACTGCCATCATGCACCTTTGAAAGGTTCCGGGTGCATTGCATAAACCAAACGGCATGCGGCGATAGGCAAAGGTACCGAAAGGACAAGTGAATGTGGTCTTTTCTTGGTCGTTGGGATCAATTGGAATTTGGAAGTAACCGGAGAAACCATCTAAAAAGCAATAATATTCTTTTCCCGCTAATCGTTCAAGCATTTGATCAATAAAAGGTAAAGGGAAATGATCCTTTCTAGTGGCATCATTTAGACGTCTGTAATCAATACAGACTCTCCAGCCGGTAACTGTTCTAGTTGGGACGAGTTCGTCCTTTTCATTTAATATAACGGTTGTACCCCCCTTTTTGGGTACTACTTGTACTGGACTAACCCATGGACTATCGGAGATGGGGTAGATTAACCCGGCGTCAAGAAGCTTGACGACCTCCTTTTTAACAACCTCTTTCATGTTGGGATTTAGCCTGCGTTGTCTTTGTACTACGGGTTTGTAGTCATTCTCAAGGAGAATTTTATGTGTACAATAAGACGGGTTTATTCCCGGAATGTCGGTTGTTTTCCAGGCTATAGCCTTTTTATGGGTTTTTAATACAGAAATTAGCTTATCCTTCTCATTATCTGAAAGATGTGAAGCAATAATTACTGGTAATTTAGATGTACCTTCGAGATAAGCATACTCCAAGTGTTTGGGTAGCTCTTTAAGCTCTAGTACGGGTGGTTCTTCTAAGGAATTTTTTATACGAAATCTATCTTCATTTTTGATTTCCTCAAACGATTCCTCTTCCATGGGAATTTCTTCTATTATGGTCTCGTCATCCGTGACCACCTTCATTAACTCATCAAAATCTTTATCAATATTGAGGTATTCATTCTCACTTACCGGGGCTAACCCCGGGATATCAATTTCAAGTAGCTCCTTCAATTCATTCTCGACACAAAGATCTATAACATCAATTTGAAAACAAGAGTCATCGGTAGAAGTGGGTCTTTTCATGGCTTTGTCAATGTGACAAATTATTCTCTCGTTTCCCACACCTAGACTTAATTGTTCTTTTTGGACATTGATGATAGCATCTGCAGTATTTAGGAAAGGACGTCCTAAAATGATAGGGACTTTTGTGTCCTCTTGCATTTCTAGAATAACAAAGTCGACGGGAAAGATGAGTGAGCCAACTTTTACAAGTATATCCTCGGCTATACCTATTGGAGTATCAAATGATTGGTTTGCTAATCGAATACCCATTCGGGTTGGTTTTAAGTCTCCTAAGTCAAGTTTTAAATATAACGAGTAAGGCATTAAGTTAACACTTGCACCTAGGTCGGCTAGTGCATCGTACACTACCGAATCACCCATCATACATGGTATGATAAAACTACCAGGGTCTCCTAATTTTGGAGGTACATTTTGTTTCTTTAAGATGGCCGAACATTCCTCATGGAGGAATGTGGCAGAAACGTCGTGGTATTTACCCTTCGAGGATATGAGATCCTTTAAAAACTTCCCGTAATTGGGCATATCCCTAAGAACCTCCGCGAGTGGCATGTTAATGCTAATTTGCTTAATCATGTCCGCAAATTTCTCATACCGCCTTGCGAGTCTGTCTTTCTTTAATGCTTTCGGGTAAGGAATAGGTTCCTTATGCACCTTTACTGGTGGTTCTTCATTTTTCTTTGGCATGACTTCAGGTGGATCATCTTTCTCTTGTTCTTTGTTATCTTGCTCATTTTCATCAACCGGTATTTGTAAAATAGAAGGAGATAAAGGAACTTCCGGGGATTTTGTAGTCTCCGGTTTAGTAGTTAAACCACTTCTAGTAGTTATAGCATTTACATGCTCGTTCCTTGTTTGAGGGTTGTTGGGATTTACTTGAGTATTTGAGGGGAGAGTACCTGGTGGTCTCTCTGATAGTAACTGTGATATCCTTCCAACATCCCTTTCTAAGTTTTGTATTGTGGCTTGTTGATTTCGGATTTGCTGAGTTTGGAGCTCTGCATTTTGCTCGTGCTTAACCATAAAATCTCTTAAGAGATCTTCTAAACCAGATTTCCTCTCAGGTTGAGGTTGCATAATTGCTAATGGTTGTGTGTGTTGGAAATTATTTTGATAATTTCGTTGAGGTTGATTTCGGTTATTATAACCTGGTGGCGGAATTCTTTGATTTTGATTTGGGAAATTTCGGTTATTTTGGTAACCTGGATTTCCTCCTTGATAGTTATTATTATTTGATCCTGAAGGTCCTCCTACTTGATAGCTGTTTATAGGAGGATATTTTCGGTTGTTTGCTTCTATAGCTGGAAAATCACTGAAGTTCATTTCACCTTTTCGTAAGTATCCTAAGAAATTTGCTTGTTCTTCCATTATACTTTGATCACAATCTCTAGTAAGATGGGGACCTTGGCACAGTTCACATCCTACTCTGATAGCATGCATTTCCTTGGTTACTTTCTCGATTTGCCTTGCTTGATTTGCTATTTGAACTTTTAAAGAAGCAATTTCATCATTGCTTTCAATACTAGCAACATTTGATGATCTAGAAAATTCTATTTCTTGATGCCAATTATGAGAATGGGAGGCTAAATCAGCAATGATTGTGTGAGCGTCTTCAGGTGTTTTCTTCATGATCGAACCTCCAGCTGCAACATCTATATCTTTTCTAGTTGTCACATTGACTCCTTTATAGAATATTTGGACCTTTTGGAATGTATTCAACCCGTGTTGAGGACATATTCGAAGCATTTTATTGAATCGGGTCCAAGCTTCATAAAGAGTTTCATTAGGCTTTTGTTTAAAGTGATTTATGTCACTTTGTAATTTTGCTGCTTTTGAAGCAGGAAAGAATTCTGACAAAAATTTGTCCATCATATCATTCCAGTCTTCAATATAGCCTTCAGGTAATGAGTCTAGCCAATCTCTTGCATCATCTTTTAATGACCATGGAAAGATTTTTAAACATGCAACTTCATCGGTGACATCTTTGATTTTGAAAAGCTTGCAAATGCTTACAAACTTACGAAGATGCTCGTTAGCATCCTCATTTGGGGCTCCACCGAATTGACATGTATTAGTTACCATGTGTAAAAATTGACCTTTTATTTCAAAGCCATCAGTCATCGGGGGTTGGATGATTGCGTGGCCTTGACCTTTTCTTGTGGCCTTCATTAATGCTTCCATCGTTTGATTTGTGTCAGCCATTTCTTCTTCTTCTTTAATAATCGGCTCTATGATTGGTTGAATTATTGGTTCAGAGTCGGATTCTAAGAAAAGTGACTCTAAATTTTTAGCAAGAGATTCTACTTCTTGAGCTCTTAAGCGTTCGTGGAATTTTCTTTCGGGTTCAGGATGTGAGGGAGTTAATTCAGCGTTGGAGGAACGTAAGTTCATACATTAATTTCTATTATGATATCACTTCACTAAAGGTTTATCTAGGGTTACCTATTTGTTTCTCTTTTTTAGTGTTTTTCGGTGTTTTAAAAGTACTTCCTATTTCTTTTTGTTGTTTTTGTCCTTTATTAATTCTTTGAGGTTCTGGATTAAGTTTAACGAGTTTAGGATTGAACGGATCATACAATTCGGGAAATTGTACAAAGAATTAAAGGATTTATTCAAAAACTTTGAACTTTCTTGGAAATGAATTTCCTCGAGAGGATCGAATAACATAAAAACAATGATAAAAACCTTTAAACAAACAGATTATCCTTCTGATTTTTGCCCACGTTTCGAATAGCCAAAAGATGCAGCAGAGGGGCAGGATCCTTCAAAGACCAATAAAATTGGTGATCCAACAACCCGGTCCACGTACAAATCCAACTACTACTACGAACCAGAAAAATTATCTCTTTATTTAACTGCCAACTCCCCAGCAGCGGCGCCAAAAAGTTGATGTGTTGAAACGTAACCTTTATTTATGAACGGATTTGAGTTGTTTTGTTACACGAATTGATTTATTGTATATGTGGTATTTTATAGATTTTAGGTTGATTTCACACATATATATAGGCAACTAGTCCTATCCGTGTAGTTTAGTTTGTTGGTAAATCCGATTCGTTCCACAGGGAGATGGAGTGTTTAATGGTTTTTAATAGTCTTTGATGTCAAACTTAATTAAAGGAGGTTTTGGATTAGGCAATTTATAGTAACAGTAAAAGAAAATAACTTAACTAATTTACTAAATAAAATAAAATTACAATATGACAAGAATTATCTTAAAATGATACTAAATGAAATTATACTAATTATGATGCATTAATTATGTTACTAAATGGTAATTAGTAAAATAGTAATTTTTAATAGAACTATATATTTAGATTTTTGTTTTAAGCAATTATTATATAAACTTAATTAAATTAACTAAATGACATTTTTAATAAAACTAATACAAATTAAAAGGAAAATTAATTAATTTACTAACTATAAACTAGATACAATTTATAAAACTATAATAAATAATAATTTTTAAGATTAAAACATGTATTTTAGTATTTTATACTAATTAAAACTAATTATATAATAAAAATAACTAATAACCTAATTATATAATATTAATTAATTAAAAACCCTAATTTTTGACCTACTGGTACTGTAGCCGCGTCCAGGTCTTACACGATTCGTGTGATGATACACGATTCGTGTATGTGTAAAAGTATGTGACAGATTACTGTTACGAAAAATAAATATTTTTATGGTTTCTTTTTATATTTTAAACTTATAATTCGTGAATAATAACAATAATACTTTTTATAAGAAGTATAAATAAGATAAATGGGAGTGTTTACTTAATTGTGTCACCCCTAGGTCCATGGATTGTTTCAAGTTTTTACGCCCTATTAAAATGTTCTAGTATCAAACTTTACATTTTTCTCTCGAATAAATATAAAGTTACAACTTAGCTAAATAAAATCTAATTTTCATTGGATTCTTTTTTAGAAAGCTACTATTCCCTAAGTATTTAAATTGAGACCTAGCCTAGTTTTGACCCTCGTCAATACCCAAATTATAACGGTTTCCCTTTTTATAATTTCACCTTCATATAACTTATTGATATCACCCAAACCACCGAAGTTTATTTCCAAATTGGTGTCAATAACTTATCCATAAATTCGTCTAGATCATTTTTAATGTTGAAGCTTAATTTAGGTAAATAAATATAGCTCTCGTTATTTAAATTTACTAAATTAAGTGGCAAGGGTTAAATACCTAATTACATAAAAATGGTTCTTTTAACTAGGCTCAATATTAAAAATACTAAAGTTACATTTTAACTTTACTAATGGTAACAATCCATTTCACTAGGGGCTCTACATTTAAGCAAACACTAGGGAAATTTAGCTATCCATTACACTAGGGGAGACATAAAAATATAGATATGCAAGCATAATAATAACACTAATTTTAACAGAGTAAACTTACTAAAATATCTTCACTTGCATTAACTTCAAATGGTAGAAAAATTACAATAATAACACCCCTTTCACGCGTATAATAACACCCTTTATCACGAACAATACCCCCTTAATAACTGAAACTATTTTTACAGCGTAATAAAATTAACAATAATTTTAACTATAGTAATTGAAATATAAATTTGTGTTGTAATATTCTCTGTGTTGTTGATATCTTCTCTGTATTTAAACTGATCCAAGTAGTAGTAGTTGAGCTCAAAAATTCGTTGAAATCCTTGCTGTCTTCAATTTGAGAGAAAGTATTGTTTTTAAAATAATAAAGCAGCCGACCTTCTGGAATCTGTAATAGTGCTGTGGCCTAACATTACCCGAATCGGGTATATATACACGAATCGTGTATGACCAGAGATATTACACGATTCGTGTAATAGTACACGATTCGTGTAAGGCAAATTTCCAGTTTTCTTGATTTTTCTTCTTCATTTGTTCTTTGTTGATCTCGTGTTGACGTGTACTGTCTTGGTACTATACATTTGAACTCTTTTCTTCATCAATCTTGTACTTTCATTCGGATAAACGTTTCTTGATATAAATCTAGTCAAAACTATCGTTTTATCGTCGTTTCTTCTAACTTCACTCTTTTGTCGTTTTTCTCGTGAAATGCGCATTGAATGTCTTTGTAGATGATAAAAACCTATGAAATATAAGTGATATTGCGTTGAATAATATGTATGTTTAGAGCAATATCAGTTGCTCTGCTGTTAGACTTGCTGTTATAGTCTTGGTGTTATAGACTTGCTGTTACAAACACGCTGTGTTAGACTTCCGTTGCATTACTTAGAGATGTCTCAATCATGGAACTTTTGTTTTGCATTCGCAACTTATGTTATTTTTGAACAATGGCTTTGTAATGACCGTTGTATCACATACCCATGATAATGCTTTCTATTCGTAGAAGCACATTATCTTTTGTAAAACATTTGATGTTGGTAAAGACGTTACCTTTTTATGAATGCAAAACTTGTTTTAAACAGCATATAGCGTTGTGATCATGTAATGATCCTGTTGTTGATGATCCGTACACGTTGATTTTGTACGGGGCGTCACATGGTATCCCTAATGATATTGTCAGCGACAACGGTACTCACTTTGAAGGCGAGCCTTTCAGGTGTTGGTGTCAAGAGCTGAATCTCAAACAGTCATTCACTGCGGTCGCTCACCCATAGGCCAATGGCCAGTATGAAGTAACAAACCGAGATATCGTGAGGGGAATAAAGGCGCACCTGGTCTTGTATGGAAATGAGTGGTTCGATGAGAATCCCGAGTGTTTTGTGGGCACATCGCACTACTTATAAAAATAGCACAGGAGAAACACCGTTCAGCTTGGTCTATGGGAGGGAAGCAGTAATCCCCGGCGAATTAATGGTTCCAACTAAGTGCATACATAGCTTCAATGAGTCAAGTAATGATGAAGGCTTGCGCGCTAACCTAGACATGCTAGAAGATCACAGAGAGATAGCTGCCATACGCGAAGCTGCCAACAAGCAGAAAATCTCTAAGTATTATGATAAGCGTTTCAAGCCTATGTCATTCAGAATTGGGGATTATGTATGGGGCAACAATGAAGCAAGTCGAGCAGAAAATACTGGGAAGCTGGGGCCCAACTGGGAAGGCCCTTATGAAGTTATTGGCATAAGTGCAATGCAATCTTATATCCTGGCAAGAATAAATGGAGAACGAGTACGTCGTACTTGGCATGCAACCAATTTGAAAAGATACTACATATAATTGTCAGGCTGCAACACAAGGGATTGATCACTCCACCTTTTGAGCACTTGCATTTTTTAGTTTACTTAAAATGTTGCTTTATTTACTTGTAAGACAATTCGTATTTCTTACATGGTTGCAATAAGTTGTAATCTGGATATGGCTTGAGAATTTGATTTATTTTGTAATAAATAAATTTAATTTTTTGAATAGAAGTGTTTGGTTACATTTTGACACACAATACAATAACAATTATGTGCATCCTGCCTCCTTAAGGGATGATCTCTAGCTCTCGCGTGACAGAAGCCTGTTTGATTACAAGGCTAGATTTTAGGGTGGGTAATAGGCGTTGGTTTGCCTAGAACAACACACTCTTGTAGACTAGAATACTGCAAGTCATGACTATAAACGACAAGCATTGGGGTTGCTTGCCCACTAACTTAAGTATTGGTTCAGTTGGAAGACTCTGGATATTTTACTTAGTAATGCAATGAAAAGTGTCGACTATGTGCACAATAGTATGGCGTCGGTTAGCATTATTAAATTTGGAGTGTAAACGAGTATACATTGGTTTGTACGCAAATAAAAATTTAAGTTTTAAGAACTTAAAACGCCTAGTGACCCGAACAATATAATAAGAAAAGATATTGAATTACTTTACTTATTCAAACAACAGATGCAATGCATAGAATTGACTACATTACACTAGTACAAAAGAAGTTCTTGAGGCACAAAAGTTGAACTGGCATGCAAGCCATTACAATTGCAATAAAATTTAAATCTAAACTACGTGGCTTATCAGGAACGTTTCCCTACACTAATGGTAGCAATTCTTCGAACCCTCGCCTGCAGGGATCAGACGGATTGCCCCATGTAAATAGAAAATGAAAAAACTAAACTAAGGGATAGGGGTACACCCATGGTGTTAAAAGCACCTCATGAAGCGCTATTAACGAGTGCACCCCCAAGGGGCAGTGAGCGCAAGGGTCCAGAAGCAAAGTATGCTCATGGCATACCCTAGACCCCCACGTTCCTTACAAAAAAACATTGCAGGATGCCATAACAAGCACATCCTAACACCCCCCATGACGCGAGCGAAAGCTTGCAAGCTTACAGCTTCATCTTCATAAGATCCTGCACTGAAATTGCAGGATCCGAAACAGCATCCACAAGGGTTTGAATGGAAATACTTTCCAACGCTTTGCTGACTCAAGAACTCTGTCATAAGCATTATCTTCAAGCTGGTCAACAATGATTTGAGGAACAACAGTAGGAACTTCGATATTGTTTGAGATTAGATCCTAGAACAGTACCCGTTCGAGCACTTTGGCAGCTTTGAGAGCTTCTGTGTAAAGCTCTGTTAGAATAGAAGTGCCAAACCATTGGGTAGCGATGGATAGAAGCGCGGCGCGTAGATCTGCATAATTTTGTCGCATGACGTCACAACTTGCAGTAGCTTCGTTAACATGGGCAGTGAGATCATTTTTTCCAAAAGTCAACAAATCAAGATTAGAGGTAGCAACAACAAGCTCCTCCCTCAGTACCCTGTTTTCCTCCTCGAAATCAACCTGCAAAGATAGCAACTCAACTTTTTCTTTCTTCAAAGACCCAACGGTTGCCTCAGCTATTTTCAGCACGTCATTGGCCACTTTTACCTGCATTTCAAGAATCTGCACTCTCTTCTATAGCTGCCCAGACAAATGAAGATTAGCACGAAGAGTGCGCTCAGTGCTTAGCCTGTCACAATCCATCGCCCATGTAAAGAATAACAACTGCGTGTCAAAGTTCAGCTTTTGTTCTGATGTCATCTTCTCCAGCTCTTGCCTTATGCCAGCAAGAGCTCTTGCCTTATGCCAGTAGAAGCGCACCCCTACATGTAGAGATTTTGTTTGAACGCGGCGCGCTTAGAAACATTTAGCATTGTGGAAAAGTTATCCACATGGATGTCAACATAGCGTTTGTCATTCAGTATTGGCAACTGTGTGGAAGCAGTGGCGCTGGCTCAGCTGGCAGCAGGGGTAGAAGAGGAGGGAGCAATAATGGCAAGAGGAACTGGCGTGATTGGCTGAACATTAGCAGTTGGGGGCGCATGAATCACAAGGGGCACGCGTGCAATAGATGAAGTAGTAACAGACACAGGAGGCTCCACATCTTCATCAATATGAACAACTTGCAATGAAATACCATAATCAGACACAGGAGGCTCCAGATCGGATTCCGATCATATCTACTCACACCGACATGATAACCTTCATCAATGACACGCTACGCTTAACCGAAAGAATCACGGCTATCAAAGACGAATACACCCTCTATCTACAGAGAGAAGACAATAATGCTGAAATCCTAGAAGAACGCATTCAAGACTTTATCAATACCCTTCATGATCATATCTACCGCGAAGAAAGGCAACGAGAGCACGATTCAGTAGTTCGCACTATTTTAGAGACAAGATTCTGTCGAGATCAGAAGATCATTTACTCTAAGGTCTACAACGCCTTAGCCGGATCTGCACTTCCGTTCTCAACAAATCAACGAGCACTGCTGACTCTCATTCGGAAGCATATGGATCTTTCCACCGGACGCCCGACTTATCACTCCGATTTGCAAATGATCGAGGATATTCACAGCTTTTTCGCTCTCCTGGAAAGAGATAATTTTGAAAGCACACCAGAGAGGCTAGTGATTTACGTAACAATTAATCACCACGCAGATCTGATTATCAAAGAATTACAAGACGCAGTCACAGAGGAAGTAAGACGCAACAATCCGTTTTCTCATCTTGAACCAAATCGAGTCAACATTACCACCTACGTTACGAAACATATAGCACATATCTTTTAAGAATCCACGGATCCCAGTTTCACATTCAATGCCGGATGTCAGGAGATATACTCAAAGACAGTGACATTAATGCTTGGATCAGGGCTGCTCTTCACTTCTTTTCAGCTTCGCCTCTTGACTACTCTGTGCAAAGCTACAGACTCCTACGGTGGAGACCACCGATAAGAAGATTTTAAGATACTAAAGATACAATTTCTGACACTATTTGAAGATCTCCGAAATGAACATCCTATCAGAGAAGTAATCACCACCAGCACAGCTTCAATGATTGACATTCATGGATCAATCAGCAGAGCAGTGGACCATATTCTTATCGGACTTTAAGATTTGTCACGAGCCGAAACCGCGCATTATCTCTCTTTCAGAAGATCTTCAAGAGAATTACCGGATCTGTTACCACTTTTGGTCTGACACTTTCTCAGGATTTATCCACCAAGACTCGCATTCCCTCGAGACGACCAAGATCACAACTACCAGAGGGGAATGTCTACTCTTTAGAAATCATTATGGTCGAGCCAACGACCTTAAACAAAAGCATTTCTCGGGAGACAACCCGTGCAATAAAGTAGAGTAAAAGAATAAAGGATGACAAGTGAGCCGATAAATAAAGGACGAAACTTCCAAGCCAGCCAGCTTCTTCACAAACAACCACGTCTGCTGGGGGTACTCCTTTTTTCCCGCTACTAGCTCAAATTTTAAAATTATGCTGCATCCTAGCTTATCACTAAGTGTGGGATTTCAACCCAAATAAACACTAAACGAATAATCCCAAATCTTCAACTAAATCTCCTAAGTGTGGGATACACTAGGAACATTGAGGACAATGTTCGTCTAAGTGTGGGATGTTGGTATAATCTTTTTATGCTGTATTAAAATAACCCATTAAGAACATTTCAAGTTCTTAAGCCAAATTTCAAAATTTTTAACAAAAGAAAGCCTTTTTGAAAAAGTATTTTTGAAAACCTAAAACGTTTGTAAATAAAAATAAGGCTTAAGTAAGGTGGAAATCTTGTTAGGACGAATCAAATCTCTAAAAGAGCATTGCATGACTAAGCATTATCGACCTAAATTGATTATGGTGAGGCACCCAAATAAGACCAGCATTCATCTTTAATGCTCCACTATTTTCCGTTGAGAGTGCCGATGTTTGTGCTCGGGATCAGAACTTGCTCTAGATATGTAATTTCAAGTAACGAAATGTTATTCGGTTATAATCAGAAGAGCTAGTCATTTGTCAAACAACCCTTTCACACCTCCGCTACTTCTACCACATCACCTCATCCACATCATCTTTACTATCACTCGAAAACCCAGAAAATGAGATTCCTTTCGTAAACCCGATGTTATAAACTTCTCAAGTATCACGGCAAAGGTCTTGAAAAAGTTTACAGGCAAAAAGTTTCTCGAGATTAAATCTCCAAAAAAAAAAATATATATTCAAAGTTTTAATAAAGAGAAACTCCAAAGAAGAACTTGACCACGAATGCCTATCACTCCAAAAGGAAGAATAGTTCAAAAAGTGCTTCTCAAAAATATCAGCACTCCTATCTATCTTAAAATTCCCGAAATCCCGAATAAAAGTCTCTTAAGACCATATTACCCTATTTCTCACCCCTTAAGAACAACTTCATCACCACCCCAAAATTTCTTTTCATCATTTACAAATGACCTCGAAGCAATGGTTATTACCATTTTTACATTATTAGCAAGGATTTGAGTCTTTATCAAGCCTATGACGATGAGTGCAACATGACTGGCTATGAGTGAAATTCATTTCTTAGATCTATAGAGAACCCTAAACACTTGAGTGATTTGAGTGACCCGTGAAAGCTAGCCTAAGTCATGTAACCTCCTCGCATGCTTACAGAGATAAGTTTCAACCCTAACATAGGTGACTCACCTTATCTTTCACTTTTATAATAAAAAGCAAACCGCTTAGGCTTTTAGAAAAGAAACTCCGAAAAGATTTCTTAAAGTAAAAAAAATGAAGTTTGCTTGAGGATAAACAAAGCCTAAGTGTGAGATATTTGATATCGGCTAAATAGTCACGTTTTCACATCGGTATTAAGGCCTAAAAACTATAAAGTTTCGAGCTTTATCGCCAAAATACCCGCTTCATCGGTTAAATTTGAAGAACAAGTAATTACGAAGACGGTGCAAAAAAAAAATCAAGAGAATCGGAGCTAAAACAAAGATTCTAGAGCAAAAATGGTGAAAGACAAGAAATCAAGTTACGATCCAGCGAATCAGTAGGCCAAACGGCTTGCCAAACGGCCTGCCTGGCTTGCAAATGGCCTGCCACATGCCCAAATCAAACGGCCTCAGCAAACGGACTGGTCTGGCGAACGGCCTCAACAAACGGCTTGCCAAACGGCCTGCCAGCCGTTTGCAGGCAAAAATCAAGCTTATTTAAAGGGTCTTTGTCATTCATTTCAAACACACACTTCAATTCACTTTTTTCTCTCTCTTGTACAATATTAGTCATACTCTCAAGGCTTTCAACTTCGTGCGGGAAACCTAGTACCCGGAGAAGAACGCCGAAGATTGTATTAAGAGCGGTCTGGAGTTTGAAGTTGTCACTTTTGTATTCGGAACTCGTTTAATCTAATGGTACTTCTATCCTTTATCTTTATATAATGTTTTCCATTATTTTGCTTTGTGATACGGTTGCTATGATTAGCGAGTAGTTATCTTTAGTGTATGTTATGACGTAGGCAGTTATAATGACGAAATTATATTATGGCTTGTGTATGTTGTCAAAATACTTTCCGATTATGCTTTGAACTCAATCTCTTTTCCAACTAATAGAATGTAGTTATTGGCTCTGTTATTGGGAAGTCGCGAACCCCGATTCAGAGTACACTATCTGTGTCACCCCTTGGTAAGAGAAGTCTATCGGATACAACATGAGTTTGACTGAGGCACACTGGTTGTAGTAAGTCCATTGAGCCTTAGATTCCGACTGAGGACTCTTTCGTAGTGAAACATCTAACTAGACCCCTAGTATATTGTCGGTCCTAGACCATGCTAGTGTAGTCACCAAGCATATAAACTTCGTACGTGCACGCTGAAGCACAACGGTTGTTGTAAGCTGTACCTCTGCTAAGTAAGGCCATGGAACACGGTTAGTGTTGATTAGTACACTTCACCATAATGTGGTCTCAATCATTGCACCCCGCTTGAGGGATTCTTGGTTAGTTAAGGAACTGTTTGTTCGAACACATAAAGGATTGGACCGTTAGGATAACCGAACATGTTCATGGAAGTCAACTTGACTTGGCCATGGTGTTCTTTATGGTTAAACTCTTTTAAGGGCCTAACTATCTTGGAAACCAATCATTAACGAAAGCATCGAGGCACATCACGTCTCTCAAATATGGAAAACCATGTATTCTATTATGCTTAAGAAAGTTTAGACCATTATGGAATGTTAATACGTCACCCAACCGAGTCACTCAATTGGATGAGCCGTCTGAACGTGTATGCCTGTAGTCAGACTGCACGGGCGTCGAGGGTAAGAGACGTTGCCGTCTATTTAGAATCTTCAAGCCTATCGTATTACCCAGTGACATGTCTTATGACATGGGCGTTTAGGACTAGTGTAGTAAATACAAGGTCACTGCCTATTCATGAGCCAACATTCCATAATCCCGGCAAAGTAACTGACGAAATCATAGCATGCACTTGTTTTAGCTTTATCTGAATTACAAATTTTATCGTATTTACTTTACTTTATCTTATAAACTAGAAAACCCAAAATTAGGTAATCAACCACTACTCCTGCACCTTAGAATTATTTTAAGCTTTAGATATAGGTTCGATTCTACTGATATCTTAAAAATACAACCCTAGGCCATACTTCTCTTACTCATAATAAGGAGTAGTAAGATTTAGGCCTCGCTAAATATAAATTTAAAACCCATCACCGCCTTGATTGTGGTCGATTCTGACGCCTTGCGGCCTAACGACACCGCATAAATAAAACCGTCCGTTTGACCGTACCACGGTGTTGACATCATGAATCTACAGGTTTAAGTAATAGTTCATCGTATGTTTCATAAAACAGTTACCATAAATCATTTGTCGAAAAACAGTTCTCAAAATCATTTATCGGTAATCGGTATCCAAAATCAGTATTCAGAAATCTGTAAACATTTATCAGTTTAAACCATCAAAGTTTAATGTCAAAAGTTTGCATATAGAAAATGCCAAGTGTTAAACTGTTGGTAATCGGAGATGTCAAGTTCAACTGTGTGTGACATCAAAAATTTCTTTTTGTTTCAACTGCTTGTAGACATTACCATGTCTAGTTTCTAGTTTGTAAACATCAAGTTTAAGTATCATTCATCTTAAGTTAGGCCACGAGATTTCTGAAATAAAAGCATCGTAAAAGTATACATTTATCATGAGCACTTGATTATAAGACTTTAACCCGCGGATAGCTAAAGCGCTACACGTCTTCCTTTTACCCTTTATAAGCATACACTGATCAGGTGTACAAGTTACAACAAAATAAGCACCCCGTACGTTGAGGCGAGGTTTGTCAAACCTAACGGTGCCGTCCCTATAAGTCGAGCTTACGTAAAGTAATTAATATAATCAAGCAAAGGGATTTTTGATCTAAACTCATATGTATATTCGTTTAAGTTACTCGTGCCTAATATGTAAAACATTTGAAATAGCATGTTATCTCATCCATAAAATGTTAAAGAAAATGGGACTGTAGACTCACATTTGCAAAAGCACATAAAATCTCTTAGTAAAACCGTACGGTAGTAGGACAATCACGACCGATATACGCAACCTAGTCAAATAGGTCATCTTAAGTAAATACATAGGTCACACTATGTCAACCCATAGTATACGCATAGTCCTAGTGCTCAGACTGACTCAATAAGCAAGTAAAAGTCAACTAGTCCAAGCAAGTCAACAAAAGTCAACCAAAGTCAAACCAAAAGTCAACTCGGTCAAAGTGGTCAACTAAAGTCAAACATATCAGTAGGTCATGCAATCTTGGTCAACATGTCAATCCTAAGTCAAGTAACATGTTATAGCTCATAGTTCATCAATTACGCGTTAACAGATTATCGTCTCGTATCAAAATCACGCACTAGTCGCAAACAATCGCACGTAATTCATAGAACATATATCATGACAACATGGAAAAATCCATATCATAAGTAGACTCAAAAAAGATTCCAAAAAGTCTGTCCAGGGCCTCATATGATGTCTACAAGTCAGGTTTCAGAAAGGGTCTAGTTACGGTTTACCAAATCAGTTTATGCGCGCGCATCAGTTTTAGAAAACTTCTCATTTAAAGTCGAAAATAGGCTTTAAAGAACGGCCAATTGGAGCTTACTCTCGACACTTCAAAGTTTTAGTGGTAAAATAACAAAAGAATTTCATATAGCCAATTTGTACAGTTAATTAAATGAAGTCAGACCTTCAGTTTTCGAACAACAATCAGACATGTCATTTAGGGTAGCATAAAATACATATCAAACAACGTTTTCAGAAGTTAGCATACAAATGGAACATGCTTAGGAACATATAAATAATCATACTCCAGAATTTCAAGGTCTCAATCAACTTATAGTTCATGTTAGGTCATTTATCGTGACTACGAAAACAGTTTCAGCTCGTTATAAAACGTAAATCTTCATTTTATCGCACCGAGAGTAATACAAAACCTTTTGACGCAATTCTTGAGTCCGAATTGCATGATTTTTGACAAGGAATACAATGGTTATCATTTCAATAGCTAATTCACAAAGCACATTGATGTCAAAGCAGAGGGGTATATAATACTATTAAATTTTAGCAGAAAATACTATTAAATACGATACAATTTTACACAAGATATTTATTTATTTATAGAATGGATATACTTAAACCTTGCTACAACACTTATAGGCAGTGTACCTAATCGTACAGTAGTGTAGTTTTTAGTAAGTCCGGTTCGTTCCACAGGGAGATCTTTAAGCAAAGCTCAACGCTATATTAGTTTACTTTTATAAAAATACAAATATATATATAAGTAATATTATTATTATAAAGAGGGGTTTTTACCGTTTAATGACCGGTTTGTCGATTTTAAAACTTTAGTCGCAGTTAAAACCTAATGTAAAATATAAAATAAATACAAGACTGTAAATTAAAGCGTAAAGTAAATAATGATAATGAAATTGCGAATAATAAAAATGCGATAAAAATTAAATTGCGATAATTAAAAAGTACGATAATTAAAAGTGCGATAAAATGAAATAACAATAAATAAAAGTGCGATAATTAGAAGTGCAATTAAATATAAAATAAAGGAAATTAAATATGATATAAAAGAATTATGCTTATTTAAACTTCCGTAATCATGATGTTTGACGTGTTGATTTTAGTTTTATGCCCATGGGTTAATTGTCCTTTGTCCTGGATTATTCAATATGTCCGTCTGGTTTTTGTCCATAACAGTCCATCAGTCATAAATATAAATTGCAAGTGTCCTTGTCAAATTATTATTATACCCGAAGATAAATATTCCAACTAATTGGGGATTCGAATTGTAACAAGGTTTTAATACTTTGTTTAATGAATACACCAGGTTATCGACTGCGTGTAAACCAAGGTTTTACTACTTTGTTAACAATTACACCAATTACCCTTGAATGTAATTTCACCCCTGTTTTAATTATTCTAGTGGCTATTAATCCATTCCCGTATCCGGTTAAATGAACGATTATTCGTACAAATAAATACCCCGCCCATCGTGTCCGATTGAGTGTATATGGTATTTTATAGGGACGCCCAATTGTAAATCTTTATATTAACATTAACAAACTTTCATTTAGTTAAACAAATATAAAGCCCATTAATAGCCCATAGCCTAGTTTCCACAAGTGTCGTTCTTTTGTCCAAACCCCAATTATGGTACAAAGCCCAATTACCCAATTTTAGTAATTAGCCCAACATCATGATTACTTCGTTTTAAACAAGCATAATAATAACTTAGCTACGAGACATTAATATAAAAAGGTTGAACATAACTTACAATGATTAAAAATAGCGTAGCGTTACACGGACAGAATTTCGACTTACACCCTTACAACATTCGCTAACATACCCTTATTATTAGAATTATAATTAAAATTAAAATATAAATTATAAATATAAATATATTACTTCGTATATATTGAGAGAGAGATGAAAAATAATATGTTTTTGATCAGAATTCGGGTTGATTTATAGCCAGAGTCGAATTTTAGGGCTCCGCGACTCGCGGCAAAAGCCTCTCCAAACTCCGCGAGTCGCGGAGAGGTATTTTCAGTTTAGACCCTTGGAGTTTCCTGCTGCCGACGGTTTTTATTATATATATATAATATATATATAATTAATATAATTAATTATATATTATATTATATTTATATACATAGTTAACTTGTAATTTTTAGTCCGTTGCGTCGAGCGTTAAGAGTTGACTCTAGTCCCGGTTCCGGATTTTCGAACGTCCTCGCGTACAATTTAATATCTTGTACTTTGCGTTTTGAATCTTGTACTCTTGTGATTTTGAGACGTTTCTTATCAATAATTGGAACCTTTTTGATTGTCTTTTGTTCTTTTGAGCTTTTTGGTCGTTTGCGTCTTCAATTCGTCGAATCTGTCTTTTGTCTTCACCTTTTATTATTTAAACGAATATCACTTGTAAATAGAACAATTGCAACTAAAAGCTTGTCTTTCTTGAGGAATAATGCTATGAAATATATGTTCGTTTTTAGCATTATCAAATATTCCCACACTTGAGCGTTGCTTGTCCTCAAGCAATATTGTCTTGAAATACTAGAATCACTTCTTTATTCTTCACACTTTGTACATCAGTGATTTCTATACGGCGGTATAAACAATGGTAGTAACGATATGGTTTACAGTCCCACATGACTATAAAAATTTAGATCCATTAAGGAAATTGGATCTTTATGAAAACATTTGATCTTTTGAAAATTAAATCTAGTTTTTACCCTAGATAAGTTTTCCGGAATAACCCTTTACCGGTGTTTGCAAAATATTTTTGTGGGTTTAGTGGGTTTCAGATTTGAAAATTTTAGCTCAAAACTTGCGGTTTTGTGTCACCCACTTGCTAACCTTGTATTTGGAAAGCAACACGTCCAGTTTACTTGTTCCGTATATTACCTTTCGGCAAACTACCGTCCGGTTGTAAAGGAAAGCGTTGAACAAGCAACTGTTTAAGGCAATGTCCCGTGACATGCTTTTGATTATGGTCTATAACGTGTCGGACGCAATTACTATCCTTGGTAGGAGCAATAGTAAAGCTCACCCTTATAATTGTTCGGTCTGGCACAAAGTCCTGTCTTTGACCATGTTATGCAACCACCGTTCTTACGGTTGACACCCGATTTAGTTCAGGTGACCTAATGAATTCCAGGTGAATTCCTAGGATTTTACGTTCAATGGTAATGAACGCATTGAAAATAGGGTTTTCAGAAAACAAATCGGTTTGTATTTTTGATCAAAATATTTTCTCGTTCAAGCTCGAGTTTAGATATCATTGAATTCCATGAGTTTGAATTCTCAATCTTTAAGGTCAATCTCAAGGATTGAGTAATATCAGTCTTAAAAGCTGATTTTTAATCTTTAAGGAGATTATCCTTTCTGGGGATCTGATTCATTAGTCTTATCCAGCTAATTTGCATGGTGCCTCCCCATTGTACGAGATAAATCCTTCTCATGGTTAGGATAAATCTGACCACTTGGCGACCCTGTTTAATGCTGAGGTCCGTGGATTTCCTGCTGATTTTAGTGATGACTTTTCTAGATTTTTCGTCAACCTACAGCTGGTCTGAACGACAACTTCATGACCTAAATCAAGAAGCGCGTGTCTTTTTCGGAAGACTTTACTTCCTTTTAATGATGGAATTGATTCATCGTGTAGATCCATCTCTTCTTTTCTTTCATTGGGTAAAACAGTTTAGTTTAGTCCAAAGCAAAAGTATTTTCAGTTATTTGTTACAAATATATGTGACATATGTTTAAAATAACTTGGTAAATTTTCCCACACTTGGCTTTTTATTTTTCTTTTTATCGTCCTCTATTCCATTTTAAATGAATTTTGACGTTTTAGTTTGTTTCTCAATTTATGTCCTTTCCGAGGTAACAATAATTTCGGTGTTTGAAACCTAGTTTTATCGTTCATAAATATGTTTAAACATGATTTTGAATTCATTTATTTGAAAATTTTTTAAAAATTTTACTAGAATTGGGTAGTCAGTATATAAGACCAGGGCTGTTCTTTATTATCAGAGAGCACTAGATTCTAATACAACTACTGCTTTACTAGTATTTTTAATGGTAACCAAGTGTTTAATATAAAAATTTTTAAAATCCGAAAGAATTTAACCCCTTCCCACACTTAAGATCTTGCAATGCCCTCATTTGCAAGAAATCAGTAACAATTTAAATTATTGAGGGTGATTTGTGTGAAAATGATTAAATTTTTACCAAAGTTTCCAAATATATTGGCGTTTGTTTGCTGAATGATAAATGGTGCATGTCATTTGTTCATTCCGTCTTGTTGTTATTTCACATACATTTTGCATCATTGTCGTCAAAATTACTTGCTTTTGCTGAACTTAATGCCAGTCTTTGAAAATGCGTTGTTTTACCCTGTTGTTTACATAAGATAAACTGCAAACATATATACATATTTTTGAAGTTTGGTTTATTACCCCACATTCAAAAATTATTAAAATCTAAGAATAAAAGTTAGATAAATATAAAAATGATTACAATATTAACAAAAATATTAAATATATCAATAATTACAAATTACAAAATAATAAAAAATAATAAGTAAACTAAGGATGATATTGGTACCAATAGGGGTTCCACGCATAACCATAAGTGCTATAGAATGCCTCGGCAGGGTCATACGTAGGATATGGTGGCTGCATCTCTATCGACCAAGGAGGGAAGACGGGTTTCGGTGTAGGAATATAGTTTCTACCTATGTGTTGGCAATGTGCTATGATCTGGTTCTGATGAACTTGCCAATCTTCAAATGCTCTCTGTCTAGCATTTTCGTATTCCTGAGAAGCTATAAACCTTTGCATTTCTTGCATCTGGTTCCCCCCTCCTACATTACCTTGTTCCTGGTTTCTCTCTACCTGTGGATGTCTACCATTGTATCGTACTGCGGCGTTATTTCGCCGCTTCAACACTTTTGCACCATGGTATACATTTAAGCCTATAGTGTCGCGGGGTTCCGGCTCTTCTACTAATAATCCCCCCCGACTTATATCCACACCGAGATATTCACCAATCAAAGTAATAAAAATACCACCCCCTATTATGCTATGTGGACGCATCCCTCGAACCATAGCTGATAAATAATAACCCACACAATATGGTATACTTACAGCGCTGTGTGGGTCTCGAATACACATATGGTAAAACAAATCTTGTTCATTTACCTTTTCTTTGTTTTTACCCCTTTGTGTAATCGAGTTAGCTAAAAATCTATGTATTACTCTTAATTCGGCTCTATCTATATCCAAATAAGAGTAGTTTCCCCCTTTGAAACGGTGGTGGCTTGTCATTTGACTCCACACACCGTGTGTATCAAAATTTTCATCTATTTTCCTACCGTTTAGTATCAATCCTCTACAATCGGCAGACGCTAATTCCTCAGGCGTATATATACGTAAAGCCTGAGCCATGTCCAGTAAAGACATGTGGCGCATCGAACCGCCTAATAAAAATCTAATAAAAGAACGATCGGTTAAACTAGCTACCCGATCATTCAACTCTATACTACATAACAACTCTTCACACCATACTTTATATACAGGTCTGCGTATGGTGAATAAACATATCCAGTCATTAAAAGAAGAATTACCATACCTCTGTACCAGTAATTCCCTAATTGGCCCGGCCAATTCTACAGCTTCCAAGGGTCCCCATTCTATGACCCTCGGTACCTCAACAACCTTGGAATGAAGAGTATGCAATCCCCGTTGATATTTTGGATAATCTATCCAAAGTCTGTCAAATCGCAGGTTCGGGTGCAACTGTTCCAAATGCATATCTGAAAAGGTCATGACTGGATGAGGTACATCCTGCCTGTAGTAGTTATCTACCTCCTGTTGTTCCAAGTTCTCAGCAGGAGCATGGCGGGCTTGGGATGAAGATTCACCCCTTTCATTCTGCAAAACACATCAAACACAAATTTTGTGCATCCAAATATGCATTAGTGTCAGCAAAATCATCAATCAAAATAATTACAATGACATTATCAATTTACATCAAACTTAAGCTTATTTTCACATTTTTATCAAATCTACACTTTTTCAAATAAGCATATACGAAAATTTTCGCCAAGTTCATAAGCATTCAACTCAAATAACATGTCAAAATAATCATTACTAGCAAATAAACAAGTCTCAAATGGCATTATCTTTCAAAAATCAAGTTCATGAATTTTGGACTTGAAAAAGTCCACTTTAATTCTCAAAATCATGTTTAGGCTCAAAGTTTGGATCATTTAACTACCTAGACATGTTACACTACTCAATTTAGCAACAATTCATGACAAAAATCGGTCATAACCTGTTTATATCAAAAAGCCCCAAATTGCTCAAGAACACAAACCCTAGATTCTAAAGATTTTGAAGTTTTTGGCTTCAAATCATGTTAACAAGCATCAATCTAGGTTATACATGCATAATATACTAACAATTTAACACTAATTACACTAAAAATTAACAAAATTCAAATTATGAAAATATGCTCAAGAACACACTAAAATTCGGATTTAAAGGTGATTTGGGGTGTAATTGTACCTGTTTTCTTGAGTAGTTCCTAGATATCATCCTTCTCAACATGATTGTAGTGAAAAATTTGAAGATTAACGGTGAAAAATTGAGTTTTTGGGATGATTTTTGTGGGTTTTTTCGGGGTCTTTTTTCGAGCTGTATGTGTGTTTCTGTGTTGGTGGGAGTGATCAGTTCGTGTGCAGCTGTTTTATTTTTTTCTGTAATTTGGTCCCTCCGCGAGTCGCGGAGGTTTTCACTTAAAACTCCGCGAGTCGCGGAGTTATTTTTTTTTTTTTTTTTTTATTTTTTTTTTTTTTTTATAATCTTTAACTTATAAAACAATTAAGAAATTAATTTTAAAATTTTGTTTCCCTTGTTATTTAGGACGAGGTCGTTTCGGATCGATGTCCTAGTCCGTCCCTCGACAAAATTTTAAAATTTGTCTTTTTGTAGCGATTGTTTTAAAAGCTAAGATTTTTGGGTTTTTTAATGTTTTTGGCATACTTTAAATCAATAAGATTAGAAATAATGATAATAAAAGTTCTCGTCCCTCCCTCGGGTAAAGCAATTTCGGTTCAAAGACCTAGTCTTCAACTTACGACGAATTTTAAAAATCATATTTTTAACTTAATGAGATAAAGTAAATTTTTGTTTTTAAATTCACACAACTTAAATATAAAATTCAAAATTAATATTAAAAATTCAAAATTCACACCAAACTTAAAATTTGAAATGCATAAAATTAAAATTCATATTTTAAAAATAAAAAATTCACACCAAACTTAATTTAAAAATTCATAAATTCATATCAAACTTATATTAATTTTTCAAATATTTACAATTTTAAAAATATTGTTTTTATAAAGTTTACAATATTAATTTAAGATTTAAATATTAATTTTAAAAACATGGTAAAAATAAAATTGAAAATCTTTTTGTCTTTTTATCCCACTTTAATCAATCAAATATTATCAAAAATATGCGCCCCTCTTTTCGGTAAAGTAATTTCGGTTCCAAGACCTAATTTAACTCATGACGAATTTTTGAAATATTTTGGGTTGATTGATTAAAGATATTTATACCTTAAGAATAAACGTTAAATTTCGCAGTGATGTAATAAATTTTTGAATGATATCAATAATTTCGGTCGCCAAACCTAATTTTATTCAATACCAATTTAATACTTTTTAGCGAACAAATTAGCGTTTATTATCAAAAGGTTAAAAATAAAAATAAAAATAAAAACTGTACAGACATACCTGTGAAATAGATTTCTTAGTTATATGATCTATTATATTCATAAGATAGTCGGTTTAATTGGTTTTCCATGGCTGCATAGGCGTAACCTCGAGCATTCATTGTCTTTTCTTCTAAACATATGAACGGTCCGTCTCTGCATAAAGTAACAAATTCGGTATTTGAATAAGTTTGATTATTTGAACATTTACCTCCATGTGACCATTTTCCGCATTTGTGACATTTTTCTAGGTGTCGTGCTCTTCTTTTCGCTGCGGATTTTGATTTTCCTTTACCAAATTGTAACTTATTATCTTCGCATCTGGATCCTTTTCTAACTCCGTCCATTCGTTCTCTGATTACTGATACTAATTCACTCGGTAGTATGTCATTATTACGTTTAGTGATCAAAGCGTGTAGCATTAGACCATGGTTTAGTTCACAGGCAGTCTTCATTTTGTAAAAACCTAAAAAAATAAAAATTCAGAATGGGGGGAGAAGACTAGTTCTTTAGGGTCTGCTAGGGAAAGACCATACGTGTTCCATTTTCGAGAACTACACGAAAACAGACAATCTAACTCTAACAGAAATACATATTATCCTTTAAAGACTTGATTCTCCCCACACTTAGTTAGCTGTGGTGTCGAATTTGTGATTAACTTCGTTGTCGACTTCCATCGGACCATGTATGTAATGTTTAACTCTGTGACCATTAACTTTAAATTCAATCCCATTTGAATTTATCAATTCTATCGTTCCGTATGGGAAAACTCTTTTTACTATGAATGGTCCAGACCATCTTGATTTCAATTTTCCAGGAAATAGCTTGAATCGTGAATTGAAAAGAAGAACTCTGTCTCCTTCTTTGAATTCTTTTGAACTTCTGATTCTTTTATCATGCCATTTCTTCGTTCTTTCTTTATAGATTAACGAATTTTCGTATGCTTCATGTCTTAATTCTTCTAATTCGTTTAGTTGACTTAATCGTAGACGTCCGGCTTCATGTAAATCAAGATTACATGTCTTCAAAGCCCAAAATGCTTTGTGTTCAATTTCTACTGGAAGATGACACGCTTTTCCATAAACAAGTCTAAAAGGTGTGGTTCCAATTGGAGTTTTGTAGGCTGTTCTAAAAGCCCAGAGTGCATCCTCCAATTTAATGGACCATTCCTTCGGATTTGATCCTACGGTTTTCTCTAGAATACGTTTTAAAGCTCGGTTTGTATTTTCAACTTGTCCACTTGTTTGTGGATGATATGCGGTGGAGATTTTATGAGTTACTCCATATCTTTTAAGAACTTTCTCAAGTTGATTATTACAAAAATGAGTACCCCGATCACTTATTAAAGCTTTCGGTGTTCCAAACCTTGCAAAAAGACGTTTTAAAAAGTTGACTACAACTCGTGCATCGTTAGTTGGGAGAGCTTGTGCTTCCGCCCATTTAGATACATAATCAATGGCTACGAGTATATATAGATTATTATGAGATTTTGGAAATGGACCCATAAAGTCAATACCCCAAATGTCAAATACTTCACATACTTGGATGACATTTTGTGGCATTTCATCACGTTGACTTATTTTTCCGGCCCTTTGACATGCATCACAGGATTTGCAAAGAAGGTGTGCGTCTTTGTAAATGGTAGGCCAATAGAATCCAGCTTCATAAACTTTTCTTGCTGTTAGTTGAGGCCCATAATGCCCTCCTGTTGGTCCTGTGTGACAATGGTTTAAAATTTTACTAGCTTCATCTCCAAATACACATCGGCGTATTATTCCATCGGGACAACTTTTAAACAGATGTGGATCTTCCCAGAAATAGTGTTTTATATCACTGAAGAATTTCTTCCGTTTTTGGTACGATAATCCTTTTTCAAGGAATCCACAAACTAAGTAGTTTGCATAGTCTGCAAACCATGGGATTTCTTTATAATCTATCTTCAATAGATATTCATCAGGAAAGTTGTCTTGTATGGCCGATTCATTCAGAACTTCTAATTCGGGATTTTCAAGACGAGAAAGATGATCAGCGGCGAGATTTTCTGCTCCTTTTTTATCTCGGATTTCAATATCAAACTCTTGTAAGAGTAAGATCCAACGGATTAATCTTGGTTTAGCATCTTGTTTTGAAAATAGGTATCTAAGAGCAGAATGGTCGGTATAGACCACCGTTTTTGCTAGAACGAGATATGATCGAAATTTATCAAAAGCAAAGACAATAGCAAGGAGTTCTTTTTCAGTAGTTGTATAGTTCGTTTGTGCTCCTTGTAATGTCTTACTAGCATAATATATAGGTTGAAATCGTTTTTCAATCCTTTGTCCTAAAACGGCTCCCATTGCAAAATCACTTGCATCGCACATTAGTTCAAATGGTAGATTCCAATTTGGTGTTATCATGATCGGTGCA
This sequence comes from Rutidosis leptorrhynchoides, assembly GCF_046630445.1. NCBI lineage: Eukaryota > Viridiplantae > Streptophyta > Magnoliopsida > Asterales > Asteraceae > Rutidosis > Rutidosis leptorrhynchoides. The sequence continues at coordinate 334,977,376 of NC_092337.1, read as the reverse complement.
TTAGTGAGTTTTTCTTTAAGAATATTAAAAGATTTGATACATTCATCTGAAAAGATGAATGGCGCATCCTTTTCTAGGAGTTTATTCATAGGAGTGGCAATTTTAGAAAAATCTTTTATGAAACGTCGGTAAAAACCGGCATGCCCTAGAAAACTCCTAACTCCTCTAACATTGGTGGGATGTGGAAGTTTAGCAATTACATCTACTTTAGCTCTATCCACTTCAATTCCTTCTTTTGAAATTTTATGTCCAAGAACGATGCCTTCTTTAACCATGAAATGGCATTTCTCCCAATTAAGTACTAGATTTGATTTTTCGCATCTAATTAGCATTCGTTCCAGATTAACTAGACATGATTTAAATGTATCACCGAAGACTGAAAAGTCATCCATGAATACTTCCATGCATTCTTCTATCATGTCATGAAAAATCGCCATCATACACCTTTGAAAGGTTGCAGGGGCGTTGCAAAGTCCAAATGGCATGCGTTTGTAAGCAAAAGTACCATAAGGGCACGTGAATGTGGTTTTCTCTTGATCCTCGGGTGCTATTGGAATTTGAAAATATCCGGAAAATCCATCTAGAAAACAATAGTAACTATTTCCGGCTAATCTTTCCAACATTTGATCTATGAAAGGTAAGGGAAAGTGATCTTTTCTGGTGGCGTCATTTAATTTTCTATAATCAATACATACACGCCATCCTGTTACAGTCCTAGTAGGAATAAGCTCATTTTTCTCATTTGTAATGACAGTCATGCCACCCTTCTTAGGCACGCATTGAACTGGGCTTACCCATGGACTATCAGAAATTGGATATATCAAACCTGCATCTAGCAGTTTAATAATCTCTTTCTTAACTACATCTTGCATATTAGGATTTAGTCTTCGTTGGCGTTGCACATACGTTTTATGACCTTCTTCCATAAGGATTTTATGTGTGCAATACGAAGGACTTATTCCTTTAATATCATGAATCTTCCATGCAATGGCTGGTTTATGAGCTTTCAACACAGAAATGAGTTGTGATTTCTCATTTTCAGTAAGAGAAGACGATATTATTACAGGTAATTCAGATTCACCATGTAAATAAGCGTATTCCAAATGGTTTGGAAGTGGCTTTAACTCTAATTTCGGAGGTTCTTCTATCGATGATTTATATCGATATCTGTCTTCTTCTTTTAGCATTTGAATTTCTTCTGTTGTTGGTTCATATCCATTAGCTATAAGTGTAGCTAACATTTCAGCTTCATCAATTGGTTCATTTCCTTCTCCTAAAGAACATTCTCCTGTTCCTTGTAATTCTGGAAATTCTTCTAATAATTCTGCATGTGCATCTATAGTTTGAATATAATAACATGTATCATCTGCAGATTGTGGTTGTTGCATTGCTCTATCAACTGAAAAGGTAACACTCTCATCCTCTATACTTAGGGTCAGTTTCTTACCGAACACGTCTATCATTGCTTTAGCCGTGTTTAAGAATGGTCTTCCTAATATGAGAGGAACTTGAGAATCTTCTTCCATGTCCAAAACAACAAAATCTACTGGAAATACTAAAGTACCAACTTTAACTAGCATGTTCTCCATTATCCCTCTAGGATATTTTATTGATCTATCCGCTAGTTGTATGCTTATTCTGGTTGGTTTTAATTCTCCAAGGTCTAGTTTAGCGTATAGTGAATACGGCATTAGATTTATACTAGCACCTAAATCTGCTAATGCTTCTATTGAACTAAGACTACCCAGAAAACATGGAATTGTGAAACTTCCTGGATCAGATAGTTTTTCTGGTATCTTATTCAACAGCACTGCTGAACAATTAGCATTCATTGTAACAGCCGAGAGTTCTTCCATTTTCTTTCTATTTGAGATTAGATCTTTCAAGAATTTAGCATACCTTGGCATTCCTGAAATCACATCAATGAAAGGAAGATTTACATTTATCTGTTTAAACATATCCAAGAATTTGGATTGCTCGGCTTCTAGTTTTTCTTTCTTCATTTTACTCGGGTAAGGAAGTGGTGGTTGATATGGTTTAACATAAGGTTTATCCTTAACTGTGTTATCTTCATTAACCTTTTCAACTACCGGTTCTTTTTCCTTATCTTGATCAGGTTGTGGTTCTTGTGGAGTAGGAATAGTTTCATCAGAAGTTACAGGTATTTCAGGTGGTTTAAGTGTTGTACCACTTCTTGTGGTAATAGCTTTAGCTGTTTCATTCCGGGGGTTAGCGTTTGTATCACTAGGTAGACTTCCCGGTTTTCTTTCACCTATTAACCTTGCTAGGTTACTCACTTCTTGTTCCAGATTTTGAATAGAAGCTTGTTGATTTCTAAATGCTTGAGCATTTTGTTCATTGGTTTGTTTTTGAGATGTGAAAAACTGCGTTTGAGTTTCAACTAGCTTCGTCATCATATCTTCTAAATTCGGCTTTTTATCATCGGTTTGTTGTGGTGGTTTGTTTTGAAAATTTGGTCTTTGCTGATTATAAGTATTATTGGATACTTGTTGATTGTTAGGACCTTGTTGGTTGTTGTATGGAATATTTCGGTTATAATTCTGGTTTTGATTGTAAATCGGTCTTGGCGGTTGATAATTATTCTGATAATTATTTCCAGGCCTTTGGTTTATGTATGAAATATTCTCTCTTTGTTCCATTGTTAATTCAATACTGAGACAATCTTTTGTCAAATGTGGTCCTCCACACTGCTCACAACTAATTCGTATAGCATGAATATCTTTAGTCATCTTTTCCATTCGTCTCTCGAAAGCATCTATCTTTGCGGAAATGGAATCTAAGTCATGGCTAGAATCGGCTCTAGCTGCTTTAGATGATCTAATGATATCTTTTTCTTGGTGCCACTCATGTGAGTGGGAAGCAGTGTTATCAATAATTTTGTAAGCATCAGTTTCGGTTTTCTTCATAATAGAACCACCAGCTGCTATATCTATGTCTTTTCTTGTAGTGATGTCGCATCCTTGGTAGAATATTTGTACTATTTGACAGGTGTCTAAACCATGTTGCGGACATCCTCTTAACAATTTTCCATATCTTGTCCACGCCTCATATAGAGTTTCATTTGGCTTCTGTGTGAACGTAACAATTTCTGCTTGAAGTCTTACTGCTTTAGATGCAGGAAAGAATTGTTTAAGAAATTTGTCAATTAAAACATCCCATGTATCGATCGCCCCTTCAGGTAACGATTCCAACCAATCTTTGGCTTCTCCCTTTAAAGTCCAGGGAAATAACATGAGATATATTTGTTCATCCTCCACTTCTCGTATTTTAAATAGTGTGCAGATCCTATTAAAGGTACGTAGATGTTCATTTGGATCTTCCTTCGGCGCACCACTAAATTGGCATTGATTAGTCACCATGTGTAGAATTTGTCCTTTGATTTCATAATCTGGCGCATTAATGTCTGGATGAGTAATTGCGTGACCTTGGCCAGTGCGTTTAGCTCTCATTCGGTCTTCCATACTTAAAGGTTCCAGATTCTCCATAATTGAATTTGTTGAATCGGTATCACTAGATGATTCTGATTTAATAGTTCGTTCCTCAACAATCTCTGTTTGAATGATTGGTGGTTCCGGAGGAAAGTTTAGTGGTTCAGGATCTATGAACCGTTCCTGAATATTTTCTGGATTCTCAATTGTGAGGTTTGTTTCAAAAACTGGATTATCGGAAATTTGAACTGAAGTACTTGGTCGACTGGATGACGATTCTAAAGAAAAATCAACGGCGGTTATATTTGTTAAACGATGTCTTGATCGAGTTACAGGTGGTGAACGTACAAAAGGTGATGAACGTCTTGCTCGGTGCATTCACAGAATATCCTATTAGTTTTAAAAAGGAAAGAAAAATTATAATAAGTTATCCAATCAATAGACTTTTCTGATTTTGCCCACGTTTCGAATAGCCAAAAGATGCAGCAGAGGGGCAGGATTCGTTTGGTCTCAATATAATTGAGGACTGTTTGGCTCCAATAACCCGGTCCACGTACAAATCCAACTATTACTACGAACCAGAAAATTTTGATGTCTATCAATTTAACCACTTAAAATAAATTTTCGTAATTTTAAGAAATTTAGATAAGAAGTAGAATAAAATTCTAAGTCCTAAAACTAGAATGGCGAGAAATAAGAGAGAAAAAGAGAGTTCGTCGAAAAATGTCGAAAAAGAAAAATGGTTGAAAAATAAAAGGTGACGGAAAAATAAAAGAAACTTATCAAAACTTAAAAATACTTAACTAATTTATCCTTATTACTACAACTAACTTAAAATTATAATCGCAAATTGAAATTACTAATTGGAATGATAATTGATACATAGTAAAAGGTCTAAAAATATTAAAGCTTACAAGAAAAACTAAATCCCAAATGGAAATAACTTAAAAAGAAACTAAAACTTAAAAAGGCGTCGTAAAATTCTAAAGCACCTAAATCTTAGTCTAAAGAAAAAGCACTTAAGGAATTCTACGGCAAAGCCTAAAAATCTAGGAGTAAAAATAACTATAGCAAAAACTAAGTTTAAAATTAATTATGAGCTAAAAAATACAAAAGTTACGCTACAACGATTAAAAAGGTACAAAATATAAAAATATACAAAAAGTTGTAAAAATTACAATTTTTATAAAAATATTATTTTTATATTATTTATTTAATAAAACTACAAATTTTACAATTTTAATAAAACTAATTAAACAAAATACATAAATATAAAGTAAAAAGTAAAAATAAAACTAAAATTAATAATAATAATAATAATTAAGTAATTAATAATAATAATAATAAATTAAAACCCGTGATTAGGGTTTTGTCCGTGTGTCAGGAACCCTCCGCGAGTCGCGGCAAATAAAGAGTAAAACCCCGCAAGTCGCGGGATTCAGGAATTCTGTTGACAGGTAGTACTTTTTACGCGTTTTTTCTTTTTTTTTTTTCTATTTTTTTTTTTTTTATTTTGTTTTCTGTTTTTAATTTAAATAAACGATTTTTAATAAAATTTATATTTTTATAAATTAAAATAAAGATAAAGAAACTTATAAAACTTAAATATTTAACAAAATCCTAAAAATACTAATATTTTTGTTTTTCTTTTTATATTTTTGAATAATTAAAACGTAATTTTTACAAAAACGACTTTTAATAAAAGTAAATAAAAATCTTTTTTTTTTTTTTTTTTTTTTTTATTAGCGTTGCGCTTCAGGTTTTTAAGATAATCCCCGGCAGCGGCGCCAAAAATACTTGATGTCAAAGCAGAGGGGTATATAATACTATTAAATTTTAGCAGAAAATACTATTAAATACGATACAATTTTACACAAGATATTTATTTATTTATAGAATGGATATACTTAAACCTTGCTACAACACTTATAGGCAGTGTACCTAATCGTACAGTAGTGTAGTTTTTAGTAAGTCCGGTTCGTTCCACAGGGAGATCTTTAAGCAAAGCTCAACGCTATATTAGTTTACTTTTATAAAAATACAAATATATATATAAGTAATATTATTATTATAAAGAGGGGTTTTTACCGTTTAATGACCGGTTTGTCGATTTTAAAACTTTAGTCGCAGTTAAAACCTAATGTAAAATATAAAATAAATACAAGACTGTAAATTAAAGCGTAAAGTAAATAATGATAATGAAATTGCGAATAATAAAAATGCGATAAAAATTAAATTGCGATAATTAAAAAGTACGATAATTAAAAGTGCGATAAAATGAAATAACAATAAATAAAAGTGCGATAATTAGAAGTGCAATTAAATATAAAATAAAGGAAATTAAATATGATATAAAAGAATTATGCTTATTTAAACTTCCGTAATCATGATGTTTGACGTGTTGATTTTAGTTTTATGCCCATGGGTTAATTGTCCTTTGTCCTGGATTATTCAATATGTCCGTCTGGTTTTTGTCCATAACAGTCCATCAGTCATAAATATAAATTGCAAGTGTCCTTGTCAAATTATTATTATACCCGAAGATAAATATTCCAACTAATTGGGGATTCGAATTGTAACAAGGTTTTAATACTTTGTTTAATGAATACACCAGGTTATCGACTGCGTGTAAACCAAGGTTTTACTACTTTGTTAACAATTACACCAATTACCCTTGAATGTAATTTCACCCCTGTTTTAATTATTCTAGTGGCTATTAATCCATTCCCGTATCCGGTTAAATGAACGATTATTCGTACAAATAAATACCCCGCCCATCGTGTCCGATTGAGTGTATATGGTATTTTATAGGGACGCCCAATTGTAAATCTTTATATTAACATTAACAAACTTTCATTTAGTTAAACAAATATAAAGCCCATTAATAGCCCATAGCCTAGTTTCCACAAGTGTCGTTCTTTTGTCCAAACCCCAATTATGGTACAAAGCCCAATTACCCAATTTTAGTAATTAGCCCAACATCATGATTACTTCGTTTTAAACAAGCATAATAATAACTTAGCTACGAGACATTAATATAAAAAGGTTGAACATAACTTACAATGATTAAAAATAGCGTAGCGTTACACGGACAGAATTTCGACTTACACCCTTACAACATTCGCTAACATACCCTTATTATTAGAATTATAATTAAAATTAAAATATAAATTATAAATATAAATATATTACTTCGTATATATTGAGAGAGAGATGAAAAATAATATGTTTTTGATCAGAATTCGGGTTGATTTATAGCCAGAGTCGAATTTTAGGGCTCCGCGACTCGCGGCAAAAGCCTCTCCAAACTCCGCGAGTCGCGGAGAGGTATTTTCAGTTTAGACCCTTGGAGTTTCCTGCTGCCGACGGTTTTTATTATATATATATAATATATATATAATTAATATAATTAATTATATATTATATTATATTTATATACATAGTTAACTTGTAATTTTTAGTCCGTTGCGTCGAGCGTTAAGAGTTGACTCTAGTCCCGGTTCCGGATTTTCGAACGTCCTCGCGTACAATTTAATATCTTGTACTTTGCGTTTTGAATCTTGTACTCTTGTGATTTTGAGACGTTTCTTATCAATAATTGGAACCTTTTTGATTGTCTTTTGTTCTTTTGAGCTTTTTGGTCGTTTGCGTCTTCAATTCGTCGAATCTGTCTTTTGTCTTCACCTTTTATTATTTAAACGAATATCACTTGTAAATAGAACAATTGCAACTAAAAGCTTGTCTTTCTTGAGGAATAATGCTATGAAATATATGTTCGTTTTTAGCATTATCACACATATTCCAGAAAATTCGTATAGCATTCAAAACCCTAACGAAAACTTCGATTAATCATAACTTGAGCATACGATAACGAAATCATGCGAAATCAAAGTCCAAATTTATTAATTTTTCGATATCTATCCATCTAGATATAATACACGATCAGTACATAAACTAATTTTATCAGTATCATATCAATCAAATTCTTGATTCAATCAAACGACAACAACTGCGCAAAATAACGACTAACGACAACTCTAATCGCAATCAATTGAGCACTAGACATCAATACACTATGTAATTGTATAAATACAGATGTAAACATGAATAATCAAATTAGGGTTCAAAGATTTATACCCTAGATCAAACAATTGTTGGTACTATCGTGTAGAGGAGAACGAGACGAGCACAGATTCGCATCCAATTGAACGATCAAGCAAGCTTTTGATGGTGAATTGTGGGGATGGAAGAAGTCGATGTTGTGGGGGTGTGGGAGCTGCACGATCGACCAAGGGGGGGGGGAGGGTGGGGCGGGGGGAGGAAAAAGAAGTGCAGTTTGTTTTATTTTATTTGGTTTAAGGTTAAGTGGCCTTAAATACCTTATAACTTACAAGGTTTGGCAAAAATACCCCCTAGGAGAAGGATTTCAGCCATGGGCTGAATATAGGGTGTTCACGAGCCTATTTTGAATAGCTAGATCATTCCTTGTGGAGTCCGTTAGGTGTCGTTGGCCGAAACCGCAAACCGGAACGTTAACTGAGCGTTTTAGCGAATTTACGCGTTTTTAACTTATAAAACTTCTAATAGATAAAAGTATTTTTAAAACATAATAATTATATAATATAATTATTAAAATTAAATTACATTATGCTTTGGCTTGCTAGTACGCTATGTGTGGTTCGTTTCTAGCTGCCGTTAACCGTATCTAGTTTCCGGAATGTTAACCGGTCATTAAAACGCATCCCACCAAGTTTAATTCATTAAATATATAATAAATTAAATATGTTTTTCTTAAAGTTAATAATTATTAAAAATAATTATTGTATCAAAAATCAATCGTTTCGCAGTTTCATGGGACCTCTGTTGCAGTTTTCAAAACCGTATCATATCGTCAGTATTTCAAAACATGAAATAGGTTTTCTGATTAATATATTCTCATATTAATTATAGTAGTCCTCAAAGAACCAAGTATGCACTCAATTTGATTAAATACACAAAATTCAAGTAAGTTCCGTTAAGTAACTTAACAGACAGTTAACAAAGCTTAACGGAAATAGCAGGGTTGTTATATTTACAATAGCTACACATAAACTATCAAGCATGTGTCACGATATTCTAAATAATTACAAGATGAAAGCACCTGCAGCTAACAATCTTCGCACAGAAAATGAAAAATATATAAAACAGTAGTAATACGTATCACTTTAGTAGACATATGTAAGCCCAAAATCAAAGAAATAAATAGATAATTACAAACCTTAATTAAATTCGAAAGAGAATAAATAAAAATGAAAAAATATGGGTGAAAATTAGAATCTATAAAAATTTTGAAGGTACCTGACGACGTTTATGATGAGAGAATTAAAATTAGAACTACGGAGTATAAAATCTAGGGATGTTGTTTATGTGGTATCCATGAGAAAGCTTGGAGAAACATTTGGGGGAGTACGAAAGTAGCAGATGTGTTGTATTTTATAAGTTTTTGATTTATGTTCTTGATTTTTCATTTCCCGCCTATGTTCCTTCTAAAAAAATGCAAAAATAGAACCGTTTTTTGTTTAAAAGACGTTTCAAAAGTTTGAAACCGGTTTTACCAAAAAAGAGGTTTCTAAAGTGGTAGTAAGGAACCGGTTGTTTAGAAAAAAGAGGTTTCAAAGGTTGGGAGCAGTTTTTAGCGAAAAAGAGGTTCCTTAAGTGGACCAAAGAAACCTCTTTTCAAATAAGCTTCAAGAAACCGGTCTCTTATGGGTCAAATAGGTCCAAACAGGTAAAAATTTTAAATGGGTCCAAACGGGTCAAGTTGGGTCGGTTTGGGTAATAGGTCGAAACGGGTAATGGGTCAAATAAATCTAAACATGTTATATACTTTTACATTTATTATAATGTTTTAGTTATTATTAATATTTATTATATGTATAAGAAGATATTAATATACATAATAATTGATAAAACCGTTAATGCTTTCATAAATTATTGACGGATGAATCTTGTTATACTCGACCCATTTGACCATTTCACAAGACCCATTAGAACCGTTATCTATTTATTGAACTTAGGATTGGATGCTCTTTTGACCAGTTCTTTTATATTTGTATAAGACTCAATAGGCTGAAGAAAAACTCATTGGACCTTTTTTAAGTTTTGGTTTACATTACCAGACCTAATTTTTTTCATGACCCAATTGACCCGAAAATTAGACCAATTTGATCCAAATTTGAGAGAATGGGTCTTAATTGCCACGTATAGTTAAGTTGTTTTTACAATTCTTTATTTAATTTTCATTTTGATTGATTTAGGTATTGTCAATGAAGGGTTTCGTCGTTTTTAATTGTATCATACAAATTATCGATACCAATAATATTGTTTTCGAATACTATTCTATAGAGCTGCTGTGTAACGCACGAGGTATGAAATATAGTTAATCTCTATTTTAAAAACACTGAAATTGCAATTAATGAAGCCACTCACTAAACGTTAAAAAAGTTGCAATTCATTCAATATTTTTTTGTTCAATTTGGTACTAAAATTCTCTGAAAGATCACTTGAAATGTTTTTTCCATCTTAATTAAATGTAACGGCAGATATTCAAAAGATACACCATCCTATGCAAATGTGGCCGGTGAAAACATAAGATTTTAGCATTTGCTACAAGTTTACTTCCTTGAGATTTTAGCATTTGCTACAAGATTTAAGCGTCCGCCTCTAGTGGACTGCTGGTGTATATATGTAATTCTTGGCTACATGCCAATATTTGGTCATCAATAAAAAATAGCCTTTAAAAAAAGTATTTGCTACAGATGCTACGAAACAAATAAAGGTAAGATCCAAGTTGATGTCAATGCAAAGATTCAAGTGAAAGAAAACATAACATAATTGAGAAACATACATCATGGGGAGACACAACCAAACGTTTATAAGGCTAACGCGTCAGCAGAAACGAATATATAACTACGTCACAACTTTTTTGTATGGATATATGTAGTTTTAGGGTTGGCGTGACCCTTTTGAGATATTATCATTTTGTATACGCCAAGTTCGACATGGCATATGAAGTTAAAACGCTGGCTTCATTAATATCACAAACGTCCAAATTGTGAATCTTGACTAAATAAAATAATACGGAGTATAAATGTATAATGTTACAAAATATTACAAGAAAAAATACCAAAAAGAGATAAAAATGAACGCTTGACATAATAAAAACCTAAGGTATCTGTGGCGGCTCCCCATTGACCTATCATACGGGCATACGGCTAACATGATAGAAGATAATTATGTACGTAACTCATGATTAAAGGGATATGAGATGAGATTGAACCATTAACTTCCGTTTTTTAATCGATGTAACTTATATTGTCAAAGGCTAGTGAATGAAATAATGTAATAAAAGTAGGTAAACATATTTAGTCGTGTTCATGGGCGATTTTATGAAGTGACAAGCGGGGGCAGCCCAGTGACGAATCTAGGATTCGTAGTTACTGGTGTCACCGGTTAAAACTCTTAAAAAATTTCTACTATATGTCTTATTTCAATAGTGTCACCCAAAAAAATGTACACTGTCCAGTGGTGTCACTAGTTAAAAACCCAAAAAATTTCCATTACATCGCGTATTTCAGTAGTGTCCCGTGACACCACTGAATATTATATAGGTCCGCCCTTGGGGCAGCCGCCCCTAGTGGATTTGCAATTTTTAAGTGTAAAAATTTTGAATTTTTCGACTTTGCTCCCGGTGGATTTTTTTTACCCCAAACCTTCAAATTTTGCCCAAAAGTCTCCAAATTTTACCCTAAAACCTTCAAATTTTGCCCACAAATCTCAAATTTTGCCCAAAAACCTTCATAATTTGCCTAAAAACCTCCTTTTTTGTCCTAAAACCTCCATATTTTGCCTAAGAAATTGCTACTGTTTTCAATTTTGTTTTTCCCCAGTGAAAAAAAAAATTCTGGTACTGCCACTGGTATAAAGAAGTTGAGATCAGAAAGGTTATTATCTCTGTATAACTAGAAACGAAATATATTGCACGTGCAGCGTTCACATCTTAAGTCTTAACCTAATTCAAGTTTCATATGATATCCATTTTGTTTGGATCAGCCGGCCATGGCTATGGGCGACACGGGCGGCCGCCCCGGGCATCCGGTAATCAGGGGCATCAATTTTTGGGGTTTCAAATTCAGCATTAATCGAGTTCTTAATTGATTTTGATACGATTAAATGGTGTGTTCTTATAAATGAAACGAACCATGACTAATTTGAAACTATTTTAAAAGCTATAACAAGAAAACAAAATTGCGTCTTGTAATTTAATGGAGGTTATTGGTTCACGCGGCTCACAGCGAAGAAGACATCTAAATTTGTTTTATTTTAGTGTTATTAACCTCATGTATACTGTAAAAGTAACTTTGGCCCTTATGGTTTATTAATAACCACTTTTGTTCCATTTTTAATACTTATACTATTGTAATATCGTCTACAATCATGATAACATATACTTATTTTTGGAGTATTATTACTCTACTGATTACTAATCTATAATAAGTAATATTAACAGTGTTGCCCATTATTTATTATGAAAATGAAACATTGATCATCGTTATATTAGGAGCGATGTACATTAACGGGTTTTAGATTCTTATAAATTGTGTTATTTCTTCAAAATATTTGTGAGGCATGTTTTTATGGTTTTTCCCATGACATCAAATATCACAGGACCGGCCCTGTTTGGATGGCGGATCCATGTTAGAAACGATGGGTGCAATTTACACCACTAAAATTTTTATTTAAGTAATTATATTTAGTAGTGTCAACTTAAAAGTACATGTTAGTTGAGTGGATGTACCCATTTTTTCATGCACTATCTTTTGAAAAGGGTGGAAGTTCAATTCTTTTTGCTTTTTTTTTGTAAAAAAGATAAATAATATATACTTCATTTTATTTCGTATTTTAATCTTAATCATCAAATTCTACTTCATTTTTATTATGTATTTTAGTTGTCAAATTTCACTTCTAATCTTTTTCTATTTTAAATGTAACTGATTTTACAATATTCTAAAGCCTACTAATTATTATAACAAGTTTTGGGGTCAGTCGCGCGTTGCGGCAGCGGATCCCTTATTTTTTATATTTAACATAATTAGGTAGCTTTTCGTTGTACAAAATTTATGTGATAAATTAATAACTTAAACGTTAATAACCCTGACAAAATCAAAGAGTAAATATGTATCAAATGAATAATTAAAATTTACATAATTTGAATATTCTTGTTATTTAATATTAAAGTGTGAGAGTATAACTAATAATTTGTAAAGAAACAGAGAGAGAAAAAATAAGTAAATAAAGAATTGTAATAAAATGTTAAAAAAAATTAAAAAAAATTAAAAAAGGTGGTAAAAAAGAAAATAAGAAAATTTAGATTAGATTAAAAAGCGAATTTTTAAAAATAAAAGAATAGGAGTGAAGGAGTGAATTAAATATAAAAAGTATTAAGGGGTGTATTATGACAATTTTAAAAGTTGAAGATTAATATGTAAAAGATAAAAAGGAAAGAAAAATACACAAATGAGAAATGGTCACCTGAGAATTGAACTCACGACCCTTCAATCAGAACAACACACATCTAACCGCCAATCAAATCTCGCATATGTAACGTGGTTACGATATTTTATATATAATAGTTAAGTTAATCAATTTAAAAATTAAAGTACAATTGAGAAGATTTACTGCTCATACATTCTCTAATTGAGTATTGAGTATGTAGATAATAGATAATAGATAATAGATAATGAGTTAGTTATAATAAACACACGGAGAATTGAAGTAGAGTAAAGTCGATAATCTTCTTTACGTAGTTAATAAAATAAACATAACAAGTTACAAGTTACCTGTTGATTGATGTTATTTGGAATGTGAGACTGATAAAACTTGGACTAGGAATGTGACATTTGTATATTTTGAATGTAATTTTGCTTTTTTTTATGTTTTGCTAATTAAATTTTATGACACCGTATATTTCAATTTTAAATTTTTTGACACAATCAATTTATAATCCTGCCTTCACCTTTGCAAAGAAAGATTGAGTTCTCTAACCACACTTTCCAATGTATTCCAACTTTTTTTTTTTTTTTTTTGAAAGGCAAATAAAAATTTTTCATTAACACGAAACTGTGTTCCACCTTTATTATATCTACTAGTTATGCCAAGTTCGACATGGCATATATGAAGTTAAAACTTCGGCTTCATTAGTATCACAGACGTTCAATATGTGACAATAAAATATTATCGTGTTACAAGAAACGAGACTGCGAGAGATTCATATGCTGGTTAGTACAAGATATTTTCTTTGAACCACAATTTATTTATTTTATAATGCGTTATAGGAAAAATTACGTACAACAATATAAGTCAAAAAATCAACAGAAAATACAATTGCCTCTATGTTTAAGTCTCAAAATCGAATATAATTAATCAAATAAAATCAAACATATTACTTCGCCGAGCTATAGTTAATGACCATTGCATTTTTATATTTTCATAATTAAGACGACCCGACCTATTGTCGCAGTAGTAATATCATTGCTTTTCTAAAAAAAAAAAAAAATAAATAATAAAAAATAATAAAAAATAAAAAAAATAAAAAAAAAAAAAAAATAATAATAATAATAATAATAATAATAATAATAATAATAATAATAATAATAATAATAATAATAAAAAATACTAGCATTTTGCTTCGAGCATGCTCTTCATGCAAGTGTTATTGTAATATATTTCTTCATCTAATAAAATATTCTTTTGCCTTTTAAAAAAAATTTGCTCTCCACTTATTACATAAAGACATTGAACTTCATACAATGAAAACATATTCTATATTGTACTCCGCATAAAGAAAATGACAATAATCCTGAATTAAAGTCTCTTTTATACAATGTTTAGGAAGAAGTTATTAGTTAGAACTAGTTGAAACAAACTAATTTTTTTTTAACAGTCAATATTATTAACATTACTCACTCTAGCAAAAAAACTAGAGGAGCATGATAGCAAACAAGATTTAAGATTGAAACATTTGTATTATGAATTTCTTAATTGTTTTTTTTACAAACTGATATGTATTTTCATTTTACAAGGTGTTGGTCTTATAAACATGTTTTCTAACAGCTATATCTATAGAGAGTTAGGCTCCATAATATCTTTTGGAACCACTCCACCATAAAGGGAAATATGTGGCTGCTAGTGTTGACTTCTATCTGATGCATGTTTGATCCTTATGTTGTCTTGTGAATATCTAAAATGGGAAAGGATGAAGAGTTCTTTCTTCTGATCCCAAGTCATATACTTTTAATGGCATTAGGCATCTTTCAGGTATTCTGACACTCCCCCTCAAGTTGAATAGTGGGATTACCAATGTTCAACTTGTCGAGAACATCGCTGAAGAGTCTTCCATTGACGGATTTGGTGAGAATGTCGGCTAGCTGATCTTCTGATCTAACTAATGGAAGAGAGATAATTTCGGCATATAACTTTTCTCTGATAAAATGTCTGTCAACTTCGACATGCTTCGTTCTATCGTGTTGAACCGGATTTTCTGACATGGCAATGACGGCTTCATTATCGCATAGGATCTGAATGGGTTCTTTTGGAGGGAACCCAATTTCTGTTAAAAGTTTTTTAATCCATAGCGCTTCAACAACTCCTTTTGCAATTCCCCTAAATTCAGATTCAGCACTTGATAAAGAAACAACTTTTTGTTTCTTGCTTTTCCATGCCACTAAATTTCCTCCAATAATCGAAAAAAACCGGAAATTGACTTCCTATCTCCCTTTTCTCCAGCCCATCTTGCATCTGTATATATCTGTGTTTCTAGATGCCCATTTTTCTAAATACAACCCCATGTCCTGGTTTCTTCTTTAGATATCGAATAATCCGAAACACCGCTTCCATGTGATGAACCTGCGGTTGGTGCATAAACTGACTAACAAGTCCTACTGCGTGTGCTATATCTGGTCGGGTATGAGCAAGGTAGATAAGTTTCCCCACCATCCTCTGATACTGCCCTTTATCAGCAAGTTCACCCTCATCCTCCATATACAGCTTTTGATTTGGAATCATAGGAGTATCTGCAGGTTTGCAATCAATCATCCCTGTTTCTGCAAGAAAATCAAGAACGTATTTCTTTTGACAAATAAATATCCCTTGTTGGGATCTCAATACTTCAATCCCCAAGAAATATTTAAGGTTACCTAAATCTTTCATTTCAAATTCCTTAAACAAGTTCGATTTTAAGTTAGAAATCTCTTCTTTATCATTTCCTGTTATTATCATATCATCAACGTAAATGATTAAGCATGTAATCAAATTTTTCTTTCGTTTAAAAAAGAGTGTATGATCCGAGTTGCTTTGTTTAAAATAATGTTTTTTCATAAATAGTGTAAATCTCCCAAACCACGCCCGTGGGGATTGTTTTAACCCATATAAAGCTTTCTTAAGTCGACAAGCTTTCCCTTTTTTAAAATTTTTGGAGAACCCGGGAGGAGCATCCATATAGACTTCTTCTTTTAGTTCACCATGTAGAAAAGCATTCTTCACATCAAATTGATGAAGTGGCCAATCTTCATTTGCAACAACTGAGAAAAGGACCCTGATAGTATCAATCTTTGCAACTGGTGAGAAGGTCTCGGAATAATCTATCCCATATGTTTGAGTATATCCCTTGGCAACTAGCCGGGCTTTGTATCTTTCAATGGTACCATCAGGTTTGTATTTTATTGTATACACCCATCGATTCCCTACTGGTTTTTTTCCTTAAGGGATTACACATTTTTCCCATGTGTCACTTTTCTTGAGCGCTTCCATTTCTTCTTCCATAGCCTTCTTCCATTTTTCAGATTTCATGGTTTGATCAACATTTATTGGAATATCTTCAGAATATAAGGCATGGTTGAATTTTTTTTTGCTTCGCCGGATAGGTTTCCTTGAGCAATATTCGCCATAGGATACCTTGATCTTTGAACCTGTCTTTCTGGAGAGTATCTCTTTGGTGGTACACCTCTGTTGTGAAATGTCCCGTTCTTATTGATTAAAAACGTTCCATATTAATTGATTTCGTTGCGAGGTTTTGACCTCTATATGAGACGTTTTTCAAAGACTGCATTCATTTTAAAACAAACCATAACCTTTATTTCATCAATAAAGGTTTAAAAAGCTTTACGTAGATTATCAAATAATGATAATCTAAAATATCTTGTTTACACACGACTATTACATAATGATTTACAATACAAATATGTTACAACGAAATAAGTTTCTTGAATACAGTTTTTACACAATATCATACAAGCATGGACTCCAAATCTTGTCCTTATTTAAGTATGCGACAGCGGAAGCTCTTAATAATCACCTGAGAATAAACATGCTTAAAACGTCAACAAAAAATGTTGGTGAGTTATAGGTTTAACCTATATATATCAAATCGTAACAATAGACCACAAGATTTCATATTTCAATATACATCCCATACATAGAGATAAAAATCATTCATATGGTAAACACCTGGTAACCGACATTAACAAGATGCATATATAAGAATATCCCCATCATTCCGGGACACCCTTCGGATATGATATAAATTTCGAAGTACTAAAGCATCCGGTACTTTGGATGGGGTTTGTTAGGCCCAATAGATCTATCTTTAGGATTCGCGTCAATTAGGGTGTCTGTTCCCTAATTCTTAGATTACCAGACTTAATAAAAAGGGGCATATTCGATTTCGATAATTCAACCATAGAATGTAGTTTCACGTACTTGTGTCTATTTTGTAAATCATTTATAAAACCTGCATGTATTCTCATCCCAAAAATATTAGATTTTAAAAGTGGGACTATAACTCACTTTCACAGATTTTTACTTCGTCTGGAAGTAAGACTTGGCCACTGGTCGATTCACGAACCGATAACAAATATGTACATATATATCAAAGTATGTTCAAAATATATTTACAACACTTTTAATACATTTTGATGTTTTAAGTTCATTAAGTCAGTTGTCCTCGTTAGTAACCTACAACTAGTTGTCCAAAGTTAGATGTACAGAAAAAAATTGATATATATTATCTTGAATCAATCCACGACCAAGTGGATGCACGTCTCAGGCTAGATCACAACTCAAAGTATATATATTTTTGGAATCAACCTCAACCCTGTATAGCTAACTGCCACATTACTGCATATAGAGTGTCTATGGTTGTTCCAAATAATATATACACATGGGTCGATATGATATGTCAAAACATTTGCATACGTGTCTATGGTATCCTAAGATTACATAATATATTAGAATACATGTATAATACAATATAAGTTAGTTAGGATATGATTAATATAGATTTGTTACCAATTTTCATGTAGCTACAACAAGAAAAATTATCCAATCTTGTTTTACCCATAACTTTTTCGTTTTAAATCCGTTTTGAGTGAATCAAATTGCTATGGTTTCATATTGAACTCTATTTTATGAATCTAAACAGAAAAAGTATAGGTTTATAGTCGGAAATATAATTTACAAGTCGTTTTTGTAAGAGGTAGTCATTTCAGTCGAAAGAACGACGTCTTGATGACCATTTTGAAAAACATACTTCCACTTTGAGTTTAACCATGATTTTTGGATATAGTTTCATGTTCATAAGAAAAATCATTTTCCCAGAAGAACAACTTTTAAATCAAAGTTTATCATAGTTTTTAATTAACTAACCCAAAACAGCCCGCGGTGTTACTACGACGGCGTAAATTCGGTTTTACGGTGTTTTTCGTGTTTCCAGGTTTTAAATCATTAAGTTAGCATATAATATAGATATAGAACAAGTGTTTAGTTGATTTTAAAAGTCAAGTTAGAAGGATTAACCTTTGTTTGCGAACAAGTTTAGAATTAACTAAACTATGTTCTAGTGATTACAAGTTTAAACCTTCGAATAAGATAGCTTTATATGTATGAATCGAATTATGTTATGAACATCATTACTACCTCAAGTTTTCTGGATAAAGCTACTGGAAATGAGAAAAATGGATCTAGCTTCAAAGGATCCTTGGATGGCTTGAAAGTTCTTGAAGCAGAATCATGACACGAAAACAGTTCAAGTAAGATTTTCACTCGAAATAAGATTGTTATAGTTATAGAAATTGAATTAAAGTTTGAATATGAGTATTACCTTGTATTAGAAAGATATCTTACTGTAAATAAGAAAGATTTCTTGAGGTTGGATGATCACTCTACAAGATTGGAAGTAAGCTAGCAAACTTGGAAGTATTCTTGATTTTATGAAACTAGAACTTGTAGAATTTATGAAGAACACTTAGAACTTGAAGATAGAACTTGAGAGAGATCAATTAGATGAAGAAAATTGAAGAATGAAAGTGTTTGTAGGTGTTTTTGGTCGTTGATGTATGGATTAGATATAAAGGATATGTAATTTTGTTTTCATGTAAATAAGTCATGAATGATTCGCTCATATTTTTGTAATTTTATGAGATATTTCATGCTAGTTGCCAAATGATGGTTCCCACATGTGTTAGGTAACTTACATGGGCTGCTAAGAGCTGATCATTGAAGTGTATATACCAATAGTACATACATCTAAAAGCTGTGTATTGTACGAGTAAGAATACGGGTGCATACGAGTAGAATTGTTGATGAAACTGAACGAGGATGTAATTGTAAGCATTTTTGTTAAGTAGAAGTATTTTGATAAGTGTCTTGAAGTCTTTCAAAAGTGTAAGAATACATTTTAAAACACTACATGTATATACATTTTAACTGAGTCGTTAAGTCATCGTTAGTCGTTACATGTAAGTGTTGTTTTGAAACCTTTAGGTTAACGATCTTGTTAAATGTTGTTAACCCAATGTTTATAATATCAAATGAGATTTTAAATTATTATATTATCATGATATTATGATGTACGAATATCTCTTAATATGATATATATATATACATTAAATGTCGTTACAACGATAATCGTTACATATATGCCTCGTTTCAAAATCATTAAGTTAGTAGTCTTGTTTTTACATAGGTAGTTCATTATTAATATACTTAATGATATGTTTACTTATCATAATTTCATGTTAACTATATATATATAACCATATATATGTCATCATATAGTTTTTACATGTTTTAACGTTCGTGAATCACCGGTCAACTTGGGTGGTCAATTGTCTATATGAAACCTATTTCAATTAATCAAGTCTTAACAAGTTTGATTGCTTAACATGTTGGAAACACTTAATCATGTAAATAACAATTTCATTTAATATATATATAAACATGGAAAAGTTCGGGTCACTACAGTACCTACCAGTTAAATAAATTTCGTCCCGAAATTTTAAGCAGTTGGAGGTGTTGACGTATCTTCTGGAAATAAATGCGGGTATTTCTTCTTCATATGATCTTCTCATTCCCAGGTGAACTCGGGTCCTCTACGAGCATTCCATCGAACCTTAACAATTGGTATCTTGTTTTGCTTAAGTCTTTTAACCTCACGATCCATTATTTCGACGGGTTCTTCGATGAATTGAAGTTTTTTGTTAATTTGGATTTCATCTAACGGAATAGTGAGATCTTCTTTAGCAAAACATTTCTTCAAATTCGAGACGTGGAAAGTGTTATGTACAGCCGCGAGTTGTTGAGGTAACTCAAGTCGGTAAGCTACTGGTCCGACACGATCAATAATCTTGAATGGTCCGATATACCTTGGATTTAATTTCCCTCGTTTACCAAATCGAACAACGCCTTTCCAAGGTGTAACTTTAAGCATGACTATCTCTCCAATTTCAAATTCTATATCTTTTCTTTTAATGTCAGCGTAGCTCTTTTGTCGACTTTGGGCGGTTTTCAACCGTTGTTGAATTTGGATGATCTTCTCGGTTGTTTCTTGTATTATCTCCGGACCCGTAATCTGTCTATCCCCCACTTCACTCCAACAAATCAGAGACCTGAACTTTCTACCATAAAGTGATTCAAACAGTGTCATCTCAATGCTTGAATGGTAGCTGTTGTTGTAGGAAAATTCTGCTAACGGTAGATGTCGATCCCAACTGTTTCCGAAATCAATAACACATGCTCGTAGCATGTCTTCAAGCGTTTGTATCGTCCTTTCACTCTGCCCATCAGTTTGTGGATGATAGACATTACTCATGTCTAAACGAGTTCCTAATGCTTGCTGTAATGTCTGCCAGAATCTTGAAATAAATCTGCCATCCCTATTAGAGATAATAGAGATTAGTATTCCATGTCTGGAGACGACTTCCTTCAAATACAGTCGTGCTAACTTCTCCATCTTGTCATCTTCTCTTATTGGCAGGAAGTGTGCTGATTTGGTGAGACGATCAACTATTACCCAAATAGTATCAAAACCACTTGCAGTCCTTGGCAATTTAGTGATGAAATCCATGGTAATATTTTCCCATTTCCATTCCGGGATTTCGGGTAGTTGAAGTAGACCTAATAGTTTCTGATGCTCAGCTTTGACCTTAGAACACGTCAAACATTCTCCTACGTATTTAGCAACATCGGCTTTCATACACGGCCACCAAAAATGTTTCTTGAGATCCTTGTACATCTTCCCCGTTCCAGGATGTATTGAGTATATGGTTTTATGAGCTTCTCTAAGTACCATTTCTCTCATATCTCCAAATTTTGGTACCCAAATCCTTTCAGCCCTATACCGGGTTCCGTCTTCCCGAATATTAAGATGCTTCTCCGATCCTTTGGGTATTTCATCCTTTAAATTTCCCTATTTTAAAACTCCTTGTTGCACCTCCTTTATTTGAGTAGTAAGGTTATTGTGAATCATTATATTCATAGATTTTACTCGAATGGGTTCTCTGTCCTTCCTGATCAAGGCGTTAGCTACCACATTTGCCTTCCCCGGGTGGTAACGAATCTCAAAGTCGTAATCATTCAACAATTCAATCCACCTACGTTGCCTCATATTCAGTTGTTTCTGATTAAATATGTGTTGAAGACTTTTGTGGTCAGTATATATAATACTTTTGACCCCATATAAGTAGTGCCTCCAAGTCTTTAATGCAAAAACAACCGCGCCTAATTCCAAATCATGCGTCGTATAATTTTGTTCGTGAATCTTCAATTGTCTAGACGCATAAGCAATCACCTTCGTTCGTTGCATTAATACACAACCGAGACCTTGCTTTGATGCGTCACAATAAATCACAAAATCATCATTCCCTTCAGGCAATGACAATATAGGTGTCGTAGTTAGCTTTTTCTTCAATAACTGAAACGCTTTATCTTGTTCATCCTTCCATTCAAATTTCTTCCCTTTATGCGTTAATGCAGTCAAGGGTTTTGCTATTCTGGAAAAGTCTTGGATGAACCTTCTGTAGTAACCAGCTAGTCCTAAAAAATGGCGTATGTGTTTCGGAGTTTTCGGGGTTTCCCACTTTTCAACAGTTTCTATCTTTGCCGGATCTACCTTAATACCTTCTTTGTTCACTATGTGACCGAGGAATTGAACTTCTTCCAATCAAAATGCACACTTTGAAAACTTAGCGTACAATTCTTCCTTCCTCAATACTTCTAACACCTTTCTCAAATGTTCACCGTGTTCTTGGTCATTCTTTGAGTAAATAAGTATGTCATCAATGAAAACAATGACAAACTTGTCAAGGTATGGTCCACATACTCGGTTCATAAGGTCCATGAACACAGCTGGTGCATTAGTTAAACCAAACGGCATGACCATAAACTCGTAATGACCGTAACGTGTTCTGAAAGCAGTCTTTGGAATATCATCTTCTTTCACCCGCATTTGATGATATTCGGAACGTAAGTCAATCTTTGAATAAACAGATGAGCCTTGTAGTTGATCAAATAAGTCGTCGATTCTCGGTAGTGGGTAGCGGTTCTTGATGGTAAGTTTGTTCAACTCTCGGTAGTCGATACACAACCTGAATGTACCATCTTTCTTCTTGACAAACAAAACAGGAGCTCCCCACGGTGATGTGCTTGGTCGAATGAAACCACGCTCTAAAAGTTCTTTTAATTGGCTTTGCAGTTCTTTCATCTCGCTGGGTGCGAGTCTGTAAGGAGCACGAGCTATTGGTGCAGCTCCTGGTACAAGATCTATTTGAAATTCAACGGATCGATGTGGGGGTAATCCCAGTAATTCTTTCGGAAATACATCGGGAAATTCTTTTGCGACGGGAACATCATTGATGCGCTTTTCTTCAGTTTGTACTTTCTCGACGTGTGCTAGAATAGCATAGCAACCTTTTCTTATTATTTTTTGTGCCTTCAAATTACTAATAAGATGTAGCTTCGTGTTTCCCTTTTCTCCGTACACCATTAAGGGTTTTCCTTTTTCTCGTATAATGCGAATTGCATTTTTGTAACAAACGATCTCTGCTTTCACTTCTTTCAACCAGTCCATACCGATTATCACATCAAAACTCCCTAACTCTACTGGTATCAAGTCAATCTTAAATGTTTCGCTAACCAGTTTAATTTCTCGATTCCGACATATATTATCTGCTGAAATTAATTTACCATTTGCTAATTCGAGTAAAAATTTACTATCCAAAGGCGTCAATGGACAACTTAATTTAGCACAAAAATCTCTACTCATATAGCTTCTATCCGCACCCGAATCAAATAAAACGTAAGCAGATTTATTGTCAATAAGAAACGTACCCGTAACAAGCTTCGGGTCTTCCTGTGCCTCTGCCGCATTAATATTGAAAACTCTTCCGCGGCCTTGTCCATTCGTGTTCTCCTGGTTCGGGAAATTTCTAATAATGTGGCCCGGTTTTCCACATTTATAACAAACTACATTGGCATAACTTGCTCCGACACTAGTTGCTCCGACACTACTTGCTCCGCCATTACTCGTTCCGACACCATTTGCTCTTTTCGTTCTATTAACCCCTGGTCCGTAGACTGAAATGTCCCGTTCTTATTGATTAAAAACGTTCCATATTAATTGATTTCGTTGCGAGGTTTTGACCTCTATATGAGACGTTTTTCAAAGACTGCATTCATTTTAAAACAAACCATAACCTTTATTTCATCAATAAAGGTTTAAAAAGCTTTACGTAGATTATCAAATAATGATAATCTAAAATATCCTGTTTACACATGACCATTACATAATGGTTTACAATACAAATATGTTACAACAAAATAAGTTTCTTGAATGCAGTTTTTACACAATATCATACAAGCATGGACTCCAAATCTCGTCCTTATTTAAGTATGCGACAGCGGAAGCTCTTAATAATCACCTGAGAATAAACATGCTTAAAACGTCAACAAAAATGTTGGTGAGTTATAGGTTTAACCTATATATATCAAATCATAATAATAGACCACAAGATTTCATATTTCAATACACATCCCATACATAGAGATAAAAATCATTCATATGGTGAACACCTGGTAACCGACATTAACAAGATGCATATATAAGAATATCCCCATCATTCCGGGACACCCTTCGGATATGATATAAATTTCGAAGTACTAAAGCATCCGGTACTTTGGATGGGGTTTGTTAGGCCCAATAGATCTATCTTTAGGATTCGCGTCAATTAGGGTGTCTGTTCCCTAATTCTTAGATTACCAGACTTAATAAAAAGGGGCATATTCGATTTCGATAATTCAACCATAGAATGTAGTTTCACGTACTTGTATCTATTTTGTAAATCATTTATAAAACCTGCATGTATTCTCATCCCAAAAATATTAGGTTTTAAAAGTGGGACTATAACTCACTTTCACAGATTTTTACTTCGTCGGGAAGTAAGACTTGGCCACTGGTTGATTCACGAACCTATAACAATATATACATATATATCAAAGTATGTTCAAAATATATTTACAACACTTTTAATATATTTTGATGTTTTAAGTTTATTAAGTCAACTGTCCTCGTTAGTAACCTACAATTAGTTGTCCACAGTTAGATGTACAGAAATAAATCAATAAATATTATCTTGAATCAATCCACGACCCAGTGTATACGTATCTCAGTATTGATCACAACTCAAACTATATATATTTTCAAATCAACCTCAACCTTCTATAGCTAACTCCAACATTCACATATAGAGTGTCTATGGTTGTTCCGAAATATATATAGATGTGTCGACATGATAGGTCGAAACATTGTATACGTGTCTATGGTATCTCAAGATTACATAATATACAATACAAGTTGATTAAGTTATGGTTGGAATAGATTTGTTACCAATTTTCACGTAGCTAAAATGAGAAAAATTATTCAATCTTGTTTTACCCATAACTTCTTCATTTTAAATCCGTTTTGAGTGAATCAAATTGCTATGGTTTCATATTGAACTCTATTTTATGAATCTAAATAGAAAAAGTATAGGTTTATAGTCGGAAAAATAAGTTACAAGTCGTTTTTGTAAAGGTAGTCATTTCAGTCGAAAGAACGACGTCTAGATGACCATTTTAGAAAACATACTTCCACTTTGAGTTTAACCATAATTTTTGGATATAGTTTCATGTTCATAATAAAAATCATTTTCTCAGAATAACAACTTTTAAATCAAAGTTTATCATAGTTTTTAATTAACTAACCCAAAACAGCCCGCGGTGTTACTACGACGGCGTAAATCCGGTTTTACGGTGTTTTTCGTGTTTCCAGGTTTTAAATCATTAAGTTAGCATATCATATAGATATAGAACATGTGTTTAGTTGATTTTAAAAGTCAAGTTAGAAGGATTAATTTTTGTTTGCGAACAAGTTTAGAATTAACTAAACTATGTTCTAGTGATTACGAGTTTAAACCTTCGAATAAGATAGTTTTATATATATGAATCGAATGATGTTATGAACATCATTACTACCTTAAGTTCCTTGGATAAACCTACTGGAAAAGAGAAAGATGGATCTAGCTTCAACGGATCCTTGGATGGCTCGAAGTTCTTGAAGCAGAATCATGACACGAAAACAAGTTCAAGTAAGATCATCACTTGAAATAAGATTGTTATAGTTATAGAAATTGAACCAAAGTTTGAATATGATTATTATCTTGTATTAGAATGATAACCTACTGTAAGAAACAAAGATTTCTTGAGGTTGGATGATCACCTTACAAGATTGGAAGTGAGCTAGCAAACTTGAAAGTATTCTTGATTTTATGTAACTAGAACTTGTAGAATTTATGAAGAACACTTAGAACTTGAAGATAGAACTTGAGAGAGATCAATTAGATGAAGAAAATTGAAGAATGAAAGTGTTTGTAGGTGTTTTTGGTCGTTGGTGTATGGATTAGATATAAAGGATATGTAATTTTGTTTTCATGTAAATAAGTCATGAATGATTACTCATATTTTTGTAATTTTATGAGATATTTCATGCTAGTTGCCAAATGATGGTTCCCACATGTGTTAGGTGACTCACATGGGCTGCTAAGAGCTGATCATTGGAGTGTATATACCAATAGTACATACATCTAAAAGCTGTGTATTGTACGAGTACGAATACGGGTGCATACGAGTAGAATTGTTGATGAAACTGAACGAGGATGTAATTGTAAGCATTTTTGTTAAGTAGAAGTATTTTGATAAGTGTATTGAAGTCTTTCAAAAGTGTATAAATACATATTAAAACACTACATGTATATACATTTTAACTGAGTCGTTAAGTCATCGTTAGTCGTTACATGTAAGTGTTGTTTTGAAACCTTTAGGTTAACGATCTTGTTAAATGTTGTTAACCCAATGTTTATAATATCAAATGAGATTTTAAATTACTATATATTATCATGATATTATCATGTATGAATATCTCTTAATATGATATATATACATTAAATGTCTTTACAACGATAATCGTTACATATATGTCTCGTTTAAAAATCATTAAGTTAGTAGTCTTGTTTTTACATATGTAGTTCATTGTTAATATACTTAATGATATGTTTACTTATCATAGTATCATGTTAACTATATATATATCCATATATATGTCATCATATAGTTTTTACAAGTTTTAACGTTCGTGAATCACCGGTCAACTTGGGTGGTCAATTGTCTATATGAAACATTTTTTAATTAATCAAGTCTTAACAAGTTTGATTGCTTAACATGTTGGAAACATTTAATCATGTAAATATCAATCTCAATTAATATATATAAACATGGAAAAGTTCGGGTCACTACAGTACCTACCCGTTAAATAAATTTCGTCCCGAAATTTTAAGCTGTTGAAGGTGTTGACGAATCTTCTGGAAATAGATGCTGGTATTTCTTCTTCATCTGATCTTCACGCTCCCAGGTGAACTCGGGTCCTCTACGAGCATTCCATCGAACCTTAACAATTGGTATCTTGTTTTTCTTAAGTCTTTTAACCTCACGATCCATTATTTCGACGGGTTCTTCGATGAATTGAAGTTTTTCGTTGATTTGGATTTCATCTAACGGAATAGTGAGATCTTCTTTAGCAAAACATTTCTTCAAATTCGAGACGTGGAAAGTGTTATGTACAGCCGCGAGTTGTTGAGGTAACTCAAGTCGGTAAGCTACTGGTCCGACACGATCAATAATCTTGAATGGTCCAATATACCTTGGATTTAATTTCCCTCGTTTACCAAATCGAACAACGCCTTTCCAAGGTGCAACTTTAAGCATGACCATCTCTCCAATTTCAAATTCTATAACTTTTCTTTTAATGTCAGCGTAGCTCTTTTGTCGACTTTGGGCGGTTTTCAACCGTTGTTGAATTTGGATGATCTTCTCGGTAGTTTCTTGTATAATCTCTGGACCCGTAATCTGTCTATCCCCCACTTCACTCCAACAAATCGGAGACCTGCACTTTCTACCATAAAGTGCTTCAAACGGCGCCATCTCAATGCTTGAATGGTAGCTGTTGTTGTAGGAAAATTCTGCTAACGGTAGATGTCGATCCCAACTGTTTCCGAAATCAATAACACATGCTCGTAGCATGTCTTCAAGCGTTTGTATCGTCCTTTCACTCTGCCCATCAGTTTGTGGATGATAGGCAGTACTCATGTCTAGACGAGTTCCTAATGCTTGCTGTAATGTGAAATGTCCCGTTCTTATTGATTAAAAACGTTCCATATTAATTGATTTCGTTGCGAGGTTTTGACCTCTATATGAGACGTTTTTCAAAGACTGTATTCCTTTTTAAAACAAACCATAACCTTTATTTCATAAATAAAGGTTTAAAAAGCTTTACGTAGATTATCAAATAATGATAATCTAAAATATCCTGTTTACACACGACCATTACATAATGGTTTACAATACAAATATGTTACATCGAAATCAGTTTCTTGAATGCAGTTTTTACACAATATCATACAAACATGGACTCCAAATCTTGTCCTTATTTTAGTATGCAACAACGGAAGCTCTTAATATTCACCTGAGAATAAACATGCTTTAAACGTCAACAAAAATGTTGGTGAGTTATAGGTTTAACCTATATATATCAAATCGTAACAATAGACCACAAGATTTCATATTTCAATACACATCCCATACATAGAGATAAAAATCATTCATATGGTGAACACCTGGTAACCGACAATAACAAGATGCATATATAAGAATATCCCCATCATTCCGGGACACCCTTCGGATATGATATAAATTTCGAAGTACTAAAGCATCCGGTACTTTGGATGAGGTTAGTTAGGCCCAATAGATCTATCTTTAGGATTCGCGTCAATTAGGGTGTCTGTTCCCTAATTCTTAGATTACCAGACTTAATAAAAAGGGGCATATTCGATTTCGATAATTCAACCATAGAATGTAGTTTCACGTACTTGTGTCTATTTTGTAAATCATTTATAAAACCTGCATGTATTCTCATCCCAAAAATATTAGATTTTAAAAGTGGGACTATAACTCACTTTCACAGATTTTTACTTCGTCGGGAAGTAAGACTTGGCCACTGGTTGATTCACGAACCTATAACAATATATACATATATATCAAAGTATGTTCAAAATATATTTACAACACTTTTAATATATTTTGATGTTTTAAGTTTATTAAGTCAGCTGTCCTCGTTAGTAACCTATAACTAGTTGTCCACAGTTAGATGTACAGAAATAAATCGATAAATATTATCTTGAATCAATCCACGACCCAGTGTATACGTATCTCAGTATTGATCACAACTCAAACTATATATATTTTGGAATCAACCTCAACCCTGTATAGCTAACTCCAACATTCACATATAGAGTGTCTATGGTTGTTCCGAAATATATATAGATGTGTCGACATGATAGGTCGAAACATTGTATACGTGTCTATGGTATCTCAAGATTACATAATATACAATACAAGTTGATTAAGTTATGGTTGGAATAGATTTGTTACCAATTTTCACGTAGCTAAAATGAGAAAAATTATCCAATCTTGTTTTACCCATAACTTCTTCATTTTAAATCCGTTTTGAGTGAATCAAATTGCTATGGTTTCATATTGAACTCTATTTTATGAATCTAAACAGAAAAAGTATAGGTTTATAGTCGGAAAAATAAGTTACAAGTCATTTTTGTAAAGGTAGTCATTTCAGTCGAAAGAACGACGTCTAGATGACCATTTTAGAAAACATACTTCCACTTTGAGTTTAACCATAATTTTTGGATATAGTTTCATATTCATAATAAAAATCATTTTCTCATAATAACAACTTTTAAATCAAAGTTTATCATAGTTTTTAATTAACTAACCCAAAACAGCCCGCGGTGTTACTACGACGGCGTAAATCCGGTTTTACGGTGTTTTTCGTGTTTCCAGGTTTTAAATCATTAAGTTAGCATATCATATAGATATAGAACATGTGTTTAGTTGATTTTAAAAGTCAAGTTAGAAGGATTAACTTTTGTTTGCGAACAAGTTTAGAATTAACTAAACTATGTTCTAGTGATTACAAGTTTAAACCTTCGAATAAGATAGCTTTATATGTATGAATCGAATGATGTTATGAACATCATTACTACCTTAAGTTCCTTGGATAAACCTACTGGAAAAGAGAAAAATGGATCTAGCTTCAATGGATCCTTGGATGGCTCGAAGTTCTTGAAGCAGAATCATGACACGAAAACAAGTTCAAGTAAGATCATCACTTGAAATAAGATTATTATAGTTATAGAAATTGAACCAAAGTTTGAATATGATTATTACCTTGTATTAGAATGATAACCTACTGTAAGAAACAAAGATTTCTTGAGGTTGGATGATCACCTTACAAGATTGAAAGTGAGCTAGCAAACTTGAAAGTATTCTTGATTTTATGAAACTAGAACTTTTAGAATTTATGAAGAACACTTAGAACTTGAAGATAGAACTTGAGAGAGATCAATTAGATGAAGAAAATTGAAGAATGAAAGTGTTTTTAGGTGTTTTTGGTCGTTGGTGTATGGATTAGATATAAAGGATATGTTATTTTGTTTTCATGTAAATAAGTCATGAATGATTACTCATATTTTTGTAATTTTATGAGATATTTCATGCTAGTTGCCAAATGATGGTTCCCACATGTGTTAGGTGACTCACATGGGCTGCTAAGAGCTGATCATTGGAGTGTATATACCAATAGTACATACATCTAAAAGCTGTGTATTGTACGAGTACGAATACGGGTGCATACGAGTAGAATTGTTGATGAAACTGAACGAGGATGTAATTGTAAGCATTTTTGTTAAGTAGAAGTATTTTGATAAGTGTATTGAAGTCTTCCAAAAGTGTATAAATACATATTAAAACACTACATGTATATACATTTTAACTGAGTCGTTAAGTCATCGTTAGTCGTTACATGTAAGTGTTGTTTTGAAACCTTTAGGTTAACGATCTTGTTAAATGTTGTTAACCCAATGTTTATAATATCAAAAGAGATTTTAAATTATTATATTATCATGATATTATGATGTACGAATATCTCCTAATATGATATATATACATTAAATGTCGTTACAACGATAAACGTTACATATATGTCTCGTTTCAAAATCATTAAGTTAGTAGTCTTGTTTTTACATATGTAGTTCATTGTTAATATAATTAATGATATGTTTATTTATCATAATATCATGTTAACTATATATATAACCATATATATGTCATCATATAGTTTTTTTTACAAGTTTTAACGTTCGTGAATCACCGGTCAACTTGGGTGGTCAATTGTCTATATGAAACCTATTTCAATTAATCAAGTCTTAACAAGTTTGATTGCTTAATATGTTGGAAACATTTAATCATGTAAATATCAATCTCAATTAATATATATAAACATGGAAAAGTTCGGGTCACTACAGTACCTACCCGTTAAATAAATTTCGTCCCGAAATTTTAAGCTGTTGAAGGTGTTGACGAATCTTCTGGAAATAGATGCGGGTATTTCTTCTTCATCTGATCTTCACGCTCCCAGGTGAACTCGGGTCCTCTACGAGCATTCCATCGAACCTTAACAATTGGTATCTTGTTTTGCTTAAGTCTTTTAACCTCACGATCCATTATTTCAACGGGTTCTTCGATGAATTGAAGTTTTTCGTTGATTTGGATTTCATCTAACGGAATAGTGAGATCTTCTTTAGCAAAACATTTCTTTAAATTCGAGACGTGGAAAGTGTTATGTACAGCCGCGAGTTGTTGAGGTAACTCTAGTCGGTAAGCTACTGGTCCGACACGATCAATAATCTTGAATGGTCCAATATACCTTGGATTTAATTTCCCTCGTTTACCAAATCGAACAATGCCTTTCCAAGGTGCAACTTTAAGCATGACCATCTCTCCAATTTCAAATTCTATATCTTTTCTTTTAATGTCAGCGTAGCTCTTTTGTCGACTTTGGGCGGTTTTCAACCGTTGTTGAATTTGGATGATCTTCTCGGTAGTTTCTTGTATAATCTCTGGACCCGTAATCTGTCTATCCCCCACTTCACTCCAACAAATCGGAGACCTGCACTTTCTACCATAAAGTGCTTCAAACGGCGCCATCTCAATGCTTGAATGGTAGCTGTTGTTGTAGGAAAATTCTGCTAACGGTAGATGTCGATCCCAACTGTTTCCGAAATCAATAACACATGCTCGTAGCATGTCTTCAAGCGTTTGTATCGTCCTTTCGCTCTGCCCATCAGTTTGTGGATGATAGGCAGTACTCATGTCTAGACGAGTTCCTAATGCTTGCTGTAATGTCTGCCAGAATCTTGAAATAAATCTGCCATCCCTATCAGAGATAATAGAGATTGGTATTCCATGTCTGGAGACGACTTCCTTCAAATACAGTCGTGCTAACTTCTCCATCTTGTCATCTTCTCTTATTGGTAGGAAGTGTGCTGATTTGGTGAGACGATCAACTATTACCCAAATAGTATCAAAACCACTTGCAGTCCTTGGCAATTTAGTGATGAAATCCATGGTAATGTTTTCCCATTTCCATTCCGGGATTTCGGGTTGTTGAAGTAGACCTGATGGTTTCTGATGCTCAGCTTTGACCTTAGAACACGTCAAACATTCTCCTACGTATTTAGCAACATCGGCTTTCATACCCGGCCACCAAAAATGTTTCTTGAGATCCTTGTACATCTTCCCCGTTCCAGGATGTATTGAGTATCTGGTTTTATGAGCTTCTCTAAGTACCATTTCTCTCATATCTCCAAATTTTGGTACCCAAATCCTTTCAGCCCTATACCGGGTTCCGTCTTCCCGAATATTAAGATGCTTCTCCGATCCTTTGGGTATTTCATCCTTTAAATTTCCCTCTTTTAAAACTCCTTGTTGCGCCTCCTTTATTTGAGTAGTAATGTTATTATGAATCATTATATTCATAGATTTTACTCGAATGGGTTCTCTGTCCTTCCTGGTCAAGGCATCGGCTACCACATTTGCCTTCCCCGGGTGGTAACGAATCTCAAAGTCGTAATCATTCAATAATTCAATCCACCTACGCTGCCTCATATTCAGTTGTTTCTGATTAAATATGTGTTGAAGACTTTTGTGGTCGGTATATTTAATACTTTTGACCCCATATAAGTAGTGCCTCCAAGTCTTTAATGCAAAAACAACCGCGCCTAATTCCAAATCATGCGTCGTATAATTTTGTTCGTGAATCTTCAATTGTCTAGACGCATAAGCAATCACCTTCGTTCGTTGCATTAATACACAACCGAGACCTTGCTTTGATGCATCACAATAAATCACAAAATCATCATTCCCTTCAGGCAATGACAATATAGGTGCCGTAGTTAGCTTTTTCTTCAATAACTGAAACGCTTTCTCTTGTTCATCATTCCATTCAAATTTCTTCCCTTTATGCGTTAATGCAGTCAAGGGTTTTGCTATTCTGGAAAAGTCTTGGATGAACCTTCTGTAGTAACCAGCTAGTCCTAAAAACTGGCGTATGTGTTTCGGAGTTTTCGGGGTTTCCCACTTTTCAACAGTTTCTATCTTTGCCGGATCCACCTTAATACCTTCTTTGTTCACTATGTGACCGAGGAATTGAACTTCTTCCAACCAAAATGCACACTTTGAAAACTTAGCGTACAATTCTTCCTTCCTCAATACTTCTAACACCTTTCTCAAATGTTCACCGTGTTCTTGGTCATTCTTTGAGTAAATAAGTATGTCATCAATGAAAACAATGACAAACTTGTCAAGGTATGGTCCACACACTCGGTTCATAAGGTCCATGAACACAGCTGGTGCATTAGTTAAACCAAACGGCATGACCATAAACTCGTAATGACCGTAACGTGTTCTGAAAGCAGTCTTTGGAATATCATCTTCTTTCACCCGCATTTGATGATACCCGGAACGTAAGTCAATCTTTGAATAAACAGACGAGCCTTGTAGTTGATCAAATAAGTCGTCGATTCTCGGTAGTGGGTAGCGGTTCTTGATGGTAAGTTTGTTCAACTCTCGGTAGTCGATACACAACCTGAATGTACCATCTTTCTTCTTGACAAACAAAACAGGAGCTCCCCACGGTGATGTGCTTGGTCGAATGAAACCACGCTCTAAAAGTTCTTGTAATTGGCTTTGCAGTTCTTTCATCTCGCTGGGTGCGAGTCTGTAAGGAGCACGAGCTATTGGTGCAGCTCCTGGTACAAGATCTATTTGAAATTCAACGGATCGATGTGGGGGTAATCCCGGTAATTCTTTCGGAAATACATCGGGAAATTCTTTTGCAATGGGAACATCATTGATGCTCTTTTCTTCAGTTTGTACTTTCTCGACGTGTGCTAGAACAGCATAGCAACCTTTTCTTATTAGTTTTTGTGCCTTCAAATTACTAATAAGATGTAGCTTCGTGTTGCCCTTTTCTCCGTACACCATTAAGGGTTTTCCTTTTTCTCGTATAATGCGAATTGCATTTTTGTAACAAACGATCTCCGCTTTCACTTCTTTCAACCAGTCCATACCGATTATCACATCAAAACTCCCTAACTCTACTGGTATCAAATCAATCTTAAATGTTTCGCTAACCAGTTTAATTTCTCGATTCCGACATATATTATCTGCTGAAATTAATTTACCATTTGCTAATTCGAGTAAAAATTTACTATCCAAAGGCGTCAATGGACAACTTAATTTAGCACAAAAATCTCTACTCATATAGCTTCTATCCGCACCCGAATCAAATAAAACGTAAGCAGATTTATTGTCAATAAGAAACGTACCCGTAACAAGCTCCGGGTCTTCCTGTGCCTCTACCGCATTAATATTGAAAACTCTTCCACGGCCTTGTCCATTCGTGTTCTCCTGGTTCGGGCAATTTCTAATAA
Source organism: Rutidosis leptorrhynchoides (assembly GCF_046630445.1). Classification (NCBI taxonomy): domain Eukaryota; kingdom Viridiplantae; phylum Streptophyta; class Magnoliopsida; order Asterales; family Asteraceae; genus Rutidosis; species Rutidosis leptorrhynchoides. Next base: position 334,943,127 of record NC_092337.1, on the reverse strand, counting down.
TGTGGCCTGGTTTTCCACATTTATAACAAACTACATTGGCATAACTTGCTCCGACACTACTTGCTCCGCCATTACTCGTTCCGACACCATTTGTTCCTTTCGTTCTATTAACCCCTGGTCCGTAGACCTCACACTTCGCCGCGCTATGACCATTTCTTTTACACTTGTTGCAAAATTTGGTGCAGAACCCCGAGTGATTCTTTTCACACCTTTGGCATAGCTGCTTCTGATTGTTGTTGTTGTTGCGATTATTATTGTTGTTGGGATGATTGTTGTAGTTGCTGTTGTTGTTGTTGTTGTTGTTGTTGTTGGGCCGTTTGTTGTAGTTGCGATTGATGTTGCGATTGTTGGGATAATTGTTGCGATTATTGTTGTAATTGCTGTTGTTGTTGTATTGGTGATTCTTATCACCGTTTTCCTCCCACTTTCTTTTGACTTGCTTCACATTGGCCTCTTCAGCAGTCTGTTCTTTAATTCTTTCTTCAATCTGGTTCACTAGTTTGTGAGCCATTCTACATGCCTGTTGTATGGAGGCGGGCTCGTGTGAACTTATATCTTCTTGGATTCTTTCCGGTAATCCTTTCACAAACGCATCGATCTTCTCTTCCTCATCTTCGAATGCTCCCGGACACAATAGGCACAATTCTGTGAATCGTCTTTCGTACGTGGTAATATCAAATCCTTGGGTTCGTAACCCTCTAAGTTCTGTCTTGAGCTTATTGACCTCGGTTCTGGGACGGTACTTCTCGTTCATCAAGTGCTTGAATACTGACCACGGTAGTGCGTACGCATCGTCTTGTCCCACTTGCTCTAGATAGGTATTCCACCATGTTAACGCAGAACCTGTGAAGGTATGCGTAGCGTACTTCACTTTGTCCTCTTCAGTACACTTACTTATGGCAAACACCGATTCAACCTTCTCGGTCCACCGTTTCAATCCGATCGGTCCTTCGGTTCCATCAAATTCCAAAGGTTTGCAGGCAGTGAATTCTTTGTAGGTGCATCCTACACGATTTCCTGTACTGCCAGATCCAAGGTTATTGTTGGTATGTAGCGCAGCCTGTACTGCGGCTATGTTTGAAGCTAGAAAAGTACGGAATTCCTCTTCATTCATATTCACGGTGTGTCGAGTAGTCGGTGCCATTTCCTTCAAAATAGTTAAATGGAACAAGTTAATCATACAGAATATTAAGAGTAGTTAATAGTATTTCGTAGCATAATATGAACTCATTTATAAAAGCTTTTTCTTCATATTAGCGTTTTATAAGTTTAAATTCGGGTAGTACCTACCCGTTAAGTTCATACTTAGTAGCTAATATACAATTCAACTACTACAATTCTATATGAAAAACTGATTATAATAATATTTCGCGTTCAAACTTTTATACAATATTTTACAAACTTACAATACCGCTTATTTTACATAAAGCATGAAATATAGCACACAATAACTTTGATACAAGATAGTTGTGAAGACAATTCTAGCTAGTACACAAGTCGTTCAGCAAAGGCAATAAAGACACGTAATTCATACGTCCAGAAACAAGTCATGCATTCTGGTTTTACTAGGACTACTTCCCATCCTTGGTCTTGTGCAACATAACCGTTATGGCCGTTGATAAGACAGCGTGTTGTAATGTCATCAAAGGGACGAGGGTTACGTAATGTCCAACAGTCCCGTAATAATCTAAAAACCTCATTTCTTACCCCAATTACCGACTCCGTTACTTGTGGAAACGTTTTGTTTAATAGTTGTAGCCCGATGTTCTTGTTCTCACTTTGGTGAGAAGCGAACATTACTAATCCGTAAGCATAGCATGCTTCTTTATGTTGCATGTTAGCCGCTTTTTCTAAATCACGAAGTCCAATATTCGGATATATTGAGTCAAAATAATTTCTTAACCCGTTGCGTAAAATAGCATTTGGGTTCCCCGCAATATATGCGTCAAAGTAAACACATCGTAACTTATGGGTTTCCCAATGTGATATCCCCCATCTTTCAAACGAAAGTCTCTTATAAACCAAGACATTCTTGGAACGTTCTTCGAATGTCTTACAAACTGATCTCGCCTTAAATAGTTGTGCCGAAGAATTCTGGCCGACTCTAGACAAGATTTCATCAATCATGTCTCCGGGTAGGTCTCTTAAAATATTGGGTTGTCTATCCATTTTGTGTTTTTAAACTGTAAAATAGACAAGAGTTAGATTCATAAAAAAAAAAATACTTATTAATACAAGCAATTTTTACATATATCATAAAGCATAAGAACACTATATTACATATATTACACCACACGAATACAACTATCTTATTCCGACTCGCTCGTTTCTTCTTCTTCGGTTTTGGTTCGTTTTGCCAAGTTTCTAGGGATATATGATGTTCCCCTAATACGAGCCGTCGTTGTCCACATTGGTTTAGAAAAACCTGGTGGTTTAGAGGTTCCCGGGTCATTGTTACAACTTAAGGACTTCGGGGGTTGACGATACATATAAAGTTCATCGGGGTTGGAATTAGATTTCTCTATTTTTATGCCCTTTCCCTTATTATTTTCTTTTGCCTTTTTAAATTCAGTTGGGGTAATTTCTATAACATCATCGGAATTCTCGTCGGAATCCGATTCATCGGAGAATTGGTAATCCTCCCAATATTTTGCTTCCTTGGCGGAAACACCATTGACCATAATTAACTTTGGTCGGTTGGTTGAGGATTTTCTTTTACTTAACTGTTTTATTATTTCCCCCACCGGTTCTATTTCTTCATCCGGTTCCGATTCTTCTTCCGGTTCCGATTCTTCTTCCGGTTCCGACTCTTCTTCCGGTTCTTCTTCGGGAACTTGTGAATCAGTCCACAAATCATTCCAAGTTATATTTGACTCTTCATTATTATTAGGTGAGTCAATGGAACTTGTTCTAGAGGTAGACATCTATCACATAATATCAAACACGTTAAGAGATTAATATATCACATAATATTCATATGTTAAAAATATATAGTTTCCAACAAAAATTTTAAGCAATCATTTTTAAAGAAAACACGGTCGAAGTCCAGACTCACTAATGCATCCTAACAAACTCGATAAGACACACTAATGCAAATTTTCTGGTTCTCTAAGACCAACGCTCGGATACCAACTGAAATGTCCCGTTCTTATTGATTAAAAACGTTCCATATTAATTGATTTCGTTGCGAGGTTTTGACCTCTATATGAGACGTTTTTCAAAGACTGCATTCCTTTTTAAAACAAACCATAACCTTTATTTCATAAATAAAGGTTTAAAAAGCTTTACGTAGATTATCAAATAATGATAATCTAAAATATCCTGTTTACACACGACCATTACATAATGGTTTACAATACAAATATGTTACATCGAAATCAGTTTCTTGAATGCAGTTTTTACACAATATCATACAAACATGGACTCCAAATCTTGTCCTTATTTTAGTATGCAACAGCGGAAGCTCTTAATATTCACCTGAGAATAAACATGCTTTAAACGTCAACAAAAATGTTGGTGAGTTATAGGTTTAACCTATATATATCAAATCGTAACAATAGACCACAAGATTTCATATTTCAATACACATCCCATACATAGAGATAAAAATCATTCATATGGTGAACACCTGGTAACCGACAATAACAAGATGCATATATAAGAATATCCCCATCATTCCGGGACACCCTTCGGATATGATATAAATTTCGAAGTACTAAAGCATCCGGTACTTTGGATGGGGTTTGTTAGGCCCAATAGATCTATCTTTAGGATTCGCGTCAATTAGGGTGTCTGTTCCCTAATTCTTAGATTACCAGACTTAATAAAAAGGGGCATATTCGATTTCGATAATTCAACCATAGAATGTAGTTTCACGTACTTGTGTCTATTTTGTAAATCATTTATAAAACCTGCATGTATTCTCATCCCAAAAATATTAGATTTTAAAAGTGGGACTATAACTCACTTTCACAGATTTTTACTTCGTCGGGAAGTAAGACTTGGCCACTGGTTGATTCACGAACCTATAACAATATATACATATATATCAAAGTATGTTCAAAATATATTTACAACACTTTTAATATATTTTGATGTTTTAAGTTTATTAAGTCAGCTGTCCTCGTTAGTAACCTATAACTAGTTGTCCACAGTTAGATGTACAGAAATAAATCGATAAATATTATCTTGAATCAATCCACGACCCAGTGTATACGTATCTCAGTATTGATCACAACTCAAACTATATATATTTTGGAATCAACCTCAACCCTGTATAGCTAACTCCAACATTCACATATAGAGTGTCTATGGTTGTTCCGAAATATATATAGATGTGTCGACATGATAGGTCGAAACATTGTATACGTGTCTATGGTATCTCAAGATTACATAATATACAATACAAGTTGATTAAGTTATGGTTGGAATAGATTTGTTACCAATTTTCACGTAGCTAAAATGAGAAAAATTATCCAATCTTGTTTTACCCATAACTTCTTCATTTTAAATCCGTTTTGAGTGAATCAAATTGCTATGGTTTCATATTGAACTCTATTTTATGAATCTAAACAGAAAAAGTATAGGTTTATAGTCGGAAAAATAAGTTACAAGTCGTTTTTGTAAAGGTAGTCATTTCAGTCGAAAGAACGACGTCTAGATGACCATTTTAGAAAACATACTTCCACTTTGAGTTTAACCATAATTTTTGGATATAGTTTCATGTTCATAATAAAAATCATTTTCTCATAATAACAACTTTTAAATCAAAGTTTATCATAGTTTTTAATTAACTAACCCAAAACAGCCCGCGGTGTTACTACGACGGCGTAAATCCGGTTTTACGGTGTTTTTCGTGTTTCCAGGTTTTAAATCATTAAGTTAGCATATCATATAGATATAGAACATGTGTTTAGTTGATTTTAAAAGTCAAGTTAGAAGGATTAACTTTTGTTTGCGAACAACTTTAGAATTAACTAAACTATGTTCTAGTGATTACAAGTTTAAACCTTCGAATAAGATAGCTTTATATGTATGAATCGAATGATGTTATGAACATCATTACTACCTTAAGTTCCTTGGATAAACCTACTGGAAAAGAGAAAAATGGATCTAGCTTCAATGGATCCTTGGATGGCTCGAAGTTCTTGAAGCAGAATCATGACACGAAAACAAGTTCAAGTAAGATCATCACTTGAAATAAGATTATTATAGTTATAGAAATTGAACCAAAGTTTGAATATGATTATTACCTTGTATTAGAATGATAACCTACTGTAAGAAACAAAGATTTCTTGAGGTTGGATGATCACCTTACAAGATTGGAAGTGAGCTAGCAAACTTGAAAGTATTCTTGATTTTATGAAACTAGAACTTTTAGAATTTATGAAGAACACTTAGAACTTGAAGATAGAACTTGAGAGAGATCAATTAGATGAAGAAAATTGAAGAATGAAAGTGTTTGTAGGTATTTTTGGTCGTTGGTGTATGGATTAGATATAAAGGATATGTTATTTTGTTTTCATGTAAATAAGTCATGAATGATTACTCATATTTTTGTAATTTTATGAGATATTTCATGCTAGTTGCCAAATGATGGTTCCCACATGTGTTAGGTGACTCACATGGGCTGCTAAGAGCTGATCATTGGAGTGTATATACCAATAGTACATACATCTAAAAGCTGTGTATTGTACGAGTACGAATACGGGTGCATACGAGTAGAATTGTTGATGAAACTGAACGAGGATGTAATTGTAAGCATTTTTGTTAAGTAGAAGTATTTTGATAAGTGTATTGAAGTCTTCCAAAAGTGTATAAATACATATTAAAACACTACATGTATATACATTTTAACTGAGTCGTTAAGTCATCGTTAGTCGTTACATGTAAGTGTTGTTTTGAAACCTTTAGGTTAACGATCTTGTTAAATGTTGTTAACCCAATGTTTATAATATCAAAAGAGATTTTAAATTATTATATTATCATGATATTATGATGTACGAATATCTCCTAATATGATATATATACATTAAATGTCGTTACAACGATAAACGTTACATATATGTCTCGTTTCAAAATCATTAAGTTAGTAGTCTTGTTTTTACATATGTAGTTCATTGTTAATATAATTAATGATATGTTTATTTATCATAATATCATGTTAACTATATATATAACCATATATATGTCATCATATAGTTTTTTTTACAAGTTTTAACGTTCGTGAATCACCGGTCAACTTGGGTGGTCAATTGTCTATATGAAACCTATTTCAATTAATCAAGTCTTAACAAGTTTGATTGCTTAATATGTTGGAAACATTTAATCATGTAAATATCAATCTCAATTAATATATATAAACATGGAAAAGTTCGGGTCACTACATAATGTCTGCCAGAATCTTGAAATAAATCTGCCATCCCTATCAGAGATAATAGAGATTGGTATTCCATGTCTGGAGACGACTTCCTTCAAATACAATCGTGTTAACTTCTCCATCTTGTCATCTTCTCTTATTGGCAGAAAGTGTGCTGATTTGGTGAGACGATCAACTATTACCTAAATAGTATCAAAACCACTTGCAGTCCTTGGCAATTTAGTGATGAAATCCATGGTAATGTTTTCCCATTTCCATTCCGGGATTTCGGGTTGTTGAAGTAGACCTGATGGTTTCAAATGCTCAGCTTTGACCTTAGAACACGTCAAACATTCTCCTACGTATTTAGCAACATCGGCTTTCATACCCGGCCACCAAAAATGTTTCTTGAGATCCTTGTACATCTTCCCCGTTCCAGGATGTATTGAGTATCTGGTTTTATGAGCTTCTCTAAGTACCATTTCTCTCATATCTCCAAATTTTGGTACCCAAATCCTTTCAGCCCTATACCGGGTTCCATCTTCCCGAATATTAAGATGCTTCTCCGATCCTTTGGGTATTTCATCCTTTAAATTTCCCTCTTTTAAAACTCCTTGTTGCGCCTCCTTTATTTGAGTAGTAATGTTATTATGAATCATTATATTCATAGATTTTACTCGAATGGGTTCTCTGTCCTTCCTGCTCAAGGCATCGGCTACCACATTTGCCTTCCCCGGGTGGTAACGAATCTCAAAGTCGTAATCATTCAATAATTCAATCCACCTACACTGCCTCATATTCAGTTGTTTCTGATTAAATATGTGTTGAAGACTTTTGTGGTCGGTATATATAATACTTTTGACCCCATATAAGTAGTGCCTCCAAGTCTTTAATGCAAAAACAACCGCGCCTAATTCCAAATCATGCGTCGTATAATTTTGTTCGTGAATCTTCAATTGTCTAGACGCATAAGCAATCACCTTCGTTCGTTGCATTAATACACAACCGAGACCTTGCTTTGATGCATCACAATAAATCACAAAATCATCATTCCCTTCAGGCAATGACAATATAGGTGCCGTAGTTAGCTTTTTCTTCAATAACTGAAACGCTTTCTCTTGTTCATCATTCCATTCAAATTTCTTCCCTTTATGCGTTAATGCAGTCAAGGGTTTTGCTATTCTGGAAAAGTCTTGGATGAACCTTCTGTAGTAACCAGCTAGTCCTAAAAACTGGCGTACGTGTTTCAGAGTTTTTGGGGTTTCCCACTTTTCAACAGTTTCTATCTTTGCCGGATCCACCTTAATACCTTCTTTGTTCACTATGTGACCGAGGAATTGAACTTCTTCCAACCAAAATGCACACTTTGAAAATTTAGCGTACAATTCTTCCTTCCTCAATACTTCTAACACCTTTCTCAAATGTTCACCGTGTTCCTGGTCATTCTTTGAGTAAATAAGTATGTCATCAATGAAAACAATGACAAACTTGTCAAGGTATGGTCCACACACTCGGTTTATAAGGTCCATGAACACAGCTGGTGCATTAGTTAAACCAAATGGCATGACCATAAACTCGTAATGACCGTAACGTGTTCTGAAAGCAGTCTTTGGAATATCATCTTCTTTCACCCGCATTTGATGATACCCGAAACGTAAGTCAATCTTTGAATAAACAGACGAGCCTTGTAGTTGATCAAATAAGTCGTCGATTCTCGGTAGTGGGTAGCGGTTCTTGATGGTAAGTTTGTTCAACTCTCGGTAGTCGATACACAACCTGAATGTACCATCTTTCTTCTTGACAAACAAAACAGGAGCTCCCCACGGTGACGTGCTTGGTCGAATGAAACCATGCTCTAAAAGTTCTTGTAATTAGCTTTGCAGTTCTTTCATCTCGCTGGGTGCGAGTCTGTAAGGAGCACGAGCTATTGGTGCAGCTCCTGGTACAAGATCTATTTGAAATTCAACGGACCGATGTGGGGGTAATCCCGGTAATTCTTTCGGAAATACATCGGGAAATTCTTTTGCGACGGGAACATCATTGATGCTCTTTTCTTCAGTTTGTACTTTCTCGACGTGTGCTAGAACAGCATAGCAACCTTTTCTTATTAGTTTTTGTGCCTTCAAATTACTAATAAGATGTAGCTTCGTGTTGCCCTTTTCTCCGTACACCATTAAGGGTTTTCCTTTTTCTCGTATAATGCGAATTGCATTTTTGTAACAAACGATCTCTGCTTTCACTTCTTTCAACCAATCCATACCGATTATCACATCAAAACTCCCTAACTCTACTGGTATCAAGTCAATCTTAAATGTTTCACTAACCAGTTTAATTTCTCGATTCCGACATATATTATCTGCTGAAATTAATTTACCATTTGCTAATTCGAGTAAAAATTTACTATCCAAAGGCGTCAATGGACAACTTAATTTAGCACAAAAATCTCTACTCATATAGCTTCTATCCGCACCCGAATCAAATAAAACGTAAGCAGATTTATTGTCAATAAGAAACGTACCCGTAACAAGCTCCGGGTCTTCCTGTGCCTCTTCCGCATTAATATTGAAAACTCTTCCGCAGCCTTGTCCATTCGTGTTCTCCTGGTTCGGGCAATTTCTAATAATGTGGCCCGGTTTTCCACATTTATAACAAACTACATTGGCATAACTTGCTCCGACACTACTTGCTCTGCCATTACTCGTTCCGACACCATTTTTTCCTTTCGTTCTATTAACCCCTGGTCCGTAGACCTCACACTTCGCCGCGCTATGACCATTTCTTTTACACTTGTTGCAAAATTTGGTGCAGAACCCCGAGTGATACTTTTCACACCTTTGGCATAGCTGCTTCTGATTGTTGTTGTTGTTGCGGTTATTATTGTTGTTGGGATGATTGTTGTAGTTGCTGTTGTTGTTGTTGTTGTTGTTGTTGTTGTTGTTGTTGTTGGGCCGTTTGTTGTAGTTGCGATTGATGTTGCGATTGTTGGGATAATTGTTGCGATTATTGTTGTAATTACTGTTGTTGTTGTATTGGTGATTCTTATCACCGTTTTCCTCCCACTTTCTTTTGACTTGCTTCACATTGGCCTCTTCAGCAGTCTGTTCTTTAATTCTTTCTTCAATCTGGTTCACTAGTTTGTGAGCCATTCTACATGCCTGTTGTATGGAGGCGGGCTCGTGTGAACTTATATCTTCTTGGATTCTTTCCGGTAATCCTTTCACAAACGCGTCGATCTTCTCTTCCTCATCTTCGAATGCTCCCGGACACAATAGGCACAATTCTGTGAATCATCTTTCGTACGTGGTAATATTAAATCCTTGGGTTCGTAACCCTCTAAGTTCTGTCTTGAGCTTATTGACCTCGGTTCTGGGACGGTACTTCTCGTTCATCAAGTGCTTGAATGCTGACCACGGTAGTGCGTACGCATCGTCTTGTCCCACTTGCTATAGATAGGTATTCCACCATGTTAATGCAGAACCTGTGAAGGTATGCGTAGCGTACTTTACTTTGTCCTCTTCAGTACACTTACTTATGGCAAACACCGATTCGACCTTCTCGGTCCACCGTTTCAATCCGATCGGTCCTTTGGTTCCATCAAATTCCAAAGGTTTGCAGGCAGTGAATTCTTTGTAGGTGCATCCTACACGATTTCCTGTACTGCTAGATCTAAGGTTATTGTTGGTATGTAGCGCAGCCTGTACTGCGGCTATGTTTGAAGCTAGAAAAGTACGAAATTCCTCTTCATTCATATTCACGGTGTGTCGAGTAGTCGGTGCCATTTCCTTCAAAATAGTCAAATGGAACAAGTTAATCATACAGAATATTAAGAGTAGTTAATAGTATTTCGTAGCATAATATGAACTCATTTATAAAAGCTTTTTCTTCATATTAGCGTTTTATAAGTTTAAATTCGGGTAGTACCTACCCGTTAAGTTCATACTTAGTAGCTAATATACAATTCAACTACTACAATTCTATATGAAAAACTGATTATAATAATATTTCGCGTTCAAACTTTTACACAATATTTTACAAACTTACAATACCACTTATTTTACATATAGCATGAAATATAGCACACAATAAATTTGATACAAGATGGTTGTGAAGATAATTCTAGCCAGTACACAAGTCGTTCAGCAAAGGCAATAAAGACACGTAATTCATACGTCCAGAAACAAGTCATGCATTCTGGTTTTACTAGGATTACTTCCCATCCTTGGTCTTGTGGAACATAACCGTTATGGCCGTTGATAAGACAGCGTGTTGTAACGTCGTCAAAGGGACGAGGGTTACGTAATGTCCAACAGTCCCGTAACAATCTAAAAACCTCATTTCTTACCCCAATTACCGACTCCGTCACTTGTGGGAACGTTTTGTTTAATAGTTGTAGCCCGATGTTCTTGTTCTCACTTTGGTGAGAAGCGAACATTACTAATCCGTAAGCATAACATGCTTCTTTATGTTGCATGTTAGCCGCTTTTTCTAAATCACGAAGTCCAATATTCGGATATATTGAGTCAAAATAATTTCTTAACCCATTGCGTAAAATAGCATTTGGGTTCCCCGCAATATATGCGTCAAAGTAAACACATCGTAACTTATGGATTTCCCAATGTGATATCCCCCATCTTTCGAACGAAAGCCTTTTATAAACCAAGGCATTCTTGGAACGTTCTTCGAATGTCTTACAAACTGATCTCGCCTTAAATAGTTGTGCCGAAGAATTCTGACCGACTCTAGACAAGATTTCATCAATCATGTCTCCGGGTAGGTCTCTTAAAATATTGGGTTGTCTATCCATTTTGTGTTTTTATACTGTAAAATAGACAAGAGTTAGATTCATAAAAAAAATACTTATTAATACAAGCAATTTTTACATATATCATAAAGCATAAGCACACTATATTACTTATATTACACCACACGAATACAACTATCTTATTCCGACTCGCTTGTTTCTTCTTCTTCGGTTTTGGTTCGTTTTGCCAAGTTTATAGGGATATATGATGTTCCCTTAATACGAGCCGTCGTTATCCACATTGGTTTAGAAAAACCTGGTGGTTTAGAGGTTCCCGGGTCATTGTTACAACTTAAGGACTTCGGGGGTTGACGATACATATAAAGTTCATCGGGGTTGGAATTAGATTTCTCTATTTTTATGCCCTTTCCCTTATTATTTTCTTTTGCCTTTTTAAATTCAGTTGGGGTAATTTCTATAACATCATCGGAATTCTCGTCGGAATCCGATTCATCGGAGAATTGGTAATCCTCCCAATATTTTGCTTCCTTGGCGGAAACACCATTGACCATAATTAACCTTGGTCGGTTGGTTGAGGATTTTCTTTTACTTAACCATTTTATTATTTTCCCCACCGGTTCTATTTCTTCATCCGGTTCCGATTCTTCTTCCGGTTCCGATTCTTCTTCCGGTTCCGACTCTTCTTCCGGTTCCTCTTCGGGAACTTGTGAATCAGTCCACGAATCATTCCAATTTATATTTGACTCTTCATTATTATTAGGTGAGTCAATGGGACTTGTTCTAGAGGTAGACATCTATCACATAATATCAAACGCGTTAAGAGATTAATATATCACATAATATTCACATGTTAAAAATATATAGTTTCCAACAAAATTTGTTAAGCAATCATTTTTCAAGTAAACACGGTCGAAGTCCAGACTCACTAATGCATCCTAACAAACTCGATAAGACACACTAATGCAAAATTCTGGTTCTCTAAGACCAACGCTCGGATACCAACTGAAATGTCCCGTTCTTATTGATTAAAAACGTTCCATATTAATTGATTTCGTTGCGAGGTTTTGACCTCTATATGAGACGTTTTTCAAAGACTGCATTCATTTTAAAACAAACCATAACCTTTATTTCATCAATAAAGGTTTAAAAAGCTTTACGTAGATTATCAAATAATGATAATCTAAAATATCATGTTTACACACGACCATTACATAATGGTTTACAATACAAATATGTTACAACAAAATAAGTTTCTTGAATGCAGTTTTTACACAATATCATACAAGCATGGACTCCAAATCTCGTCCTTATTTAAGTATGCGACAGCGGAAGCTCTTAATAATCACCTGAGAATAAACATGCTTAAAACGTCAACAAAAATGTTGGTGAGTTATAGGTTTAACCTATATATATCAAATCATAATAATAGACCACAAGATTTCATATTTCAATACACATCCCATACATAGAGATAAAAATCATTCATATGGTGAACACCTGGTAACCGACATTAACAAGATGCATATATAAGAATATCCCCATCATTCCGGGACACCCTTCGGATATGATATAAATTTCGAAGTACTAAAGCATCCGGTACTTTGGATGGGGTTTCTTAGGCCCAATAGATCTATCTTTAGGATTCGCGTCAATTAGGGTGTCTGTTCCCTAATTCTTAGATTACCAGACTTAATAAAAAGGGGCATATTCGATTTCGATAATTCAACCATAGAATGTAGTTTCACGTACTTGTGTCTATTTTGTAAATCATTTATAAAACCTGCATGTATTCTCATCCCAAAAATATTAGGTTTTAAAAGTGGGACTATAACTCACTTTCACAGATTTTTACTTCGTCGGGAAGTAAGACTTGGCCACTGGTTGATTCACGAACCTATAACAATATATACATATATATCAAAGTATGTTCAAAATATATTTACAACACTTTTAATATATTTTGATGTTTTAAGTTTATTAAGTCAGCTGTCCTCGTTAGTAACCTACAATTAGTTGTCCACAGTTAGATGTACAGAAATAAATCGATAAATATTATCTTGAATCAATCCACGACCCAGTGTATACGTATCTCAGTATTGATCACAACTCAAACTATATATATTTTGGAATCAACCTCAACCCTGTATAGCTAACTCCAACATTCACATATAGAGTGTCTATGGTTGTTCCGAAATATATATAGATGTGTCGACATGATAGGTCGAAACATTGTATACGTGTCTATGGTATCTCAAGATTACATAATATACAATACAAGTTGATTAAGTTATGGTTGGAATAGATTTGTTACCAATTTTCACGTAGCTAAAATGAGAAAAATTATTCAATCTTGTTTTACCCATAACTTCTTCATTTTAAATCCGTTTTGAGTGAATCAAATTGCTATGGTTTCATATTGAACTCTATTTTATGAATCTAAATATAAAAAGTATAGGTTTATAGTCGGAAAAATAAGTTACAAGTCGTTTTTGTAAAGGTAGTCATTTCAGTCGAAAGAATGACGTCTAGATGACCATTTTAGAAAACATACTTCCAATTTGAGTTTAACCATAATTTTTGGATATAGTTTCATGTTCATAATAAAAATCATTTTCTCAGAATAACAACTTTTAAATCAAAGTTTATCATAGTTTTTAATTAACTAACCCAAAACAGCCCGCGGTGTTACTACGACGGCGTAAATCCGGTTTTACGGTGTTTTTCGTGTTTCCAGGTTTTAAATCATTAAGTTAGCATATCATATAGATATATAACATGTGTTTAGTTGATTTTAAAAGTCAAGTTAGAAGGATTAACTTTTGTTTGCGAACAAGTTTAGAATTAACTAAACTATGTTCTAGTGATTACGAGTTTAAACCTTCGAATAAGATAGTTTTATATATATGAATCGAATGATGTTATGAACATCATTAATACCTTAAGTTCCTTGGATAAACCTACTGGAAAAGAGAAAGATGGATCTAGCTTCAACGGATCCTTGGATGGCTCGAAGTTCTTGAAGCAGAATCATGACACGAAAACAAGTTTAAGTAAGATCATCACTTGAAATAAGATTGTTATAGTTATAGAAATTGAACCAAAGTTTGAATATGATTATTACCTTGTATTAGAATGATAACCTACTGTAAGAAACAAAGATTTCTTGAGGTTGGATGATCACCTTACAAGATTGGAAGTGAGCTAGCAAACTTGAAAGTATTCTTGATTTTATGTAACTAGAACTTGTAGAATTTATGAAGAACACTTAGAACTTGAAGATAGAACTTGAGAGAGATCAATTAGATGAAGAAAATTGAAGAATGAAAGTGTTTGTAGGTGTTTTTGGTCGTTGGTGTATGGATTAGATATAAAGGATATGTAATTTTGTTTTCATGTAAATAAGTCATGAATGATTACTCATATTTTTGTAATTTTATGAGATATTTCATGCTAGTTGCCAAATGATGGTTCCCACATGTGTTAGGTGACTCACATGGGCTGCTAAGAGCTGATCATTGGAGTGTATATACCAATAGTACATACATCTAAAAGCTGTGTATTGTACGAATACGAATACGGGTGCATACGAGTAGAATTGTTGATGAAACTGAACGAGGATGTAATTGTAAGCATTTTTGTTAAGTAGAAGTATTTTGATAAGTGTATTGAAGTCTTTCATAAGTGTATAAATACATATTAAAACATTACATGTATATACATTTTAACTGAGTCGTTAAGTCATCGTTAGTCGTTACATGTAAGTGTTGTTTTGAAACCTTTAGGTTAACGATCTTGTTAAATGTTGTTAACCCAATGTTTATAATATCAAATGAGATTTTAAATTATTATATTATCATGATATTATCATGTATGAATATCTCTTAATATGATATATATACATTAAATGTCTTTACAACGATAATCGTTACATATATGTCTCGTTTAAAAATCATTAAGTTAGTAGTCTTGTTTTTACATATGTAGTTCATTGTTAATATACTTAATGATATGTTTACTTATCATAGTATCATGTTAACTATATATATATCCATATATATGTCATCATATAGTTTTTACAAGTTTTAACGTTCGTGAATCACCGATCAACTTGGGTGGTCAATTCTCTATATGAAACATTTTTTAATTAATCAAGTCTTAACAAGTTTGATTGCTTAACATGTTGGAAACATTTAATCATGTAAATATCAATCTCAATTAATATATATAAACATGGAAAAGTTCGGGTCACTACATAGACCTCACACTTCGCCGCGCTATGACCATTTCTTTTACACTTGTTGCAAAATTTGGTGCAGAACCCCGAGTGATACTTTTCACACCTTTGGCATAGCTGCTTCTGATTGTTGTTGTTGTTGCAGTTATTATTGTTGTTGAGATGATTGTTGTAGTTGCTGTTGTTGTTGTTGTTGTTGTTGTTGTTGTTGTTGTTGTTGTTGTTGTTGGGCCGTTTGTTGTAGTTGCGATTGATGTTGCGATTGTTGGGATAGTTGTTGCGATTATTGTTGTAATTGCTGTTGTTGTTGTATTGGTGATTCTTATCACCGTTTTCCTCCCACTTTCTTTTGACTTGCTTCACATTGGCCTCTTCAGCAGTCTGTTCTTTAATTCTTTCTTCAATCTGGTTCACTAGTTTGTGAGCCATTCTACATGCCTGTTGTATGGAGGCGGGCTCGTGTGAACTTATATCTTCTTGGATTCTTTCCGGTAATCCTTTCACAAACGCGTCGATCTTCTCTTCCTCATCTTCGAAAGCTCCCAGACACAATAGGCATAATTCTGTGAATCGTCTTTCATACGTGGTAATATCAAATCCTTGGGTTCGTAACCCTTTAAGTTCTGTCTTGAGCTTATTGACCTCAGTTCTGGGACGGTACTTCTCGTTCATCAAGTGCTTGAATGCTGACCACGGTAGTGCGTAAGCATCATCTTGTCCCACTTGCTCTAGATAGGTATTCCACCATGTTAACGCAGAACCTGTGAAGGTATGCGTAGCGTACTTTACTTTGTCCTCTTCAGTACACTTACTTATGGCAAACACCGATTCGACCTTCTCGGTCCACCGTTTCAATCCGATCGGTCCTTCGGTTCCATCAAATTCCAAAGGTTTGCAGGCAGTGAATTCTTTGTAGGTGCATCCTACACGATTTCCTGTACTGCTAGATCCAAGGTTATTGTTGGTATGTAGCGCAGCCTGTACTGCGGCTATGTTTGAAGCAAGAAAGGCACGAAATTCCTCTTCGCTCATATTCAAGGTGTGTCGAGTAGTCGGTGTCATTTCCTTCAAAATAGTCAAATGAAACGAGTTAATCATATAGAATATCAAGAGTAGTCAATAGTATTTCGTAGCGTAATATGAACTTATTTATAAAAGCTCTTTCTTCATATTAGCATTTTATACTCTTTAATTCGGGTAGTACCTGCCCGTTAAGTTCATACTTAGTAGCTAACATACCATTTCAACTACTACAATTCTATATGAAAAACTAATCACAAAAACAAAAAAAACAAAAAATATATCATATTCAAGCCTTTATACAATAACTTGCAAACTTACAATACCGCTATTTATATATAGCATGAAATATAGCACATAAAACTTTGATACAAATTAGTTGCGAAGATAATTCTAGTTAATAAATAAGGCGTTCAGCAAAGGCAATAAAGACACGTAATTCATACGTCCAGAAACAAGTCATGCATTCTGGTTTTACTAATACCACTTCCCATCCTTGGTTTTGTGGAACATAACCGTTGTGACCGATAGTAAGACAATGTGTTGTAACGTCGTCAAAAGGATGAAGGTTACGTAATGACCAACAGTCTCGTAATAACCTAAAAACCTCATTTCTTACACCAATTACCGACTCCGTCACTTGTGGGAACGTTTTGTTTAAAAGTTGTAGCCCGATGTTCTTGTTCCCACTTTGGTGAGAAGCGAACATTACTAACCCGTAAGTATAACATGCTTCTTTATGTTGCATGTTAGCCGCTTTTTCTAAATCACGAAGTCCTATATTCGGATATATTGAGTCAAAATAATTTCTTAACCCGTTGCGTAAAATAGCATTTGGGTTCCCCGCAATATATGCGTCAAAGTAAACACATCGTAACTTATGGATTTCCCAATATGATATCCCCCATCTTTCAAACGAAAGCCTTTTATAAACCAAGGCATTCTTGGAACGTTCTTCGAATGTCTTACAAACTGATCTCGCCTTAAATAGTTGTGCCGAGGAATTCTGACCGACTCTAGACAAGATTTCATCAATCATGTCTCCGGGTAGGTCTCTTAAAATATTGGGTTTTCTATCCATTTTGTGTTTTTATACCGTAAAATAGACAAGAGTTAGATTCATAAAAAAAATACTTATTAATGCAAGCAATTTTTACATATATCATAAAGCATAAACACACTATATTACATATATTACACCACACGAATACAACTATCTTATTCCGACTCGCTCGTTTCTTCTTCTTCGGTTTTGGTTCGTTTTGCCAAGTTTCTAGGGATATATGATGTTCCCCTAATACGAGCCGTCGTTTTCCACATTGGTTTAGAAAAACCTGGTGATTGAGAGGTTCCCGGGTTATTGTCACAACTTAAGAAATACGGGTGTTGACGATACATATAAAGTTCATCGGGTTTGGAATCAAATTTCTCTATTTTTATGCCCTTTTCCTTATTGTTCTCTTTTACCTTATTAAATTGTGTTGGGGTAACTTCTATAACATCATCGGAATCCTTTTTGGGATCCGATTCATCAGAGAATTTATAATCCTTCCAATACTTTGCTTCCTTGGCGGAAACACCATTGACCATAATTAACTTTGGTCGGTTGGTTGAGGATTTTCTTCTACATAACCGTTTTATTATTTCCCCCGCTGGTTCTATTTCTTCTTCCGGTTCCGATTCTTCTTCCGGTTCCGATTCTTCTTCCGGTTCCTCTTCGGGAACTTGTGAATCAGTCCACGAATCATTCCAATTTACATTTGACTCTTCATTATTATTAGGTGAGTCAATGGGACTTGTTCTAGAGGTAGACATCTATCACATAATATCAAACGCGTTAAGAGATTAATATATCACATAATATTCACATGTTAAAAATATATAGTTTCCAACAAAATTTGTTAAGCAATCATTTTTCAAGTAAACACGGTCGAAGTCCAGATCTCTAATGCATCCTAACAAACTCGATAAGACACACTAATGCAAAATTCTGGTTCTCTAAGACCAACGCTCTGATACCAACTGAAATGTCCCGTTTTTATTGATTAAAAACGTTTCATATTAATTGATTTCGTTGCGAGGTTTTGACCTCTATATGAGACGTTTTTCAAAGACTGCATTCATTTTAAAACAAACCATAACCTTTATTTCATCAATAAAGGTTTAAAAAACTTTACGTAGATTATCAAATAATGATAATCTAAAATATCTTGTTTACACAAGACTATTACATAATGGTTTACAATACAAATATGTTACAACGAAATAAGTTTCTTGAATGCAGTTTTTACACAATATCATACAAGCATGGACTCCAAATCTTGTCCTTATTTAAGTATGCGACAGCGGAAGCTCTTAATAATCACCTGAGAATAAACATGCTTAAAACGTCAACAAAAAATTTTGGTGAGTTATAGGTTTAACCTATATATATCAAATCGTAACAATAGACCACAAGATTTTATATTTCAATATACATCCCATACATAGAGATAAAAATCATTCATATGGTGAACACCTGGTAACCGACATTAACAAGATGCATATATAAGAATATCCCCATCATTCCGGGACACCCTTCGGATATGATATAAATTTTGAAGTACTAAAGCATCCGGTACTTTGGATGGGGTTTGTTAGGCCCAATAGATCTATCTTTAGGATTCGCGTCAATTAGGGTGTCTGTTCCCTAATTCTTAGATTACCAGACTTAATAAAAAGGGGCATATTCGATTTCGATAATTCAACCATAGAATGTAGTTTCACGTACTTGTGTCTATTTTGTAAATCATTTATAAAACCTGCATGTATTCTCATCCCAAAAATATTAGATTTTAAAAGTGGGACTATAACTCACTTTCACAGATTTTTACTTCGTCGGGAAGTAAGACTTGGCCACTGGTCGATTCACGAACGTATAACAAATATGTACATATATATCAAAGTATGTTCAAAATATATTTACAACACTTTTAATACATTTTGATGTTTTAAGTTCATTAAGTCAGATGTCCTCGTTAGTAACCTACAACTAGTTGTCCAAAGTTAGATGTAAAAAAAAAAAAAATTGATATATATTATCTTGAATCAATCCACGACCCAGTGTATACACGTCTCAGGCTAGATCACAACTCAAAGTATATATATTTTTGGAATCAACCTCAACCCTGTATAGCTAACTGCCACATTACTGCATATAGAGTGTCTATGGTTGTTCCAAATAATATATACACATGGGTCGATATGATATGTCAAAACATTTGCATACGTGTCTATGGTATCCCAAGATTACATAATATATTAGAATACATGTATAATACAATATAAGTTAGCTAGGATATGATTAATATATATTTGTTACCAATTTTCACGTAGCTACAACAAGAAAAATTATCCAATCTTGTTTTACCCATAACTTCTTCGTTTTAAATCCGTTTTGAGTAAATCAAATTGCTATGGTTTCATATTGAACTCTATTTTATGAATCTAAACAGAAAAAGTATAGGTTTATAGTCAGAAATATAATTTACAAGTCGTTTTTGTAAGAGGTAGTCATTTCTGTCGAAAGAACGACGTCTTGATGACCATTTTGAAAAACATACTTCCACTTTGAGTTTAACCATAATTTTTGGATATAGTTTCATGTTCATAAGAAAAATCATTTTCCCAGAAGAACAACTTTTAAATCAAAGTTTATCATAGTTTTTAATTAACTAACCCAAAACAGCCCGCAGTGTTACTACGACGGCGTAAATCCGGTTTTACGGTGTTTTTCGTGTTTCCAGGTTTTAAATCATTAAGTTAGCATATCATATAGATATATAACATGTGTTTAGTTGATTTTAAAAGTCAAGTTAGAAGGATTAACCTTTGTTTGCGACAAGTTTAGAATTAACTAAACTATGTTCTAGTGATTACAAGTTTAAACCTTCGAATAAGATAGCTTTATATGTATGAATCGAATGATGTTATGAACATCATTACTACCTCAAGTTTTCTGGATAAAGCTACTGTAAATGAGAAAAATGGATCTAGCTTCAAAGGATCCTTGAATGGCTTGAAAGTTCTTGAAGCAGAATCATGACACGAAAACAGTTCAAGTAAGATTTTCATTCGAAATAAGATTGTTATAGTTATAGAAATTGAATCAAAGTTTGAATATGAGTATTACCTTGTATTAGAAAGATATCTTACTATAAATAAGAAAGATTTCTTGAGGTTGGATGATCACTCTACAAGATTAGAAGTAAGCTAGCAAACTTGGAAGTATTCTTGATTTTATGAAACTAGAACTTGTAGAATTTATGAAGAACACTTAGAACTTGAAGATAGAACTTGAGAGAGATCAATTAGATGAAGAAAATTGAAGAATGAAAGTGTTTGTAGGTGTTTTTGGTAGTTGGTGTATGGATTAGATATTAAGGATATGTAATTTTGTTTACATGTAAATAAGTCATGAATGATTACTCATATTTTTGTAATTTTATGAGATATTTCATGCTAGTTGCCAAATGATGGTTCCCACATGTGTTAGGTGACTCACATAGGCTGCTAAGAGCTGATCATTGGAGTGTATATACCAATAGTACATACATCTAAAAGCTGTGTATTGTACGAGTACGAATACGGGTGCATACGAGTAGAATTGTTGATGAAACTGAACGAGGATGTAATTGTAAGCATTTTTGTTAAGTAGAAGTATTTTGATAAGTGTCTTGAAGTCTTTCAAAAGTGTATGAATACATATTCAGACACTACATGTATATACATTTTAACTGAGTCGTTAAGTCATCGTTAGTCGTTACACGTAAGTGTTGTTTTGAAACCTTTAGGTTAACGATCTTGTTAAATGTTGTTAACCCAATGTTTATAATATCAAATGAGATTTTAAATTATTATATTATCATGATATTATGATGTACGAATATCTCTTAATATGATATATATACATTAAATGTCGTTACAACGATAATCGTTACATATATGTCTCGTTTCAAAATCATTAGGTTAGTAGTCTTGTTTTTACATATGTAGTTCATTATTAATATACTTAATGATATGTTTACTTATCATAATATCATGTTAACTATATATATAACCATATATATGTCATCATATAGTTTTTACAAGTTTTAACGTTCGTGAATCACCGGTCAACTTGGGTGGTCATTGTCTATATGAAACCTATTTCAATTAATTAAATCTTAACAAGTTTGATTGCTTAACATGTTGGAAACACTTAATCATGTAAATAACAATTTCATTTAATATATATATATATAAACATGGAAAAGTTCGGGTCACTACATGTTGGTCCTTTGTGGAAGGACATATCTCTCTGTAGTTTCAGCAGAAGTTGGAGTGGTTTGTCCTCCTTGTTCATTGCTAGGGGAATTTTCATTTTGATCAATGATAGGTGATTTGGGACTAGGATTTGGTGATTCAGGTTTAGGATTTGGTATAAGTTCAGGATTTGGTAATTCGGGGTCAGGATTTGGTATAAGATCAGGGTTTGGTAATTCCGGACTAGGATTTGGTAGTTCTGGATCATGATTTGGTTTTGAACATCGTCAGATTTGGGTATCCAGATTATCCTACTGAGAGTGTCGTTATTTTCTCTCCCCCCTCACTCGTGAGTTGGGTATCATAAAAGTATTCAGTTTCTATAAAGTTGCAGTTCATTGTGGTGTAGACATGACGTTTTCTAGGACTATAACATCTATATCCCTTTTGATTTATGCCATAACCCACCATAACAAACTTTTCGGCACACGGATCAAGTTTTGTGCGTTCAGTTTTTGGAACGTGAACAAAGACAGAGCAACCAAAAATTCGAGGTTCAATATTTAAAGATGTTGGTAAAGTGTAAAATTGAGATAAAGTATCTCTAGGAGTTTTTGTGCCCAAAATCTTCGTAGGGAGTCGGTTAATAAGGTAGGTAGCGGAAGCAAGAGCTTCGGGCCAAAAACTTTTTGGAACTTTGGATTCAATTAATAAAGCTCGTGTCATTTCTAAAAGCAATCTGTTTTTCGTTCAGCTACTTCGTTTTGTTCGGGAGTATAAGCACATGAAGTTTGGTGAATGATTCCATTTTGTTCGCAAAACGATTTCATGGAGGTGTTGACAAATTCACCTCCGTTATCAGATCGTAAAACTTGTATATTTTTATTAAATTGAGTTTTTATCATTTTATAAAAGTGAGAAAATTTTTCAAAAACTTCTGATTTGTGTGTTAAGAAATAAACCCAAGTCATTCTCGTATGGTCATCAATAAATAGGACAAAATATCGCAAATTCTTTCCCCCAATTACGGGAGCTGGACCCCACACATCAGAATGAATAAGAGCAAACGGAACATCTTTCCTAGTATCACTAGGTTTAAAAGTACAACGGTGGCTCTTAGCCAACATACAGGTTTCAAAATTTAAAACAACATTTGATGGAAACAAACTAGGAAATAAAGCATGTAAATATCCGGCTGACGGATGACCTAATCTTCTATGCCATAACCAGGCTTCTCTCGTAGGTGTTCCATGAGCAAGTGACACGGTGCCTTGTTGAGAAACCTCATCAACATAGTATAACCCCCCCCCCCCCCCCTTCAGTGCCACGTCCAATCAACAGTCCTGTCCGAATGTCCTGCAAGATGCAGAAAGTCGGATACATCAGGACTTTACAGTTTAGTTCTTTTGTAACATGACTTACCGATAACAGCTTATGAGATAAAGCTGGAATATATAGACAGTTAGGTAATTTAATAGTTGGTGAGATTTCAATGGTTCCTCCGCCTTTAACTTGAACAATTCCACCATTAGCCGTTTGTACCTTATTCTTTTTCGGTTTAGTTTTAAAGGTAATATCTTTTTCATCGAAAGTCATAGTATCTGTTGCACCGCAATCAAAAATCCATGAATTGGATTTCAATTTATTTGAGGCAACATTTGTTTCAAAAATTTTTTTATCATTATTTAATCTAGCTAAGGCAGAAAAACTATTTTGACACGAAATAGAGGCGGGTTTAATCCGTGTATCTACTTTGGGTCTATTTTGTTTTTTAAGCCCAACATGGTTTTTTCTGAAACAGGCCTTGGGTCCACTTTGGGTAACAACATGGTCTTTTTTGAAACAGGCCTTGGGTCCACTTTGGGTAATCAGTCCATGAGGTCTAGCATTAGTAGTAGTGGACTGTCCATTTATGATGGGCTTACTTGTTCTTAACAGTCCATTAGGCCCAATTCCTTTATTTATTAACCCGTGATTAATCCCTTTTCCCTTAACAATATCATACCACGTGTTAATACAATTAGGGTTCTTATTTTTATCAGATGAGAGAGGGAAAGAGAAATGGGTACCACCGGTGGTTGCTGTAGCAACACCACCAAATCCAATCTCCAGTTTGTTGTCGCCGGCGACGTCATCGTTGCCCACAGGCACCACTCCCTTCCCTGATTTCTTGTTCCCGTCATTCCACCACTCTGGATATCCCACTATTTCGAAACACTGTTCCCTTGTGTGTCGCTCCTTACCACATTTGGAGCATTTGAGCTTCGATTTGTCCACTTTTGAAGGTTTTGAAGAGAAATTTGATGGTGGCTTTTGATAATTTCGATGAGATTTCATGCTTAACCCAGATCCTTCGGTGGCAATTAATCCTGAACCGATGTCATGTTGGTTTGAGGGTTGATTACTGTTACCAAGAATCTGTTGGTGAGCCTTCTCCTTTCGTACAGTAGCGTATGCTTCTTAAACTGTTAGTAAGGGGTTCAATCGAAGTAGCTCTCTTTTGATTTAGTTGTGTTGTCGATTGAGAGCATTCAAGAATTGGAATAGTTTCTGTTCTGCTCGTATCTGATTGTAGGATTGAATATCTGCAGAACACTTCATCGGGTTAGGATCTCTTCTCTCAATTTCACCCCAAATAACTTGCAATTTGATCCATAAATCTTCGATTAACATGTTTTCTTGCTTGATTTCATTTGCTTTAACATGTAAATCGAAGGTCTGAAGCTTATCTTTGCCACTACTGTAGGTAACCACCAAGGCTTCCCATAAAGCTTTGGCAGTAGGAAACTCGGTTAGGTTGCTAGCAAGATTTGGTTCGGTATTTTGTATGAGCCAAGAAAAAACAACCAAATCGTCTTGCTCCCACTGATTATCTTGTTCTTCTGGTGGGTCTGTGATCAGATGGTTTAGGAGGGATTTAGACTTTCCTCCTATAGCCACTTTGATCATCCTTGCCCATAATGCATAATTTTGGCTATTAAGGGCAAGGTTAATCTTAAGACTGTCAGATAATTTTGAATGGTTTGGTTGGGTTTGAAAATTGGTTTTCAACAGATTGCTAAGTTGGGTTGCTAAATCGTTGTTGCTACTTGCTGTGTTATCTTGTTGAGTATGGATACTGTCTGATTCAGACATTGTAACCCTCAACGTTGGTAGATGATTTGAGATACAAAATGGTTGTTAAAAAATCAAAGGATTTCAACCATTAGCTCTGATACCATGATAGCAAACAAGATTTAAGATTGAAACATTTGTATTGTGAATTTCTTAATTGGTTTTTTTACAAACTGATATGTATTTTCATTTTACAAGGTGTTGGTCTTATACACATGTTTTCTAACAGCTATATCTATAAGGAGTTAGGCTCCATAATATCTTTTGGAACCACTCCACCATAAAGGGAAACATGTGGCTGCTAGTGTTGACTTCTATCTGTTGCATGCTTGATCCTTATATTGTCTTGTGAATATCTAAAATGGGAAAGGATGAAGAGTTCTTTCTTCTGATCCCAAGTCATTTGCTTTTAATGGCATAAGGCATCTTTCAGGTATTCTGACAGAGCAACCAACAAAAAAAACTTACGACGACCTAACAATGCAATCATTTTAACAAGACGATTTTTAACTAATATACTATATCAGAACCATGGGCAAAATTAGAAGGGAAGGGGGCTTGAAATGGAAAATGATTAAGGAACAAAAAAGGCAAAAATCTATTTATAAGCCTAAAATGTGGGTCGAATACTCCCCGGGTCGCAATCTTGAAATCTTGAGAGTACACGTCTCACAATCTTATACTAATCCCTTTGATTAGACGCTTGGTGCACGATAGCAAAGCCATACAGTTGCATAATACAATTGTTACCTTTTCGGGTAACAGTGTTAGTTGTCACCTCGGGTGCAGGAAACAAAGCGAAAGGATGTTTTTGCGACTATGTCGTTATGCGCATACATTGCATTAAATGCAC
This sequence comes from Rutidosis leptorrhynchoides, assembly GCF_046630445.1. NCBI lineage: Eukaryota > Viridiplantae > Streptophyta > Magnoliopsida > Asterales > Asteraceae > Rutidosis > Rutidosis leptorrhynchoides. The sequence continues at coordinate 334,917,503 of NC_092337.1, read as the reverse complement.
CGATTGAAAGGATTTCCATAATATATTATATTATATTATATTGCAACTCTAGTTCCGTTTTAAGTATTATTTACTTTTCTAGTCGCATTTGAATGGACTATTTTATTATTAATTAAAGTTTGACGCCATACATTAGTTGTCACTATATATGACATCGAACTGGGGGACTTAGTGATACGCATATCCTCATGCTTATGCGGAATACGCATCCAAGTCCTAACCAGCGTACTAGATGCTAACTATCTATGTACGATATGAATAAAACTAGGGGCATAGTCACGCTCATAATGCGCCTATCCGGTTACCTTGCTAACCAAGTAAGACAAAAAGATCAATCCTTTATTCGGTTTCCTTGATTAACGTAAGTTGGTTATGGAATGGATTTGATTTCAATCGTAGGGAGATAGAATCTTATTCAAACCCTAATTGTTAGCCTATAAATACATGACTCTAAAACCCTAAGAGGTACACGTTACATCTACGTAACACAAAGCATAATCTCACGTACGAATTAGATTCGTACTATCTTCATTATCGAATCAAGACTTTCAGGTAAGTTCATTGAACTACGAATCCTTCATGTCTTGAGGGTCACTCAACCTCATATGCTAGGTTGTTAGTGGGCTCACGATCGACCACCCCACCGGGATCATACTGGCTCCGGTGCGGGTTATCCACGACTAACGTCGGAGGTTCGAATATCGTTTGTCCTTAAACCCAATTAATATTGCACCCAAGCGTAAGATCACCCTAACCCTATGAAAATATGCTTGATCATAGACATTAAGTTACTAACACCACCCAAAACCACTCTTAAAATTTGTCAACACCACGAGCTCTTAAACTCAAAAGAACTTTTAAAATTTGTCAATACCAAGGGCTCTTAAACTCAAAAAAATAATTGTTTAAAAAAATCAATTAATTTCGCACGATTATTTTATTCACCGTGTAACGCACAAATTTTAAAATTTTTCAATACCACGTCTTAAATAATTCTTATACTTTTGCTATTTTTAGTATCGCTATTTACATATCAATATGAACTGCAAATTACATTTTTTTCACGGATTTTAACACACCCGTGAAACGTACGAGCTCAAAAAACCTAGTATATATATAGGGTGAGGACCCTGAGCAAGGGTAAGAGAGAACTCAGAAAATTCACAGACTAAACTCAATCTGTGTGCAGAATGACTCAATATGGGTGCAGATTGACTCAATCTGGATGCAGATTGAGCCCAATCTGTGAGTTCTATGGGTTCTCTCTCACCCTTAGTTCTCTCTGGATCCCTTCACTGAGTACAATATGGGTGCAATATTGGGTCCAATATTGGGACCTTTCCATTTACTTATTTGGGGCTCCCAATTGGTGCAAAAATGAATAAATACAATAGTTGGAAGTCGGTTATTGATAAAATTGAAAAGGGCCTCTCGAATTGGAAAGCACGTTCGATGTCGTTTGGTGGTCGTGTGACGCTTGTTAACTCGATTTAAAATAGTCACTCGTTGTATTAATTCTCGATCTTCCGCGCACCGCCTTGTGTGATTAAAAAACTCGAGTGCGTAAGACATACTTTCTTTTGGGGCGGGTCGGGAAACACTTCAAAAATTAATTAGGTTAAATGGGATGACGTTTTATTACCGTTAGGGGGGGGGGGGGGGGGGGTCTAAACTTAGGGTCTCTTAATTGTAAATATTTGGCTTTGATCGGCAAGTGGTGGTGGAGGTTTAAAATCGATCCCGCCGCCTTGTGGGTTAAAGTCGTAAAAAATATTTGTGGTTCATCGGTTGGTCTTACTCTTTGTGATAATCCTACTTACTCTTCTACTAGTTCGGCTTGGTCTTACATTATTAAAACAGGAGGTGCAATTGATGGTGCGAGTTTGAACTTCAGAAATTCTTTTGTGAAAGAAATTGGGAACGGTGCAAGTACGTCTTTTTGGAACGAGAAATGGATCGGAGATGACTTATTCAAAAACAGATTCAAACAATTGTGGTAGCTTGAAACTGATGCGTAAGCTTCTGTAAGTGATTGATTGAGCTCGGACGGGTCGAGTTGTAAAGGGTTGTGGAATTGGAGCAGAATACCGAGTGGCCGTGCTTCGGGTGAATTGGATGCACTTAATCTACTCATCAATTCTGCAAAAATGATGGCTGATAAATCGGATAGGTGGATTTGGCAACTTCATAATGGTGGTATTTTCAAAACAAAACTGCTATCTGATATGCTAAATTCGAAACTACTAGGTTCGGGTTCGGGTTCGGGAAATATTAAATCTTTGCGCAATAATCTCATCATAAAAAAGGTTGAGGTGTTTGTGTGGAGATTGAGGAAAGGTCGGCTACCCCTATTAACGGAACTTGATAAAAGGGGAGTTGACCTTAACTCGGTTCGTTGTCCTATTTGCGATGGGGATTTGGAAAGATCGGCTACCCCTATTAACGGAACTTGATAAAAGGGGAGTCAACCTTAACTCGGTTCATTGTCCTATTTGCGATGGGGATTTGGAAACGGTTAATCATTCAATGGTTTCGTATAAAATTGCGAGAGAGGTTTGGCTCAAGATATATGAATGGTGGGGTTTGGGATTGTTCACGGGTATTAATATTAGTGACATGTTCATTGGGAAATCAAACATTTCAATGTCGGCTTTTGGTGTGAAACTATGGTAAGCGGTAGAATGGACGTGCGGGTATTTGATTTGGAAGAATCGAAATGATAAAATCTTCAAAAATAAGTGTTGGAATGTGCTGGTCGCGGTGAATGATATTCAAGTTAAAAGTTATGAATGGATTGCAAAAAGGTGTGAAAAAAAAAGAATCGAATGGCACGATTGGTTACATAACTCACTTGCTCTTGTCACTTGATTCGTGTATGTTATGTAGTTATCACTTTTTTCTTTAGTGGGTAGGTTTGGTTTTGGCTTGGTGCAATCTTAGCACCTCACCTCATGCCAATATATATGTTGTGTATTTTGTGTGTATTTGCTAGCTTGCTAGTACTACTTCTTGTAATGTTTGTGTTAAATGAATAAAGTGTTGCCTTTCAAAAAAAAAAAAAAAAAAAAAAAAAAAAAAGACTGGTTTTGAAACCGGAAGCGATATTTTACCAAATAAGCGTATCACTTGTTTTACATCATTTAAAGATGAAATGATTTCGTCGTATGTGCATGTGTAGACAGATGACCAGATTTCACAATAGTTGAAAAGTCAACATCTTTTAGTTCCCTTTTTGCCAACTTAAAATGTAGATACCAGCCTGAACCTTCATTTAATTTAAGACTTATATAATCCACATAAAATTTTGTTATTAAACAAATCACACCTGATGTTTAGCTGCCCATTAATTAACCACAAGTGTATGACGTAATTACACATACTTATTAGTTTAAAGGTTATGTTAAAAAATAATTTATGCTTAAATTACTATTTCTTAGTATATTTTTTTTTAAAGCAAACATTTTATTAAAAACCACAAGGAAACAATTACAAATAAAGGAATGGTTGCAAAGTGGGCAACCATTTACACCTACAAGACTAGCATGCTACAAACTATACTAGGAAGTCCATGCACGAAACATTACACTAGGAAACAACTACTGTTTAAGTTACACATAAGTAAGGAGATCGCCTGGGTTCGTAATCCAATTTAGCCACACATACGAATGCTTTTTGTCTCGCGTAGCTATCCATTCGAACGACTTGGATTGAGTCTTACTTAGTGCCATCGGTGTGTTCCAAGTTTTGTTTTGAAAAACAGTTTTGTTCCTAAGGCCCCAAATGTGGTATAACCCAATCCAAACTATTGCTTGCCATAAGCCTTTACCCTTCTCCGACATCGAGCTTGCATTTTGCCCTTCCAACAAATCGCTTAAATTGGTGGGGTTAGAGTTGCGAATCCCCCACCATTTAAAAACCCGTGCCCATAAGTCTCTGACCCTGTCACATAATAGCAAGGAGTGTTCCACCGATTCCAATCCATCATCACACAATGGGCATCTCAAACTATGAAGGTCGACACCTCTTTTGTCAAGCTCTACCCATACCGAGATTCTCTTTTTTTGTACTCGCCAAATAAATATCTCTACTTTTTTCGGCACTAGTGTTTTTTAAAGTTCCTGCTTGGGAAGAGTATCGATCTAACATATTTGTCTCTAGAAGATTAGAAAGCTTTTTTTTACAGTGAACTTACCATTCGATGCCAAGCACCACGACCAAGTATCTGTTGAGCAGTTCGCAAACGAAAAACCCGAAAGCAATTTGATCATGGCCTGCAACTCTTTGTTGGTTCTTCCATTAGGCTCCCTGCTCCAGCTCCATTCGAACACTAAACCAGATTTAGAAGCTTTTAGACGATCCTTAATGTTGACCTCCTTCACTGTTTCGAGCCGGAAAATTCTTGGGAAAAGATTGCATAGTTTATCCGGACCGATCCAATGCTCCAACCAGAATGCCGTTGAATCTCCACTTCCAATTGATTTGATGAAGGAATGTTTGAACGATATTTGAAACTCTTGCATGGCATGACATGCATTAACGATGTTATACCAAGTGGTAGATGATAAGGAGCGATTAAAGTCACTCCCCATCAACAAACCACCACAGCTCCCATAAATACTTTTTATTAACTTTACCCAAAGTGAGTTGGTTTCGGTTTTAAACCTCCACCACCACTTTCCAAGTAAAGCAAGATTTTTACAAAATAAGGAACCAATATTAGGACCACCCCCCCCCCCCGATCGTAAGTGTTCAAGACATTTTCCCATTTTACCCACGCAATCTTTGAACCCGCCTCCGACCCGCTCCAAAAAAAAGTTCTTCTCACACTCTCAAGAATTTTAATAACACTCATCGGAGCACGAAATAGCGAGAAATAGTACAATGGTAGACTATTAAGAACATATTTGACTAGAACTAATCATCCTCCAAAAGATAGAGAACGCATTTTCCAACCGGAGAGCCTCGATTTAAATTTCTCAATCACCGGTAACCAATCTTTAACCTGTGGCGACCCGGAAATTTCCGATCAAATTTAAACTTAATCTTTATATGTTTCCGACACGATAAGCAAAGTCTGTAATGTTGAGTCTCAAAATTTTTGAACTATTTTAGTACATTCATTTGACTTCGACCATTCCCGATGATTCACGAACAATTTATTTTGTAAGTAAATATGTAATTTAATATATATATATATATATATATATATATATATATATATATATATATATATATATATATATATATATATAAATGAAAATGTGAAATAATAAAACAAAATCATTAAGTTGTTATTGAAAGTAAATCTATATATAAATATATATAACTTCTAATATAATGTAATCTTAGAAATAATAAATAATAAATAATAAATAAAAGTTATTATAGGATATACCATGTGAATAATAAATATTACATAAGTAATAAATAATACAGGTATAACCATAGATGTTATAATAATATTGCCATTACTTTCAATATTAATATCAATACTAGTATTATTACATTTAATATTAAAATCAGTACTATTAAAATTATTATTTATTTGAAATGTATATTTTAGTATTATAAGTAATGATATTATTATTATTATCATTTTCATATTAAACCTATTATTATTTTCTATTATTATTATTAATATTAGTATTCTTATAAATGTTAACAATATTACTATCATTAATATATTAACAATTATTAATATTAGTTAAAATTAAATTATATAAACAAATATAATCATAGATATATATAAACACATATAAATATACAAAATACTGTTATATATATATATATATATATATATATATATATATATATATATATATATATATATATGAAAATACGTATACAGATATATATATTCATAAATACAATCATATACATATATACTTACAGAATTTATACATGTACTTCAAACTAAAAATTATATCTGATATATATAAACTTAATTACAGGAATGTATTCAGTTGTCAATCCTTTTCAATGCTGTAGATAATTGATTCAGCTGGTACCAATCAGCATATAATCTCTGGAATCAAACAAATTCTTTTAAGGATTGTTGTCTTTCTTTATTTTCTTTATTTACTTATTGAAGTTCTGTCGATTCCCATACTCACTACAAAACAATTAGGATTGTACAGATCAATTCCAAATTCTGTTACCCATCGAGATTATGCTTTATGTATTCTTACTTCTTTCTCCTGTCTTCATCTCTTGCTCGAATATCATGTTAACACACGTCTACTTTATATAACAAGGGATTTTCTTAAATTATTAGAAAAAGTTATTCGGGTAATACATTACCTTAAAACTCAAACCATAACACCACCTTCTCATCTGTCTCTCTTCTTCTCTCTTTTTACAAAACTCTTCGTGACAATTTAAAACCAACACCTTACCACACCTGCTGCAATTCAATTTCTGTTTCATTTCGAACGAGAAAGGTCACCACAACCTGCTATTGCTACTGTTTTGCTTCGGTTTCTTGTTACACCTTCATAATATCAGGTGATCATCGAACAACCCATCTCCTTTTGTATTATACTGCTACAGTTGTAGGTTTACCTCTGTTGACGAACCAAGACACAGAGACCACCATCAATCTCCATCACCTCCACTTAAAGTCACCTTCGCATAATTTTTTTTTCTTTTCTTTCTCATGACAGACACAAGAAATCATCATTGTCACGTTCACCACCACCACAAAAATTCCATTCTCACCTTCCAAACTAATTGCTACTAGATTATGAGTTTTCACTACCACTGCTTTACGATTTTTTTTTCTTCCTTTCTAATATTTGAAACCCAATCAACCAAGACTTATATAAAAGTTTTGTTGTCTTTTGGTGTAAATGCAACTTAGTTGATTACTCTATATATATTGTAGCAAGGTGAAAGTAATATTATCATTCCTAAAGTACTTCCACTTCCCTTGTTGGCCGACAACTTCCCTCACCTACTTAATCTTTCGGTTAAAAGCATATGTCATGAAGTATATGGAAGTTTTCTGTCGAAGATTTATTTTAAGGGTAGGGACCCTTTTTGTGATTTGCTAGGTCACGATCCACTTGCTATATAATTGAAGGTACCCCGTAATTTATATTGTTGTTTTATGATATGTGCTAGTCGACATCTTCCACTAGTCCTTTTTAAATATAAGAGCAAAAGCCATGTGGGACGACCAATTGATTTTTTATACTACAGTGAGCCGAGATTGTGGAGCCATTGTTGGAGGCCATGAATCTTTTTTTTAAAAAAAAAAAAAACGAACACCATACTAATAAGGAGGATCATGGTTGTAATTGTTTTTTTTTTTTTTTTTTTTTTTTTTTTTTTTTTGAAAGCTGAGGTTATTTATGATGATGATAAGCTTGAATATGATGAAGTTGTTTTGGTAATAAGGATGGTGATGATTAATGATATTATGATGATACATGATGAATTAAAAAGATAGGGATATAAGATGATGATATAAGTAGATAATGATCATGGGAAAAATAAATGATAATGATAATGAATTTATAAGGAAGATGATAACGGTTTAGCATAAGTTAAATAATTAAAAGTGCGAAAAATTACAAGAAGTAACAAGCGGAGCAATGGTTAGAAGTGGGTTTTAATAAACACAAGGTCTGGGGTTCGAAACTGGGTGACAACATTTTTTTTAGAAGCTGTCTCAAAAACTCGGGCTGTTGGGTTTGGATAAAACATCTTGGGCCATAAATATACTAGTTGGGCCGAGTATTGTTGTTGTGCCGAAGATGAAGAAGAGGGAAACAAATTTTTTTTCCTTATGGGTTAAAAAGTTTAATGGGCAATTTATATCAGAAAATCAAACATGGAAAAATGGTTAAGGGGTGTTTGGTTAATCGAGAGGTTGCGGGTTCGAGTCTCGACTAAAGCATTTTTTTAAAGGCTTATTCTTTGAGGTAGTCCTACTTTTAATTATTATTATTAGTATTATTATTAAATTATTATTATTATTATTAATATTATTATTATTCTTATTATTCTTATTATTCTTAACATTATTATTTTTATTATTATCATAAGTATTAGTATTATTAATAGTATTATTATTATCATTATAATCAAAAACAACTTTTATTTCTATTATTAATATTATGTTACTAAATAAACATTTTGAATATAAAAATATACTTTTAGTAATATTACATATAAGTATGTATTAATCATATTAAAGTATTTTTAATATAATACTAACCAAATATATTAATAAAAATATATAAATATTAGTAATTATAAATATATATACACAAATTAAATATATATATATATATATATAATACATAAAATAAGTTATACCAATTGAAATTGTTCAATTTCGATTATATGCATTAATATATATATATATATATATATATATATATATATATATATATATATATATATATATATATATATATATATATATATATATATATATATATATATATATATATATATATATATATGATATAGGTTCGCGAATCTAAGGCCAACTCTGCATTATTCAATATAGTCATATGTATTTTTACTACAAAATACATTAGGTGAGTTTCATTTGCCTTTTTACCATTTATATTTTTTGGGCTGAGAATACATGCGCAATTTTTATAACTGTTTTACGAAATAGACACAAGTAATTAAAACTACATTATATGGGTGAATGATCGAAGCCGAATATGCTCCTTTTTGCTTGGTAACCTAAGAATTAGTAAACCGATCTACTAATTGACGTAAATCCTAAAGATAGATCTATTGGGCCTAACGAAACCCACCCATGGTTGCGGATGCTTTAGTACTTCGATGTTGTTTTATCATGTCTGAAGGATTTCCCGGAATGATAGGGGATATTCTTATATGCATCTTGTTAATGTCGGTTACCAGGTGTTCACCATATGAATGATTTTTGTCTCTATGCATGGGACGTATATTTATAAGAAATGGAAATGAAAATCTTGTGTTCTATTAAAATGATTAAAATGAATGATTACGATAAACTAATGAACTCACCAACCTTTTGGTTGACACTTTAAAGCATGTTTATTCTCAGGTATGAAAGAAATCTTCCGCTGTGCATTTGCTCATTAGAGATATTACTTGGAGTCACTCATGACATATTTCAAAAGACGTTGCATTCGAGTCGTCGAGTTCCTCAAGATTATTAAGTCATTTATAGTTGGATATATTAGAAAATGATATGCATGCCGTCAACTTTCGATGTAATGAAAGTTTGTCTGTTAAAAACGAATGCATTGTTTATAAAATGTATCATATAGAGGTCAAGTACCTCGCGATGTAACCAAATGTAATGTATTCGTCCGGATGGATTAGGACGGGTCCTTTCAGTTGGTATCAGAGCGGTGGTCTTAGCGAACCAGGTCTTGCATTAGTGTGTCTAACTGATAGTTGTTTAGATGCATTAGTGGGTCTGGACTTCGACCGTGTCTGCATGTCAAAAGTTTTGCTTATCATTTCGTGTCGAAAATTACCTGCTTATCATCCTTAGGAAATTACCTGCTTATCATTCTTAGTCTAGATACGTTTTACTGTATTGACTGCATGAATAGTGTATAGACAAAATTCATATCTTAGCGTATCTGCTAATTCATATCTTAGCGCATCGGTTACTGTAGACTTTGTCTGACATATTTCGTAAATTCCTCCGTAATCTACGAAATCTTTAGTACTATATATATAGATATTCTATGTACTTAGAATATCATCCAATATTCGAAAATCATTTCATATCAAAAAAACCTTTATTCAATCGTACGAAATGGAATTCGCCACTAGATCAAGTTCCTCGGATTCCGGCAGCTATTCCGATATGGATTTCCACTCGAACTCCGAAGGCAGTATAACCAGAATGGATCAACCAATCAGCCATCATCAATTCATCTGATGGGTTCATAGTTACTTAATCAATGAAGACGCAAAGAAGGCGATCCTTTCCACCAACCGAATTCACCTCTTGGTGAAGAACCTGAAGCACTTACCGGCGAACCTGTTCGAAACACCATATTCACTCTCATTGCCAAGATATCCCACAACGATTATATGATATCCCAAATTCTGAACCTTATTCATCCGCTCATTCCAACTGTCAATCATTCATGGGTAATAGAAGAAGTCAACGAACTTCGCGCTCGAGTAATTAATTTGGAGAATATGGTGCAAAACTTACCAGCTTCAGCAACATCTCCGGCACCAACAGTACCACCAACAACCTAAGTTTCAACATCACATGCCTTAACATCTCATGTTGTACCTCGAGTTTAATCATCATTTTACATGACGTTCTACATCATTTATCTTCGTTCGACATGGCGATTATGTAATCTCTAATGTTTTAGAGATTATATATTATCGTTCTAACGGTAAATCAGATGAGTTAATATCATATTAACTCATTAAATCCATGATTACATCTGAGGAAAATATATATGTAAGTATATTTTCATAAACATTGTAATTAAAAATTCTTTTGTACAAACTGTTAATGGTGAAAATATTTTAACGGGTAGGTAATACCCTAGAAATATTTAGATTTCACATTAATAAGTTACACTGTACATTCTTCGAATCTGATTCAATAGTCATTTACTATCCTACTTACAACCACAGAAGTACGAATCCGTTCATCACAGAATAACCATTTTCATTCAATTTCATATTTGGATTTTTACCTATCAGAATTCAACAAGTGGCATAATGAAGAAAACATTGGAAAAAATAAAATTTGTTAGAAACAAACAATTGAACTATGAGAAATTTTGTTAAGAAACCATGCTAACTGTTCCTAGCTAACTGATTACATTTATTTATCGCAATTTTAATTCTCGCAATTTTATTTATTGTCATTTAATTTCTGTTATTTATTTTACGCACTTTAAATATCGGGACACGTATACAAGGTTTTGACAAATCATATCGACGCATCTATATATATTATTTGGAATCACCATAGACACTCTATATGCAGTAATGCTTGAGTTAGCTATACAGGGTAGAGGTTGATTCTATAATAATATATATACTTTGAGTTGTGATAGAGTCTGAGACATGTACACGGGTCACGATACGTATTAATCAATTCGAATATTATATATTAAACTATATATGAATTATTGTACTGTTAACTGTGGACTATCGACCGTGGACTACCAACATTGGATAATTAAAATGAATTCAAATATTGATTATAACATATGAAACTAAACAACTCTTCAAGTTTGCCACTTAAATTCATCTTAAACCTCATTTGTATCTTGACGATTACAGTCTGCGTTCAAAACTTTTATGATTCTTGCAAACACCTCAATCGAGAGGATGAACCAACCGCACTTCATCTACGAAAGAAAAGATTGATGCATATGGTTATGCACATGAAAACACTCGGAACCTGAGTAAACGTTTAACACGTATCTGTGCTAGCACCTTTGGCATCGTTATTACTGAAAATAACATTGCAATTCTTTTTCAAATTAGACAATTTTATCACAGCTTCAGCAATCAATTTCGACTTTTCATTCGAATGAACTCTACTATAATTTTGATATACAAGTTTGCCTTTCATCGTCGTTACCGGAAAACCGTTTATATTCCGCCACATTAGCAATAAACTTACCAGCAACTTCATTATTCATTGGCTTAAGTCTCTCAGAAGGACCATTATATTTGTTCGTTAAAACCTATTCATATACTCATCCACATCTTATAACGTGAATTACCATACCAATTACCGAGAATCAGCAATCAGTATTTTAAAATCTCGCAGCATGTTTACATCAACAGTTATATGTATAACATTTATATCTTAGAATTATGATCTTCCATTCTGAAAGTCTGAAAAGCACTCAATCTACAAATCAATACTCTGAATGTCGAAAAAGCTGAATGAAGCAGCAGAAACTGTAGATAACCGTAAACGACCTTAACCGTCAAAAGTTTGATAAATTGAGCAAACCATAAAGGAGACTGATAATGCTAAAAATGAACATATATTTCATAGCATTATCCCTCAAGAAAGACAAGCTTTTAGTTGCAATTGTTCTATTTACAAGTGATATTCGTTTAAATAATAAAAGGTGAAGACAAAAGACAGATTCGACGATTTGAAGACGCAAACGACCAAAAAGCTAAAAAGTACAAAATATAATCAAAGTGGTACAAATTATTGATGAGAAACATCTCAAAATTACAAGAGTACAAGGCGCAAAACGCAAAGTACAAGATATTAAATAGTACGAAAGGACGCTCGAAAATCCGGAACCAGGACCAGAGTCAACTCTCAACGCTCGACGCAATGGACTAAAAATTACAAGTCAACTATGCACATGAATATAATATAATATATAATTAATTCTTAAAAATTATATATATATTATATTATATATTAAAACCGTCGGCAAGAAGAAAACAAGCAAATGTGAGCTGTCCCAGGGGGCCATGCGATCGCATGGCCTGGTAGTTATAAACCCATGCGATCGCATGGTGAACAGTATCGGCTGACATCCTATAAATTTCGCGTGTTTTGGTCGAATGAGATACATCTTTTTCTATCCTCTCTATCTCTCACGTAATATATATATATATATATATATATATATATATATATATATATATATATATATATATATATATATATATATATATATATTATAATTTTAATTTTAATTTTAATTTAATAATAATAAGGGTATGTTAGCGAATGTTGTAAGTGTGTAAGTCGAAATTCTGTCCGTATAAAGCTACGCTATTATTAATCATTGTAAGTTATGTTCAACCTTTTTAAATTAATGTCTCGTAGCTAAGTTATTATTATGCTTATTTAAATCGAAGTAATCGTGATGTTGGGCTAAAATATTAAAGACGGGGTTATTGGGCTTTGTACCATAATTGGGGTTTGAACAAAAGAATGACACTTGTGAAAATTGGACTATGGGCTATTAATGGGCTTTATATTTGTTTAATTGAATGATAGTTCGTTAATTTAATATAAAGATTTACAATTGGACGTACCTATAAATAACCACATACACTCGATCGGACACGATGGGCGGGATATTTATAAGTACTAATAATCGTTCATTTAACCGGACACGGGAATGGATTAATAGTCAATGGACTTATTAAAACAAGGGTGAATTATGTACAAGGAAAATTGGTGTAATTATAGTTTAAGTCCCCAATTAGTTGGAATATTTGACTTCGGATATAAGAATAATTTGACGAGGACACTCGCACTTTATATTTATGACTGATGGACTGTTATGGACAAAACCAGATGGACATATTGAATAATCCAGGACAAAGGACAATTAACCCATGGTAATAAACTAAAATCAACACGTCAAACATCATGATTACGGAAGTTTAAATAAGCATAATTCCTTTATTTTATTTATCGCACTTTTTATTATCGTACTTTTTAATTATCGCAATTTTATTTATTATCATTTTATTTATCGCACTTTTAATTATCGCACTTTAATTATTATCATTTACTTTACGCTTTAAATTAAGTTATATTTAATTTTAATATTTTACATTAGGTTTTAACTGCGACTAAAGTCATAAAATCGACAAACCGGTCATTAAACGGTAAAAATCCCCATTTATAATAATAATAATTCTACTTATATATATATATATATATATATATATATATATATATATATATATATATATATATATATATATATATATATATATATATATATATATATATATATATATATATATACAAATATAGTTTTAAAAATATAGCTTTAAACTTGGCTAGTTCCCTGTGGACGAACCGGACTTACTAAAAACGACACTACTGTACGATTTGGTACACTGCCTATAAGTGTTGTAGCAAGGTTTAGGTATCTCTACTCTATAAATAAATAAATAACTTGTGTAAAATTGTATCGTATTTAATAGTATTTCCCAGTAAAATATAAGCTATTTCGTATACACCCCTACGCACATCAAGTATTTTTTGGTGCCGCTGTCGGGGACTGCTTAAACGCCGGAAGCGAAACGCTATATATATAAAAAAAATTAATTTACTTTTGTAAAAATACGTTTTAAAAATACAAAAATATAAAAAGAAAAACAAAATATATATATTTTTAAGAGTTGTTCAAAATATATAAATTATAAAATATTTCTATTTCTATTTTAGTTTGTAAAAATATAAGTTTTTATTTATTTTATATAAATACTTTATATAAATAAAAAACAGAATAAAAATATAATAATTGTATTCGGGCCCGAACACTGTAGCAGCCCAACTATCTGGCCTGATTTTTGGATCCATACGACCGCATGGAAAATTAACCCTCAACTCATGCGATCGCATGAGCTGAGGTGACACATCTGAAACCTAGGACAGCCGAATTAGGGTTAAGATTATTAATTATTATTATTATTATAAATTTCCTAATTAGGGTTTATTTTAATAATAATAATTTAGTTTAGTTGTTATTTAATTTGTATTTTAAGTTTTATTTAGTTTTATTAATTATATAAAAATCAATACTTTTATAAAATAATAATATTAAAATAATATTTTTATAAAAATTGTATTTTTTTACAACTTTAAGTTTTATTTTTATATTTTATATCTTTTTATTCGTAATTTGTATTTTTCGCTCGTAACTAGTTTTAAGATATAGTTTTTGCCGTAGTTATTTTTATTTCTAGATTTTTAGGCTTTGCCGTAAAATCTCTTAAGTGCTTTTTCTTTAGACTAAGATATTGGTGCTTTAGAATTTTGATACGCCGTTTTAAGATTTTAGTACTTTTTAAGTTATTGCCGTTTTGGATATAGAATTTTCTTTAAGTTTTAATACTTTTAGACGCAACTTTTAATTCTTAGATTTTAGACTTTTAAGTTTCGACGCGCTACGTTCTTTTTATTATTTTTCGACCTTTTATTTTTCGACATTTTTCGACGCGCTCTTTTTCTTTCTTATTTCTCGACGCTCTAGTTTTTAGGACATAGAATTTTCTATTTCTTCCCTAAAATTTCTTTAAACTTTGACGAAAAATTATTTTAAGTGGTTAAATTGATAGACATCCAAAATTTTATGGTTCATAGTAATAGTTGGATTTGTTAGTGGCGAGTTGTGGGCTTCCTATTTAAAGGGTCCTGGCTACCCGCTGCATCTATTAGCTATTCGAAACGTGGGCAAAATCAGAAAAGTCTATTAATTTGATAACTTATATAATTTTTATCTTTTATAACTAATAGGATATTCAGTGAATGCACCGAGCAAAACGTTCACCACCTTTTATACGTTCACCACCTGTAACTAGATCAAGACATCTAGCCAATATTGTCGCCATTGATTTTTCTTTAGAATCGTCATCCAGTCGACCAAGTACTCCAATTTAAATTTCCGATAATCCATTTTTTGAACCCGACCTCACAATTGAGAATCCGGAGGATATTCAGGGACAATTCAGAGATCCTGAACCATTAATCTTTCCTCCGGAACCACCAATCATTCAAACAGAGATTGTCGAGGAACAAACCATTAAATCAGAATCCTCTAGTGATTCAGATTCAACAAATTCAATCATGGAAAATCTGGAACCTCTAAGTATGGAAGACCGAATGAGAGCTAAATGCACTGGCCAAGGTCACGCAATTACTCAACCAGTCATTAATGCGTCAGATTATGAAATCAAAGGACAAATCCTACACATGGTGACTAATCAATGCCAATTTAGTAGTGCGCCGAAGGAAGATCCAAATGAACATCTTCGAACTTTTAATAGGATCTGTACACTATTTAAAATCTGAGAAGTAGAGGATGAACAGATATATCTTATGTTATTTTCCTGGACTTTAAAGGGAGAAACCAAAGATTGGTTAGAATCGTTACCTAAAGGGGTGATTGATACATGGGACGTTTTAGTTGAAAAATTTCTTAACCAATTCTTTCCGGCATCTAAAGCCGTAAGACTTCAAGGAGAAATTGTTACATTCACACAAAAGCCAAATGAAACTCTATATGAGGCGTGGACAAGATTTGGAAAGTTATTTAGAGGATGTCCGCAACATGGTTTAGACACTTATCAAATAGTACAAATATTCTACTAAGGATGCGACATCACTACAAGAAAAGACATCGATATAGCAGCTGGTGGTTCCATTATGAAGAAAACCGCAACTGAAGTTTACAAAATTATTGATAACATTGCTTCCTACTCACATGAGTGGCATCAAGAAAAAGATGTCGTTAGATCATCTAAAGCAGCTAGAGCCGATTCTAGCCATGACTTAGATTCCATTTCCGCAAAGATAGATGTTGTCAAGAGACGAATGAAAAAGATGACTAAAGATATTCACTCAATATGAATTAGTTGTGAGCAGTGTGGAGGACCACATTTGACAAAAGATTGTCTTAGTATTGAACAAACAATGGAACAAAGAGAGAATGTTTCATACATGAACCAAAGGCCTGGAAATAATTATCAAAATAATTATCAACCGCCAAGACCAATCTACAATCAAAACCAGAATTATAAACGAAATGTTCCATACAACAATCAACAAGGTCCTAGCAATCAACAAGTATCTAACAATACTTACAATCAGCAAAGACCTATTTTTCAAAACAAACCACCACAAACCGATGATAAAAAGCCAAATTTAGAAGATATGATGTCGAAGCTAGTTGAATCTCAAACACAGTTTTTCACATCTCAGAAACAAACTAATGAACAAAATGCTCAAGCATTTAGAAATCAACAAGCTTCTATTCAAAATCTGGAACAAGAAGTAAGCAACGTAGCAAGGTTGATAGGTGAAATAAAACCGGGAAGTTTACCTAGCGATACAAATGCTAACCCCCAGAATGAAACAGCTAAAGCCATTACCACAAGAAGTGGTATTACACTTAAACCACCTGAAATACCTGTAATTTCTGATAACACTATTCCTACTACACAAGAACCACAATTTGAGCAAGATAATGAACAGAACCAGTAGTTGAAAAGGTTAATGAAGATAACACAGTTAAGGCTAAACCTTATGTTAAACCATACCAACCACCACTTCCTTACCCGAGTAAATGAGAAAAGAAAGACTTGAATCCGAGCAATCCAAATTCTTAGATATGTTTAAACAGATAAATATAAATCTTCCTTTCATTGATGTAATTTCAGGAATGACAAGGTATGCTAAATTCTTGAAAGATCTAATCACAAATAGAAAGAAAATGGAAGAACTCTCGGCTGTTACTATGAATTCTAATTGTTCTGCAGTGCTATTGAATAAAATACCAGAAAAATTATCAGATCCAGGAAGTTTCACAATTCCATGTTTTCTGAGTAGTCTTAGTTCAATAGAAGCATTGGCAAACTTAGGTGCTAGTATAAATTTAATGCCGTATTCACTATACGCTAAACTAGACCTCGGAGAATTAAAACCAACACGAATAAGCATACAACTAGCCGATCGATCAGTAAAATATCCTAGAGGGATAATGGAGAACATGCTAGTTAAAGTTGGTACTTTAGTATTTCCAGTAGATTTTGTTATTCTGGACATGGAAGAAGATTCTCGAGTTCCTCTCATATTAAGAAGACCATTCTTAAACACGGCTAAAGCAATAATAGATGTGTTCGGTAAGAAACTGACCCTAAGTATAAAGGACGAGAGTGTTACCTTTTCTGTAGATAGAGCCATGCAACAACCGCAATCTGCAGATGATACATATTATTATATTCAAACTATAGATTCACATGCAGAATTATTAGAAGAATTTCCAGAATTACAAGGAACAGGAGGATGTTCTTTAGGAGAAGGGACTGAACCAATTGATGAAGCTGAAATGTTAGCTACACTCATGGCTAATGAATATGAACCAACAACAGAAGAAATTCAAATGCTAAAAGAAGAAGATAGATATCGATACAAATCATCGATAGAAGAACCACCGACATTAGAGTTAAAACCACTTCCAAACCATTTGGAATATGCTTATTTACATGGTGAATCTGAATTACCTGTAATAATATCGTCTTCTCTTACTGAAAATGAAAAATCTCAACTCATTTCTGTGCTAAAAGCTCATAAACCAGCTATTACATGGAAGATTCATGACATTAAAGGCATAAGTCCTTCGTATTGCACACATAAAATCCTTATGGAAGAAGGTCATAAAACGTATGTGCAACGCCAACGAAGACTAAATCTTAATATGCAAGATGTTGTTAAGAAAGAAATCATTAAACTGCTAGATGCAGGTTTAATTTATCCAATCTCTGATAGTCCATGGGTAAGCCCAGTTCAATGTATACCTAAGAAGGGTGGCATGACTGTCATCACAAATGAGAAAAATGAGATTATTCCTACTAGGACTGTAACAGGATGGCGTGTTTGTATTGATTATAGAAAATTAAATGACGCCACCAGAAAAGATCACTTTCCCTTACCTTTTATTGATCAAATGTTGGAAAGATTAGCCGAAAATAGTTACTATTGTTTTCTTGACGGTTTTTTCGGATACTTTCAAATTCCAATCGCACCCGAGGACCAAGAGAAAACTACGTTCACGTGCCCTTATGGTACTTTTGCTTACAAAGGCATGTCATTTGAACTTTGCAACGCCCCTGCAACCTTTCAAAGGTGCATGATGGCGATTTTTCATGACATGATAGAAGAATGCATGGAAGTTTTCATGGATGACTTTTCAGTCTTCGGTGATACTTTTGAATCATGTCTAGTTAATCTTGAACGAATGCTAATTAGATGCGAACAATCAAATTTAGTTCTTAATTGGGAGAAATGCCATTTCATGGTTAAAGAAGGCATCGTTCTTGGTCATAAAATTTCAAAGGAAGGAATTGAAGTGGATAGAGCTAAAGTAGATGTAATTGCTAAACTTCCACATCCCACCAATGTTAGAGGAGTTAGGAGTTTTCTAGGGCATGCCGGTTTTTACCGACGTTTCATAAAAGATTTTTCTAAAATTGCCACTCCTATGAATAAAATCCTAGAAAAGGATGCTCCGTTCATCTTTTCAGATGAATGCATCAAATCTTTTAATATTCTTACAGAAAAACTCACTAATGCGCCGATCATGATAACTCTAAATTAGAATCTACCGTTTGAACTTATGTGCGATGCAAGTGATTTTGCAATGGGAGCCGTTTTAGGACAAAGGATTGAAAAATGATTTCAACCTATTTATTACGCTAGTAATACATTACAAGGAGCACAAACGAATTACACAACTACTGTAAAATAACTTCTTGCTATTGTCTTTGCTTTTGACAAATTTCGTTCATATCTCGTTCTAGCAAAAACGGTGGTCTATACCGACCATTCTGCTCTTAGATACCTATTTTTGAAACAAGATGCCAAACCAAGATTAGTCCGTTGGATCTTACTCTTACAAAAGTTCGATATTGAAATTCGAGACAAAAAGGGAGCAGAAAATCTCGCCGATGATCATCTTTCTCGTCTTGAAAATCCTGAATTAGAGGTTCTGAATGAATCGGCCATACAAGATAACTTTCCTGATGAATATCTTTTGAAGATCAATTATAATGAAATTCCATGGTTTGCAGACTATGCAAACTACTTAGTATGTGGATTCCTTGAAAAAGGGTTGTCGTACCAAAAACGAAAGAAATTCTTTAGTGATATAAAACACTATTTCTGGGAAGATCCACATTTGTTTAAAAGTTGTCCCGATGGAATAATACGCCGATGTGTATTCGGGGATAAATCCAGTCAAATCTTAAACCATTGTCACACAGGACCAACAGGAGGGCATTATGGGCCTCAACTAACAGCAAGAAAAGTCTATGACACTGGATTCTATTGGCCTACAATTTTCAAAGACGCACACCTTCTTTGCAAATCCTGTGATGCATGTCAAAGGGCCGAAAAAATAAGTCAACGTGATGAAATGCCATAAAATGTGTGACGATCGCTCCAAATCCATATGGACGAACACGTCATTCATCGATTTCATTGCGAGGTATTTGACCTCTATATGATACGTTTTGTAAACATTGCATTCTTTTGAAAAGGTACACCATAAATAAATATTTAAATCAAAGGTTTTCGACATCTGATGATTTCTACATATAGAAAATCACCGTAAATAATAGTTTACAATAGTACTTCCGTTGACAATGCAGTCAAAATAAGATACATGGTGATGATTTTGTGAATGCAACGTTTCCTTGAAAAATATGCCATGTCGCTTGTCTAACATATAAGTAAACAGCGGAAGACTTCTAGGGAACCTGAGAATAAACATGCTAACAAGTGTCAACACAAATGTTGGTGAGTTCATAGTTTTAGTGTTTCGTATAATCTGTATATAAAAGTGGATCACAAGTTTTTAGTTGTTTCATCCAGAAACGTTTATCAATAGATTCTACATAACAGAGCACCCTGGTAACTAAACTTTAACGTTATAATGATAAATACCCCATTCGTTTTAATACACGCAAACCAACGTGTCCTAAACTCAAATAACACACGTCCGTTAAAAGGCTAGCGCTCTAGCCCGAACGAGGATGTCAAGCCCTATTGATCCATATACTATTATTCGCGCCCACCAGTCCATATCCTATGTACTGGCAGCTACTAGTTACCAAAGCTAAGGGATTTTCGGTTCAAACTCAGTGTAGAATTAAGTATGTACTTGTATCCATTGCGTTTAAAATAAATTGCATGTATTCTCAGCCCAAAAATATATATTGCAAAAGCAATTAAAATGGGAGCAATGAAACTCACCTTAGCAGCATATAAAGTCGTTCACCAAAATGTGACCGAAACTCGGATTACCAAATAACCGTAGATCTCAACCTAGAGAACATATGTTGGTCAATAAATGTCTATCAAGCTAGGTCAGGTCATAGTGTATCACAATCCTAATGCTCGAGATCGACATACAAAAGTTATCCAAAGTCGTTTTAAAAAGTCAATTTTGACAATAGTTCAACAAAACGAGACGTGCCTTATATTATGATTCATTTACTCGGTTGGTAATATTCAAAAATCCAATTTATCAATCTTACAAGCAAGTTGTTTAAATATTAATTGCAGATTCATAAGCAATTCCAATTAACATCAATTGTAATTCAGTTGATCATATCTTTTAATCCGTTCATCGAAATTACGCGATTCCTAAATGAAAAGTTATTGATTTTTCGTCAGCTTTCCAAAAACATGTATATCATATACCTTTTACCAGTAATATATGTATTTAATTCGTGATTCATTATAAACTGTTTAACGATGAAATTTAGCATACACGTATGTATAAATATATATACTCGAGCACTAGACATGGATACACAATTAATATATAAAAGATAAAATATGAGTGCTTACGTATCAATATTGAGATTCAATATTGTAGGAAAGTACGTAGACGTAACGGAGATGATAAATACTAGGTTTGATTCATAAATATACCCCCGAACATTACCCATAATTTCCTTAGCTCTATCCCACTTGAAAAGCCATTTTGAAAGTGACACGCTCAAGACCTCGTCGTAGTATTTTATGTATAATATTAATACTAATAATAATAATAATAATAAGATTAATAATAATATTAATCTTAATAATAATAATAATAATAATAATAATAATAATAATAATAATAATAATAATAATAATAATAATAATAATAATAATAATAATAATAATAATAGATAACATATATGTGTGTATCGAGAGATAGATAGATGATTACACTGTAACCAGAAGTTGAGCTTTTATAGCATGTCACCTGATTTCTCTGGCCATGCGATCTCATGGCTGTAGAGGGTTAATCCCATGCGATCGCATGGGATGCTTTTCCAGCCCATACTTGTTTGTTCATTAGCGTGTCGACATATTAATATAATACGTAATCGAATTTAAAATTTTAAAAAGTCGTATTTATTAAATATTTCAGGGGTATTCTATGTAACTTATAATTAATAATTTCTATCATGTCGTTTTCATGTGAATAGTAAATGAATTAATTTAAATTCAACTATTTAAGCTACACGTTGTACGTTGTGCTTTACAAATTGTACATTATTAATTTAACTTCGTTTCTTAAAAAAAATACAAAAATTATATCATAAAAATAAAATGACTTAATACGTAAAATTTTTAATTTGAAATAGCATCGTTTAATAGTAAATTTTTAATCATTTCGTATATAAATATTATTCGCATGATTCCGTATATATCGAAAACTCTTACATTTATTAAAATATGTATATAATACATGTTATGACGTTCGTGAATCGTTGGACAAACAGGATGGTCAACCGTTATATAAAAAATAATTTTCAAAAGTTTCAAAACTTGTCAAAATTCATTGCTTATCATGTCGAAAATATTAAATCATATAGAGAATTGGTTTAAATAAGTCGAAATTTTCTGGGTCATCACAAAATGTCATTCAAGTATGTGAAGTATTTGACGTTTGGGGTATTGACTTTATGGGTCCATTTCCAAAATCTCATAATAATCTCTACATTCTCGTTGCCATTGATTATGTATCTAAATGGGCGGAAGCACAAGTTCTCCCAACTAACGATGCACGAGTTGTAGTCAACTTTTTAAAATGCCTTTTTGCTAGGTTTGGAACACCAAAAGCTTTAATAAGTGATCGGGGTACTCATTTTTGTAATAATCAACTTGAGAAAGTTCTCAAAAGATATGGAGTAACTCATAAAATCTCAACCGCTTATCATCTACAAACAAGTGGACAAGTTGAAAATACCAACCGAGCTTTAAAACGTATTCTAGAGAAAACCGTAGGATCAAATCCGAATGAATGGTCTATGAAATTGGAGGATGCACTCTGGGCTTTTAGAACAGCCTACAAAACTCCAATTGGAACCACACCTTTTAAACTCGTTTACGGAAAAGCATGTCATCTTCCAGTAGAAATTGAACATAAAGCATTTTGGGCTTTGAAGACATGTAATCTTGATTTGCATGAAGCCGGACGTCTACGATTAAGTCAACTAAACGAATTAGAAGAATTAAGACATGAAGTATATGAAAATTCGTTAATCTATAAAGAAAGAACTAAGAAATGGCATGATAAAAGAATCAGAAGTTCAAAAGAATTTAAAGAAGAAGACAGAGTTCTTCTTTTCAATTCACGATTCAAGCTATTTCTTAGAAAATTGAAATCAAGATGGTCTGGACCATTCATAGTCAAAAAAGTTTCCCGTACGAAACTGTAGAATTAATAAATTCAAATGGGATTGAATTTAAAGTTAATGGTCACAGAGTTAAACATTACATAGATAATCTAATGGAAGTTGAAGATGAAGTTAATCACAATTTCGACACCACAGCAAACTAAGTGTGGGGAGATTCGAATCTTTTTAGGGTAATATATATTTCCGTTAGAGTTAGATATTCTGTTTTCATGTAGTTTTCGAAAATGGAATCCGAATGGTCTTTCCCTAGCAGACCCTAAAGAACTAGTCTTCTCCCTCCATTCTGAATTTTTATTTTTTTTAGGTTTTACGAGATGAAGAATTCCTTTGATTTGAACCATGGTCTAATGTTACACGCTTTGATTACTAAACGTAATAATGACACACTCCCGAGTAACCTAGTGTCAGTAATAAGAAGCAGATGTGACGAAGTAAGGAAAGAACTCAGGAAAGATCATCATAAGATACATTTTGGTAAAGGAAAATCAAAATCCGCAACAAAAAGAAGAGCACGACACCTTGAAAGATGTTATAAATGCGGAAAATGGTCACACGAAGGTAAATGTTCAAATAATCAAACATATTCAAATACCGAAGTTGTTACTCTATGCAGAGAAGGACCGTTCATATGTTTAGAAGAAAAGATATTGAAGAATCGAGGTTACGCTTACGTAGTTATGGAGAACCAAATCACACGAATCTCCTATGAGTCGGCTAAAGCAGGTCTCTGAGAATTCCTAGGTAAGTATGTACAGTTTTTATTTTTTTTATTTATTGCTTTTAACCTTTTGATAATAAACGCTGAATCGTTCGCTATAAAGTATTAAATTGGTATTCAATAAAATTAGGTATGCGTAACCGAAATTATTGATATCAAACAAAAATTTATTACATCACTGCGAAATTTACCGTTTATTCTTAAGGTATAAATATATTTAATCAATCAACCCAAAATATTTCAAAAATTCGTCAGGAGTAAAACTAGGTTATGAAACCGGAATTACTTTACCGAAAAGAGGGGCGTATATTTTTGATAATATTTGATTGATTAAAGTGGGATAAAAAGACCAAAAAGATTTTTAATTTTTAATTTTTACCTTGTTTTTAATTAATATATAAATATTAAATTAATATTGTAAACTTTTTAAAACCAATATATTTAAGTTTTTAAGTATTTTTAAAAATTAATATTTTCAATATAAGTTTGTATGTATAAAAATTTTAATAATATGAATTTTTAATTTTTTGCATTTTTAATATAAGTTTGGTGTGAATTTAAAAACAAAAAAAAATTACTTTAATTCATTAAGTTAAAATTTTGATTTTTAAAATTCGTCGTGAGTTGAAAACTAGGTCGTTGAACCGAAATTGCTTTACCCGAGGGCAGGACGAGAAATTTTATTATCATTATTTTTAATCTTATTGAATTAAAGTATGCCAAAAACATTAAAAAACCTCAAAAATCTTTGCTTTTAAAACGACGCTTAAAAAAGTAACAAATTTTAAAACTTTGTTGAGAGACGGACTAGGACAACGATTCGAAATGCCCTCATTCTTAAAAGAAATAAATTTTTAAAATTTATTAATTGATGTTTTATTAAGTAAAGGTTTTTATTAAAAAAAAAAAATCAGACCCCATGCGATCGCATGGGGTTTCCTCTTAAACCTCATGCGGTCGCATGAGGCTAAAAAACTGGTCAGGTACAAAACTTCCAGCGAGTCTGTTCTGTCTCACAAACAACACACACATATACGAACATACACACACATATCACCCTAAAATCCTCAATTTTTCACCAAAATCAACCAAATTTCTTGCTATAATCCGCTCTAATCATGAAATTGTTCAGAAGTTTTTCAAAGAAGGTAAAGATTTCACCCCTAAACCTCTTTAAATTTGATTTTTAGTGTTCTTGAGCTATAATTTACCTAATTTGATTTTGTTAATTTCTAGTGTAATTAGAGTTAAATTGTTAGTATATTATGCATGTATAATCTAGATTGATGCTATTTAACATAATTTGAAGCCAAAAACTTCAAAATTTTTAGAAATCTAGGGTTTGTGTTCTTGAGCAATTTGGGGATTTTTGATATAAACAGGTTATGGCCGATTTTTGTCATGAATTATTGCTAAATTAAGTAGTGTAACTTGTTTAGGTAGCTAAATGATCCAAACTTTGATCCTAAACATGATTTTTGAGAATTAAAGTGGACTTTTTAGGTCTAAAATTCATGAACTTGATTAAATTGATGTAAATGCCATTTAAAACTTGTTTAATTGCTAGTAATGGTTATTTTAACATGTTATTTGAGTAGAATGCTTATGAACTTTGTAAACATTTTCATATATGCTTATTTGAAAAAGTGTAGAATTGTTAAAATTGTGAAAATGTGTATAAGTTTAATTTTGATTGAACATGTTATTGTAATTGTTTCAAGTTGTTATTTTTCTAACACTAATGCATATTTGGATGCACAAATTTTGTGTTTAATGTGTTTTGCAGAGATTTACCGATACTGATGGTGCATCATCATCATCTAGGCAACCTGCTCCAGAACCTGAACCAGAAATGCAATATGAACCGGAGTAACAACAGGAACAATAACAACCTGATCAACACGTACCATATTATGATCTGCAACAAGAATATGTTAATGCGTACGTAATTTTTCCGATTCATCATATAGTAGAACACCCAACAATTCATAAAGAATAGTTGCATCCCAATTTGAGATTTGATCGAAGTTGGAGAGATTACCCGACGTACCAAAGTAACAAATTTAAACTGGTAACAAAAAATGTAGAAGTGCCGAGGGTAATCGATTGGGAGCCTTTGGAAAGGGTCCAACTAGTTAAGTCAGTTAGACAGCATCTGATCCAAAGGTATGGCAGCTCTTCTTTTCCTGATTGGGAACGTTTATTCACCATTCGTAGGCCTGTATATAAAGAATGGTGTATTGAGCTTATGAGTACTATATCACTTAATGCGGATGTAGTTAGGTTAGATGATAGAAGTTTTCTTAGATTTTTACTTGGCCGTAGGATGTACAGGATGTCCATGCTGGACATGGCCAGGGCTTTACAGATTTACACTCCTGGTGAATTACTACTACCCGATTGTACAAATTTGATTTATCATGGTGAGCGGGTAGATAGGAATTTTGACGCGGACGCCGTCTGGAGGCGTATGTCAAATTATAATGTATTTTCGCTGGGAGGAAGACACTCCTATTTAGATATTAACAAAGCAGAGCTACGTATTATACATAGATTTTTAGCTAATTCGATTACACAAAGAGGTAAAACAAGGAGAAGATGACCTTACACGACTTATTTTACCTTAAGTGTATTCGAAACAATAGAAGCTTTGTTAATATCCCCTAATGTGTTGGTTTTTATCTGTCCAAAATAGTAGCATGAATACAGGATGGGGGAATAATAGGAGGAGGTATTTTTGTTACTCTCATTGGAGAGTATTTGGGTGTAGATAGGGATCAAGGAGGTCCACTGATGGTGTGTAGGGAACAGGTTGATACTTTAGGATTGAAGGTCTATCAGGGTGGAAAGGTATTAAAGAGCAGACGCAATCAGGCAATACCATATGATGGCCGTCATCCACAGGTAGAGAGAGGTTCAGATGAGGAAATGGAGGAATCGGATGACATTAGGAATGTCATTAGAGAGGCTATGACTGACGTCTACCAGCGTATAGATGAGGTAGAAATGACAAACCATGATAGACATAGTCGGAACGAGCAGTGGCAAGCCGAGAATGTGTACGAGCATTCCAGGCAACGACAGCATAATAGATGGCACTATCATCAGCATCAGATCATGAGCCAGCTATCACCTCAGGTACCAAATAACTACGTACCGACCCGACCTGCTTACTATCCTCTATACCAGTCCGATATGCGACCACCATTACTCTCTACGACCCTAACCGGGCCTATCAGTACACCTATAACCAACCGTGGAACCCACCCGACGACATGAACTGGAACCCCTATCCAGATTGATATAGTTCCCGGTGGTGATTTTTATCTTTTATTATTTTTATTTACTTATGTTTAAAACATATAATATTGTGATACTTTTATGTAAGTTTTAACATTTTTGTTATGTTGTACTAATATTTCATATTTGATTTGAAAGTGAGATGTTAAGTCCCATTTCAAATTACCATGCATGTTATTATTTGTATGTATGTATATTGTCAATTGTACACAACAGGGTAAAACAGCGCATTTTCAAAGACTGGCATTAAGTTCAGCAAAAGCTACTAATTTTGACGACAAAACGAAAAAACAAATGTGATGTAACAACAAGACGGAATGAACAAATGATGTGCACCATTTATCATTCAACAAACAAACGCCAATATGTTTGGAAACTTTGGTAAAATTTAATTATTTTTTTTACACTAATCTCCCTCAATAATTTAAATTGTTACTGATTTCTTGCAAATGAGGGCATTGCAAGATCTTAAGTGTGGGAAGGGGTTAAATTCTTTCGGATTTAAAAAAAAAAATTTAACTTATACACTTGGTTACCATTAAAAATACTAGTAACGCATTAGTTGTATTAGAATCTAGTGCTCTCTGATAATAAAGAACAGCCCTAGTCTTATATACTAACTACCCAATTCTAGTAAAAAATTTTAAAATTTTCAAATAAATGAATTCAAAATCATGTTTATACATATTTATGAACGATAAAACTAGGTGTTAACACCGAAATTATTGTTACCTCGGAAAGGACATAATTTGAGAAACAACCCCAAATGTTAGAATTCGTTAAAAATGGAATAGAGGAAAATAAAAAGGCAAAGAAAGGAAAATAAAAGCCAAGTGTGGGAAAAATTTACCAAGTTATTTAGAACATATGTCACATATTTTTGTACAAATAATTGAAGAAACTTTTGTTTTGGACGATATTTATCAGTTTTACCCAATTTCTTATAATATATTTGAAAGAAAAGATGGATCTACACGATGAATCAATTCCATCATTAAAAGGAAGTAAAGTCTTCTGAAAAAGACACGCGCTTCTTGATTTAGGTCAGGAAGTTGTCGTCCAGACCAGTTGTAGAGTCTACGAAAAACCTTGAAAAGTTCTCTCGAAAATCAGCTGAAAATCCACGGACCTCAGCATAAAACAGGGTCGCCAAGTGGTCAGACTTATCCTAACCATGAGAGGACCTGTCTCGTATAATGGGGGGCACCGTGTAAATTAGCTTATAAGACTAATGAATCAGATCCCCAGAAAGGATAATCTCCTTAAAGATCAAAAATCAGCTTTTAAGACTGATATTACTCAATCCTTGAGATTGACTTTAAAGATTGAGAATTACAAACTCATGGAATTCGATGATATCTAAACTCGAGCTTGAACGAGAAAATATTTTGATCAAAAGTACAAACCGATTTGTTTTCTGAAAACCCATTTTCAATGCGTTCATTACCATTGAACGTAAAATCCTAGGAATTCACCTGAAATTCATTAGGTCACCTTAGGGATGGCAATGGGCGAGAAAAAACCCGTGACCCGCGGGTACCCGATTCGTGACGGGCGGGTAAATTCATTAAATCTTACCCGCGGGAACGGGTACGGGTAAAAATTTATATCCGACAACGGGTCGCGGGCGGGTCGCGGGTATATACTACCCGTCGCGGGCAAAACCCGACCCGTGAATACATGAGACTTTTCTTAATTTACCCGCTAGTTTATAATTATAATTATTAATTTTGAAAGTTAATTTACTTGTAATTGACTAATGATTAATAATTTAATATTATATACAAGTAAAAAACTTAATTTTTACGCCATTTTAAATATAACTTGTACATATATTTTTATAATTAATAAAATTATTTGGGCTTTCTAATAAAAAGTTGTATATATTATTACCCGCGGGTTACCCGCGGGTCACAGGTACCCGCGGGTTACCCGCGGGTCACAGGTACCCGCGGGTCACGGGCATGGGCAAAACATTTTTACCCGCGGGCGGGTAACGGGTCTCAACGTACAAAAAACGAAACCCGACGGGCGGGTCGCGGGTATATAGGACCCGTGCCCGTTGCCCGCGGGCGCCATCCCTAGGTCACCTGAACCAAATCGGGTGTCAACCATAAGAATGGTGGTTGCATAGCATGGTCGAAGACAGGACCTTGTGCCAGACTGGAAAAACTATAGGGTGATCTTTACAATTTCTCCTACAAAGGATAGTAATTGCATCCGACACGATATAGACCATAATTAAAAGCATGTCACGGGACATTGCCTTAACAGTTGCTTGTTCAACGCTTTCCTTTACAACCGGACGGTAGTTTACCGAAAAGTAATATACGGAGCAAGTATACTGGACATGTTGCTTTTCTAATACAAGGTTAGCAAGTGGGTGACACAAAACCGCAAGTTTTGAGCTAAAAATTTCAAATCTGAAACCCACCAAACCCACAAAAACAATTTGCAAACACCGGTGAAGGGTTATTCCGGAAAACTTATCTAGGGTAAAAGCTAGATTGAATTTTCAAAAGATCAATTGTTTTCATAAAGATCTAATTTCCTTAAAGGATCTAAATTTTCATAGTCATGTGGGACTGTAAACCACATCGTTACTACCATTGTTCATATCGCCGTATAAAAATCACTGATGTACAAAGTGTGAAGAATAAAGAAGTGAATTCTAGTATTTTTATTTCAAAACTATATTGCTTGAGGACAAGCAACGCTCAAGTGTGGGAATATTTGATAATGCTAAAAACGAACATATATTTCATAGCATTATCCCCCAAGAAAGACAAGCTTTTAGTTGCAATTGTTCTATATACAAGTGATATTCATTTAAATAATAAAAGGTGAAGACAAAAGACAGATTCGACGATTTGAAGACGCAAACGACCAAAAAGCTAAAAAGTACAAAGTACAATCAAAGTGGTTCAAATTATTGATGAGAAACGTCTCAAAATTACAAGAGTACAAGACGCAAAATGCAAAGTACAAGATATTAAATAGTACGAAAGGACGTTCGAAAATCCGGAACCGGGACCATAGTCAACTCTCAACGCTCGATGCAACGGACTAAAAATTACAAGTCAACTATGTAAATGAATATAATATAATATATAATTAATTCTTAAAAATTATATATATATTATATTATATATTAAAACCGTCGGCAAGAAGAAAACAAGCAAATGTGAGCTGTCCCAGGGGGCCATGCGATCGCATGGCCTGGCAGTTATAAACTCATGCGATCGCATGGTGAACAGTATCAGCTGACATCCTATAAATTTTGCTTGTTTTGGTCGAATGAGATACATCTTTTTCTATCCTCTCTATCTCTCACGTAATATATATATATATATATATATATATATATATATATATATATATATATATATATATATATATATATATATATATATATATATTATAATTTTAATTTTATTTTTAATTTAATATTAATAAGGGTATGTTAGCGAATGTTGTAAGTGTGTAAGTCGAAATTCTGTTCGTGTAAAGCTACGCTATTATTAATCATTGTAAGTTATGTTCAACCTTTTTAAATTAATGTCTCGTAGCTAAGTTATTATTATACTTATTTAAATCGAAGTAATCGTGATGTTGGGCTAAAATATTAAAGACGGGGTTATTGGGCTTTGTACCATAATTGGGGTTTGAACAAAAGAACGACACTTGTGGAAATTGGACTATGGGCTATTAATGGGCTTTATATTTGTTTGATTGAATGATAGTTCGTTAATTTAATATAAAGATTTACAATTGGATGTACCTATAAATAACCACATACACTCGATCGGACACGATGGGCGGGATATTTATAAGTACTAATAATCGTTCATTTAACCGGACACGGGAATGGATTAATAGTCAATGGACTTATTAAAATAGGGGTGAATTATATACAAGGAAAATTGGTGTAATTATAGTTTAAGTCCCCAATTAGTTGGAATATTTAACTTCGGATATAAGAATAAATTGACGAGGACACTCGCACTTTATATTTATGACTGATGGACTGTTATGGACAAAAACCAGATGGACATATTGAATAATCCAGGACAAAGGACAATTAACCCATGGTAATAAACTAAAATCAACACGTCAAACATCATGATTACGGAAGTTTAAATAAGCATAATTCCTTTATTTTATTTATCGCACTTTTTATTATCGTACTTTTTAATTATCGCAATTTTATTTATTGTCATTTTATTTATCGCACTTTTAATTATCTCACTTTAATTATTGTCATTTACTTTACGCTTTAAATTAAGTTATATTTAATTTTAATATTTTACATTAGGTTTTAACTGCGACTAAAGTCATAAAATCGACAAACCAGTCTTTAAACGGTAAAAACCCCCTTTTATAATAATAATACTATATATATATATATATATATATATATATATATATATATATATATATATATATATATATATATATATATATATATATATATATATATATATATATATATATATTTATATACAAATATAGTTTTAAAAATATAGCGTTAAACTTGGCTAGTTCCCTGTGGACGAACCGGACTTACTAAAAACTACACTACTGTACGATTAGGTACACTGCCTATAAGTGTTGTAGCAAGGTTTAGGTATTTCCACTCTATAAATAAATAAATAACTTGTGTAAAATTGTATCGTATTTAATAGTATTTCCTAGTAAAATATAAGCTATTTCGTATACACCCCTACGTACATCAGAGACTCTGAACAAATCACAAGGACTAAACTTGTACATAAAGAATCTTGATGATTATGTTTCTGATGAAATCTTTGGCAATTACCTTGCTCCTTAATCATTCCAAATCCTTGTGAATGAATTTCTTCATCACACTTTGGTTCTAAAATTATTAGATATCATGGTATCTTTCATTATAAATATCCTCAATATTTCTGAAGATATCTTCATAAATATTCTCGTCCAATATTAATTATCTCTCCGCATTTTCTGTGTTATTTCATAAAAGGAAACTGCTTTAGTTTCTATATTCTGTAAATCTTCGAATTTAAAATATGAATGTTTTGAAGTAGTATTGAAAATTGATGCATGAGTTAGTATAATATAATGACACTTGATCAACGTGATTATATTACATTAAGTCATGCTGAGTTTTTAATGAAACGTGATGATTCACATACCATAACGTCATCATCTGCCATGTTACACGACTCTTACATTCTACTTAATCTCTAAACATATCGAGAACATATCTTCCTTTAGTTCTATCTTTTCTCTTGAATTCTGGTAATTTAACCAATCAAGATCGTGATATTACAATTTCTCTCTTAGAACGTTAGTCATGTTCATTTGAAACTTCATACCTACGAATACTGGACCATAATTCGCTTGACTTAAAGTCGAGAAGAGAAAACAAAAGGATAGAACTCCAAAGCACACGAAGAGCGTGGATTTATAGTGAAATATCCGACAGAACAATCAAAACAGATTATCGCATTTAACCAAAGATGATCCTAATTTCCTTAATTATCGAAGAACCAAATCTTATTACGAAGATTTCCTCTAAATTCCTTGATTTCCGGAAATCAACCGTGACTACGTCACCAGACAAGACGAATCTGCATTTATTCATTTCACTCTTTTGTGATAGCTTCATTCGTACTCTTTGAATAATCGAATTGTTTTAACCACATTACTCAATGATGATAAAACTCTATTTATCAGCTCGTATGAATCATGAAAACATACTTATTATCTGCCATGACCATCTCAATCAAATTTCGGGACAAAATTTCTTTAACGGGTAGGTACTGTGACGACCCAGAAATTTCCAATCAAATTTAAACTTAATCTTTATATGTTTCTGACACAATAAGCAAAGTCTGTAATGTTGAGTCTCAAAATTTTTGAACTATTTTCGTACATTCATTTGACTTCGACCATTCCCGATGATTCACGAACAATTTGTTTTGTAAGTAAATATGTAATTTAATATATATATATATATATATATATATATATATATATATATATATATATATATATATATATATATATATATATATATATATATATATATATATATATATATATATATATATATATATATATATATATATATATATATATTGTTGGTCCCTTGATAACAACAGGAGTATTATAGAGGGGGAGTGAATACAATTTCTTTTAAAATAACTTAACAGTTAAACACGATTAGTATTCAAGCATGCAAATAAATAGAGTCACAGGTAATTTTCAACAGTTATTCTTTATTGATTGAATCACAAAGAATCACAACTATCCTTGGCAGAATGATAGTTGGTTGATACAGATTACCTAGATTATAGCTAAGAGGTAAACTAACAGCTATTACATGTTTTGACTCTATAAAAATAAACCCACACCACTAG
This sequence comes from Rutidosis leptorrhynchoides, assembly GCF_046630445.1. Taxonomy (NCBI): domain Eukaryota; kingdom Viridiplantae; phylum Streptophyta; class Magnoliopsida; order Asterales; family Asteraceae; genus Rutidosis; species Rutidosis leptorrhynchoides. Next base: position 334,883,879 of record NC_092337.1, on the reverse strand, counting down.
TTGTTACAATAGTGGATACAACAATTTATAGTAGTCCTATTAACCGTGTAATGGTTCTATTGTCCACTGGTACATAGGATGTCTGTACTTGTGGGGACAACTACATTAGAGAGCATGCTCTCCTCTTTCCTCTTTGGTAGCTATTTGCAGGAACACCCCAATTCGGTTTGGCACCACTATTTGATTAAACAAATAGAATGTTGTATTCCTTAGGTGTTGATAAAGTATAACCCATGTCTGCACATGCGTTAAACTTCTGCATTCCCAAGTGGTCTTGTAAGGTCACTTGTCAGCCGCCGACGCGTGTCCTTTTCTGTTCAACTTTGTCTTTGACTTCTGTTGAATAGTACCATTGATGTAGACCACTCGGGAAACTACTATGCTTATAATGGAGCATGGCTGTCTTGTGTAGTAAGCTGAATTCCAGCTGTACTGGTTCTTCATTGCTGAGCCACTTCATATTCTTAATTTGCTGAGTACACATCTTATGCTGATTGAAGAACACTGTCTACCTTGTGCTGGTAGACTGAGCAGCAAACTAAACACTCGACACAGCAATATCTGTTGTCTATACATAAACAAACTTGTGCTGACTGCACATAACATTTTAGTGCAAATAAATTACAGTTTTGTCATAATTAAATCCTTAATTATTTTGGGGACTCAACAATCTCCCCCTATTTGATGATGACAAAACTTATGACATATGGAGAAAACACTAAAGCCAGCACCGAGGGACCTAATGAAAAATAGACAGTAAATTTGTCCCTTTTTAAGTTTGTTTTTGGGATCTTTTGCTGAGTTATCCATATATTATAATTTGATATGATTTTGAAGATAAACTCATTTCACTTTCATTACAACAGAGTATGTACAGTAATTACAGCAACAGCAAAATGAAAAGTGAATTAAACAAAAGATACAATTTGAGCACATAGGAGACTATCTATCTTTATCTTTATCTTTATCTTTATCTCGTTCTTCTTCAGATAGCTCCTCTTGTTTGATCCTCCAGGCTTCAGGGAACAGATAAGGTACATCAGCAGGGTCAAATACAGGGATATGAGGAGGTAGAATGATGGGGCCTCTTTCGGTTGGTCCTTCACTAGTAGATTGCTTTCCTTTAGGCTTTTGAGAAAGAACTTCTTCTACATTCACTACTGGTGCATTCCCAAACATTGTTGCTTTCTTGAAGAGCTGTTGGAGTTCAGATTTAAGTGTATTTTTGATAGCACTTTCACCTTTACCAATGAAATACTCCAAGATCTCCATCCATTCACTAAATTCTAGGGATCTTAACTCATCATAGTTTATTCTTTCTTGAACCTTATTCTCCCTTATGACATTGAAAGCTCTTTTTGACCCTCTGTTCACTTTGATGATCCTGCTGGGATTGGATCTTCTATTCATCACATTACCATACCTACTCCTATAATAATGATCAGGAAATTCAATGGTACGGATAGGTTCTATAGGAGCAGTAGCAGGTGCTTTCTCAGCAGCTTCCATCTCATCAAGTGCCTTATCCTGTTCTTTGACAATGGCTTTGGCTAATTTTAGGGACTCAGCCTCAAGCTTTCTATCAGCTGCCAATTTGTCTTCTATCTCCTGAAGCCTTACCCTCTCAGCGAGTTCAGCATCAGCAGCCTCCCTTCTTTGAATTTCAGCTTGTAAGCCCAACAAATAATCGTCGGCAATAATTTTCAGGGATTTTGCGGTTTCAATCATCTTTCTACCCTCTTCAGTTCTAAGGGCAGCACGATACTACCTTAGATCCATACCCAGCTGGTGAGCCTCTTGAAATTGAGCTTTCTCCTCATCAGTAGAGAGCCTTTGACTACTGTTGTTTAAGTATACACCAATTTCAATGCCATAAGTCAAGGCAGTGATGTAGAGTGGCTGATCAAGGGGATGATGCAGCAATCTAACTTGGCATATCCTTTCATTAATAGCATCTTGTCTTTGCTTAAGCAATTCTTGTACAGTGATCTCCAGCATGTAAGCATCTCTTTCATCTGGATTCATTTTAAATAAGTCTGGCTCACCACGGGTAACAGAATCATCTTCCCAAGTTCTGTGTTTACCATGACATTTTGGGGAAGATGGAGGATACATGATTGATTCACCTATGCCAGATGAACTCACTGGAAACTAATTAACACGATTATCCTGTGGTCTGTTAAAATAAGTGAGGGTCTGGGGAGAGATAGGTGATTGAACAAATAAGTGATCTCCACTACCCCAGACTGTAAAGTCAGCAGGATTAACCGTATCATCATCTTGTTTAGCACCCAGCACATCCACCTTTGCTAGGTCTTCAACACTTGTTTCACCCAGCAGCACACTACTGGCTGGGTCTTCATTTACAGCACTCCTTGCTGTGTCTTCAGTACCAGCTGACTGATTAGTATCAGCTGGCACACCTGCCATAGTATCTTCATTAGCTGCCTCAAATAGGGGTCCTTTCCTGAGGAGCTGGTTGTCCCTAGGAGTGGATTTCACCATTTGTTTGTCAATAGGATTGGGTTCAGCTGATGGTTCTTATGTTGATACTGGTTCTTCTGGAGGCAGGTAGGGAACAATAGCAAGATGCTCCCCCTGAACATCATCATCATCAAGATTGATTATTTCTGCTGGCTTTTGTTGTGTAGCTGGCTGTGCAGAAGATGTTGGTCGAGAAGATGAGCTGGTTTCTAACATAGCATCTAACCATTTCATAAAAATGTCAGCTCTAACTCCTCCCCCTGACTCAGTAGATGAAAGATAATCTTTCATTTCTTCAGGAGTCATCTGTTTGATCCTGTCTGCTCGCTAAGCATACAGCTTTGCCCTCTTTTTGTCGTATTTGACCATGAACTTAACATTTCTTTTTCATGCATCCTTTTTGAATTTGTCAATGCTAATCAGGTTATCATCAATGTCCCTTTTTTTTGGGGTCAGCCATCTCCTATGCTCAATTTTGTGGCGTTTAAGAGCAACATAGGCATCTCATTTGACATTGAAGGCATCATTTAAATCTTGCTGTCTCTTCTGATGTCTCTCCAGTTTTCTTTTCATTCTTCTTTCAATAGTTTGAGAGACAACAAAAGCTTCAGCAACAGCCAATGCAGAAACATCACTGGGCTTACTGCTAGAACCAATATCATCCACTGATGTGGCAGACACACTGGATTGAGATTCACCAGCTGCCTGTACACCAGATTCAGTATGAGCATTGCTGGGCTTAGTGCCAGAGTCTTGACCAGTAGTACCATCACCATCACCATCACCATCACCATCACCATCCCTCCTTGGTTGTTTTGGAGTCTTTTCATGCTCATGCTCTCCCTCTGATTGTTTTCTCTTTTTGAGTTTCTTTTTAGATTTCTTCTCTCCCTTTTTGTCATCAGCAGGGGCAGAAGGGTGAACAGGGGAGACCTGTGCATCAAGGTCACTATCTGAATCTGGAACAGAGAATGTAAAATTGTTCCAGTCAGCAACTTCAGGAGTAATATGGGCACCTGGATCCATGCCAAATTGTCGAAGAAGGAGGTTGGAAGACCTAACTTCATTCCTTGCAACACCCATTGCCATCTGTTCAACAATGGCCCTAACATCACCCTGTAGGGCAGCCATTCGTTGCATATTTTCTACCATTTGAACATAGGCAGAAGCAAGAATCATGTTAGCCATTTGCTGTTCCTGCGAATCCAATCTCTCATGTAGCACCGTATTTTCTTCATTAAGAAAAAGAATTCTGCGATTAGCAGCGTCCAAATCAGCTTGAAGATGGGCAATATCCTCAGTATACTCATTGTGAAAGATGATTCGTTTCTTTAAATCCTCCTCCTCTTCATGTTGTCTGACAATGGCATCCACCGCAAGATCTACAAAGGCACATACTTGTCTGAGATGGGCTTCAATATTGGAAGTGGTAACTTGCCCAGCGTTGCTTATGGCTTCAGTCATGCTATCAACAATAGCAGTACGAATGGTGTTTTGTAGATCGGGTGTAACTTGGGTGAGTGTCTTATAGACAGCCAAGGTGGAGATGTCAGCCACCTCATCAACATTAAATTTAACATAGCTGGTTGAGGGGTGGTCAGTAGCAGCTACCACAGGACTACCTCCGTGGGGTGGTGGAGGTGGAAGGTCAGAATCTAACTCGTCACCATGATCACCACCATTTTTACCTTCACTCGAAGGTTTAGAACCACTGGTATCCTTGTCAGCATCATTATCAGCATCATCAGTGAGATCCACTGGTTTATCTTTGGAGCCAGTCACATTATCATGAATGACTGGCTCTTCCTTACCAGTTGCTTGATCAGCATCACCATCAGATGAAGAAGATGATGAGGAAGAAGCTGATGAATCAGAAGGTACTGGCGAATCAGGAAGTTGTTGCATGATAAACTTACCAGTAATAGGATCTCTGATGAACTTGAGAGGCCTCCTTATACCAGGCCATGGAGAAGCAGCTGGAGCCATACCAAAATAGTGATAATATGGCTGCTCGTTGATCTGTTCTAAAGTAGCCAGCCTCTCATATACCTCTTCTCTTGCTGGTCAATCAAGCTGAGACAACAGTTCAGTCAGATCTTCGCGAGGCAATTTGCTGGCTGAGACTATGGCAGTTTGAGGATCAATAGTTAGCTGATCCACCAGCAGAGCAACTCTGGGAGTGATAGACGCTCCCCGATAGATGAAGTTAGGTACAACTTCATCAGGATCTGGCACCTGACACACATATGGTTTCTTCTCAACAGAAACAGTAGCCTGAGAAGAGTCATTAGTGGCAGTAGCAGAGGTACCAGCATCCATAATGGGTTCCGTAGAACCAGTAGTAGTAGTAGTAGGTGACTGTGCAGTAGGTGAAGAAGCAGCATCCGCAGCACCTTTAAAGAAAATATCCTGTGTGGAATCAGACACCTGTAGATTACCAGTGGAATCCACGGTAATAAATTGTCTCGATTGAAGATCAGAAACATCCGGAATAACACTAGTAGCAGCAGTATCCACCTTTGGCTCTTTGGAAACATAGCCAACATCCTGAAGAAACAAAGGCTAGGAATCATCATCAGCATGCAAGCCACCACTAGTAACCACTTCAGTAGTAACAGCAGTTGAAGTAACAGTGGTAGTGGCAGCATCATCAAAATCAAGAACCTCCTGAACAATATTACCCTATGCACCAGAGTCAGATGGAAAAGTAGCACTTGTACCAGCATCCATGATAACATCCTGTACATTAGAATCAGATGGAAAAGTAGCACAAGTACTAGCATCCACAATAACATTCTGTGCAGCAGCAGAATCAGCAGCTTTATCAGCACCAAATGCAATGTCACCCTTCGATTCAGTGACAGGTTCATCAAGTAGAACATCCTTAACAATATTGTCAATTACCTTTTTAAGAATAGGAAGATCCACTATGATTTCATCTTCCACTTTAGGTTTAGTAGTGGAAGCAGCAATACTGGGAGCAGTATCACCTGCAGCTGTAGAAGCAACAGTACCAGCATCAGCACCACCAGTAGGAGAAACAGTAGCACCAACACCAGTAGCAGAGGTAGCAATCTCATCAGTAGGAATAATAACATCTTTAACTTGCTCCCCCTCTGCCTGTTAATCTACCCTGCTAAGAACTGAAACAATAGAACATTTTATGTTAACAACTGTAGAACCAAATAAATTTAACTCAACAATTGCATCTGTGGTTGGTCTCTGGGGACAGACTGGTGATTTGGTCAGCCCTTCGAATGAGACAGAATAAGGTGTCTGTAAGTACAGCTGTGACTCTGTTGACTCATTGGCAACACATGTTGACCCAGATAGTGTAAGAGTTCTGGCTGGTAATGATGTAGGAGTGAGACTCTTATCATGATCCGAGTAACATAATGGCTGTACAGTATCCTGAGTTGGTTCAATACGATGAGGAACCAGCTCAAGTTTGCTTTGGGGGTCAGGTATGTGCTCTGCTGGTTGTACTGTCATGAGAGGATATAACATTAAGTTCAATTTACAAAAATATGGAAGTGTCTGGCTAAAAGAGTATGGGTTGCTACTCTTCTTAACACTAGTTTTAAAACCAGTCAGCTTGGGGGCCAAGGTTATACCTTTAACTCCACTTTCATTTTTCAAGTCAGCAGTTATATTTAATTATGTTAGAATTTTATGCTGTTTGGTCTAGAAACGCACCAGGTTCCATAGCCACATCCTTTGCAGGAGTAGCAGTTGAGACTGGTGCAATCTCCCCTGTAGTTTGCTTGGAGCCAGCTTTTGCACGTTTGGATTTGCCTGTTACCAAGAAATAGATAAGCAACGGATTCCAATACTAGAATTTGGTAGTCAGTATATAAGACTAGGGCTGTTCTTTATTATTAGAGAGCACTAGATTCTAATACAACTACTGCTTTACCAGTATGTGAGACGGTGGCTGTTCTAGTTGAGGTAGCTGGCTGCTTCCTACGAGTAGCTGGCTTACGCTGAGGACCCTCCCCCTCAGCTGGTGTAAAACCAGAGGCAGTCGATTGGTTAGCTCCACCCCGAGCAGCAAGATACTCGAGCATGCCTGGTGTCAAACCAGTATATGGAGTAGCAGGTGCATCTTTTGGCATACCCCCTTGTTTTAGAGGCAGGTCATATGATTGATCAGCAATCTGCTGGTAAGCTTCACCCAGCTCACTTTTAAAAACATGCTTAAGAAACTTGGAAAGGGGATTAAATGTGTTCGTTTAGGTGCTTGCACCATCTCCCTTAGCCTCAAATAAATTTCCCCGGCATAATCAATGTTCCTGTTGAACAACAAACCATGACCAATTTTAAGCTCAAAGTCTGAGCACTGGTCAAAACTTCCAGATTTCTGGCTGATGCACTGGGTCAGCAGCCCAAAGAAGTAGTACCAAAGAGGTGGTATATGCTTCCTCAAAGGTGTATGAGAAATTAGCTGAGTAAACCCAATGATTTCTAGCACCTCTCTTCTAAGTACATCGCTGGTTGGTGAATCGACAAATGGTCCATCTGGTAATTGAAGGGCACGGCGGATGGTTTCAGCGGTGACGGAGCAAGTTAGGGTTTCGGTTACCATGCCACGAATACATGGAACATTCTGGGGAGTGGTGGTAGTGGTAGCAGTATATCAGAATCTTGCCAAGCAGGCACCATAAAGGCGTGAAGGTACATTGGTGATAGCCCTAGCCAGAGGGGATTGTAGGATGTAGTCAATGAGCGTTTCATACCCCATATTGACCTTTGATTTGGGGATGGAGAGTGAATGAGCAGCATTGCCTCTTGATAGGCGAATAGTCGTGTGATCAAGTGCATTATTAGCCCTAACCAGAACTGGATGAAGATTGAATAGTGGTTCGTTAACAACTTGTTCCTCTAGTGCCGGTGGTGGTTGTTGATCAGGGTGTTGTGCCGGTTGTTGTTGCTGCTGTTGTTCCTCTGGCTGGTGTTCAACGTGTGGTGATTGAGGTTGGTCTGCCATTGATGAAATGTAAGGATGAAGATATGAACTTGTGAAAGTTGGAAGATTTGAAGATTTTGGGAGAAAAGAGTATGTGAATTTGAATACAGAATAACCGAAGGTTATTATGGAAGATAAAACACTCTTTTAACCATTGTGATTGAATGAAAAAGGGTAGGAGAGAGAAAATGACAACTGTCATTAGCAGGCACGTGGGCAGATGTGACAGAATGGCACACTTTCGAGGGGATACAGACTGTTGATTTGACGTATATACGGCTTGAACACTCATACCTCCCATTCAGCATTAAATGCAGCAGGTTTTAATTCAAAAAAATGATTTAAAAACCACAAAATAAGTTTTGTATTAAATACAAAATACTTTGTTACATTTAATATGTCATGAATTTAATTTAAATCATTGGGAGTAAATGAGTTTCAGATTTAAGGAATCATTTGATTTTGTGAGCTATTTATTATTTCAATTAAAAACATTTTGAGTAACCAAAGTATAAAAGACCTTGTTGTACTGAGTGTTTTACATGTAGGCAATAAGTTAACAAAAATGACTTACTAGTTTGCCGTACATGTTGTAGAGCCAGCACACCAACAAAAATTGTCTTTTATTTAAAGTTCAAGCATACCCAGCTCAGAGATGAGATAGTTAAAACGTTTCTCATCTAAGGGCTTTGTGAATAGATCTGCTAACTGCTGGTCTGTTGAAATAAAATGTAGCTCTACATCTCCTTTTTGAACATGATCCCTTATGAAATGATATCGAACGTCAATGTGCTTTGTTCTTGAATGCATCACAGGATTGTTGGTGATAGCGATTGCACTTGTGTTGTCACAGTAGATTGGAGTCTTTGTAACATGAACACCATAGTCTTTCAGCTGGCTTTGCATCCATAGTACTTGAGCAGTACAACTACCAGTAGAAACGTATTCTGCCTCAACAGTAGATGTGGACACATTATTTTGCTTTTTGCTCGTCCAGCTGACTAGCCTACCACCCAGTAACTGGCAACCACCAGTAGTACTTTTCCTGTCTATTTTACACCCTGCAAAGTCAGCATCTGAATACCCAATTTGCTCAAAATCCTGGTCTTTGGGGTACCAAAGACCACATTTAGCAGTAGATTTCAGATACCTAAATATCCTTTTGACTGCTAGCAAGTGTGACTCTTTAGGATCAGCTTGATATCTGGCACAGAGACATGTGACAAACATAATATCTGGTCTGCTGGATGTGAGATAAAGTAGGGATCCAATCATACCTCTATATTCAGTGATATTGACTGGTTCACCATTGAGATCAGCATCTATTTTAATAGATGCTGCCATTGGGGTCCCTATATCTTTTAAACAGGCCAGACCAAATTTCTTTAACATATCCTTGATATATTTATCCTGACTTATAAAAATTCCATCATCAAGTTTTTTAATTTGCAATCCCAAAAAGTATTGCAAATCTCTTTGTAAGCTCATTTCATATGTCTTTGACATAAGTTTTGAAAAATCTTGACAATGTTTCTCAGTTTTAGATCCATAAATAATATCATCCACATATATTTGTACCAGCAAGAGATCACCATCTGTCTCTTTTGACAACAGAGTGGTATCAATTATTCCAACTCTAAAACCTATACCAGTGAGATACACGTAAAGTGTCTCATACCATGCTCTTGGAGCCTGTTTGAGACCATAAAGAGCTTTGTCTAGCTTGTAGACATGGTCTGGATATTTACTGCTTACAAAACTAGGAGGCTATTTGACATAAACTTCTTCTTGCAGCTTCCCATTTAGAAATGCAGATTTAACATCCATCTAGAATACCTTAAAGTTCATCTTAGCAGCATATGCCAAGAACAATCTGATAGCTTCCATCCTAGCCACTGGAGCATATGTCTCTCCATAATCCAATCCTTCTTCCTGTTTGAACCCTTGAGCTACCAATCTAGCTTTGTTTCTTATCACAATCCCATCTTCATCCATCTTGTTCTTTGGTGTGCAAAAGGTGGTATATGAATTGTTATATGAAATAGTATGGAAAAATACCGATTAAAGATTGTTACACACTAACGGGTAGTGTACCCGATCGTGTAGTAGTATAAATAATGGTTTAGTTCCGTGTATCGTTCCAAGGACAGTTGTATTAGTCAAACTAGAATTAGGAACTATATTATGATTAACTAAGTAAATGAAACTTAAAGGTACAAGATATTATGTTTTTGTGGCTATTTAACGATTTAGCCAAATCAAAGAAGATTAAAAGTAAAAATAATATTTTTGGTCTTTTAAGTTTATATAATGAAAACAAGTGCAAAGAAAACAAATAAGATAGTTTGATTAAGATCAAAGATACGAAATGTTCATCTAGATATTTTACCCTCGGTATTGGATGTAAGTTATATTGTTAAGACCCGATTGAATGAATATGTGTGTAAGTTACCTAATAGATTTACCAAGAGTTCTCTTAGTAAACACGCAAACTCGATTACAAGATCAAGGGTTCCCTTTTCTCTATAGTTCTCGTGTTTGTAACCAAATAACTATGATATATATGCTAATCACCCAAATCGACTTGCCAAGAGTTCTCTTTAGCAAGTACTCAAATTAGAATTACTAAGTAGAGGGTTCCCTATCACCTAGACCTTTTCGTTTGTGACTAGTTGATTAGCTAGATCAAAGACTTGAATACGAATTGTCTTTTGCGTTCACTCTACACAATTCATCCCTATATCGTCTAATCGTTTATATCTAATTTACCCCCTTGGTCCAGTTTAGTAAAAAATCAATCTAAGACAAGTTGATTGTAAATCAATATGATACATCAATAAGAGTTCTCTTTATCAACAACATATCAATTAACTAGATACAAATGATTTAACATCAATAAGCATGGTTCTTTAATTCAAGCTTTAATCTATCACACATAATACATTCAATCGATAAGATTACATCCAATATCTCAGTTATTAATCTAGACAAACATTGTAGAGTTTAGCCAACAATCATATTAACAAACAAAATAACAATCAATTGATAAGTAGAATTCATTGTGAAGAACAAGAAATCAACATAATAGAGAATGAATCTTGAATGGAGAAGGTGTTGAATCTTGATTCTTGGATGTTAAGCCTCTTCCAAGAGCTTGGAATTCTCCAATTTTTCTCCTAAAATCGTCTTGGAACTCCTCTATTTCGTAACTGTTCGTATCTGATCATATCTCTCTTTTTTAAAGTGGCTAAAGTTGGTCAAAAGCAAAAAGTAGACTGAAACCTACTTCTGGACGGCGTCCAAGATACTGGACGGCGTCCAGTTGTAAAGGCCTGGACGGCGTCCAGATTTCTGGACGGCATCCAGATTTCTGGACGGCGTTCAGTTGTGAAGGGCTGGACAGTGTCCAGAAATCTGGACGGCATCCAGTTATGCTTAATTGTACTATCTCGTTTTTTCCAAATCTCCCTTCATTTGGACGGCGTCCAAATCATTTTCGACGGCGTCCAACATATCTGCAGCCTTGTTTTATTTTTTTTAGAGCGCTAATTTGACCATAACTTGTATCAGGATCAACTATGATGAAATCACAACTTATAGAATGGTCATAATTCACCAAAACTCTTTATAAACCACTTTCCGATACACTTTTCATACATTTGTGTATTACTTGTAGAAACCGCCTTAACTATCCTTGATTCGAGAGTATTTTACACGATATTGCGAGATATATATATGATGTGATTGAACAATATCAAAACACCCCACACTTAAACCTTTCTTATCCTCAAGCAATTCATTCTTACAAAGTAGAAAACTATCAAACACACTTACACAATATAGAGTACTCACATCACACAAGTAACGCAAAACACATGAAACACACACGTTTATTTGAAACGCAAACTCACGCTATATGAAACACACGCTTTAAGTATAACACACATTTATTGTAATCACACTCACGCTATATACACAATAAGAACACACGCACACATTTTTGGGAGTTTTAGAGTCAAGTATCCGAAAAATTTGATCCTACGGAAATCAGGACCTTATGAAAAACGTTTTATGTTTTTGAAAATATAATGCTAGTTTTTACACTAGGCACGTTTTCTGATTTTTTGTCGGATTTTCTGAATTTTTGGAAAATGAGTGCGGGTTTCTCGCTATTGGTCAAGCCAATCCCTCCCACAGTACCTAACATCGTTAGATGTTGGTAAGAAAATAATGCGTTTAGGAGGATACACATTACATCTAGATATCATCGATAATCATGAGGTAATCATCTAATCCGTTAAGTCAACCATAAAGATTGAGGTTCATCAGGCTTAAAAGCTGATATCTTACCTTTCCGGAGGTTATCCACTGGGAATCTGATCAATTCACTGACATTTTGTGTATCATGGTGCGCTTCCCATTTGGCCAGCAAATCTCCCTCATTGAGATAAGCTTTGACTACCAGTTTTCCTGTTTGACGTTGAGGCCTGATAGATTTCCAGTCGATTTTAGCAATGAATTTTCAAGATTTTTCGTCACCCTACAACTGGTATGGACTACAACTTCTGAAATAAATCAGCAAGTGTGTCGTTTGGAAGACTTTACTTCCTTGAGGATGGAATGGATACATCCTATGGTTAATAATAAAGTGGTCGGACGCAACATTGTCCTTGTTAGGAGAAACAATGAGGATCGTCCTCTTTAGTTTTCGATCTGGCGTGAGGTCCGGTTTCCGACCACGCTATGCAATCACCGCTCTCTCACGGTTTACACTCGTTTTGGTACAAGTGACCTACAAGTTAGCTTTACTAAACTAATAGGATTTTCATTCAAATAATTGAATGATAGTACAACTTCAAAGACTATTAATAATTTAAAACATAACTCAACATTTCTTTTCTAGTTTTAAAACACAATGTATGTAAAATTGTTTTTTTTTTTTTTACAATTTTCATTTCTAAGGCTACCTGAAAATTTTAAAATTTTGATTATAAACGCCTTAATTTTTGTAAAACGAATTCCCGATAAATTTCTATCTTCCCACCCCACACTTAAGATCATGCTAGGCCCTCATTGCATGAAATCGGAAAAATGATTAAATTTAGAGGGCAAAGTGATAAGGTGATTGTAGAAATTTTCAAATTTTTTAACCTGTAAATCGTGGAACATGTAGACGAATGCCGCTGAACTTACTGCCAGCATAAGAGCATCGTCCATTCCTCGATTATCAACACACATACATCATAATATCAAATATTGTTGAACTTAATGCCAGTCTTTGAAGTTCAACCACGCTGCACAAATTAACAAACCACATAAATAATAATAAAAATAACGGTGTTTTTACAATCACATCCATTATCAAACCACACAATTAGTTTAAAAATACAAACCAATATTGTTTTAATACACACCATAACAAATAAATAGATTGTTTGAAAATGTAACAAGATGATCATTGGCTCGCAGGCCTTCAGTTATCGTAAGGCCAAAAGTAGTTTTCTGAGCAATCTCTGCTTCGGCGTCCTTGCGGGTATTCCTGCTCAAATCGGTTCCTGGCATCCTGTATCACATCGTTAGTATTATAAATTGGGTAAGGCGGAGGTGGGTTTTCAGGATCAATGTAGTATTGGGGTGTCAGACGTGTTGTTCCATAGTACAGAACGGGGTTGGAATAATATAACTCGGTGTTATGGTTATTCCAATCAATACCATAAATGTTCCATCCCTTGTTATGTACTTGAGCAATCTGGCGTTGCTCCATTCCTTGCTGACTCACCCTCATGTTGTTCATATTATTGACCAAATCTTCCCAACCAGATTGAGATGGATACCAAGGACCTTGACCTTGAACATTTGTCTGGGCTTCCATTTCTGCTTCCTCTTCCTCTTGTTGTTCCTGTTGTACATTCGCTCCACTACCACTCGCGCTACCTGCCACAAAAGGTACCAAACGCCTATTTCCATCGTACATCAAAATCTCGGCGTTAACATAAGAAACTTTTTTCAAAGGTTTCATTGCATGGTCACATTCTATCAGACGATTAAGATCAATATTAAAGTGACGAGCAATCCGCGTAATGTAGTGGCCCCCTAGAAGCAGTTTGTCTCTTCGTGCATCCGTAGCGATACCCAGCAAATAGTTCCCAATTAACCCCGATATATCGGTGTGACAACCCCTTTTTATTTGATCCATTATCCATAGATCCAGAGATTTAACCTTTTCATGTTCTTCGACTCTCGCATTAAAGGTACATGCGATAAGTCGATGGAGTAGCTTATCGTCAGGGGTTGCTATTTCATTATACCTGTGTCTACTTGATTTGAACGGGCTAGATGAATTTGGCAATCTAATCCTTCTCCAAAAGGATTGTTCATTAAAACTCACTCCCCCATGATACTCTGAGCTTACCAAATATTGCCTTAATTGTGCGTCAGTAAGCTCGTGAAAAATACCCAAAACTCTACGTAACCCAAAACTACTCAAACTTCTTTCATCACCCCCTAGTCTGAATGTAAAAAAAGCATTCGAGCGTGGATCGCGAACATTATTGAATCGAAAAGTTGAATAGAATTCTTTACATAGCACGGGAAACACTTGATCGTGTAGACTGAAAAATTTGTTCCCATGCATAGGTCAATCTGTTACTATATGGTATAGCTAACAAACGAGTGACATGGGCATGCATACCCGCCTCAATCAAAGGAGCCCAGTCCAAATACCATGTAGCATTAATTGGTTGACGGGTAATTCGAGCAAAAGTTTCCCCGTAATCATCATTGTCCCGAAGATGTCCTAACCAAACTATTGGATTATTTTGAGTGACTTCTTCTTCGCCAGATGATGATGATGAATGTTGTTGAACCAGTGGTGGTGGTGGAATGTTTCTTGATGTTCTGCCCCTTTTCGGTTGTCCACCCCTGCTAGATTGTCCCTGTAAAACATAATAACACCAAACCAAAGAACATAGAAACCGTTGTGTTAATGTTAGCTAAAAACATAACCGAGTAGCAAGGGGAATTAGTCATGCTATTCAAAGTTCATAAGGATTGTGATTCATATAAGCAAAGGCGTATGTTCAGAATAATTGATCATAGTCAACCAAAGTCAACATAAACTAGCAAATACACTCTCACAAAAATGTGGATCACAAAATTCACAATTAGGCATCAACTTAGGACTCAAGCATGTGGCGTTCATAGGTCATGACATTTAAACTTGCATTCTAATGATATTCATTACAATCATAGCACTAGTTATCACAATTTAGTTCAAAATGGCCATTATAAACCACTACATTATAGCATTTCATACCATCCATCCACTTCAATAGGCTTTAAACAAATGAAAATCAAGAATACATCCTTCATAAGATCATTACAATTCAAAGTATGCTAAAAATTCAAGAACATTCAATTTATGACCCAGCCAAATTAACATCTATATCATCAACAACAATTAAACACTTCACAAGCTTCATAAACAACACAAACAAACTCAATATCTTGAATTAATTACCCTAATTTCGGATTTAATCATCACAAACCCTAGAATCATGAGCATACCCCTTAAACATGTAATTATTGCAAAATCAAGACATAATGGGTAATTAAACAACTAAGGCATGTTAATCTAAACAAGAATCATGCAAATCAAACACCCCACACTTATCTTTCACTAAATTATGCATATAGACATACAAATCAAGTAATTGAGAAAGAAAAGTATGAAAAGAGATTAGCAATACCATACAAAACATGATTCAATCTTGAATTTGAAGGAAGAATGCATGAATTTGAAGTAAGAAATTAGGGTTTTTTTAAGAGTTGGTTCGTTTGTGGGATAAGGAATAAGAGAGAAGTGTGTTTTGTGGTTGAAAATTGGGTTAGAATGATATAAAATGCGTTTTTTTCTGGGTCAGACATCTGGACGGCGTCTAACATTCTGGACGACGTCCAGTATTGAAGAGCTGGACGGCGTCCAGAAATCTGGACGGCGTCCAGTATTGAAGAGCGGGACGGCGTCCAAAAATCTGGACGGCGTCCAGTTACACTAAAACTTACTGACTTCTTTTTTCGAAAATCCTTTGAGTTTGGACGGCGTCTAAGGCTTTTTGGACGGCGTTCCAATGGTCTGGTGGCTCAAAATCTTCATAAAACTCATAAAAATTCCCATTTTCAACACACAAAAGCTCATATCATCATCATAGGTCATTTTGTACATTAAAAACAATCAAACCAATCATAAAACACTCGATTCACACTATTTACACGCTTGAAATTTCTTTAACGAGTCGTTCACCCAACTCGTCCCCATTTTGATTTAGGTTTTGTTCTCGAAGTTGAGGCTAACCTCGTCTTCGATTTCCAGGGGACCATCGACATAGTGTTTGACCCGAGGGCCATTCACTTTAAAAATATCACCCTTCCAGTTCACCACTTCAATTGTACCATAAGGGTACACCTTTCTAACAACAAATGGTCCCGACCATCGGGACTTAAGCTTTCCTGGTGATAACTTGAAACGAGCATTGTAAACAAGGACACGATCTCCTTCCATGAATTCCTTTGGATTTTTCAATATCTTGTCATGCCATTGTTTGGTCTTTTCCTTATAAATTAGAGAGTTGTCATAGGTTTCAAGCCTCAACTCGTCTAATTCATTCAACTGGGTTAAACGTAACTGACCCGCCTCTTGGTAATCCAAATTACATGCCCTAAGCGCCCAATGCGCTTTGTGTTCAATCTCCAAAGGGAGATGGCATGCTTTTCCGTATACCATTCGGAAAGGAGTGGTTCCAATAGGTGTTTTGTAGGCCGTGCGAAAGGCCCACAATGCATCGTTTAACTTAACAGACCACTCTTTTGGATTTGCACCAATGGTCTTTTCAAGTATGCATTTTAGAGATCGATTGGTATTCTCTACCTGCTCACTTGTTTGAGGGTGATAAGATGTTGAAATTTTATGGATCACTCCATATCTTTTCAACACCTTTTCTAATTGCTTATTGCAAAAGTGGGTGCCCCGGTCACTGATAAGGGCTTTAGGCGTGCCAAACCTTGAGAAAAGTTCCATTAAAAATGTTACTACAACTCGGCCATCATTTGTGGGGAGAGGTTTTGCCTCCGCCCATTTGGAAACATAATCAATGGCTACGAGTATGTAGAGATAAGAATGAGATTTTGGAAAGGGCCCCATAAAGTCAATTCGCATACTTGGATGCTTTGTTGAGGCATTTCATCTCGTTTAGTGATTTGACTGGCCCGTTGGCACGCGTCACAAGCCTTACAAATGGCGTAGGCATCTTTGAATATTGTAGGCCTATAAAAACCAGCCTCGTAAACTTTCCTCCCCATAATTTGGGGACCAAAGTGCCCACCCGTTGGACCACGGTGACAATCAAGAAGAATTTGAGTGCATTCCTTTCCCGAAACGCACCTCCAAATCATACCATCCGCGCAACTCCTAAAAAGATAAGGGTCTTCCCAGAAGTAGTATTTCAGGTCACTAAATAATTTTTTTTCTTTTCTGATGTGACCAACCGGTTTCTAAGTGCCCTCCAACAAGATAGTTGGCTATGTCAACAAACCAAGGATCATTAATTTTCTCAATTTTCATGAGATTTTCGTCTGAAAAGTTATCTTGGATAATAGTCTCATGGAGAACCTCAAGATTCGGGTTCTCAAGTCGAGAAAGGTGATCGGCAGCTAGGTTTTCAGCCCCCTTTTTGTCTTTAATATCAATGTCGAATTCTTGCAAAAGCAAGACCCAACGAATTAATCGGGGTTTAGCATCTTGCTTAGCAAGCAAGTACTTTAATGCTGAATGGTCTGTATAGATAACCGTCTTTGCTAGTATCAAATAGGATTGGAATTTATCAAACGAAAAGACAATTGCCAGGAGTTCCTTCTCGGTGGTAGTGTAATTAAGTTGGGCTCCTTGCAATGTCTTACTAGCATAATAAATGGGCTGGAAATGTTTTTCAATTCTTTGCCCCAAGACGGCACCAATAGCGAAGTCACTAGCTTCACACATAAGTTCGAATGGAATTGACCAATTTGGCGATATGAGAATGGGTGATTGTGTGAGTTTTGCTTTAAGGAGGTTAAAGGCGTTAAGACACTCGTCCGTAAAGACAAATGGAGCATCTTTCTCGAGAAGTTTGTTCATCGGGGTTGCAATTTTAGAAAAATCTTTAATGAACCGACGGTAGAAACCGGCGTGCCCCAGAAAACTTCTTACACCTTTCACATTTGACGGTGGTGGTAATTTGGCTATGACTTCTACTTTAGCTCTATCCACCTCCAGTCCTGCAGAGGAAATTTTATGACCTAAAACAATGCCCTCTCTTACCATAAAATGGCATTTTTCCCAGTTAAGTACAAGATTAGATTCTTCACACCTAATCAACATACGCTCAAGATTATGAAGACATGAATCAAAAGAATCACCGAAGACTGAAAAGTCATCCATGAATACTTCCATAAAGTCTTCAATCATATCGTGAAAAATAGCTACCATACACCTTTGAAAGGTAGCAGGAGCATTGCATAAGCCAAAGGGCATACGTCGATAGGAGAAAGTACCATAAGGGCATGTAAAGGTGGTTTTCTCTTGGTCCTCGGGTGCTATAGGGATTTGGAAATATTCCGAGAAACCGTCAAGAAAACAATAAAAGTTCTTTCCTGCTAACCTTTCCAATATTTGATCAATGTAAGGAAGGGGAAAGTGGTCTTTTAGGGTAGCATCATTTAATTTTCTATAATCAATACATACCCTCCAACCCGTGATAGTCCTAGTGGAAATTAATTGATCGTTTTCATTGGTGATAACGGTCATGCCACCCTTTTTGGATACACATTGGACCAGACTCACGCAAGGACTATTCGAAATTGGGTAAATAAGACCTGCATCTAGGAGTTTGACAATCTCTTTTTTAACGACCTCTTGCATATTAGGGTTCAGTCGCCTTTGTCTTTGTACACATGGCTTATAGTTATCTTCCATTAATATCTTATGTGTACAATAAGAGGGACTTATACCCATGATGTCATGAATTTTCCATGCTAGAGCCGGTTTATGGGCCTTTAACATGGAAACAAGTTTAGACTTTTCACTTACAGAGAGTTCGGATGAAATGATAACCGGGAGAGTAGAATCCTCTTGAAGGTAAGCATATTCCAAGTGACTTGGAAGTGGCTTGAGTTCCAAAATGGAAGGTTCTTCAATCGATGTTTTACATCGGTACTCATTTTTTAAATCCAACTTTCTGTATTCTTCATCATTTGGCTCATAACCGTTAGCCATCAAGGTGGTCAACATCTCCACTTCTTCCACCATGTTTTCTTCATCACCTTCTGCCAAAATGCATTCTCCCGAACCTTGCAATTCTGGGAATTCCTGCAACAACTCCGAATATGCGTCTACGGTTTGCAAATAATAACATTGGTCATCAGTACTCTCAGGGTATTGCAAGGCATGGTCAATGGAAAAGGTAACCTTAACATCCTCAATACTAAGGGTCAATTTCTGCCCATGAACATCTATCATAGCTCTAGCGGTATTGAGGAAAGGTCAACCCAATATAAGAGGCACACGTGTGTCCTCTTCCATGTCCAAAATTACAAAATCGGCCGGAAATACTAGGGTACCCACTTTTACTAACATATTCTCTAAAATTCCACGAGGGAATTTAACATATCGGTCTACTAGTTGAATTGCCATTCGGGTTGATTTTAGTACCCCGGGGTTTAGCTTAACATATAATGAATAAGGCATTAAATTTATGCTAGCCCCTAAATCCGTTAATGCTTTAATGCATTCCAAATCTCCTAGGAGACATGGTATGGTAAAACTCCCAGGATCTACTAACTTCTTTGGAATTTTGTTCATCAAAATTGCTGAACAATTAGCATTCATGGTGACGGATGAAAGTTCCTCCATTTTTTTCCGATTAGTAAGTAAGTCTTTTAAAAACTTAGCATACTTTGGCATACCTGAGATCACATCAATAAAAGGCATATTTATGTTAATTTGTTTAAACATATCTAGAAATTTTGACCTTTCGGCTTCTAGCCTTTTTTGTTGTTGCTTCCTTGGGTATGGGAGCGGTGGTTGATATGGCTTCACTACGGGTTTCTCTCGTTCTTCCTATTCAACCACTTTTTCCAGCTCCTTAACCGGTTCATCATTTCGGTTCAACAGAACACTGAAATCGGAATTTTTGAGAATTCTTGGAGCTTCGTATGCTAAACCACTCTGTGTGGTGATAACATTGGCGTGCTCATTTCGGGGGTTCTTATTGGTATCGCCCGGTAAACTCCCTGGTTTTCTTTCACTAAGTAAACTAGCTAAACCAATCATTTGCTTCTCCAAATTTTGAATTGAGGCTTGTTGGTTTCTAAACTGGTGTTCGTTTTTCTCGTTTGTTTGGTTTATGTTTGTAACAAGCTGAGTTTGTGATGCAATCAACTTTTCCAACATACTCTCCAAATTTGACTTTTTATCTTCCTGTTGGGGTTTTTGATAAAAACCCGGAGTTTGTTGTTGGAACCAACTACTTGACCCTTGTTGGTAATTGGAATTTTGACCTTGAGGGTTGTAGGGGTTGTTGAAGTTTCGGTTAAACTGGGCTCTTCCTTGAAATTGATTATTATTTCTTTGGCTTATGAAAGCCACTTCTTCTTTTTGAGCCATTGTTAAACCGGCATCACAATCTTTTCCTAAATGGAGACCACCACAGTATTCACAACCTACTTTCATACTATGAATTTCCTTGGTGATTTTGTCCATGTTTCGAGCAACACCATCTATTTTCACACTTAGGGAAC
The DNA here is from genome assembly GCF_046630445.1 of Rutidosis leptorrhynchoides. NCBI lineage: Eukaryota > Viridiplantae > Streptophyta > Magnoliopsida > Asterales > Asteraceae > Rutidosis > Rutidosis leptorrhynchoides. The sequence continues at coordinate 334,863,598 of NC_092337.1, read as the reverse complement.
TAAGGTCATCATAAGCACCGGCGCTTTGGACTTGATCATTACGAGTAACTGGTCGTTCTTGATGCCACTCATGAGAATAATCGGCTAGCTTCTCGATTATATCATAAGCCTCTTGCTCGGTTTTGTCCATAAGTGAACCTTCGGCAGCTTGATCAATGGAAATTCGGGTTGCAACATCACAACCCTTGTAAAAGATTTGGACTTTTTGGAAGGTATCCAAACCATGGTTTGGACAACCTCTTAGCATTTTGGAAAATCGATTCCATGCTTCGTACAAGGTTTCCATCGGCTTTTGACAGAATTGGGTAATTTCGTGTTGGAGTCTCGCGGACTTAGAAGCTGGAAAATATTTCTTAAGAAATTTTTCCAACATACCATCCCAAGTTTCTATCGTAGCCTCGGCCAATGAATCTAACCAACTTCGTGCTTCCCCGTGGAGTGTCCATGGGAAAAGTCTTAAAAATATGGCCTAGTCAGTGTCTGGTTTAAGTTTGAAAAGAAGACATATCTCTTGAAAAAGACGAATATGTTCGTTTGCATCTTCATTCGGACCACCACCAAATTGACACCTGTTATTAATCATTTGGAGAATAGGTCCTTTTACTTCAAAATTTACCTCACCAGTGGGCGGAGTAATAGCACTACCTTGTCCGGTTCGGGTTGCCTTCATCTTGGCCGCCATTGATTGTCTTGGTACCACCGGTCTTGCTTCTCCTTCCATTTCAAATTTTGGAGGAGGAATGGGCTCACCAAATTCAGAATATCTCGGATTGGTTGTACTTGATTCTGAATCAAAAGTTTCCTGCTTTGATGAAGATTCAAAGAGTTCAAGTACTTCTTTTGGGATCCTACCAAGCTTTCTATCAGGTTCTGTAAGCGGTGTAAGTAATGGAGAATCTGAACTTCGGGTATGTGGCATATGCAACCTAAAATCTGTCAATCACAAAACTAACAAAACTTTTAAATGCACTTATTCTACAAAATTAAAATCAAAGACTATTAATAATTTAAAATAATTAAGAAACTACTTAATCACAAATTAGTTAACAATTCTATTTTGACACAAAACTCTCCCCGGCAGCGGCGCCAAAAAGTTGATGTGCAAAAGGTGGTATATGAATTGTTATATGAAATAGTATGGAAAAATACCGATTAAAGATTGTTACACACTAACGGGTAGTGTACCCGATCGTGTAGTAGTATAAATAATGGTTTAGTTCCATGTATCGTTCCAAGGACAGTTGTATTAGTCAAACTAGAATTAGGAACTATATTATGATTAACTAAGTAAATGAAACTTAAAGGTACAAGATATTATGTTTTTGTGGCTATTTAACGATTTAGCCAAATCAGAGAAGATTAAAAGTAAAAACAATATTTTTGGTCTTTTAAGTTTATATAATGAAAACAAGTGCAAAGAAAACAAATAAAATAGTTTGATTAAGATCAAAGATACGAAATGTTCATCTAGATATTTTACCCTCGGTATTGGATGTAAGTTTTATTGTTAAGACCCGATTGAATGAATATGTGTGTAAGTTACCTAATAGATTTACCAAGAGTTCTCTTAGTAAACACGCAAACTCGATTACAAGATCAAGGGTTCCCTTTTCTCTATAGTTCTCGTGTTTGTAACCAAATAACTATGATATATATGCTAATCACCCAAATCGACTTGCCAAGAGTTCTCTTTAGCAAGTTCTCAAATTAGAATTACTAAGTGGAGGGTTCCCTATCACCTATACCTTTTCGTTTGTGACTAGTTGATTAGCTAGATCAAAGACTTGAATACCAATTGTCTTTTACGTTCGCTCTGCACAATTCATCCCTATATCGTCTAATCGTTTATATCTAATTTACCCCCTTGGTCCGGTTTAGTAAACAATCAATCTAAGACAAGTTGATTGTAAATCAATATGATACATCAACAAGAGTTCTCTTTATCAACAACATATCAATTAACTAGATAAAAATGATTTAACATCAATAAGCATGGTTCTTTAATTCAGGCTTTAATCTATCACACATAATACATTCAATCGATAAGATTACATCAAATACCTCAGTTATTAATCTAGACAAACATTATAGAGTTTAGCCACCAATCATATTAACAAACAAAATAACAATCAATTGATAAGTAGAATTCATTGTGAAGAACAAGAAATCAACCTAATAGAGAATGAATCTTGAATGGAGAAGGTGTTGAATCTTGATTCTTGGATGTTAAGCCTCTTCCAAGAGCTTGGAATTCTCCAATTTTGCTCCTAAAATCGTCTTGGAACTCCTCTGTTTCATAACTGTTCGTATCTGATCATATCTCTCTTTTTTAAAGTGGTGAAAGTTGGTCAAAAGCAAAAAGTAGACTGAAACCTACTTCTGGACGGTGTCCAAGATACTGGATGGCGTCCAGTTGTAAAGGCCTAGACGGCGTCCAGATTTCTGGACGGCGTCCAGTTGTGAAGGGCTGGACGGCGTCCAGAAATCTGGACGGCGTCCAGTTATGCTGAATTGTACTGTCTCGTTTTTTCCAAATCTCCCTTCATTTGGACGGCGTCCCAATCATTTTGGACGGCGTCCAACATATCTGCAGCCTTGTTTTATCGTTTTAGAGCGCTAATTTGACCATAACTTGTATCGGGATCAACTATGATGAAATCACAATTTATAGAATGGTCATAATTCACCAAAACTCTTTATAAACCACTTTCTGATACACTTTTCATACCTTTGTGTATTACTTGTAGAAACTTCCTTAACTATCCTTGATTCGAGAGTATTTTACATGATATTGCGAGATATATATATGATGTAATTGAGCAATATCATTCTTGAAAACCCACTTGGTACCAATAATTTTCTTAGTTTCATCATCAGGTTTAGGTACCAATGTCCAAACCTTATTCCTATCAAACTGGGAGATCTCTTCTTGCATAGCTCCTGCCCAGCTTGAATCTTTGATTGCTTCATCAGGACGTGTAGGTTCAATGGTAGACCCAAAATTTACATGCATACAAAAATTGCTGGTTGCATGCCTTCTTGTTTTAACACCACTAGCCAGATTACCAATAACTTGCTCAATTGGATGCTCTTTTGTCCATTGATGTCGTAGCGTGGGGGTACGAAATAGTTTATATTTTTACTAGGAAATACTATTAAATATGCTACAATTTTACACAAGTTTTAATTATTTATTTACAAATGGGATATACCTAAACCTTGCTACAACACTATAGGCAGTGTACCTAATCGTAGAGTAGTATAGTTTTTAGGAAGTCCGGTTCGTTCCACAGGGAGCGGGCTTATTGCACACTATATTTTTAAACAACTATATTTGTACAAAATATATACAATTATATATAATAATATATAAAAGGGGGTTTATCGTTTAATGACCGGTTTGTCGATTTATATTTTAAGCGAAGCGCAAAGTAAATGACGATATTTAAATAAAAATATAAAATAAATAACAATAATTAAAATGACAATAAATAAAAGTACGAGGAAATATGAAATAAAATATATTATGCTTATTTAAACTTCCGTAACCATGATGGTTGACGTGTTGATTTTAGTTTTATGCCCATGGGTTAATTGTCCTTTGTCCTGGATTATTTAATATGTCCGTCTGGTTTTCATCAATAACAGTCCATCGGTAATAAATTTAAAGTGCGAGTGTCCTCGTCAAATTATTCTTATACCCGAAGTCAAATATTCCAACTAATTGGGGACTTAAACTATAACAAGGTTTTAATACTTTGTTTAATAATTATACCAGGATATCGACTGCGTGTAACCCAAGGTTTTAATACTTTGTTATCAATTATGCCAAGTGTCCTTGTACATAATTTCACCCTGTTTTAATAATTCCATAGACTATTAATCCATTCTCGTGTCCGGTTAAATGAACGATTATTCGTACATATAAATATCCCGCCCATCGTGTCCGATCGAGTGTATATGGTTATTTATAGAGACGTCCAATTGTAAATCTTTATATTAAAATTAACAAACTATCATTTAGTTAAACAAATATAAAGCCCATTAATAGCCCATAGTCTAATTTCCACAAGTATCGTTCTTTTGTCCAAACCCCAATTAAGGTACAAAGCCCAATTACCCCGTCTTTAATATTTAGTCCAACATCATGATTACTTTGGCCCAAATAAGCATAATAATAACTTAAGTACGAGACATTAATTTAAAAAGGAGAACATAACTTACATTGAGTATTTATCGCGTAGTGTTACACGGACAGAATTTCGACTTCAAAATCCCGTAAAATAACCTTTACATAACCCGAACTAATCTAATATAAAACTACCCTATACTATATATATATATTATATATATATTTATTTATTATTTATTACAGAGTATTATTATTATTATTTATATTTTTACTCGGCAGAATTGATGTGCGTAGAGGTGTATATAAAATAGCTTTTAAATTTTAGCAGGAAATACTATTAAATACGATACAATTTTACACAAGATATTTATTTATTTATAGAATGGATATACTTAAACCTTGCTACAACACTTATAGGCAGTGTACCTAATCGTACAGTAGTGTAGTTTTTAGTAAGTTCGGTTCGTTCCACAGGGAAAAACTTTAAACAAAGCTTAACGCTATATTAGTTTACTTTTATAAAAATACAAATATATATATATAAGTAATATTATTATTATAAAGGGGGGTTTTTACCGTTTAATGACCGGTTTGTCGATTTTAAAACTTTAGTCGCAGTTAAAACCAAATGTAAAATAATAAATAAATACAAGACTTAATTTAAAGCGTAAAGTAAATAACGATAATGAAATTGCGAATAATAAAAGTGCGATAAAATAAACTTGCGATAATTAAAAAGTACGATAATTAAAAGTGCAATGAAATACAATAACAATAAAAATGCGATAATTAGAAGTGCAATTAAATATAAAATAAAAGAAATTAAATATGAAATAAAAGAATTATGCTTATTTAAACTTCCGTAACCATGATGTTTGACGTGTTGATTTTAGTTTTATGCCCATGGGTTAATTGTCCTTTGTCCTGGATTATTTAATATGTCCGTCTGGTTTTTGTCCATAACAGTCCATCAGTCATAAATATAAAGTGCGAGTGTCCTCATCAAATTATCCTTATACCCGAAGTTAAATATTCCAACTAATTAGGGACTTAAACTGTAACAAGATTTTAATACTTTGTTTAATAATTACACCAGAATGTCGACTGAGTGTAACCCAAGGTTTTAATATTTTGTTATCAATTATACCAAGTGTCCTTGTACATAATTTCACCCCTGTTTTAATTATTCTAGTGGCTATTAATCCATTCCCGTGTCCGGTTAAATGAACGATTATTCGTACATATAAATACCCAGCCCATCGTGTCCGATCGAGTGTATATGGTAATTTATAGGGACGCCCAATTGTAAATCTTTATATTAACATTAACAAACTATCATTTAGTTAAACAAATATAAAGCCCATTAATAGCCCATAGTCTAATTTTCACAAGTGTCATTTTTTTGTCCAAACCCCAATTATGGTACAAAGCCCAATTACCCAATTTTAGTAATTAGCCCAACATCATGATTACTTTGGATTAAATAAGCATAATAATAACTTAGCTACGAGACATTAAATTAAAAAGGTTGAACATAACTTACAATGATTAAAAATAGCGTAGCGTTACACGGACAGAATTTCGACTTACACCCTTACAACATTTGCTAACATACCCTTATTATTAGGATTAAAATTAAAATTAAAATTAAAATATAAATTATAAATATAAATATTACGTATATAGATAGAGAGATTGATGGATATTGGATGAAAAATTGATCAGAATTCGTTGGGCTTTATAGGGAGTTTCAGTTTTTGGGGCTCCGCGACTCGCGGCCCTTTTCTTCTTCAAACTCCGCGAGTCGCGGAGATCATTTTCACAGCTCACCCACATTTGGCTCTTTGTTTGCCGACGATTTATTTTATAAATATAATATATATATAATTAATATAATTAATTATATATTATATTATATTTATATACATAGTTAACTTGTAATTTTTAGTCCGTTGCGTCGAGCGTTGAGAGTTGACTCTGGTCCCGGTTCCGGATTTTCGAACATCCTTGCGTATAATTTAATATCTTGTACTTTGTGTTTTGAATCTTGTACTCTTGTAATTTCGAGACGTTTCTTATCAATAATTGAACCACTTGGATTGTCTTTTGTACTTTTGAGCTTTTTGGTCGTTTGCGTCTTCAATTCGTCGAATCTGTCTTTTGTCTTCACCTTTTATTATTTAAACGAATATCACTTGTAAATAGAACAATTGCAACTAAAAGCTTGTCTTTCTTGAGGAATAATGCTATGAAATATATGTTCGTTTTTAGCATTATCAAATATTCCCACACTTGAGCATTGCTTGTCCTCAAGCAATATCGTCTTGAAATACTAGAATCACTTCTTTATTCTTCACACTTTGTACATCAGTGATTTCTATACGGCGGTATAAACAATGGTAGTAACGATGTGGTTTACAGTCCCACATGACTATAAAATTTAGATCCATTAAGGAAATTGGATCTTTATGAAAACATTTGATCTTTTGAAAATTAAATCTAGTTTTTACCCTAGATAAGTTTTTCGGAATAACCCTTCACCGGTGTTTGCAAAATATTTTTGTGGGCTTGGTGGGTTTCAGATTTGAAAATTTTAGCTCAAAACTTGCGGTTTTGTGTCACCCACTTGCTAACCTTGTATTAGGAAAGCAACACGTCCAGTTTACTTGTCCCGTATATTACCTTTCGGTAAACTACCGTCCGGTTGTAAAGGAAAGCGTTGAACAAGACGTAATTACTATCCTTTGTAGGAGCAATAGTAAAGCTCACCCTTATAATTTGTCGGTCTGGCACAAGGTCCTGTCTTTGACCATGCTATGCAACCACCGTTCTTACGGTTGACACCCGATTTAGTTCAGATGACCTAATGAATTCCCGGTGAATTCCTAGGATTTTACGTTCAATGGTAATGAACGCATTGAAAATGGGTTTTCAGAAAACAAATCGGTTTATAATTTGATCAAAATATTTTCTCGTTCAAGCTCGAGTTTAGATATCATTGAATTCCATGAGTTTGAATTCTCAATCTTTAAGGTAAATCTCTAGGATTGAGTAATATCAGGCTTAAAAGCTGATTTTTAATCTTTAAGGAGATTATCCTTTCTGGGGATCTGATTCATTAGTCTTATCCAGCTAATTTGCACGGTGCCCTCCCCATTTTACAAGACAGATCCTCTCATGGTTAGGATAAGTCTGACCACTTGGCGACCCTGTTTGAAGCTGAGGTCCGTGGATTTCCTGCTGATTTTAGTGATGACTTTTCTAGGTTTTTCGTCAACCTACAGCTGGTCTGGACGACAACTTCATGACCTAAATCTAGAAGCGCGTTTCTTTTTCAGAAGACTTTACTTCCTTTTAATGATGGAATTGATTCATCGTGTAGATCCATCTCTTCTTTTCTTTCATCGGGTAAAATAGTTTAGTTTAGTCCAAAGCAAAAGTATTTTCAGTTATTTGTTACAGAAATATGTGACATATGTTTAAGATAACTTGGTAATTTTTCCCACACTTGGCTTTTATTTTCCTTTTTATTGTCCTCTATTTCATTTTAAATGAATTTTAACATTTTGGTTTGTTTCTCAATTTATGTCCTTTCTGAGGTAACAATAATTTCGGTGTTAACACCTAGTTTTATCGTTCATAAATATGTATAAACATGATTTTGAGTTCATTTAATTGAAAATTTTGAAAATTTTTACTAGAATTGGGTAGTCAGTATACAAGACTAGGGCTGTTCTTTATCATCAGAGAGCACAAGATTCTAATACAACTACTACGTTACTAGTATTTTTAATGGTAACCAAGTGTTTAAGATAAAAATTTTAAAAATCCGAAAGAATTTAACCCCTTCCCACACTTAAGATCTTGCAATGCCCTCATTTGCAAGAAATCAGTAACAATTTAAATTATTGAGGGTGATTTGTGTGAAAATGATTAAATTTTACCAAAGTTTCCAAACATATTTGTGTTTGCTTGCTGAATGATAAATGGTGCATATCATTTGTTCATTCCGTCTTGTTGTTATTTCACATATATTTTGCATCTTGTCGTCAAAATTAGTTGCTTTTGCTGAACTTAATGCCAGTCTTTGAAAATGCGTTGTTTTACCCTGTTGTGTACATAAGATAAACTGCAAACATATATACATATTTTTGAAGTTTGGTATATTACCCCACATTCAAAAATTATTAAAATCTAATAATAAAATTTAGAAAATAATAAAACTATTACAAATCCAACATAAGTATTAAATGTATCAACATTACAAATAATAAAATAAAATAAAAACTAAGTAGACTAGGGATGATACTGATACCAGTAGGGGTTCCATGCATAACCATAGGTGCTATAAAATGCTTCGGCTGGGTTATACGTAGGATACGGTGGTTGAATCTCTATAGACCAGGGAGGGAATATGGGCTTTGGAGTAGGAATATAGTTTCTACCTATATGTTGGCAATAAGCTATGATTTAGTTTTGATGAACTTGCCAATCTTCAAATGCTCTTTGTCTAGCATTTTCGTACTCCTGTGAAGCTATAAACCTTTGCATTTCTTGCATTTCATTTCCCCCTCCTACATTACCTTGCTGTTGGTTTCTCTCAACCTGTGGATGTCTACCATGGTATTGTACTGCGGCGTTATTTCGCCTCTTCAAAACTTTCGCACCATGGAATACATTTAAACCTATCGTATCGCGGGGTTCTGGTTCTTCGACTAATAATCCCCCCCGACTTATATCCACACCGAGATATTCAGCAATCAAAGTAATAAATATACCACCTCCTATTATGCTATGCGGTCTCATCCCCCTAACCATAGCTGATAAATAATAACCCACACAATAAGGTATACTTACAGCGCTTTGTGGGTCTCGAATACACATATGGTAAAAAAAATCCTGTTCATTTACCTTTTCTTTGTTCTTACCTCTTTGTGTAATCGAATTAGCTAAAAACCTATGAATTACTCTTAATTCAGCTCTATCTATATCCAAATAAGAGTAATTTCCCCCTTTGAATCGGTGATGGCTTGTCATTTGACTCCATACACCATGTGTATCAAAATTTTCATCTATCTTTCTACCATTTAGTATCAACCCTCTACAATCGGTAGATGCTAACTCCTCAGGCGTATATATACGTAAAGCCTGAGCCATGTCTAGTAAAGACATGTGGCGCATCGAACCTCCTAACAAAAATCTAATAAAAGATCGATCGGTTAAACTAGCTACCCGATCATTTAATTCTATACTACACAACAATTCTTCACACCATACTTTATATACAGGTCTACGCATGGTGAATAAACGTACCCAGTCATTAAAAGTAGAATTACCATACCTCTGTGCAAGTAATTCCCTAATTGGCCCGGCCAATTCTACAGCTTCTAATGGTCCCCATTCTATGACCCTAGGTACCTCAACAACTTTAGAATGAAGAGTATGCAAACCCCTTTGGTATTTTGGATAATCTATCCAAAGTCTGTCAAATCGCAGGTTCGGGTGCAAATCTTCCAAGTGCATATCAGAAAATGTCATGACTGGATGAGGTATATCTTGTTTGTAGTAGTTATCCACCTCTTGTTGTTCCGCATTCTCAGCAGGAGCATTGCGAGCTTGGGATGAAGATTCACACCTTTCAGTCTGCAAAACACATCAAACACAATTTTTGTGCATCCAAATATGCATTAGTGTCAGCAAAATCATCAATCAAAATAATTACAATCACATGATCAATTTATATCAAACTTAAGCTCATTTTCATATTTTCATCAAATCTACACTTTTTCAAATAAGCATATACGAAAATGTTTGCCAAGTTCATAAGCATTCAACTCAAATAACATGTCAAAATAATCATTACTAGCAATTAAACAAGTTTCAAATGGCATTATCTCTCAAGAATCAAGTTCATGAATTTTAGACTTGAAAAAGTCCACTTTAATTCTCAAAATCATGTTTAGGTTCAAAGTTTGGATCATTTAACTACCTAAACATGTTACACTACTTAATTTAGCAACAATTCATGATAAAAATCGGCCATAACCTGTTTATATCAAAAAGCCCCAAATTGCTCAAGAACACAAACCCTAGATTACTCAAAATTTGAAGTTTAAGACTTCTAATCGTGTTAAATAGCATCAATCTAGGTTATACAAAGCATTAAAATCGAATTGGGTATAAAATTGCTCAAGAACACTAATTTTCGGATTAAATGGTGTTTAGGTGTAGAAATTTACCGTTTTTCTTGAGTAATTCCTTGATAGCATCCTTCTCAACATGATTTTAGTAAAAGATTTGATGATTAATGGTGAAAAAATTCGATTTTTGTGTGATATTTTCGGGTTTTTTCGCAGTATGTTTTGTGGGTGTTGTGTGGACTGAGCTGTTCCAGCTCCTTTATTTTTTTCTGTAATTCGGTCCCTCCGCGAGTCGCGGTGTTTGAACCTTCAAACTCCGCGAGTCGCGGAGTTTGTATTTTTTTTTTTTTTAAACATCTTATACTAATTAAAACAATTAAGTAATTAATTTTAAAATTTTGTTTCCCTTGTTATTTAGGACGAGGTCGTTTCGGATCGATGTCCTAGTCCGTCCTTCGACAAAATTTTAAAATTTGTATTTTTGTAGCGATTGTTTTAAAAGCTAAGATTTTTGGGATTTTTTTAATGTTTTTGGCATACTTTAATTCAATAAGATTAAAAATAATGATAATAAAAGTTCTCGTCCCTTCCTTGGGTAAAGCAATTTCGGTTCAAAGACCTAGTCTTCAACTTACGACGAATTTTAAAAATCATATTTTTAACTTAATGAGATAAAGTAAATTTTTGTTTTTAAATTCACACAACTTAAATATAAAATTCAAAATTAATATTAAAAATTCACACCAAACTTAAAATTTGAAATGCATAAAATAAAAAAAATTCATATTTTAAAAATTAAAAATTCACACCAAACTTAATTTAAAAATTCATATTATAAATTCATACCAAACTTATATTAATTTTTCAAATATTTACAATTTTAAAAATATTGATTTTACAAAGTTTACAATATTAATTTAAGATTTATATATTAATTTTAAAAACATGGTAAAAATAAAATTAAAAATCTTTTTGGCTTTTTATCCCACTTTAATCAATCAAATATTATCAAAAATATGCGCCCCTCTTTTCGGTAAAGTAATTTTGGTTCCAAGACCTAATTTAACTCATGACGAAATTTTGAAATATTTTGGGTTGATTGATTAAAGATATTTATACCTTAAGAATAAACGTTAAATTTCGCAGTGATGTAATAAATTTTTGAATGATATCAATAATTTCGGTCGCCAAACCTAATTTTATTCAATACCAATTTAATACTTTATAGCGAACAAATTAGCGTTTATTATCAAAAGGTTAAAAATAAAAATAAAAAAAAATAAAAACTGTACAAACATACCTGTGAAATAGATTTCTTAGTTATATGATCTATCCCATTCATAAGATAGTCGGTTTAATTGGTTTTCCATGGCTACATAGGCGTAACCTCGAGCATTCAGTGTTTTTTCTTCTAAACATATGAACGGTCCGTCTCTGCATAAAGTAACAAATTCGGTGTTTGAATAGGTTTGATTATTTGAACATTTACCTCCATGTGACCATTTTCCGCATTTGTGACATCTTTCTAGGTGTCGTGCTCTTCTTTTCGCTGCGGATTTTGATTTTCCTTTACCAAATTGTAACTTATTATCTTCGCATCTGGATTCTTTTCTAACTCCGTCCAATCTTTCTCTGATTACTGATACTATTTCACTCGGAAGTGTGTCATTATTACGTTTAGTGATCAAAGCGTGTAGCATTAGACCATAGTTTAGTTCACAGGCAGTCTTCATTTCCTAAAAAAAATAAAAATTTAGAATGGGGGGAGAAGACTAGTTCTTTAGGGTCTGCTAGGGAAAGACCGTTCGGGTTCCATTTTCGAGAACTACACGAAAACAGACAATCTAACTCTAACATAAATACATAAACTTTTAAAGACTTGATTCTCCCCACACTTAGTTAGCTGTGGTATCGAAATTGTGATTAACTTCATTGTCTTCTTCCATCGGACCATGTATGTAATGTTTAACTCTGTGACCATTAACTTTAAATTCAATTCCATTTGAATTTATTAATTCTATCGTTTCGTATGGGAAAACTCTTTTGACTATGAATGGTCCAGAACATCTTGATTTCAATTTTCCAGGAAATAGCTTGAATCGTGAATTGAAAAGAAGAACTCTGTCTCCTTCTTTAAATTCTTTTAAACTTCTGATTCTTTTATCATGCCATTTCTTCGTTCTTTCTTTATAGATTAACGAATTTTCGTATGCTTCATGTCTTAATTCTTCTAATTCGTTTAGTTGACTTAATCGTAGACGTCCAGCTTCATGTATATCAAGATTACATGTCTTCAAAGCCCAAAATGCTTTGTGTTCAATTTCTACTGGAAGATGACATGCTTTTTCATAAACAAGTCTAAAAGGTGTGGTTCCAATTGGAGTTTTGTAGGCTGTTCTAAAAGCCCAGAGTGCATCCTCCAATTTAATGGACCATTCCTTCGGATTTGATCCTACGGTTTTCTCTAGAATACGTTTTAAAGCTCGGTTGGTATTTTCAACTTGTCCACTTGTTTGTGGATGATATGCGGTGGAGATTTTATGAGTTACTCCATATCTTTTAAGAACTTTCTCAAGTTGATTATTACAGAAATGAGTACCCCGATCACTTATTAAAGCTTTCGGTGTTCCAAATCTTGCAAAAAGACGTTTTAAAAAGTTGACTACAACTCGTGCATCATTAGTTGGGAGAGCTTGTGCTTCCGCCCATTTAGATACATAATCAATGGCTACGAGTATATATAGATTATTATGAGATTTTGGAAATGGACCCATAAAGTCAATACCCCAAATGTCAAATACTTCGCATACTTGAATGACATTTTGTGGCATTTCATCACGTTGACTTATTTTTCTGGCCCTTTGACAAGCATCACAGGATTTGCAAAGAAGGTGTGCGTCTTTGTAAATTGTAGGCCAATAGAAGCCAGCATCGTAAACTTTTCTTGCTGTTAGTTGAGGCCCATAATGCCCTCCTGTTGGTCCTGTGTGACAATGGTTTAATATTTTACTGGCTTCATCTCTGAATACACATCGGCGTATTATTCCATCTGGACAACTTTTAAACAAATGTGGATCTTCCCAAAAATAGTGTTTTATATCACTGAAGAATTTCTTTCGTTTTTGGTACGATAATCCTATTTCAAGGAATCCACATACTAAATAGTTTGCATAGTCTGCAAACCATGGAATTTCATTATAATCTATCTTCAATAGATATTCATCAGGAAAGTTGTCTTGTATGGCCGATTCATTTAGAACTTCTAATTCGGGATTTTCAAGACGAGAAAGATGATCAGCGGCGAGATTTTCTGCTCCTCTTTTATCTCGGATTTCAATATCAAACTCTTGTAAGAGTAAGATCCAACGGATTAATCTTGGTTTAGCATCTTGTTTCAAAAATAGGTATCTAAGAGCAGAATGGTCGGTATAGACCACCGTTTTTGCTAGAACGAGATATGATCGAAATTTGTCAAAAGCAAAGACAATAGCAAGGAGTTCTTTTTCAGTAGTTGTATAGTTCGTTTGTGCTCCTTGTAACGTCTTACTAGCATAATATATAGGTTGAAATCGTTTTTCAATCCTTTGTCCTAAAACGGCTCCCATTGGAAAATCACTTGCATCGCACATTAGTTCAAATGGTAGATTCCAATTTGGTGTTATCATGATCGGCGCATTAGTGAGTTTCTCTTTAAGAATATTAAAAGATTTGATACACTCATCTGAAAAGATGAATGGAGCATCCTTTTCTAGGAGTTTATTCATAGGAGTGGCAATTTTAGAAAAATCTTTTATGAAATGTCGGTAAAAACCGGCATGCCCTAGAAAACTCCTAACTCCTCTAACATTGGTGGGATGTGGAAGTTTAGCAATTACATCTACTTTAGCTCTATCCACTTCAATTCCTTCTTTTGAAATTTTATGACCAAGAACGATGCCTTCTTTAACCATAAAATGGCATTTCTCCCAATTAAGAACTAGATTTGATTGTTCGTATCTAATAAGCATTCGTTCCAGATTAGCTAGACATGATTCAAATGTATCACCGAAGACTGAAAAGTCATCCATGAAAACTTCCATGCATTCTTCTATCATGTCGTGAAAAATCACCATCATACACCTTTGAAAGGTTGCAGGGGCGTTGCAAAGTCCAAATGGCATGCGTTTGTAAGCAAAAGTACCATAAGAGCACGTAAATGTGGTTTTCTCTTGGTCCTCGGGTGCTATTGGAATTTGAAAATATCCGGAAAATCCATCTAGAAAACAATAGTAACTATTTTCGGCTAATCTTTCCAACATTTGATCAATGAAAGGTAAGGGAAAGTGATCTTTTCTGGTGGCGTCATTTAATTTTCTATAATCAATACACAGACGCCATCCTATTACAGTCCTAGTAGGAATAAGCTCATTTTTTTCATTTGTAATGACAGTCATGCCACCCTTCTTAGGCACGCATTGAACTGGGCTTACCCATGGACTATCAGAAATTGGATAAATTAGACCTGCATCTAGCAGTTTAATAATTTCTTTTTAACTACATCTTGCATATTAGGATTTAGTCTTCGTTGGCATTGCACATACGTTTTATGACCTTCTTCCATAAGGATTTTATGTGTGCAATACGAAGGACTTATTCCTTTAATATCATGAATCTTCCATGCAATGGCTGGTTTATGAGCTTTCAACACAGAAATGAGTTGTGATTTCACATTTTCAGTAAGAGAAGACGATATTATTACAGGTAATTCAGATTCATCATGTAAATAAGCGTATTCCAAATGGTTTGGAAGTGGCTTTAACTCTAATTTCGGTGGTTCTTCTATTGATGATTTATATCGATATCTGTCTTCTTCTTTTAGCATTTGAATTTCTTCTGTTGTTGGTTCATATCCATTAGCTATAAGTGTAGCTAACATTTCAGCTTCATCAATTTGTTCTGTTCCTTCTCCTAAAGAACATTCTCCTGCTCCTTGTAATTCTGGAAATTCTTCTAATAATTCTGCATGTGCATCTATAGTTTGAATATAATAACATGTATCATCTGCAGATTGCGGTTGTTGCATTGCTCTATCAACTGAAAAGGTAACACTCTCATCCTCTATACTTAGGGTCAGTTTCTTACTTAACACGTCTATCATTGCTTTAGCCGTGTTTAAGAATGGTCTTCCTAATATAAGAGGAACTTGAGAATCTTCTTCCATGTCCAGAACAACAAAATCTACTGGAAATACTAAAGTACCAACTTTAACTAGCATGTTCTCCATTATCCCTCTAGGATATTTTATTGATCTATCAGCTAGTTGTATACTTATTCTAGTTGGTTTCAATTCTCCAAGGTCTAGTTTAGCGTATAGTGAATACGGCATTAAATTTATGCTAGCACCTAAGTCTGCCAATGCTTCTATTGAACTAAGACTACCCAGAAAACATGGAATTGTGAAACTTCCTGGATCAGATAATTTTTCTGGTATCTTATTCAACAGCACTGCTGAACAATTAGCATTCATGGTAACAGCCGAGAGTTCTTCCATTTTCTTTCTATTTGAGATTAGATCTTTCAAGAATTTAGCATATCTAGGCATTCCTGAAATCACATCAATGAAAGGAAGATTTACATTTATCTGTTTAAACATATCCAAGAATTTGGATTGCTCGGCTTCAAGTCTTTCTTTTTTCATTTTACTCGGGTAAGGAAGTGGTGGTTGGTATGGTTTAACATAAGGTTTATCCTTAGCTGTGTTATCTTCATTAACCTTTTCAACTACCGGTTCTTTTTCCTTATCTTGATCAGGTTGTGGTTCTTGTAGAGTAGGAATAGCTTCATCAGAAGTTACAGGTATTTCAGGTGGTTTAAGTGTTGTACCACTTCTTGTGGTAATGGCTTTAGCTGTTTCATTCCGGGGGTTTGCATTTGTATCACTAGGTAAACTTCCCGGTTTTCTTTCACCTATTAACCTTGCTAGGTTACTTACTTCTTATTCCAAGTTTTGAAAAGAAGCTTGTTGATTTCTAAATGCTTGAGCATTTTGTTCATTAGTTTGTTTCTGAGATGTGAAAAACTGCGTTTGAGTTTCAACTAGCTTCGTCATCATATCTTCTAAATTTGGCTTTTTATCATCGGTTTGTTGTGGTGGTTTGTTTTGAAAATTAGGTCTTTACTGATTGTAATTATTGTTGGATACTTGTTGATTGCTAGGACCTTGTTGGTTGTTGTATGGAATATTTCGGTTATAGTTCTGGTTTTGATTGTAAATCGGTCTTGGCGGTTGATAATTATTCTGATAATTATTTCCAGGCCTTTGGTTTATGTATGAAATATTCTCTCTTTGTTCCATTGTTAATTCAATACTGAGACAATCTTTTGTCAAATGTGGTCCTCCACACTGCTCACAACTAATTCATATTGAGTGTATATCCTTAGTCATCTTTTCCATTCGTCTAACAACAGCATCTATCTTTGTAGAAATGGAATCTAAGTCATGGCTAGAATCGGCTCTAGCTGCTTTAGATGATCTAACGATATCTTTTTCTTGGTGCCACTCATGTGAGTGGGAAGCAGTGTTATCAATAATTTTGTAAGCATCAGTTTCGGTTTTCTTCATAATAGAACCACCAGCTGCTATATCTATGTCTTTCCTTGTAGTGATGTCGCATCCTTGGTAGAATATTTGTACTATTTGACAGGTGTCTAAACCATGTTGCGGACATCCTCTTAACAACTTTCCAAATCTAGTCCACGCCTCATATAGAGTTTCATTCGGCTTCTGTGTGAATGTAACAATTTCTCCTTGAAGTCTTACGGCTTTAGATGCAGGAAAGAATTGTTTAAGAAATTTTTCAACTAAAACGTCCCATGTATCAATCGCCCCTTCAGGTAACGATTCCAACCAATCTTTGGCTTCTCCCTTTAAAGTCCAGGGAAATAACATGAGATATATCTGTTCATCCTCCACTTCCCGAATTTTAAATAGTGTGCAGATCCTATTAAAGGTACGTAGATGTTCATTTGGATCTTCCTTCAGCGCACCACTAAATTGGCATTGATTAGTCACCATGTGTAGAATTTGTCCTTTGATTTCATAATCTGGCGCATTAATGTCTGGATGAGTAATTGCGTGACCTTGGCCAGTGCGTTTAGCTCTCATTCGGTCTTCCATACTTAATGGTTCTGTTACTTCCATAATTGAATTTGTTGAATCGGAATCACTAGAGGATTCTGATTTAATGGTTCGTTCCTCAACAATCTCTGTTTGAATGATTGGTGGTTCCGGAGGAAAGTTTAGTGGTTCAGGATCTACGAATCGTCCCTGAATATTCTCCGGATTCTCAATTGTGAGGTCGGGTTCAAAAAATGGATTATCGGAAATTTGAACTGGAGTACTTGGTCGACTGGATGACGATTCTAAAGAAAAATCAACGGCGGTAATATTTGCTAAATGTCTTGATCTAGTTACAGGTGGTGAACGTACAAAAGGTGGTGAACGTCTTGCTCGGTGCATTCACTGAATATCCTATTAGTTTTTAAAAGGAAAGAAAAATTATATAAGTTATCCAATTAATAGACTTTTCTGATTTTGCCCACGTTTCGAATAGCCAAAAGATGCAGCAGAGGGGCAGGATTCGTTTGGTCTCAATATAATTGAGGACTGTTTGGCTCCAATAACCCGGTCCACGTACAAATCCAACTATTACTACGAACCAGAAAATTTTGATGTCTATCAATTTAACCACTTAAAATAAATTTTCGTAATTTTAAGAAATTTAGATAAGAAGTAGAATAAAAATCTATGTCCTAAAACTAGAATAGCGAGAAATAAGAAAGAAAAAAAAATTCGTCGAAAAAGGTCGAAAAAGAAAAATGGTTGAAAAATAAAAGGTGACGGAAAAATAAAAGAAACTTATAACACTTAAAAACACTTGACTAACCTAACCTTATTACTACAACTAACTTAAAATTATAATCGCAAATTGAGATTACTAATTGGAATGATAATTGATACATAGGTAAAAGTCGTCTAAAAATATTAAAGCTTACAGGAAAAACTAAATCCCAAATGGAAATAACTTAAAAAGAAACTAAAACTTAAAAAGGCGTCGCAAAATTCTAAAGTACCTAAATCTTAGTCTAAAGAAAAAGCACTTAAGGAATTCTACGGCAAAGCCTAAAAATCTAGAAGTAAAAATAACTATGGCAAAAACTAAGTTTAAAAATAAATATGAGCTAAAAATACAAATATTACGCTAAAACGATTAAAAAGTGACAAAATATAAAAATAAACTAAAAGTTGTAAAAAGTACAATTTTTATAAAAATATTTATTTTATTTATTTTATAAAACTATTAATTTATATATATAATAAAACTAATTACAATTTAAAATACAATTTAATTTAAAAACTTAAACTAATTATATTAATAATTAAGTAATTAGGGTTTATTAATAATAATAATTATAAAATCCGTAATTAATGCGAAATTAGGGTTCTGTCACGTGTGTCAGAGTGTCTCCGCGAGTTGCGGTATTCCAAGCAGCAAACTCCGCGAGTCACGGGGTTCCAATTTTCAACTCAGGTACAGTTTAAAATTTGACGCGTTTTTTTTATATGTTCTAAATAAACACAAAATATTTAAATAAAACTTATATTTTTTATAAAATAAAAATAAAGAAACTTTATAAAACTTAAATATTTAACAAACTCTTAAAAATATTTATATTTTTGTTTTCTTTTTATATTTTCGAATAATTAAAACGTATTTTTTTTTTACAAAAACGTATTTTTATAAAAGTAAACTAAAAATAAAAATCTTTTTTTATATATATTAGCGTTGCGCTTCCGGCTTTTAAGCGATTCCCCGGCAGTGGCGCCAAAAATAACTTTATGTGCGTAGAGGTGTATATAAAATAGCTTTTAAATTTTAGCAGGAAATACTATTAAATACGATACAATTTTACACAAGATATTTATTTATTTATAGAATGGATATACTTAAACCTTGCTACAACACTTATAGGCAGTGTACCTAATCGTACAGTAGTGTAGTTTTTAGTAAGTCCGGTTCGTTCCACAGGGAAAATCTTTAAACAAAGCTTAACGCTATATTAGTTTACTTTTATAAAAATACAAATATATATATAAGTAATATTATTATTATAAAGGGGGGTTTTTACCATTTAATGACCGGTTTGTCGATTTTAAAACTTTAGTCGCAGTTAAAACCACATGTAAAATAATAAATAAATACAAGACTTAATTTAAAGCGTAAAGTAAATAACGATAATGAAATTGCGAATAATAAAAGTGCGATAAAATAAACTTGCGATAATTAAAAAGTACGATAATTAAAAGTGCAATGAAATACAATAACAATAAAAATGCGATAATTAGAAGTGCAATTAAATATAAAATAAAAGAAATTAAATATGAAATAAAAGAATTATGCTTATTTAAACTTCTGTAACCATGATGTTTGACGTGTTGATTTTAGTTTTATGCCCATGGGTTAATTATCCTTTGTCCTGGATTATTTAATATGTCCGTCTGGTTTTTGTCCATAACAGTCCATCAGTCATAAATATAAAGTTCGAGTGTCCTCATCAAATTATCCTTATACCCGAAGTTAAATATTCCAACTAATTGGGGACTTAAACTGTAACAAGATTTTAATACTTTGTTTAATAATTACACCAGAATGTCGACTGAGTGTAACCCAAGGTTTTAATATTTTGTTATCAATTATACCAAGTGTCCTTGTACATAATTTCACCCCTGTTTTAATTATTCTAGTGGCTATTAATCCATTCCCGTGTCCGGTTAAATGAACGATTATTCGTACATATAAATACCCCGCCCATCGTGTCCGATCGAGTGTATATGGTAATTTATAGGGACGCCCAATTGTAAATCTTTATATTAACATTAACAAACTATCATTTAGTTAAACAAATATAAAGCCCATTGATAGCCCATAGTCTAATTTCCACAAGTGTCGTTCTTTTGTCCAAACCCCAATTATGGTACAAAGCCCAATTACCCAATTTTAGTAATTAGCCCAACATCATGATTACTTCGGATTAAATAAGCATAATAATAACTTAGCTACGAGACATTAAATTAAAAAGGTTGAACATAACTTACAATGATTAAAAATAGCGTAGCGTTACACGGACAGAATTTCGACTTACACCCTTACAACATTTGCTAACATACCCTTATTATTAGGATTAAAATTAAAATTAAAATTAAAATATAAATATTACGTATATAGATAGAGAGATTGATGTATATTGGATGAAAAATTGATCAGAATTCGTTGGGCTTTATAGGGAGTTTCAGTTTTTGGGGCTCCGCGACTCGCAGCCCTTTTCTTCTTCAAACTCCGCGAGTCGCGGAGATCGTTTTCACAGCTCACCCACATTTGGCTCTTTGTTTGCCGACGATTTATTTTATAAATATAATATATATATATATATAATTAATATAATTAATTATATATTATATTATATTTATATACATAGTTAACTTTTAATTTTTAGTCCGTTGCGTCGAGCGTTGAGAGTTGACTCTGGTCCCGGTTCCGGATTTTCGAACGTCCTTGAGTACAATTTAATATCTTGTACTTTGCGTTTTGAATCTTGTACTCTTGTAATTTCGAGACGTTTCTTATCAATAATTGGAACCTCTTTGATTGTCTTTTGTACTTTTGAGCTTTTTGGTCGTTTGCGTCTTCAATTCGCCGAATCTGTCTTTTGTCTTCACCTTTTATTATTTAAACGAATATCACTTGTAAATTGAACAATTACAACTAAAAGCTTGTCTTTCTTGAGGAATAATGCTATGAAATATATGTTCGTTTTTAGTATTATCAAGAATGCATGGCCTTTTATAGGCATTTCTGATTTTTGCAGCTCCGCGAATCGTGGAGTTTTAAGCCTGCAAACTCCGCGAGTCGTGGAGTTTGAAAATCCAGCTCACATGATTTTGGATCTTTGCTTGTCAACGTTATTAAATAATAATATAATATATATAATTTTTAAGAATTATTTATATATTATATTTTATTTATGTGCATAGTTGACTTGTAATTTTTGCACCGTTGCGTCGCGCGTTGAGAGTTGACTCATGTCCCGGTTCCGAATTTTCGAACGTCCTTATGTACTATTTTATATCTTGTACTTTGCGTTTTGTAACTTGTACTCTTGTCATTTTGAGACGTTTCTCATCAATAAATTGAACCACTTGGATTGTATCTTGTACATTTGAGCTTTTTGGTCATTTGCGTCTTCAAATCGTCGTTTTCGCCTTTTGTCTTCGCACTTATTTAATATAAACGGTTACAACTTAAAATAGGACAATTACAACTAAATAATTTACATATTGGGAGGATATTGCTACTAAATATATGTTCATTTGGAGCACTATCACATATCCCCACACTTGAACGTTACTTGTCCTCAAGCAATACATAACTTGAAATAATATAATACATCACACGAATCACTTCTTTATTCTTCACACTTTATACATCAGTGATTTTGAGATGGCGGTATAAACAATGATAGTAACGATAGAACCATGGTTAAAGGTGGGTGTGTCATCCACAGTTGTCTCGGGTTTAGGTCAATGACACTTGCAATCAAATAGCCGATTTACTTTCGGTTTCCAAAGCAAAGTGCACATTTGAAAGGCGGTTTACAGTCCCACATGACTATGAAAATTTAGATCCGTTAGGAAATTGGATCTTTATGAAAACATTTGATCTTTTAAAAATTCAATCTAGCTTTTACCCTAGACAAGTTTTCCGGAATAACCCTTCACCGGTGTTTGCAAAATATTTTTGTGGGTTGTGTGGGTTTCAGAGTTGAAAATTTTAGCTCAACACTTGTGGTTTTGTGTTACCCACTTGTTAACCATGTATTAGGAAAGCAACACGTCCAGTTCACTTGTCCCGTATATTACCTTTCGATAAACTACCGTCCGGTTGTAAAGGAAAGCGATGAACAAGCAACTGTTAAGGCAATGTCCTGTGACTTGCTTTTGATTATGGTCTATAAACGTGTCGGATGCTAGTACTATCCTTTGTAGGAGCAATAGTAAAGATCATCCTATGATTTTTCGGTCTGGCACAAGGTCCTGTCTTCGACCATGCTATGCAACCACCGTTCTTACGGTTGACACCCGATTTGGTTCAGGTGACCTAATGAATTCCAGGTGAATTTCTAGGATTTTACATTCAATGGTAATGAATGCATTGAAAATGGGTTTTCAGAAAACAAATCGGTTTATAATTTTGATCAAAATATTTTCTCGTTCAAGCTCGAGTTTAGATATCATTGAATTCCATGAGTTTGAATTCTCAATCTTTAAGGTCAATCTCAAGGATTGAGTAATATCAGTCTTAAAAGCTAATTTTTAATCTTTAAGGAGATTATCCTTTCTGGGGATCTGATTCATTAGTCTTATCAAGCTAATTTTCACGGTGTCCCCCCCCCATTGTACGAGATAAATCCTTCTCATAGTTAGGATAAATCTGACCACTTGGCGACCCTGTTTGATGCTGAGGTCCGTGGATTTCCTGCTGATTTTAGTGATGACGTTTCTAGATTTTTCGTCAACCTACAGCTGGTCTGGACGACAACTTCTTGACCTAAATCAAGAAGCGCATGTATTTTTCGGAAGACTTTACTTCCTTTTAATGATGGAATTGATTCATCGTGTAGATCCATCTTTTCTTTTCTTTCATCGGGTAAAATAGTTAATTTAGTCCAAAACAAAAGCACCTGCAATAACTTTACGGAAACATGTGCTACATAGTTTTTAATTAAATAACTAGGTACATTCTCCCCACACTTAGTTTCTTTCTTTGCCTTTTTATTCTCCTTTATTCCATTTTAAATGAATTCAAGCGTTTTAGGGTGTTTCTCAATTTATGTCCTTTTCGAGGTAACGATAATTTCGGTATTAACACCTAGTTTTCACCGTTCATAAATATATATAAACATGATTTTAAATTCATTTAGTTGAAAATTTTTCAAATTTTCATAAAATTTGGCAAATAAATCAAGTATAAACCCGAGAGAATTTATAACCCTTCCCCACACTTGAGATCATGCAATGCCCTCATTTGCATGAAATCAGACTCTAATTATAAATTCATGAGGGTGATTAGTGTAGAAAAATGATTGAAAATACCCAGTTTGTAATTACAAAGCTCGTCGAATGATAGATGGCGCCCCTCATCGTTCATTCCTTCTTGTTTTACCACACATGCTTTTTTTTTTTTTCAAAAACGGCTGCTTTTCTGAACTGTTTACTAATATTTGAAAAAGCGTCTTTTACCCTAATCATGCATTTTTATTAACGAGTTATGCACTAACCCGAACCCCTAATTTAACGTTAAGTGGGGTTAAACTTCCCCACACTTAGCTGACGACATGTGAAGTCGGCAGAATAAGTTCCAAGAATTAAAATAGTGAGCCAGTTATTTACATCTCGGGTGGTATATATTATATCAATGGGTTTAAAGTTTAGACCCACCCGATCGTCACTACTTAATTCTTTTTTAAGTGTAGCTTTTAGTAAATGGATATGTCTCTTTTCTAGTTCTTGGTCAAATGGATCGATATACACCGACATACATATTTCTATATTGTGGACAATTCCTAACATTTCCTTCTGTTTATTCTCGGGATCAAAGTTTTCACCTCTATTACCCAATTGGGTGAAATCCGAGGTGTCATTATCTATTACAGCTCGTAGTTCATTTTCGGTAGATGACTCGTCTATTGAGAATATTGGGTTGGAAGGTTGTGTAATGGTGAAGTTCGGTTTGGCCTCGGGGGTAAAATTTTCAACGTTATCGTTTTCCCAAGAGTACCAATTTGTCACCCTTACTTCTTCTTCATCATCCATTGATAGATTGATGATTTCGTCGGTAGAGGCTAATGTGTCGTTATGTTGTGAAATTGGTAAGACTGAATAAAAAGTATCATCGGGATAGTTTGTGATTTCGGAGTTCTCGAATTCATCAAAATTCGATGATATGAGATTTTCTTGTACAATACTCCTCAGATCAACAGGTGTGTAGTCTGATAGAGTTTCAGCTTGCCGGTTTACAAACTCTCTCATTTGTTCATTTTGAGCATTGAGTTCTTCGAGTTTGATTTTCATATTGTCTAATAAATTTTCAGACACGTAATTTTCCTCGTCTACTGGTTGTTGAGTTTGGAAATATTCTTGGGAATAATCCCAATTTGAATTGTATTCTTCATAATCATTCCATTCAGGCTCCGTGGGTGCGTAATTTTCCATAGGAACGTAATAATAACATTCCCATGTTGAGTGATAATCTCCACAGATTTCACAACCAGTTATTGTTTCGTCATTCGTGATCCAAGATTGACCGAATGAATTGTCATCAACACTCGGTTGAGAGTATTGATTTCGTATGTCGTAAAGAGTTTCCAAAATATCTTCGAGACTTTTCATAATGCGCTTATTACCAACTTTTAATTATCCTATTAGTTATAAATATAAAAATTATATAAGTTATCAAATTAATAGACTTTTCTGCTTTTGCCCACGTTTCGAATAGCCAATAGATGCAGCAGGGAGCCAGAACCCTTTAAATCGGAAGCTCACAACTCAGCCACTAACAAATCCAACTATTACTACAAAGCAGAAAATTTAGATGTCTATCAATTTAACCACTTAAAATAATTTTTCGTTTGGAATTATTAGAGAAGAAGTAGAGAAAATTTCTAAGTCCTAAAACTAGCGTGGCGAGAAATAAGAAAGAAAAAGAAGCGCGTCGAAAAATATCGAGAAAAAAAATAAGAAAGTAGCGCGTCGTGACTTAAAAGGCACTAAAATTTTAAAATCGTCGCAAAATTCTAAAGCACCTAAATCTTAGTCTAAAGAAATAGCACTTAAGGGATTTTACGGCAAAGTCTAAAAATCTAGAAATAAAAATAATAAGCTACGGCAAAACTAAACTTAACACTAGCTACGAACGATAAATATACAATATTACGATTAAACGATTAAAAAGATACAAAATATAAAAATAAAATTAAAGTTGTAAAAATTATAATTTTTATAAAAATATTATTTTTATCCTATTTATTTTATAAAAGTATTAATTTATATATATATTTAATAATACTAATTAATATTTAAAATACAAATTAATTTAAAAACTAAAACTAAATATTAATATTAAATATAAACCTAATTAAGTTTTAATTATAATAATTAAATTATACTCGTAATAAATTCCAAATTAGGGTTCTGGGTGCGTCTGCCAGGGCGGCTCCGCGAGTCGTGGAGTTTTAAGCATGCAAACTCCGCGAGTCATGGAGTTTGAAAGAGGTTTTTTTTTTTTAAATTTTATATTGTTTTTCTAAAATGATATATAAATATATTTATAGAAAAATAAATTAAAAATATAGCGTTTCGCCGAGTCCCCGGCAGCGGCGCCAAAAACATGATGTCGTAGCGTGGGGGTACGAAATAGTTTATATTTTTACTAGGAAATACTATTAAATATGCTACAATTTTACACAAGTTTTAATTATTTATTTACAAATGGGATATACCTAAACCTGGATACAACACTATAGGCAGTGTACCTAATCGTAGAGTAGTATAGTTTTTAGGAAGTCCGGTTCGTTCCACAGGGAGCGGGCTTATTGCACACTATATTTTTAAACAACTATATTTGTACAAAATATATATAATTATATATAATAATATATAAAGGGGGGTTTACCGTTTAATGACCGGTTTGTCGATTTATATTTTAAGCGAAGCGTATAGTAAATGACGATATTTAAATAACAATATAAAATAAATAACAATAATTAAAATGACAATAAATAAAAGTACGAGGAAATATGAAATAAAATATATTATGCTTATTTAAACTTCCGTAACCATGATGGTTGACGTGTTGATTTTAGTTTTATGCCCATGGGTTAATTGTCCTTTGTCCTGGATTATTTAATATGTCCGTCTGAGTTTTTGTCCATAACAGTCCAGCGGTCATAAATTTAAAATGCGAGTGTCCTCGTCAAATTATTCTTATACCCGAAGTCAAATATTCCAACTAATTGGGGACTTAAACTGTAACAAGGTTTTAATACTTTGTTTAATAATTACACCAGGATATCGACTGCGTGTAACCCAAGGTTTTAATACTTTGTTATCAATTATTCCAAGTGTCCTTGTACATAATTTCACCCCTGTTTTAATAATTCCATAGACTATTAATCCATTCCCGTGTCCGGTTATATGAACGATTATTCATACATATAAATATCCCGCCCATCGTGTCCGATCGAGTGTATATGGTTATTTATAGGGACATCCAATTGTAAATCTTTATATTAAAATTAACAAACTATCATTTAGTTAAACAAATATAAAGCCCATTAATAGCCCATAGTCTAATTTCCACAAGTATCGTTCTTTTGTCCAAACCCCAATTAAGGTACAAAGCCCAATTACCCCGTCTTTAATATTTAGTCCAACATCATGATTACTTTGGCTCAAATAAGCATAATAATAACTTAAGTACGAGACATTAATTTAAAAAGGAGAACATAACTTACATTGAGTATTTATCGTGTAGTGTTACACGGACAGAATTTCGACTTCAAAAACCCGTAAAATAACCGTTACATAACCCGAACTAATGTAATATAAAACTACCCTATACTATATATATATATATATATATATATATATATATATATATATATATATATATATATATATATATATATATATATATTATATATTTATTTATTATTTATTACAGAGTATTATTATTATTATTTATATTTTTACTCGGCAGAATGCATGGCCTTTTACAGGCATTTCTGATTTTTGCAGCTCCGCGAGTCGTGGAGTTTTAAGCCTGCAAACTCCGCGAGTCATGGAGTTTGAAAATCCAGCTCACATGATTTTGGATCTTTGCTTGTCGACGTTATTAAATAATAATATAATATATATATAATTTTTAAGAATTATTTATATATTATATTTTATTTATGTGCATAGTTGACTTGTAATTTTTGCACCGTTACGTCGCGCGTTGAGAGTTGACTCATGTCCCGGTTTCGAATTTTCGAACGTCTTTGCGTACTATTTTATATCTTGTACTTTGCGTTTTGTAACTTGTACTCTTATCATTTTGAGACGTTTCTCATCAATAAATTGAACCACTTGGATTGTATCTTGTACATTTGAGCTTTTTGGTCATTTGCGTCTTCAAATCGTCGTTTTCGCCTTTTGTCTTCGCACTTATTTAATATAAACGATTACAACTTAAAATAGGACAATTACAACTAAATAATTTACATATTGGGAGGATATTGCTACTAAATATATGTTCATTTGGAGCACTATCATCCATCTAGTGTTATGAACAGGTGAGCTTGTAGTGGAATACATAGCATCTTGATCATCAGCTGGTTCAAAGGTATGAGCAGCAGTTGGAGATAGCTGTTCAGTATTAATGTAATCAGTACCAGCTTGTAATCCTTCAGAACCAGTAGACCTATGCTCAAGTTGTAGGACTTCAGTAGAGCCAGTAGGTCCACTTGGTTTAGACACAGATGGAACAGAATGTTCCATCTCATCATCAGAGAACCCAGCAACATGGATTGGTGAGGGATTTACAGCTGGTTCTTCTTCATCATCAAGAGCTTGCTGAATAGGCTCTTCAAACAATAACTCTTCATCTTCTTGTCTAGGAGATGAGGCTGGGGCAGTTTCATCAAATGTAACATTAATTGATTCTTCAAAACAACCCCTTCTTTTATTGAAAACCCTATATGCCTTTGACATGTTGGAATATCCCAAGAATATACCTTCATCAGCCTTAGCATCAAACTTGCCCAGCTGATCCCTATTGTTTAGAATGAAACAGGGAGTGCCAAATACATGAAGAAATGAGATTGAGGGTTTTCTTCCTTTGAGAACTTCATAAGCAGTTTTCTGATGTCTTTTTACTATTAAAGATCTATTCTGGGTAAAACATGCAGTGTTCACAGCTTCTGCCCAATATGAATTTTTCAGCTCAGACTCAACATATATATTGCTGCTTCAATGAGAGTTCTGTTTCTTCTTTCTGCAACACCATTTTGTTGAGGTGTTCTCACAGCAGAAAAGTTCTGTGAAATACCTTTATCGGCACAAAATTCTTCTAATGTAGCATTTCTGAATTCTGTACCATGATCACTTCTTAGCTGTTTCACCAGTTGCCTATTTAAAAGCTCCATTCTTTTGATAAAATTGATAATTTCATCAGCAGCTTCACTCTTTTGCTTCAAAAAGAATACCTAGGTGTATCTGGAATATTCATCAACAATAACCAGTGTATACTTCTTCCCACTACAGCTGGCCACATTAACAGGACCAAAAAGATCCATATGAAGTAAATGAAATGGTTTCTCAACAGACGAGATTTGCTTTGATTTGAATGAGGCATGGTGATATTTTTCTTTTTCACAACCAGGACACAATCTCTCCTTTACATAAGATATGGTGGGTAGCCCAGACACCAAACTTCCACTGGATAATTTGTGAATATCTTTGAAGTTGAGATGTGAGAGTCTCTTGTGCCATAACCACTTCAGGTTGTCTGCTGCCTTTGAATAGAAACAAGTATCAGTTGTTGTGACTGCTGTGTTCATGTCAATTTGATACATGTTTTCATGACGTTTTGCAGTCAGCAGTGGCTTCCCTGTCTTATCAAAAATAGTACCAATTTTCCTTCTGAATTGGACTATCTTATTCTTACTTGTCAGTTGGCTTATGCTGAGTAAATTATGTTTGAGCCCAACGACATTTGCAACATTTGAGAACGTGACATTCCCATTAGTCAAAGTACCAAAACCCTTTGTGTAACCCAACGAATTATCTCCATACAAAACAACTGGACCATCTTTTTCTTGATAGTCCATTAGCAGGGACTTACATCCAGTCATATGTCTCGAACAACCACAATCGAGATACAAGATTTGCTTGTTTTGAATGCCCTGCACAGTAGCTAAGAGATTAGTTCTTTTTGGGACCCCATCCAAGGATGGGTTCTGGAAGGGTCATCTTTGATGATCTCTTCCTGTCTGCTGGTTTGCTTGAAGAAGAAGCAGCAGCAGATGGGGTTGGGGTAAAAGGACACCGGTTGGCTATGTGAAACTTGCTGCCACATTTGTAGCATTTTCTCACATTTGGTATCGGTGACTGGTCATACACTGAGTAAAGGGGTGCAGTAAGATCGGGTCAATTTTTGGTTACTGCCTCAATTAGCTGGTTAAGTTTGGCTGTCATAATCTCAGTGATAGACAGCTCATCATTCGAGTCCACTTTTGCTTTTCCCTTAAGGGCAGCTTTTTTCTTGGAACCAGTACCATAGTCATGACGTATTGCTTTGCCTTTATCATTTGACGAGCCAGCGTGGGAAGTTACTGGCTTGTCTACTGAAGCTGATGAGCTAGAAGAAGTTTTTATTGCTACCTTGGACTTGCCAGTATTACGTTTGACTGGCTTGTCTACAGCTACTGGTTGACCAGTAAGTTTGTCATCAGCTGGCTCAGCATAATTGGAACTCGAACACGAAGGGGAATCAGTTGGTTTAATTTTTCTAAGATTATTTTCAGTGATTTCCCTTTTGATACATCTTTCGTTTGGAGTCATGTAGTAGATGCTTGAGGGGTCAGTAGTCTCATCAATTGAGGTACTGGCTTCTCTTGCTCTAACTTCATCCTCAAAAATCTCTTTCATGGCAGGTGGTGGGGACACAGCAGGTCTAACAAACTTATTTGTCAAGACCTTTTTACCTTTAACTATCTTGGCAAAAGTATTTGGCAAGACAGCTTCAGGATCAGTTTCAAGAATTGGGTCCATGAAAGTAACTTCTGCAATAGCAGCAGCAGCAGCATAGTCACCAGCAAAGAAAGCTTCAACTTGGGTAGGCACCTGCTCGTTAACACACTTTGCTGTGCGTTGAGCAGATGTACACCACGAAGCGATAACCTTTTTAAGATTATCCAGCTGGTTCTTGACTTCTGCTGCCTCAACGTGAAGAGACCTTAAAGCAAAGTTTTGTTTTTCAAGTTTGGAAATATCATCTTTCAAGATTTTAATTTCATCATTTTTGCATTTAAGTTTCTCATTTAAAGATTTGTTGTCAGTTTTCAAATTTTCTTCACATTTGCTGCCTCTACATAAGTTAACTCTTAGGTAGTCAAACATTTCGGCTTTTTCATCATCAGTATAAGTTCGAAAATTATCAACCTTATACATCAATTCAGTTTTCCATTGAGGTGAATCTCTTTTCTGATCAGCTTCCCTCATATCAGCCAAAAACTTACTACCACTATCATCCTCATCAGACTCCTTGACCTCCTTGGCCATTAAACATAGCTTTTTATCTGGAGCATAACCAGCACCATCATCATCAGTATCACTATCAGAGGAAGACGACGAGCTGGTTTCATCCCAATCATGATGCTCAGCAACTAGAACCTTTTCTGGCTTTTTACCCTTCTTATCAGTCTTAGTACTTTCCTTCATCTGAGCTTTCATAGCTTTGTATTTGTTCTTGTACTTGTCAGCTTTTGAGAAAGAGTTTGCATGTGAAGTTGAAGGTTTCCTGGACATGCATTCAGCAGCAAAATATCCAACCTTCCCACAATTATAACACTCAGATTTAGGACCCTTGACTAACTTGATGCTATACCTAGCACACGGTTTCTTGCTCTCTTTGTATGACTTGCTGGTTCTCTTACGATTGAACCTTTTGAACTGCCTAGCTAGCAGAGCCATACCTTTAGCAAACCCTTCTCCATCACTTTCACCATCACTGCTTTCTTCATACCCAGTACCACTATCCACTTCACTCTCAGCTGTCTCTTCTTCTGCCAACAACTTTTGAACCAGTAAAGCCTTTTGAGCTTTCTTTTTAGCAGAAGCAATAAGAGCAGTATCATCTGTATTAGAAGATTTTGAAGTGGTGGGGGCAGACCTAAAGTTTTCTTTCAAGTTAAGTTCAAATTTAGCCTCTGCCTTCTCATGGTTCCAAAGTGAACTGTAGAGAGAAGACATGTTAAAGTTCTTTAGGGTCTGAGTGGTTCTTAAAGGGTCAGTAACAGATTTCCATTTAGTAGACAGTGAATCTATGAATTTGTTTACTTGTTCAAACTCAGTATAGGTGACATTCAAAGTGATCAGCTCAGCAATCAAGGAGTTAAACCTAATGAAGGTTTGCTTAAGGGTTTCATTCTTGTAGGCAAAGAACATTTCATATTCTCTTTTTAAAGCAATCATTCTGTTCTGCCTTACTTCTCCCATACCCTCATAGGTAACATCTAGATAGTCCAACATAAGCTTGGAATTTTCTTTTTCCTTAATCAGTTTGAACAGTTGGTTAGGCAAAGTTATAGCTAACAAGGTTCTGATTTTAGGGTCAAGTCCAAAACAACGTTTATCCTCAGCATCCCATCTAGAAGGGGTGAGAATAACCTCTCTGCCAGGAACAGCAGGAGTGTCAATTGTAGCTGGAGCACTACCAATAGTCTCAGTGGGTACAAATGGACCATCTGTGGCAATACCAGGCATGAGTGGGTTAATAGACTCAAGGTGAAGCATGAATCTTGTCTTCCAAGTTTCATACTCATCTTCATCAAATTTGGGTGGTCTATTGGATGAGCCATTTTCAAGGTAAGCTGTATTTGAATATGCAGCCATGAGAGAATTCAGATCCAAGATATTGATTATCAAGACTGAAGCTCTGATACCAGTTTTTGGTCCCTTGATAACAACAGGAGTATTGTAGAGGGAAGTGAATACAATTTCTTTTAAAATAACTAAACAGTTAAACAAGATTAGTATTCAAGCATGCAAATAAATAGAGTCACAGGTAATTTTCAACAGTTATTCTTTATTGATTGAATCACAAAGAATCACAACTATCCTTGGCAGAATGATAGTTGGTTGATACAGATTACCTAGATTATAGCTAAGAGGTAAACTAACAGCTATTACACGTTTTGACTCTATAAAAATAAACCCACACCACTAGTTGTTACAATAGTGGATACAACAATTTATAGTAGTCCTATTAACCATGTAATGGTTCTATTTTCCACTGGTACATAGTATGTATGTACTTGTGGGGACAACTACATCAGAGAGCATGCTCTCCTCTTTCCTCTTTGGTAGCTATTTGCAAGAACACCCCAATTCGGTTTGGCACCACTATTTGATTAAACAAATAGAATGTTGTGTTCCCTAGGTGTTGACAAAGTATAACCCATGTCTGCACATGCGTTAAACTTCTGCATTCCCACGTGGTCTTGTAAGGTCACTTGTCAGTCGCCGACGCGTGTCCTTTTCTGTTCAACTTTGTCTTTGACTTCTATTGAATAGTACCATTGATGTAGACCACTCAGAAAACTACTATGCTTATAATGGAGCATAGCTGTCTTGTGTAGTAAGCTGCATTCCAGTTGTACTGGTTCTTCATTGCTGAGCCACTTCATATTCTTGATTTGCTGAGTACACATCCTGTACTGATTGAAGAACACTGTCTACCTTGTGCTGGTAGACTGAGCAGTAAACTAAACACTCTATATATAAACAAACTTGTGCTGACTGCACATAACATTTTAGTGCAAATAAATTACAGTTTTGTCATAATTAAATCCTTAATTATTTTGGGGACTCAACATATATATATATATATATATATATATATATATATAAAAATGAAAATGTGAAATAATAAAACAAAATCATTAAGTTGTTATTGAAAGTAAATCTATATATAAATATATATAACTTCTAATATAATGTAATCTTAGAAATAATAAATAATAAATAAAAGTTATTATGGGATATACCATGTGAATAATAAATATTACATAAGTAATAAATAATACAAGTATAACCACAGATGTTATAATAATATTGCCATTAATTTCAATATTAATATCAATACTAGTATTATTATATTTACTATTAAAATCAGTACTATTAAAATTATTATTTATTTGAAATGTATATTTTAGTATTATAAGTAATGATATTATTATTATCATTTTCATATTAAACCTATTATTATTTTCTATTATTATTATTATTATTATTATTAATATTAGTATTCTTATAAATGTTAACAATATTACTATCATTAATATATTAACAATTATTAATATTAGTTAAAATTGAATTATATAAACAAATATAATCATAGATATATATAAACACACACACATATATATATATATATATATATATATATATATATATATATATATATATACAAAATACTGTTATATATATATATATATATATATATATATATATATATATATATATATATATATATATATATATATATATATGAAAATACGTATACAGATATACATATTCATAAATACAATCATATACATATATAATTACAGAATTTATACGTGTACTTCAAACTAAAAATTATATCTGATATATATAAACTTAATTACAGGAACGTATTCAGTTGTCAATCCTTTTCAATGCTGTAGATAATTGATTCAGCTGGTACCAATCAGCATATAATCTCTGGAATCAAACAAATTCTATTAAGGATCGTTGTCTTCCTTTATTTTCTTTATTTACTTATTGAAGTTCTGTCAATTCCCATACTCACTACTAAACAATTAGGATTGTACAGATCAATTCCAAATTCGGTTACCCATCAAGATTATGCTTTATGTATTCTTACTTCTTTCTCCTGTCGTCATCTCTTGCTCGAATATCATGTTAACACACGTCTACTTTATATAACAAGCAATTTTCTTAAATTATTAGAAAAAGTTATTTGGGTAATACATTACCTTCAAACTCAAACCATAACACCACCTTCTCATCTGTCTCTCTTCTTCTCTCTTTCTACAAAACTCTTCGTGACAATTTAAAACCAACACCTTACCACACCTGCTGCAAGTCAATTTCTGTTTCATTTCGAACGAGAAAGGTCACCACAACCTGCTATTGCTACTATTTTGCTTCGGTTTCTTGTTACACCTTCATCATATCAGGTGATCATCGAACAACCCATCTCCTTTTGTATTATACTGCTACAGTTGTAGGTTTACCTGTGTTGACGAACCAAGACACAGAGACCACCATCAATCTCCATCACCTCCACTTAAAGTCACCTTCGCATAATTTATTTTTTTTTCTTTTCTTTTCTTTCTCAAGACAGACACAAGAAATCATCATTGTCACGTTCACCACCACCACAAAAACGCCATTCTCACCTTCCAAACTAATTGCTACCAGATTATGAGTTGCTATAAACTTTCACTACCACTGCTTTACGATTTTTTTTCTTCCTTTCTAATATTTGAAACCCAATCAACCAAGACTTATATAAAAGTTTTGTTGTCTTTTGGTGTAAATGCAACTTAGTTGATTACTCTATATATATATTGTAGCAAGGTGAAAGTAATATTATCATTCCTAAAGTACTTCCACTTCCCTTGTTGGTCGATAACTTCCCTCACCTACTTAATCTTTCGGTCAAAAGCATATGTCACGGAGTATATGGAAGTTTTCTGTCGAAGATTTATTTTAAGGGTAGGGACCCTTTTGTGATTTGCTAGGTCACGATCCACTTGCTATATAATTGAAGGTACCCCGTAATTTATATTGTTGTTTTATGATATGTGCTGGTCGACATCTTCCACTAGTCCTTTTTAAATATAAGAGCAAAAGCGATGTGGGACGACCAATTGATTTTTTATACTACAGTGAGCCGAGATTGTGGAGCCATTGTTGGAGGCCATGAATCATTTAAAAAAAAACACCATACTAATAAGGAGGATCATGGTTGTAATTTTATTTTAATTTTTTTTTTGAAAGCTGAGGTTATTTATGATGATGATAAGCTTGAATATGATGAAGTTGTTTTGGTAATAAGGATGGTGATGATTAATGATATCATGATGATACATGATGAATTAAAAAGATAGGGATATAAGATGATGATATAAGTAGATAATGATCATGGGAAAAATAAATGATAATGATAATGAATTTATAAGGAAGATGATAACGGTTTAGCATAAGTTAAATAATTAAAAGTGCGAAAAATTACAAGAAGTAACAAGCGGAGCAATGGTTAGAAGTGGGTTTTGTTAAACACAAGGTCTGGGGTTCGAAACTGGGTGACAACATTTTTTTTTAGAAGCTGTCTCAAAAACTCGGGCTGTTGGGCTTTGATAAAACATCTTGGGCCATAAATATACTAGTTGGGCCGAGTATTGTTGTTGGGCCAAAGATGAAGAAGAGGGAAACAGTTTTTTTTTTTTTTTTGTTTTTTTTTGTTATGGGTTAAAAAGTTTAATGGGCAATTTATATCAGAAAATCAAACATGGAAAAATGGTTAAGGGGTGTTTGTTAATCGAAAGGTTGCGGGTTCGAGTCTCGACTAAAGCATTTTTTTTAAAGGCTTATTCTTTGAGGTAGTCCTCCTTTTAATTATTATTATTATTATTATTATTAAATTATTATTATTATTATTATTAATATTATTATTCTTATTATTCTTAACATTATTATTTTTATTATTATCATAAGTATTAGTATTATTAATAGTAGTATTATTATCATTATAATTAAAAACAAATTTTATTTCTATTATTAATATTATGTTACCAAATAAACATTTTGTATATAAAAATATACTTTTAGTAATATTACATATAAGTATGTATTAATCATATTAAAGTATTTTTAATATAATACTAACCAAATATATTAATAAAACTATATAAATATTAGTAATTATAAATATGTATACACAAATTAAATATATATATATATATATATAATACATAAAATAAGTTATACCAATTGAAATTGTTCAATTTCGATTATATGCATTAATATATATATATATATATATATATATATATATATATATATATATATATATATATATATATATATATATATATATATATATATATATATATATATATATATATATATATATATATATAAATGATATAGGTTCGTGAATCCAAGGCCAACCCTGCATTATTCAATATAGTCATAAGTATTTTTACTACAAAATACATTAGGTGAGTTTCATTTGCCTTTTTACCCTTTATATTTTTGGGCTGAGAATACATGCGCAATTTTTATAACTGTTTTACAAAATAGACACAAGTAATTAAAACTACATTATATGGGTGAATGATCGAAGCCGAATATGCCCCTTTTTGCTTGGTAACCTAAGAATTAGTAAACCGATCTACTAATTGACGCGAATCCTAAAGATAGATCTGTTGGGCCTAACGAACCCCATCCATGGTTGCGGATGCTTTAGTACTTCGATGATGTTTTATCATGTCCGAAGGATTTCCCGGAATGATAGGGGATATTCTTATATGCATCTTGTTAATGTCGGTTACCAGGTGTTCACCTTATGAATGATTTTTGTCTCTATGCATGGGACGTATATTTATGAGAAATGGAAATGAAAATCTTGTGGTCTATTAAAATGATGAAAATGAATGATTACGATAAACTAATGAACTCACCAACCTTTTGGTTGACACTTTAAAGCATGTTTATTCTCAAGTATGAAAGAAATCTTCCACTGTGCATTTGCTCATTAGAGATATTACTTGGAGTCACTCATGACATATTTCAAAAGACGTTGCATTCAAGTCATCGATTTCATCAAGATTATTATTAAGTCATTTATAGTTGGATTTATTATAAAATGATATGCATGCCGTCAACTTTCGATGTAATGAAAGTTTGTCTTTTAAAAATGAATGCAATGTTTGTAAAATGTATCATATAGAGGTCAAGTACCTCGCGATGTAACCAAATGTAATGTATTCGTCCAGATGGATTAGGACGGGTCCTTTCATAACCATTGTCATTTTTGAAACTATAGGTAGTCCCAAATACGTAAATGGGAATTTACCTACTTGACATCCAAGGTAATTTGCAATAAGATTAATTTCCGAGCTCTCTACTCCTAACCCGTATAAGTAACTCTTCTTAAAATTTATTTTTTAAACCCGAAGCAAGCTCATAACATTTTAGAAGATTTCTCAAATTCAAGGCATTCGTTCCACTCCAATCACCAAAAAAGATGGTATCATCCGCATATTGGAGATGCGAGATTAGTATCTTATCGGATCCAATTTCCACACCTCTAAATAATTTTCTTTCCAAGGCCGCCTTTGTTAAAATGTTTAGGCCCTCCGCCGCTATTATGAAAAGAAATGGAGAAAGTGGATCTCCTTGTCTCACGCCTCTACCTAGATGGAACTCATTTTTCGGGGACCCGTTAATTAGGATTGAAATGGAAGCCGATGATAAGCATGAATTAATCCATTTGATCCACTTTTCCCCAAACCTCATACATCTCATTACCTCGAACAAAAAATTCCAATTTAGGCTATCAAAAGCCTTCTCAAAATCTACCTTGAATATTATCCCTTTTTTATGTGTTGACTTGAGATGCTCAATTGTTTCGTTGGTGATTAATGCTCCTTCTAGTATATATCGCCCTTTGAGAAACGCACTCTGTTCCGGGCCAACAAGTGAGGGTAACACTTTTCACAATCGATTTGAGAGAATCTTGGCGATTATTTTGTAATAGCCTCCGATCAGGCTAATGGGTCGGTAATCCCCAAGACTCAACGGTTCATTCCTCTTCAGGACTAAAGTCACAAAGGATGCATTACATCCTCTCGATATTTCCCCCCGATCCCAAAACCAACACAAGGTAGCTATCAAATTGTTTTTTATCAGTCCCCAATATTTCTTGTAAAATCGAAAATTAAACCTATCGGGTCCTGGAGCCTTTGAACTACAACAATCATTAAGTGCCTCTCGTATCTCGTCCTCCAGGAAACAAACTTCTAGAACAGCGGCTTCTTCTGTGGATATCGAGGGATATCTTAGCTCTTCTAAGGAGGGTCTGTTACTATCAGGTTCAACAAACTGAGCTTGAAAATGTTCGTGAGCTGCCCTCTTTATTTAATGTGGGATTTCTGTCCAAACTCCATTAACAATAAGACCACGAATATTTGCCTTGTTATTTTTATTTCGAATCATGGAGTGGAAGAATCTTGTGTTTTCGTCACCTTTGAACGTCCACCTAGTTCTTGATTTTTGCCTTATCATGCTCGTCTTGATTTTTTCTTTTTCAAACCACTTGTTTCTTGCTTCTTTCCACATACTCAATTCAATCTCATCAAGTGCCATAGTTTCTCCTTTTAGTTCAAGATTGAGGGCAATATTTTTTTGTACCTCAATCTCACCATCGAGCTTGCCATGAAATTCTTTACTCTATACCCGAAGGGCTTCTTTGATTTTCTTGAGTTTAAACACAAATTTATAGTCCATTCTTGGCCCTTTGTAATCACAACTACTCCAGGTGTCTTCTATGATTTTGTCTACTCCGTCTTCTTCAAGTCAAACGTCAAAGAATTTAAAGGGCTTTAGGCCAAAGTCCTTATCTTCATCTTTTAAAACTTTGGGACAATGATCTGATTTAGTTCTTTCCATAACCATGGCTGTGAGGTTTTGCCACTTAATATAGTACTTTTCGGATACCAAAAAGCGATCAATTTTACTATACTTAATGCCATCGTCACTAACTCTTGTAAATAATCGGCCACCCAATGGGATATCCAATAAGTTACAATTATTAAT
Organism: Rutidosis leptorrhynchoides; assembly: GCF_046630445.1. Lineage (NCBI taxonomy): Eukaryota > Viridiplantae > Streptophyta > Magnoliopsida > Asterales > Asteraceae > Rutidosis > Rutidosis leptorrhynchoides. The sequence goes on along the minus strand of NC_092337.1, from coordinate 334,824,597 downwards.
GAACTCGTTGAATCTCTTTGCTCTACTTTCCTTAAACACACAATTGAATCTTTCGGTTTCGTTTCTAACTTCATTGAAATCTCCACACACCACCCATGCTTCATCCCGACTTTCTATTACCTTACCAAGTGATTCCCAAAGTTTTTTCTTCAATACGTTCTCATGGGGGCCATATACATTGAGTATATTTAGGATTGAGCCATCAGCCTTCCAAGTACCCCTTATGCCAATGACCATGTCAAGAGAAATTACTTCAGCTGCCTCAAAAACCTGCGTGTCCCAAATCAATAATTGACCTCCCGACTTTCCAATCATCTCTCTTTGAATGAAATCACAGTTTGTATTCCAATCACTATCCACAAGGTGTTGTGATGACCCAGAAATTTCTGAAAAAATTTAAACTTCATCTTTATATTATTCCGACACGATAAGCAAAGTTTGTTAAGTTAAATCTCAAGAATTTTAAACTCTGTTCATACGTTCATTTAACCTCGACCAAATCCCAATGATTCACGAACCAGTATATAAATGAGTATGATTATATATGTATATATGTATATATATATATATATATATATATATATATATATATATATATATATATATATATATATATATATATATATATTACTATTTGAAAATGTTAACAAAGTATTAAACGTATAATACTTTATATGAACGTATTTGTTTCAATATGATTAGCGATGGAATTAGAAGATAATATCAAATGATTGATTTATCAGATACATTGTATGATTGCAAATCTGTTGAGAGGTCCACTTTGATTTAGGAAACCTTTCCTTTTTAACGGTATTCAGAATAATTGGTAAAGTGAATTACATGTAAGAACGAAAGTGTCAATTGAAAGGAACTAGACAAATGTTAGTGGAGATTCCTGCTTAACTTTCTAGGTATGCTTTACAATAATTTTCTCGTGACTCTTGATAAGTTAATTATTTGGCTTTCATAATATTTATTATAAAAGTGAAATCATAGAGAATAAATAATTTGGAAAACGGTTGTCAATGAAATAAACCCATTTGACGTGTTACATTAAAATGATTTCATACGTTTAATTAACTACTGGATTTAACCCTACGATTCACGAACAATTTTGTGTATATATATATAAATATATATATAAATATAAGTGTATATATAATATTTTAAGTTAATAAAAGTACACTTTAACCATCTGAATTAAAATGTAAGATAATATATAGAATAATTAAGTTGTTATTGAAATGAATATATATATGATTTCTATATATATTGTAACGTTTAAATATTAAATATTTAATGTATGTTATTATATATATTACATAATTAATAATATCTAATATTAATATCTAATATAATAAGTTTAATTATAAATTAAATTATAATTGTTATATTATTATTAAATAATACAAATTATTATTTGTTACCATTAATATTATTATTATCATTTTTATAATAAATATATTCATTATTGTTATTTATTATTATTAATATAATTATAATGTTGATTATCAATATTATTATTGTTATTCCTATTAATATTATTATTAGTATTTTAATTATTTCTAATTAATTGTATTATTATTAATATAATTATATTTATTCATTATTAATATTGAATATAAATACATACTCGTAATGCATCTGATATATGTATATCACTATCTGTTAAAAGAAATCAAATCAACCTTTTTAATTTTTCTTCACCTCCCTAGTTACCCGTGAGATCATGTCAAATTTTATTTCCCTTATTAATCGATCAAGTTCACGTTTAAAGAGGAATCATTCGATTTCTAACCTCAATCGCTCAATTATACACTCTAATTTCTTTACTGTAATTTCAAAATAAAACAAAACAAGAATAAAAACCGACCATTACTCTGTTCGAAAAGGTAAGAATCATAAGCTCATGTTTCGATTCAATCTTTAAAATTTAAAAATGCATAAGTGATCTAAATCATTTCATGAATCTTTCTGTAAATTTTCAAGTCTTAATTTGCGAAATCAAAAACGAATTTTGGAGTCAAAGTTTAGAAATAAAAAGTCAAACGGGTCTTATACAATTAAATTGATGTTATAGAAGTTGTTTCTGTTGGAATTAACGATTCAAAAAGTTTATATGAAAGATATAGAATCTATTTTATGTTATAAACATAATCTAATTGTGTCCAAATTTCGAAATTCACATTGAGGTTCATTGAGTTCTTCGTGCATCTGCTATTACTAAAAAAATTTATTTTTATTTTTTTCTGCTGTCATGGAAGTCCAACCTCCATCAATTGTTATGTTCAATTAAAACGTCCTAATTCAAACCGTAATTTTATTATTATGATTATCGATTAATGTCTGGTCTGTCTGAATTTTAGATGATGAAGAAGGAAAATGGAAAAAATAGATATTACAGGTTAAAAAAAATGTTAGACTCAGATTAAAATAGAAATCAATAGCAGCGTGATGGTTAAGGGGTGTTTTGAGTTAACGAGAGGTCACGGGTTCGAGCCTGGTCTTAGGCATTTTTTTTATAGAAAGAGCTTGAAGGTAGCTTACTCACTTTATTTATTAATTATTATTATTATTATTATTATTATTATTATTATTATTATTATTATTATTATTATTATTAATATTATTATTATTATTATTATTATTATTATTATCAGTAACATCATTATCATTATATTATGATTTTGATTCCGATATTGAAAATGATTAACATTAGGAAGTATCAAGATGTATATGCTTACAGATAAGATAATTATGATATAATTAAGAATATATAAAAGTGGTATAATTAGATTACCAATGTAATTATGAAATCTAATGATTTAAAAATTATAATTTATTTCATAATTCGAACGAAATATTATTATTATTATTATTATTATTATTATTATTATTTTATCACTTTTAGAATTATCATTAGAATTTTTATCAATAAAATTATTATCATTAGTATTTTTATTAAAATTATCGTCATTATTATTATTATTATTATTATTATTATTATTATTATTATTATTATTATTAAACTTATTTTTTTATTAAAATTATCATTTCTATTAATATCATTATCATTATTATTAATTATTAATAACACTAATATTATTACTATTATTATCATCAATATCATTATTAGTATTATCATTATTACTAAAGTTATATTTTTACTATAGTTATAAATATAACATAACTTATTATTACTATCGTTAATATTAATATTATTAAAATATTAATACTACAACGAATAAAATGACTATCATTATTAATTATTATTATTATTAAGTATAATTATTATTATCATTATTATTATTACTAAAAAGATTATTATTATTATTATAATACAACTATATTAATATTGTATATAGCTAATTTTTTATCATTTAAAGTGATGTTAATTAAACCATATATATAATATATAAAGTATATCAATTAATATATAAATATATTTTTGTACCATATATAAACCTAACATAAATTTTTGTTATACGAATGATAAAGATTATATTATTAAATTACTTTAGTAAGAATTTATCATATTATTATGTATTATGAACGTAAATATGGACTAATTAAAATACATAGAATATATATATATATATATATATATATATATATATATATATATATATATATATATATATATATATATATATATATATATATATATATATATATATATATATATATATATATATATAAGTTATTTAATTATTAAAAAAACACATAATTTAATAAAATATAACAAGTATATTAATAGTATTAATATATAAAATTTGTTATATGTTTTAATATATATATATATATATATATATATATATATATATATATATATATAACTGATATAGGTTCGTGAATCCGAGGCCAACCTTGCACTTGTTAAATGCCATCATATGCATAATTACTACGAAATACAGTATTGTGAGTTTCATTTGCTCCCTTTTTAAATGCTTTTGCAATATATATTTTTGGGACTGAGAATACATGCGCTTTAATAAATGTTTGACGAAATAGACACAAGTAATTGAACTACATTCTATGGTTGAATGATCGAAGCCGAATATGCCCCTTTTTGCTTAGTAACCTAAGAATTAGTAAACCAGTCTACTAATTGACGCGAATCCTAAAGATAGATCTATGGGCCTAACGAACCCCATCCAGGTTATGGATGCTTTAGTACTTCGATTTTATATATAGATGAGTGTACCTGTATATTGGGGATATTCTAGATGCATTTATTAATGTCAGTTACCAGGTGTTCACCACATGAATGATTTTTAATTCGCAGGTTATGCGTACTATTTTGTACTCGGGTTACGTGTACAATTATATCTGAAATCTTGTGGTCTATTAAAATGATGAAAATGAATGTTTATGATAAACTAATGAACTCACTAACCTTTTGGTTGACACTTGAAAGCATGTTTATTCTCCGGTTTGAAAAAAATCTTTCACTGTGCATTTGCTCATTTAGAGATATTACTTGGAGTCATTCATGGCATATTTCAAAAGACGTTGCATTCAAGTCATTGAGTTCAATAAAGATTATTATTAAGAAGATAACAGATTAAGTCATTTATAGATTGGATATATTATGAAAGGGTATGCATGCGTGTCAACTTTCAATGAAATGAAAGTTTGTCTTTTAAAAACGAATGCAATGTTTGTAAAATGTATCATATAGAGGCCAGTACCTCACGATGTAACCATATGTTATTGTATTCTTCCCTATGGATTAGGACGTGTCGCTTCAGGTGTAACTTTGTTTCTTAGATTACAAAAAAGAGTGGTTTTTCATCTCGAATTAATTTTTTTGTTTGTCCCAGCTTTCTATCAGGACCTAACCCGAAACCTCTGATGTTATAAGACATAATCTTCATTATAAACAAGGATTGTCGAAATCAAACTTACCTCTACAGATTGAGTGGCTTCTTCTGCCATTTCAATCCCAATTTACATCCGTACTCATAAACATCATTGTTGTTAACCGAACAGAAAGAAGTCGAACCATCCTCTTCAAGGTTAACATTTTTAGTTCTCGGATTAATCAAAGTTGTTTTGCTCCTTAGAATGCTCGGATTGGTTTCTTGGACTAAACATGACATACATGTGGATTTAATTGGAGGTAGATTTGAATTAACTTTTCTGGCTACATTCTTAATGTTCAACATCCTGGAGGAGGTCTTCCACCTGCGAATCGATGTCCAGCAACAATCCTTTTTACACGGTTCAATCTTTCTCTTCAATTCTCCTTTTTTTCCTTTTAAGCTTGCCCTGGATTTCGTTTGTGTATGGGTTGGGATTTTTTGATTTATCAGTCCGTTTCTGGATTCTATTGGGGGTGGGATTGTTTTTCATAGTAGGTGTAGGGTTAATTGGTTCATGGATCGGGTCAGATAGGGATGTATCGGGTTCGTGGTTATCAGATGGGATTAATGGGTTGTTATTTAAGTGGCAGTGAGATTGGATGTTGTTGGGCTTTTCCATTGGGTTGGGTATGTCATGTAATTCAAAAGCTTTAATTGGGCTAAAGGTGCGAGGGATTAATGGGCTTCTGGGAAGGTTAAGGTTAGCTGGGTCTTTTTGTTGGTTAGAGGGTATAGGATTGGGCTTGCTATTAGTGGGCTTAAGAGGGTGAGAAGGGATTAAGTTGGTTGATAGTAGTTTTTTTTTTTTAACCAAACTTTCATTTCAATCGTAAAATGTTACAAGAAGACCTCCAACAATTAAGGTCCAAGATCAATTACACGAAAAACATTGGATGTTGAGCAAACATCCACATATAAAAATTACATTATGAAATACACGACCTTGGATTTGATAACCCGATAACCACGTTAACCAATCAATCGATCTCCCCTTAATCCCTCTAGATATCCACTCATATTATGTAACGACCCGACTTCATTAATCCAAAAACACCCTAAAAAAAACTTTTCTGGGACAGTACATCTGGACGGCGTCCAGATTCCTGGACGACGTCCAGCGCTTAAGACTTGGACGGCGTCCAAACAATTGGGACGGCGTCCCAATGAACTGTCAGGTTCTGATCTCGGGTTCCAAATTATACGAGCGGAAATCCCGCTTCCCGATACTTTTAAATAAAAACCTTTTCACAACATGTTATAATAAGTAAGACTAAGAGAATTTCATCATCAAAATGAGTTTTACAACACCGGGCCCACAATGTCCCGTTTTACGAAATTCGTTCAAAATACAAGTTTCGACCTCAAGAGTTTAAATTCCAAACGACACCTAGAGCACGGTGTTTGGGGTTAAACTACCCAATCTCGGTCAAACTCCAAAAACTAAATCACCCAAAAGCATCCCCTATCAAAACAAGCGGGAGACCACTAATCCAATTGAATACCTTTGCCTTTATCCAAGCCCGAGCCTAAAAAGATAAACAACAAGAGGGTAAGCTAAAGCTTAGTGAGTGCAATAGTTATACATATACATATATAACCTACTTAGTTGCATTACTTACATAATACCGCACACAAGCTAGCAATTCGACAACCATGCAAAACATTATGCATATAACAATCTCCGCAATTCACAATGAGCTAGCAATACCAATAGCATATAGTTCTCAATTAAATATGCTAATAAAAAATTCATACAACCAGGGTTAACCAATCATACTAGGGAACGGTACTCGTAAAAGACCGTCGGAGTTCATAACATCCATTAATGTTACTTAAACACCGCGTAATCACTAATCCCCCGGGTGATGTCTTGAACAACGTGACTAACTCACCCCCATGACAATGTGGCGTCATGAACACCGCGACGATTCCACATGTCAATCAAAACAATGAGTGGTGCCTTGAACACCGCAGCATCCACTCCCATGACAATGTGGTGTCTTAAACACCGCGAAAATACCACATGTCAATCAAACAATGAGTAGTGTCTTGAACACCGCGACAATACTACTCGTTACATAGAATGTGGTGTCTTGAACACTGCGACAATGCCACATTCATACTTCACAAATAAATACATTATATACGTACACGAATAATTATTCCACTCACCTTACGCCTTTGGTGAATTGATGAACCAAGCTCGCAACTTCAAGGTAACGTACCTATTATATTATGCACGTAAATCAATCATCCATTCAAGTTGGTCAACCAACTTATTCGCCATTTTAGTGTTATTCGGCCCATAGTGCAAACGTGACCCATTTGCACCATTCATTCTAACACTAGGTCGGGATTATGTCAAACCCTTACCAATACTTCATTTATGGTCTTAATACACCTTTTAACACAAGGTTATCACATTTTCACACTCAGTAACCCACTTAGGTCATCAAAGACTCATTTGACTCATTTCAAGGTTAACACGCCTATTTGGGTCACTAACAAACCCAAATACACCCATTCACTTTAAACACTAAATGTGCTAGTGATTTACTAACATTTAAGACCCATAAACACAACTTAACATTTCAAGAGCCTAGGTTAGTCGTCTTTGAGTCGTCATGACCCAAACTTACTCAAAACCCCCAAATCACTAACAAATGGGTTTTATGCTCATCTATAACCCAAACCCTAACCCTTAAATAATTAAAACAAGGAATTCAAGGTTAAGACTTACCACTACAATCAAAATGTAGCTAGTGAGTAGATGAACAACTTTAATACTCGAGCTCTAACCCGAAACAAGTTCTTCCTCTTCGATTTGAGCTTTCTCACACAAGAATTACTCTCTCTCTCTCTAGAATTTAAGTGGAAGAGGTTTGGTGGTTGTAAATGGAGTAAATGATGCTCCAAAAATGATCTAGGGCTTTAAATTCGGCCCTCATGTGAAATTACCAAAATACCCATTTAAATATCTAAAAACAAGACAGCTGGCCCGCCAGTTCGTTTGGACGACGTCCAAACTCCCTGGACGGCGTCCTGTCCTTCACACTGGGATGGCGTCCCACCCATCGGGACGGCGTCCCAACCATCTGGGAAAACAGGATCTTACAACTCTCCCCCACTTGAACCGGATTGCGACCTCGCAATCCAAGCCGCATGACAAGCAGGAAGATACACTAAAACAAACTCTTCGGGCTCCCAAGTGAACTCGGAACCTATAATACAATGCCATTGAACTTTAAAAGTTCTCACCTCCTTATTCCTCAATCTTTTGACCTTCTCGTCGAGTATGGCAATCGGCTCCTCAACGTACTCTAACTTGTTGTTTAACTCAATCTCATCTAAGGACACCCATGATGAATCATCCACAAGACACTTACGGAGATGGGAAACATGAAATGTATTATGGATCCCCGCAAGCTCTTCGGTTAATTCCAAATGATACTCAACTTCACCAACTCGAGATAAAATTTTAAATGGCCCAATAAACCGAGGAGCTAACTTTCCCCGTTTTCGAAATCGAATGACACCTTTCCATGGCGAAACTTTAAGCATCACCATGTCACCTTCTTGAAACTCAATCGGTCGCCTTCGTTTGTCGGCATACGCTTTTTGTTGATCTTGAGCCTTTTTCAAATGAACCCGAATCATATCAATCTTGCTATTCGTCTCTAAAACCAAATCGGTACTCCCGATTTCTCTTTGACCCACTTCACCCCAACAAATCGGGGTTCGGCACTTATGCCCATAAAGCATCTCATAAGGTGGCATCCCGATACTAGTATGATAACCATTATTGTACGAGAATTCCACCAAAGGTAAGTGCTCATCCCAACTACCACCGAAATCAATAATACATGCCCGTAACATATCCTCCAAAGTTTGATTCGTACGTTCGGTTTGACCGTCTGTTTGAGGATGATACACCGTGCTTAATTTCAATTGTGTACCCATATCTTCATGAAACTTCTCCCAAAACCGAGATGTGAAACGGGTATATCGATCCAAAATAATAGATATAGGAACCCCGTATCTCGTTATCACCTCCTTGATAAATAACTTAGACAAGGCCTCCGATGATATCGCTTCCCGAATGGGAAGAAACAAGGCACTTTTTGTCAATCGATCAACTATTACCCAAATCAAGTCAAATTGGGTTCTCGCCGTCTTTGGTAACTTTGTGATGAAATCCATGGTAATGTGCTCCCATTTCCATTTCGGGATTTCTAAAGGTTGTAACGTACCATACGGATTTTGGTGTTCGGCTTTAACTTGCAAACACGTGACGCATTGTTCGACATACTTAACAACATCACGTTTCATGCCCGGCCACCAATACTCTTTCCTCAAATCAAGATACATTTTCGTCGCGTCCGGGTGAATGGAATACTTTGACTTATGTGCTTCATCAAGTAGCACTCGCCAACAATCACCCATTTTAGGCACCCACAATCGTCCTTGAAAGGATAACAAACCATGCGGACCTAAGGTAATAGACTCCATTTGTCCCACAATTCGTTCCTCATGCTTATTGTTAACAAAAGCTTCGATTTGAGTCTCACCAAGCTTTACAAGAAAATCGTTGGTAATAATCATGCGTAACGATCCTACTCGTATCGCCGGATGTTGACTCTTTCGACTTAACGCATCCGCGACCACATTCGCCTTACCCGGATGATAAAGTATTTCATAATCATAGTCTTTCACCACATCCATCCATCTACGTTGACAATAGTTCAAATCTCTTTGATCAAAAAGGTGTTTTAAGCTCTTTTAATCCGAATAAATCATACACATGACACCATATGAAATGTCCCGTTCATATTGATTATAAACGTTCCATATTAATTGATTTCATTGCGAGGTTTTGACCTCTATATGAGACGTTTTTCAAAGACTGCATTCATTTTTAAAACAACCATAACCTTTATTTTATCAATAAAGGTTTTAAAAGCATTACGTAGATTATCAAATAATGATAATCTAAAATATACTGTTTACACATGACCATTACATAATGGTTTACAATAGAAATATATTACATCGACATATGTTTCTTGAATGCAGTTTTTACATAATATCATACAAACATGGACTCCAAATCTTGTCCTTATTTTAGTATGCAACAGCGGAAGCTCTTAATATTCACCTGAGAATAAACATGCTTTAAACGTCAACAAAAATGTTGGTGAGTTATAGGTTTAACCTATATATATCAAATCGTAACAATAGACCACAAGATTTCATATTTCAATATACATCCCATACATAGAGACAAAAATCATTCATATGGTGAACACCTGGTAACCGACATTAACAAGATGCATATATAAGAATATCCCCATCATTCCGGGACACCCTTCGGATATGATATAAATTTCGAAGTACTAAAGCATCCGGTACTTTGGATGGGGTTTGTTAGGCCCAATAGATCTATCTTTAGGATTCGCGTCAATTAGGGTGTCTGTTCCCTAATTCTTAGATTACCAGACTTAATAAAAAGGGGCGTATTCGATTTCGATAATTCAACCATAGAATGTAGTTTCACGTACTTGTATCTATTTTGTAAATCATTTATAAAACCTGCATGTATTCTCATCCCAAAAATATTAGATTTTAAAAGTGGGACTATAACTCACTTTCACAGATTTTTACTTCGTCGAGAAGTAAGACTTGGCCACGGGTCGATTCACGAACCTATAACAAATATGTACATATATATCAAAGTATGTTCAAAATATATTTTCAACACTTTTAATACATTTTGATGTTTTAAGTTTATTAAGTCAGCTGTCCTCGTTAGTAACCTACAACTAGTTGTCCAACGTTAGATGTACAGAAAAAAATTGATATATATTATCTTGAATCAATCCACGACCCAGTGTATACACGTCTCAGGCTAGATCACAACTCAAAGTATATATATTTTTGGAATCAACCTCAACCCTGTATAGCTAACTCCCACATTATTGCATATAGAGTGTCTATGGTTGTTCCAAATAATATATACACATGGGTCGATATGATATGTCAAAACATTTGCATACGTGTCTATGGTATCCCAAGATTACATAATATATTAGAATACATGTATAATACAATATAAGTTAGCTAGGATCTGATTAATACAGATTTGTTACCAATTTTCACGTTGCTACAACAAGAAAAATTATCCAATCTTGTTTTACCCATAACTTCTTCATTTTAAATCCGTTTTGAGTGAATCAAATTGCTATGGTTTCATATTGAACTCTATTTTATGAATCTAAATAGAAAAAGTATAGGTTTATATTCAGAAATATAAGTTACAAGTCGATTTTGTAAAGGTAGTCATTTCAGTCGAAAGAACGACGTCTAGATGACCATTTTAGAAAACATACTTCCACTTTGAGTTTAACCATGATTTTTGGATATAGTTTCATGTTCATAAGAAAAATCATTTTCCCAGAAGAACAACTTTTAAATCAAGTTTATCATAGTTTTTAATTAACTAACCCAAAACAGCCCGCGGTGTTACTACGACGGCGTATGTCCGGTTTTACAGTGTTCTTCGTGTTTCCAGGTTTTAAATCATTAAGTTAGCATATAATATAGATATAGAACATGTGTTTAGTTGATTTTAAAAGTCAAGTTAGAAGGATTAACTTTTGTTTGCGAACAAGTTTAGAATTAACTAAACTATGTTCTAGTGATTACAAGTTTAAACCTTCGAATAAGATAGCTTTATATGTATGAATCGAATGATGTTATGAACATCATTACTACCTCAAGTTTTGTGGATAAACCTACTGGAAAAGAGACAAATGGATCTAGCTTCAAAAGATCTTGGATGGCTTGAAAGTTCTTAAAGTAGAATCATGACACGAAAACAAGTTCAAGTAAGATTTCCACTCGAAATAAGATTGTTATAGTTATAGAAATTGAATCAAAGTTTGAATATAAGTATTACCTTATATTAGAAAGATATCTTACTGTAAATAAGAAAGATTTCTTGAGGTTGGATGATCACTCTACAAGATTGGAAGTAAGCTAGCAAACTTGGAAGTATTCTTGATTTTATGAAACTAGAACTTGTAGAATTTATGAAGAACACTTAGAACTTGAAGATAGAACTTAAAGATAGAACTTGAGAGAGATCAATTAGATGAAGAAAATTGAAGAATGAAAGTGTTTGTAGGTGTTTTTGGTCATTGGTGTATGGATTAGATATAAAGGATATGTAATTTTGTTTTCATGTAAATAAGTCATGAATGATTACTCATATTTTTGTAATTTTATGAGATATTTCATGCTAGTTTCCAAATGATGGTTCCTACACATGTTAGGTGACTCACGTGGGCTGCTAAGAGCTGATCATTGGAGTGTATATACCAATAGTACATACATCTAAAAGCTGTGTATTGTACGAGTACGAATACGGGTGCATACGAGTAGAATTGTTGATGAAACTGAACGAGGATGTAATTGTAAGCATTTTTGTTAAGTAGAAGTATTTTGATAAGTATCTTGAAGTCTTTCAAAAGTGTATGAATACATATTAAAACACTACATGTATATACATTTTAACTGAGTCGTTAAGTCATCGTTAGTCGTTACATGTAAGTGTTGTTTTGAAACCTTTAGGTTAACGATCTTGTTAAATGTTGTTAACCCAATGTTTATAATATCAAATGAGATTTTAAATTATTATATTATCATGATATTATCATGTATGAATATCTCTTAATATGATATATATACATTAAATGTCGTTACAACGATAATCATTACATATATGTCTCGTTTCAAAATCATTAAGTTAGTAGTCTTGTTTTTACATATGTAGTTCATTGTTAATATACTTAATGATATGTTTACTTATCATAATATCATGTTAACTATATATATAACCATATATATGTCATCATATAGTTTTTACAAGTTTTAACGTTCGTGAATCACCGGTCAACTTGGGTGGTCGATTGTCTATATGAAACCTATTTCAATTAATCAAGTCTTAACAATTTTGATTGCTTAACATGTTGGAAACACTTAATCATGTAAATAACAATTTCATTTAATATATAAATAAACATGGAAAAGTTCGGGTCACTACACCATACAAGTAATGGCGCCAAATTTTCAACGCATGCACAACCGCCGCCAACTCAAGATCATGAGCCGGATATCTCGTTTCGTGTTCCTTTAATTGTCGAGAGGCATAAGCGATGACTTTACCTCTTTGCATTAGAACACACCCGATCCCATTTAAAGACGCATCATAAAATACCATCATGTCTTCTACCCCATCCTGTAACACTAACACCGGAGCTTGACATAACTTCTCTTTCAACAATTGAAAAGCAATTTCTTGCTCGTTCTCCTAATTAAACCTCGCGTTCTTTCTCGTCAATTTCGTCAATGGAGAAGCGATCTTAGAAAAGTCTTGGATAAACCGACGATAATAACCGGCCAATCCGAGAAAACTTCGAATTTCCGTAGGCGTAGTCGGTCGCCCCCAACTCTTCACCGTCTCTATCTTTCCCGGATCTACTTGAATACCATCTTTGTTCACGATGTGGCCAAGGAATTGAACTTCCCTTAGCCAAAATTCACATTTGGAGAATTTAGCATACAACTTCTCCTTCCGCAACGTCTTTAACACACCCCGCAAATGATGTTCATGTTCCTTCATACTCTTCGAATAGACAAGTATGTCGTCAATGAACACAATTACCGACTTGTCCAACATAGGTTGGCACACTCGGTTCATAAGATCCATGAATTCTGCCGGTGCATTCGTAAGACCGAAAGGCATAACTACAAACTCAAAATTCCTATAACGCGTTCGAAAAGCCGTTTTCTCAATATCTTCCTCACGGACCCGCATTTGGTGATAGCCGGACCGTAGGTCAATCTTAAAGAAATACGTTGCACCCTGGAGTTGATCAAACAAATCGTCAATCCGAGGCAATGGATAACGATTCTTGATCGTCACTTTATTCAACTCCCTATAATCGATGCACATTCGTATACTACCATCCTTCTTCTTCACGAATAAAACCGGAGCGCCCCATGGCGAAGCACTCGGTCGGATAAAACCCTTTTCAAGTAACTCTTGGGTTTGATTTAACAACTCTTACATTTTCGTCGGCGCTAAACGATAAGGAGTTTTAGCAATGGGGGTAGCCCCCGGAACCAACTCAATGCGAAATTCAACTTATCTTTCCGCCGGAACACCCGGTAACTCATCCGAAAAAACGTTTTCAAATTCAATCACCACCGGAATTTCACGAATGGGTGGTGGCTCTTCACGAGTATCAACAACATGGGCAAGAAAAGCCATACCACCACTAACAAGGAAACGACGTGTCCGTGCAAAAGTACATATCGGCACAAGTCTTCTTCGCTTACCGCCATGAATAATTAACTCTCCCCCACTTGGGGTTTTCACACGAATAGATTTTTCATGGCATGCAATATCGGCTCTATTATGATCGAGCCAATCCATACCAACCACGATATCAAAATCACCCAAAGTCATCAGGATGAGATCAATTTTAAATTTTTCGGCACCAAACACTACATTACAATTTTTACACACATCAACCACTAGCACCGTCTTGCCATCCGCTATTTTAACTTCTACCGAACGACTTAACTTAGCTAACGGTTTATTTAACTTAGGCACAAATCTTGGTGACACAAACGACAAGTTAGCACCACTATCAAAAAGTATCCTCGCCGGATTAGAGTTAACCATGAAAGTACCTGAGACAACTTTGTTGGATTGTTTGGCTTCATCATTCGTCATCAAATAGTTGCGACCCCTAGCCATACCCGCCGCCTTCTCTAGCCGCTTAACATTATCATTGCGTAAATCGGGGCATTCCGGTCTCTTGTGCCCTTCCTTACCACAATTATAACAAGTGAGCTTGATTGTGGAAGATGGGTTGGTGCAATCACGGGCCATATGCCCCTTTCGTCCACAATTGTGACAAGAATAACGGAATTCTCCGGGAACACTCTTCTTCACACTACTGACACTCTCGGTTGCACCTTTACTCTTCTTGTTTGAAAAGTTCGTTTGACTTGAACCCTCAAATTTTCTTTTACCAAAAGTAAAGCCACTCTTCCTCAAAACGAGCGCCTCAAAACCTTTGGCCATATTGAACAACTCATCAAAACTCTTCACCACATTCACACTAATCTTCTCTTGATAACTATCATTCAAGATTCGATAGAAATCTTCTTTCAACATTTTATCATTCCCGACATACTTCGGGCAAAATTGGGTCTTGGACAAAAACACGGATTTGAGAGTGTTCAAATCCATCGATCCTTGTCTCAAGGAACGTAACTCATCCTTAAGCCTAGTAACATCGGCCGAAGTTCGGTACTCATCGAAAAACTCCGCCTTGAATTCATCCCACATGAACTCCATACATTGTTCTTCGCTATAAACTTGGATTTTCGCGTCCCACCACAATTTAGCATCGCCCCTCAACATACTACATCCGTACCTTGTCTTCTTATCGATAGGACATTCACAAGTACGGAAGGCCCCCTCCATATCGGAGATCCATCGGGCACTCTTAAGAAGGTCTCTTTCCCCTTCAAAGGTAGGAGGTTGAGAATCCTTGAAATTCTTATAGAAAAAGTCCCGTCTTCCCACATTATCTTCGTGAAGAACGGCCTTAACTTGTTCCTTTACCACATTGACTATTTTCTCGTCAATCGTGTCTAGGAACATCTTCTTAACATCTTCGAGAAACTCCGCTTTTTAACGTTTAAAGATGACCTCAACTTTAGCCGTGAACTCAACATCCTCACTCGTACCTCCTTCATTGGTGTCGTGCCCATTTTTCATCTTCATTCTATAAAACAAAAATAGGTTAAACAACAAATGAAAGGACATGACACATATACATATTCACCTTACTGCCCCATCTTGCTCAACAATCATCGTACATCGCTTGTTTGGCGCGATTTGAACCCGTAACAATGGTAGCTAATCATTGTTACGCGAGCACATCGCGTTAACTTGCTAGTACAACGTCTATCTCGCTTGATGATTGCAAATACAACACAAAACAATTAGCGCTTAGTTAGTTCACCTAACCCTAGGCACTAACAAATTTCTCGGTTTGACCCGTCTCCTACAAGTCCCGCATAACGTGCATACACAATTCAAGTATAAGTCTAGGCACCTATCTCAAGTCGCCTAAATCCCTTAGACCATGCTCTGATACCACTTGTAACGACCCGACTTCATTAATCCAAAAACACCCTAAAAAAAAAATTCTGGGTCAGTACATCTGGACGGCGTCCAGCACTTAAGACTTGGACGACGTCCAAACAATTGGGATGGCGTCCCAATGAACTGTCAGGTTCTGATCTCGGGTTCCAAATTACACGAGCGGAAATCCCGCTTCCCAGTACTTTTAAACGAAAACCTTTTCACAACATGTTATAATAAGTAAGACTAAGAGAATTTCATCATCAAAACGAGTTTTACAACACCGGGCACACAATGTCCCGTTTTACGAAATTCGTTCAAAATACAAGTTTCGACCTCAAGAGTTTAAATTCCAAACGACACCTAGAGCACGGTGTTTGGGGTTAAACTACCCAATCTCGGTCAAACTCCAAAAGCTAAATCACCCAAAAGCATCCCCCATCAAAACAAGCGGGAGACCACTAATCCAATTGAATACCTTTGCCTTTATCCAAGCCCGAGCCTAAAAAGATAAACAATGAGAGGGTAAGCTAAATCTTAGTGAGTGCAATAGTTATACATATACATATATAACCTACTTAGTTGCATTACTTACACAATACCGCACACAAGCTAGCAATTCGACAACCATGCAAAACATTATGCATATAACAATCTCCGCAATTCACAATGAGCTAGCAATATCAATTGCATATAGTTCTCAATTAAATATGCTAATACAAAATTCATACAACCAGGGTTAACCAATCATATTAGGGAACGGTACTCGTAAAAGACAGTCGGAGTTCATAACATCCATTAGTGTTACTTAAACACCGCGTAATCACTAATCCCCCGGGTGATGTCTTGAACAACGTGACTAACTCACCCCCATGACAATGTGGCGTCTTGAACACCGCGACGATTCTACATGTCAATGAAAACAATGAGTGGTACCTTGAACACCGCGGCATCCACTCCCATGACAATGTGGTGTCTTAAACACCGCGTGTAACAACCCTCACTTTTCAACTTCTAAATTACTGAATTAACCTTAGGGTTATATGTCTGACTATATGTATTAAGGGTTGTTATATAAAATTAAATATTGACCGAATAGTAATTTTTAGTCAACAATGTACGCTTAAATAAATAATATATTATTAATTTATATAATTTGACATAATTTAACTAAGTATATAAACTTTGTATCACTTTTATTATTTAGTTAATGTATTATATATTTAACTATATAATAAATCCAATTATATATAAATGTAATAATATTTACAAACTTACTAAAACTATAGTTTAATAATTAAAATCATAATTATTATTAAAAATACAAAATACCGAATTATTTATTATTTTTATGAAAAATTTGTATTTATTAATTAAATAAAACAAAAATAAAAATAAAAATAAAATATTATTGACAAATATTCTTGGAAAAACATTAAATAAATTTGTTTATTTACAAAAAAAAATCCTTAAAATAAATAAATAAATAAATTACTTTTTAATTAAAAATTTTAATGGAAAAACTACTTTTATTATTTTATTTTGTGCATTATCCCATGACCTAACATTTAATACTTTTTAATTTTAAAATCCCATTAAGAATTAAATATTTCTTTTTCTTTTAATTATTTTATTCTTTTTACCTAATTTTTTCAAGTATAAATACCCCTCATTTCTCATTCAAACTCACACCAAAATTTCTCTCATTCTCTCTTTGAAAAATTACTACTAGTAAGTATTCTTTTCTTACTTTTTATTTTTTTTACTTTTCACTTTTTACTTTTTACTTTTTACTTTTTACTTCGGTTATTATTTTTACCAAAATATGTAAATAATGTTATAAATTATATGCAATTAAAAATAAAATAAATAACATGTATACACTATTACTATTACTAGCACCTATAACCTACTACTTATATTGTAACATAAAAACATTTTGGGATATGTATTAGAGATGTATAGATCTTCGAACTTTCTTGACGAATGGTTTCTATGAGATTCTAGGCAGAGGGTTTGGATTTTCGATTTAAAGGGTCCTATGGCTCAAGCCCCTAGATCTAAATTAGCCATTCGAAGGGAAAGGGGTGATTGGAAGCTTATCTAATACGACAAGTATCCTAAAATGGAAAACACTGATAAAAGTAGAAACTCTCTAGTCATAGAAACTTAGTAAAATAAGAAACTTTCTAAAAATGGAAACTTTATAAAAATAGTAACTTACTAGGAATAGAAACTTAGTAAAATAAACTATACTTAAACACATACTTAAAC
Source organism: Rutidosis leptorrhynchoides (assembly GCF_046630445.1). NCBI lineage: Eukaryota > Viridiplantae > Streptophyta > Magnoliopsida > Asterales > Asteraceae > Rutidosis > Rutidosis leptorrhynchoides. Next base: position 334,806,234 of record NC_092337.1, on the reverse strand, counting down.
TTAAACATGGGCAAAACACTTAACTACTCTTAAATGTCAATAAGTTGACTTTCCTGCTCACTCGTTCAACTCTTTATTCCGAGGAATAACACTCTCTCTACTTACTAAGGTGAATTCATAGCCCCTCTTTATTGCTAGCAAACTTACTTACTTTTACTTGGGGTGAGACACATGCTGTTTTTACTTTTTACACTTTAGACACAAGAACCAAACTGTTAAACTATGCTATACCCGGCTATGTCCGACTAAGTCCCTACAGTGATATTTTTAATTGCTGCGGCATGCTTAATTATTGGGGGTAGGCCTATCGGGAGTAACGTCCCCGATACATTTGACCAAGTCATTGATATACTTAATAATGAAATTAAACCGACAAGGACAGACACAACTTGTCATGGGGCAAAACTTGAACGTTTAGTCTAAATATCACGCATTGGCATAACTTTTTGATCCTGCGGGAGATCAACTTTACAAACTAAATCTTGTGGTCTAAAACAACGACAAACTTTTTGTTAAACCTATGAACTTCACTCAACCTTTTTGGTTTACACTTTAGCATGTTTTGTCTCAGGTGCTGTTTGATTCAAGCTCTTATACTTATCGCTTATGTGATGCTACTTGGACATAGGATCAAGAGATATCGCATTTATTACTTCTGCATGTGAACATTTACGATATTGTTATTCCTGTCATTGTAACGACATTTCATTTTCCGCTGCGTACTCATTAAAGTTAAATTCATCATTTAGTATTGTTCTCGTTTATTATAATATGTTGGTATGTTTTGATATTAGTGACGTTCCTTCCAGACCCTATTGGGAGGACATTACAGATTGGTATCAGAGCATAACCAGGCTGTTATAGAGAACCAGGATTGCATTTTTATGTGTGCCTTACTTGTTAGCTAGGATGCCTTAGCAATCTAGGAAACTATAACCTTTCCTGCCTTAGAATTAAAGCACTTAGGATTGCTCCATAATCTTAACGATTATGCTTTAATATACTTGACTTAAAGATTCTAATCAAAATCTCTTTCCTAATATTAGGATGTCTAATTCTCATCAAGCGAACAAAATGAATCTTTTCGAGCCAACCGAAAAAGATACTGAAAGATCTTCCACTGAAAGACCAGTCCAAAGCCCACCTTATGGCTTTGGTGGTCCTCCATCACCAAATTATAGCCCAAATACTAATCTTGATTCACATGGGTCTCCTCAATACTATCCAACCCCAAGAAATAAAGACAAGAGGAAACGTCTTGAAGAAACTGGCCCGTTAAAGAAAAGATCCCGATCTCCTTCCTACGATGAAGTTGATGTCAAGTACGAGATCATGAATCTGCGAAGAACTACTGAAGGCCTAATTCGCCATATTGCAAGGATCGATTCTCAAATGAAGGAAAAAGGCCTAGCGATCAAGAAGCTCATGAAGGAAAATGCTGAGCTAAAGAAAGAGATTATATACATACATTTGTTTTATCCCATGATCGATGTGGGACTTTGGTTTGCACCCTTATAAGAAATGCCCGATGGGGGAAGCAATATCTCTCCTACCTAAGAGAAGATGTTGACTTTAGATTGAAGATGGAGGAAAACCGCGTAAATAATCAACTTTCTATGAGGGACCACAAGTACCATGTAATCAATAATGATGTTTCCAATCTTTATGATAACATCGAGTATCTTTATGAGGAACAAAAGGAGAAGAACGACAAGTTTGAGAAGTTTATGAAGGAGGTTGAGGACGAGAAGAAGAAATATGAAGACTACTTCAATCTTAATATTTCCTAGTTATTTTCTATCTATGCAAAGGCTAGGCCTTAAACTATTTCTATACCCGAATCATGTAATAAGAAGGCTTGTTTAAAGCCTTGTTCTTAATAAAATAAAGTGTTTCGTTTATATCATATTCATCTTTATTCCACTTAATTTTTTTTTCAAACTTATGACCTATCAAGTTTATCAAACTTCTATATGTTATTGAAGATAACGGTTCGTCCACAAGCTCCTGCTACTACTTCAAACACTCACGTATCTTATGCCTTTATGCATCGGTTTGCGAACCGGAAAATATTATTGGGTTATCACAGTGTACGAATTGAAATTCTTTAATCAATATCTGGTTACAAATCTCAACACGTCATACCACCATTATTACATAAATGGATGACACATCATATCTTATCATATATTATCATGTCTATAAACTTTGTCTACCACTTATCCTAAATTTCCACACTAAATTACGGAAATCTTTTTGCTATAAATACGTATTCAAGGAGACGAATATATCATTCGGTATTCAATACCCATTTCATATCAAACCCTATTCCAAACATATAATATGAATTTCTCAAACTCTTTAAGCTCCTACGGCAGCGTAACCGGAACAAACGAACCAATCAGCCATCATCTATTCTGGATGAATTGGGGATGGGTTCGTAGCCGACTCAATCAATGGAGACAAGAAGAAGGTGATCCCTTCCACCAACCGAATTCACCTCTTGGCGAAGAACCTGAAGCGCTTACCGGTGAACCAGTCCGAAACACCATTTTCTCTCTTCTTTCCAGGGTATCCCGTCACGAATATATAATATCGAAGATTCTAGATCTTATTCACCCCCTTGTTCCAACCACCAATCATCCCGGAATAATAGAAGAAGTCAACGAGCTTCGCGCTCGAGTAGTGGCTCTGGAAAATCTGGTGCGAAACCTACGAACACCAGCAGCAGCACCAGCAGCATAACCAGCATCACCACCAGTACCATCAACATCACCACTAACAGCATCAGCTTCATCAACAACAACATTCGCATCCCCCACCTCAACAACACACTCAGTACCTCAAACATCAACATGATACGCCCCATAGATACCAAGGAATATTAGCAATAAAGAGTTAAGATGTATTGACTCATTCTTCGTGAAGAATTATATATGTATACCTTATATATATATGATTTGGAACAATAATAAATCTTGTCGTACTAAGCAATTAGGTGAGAATCTCAACTAGTATGTACTACTTGATTAATTCATATCACTAATATGCTATGATGTACACCCTTCGCTAATGACTTAACAATTGTTAATCACTGCTTCAGCACAATAAACTCCATTTCATAATAAATCAAGTATAACAATGAATGTATTGATTCATAACTTCATTAGCGAAATATTTCGCAACAATTATGAAATCTCTAAGATTTTGGAGATTATTTACTCTCGTTCCAAACCGCAAATCAAATGAGTTTAATATATATTAACTCATTAAATCCATGATTATATCTGAAGAGTACATATATGAACGTATATCTTCATAAAGATTGTAAAAACTGTTAATTGTGAAAATATTTTAACGGGTAGGTAATACCCGAGAAATATTTACATCTCACATAAATACACTGTACATTCTTCAATTTCGATTCATAAATCATTAATTATACTCACTGCCTTCACTATGATACACAATCATTTTCATACAAATTTAATTACACATTCTGAAATTAACATACCAGAATTCAAGTAAAGCTTTAGCAGGTGTTATCTTCCTAAAGACCACTACATTCATGAATTATATTCATTCGTATTCTATGATGAATTATCACATCAAACCACCGAAATTATCATCAACAACGCCTATTCGTTAACCATTAGATCCGTTTACGATTGCAATCAGCGTTTAATCATCTAAAAAAATAAAATTTCTTGAAACCATCTCGAATTGATAACCAATGATTCAGATATGGTAGCATTAAATGCAGAGGAAACAAAAGAATTTTCCTCGTCATTAGAACTTAGAAATTCTGAGATATCACTGTATCTTTCGTTATAAATATCCTCTATATTTCTGAAGATATCTTTATAACGATTCTTGTCAGCAATTAATTATCATATCTTTATCACATCATAAAGGAAACTGTTTTAGTTTCTATATTCTGTAAAGTTCAAGTTTAAATTATGAATGATTTGAAGTAGTGTTGGGAATTGAAGCATGAGTTAGTATAATATAATGACGTCAGGCCAACGTGATTATATTACAGTAAGTCATGCTAAATTTTTAATGGAAGATGATGATTCATAGACTTTATAATCATCATTTGCCATGTTACACGACTCTTATCTATTTAAACTCTAAACATATCAAGAAAATATTTTTCTTGATAATTCGGTCTTTTTCGGATATTCTGGTAATATGACAAATCAAATCGTGCTATTACCTTTCCTTCTGCTTTGAATATCATGATCATTCGAAACTTCATACCTACGAATTCTGGACCGTTACTTGCTTTACAAAAGCATGAAGCTTCGACATATAAGGGAAAATATAAATCCCGATAACAACGCTGAAATTACAAACCGTGTATATCAATGCGTATAGCAATATAAAGACACGGGAGAACTAAAAACACAATAAATTCTAGAGCATAGTAGAAGTAAACAGACTCCTCTGGTGGGAGTTGGAAAAGAAGGATGATTGTGGTGATAACCAATATAATGTCAAAGACAAGAACTGGATTGAGCATATTAACAAAACTTTTGGAAGTATGAATTGAGAAAGAAAGTATATAAGTGGTGAAGATAATGAAACGGAAGAAGCTAATTTATAGCAAAAATTCTAGACACAGCAATCGAGGCAATTCACCGCCTTTAATTAAAGAAAATCCTAATTTCTGTAATTACCAAAAAATCAAATCTTATAAAGATTTCGAAGATTTCTTTAATTCCTTGAAATCCGGAAATCAATCGTAACTACGTCAAAAGTTAAGGCAAACATTTAATTTTCTCATTTACTCTTTTACGATAGCTTCGTTTATACTCTTTCTATAATCGAATTACTTTATCCATATTATTTAATGTCGATAAAACTCTAATTCATCATTCTTGTTATAAAGAATGACCATCTCTATCAAATTTCATGACTATGATTTTCATGAACTCCTCTATGTTTTGTCTGCCTAATATTGCAGCATAAACGCTCAAGGTTTTAAATGAGCTCAATATTATTCATAACACATTTCATGTATCCAATTTACTGAAATGACTTGCATAACATCATCATTTTGAATGATCTCTGCATTAATGATAAAATGCACTTCGTAGAAGAACCTATAGAGATTATGGTTTGTATGACTTAAACGCTTGAAACAAACCAATATTCTATCCTTTGGAAAACATGCAAGGCCCCGAACATACCTGGGAACGTGAAGACCAAATGAAACAGAAATATCCCCATCTCTTCTCAACCGCTGATGCATCCGAGAAGTCTACCTAAAACTTCGGGACGAAGTTTTTATTAACGGGGAGGTACTGTAACAACCCTCACTTTTCGACTTCTAAATTACTAAATTAACCTTAGGGTTATATGTCTGACTATATGTATTAAGGGTTGTTATATACAATTAAATATTGACCGAATAGAAATTTTTAGTCAACAATGTACGCTTAAATAAATAATATATTATTAATTTATATAATTTGACATAATTTAACTAAGTATATAAACTTTGTATCACTTTTATTATTTAGTTAATGTATTATATATTTAACTATATAATAAATCCAATTATATATAAATGTAATAATATTTACAAACTTACTAAAACTATAGTTTAATAATTAAAATCATAATTATTATTAAAAATACAAAATACCGAATTATTTATTATTTTTATGCAAAATTTGTATTTATTAATTAAATAAAACAAAAATAAAAATAAAAATAAAATATTATTGACAAATATTCTTGGAAAAACATTAAATAAATTTGTTTATTTACAAAAAAAAATCCTTAAAATAAATAAATAAATAAATAAATAAATAAATTACTTTTTAATTAAAAATTTTAATGGAAAAACTACTTTTATTATTTTATTTTGTGCATTATCCCATGACCTAACATTTAATACTTTTTAATTTTAAAATCCCATTAAGAATTAAATATTTTTTTTTCTTTTAATTATTTTATTCTTTTTACCTAATTTTTTCAAGTATAAATACCCCTCATTTCTCATTCAAACTCACACCAAAATTTCTCTCATTCTCTCTTTGAAGAATTACTACTAGTAAGTATTCTTTTCTTACTTTTTATTTTTTTTACTTTTCACTTTTTACTTTTTACTTTTTACTCCGGTTATTATTTTTACCGAAATATGTAAATAATGTTATAAATTATATGCAATTAAAAATAAAATAAATAACATGTATACACTATTACTATTACTAGCACCTATAACCTACTACTTATATTGTAACATAAAAATATTTTGGGATATGTATTAGAGATGTATAGATCTTCGAACTTTCTTGACGAATGGTTTCTATGAGATTCTAGGCAGAGGGTTTGGATTTTCGATTTAAAGGGTCCTATGGCTCAAGCCCCTAGATCTAAATTAGCCATTCGAAGGGAAAGGGGTGATTGGAAGCTTATCTAATACGACAACTATCCTAAAATGGAAAACACTGATAAAAGTAGAAACTCTCTAGTCATAGAAACTTAGTAAAATAAGAAACTTTCTAAAAATGGAAACTTAGTAAAAATAGTAACTTACTAGGAATAGAAACTTAGTAAAATAAACTATACTTAAACACATACTTAAACTTAAACATGGGCAAAACACTTAACTACTCTTAAATGTCAATAGGTTAACTTTCCTGCTCACTCGTTCAACTCTTTATTCCGAGGAATAACACTCTCTCTACTTACTAAGGTGAATTCATAGCCCCTCTTTATTGCTAGCAAACTTACTTACTTTTACTTGGGGTGAGACACATGCTATTTTTACTTTTTACACTTTAGACACAAGTACCAAACTGTTAAACTATGCTATACCCGGCTATGTCCGACTAAGTCCCTACAGTGATATTTTTAATTGCTGCGGCATGCTTAATTATTGGGGGTAGGCCTATCGGGAGTAACGTCCCCGATACATTTGACCAAGTCATTGTATTACTTAATAATGAAATTAAACCGACAAGGACAGACACAACTTGTCATGGGGCAAAACTTGAACGTTTAGTCTAAATATCACGCATTGGCATAACTTTTTGATCCTGCGGGAGATCAACTTTACAAACTAAATCTTGTGGTCTAAAACAACGACAAACTTTTTGTTAAACCTATGAACTTCACTCAACCTTTTTGGTTGACACTTTAGCATGTTTTGTCTCAGGTGCTGTTTGATTCAAGCTCTTATACTTACCGCTTATGTGATGCTACTTGGACATAGGATTAAGAGATATCGCATTTATTACTTCTGCATGTGAACATTTACGATATTGTTATTCCTGTCATTGTAACGACATTTCATTTTCCGCTGCGTACTCATTAAAGTTAAATTCATCATTTAGTATTGTTCTCGTTTATTATAATATGTTGGTATGTTTTGATATTAGTGACGCTCCTTCCAGACCCTATTGGGAGGACGTTACACCGCGACAATACCACATGTCAATCAAACAATGAGTAGTGTCTTGAACACCGCGACAATACTACTCGTTACATAGAATGTGGTGTCTTGAACACCGCGACAATGCCACATTCATACTACACAAATAAATACATTATATACGTACACGCATAATTATTCCACTCACCTTACGCCTTTGGTGAATTGATGAACCAAGCTCGCAACTTCAAGGTAACGTACCTATTATATTATGCACGTAAATCAATCATCCATTCAAGTTGGTCAACCAACTTATTCGCCATTTTAGTGCTATTCGACCCATAGTGCAAACGTGACCCATTTGCACCATTCATTCTAACACTAGGTCGGGATTATGTCAAACCCTTACCAATACTTCATTTATGGTCTTAATACACCTTTTAACACAAGGTTATCACATTTTCACACTCATTAACTGATAATGCTAAAAACGAACATATATTTCATAGCATTATCCCTCAAGAAAGACAAGCTTTTAGTTGCAATTGTTCTATTTACAAGTGATATTCGTTTAAATAATAAAAGGTGAAGACAAAAGACAGATTCGACGAATTGAAGACGCAAACGACCAAAAAGGTAAAAAGTACAAAGTACAATCAAAGTGGTTTAAATTATTGATGAGAAACGTCTAAAAGTTACAAGAGTAAGAGCCGCGAAACATAAAGTACAAGATATTAAATTGTACGCAAGGACGTTCGAAAATCCGGAAAAGGGACCAGAGTCAACTCTCAACGCGCGACTCTACGGAGCTAAAATTATAAGTCAACTATGCACATAAATATAATATAATATATAAATAATTCTTAAAATTATATATATATTATATATATTTATTAAAACCGTTGGCAAACTAGCAAACAAAAGCATTTGGGCTGGATTCAGCTGGCCATGCGACCGCATGGCCTGGAAGAACAAAACTCATGCGGTCGCATGAGTTCCTGTAGCATGCCACATTCTTTAAATACAACGAATTCTGGCCGAATTTTTACACATCCATTATTCAATCTCTCTCTCACAAATATATATATATATATATATATATATATATATATATATATATATATATATATATATATATATATATATATATATATATATATATATTAATTTTAATTTTAAGATTAATTAATAATAATAAGGTTATGTTAGCGAATGTTGTAAGTGTGTAAGTCGAAATTCTGTCCGTGTAACGCTACGCTATTAATACTCATTGTAAGTTATGTTCAACCTTTTTAAATTAATGTCTCGTAGCTAAGTTATTATTATGCTTATTTAAATCGAAGTAATCGTGATGTTGGGCTAAATATTAAAGACAGGGTTATTGGGCTTTGGACCATAATTTGGGTTTGGACAAAAGATCGACACTTGTAGAAATTGGACTATGGACTATTAATGGGCTTTATATTTGTTTAGCTGAATGATAGTTCGTTAATTTAATATAAAGATTTACAATTGGACGTAATTATAAATAACCACATACACTCGATCGGACACGATGGGCGGGATATTTATAAGTACTAATAATCGTTCATTTGACCGGACACGGGAATGGATTAATAGTTAATGGACTCATTAAAACAGGGGTGAATTATGTACAAGGACACTTGGCGTAATTGTTAACAAAGTATTAAAACCTTGGGTTACACGCAGTCGATATTCTGGTGTAATTATTAAACAAAGTATTAAGACCTTGTTACAGTTTAAGTCCCCAATTAGTTGGAATATTTGACTTCGGATATAAGGATAATTTGACGAGGACACTCGCACTTTATATTTATGACTGATGGACTGTTATGGACAAAAACCAGATGGACATATCGAATAATCCAGGATAAAGGACAATTAACCCATGGTAATAAATTAAAATGAACACGTCAAACATCATGATTACGGAAGTTTAAATAAGCATAATTCATTTATTTCATATTTCATCGCACTTTTATTCACTGTCATTTTATTTATTGCATTTTTATTTATCGCACTTATTAATTATCGTACTTTTTAATTATCGTAATTTTATTTACCGTCATTTTATTTATCGCATTTTAATTATCGTCATTTACTTTGCACTTTAAATTAAGTTATATTTATTTTTAATATTTTACATTAGGTTTTAATTGCGACTTAAGTTTTAAAATAGACAAACCGGTCATTAAACGGTAAAAACCCCCTTTTATAATAATAATAATACTACTTATATATATATATATATATATATATATATATATATATATATATATATATATATATATATACACACACACACAAATATAGTTTTAAAAATATAGCGTTAAACTTGGCTAGCTCCCTGTGGAACGAACCGGACTTACTAAAAACTATACTACTGTACGATTAGGTACACTGCCTATAGGTGTTGTAGCAAGGTTTAGGTATATCTACTCTATAAATAAATAAATAACTTGTGTAAAATTGTATCGTATTTAATAGTATTTCGTAACAAAAATATAACTATTTCGTATACACCTCGCATAACATCATTAACCCACTTAGGTCATCAAAGACTCATTTGACCCATTTAAAGGTTAACACACCCATTTGGGTCACTAACAAACCCAAATACACCCATTCACTTTAAACACTAAATGTGCTAGTGATTTACTAACATTTAAGACCCATTAACACAACTTAACATTTCAAGACCCTAGGTTAGTCGTCTTTGAGTCCTCATGACCCAAACTTACTCAAAACCTCCCAAATCACTAACAAATAGGTTTTATGCTCATCTATAACCCAAACCCTAACCCTTAAACAATTAAAACAAGGAATTCAAGGTTAAGACTTACCACTACAATCAAAATGTAGCTAGTGAGTAGATGAACAACTTTAATACTCGAGCTCTTACCCGAAACAAGCTTCTTCCTCTTCGATTTGAGCTTTCTCACACAAGAATTACTCTCTCTCTCTAGAATTTAAGTGGAAGAGGTTTGGTGGTTGTAAATGGAGTAAATGATGCTCCAAAACTGATCTAGGGCTTTAAATTCGGCCCTCATGTGAAATTACCAAAATACCCATTTAAATATCTAAAAACAAGACAGCTGGCCCGCCAGTTCGTTTGGACGGCGTCCAAACTCCCTGAACGGCGTCCAGTCCTTCACACTGGGACGGCATCCCACCCATCTGGACGGCATCCTAACCATCTGGGAAAACAGGATCTTACATATTACTTAACTTGAATTTCATCTAGAGCCATCGGACCGTTCCACGATTTGTTTTTGAAAGCTTTTTGGTTTCGATTTTTCCAAATGAGATACACCGCTTCACCGCTTGACCATTCTACCGCTTGCCAAACCAATGCTTGAAGAGGGGTCAGTTGATGCACCGATCTTCCAAGAAAAGCCTCACTTATGCTAGTATTCGACACGTGAGAGAAGCCCCACCATTTGTATACCCTTTCATAAACTTCCATTGCATACTTACACAAGATTAAGGAATGCTCCACCGACTCTACATCGTCGTTACATACAAGACATAGAACCGGATGAAGATCCACACCGCGTTTATCCAACTCTTCACGAACCGCCAACCTTCGAAGTCTAGCTCTCCACACGAAGATTTCAATCTTTTTTGGGATAAGATTGTTAGTTGAGTTTCGACGTGTAGTGAGTTGCCTTCATTTATTTTCTCTTAAATTATAGCATGAAGCCTCTTTGTTGTAAACTTACCATTAGATGCCATGTTCCACTTCCATTCGTCAAAAACCTAAACTTGAGAAAAGAAACCAAGCTTGACTCGCTGATCGGCGTCGAAGTACCAATCAAAAATAACCTAATTACCTTTAACTAGTAAGGGTAAGCAGGATTCGTTCTACGGGAAATAGTGGTTAATAGCAAGCAATTTTCTGAATTTGTTTGTTTGTTTAACTAAGAGCTACTAAGATTAATCAACTAAATTGAGACTTAAACACTTAAACTAAGAGCACAATTGAAAGATTGAAATGTAAACAATAAGATTAAAAGCCTTTATCCCTTCACAATTCCAATTTAGCATGCATTCATTCAAACAAGCATTATGTTTACCAAGTATTGATCAAATCTCATAGACAAGATTTCTTATGTTCATCAATTCTAACTATCTTGAGATTGAACTATGCAACCTGTATAATATGTCTTTATCCTTAATCTAATTAACACTAAGTTGGATCAAGAATACAATGTTAAATCACAATAATTCAACTTGCAATAATCAAAATCACAAAACTTGCATTGATCAATAAATGATTGGTTTATAACATTACAATCCAAAAGACATAAGTATTATAGCATTACAAACCACATAAACTTGAATGAAATAACACATGTTCAATTGTTCATGGAAGGAATAAAGATAAGAAAACTAGCCAAGCATGTTGGTGATGATGATCATGGTGATTTCTTGAAGTTGCATGATGACGCCACTTGAATCCTAGCTTGAATCCTTGATTGATGATGATTATGGTGTGTTGTTGTGGGATTAGGGTTGATCTCTGCACTAAAAATTGATAGAAAAAGTGTGTGTTTCGTAACCCTAATGCTCCCTTTATATAGGGGTGAAAAAAACTTGCTCCCAAAGCTAAAACTTAAAATTCCCGGCATCAGCATTTTTGCATGGGCGCAATTTACGCCACCCTGGCGTAAATTACGCCAGTGTTAGGACCACATTGGGCGTATTTTTACGCCGGGACTTGAATTTTTTTCTGATCTTGATCTGAGATGTGGCGTAATTTACGCCCACCTGGCGTAAATTACGTCAGTGTTGTTTTCCTGAGTTCCACTTTTGACTTCTCCAATCTTGTTCGCAATTCGAATTCAAATGCCGTTTTTCACACCTTTTTACACCAATTTCTTTCTCAACTATAGAACATAAAATCGCATCAAAATCTTATTTTCCGCTTAATCATGATCACTTTCACCTCATTTAAGTATAAACGGTCGTGTCAAATAACGACCGATCACTCGCAACTAGAAAGCAAATAACAAACAAAACCAATCGAAAAACTACCTAAGAGTGAGTCAAGATAACTAAACACCAACTAAACGGGTGCCAACAAACTGAACCAACTAAATACTAGAAAACCTAAACCAAAACAACTACACTAAATCCAAACCTAGACTGAGTTGGTTGAGAGTAATGAAAATGAATGATTATCATCGATATACAAGTGAACGTCTGCGTTTTTCTACAGAAATAACTCTTAGAAAATTTGTTTATTTGTTCTTATTTTATTAATCTTAGAGATATTAAATCAAAATAAAAAAATATATAAAAATGTCTATAATTTCATATTAGGAATCTGGTTATTATTTTTATTAAAGTTTAAACTACATACAAAATATTTTAAAAGGAAGGAGATATTTCCAAACATGTATTTGATAGATCCACATATATTTGTTGTTATTTTTTAGTTATACTCTACAATAATTTGAAATGAAAATTTTGTATAACACATCATTAAGGGTACTTTAGTAAATTTTATTAAATGTATCAAAAACATGTTTAGAAATATCAATTCTTATTTCAAAAGAGTAATCAGATTTCTAACTATATTGCACACAATATGGTAGTGGCGGAGCCACATATGTTTCGATGGGGTTATTCACCATCGGGAAAATTGTGTGAACTAGTACTATTAAATTTCATATAGGTAGAAGGTTTTTTTTTTTTTTAGAAAGGCATATAGGTAGAAGTTTTGGAGCCTTAGAAAATTGACCCATCCAACTATAACAAAAAAAATCCACTCAACAAATATTATATTTAATACAATGTGCTTTTGCGTTTGTAAATTAGATTGTTAACCGAGTAACCGAGTAACCGAGTAATTAAAAGCACAACTAATGCCCAATTGTTTTTATTATTATATACAAGCTCAATTATTTATTTATTTATTTTTTTTTTTTTGAAAGGCAAGTAAGTTTTATTAAAATATAAAGAACACGAAACAAACTAGCAAGGAGCTAGACAAGACACGAGGCTACAAGCGACCGCACCAAAAAAACGCACAAACAACCAACAAACACGAAGCTATAGGAAACACACAATCACGAGGATATTAAAAGAACACGACACAACAGCTAATTAGACTATGATTCTGAATCCGAAGACGCGCAGGAAGAGCAGCCTGAGCAGCAATCGATATCCTCTTCCGAGTCTTTCATCACGTTCTCGATAAGATATCTATCTTGCCATCGAAATTTATCCCGAAGCCGATTGCGTTTCATATTTCTCCTACCCCACACATGTTTAATGAAATGACTTTTAATCAAAGGATGAGCTTTTTTCCCCTTAACACGAAAACGAGCTACCGTGGTATATGTTAAACAAGGGGACACGTCATGTAAATCATCAAAATCTCTTCCGATTGGGCTAAGATCACCCGCATCACATTCGTCTGAACCCAAGCCCATCCCATTTATTTTTATTTTTGAAAGGCAGTATATTTATTATTGAATATAAGTCAACATAGACACAAGTGACTCGCCTACAACACGATTCAGACCTCGACAGTAGTCCTACAATTACATATGGTTAATGTGCTAGGATGTGCTAAGATGACACGATGACAACTTAACATATATTACATCTCACTCACTAAATGAAACATTGTGGATTATGAATTCAATTGTGCCAATCGATAACCTTATATTTGCATCTTTTTGAGACTCACTCGAAGCTTTTAACTTGAATTTCATTTAAAGCAATCGGCACATTCTAACTCTTATTTGAAAAAACTTTTTGGTTTCGGATTTTTCAAATTAGATAACAACTTGACCATAGTGTCGCTTGCCAAATATTTTTGCCCACCAATGACTCGATTGCCCCGTGTCAATGATTAAATCACCTATATTGCCGAACGTGATACTACCACGACCCCACTAGTCAAATATTTTGTTCCACACATTGAAAACATGCTTGCACAAAAAAAGAGAATGACCTACCGACTAGGTATCGTCATCACAAAGTGGACAACGAACCGAGTGTAAGTCAATACCTCTTTTGTCCAATTCTACCAAAGTCGAAAGCCTCTTTTTCCTTGCTCGTCAAACAAACACTTCAATCTTTTTTGGAACCAAGTGATTTCTTAAAGTCTCACAATTAGTGTTACCTCGAGGTAATAGTTTCGTGTTGATCATAACCGTCAATGACTTTGTTGTGAACTTCTCGATACTTCCACCATTCCATTTCCACGAAACTTGTTTCTGAGGGTTCATAACCGCATAAACCAACAACTCATTTAGCCTTTTGCAAATGGCCACTAGTACGCCCGGAAGGATTTCTTGCCCATGACCAATTACCTGCACATCTTGACCCGCCCATGATATCCTATCTTTAACCGAAGCCACCAAATCGTTCTCAAGTGTTGAAAATCTTTTGAATCTATGTTTAGTGCATCCTTACCAAGCCAAATGTCATTCCAAAATGATGTTGAAGCACCATCACCTATATCTTTGACAAAAAGTTTCCTAAAAGGAATGTTAATTTTCTCAATGTCAATCCCCGTTTTAATGATGCCATTCCATATTGATCTATAAGAATCAATACGCGATGTATCATCAAGTACAAGCCCACATGAAGTCCTAGATGCTCGAGATGACTTTGACCCACAAATAGGAGGTTTCGGTTTTAAACCTCCACTAACAGTTGCCAATCAAAGCCATATTTTTGCTTTTAAGAGACCCCGATATTAACCTGCCTTCATTATAATGTAAAAGTGTTTCTTCCCATTTGACCCAAGAGCTCTTATTTTTATTACTCGATCCGCCTAAAAAAAAAGAACGTCTTACACACTCAAGTTGCTTTAGCACACATGTAGGGACACGGAAGAGCGAGAAGTAGTACAACGGAAGACTATTAAGCACCGCTTTTACAAGTGTCATACGTCCACCAAATGACACCGAAAGAGCCCTCCAATCCGAAAGTCTTTTCTCAAATTTATTGATGATCGGTTTCCAACTCTCTTCTTTTTTCATGTTACCACCGTCGGGAAGTCCGATATAAATAAATGGGATTGAACTAACCTTGCACCCGAATAAACTAGCCATTTTCTCCACTTCGAATTTATCAACCCCAATCCTAATTAAATTACTCTTATGATAGTTTACTTTAAGACCCGAAGTAAGTTCGAAGCACTTGAGAAGTTTCATAAGGTTACAGATATTTCCTCCACTCCATGCCCCAAAGAAAATTGTATCATCCGCATATTCTAGGTGAGATATAAGAATCTTGTCATCGCCTATTTTCACCTCCGAGAATATTTTCTTTTCCACTGCATTCTTAGCCAACACATTTAATCCCTCCGTCGCTAAAATAAAAAGAAAAGGAGATAACGGGTCACCTTGTCTATGAAATGTTCCGTTCTTATTGATTAAAAACGTTCCATATTAATTGATTTCGTTGCGAGGTTTTGACCTCTATATGAGACGTTTTTCAAAGACTGCATTCATTTTAAAACAAACCATAACCTTTATTTCATCAATAAAGGTTTAAAAAGCTTTACGTAGATTATCAAATAATGATAATCTAAAATATCCTGTTTACACACGACCATTACATAATGGTTTACAATACAAATATGATACAACAAAATAAGTTTCTTGAATGCAGTTTTTACACAATATCATACAAACATGGACTCCAAATCTCGTCCTTATTTAAGTATGCGACAGCTGAAGCTCTTAATAATCACCTGAGAATAAACATGCTTAAAACGTCAACAAAAATGTTGGTGAGTTATAGGTTTAACCTATATATATCAAATCATAATAATAGACCACAAGATTTCATATTTCAATACACATCCCATACATAGAGATAAAAATCATTCATATGGTGAACACCTGGTAACCGACATTAACAAGATGCATATATAAGAATATCCCCATCATTCCGGGACACCCTTCGGATATGATATAAATTTCGAAGTACTAAAGCATCCGGTACTTTGGATGGGGTTTGTTAGGCCCAATAGATCTATCTTTAGGATTCGCGTCAATTAGGGTGTCTATTCCCTAATTCTTAGATTACCAGACTTAATAAAAAGGGGCATATTCGATTTCGATAATTCAACCATAGAATGTAGTTTCACGTACTTGTGTCTATTTTGTAAATCTTTTATAAAACCTGCATGTATTCTCATCCCAAAAATATTATATTTTAAAAGTGGGACTATAACTCACTTTCACAGATTTTTACTTCGTCGGGAAGTAAGACTTGGCCACTGGTTGATTCACGAACCTATAACAATATATACATATATATCAAAGTATGTTCAAAATATATTTACAACACTTTTAATATATTTTGATGTTTTAAGTTTATTAAGTCAGCTGTCCTTGTTAGTAACCTACAACTAGTTGTCCACAGTTAGATGTACAGAAATAAATCGATAAATATTATCTTGAATCAATCCACGACCCAGTGTATACGTATCTCAGTATTGATCACAACTCAAACTATATATATTTTGGAATCAACCTCAACCCTGTATAGCTAACTCCAACATTCACATATAGAGTGTCTATGGTTGTTCCGAAATATATATAGATGTGTCGACATGATAGGTCGAAACATTGTATACATGTCTATGGTATCTCAAGATTACGTAATATACAATACAAGTTGATTAAGTTATGGTTGGAATAGATTTGTTACCAATTTTCACGTAGCTAAAATGAGAAAAATTATCCAATCTTGTTTTACCCATAACTTCTTCATTTTAAATCCGTTTTGAGTGAATCAAATTGCTATGGTTTCATATTGAACTCTATTTTATGAATCTAAACAGAAAAAGTATAGGTTTATAGTCGGAAAAATAAGTTACAAGTCGTTTTTGTAAAGGTAGTCATTTCAGTCGAAAGAACGACGTCTAGATGACCATTTTAGAAAACATACTTCCACTTTGAGTTTAACCATAATTTTTGGATATAGTTTCATGTTCATAATAAAAATCATTTTCTCAGAATAACAACTTTTAAATCAAAGTTTATCATAGTTTTTAATTAACTAACCCAAAACAGCCCGCGGTGTTACTACGACGGCGTAAATGCAGTTTTACGGTGTTTTTCGTGTCTCCAGGTTTTAAATCATTAAGTTAGCATATCATATAGATATAGAACATGTGTTTAGTTGATTTTAAAAGTCAAGTTAGAAGGGTTAACTTTTGTTTGCGAACAAGTTTAGAATTAACTAAACTATGTTCTAGTGATTACAAGTTTAAACCTTCCAATAAGATAGCTTTATATGTATGAATCGAATGATGTTATGAACATCATTACTACCTTAAGTTCCTTGGATAAACCTACTGGAAAAGAGAAAAATGGATCTAGCTTCAACGGATCCTTGGATGGCTCGAAGTTCTTGAAGCAGAATCATGACACGAAAACAAGTTCAAGTAAGATCATCACTTGAAATAAGATTGTTATAGTTATAGAAATTGAACCAAAGTTTGAATATGATTATTACCTTGTATTAGAATGATAACCTACTGTAAGAAACAAAGATTTCTTGAGGTTGGATGATCACCTTACAAGATTGGAAGTGAGCTAGCAAACTTGAAAGTATTCTTGATTTTATGTAACTATAACTTGTAGAATATATGAAGAACACTTAGAACTTGAAGATAGAACTTGAGAGAGATCAATTAGATGAATAAAATTGAAGAATTAAAGTGTTTGTAGGTGTTTTTGGTCGTTGGTGTATGGATTAGATATAAAGGATATGTAATTTTGTTTTCATGTAAATAAGTCATGAATGATTACTCATATTATTGTAATTTTATGAGATATTTCATGCTAGTTGCCAAATGATGGTTCCCACATGTGTTAGGTGACTCACATGGGCTGCTAAGAGCTGATCATTGGAGTGTATATACCAATAGTACATACATCTAAAAGCTGTGTATTGTACGAGTACGAATACGGGTGCATACGAGTAGAATTGTTGATGAAACTGAACGAGGATGTAATTGTAAGCATTTTTATTAAGTAGAAGTATTTTGATAAGTGTATTGAAGTATTTCAAAAGTGTATAAATACATATTAAAACACTACATGTATATACATTTTAACTGAGTCGTTAAGTCATCGTTAGTCGTTACATGTAAGTGTTGTTTTGAAACCTTTAGGTTAACGATCTTGTTAAATGTTGTTAACCCAATGTTTATAATATCAAATGAGATTTTAAATTATTATATTATCATGATATTATCATGTATGAATATCTCTTAATATGATATATATACATTAAATGTCTTTACAACGATAATCGTTACATATATGTCTCGTTTAAAAATCATTAAGTTAGTAGTCTTGTTATTACATATGTAGTTCATTGTTAATATACTTAATGATATGTTTACTTATCATAGTATCATGTTAACTATATATATATCCATATATATGTCATCATATAGTTTTTACAAGTTTTAACGTTCGTGAATCACCTGTCAACTTGGGTGGTCAATTGTCTATATGAAACATATTTCAATTAATCAAGTCTTAACAAGTTTGATTGCTTAACATGTTGGAAACATTTAATCATGTAAATATCAATCTCAATTAATATATATAAACATGGAAAAGTTCGGGTCACTACAGTACCTACCCGTTAAATAAATTTCGTCCCGAAATTTTAAGCTGTTGAAGGTGTTGACGAATCTTCTGGAAATAGATGCGGGTATTTCTTCTTCATCTGATCTTCACGCTCCCAGGTGAACTCGGGTCCTCTACGAGCATTCCATCGAACCTTAACAATTGGTATCTTGTTTTGCTTAAGTCTTTTAACCTCACGATCCATTATTTCGACGGGTTCTTCAATGAATTGAAGTTTTTCGTTGATTTGGATTTCATCTAATGGAATAGTGAGATCTTCTTTAGCAAAACATTTCTTCAAATTCGAGACGTGAAAAGTGTTATGTACAGCCGCGAGTTGTTGAGGTAACTCAAGTCGGTAAGCTACTGGTCCGACACGATCAATAATCTTGAATGGTCCAATATACCTTGGATTTAATTTCCCTCGTTTACCAAATCGAACAACGCCTTTCCAAGGTGCAACTTTAAGCATGACCTCCTCTCCAATTTCAAATTCTATATCTTTTCTTTTAATGTCAGCGTAGCTCTTTTGTCGACTTTGGGCGGTTTTCAACCGTTGTTGAATTTGGATGATCTTCTCGGTAGTTTCTTGTATAATCTCCGGACCCGTAATCTGTCTATCCCCCACTTCACTCCAACAAATCGGAGACCTGCACTTTCTACCATAAAGTGCTTCAAACGGCGTCATCTCAATGCTTGAATGGTAGCTGTTGTTGTAGGAAAATTCTGCTAATGGTAGATGTCGATCCCAACTGTTTCCGAAATCAATAACACATGCTCGTAGCATGTCTTCAAGCGTTTGTATCGTCCTTTCGCTCTGCCCATCAGTTTGTGGATGATAGGCAGTACTCATGTCTAGACGAGTTCCTAATGCTTGCTGTAATGTCTGCCAGAATCTTGAAATAAATCTGCCATCCCTATCAGAGATAATAGAGATTGGTATTCCATGTCTGGAGACGACTTCCTTCAAATATAGTCGTGCTAACTTCTCCATCTTGTCATCTTCTCTTATTGGCAGGAAGTGTGCTGATTTGGTGAGACGATCAACTATTACCCAAATAGTATCAAAACCACTTGCAGTCCTTGGCAATTTAGTGATGAAATCCATGGTAATGTTTTCCCATTTCTATTCCGGGATTTCGGGTTGTTGAAGTAGACCTGATGGTTTCTGATGCTCAGCTTTGACCTTAGAACACGTCAAACATTCTCCTACGTATTTAGCAACATCGGCTTTCATACCTGGCCACCAAAAATGTTTCTTGAGATCCTTGTACATCTTCCCCGTTCCAGGATGTATTGAGTATCTAGTTTTATGAGCTTCTCTAAGTACCATTTCTCTCATATCTCCAAATTTTGGTACCCAAATCCTTTCAGCCCTATACCGGATTCCGTCTTCCTGAATATTAAGATGCTTCTCCGATCCTTTGGGTATTTCATCCTTTAAATTTCCCTCTTTTAAAACTCCTTGTTGTGCCTCCTTTATTTGAGTAGTAAGGTTATTATGAATCATTATATTCATAGATTTTACTCGAATGGGTTCTCTGTCCTTCCTGCTCAAGGCATCGGCTACCACATTTGCCTTCCCCGGGTGGTAACGAATCTCAAAGTCGTAATCATTCAATAATTCAATCCACCTACGCTGCCTCATATTCAGTTGTTTCTGATTAAATATGTGTTGAAGACTTTTGTGGTCGGTATATATAATACTTTTGACCCCATATAAGTAGTGCCTCTAAGTCTTTAATGCAAAAACAACCGCGCCTAATTCCAAATCATGCGTCGTATAATTTTGTTCGTGAATCTTCAATTGTCTAGACGCATAAGCAATCACCTTCGTTCGTTGCATTAATACACAACCGAGACCTTGCTTTGATGCGTCACAATAAATCACAAAATCATCATTCCCTTTAGGCAATGACAATATAGGTGCCGTAGTTAGCTTTTTCTTCAATAACTGAAATGCTTTCTCTTGTTCATCATTCCATTCAAATTTCTTCCCTTTATGCGTTAATGCAGTCAAGGGTTTTGCTATTCTGGAAAAGTCTTGGATGAACCTTCTGTAGTAACCAGCTAGTCCTAAAAACTGGCGTATGTGTTTCGGAGTTTTTGGGGTTTCTCACTTTTCAACAGTTTCTGTCTTTGCCGGATCCACCTTAATACCTTCTTTGTTCACTATGTGACCGAGGAATTGAACTTCTTCCAACCAAAATGCACACTTTGAAAACTTAGCGTACAATTCTTCCTTCCTCAATACTTCTAACACCTTTCTCAAATGTTCACCGTGTTCTTGATCATTCTTTGAGTAAATAAGTATGTCATCAATGAAAACAATGACAAACTTGTCAAGGTATGGTCCACACACTCGGTTCATAAGGTCCATGAACACAGCTGGTGCATTAGTTAAACCAAACGGCATGACCATAAACTCGTAATGACCGTAACGTGTTCTGAAAGCAGTCTTTGGAATATCATCTTCTTTCACCCGCATTTGATGATACCCGGAACGTAAGTCAATCTTTGAATAAATAGACGAGCCTTGTAGTTGATCAAATAAGTCGTCAATTCTCGATAGTGGGTAGCGGTTCTTGATGGTAAGTTTGTTCAACTCTCGGTAGTCGATACACAACCTGAATGTACCATCTTTCTTCTTGACAAAAAAACAGGAGCTCCCCACGGTGATGTGCTTGGTAGAATGAAACCACGCTCTAAAAGTTCTTGTAATTGGCTTTGCAGTTCTTTCATCTCGCTGGGTGCGAGTCTGTAAGGAGTACGAGCTATTGGTGCAGCTCCTGGTACAAGATCTATTTGAAATTCAACGGATCGATGTGGGGGTAATCCCGGTAATTCTTTCGGAAATACATCGGGAAATTCTTTTGCAATGGGAACATCATTGATGCTCTTTTCTTCAGTTTGTACTTTCTCGACGTGTGCTAGAACAGCATAGCAACCTTTTCTTATTAGTTTTTGTGCCTTCAAATTACTAATAAGATGTAGCTTCGTGTTGCCCTTTTCTCCGTACACCATTAAGGGTTTTCCTTTTTCTCGTATAATGCGAATTGCATTTTTGTAACAAACGATCTCTGCTTTCACTTCTTTCAACCAGTCCATACCGATTATCACATCAAAACTCCCTAACTCTACTGGTATCAAATCAATCTTAAATGTTTCGCTAACCAGTTTAATTTCTCGATTCCGACATATATTATCTGCTGAAATTAATTTACCATTTGCTAATTCGAGTAAAAATTTACTATCCAAAGGCGTCAATGGACAACTTAATTTAGCACAAAAATCTCTACTCATATAGCTTCTATCCGCACCCGAATCAAATAAAACGTAAGCAGATTTATTGTCAATAAGAAACGTACCCGTAACAAGCTCCGGGTCTTCCTGTGCCTCTGCCGTATTAATATTGAAAACTCTTCCACGGAATTGTCCATTCGTGTTCTCCTGGTTCGGGCAATTTCTAATAATGTGGCCCGGTTTTCCACATTTATAACAAACTACATTGGCATAACTTGCTCCGACACTACTTGCTCCGCCATTACTCGTTCTGACACCATTTGTCCCTTTCATTCTATTAACCCCTGGTCCGTAGACCTCACACTTCGACGCGCTATGACCATTTCTTTTACACTTGTTGCAAAATTTGGTGCAGAACCCCGAGTGATACTTTTCACACCTTTGGCATAGATGCTTCTGATTGTTGTTGCTGTTGCGGTTATTATTGTTGTTCGGATGATTGTTGTAGTTGCTGTTGTTATTGTTGTTGTTGTTGTTGTTGTTGTTGTTGGGCCGTTTGTTGTAGTTGCGATTGATGTTGCGATTGTTGGGATAATTGTTGCGATTATTGTTGTAATTGCTGTTGTTGTTGTATTGGTGATTCTTATCACCGTTTTCCTCCCACTTTCTTTTAACTTGCTTCACATTGGCCTCTTCAGCAGTCTGTTCTTTAATTCTTTCTTCAATCTGGTTCACTAGTTTGTGAGCCATTCTACATGCCTGTTGTATGGAGGCGGGCTCGTGTGAACTTATATATTCTTGGATTCTTTCCGGTAATCCTTTCACAAACGCGTCGATCTTCTCTTCCTCATCTTCGAATGCTCCCGGACACAATAGGCACAATTCTGTGAATCGTCTTTCGTATGTGGTAATATCAAATCCTTGGGTTCGTAACCCTCTAAGTTCTGTCTTGAGCTTATTGACCTCAGTTCTGGGACGGTACTTCTCATTCATCAAGTGCTTGAATGCTGACCACGGTAGTGCGTACGCATCGTCTTGTCCCACTTGCTCTAGATAGGTATTCCACCATGTTAACGCAGAACCTGTGAAGGTATGCGTAGCGTACTTCACTTTGTCCTCTTCAGTACACTTACTTATGGCAAACACCGATTCGACCTTCTCGGTCCACCGTTTCAATCCGATCGGTCCTTCGGTTCCATCAAATTCCAAAGGTTTGCAGGTAGTGAATTCTTTGTAGGTGCATCCTACACGATTTCCTGTACTGCTAGATCCAAGGTTATTGTTGGTATGTAGCGCAGCCTGTACTGCGGCTATGTTTGAAGCTAGAAAAGTACGGAATTCCTCTTCATTCATATTCACGGTGTGTCGAGTAGTCGGTGCCATTTCCTTCAAAATAGTCAAATGGAACAAGTTAATCATACAGAATATTAAGAGTAGTTAATAGTATTTTGTAGCATAATATGAACTCATTTATAAAAGCTTTTTCTTCATATTAGCGTTTTATAAGTTTAAATTCGGGTAGTACCTACCCGTTAAGTTCATACTTAGTAGCTAATATACAATTCAACTACTACAATTCTATATGAAAAACTGATTATAATAATATTTCGCGTTCAAACCTTTTCACAATATTTTACAAACTTACAATACCGCTTATTTTACATATAGCATGAAATATAGCACACAATAAATTTGATACAAGATGGTTGTGAAGATAATTCTAGCTAGTACACAAGTCGTTTAGCAAAGGCAATAAAGACACGTAATTCATACGTCCAGAAACAAGTCATGCATTCTGGTTTTACTAGGATTACTTCCCATCCTTGGTCTTGTGGAACATAACCGTTATGGCCGTTGATAAGACAGCGTGTTGTAACATCGTCAAAGGGACGAGGGTTACGTAATGTTCAACAGTCCCGTAACAATCTAAAAACCTCATTTCTTACCCCAATTACCGACTCCGTCACTTGTGGGAACGTTTTGTTTAATAGTTGTAGCCCGATGTTCTTGTTCTCACTTTGGTGAGAAGCGAACATTACTAATCCGTAAGCATAACATGCTTCTTTATGTTGCATGTTAACCGCTTTTTCTAAATCACGAAGTCCAATATTCGGATATTTTGAGTCAAAATAATTTCTTAACCCATTGCGTAAAATAGCATTTGGGTTCCCCGCAATATATGCGTCAAAGTAAACACATCGTAACTTATGGATTTCCCAATGTGATATCCCCCATCTTTCGAACGAAAGCCTTTTATAAACCAAGCCATTCTTGGAACGTTCTTCGAATGTCTTACAAACTGATCTCGCCTTAAATAGTTGTGCCGAAGAATTCTGACCGACTCTAGACAAGATTTCATCAATCATGTCTCCGGGTAGGTCTCTTAAAATATTAGGTTGTCTATCCATTTTGTGTTTTTATACTGTAAAATAGACAAGAGTTAGATTCATAAAAAAAAATACTTATTAATACAAGCAATTTTTACATATATCTTAAAGCATAAGCACACTATATTACATATATTACACCACACGAATACAACTATCTTATTCCGACTCGCTTGTTTCTTCTTTTTCGGTTTTGGTTCGTTTTGCCAAGTTTCTAGGGATATATGATGTTCCCCTAATACGAGCCGTCGTTTTCCACATTGGTTTAGAAAAACCTGGTGGTTTAGAGGTTCCCGGGTCATTGTTACAACTTAAGGACTTCGGGAGTTGACGATACATATAAAGTTCATCGGGGTTGGAATTAGATTTCTCTATTTTTATGCCCTTTCCCTTATTATTTTCTTTTGCCTTTTTAAATTCAGTTGGGGTAATTTCTATAACATCATCGGAATTCTCGTCGGAATCCGATTCATCGGAGAATTGGTAATCCTCCCAATATTTTGCTTCCTTGGCGGAAACACCATTGACCATAATTAACCTTGGTCGGTTGGTTGAGGATTTTCTTTTACTTAACCGTTTTATTATTTCCCCCACCGGTTCTATTTCTTCATCCGGTTCCGATTCTTCTTCCGGTTCCGATTCTTCTTCCGGTTCCGACTCTTCTTCCGGTTCCTCTTCGGGAACTTGTGAATCAGTCCACGAATCATTCCAATTTACATTTGACTCTTCATTATTATTAGGTAAGTCAATGGGACTTGTTCTAGAGGTAGACATCTATCACATAATATCAAACGCGTTAAGAGATTAATATATCACATAATATTCACATGTTAAAAATATATAGTTTCCAACAAAATTTGTTAAGCAATCATTTTTCAAGTAAACACGGTCGAAGTCCAGACTCACTAATGCATCCTAACAAACTCGATAAGACACACTAATGCAAAATTCTGGTTCTCTAAGACCAACGCTCGGATACCAACTGAAATGTCCCGTTCTTATTGATTAAAAACGTTCCATATTAATTGATTTCGTTGCGAGGTTTTGACCTCTATATGAGACGTTTTTCAAAGACTGCATTCATTTTAAAATAAACCATAACCTTTATTTCATCAATAAAGGTTTAAAAAGCTTTACGTAGATTATCAAATAATGATAATCTAAAATATCCTGTTTACACACGACCATTACATAATGGTTTACAATACAAATATGTTACAACAAAATAAGTTTCTTGAATGAAGTTTTTACACAATATCATACAAACATGGACTCCAAATCTCGTCCTTATTTAAGTATGCGACAGTGGAAGCACTTAATAATCACCTGAGAATAAACATGCTTAAAACATCAACAAAAATGTTGGTGAGTTATAGGTTTAACCTATATATATCAAATCATAATAATAGACCACAAGATTTCATATTTCAATACACATCCCATACATAGAGATAAAAATCATTCATATGGTGAACACCTGGTAACCGACATTAACAAGATGCATATATAAGAATATCCCCATCATTCCGGGACACCCTTGGGATATGATATAAATTTCGAAGTACTAAAGCATCCGGTACTTTGGATGGGGTTTGTTAGGCCCAATAGATCTATCTTTAGGATTCGCGTCAATTAGGGTGTCTATTCCCTAATTCTTAGATTACCAGACTTAATAAAAAGGGGCATATTCGATTTCGATAATTCAATCATAGAATGTAGTTTCACGTACTTGTGTCTATTTTGTAAATCTTTTATAAAACCTGCATGTATTCTCATCCCAAAAATATTATATTTTAAAAGTGGGACTATAACTCACTTTCACAGATTTTTACTTCGTCAGGAAGTAAGACTTGGCCACTGGTTGATTCACGAACCTATAACAATATATACATATATATCAAAGTATGTTCAAAATATATTTACAACACTTTTAATATATTTTGATGTTTTAAGTTTATTAAGTCAGCTGTCCTTGTTAGTAACCTACAACTAGTTGTCCACAGTTAGATGTACAGAAATAAATCGATAAATATTATCTTGAATCAATCCACGACCCAGTGTATACGTATCTCAGTATTGATCACAACTCAAACTATATATATTTTGGAATCAACCTCAACCCTGTATAGCTAACTCCAACATTCACATATAGAGTGTCTATGGTTGTTCCGAAATATATATAGATGTGTCGACATGATAGGTCGAAACATTGTATACGTGTCTATGGTATCTCAAGATTACATAATATACAATACAAGTTGATTAAGTTATGGTTGGAATAGATTTGTTACCAATTTTCACGTAGCTAAAATGAGAAAAATTATCCAATCTTGTTTTACCCATAACTTCTTCATTTTAAATCCGTTTTGAGTGAATCAAATTGCTATGGTTTCATATTGAACTCTATTTTATGAATCTAAACAGAAAAAGTATAGGTTTATAGTCAGAAAAATAAGTTACAAGTCGTTTTTGTAAAGGTAGTCATTTCAGTCGAAAGAACGACGTCTAGATGACCATTTTAGAAAACATACTTCCACTTTGAGTTTAACCATAATTTTTGGATATAGTTTCATGTTCATAATAAAAATCATTTTCTCAGAATAACAACTTTTAAATCAAAGTTTATCATAGTTTTTAATTAACTAACCCAAAACAGCCCGCGGTGTTACTACGACGGCGTAAATTCGGTTTTACGGTGTTTTTCGTGTCTCCAGGTTTTAAATCATTAAGTTAGCATATCATATAGATATAGAACATGTGTTTAGTTGATTTTAAAAGTCAAGTTAGAAGGGTTAACTTTTGTTTGCGAACAAGTTTAGAATTAACTAAACTATGTTCTAGTGATTACAAGTTTAAACCTTCCAATAAGATAGCTTTATATGTATGAATCGAATGATGTTATGAACATCATTACTACCTTAAGTTCCTTGGATAAACCTACTGGAAAAGAGAAAAATGGATCTAGCTTCAACGGATCCTTGGATGGCTCGAAGTTCTTGAAGCAGAATCATGACACGAAAACAAGTTCAAGTAAAATCATCACTTGAAATAAGATTGTTATAGTTATAGAAATTGAACCAAAGTTTGAATATGATTATTACCTTGTATTAGAATGATAACCTACTGTAAGAAACAAAGATTTCTTGAGGTTGGATGATCACCTTACAAGATTGGAAGTGAGCTAGCAAACTTGAAAGTATTCTTGATTTTATGTAACTAGAACTTGTAGAATATATGAAGAACACTTAGAACTTGAAGATAGAACTTGAGAGAGATCAATTAGATGAAGAAAATTGAAGAATGAAAGTGTTTGTAGGTGTTTTTAGTCGTTGGTGTATGGATTAGATATAAAGGATATGTAATTTTGTTTTCATGTAAATAAGTCATGAATGATTACTCATATTTTTGTAATTTTATGAGATATTTCATGCTAGTTGCCAAATGATGGTTCCCACATGTGTTAGGTGACTCACATGGGCTGCTAAGAGCTGATCATTGGAGTGTATATACCAATAGTACATACATCTAAAAGCTGTGTATTGTACGAGTACGAATACGGGTGCATACGAGTAGAATTGTTGATGAAACTGAACGAGGATGTAATTGTAAGCATTTTTGTTAAGTAGAAGTATTTTGATAAGTGTATTGAAGTCTTTCAAAAGTGTATAAATACATATTAAAACACTACATGTATATACATTTTAACTGAGTCGTTAAGTCATCGTTAGTCGTTACATGTAAGTGTTGTTTTGAAACCTTTAGGTTAACGATCTTGTTAAATGTTGTTAACCCAATGTTTATAATATCAAATGAGATTTTAAATTATTATATTATCATGATATTATCATATATGAATATCTCTTAATATGATATATATACATTAAATGTCTTTACAACGATAATCGTTACATATATGTCTCGTTTAAAAATCATTAAGTTAGTAGTCTTGTTTTTACATATGTAGTTCATTGTTAATATACTTAATGATATGTTTACTTATCATAGTATCATGTTAACTATATATATATATATATATATATATATATATATATATCCATATATATGTCATCATATAGTTTTTACAAGTTTTAACGTTCGTGAATCACCGGTCAACTTGGGTGGTCAATTGTCTATATGAAACATATTTCAATTAATCAAGTCTTAACAAGTTTGATTGCTTAACATGTTGGAAACATTTAATCATGTAAATATCAATCTCAATTAATATATATAAACATGGAAAAGTTCGGGTCACTACAGTCTAACTCCCCTTGCAAGCTTAAATCTAGTTGTAGGTTACACATTGACATGAATTGAAATAGTCGCCGACTTAAAGCACGAAATTATCCACTTTTTCCACTTTGACCCAAATCCCATAGTTCCCATTATTTCTAATAAAAAATTCCAATTGAGACAATAAAAAGCTTTCTCGAAATCAACTTTGATAATAAAACTTATAATCCGTTTGCGTTTCAAAAACAAAAGTGTCTCATTGGCAATAAGAGCTCCATCCAAGATATTCCTTCCTTTTATAAACGTGCTTTGCTCGAAACCGACGAGATTAGGGACCACCTTTTTAAGACGGTTTGAAAGAAGCTTCGCAATAACCTTATAGTAACTTTCAATCAAACTAATTGGCTGGAAGTCATTTGAACATAAAGGATCCGTTTTATTTGGGACTAATGTGATGAAAAACGCATTTCACCCCTTAGTAATAACCCCAGTTTCCCAAAATAAATTAATTGCATCACACAAACCATCCTTAATAGTGTACCAAAATTTCTAATAAAATCCCATATTAAATCCGTCCGGACTGGGAGCCTTTGTACTACTGCAATCTTTGACTGCCTCCCATATTTCTAACTTCAAAATTTTTATTCTAACGCACCTGATTCTAAGATGGACAACCTGTTTACAGTAGGTCCGAAAGGACGTGCAGGCTACTGTAGTGGACTGTTATCAGAGGGCCCAACTGAGGCAGAAGGCCCAACATGGTTATGATATTTGGGCAAGTACTAATCAGGCCTGCCAAACCCAACAGCGGCACTGTTATCAGAGGGCCCAACAGTGGAAGAAGATCCAACAGCACATTCAAGATATAGCCACAATGAGGGTCTGCTTATATTGTTAACCCCAAATATTTTTTTGTAACGCTCCAGGATATTGTCTTTCACCACACTTGGTTCCTCAATCCATGAACCATTTATGTTTAAACCTCAAATATTACACTTACTATATTTTCTTCGAAGAGTGGAGTGAAAATATTTTGAGTTCTCATCCCTTTCTAAGATCCAAAGGATACGAGCCTTTTGCTTCATCATGCCCGATTTTATTTTCTCCTTTTTAATCCAGCGTCTACGAGTCTCCAACCATTGTTCCCGTTCAATATCACTAATTGTCCCTGATTCGCTAAAATCTCCAATCTAGTAGCCTTTTCCTTTAGCTCGTTTATTTCCGCATCCAAGTTCAAAAATTCTCTTTTACTCCAAATCTTCAAATCGTTTTTAACGTTTTTTAGTCTATTTCTAAAAATGCAATCTTTTCTAGAACCATTCACCGTTTTACTCCATGCCTCAAGAATCACTTTGTCCGCCCCTTCCTTTTGAACCACTCATCAAAGATCTTAAAAGGTTTAGGACCGAAATCAATAACCCGATCCCTAAGCAAGAGCGGGCAATGATCAAAATCCCTACGATCCAATGGAACAACATAGAGATCAACCCAAAGACTAATGAACTTATCATTTACTCAGAAATGATAAAGTTTACTAAACTTGGTACCATCGTCGCTAACACGTGTGAATCTTTTTTATATCGCTCAAAAAGTCAGTTACGTTTATCTTGTAACGAGGTCGACAAAACAAGTCTCAGGAGAGTGCTAGTTGTTTTAATTTATATATGTTGGGCTTATATATATATTCTTCCTTCCTATAGGTTAGCAAGGGCAAGTATGACCTAGGGTCGTTCCTTGAGCGGTCGAATTCAAAACGGAGCTTATTCAGATAATAGTGATTAAGATGGGGGTCTATACACAATCTGGTATCCAAGACAAGTGGCCAGGTACACACAGGATCCTTTTGGTCCAATAAATTGGCAAATGTTTGGAAAATCCAACAACTAAGTCTAACCAGTTTATTCTATACACCACTTTATCCGGAATATCAAATTGTGCAAAGGCTATATTTGGGTTGATTTGTTTTTATAACTGCAATTAAAATAATAAAGCAATATCTTTAAAGTAAGATAGCTAGCATGCAACAGGCGAGGACAGAGAATACGTGGTTAACGTAGTGTCCGAATGATTTGCGAGACACTCCCTGGATAGGTATACCTTGGTGTAAAAACTAGATTCCCTACTAATTGATTTCTCGATTAGCATGTCACGAGGAACTAGGTTATCGTGATTCTTATCGGATGAACTATGCTCAACTCCCGAAGCTTATTCGGTAAAGGATACAAGCGGCCCATCTTAGATACAATGCATATCATGGGCATACGAATAAAGTAGCATAGTCATATACGTATAAAATCCAACCTTTCTTAACACCTTAGTGTATCACCCAAGTGAGTGGTTATTATTGTGTTTCGAATTCCTTTATGTCAATGGTTTTGGTAAAATCTAAAGGTGTATAGACAAATTAGAACCTCTGATGGTTTTAGTCAACCTTAAAGATTTATTAGCCTAGTTTGTATTGTAGTGCGTTGAATTACCATTTGTGAATTAAACTAGCCCTTACTTAAATCTACCCAATAAATCCCTTAGTTATTCACCATGTACTTCACTCTCAGTGTTTCCTATAATGTACTTATCATATAGAGTTTCCATAATGTACTACACTTATAGTGGTTCCATAGCTTCTAAACTTGACCATGTCCAAGTGGCCCTTTAGTACATCAACACTATACTCTACTGTTGTAATAGTATTTTCTCGAGTCTTATACTCTTGACCAATGTCTTGATCTGGTCCTATGGTAATATTTCATGTACTTTATAGTATTTCCGATGGGCTCATACATTGACCAATGTATAAACACAAATAATTAATTACCTTTATAATAGTCGACTTTATAAAAGGTTTTAATCACGTTTATTAGTGGAAGGACGATAATAACGAGGTTTAATATCATAGACAGAAAGTGAATACAAAACGATAATCATCCTCAATTAAATCATGGCAAACAATCAAGTAATTACTCACAAATCATGGTAATAACCATTTCTAATATTAATAAATCACAAACCTCAAACAAGAACATTATGATAAATTAATAGAGGAAAAAGGGTAGATAGTACCGGATGATGCGAGCAGAATAACATTCATATTTCTTCTTGAATATCCAAAAGCATTACAGTACCAAGCTAGCTACTATTACTAACTATTTCCTAACTCGTCTCATGCTTTCCTCTCCCCGGATTGATTGGGATAACCCAGAGAGAGGAAGTCGAGAAATTCTAAAAGAAAAAAATATATATACAAGAATTAAGGAAGTAAAATATAAATGATTTTTGAGAGTGTTTTTTGGTGTTGGGATGTTTTGAAAATGGTATGGCAAATGGCCTTTAAATAGGCACAAACTGACTCTGGCAGGTCGTGGGCTAGATGATGGCAGGCTGGTCGTAACTTGGTCTTCATCGTTTTCACTATGACTTCTTCGTTTCTTGTCCGTTTTAAGCGATTCTTTCGCCCACGCATTCGTAATTGAGTACCTACAAAATAGGATCAACTAAATCATAATTTCCAAAATCTATAAAATAAGAAATTTAAACGCGAGTGAATTGTCTTAGCCGGTTTCGCTCGTTTTTCTTCGTTTTTCATCCGTTTTTAGTGATTCTTGAAACATAGCTTTCGTAATGACAAAATATACCGAATGAAGCAAATAAATGCTTATTTATATGATAAAGTCAATTACTTTATCATGAATGGGGCTATTATCGGGGGTAGAAACGTGACTTTTTTAGCTGATATCACTTTTCCCATTAATCGAGATCTCAAATAAGTTACTCCTTGCAATGAAGTCATTAAAACGTGACGCTCGACCGTGATGAAAAACACAATTTACCATATCCGTTTGGCATCTTACTTCATTAAAGTGTCCAAACATAACCCAAACGAGTCAATCTTACTTATAATATCATCCAACGAACTCCACATTTCTTTTTTCTTTACATCATTGTGAGGCCCATATGCATCTTTCACACCCATATCTTCCGTTACACCTAAATAATGTCCTTCATGTACCTATTTTAATTAAAAATGTTTATCTGTTCGTCAATTAACAACAGATAATTCTTTATCTATTGAATTTGATCCGTTTGGTTTTGATGTGAAGGACTACCAGATGCGGATACCTCTTATTAAAAGTAACTGTGTCGGGGACCTCTATCCACTTACACAATTTTCCAAAACTCGATAAATTTCTCCGTTTGCATTCGTGTCACTCTCACAAGATTTATGGCATCGTAGATTAGGACATCCAGGAACATCTACTTTACGTTCTCTTAGTAATAAATCACTTATTTCATGTAATAAAAAGATATCATCTAGTATTTTTCATTCTTGTATTCTTGGTAAACACATTAGATTACCTTTTTCGATTCCACAAATATTACTTAGTTACAGGGCCGGTCCTGTTAATTTTGATGCCCGGTGCGTAAATATAAAAATATGCCCCTTTAATTTATGTAAGCGAATAGTACTATTATACTATCTTTATAAATATATGTATAAATAAATGGTTATAACCTTGTGTTAAATTTTATGTTTTATTTAACTGAATTTATGTTATAATATACATTTATAGAAGAATATAGACACTAAAAAGATATAATCTCACTTCAAGTCAACTTGCAAGGTTTATTAATACATGCTACATATGTTCTATTGGGAAATATTCATTTAAATCCTTAATTTTGTTTGAAAACCAAGAGCTAAAACTCAGCCTTTAGATTAAAATAATCAATGGCTAGAATTAAAATTAAATGTGATTTGGCGGATCCATCACATGTGATTGTCATGACAATTACATATGATTGTAAGATCCAATCATATGTGATTGTATGATTCTCAAACAAAATTAATAAATCAAATAAATATTTCACGTATTCTAGTTTGTAAAAATATCACAGTAATATTAATATATTCATTCAATTAGATTTCAAATATGCTTATATATTAATATTAAAATACTTTTTTATTAATTTATTAATTTAAACTATATCTTTTAGTCTAGATTTAAATTGACACAAACTAAATAACATACGAGTACATTATATGGTCCTATTTTATTTTGTATTACAAGTACAAAAGTGTTCTTTAATTCCTTAATATACTCACATACATTACTACTCGTATATAATTACAATAATGGAGTATTAATAAAAAAGTTTTAAATAATGTAATCTAAATAGAAGGGTTAATATGTAAGTTAGAATAATAGTGAAGGGGTAAGTAGCAAAAAAGTTAATTGATCATGGATTCACTTTTCCTAAATTTTCCTCAAAATTCTCTGCAACATCCTAACCCAATAAAACCTAAATGAAACTTTTAAGTTTGCGCCAAGAAACAAAAATTAACCATCTAAACATACTATATATATAAGTATAATTATCGTATAACATAATTAAATTGTTTAAAACTTAATTTTTACACACTTACACATCTCAAATCTGTAAAAACTCAAGAATAACCATTGAACACATGATGTCATCTCTTTCATGATGCCCAGGTGCGGTTACACCTCCAGCCCCACCCCAGGTCCAACCCTGCTTAGTTACCGTTTGATATTTTGCATAGTAATCTTTGGACCTCCCCAATTGTTAGTTCAGGTGGTCACCGTTATTACATACTATATTTGGATGATAAAACTAATTTTCTTTGGACATATCCCTTAGGCTCCAAATCTCAAGTTTCTCCGTCTTTAAAAATTTCTTCACCTATATTCATACACAATTCAACACAAAAATTAAAAGTTTTCAATGCGATAATGGAACCGATTATACAAATAGTATGATTAAAAATTTCTTCACATAACACGGCATGACCTTCCGATACTCGTGTCCTCACACCTCTTCTTAAAATGGAAAAGTCGAATGAAAAAATCGTTCTATGATTAATATCATTCGTACACTTTTAGCTCAATCCTCGGAACCACATTCTTTTTGGCATCACGCACTTCAACTGACTACCTATCTCTTGAACATCTTACCCTCCAAACTTCGTTCCAATACCTGTCCTACTCAATATCTATACAACCACATTCCCTCATGCTCCCAATTACGAGTTTTCGGATGCTTATGTTATCCACTAATTCCCTCGACCACCATCAACAAACTCCAACCTCGATCTACACCATGCGTTTTCCTTGGATACCCCTCCAATCATCAGTGGTACAAATGTTTTGATCTCTCGACTAAGAAGATAATTTTTTCTTCTCATGACGTGTTCAACGAATCTATCTTTCCTTTCTCTCAAATAAAACCACCTTCCTCACTCAAATACAACTTCTTAAACGATCCAATCCATACAATTCTACTCGATACTATACTTAATCCATCTACATCTACACCTACGACTAACACAAACAACCATACCGTTGAGCAACATACACCCTCAACTTCTACTCTCAACCTTCTAAACAAATCACACGCTCCCGACCCTCTTATAACTTATTCTCCTCGACCTAAATCCACAAATGTTGACCCTCTACTCACATCTTCGAGTCCTTCCGCGCCTTCTATACCTTCCATCACGGATACCTTAAACACCGACCCCCGCACCTCTCGCCATTGTATGACCACTCGAAGCATGGCCAAATCTTCGACACCTTCTACTTCTCTCCATGTTTCTACTCTATCTCCGATTCCAAAAACTCCCAAAGATGCATTTTCTGATCCTAATTGGCGAAATGCCATGAAAGACGAGTTTAACGCTCTTCTTCAGAGTAATACTTGGAAACTTGTACCTCGATATGATAACATGAATATTATACGGTCTATGTGGATTTTTTGTCATAAAAAGATATCTGACGATTCTTTTGAGCGGTATAAAGCTCGTCTTGTTTGTGATGGCATGTCTCAACAGGTTGGCATTGATTATGGGGAGACATTCAGTCCAGTGGTTAAACGGGCTACAATACACGCTGTCCTAAGTATCTCTCTTAACAAGTCAAGGCACATCCATCAACTTGATATCAAAAACACTTTTCTACATGCTAATCTACAGAAAATCGTGTACATGCATCGACCTATGGGATTTCAAACTATAAATTTTCAGATCATGGTTGTCATTTAAAGAAGTCCTTATACGGTTTAAAGCAAGCTCTCCGTGCATGGTACCAGCGTTTTGCAGACTACGTGGCTACAATTGGATTCAAGCATAGCAACTTTAATCACCCATTATTCATCTACAAGCATGGACAAGATACGGCATACCTTTTATTATACGTAGATGATATCATTCTCACAACATCATCTAATTCACTGCGACAATCCTTCATGACTTTATTGGCATTAGAATTTGTTATGAAAGATTTAGGGCCACTTCATTTTTTTCCTCGATATTTCAGTCACACAACGTCCACATACCATATTTCTCTCCCAACAAAAGTATTATGAGGAATTACTCGGGCGTGCAGGGATACCAAATTGCAATCCTGCCGCTACCATCGTAGACACAAACGCAAAGTTAAGTATAAAGATCGTAAAACCGTATGAGAATCTGACCTTTTATTGCAGTATAGCTAGAGCCCTCCAGTATCTTACTCTAAAACGTCCAAACATTTCTTATACAGTTCAACAAGTCTGTTTACATATGCATGCACCCACCGGGGCTCACATGTTCGCGTTGAAAAGGATTCTTATATATATATATATATATATATATATATATATATATATATATATATATATATATATAT
The DNA here is from genome assembly GCF_046630445.1 of Rutidosis leptorrhynchoides. NCBI lineage: Eukaryota > Viridiplantae > Streptophyta > Magnoliopsida > Asterales > Asteraceae > Rutidosis > Rutidosis leptorrhynchoides. The sequence continues at coordinate 334,769,660 of NC_092337.1, read as the reverse complement.
ATATTGGAAGGATCAAGAGGGAAGTAACCAATCGGGGGGAAGCGGGGGAAAGCAAAAACTTTTTTTTTCGTTTTTTGAAAAAACCTTGTTCACGAACATTATAGATGGGATGAAAATATGAACATTTAGTAGAGACACTTTGTGATAAATGTTTTTATTTTGGCGGGAAAACGCTCGAAGAAGTAATATATAACAATTATCGTGTTTTTTGAGCGTATGTTGAGGTTTTAGCTATTGGGGTTTAGATATTAGGGTTTAGATAATAGGGTTTATAGGGTTTAGATATTAGGGTTTAGAAATTTAGGGTTTAGGGTTTAGATTTAGGGTTTAGATTTAGGATTTAGATTTAGTTTTTAACACGAACGGTTTAGAGTTTAGGGTTTAGGGTTTAGGGTTTGGTGTTTTGGGTTTATGGAATAAACCCAAAACACCAAACCCTAAACCCTAAACTCTAAATCGGGCTAAATTTTACTTCACAAAACATGAAGAAAAAAAACTTTCATATTCTTCACGAACAATATTATCTTGAATGTTATTTTTGTCGATCGTTTTCCCGCCTAAATAATAACATTCATCACGAAGTGTCTCTTCTAAATGTTCATATTTTCGTGTGATCTTGATGCCGGAAAAAAAATTCCAAAAAAACGAAGAAAAAAAAAATTTGCTTCCCCCCGATTGGTTACTTCCCCATTGATCATGCCCCTATATATATATATATATATATATATATATATATATATATATATATATATATATATATATATATATATATATATAGTCTCCTCTTTCGAGTCTTATTTCCTATACGGATGTCGATTGTGGTGGGTGTCCTGACACTCGCAGATCCACATTGGGATATTGTGTGTTTTTTAGGGATAACTTGATCTCCTGGTCATCTAGGCGCCAACCCACTCTTTCTAGATCTAGTGTTGAAGCAGAATATCGTGGAGTTGCTAATGTCGTCTGAAACGTGTTGGATTCGTAATCTGCTGCTTGAGCTATATTGCCTTATTCAAAAGGCAACTATTGTACATCGTGATAATATCAATGCTATTTATCTAGCCGAGAATCCGGTTCAACATCAACGTACTAAGCATATTGAAATGGATATTCACTTTGTTCGTGAAAAAGTCGCTCAAGGATTGGTTCGTGTTCTTCACGTTCCTTCTCGCTATCAAATTGCTGATATATTCATCAAAGGGCTTCCTCACGTTCTATTTGATGATTTTCGTGACAGTCTTAACGTCCGTCCACCTCCCACTTTGACTATGGGGGTATAATAGCCGATAATTATATCTAGTTTATAATTAGTTTATTGTAAACAACTTGTAATCAAAGTAATTGTATCTATCTATATCTATAGTAATTGAGTCCTAGAATCATAAGTATGGTGTATTAAATACGATTAACTCAATAAAATTTACCCACTTAATTTAATAGACGGGTAAAAAGGTTAAAAACTATTATGGTAAAAAGGTAAAAAAAAAATTTAATGACCATATTAAATAAAAACGTCATAAATAAATTTTAAGTAATTAATGATCAATAAATATTTAAACCTTTCATATTCTAAGTAACGTAAGTTATTTTTATAACCTATAAATATATTATCTTCATTCCATTTTTCCAAATCAATTATACAAAAGAGCACGCCATATTACAAATGTTGTATTTTCAATATTTTTAAGATGGAAGGAAAAAGAAATGATATAAAGATTATTATAGTAGATATAGTGTGTGTATATATATATATATATATATATATATATATATATATATATATATATTAAACATAATATATGTTTTTTTGTTTTTGTAGGTATCGAAGAAATACCAAATTCAAAATATTGTAAACCGCAGATAAGGCAAGAAGAAACGTGGTTGACTCTATGTTGGATCGATTCATCCGGAACTCTTTTTAATGTTAATATATTGATATTATGATTATTATATATTATATTTATATAACTTATATGATTAATATATGATTATAATTCATAATTATAATTATGAATATGATTACGATTATTATATCTATTATTATTACATTTTAGTTATAATTTATATAAATATATGATTATTATAGGTGTTACATTTTTTATACATGTAAATATATAGATAATATTTATTTAATTAATTTATATAAATAATTATATATACATATATATGATATTATTATGACTATAATTCATAATTATAATTATGAATATGATTACGATTATGATTAATAATAATAATAATTTTTTATTATTATATTTTAGTTATAATTTATATAAGTATGAATATTATCGGTGTAATATTTTTTATCCATAGATCATGTTTATTTAATTAATTTTGATATATATATATATATATATATATATATATATATATATATATATATATATATATATATATGCAACGATATTTATCAATGTAAATATGAAAAATAAAAAGTTTGAAACTATTGTTATTATTTATGTCATAGCTTAATTTTAAATTTATGACAAAATTATGATAAAAAAAATGAAAAGATTGAAACTAATTATATAATTTTTACTTATTATGACTGAATGTTTATAATAACTAAATTTAAATTAAGAAAAATAAAAAGATAACAGTTATTGAAAAATTTATAAAGTTTACTACTCTTGGTGGTGTTACATATCTTTATTATAATAGTTAATATATAATAAATAATTGTTAATTTTATATCAATTGTTATTCAATGTTATTAACCTCCAATTTTATTCTATTCACGCGTTTTAAATTGTGTGGTGTAGTAATACGTAGCGGTTCATATTTATATTTAGAAGTTTTTTTATGTAGTCCAATTATTATGTATCTACTTATTTTTACATATGAAGTCATAAAGAGAAACTTTCAAAAATTTAATGGTAAATTGTAAAGTTAATTAATGTTTTAATATTATGAATCGTACTAGAATATGTAAGTCTTATAATTTATTTTAGCATCATTTGTTAACTCATTTGGCCACATTTATTAAACTTTTGTTTATATATTGTTTCATGGTTAGTACATATGACCCGAATGTGTAGATTTTCATAGTGGCAAACAAAACATATGTACAAAATTCTACTTGACCAATTGCATAATGGGACCAACATCAACTTCCACTTCAAGGTTAATATGTTTTCAACCAACGCCCGCCATGACTCTAACCATTCGGAACACGAATTTCAAAATAGTGAAATTTGAGAAAAGCCGTGCAACGCACGGGCATTGCCTCCTAGTAGGATTGAGTTTCTTAAATTAGATAAAAGCTAGGATTAAGTAAATACCTCTATAAATAAAGGGATTCGATTAATTTAATGCATCGATTCAGTTTATATCACAATTTATATTTGATAATAATGTACGAATCAGCTATAATTATAATGTTTTTTTGAATACCACGCTGTTAAATCGTTAGATTGACTTTTTAACCTCTCAATTTTAGTTAACTAATCATCATTTGTTTGAAAATACTTTACACTCATGGACTTATGGTTGACGTTGATAATAATTATAATTATATCAATTAAATAATAAATTTTAATAATAAATAAAAATTAATTCAAGGCATATGACTTGGTCTTCTTCCTCTAGTCCCCTGCCCAGTATAAATACCTTCCATTCAATTCATTACATACAGAATTTTCCATAATTACTAGGATTCCACCACCCACCACATTTATTTATATAATACCATCATCATAAATTCCAAAATTAAAGTAGACATATCTTACAAAACCTTTTTCTTTGGATTAAAGTCATATCTCTGTATAATCATTGAATATACAAAGCTTGTTGCTATCCCATTTTCATATATTGAAAATAATCATACATCATCAAGATTTCCATTTTTCAGTGTTTAAACTTTCAACTATGAATTTCTTCTAATTCCCAAAGATAATTTGAGCAGATAATTGGGGTTTTTTCATCATGGGTATTTGCATTTCTTCAACTAATACAGCTCCTAGCACCACTCAAAATGTCAGTTCAGGTAAAAAAGCATGAATCTTTATCATATATTTTGCGTGATTGTTAATGGGTTTTGTGTTTTATGTGTGCTTACTGTTGAATTTTGTATCATTTCATTCTCATTATCCATTGACTATAAAAAGTTTGCATCTTTTTGTCTTATAAACTTTGTGCACTTTGTGTGGGTCTTATGATTTCAGTTGACTTAACCTAAAAGTTGTACAATTTCATCTCAATTTGTTAATACACCATCATCTAATTTCAGCTCAGTTAGACTATCACAGCAAAAAAGTTCAATTTTTTATTAATTTTTTTCAATCTTGATTCACACATATTTGTGTGTTTTCTTGATGTACAACCCCATTTTTAAGAACCCCTTTAAATCTTGATCACAAATATTCAAGTTCATGTGTCTGTAGTATGCATTATGTATGTTAGGGTGTTAATTGAACATTTGAACCAAGATTATTATGGTGAAATAGCTGTAGGGAGTTCATATACAACCACATCCACAAGAAGTATTACTACAAGCTCATCATCAATATCATCATCAGGAATGAGTGGCAATGTCTCTGGGAACAGCCAATTTTCGTCAGGCAGCGGAGATGATCGTGGGCCCAGTGGCCAGCTCTTGCCTCATTCAAATCTTAAAATTTATACATTTTCTGAACTCAAATCTGCTACGAAAAACTTCAGAAACGATTCAGTTTTAGGTGAAGGTGGTTTTGGGAAAGTTTATAAAGGCTGGACTGAATCTAAAGCTAATGACCCTGGTTCGGTAATTGCTGTTAAGAAGTTAAATTCGAATAGTATGCAAGGAGTCGAAGAATGGCAGGTACTTTAAATCGTGTACAATCATTTATTGCATGAATTTACAAGTTACTTGTAACCATCTCAAGATAGCCTGTCTGATTGGATGCGTTTTCCCGTTTATTAATAGTTAATTGTGTGATTTCTTGACCATTATTGTACCTTATATTAATATTAAATGTTGGTGAAGGTGTACTTTTTGAGAGGTTAGTGCAAAGACCTTTTGAGTATTTTAATGTTTTATGGAATGAAATTGGTTGTTAAAGCATCAACTCAATAATTTTACCACTTGTGGGATGCAAAATGATTGATATAAACATGATTTTTTGGTTATTCTAGTACATAAATTTTTTTTTTCTATATGTCCTTTCCAATGGACCTTTTAAGAATTCTTTAATTGGTGCTATGTAAAAAGACAAAATTACCCTTGCACTTGCTAACGTCCGATGGTTGCTTTCGTGATTCTTTCGAGTAGGCTGAGGTGAATTTTCTAGGAAGACTTTCGCATCCGAATCTTGTAAAACTTTTGGGATACTGTTATGAGGGCAAAGAGCTTCTACTTGTTTATGAATTCATGCAAAGAGGTAGCTTGGAGAACCACCTTTTCGGAAGTAAGAATTATTTATTACGTTATGTTATCGTTATAAAAAATTTAAAATGAAAGAACAAAAAAAGAATTCTTAATCTGTGTGAACTGAAATTTACAGGAGGGTCAACTGTTCAGCCGCTTGCATGGGATATACGTCTTAAGATTGCGATAGGAGCAGCTAAGGGTCTGTCGTTTTTGCATACTTCAGATAAATCAGTTATTTATAGAGACTTTAAGGCATCTAACATATTGCTTGATGGGGTAAGTTTGGTTTTCTTTTGTTCGTGTCTGAGTACTGCTATTTTATAAGATTGTGACTGATTCTGTTTTTTTCTTTTTGATTATAAAAGTCGTATAATGCGAAGCTTTCGGATTTTGGGCTGGCGAAAATGGCATCGGCTAGTCAATCACACGTGACAACACGAGTCATGGGTACTTATGGTTATGCTGCTCCTGAGTATGTTACCACAGGTAATCTTTAATTATTAAAAAGAGGTCGATAATATATAACTAGGGGCAGGGGCGTTTTGAGGCGGTGTAAGATAGGGCATCAAACAGGGTCTGAAATTCTGGAAGGGCTCAAATTTTTTTAAAACCTTTATATATGCTTTTTTTTTGTGTGTGTGTGTTATCGGTGCAAGTAACGCAAAAAGAACTTATATCTGGAAAAAAAGATTTTTTTTCCTTCTTATGACATAAATTAGAAGTCATTTTGATTCAGAGATCTCGGAAATAGTGATAACTTATTTTGCTATTTATAATGATATCTTGTTAGTGGTATTATCTTCTTATATATATATATATATATATATATATATATATATATATATATATATATATATATATATAGCAAAATATACATTTATAAGGGTTTATTTTTATATGTTGAACATGAAGTTATAAATTAATTAGACGGCTCTGACTAGGGGCATAAGTCCAACACTACAAAATCAGATTTAACCAAACCGAATTTGGTCAGTTTGGCTAAGTTTTGACATGACATTTATATTTGAAACTTCTGTTTTATTTTCCAACTTTGCAAATTATGAGTATAACTTCTGTTTTATTTTTCAGGACATTTATATGTGAAAAGTGATGTCTATGGTTTCGGGGTTGTGTTAGTCGAAATACTAACGGGCATGCGGGCTCTTGACAATACCCGCCCACCTGAGCAACGAAATTTGGTTGACTGGGTCAAACCGTATTTGGTGAACCCTAGTAAAAGGATTAAGAACATAATGGACTCGCGCCTTGAAGGAAGATACCCAATGAAAGCTGCAGCCCAAGTTGCCCAACTAGCCCTGACATGTCTATCAGTCGATCAAAAATCCCGTCCTTCGATGAAAGAAGTGGTGACAATATTAGAAAGACTTAAAGATATCAAAGAAAAGCCAAAAGTACCTAGAATTTACAATTCAAGTCCTTATTCGCGATATCGAAATGGCCCAAAACCTTCACAAAAGCCGCATCATGTTAAGTGAGATATGAACTGAGATTCACCAAAAGGATCATGATACTTCTTAGCATTAGTTTTGTTGTTAGTATCATTTGATTTGGATGAAGGCTGATAAGTCTTCATATGATGTGTATTTTTTATAAAAATTTAAACTAACATTTGATATAACACACGTATTGCTGATAGATTTAATCTATATTTAACCATATATATCTAATTTTGCTAGTTTTTTAATTATATTTTCTGGTTGGAACATGTCTGATTCTGAAATATTGCTGGTACAAGATTGTGAATTCATAGTGATATGCTGGCATATGCATGTAAAAGAAATGTCACAATAATTATAAGTACCATATGACTGGTGTAATCTTCTTTTTTGTAATGGTCAAGTTTGTATAAATGCAACATACTAAAAACTTACAATCAAAACATAAATTTACAAACATGCAGATATATGTTCATTTTTCAAAAACAGACAGATATACGGAGTAAATGATTTAGTTTTCTGACAAATTTTCCTAAAGCAAAAACAGATAACATCAAAGTCTGATCGACATATCAAAACATAAGATCACCTCTGTTATATGAAATAATTAGTAATAGGAAAATGGTAGCGACAATCTAAAAAACGTGATTTTAAACTTTAAATGGCGAAAACAAACGACTGACACACGTAAACACCGGAGGACTGAATACAACACCAAACTACGCCAAAAGTGAACCAAAGCAAACTGATTTCGCCTGAATAAAAATGAACAGATTTCAGACAAAAGAACGTCTTCTGGCCGTAAATGTATTTCTCTGGCGAACGAAGTGCTAATTAAGCTTTAGTACAATGAACTCTGAAGAGTTGCGACAACAAAAACTTAGCAACTATAGCTAACCAAGGAACAAATGGCGGCAAAGCTGGTGACTAAAAAATTCCGTCGACCATGAAATATCCGGTGAAAACCTTTTTTCACTTCCAGACCCGAGTTTTCCGACTCGTTTTACGAGAATACTACAACCTGCTTTGCAAGGTGTAGAGCTGTGTATGGTGGAACTCAGTGGCCATGAGAGATTTTTTTGATCCTCTATGGATTCGAACTCCTAGACCACCTTCTATTTAGATATGTTACGGTGGATGCAATTGTTGTGGTGTGAGAGTGGGGTGTAATTTTTGCTGACGTGACATTGTTGTGGGATTGAAGGGTGATGTCCTAAATATATTGTTGTGGTATTGTGATGTCATGGGTAAATTATAATTGACATTTGATTAATTTATATTTTATTTAAATAAATAAATGAGAAAAAAACCTGATTGGCTCCCCAGCGTTGTGCCCTCTATGGTTGCCCCTAAAACATCACAACAATTTAGGTCACAACGTTCTCATACAGACCGTTGTGGTCGGTTATAATGCAACAATTTAAATTGTTGTCACCCATAGCATGTGGTCTTAGACCATCTTTAACAATGATGGGCGTGTTGGCGTGTTGCTGGATAGGGGTGCGGTGCTTGGTGGACGTGCTAGTAAACTGGTAAATAATGGGGTGACGTGTTGAGTGGCGTGTTGGGTGATGTGTTAAAATCTAATTGAAAGTTGGGTGAAAAAGAGGATAAAAATAATTAAAAACGATATATGAACCAATGAAAAAATAGCACACCACATTTTGTTCTCGTGCTCCTTGCACGCACGCCGGCTAACACTTGGCTAGCATGCCACCATTAATAGGCGTGTTGGTGATTTTGACCCTGAGCACGCCTTGAACACGTACCATTACTCATGGTCTTAGTGGGAAAACCGGAATCCCATTCGATTAATTCGGGTCCTAAAAAAGAATTTCAAAGCTAATTACTATTATAAGAGTTGGTTGTTTACCTAAAAAAATCAATAATTTTAAAAATATATAAGGTCCTATAATTAAATTTAATGATTTCTTATACAATTTGAAAACTACATTATATTAAAAAAATTTAAAATAGTGGGGTCATAAGACCCCACCCCTTTAACTTTAGAATCGCTCTTACTCTAAACTATGGTAGGTAATATACTCACACACCCAAAATTGATCCATTCATACTTTTTAGCACAAAATTGATCCATTCACACTTTTTAACACAAAATTGACAGTTATAACCTCAATTTACACAATTATCATAATATATTTTAATTATTTCTCATAATTTGATTGATGAATATATATATTATAAATGTTATTTTTTTAAATAAAATTTGTGTTGATTGACGTACTAAAATCAACTTTCCAAAAGCCCCTTTTCGAGAGAGCATATAATTTCAATTTAACTCAATCGGAGACCGACACTAGCCGCTGCCTGCTACTCACCGATCTCTGATGCCACCATTTTTTCTCATTTTCCGATCACAGAACGGAATCTGATTACACGTTTTCATTCATTTCTCCGGCAATGAAACCTCCAATTCGAAATTGTTTATCTCCTCATTTCATTATATTCGTCTTCCTGCAGGTAATCATTTATCCATTTCTTAACTTAATAATTTGTAGATATACATGTAATCTCAAGTTACACCGTCATGTTTTGTGCATTAGGGTTTTTAATTTATTTATTTTTATCGAATCGTAACACTAACCTTTGTTGATGCTTCGGATCCTTGATCATGCTATCCTTACTATAAGTATCTTTACATCCTGAAATTGTATCTCAATCTAGCAGTGATTATAACTTTAAGGTATAGGTTTGCACCTGATATCTTCAAACACATCACACAGTTATAAATGTGAATTTACAGTTTAAAGTTTATTATGCTACAAGTTTAGTTACTAGTTGAAGAAAGTAGTTTAATATATATATTTTTTTTTTTTTCTAGTTAGTGATTTGGATAAACAAATTTAGTTAAGCCTGTTGCTTTTACTTCCTGTGTTTGTAAACCTAAATCATTTAAACAACTTGTGATTTGCAGATAATATTTAGGTTTAATTGTGTTTACATATTGTGTTTACATATTGTGTTTACATCTCCCGTAGTTGCATAAACCGCCCCCAACTACTGCCCTGGAGGAAACTCGGACCAGTCCGAGGGCATGACCGGTAAAACCCCCTCCCCGCTGCCCCCGCACTAAGTGAAAGGCGACCTGGGTGGATACTTCAGGTCAGGGATAACATTGGGTGCAATGTTGCAGTCCAGCGGAGTCGAACTCCTGACCTCCCGCTAAGAGAGGCAGGCCACTACCAGCTGAGCTACAAGTCAATGTTTAATTGTGTTTATATATTGTATTTTTACATTTTACACATGTGTACAAACAGGTCCACATTGCTGTTGTTGGAGCTAATGGGTTTGATTCATTAACGGTGTAAGTTGACAATCATCATGCTTTTTTCATTCCATAAAAGGACCTACAATTTATATATAGACTTCACTTATTATGTTTTTGAATTCGCCATTGCATTACTTTGAAGTGATTAGGGGGATACTAATAGCTTGATCATGCTTCTATTTCTGTTCTTTCAGTCACAGAGAGAGTAATCGACATTGGCCCTTGTTTGACTGTCCACAGTGTATGGACAAGAAGGTACCGTTTTCCTTCTTTAGAAATGAAAAACAAAGACATTTATCAAACATTTCATGTTTTATTAATCAAGAATTTCTTTTGTGCCACAACCAATTCAACCGGTGTCTTATTATAGTTGCTGATGGCAAATAGGTAGATTTGGATTAAATGTTATTAGAAAAGGAAATGTTGTATATTATAACTTCTAACTGTCTCAGAGTGTAGTTTCTTATATATTCATTCAATCTGCTAACAGATTTGTAAAACTATAAATTATTCCTCTATTATCTCACTGCGAAACCTAAGGGTGCGTTTGGTTGATGGAATGTTATTGGTTGAATCGGAATTCCATTTCCATCGAATTTCATCGAATTCTGCGAACTAAAAGCAACCTAAGAGCCGTATCTTTCTTGAGCTGAAATTCTTGCAATTACTGAATATGACATTGTACATGCAGGAAAAAAATAACACAAAATTTATGTCAAGTGGGAATAATCTAGTTGAGAAGGTAATCATCCATTTTTTGTTATATTAATGGTGCTCATCAATGATGATGTCACTGTCTTTGTGATGTAATGCAGGATATTGACATAATAGTGACATACACAGACACTTCCGGTGCTATACGAATCAAAACTGTCAACTCCAAACATTTGTCTGCTTCATGGGTCTGGAAAAACCCTATTGATGACAACCAAGGCAAAAAGGAAGGCTTAGAGGTATATAAATATAATAACTTTGGGATTTTCCCAGATAATGCAACATTTTATTTGTCAATTTTCCACTTTAGAATTTCTTTAATATTTTTTATATGGTCATTAATATAGTAATATTAAAATATTAATTCTGTGGTCAGTCACACATTACATGAAATATGAAGTATTATACTATTAGTAGAGGTGGAAATAAGGCTGGTTGGGCGATATGTCTCATTAACTAGTACATGGTTGAGATCGGCTGTGTTGGGTTGGCCACATTAATTTTGTAGATGTTTTTAAAACGTAATTAGTTTTTTGATTATTGTTCAACAAATAATATTGTTACAATACTGGTATAAATATATGCTTCGAATGGTTAAGGAGTTTGTTCCAACTCATTTAACCTATTCAATCCATTTTCTCTTTTCTAGACCCATTTAAGATAAAAATTAACCCATCCATAGCTAAATGGGTTGGAAGTTGTCACCTCTACTCTTTAGTTGTCTTCCCTTTTTTGGAAGAAGTAGGATACAATCTTTTCTTGATTAATTTATACATTTCCCATTATTATCCTTCTTTTATTATTAATTAAAATTAAAAACCAGTTATTAGAAGATCCTGAAAAAATGAAAGTTAAGGAGAACGACGAACATTCTGCCAATGAAAACGCGGATGAGAATGAGCTGTCACCCAAAACAATATCTCCAATGCATCCAGCAAAGCTCAAGCGCCGGGTAATTATCAAATGTTTATTTATTTATTATTATTATTATTATTATTATTTTTCTGATGGTTTATTGTATCTGTTACTGATCACTAGTCATTTTTTTATTCCCATTTAGGCCTTACGCCAGGAAAGGAGGGATCGTCGAACGGCTGAGTTGATCCAAGTAGGTCAAAAGAGCGAGACTCAGATGCAAGAAGCTGCAATCGAGCGTGCTAAAACTTTTGATACAAGTGTCAAATCTAGATACAGTATTTGGAGAAAAGAATATGAAAGTCCAAATTCTGATTCTACTGTAAAGCTTATGCGTGACCAAATCATAATGGCAAAAGCCTACGCAAGTATTGCAAAAGCCAAAAATGAAACTGGCGTCTACGAATCTTTAATTAAGCATTACAAAAGAAGTCAGCAAGTAATTGAAAAGGCAACGTATGATAGCGATCTCGGGCCAAGGTATTGCTCACTGAACCATTATTTAAATTCACTTTTAATAAAATGTCCCTTGTACACTTGTACAGTTCTTCTAGAGGTGGCAAAATGGATGGGTTGTCAAAACATCTTCAGTTTGAAATTGGTTAGTTTTATCACGGGCCAAGTGGGTTGGGTTTACCCACAAACACTTCACTGTCCATTTATTTACATCTTTCTATAAATGATTAGTGTGTGACTATCATGACCTACAAAAACAATATCATTTTGATAAAAATGATTCAGGATGCTAAATGCTTTATAAATAGAGTTCATGTGACTTTTAAACCGTTATAAAAACCCAAATAGACCCATTCACAAGTAAACGGGTCGTAATTGCCACATTTAACTGGTAAACTGGATCTCATATCTTATTTAGTTTTTGTTTCACTTCTCCACCAGTGCACTTGATCGAGCTAAAGAAATGGGTCACATATTGTCTTTAGCAAAAGACCAATTCTATGATTGTATCATAATGGCAAGAAAGTTACGGGTCATGCTTCAGTCAACCGAATCAAACGTTGAAGAAGTCAAGAAAAAAAGTGCATCGTTAACACAACTAGCCGCCAAAACCGTACCTAGACCTTTGCACTGTCTTCCTCTAGTACTCACAACCGATTATTTCTCACTAAATGACGAAAAGAAAACGTTCCCGAATACAGAAAATCTCGAAAACCCTTCGTTATACCACTACGCTATATTTTCCGATAACGTTTTAGCAACTTCTGTAGTCGTTAATTCAACAGTTCTACATGCAAAACATCCTGAAAAACATGTTTTTCATATAGTTACAGACAAGTTGAACTTTGCTGCTATGAAGATGTGGTTTTTGGTCAACCATCCGGAAGGTTCTACGATCCAAGTACAGAACGTGGACGATTTCACATGGTTGAATTCGTCTTATTGTCCTGTTCTTCGTCAGCTTGAATCATCTCGAATGAAGGAATATTATTTTAAGGCACATCAAGCGTCGTCTTTAACAGCTGGGTCGGATAATTTGAAATATCGGAACCCGAAATATTTATCGATGTTGAATCATTTGAGATTTTATCTACCTGAAGTGTACCCAAAATTGGATAAAATATTGTTTTTGGATGATGATATTGTAGTTCAAAAGGATTTGACACCTTTATGGGACGTTGATTTGCACGGGATGGTAAATGGTGCTGTAGAGACGTGTAAGGAGAGTTTTCATCGGTTTGATAAGTACTTGAATTTTTCTAACCCTAAGATCTCACGTAACTTTGACCCGGATGCATGTGGTTGGGCGTTTGGTATGAACATGTTTGATTTGAAGGAGTGGAAGAAACGTGACATCACGGGAATTTATCATGGCTGGCAAAATATGGTAAGGACTTTTTACTGTTCTATACTTTTACCTTTTTAATGGTGATTTATTCACTAAAGGTGGCAACTTGGGCAGGTTAGGTGGGTAAGTAATGGGTCAAAATAGTACGGATTGAAATGGGTCATTTTATTAGTAATGGTCGAATTGGGTGAGGTGGGTCAGAGAGTCTTGTCCGTGTTTTGGTACCTTATCAGTGTGCTGAATGCTAATTATTACAGTTGTAAACTAAATCTATCTTTGAAAAATAATAGATGAAGTTGTATGAATTAAAAAATTGAACTTTTAGAAACTCTTATCTAGTTAGACACCTTTGACCCATTCCCATTTCACCTAATTATTTTGTTTTGACCCATTTGAGATAACACAAAACCCTAATCGGCCCATTTTTCGGGTAAACATGCAAAATTATCATTTTTTACCATCTTGACAACCGATACTACCTAATACTTCTAATCAGTTCATCACACTTACCATTATGATCCTGGTTTTTTGAATCTTTAACTAATGATTTCTGCTTAATTGTGTTTTTTTTTTGTTTTTTTTTTATTTTTTTTTTATGGCAGAATGAGGAAAGAACTCTATGGAAACTTGGGACATTGCCACCCGGACTAATAACGTTCTACAACTTGACCCATCCATTAGAACGAAGCTGGCACGTATTGGGTCTTGGATATGATCCAGCCCTTAACCAAACTGAAATAGAGAATGCAGCCGTTGTACATTACAACGGCAACTACAAACCTTGGTTAGACCTTGCGATTGGCAAGTATAGATCATACTGGTCAAGGTATGTGATGTTTGATAATTCGTATCTTCAACTTTGTAACATTAATAGTTTTGTATTATCATAGTATTCTTGTCACACGTTTCATGTATGACACTCCATTTTTGTACCTTCTATGCAACTATAGGTTACAAGCATTATACTACATGATTTTATATCATTTGAAATTTTGAACAGGGTCAGAGTGTCTCTTATGTTTTACCTTTTTTTATATTTCAATGTGTTAGATATTTCGAGTGTTAGTGAAGTTATTTGGTTATTAGCTATTTTCATGTAATAGGGTTGACTAAATTCATATTTGATCCGTGACACTAATTGAATGTATTACTAGTTTACTTGGGAACTAGTAGCCGAAGCCTTGGAGGGACTACTCGGTCAAGTACTACTCGAACGTTGACCAACTTTTACTTTTACCAATTTTGACCGACATAAATATAAATATAAACATAATTATCCAAAAGCATAAACATAAATGTAGTGGTCAAAAACATAGACACAATTGCTTATTTATTTAAATACTATGATCATAGATATTTTTACCCGAGATCCAATTCTTGGCCTTCTCCATATAGTTTGATGATTTGACCTCCATCCTACATACATTAAACATCATCATCATCTCCTGATATCCTCACTCTCACAAGAGGTTTCAGTAACCTCATTAACAACATATCTTGGGTGGTCAGAAAAGAGTCAGAAACGGTCATGGAATATTCCGATTAGGTTGCCTACCTAGGTAGCCTTGAAAACCTTATTGTTTTACCTTATCTGTTTTCATCATCTATTTCTTCCTCCTTACTTTCCGACTCAAAATTTTCCGTCAAAATTCTCAGTTCTAGCGCTTCATGGTGCTAAAAATTCATCTAACACCCAAAACCTATATTGTGCTAACCACTTAACAAAATGAGTTTGCAAATTAAATGACACAACATGGAAGTACATGCCGATATAGTGCATGACACGGTTGGTCAAGTTACAGTTCCTTGGTTGAGGGACATATATTTTTCTTAGGATTCGACATCAACAAATATATAGTAGCTCAAGAACACAATATCCAGTGTTTGGAGAAGTCGTTTTCAGTAACTACAGATGATAATGGTTCAGTGCTTAATCTCAAATGTTTGATCAGCTTGGTTGGCCAAGTTGGGGACAATTATGCGTGACTAGAAACTATGGAGTTATAGATTATAAAAAAATAACATAATTTTTCATACATTAAAATTCATGTTTTACATGTGATGCAAGTATGTTGGAAGTTGATGTTAAATTATTAATTAAATTATTAATTAGGCCATCTGAACCATCATTTTGAGGTAAGTGGAATTTGTGTTGGATAATACACTTTCTCTCTTATAGAATACTTTTTCTCGCTAAGACTCAAAAACATAGTAGCAAAACGTTAGACGTAGTTGGCTCCGAAGATTGACTTAATCACCCCTACGATTTCTATATCGTGATCCGGGACTTGCACGACGCTGTCCGGAGGGATCACAACCAATCGGCAATCCACCCCGCTAAGAGTCTTTACCTTGTACTTGTGGCTGTATCCGCTAGCCGGAAATATAATATATACAAACATCTAACAAATCTCAATTTTTGATCTGCACTACGAACAGAAGAGTCAATAACATTTTAGGACGTACTAGTGAAATGACCTGTGGAACCACGGGTTTGTTTAAACGAAACAGTTTAATGATATGTTTTAGGTATTAAGTGAAAGTAAATTGCTAAAGTTATTTAGTTTAATGACCCGTGGAATCACATAGTCCGACTAAGAAACTCGTCAGCTGAACATTTCATCAAACACCTAAAATGCATATTAAACAATCCACATCCAATCAAAAGAGATGATATTGGTTGTCACTTTATTTTAAAAATGTAAATCAAAATATATATTTAGAATTGGTTTCCTTCTGCATAATTCAAAATAATTCAACATTATTTAATAATTTAATTTTAATAATTAAAATAATTATTAATAAGATTTATTAATAATAATTAATTAATAAGATTTAATTTTAATCAAAATTATTTAGATTAATGACATCACCCACCATGCTTAAATTTTTTTCTTATTCTTTTTGATTTTTTCTTAACAAAGGAATTAGCCTAATAATGACATCATCATTTTAGCATTTTAATATTAACTATAGATAAATGTTAACAATTTTTTTAACGGTTGTCATTAAGGTACATAAAACTATTATACAATTTTATAACCGTCTCTAAAATTAAATATATAACAGTTACTTAGAGGGCTCCCAACCATGACAAGCTTCCTCACCAGGACTAGCTGTCACATCAGCGCCAAATCAGCACTTTCTCACCAAGACTAACCCAGTACTAAACACTCTCAACCATATCATACTTTCGCATAAAAACTGAACCCACTGTATATCAATGTACAAGTATAAAAGGCAATTGTTCAAGTTTTTTATTAAATACATTGCATGACATCCGTCCTCGAGCATGCTTCTACGTCACAAAGCGCAGGCAAAAATGCAGGGCGGCTCGAGGGCAGCTGTCAGGGCGCGACGGTGCCATCGACGCTCTAGAAGGGCGGATGCGTTGGGAGAGCTCTAAAATTAAATTTTTACCATTAATAGTTTGGTTTTCACCAACTCAGCAAAGTCAGCACACTCTTTCTCTCCGTACGATGAAAACCCCACCACCCATTTCAAATTCCATCCACCAAACCCCACCGTCCAACCACCACTTTCAATACCCTAACCCCACTTTCACCACCCCAAACGGCTCTCTTCTCACCGGAATTTCGAATTCCGGCAACCTTCCTCCCTTTTGAAATTTAACCACCAATGATTACCCCCCACTTCCCAATAAGCCCACCCCTAGCAGTTTTTTTTTTCAACCGGAGCCCCTAATATTTCCAGTGAAGCTAGTGGAGGTTCCATGTCCGGATCCGTGCCTTTTTCGTATCCCTCGTGAACGGTTTTTATTGGAAGACTTGTGAAGAGTTGTTCTCGGCATATGATAGAATCAACTTTCGGTAAGTTGGGAGAGCTTGTCAAGATCAAATTCTGGCCCTCTCGTCGCTATGCTTTTGTTACATATGTTGAGGATGCAGTTGCTCTCCTGGCCGTCAATTCTCTTAATGGATCGAGGGTGTTCGGGCAGCCAATTTATGTTGGTTGGCCACGTCGTCGATCTACTATTTTCTCAGGTAGACAAAGAGCATCTACGGGCTCTAAACTACGTTGTAAGTTATCTCCCAATGCGTCAATCACAGATCGTGTTAAGCTTTCCATTCTTATTGTGGATTCTTTACCTATTAAGGAGAGTAAAGTTAAGGACTTCTTGGTTAAATGCAATGCACTCATTAAACACATCAGCTTTTTTGGTTTATTTGGTTGTGTGTGTGTTTGCGAAGACGAATTCACTTATAATAGCATTTTAGATGCTAGCTCGGATAAGTTTGTTTTGATCTGTCCCTTTTCGAGAATTGCTTCCTCATTTTGTCGTTTTGCTTGGATCTAGATTAAAGGGGTACCGACTATTTGTGTGTCGGCTGAAAATGCCCGGGTTGTAGGTGGGTTGTTTGGCGAGGTTATAACCGTGGCTAAAGTGTCGACTTGTCTTGGTAATCTGGGTTCGGTTTTTGCCTTTATTAAATCTTCTAATGTTAAGCACATCCGTGATCTAGTAGAAGTGGACATCGATGAGTTGGAGCCCTTGAACACTCAATTGTGGGTGTCCAAATTGTGTGACTCAGCCTCTTTGGATCGGGTTATTTTTGAAGAGTTTGATAAGGAAAATGTGGGTGCGGTTAATCGTTCATTTTTGAGTTGTAGGATTGATGACCATTGTGTACCACTACCTTCGGTTACTCCACTTCCTTCGGTTCCTGAATCCATTTTTTCTTTTGATTCGAGTAAATCGTGTTATGGCCACCATTACGAGACGTATAAAAAAGGTGTCAACTTAGGCATGACTGAATGCGGCGCGGCTAAAGCCTCGACTTCGAAGTCAGTGACGTGTAATACTGAGAATGGTCTCAAGTTTGGCACAATCTGTGTTGATAATTTGGTTGATAGTGATGTTATCCATCCTGTTGAAGTGACCGATTCTGTTTTGCCTCAAGTGTTACCTTGTGAGGAGGTAAATGTGGTGTTAAATGTTGAAAATTTTGATAATGAAGTTATTCCTTCTGTTGTTCATAATGCTATTGATCCACCTCATGTTTTTCCATGTGAGCGATGAATGTGGTATCTAGTTCTAAAGGAATTGGTTCTACTAGTTCGCCAACCCACATTAAGGGGTCTGTTGTTACTTCCGGGTCGGTTGATCCTGTGGTTGGGCCCAATATCCAGTTTGTGTCTTTTGATAATTCTGTTTTCAGACTTAATTCGGATGGGTCTTGGCCTGATCTTGTGCCCAAAAGTGTTGTTGATGATGTGATTGGACCTATTTGTTCCGATGGGCCAGATTTCGAAATCGAGTCAGATTCAGGTACTGATCATAGGGTTGAGTCCCCGGTTCGTCTTGAAGATGATGAAGACAATATCACTTTGGCGGAAAGGTTGGCTCTGTTGAAGAAGGAGAAGAAAAAAAAGAAGGATGTTTCGAAGGCAAACGGAACGGATGTTACGAAGGATGATAGTGTATCGGTGATTTTGTATGGGAGTAGTGGTAGGATCCATTGTTGTGATGACCCGGAAATTTTCGACCAAATTTAAACTTAATCTTAATTTATAATCGACACGATAAGCAAAGTCTGTAATGTGAAGTCTCAAAAAAAAAAAAAAAAAAAACTTTGAACTGTGTTCATGTAATCTTTTGACCTTTGACCATCCTCGACGATTCACGAACTGTTGTGTGAAAATAAAATGTATATATATATATATATATATATATATATATATATATATATATATATATATATATATATATATATATATATATATATATATATACATGTATTTATATATATCTTAGAAATAATAAATAATCAATAACAGTTATTATATGATATACTATATGGATAATAAATATTACATATGTAATAATACATATATTTAATACAAATATAACTATAGTTGTTATAATAATATTATTATTACATTCAATATTAATGACAATACTTGTATTATTAATATTATTTTAAATATATATAAAATTTATAAATGTGAAATTGATATATATAGGAATTGTTAAAATATTGCCATTACTAATATTATTATTATTAATAAAATTTATATTAATATAATTAGTATTATTATCATGAATATGAATAATATTGTTATTACCAATTTTATAATTAAAATCAATATTATTATTATTATAATTATTAATATAATAATAATAATAATAATAATTATTATTATTATTATTATTATTATTATTATTATTATTATTATTATTATTATTATTATTATTATTATTATTATTATTATTATTATTATTATTATTATTATTATTATTTGGAGGTAATATATTTTGTTATCTTTAACATTAATAATAAGATCAATATCATTATTATATTATGTATTTCGATTATTATTATTATTATTGATATTTATATCATTATTAATCAGTATTATTATTATTAATTAAAATTATAATTACTTATATACATATTTATTATTACGGATTATATAAACACCAATATAGGAGCTGAATCAGTTTTTCATCACAATCTAATCCTATTTTTCCTCTTCAATATTCGTTTTTGTCTGCAAAAGTACAAATGATCAATCACTTTATCATTCTCAATTCAAGAATTCATACAATCAAGATCAAATCACAGATATGAATCCAAATTCAGTTTAACATTCGTGTCTACTTTTAATTATTTGTTTTAGATTGAAAGATTATGTTGACCCAATTATCACAAGCAAACAACATCTACTGTGGGATTACACGTTTTAATTTGTTTGATCCTTACATATTACTGTTTCAACTTCTGTGGCACTAACTTACTTTACATATCTATCAATCATTTGATACATACTTTCATTGCATAATAGATACATAGATACACAAATTTATAAGACTTCCTCCTTCATGAGAAACCATCCTTGGCCACCCCAACTCTCGGTCATCTCCACCCTAGTTTCTCCGGAACCACCATCTTTCACACCATTATTGGAGCACCCATTTAATTGTTTCTAATGTCTCCTTCGTGAATCAACAATCACCACAATCTTCACCACAATAAACGCCACTAGTTCCTGTTTCCTCTTCCATGATTCATGGCCACCGAAAGTCTTTAAACTAAGGACCTACAACCACCACTTTGTTAATAACTACAATCATTGATGTCAGAGGCTGTTTGATATTTTCTGTCGAAGATCAAGTGAAGACCAAACTTGCTGCTACACTGACTGCTAAAGGTATTTCTATTTCGGTTTTAGCTCGAGAATGATCAACAACCACCACCCATACAACCACCATTGATACATACTTCCTGTTTCTATAATGATCACGAACCTGCAACTGTGTATATTCGAAAACATCCAACCCATTAAACTAAACTACTGAGGTTATAGAACAATGTTTCTATTTCCTGCTGCGTTCTTTCTTTTCTTCCTTTTCGGTTTTATTCAAGCCAAACTAAAACTTTCAAACTCATTAAACAATTGCAGTCCCTTATCTATATTTTTTTTGTTGCTCTCAAACAGACCCAAAATCGCCATTTAAACTACTACATCCGTTTTTCTTCTTCTTGTTCACAGCTTTATAACCAAGAACTCACCCGCACAAACACAAACAAACTACCACTATTGAAGAACCATAACACTACCTTTTGAATCTTGTTACGCTGCAGCTGGTTGCTGTTTTCTACTATTTCAATCAACAACCAACAATCACCAACCCTTACCATCACGCTATTCCATTTTTCTTCGTACCTACTGCTACTCTAAACAACTATTATTTTCGGTGTAACTCGACAACCATCAATAACAACCCTACCGTTATAATATTGCTAATATGTTAGTATTGATTCCACTGTTCGAACCAATAAAGAACCGAAATCCACTTATTTAACTTTTATTCAATCACTACTCTTTATTAACTGTTTGTTTATGGCCTTTTGAAGACAAATTACTAATCAAGACCCTACTTACTGCCATATGTTACTTTTGCAATTCGATGTCAAACTTCACCCATATAAACCGGGACCCAATTGTGCTAGTGTGTTAATAAAATATCACCACGAGAACCAAAGTGATTTTGACATTCGGTTTTAATGTATAATTATGAATTATGATATGACTTGATGTTGATCATGGGAACAATTATGATAATAAAGATGAGGCGTAAATATATTTGATGATGATGATTATAATAATGATTTGTGATTAAGATAATAATAAATGATGATGATGATGGACGTAATGCATGATGATGATAAATAACGATGATGATAAGTGAAATAAAGTAGTCGGTGGAAAATTGAGAACAAAAATGGAGCATGCTGTACAGAGATGATGTATTTGGGTTAATTTGACTGCACATGAATCGGATCTTTTTATTTTGTCGAACAAATCAACATGGGCCGATTACGTTTTCAACTTGGGCCGAGTTATATAGTTTAGGACTAAATATTTGGGATATTAAATGGGGGCCTGCTTCATTTTCCTAACGGGCCTTTTTAAATAAATCAGTTTGGACTATGTTGTTGGGCCAAGAATTAGTTTCTCTGTTGGGCCGTGTATAGTTGGGCCGTGTTGTTGGGCTAACACCATTCGAGCCTTATAACCTTTCTATTCCGATTTTCTACGATTCGGTCACTTTCACCACACTCAATCGATCTCGTTCTCGTTAAATTTATCTGAAGGTATAAACAGGACCATATATATATATATATATATATATATATATATATATATATATATATATATATATATATATATATATATACATATGTACAAAACTTAATTCTTGATAGTACAATATGATTTAAGTATTAAATATATAAATTTGATATGATTATGATAAATATATTATTATCATTATAACTAAAATCATTATAGTAAATATTAATATTATTATTAACATGAGTATTATATTTTAACATTTTTTTTATCATTATCATATATTATCATCATCATTATTATTATTTTTAACATTAGTATTGTTATTATTATTATAATAATACTTATAATTATTATTAATATTATTATTATTATTATCATAAAAAGATACAACTTCTTAATTATTATTATTAATATTATTTTATCAAATAACTATTAGTTATATGAAACTATACTTAATACATATAACTTAACAATATTAAAATTTTATTTAATTAAAATATATAAAATGAATATATTTAATTTATTTAGAAAACCTATAAGTTATTAATATAAAATTTATATCACTAGTATATATATATATATATATATATATATATATATATATATATATATATAATTCGATTACTATTATATGTGTTAATATATATATATAAATGATATTGGTTCGTGAATCCGAGGCCAACCCTGCACTTGTTCAGTGCCATCATATGCATAATTGCTATGAAATACAACATTGTGAGTTTCATTTGCTCCCCTTTTAAATACTTTTGCAATATATATTTTTGGGACTAAGAATACATGCGCTTTTATAAATGTTTTACGAAATAGACACAAGTAATCGAAACTACATTATATGGTTGAATGATCGAAGCCGAATATGCCCCTTTTGCTTGGTAACCTAAGAATTAGTAAACCGATATACTAATTGACGCGAATCCTAAAGATAGATCTATTGGGCCTAACAAACCCCATCCAAGTACCGGATGCTTTAGTACTTTGAATTCGTTTTTATCATGTCCGATGGATGTCCCGGAATGATAGGGGATATTCTTATATGCATCTTGTTAATGTCGGTTACCAGGTGTTCAATCCATATGAATGATATTTGTCTCTATGCATGGGACGTATATTTATGAGAAATGGAAATGAAAATCTTGTGGTCTATTAAAATGATGAAAATGATCGATTATGATAAACTAATGAACTCACCAACCTTTTGGTTGACACTTGAAAGCATGTTTATTCTCAGGTATGAAAGAAATCTTCCGCTGTGCATTTGCTCATTTTAGAGATATTACTTGGAGTCATTCATGGCATATTTCAAAAGACGTTACATTCGAGTCATTGAGTTCATCAAGATTATTATTAAGTCAATTATAGTTGGATGTATTATGAAATGGTATGCATACCGTCAACTTTTGATGTTAAGAAAGTTTGTCTTTTAAAAACGAATGCAATGTTTGTAAAATGTATCATATAGAGGTCAAGTACCTTGCGATGAAATCAACTATTGTGAATCGTTTATAATGTATATGAACGGGTCCTTTCAGTTGGTATCAGAGCGGTGGTCTTTGCGAACCAGGTCTTGCATTAGTGTGTCTAACTGATAGTTGTTTAGATGCATTAGTGGGACTGGACTTCGACCGTGTCTGCATGTCAAAAGTTTTGTTTATCATTTCGTGTCAAAAATTACCTACTTATCATCCTTAGGAAATTATCTGCTTATCATTCTGAGTCTAGACACGTTTTACTGCATTGACTGCATGAATAGTATATAGACAAAATTCATATCTTAGCGTATCTGATAATTCATATCTTAGCGCATCTGTTACTGTAGACTTGCCTGACATATGCCGTAAATTCCTCCGTAGTCTACGAAATCTTTAGTACTATATATATAGATATTCTATGTAGTTAGAATATCATCCAATATTCGAAAATCATTTCATATCGAAAAATCCTTTACTCTATCGTACGAGATGAAACTCGCAACTAGTTCAAATCCCTCGGATTCTGATAGCTATTCCGACATGGATGTTCACCTAAGCTCCGGAAGCAGCGTCACCAGAATGAATCAACCAATTAGCCATCTTCAATTCATCTGATGGGTTCGTAGTCGACTTAACCAATGGAGACGAGAAGAAGGCGATCCTTTCCACCAATCAAACTTTCCCCTTTGGCCAACAACCTGAAGCACTTACCGCGAACCTATTCGAAACACCATTTCCAGTCTCATTTCCAGGGTATCTCGTCACGATTATATACTATCTCAGAATCAAAACCTTATTCATCCACTCGTTCCGACCGACAATCATCCCGGAATAATGGAAGAAGTCAACAAGCTCCACGCTCGAGTTATCAATTTGGAAAATGTGGTGCAAAACTTACCAACTTCAGCAACATCACCGACACCAACAGTACCATCAGTAACAGCACCAGTACCATCAACAATCCATGCCTCAACATCTCATTCTGTACCTCGAGTATAATCATCGTTCTACGTATCGTTCTACATCAATTACCTTCATTCGACATAGCGATTATGTAATCTCTAATGTTTTAGAGATTATATATTCATGTTCTAACGGTAAATTAAATGATTTTAATATCATATTAACTCATTAAATCTATATTATATCTGAAGAAAATATATATATATATGTAAGTATATTTTCATAAAGATTGTAATTAAAAATTCTTTTGTACAAACTGTTAATGGTGAAAATATTTTAACGGGTAGGTAATACCCTAGAAATATTTAGATTTCACATTAATAAGTTACACTGTACATTCTTCGAATCTGATTCAACAGTCATTTACTATCCTACTTACACCCACAGATATACGTATCCGTTCACCGCAGAATAACCATTTTCATTCAATTTCATATTTAGATTTTGACCTATCAGAATCCAACAAGTGGCATAATGAAGAAAACATTGGACAAAATAAAATTTGTTAGAAACAAACAAATTAACTATGAGAAATTTTGTTAAGAATCCACGTTAACTATTCCTAGCTAACTGATTACATTTTATTTATCGCAATTTATATTCTCGCATTTTTATTTATCGTCATTTAATTTCTGTTATTTATTTTACGCACTTTAAATATCGGGACACGTATACAAGGTTTTGACATATCATATCGACGCATCTATATATATTATTTGGAATAACCATAGACACTCTATATGCAGTAATACTTGAGTTAGCTATACATGGTTGAGGTTGATTCTAAATAATATATATACTTTGAGTTGTGATCGAGTCTGAGACATGTACACGGGTCACAATACGTATTAATTAATTCGAATATCATAAACTATATATGAATTATTGAATTAGTAATTGTGGACTGCTAACTATGGACTACCAATATTGGACAATTAAAATGAATTAAAATATTGATTATAACATATGAAACTAAACAATTCTTCAAGTTTGCCACTTGATTTCATCTTAAACCTCATTTGTATCTTGACGATTACAATCTGCGTTCAAACCTTTCATGATTCTTGAAAACACCTCAATTGAAAGGATGAACCAACCGCACTTCATCTACGGGAGAAAAGAGTGATGCATATAGCTATGCACCTGAAAATACTCGGAACCTGAGTAAACGTTTAACACATATCTGTGCTAGCTCCTTTGGCATTGTTATTACCGAAAATAACATTGAAATTCATTTTTAAGTTAGCCAATTTTGTCACAGCTCCAGCAAATCAACTTCAAGTTTTCATTCAAATAAACCTTATTATTAAGATTACCCCATCATCATCGTTACCGGAGAATCGTTTATATTTCATCACATTAGCAGTAAACTTACCAATAACTTCATTAATCTTTGACTTTCCGAAGAATCATTATATTCATTGAAACCCTATCATATACTCCTCCGCATCTTGTAACAAGAATTGCCATACCAAGTACCGGAAAATCAGCAATCAGTATTTTGAATTACGCAGCGTTTCTACATCAACAGTTATATGCGTACATATAACAATTATCTCTTAGAATTACGATCTTCCATTCTGAAATTTTGAAAAGCACCCAGCCTACGAATCAATACATTGAACTTTGAAAAACCTGAATGAAGCAGCATAAACTGTAGACAACCGTAAATAATCTTAATCGTCAGAAGTTTGATGATAAAGAATAGTATGTTGGAAAAGCTCAGAAAAGTTGGAACTGGAAAATGGATTGAGCTAACCACGAAGAAGACCAAGGACAAATACAGGGACCAAACCCTATATTCAAAGAATCCAGGTAATTCTGGACCCGATGAAATCTGTAGAGAATATCTTGCTCCGAAGTCATGTTAAAATCATGTGAAAATTTTTTCCTTATCAACTTTCGAACTTAGAAATTCCAAAATATCATTATAAATATCTTCGATACTTCTGAAGATATTTTCATTTCTCGTCCGAAATTATATACCTCTTCGTGCTATCTGTAATACATTATATTGGAAATTCCTGTAAAATCTAAGTATAAACTATGAATGAATTCTGAAGTAGTGTTGGGAACTGAAGCATGAGTTAGTATAATATAATGACACTTGATCAACGTGATTATATTACAGTAAGTCATGCTGAGTTTATAAATGGAACGTGACGATTCACAGATCATAACGTCATCATGTGCCATGTTACACGACTCTTACATTCTATCTAATCTATAAATATATCAAGAACATAATTTCTTGATAGTTCTATCTTTTCTATTGAATTCTGGTAATTCGACAAATCAAATCGTGGTATTACCTTTCCTTTCTGCATAGTATATTATGATCATTCCAAATTTCATATCTACAAATTCTGGACCATTATTCGCTTGACTTAAAGTCTGGAAGAGAAAACAAAATTATAAAACTCCAAAATATAAGAGAAAATATAAAGCCCAATAACAACACGGAGGTTACAAACCATGGATATTAATACGAATAGCAATATAAAGGCACGGTATAATTAAGAATAGTATTACCCCAAGGTAATAATAGAAGTGAATAGATTCCTCCGGTGGTAAATGGAAAAGAAGAATGACAGAAATGATAATTAGGAAAATAACAAGGATTAGAACGGGATTAAGCATTTTCATAATCTTTTGGATGTATGAACTAAGAAAGAAAGTATAGGAATGGTGAGAATAATGGAACGGAAGAGCTTAATTTATAATGGAAATATCAGACAGAGTAATCGAGGCAGATCACCGTATTTAA
The DNA here is from genome assembly GCF_046630445.1 of Rutidosis leptorrhynchoides. Lineage (NCBI taxonomy): Eukaryota > Viridiplantae > Streptophyta > Magnoliopsida > Asterales > Asteraceae > Rutidosis > Rutidosis leptorrhynchoides. The sequence continues at coordinate 334,742,313 of NC_092337.1, read as the reverse complement.
TTATAGAAAATCTTAATTTCCTTACTCGCCGAAGAACCAAATCTTTTAGATTTCAAAGATTTTCTTTAAATCCCTTGAATTCCGGAATTCAATCGTGACTACGTCACCGGTTAAGTCAAATCTTCATTTACTCATTTCACTCTTTTATGATAGCTTCATTCGTACTCTTCGAATGATCAAATTGTTTTATCCATATTACTCAATGATGATAAAACTCTATTTATCAACTCATATTCGTCATGAAAACATATTTATTGTTAGCCATGACCATCTCACTCAAATTTTGAAACGAAATTTCTTTAACGGGTAGGTACTGTGATGACCCGAAAATTTCCGATCAAATTTAAACTTAATCTTAATCTATATTCGACACGATAAGCAAAGTCTGTAATGTGAAGTCTCAAAAAAAAAAAAAAAAAAAAACTTTGAACTGTGTTCATGTAATCTTTTGACCTTTGACCATCCTCGACGATTCACGAACTATTGTGTGAAAATAAAATGTAAATATATATATATATATATATATATATATATATACATGTATTTATATATATCTTAGAAATAATAAATAATCAATAACAGTTATTATATGATATACTATATGGATAATAAATATTACATATGTAATAATACATATATTTAATACAAATATAACTATAGTTGTTATAATAATATTATTATTACCTTCAATATTAATGACAATACTAGTATTATTAATATTATTTTAAATATATATAAAATCTATAAATGTGAAATTGATATATATATATATATATATATATATATATATATATATATATATATATATATATATATATATATATATATATATATATATATATATATATATATATAGGAATTGTTAAAATATTACCATTACTAATATTATTATTATTAATAAAATTTATATTAATATAATTAGTATTATTCTCATGAATATGAATAATATTATTATTACCAATTTTATAATTAAAATCAATATTATTATTATAATTATTAATATAATTAATATTATTATTATTTTTTTTATTATTTGGAGGTAATATATTTTGTTATCTTTAACATTAATAATAAGATCAATATCATTATTATATTATGTATTTTGATTATTATTATTATTATTGATATTTATATCATTATTAATCAGTATTATTATTATTAATTAAAATTATAATTACTTATATACATATTTATTATTACGGATTATATAAACACCAATATAGGAGCTGAATCAGTTTTTCATCACAATCTAATCCGATTTTTCCTCTTCAATATTCGTTTTTGTCTGCAAAAGTCCAAATGATCAATCACTTTATCATTTTCAATTCAAGAATTCGTACAATCAAGATCAAATCACATATATGAATCCAAATTCAGTTTAACATCTGTGTCTACTTTTAATTATTTGTTTTTGATTGAAAGATTATGTTGACCCAATTATCACAAGCAAACAACGTCTACTGTGGGATTACACGTTTTAATTTGTTTGATCCTTACATATTACTGTTTCAACTTCTGTGGCACTAACTTACTTTACATATATTATCTATCAATCATTTGATACATACTTTCATTGCATAATAGATACACAGATACACAAATTTAGAAGACTTCCTCCTTCATGAGAAACCATCCTTGGCCACCACAACTCTCGGTCATCTCCACCCTAGTTTCTCCGGAACCACCATCTTTCACACCATTATTGGAGCACCCATTTAATTGTTTCTAATCTCTCCTTCGTGAATCAACAATCACCACAATCTTCACCACAATAAACGCCACTAGTTCCTGTTTCCTCTTCCATGATTCATGGCCACCGAAAGTCTTTAAACTAAGGACCTACAACCACCACTTTGTTAATAACTACAATCATTGATGTCAGAGGCTGTTTGATATTTTCTGTCAAAGATCAAGTGAAGACCAAACTTGCTGCTACAACGACTGCTAAAGGTATTTCTATTTCAGTTTTAGCTCGAGAATGATCAACAACCACCACCCATACAACCACCATTGATACATACTTCCTGTTTCTACAATGATCACGAACCTGAAACTGTGTATATTCGAAAACATCCAACCCATTAAACTAAACTACTAAGGTTATAGAACAATGTTTCTATTTCCTGCTACGTTCTTTCTTTTCTTTCTTTTTGGTTTTATTCGAGCCAAACTAAAACTTTCAAACTCATTAAACAACTGCAGTCCCTTATCTATATTTTTTTTGTTACTCTCAAACAGACCCAAAACCTCCATTTAAACTACTACATCCGTTTTTCTTCTTCTTGTTCACAGCTTTATAACCAAGAACTCACCCACACAAACACAAACAAACTACCACTATTGAAGAACCATAACACCACCTTTTGAATCTTGTTACGCTGCAACTGGTTGCCATTTTCTACTATTTCAATCGACAACCAACAATCACCAACCCTTACCATCACGCTATTCCATTTTTTTTCGTACCTACTGCTACTCTAACAACTATTATTTTCGGTGTAACTCGACAACCATCAATAACAACCCTATCGTTATAATATTGTTGATATGTTAGTATTGATTCCACTGTTCGAACCAATAAAGAACCGAAATCCACTTATTTAACTTTTATTCAATCACTACTCTTTATTAACTGTTTGTTTATGGCATTTTGAAGACAAATTACTAATCAAGACCCTACTTACTGCCATATGTTACTTTTGAAATTCGATGTCAAACTCCACCCATATAAACCGGGACCCAATTGTGCTAGTGTGTTAATAAAATATCACCACGAGAACCAAAGTGATTTTGACATTCGGTTTTAATGTATAATTATGAATTATGATAACGACTTGATGTTGATCATGGGAACAATTATGATAATAAAGATGAGGCGTAAATATATTCGATGATGATGATTATAATAATGATATGTGATTAAGATAATAATAAATGATGATGATGATGGACGTAATGCATGATGATGATAAATAACGATGATGATAAGTGAAATAAAGTAATCGGTGGAAAATTGAGAACAAAAATCGAGCATGCTGTACAGAGATGATGTATTTGGGTTAATTTGACTGCACATGAATCAGATCCCTTTTATTTTGTCAAACAAATCAACATGGGCCGATTACGTTTTCAACTTGGGCCGAGTTATATAGTTTAGGACTAAATATTTGGGATATTAAATGGGGGCCTGCTTCAGTTTCCTAACGGGCCTTTTTAAATAAATCAGTTTGGACTATGTTGTTGGGCCAAGAATTAGTTTCTCCGTTGGGCCGTGTATAGTTGGGTCGTGTTGTTGGGCTAACACCATTCGAGCCTTATAACCTTTCTATTCCGATTTGCTACGATTTGGTCACTTTCACCACACTCAATCGATCTCGTTCTCGTTAAATTTATCTGAAGGTATAAACAGAACCATATATATATATATATATATATATATATATATATATATATATATATATATATATATATATATATATATATATATATATATATATATATATATATATATATATATATATATATATATATATATATATATATGCACAAAACTTAATTCTTGATAGTACAATATGATTTAAGTATTAAATATATAAATTTGATATGATTATGATAAATATATTATTATCATTATAACTAAAATCATTATAGTAAATATTAATATTATTATTAACATGAGTATTATATTTTAACATTTTTTTTATCATTATCATATATCATCATCATTATTATTATTATTTTTAACATTAGTATTGTTATTATTATTATAATAATAATAATTATTAATATTATTATTATTATTATAAAAAGATACAACTTCTTAATTATTATTATTAATATTATCTTATCAAATAACTATTAGTTATATGAAACTATACTTAATACATATAACTTAACAATATTAAAATTTTATTTAATTAAAATATATAAAATGAATATATTTAATTTATTTAGGAAACCTATAAGTTATTAATATAAAATTTATATCACTAGTAAAAATATATATATATATATATATATATATATATATATATATATATAATTCGATTACTATTATATGTGTTAATATATATATATATATATATATATATATATAAATGATATAGGTTCGTGAATTCGAGGCCAACCCTGCACTTGTTCAGTGCCATCATATGCATAATTGCTACGAAATACAGTATTGTGAGTTTCATTTGCTCCCTTTTTAAATGCTTTTGCAATATATATTTTTGGGACTGAGAATACATGCGCTTTTATAAATGTTTTACGAAATAGACACAAGTAATCGAAACTACATTATATGGTTGAATGATCGAAGCCGAATATGCCCCTTTTGCTTGGTAACCTAAGAATTGGTAAACCGATCTACTAATTGACGCGAATCCTAAAGATAGATCTATTGGGCCTAACAAACCCCATCCAAAATACCGGATGCTTTAGTACTTCGAATTCGTTTTTATCATGTCCGATGGATGTCCCGGAATGATAGGGGATATTCTTATATGCATCTTGTTAATGTCGGTTACCAGGTGTTCAATCCATATGAATGATTTTTGTCTCTATGCATGGGACGTATATTTATGAGAAATGGAAATGAAAATCTTGTGGTCTATTAAAATGATGAAAATGATCGATTATGATAAACTAATGAACTCACCAACCTTTTGGTTGACACTTGAAAGCATGTTTATTCTCAGGTATGAAAGAAATCCTCCGCTGTGCATTTGCTCATTTTAGAGATATTACTTGGAGTCATTCATGGCATATTTCAAAAGACGTTGCATTCGAGTCGTTGAGTTCATCAAGATTATTATTAAGTCAATTATAGTTAGATGTATTATGAAATGGTATGCATGCCGTCAACTTTCGATGTTAAGAAAGTTTGTCTTTTAAAAACGAATGCAATGTTTGTAAAATGTATCATATAGAGGTCAAGTACCTTGCTATGAAATCAACTATTGTGAATCGTTTATAATGTATATGAACGGGACCTTTCAATTGTGATTGCGACGATCCCTCGTGTGATGGATTTTGCAGGTCGTGCACTACAAATAAAATAACATCTAATGGCACACAAAAAGTGCTACTAAAAATGTAAAATATGCCACTAAAAGACATTTTGGGAATGTGTGGCACACAAAAAAAGTGCCACTAGAAACGCTACCACTAAATTCTTTTAGTGGCACTTTTCAAATGTGCTGCTGCAGGCATATAAGGCTATATTGGCACATTGTTTAAGTCGCTATAGATATGAAGGCTCTTATGACCAAGGTTGAAAAATACGCGAGACGGGGCCGAAACGGTAGCGACCTTCAATTTTCGCAATGGAAAAAACGGGGCCGAGACGGGGTCGAAACGGATGTTGACTAATGTTGACTTTCATATATAAATATATATTTACACCATATTTTAGAGCTAAAAAACCTTCGTTGACAAGTTTTTACCTATAATTTCTATTAGCGTTAATATAATACAAAATGGAATACTAAACTAAGTCAATTTTGATTGATTTGACCGACTTATGACCGATTTTAACAGAATTTCTGACTTTTGATTGACGTTGACCCAATTTTTCTTGCATTTGACCTGACTTTTGACCGTTGACCAGCTTATAAGAAAACGGGACGAGGTCGAAACGGTTTAGTCACCAAAACGCCGCAACGGGCGTCACAACGGACGCAACGGACGACGTTTACAACAGTGCTTATGGCACACACTATATCCCACTAAATAATCGACGAATTTGACAATATCCGTACTTTAATAAGCATATTAGTTAGTGATATCAATTCCAATGTTTTTGTAATTTGAACAACCAAACCACCTGTTTCATCAATATTGATGTAATATTAATTTAATTCGTTTTTGTAATACTATACGGAGGACTATTTGTGTAGGAACACATAATATGCCACACCATTCAATACAATTTGATACGTTCATATAAACTTAACATGTATAATAAGTACACTTACCTAAAATAAGTACACAAAAAAAAAAAACATTCGGCTAAATTGCTTTGTCGCCGATTTTTTCGGTACTGTGATTCTTGCTTCCATTCGGCTTGATTTTCAAGTTGTTCCAACACTGTTTAGGAATTAGAATATGGGGGTTTTTCCTACAAAATATTCGAGTCTTTCTTTGTATAATGTCGAGTTATTCCTATCGGGTTGCCTAGTTTTGTTTAGTGCTGTTTCATGTATAGAGTCATAAAGGTTTAATCCTTCTCATTGTATCTTTTGGTTTTTTAATAATATAGTTGCTGATCTTTCAAAAAAAAAAAAAAAAAAAAAAAAGCACCTAAGCAAAACACTCATTAGAAAGAAAAAATATGTTGATCTTCTTCACAAATGAAGTTGCTCTTCGCGCTACATTCAAGTTTAACTTGTTAGCCTTCGTATAATGATAAGAACAACAATTTCCTGCATAGAACATATTAAAATGTAAGTATACAAATTATATATTCCAAGTATATAAATGGTACATGAGTTGATGAGTATAATATAAGTACATGACTAGTGATTAAGTAGTACTGACATACCTTTTAATTGATTTTTATGAAGATTTATTACTTGTACAGCGAACCGGATTCACACGGTTATTAAATACAACCTGAAAACATATACTAGTACACATTAATAAAGAAGTGAAGTTGAACCGTTCGTAACAAATTCATAATACCGAATTATTTAACAAAGAAGGTGAAACACAAGATACTTCAATAGATAATTTAACATTCCAACATTCTATTAACCTTTTATGTCAAAGAAAATTAAAGACAAATGTAAATTTAAGATTAAATGGCTTATTGTTGACCAAATTCCAAAATATCTTACCGGACATGATTATATCATTTACGATTATACCTTGTGCTGCCATATAAATTACCAATGACTTCTTGATATCATCGCTAACTGAAAGAAAAAAAAAAAAAAAAAGATAATCAATGATGTTGCTAAATCTGATACACAACTCAATATACGAGACAATCTGCAGCAAAGAAGACAAATAAAAAAAACTCAACAAGATAATCAATCGAATCATACACAATTATCAAATAATAAATTAAACCAATCAAAGTAAGAAACTATTACTGTACATATACATATGGGTTAGGGTTATTGAATATGGAGTAGAAGAATGAGAATGAGTCCAAAACGTAGTCTAATTTTGTTTGAGGTTTAACACAAATAAAGGAGGATAAGGGGATAAAACCTAAAAAATGAGAGAGAAAGTATAAAAAAATGCCTCGCAATTTTTTTAATGAAATTCAAACGCAAATTCTTTCTATATTTAAGCCACACGTGAAATGTTCCGTTCATATTGATTATAAACGTTCCATATTAATTGATTTCGTCGCGAGGTTTTGACCTCTATATGAGACGTTTTTCAAAGACTGCATTCATTTTTAAAACAACCATAACCTTTATTTTATCAATAAAGGTTTAAAAAGCATTACGTAGATTATCAAATAATGATAATCTAAAATATACCGTTTACACAAGACCATTACATAATGGTTTACAATAAGAATATATTACATCAAAAATAAGTTTCTTGAATGCAGTTTTTACATAATATCATACAAGCATGGACTCCAAATCTTGTCCTTATTTTAGTATGCAACAGCGGAAGCTCTTAATAATCACCTGAGAATAAACATGTTAAAACGTCAACAAAAATATTGGTGAGTTATAGGTTTAACCTATATATTATCAAATCATAATAATAGACCACAAGATTTCATATTTCAATATACATCCCATACATAGAGATAAAAATCATTCATATGGTGAACACCTGGTAACCGACATTAACAAGATTCATATAAGAATATCCCCTATCATTCCGGGAAATATTTCGGACATGATAAAAACGAAATCGAAGTACTAAAGCATCCGGTACTTTGGATGGGGTTCGTTAGGCCCAATAGATCTATCTTTAGGATTCGCGTCAATTAGTAGATCGATTTACTAATTCTTAGGCTACCAAGCAAAAGGGGCATATTTGGCTTCGATCATTCACCCATATAATGTAGTTTCATTTACTTGTGTCTATTTCGTAAAACATTTATAAAACTGCATGTATTCTCATCCCAAAATATTAGATTTTAAAAGTGGGACTATAGCTCACTTTCACAGATTTTTACTTCGTCGGGAGTAAGACTTGGCCACTGGTCGATTCACGAACCAATAACAAATATATACATATATATATATATATCAAAGTATGTTCAAAATATATTTACAACATTATTAATACATTTTGATGTTTTAAGTTTATTAAGTCAGTTGTCCTCGTTAGTAACCTACAACTAGTTGTCCATAGTTAGATGTGAAGGATTTTCTTGTGCCCGAGAGACATAATAAATTAATGTGGCTTACATGTTGTGATCCAAGTCGGGTCATACCCAATAACAAGCTATCAACACTTTATGTATTTGTTTTGACAATCGGATCATTAAAGCAAATACACGACACTTGAATTTTAGAAATTGGTTTTCTAAAATAAATGCTAGATATAATTATTTGGATAATTATAAGTTACTACATGTTGTATATTATTTATATAGGTTATAAATAATATAAAGTGTATGTAACATATGTGTGTTGCATTTTATTTTATAAAAGGCTTATAAAATAAAATACTTACAACTAAATGCATGTATGTTTTATAAATATGTAATAAAATATAAAATAAATGGAAGGGGTGGGGGGCCATTTTTTTGAAGGCTCCTAGGTGCCAACCACCCTTCCTTGATTACTCCATATAATTATGACTAATACACATGCATTGGTGCAACTTTTAACACACTCTTTGACTCTAGCATTTTGAAAATAATACTTGCAATTTCCTCTCCTTTCTCCTCCCCTTTTTGGCCGAAATTTTGGAGCTTCTTCAAGGGATTCTTGGTTGATTTTTTGCAAGTAATTAAGTGTCTAAAATCCTAACCAAGTCTTGGGTGTTGATTATTGCTTGTGGGTATCAAAGATTTGAGGCTTCAAGTTAGAAGTTTTCTTCATCTACATCATCTTCTTCATCCTAGTTCTTCACCTCCATTTTGGAGTAGGTATAAACATCTAACTAGCTCTATTTACATTTAAGTGTATTTTCAAGACTAGATCTTTAATGGATTTCAAATTTAAAAGGGTTAAACTTTACATGCATAAACTTGAAATTGCTTCCGCTTTATATATACATATACACACGAATTTATATGTAACAAAATGGGTTTGTGACTTTGTTTATGTATTGAAATCCATCAATGGTATCTAGAGCCAAAGTCTTGTTAATATGCTTCTTGTTTTTGGCTAGTAAACTCACTTTCTTTACAATCTACCAACATGCATGAAAGTAGAATGTAAAAATATTGAGTTTTGGTGGGTGTATGGTGATGGCCGAAATATTTGGTCCCAAAAATGGGTTTGGGATTTCAAGTTTTGGCCATGTTTGATGTTATGTTGTTGTTCACAATCGAGCCTAGGCCATGTGTTTGTTTGGTTGATTGATTTGGTGATTATTCATGGGTGTAATATTCATTCATATGGCTTGTAATTATTTTGTAATTTTGGTTTGTAAAAGTTGTAATTAATCTTGTATTTTGTATGTAATTTGTTCTATTTTGGTTTGTAAAATAGAATAGGTTGTTATTTCATTTTCTAGAAAAATTGTATTAGGATATGATTTTGTAAAATGAAAGTGAAGATTCATGAAGAAGATTACAAGATGAAGTTTTGAAGATTACAAGATTAAGTGGGAGATTTTGGTAAAATCTCTTACTTTGGTTTAACCCCTTAGGTGACATTTGTTTATTGGCTAAACAAATGTCTACCAAAATGGCTCTTGATTGTGAACACTTTGCTATGCATGTTTGTGTATGTTTGTATGTTTGGTTGCTACAAGATCATCACATGATTACACTTGCATAATACATTATAAAATGGTTATAATAAAACATAACAAAATGACACTAATAATTGGTTATTAGACTTGAATAAAATGGTTTATTTAAAAAGGTAATGAAATGGTTAAAACTAGTAATTGGTTACTAAAAGGCACATGAAAATGGGTTTTTCATAAACATACTACACACCAAATGCATGTTGGTGTATAGCACTTTGTTTTCTAAACTAGAATGTAGAAAACCTAAAATCCCTTTACTAATACAAGATAAACAAGTTAAACGCCATCCTTTTGTGGAAACACTTAGACATATTAGGAATCTCATGATGGGATAAAGGTCACCTAACCGTCATGAGTGAACTAATATGAATAAAGTACACTTTGCATGCTTGTGGGATAAAGGTCACCTAACCACTTGTATGTTAAGTCTACATGTCTACACAAGTAGGACGACTTGATTTGGGAATCATGAACTTAGGGTCACCGAAGCATGAGGAACAAATAGGCGTTGATGGGATTAATATGCCATGCAAAAGGATTGCATGATCCCATAACTTAGAAGTTGCAAAAGGATTGCAATTGTCATTATGACTACCTAGCTAAATCAAATGACGGGATAAAGGTCACCTAACCGAAATTTGATTTACCGTTGGATTCTAATATTTAATAAAACAAATTAAAAGGGTATTGTTTATTAAATCCAAATCGATACTTAAAAGAACTTTGTTGAATTTTGTAGATGGCCGCTAATAACAACAACAACATGAACAACGCACCACTTAACTTTAACAACCTATCGTTACGGTCTCTCCTCGAGAAAGACAAACTCAACCATACAAATTTTATGGATTGGTTCCGCAATCTTCGGATTGTCCTCAAACAAGAGGATAAAATGTATGTACTTGAGGACCCCATTCCCGACCAACCGGATGAGAGTGATGTGGAGGCAATGGCCTCTTACGATAAGTATTGCCACGACTCCCTTCAAGTCTCATGCTTAATGCTTGGGACTATGATACCCGAACTCCAAAAGGATTTCGAGCATCATAGCGCTTACGACATGATAACACAATTGAAGGAGATGTTTCTCCAACAAGCACGTGTTGAGCGTTTCGAAACGGTTCGGGCGCTTCATGCTTGTCGTATGGACGAATCCCAATCGGTTTCATCTTATGTACTTAAGATGAAAAGCCTTATCGATCGTGCTAACCGTCTCAACCTTAACATATCTAATGAGTTAGCCACCGATCTTATCCTTAACTCCCTATCAAAGAGGTTTGATCAATTTGTAATTAATTACAACATGAATGGGATGGATAAGAGCATAGGTGAGCTTCATGGTATGCTTAGGACGGCGGAAACAAGCATGGGTAAAAGAGCTTTACCCGTGTTAGCAATCGATCAAGGTGGGTCTAAAGGTAACACCTCTAAGCCAAAGGTGGCTAAGAGAAAAGGACCCGTCCATCAAGGCAAAGGGAAGGGGAAGATGGTTACCCCAACCATCAACAAGGCCAAGAAGCAAAAGGTAGCCGAGAAGGCAAACCCCAAGGAAGACCCATGTTTCGGTTGCGGTGAGATGGGTCATTGGAAACGAAACTGTCCGGTCTATCTTAAAGAGTTGAAGGACAAGAGGGATGCAGGGCAAACCTCAGGTAATATATATATGGTATATATAGAGCTTAGTATTACTTCTTCTAATACATGGGTATTAGACACGGGATGTGGAACTCATATTTGCAATTCTTTGCAGGGGTTCAAAAGAAGTGATCATAAAGCGGGAACATCAAGTCTCTATATGGGCAATGGTGCAAAGGTGCATGTTAAAGCTCAAGGAGAATTTGTTTTGAAGCTTCCAAGTGGATTGGAGCTTATTTTAGAAAATGTTTTGTATGCACCGGATTTATGTCGAAACATTATTTCTATTTCTCGCTTAAGACAATGTGGTTTCAATGTTAATTTTATTGATAATGATATCCATTTTTCTAAAGATGATATATTCTATTTCAAGGCTACGCCTTCAAATGGAATTTATGAATTGGTTCATGATGATGCATCATCTAATAGCTCAATATACCATACTAGCACCAAGAAACTCAAAAGGGATTTGAGTGATTCCTATCTATGGCATTGTCGCCTTGGACATATAAACAAGAACCGAATGCATACACTTCAAAGGAATGGACTTTTGAAATCAAATGAAATGGATTCGTTTGATGTATGTGAATCTTGTTTACAAGGCAAGATGACTAAAGCACCTTTCAAAGGCACTCATGAAAGGGCTAAAGATTTATTGGGTTTAATACATTCGGATGTATGTGGACCCTTTAAACCCATAACTAGGAATGGTGAAAGATACTTTGTTACTTTCATTGATGACTTTAGTCGTTTCGGATATGTCTATTTACTAAGACACAAGGACGAAACGTTTAAAGCATTCAAAGAATATCAAAACGAAGTACAAAATCAACTCAATAGGACAATCAAGGTACTTCGTACCGATAGAGGAGGTGAATACCTAAGCGATGCCTTCCAAGATCATCTTAGGAGTTGTGGGATCATCTCACAACTTACTCCACCCGGAACACCCCAACTTAATGGAGTATCCGAAAGGAGGAACCGAACCCTAATGGATATGGTTCGATCTATGATGGCTAGAAGCTCGTTACCTCTATCATTTTGGGGTTATTGTCTAAGCTCCGCGGCTCGTATTTTAAATATGGCCCCAACCAAGAAAGTGGAACGAACTCCTCATGAGATGTGGTTTGGAAAACCTCCTTCTCTTTCATACTTGAAAGTATGGGGATGTGAAGCTTATCCTAAGCGTTATGTAGCAAATAAGCTACATGCTCGATCCACAAAGTGTATCTTCATAGGATATCCCAAAGATGACATGGGATATTACTTCTATGATCCATCCGAGCAAACGGTATTTGTAGCTCGGAAAGCGGAATTCCTTGAAACCAAGTTCCTTATGGAAGGTGATGGTGAAAGAAAAATAGATCTTGTAGAGGTACAAGATCAAGCCGATGATACACAATTGGTTGACACTAGCACTCAACATGAGGATGCTGAAAATGATCAAGTGGATGATCAAGGTACACAAGACGTTCGAAGATCTAGTAGGATTAGTAATCCTCCCGAGAGATATGGGTTTCTCGTGGATGGTTGCTATACGGTTGATTTGGATGAACCGACAAACTACAAAGATGCTTTATCAAGGATAGATAAAGATAAATGGCAGGAAGCCATGAACGCCGAGATGCAATCCATGTATGAAAACCAAGTTTGGGAACTTGTTGAGCAACCTCCTAGCTCTAAGCTAGTTGATTGCAAGTGGATTTTCAAGATGAAAACCGACATACATGGAAACTTGGATACATACAAAGCTAGACTTGTAGCAAAGGGTTTCACTCAAACTCAAGGGGTTGACTATGATGAGACCTTCTCGCCTGTGGCAATGCTAAAGTCTATTAGGATATTATTTGCCATCGCTGCTCATTATGATTACGAAATTTGGCAAATGGATGTCAAAACCGCTTTCCTAAATGGATATCTTGAGGAAGATGTCTATATGGCACAGCCCGAAGGTTTTGTCGATCCGAAAAATCCTAAAAAAGTATGCAAGTTAAAGAAATCAATCTATGGGTTGAAACAAGCATCGAGAATGTGGAATCATCGTTTTAATGAAGAGGCAAAGAAATTTGGCTTTATTAAAAATGGTGATGAAGCTTGTGTATACAAGAAGGCTAGTGGGAGCTCCATAATGTTCCTTGTGCTATATGTGGATGACGTATTATTATTTGGGAATGATATAACCACAATGCAAGAGTTCAAAACTTGGTTAAAAAGTTGCTTCTCCATTAAGGATCTTGGAGAAGCACAATATATATTGGGGATTGGAATCTATAGGAATAGATCCAAGAGATTGATAGGCTTAAGTCAAAGTACATACATTGATAAGGTCTTGAAAAGGTTCAAGATGGAAAACTCTAAGAAAGGTTTGGTACCTATTCAAAGAGGAACCGTTCTCAGTTCATCTCAGTGTCCTATCACGAAAGATGAACAAGAGAGAATGAAGAAAGTCCCATACGCATCTGCTATTGGGTCTATCATGTATGCAATGATATGTACTAGACCGGATGTGTCATGCGCTCTAAGCTTGACAAGTAGATACCAGAATAACCCAGGAAATAGTCATTGGACTGCGGTTAAATGTATATTGAAATACCTTAGAAGGACTAAGGATATGTTTCTAATATATGGGTCTGGTGAGGAGGAACTCGTTGTAAAAGGTTACGTGGACGCGAGTTTCCAAACTGATCGAGATGACTCTCGGTCACAATCCGGTTATGTATTCATGTTAAATGGTGGTGCGGTCTCTTGGAAGAGTGCGAAACAGGAAGTTGTTGCGTTATCCACTACAGAGTCGGAGTACATTGCCGCCTCATTGGCAGCTCAGGAAGCTGCATGGATGAAGAAATTCATCGACGACTTAGGAGTGGTCCCTTCCATTCAGGACCCTCTTGAGATCTTTTGTGACAACGAGGGTGCGATTGCTCAAATCAAGGAACCTCGTGCTCATCAAAAGACTCGTCACATTGAGCGGAGATTCAACTACATTAGGGATGAGGTTGAAAAGGGAAAGATATGTATTCACAAAGTTCACACAGATCAAAATGTTGCGGATCCACTCACGAAGCTTTTACATGGGCCAAAACATGAGGGACATGTTTGTGCATTAGGGCTTCGACATTCTAGTGATTGGAATTGATCTACTTTATGTATTGTAATGGAACGAATTAGTTCAAACTCATTAATATAATTATGGTATTAATTTAAATTATGAGTCATGTTCCAATTTAGCATATTTTATCCATGAATAAATTATTATTCTAAATTCCGTAGTTGATCACATTTGTGGGAACAAGTGTGAGGTCTAGACTATTATGAACTTGGATTGGTTAACATTCAAATGGTGAATGTAGGGCAAGGTTGCAACCAAGGTTCATAGATATTTGTGGGACACAAATATTGGAAGACCCGCTCTCAAGATTACTATATGGAACCTTTGTGGTTGATCACATGTAATCTTGAGTAAAGGAGAATATCATTATATCCTCTGACCTGAGACACATATTGGGTTCAGATATTCACCGAATATTGTGCCTTGATTCTTTCCTTCGCTATTCTGAAACATGGTAGTACATAAGGGAGGTTTCAGGTATGGTACGAAGTGTAATGTCTAGGACGTATGTAGTCAAGATGGAATTTGTCCCTCTTATTCGTTGAGAGTCAGATGTCTAAGGCCTGACAAAGTTAAATCTATAAGAGAGTGATCATTCTATGTCTCTTGGATTTAACATGACATCTAGGGCAAAAGGATATATTGAAAGATTCACCTAAATCATATTCGAAATGGAAACTCGAAAGGGATGATGTTATTGAATGGCACTAAGTCATAACATGTTGGGGGTGATGGACGGTCGTTAGGTGGTATCTGTCACTTGCATTAATTCCTTATGTTTCTCGTGCAAGTGGGAGATTGAAGGATTTTCTTGTGCCCGAGAGACATAATAAATTAATGTGGCTTACATGTTGTGATCCAAGTCGGGTCATACCCAATAACAAGCTATCAACACTTTATGTATTTGTTTTGACAATCGGATCATTAAAGCAAATACACGACACTTGAATTTTAGAAATTGGTTTTCTAAAATAAATGCTAGATATAATTATTTGGATAATTATAAGTTACTACATGTTGTATATTATTTATATAGGTTATAAATAATATAAAGTGTATGTAACATATGTGTGTTGCATTTTATTTTATAAAAGGCTTATAAAATAAAATACTTACAACTAAATGCATGTATGTTTTATAAATATGTAATAAAATATAAAATAAATGGAAGGGGTGGGGGGCCATTTTTTTGAAGGCTCCTAGGTGCCAACCACCCTTCCTTGATTACTCCATATAATTATGACTAATACACATGCATTGGTGCAACTTTTAACACACTCTTTGACTCTAGCATTTTGAAAATAATACTTGCAATTTCCTCTCCTTTCTCCTCCCCTTTTTGGCCGAAATTTTGGAGCTTCTTCAAGGGATTCTTGGTTGATTTTTTGCAAGTAATTAAGTGTCTAAAATCCTAACCAAGTCTTGGGTGTTGATTATTGCTTGTGGGTATCAAAGATTTGAGGCTTCAAGTTAGAAGTTTTCTTCATCTACATCATCTTCTTCATCCTAGTTCTTCACCTCCATTTTGGAGTAGGTATAAACATCTAACTAGCTCTATTTACATTTAAGTGTATTTTCAAGACTAGATCTTTAATGGATTTCAAATTTAAAAGGGTTAAACTTTACATGCATAAACTTGAAATTGCTTCCGCTTTATATATACATATACACACGAATTTATATGTAACAAAATGGGTTTGTGACTTTGTTTATGTATTGAAATCCATCAAGATGTACAGAAATAAATTGATATATATTATCTTGAATCAATCCACGACCCAGTGTATACACGTCTCAGGCTAGATCACAACTCAAAGTATATATATTTTTGGAATCAACCTCAACCCTGTATAGCTAACTCAAACATTACTGCATATAGAGTGTCTATGGTTGTTCCAAATAATATATATACATGGGTCGATATGATATGTCAAAACATTTGCATACGTGTCTATGGTATTCCAAGATTACATAATATATTAGAATACATGTATAATACAATATAAGTTAGCTAGTATATGATTTGTATAGAATTGTTACAATATTTCCCGTAGCTACAACAATCAAAAAATATTCAATCTTGTTTTACCCATAACTTCTTCGTTTTAAATCCGTTTTGAGTGAATAAAATTGCTATGATTTCATATTGAACTCTATTTTATGAATCTAAACAGAAAAAGTATAGGTTTATAGTCAGAAATATAAGTTACAAGTCGTTTTTTGTATGAGGTAGTCATTTCAGTCGAAAGAACGACGTCTTGATGACCATTTGAAAAACATACTTCCACTTTGAGTTTAACCATGATTTTTGGATACAGTTTCATGTTTATAAGAAAAATCATTTTTCCAGAAGAACAACTTTTAAATCAAAGTTTATCATAGTTTTTAATTATTAAACCCAAAACAGCCCGCGGTGTTGCTACGACGGCGTATGTCCGGTTTTACGGTGTTTTTCGTGTTTCCAGGTTTTAAATCATTAAGTTAGCATATCATATAGATATAGAACATGTGTTTAGTTGATTTTAAAAGTCAAGTTAGAAGGATTAACTTTTGTTTGCGAACAAGTTTAGAATTAACTAAACTATGTTCTAGTGATTTCAAGTTTAAACCTTCGAATAAAGTAGTTTTATATATATGAATCGAATGATGTTATGAACATCATTACTACCTCAGGTTTTGTGGATAAACCTACTAGAAATGAGAAAAATAGATCTAGCTTCAAAGGATCCTTGGATGGCTTGAAAGTTCTTGAAGCAGAATCATGACACGAAAACAAGTTCAAGTAAGATTTCCACTCGAAATAAGATTGTTATAGTTATAGAAATTGAATCAAAGTTTGAATACGAGTATTACCTTGTATTAGAAAGATATATTACTGTAAATAAGAAAGATTTCTTGAGGTTGGATGATCACTTTACAAGATTGGAAGTAAGCTAGCAAACTTGGAAGTATTCTTGATTTTATGAAACTAGAGCTTATAGAATTTATGAAGAACACTTAGAACTTGAAGATAGAACTTGAGAGAGATTAATTAGATGAAGAAAATTGAAGAATGAAAGTATTTGTAGGTATTTTTAGTCGTTGGTATATGGATTAGATATAAAGGATGTGTAATTTTGTTTACATGTAAATAAGTCATGAATGATTACTAATATTTTTGTAATTTTATGAGATATTTCATGCTAGTTGCCAAATGATGGTTCTCACATGTGTTAGGTGACTCAAATGGGCTGCTAAGAGCTGATCATTGGAGTGTATATACCAATAGTACATACATCTAAAAGATGTGTATTGTACGAGTATGAATACAGGTGCATACGGGTAGAATTGTTGATGAAACTGAACGAGAATTTAATTGTAAGCATTTTTGTTAATGATAATGCTAAAAACGAACATATATTTCATAGCATTATCCCTCAAAAAAGACAAGCTTTTAGTTGCAATTGTTCTATTTACAAGTGATATTCGTTTAAATAATAAAAGGTGAAGACAAAAGACAGATTCGACGAATTGAAGACGCAAACGACCAAAAAGCTCAAAAGTACAAAGTACAATCAAAGAGGTTCCAATTATTGATAAGAAACGTCTCAGAATTACAAGAGTACAAGATTCAAAACGCAAAATACAAGAAATTAAATTGTACGCAAGGACGTTCGAAAATCCGGAACCGAGACCAGAGTCAACTCTCAACGCTCGACGCAACGGACTAAAAATTACAAGTCAACGGAGTACAAGAATATAATATATAATATAATATATATATATATAATTAAATTTAATTATATATATTATATTATATAATAAATAAATAAGCAGCCCACGTTTTTAAAGACTTTTGAGCCTCCCCAGCTGGCCATGCGATCTCATGGCCTTGAAGGACAAAGCCCATGCGATCGCATGAGGCCCTTTTCCAGCCCACATGCCTATAAAAGTCGCAGTTTGGTGCATAAAAAAAAATATATCCATCCATCCAACTCTCAACGTATATATATATATATATATATTTATAATTTTAATTTTAATTTTAATTTTAATTCTAATAATAAGGGTATGTTAGCGCATATTGTAAGGGTGTAAGTCGAAATTCTGTCCGTGTAACGCTACGCTATTTTTAATCATTGTAAGTTATGTTCAACCTTTTTAATTCAATGTCTCGTAGCTAAATTATTATTATGCTTATTTAAGCCGAAGTAATCATGATGTTGGGCTAAAAATACTAAAATTGGGTAATTGGGCTTTGTACCATAATTGGGGTTTGGACAAAAGAACGACACTTGTGGAAATTAGACTATGGGCTATTAATGGGCTTTATATTTGTTTAACTAAATGATAGTTTGTTAATTTTAATATAAAGATTTACAATTGGACGTACCTATAAATAACCACATACACTCGATCGGACACGATGGGCGGGATATTTATATGTACGAATAATCGTTCATTTAACCGGACACGGGAATGGATTAATAGTCTATGGAATTATTAAAACTGGGGTGAAATTATGTACAAGGACACTTGGCATAATTGATAACAAAGTATTAAAACCTTGGGTTACACGCAGTCGATAACCTGGTGTAATTATTAAACAAAGTATTAAAACCTTGTTACAGTTTAAGTCCCCAATTAGTTGAAATATTTGACTTCGGGTATAAGGATAATTTGACGAGGATACTCGCACTTTATATTTATGACTGATGGACTGTTATGGACAAAAACCAGACGGACATATTAAATAATCCAGGACAAAGGACAATTAACCCATGGGCATAAAACTAAAATCAACACGTCAAACATCATGATTACGGAAGTTTAAATAAGCATAATTCCTTTATTTTCATATTTAATTGTACTTCTAATTATTGCACTTTTATTTATTGTCATTGTATTTAATTGCACTTTTAATTTTCGTACTTTTTAATTATTGCAAGTTTATTTTATCGCAATTTCATTATCGTTATTTACTTTACGCTTTAAATTAAGTCTTTTATTTATTTAATATTTTACATTAGGTTTTAACTGCGACTAAAGTTTTAAAATCGACAAACCGGTCATTAAACGGTAAAAACCCCCCTTTATAATAATAATATTACTTATATATATTTGTATTTTTATAAATTAAAACTAATATAGCGTTAAGCTTTGTTTAAAAGATTTTCCCTGTAGAACGAACCGGACTTACTAAAAACTACACTACTGTACGATTAGGTACACTGCCTATAAGTGTTGTAGCAAGGTTTAAGTATATCCATTCTATAAATAAATAAATATCTTGTGTAAAATTGTATCGTATTTAATAGTATTTCGTTGTAAAATATAAGCTATTTCATATACATCTCTGCGCACATCAAGTATTTTTGGCGCCGCTGCCGGGGAACAAATCTAGCTTAAAAGCCGGAAGCGCAACGCTATATATAAAAAAAAAAGATTTTTAATTTTTAGTTTACTTTTATAAAAAAAATACGCTTTTGTAAAAATACGTTTTAAATATTCTAAAATATAAAAAGAAAAACAAAAATATAAATATTTTTAAGAGTTTGTAAAATATTTAAGTTCTATAAAAGTTTCTTTATCTTTATTTTATAAAAATATAAGTTTTATTTAAATTATAAAAATATATTATATATATTTATTTCAACACAGCAAAACAAAACAAAAATAAATAAAAAAATAAAAACACTCGAGTCCAGTACTGTAGCATCCCAGACACTGGCCCGAAACCCTAGCCCATGCGATCGCATGGCTGGGTAACTTAGAACTCATGCGATCGCATGAGCCCTGCTGACACGCCACATCTGACTGAAAACAGCAATCATTACGGTTTTATTATTAATTATTTATATAAACCCTAATTAGGTTATACTTAATTTATTATTTAGTTTAGTTTTTAGATTTAATTTATATATTTAGTTTATTTAGTTTTTATAATTTATAAAATTAATAGTTTTATTAAATAAATAATATAAAAATAATATTTTTATAAAAATTGTACTTTTTACAAATTTTAGTATATTTTTATATTTTGTACCTTTTAATTGTTTTAGCGTAATTTTTTGTATTTTTCGTTCGTATTTAGTTTTAAGATATAGTTTTTGCCATAATTATTTTTACTTCTAGATTTTTAGGCTTTGCCGTAAAATTCCTTAAGTGCTTTTTCTTTAGACTAAGATTTAGGTGCTTTAGAATTTTGCAACGCCGTTATAAGTTTTAGTACCTTTTTAAGTTATTGCCATTTGGGATATAGTTTTACTTGTAAGCTTTAATATTTTTAGACGCAACTTTTAATTCTTAGTTTTTAGTTCCTTTTTAAGTTTCAACGCGCTACTTTCTTATTTTTATTTTTCGACGCCTTTTACCTATGTATCAATTATCACTCCAATTAGTAATCTCAATTTGCAATTTTAATTTTAAGTTAGTGATAATAATAAGGTTGGGTTAGTCGAGTATTTTAAAGTTTTATAAGTCACTCTTTTTCTTTCTTATTTCTCCAATTTTAATTTTAATTCCGACGCGCTCTTTCTCTTTCTTATTTCTCGCCATTCTAGTTTTTAGGACTTAGAATTTTCTCTACTTCTTCTCTAAATTTCTTTAAATTACAAAAATTTATTTTAAGTGGTTAAATTGATAGACATCAAAATTTTCTGGTTCGTAGTAATAGTTGGATTTGTACGTGGACCGGGTTATTGGAGCCAAACAGTACTCAATTATATTGAGACCAAACGAATCCTGCTCATCTGCTGCATCTTTTGGCTATTCGAAACGTGGGCAAAATCAGAAAAGTCTATTAATTGGATAACTTATATAATTTTTCTTTCTTTTTAAAAACTAATAGGATATTCAGTGAATGCACCGAGCAAAACGTTCACCACCTTTTGTACGTTCACCACCTGTAACTCGATCAAGACATCTAGCAAATATTATCGCCGTTGATTTTTCTTTAGAATCGTCATCCAGTCGACCAAGTACTCCAATTCAAATTTCCGATAATCCATTTTTTGAACCCGACCTCACAATTGAGAATCCAGAGAATATTCAGGGACAATTCATAGATCCTGAACCATTAATCTTTCCCCCGGAACCACCAATCATTCAAACAGAGATTGTTGAGGAATGATCCATTAAATCAGAATCCTCTAGTGATTTAGATTCAACAAATTCAATCATGGAAAATCTGGAACCTTTAAGTATGGAAGACCGAATGAGAGCTACACGCACTGGCCAAGGTCACGCAATTACTCAACCTGAATGTACCATCTTTCTTCTTGACAAACAAAACAGGAGCTCCCCACGGTGATGTGCTTGGTCGAATGAAACCACGCTCTAAAAGTTCTTGTAATTGGCTTTGCAGTTCTTTCATCTCGCTGGGTGCGAGTCTGTAAGGAGCACGAGCTATTGGTGCAGCTCCTGGTACAAGATCTATTTGAAATTCAACGGATCGATGTGGGGGTAATCCCGGTAATTCTTTCGGAAATACATCGGGAAATTCTTTTGCGACTGGAACATCATTGATGCTCTTTTCTTCAGTTTGTACTTTCTCGACGTGTGCTAGAACAGCATAGCAACCTTTTCTTATTAGTTTTTGTGCCTTCAAATTACTAATAAGATGTAGCTTCGTGTTGCCCTTTTCTCCGTACACCATTAAGGGTTTTCCTTTTTCTCGTATAATGCGAATTGCATTTTTATAACAAACGATCTCTGCTTTCACTTCTTTCAACCAGTCCATACCGATTATCACATCAAAACTCCCTAACTCTACTGGTATCAAATCAATCTTAAATGTTTCGCTAACCAGTTTAATTTCTCGATTCCGACATATATTATCTGCTGAAATTAATTTACCATTTGCTAATTCGAGTAAAAATTTACTATCCAAAGGCGTCAATGGACAACTTAATTTAGCACAAAAATCTCTACTCATATAGCTTCTATCCGCACCCGAATCAAATAAAACGTAAGCAGATTTATTGTCAATAAGAAACGTACCCGTAACAAGCTCCGGGTCTTCCTGTGCCTCTGCCGCATTAATATTGAAAACTCTTCTACGGCCTTGTCCATTCGTGTTCTCCTGGTTCGGGCAATTTCTAATAATGTGGCCCGGTTTTCCACATTTATAACAAACTACATTGGCATAACTTGCTCCGACACTACTTGCTCCGCCATTACTCGTTCTGACACCATTTGTTCCTTTCGTTCTATTAACTCCTGGTCCGTAGACCTCACACTTCGCCGCGCTATGACCATTTCTTTTACACTTGTTGCAAAATTTGGTGCAGAACCCCGAGTGATACTTTTCACACCTTTGGCATATCTGCTTCTGATTGTTGTTGTTGTTGCGGTTATTATTGTTGTTGGGATGATTGTTGTAGTTGTTGTTGTTGTTGTTGTTGTTGTTGTTGTTGTTGTTGTTGGGCCGTTTGTTGTAGTTGCGATTGATGTTGCGATTGTTGGGATAATTGTTGCGATTATTGTTGTAATTGTTGTTGTTGTTGTATTGGTGATTCTTATCACCGTTTTCCTCCCACTTTCTTTTGACTTGCTTCACATTGGCCTCTTCAGCAGTCTGTTCTTTAATTCTTTCTTCAATCTGGTTCACTAGTTTGTGAGCCATTCTACATGCCTGTTGTATGGAGGCGGGCTCGTGTGAACTTATATCTTCTTGGATTCTTTCCGGTAATCCTTTCACAAATGCGTCGATCTTCTCTTCCTCATCTTCGAACGCTCCCGGACACAATAGGCACAATTCTGTGAATCGTCTTTCGTATGTGGTAATATCAAATCCTTGGGTTCGTAACCCTCTAAGTTCTGTCTTGAGCTTATTGACCTCGGTTCTGGGACGGTACTTCTCGTTCATCAAGTGCTTGAATGCTGACCACGGTAGTGCGTACGCATCGTCTTGTCCCACTTGCTCTAGATAGGTATTCCACCATGTTAACGCAGAACCTTTGAAGGTATGCGTAGCGTACTTCACTTTGTCCTCTTCAGTACACTTACTTATGGCAAACACCGATTCGACCTTCTCGGTCCACCGTTTCAATCCGATCGGTCCTTCGGTTCCATCAAATTCCAAAGGTTTGTAGGCAGTGAATTCTTTGTAGGTGCATCCTACACAATTTCCTGTACTGCTAGATCCAAGGTTATTGTTGGTATGTAGCGCAACCTGTACTGCGGCTATGTTTGAAGCTAGAAAAGTACGGAATTCCTCTTCATTCATATTCATGGTGTGTCGAGTAGTCGGTGCCATTTCCTTCAAAATAGTCAAATGGAACAAGTTAATCATACAGAATATTAAGAGTAGTTAATAGTATTTCGTAGCATAATATGAACTCATTTATAAAAGCTTTTTCTTCATATTAGCATTTTATAAGTTTAAGTTCGGGTAGAACCTACCCGTTAAGTTCATACTTAGTAGCTAATATACAATTCAACTACTACAATTCTATATGAAAAACTGATTATAATAATATTTCGCGTTCAAACTTTTATACAATATTTTACAAACTTACAATACCGCTTATTTTACATAAAGCATGAAATATAGCACACAATAACTTTGATACAAGATAGTTGTGAAGATAATTCTAGCTAGTACACAAGTCGTTCAGCAAAGGCAATAAAGACACGTAATTCATACGTCCAGAAACAAGTCATGCATTCTGGTTTTACTAGGACTACTTCCCATCCTTGGTCTTGTGGAACATAACCGTTATGGCCGTTTATAAGACATCGTGTTGTAATGTCGTCAAAGGGACGAGGGTTACGTAATGTCCAACAGTCCCGTAACAATCTAAAAACCTCATTTCTTACCCCAATTACCGACTCCGTTACTTGTGGGAACGTTTTGTTTAATAGTTGTAGGCCGATGTTCTTGTTCTCACTTTGGTGAGAAGCGAACATTACTAATCCGTAAGCATAACATGCTTCTTTATGTTGCTTGTTAGCAGCTTTTTCTAAATCACGAAGTCCAATATTCGGATATATTGGGTCAAAATAATTTCTTAACCCATTGCGTAAAATAGCATTTGGGTTCCCCGCAATATATGCGTCAAAGTAAACACATCGTAACTTATGGATTTCCCAATGTGATATCCCCCATCTTTCGAACGAAAGCCTTTTATAAACCAAGGCATTCTTGGAACGTTCTTCGAATGTCTTACAAACTGATCTCGCCTTAAATAGTTGTGCCGAAGAATTCTGACCGACTCTAGACAAGATTTCATCAATCATGTCTCCGGGAAGGTCTCTTAAAATATTGGGTTGTCTATCCATTTTGTGTTTTTATACTGTAAAATAGACAAGAGTTAGATTCATTAAAAAAATACTTATTAATACAAGCAATTTTTACATATATCATAAAGCATAAGCACACTATATTACCTATATTACACCACACGAATACAACTATCTTATTCTGACTCGCTTGTTTCTTCTTCTTCGGTTTTGGTTCGTTTTGCCAAGTTTCTAGGGATATATGATGTTCCCCTAATACGAGCCGTCGTTTTCCACATTGGTTTAGAAAAACCTGGTGGTTTAGAGGTTCCCGGGTCATTGTTACAACTTAAGGACTTCGGGGGTTGACGATACATATAAAGTTCATCGGGGTTGGAATTAGATTTCTCTATTTTTATGCCCTTTCCCTTATTATTTTCTTTTGCCTTTTTAAATTCAGTTGGGGTAATTTCTATAACATCATCGGAATTCTCGTTGTAATCCGATTCATCGGAGAATTGGTAATCCTCCCAATATTTTGCTTCCTTGGCGGAAACACCATTGACCATAATTAACCTTGGTCGGTTGGTTGAGGATTTTCTTTTACTTAACCGTTTTATTATTTCCCCCACCGGTTCTATTTCTTCATCCGGTTCCGATTCTTCTTTCGGTTCCGATTCTTCTTCCGGTTCCGACTCTTCTTCCGGTTCCTCTTCGGGAACTTGTGAACCAGTCCACGAATCATTCCAATTTACATTTGACTCTTCATTATTATTAGGTGAGTCAATGGGACTTGTTCTAGAGGTAGACATCTATCACATAATATCAAACGCGTTAAGAGATTAATATATCACATAATATTCACATGTTAAAAATATATAGTTTCCAACAAAATTTGTTAAGCAATCATTTTTCAAGTAAACACGGTCGAAGTCCAGACTCACTAATGCATCCTAACAACTCGATAAGACACACTAATGCAAAATTCTGGTTCTCTAAGACCAACGCTCGGATACCAACTGAAATGTCCCGTTCTTATTGATTAAAAACGTTCCATATTAATTGATTTCGTTGTGAGGTTTTGACCTCTATATGAGACGTTTTTCAAAGACTGCATTCATTTTAAAACAAACCATAACCTTTATTTCATCAATAAAGGTTTAAAAAGCTTTACGTAGATTATCAAATAATGATAATCTAAAATATCCTGTTTACACACGACCATTACATAATGGTTTACAATACAAATATGTTACAATAAAAATAAGTTTCTTGAATGCAGTTTTTACACAATATCATACAAGCATGGACTCCAAATCTCGTCCTTATTTAAGTATGCGACAGCGGAAGCTCTTAATAATCACCTGAGAATAAACATGCTTAAAACGTCAACAAAAATATTGGTGAGTTATAGGTTTAACCTATATATATCAAATCATAATAATAGACCACAAGATTTCATATTTCAATACACATCCCATACATAGAGATAAAAATCGTTCATATGGTGAACACCTGGTAACCGACATTAACAAGATGCATATATAAGAATATCCCCATCATTCCGGGACACCCTTCGGATATGATATAAATTTCGAAGTACTAAAGCATCCGGTACTTTGGATGGGGTTTGTTAGGCCCAATAGATCTATCTTTAGGATTCGCGTCAACTAGGGTGTCTGTTCCCTAATTCTTAGATTACCAGACTTTATAAAAGGGGCATATTCGATTTCGATAATTCAACCATAGAATGTAGTTTCACGTACTTGTGTCTATTTTGTAAATCATTTATAAAACCTGCATGTATTCTCATCCCAAAAATATTAGATTTTAAAAGTGGGACTATAACTCACTTTCACAGATTTTTCTTCGTCGGGAAGTAAGACTTGGCCACTGGTTGATTCACGAACCTATAAAAATATATACATATATATCAAAGTATGTTCAAAATATATTTACAACACTTTTAATATATTTTGATGTTTTAAGTTTATTAAGCCAGCTGTCCTCGTTAGTAACCTACAACTAGTTGTCCACAGTTAGATGTACAGAAATAAATCAATAAATATTATCTTGAATCAATCCACGACCCAGTGTATACGTATTTCAGTATTGATCACAACTCAAACTATATATATTTTGGAATCAACCTCAACCCTGTATAGCTAACTCCAACATTCACATATAGAGTGTCTATGGTTGTTCCGAAATATATATAGATGTGTCAACATGATAGGTCGAAACATTGTATACGTGTCTATGGTATCTCAAGATTACATAATATACAATACAAGTTGATTAAGTTATGGTTGGAATAGATTTGTTACCAATTTTCACGTAGCTAAAATGAGAAAAATTATCCAATCTTGTTTTACCCATAACTTCTTCATTTTAAATCCGTTTTGAGTGAATCAAATTGCTATGGTTTCATATTGAACTCTATTTTATGAATCTAAACAGAAAAAGTATAGGTTTATAGTCGGAAAAATAAGTTACAAGTCGTTTTTGTAAAGGTAGTCATTTCAGTCGAAAGAACGACGTCTAGATGACCATTTTAGAAAACATACTTCCACTTTGAGTTTAACCATAATTTTTGGATATAGTTTCATGTTCATAATAAAAATCATTTTCTCAGAATAACAACTTTTAAATCAAAGTTTATCATAGTTTTTAATTAACTAACCCAAAACAGCCCGCAGTGTTACTACGACGGCGTAAATCCGGTTTTATGGTGTTTTTCGTGTTTCCAGGTTTTAAATTATTAAGTTAGCATATCATATAGATATAGAACATGTGTTTAGTTGATTTTAAAAGTCAAGTTAGAAGGATTAACTTTTGTTTGCGAACAAGTTTAGAATTAACTAAACTATGTTCTAGTGATTACAAGTTTAAACCTTCGAATAAGATAGCTTTATATGTATGAATCGAATGATGTTATGAACATCATTACTACCTTAAGTTCCTTGGATAAACCTACTGGAAAAGAGAAAAAATGGATCTAGCTTCAACGGATCCTTGGATGGCTCGAAGTTCTTGAAGCAGAATCATGACACGAAAACAAGTTCAAGTAAGATCATCACTTGAAATAAGATTGTTATAGTTATAGAAATTGAACCAAAGTTTGAATATGATTATTACCTTGTATTAGAATGATAACCTACTGTAAGAAACAAAGATTTCTTGAAGTTGGATGATCACCTTACAAGATTGGAAGTGAGCTAGCAAACTTGAAAGTATTCTTGATTTTATGTAACTAGAACTTGTAGAATATATGAAGAACACTTAGAACTTGAAGATAGAACTTGAGAGAGATCAATTAGATGAAGAAAATTGAAGAATGAAAGTGTTTGTAGGTGTTTTCGGTCGTTGGTGTATGGATTAGATATAAAGGATATGTAATTTTGTTTTCATGTAAATAAGTCATGAATGATTACTCATATTTTTGTAATTTTATGAGATATTTCATGCTAGTTGCCAAATGATGGTTCCCACATGTGTTAGGTGACTCACATGGGCTGCTAAGAGCTGATCATTGGAGTGTATATACCAATAGTACATACATCTAAAAGCTGTGTATTGTACGAGTACGAATACGGGTGCATACGAGTAGAATTGTTGATGAAACTGAACGAGGATGTAATTGTAAGCATTTTTGTTAATTAGAAGTATTTTGATAAGTGTATTGAAGTCTTTCAAAAGTGTATAAATACATATTAAAACACTACATGTATATACATTTTAACTGAGTCGTTAAGTCATCGTTAGTCGTTACATGTAAGTGTTGTTTTGAAACCTTTAGGTTAACGATCTTGTTAAATGTTGTTAATCCAATGTTTATAATATCAAATGAGATTTTAAATTATTATATTATCATGATATTATCATGTATGAATATCTCTTAATATGATATATATATACATTAAATGTCTTTACAACGATAATCGTTACATATATGTCTCGTTTAAAAATCATTAAGTTAGTAGTCTTGTTTTTACATATGTAGTTCATTGTTAATATACTTAATGATATGTTTACTTATCATAGTATCATGTTAACTATATATATATCCATATATATGTCATCATATAGTTTTTACAAGTTTTAACGTTCGTGAATCACCGGTCAACTTGGGTGGTCAATTGTCTATATGAAACATATTTCAATTAATCAAGTCTTAACAAGTTTGATTGCTTAACATGTTGGAAACATTTAATCATGTAAATATCAATCTCAATTAATATATATAAACATGGGTCACTACATTGGCAGACTTAGGTGCTAGTATAAATTTAATGCCGTATTCACTATACACTAAACTAGACCTTGGAGAATTGAAACCAACACGAATAAGCATACAACTAGCCGATAGATCAATAAAATATCCTAGAGGGATAATGGAGAACATGCTAGTTAAAGTTGGTACTTTAGTATTTCCAGTAGATTTTGTTGTTCTGGACATGGAAGAAGATTCTCAAGTTCCTCTCATATTAGGAAGACCATTCTTAAACACGGCTAAAGAAATGATAGACGTGTTTGGTAAGAAACTGACCCTAAGTATAGAGGACGAGAGTGTTACCTTTTCAGTTGATAGAGCAATGCAACAGCCACAATCTGCAGATGATACATGTTACTATATTCAAACTATAGAATCACATGCAGAATTGTTAAAAGAATTTCCAGAATTACAAGGAACAGGATAATGTTCTTTAGGAGAAGGTACTGAACCGATTGATGAAACTAAAATGTTAGCTACATTTATGGCTAATGGATATGAACCAACAACAGAAGAAATTCAAATGCTAAAAGAAGAAGACAGATATCAATATAAATCATCGATAGAAGAACCACCAAAATTAGACTTAAAGCCACTTCCAAACCATTTGGAATACGCTTATTTACATGGTGAATCTGAATGACCTGTAATAATATCGTCTTCTCTTACTAAAAATAAAAAATCTCAACTCATTTCTGTGCTAAAAGCTCATAAACCAGCTATTGCATGGAAGATTCATGATATTAAAGGAATAAGTCCTTCGTATTGCACACATAAAATCCTTATGGAAGAAGGTCATAAAACCTCTGCGCTGTAACATCCCGCCTTTTTCTGTTTACTTTTACGTTATACTATTTAAATCCCGTTATATGTTTATAACATCCCCCGTTAATACGTGTTTTAAAAATATCTCGTCTAGGTAATTCACGCACCCGCAACCGAACTTGAGGGACTAGTTTTGCCAAGTGATCAAAGGTGTGACTAGCTTTTGACTAGTCAACACCCCTTCCACCATCCATTATCCCTTTCATTTCTCTTTTCATTTAATACTTTTCATTTTTTCTCTCAAACACTCATACAAAGATTCATCATCTAAAATCGTTCAAGCAAGCATCAATCAAAACAAATTGCATATTTGGAATCCTTGCAACTTCCTCTTCGATTCCATACCGATTACATCTCATTTAGGTAACTTTCTAAAATCACTAGATTTTGTGTTCTTGATATTTTGAACTTATAAAGTTGTTAATTAGTGTCTATGGCTCAAGTCTAACATGAATATATGATTTATATGCTCGATTTCGTTATTTGAAGTAACTAGCTTGAGTATGAACTTTGGTGTGTTTGATTTGGTGATTTGGTTGTTTGAATGTTGTTAAATGTTATAAATGCATGTATTAAATGTGTTCCTAGTATCACTAGCTTCAATTTGGGGTGTAGGTTGCTTGAGAAAACTCCATAAACTTGATTATTGGTTTTGGTGGATTTGGGTTAGGGTTTGATGAACTTGAAATGGACTTTTGATGCTTTGAATGACATGAAATGTTATTTGTAAGTGTTAGGTTGTATTGTATGCTTGATCACCTTCGAAACAGCATATCATTCATGTAAATTGGTTGCCGAATCATCGAATTTCATTTATGAACTTGAATGCATTTAATGAGGAGCTTTGAATGTGATTTTGGTTGTTGTAAAAGTAAATGTATTGATGAAATGTGTTTAGTTGTTTTCCTTGTCAAAATACCTTTCCGATGATATAAGATACATGCTTTGGTTATTTGCGGGTCATAAATGGTGATTGTTTGAAGTTAGGTTCGTGCATAAAACTTAAAAACTGCCAGAATTCCCTGCACAGGTAATGGCGCGGCGCGCCATATACCCGCGCGCCGCGCCAAAGTAGGATGTCCAACTTGCTCCATTTTTGGAAAATGTTTGCTATGCTATGCACCTCCGATTCACATGTAACTTGTTCTAACATGCTCATATATGATTAAAAACCTCAGAAAAATAGTTCGGGACCCGACCCGAATGTGTTGACTTTTTTGTTGACTTTGACCGACCAAAGTTTGACTTTTTGTCAAACTTAACCAAATGATTATGCAATCATTCTAACTTGTTTCTATACTTGTATCTTGCA
This sequence comes from Rutidosis leptorrhynchoides, assembly GCF_046630445.1. Taxonomy (NCBI): domain Eukaryota; kingdom Viridiplantae; phylum Streptophyta; class Magnoliopsida; order Asterales; family Asteraceae; genus Rutidosis; species Rutidosis leptorrhynchoides. The sequence continues at coordinate 334,711,056 of NC_092337.1, read as the reverse complement.
TGAAACTTGACAAATTGATTCACATGCTACATAATCGAGTCGTAACGAGCCATAGGACTAATTGAACATCTTTGAAAAATCGTGACTATCGTTATTGATACAACCTATTTGTTTAGGTCAAGACTAGCATTGTTCTTTGCACACATTACTTGTCGAAGTACTTTTGCTCTTGCGCTCAAGGTGAGATCATAGTCCCACCTTTTACTCTTTTGAACTTACTTTTGGGATGAGAAAACATAAACGCTTCTTTTAACTAAGTGAACACAAGTACATGAAAACAAAATTTCTACATACGAGTTTAGAACGAAAATCCTCAATTCGATTATCATTAGTTACACTTGACGGTGTAAGCGAGAACTTATGTTATATGGCCATATGGGTTTGACAAACCCTCATTCGGACGGTTCGCTACCGTTATTCGGATGAAATATATTTTTGGGAAACGGTGTATGTTCTAACACCATTGTGATGGGGTACTAAGGAAGGAAACGTTAAGCATTGATAATTGGGTGCTCGTGAATATTAACTTTTAGAATGTATTACTATTTATCAATGATGCAAATCTTGTGGTTTGACTTACGTTTACTCACTTACTTACTTAAACCTATGATTTCACCAACGTTTTTCGTTGACAGATTTCTATGTTTTTCTCAGGTCTTTGAACATTAGGTGATACATGCTTCCGCACATTTCTTTTTGATACCTGCTTTGGATGTCGAGTATACTTGCATATGTGGAGCGTCTTTTGACTACTTTAAACTGTGTCGCACGTGTTTCATTTATACTTTAAACATCGTTATGTACTAGTTATGGAAACTACTTTTGTAAACTTTGAAACATCCACACTTATGAAATGATTGCGACATATTTTCGGTCAAACTTTGTCATAAAGACTTATGACCATGTAATGGGACCTACGTAGACAGCGCCGTCAAACATGATTTGGTCGGGTCGCTACAGATGGTATCAGAGCCTTGGTTGTAGGGATTTAGAGTTCATTGGTGTCAACCCCGAGTCATATGGTACATTGGTGAGTCTAGACTACAATCGGCATATAGACTTGAAGTAGGAATTACTTGACTACTTGTGCATTTATACTCGAACTCTCCTACTCATATCTTTTCTATTTCTATCCTAATCTCACGTTGTATAATTAGATTGACACGCCACCTTGACTATATGAAGTAATGTCGAATGCACATATGAATTAGGGTAATATAATTTCCGGGATTATATTACGGTGACTCATATGAACATTCCGACATTATAACATAAAGAATTTAAGGCGAGTCAAGGATAATTTTCTCTCTATCTTTATTCCATATCACGGTTAGTATTATTTAGAATACTAACCAACGGTATTCTTTTGTTTTGAAGGAACAATACCTCCTCGTCGTGTGCCACGCCGTGAAACTCCCGAACAAGCACTACAACTCATGGTGGCCACCGCCGTAGAGGTGACTATGGCCGGTCACTCCACCAACAACAACAATAACCACAACCACAACAACAACAACAACCAAGGGGCCGGTAACTCTAGCGAAGGGTGCTCCTACAAAGCTTTTATGGGGTGCAAACCTCACACTTATGATGGAACCGGGGGACCGGTTACTCTAACTCGATGGTTCGAACAAACAGAGTCCGTCTTTAGCATAAGCGGTTGTGGGGACCAAAACAAGGTCAAATACTTCTCTCACACTTTCGTCGGTGTCGCCCTCACTTGGTGGAACACCTATGTTCAATCGGTGGGTACCGATGAAGCTCATGCCCTCTCTTAGGCCGATTTAAGAGAAAAGATGATTGTTGAATATTTCCCTCGCGAAGAAACCCGAAAGCTCGAACAAGAGATAAGAACTTTGAAGCGGCCGGAAACGATCTCAAGGCCTACAATCAACGATTCGCCGAGCTATCCTTGATGTGTCCCAACCTCGTGAACCCCGAATCTCAAAGGGTTGAACTCTATATGGATGGTCTTCCAAAGAGCATCAAACAAGGTGCGATGTCCTCCAAACCCGCTAACCACCAAGCCGCTTTGAACATGGCCCGCCAATTGATTGAAACGGTTGATGAAATCGTAGTGCCGGCTCCAAAGGCCGAAGACAAATCGGGTGGCAACAAAAGGAAATGGGAAGCCACTCCATCAAGCAACTACAACAACAACACTTTCACCAAAAAGCCTTTCAACAACGACGGCAAGAAAGGTTATGCCGGAACTCAACCTTTTTGCAACAAATGTCACAAGCACCACTCGGGTGAATGCGGTAAGCTAATTTGCCACCGGTGCCAAGGAATTGGTCATAAGGCCAACAATTGCACAAGTGTTGCCCCCGTCGCTCGAAAGGAGCCCAATCCTCCAAAGACGGTCACTTGTTATGAATGTGGCCAAACGGGCCATTATAGAAACGCATGCTCGAAGAAGAAAGATAACCCCAATACGCACGGCCGAGATTTCAACATCAACACCGAGGAAGCCCGAGATGACAATGAATTAGTCACGGGTACGTTTCTTCTCAACAACACTTATGTTACTTGTTTATTCGATTCGGGTGCCGATAAGAGTTTTGTTTCCAAGACTTTGACTCATTCTTTTAGCACTCCACCATTCCCACTAGATACCACTTATACCATTAAAGTGGCCAACGGGAAACTATTGAGTGCCGACACATATTACCGGGGGTGTACGTTAAACATTTTGGGTAATGAGTTTGAAATTGACTTGATACACATGGAATTAGGAAGCTTCAATGTAATAATCGGTATGAATTGGCTAGCCAAAACGAAATCTCACATCCTTTGTGATCTTAACGCAATCCGAATTCCTATCGAGAACGGCGAACCTTTAATCGTCTATGGCGATAAGAGTTGCACCGGACTCAACCTCGTTTCATGTATTAAAGTTATAAAACTACTCCGTAAGGGTTGTTTTGCGATCCTTGCTCACGTTAAGAAAGTCAAGTCCGATGAGAAGCACATCGATGATGTGCCAATTGTTAGTGACTTTTCCGATGTATTTCCCGACGAATTGCCGGGTCTTCCACCTCATCGACCAGTTGAATTCCAAATCGATCTTATTCCGGGAGCCGCACTCGTAGCACATGCACCATATAGACTCGCTCCATCCGAAATTCGAGAATTGCAAAGTCAAATCCAAGAACTACTTGATTGTGGTTTTATCCAACCTAGCCATTCACCATGGGGCGCTCTGATTTTCTTTGTTAAAAAGAAAGATGGATCCCTACGAATGTGCATTGATTATCGTGAACTAAACAAATTGACGATTAAAAACCGATATCCTCTTCCTCGCATCGATGACCTCTTTGATCAACTACAAGGGTCTTGTGTATATTCAAAAATCGATCTCCGCTCGGGTTATCATCAATTAAGGGTTAAGGGGGAAGATGTCTCCAAAACCGCTTTCCAAACTCGTTATGGTAGTTATGAATTCCTTGTCATGCCATTTGGTCTCACTAATGCACCGGCGGTGTTCATGGATCTTATAAACCGCGTGTGCAAACCGTATCTCGATAAGTTCGTTATTGTATTCATCGATGACATCTTGGTCTATTCTAAAAGCGAAAAAGAACACGAACAACATCTCCGACTTGTTAGAAGAATGCATGGAAGTTTTCATGGATGACTTTTCAGTCTTCGGTGATACATTTGAATCATGTCTAGTTAATCTTGAACGAATGCTTATTAGATGCGAACAATCAAATCTAGTTCTTAATTGGGAGAAATGCCATTTCATGGTTAAAGAAGGCATCGTTCTTGGACATAAAATTTCAAAGGAAGGAATTGAAGTGGATAGAGCTAAAGTAGATGTAATTGCTAAACTTCCACATCCCACCAATGTTAGAGGAGTTAGGAGTTTTCTAGGGCATGCCGGTTTTTACCGACGTTTCATAAAAGATTTTTCTAAAATTGCCACTCCTATGAATAAACTCCTAGAAAAGGATGCTCCATTCATCTTTTCTGATGACTGTATCAAATCTTTTAATATATTTAAAGAAAAACTCACTAAGGTGCCGATTATGATAACACCAAATTGGAATCTACAGTTTGAACTAATGTGCGATGCAAGTGATTTTGCAATGGGAGCCGTTTTAGGACAAAGGATTGAAAAACAATTTCAACCTATTTATTATGCTAGTAAGACATTACAAGGAGCACAAACAAATTACACAACTACTGAAAAAGAACTCCTTGCTATTGTCTTTGCTTTTGACAAATTTCGATCATATCTCGTTCTAGCTAAAACGGTGGTCTATACCGACCATTCTGCTCTTAGATACCTATTTTCGAAACAAGATGCTAAACCACGATTAATCCGTTGGATCTTACTCTTACAAGAGTTTGATATTGAAATCCGAGATAAAAGAGGAGCAGAAAATCTCGCCGCTGATCATCTTTCTCGTCTTGAAAATCCTGAATTAGAAGTTCTAAATGAATCGGCCATACAAGACAACTTTCCTGATAAATATCTATTGAAGATAGATTATAATAAAATTCCATGGTTCGCAGACTATGCAAACTATTTAGTATGTGGATTCCTTGAAAAAGGATTGTCATACCAAAAACGAAAGAAATTCTTTAGTGATATAAAACACTATTTCTGGGAAGATCCACATTTGTTTAAAAGTTGTCCCGATGGAATAATACGCCGATGTGTATTCGGAGATGAAGCTAGAAAAATCTTAAACCATTGTCACACAGGACCAACAGGGGGACATTATGGGCCTCAACTAACAGCAAGAAAAGTTTATGATGCTGGATTCTATTGGCCTACAATTTACAAAGACGCACACCTTCATTGCAAATCCTGTGATGCTTGTCAAAGGGCCGGAAAAATAAGTCAACGTGATGAAATGCCACAAAATGTCATTCAAGTATGTGAAGTATTTCACATTTGGGGTATTGACTTTATGGGTCCATTTCCAAAATCTCATAATAATCTATATATTCTCGTAGCCATTGATTATATATCTAAATGGGCGGAAGCACAAGCTCTCCCAACTAACGATGCACGAGTTGTAGTCAACTTTTTAAAACGTCTTTTTGCAAGGTTTGAAACACCGAAAGCTTTAATAAGTGATCGGGGAACTCATTTCTGTAATAATCAACTTGAGAAAGTTCTTAAAAGATATGGAGTAACTCATAAAATCTCCACTGCATATCATCTACAAACAAGTGGACAAGTTGAAAATACCAATCGAGCTTTAAAACGTATTTTAGAAAAAACCGTAGGATCAAATCTGAAGGAATGGTCCATTAAATTGGAGGATGCACTCTGGGCTTTTAGAACAGCCTACGAAACTCCAATTGGAACCACACCTTTTAAACTCATTTACGGAAAAGCATGTCATCTTCCAGTAGAAATTGAACACAAAGTATTTTGGGCTTTGAAGACATGTAATATTGATTTACATGAAGCTGGACGTCTACGGTTAAGTCAACTAAACAAATTAGAAGAATTAAGACATGAAGCATACGAAAATTCGTTAATCTATAAAGAAAGAACGAAGAAATGGCATGATAAAAGAATCAGAAGTTCAAAAGAATTTAAAGAAGGAGACAGAGTTCTTCTTTTCAATTCACGATTCAAGTTATTTCCTGGAAAATTGAAATCAAGATGGTCTGGACCATTCATAGTCAAAAGAGTTTTCCCGTACAGAACAATAGAATTAATAAATTCAAATGGGATTGAATTTAAGGTTAATGGTCACAGAGTTAAACATTACATAGATAGTCCGATGGAAGTTGACAACGAAGTTAATCACAATTTCGACACCACAGCTAACTAAGTGTGGGGAAAATCAAGTCTTTAAAGGATAATATGTATTTCTGTTAGAGTTAGATTTTCTGTTTTCATGTAGTTCTCGAAAATGGAACCCGAATGGTCTTTCCCTAGCAGACCCTAAAGAACTAGTCTTCTCCCCCCATTCTGAATTTTTATTTTTTTTAGGTTTTTCGAAATAAAGACTTCCTGTGAATTAAACCATGGTCTAATGCTACACGCTTTGATCACTAAACTTAATAATGACACACTTTCAAGTGAATTGGTATCATTAATAAGAGGTAAATTGGACAGAGTAAGAAAAGAATCCAGATGCAAAGATAATAAGTTACAATTTGGTAAAGGAAAATCAAAATCCGCAGCGAAAAGAAGAGCACGACACCTTGAAAAATGTCACAAATGCGGAAAATGGTCACACGAAGGTAAATGTTCAAATAATCAAACCTATTCAAACACCGAATTTGTTACTTTATGCAGAGATGGACCGTTCATATGTTTAGAAGAAAAAATGTTAAATGCTCGAGGTTACGCCTATGTAGCCATGGAAAATTAATTAGTCCGACTATCTTATGAGTGGGCTAGAGCATATCACTAAGAATACTATCTCACAGGTAAGTCTGTACAGTTTTTATTTTTATTTTTAACCTTTTGATAATAAACGATAATTTGTTCGCTATAAAGTATTAAATTGGTATTCGATAAAATTAGGTCTTGCGACCAAAATTATTGATATCATACAAAAATTTATTACATCACTGCGAAATTTACCGTTTATTCTTAAGGTATAAATATCTTTAATCAATCAACCAAAATATTTCAAAAATTCGTCATGAGTTAAATTAGGTCGTTGAACCGAAATTACTTTACCGAAAAGAGGGGCGCGTATTTTTGATAATATTTGATTGATTAAAGTGGGATAAAAGTCAAAAAGATTTTTAATTTTATTTTTACCATGTTTTTAAAATTAATATATAAATATTAAATTAATATTGTAAACTTCTTTAAAATTGTAAATATCTGAAAAATTAATATTTTTAATATAAGTTTGTATGTATAAAAACAAAAATATAATTTAAGTTTGGTGTGAATTTTTAATATGAATTTTTAATTTTATGCATTTTAAATTTAAGTTTGGTGTGAATTTAAAAACAAAAATTTACTTTATTTTGCTAAGTTAAAAATATGATTTTTAAAATTCGTCGTAAGTTGAAGACTAGGTCTTTGAACCGAAATTGCTTTACCCGAGGGAGGGACGAGAACTTTTATTATCATTATTTTTAATCTTAATGAATTAAAGTATGCCAAAAACATTAAAAAACCCAAAAATCTTTGCTTTTAAAACCGCGCTTTGAATTGACAAATTTTAAAATTTTGTCGAGGGACGGACTAGGACATCGATCCGAAACGCCCTCATCCTAAAAAGAAACAAAATTTTAATTTTTAAATTAATTTTATGTTTTATAAAGCTAAGTTATTAAAAAAAAAACCACCGCGACTCGCGGAGGTTTAAACGGCCCCACCACCGCACTCGCGGAGGTCAAAAAACCCAGAAAAAAAATAAAACTGGTCCAACAGACCAGTTTGTTCATCACCACACCCAATTTTCTGCGAAAAAACACACACAAAAATCGCCCAAATTCGCCATTTTTCATCATTTTTCATCAAATCTTTCATAAAATCACAATGAAAAGACTATTATCAAGGAATTACTCAAGGAAATCGGTAAATTTTTACACATAAACACCATTTAATCCGAATTTTAGTGTTCTTGAACAATTTCATACATAATTCGATTTTGATGCTTTCTAGTGTAATAATGCTTAAATTGTTTGTGTATTATGCTTGTATAACCTAGATTAATGCTATCTAACATGATTAGAAGCTTTGAACTTCAATTTTTGAATAATCTAGGGTTTGTGTTCTTGAGCAAAATTAGGGCTTTTTGATATAAACAGGTTATGTTGTTAGTTTATGCTAAATTGAGTAGTGTAACATGTTTAGGTTGCTAAATGATCAAAACTTTGATCCTAAACATGATTTATGAAGATTAAAGTGGACTTTTTGAACCAATATTGCATGAACTTGATTTAATTGATATGAATGCCATGAGGAACTTGTTTAATTGTTATAATGATTATTTTTGACATGTTTTAGAAGTTAAATACGAAGAAACTTTGTATACATTTTTGTAAAAGTATATTTGTAAAAGTGTAGAATTGTTAATATTTTAAAAATGTGTATAGAGTTTAATATGGATTAAACATGTCATTGTAATTGTTTATATTTATGATTTTGCTAAAACTAATGCATATTTGGATGCACAAAATTGTGTTTGATATATTTTGCAGACTGAAAGGGGTGAATCATCATCCCAGGCTCGCAATGCTCCTCCGGAAGATGCAAATCAACAGGAAATTAATAACCAATACCGACAAGATATGCCTCACCCAATTGTTTCATATTCAAACATTCATGAGGCAGATTTACATTCGAATTTGAGATTTGATAGATATTGGATAGACTATCCAAAATATCAAAAGAACCTGCACAACCTTGTGTCTAATAATGTTGAGGTACCCAGAATTATAGATTGGGCACCATTAGAGGTAGTGGAATTGGCCGAGCCAATCAGGGAATTACTTACTCAAAGGTATAGTAATTCTACTTTTAGTGATTGGGTACGTTTATTCAACATGCGTAGACCTGTATATAGAGAATGGTGTATAGAGTTATTGTGTACTATTGAAATAAATGATCAGATAGATACTTTAACCGATCGTAGTTTTATTAGATTTTTATTAGGAGGGGAGATGCACCATATGTCCTTACTAGACATGGCTCGGGCTTTAGGTATATATACGCCCGAGGAGCTAGCATCTTATGATTGCCAGAGGTTAATAGTTTATGGTAGGAGGGTGGATGAGAATTTTGATACAAATGACGTTTGGAGTAGGATGACTAGCCATCACCGATTCCAGGGGGGATTATACTCTTATCTTGATATTGTTAGAGTTGAATTAAGAGTAATCCATAGGTTTTTAGCCAATTCGATTACACAACGAGGTAAGAATAAGGAAAAGGTAAATGAACAGGATTTGTTTTACCACATGTGTATTCGAGACCCACACAGCGCTGTAAATATACCATTTTGTGTGGGTTATTATTTATTGACTATGGTTAGGGGTATGAGGCGTGGTAGCATAATAGGAGGTGGTATATTTATTACTTTGATTACTGAATATCTCGGTGTGGATAAAAGTCAGGGGGGGGGGATTATTAATGGCAGAACCAGAACCCCGCGATAGAATATATTTGCGTGTTTATCATGGTGCTAAGGTCTTAAAGAAATGAAACAATGCGGCAGCACGTTATGATGACAGGCATCCACAGGTTGAGAGAGATCAACAGCAAGGTCAACCGGGAGGGGGTAATCCAATGACGGAAATGCAAATTTTTATGGCTCGACACGAGTATGAAATGGCTAGACAAAAAGCATTTCAAGATTGGCAGTATCATCAAAGCCAAATCATAAGTCATTGTACACACGTAGGTAGAGACTGCATTCCTACCGTTATGCCCGAATTTGCTCCTTGGACTATAGAGAGCCGACCACCATATCCTACATATGACCCGGCCCAAGCATTTTACAGCATCTATGGATACGCTTGGGACCCATACTGGAACCATCCTCCTCATCCGTAATTTTCTAATTTTCTATTTTTGTTTATTTTATTGTAATGTTACTAATTCTTAATTTTCTTATTTCTTATTTTATTATTATATTAGCTTTTATAATTTTCTAACTTTATTAGATTTTAATAATTTTTGAATGTGGTGTGAAAACCCAACTTCAAAAATATGTATATATGTGTTTGTAGTTTATCTCATGTACAAAACAGGGTAAAACAGCGCATTTTCAAAGACTGGCATTAAGTTCAGCAAAAGCTATTAATTTTGACGACAAAACGAAAAACAAATGTGATGTACCAATAGACGGAATGAACAAATGATGTGCACCATTTATCATTCAGCAAACAAACGCCAATATGTTTGGAAACTTTGGTAAAATTTAATCATTTTTCTACGCTAATCACCCTCAATAATTTAAATTGTTACTGATTTCTTGCAAATGAGGGCATTGCAAGATCTTAAATGTGGGAAGGGGTTAAATTCTTTCGGATTTTTAAAATTTTTAACTTAAACACTTGGTTACCATTAAAAATACTAGTAACGTAGTAGTTGTATTAGAATCTAGTGCTCTCTGATAACAAAGAACAGCCCTAGTCTTATATACTGACTACCCACTTCTAGTAAAAATTTTCAAAATTTTCAATTAAATGAACTCAAAATCATGTTTATACATATTTATGAACGATAAAACTAGGTGTTAACACCGAAATTATTGTTACCACGGAAAGATCATAAATTGAGAAACAAACCAAAATGTTAGAATTCATTTAAAATGGAATAGAGGACAATAAAAAGGCAAATAAAAGAAAATAAAAACCTAGTGTGGGAAAATTTACCAAGTTATCTTAAACATATGTTGCATATTTCTGTAACAAATAATTGAAGATACTTTTGCTTTGGACTAAACTAAACAGTTTTACCCGATTTACTGTAAGAAAGATGGATCTACACGATGAATCAATTCCATCACTTAAAGGAAGTAAAGTCTTCCGAAAAAGAAACGCGCTACTTGATTTAGGTCATGAAGTTGTCGTCCAAACCAGCTGTAGGTTGACGAAAAATCTAGAAAAGTCATCACTAAAATCAGCAAGAAAACCACGGACCTCAGCATCAAACAGGGTCGCCAAGTGGTCAGACTTATCCTAACCATGAGAGGATCTGTCTTGTAAAATGGGGAGGACGCCGTGCAAATTAGCTGGATAAGACTAATGAATCAGATCCCCAGAAAGGATAATCTCCTTTAAAGATCAAAAATCAGCTTTTAAGACTGATATTACTCAATCCTAGAGATTGACCTTAAAGATTGAGAATTACAAACTCATGAAATTCGATGATATCTAAACTCGAGCTTGAACGAGAAAATATTTTGATCAAAATTACAAACCGATTTGTTTTCTGAAAACCCATTTTCAATGCATTCATTACCTTTGAACGTAAAATCCTAGGAATTCACCTGGAATTCATTAGGTCACCTGAACCAAATCGGGTGTCAACCGTAAGAACGGTGGTTGCATAGCATGGTCAAAGACAGGACCTTGTGCCAGACCGAAAAATTATAAGGGTGAGCTTTACTATTGCTCCTACCAAGGATAGTAATTGCATCCGATACGTTATAGACCATAATTAAAAGCATGTCAGGGGACATTGCCTTAACAGTTGCTTGTTCAACGCTTTCCTTTACAACCGGACGATAGTTTACCGAAAGGTAATATACGGAGCAAGTATACTGGACGTGTTTCTTTCCCAATACAAGGTTAGTAAGTGGGTGACACAAAACCACAAGTTTTGAGCTAAAAATTTCAAATATGAAACCCACCAAACCCACAAAAAGAATTTGCAAACACCGGTGAAGGGTTATTCCGGAAAACTTATCTAGGGTAAAAGCTAGAATGAAATTTTCAAAAGATCAAATGTTTTCATAAAGATCCAATTTCCTTAAAGGATCTAAATTTTATAGTCATGTGGGACTGTAAACCACATCATTACTACCATTGTTTATACCGCCGTATAGAAATCACTGATGTACAAAGTGTGAAGAATAAAGAGGTGATTCTAGTATTTCAAGACTATATTGCTTGAGGACAAGCAACACTCAAGTGTGGGAATATTTGATAATGCTAAAAACGAACATATATTTCATAGCATTATCCCTCATGAAAGACAAGCTTTTAGTTGCAATTGTTCTATTTACAAGTGATATTCGTTTAAATAATAAAAGGTGAAGACAAAAGACAGATTCGACGAATTGAAGACGCAAATGACCAAAAAGCTCAAAAGTACAAAGTACAATCAAAGAGGTTCCAATTATTGATAAGAAACGTCTCAGAATTACAAGAGTACAAGATTCAAAACGCAAAGTACAAGATATTAAATTGTACGCAAGGACGTTCAAAAATCCGAAACCAGGACCAGAGTCAACTCTCAACGCTCGACGCAACGGACTACAAATTACAAGTCAACGGAGTACAAGAATATAATATAATATATATATAATTAAATTTAATTATATATATTATATTATATAATAAATAAATAAGCAGCCTACGTTTTTAAAGACTTGAGCCTCCCCAGCTGGCCATGCGATCGCATGGCCTTGAAGGGCAAAGCCCATGCGATCGCATGAGGCCCTTTTCCAGCCCACATGCCTATAAAAGTCGCAGTTTGGTGCATAAAAAAATATATATCCATCCATCCAACTCTCAACGTATATATATATATATATATATATATATATATATATAATTTTAATTTTAATTTTAATTCTAATAATAAGGGTATGTTAGCGCATATTGTAAGGGTGTAAGTCAAAATTCTGTCTGTGTAACGCTACGCTATTTTTAATCATTGTAAGTTATGTTCAACCTTTTTAATTCAATGTCTCGTAGCTAAATTATTATTATGCTTATTTAAGCGAAGTAATCATGATGTTGGGCTAAAAATACTAAAATTGGGTAATTGGGCTTTGTACCATAATTGGGGTTTGGACAAAAGAACGACACTTGTGGAAATTAGACTATGGGCTATTAATGGGCTTTATATTTGTTTAACTAAATGATAGTTTGTTAATTTTAATATAAAGATTTACAATTGGACGTACCTATAAATAACCACATACACTCGATCGGACACGATGGGCGGGATATTTTTATGTACGAATAATCGTTCATTTAACCGGACACGGGAATGGATTAATAGTCTATGGAATTATTAAAACAGGGGTGAAATTATGTACAAGGACACTTGGCATAATTGATAACAAAGTATTAAAACCTTGGGTTACACGCAGTCGATAACCTGGTGTAATTATTAAACAAAGTATTAAAACCTTGTTACAGTTTAATTCCCCAATTAGTTGGAATATTTTACTTCGGGTATAAGAATAATTTGACGAGGATACTCGCACTTTATATTTATGACTGATGGACTGTTATGGACAAAAACCAGACGGACATATTAAATAATCCAGGACAAAGGACAATTAACCCATGGGCATAAAACTAAAATCAACACGTCAAACATCATGATTACGGAAGTTTAAATAAGCATAATTCCTTTATTTTCATATTTAATTGCACTTCTAATTATTGCACTTTTATTTATTGTCATTGTATTTAATTGCACTTTTAATTTTCGTACTTTTTAATTATTGCAAGTTTATTTTATCGCAATTTTATTTATCGCAATTTCATTATCGTTATTTACTTTACGCTTTAAATTAAGTCTTTTATTTATTTAATATTTTACATTAGGTTTTAACTGCGACTAAAGTTTTAAAATCGACAAACCGGTCATTAAACGGTAAAAACCCCCCTTTATAATAATAATATTACTTATATATATTTGTATTTTTATAAATTAAAACTAATATAGCGTTAAGCTTTGTTTAAAAGATTTTCCCTGTGGAACGAACCGGACTTACTAAAAACTACACTACTGTACGATTAGGTACACTGCCTATAAGTGTTGTAGCAAGGTTTAAGTATATCCATTCTATAAATAAATAAATATCTTGTGTAAAATTGTATCGTATTTAATAGTATTTCATTGTAAAATATAAGCTATTTCATATACACCTCTGCGCACATCAAGTATTTTTGGCGCCGCTGCCGGGGAACAAATCTAGCTTAAAAGCCGGAAGCGCAACGCTATATATAAAAAAAAAAGATTTTTAATTTTTAGTTTACTTTTATAAAAAAAAAATACGCTTTTGTAAAAATACATTTTAAATATTCTAAAATATAAAAAGAAAAACAAAAATATAAATATTTTTAAGAGTTTGTTAAATATTTAAGTTCTATAAAAGTTTCTTTATCTTTATTTTATAAAAATATAAGTTTTATTTAAATTATAAAAATATATTATATATATTTATTTCAACACAGCAAAACAAAAAAAAACAAAAAAAACACTCGAGTCCAGTACAGTAGCAGCCCAGACACTGGCCCAAAACCCTAGCCCATGCGATCGCATGGCTGGGTAACTTAGAACTCATGCGATCGCATGAGCCCTGCTGACACGCCACATCTGACTGAAAACAGCAATCATTACGGTTTTATTATTAATTATTTATATAAACCCTAATTAGGTTATACTTAATTTATTATTTAGTTTAGTTTTTAGATTTAATTTATATATTTAGTTTATTTAGTTTATATAAACCCTAATTATGTTGTTTTGAAACCTTTAGGTTAACGATCTTGTTAAATGTTGTTAACCCATTGTTTATTATATCTAAAGAGATGTTAAATTATTACATTATCATGATATTATGATATATTAATATATCTTAGTATGATATATATACAGTTAAATGTTGTTACACCGATAATCGTTACATATATGTCTCGTTTCGAAATCATTAAGTTAGTAGTCTTATTTTTACATATGTAGTTCATTGTTAATACACTTAATGACATGTTTGCTTATCATTTATCATGATTAAACATAGTGTATCAATATCTTAATATGATTCATATGTATTTAGTAAGACGTTGTTATAACGATAATCGTTATATATATCGTTTCGAGTTTCTTAATTCAATAAACTCAATTTTATGTATATAACTCATTGTTAAAATACCTAATGAGATACTTACTTATCATAATATCATGTTAACTATATATATAATCATATATATGTCATCATATAGTTTTTACAAGTTTTAACGTTCGTGAATCACCGGTCAACTTGGGTGGTCAATTGTCTATATGAAACCTATTTCAATTAATCAAGTCTTAACAAGTTTGATTGCTTAACATGTTGGAAACACTTAATCATTTAAATAATAATTTCATTTAATATAAATAAACATGGAAAAGTTTGGGTCACTACAGTACCTACCCGTTAAATAAATTTCGTCCCGAAATTTTAAGCAGTTAGAGGTGTTGATGTATCTTCTAGAAATAAGTGCGAATATTTATTCTTCATCTGATCTTCTTGTTCCCAGGTGAGCTCGGGTCCTATACGATCATTCTATCGAACTTTAACAATTGGTATCTTGTTTTGCTTAAGTCTTTTAACCTCACGATCCATTACTTAGACGGGTTCTTCGACGAATTGAAGTTTTTCGTTGATTTGGATTTCGTCTAACGGAATAGTGAGATCTTCTTTAGCAAAACATTTCTTCAAATTTGAAACGTGGAAAGTGTTATGTACAGCCGCGAGTTGTTGTGGTAATTCAAGTCGGTAAGCTACTGGTCCGACACGATCAATAATCTTGAATGGTCCTATATACCTTGAATTTAATTTCCCTCGTTTACCAAATCGAACAACTCCTTTCCAAGGTGCAACCTTAAGCATGACCATCTCTCCAATTTCAAATTCTATATCTTTTCTTTTAATGTCGGCATAGCTCTTTTGTTGACTTTGGGCGGTTTTCAACCGTTATTGAATTTGGATGATCTTCTCGGTAGTTTCTTGTATTATCTCCGAACCCCTAATCTGTCTATCCCCCACTTCACTCTAACAAATAGGAGACATGCACTTTCTACCATAAAGTGCTTCAAACGGTGCCATCTCAATGCTTGAATGGTAGCTGTTGTTGTAGAAAAATTCTGCTAACGGTAGATGTCGATCCCAACTATTTTCGAAATCCATAACACATGCTCGTAGCATGTCTTTAAGCGTTTGTATCGTCCTTTCGCTTTGCCCATCAGTTTGTGGATGGTAGGCAGTACTCATGTCTAGACGAGTTCCTAATGCTTGCTGTAATGTCTGCCAGAATCTTGAAATAAATCTGCCATCCCTATCAGAGATAATAGAGATTGGTATTCCATGTCTGGAGATGACTTCCTTCAAATACAGTCGTGCTAACTTCTCCATCTTGTCATCTTCTTTTATTGGCAGGAAGTGTGCTGATTTGGTGAGACGATCAACTATTACCCAAATAGTATCAAAACCACTTGCAGTCCTTGGCAATTTAGTGATGAAATCCATGGTAATGTTTTCCCATTTCCATTCCAGGATTTTGGGTTGTTGAAGTAGACCTGATGGTTTCTGATGCTCAGCTTTGACCTTAGAACACGTCAAACATTCTCTTACGTATTTAGCAACATCGGCTTTCATACCCGGCTACCAAAAATGTTTCTTGAGATCCTTGTACATCTTCCCCGTTCCAGGATGTATTGAGTATCTAGTTTTATGAGCTTCTCTAAGTACCATTTCTCTCATATCTCCAAATTTTGGTACCCAAATCCTTTCAGCCCTATACCGGGTTCCGTCTTCCCGAATATTAAGATGCTTCTCCGATCCTTTGGGTATTTCATCCTTTAAATTTCCCTCTTTTAAAACTCCTTGTTGCGCCTCCTTTATTTGAGTAGTAAGGTTTGTGTGAATCATTATATTCATAGCTTTTACTCGAATGGGTTCTCTGTCATTTCTGCTCAAGGCGTCGGCTACCACATTTGCCTTCCCCGGGTGATAACGAATCTCAAAGTCGTAATCATTCAACAATTCAATCCATCTGCGCTGCCTCATGTTCAGTTGTTTCTGATTAAATATGTGTTGAAGACTTTTGTGGTCGGTATATATAATACTTTTGACCCCATATAAGTAGTGCCTCCAAGTTTTTAATGCAAAAACAACCGCGCCTAATACCAAATCATGCGTCGTATAATTCTGCTTGTGAATCTTCAATTGTCTAGTTGCATAAGCAATTACTTTCGTTCGTTGCATTAATACACAACCGAGACCTTGCTTTGAGGCGTCACAATATATCACAAAATCATCATTCCCTTCAGGTAATGACAATATAGGTGTCGTAGTTAACTATTTCTTCAACAATTGAAACGCTTTTTCTTGTTCATCTTTCCATTCAAATTTCCTCCCTTTATGCGTTAATGCAGTCAAGGGTTTTGATATTTTGAAAAAATCTTGGATGAATTTCCTATAATAACCAGCTAGCCCTAAAAATTGGCGTATGTGTTTCGGAGTTTTCGGGGTTTTCCACTTTTCAACGGTTTCAATCTTTGCTGGATCCACCTGAATACCTTCTTTGTTCATTATATGACCGAGAAATTGAACTTCTTCCAACCAAAATGCACACTTTGAAAACTTAGCGTACAGTTTTTCTTTTCTCAGCAACTCTAGCACTTTTCTCAAATGTTCTTCGTGCTCTTGATCATTCTTCGAGTAAATAAGTATGTCATCGATGAAAACAATGATAAACTTGTCAAGATATGGCCTACACACTCGGTTCATGAGGTCCATGAACACAGCTGGTGCGTTAGTCAATCCAAACGGCATAACCATAAACTCGTAATGACCGTAACGCGTCCTAAAAGCAGTCTTCGGAATGTCATCCTCTTTCACCCGCATTTGGTGATATCCAGAACGTAAATCGATCTTCGAATAAACCAACGAGCCTTGTAGTTGATCAAATAAGTCGTCGATTCTCGGTAATGGGTAACGGTTCTTGATGGTAAGTTTGTTCAACTCTCGGTAGTCGATACACAACCTGAATGTACCATCTTTCTTCTTGACAAACAGAATAGGAGCTCCCCATGGTGATGTACTTGGTCGAATGAAACCACGCTCTAAAATTTCCTGTAACTGACTTTGTAATTCTTTCATTTCGCTGGGTGCGAGTCTGTATGGAGCACGAACTATTGGTGCAGCTCCTGGTACAAGGTCTATTTGAAAATCAACGGATCGATGTGGGGGTAATCCTGGTAATTCTTTCGGAAATACATCGGAAAATTCTTTTGCGACGGGAACATCACTGATGTTCTTTTCTTCAGGTTTAACTTCCTCGATGTGTGCTAGAATGACGTAACAACCTTTTCTTATTAGTTTTTGCGCCTTCAAACTGCTAATAAGATTTAACTTCGCGTTGTTCTTTTCTCCGTACACCATTAAAGGTTTTCCTTTTTCACGCATAATGCGAATCGCATTTTTGTAACAAACGACCTCTGCTCTTAACTTTTTTTACCAGTAAATGCCAATTATTACATCAAAACTCCCTAACGCGACTGGTATTAAATCAATCTTAAACGTTTCATCACCCAGTTTAATTTCTCTATCCCGACATATATTATCTGCTGAAATTAATTTACCATTTGCTAATTCGAGTAAAAATTTATTATCCAAAGGCATCAATGAGCAACTTAATTTAGCACAAAATTCTCTACTCATATAGCTTCTATCCGCACCCGAATCAAATAAAACATAAACAGATTTATCGTCAATAAGAAACGTACCCGTAACAAGCTCCGGGTCTTCCTGTGCTTCTTCCGCATTAATATTGAAAACTTTTCCACGGCCCTGCCCATTAGTATTCCCCTGATTCGGGCAATTTCTAATAATGTGGCCTGGTTTTCCACATTTATAACAAACAACGTTGGTATTACTTGCTCCGAAACTATTCGTTCAGGCATTACTTGTTCCGACACTATTTGTTCCTTTAGTTCTGTTAAACTTTGGTCCGTAGACCTCACACTTTGTCGCGCTATGACCATTTCTCTTACACCTGTTGCAAAATGTCGTGCAAAACCCCTGATGATTTTCTTCACACCTATGACATGGCTGTTTTTGGTTTTTGTTGTCGTTGTTGTTATTGAGGTTGTTGTTGGGATTGTTATTGTTGTTGAAACGGTTGTTGTAGTTATTGTTGTTGTTGTTGGGATGTTTGTTGTAGTTATTGTTAGGATTGCGATTGTTGTTGTGGTTGTTGGGATAGTTGTTGCGATTGTGGTTGTAATTGTTATTGTTGTTGTACTGGTGACTCTTGTCACCATTTTCCTCCCACTTCCTCTTGAGTTGTTTCGTGTTGGCTTCTTCGGCCGCCTGCTCTTTAATTCTTCCCTCAATCTAATTTATGAGTTTATGAGCCATTCGACTTGCCTTTTGTATGGAAGCGAGCTCGTGTGAACTCACATCTTCTTGAATCCTTACTGGTAACCCTTTTACAAACGCGTCGATCTTCTCTTCTTCATCTTTGAACGCTCCCGGACACAATAGGCAAAACTCTGTGAATCGTCGTTCATACGTGGTAATGTCAAACCCTTGTGTTCGTAACTCTCTAAGCTCTACCTTGAGCTTATTGACTTCGTTTTTAGGACGGTACTGCTCGTTCATCAATTGCTTGAATGCCGACCACGATAGTGCGTAAGTAGCATTTTGTCCTACATGTTCAAGATAGGTGTTCCACCACGTTAATGCAATACCTGTGAAGGTATGCGTAGCGTACTTAACTTTGTCCTCTTCAGTACACTTACTTATGGCAAACACCGATTCGACTTTCTCGGTCCACCGTTTCAATCCAATTGGTCCTTCGGTTCCATCAAATTCCAAAGGTTTGCAGGCAGTGAATTCTTTGTAGGAGCATCCTACACGATTTCTTGCACCGTTAGCTGCATTGCTAGATTCAGAGTTATTGTTGGTATGTAGCGCAACCTGTACTGCAGCTATGTTTGCAGCAAGAAAGGTACGAAATTCCTCTTCGCTTATATTCATGGTGTGTCGAGTAGTCGGTGCCATTTCCTTCAAAATAGCCAACTGAATCGAGTTAATCATACAGAATACTAAGAGTAGTCAATAGTATTTCGTAGCATAATATGAACTCATTTATAAAAGCTTTTTCTTCATATTAGCGTTTTATAAGTTTAAATTAGGGTACTACCTACCCGTTAAGTTCATACTTAGTAGCTAATATACAATGCAACTACTACAATTCCATATGAAAAACTGATTATAATAATATATCACATACAAATATTCTTCAAACTTACAACATCGCTATATTACATATAACATGAAATATAGTACACTTTGATACAGGACAGTTTTGAAGATAAATCTAGTTAATACGCAAGTTGTTCAGCAAAAGAAATAAAGACACGTAATTCATAAGTCCAGAAACAAGTCATGCATTCTGGTTTTACTAAGACGACTTCCCATCCTTGGTCTTGTGAAAAATAACCGTTATGACCATTGGCTAGGCAGCATGTTGTAATGTCGTCAAAAGAACGAGGGTTTCGTAATGTCCAACAGCCCCGTAATAATCTAAAAACCTTGTTTCTCACCCCAACTACTGAATCCGTCACTTGTGGGAATGTTTTATTTAAAAGTTGCAATCCGATGTTCTTTTTCTCACTTTGGTAAGAAGCGAACATCACTAACCCGTAAGCATAACATGCTTCTTTATGTTGCATGTTAGAAGCTCTTTCTAATTCACGAAATCCTATGTTGGGATATGTTGAATCAAAATAGGTTCTTAACCCGTAACGTAAAATTGCATTTGAGTTCCCCGCATTTAACGCTTTAAAGAAAACACGGCGTAACTTACGGTCTCCCCAATGTGATATACCCCACCTATCAAAGGAAAGCCTTTTATAAACTAAGGCATTTCTGGAAAGTCTTTCAAATATTTGACAAGTTAATTTTTCCATAATTAATTGTGCTGATGAATTCTGACCGACTCTAGACAAGATTTCCTCAATCATATCCTCTGGTAGATCTTCTAAAATATTCGGCTGTCTACCCTTAACGTCCATTTTGTTTTTATACTGTAAAATAGACAAGGATTAGATTCGTAAAAGATAATTAACAAACAATACAAGCAATTTTTACATAGAACATAAAAGTACAATGTAACACCCTAGGCAAATCCCACATCGCCCACGAACATGAGTGATCATGGGATTATAAGGTAATACTCACACTTAAATGACACAACGCGTTTTGGGATCACGGGCTGAGTATAAGTGCGAGTACGTTGTGGTTAAGCGTGCTCGGGCGAGGACACTACCAGGATGGGTGACCTCCTGGGAAAGTGCTTCTCGTGTGTGGTCGCCAAGAAAAAGCCGTGCGCCTGCGGGCAAAGCGGACAATATTGTGGTCATGTTAAGCTGGGGTGTTACAGAATGGTATCAGAGCCACTCATGTGCCGTTGGGGGTGGTGGGGCAAACCTCATCGAGGACGATGAGTCCCCGAGGGGGGGTGAATGTAACACCCTAGGCAAATCCCACATCGCCCACGAACATGAGTGATCATGGGATTATAAGGTAATACTCACGCTTAAATGACACAACGCGTTTTGGGATCACAGGCTAAGTAGAAGTGCGAGTACGTTGTGGTTAAGCGTGCTCGGGCGAGAGCACTACCAGGATGGGTGACCTCCTGGGAAAGTGCTTCTCGTGTGTGGTCGCCAAGAAAAAGCCGTGCACCTGCGGGCAAAGCGGACAATATTGTGGTCATGTTAAGCTGGGGTGTTACATACAAGCACACTACAATACATATAATACACAACATGATTACAACCCTCTAATTTGAATCACTGGTTTCTTCTTCTTCGGACTTGGTTCGTTTTCCTAATTTTCTAGAAATATATGGTGTTCCTCTAATACGAGCCGTCATTTTCCACAATGGTTTAGAAAAACCTGGTGGTTTAGAGGTTCCTGGGTCATTGTTACATTTTAGGAAATACGGATGTTGCCGACACATATAAAGTTCATCGGGGTTGGAATCGAGTTTCTCTATTTTTATACCTTTTCCCTTATTATTTTCTTTCGCTTTATTAAATTGGGACTAGGTAATTTCTATAACATCATCGGAATCCTCATCGGGACCCGATTCATCGAAATTTTGCTTCCTCGGCGGAAACACCATTGACCATTATTAACTTTGGTCCGTTGGTTGAGGATTTTCTTTTATTTAATCGATTTACTATAGGTATCAATATTTCTTCCTCCGGTTCCTCCTCTTCTTCCGGTTCCTCCTCTTCAGGTTCCTCTTCTTCCGGTTCCTCCTCTTCCGGTTCCTCCTCTTCCGGTTCCTCTTCGAGAATTTGTGAATCTTCCCAAAATATATTCGACTCTTCATTTTTATTAGGTGAATCGATGGGATTTGTACTAGTGGTAGACATCTATCACACAATATCAAACACATTAAGAGGTTAATATATCACATAATATTTACATGTTAATAATATATAGTTTCCAACAAAAGTGTTAAGCAATCGTTTTTAAAGAAAACACGATCGAAGTCCAGACTCACTAATGTATCCTAACAAACTCGATAAGACACACTAATGCAAATTTCTGGTTCTCTAAGACCAACGCTCTGATTATCGTTATAACAACGTCTTACTAAATACATATGAATCATATTAAGATATTGATATACTATGTTTAATCATGATAAATGATAAGTAAACATGTCATTAAGTGTATTAACAATGAACTGCATATGTAAAAACAAGACTACTAACTTAATGATTTCGAAACGAGACATATATGTAACGATTATCGTTGTAACAACATTTAACTGTATATATATCATGCTAAGATATATTAATATATCATAATATCATGATAATGTAATAATTTAACATCTCTTTAGATATAATAAATAATGGGTTAACAACATTTAACAAGATCGTTAACCTAAAGGTTTCAAAACAACATTTACATGTAACGACTAACGATGACTTAACGACTCAGCTAAAATGTATATACATGTAGTGTTTTAATATGTATTCATACACTTTTGAATTATCAATAAACGCAAATTATTTTTATATTTAGGCCACACGTGAAATGTCCCGTTCATATTGATTATAAACGTTCCATATTAATTGATTTCGTCGCGAGGTTTTGACCTCTATATGAGACGTTTTTCAAAGACTGCATTTATTTTTAAAACAACCATAACCTTTATTTTATCTATAAAGGTTTAAAAAGCATTACGTAGATTATCAAATAATGATAATCTAAAATATACCGTTTACACACGACCATTACATAATGGTTTACAATAAGAATATATTACATCAAAAATAAGTTTCTTGAATGCAGTTTTTACATAATAGCATACAAGCATGGACTCCAAATCTTGTCCTTATTTTAGTATGCAACAGCGGAAGCTCTTAATAATCACCTGAGAATAAACATGCTTAAAACGTCAACAAAAATGTTGGTGAGTTATAGGCTTAACCTATATATTATCAAATCATAATAATAGACCACAAGATTTCATATTTCATTATACATCCCATACATAGAGATAAAAATCATTCATATGGTTAACACCTGGTAACCGACATTAACAAGATGCATATAAGAATATCCTCTATCATTCGGGGAAATCCTTCGGACATGATAAAAACGAAATCGAAGTACTAAAGCATCCAGTACTTTGGATGGGGTTCGTTAGGCCTAATAGATCTATCTTTAGGATTCGTGTCAATTAGTAGATCGGTTTACTAATTCTTAGGCTACCAAGAAAAAGGGGCATATTCGGCTTCGATCATTCACCCATATAATGTAGTTTCATTTACTTGTGTCTATTTCATAAAATATTTATAAAACTGCATGTATTATCATCCCAAAATATTAGATTTTAAAAGTGGGACTATAACTCACTTTCACAGATTTTTACTTCGTCGCGAGTAAGACTTGGCCACTGGTCGATTCACGAACCTATAACAAATATATACATATATATATATATATATATATATATATATATATATATATATATATATATATATATATATATATATATATATATATATCAAAGTATGTTCAAAATGTATTTACAATATTTTTAATACATTTTGATGTTTTAAGTTTATTAAGCCAGCTGTACTCGTTAGTAACCTACAACTAGTTGTCCATAGTTAGATGTACAGAAATAAATTGATATATATTATCTTGAATCAATCCACGACCCAGTGTATACACGTCTCAGGCTAGATCACAAATCAAAGTATATATATTTTTGGAATCAACCTCAACCCTGTATAGCTAACTCAAACTTTACTTCATATAGAGTGTCTATGGTTGTTCCAAATAATATATATACATGGGTCGATATGATATGTCAAAACATTTGCATACGTGTCTATGGTATCCCAAGATTACATAATATATTAGAATACATATATAATACAATTTAAGTTAGCTAGGATATGATTTGTATAGAATTGTTACAATATTTCCCGTAGCTACAACAATCAAAAAATATTCAATCTTGTTTTACCCATAACTTCTTCGTTTTAAATCCGTTTTGAGTGAATCAAATTGCTATGGTTTCATATTGAACTCTATTTTATGAATCTAAACAGAAAAAGTATAGTTTTATAGTCAGAAATATAAGTTACAAGTCATTTTTGTAAGAGGTAGTCATTTCAGTCGAAAGAACGACGTCTTGATGACCATTTGAAAAAGATACTTCCACTTTGAGTTTAACCATGATTTTTGGATATAGTTTCATGTTCATAAGAAAAATCATTTTTCCAGAAGAACAACTTTTAAATCAAAGTTTATCATAGTTTTTAATTATCAAACCCAAAACAGCCCGCGGTGTTACTACGACGGCGTATGTCCGATTTTACGGTGTTTTTCGTGTTTCCAGATTTTAAATCATTAAGTTAGCATATCATATAGATATAGAACATGTGTTTAGTTGATTTAAGTCAAGTTAGAAGGATTAACTTTTGTTTGCGAACAAGTTTAGAATTAACTAAACTATGTTCTAGTGATTTCAAGTTTAAACCTTCGAATAAGGTAGTTTTATATATATATATATATATGAATCGAATGATGTTATGAATATCATTACTACCACAGGTTTTGTGGATAAACCTACTGGAAATGAGAAAAATAGATCTCGCTTCAAAGGATCCTTGGATGGCTTGAAAGTTCTTGAAGCAGAATCATGACACGAAAACATGTTCAAGTAAGATTTCCACTCGAAATAAGATTGTTATAGTTATAGAAATTGAATCAAAGTTTGAATATGAGTATTACCTTATATTAGAAAGATATCTTACTGTAAATAAAAAAGATTTCTTGAGGTTGGATGATCACTTTACAAGATTGGAAGTAAGCTTGCAAACTTAGAAGTATTCTTGATTTTATGAAACTAGAACTTATAGAATTTATGAAGAACACTTAGAACTTGAAGATAGAACTTGAGAGAGATCAATTAGATGAATAAAATTGAAGAATGAAAGTGTTTGTAGGCGTTTTTGGTCGTTGGTATATGGATTAGATATAAAGGATGTGTAATTTTGTTTACATGTAAATAAGTCATGAATGATTACTAATATTTTTGTAATTTTATGAGATATTTCATGCTAGTTGCCAAATGATGGTTCCCACATGTGTTAGGTGACTCACATGGGCTGCTAAGAGCTGATCATTGGAGTGTATATACCAATAGTACATACATCTAAAAGCTGTGTATTGTACGAGTACGAATATGGGTGCATACAGGTAGAATTGTTGATGAAACTGAACGA
Source organism: Rutidosis leptorrhynchoides (assembly GCF_046630445.1). NCBI lineage: Eukaryota > Viridiplantae > Streptophyta > Magnoliopsida > Asterales > Asteraceae > Rutidosis > Rutidosis leptorrhynchoides. The sequence continues at coordinate 334,685,828 of NC_092337.1, read as the reverse complement.
GGATGTAATTGTAAGCATTTTTGTTAAGTAGAAGTATTTTGATAAGTGTCTTGAAGTCTTTCAAAAGTGTATGAATACATATTAAAACACTACATGTATATACATTTTAACTGAGTCGTTAAGTCATCGTTAGTCGTTACATGTAAATGTTGTTTTGAAACCTTTAGGTTAACGATCTTGTTAAATGTTATTAACCCATTGTTTATTATATCTAAAGAGATGTTAAATTATTACATTATCATGATATTATGATATATTAATATATCTTAGTATAATATATATACAGTTAAATGTTGTTACAACGATAATCGTTACATATATGTCTCGTTTCGAAATCATTAAGTTAGTAGTCTTGTTTTTACATATGTTGTTCATTGTTAATACACTTAATGACATGTTTACTTATCATTTATCATGATTAAACATAGTGTATCAATATCTTAATATGATTCATATGTATTTAGTAAGACGTTGTTATAACGATAATCGTTATATATATCGTTTCGAGTTTCTTAATTCAATAAACTCAATTTTATGTATATAACTCATTGTTAAAATACCTAATGAGATACTTACTTATCATAATATCATGTTAACTATATATATAATCATATATATGTCATCATATAGTTTTTACAAGTTTTAACATTCGTGAATCACCGGTCAACTTGGGTGGTCAATTGTCAATATGAAACCTATTTCAATTAATCAAGTCTTAACAAGTTTGATTGCTTAATATGTTGGAAACACTTAATCATGTAAATAACAATTTCATTTAATATAAATAAACATGGAAAAGTTCGGGTCACTACAACACGCAATGGTGTGCCATAGCCACCGCCACCCACCGCCAGCCTGCTCACCACCACCACCACCACCGATTCGCCACTGCTACCGCCAGCCACTCTCCTCACCCTTCTAACGGCACATTTGTGGGGCCCACATTTTTTTCTTTTCTTTTTCCCAACGGCTAGTGATCATCCTGTTCGTTTTGTTAGCCGCTTTCTAGGTACGAGTCTCATCAGCGTCCCTTGTATATCTTGTTGAGATCGTTTTCTTTTTGAAAACGTCTTTTTTTTATTAAAGTTTTCGTTATTTTAGCCAACAAAAAAAAAAAAAAAAAAATGCAAGTCAGCACACAATTTATGTTTCAAAGGTTTGAGTAGTGTAAATCAGCATAAGATTCTTACAAAATACAAATACACATTTTCTTGATTTACGTATTAATAGTAACTGATATCAGTGTTTTGTATCTTTTTAACGTATAAATTCACACACAGCAATGCATCACCCAACAATTATCTCAAGTTCAAAACTTTCAAACTATGTTTCAAAGGTTAGAGAGTCATCATTTGATGTCAAATGGCATCAAGTATTATCATCATACAATCATTTAATCAAATCAGGATTTCAAGAACCATCATTGTTCCATCAAATTTTAAAAGCATGTTCTGTACCACAAGCCAAATCACTTCATGCATCTGTAATCAAAACTGGATTTGAATCATGCAACACATCTATTGGGAATTCAATAATGGACTTCTATACAAAAGCTGGCCTTATGGATTCCACTTATAATCTCTTCAATTCCATGAAGATTAAGGATTCTATTTCATGGAATATATTGATTTCTGGGGCAATCAAACATAATGATTTCGACAAAGGAATGTGTTTGTTTATCAATGCTAGATCAGTAGGGTTTGAACCGAATGTTTCGACTTTGGTACTTGTGGTTCGGGCAATTCGCGAAGTTGGGTATTTAGTGGAAGGACAACAAATGCATGGGTTTATGATAAAGACTAATTTTTTAGAAGTTTTATCGGTTCAAAATTCTGTTTTGTCCATGTATGCAGAAATGGCAATGGAGTTTGCACGTAAGCTGTTCGATGAAATGTCTCACAGAGATGTTATCACTTGGAGTGTCATAATTTCAGGGTATGTTAAAAGTGACGAATGTCGTATTGCTTTGGGAATATTTAAAGAAATGTTTTCACACTTCGAAATCGAAGTTGATGGTCAAATGATAGTAAGTGCACTTAAAGCCTGCACCGATTTAAAGGATCTTATTGGAGGAAGAACGTTACATGGATTCGTTCTTCGTAAAGGTTTTAATTATGATTTGTTTGTAGGGAATACTTTAATTGATTTGTATTATAAATGCAATGATCCTGATTCTGCATTGCAAGCTTGGAAAGATATGCCTGTAAAAAACATTGTTTCGTGGAATTCGTTGTTATCTGGTTTAGTATGTAACGAGAAGCATTCTGAAGCCATTAATCTGTTTAATCTAATGCAAAAGGCTCGTATCGTGCCTGATGCAGTCACATTAGTGAACCTGTTACAAGTATGCAAACATCTAACAGATCCACTTATCTGCAAATGTATTCATACTGTGATACTTAGACGAAACCACGAGTTAAACACATTAGTGATCAATACCCTAATCGATGTTTATGCAAAGTGCGATCTTATATCTATTGCACGTAAACTTTTTAGTTTTATCAAGATTCGAGATACGATTTCTTGGAGTACAATGATTGCAGCTTACACACATTGTGGTTTAACTGATGAAGCCATTAAAATCTATCATCAAATGATACAAGCACAAATGGAACCTAATGCCATTACTGTATTAAACCTTATTGAAGCCTGCTCGTATGATGCTGAACTTAAACGACCAAAATGGGCCCACGGGGTTGCTATCAGAAGAGGCTTTGCGTCGAACGCAATAGTGGGGACCGCCATTTTGGATATGTACTCGAGATATGCGGATGTATGTAAATCAGAAAGGGCATTTAATCAAATTTTAAATAAAAATGTTGTATCGTTTAGTGCCATGATTACAGCGTACGGTATGAATGGGCTTGCATATGATGCGATAAAGTTACTCACCGAAATGGAAACCCGCGGTTTGAAACCTAATTCAATAACGATACTCTCGGTTTTATCAGCATGTAGTCATGGTGGTTTAATTAACGAAGGGTTATCGATTTTTCAACATTTTGTTAACACACGAAAAGTCAAACCGAGTCTTGAAATTTACTCTTGTTTGGTGGATTTATTATCCCGGGCCGGGAAACTCGATCTTGCAATGGAACTGGTTAACAAATTGGCTAAAGAACAAATTGTTAGTGCGAGTGTTTGGGGTGCGTTGTTAAGCGGTTGCAGAACGAGCCACGACGAGAACAAAACGGTTCAAGAAAAAGTGGTCGAACGTGTTTTAGAATTGGAGCCGAACAACTCGGGTGGTTACATGCTTGCATCAGGCATGTATGCTGCACAGGGTTTGTGGGCCCATGCTGCAAGGGTTCGAGCCATGGTTAAAGATAATAATGTTAAGGTTGTGGCCGGTTACAGTATGGTTCATGTTAATAATACATGTTGTAGATTTGTTGCAGGCGGTCATATAACGCACGTGTTGTCGAAAGAAATACGAGTTACGATTCGGGATTTACATAAGTATATGAAGATGGAAAACATACAGGTTAACTAGTAGTTTAGTACAGATTATGGTATCTATATATGTATACATACAGAATAGATTACACACATTAATGTATAGTAATAGTAATATGACTTCACAGAGTCAATCTTACATCCAAATTTGAACAATCGAAATCGTGATCTTGTGCAACTGCAGGAAGATTTAGATCAAATCGGCTTTCAGGATCACTCGTTTGAATCGATAAGTTCGGCTGATGATGGTTTTGAAAACTAGTGGATGCATGAGTATTTTCTGAAAAGGTTGGTGCATTGGCTAACATCAGCAAGCATGCCGCCACGTACTCGTCTTCTTCAGTCATTACGCGGTGGTGATCTGGCGGCGGGTGGCGGAGATTCGGCGGCGGGTTAATCCCGCGCCACGATCGCTCCGGGTGGCACCGCATGTGTCCAAAAAGAGCCTTCCATGACCAAAACCGCTTTCCACATTCGGTACACGGGCGGGTGATCTTGGGAGCATTCGGGTCGGGTTTCTTTTTAGTAGTACCGCCCGAATGACTACTTGATGGGTCGGAACCAAGACCAACGTTGACAATGGGTTTAGTGTTGTGAATCCTGATCATCTTTGTTCGTTTCTTTTTCGGGTTTTGGTTGTGAGGATTTATAGTGGTGATGGGTTGTACGTTTCCGGCCGATACATCGGAAGTTTGGAGTGTTGGCCGGAATATGTTATGTGGGTCCAGAGAAACAGGATAGAGTTGCATATCCTATTGAGTTGTGGGGGTAGTGGGAGTGTTATCATTGTTGTTGTTGATGATGTTCATAATGTGGTTATAGAAACTGAATGAGTGAAACAAAAAAGGTTTGAATGTGGTGGATGGTGGCTACTTATGGTGGTAATGTGGTAGCGGTTACACACAGTAAGTGTGTCCGAAAGAAAAGGGTAGTTATTTTCAGTTATGTTTTTTTGTTCATCTTTTTTGGAGCTAGTAAATGGGAAATGGTGGAATTGGGCCATAATTTTCGGATGTTGTTCTGCATTTTTTATTTATTTGCAGTCTACTCCTTGATTTTTTTTTATGTTTCAAACTTTGATTCGAGAAGATATGTGTTTGACCCAGAAAGTTAGACGTGATAAATCTAACCCACCTTGACCAAAAAAAGTCAGACTTTATGTTTACAATGTTACTGGTAGTCTGGAACTCTAAATCAACCCTATGCAAATGAAAACATAAAAAAAGCTTATGTATTGATAATTTGATTGTTAGTAATCATAACAAGTGCTCGATAATTTCTTTAAACAAACAAGAATCTATGAATCAGGATGTACGTGAACTCATTAAGTAATTGTTACAATTATAATTTCTAAAACATTTGTTCATTTGAGTTTCTTGATCATAAAGATTCACAACTTATAGCGCGATGAACAAATATGTAGAGCCATACATCAAAGCATAAATAAGTCATCTTTGAAGGAACATCTTAAAACAACAATGAACTATCAAATCTGTTTGTACAGTAAACAACAAAAGGTTTGCTCAAAGGAGGTTAGTTTTGGACGAGTGCAACAAAAGTAATCTTTTTAGTTCATCCATCCATTAATTGCACTCACACCCCTATAAAACAAAGATCCACATATCTTCCTTTGTCTACAAAGAATACTTAAAAAAACGACTCATATTACAAGCCAGACCGTTTTCAGATAGAACAAAACAACACATCATCACGGACCAAAGTTTCCCAAAAGTCTCTCGACAGCAGCATTAACATTACCCCGAGTAGCACGTAAAGCATTGATATTTTCTTGGGTATCAAAGAACCCCATCTCTTGAAGTTGTGATAGTTGAGTCGCATAAAGTTCTTCTGGGGGCACTGCAATAATGATGTAATCAGGTAAATTTCGCAGGTTATTATTGTGTAAAGATTTTGATATACTAAAAGAAAATAAGTATAAAATGACTTAAAAGTGTAGAAGAAATTACAAAGTCATCACATTAATATATTGCAGTTTTAACATAATTGAGTTGTCCAGAACATAGTTATCGGCTATGCAGATTACACGTTAGTTTCAGTATCACATTTAGGATAAAACATTAAAGTAACAAAATTTAAGAGTGAAAGATATTACAACGTTGTATTTGGATATATTATCTATTAACACAAGATTTTTTTAACATCAAAAGATATTGCAACGTTAATTAGTTTTGAATTTTAAGATAACTATTTGACCACATTTTTACATTAAACATGACCCAAAACCTGTTATGCAAGTTTTTTTTTTTTTTTTTGGAACAGCAGTACGGGATCACCCAGGGGAGACTTAACCACCCACGCGTTCATCTCCCTGCAGTTGCATAACCCGCCCCCAACTGCTGCCCAGGAGGAAACCCGGCCCAATCCGAGAGCATGGGCGGTAAAACCCCCAATTATCATGAGTAGAAACAAAACTGATTATCGAAACCCAAATTAATAATAGAAGTAGAAACATAATCCAAACGCAAAAAAAGGTCACATAATACTTAAAGGCAAATCATATAAATAATCTACCTTTTCAATGAACTTTAAGAGGTAATATAATGAAGTATATGGAACTAACTAGAGTAAAGTATTACCATTGGGCACATTTGGAGCAGACATGCCACCCGCACCAAGTCCACCAAACATATTCATCAGCATATCCAGACCCATATTATTTTGCATTCCTAAAAATTGCAAACTTGAAACGATATTAATATGACTATGATTCGGACAGTGATAAAATAGTAATAATGGGGATGTTTGTACCCGTATTAGCACCAGTCTGGGTCGGATCCCTGAAACAAAGATGTGAGAGTTTTAAGGTAGCTAAACAAACAATATCATGGTTTAATTCATATTTCCACTTACAAAGGTGATTGCTGCTGATTTAGCTGAGGTAGAAGCTGCTGTAGAGACATCATTTGCTGTAGAAAATTATATCAAAAATTAAAAAAGGTCATAATCAGACATGGTTAAATATAAAAATCGCTCTACAAGTTGTGTACCTGCATCATTTGAGGAGAAGCTAACTGACGAAGTATTTCTGGATTTTGCATCATTTCTCTTAACTGAGGGTTAGCATCGAACATAGTGCGAAGTTGAGGGTTTTGGTTCACAATCTACACTTGCATACATGAGAGCATTAATGTTTACAATTTTCAATTTTTTAATCTAGAATGGATCCTTTAATCTGTAAAATTGTAGCATTGAAGTTTATCTTTTAACATTCAATGAACATCTTGTTTTTCATAAAAATTGGATGCACCATAATCCTCGTGTGAATGCCACCCAACTTTCAGGCATTAAGATATGTTTCAAACATTGATGTTTAAAATAAGCAGCTGGAAGTAGTTACAATATTACAAACATGTGTAGCCTGTTTAGCATACCTGATCCATATACTGGGGATTCGAAAGCAAGCTTTGCATCATCTGAGAAACAGCTGGGTTTTGCATCATCTGACTCATGTCTGGCATGCCACCTGGTCGGTCTAGCCCTGGTAGATTAAGACCACCTAACCCAGATACATTTGGTGCTCTGGTACCAGCATTTGTTTGGGCACTGCCTAATAGTTTGAAATTTTTTAAAAAAAAATCAGCACACTAAGACTTTTGCAATTTAAAAATAAAAATATAAAATATTAGGGATGGTTCCATTTGCAGAATGTTTTTGGAAGGAACGGACTCCGTCAAAAGCCACGGTTTGAATGAAATTGGAAGCTTTTAGTTGGCAAATAATGAAAAACAAAATGACAAAATTACCCGACTTTTCTAATTCTTGCTTATTTTTGCATTAGAAAAGATAAACAAAGAACTACATTGCGTATGATGGAATAAAACCCAAGTTATTAATAACAATATTATTATGAATTGTGAAAAAATTCAATCAGAAAATGAAGTAAAACCATGAGTGGTGTAACAGAGAAGAACTTTTAAGAACATAGCTGATTATAAAGTTAAAAAATAAGGAAGAAAAAAGAGAAGTCATGTATAAATTCCAATGGGTTGGACAAGCAATGACGAATTCCTTTAATTAATCTAAACTTACAACAACAACGAAACCCAATACCACATGAGTGGTGTATGGGGAGGTGAGATGTAGACAATCTTTCCCCTATCCGAGAATAAAGACAAGTCATTTCTCCACCCAGCGTGAAAAACACTCAAAAATAGAGAAAGTCATCCCTCTCTCTATTCCGACGGATAAAGAGATTGATTCCGAGTGGACCTCCGGTCAATAAGTAAATTAAAATTAAATTAAATTAAAAATAAAATTGAGACGGCATGAAAATGGTAAAATCAAATTTCCATGGGTTTTAAATCCTGCTTGAAATTTACTTTAGGCTCTAAGAGTTAGTCAAGTCGCCAATAAATCGACGCTTGCTATTGACTCAATAACTAGAGCCGTCCAATTTAGTGAATTTTAAATTTGGAATGTCCAATTTAGTGAATTTACAACCAATCTGATTACGTCGCTCTAAGAGTTAGTCAAGTCGCCAATAAATCGACGCTTGCTATTGACTCAATAACTAGAGCCGTCCAATTTAGTGAATTTTAAATTTGGAATGTCCAATTTAGTGAATTTACAACCAATCTGATCACGTAATGGAGTCTTTAATTCCAACTTCACCAAGAAAATCTTAAAAAATTACCAGTAGTACCACCCCAAGGGTTAGGAAGTGGGTTAGAATTAGGAGCTGCAGACCCTGGAGTTGTTTCGGTTCCTGTTGCAGAAGGATTGTTAGGAACAGCGCCTTGGTTCCCAAGCAAAGCCGCAAATGGGTTAGCACCAGAATCATTTTGAGTAGTTCCACCTGTCGTTGTGGCATTCATAAAAGGTTCTTGAACATTCTCATACATTCGTCTAAGCATATTGAAACCCTCTGGAGACGATTCAATGTTACTCATCGCCCTGTCAGTATTACGCATCATCTCGCGCATAAGTTCAGGGTTCCTAGCTGCTTCCAATGTTTGCCTAAGAATTGCAGGGTCATTTAGAATATGAGCAAGTTCAGGGTTACGATCAATTATATCACGCATCTGCGGGTTGCTCATAATCATTCCACGCATGATCTCTGGGTTGTTCAGTATGTTTTGAATTGCTGGCATGTTCATCATGTCTCTCATCATATTGGGATTTTGAGTTAGTTGCTGCTGGACTTGCTCAAATTCAGGAAGTCCAGCTCCAAATGAGCCCCCCAGTCCACCCAAACCAAGGCCAGGAAATAAGGGTGCACCGGCCCCAGCACCAGTACCTCCTAACCCAAGTCCTTCATTGGAACCAACACCCTGAGAACCAACTGTGGGAGTATTAACATTTCCAGCAGCAGGTGCACCAGTAGTTGGTGGAGGCGCAGAACCACGCACCATGTGAATTGTATGATCAGCCTGCAGACCTACAGCACATTAAAGAAATTAGTCAATCTGCAGCCTAAAATACAATCAACGATTTCTACTACACGAACCAAAAAGAACAGTAGCAACTCGCAAGAAATTAGATATGAAGCTGCACCATATCAAAATTCAATAACTACCATAAAACAATTTAGAGATCGTCACACGTTAACACAACTATCACCATAGTTCCCATACGAACACACTAACAACTTTACTAACCAATTATTAAAATGTACAAGTAACTTTAACCAAATGATTAGACAGCAAACACCAGTAAAAATGAAACTATGTGAGAACGTCACCAATAAGAAATACAATTTCTCATTACTTTTAGCAATACTAACTTTTAAGAATAAATAAAATTCACTTTTCGATTAATAAATGCAAGCATGTAAACAAGATATACCAGATCTATGTATGCAACAAATACAATTTTGACTTGCATAATGTTTTTTCGATATAAATCAACAATACTTCATCTTTTAAATAGAACCAGATTCCACAACCAACACAAATCAAATATATCTCCAGTATTATTAGTATATAATTGAGTTCGACAACCTAATACATCAAAAGTAACTATAAGATGTTGCTTACTTGCTCCGAAAGCAAGGCTCACAGCAATAGTGTATAATACAAAAACTAAAGCAAAATATTAGAAACTTAAAGCTAGTATCTTTACAATTGATAACAGTAAGATGCTAGGGCAAAATACTATCTCTATTGTAATGATTGTTCATTATAATTTAGCAATGCACACCTACACAATCATTTTAGGTCAATATATATTCAGGCACATAACAATAACATTAACAATTACTATCACAATCAACAAAAATCATAAATCGAAAATTGGAAATAAAACTATATGAATTGATTACCATAACTATCTAGGGTTTGATCATCTTTTAAGATTCTTCCTTTGTAAATCAAGCGCTGTTGATTTGCAGGAACATCGCAGTTTTGTGCAATAAGATCTTTGAAAGCAACGACGGTTGATTGGAGAGTTGATCGGACGGAAAACTTATTGCCGTTTGAGCAACGGATGTTGAGGGGGATCTCTGTCGTATCACCACCGTCGACGGCCGTTTGAGTAGATTCTCCTTCGACACCCATTTTAATTGATTTCAATTAAGAAACCCTAAGATATATAAATAAAATAAATATAATATATGATCTGTCAATTAACACACACACAAATAAAACAAAACCAGGATCGAAACGAAAAGGTTTTAGAAATTGAGAAGATGATATAGATATTAGATGGAGAGTTGCCGAATTGGAAGATATCTATCTAATTTTATTTTTAATTTAAAAATAATAAAAAATAAAGATAGAAAGGGGAAATAAAATTTAGACAACATTGCCCAAATAATCCGTGTGTTTTTATGTATTTTTGCCAAAATTATCTATGTGTTCACAAAACTACAATAATCATCCTTAAATATTAAAATAGGTCTCAATTTAGTCGCTGTCTTAACGTTAGTTATTATCAATGTTAATTTGAGGCTCGCGTAAAAACATATGGAGTATTTTAGAAATTTGGTCAAGAAACTTAATTACTAGGGATGGCATTAGGTCGGGTTTGAGTCGGGTTTAATTAATTCTGGACCCGAACCCGATTAAGAAACCCCGCCCCAAACCAGGTCCGAAACCCGTCGGGTCCACATCTACTTACATACTATCGGGTTTCGGGTTTCCCCACAGGTAAACGGGTATACCCGATTAGTCATTTGGCATCTAATTTTCAATAAGTTACCAAATCAAACTATCGAAAAATAACTTAACTACTTCATGTTTAAATTATTATAAAATATATTACATACAAAAAATTGATTGAATAGTTTTTAAAATACTCAAATACACAAAGTATATAAAATATTACTTCTCGAAAACTTGTTATATATGATTATATTGAATAAAATTATACTCGTTTTCAAAACAAATAAGAGAAATCTTTTATACGTTAACAATATAATACTAATACTAAAATTTTACATAAAAATTATTATTAAAATTCTCCGGGCCGGGTATACAGGTATGCGGGTCGGGTATACGGGTCGGGCAAACGGGGTTGTAGTCAAAACCATACCCGAACCCAAACCCATAATTTTTTTTTTTTAACCATCCCCATACCCGGCCCATGACCCGACGGAGTCGGGTCAGACCTAGTCCGATTATAACGGGTTTCGGGTTTCCCCAACGGGTATGGGCCATTTTGTCATCCCTATTAATTACGGATCAACTTCATCAGCAAAAACTTCGTGATGCATTAGATTGCTTAAACAGATTCAGATTAATGATAATTTGATCGTGTTCTTCGTTTTTAACCCAAAAACACAAATCGGCCAGTTTTGAGCAAACTACTCCACCAAAGTTTGATCCGAGCATAGATATTGAATCTTTACCATATGTTTATGCTACCTGAATCAACATATCGATTGGAGAAACCTTTCTGAATCTGAAATCTCAAAGTCAAACTTTGAAGCTTTTCGGTCAACGAATTAATTCGGATGATTATGTAATTTTCAGGTTTGTTTAACGATATACAAGTGTTCTATGATCTATTTCGAGCAGCTTTCATTCATATTTCATCAACAGATTTGCAGTATTTTGTGAAATCAAAGTTTTGATTTTCATAAAGAACAACTTAACTATTCATCGATGAATATTGAATTTGATGATCATGTTTTTGGTCGATGATTGTTCACAAAAAGGTAAAATCGTTGCTCAAGGAACAGATTGCAATCGTTTTTTTTTTATCTAATTTCTTCAATTCATAATTCATGTTTATAAGCATATTGAATAACAGATTTGAAGAATTGTAAATGTGTTTTCGCACGAGATGCAACAGCTAAAGATGATCATATTCGCACAATGAAATCAATCGATTATCGGACGAACCAGGAAAACGGAAGCAATCTGATGCATTACGAAGTTTTTGTTGATGAAGTTAATCAATGAAGTTTCTGGATTGGTATCTGAAAATTGCAGTTGTATCTGCAGCCATTGGAGGATCAACGGAGTATTTTGTATTGGATTCTGTTAATCACTCTTTTCCTAATTTCTTTAATTATACGTCTTTTAATGAAGTTAGAGCATATGCTATTTTAACAATTTCGGATATATTTATATGAAATGGGTTTATATCTATTTAAATCTTGTATTAAATTGGTTAGTTAATGTCACGTGAGTAGCACATAACTGAGACTAATGGCGAGGTTTATTAGAAGTTAAGGCAGAGACTGACATATTCTGACATTTATGGATGATTATTGCAGTTTTGTGAACACATAGACAATTTGAGCAAAAATACATAAACACAAGGATGATTTGGACAATTTTGTCTAAAATTTAAAAAATAAAAATAAAAAGAGAAAGATGACACTCACACACCATTTTTTAATTCATACACACTTTTTATTATTAATAAAAAATATAGGTAAGAAGGAGTAGCAATGACAATGGAAAAGGTACGAATCACAATAAAATGGATATGAATTGCGTGATGCCGTATTAATATCTATATCCATATAAATATTCATTTATATTTTGTTATCCATATTTATATTCATATCCATTTAATTTCAGTTCATTCATTCATATCCATATCCAATAGATTAAACGGGTTAATAGATATCAATTAGATATTTTATAAAACGTTATAATACTTCGATAATCATTCAAGGAGTTAAGCTTCGAGGACTGTTGAAGAAGGATCGTAAGACTTCCTGACCTTGGAAAATTCCCAACATCTGAATAAGGAGTTAGAACTTGGCCCCTAAAAGCTGCAAATGTGTAAAGTTCACTTGCCACAATCCCGAGCTCTTATAAAAGCATTGCATACCCCGAACCTTAGGAGGGCTCTTTTGCACCTACCAATAAGAGCCTAAGTCTATGAACTTTCGGGCTATGTCTCACTTAACCTATACCAGTAAAGAAATTCAGTCTCTTTGGTAGTTCATGATTTGTATAGAAAATGAAAACTTAACCTAACAAAAATAAATATGATATGACTAATTAAAATATAAACAAGAACGTGAAATCTTTGTCGACGATATGACACATTTTCTTACATTTGCCACTAAACACAGATAATGACAAACGTAATTGTGTAATGGGTATATATTTGGTTAAATATATGTGTTTTATTGTAGTATATCATGGTGAATTAAGCATTTGACTACAAGCAAAATGTATGTATAATAGAAACTGTATGTGATATAGTAAATGTGTACACACACACAGAGATATATATATATATATATATATATATATATATATATATATATATATATATATATATATACACATATACATATACATATATACATATATAATTGTATATATATTTGTGCACTTATATATGTATTTTCGATGCTAATGGATACATCTATGGATGTCCATTTCATCCATATCCGTTTAATTTTAGCTCATCCATATCCATTATTCATTCATTTAGATCTTTCATATTGACTATCAATCTGATGTATCCGATGAATACCTGTTGGATCAGGTGACCATTTTTATCTTAACGGTGATCGTACACTTTAAGATCTAAGGAACTTAGGTGCTGTTTGTTTTTTAAGATATTTTTACAGAAGATCTGCGGACCATGTCTGTAAAGAAGATGTGGACTAAAGGCCTTTATGGTGAATCTTGAAGACTATTTGTTTTTATGTCTGCTAAATCAAATTTAAACTCATAAATTATTGTAATATACAAATCAAAATCTTTTTCCATATTCCAGTTGCAACAATTATATAACGACCCTCATTTTTCCATTCTATATTTTTTCAATATTAAATGCCCAAATCATATAATTAAAACTTAACGATTAAACTTTAATCAATAATTGTTAAGTGTTAAGAATTATAAAACATATTAATTAACTTTGTGCAATAATTGACAAGTTAATAAAAGATGAAAAATAAAAGCTAATTAACTTCCATAAACGAAATGTAAAACTCTAGAACTTGTAGCCTTTAAATATTTAAACTTGAACTTAAAAGGAGTCATTTAAGCTAATCTAAAGTACAAGGACTAAAAGGAAAAAGTTCCAAAACCCTTCCCTTAAAACCCTAGTCGAGATTTTAAGGGTAAAATTACCCTTTTGCCCTCCAAATTTTTGGCCCAAGCAACCCCCATCACCTCCTCATTTAACCTAACTTGTTCCCTAAGTAATTTCTAATTAAACCCTAATTCTAGAATTCTCTAATCACTCCTATAAATAGAGACCTAAGCTAAACCATTTTCTTGTATCAAATTAAACTCACAAATCTCTCTCAAGTCTCTCTCCCTCTCTCCTATTTTCGACCAAAAACCGAAAATCACCACCACCACCATCGAAATCCACCACCACCATCTTCAAGATCTTCAAGTGATCTTCAAGTTGATCATCGTGTTCTTCGCGTTCTTCAAGGATCTTCAAGTGTTCTTGATTATTGGAGAGCTTTGATCTTCATCTTCAAGTGTTTCTTCTCTTCTTTTGTTAATCCTCATCAATCTTCATCAAGGTAAAACCCTAGATCTAAACTTTTAAATTCCATCTTGATAATTCATGTTTATAATCATGTTCATGTTATTAATCTCATTCATAATCATATTCATATTGCAAAAAAATAAAAATAAAATATGCATATACATATACATACGTACGACTTACATACATATATAAAAAAAAGTTTTGTTAGATCTTAAAAACCTTAAGGATTCACTAAGATTGTGTTAGGGTAGTTATATTTGGAAAGTAGATACACATTACATATATATGTGTTTACTAATAAAAAAATATATATATATATATACACGATTACATATATATATATATATATATATATATATATATATATATATATATATATATATATATATATATATATTTTTATTTTAAATAACTAAAACCCTAATTAAACCTAACCCTAATTATTAAACCCTAAATTATTAAAACCCTAATATTATCTAAACCCTAAACATTAAATAAAACCCTAATCATTACCTAATCATTATTACACTAAACCCTAATCATTAAATACTACTTTAATTAATTAAACCTAATTAATTAATACTACTACTTACTACTAAACCCTAATATTACTTATACTACTTAACACTTACACACTTATACTATTACTAACACTTGTAATATACTACCTAATAGCACAACACACAATTTCAATAGTCATCCACGATAATGTGAGGATTACTTGAACGTCAACGCTACTTAAGGCCTAGGGTGATCCTTGGTAGCACTATGGGATGCTTGTGGATTACGAATGCCTGATAGTGCTCCAAATGAACATATATTTAGGCGCAATATCCTTCCAATATGTAAAGTTTTCAGTTGCAATTGTTCTATTTCAAGTAATATTCGTTTATATTAAATAAGTGCGAAGACAAAAGGCGAAAACGAAGATTTAAGGACGCAAACGTCCAAAAAGCTCAAATGTACAAGATACAATCCAAGTGGTTCAATTTATTGATGAGAAACGTCTAAAAATGACAAGAGTACAAGTTGCGAAACGCAAAGTACAAGATATTAAATTATACGAAAGGACGTTCGAAAATCCAGAACCGGGACCTGAGCCAACTATCAACGCGCGACGCAACGGGCCTAAAATTACAAGTCAACTATGCACAAGAATATAATATAATATTTAAATAATTATATAAATTATTTATATATTATATATATATAATAAATATGTCGACAAAGCTAGGATCCAAAATTTGGTGAGCTGGATTCAGTAACTCCACACTCGCGGAGCTGTGAAGGCTTAAACCTCCGCACTCGCGGAGCAGCCAAAATCAGAAATGTCCTATAAATACAACGAGCTTCTGCCGAGTTTAAAACACCAAATAAATAATACTCCCTCTGTAATAATAATATATATATAATATATATATATATATATATATATATATATATATATATATATATATATAGTATAGATTAGTTTTATATTAGTTAGTTTGGGTTATGTAAAGGTTATTTTACGAGCTCTAAAGTCGAAGTTCTGTCCGTATAACACTACGCGATAAATACTCAATGTAAGTTATGTTCTCCTTTTTAAAATTAATGTCTCGTAACTAAGTTATTATTATGCTTATTTGAGCCGAAGTAATTATGATGTTGGGCTAAATATTAAAGATGGGGTTATTGGGCTTTGTACCATAATTGGGGTTTGGACAAAAGAACGACACTTGTGGAAATTAGACTATGGGCTATTAATGGGCTTTATATTAAATTAACGATACCTCGTTAATTTAATATAAAGGTTATGATTTGACGTATCTATATATAACCAGATACGCTTAATCGGACACGATGGGCGGGATATTTATTATTGTTCATTTGACCGGACACGGGGATGGATTAATTGTCAATGGACTCATTAAAACAGGGGTGGATTACATTCAAGGGTAATTGGTGTAATTGTTAACAAAGTATTAAAACCTTGGTTTACACACAGTCGATAACCTGGTGTATTCATTAAGCAAAGTATTAAGACCTTGTTACAGTTCGAATCCCCAGTTAGTTGGAATATTTGACTTCGGGTATAAGGTTAAATTTGCCGAGCAGTTTATAATTATGACCGATGAACTATTATGGACAAAAACCAGATAGGTTTCAAATACATCCAGGACAAAGGACAATTAACCCAGGACAATAAATTAAAATCAAAACGTCAAACATCATGGTTACGGAAGTTTAAATAAGCATAATATATTTTATTTCATATTTCCTAGTACTTTTATTTATTGTCATTTTAATTATTGTTATTTATTTTATATTGTTAGTTAAATATCGTCATTTACTTTACGCTTCGCTTAAAATATAAAATCGACAAACCGGTCATTAAACGGTAAACCCCCTTTTATATATTATTATATATAATTATATATATTTTGTACAAATATAGTTCATTAAAATATAGTGTAAAATAAGCCAGCTCCCTGTGAAACGAACCGGACTTACTAAAAACTATACTACTCTACGATTAGGTACACTGCCTATAATGTTGTAGCAAGGTTTAGGTATATCCCATCTGTAAATAAATAATTAAAACTTGTGTAATTTGTAACGTATTTCGTAGTAAAAATAATACTATTTTGTACCCCACCTCGCAACACATCAAGTTTTTAGCGCCGCTGCCGGGGACTTCGGCGAAACGCTATATTTTTAATTTATATTTTTATAAATATATTTATATATAATTTTTAGAAAAATAATATAAAAGTAAAAAAAAAAAGGAACCAGTTTGAGCCTGCATTAATCCGCACTCGCTGAGCTTTTTGGGCTGTAGGTATCTGCACTCGCGGAGCGGCTCTGACAGCTGCAACCTTGTACGTAATAATTACACAATTAGGGTTAATTAATATATTATTATTACTTATTAGGGTTTTATTTAATAATATATTTTTATATCTAGTTATATTAATTTGTAATTTTAAGTATTATTATTATAGATTAATAATTTTATATAATATATAATATATAATAATAATTTAAAAATAATATTTTTATTAAAATTGTAATTTTGCCATTTTTAGTTTCTTTTTATAAATTGTATTTTTTTTATCGTTTAATTCGTAATTTTTATTGTCGTTCGTATTTAGTTTTAAGTTAGTATTTTGCCATAGTTCTTTTAGTATTTATAGATTTTTAGGTTTTGCCGTAAAATCCCTTAAGTACTTTTTCTTTAGACTAAGATTTAGGTGCTTTAGAATTTTGCGACGCTGTTTATAAATTTTAGTATCTTTTAAGTTACGACGCGCTACTTTCTTATTTTTATTTTTCGACGCTTATTTTTCGACCTTTTATTTTTCGACGTTTTTCGACGCACAATCTTTTTCTTTCTTATTTCTCGACGCTTTAGTTTTTAGGACATAGAATTTTCTATTTTTTTCTCTAAAATTTCAAACGAAAAAATTATTTTAAGCGGTTAAATTGATAGACATCCAAATTTTCTGGTTCGTAGTAATAGTTGGATTTATTAGTGGCGAGTTGTGGACTTCCGATTAAAAGGGTCCTGGCTACCTGCTGCATCTATTGGCTATTCGAAACGTGGGCAAAATCAGAAAACTCTATTAATTTGATAACTTATATAATTTTTATATTTACAACTAATAGGATAATTAAAATTTGGTAATAAGTGTAGTATGGAAAACCTCGAAAATATCTTGGAAACTCTTTATGACATCTGAAATCAATTAAATCAATATCCTCAAACGAGTGTTGATGACAATTCGTTCGGTCAATCTTGGATCACGAATGACGAAACAATAACTGGTTGTGAAATCTGTGGAGATTATCACTCAACATGGGAATGTTATTATTACATTCCTATGGAAAATTATGAACCCATGGAACCTGAATGGAACGATTATGAAGAATACAATTCAAATTGGGATTATTCCCAAGAATATTTCCAAACTCAACAACCAGAGGACGAGGAAAATTACGTGTCTGAAAATTCTTTAGATTATATGAAAATCAAACTCGAAGAACTCGATGCTCAAAATGAACAAATAAGAGAGTTTGTAAATAGGCAAGCTGAAACTCTATCAGATTACACACCTGTTAATATGAGGAGTATTGTGCAAGAAAATCTTATATCATCAAATTTTGATGAATTTGAGAGCTCCGAAATCACCAACTATCCCGATGATACTTTTTATTCAGCTTTACCAATTTCACAACATATCGACACATTAGCCTCAACCGACGAAATCATCGATCCATCTATGGATGAAGAAGAAGTAAGGGAGACAAATTTGTACTCTTGGGAAAACGATAACGTTGAAAATTTTACCCCCAGAACCAAAGTGGTGGGACCGATAAGTACCGTTAATGAAGAAGAATCTACTTCGATCCCGAAATTCACCATTCCACAACCTTCCAACCCAATATTCTCAATAGATGAGTCATCTATCGAAGATGAACTACGAGCTGTAATAGATAATGACACCTCGGATTTCACCCAATTGGGTAATAGAGGTGAAACCTTTAATCCCGAGAATAAAAGGAAGGAAATGTTAGGAATTGTCCACCCTATAATATGTATGTAGGTGTATATCAATCCATTTGACCAAGAACCAGAAAAGAGACATATCCATTTACTAAAAGCTACACTTAAAAAAGAATTAAGTAGTGACGATCGGGTGATTCTAAACTTTAAACCCATTGATATATTATACACCACCCAAGATGTAAATAACTGGCTCACTATTTTAATTCGTGGAACTTATTCTACCGACTTCACATGTCGTCAGCTAAGTGTGGGGAAGTCTAACCCCACTTAACGTTAAATTAGGGGTTCGGGTTAGTGCATAACTCGTTAATAAAAATGCATGATGAGTTAGGGTAAAAGACGTATTTTCAAATATTGGATAACAGTTCAGAAAAGCAACCGTTTTTGAAGAAAAACATGTGTGATAAAACAAGAAGGAATGAACGATGAGGCGCGCCATCTATCATTCGACGAGCTTTGTAATTTCAAACTGGGTATTTTCAATCACTTTTCTACACTAATCACCCTCATGAATTTATAATTAGAGTCTGATTTCATGCAAATGAGGGCATTGCATGATCTCAAGTGTGGAGAAGGGTTATAAATTCTCTCGGGTTTATACTTGGCTTATTTTCTAAATATTGAGAAAATTTTAAAAAATTTCAACTAAATGAATTCAAAATCATGTTTATACATATT
This sequence comes from Rutidosis leptorrhynchoides, assembly GCF_046630445.1. Lineage (NCBI taxonomy): Eukaryota > Viridiplantae > Streptophyta > Magnoliopsida > Asterales > Asteraceae > Rutidosis > Rutidosis leptorrhynchoides. Next base: position 334,666,261 of record NC_092337.1, on the reverse strand, counting down.
TAAGAACGATAAAACTAGGTGTTAATACCGAAATTATTGTTACCCTAAAAAGAGGACATAAATTGAGAAACAACTAAAACGCTTGAATTTATTTATTAAGATATAAAAAGACGCATGAAAAAAGCCAAGTGTGGGGAGAATGTACCAAGTTATTCAATTAAAAACTATATATCACATGTTTCTGTAAAGTTATTGCAGGTGCTTTTGTTTTGGACTAAATTATCTGTTTTACCCGATTTATTGTAATACTTTTGAAAGAATAGATGGATCTACACGATAAATCAATTCCATCATTAAAAGGAAGTAAAGTCTTCCGAAAAAGACACACGCTTCTTGATTTAGGTCAAGAAGTTGTCGTCCAGACCAGCTGTAGGTTGACGAAAAATCTAGAAAGTCATCTCTAAAATTAGCAGGAAATCCACGGACCTCAGCATCAAACAGGGTCGCAATGTGGTCAGACTTATCCTAACCATGAGAGGATCTGTCTCGTAAAATGGGGAGGGCGCCGTGAAAATTAGCTTGATAAGACTAATGAATCAGACCCCCAGAAAGGATAATCTCCTTAAAGATTAAAAATCAGATTTTAAGCCTGATATTACTCAATCCTTGAGATTGACCTTAAAGATTGAGAATTACAAACTCATGGAATTCGATGATATCTAAACTCGAGCTTGAACGAGAAAGTATTTTGATCAAAATTACAAACCATTTTGTTTTCTGAAAACCTATTTTCAATGCGTTCATTACCATTGAACGTAAAATCCTAGGAATTCACCTGGAATTCATTAGGTCACCTGAACCAAATCGGGTGTCAACCGTAAGAACGGTGGTTGCATAGCATGGTCGTAGACAGGACCTTGTGCCAGACCAAAAAACTATAGGATGATCTTTACTATTGCTCATACAAAGGATAGTACTAGCATCCGACACGAAATAGACCATAATCAAAAGCATGTCACGGGACATTGCCTTAACAGTTGCTTGTTCAACGCTTTCCTTTACAACCGGACGGTAGTTTACCGAAAGATAATATACGGAGCAAGTATACTGGACGTGTTGCTTTCCTAATACAAGGTTAGCAAGTGGGTGACACAAAACCATAAGTTTTGAGCTAAAATTTTCAAATCTGAAACCCACAAAACCCACAAAAATATTTTACAACACCGGTGATGTAGTGACCCGAACTTTTCCATGTTTATATATATATTAAATGAAATTGTTATTTACATGATTAAGTGTTTCCAACATGTTAAGCAATCAAACTTGTTAAGACTTGATTAATTGAAATAGGTTTCATATAGACAATTGACCACCCAAGTTGACCGGTGATTCACGAACGTTAAAACTTGTAAAAACTATACGATGACATATATATGGTTATATATATAGTTAACATGATTTTATTATAAGTATGTATCTCATTAGGTATTTTAACAATGAGTTATATACATAAAAATGAGACTATTAATTTAAGAAACTCGAAAACGATATATATAACGATTATCGTTATAACAACGTCTTACTAGGTACATATGAATCATATTAAGATATTGATACACTTGGTTAATTATTTTAAATGATAAGTAAATATATTATTAAGTGTATTAACAAAGAAATACATATGTAAAAATAAGACTACTAACTTAATGATTTCGAAACGAGACATATATGTAACGATTATCGTTGTAACGACATTTAACTGTATATATGTCATACTAAGATATATTATATATCATAATATCATGATAATATAACAATTTAACATCTCATTTGTTATAATAAACAATGGGTTAACAACATTCAACAAGATCGTTAACCTAAAGGTTTCAAAACAACATTTACATGTAACAACTAACGATGACTTAACGACTCAGTTAAAATGTATATACATGTAGTGTTTTAATATGTATTCATACACTTTTGAAAGACTTCAAGACACTTATCAAAATACTTCTACTTAATAAAAATGCTTACGATTACATCCTCGTTCAGTTTCATCAACAATTCTACTCGTATGCACCAGTATTCGTACTCGTACAATACACAGCTTTTAGATGTATGTACTATTGATATATACACTTCAATGATCAGCTCTTAGCAGCCCATGTGAGTCACCTAACACATGTGGGAACCATCATTTGGCAACTAGCATAAAATATCTCATAAAATTACAAAAATATGAGTAATCATTCATGACTTATTTACATGAAAACAAAATTACATATCCTTTATATCTAATCCATACACCAACGACCAAAAACACCTACAAACACTTTCATTCTTCAATTTTCTTCATCTAATTGATCTCTCTCAAGTTCTATCTTCAAGTTCTAAGTGTTCTTCATAAATTCCAAAAGTTCTAGTTTCATAAAATCAAGAATACTTCCAAGATTGCAAGTTTACTTCCAAGTTTTCTAAATCCATTCCAAGTAATCATTCAAGATCAAGAAACCTTTGTTACTTACAGTAGGTTATCTTTCTAATACAAGGTAATAATCATATTCAAACTTTAATTCAATTTCTATAACTATAACAATCTTATTTCGTGTGGAAATCTTACTTGAAATTGTTTTCGTGTCATGATTCTGCTTCCAGAACTTTCAAGCCATCCAAGGATCCTTTGAAGCTAGATCTATTTTCCTCATTTACAGTAGGTTTATCCAAGGAACTTGAGGTAGTAATGATGTTCATAACATCATTCGATTCATACATATAAAGCTATCTTATTCGAAGGTTTAAACTTGTAATCACTAGAACATAGTTTAGTTAATTCTAAACTTGTTCGCAAATAAAAGTTAATCCTTCTAACTTGACTTTTAAAATCAACTAAACACATGTTATATATCTATATGATATGCTAACTTAATGATTTAAAACCTGGAAACACGAAAAACACCGTAAAATCGGATTTACGCCGTCGTAGTAACACCGCGGGCTGTTTTGGGTTAGTTAATTAAAAACTATGATAAACTTTGATTTAAAAGTTGTTATTCTGGGAAAATGATTTTTATTATGAACATGAAGCTATATCCAAAAATTATGGTTAAACTCAAAGTGGAAGTATGTTTTCTAAAATGGTCATCTAGACGTCGTTCTTTCGACTGAAATGACTACCTTTATAAAAATGACTTGTAACTTATTTTTCCGACTATAAACCTATACTTTTTCTGTTTAGATTCATAAAATAGAGTTCAATATGAAACCATAGCAATTTGATTCACTCAAAACGGATTTAAAATGAAGAAGTTATGGGTAAAACAAGATTGGATAATTTTTCTCATTTTAGCTACGTGAAAATTGGTAACAAATCTATTCCAACCATAACTTAATCAACTTGTATTGTATATTATGTAATCTTGAGATACCATAGACACGTATACAATGTTTTGACCTATCATGTCGACACATCTATATATATTTCGGAACAACCATAGACACTCTGTATGTGAATGTTGGAGTTAGCTATACAGGGTTGAGGTTGATTCCAAAATATATATAGTTTGAGTTGTGATCAATACTGAAATATGTATACACTGGGTCGTGGATTGATTCAAGATAATATTTATCGATTTATTTCTGTACATCTAACTGTGGACAACTAGTTGTAGGTTACTAACGAGGACAGCTGACTTAATAAACTTAAAACATCAAAATATATTAAAAGTGTTGTAAATATATTTTGAACATACTTTGATATATATGTATATATTGTTATAGGTTCGTGAATCAACCAGTGGCCAAGTCTTACTTCCCGACGAAGTAAAAATCTGTGAAAGTGAGTTATAGTCTCACTTTTAAAATCTAATATTTTTGGGATGAGAATACATGCAGGTTTTATAAATGATTTACAAAATAGACACAAGTACGTGAAACTACATTCTATGGTTGAATTATCGAAATCGAATATGCCCCTTTTTATTAAGTCTGGTAATCTAAGAATTAGGGAACAGACACCCTAATTGACGCGAATCCTAAAGATAGATCTATTATGTCTAACAAACCCCATCCAAAGTACCGGATGCTTTAGTACTTCGAAATTTATATCATATCCGAAGGGTGTCCCGAAATGATGGGGATATTCTTATATATGCATCTTGTTAATGTCGGTTACCAGGTGTTCACCATATGAATAATTTTTATCTCTATTTATGGGATGTATATTGAAATATGAAATCTTGTGGTCTATTGTTACGATTTGATATATATAGGTTAAACCTATAACTCACCAACATTTTTGTTGACGTTTAAAGCATGTTTATTCTCAGGTGAATACTAAGAGCTTCCGCTGTTGCATACTAAAATAAGGACAAGATTTAGAGTCCATGTTTGTATGATATTGTGTAAAAACTGCATTCAAGAAACTGATTTCGATGTAACATATTTGTATTGTAAACCAGTATGTAATGGTCGTGTGTAAACAGGATATTTTAGATTATCATTATTTGATAATCTACGTAAAGCTTTTTAAACCTTTATTTATGAAATAAAGGTTATGGTTTGTTTTAAAAATGAATGCAGTCTTTGAAAAACGTCTCATATAAAGTTAAAAACCTCGCAACGAAATCAATTAATATGGAATGTTTTTAATCAATAAGAACGGGACATTTCAGTTGGTATCCGAGCGTTGGTCTTAGAGAACCAGAAAATTTGCATTAGTGTGTCTTATCGAGTTTGTTAGGATGCATTAGTGAGTCTGGACTTCGACCGTGTTTTCTTTAAAAATGATTGTTTAACATTTTTGTTGGAAACTATATATTATTAACATGTATATATTATGTGATATATTAATCTCTTAACATGTTTGATATTGTGTGATTGATGTCTACCTCTAGCACAAATCCCATTGACTCACCTAATAATAACGAAGATTCGAATATATATTGGACTGATTCACAAGTTCCCGAAGAAGAACCGGAAGAAGAATCAGAACCGGAAGAAGAATCAGAACTGGAAGAGGAGGAACCGGAGGAGGAAATAGAACCGGTGGGGGAAATAATAAAACGGTTAAGTAAAAGAAAATCCTCAACCAACCGACCAAGGTTAATTATGGTCAATGGTGTTTCCGCCAAGGAAGCAAAATATTGGGAGGATTACCAATTCTCCGATGAATCGGATTCCGAAGAGAATTCCGATGATGTTATAGAAATTACCCCAACTGAATTTAAAAAGGCAAAAGAAAATAATAAGGGAAAGGGCATAAAAATAGAGAAATCTAATTCCAACCCCGATGAACTTTATATGTATCGTCAACCCCCGAAGCCCTTAAGTTGTAATAATGACCCGGGAACCTCTAAACCACCAGGTTTTTATAAACCGTTGAGGAAAACGACAGCTCGTATTAGGGGAACATCATATATCCCTAGAAACTTGGAAAAACGAACCAAAACCGAAGAAGAAGAGACGAGCGAGTCAGAATAAGATAGTTGTATTCGTGTGGTGTAATATATGTAATATAGTGCGCTTATGCTTTATGATATATGTAAAAATTGCTTGTATTAATAAGTATTTTTTTTTATGAATCTAACTCTTGTCTATTTTACAGTATAAAAACACAAAATGGACAGAAAACCCAATATTTTAAGAGACCTACCCGTAGACATGATTGATGAAATCTTGTCTAGAGTCGGTCAGAATTCTTCGGCACAACTATTTACGGCGAAATCAGTTTGTAAGACATTCGAAGAACGTTCCAAGAATGTCTTGGTTTATAAGAGACTTTCGTTTGAAAGATGGGGGATATCACATTGGGAAACCCATAAGTTACGATGTGTTTACTTTGACGCATATATTGCGGGGAACCCAAATGCTATTTTACGCAATGGGTTAAGAAATTATTTTGACTCAATGTATCCGAATATAGGACTTCATGATTTAGAAAAAGAGGCTAACATGCAACATAAAGAAGCATGTGATGCGGTAGCGGAGTGGTATAAAATACTATTAAATTTTTGCAGGAAATACTATTAAATACGATACAATTTTACACAAGATATTTATTTATTTATATAATGGATATACTTAAACCTTGCTACAACACTTATAGGCAGTGTACCTAATCGTAAAGTAGTGTAGTTTTTAGTAAGTCCGGTTCGTTCCACAGGGAAATCTTTAAACAAAGCTTAATGCTATATTAGTTTACTTTTATAAAAATACAAATATATATATATAAGTAATATTATTATTATAAAGGGGGTTTTTTACCGTTTAATGACCGGTTTGTCGATTTTAAAACTTTAGTCGCAGTTAAAACCAAATGTAAAATATTAAAAATAAATACAAGACTTAAATTAAAGCGTAAAGTAAATAACGATAATGAAATTGCGAATAATAAAAGTGCGATAAAATAAACTTGCGATAATTAAAGAGTACGATAATTAAAAGTGCAATTAAATAAAATAACAATAAAAATGCGATAATTAGAAGTGCAATTAAATATAAAATAAAAGAAATTAAATATGAAATAAAAGAATTATGCTTATTTAAACTTCCATAATCATGATGTTTGACGTGTTGATTTTAGTTTTATGCCCATGGGTTAATTGTCCTTTGTCCTGGATTATTTAATATGTCCGTCTGGTTTTTGTCCATAACAGTCCATCAGTCATAAATATAAAGTGCGAGTGTCCTCGTCAAATTATCTTTATACCCGAAGTTAAATATTCCAACTAATTGAGGACTTAAACTGTAACAAGATTTTAATACTTTGTTTAATAATTACACCAAGATGTCGACTGAGTGTAACCCAAGGTTTTAATATTTTGTTATCAATTATACCAAGTGTCCTTTTACATAATTTCACCCCTGTTTTAATTATTCTAGTGGCTATTAATCCATTCCCGTGTCCGGTTAAATGAACGATTATTCGTACATATAAATACCCCGCCCATCGTGTCCGATCGAGTGTATATGGTAATTTATAGGGACGCCCAATTGTAAATCTTTATATTAACATTAACAAACTATCATTTAGTTAAACAAATATAAAGCCCATTAATAGCTCATAGTCTAATTTCCACAAGTGTCGTTCTTTTGTTCAAACCCCAATTATGGTACAAAGCCCAATTACCCAATTTTAGTAATTAGCCCAACATCATGATTACTTCGGATTAAATAAGCATAATAACAACTTAGCTATGAGACATTAATATAAAAAGGTTGAACATAACTTACAATGATTAAAAATAGCGTAGCGTTACACGGACAGAATTTCGACTTACACCCTTATAATATTCGCTAACATACCCTTATTATTAGAATTATAATTAAAATTAAAATATAAATTATAAATATATATATATGTTTTACGTATATATGAGAGAAAAGAGAAAGATGGATATGTTTTTGGTTCACCAAAGCTCGATTTTTATAGGCATGTGGACTGGAACTGGGGCTCATGCGATCGCATGGATTTATGCCTTCCAGGCCATGCGATCGCATGGCCAGCTGGGGAGGCTCATTTTTGGTTGTTTTCTTCTGCCGACGGTTTTATAAATAATATAATATATTAAATAATTATAAGAATTATTTAAATATTATATTATATTTATGTGCATAGTTGACTTGTAATTTTTAGTCCATTGCGTCGAGCGTTGAGAGTTGACTCCGGTCCCGGTTCCAGATTTTCGAACGTCCTTGCGTACAATTTTATATTTTGTACTTTGCGTTTTGAATCTTGTACTCTTGTAATTTCGAGACGTTTCTTATCAATAATTGGAACCTCTTTGATTGTCTTTTGTACTTTTGAGCTTTTTGGTCGTTTGCGTCTTCAATTCGTCGAATCTGTCTTTTGTCTTCACCTTTTATTATTTAAACGAATATCACTTGTAAATAGAATAATTGCAACTAAAAGCTTGTCTTTCTTAAGGAATAATGCTATGAAATATATGTTCGTTTTTAGCATTATCAAATATTCCCACACTTGAGCGTTGCTTGTCCTCAAGCAATATCGTCTTGAAATACTAGAATCACTTCTTTATTCTTCACACTTTGTACATCAGTGATTTCTATACGGCGGTATAAACAATGACAGTAACGATAGAACCATGGTTAAAGGTGGGTGTGTCATCCACAGTTGCCTCGGGTTTAGGTCAACGACACTTGCAATCAAATAGCCGATTTACTTTCGGTTTCCAAAGCAAAGTGCACATTTGAAAGGTGGTTTACAGTCCCACATGACTATGAAAATGTTGATCCTTAAGGAAATTGGATCTTTATGAAAATATTTGATCTTTTGAAAATTCAATCTAGCTTTTACCCTAGATAAGTTTTCCGGAATAACCCTTCACCGGTGTTTGCAAAATATTTTTGTGGGTTTGGTGGGTTTCAGATTTGAAAATTTTAGCTCAAAACTTGCGGTTTTGTGTCACCCACTTGCTAACCTTGTATTTGGAAAGCAACACGTCCAGTTTACTTGTCCCGTATATTACCTTTCGATAAACTACCGTCCGGTTGTAAAGGAAAGCGTTGAACAAGCAACTGTTAAGGTAATGTCCCCTGACATGCTTTTAATTATGGTCTATAACGTGTCGGATGCAATTACTATCCTTGGTAGGAGCAATAGTAAAGCTCACCCTTATGATTTTTCGGTGATTTTTCGGTCTGGCACAAGGTCCTGTCTTTGACCACTATGCAACCACCATTCTTACGGTTGACACCCAATTTGGTTCAGGTGACCTAATGAATTCCAGGTGAATTCCTAGGATTTTACGTTCAATGGTAATGAACGCATCGAAAATGGGTTTTCAGAAAACAAATCGGTTTTAATTTGATCAAAATATTTTCTCGTTCAAGCTCGAGTTTAGATATCATCGAATTCCATGAGTTTGTAATTCTCAATCTTTAAGGTCAATCTCTAGGATTGAGTAATATCAGTCTTAAAAGCTGATTTTTAATCTTTAAGGAGATTATCCTTTCTGGGGATCTGATTCATTAGTCTTATCCAGCTAATTTGCATGGTGCCCCCCCATTGTACGAGATAAATCCTTCTCATGGTTAGGATAAATCTGACCATTTGGCGACCCTGTTTTATGCTGAGGTCCGTGGATTTCCTGCGGATTTTAGAGATGACTTTTCTAGATTTTTCGTCAACCTACAGCTGGTCTAGACGACAACTTCTTGACCTAAATCAAGAAGCGCGTGTCTTTTTCGGAAGACTTTACTTCCTTTTAATGATGGAATTGATTCATCGTGTAGATCCATCTCTTCTTTTCTCTCATCGGGTAAAATGGTTTAGTTTAGTCCAAAGCAAAAGTATTTTCAGTTATTTGTTACAGATATATGTGACATATGTTTAAGATAACTTGGTAAATTTTCCCACACTTGGCTTTTATTTTCCTTTTTTATCGTCCTCTATTCCATTTTAAATGAATTTCAACATTTTGGTTTTTTTCTCAATTTATGTCCTTTCCGAGGTTACAATAATTTCGGTGTTAACACCTAGTTTTATCGTTCATAAATATGTATAAACATGATTTTGAGTTCATTTAATTGAAAATTTTGAAAATTTTTACTAGAATTGGGTAGTTAGTATATAAGACTAGGGCTGTTCTTTATTATCAGAGAGTACTAGATTCTAATACAACTACTACGTTACTAGTATTTTTAATGGTAACCAAGTGTATAAAGATAAAAAATTTTAAAAATTCGAAAGAATTTAACCCCTTCCCACACTTTAGATCTTGCAATGTCCTCATTTGCAAGAAATCAGTACAATTTAAATTATTGAGGGTGATTAGCGTAGAAATGATTAAATTTTACCAAAGTTTCCAAACATATTGGCGTTTGTTTGCTGAATGATAAACGGTGCATATCATTTGTTCATTTCGTCTGTTGTTACATCACATTTATTTGTCATCTTGTCGTCAAAATTAGTAGCTTTTGCTGAACTTAATGCCAGTCTTTGAAAATGCGCTGTTTTACCCTGTTTTGTACAATCGACAATATACATACATACAAATATAATCATGCATGGCAATTTGAAATGGGACTTAATATCCCACTTTCAAATTCTAAATATGAAATATTAGTACACAATAATAATAAAATAATAAAAATTACACAAATATATCCAATAACATAAGTTTAAACATGAAAAAGTCAAAAGATAAAAACATAAAAATCATAAAAATAACCAAATGGAACTAAATCAGTCTGGATAGGGGTTCCAGTTCATCTCATCGGGTGGGTTCCATTGTTGGTTATAGGTGTTCTGATAGGCTTGGTCATAGTCATACCGGTTAAAGGGTGGTCGGATATCGGGGCTATGTGGCGGAAAATGAGCAGGTCGAGTAGGTACATAGTTATTTGGTACCTGATATGATAGCTGGCTCATGATTTGGTGCTGATGAACTAACCAGCTATCGTGTTGGCGTCGCCTATAATCCTCGTATACTCGCTCGGAGTTCCACTGCTCATACATACTATGTCTTGCCACGTTCGTCATTGCTTCCTCATCTATACGAACGTGGACGTCAAGAATAGCATCTTGAAAGACATCCCTAATGTCTTCCGCCTCCTCCATTTCCTCGTCTGAGCCTCTCTCTACCTGAGGATGAGATCCCTCATAGGGTACTGCCTGGTTACGTCTACTTTTCAATACCTTAGCACCCACATAAACTTTCAATCCTAAGGGCTCAACCTGTTCTCTACAAATCTGTAATGGACCCCCTTGGTTCCTATCAACACCTAAATACTCTCCAATGAGAGTAACAAAAATACCTCCTCCTATTATACTCCCGTCCTGCATTCCCTCTACCATTTTAGATAAATAAAAAGCAACACAGTAAGGGATATTGACAAAGCTTCTAGGATCCCGAATACACTTTAGGTAGAATAAATCATATAAGGTAATTTTTTCTTTATTATGACCTCTTTGTGTAATCGAGTTAGCCAAAAATCTATGAATAATACGAAGCTCAGCTCTGTCAATATGTGTATAGGAGTGTCCTCCTGCTCGTGTAAAAACATCAAAATGTGACATACGCCTCCAAATGGCGTCAGCGTCAAAGTTACTATCTACCCGTTCACCATAATGAATCAAGTTTGTACAATCGGGTAATAGCAACTCACCAGGAGTATATATCTATAAGGCCCTGGCCATGTCCAGCATGGACATTCTGTACATCCTACCGCCAAGGATAAACCTAAGAAATCTTCTATCATCTATCCTAACTATATTTGTATCAAGTGATACAGTACTCATCAACTCAACACACCATTCCTTATATACAGGTCTACGAATGGTGAAAAGACGTTCCCAATCTGTAAAAGAAGAACTGCCATACCTTTGAACTAAAAGCTGTCTAACACGGTCAGCTAGATGGACCGTTTTCAAAGGGGCCCAATCAATTACCCTTGGCACCTCTACATTTTTTGTTACCAATTTGAATTTGTTTCTTTGATATGTCTCGTAAACTCTCCATCTTCTATCAAATCTCAGATTAGGATGTAGAGTGTGCTCAGGAATCGTTGGGAATTCTACTGGCGGCCTCATTGGGAATACTATAAATTCATCAACAAACTGTACCGGATCATAATAAGGTATGTGCTGATCAGGCTGTTGTTGTTCCTGTTGTGGTTCTTGTTCGTGTTGCATTTCTGGCTGTGGTTCTTGTGCTGGTGCTGGTCGTCTAGATGATGATGCTCCTGAACCTCCAGTGTCGGCTCTCTGTAAAACACATTAAACACAAAAATTGTGCATCCAAATATGCATTAGTGTTAGCAAAATAACAACTTAAAACAATCACTATAACATGTTAAAACAAAATTAAACTTATACACATTTTCACAATTTTTCACAATTCTACACTTTTCAAATAAGCACATATGAAAATGTATACAAAATTCATAAGCATTTAACTCAAATAACATGTCAAAATATTCATTATTAATAATTAAACAAGTCTCAAATGACAAATATATCAAATTAATCAAGTTCATGAATTTTTGACTTAAAAAGTCCACTTTAATCTCCAAAAATCATGTTTAGGATCATTGTTTGGATCATTTAACTATCTAAACATGTTACACTACTCAATTTAGCAATAATTCATGACAAAAATCGGCCATAACCTGTTTATATCAAAAAGCCCCAAATTTGCTCAAGAACACAAACCCTAGATTTCTAAAAATTTTGAAGTTTTTGGCTTCAAATCATGTTAAATAGCATCAATCTAGGTTATACATGCATAAAATACTAATAATTTAACACTAATTACACTAGAAATTAACAAAATTGCATTAGGTAAAAAAATTGGTAATTATCACAAAAACTAGGAATTTATAGAGTTTAGGGGTGTAATTTTTACCAATTTGCTGAAGAATGGGAATCTAGGCATGATTAGAGCAAGAAATTTGATGAATTACGGTGGAAAAATGGCGAAAATTGGTGAATTTTTGGAGTTGGTTCGTGAATGTGTGTGTGTTTGTGGAGAAAGACAGACCAGTCGACTGTCTTTGTATCAGGCCTGAATTTCAGCTCCATGCGATCGCATGGAGTTGAAGTGTAAAACCCATGCGATCGCATGGGGGTCCGGGTACAGTGTTTTCAGCCTTTTTTTTTTTTTTTTTTAAACCTTATACTTTATAAAACTTATAATTATTTAAATTTTAAAATTTTGGTTTCCTTTAGGAGCGAGGGCGTTTCGGATCGTTGTCCTAGTCTGTCCCTCGACAAAATTTTAAAATTTGTCAAATCAAAGCGCGGTTTTTAAAAGTAAAGATTTTTGGGTTTTTTAATGTTTTTGGCATACTTTAATTCAATAAGATTAAAAATAATGATAATAAAAGTTCTCGTCCCTCCCTCGGGTAAACAATTTCGGTTCAAAGACCTAGTCTTCAACTTACGACGAATTTTAAAAATCATATTTTTAACTTAATGAGATAAAGTAAATTTTTGTTTTTAAATTCACACAACATAAATATAAAATTCAAAATTAATATTAAAAATTCACACCAAACTTAAAATTTGAAATGCATAAAATTAAAAATTCATATTTTAAAAATTAAAAATTCACACCAAACTTATTTTAAAAATTCACATTATAAATTCACACCAAACTTATATTAATTTTTCAAATATTTACATTTTTTTTTAAAAATATTGTTTTTACAAAGTTTACAATATTAATTTAAGATTTAAATATTAATTTTAAAAAAAAATGGTAAAAATAAAATTAAAAATCTTTTTGGCTTTTTATCCCACTTTAATCAATCAAATATTATCAAAAATATGCGCCCCTCTTTTCGGTAAAGTAATTTCGGTTCCAAGACCTAATTTAACTCATGACGAATTTTTGAAATATTTTGGGTTGATTGATTAAAGATATTTATACCTTAAGAATAAACGTTAAATTTCGCAGTGATGTAATAAATTTTTGAATGATATCAATAATTTCGGTCGCCAAACCTAATTTTATTCAATACCAATTTAATACTTTTTAGCGAACAAATTAGCGTTTATTATCAAAAGGTTAAAAATAAAAATAAAAATAAAAACTTTACAGACATACCTGTGAAATAGATTTCTTAATTATATGATCTATCCCATTCATAAGATAGTCGGTTTAATTGGTTTTCCATGGCTACATAGGCGTAACCTCGAGCATTCAGTGTCTTTTCTTCTAAACATATGAACGGTCCGTCTCTGCATAAAGTAACAAATTCGGTATTTGAATAGGTTTGATTATTTGAACATTTACCTCCATGTGACCATTTTCCGCATTTGTGACATCTTTCTAGGTGTCGTGCTCTTCTTTTCGCTGCGGATTTTGATTTTCCTTTACCAAATTGTAACTTATTATCTTCGCATCTGGATTCTTTTCTAACTTCGTCCAATCTTTCTCTGATTACTGATACTATTTCACTTGGTAGTATGTCATTATTTCTTTTAGTGATCAAAGCGTGTAGCATTAGACCATGGTTTAGTTCACAGGCAGTCTTCATTTTGTAAAAACCTAAAAAAAATAAAAATTCAGAATGGGGGGAGAAGACTAGTTCTTTAGGGTCTGCTAGGGAAAGACCATTCGGGTTCCATTTTCGAGAACTACACGAAAACAGACAATCTAACTCTAACAGAAATACATATTATCCTTTAAAGACTTGATTCTCCCCACACTTAGTTAGCTGTGGTGTCGAAATTGTGATTAACTTCGTTGTCGACTTCCATCGGACCATGTATGTAATGTTTAACTCTGTGACCATTAACTTTAAATTCAATCCCATTTGAATTTATTAATTCTATCGTTCCGTATGGGAAAACTCTTTTGACTATGAATGGTCCAGACCATCTTGATTTCAATTTTTCAGGAAATAGCTTGAATCGTGAATTGAAAAGAAGAACTTTGTCTCATTCTTTAAATTCTTTTGAACTTCTGATTCTTTTATCATGCCATTTCTTCGTTCTTTCTTTATAGATTAACGAATTTTCGTATGCTTCATGTCTTAATTCTTCTAATTCGTTTAGTTGACCTAATCGTAGACGTCCGGCTTCATGTAAATCAAGATTACATGTCTTCAAAGCCCAAAATGCTTTGTGTTCAATTTCTACTGGAAGATGACATGCTTTTCCATAAACAAGTCTAAAAGGTGTAGTTCCAATTGGAGTTTTGTAGGCTGTTCTAAAAGCCCAGAGTGCATCCTCCAATTTAATGGACCATTCCTTCAGATTTGATCCTACGGTTTTCTCTAGAATACGTTTTAAAGCTCGGTTGGTATTTTCAACTTGTCCACTTGTTTGTGGATGATATGCGGTGGAGATTTTATGAGTTACTCCATATCTTTTAAGAACTTTCTCAAGTTGATTATTACAGAAATGAGTACCCCCGATCACTTATTAAAGCTTTCGGTGTTCCAAACCTTGCAAAAAGACGTTTTAAAAAGTTGACTACAACTCGTGCATCGTTAGTTGGGAGAGCTTGTGCTTCCGCCCATTTAGATACATAATCAATGGCTACGAGTATATATAGATTATTATGAGATTTTGGAAATGGACCCATAAAGTCAATACCCCAAATGTGAAATACTTCACATACTTGGATGACATTTTGTGGCATTTCATCACGTTGACTTATTTTTCCGGCCCTTTGACATGCATCACAGGATTTGCAAAGAAGGTGTGCATCTTTGTAAATTGTTGGCCAATAGAATCCAGCATCATAAACTTTTCTTGCTGTTAGTTGAGGCCCATAATGCCCTCCTGTTGGTCCTGTGTGACAATGGTTTAATATTTTACTAGCTTCATCTCCAAATACACATCGGCGTATTATTCCATCGGGACAACTTTTAAACAAATGTGGATCTTCCCAGAAATAGTGTTTTATATCACTGAAGAATTTCTTTCGTCTTTGGTACGATAATCCTTTTTCAAGGAATCCACAAACCAAGTAGTTTGCATAGTCTGCAAACCATGGGATTTCATTATAATCTATCTTCAATAGATATTCATTAGGAAAGTTGTCTTGTATGGCCGATTCATTCAGAACTTCTAATTCGGGATTTTCAAGACGAGAAAGATGATCAGCGGCGAGATTTTCTGCTCCTCTTTTATCTCGGATTTCAATATCAAATTCTTGTAAGAGTAAGATCCAACGGATTAATCTTGGTTTAGCATCTTGTTTTGAAAATAGGTATCTAAGAGCAGAATGGTCGGTATAGACCACCGTTTTTGCTAGAACGAGATATGATCGAAATTTGTCAAAAGCAAAGACAATAGCAAGGAGTTCTTTTTCAGTAGTTGTATAGTTCGTTTGTGCTCCTTGTAATGTCTTACTAGCATAATATATAGGTTGAAATCGTTTTTCAATCCTTTGTCCTAAAACGGCTCCCATTGCAAAATCACTTGCATCGCACATTAGTTCAAATGGTAGATTCCAATTTGGTGTTATCATGATCGGCGCATTAGTGAGTTTCTCTTTAAGAATATTAAAAGATTTGATACACTCATCTGAAAAGATGAATGGAGCATCCTTTTCTAGGAGTTTATTCATAGGAGTGGCAATTTTAGAAAAATCTTTTATGAAACGTCGGTAAAAACCGGCATGCCCTAGAAAACTCCTAACTCCTCTAACATTGGTGGGATGTGGAAGTTTAGCAATTACATCTACTTTAGCTCTATCCACTTCAATTCCTTCTTTTGAAATTTTATGTCCAAGAACGATGCCTTCTTTAACCATGAAATGGCATTTCTCCCAATTAAGTACTAGATTTGATTGTTCGCATCTAATGAGCATTCGTTCAAGATTAACTAAACATGATTCAAATGTATCACCGAAGACTGAAAAGTCATCCATGAAAACTTCCATGCATTCTTCTATCATGTCGTGAAAAATCGCCATCATACACCTTTGAAAGGTTGCAGGGGCGTTGCAAAGTCCAAATGGCATGCGTTTGTAAGCAAAAGTACCATAAGGGCACGTGAATGTGGTTTTCTCTTGGTCCTCGGGTGCTATTGGAATTTGAAAATATCCGGAAAATCCATCTAGAAAACAATAGTAACTATTTCCGGCTAATCTTTCCAACATTTGATCAATAAAAGGTAAGGGAAAGTGATCTTTTCTGGTGGCGTCATTTAATTTTCTATAATCAATACACACACGCCATCCTGTTACAGTTCTAGTAGGAATAAGCTCATTTTTCTCATTTGTAATGACAGTCATGCCACCCTTCTTAGGCACGCATTGAACTGGGCTTACCCATGGACTATCAGAGATTGGATAAATTAAACCTGCATCTAGCAGTTTAATAATCTCTTTCTTAACTACATCTTGCATAATAGGATTTAGTCTTCGTTGGCGTTGCACATACGTTTTATGACCTTCTTCCATAAGGATTTTATGTGTGCAATACGAAGGACTTATTCCTTTAATATCATGAATCTTCCATGCAATGGCTGGTTTATGAGCTTTCAACACAGAAATGAGTTGTGATTTCTCATTTTCAGTAAGAGAAGACGATATTATTACAGGTAATTCAGATTCACCATGTAAATAAGCATATTCCAAATAGTTTGGAAGTGGCTTTAACTCTAATTTCGGAGGTTCTTCTATCGATGATTTGTATCGATATCTGTCTTCTTCTTTTAGCATTTGAATTTGTTCTGTTGTTGGTTCATATCCATTAGCTATAAGTGTAGCTAACATTTCAGCTTCATCAATTGGTTCATTACCTTCTCCTAAAGAACATTCTCCTGTTCCTTGTAATTCTGGAAATTCTTCTAATAATTCTGCATGTGCATCTATAGTTTGAATATAATAACATGTATCATCTGCAGATTGTGGTTGTTGCATTGCTCTATCAACTGAAAAGGTAACACTCTCATCCTCTATACTTAGGGTCAGTTTCTTACCGAACACGTCTATCATTGCTTTAGCCGTGTTTAAGAATGGTCTTCCTAATATGAGAGGAACTTGAGAATCTTCTTCCATGTCCAGAACAACAAAATCTACTGGGAATACTAAAGTACCAACTTTAACTAGCATGTTCTCCATTATCCCTCTAGGATATTTTATTGATCTATCGGCTAGTTGTATGCTTATTCTGGTTGGTTTCAATTCTCCAAGGTCTAGTTTAGCGTAAAGTGAATACGGCATTAGATTTATACTAGCACCTAAGTCTGCCAATGCTTCTATTGAACTAAGACTACCCAGAAAACATGGAATTGTGAAACTTCCTGGATCAGATAGTTTTTCTGGTATCTTATTCAACAGCACTGCTGAACAATTAGCATTCATAGTAACAGCCGAGAGTTCTTCCATTTTCTTTCTATTTGAAATTAGATCTTTCAAGAATTTAGCATATCTAGGCATTCCTGAAATCACATCAATGAAAGGAAGATTTACATTTATCTGTTTAAACATATCCAAGAATTTGGATTGCTCGGCTTCAAGTTTCTCTTTCTTCATTTTACTCGGGTAAGGAAGTGGTGGTTGGTATGGTTTAACATAAGGTTTATCCTTAACTGTGTTATCTTCATTAACCTTTTCAACTACCGGTTCTTTTTCCTTATCTTGATCAGGTTGTGGTTCTTGTGGAGTAGGAATGGCTTCATCAGAAGTTACAGTTATTTCAGGTGGTTTAAGTGTTGTACCACTTCTTGTGGTAATGGCTTTAGCTGTTTCATTCCGGGGGTTAGCGTTTGTATCACTAGGTAGACTTCCCGGTTTTCTTTCACCTATTAACCTTGCTAGGTTACTCACTTCTTGTTCCAGATTTTGAATAGAAGCTTGTTGATTTCTAAATGCTTGAGCATTTTGTTCATTAGTTTGTTTCTGAGATGTGAAAAACTGTGTTTGAGTTTCAACTAGCTTTGTCATCATATCTTCTAAATTCGGCTTTTTATCATCGGTTTGTTGTGGTGGTTTGTTTTAAAAATTAGGTCTTTGCTGATTGTAATTGTTATTAGATACTTGTTGATTGCTAGGACCTTGTTGGTTGTTGTATGGAATATTTCGGTTATAATTTTGGTTTTGATTGTAAATCGGTCTTGGCGGTTGATAATTATTCTGATAATTATTTCCGGGCCTTTGGTTTATGTATGAAATATTCTCTCTTTGTTCCATTGTTAATTCAATACTGAGACAATCTTTTGTCAAATGTGGTCCTCCACACTGCTCACAACTAATTCGTATTGAGTGAATATCCTTAGTCATCTTTTCCATTCGTCTCTCCACAGCATCTATCTTTGCGGAAATGGAATCTAAGTCATGGCTAGAATCGGCTCTAGCTGCTTTAGATGATCTAATGATATATTTTTCTTGGTGCCACTCATGTGAGTGGGAAGCAGTGTTATCAATAATTTTGTAAGCATCAGTTTCGGTTTTCTTCATAATAGAACCACCAGCTGCTATATCTATGTCTTTTCTTGTAGTGATGTCGCATCCTTGGTAGAATATTTGTACTATTTTACAGGTGTCTAAACCATGTTGCGGACATCCTCTTAACAACTTTCCATATCTTGTCCACGCCTCATATAGAGTTTCATTCGGTTTCTGTGTGAACGTAACAATTTCTGCTTGAAGTCTTACGGCTTTAGATGCAGGAAAGAATTGTTTAAGAATTTTTTCAACTAAAACATCCCATGTATCAATCGCCCCTTCAGGTAACGATTCCAACCAATCTTTGGCTTCTCCCTTTAAAGTCCAGGGAAATAACATGAGATATATCTGTTCATCCTCCACTTCTCGAATTTTAAATAGTGTGCAGATCCTATTAAAGGTACGTAGATGTTCATTTGGATCTTCCTTCGGCGCACCACTAAATTGGCATTGATTAGTCACCATGTGCAGAATTTGTCCTTTGATTTCATAATCTGGCGCATTAATGTCTGGATGAGTAATTGCGTGACCTTGGCTAGTGCGTTTAGCTCTCATTCGGTCTTCCATACTTAAAGGTTCCAGATTCTCCATAATTGAATTTGTTGAATCGGAATCACTAGAGGATTCTGATTTAATGGTTCGTTCCTCAACAATCTCTGTTTGAATGATTGGTGGTTCTGGGGGAAAGTTTAGTGGTTCAGGATCTACGAACCGTTCCTGAATATTTTCCGGATTCTCAATTGTGAGGTCGGGTTCAAAAAATGGATTATCGGAAATTTGAACTGAAGTACTTGGTCGACTGGATGACGATTCTAAAGAAAAATCAACGGCGGTTATATTTGCTAAATGTCTTGATCTAGTTACAGGTGGTGAACGTACAAAAGGTGGTGAACGTCTTGCTCGGTGCATTCACTGAATATCCTATTAGTTTTAAAAAGGAAAGAAAAATTATAATAAGTTATCCAATTAATAGACTTTTCTGATTTTGCCCACGTTTCGAATAGCCAAAAGATGCAGCAGAGGGGCAGGATTCGTTTGGTCTCAATATAATTGAGGACTGTTTGGCTCCAATAACCCGGTCCACGTACAAATCCAACTATTACTACGAACCAGAAAATTTTGATGTCTATCAATTTAACCACTCAAAATAAATTTTCGTAATTTTAAGAAATTTAGATAAGAAGTAGAATAAAAATCTATGTCCTAAAACTAGAATAGCGAGAAATAAGAAAGAAAAAGAGTTCGTCGAAAAAGGTCGAAAAAGAAAAATGGTTGAAAAATAAAAGGTGACGGAAAAATAAAAGAAACTTATAAAACTTAAAAATACTTGACTAACCTAACCTTATTACTACAACTAACTTAAAATTATAATCGCAAATTGAAATTACTAATTGGAATGATAATTGATACATAGTAAAAGGTGTCTAAAAATATTAAAGCTTACAGGAAAAACTATATCCCAAATGGAAAGAAACTAAAACTTAAAAAGGCGTCGCAAAATTCTAAAGCACCTAAATCTTAGTCTAAAGAAAAAGCACTTAAGGAATTCTATGGCAAAGCCTAAAAATCTAGAAGTAAAAATAATTATGGCAAAAACTATGAATTAAAACTAAATATGAGCTAAAAATACAAAAGTTACGCTAAAACGATTAAAAAGGAAAAAAATATAAAAATATATAAAAAGTTGTAAAAAGTACAATTTTTATAAAAATATTATTTTTATATTATTTATTTTATAAAACTATTAATTTTACAATTTAAATAAACTAATTAAACTAAAAATACAAATTAAACTTAAACTAATAACTTAATTAAATAATAAAACTTAATTAGGGTTAATAATAAAATTAATAATTAATTAAAACCCTAATCGCATTAATTGCTGTACGATGATGGCCTGTCAGATACGCTCATGCGATCGCATGAGTTCTAAGTTACCCAGCCATGCGATCGCATGGGCTAGGGTTTCGGGCCAGAGTTGGGCTGCTACAGTACATGCCGATTAAAATTTTATTTTATTTTTTATTTTTTTTATTTTTTTGCTGTAAAATATAAAATATATTTATTAATTAAATAAAACTTATATTTTTACAAAATAATAAAAAAAATAGAAATAAAGAAACTTTATAAAACTTAAATATTTACCAAACTCTTAAAAAAAAATATTTATATTTTTGTTTTTCTTTTAATATTTTTTTCTTATTTTTGAATATTTAAAACGTATTTTTACAAATGCGTACTAAAAGTAAATTTTTTTTTTATAGCGTTGCGCTTCCGGCTTTTAAGACGTTCCCCGGCAGCGGCGCCAAAAATACTTGATGCGGTAGCGGAGTGGTATAAAATACTATTAAATTTTTGCAGGAAATACTATTAAATACGATACAATTTTACACAAGATATTTATTTATTTATATAATGGATATACTTAAACCTTGCTACAACACTTATAGGCAGTGTACCTAATCGTAAAGTAGTGTAGTTTTTAGTAAGTCCGGTTCGTTCCACAGGGAAATCTTTAAACAAAGCTTAACGCTATATTAGTTTACTTTTATAAAAATACAAATATATATATATAAGTAATATTATTATTATAAAGGGGGTTTTTTACCATTTAATGACCGGTTTGTCGATTTTAAAACTTTAGTCGCAGTTAAAACCAAATGTAAAATATTAAAAATAAATACAAGACTTAAATTAAAGCGTAAAGTAAATAACGATAATGAAATTGCGAATAATAAAAGTGCGATAAAATAAACTTGCGATAATTAAAGAGTACGATAATTAAAAGTGCAATTAAATAAAATAACAATAAAAATGCGATAATTAGAAGTGCAATTAAATATAAAATAAAAGAAATTAAATATGAAATAAAAGAATTATGCTTATTTAAACTTCCATAATCATGATGTTTGACGTGTTGATTTTAGTTTTATGCCCATGGGTTAATTGTCCTTTGTCCTGGATTATTTAATATGTCCGTCTGGTTTTTGTCCATAACAGTCCATCAGTCATAAATATAAAGTGCGAGTGTCCTCGTCAAATTATCCTTATACCCGAAGTTAAATATTCCAACTAATTGAGGACTTAAACTGTAACAAGATTTTAATACTTTGTTTAATAATTACACCAGGATGTCGACTGAGTGTAACCCAAGGTTTTAATATTTTGTTATCAATTATACCAAGTGTCCTTTTACATAATTTCACCCCTGTTTTAATTATTCTAGTGGCTATTAATCCATTCCCGTGTCCGGTTAAATGAACGATTATTCGTACATATAAATACCCCGCCCATCGTGTCCGATCGAGTGTATATGGTAATTTATAGGGACGCCCAATTGTAAATCTTTATATTAACATTAACAAACTATCATTTAGTTAAACAAATATAAAGCCCATTAATAGCTCATAGTCTAATTTCCACAAGTGTCGTTCTTTTGTTCAAACCCCAATTATGGTACAAAGCCCAATTACCCAATTTTAGTAATTAGCCCAACATCATGATTACTTCGGATTAAATAAGCATAATAACAACTTAGCTACGAGACATTAATATAAAAAGGTTGAACATAACTTACAATGATTAAAAATTGCGTAGCGTTACACAGACAGAATTTCGACTTACACCCTTATAATATTCGCTAACATACCCTTATTATTAGAATTATAATTAAAATTAAAATATAAATTATAAATATATATATATGTTTTACGTATATATGAGAGAAAAGAGAAAGATGGATATGTTTTTGGTTCACCAAAGCTCGATTTTTATAGGCATGTGGGCTGGAACTGGGGCTCATGCGATCGCATGGATTTATGCCTTCCAGGCCATGCGATCGCATGGCCAGCTGGGGAGGCTCATTTTTGGTTGTTTTCTTCTGCCGACGGTTTTATAAATAATATAATATATTAAATAATTATAAGAATTATTTAAATATTATATTATATTTATGTGCATAGTTGACTTGTAATTTTTAGTCCATTGCGTCGAGCGTTGAGAGTTGACTCCGGTCCCGGTTCCGGATTTTCGAACGTCCTTGCGTACAATTTTATATTTTGTACTTTGCGTTTTGAATCTTGTACTCTTGTAATTTCGAGACGTTTCTTATCAATAATTGGAACCTCTTTGATTGTCTTTTGTACTTTTGAGCTTTTTGGTCGTTTGCGTCTTCAATTCGTCGAATCTGTCTTTTGTCTTCACCTTTTATTATTTAAACGAATATCACTTGTAAATAGAATAATTGCAACTAAAAGCTTGTCTTTCTTAAGGAATAATGCTATGAAATATATGTTCGTTTTTAGCATTATCAGCATGCTATGCTTACGGGTTAGTAATGTTCGCTTCTCACCAAAGTGAGAAAAAGAACATCGGGCTACAACTATTAAAAAAAACGTTCCCACAAGTGACGGAGTCGGTAATTGGGGTAAGAAATGAGGTTTTTAGGTTATTACGAGACTGTTGGTCATTACATAACCCTCGTCCCTTTGAAGACGTTACAACACGCTGTCTTATCAACGGCCATAACGGTTATGTTCCACAAGACCAAGGATGGGAAGTAGTCCTAGTAAAACCAGAATGCATGACTTGTTTCTGGACGTATGAATTACTTGTCTTTATTGCCTTTGCTGAACGACTTGTGTACTAGCTAGAATTATCTTGACAACTATCTTGTATCAAAGTTATTGTGTGCTATATTTCATGCTTTATGTAAAATAAGCGGTATTGTAAGTTTGTAAAATATTGTATAAAAGTTTGAACGCGAAATATTATTATAATCAGTTTTTCATATAGAATTGTAGTAGTTGAATTGTATATTAGCTACTAAGTATGAACTTAACGGGTAGGTACTACCCGAATTTAAACTTATAAAACGCTAATATGAAGAAAAAGCTTTTATTAATGAGTTCATATTATGCTACGAAATACTATTAACTACTCTTAATATTCTGTGTGATTAACTTGTTCCATTTGACTATTTTGAAGGAAATGGTACTGACTACTCGACACACCGTGAATATGAATGAAGAGGAATTCCGTACTTTTCTAGCTTCAAACATAGCCACAGTACAGGCTGCGCTACATACCAACAATAACCTTGGATCTAGCAGTACAGGAAATCGTGTAGGATGCACCTACAAAGAATTCACTGCCTGCAAACCTTTGGAATTTGATGGAACCGAAGGACCGATCGGATTGAAATGGTGGACCGAGAAGGTCGAATCGGAGTTTGCCATAAGTAACTGTACTGAAGAGGACAAAGTGAAGTACGCTACGCATACCTTCACAGGTTCTGCGTTAACATGGTGGAATACCTATCTAGAGCAAGTGGGACAAGATGATGCGTACGCACTACCGTGGTCAGCATTCAAGCACTTGATGAACGAGAAGTACCGTCCCAGAACTAAGGTCAATAACCTCAAGACAGAACTTAGAGGGCAACGAACCCAAGGATTTGATATTACCACGTACGAAAGACGATTCACAGAATTGTGCCTATTGTGTCCGGGAGCGTTCGAAGATGAGGAAGAGAAGATCGACGCGTTTGTGAAAGGATTACCGAAAAGAATCCAAGAAGATATAAGTTCACACGAGCCCGCCTCCATACAACAGGCATGTAGAATGGCTCACAAACTAGTGAACCAGATTGAGGAAAGAATTAAAGAACAGACGGCTGAAGAGGCCAATGTGAAGCAAGTCAAAAGAAAGTGGGAGGAAAACGGTGATAAGAATCACCAATATAACAACAACAGCAATTACAATAATAATCGCAACAATTATCCCAACAATCGCAACATCAATCGCAACTACAACAAACGGCCCAACAACAACAACAACAACAACAACAACAGCAGCAACAGCAACTACAACAATCATCCCAACAACAATAACAATCGCAACAACAACAACAATCAGAAGCAGTATTGCCAAAGGTGTGAAAAGTATCACTCGGGGTTCTGCACCAAATTTTGCAACAAGTGTAAAAGAAATGGTCATAGCGCGGCAAAGTGTGAGGTCTACGGACCAGGGGTTAACAGAACGAAAGGAACAAATGGTGTCGGAATGAGTAATGGCGGAGCAAGTAGTGTCGGAGCAAGTTATGCCAATGTAGTTTGTTATAAATGTGAAAAATCGGGCCACATTATTAGAAATTGCCCGAACCAGGAGAACACGAATGGACAAGGTCGCGGAAGAGTTTTCAATATTAATGCGGCAGAGGCACAGGAAGACCCAGAGCTTGTTACGGGTACGTTTCTTATTGACAATAAATCTGCTTACGTTTTATTTGATTCGGGTGCGGATAGAAGCTATATGAGTAGAGATTTTAGTGCTAAATTAAGTTGTCCATTGACGCAGTTGGATAGTAAATTTTTACTCGAATTAGCAAACGGTAAATTAATTTCAACAGATAATATATGCCGGAATCGAGAAATTAAACTGGGTAGCGAAATATTTAAGATTGATTTGATACCAGTAGAGTTAGGGAGTTTTGATGTAATAGTTGGCATGGACTGGCTGAAGAAGGTGAAAGCAGAGATCGTATGTTATAAAAATGCAATTCGCATTGTACGAGAAGAAGGAGAACCCTTAATGGTGTACGGAGAAAAGGGCAACATGAAGCTACATCTTATTAGTAATTTGAAGGCACAAAAACTAATAAGAAAAGGTTGCTATGCTGTTCTAGCACACGTCGAGAAAGTACAAACTGAAGAAAAGAACATCAATGATGTTCCCGTCGTAAAAGAATTTCCCGATGTATTTCCGAAAGAATTACCGGGACTACCTCCACATCGATCTGTTGAATTTCAAATAGATCTTGTACCAGGAGCTGCACCAATAGCTCGTGCTCCTTATAGACTCGCACCCAGCGAGATGAAAGAACTGCAAAGCCAACTGCAAGAACTATTAGAACGTGGTTTCATTCGACCAAGCACATCACCATGGGGAGCTCCTGTTTTGTTTGTCAAGAAGAAGGATGGTACATTTAGGTTTTGTATTGACTACAGAGAGTTGAACAAACTTACCATCAAAAACCGTTATCCACTGCCGAGAATTGATGACTTATTTGATCAACTACAAGGCTCGTCGGTTTATTCGAAGATCGATTTACGTTCTGGATATCATCAAATGCGAGTAAAGGAGGATGATATTCCAAAAACTGCTTTTAGGACGCATTATGGTCATTACGAGTTTATGGTTATGCCGTTTGGATTGACTAACGCACCAGCTGTGTTCATGGATCTTATGAACCGAGTGTGTGGGCCATATCTTAACAATTTTATCATTATTTTCATCGATGACATACTTATTTACTCAAAGAATGATCAAGAGCACGAAGAACATTTGAAAAAAGTGCTAGAAGTATTGAGGAAAGAAAAACTGTACGCTAAGTTTTCAAAGTGTGCATTTTGGTTGGAAGAAGTTCAATTCCTCGGTCACATAGTGAACAAAGAAGGTATCCAGGTGGACTCGGCAAAGATCGAAACCGTTGAAAAGTGGGAAATCCCAAAAACTCCGAAGCATATACGTCAATTTTTAGGATTGGCTGGTTACTACAGAAGATTCATCCAAGATTTCTCCAAAATAGCAAAACCCTTGACTGCATTAACGCATAAACGGAAGAAATTTGAATGGAAGGATGAACAAGAGGAGGCATTTCAATTATTGAAGAAAAAGCTAACTACGGCACCTATATTATCATTGCCTGAAGGGAATGATGATTTTGTGATTTATTGTGACGCATCAAAGCAAGGTCTCGGTTGTGTATTAATGCAACGAACGAAGGTGATTGCTTATGCGTCTAGACAATTGAAGATTCACTAGCAAAATTATACGACACATGATTTGGAATTAGGGTTGTTTTTGCATTAAAGACTCGGAGGCACTACTTATATGGGGTCAAAAGTATTATATATACCGACCACAAAAGTCTTCAACACATATTTAATCAGAAACAACTGAATATGAGACAGCGTAGGTGGATTGAATTATTGAATGATTACGACTTTGAGATTCGTTACCACCCGGGGAAGGCAAATGTGGTAGCCGACGCCTTGAGCAGAAAGGACAGAGAACCCATTCGAGTAAAATCTATGAATATAATGATTCACACTAACCTTACTACTCAAATAAAGGAGGCGCAACAAGGAGTTTTAAAAGAGGGAAATTTAAAGGATGAAATACCCAAAGGATCGGAGAAGCATCTTAATATTTGAGAAGACGGAACCCGGTATAGGGCTGAAAGAATTTGGGTACCAAAATTTGGAGATATGAGAGAAATGGTACTTAGAGAAGCTCATAAAACCAGATACTCAATACATCCTGGAACGGGGAAGATGTACAAGGATCTTAAGAAACATTTTTGGTGGCCAGGTATGAAAGCCGATATTGCTAAATATATAGGAGAATGTTTGACGTGTTCTAAGGTCAAAGCTGAACATCAGAAACCATCAGGTCTACTACAACAACCTGAAATCCCGGAATGAAAATGGGAAAACATTACCATGGATTTCATTACTAAATTGCCAAGGACTGCAAGTGGTTATGATACTATTTGGGTAATAGTTGATCGTCTCACCAAGTCAGCACACTTCCTGCCAATAAGAGAAGATGACAAGATGGAGAAGTTAGCACGACTGTATTTGAAGGAAGTCGTCTCCAGACATGGAATACCAATCTCTATTATCTCTGATAGGTATGGCAGATTTATTTCAAGATTCTGGTAGACATTACAGCAAGCATTGGGAACTCGTCTAGACATGAGTACTGCCTATCATCCACAAACTGATGGGCAGAGCGAAAGGACGATACAAATGCTTGAAGACATGCTACGAGCTTGTGTTATTGATTTCGGAAACAGTTGGGATCGACATCTACCGTTAGCAAAATTTTCCTACAACAACAGCTACCATTCAAGCATTGAGATGGCGCCGTTTGAAGCACTTTATGGTAGAAAGTGCAGGTCTCCAATTTGTTGGAGTGAAGTGGGGGATAGACAGATTACGGGTCCGGAGATAATACAAGAAACTACCGAGAAAATCATCCAAATTCAACAAAGATTGAAAACCGCCCAGAGTCGACAAAAGAGCTACGCGGACAGTAAAAGAAAAGATATAGAGTTTGAAATTAGAGAAATGGTCATGCTTAAGGTTTCACCTTGGAAAGGCGTTGTTCGATTTGGTAAACGGGGGAAACTAAATCCAAGGTACATTGGACCATTCAAGATTATAGATCGTGTCGGACCAGTAGCTTACCAACTGGAGCTACCTCAACAACTCGCGGCTGTACATAACACTTTCCACGTCTCAAATTTGAAGAAATGTTTTGCTAAAGAAGATCTCACTATTCCGTTGGACGAAATCCAAATCAATGAAAAACTTCAATTCATTGAAGAACCCGTCGAAATAATGGATCGTGAGGTTAAGAGACTTAAACAAAACAAGATACCGATTGTTAAGGTTTGATGGAATGCTCGTAGAGGACCCGAGTTCACCTGGGAGCGTGAAGATCAATTGAAGAAGAAATACCCGCATTTATTTTCAGAAGATACGTCAACACCTCCAACTGCTTAAAATTTCGGGACGAAATTTATTTAACGGGTAGGTACTGTAGTGACCCAAACTTTTCCATGTTTATATATATATTAAATGAAATTGTTATTTACATGATTAAGTGTTTCCAACATGTTAAGCAATCAAACTTGTTAAGACTTGATTAATTGAAATAGGTTTCATATAGACAATTGACCACCCAAGTTGACCGGTGATTCACGAACGTTAAAACTTGTAAAAACTATACGATGACATATATATGGTTATATATATAGTTAACATGATTTTATTATAAGTATGTATCTCATTAGGTATTTTAACAATGAGTTATATACATAAAAATGAGACTATTAATTTAAGAAACTCGAAAACGATATATATAACGATTATCGTTATAACAACGTCTTACTAGGTACATATGAATCATATTAAGATATTGATACACTTGGTTAATTATGTTAAATGATAAGTAAATATATTATTAAGTGTATTAACAATGAAATACATATGTAAAAATAAGACTACTAACTTAATGATTTCGAAACGAGACATATATGTAACGATTATCGTTGTAACAACATTTAACTGTATATATATCATACTAAGATATATTATATATCATAATATCATGATAATATAACAATTTAACATCTCATTTGTTATAATAAACAATGGGTTAACAACATTCAACAAGATCGTTGACCTAAAGGTTTCAAAACAACATTTACATGTAACGACTAACGATGACTTAACGACCCAGTTAAAATGTATATACATGTAGTATTTTAATATGTATTCATACACTTTTGAAAGACTTTAAGACACTTATCAAAATACTTCTACTTAATAAAAATGCTTACAATTACATCCTCGTTCAGTTTCATCAACAATTCTACTCGTATGCACCCGTATTCGTACTCGTACAATACACAGCTTTTAGATGTATGTAATATTGGTATATACACTCCAATGATCAGCTCTTAGCAGCCCATGTGAGTCACCTAACACATGTGGGAACCATCATTTGGCCACTAGCATAAAATATCTCATAAAATTACAAAAATATGAGTAATCATTCATGACTTATTTACATAAAAACAAAATTACATATCCTTTATATCTAATCCATACACCAACGACCAAAAACACCTACAAACACTTTCATTCTTCAATTTTCTTTATCTAATTGATCTCTCTCAAGTTCTATCTTCAAGTTCTAAGTGTTCTTCATAAATTCCAAAAGTTCTAGTTTCATAAAATCAAGAATACTTCCAAGATTGCAAGTTTACTTCCAAGTTTTCTAAATCCATTCCAAGTAATCATCCAAGATCAAGAAATCTTTGTTACTTATAGTAGGTTATCTTTCTAATACAAGGTAATAATCATATTCAAACTTTAATTCAATTTCTATAACTATAACAATCTTATTTCGAGTGGAAATCTTACTTGAAATTGTTTTCGTGTCATGATTCTGCTTCAAGAACTTTCAAGCCATCCAAGGATCCTTTGAAGCTAGATCTATTTTCCTCATTTCCAGTAGGTTTATCCAAAGAACTTGAGGTAGTAATGATGTTCATAACATCATTCTATTCATACATATAAAGCTATCTTATTCGAAGGTTTAAACTTGTAATCACTAGAACATAGTTTAGTCAATTCTAAACTTGTTCGCAAATAAAAGTTAATCCTTCTAACTTGACTTTTAAAATCAACTAAACACATGTTATATATCTATATGATATGCTAACTTAATGATTTAAAACCTGGAAACACGAAAAACACCGTAAAATCGGATTTACGCCGTCGTAGTAACACCGCGGGCTGTTTTGGGTTAGTTAATTAAAAACAATGATAAACTTTGATTTAAAAGTTGTTATTCTGGGAAAATGATTTTTATTATGAACATGAAACTATAACCAAAAATTATGGTTAAACTCAAAGTGGAAGTATGTTTTCTAAAATGGTCATCTAGACGTCGTTCTTTCGACTGAAATGACTACCTTTACAAAAACGACTTGTAACTTATTTTTCCGACTATAAACCTATACTTTTTCTGTTTAGATTCATAAAATATAGTTCAATATGAAACCATAGCAATTTGATTCACTCAAAACGGATTTAAAATGAAGAAGTTATGGGTAAAACAAGATTGGATAATTTTTCTCATTTTAGCTACGTGAAAATTGGTAACAAATCTATTCCAACCATAACTTAATCAACTTGTATTGTATATTATGTAATCTTGAGATACCATAGACACGTATATAATGTTTCAACCTATCATGTCGACACATCTATATATATTTCGGAACAACCATAGACACTCTATATGTGAATGTTGGAGTTAGCTATACAGGGTTGAGGTTGATTCCAAAATATATATAGTTTGAGTTGTGATCAATACTGAGATACGTATACACTGGGTAATGGATTGATTCAAGATAATATTTATCGATTTATTTCTGTACATCTAATTGTGGACAACTAGTTTTAGGTTACTAACGAGGACAGCTGACTTAATAAACTTAAAACATCAAAATATATTAAAAGTGTTGTAAATATATTTTGAACATACTTTGATATATATGTATATATTGTTATAGGTTCGTGAATCAACCAGTGGCCAAGTCTTACTTCCCGACGAAGTAAAAATCTGTGAAAGTGAGTTATAGTCCCACTTTTAAAATCTAATATTTTTGGGATGAGAATACATGCAGGTTTTATAAATGATTTACAAAATAGACACAAGTACGTGAAACTACATTCTATGGTTGAATTATCGAAATCGAATATGCCCCTTTTTATTAAGTCTGGTAATCTAAGAAGTAGGGAACATACACCCTAATTGATGCGAATCCTAAAGATAGATCTATTATGCCTAACAAACCCCATCCAAAGTACCGGATGCTTTAGTACTTCGAAATTTATATCATATCCGAAGGGTGTCCCGGAATGATGGGGATATTCTTATATATGCATCTTGTTAATGCCGGTTACCAGGTGTTTACCATATGAATGATTTTTATCTCTATGTATGGGATGTGTATTGAAATATGAAATCTTGTGGTCTATTGTTACGATTTGATATATATAGGTTAAACCTATAACTCACCAACATTTTTGTTGACGTTTAAAGCATGTTTATTCTCAGGTGAATACTAAGAGCTTCCGCTGTTGTATACTAAAATAAGGACAAGATTTGGAGTCCATGTTTGTATGATATTGTGTAAAAACTGCATTCAAGAAACTGATTTCGATGTAACATATTTGTATTGTAAACCAGTATGTAATGGTCGTGTGTAAACAGGATATTTTAGATTATCATTATTTGATAATCTACGTAAAGCTTTTTAAACCTTTATTTATGAAATAAAGGTTATGGTTTGTTTTAAAAATGAATGCAGTCTTTGAAAAACGTCTCATATAGAGGTCAAAACCTCGCAACAAAATCAATTAATATGGAACGTTTTTAATCAATAAGAACGGGACATTTCAGGTGAAGGGTTATTCCGAAAAACTTATCTAGGGTAAAAGCTAGATTGAATTTTTAAAAGATCAAATGTTTTTATAAAGATCCAATTTCCTTAAAGGATCTAAATTTTCATAGTTATGTGGGACTGTAAACCACATCGTTACTATCATTGTTCATACCGCCATATCAAAATCACAGATGTACATAGTGTGAAGAATAAAGAAGTGATTTGTGTGATTTAATTTCAAGTTCTGTATTGCTTGAGGACAAGCAACGTTCAAGTGTGGGGATATTTGATAGTGCTCCAAATGAACATATATTTAGGCGCAATATCCTTCCAATATGTAAAGTTTTCAGTTGCAATTGTTCTATTTCAAGTAATATTCGTTTATATTAAA
This sequence comes from Rutidosis leptorrhynchoides, assembly GCF_046630445.1. Taxonomy (NCBI): domain Eukaryota; kingdom Viridiplantae; phylum Streptophyta; class Magnoliopsida; order Asterales; family Asteraceae; genus Rutidosis; species Rutidosis leptorrhynchoides. The sequence goes on along the minus strand of NC_092337.1, from coordinate 334,634,031 downwards.
TAAGTGCGAAGACAAAAGGCAAAAACGAAGATTTGAAGACGCAAACGTCCAAAAAGCTCAAATGTACAAGATACAATCCAAGTGGTTCAATTTATTGATGAGAAACTTCTAAAAATTACAAGAGTACAAGTTGCGAAAAGCAAAGTACAAGATATTAAATTATACGAAAGGACGTTCTAAAATCCGGAACCGGGACCTGAGCCAACTATCAACGCGCGACGCAACGGGCCTAAAATTACAAGTCAACTATGCACAAGAATATAATATAATATTTAAATAATTATATAAATTATTTATATATTATATATATATATAATAAATATGTCGACAAAGCTAGGATCCATAATTTAATGAGCTGGATTCAGTAACTCCGCACTCGCGGAGATGTGAAGGCTTAAACCTCCGCACTCGCGGAGCAGCCAAAATCAGAAATGTCCTATAAATACAACGAGCTTCTGCCGAGTTTAAAACACCAAATAAATAATACTCCATCTATAATATATATATATATATATATATATATATATATATATATATATATATATATATATATATATAGTATAGGTTAGTTTTATATTAGTTAGTTTGGGTTATGTAAATGTTATTTTACGAGCTCTAAAGTCGAAGTTCTGTCCGTGTAACACTACGCGATAAATACTCAATGTAAGTTATGTTCCCCTTTTTAAAATTAATGTCTCGTAACTAAGTTATTATTATGCTTATTTGAGCCGAAGTAATTATGATGTTGGGCTAAATATTAAAGATGGGGTTATTGGGCTTTGTACCATAATTGGGGTTTGGACAAAAGAACGACACTTGTGGAAATTAGACTATGGGCTATTAATGGGCTTTATATTAAATTAACGATACCTCGTTAATTTAATATAAAGGTTATGATTTGATGTATCTATATATAATCACATACGCTTAATCGGACACGATGGGCGGGATATTTATTATTGTTCATTTGACCGGACACGGGGATGGATTAATAGTCAATGGACTCATTAAAACAGGGGTGGATTACATTCAAGGGTAATTGGTGTAATTGTTAACAAAGTATTAAAACCTTGGTTTACACACAGTCGATAACCTGGTGTATTCATTAAGCAAAGTATTAAGACCTTGTTACAGTTCGAATCCCCAGTTAGTTGGAATATTTGACTTCGGGTATAAGGTTAAATTTGCCGAGCAGTTTATAATTATGACCGATGAACTATTATGGACAAAAACCAGATAGGTTTCAAATACATCCAGGACAAAGGACAATTAACCCAGGACAATAAATTAAAATCAAAACGTCAAACATCATGGTTACGGAAGTTTAAATAAGTATAATATATTTTATTTCATATTTCCTAGTACTTTTATTTATTGTCATTTTAATTATTGTTATTTATTTTATATTGTTAGTTAAATATCGTCATTTACTTTACGCTTCGCTTAAAATATAAAATCGACAAACCGGTCATTAAACGGTAAACCCCCTTTTATATATTATTATATATAATTATATATATTTTGTACAAATATAGTTAATTAAAATATAGTGTGAAATAAGCCAGCTCCCTGTGGAACGAACCGGACTTACTAAAAACTAGACAACTCTACGATTAGGTACACTGTCTATAGTGTTGTAGCAAGGTTTAGGTATATCCCATCTGTAAATAAATAATTAAAACTTGTGTAATTTGTAACGTATTTCGTAGTAAAAATAATACTATTTCGTACCCCACCTCGCAACACATCAAGTTTTTGGCGCCGCTGCCGGGGACTTCGGCGAAACACTATATTTTTGATTTATATTTTTATAAATATATTTATATATAATTTTTAGAAAAACAATATAAAAGTAAAAAAAAAAAAAAAAAAGGAACCAGTTTGAGCCTGCATTAATCCGCACTCTTGGGCTGTAGGTATCCGCACTCGCGGAGCTGCTCTAACAGCTGCAACCTTGTACGTAATAATTACACAATTAGGGTTAATTAATATATTATTATTACTTATTAGGGTTTTATTTAATAATATATTTTTATATCTAGTTATATTAATTTGTAATTTTAAGTATTATTATTATAGATTAATAATTTTATATAATATATAATATATAATAATAATATAAAAATAATATTTTTATTAAAATTGTAATTTTGCCATTTTTAGTTTCTTTTTATAAATTGTATTTTTTTTATCGTTTAATTCGTAATTTTTATTGTCGTTCGTATTTAGTTTTAAGTTAATATTTTGCCATAGTTCTTTTAGTATTTATAGATTTTTAGATTTTGCCGTAAAATCCCTTAAGTGCTTTTTCTTTAGACTAAGATTTAGGTGCTTTAGAATTTTGCGACGCTGTTTATAAATTTTAGTATCTTTTAAGTTACGACGCGCTACTTTCTTATTTTTATTTTTCGACGCTTATTTTTCGACCTTTTATTTTTCGACGTTTTTCGACGCGCAATCTTTTTCTTTCTTATTTCTCGACGCTTTAGTTTTTAGGACATAGAATTTTCTATTTTTTCTCTAAAATTTCAAACGAAAAAATTATTTTAAGCGGTTAAATTGATAGACATCCAAATTTTCTGGTTCGTAGTAATAGTTGGATTTGTTAGTGGTGAGTTGTGGGCTTCCGATTAAAAGGGTCCTGGCTACCTGCTGCATCTATTGGCTATTCGAAACGTGGGCAAAATCAGAAAAGTCTATTAATTTGATAACTTATATAATTTTTATATTTATAACTAATAGGATAATTAAAATTTGGTAATAAGTGTAGTATGGAAAACCTCCAAAATATCTTGGAAACTCTTTATGACATCTGAAATTAATTAAATCAATACCCTCAAATGAGTGTTGATGACAATTCGTTCGGTCAATCTTGGATCACGAATGACGAAACAATAACTGGTTGTGAAATCTGTGGAGATTATCACTCAACATGGGAATGTTATTATTACGTTCCTATGGAAAATTATGAACCCATGGAACCTGAATGGAACGATTATGAAGAATACAATTCAAATTGGGATTATTCCCAAGAATATTTCCAAACTCAACAACCAGAGGACGAGGAAAATTACTTGTCTGAAAATTCTTTAGATTATATGAAAATCAAACTCGAAGAACTCGATGCTCAAAATGAACAAATAAGAGAGTTTATAAATAGGCAAGCTGAAACTCTATCAGATTACACACATGTTAATATGAGGAGTATTGTGCAAGAAAATCTCATATCATCAAATTTTGATGAATTTGAGAGCTCCGAAATCACCAACTATCCCGATGATACTTTTTATTCAGCTTTACCAATTTCACAACATATCGACACATTAGCCTCAACCGACGAAATCATCGATCCATCTATGGATGAAGAAGAAGTAAGGGAGACAAATTTGTACTCTTGGGAAAACGATAACGTTGAAAATTTTACCCCCAGAACCAAAGTGGTGGGACCGATAAGTACCGTTAATGAAGAAGAATCTACTTCGATCCCGAAATTCACCATTCCACAACCTTCCAACCCAATATTCTCAATAGATGAGTCATCTATCGAAGATGAACTACGAGCTGTAATAGATAATGACACCTCGGATTTCACCCAATTGGGTAATAGAGGTGAAACCTTTAATCCCGAGAATAAAAGGAAGGAAATGTTAGGAATTGTCCACCCTATAATATGTATGTCGGTGTATATCAATCCATTTAACCAAGAACCAGAAAAGAGACATATCCATTTACTAAAAGCTACACTTAAAAAAGAATTAAGTAGTGACGATCGGGTGATTCTAAACTTTAAACCCATTGATATATTATACACCACCCAAGATGTAAATAACTGGCTCACTATTTTAATTCGTGGAACTTATTCTACCGACTTCACATGTCGTCAGCTAAGTGTGAGGAAGTCTAACCCCACTTAACGTTAAATTAGGGGTTCGGGTTAGTGCATAACTCGTTAATAAAAATGCATGATGAGTTAGGGTAAAAGACGTATTTTCAAATATTGGATAACAGTTCAGAAAAGCAACCATTTTTGAAGAAAAACATGTGTGATAAAACAAGAAGGAATGAACGATGAGGCGCGCCATCTATCATTCGACGAGCTTTGCAATTACAAACTGGGTATTTTCAAACACTTTTCTACACTAATCACCCTCATGAATTTATAATTAGAGTCTGATTTCATGCAAATGAGGGCATTGCATGATCTCAAGTGTGGGGAAGGGTTATAAATTCTCTCGGGTTTATACTTGGCTTATTTTCTAAATATTGAGAAAATTTTAAAAAATTTCAACTAAATGAATTCAAAATCATGTTTATACATATTTTTGAACGATAAAACTAGGTGTTAATACCGAAATTATTGATACCCTAAAAAGAGGACATAAATTGAGAAACAACTAAAACGCTTGAATTTATTTATTAAGATATAAAAAGACGCATGAAAAAAGCCAAGTGTGGGGAGAATGTACCAAGTTATTCAATTAAAAACTATCTATCACATGTTTCTGTAAAGTTATTGCAGGTGCTATTGTTTTGGACTAAATTAACTGTTTTACACGATTTATTGTAATACTTTTGAAAGAATAGATGGATCTACACGATAAATCAATTCCATCATTAAAAGGAAGTAAAGTATTCCGAAAAAGACACACGCTTCTTGATTTAGGTCAAGAAGTTGTCGTCCAGACCAGCTGTAGGTTGACGAAAAATCTAGAAAAGTCATCTCTAAAATCAGCAGGAAATCCACGGACCTCAGCATCAAATAGGGTCGCCATGTGGTCAGACTTATCCTAACCATGAGAGGATCTGTCTCGTAAAATGGGGAGGGCGCCGTGCAAATTAGCTTGATAAGACTAATGAATCAGACCCCCAGAAAGGATAATCTCCTTAAAGATTAAAAATCAGCTTTTAAGCCTGATATTACTCAATCCTTGAGATTGACCTTAAAGATTGAGAATTACAAACTCATGGAATTCGATGATATCTAAACTCGAGCTTGAACGAGAAAGTATTTTGATCAAAATTACAAACCGATTTGTTTTCTGAAAACCTATTTTCAATGTGTTCATTACCATTGAACGTAAAATCCTAGGAATTCACCTGGAATTCATTAGGTCACCTGAACCAAATCGGGTGTCAACCGTAAGAACGGTGGTTGCATAGCATGGTCGAAGACAGGACCTTGTGCCAGACCGAAAAACTAGAGGATGATCTTTACTATTGCTCATACAAAGGATAGTACTAGCATCCGACACGATATAGACCATAATCAAAAGCATGTCACGGGACATTGCCTTAACAGTTGCTTGTTCAACGCTTTCCTTTACAACCGGACGGTAGTTTACCGAAAGATAATATACGGAGCAAGTATACTGGACGTGTTGCTTTCCTAATACAAGGTTAGCAAGTGGGTGACACAAAACCATAAGTTTTGAGCTAAAATTTTCAAATATGAAACCCACAAAACCCACAAAAATATTTTGCAACACCGGTGAAGGGTTATTCCGAAAAACTTATCTAGGGTAAAAACTAGATTGAATTTTCAAAAGATCAAATGTTTTCATAAAGATCCAATTTCCTTAAAGGATCTAAATTTTCATAGTTATGTGGGACTGTAAACCACATCGTTACTATCATTGTTCATACCGCCATATCAAAATCACAGATGTACAAAGTGTGAAGAATAAAGAAGTGATTTGTGTGATTTAATTTCAAGTTCTGTATTGCTTGAGGACAAGCAACGTTCAAGTGTGGGGATATTTGATAGTGATGGAGAAAGTGATGGCTAAGAAAGAGAAGAAATGAAACGTATCTTGTTCTTTGTTTTCCTATTTATTTATTTTTCATTTTCCTATCTATGTAAAGGCTATGCCTTAAACTATTTCTATTTCCAAATCGTGTAATAAAAAGGCTTGTTTAAAGCCTCGTTCTTAATAATATAAAGTGTTTCGTTTATATCATATTCATCTTCATCCCGCTTAAAATTTTTCAAACTTATGACCTATCAGATTTATCAAACTTCTATACACCCTTATGTAGTGAAGAATCATGGTTCGTCCAACTGCACCAACTCTTACCACGATGTTTCATAACTTTCTCGTTTGACCACGTCCATTTCCTAACTTTCACAACTTCCATAACTTTTAAAGATATGAAGGGTGACCAAGTCTATAAAGACTGCAACTCAAAACTAGCCAACCATAACTTGACAAGTTCGTAACTGTTTTCATGGATGACATTTCGATCTACTCCAAGATTGATAAAGAACATGAGCAACATTTGAAATTTCATTCTTGAACTCTTAAGGAAAAAGAACAACTCTACGCAAACTTTTCCAAGTGCAAGTTTTGGCTTAAAATCGACATGTTGTCGATCCAGCTAAGATTACTGCTATCCTTAACACACTATATTAGAAATCATCATTGATCACATATCCTGACCTTATGGAGTGAACTTGGAATGGAAATATGAATTAGTGAAATATAATGACGGTGGCCAACGTGATTATATTCTGTTAATTCATAGAAATTTTCCAATATCATGACGTATGGAATAGAAAGCGAATCAAAGAAAACTCTCAAGCTATCTGTTCAAAAACCCAAATGCAAGGGCATGAAAGGAGAAAAATGTTCAACTTGATATTAGTAGATACGAAGGACTCATTCTAATCAAACTATATATCTATCTCATACTCATTTAACAAACTTTCATGTACCATGAAGGTTATAAACAATCGAATCTTGAAATTTTACATTCATTTATCCTAAATGGATATCCCCTGATCATTGATACTTAATCATCACTTGTTATATCCAGATCCTCTCTGTTATTACACTTTTGGTGTAAATTTACATATGACTTTCAAAAACCCATGTCATTTGAACCCTCAGACGTCAATATTACGAAACCCCATTATCTATGCCGAGATGGTAAATATCTCATATGCATAATCATTTGAAGAATGGAATCTCCATACGTGTATCATTTTGACTATCATAGTCAAGAAACTTCTGTACTCGTACATCTACTTATAATAGACTACTTGGCACCATGCAAGTAATGATGTCATACATAAACAATAATCTATCATTGTCAACTCGAAAATCAAAGGTGAAATACACTATCTCAAGTTGTGGCTTGAGCTAAACTCATCACATCTGAAAAAATTGCAGTAACAATTGAAATGATTTCATCATACTTTAACGTATCCTCCTCTCAGACCAACTAAGGCTGAATCCAAACGATCATTTCATAGTTGAAAGTCACTGCTTTAGCATTTATTTATACTTGTCTATGCGACTGCCAGATTATTCATGACGAGTTCTCGAACTCCCACTATCACTCGAACGATTCAAAGTTGCAAATCTTATTTGAAGTTCTTTCATACATAACTCTAAATCAGAGGGATTTACTCATTTGATGATAATCACATTATCATCCTTCTAACTTTAATGTTAACATTTCGAGTCCAAGGACTCATGCCCTAATAAAAGTCAATTCATTAGTTTTCACTTCCATGAAACAATTATTACACAATTATCCTCCGGAATTTTTAAAATCTTCAATCAATTTTTCTCAAACAAATAAACTCTTAAATACAAGTACCCCGTTTTCCAAAGATTTCTTACACGAGTCTTTATTTTCAAACTATCTTGGAATTTATAAAAATGATTTTTCACTTATGTGATCTATAAAATCTTATACATAAATTTACCTTTGCGTATTTTGACTAGTACACATCAAATTATATTTTCACTTTTACAAATTTCCACTATGACGAAATCGAAATTATTTTACCAATTATACATAACCCTAGTTTTACTATGAACTTTAGTTCGTCACATCCTCCAAAATTACTTCCACTTATTATATAAACACTTTCATATTATCAAGTTATACTTTCTTTTTAATCAACTCTTTTTTTGTATTGTTCGAATTATTTCACATAAAATAGTACGTGTTGTACGTAACTCAAGTTTTACCAATAGCTCCGCTTCGTTTATATTGTTATATCAAATGTCGCAACTTTTCAAGAATTACTTTGGCTTATTATTAAAACTTTCGTATTGCTCTCCAATGTGTTAGGATCACCTTTATTCTCATTTCCCGTGCAAGAACGAGACTTACCTCTTTACGTACATCATCTCTTCCTTGCTATGCTAATCATTAAGAAGTTCCTACTTTCGGTATTTCACGGCTAAACCACAACGCTCTCGTAAACATCAATACTATGATTGATAATGCTAAAAACGAACATATATTTCATAGCATTATCCCTCAAGAAAGACAAGCTTTTAGTTACAATTGTTCTATTTACAAGTGATATTCGTTTAAATATTAAAAGGTGAAGACAAAAGACAGATTCGACGATTTGAAGACACAAACGACCAAAAAGCTAAAAAGTACAAAGTACAAATCACGAGGTTCAAATTATTGATGAGAAACGTCTAAAAGTTACAAGAGTACGAGCCGAACGCAAAGTACAAGATATTAAATTTTACGCAAGGACGTTCGAAAATCCAAAACCGGGACCAGAGTCAACTATCAACGCGCGACGCAACAGAGCTAAAATTACAAATCAACTATGCACATGAATATAATATAATATATATATAATTATATAAAATTATATATATATTATATATATTAAATAAATATGTCGACAATCTAGGAGCCAAAAAGTATGTGACCAGGAAATGACGGCCATGCGATCGCATGGCCAGAAGGCACAAAACTCATACGACCGTATGAGTTACTGTAGCAGGCCACATTCTTTAAATACAACGAATTCTGGCCGAATTTTTACTCATAATATTTCAATCTTTCTTACTCTCAAATATATTTATATTTTAATTTTAATTATAATTTTAATATTAAAGTTTAATAATAAGGTTATAGTGGCGAATGTTGTAAGTGTGTAAGTCGAAATTCTGTCCGTGTAACGCTATGCTATTATTAATCATTGTAAGTTATGTTCAACCTTTTTAAATTAATGTCTCGCAGCTAAGTTACTATTATGCTTATTTAAATCGAAGTAATCGTGATGTTGGGCTAAATATTAAAGACGGGGTAATTGGGCTTTGGACCATAATTGGGGTTTGGATAAAAGAACGACACTTGTGGAAATTAGACTATGGGCTATTAATGGGCTTTATATTAACTAAATGATACCTCGTTAATTTAATATATAAACTTATAATTTGACGTATTTATATATAACCACAAACCCTTGACTGGGTACGGTGGGCGGGATATCTATAAATACCAATAATTATTCATTTGACCGGACACGGGGATAGATTAATAATCAATAGACTTGTTGAAACAGGGGTGAATTACATACAAGGGTAATTGGTGTAATTGTTAACAAAGTAATAAAACCTTGAATTACACGCAGTTGATAACCTGGTGTATTCATTAAACAAAGTATTAAGACCTTGTTACAGTTCGAATCCCCAATTAGTTGGAATATTTGACTTCGGGTATAAGGATAATTTGATGAAGACTTTCGCACTTTATATTTATGACTGATGGACTATTATGGACAAAACCGTATGGACATATCAAACATTCCAGGACAAAGGACAATTAACCCATGGTAATAAATTAAAATCAACACGTCAAACATCATGATTACGGAAGTTTAAATAAGCATAATTTCTTTTTTTCATATTTCATCGCACTTTTATTTACAGTCATTTTATTTATTGCAATTTTAATTATCGTACTTTTTAATTATCGCAATTTTATTTATCGCACTTTAATTATTGTCATTTACTTTACGCTTTAAATTAAGTTATATTTATTTTTAATATTTTACATTAGGTTTTAACTGCGACTAAAGTTTTAAAATCGACAAACCGGTCATTAAACGGTAAAAACCCCCTTTTATAATAATAATACTACTTATATATATATATATATATATATATATATATATATATATATATATTTATATATTTATAAATATAGTTTTAAAAATATAGCGTTAAACTTGGCTAGTTCCCTGTGGACGAACCGGACTTACTAAAAACTGCACTACTGTACGATTAGGTACACTGCCTATAAGTGTTGTAGCAAGGTTTAGGTATATCCACTCTTTAAATAAATAAATAACTTGTGTAAAATTGTATCGTATTTAATAGTATTTCGTAGTAAAAATATAACTATTTCGTATACACCTCTACGCACATCAAGTATTTTTGGCGCCGCTGCCGGGGACTTCTTAAATGCCGGAAGCGAAACGCTATAAAAAAAAGATTTTTATTAAGCTTTAATTCATTTTTATAAAAATGCGTTTTATATAATACAATTAAAAATATAAAAGAAAAAGAAAAATACATATCTATATTTTTAAGTTTAGTTAAATTTAAAAAGTTTATATTTATTGTGAAAAGTTATAAAAAAACTAATAAGTAATTTTTTTATATTTATTTATAAGTTTTATATAAATATTTTACAAAAATATAATACAGAAAAAAAATAGAAATAAAATCGGGCCCAGGTACTGTAGCAGCCCAACTTCTGAACTGGATCCGAGTACCATGCGACCGCATGGATTTTCAACACTCAGCTCATGCGATCGCATGAGCTGATTTGACAGGCCTGGTACCTTAGCTGAACGTATTAGAGTTAAGATTTAATTATTATTATTATTAATTAATTAAGATTAGGGTTTAATTTAATATTAATTAGTTTTAGTTAATTTGTATTTTTAAATTTAATTAGTTTTATTAATATATAAAAATTAATACTTTTATAAAATAAATATAAAAATAATATTTTTATAAAAATAAGTAATTTTATCACTTTTTATATCTTTTTATATTTCATATCTTTTTAATCGTTTATTCGTAAATTGTATATTTATCATTCATAATTAGTTTTAAAACTAGTATTTTGCCGTAGTTATTTTTATTTCTAGATTTTTAGGCTTTGCCATAAAATCCCTTAAGTGCTTTTTCTTTAGACTAAGATTTAGGTGCTTTAGAATTTTGCGACGTCATTTTTAATTTTAGTACTTTTTAAGTTATTGCCATTTTGGATATAGAATTCCTTTAAGCTTTAATACCTTTAGACGTAAGTTTTAATTTTCAGTTTTTTAGACTTTTAAGTTTCGACGCTGCATTTTATTATTTTTCGACGCTTATTTTTCGACCTTTTATTTTTCGACGTTTTTCGACGCGCTCTTTTTCTTTCTTATTTCTCGACGTTCTAGTTTTTAGGACATAGAATTTTCTATTTCTTCTCTAAAATTTCTTTAAAATTTCGACGAAAAAATTATTTTAAGTGGTTAAATTGATAGACATCCAAAATTTTCTGGTTCGTAGTAATAGTTGGATTTGTTAGTGGCGAGTTGTGGGCTTCCGATTTAAAGGGTCCTGGCTACCTGCTGCATCTATTGACTATTCGAAACGTGGGCAAAATCAGAAAAGTCTATTAATTTGATAACTTATATAATTTTTATTTTTTATAACTAATAGGATATTCAGTGAATGCACCGAGCAAAACGTTCACCACCTTTCATACGTTCACCACCTGTAACCAGATCAAGACATCTAGCCAATATTGTCGCCGTTGATTTTTCTTTAGAATCGTCATCCAGTCGACCAAGTACTCCAATTCAAATTTCTGATAATCCATTTTTTGAACCCGACCTCACAATTGAGAATCCGGAGGATATTCAGGGACAATTCAGAGATCCCGAACCACTAATCATTCCTCCTGAACCACAAATCACTCATCCAGAGATTGTCGAGGAAGAAACCATTAAATCATAATCCCTTAGTGATTCAGATTCAACAAATTCAATCATGGAAAATCTGGAACCTTTAAGTATGAAAGACCGAATGCGAGCTAAACGCACTGGCCAAGGTCACGCAATTACTCAACCAGGCATTAATGCGCCAGATTATGAAATCAAAGGACAAATCCTACACATAGGATCTGTACACTATTTAAAATCCGAGAAGTTGAGGATGAACAGATCTATCTCATGTTATTTCCCTGGACTTTAAAGGGAGAAGCCAAAGATTGGTTAGAATCGTTACCTGAAGGGGCGATTGATACATAGGATGTTTTAGTTGAAAATTTTCTTAAACAATTCTTTCCGACATCTAAAGCCGTGAGACTTCAAGGAGAAATTGTTACGTTCACACAGAAGCCAAACGAAACTTTATATGAGGCATGGACAAGATTTGGAAAGTTATTGAGAGGATGTCCGCAACATGGTTTAGACACTTATCAAATAGTACAAATATTCTACCAAGGATGCGACATCACTACAAGAAAAGACATCGACATAGCAGCTGGTGGTTCCATTATGAAGAAAACCGCAACTGAAGCTTACAAAATTGTTGATAACACTGCTTCCCACTCACATGAGTGGCATCAAGAAAAAGATATCGTTAGATCATCTAAAGCAGCTAGAGCCGATTCTAACCATGACTTTGATTCCATTTCTGCAAAGATAGATGCTATCGAGAGACGAATGGAAAAGATGACTAAGGATATTCACTCAATACGAATTAGTTGTGAGCAGTGTGGAGGACCACATTTGACAAAAGACTGTCTCAGTATTGAACAAACAATGGAACAAAGAGAGAATGTTTCATACATGAACCAAAGGCCTGGAAATAATTATCAAAATAATTATCAACCGTCAAGACCAATCTACAATCAAAATCAGAATTATAACCGAAATGTTCCATACAACAACCAACAAGGTCCTAGCAATCAACAAGTATCCAATAATACTTATAATCAGCAAAGACCTATTTTTCCAAATAAACCACCACAAACAGATGATAAAAAGCCAAATTTAGAAGATATGATGTCAAAGCTAGTTGAATCTCAAACGCAGTTTTTCATATCTCAGAAACAAACCAATGAACAAAATGCTCAAGCATTTAGAAATCAACAAGCTTCAATCCAAAATCTGGAACAAGAAGTAAGCAACCTAGCAAGGTTGATAGGTGAAAGAAAACCAGGAAATCTACCTAGCGATACAAATGCTAACCCCCGGAATGAAACAGCTAAAGCCATTACCACAAGAAGTGGTATTACACTTAAACCACCTGAAATACCTGTAATTTCTGATGACTCTATTCCTACTCCACAAGCACCACACACCTGAGCAAGATAAGGAAACAGAACCGGTAGTTGAAAAGGTTAATGAAGATATCACAGTTAAGGCTAAACCTTATGTTAAACCATATCAACCACCACTTCCTTACCCGAGTAAAATGAGAAAAGAGAGACTTGAAGCCGAGCAATCCAAATTTTTGGATATGTTTAAACAAATAAATGTAAATCTTCCTTTCATTGATGTGATTTTAGGAATGCCAAGATATGCTAAATTCTTGAAAGATCTAATCACAAATAGAAAGAAAATGGAAGAACTCTCGGCTGTTACAATGAATGCTAATTGTTCTGCAGTGTTGTTGAATAAGATACCAGAAAAATTATCAGATCCAGGAAGTTTCACAATTCCATATTTTCTAGGTAGTCTTAGTTCAATAGAAGCATTGGCAGACTTAGGTGCTAGTATAAATTTAATGCCGTATTCACTATACGCTAAACTAGACCTTGGAGAATTGAAACCAACACGAATAAGCATACAACTAGCCGATCGATCAGTAAAATATCCTAGAGGGATAATGCAGAACATGCTAGTTAAAGTTGGTACTTTAGTATTTCCAGTAGATTTTATTATTCTGGACATGGAAGAAGATTCTCAAGTTCCTCTCATATTAAGAAGACCATTCTTAAACACTGCTAAAGCAATAATAGACGTGTTCGGTAAGAAACTGACCCTAAGTATAGAGGACGAGAGTGTTACCTTTTCTGTTGCTAGAGCCATGCAACAATCGCAATCTGCAGATGATACATGTTATTATATTCAAACTATAGATTCACATGCAGAATTGTTAGAAGAATTTCCAGAATTACAAGGAACAGGAGAATGTTCTTTAGGAGAAGGAACTGAACCAATTGATGAAGCTGAAATGTTAGCTACACTCATGGCTAATGGATATGAACCAACAACAGAAGAAATTCAAATGCTAAAAGAGGAAGACAGATATCAATACAAATCATCGATAGAAGAACCACCGACGTTAGAGTTAAATCCACTTCCAAACTATTTGGAATACACTTATTTACATGGTAAATCTGAATTACCTGTAATAATATCGTCTTCTCTTACTGAAAATGAAAAATCACAATTCATTTCTGTGCTAAAAGCTCATAAACCAGCTATTGCATGGAAGATTCATGACATTAAAGGAATAAGTCCTTCGTATTGCACACATAAAATCCCTATGGAAGAAGGTCATAAAACGTATGTGCAACGCCAACGAAGACTAAATCCTAATATGTAAGATGTTGTTAAGAAAGAAATTATTAAACTGCTTGATGCAGGTTTAATTTATCCAATCTCTGATAGTCCATGGGTAAGCCCAGTTCAGTGCGTACCTAAGAAGGGTGGCATGACTGTCATCACAAATGAAAAAAATGAGCTTATTCCTACTAGGACTGTAACATGATGGCGTGTTTGTATTGATTATAGAAAATTAAATGACGCCACCAGAAAAGATCACTTTCCCTTACCTTTCATTGATCAAATGTTGGAAAGATTAGCCGGAAATAGTTACTATTGTTTTCTTGACGGTTTTTCCGGATATTTTCAAATTCCAATCACACCCGAGGACCAAGAGAAAACCACATTCACGTGCCCTTATGGTACTTTTGCTTATAAACGCATGTCATTTGGACTTTGCAACGCCCCTGCAACCTTTCAAAGGTGCATGATGGCGATTTTTCACGACATGATAGAAGAATGCATGGAAGTTTTCATGGATGACTTTTCAGTCTTCGGTGATACTTTTGAATCATGTCTAGTTAATTTTGAATGAATGCTTATTAGATGCGAACAATCAAATCTAGTACTTAATTGGGAGAAATGCTATTTCATGGTTAGAAAAGGCATCGTTCTTGGTCATAAAATTTCAAAGGAAGGAATTGAAGTGGATAGAGCTAAAGCAGATGTAATTGCTAAACTTCCATATCCCACCAATGTTAGAGGAGTTAGGAGTTTTCTAGGGCATGCCGATTTTTTACCGACGTTTCATAAAAGATTTTTCTAAAATTGCCACTCCTATGAATAAACTCCTAGAAAAAGATGCTCCATTCATCTTTTCAGATGAATGCATCAAATCTTTTAATATTCTTAAAGAAAAATTCACTAATGCGCTGATCATGATAACTCCAAATTGGAATCTACCATTTGAACTCATGTGCGATGCAAGTGATTTTGCAATGGGAGCCGTTCTAGGACAAAGGATTGAAAAACGATTTCAACCTATTTATTACGATAATAAGACGTTACAAGGAGCATAAACAAATTACTCAACTACTGAAAAATAACTCCTTGCCATTGTCTTTGCTTTTGACAAATTTCGTTCATATCTCGTTCTAGCTAAAACGGTGGTTTATACCGACCATTATGCTCTTAGATACCTATTTTCAAAACAAGATGCCAAACCACTATTAATCTGTTGGATCTTACTCTTACAAGAGTTCGATATTGAAATCCGAGACAAAAAGGGAGCAGAAAATCTCGCCGCTGATCATCTTTCTCGTCTTAAAAATCCTGAATTAGAAGTTCTAAATGAATCGGCCATACAAGATAACTTTCCTGATGAATATCTATTGAAGATAGATTATAATGAAATTCCATGGTTTGCAGACTATGCAAATTACTTAGTATGTGGATTCCTTGAAAAAGGGTTGTCGTACCAAAAATGAAAGAAATTGTTTAGTGATATAAAACACTATTTTTGGGAAGATCCACATTTGTTTAAAAGTTGTCCCAATGGAATAATACGCCGATGTGTATTCGGAGATGAAGCTAGTCAAATCTTAAACCATTGTCACACTGGACCAACAGGAGGGCATTATGGGTCTCAACTTACAGCAAGAAAAGTTTACGATGCTGGATTCTATTGGCCTACAATTTTCAAAGACGCACACCTTCTTTGTAAATCCTGCGATGCTTGTCAAAGGGCAGGAAAAATAAGTCAACGTGGTGAAATGCCACAAAATGTCATTCAAGTATGTGAAGTATTTGACGTTTGGGGTATTGAATTTATGGGTCCATTTCCAAAATCTCATAATAATCTCTACATTCTCGTTGCCATTGATTATGTATCTAAATGGGCGGAAGCACAAGATCTCCCAACTAAAGATGCACGAGTTGTAGTCAACTTCTTAAAATGTCTTTTTGCAAGGTTTGGAACACTGAAAGCTTTAATAAGTGATCGGGGCACTCATTTTTGTAATAATCAACTTGAGAAAGTTCTCAAAAGATATGGAGTAACTCATAAAATCTCAACCGCTTATCATCCACAAACAAGTGGACAAGTTGAAAATACCAACCGAGCATTAAAACGTATTCTAGAGAAAACCGTAGGATCAAATCCGAAGAAATGGTCCATGAAATTGGAGGATGCACTCTGGGCTTTTAGAACAGCCTACAAAACTCCAATTGGAACCACACCTTTTAAACTCGTTTACGGAAAAGCATGCCACCTTCCAGTAGAAATTGAACATAAAGCATTTTGGGCTTTGAAGACATGTAATCTTGATTTACATGAAGCCGGACATTTACGATTAAGTCAATTAAATGAATTAGAAGAATTAAGACATGAAGCATATGAAAATTCGTTAATCTATAAGGAAAGAACGAAGAAATGGCATGATAAAAGAATCAGAAGTTTAAAAGAATTTAAAGAAGGAGACAGAGTTCTTCTTTTCAATTCACGATTCAAGCTATTTCCTGGAAAACTGAAATCAAGATGGTCTGGACCATTCATAGTCAAAAGAGTTTTCCCATATGAAACAATAGAGTTAATAAATTCAAATGGGATGGAATTTAAAGTTAATGGTCACAAAGTTAAACATTACATACATGGTCCAATGGAAGTTGACAATGAAGTCAATCATAATTTCACCACCCAAGAAATCCCTCATAATGAAAACATAAATATGTTATCAACAACATATGAAAAACCAAAATTGGAAGACGGGGAAACTTCAAATTGGAGTGATGAAGAAGAATTCCTATACAAACCTCCCATTTCAAGAAACGAAGAAAAATGTGAACAAAAAGTTCAAGTAGAAGTGAAAGAACCAAGAAAAGATCACTTGGAAAAGGTTAATAAACCAACTCTACTTACTAAAGTAGGAGACCCAGGTAAATTTATCATTTCTTGCTTGCTTAACGATGGTGCTATGTATAATGGACTCGCAGATTTAGGAGCAAGTGCAAATGTTATGCCTATTTCCTTATACAAAAGATTAGGTGTGGGTAAATTAAGACCAACCAGAATAGGTGTTCAATTATTTGATCAAACCATTAAATACCCGGTTGGAATAGCAAACAATTTACTTGTTAAAGTGGGAAGTTTGACCTTTGTTGCAAACTTCATAGTTATTAATATGGAGGAAGACCTTGATATTCCTCTAATTTTAGGTCGCCCATTTTTAGCAACCACCGAGGCATTTATTGATGTAAGAGAAGGTAGAATGACACTTAGGGATGGTAACAAATCGGTTACCTTTGTGAACCGAAAGTTTAGATCTCCACCAACCAAAACTGTTGAACCAATAAAAATGCCTAAGTGTGAGGAAGATGAAGCAACAACCAATGATGACCTGATAACAAAGAACCCCGTTGTTGATACGAAATTAGATGAACCCGTTTTTAACAGTTCAACGAAGAAACTTTATAAACGGATTCAAGATGCTAGGATTAAGGGGAACTTTAAGTTATGTAACCGATTAGTATCCAATTTGTCGCCTAAAGAAAAGGCAATGTTAGTTGAATTTGTGAAAGTTACAGAGGAAATAACAATTGGCTTGAAGCAAAAATCAGAGATATACAAGTTGTTGATAGTCCAATTGAAAACGAAGTTAATCACAATTTCGACACCACAGCTAACTAAGTATGGGGAGAATCAAGTCTTTTTAAGGATAATATTTATTTCTGTTAGAATTAGATATTCTGTTTTCGTGTAGTTTTCGAGAATGGAATCCGAATGGTCTTTCCCTAGCAGACCCTAAAGAACTAGTCTTCTCCCTCCATTCTGAATTTTTTTTTTTTAGGTTTTACGAGATGAAGAATTTCTTTGATCTGAACCATGGTCTACTACTACCGCTATGATTACTAAATGTAATAATGACACCCTTTTGAGTGAATTGGTATCATTCATAAGAGGCAAAATAGACGGAGTAAGAAAAGAACTCAGGAACAATCATCATAAGATACGTTTTGGTAAAGGAAAATCAAAATCCGCAACAAAAAGAAGAGCACGACACCTTGAAAGATGTCATAAATACGGAAAATGGTCACACGAAGGTAAATGTTCAAACAATCAAACATATTCAAATACCAAATTTGTTACTCTATGCAGAGAATGACCGTTCATATGTTTAGAAGAAAAGATATTGAAGAATCGAGGTTACGCTTATGTAGCTATGGAAAACCAAATCACACGACTCTCCTATAAGTCGGCTAAAGCAGGTCTCTGAGAATTCTATCTCATAGGTAAGTATGTACAGTTTTTATTTTTATTTTATTGCTTTTAACCTTTTGATAATAAACGCTAAATCGTTCACTATAAAGTATTAAATTGGTATTCAATAAAATTAGGTATGCGAAACCGAAATTATTGATATCATACAAAAATTTATTACATCACTGCGAAATTTACCGTTTATTCTTAAGGTATAAATATCTTTAATCAATCAATCCAAAATATTTCAGAAATTCGTCAGGAGTAAAACTAGGTAATGGAACCGAAATTACTTTACCGAAAAGAGGGGCGTATATTTTTGATAATATTTGATTGATTAAAGTGGGATAAAAGACTAAAAAGATTTTTAATTTTAATTTTTACCTTATTTTTAAAATTAATATATAAATATTAAATTATTAATGTAAAATTTTAAAATCAATATATTTAAGTTTTTAAATATTTTAAAAATTAATATTTTTAATATAAGTTTGTAAAATTAATGTATAAAAATATTAATTATATTTATATGAATTTTTAATTTTATGCATTTTAAATTTAAGTTTGGTGTGAATTTAAAAACAAAAATTTACTTTATTTCATTAAGTTAAAAATTTGATATTTAAAATTCGTCGTGAGTTGAAGACTAGGTCGTTGAACCGAAATTGCTTTACCCGAGGGCGGGACGAGAAATTTTATTGTCATTATTTTTAATCTTATTTGATTTAAAGTATGCCAAAAACATTAAAAAAAACTCAAAAATCTTTGCTTTTAAAACAATCGCTTTAAAAACGACAAAATTTAAATTTTGTTGAGGGACGGACTAGGTAAATATACCGAAACTACCTAAAGTAAAAGGAAACAAAATTTTAAAAAATTATTCATTTAAATTGTTTTAATAAATAAAGATTTTATAAAAAAAATAATAATAATAGTAAAAATATTATGTGTGTTTGTAGTTTATCTTATGTACACAACAGGGTAAAACAGCACACTTTCAAAGACTAGCATTAAGTTCAACAAAAGCTACTAATCTTGACGATAAAACGAAAAACAAATGTAATGTAACAACAAGACGGAATGAACAAATGATGTGCACCATTTATCATTCAACAAACAAACGCCAATATGTTTAGAAACTTTGGTAAAATTTAATCATTTTTCTACGCTAATCACCCTTAATAATTTAAATTATTACTGATTTCTTACAAATGAGGGCATTGCAAGATCTTAAGTGTGGGAAGGGGTTAATTTCTTTCGGATTTTTAAAATTTTAAATTTAAACACTTGGTTACCATTAAAAATACTAGTAACGCAGTAGTTGTATTAGAATCTAGTGCTCTCTGATAATAAAGAACAACCATAGTCTTATATACTGACTACCCAATTCTAGTAAAATTGTTCAAAATTTTCAAATAAATGAATTCAAAATCATATTTATACATATTTATGAACGATAAAACTAGGTGTTAACACCGAAATTATTGTTACCTCAGAAAGGACATAAATTGAGAAATAACCTAAAATGTTAGAATTCATTTAAAATAGAATAGAGGAAAATAAAAAGGCAAAGAAAGGAAAATAAAAACCAAGTGTGGAAAAAATTTACCAAGTTATTTAGAACATATGTCACATATTTTTGTACAAATAATTGAAGATACTTTTGTTTTGGACAATTTTATTAGTTTTACCCGATTTCTTATAATATATTTGAAAGAAATGTGCCACTTGATTTAAAAGGAAGTAAAGTCTTCCGAGAGAAAAATACACGCACTTCTTGATTTAGGTCAGGAAGTTGTCGTCCAGACCAGTTGTAGAGTCTACGAAAAACCTTGAAAAGTTTTCTCGAAAATCAGCTGGAAATCCATGGACCTCAGCATCAAACAGGGTCGACAAGTGGTCAGACTTATCCTAACCATGAGAGGATCTGTCACGTACAATGGGGGGCACCATGCAAATTAGCTTATAAGACTAATAAATCAGATTCCTAGAAAGGATAATCTCCTTAAAGATCAAAAATCAGCTTTTAAGACTGATATTACTCAATCCTTGAGATTGACTTCTAAAGATTGAGAATTACAAACTCATGGAATTCAATGATATCTAAACTCGAGCTTGAACGAGAAAATATTTTAATCAAAATTACAAACCGATTTGTTTTCTGAAACCCTATTTTCAATGCGTTCATTACCATTGAACGTAAAATCCTAGGAATTCACCTTGAATTCATTAGGTCACCTGAACCAAATCGGGTGTCAACTGTAAGAACGGTGGTTGCATAGCATGGTCAAAGACAGGACCTTGTGCCAGACCAAAAAATTATAGGGTGATCTTTACTATTGCTCCTACAAAAGATAGTAATTGCATCCGACACGTTATAAACCATAATCAAAAGCATGTCACGGGACATTGCCTTAACAGTTGCTTGTTCAATGCTTTCCTTTACAACCTGACGGTAGTTTACCGAAAGGTAATATACGGAGCATGTATACTGGACATGTTGCTTTCCTAATACAAGGTTAGCAAGTGGGTGACACAAAACCGTAAGTTTTAAGCTAAAATTTTCAAATCTGAAACACACTAAACCCACAAAAACAATTTCGCAAACACCGGTGAAGGGTTATTTCGGAAAACTTATCTAGGGTAAAAGCTAGATTGAATTTTCAAAAGATCAAATGTTTTCATAAAGATCCAATTTCCTAAAGGATCTAAATTTTCATAGTCATGTGGGACTGTAAACCACAACGTTACTATCATTGTTCATATCGCCAAATAGAAATCACTGATGTACAAAGTATGAAGAATAAAGAAGTGATTTAAGTATTTTTATTTCAAGACTATATTGCTTGAGGACAAGCAACGCTCAAGTGTGGGAATATTTGATAATGCTAAAAACGAACATATATTTCATAGCATTATTCCTCAAGAAAGACAAGCTTTTAGTTGCAATTGTTCTATTTACAAGTGATATTCGTTTAAATATTAAAAGGTGAAGACAAAAGACAGATTCGACGATTTGAAGACGCAAACGACCAAAAAGCTAAAAAATACAAAGTACGAATCACGAGGTTCAAATTATTGATGAGAAACGTCTAAAAGTTACAAGAGTACGAGCCGCAAAACGCAAAGTACAAGATATTAAATTGTACGCAAGGACGTTCGAAAATTCGGAACCGGGACCAGAGTGAACTATCAACGCGCGACGCAACGGAGCTAAAATTACAAATCAACTATGCACATGAATATAATATAATATATATATATATATAATTATATAAAATTATATATATATTATATATATTAAATAAATATGTCGACAAGCTAGGAGCCAAAAAGTATGTGACCAGGAAATGACGGCCATGTGATCGCATGGCCAGAAGGCACAAAACTCATGCGACCGCATGAGTTACTGTAGCAGGCCACATTCTTTAAATACAACGAATTTTGGTCGAATTTTTACTCATAATATTTCAATCTATCTTACTCTCAAATATATTTATATTTTAATTTTAATTATAATTTTAATATTAAAGTTTAATAATAAGGTTATAGTGGCGAATGTTGTAAGTGTGTAAGTCGAAATTATGTCCGTGTAATGCTACGCTATTATTAATCATTGTAAGTTATGTTCAACCTTTTTAAATTAATGTCTCGTAGCTAAGTTATTATTATGCTTATTTAAATCGAAGTAATCGTGATGTTGGGCTAAATATTAAAGACGGGGTAATTGGGCTTTGGACCATAATTGGGGTTTGGATAAAAGAACGACACTTGTGGAAATTAGACTATGGGCTATTAATGGGCTTTATATTAACTAAATGATACCTCGTTAATTTAATATATAGACATATAATTTGACGTATTTATATATAACCACCTACGCTTGACTGGGTACGGTGGGTGGGATATCTATAAATACCAATAATTATTCATTTGACTGGACACGGGGATGGATTAATAATCAATAGACTTGTTGAAACAGGGGTGAATTACATACAAGGGTAATTGGTGTAATTGTTAACAAAGTAATAAAACCTTGGATTACACGCAGTCGATAACCTGGTGTATTCATTAAATAAAGTATTAAGACCTTGTTACAGTTCGAATCCCCAATTAGTTGGAATATTTGACTTCGGGTATAAGGATAATTTGATGAAGACTTTCGCACTTTATATTTATGACTGATGGACTATTATGGACAAAACCGTATGGACATATTGAACATTCCAGGACAAAGGATAATTAACCCATGGTAATAAATTAAAATCAACAAGTCAAACATCATGATTACGGAAGTTTAAATAAGCATAATTTCTTTCTTTCATATTTCATCGCATTTTTATTTACTGTCATTTTATTTATTGCACTTTTAATTATCGTACTTTTTAATTATCGCAATTTTATTTATCACACTTTAATTATTGTCATTTACTTTACGCTTTAAATTAAGTTATATTTATTTTTAATATTTTACATTAGGTTTTAACTGCGACTAAAGTTTTAAAATCGACAAACCGGTCATTAAACGGTAAAAACCCCATTTTATAATAATAATACTACTTATATATATATTTATATATTTATAAATATAGTTTTAAAAATATAGCGTTAAACTTGGCTAGTTCCCTGTGGACGAACCGGACTTACTAAAAACTGCACTACTGTACGATTAGGTACACTGCCTATAAGTGTTGTAGCAAGGTTTAGGTATATCCACTCTTTAAATAAATAAATAACTTGTGTAAAATTGTATCGTATTTAATAGTATTTCGTAGTAAAAATATAGCTATTTTGTATACACATCTACGCACATCAATGATCTTTTGAACAAGGAAGCAAAGGTTCCTTCATGGTAGAAACAATACCTTATAATCAATGATTCACATTTATTCTCATCCACATTTAAACTCATAAGTAAATAATAGACCGACTCGCCATTTGTACGAAAATGACTTTCTTACTCTGAAGGAGTTACCTTTATGAAGATACCCTAAACATTTCTCCCTTTTTGGTTTGCAACTAGATGTTATTCTAGTCAAGTTTTAATCTATGGTTCGACATGAAACTGAAATCATAAATCTTAAAGCTACATCCTGAAACTATTTCTAAAGACAAGTTCTCATGTATACCGAACGATGTCTTTCATTTAATCACTCGTATTATTCTGAGGTCAATGAATCCTTAACTAACATCTCATTTTTTTTTATTAGACATCTCTTGAAAACTAAAGGTATTATGGTTACCTTTCGAAACTTGAAGCTGGTACTATCTCTAGCAAACACCAGCCATACATCAAACTACGTAACTGAAATCTCTACGTACTTCATTCTATTTTATCTATGGCATGAGCACTCAAGACTTTAATGAGCTCAACGACACATTTAATGCTAGTATAGCATCTTTCCTTTTAAAAGAAAACTAGTCAAAACGACACTCTTGTTATTCCTTGGAAAATCTCTGCATTTAATGCAATTTGTAAACGACCTATTAAGGTTAAGGATCATGAGATCAAACATGTAAAAAAAACAATACACTTATTGTTAACACTCATTAGAATTCACGTAAGGGTCCCGATTGTACCCGGGAACGTGAAAATCAAACTCTATTGTTAAAGTCCGTTGGGATTCGCGTAGAAGCCCCTAATATACATGGGAACGCAAAGACCAAATGATAAGGAAATACTTCCATCTCTTCTCAACTGCTGATGCAAACGAGAAAATCTACCTAAAACTTCAGGACGAAGTTTCTAATAACGGGGAGGTACTATAACGACCCTCATTTTTCCATTCTATATTTTTTCAATATTAAATGCCCAAATCATATAATTAAAACTTAACGATTAAACTTTAATCAATAATTGTTAAGTATTAAGAATTATAAAACATATTAATTAACTTTGTGCAATAATTGACAAGTTAATAAAAGATGAAAAATAAAAGCTAATTAACTTCCATAAGCGAAATGTAAAACTCTAGAACTTGTAGCCTTTAAATATTTAAACTTGAACTTAAAAGGAGTCATTTAAGCTAATCTAAAGTAAAAGGACTAAAAGGAAAAAGTTCCAAAACCCTTCCCTTAAAACCTTTGCCAAAATTTTAAGGGTAAAATTACCCTTTTGCCCTCCAAATTTTCGGCCCAAGCAACCCCCATCACCTCCTCATTTAACCTAACTTGTTCCCTAAGTAATTTCTAATTAAACCCTAATTCTAGAATTCTCTAATCACTCCTATAAATAGAGACCTAAGCTAAACCATTTTCTTGTACCAAATCAAACTCACAAATCTCTCTCAAGTCTCACAAATCAAGCTAGAATTCTATATATATATTAAATAACTAAAACCATAATTAAACCTAACCCTAATTATTAAACCCTAAATTATTAAAGCCCTAATATTACCTAAACCCTAAACATTAAATAAAACCCTAATCATTATTACAGTAAACCCTAATCATTAAATACTACTTTAATTAATTAAACCTAATTAATTAATACTACTACTTACTACTAAACCCTAATATTACTTATACTACTTAACACTTACACACTTATACTATTACTAACACTTGTAATATACTACCTAATAGCACAACACACGATTACAATAGCCATCCACGATAACGTGAGGATTACTTGAACGTCAATGCTACTTAAGGCCTAGGGTGATCCTTGGTACCACTATGGGACGCTTGTAGATTATGAATGCCAAACTTAGATTTTGGTCAAGAAATCCTGGGCCAACCGATAACAATTGGTCATTTTAGTGACTCAGCGGTGGAATAGATGTTTGGGTATGATGCACAATGTCAAACCTGACTATAGTAATCATACACTTTGTTACTTTCACACTTAATAGGTGGTAGACTTATTAAGGACAACTCACTAGTGTTCGACACTAACTTACTAAAAGTGGAAACTACTAAAAGTGGAAACTTGCTAAAAGTAGAAACTTACTAGGAATGGAACTTAGTTAAACGAACTATACTTAAAACACTTGCATACTTAAACTTAAATTTGGGCAAAACACCTAACTACTCTTAAATGTCAATAGGTTGACTTTTTGCTCATCCATCCAAACTTTTTATTCCGAGGAATAACAACTCTCTCTCCTACTTACTAAGGTGAACTCATAGCCCCACTCTTTATTGCATGAAACTTATTTAACTTTTTGGGGTGAGACACATGCTACTTTTACTATTTACAATTTAGACACAAGTACCAACTGTTAAACTATGCTATACCCGGCTATGTCCGACTAAGTCCCTACAGTGATATTTTTAGTTGCTCGTTAAATGCATTCTTAATTATTGTGGGTAGGCCTATCGGGAGTAACGTCCCCGATACATTTGACCAAGTCATTGTATTACTTAATAATGAAATTAAACCAACAAGTATAGACACAACTTTTCATTGGGGCAAACTTTGAACGTTTAGTCTAAATATCACGAACTGGCATAACTTTTTGATCCCAGCGAGATCAACTTTTAAGATCTTTGTGATCTTCTTTGACAACTAAAGATCTGTGTGATCTACTTATGAAAACAAATCTTGTGGTCTAAAAACAACGATAACTACTTTTGTTAAACCTATTATTTCACTCAACCTTTTTGGTTGACACTTTAGCATATTTGTCTCAGGTGCTAATTGATCAAGTTTACTTACTTACTGCTTATGTGATGCTACTTGGACTTAGGATCAAGAACTATCACATTTATTATTCTTGCATTTGAAACATTTACTTTATTGTAATTTCGATTCTTGTAACGACACTTCATTTTCTGCTGCGTACTCAATAAAGTTTGTTTTTATCATATAGTATTGTTCACGTATTATAATATGTTGGTTTATTTGATATTAGTGACGTTTTCTTCCATACCCTATCTGGAGGACGTCACAAATTACGGACTCACTGTCAAACTTATCTATAATCTATCTATATTCATATTTTAATTGATTTATGATAAGAAATATCATTAAAATTAAAATATATAATAAATAAAAACTATTTTGTAAATAAAATAAAAATTAAAGCAAACACATGTGAGTTAAGATACTCTGTATTACGATTATTAGCGAGAATGATAATCATTTTTTACAGCATTTTTATCTCTTCCATCAACAGTGATCGTTTCCCCTTCTTCAGCCTTTCCATTGGCTTTCACAAAAACCACAATAAACTCAACTTTAATTATTCAAAAAGCTCCAGATTCTTATAAACTCAAATCTTAGAACCATAACATCTTAATCAACAATCTATTCAAGGATCCACGCATAAATCTTTAAAAAGAATCACATGGCCGGATTTCGTGCACCGCCAGAGGTGACAGTTCGGCCGGAGATGGTAGCCGGAGTTGATGGAGCTACCGGAAGTGGGTGGGGGTAGTAGATGTAAAGACCCGTCCTAATCCATAAGAACAAATACAATAACATATGAATACATTGCGAGGTATTTGACCTCTATATGATACATTTTACAAACATTCCATTCGTTTTAAAAGATAAACTTTCATTACATCGAAAGTTGACAGGTATGCATACAATTTCATAATATTCAACCTATAAATGACCTAAACTGTCATTTACTTAATAATAAACTCTTTTGAACTCAACGACTTGAATGCAACGTCTTTTGAAATATGCCATGAATGACTCCAAGTAATATCTTTAAAATGAGCAAATGCATAGCGGAAGATTTCCTTAATACCCGAGAATAAACATGCTTTAAAGTGTCAACCAAAAAGGTTGGTGATTCATTAATTTATCATAATCGATCATTTCCATAATTTTAATAGACCACAAGATTTTCATTTCCATTTCTCATAAATATACGTCCCATACATAGAGACAAAAATCATTCATATGGATTGAACACCTGGTAATCGACATTAACAAGATGCATATAGAATACCCCCATCATTCCGGGACTCCCTTCGGACATGATAAATTTCGAAGTACTAAAGCAGTTCAAATTCTCTGACCGGGGCTTGTTAGTGCCCATAGATCTATCTTTAGGATTCGCGTCAATTAGGGTCTCTGTTCCCTAATTCTTAGATCACCAGACTAAAAGGGGCATATTCGCTTTCGATCATTCAACCATATAATGTAGTTTCAAGTACTTGTGTCTATTTTATCAAACATTTATAAAAGCGCATGTATTCTCAGTCCCAAAAATATATATTGCAAAAGCATTTAAAAAGGGAATAATGAAACTCACAATACTGTATTTCGTAGTAAAAATACATATGACGGCATTGAGCAAGTGCAAGGTTGGCCTCGGATTCACGAACCTATATTAATTATATATATTTATATGTTGGTCAATAACTGTCTAACAATTTAGGTTAGGTCATAGTGTACCACAATCCTAATGCTCGAGGCTAATATGCAAAAGTCAACGAAAGTCTTCTTGACCAAAATGACTGCTAAAATTTATACTTGATTATTATATAGTTTAAATATAGTCATTTTATATATTTAAATATTTTTAACAGATTTTATTAGAGTAATAATATAATTCATTTATTAATAAATAAAATTTTATATTTAAAATTTATATAATAAAAATATACTTTTATATATCTTAAGTAATAACATTTATAAAGTTCATTTAATATCATAAAAATAATATGATATGTATTATTAATGTAATTATATTATATGTAGTAAAATATCTTTGTATCACATATTTATTTGATGAAATAATATCGATATTATCAATAGTAAATAAAAGTTGTATTTATTTTGTAATAATAATTATTATTATTCTACTAATAAAAATAACAATATTTATATTTACTAAAAATGATATTATGATAAAATGATATTTTTTATTAATAATAATACTAAATGATAATGATAATGATATTTTATAATAACAATGATATTTCTATTAATAATAATTTTAGTAAAAATGATAGTTTTAATATTAATAATACTTAATAATAATAATAATGATAAAAATAATGAAAACGATATTTTTATCTAATTCAATAACTTACAATATTTCATCATGATACATAGACTCATTGTTTACAATATTTCATCATGATACATAGACTCATTCATCTATCTATATAGCAATCATAATAATTAGGTGATACTAATATTAGTTTTAATGATAATAATATTAATAATAATAAATATTATAATAACATTAATGATAATACTAATAATCAATTCAATGATAATAATAATAAAAATAATAATAATAATAATAATGTTAATAATAATCTTAATGATAATAACGAAAGTAATACTAATAAAAATGACAATTTTTAATGATAATACTTATAACGATAATGATAATGATAATAATAATAATTAGATAATAATAGTAACGATGATAATGATAACGATAGTAATAATAATCATTTTAACAATAATACAAAAGTTCAGTTGACTATCACTTCTAATCTGTTCATCGAAACCATTCGAGTTCTAAATGAAAAGTTCTTAATTTTTTGCTAGCTTTCCAACGACATGCATATCATATACCCTATCTCAGTAGCATATGAATCTAATTCAGGATTCAACATAAACTATCTAACGACAATATTAAAAATACAAGCATGCATAATCCTATATACTCGAGCACTAGTCAGGGATACACTAATAATATATAAAAGTTAAGTTATGAGTGCTCACGTATCAATATTGAGATTCAATATTGCAGGAAAGGTACGTAGACGCAACGGATACGATAAACACTTGATTGACCTCACGAGCATACCCCCGAACATTACCCATCACCTCCATAGCTATAACCCATAATTTCCTTAGCCCTATCCCGCTCGAAAAACTCATTTTTAAATTACTCAAACAGCACTCCGTCGTATTATTTTATGTAATAATACTAATAATAATACTAATAATATTAACACTACTAATAATAATAATAAGATTAATAATAATAATTATTTTAGTAATAATAATAATAATTATATAAATATAATACGGTGCAATATAGATAGATGAATGTGTGTGTGTGACTAAATGCAGCTCGTCGACCATTTAAACACATTTTTTGGATTTGATCCCCATGCGATCGCATGGGCATGTTGTTATTATGTCATGCGATCGCATGACCTAGTCTCACAGCTGGTATCCATCTTAACTTCTTGCTGACACTCGTAATATTAATTATTTATATAATTAATTATTTAATTTATATAATTAATTATTTAATTTATATAATTAATTATTTAATTTATATAATTATATATATATTATATTATATTTACGAGCATGATAAAAATGTAATTTTTGTTCTAATGACATGGACGTTGTCACACGACTCATGTCCCGTTTCCGGTTGTTCGAACTCATTTTCGTACTCTTAGAAAACTAACTCTTTATGTTTAGTGATATAGACTTAAATCATTAATAAACTATATTACATGAAGTGTAACTTATGCATTTGAGTGTTTTGGTCATTTGCTTCTATAAATCATCGTCTCGTTGTATATACATATTATCGAAACGTTTTATGACTAAGTTAAAATATATACATAGATTTATATTTTCATTTTAAAATATAATTTTGAAATATTTATTTAACAATATATAATATATAGTTTTTCAAAGCTAAAGATATTCAAAACTTATATATTTTGAAATCGTTTAAATAATATAAAATATTATTTCATAATATTTGTATTTTAAAGTTTAAAATTGATATAATTCCTTTATGTATAAACGTTCACAAAGACTTTTTAATAATCAATTTATTTTATATTCAAAATCATTTTATTACAAAGGTTTTAATAGTAGAAGTTGTTATGTCATAATACGTTCTTAATAATAAAAGTTTATTATATCGAAAATGTTTTCATTTAAGGAACGCTATATATATACCATTATAATATACAGCTTAAATTCTGCTAATTCTATATAATCAATTTTTCCTTTATAAATAACAGATTATAATAATTCAGTTTTTTTTTTTTTGAATTCGTTTTCTAACGTTTGAAAATATGTTAGTCGAATATTATGAAATCCAGTTCTCCACTAACTTTTGTTTAACCTTCGTCAATTGACACATTTGTTCTTACATGTAAATTACTTTACCAAATATTCCGAATACGTTAAAAAATAGATTTCTTAAATCAAAGTGGACCTCATAATAGAGACCTGTAATCATAATCACAATGTTTTTGATAATTCAATCATCTGATATTATCTTTTAATTCCACTAATAAATATATTGAAACAAATACGTTCATGTAAAGTATTATACGTTTAATACTTTGTTAACGTTCTCAAGTTATATTATATATACGTTTACACATATTCATATTCAATTATATAATGGTTCGTGAATCGTCGAAATTTGGTCAAGGTTAAATGAATGTATGAACACAGTTTCAAATTCTTGTGATTCAACTTAACAAACTTTGCTTATCGTGTCGGAACATATAAAGATCAAGTTTAAATTTGTTCGGAAATTCCCGGGTCGTCACAGTACCTACCCGTTAAAGAAATTTTGTCCCCGAAATTTGATAGAGGTTGTCATGGTTAACAATGAGAATGTTATAATGACGATTATAGAGTTTTATTATGTTTAAGAAGTACGGATAAAATAATTCGATTACTCGAAGCGTATGAGGGAAGTTATCGTAAATGAATGGAATAAGATTATAGTGATTCGTCATATCTTTTGACGTCATCACGGTTGATCTCCGGATTAAAGAAAATCTTTGTAATCTATATAGGATATGATTCTTCGGTGATTAAGGAAATTATGATCCTCTTCGATTTAATGCGATGATCCATCTCGATTTTTCTGTCGAATATTTCACTATAAATCTACCTCCTTCGTTTTCTTTTAACTCACACCTTCTATTCTTTCTCCCTCAATTCTTACTTTTAAATTATTCGTCAATATGCTTCATCCAGTGCTGATTCTCGATATACTCCTTACTTTCATATCTGTCGTTCTTCTTTTTCATCTACCTCCGGAAGAATCTATTTACTTCTACTATACTCTTGGTTTTATATTGTTTTTAGTTCTCCCGTGTCTTTATATTGCTATATGCATCGATATATACGGTTTATAGTTTCTGGGTTGTTGTTGGGTTTTATATCTTCCCGTATATTTTGATGTCCCTGCTTCTGTCTTCTATAATCATTGTCATCCCCAGTTAATGCTCTCTTTTATTTGCTGCGATTTATACCTCAATTTCTATTTCGGAGTTTTGTCCTTTCGTTTCTTCTTCTTGCGATTAAGCACCGCTTGTAATGGTCCAGAATTTGCAGATATGAATTTCGGAATGAACATTGTTAATGTTCTAAGAAGGAAATTGTAATGGCACAATCTTGACTTGTCAAATTACTAGAATACCTCGGAAAAGATCGAATCATCAAGAAAATATTTTCTTGATATTTTTAGAGATTAAATAGAATACAAGAGTCGTGTAACATGACACATGATGACGGTATGGTCTGTGAATCGTCATGTTCCATTAGAAATTCAGCATGACTTACTGTAATATAATCACGTTGATCAAGTGTCATTATATTATACTAACTCATGCTTCAGTTCCCAACACTACTTCAAAAACATTCTTATTTTAAACTCGAAGGTTTCAGAATTTAGAAATTGAAATAATTTCTTTTATGATGTAATACAGATAGCGCGAAGAGGTAAATGATTTCAGATAAGAATATTTATGGAAATATCTTCAGAAATATAGAGGATATTTATAATGAAAGATTCGATGATATCTTAGAATTTCTAATATCAGAGGATGAAGAAGAATATTATGTAACGACCCGACAAAATCATCATTTGACGGCACCGTTAACTTAGGTCCCGTTGCGTGGTCATAGTCCCTATATGAGACGCGTTTGACTAAAATTATGTCGCATTCATTTGAAACGTACAAGACTTACAAAGTTTAGTTTACCAAACGGTTCGACAACAAGTTTAAGTTTACAAAAGTTATAAAGTATAAATGAAATAACTTACGACATAATTAGTTTAAAATCACGGTTGCTATAAATAGCGTAAGTATGTAAACAAAAATGCTTGAATCCAAAGGTGCTATCACTAGCGTATGCATGTATGCTTGACCTCAAGCAAGTAATCAAAGTATGCGGAAGCATGTATCAAGTAGCCAAGTATGAACCTGAGAAATATATAGAAAACTGTCAACGAAAAACGTTGGTGAAATCATATGTGTAAAAGTAACGTTGTCTTTGAACCACAAGATTTAATATAGTTGATTATCCAAATCGTTTGTATTCCAAAAGTATGTTCGCGAGTACCTAATTATCAAGACTTAACTGTTTTGTACCCTGTTACGTAGTGTTAGAACATACACTATACTCGAAAATATAATTCATCCGCTAACGGTAGCGAACCGTCCAAATGAGGGCTCGTCAAGCCCAATGTGATCACATAACATAAGTTCACATTTACACCCTGCAAGTGTAACTAATGATAATTGAACTGGGACTTTTCGTTCTAACTTGCTGTGGAATGTTTGTTTTTGTACTTGTGTTCAAAGCATAAAAGTATGATACGTATATGTTTCTCATCCCATAGTTTAAAAGTAAAAGTTGTTGAAAAGGTGGGACTATGATCTCACCTCGGGTGCACAAGTATAAAAGTACTTCACAAAGTAAACGTGTGCATGAAAGTTATTTAGCCTTGACCTAAATAAGTAAGTTGTATCAATTACCGGTTACGACACAAGGTCGGGCGAAATGTGTTCAATTAGTCCTATGGCTCGTTACGACTCGATTATATAGCATGTGAATCACGTTGTCAAGTTTCATGCAAGATATAAGTATAAAAGATGGTTTAAACGATTGCATAAGTATTTGGTTAAGTTTTACTAAAAGTCAAACGTTGGTAAAAGTCAACGAAAAAGTCAACGTGTTCGGGTCGGGTCTCAGACAAATTTTCTAAGCTTAGAAGTCATATATAAGCATGTTGGCCAAGTTTTATGTCAATCGGAGTTGTGTAGCATAGTTAGAATTAAACAAAAATTGGTAATTTTAGATTGCCCACTTTCCACGCTTTAAGCCGTGCCGTGGCTAGAGGAGCCTCGCCGCGGCTTAACACACAAAAAAAATGCTGGTCTGTTTCATGTATATGCTCGAACCAAACTTCAAACAAACATAACTTATGAACCGTAAACATTCAAAATATGTATCTTATATCGTTGGAAAGGTAATTTAACAAGGAATACAACTAAACACATTTTATTAAATAAAAACATCATTTACAATAACCGAAATCTCACCGAAAGATCATTATTTAACATTTCAAGCTCAAAAATGCAAATGGTGATTCGGGAATCCAATTTACACATACGATACGCCGTTTCGAAGGTAATTAAACATACAATGCAACTAAACACTTGCTAATAACATCTCATAGCATTCAATGCATCAAAAGTTTGTCTTAAGGTCTATCAAACCCTAGTCAAGAATTACGAAATCATTAATCATGTTAGAGTAAGGTTTTCATGTCATCCAACGTACCAAATCGAAGCATATAAAGCTAGTAACACAATTAACAGATGAACTTTAACATCTAACAACATTTAATCAATCAAAATCAAAGATTAAACTAACCCATTTCAAGTGTTCATGCTAGTTACACCAAATAACAAGATCGAGCATACAAATTACATATAGGACATCACAATGAGACATAGACACTAATTAACACCATTTCAAGTCTAAAGGTCTAATTTATGAAAAATTAGAGATTTTGAAAAGCTTACCCCAAGCTATGAAATTGGTACCAAATTGAAGAGGATGAAGAGAGGATCACGAATATGTAGTCGGATTTGTTGTAAGCTTCCTAGATGTGAAATAGATGATGATTCTTTACAAATGAAGAAGATGGAGAAAATATGGAAGTAAGAAAAAGAGAGAGATGGTGGAAGATGGAATGAGTGGTGGGGAGGTGGTGACTAGTTCAACTAGTTGCCACTTTGGCCCAATGGCGAATTTAGTCCCTCTAGTTTAAAAGCGGGTGCGTGAATTAACCGAACGAATTATTTTAAAAACACAAATTAACGAGAGATGTTATAATTAAATAACGGGAATATTAAGAACGTTAGTTAACAAAAGATACGAATTTAAATAACGAAAGATATTATCTAAAAAAAAGATGGGCGTTAAAATAAATTAACGAAAAAAGGCGGGATGTTACATATTATCCGCAGGGGTTTAGAGTCAGGAGCAAGATATTCGTTAATGACTTCAGCAGATACTGAATTATTTAGATTCTTTGAAGGCAGGTTTAGTCTTTGTGATTTATCCACAACCTCCTTCATACTTTGCTCAATCCGTTTTCCAGTTCCAAAACTTCTCTTTTTCTGAGCTTTGCCAATACACTATTCTTTATCATCAAACTTTTTATTGTTAAGGTCATTTACAGTTTTTGCTACTTTGTCAGCATTTTTTAAAATAAAAAATTGGAGAACTAGTTCGCAGTTTAGGGTGTTTTTCAGAAACTTCACATTCGAAGTATGTAAGTCTAGGAAATAGACGTTATATGTACACATATAATTGTTTGCGTAGACATGCTGTGAGATTTCAAAATGCTGATTGCTGATTCCCAGTAATTGGCATGAAGATTCTTGTTACAAGATGCGGATGAGTAAATGATGGGGTTTCGATAATTATAATGATTTTTCGGAAAATCAAAGATCAGTGAAGTTTGTTGGTAAGTTTATTGCTAATGTGGTGGAACATAAACGGTTCCCCAGTAACAATGGCAAAGGGCAACGTATATATCAAGGTTATAATAAGGTTGTTTCGAATA
Organism: Rutidosis leptorrhynchoides; assembly: GCF_046630445.1. Classification (NCBI taxonomy): domain Eukaryota; kingdom Viridiplantae; phylum Streptophyta; class Magnoliopsida; order Asterales; family Asteraceae; genus Rutidosis; species Rutidosis leptorrhynchoides. The sequence continues at coordinate 334,598,678 of NC_092337.1, read as the reverse complement.
AAAGTCGAAATTGACTTGCTGGAGCTGTGTCCAAACTGACTACTTTGGAACGGAATTGAAAAGTTATTTTAGCTAGTAAATGCCAAAGGGTCTGACACGAATACGTGTCGAACTATGACTTGGGTTTCGAGAGTTTTTCAAGTGTATAACTGTGAGTAAAATGTGGTTGGATCATCATCTCGATTATTCCTTATTTGAAGTGTCTTCAGGAATTTCGAGGGGTTTGAACATAGATTGTAATCATTATTATTCATATGATGTTCCAGAATTTTGAATGATACAAATACTTTTCTGGGTTCTATGAATAAAAATGATGTTCTAGCACAGTTTTGAAGTCAAAGTATAGCTTTGAAAGATGTAGGGATCTAAAAGTGATATCTTCTGCTAAATCTTGACTTTAGATTTCTGATCTGTTCAAAATCAGGGTATGTAATTTATGAAAATGGTTGTCCTGATTTTATGAAAGAATGTGTATCGCTGTAAAAATAGTGAATATAGTTAGTGATTGGTGAGTCAGAATCGAAGAATGTACAGTGTAACATATTAATGTGAAATCTAAGTATTTCTCGGGTATTACCTACCCGTTAAAAGTTTCACAAGTAATATCTTGTACAAGGAAATTTTATTACAGTCTTTATGAAAATACGTATATTTTCTTCAGACGTAATACAGATTTAATGAGTTAATGTAATATTGACTCATTTGATTTTTGGCTGGATCTAAAATTGAAAAATCTCTAAAACCTTTAGAAATTACGTAATCTTGGTGGATTATCTCTTCAATGTAAATGAAATTATGAATCAATACTTCATTATTCATTTTTATTGATTTTTTCTCGGTGAATGGTGTTGGTGCTTGTGGAATTCTTGCGAACTTCGCAAGATACGAATGATGATTTCTAGAAAATTTCGAGTATATCGAAAATGGAAGTGTAAAAATCAAACATACAATTGAATAATACGCTTGGTTTATTATGAAATGGAATTCATTGAATTAAAACAGAGATTGTAGTTAACGATGGTTAAGTTGCTAACGAAGGATGTACATCATAACGTATTAGTAATATGAATTAACCGAGTAGTTAAGATTCACACATAATAGCTTAGTACGGAAAGATTTATTATGGTTTAAAAATTTATATATATAAGATATACATATAAATCCTTCAGTGGAAATGAGTTAATACTTCATAACTCATTGATATGACATACTTGTTGTTGATTTGTGATAATATCTGTGGTGATTATAGAGTTGATGGAGCTTGTGATGTTGTAGATGTTGCTGGTGTTGGTGATGCTAACAGTACTGTTAGTACTGATGATGTTGACGATACTGCTGCTGTTGGTGTTGCTTGTGTAAGTCTTGCTTGTAAATCACGTACTATTCCGGTCAGGGTTCCTACCCTATCTTCTATCCACACATCTGATTTATGGTTAAGGCTAGAATAGATAATCTCTAAGACTTTAGAGATTACATAACCTCCGTAGAATGTTTCCCCAATGATGTAGTATATAATCGTGACGAGATACTCTGGAAATAAGAGAGAAAATGGTGTTTCGGACAGGTTCGCCGGTAAGTGCTTCAGGTTCTTCACCAAGAGGGCAATGTGGTGGATGGAAGGGATCACCTTCTTCTTATCTCCAATGATTGAGGAGGCTACGAACCCATCCCCAATTCATCTAGAATAGATGATGGCTGATTGGTTGATCCATTCCAGTCACACTGCTTTCGGAGCTTGAGTGGGATTCCATTTTGGAATCCGAGGGACTTGAACTAATGAAGAATTCCATTTCGTACGGTTGAATAAAGAATTTTTTGTTATGAAATGATTTTCCAGCTATCGAGTGGTATTCTAATTACATAGAATATCTATATATATAGAGCAATAGATTTTGTAGATTACGGAGAAATTTACGGAATATGTCAGGCAAAGTTTACTGTAACAGATACGCTAAGATATGAATTAGCAGATATGCTAAGATATGAATTTTGTCTATACACTATTCATGTAATCAATGCAATAAGATGTGTCTAGACTAAAAATGATAAGCAGGCAATTTTCCGACAAAAATGATAAGCAAAACTTTTGACATACAGACACGGTCGAAGTCCAGACTCACTAATTTATCCTAACGACTATCAGTTAGACACACTAATGTAGACCTGGTTCGCTAAGACCACCGCTCTGATACCACATGTAAAGACCCGTCCTAATCCATAAGAACGAATACAATAACATATGAATACATTGCGTGGTATTTGACCTCTATATGATACATTTTACAAACATTGCATTCGTTTTAAAAGACAAATTTCATTACATCGAAAGTTGACAGGTATGCATACCATTTCATAATATTCAACCTATAAATGACCTAAACTGTCATTTACTTAATAATAATCTCTATTGAACTCAACGACTTGAATGCAACGTCTTTTGAAATATACCATGAATGAATCCAAGTAATATCTTTAAAATGAGCAAATGCATAGCGGAAGATTTCCTTAATACCTGAGAATAAACATGCTTTAAAGTGTCAACCAAAAAGGTTGGTGAGTTCATTAATTTATCTTAATCGATCATTTCCATAATTTTAATAGACCACAAGATTTTCATTTTCATTTCTTATAAATACAAATCCCATACATAGAGACAAAAATCATTCATATGGATTGAACACCTGGTAATCGACATTAACAAGATGCATATAGAATATCCCTATCATTCCGGGACTCCCTTCGAACATGATAAATTTCGAAGTACTAAAGCAGTTCAAATTCTCTGACTGGGGCTTGTTAGTGCCCATAGATCTATCTTTAGGATTCGAGTCAATTAGGGTGTATGTTCCCTAATTCTTAGATTACCAGACTAAAAGGGGCATATTCGGTTTCGATCATTCAACCATATAATGTAGTTTCAAGTACTCGTGTCTATTTCGTCAAACATTTATAAAAGCGCATGTATTCTCAGTCCCAAAAATATATATTGCAAAAGCATTTAAAAAGGGAATAATGAAACTCACAATACTGTATTTCGTAGTAAATATATATATGACGGCATTGAACAAGTGCAAGGTTGGCCTCGGATTCACGAACCTATATTAATTATATATATTTATATGTTGGTCAATAACTGTCTAACAATTTAGGTTAGGTCATAGTGTACCACAATCCTAATGCTCGAGGCTAATATGCAAAAGTCAACGAAAGTCTTCTTGACCAAAATGACTACCAAAATTTATACTTGATTATTATATAGTTTAAATAAAGTCGTTTTATATAATTAAATATTTTTAAAAGATTTTATTAGAGTAATAATATAATTCATTTATTAATAAATAAAATTTTATATTTAAAATTTATATAATAAAAATATACTTTTATATATCTTAAGTAATAACATTTATAAAGTTCATTTAATATCATAAAAATAATATGATAGGTATTATTAATGTAATTATATTATACATAGTAAAATATCTTTGTATCACATATTTATTTGATGAAATAATATCGATATTAACAATAGTAAATAAAAGTTGTATTTATTTTGTAATAATAATTATTATTATTCTACTAATAAAAATAAAAATATTTATATTTACTAAAAATGATATTATGATAAAATGATAATTTTTATTAATAATAATACAAAAATGATAATGATAATGATATTTTATAATAACAATGATATTTCTATTAGTAATAATTTTAGTAAAAATGATAGTTTTAATATTAATAATACTTAATAATAATAATAATAATGATAAAAATAATGAAAACGATAATAACGAAAGTAATACTAATAAAAATGACAATTTTTAATGATAATACTTGTAACGATAATGATAATGATAATAATAATAATTAGATAATAATAGTAACGATGATAATGATAACGATAGTAATAATAATCATTTTAACAATAATACAAAAGTTCAGTTGACTATCACTTCTAATCTGTTCATCGAAACCATTCGAGTTCTAAATGAAAAGTTCTTAATTTTTTGCTAGCTTTCCAACGACATGCATATCATATACCCTATCTCAGTAGCATATGAATCTAATTCAGGATTCAACATAAACTATCTAACGACAATATTAAAAATACAAGCATGCATAATCCTATATACTCGAGCACTAGTCAGGGATACACTAATAATATATAAAAGTTAAGTTATGAGTGCTCACGTATCAATATTGAGATTCAATATTGCAGGAAAGGTACGTAGACGCAACGGATACGATAAACACTTGATTGACCTCACGAGCATACCCCCGAACATTACCCATCACCTCCATAGCTATAACCCATAATTTCCTTAGCCCTATCCCGCTCGAAAAACTCATTTTTAAATTACTCAAACAGCACTCCGTCGTATTATTTTATGTAATAATACTAATAATAATACTAATAATATTAACACTACTAATAATAATAATAAGATTAATAATAATAATTATTTTAGTAATAATAATAATAATTATATAAATATAATACGGTGCAATATAGATAGATGAATGTGTGTGTGTGACTAAATGCAGCTTGTCGACCATTTAAACACATTTTTTGGATTTGATCCCCATGCGATCGCATGGGCATGTTGTTATTATGTCATGCGATCGCATGACCTTGTCTCACAGCTGGTATCCATCTTAACTTCTTGCTGACACTCGTAATATTAATTATTTATATAATTAATTATTTAATTTATATAATTAATTATTTAATTTATATAATTAATTATTTAATTTATATAATTATATATATATTATATTATATTTACGAGCATGATAAAAATGTAATTTTTGTTCTAATGACATGGACGTTGTCACACGACTCATGTCCCGTTTCCGGTTGTTCGAACTCATTTTCGTACTCTTAGAAAACTAACTCTTTATGTTTAGTGACTCATACTCTTATCAAAATATAGACTTAAATCATTAATAAACTATATTACATGAAGTGTAACTTATGCATTTGAGTGTTTTGGTCATTTGCTTCTATAAATCATCGTCTCGTTGTATATACATATTATCGAAACGTTTTATGACTAAGTTAAAATATATACATAGATTTATATTTTCATTTTAAAATATAATTTTGAAATATTTATTTAACAATATATAATATATAGTTTTTCAAAGCTAAAGATATTCAAAACTTATATATTTTGAAATCGTTTAAATAATATAAAATATTATTTCATAATATTTGTATTTTAAAGTTTAAAATTGATATAATTCCTTTATGTACAAACGTTCACAAAGACTTTTTAATAATCAATTTATTTTATATTCAAAATCATTTTATTACAAAGGTTTTAATAGTAGAAGTTGTTATGTCATAATACGTTCTTAATAATAAAAGTTTATTATATCGAAAATGTTTTCATTTAAGGAACGCTATATATATACCATTATAATATACAGCTTAAATTCTGCTAATTCTATATAATCAATTTTTCCTTTATAAATAACAGATTATAATAATTCAGTTTTTTTTTTTTTGAATTCATTTTCTAACGTTTGAAAATATGTTAGTCGAATATTATGAAATCCAGTTCTCCACTAACTTTTGTTTAACCTTCGTCAATTGACACATTTGTTCTTACATGTAAATTACTTTACCAAATATTCCGAATACGTTAAAAAAATAGATTTCTTAAATCAAAGTGGACCTCATAATAGAGACCTGTAATCATAATCACAATGTTTCTGATAATTCAATCATCTGATATTATCTTTTAATTCCACTAATAAATATATTGAAACAAATACGTTCATGTAAAGTATTATACGTTTAATACTTTGTTAACGTTCTCAAGTTATATTATATATACGTTTACACATATTCATATTCAATTATATAATGGTTCGTGAATCGTCGAAATTTGGTCAAGGTTAAATGAATGTATGAACACAGTTTCAAATTCTTGTGATTCAACTTAACAAACTTTGCTTATCGTGTCGGAACATATAAAGATCAAGTTTAAATTTGTTCGGAAATTCCCGGGTCGTCACAGTACCTACCCGTTAAAGAAATTTTGTCCCCGAAATTTGATAGAGGTTGTCATGGTTAACAATGAGAATGTTATAATGATGATTATAGAGTTTTATTATGTTTAAGAAGTACGGATAAAATAATTCGATTACTCGAAGCGTATGAGGGAAGTTATCGTAAATGAATGGAATAAGATTATAGTGATTCGTCATATCTTTTGACGTCATCACGGTTGATCTCCGGATTAAAGAAAATCTTTGTAATCTATATAGGATATGATTCTTCGGTGATTAAGGAAATTATGATCCTCTTCGATTTAATGCGATGATCCATCTCGATTTTTCTGTCTAATATTTCACTATAAATCTACCTCCTTCGTTTCCTTTTAACTCACACCTTCTATTCTTTCTCCCTCAATTCTTACTTTAAAATTATTCGTCAATATGCTTCATCCAGTGCTGATTCTCGATATACTCCTTACTTTCATATCTGTCGTTCTTCTTTTTCATCTACCTCCGGAAGAATCTATTTACTTCTACTATACTCTTGGTTTTATATTGTTTTTAGTTCTCCCGTGTCTTTATATTGCTATATGCATCGATATATACGGTTTATAGTTTCTGGGTTGTTGTTAGGTTTTGTATCTTCCCGTATATTTCGATGTCCCTGCTTCTGTCTTCTATAATCATTGTCATCCCCAGTTAATGCTCTCTTTTATTTGCTGCGATTTATACCTCAATTTCTATTTCGGAGTTTTGTCCTTTCGTTTCTTCTTCTTGCGATTAAGCACCGCTTGTAATGGTCCAGAATTTGCAGATATGAATTTCGGAATGAACATTGTTAATGTTCTAAGAAGGAAATTGTAATGGCACAATCTTGACTTGTCAAATTACTAGAATACCTCGGAAAAGATCGAATCATCAAGAAAATATTTTCTTGATATTTTTAGAGATTAAATAGAATACAAGAGTCGTGTAACATGGCACATGATGACGGTATGGTCTGTGAATCGTCATGTTCCATTAGAAATTCAGCATGACTTACTGTAATATAATCACGTTGATCAAGTGTCATTATATTATACTAACTCATGCTTCAGTTCCCAACACTACTTCAAAAACATTCTTATTTTAAACTCGAAGGTTTCAGAATTTAGAAATTGAAATAATTTCTTTTATGATGTAATACAGATAGCGCGAAGAGGTAAATGATTTCAGATAAGAATATTTATGGAAATATCTTCAGAAATATAGAGGATATTTATAATGAAAGATTCGATGATATCTTAGAATTTCTAATATCAGAGGATGAAGAAGAATATTATGTAACGACCCGACAAAATCATCATTTGACGACACCGTTAACTTAGGTCCCGTTGCGTGGTCATAGTCCCTATATGAGACGCGTTTGACTAAAATTATGTCGCATTCATTTGAAACGTACAAGACTTGCAAAGTTTAGTTTACCAAACAGTTCGACAACAAGTTTAAGTTTACAAAAGTTATAAAGTATAAATGAAATAACTTACGACATAATTAGTTTAAAATCACGGTTGCTATAAATAGCGTAAGTATGTAAACAAAAATGCTTGAATCCAAAGGTGCTATCACTAGCGTATGCATGTATGCTTGACCTCAAGCAAGTAATCAAAGTATGCGGAAGCATGTATCAAGTAGCCAAGTATGAACCTGAGAAACATATAGAAAACTGTCAACGAAAAACGTTGGTGAAATCATATGTGTAAAAGTAACGTTGTCTTTGAACCACAAGATTTAATATAGTTGATTATCCAAATCGTTTGTATTCCAAAAGTATGTTCGCGAGCACCTAATTATCAAGACTTAACTGTTTTGTACCCTGTTACGTAGTGTTAGAACATACACTATACTCGAAAATATAATTCATCCGCTAACGGTAGCGAACCGTCCAAATGAGGGCTCGTCAAGCCCAATGTGATCACATAACATAAGTTCACGTTTACACCCTGCAAGTGTAACTAATGATAATTGAACTGGGACTTTTCGTTCTAACTTGCTGTGGAATGTTTGTTTTCGTACTTGTGTTCAAAGCATAAAAGTATGATACGTATATGTTTCTCATCCCATAGTTTAAAAGTAAAAGTTGTTGAAAAGGTGGGACTATGATCTCACCTCGGGTGCACAAGTATAAAAGTACTTCACAAAGTAAACGTGTGCATGAAAGTTATTTAGCCTTGACCTAAATAAGTAAGTTGTATCAATTACCGGTTACGACACAAGGTCGGGCGAAATGTGTTCAATTAGTCCTATGGCTCGTTACGACTCGATTATATAGCATGTGAATCACGTTGTCAAGTTTCATGCAAGATATAAGTATAAAAGATGGTTTAAACAATTGCATAAGTATTTGGTTAAGTTTTACTAAAAGTCAAACGTTGGTAAAAGTCAACGAAAAAGTCAACGTGTTCGGGTCGGGTCTCAGACAATTTTTCTAAGCTTAGAAGTCATATATAAGCATGTTGGCCAAGTTTTATGTCAATCGGAGTTGTGTAGCATAGTTAGAATTAAACAAAAATTGGTAATTTTAGATTGCCCACTTTCCACGCTTTAAGCCGTGCCGTGGCTAGAGGAGCCGCGCCGCGGCTTAACACACAAAAAAAATGCTGGTCTGTTTCATGTATATGCTCGAACCAAACTTCAAACAAACATAACTTATGAACCGTAAACATTCAAAATATGTATCTTATATCGTTGGAAAGGTAATTTAACAAGGAATACAACTAAACACATTTTATTAAATAAAAACATCATTTACAATAACCGAAATCTCGCCGAAAGATCATTATTTAACATTTCAAGCTCAAAAATGCAAATGGTGATTCGGGAATCCAATTTACACATACGATACGCCGTTTCGAAGGTAATTAAACATACAATGCAACTAAACACTTGCTAATAACATCTCATAGCATTCAATGCATCAAAAGTTTGTCTTAAGGTCTATCAAACCCTAGTCAAGAATTACAAAATCATTAATCATGTTAGAGTAAGGTTTTCATGTCATCCAACGTACCAAATCGAAGCATATAAAGCTAGTAACACAATTAACAGATGAACTTTAACATCTAACAACATTTAATCAATCAAAATCAAAGATTAAACTAACCCATTTCAAGTGTTCATGCTAGTTACACCAAATAACAAGATCGAGCATACAAATTACATATAGGACATCACAATGAGACATAGACACTAATTAACACCATTTCAAGTCTAAAGGTCTAATTTATGAAAAATTAGAGATTTTGCAAAGCTTACCCCAAGCTATGAAATTGGTACCAAATTGAAGAGGATGAAGAGAGGATCACGAATATGTAGTCGGATTTGTTGTAAGCTTCCTAGATGTGAAATAGATGATGATTCTTTACAAATGAAGAAGATGGAGAAAATATGGAAGTAAGAAAAAGAGAGAGATGGTGGAAGATGGAATGAGTGGTGGGGAGGTGGTGACTAGTTCAACTAGTTGCCACTTTGGCCCAATGGCGAATTTAGTCCCTCTAGTTTAAAAGCGGGTGCGTGAATTAACCGAACGAATTATTTTAAAAACACAAATTAACGAGAGATGTTATAATTAAATAACGGGAATATTAAGAACGTTAGTTAACGAAAGATACGAATTTAAATAACGAAAGATATTATCTAAAAAAAAGATGGGCGTTAAAATAAATTAACGAAAAAAGGCGGGATGTTACATATTATCCGCAGGGGTTTAGAGTCAGGAGCAAGATATTCGTTAATGACTTCAGCAGATACTGAATTATTTAGATTCTTTGAAGGCAGGTTTAGTCTTTGTGATTTATCCACAACCTCCTTCATACTTTGCTCAATCCGTTTTCCAGTTCCAAAACTTCTCTTTTTCTGAGCTTTGCCAATACACTATTCTTTATCATCAAACTTTTTATTGTTAAGGTCATTTACAGTTTTTGCTACTTTGTCAGCATTTTTTAAAATAAAAAATTGGAGAACTAGTTCGCAGTTTAGGGTGTTTTTCAGAAACTTCACATTCGAAGTATGTAAGTCTAGGAAATAGACGTTATATGTACACATATAATTGTTTGCGTAGACATGCTGTGAGATTTCAAAATGCTGATTGCTGATTCCCAGTAATTGGCATGAAGATTCTTGTTACAAGATGCGGATGAGTAAATGATGGGGTTTCGATAATTATAATGATTTTTCGGAAAATCAAAGATCAGTGAAGTTTGTTGGTAAGTTTATTGCTAATGTGGTGGAACATAAACGGTTCCCCAGTAACAATGGCAAAGGGCAACGTATATATCAAGGTTATAATAAGGTTGTTTCGAATAAAAGTCGAAATTGACTTGCTGGAGCTGTGTCCAAACTGACTACTTTGGAACGGAATTGAAAAGTTATTTTAGCTAGTAAATGCCAAAGGGTCTGACACGAATACGTGTCGAACTATGACTTGGGTTTCGAGAGTTTTTCAAGTGTATAACTGTGAGTAAAATGTGGTTGGATCATCATCTCGATTATTCCTTATTTGAAGTGTCTTCGGGAATTTCGAGGGGTTTGAACATAGATTGTAATCATTATTATTCATATGATGTTCCAGAATTTTGAATGATACAAATACTTTTCTGGGTTCTATGAATAAAAATGATGTTCTAGCACAGTTTTGAAGTCAAAGTATAGCTTTGAAAGATGTAGGGATCTAAAAGTGATATCTTCTGCTAAATCTTGACTTTAGATTTCTGATCTGTTCAAAATCAGGGTATGTAATTTATGAAAATGGTTGTCCTGATTTTATGAAAGAATGTGTATCGCTGTAAAAATAGTGAATATAGTTAGTGATTGGTGAGTCAGAATCGAAGAATGTACAGTGTAACATATTAATGTGAAATCTAAGTATTTCTCGGGTATTACCTACCCGTTAAAAGTTTCACAAGTAATATCTTGTACAAGGAAATTTTATTACAGTCTTTATGAAAATACGTATATTTTCTTCAGACGTAATACAGATTTAATGAGTTAATGTAATATTGACTCATTTGATTTTTGGCTGGATCTAAAATTGAAAAATCTCTAAAACCTTTAGAAATTACGTAATCTTGGTGGATTATCTCTTCAATGTAAATGAAATTATGAATCAATACTTCATTATTCATTTTTATTGATTTTTTCTCGGTGAATGGTGTTGGTGCTTGTGGAATTCTTGCGAACTTCGCAAGATACGAATGATGATTTCTAGAAAATTTCGAGTATATCGAAAATGGAAGTGTAAAAATCAAACATACAATTGAATAATACGCTTGGTTTATTATGAAATGGAATTCATTGAATTAAAACAGAGATTGTAGTTAACGATGGTTAAGTTGCTAACGAAGGATGTACATCATAACGTATTAGTAATATGAATTAACCGAGTAGTTAAGATTCACACATAATAGCTTAGTACGGAAAGATTTATTATGGTTTAAAAATTTATATATATAAGATATACATATAAATCCTTCAGTGGAAATGAGTTAATACTTCATAACTCATTGATATGACATACTTGTTGTTGATTTGTGATAATATCTGTGGTGATTATAGAGTTGACGGAGCTTGTGATGTTGTAGATGTTGCTGGTGTTGGTGATGCTAACAGTACTGTTAGTACTGATGATGTTGACGATACTGCTGCTGTTGGTGTTGCTTGTGTAAGTCTTGCTTGTAAATCACGTACTATTCCGGTCAGGGTTCCTACCCTATCTTCTATCCACACATCTGATTTATGGTTAAGGCTAGAATAGATAATCTCTAAGACTTTAGAGATTACATAAACTCCGTAGAATGTTTCCCCAATGATGTAGTATATAATCGTGACGAGATACTCTGGAAATAAGAGAGAAAATGGTGTTTCGGACAGGTTCGCCGGTAAGTGCTTCAGGTTCTTCACCAAGAGGGCAATGTGGTGGATGGAAGGGATCACCTTCTTCTTATCTCCAATGATTGAGGAGGCTACGAACCCATCCCCAATTCATCCAGAATAGATGATGGCTGATTGGTTGATCCATTCCAGTCACACTGCTTTCGGAGCTTGAGTGGGATTCCATTTCGGAATCCGAGGGACTTGAACTAATGAAGAATTCCATTTCGTACGGTTGAATAAAGAATTTTTTGTTATGAAATGATTTTCCAGCTATCGAGTGGTATTCTAATTACATAGAATATCTATATATATAGAGCAATAGATTTTGTAGATTACGGAGAAATTTACGGAATATGTCAGGCAAAGTTTACTGTAACAGATACGCTAAGATATGAATTAGCAGATATGCTAAGATATGAATTTTGTCTATACACTATTCATGTAATCAATGCAATAAGATGTGTCTAGACTAAAAATGATAAGCAGGCAATTTTCCGACAAAAATGATAAGCAAAACTTTTGACATACAGACACGGTCGAAGTCCAGACTCACTAATTTATCCTAACGACTATCAGTTAGACACACTAATGTAGACCTGATTCGCTAAGACCACCGCTCTGATACCACATGTAAAGACCCGTCCTAATCCATAAGAACGAATACAATAACATATGAATACATTGCGAGGTATTTGACCTCTATATGATACATTTTACAAACATTGCATTCGTTTTAAAAGACAAATTTCATTACATCGAAAGTTGACAGGTATGCATACCATTTCATAATATTCAACCTATAAATGACCTAAACTGTCATTTACTTAATAATAATCTCTATTGAACTCAACGACTTGAATGCAACGTCTTTTGAAATATGCCATGAATGAATCCAAGTAATATCTTTAAAATGAGCAAATGCATAGCGGAAGATTTCCTTAATACCTGAGAATAAACATGCTTTAAAGTGTCAACCAAAAAGGTTGGTGAGTTCATTAATTTATCTTAATCGATCATTTCCATAATTTTAATAGACCACAAGATTTTCATTTTCATTTCTTATAAATACAAATCCCATACATAGAGACAAAAATCATTCATATGGATTGAACACCTGGTAATCGACATTAACAAGATGCATATAGAATATCCCTATCATTCCGGGACTCCCTTCGGACATGATAAATTTCGAAGTACTAAAGCAGTTCAAATTCTCTGACTGGGGCTTGTTAGTGCCCATAGATCTATCTTTAGGATTCGAGTCAATTAGGGTGTATGTTCCCTAATTCTTAGATTACCAGACTAAAAGGGGCATATTCGGTTTCGATCATTCAACCATATAATGTAGTTTCAAGTACTCGTGTCTATTTCGTCAAACATTTATAAAAGCGCATGTATTCTCAGTCCCAAAAATATATATTGCAAAAGCATTTAAAAAGGGAATAATGAAACTCACAATACTGTATTTCGTAGTAAATATACATATGACGGCATTGAACAAGTGCAAGGTTGGCCTCGGATTCACGAACCTATATTAATTATATATATTTATATGTTGGTCAATAACTGTCTAACAATTTAGGTTAGGTCATAGTGTACCACAATCCTAATGCTCGAGGCTAATATGCAAAAGTCAACGAAAGTCTTCTTGACCAAAATGACTACCAAAATTTATACTTGATTATTATATAGTTTAAATATAGTCGTTTTATATAATTAAATATTTTTAACAGATTTTATTAGAGTAATAATATAATTCATTTATTAATAAATAAAATTTTATATTTAAAATTTATATAATAAAAATATACTTTTATATATCTTAAGTAATAACATTTATAAAGTTCATTTAATATCATAAAAATAATATGATAGGTATTATTAATGTAATTATATTATACATAGTAAAATATCTTTGTATCACATATTTATTTGATGAAATAATATCGATATTAACAATAGTAAATAAAAGTTGTATTTATTTTGTAATAATAATTATTATTATTCTACTAATAAAAATAAAAATATTTATATTTACTAAAAATGATATTATGATAAAATGATAATTTTTATTAATAATAATACAAAAATGATAATGATAATGATATTTTATAATAACAATGATATTTCTATTAGTAATAATTTTAGTAAAAATGATAGTTTTAATATTAATAATACTTAATAATAATAATAATAATGATAAAAATAATGAAAACGATATTTTTATCTAATTCAATAACTTACAATATTTCATCATGATACATATACTCATTGTTTCCTAATCGATTTGTTTAATAGTTTTTAGTACTCTTTTATATCACATTCATAATAATGATAATAATAGCAATCATAATAATTAGGTGATACTAATATTAGTTTTAATGATAATAATATTAATAATAATAAATATTATAATAACATTAATGATAATACTAATAATCAATTCAATGATAATAATAATAAAAATAATAAAAATAATAATGTTAATAATAATCTTAATGATAATAACGATAGTAATACTAATAAAAATGACAATTTTTAATGATAATACTTATAACGATAATGATAATGATAATAATAATTAGATAATAATAGTAACGACAATAATGATGACGATAGTAATAATAATCATTTTAACAATAATACAAAAGTTCAGTTGACTATAACTTCTAATCTGTTCATAGAAACCATTCGAGTTCTAAATGAAAAGTTCTTAATTTTTCGCTAGCTTTCCAACGACATGCATATCATATACCCTATCTCAGTAGCATATGAATCTAATTCAGGATTCAACATAAACTATCTAACGACAATATTAAAAATACAAGTATGCATAATTCTATATACTCGAGCACTAGTCAGGGATACACTAATAATATATAAAAGTAAAGTTATGAGTGCTCACGTATCAATATTGAGATTCAATATTGCAGGAAAGGTACGTAGACGCAACGGAGACGATAAACACTTGATTGACCTCACAAGCATACCCCCGAACATTACTCATCACCTCCATAGCTATAACCCATAATTTCCTTAACCCTATCCCGCTCAGAAAACTCATTTTTAAATTACTTAAACAGCACTCCGTCGTAGTATTTTATGTAATAATACTAATAATAATACTAATAATATTAACACTAATAATAATAATAATAATAATAATAATAATAAGATTAATAATAATAATTATTTTAGTAATAATAATAATAATAATTATATAAATATAATACGGAGCAATATAGATTGATGAATGTGTGTGTGTGACTAAATGCAGCTCGTCGACCATTTAAACACATTTTTTGGATTTGATCCCCATGCGATCGCATGGGGATGGTGTTATTATGTCATGCGATCGCATGGCCTTGTCTCACAGCTGGTATCCATCTCAATTTCTTGCCGACACTCGTAATATTAATTATTTATATAATTAATTATTTAATTTATTTAATTATATATATATTATATTATATTTACGAGCATGATAAAAATGTAATTTTTGTTCTAATGACATGGACGTTGTCACACGACTCATGTCCCATTTCCGGTTGTTCGAACACATTTTCGTACTCTTAGAAGACTAACACTTTATGTTTAGTGACTCGTACTCTTATCAAAATATAGACTTAAATCATTAATAAACTATATTACATGAAGTGTAACTTATGCATTTGAGTGTTTTGGTCATTTGCTTCTATAAATCATCGTCTCGTTGTATATACATATTATCGAAACGTTTTATGACTAAGTTAAAATATATACATAGATTTATATTTTCATTTTGAAATATTTATTTAACAATATATAATATATAGTTTTTCAAAGCTAAAGATATTCAAATCTTATATATTTTGAAATCATTTAAATAATATAAAATATTATTTCGTAATATTTGTATTTTAAAGTTTAAAATTGATATAATTCCTTTATGTACAAACATTCACAAAGACTTTTTAGTAATCAATTTATTTTATATCCAAAATCATTTTATTACAAAGGTTTTAATAGTAGAAGTTGTTATGTCATAATACGTTCTTAATAATAAAAGTTTATTATATTAAAAATGTTTTCGGTTAAGGAACACTATATATACCTTTATAATATACAGCTTAAATTCTGCTAATTCTATATAATCAATTTATCCTTTATAAATAACAGATTACAATAATTCAGCTCTTTTTTTTTTTTTTTTTGAATTCGTTTTCTAACGTTTGAAAATATGTCAGTCAAATATTATGAAATCTATTTCTCCACTAACTTTTGTCTAACCTTCGTCAATTGACACATTTGTTCTTACATGTATATTACTTTACCAAATATTCCGAATACCGTTAAAAAAATAGATTTCTTAAATCAAAGTGGACCTCATAATAGAGACCTGTAATCATAATCACAATGTTTCTGATAATTCAATCATCTGATATTATCTTTTAATTCCACTAATAAACATATTGAAACAAATACGTTCATGTAAAGTATTATCGTTTAATAATTTGTTAACGTTCTCAAGTTATATTATATATACGTTTACACATATTCAATTATATAATGGTTCTTGAATCGTCGAAATTTGGTCAAGGTTAAATGAATGTATGAACACAGTTTCAAATTCTTGTGATTCAACTTAACAAACTTTGCTTATCGTGTCGGAACATATAAAGATCAAGTTTAAATTTGTTCGGAAATTTTCGGGTCGTCACAGTGGATGGATGGCTGGAAGAGTTGTAGAGATTTGGGAGAAATTGATAAAAAAAAGTTAATTCAAAATGTCTTCAAGAGTTAGAAGCACTATTTTATGTCTTCAAATTTGCAGATATAAAAAGGTCTTATTTTTGCTTATGTCTTCGAAGAAACAAACGATCTACAGATAAAATGTCTGCCCGCCCGCAGACATAAGACATAATAAGGTCTTCAATAAGAAAAATAAACGACACCTTAATTTATTTCTTTCATTATTATTTTTGTATGTTCAACGACTAAAAGAAGGCAAAGTAATACGAGTGTTGGTTTCAAATTTTCAGTCTCTCTATATAAAAATTATCTAGGTCCTTTTCTACCCGAAGTTTATAAAATCTAAAATGAAATATACCAAGATAGGAATAAGACTTAATATTATTGTGTTACGGTTGATTCAGACCCAACATGTCTCATTGAAAATATCTAACGATCATTGGGATCCAATTGATCCAGACGTATTACATCTAATTACATTGAAATATTTATAACAATACACATTAATCAAATCAATAAGATCCAATAAAGCATAAAACAAATGCGTCTACTGAATAAATAAAACTTGAAACACACCAAACGTACCCCAAATATTCAATCTCCATTAAAACCAATGTTTAACGAAGACCCTAAATCAGTCGGAAAAATAGTTAAACCCCAAGACAACTAAACCACCGCAAACCACAGCAAAGCTCTGTAGGGACTTATCCAAACTACACTAAAAAGCACCAAACCCCACTAGCGCAGACTCCAACTCAGCATGGAATTTAAATGTTATAACAATTTACAAATAATTTAAAGTACCAATTATTCTTAAAATATATTAAACTAAATAAGTCCAAAACAACTATAATTTGTATTCCATAATTTTTTTTAAATTGTCAAATCTAATATGAAAATAAATAATAATCTCTAAAACATAATCTTCAAAGTCTTATCTATCTCACACTCCTGGTATCAACCCTAAACTATAGTTGAGCCAATTGTCCAGTGAACATGTATAATATAACGAAAATAATATATGAAGTAAATAAAGATTTCTTTTCCAAACACTCGTGGTTGAAGTTGAGACTACAAAACATATATTCAAATAAGATATTCATATTGCAAGATAACTAAAAGAAAACTGTATTAAGCCTACAAATTTATAGTTTGAAAAACATCACAATGAGCTCCTATAACATACATACATTTGCATGTCAGGTCACATGGATCAACATAAAACCGCTTAGTAGGGAATCTAGTGTTCACACCAAGGTATATCTATCCAAAGAATGTCTCATAATCATCCCGACACTACGTTATCTTAAATCATGGTGAACCACGTCTTCTCTGTCCTTAGCTATTGCATGCTAGCTAGCTTATTTTAATTATATTGCTTTAATATTCTAAATACAATTATAAATCAAATCAACCCAACTATTGCCTTTACACAATTTGATATTCCGGATAAAGTGGTGTTTAGAATAAACCGGTTGGACTTGGTTGTTGGATTTTTTGAACAGTCGCCAATTTATTGGGACCAAAAGGATCCTGCCTCTCCACACAAGGTGTACCTCGCCACTAGTCTTAGATACTAAATTGTGTACAAACCCAATCTTAATTACTAAATTATCTGAATAAGCTTCGTTTCAAATTCGACCGCTTAAGGAACGACCCTAGGTCATATTTGCCCTTGTTAACCCATAGGAAGGAATAATAGATTTAGGCCCAGCATATATAAATTAAACAATCAGCTTCTCTGTTGATATCCTGAATTGACGTTTTGCGACCGAATGACACCGCATAAATAAACCGTCCGATTCGGGCATATTATAGGAGTAGTTAAATTTTTGGCGCCGCTGTCGGGGAGCGGTAGTATGATTTGGAGCCTGTTTAGGTTAGTTAGTTTTTAATAGACCCTTTTGACTTAGACTAGCTTTGTTAGAAGTTACTAGTTTACCGTAGTTAGGTTAGATAATATTAGCTTATTTAAAATGTTTAAAATTGACTTCCTTATCAGTGAACCTTTAGGATGGTTTAACCTACTTAGACCGCTAAGAATTCTTCCGACACATCCTTTCTTCTATCCGATATCATACATTGTACCCATCCGACGAAATCCACACTTACCTGCCGATAGTTCGACGATGACCGCACGCATCACTCTCGCTGACATCACCAAACCCTCGTTAGAAGGACGAGGAGGACCGATACTCTATCCAGAGGTTAAAGGAGCGTCTTTTGTGCTTAAGCATAGCATCATACAACTCGTTCAGAACCATTGCCAGTTCCACGGCTTACCAATTGACGATCCCAACTCTCACTTAGATAGATTCCTCTTCTTATCCAACTCATATAAGCAAAACGGGGTTGAACAAGATGTAGTTCGTCTTTATCTGTTCCCATATTCCCTAACTCTTCATGAAAAAACCTGGTTCGAGGGGTTAGAACCCAACTCTATCACCTCATGGGAGGAAATGGCAACAACTTTCTTAATCAAGTACTTTCCCCCATCAAAACAAATCAGACTTAGGAATGACATCGTAAACTTTCAACAAGTATGCGATGAATCACTCTACACTGCATGGGAAAGATTCAAACACTTGCTTCGAATATGCCCAAACCACCGTCTTGAGAGCTCTGATCAGATTTTGACCTTCTACAAAGGTCTGAATCAGAACAATAAGTCTACTCTTGATGCTGTTTCTCAAGGTAACTTCATGAACTTCACTGCTGACGAGGCCTGGAGATTGATCAAGGAGATGACTATGCACCATCACAATTGGAACACGGAAGAGCATATATCATCAGCAATATCACTTTCTGCCTCCGATCCTATCGAAAATAAAACTATCAAATTTCTCTCGGACCAAATAGAAAACCTCACCAAAGAAGTCGGAGAGCTAAAGAAACTCCCACAACATGTGTCTTAAGTGAAATTATGCCAGAAGTGTACTGAACCACATCCGGCCAAGGTATACTAGGTTGAATGTGAGGACTTTGTTGTCTACTCCGATAAGATCCTAGCTCATCCACACAACCCACCCACTAAACCCACTACCCCACCAAAGACAAATCCAGATGATGTCCTACTACGAATCATCCATAGGTTCACAGCAAGACAAGACGCAGCTGACTTAGTCATGACTAATCGCTTGAGTAGTCTTGAAAATCAAATAAGCCAGCTAAATCAACGTCTTGATTCTCTAGGTTGTCCTAAAAATGACTCAAAGGTGGCACATAGCCAACCTTTAGTTTCTTCTAAGGAGGAGAAACTAACTAATACCCGTTCGGTAGTAGTCATTGAGTCATCACCTAAACCCAATGGGAAAGCACCCATTCCATTCCCGGGCCGTCTCAAACAAAGACATAACAAAATGAAATCTTTCAAGCTTGACGGTAAATTTTTGGACACTGTGTCTAAAAATTCTCATAGTAAGAAGTATTTTAGGAAACTCCTATCAACCAAGGATAAGGTACCCGAAGTACCCAATGTCCTGCTGAACGCGAATTGTTCAGCCATTTTCCTAAATACTCTTCCTGAAAAACTAGGGGATACCGGATGATTTATCCTTCCTTGTTCTATCTAACAATCTGGTACTATATATTCTCTCGTTGACCTTGGTGCCAGCATCAATCTCATGCCCTACTCACTGTTCCAACGACTCGAAATTGGAAACCTTAACCCTACCAAAATGAGCATCCAGCTAGTTGACCAATCCACTATATATCCTAAGGGAATAACTGAGAACATCATGGTTAAGGTCGAAAAATTCCTCTTTCCGACTGACTTTTTGGTTATGGACTATAAAGAAGACATGAAAACCCTTATCATCTTAGGAAGGCCTTTTATGAATACAGCCAAAATGATAGTTGACGTTTATTCACGGACTATCACCTTGAGAGCCCGTGGAGAAGAGGTCACTTTCACGATCGACGAGTCTGTATGTCCTTCTGATGAGAACGGCGAAATAAATACTATCTCCACTAGAAAAGTCACCTTCTATTCCGAGAATGAAGAGAAGAAGATAGAAGTAGAAGACAAGAAAAATAACCACTCCATACCAACCCAATCTTCACTCCCACCTTATTTTGATCTTTTAATGACTAGAGAGGACTTCGTTCTAGAAGAACTCTCTGAACCAATTATACTTGAAATTCCCGACCAGAGTGACGAGGAGGTGGATGAAGAAATAGAAATGGAAAGCCCGGATGAGAAGAAAGAGATGGAGGATTCTAGCACTGAAGTAGTTGCTAATATTGTTACCATATTAGAGACGTCAATGGACATCGTCCCACCTCCATGCCCAGAATACAACATTACGACCAACCAGAAGTCACTTAGAAGGAAGACGAGTTTTGCTTCAGGGCTACCCTATAAACCATCACTCAAATATATAATGACATACACATCATGGAATGATGAGGACCCCTTTCACCATCCCATTCCAATCAAGGAGGTAAAAGAAGTTGATAGCTTTATTATACCTCAAATTAAACAAATAATTCACTTCAAACCACCTTCTCCTCTCATTGGACATACCTTATTCTATGTCCGCTTCAAACGCATCGGTATTTTTCAATATTACCTCTTGTATCTACTGATGGATGCAAGGGAGCCGCCAAGATTTCCTGAGAAATAAGGCTAGAGTCAGGCTCGTGACTCGAACAAAAACAAGCGCTTCTCGGGAGGCAACCCATGTGTTTATTTTTCCATAACTTTAGTAGTAGTTAGATTAAGATAATTAGGTTAATTGAATAAGTGAAAAGTGAAACTTAAAATAAAATTTTTAACGTTTCTTAGGACTTGTTTTGAGCTTAAATGCGCTATTTGCTACATTATTTCAAAAGTCTTAAAATTAAAGGCAGTCAACACTTTAAGTGTGGGATTAAGCTTTTTAGTCATACACTGATTTGTTGAATTTTCAAATACCTAATTTTGAAACCCTCAAGTTTTCAAATAACTTTTTCATCAAAACGAAAATCGGTGACACTATGCCCTAAAGCTTAATCACCTGTCTAGGTTTGATCTTTTCCATTTTTATAAGTAATAGACAGTTATTGATGCCTGTGGTGGAGACTCTTTGAATTATGATGAAACGACAAGAAAACCCGTTGATTATTTCATTTCAAGTATTGGTGGATGTTGTATGGAGCATGAGAACACCCTAATGAGCTCAAGTACACTTCAAGAAGACTGATTCAAATCCAACAGAAGATGGTTTTGACCCCGTCTACCTTCAGATCCTCAGCTCATAGTCACACGCAAGGGGAGTAATTCGTTTCTTTCTTTTCATTTATTTATTTGTTTTGCTTCGTTATATCCTTAAACTATACCCTATCCTAAGCTTATCACTAAGTGTGGGATTCCAACCCAATATTGAGCTTAGATACATTTTTCGACATGTTCAAACTTTAAATGTGATATTTTAGCTCCCTAAAATCTAAGAATGAACATTAGGGACAATGTTCCTCTGAGTGTGAGATAGCAGTGTAGTACACCGTAATTAGCTATGGGATGCTCGGAAAATGTTCTTAACTTAAAATTTTACTAAGCTTTTCGAGTATACCTACTATTTAGATTCTTTGTCCTCAACGTAATTTTTTCAAAATTTTTGACTAAATGATACTTTCTGAAAAAGTACTTTCGAAAATCAAGCTTGTTTTTCTCAAAATTAAGACAAATGCGGATATAAATCTTTTTAAGGATGAACTGATTCTCTAAAAGAGCATTGCATGACTAGCCATTATTGACCCAATATAATTATTGTGAGGCACCCCAAAAATGGCTCAATAAGCATTCATTTTTAATGCTTCACTATCTTTTCCGTTGAGAGTGCCAATGTTAGCATTTAGAGTTAGAATTTGACTTTGACATATATTTCGAGGCCAATGGTTAGTAAGCGCCATACGTAGTGTTGGTACGATACTCCTTCTGAAATCATTCTGAATAGAGAAGACAAAAACCATCCGTTTCCGTTTCCAATCCACGCATTTAAACCGACCAACTCACACCAAAGAGTTGATGAATCAGAAAATACTCACCCCAAATTCACTATCAAATACGTTACTCTTTTCACCCTCTTTCCTTTCTCATTTCCAAAATCTAGAAATTCAAAGAGATAGATCGACCAAGTTTACTTCAGACACTTGTCGAAAAATTTTGAAATTCCACACTGTTTTTGATAGGTCATAAAAGACTTATTTATGGTGAAATACCTTTCTCTCTGGGCACAAGAAGAAATAGACAAGGTTATGAAGATGGGATATGCAAAAAAAAAAAAAGTCTTCAAATAAAAGCATATATCCCACAAGAAAATGAAGATTGTGACCCAGGAGGATTGTAGAAAATAAGCAAAGTCTTTGCTGAAAATCAGCACCCTCTAAAGGAACTCTTCAACAAAAATAAAGTATCATCTTTCCTAGAAAAGGTATATCCTCATAAAACTAAAATCTATCGAATCTCTTAAACATTTCAATGATTCGAAAATCACTCTTTTCACCATATCAAAACCTTCACTTTTCTTCGCAAACCAACTTTTAAACCCGCTCTTCCACTTGAAAGAATGATTAGGGAGAAGACCAGTGCCGTCCTTATCTAACCGGTGGAGATTTGATTCTTGGTCAAGCCTATGACAATACTTGCAACATGACTGGCTATGAGCGAATTCATTTCATAGATTGATAGGGAACCCCAAACACTTGAGTGATTTGAGTGATCCGTGTAAGGAAGCCAATGTCATGTAACCTCGCCTCATGCTTGCAGAGATAGTATCTATCCCTTTTAGAAGACGGTTTGTCTGATTTTGCTCTTATAATAAATAACAAGCCACTTGAATAATAGAACGGAAACCTCAGAAGCATCCTTGAACTCAATATAAAAGAGAGGTTTGCTTGAGAACAAGCAAAGTCTAAGTGTGGGATATTTGATATCGGCTAAAACGTCACGTTTTTACCCCCGATATTAGCCCCAATTATGATAAAGTAATTAAATTTATCATCTAAATAATCATTTATTTGCTTCATTTGGTATATTATGTCATTACAAAGGCTATGTTTCAAGAATCACTAAAAACGGATGAAAACGGGGAAAAACGAGAAAAACCGGCTAAGACGATTAACTCGCGTTTAAATAACTTATTTTATAAATTTTGGAAAAGTTAAATTACTTAACCTCATGTTTTAGGATATTCAATTACGAATGTGTAGGAGTAAGAATCGTCATAAACGGAGCTAAAACGAAGATTCTAGAGCGAAAACGGTGAAAGACAAGTTACGATCCAGCAAACGGCTTGCCATAAGGGAAAACGGCCTGCCAGCAAACGGGCATCAAAAACGGATTTTCTGGGCAAACGGACTGCCAAACGGCTTGCCAAATGGCCTGCCAAGTGGCAAGCCATTTTTCAGCCATTTAATTACAATTTTGCCACCAAGCACTTCCTATAAATGGGGGCTTCATCCCACCATTTCAAACACACCAATTCTTCACTTCTCTCTCTAAATATCTCTCTATAGTCACTCTCTAGTGATCTATAGGAGATTAGTTATCTCTCTACTTTCTCTCTCTAGTTTCTAGAGAGAGAAAAGTACATAGATTAGGAAATGTAATTATCTCTCTATTGTCGCTCTCTAGTGATCAATAGGAGATTAGTATGTAGTTAGTAGTAGAAGCTATCAAGTATTGTAACGCTATGGATATTATGAAGAAATACAAGTGTTATTCTGCCGACATTATTCGGTAATATCTATCCTTTCTTTTATTAATTTATTATAATATTCTTGTTCGATGTTTGTGATTTATTAATATTAGAAATGCTTGTTGCCATAATGTGTGAGTAATTGCTTGATTGTTTGTCATGATTTAATGATATTAGTTAGGGATGATTATCGTTTCGTACTCGCTTTCTGTCTATGATATTAAACCTCGTTATTATCGTCCTTCCACCAATAAACGTGATTAAAACCTTATATAAAGTCGACAATTATAAGGTAATTAATTATCCGTGTTTATACATTGGTCAAGGTATGAACCCATCAGAAATACTATAAAGTACATGGGGAATTACTGTAGGACCAGATCAAGACGTTGGTCAAGAGTATAAGGCTCGAGGAAATACTGTTGCAACAATAGAGTACAGTGTTGATGTACTATAGGACCACTTGAGCATGGTCAAGGTTAGAAGCTATGGAACCACTATAAGTCTAGTACATGGTGGATAACTAAGGGATTTATTGGGTAGATTTAAGTAAGGGCTGGTTTAAGTCATAAATGGGAATTTAATGCACTACAATACAAACTAAGCTTATAAAACTTTAACGATGACTGAGAACAATCAGAGGTTCTAATTTGTCTACAAACCCTTAGATTTTACCAAACCATTGACAGAAAGGGATTTGAAACACAATCATAATCACTCACTTGGGTGATACAATAAGGTGTTAAGAAAGGTTGGATATTCTATATATATGGCTATGATACTTTATTCGTGCGCCCAAGGTATGCTTGCATCCAAGGTGGGCCACTTATATCCTTAAACTGGATAAAGCGTCAGGAGTTGAGCATAGTCCATCTGATCAGAATCTTCAAAGCCTAGTTCATCGTGACATGCTAATCGGGAAACCGCTTAGTAGGGAATCTAGTGTTCACACCAAGGTATATCTATCCAAAGAGTGTCTCATAATCATCCTGACACTACGTTATCTTAAATCATGGTGAACCACGTCTTCTCTGTCCTTAGCTGTTGAATGCTAGCTAGCTTATTTTAATCATATTGCTTTAATATTCTAAATACAATTATAAATCAAATCAACCCAACTATTGCCTTTACACAATTTGATATTCCGGATAAAGTGGTGTCAAGAATAAACCGGTTGGACTTGGTTGTTGGATTTTCCGAACAGTCGCCAATTTATTGGGACCAAAAGGATCCTGCTTCTCCAAATAAGGTGTACCTCGCCACTAGTCTTGGATACTAAATTGTGTACAAACCCAATCTTAATTACTAAATTATCTGAATAAGCTCCGTTTCAAATTCGACCGCTTAAGGAACGACTCTAGGTCATATTTGCCCCTGCTAACCCATAGGAAGGAATAATAGATTTAGGCCCAGCATATATAGATTAAAAAATCAGCTTCTCTGTTGATATCCTGAATTAACGTTTTGCGACCTAACGACACCGCATAAATAAACCGTCCGATTCGGGCATATCAGTAATACCAAAACGCATTTTCAAAAATAAATGATAATAATACATGTTTAATTAATGAGTTAAGCGTTTCAGATAAAAACCTGAAAAGGCCGAAGAAATCTGCCCAAGATCGCAGTGACTCGCCTGAATATCCTCTGAAAAATAAAAGCTAAGCTAGCTACTATTATAAACTAACTAATAATATTCAAAACTAAATGGAATTAGAAAATTGAGTGTGTGTAAAATTGAGCCTAAATGACCCAATTTATAAAAAAGCACTTGGCTGGAAACGGGTGGTAGGCCGGCGTGGCAAGCTGGCGTCACAGCCCGGCGTGGGTGCCTGATGTCTGGCAAGCCGGTGCCACAGCCCATTTGCTGTGTCCGGTGTTGGATGATTTAGCAAGTCGGCACCAAAATGGCAAACTGGCCTCGCAAGCCGGTGTGGCAGGCCGTTTTGGTGCTGGTTTGCTGTTTTACTTGGATCGTCTTGTTTGTTCCCGGGATCATAACTTGGTTTCAGGGGTCATAACTCATCTTTTAGCGTTTTTACTCTAGAATCTTCATTTTTTACTTGATTCTTTTTTAATCGCTTTTGTAATTACTTAATTTACAAAATTAACCGACAAAGCGATTATTTTGGCGATAAAGTTTAGAACTTTATTGATTTATGGCTTAATATCGGGGGTAAAAACGTGACTTTTTGGCCGATATCATCGACCCTATTAGCCTCGGGTTACACGAAATCTTGATTGGGATAAGACAAGAAATGAATTGTCGTCTAGCCTAAAAGATAACAAATCTAACAATTGTAGATTGTATAATCTGGATGTTATCTGTTGAAAGTATGTTTTGAATGGTTGCAATATGTAACCTTTTTCTTGAAAATGAATCCATATATATATATATATATATATATATATATATATATATATATATATAATAGTCGAAAAGGTGCAAAGAAGTGTTGCATCCTTTGGTAAATGACCACAATCAAGTGACATATCTCTTGGCAATATACATGATTTAAAAGGTGCATTAGTACATAAATAAACCACTTAAACATGTCCCAAAATGTCTAATATACAATGCAACCATTTGTGACACGTTGCAAAACATTTGGGGAAAGTTGCACCTTTTCTATAGAACCAGTACTGTGGTGCGACACACCACTGAAGAGGTACGACGTGCCTTAACACACCAAAACTTTCTGTTACCGAAAGTTCCTTTCCCGTTATATGGTGCAGTGCACCACCAAAGTGGTGCGGTACACCTTAAGCCTGGACAAACAAATTTTAGTTTGTTCCAACTCAAACTATCTCACGACTCAAGCCATCTCTTTAACCCTTTGACGGTGTGTAGTCCACACTTCCCGAATCCGTTCTAGAGTATTAATAGATAATTACCACTTTAAACCTAGTAAAATAATCCACTAAAATTTTTTGTTGGACACTAAAATCAGCAAAAATTCCCCCACCCTTTTTAGTGTAATCCTTAATTTACTAAAATTTAACATACAGTCAAATCAATGCATCAA
Organism: Rutidosis leptorrhynchoides; assembly: GCF_046630445.1. Taxonomy (NCBI): domain Eukaryota; kingdom Viridiplantae; phylum Streptophyta; class Magnoliopsida; order Asterales; family Asteraceae; genus Rutidosis; species Rutidosis leptorrhynchoides. The sequence goes on along the minus strand of NC_092337.1, from coordinate 334,571,326 downwards.
TGGAAATGTTTTAGGAATTGAATTTCCACTTATTATATTACACATTCCAAGAATTTGAAAATTAGGGTGCTCGTAACGTTTGAACCCATCAATTTATAGGAAAACTTGAAGATAATATATACATAGGTTTCATACTTTCTACTATTAAACCTGACACTTTACAAGCCATGTGTCTTAATCCATTCATGAACACATCAAAAGCTAAGTTCCAAGCTTTCTTGAAGCGGCAAAACTTCATGTTCACATAAGTAGTTTTTTTTTAATCGTGCTCCCGCAATGCAATTTTTCAAGAAAACTATTAAGAAGCTATACTTCAACCTAACTTTATCTTACGGGTCCGAACACATACCTTTGAATCATATAATACATGTGTTTCAAACTTCAAAAAGTAGGCTTTTCACATTGAAATTAGCTCCTAGCATTGTACTAGAAGGGAATTGGGTAAGCCACTTTGGAAGATCTAAATTGGACTTCAATCCCAAAATATTATCCAACTTGTACACGCTTCCTGCTAATGCTTTTGTCAAGTGATCCGTCAAATTGTGTTGTTACCCAACAAAATCCAAATACATCACACCATTGGTGATCAACCACGGAACACAATTTGTCTAAGGCATAACTATCTTGACTTTCCCTTGTACATTTAACTACATGCCATAGTCATAGAACATCCCATGACTAGGGATCAAAATAACTTTAATCTCATTCATTATGACTTCAATCAATTTCTCTTTGCAATCCTTTTATCCAAGGATGTACCAAATTCTTATTTTTACCATAAGAAACTCGCGAGTACTCAAGTTAATTGATTGATCAGTCATTCACATGTCCACTTTCCACAACTCACCATTATAAACTTTATAATTTGTACATTGCAAATAATGTATTCCCATTTTCATTATGCACACAATTATTACCATTACATTGGATGGTGAGATCATAATTATAAACTTAACTTAGTCAAATTTCTTCTAAGACCAAGAAAAAATGACAAAAAGTTTATAGTGTCAATAATCAAAACATTAATATCTTGATCCAAGATCCTCATCTATATCAAGTGTAAAATCCAACAACTTATAGATGTATCATCGTTTTAATCAATAGCAAACTCAACACACTTTAATATGTTTTAAGGATTCACATTGTTCATTGAAACATAATCCATGGTTGGCTTCTACAAGTAATAAAATACTTAAACTACATCACAATGTATTTTCTAGAATTATACTATACCATGATTAATCCTTCCAACACATACGCTATATTGGTACTTGATATCATACTACCAATTTCCAAAGCATAAACTTCATTCAATATCATACCGATATTTGAAAACAATTTAGCAATATCTAATCCGCATTCCATATTAAAACATACTCGTTTCACTAACTTATAGCATCTTGATAGACCAACAAATGGTTTGTGGGCATAACTCACATGAGAAGCCCATGAATCAATAATTTACGTTTCTTTTATTTGGTAACACAACATGTTGGGGGAGAATTTGGGTTAAATGGGATTATGCTTAATGACTATACTAATCTTAACCCATAACAATAAGTGTTTTGATGATGACATATGCACCTAACTAAAGGTGATGGTAGACATCTTGACATAAATAAACAAGTTCACTAATCCACACTTGCTCTAGAAAAATACCAAAACCAAAGAAAGCTTGAAATGAAAGAAAATGGTACACGTCTAAACCACGCTCGATCGCAAGTCAGAGTCCGGCTAGCTAGTGAGTGGTTCTTTCGCGCAGGAAGTAGGTCGAGCCCTACGGGCGGGCATCTCCCGCAATGCAAGAAGCATTGTTCGCCACCATCCAAGACTGTGGAGACTTGCACCCAGATTTATGAAATCTGAGTTGCATGGTCGACTCCACGGCTGACTGTGGATCGACCGCAGAAACCTACTGTCCTAATTTTGATCGAAAAATGTTTGACCATTTTCGGTCATCTATAATTTATGAAACCTGTTCAAACATGCTTAGCATAGTTGCCTCCATCATTCCCAAAGTAGTTTTGGTCACTAGAACACTAATCTTGGTTAATCACGCCTAATGACATCTTAATGACTATTAAGCCTTGATTAAGGATAACACATAAGTGTTATAGGAAAACATGTACATCTAAAATGTATCTAGACATACTTAGGATGGTCACCAAATCCTAATCAAGAGTTGCTCTTTCCTTGTACATGTGTTGGATATTAATGTATGCTTATACATTAATCCTGCAAATGCCACTTTGCAATTAAAACTTACATATCCTTAGCTTAATGCTATGTTATCACTACATGTTTAATTCAAGATTATTTAGTGATCTCTTGCTAGTTATTACATGAATATTACTTGACTACTTGTTATTAGTACATGTGTATTATTTGACTAAGTGTAAGTGCTAAATGATAAGTAGTTAGTTAATATGTATATGTATCAATCTTGTTTTGCTATTGTTACAAGTTGGATTCCACCAACTAGTATTTGAACTACTTTATTATATGCTTGTGCTACTTGGATAATGCTTAAAATATTATAAACTAATGATCTTAAAAGAAAATGAATAATTAACACACATATGTTTTCTTAAGTCTAAAATTAAGTTTATGAATAAGTTTAAACTTGATTAACTTGATATCTTACAACATGCTTAATTGTTATTTGCTTAATTTGTCAAGACATCATTAACACACTTAATTAATTACAAATAAGTTCGAAATTGAATACTAGCATGCTTTGTGATTAAAGTGAGTTTGTGTCATCAATGACATGTTGACCAACCAATAGAGATTTAGCAAATGTGTTAATTACAAATAAAGAATTATGACAAAACTGAGATTGCCTCAAATGATTATCATGACTTGTATCCAAGAGTGTTAGACTTTCTACTTCGAGCATGATAAGTCACTATCAAGGCAATACATCTAAGGTAAATGGACATGTAATGCATATAGTACTTGTATAGGATGTTAGCTTTCTTTTGCAGGTGTTAAATGAAGTAAAGTGTCCAAAGAGTGATGTCCAAAACTGATTCAAACGGCTATACTACAGATATATATTTTGGACTGAACCGCGTGCTGTCGACCCACAGTCGACCATAGGTCAAGCCGCTGACATGGATGACTTTTTATCTCTTCATATAAATAGCAAGACTTAGAGAACTTTAAAGACTTGGACCTCTTTCATGCTACAACTCAAAATCATCAGAGAATCACAAGAACATAACATTCACACACATGTTTGTGATTAGCAAGAGAAGTTTTATAATCTCATAGATTATAAAAGGGGTGTTTGTAAACTTACTTTCAAATTCTTATCTTTGTGAGTTTACATAGTGTTGTATTAATCCTTAGAATTATCTTAGGATTGTCATCAAAAAAGGGTGAGTCTTTGTACTTTGTAATTACAAGCATATGATAGCTTAGCTATCATCTTCCTTAAAGAGAACTAGGGAGTTGATTAATCTCATTGGGGATTAATACTTGTCCAAGGTGATGACAAGTTAATCTAAGTTGGAGGTAATCCTTCAAAGGGATAGAAGGATCAAGTTTGTTGTCTAAGAAGAAGTACAAGGCTTGTAAACTAGATCTCCACCGGATTTGGAGAAAGGTGCTTAGTCAAGCAAGAAATCCCGATTAGTGAATCGGGGAGTGGATTAGGGTGGATTAGTTAACATCCACCCAAACCACTATAAATCCTTGTATTTATGTTCTTTACTTTACATTCTGCATTATTACAAACATAAACACACCACACATTGGTTTGAGTTGATTAAGGTGATCAAGTATTGTTCAAATCTTATTGATCATCGAAATTTTTTTAAAAATCGTACTAAGTAACTATTCACCCCCCTTTAGTTACTTACACAACAGCCATTTCACAATCATGAAGAATGTTTTGTGACTTTTCCAACGGATTGTCACCACCCGTCAAATAGATTTACAATTGTTACCAATAAAGTCCTCGTATTACCAACAATCACAATGTTAATAACTTATAGGGGGTTGATAATGCTAAAAACAAACATATATTTCATAGCATTATTCCTCAAGAAAGACAAGCTTTTAGTTGCAATTGTTCTATTTACAAGTGATATTCGTTTAAATAATAAAAGGTGAAGACAAAAGACAGATTCGACGAATTGAAGACGCAAACGACCAAAAAGCTCAAAAGTACAAAAGACAATCAAAGAGGTTCCAATTATTGATAAGAAACGTCTCGAAATTACAAGAGTACAAGATTGAAAACGCAAAGTACAAGATATTAAATTGTACGCAAGGACGTTCGAAAATCCGAAACCGGGACCAGAGTCAACTCTCAACGCTCGACGCAACGGACTAAAAATTACAAGTCAACTATGCACATAAATATAATATAATATTTAAATAATTCTTATAATTATTTATATATTATATAAATATTTAAAACCGTCGGTAAACAAAGAGCCAAACTCGTGTGAGCTGTAAAAGCAAACTCCGCGACTCGCGGAGTTTGAAGGCAAAAAATGCCGCGAGTCGCGGAGCCCCAATTTCTGAAACTCCCTATAAAAGCAACCGAATTCTGATCGCAAAAATCACAAAAAAAATATCCATCTCTCTATCTATATCGTATATATTTATATTTATATTATAATTTTAATTTTAATTTTAATTCTAATAATAAGGGTATGTTAGCGAATGTTGTAAGGGTGTAAGTCGAAATTCTGTCCGTGTAACGCTACGCTATTTTTAATCATTGTAAGTTATGTTCAACCTTTTTACATTAATGTCTCGTAGCTAAGTTATTATTATGCTTATTTAATCCGAAGTAATCATGATGTTGGGCTAATTACTAAAATTGGGTAATTGGGCTTTGTACCATAATTAGGGTTTGGACAAAAGAACGACACTTGTGGAAATTAGACTATGGGCTATTAATGGGTTTTATATTAACTAAACAATACCTTGTTAATTTAATATACAAACTTATAATTCGACGTATTTATATATAACCACATACGCTTGACTGGGTACGGTGGGCGGGATATCTATAAATACCAATAATTATTCATTTTACCGGACACGGAACTGGATTAATAGTTAATAGACTTGTTGAAACAGGGGTGAATTACATTCAAGGGTAATTGGTGTAATTGTTAACAAAGTTAGTAAAACCTTGGTTTACACGCAGTCGATAACCTGGTGTATTCATTAAACAAAGTATTAAAACCTTGTTACAATTCGAATCCCCAATTAGTTGGAATATTTGACTTCGGGAATAAGAATAATTTGACGAAGGCTTTCGCTCTTTATATTTATGACTGATGGACTATTATGGACAAATCCTTATGGACATATTAAATAATCCAGGACAAAGGACAATTAACCCATGGGTATAAAACTAAAATCAACACGTCAAACATCATGATTACGGAAGTTTAAATAAGCATAATTCTTTTATTTCATATTTAATTTCCTTTATTTTATATTTAATTGCACTTCTAATTATCGCATCTTTATTGTTATTGTATTTAATTGCACTTTTAATTATCGTACTTTTTAATTATCGCAAGTTTATTTTATCGCACTTTTATTATTCGCAATTTCATTATTGTTATTTACTTTACGCTTTAATTTAAGTCTTGTATTTATATTTATTATTTTACATTTGGTTTTAACTGCGACTAAAGTTTTAAAATCGACAAACCGGTCATTAAACGGTAAAAACCCCCCTTTATAATAATAATATTACTTATATATATATTTGTATTTTTATAAAAGTAAACTAATATAGCGTTAAGCTTTGTTTAAAAAGATTCTCTGTGGAACGAACCGGACTTACTAAAAACTACACTACTGTACGATTAGGTACACTGCCTATAAGTGTTGTAGCAAGGTTTAAGTATATCCATTCGCTAAATAAATAAATATCTTGTGTAAAATTGTATCGTATTTAATAGTATTTCCTGTAAAAATATAAGCTATTTCGTATACCCCGCTGCAAACATCAAGTATTTTTGGCGCCGCTGCCGGGGAAAATCAGAAAAGTCTATTGATTGGATAACTTATTATAATTTTTCTTTCCTTTTTAAAACTAATAGGATATTCAGTGAATGCACCGAGCAAGACGTTCACCACCTTTTGTACGTTCACCACCTGTAACTAGATCAAGACATTTAGCAAATATTACTGCCGTTGATTTTTCTTTAGAATCGTCATCCAGTCGACCAAGTACTTCAGTTCAAATTTCCGATAATCCATTTTTTGAACCCGACCTCACAATTGAGAATCCGGAGAATATTCAGGAACGATTCGTAGATCCTGAACCACTAAACTTTCCTCCGGAACCACCAATCATTCAAACAGAGATTGTTGAGGAACGAACCATTAAATCAGAATCCTCTAGTGATTCCGATTCAACAAATTCAATTATGGAGAATCTGGAACCATTAAGTATGGAAGACCGAATGAGAGCTAAACGCACTGGCCAAGATCACGCAATTACTCATCCAGACATTAATGCGCCAGATTATGAAATCAAAGGACAAATTCTACACATGGTGACTAATCAATGCCAATTTAGTGGTGCGCCGAAGGAAGATCCAAATGAACATTTACGTACCTTTAATAGGATCTGCACACTATTTAAAATTCGAGAAGTAGAGGATGAACAGATATATCTCATGTTATTTCCCTGGACTTTAAAGGGAGAAGCCAAAGATTGGTTGGAATCGTTACCTGAAGGGGCGATTGATACATGGGATGTTTTAGTTGAAAAATTTCTTAAACAATTCTTTCCTGCATCTAAAGCCGTAAGACTTCAAGCAGAAATTGTTACGTTTACACAGAAGCCGAATGAAACTCTATATGAGGCATGGACTAGATATGGAAAGTTGTTAAGAGGATGTCCGCAACATGGTTTAGACACCTGTCAAATAGTACAAATATTCTACCAAGGATGCGACATCACTACAAGGAAAGACATAGATATAGCAGCTGGTGGTTCTATTATGAAGAAAACCGAAACTGATGCTTACAAAATTATTGATAACACTGCTTCCCACTCACATGAGTGGCACCAAGAAAAAGATATCGTTATATCATCTAAAGCAGCTAGAGCCGATTCTAGCCATGACTTAGATTCCATTTCCGCAAAGATAGATGCTGTCGAGAGACGAATGGAAAAGATGACTAAGGATATTCACTCAATACGAATTAGTTGTGAGCAGTGTGGAGGACCACATTTGACAAAATATTGTCTCAGTATTGAACTAACAATGGAACAAAAAGAGAATATTTCATACATAAACCAAAGGCCTGGAAATAATTATCAGAATAATTATCAACCGCCAAGACCGATTTACAATCAAAACCAGAATTATAACCGAAATATTCCATACAACAACCAACAAGGTCCTAGCAATCAACAAGTATCCAATAATACTTACAATCAGCAAAGACCTAATTTTCAAAACAAACCACCACAACAAACCGATGATAAAAAGCCGAATTTAGAAGATATGATGACAAAGCTAGTTGAAACTCAAACGCAGTTTTTCACATCTCAAAAACAAACCAATGAACAAAATGCTCAAGCATTTAGAAATCTACAAGCTTCTATTCAAAATCTGGAACAAGAAGTAAGTAACCTAGCAAGGTTAATAGGTGAAAGAAAACCGGGAAGTCTACCTAGTGATACAAATGCTAACCCTCGGAATGAAACAGCTAAAGCCATTACCACAAGAAGTGGTACAACACTTAAACCACCTGAAATACCTGTAACTTCTGATGAAGCTATTCCTACTCCACAAGAACCACAACCTAATCAAGATAAGGAAAATGAACCGGTAGTTGAAAAGGTTAATGAAGATAACACAGTTAAGGCTAAACCTTATGTTAAACCATACCAACCACCACTTCCTTACCCGAGTAAAATGAAGAAAGAGAAACTTGAAGCCGAGCAATCCAAATTCTTGGATATGTTTAAACAGATAAATGTAAATCTTCCTTTCATTGATGTGATTTCAGGAATGCCTAGATATGCTAAATTCTTGAAAGATCTGATCACGAATAGAAAGAAAATGGAAGAACTCTCGGCTGTTACTATGAATGCCAATTGTTCAGCAGTGCTGTTGAATAAGATACCAGAAAAACTATCTGATCCAGGAAGTTTCACAATTCCATGTTTTCTGGGTAGTCTTAGTTTAATAGAAGCATTGGCAGACTTAGGTGCTAGTATAAATCTAATGCCGTATTCACTATACGCTAAACTAGACCTTGGAGAATTGAAACCAACCAGAATAAGCATACAACTAGCCGATAGATCAATAAAATATCCTAGAGGGATAATGGAGAACATGCTAGTTAAAGTTGGTACTTTAGTATTTCCAGTAGATTTTGTTGTTCTGGACATGGAAGAAGATTCTCAAGTTCCTCTCATATTAGGAAGACCATTCTTAAACACGGCTAAAGCAATGATAGACGTGTTCGGTAAGAAATTGACCCTAAGTATAGAGGATGAGAGTGTTACCTTTTCAGTTGATAGAGCAATGCAACAACCACAATCTGCAGATGATACATGTTATTATATTCAAACTATAGATGCACATGCAGAATTATTAGAAGAATTTCCAGAATTACAAGGAACAGGAGAATGTTCTTTAGGAGAAGGTAATGAACTAATTGATGAAGCTGAAATGTTAGCTACACTTATAGCTAATGGATATGAACCAACAACAGAAGAAATCCAAATGCTAAAAGAAGAAGACAGATATCGATACAAATCATCGATAGAAGAACCTCCGAAATTAGAGTTAAAGCCACTTCCAAACCATTTGGAATACGCTTATTTACATGGTGAATCTGAATTACCTGTAATAATATCGTCTTCTCTTACTGAAAATGAGAAATAACAACTCATTTCTGTGTTGAAAGCTCATAAACCAGCCATTGCATGGAAGATTCATGATATTAAAGGAATAAGTCCTTCATATTGCACACATAAAATCCTTATGGAAGAAGGTCATAAAACGTATGTGCAACGCCAACGAAGACTAAATCCTAACATGCAAGATGTAGTTAAGAAAGAGATTATTAAACTGCTAGATGCAGGTTTAATTTATCCAATTTCTGATAGTCCATGGGTAAGCCCAGTTCAATGCGTGCCTAAGAAGGGTGGCATGACTGTCATTACAAATGAGAAAAATGAGCTTATTCCTACTAGGACTGTAACAGGATGGCGTGTATGTATTGATTATAGAAAATTAAATGACGCCACCAGAAAAGATCACTTTCCCTTCCTTTTATTGATCAAATGTTGGAAAGATTAGCCGGAAATAGTTACTATTGTTTTCTACATGGATTTTCCGGATATTTTCAAATTCCAATAGCACCCGAAGACCAAGAGAAAACCACATTCACGTGCCCTTATGGTACTTTTGCTTACAAACGCATGCCATTTGTGTAGTGACCCGAACTTTTCCATGTTTATATATATTAATTGAGATTGATATTTACATGATTAAATGTTTCCAACATGTTAAGCAATCAAACTTGTTAAGACTTGATTAATTGAAATATGTTTCATATAGACAATTGACCACCCAAGTTGACCGGTGATTCACGAACGTTAAAACTTGTAAAAACTATATGATGACATATATATGGATATATATATAGTTAACATGATACTATGATAAGTAAACATATCATTAAGTATATTAACAATGAACTACATATGTAAAAACAAGACTACTAACTTAATGATTTTTAAACGAGACATATATGTAACGATTATCGTTGTAAAGACATTTAATGTATATATATCATATTAAGAGATATTCATACATGATAATATCATGATAATATAATAATTTAAAATCTCATTTGATATTATAAACATTGGGTTAACAACATTTAACAAGATCGTTAACCTAAAGGTTTCAAAACAACACTTACATGTAACGACTAACGATGACTTAACGACTCAGTTAAAATGTATATACATGTAGTGTGTTAATACGTATTTATACACTTTTGAAAGACTTCAATACACTTATCAAAATACTTCTACTTAACAAAAATGCTTACAATTACATCCTCGTTCAGTTTCATCAACAATTCTACTCGTATGCACCCGTATTCGTACTCGTACAATACACAGCTTTTAGCTGTATGTACTATTGGTATATACACTCCAATGATCAGCTCTTAGCAGCCCATGTGAGTCACCTAACACATGTGGGAATCATCATTTGGCAACTAGCATGAAATATCTCATAAAATTACAAAAATATGAGTAATCATTCATGACTTATTTACATGAAAACAAAATTACATATCCTTTATATTTAATCCATACACCAACGACCAAAAACACCTACAAACACTTTAATTCTTCAATTTTCTTCATCTAATTGATCTCTCTCAAGTTCTATCTTCAAGTTCTAAGTGTTCTTCATATATTCGACAAGTTCTAGTTACATAAAATCAAGAATACTTTCAAGTTTGCTAGCTCACTTCCAATCTTGTAAGGTGATCATCCAACCTCAAGAAATCTTTGTTTCTTACAGTAGGTTATCATTCTAATACAAGGTAATAATCATATTTAAACTTTGGTTCAATTTCTATAACTATAACAATCTTATTTCAAGTGATGATCTTACTTGAACTTGTTTTCGTGTCATGATTCTGCTTCAAGAACTTCGAGCCATCCAAGGATCCGTTGAAGCTAGATCCATATTTCACTTTTCCAGTAGGTTTATCCAAGGAACTTAAGGTAGTAATTATATTCATAACATCATTCAATTCATACATATAAAGCTATCTTATTCGAAGGTTTAAACTTGTAATCACTAGAACATAGTTTAGTTAATTCTAAACTTGTTCGCAAACAAAAGTTAATCCTTCTAACTTGACTTTTAAAATCAACTAAACACATGTTCTATATCTATATGATATGCTAACTTAATGATTTAAAACCTGGAGACACGAAAAACACCGTAAAACCGGATTTACGCCGTCGTAGTAACACCGCGGGCTGTTTTGGGTTAGTTAATTAAAAACTATGATAAACTTTGATTTAAAAGTTGTTATTCTGAGAAAATGATTTTTATTATGAACATGAAACTATATCCAAAAATTATGGTTAAACTCAAAGTGGAAGTATGTTTTCTAAAATGGTCATCTAGACGTCGTTCTTTCGACTGAAATGACTACCTTTACAAAAAACGACTTGTAACTTATTTTTCCGACTATAAACCTATACTTTTTCTGTTTATATTCATAAAATAGAGTTCAATATGAAACCATAGCAATTTGATTCACTCAAAACGGATTTAAAATGAAGAAGTTATGGGTAAAACAAGATTGGATAATTTTTCTCATTTTAGCTACGTGAAAATTGGTAACAAATCTATTCCAACCATAACTTAATCAACTTGTATTGTATATTATGTAATCTTGAGATACCATAGACACGTATACAATGTTTCGACCTATCATGTCGACACATCTATATATATTTCGGAACAACCATAGACACTCTATATGTGAATGTTGGAGTTAGCTATACAGGGTTGAGGTTGATTCCAAAATATATATAGTTTGAGTTGTGATCAATACTGAGATACGTATACACTGGGTCGTGGATTGATTCAAGATAATATTTATCGATTTATTTCTGTACATCCAACTGTGGACAACTAGTTGTAGGTTACTAACGAGGACAGCTGACTTAATAAACTTAAAACATCAAAATATATTAAAAGTATTGTAAATATATTTTGAACATACTTTGATATATATGTATATATTGTTATAGGTTCGTGAATCAACCAGTGGCCAAGTCTTACTTCCCGACGAAGTAAGAATCTGTGAAAGTGAGTTATAGTCCCACTTTTAAAATCTAATATTTTTGGGATGAGAATACATGCAGGTTTTATAAATGATTTACAAAATAGACACAAGTACGTGAAACTACATTCTATGGTTGAATTATCGAAATCGAATATGCCCCTTTTTATTAAGTCTGGTAATCTAAGAATTAGGGAACAGACACCCTAATTGACGCGAATCCTAAAGATAGATCTATTGGGTCTAACAAACCCCATCCAAAGTACCGGATGCTTTAGTACTTCGAAATTTATATCATATCCGAAGGGTGTCCCGGAATGATGGGGATATTCTTATATATGCATCTTGTTAATGTCGGTTACCAGGTGTTCACCATATGAATAATTTTTATCTCTATGTATGGGATGTGTATTGAAATATGAAATCTTGTGGTCTATTATTATGATTTGATATATATAGGTTAAACCTATAACTCACCAACATTTTTGTTGACATTTTAAGCATGTTTATTCTCAGGTGATTATTAAGAGCTTCCGCTGTCGCATACTTAAATAAGGACGAGATTTGGAGTCCATGCTTGTATGATATTGTGTAAAAACTGCATCCAAGAAACTTATTTTGTTGTAACATATTTGTATTGTAAACCATTATGTAATGGTCTTGTGTAAACAGGATATTTTAGATTATCATTATTTGATAATCTACGTAAAGCTTTTTAAACCTTTATTGATGAAATAAAGGTTATGGTTTGTTTTAAAATGAATGCAGTCTTTGAAAAACGTCTCATATAGAGGTCAAAACCTCGCAACGAAATCAATTAATATGGAACGTTTTTAATCAATAAGAACGGGACATTTCAGTTGGTATCCGAGCGTTGGTCTTAGAGAACCAGAATTTTGCATTAGTGTGTCTTATCGAGTTTGTTAGGATGCATTAGTGAGTCTGGACTTCGACCGTGTTTACTTGAAAAATGATTGCTTAACAAATTTTGTTGGAAACTATATATTTTTAACATGTGAATATTATGTGATATATTAATCTCTTAACGCGTTTGATATTATGTGATAGATGTCTACCTCTAGAACAAGTCCCATTGACTCACCTAATAATAATGAAGAGTCAAATGTAAATTGGAATGATTCTAGGACTGATTCACAAGTTCCCGAAGAGGAACTGGAAGAAGAGTCAGAACCGGAAGAAGAATCGGAACCGGAAGAAGAATCGGAAGTGGATGAAGAAATAGAACCGGTGGGGGAAATAATAAAACGGTTAAGTAAAAGAAAATCCTCAACCAACCGACCAAGGTTAATTATGGTCAATGGTGTTTCCGCCAAGGAAGCAAAATATTGGGAGGATTACCAATTCTCCGATGAATCGGATTCCGACAAGAATTCCGATGATGTTATAGAAATTACCCCAACTGAATTTAAAAAGGCAAAAGAAAATAATAAGGGAAAGGGCATAAAAATAGAGAAATCTAATTCCAACCCCGATGAACTTTATATGTATCGTCAACCCCCGAAGTCCTTAAGTTGTAACAATGACCCGGGAACCTCTAAACCACCAGGTTTTTCTAAACCAATGTGGAAAATAACGGCTCGTATTAGGGGAACATCATATATCCCTAGAAACTTGGGAAAACGAACCAAAACCAAAGAAGAAGAAACAAGCGAGTCAAAATAAGATAGTTGTATTCGTGTGGTGTAATATATGTAATATAGTGTGCTTATGCTTTATGATATATGTAAAAATTGCTTGTATTAATAAGTATATTTTTTTATGAATCTAACTCTTGTCTATTTTACAGTATAAAAACACAAAATGGATAGACAACCCAATATTTTAAGAGACCTACCCGGAGACATGATTGATGAAATCTTGTCTAGAGTCGGTCACAATTCTTCGGCACAACTATTTAAGACGAGATCAGTTTGTAAGACATTCGAAGAACGTTCCAAGAATGCCTTGGTTTATAAAAGGCTTTCGTTCGAAATATGGGGGATATCACATTGGGAAATTCATAAGTTACGATGTGTTTACTTTGACGCATATATTGCGGGGAACCCAAATGCTATTTTACGCAATGGGTTAAGAAATTATTTTGACTCAATATATCCGAATATTGGACTTCGTGATTTAGAAAAAGCGGCTAACATGCAACATAAAGAAGCATGTTATGCTTACGGATTAGTAATGTTCGCTTCTCACCAAAGTGAGAACAAGAACATCGGGCTACAACTATTAAACAAAACGTTTCCACAAGTGACGGAGTCGGTAATTGGGGTAAGAAATGAGGTTTTTAGATTGTTATGGGACTGTTGGACATTACGTAACCCTCGTCCCTTTGACGACGTTACAACACGCTGTCTTATCAACGGCCATAACGGTTATGTTCCACAAGACCAAGGATGGGAAGTAATCCTAGTAAAACCAGAATGCATGACTTGTTTCTGGACGTATGAATTACGTGTCTTTATTGCCTTTGCTGAACGACTTGTGTACTAGCTAGAATTATCTTCACAACCATCTTGTATTAAATTTATTGGGTGCTATATTTCATGCTATATGTAAAATAAGCGGTATTGTAAGTTTGTAAAATATTGTGTAAAAGTTTGAACGCGAAATATTATTATAATCAGTTTTTCATATAGAATTGTAGTAGTTGAATTGTATATTAGCTACTAAGTATGAACTTAACGGGTAGGTACTACCCGAATTTAAACTTATAAAACGCTAATATGAAGAAAAAGCTTTTATAAATGAGTTCATATTATGCTACGAAATACTATTAACTACTCTTAATATTCTGTATGATTAACTTGTTCCATTTGAATATTTTGAAGGAAATGGCACCGACTACTCGACACACCGTGAATATGAATGAAGAGGAATTCCGTACTTTTCTAGCTTCAAACATAGCCGCAGTACAGGCTGCACTACATACCAACAATAACCTTGGATCTAGCAGTACAGGAAATCGTGTAGGATGCACCTACAAAGAATTCACTGCCTGCAAACCTTTGGAATTTGATGGAACCGAAGGACCGATCGGATTGAAACGGTGGACCGAGAAGGTCGAATCGGTGTTTGCCATAAGTAAGTGTACTGAAGAGGACAAAGTGAAGTACGCTACGCATACCTTCACAGGTTCTGCGTTAACATGGTGGAATACCTATCTAGAGCAAGTAGGACAAGACAATGCGTACGCACTACCGTGGTCAGCATTCAAGCACTTGATGAACGAGAAGTACCGTCCCAGAACCGAGGTCAATAAGCTCAAGACAGAACTTAGAGGGTTACGAACCCAAGGATTTGATATTACCACGTATGAAAGACGATTCACAGAATTGTGCCTATTGTGTCCGGGAGCGTTCGAAGATGAGGAAGAGAAGATCGACGCATTTGTGAAAGGATTACCGGAAAGAATCCAAGAAGATATAAGTTCACACGAGCCCGCCTCCATACAACAGGCATGTAGAATGGCTCACAAGCTAGTGAACCAGATTGAAGAAAGAATTAAAGAACAGACTGCTGAAGAGGCCAATGTGAAGCAAGTCAAAAGAAAGTGGGAGGAAAACGGTGATAAGAATCACCAATATAACAACAACAGCAATTACAACAATAATCGCAACAATTATCCTAACAATCGCAACATCAATCGTAACTACAACAAACGGCCCAACAATAACAACAACAACAACAGCAACTACAACAATCATCCCAACAACAATAATAACCGCAACAACAACAACAATCAGAAGCAGCTATGCCAAAGGTGTGAAAAGTATCACTCGGGGTTCTGCACCAAATTTTGCAATAAGTGTAAAAGAAATGGTCATAGCGAGGCGAAGTGTGAGGTCTACGGACCAGGGGTTAATAGAACGAAAGGAACAAATGGTGTCGGAACGAGTAATGGTGGAGCAAGTAGTGTCGGAGCAAGTTATGCCAATGTAGTTTGTTATAAATGTGGAAAACCGGGCCACATTATTAGAAATTGCCCGAACCAGGAGAACACGAATGGACAAGGCCGCGGAAGAGTTTTCAATATTAATGCGGCAGAGGCACAGGAAGACCTGGAGCTTGTTACGGGTACGTTTCTTATTGACAATAAATCTGCTTACATTTTATTTGATTCGGGTGCGGATAGAAGCTATATGAGTAGAGATTTTTGTGCTAAATTAAGTTGTCCATTGACGCCTTTGGATAGTAAATTTTTACTCGAATTAGCAAATGGTAAATTAATTTCAGCAGAGAATATATGTCGGAATCGAGAAATTAAACTGGTTAGCGAAACATTTAAGATTGACTTGATACCAGTAGAGTTAGGGAGTTTTGATGTGATAATCGGTATGGACTGGTTGAAAGAAGTGAAAGCAGAGATCGTTTGTTACAAAAATGCAATTCGCATTATACGAGAAAAAGGAAAACCCTTAATGGTGTACGGAGAAAAGGGCAACACGAAGCTACATCTTATTAGTAATTTGAAGGCACAAAAACTAATAAGAAAAGGTTGCTATGCTGTTCTAGCACACGTCGAGAAAGTACAAACTGAAGAAAAGAGCATCAATGATGTTCCCGTCGCAAAAGAATTTCCCGATGTATTTCCGAAAGAATTACCGGGATTACTCCCACATCGATCCGTTGAATTTCAAATAGATCTTGTACCAGGAGCTGCACCAATAGCTCGTGCTCCTTACAGACTCGCACCCAGCGAGATGAAAGAACTGCAAAGCCAATTACAAGAACTTTTAGAGCGTGGTTTCATTCGACCAAGCACATCACCGTGGGGAGCTCCTGTTTTGTTTGTCAAGAAGAAAGATGGTACATTCAGGTTATGTATCGACTACCGAGAGTTGAACAAACTTACCATCAAGAACCGCTACCCATTACCGAGAATTGACGACTTATTTGATCAACTACAAGGCTCGTCTGTTTATTCAAAGATTGACTTACGTTTCGGGTATCATCAAATGCGGGTGAAAGAAGATGATATTCCAAAGACTGCTTTCAGAACACGTTACGGTCATTACGAGTTTATGGTCATGCCATTTGGTTTAACTAATGCACCAGCTGTGTTCATGGACCTTATGAACCGAGTGTGTGGACCATACCTTGACAAGTTTGTCATTGTTTTCATTGATGACATACTTATTTACTCAAAGAATGACCAAGAACACGGTGAACATTTGAGAAAGGTGTTAGAAGTATTGAGGAAGGAAGAATTGTACGCTAAGTTTTCAAAGTGTGCATTTTGGTTGGAAGAAGTTCAATTCCTCGGTCACATAGTGAACAAAGAAGGTATTAAGGTGGATCCGGCAAAGATAGAAACTGTTGAAAAGTGGGAAACCCCGAAAACTCCGAAACACATACGCCAGTTTTTAGGACTAGCTGGTTACTACAGAAGGTTCATCCAAGACTTTTCCAGAATAGCAAAACCCTTGACTGCATTAACGCATAAAGGGAAGAAATTTGAATGGAATGATGAACAAGAGAAAGCGTTTCAGTTATTGAAGAAAAAGCTAACTACGGCACCTATATTGTCATTGCCTGAAGGGAATGATGATTTTGTGATTTATTGTGACGCATCAAAGCAAGGTCTCGGTTGTGTATTAATGCAACGAACGAAGGTGATTGCTTATGCGTCTAGACAATTGAAGATTCACGAACAAAATTATACGACGCATGATTTGGAATTAGGAGCAGTTGTTTTTGCATTAAAGACTTGGAGGCACTACTTATATGGGGTCAAAAGTATTATATATACCGACCACAAAAGTCTTCAACACATATTTAATCAGAAACAACTGAATATGAGGCAGCGTAGGTGGATTGAATTATTGAATGATTACGACTTTGAGATTCGTTACCACCCGGGGAAGGCAAATGTGGTAGCCGATGCCTTGAGCAGGAAGGACAGAGAACCCATTCGAGTAAAATCTATGAATATAATGATTCATAATAACCTTACTACTCAAATAAAGGAGGCGCAATAAGGAGTTTTAAAAGAGGGAAATTTAAAGGATGAAATACCCAAGGGATCGGAGAAGCATCTTAATATTCGGGAAGACGGAACCCGGTATAGGGCTGAAAGGATTTGGGTACCAAAATTTGGAGATATGAGAGAAATGGTACTTAGAGAAGCTCATAAAACCAGATACTCAATACATCCTGGAACGGGGAAGATGTACAAGGATCTCAAGAAACATTTTTGGTGGCCGGGTATGAAAGCCGATGTTGCTAAATACGTAGGAGAATGTTTGACGTGTTCTAAGGTTAAAGCTGAGCATCAGAAACCATCAGGTCTACTTCAACAACCCGAAATCCCAGAATGGAAAGGGGAAAACATTACCATGGATTTCATCACTAAATTGCCAAGGACTGCAAGTGGTTTTGATACTATTTGGGTAATAGTTGATCGTCTCACCAAATCAGCACACTTCCTACCAATAAGAGAAGATGACAAGATGGAGAAGTTAGCACGACTGTATTTGAAGGAAGTCGTCTCCAGACATGGAATACCAATCTCTATTATCTCTGATAGGGATGGCAGATTTATTTCAAGATTCTGGCAGACATTACAGCAAGCATTAGGAACTCGTCTAGACATGAGTACTGCCTATCATCCATAAACTGATGGGCAGAGCGAAAGGACGATACAAACGCTTGAAGACATGCTACGAGCATGTGTTATTGATTTCGGAAACAGTTGGGATCGACATCTACCGTTAGCAGAATTTTCCTACAACAACAGCTACCATTCAAGCATTGAGATGGCGCCGTTTGAAGCACTTTATGGTAGAAAGTGCAGGTCTCCGATTTGTTGGAGTGAAGTGGGGGATAGACAGATTACGGGTCCGGAGATTATACAAGAAACTACCGAGAAGATCATCCAAATTCAACAACGGTTGAAAACCGCCCAAAGTCGACAAAAGAGCTACGCTGACATTAAAAGAAAAGATATAGAATTTGAAATTGGAGAGATGGTCATGCTTAAAGTTGCACCTTGGAAAGGCGTTGTTCGATTTGGTAAACGAGGGAAATTAAATCCAAGGTATATTGGACCATTCAAGATTATTGATCGTGTCGGACCAGTAGCTTACCGACTTGAGTTACCTCAACAACTCGCGGCTGTACATAACACTTTCCACGTCTCGAATTTGAAGAAATGTTTTGCTAAAGAAGATCTCACTATTCCGTTAGATGAAATCCGAATCAACGAAAAACTTCAATTCATCGAAGAACCCGTCGAAATAATGGATCGTGAGGTTAAAAGACTTAAGCAAAACAAGATACCAATTGTTAAGGTTCGATGGAATGCTCGTAGAGGACCCGAGTTCACCTGGGAGCGTGAAGATCAGATGAAGAAAAAATACCCGCATCTATTTCCAGAAGATTCGTCAACACCTTCAACAGCTTAAAATTTCGGGACGAAATTTATTTAACGGGTAGGTACTGTAGTGACCCGAACTTTTCCATGTTTATATATATTAATTGAGATTGATATTTACATGATTAAATGTTTCCAACATGTTAAGCAATCAAACTTGTTAAGACTTGATTAATTGAAATATGTTTCATATAGACAATTGACCACCCAAGTTGACCGGTGATTCACGAACGTTAAAACTTGTAAAAACTATATGATGACATATATATGGATATATATATAGTTAACATGATATTATGATAAGTAAACATATCATTAAGTATATTAACAATGAACTACATATGTAAAAACAAGACTACTAACTTAATGATTTTTAAACGAGACATATATGTAACGATTATCGTTGTAAAGACATTTAATGTATATATATCATATTAAGAGATATTCATAAATGATAATATCATGATAATATAATAATTTAAAATCTCATTTGATATTATAAACATTGGGTTAACAACATTTAACAAGATCGTTAACCTAAAGGTTTCAAAACAACACTTACATGTAACGACTAACGATGACTTAACGACTCAGTTAAAATGTATATACATGTAGTGTGTTAATACGTATTTATACACTTTTGAAAGACTTCAATACACTTATCAAAATACTTCTACTTAACAAAAATGCTTACAATTACATCCTCGTTCAGTTTCATCAACAATTCTACTCGTATGCACCCGTATTCGTACTCGTACAATACACAGCTTTTAGATGTATGTACTATTGGTATATACACTCCAATGATCAGCTCTTAGCAGCCCATGTGAGTCACCTAACACATGTGGGAACCTTCATTTGGCAACTAGCATGAAATATCTCATAAAATTACAAAAATATGAGTAATCATTCATGACTTATTTACATGAAAACAAAATTACATATCCTTTATATTTAATCCATACACCAACGACCAAAAACACCTACAAACACTTTCATTCTTCAATTTTCTTCATCTAATTGATCTATCTCAAGTTCTATCTTCAAGTTCTAAGTGTTCTTCATATATTCTACAAGTTCTAGTTACATAAAATCAAGAATACTTTCAAGTTTGCTAGCTCACTTCCAATCTTGTAAGGTGATCATCCAACCTCAAGAAATCTTTGTTTCTTACAGTAGGTTATCATTCTAATACAAGGTAATAATCATATTTAAACTTTGGTTCAATTTCTATAACTATAACAATCTTATTTCAAGTGATGATCTTACTTGAACTTGTTTTCGTGTCATGATTCTGCTTCAAGAACTTCGAGCCATCCAAGGATCCGTTGAAGCTAGATCCATATTTCACTTTTCCAGTAGGTTTATCCAAGGAACTTAAGGTAGTAATTATATTCATAACATCATTCAATTCATACATATAAAGCTATCTTATTCGAAGGTTTAAACTTGTAATCACTAGAACATAGTTTAGTTAATTCTAAACTTGTTCGCAAACAAAAGTTAATCCTTCTAACTTGACTTTTAAAATCAACTAAACACATGTTCTATATCTATATGATATGCTAACTTAATGATTTAAAACCTGGAGACACGAAAAACACCGTAAAACCGGATTTACGCCGTCGTAGTAACACCGCGGGCTGTTTTGGGTTAGTTAATTAAAAACTATGATAAACTTTGATTTAAAAGTTGTTATTCTGAGAAAATGATTTTTATTATGAACATGAAACTATATCCAAAAATTATGGTTAAACTCAAAGTGGAAGTATGTTTTCTAAAATGGTCATCTAGACGTCGTTCTTTCGACTGAAATGACTACCTTTACAAAAAACGACTTGTAACTTATTTTTCCGACTATAAACCTATACTTTTTCTGTTTAGATTCATAAAATAGAGTTCAATATGAAACCATAGCAATTTGATTCACTCAAAACGGATTTAAAATGAAGAAGTTATGGGTAAAACAAGATTGGATAATTTTTCTCATTTTAGCTACGTGAAAATTGGTAACAAATCTATTCCAACCATAACTTAATCAACTTGTATTGTATATTATGTAATCTTGAGATACCATAGACACGTATACAATGTTTCGACCTATCATGTCGACACATCTATATATATTTCGGAACAACCATAGACACTCTATATGTGAATGTTGGAGTTAGCTATACAGGGTTGAGGTTGATTCCAAAATATATATAGTTTGAGTTGTGATCAATACTGAGATACGTATACACTGGGTCGTGGATTGATTCAAGATAATATTTATCGATTTATTTCTGTACATCCAACTGTGGTCAACTAGTTGTAGGTTACTAACGAGGACAGCTGACTTAATAAACTTAAAACATCAAAATATATTAAAAGTATTGTAAATATATTTTGAACATACTTTGATATATATGTATATATTGTTATAGGTTCGTGAATCAACCAGTGGCCAAGTCTTACTTCCCGACGAAGTAAGAATCTGTGAAAGTGAGTTATAGTCCCACTTTTAAAATCTAATATTTTTGGGATGAGAATACATGCAGGTTTTATAAATGATTTACAAAATAGACACAAGTACGTGAAACTACATTCTATGGTTGAATTATCGAAATCGAATATGCCCCTTTTTATTAAGTCTGGTAATCTAAGAATTAGGGAACAGACACCCTAATTGACGCGAATCCTAAAGATAGATCTATTGGGTCTAACAAACCCCATCCAAAGTACCGGATGCTTTAGTACTTCGAAATTTATATCATATCCGAAGGGTGTCCCGGAATGATGGGGATATTCTTATATATGCATCTTGTTAATGTCGGTTACCAGGTGTTCACCATATGAATAATTTTTATCTCTATGTATGGGATGTGTATTGAAATATGAAATCTTGTGGTCTATTATTATGATTTGATATATATAGGTTAAACCTATAACTCACCAACATTTTTGTTGACATTTTAAGCATGTTTATTCTCAGGTGATTATTAAGAGCTTCCGCTGTCGCATACTTAAATAAGGACGAGATTTGGAGTCCATGCTTGTATGATATTGTGTAAAAACTGCATCCAAGAAACTTATTTTGTTGTAACATATTTGTATTGTAAACCATTATGTAATGGTCGTGTGTAAACAGGATATTTTAGATTATCATTATTTGATAATCTACGTAAAGCTTTTTAAACCTTTATTGATGAAATAAAGGTTATGGTTTGTTTTAAAATGAATGCAGTCTTTGAAAAACGTCTCATATAGAGGTCAAAACCTCGCAACGAAATCAATTAATATGGAACGTTTTTAATCAATAAGAACGGGACATTTCAATTTGGACTTTGTAACGCCCCTGCAACCTTTCAAAGGTGTATGATGGCGATTTTTCACGACATGATAGAAGAATGCATGGAAGTTTTCATGGATGACTTTTCAGTCTTCGGTGATACATTTGAATCATGTCTAGTTAATCTGGAACGAATGCTTATTAGATGCGAACAATCAAATCTAGTACTTAATTGGGAGAAATGCCATTTCATGGTTAAAGAAGGCATCGTTCTTGGACATAAAATTTCAAAAGAAGGAATTGAAGTGGATAGAGCTAAAGTAGATGTAATTGCTAAACTTCCACATCCCACCAATGTTAGAGGAGTTAGGAGTTTTCTAGGGCATGCCGATTTTTACCGACGTTTCATAAAAGATTTTTCTAAAATTGCCACTCCTATGAATAAACTCCTAGAAAAGGATGCTCCATTCATCTTTTCAGATGAGTGTATCAAATCTTTTAATATTCTTAAAGAGAAACTCACTAATGCGCCGATCATGATAACACCAAATTGGAATCTACCATTTGAACTAATGTGTGATGCAAGTGATTTTGCAATGGGAGCCGTTTTAGGACAAAGGATTGAAAAACGATTTCAACCTATATATTATGCTAGTAAGACGTTACAAGGAGCACAAACGAACTATACAACTACTGAAAAAGAACTCCTTGCTATTGTCTTTGCTTTTGACAAATTTCGATCATATCTCGTTCTAGCAAAAACGGTGGTCTATACCGACCATTCTGCTCTTAGATACCTATTTTCGAAACAAGATGCTAAACCAAGATTAATCCGTTAGATCTTACTCTTACAAGAGTTTGATATTGAAATCCGAGATAAAAGAGGAGCAGAAAATCTCGCCGCTGATCATCTTTCTCGTCTTGAAAATCCCGAATTAGAAGTTCTAAATGAATCGGCCATACAAGACAACTTTCATGATGAATATCTATTGAAGATAGATTATAATGAAATTCCATGGTTTGCAGACTATGCAAACTATTTAGTATGTGGATTCCTTGAAAAAGGATTATCGTACCAAAAACGAAAGAAATTCTTCAGTGATATAAAACACTATTTTTGGGAAGATCCACATTTGTTTAAAAGTTGTCCCGATGGAATAATACGCCGATGTGTATTTGGAGATGAAGCTAGTAAAATTTTAAACCATTGTCACACAGGACCAACAGGAGGGCATTATGGGCCTCAACTAACAGCAAGAAAAGTTTATGATGCTGGATTCTATTGGCCTACAATTTACAAAGACGCACACCTTCTTTGCAAATCCTGTGATGCTTGTCAAAGGGCCGGAAAAATAAGTCAACGTGATGAAATGCCACAAAATGTCATCCAAGTATGTGAAGTATTTGACATTTGGGGTATTGACTTTATGGGTCCATTTCCAAAATCTCATAATAATCTATATATACTCGTAGCCATTGATTATGTATCTAAATGGGCGGAAGCACAAGCTCTCCCAACTAACGATGCACGAGTTGTAGTCAACTTTTTAAAACGTCTTTTTGCAAGGTTTGGAACACCGAAAGCTTTAATAAGTGATCGGGGTACTCATTTCTGTAATAATCAACTTGAGAAAGTTCTTAAAAGATATGGAGTAACTCATAAAATCTCCACCGCATATCATCCACAAACAAGTAGACAAGTTGAAAATACCAACCGAGCTTTAAAACGTATTCTAGAGAAAACCGTAGGATCAAATCCGAAGGAATGGTCCATTAAATTGGAGGATGCACTCTGGGATTTTAGAACAGCCTACAAAACTCCAATTGGAACCACACCTTTTAGACTTGTTTATGGAAAAGCATGTCATCTTCCAGTAGAAATTGAACACAAAGCGTTTTGGGCTTTGAAGACATGTAATCTTGATTTACATGAAGCCGGACGTCTACGATTAAGTCAACTAAACGAATTAGAAGAATTAAGACATGAAGCATACGAAAATTCGTTAATCTATAAAGAGAGAACGAAGAAATGGCATGATAAAAGAATCAGAAGTTCAAAAGAATTTAAAGAAGGAGACAGAGTTCTTCTTTTCAATTCACGATTCAAGCTATTTCCTGGAAAATTGAAATCAAGATGGTCTGGACCATTCATAGTCAAAAGAGTTTTCCCATACGGAACGATAGAATTAATAAATTCAAATGGGATTGAATTTACAGTTAATGGTCACAGAGTTAAACATTACATACATGGTCCGATGGAAGTCGACAACGAAGTTAATCACAATTTCGACACCACAGCTAACTAAGTGTGGGGAGAATCAAGTTTTTAAGGAGTTTATGTATTTCTATTAGAGTTAGATTGTCTGTTTTCGTGTAGTTCTCGAAAATGGAACCCGAATGGTCTTTCCCTAGCAGACCCTAAAGAACTAGTCTTCTCCCCCCATTCTGAATTTTTTATTTTTTTTTAGGTTTTTACAAAATGAAGACTGCCTGTGAACTAAACCATGGTCTAATGCTACACGCTTTGATCACTAAACGTAATAATGACACACTTCCGAGTGAAATAGTATCAGTAATCAGAGAAAGAATGGACGGAGTTAGAAAAGAATCCAGATGCGAAAATAATAAGTTACAATTTGGTAAAGGAAAATCAAAATTCGCAGCGAAAATAAGAGCACGACACCTAGAAAGATGTCACAAAAGCGGAAAATGGTCACATGGAGGTAAATGTTCAAATAATCAAATCTATTCAAATACCGAATTTGTTACTTTATGCAGAGACGGACCGTTCATATGTTTAGAAGAAAAGACACTGAATGCTCGAGGTTACGCCTATGTAGCTATGGAAAACCAATTAAACCGACTATCTTATGAATGAGATAGATCATATAACTAAGAATACTATCTCACAGGTAAGTCTGTATAGTCTCAATTTTTATTTTATTTTTTTATTTTTAACCTTTTGATAATAAACGCTAATTTGTTCGCTATAAAGTATTAAATTGGTATTGAATAAAATTAGGTTTGGCGACCGAAATTATTGATATCATTCAAAAATTTATTACATCACTGCGAAATTTAACGTTTATTCTTAAGGTATAAATATCTTTAATCAATCAAACCAAAATATTTTAAAAATTCGTCATGAGTTAAATTAGGTCTTGGAACCGAAATTACTTTACCGAAAAGAGGGGCGCATATTTTTGATAATATTTGATTGATTAAAGTGGGATAAAAAGCCAAAAAAATTTTTAATTTTATTTTTACCATGTTTTTAAAATTAATATATAAATCTTAAATTAATATTATAAACTTTGTAAAAACAATATATTTAAAATTGTAAATATTTGAAAAATTAATATAAGTTTGGTGTGAATTTATAATATGAATTTTTAAAATTAAGTTTGGTGTGAATTTTTAATTTTTAAAATATGAATTTTATTTTTATGCATTTTAAATTTTAAGTTTGGTGTGAATTTTTAATATTAATTTTGAATTTTATATTTAAATTGTGTGAATTTAAAAACAAAAATTTACTTTATCTCGCTAAGTTAAAAATATGATTTTTAAAATTCGTCGTAAGTTGAAGACTAGGTCTTTGAACCGAAATTGCTTTACCCGAGGGAGGGACGAGAACTTTTATTATCATTATTTTTAATCTTATTGAATTAAAGTATGCCAAAAACATTAAAAAAAACCCAAAAATCTTAGCTTTTAAAACAATCGCTACAAAAAGACAAATTTTAAAATTTTGTCGAGGGACGGACTAGGACATTGATCCGAAACGACCTCGTCCTAAATAACAAGGGAAACAAAATTTTAAAATTAATCACTTAATTGTTTTAATTAATATAAGATATATAAAAAAAAAAACCAAACTCCGCGACTCGCGGAGTTTGAGGGTTTAAACCCCGCGACTCGCGGAGGGATCGGATTACAGAAAAAAAAATAAAAAGAGCTGAAACAGCTCAGTCCACACAACACACCAAATACTGCGAAGAACACAGCGGAAAAACCCGAAAATACACGAAAAAAAACCCCCAAAATCACAATTTTTAACCGTTAATCATCAAATCTTTTACTAAAATCATGTTGAGAAGGATGCTATCAAGGAATTACTCAAGAAAAACGGTAAATTTCTACACCTAAACACCATTTAATCCGAAAATTAGTGTTCTTGAGCAATTTTTTCCCCAATTTGATTTTGATGCTTTTTAGTGTAATTATTCTTAAATTGTTTATGTATTATGCTTGTATAACCTAGATTGATGCTATTTAACATGATTAGAAGCCTTAAACTTCAAATTTAGAGTAATCTAGGATTTGTGTTCTTGAGCAAATTTGGGGCTTTTTGATATAAACAGGTTATGGCCGATTTTTGTCATGAATTGTTGCTAAATTAAGTAGTGTAACATGTTTAGGTAGTTAAATGATCCAAACTTTGAGCCTAAACATGATTTTGAGAATTAAAGTGGACTTTTTCAAGTCTAAAATTCATGAACTTGATTTTTGAGAGATAATGCCATTTGAAACTTGTTTAATTGTTAGTAATGATTATTTTGACATGTTATTTGAGTTGAATGCTTATGAACTTGGCGAACATTTTCGTATATGCTTATTTGAAAAAGTGTAGATTTGATAAAAATGTGAAAATGAGCTTAAGTTTGATATAAATTGATCATGTCAATGTAATTATTTTGATTGATGATTTTGCTGACACTAATGCATATTTGGATGCACAAAAATTGTGTTTGATCTGTTTTGCAGACTGAAAGGGGTGAATCTTCATCCCAAGCTCGCAATGCTCCTGCTGAGAATGCGGAACAACAGGAGGTGGATAACTACTACAAGCAAGATATACCTCATCCAGTCATGACCTTTTCTGATATGCACTTGGAAGATTTGCACCCGAACCTGAGATTTGACAGACTTTGGATAGATTATCCAAAATACCAAAGGGGTTTGCATACTCTTCATTCTAAGGTTGTTGAGGTACCTAGGGTCATAGAATGGGGACCATTAGAAGCTGTAGAATTGGCCGGGCCAATTAGGGAATTACTTGTACAGAGGTATGGTAATTCTACTTTTAATGACTGGGTACGTTTATTCACCATGCGTAGACCTGTATATAAAGTATGGTGTGAAGAATTGTTATGTAGTATAGAATTAAATGATCAGGTAGCTAGTTTAACCGATCGATCTTTTATTAGATTTTTGTTAGGAGGTTCGATGCGCCACATGTCTTTACTAGACATGGCTCAAGCTTTACGTATATATACGCCTGAGGAGTTAGCATCTGCCGATTATAGAGGGTTGATACTAAATGGTAGAAAGATAGATGAAAATTTTGATACACACGGTGTATGGAGTCAAATGACAAGCCATCACCGATTCAAAGGGGGAAATTACTCTTATTTGGATATAGATAGAGCTGAATTAAGAGTAATTCATAGGTTTTTAGCTAATTCGATTACACAAAGGGGTAAGAACAAGGAAAAGGTAAATGAACAGGATTTGTTTTACCATATGTGTATTCGAGACCCACAAAGCGCTGTAAGTATACCTTATTGTGTGGGTTATTATTTATCAGCTATGGTTAGGGGGATGAGACCGCATAGCATAATAGGAGGTGGTATTTTTATTACTTTGATTGCTGAATATCTCGGTGTGGATATAAGTCGGGGGGATTATTAGTCGAAGAACCAGAACCCCGCGATACAATAGGTTTAAATGTATACCATGGTGCGAAAGTTTTGAAGAGGCAAAATAACGCCGCAGTACAATACCATGGTAGACATCCACAGGTTGAGAGAAACCAACAGCAAGGTAATGTAGGAGGGGGAAATGAGATGCAAGAAATGCAAAGGTTTATAGCTTCACAGGAGTACGAAAATGCTAGACAAAGAGCATTTGAAGATTGGCAAGTTCATCAAAACCAAATCATAGCTCATTGTCAACATATAGGTAGAAACTATATTCCTACACCAAAACCCATATTCCCTCCCTGGTCTATAGAGATGCAACCACCGTATCCTACGTATAACCCTGCCGAAGCATTCTATAGCACCTATGGTTATGCTTGGAACCCCTATTGGTATCAATATCATCCCTAGTCTACTTAGTTTTATTTATTTTGTAATTTGTAATGTTGATACGTTTAATACTTTTGTTAATATTGTAATAGTTTTTATAATTTTCTAACTTTTATTCTTAGATTTTAATAATTTTTGAATGTGGGGTAATATACCAAACTTCAAAAATATGTATATATGTTTGCAGTTTATCTTATGTACACAACAGGGTAAAACAACGCATTTTCAAAGACTGGCATTAAGTTCAGCAAAAGCAACTAATTTTGACGACAAGATGCAAAATATATGTGAAATAACAACAAGACGGAATGAACAAATGATGTGCACCATTTATCATTCAGCAAACAAACGCCAATATATTTGGAAACTTTGGTAAAAATTTAATCATTTTCACACAAATCACCCTCAATAATTTAAATTGTTACTGATTTCTTGCAAATGAGGGCATTGCAAGATCTTAAGTGTGGGAAGGGGTTAAATTCTTTCGGATTTTAAAATTTTTATCTTAAACACTGGGTTACCATTAGAAATACTAGTAAAGTAGTAGTTGTATTAGAATCTAGTGCTCTCTGATAATAAAGAACAGCCCTAGTCTTATATACTGACTACCCAATTCTAGTAAAATTTTTCAAAATTTTCAATTAAATGAACTCAAAATCATGTTTATACATATTTATGAACGATAAAACTAGGTTTTAACACCGAAATTATTGTAACCTCGGAAAGGACATAAATTGAGAAACAAACCAAAATGTTAAAATTCATTTAAAATGGAATAGAGAACGATAAAAAGGAAAATAAAAGCCAAGTGTGGGAAAATTTACCAAGTTATCTTAAACATATGTCACATATATCTGTAACAAATAACTGAAAATACTTTTGCTTTGGACTAAACTAAACTGTTTTACCCGATGAAAGAAAAGAAGAAATGGATCTACACGATGAATCAATTTCATCATTAAAAGGAAGTAAAGTCTTCCGAAAAAAGACACGCGCTTCTTGATTTAGGTCAAGAAGTTGTCGTCCAGACCAGCTGTAGGTTGACGAAAAATCTAGAAAAGTCATCATTAAAATCAGCAGGAAATCCACGGACCTCAGCATTAAACAGGGTCGCCAAGTGGTCAGATTTATCCTAACCATGAGAAGGATTTATCTCGTACAATGGGGGGCACCATGCAAATTAGCTGGATAAGACTAATGAATCAGATCCCCAGAAAGGATAATCTCCTTAAAGATTAAAAATCAGCTTTTAAGCCTGATATTACTCAATCCTTGAGATTGACCTTAAAGATTGAGAATTACAAACTCATGGAATTCAATGATATCTAAACTCGAGCTTGAACGAGAAAATATTTTGATCAAAATTACAAACTGATTTGTTTTCTGAAAACCCTATTTTCAATGCGTTCATTACCATTGAACGTAAAATCCTAGGAATTCACCTGGAATTCATTAGGTCACCTGAACCAAATCGGGTGTCAACCGTAAGAACGGTGGTTGCATAGTGGTCAAAGACAGGACCTTGTGCCAGACCGAAAAATTATAAGGGTGAGCTTTACTATTGCTCCTACCAAGGATAGTAATTGCGTCCGACACGTTATAGACCATAATTAAAAGCATGTCATGGGACATTGCCTTAACAGTTGCTTGTTCAACGCTTTCCTTTACAACCGGACGGTAGTTTACCGAAAGGTAATATACGGGACAAGTAAACTGGACGTGTTGCTTTCCAAATACAAGGTTAGCAAGTGGGTGACACAAAACCATAAGTTTTGAGCTAAAATTTTCAAATCTGAAACCCACTAAACCCACAAAAATATTTTGCAAACACCGATGAAGGGTTATTCCGGAAAACTTATCTAGGGTAAAAACTAGATTTAATTTTCAAAAGATCAAATGTTTTCATAAAGATCCAATTTCCTTAATGGATCTAAATTTTTATAGTCATGTGGGACTGTAAACCATATCGTTACTACCATTGTTTATACCACCGTATAGAAATCACTGATGTACAAAGTGTGAAGAATAAAGAAGTGATTCTAGTATTTCAAGACGATATTGCTTGAGGACAAGCAATGCTTAAGTGTGAGAATATTTGATAATGCTAAAAACAAACATATATTTCATAGCATTATTCCTCAAGAAAGACAAGCTTTTAGTTGCAATTGTTCTATTTACAAGTGATATTCGTTTAAATAATAAAAGGTGAAGACAAAAGACAGATTCGACGAATTGAAGACGCAAACGACCAAAAAGCTCAAAAGTACAAAAGACAATCAAAGAGGTTCCAATTATTGATAAGAAACGTCTCGAAATTACAAGAGTACAAGATTGAAAACGCAAAGTACAAGATATTAAATTGTACGCAAGGACGTTCGAAAATCTGGAACCGGGACCAGAGTCAACTCTCAACGCTCGACGCAACGGACTAAAAATTACAAGCCAACTATGCACATAAATATAATATAATATTTAAATAATTCTTATAATTATTTATATATTATATAAATATTTAAAACCGTCGGTAAACAAAGAGCCAAACTCGTGTGAGCTGTAAAAGCAAACTCCGCGACTCGCGGAGTTTGAAGGCAAAAAATGCCGCGAGTCGCGGAGCCCCAATTTCTGAAACTCCCTATAAAAGCAACCGAATTCTGATCGCAAAAATCACAAAAAAAAAATATCCATCTCTCTATCTATATCGTATATATTTATATTTATATTATAATTATAATTTTAATTTTAATTTTAATTCTAATAATAAGGGTATGTTAGCGAATGTTGTAAGGGTGTAAGTCGAAATTCTGTCCGTGTAACGCTACGCTATTTTTAATCATTGTAAGTTATGTTCAACCTTTTTACATTAATGTCTCGTAGCTAAGTTATTATTATGCTTATTTAATCCGAAGTAATCATGATGTTGGGCTAATTACTAAAATTGGGTAATTGGGCTTTGTACCATAATTGGGGTTTGGACAAAAGAACGACACTTGTGGAAATTAGACTATGGGCTATTAATGGGTTTTATATTAACTAAACAATACCTTGTTAATTTAATATACAAACTTATAATTCGACGTATTTATATATAACCACATACGCTTGACTGGGTACGGTGGGCGGGATATCTATAAATACCAATAATTATTCATTTTACCTGACACGAAACTGGATTAATAGTTAATAGACTTGTTGAAACAGGGGTGAATTACATTCAAGGGTAATTGGTGTAATTGTTAACAAAGTTAGTAAAACCTTGGTTTACACGCAGTCGATAACCTGGTGTATTCATTAAACAAAGTATTAAAACCTTGTTACAATTCGAATCCCCAATTAGTTGGAATATTTGACTTCGGGAATAAGAATAATTTGACGAAGGCTTTCGCTCTTTATATTTATGACTGATGGACTATTATGGACAAATCCGTATGGACATATTAAATAATCCAGGACAAAGGACAATTAACCCATGGGTATAAAACTAAAATCAACACGTCAAACATCATGATTACGGAAGTTTAAATAAGCATAATTCTTTTATTTCATATTTAATTTCCTTTATTTTATATTTAATTGCACTTCTAATTATCGCATCTTTATTGTTATTGTATTTAATTGCACTTTTAATTATCGTACTTTTTAATTATCGCAAGTTTATTTTATCGCACTTTTATTATTCGCAATTTCATTATTGTTATTTACTTTACGCTTTAATTTAAGTCTTGTATTTATATTTATTATTTTACATTTGGTTTTAACTGCGACTAAAGTTTTAAAATCGACAAACCGGTCATTAAACGGTAAAAACCCCCCCTTTATAATAATAATATTACTTATATATATTTGTATTTTTATAAAAGTAAACTAATATAGCGTTAAGCTTTGTTTAAAAAGATTCCCTGTGGAACGAACCGGACTTACTAAAAACTACACTACTGTACGATTAGGTACACTGCCTATAAGTGTTGTAGCAAGGTTTAAGTATATCCATTCTCTAAATAAATAAATATCTTGTGTAAAATTGTATCGTATTTAATAGTATTTCCTGTAAAAATATAATCTATTTCGTATACCCCGCTGCAAACATCAGGGGTATCCATGTCAACATCCAAAGGATACATATAAAAAGCCTTCTTTTATTGACATCATATATCCATGCATAGTTGTACCAACATATCCACGCAAAAATTAAAGAAACAACATTTAACTACTCAAATATGTGTCAACATGTAATTATGATTACAACTCTCCATGTTGTTATTTTAATTTATTACGTCCATAATTTAACCAACCATAACTAACCGTCATGAACAAATCTTCTTATCTTTAGTATATTTCATTATATGACCACCAACTTATTCATATTATTAAAATAAAATGTTAATCCCGACATAAAATTCATGTCAATCATTTGATCAATATACATGTGTATCCCATGCATTCATTCATTTACAAAAATTTATGATCAAATGTAATGGCCAACATATCCCAATAATTGTATATATCCAAACCCAATCAAACTAGATTGAATTTACAATTAATCTATCTATGGCTAATGATAATGTCATGACTTTAATGTATGAAAGCAATCATACAAATCCTGTCATATATTCATGACAACATAGGTTCATGATCAAATTACTTCCTATGATGAGTTCTTGAATCAAATCATCATTATTATTATGCAATTCATGCTTCATACATCTATATTTATCTAATTGAACCATGTGTAGATTCATTATTTGAATCTTCAACCCATCAACTTGATGACTAATATCCCTTATACACATCCAATTTGAATCCCATGACATTCATATCTTTTCTGCCATATACCAAAATCATTCCTTCAAACTTCACATGTTTAACCAACTTAGAAGTCGTTATCTTCGCCGATTCACCAGTCACCATTCTTGAACAATACTTGATTATAATGTTATATATCATGGCTATTGTAATAGAATATAGTCACCGGATTGTTCCTTGAATCATGTAGTCACTTTTATAATCAAGTATTTCGACCCTATTAGCCTCAGGTTACACAAAATCTTGATTGGGATAAGGCAAATGATCATTTATCGTCTAGGCTAAAAGATAATAACTCTAAAAATTGTAGATTGAATAATCTAGATGTTATGTATTGAAAGTGTGTTTAAAATGGTTAAAATATGTAACGTTTTTCTTGGAAATGAATCCATATATTTATAATAGTCGAAAAGGTGCAATGAAGTGTCGCGTCCTTTGGTAAATGGCCACAATTAAGCGATACATCTCTTGGAAATAAAAATGATGAAACGGTGCATTAGTACACTAATAAACCACTCAAACATGTCCCAAAACGCCCATGTATACAATGCAACCATTTGTGAAATGTTACAAAACGTTTGGAAAAAGTTGCACCATTTCTGCAGAACAAGTACTGTGTTGCGGCGCCCCACTAATGAGGTGTGGCACACCTTAACCAACTAAAACTTTCTGAAACCCAAAGGTTCCTTTCCCATTATATGGTGCAGCGTACCACCAAGCTGGTGCGGCGCACCTTAAGCTTGGACAGCCAAAGTTTAGTTTGTTTCATCTCAAACTAGTTCCCGAATCAAGCCATCTCTTTAACCCTTTAAAGACCGTGTACTCCACACTTCCAGAATTTGTTCTAGAGTATCAAGAGATAGCTACCACTTTCAACCTAGTAAATCCAGTCCACTAAAATATTTCATTGAATTTCACTAAAATCACCAACATATAAACTTGTAATTCTATTTCATAACCAATTATACATTTACATAATTACACTTCCATAACCGTGCTTCTTAAGGTAAATTTTTATTAGACTTTCGACTCAATATTTCCATGCTTTCTTTTCTTGGCTTTGAAAATATGTGGATTTTTTGGATCAAAGTATGTCTTACTTCTTTTGCTTCGGTTCTTGTTAATGGAAGTCCCACGAAGGAGTTTCAAATTGGGCATGGTATGAGATAATGAGATCCGCTTTCTCCTGATCTATTTATCATTGGCATCGAAGGTCTTCATGCCGCCATTCAAGATGTTTGGATGCAAATCTCTATTCGGGTATTCACATTGGTAAATGTAATAGTGGTTGCTCAATCTCTCATTGCTTTATTTTACAGATGATGCCTTTTTCTGGGTGAGTGGAATGATATGAATATTCATAACCTTATCACTATCCTCAGATGTTTTTATATGGCTCTTGGATTGGGTATTAATATTCAGAAAACAAATTTGCTTGGTATTGGCATTCATAATGATGAGCTGGCTCACGTTGCTTCTATGGTAGGGTGTGTTCATACTTCCCTCCCTTTTAGTTATTTGGCTATGCCAGTTGGTGATAATATGCGTCTTATTGAAAACTGGAAGCCCGTCTTTGATAAGGTGGAAAAGCGTCTTGCAACTTGGAAGATTAATCTTCTTTCATTTGGAAATAGACTTACTTTAATTAAATCCATTCTAGGTATGCTTAGAACATATTATTTCTCGTTATATAAAGCTCCAAGAAGCGTCATTAATCAGCTTGAATCTATTAGGACGAATTCTTTTGGGGTGGAAAAATTGGTGAGAAAAATTTTATTGGATCAAATGGGAGGACATTTTGAAGAAAAAAAGAGAAAGGAGGGCTTTGAGTTATAAGTTTTGATCCTTTAAACAAGGCTCTTTTATATAAATGGAGGTGGCGATATGTTCATAATAAAACTGTATTTGGGGGAAAATTAATTCAAGCGATACATGGTATTCAACATGACGAGCTTAATTCGAGTTTGAAGCCTTCGACTGAAGGTTGTTGGGCAAAAATTAACCATTGGCTTATCTCTCTTCACTCTCAACATAGTGTTCCCGATTCTGTTATGTCTATTAGAATTGGTAATGGCCGCTCAACAAAGTTTTGGTTGGATAGGTGGTTCGATGGTTTAATTCTCAAGGAGTCTTTCCATAGCTCTTTGCGCTTGATTTCAACAAAGAATGCTTAGTCTCTGATAGGTTGTGCAGTAGTGGTATTTCATGGCAACAGAGAAGAAATATTCACGGGGACCTAGAATCTGAAATGCTTGTACATCTCTCTAATCTGTTGATGCAGGTTTCTTTATTCGAAGAGATGGACAAATGGATTTGGACTGCTCCTCCTTCAAATATATTTTCTGTTTGCTCTATTCGGAATATTATTGTCAGTTCCATGGATGTCACTCGTCCTACTCATTGGAATAATGTGATTCCATCTAAAGTCAATATTCCCTCTTGGAGACTCTTTCGCGACCGTCTTAATT
Organism: Rutidosis leptorrhynchoides; assembly: GCF_046630445.1. Taxonomy (NCBI): domain Eukaryota; kingdom Viridiplantae; phylum Streptophyta; class Magnoliopsida; order Asterales; family Asteraceae; genus Rutidosis; species Rutidosis leptorrhynchoides. Next base: position 334,535,476 of record NC_092337.1, on the reverse strand, counting down.
CCTGTTAAAAGCAATTTGTAGCGAAGGGGTTTGGTTCTTACAAATTATGCATACTGTTCTTGTGACTTTGATCAAGATAATGGGAACCATGTAATTTTTCAGTGTACCATATCATCCCAGGTTTGGTCTTCCATAGCCACTTGGATTGGCTTTTCATTGCCTCGGTGGACTTGTATTGACAAGTGTTAGACATGGCATTCATCGATTCTTCAACATCACCAGAATTAAAGGCTCATCTTGGATTGCATTTGCACTGGTTCTTTGGTTGATATGGAGGTACAAGAATGATGTCGTGTTTAATGCTGCAAGAATTAAGAGAAGTCATATTTTAGATTACATTGTTTTTTCGTCTTTTAATTGGATTTTCTTGAGATTTAAGAAATCAAAGATTGATTGGAATGTTTGATTACAAGATCTCATGAACGCTTTGTAATTTTACTCTAGATTCTTTCTAGTTTTATTAAATTTTGTGTCGTTCTAAAAAAAGAACTTCCACTTGCATACACATATAAACACAGCTAAAAACTTAAAGTGTAAAATAATATAAACACTTCGTTCTCTAAAAACTTTTGTTCAAGCTATCAGGGATCTATGCTAACAAGATTTGTCGATGACCGTTTCCAACTTTTTCCGACCACCCTAGGGGGTGTTTGGCTTAGCGATTTGAGCTAGATTTGTTAATTATCACGTTTTACAAATCACAAATAATTTATTTTTGGTGTTTGGCAAATACATAGTGAAAATTGATTTTTTGCGTTTTATCCTTCTGAAAACGCGGATATCCAGCAGTATGCATGATGGTACTGTAATGAAAACGCGATACTCAATAAGAGTTCCAACCATTTTGATTTCCCATTATACCCTCATTTTTATACGGAGTAACTCTCTATTATACATAGTACAAAACTATATCTTGCTTTTTGCGGGGTATACTCTTTTATTCTCCTGTATTAACAAGTAACCTCACATTTCTTTTGGGTCTATCAATTTCTTTTACATATTTATCTACCTAACATTTTTGCTAGAACGGAGAAGTAGTTGTATGAAATGAACCGTTCTTATTGATTAAAAACGTTCCATATTAATTGATTTCGTTGCGAGGTTTTGACCTCTATATGAGACGTTTTTCAAAGACTGCATTCATTTTTAAAACAAACCATAACCTTTATTTCATCAATAAAGGTTTAAAAAGCTTTACGTAGATTATCAAATAATGATAATCTAAAATATCCTGTTTGCACACGACCATTACATAATGGTTTACAATACAAATATGTTACATCGAAATCAGTTTCTTGAATGCAGTTTTTACACAATATCATACAAACATGGACTCCAAATCTTGTCCTTATTTTAGTATGCAACAGCGGAAGCTCTTAGTATTCACCTGAGAATAAACATGCTTTAAACGTCAACAAAAATGTTGGTGAGTTATAGGTTTAACCTATATATATCAAATCGTAACAATAGACCACAAGATTTCATATTTCAATACACATCCCATACATAGAGATAAAATTCATTCATATGGTGAACACCTGGTAACCGACATTAACAAGATGCATATATAAGAATATCCCCATCATTCTGGGACACCCTTTGGATATGATATAAATTTCGAAGTACTAAAGCATCCGGTACTTTGGATGGGGTTTGTTAGGCCCAATAGATCTATCTTTAGGATTCGCGTCAATTAGGGTGTCTGTTCCCTAATTCTTAGATTACCAGACTTAATAAAAAGGGGCATATTCGATTTCGATAATTCAACCATAGAATGTAGTTTCACGTACTTGTGTCTATTTTGTAAATCATTTATAAAACCTGCATGTATTCTCATCCCAAAAATATTAGATTTTAAAAGTGGGACTATAACTCACTTTCACAGATTTTTACTTCGTCGAGAAGTAAGACTTGGCCACTGGTTGATTCACGAACCTATAACAATATATACATATATATCAAAGTATGTTCAAAATATATTTACAACACTTTTAATATATTTTGATGTTTTAAGTTTATTAAGTCAACTGTCCTCGTTAGTAACCTACAACTAGTTGTTCACAGTTAGATGTACAGAAATAAATCGATAAATATTATCTTGAATCAATCCACGACCCAGTGTATACGTATCTCAGTATTGATCACAACTCAAACTATATATATTTTGGAATCAACCTCAACCCTGTATAGCTAACTCCAACATTCACAAATAGAGTGTCTATGGTTGTTCCGAAATATATATAGATGTGTCGACATGATAGGTCAAAACATTGTATACGTGTCTATGGTATCTCAAGATTACATAATATACAATACAAGTTGATTAAGTTATGGTTGGAATAGATTTGTTACCAATTTTCACGTAGCTAAAATGAGAAAAATTATTCAATCTTGTTTTACCCATAACTTCTTCATTTTAAATCCGTTTTGAGTGAATCAAATTGCTATGGTTTCATATTGAACTCTATTTTATGAATCTAAACAGAAAAAGTATAGGTTTATAGTCGGAAAAATAAGTTACAAGTCGTTTTTGTAAAGGTAGTCATTTCAGTCGAAAGAACGACGTCTAGATGACCATTTAAGAAAACATACTTCCACTTTGAGTTTAACCATAATTTTTGGATATAGTTTCATGTTCACAATAAAAATAATTTTCCCAGAATAACAATTTTTAAATCAAAGTTTATCATAGTTTTTAATTAACTAACCCAAAACAGCCCGCGGTGTTACTACGACGGCGTAAATCCGATTTTACGGTGTTTTTCGTGTTTCCAGGTTTTAAATCATTAAGTTAGCATATCATATAGATATAGAACATGTGTTTAGTTGATTTTAAAAGTCAAGTTAGAAGGATTAACTTTTATTTGCGAACAAGTTTAGAATTAACTAAACTATGTTCTAGTGATTACAAGTTTAAACCTTCGAATAAGATAGCTTTATATGTATGAATCGAATGATGTTATGAACATCATTACTACCTCAAGTTCCTTGGATAAACCTACTAGAAATGAGAAAAATAGATCTAGCTTCAAAGGATCCTTGGATGGCTTGAAAGTTCTTGAAGCGGAATCATGACACGAAAACAATTTCAAGTAAGATTTCCACTCGAAATAAGATTGTTATAGTTATAGAAATTGAATTAAAGTTTGAATATGATTATTACCTTGTATTAGAAAGATAACCTACTATAAGTAACAAAGGTTTCTTGATCTTGGATGATTACTTGGAATGGATTTAGAAAACTTGAAAGTAAACTTACAATCTTGGAAGTATTCTTGATTTTATGAAACTAGAACTTTTGGAATTTATGAAGAACACTTAGAACTTGAAGATAGAACTTGAGAGAGATAAATTAGATGAAGAAAATTGAAGAATGAAAGTGTTTGTAGGTGTTTTTGGTCGTTGGTGTATGGATTAGATATAAAGGATATGTAATTTTGTTTTCATGTAAATAAGTCATGAATGATTACTCGTATTTTTGTAATTTTATGAGATATTTCATGCTAGTTGCCAAATGATGGTTCCCACATGAGTTAGGTGACTCACATGGGCTGCTAAGAGCTGATCATTGGAGTGTATATACCAATAGTACATACATCTAAAAGCTGTGTATTGTACGAGTACGAATACGGGTGCATACGAGTAGAATTGTTGATGAAACTGAACGAGGATGTAATTGTAAGCATTTTTGTTAAGTAGAAGTATTTTGATAAGTGTCTTGAAGTCTTTAAAAAGTGTATGAATACATATTAAAACACTACATGTATATACATTTTAACTGAGTCGTTAAGTCATCGTTAGTCGTTACATGTAAATGTTGTTTTGAAACCTTTAGGTTAACGATCTTGTTGAATGTTGTTAACCCATTGTTTATTATAACAAATGAGATGTTAAATTGTTATATTATCATGATATTATGATATATAATATATCTTAGTATGATGTATATACAGTTAAATGTCGTTACAACGATAATCGTTACATATATGTCTCGTTTCGAAATCATTAAGTTAGTAGTCTTATTTTTACATATGTATTTCATTGTTAATACACTTAATAATATATTTACTTATCATTTAACATAATTAACCAAGTGTATCAATATCTTAATATGATTCATATGTACCTAGTAAGACGTTGTTATAACGATAATCGTTATATATATCGTTTTCGAGTTTCTTAAATTAATAGTCTCATTTTTATGTATATAACTCATTGTTAAAATACCTAATGAGATACATACTTATAATAAAATCATGTTAACTATATATATAACCATATATATGTCATCGTATAGTTTTTACAAGTTTTAACGTTCGTGAATCACCGGTCAACTTGGGTGGTCAATTGTCTATATGAAACCTATTTCAATTAATCAAGTCTTAACAAGTTTGATTGCTTAACATGTTGGAAACACTTAATCATGTAAATAACAATTTCATTTAATATATATATATAAACATGGAAAAGTTCGGGTCACTACATTGTAGTTGTATTTGTAGTATATTTTACTAACGTTGTATATAACTAGAAAGAGACCGACCGCGCGTTGCGGCGGTGACGCCTGTTCACAAAACGGCTATGTATATCTACATATCTAATATCATTATATAGATTCGTTCATACGCCGCTTACCGGGGACTGTTTATTAGTTACGTACCAATTATAGAAAAAATTAAATTGTACAAAGTGCAAAGTACAAATTGTACAAACAGTTAAAAACCAAAATATGGATAATAAACTTTGAAATGTGGCAGAGAACACGTTAATACAGTTTATTGTAACAACTTTCAGGCAGAAAATATAGATGCATACACTACAACAGTTCAAATTCATAGAATGGTAACACTTAAAGAGTATAAAAAATAGTTGCCCATAATAACCAATATAAAAGAACAATACAATTTGTGTGATGACTAGGAAATTTCCGATCAAATTTAAACTTAAATCTTTATATGATCTCGACACGGTAAGCAAAGTCTGTTAAACTGAATCTTAAAAACTTTGAACTGTGTCATGGACTCATTTAACCTTTGACCGATTTCTGACGATTCACGAACAGTTGTGTGTAAATAAATATGTAAATTATATATGTATAAATATAAGTGTATATATAATGTTTTGAAATAATAAAAATACACTTTAATCAATTTGAAATTTAAAAATGTAAAATAATAAACAGAGGAATAAAGTTATTATTAGAAGTGAATATATAAATATATATATATATATATATATATATATATATATATATATATATATATATATATATATATATATATATATATATATATATATATATAATATTATTATGAATCTACATAGGATAAAAATATATAAATGATTTCTATTAATAAGTATTATGTTGAAACATATATAAAACATATAAATGTTAAATAGATGTATTCATATAATAGATGATATAAGTATTAGATATTACAAAATTTATAAATTGTAATATTAAATGTAATTACAAGTTTAACTATAGATACTATATTATTATTAGAATTAATATTGGTATTAGTAATATTATTAAAATTATAATACCGAAATTTGATACACTTTTATTATTATCATTTCAACTAGTAGTAAAGTTATGACGTTAGTATTACGATTAATATCAGTCTTATATTTAGACAATATTATTATTATTAGTAGTAATCTTTTATTGTAATATTTGTATTAGTATTTACTAATAAAATTATCGATGTCATTATTAATATTACTATGAACATTATCATTAATAATTAGTAATATCATTAACAGTATTATTTATTTGTTAAATTATATTAATAAAATCATTATTAATATTATCATTAGTATTATTATTAAATCATGTAATTATTAATTATGAGTTATTATTATAAATTTTATTAATATTAATATTATTTATTTACTTATTAATAGTATTAATATTATTAATAATTCGTGTATATATTTATTATAATCAGATATATGTACAAAATATAGTATGTATATATTTAAAGACATACACAGATATATATCTATATATAAACAGTATATACTTACCTAAATACAGCCGTATATGTATTCTGTTAACTATCACCATCGCTTTAATTTTTTTTTCTTCTTATTCTGTGCGTAATTGGTACTCTTGTCGTGCTAGAAAACAATCTCAAACGATTCTGCTAACAACTCTTGGCAGCTTTTTATTTTTTTTATATTTTCTTGTGTACCTGATGATTGATATTCTGTCGACCAATTTATTCGATAAATAAACGAATTACTCAGGTTTGGACACATTCAAACAATTACACTTCCTCAATATCAATTATCAAGTTCATCTGTCCAAATCGAGTTAATTTTTAAAACAGGAACATAAGACTAAACCAAACGACCCTGTTCTTGGTTCAAATTTTTCAAAACTCGTTTTTGTATTAAACTTCAAAATCTGGTAATGCAGCTTTGTTAGGATTATTATACTTCAACTATCTGCAAAAGTTGAAGTCCCAATTCTTCCTATCAAGTGTTAATTTTCGAGTCAAACTTTGGTTTAAAAAGTCAAAACGCTGTGTTCTTGAAGAAATTCGTAATCAATTGGACGTTTCAAGTTCAATTGATAACTTAGAAAGTTTCTAGGAACGATTTATAAGTTATTTCATGAAGAAACTTTAATCTAAAAACGTCACAATAATCGAATCAAGTTTTAAGTTGAAGGTGTTCTTAACGAAGCCTGTACATCAGGTCTTTTTTTTTATTTTTATTTTTATTTGTCTGTTAAATAAATGCACCAAAGTCAGATCAATTATAATTAAATTTCAAACTAGATTCAATTCAGTGTTTAGTTATTATAATGGAAATGGTTCCCTGGTCAGTCTAATTGATGAAGATGGAGAAGAAGATAACCAGAAAAGAAAACGGGTTAAATAGTTTTGAATTGAGTATTAATCAGAAAAACGGGCAATGGCTCAATGGTAATGGGTGTTAGCGGGTTTACAAGAGGTCACGGGTTCGAACCCGGTCTCGGGCAATTCTTTTTAGGATGGCTATTTAAAGGGTATACAACTTTCATTTTTATTATTATTATTATTATTATTATTATTATTATTATTATTATTATTATTATTATTATTATTATTATTATTATTATTATTATTATTATTATTATTATTATTATTATTATTATTATTATTATTATTATGATCTTAGTTACTATTGTTGTTACTAGTATTATTGATATTATATGAAAATGATGATGATGATTATTATTATTATTATAGTTGTTGTTACTATAACTATTATTAGTTATTGTTATTTTTACAAAGTATTATAATTGTTATTATTATTATTATCGTAATTATAAGTATTATATCAATTATTATTATTATTTTCATAAGTATTAATTATGATATTACTATTAAATTTAAAACTTTAATATTATTATCATGAATATGTTTATTAAATATTATCATTATAAGTATGATTATTTATATAATAACGAGTACTACTAATATATAACTACTAAAATCATTATTCTAAGTATCATTAACCGAAAAAATTTTATATTTTTATAGCTATTATTATAAATATCATTATTATTATCATTAATATAATTAGTAACAATAATACCTTATTTAGTAATATTAAGTATTATAATTATTATCATTTATATCAATATTAATATAATTTTGGTATTACTATCAATACTATTTTTAACAAACAAATGATATATATACTTATAAAAATATAAAAATATATTTAAAACATATAACATAACAAAATTTCCAGTTTTATATACAAAATGAATATATGAGACGTATATATATTATTAATATAAAAATAATATAATTAGTAAATTATATATATAAAAACTTATTTGATTGTGATTATATGTATTAATAAATATCCAAATGATATAGGTTCGTGAATCCGAGGCCAACCCTACACTTGCTCAATGTCGTCATATGTATTTTTACTACAAAATACAGTATTGTGAGTTTCATAACTCCCTTTTTAAATGCTTTTGCAATATATATTTTTGAGACTGAGAATACATGCGCTTTTATAAATGTTTTACGAAATAGACACAAGTAATCGAAACTACATTATATGGTTGAATGAACGAAGCCGAATATGCCCCTTTTGCTTGGTAGCCTAAGAATTAGTAAACCAGTCTACTAATTGACGCGAATCCTAAAGATAGATCTATTGGGCCTAACGAACCCCATCCGTTGTAGCGGATGCTTTAGTACTTTGATGTTGTTTTATCATGTCCGATGGATGTCCCGGAATAATAGGGGATATTCTTATATGCATCTTGTTAATGTCGGTTACCAGGTGTTCAATCCATATGAATGATTTTTGTCTCTATGCATGGGACGTATATTTATGAGAAATGAAAATCTTGTAGTCTATTAAAATGATGAAAATGATCGATTATGATAAACTAATTAACTCACCAACCTTTTGGTTGACACTTTAAAGCATGTTTATTCTCAGGTATGAAAGAAGTCTTCCGCTGTGCAATTGCTCATTTTAAAGATATTACTTGGAGTCATTCATGACATATTTCAAAAGACGTTGCATTCGAGTCATTGAGTTCAACAAGATTATTATAAGTCATTTATAGTTTGATATATTATGAAATGGTATGCATGCCTGTCAACTTTCGTTGAAATGAAAGTTTGTCTTTAAAAACGAATGCAATGTTTGTAAAATGTATTATATAGAGGTCAGAACCTCGCGATGTAATCAACTATTGTGAATCGTTTATAATGTATATGAACGGGTCCTTTCAATTTGGACAAATATGCTTTGGTGGTACATCAGTTTTCAAGATAGTAGCATGTATAGATGGGCAAAAAAACCGGATCCAGATCCGATCCGGTGACCCGATCCGGAACCGGATCCAAGCAAAACCGGACACAGCAAAAACCGGATCCGGATCCGATCCGGTTCCACCCGGATCCAGTTTTTCAAGAAAACCGGATTTTTTCCGGATATAAACCGGATTTTATCCGATCCGGTTTGGATCCGGATCCGGATCCGATCCGGTTTTTCAAAAAACTAGCCGTTTTTTTTTTTTTTTTTTTTTTTTTTTTTTTTTTTTGCTGTTTCAGCCTTTTTTTTGCAGTTTTTTTAGTTTTTTTTTTACCATTTTAACCCCACAAAGTCCATTATAAATACATGGTAATGCCTTGGTTGAAAATGCACCAACAAACATTCTCATATTTATTTCTAAATCACTAAATATTCTCTAATCTCTAGTCTAATTATCCCATAATGGATAATTCACAAGCTTCCGTTTCCGGTTCCGCTTCCGTTGGAACATCTTCACAAGGCTACACTACGGCCGATATTGATTACAAAAAAGAAACAAAGCGAAAAGGGGACGTTTGGTCCAAATTCGAGTTGTGTGTAATGAAGGATGGTGCGGAAAAAGCTCGTTGTACACAATGTATGAAGTTCATGGGTGTTTCGGGTAATACAACGTTAAGAAAACATCTTGACAAAAGTTGTAGTGCAAGGCAAGACCCGAGACAACAAACAATGCGGGCCGATGGTTCGATTTTTGAATACGATGTCGAAGCTCTTCGGCAAGATTTGTCAAGGTTTGTCATTCAACAAGCGCTTCCTTTCAACCACTTCGACAATCCAAGGCTTACGGAGCTAATTCGGAATCGACTACAACCGCGATATAGCAATGTAAGTCGTTCTACCTTAAGACGTGACGCCTTTAAATTATGGAAAAAAGCTAAAACTGAAATAATTGAAGGTTTTCGAACATATAAACATAGGGTTTCTATAACTTGTGATTTTTGGAGCGCACCACATGGAACGGCAAATTCTTATTTAGCCGTTACCGCTCATTGGTTTAATCCCGATTCGTGGCTTTTAATGAAACGTGTTATCGATTTTAAAATATTTGGTTATCCACATAACGGTAATAATATAAAAAAAGCGTTACAAGACACTTTAGAAGAATATAATTTAATCGATAAAGTTTTTACAATTTCGCTAGATAATGCATCTAATAATGATGCGGCCATGAGTGAGTTAAAAATTGCACTTAGACCGATTTTAAATGGTGCATTTATTCATACACGTTGTGTTGCTCATATTATAAACTTGGGAGTTCAAGATTGTTTAACTTTTTGTTCTTCATTAAAAGAAAAATTTAGAAGATTATTAGTAACGATTTATCGTACGAGCAACGCACGACATCATAACTATAAGGCTTTTGTTAAAGATTGTCATGGCACTTGGTTAGGTCCTTATTTTGATAATAATACAAGATGGAATTCTACTTGTTTAATGTTCGAAAATATTTTACGTCAAAAAGAAACGTTAATCGCTTTTAATAGAAAACTACTTAGAAAGGGATTTTTCGAACCAATTAGTGACGACGAATGGGATGACTTGGAATCATTAACAAGTTTTTTACAAGTTTTTAAAGAGGCATCAACAATGTTATCGGGTGTTTATTACCCAACTAGCGTACTAGTTTTAGAACAATTTTATATAATGACGGAAAAAATATGCGAATTTGCGAACTCAAATAATGTTATTTTTAGACAAGCGATTTTTCATATAAGAAAAAAACTAAAAAAATATTTTGGAGAGATACCGAAGGTATTTTTATGTGCGGCCGCACTTGACCCACGATTAAATTTTAATGGGGTTGAACGATTGATGACAACAATATATACCAACTTTGATTGTGTGCATGGTGTTTTTGATGCCGAACCCAACTACCTTTTGAACCAAGTACACGCTTTTAATGATGTTTTTGAGAATATGTTTGGTATTTATGCAACAAAATATGGTCGACAATCAAACCCAATTGTTGACCAACCCGGATCATCTTCTCGAAGGAGCCGAGACCTCAAAATAAGTCTTTTTAACTTGGTACGTGAAGACGCTTCCAAACGCGCACGAACATCGGCACCCACAAGCGAGTTGGGAAATTATAAGATGGCAAACTTTGCACTAAACAGGAGTGAAGAACAATTTAACAACCTTGACATTTTAAAATGGTGGGAAACAAAACAAGACACATATCCAATATTAAGCATTATGGCTCGTGACTTATTTACCGTTCAAGCTTCAACCGTAGCTTCCGAATCGGCCTTTTCTTTGAGTGGTCGAATTATATCGGAAAGAAGGTCAAGACTTACCCCCCAAGCTGTGAAAGTATGTGTATGTTTGAAAGATTATTTGGATGGGGTAGATAGGATACAAGATCAAACTTCATTAGAAGGTCCGTTATATAACGACATTGAAGAATGTATAGAGTTTGAAGAAAATTTAGCGGGATTATCACCTACAACAACCGAAGAGAATTCCGACAATGAACTAAACGAAGTGGATGAAGGTGACTATGAACCGTTTGATATGGACCAAACCGAAATGAATGTATCGGGTTACCAACAAGCTTACCTTTCTCTAGTTGATGACCCCGCTTTTGAAGACTACGATCGAAGGCACCATCCTCAACGCGCTCAACAAGATAACACATTTGGGTCATTTGACGACTAAAGTATAACGGGTGATGGCCATGCCGAAGCTCGATATACTTTAGTCTTAATACATTATTGAGTGATGGCCATGCCGAAGCTCGAAATGTATTAATTATAATTGTATTGTTCGAATAAAAGTGTTTTTATTTTTATTATTGTATCGTTCGAATAAAAGTGTTATTTATATAATTGTATTGTTCGAATATTGTTATTTATATTATCTATTGTGTTAAGCAGTTGAGCATTATAACTTTTCTTTATACCGATTATATTATTGTTGTCAAACGTTAAAAAAATAGAACCGGTAAAAATATAATTCGCAAAATCGAATCCTAGTCCAAGAAAAATCCGAAAAAATCCGATCGAGATCCGAAAAAGAACCGGTTCGGGAAAAAAATCCGAAAAAAATCCGACGCCGAGAACCGGAACCGGTTCCGAAAAATCCGGACAAAAAAATCCGGTTTTTTTTTGTCCGAATCCGGTTTTTTATCCGGTTTGTGCATCTATAGTAGCATGGGAGTATACTATACCAAAGACATAGTTATTCAAAAAAAAAAAAAAAAAAAAAAAAAAAAAATTTCAACTTAGATTAATAAACTATATGAGACAGTTATAAATTATATATATATAAGAAGATTAAAAACCAACACGCTAATTGTTTTGGTCTGGCATAAGTAATAAAGAGATGAAAAAGAAGACTTAACCATCACCATCATACAAATCATTAAGCAGAGAACAGTATCAAAGACAATAAACAACTGCAACCTCCAACAACCTGAAAACAATACATATGTCAGCTACAACTCTCTCTATAAAGACGTTGACAAAATTTTGAAGCCTTAGTCAACATCCATGTGTATAAACTACTTACATCGACAAAAACAAAATGCATTATCTACGTAAACACTAAAAATCATTAGCACTTCTAACAAAACTCAAATGTAAAATCGATTATAACACTCTCAACTAACAACAGATGCTGCTGCAACAAAACAAACTTCTTAAACATCAACATTGAATAACATATCTACAATATACTTATAGAAGAAAAAAGGAATAAAAAAATTACTTGCACAAATGGAAGTTGCAAATGTTGATAGATTGTCCATTATAGGCATAAGTCACACAACTACCACCTAGCAAGAGTATCACCACCATGTTCGTGAACAACAGCCGAGTTGGGTCACATGGCTATCAAATTAGGACCAGTTGAAGTACGAAAAGAAATAAATTAGAGAGGATCGTGTATCTAAAAGCATCATTTAATAAAAGATAAAACGGGAACGAACCTTTTCATAATCATCTTTTGAAGTAAAACTCACCAGAATTGACGTCGTTTTAAACAGCAAAGATAAGCAACTTACATAGTAACTGTAAATTAGATACAGCAAAAAAAAAAACAAAATCTAAAAGTAAGTTTTCATTAAACCTGATGCCACAATTAACGGAAAGCGCACCAGGAATTCGTAAGATGATGGTAAAGAGAATTAAGGCTCAGATACGTATACAAAATTAAGCAAGAAAACAGGGGTCGCCATGGCTGCAATCTATAATCTATAGATTGCCCCGCTAAGATACAAAGCCATTTGTTCTCATTGCTTGATCCTACTCCCACATATTCATCATCACGGCCCATTTTTTTAACATTGCCTATGAATGTCATTATTTTTATAGGGAATTGTAAAGAGCATGTTGTGATACAAATGTAAGCCAAATAATAGTGCTGCTTAATTATGTTAGATAAGCGTATACTTTTTTTTGTTTCAATCATTTAGCAACATAGCCACTACCATGTCGTTAGACATTAGTCAAACTGGATGGGTTGGCTGCAACAATACAATTGTACAACCAAAAATGACATAAATTCGTGTGACTTTTAGTATATAAAATAAAGATAGGAACCCATTTTTTAAAGCATAAGGCGACATTTTTTTAGGCTTAGATGTAAAGAAAATCAAGCAAGAGAACATGGGTTGCAATGGCTGCAATCTATAGGTTGCCCCGCCAACACAAACACATTGTTTCTCATTGCTTGACCAAACTCCTCATATTCATCATCATAGCACCCTTTTAAAAAATTATGTATGAATGTCATCAATTACTATTGGGAGCTGTAAACAACATCAACATAGTTGGTGATACAAATGCAACCCGAATAAGAGTGTTTCTTATCTCGACTAATCATATAATTCTTATATGTTTCAATCATGTAGCAGCATAGCTAATACCACCATAGCTTGAGAATCAGTCTATAGAACAAACTGACCCACTGCATTATCGTACACAATAAAAAGGTCATAAGCAACTAAAAGAATATCAGCATCAAAATAAATTACCAAGAATTTTCAAATTGACTAACATAACTTGATTTAAAGTAGATAGCAGCAATTTTTCACATTTAGTAACAGATCAATCCGACATATTCATGTATAAAAACAACTTTTAAAAGACGACCAACGTTACCCACAACCCAAACAACCAAATACACCAAGGTAAAAACCAGGAAACAAAAGTTTGTAAAAATTGAAAATACAATAATGATAATCTAACGTATTTTCAATGTAAAACCACATAACCTAAGTTCCAATCGAGTTTTTTTTTTTAGATAAAAAAATCAAACAATCAAATATGCAATCGATTAGATTTTATCTACTAATCATTAACGTAAAAAAGTGTACAGGAATAGGTACCAACGATCGAAGCGTATGGCATAGATAGCAGGTACGGTTGTCATAATAACAATCACGATGCAATAGATTAACAATTAGCTACTAATCATCAACAATGAAAAGTTAACGGGAAGAGGTACCGGTGATCGAATCAAACGACAGAGATATCAATTACGATGGTCATAATAACAATCACGATGGTGATGGAGATTAAAACCCTAAATTTCACCCAAACCTGAATACCCACAACGATTAACAGATGAAAAAAGGGTTAAGAAACCTGGTAATTTATTATTACTACTAACAGTCGAGGAGACATGAATCGTTAGACATGAATGGCCAAAAAGGAGCGGTAGAAAAGGATGGTAAAAGTCCGTGTGAGTTAGGTAGATGATACACAATGGGATTAGATAAATTAAACAATAAGGGATTATATAAATAAGGATAAATAAGAAAGAAGGGACGACGTCGTTTTTTTTAAAACTACAATTCTTAAAATAGAACACAAAATCTGGGTGATTATTAGTGTATAAGGTAAATACCCTAATGTGTGTTAATTAAAAATTCAAAATGTCTTCAATTATAGTAACGCCGACCACAATAATATAGTTTATACCTTATATAATATGTTAATGTTAATTTATTTAAGCTATACTACGTATTTGATAATAGTTTGTTAAAAGTCATGAAAATGTATAAAAAAAAATATTCAGTTTATATACTAAATTATTACTTCAAATGAATGTCCTTTTGGTAATTTTACACGTTAAGTTATCAAATAATCTGATTTTCCCAAACACTAAAAATATTAATTATCTGATTATTACGATATCAAACAACATAATCCAATCCAAACACTATTGTTCAAAATCACGTTTTGTTACAGCAGATTATATGATTACAATTATTTAAAACGCATAATCATTTTTCAAACCGCTCATCCAAACACCCCCTAATATATTGTTAGTGAGCAACGCCAAACACTTGATCATTACTTAATTTGTCGAATCTAGTCCATGCTAGGGGATATTTAGGTGTCAATCTTGTAAAGATATTAAACAACGTAAATTATTAACTTTCAAAATAATGAGTTTTTTCAATTGCTCTATCCGAAGAAACTTTTAATGTTCAAAAACTAATAAAAAGCATTTTTTTTTTTCTTTGGTTTTTTTTTTTTTACAAAAATATTGAGATCTTTTTTTTTTTTTTTTTTTTTTTTTTTACAAAAATATTGAGATCCGTGTTAAACATGAGATAGTTGACAATCTTGAAAATCATTTTATAATAAAACTTAGTGATAAAATTATTCTTTTTCCATATAAAGAAAGTAAAAAGACATTGGAGCCCATAAAGTGCCCATACATGACAACTCATTATATTATCAATCTCACTTAAAGTATATCATTGACTATTAACCATTTATTAAACCATAACAAATCCTTATTAGACACATGTAATCTTCTATAATATAACTAAATCTATATTAAATATTGAACTATGATCATCAAAAAGATACACATTGTGCTGAACGTGGTACAACTCTATAAGATTTGAAATCTCTTTATAAGAATAAAATAACAAACAACATAGTATAAATAGGACTAACTCACTATCTAAACCATTGAACAATCCTGACAATGGATAACAAGCAAGTAGCCATCATCGGTGCCGGAATAAGTGGCCTACTTGCTTGTAAATATTGTCTTTCGAAAGGTTTTAATCCAATCGTTTTCGACTTTGAATCCGATATTGGTGGTGTATGGGCTAAAACCATTAAAACCACAAGGCTTCAAGCACCTAAAGCTTTGTATCAATTTTCTGATTTCCCATGGCCCGATTCTGTTACCGATCACTTCCCTACTCAACAACAAATGCTAGATTACTTTCGCTCGTATGCTACTCACTTTAATCTCATGCCACACATTAAGTTGAATTCTCGTGTCTTGGGAATAAGTTATGATGGACCAGATTCGGATAAATGGTTGCTTTGGAATGGTACGGGTGAAACGTTTCCAACTCAAGGTAAATGGAATGTTAACGTTGAGGACACACGAACTGCCACCACCAAGGTATGTGCGTTATCATGCTTGTATATTGAAATATTACGTAAGAACATGTGTTGTACTTCCTCTGTCTCAAAGTTTCCGTATTATTATTTTAACTTGTCGAAAAGTGTCCATATTATTATAGTTTGTCACATTATAAGTGTTCATTTTGTTATTTAACCAATCAGAAAAGAATTAATGAATTGAGAAAAAAGTTCGATCGATCAAAATTTTATTTTCTAAACTAGGTGCTCAATTTGAATGGGACTGTACATGACAATATATAAAAGATACTTAAAAATATTCATTTAAAAGGTGAGATCTAGATTTAACTTCTGTCTAAAAATTTACCAGTAGGATCTTAGAGTTTGTTAATAGTTTATAAATGTGTAAATTTCAATCTTGGAATAAGATTTTTTTTATACCTCAAGTTTTATTATTTGTACTTATCAATGGTAAGAAGTAGGGCGCCAGGTGTTTTTTTACAGACTAAAAAGAGAAAACAAAATAAACAAATTGAAGTATAAAACCTAATATTTATCTTGGAAAAGAAAAAGACAAAACTGACGTGAGCCAACCAGTACTGCTCATATTCATTTAAAAGGTGAGATCTAGATTTAACTTCTGTCTAAAGATTTACCAGTAGGATCTTAGAGTTTGTTAATAGTTTATTAATGTGTAAATTTCAATCTTGGAATAAGATTTTTTTATACCTCAAGTTTTTATTATTTGTACTTATCAATGGTAAGAGGTAGGGTGCCCGGTGTTTTTTTACAGACTAAAAAGAGAAAACAAAATAAACAAATTGAAGTATAAAACCTAATATTTATCTTGGAAAAGAAAAAGACAAAACTGACGTGAGCCAACCAGTACTGCTCATATTCATTTAAAAGGTGAGATCTAGATTTAACTGCTGTTTAAAGATTTACCAGTAGCATCTTAGAGTTTGTTAATAGTTTATTAATGTGTAAATTTCAATCTTGGAATAAGATTTTTTTATACCTCAAGTTTTTATTATTTGTACTTATCAATGATAAGAGGTAGGGCGCCCGGTGTTTTTTTACAGACTAAAAAGAGAAAACAAAATAAACAAATTGAAGTTGTGTAAAACCTAATATTTATCTTGGAAAAGAAAAAGACGAAACTGACGTGAGCCAACCAGTACTGCTCATGTCGTTTACGATTTAGTATAGTTGGGAAAAAGGGGGAAAAAAGAAGAAGAAAATGACGTGAGGCCACCGGTCCTGTTCACAGTGTTGACGTTTTAGTATAGTGTTAAACTAGTTAATGAATGGCCTGCGCGTTGCTGCGGGTGCATTTGATTTTGTAGTCGATTAGTTGTGGGTCGTGGTCTAATTATGTAGTGATATTTACGCACACGGCATAGGGCTGTGTTAAATACGATTTTTAGCTTAGATGCGATTTTGAAAATCACCTCAAAATAATTAACCTATATACTAATTACTACCAGAAGCAGCAGAAGTAAAAACATGGACAAAATTTGTACCAACATTTTGTTGATAAAAGTATTTCGAATCTAACGGTGCTGGCGTAAAAATTTAACTCGCGCCGTGCAGAAAGATACGGGCTATCGTTGTGTTTAGTGTTTTTTAAAAAGTGTCCGTTTCGAATGTGCTTATTTTCGTTTTGTTGATAAAATTATTTCGAGTCTGACGCTGCTGTCGAAAAAATTTCACTTGCGGCGAGCGAGAAGATATGGGCTATCGTTGTGTTTAGTGTTTTTTAAAAAGTGTCCGTTTCGATCGTACCTAGTTTCGTTTTGTTCATAAAAGTATTTCGAGTTTAACGGTGTGATTGGTGAAATTTAACTCGGAGCGAGGAGGAAGATACGGGCTGTCGAAGGGTGTTGGTGAAGTTTTTTTTTAGTTTACAGGATTGACGGTTTAACCCCCTAGAGTTTGAGGTATTTTTTGTAAGGTGTTTATAGTTGGGGGAAAATGATGGAAAAGCAAGTGTGAAAAGAGGGTATTTCTGTTGTCGTTTTGGCCTTGTAAAACGACCAAATTCTCCATGAGTATTGTGTAGGTTAATAATAATAATAATAATAATAATTAATAATTAATAATAAATAAATAAATATATCGGGGGATGATTTTCACACACACTTTTTTAATCCTCACACACCTATTTTAACTTTTTACTCTTCTAATAGTGCGAGGATAAAAAAAGTGAGTGTCCCCAAATATGTCTGACATTATTTTTTTTTTTTTCATATCTCAGTGTGAAAGAATCTCATGGATGTTTGTATTAGATCAAAGTTCTTGTTTTACTTATTAAATTTAATTCATGCTAAATCACCAACAGATATACACTGGATTTTGTGATTCTCTGTTTGGGAAGATTCAAAGATGTCCCAAACATTCCTAATTTCGCTGCCGAAAAAGGTCCCGATGTATTCCAAGGCCAAGCCATTCATTCAATGAAATACGCATCTATGGATCACGAAAAAGCTTCAGAATTCGTCAAAGGGAAGAAAGTCGTCGTTGTGGGGTTTGGCAAAACAGGACTTGATATTGCAAGGGAGTGCTCTGCGATTAACGGTAAGTTACTACTGGTGCCTCACTTTTTTTCTTTCTTTTTTTTATCGAACGAAAACAACGAAAATAATGAGTTTTCCAGAAATAAAATCTGTTAGGAATCGTCATAACATTTTTTTTTTTATGTCAATTGTCAGGGTCAGAACTTCCTACTACGATATTGTACAGACGTGATCATTGGAAGCTACCCGATTGGGCTCCATGGGGCTACCCGATGACATACTATTACTTCAATCGGTTCTCGCAACTATTGGTTCATAAGCCCGGAGAAGGTTTTCTTCTTAGTCTCTTGGCTACCTTACTTTCACCTCTAGTAAGTATCCAAAAATATACATTGATTTCAAAATATATTGATATACGTTTATATTGTGAGTTTCTAACGATGGCCTATAAAGGCTGTCATTAATGTACAATTCAATAATGCACGTTAACGAAAACTCGACTATACTGAATTTAGAAAAATTCTTATATTAACTTGGTGAATGTGTAGTTCATAAAGTTATGGGAGTAGAGTTAGTGCCAAATCTGATAAAAGGAAATAAGCTAACTGATGTTACCATGGATTTATAGAGGAAATTTTATTAATTTTAAGTTACTAAAATATAAACAGAGCACATATAGGGTTTTTTTTTTTTTTTTTTTTTTTTTTTTTTTTTTTTTTAATATAGGAAAAAAAGGAAAACTATGTAAAAAACTTACAGTGTTAAATCAGTTTTGTGATTCTAGTTAAATATAGTTTACAAGAGAGTTCCAATCTCCAAACATCAAAATAATGTGCTGGTAAAATATATACGAAACTGAAATAAAAAAACATATCGCACCATACATATTAATCTAAGTTAAATGTATTTCATGAACAAATGTGATACAGCGTTGGGGAGTGTCGAAGCTAATCGAAAGCTATGTAAAAAAGACGCTTCCTCTAGCCAAGTTCGATATGTTGCCACAACATAGCATCTCAAAAGACATGCGCTCGTGTTTGATCAGTTACATTCCTGATTCAGACGACTTTTTTCAAAAACTCGAGAAAGGAAGCATCAAGTTACAGAAATCACAACGGTACAACTTTTATGAAAAAGGAATTTCGACGGTTGAGGACAAGATGAATATCGAAGCAGACATTGTTATATTTGCAACCGGATTTAGAGGTCAAGAAAAGCTCAAAAATATTTTCGAATCATCAACATTTGGTCAATTCATCGCAGGTTCACCTAGAGTCCCTCTATACAGGTTAATATATAAACTAGTCGTAAACATGATATATGCATATTTCAACTTAAGTTAACCATACGATTAATTAATGATTTTATCAGGGAATGTATTCATCCGCGAATACCACAACTAGCAGTCATTGGATTTTCTGAAAGTCTTTCGAATATTTACATATCGGAAATGAGGGCTAAATGGGTGGCCGCACTTTTAGAGGGTGCGTTTAAGGTACCGAGTGTCAACGAGATGGAGAAAGATATCGCGAAATGGGATGATTATATGAAACAATCAAGTGAAGAATACAATTATCGATCTTCAATTGGTACTTTAGAAATTTGGTACAATGATCAACTTTGCAAAGACATGGGCATGAATATTATGAGAAAAAATGGACCATGGGCTAATCTATTTGAACCCTATGGGCCCGTGGACTATGTTGAAAGTTGAGCCCACAAACTATGCATGTTTTTTCTTTAATTCGTAACATCGTGAATGAATATTGTGGTTCTGTGTGATACAAAGTTTTAAATTGATTGATAATAATGTTAATTACAATTGTTTATCATATGAACTTTCTATTAAAATTAAATAGGATATTATCATATTTTACTATCTTGATCTTGCAAAGTGAAACAATCTAAAGTAAGATCCCAATATTAACAACTTTGTGTGTGATATCTTAACAACAAATCGAGTTATTTTTCATATGACAAAGTTACTATTACATACTAATATGTAGCACAAATTTTATACTCCGTATCAAATTAAGCTACTACATTACATAAAATATATCATGTCATGTACAACTACGCTTTACATAGCAATCATATCAAATCACTTGATTGAAAATCAATTCATAATAATGTCTCAATTCATTTGCTTTGCTAAAATGAAAGTCTTTTTCTTGTGGGTCATTTTTTGATGATAAATTAGTTATCATGATTTTATATGGTAAAAAGTCAATCATATTCGATTGCTTTTGAGAGAATATGATGTTAGGGTAAAATAAAGGGTTAAAGTAAATAATAGTGCTATATACTTTTATTTTTTTTCCAATGTAAGCTATATACTTCAAAAAATACCAATGTAGGTTATATACTCTTAAAAGTTGTATCGATGTACACAAATTTAACAAGTTACCTGCTGAACTGGTAAAGTTAATTATTTAATATTTTTTTGCATTTTTATATGGCTACAAATAGGTCATATATTTTCAGTTTTGTTCCGATGTAGGCAATATACTTTCAGTTTTGTTCCGATGTAGGCTATATACTTTCAGTTTTATTCCGATGTATCACCAACGTCATTCTCCACGTAGGATGCTACACCATCGTTTAGTTGTTTAACCGGTTAATAAGTTGTGTCCGTTCATATTAGTACACTTTATGAAAGTATATAGCCTACATTGGTATTTTTTGGAGTATATAGCCTATATTGGGACAAAAATAAAAGTATATGACCTATTTATGGCTTTAACCGTAAAATAAACAACTTCTTTGTACACGAAATGAATTGTTGGTGGGCTTACTGAGCTTTCAAGTTTAGAACACACTATTAGCACATTTGAAGGGATCGAAAAAAGCAGAATTGTCATTAGATAATCCATTTGAACCTCATAATTCATAAATATGAGTAAAAATATTCATCTTTACCAAATTATATAAACGAGAAAAAAACCTTCATTTTAATAGCATTAAAAGATGTAAAATTGTTTAAAATGCCCCTATATCGTAAATTGTTTAACGATATGCCCTTAAATATTTTGTAATTACCATATAGCTCCCTGTCCACGCACCACGCGAAATGCGTGCAGGTCCGTGCGTGTCACTGAGCATCGTTGCTGGTTTTACTAGCTACACTCATAAATCGTCGCATCCCGCAACACGCAATGCGCACCACACATAGTGCTTGATAGTCCGTGTGTGGTGCGTGTTGCCTAGGATTTTTAGGATTGAACATTTTCCTGTTTTTTCATATTTTCAAGATCGGATTTTATCTCTGTAAAGAGAGTGCCCTAAGAAGAACCAAACCTAACTTAGATTTCATTCTAAAAAAAACAATATCTTAAAATGGAAGATGATTGGCCTTTTTTTTGCCGGACTTTCAGGCTACAAACTATTTGGTACCCCTAGCAATTCCTCTCAATTTTGAATTTCAAACCATAACATCCCCCGCCATCACCCCCACCCCCATCACCACCACCTCCGACACGTCATTTTTTCCCAGGTTTTGAGCCACATGATTCGAAGGCACTTGGATATGATATTCCAGGTCCTCAGCTGTTCTCCAGGCTGAAATGTCCTTAAACTCGTAATTTTTTTTTTCTAAAATTCACAGTCACCGGGTACAGGTATACTGCGCGGCGCGCCATACAACTATACCTGATGCCCCAAATTCAAGTCTAGCTTCGGGATTGAAAATACTCTGTTTTGCGCTTGCGGGCCCTTTCTGCGTGACGCACCATTATGCGTGCCAAATCTGCACTTTTAAAAAAATTTAGAATTTTTCCCAATTCAACTACAACTTGTATCCAAAACATTTATATCATTCATGATTAACTTCAAGACATCATTTATATCCAAAATATATGTATTCCAATAAAACATCACAATGGTCACACTTGAACCTTTAATGACTTATTTAACATGTCCTTAGTAAATAAATCCATATAAACCATATATGTATTCAGATTTACACAAACAAAATGACGTTGGCGTTCAAGCGATCCCATCTTCCTAGTGGTAAGAGTAGATAAATCCACTTACCACTAAAAGCACTATCCTTAATCCTTGCTCGATTGATAACCCTCCCTAAGCACCTTCGATCCTCTGGAACCTATGCCCACAATAAAATACACGAGTAAGCTATAAAGCTTAGTGAATACAAGTTAGTCACAACATACACAATTTATAAAGAGTAAAATACACTTTATACAACTTACAATACACCCGTTAATCGACATCCAGATTTCGATTTAATTCCACTTTCCCGAAACCGATCGTGGCAAGCTAATTCATGATAATTTGACCCTACAATCATCACACCCACACTTCTAGCCCCTTGCTAGCATTGTTCAACCCTATAGACTCATTCACACTTCCTCTTTGGAGGTTTCAAACACATTAAGTATGCAAGTTAACACCTCCGAAAAACTCCAAGATTGCATATTGTCTCTTGCACGGTTGCAATCCGACAACATACAACCCCTTTTCCGAAATTCACCATACTAACTTTTTACTCATCATTTAGACGACGAAACGTGAATGTTGGCGATTACCAAGCTTTCCTTAGCGCAACCTATATAAACACATCCACACACGTTCTCACTATTAGTTGCTCAATCTCAAAGAGTCAACCCAAAAATCCCTAACGATTGAAGTGTGACCCATTTCATCACTTCCATCATTCACACACCCACAATTCCCAACCTACATCAATCCTACCCAATAGACCTACATCAATCCTACCCAATAGACCCATTCCTTAGTAGTCACATGCATGGACATCCATATCCAAATTCACTCCCCAATGAATATCACAACTAGTAAGTACCACACTTTGGTAGAATGCTTGTTCAAAGGACTTATATACTTTAACCCAAAATTAATATCTTAACAACTTGTAGTAATACTACAACTTCATACCCAAATTACCCATAATCCTCTTTTAATCCATTGAATCCTAAATTAACACAATCCTCACTACATCTCAACTTGTTAAACACTTAAATGAAGATAAACTCTGATCTCAAGGTTGTACAAACCCCAATTCATCTATAAACCCTAAACCCCCAAATTAACAAAACAGTAGAATTAGGGTTCTTACCAAAATCAAGGATTAAAGGATGAGGATGTAAATGAGCACCTGTAATCACTCCCAATAATTGACAATAAGCACTTAGAAGTAACTTGCACCATAGTCCTTCAATTTCTTCCATAATGGATTCTCTCTCCAGAACACCAAAAGCGCCATCTCTCTCTCTCTCTCTAGATTTCTGGAATGTTTTATTTAAGAGAATGAGAAGTATTCTGCCCCAAAGTCTCCAGCTATAATGTAAGACCCAAATATTTCATTGTACATATGTGTGAATAAGTGATTCAAGTTGTGGGGTATACGTTGTATATAATTAAAAGGCAAAAGAAGCTGAACTGGGTATTTGGCGCGCCACGCCATTATGGGCTGACAGATTCCTTTTTTCTTTTTAAATTAGATATTTTAAGGGCATTTTGGTAAAACCACTTAAGGTCCGACTTTAAGGCTTGGATCAGTTGTTTGGAGTGTCATTTACTCCATATTCACCCACCTTATCATCTTCCAATCAATTCTAGAGAGAGAGTTAGATTCTAAAGTGAGAGAGCTCAAATTAAGGAAGAAGAAACTCGAATCGGGTCAAAGTGCAAGCACTAAAGTTGTTCATCTCCTCATTTACTACGTTTTGATAGTTGTGGTAAGCCCTAAACCTAATTTCCTTGTTTTAATTGTTTAAGAATTAGGGTTTGTGTAGGTAATGAACACTAAGACCCATTTGTTAGTGAATTTGGGTGTTTTGGGTGAATTTGGGTCATGTAGACCCAAAGATGATTAACTAGGGTTTTCAAAGTAGTAAACTATGTTTATGAGCCTAAATTGGTTAGTTAAAGTACTAGCACACTTATATATATGTAAATGGGTGTTAAGTGGGTTAGTGGATGACCCGAAATGGGTGTATTGACTTTTAAGTGGTCAAATGGGTCATAATGGACCTAAGATAGTTAGTGTATGTTTAAAATGCATAGACCTTGTGTTGAAAAGTGTTTTAAGACCTAATTTGGCAAATGATAGGGTTTTGGTTATGATTGACCCAAATATTAGGGTTAAGGGTGCAAATGGGTCGAGATTGCACCATAGGTCAAAATGACTATAGAATGGAGTTTGAGTTGGTTGAACAACTTGAGTTTGTAATTGACATTATGTATAATGTAATAGGTACGTTACATTGAAGGTTTCCGAGCTTGTCTATCTCTCATCAAGACTTTGAGGTGAGTGGAAAATTTATATATGTATGTATATGATTTACGTGCCGTATTAATGGTGTCACATAGCCGTTTTGTGATCGTAGTTGTGAGACATAGCCGTTTTGTCCACGTTTTATATTTATGCACATAGTCGTGTTTGTGCATATTGTGGCGAGTAATAGCCGTGTTTTACTCCCACATTATTATCCGAGTTATTGTGCACATAGCCGTGTTTGTGTACATGATTGTGAGTAATAGCCGTGTTTTACTCACACGTTGATCAAGTGATGCCATAGCCGTTTTTGGGAACACTTGGGGGTGATGCCATAGCCGTTTTTGGAACACCTCGGGGGTTAGCATACCAGAGCTGTTTTTGGGAGCTAAAGGTTGTTATGAACATCGATGACTTGTTTCGCGAAGTCATTCCCTTGCGAAGATATTGGTTAACCATGGTTTATAGTTGTTGACATTAGCATTAAATTATTATTATGAATATTATGCTATTGATGTTGCTAGTTGTACGATTTGATGGTACTAGCTTGTTTATTGAGGCGTTATGCGTTTGTATGCGTTATATGATATCGTGGATGCGAGTAGGTAAGTCTTATATGCATGTATATATTTATTCTACTCACTAAGCGTTAGCTTACCCTCTCGTTGTTTACCATTTTATAGGTTCCGGCGTGGATAAGGGTAAGGGCATACGGTTGGATTAGAGATCCCGCTTGTTAAGGGACGCCTCTTGGATGTGTTAGCTTTTGGAGTTTGACCATGACTTGGGTAGTTTAATCCCAAACACCATGCTCATCGTGTCATTTGGTACTTAAACTTTTTAGTGGTCGAAACTCACGTTATGTATTAAACTCGTAAAATGGCCAACGTGGGCCCCGCTTTGTAAAATTTATTTTTTGTTTGAATTGTGTTAGTTTTACATGTTTGAATATGTTGTTAAAAGCGTATTGTCTAATTATGTCGGGAAGTGGCCGATCTTTTTCGCATTTCATGACTTTTGGGACAGACCAGTTTGGCGCGCCGCGCCATATGCTGTCCCAGCAATTTTTTTTTTATTTTGAGATTTTAACGCGGGTCGTTCGTGGTTTGGTTTGGGTTGTTACATATAAGGCCCCAATTTATGAATTTACTCTTTTACCTTTAAATCCCTTAACTTTACAAATTCTTGCTCGTCAGCACATCTGCGTGACGCGCCAAATAGGTACGCGATGTGCTAAATGGGTGTGCGACGCGTACGAATATTGATACCAGCAGGAGCACACCCCTGCATGTATAAATTCTGCTCGAGTGCGGTGTGCTTTGAAACAATCAGAATTGAAGCCAAGTTGTCAATCTGAATATCAACATAGTGATTGTTATTCAGTATCGACACCCAAGAAAAGGGCCCGGTATCAGCTCGGCAGGTAGAAGGGGTTGGCGGTGATGGAGCAATGACAGCAAGAGGAGTCGAAGTCGCATGTTGTGCAGTAGCAGCTGGGGGCACATGAATAACAGGGGGCACACATGTGACAGAGGGAGTAGCAGCAGCAGTAAAAGGCTCCACATCTTCATCAATATGAACAACTGGCAATAGGAAATCACAATCATATGCGCATGACATAAAAGAGTCAACTTTGGCAAAATAAAATAAAGTGCAAAGGTAGTGTTATACCTTCAGATGAGCAGGCAGTTTTGTTCTTCTTGGTCGGAGGATTGAGGGGCACAGACGACCTGCGCTTCAAAGAAGTTTCATCCGCCACCTCGTTACCCTCTAAAGCTTCAGCAGCATTCACACAAACATCTTGATCAACCACTTCTTTCTTAATCGTGTAACCCTTGAAATCATCCTCATTCATCTCTGCAAAAATGACACACATTGGTTAGCATGCATTTCAGTAAATCTTTATCTTAAGTGATTTAGGCAATAAAAATTATACCATTTCCTCTAATAACGATGACTGGGCTAGTACCAACGAATGGACAATAAGATGAAATACCACTAAGATACAGAACTTCATTGGGATAAACACTAAGTTTCAGTTTTTGGCCAGAGCATAGCTCGAATAGCTCTAGTTCAGCCTGATTCATGGGAGAGGGTCTATTTTAAGGAAGTGTTAGAACCAGTGTGCCATCGTAGAATATTTTTGAATTTACGAGGAACAAACTTGTTGCTAACGAAATAGAAAGAATCTTTTCAAGAATTTTGTAGACCCTTCTTCTGACCGGCAGTGAATGACACTAGATCACAAAAAAATACTAATCGTGTTCGTTAAGTTGATATCGGAAAATGCTTTGAAAAACAATCAACGATGGTTCACGGTTGTTAGCCCTGCAACACATCTCAAAAAGAGACAATCGAGCAGCGTTGTAAGGATGAAGTTGACCTAGCCCTATATTGTACGCTGATAAAACTTGCATGAAGAAATTAGTTGGAGGGATTCGTATATTTCCAACTTTTAGGGTTTGATCGTATACAGTAATCATGTTTGGGGGTGGTTTATGGGCTCGCTCGTTTGCTTTTGGGAGTGTGGACTTAAACTCAATGATTAGAGGATGCCATTCGGTTATGTATTTAATCGATTCTAGGTCAAGGATGGAGGCGATGGAATGCACATGAAAAACATTTGGTGTGGAAGAAGAAGATGCCATGACTACGAAATGAAGATTCAAACAAAGTAGAGTACTAACCTGTGCTATCAGATTGTGTGTTTCCGGAGCTTGAACAAAAATATTAGGAGCGAAGATGAAAAAAGGTTGATTTGAATCTTTTACCTCAAATGGTAAAGTTTAGATCCTAATTATTATCGCTCTAAAATTGGGTAAATTAATGATAACTGTATACGTGTCGCAATCTGAACAATTATGGGTGTAAATGAACGGTTAACGATAAGAAAACTATAAGGTTTCTTATAGTTTTCTTTTTGGAATAGGTGCAGGTTAGCAAATCCTGGTGGTTATGCAGCTGTGATTTGACCGGCTGTCATGATTACCTGTCCTGCAGCCGTTTTTAGTGCCATCTTTAGCTGGCGTTTGATTGATAGCGTCTGTTTCGTAATTAATGCTATACAGTGAAAATATCTCGGTTAAACGATTTGATTTACCTAACATATCTTTGTTTAAAAGATATCTTTATGCAATTTCAAACATGTGGTTCGAGGTTTAATTTTTGTAAAGTTGCTTAAGTAGAGTTTAATATGATGCGCATTGGTGACTGCACATCACATTAAACTGGGGGTACTAATGATACGCTTACCTTCGCGCATGGCGCTCGTGCGTATCACGTGCAATGCACACATCCTGAATAATTGAACCACGTGTGATTGAAGGCGCATTGTGCAACTTTGCTTGGCATGCACGAAAGCAATACGATACAATATTATCCTTAATTAAACGCAATTCTTTTCCAACTATAACTCCGTTATTTATGGTTGTTATTCGGAAGGATCTAGAACAAATTAAGGGTAATCTAGGGTTAGGATTTCACTATAAATACAACTTTAACCTCATTTACTCGACACAACATTTTCTGTATTACTCGATTATTGATTGCATACAGGAAACGCACTTACGGTAACATGTGTGTTCTTTGAATATAAACCCTATGCAATCACCTTTAGTGGCCATTGTTGTGGCATTTGCCATCAAAGGTGGACTACGTTTTAATCACCCTCCGTAGATCATCATCTCTATGAGGTTTATTCACGGTAAACCGGATAGGAGATTAAAACTATGAATGTCCTTAAACACTCCTAACTGCACTCAACTTAAATCTAGTTCCTAGAGAAAATTTATGTTCGATCATCGCGCGACGCGCAGGATTTTGGCGTGGCGCGCCATACAGCTATACATGATACCCCAAATTTAAGTCTAGGTTCCGGAGTAAAAATACTCTGTTTTGTGCGGTGCACCCCCTTTCTGCGCAACGCACCATAAAGCGTGCCAGATCTGCATTTTTAAAAAATTTAGAATTTTAACCCAATTCCACCATAAGTTGTACCCAAAATATTCATATCATTCAAGATTCACTTCAAGACATCATTTATATCCAAAATACATATATTGCAATAAAACATCACAATGGTCACACTTGAACCATTAAAGACCCATTTTACATGTCCTTAGTAGTTTAAAACCCATCAAACAATCGTTAACATAAAATAAATATACCCCAAAATACATTCACAATAACACAAACAAAATGACGTTGGCGTTCAAGCGATACCATCTTCACAGGTAAGAGTAGATAAATTCACTTACCACTAAAAGCACTTGTAAGTAACTAGAGGGGGTGAATAGTTATTTAATACGATTTTTAAAACTTTTTCGATGATCAATAAGATTTGAACAATACTTGATCACCTTAATTAACTCAAACCAATGTGTGGTGTGTTTATGTTTGTAATAATGCGGAATGTAAAGTAAAGAACATAAACACAAGGATTTATAGTGGTTCGGGTGGATGTTAACTAATCCACCTTAATCCACTCTTCGATTCACTAATCGGGATTTTTACTTCACTAAGCACTTTTCTCCAAATTCGGTAGAGGTCTAATTTACAAGCCTTATACTTCTCCTTAGACAACAAACCTAATCCTTCTATCCTTTTGAAGGATTACCTCCAACTTAGATCAACTTGTCTTCACATTGGACAAGTATTAATCCTCAATGAGATTAATCAACTCCCTAGTTCCCTTTGAGGAATATGATAGCTAAGCTAGCATATGCTTCTAATTACAAAGTACAAAGACTCTCCCTTTTTCAATGATGGCAATCCTAAGATAGTTCTAAGGATTAATACAACACTATGTAAACTCACAAAGATAAGAATTTGAAAGTAAGTTTACAAACACCCTTTTTATAATCTATGAGATTATAAAACTTCTCTTGCTAATCACAAACATATGTATGAATGTTATGTTCTTGTGATTCTCTGATGATTTTGAGTTGTAGCATGCAAGAGGTCTAAATCTTCAAAGTTCTCCAACTCTTGCTATTTATATGGAGAGATAAAAATTCGACCACAGATTCCTTTTTTCTTTTTAAATTGGATATTTTAAGGGCATTTTGGTAAAACCACTTAAGGTTCGACTTTATGGCTTGGATCAGTTGTTTGGAGTGTCATTTACTCCATATTCACCCACCTTATCATCTTTCAATCAATTCTAGAGAGAGAGTTAGATTCTAGAGTGAGAGAGCTCAAATTAAGGAAGAAGAAACTCGAATCGGGTCAAAGTGCAAGCACTAAAGTTGTTCATCTCCTCATTTACTACATTTTGATAGTTGTGGTAAGCCCTAAACCTAATTTCCTTGTTTTAATTGTTTAAGAATTAGGGTTTGTGTAGGTAATGAACACTAAGACCCATTTGTTAGTGAATTTGGGTGTTTTGGGTGAATTTGGGTCATGTAGACCCAAAGATGATTAACTAGGGTTTTCAAAGTAGTAAACTATGTTTATGAGCCTAAATTGGTTAGTTAAAGTACTAGCACACTTATATATATGTAAATGGGTGTTAAGTGGGTTAGTGGATGACCCGAAATGGGTATATTGACTTTTAAGTGGTCAAATGGGTCATAATGGACCTAAGATAGTTAGTGTATGTTTAAAATGCATAGACCTTGTGTTGAAAAGTGTTTTAAGACCTAATTTGGCAAATGATAGGGTTTTGGTTATGATTGACCCAAATATTAGGGTTAAGGGTGCAAATGGGTCGAGATTGCACCATGGGTCAAAATGACTATAGAATGGAGTTTGAGTTGGTTGACCAACTTGAGTTTGTGATTGACATTATGTATAATGTAATAGGTACGTTACATTGAAGGTTTCTGAGCTTGTCTATCTCTCATCAAGACTTTGAGGTGAATGGAAAATCTATATATGTATGTATATGATTTACGTGCCATATTAATGGTGTCACATAGCCGTTTTGTGACCGTAGTTGTGAGACATAGCCGTTTTGTCCACGTTTTATATTTATGCACATAGCTGTGTTTGTGCATATAGTGGCGAGTAATAGCCGTGTTTTACTCCCACATTATTATCCGAGTTATTGTGCACATAGCCGTGTTTGTGTACATGATTGTGAGTAATAGCCGTGTTTTACTCACACGTTGATCAAGTGATGCCATAGCCGTTTTTGGGAACACTTGGGGGTGATGCCATAGCCGTTTTTGGAACACCTCGGGGGTTAGCATACCATAGCCGTTTTTGGGAGCTAACGGTTGTTATGAACATCGATGACTTGTTTCGCGAAGTCATTCCCTTGCGAAGATATTGGTTAACCATGGTTTATAGTTGTTGACGTTAGCATTAAATTATTATTATGAATATTATGCTATTGATGTTGCTAGTTGTACGATTTGATGGTACTAGCTTGTTTATTGAGGCGTTATGCGTTTGTATGCGTTATATGATATCGTGGATGCGAGTAGGTAAGTCTTATATGCATGTATATATTTATTCTACTCACTAAGCGTTAGCTTACCCTCTCGTTGTTTACCATTTTATAGGTTCCGGCGTGGATAAGGGTAAGGGCATACGGTTGGATTAGAGATCTCGCTTGTTAAGGGACGCCTCTTGGATGTGTTAGCTTTTGGAGTTTGACCATGACTTGGGTAGTTTAATCCCAAACACCATGCTCATCGTGTCGTTTGGTACTTAAACTTTTTAGTGGTCGAAACTCACGTTATGTATTAAACTCGTAAAACGGCCAAAGTGGGCCCCGCTTTGTAAAATTTATTTTATGTTTGAATTGTGTTAGTTTTACATGTTTGAATATGTTGTTAAAAGCGTATTGTCTAATTATGTCAGGAAGTGGCCGATCTTTTTCGCATTTCATGACTTTTGGGACAGACCAGTTTGGCGCTCCGCGCGGCCATATGGCGCGCCGCGCCATATGCTGTCCCAGCAAATTTTTTTTTTATTATGAGATTTTAACGCGGGTCGTTCGTGATTTGGTTTGGGTTGTTACAAGTGGTATCAGAGCATGGTCTAAGGGATTTAGGCGACTTGAGATAAGTGCCTAGACTTAGACTTTATTGTGTGTACGCTTTATGCGGGACTTGTAGGACTTTGGGTCTAATCGGGAATTGTTAGTACTTTGATTTATGTGAACTAACCTTGTGCTAATGGTTTTGAGTTGTGCTTAGCAATCATAAAGCCAGATGGACGTGGTACTAGTAAGTTAATGCGACGTGCTCGCGTAACAATGATTAGCTACCGTTGTTACGGGTGCAAATCGTGTTAAACAAGTAATGTACGACGATTGTCGAGCAAGATGGAGTAGTGTGGTGTATATGTATATACATATGTGTTAAGTCCTTTCGTTTCGTTGTTTAAATCTTTTCCGTTTTATAGAATGAAGATGAGAAATGGAAACGACACCAATGACGGAAGTACGAGTGAGGACGTTGAGTTCACGGCCAAAGTTGAGGCCATCTTTAAACTTCAAAAGGCGGAGTTCCTCGAGGATGTTAAGAAAATGTTTCTAGATACGATTGACGAGCAATTAGTCAATGTAGTTAAGGAGCAAGTGAAGGTCGTTCTTCAAGAGGATAATGTGGGGAGACGGGACTTCTTCTATAAGAATTTCAAGGACTCTCAACCTCCCACCTTTGATGGTGAACGGGACCCACTTAAGAGTGCCCGTTGGATCTCCGACATGGAGGGGGCTTTTCGTACGTGTGAATGCCCTCTTGATAAAAAGACGAGATATGGCTGTAGCATGTTAAGAGGTGATACTAAATTGTGGTGGGACGCGAAGATCCGACTTTATGGCGAAGAACAATGCATGGAGTTCACATGGGATGAATTCAAGGCGGAGTTTTTCGATGAATACCGAACTTCGGCCGATCTTACAAGGCTTAAGGATGAACTACGTTCCTTGAGGCAAGGGTCGATGGATTTGAACACTCTCAAATTCGTGTTTTTGTCCAAGACCCAATTTTGCCCGGAGTATGTCGGGAATGATAAAATGTTGAAAGAAGATTTCTATCGAATCTTGAATGATAACTATCAAGAGAAAATTAGTGTGAACGTGGTGAAGAGCTTCGATGAATTGTTCAATATGGCAAAGGGTTTTGAAGCGCTTGTGTTGAGAAAGAGTAGTTTTACTTTTGGAAAGAGGAAGTTCGAGAATTCGAGTCAATCGAGCTTTTCCCACAAAAAGAACAAGAAGGGGTCCGAAAGCGTCGGAAGTGTGAAGAAGGGTGGTTCAAATACTTTTGTGCCTACTTGTTATAGTTGTGGGAAGTTGGGTCATTACGCCCGTGATTGTTTGACCAAGTCGGTCACGTGTTTTAATTGTGGGAAGGAGGGGCACAAGAGGCCGGAATGTCCCGATTTGAATAATGATCATGTCAAGAAGTTAGAAAAGGCGACGGGTACGGCTAGGGGTCGCAACTATTTGATGACCAATGATGAAGCCAAACAATCGAACGAAGTTGTCTCAGGTACTTTCATGGTTAATTCTAATCCGGCAAGGATTCTCTTCGATAGTGGTGCAAATTTGTCGTTTGTGTCTCCTAAATTTGTGCCTAAACTTAATAAACCGTTAGCTAAGTTAAGTCGTCCAGTAGAAGTCGAAATAGCGGACGGCAAGACAGTGCTAGTGGTCGATGTGTGCAAAAATTGTGATGTTGTGTTTGGTGCCGAAAACTTTAAGATAGATCTCATTCCAATGACTTTGGGCGATTTTGATATTGTTGTGGGTATGGATTGGCTCGATCGTAATAGAGCCGATATTGCATGCCATGAAAAATTTATTCGTGTGAAGACCCCAAGTGGGGGAGAGTTAATTATTCACGGTGATAAACGTAGAAGATTTGTGCCGATATGCACTTTTGCACGGGCGCGTCGTTTCCTCGATAGTGGTGGCATGGCTTTTCTTGCCCATGTTGTTGATACTCGTGATGAGTCACCACCCATTCGTGAAATTCCGGTGGTTAGTGAATTCGAAGACGTTTTTTCGGACGAGTTACCGGGTGTTCCGGCAGAGAGACAAGTTGAATTTCGCGTTGAGTTGGTTCCGGGAGCTACTCCCATTGCTAAAACTCCTTATCGTTTAGCACCAACGGAAATGCAAGAGTTGTTGAATCAAACCCAAGAGTTACTTGAAAAGGGTTTTATCCGACCGAGTGCTTCGCCATGGGGCGCTCCGGTTTTATTCGTAAAGAAGAAGGATGGTAGTATGCGGATGTGCATCGATTATCAGGAGTTGAATAAAGTGACGATCAAGAATCGTTATCCATTGCCTCGGATCGACGATTTGTTTGACCAACTCCAAGGTGCGACGTATTTCTCGAAGATTGACCTACGGTCCGTCTATTACCAAATGCGGGTCCGTGAGGAAGATATCAAGAAAACGGCTTTTCGAACGCGTTATGGGCATTTTGAATTTGTAGTTATGCCTTTTGGTCTTACGAATGCACCGGCGGCATTCATGGATCTTATGAACCGAGTGTGCCAACCTATGTTGGACAAGTCGGTAATTGTGTTCATTGACGACATACTTGTTTATTCAAAGAGTATGAACGAACATGAACGTCATTTGCGTGAAGTATTGAAGAAGTTACGAAGGGAGAAGTTATATGCTAAGTTCTTCAAATGTGAATTTTGGCTAAGGGAGGTTCAATTCCTTGGCCACATTGTGAACAAGGACGGTATTCAAGTAGATCCGATGAAGATAGAGACGGTGAAGAGTTGGAGACAACCGAATACGCCTACAGCAATCCGAAGTTTTCTCGGATTGGCCGGTTATTATCGTCAATTTATCCAAGACTTTTCTAAGATCGCTTCTTCGTTGACGAAATTAACAAGGAAGAACGCGAGGTTTATTTGGGAGAACGAGCAAGAAATTGCTTTTCAATTGTTAAAGGAGAAGTTACGTCAAGCTCCGGTGTTAGTATTGCCGGAAGGGGTGGAAGACATGACGGTTTATTGTGATGCGTCTTTAAATGGGCTCGGGTGTGTTCTAATGCAAAGAGGTAAAGTCATTGCTTACGCCTCTTGTCAATTAAAGGAACACGAAACGAGATATCCGACTCATGATCTTGAGTTGGCAGCAGTTGTACATGCGTTGAAAATTTGGCGCCATTACTTGTATGGTGTCAAGTGTACGATTTATTCGGATCACAAAAGTTTGAAACATCTCTTTAATCAACGAGATTTGAATTATCGTCAACGTAGGTGGATGGATGTGGTAAAAGACTACGATTATGAAATACATTACCATCCGGGCAAGGCGAATGTGGTCGCGGATGCGTTAAGTCGAAAGAGTCATCACCCGGCATTACGATTGGGATTGTTACTAACGATTTTCTTGAAAAACTTGGTGTGATTCAAATAGAGGCTTACGTTCACAACAAGCATGCGGAACGAATTGTGAGGCAATCGGAATTCATTACTATGGGCTCGCGTGGTTTGTTGTCTTTTCAAGGAAGAGTGTGGGTGCCTAAGATGGGTGATTATCGGCAAGTGCTACTTGATGAAACACATAAGTCAAAGTATTCCATTCATCCGGGCCGACAAAAATGTATCTTGATTTAAGGAAAGATTATTGGTGGCCGGGCATGAAACGTGATGTTGTAAAGTATGTTGAGCAATGCGTCACGTGTTTGCAAGTTAAGGCCGAGCACCAAAAGCCGTATGGTAAGTTACAACCGTTAGAAATCCCGAAATGGAAATGGGAGCACATTACCATGGATTTCATCACAAAGTTACCTAAAACGGCGAGAACCCAATTTGATTCAATTTGGGTGATAGTTGATCGATTGACGAAAAGTGCGTTGTTTCTTCCAATTAAGGAAGCGATATCGTCAGAGACTTTGGCTAAGTTGTTTATCAAGGAAGTCGTCTCTCAACACGGAGTTCCTATATCTATTATTTCGGATCGAGATACCCGTTTTACATCTCGGTTTTGGGAAAAGTTTCATGAAGATATCGGAACACAATTGAAATTGAGCACGGCGTATCATCCTCAAACGGACGGTCGAACCAAATGTACGAACCAAACATTGGAAGATATGTTACGAGCGTGTATTATTGATTTCGGTGGTAGTTGGGATGATCACTTGCCTTTGGTGGAATTCTCGTACAATAATAGTTATCACACTAGTATTGGGATGCCACCTTACGAGATGCTTTATGGGCGTAGGTGTCGAACTCCGATTTGTTGGGGTGAAGTGGGATAAAAGGAAATCGGGAGCACCGATTTGGTTTTGGAAACAAATAGCAAGATTATTACGATTCGAGAGCATTTGAAAAAGGCTCAAGATAGACAAAAGTCGTATGCCGACAAGCGTAGACGAATGATCGAATTTCAAGAAGGCGACATGGTAATGCTTAAGGTTTCGCCATGGAAGGGTATTATTCGATTTCGAAAACGGGGAAAGTTAGCTCCTCGGTTTATTGGGCCATTCAAGGTTTTAGCTCGTGTTGGTGAAGTTGCATATCGATTGGAATTACCCGAAGAGCTTGCGGGGATCCATAACACGTTTCATGTTTCCCATCTCCGTAAGTGTCTTGCGGATGATTCTTCATGGATGCCAATAGACGAAATTGAGCTGAACAATAAGTTGGAGTATGTTGAAGAGCCGATTGCTATACTTGATGAGAAAGTGAAAATGTTGCGTAACAAGGAGGTGAAAACTTTTAAGGTTCAATGGCGTCAGAGTAAAGGTTCCGAGTTTACTTGGGAACCCGAAGAATTTGTGTTGGTTTATCTTCCCTCTTGTCATGCGACGTGGATCGCGAGGACGCGCTCCGAATTAAGTAGGGGAGAGTTGTAAGACCCAAATATTTCATTGTACATATGTGTGAATAAGTGATTCAAGTTGTGGGGTATACGTTGTATATAATTAAAATGCAAAAGAAGCTAAACTGGGTATTTGGTGCGCCGCGCGGCCTTATGGCACACCGCGCCATTACGGGCTGACAGATTCCTTTTTTCTTTTTAAATTAGATATTTTAAGGGCATTTTGGTAAAACCACTTAAGGTCCGACTTTAAGGCTTGGATCAGTTGTTTGGAGTGTCATTTACTCCATATTTACCCACCTTATCATCTTCCAATCAATTCTAGAGAGAGAGTTAGATTCTAAAGTGAGAGAGCTCAAATTAAGGAAAAAGAAACTCGAATCGGGTCAAAGTGCAAGCACTAAAGTTGTTCATCTCCTCATTTACTACGTTTTGATAGTTGTGGTAAGCCCTAAACCTAATTTCCTTGTTTTAATTGTTTAAGAATTAGGGTTTGTGTAGGTAATGAACGCTAAGACCCATTTGTTAGTGAATTTGGGTGTTTTTGGTGAATTTGGGTCATGTAGACCCAAAGATGATTAACTAGGGTTTTCAAAGTAGTAAACTATATTTATGAGCCTAAATTGGTTAGTTAAAGTACTAGCTCACTTATATATATGTAAATGGGTGTTAAGTGGGTTAGTGGATGACCCGAAATGGGTGTATTGACTTTTAAGTGGTCAAATGGGTCATAATGAACCTAAGATAGTTAGTGTATGTTTAAAATGCATAGACCTTATGTTGAAAAGTGTTTTAAGACCTAATTTGGCAAATGATAGGGTTTTGGT
This sequence comes from Rutidosis leptorrhynchoides, assembly GCF_046630445.1. Classification (NCBI taxonomy): domain Eukaryota; kingdom Viridiplantae; phylum Streptophyta; class Magnoliopsida; order Asterales; family Asteraceae; genus Rutidosis; species Rutidosis leptorrhynchoides. Next base: position 334,497,953 of record NC_092337.1, on the reverse strand, counting down.
TATGATTGACCCAAATATTAGGGTTAAGGGTGCAAATGGGTCGAGATTGCACCATAGGTCAAAATGACTATAGAATGGAGTTTGAGTTGGTTGAACAACTTGAGTTTGTAATTGACATTATGTATAATGTAATAGGTACGTTACATTGAAGGTTTCCGAGCTTGTCTATCTCTCATCAAGACTTTGAGGTGAGTGGAAAATCTCTATATGTATGTATATGATTTACGTGCCGTATTAATGGTATCACATAGCCGTTTTGTGACCGTAGTTGTGAGACATAGCCGTTTTGTTCACGTTTTATATTTATGCACATAGTCGTGTTTGTGCATATAGTGGCGAGTAATAGCCGTGTTTTACTCCCACATTATTATCCGAGTTATTATGCACATAGCCGTGTTTGTGTACATGGTTGTGAGTAATAGCCGTGTTTTACTCACACGTTGATCAAGTGATGCCATAGCCATTTTTGGAAACACTTGGGGGTGATGCCATAGCCGTTTTTGGAACACCTCGGGGGTTAGCATACCATAGCCGTTTTTGGGAGCTAACGGTTGTTATGAACATCGATCACTTGTTTCGCGAAGTCATTCCCTTGCGAAGATATTGGTTAATCATGGTTTATAGTTGTTGACATTAGCATTAAATTATTATTATGAATATTATGCTATTGATGTTGCTAGTTGTACGATTTGATGGTACTAGCTTGTTTATTGAGGCGTTATGCGTTTGTATGCGTTATATGATATCGTGGATGCGAGTAGGTAAGTCTTATATGCATGTATATATTTATTCTACTGACTAAGCGTTAGCTTACCCTCTCGTTGTTTACCATTTTATAGGTTCCAGCGTGGATAAGGGTAAGGGCATACGGTTAGATTAGAGATCCCGCTTGTTAAGAGATGCCTCTTGGATGTGTTAGCTTTTGGAGTTTGACCATGACTTGGGTAGTTTAATCAAAAACACCATGCTCATCGTGTCGTTTGGTACTTAAACTTTTTAGTGGTCGAAACTCACGTTATGTATTAAACTCGTAAAACGGCCAAAGTGGGCCCCGCTTTGTAAAACTTATTTTATGTTTGAATTGTGTTAGTTTTACATGTTTTAATAAGTTGTTAAAAGCGTATTGTCTAATTATGTCGGGAAGTGGGCGATCTTTTTCGCATTTAATGACTTTTGGGACAGACCAGTTTGGCACGCCGCGCGGCCATATGGCGCGCCGCGCCATATGCTGTCCCAGCAAATTTTTTTTTTATTTTGAGATTTTAACGCGGGTCTTTCGTGGTTTGGTTTGGGTTGTTACATATAAGGCCCCAATTTATGAATTTACTCTTTTACCTTTAAATCCCTTAACTTTATAAATTCTTGCTCGTCAGCACATCTGCGTGATGCGCCAAATAGGTACGCGATGCGCTAAATGGTTGTGCGACGCGTACGAATATTGATACCAGCAGGAGCACACCCCTGCATGTATAAATTCTGCTCGAGTGCGGTGTGCTTTGAAACAATCAGAATTGAAGCCAAGTTGTCAATCTGAATATCAACATAGTGATTGTTATTCAGTATCGACACCCAAGAAAAGGGCCCGGTATCAGCTCGGCACGTAGAAGGGGTTGGCGGTGATGGAGCAATGACAGCAAGAGGAGTCGGAGTCGCATGTTGTGCAGTAGCAGTTGGGGGCACATGAATAACAGGGGGCACACATGTGACAGAGGGAGTAGCAGCAACAGTAAAAGGCTCCACATCTTCATCAATATGAACAACTGGCAACAGGAAATCACAATCATATGCGCACGACATAAAAGAGTCAACTTTGGCAAAATAAAATAAAGTGCAAAGGTAGTGTTATACCTTCAGATGAGCAGGCAGTTTTGTTCTTCTTGGTCGGAGGATTGAGGGGCACAGACGACCTGCACTTCAAAGAAGTTTCATCCGCCACCTCGTTACCCTCTAAAGCTTCAGCAGCATTCACACAAACATCTTGATCAACCACTTCTTTCTTAATCGTGTAACCCTTGAAATCATCCCCATTCATCTCTGCAAAAATGACACACATTGGTTAGCATGCATTTCAGTAAATCTTTATCTTAAGTGATTTAGGCAATAAAAATTATACCATTTCCTCTAATAACTATGACTGGGCTAGTACCAACGAATGGAAAATAAGATGAAATACCACTAAGATACAGAACTTCATTGGGATAAACACTAAGTTTCAGTTTTTGGTCGGAGCATAGCTCGAATAGCTCTTGTTCAGCCTGATTCATGGGAGAGGGTCTGTTTTAGAGAAGTGTTAGAACCAGTGTGCCATCGTAGAATATTTTTGAATTCACGAGGAATAAACTTGTTGCTAACGAAATAGAAAGAATCTTTTCAAGAATTTTGTAGACCCTTCTTCTGACTGGCAGTTAATGACACTAGATCACAAAAAAAATACTAATCGTGTTCGTTAAGTTGATATCGGAAAATGCTTTGAAAAACAATCAACGATGGTTCACGGTTGTTAGCCCTGCACCACATCTCAAAAAGAGACAATCGAGCAGCGTTGTAAGGATGAAGTTGACCTAGCCCTATATTGTACGCCGATAAAACTTGCATGAAGAAATTAGTTAGAGGGATTCGTATATTTCCAACTTTTAGGGTTTGATCGTATACAGTAATCATGTTTGGGGGTGATTTATGGGCTCGCTCGTTTGCTTTTGGGAGTGTGGACTTAAACTCAATGATTGGAGGATGCCATTCGGTTATGTATTTAGTTGATTCTAGGTCAAGGATGGAGGCGATGGAATGCACATGAAAAACATTTGGTGTGGAAGAAGAAGATGCCATGACTACGAAATGAAGATTCAAACAAAGTAGAGTACTAACCTGTGCTATCAGATTGTGTGTTTTCGGAGCTTGAACAAAAATATTAGGAGCGAAGATGAAAAATGGTTGATTTGAATCTTTTACCTCAAATGGTAAAGTTTAGATCCTAATTATTATCGCTCTAAAATTGGGTAAATTAATGATAACTGTACACGTGTCGCAATCTGAACAATTATGGGTGTACATGAACGGTTAACGATAAGAAAACTATAAGGTTTCATATAGTTTTCTTTTTGGAATAGGTGCAGGTTAGCAAATCCTGGTGGTTATGCAGCTGTGATTTGACCGCCTGTCATGATTACCTGTCCTGCAGCCGTTTCTAGTGCCATCATTAGCTGGCGTTTAATTGATATTGTCTGTTTTGTAATTAATGCAATACAGTGAAAATATCTCGGTTAAACGATTTGATTTACCTAACATATCTTTGTTTAAAAGATATCTTTATGCAATTTCAAACATGTGGTTCGAGGTTTAATTTTTGTAAAGTTGCTTAAGTAGAGTTTAATATGATGCGCATTGGTGACTGCACATCACATTAAACTGGGGGTACTAATGATACGCTTACCTTCGCGCATGGCGCTCGTGCGTATCACGTGAAATGCACACATCCTGAATAATTGAACCACTTGTGATTGAAGGCGCATTGTGCAAATTTGCTTGGCGCGCACAAAAGCAATACGATACAATATTATCCTTAATTAAACGCAATTCTTTTCCAACTATAACTCTGTTATTTATGGTTGTTATTCGGAAGGATCTAGAACAAATTAAGGGTAATCTAGGGTTAGGATTTCACTATAAATACAACTCTAACCTCATTTACTCGACACAACGTTTTCTGTATTACTCGATTATGGATTGCATCCAGGAAACGCACTTACGGTAACATGTGTGTTCTTTGAATATAAACCCTATGCAATCACCTTTAGTGGCCATTGTTGTGGCATTTGCCATCAAAGGTGGACTACGTTTTAATCACCCTCCGTAGATCATCATCTCTATGAGGTTTATTCACGGTAAACCGGATAGGAGATTAAAACTATGAATGTCCTTAAACACTCCTAACTGCACTCAACTTAAATCTAGTTCCTAGAGCAAATTTATGTTCGATCATCGCGTGACGCGCAGTATTTTGGCGTGGCGCGCCATACAGCTATACATGATGCCCCAAATTCAAGTCTAGCTTCCGGAATAAAAATACTCTGTTTTGTGCGGTGCACCCCCTTTCTGCGCAACGCACCATAAAGCGTGCCAGATCTGCATTTTTAAAAAATTTAGAATTTTAACCCAATTCCACCATAAGTTGTACCCAAAATATTCATATCATTCAAGATTCACTTCAAGACATCATTTATATCCAAAATACATATATTGCAATAAAACATCACAATGGTGTGATGACCCGGAAATTTCTGACCAAATTTAAACTTAATCTTTAATGTTTCCGACACTATAAGCAAAGCCTATGAAGTTGAATCTCAAAATTTTTGAACTATTCAAGTAACCTTCGGTTGTTCTCAATGATTCGCGTTCACCATTATATGTAAATAGATACATATATATACTATAACTTGAAAACGTAACAAAGTTTTAAATGCATGATACCGTACATTAAACTTATTGGTTTATATATCTAATTGAATATATATGATTTCAAGTTATTTAGTAAACGATAGTAACATTCGATTATTGATTCGATTGATATTTAGATAAGTTAACTAAAACGTTTAAGATGAACCAGTAAAACACTAATTTGCTACAGTATTTTCAAATTGCTACAGTACCCAAAATGCTACAGTGTTTTCGAAAATCACTATTTGCTACAGTAAAAATTGACTTTGCTACAGTAACTTTGCTACAGTAAAACACTATTTTAAAATGAAAATGTATATATGTATATGTATATAATACGAGACAATGATTTATAGAAGTAAATGACCAAAACCTCGAAAGTTTAAGATATACTTTGAGTGGTACAGTTTGTGGATAACTTAAGGCTATATTTTGACAAAGGTACGTGTCACGAAATGTAAAGTATTAGTTTTCTAAGCGTACAAAAATGCGTTCGAGAAACTGGAACCGGGACATAAGTCGAGTAACAATGTACGACTTATCGGACCAAAAATTACAAGTCCACTATGCACATGAATTTAATATAATATATAATTAATTATATAAATTAATTATATTATATTTATAATTAAATAATATGTCGACAAACAACGAGACAAAAATTTGTGAGCTGGATCCTCTAGCCATGCGATCGCATGGCCAAGGAGGCTAAACCCCATGCGATCGCATGGGGTACTGTTGCAGCCCACATCCTATAAAAGCATCGAATTTTGGTTCAATGTTACACCATTTTTACTCCGTATTTATATTATTATTATTATTATTATTATTATTATTATTATTATTATTATTATTATTATTATTATTATTATTACTAAGATTAATATTATTATTAATATTAATATTATTAGTATTATTAATTAGTATTATACATAAAATACTACGACGAGGTTATGAGCGTGTCACTTTCAAAATGGTTTTCAAGCGGGATAGAGCTAAGGAAATTATGGGTTATTGCCAAGGAGGTTATGGGTAATGTTCGGGGATATTTTTGTGAATCAAATCTCGTGTTTATCATCTCCGATGCATCTACGTGCTTTCCTGCAATATTGTATATCAATATTAAACAGTGAGTTTCATATGATCCATTTTTACATATATTTTTGGGCTGAGAATACATGCGCTGTTTTATAAACTGTTTTACGAAATGGACACAAGTACATACTAAATTCTACACTGAGTTTAAACCGAAAATCCCTTAGTTTTGGTAACTAGTAACTGTCGGTTATAAGAACCGATGGACGCGAATAGAGATATATGGATCCATAGGGCTTGACATCCCCGTCTGTTCCAGGTATAGAAAGAAACTCTAGCCTGAACTATAAAACAGACGTATGCTATTTGAAGTTAGTACACGTTGGATTGCGTGTATTGTACATGTTGGTTGCATGTTAAACGAGGGGTACTTATTATAAACGTTAAGGCTTGGTTACCAGGGTGCTCAACTTTGTAGAACCGATTGATAAACGTTTCGAATGAAACAACTGAAATCTTGTGGTCCACCTTTTATGTAAAACCTATTGATAAACGTTTCGGATGAAACAACTGGAACCTTGTGGTTTACTTTTATATACAGATGATGTGAAACATTAACTCACAAACCTGATAAACATTTTAGATAAAACAACTAAGATCTTATGATCAACCTTTACATACAGATGATTTGAAATGTTAAAACATATTGATAAATGTTTTGAATGAAACAACTGAAATCTTGTAATCTACCTTTATATACAGATTATGCGAAACACTAAAACTATGAACTCACCAACCTTTGTGTTGACACTTGTTTGTATGTTTATTCTCAGGTTTCTAGAAGTCTTCCGCTGTTTGCTTATACGTGATACAAGTTATGTGCTTGGAGTCATACATGCTATATACAAGAAACTTGCATTCACCAAACCATTACCATGTACTTTATTTTGACTGTATTGTCAACAAAAGTATTATTGTAAACCATTTAAATGGTGATTGTCTATACGTAGGAATCATCAGATGTTAAAAACCTAAAATTTATATATTCATTTATGAAATACCTTTTCAAACAAATGCAATGTTACAAAACGTATCACATAGAGGTAAAAACCTCGCGATGAAACCGGTGAATAATGTGCTACGTCAAAAGGGATTTTGACCGGCCGTTACAGTTGGTATCAGAGCGTTGGTCTTAGCGAACCAGAATTTGCATTAGTGTGTCTAACCGGTTATTGTTAGGATACATTAGTGAGTCTGGACTTCGACCATGTCTGCATGATAAAAGTTGTTGCTTATAATTTCTTGTTAGAAATTACCTACTTATCATTCCTTGTGTGAAAAATTACCTGCTTATCATTTGTAGTCTAGACACACCTTATTGCATGGATTGCATGACTAGTGTATAGACAGAATGAATATCTTAGCGTATCTGTTACTGTTACCTTTACTTGACAGTTTCTGAAAGTTTCTCCGTAATTTGCGGAACCTTTGTACTATATATAGGTATTCTATGTAATTAGAATATCATCCGATATCCGAAAATCATTTCACATAAAAAAATTCTTTATCTAACCGTGTAAGATGAATTCTGCAAGTAATTCGAGTTCTTCGGATTCCGATATGGATTTCCACCTGAGTTCCGAAAGCAGTGTAACCGGAATGAATCAACCAATCAGTCATCACCAATTCTGGATAAATTGGGGATGGGTTTGTAATCGACTTAATCAATGGAGACAAGAGGAAGGCGATCCTTTCCACCAACCAAATTCACCTCTTGGTGGGGAACCTGAGGCACTTACCGGCGAACCCGTTCGAAACACTATCTTCACCCTCATTTCTAGGATATCTCGCAACAATTATATGATAACCAGAATTTTAAACTTTATTCATCCTCTCGTACCAACGGCCAATCATCCCGGAATAATAGAAGAAGTTAACGAGCTTCGCGCTCTAGTTGTGGCTTTGGAGAATACGATGCACAATTTGCAGGCATCACAGGCCGCACCGGTAGCACCACCAGTACCAGCAGCACAACCAACAACAGTACCAGTACCACCAACAACAACATCCGCACCGTAAACCTTAAACTCACAATCTGTCCCACGAGTATCAACCTCATACGCACCGTAGGCACCGAAGAATACTAATAACCATAAACGATGAAGTATTGATTCATAACTTCATTGGAGAAATATCCTGCGACGATTATGTAATCTTTAATATAGAAGAGATTATTTGTTTCTAGTTCCAACCGAAAACCAAATGAGTTTAATAACTTATTAAATCTATATTACATCTGAAGGAAATATACATACATATATTTTCATAAAGATTGTAATTGAAAATCCTTTTGTACAAACTGTTAATGATGAGAATATTTTAACGGGTAGGTAATACCCTCGAAATATATAAATTCCACATTAATATGTTACACTATACATTCTTCAATTCTGATTCAGCAATCATTAACTATACTGCTCAAACCTACAGATATACGTATCTGTTCATCACAGAATAACCATTTTCATTCAATTTCATATTCTGATTTCGATAGGTCAGAATCCAAGTCAAGATTAAACGGAAAACATCACTCTTAGATTCCTACATCTTTCAAAACCATGCTTCGAAAACCATGCTTTGAATTCAGAACTGTACTAGAACATCATATGATTACATTTTGCATTCAAACCCATCGAAATTCTTGAAAACACTTCAACTAATGTACAAACGAGAAGACAAACCAACTACACGATATCTACGAGAAGAAAGATTTGTACTTATAATCATACATCTGGAAAGCTCTCGAAACCTAAGTAAAGCTTTAACACATATCTGTGATAAATCCTTCGGCATTATTATTACTGAAAATAACCATACAATTCCTTTTCAAAAGTATCCAGTATTATCAACCGTTCAACCAGTCAACGACGACCTTTCAGACTTGTCACTTTGGCATATACGTTTTTGTTACTGGAGAACCTTTCATGTTCCACCACATTAACAGTAAATGTACCAGTAAATTCATTAATCTGTGACTTAAAGTCTCTCCGAAAAACCATTATAATTGTTCATTGAAACCCTATCATGTACTCATCCACATCTTGTAACGGTAATTGCCATACCAACTACCGGGAATTAGCAATCAGTATTTCAAATTTCACAGCAATTCTACGCCAACAGTTATATATATACATATAATGTCTATCTCCTAGACCTATTTACTTCGAAGGTGAAGTTTCTGAAAACACCCAAACTGCGAAACTAGTTCTCCGAATTTTAGAAAAATGCTGATGAATCAGCGAAAACTGAAGACAACGTTAACAGTCAAAAGTTTAATGATAAAGAATAGTATGGTGGTAAAGCTGAGAAAAATATAAGGTTTGGAACTGGAAAACAGATGGAGCAAAGTATGAAGGAGGCTGTGGATAAATCACAAAGACTGAACCTGCCTTCAAAGAATCTAAATGATTAAGTATCTGCCGAAGCCATTAACGAATACCTTGCTTCCGAATCTAAACCCTTGCGGACAATATTCTTCATCATCCTCTGATATTAGAAATTCTAAGATATCATCGTATCTTTCATTATAAATATCCTCCATATTTCTGGAGATAATTTCATAATCATTCTTATTGGAAATCAATTTTCTCCTTGCGATATCTGTGTTACATCATAAAAGAAACTATTTTAGTTTCTAAATTTTGAAACCTTCGAGTTTAAAATAAGAATGTTTTTGAAGTAGTGTTGGGAGCTGAAGCATGAGTTAGTATAATATAATGACACTTGATCAACGTGATTATATTACAGTAAGTCATGCTAAGTTTCTAAAGGAACGTGATGATTCACAGATCATAACGTCATCATGAGCCATGTTACATGACTCTTACATTTCGTCTAATCTATAAACATATCAAGAACATGTTTTCTTGATAGTCCTATCTTTTCCTTGAATTCTGGTAATTTGACAAGTCAGATTGTGCTATTATCGTTTCCTTCCTAGAATATTAACAATGTTCATTCTGAAACTTAAATCTGCGAATTCTGGACCATTACAAACGGTGCTTAATTGCAAGAAGAAGAAACGAAGGGACAAAAACTCCGAAATAGAATCTGGGGTATAAATCGCAGCAAATAAAAGAGAGCATTAAATGGGGATGACAATAATTATAGAAAACAGAAGCAGGGACATCGAAATATAAGGGAAGATATAAAACCCGATAAAAACACATAAATTACAAACCATGTATATCAATAAGTATTGTAACATAAAGACATGGGAGAACTAAAAACACTATAAAGCCAAGAGTATAGTAAAAGTGAATAGATTCTTCCGGCGGCAGATGAAAAAGAAGAATGATAGATATGAAAGTTAGGAGTATATCAAGAATCAGAACTGGATGAAGCATTTTCACAATCTATTAAGAAGTATTAAATAAGGAAGAAGATTATAGGAGTGGTGAGAATAAATGAAACGGAAGAGGTCAATTTATAGCGAAATATCAGACATAGCAATAGAGGCAGATTACACATTTAATCAAAGAAAATCCGAATTTCCGCAAATTCTGAAGAATCAAATCTTATTTAGAAAATGAAGATTCTCTATTCCTTAAATTCCGGAAATCAATCGTTACTATGTCAAGAGATAAGACGCATCTCTATTCTTTCATTTCACTCTTTTACGATAACTTCTCTCATACGCTTCGAGAAATCGGATTGTTTTATCCATATTATTCAACGGTGATAAAAATTCTATTTATCAACACATATTCGTCATGAAAACATTTTTATTGTTAGCCATGACGACCTCACTCAAATTTCGGGACAAAATTTCTTTAACGGGTAGGTACTGTGATGACCCGGAAATTTCTGACCAAATTTAAACTTAATCTTTAATGTTTCCGACACCATAAGCAAAGCCTATGAAGTTGAATCTCAAAATTTTTGAACTATTCAAGTAACCTTCGGTTGTTCTCAATGATTCGCGTTCACCATTATATGTAAATAGATACATATATATACTATAAGTTGAAAACGTAACAAAGTTTTAAATGCATGATACCGTACATTAAACTTATTGGTTTATATATCTAATTGAATATATATGATTTCAAGTTATTTAGTAAATGATAGTAACATTCGATTATTGATTCGATTGATATTTAGATAAGTTAACTAAAACGTTTAAGATGAACCAGTAAAACACTAATTTGCTACAGTATTTTCAAATTGCTACAGTACCCAAAATGCTACAGTGTTTTCGAAAATCACTATTTGCTACAGTAAAAATTGACTTTGCTACAGTAACTTTGCTACAGTAAAACACTATTTTAAAATGAAAATGTATATATGTATATGTATATAATACGAGACAATGATTTATAGAAGTAAATGACCAAAACCTCGAAAGTTTAAGATATACTTTGAGTGGTACAGTTTGTGGATAACTTAAGGCTATATTTTGACAAAGGTACGTGTCACGAAATGTAAAGTATTAGTTTTCTAAGCGTACAAAAATGCGTTCGAGAAACTGGAACCGGGACATAAGTCGAGTAACAACGTACGACTTATCGGACCAAAAATTACAAGTCCACTATGCACATGAATTTAATATAATATATAATTAATTATATAAATTAATTATATTATATTTATAATTAAATAATATGTCGACAAACAACGAGACAAAAATTTGTGAGCTGGATCCTCTAGCCATGCGATCGCATGGCCAAGGAGGCTAAACCCCATGCGATCGCATGGGGTACTGTTGCAGCCCACATCCTATAAAAGCATCGAATTTTGGTTCAATGTTACACCATTTTTACTCCGTATTTATATTATTATTATTATTATTATTATTATTATTATTATTATTATTATTATTATTACTAAGATTAATATTATTATTAATATTAATATTATTAGTATTATTAATTAGTATTATACATAAAATACTACGACGAGGTTATGAGCGTGTCACTTTCAAAATGGTTTTCAAGCGGGATAGAGCTAAGGAAATTATGGGTTATTGCCAAGGAGGTTATGGGTAATGTTCGGGGATATTTTTGTGAATCAAATCTCGTGTTTATCATCTCCGATGCATCTACGTGCTTTCCTGCAATATTGTATATCAATATTAAACAGTGAGTTTCATATGATCCATTTTTACATATATTTTTGGGCTGAGAATACATGCGCTGTTTTATAAACTGTTTTACGAAATGGACACAAGTACATACTAAATTCTACACCGAGTTTAAACCGAAAATCCCTTAGTTTTGGTAACTAGTAACTGTCGGTTATAAGAACCGATGGACGTGAATAGAGATATATGGATCCATAGGGCTTGACATCCCCGTCTGTTCCAGGTATAGAAAGAAACTCTAGCCTGAACTATAAAACAGACGTATGCTATTTGAAGTTAGTACACGTTGGATTGTGTGTATTGTACATGTTGGTTGCATGTTAAACGAGGGGTACTTATTATAAACGTTAAGGCTTGGTTACCAGGGTGCTCAACTTTGTAGAACCGATTGATAAACGTTTCGAATGAAACAACTGAAATCTTGTGGTCCACCTTTTATGTAAAACCTATTGATAAACGTTTCGGATGAAACAACTGGAACCTTGTGGTTTACTTTTATATACAGATGATGTGAAACATTAACTCACAAACCTGATAAACATTTTAGATAAAACAACTAAGATCTTATGATCAACCTTTACATACAGATGATTTGAAATGTTAAAACATATTGATAAACGTTTTGAATGAAACAACTGAAATCTTGTAATCTACCTTTATATACAGATTATGCGAAACACTAAAACTATGAACTCACCAACCTTTGTGTTGACACTTGTTTGCATGTTTATTCTCAGGTTTCTAGAAGTCTTCCGCTGTTTGCTTATACGTGATACAAGTTATGTGCTTGGAGTCATACATGCTATATACAAGAAACTTGCATTCACCAAACCATTACCATGTACTTTATTTTGACTGTATTGTCAACAAAAGTATTATTGTAAACCATTTAAATGGTGATTGTCTATACGTAGGAATCATCAGATGTTAAAAACCTGAAATTTATATATTCATTTATGAAATACCTTTTCAAACAAATGCAATGTTACAAAACGTATCACATAGAGGTAAAAACCTCGCGATGAAACCGGTGAATAACGTGCTACGTCAAAAGGGATTTTGACCGGCCGTTACAAATGGTCACACTTGAACCATTAAAGACCCGTTTTACATGTCCTTAATAGTTTAAAACCCATCAAACAATCGTTAACATAAAATAAATATACCCCAAAATACATTCACAATAACACAAACAAAATGACGTTGGCGTTCAACCGATACCATCTTCACAGGTAAGAGTAGATAAATTCACTTACCACTAAAAGCACTTGTAAGTAACTAGAGGGGGTGAATAGTTATTTAATACGATTTTTAAAACTTTTTCGATGATCAATAAGATTTGAACAATACTTGATCACCTTAATTAACTCAAAACAATGTGTGGTGTGTTTATGTTTGTAATAATGCGGAATGTAAAGTAAAGAACATAAACACAAGGATTTATAGTGGTTCGGGTGGATGTTAACTAATCCACCTTAATCCACTCTTCGATTCACTAATCGGGATTTTTACTTCACTAAGCACTTTTATCTAAATTCGGTAGAGGTCTAATTTACAAGCCTTATACTTCTCCTTAGACAACAAACCTAATCCTTCTTTCCTTTTGAAGGATTACCTCCAACTTAGATCAACTTGTCTTCACATTGGACAAGTATTAATCCTCAATGAGATTAATCAACTCCCTAGTTCCCTTTGAGGAATATGATAGCTAAGCTAGCATATGCTTCTAATTATAAAGTACAAAGACTCTCCATTTTTCAATGATGACAATCCTAAGATAGTTCTAAGGATTAATACAACACTATGTAAACTCACAAAGATAAGAATTTGAAAGTAAGTTTACAAACACCCTTTTTATAATCTATGAGATTATAAAACTTCTCTTACTAATCACAAACATATGTATGAATGTTATGTTCTTGTGATTCTCTGATGATTTTGAGTTGTAGCATGCAAGAGGTCCAAATCTTCAAAGTTCTCCAAGTCTTGCTATTTATATGGAGAGATAAAAAGTCGGCCACTTCTGCGGCTGGGACCACGGCCGACCCTGGGTCTACCGTACGTGGTCTAGTCTAAAAACCTATCCGTTGTATAGTCGTTTGAATCAGTTTTAGACATTACTCTTTGGACACTTTACTTCATTTAACCCATGCAAAAGATACCCAACATCCTGTACAAGTACTATATGCATTAAATGTCCATTTACCTTGGATGTATTGCCTTGATAGTGACTTATCATGCTCAAAGTGGAAAGTCTAGCATTCTTGGATACAAGTCATGATAATCATTTGAGGCAATCTCAGTTTTGTCATAATCCTTTATTAGTAATTAACACATTTGCTAAATCTCTATTGGTTGATCAACGTGTCATTGGTGACACAAACCCACTTGCATCACAAAACATGCTAGTATTCAAATTTGAACTTGTTTGTAATTAATTAAGTGTGTTAATGATGTCTTGACAAATGAAGCAAGTAATAACAATTAAGCATGTTGCAAGACATCAAGTTAAATCAAGTTTAAACTTATTTATAAACTTTATTTTAGACTTAAGCAAACCTATGTGTGTTAACGTTTCATTGTCTTTTAAGTTTACTAGATTATGACATTTTAAGATTTATCCAAGTAACAAAAGCATAAATTGAAGTAGTCCAAATACTAGTTCCAACTTGTAATAAATAGCAAGACAAGGTTGATACATATACATATTAACTAACTACTAATCATTTAGCACTTAACACATAGTCAAATAATAAACATGCATTAATAGCAAGTAGTCAAATAGTATTCATGTAATAACTAGCAAGAGACTACTAAGTAATCTTATGATTTAAGCATATAGTGATAACATAGCATTAAAGTAAGGCTATGTAAGTTTTACTTGCAAAGTAGCATTTGCAAGATTAATGTATAAGTATACATTAATATTCAACACATTTACAAGGAAGGAGCAATTATTGGTTGGGACTTAGTGACTATCCTAAGAATGTCTAGATACATTTTAGATGTACATGTTTTCCTAAAATACTATGTGTTTCCTTTAATCAAGGCTTAATCGTCATTAAGGTGTCATTAGACGTGATTAACCAAGATTAGTATTATAGTAACCAAAACTCCTTTGGATATGAATGAGGCAACTATTCTAAGCATATTTGAATGAAATGCTCCGTTCATATCGATTATAAACGTTACATAATAATTGATTTCATTGCGAGGTATTTGACCTCTATATGATACATTTTACAAACATTGCATTCATTTTTAAAAGACAAACTTTCATTACATCGGAAGTTGACAGGCATGCATGCCATTTCATAATATATCAAACTATCAATGACTTAATAATAATCTTGATGAATTCAACGACTCGAATGCAACGTCTTTTGAAATATGTCATGAATGACTCCAAGTAATATCTCTAAAATGAGCAAATGCACAGCGGAAGATTTCTTTAATACCTAATAATAAACATACTTTCAAGTGTCAACCAAAAGGTTGGCGAGTTCATAGGTTTATCATAAGCAATAAAATTCATCATTTTGATAGATCACAAGATTTAAATATAGTACACCTATCTCGTATACACAACTATTTTTCATAATGCTTAGCAGAATAGGTTCGTATCCCCCCCCCCCCCCCCCGCGTAGGTTGCCTCATGATTTTTAAATAACTGTACACATATCTCGTGCAAAAAAATAATACACATAACCTGTGTATAAAAATCATTCTCTCGATACATAACATTCAATTTGATTTCATTGCTCAACATGGTAACCGACCTTAACATATAATGCGCATCAATAATATCCCCAAAACATAACATCTCGTCTGTATAATATATAAACTTCGAAGTACTAAACACCACGCCTAGTAGCTCTTCCGTCTAGTGAACATTCTGGGTGGGGGTGTTAAACCCGGTAGCTACCTTTAGGATTCGCGTGAATTAGGGCCATACCCGTTTCTAATTCTTAGGTTACCAAGCAATAATAATCAGGGGAAAATATTCACAATAATTAGTGGAAATTATAACGTCCAACTAATTCAATAATAATCCACAGAACTTCTCTCTGCATAATAATTCATTCGAGGAATGTTTTGCTTATGTCTATCTCGTCAAACATTTATAAAAGCATTTCATGTATTCTCAGTTCAAAATATATTTCAGAAGCATTTAATAAAGCAGTTATAAAAATAACGCATGTATTCTCAGTCCCAAAAATGTAAAGAGTAAAAGGAAATCAACAATACAATATTTTGTAGTAAAAATATTCATATGACGGAACTGGACAATGTAGGGTTGGCCTCGAATTCACGAACCCCTTTAAAAGCTTTTTCTAAAAAGAAATTTCCTGGACTGGGCTCGAACTCGAGACCTCTCGGTAGACACACACCCCTTAACTCACGCCCAAACCATTGCTCTACTTATGCTTTTCTGTATTTAATCCCGAATTAAATTTATATAACCAGTTCAACTGTTAGTTTTCTTCTTCTCAATCACTATCACAGTTGGTCACATCCCAATATAATTTGTAAGCCCACGAAACAAATAAAAAGCCCAAGGTGTAACAAAAGTGTAGGTTTGTGTCTATTTTTGCATCGATTAGGATCAATACAACAGCCTAGTTCTTCCCTCATCATCATCTTTATCATACATCATATCTTCAATACCACATAAAATCATAATCGTATAATTCATACATAATCATATCATTCATCATCAATCCATTTTAATTATCTTATCATCTTCTTCATCATTCGTAACAGAAATAGATAACGAAGTAAGACGGAAAGTAGGAACAGTGGTGTGGTTCGATGGAGATTGAAACAGAAAACATTAGTAGCTCATGTGGTGGTTTATTGGTGGTTTTTGTTCGGAACAGAAATAAATCGATCAATCAATTCACAAGGGATAACAGTAATATAAAATGAATCTTAGCAGCAGCCTTTTGGGTAGCAGCAATAATGAAAACTCAAGTGGTGATGATGATTTGGGTTTCGTTTGAATAATATGTTAGAACAAATGGGTTTTGATGGTACCCTTTATCGAACAAAAATAATAAAAACAAGTAGCTACGATAGTGTTTGGTTGAAGTTACAGGTTGTGGTGACAACAAGCCAGAAGTAGTTTCGATCAGTAGGTGTTCTAATAGTGGTCGTAGTGGTTTGTTTCAACAGTAAAACGGATAGGTTATAGCAGCAGTAAAAGATCGTTTTTATAGTGGTGTTGTGGTGGTTCTAGTCCGAAGGTGAATGGAGGTTTCGATGGTGGATGAAGAGAGTGGTGGATCAATTCATGTGTGCTTTGATTTAATGTTCGAACAAGAAACAGAAATGGCACAAACAAGGTGATGGTTGTGATTAGTGTGGTGTGTAGTTTCATGTTGGTGAAGATGGTGACGGGTTGTGGACGGTTCATGGTGGTAAGCGATTGTGGACTGTGGTGCTGACGGATAGAATGGTGAGTGGTTGTTCGTTCTTGACCCAAAACAAAACAAAACTGTGGGGTTTGGAGATGGTGATAAAGTGAAGGTGGTGGTGGGTGTAGCCGTGAGTGGTGATAAAGAAATAATGCTTGAGAACTTGCAACCGTATTGACTTGGGTTTGATCGCACCCAAACAGGAAACAATAATGGTTATATGGGTTTGATCACATATGATATTTTTGGTTAGCAATCGAGCATGAGCAAAATATATATGCATGTATACGTGTGATATATATATATAGACTTGTGATTGGGTTAGTTGGTAAATAGAAAACAGTGCAATCCCACTCAATACTTCAATCACGGATTAATTGAGCAAGTTGTGTTGTTTGGTATATATTAAATCACTATATGATATTTATATGTAATTTAATATAGGTACATAATGAAATAATTGTGATGAAGTCAAAAGCAAAAATAGTAAAAGAGGATTATGATTTAAATCTTGTGACATTTATTTGGTTGTACACAGGCGACATTTTTCATGGAGTATTATATGGTGTCCATTGCTAAATAGTTAACATATAAAACTATTTCTAAAAATCCAAAATTCTTAAATTAAATTCCTTTATTTATTTAAGTCATTATGGTATAAAATTCAGTCATAAAAATTACATTAATTATTCACTCCCAACCCCAAGTAAAATATAAAAAGTCTTAAAGTTCAACAAATAGTTCCTAAATATACTTTTAATAAGTCTATAATTTATATAACTCATTTTCGGATCACCGTTTATTTTAAAATCACATGAGTTCCTTTTTAACTCATTTATTATAGATCGAATGACAATTGAGCATTAATGTCGTTTATTAAAAATTTTGAAATTACAAAATATATATTTAATATTCTTTGCTTATATATATAGATATGTTATAAATAATAATTATTATATTATTCTATTTTTATTTTATTTTACATAATTCGTTTTAATAACAACAACATATAATGTTTCGAATTATATTTCCAATTATTATATATATATATATATATATATATATATATATATATATATATATATATATATATATATATATATATATATATATATATATATATATATATTCACACATATCTATTTACAAATAGTGGTTCGTGAATCGTCGAGAATGGTCGAAGGTCAATTGAATATATGAAACATTTCAAAATTTTTGAGACTCAACATTACAGACTTTGCTTATCGTGTCGGAAATATATAAAGATTAAGTTTAAATTTGGTCGTAAATTTCCGGGTCGTCACAGTACCTACCCGTTAAAGAAATTTCGTCCTGAAATTTGATCGAGGTCGTCATAACTAACAATAAAAATGTTTTCATGACGAATATGAATTGATAAATAGAGTTTTATCATCATTGAATAATATGAATAAAACAATTCGATTATTCGAAGCGTATGAGAGAAGCTATCGCAAAAGAGTGAAATGAATAAATGCAGGTTCGACTGAACCGGTGACGTAATCACGGTTGATTTCTGAAATTCAAGGGATTTAAAGTAAATATTTGTAATAAGATTCGATTCTTCAGAAATTAAGGAAATTAGGGTCTTCTTTAGTTAAATACGATAATCTGTTTCGATTGCTCTGTCGGATATTTCACTATAAATCCATCCCCTTCATTTCCTTGTTTTCACACTAACATTTCTATTTTGATACTTCATGCTTTTGTTTTCTCTTCGCAAGTAATGGTCCAGAATTCATAGATATGGAGTTTCGAGTGAACATGACTAATGTTCTAAGAGAGAAATTGTAATAGCACGATCTTGATTGGTTAAATTATCAGAATTCAAGAGAAAAGATAGAACTATCAAGAATTTATGTTCTTGATATGTTTATAGATTTGGTAGAATGTAAGAGTCGTGTAACATGGTACATGATGACGTTATAATCTGTGAATCATCATGTTTCATTAGAAACTTAGCATGACTTACTGCAATATAATCACGTTGATCAAGTGTCATTATATTATACTAACTCATGCTTCAGTTCCCAACACTACTTCAAAAATATTCATACTTTAAACTCGAAGGTTTAAAATTTTAGAGACTAAAACAGTTTCTTTTATGATGTAATACAGATAACGCGAGGAGATAAATGATTTCAGATAAGAATAGTTATGAAAATATCTTCAGAATTGAAGATCAAAATTTCCAGGAGTTACACGTTATATGTATACAGATAATTGTTGAAGTGTAAACGCTGCGAGATTCGAGATTGATGATTGATGATTCCCGGTAATTGGTATGACAATTATTGTTACAGGATGTAGGTGAGTACATGATGGAGTTTCATGAATAATATAGATAGTTTTCGGAGAGACTAAAGCCGACGTTGCTGGTACATCTGCTGATAATATGGTGGAATATAAAAGGTTTCCCGATAATAATAAAGGGCAACTTTTATATCAAAGTTATAATATAAGACTAAAAAGTTGAAGTTGACTTGTTGAAGCTGTGACAAAACTGGCTATTTTTAAAAGGAATTGCAATGTTATTTTCGGTAATAATAATGCCAAAGGAGCTAGCACAGATACGTGTTAAACGTTTACTCAGGTTCCAAGTATTTTCAGGTGCATGACTATATGCATCAATCGTTTCTTCCGTAGATGAAGTGCGATTGGTTCATCCTCTCGATTGAGGTGTTTTCAAGAATCATGAAAGTTTTGAAAGCTGATTGTAATCGTCAAGACACAAATGAGGTTTAAGATGAAATCAAGTGGCAAACTTGAAGAAATGTTTAGTTTCATATGTTATAATCAATATTTTAATTAATTTTAATTATCCAATGTTAGTAGTCCACTGTTAGTAGTTCAATAATTCATATATAGTTTAATATATAATATTCGAATTAACTAATACGTATCGTGACCCATTGTATACATGTCTCAGACTCGATCACAACTCAAAGTATATATATTATTTGAGAATCAACCTCAACCCTGTATAGCTAACTCGATCATTACCGCATATAGAGTGCCTATGGTTATTCCAAATAATATATATAGATGACGTCAATATGATATGTCAAAACATTGTATACGTGTCCTGATATTTAAAGGGCGTAAAATAAATAACAGAAATTAAATGACGATAAATAAAATTGCGAGAATTAAAATTGCGATAAATAAATGTAATAAGGAATTAACAGTTAGCAAGGAACAGTTAGCTAGGATTTTGTTAGCGTGGATTGTTAACAAAATTTCTCATAGTTAATTTGTTTGTTTCTAACAAATTTTAGTTTTGTCCAATGTTTATATATATTAAATGAAATTGATATTTATATGATTAAGTGTTTCCAACATGTTAAGCAATCAAACTTGTTAAGACTTGATTAATTGAAATAGGTTTTATAAAGACAATTGACCACCCAAGTTGACCGGTGATTCACGAACGTTAAAACTTGTAAAAACTATATGATGTCATATATATGGATATATATATAGTTAACATGGTATTATGATAAGTAAACATATCATTAAGTATATTAACAATGAACTACAAATGTAAAAACAAGACTACTAACTTAATGATTTCAAAACGAGACATATATGTAACGATTATCGTTGTAACGACATTTAATTGTATATATATATATCATATTAAGATATATTAATAGATCATAATATCATGATAATTTAATAATTTAACATCTCATTTGATATAATAAACAATGGGTTAACAACACTTAACATGATCGTTAACCTAAAGGCTTCAAAACAAAATTTACATGTAACGACTAACGATGACTTAACGACTCAGTTAAAATGTATATACATGTAGTGTTTTAATATGTATTTATACACTTTTGAAAGACTTCAAGACACTTATCAAAATACTTCTACTTAACAAAAATGCTTACAATTACATCCTCGTTTAGTTTCATCAACAATTCTACTCGTATACACCCGTATTCGTACTCGTACAATACACAACTTTTAGATGTATGTAATATTGGTATATACACTCCAATGATTAGCTCTTAGAAGCCCATGTGAGTCACCTAACACATGTGGGAACCATCATTTGGCAACTATCATGAAATATCTCATAAAATTACAAAAATATTAGTAATCATTCATGACTTATTTACATGTAAACAAAATTACACATCCTTTATATCTAATCCATATACCAACGACCAAAAACACCTACAAACACTTTCATTCATCAATTTTCTTCATCAAATTGATCTCTCTCAAGTTCTATCTTCAAGTTCTAATTGTTCTTCATAAATTCTATAAGTTCTAGTTTCATAAAATCAAGAATACTTCCAAGTTTGCTAGCTTACTTCCAATCTTGTAAAGTGATCATCCAACCTCAAGAAATCTTTCTTATTTACTGTAAGATATATTTCTAATATAAGGTAATACTCATATTTAAACTTTGATTCAATTTCTATAACTATAACAATCTTTTTTCGAGTGGAAATCTTACTTGAACTTGTTTTCGTGTCATGATTCTGCTTCAAGAACTTTCAAGCCATCCAAGGATCCTTTGAAGCTAAATATATTTTTCTCATTTCTAGTAGGTTTATCTACAAAACCTGAGGTAGTAATGATATTCATAACATCATTCGATTCATATATATAAAACTACCTTATTCGAAGGTTTAAACTTGTAATCACTAGAACATAGTTTAGTTAATTCTAAACTTGTTTGCAAACAAAGGTTAATCCTTCTAAATTGACTTTTAAAATCAACTAAACACATGTTCTATATCTATATGATATGCTAACTTAATGATTTAAAACCTGAAAACACGAAAAATACCGTAAAACTGGATATACGCCGTTATAGTAACACCACGGGCTGTTTTGGGTTAGTTAATTAAAAACTATGATAAACTTTGATTTAAAAGTTGTTCTTCTGGGAAAATGATTTTTCTTATGAACATGAAACTATATCCAAAAATCATGATTAAACTCAAAGTGGAAGTATGTTTTCCAAAATGGTCATCTAGACGTCGTTCTTTCGACTGAAATGACTACCTTTACAAAAACGACTTGTAACCTATATTTCCGACTATAAACTTATACTTTTTTTGTATAGATTCATAAACTTAAGTTCAATATGAAACCATAGCAATTGGATTCACTCAAAACGGATTTAAAACGAAGAAGTTATGGGTAAAACAAGATTGGATATTTTTACTTGTTGTAGCTACGTGAAAATTGGTAACAAATCTATACAAATCATATCCTAGCTAAATTATATTGTATTATACATGTATTCTAATATATTATGTAATCTTGGGATACCATAGACACGTATGCAAATGTATTGACATATCATATTGACCCATCTATATATATTATTTGGAACAACCATAGACACTCTATATGCAGTAATGTTGGAGTTAGCTATACAGGGATGAGGTTGATTCCAAAAATATATATACTTTGAGTTATGATCTAGCCTGAGACGTGTATACACTGGGTCGTGGATTGATTCAAGATAATATATATATCGATTTATTTCTGTACATCTAACTGTGGACAACTAGTTGTAGGTTACTAATGAGGACAGCCGACTTAATAAACTTAAAACAGTAAAACGTATTAAAAATGTTGTAAATATATTTTGAACATACTTTGATATATATGTACATATTTGTTATAGGTTCGTGATTCGACCAGTGACCAAGTCTTACTTCCCGACGAAGTAAAAATCTGTGAAAGTGAGTTATAGTCCCACTTTTAAAATCTAATATTTTGGGATGAAAATACATGCAGCTTTATAAATGTTTTACAAAATAGACACAAGTACGCAAAAACTACATTCTATGGTTGGATTATTAAACCAAATATCGTCCTTCAAGTCTGGTAGCCTAGGAATTAGGAAAATGGCCCGTAATTGACGCGAATCCTAAAGATAGATCTATTGGGCTTAACAACCCCTATTCAGGTTATGGATGGTTTAGTACATCGAGATTATTATACAGACGCGAGGTTATGTTTTGGGGATATTCTATGCATTAAGTTAACGTCAGTTACCAGGTGTTTAACATATGAATGATTTTTATCTCTATGCAGTTTGCGAAATGCTTGATAAGAGATGTGTTATAAAAATAAAATCTTGTGGTCTATTATTATGATTTAATAATATGTAGGTTAAACCTATAACTCACCAACAATTTTGTTGACGTTTTAAGCATGTTTATTCTCAGGTGATTATTAAGAGCTTCCGCTGTTGCATACTAAATTAAGGACAAGATTTGGAGTCCATGCTTGTATAATATTGTTTAAAAACTGCATTCGAAGACTTATGTTGATGTGTAATATTATTGTAAACCATTATGTAATGGTTGTGTGAAAAACGCTATATTTTAAGATTATCATTATTTGATAATCGTCGTAATATTTTAAAGGTTATGGTTTGTTTTAAAATCGAATGCAGTCTTTGAAAAACATCTCATATAGAGGTCAAAACCTCGCGACGAAATCAATTAATATGGAACGTTTATAATCAATATGAACGGGACATTTCAGTTGGTATCCGAGCGTTGGTCTTAGAGAACCAGAAATTTGCATTAGTGTGTCTTATCGAGTTTGTTAGGATACATTAGTGAGTCTGGACTTCGACCGTTTTTTCTTTAAAAACGATTGCTTAACACTTTTGTTAGAAACTATATATTATTAACATGTAAATATTATGTGATATATTAACCTCTTAATGTGTTTGATATTGTGTGATAGATGTCTACCATTAGTACAAATCCCATCGACTCACCTAATAATAACGAAGAGTTAAATATAATTTGGGAAGATTCACAAATTCTCGAAGAGGAACCGGAAGAAAAGGAACCGGAAGAAGGGGAACCGGAAGAAGGGAAACCGGAAGAAGAGGAATCAGAAGAGGAGGAACCAGAAGAAGAAGAGGTTCCGGAAGAAGAAATATTTATACCTATAGTAAATTGATTAAATAAAATAAAATCCTCAACCAACGGACCAAAGTTAATAATGGTCAATGGTGTTTCCGCCGAGGAAGCAAAATATTGGGAAAATTATCAATTTTCCGATGAATCGGATCCCGATGATGTTATAGAAATTACCTTGCCCCAATTTAATAAAGCGAAAGAAAATAATAAGGGAAAAGGTATAAAAATAGAGAAGCCCGATTCCAACCCCGATGAACTTTATATGTATCGGCAACATCCGTATTTCTTAAAATGTAACAATGACTCGGGAACCTCTAAACCACCAGGTTTTTCTAAACCATTGTGGAAAACGACAGCTCGTATTAGGGGAGCATCATATATCCCTAGGAAATTAGCAAAATGAACCAAGTCCGAAGAAGAAGAAACGAGTGAGTTGGATTAAAGAGTTGTAATCATGTTGTGTAATATATGTAATATAGTGTGCTTGTACTTTTATGTTCTATGTAAAAATTGATTGTATTGTTTGTTAATTATCTTTTACGAATCTAATCCTTGTCTATTTTACAGTATAAAAATAAAATGCACGCTAAGGGTAGACAACCGAATATTTTAGAAGACCTACCAGAGGATATGATTGAGGAAATCTTGTCTAGAGTCGGTTAGAATTCATCAGCACATTTAGTTATGGAGAAATTAACTTGTCAAACATTTGAAAGACTTTACAGAAATGCCTTAGTTTATAAAAGGCTTTCCTTTGATAGGTGGGGTATATCACATTGGGGAGACCGTAAGTTACGTCGTGTTTTCTTTAAAGCGTTAAATGCGGGGAACCCAAATGCAATTTTATGCTACGGGTTAAGAACCTATTTTGACTCAACATATCCCAACATAGGATTTTATGAGTTAGAAAGAGCTTCTAACATGCAACATAAAGAAGCATGTTATGCTTACGGGTTAATAATGTTCGCTTCTCATCAAATTGAGAAAAAGAACATTGGGTTGCAACTTTTAAATAAAACATTCCCACAAGTGATGGACTCGGTAGTTGAGATGAGAAACAAGGTTTTTAGATTATTACGGGGCTGTTGGACATTACGAAACCCTCATCCTTTTGACAACATTACAACATGCTATCTTGTCAACGGTCACAACGGTTATGTTCCACAAGACCAAGGATAGGAAGTAGTCATAGTAAAACCAGAATGCATGACTTGTTTCTGGACGTATGAATTACGTGTCTTTATTGCCTTTGTTGAACGACTTGCGTATTAACTAGAATTGTCTTCGCAACTGTGTTGTATCAGAGTTTTTATGTGTTATATTTCATGCTATATGTAAAATAGCGGTATTGTAAGTTTGCAAAATATTGTAAAAAAGTTTGAATGTGAAATATTATTATAATCAGTTTTCATATATAATTGTAGTAGTTGAATTGTATGTTAGCTACTAAGTATGAACTTAACGGGTAGGTATTACCCGAATTAAAACTTATAAAACGCTAATATGAAGAAAAAGCTTTTATAAATGAGTTCATATTATGCTACGGAATACTATTGACTACTCTTAATATTCTATATGATTAACTTAATTCTTTTGGCTATTTTTGAAGGAAATGGCACCGACTACTCGTCAGAACTTGAACATGAGTGAGGAAGACTTCTGTGCGTTCCTTGCAGTAAATATAGCCGCAGTACAGGCTGCAATGCAAAACAACAATAACTCAGGGTCTAGCAGTGGAGTTAACTCCACAAGAAACCGTGTAGGATGCTCCTACAAGGCTTTCACTGCCTGTAAACCTCTGGAATTCGATGGAACTGAAGGACCATTCGGACTGAAATGATGGACCGAAAAGGTTGAATCTGTGTTTGCTATAAGCAAATGTGCTGAGGAAGATAAGGTAAAGTACGCCACGCATACCTTCACAGGTACTGCGTTAACATGGTGGAATACCTATCTCGAACAAGTGGGACAAGATGCTGCTTACGCACTACCGTGGTCAGCATTCAAACACTTAATGAACGAGCAGTACCATCCCAGAAACGAGGTTAATAAGCTCAAGGTAGAGCTTAGAGGGTTACGGACACAAGGGTTTAATATTACTACGTACGAACGACGATTCACAGAGTTGTGCCTATTGTGTCCGGGAGATTTCGAAGATGAAGAAGAGAAAATCGACGCATTTGTAAAAGGGTTACCGGAAAGGATCCAAGAGGATATAAGTTCACATGAGCCCGCCTCCATACAAAAGGCAAGTCGAATGGATCATAAACTTATAAATCAAATTGAGGAAAGGATTAAAGAACAGGCGGCCGAAGAAGCCAATACGAAACAAGTCAAGAGGAAATGGGAAGAAACCAGTGACAAGGGTCACAATTTCAATAATCAACCCAACAATCATAACTATAATCGCACCAATTTTCGCAACAACAAACGCAACAACAACAACCACCCCAGCAACAACTACAACAACCGTTTCAACAACAATAACAACCGCAACAACAACAATCCCAACAATAACAACAAGAGGCAGAAATTCTGCCAGAGATGTGAAGGATACCATCCAACTGGGCTCTGTACAGCAGTGTGTACTAAGTGTAATAGAAAGGGCCATGGTGCGACAAAGTGCGAAATCTACGGATCAATGGCTAAGGGAACAAATAATGCCGGAACAAGTTATGCCGACATTACCTGTTTCGGATGCGGGAAGAATGGCCATTACAAAAATATGTGTCCAAATCAGGGGGATAATAATGGGCAAGGCCGAGGAAGAGTCTTCAAAGTTAATGCGGTTGAAGTGCAGGAAGACCCGGAGCTTGTTACGGGTATGTTTCTTATTGACAATACATCTGCTTATGTTTTATTTGATTCGGGTGCGGATAAAATCTATATGAGTAAGGATTTATATGCTAAATTAAGTTGTCCATTGATGCCTTTAGATAATAAGTTTATACTAGAATTAGCAAACGGTAAATTAATTGCAGCAGATAATATATGTCAGAATCGAGAAATTAAACTGGTTAGCGAAACATTTAAGATTGATTTGATACCAGTAGAGTTAGGGAGTTTTGATGTAATAATCGGCATGGACTGGTTGAAAGAGGTGAAAGCAGAGATCGTATGTTACAAAAATGCAATTCGCATTGTACGAGAAGAAGGAAAACCCTTAATGGTGTACGGAGAAAAGAGCAACGCAAAGCTAAATCTTATTAGTAATTTGAATTCGCAAAAGCTAATAAGAAAGGGTTGCTATGCTGTTCTAGCACACGTCGAGAAAGTACAAACTGAAGAAAAGAGCATCAATGATGTTTCCATCGCAAAAGAATTTCCCGATGTATTTCCGAAAGAATTACCGGGATTACCTCCACACCGATCCGTTGAATTTTAAATAGATCTTGTACCGGGAGCTGCACCAATAGCTCGTGCTCCATACAGACTCGTACTCAGCGAAATGAAGGAACTTCAAAGCCAATTACAAGAACTTCTAGAGCGTGGTTTCATACTATCAAGTACATCACCATGGGGAGCTCCTGTTTTGTTTCTCAGAAAGAAGGATGGTACATTCAGGTTGTGTATCTACTACCGAGAGTTGAACAAACTTACCATCAAGAACTGTTACCCACTACCGAGAATCGACTACTTATTTGATCAATTACAAGGCTCGTCAGTTTATTCGAAGATTGATTTACGTTCTGGGTATCATCAAATGCGGGTGAAGGAGGACGATATTCCGAAGACTGCTTTCAGAACGCGTTACGGTCATTACGAGTTTATGGTTATGCCGTTTGGATTGACTAACGCACCAGCTGTGTTCATGGACCTCATGAACCGTGTGTGTGGGCCATATCTTGACAAGTTTGTCATTGTTTTCATTGATGACATACTTATCTACTCAAAGAATGATCAAGAGCACGAAGAACATTTGAGAAAAGTGCTAGAGTTGTTGAGGAAGGAAAAACTATACGCTAAGTTTTCAAAGTGTGCATTTTGGTTGGAAGAAGTTCAATTCCTCAGTCACATAGTGAACAAAGAAGGTATTCAGGTGGATCCGGCAAAGAATGAGACCATTGAAAAGTGGGAAACCCCTAAAACTCCGAAGCATATACGCCAATTTTTAGGACTGGCTGGTTACTACAGAAGATTCATCCAAGATTTTTCCAAAATAGCAAAACCCTTGACTGCATTAACGCATAAAGGGAATAAATTTGAATGGAAGGATGAACAAGAAAAAGCGTTTCAATTGTTGAAGAAAAAGTTAACTACGACACCTATATTGTCATTGCCTGAAGGGAATGATGATTTTGTGATATATTGTGACGCCTCAAAGCAAGGCCTCGGTTGTGTATTAATGCAATGAACGAAGGTAATTGCTTATGCGTCTAGACAATTGAAGATTCACGAGCAAAATTATACGACACACGATTTGGAATTAGGCACTGTTGTTTTTGCATTAAAGACTTGGAGGCACTACTTATATGGGGTCAAAAGTATTATATATACCGACCACAAAAGTCTTCAACATATATTTAATCAGAAACAACTAAACATGAGGCAGCGCAGGTGGATTGAATTGTTGAATGATTATGACTTTGAGATTCGTTACCACCCGGGGAAGGCGAATGTGGTAGCCGACGCTTTGAGTAGAAAGGACAGAGAACCCATTCGAGTAAAAGCTATGAATATAATGATTCACAATACCCTTAATACTCAAATAAAGGAGGCGCAACAAGGAGTTTTAAAAGAGGGAAATTTAAAGGATGAAATACCCAAAGGATCGGAGAAGCATCTTAATATTCGGGAAGACGGAACCCGGTATAGGGCTGAAAGAATTTGGGTACCAAAATTTGGAGATATAAGAGAAATGGTACTTAGAGAAGCTCATAAAACTAGATACTCAATAAATCCTGGAATGGGGAAGATGTACAAAGATCTCAAGAAACATTTTTGGTGGCCAGGTATGAAAGCCGATGTTGCTAAATACGTAGGGGAATGTTTGACGTGTTCTAAGGTCAAAGCTGAGCATCAGAAACCATCAGGTCTACTTCAACAACCCGAAATCGCAGAATGGAAATGGGAAAACATTACCATGGATTTCATCACTAAATTGCCAAGGAATGCAAGTGGTTTTGATACTATTTGGGTAATAGTTGATCATCTCACCAAATCAGCACACTTCCTGCCAATAAGAGAAGATGGCAAGATGGAGAAGTTAGCACGACTGTATTTGAAGTAAGTCGTCTCCAAACATGGAATACCAATCTCTATTATCTCTGATAGGGATGGCAGATTTGTTTCAAGGTTTTGGCATACATTACAACAAGCATTGGGAACTCGTCTAAACATGAGTACTGCCTATCATCCACAAACTGATGGGCAGAGCGAAAGGATGATACAGACTCTTGAAGACATGCTACGAGCATGTGTTATTGATTTTGGAAATGGTTGGGATCGACATCTACCATTAGCAAAATTTTCCTACAACAACAGTTACCACTCGAGTATCGAAATGGCACCGTTCGAAGCACTTTAAAGTAGAAAGTGCAGATCTCCAATTTGTTGGAATGAATTGGGGGATAGACAGATTACGGGTTCAGAGATAATCCAAGAAACCACAGAGAAAATCATCCAAATTCAACAACGGTTGAAAACCACTCAGAGTCGACAAAAGAGCTACGCGGACCTTAAAAGGAAATATATAGCATTTGAAATTGGGGAGATGGTCATGCTTAAGGTTTCGCCTTGGAAAGGCGTTGTTCGATTTGGTAAACAGGGAAAACTAAATCCAAGATACATTGGACCATTCAAGATTTTAGATCGTGTCGGACCAGTAGCCTACCGACTTGAATTACCTCAAAAACTCGCCAATGTACATAATACCTTTCACATCTCGAATCTGAAGAATTGCTTAGCTAAAGAAGATCTCACTATTCCTTTAGACGAAATTAAAATCAATGAAAAACTACAATTCATTGAAGAACCCGTCGAGATAATGGATCGTGAGGTTAAAAGGCTCAAGCAAAACAAGATACCAATTGTTAAGGTTCGATGGAATGCTCGTAGAGGACCCGAGTTCACCTGGGAACGAGAAGATCAGATTAAGAAAAAATACCCGCACTTATTTCCAGAAGATACGTCAACACCTCTAACTGCTTAAAATTTCGGGACGAAATTTATTTAACGGGTAGGTACTGTAGTGACGCGAACTTTTCCATGTTTATATATATTAAATGAAATTGATATTTATATGATTAAATGTTTCTAACATGTTAAGCAATCAAACTTGTTAAGACTTGATTAATTGAAATAGGTTTTATATAGAAAATTGACCACCCAAGTTGACCGGTGATTCACGAACGTTAAAACTTGTAAAAACTATATGATGTCATATATATGGATATATATATATATATATATATATATATATATATATATATATATATATATATATATATATATATATATTTCACATGGTATTATGATAAGTAAACATATCATTAAGTATATTAACAATGAACTACATATGTAAAAACAAGACTACTAACTTAATGATTTCGAAACGAGACATATATGTAACGATTATCGTTGTAACGACATTTAATTGTATATATATCATATTAAGATATATTAATAGATCATAATATCATGATAATGTAATAATTTAACATCTCATTTGATATAATAAACAATGGGTTAACAACACTTAACAGGATCGTTAACCTAAAGGCTTCAAAACAACATTTACATGTAACGACTAACGATGACTTAACGACTCAGTTAAAATGTATATACATGTATTGTTTTCATATGTATTTATACACTTTTGAAAGACTTCAATACACTTATCAAAATACTTCTACTTAACAAAAATTCTTACAATTACATCCTCGTTCAGTTTCATCAACAATTCTACTCGTATGCACCCGTATTCGTACTCGTACAATACACATCTTTTAGATGCATGTACTATTGGTATATACACTCCAATGATCAGCTCTTAGCAGCCCATTTGAGTCACCTAATACATGTGGGAACTATCATTTGGCAACTAGCATGAAATATCTCATAAAATAACAAAAATATTAGTAATCATTCATGACTTATTTACATGTAAACAAAATTACACATCCTTTATATCTAATCCATATACCAACGACCAAAAACACCTACAAACACTTTCATTCATCAATTTTCTTCATCAAATTGATCTTTCTCAAGTTCTATCTTCAAGTTCTAAGTGTTCTTCATAAATTCTATAAGTTCTAATTTCATAAAATCAAGAATACTTCCAAGTTTGCTAGCTTACTTCCAATCTTGTAAAGTGATCATCCAACCTCAAGAAATCTTTCTTATTTACAGTAAGATATCTTTCTAATGAAAGGTAATACTCATATTTAAACTTTGATTCAATTTCTATAACTATAACAATCTTATTTCGAGTGGAAATCTTACTTGAACTTGTTTTCGTGTCATGATTCTGCTTCAAGAACTTTCAAGCCATCCAAGGATCCTTTGAAGCTAGATATATTTTTCTCATTTCCAGTAGGTTTATCCAAAAAACTTGAGGTAGTAATGATGTTCATAACATCATTCGATTCATATATATAAAACTACCTTATTCGAAGGTTTAAACTTGTAATCACTAGAACATAGTTTAGTTAATTCTAAACTTGTTCGCAAACAAAAGTTAATCTTTCTAACTTGACTTTTAAAATCAACTAAACACATGTTATATATCTATATGATATGATAACTTAATGATTTAAAACCTGAAAACACGAAAAACACCGTAAAACTGGATATACGCCGTCGTAGTAACACCGCGGGCTGTTTTGGGTTAGTTAATTAAAAACTATGATAAACTTTGATTTAAAAATTGTTCTTCTGGGAAAATGATTTTTCTTATGAACATGAAACTATATCCAAAAATCATGATTAAACTCAAAGTGGAAGTATGTTTTCCAAAATGGTCATCTAGACGTCGTTCTTTCGACTGAAATGACTACCTTTACAAAAATGACTTGTAACCTGTATTTCCGAATATAAACTTATACTTTTCCTGTATATATTCATAAACTTAAGTTCAATATGAAACCATAGAAATTGGATTCACTCAAAACGGATTTAAAACGAATAAGTTATGGGTAAAACAAGATTGGATATTTTTACTTGTTGTAGCTACGTGAAAATTAGAAACAAATCTATACAAATCATATCCTAGCTAAATTATATTGTATTATACATGTATTCTAATATATTATGTAATCTTGGGATACCATAGACACGTATGCAAATGTTTTGACATATCATATCGACCCATATATATATATTATTTGGAACAACCATAGACACTCTATATGCAGTAATGTTGGAGTTAACTATACATGGTTGAGGTTAATTCCAAAAATATATATACTTTGAGTTGTAATCTAGCCTGAGACGTGTATACACTGGGTTGTGGATTGATTTAAGATAATATATATATCGATTTATTTCTGTACATCTAACTGTGGACAACTAGTTGTAGGTTACTAACGAGGACAGCTGACTTAATAAACTTAAAACAGTAAAACGTATTAAAAATGTTGTAAATATATTTTGAACATACTTTGATATATGTACATATTTGTTATAGGTTCGTGAATCGACCAGTGGCCAAGTCTTACTTCCCAACGAAGTAAAAATCTGTGAAAGTGAGTTATAGTCCCACTTTTAAAATCTAATATTTTGGGATGAGAATACATGCAGCTTTATAAATGTTTTACAAAATAGACACAAGTACGCAAAAACTACATTCTATGGCTGGATTATTAAACCGAATATCGTCCTTCAAGTCTGGTAGCCTAAGAATTAGGGAAATGGCCCTTATTTTGACGCGAATCCTAAAGATAGATCTATTGGGCTTAACAACCCCCATTCAGGTTATAGATAGTTTAGTACTTCGAGATTATTAAACAGACGAGAGGTTCTGTTTTGGGGATATTCTATGCATTAAGTTAACGTCAGTTACCAGATGTTCAACATATGAATGATTTTTATCTCTATGCAGTTTACGAAATGCCTGATAAGAGATGTGTTATAAAAATGAAATCTTGTGGTCTATTATTATGATTTAATAATATGTAGGTTAAACCTATAACTCACCGACAATTTTGTTGACGTTTTAAGCATGTTTATTCTCAGGTGATTATTAAGAGCTTTCGCTGTTGCATACTAAATTAAGGACAAGATTTGGAGTCCATGCTTGTATAATATTGTTTAAAAACTGCATTCGAAGACTTATGTTGATGTGTAATATTATTGTAAACCATTATGTAATGGTCGTGTGAAAAACGCTATATTTTAAGATTATCATTATTTGATAATCGTCGTAATATTTTAAAGGTTATGGTTTGTTTTAAAATCGAATGCAGTCTTTGAAAAACGTCTCATATAGAGGTCAAAACCTCATGACGAAATCAATTAATATGGAACGTTTATAATCAATATGAACGGGACATTTCATCAACATGGTAACCGACCTTAACATATAATGCGCATCAATAATATCCCCAAAATAGAACATCTCGTCTGTATAATATATAAACTTCGAAGTACTAAACACCACGCCTACTAGCTCTTCCGTCTAGTGAACATTCTGGGTGGGGGTGTTAAACCCGGTAGCTACCTTTAGGATTCGCGTGAATTAGGGCCATACCCATTTCTAATTCTTAGGTTACCAAGCAATAATAATCAGGGAAAAATATTCACAACAATTAGTGGCAATTATAACGTCCAACTAATTCAATAATAATCCACAGAACTTCTATCTGCATAATAATTCATTCGAGGAATGTTTTGCTTGTGTTTATCTCATCAAACATTTATAAAATCATTTCATGTATTCTCAGTTCAAAATATATTTCAGAAGCATTTAATAAAGCAGTTATAAAAATAGCGCATGTATTCTCAGTCCCAAAAATGTAAAGAGTAAAAGGGAATCAAATGAACTCACAATACAATATTTTCTAGTAAAAATATTAATACGACAGAACTGCACAATGCAGGGTTGCCCTCGAATTCACGAACCCCTTTAAAAGCTTTTTATAAAAAGAAATTTCCTGGACCGGGCTCGAACTCGAGACCTCTCGGTAGACACACACCCCTTAACTCACGCCCAAACCATTGCTCTACTTATACTTTTCTGTATTTAATCCCGAATTAAATTTATATAAATAGTTCAACTGTTAGTGTTCTTCTTCTCAATCACTATCACAGTTGGTCACAACACAATATAATTTGGAAGCCCACAAAACAAATAAAAAGCCCAAGGTGTAACACAAGTGTAGGTTTGTGTCTGATTTGCATCGATTAGGATCAATACAACAGCCTAGTTCTTCCCTCATCATCATCTTTATCATACATCATATCTTCAATACCACATAAAATCATAATCGTATAATTCATACATAATCATATCATTCATCATCGATCCATTTTAATTATCTTATCATCTTCTTCATCATTCGTAACAAAAATAGATAACGAAGTAAGACAGAAAGTAGGAACAGTGGTGTGGTTCGATGGAGATTGAAACAGAAAACATTAGTAGTTTATGTGGTGGTTTATTGGTGGTTTTTGATCAGAACAGAAATAAATCGATCAATCAATTCACAAGGGATAACAGTAATATAAAATGAATCTTAGCAGTGGCCATTTGGGTAGCAGCAATAATGAAAACTCAAGTGGTGATGATGATTTAGGTTTCGTTTGAATAATATGTTAGAACAAATGGGTTTTGATGGTACCCTTTACCGAACAAAAATAATAAAAACAAGCAGCTACGATAATGTTTGGTTGAAGTTACAGGTTGTGGTGACAAAAAGCCAGAAGTAGTTTCGATTAGTAGGTGTTCTAATAGTGGTCGTAGTGGTTTGTTTCAACAGTAAAACGGATAGGTTATAGCAGCAGTAAAAGATCATTTTTATAGTGGTGTTATGGTGGTTCTAGTCCGAAGGTGAATGGTGGTTTCAATGGTGGATGAAGAGAGTGGTGGATCAGTTCATGTGTGCTTTGATTTAATGTTCGAACAAGAAACAGAAGTGGCACAAACATGGTGATGGTTGTGATTA
This sequence comes from Rutidosis leptorrhynchoides, assembly GCF_046630445.1. NCBI lineage: Eukaryota > Viridiplantae > Streptophyta > Magnoliopsida > Asterales > Asteraceae > Rutidosis > Rutidosis leptorrhynchoides. The sequence goes on along the minus strand of NC_092337.1, from coordinate 334,462,882 downwards.
GTGTGGTGTGTAGTTTCATGTTGGTGAAGATGGTGATGGGTTATGGACGGTTCATGGTGGTAAGCGGTTGTGGACTGTGGTGGTGACAGATAGAATGGTGAGTGGTTGTTCGTTCTTGACCCAAAACAAAACAAATCTGTGGGGTTTGGAGATTGTGATAAAGTGAAGGTGGTGGTGGGTGTAGCCGTGAGTGGTGATAAAGAAATAATGCTTGAGAACTTGCAACCGTATTGACTTGGGTTTGATCGCACCAAAACAGGAAACAATAATGGTTATATGGGTTTGATCACATAGGATATTTTTGGTTAGCAATCGAGCATGAGCAGAATATATATGCATGTATACGTGTGATATATATATATATATATATATATATATATATATATATATATATATATATATATATATATATATATATATATATATATATATATATATATATATATATATATATAGACTTGTGATTGGGTTAGTTGGTAAATAGAAAATAGTGCAATCCCACTCAATAATTCAATCACAGATTAATTGAACAAGTTGTGTTGTTTGGTATATATTAAATCACTATATGATATATATATATGTATTTCAATATAGGTACATAATGAAATAATTGTGATGAAGTCAAAAGCAAAAATAGTAAAAGAGGATTATGATTTAAATCTTGTGACATTTATTTGGTTGTACACAGGCGACATTTTTCATGGAGTATTATATCGTGTCCATTGCTAAACAGTTAACATATAAAATTGTTTCTAAAAATCCAAAATTCTTAAATTAAATTCCTTTATTTATTTAAGTCATTATGATATAAAATTCAGTCATAAAAATTACATTAATTATTCACTCCAATCCCAAGTAATATATAAACTCTATTCTCTTGGTTTGAGTTCGTCTTAAAGTTTAACAAATAGTTCCTAAATATACTTTTAATAAGTCTATAATTTATATAACTCATTTTCGGATCACCGTTTATTTTAAAATCACATGAGTTCCTTTTTAACTCATTTATTATCGATCGAATGACAATTGAGCATTACTGTCGTTTACTAAAAATTTTGAAATTACAAAATATATATTTAATATTCTTTACTTATATATATATAGATATGTTATAAATAATAATTATTATATTATTATATTTTTATTTTATTTTACATAATTCGTTTTTATAACAACAACATATAATGTTTCGCCAATTATTATATATATATATATATATATATATATATATATATATATATATATATATATATATATATATTCACACATATCTATTTACAAATAGTGGTTCGTGAATCGTCGAGAATGGTCGAAGGTCAATTGAATATATGAAACAGTTCAAAATTTTTGAGATTCAACATTACAGACTTTGCTTATCATGTCGGAAATATATAAAGATTAAGTTTAAATTTGGTCAGAAATTTCCGGGTCGTCACAGTACCTACCCGTTAAAGAAATTTTGTCCCGAAATTTGATCGAGGTCGTCATAACTAACAATAAAAATGTTTTCATGATGAATATGAATTGATAAATAGAGTTTTATCATCATTGAATAATATGAATAAAACAATTCGATTATTCGAAGCGTATGAGAGAAGCTATCGCAAAAGAGTGAAATGAATAAATGCAGGTTCGACTTAACTGGTGACGTAATCACGGTTGATTTCTGGATTTCAAGGGATTTGAAGTAAATCTTTGTAATAAGATTCGATTCTTCAGAAATTAAGGAAATTAGGGTCTTCTTTGGTTACATACGATAATCTGTTTTGATTGCTCTGTCGGATATTTCACTATAAATCTGATAATGCTAAAAACGAACATATATTTCATAGCATTATTCCTCAAGAAAGACAAGCTTTTAGTTGCAATTGTTCTATTTACAAGTGATATTCGTTTAAATAATAAAAGGTGAAGACAAAAGACAGATTCGACGAATTGAAGACGCAAACGACCAAAAAGCTCAAAAGTACAAAAGACAATCAAAAAGGTTCCAATTATTGATAAGAAACGTCTCGAAAATACAAGAGTACAAGATTCAAAATGCAAAGTACAAGATATTAAATTGTACGCAAGGACGTTCGAAAATCCGGAACCGGGACCAGAGTCAACTCTTAACGCTCGACGCAACGGACTAAAAATTACAAGTTAACTATGTATATAAATATAATATAATATATAATTAATTATATTAATTATATATATATATTATATTTATAAATAAAAACCGTCGGCAGAGAAAGACTCCAAGGGACTGAGCTATAATTTCATTCTCCGCGACTCGCGGAGTTTGAAGGCAAAAATGCCGCGAGTCGCGGAGCCCCAAAATGAAATTCTGCTTATAAAGCCAACCGAATTCTGATCGTAAAAATCAATCTTTTTCTTCCTCATTCATACGTAAAATTTATATTTATATTTATAATTTATATTTTAATTTTAATTATAATTCTAATAATAAGGGTATGTTAGCGAATGTTGTAAGGGTGTAAGTCGAAATTCTGTCCGTGTAACGCTACGCTATTTTTAATCATTGTAAGTTATGTTCAACCTTTTTACATTAATGTCTCGTAGCTAAGTTATTATTATGCTTATTTAAAACGAAGTAATCATGATGTTGGACTAATTACTAAAATTGGGTAATTGGGCTTTGTACCATAATTGGGGTTTGGACAAAAGAATGACACTTGTGGAAATTAGACTATGGGCTATTAATGGGCTTTATATTTGTTTAACTAAATGATAGTTTGTTAATGTTAATATAAAGATTTACAATTGGGCGTCCCTATAAATTACCATATACACTCGATCGGACACGATGGGCGGGGTATTTATATGTACGAATAATCGTTCATTTAACCGGATACGGGAATGGATTAATAGCCACTAGAATAATTAAAACAGGGATGAAATTACATTCAAGGGTAATTGGTGTAATTGTTAACAAAGTAGTAAAACCTTGGTTTACACGCAGTTGATAACCTGGTGTATTCATTAAACAAAGTATTAAAACCTTGTTACAATTCGAATCCCCAATTAGTTGGAATATTTAACTTCGGGTATAAGAATAATTTGATGAGGACACTCGCACTTTATATTTATGACTGATGGACTGTTATGGACAAAAACCAGACGGACATATTAAATAATCCAGGACAAAGGACAATTAACCCATGGGCATAAAACTAAAATCAACACGTCAAACATCATGATTACGGAAGTTTAAATAAGCATAATTCTTTTATTTCATATTTAATTTCCTTTATTTTATATTTAATTGCACTTCTAATTATCGCACTTTTATTTATTGTTATTTAATCGCACTTTTAATTATCGTACTTTTTAATTATCGTAATTTTATTTTATCGCACTTTTATTATTCGCAATTTCATTATCGTTATTTATTTTACGCTTTAAATTAAGTCTTTTATTTATTTAATATTTTACATTAGGTTTTAACTGCGACTAAAGTTTTAAAATCGACAAACCGGTCATTAAACGGTAAAAACCCCCCTTTATAATAATAATATTACTTATATATATATTTGTATTTTTATAAAAGTAAACTAATATAGCGTTGAGCTTTGTTTAAAAAAAAAAAAGATTCCCTGTGGAACGAACCGGACTTACTAAAAACTACACTACTGTACGATTAGGTACACTGCCTATAAGTGTTGTAGCAAGGTTTAAGTATATCCATTCTATAAATAAATAAATATCTTGTGTAAAATTGTAGCATATTTAATAGTTTTTCCTAGTAAAATATAAACTATTTCGTATACCTTAGCTTTGACATCAAGTATTTTTGGCGCCGCTGCCGGGGAACTTTCTAAACGCCGGAAGCGCAACGCTAATATTAAAAAAAAAGAGAGATTTTTAGTTAACTTTTATTAAAATTCGTTTTTGTAAAAATACGTTTTAATTATTCAAAAATATAAAAAGAAAAAACAAAAATATAAGTATTTTAAAGATTTTGTTAAATATTTAAGTTTTATAAGTTTCTTTATTTTTATTTTAGTTTATAAAAATATAAGTTTTATTTAAATATCTTTTATTTATTTAAAAACAGAAAACAGAAAATAAAAAAAAATAAATAAAGAAAAAACGCGTCGAATTTAATAAGCTGTCATCTGAATTTCTGAACCCCGCGACTCGCGGGGTTTTCTGCATTAATTACCGCGACTCGCGGAGATAACCTGACACGCCGACAGAAGCCCTAATTCAGCATTAATTACGGTTAATTATTAATTATTATTATTATAACCCTAACTAATTATTATTATTATAATTACTTTTACTTTTTATTTAATTTATGTATTTAGTATTAATTAGTTTTATTAAATTGTAAAATTAGTAGTTTTATTAAATAAATAATATAAAAATAATATTTTTATAAAAATTGTACTTTTTACAACTTTTTGTATATTTTTATATTTTGTCCCTTTTTAATCTCTTTAGCGTAACTTTTGTATTTTTAGCTCATATTTAGTTTTAAACTTAGTTTTTGCCATAGTTATTTTTACTCCTAGATTTTTAGGCTTTGCCGTAGAATTTCTTAAGTGCTTTTTCTTTAGACTAAGATTTAGGTACTTTAGAATTTTGCGACGCCTTTTTAAGTTTTAGTTTCTTTTTAAGTTATTTCCATTTGGGATTTAGTTTTTCCTGTAAGCTTTAATATTTTTAGACACCTTTTACTATGTATCAATTATCATTCCAATTAGTAATTTCAATTTGCGATTATAATTTTAAGTTAGTTGTAGTAATAAGGATAGGTTAGTCAAGTATTTTTAAGTTTTTATAAGTTTCTTTTATTTTCCCGTCACCTTTTATTTTTCAACCATTTTTTCTTTTTCGACCTTTTTCGACGAACTCTTTTTCTTTCTTATTTCTCGCTATTCTAGTTTTAGGACATAGATTTTTATTCTACTTCTTATCTAAATTTCTTAAAATTACGAAAATTTATTTTAAGTGGTTAAATTGATAGACATCAAAATTTTCTGGTTCGTAGTAATAGTTGGATTTGTACGTGGACCGGGTTATTGGAGCCAAACAGTCCTCAATTATATTGAGACCAAACGAATCCTGCCCCTCTGCTGCATCTTTTGGCTATTCGAAACGTGGGCAAAATCAGAAAAGTCTATTGGTTGGATAACTTATTATAATTTTTCTTTCCTTTTTAAAACTAATAGGATATTCAGTGAATGCACCGAACAAGACGTTCATCACCTTTTGTACGTTCACCACCTGTAACTAGATCAAGACATTTAGCAAATATAACCGCCGTTGATTTTTCTTTAGAATCATCATCCAGTCGACCAAGTACTTCAGTTCAAATTTCCGATAATCCATTTTTTGAACCCGACCTCACAATTGAGAATCCGGAAAATATTCAGGAACGGTTCGTAGATCCTGAACCATTAAACTTTCCTCCGGAGCCACCAATCATTCAAACAGAGATTGTTGAGGAATGAACCATTAAATCAGAATCATCTAGTGATACCGATTCAACAAATTCAATTATGGAGAATCTGGAACCTTTAAGTATGGAAGACCGAATGAGAGCTAAACGCACTGGCCAAGGTCACGCAATTACTCATCCAGACATTAATGCGCCAGATTATGAAATCAAAGGACAAATTCTACACATGGTGACTAATCAATGCCAATTTAGTGGTGCGCCGAAGGAAGATCCAAATGAACATCTACGTACCTTTAATAGGATCTGCACACTATTTAAAATCCGAGAAGTGGAGGATGAACAGATATATCTCATGTTATTTCCCTGGACTTTAAAGGGAGAAGCCAAAGATTGGTTGGAATCGTTACCTGAAGGGGCGATTGATACATGGGACGTTTTAGTTGACAAATTTCTTAAACAATTCTTTCCTGCATCTAAAGCCGTAAGACTTCAAGCAGAAATTGTTACGTTCACACAGAAACCAAATGAAACTCTATATGAGGCGTGGACAAGATATGGAAAGTTATTAAGAGGATGTCCGCAACATGGTTTAGACACCTGTCAAATAGTACAAATATTCTACCAAGGATGCGACATCACTACAAGAAAAGACATAGATATAGCAGCTGGTGGTTCTATTATGAAGAAAACCGAAACTGATGCTTACAAAATTATTGATAACACTGCTTCCCACTCACATGAGTGGCACCAAGAAAAAGATATCATTAGATCATCTAAAGCAGCTAGAGCCGATTCTAGCCATGACTTAGATTCCATTTCCGCAAAGATAGATGCTGTGGAAAGACGAATGGAAAAGATGACTAAAGATATTCACTCAATACGAATTAGTTGTGAGCAGTGTGGAGGACCACATTTGACAAAAGATTGTCTCAGTATTGAATTAACAATGGAACAAAGAGAGAATATTTCATACATAAACCAAAGGCCTGGAAATAATTATCAGAATAATTATCAACCGCCAAGACCGATTTACAATCAAAACCAAAATTATAACCGAAATATTCCATACAACAACCAACAAGGTCCTAGCAATCAACAAGTATCCAATAATACTTATAATCAGCAAAGACCTAATTTTCAAAACAAACCACCACATCAAACCGATGATAAAAAGCCGAATTTAGAAGATATGATGACGAAGCTAGTTGAAACTCAAACGCAGTTTTTCACGTCTCAGAAACAAACCAATGAACAAAATGCTCAAGCATTTAGAAATCAACAAGCTTCTATTCAAAATCTGGAACAAGAAGTAAGTAACCTAGCAAGGTTAATAGGTGAAAGAAAACCGGGAAGTCTACCTAGTGATACAAATGCTAACCCCCGGAGTGAAACAGCTAAAGCCATTACCACAAGAAGTGGTACAACACTTAAACCACCTGAAATACCTGTAACTTCTGATGAAGCCATTCCTACTCCACAAGAACCACAACCTGATCAAGATAAGGAAAAAGAACCGGTAGTTGAGAAGGTTAATGAAGATAACACAGTTAAGGATAAACCTTATGTTAAACCATACCAACCACCACTTCCTTACCCGAGTAAAATGAAGAAAGAAAAACTTGAAGCCGAGCAATCCAAATTCTTGGATATGTTTAAACAGATAAATGTAAATCTTCGTTTCATTGATGTGATTTCAGGAATGCCTAGATATGCTAAATTCTTGAAAGATCTAATCTCAAATAGAAAGAAAATGGAAGAACTCTCGGCTGTTACTATGAATGCTAATTGTTCAGCAGTGCTGTTAAATAAGATACCAGAAAAACTATCTGATCCAGGAAGTTTCACAATTCCATGTTTTCTGGGTAGTCTTAGTTCAATAGAAGCATTGGCAGACTTAGGTGCTAGTATAAATCTAATGCCGTATTCACTATACGCTAAACTAGACCTTGGAGAATTGAAACCAACCAGAATAAGCATACAACTAGCCGATAGATCAATAAAATATCCTAGAGGGATAATGGAGAACATGCTAGTTAAAGTTGGTACTTTAGTATTTCCAGTAGATTTTGTTGTTTTGGACATGGAAGAAGATTCTCAAGTTCCTCTCATATTAGGAAGACCATTCTTAAACACGGCTAAAGCAATGATAGACGTGTTCGGTAAGAAACTGACCCTAAGTATAGAGGATGAGAGTGTTACCTTTTCAGTTGATAGAGCAATGCAACAACCACAATCTGCAGATGATACATGTTATTATATTCAAACTATAGATGCACATGCCGAATTATTAGAAGAATTTCCAGAATTACAAGGAACAGGAGAATGTTCTTTAGGAGAAGGTAATGAACCAATTGATGAAGCTGAAATGTTAGCTACACTTATAGCTAATGGATATGAACCAACAACAGAAGAAATTCAAATGCTAAAAGAAGAAGACAGATATCGATATAAATCATCGATAGAAGAACCCCCGAAATTAGAGTTAAAGCCACTTCCAAACCATTTGGAATACGCTTATTTACATGGTGAATCTGAATTACCTGTAATAATATCATCTTCTCTTACTGAAAATGAGAAATCACAACTCATTTCTGTGTTGAAAGCTCATAAACCAGCCATTGCATGGAAGATTCATGATATTAAAGGAATAAGTCCTTCGTATTGCACACATAAAATCCTTATGGAAGAAGGTCATAAAACGTATGTGCAACGCCAACGAAGACTAAATCCTAATATGCAAGATGTAGTTAAGAAAGAGATTATTAAACTGCTAGATGCAGGTTTAATTTATCCAATTTCCGATAGTCCATGGGTAAGCCCAGTTCAATGTGTGCCTAAGAAGGGTGGCAAGACTGTCATTACAAATGAGAAAAATGAGCTTATTCCTACTAGGACTGTAACAGGATGGCGTGTATGTATTGATTATAGAAAATTAAATGACGCCACCAGAAAAGATCACTTTCCCTTACCTTTCATTGATCAAATGTTGGAAAGATTAGCCGGAAATAGCTACTATTGTTTTCTAGATGGATTTTCCGGATATTTTCAAATTCCAATAGCACCCGAGGACCAAGAGAAAACCACATTCACGTGCCCTTATGGTACTTTTGCTTACAAACGCATGCCATTTGGACTTTGTAACGCCCCTGCAACCTTTCAAAGGTGTATGATGGCGATTTTTCACGACATGATAGAAGAATGCATGGAAGTTTTCATGGATGACTTTTCAGTCTTCGGTGATACATTTAAATCATGTCTAGTTAATCTGGAACGAATGCTAATTAGATGCGAAAAATCAAATCTAGTACTTAATTGGGAGAAATGCCATTTCATGGTTAAAAAAGGCATCGTTCTTGGACATAAAATTTCAAAAGAAGGAATTGAAGTGGATAGAGCTAAAGTAGATGTAATTGCTAAACTTCCACATCCCACCAATGTTAGAGGAGTTAGGAGTTTTCTAGGGCATGCCGGTTTTTACCGACGTTTCATAAAATATTTTTCTAAAATTGCCACTCCTATGAATAAACTCCTAGAAAAGGATGCTCCATTCATCTTTTCAGATGAGTGTATCAAATCTTTTAATATTCTTAAAGAGAAACTCACTAATGCACCGATCATGATAACACCAAATTGGAATCTACCATTTGAACTAATGTGCGATGCAAGTGATTTTGCAATGGGAGCCGTTTTAGGACAAAGGATTGAAAAACGATTTCAACCTATATATTATGCTAGTAAGACATTACAAGGAGCACAAACGAACTATACAACTACTGAAAAAGAACTCCTTGCTATTGTCTTTGCTTTTGACAAATTTCGATCATATCTCGTTCTAGCAAAAACGGTGGTCTATACCGACCATTCTGCTCTTAGATACCTATTTTCAAAACAAGATGCTAAACCAAGATTAATCCGTTGGATCTTACTCTTACAAGAGTTTGATATTGAAATCCGAGATAAAAGAGGAGCAGAAAATCTCGCCGCTGATCATCTTTCTCGTCTTGAAAATCCCGAATTAGAAGTTCTAAATGAATCAGCCATACAAGACAACTTTCCTGATGAATATCTATTGAAGATAGATTATAAAGAAATCCCATGGTTTGCAGACTATGCAAACTACTTAGTTTGTGGAATCCTTGAAAAAGGATTATCGTACCAAAGACGAAAGAAATTCTTCAGTGATATAAAACACTATTTCTGGGAAGATCCACATCTGTTTAAAAGTTGTCCCGATGGAATAATACGCTGATGTGTATTTGGAGATGAAGCTAGTAAAATTTTAAACCATTGTCACACAGGACCAACAGGAGGGCATTATGGGCCTCAACTAACAGCAAGAAAAGTTTATGATGCTGGATTCTATTGGCCTACAATTTACAAAGACGCACACCTTCTTTGCAAATCCTGTGATGCTTGTCAAAGGGCCGGAAAAATAAGTCAACGTGATGAAATGCCACAAAATGTCATCCAAGTATGTGAAGTATTTGACATTTGGGGTATTGACTTTATGGGTCCATTTCCAAAATCTCATAATAATCTATATATACTCGTAGCCATTGATTATGTATCTAAATGGGCGGAAGCACAAGCTCTCCCAACTAACGATGAACGAGTTGTAGTCAACTTTTTAAAACGTCTTTTTGCAAGGTTTGGAACACCAAAAGCTTTAATAAGTGATCGGGGTACTCATTTCTGTAATAATCAACTTGAGAAAGTTCTTAAAAGATATGGAGTAACTCATAAAATCTCCACCGCATATCATCCACAAACAAGTGGACAAGTTGAAAATACCAACCGAGCTTTAAAACGTATTCTAGAGAAAACCGTAGGATCAAATCCGAAGGAATGGTCCATTAAATTGGAGGATGCACTCTGGGCTTTTAGAACAGCCTACAAAACTCCAATTGGAACCACACCTTTTAGACTTGTTTATGGAAAAGCATGTCATCTTCCAGTAGAAATTGAACACAAAGCATTTTGGGCTTTGAAAATATGTAATCTTGATTTACATGAAGCCGGACGTCTACGATTAAGTCAACTAAACGAATTAGAAGAATTAAGACATGAAGCATACGATAATTCGTTAATCTATAAAGAAAGAACGAAGAAATGGCATGATAAAAGAATCAGAAGTTCAAAAGAATTTAAAGAAGGAGACAGAGTTCTTCTTTTCAATTCACGATTCAAGCTATTTCCTGGAAAATTGAAATCAAGATGGTCTGGACCATTCATAGTCAAAAGAGTTTTCCCATACGGAACGATAGAATTGATAAATTCAAATGGGATTGAATTTAAAGTTAATGGTCACAGAGTTAAACATTACATACATGGTCCGATGGAAGTCGACAACGAAGTTAATCACAATTTCGACACCACAGCTAACTAAGTGTGGGGAGAATCAAGTCTTTAAAGGATAATATGTATTTCTGTTAGAGTTAGATTGTCTGTTTTCGTGTAGTTCTCGAAAATGGAACCCGAATGGTCTTTCCCTAGCAGACCCTAAAGAACTAGTCTTCTCCCCCCATTCTGAATTTTTATTTTTTTTTAGGTTTTTACAAAATGAAGACTGCCTGTGAACTAAACCATGGTCTAATGCTACACGCTTTGATCACTAAAAGAAATAATGACATACTACCAAGTGAATTAGTATCAGTAATCAGAGAAAGAATGGACGGAGTTAGAAAAGAATCCAGATGCGAAGATAATAAGTTACAATTTGGTAAAGGAAAATCAAAATCCGCAGCGAAAAGAAGAGCACGACACCTAGAAAGATGTCACAAATGCGGAAAATGGTCACATGGAGGTAAATGTTCAAATAATCAAACCTATTCAAATACCGAATTTGTTACTTTATGCAGAGACGGACCGTTCATATGTTTAGAAGAAAAGACACTGAATGCTCGAGGTTACGCCTATGTAGCCATGGAAAACCAATTAAACCGACTATCTTATGAATGTGATAGATCATATAACTAAGAAATCTATTTCACAGGTATGTATGTACAGTTTTTATTTTTATTTTTATTTTTAACCTTTTGATAATAAACGCTAATTTGTTCGCTAAAAAGTATTAAATTGGTATTGAATAAAATTAGGTTTGGCGACCGAAATTATTGATATCATTCAAAAATTTATTACATCACTGCGAAATTTAACGTTTATTCTTAAGGTATAAATATCTTTAATCAATCAACACAAAATATTTCAAAAATTCGTCATGAGTTAAATTAGGTCTTGGAACCGAAATTACTTTACCGAAAAGAGGGGCGCATATTTTTGATAATATTTGATTGATTAAAGTGGGATAAAAAGCCAAAAAGATTTTTAATTTTATTTTTACCATGTTTTTAAAATTAATATTTAAATCTTAAATTAATATTATAAACTTTGTAAAAACAATATTTTTAAAATTGTAAATATTTGAAAAATTAATATAAGTTTGATATGAATTTATAAATTTTTAAATTAAATTTGGTGTGAATTTTTAATTTTTAAAATATAAATTTTTAATTTTATGCATTTCAAATTTTAAGTTTGGTGTGAATTTTTAATATAAATTTTGAATTTTACATTTAAGTTGTGTGAATTTAAAAACAAAAATTTACTCTATCTCATTAAGTTAAAAATATGATTTTTAAAATTCGTCGTAAGTTGAAGACTAGGTCTTTGAACCGAAATTGCTTTACCCGAGGGAGGGACGAGAACTTTTATTATCATTATTTTTAATCTTATTGAATTTAAAGTATGCCAAAAACATTAAAAAACCCCAAAAATCTTAGCTTTTAAAACAATCGCTACAAAAAGACAAATTTTAAAATTTTGTCGAGGGACGGACTAGGACATCGATCCGAAACGACCTCGTCCTAAATAACAAGGGAAACAAAATTTTAAAATTAAGTACTTAATTGTTTTATAAGTTATTGATTATAAAAAAAAAAAAAATATCAAACTCCGCGAGTCGCGGAGTTTGAAGGGTATTTCACCACGAGTCGCGGAGGGATGAAAAATCAGAAAAAAAATAAAGAGCTGGAATAGATCAGTCCCAACCCCAAAACAATAAAAACTTGCGAAAAACTGCACGCGAAAAACCCGAAAAATACACCCCAAAATCACAATTTTTAACCGTTAATCACCAAATCTTTTGCTAAAATCATGTTGAGAAGGATGCTATCTAAGAATTACTCAAGAAAAACGGTAAATTTCTACACCTAAACACCATTTAATCCGAAATTTGGTGTTCTTGAGTCATTTTTTTTCCAATTTGATTTTGATACTTTTTAGTGTAATTATGCTTAAATTGTTTATGTATTATGCTTGTATAACCTAGATTGATGCTGTTTAACATGATTAGAAGCCTTAAACTTCAAATTTTGAGTAATCTAGGGTTTGTGTTCTTGAGCAAATTTGGGGCTTTTTGATATAAACAGGTTATGGCCGATTTTTGTCATGAATTGTTGCTAAATTGAGTAGTGTAACATGTCTAGGTAGTTAAATGATCCAAACTTTGAGCCTAAACATGATTTTGAGAATTAAAGTGGACTTTTTCAAGTCTAAAATTCATGAACTTGATTTTTGAAAGATAATGCCATTTGAGACTTGTTTAATTGCTAGTAATGATTATTTTGACATGTTATTTGAGTTGAATGCTTATGAACTTGGCGAACATTTTCGTATATGCTTATTTGAAAAAGTGTAGATTTGATAAAAATGTGAAAATGAGCTTAAGTTTGATATAAATTGATAATGTCATTGTAATTATTTTGATTGATGATTTTGCTGACACTAATGCATATTTGGATGCACAAAAATTGTGTTTGATGTGTTTTGCAGAATGAAAGGGGTGAATCTTCATCCCAAGCCCGCAATACTCCTGCTGAGAATTTGGAACAACAGGAGGTGGATAACTACTACAAGCAGGATATACCTCATCCAGTCATGACCTTTTCTGATATGCACTTGGAAGAGTTGCACCCGAACCTGAGATTTGACAGACTTTGGATAGATTATCCAAAATATCAAAGGGGTTTGCATACTCTTCATTCTAAGGTTGTTGAGGTACCGAGGGTCATAGAATGGGGACCCTTAGAAGCTGTAGAATTGGCCGGGCCAATTAGGGAATTACTTGTACAGAGGTATGGTAATTCTTCTTTTAATGACTGGGTACGTTTATTCACCATACGTAGACCTGTATATAAAGTATGGTGTGAAGAATTGTTATGTAGTATAGAGTTGAATGATCGGGTAGCTAGTTTAACCGATCGTTCTTTTATTAGATTTTTGTTAGGCGGTTCGATGCGCCACATGTCTCTACTGGACATGGCTCAGGCTTTACGTATATATACGCCTGAGGAGTTAGCGTCTGCCGATTGTAGAGGATTGATACTAAACGGTAGAAAGATAGATGAAAATTTTGATACACACGGTGTGTGGAGTCAAATGACAAGCCATCACCGTTTTAAAGGGGGAAATTACTCTTATTTGGATATAGATAGAGCAGAATTAAGAGTGATACATAGGTTTTTAGCTAATTCGATTACACAAAGGGGTAAGAACAAGGAAAAAGTAAATGAACAGGATTTGTTTTACCATATGTGTATTCGAGACCCACAAAGCGCTGTAAGTATACCATATTGTGTGGGTTATTATTTATCAGCTATGGTTCGGGGGATGCGACCGCATAGCATAATAGGAGGTGGTATTTTTATTACTTTGATTGGTGAATATCTCGGTGTGGATATAAGTCGGGGGGGATTATTAGTAGAAGAACCAGAACCCCGCGATACTATAGGTTTAAATGTATACCATGGTGCGAAAGTTTTGAAGAGGTGAAATAACGCCGCAGTACGATACCATGGTAGACATCCACAGGTGGAGAGAAACCAACAGCAAGGTAATGTAGGAGGGGGGAATGAGATGCAAGAAATGCAAAGGTTTATAGCTTCTCAGGAATACGAAAATGCTAGACAGAGAGCATTTGAAGATTGGCAAGTTCATCAGAACCAAATCATAGCTCATTGCCAACATATAGGTAGAAACTATATTCCTACACCGAAACCCATCTTCCCTCCCTGGTCTATAGAGATGCAGCCACCATATCCTACGTATGACCCTGCCGAATCATTCTATAGCACCTATGGTTATGCCTGGAACCCCTATTGGTACCAATATCATCCTTAGTTTACTTATTATTTTTTTTTATTTTGTAATTTGTAATTATTGATACGTTTAATACTTTTGTTAATATTGTAATCATTTTTATAATTATCTAACTTTTATTCTTAGATTTTAATAATTTTTGAATGTGGGGTAATATACCAAACTTCAAAAATATGTATATATGTTTGCAGTTTATCTTATGTACACAACAGGGTAAAACAACGCATTTTCAAAGACTGGCATTAAGTTCAGCAAAAGCAACTAATTTTGACGACAAGATGCAAAATATATGTGAAATAACAACAAGACGGAATAAACAAATGATGTGCACCATTTATCATTCAGCAAACAAACGCCAATATATTTGGAAACTTTGGTAAAAATTTAATCATTATCACACGAATCACCCTCAATAATTTAAATTGTTACTGATTTCTTGCAGATGAGGGCATTGCAAGATCTTAAGTGTGGGAAGGGGTTAAATTCTTTCGGATTTTAAAATTTTTTATCTTAAAAATACTAGTAAAGCAGTAGTTGTATTAGAATCTAGTGCTCTCTGATAAAAAAGAACAGCCCTAGTCTTATATACTAACTACCCAATTCTAGTAAAATTTTTAAAAATTTCCAATTAAATGAACTCAAATTCATGTTTATATATATTTATGAACGATAAAACTAGGTTTTAACACCGAAATTATTGTTACCTCGGAAAGGACATAAATTGAGAAACAAACCAAAATGTTAAAATTCATTTAAAATGGAATAGAGGACGATAAAAAGGAAAATAAAAGCCAAGTGTGGGAAAATTTACCAAGTTATCTTAAACATATGTCACATATTTCTGTAACAAATAACTGAAAATACTTTTGCTTTGGGCTAAACTAAACTGTTTTACCCGATGAAAGAAAAGAAGAGATGGATCTACACGATGAATCAATTCCATCATTAAAAGGAAGTAAAGTCTTCCGAAAAAGAAACGCGCTTCTTGATTTAGGTCATGAAGTTGTCGTCCAGACCAGCTGTAGGTTGACGAAAAATCTAGAAAAGTCATCACTAAAATCAGCAGGAAATCCACGGACCTCAGCATTAAACAGGGTCGCCAAGTGGTCAGATTTATCCTAACCATGAGAAGGATTTATCTTGTACAATGGGGGGGGCACCATGCAAATTAGCTGGATAAGACTAATAAATCAGATCCCCAGAAAGGATAATCTCCTTAAAGATTAAAAATCAGCTTTTTAAGCCTGATATTACTCAATCCTAGAGATTGACCTTAAAGATTGAGAATTCAAACTCATGGAATTCAATGATATCTAAACTCGAGCTTGAACGAGAAAATATTTTGATCAAAATTATAAACCGATTTGTTTTCTGAAAACCTATTTTCAATGCGTTCATTACCATTGAACGTAAAATCCTAGGAATTCACCTGGAATTCATTAGGTCACCTGAACTAAATCGGGTGTCAACCGTAAGAACGGTGGTTGCATAGCATGGTCAAAGACAGGACCTTGTGCCAGATCGAAAAATTATAAGGGTGAGCTTTACTATTGCTCCTACCAAGGATAGTAATTGCGTCCGACACATTATAGACCATAATTAAAAGCATGTCAGGGGACATTGCCTTAACAGTTGCTTGTTCAACGCTTTCCTTTCAACCGGACGGTAGTTTACCGAAAGGTAATATACGGGACAAGTAAACTGGACGTGTTGCTTTCCAAATACAAGGTTAGCAAGTGGGTGACACAAAACCGCAAGTTTTGAGCTAAAATTTTCAAATCTGAAACCCACCAAACCCACAAAAATATTTTGCAAACACCGATAAAGGGTTATCCAGGAAAACTTATCTAGGGTAAAAACTAGATTTAATTTTCAAAAGATCAAATGTTTTCATAAAGATCCAATTTCCTTAATGGATCTAAATTTTTATAGTCATGTGGGACTGTAAACCATATCGTTACTACCATTGTTTATACCGCCGTATAGAAATCACTGATGTACAAAGTGTGAAGAATAAAGAAGTGATTCTAGTATTTCAAGACAATATTGCTTGAGGACAAGCAACGCTCAAGTGTGGGAATATTTGATAATGCTAAAAACGAACATATATTTCATAGCATTATTCCTCAAGAAAGACAAGCTTTTAGTTGCAATTGTTCTATTTACAAGTGATATTCGTTTAAATAATAAAAGGTGAAGACAAAAGACAGATTCGACGAATTGAAGACGCAAACGACCAAAAAGCTCAAAAGTACAAAAGACAATCAAAAAGGTTCCAATTATTGATAAGAAACGTCTCGAAAATACAAGAGTACAAGATTCAAAACGCAAAGTACAAGATATTAAATTGTACGCAAGGACGTTCGAAAATCCGGAACCGGGACCAGAGTCAACTCTTAACGCTCGACGCAACGGACTAAAAATTACAAGTTAACTATGTATATAAATATAATATAATATATAATTAATTATATTAATTATATATATATTATATTTATAAATAAAAACCGTCGGCAGAGAAAGACTCCAAGGGACTGAGCTGTAATTTCATTCTCCGCGACTCGCGGAGTTTGAAGGCAAAAATGCCGCGAGTCGCGGAGCCCCAAAATGAAATTCTGCCTATAAAGCCAACCGAATTCTGATCGTAAAAATCAATCTTTTTCTTCCTCATTCATACGTAAAATTTATATTTATATTTATAATTTATATTTTAATTTTAATTATAATTCTAATAATAAGGGTATGTTAGCGAATGTTGTAAGGGTGTAAGTCGAAATTCTGTCCGTGTAACGCTACGCTATTTTTAATCATTGTAAGTTATGTTCAACCTTTTTACATTAATGTCTCGTAGCTAAGTTATTATTATGCTTATTTAAAACGAAGTAATCATGATGTTGGGCTAATTACTAAAATTGGGTAATTGGGCTTTGTACCATAATTGGGGTTTGGACAAAAGAATGACACTTGTGGAAATTAGACTATGGGCTATTAATGGGCTTTATATTTGTTTAACTAAATGATAGTTTGTTAATGTTAATATAAAGATTTACAATTGGGCGTCCCTATAAATTACCATATACACTCGATCGGACACGATGGGCGGGGTATTTATATGTACGAATAATCGTTCATTTAACCGGATACAGGAATGGATTAATTGCCACTAGAATAATTAAAACAGGGGTGAAATTACATTCAAGGGTAATTGGTGTAATTGTTAACAAAGTAGTAAAACCTTGGTTTACACGCAGTTGATAACCTGGTGTATTCATTAAACAAAGTATTAAAACCTTGTTACAATTCGAATCCCCAATTAGTTGGAATATTTAACTTCGGGTATAAGAATAATTTGATGAGGACACTCGCACTTTATATTTATGACTGATGGACTGTTATGGACAAAAACCAGACGGACATATTAAATAATCCAGGACAAAGGACAATTAACCCATGGGCATAAAACTAAAATCAACACGTCAAACATCATGATTACGGAAGTTTAAATAAGCATAATTCTTTTATTTCATATTTAATTTCCTTTATTTTATATTTAATTGCACTTCTAATTATCGCACTTTTATTTATTGTTATTTAATCGCACTTTTAATTATCGTACTTTTTAATTATCGCAATTTTATTTTATCGCACTTTTATTATTCGCAATTTCACTATCGTTATTTATTTTACGCTTTAAATTAAGTCTTTTATTTATTTAATATTTTACATTAGGTTTTAACTGCGACTAAAGTTTTAAAATCGACAAACCGGTCATTAAACGGTAAAAACCCCCCTTTATAATAATAATATTACTTATATATATATATATTTGTATTTTTATAAAAGTAAACTAATATAGCGTTGAGCTTTGTTTAAAAAAAAAAGATTCCCTGTGGAACGAACCGGACTTACTAAAAACTACACTACTGTACGATTAGGTACACTGCCTATAAGTGTTGTAGCAAGGTTTAAGTATATCCATTCTATAAATAAATAAATATCTTGTGTAAAATTGTAGCATATTTAATAGTTTTTCCTAGTAAAATATAAACTATTTCGTATACCTTAGCTTTGACATCAAAATCCATCCCCTTCATTTCCTTGTTTTCACACTATCATTTCTATTTTGATACTTCATGCTTTTGTTTTCTCTTCGCAAGTAATGGTCCAGAATTCGTAGATATGGAGTTTCGATTGAACATGACTAATGTTCTAAGAGAGAAATTGTAATAGCACGATCTTGATTGGTTAAATTATCAAAATTCAAGAGAAAAGATAGAACTATCTAGAATTTATGTTCTTGATATGCTTACAGATTTGGTAGAATGTAAGAGTCGTGTAACATGGTACATGATGACGTTATAATCTGTGAATCATCATGTTTCATTAGAAACTTAGTATGACTTACTGGAATATAATCATGTTGATCAAGTGTCATTATATTATACTAACTCATGCTTCAGTTCCCAACACTACTTCAAAAACATTCATACTTTAAACTCGAAGGTTTAAAATTTTAGAAACTAAAACAGTTTCTTTTATGATGTGATACAGATAACGCGAGGAGATAAATGATTTCAGATAAGAATAGTTACGAAAATATCTTCAGAATTGAAGATCAAAATTTCTAGGAGTTACACGTTGTATGTATACATATAATTGTTGAAGTGTAAACGCTGCGAGATTCGAGATTGATGATTGATGATTCCCGGTAATTGGTATGGCAATTATTGTTACAGGATGTAGGTGAGTACATGATGAGGTTTCATGAATAATATAGATATTTTTCAGAGAGACTAAAGCCGACGTTGCTGGTACATCTGTTGATAATATGGTGGAATATAAAAGGTTTCCCGATAACAATAAAGGGAAACTTTTATATCAAAGTTATAATATAAGACTAAAAAGTCAAAGTTGACTTGTTGAAGCTGTGACAAAACTGGCTATTTTGAAAAGGAATTGCAATGTTATTTTCGGTAATAATAATGCCAAAGGAACTAGCACAGATACGTGATAATCGTTTACTCAGGTTCCAAGTGTTTTCAGGTGCATGACTATATGCATCAATCTTTTCTTCCGTAGATGAAGTGCAATCCTCTCGATTGAGGTGTTTTCAAGAATCATGAAAGTTTTGAAAGCTGATTGTAATCGTCAAGATACAAATGAGGTTTAAGATGAAATCAAGCGGCAAATGTAGTGACCCGAACTTTTCCATGTTTATATATATATTAAATGAAATTTTTATTTACATGATTAAGTGTTTCCAACATATTAAGCAATAAACTTGTTAAGACTTGATTAATTGAAATAGGTTTCATATAGACAATTGACCACCCAAGTTGACCGGTGATTCATGAACGTTAAAACTTGTAAAAACTATATGATGACATATATATGGTTATATATATAGTTAACATGATATTATGATAAGTAAACATATCATTAAGTATATTAATAATGAACTACGTATGTAAAAACAAGACTACTAACTTAATAATTTTGAAACGAGATATATATGTAACGATTATCGTTGTAACGACATTTAATGTATATATATATCATATTAAGAGATATTCGTACATCATAATATCATGATAATATAATAATTTAAAATCTCATTTGATATTATAAACATTGGGTTAACAACATTTAACAAGATCGTTAACCTAAAGGTTTCAAAACAACACTTACATGTAACGACTAACGATGACTTAACGACTCAGTTAAAATGTATATACATGTAGTGTTTTAATATGTATTCATACACTTTTGAAAGACTTCAAGACACTTATCAAAATACTTCTACTTAACAAAAATGCTTACAATTACATCCTCGTTCAGTTTCATCAACAATTCTACTCGTATGCACCCGTATTCGTACTCGTACAATACACAGCTTTTAGATGTATGTACTATTGGTATATACACTCTAATGATCAGCTCTTAGCAGCTCATGTGAGTCACCTAACACATGTGGGAACCATCATTTGGCAACTAGCGTGAAATATCTCATAAAATTACAAAAATATGAGTAATCATTCATGACTTATTTACATGAAAATAAAATTACATATCCTTTATATCTAATCCATACACCAACGACCAAAAACACCTACAAACACTTTTATTCTTCAATTTTCTTCATCTAATTGATCTCTCTCAAGTTCTATCTTCAAGTTCTAAGTGTTCTTCATAAATTCTACAAGTTCTAGTTTCATAAAATTAAGAATACTTCCAAGTTTGCTAGCTTACTTCCAATCTTGTAGAGTGATCATCCAACCTCAAGAAATCTTTCTTATTTACAGTAAGATATCTTTCTAATACAAGGTAATACTCATATTCAAACTTTGATTCAATTTCTATAACTATAACAATCTTATTTCGAGTGAAAATCTTACTTGAACTGTTTTCGTGTCATGATTCTGCTTCAAGAACTTTCAAGCCATCCAAGGATCCTTTAAAGCTAGATCCATTTTTCTCATTTCCAGTAGCTTTATCCAGAAAACTTGAGTTAGTAATGATGTTCATAACATCATTCGATTCATACATATAAAGCTATCTTATTCGAAGGTTTAAACTTGTAATCACTAGAACATAGTGTAGTTAATTCTAAACTTGTTCGCAAACAAAAGTTAATCCTTCTAACTTAACTTTTAAAATCAACTAAACACATGTTCTATATCTATATGATATGCTAACTTAATGATTTAAAACCTGGAAACACGAAAAACACCGTAAAACCGGATTTACGCCGTCGTAGTAACACCGCGGGCTGTTTTGGTTTAGTTAATTAAAAACTATGATAAACTTTGATTTAAAAGTTGTTCTTCTGAGAAAATGATTTTTCTTATGAACATGAAACTATATCCAAAAATCATGGTTAAACTCAAAGTGGAAGTATGTTTTCTAAAATGGTCATCTAGACGTCGTTCTTTCGACTGAAATGACTACCTTTACAAAAACGAATTGTAACTTATATTTCCGACTATAAACCTATACTTTTTCTGTTAAGATCATAAAATAGAGTTCAATATGAAACTATAGCAATTTGATTCACTTAAAACGGATTTAAAATGAAGAAGTTATGGGTAAAACAAGATTGGATAATTTTTCTTGTTGTAGCAACGTGAAAATTGGTAACAAATCTATATT
The DNA here is from genome assembly GCF_046630445.1 of Rutidosis leptorrhynchoides. Classification (NCBI taxonomy): domain Eukaryota; kingdom Viridiplantae; phylum Streptophyta; class Magnoliopsida; order Asterales; family Asteraceae; genus Rutidosis; species Rutidosis leptorrhynchoides. Next base: position 334,441,164 of record NC_092337.1, on the reverse strand, counting down.
AATCATATCCTAGCTAACTTATATTATATTATACATGTATTCTAATATATTATGTAATCTTGGGATACCATAGACACGTATGCAAATGTTTTGACATATCATATCGACCCATGTGTATATATTATTTGGAACAACCATAGACACTCTATATGCAGTAATGTGAGAGTTAGCTATACAGGGTTGAGGTTGATTCCAAAAATATATATACTTTGAGTTGTGATCTAGCCTGAGACGTGTATACACTGGGTCGTGGATTGATTCAAGATAATATATATCAATTTTTTTCTGTACATCTAACGTTGGACAACTAGTTGTAGGTTACTAACGAGGACAGCTGACTTAATAAACTTAAAACATCAAAATGTATTAAAAGTGTTGTAAATATATTTTGAATATACTTTGATATATATGTACATATTTGTTATAGGTTCGTGAATCGACCAGTGGCCAAGTCTTACTTCCCGACGAAGTAAAAATCTGTGAAAGTGAGTTATAGTCCCACTTTTAAAATCTAATATTTTTGGGATGAGAATACATGCAGGTTTTATAAATGATTTACAAAATAGACACAAGTACGTGAAACTACATTCTATGGTTGAATTATCGAAATCGAATATGCCCCTTTTTATTAAGTCTGGTAATCTAAGAATTAGGGAACAGACACCCTAATTGACGCGAATCCTAAAGATAGATCTATTGGGCCTAACAAACCCCATCCAAAGTACCGGATGCTTTAGTACTTCAAAATTTTTATCTCTATGTATGGGATGTGTATTGAAATATGAAATCTTGTGGTCTATTGTTACGATTTGATATATATAGGTTAAACCTATAACTCACCAATATTTTTGTTGACGTTTAATGCATGTTTATTCTCAGGTGAATATTAAGAGCTTCTGCTGTTGCATACTAAAATAAGGACAAGATTTGGAGTCCATGTTTGTATGATATTGTGTAAAAACTGCATTCAAGAAACATATGTCGATGTAATATATTTCTATTGTAAACCATTATGTAATGGTCGTGTGTAAACAGTATATTTTAGATTATCTTTATTTGATAATCTACGTAATGCTTTTGAAACCTTTATTGATAAAATAAAGGTTATGGTTGTTTTAAAAATGAATGCAGTCTTTGAAAAACGTCTCATATAGAGGTCAAAACCTCGCAACGAAATCAATTAATATGGAACGTTTAAAATCAATATGAACGGGACATTTCAGTTGGTATCCGAGCGTTGGTATTAGAGAAACAGAATTTTGCATTAGTGTGTCTTATCGAGTTTGTTAGGATGCATTAGTGAGTCTGGACTTCGACCGTGTTTACTTGAAAAATGATTGCTTAACAAATTTTGTTGGAAACTATATATTTTTAACATGTGAATATTATGTGATATATTAATCTCTTAACGCGTTTGATATTATGTGATAGATGTCTATCTCTAGAACAAGTCCCATTGACTCACATAATAATAATGAAGAGTCAAATGTAAATTGGAATGATTCGTGGACTGATTCACAAGTTCCCGAAGAGGAACCGGAAGAAGAGTCGGAACCGGAAGAAGAATCGGAACCGGAAGAAGAATTGGAACCGGAAGAAGAAATAGAACCAGTGGGGGAAATAATAAAACGGTTAAGTAGAAGAAAATCCTCAACCAACCGACCAAAGTTAATTATGGTCAATGGTGTTTCCGCCAAGGAAGCAAAGTATTGGGAGGATTACCAATTCTCCGATGAATCGGATCCCGACAAGGATTCCGATGATGTTATAGAAATTACCCCAACACAATTTAATAAGGCAAAAGAGAACAATAAGGGAAAGGGCATAAAAATAGAGAAATTTGATTCCAAACCCGATGAACTTTATATGTATCATCAACACCCGTATTTCTTAAGTTATGACAATAAACCGGGAACCTCTATACCACCAGGTTTTTCTAAACCAATGTGGAAAACGACGGCTCGTATTAAGGGAACATCATATATCCCTAGAAACTTGGCAAAACGAACCAAAATCGAAGAAGAAGAAACGAGCGAGTCGGAATAAGATAGTTGTATTCGTGTGGTGTAATATATGTAATATAGTGTGCTTATGCTTTATGATATATGTAAAAATTTCTTGTATTAATAAGTATTTTTTTTTTATGAATCTAACTCTTGTCTATTTTACAGTATAAAAACACAAAATGGATAGACAACCAAATATTTTAAGAGACCTACCCGGAGACATGATTGATGAAATCTTGTCTAGAGTCGGTCAGAATTCCTCGGCACAACTATTTAAGGCGAGATCAATTTGTAAGACATTCGAAGAACGTTCCAAGAATGCCTTGATTTATAAAAGGCTTTCGTTCGAAAGATGGGGGATATCACATTGGGAAATCCATAAGTTACGATGTGTTTACTTTGACGCATATATTGTGGGGAACCCAAATGCTATTTTACGCAACGGGTTAAGAAATTATTTTGACTCAATATATCCGAATATAGGACTTCGTGATTTAGAAAAAGCGGCTAACATGCAACATAAAGAAGCATGTTATGCTTACGGGTTAGTAATGTTCGCTTCTCACCAAAGTGAGAACAAGAACATCGGGCTACAACTATTAAACAAAACATTCCCACAAGTGACGGAGTCGGTAATTGGGGTAAGAAATGAGGTTTTTAGGTTATTATGAGACTGTTGGTCATTACGTAACCTTCATCCTTTTGACGACGTTACAACACATTGTCTTACTATCGATCACAACGGTTTTGTTCCACAAAACCAAGGATGGGAAGTGGTATTAGTAAAACCAGAATGCATGACTTGTTTCTGGACGTATGAATTACGTGTCTTTATTGCCTTTGCTGAACGCCTTATTTATTAACTAGAATTATCTTCGCAACTACTCTGTATCAAAGTTTTATGTGCTATATTTCATGCTATATGTAAAAAAAAAAAAGCGGTATTGTAAGTTTGCAAGTTATTGTATAAAGGTTTGAATATGATATATATATATATATTTTTTTGTGATTAGTTTTTCATATAGAATTGTAGTAGTTGAAATGGTATGTTAGCTACTAAGTATGAAATTAACGGGTAGGTACTACCCGAATTAAAGAGTATAAAACGCTAATATGAAGAAAGAGCTTTTATAAATAAGTTCATATTACGCTACGAAATACTATTGACTACTCTTGATATTCTATATGATTAACTCGTTTCATTTGACTATTTTGAAGGAAATGGCACCGACTACTTGACATACCTTGAATATGAGCGAAGAGGAATTTCGTGCCTTTCTTGCTTCAAATATAGCCGCAGTACAGGCTGCGCTACATACCAACAATAACCTTGGATCTAACAGTACAGGAAATCGTGTAGGATGCACCTACAAAGAATTCACTGCCTGCAAACCTTTGGAATTTGATGGAACCGAAGGACCGATCGGATTGAAACGGTGGACCGAGAAGGTCGAATCGGTGTTTGCCATAAGTAAGTGTACTGAAGAGGACAAATTGAAGTACGCTACGCATACCTTCACAGGTTCTGCGTTAACATGGTGGAATACCTATCTAGAGCAAGTGGGACAAGATGATGCTTACGCACTACTGTGGTCAGCATTCAAGCACTTGATGAACGAGAAGTACTGTCCCAGAACCGAGGTCAATAAGCTCAAGACAGAACTTAGAGGGTTACGAACCCAAGGATTTAATATTACCATGTGAAAGGACCCGTCCTAATCCACCTGGACGAAGTCATCAACATTTGGTCCCATTGCGATGATCGGCTCCAAGTAATGTCCTTATATTGAGCAAATGCACAGCGGAAGACTTAATTCGTACCTGAGAATAAACATGCTTTAAAGTATCAACCAAAAGGTTGGTGAGTTCATAGGTTTATCATAACAATCATTTCAATATGTTAATAGACCACAAGATTTCATAATCATAAACATAATACACTCGCAAGTGTATGTAAAGCATTCTAAGTGGTTGAGCACTTGGTAACCATACTTAACATTTAATCAACGTCGCATATTCCCTTTATTATGAAATCTCACTACACCGTACTAAGTGTAGTCACCAAAACGAAGTACTGTGCAACCGTTGAATACTGGTCGTCCAGTCCGGTTGGGGTTGTCAGGCCCGATAGATCTATCAACAGGATTTGCGTTTATAATACCCATGTAAATAGTAGTTACCAAGCTACAGGGAAATATGCCAGTGGTGCAACTCAACGTAGAATATATTTTTAAGTACTTGTGTCTATTTTGTAAACATTTATAAAACCAGCGCATGTATTCTCAGCCCAAAAATATATATTGCAAAAGCAATTAAAAAGGGAGCAAATGAAACTCACTTTTGCCTTGAAGGTATTTAATTCGACTTTGTCTCCGATAGATATCACGAACCTAACCATATATATAATATATCAACATATTTTCTTTTTAAGTAATCGTTACATATATATATATACTTTTAATATTTTCTTAGTCCGTAGTTAGCAGTCCGATGTTAGTGGTCCACAATTAGTTGCTTAAATAAAATAAATAAAGACCCCATCGTATTCGTATTGATCAGAATTAATCTCGATCCATGGTACCATGTTGTCAAATGACGTGTTGCGTACATAAAGTACCGTGTTGTCAAATGACGTGTTGCGTACAATCATGAGGTCTTATGATTAATCTTCTCGTGTTGTTTACGGGTGGTCCTGAAATATATAAAATCAAATCATAAGTAATTACATATAAAATATCATATTAATTAGAAAAGATATGATTAATTTACTTTTTCTCCAAATATTTTCGTAGCTAAACTAGCTTCGGATACCCAATCTTGTTTTAGTCGTAGTTTCTTCATTACAACTCCGTTTTTGTTGGTTCAACTTGCCACTTCCTTGGATTGAGTCAAATTTTAAGAATATGAACTGAAAATACCTTAGTATTCGAAATCATGGGTTATAGGTCAAACTTTGGTGAAACTTATGAAAGTGATCATTTTCCATCATAAAAACAACATTTAATGATCATTTTTCTAAAAATACTTACACTTTGAGTTAAACCATGAAATTTTTATGTGTAAACATATTCATAAAAAATATCATTTTTACAGAACATGAACTTCCAATTCAAAGTTCAAGATGGTTTTTAATTATCCAACCCAAAACAGCCCCCGGTTGCACTCCGACGACGTAGATTCAGTTTTTAAGATGTTCTTTGTAAAACTAAGTTATATCTTGTTAGGTTAGCATATCATTATGATATATTACAGGTCTTGAAGTGTTTTAAAAGTCACGTTAGAAGGATCTATTTAGTTTGCGAACAAGTTTGAAATCATTCAAACTATGTTCTTGTTGTTAAAATTTTATACCACAAAATAAGATAGCTATATGAATATGAATTGAATAAGATTATGAACAAGGTTACTACCTCAAGTTACTTGGACAAAGTTACTGCAAAAGATAAGAAATAATCTTGGAATCAAAGAGTGGTGGAGTTAGATCAAAAAGTTGGAAGTAAACTTCTTCAAATGGGTGGTTATTTTGATATGTTCTTGAAAGAGTTTTCTTATGGTGTTTAAGGCTTGTAATTGAAGCTAAATGATGGGGAAAATGCTTGGAGATGATCAAGTATGAAGTTAGGAGTATTTTGAGAGAGAAATGAGGGTGTAGGTATGAGAAAATGGAGTGAAGAAATGGTGTTCATTTATAAAAACGTTTTTAGTTTATAAAGAAAGAAAAGGAATCCTAATTTTGTTTTCTTACTAATAATTCATACTACTTGACAAATCCTAGTTACCTCATATCTAGGGCAGTAATAATGTTGATTAGGATGTTGATTTAATGTGTATATACCAATAGTAAATACGTATAGAAGCTGGGTATGATACGGGTACATAAATATACGTATAGAAATCTTGAAGAAACGGAACGAGAATTCAAATATAGCTATCTTTTGTGAATATACTTATATTGTTTTATGTATTTAAGTCCTTAAAAAGTGATTAAATACATTATATATACGATACATGTATAAGCATTATAGATTATAAGTATATATATCAAAGAATGTTACGTATAGTTATCGTTTTGAAAACTTAAGTTAGTAGTTTCAAAATATACTTATAACTCATTGTCATTAGTACACAATGAGATGTTAAACCATCCTTAGATCATGTTAAATATATATAAATACATATATATACACAAACGTATAATTATCGTATGTTATATAGTTCGTGATATCATCGGTCATATTGGACGATCAAACGTTGTGTAAAACTCTTTTCAAAAACACAAGTCTCAACAATTTGGATTGCTTATCATGTTGGTATGGTTTAATTTATGTAAATATTAATCTCATAAGTATAATTTGGTCGGAAAATTCCAGGTCATTACAGTACCTACCCGTTAAAGAAATTTCGTCCCCGAAATTTGATAGAGGTTGTTATGGATAACAATAAGAAGGTTTTCATGACAAATATAAGGTGATAATGGAGTTTTTATCATCATTGAGTAATGTAGATAAAATGATTCGATTATGCGAAGAATATAAATGAGACTATCGTAAAAGAGTGAGATGAGTAAAATATATTTGTCTTAACCGATGACGTAGTTATGATTGATTTCCGAGATTTAAGGGATTTAAAGAGAATCTTACGTAATAAGATTTGGTTCTTTGGTGATTAAGGAAATCAGGATCTTCTTTGATTATATGCAATAATCTGTTTCGATTGCTCTGTCAGATATTTCACTATAAATTCACCCCTTCGTTTCCTTATTTTCCACGACTCACACCTTCTATTCTTTCTCCCTTGATTCTTACTTTAAAGCATTCATCAATATGCTCCATCCAGTCCTGATTCTTGATATACTCCTAACTTTTATATCTGTCATTCTTCTTTTTCATCTACCATCAGAAGAATCTATTTACTTCTACTATACTCTTGTGTTTATAGTGTTTCTAATTCTCCCGTGTCTCTATATTGCTATCTGCATCGATATATACGGTTTGTAATTTCGGGGTTATTATCGGAGTTTATATTCTTCATTATTTTTCGGAGCTTCATGCTTTCGTTTTCTCTTCCCGACTTCGAGTCAAGCGAGTAATGGTCCGGAATTCGTAGATATGAAATTCAGAATGAACATAGCTAATGCTCTAAGAAGAAAATGGTAATAGAACGATTTTGATTTGTTAAATTACCAGAATACCCTGGAGAAGACCGAGTCATCCAGAAAAATATTCTCTTGATATGTTTAGAGATTAGATAGAATGTAAGAGTCGTGTAAATGGCACATAATGACGGTACTGTGAATCATCATGCTTCATTAGAAACTCAGCATGACTTACTGTAATATAATGACGTTGATCAAGTGTCATTATATTATACTAATCCATGCTTCAGTTTCCAACACTACTTCAAAACATTCATATTTTTAACTCGAAGGTTTCAGAATGTAGAAACTAACACAGTTTCTTTTATGTTGCAGATATTACGAAGAGATAAATGATCTCAGATAAGAATAGTTGTGAAAATATCGCCAGAAATATGGAGGATATTTATAATAGAACATACGAGAATATCTTAGAATTTCTAATATCAATGGATGATGAAGAAGATTTGTCTGTGAAGGTTTAGAATGAGAAATAAGATGTTTGCTAACGATTTCAGCAGGCACAGAATCATTTGGATTCTTTGAAGGCAAACTTATTATTTGTGATTTGTCCACGGCTTTCTTCATAGTTTCGCATAATCCGCTTTTCGGTACTAAATTTTCTATCAAGCGTTCCTAACACTCCTTTCTTTATCATCAAACTTTTGGCCATTAAGATCATCTACAACATGCTGCTTCGTCAGTATTTTCAAAGTTAACTGATCTGGGTCATCGGTTATCAAACCGAGGTAGTTCCAGGAGAATTGTGTTTTTAGAATGATTAATCGCTGATGGTAATATTGTGGAATATAAAAGGTTCCCCAGTAACAATAAAGAGTACGCATATATATCGCGGTTATAATAAAGTTGTTTCGGATGAAAAGTCAGAGTTGACTTGCTGGAGCTGTGATAAAATTAGCTACTTTGGAAAGGGATTGCAAAACGATCTTCGGTAATAACAAAGTCAAAGGAACTAGAACAGACACGTGTCAAACGTTTACTCAGTTTCCGAGGGTTTTTCAGGTGCATAACTATATGCATCAATCTTTTCTTCCGTAGATGGAGTGCAGTTGGTTTATCCTCTCGATTGAGGTGTTTTTAAGAATCATGATAGATTTGAACGCTGATTGTAATCGTCGAGATACAATGAGGTTTAAGATGAAATCGAGTGGCAATCTTGAAGAAATATTTAGTTTCATATGTTATAATCAATATTTTAATTCATTTTAATTGTCCAATGTCATTAGTCCACAGTCGATAGTCCACAGTAACAGTCCAATAATTCATATATAGTTTAATATATAATATACGAATTAATTAATACGTGTCGTGACCCGTATACGTCTCAGACTCGGTCACAACTCAAACAATATATATTATTGTAGAATCAACCTCAACCCTGTATAGAGAACTCGATCATTACTGCATATAGAGTGTCTATGGTGATTCCAAATAATATATATAGATGCGTCGATATGATATGTCAAAACATTGTATACGTGTCCCGATATTTAAAGTGCGTAAAATAATTACAGAAATTAAATGACGATAAATAAAAGTGCGATAATTAAATTGCGATAAATAAACTGCGATAAATAAAATGTAATCAGTTAGCTGGAACAGTTAGCGTGGATTCTTAACAAAAATTTTCATAGTTAATTTGTTTGTTTCTAACAGATTTTATTTTGTCATATGTTTTCTTCATATGCCACTTGTTGGATTCTGGGAAGTCAAAATCCAAATATGAAATTGAATGAAAATGGTTATTCTGCGGTGAACGGATACGTATATCGGTGGTTGTAAGTAGGATAGTAAATGACTGTTGAATCAGCTTCGACGAATGTACAATGTAACTTATTAAGATGAAATCTAATTATTCCTCGGGTATTACCTACCCGTTAAAAAAAAAATTCACCATTAATATTTTGTACAAAAGAACTTTTAATTACAATCTCTATGAAAACATATATACATATATATTTTCTTCAGATGAAATCATGAATTTAATGAGTTAATATGATATTAATCTCATTTGCTTTTCGGTTTGAGCTAGAATAAGAAATCTCTAAAACTTTTTGAAACCACATATTCTTCGCAGAATATCAATGAAGTTATGGATCAATACTTCATCGTTCATTATTATTGGTACTCCTTGGTATCTATGGTGCGTATGATGTTGATGTTTGTGGGACAGATTATGATATCGAGACGTGTGATGCGGATGTTGTTTGTTAGTGGTGATGATGGTATTGTTGATGTTATTGATGGTGGTGCTGATTATGCTGCTAGTGCTGCTGCTGGTGTTTGCAACCTTCGCACCATGTTCTCCAAAGCCGTCACGCGAGCGTGAAGTTCGTTAACTTCTGCTAGTACACCGGGATGATTGGCGGTTGGAGCGAGTGAATGAACAAGATTTGTAATATGGGATAGTATATAATCATGACAAGATACTCTAGAAATGAGAGAGAAAATAGTGTTTCGAATAGGTTCGCCGGTAAGTGCTTCAGGTTCATCGCTAAGAGGGCAATTTGGTGGATGGAATGGATCACCTTCTTCTTGTCTCCAGTGATTTAGTATATTACGAACCCATCCCCAATTCATCCAGAATAAATGATGGGAAATTGGTTGATCCATTCCGGTGACGCTGCTTTCGGAGCCCGAATGGAAATCCATATCGGCATAACTGTCGGAATCTGAAGAATTCGAACTAGATGCGGAATCCATCTTGTATAATGGGGAAAATGAATTTTTGGTATGGAATAGATTATAGGAGTTAGATTTGGTACTCTTCAATACATAATTTACATATGTATATATAATACCAAAATCCCGTAAATTACGGAGAATCTTTGAAAAGATATCAGTCAAAGTTCGCAATAACAGATATGCTAAGATAAGAATTCGTCTATATACTATCAATGCAGTAAATGCAGTAAAACGTGTCTAGACTTATGAATGATAAGCAGGTAATTTCTTAAGGATGATAAGCAGATGATTTCCGACTAGAAATGATAAGCAAAACTTTTGACATGTAGACACTGTCGAAGTCCAGACTCATTAATGCATCCTAACAACTACTAGTTAGACACACTAATGCAAGACCTGGTTCGCTACGACCACCGCTCTGATACCAACTGAAACACAGTGGGGACGCATCCCACTCAGTGCCTTCCTAGCTAATCGCCTGGTGACCACTGAGCGTACCTCAGACACTGATTTTACGACCCGCCTCTCGACAACGTACAGCCAACCCTAATAGGGACCGCGAGGAGTAAGAGCCAATGCTTCATCACAGGTAACACTGTGAGAACTCCCTCTACGATTAACCCGCTCATAAACGGAATTAAACCATCTCTGATACCAACTGAAAGGACCCGTCCTAATCCACCTGGACGAAGTCATCAACATTTGGTCCCATTGCGATGATCGGCTCCAAGTAATGTCCTTATATTGAGCAAATGCACAGCGGAAGACTTAATTCGTACCTGAGAATAAACATGCTTTAAAGTGTCAACCAAAAGGTTGGTGAGTTCATAGGTTTATCATAACAATCATTTCAATATGTTAATAGACCACAAGATTTCATAATCATAAACATAATACACTCGCAAGTGTATGTAAAGCATTCTAAGTGGTTGAGCACTTGGTAACTATACTTAACATTTAATCAACGTCGCATATTCCCTTTATTATGAAATCTCATGTCATAACCCGTCCTTAACCATAAGAACGTGTTAGATAACGTATGATTTCATTGCGAGGTATTGACCTCTATATGCGACATTTTTAAAAGAACAACTGCATATATTTTACATTACAAACCATAATTCTTATTTTGATACAAGCTTTAGACAAAATAAAGATGATTATCGTTTAGCGATAATCTTAGACTTACAAACTTTACATGTGATGATAACAATACGATTTCTAGCATATTTTACATTACAAATCCTCCGATATGCAGTTTTATTTTTGACACAAATATGCATACTCAAGATCTTGTTTAAATTCAACATGTTGCAGCGGAAGCTTCTAATTATCACCTGAGAATAGACATGTTTAAAACGTCAACATAAAGTTGGTGAGATATAGGTTTAGTGCCGGCAGCAATATATATATAGACCACAAGATTTCATATATAAACAGTTTAATAAAAATATTCTAAGTGGTTGAGCACTTGGTAACCATACTTAACATTTAATCACGCCGCATATTCCCTTTATTATGAAATCTTACTACACCGTACCAAGTGTAGTCACGAAACGAAGTACTGTGCAACCGTTGAATACTGGTCGTCCAGTCCGGTTGGGGTTGTCAGGCCCGATAGATCTATCAACAGGATTCGCGTTTACAATACCGCTGTAAATAACAGTTACCAAGCTACAGGGAAGTATGCCAGTGGTACAACTCAACGTAGAATATATTTTTCAGTTACTTGTGTCCATAACGTAAAACATAAAATACATGTATTCTCATCCCGAAATACTTAGAGTTTAAAAGTGGGACTATATACTCACTTTTGTCTTGAAGATATGTAATTTCGACTTGGTCTCCGATTGATATCACGAACCTATCCATATATAGTTTATCAATATATTTCTATTTTAAACAATCGTCACATATATATACTTTTTATACTTTTAATAGTTTTAATAATTTCTTAGTCCGTAGTTAGCAGTCCGATGTTAGTAATTCAATTTTAATGGTTCATTTTTAGGTGTTTAATAAACCCCCAATGAAATAAATAAAAACCCCCGTCGTATATGTATTGGTCGAGATTAATCTTGACCCACGGTACCGGTGTTGTCAAATGACGTGTTGCGTACATAAAGTACCGGTGTTGTCAAATGACGTGTTGCGTACAATCATGGGATCTTATGATTAATCTTCTCGTATTGTTTACGGGTGATCCTGAACCATATAAAATTAAATTATGAGTACATATATATAAAATATCATGTTATTTTAAAAAAATGTGATTTATTTAATTTTCTCCAATTATTTTCGTAGCTAAACTAGTCTTAGATATCCGATCTCGTTTTGGTCATAGTTTCTTCGTTACAACTCCGTTTTCGTTGATTCAACTTGCCACTTCCTTGGATCGAGTCCCTATTTAAGACTATGAACTGTAAATACCTTAGTTTGTATTCGAAATCACAGGTCATAGGTCAAACTTTAGTGAAACTTATGGAGTTGATCATTTTCCATCATGTAAACAACCTTAAATGATTATTTTTCTAAAAATACTTATACTTTGAGTTAAATCATGAAATTTTTATGTGTTATCATATTCATAGTAAATATCAATTTTCCAGAAAATAAGCCTCCAATTCAAAGTTCAAAATAGTTTTTAATTATCCAACCCAAAACAGCCCCCGGTTGCACTCCGACGTCATAAAAACAGTTTTTAAGGTGTTCTTTGAAAAACCAAGTTATACCTTGTTAAATTAGCATATATTTAAGTTATATTACAGGTCTTGAAGTATTTTAAAAGTTAATTTAGAAGGATCTATTTAGTTTGCAAACAAGTTTGAAAACATTCAAACTATGTTCTTGTTGTTAAAATTTTATACCATAAAATAAGATAGCTATATATATATGAATCGAATAAGGTTATGAACAAAGTTACTACCTCAAGTTACTTGGAAAATATTGCTGTAAAAGAGGAGTAAGAACCTAGAACCAAAAGAGTGATGGAATTGGATGAAAGATTGGAAGTAAACTTGTGTTCTTGAAAGGATTCTTGAAGTGTTCTTGTATGGTTTTTCTTATGATGATTAAGGGTTGTTTTTGAAGCTAAATGATGGGGAAAATGCTTGGAGATGATCAAGTATGAAGTTAAGAGTATTTTGAGAGAGAAATGGGAGTGTAAGTATGAGAAAATGGGGTGAAGAAATGGTGTGCATGCATAAAAACGTTTTTAGGTTATAAAGGAAAAAAAAGATACCTAACTTTGTTTTCTTGCTAAATAATTCATGCTACTTGACAAATGGTTGGTTCCACATGTTTCTTAATCATTTAAGGCTGCTAAGGAGCAGATTTTTATTGGTATATACCAATAGTAAATACATCTAGAAGCTGCGTATGATACGGGTACATATACCCTAGATATACGTGTAGAAATCTTTGAGAAAACGGAACGAGGATTCAAATATAGCTATCTTTTGTAAATATACTTATATTGTTTTATGTATGTAAGCCCTTTAAAAGTGATAAAATACATATCTATACGATGCATGTATAAGTATTATAGGTTATAAGTATTTATGTCGAAGAACGTTACGTATAGTTATCGTTTTGAAAACTTAAGTTAGTAGTTTCAAAATATACTTATAACTCATTGTTATTAGTACCCAATGAGATGTTAAACATCCTTAGATCATGTTAAATATATATAAATACATATATATACATAAACGTATAATTATCGTATGTTATATAGTTCGTGATATCATCGGTCAAACTAGACGGTCAAACGTTGTGTAAAACTCTTTTCAAAAACATAAATCTTAACAATTTGGATTGCTTATCATGTTGGTAAGGTTTAATTTATATAAATATTAATCTTATAAGTATAAATTGATCGAAAAAGTCCGGGTCATTACAGTACCTACCCGTTAAATAAATTTCGTCCCGAAATTTTAAAATTGTACCTATTTTGCGTCATCGGAAAACAAATGTGGATATTTTTGTTTCATTTGATCCTCTCGTTCCCAAGTAAACTCGGGACCCCTTCGAGCATTCCAACGAACTTTAACGATCGGTATGTTGCTCTGCTTGAGCCGTTTAACTTCACGATCCATGATCTCGATTGGTTTTTCTATGAATTGTAGTTTCTCGTCAACTTGAATTTCTTCAAGAGGAATGGTGAGGTCTTCCTTTGCAAGACACTTCTTAAGGTTCGAGACGTGAAATGTATTATGTACTCCGGCGAGTTGTTGCGGTAACTCGAGTCGATAAGCTACCGGTCCAATGCGTTCGATGATCTTGAACGGGCCTACATACCTTGGGTTTAGTTTACCCCTTTTTCCAAAACGTATTACACCTTTCCAAGGTGACACCTTTAACATAACCATGTCACCGATCTGAAACTCTAATGGTTTCCTTCGAACATCGGCGTAGCTCTTTTGGCGACTACGGGCTGTTTTCAATCTCTCCTTGATTTGTACTATCTTCTCAGTCGTTTCGTGTATGATCTCGGGACCAGTTAATTGTCGATCTCCTACTTCATTCCAACAAATAGGAGATCTACACTTCCTTCCGTACAATGCTTCGAATGGCACAGCTTTAATGCTCGCATGATAACTATTATTATACGAGAATTCTGCTAATGGTAGATATTTATCCCATCCGTTTCCAAAATCGATCACACATGCCCTGAGCATGTCTTCAAGAGTCTGAATCGTTCTTTCACTCTGCCCGTCGGTTTGCGGATGATACGCGGTACTCATATCCAAACGAGTTCCTAGGGCCTCCTGTAGTGATTGCCAGAACTTTGATGTAAATCTACTATCACGATCGGATATAATGGAAATAGGTATTCCATGCCTTGAAACAACTTCCTTTATATACAATCGTAATAGTTTCTCCATTCTATCCGTTTCCTTTATAGGCAAGAAGTGTGCAGACTTGGTGAGACGATCAACAATCACCCAAATGGTGTCGTATCCCCAGGCAGTCTTTGGTAACTTCGTGATGAAATCCATGGTAATACCATCCCATTTCCATTCTGGAATTTCTGGTTGTTGAAGTAACCCTGACGGCTTCTGGTGTTCTGCTTTGACTTTGGAACAAGTTAAACATTCCCCAACATATGTTGCAACGTCTGTCTTCAAATTAGGCCACCAATAATGCGTCTTAAGATCTTGGTACATCTTTCCAACTCCAGGATGTATCGAATATCTTGTCTTATGTGCCTCGTTCAATATCAACTTCCTTAATCCACCCAACTTCGGTACCCAAATACGATTTGCAAAATATCGAATTCCATCTTCCCGCATAACGAGTTGCTTCTCATACTTCTTCATTATTTCATTTCCTATATTTTCTTTAGTAAGTGCTTCTCGTTGAACTTCTTTGATTTGTGAGTTGAGATTCATGCGAATTTTTATGTTCATCGCTCGTACTCGAATTGGTTCTCGTTCCTTTCTGCTTAGAGCGTCGGCCACCACGTTCGCTTTCCCGGGATGATAACGAATTTCACAATCATAGTCATTTATTAACTCAACCCACCTACGTTGCCTCATGTTCAGCTGTTTTTGATCGAAAATATGTTGAAGGCTTTTATGATCAGTAAACACAGTGCATTTAACCCCATACAAGTAGTGTCTCCATATCTTCAATGCAAACACGACTGCTCCCAGTTCTAGATCATGCGTCGTATAATTCCGCTCGTGAATCTTTAATTGTCGGGATGCGTATGCAATAACTTTCTTTCATTGCATAAGAACACAACCAAAACCTTGTCGCGAAGCGTCACAATATATTTCAAAATCATCGTTCCCTTCAGGTAACGATAAAATAGGCGCCGTAGTTAACTTCTTCTTCAGTAATTGAAATGCGTTCTCCTGCTCCGAGGTCCATTCGTATTTCTTCCCTTTTTGCGTTAATGCTGTCAACGACTTAGCTATTCGGGAAAAATCTTGAATAAACCTTCTATAATAACCGGCTAAACCCAAAAATTGGCGTATCTGCATTGGTGTTTTAGGAGTCTCCCATTTTTCAATGGCTTCAATTTTTGCTGGATCAACCTGAATTCCTTTGCTACTAACAACGTCGCCAAGAAATTGCACTTCTTTCAACCAGAAAGCACACTTAGAAAATTTAGCGTATAGCTGTTCTTTTCTCAACAACTCTAATATCAACCTTAAATGCTGCTCATGCTCTTGCTCACTCTTGGAATAGATAAGAATGTCATCAATGAAAACGATAACAAACTTATCTAAATATGGACTACAAACTCGATTCATGAGGTCCATGAATACAGCTGGCGCATTCGTCAATCCAAACGGCATGACCAAAAATTCGTAATGACCATAACGTGTCCGAAAAGCAGTTTTCGGAATGTCCTCTTCTTTGACACGTAGTTGATGATAGCCCGATCTTAGGTCGATTTTCGAATAAACACATGATCCCTGGAGTTGATCAAATAAGTCGTCAATTCTCGGTAGTGGATACCGATTTTTGATAGTTAACTTATTTAATTCACGATAATCCATACACATCCTAAAAGATCCATCTTTCTTTTTAACAAATAGAATCGGAGCTCCCCACGGTGAAGTACTTGGTCGTATGAATCCATGATCCAGTAATTCTTTTAACTGACTCTGAAGTTCTTTTAACTCGGACGGTGCAAGTTTATATGGAGCACGAGCCACTGGTGCAGCTCCTGGTACTAAATCTATTTGAAATTCTACAGATCTAAATGGAGGTAATCCCGGCAACTTTTCCGGAAAGACTTCAGGAAAATCTCTTGCCACAGGCACGTCATTGATGCTCTTCACTTTTTCCTTTGTTTCGACTTTATTAACATGTGCTAAGATAGCATAGCACCCTTTCTTCAAGCACTTTTGAGCTTTCAAATAACTAATGAGTTTTAGCTTTGAGTTACCCTTCTCTCCATAAATCATTACTGGCGTTTTATCCTTACGAGGAATGCGAATTGCCTTCTTGGCACACACAACTTCAGCTCCTACTTTGGACATCCAGTCCATGCCGACTATTACATCAAAACTTCCTAATTCTACGGGTATCAAGTCAATTTTAAATGTTTCTCCGGCTAAATTTATTTTACAATCACGGCAAATTTTATCGGCTTTAATTAGTTTACCATTAGCTAACTCAATCATGTACTTAGCATCTAGAGGTAATGATGAACAATTCAATTTAGCGTAAAAGCCTCTACTCACGTAACTTCTATCGGCACCAGTATCAAATATAATAGATGCGGATAAGTTATTAATGGTAAACGTACCCGTAACAAGCTCCGGGTCTTCACACGCCTCTCTAGCATTAATAACAAATGCTCTTCCACGTGCAGATCCATTATTCTTCTCTGGATTCGGACACTGGCTCTTATAGTGACCTTGTTTTCCACACCCATAACAAGTAATGGTAGCCAAAGCAGTTCTATTTGCATTGGTGGCAGGAGTCTTGGTACCATTTGTATTTGTAACGAGAGCCCTACAATCTTCAGCAAGATGACCCTTTCGATTACATTTGTTGCATACCACATTACAGTAACCAGAGTGATGTTTGTGGCATCGGTTGCATAAAGGATTTTGTCCTTTGTAACCAAAGCTTGAACCACTACCTGCACCTTGCATGGTTTCTTGTTTCTTAAAAGATTGTTGTTGGTTACCTCGATCATAATTTCCATTCCACTTTCTTTTGTTACCTGATACCTTCACATCAGTATTGGATGCTTTCTTATCCATGATGACCTGATCCATTAGCTCGTTTGCCATGGTTATAGCTTCATGAATTGTCTTAGGTTTCGATGCTGTAACATTTGCCTTGACCTTTTTGGGCAAACCATCTTTGTACATTTCAATCTTCCGTTCTTTGGTTGGAACCAATTCAGGACATAGCAAAACTAATTCCATGAATCGCTGATTGTAGTTGGTGATTTCAGTACCAACAACCTTCAGGCTTCGTAATTCATCTTCCAACTTTCTAACCTCGTTCCTTGGACAATACTCGTTGATTAACATTATTTTGAATTCTTCCCATGGAGTATCATAAGCTACATCTCCTCCTACAGCCTTCACATAATTTTTCCACCACGTGAGTGCACTATCTTGTAAAGTGCACGATGCGTATTTGGTCATGTCCTTTTCAACACAACCACTGATTTTGAACACAGTTTCCATCTTTTCTATCCACCGGGTTAAACCGATCGGTCCTTCTGTTCCACTGAATGATGAGGGCTTGCAAGCTTGAAAAGTTTTGTAAGTGCACCCCACACGAGGATTTGGGTTAACTGCAGCACCTCTTGCAGCCTCGACCCATAACATTCTGTCGTTCACTCGCTGATTGATGAGTTCCTGGATTTCTTGTTCCGTCATTCGGTTCAATCGCGCCATATTCTTCTATAAGAATGAAAAGAAAATAATTATTCACATGGAATATTATAGATGTAGTGTATATTTACAGTACATTATAGCTTATTAATAATATGAACCAGGTATTATTATAAAAGCCTTTTCTTCTTATTAGCGTTTTATAATTATATCTAGGGTAGTACCTACCCGTTAATGTCCATACTTAATAGCTTAGTACAGAATCAATTACTACCATCTAAGTAATACTTAACCATGGAAAATTATTGCATTTCACACTTCACTATTTTACATATGCTTATCTTACATCGAACATTAAGCAAACCACACTAATAATATTATACAAAACATTATATGATCCCATGGTTTAATACGGCAGCGCATCGTTTGGTCTATTTTCTAGGACGTTTAGGTTCAAAGAATCGCTTAACGCTTATCCTGGCTGTCTGCCTATATTTTGGCTGTGGGGCTGAAGAACTGGATGCCGGGATAGAACGAATAGGAATAGCGGGAATAGGGGTGGTAGTGTTTAGTGGAGTTGGTGCCACATCATCCTCCCTAAACTCGGGATTTGAATTTTCTAATTCATTAGCTTTTCGTTTCTTTCCTTGTTCGAACTTGTCTTTCGTAATTTCCTCGGGTTCACTTTCCTCCTCGGGTTCACTTTCCAGATTTTCTATAGTTGGTTCATCCGGAATTTGTGAGTCTTCCCCAAAGATATTATTTCGTCATCGGATAGGTTAATGACTGGAACACCATCTGAAGATTCTGATTCGGAGTCGCTGAATGTGATAATAAGTTTTGAGCCCGACATCTATCACACCACAACTAACTCATTAGTACTACATAATATTTACATATAAATTTTAACCAACAGTGATAAGCAATGGTTTTTGAAATCAGACCCGGTCAAAGTCCAGACTTACTAATGTATCCTAACGACTTATCAGTTAGACACACTAATGCAAACCTGGTTCGCTAAGACCACCGCTCTGATACCACATGTCATAACCCGTCCTTAACCATAAGAACGTGTTAGATAACGTATGATTTCATTGCGAGGTATTGACCTCTATATGCGACATTTTTAAAAGAACAACTGCATATATTTTACATTACAAACCATAATTCTTATTTTGATACAAGCTTTAGACAAAATAAAGATGATTATCGTTTAGCGATAATCTTAGACTTACAAACTTTACATGTGATGATAACAATACGATTTCTAGCATATTTTACATTACAAATCCTCCGATATGCAGTTTTATTTTTGACACAAATATGCATACTCAAGATCTTGTTTAAATTCAACATGTTGCAGCGGAAGCTTCTAATTATCACCTGAGAATAGACATGTTTAAAACGTCAACATAAAGTTGGTGAGATATAGGTTTAGTGCCGGCAGCAATATATATATAGACCACAAGATTTCATATATAAACAGTTTAATAAAAATATTCTAAGTGGTTGAGCACTTGGTAACCATACTTAACATTTAATCACGCCGCATATTCCCTTTATTATGAAATCTTACTACACCGTACCAAGTGTAGTCACGAAACGAAGTACTGTGCAACCGTTGAATACTGGTCGTCCAGTCCGGTTGGGGTTGTCAGGCCCGATAGATCTATCAATAGGATTCGCGTTTACAATACCGCTGTAAATAACAGTTACTAAGCTACAGGGAAGTATGCCAGTGGTACAACTCAACGTAGAATATATTTTTCAGTTACTTGTGTCCATAACGTAAAACATAAAATACATGTATTCTCATCCCGAAATACTTAGAGTTTAAAAGTGGGACTATATACTCACTTTTGTCTTGAAGATATGTAATTTCGACTTGGTCTCCGATTGATATCACGAACCTATCCATATATAGTTTATCAATATATTTCTATTTTAAACAATCGTCACATATATATACTTTTTATACTTTTAATAGTTTTAATAATTTCTTAGTCCGTAGTTAGCAGTCCGATGTTAGTAATTCAATTTTAATGGTTCATTTTTAGGTGTTTAATAAACCCCAAATGAAATAAATAAAAACCCCCGTCGTATATGTATTGGTCGAGATTAATCTTGACCCACGGTACCGGTGTTGTCAAATGACGTGTTGCGTACATAAAGTACCGGTGTTGTCAAATGACGTGTTGCGTACAATCATGGGATCTTATGATTAATCTTCTCGTATTGTTTACGGGTGATCCTGAACCATATAAAATTAAATTATGAGTACATATATATAAAATATCATGTTATTTTAAAAAAATGTGATTTATTTAATTTTCTCCAATTATTTTCGTAGCTAAACTAGTCTTAGATATCCGATCTCGTTTTGGTCATAGTTTCTTCGTTACAACTCCGTTTTCGTTGATTCAACTTGCCACTTCCTTGGATCGAGTCCCTATTTAAGACTATGAACTGTAAATACCTTAGTTTGTATTCGAAATCACAGGTCATAGGTCAAACTTTAGTGAAACTTATGGAGTTGATCATTTTCCATCATGTAAACAACCTTAAATGATTATTTTTCTAAAAATACTTATACTTTGAGTTAAATCATGAAATTTTTATGTGTTATCATATTCATAGTAAATATCAATTTTCCAGAAAATAAGCCTCCAATTCAAAGTTCAAAATAGTTTTTAATTATCCAACCCAAAACAGCCCCCGGTTGCACTCCGACGTCATAAAAACAGTTTTTAAGGTGTTCTTTGAAAAACCAAGTTATACCTTGTTAAATTAGCATATATTTAAGTTATATTACAGGTCTTGAAGTATTTTAAAAGTTAATTTAGAAGGATCTATTTAGTTTGCAAACAAGTTTGAAAACATTCAAACTATGTTCTTGTTGTTAAAATTTTATACCATAAAATAAGATAGCTATATATATATGAATCGAATAAGGTTATGAACAAAGTTACTACCTCAAGTTACTTGGAAAAGATTGCTGTAAAAGAGGAGTAAGAACCTAGAACCAAAAGAGTGATGGAATTGGATGAAAGATTGGAAGTAAACTTGTGTTCTTGAAAGGATTCTTGAAGTGTTCTTGTATGGTTTTTCTTATGATGATTAAGGGTTGTTTTTGAAGCTAAATGATGGGGAAAATGCTTGGAGATGATCAAGTATGAAGTTAAGAGTATTTTGAGAGAGAAATGGGAGTGTAAGTATGAGAAAATGGGGTGAAGAAATGGTGTGCATGCATAAAAACGTTTTTAGGTTATAAAGGAAAAAAAAGATACCTAACTTTGTTTTCTTGCTAAATAATTCATGCTACTTGACAAATGGTTGGTTCCACATGTTTCTTAATCATTTAAGGCTGCTAAGGAGCAGATTTTTATTGGTATATACCAATAGTAAATACATCTAGAAGCTGCGTATGATACGGGTACATATACCCTAGATATACGTGTAGAAATCTTTGAGAAAACGGAACGAGGATTCAAATATAGCTATCTTTTGTAAATATACTTATATTGTTTTATGTATGTAAGCCCTTTAAAAGTGATAAAATACATATCTATACGATGCATGTATAAGTATTATAGGTTATAAGTATTTATGTCGAAGAACGTTACGTATAGTTATCGTTTTGAAAACTTAAGTTAGTAGTTTCAAAATATACTTATAACTCATTGTTATTAGTACCCAATGAGATGTTAAACATCCTTAGATCATGTTAAATATATATAAATACATATATATACATAAACGTATAATTATCGTATGTTATATAGTTCGTGATATCATCGGTCAAACTAGACGGTCAAACGTTGTGTAAAACTCTTTTCAAAAACATAAATCTTAACAATTTGGATTGCTTATCATGTTGGTAAGGTTTAATTTATATAAATATTAATCTTATAAGTATAAATTGATCGAAAAAGTCCGGGTCATTACATCTCACTACACCGTACCAAGTGTAGTCACCAAAACGAAGTACTGTGCAACCGTTGAATACTGGTCGTCCAGTCCGGTTGGGGTTGTCAGGCCCGATAGATCTATCAACAGGATTCGCGTTTACAATACCCAAGTAAATAGTAGTTACCAAGCTACAGGGAAATATGCTAGTGGTACAACTCAACGTAGAATATATTTTTAAGTACTTGTGTCTATTTTGTAAACATTTATAAAACCAGCGCATGTATTCTCAGCCCAAAAATATATATTGTAAAAGCAATTAAAAAGGGAGCAAATGAAACTCACTTTTGCCTTGAAGGTATTTAATTCGACTTGGTCTCCGATAGATATCACGAACCTAATCATATATATAATATATCAACATATTTTCTTTTTAAGTAATCGTTACATATATATATATACTTTTAATATTTTCTTAGTCTGTAGTTAGCAGTCCGATGTTAGTGGTCCACAATTAGTTGCTTAAATAAAATAAATAAAGACCCCATCGTATTCGTATTGATCAGAATTAATCTCGATCCATGGTACCATGTTGTCAAATGACGTGTTGCGTACATAAAGTACCGTGTTGTCAAATGACGTGTTGCGTACAATCATGAGGTCTTATGATTAATCTTCTCGTGTTGTTTACGGGTGGTCCTGAAATATATAAAATCAAATCATAAGTAATTACATATAAAATATCATATTAATTAGAAAAGATATGATTAATTTACTTTTTCTCCAAATATTTTCGTAGCTAAACTAGCTTCGGATACCCAATCTTGTTTTAGTCGTAGTTTCTTCATTACAACTCCGTTTTTGTTGGTTCAACTTGCCACTTCCTTGGATTGAGTCAAATCTTAAGAATATGAACTGAAAATACCTTAGTTTGTATTTGAAATCATAGGTTATTGGTCAAACTTTGGTGAAACTTATGAAAGTGATCATTTTCCATCATAAAAACAACATTTAATGATCATTTTTCTAAAAATACTTACACTTTGAGTTAAACCATGAAATTTTTATGTGTTAACATATTCATAAGAAATATCATTTTTACAGAACATGAACTTCCAATTCAAAGTTCAAGATGGTTTTTAATTATCCAACCCAAAACAGCCTCCGGTTGCACTCCGACGACGTAGATTCAGTTTTTAAGATGTTCTTTCTAAAGCCAAGTTATATCTTGTTAGGTTAGCATATCATTATGATATATTACAGGTCTTGAAGTGTTTTAAAAGTCACGTTAGAAGGATCTATTTAGTTTGCGAACAAGTTTGAAATCATTCAAACTATGTTCTTGTTGTTAAAATTTTATACCACAAAATAAGATAGCTATATGAATATGAATTGAATAAGATTATGAACAAGGTTACTACCTCAAGTTACTTGGATAAAGTTACTGCAAAAGATAAGAAATAATCTTGGAATCAAAGAGTGGTGGAGTTAGATCAAAAGGTTGGAAGTAAACTTCTTCAAATGGGTGGTTATTTTGATATGTTCTTGAAAGAGTTTTCTTATGGTGTTTAAGGCTTGTAATTGAAGCTAAATGATGGGGAAAATGATTGGAGATGATCAAGTATGAAGTTAGGAGTATTTTGAGAGAGAAATGAGGGTGTAGGTATGAGAAAATGGAGTGAAGAAATGGTGTTCATTTATAAAAATGTTTTTAGTTTATAAAGAAAGAAAAGGATTCCTAATTTTGTTTTCTTACTAATAATTCATACTACTTGACAAATCCTAGTTACCTCATATCTAGGGCAGTAATAATGTTGATTAGGATACTGATTTGATGTGTATATACCAATAGTAAATACGTATAGAAGCTGGGTATGATACGTGTACATATACCCTAAATATACGTATAGAAATCTTGAGGAAACGGAACGAGAATTCAAATATAGCTATCTTTTGTGAATATACTTATATTGTTTTATGTATTTAAGTCCTTAAAAAGTGATTAAATGCATTATATATACGATACATGTATAAGCATTATAGATTATAAGTATATATATCAAAGAATGTTACGTATAGTTATCGTTTTGAAAACTTAAGTTAGTAGTTTCAAAATATACTTATAACTCATTGTCATTAGTACACAATGAGATGTTAAACCATCCTTAGATCATGTTAAATATATATAAATACATATATATACACAAACGTATAATTATCATATGTTATATAGTTCGTGATATCATCGGTCATATTGGACGATCAAACGTTGTGTAAAACTCTTTTCAAAAACACAAGTCTCAACAATTTGGATTGCTTATCATGTTGGTATGGTTTAATTTATGTAAATATTAATCTCATAAGTATAATTTGGTCGGAAAATTCCGGGTCATTACACCATGTACGAAAGACGATTCACAGAATTATGCCTATTGTGTCCGGGAGCGTTCGAAGATGAGGAAGAGAAGATCGACGCGTTTGTGAAAGGATTATCAGAAAGAATCCAAGAAGATATAAGTTCATACAAGCCCGCCTCCATACAACAGGCATGTAGAATGGCTCACAAACTAGTGAAACAGATTGAAGAAAGAATTAAAGAACACACTGCTGAAGAGGCCAATGTGAAGCAAGTCAAAAGAAAGTGGGAGGAAAACGGTGATAAGAATCACCAATACAACAACAACAGTAATTACAACAATAATCGCAACAACTATCCCAACAATCGCACCATCAATCGCAACTACAACAAACGGCCCAACAACAACAACAACAACAACAACAACAGCAACTACAACAATCATCCCAACAACAATAATAACCGCAACAACAACAACAATCAGAAGCAGCTATGCCAAAGGTGTGAAAAGTATCACTCGGGGTTCTGCACCAAATTTTGCAAGGCCGAACCAGGAGAACACGAATGGACAAGGCCGCAGAAGAGTTTTCAATATTAATGCGGCAGAGGCACAGGAAGACCCGGAGCTTGTTACGGGTACGTTTCTTATTGACAATAAATCTGCTTACGTTTTATTTGATTCGGGTGCGGATAGAAGCTATATGAATAGAGATTTTGTGCTAAATTAAGTTGTCCATTGACGCCTTTGGATAGTAAATTTTTACTCGAATTAGCAAATGGTAAATTAATTTCAGCAGATAATATATGTCGGAATCGAGAAATTAAACTGATTAGCGAAACATTTAAGATTGACTTGATACCAGTAGAGTTAGGGAGTTTTGATGTGATAATCGGTATGGACTGGTTGAAAGAAGTGAAAGCAGAGATCGTTTGTTACAAAAATGCAATTCACATTATACGAGAAAAAGGAAAACCCTTAATGGTGTACGGAGAAAAGGGCAACACGAAGCTACATCTTATTAGTAATTTGAAGGCACAAAAACTAATAAGAAAAGGTTGCTATGCTGTTCTAGCACATGTCGAGAAAGTACAAACTGAAGAAAAGAGCATCAATGATGTTCCAGTCGCAAAAGAATTTCCCGATGTATTTTCGAAAGAATTACCGGGATTACCCCCACATCGATCCGTTGAATTTCAAATAGATCTTGTACCAGGAGCTGCACCAATAGCTCATGCTCCTTACAGACACTCACCCAGCGAGATGAAAGAACTGCAAAGCCAATTACAAGAACTTTTAGAGCGTGGTTTCATTCGACCAAGCACATCACCGTGGGGAGCTCCTGTTTTGTTTGTCAATAATAAAGATGGTACATTCAGGTTGTGTATCGACTACCGAGAGTTGAAGAAACTTACCATCAAGAACCGCTACCCACTACCGAGAATCGACGACTTATTTGATCAACTACAAGGCTCATCTGTTTATTCAAAGATTGACTTACGTTCCGGGTATCATCAAATGCGGGTGAAAGAAGATGATATTCCAAAGACTGCTTTTAGAACACGTTACGGTCATTACGCGTTTATGGTCATGCCGTTTGGTTTAACTAATGCACTAGCTGTGTTCATGGACCTTATGAACCGAGTGTGTGGACCATACCTTGACAAGTTTGTCATTGTTTTCATTGATGACATACTTATTTACTCAAAGAATGACCAAGAACACGGTGAACATTTGAGAAAGGTGTTAGAAGTATTGAGGAAGGAAGAATTGTACGCTAAGTTTTCAAAGTGTGCATTTTGGTTGGAAGAAGTTCAATTCCTCGGTCACATAGTGAACAAAGAAGGTATTAAGGTGGATCCGGCAAAGATAGAAACTGTTGAAAAGTGGAAAACCCCGAAAACTCCGAAACACATACACCAGTTTTTAGGACTAGCGGGTTACTACAGAAGGTTCATCCAAGACTTTTCCAGAATAGCAAAACCCTTGACTGCATTAACGCATAAAGGGAAGAAATTTGAATGGAAGGATGAACAAGAGAAAGCGTTTCAGTTATTGAAGAAAAAGCTAACTACGGCACCTATATTGTCATTGCCTGAAGGGAATGATGATTTTGTGATTTATTGTGACGCATCAAAGCAAGGTCTCGGTTGTGTATTAATGCAACGAACAAAGGTGATTGCTTATGCGTCTAGACAATTGAAGATTCACGAACAAAATTATACGACGCATGATTTGGAATTAGGCGCGGTTGTTTTTGCATTAAAGACTTGGAGGCACTACTTATATGGGGTCAAAAGTATTATATATACCGACCACAAAAGTCTTCAACACATATTTAATCAGAAACAACTGAATATGAGGCAGCGTAGGTGGATTGAATTATTGAATGATTACGACTTTGAGATTCGTTACCACCCGGGGAAGGCAAATGTGGTAGCCGACGCCTTGAGCAGGAAGGACAGAGAACCCATTCGAGTAAAATCTATGAATATAATGATTCACAATAACCTTACTACTCAAATAAAGGAGGCGCAACAAGGAGTTTTAAAAGAAGGAAATTTAAAGGATGAAATACCCAAAGGATCGGAGAAGCATCTTAATATTCGGGAAGACGGAACCCGGTATAGGGCTGAAAGGATTTGGGTACCAAAATTTGGAGATATGAGAGAAATGGTACTTAGAGAAGCTCATAAAACCAGATACTCAATACATCCTGGAATGGGGAAGATGTACAAGGATCTCAAGAAACATTTTTAGTGGCCGGGTATGAAAGCCGATGTTGCTAAATACGTAGGAGAATGTTTGATGTGTTCTAAGGTCAAAGCTGAGCATCAGAAACCATCAGGTCTACTTCAACAACCCGAAATCCCGGAATGGAAATGGGAAAACATTACCATGGATTTTATCACTAAATTGCCAAGGACTGCAAGTGGTTTTGATACTATTTGGGTAATAGTTGATCGTCTCACCAAATCAGCACACTTCCTGCCAATAAGAGAAGATGACAAGATGGAGAAGTTAGCATGACTGTATTTGAAGGAAGTCGTCTCCAGACATGGAATACCAATCTCTATTATCTCTGATAGGGATGGCAGATTTATTTCAAGATTCTGGCAGACATTACAGCAAGCATTAGGAACTCGTCTAGACATGAGTACTGCCTATCATCCACAAACTAATGGGCAAAGTGAAAGGACGATACAAACGCTTGAAGACATGCTACGAGCATGTGTTATTGATTTCGGAAACAGTTGGGATCGACATCTACCGTTAGCAGAATTTTCCTACAACAACAGCTACCATTCAAGCATTGAGATGGCGCCGTTTGAAGCACTTTATGGTAGAAAGTGCAGGTCTCCGATTTGTTGGAGTGAAGTGGGGGATAGACAGATTACGGGTCCGGAGATAATACAAGAAACTACCGAGAAGATCATCCAAATTCAACAACGGTTGAAAACCGCCCAAAGTCGACAAAAGAGCTACGCTGACATTAAAAGAAAAGATATAGAATTTGAAATTGGAGAGATGGTCATGCTTAAAGTTGCACCTTGGAAAGGTGTTGTTCGATTTGGTAAACGAGGGAAATTAAATCCAAGGTATATCAGACCATTCAAGATTATTGATCGTGTCGGACCAGTAGCTTACCGACTTGAGTTACCTTAACAACTCGCGACTGTACATAACACTTTCCACGTCTCGAATTTGAAGAAATGTTTTGCTAAAGAAGATCTCACTATTCCGTTAGATGAAATCCAAATCAACGAAAAACTTCAATTCATCGAAGAACCCGTCGAAATAATGGATCGTGAGGTTAAACGACTTAAGCAAAACAAGATACCAATTGTAAAGGTTCGATGAAATGCTCATAGAGGACCCGAGTTCACCTGGGAACAAGAAGATCAGATGAAGAAGAGATACCCGCATTTATTTCCAGAAGATACGTCAGCACCTCCAACTGCTTAAAATTTTGGGACGAAATTTATTTAACTGGTAGGTACTGTAGTGACCCGAATTTTTCCATGTTTATATATATTAAATGAAATTGTTATTTACATGATTAAGTTTTTCCAACATATTAAGCAATCAAACTTGTTAAGACTTGATTAATTGAAATAGGTTTCATATAGACAATTGACCACCCAAGTTGACCGGTGATTCACGAACGTTAAAACTTGTAAAAACTATATGATGACATATATATGGTTATATATAGTTAACATGATATTATGATAAGTAAACATATCATTAAGTATATTAATAATGAACTACATATGTAAAAACAAGACTACTAACTTAATGATTTTGAAACGAGACATATATGTAACGATTATCGTTTTAACGACATTTAATATATATATATATATATCATATTAAGAGATATTCGTACATCATAATATCATGATAATATAATAATTTAAAATCTCATTTGATATTATAAACATTGGGTTAACAACATTTAACAAGATCGTTAACCTAAAGGTTTCAAAACAACACTTACATGTAACGACTAACGATGACTTAACGACTCAGTTAAAATGTATATACATGTAGTGTTTTAATATGTATTCATACACTTTTGAAAGACTTCAAGACACTTATCAAAATACTTCTACTTAACAAAAATACTTACAATTACATCCTCGTTCAGTTTCATCAACAATTCTACTCGTATGCACCCGTATTTGTACTCGTACAATACACAGCTTTTAGATGTATGTACTATTGGTATATACACTCCAACGATCAGCTCTTAGTAGCCCATGTGAGTCACCTAACACATGTGGGAACCATAATTTGGCAACTAGCATGAAATATCTCATAAAATTACAAAAATATGAGTAACCATTCATGATTTATTTACATGAAAACAAAATTACATATCCTTTATATCTAATCCATACACCAATGACCAAAAACACCTACAAACACTTTCATTCTTTAATTTTCTTCATCTAATTGATCTCTCTCAAGTTCTATCTTCAAGTTCTAAGTGTTCTTCATAAATTCTACAAGTTCTAGTTTCATAAAATCAAGAATACTTCCAAGTTTGCTTGCTTACTTTAAATCTTGTAGAGTGATCATCCAACCTCAAGAAACCTTTCTTATTTACAGTAAGATATCTTTCTAATACAAGGTAATACTCATATTCAAACTTTGATTCAATTTCTATAACTATAACAATCTTATTTCGAGTGAAAATCTTACTTGAACTGTTTTCGTGTCATGATTCTGCTTCAAGAAATTTCAAGCCATCCAAGGATCCTTTGAAGCTAGATCCATTTTTCTCATTTCCAGTAGCTTTATCCAGAAAACTTTAGGTAGTAATGATGTTCATAACATCATTCGATTCATACATATAAAGCTATCTTATTCGAAGGTTTAAACTTGTAATCACTAGAACATAGTTTAGTTAATTCTAAACTTGTTCGCAAACAAAAGTTAATCCTTCTAACTTGACTTTTAAAATCAACTAAACACATGTTCTATATCTATATGATATGCTAACTTAATGATTTAAAACCCGAAAACACGAAAAACACCGTAAAACCAGATTTACGCCGTCGTAGTAACACCGCGGGCTGTTTTGGGTTAGTTAATTAAAAACTATGATAAACTTTGATTTAAAAGTTGTTCTTCTGGGAAAATGATTTTTTTTATGAACATGAAACTATATCCAAAAATCATGGTTAAACTCAAAGTGGAAGTATGTTTTCTAAAATGGTCATCTAGACGTCGTTCTTTCGACTGAAATGACTACCTTTACAAAAATGACTTGTAACTTATATTTCCGACTATAAACCTATACTTTTTCTGTATATATTCATAAAATAGAGTTCAATATGAAACCATAGCAATTTGATTCACTCAAAACGGATTTAAAATGAAGAAGTTATGGGTAAAACAAGATTGGATAATTTTTCTTATTGTAGCAACGTGAAAATTGGTAACAAATCTATATTAATCATATCCTAGCTAACTTATATTATATTATACATGTATTCTAATATATTATGTAATCTTGGGATACCATAGACACGTATGCAAATATTTTGACATATCATATCGACCCATATGTATATATTATTTGGAACAACCATAGACACTCTATATGTAGTAATGTAGGAGTTAGCTATACAGGGTTGAGGTTGATTCCAAAAATATATATACTTTGAGTTGTGATCTAGCCTGAGACGTGTATACACTGGGTCGTGGATTGATTCAAGATAATATATATCAATTTTTTTCTGTATATCTAACGTTGGACAACTAGTTGTAGGTTACTAACGAGGACAGCTGACTTAATAAACTTAAAACATCAAAATGTATTAAAAGTGTTATAAATATATTTTGAATATACTTTGATATATATGTACATATTTGTTATAGGTTCGTGAATCGACCAGTGGCCAAGTCTTACTTCCCGACGAAGTAAAAATCTGTGAAAGTGAGTTATAGTCCCACTTTTAAAATCTAATATTTTTGGGATGAAAATACATGCAGGTTTTATAAATGATTTACAAAATAGACACAAGTACGTGAAACTACATTCTATGGTTGAATTATCGAAATCGAATATGCCCCTTTTTATTAAGTCTGGTAATCTAAGAATTTGGGAACAGACACCCTAATTGACGCGAATCCTAAAGATAGATCTATTGGGCCTAACAAACCCCATCCAAAGTACCGGATGCTTTAGTACTTCAAAATTTATATCATATCCGAAGGGTGTCCCGGAATGATGGGGATATTCTTATATATGCATCTTGTTAATGTCGGTTGTCAGGTGTTCACCATATGAATGATTTTTATCTCTATGTATGGGATGTATATTGAAATATGAAATCTTGTGGTCTATTGTTACGATTTGATATATATAGGTTAAACCTATAACTCACCAACATTTTTGTTGACGTTTAAAGCATGTTTATTCTCAGGTGAATATTAAGAGCTTCCGCTGTTGCATACTAAAATATGGACAAGATTTGAAGTCCATGTTTGTATGATATTATGTAAAAATTGCATTCAAGAAACATATGTCGATGTAATATATTTCTATTGTAAACCATTATGTAATGGTCGTGTGTAAACAGTATATTTTAGATTATCATTATTTGATAATCTACGTAATGCTTTTGAAACCTTTATTGATAAAATAAAGGTTATGGTTATTTTAAAAATGAATGCAGTCTTTGAAAAACGTCTCATATAGAGGTCAAAACCTCGCAACGAAATCAATTAATATGGAACGTTTATAATCAATATGAACGGGACATTTCAGCAAACTTGAAGAAATATTTAGTTTCATATGTTATAATCAATATTTTAATTCATTTTAATTATCCAATGCTAGTAGTCCACTGTTAGTAGTTCAATAATTCATATATAGTTTAATATATAATATTCGAATTAACTAATACGTATCATGAGCCATTGTATACATGTCTCAGACTCGATCACAACTCAAAGTATATATATTATTTGAGAATCAACCTCAACCCTGTATAGCTAACTCGATCATTACCGCATATAGAGTGTCTATGGTTATTCCAAATAATATATATAGATGACGTCCATATGATATGTCAAAACATTGTATACGTGTCCCGATATTTAAAGGGTGTAAAATAAATAACAGAAATTAAATGACGATAAATAAAATTGCGAGAATTAAAATTACGATAAATAAATGTAATAAGGAATTAACATTTAGCTAGGAACAGTTAGCTAGGTTTTTGTTAGTGTGGATTGTTAACAAAATTTCTCATAGTTAATTTGTTTGTTTCTAACAAATTTTATTTTTGTCCAATGTTTTCTTCATTATGCCACTTGTTGGATCCTGATAAGTCAAAATCTAAATATGAAATTGAATGAAAATGGTTATTTTGTGGTGAACGGATTCGTATATCTGTAGATATAAGTAGGATAGTAAATGACCGTTGAATCAGATTCGAAGAATGTACAGTGTAACTTATTAATGTGAAATCTAAATATTCCTCGGGTATTACCTACCCGTTAAAATATTTTCACCATTAACAGTTTGTATGAAAGAATTTTTTTTTTAATTACAATCTTTATGAAAACATATATACATATATATTTTTTTCAGATGTAATCATGGATTTAATAAGTTAATATGATATTAATCTCATTTGATTTATCGTTAGAACTAGAACACATAATCTCTAAAACATTAGAAATTATATAATCGTCATGTAGAACGAAGATAAATGATGTAGAACGATTCGTAGAACGATGATTATGCTCGAGGTACATAATGAGATGTTGAGGCATGTGATGTTGAAACTTGGGTTGTTGGTGGTACTGGTATTGATGTTGGTGGTACTGTTGGTGCCGGTGATGTTGCTGAAGCTGGTACGTTTTGCACTATATTTTCCAAGGCTACAATTCTGGTATGAAGTTCGTTGACTTCTTCGATTACTCCAGGATGATTGGCGATTGGAACGAGCGGGCGAATAAGATTTAAAATGTGAGATAGTATATAATCATGACGAGATACTCTGGAAATGAGAGAGAAAATGGTATCACGAACAGGTTCACCGGTAAGTGCTTCAGGTTCTTCGCCAAGAGGGGAATGTGGTGGATGGAAAGGATCACCTTTTTCTTGTCTCCAATGATTAAGTAGGCTACGAACTCATCTCCAATTCATCCAGAATTAATGATGGGTAATTGGTTGATCCATTCTGATCACACTGCTTTCGGAGCTCAAGTGAAACTCCATATCGAAATAGCTGTCGAAATCCGAGGAACTTGAACTAGTGGCGAGTTCAATTTCGTACAAGTGAATAAAGGATTTTTCGATATGAAATGATTTTCGAATATTGGATAATATTCTAACTACATAGAATATCTATATATATATATAGTACTAAAGATTTCGTAGACTACGAAGGAATTTACGGCATATGTTAGGCAAGTCTACAGTAACAGATACGCTAAGATATGAATTTTGTCTATACACTATTCATGCAGTCAATGCAGTAAGATGTGTCTATTCTAAGAAAGACAAGCAGGTAATTTCCAACACAAAATGATAAGCAAAACTTTTGACATGCAGACACGGTCGAAGTCCAGACCCAATAATGCATCTAAACAACTATCAGTTAGACACACTAATGCAAGACCTGGTTCGCTAAGACCACCGCTCTGATACCAACTGAAATTCCCCATTCATATCGATTATAAATGTTACATAATAATTGATTTCATTGTGAAGTATTTGACCTCTATATGATACATTTTACAAACATTGCATTCGTTTTTAAAAGACAAACTTTCATTACATCGGAAGTTGACAGGCATGCATACCATTTCATAATATATCAAACTATCAATGACTTAATAATAATCTTGATAAATTCAATTACTCGAATGCAACGTCTTTTGAAATATGTCATGAATGACTCCAAGTAATATCTCTAAAATGAGAAAATGCACAGCGGAAGATTTCTTTAATACCTGAGAATAAACATGCTTTCAAATGTCAACCAAAAGGTTGGTGAGTTCATAGGTTTATCATAAGCAATAAAATTCATCATTTTGATAGACCACAAGATTTAAATACAGTACACCTATCTCGTGTACAAAACCATTTTTCATAATGCATAGCAGAGTAGGTTCGTATCTTTTTCTCCCCCGTAGGTTGCCTCACGATTTTTAAATAACCGTACACATATCTCGTGCACAAAAATAATACACATGACCTGTGTATAAAAATCATTCTCTCGATACATATCATTCAATTTGATTTCATTGCTCAACATGGTAACCGACCTTAACATATAATGTACATCAATAATATCCCCAAAACAGAACATCTCGTCTGTATAATATATAAATTTCAAAGTACTAAACACCACGCCCACTAGCTCTTTCGTCTAGTGAACATTCTGGGTGGGGGTGTTAAACCCGGCAGCTACCATTAGGATTCGCGTAAATTAGGGCCATACCCATTTCTAATTCTTAGGTTACCAAGCAATAATAATCAGGGGAAAATATTCACAACAATTAGTGGCAATTATAACGTCCAACTAATTCAATAATAATCTACAGAACTTCTGTCTGCATAATAATTCATTCGAGGAATGTTTTGCTTGTGTCTATCTTGTCAAACATTTATAAAAGAATTTCATGTATTCTCAGTTCAAAATATATTTCAGAAGCATTTAATAAAGCAGTTATAAAAACAGCGCATGTATTCTCAGTCCCAAAAATGTAAAGAGTAAAAGGGAATCAAATGAACTCACAATACAATATTTTGTAGTAAAAATGTTCATACGACGGAACTGAACAATGCAGGGTTGGCCTCGGATTCATGAACCCCTTTAAAAGCTTTTTCTAAAAAGAAATTTCCTGGACCGGGCTCGAACTCGAGACCTCTCGGTAGACACATACCCCTTAACTCATGCCCAAACCATTGCTCTACTTATGATTTTTTGTATTTAATCCCGAATTAAATTTATATAACCAGTTCAACTGTTAGTGTTCTTCTTCTCAATCACTATCACAGTTGGTCACAGCCCAATATAATTTGTAAGCCCACGAAACAAATAAAAAGCCCAAGGTGTAACACAAGTGTAGGTTTGTGTCTGATTTGCATCGATTAGGATCAATACAGCAGCCTAGTTCTTCCCTCATCATCATATTTATCAAACATCATATCTTCAATACCACATAAAATCATAATCGTATAATTCATACATAATCATATCATTCATCATCGATCCATTTTAATTATCTTATCATCTTCTTCATCATTCGTAACAGAAATAGATAACGAAGTAAGACAGAAAGTAGGAACAGTGGTGTGGTTCGATGGAGATTGAAACAGAAAACATTAGTAGTTCATGTGGTGGTTTATTGGTGGTTTTTGATCGGAACTAAAATAAATCGATCAATCAATTCACAAGGGATAACAGTAATATAAAATGAATCTTAACAGCAGCCTTTTGGGTAGCAGCAATAATGAAAACTCAAGTGGTGATGATGATTTGGGTTTCGTTTGAATAATATGTTAGAACAAATGGGTTTTGATGGTACCCTTTATCGAACAAAAATAATAAAAACAAGCAGCTACGATAGTGTTTAGTTGAAGTTACAGGTTGTGGTGACAACAAGCCAGAAGTAGTTTCGATCAGTAGGTGTTCTAATAGTGGTCGTAGTAGTTTGTTTCAACAGTAAAATGGATAGCTTACAGCAGCAGTAAAAGATCATTTTTATAGTGGTGTTGTGGTGGTTCTAGTCCGAAGGTGAATGGTGGTTTTGATGGTGGATGAAGAGAGTGGTGGATCAATTCATGTGTGCTTTGATTTAATGTTCGAACAAGAAACAGAAATGGCACAAACATGGTGATGGTTGTGATTAGTGTGGTGTGTAGTTTCATGTTGGTGAAGATGGTGACGGGTTGTGGACAGTTCATGGTGGTAAGCGGCTGTGGACTGTGGTGGTGACGGATAGAATTGTGAGTGGTTGTTCGTTTTTGACCCAAAACAAAACAAAACTGTGGGGTTTGGAGATGGTCATAAAGTGAAGGTGGTGGTGGGTGTAGCCATGAGTGGTGATAAAGAAATAATTCTTGAGAACTTGCAACCGTATTGACTTGGGTTTGATCGCACCAAAATAGGAAACAATAATGGTTATATGGGTTTGACCACATAGGATAGTTTTGGTTAGCAATCGAGCATGAGCAGAATATATATGCATGTATACGTGTGATATATATATATATATATATATATATATATATATATATATATATATATATATATATATATATATATATATATATATATATATATATATATATACATACTTGTGATTGGGTTAGTTGGTAAGTAGAAAACAGTGCAATCCCACTCAATACTTCAATCACGGATTAATTGAGCAAGTTGTGCTGTTTGGTATATATTAAATCACTATATGATATTTATATGTATTTTAATATAGGTACATAATGAAATAATTGTGAAGAAGTCAAAAGCAAAAATAGTAAAAGAGGATTATGATTTAAATCTTGTGACATTTATTTAGTTGTACACAGGCGACATTTTTCATGGAGTATTATATCGTGTCCATTGCTAAACAGTTAACATATAAAAGTGTTCCTAAAAATCCAAAATTCTTAAATTAAATTCCTTTATTTATTTCAGTCATTATGGTATAAAATTCAGTCATAAAAATTACATTAATTATTCTCTCCCAAGCCCAAGTAAAATATAAAAAGTCTTAAAGTTCAACAAATAGTTCCTAAATATACTTTTAATAAGTCTATAATTTATATAACTCATTTTCGGATCACTGTTTATTTTAAAATCACATGAGTTCCTTTTTAACTCATTTATTATCGATCGAATGACAATTGAGCGTTACTGTCGTTTACTAAAATT
The DNA here is from genome assembly GCF_046630445.1 of Rutidosis leptorrhynchoides. NCBI lineage: Eukaryota > Viridiplantae > Streptophyta > Magnoliopsida > Asterales > Asteraceae > Rutidosis > Rutidosis leptorrhynchoides. Next base: position 334,404,336 of record NC_092337.1, on the reverse strand, counting down.
TTTGAAATTACAAAATATATATTTAATATTCTTTACTTATATATATAGATAAGTTTTAAATAATAATTATTATATTATTCTATTTTTATTTTATTTTACATAATTCATTTTAATAACAACAACATATAATGTTTCGAATTATATTTCCAATATATATATATATATATATATATATATATATATATATATATATATATATATATATATATATTCATACATAACTATTTACAAATAATAGTTCGTGAATCATCGGGAATGGTCGAAGGTCAATTGAATATATGAAACAGTTCAAAATTTTTGAGACTCAACATTATAGACTTTGCTTATCGTGTCAAAAATATATAAAGATTAAGTTTAAATTTGGTCGGAAATTTTCGGGTCGTCACATTGAACATGTTTTATGAATTATATATGCCCAGACGTAGTCGAACCAAAATTGATGGATTATGGGAGAGAAGATTGTATGGTCGATCCACGGTCGGCCGTGGAGTCAACCGTGTACCTCATCTTTCATTTTAAGCTTTCTTTGGTTTTTGGTCTTTTGCTACAGCAAATGTGGATTAGTGAACTTGTTTATTTATGTCAAGATGTCTACCATCACTTTTAGCTATGTGCATATGTCATCATCAAAACACTTATTGTTATGGGTTAAGATTAGTATATTCATTAAGCATAATCCCATGTTAACCCACATTCTCTCCCAACATTCTCCCCCTTTTTGATGATGACAAACACATAAGTGATGGTGGAGATTTATCTATAAATATGCTCAAGTGTTAACATCACTTATCCAACATTCGCCCCCATTTGTCGAAGCAAAAAGGTTAGCTCCCCCTGGAACTAAACTCGCCGTAAGACAAATGCTCCCCCTTGAAACGTACATGGTGGAAAAAATAACAACCACAACACATAAAACACACAAAATTTTATTCATTCCTAAGAAAAAGTGCACACACAAGCACCAAACATGGTAGGAACAAATAAAGAAGAAAACGTAGAGAGCAAATGCTCTTATTCAAGACAATATAAGACAATCAACATGCCGAGTGTCTCATATGAGATAGTAGGAGATCATGACCATGGCACATGCCATGTGCTTCATTTGAATGATTTCATGTTGTCGAGGACATCGCTTTGTGTGAGTTACTAGGGGTGCCATACGAAGAAGAGTAGTTGACATGTAGATCAAGATACTTGAAAATGCGTGTGAGACGTACCCTATAGGGAAGTGGTTGTGATGGATCTCGCTTTAGATCATTCATTAGAAAAGCCATTAGGAAGGCAATGTTGACCGGTATTTACTAAATTAGACACTACATAAGTCCTAGTTCAGTCACGGATAGATGGTCGTCATTATCTTTGCGAAAGAAGATGTTGTGACGAATGATTGCCTTCTATGACTCATATTCAATCCGAACATCACTATCAAAAAGGCCCTCTTGACAAAGTTTACTTAGTTTGAGATTCGGATTGAGAGAGAGAGAGAAGTGAGTACCCTTCGTGGAATGAAACGAGGTAGGAGTTGTATACTATTTTAGGTAGTATAGAATTTAACTCCTCGAGATGGCACTTTGAGGATCTTCCCAAATTTTTTAAGTGTCAAGAGATATTCTTGATCAAACATCTTGAATTTCACAACGTGAGATGTGAATTCAAAGTTTGAGTAGAATTCTTTGATAAGAGAGAGAGAAAGACATGAGTCTCAAGCATGAGAAATGACTCCCATCCTACTTTAACAAACTCTTTTTGAGTAGTAGAATAGTCATAGAAGAATACTTCACATTCTTCTTGTATGAGTCTTGAGTCATTACACGATGTTTTCTTCATGTCATTTGAGGTTTTGTTGGAGACCCTGAAGACTTTCAGATTTGAGTGATGCTTGGAGTTGGAGAATAGGAATGGTTTTGAGGAACTCATTGCTTTGGGTGCATGAAGATTTTTGATAACCTTTCTGTAAAGAGGTGGAGAGATAAATGACATTTCACAATTTTGGGAGATTGATTCATTCAAGAGTTTTCAATCACAATTAGTTATAATTGCATTTGGTCATTGTATGCAGAGAAATAGCATTAATGGAAGTTGTTCCACATTTATTGAAAATACCAAACGAAACATCAGAGTTTCTACGGTTGACATCACGGTCAACCGTGGTTCGACTGTGTAGGGTCTGTGGACATGATTCAAACATGAAATATCATACATTCACAACAATGTTCAAATAAAAGTAGTACGAATTACAAACACAATTTAAACATGTTTTTAACATCATTCAAGTTTCTCAATCACTTTCATCATCAGCATTTCCACTAGGTCCACATGTGAGTGACCTCAACATTCCCTTCAATAGCTTCTTCACATTGGATTTTTTTCTTTGTGCTTTTGATTTAATTTTTGTAAATGTGATCAAGTTTTCCACCAACATCCAAGTTGCTTATGGGATCAGCTGTTGCTTCCTCATCACTGCTCGAGATTTCAATTTCCCTTCTGCTTGACTCACTCGATCCTGCTTCATCATCATTTTTCCTCTTTTTCGAAGATGGAGTTTTTGAGAGTCCTCCCCTTTTAATGGAATCATAATTGGGTCGATGACAATTAGGGTGAGTGATTTCAAGGTGCTCAAACATTCCATTGAGGTGTATTCCATAGGGAAGTCCTTGAGTGGTTTCAGTGAGAAGATTGCTCATTCTTGAGGCCATGAGAAATGCTATGTTGACAGGTTTCTTCTTTTCTAGACACCATAGCAAGGCAAGCTGAGTGGCATAAATGTAGGCATGATTTCCACCTTTATAGCACACGTTGAAACTAATCACACTGCTCCACATATCATACTTGGGCTTTAGATGTCTTCCCAACACACCTTTTATGGAAATCTCTTCTCGTGGATCATCTTCTTTACACAATAGATCAAGAACTTCTTCTTTATTTGAAATAAAGTATGGAAGATTAGTTAGGTCGTGATAATGGTTGTAGAATTCTTCACCCACAGATGGAACTCTCATTATTTCACCGAAGTCCTTGAGGGAGTATGTGTAATTTTTGTTGAGAAGATAGAAGGAGATTACCCCATTCTCGAAGGTAAAGTTGGCGTAAAATTCTCGGATGAGGGTTGGATAGATTGGTCCATCAATAGTAAGAAAAGACTCCCACATGAGTGGGAGAAAGCAGCCATAAGCTCATGTAATTGACCATAGAAAACTTTCCTTCCTTCATCAATCTTCCTATTGCTAAGTGTCACGACCCGGAAAATTTCGACTAATTTTAAATCAAACTCTCGATACGATTTAATATCTTTGACACGATAAGCAAAGTCTGTTAGGTTGAGTCTCAAAAATCTTGAACTGTTTCATATATTCAATTGACCTTCGACTGTTCTCGACGATTCACGAACAACTATTTGTAAAAAGATACATATATATATATATATATATATATATATATATATATATATATATATATATATATATATATATATATATATATATATATATATATATATATATATATATATATATATATATATATATATATATATATATATGAGTGTATATAAATATGTATATAAATACTACTTGGAAATATATAAAATAATATCAAATTTATCTGTTTAAAAATATATAATATATATTTATGTGATAAAACTTGTTATTTAAAACTGATTATATATAGAGAGAGTGTAAATGGAAAATGAATGATTTCGAGTTTAATTAGTAAACGTCAGTAACACTCGGTTGACGTTTCGTTAGTTTTAATATAGATATATTACATGTTCATAAAGGACTAAAATAAAAGTTGAACCGTAAATCGATTACGAAGATTTTAGATTTGTTAAAAATATTTTTACATTTTTAAGTTTAAATATTAGTACTCCGTACATATAAATTGGAACAGAAAATAAATAATTATCGAACCTTTTTGATCAGGTTTCAAACAGTTAATGAGTGAAATAATTAATTATAATTAATCTAAAAGTTTGGGATTTTTAGGAACACTTTTATACGATAACTGTTTAGCAATGGGCACGATATAGCACTTCATGGGAAAGGTGTCGGTAGAAGAATCCAATTCATCCGGCTGCTAACTGTTTGAATTACTGTGCATAATTGAAACACGTGTTACTGTTTTTGATTGATTTCATTTTCACTCTCTCTTATTTCTCTTATATATGTACATAACATAAATGCATACACTACACACTACCATGAAAACATCTATCCGTCAACACTCTACAAACCACCACCACAGTCATCATATATATGTTTTTCGTTTTCTGTTTGTTTCAATCCTAACACCAAACAACCACCGAGACAATCACCGAAGCCATAATCTCCCCCACCACCATGAAACTACTTCTCTCTCTTCTCTCTCTCACCTCCATCACCTTTTAACGCCACCGGAAGGCACCAAAGACCACCACACCACCGAAAACTACTGCTGCAATAGTTTCTGTTTCTATTCGTTGATTACCATACAATCACCCTAGTTTCAATCTCCGTTGACAAACCAAGATAAACCCATCAACTGGTGGTCTACTCTCTACTCGAACCAAACCCAAAACCACAACATTTGTCGATACCCATTTGTTTAGTTTACTATTGTTACCACTTCTGTAGTTGCTCCTGTTGTTCTAAATACAACAGCCCCTGCAGCTATTTTCCTGTCCGAAACCCCCACCAAAATAACCACCACAAAATAACCAACTTCACCATCAAAGCTTACTGTATACTGCTGCAACTACTCGATGCTTTTCTGTTTTCAACTGCAGCTTGAATATCATCACAAATCACCTCCAAACACCACCGATCACCAACTTGTAACCATCTTCTGTTGAGGTTTTCTATTTCTATTCGAACACGAGGAACACCACAACCATTTTTTGACGAACAACCCAACAAACCATAATAAATCAATGACCTCCATCACCCTCGTGATCTTTCACCTCACCACATCTCTTTTCCTCTCTCTCAAAAACTAACTCTTAAAACCAACTTCGGTTTTCATTTTGTATTCAACCAAGATCATGAACGTGAGTAAGAATGATGATGATGAACGATATAGACAGATTGTTTCTATTCGTTATTTAAAGACATGATAGTGGGAATCCAGTTGATGGTAGTACATAAATATAATAAGCTAGAAAAATATTAGTGGGGAGCAATAGGGGGCCATTTCCCTTGGCTTTTGGTCGATTAGCATAGAAAGAAGAGGACTGCCCATTATTTATTTCAATTGTTAAACAACTACGAATTTTAATTCCTTTATAACTTGGGTTTTCAATTTAAAAGGCCTTAAATAAAATGGAGGTTCTTAGTGGGCTTCTCTTAGTGGGTGTTATAAGATTAAGTTGTTATTGGACCATGAACATGTGTTGTTTGAGAAGGTCGTGACCCAATTCAATTTTACCGTTGGACTTATAGATAAACGAAGATCATATGTGTTTGATGATGATATAAGGTGGCGATGATGGGATATTAGGATGAAGTAACCATGAAAAACGAGTAGATAATACATAAAATAATAACTGTTGATGATGATTAGATGATTAGGATTTGATGATTATGATTAGAATATGACGACATTAGATTAAGATGATGATGGGTTAAAGAAGAGCGTTCAAGTATGTATATGGCTAATTATAGTTCTTGGCACGTGGACGTTTTGTTTAATAGCCAAGAGATTTTAGTTTGTTCATGGGTTAAAGATATCAGGATGTGGTATGTTAATGATGATTTGATAATATGATTATAAAACCGTAATGATGAACGGGGTCGATTAATATTATGAGGAAGAAGAATGAGACAGATGAAAGGTTTGTAATGTTATCGGGTTAGCGGGACGTCACGGGTTCAAACCTGGACTTGAGCATTCTTTTAAGGATTACTTCGTTAAGGTAGTTACTTATTTATTATTGTTGTTATCTTATTATTATCATTTTAAAATTATCGTTATTATTATTATTATTAAAATTATTATTCTTATTAAAATTTTATTATCATAAAAACTATCATTATTATTATTATTAGAATTATCATTATTTTTATTATTATTATTTTCATTATTATTATTAATATTATTTTATCGAATAAATACTTATATATAGAATATATATAAAAGTATATATATAGAAATATATAACAACTAAAATATATATAAACTTATTCGATTACGAATATATGTGTTAATACATATACTTGGTATAGGTTCGTGAATCCGAGTCCAACCCTACGTTGTTCAAAACCGTCATATGTATTTTTACTACAAAATACAGTATGGTGAGTTTCATTTGCTCCATTTTTAATTGCTTTTGCAATATATATTTTTGGGGTTGAGAATACATGCGCTGCTTTTATAAATATTTACGAGATAGACACAAGTACTTAAAATATATTCTACGTTGAGTTGTACCACTGGCATACTTCCCTGTAGCTTGGTAACTACTATTTACATGCGGTATTGTAAACGCGAATCCTGTTGATAGATCTATCGGGCCTGACAACCCCAACCGGACTGGACGACCAGTATTCAACGGTTGCACAGTACTTCATTTCGTGACTACACTTGGTACAGTGTAGTGAGATTTCATAATAAAGGGAATATGCGACGTTGATTAATAGTTAAGTATGGTTACCAAGTGCTCAACCACTTAGAATGCTTTACATACACTTGCGAGTGTATTATGTTTATGATTATGAAATCTTGTGGTCTATTAATATATTGAAATGATTGTTAGGATAAACCTATGAACTCACCAACCTTTTGATTGACACTTTTAAGCATGTTTATTCTCATGTATATAAGAAGTCTTCCGCTGTGCATTTGCTCATATTACTTGGAGTCATTCCTGCATATTTAAGATCAGTACCTCGCAATGGGACCAAATGTTGATGACTTCGTCCAGGGGGATAAGGACGGGTTCTCACACTAAGGAATTGTATGTTGTATTTGAGTTTAGTATTTAGCGTTTTTGGAGGATCGTAAGCCTTCTTTCCTCTTGATTCTGCATCTTTAGTTCTTGCCATTTCCTGTACAAGAAACACTTCAATTTAAATCAAAGTGAATGTACAAATGACTCAACCGTGTAATCATTGTTTTGCAAACCTAGCTAACATAAGCACAAGTGTGTTCTAGTGTTAACATTCTTAACATTTTACCCACTTTTGGTAAAAAAGTGTTTGCAAATATATGAACAATGTTCTCACAATATTCATACAACACAATGATTTTCAAACTTAGTTATCATCAATACCTAGTGTTTAGTAGCTAACATTCTTCACATTCTCACCCTATTTTGGTGACAATGCGTTTGCACTTTAGATTATTAGTGGTTTTCATAATGTTCACATTAATTCGCGTTTTGAAAATTCGAGTTGCATCAATACACGATTGTAAACTTGATTTCATAAACACAAGTGTTTTGAGGTTACCAATTTTTACATTATTACTCTTCATTAGTGACAATGTGTTTGAATCATGTGAACAATGAACTTATGAAAACCTAATCTAGTTGTATGATGAACCCTAGAATTCAAAGTCTTAAATTGATGCAATGTTAATCACGATTTCAAAGATTTTAGAGGTTTTCATGAACACAATTGATTATTAGCATCAATTTGACTAGGATTTTTGAATTAGGGTTTCTTCAAGCAATGTTTGAAGAATTCATCATTCCAACACAATTGAATGAAGGGAATTCATAGATTAATCTTATCAAGTTTAAAGCTTAAGGATGAGAAGGAGCAGATTCGTTGGAGTGCGGTTGGAGATCTTGAGCCGTAGAGGAGAGAGAAATAAAAACAATTTTGAATAGAATAGGAATAAGGCAAGAACAAGGTTAAAAGGCCCGTTAGTACCTGTACGGTTGAACTGCGGTCGACCGTAGGGTTGGGCGTGGAGAATTTCGGCGGTTGATCCTGCGGTCTGCCATGGTTAGACCATGCAGCTTGGAATAGTGGACTTCTTGTCCGATTCTTCATGTCGAGCGCGTTTTGGTAATTTTGTCGTTTCTATAGAATACTTGAGGACAAGTTTTCTTTGCTTAAGATTGTATGATTACATCCAACCGATGTTTCATCAACAATGACACGTATGTAGGCATATATATATATATATATATATATATATATATATATATATATATATATATATATATATATATATATATATATATATATATATATATATATATACATACATATACATATAATACACATAAAGCACATTGTCCTACAGCTAGCATGCAGTCCATCAAGTAAGCATTTATTCATACGTTAAGCATAATCTTATTGAGAAATCCTTTTAACCATTTAGAGGATGTGTAATTTTTGAAATAATGACACATTGACTTAAAATACATTAAATTTTAAATACACAATCCTCTTTTCTTAAAGTTTGATAATTGATTCTCATTTATCCTAAGATTATCCAACCTTTGACTTAACCCTCCTATAGATTTGCTAGATTTATTTACCCTTCCTTGGTTTTCAACTTTCTTGATAATTGACCTTGGACTTAGAGTACCTTTTTTGTGTTTACTAGAATTGTGACAAGATTTCAAAACAACTTTATCTTTAAAACCATTCTTGTCATTTAAAGATCTTTTCAAATACTTTTTTCATCACTTAAACTTTTGTTGAGTTGATTTACCTTTTGTAATTCCTTTTCCAACAATTTTACTTTATCACAACTTCTAGTATACACAAATTTTACCGCTTTCTACTCATCTAGCAAATCTTTATAATTAGAAGGATAGAATACATGTACCTCATTACTTTGAACGCTTGAGCTTTCGTCTTCTTCTTCTTGATAGCATGATTCAACCTCATCTTCACTAAGAGCATCTTGTCTTGGAGAGTATCTTGAACCCATGAGATAAAAGTCTTCATCTTCATCTCCATCTTGATCAACCAACCAATTCCCACCATGACATTCAAGTCTTTTTACCTTTTCTTCAAACCCATTCTTCATTGAACAACTAGAGGCTTCTTCAACTTGAGGACATAGTGTGTCCCAACATTCCTTTTCACTTTCACATGAAAGCATTTTAACCCTTTCTTCACTAGAAAGAACTCTATGATGTAGTGATATAGCATCAATTTCCTTTTGCACTTTGTTCACTACTTCATTATTTTGATATGTTGATTTCACCACGTTTGAGAATTCTTGAGAAACAAGGTTTCATTCCTTGATGATTCTCCACATGTCATAATCTTTTGATTTAACATAGATCTCGAATCTTATCTTTCACACATAGACATCCTCTCTATTAAATTTTGGTGCTTCATTAGCCAATCTTTCAAGGTATGCCATCGTTTGAGTTGATCCCAAGAACGTTTGACTCGGGTTTTTCCCCAAAATGATTTTTAACTCAATAAAAAACGTTTCTAGAGCAAATGTACGAGCAACCGCTCATATTGACTAAAAAGTCACGTTTTCACCCCGGTATTGAGGCCCAAAAACAATAAAGTTCCAAGCTTTATTTCCAAAATACTCGCTTCGTCAGTTAAAAATGAAGATCAAGTGATTACGAAGCCGGTGCAAAAAGAATCAAGGGAATCGGAGCTAAAACGAAGATTCTGGAGCAAAAATGGTGAAAGACAAGAAACTAAGTTACGATCAAGGAAATTAAGTTACGATCCAGAGAAAACAGTAGACCAGGGCGAGCCATACGGCTTGCCATAAGACTTGCCATTAAGGAAAATGGCTTGCCATCATATGCCCAGTTCAAACAACTTGCCAGGCCATACGGGCAGGCCATACGCCTTTCCATACGGCCTGTCAGCCGTATGCAGGCAAAATCTAAGCTTATTTAAAGGGCACTTGCCATCCATTTTTACACACAGTTCAATTCACTTTTCTCTCTCTTTCTGCAATTTTAGTCATAATTTCAAGGTCTTCGACTCCGTGCGGGAAACCTAGTACCTGGAGAAGAACACCAAAGATTTTATTAGGAGCGGTCTGGAGTTTGAAGTTGTCGCTTTTGTATTCGGAACTCGTTTAATCTACTAGTACTTCTATCCTTTGTCTTTTTATAATGTCTTCTATCATTATGCTTTGTAATATTGTTACCTTGATTAGCGAGTAGTTATCTTTAGTGTATGCTATGATGTAGTCAGTTATAATGCCGAAATAATATTATGGTTTGTGTATATTTTCAAGATGCTTTCCGATTATGCTTTAAACTCAATCACTTTTCCAACTAATAGAACGTAGTTATCGGCTCTGTTATTAGGAAGTCGTGAACCCTGATTCAGAGTACACTATCTGTGTCACCCCTTGGTAAGAGAAGTCTATCGGATACAACGTAAGTTTGACTGAGGCACACCGGTTGTAGCAAGTACACCGAGCCTTGGATTCCAACTGAGGACTCTTTCATAGTGAAACATTTAACTAGGCCCCTAGTACATTGTTGGTCCTAGACCATGCTAGTGTAGTCACCAAGCATATAAAGTTCGTACGTGCATACCGAAGCACAACAGTTGTGTAAGCTGTACCTCTACTAAGTAAGGCCATGGAACCCGGTCAGTGCTGATTAGTACACTTCACCATAATGCGGTCTCAAGCATTGCACCCCGCTTGAGGGATTCTTATTTAATTAAGGAACTGTTTGTTTAAACACATAAAGGATTGGACAGTTAGGATAACCGAACGTGTTCATGGAAGTCAAACTAACTTGGCCATAGTGTTCTTTATGGTTGAACTCTTTTTAAAGGGCCTAACTATCTTATTAAACTCAATCATTAACAAAAGCATCGAAACACATCACGTCTCTCGGATTAGGCATACCTTATATTCTATTATGCTTAAGAAAGTTTAGGCCTTTGTGGAATGTTAATACGTCACCCAACCGAGATGCTCAATTGGATGAGCCGTCTGAACGTGTATGCCTTTAGTCAGACTGCACGGGCGTCGGGGGTAAGGGACGTTGCTGTCTAATCAGAATCTTCAAGCCTAACGCATTACCCAGTGACATGTCTTATGACAGGGGCGTTAGGACCAGTGTAATGAATACAAGGTCACTACCTATTCATGAGCCAGCATTCCATAATCTCAGCAAAGTAACTGACAAACCAATAGTGTGCACTTGCTTTAACCTTATCCGAATTATAAATTTTATCGCATTTACTTTACTTTATCTTATAAACTAGAAAAATCCAAAATTAGGTAATATACCACTACTCCTTCACCTTAGGATTATCTTAAGCTTTAGTTATAGGTTTAATTCGACTTATATCTTAAAAATACTACCCTAGGTCATACTTCCCTTACTCACCATAATAAGGAGTAGTACGATTTATGCCAAACTAAATATAAATTTAAAACTATTGCTCTCACCTCTAGATAGCTGATTCTGACACCTTGCGGCCTAACGACACCGTATAAATAAAACCATCTGTTTCGGTCATATCAAGAGGAAGATTAGTTTTTGGCGCCGCTGCCGGGGAACTGGTATCAGACAATATTGCTTTTTTCAAACCTATTCGCAAGCATTTAGTGGTGTCTAAGAAAGACAATTATACACGGACTTGGTTGTTGGATTTTTCGAACAGTCTTCAATTATATTGGAACCAAAAGGATCCTACCTCTCCATAGTCGGCCTGGTCACTTGGTTTGTTGAATAGTGCGTGCGAAGCTCTGTTATCGAAATACCAGGGAATCAGTAGCAAGAACCAAAAACATAATTAAACCTAGGATAATTACCTTAGATTACTTTAGATTACCTTAGATTACCTTAGAATACCTTAGATTTAGATTGCTTTAGTTTTCTTTAGACTAAATTAGAACTTAGCTTATCTACCTAAAATTTAATACAAAAGGGCATACTCAGTGTTGACCCAAACCCGATCTAGACCAGGACCGTTGTTATTCGTGCCTGATCCTGGCGCAATAATCTCTAGAGCACGCAAAGAAGAACGAATCAGAAATCAAATGGCATTACGCGTTACTCTGGCAGAAAACACCGAACCCTCGATTGAAGGTCGAGGAGGACAAATCAGATTCCCAGATATTCAAGGACACTCGTTCGAGTTAAAACATCACATTATACAACTCATCCAAAATGGCTATCAATTTCATGGACTACCGAATGACAATCCTAACTCTCACCTTGATAAATTTATATCTCTTTCGAACTCCTACAAACAACCAGGGATAGGACAAGATATAGTCCGACTATACTTGTTCCCCTATTCTCTCACTCATCATGCACAAACCTGGTTTGAAGGGTTGGAAAAAGATTCTATCACGTCATGGACGGAGATGGCTACTAAATTCTTAACCAAATACTTCTCTCCCTCTAAAGAAACCAAGTTTAAGAATGACATCATTAACTTTAAACAAAGTTATGATGAATCTCTTTACACCGCATGTGTGCTATTCAAAACCCTGCTGAAGAAATGCCCTAATCACCAGTTAGAACGGTCAGCCCAAATATGTACCTTCTACAATGGTCTTACGGTAAATCATAGGACGACGATCGATGCAGCAGCTCAAGGGAATATGATGAACTAAACCGCAGATGAAGCATCAGAAATGCTCGAGAACATGACAATGTATCATCATGATCGGAATAGTGGTAAAACAAATTCATCATTTGCTCTACTTAAGCACTTAATAATCAAACGGGGGCCATCAAATCTATCACAAATAAGATGGAGTCTCTTGCCAAACAACTTGGAGAATTGATGACAGAACCGTAGCAGGTTAACTGAGCTCAGGCCTGTGTTAACTGTACCAACCCGCAACCCACTGAAGAATATTAAGTTGAGTACGAGAATCTTGACAGTTTAGTCTGTTACGTTCAATACCTAGCTCGTCAATCAAATCCCGGATTCAATCAACAACCTAGGGTTAACCAATTTCAAAGAAACAACCAGCCTTTTCGCTATCGTTACCCACCCCAAAAATCTCAATTGACCTATGATCAACCACTTCCACTCATTGGACCAGCAGCCGAGGATAATTCCCCAAGCACCCAAATTACAAAAGTAACCAACCCTGCTCTCGGGATTGATGATCAGTTGACTCAGTTCATTCAAGGAAAACACCAGCTAAATCAGAGAACTGCGTCTAGACAAGACAAGATGGAGATACTAATGCAAAACCAATTAGCTCTGCTCAAAAGTCTAGAAACGCAGCTCGAACAGTTATCCAAACGCCTTGAAACCCGACCACAAGGAAGATTACCTAGTAATACTATCCAAAATCCCCACATAGAGGAAGCTAAGCAAATGGATTCGATAATCCCAAAGGAGGAACCACTGAGAAGGTCAGCTAGGCTCAAGAACAAATCAACATACACTCAAAAGCTGCCCACTCAAACTCCAATTTGTGTACCTTATCCTGGAAGGCTACAGGAAGAACCATCCAAGATTGATACCTACAAACTTGACGGAAGATTCCTGGACACCATGTCTAAAGTTTCCAACCAGAAAAGATACATCCGAAGGCTTCTCTCTACAAAGGAAAGGATACCAGACTCCTACAAAATTCCACTGAGTGAAGAATGCTCGGCATTACTCAGAAACTCTCTACCTAAGATACTATGAGATACGGGCCGATTCATTTTTCCCTTTTCAATCTACCAATCTGGAACCATTCATGCGCTAGCAGATTTAGGAGCAAGTATCAGCCTAATCCCCTATTCTCTCTACAAGATATTAGAGCTATGAGACTTGTCACCAACTAAAATGACAATCCAACTTGCCGATCACATAATCCAATATCCTAAGAGCAAAGTTGAGAACGTCTTGGTGAAAGTTGACAAATTCTTGTATCCTACAGATTTCGTAGTAATGGATATTAAGGAAGACCTACATACGCCGATAGTATTAGGGAGACCTTTCATGAACACTGCTAGGACTGTCATTGATGTGTACAATCAAACCTTGATCTTGTGATCACATGGGGAGAGCGTTACCTTCAAAATTGATCGGCCTACTAATCTTTTTGGATAGGCAGAGATGTTTGCTATTTCCACCAGACGGATCACTTTCGATGATGAGACCCCACCACCAGACGATGATATCGAAATGGGTGTCGAATCACAGTCTGATGACGACCCAGTAATGCAAAAAGAGGATCCCAACGAAGAAATAGAGGAAGAGGAAGAATCTGAGGAGGAAGAAGAAATGGGAGACGTAGAGAAAACTGCGATAATGCCCTCTCTAAGCCTAGAGCGTCACGAAGAATTAATGAGGCTAGAGACGGAGAATCACAATTTAATTATTCGATTAAAAAGGAAAACTGATAAGGCTGAGGTCAAAGATATAGAGATTGAACCTGCAAGTGTCGAAGTGAAGCATCAGAATACAGAAGAAAACCGTTCATCAGATGAATCTGCAAATGAAAACTATACCGATGATGACGAGGAAGAAGAGCAAAACGAAGACATTTTGGATGATTCATATTCTCCACCCGCATCAGATCTAGAGGAGCCGGACTCTTCTTCAGATCAGATTTCGGTCATATCTAATCACACCAACATGATAACCTTCATCAATGACACCGATGAATTTGAAGATATTCTCGGAGCCATCCGTAAATCAACAATTGTTTTCACTCTTCGTTTAAAGGAACGGATCAAGGCTATCGAAGATGAATACAACCTCTATCTAGAGATGATGATGATGTTGAAATCTTAGAAGAGCGCATTCAAGACTTTATCAATACCCTTCACCATTATATCTACCATGAAGAAAGGCAACGAGAGCACAATTCAGTGGTTCGCACTATTCTTGAGACAAGATTTTGTCAAGATCAGAAAATCATTTACTCTAAGGTTTACAACGCCTAAGCCAGATCTGCACTTCCGTTCTCAGCAAAACAACGAGCATTACTGATTCTCATCTAGAAGCATATGGATCTTTCCACCGGATGCCCGAGTTTTCACTCTGATTTGCAAATGATCGAATATATTCACAGCCTCTTTGTTATCTTGGAAATAGATTTTTTCAAGATCTGAAGATCATTTACTCTAAGGTTTACAACGCCTTAGCTAGATCTGTACTTCCGTTCTCAACAAACCAACGAGCACTACTAATTCTCATCCGGAAGCATATGGATCTTTCTACCAGACGCTCGACTTTTCACTCTGATTTGCAAATGATTGAAGATATTCACAGCCTCTTCGTTCTCTTGGAAATAGATGATTTCGAAAGCACACCACACAGACTAGTGATTTACGTGACAATTGATCACCACGCTGATCTGATTATCAAGGAGTTACGAGACGTAGTAGCAGAAGAAGCAAGACGCAACAATCCGTTCTCACACATGGAACTAGACCGAGTCAATCTTCCTCGAATCTACTAATCCTAGTTTCACATTCAAGGCTGGATGCCGGGAGATATATTCCAAGACGGTGACATTAATGCTTGGTTCAGGATTGCTTTTCACTTCTTTTCAGCTTTGTCTCTTAACAAATTTTTGCAAAGCTACAGACTCCTACTGTAGAGATCACCGTTCAGAAGATTTTGAGATACTAAAGATACAATTTCTGACACTATTTGAAGACCTCTAAAATGAGCATCCCGTCAGAGAAATAATCACCACCAGCACTGCCACGATTATTGACATTTTATGGATCAATCAGCAGAGCCGTAGATCATATTCTCATCGGACTTCAAGATTTGTCACGAGTCTGAAACCGCACATTATCTCTCCTTCAAAAGATCTTCGAGAGAAATACCAGACTTTCTACCACTTTTGGTCCAGCACTTTCTTCGAATAGACCCGCCAAGACTCACATTCCCTCAAGAAGACCACAATTACAACTACCAGAGGGGAATGTCTGCTTTTTAGGCATCATTATGGTCGAGCCAATGACCTTAAACAAAAACGCTTCTCGAGAGGCTTCCCATGCTATAAAGTAGAGTAGAAGGATAAAGGATGACAAATGAGCCAATCGATAAAGGACGTAACTTCCAAGATTGCTGAAACAACCTGTCTTCACAAGCAACCACGACTATCCACTGGGCGTACTCCTTTCTCCTTGTTAGTAGCTCAAATTTTTAATTATTTCACATCCTAGCTTATCACTAAGTGTGGGATTCCAATCCAAATTAACACTAGACAAATATTCCCAAAATCTTTAACTAAAACTCCTAAGTGTGGGATACACTAGGAACATTGGGGACAATGTTCGTCTAAGTGTGGGATTTTAGTATAATCTTTTTATACTGTATTAAACCCCATTACAAAGATTCCGAGTTCTTAAGCCAAATTTCAAAAAAATTTAACATAAGAAAGCCTTTTCAAAAAAGTACTTTCGAAAACCTAAAACGTTTGTAAATAAAATTAAGGCTTAAGTAAGGTAGAAATCTTGTTGGGATGAACCGAATCTCTAATAGAGCATTGCATGACTAGGCATTATCGGCCTAAATTGATTATGGCGAGGCACCCAAATAAGACCATATGAGCATTCATCTTTAATGCTTCGCTATTTTCCGTTGAGAGTGCCGATGTCTGTACTCAGAATCAGAACTTGCTCTAGATCTGCATTTCCAAGTAATGAAATGTGACTCGTGTATAATCTGAAGAGCTAGCTATTTGTCAAAATAAACCTTTCACACCTTCCACCACTTCTACCCCCATCAAACCATCATCCACATCATCTTTACTATCACTCGAAAAATCCAGAAAATGAGATTCCTTCCGAAAAACCCGATGTTATAAACTACTCAAGTATCACGACAAAGGTCTTGCAAAAAGTTTACCAGCAGAAAGTTTCTCGAGATAAAATTGAAACAAAAGTACCCACATTTGTTTCCCGAGAACGCAAAATAGGTACAACTTTAAAATTTCGGGACTAAATTTATTTAACGGGTAGGTACTGTAACGACCCGGATTTTTCCGATCGTTTTATACATATAAGATTAATATTTACATAAATTAAACATTACCAACATGATAAGCAATCCAAATTGTTGAGTCTTGTGTTTTTGAAAAGAGTTTTACACAATGTTTGACCGTCCAATTTGATCGATGATATCACGAACTATATAACATACAATAATTATACGATTGTGTACATATACGTATTTATACATATTTAACATGATCTAAGGATGGTTTAACATCTCATTGTGTACTAATAACAATGAGTTATAAGTATAGTTTGAGACTACTAACTTAAGTTTTCAAAATGGTAACTATACGTAACGTTCTTTGACATATATACCTATAACCTATAATGCTTATACAAGTATCGTATAAGTATGTATTTAATCACTTTTAAAGGGCTTAAATACATAAAACAATATAATTATATTCACAAAAGATAGTTATATTTGAATTCTCGTTCCGTTTCCTCAAGATTTCTACAAGTATATCTAGGGTATATGTACCCGTATCATACCCAGCTTCTATACGTATTTACTATTGGTATATACACATCACAATCACTTTATTAGCAGCCATGAGTCAGCAAATTTTGGATCTTAGCATGCATGATTAATCAATTTGGCATATTACAAGACTTTTACACAATATTACAAACTTATACATCATTTCACCACCATTTATACTCCATTCCATTTTCATTTTTACTACACATTTTCTCTAAGCTATAAACACCTACTTGTAAGCTTCATTCACCTCTAAGAAATTCAGCAAAAACTCTCTCAAGAATCACCTTAATAACCATCATATTAAGATCAAACAAGAACACTACAAGATACTACTTTCATTTCAAGTCTATATTCTAAGTTTACTTCCAATCTTTCAATCCAACTTCACCACTCTTTAGGATCAAGAGTTATACTTCCTTTCCAGTAGCTTTATCCAAGTAATTTGAGGTAGTAACCTTATTCATAATCTTATTCGATTCATATTTATATAGCTACCTTATTTTGAGTTATAAATTATAACAACAAGAACATAGTTTGAATGATTTCAAACTTGTTCGCAAACTAAATAGATCCTTCTAACTTGACTTTTAAAACACTTCAAGACCTGTAATATATCATAATGATATGCTAACTTAACAAGATATAACTTGATTTTACAAAGAACACCTTAAAACTGAATCTACGTCGTCGGAGTGCAACCAGGGGCTGTTTTGGGTTGGATAATTAAAAATCATCTTAAACTTTGAATTGGAAGTTTAAATTCTGGAAAAATGATATTTCTTATGAATATGTTAATATATAAAAATCTCATGGTATAACTCAAAGTGTAAGTATTTTTATAAAAATGATCATCTAGATGTTGTTTTTATGACGAAAATGATCACTTTCATAAGATTCACCCAAGTTCGACCTATAACCTGTGATTTAGAATGCAAACTAAGGTATTTACAGTTCATATTCATAAATAATGGCTCGATCCAAGGAAGTGGCAAGTTGAACCAACAAAAACGGAGTTGTATTGAAGAAACTACGGCTAAAACAAAATCGGGTATCCGAAGCTAGTTTAGCTACGAAAATATTTTGAGTAAAACTAAACTAATCATATCTTTGCTAATTAATATGATATTTTATATATATTTAATCATGTTTTGATTTTACATATTTCAGGACCACCCGTAAACAACACGAGAAGATTAATTATAAGACCTCATGATTGTACGCAACACGTCATTTGACAACACGGTACTTTATGTACGCAACACGTCATTTGACAACACGGTACCATGGGTTGAGATTAATTTCGATCAATACGAATACGATGGGGTCTTTATTTATTTTATTGAGCAACTAATTGTGGACCACTAACATCGGACTGCTAACTACAGACTAATAGATATTAAAAGTATTAAAAGTATATATGTAACGATTATTTGAAAAGAAAATATGTTGATATATTATATATATGGTTAGGATCGTGATATCTATCGGAGACCAAGTCGTGTTAAATATCTTCGAGGCAAAAGTGAGTATATAGTCCCATTTTTAAACTCTAAATATTTCAGGATGAGAATACATGCATTTTATGATTTACGTTATGGACACAAGTGATTAAAAATATATATTCTACGTTGAGTTGTACCACTGGCATACTTCCTTGTAACTTGGTAACTACTATTTACATGCGGTATTGTAAACGCGAATCCTGTTGATAGATCTATCGGGCCTGACAACCCCAACCGGACTGGACGACCAGTATTCAACGGTTGCACAGTACTTCGTTTTGGTGACTACACTTGGTACGGTGTAGTGAGATTTCATAATAAAGGGAATATGCGATGTTGATTAAATGTTAAGTATGGTTATCAAGTGCTCAACCACTTAAAATATTTTTATTAAAACGTTTATGTATATGAAATCTTGTGGTCTATTACTATTACAGAAATGATTGATTATGATAAACTAATGAACTTACCAACCTTTTGGTTGACACTTTAAAGCATGTTTATTCTCAGGTATCAAAGAAATCTTTCGCTGTGCATTAGCTCATTTTAAGGATATTACTTGGAGTCATTCATGACATACTTTGAAAGACGTTGCATTCGAGTCGTTGAGTTCATCAGGATTAATATTAAGTCAATTATAGTTGGATGTAATATGAAATGGTATGCATGCCGTCGATTTTTGATGTAAAGAAAGTTTGTCTTTTAAAAACGAAAGCAATGTTTGTAAAACGTATCATGTAGAGGTCAAATACCTCGCGATGTAATCTACTATTGTGAATCGTTTATAATGTATATGAACGGGTCCTTTCATAAATCTCCAAAAAAGTGTATTTTCAAAGTTCTGAGAAAAGGAGCAGAACTTATAAAGAGAAACGCCGAAGAAGAACTCGACCTCAAATCACTCCAAAAGGAGAAAGGTTCGAAAGTTCTTCTCAAAAATCAGCATTCCTACCTATCTTTCATTTCCAAAATTCAGAATAAAAGTCTTTAAAAAGACTGTATTACCCTTTCTCACCCCTTAAAACAACTTCACCACCACTCCAAAATTCCTTTCCATCCTTCCAAATTGACAAATGACCTAGAAGCTATGGTTATTACCGTTTCCACATTAGTAGCAAGGATTTGAGTCTTTATCAAGTCTATGACGATGGGTGCAACATGACTGGCTATGAGCGAATTCATTTCTTAGATCTATAGGGAACCCTAAAACACTTGTGTGATTTGAGTGACCCGTGAAAACTAGCCTAAGTTATGTAACCTCCTCGCATGCTTGCAGAGATAGTTTCAACCCTAACATAGATGACTTACCTTATCTTTTCGCTCTTATAATAAAAATCAAACTTCTTAGGCTAATAGAAAGAAAACTCTGAAAAGATTTCTTAAATAAAAATAAGAAGTTTGCTTGAGGACAAGCAAAGTTCAAGTGTGGGATACTTGATATCGGCTAAAAAGTCACATTTTTACCCCGATATTAAGGCTCAAAAATAACAAAGTTCTAAGATTTATTGCCCAAATACTTGCTTCATTGGTTAAAAATGAGGATCAAGTGATTACGAAGCCGGTGCAAAAAGAATCAAGAGAATCAGAGCCGAAACGAAGATTCTAGAGCGAAAACGGTGAAAGATAAGAAACCAAGTTACGATCAAGAAAATCAAGTTACGATCCAGCGAAAATAGTAGACAAGGGCAAGCCATATAGCTTGCCATATGGCTTGCCATAAGGGAAAACGGCCTATCATCATACGCCCAGTTCAAACGGCTTGCCAGGCCATACGGGCAGGCCATAAGGCTTGCCATACGGCTTGCCAGGCCATATCAACCGCTCTGATACCAATTATAAATACTAGAGGGGGCAAATAGTTACTTAATATGATTTTTAGAACTTTTTCGATGATCAATATGATTTGAACAATACTTGATCACCTTAATCAACTCAAACTAATGTGTGGTGTGTTTATGTTTGTAATAATGCAGAATGTAAAGTAAAGAACATAAACACAAGGATTTATAGTGGTTTGGGTGGATGTTAACTAATTCACCTTAATCCACTCCCCGATTCACTAATCGGGATTTTTGCTTCACTAAGCACTTTTCTCCAAACCCGGTGGAGATCCGATTTACAAACCTTGTACTTCTCCTTAGACAATAAACTACTCCTTCTATCCCTTTGAAGGATTACCTCCAACTTAGATCAACTTGTCTTCACCCTGGAAAAGTGTTAATCCCCAATGAGATTAATCAACTCGCTAGTTCCCTTTAAGGAATATGATAGCTAAGCTAGCATATGCTTCTAATTACAAAGTACAAAGACTCTCCCTTTTTCAGTGATGACAATCCTAAGGATTAATACAACACCATGTAAACTCACAAAGATAAGAATTTGAAAGTAAGTTTACAAACACCCCTTTTATAATCTATGAGATTATAAAACTTCTATTGCTAATCACAAACATATGTATGAATGTTATGTTCTTGTGATTCTCTGATGATTTTGAGTTGTAGCATGCAAGAGGTCCAATTCTTCAAAGTTCTCTAAGTCTTGCTATTTATATGGAGAGATAAAAAGTCGGCCACTTCTGCGGCTGGGACCATGGTCGACCGTGGGTCTACCGTACGCGGTCTAGTCCAAAAAAATCTATCCATTGTATAGTCGTTTGAATCAGTTTTGGGCATCACTCTTTGAACACTTTACTTCATTTAACACCTGCAAAAGATACCCGATATCCTATACCAGTACTATATGCATTATATGTCCATTTACCTTGGATGTATTGCCTTGATAGTGACTTATCATGCTCAAAGTGGAAAGTCTAGCATTCTTGGATACGAGTCATGATAATCATTTGGAGGCAATCTTAGTTTTATCATAATCCTTTACTAGTAATAAACACATTTGCTAAATCTCTATTGGTTGGTCAACATGTCAATGATGACACAAACCCACTTTAATCACAAAGCATGCTAATATTCAAATTTGAACTTGTTTGTAATTAATTAAGTGTGTTAATGATGTCTTGACAAATTAAGCATGTAATTACAATTAAGCATGTTGCAAGACATTAAGTTAAATCAAGTTTAAACTTATTCATAAACTTTATTTTAGACGTAAGCAAACCTATGGGTGTTAATATTTTATTGTCTTTTAAGTTTACTAGATTATGACATTTTTAAGATTTATCCAAGTAACACAAGCATAAAATGAAGTAGTCCAAATACTAGTTCCAACTTGTAATAAATAGCAAGACAAGGTTGATACATATACATATTAACTAATTACTTATCATTTAGCACTTAACACATAGTCAAATAATACACATGCACTAATAGTAAGTAGTCAAGTAATGTTCATGTAATAACTAGCAAGAGATCACTATGTAATCTTAGAATTAAGCATATAGTGATAACATAGCATTAAAGTAAGACTATGTAAGTTTTACTTGCAAAGTAGCATTTGCAAGATTAATGTATAAGTATACATTAATATTCCACACATGTACAAGGAAGGAGCAATTCTTGGTTGGGACTTGGTGACAATCCTAAGAATGTCTAGATACATTTTAGATGTACATGTTTTCCTAAAACACTTATGTGTTTTCTTTAATCAAGGTTTAATTGTCATTAAGGTGTCATTATGCGTGATTAATCAAGATTAGTGTTCTAGTAACCAAAACTCCTTTGGATATGAAGGAGGAAACTATTCTAAGCATGTTTGAACATGTTTCATGAAATATAGATGCCCCAAAGTAGTTGAACCAAAATTGATGGATTTTGGGATAGAAGCTTCTACGGTCGATCCACGGTCGGCCGTGGAGTTGACCGTGCAACCCTGATTTCATAAATCTGGGTGCAAGTCTCCACGGTCTGACCTGTAGTCGACCGTGGTCCTAACCGTGTACCTCATCTTTCATTTGAAGCTTTCTTTGGGTTTTGGTCTTTTGCTAGAGCAAATGTTGATTAGTGAACTTGTTTATTTATGTCAAGGTGTCTACAATCACCTTTAGCTATGTGCATATGTCATCATCAAAACACTTATTATTATGGGTTAAGATTAATATAGTCATTAAGCATAATCCCATGTTAACCCACATTCTCCCTCAACAGCAATTTTCTTAATCCTTGCTCGATTAATAACCCTCTCTAAGCACCTTCGACCCGCTTGAGCCTATGCCAACAATAAAACACACAAGTAAGCTATAAAACTTAGTGAATACAAGTTAATCACAATATATATGTGATGCCCTATACAAAACCATCGTGTACGAATCATCAACAACAAGATCATTACAAGGTCAAACACTATATGCGTTTTCAAAACAAGTTTGCATTCATGATAAAAGATGAGGTCATAACTAACGTCAAATGTTTTACAACCAAATTATGCTTCAATGAACAGAAGCAAATATAATAGTGCGTGACCCTTAGGTTGTTACAGATCATAGTTTCAAAAGTAATAATGTTGAATGCAAATAAAAGTTCATGCAGTGATAACTCTAGAGCAGCGGGTGTCTACAGCAAGACTAGTACATAGCGGAAGCAGCTAACCTTAAGCACCTGAGAAAAACATGCTTAAAAATATCAACACAAAGGTTGGTGAGCTATAGTTTAAGTATAACAGTAAGTAAGGTAGGCTACGAGATTTCAGTGCTACAAAGAGCGTTTCAAAATAGTATGATAAAGTATATGTTAACCGTGGGCACTTGGTAACTAACTTAACGTTTATACCCCCTGAAAGTATACTTGGCAAGTGCGTATGTATACGAAGTATTAAACACCCGTTAAATGCTAGCGCAACTAGCCCGAGTGGGGATGTCAAACCCTATGGATCCATATCTAAGATTCGCGTTCACCGGTTCAAAAACCGATGACTAAACGTTACCGAGCTAAAGGGAATGTTTATGCCGTTGTATAACCCACACATATATAAAGTTTAAGTACTCGTGCCTAGTATGTAAAACGTAAAATGCGCATGTATTCTCAGTTCCCAAAATAGTTAAAGTAAAAAGGGAATGCTATAACTCACAGTGGTAAAGTAGTGGTAAAGTCGAGTCGGGAAAATAAGCAAGTACGTAGGTTCGGAAAGTCCTCAACCTAAGTCAAATAGTACTAAGTCAGTAAATCGTCTCAATAGGTTTAAATGTATGTAAATTAGGTCTTAAAGGTCATCATCATTCATCATTAAACAAAAGGTGTAAAGTAAGTTTCGTTCATGAAAAGAGTTTAAAACAAAGGCTGACTTGGATCAGTCACCATGGCCTCTATACCTAATGAAATAAGGTGAGACAAGTGGCCATGGCTCCATTTATGAGTCCTTTAGTTGTGGTAAATATTACAGAAGCAAACTCATCTTCATTTGACCGTGGCGATGGTCTAAGTGCGAGTAGGTCAGAATTTTCAGCACAACGTTAAAAGGACATAGTGACGATCGGAGGGCCATAAATCCTAAACTGTAACTCGGATTAAGATGAGTCCTAAATGAAAAGTTATCTACTCGAACAGAGATATCTGAAAATCATATTTACAGTAGCCCAGGTCATACGGGTCAGACACAGAAACAGTAAAACAGTAGGTTCCGGTGGTTCTTGGTACTCGATGCTTATCACGGTTCTCATCCTTGATGCATATAGCTTCAAGTGTACAACTCGTTGATGTGTTTGCATCATATTAACCAAGATTTCACCATCATAACACTTGTGTAAGTCCAAGACATGTAGCACAACTCATTAAAGTGTTGCAAGTGTTTTGATGAACCAAAGTTACATCAAGTCTTAGATTTAACACATACATGAAATATGAAAGTAATATTGAACTACAAACTTGAATGTAAACTAACTAATCAAGATCTTAAGATGTAGAACATAGTTCTTAGTTAGATCTTGAAGATCCAAGACTCAAAAGTCTAGATCTAAAGTTATTAAGTTAAATCCTAAGTATTAATACTTGAATCTTTACTTTAATGAAACCATAAGCTACAAAACTTAGATTCTCATCTAGTAAAGTGTATGTAAGCTCATAAGCTCTTCATTATGACAAAGTTAGAAGACCATAAGCTACATAAACTTAGATCTTACATAAATATATGAAGTTATAACTAAAGAGTTACACTTCCATGTTCTTGAAATCTTAAAGTTAACTTTTAGTTCCAAGAATTATGAGACCAAGACTAACTTGTAATACTTGACCAAATCACAACTTTAAAGTACATAAAATGAAGAAATAATCTAAATACACAAGTAATAAGTTCATGGGTTTCATACTTTTAAAGATTCAAGCCTAAGTCTTGATCTTTAGAAAGTAAACTTTAAGCTTACTTCATGAACTTCAAGTATGGTTTTAACTCATGAACTTTAATCTTTTAAAACTTTAAATGTAGAACATAAACTTGAAAGTTTAAGCTCTCTTATGTTCTTGTAAATACAAGATAAATGAAGAACAAACTAAAGAGTTTGATTCTTGATAACATGTAAGTAAACAACAACAAGTAAGTAACAATAATCAAAGGCAAGTAACAAAACAACAACAAGAACAAGTGATGATGATGATTATGGGTGCTTAGTATTCGGTTTTTACAAGAAAAGAAGAAGAGAAAATGTTCATATTACTTACAAGTATTTGAGAGAAAAAGCGAGGAAAAGTTGAGAGAAAATTTGGAAGTGAGTTTGTGTGTGAAAAGTGAAGTGAACTAGTGAACATGTAGTAAGAAAATTTGAAAAAAAACTCTCCCTTGATGCACCCTAGGCTGAGGTCAGCAGGAAAAAAAGAAAGGGGGAGAAGTCCACAAGGTTACTTCATGTAAAGGTTCAAAAAATTGGATAATATGGGTGTTTACATGGGAAGGAGCAAGTAACTAGATTCCAAGTGCACAAGTCATCTAGTTAAACCTTAATGATAATACTTACATGGAAGTAATGGGTTAAAGAGTCCATTTAAGATGTAGGGTGGGCTTCCAAGTCCACTAATATTAATAAAAGCCCAAGTTTCAAGTATTTAACAAATAAATCCAATTAAAGCCCAAGTAATTAACTAATATCCATAGTTAATCAAAATGATTAATAAAACTTAATCATGAATGTAAATAATATTCAAAAATATTATTCGTGTAAGTTTCGCGTGTCACAAAGACGTTTCGGGCATTCAAAAGTTAAGTATGATCAATCATGGTAACAAATAAATGTAATAACATACATTCGTTAAATCACAAGTATTAATAATAATAATTATTAATAAATAAACATTGGAAAATCCAGGGTCGTTACATTACCCACCTGTTAAAGAAAATTTCGTCCCGAAATTTTAAGCTGAGGTAGATGGAGGAGTCGGGAAAAGGTGAGGATACTTCTGCATCATTTGATCCTCTCGCTCCCAAGTAAACTCAGGTCCTCGTTTGGCATTCCATCGTACTCGAACGATCGGAATCTTGTTGCATTTCAAAGTTTTAACCTCACGGTCCATAATTTCAACAGGTTCTTCCACAAAGTGGAGTTTGTCATCAATTGTAAGTTCTTCAAGTGGTATGATGAGTTCGGGTGCAGCAAGACACTTCTTCAAGTTTGACACGTGGAAGGTAGGATGAACTAAGCTCAATTGTGCTGGTAGATCCAAACGGTATGCAATGGGTCCAACACGTTCCAAGATTTCGAAAGGACCAATGTATCGTGGGTATAACTTTCCGCGTTTTCCAAAAGGAATCACACCTTTCCAAGGTGCGACCTTCAACATTACACGGTCACCAACGTTGAATTCAAAGTCTTTACGTTTAAGATCGGCATAACTCTTTTGACGATCGCGGGCAGTCTTAAGTCTCACTTGAATCTGAGCAATCTTCTCCGTTGTTTTGTGGACTACCTCGGGTCCGGTAATTTGCTTTTCGCCTACTTCGGCCCAACAAATAGGAGATCGGCACTTGCGGCCATACAATGCTTCAAAAGGTGCGGCATTAATGCTCGAGTGATAACTGTTGTTGTACGAGAATTCGGCTAACGGCAAATGCCTTTCCCAGGCCTTTCCAAAATCAATGACACATGCACGCAACATGTCCTCCAAGGTCTGAATCATTCGTTCAGTTTGCCCATCGGTCTGTGGATGATAAGCAGTACTCCTGTCGAGACGGGTTCCCATGGCTTCTTGTAAAGAATGCCAAAATCTGGAAGCAAAACGGGGATCGCGATCTGAGATGATCGATAAAGGTACACCATGACAAGATACAACCTCCTTAATGTATAATTGAGCAAGTCTCTCCATCGTATCCGTTTCTTTCATCGCTAGGAAGTGTGCAGATTTAGTAAGGCGGTCAACAATAACCCAAATGGTATCGTATCCGCCCACCGTTTTTGGTAGCTTGGTGATAAAATCCATAGTTACCTTTCCCACTTCCATTGCGGGATTTCCGGCTGTTGAGGTAACCCAGAAGGTCTCTGATGCTCGGCCTTAACTTTCGAGCAAGTTAAACACTTACCAACATAGGTTGCAACGTCTTTCTTAATATTCGGCCACCGATACTGTTCTTTAAGGTCGTGGTACATCTTGCCCGCTCCAGGATGAATTGAATATCTCGATTTGTGTGCTTCATCAAGTATAAGGTTCTGCAGATCTCCATAAAGAGGTACCCAAATTCTTTCGGCATAACATCGGAGTCCAAACTCCCTAACCTCGAATCGAGAGACAAGTATGTTCAAATGTTCGTGAGATATATTCTCCTCCTTGAGAGCCTCATCTTGGGCTACTCGGATCTGACTGTTGAGATTCGAATGAATGGTGATGTTCAGAGCCCTAACACGAAGAAGTGCCGTCCTCTCCTTTCGGCTTAAAGCGTCAGCTACAACATTGGCCTTGCCAGGATGATAGCGAAGTTCACAATCATAGTCGTTTAGCGTCTCGATCCATCGACGCTGTCTCATATTCAGTTTCTTCTGATCGAAGATGTGCTGGAGACTCTTGTGATCGGTGAAAATAGTGCTCTTAGTCCCATACAAATAATGTCTCCACAATTTGAGCGCAAAGATGACGGCTCCCAGTTTGAGATCATGAGTAGTGTAGTTCCGTTCGTGAATCTTCAGTTGACGGGAAGCATAGGCAATAACCTTTGATCGTTGCATCAGTACACAACCAAAACCACTCTTCGATGCATCACAATAAACAACGAAGTCGTCACTGCCCTCAGGAAGTGATAGGATAGGTGCGGTGGTCAACTTTTTCTTCAAAGTTTGGAATGCTGATTCGTGTGCGGGTTCCCAAATAAACTTCTTCCCTTTGTGAGTCAGCGTGGTCAAAGGACGCGCAATCAGAGAGAAACCTTCAATGAACCTTCGGTAGTAACCGGCGAGACCTAGGAATTGGCGAATGTGAGTCGGAGTAGTGGGGGTCTCCCACTTGCTGATAGCTTCAATCTTGGCGGGATCAACTTTGATACCCTGGTCGCTCACAACATGACCCAGAAATTGGACTTCCTTCAACCAAAATTCACACTTGGAGAATTTAGCGTAAAGTTGCTCTTGCCTCAAGAGTTCAAGTACTAGTCGGAGGTGTTGCTCATGCTCTTCTTCGCTCTTAGAGTAGATGAGGATATCATCTATGAAGACGATAACAAACTTATCCAAGTACGGCTTGCAGACACGATTCATAAGGTCCATAAACACGGCAGGTGCGTTAGTCAATCCGAATGGCATTACGAGAAATTCATAATGACCATAACGGGTTCTGAATGCAGTTTTCATCACGTCACTTTCCTTCACCCTCAACTGGTGATAACCGGATCGCAAATCGATCTTTGAGTAAACGCTCGATCCTTGTAGTTGATCAAAAAGATCGTCAATACGGGGAAGAGGATACCGATTCTTGATTGTCAATTTGTTGAGTTCACGGTAGTCAATTCACATGCGGAAGGATCTATCCTTCTTCTTCACAAATAAAATAGGTGCGCCCCAAGGCGAGAAACTTGGTTGGATAAACCCTCGATCTAACAGCTCTTGTAGTTGACTCTGTAATTCTTGCATCTAGGAAGGTGCGAGTCTATAAGGTGCGCGAGCTATAGGTGCAGCTCCTGGCACTAAGTCGATCTGAAACTCTACTGCTCTCGGCGGCGGTAATCCAGGCTATTCTTCAGGGAAGACATCGGAAAATTCGGTCACAATTCGAACATCGTTCACGCTCTTCACCTCGGTTTCTACCGTTTTCACATGTGCTAGGACCACAAGACGTCCCTTCTTCATAATCTTTTGCGCTTTCATGCAACTAATGAGGTTCAGCTTCGAGATACATCTCTCTCCATAGATAATCAGTGGCTTACCGTCTCCTAGTGGTATACGAAGAGCTTTATCTCCACAAATAATGTCGGCCTTTATCTTG
This sequence comes from Rutidosis leptorrhynchoides, assembly GCF_046630445.1. Lineage (NCBI taxonomy): Eukaryota > Viridiplantae > Streptophyta > Magnoliopsida > Asterales > Asteraceae > Rutidosis > Rutidosis leptorrhynchoides. Next base: position 334,375,152 of record NC_092337.1, on the reverse strand, counting down.
CTCAACCAATCCATACCGATGATCACGTCAAAACTTCCCAATTTGATAGGTATCAAATCATTTTTGAAATCCGCACCAGCTATATTGATAATAGCTCCTCGACTAATGTGGTCAACTTTTTCAAGTTTACCGTTGGCGACCTCGACAAGCATACTCTCTTTTAAAGGGACTAACGACCAATTAATCTTATCGTAAAAGTGTCTACATACATAACTTCTATCGGCACCAGTATCAAATAAGACAGAAGCTAATAGATTGTTGATAGTGAATATACCTGTCACCAAGTCGGGATTCTCGCGGGCATCCCTTGCATTAACGTTGAAAGCTCTACCACGGGGTGGTCCGCCGTCTTTTCTTTTGTTGGGGCACGCATTTCTGAAATGGCCCGTTTGTCCGCATTCGTAGCACTTTTTCGGCCCATTGATGTTCGGCTTCCCATTCAAAGTGGTGACCTTGCAGTCTTTACCGATATATCCAGTCCGTTGGCACTTTTCGCAAACAACATTACAATACCCAGTATGGTGCTTGTAGCACCGCTTGCATTGTGGTAGGGTTCCTTTGTAGTTCGGGTTTGAGTTGGTGTTCGGATTAGGGTTTTAACCATTGTTGTTTCCTCTGAAACCCTCATGTCGTTTTGCCGGGTTCTGATCATAGGTCTTTCCCCTGTTGTTATCCCATTTGTGCTTCTCGCTACTACCCGCTTCAGACTTAGTTTTCTCCGGTTCATCGATGATGATTTGGTTCATTAAAGTATGCGCCATGCGCATTGCCTCCGGGATATTGGGTGGCTTGGACGAGGTGATGTTTCCTTTAATGCTCTTAGGAAGTCCCCAGAAGTACCTTTCCATTCGTTTGAATTCCGGAGTGACCATGGTAGGACACATCAGGGCAACTTCCAAAAATCTCCGGTTGTAGCTATCAAGGTCGTTCCCAACGGCCTTTAACTGCATAAATTCCATTTCCATCTTCTGGATCTCGGTCCTAGGGCAATATTCCTCAATCAAGGCCCCTTTGAATTCCTCCCATGGAGTGGCAAACGCCTCATCAATACCTTTTGCTTGAGCCAACGTGTTCCACCATGTTAGCGCGCCGTCAGATAGAGTGCATGAAGCAAACTTGGTTTTATTCGCTTCCGAGCAGTTACTAACTCGAAACACAGATTCTAATTTCTCCAACCGGTCCCTCTGTTCCACTGAAGTTGTGGGGTTTGCAGCTTTGGAACTCTTTGTACGTACACCCATTACGAATGGGTTGAATAACCGGTGGCGGTGGCGGTGGAGCTTGGGGTTGCATTTCCGCAATGGCTGCGGCTACCCTTTCGGCAATCATCTCCTCGATTTGGGCTGTGGTAGGTGTTGATGTTGATCGTCCGTTGGCCATGGTGTTCTAAACAAAAATTTTGACTCAAGTCAAAATCCAGTATTCAAATAGTAATAATACAGTATATGGTAACCAACATGGAATCAACACATTACATGTTTATTAAGTAATGCAATCCAGGTACAAATACCACAGAATCATCATACAGTAACGTAAATAGAACATCGTGCAAGGATTAAATAACGCAAAGTTTCATTCATTAATAATAATAAGTTGTATACATTCGGATAGTTTCGTACAATACATAAGTGAAACATAAAACTACAACTAGATTACATAATGAAATCTACTACAAAAGCCCTACGGTGAAGGTGGGTGTAGGATGTCCAATACATGAGACATCTGGTCCTCGAGCTCAGTTACCCGAGCACGGAGGATCTCCACCTCCCTCATCAGTTCCTCGACAGAAGGAGTGGGTGGGGCAGGCGGTGCAGTTGGTACGGGTGGTGCTGGTGGAGCTGGTGGTGCAGACGGTCCGGCTCCAGAAGTAGAGGCTGCGAGGCGGTAAGGCTTACGGATGAAGGGATCAGCAGGATACGGCACAAGCCGCTTACGGGCGGTAACCCTACGACGCCGACCATATGCGTCAGTGAATGCTCGACCTTCGTTGATCCCAGAATGATGGTACCGTCGAAGTAATACCGCTTCTTCGGCGGGGTGGAGGGTGGCTGAACAGGTGCATCATCGGGGTCCTCCTCGTTGGAGTCATCGTCACTCGAGTCATCTGTGGATGAATCATCAGATGAAGAATCAGCGGATGATGGGTCATCTGAATCATGTGGAGGTGGTAGTACGGGTGGTCCTCCTTGAGCGGCCATCATCTGTCGGTATTGGGCGGGTCCGATCAGCACAAGACATCCATCAGGAGCGCGTCGGCACCAATGGCGATACTGGTTACGGAATGGACCCTCCCCAAATTCTGCGGGAATCACAACATCACCGGAGCGAGGCTGTGACCCCGAGGGTCCTGGGCAGATGGAGCTGAAATCTCCGGGGGGTCCTGGGCTCCGTCAGTAGTAACCACTGGGGCGGGAGTATGGCTGCTAGCTCCGAAAGTCGAAGCGCCTGGGTCACTAGAGTGTGTCACTAACGGGATCGGGGGATCGGCAACAGTGGCAGGTGAAGTGGCTGAAGAGTCTGAACTGCCCAAAACGATAGCAGGTGGAATATCCGACATCTGAACAAGGAAAAATAAATTTTCCATGTCAGTAAGTCATAAAGCATGCACGTATTAGGCCAACAGTCTAAATCATGTGTAACAGTAAGTAGCATGGCAATAACGACAAGTATCATGCAATCGAAAGCAGATAATAGCATGCAGTGGTGAAATCATGTAATAGCATACGACATATAGCAGTAAAAGTAAGCAGCAGCATGCAGTAAGTTCAGCAGAAACAGTAAACTAGCAAGTTGTAGATTAGTCATATTAGTGAATCCTACTTAGGTCGGTCTTAGACTCACTAATGCAACCTAATTTCCTACAACCAATGCTCTGATACCAAATGTGATGCCCCGTACAAAACCATCGTGTACGAATCATCAACAACAGGATCATTACAAGGTCAAACACTATATGCGTTTTCAAAACAAGTTTGCATTCATGATAAAAGCTGACGTCATAACTAACGTCAAATGTTTTACAACCAAATTATGCTTCAATGAATAGAAGCAAATATAATAGTGCGCGACCCTTAGGTCGTTACAGATCATAGTTTCAAAAGTAATAATGTTGAATGCAAATAAAAGTTCATGCAGTGATAACTCTAGAGCAGCGGGTGTCTACAGCAAGACTAGTACACAGCGGAAGCAGCTAACCTTAAGCACCTGAGAAAAACATGCTTAAAAACGTCAACACAAAGGTTGGTGAGCTATAGTTTAAGTATAACAGTAAGTAAGGTAGGCCACGAGATTTCAGTGCTACAAAGAGCGTTTCAAAAAAGTATGATAAAGTATATGTTAACCGTGGGCACTTGGTAACTAACTTAACGTTTATATTCCCTGAAATACACTTGGAAAGTGCGTATGTATACGAAGTATTAAACACCCGTTAAATGCTAGCGCTACTAGCCCGAGTGGGGATGTCAAACCCTATGGATCCATATCTAAGATTCGCGTTCACCGGTTCAAAAACCGATGACTAAACGTTACTGAGCTAAAGGGAATGTTTATGCCGTTGTATAACCCACACATATATAAAGTTTAAGTACTCGTGCCTAGTATGTAAAACGTAAAATGCGCATGTATTCTCAGTTCCCAAAATAGTTAAAGTAAAAAGGGAATGCTATAACTCACAGTGGTAAAGTAGTGGTAAAGTCGAGTCTGGAAAATAAGCAAGTACGTAGGTCCGGAAAGTCCTCAACCTAAGTCAAATAGTACTAAGTCAGTAAATCGTCTCAATAGGTTTAAATGTATGTAAATTAGGTATTGAAGGTCATCATCATTCATGATGTTATGCGAGGTGTATATAAAATAGCTTATATTTTACTAGGAAAAACTATTAAATACGATACAATTTTACACAAGATATTTATTTATTTATAGAATGGATATACTTAAACCTTGCTACAACACTTATAGGCAGTGTACCTAATCGTACAGTAGTGTAGTTTTTAGTAAGTCCGGTTCGTTCCACAGGGAATCTTTTTTTTAAACAAAGCTCAACGCTATATTAGTTTACTTTTATAAAAATACAAACATATATATAAGTAATATTATTATTATAAAGGGGGTTTTTACCGTTTAATGACCGGTTTGTCGATTTTAAAACTTTAGTCGCAGTTAAAACCTAATGTAAACTATTAAATAAATAAAAGACTTTAAATTAAAGCGTAAAGTAAATAACGATAATGAAATTGCAATAAAAGTGAGATAAAATAAAATTGCGATAATTAAAAAGTACGATAATTAAAAGTGCGATTAAATAACAATAAATAAAAGTGCGATAATTAGAAGTGCAATTAAATATAAAATAAAGGAAATTAAATATGAAATAAAAGAATTATGCTTATTTAAACTTCCGTAATCATGATGTTCGACGTGTTGATTTTAGTTTTATGCCCATGGGTTAATTGTCCTTTGTCCTGGATTATTTAATATGTCCGTCTGGTTTTTGTCCATAACAGTCCATCAGTCATAAATATAAAGTGCGAGTGTCCTCATCAAATTATTCTTATACCCGAAGTTAAATATTCCAACTAATTGGGGATTCGAATTGTAACAAGGTTTTAATACTTTGTTTAATGAATACACCAGGTTATCGACTGCGTGTAAACCAAGGTTTTACTACTTTGTTAACAATTACACCAATTACCCTTGAATGTAATTTCACCCCTGTTTTAATTATTCTAGTGGCTATTAATCCATTCCCGTGTCCGGTTAAATGAACGATTATTCGTACATATAAATACCCCGCCCATCGTGTCCGATCGAGTGTATATGGTAATTTATAGGGACGCCCAATTGTAAATCTTTATATTAACATTAACAAACTTTCATTTAGTTAAACAAATATAAAGCTCATTAATAGCCCATAGTCTAATTTCCACAAGTGTCGTTCTTTTGTCCAAACCCCAATTATGGTACAAAGCCCAATTACCCAATTTTAGTAATTAGCCCAACATCATGATTACTTCGTTTTAAATAAGCATAATAATAACTTAGCTACGAGACATTAATATAAAAAGGTTGAACATAACTTACAATGATTAAAAATAGCGTAGCGTTACACGGACAGAATTTCGACTTACACCCTTACAACATTCGCTAACATACCCTTATTATTAGAATTATAATTAAAATTAAAATTAAAATATAAATTATATATATTTTACGTATATATGAGAGAAGAGAGATTAAGATTATGATTTTTGATCAGAATTCGGTTTGCTTTATAGGGGGTTTTTCATTTTGGGGCTCCGCGACTCGCGGTGAAAACCTCTTCAAACTCCGCGAGTCGCGGAGGATGAATTTACAGCTCACACCCTTGGAGTCTTTCTCTGCCGACGGTTTTTATTTATAAATATAATATATATATAATTAATATAATTAATTATATATTATATTATATTTATATACCTAGTTAACTTGTAATTTTTAGTCCGTTGCGTCGAGCGTTGAGAGTTGACTCTGGTCCCGGTTCCGGATTTTCGAACGTCCTTGCGTACAATTTTATATTTTGTACTTTGCGTTTTGAATCTTGTACTCTTGTAATTTCGAGACGTTTCTTATCAATAATTGGAACCTTTTTGATTGTCTTTTGTACTTTTGAGCTTTTTGGTCGTTTGCGTCTTCAATTCGTCGAATCTGTCTTTTGTCTTCACCTTTTATTATTTAAACGAATATCACTTGTAAATAGAACAATTGCAACTAAAAGCTTGTCTTTCTTGAGGAATAATGCTATGAAATATATGTTCGTTTTTAGCATTATCAAATATTCCCACACTTGAGCGTTGCTTTTCCTCAAGCAATATCGTTTTGAAATACAAGAATCACTTCTTTATTCTTCACACTTTGTACATCAGTGATTTTTATACGGTGATATAAACAATGGTAGTAACGATATGGTTTACAGTCCCACATGACTATAAAAATTTAGATCCATTAAGGAAATTGGATCTTTATGAAAACATTTGATCTTTTGAAATCTAGTTTTTACCCTAGATAAGTTTTCCGGAATAACCCTTTACCGGTGTTTGCAAAATATTTTTGTGGGTTTGGTGGGTTTCAGATTTGAAAATTTTAGCTCAAAACTTGCGGTTTTGTGTCACCCACTTGCTAACCTTGTATTTGGAAAGCAACACGTCCAGTTTACTTGTCCCGTATATTACCTTTCGGTAAACTACCGTCCGGTTGTAAAGGAAAGCGTTGAACAAGCAACTGTTAAGGCAATGTCCCGTGACATGCTTTTAATTATGGTCTATAAACGTGTCGGATGCTAGTACTATCCTTTGTAGGAGCAATAGTAAAGATCATCCTATGATTTTTCGATCTGGCACAAGGTCCTGTCTTCGACCATGCTATGCAACCACCGTTCTTACGGTTGACACCCGATTTGGTTCAGGTGACCTAATGAATTCCAGGTGAATTCCTAGGATTTTACGTTCAATGGTAATGAATGCATTAAAAATAGGGTTTTCAGAAAACAAATCGGTTTATAATTTTGATCAAAATATTTTCTCGTTCAAGCTCGAGTTTAGATATCATTGAATTCCATGAGTTTGAATTCTCAATCTTTAAGGTCAATCTCTAGGATTGAGTAATATCAGTCTTAAAAGCTGATTTTTAATCTTTAAGGAGATTATCCTTTTTGGGGATCTGATTCATTAGTCTTATCCAGCTAATTTGCATGGTGCCCCCCCATTGTACAAGATAAATCCTTCTCATGGTTAGGATAAATCTGACCACATGGCAACCCTGTTTAATGTTGAGGTCCGTGGATTTCCTGCTGATTTTAGTGATGACTTTTCTAGATTTTTCGTCAACCTACAGCTGGTCTGGACGACAACTTCATGACCTAAATCAAGAAGCGCGTGTCTTTTTCGGAAGACTTTACTTCCTTTTAATGATGGAATTGATTCATCGTGTAGATCCATCTATTCTTTTCTTTCCTCGGGTAAAACAGTTGATTATCGTCCAAAACAAAAGTATTTTCAATTGTTTGTACAAAAATATGTGATATATGTTTTGAATAACTTGGTAAAGTTTTCCCACACTTGGCTTTTATTTATGTTTTTCTTTGCCTTTTTCTCCTCTATTCCATTCTTAAATGAATTCTAACATTTTAGTTGTTTCTCAATTTATGTCCTTTCCGAGGTAACGATAATTTCGGCTCAATGACCTAGTTTTCATCGTTCATAAATATGTATAAACATGATTTTGAATTCATTTTGTTGAAAATTTTGAAAAATTTACTAGAAGTGGGTAGTCAGTATATAAGACTAGGGCTGTTCCTTGTTATCGGAGAGCACTAGATTCTAATACAACTACTGCGTTACTAGTATTTTTAATGGTAACCAAGTGTTTAAATCAAAAAAATTTTTTAAAATCCGAAAGAATTTAACCCCTTCCCACACTTAAGATCTTGCAATGCCCTCATTTGCAAGAAATCAGTAACAATTTAAATTATTGAGGGTGATTAGCGTAGTAAAGTGATTAAATTTTACCAAAACTTCCAAACATATTGGCGTTTGTTTTGAATGATAAATAGTGCACGTCATTTGTTCATTCCGTTTGTTGTTACATCACATATAATTTTGCATCTTGTTGTTAAAATTAGTTACTTTTGTTGAACTTAATGCCAGTCTTTGAAAACGCGTTGTTTTACCCTGTCTTGTAAGATAAACTACAAACAAATATATACATACTATTTTTTTTATTTATAAAACCTTTAACTTATAAAACAAATATTAATTAATTTTAAAAATTTGTTTCTTTTAAGAATGAGGGCGTTTCGGAACGATGCCCTAGTCCGTCCCTCGACAAAATTTTAAAATTTGTCAAATCAAAGCGCTGTTTTTAAAAGTAAAGATTTTTGGGTTTTTTAATGTTTTTGGCATACTTTAATTCAATAAGATTAAAAATAATGATAATAAAAGTTCTCGTCCCTCCCTTGGGTAAAGCAATTTCGGTTCAAAGGCCTAGTCTTCAACTTACGACGAATTTTAAAAATCATATTTTTAACTTAATGAGATAAAGTAAATTTTTGTTTTTAAATTCACACAACATAAATATAAAATTCAAAATTATTATTAAAAATTCACACCAAACTTAAAATTTGAAATGCATAAAATTAAAAATTTATATTTTAAAAATTCACACCAAACTTAATTTAAAAATTCATAAATTCATATCAAACTTATATTAATTTTTCAAATATTTACAATTTTAAATATATTGTTTTTACAAAATTTACAATATTAATTTAAGATTTAAATATTAATTTTAAAAAACATGGTAAAAATAAATTTAAAAATCTTTTTGTCTTTTTATCCCACTTTAATCAATCAAATATTATCAAAAATATGCGCCCCTCTTTTCGGTAAAGTAATTTCGGTTCCAAGACCTAATTTAACTCATGACGAATTTTTTGAAATATTTTGGGTTGATTGATTAAAGATATTTATACCTTAAGAATAAACGTTAAATTTCGCAGTGATGTAATAAATTTTTGAATGATATCAATAATTTCGGTCGCCAAACCTAATTTTATTTAATACCAATTTAATACTTTTTAGCGAACAAATTAGCGTTTATTATCAAAAGGTTAAAAATAAAAATAAAAATAAAAACTGTACAGACATACCTGTGAAATAGATTTCTTAGTTATATGATCTATCCCATTCATAAGATAGTCGGTTTAATTGGTTTTCCATGGCTACATAGGCGTAACCTCGAGCATTCAGTGTCTTTTCTTCTAAACATATGAATGGTCCGTCTCTGCATAAAGTAACAAATTCGGTATTTGAATAGGTTTGATTATTGGAACATTTACCTCCATGTGACCATTTTCCGCATTTGTGACATCTTTCTAGGTATCGTGCTCTTCTTTTCGCTGCGGATTTTGATTTTCCTTTACCAAATTGTAACTTATTATCTTCGCATCTGGATTCTTTTCTAACTCCGTCCATTCTTTCTCTGATTACTGATACTATTTCACTCGGTAGTATGTCATTATTACGTTTAGTGATCAAAGCGTGTAGCATTAGACCATGGTTTAGTTCACAGGCAGTCTTCATTTTGTAAAAACCTAAAAAAAATAAAAATTCAGAATGGGGGGAGAAGACTAGTTCTTTAGGGTCTGCTAGGGAAAGACCATTCGGGTTCCATTTTCGAGAACTACACGAAAACAGACAATCTAACTCTAACAGAAATACATATTATCCTTTAAAGACTTGATTCTCCCCACACTTAGTTAGCTGTGGTGTCGAAATTGTGATTAACTTCGTTGTCGACTTCCATCGGACCATGTATGTAGTGTTTAACTCTGTGACCATTAACTTTAAATTCAATCCCATTTGAATTTATTAATTCTATCGTTCCGTATGGGAAAACTCTTTTGACTATGAATGGTCCAGACCATCTTGATTTCAATTTTCCAGGAAATAGCTTGAATCGTGAATTGAAAAGAAGAACTCTGTCTCCTTCTTTAAATTCTTTTGAACTTCTGATTCTTTTATCATGCCATTTCTTCGTTCTTTCTTTATAGATTAACGAATTTTCGTATGCTTCATGTCTTAATTCTTCTAATTCATTTAGTTGACTTAATCGTATACGTCCGGCTTCATGTAAATCAAGATTACATGTTTTCAAAGCCCAAAATGCTTCGTGTTCAATTTCTACTGGAAGATGACATGCTTTTCCATAAACAAGTCTAAAAGGTGTGGTTCCAATTGGAGTTTTGTAGGCTGTTCTAAAAGCCCAGAGTGCATCCTCCAATTTAATGGACCATTCCTTCGGATTTGATCCTACGGTTTTCTCTAGAATACGTTTTAAAGCTCGGTTGGTATTTTCAACTTGTCCACTTGTTTGTGGATGATATGCGGTGGAGATTTTATGAGTTACTCCATATCTTTTAAGAACTTTCTCAAGTTGATTATTACAGAAATGAGTACCCCGATCACTTATTAAAGCTTTCGGTGTTCCAAACCTTGCAAAAAGACGTTTTAAAAAATTGACTACAACTCGTGCATCGTTAGTTGGGAGAGCTTGTGCTTCCGCCCATTTAGATACATAATCAATGGCTACGAGTATATATAGATTATTATGAGATTTTGGAAATGGACCCATAAAGTCAATACCCCAAATGTCAAATACTTCACATACTTGGATGACATTTTGTGGCATTTCATCACGTTGACTTATTTTTCCGGCCCTTTGACATGCATCACAGGATTTGCAAAGAAGGTGTGCGTCTTTGTAAATTGTAGGCCAATAGAATCCAGTTTCATAAACTTTTCTTGCTGTTAGTTGAGGCCCATAATGCCCTCCTGTTGGTCCTGTGTGACAATGGTTTAATATTTTACTAGCTCCATCTCCAAATACACATCGGCGTATTATTCCATCGGGACAACTTTTAAACAAATGTGGATCTTCCCAGAAATAGTGTTTTATATCACTGAAGAATTTCTTTCGTCTTTGGTATGATAATCCTTTTTCAAGGAATCCACAAACTAAGTAGTTTGCATAGTCTGCAAACCATGGGATTTCTTTATAATCTATCTTCAATAGATATTCATCAGGAAAGTTGTCTTGTATGGCTGATTCATTTAGAACTTCTAATTCGGGATTTTCAAGACGAGAAAGATGATCAGCGGCGAGATTTTCTGCTCCTCTTTTATCTCGGATTTCAATATCAAACTCTTGTAAGAGTAAGATCCAACGTATTAATCTTGGTTTAGCATCTTGTTTTGAAAATAGGTATCTAAGAGCAGAATGGTCGGTATAGACCACCGTTTTTGCTAGAACGAGATATGATCGAAATTTGTCAAAAGCAAAGACAATAGCAAGGAGTTCTTTTTCAGTAGTTGTATAGTTCGTTTGTGCTCCTTGTAATGTCTTACTAGCATAATATATAGGTTGAAATCGTTTTTCAATCCTTTGTCCTAAAACGGCTCCCATTGCAAAATCACTTGCATCGCACATTAGTTCAAATGGTAGATTCCAATTTGGTGTTATCATGATTGGTGCATTAGTGAGTTTCTCTTTAAGAATATTAAAAGATTTGATACACTCATCTGAAAAGATGAATGGCGCATCCTTTTCTAGGAGTTTATTCATAGGAGTGGCAATTTTAGAAAAATCTTTTATGAAACGTCGGTAAAAACCGGCATGCCCTAGAAAACTCCTAACTCCTCTAACATTGGTGGGATGTGGAAGTTTAGCAATTATATCTACTTTAGCTCTATCCACTTCAATTCCTTCTTTTGAAATTTTATGTCCAAGAACGATGCCTTCTTTAACCATGAAATGGCATTTCTCCCAATTAAGTACTAGATTTGATTTTTCGCATCTAATTAGCATTCGTTCCAGATTAACTAGACATGATTTAAATGTATCACCGAAGACTGAAAAGTCATCCATGAATACTTCCATGCATTCTTCTATCATGTCATGAAAAATCGCCATCATACACCTTTGAAAGGTTGCAGGGGCGTTACAAAGTCTAAATGGCATGCGTTTGTAAGCAAAAGTACCATAAGGGCACGTGAATGTGGTTTTCTCTTGGTCCTCGGGTGCTATTGGAATTTGAAAATATCCGGAAAATCCATCTAGAAAACAATAGTAACTATTTCCGGCTAATCTTTCCAACATTTGATCTATGAAAGGTAAGGGAAAGTGATCTTTTCTGGTGGCGTCATTTAATTTTCTATAATCAATACATACACGCCATCCTGTTACAGTCCTAGTAGGAATAAGCTCATTTTTCTCATTTGTAATGACAGTCATGCCACCCTTCTTAGGTACGCATTGAACTGGGCTTACCCATGGACTATCAGAAATTGGATATATCAAACCTGCATCTAGCAGTTTAATAATCTCTTTCTTAACTACATCTTGCATATTAGGATTTAGTCTTCGTTGGCGTTGCACATACGTTTTATGACCTTCTTCCATAAGGATTTTATGTGTGCAATACGAAGGACTTATTCCTTTAATATCATGAATCTTCCATGCAATGGCTGGTTTATGAGCTTTCAACACAGAAATGAGTTGTGATTTCTCATTTTCAGTAAGAGAAGACGATATTATTACAGGTAATTCAGATTCACCATGTAAATAAGCGTATTCCAAATGGTTTGGAAGTGGCTTTAACTCTCATTTCGGAGGTTCTTCTATCGATGATTTATATCGATATCTGTCTTCTTCTTTTAGCATTTGAATTTCTTCTGTTGTTGGTTCATATCCATTAGCTATAAGTGTAGCTAACATTTCAGCTTCATCAATTGGTTCATTACCTTCTCCTAAAGAACATTCTCCCGTTCCTTGTAATTCTGGAAATTCTTCTAATAATTCTGCATGTGCATCTATAGTTTGAATATAATAACATGTATCATCTGCAGATTGTGGTTGTTGCATTGCTCTATCAACTGAAAAGGTAACACTCTCATCCTCTATACTTAGGGTCAGTTTCTTACCGAACACGTCTATCATTGCTTTAGCCGTGTTTAAGAATGGTCTTCCTAATATGAGAGGAACTTGAGAATCTTCTTCCATGTCCAAAACCACAAAATCTACTGGAAATACTAAAGTACCAACTTTAACTAGCATGTTCTCCATTATCCCTCTAGGATATTTTATTGATCTATCGGCTAGTTGTATGCTTATTCTTGTTGGTTTCAATTCTCCAAGGTCTAGTTTAGCGTATAGTGAATACGGCATTAGATTTATACTAGCACCTAAGTCTGCCAATGCTTCTATTGAACTAAGACTACCCAGAAAACATGGAATTGTGAAACTTCCTGGATCAGATAGTTTTTCTGGTATCTTATTCAACAGTACTGCTGAACAATTAGCATTCATAGTAACAGCTGAGAGTTCTTCCATTTTCTTTCTATTTGAGATTAGATCTTTCAAGAATTTAGCATATCTTGGCATTCCTGAAATCACATCAATGAAAGGAAGATTTACATTTATCTGTTTAAACATATCCAAGAATTTGGATTGCTCTGCTTCAAGTTTTTCTTTCTTCATTTTACTCGGGTAAGGAAGTGGTGGTTGGTATGGTTTAACATAAGGTTTATCCTTAACTGTGTTATCTTCATTAACCTTTTCAACTACCGGTTCTTTTTCCTTATCTTGATCAGGTTGTGGTTCTTGTGGAGTAGGAATGGTTTCATCAGAAGTTACAGGTATTTCAGGTGGTTTAAGTGTTGTACCACTTCTTGTGGTAATAGCTTTAGCTGTTTCATTTCGGGGGTTAGCATTTGTATCGCTCGGTAAACTTCCCGGTTTTCTTTCACCTATTAACCTTGCTAGGTTACTTACTTCTTGTTCCAGAGTTTGAATAGAAGCTTGTTGATTTCTAAATGCTTGAGCATTTTGTTCATTGGTTTGTTTCTGAGATGTGAAAAACTGTGTTTGAGTTTCAACTAGCTTCGTCATCATATCTTCTAAATTCGGCTTTTTATCATCGGTTTGTTGTGGTGGTTTGTTTTGAAAATTAGGTCTTTGCTGATTGTAATTGTTATTGGATACTTGTTGATTGGTAGGACCTTGTTGGTTGTTGTATGGAATATTTCGGTTATAATTCTGGTTTTGATTGTAAATCGGTCTTGGCGGTTGATAATTATTCTGATAATTATTTCCAGGCCTTTGGTTTATGTATGAAATATTCTCTCTTTGTTCCATTGTTAATTCAATACTGAGACAATCTTTTGTCAAATGTGGTCCTCCACACTGCTCACAACTAATTCGTATTGAGTGAATATCTTTAGTCATCTTTTCCATTCGTCTCTCCACAGCATCTATCTTTGCGGAAATGGAATCTAAGTCATGGCTAGAATCGGCTCTAGCTGCTTTAGATGATCTAATGATGTCTTTTTCTTGGTGCCACTCATGTGAGTGGGAAGCAGTATTATCAATAATTTTGTAAGCATCAGTTTCGGTTTTCTTCATAATAGAACCACCAGCTGCTATATCTATGTCTTTTCTTGTAGTGATGTCGCATCCTTGGTAGAATATTTGTACTATTTGACAGGTGTCTAAACCATGTTGCGGACATCCTCTTAATAACTTTCCATATCTTGTCCATGCCTCTCTTAATAACTTTCCATATCTTGTCCATGCCTCATATAGAGTTTCATTTGGTTTCTGTGTAAACGTAACAATTTCTGCTTGAAGTCTTACGGCTTTAGATGCAGGAAAGAATTGTTTAAGAAATTTGTCAACTAAAACGTCCCATGTATCGATCGCCCCTTCAGGTAACGATTCCAACCAATCTTTGGCTTCTCCCTTTAAAGTCCAGGGAAATAACATGAGATATATCTGTTCATCCTCTACTTCTCGTATTTTAAATAGTGTGCAGATCCTATTAAAGGTACGTAGATGTTCATTTGGATCTTCCTTCGGCGCACCACTAAATTGGCATTGATTAGTCACCATGTGTAGAATTTGTCCTTTGATTTCATAATCTGGCGCATTAATGTCTGGATGAGTAATTGCGTGACCTTGGCCAGTGCGTTTAGCTCTCATTCGGTCTTCCATACTTAAAGGTTCCAGATTCTCCATAATTGAATTTGTTGAATCGGTATCACTAGATGATTCTGATTTAATGGTTCGTTCCTCAACAATCTCTGTTTGAATGATTGGTGGTTCCGGAGGAAAGTTTAGTGGTTCAGGATCTACGAACCGTTCCTGAATATTCTCTGGATTCTCAATTGTGAGGTCGGGTTCAAAAAATGGATTATCGGAAATTTGAACTGAAGTTCTTGGTTGACTGGATGACGATTCTAAAGAAAAATCAACGGCGGTTATATTTGCTAAATGTCTTGATCTAGTTACAGGTGGTGAACGTACAAAAGGTGGTGAACGTCTTGCTCGGTGCATTCACTGAATATCCTATTAGTTTTAAAAAGGAAGCAAAATTATAATAAGTTATCCAATCAATAGACTTTTCTGATTTTGCCCACGTTTCGAATAGCCAAAAGATGCAGCAGAGGGGCAGGATTCGTTTGGTCTCAATATAATTGAGGACTGTTTGGCTCAAATAACCCGGTCCACGTACAAATCCAACTATTACTACGAACCAGAAAATTTTGATGTCTATTAATTTAACCACTTAAAATAAATTTTCGTAATTTTAAGAAATTTAGATAAGAAGTAGAATAAAAAAAAATCTAAGTCCTAAAACTAGAATAGCGAGAAATAAGAAAGAAAAAGAGTTCGTCGAAAAAGGTCGAAAAAGAAAAATGGTTGAAAAATAAAAGGTGACGAAAAAAATAAAAGAAACTTATAAAACTTAAAAATACTTTACTAACCTAACCTTATTACTACAACTAACTTAAAATTATAATCGCAAATTGATATTACTAATTGGAATGATAATTGGTACATAGTAAAAGGTGTCTAAAAATATTAAAGCTTACAGGAAAAACTAAATCCCAAATGGAAATAACTTAAAAAGAAACTAAAACTTAAAAAGGCGTCGCAAAATTCTAAAGCACCTAAATCTTAGTCTAAAGAAAAAGCACTTAAGGAATTCTACGGCAAAGCCTAAAAATCTATGAGTAAAAATAACTATAGCAAAAACTAAGTTTAAAATTAAATATGAGCTAAAAATACAAATATTATGCTACAATGATTAAAAAGGGACAAAATATAAAAATATATAAAAAGTTGTAAAAAGTACAATTTTTATAAAAATATTATTTTTATATTATTTATTTATTAAAACTATTAATTTTACAATTTAATAAAACTAATTAATACTAAATACATAAATTAAATAAAAAGTAAAAGTTAAAATAAAATTAATTATAATAATAATAATAATTAGGGTTAATAATAATAATAATAATTAATTAACCGTAATTAATGCTGAATTAGGGCTTCTGTCGGTGTGTCAGGTTATCTCCGCGAGTCGCGTTATTTAATGCATCAAACCCCGCGAGTCGCGGGGTTCCAAAATTCAACTCTGGCACAGTTTGAATCGACGCGTTTTTTTTTTTTTTTTTTTTTTATTTCCTGTTTTTAATTTTCTGTTTTAATAAAAGTATTTATATAATAAAAACTTATATCTAAAAACTAAAATAGAAATATTTTATAATTTTATAAATAAAAATCTTAAAACTAGATTTATATATATTTTTTTATATATTTTTTTTATGTTTTTAAATAAAAACAAAATACTTAAATAAAACTTATGTTTTTATAAACTAAAAATAAAGAAACTTTATAAAACTTAAATATTTAACAAAATCTTAAAAATACTTATATTTTTGTTTTTCTTTTTATATTTTTGAATAATTAAAACGTATTTTTACAAAAGCGACTTTTAATAGAAGTAAACTAAATTTTTTTTTTTATTAGCGTTGCGCTTCCGGCGTTTAGAAAGCTCCCCGGCAGCGGCGCCAAAAATACTTGATGTTATGCGAGGTGTATATAAAATAGCTTATATTTTACTAGGAAAAACTATTAAATACGATACAATTTTACACAAGATATTTATTTATTTATAGAATGGATATACTTAAACCTTGCTACAACACTTATAGGCAGTGTACCTAATCGTACAGTAGTGTAGTTTTTAGTAAGTCCGGTTCGTTCCACAGGGAATCTTTTTTTTAAACAAAGCTCAACGCTATATTAGTTTACTTTTATAAAAATACAAACATATATATAAGTAATATTATTATTATAAAGGGGGGTTTTTACCGTTTAATGACCGGTTTGTCGATTTTAAAACTTTAGTCGCAGTTAAAACCTAATGTAAACTATTAAATAAATAAAAGACTTTAAATTAAAGCGTAAAGTAAATAACGATAATGAAATTGCAATAAAAGTGCGATAAAATAAAATTGCGATAATTAAAAAGTACGATAATTAAAAGTGCGATTAAATAACAATAAATAAAAGTGCGATAATTAGAAGTGCAATTAAATATAAAATAAAGGAAATTAAATATGAAATAAAAGAATTATACTTATTTAAACTTCCGTAATCATGATGTTCGACGTGTTGATTTTAGTTTTATGCCCATGGGTTAATTGTCCTTTGTCCTGGATTATTTAATATGTCCGTCTGGTTTTTGTCCATAACAGTCCATCAGTCATAAATATAAAGTGCGAGTGTCCTCATCAAATTATTCTTATACCCGAAGTTAAATATTCCAACTAATTGGGGATTTGAATTGTAACAAGGTTTTAATACTTTGTTTAATGAATACACCAGGTTATCGACTGCGTGTAAACCAAGGTTTTACTACTTTGTTAACAATTACACCAATTACCCTTGAATGTAATTTCACCCCTGTTTTAATTATTCTAGTGGCTATTAATCCATTCCCGTGTCCGGTTAAATGAACGATTATTCGTACATATAAATACCCCGCCCATCGTGTCCGATCGAGTGTATATGGTAATTTATAGGGACGCCCAATTGTAAATCTTTATATTAACATTAACAAACTTTCATTTAGTTAAACAAATATAAAGCCCATTAATAGCCCATAGTCTAATTTCCACAATTGTAGTTCTTTTGTCCAAACCCCAATTATGGTACAAAGCCCAATTACCCAATTTTAGTAATTAGCCCAACATCATGATTACTTCGTTTTAAATAAGCATAATAATAACTTAGCTACGAGACATTAATATAAAAAGGTTGAACATAACTTACAATGATTAAAAATAGCGTAGCGTTACACGGACAGAATTTCGACTTACACCCTTACAACATTCGCTAACATACCCTTATTATTAGAATTATAATTAAAATTAAAATTAAAATATAAATTATATATATTTTACGTATATATGAGAGAAGAGAGATTAAGATTATGATTTTTGATCAGAATTCGATTTGCTTTATAGGGGGTTTTTCATTTTGGGGCTCCGCGACTCGCGGTGAAAACCTCTTCAAACTCCGCGAGTCGCGGAGGATGAATTTACAGCTCACACCCTTGGAGTCTTTCTCCGCCGACGGTTTTTATTTATAAATATAATATATATATAATTAATATAATTAATTATATATTATATTATATTTATATACCTAGTTAACTTGTAATTTTTAGTCCGTTGCGTCGAGCGTTGAGAGTTGACTCTGGTCCCGGTTCCGGATTTTCGAACGTCCTTGCGTACAATTTTATATTTTGTACTTTGCGTTTTGAATCTTGTACTCTTGTAATTTCGAGACGTTTCTTATCAATAATTGGAACCTTTTTGATTGTCTTTTGTACTTTTGAGCTTTTTGGTCGTTTGCGTCTTCAATTCGTCGAATCTGTCTTTTGTCTTCACCTTTTATTATTTAAACGAATATCACTTGTAAATAGAACAATTGCAACTAAAAGCTTGTCTTTCTTGAGGAATAATGCTATGAAATATATGTTCGTTTTTAGCATTATCAATTCATCATTAAACAAAAGGTGTAAAGTAAGTTTCGTTCATGAAAAGAGTTTAAAACAAATGTTGACTTGGATCAGTCACCACGGCCTCTATACCTACTGAAATAAGGTGTGACCAGTGGCCATGACTCCGTGTATGAGTCCTTTAGTTGTGGTAAAAATTACAGAAGCAAAATTTTCTTCGTTTGACCGTGGCGACGGTCTAAGTGCGAGTAGGTCAGAATTTTCAGCACAATGTTAAAAGGACATAGTGACGATCGGAGGGCCATAAATCCTAAACCGTAACTCGGATTAAGAAGAGTCCTAAATGAAAAGTTATCTACTCGAACAGAGCTATTTGAGAATAATCTTTACAGTAGCCCAGGTCGTACGGGTCAGACACAGAAATAGTAAAACAGTAGGTTCCCGTGGTTCTTGGTACTCGATGCTTATCACGGTTCTCATCCTTGATGCATATAGCTTCAAGTGTACAACTCGTTGATGTGTTTTCATCATCTTAACCAAGGTTTCACCATCATAACACTTGTATAAGTCCAAAACATGTAGCACAACTCATTAAAGTGTTGCAAGTGTTTTGATGAACCAAAGTTACATCAAGTCTTAGATTTAACACATACATGAAATATGAAAGTAATATTGAACTACAAACTTGAATGTAAACTAACTAATCAAGGTCTTAAGATGTAGAACATAGTTCTTAGTTAGATCTTGAAGATCCAAGACTCAAAAGTCTAGATCTAAAGTTATTAAGTTAAATCCTAAGTATTAATACTTGAATCTTTACTTTAATGAAACCATAAGCTACAAAACTTAGATTCTCATCTAGTAAAGTGTATGTAAGCTCATAAGCTCTTGATTATGACAAAGTTAGAAGACCATAAGCTACATAAACTTAGATCTTACATAAATATATGAAGTTATAACTAAAGAGTTACACTTCCATGTTCTTGAAATCTTAAAGTTAACTTTTAGTTCCAAGAAGTATGAGATCAAGAATAACTTGTAATACTTGACCAAATCACAACTTTAAAGTACATAAAATGAAGAAATAATCTAAATACACAAGTAATAAGTTCATGGGTTTCATACTTTTAAAGATTCAAGCCTAAGTCTTGATGTTTAGAAAGTAAACTTTAAGTTTACTTCAAGAACTTCAAGTATGGTTTTAACTCATGAACTTTAATCTTTTAAAAGTTTAAATGTAGAACATAAACTTGAAAGTTTAAGCTCTCTTATGTTCTTGTAAATACAAGATAAATGAAGAACAAACTAAAGAGTTTGATTCTTGATAACATGTAAGTAAACAACAACAAGCAAGTAACAATAATCAAAGGCAAGTAACAAAACAACGACAAGAACAAGTGATGATGATGATTATGGGTGCTTAGTATTCGGTTTTTACAAGAAAAGAAGAAGAGAAAATGTTCATATTACTTACAAGTATTTGAGAGAAAAAGAGAGGAAAAGTTGAGAGAAAATTTGGAAGTGAGTTTGTGTGTGAAAAGTGAAGTGAACTAGTGAACATGTAGTAAGAAAATTTGAAAAAAAACTCTCCCTTGATGCACCCTAGGCCGACGGTCAGCAGGAAAAAAAGGAAGGGGGAGAAGTCCACAAGGTTACTTCATGTAAAGGTTCAAAAAATTGGATAATATGGGTGTTTACATGGGAAGGAGCAAGTAACTAGATTCCAAGTGCACAAGTCATCTAGTTAAACCTTAATGATGATACTTACATGGAAGTAATGGGTTAAAGAGTCCATTTAAGATGTAGGGTGGGCTTCCAAGTCCACTAATATTAATAAAAGCCCAAGTTTCAAGTATTTAACAAATAAATCCAATTAAAGCTCAAGTAATTAACTAATATCCATAGTTAATCAAAATGATTAATAAAACTTAATCATGAATGTAAATAATATTCAAAAATATTATTCGTGTAAGTTTCGCGTGTCACAAAGATGTTTCGGGCATTCAAAAGTTAAGTATGATCAATCATGGTAACAAGTAAATGTAATAACATACATTCGTTAAATCACAAGTATTAATAATAACAATTATTAATAAATAAACGTTGGAAAATCCAGGGTCGTTACAATATACAATTTATAAAGACTAATAAAACACTTTACACAACTTACAATACACCCCTTTGATGGATATCCGGATTCCAATTTAGTTCCACTTGCCCGAAACCGATCGTGGCAAGACAATTCATGATAATTTGACCCTACAATTAGCACACCCACACTTCTAGCCCCTCGCTAGCATTGTCCAACCCTATGGACTCATTCACACTTCCTACTTGGAGGTTTCAAGCACATTAAGTATGCAAGTTAACACCTCCGAAAAACCCCAAGATTGCATATTGTCTCTTTCACGGGTGCAATTCGACAACATAGAACCCCTTTTCCGAAAGTCACCATACTAACTTTGTTCTCACCATTTAGAGGACGAAATGTGAAGGTTGGCGATTACCAAGTTTTCCTTAGTGCAACCTATATAAACACATCCACACACATTTTCACTATTAGTTGCTCAATCACAAAGATTCAACCCAAAAATCCCTAACGGTTGAAGTGTGACCCATTTCATCACTTCCATTATTCACATACCCACATTTCCCAACCCACATCAGTCATACCCAATAGACCCGTTCCTTAATAGTCGCATGCATGGACATCCATATCCAAATTCACTCCCCATTGAATATCACAACTAGTAAGTACCACACCTTGGCAGAATGCTTGTTCAAAGAACTTATACACTTTGACCCAAAATTAATATCTTAACAACTTGTAGTAATACTACAACTTCATACCCAAATTACCCAAAATCCTCTTTTAATTCCATGAACCCTAAATTTACACAATCCTCACTACATCAAAACTTGTTAAACACTTAAATGAAGATAAACTCTGATCTCAAGGTTGTACAAACCCTCAATTCATTTATAAACCGTAAACCCCCAAATTAATATAAAAGTAGAATTAGGGTTCTTACCAATACTTGATAATAAGAACTTAGAAGTCACATGAACCCACCATAGTCCTTCAATTTCTTCCACAATGGATTCTCTCTCTCTCTCTCTAAAACACCAAAATCGCCATCTCTCTCTAGATTTCCGAAATGTTTTTTTTTTTTTTTTTTGTAAAAATGAGAAGTATTCTGCCCCAAAGTCTTCAGTTATAAGGCCCCAATTTATGAATTTACTCTTTTACCCTTAAAATTCCTTAACTTTACAAATTCTTACCTGTCAGCACATCTGCGCGACGCGCCAAATAGGTGCGCGGCGCGAACCGATACTGAATCAGAAAATAGAAAGTTAGGATGTCACACAGGCTGCTATGCGTCATAAAAGATGCGATAACCAGTGTGATCATTCGAGATCTACCCAAGAATTTATAAGGGAATTGATTGAAGAGGTAGATTATGTAGATAACTTTAAACAAATTTTGTGGCTTTCTGGGATGTATTTGCGTATCATGGTGGTGGTAATACTCAATTATTTTTAGGTTCTCTATAGTAAATTCTAGTTAAATTATATTTGCTTTGTGGCATTTGTTCATGTTTATGAGTGAGTTAACTCAAATTTAGGAGCAATACCGGGTTGTTTGAAAAAAGACAATCGATAAGGTTTTTGGTGTTATCAAGTCTTGTGTTTTAACTCCTACATGTGATCTTAGCGTAGTATTGAACGTAAGATCCTCCATATGCTATGATATGTATTTTATTATGTGTTATTAGTAACTGGTTACTTATATGTTTACTTTAATCTTTAGAATACTACAAGTTCTATTCCGGGTATTATTCATTACAAAATCCTTGAAGGGGTCAAGAGTATATGTGTTGGAATTGTTCTAGAACTCCAAAATATATTTGTACTTTGTGTAAAATATTCATCAGATTGTAGTCTTAACATTACTAAGAAGAACTTGATAAAATTATTCTACAAAGATGATGAATCATCATAGATCGAAGGACTTTGTAGTTGAGTTGTATAAGAACTCATGTTGTGTTGCATTTCTTTACTTGAAAATGACTTGTATAAGAACTCATATTTTGTTTATTTCGCTTCAATAATAAATATATTATTAGTAAATGCGTATTTATAATAAACAATATGAAAAAGTCCAAAACCAATACATTTATTAGTAAGCACAGGTTACTAGTACATGACTTACCTCTTGATTATTGTGTGGATAATAGTCGTCTTTTGGGTCGGTCTTGACCTTTGTCTTCGACTTTGAATGCTACTTACCTCTTGATTATTGTGTGGATTTTGACCAAGATGTGGACCTTGAAGTAGATGGATTGCTCTTTTCATAAGAAGTAACACATACAGATAGGCTATGTCCGGGTTCACGGCATCAAGATTAATATTTTTAGGATTTTTCCTTTAGTACACCTTTCGAAAGTATTCGTGCATGTTCTTTGGATCGTCCATCTTGTTTCGGGACAACAGTTGGAGGTAATACAATCGCGATCAACCCATTTTGCAGGTGTGGGCAAGGGTTGATGTGTTCTGTTTACAATGCAATATACCATTTGGTGGAGAAGTAGTACTCGACATAACAACTGAAATCGGTTTGTTTGAAATGGTGTGCCACCGATAATACATGGCCGCGAGGTAACCTCGACTTCCGCCACTGCATGCAAGTGAATGTTTTACTATCCATATTTACTAGTATGTTTAGCTTCTTGTCGAGCACCTCAATGATTATATTTCTGAATGTTCGTACATTTCATGTACGTGATTTAGCCTTCCTTTTTCCTATTTTATGTTGAGGTGTGACAGGTATTTTTAACCTAGGTAGGGTATTGTGATGCTTGAAAAATCAATCTTGAACAGAAATCGGAAAGAACTCTAGTAACATTGTTACCATCTTTCAAAACCAACCTCTTCTAGAGGAGCGGCAAATGCTGGAAGATGTCGAGTCAATACATCAAAATATTGACTGAAATTAGCTCTGCGGTACGACATGCCCAATGCCCAATAATGCCATTTGAAATACTTAATGTCGTCATATGTGGTCTTCAAATTCATAAACAAGTGACAACAACAGAGGGTATGTGTGGCATCTGTTAAAACGGCTTAAAGACCATGATTTGATATTATCTACTCTTTAAAATATAAATAAATTATTAATAATTATCGCACTACATGCAACTATCCTGATCGGTTAGTAATCAAATAATAGCAGGTAAAGTTCGTTCCCCACGGAAAAATGTGTTAGAAAGGTTAATTAATTGGAAACTAATCTGGAGTTTTATTGGAGAGTTTGAAAATCATTTAATTGTAATAAGATTTAATAGATAAAATGGTATTCACTTAGACTTCATACACCGTAACGCATACTGTCTTTAATTAAAGTACATAAATATTGAGTTGATCATGCAATTGTAATTGTCGACCAATTCATACAATAGTCACTGTCTCAATTGGTTGGACTAACTAATCTTAAACACGTAAATAGCTCATAATTAATTAACTGGAGAATATGAATTAACCTAGGTTCAGCTGATTCACGTCACCTAACTTGATAACGGGTAGCTAACAAGTTTGCATCAGTATTCAAACCTAATTATAGATTGTCACAAGTTATTAATTAAACATGCTAGGTTCACAAGTCTAATCTTCATAACCATCTAGAATAACAATTCATTAAGAATAACCTAGTAAAAGAAAAGCCTAGAACTAAGGATTCTCAGTTCAAGATAATACTTATTAGGGGTGAGCATGGTGCGGGTTGGGGCGGTTTTAGGTCAAAACCACAACCATAACCATTATTGGCGTTAACTAATTTTCTTAACCATTGGGTGCGGTTAAAAGCGATTTGGTTAATATGGTTAAATTGGTTAACGATTAATTATAAAATGGTTAATTTGTTAAGCATTTACGGAAAAAAATTAATTTAATAAGTTTGTTTCTATACTACATAAATAACATTTTAATATGAAACTAGGTCATGTTCTCATATTTCTAATCGAAAATAAAAGTAGATCAATGTCGTTTTTAGACTCTAAATTGATGCGAAAGACCCTAAATTAGACAAACCATAAGTTCACGTAAAGTTCTTAATAATTAAACTTTCCTTCAAATTTATTCTCCTCCATCTATCCGAGAGTCATAGATCAAAGTGTTTTTCATTGGTGTGTTTCCCTTTGGTATAATTATACCTTATATCTAATTGACATAGTCCAAATGAATAGTACTATTTGGACTATCTCAATCTCACACAAAGGCCCCCAAACTTTATCCAACGTACGAATCGGCCCCCCTCCCCAATACTACTATTTTGGACTATCTCAATCTCACACTAAGGACCCCAAACTTTATCCAAAGTACGAATCGGCCCCTCTCTAATTTTTCAATAAAAACCTCACACCCTCGAAAAAAATACAAAACACCCCCAACCCTACCTCTTTACCCCGACCCGACTCGCCTCCCCGTTATTATAACTATAATAATATTATATAATATGTTTCGTCCTTTCACCTTTTTTTATTTTTTTTGTATTCACCTTTTTTTTCATTTTTCCAAAAAAACCCCAAACTTTGTTCAAAAATTAAAACCGCCTCCTAAACAGGGGAGTAAAGTGTCAAATAACCATTTTCATAAAAAATCTTAACTAAACTCCACCCAAATATTCAACGGGTCATATCTTCTCGCTCGCAATGAGTTAAATTTTTCCGACACCATCGTTAAACTCGAAATAATTTTAGGAACACAATGTCACTAACTATACGCAAAATGGAATATTTTTAAAAAACGCTAAATATTTGAGGTACTTTTCATACACGTTGATTTTGCGTTAAATTTTTAAAAGTCGACAATTCTATAGCGAAACGCGGAGATGCACATAGCACATATATTGTTAATTTAAAATAACATTTAAATCTTTCACGAATTATACCTTTTAGTTCGACTCAAGTTGCGCTTCAACGACATTATCGTTAGCCATGAAATAATTTTACAAACTAAACGCACTAAAATACATTGAAAACTGAACCCCCGGCGCGAAGCGAGGGTTCGTAAACTAGTTAATATCTATGCTTAACTTTTCTCAACTTAAAAGTCAAAATAATATTACACATTGATTTACAAGATTTAATATTTTAACATGTTGACCATATTCCATAAAAATGATTATATATAAAATACTAAATGGTGCGGGTGCGGTTAATACGGCGCGGGTACCTATTATTTCCATAACCGACCCACAAAGTGCGGTTAACTCAAAAGTGTTAACCAAACCCGCGGTTATCCATTTGGTGTGGTTAATTTGGTGCGGTTATTTCAATTGATATGGTTACAGTTCTGTTAATGCGATTTTTTGCTCACCCTTAATATTTATGCAATCAATCCAATCGTAAAATCTAAATACCAATGTTCAAATGATTACACATACAATCAGTGATGATCATATTATAATCTCACATGATGACAATCATTTTCAGGGTTTCACATCTAATAATAAATACTAAAAGACTTAGCTCACAATTAAAGATAAAACAAAAAAGTAATTAAATAAATAAAAATAATAGAAACTAATTGAAAATAAATAGAAATTAAAATGAGAATCCTTACAAGTAATTGAAGATGAAATAACTCGTAATTTAATCAATCGAAGGAATTGAATAGCGTAATTAAAATCCTAACTTGCTAAAATACTTAAAAGTAAAAACTGGACAAAATTTTGAAAGTAAACTGAGAGAAAACTAATAATTTTCGTGTTGCAAGTGGATTGGTATTCATAGGCTCCATCCCAATATCGCAAATAGCCGGCAGCTATTCAGCATAGCTGGCAGCTCTTTTATGTTCCAAATATTTTAGCCAGTAGCTTTCAGCGTAACAGACGGCTATTTCTAACCCACGAGTTTTCTTCAAATCGCTCCTAAAACTTTCGAGCCGGTGGCTATTCATGTAGTTTCCATTTGTCATTATGATCTTCATATGAAACCCAGAAATTTATCATGATAGGCGGCGGCTAACCATTCCGCTGGCAGCTCTTTTCATCACAGCTGGTGGTTATCTTTTCTGTCCAATTATAATGCGTCATACCTGATATATTTGAAAAACCAGCAGCACCACTTGAATGATCCGTAATCAAACTTAAATGTTTAGAAATTTGATAAGTAGAAAAAGGAATAGAAGAGCCCATAGAAGAAGAACCCTGCGCAGAATTAGAAGTAGACCAACTTTGTTATTAGCTAAATTACCAGGGTTTTCAGGTCTTTTTACCCACCCATGTGGATAACCAACAATCTCATAACATATATCAATAGTATGGCCAGTTCTTAAACACTTAGTAAATATCTTATTATGATTAGGACCATTATAAATTCTTTTTTTATCAAATGTTTCGCAACAAGGAAAGCAAACTTTTGACCTTTATTATTACCATTAACAGAAGAAGAATTTATGTGTGTTTCTTCTCTAGATATGATAGAAAAAGAACTTTTGATACTAAGTAAAGGTTCCCTACTTAATATGTTACTTCTTATAGAAGGTTAAGAATCATTTAATACCATTAAGAACTGCATCAACTTGATTAAATAATTATGATCTTTATATTCTTTATTACATTACATGTGCATGAAGGTAATTTAGCCAAAGCATCATATTATTTCCATAGAGCATTAATATAATGATAATAATCTGACACGGATGAGTTACGCTGAGTTAAAGAATTTATCTTATGATGTCAATTATAAGTGATAGACTCATCTATTTTATCATATGTTTCTTTAAGCTCTTCACACACAAATTGAGCAAACTAAGAAAATACTTGACCAGAGTTTAACTCTTGAGATATAGAATTCAAGATCCAAGACAATACAACATCATTACATCTATCCCATTGATCACCACAGATCACCACGAACAAACACAAATCAATATCTAGAACCTACATCTCTGATACAATGAACGAATCTCACAAATCACCAAAATAAATCACCACCACAACAATCAGAAACCCTAATCTATCTTGATTGATAAAAAAGCTAAACAAACAAGGACAATCACCAGACGATGATCTCCAGAAATCACTCAAAACTCACAATTGATCTCCCAAATTAGTTCAAAATAACATCGAACTTAATCAAATCAAAACCCTAAAATTGAGAGCGTATGAACAATCGAGAGAGAAAACTATCAGAAAAAAGATAAAAGATTAAAAAAAAAAAGGGAAAGAAATAAATATATAAATTAACAAAAGTTGCATCCAGGCCCCTGATTAACTTTAATGTCAGTTAGCATCCTTAGCACCAAATTTCAAGCTTTTAAACTTTGACAACCAAACCTGAAAATGCTTAACCACCAATAAGGACCAATAAAACAAAGATTAAAAACAAGACAAAGATGGAATAAATTAACATATATTTCAACAATACTTTATACAGTGGCGGACCCAGAAATTTTTTTTACCGCGGGCGAATTTTTTCTTTAAACTAAGGAATTTTTTTTAGCAAAATATGAAAGTTTTGTGGCAAAATATAAAGTTTTTGGAGCAAAATTTAGAGGTTTTTTGGGCAAAATAGGAAGCTTTGGGGGTAAAATTAAGGGTGAGCATGGTGCGGGTTGGAGCGGCTTGAGGCCAAAACCACACTCATAACCATTAATGCGGTAACCTAGTCTTTTTAACCATTGTGTGCGGTTAAAAGCAATTTGGTTAATTTGGTTAAATTGGTTAACGATTAATTTTAAAACGATTACTTTGGTTAACCATTTACGGGGAAAAATTCAATTTAATAACTCTGTTTTTATACTACATAAATAACATTTTACTATGAGACTGAGTCATTGTCTTATATTTCTAATCGAAAATAAAAGTAGATCATTGTTGGTTTTTTAAACGACAAGCTTTGCATCAGTGTATCATTCATTTCAGCGTCACTCATCATTTGCACTCACACGCGTTCGGGAGGAAATCCGATTCGCATTATAGGAATCCGATCCTTTAACCATCTCGAGGGGCAGGAGGACCGGATTGAATCCTGAATGGATCCGGGAGAAACCCTATGGGGTCAATCTGGATATTCATATTTCAGGCAGATTAATTAATAGGATGGGCAGAGCGAGGCTCGAACCCATGACCTAACCCCCAACCCCAACACACAAGGTGAAGTGGATGTCATTTTTACACTCTAAATTGATGCTAAAGACCTTAAATAATTAGACAAAACATAGGTTCACGTAATGTTCTTAATGTAAAAATGTTCCTTCAAACTTTATTCCTCCCCCATCCGAGAGTCATACAGTAGAAACTCTATAAAATAATACACTTGAGATCACCAAAATTTATTAATTAAAAGAGTTATTAATTAATCGATAAATTAATAATTAATAATTTATATATTAATTAATATTTTATTAATTAATTGTAGAATACTTAGTTTACAAACACCTTTCAACCTTCCACTTAATTATTGTATACAATGCATGTATATCAAATGAACGACCAGATTTGAAAGAAACATTCAATCTCCCACCTTAAGATGCATTATCGTCGTCGATTTTATAGAAGCCTTTTGGAGGGTTATGAATTAGGGGTTCCAAATCCAGCAAAAATATATGTATTAGATGCAATGAATCTTGCAATTTCAGCATGGACTATGGATGTTCGTGCAGATACAATTGCGAACTGCTTTCGTCATTGTAAACTTCGATCAACAGATAACATGACTTTTGAGAACTCAGATGAAGGTGGTGAAAGCACTCAAGAACTCCAGAATTTGATCAAAGAGTTGTGTTATCGCAATGCAATGGATGTCAAAGATGTTCTGACTCACCCAGAAGAAAATGTAGTTGCACAGTTGTTGACCGATGAAGAAATTATTGAAAGCGTTATTGGAATTAATAAAGATGATATCGATGAAGAAGATGATGAAAGTTCTACAATGGTCCCCCTTCGCGAAACGAAGCTATTAAAGCGGCAATCACATTGAATAATTTCTTGTTGAGCTATGAGAAAACAACACCAGAAGTTCTTACCATGCTAAGGAAAATTAGAGACGAGATTTAAGGGGAAATTGATTTCAACAAAAAACAAAAGACAATTGAGTCATTTTTCAAGAAATCTTCATAAATCATTCATGTAATATGCAATATATTGTATAAGGAATTATTAATTTATATTTTATATGGAGTCTAAGGAAATTATCAAAATTGTATTATCTTATAATTTTAGCGAATTATTAATTTAACACCCTATCCCCGAGTCGGAACCGGCAAAAAATATTATCTTAGAGAGTTTATTAAATAATCGAGTATTAATTTATCGAGTTTCTACTATAGATCAAAGTGTCTTTCATCGGTGTGTTTCCCTTTAGTATAATTTATATGCAGTGGTGAATCTATGATGAAAATCCATTCGGGTCCCAAAATATTTTTTAAAAGCTAATTATAATTGAAGGGTACTTTTAGTGGTTGTTTACTTCTAATAAACTATAAATTTTAAAATTATATGAGGTCCTATGGTTAAACTTAGTGGTGTCCTACGCAATTTGAAGTATACATTGTACAAATAAATTTCAAAGTAGTGGGCTCATAGAACTCCACCATCAAACATGTAGACTCGCCCCTGTTTACATGTATGCTTAACTTTTCTCAACTTAAAAGTCAAAATAATGTTACACATTGATCTACAAGGTTTAATATTTTAACATGTTGATCATCTTTCATAAAAATGATCATATATAAAATACTAAATGGTGGGTGCGGTTAATTCGATGCGGGCACCAATCAATTTCATAACCGACTCATAAAGTGTGCTTATTTCAAAAGTGTTAACCAAACTCGTGGTTATCCATTTGGTTTGGTTAATTTAGTGCAGTTTTATCGGTTAATATGGTTATGGTTCGGTTAATGCGGTTTTTTGCTCACCCCTGGGTAAAATATGGAGGTTTTGGGGCAAAATATGAAGGATTTGGGGTAAAAAAAAAAAATTTCACCGGGAGCAAAATCGAAAAACTGAAAAAATTTGTATCAAAAATTGCAAATCCACTGGAAACGCACCCTACCCCTTCTTTGATCCGCCCTTAATATTCAAGTAATTAAATGTACATAGTAAATTAAAGTTGTCGCGTTCACCGAACTTATTAGTTAAAAATAATTTATATATTTATTATTACTATATTATCTCATTTTATTCTTCGATGTACTATTATTAACACAAATAACGATTAATAACGATTAATACTCTCTCCGTCCCTATATTATTGTCCACTATATTATTTTGGGACGTCCCATTTTAATTGTCCACTTAGTATTTCAACCAATCAAAAGAGGTTATAGTGGAAAGAGAAGATATTTTATTGGTGAAGAATGAAGTTAGTGGGATTTTCTAAAACTGTGTGTTTTTTGTTTGGTAACAATTAAATAGGGATGGAGGGAGTAATCATTAAACTCTCTATTTTATCACTATTTTTTACTCTCGACCATCTAACATTTATAATAATTTTGAATCGACCTTGCTTTATTTCATCAACGTTCATTTTGATGATTCGACTATCAAACTCAACACATACAAATAAAAGTTTCAACTTTTTTAAAGTAAGATAATATTTTTTAACAGCGAGATTGGAATCACTGGCGGAGGACCATCAATGGAGTTTCCACCACCCGATCATATTCGTTCCACGTCACAAAGATGTTCCACCCGAACAACTGTCATAGGAAAGGCTCTGCGTGTAGTTACTCTTGGAGAGCACCACTATACAACTGCCATAGAACATGCTTAGATAGCGATGTTTCTAGAAGCACCCCTGAACAACTGTCATAGGACAGGCTCAGACATCGATTCCTCCAGATGACTCCTAAACCGACTGCAAAGCAAATTGCATTATGAAATCCCTATGTGAGAATTGAACTCGAGACCTCACAGGCACCCAGAAAGACGGTAACCACTTAGTTAAATGGAGATTTAAGTAAGATATTAAATCTTAATTCTAAATTTTGCTACTAGTCTTAAATCTTAAAACTTAAATACCTTTTATATGAGGAATCAACAGAAACATTCCCGAAAACTTATAAAAAAAATATTAAATTGTTATGCTTAGCAAATGTTCAAAACCCAATATAGTTTTTTATTTATATATACTTATATAGATAGATATAGATATATAGATATCGATAGATATTGATATATAGATAGATATTGACTTTACATAAAAATGAAACTCGACATGTTGTAGTCTTATCTTGCAAGTGGGGATTGTCTTTTCTGTTTTCCGCGGAGGTTGTATCCAATACGGAGACTACTACTCCCGTGAACGGTCTTAAAAAAGTCAAATTATGAAGATAAATAAATAAATGTAGACAGCACTTGAAGATAGTCATTGTAGATACTAATTCAGTAATTCATATTAACTTCAAAGTGATACTTATTAGATTGTAGAATAATTTTACGCACGTTAACGATGATTTTAACGATTGCAGTCGTTAAAGAAATTCTAATTGAATAATTGATATGTCTGAGTTGAAGTGTAAGAATTATCTGCTAATTAATTTTTTGTCCACCAATAAAAAAATCATATCTATCCAAAATAATACATTTTAAGTATGAAATGTGCAATTACACTAAGACAACTCAAAATAGAAATTTGAATATTTAATGAAATAATGTACTGTATTACTTTCTCCGTTTCATTATAAGTGTATAGATTAATATCTTAAGTTCCATTATAAATGCCATTTCTTTTTAATCAATAAAAAAAGATTTAAGTGTGTCTTAGAGAGTATATAAATGAAAACAATATAAAATTAATCAAAGTCTGATGGGCGTTGTATTGTCCACTTTTGTTGCTTTTGGGACGTAAAAGTTGTATTCATCACAAGTTTGGTGCGCCAAACCACAAGAAAACTTCAAATGCGTTTTTGATTAGACTAATCCCCTCTTTGGAAAGTTTTACCTTTCTACCAGTTTAACCAAAATAATCAAGTTTGTACGTTTTTGAATTGTTGTTCATCTATGAAGAGTCAGTTGAGCGATAAGTTTTTAAGTGATAACGTGAAAAAAAGACACTTGCAATATTTAGATAATTTGAATAAATATTTAGTACTACTGTTGATATTATCGAGTTTATTGACTCCGTGAAGTAGATTGTGTTAAATATTTATTCAAATTATCTAAATATTGTTATAGTTTTTTTTTTTTTTGGGAAACTTGGTCAACAAATCCAAGTTGTAGTATAAATAAACAGTAAGGCGGAGGAAGCGGGTGGAAGTCAGCATAAATGAAAAAAATATGTGAAAGGGGTAGTATGTGCATTTCATTGGTTAATTCATAATTGTACAGAAAAGTGGAAGAGTTTAAGAGAAATGGAGGGTCTATGAATTTCGTCTCACTCTTCCGTGAGGTAATCTTGGTGATTCAATAACGATAAAAGTGATTCTTTTATTGTAATCAACCGTTGTGAGAGGTGTTGAGAGATACGTAATTATATTCATTAGTGTTGTAAGGAGCGTCTATCCTTGTAATATTGTTCGTATATTGTGAAATCTTTGTGGTCGCTGGTCCCGTGGTTTTTACTCTCCTTTGAGAGGCTTTTCAGGTAAAACGTTATGTTTTGTCGATTTATTATTATCTTATATATGGTTGTGTGGTTCTTAGTGTGGTGGTGATCGATCCAAAAGTGTTGTGTGTGGGGGGTCGATCCCGACAAATTGGTATTAGATTGAGGTTTGTGGAGAAGAATTGCACAACCAAGAGGAAGTCAATACGTGAAGGAACACGAGTATGGTTCATCATAAATTGACGTTATGGGTTCGTTAACCGTTACATCGGTTTTCAAAATTTGGACTGTAGGTTCATAAGAGGATGTTACACAATCTGACTGTTGGGATCGGGGATTAGAGTAGTCACTCAAGAGATATAAAGTTTAGAAGTTTGCTGCTGAAAATTCCATTAATTTCAGCGCAGTTGAGAAGAAATATGTGCTATAGAGTCGTTGGTCATTTGATCTTCGTAATTTTAGGGCAAAATATACAGCGTACTAGAATGCTTAGTGAATGAAAAATGTATTTTTGCCTAATTATATGTCTAACATTCCTGATTAGTCGAAATATCAAATTATCACCAACATTAAAGTAAGACAAAGAGTAAAAAAATATATTGCAGAAAAACTAGAATTTTATATAAACCAAATAACTTCATCAAATAGATGATGACCCAAGACAAGATACAACAAAACGGCAACAAAGCCAACAACAACAAAAGACTACGGACAAAAATCGAAGCAAAGAGAAAGAGCCAACCCAACAAAACATGACAAGGAGCGCAAAATCTTAAACAAGACTCAATTAATAAAAATAAACAAAACTCTTTAAAACAATAAAGGAGCTAACAATCCACATCAACTTAAACAAGTCGAAGAGAGACAAGAATTCCGAAGCTATAACTTGTATATGTCATCAATGAAGAAATTACTTAAATCCTCCCCATGATTTTTTTGAGCCTTATCCTTTATAAGTGTTTGGGAGCCCTCTTCGAATTTATAAGCTAAGCTTCTATTTTGACTCGCTCCCCTGCCCTGATCGAATGAGAATGGAGAAGAGGTTCGTGGGATCGGCATCTCCTGAATGGCTTTCTCCTTGTCGGGATATATCTCAGTCTTGAAGAAACTAGCATATTTTCTTGCAGAAGAACCAACACTCTTAACACCTTGATGAACCATTGAAAAAATACACATACCTATCGACGTCTTAAACATTGACATTAAAAAGCTCACCATCTCCCGAAGCTAACTTATTAACCGAAATCTTCAACAATACCC
Source organism: Rutidosis leptorrhynchoides (assembly GCF_046630445.1). NCBI lineage: Eukaryota > Viridiplantae > Streptophyta > Magnoliopsida > Asterales > Asteraceae > Rutidosis > Rutidosis leptorrhynchoides. The sequence goes on along the minus strand of NC_092337.1, from coordinate 334,340,940 downwards.
TAGCTGAAAGCTAAAGAGATCTTGTAAATTTTTTACTATTCTTCTATGCTTTGTCGCAAATAGATTCGCAATCCTTTCTTAAACAAGGGCAAGAACTCGTAATTTCCAAAGAAAAATATTATAACTTGCATTTGATGCATGAATAAATAAGGTAATTGTAGGACTGATAATCATTAAATACTGTATGTATGTATGTATGTATGTATGTATGCATGTATGTATGTATGTATGTACGTATGTATGTTTAGGTGTGTTTATGGTTGTTAGTATGTGGTCATATATGTGTATTGTCCTTTTAGTGTAGCATTTCTTGATGCGGCTTGAGCTCCACACAACACTCTAAGGTACGTCTCCATATATATATATATATATATATATATATATATATATATATATATATATATATATATATATATATATATATATATATATATATATATATATTCCATTTAATTTAATTTTTTAAAATTTTTATTTTATCTATTACTATTATTATTATTTTATTATTTATATATACATCTAGCTTTATAAAGTGAGTCAACAGCAATCATCGATTTATTAACGACTTGAATACTGCTTAGAGCTTAAATTGAACTCAAGACATGATTTAAAATTCATGGAAATTTGATCCTACCATTTTCATGGCGTCACTTTTATTTATTTATTTATTTATTTATTTTTATTTTATTTATTATTTATTTTTTTATTCTATTATACTTTATTTTATTTTTTATTTTTATTCACTTTGTAGCCAAGATTTAACAGAAAACATCACTCTTAGATTCTTACATCTTTCAAAGCTATATTTTGACTTCAAAACTGTGCTAGAACATCACTTCTATTCATAAACCCTGAAAAAAATATTTGTATCATTCAAAAATTCTAGAATATCATATGTATCTTGACAATTACAATCTTCATGCAAACCCTTCAAACTTTTGAAAACACCTCGGATTGATAACCGACGATTCGGTTATGATAACTTTGAATGTTGATGAAGCAGCAAAAACTGTAAACGATCTTAACAGCCAAAAGTTTGATGATAAAGAATAGTGTGTTGGCAAAACTCAGAAAAAGAGAAGGTTTGGAACTGGAAAACGGATTGAGCAAACCATGAAGGAGGCTGTGGACAAATCACAAAGACTAAACCGGCCTTCAAAGAATCCAAATGATTCAGTATCTGCTGAAGATATTAACGAATACCTTGATCCTGACTTGTAACATCCCGTTTTTCCCGTACATATTTAAAGGTACAAACTTAATTATTAGCACGATTATAACTTGTTCGTTTATGTGATTAAATGAGCCAAAGTGTTAGTTTATGAGTTAGTGCATGTATGTATGTATGTATGTATGTATATATATATATATATATATATTTGAGAATGCGTGCGTGAGCGTGTATATGTATGTGTCGCGATGGAGTTGAGTCGTGCGAGACATAAGGTTGAAGCTTAGGCATGCATAGGAAGAGCGAATGAGGTGTGCTAGTTGTTTGAACCATCGTTTTGTGTTAAATTGTCGAAGTGACCAGGCCTAGGCAAACGCTGCGCCGCGACGGGCGGGACCGCGCCGCGACAAACAAAGCAAACCTGGATCAGAAAGTGGGTTAAGAAGGGTCGAATTTCCCTTTATGTGTCGCGCCGCGACGAATTGAGCCGCGCCGCGGCAGTCCTGCTGGACAGAAATCGGACTTAGCTCTTTTTAAGGGATTTTAAGGGGCAAAATGGTAAATTGACATATGGATCTGATGGGAGCATTAAATCTCCACCACATATCCATTTAATTCATTTTCCTTTTATCTTTTCTTTCCATTTTCTCTCCCAAAACACAAAACCCACTTAGTTTAATCTTGAGATTTGAAGGTGAATATTTATGAATCAAACCTAGGAGCAAGAATTAAGGTTGTTCTCCTTGTTATTAGCTACAAGTGAATAGTTTTGGTAAGTCTCAACTCTATGTTTTGAATTTTAATTGGTTTATGCTAGGGTTTGTTCATTTGGAACTTGTATGACTCATTTGAGGGTTAAATGGGTGGTTTTGGGTTAGATTGTTGAAAGAAAACTCTAACAACCATAATCTAGGGTTTGGTCTAATGAAATGGGGTTTGTAAGTGTTAATGGTGTTGTAAGCATTAAAACACTTGTTAAATGTGGATGAAATTGTAATTAGGTCATGTTTGACAAAGTTGGAAGTGTAAGTGTTAAAATGGGTCAAAAGGGGTGATGTTGACCTAGTTTGGAGGAAATGGGTATGAATTACCCTAGGTTGTGCTAGTTAATTTTAGTAGACTTTAAATCACTAGCTTTGGTGATTTAATATGAGTCTTGACCTTTATGGGCGGTTTTGGGTGTAATTGAGCTAATAAATGCTAATGGGTCATTAAATGCTCAAAGTGTAAGTAATGTGGTAAATGACATTAGTTGTGTATTGAATGTGTACCTATGCACTAGGTACTTTGCTCGAAGTATACGGAAGCATTTAAATCACCACCGAAGTGTTAAGGTGAGTGGAATAATTATATATGCATGTATATAATTTATTTACTTGTGAGGTATGGGTTAAAGTTCGTTGTTGACGATACCATACCCTAGAGTATATTGTGTTGTTGATGAGGGTTTAAAGTACGTTGTTGACAATACCTCATACGTATGGAATTAAAGTTCGATGTTGACGATACCATACGATTATTGTAGTGACGTTGATGAGGGTTGAAAGTTCTTTGTTGACGATACCTCATATGTGGGTTTAAAGTTCGGTGTTGACGATACCACATTAATATAGGCGAATGGGATTTAAGTTCGATGTTGACGATACCATTCGGTGGGCTAGCCTTGAGATCTTGAGTACTATGGATGTTGTGAACAACATCGTTATACTTGTGTTGTAGCATATTGTATTGTTGTGTTATATGATATTGTTATACTAGCCTTGTTATCGTGGTACTTAGCGTTATACATGTGAAAGGTATGCTAACTATGTAACTAGTATGTATGCGGATTTGGTAAGTGTTTGCATGTAAGTAAGTTATATATGTGTATGTATAATTTTTGCACTCACTAAGCCTTGCTTACCCTCTCGTTGTTTACCATTTTATAGGTTCCGGCTTGGACAAGGGTAAGGGCATACGGTTGGATTAGTTGTCTCCCGCTTATTTTGACTGGGGGTGCTTTTGGGTTAGCTTTTGAAGTTGGCCTAACGTTTTGGGTAGTTTAGCCCCAAACCATGCTCGAGTGTCGTTTGGATTATAAACTATCATTTGTAGTGGGTCAAACTTGTATTAAACTTAATTAATGGCCTTCGTGCCTTTTGTAAACATTTAAATTGTTGTACGTTTAAATGGAACTTGTGGAATGACTTACATATTTAAATGGCGCGTAAATGTGTATTATTTAAAAAAATAAATAATATTTATCGTATGGAATACGGGTTGGGATGTTTCAAGTGGTATCAGAGCATGGTCTAAGGGATTTAGGCGACTCGAGATAGGTGTCTAGACTTAGACTTTATTGTGTGAGCGCTTTATGCGGGACTTATAGGACTTTGGGTATAATCGGAAATTGTTAGTGCTTTGGTTTATGTGAACTAACCTTGTGCTAATTGTTTTGTGTTGTGTTTAGCAATCATCAAGCAAGACGGACGTGGTACTAGCAAGTTAATGCGACGTGCTCGCGTAACAACGTTTAGCTACCGTTGTTACGGGTTCAAATTGTGTCAAATGAGTAATGTACGACGATTGTTGAGCAAGATGGAGTAGTGTGGTGCGCATGTATATACTTACGTGTTATGCCTTTTCGTTCATGATTTAACCTTTTCCGTTTTATAGAATGAAGACGAGAACGGACACGATAATGATATCGGCGGTACAAGCGAGGACCCCGATTTCGCTGCCAAAGTTGAGGCCATCTTGAAGAACTACAAGGAGGACTTCCTTGTTAGCATGAGAAAGGTTTTCAAGGAATCGGTTGACGAGCAAATAACCGATTTAATTAATGAACGAATGAAGGCCACCGTCGATGAGGCTCTTGACGCTAGAAACATTTATCCTCGTGGTGAAGGAGGTGAAGGAAGGCGGGACTTCCACTACAAAAATTTCAAGGATACTCAACCTCCGATGTTTAATGGGGTGAGGGATCCATTGAAAAGCACTTGTTAGATTTCCGATATCGAGGGGGCGTTCCGTACCGCGGAGTGTCCTCCCGAGAAGAAGACGAGGTATGGGTCTAGCATGTTACGTAAAGAAGGCAAGTTGTGGTGGGACGATAAAATCAATTTATATGGTGAATAGCAATGCATGAGCTTGACATGGGAGGAGTTTAAGAAGGAATTCTTCCAAGAATACCGAACTTCTTCCGACCTTGATAGAATCCGGGACGAGTTGCATCATTTGCAACAAGGTTCAATGGACTTGGTTACTCTCAAGTCTACCTTTTTGGCAAAGACTCGTTTTTGCCCGGAATATGTGGGTGATGATCACAAGCTAATGAAGGGTTTCTACCGCACTTTGAATGATGAGTTCAAGGGTAAGATTAGTCGGGGTATGGCTAAGTCTTTTGAGGAGTTATTTGAATTGGCTCGGGGTTTTGAGCCGGAGGTCCCAAGAAAGAGTGATTTCTTTTTTTCCAAAAGAAAGTTTGAAGGTTCTAGTCATTCTAACTTTTCAAACAAGAAGAACAAGAACAAGAAGGGTTCCGAAAGTGTCAATAGTGTGAAGAAGGGCGCTACCGGTGGTTTTGGGAACTTTGTCCCTACTTGCTACAATTGTGGGGTACTTGGACATATGGCTCGAGATTTTCCGAAGCCATCTTCAACAAACAAGCTCACTTGTTTTAATTGCAACAAAGAAGGACACCGAAAGTCAGAGTGTCCCGTTTTGAACAACGATAATGTTAAAAGGCTAGAGAAGGCGGCGGGTACGGCTCGAGGGCGAAACTATTTGATGACTAACAACGAAGCCAAGCAATCCAACGAAGTTGTCTCAGGAACTTTCTTGGTTAATTCTAATCCGGCAAGGATTCTTTTTGATAGCGGTGCAAATTTGTCGTTTGTGTCTCTAAAATTTGTGCCTAAACTTGATAGACCGTTAGCTAAGTTAAGTCATCCGGTAGAAGTCAAAATAGCGGACGGCAAGACGGTGCTAGTGGTTGATGTGTGTAAAAATTGTGATGTTGTGTTTGGTGCCGAGAACTTTAAAATTGATCTTATCCCTATGACTTTGGGCGACTTTGATATTGTTGTTGGTATGGATTGGCTCGATCGAAATAGAGCCGATATTGCATGCCATGAGAAATTTATCCATGTGAAGACCCCAAGTGGGGGAGAGTTAATTATTCACGGCGATAAACGAAGAAGACTTGTGCCGATATGTTCTTTTGCACGGGCACGTCGTTTTCTTGTTAGTAGTGGCATGAATTTTCTTGCCCATGTTGTTGATACTCGTGATGAGCCACCACCCATTCGTGAAATTCCGGTGGTTAGTGAATTCGAAGACGTTTTTCCGGACGAGTTACCGGGTGTTCCGACGAAAAGACAAGTTGAATTTCGCATTAAGTTGGTTCCGGGAGCTACTCCCATTGCTAAAACTCCTTATCGTTTAGCACCAATGGAAATGCAAGAGTTGTTAAATCAAACCCAAGAGTTGCTTGAGAAGGGTTTTATTCGACCGAGTGCTTCGCCTTGGGGCGCTCCGGTTTTATTCTTGAAAAAGAAGGATGGTAGTATGCGGATGTGCATCGATTATCGGGAGTTGAATAAGGTGACGATCAAGAATTGTTATCCATTGCCTCGGATTGATGATTTGTTTGATCAACTCTAAGATGCGACGTATTTCTCAAAGATTGACCTACGGTCCGGCTATCACCAAATGCGGGTCCGTGAGGAAGATATTGAGAAAACGGCTTTTCGAACGCGTTTTGGGCATTTTGAGTTTGTAGTAATGCCTTTTGGTCTTACGAATGCACCGAAGGCATTCATGGATCTTATGAATCGAGTGTGCCAACCTATGTTGGACAAGTCGGTGATTGTGTTCATTGACGACATACTAGTCTACTCAAAGAGTATGAACGAACATGAACGTCATTTGCGAGAAGTATTGAAGACGTTACGAAGGGAGAAGTTGTATGCTAAATACTCCAAATGTGAATTTTGGCTAAGGGAGGTTCAATTCCTTGGCCATATTGTGAACAAAGATGGTATTCAAGTAGATCCGGGGAAGATAGAGACGGTGAAGAGTTGGAGACAACCGATTACGCCTACGGAAATCCGAAGTTTTCTCGGATTGGCCGGTTATTATCGACGGTTTATCCAAGACTTTTCTAAGATCGCTTCTTCGTTGACGAAATTAACGAGGAAGAACGCGAGGTTTAATTGGGAGAACGAGCAAGAAATTGCTTTTAAACTGTTAAAAGATAAGTTGTGCCAAGCTCCGGTGTTAGTGTTGCCGGAAGGAGTGGAAGACATGACGGTCTATTTTGATGCTTCGTTAAATGGGCTCGGGTGTGTTCTAATGCAAAGAGGTAAAGTCATCGCTTATGCCTCTCGACAATTAAAGGAACACGAAACGAGATATCCGACTCATGATCTTGAGTTAGCGGCGGTGGTAAATGCGTTGAAAATTTGGCCCCACTACTTGTATGGTGTCAAGAGTACGATTTATTCGGATCATAAGAGTTTGAAACATCTCTTTAATCAACGAGATTTGAATTATCGTCAACGTAGGTGGATGGATGTGGTGAAAGATTATGATTGTGAAATACTGTATCATCCGAGCAAGGCGAATGTGGTCGCGGATGCGTTAAGTCGAAAGAGTCATCACCCGGCGTTACGATTGGGATTGTTACGTATGATTATTACTAACGATTTTCTTGAAAAACTCGGTGTGATTCAAATAGAGGCTTACGTTCACAACAAGCATGCGGAGCGAATTGTAGGACAATCGGAGTTCATTACTATGGGTTCGCGTGGTTTGTTGCCTTTTCAAGGAAGAGTGTGGGTGCCTAAGATGGGTGATTACCGACAAGTGCTACTCGATGAAGCACATAAGTCAAAATATTCCATTCATCCGGGCGCGACGAAAATGTATCTTGATTTAAGGAAAGATTATTGGTGGCCGGGCATGAAACGTGATGTTGTGAAGTATGTTGAGTAATGCGTCACGTGTTTGCAAGTTAAGGCCGAGCACCAAAAGCCGTATGGTAAGTTACAACCGTTAGAAATCCCAAAATGGAAATGGGAGCACATTACCATGGATTTCATCACGAAGTTACCTAAAACGGCGAGAACCCAATTTGATTAGATTTGGGTTATAGTTGATCGATTGACGAAGAGTGCTTCGTTTCTTCCCATTAAGGAAGCGATATCGTCGGAGACTTTGGCTAAGTTGTTTATCAAGGAAGTTATCTCTCGACACGGAGTTCCTATATATATTATTTCGGATCGAGATACCCGTTTTACATCTCGGTTTTGGGATAAATTTCATGAAGATATGGGTACGCAATTAAAATTAAGCACGGCGTATCATCCTCAAACGGACGATCAAATCGAACGTACGAATCAAACTTTGGAAGATATGTTACGAGCATGCATTATTGATTTCGGTGGTAGTTGGGATGAGCATTTGCCTTTGGTGGAATTCTCGTACAATAATAGTTATCATACTAGTATCGGGATGCCTCCATATGAGATGCTTTATGGGCGTAGATGTCGAACCCTGATTTATTGGGGTGAAGTGGGACAAAAGGAAATCGGGAGTACCGATTTGGTTTTAGAGACAAATAGCAAGATTGATGTGATTCGAGAGCATTTGAAAAAGGCTCAAGATAGGCAAAAGTCGTACGCCGACAAACGAAGACGAACGATCGAATTCCAAGAAGGTGACATGGTGATGCTTAAGGTTTCGCCATGGAAAGGTATTATTCGATTTCGAAAATGGGGAAAGTTAGCTCCTCGGTTTATTGGACCATTTAAGGTTTTAGCTCGTGTTGGTGAAGTCGCGTATCGATTGGAATTACCCGAAGAGCTTGCGGGGATCCATAATACATTTCATGTTTCCCATCTCCGTAAGTCTCTTGCAGATGATTCATCTTGGGTGCCTTTAGACGAGATTGAGCTAAACAATAAGTTAGAGTATATTGAGGAGCCGATCGCTATACTCGATGAGAAGGTCAAGAGGTTGAGACATAAAGAGGTAAGGACTTTTAAAGTCCAATGGCGTCATAGTAAAGGTTCCAAATTTACTTGGGAGCCCGAAGAGTTCGTGTTGGTTTACCTTCCGGCTTGTCATGCGGCTAGGATAGCGAGGACGCGCTCCGATTCAAGTGGGGTAGAGTTGTAACATCCCATTTTTCCCGTACATATTTAAAGGTACAAACTTAATTATTAGCACGATTATAACTTGTTCGTTTATGTGATTAAATGAGCCAAAGTGTTAGTTTATGAGTTAGTGCATGTATGTGTGTGTATATATATATATGTATGTATATATATATATATATATATATATATATATATTTGAGAATGCGTGCGTGAGCGTGTATATGTATGTGTCGCGATGGAGTTGAGTCGTGCGAGACATAAGGTTAAAGCTTAGGCATGCATAGGAAGAGCGAATGAGGTGTGCTAGTTGTTTGAACCATCGTTTTGTGTTAAATTGTCGAAGTGACCAGGCCTAGCCAAACGCCGCGCCGCGACGGGCGGGACCGCGCCGCGACAAACAAAGCAAACCTGGATCAGAAAGTGGGTTAAGAAGGGTCGAATTTCCCTTTATGTGTCGCGCCGCGACGAATTGAGCCGCGCCGCGGCAGTCCTGCTGGACAGAATCTGGACTTAGCTCTTTTTAAGGGATTTTAAGGGGCAAAATGGTAAATTGACATGTGGATCTGATGGGAGCATTAAATCTCCACCACATATCCATTTAATTCATTTTCCTTTTATCTTTTCTTTCCATTTTCTCTCCCAAAACACAAAACCCACTTAGTTTAATCTTGAGATTTGAAGGTGAAGATTTGTGATTCAAACCTAGGAGCAAGAATTAAGGTTGTTCTCCTTGTTATTAGCTATAAGTGGATAGTTTTGGTAAGTCTCAACTCTATGTTTTGAATTTTAATTGGTTTATGCTAGGGTTTGTTCATTTGGAACTTGTATGACCCATTTGAGGGTTAAATGGGTGGATTTTGGGTTAGATTGTTGAAAGAAAACTCTAACAACCATAATCTAGGGTTTGGTCTAATGAAATGGGGTTTGTAAGTGTTAATGGTGTTGTAAGCATTAAAACACTTGTTAAAATGTGGATGAAATTGTAATTAGGTCATGTTTGACAAAGTTGGAAGTGTAAGTGTTAAAATGGGTCAAAAGGGGTGATGTTGACCTAGTTTGGAGGAAATGGGTATGAATTACCCTAGGTTATGCTAGTTAATGTTAGTAGACTTTAAATCACTAGCTTTGGCGATTTAATATGAGTCTTGGCCTTTATGGGCGGTTTTGGGTGTAAGTGAGCTAATAAATGCTAATGGGTCATTAAATGCTCAAAGTGTAAGTAATGAGGTAAATGCCATTAGTTGTGTATTGAATGTGTACCTATGTACTAGGTACTTTTCTCGAAGTATACGGAAGCATTTAAATCACCACCGAAGTGTTAAGGTGAGTGGAATAATTATATATGCATGTATATAATTTATTTACTTGTGAGGTATGGGTTAAAGTTCGTTGCTGACTGTGACGATCGCTCCAAATCCATATGGACGAACACGTCATTCATCGATTTCATTGCGAGGTATTTGACCTCTATATGATACGTTTTGTAAACATTGCATTCTTTTGAAAAGGCACATCATAAATGAATATTTAAATCAAAGGTTTTCGACATCTGATGATTTCTACATATAGACAATCACCTTAATATAATAATTTACAATGATATTTCCATTGACAATGCAGTCAAAATAAGATACATGGTGATGATTTGGTGAATGCAACATTTCCTTGAAAAATATGCCATGTATGACTCCATGTACATAGCTTGTCTAACATATAAGCAAACAGCGGAAGACTTCTAGGGAACCTGAGAATAAACATGCTAACAAGTGTCAACACAAAGGTTGGTGAGTTCATAGTTTTAATGTTTTGCATAATCTGTACATAAAGGTGGATCACAAGATTTCAGTTGTTTCATCCAGAAACGTTTATCAAAATATTCTACGAAATTGAGCACCCTGGTAACTAAACTTAACGTATATATAATTTATACCCTTTGTATAATCATCTTAATAGTACACGCAAACCAACGTGTACGCTTCTCAAATAGCATACGTCCGTTAAAAGGCTAGTGCTCTAGCTCGGACGGGGATATCAAGCCCTATGGATCCATATATTACTACTCGCGCCCACCAGTTCTTATAACCGGCAGTTACTAGTTACCAAAGATAAGGGATTTTCGGTTCAAACTCAGTGTAGAATTTAGTATGTACTTGTATCCATTGCGTTTAAAATAAAGTGCATGTATTCTCAGCCCAAAAATATATATTGCAAAAGCAATTAAAAAGGGATCAATGAAACTCACCTTAGCAGCATATAAAGTCGTTCACCAAAATGTGACCGAAACTCGGATTACCAAATAACCGTAGATCTCAACGTATCAATATTGAGATTCAATATTGTAGGAAAGTACGTAGACGTAACGGAGATGATAAACACTAGGTTTGATTCATAAATATACCCCTGAACATTACCCATAACCTCCTTGGCAATAACCCATAATTTCCTTAGCTCTATCCCGCTCGTAAAACTCATTTTTAAAATGACACACTCATGACTTCGTCGTAGTATTTTATGTATAATAATACTACTAATAATAAGATTAATAATAATAATAATAATTAATCTTAATAATAATAATAATAATAATAATAATAATAATGATAATAATAATAATAATAATAATAATAATAATAATAATAATAATAATAATAATATAAATGTAAGATGTATCGTGTATGTGTATGTGTGTTCTTCAAACTGCCAAAATGATCGAGCTTTTATAATGTGGCCTGAAAATCCCTGCCATGCGATCGCATGGATGTTGTGAGGGGACTCCATGCGATCGCATGGACCCCTTTTCCAGCTCACATATGATTTTGTAATTTAGCTTGTCGACATAATTAAATATTAATATATATATAATATATATTTAATTTATATAATTAATTATATATTATATTAAATTTACGTGCATAGTTGACTTGTAATTTTTGTTTCGATAAGTCGTACGTCGTCACTCGACTTATGTCTCGGTTTCGGTTTTTCGAATGTCCCTTCGTACGCTGAGAAAACTTGTACATTACATTTTGGGACACGTACCTTAGTCAAAATATAGCCTTAAATTATCCCTAAATTATATCACTCAAAATATAACTTATACATTTGAGTGTTTTGGTCATTTACTTCTATAAATCATCGTCTCGCTATTTGTTAAAATACATTTTAAAATAGTATTTACTGTAGCAATTCACTGTAGCAAAGTCAATTTCACTGTAGCAAATAGTGATTTTCGAAAACACTGTAGCATTTTGGGTACTGTAGCAATTTGAAAATACTGTAGCAAATTAGTGTTTTACTGGTTCATCTTAAACGCATTAGTTAACTTATATGAATATTAATCGAATCAATAAACGAATGTTACCATCATTTACTAAATAACTTGAAATTATATATATGTATATATCTTTTTAATATACATAAATCGGTTGTTAAATACACATTGGAAGTTATTTATAAATAAATTTTAATAATAAATATTTCAACTTATCATATATATTCAAATAGATATTTAAACCAATAAGTTAATATACGGTATCAAACAATTAATACATTGTTACCTTTTCAAGTTATAGTATATATGTATCTATTTACATATAATTGTTCTCGAATCGTCGAAAACAATCGAAGGGTATTTAAATATATAAAAGTAGTTCAAAAATTTTGAGATTCAGTTTTACAGACTTTGCTTATCGTGTCGAAAATGTTAATCATACAAAGATTAAGTTTAAATTTGGTCAGAAATTTCCGGGTCATCACATTGACGATACCATACCCTAGAGTATATTGTGTTGTTGATGAGGGTTTAAAGTTCGTTGTTGACGATACCTCATACGTATGGAATTAAAGTTCGATGTTGACAATGCCATACGATTATTGTAGTGACATTGATGAGGGTTTAAAGTTCGTTGTTGACGATACCTCATATGTGGGTTTAAAGTTCGGTGTTGACGATACCACATTAATATAGGGGAATGGGATTTAAGTTCGATGTTGACGATACCATTCGTTGGGCTAGCCTTGAGATCTTGAGTACTATGGATGTTATGAACATCATCGTTATACTTGTGTTGTAGCATATTGTATTGTTGTGTTATATGCTATTGTTATACTAGCCTTGTTATCGTGGTACTTAGCGTTATACATGTGAAAGGTATGCTAATTATGTAACTAGTATGTAAGTGTTTGCATGTAAGTAAGTTATATATGTGTATGTATAATTTTTGCACTCACTAAGCCTTGCTTACCCTCTCGTTGTTTACCATTTTATAGGTTCCGGCTTGGACAAGGGTAAGGGCATACGGTTGGATTAGTTGTCTCCCGCTTATTTTGACTGGGGGTGCTTTTGGGTTAGCTTTTGAAGTTGGCATAACGTTTTGGGTAGTTTAGCCCCAAACCATGCTTGAGTGTCGTTTGGATTATAAACTATCATTTGTAGTGGGTCAAACTTGTATTAAACTTAATTAATTGCCTTCGTGCCTTTTGTAAACATTTTAATTGTTGTACGTTTAAATGGAACTTGTGGAATGACTTACATATTTAAATGGCGCGGAAATGTGTATTATTTTAAAAAAAAATTATTTATCGTATGGAATACGGGTTGGGATGTTTCATGACTCTAAACCTTCACAGACAAATCTTCTTCACCATCCGTTGATATTAGAAATTCTAAGATATTATCATATATTTTATTATAAATATCTTCGATATTTTTGAAGATATCTTCATAACTATCATTGTCCGAGATTATTTATCTCTTCACGCTATCTATGTTATATCATAAAAGAAACTGTTTTAGTTTCTAGATTCTGAAAAATTTGAATTTAAAATACGAATGTTTTTGAAGTAGTATTTGGGAACTGAAGCATGAGTTAGTATAATATAATGACACCTGATCAATGTGATTATATTACAGTAAGTCATGCTGAGTTTCTAATGGAACGTGATAAAGGTTCACAGATCATACCCTCATCAAGAACCATGTTACATAACTCTTTCATTCTATATAATCTCTAAAAATATCAAGAAAATATTTTCTTAATGATTCGGTCTTTTTCGAGGTATTCTGGTAATTTGACAAGTCAGATTATGCTATTACCATTTCTTTCTTAGAACATTAGTTATTTTCATCTGAAACTTCATACCTACGAATTCTGGACCATTATCCGCTTGACTTAAGGTCGGGAAGAGAAAACGAAAGCATGAAGCTCCGAAATATAATGGAGAATATAAAGCCCGATAACAACCCCGAAATTACAAACCGTGTATATCAATGCGTATAGCAATGTAAAGATACGGGAGAATGAAAAACACTATAACCCCAAGGTAATAGTAGAAGAAAATAACTTCCTCTGGTGGCAGATGAAAAAGAAGAATGAAGGATACGATAGCCAGGAAAATATCAAGAATCAGAACTGGATTAAGCATTTTCACAATCTATTGGGATGTATGAAATAAGAAAGAAGATTATAGGAGTGGTGAAAATAAATGAAACGGAAGAGGTCAATTTATAGCGAAATATCAGACATAGCAATCGAGGCAGATTACGCATTTAATCAAAGAAAATCCTAATTTCCGTAAATTCCGAAGAATCAAATCTTATATATATTATGAAGATTTTCTATTCCTTAAATTCTGGAAATCAATCGTTAATACGTCAAAAGTTAAGATGAATCTCTATTCCCTCATTTCAATTTATTACGATAACTTCCCTCATACGCTTCGAGTAATCGGATTGTTTTGTCCATATTATTCAACAGTGATAAAATTCTATTTATCAACTCATATTCGTCATGAAAATATTTTTATTGTTAGCCATGACGAACTCACTCAAATTTCGGGATGAAATTTCTTTAACGGGGAGGTACTGTGATGACCCGGAAATTTCTGACCAAATTTAAACTTTATCTTTAAATGATTTAATGTTTTCGACATGATAAGCAAAGTCTGTAATGTTGAGTCACGAAAGTTTTGGAACTATATTCATGTAATCAATTATTCTTTGACTGTTCTCGAAGATTCACGAACAATATATATATAATTTAATGTGCATATATATATATATATATATATATATATATATATATATATATATATATATATATATATATATATATATATATATATATATATATATATATATATATATATATATATAATTTCAAGTTATTTAGTAAACGATAGTAACATTCTATTATTGATTCGATTGATATTTAGATAAGTTAACTAAAACGTTTAAGATGAACCAGTAAAACACTAATTTGCTACAGTATTTTCGAATTTCTACAGTACCCGAAAAGCTACAGTGTTTTCGAAAATCACTATTTACTACAGTAAAAAAACGTTGCTACAGTAAAACACTATTTTAAAATGAATATATATATATATATATATATATATATATATATATATATATATATATATATATATACTACGAGACGATGATTTATAGAAGCAAATAACCAAAACAATTAATTGATTAAAGCTATACTTCGAGTGACATAGTTTATCAATGATTAAGTTTAATTTTTCATAAAGGTACACGTCGCGTAACTAAAAGTACTAGTTTTCTAAGCGTACGAAAATGCATTCGAGAAACCGGAACCGAGACATAAGTCGAGTGACAACGTACGAGTCAAAGGACTAAAAATTACAAGTTCATTATACACGTGAATTTAATATAATATATAATTAATTATATAAATTAATTATATTATAATTATATTTAATTATGTCGACAAGCGTTAGGACAAAATCAGATGTGAGCTGGAAATGGGAGCCATGTGATCGCATGGCATCCCCTCACACAAACCATGCGATCGCATGGCTGTGGTGGACAGGCCAGGTCTATAAAGCTCGAACGTTTTTCAGTTTGTGTATCACTCTATCTCTCGCACACATACACTTGCATATTATTATTATTATTATTATTATTATTATTATTATTATTATTATTATTATTATTATTATTATTATTATTATTATTATTATTATTATTATTATTATTATTATTATTATTATTATTATTATTATTATCAAGATTAATATTATTATTAATCTTATAATTAGGAGTATTATTATTAGTATATTACATAAAATACTACGACGAGGTTATAAGCGTGTCACTTTCAAAATGGGTTTTCAAGCGGAATAGAGCTAAAGAAATTATGGGTTATAACTATGGAGGTTATGGGTAATGTTCATGGGTATTATTGGCAAGTCAAACCTAGTGTTTATCATCTCTGTTACGTCTACGTACTTTCCTACAATATTAAATCACAATATTGATACGTAAGCATTCATATCTCATCTTTTATATATTAATAAGTATATACATGTCTAGTGCTCGAGTATATATATCTATGCATGCTTGTATGCTAATTCTTGTCGTTAAACAGTTTATGATGAATCACGAATTAAATACATATATTACTGATAAAAGGTATATGATATGCATGTTTTTGGAAAGCTGGCGAAAAATCAATGACTTTTCATTTAGAGACCGCGTAATTTTGATGAACGAATTAAAAGATATGGACAACTGAATTATGATTAATGATAATTGAAATTTCTTTTGAATCTGCAATTAAGATTTAAACAACCTGTTTATGAGATTAATAAATTAGATTTTTGAACAGTACTAGCCGAGTAAATAAATACTTATATAAGGCACGTCTCGTTTTGTTGAACAATTGTCAAAACTGATTGTTTTATCATATTTTAAAGCCTTATAAAAACTATAGTTTAATTTTACAAGAATTGGGAAACTATGTGAAATATTAAAATGGTTTGATTGCCATGATCATTCAAACTATTGTATGTCAATCTCGAGCATTAGGATTGTGATACACTATGACCAGACCTAGGTTGATAGACATTTATTGACTAATATATGTTCTCTAGGTTGAGATCTACGATTATTTGGTAATCCGAGTTTCAGTCACATTATGGTGAACGACTTTATATGCTGCTAAAGTGAGTTTCATATGCTCCCTTTTTAATTGATTTTGCAATCTATATTTTTGGGCTGAGAATACATGCACTTTATTTTAAACACAATGGACACAAGTACATACTAAGTTCTACACTGAGTTTGAACCGAAAATCCCTTAGCTTTGGTAACTAGTAACTACCGGTTATAAGAACTGGTGGGCACGAGTAGTTGTATATGGATCCATAGGGCTTGATATCCCCGTCCGAGCTAGAGCACTAGCCTTTTAACGGACGTATGCTATTTGAGAAGCGTACACATTGGTTTGCGTGTATTATTAAGATGATTATACAAAGGGTATAAATTATATATACGTTAAGTTTAGTTACCAGGGTGCTCAATTTCGTAGAATATTTTGATAAACGTTTCTGGATGAAACAACTGAAATCTTGTGATCCACCTTTATGTACAGA
The DNA here is from genome assembly GCF_046630445.1 of Rutidosis leptorrhynchoides. NCBI lineage: Eukaryota > Viridiplantae > Streptophyta > Magnoliopsida > Asterales > Asteraceae > Rutidosis > Rutidosis leptorrhynchoides. The sequence continues at coordinate 334,324,227 of NC_092337.1, read as the reverse complement.
TTATGCAAAACATTAAAACTATGAACTCACCAACCTTTGTGTTGACACTTGTTAGCATGTTTATTCTCAGGTTCCTTAGAAGTCTTTCGCTGTTTGCTTATATGTTAGACAAGCTATGTGCATGGAGTCTTATATGGCATATTTTTCAAGGAAACGTTGCATTCACCAAATCATCACCATGTATCTTATTTTGACTGCATTGTCAACGGAAATACTATTGTAAACTATTATTTACGGTGATTGTCTATATGTAGAAATCATCAACTGTCGAAAACCTTTGATTTAAATATTCATTTATGGTGTGCCTTTTCAAAAGAATGCAATGTTTACAAAACGTATCATATAGAGGTCAAATACCTCGCAATGAAATCGATGAATGACGTGTTCGTCTATATGGATTTGGAGCGATCGTCACATGTAGGTGCCACTAATCTGCCTTCATTAGTACTCACCAGAATTGAGTATTCTTCTAAACCAATGCCAAGTTGGCGAGCCTCATCATACGTTGTCTTTTCACTTTCAGTACTTAGCCTCAGATTTCTGCTTTCAAGAAACTCCTGTAAAGGTATGTTGCGATTGTAGGCAAGAAGATAGATTTCCTGATCCAATGGATGATAAGTCATCCTATTTCTTCATTTTTCTGCAATTCTGGCCAAATTATCCCTTTCACGCCATTCTTCAACGGGTATGTTCATCCTTTCAGCATTTTGTTCTTCAAATGTCAGTACTAGAGGCTTCTTTGATTCAGATGGTTCATCTTCCCAAAAATTATGTTTTTCATTTTGCTTTGGGGGCAGATGGAGGAAAAGAAGTTGGTGTCTCTGATATGCCAGAAGCACCTGTTGGTTCATCTTGTTTTTTCTATTGCAACATTCTTTCAATTGCAACTTCAACTTCAGGTATTAAGGTAGATGATTCAGTTGGGTGACCAGTGGTTGATCCTTCAACAGTAACAGTTTCTTGAGTTCCCAACTCTACCACCTGTGTTGGGTCTTCAACACTTTGATTACCCAGCAGCACACTTCGTTTGGGTCTTCTTCCTCAACATTACTAGTTGAGTCTTCTTCATTAGATAAAGCTTTTGCTTCTGCATAAATTTCCGTTAACTTTCTATTAAGTATTTAACAGTAATTACTTGAATTCTACTTGATTTATTACTTGAATTCATACTTAGTCCTTGGAGGATACTAGTTAATATGTGTTACATATTCTATAAGAAACATGCTTCGGTTCAGAAGTGCATAATAAAAATGTACGGTTAGTGAAAATCGGGAAAACGTCTTTTAAGGCAACGAAACGTATGGGATTTTATTTTAATAATTATATATATATATATATATATATATATATATATATATATATATATATATATATATATATATATATATATATATATATATATATATATATATATATATATATATATATATATATGTTTTTAAAATACTTTTAATTTATTAGAATTAATTTATAAATTAAAGGCGTGAGAATTCGTTAAACGACCGGTTAACGTTTTAGATTGCGGTTTCGGTTAATGACACCTAATGAACTACACAAGGATTTAACCAGATAGTCAAAACAAGCCCATGGACTCCCTCCCATACCCAATACGGCTACCCCCCCCCCCCCCCCCGGTCCATTTAATTTAAATGTTGAACCTTGTTTATTAATTAAAACCCTTGTTGGGTAACATAGATCCCACATAACAAGAAAAATAAAGCACAGTTCTTTCCTTCCTCAAAAATCACGACTAATAGCACCCCTAAACCCCCAAAACAAGTCGACATCTTCAACCCTAAAAATCACCATTCAACTTTGCTTGTTTGCTCATCTTTTTTTGATCAAAGTTGTTCCTTGCATCGTCCTCTATGAGTAGACATAAACAATTTAATCTTTAGAGGTATACTTCTTGTAACCTTGATTATTAATTTCTTTGTTTTCACACGTATTTATGGTGAATGTTGTTAGAGCTCATGTCCTTGACCAATTGAATGTATTTGATTGGTCGGTTTACTCATATATGCATCGTTATTGAAATTCGTTTTATGGTCAGGCCATAACTGAAATTTTAACTTATTTTCAATAGATTATATTTGTATAAATTGATTTCTATTGAAAAACTATTGAATTTGGACTTAAGAATCACCTAGTTTCGAATAACGATTCACCCGGTACGCTTGTTTAAAGTTTTCGGTTTGTGTGTTGTGGGAAACTGATTTCTGGATGAATTGATTTGTGATATAGAATAAAAAATGTTCACTAAAAGATATCTTATGAAAAAGGGGGATGATTCTAACACACCCTTTTTTGATCCTCACACACCTATTTTAACCTTTTACTCTTCTAATAATACCCCATTTCTTTAAATTGGTGTGTGAGGATCAAAAAAGTGTGTGTTGGAATCATCCCCCTATGAAAAATCACTCAATTTGGATTAAGATATCACATGATTTTGATTCTTAAAACTAGTTTTATGCCCGTTTAATTATTTATGCCAACTTTTGTTAATCGTAACTTAAAACAGATTTGTGTGGTTAATTGCTTGCATTTCTGGAACGTATTATGATGAAATTATAAAGTTTTATTATTAGTACTTGACTTTTCATGTAGACATTTTACCTTAAAGATTTCTATTTGAGATAATTGCATGCGATTATGACTACCCGAATTGGGAACGAATCTGTCCCGAGTGCACAGAATATAGCATAGCTTGACTTGTGTGATGAATTGAGTTTTAATCTTCTATAATATGAATATACATGTTAAGGAGCATATTGTATTTGTATATCAGCATGTTAATCATTATGCCTTGAGTGCTATAAGGGTCATAACATAATATGTCTAGAATCTGTCCAAATTAGAACACTATACTTTGGATGCAAAGTTGTACTTCGAATTGGCTACACAAAGAGCTTACCTATTTTTATTAGTGAAACTTTGGGATGTTTTTGATCACCTCCCACTGTTATTATGTTTTTGTAATTTTTCTAGAATAAATGATAGATTTTACGAATCTGGCGCGCGAGCTGAAACTGTTATGTGCAATGTCTTATTATAACATGTGTTTATATAAAGGTGTAAACCATATGGACTAGGTTTCTAGAGTGGTATGAACCTTAACTACTGACATGTAAAGCACTAAAGGCATACACTACCTTCTTTTTTATTTATGGTACACTATTTGGTCATTAACAGAATGTTTACACGATACGTAACCGTAAACTACTGAAACTGCGAAAGTGAAATCTGAAAGTGACCAATTGAATTTGGTTTAGATTATTGACCAATATTGCAGACCTACTGATGTGTTCACTTAGGTTGACCATCTTGACCAATTTTGAGTTTGTTGACTTGCATGAACTCCGTTGACAATGTGTTGACTTTTAGTACCTAATCGAGTCGGACTGAGCATTAGGAAAACACACTCCATGGACCAACATCTATTGGAGATAGACTTAGGTGACCACATGATATTATATCTAGGTTGCGTTACACGATCATTACTGTCTGACATTACTTTGCTTTTGCAATACTTACAGAGCACTCAAGGTGAGTCTATAGTCCCATTTCCACTTTTACTTTTTGGATGAGATAACATGCTACTTTTAAACTGTTTTACAATTTAGACACGAGTACTAAAATTTATACATATGAGTTCTGTTCAGAAATCCCTTAGCTTGAATACTATAGTTACTTTTGTAAGCGCGAATCATAGGGACGGATCCGTTAGGTTTGACAGCCTCACTGCTATATATTGTGTTGCTTATTACTGCATAAACTGTACACATGAACAAGTGTATAGTTAGACGGGGTAAACTAAATCGCGTAGTGTTATACTACTTGTGGTGTTAAGCTTTGTATTCAAGTGCTCATTGGAATGTATATACTTTTACAATGTTTTGTACGAAATCTCGTGGCCTAATACTGAATACTGATTACTGAATAATTAAACCTGTATATTCACTCAATATTATTGTTGACTAGTTTTGCATGTTTTATCTCAGGTCCTTAAGAGCTAGCTTCCGCATTTGATTAGAAGTTGGCATACATATTAGCTAGAGTCCAGCTTTTTGCTTACAGACATTTTACATTCGCATTTTTATTTTAATCTAAATATTATGGTTTGGTTTATACATTATCGGCCGTAATGGTTTTTATTTGGATTTTAATTAATTTAAACTCTTTTCATATAATAAATGCGAATGCTTTTGAAAAACATCTTATATAGAGGGCGTGACCGTTACTGTGGGAACCGATAGTTCATACACCGTTAGATGGATTATGACGGGGTGTGACATTTGGTATCAGAGCTAATGGTTATAGGGAACTAGGATGCATTAATTTGTCTAACCGTAGGGCGAATTAGTGGGTCTAGTCTATAACTGCATACTTGATTGATCATTATATGTCATGCTTATACTGTTTGCTTGATACTGTGTTGCATGTATGTCTACATATTATATCACATACATATACATAGTTACACACCTATACTTATAATGATATGGAGTTGGACTAAACATACCACATCACGAATCATACATACACACACGACACGAGACCTAAATTGGATTAAGTTGATCACGTTATCTTGAACTTATAGAGTAATGTCAAATGGAAATATGAGTTAGGGTAATATAATGACAGGGATTATATTACAATAACTCATATAGAAGTTTCGACATCACAAAAATAAGGTATTGGGAGCGAGTCGAAGAGATTATGTTGATAAATACTGCTTAGAATATAAATCTGATAACCTCAAATACGATTAGAGACATACACTGTGAAAATTAATTGTTATTATTAATATTGTTAGTACGTATACCCGTCACAACTCATCACTACTCGACACTACTCGTCAATACCTACCACTACTTGGCACTATGAACCCATCGTTTGGACATACTTAACATCTCATACCCCTACTTTTTACTACTTATCGTTGCTAACTACTACTCAACACCACTTCTCACTACTTGACACGACTGATCACTACTTCTCACTACTTGTCATTACTAGTTAATACTTAATACTACTTATTACTATTTACCACTACTAAGTACTACTCATCACTACTAGAAACTCTATGATTTACTACTACTTACTATGCATCACTACTGGTGCTGATAGAAGCTACTCTTGTATATTATTAGTTGTTGATTTCATTGACACTAAACTGGTGCTGATAGAAGCTTTATATCAAAGGATTTCTGTCACAACATTAAGAATCATTTATCTTCCTTAGACAACTTGTACTCTATCAAACTATGGAATGGTAACTTGTTGAGAGATAATAAGATTTATCGCGGTTGTAATTTGATCTTAGTGGTTAAGACTTTTGCTATAGATGTGATACTTATTAAACTAGAGAGTTTTGACCTTCTGGTAGGAATGGACTAGTTATCTGATAACAAAGCCGAGGTAGTCAATTCGAATTCATCTTGTCGATGACAAATCTATGATGGTGTATAGAAAGAAGAGCAACACACCATTATGTTTCATTACTTGTTTAAGGTCCAGAAATACATGAGAAAATGGTGTCCTGCAATTCTGGCACATGTGAGCAAAGTTGAATCAGAAATCAAGAGACTCGAAGATGTCCCGATTGTTAGGTATTTTCTTGAGGTCTTTCCAGAAGAGTTACCCGGTCTTCCACCGCATCATGAAGTTGAATTTCTGATTGATTTAGTGCTAGGAGCCGCACCAGTTGCGCGCGAACCTTACAGACTTGCACCACCAGAACTACAAGAATTGTCTAGTCAATTGCAGGAACTTTTGGATAAGGGATTTATTCGACCGAGTTCTTCACCTTGGGGAGCTCCGGTCTTGTTCATGAAACAGAAGGATGGATCTATGAGACTTTGTATCAACTATAAAGAGATAAACAAGTTGAATATAAAGAATAGATATCCACTTTTGAGGATTGATGATTTGTTTGATCAATTACAAGGATCCAACTGCTACTCAAAAATTGACCTGAGATTTGAGAGTGAAGGATGTTGATATACCCAAAATTGCATTTAGAACATGCTACGTGCATTATTAAATTACAGTGATGCCATTTGTTTTGACGAACGCACCGACAATGTTAATGGATCTCATGAATCATGTGTGTAAGCCATACCTTGAAAAATTCTTCATTGTATTCATTGATGACATTTTGGTGTATTCAAAGAACATGGGAGAGCAAGAAGAACATCTACGTTTAGTTTTGAAAATGCTCAAGGATGAACATTTGTTGGTGAAGTTTTCTAAGTGTGAATTTTGGTTGCAGGAAGTACAATTTCCGGGTCATGTTGTAGGCATCAATTGTATTCAAGTTTATCCTGCATAGATTGAGACAGTCAAAAACTGGGAAACTCTTAAGTCACCAACATAGATTCGACAATTTCTTGGTATCGACGATTACTACAGAAGATTCATAGAGGGTTTCTCTATTATTGCCCGATCGTTAACCGCATTAACTCACAAGGATAAGAAATATGATTGGACCGAGCAACAAGAGTCTGCGTTTCAATTGTTGAAGCAAAAACTGACTACCACCCCAATTCTATCTTTACCTGAGGGAATCAAAGACTCCATGATATATGCTTCACGGCAAGGACTTGGTTGCGTGCTGATGCAATGAAATAAAGTAATTGCTTAAGGCTCTAGACAATTGAAGATTCATGAGCAAAACTATATGACATACAATCTAGAACTTGGTTCTGTGGTCTTTGCACTGAAAATGTGGAGACACTACTAGTACGGTACTAAGTGCACAATCTTCATGGATCATAAGAGTTTGCAACACAATTTCGCTCAAAAACAACTCAACATAAGACAGAGACATTGGATGGAGCTATTGAATGACTATGATTGTGAAATTCGCTACCATCCTGGTAAGGCAAATATTGTAGCGAATGCTTTGAGCAGGAAATAGAGGATTAAGCCTCTCAGAGTTATAACACTTAACATGACTGTCCATACGAATCTTACTTCTCAAATACGTGATGCGCAACTTGAGGCCATGAAACCTAAGAATATTGTCACTGAATCTATCAAAGGGTTAGATAAACAATTTGTCACAAGAGAAGACAAAACCCGATATTTTTCTAATAGAATCTGGGTACCTAAATTTGGGTGATTAAGGGAACTTGTGCTAGATGAGGCACACAAATCAAGATATTCGATTCAATCTGGGTCCTACAAGATGTACCAAGTTCTTAAGGCACTGTATTGGTGGCCTAATCTTAAGGCTGACATTGCTACTTATGTTGTAAGTACCTGACTTGTGCTAAAGTCAAAGCTGAACACCAAAGACCGCCAGGGCTGCTGACACAACCAAAGATTCCTTACTGGAAGTGGGAATGCATTTCCATGGATTTCATCACTAAGCTACGTAAAACTGCGAGAGATTATGACACCATCTGGTTTGTTGTAGATCATCTCACTAAATCTGATCACTTTCTACCGATCAGGGAAATAGACAAAATGGAAAAGCTGGCACAAATTTATCTGAAGGAAGTGATTTCTAGACACAGTGTGCATGTATTCATTATCTCCGACCGTGACATCAGGTTTACTTCTAGATTTTGGCAAACATTGCAATAGGCAATGAGAATTCGTCTTGACATGAGTATAGCATATCATCTACAGATATATGACCAAAGTGAACGGACCATCCAAACTTTAGAGGATATGTTGAGAGCATATGTTATCGATTTTGGAAACGAATACGATAAACATCTACCATTGGCAGAGTTCTTGTACAACAATAGCCATCATACGAGTATAAAAGTTTCACCTTTTAATGTATTATACGGAAGAAAGTGTAGATCTCTCGTATGCTAGAGTGAACTGGGGATAGTCAATTGACAAGTCATGAAATCATTCATGAAACTACAGAGAAAATTGTTCAAATTCAAGAGAGGTTAAAAACAGCTCGAAGCCGTCAAAAGAGCTATGTCGACGTCAGAAGATGACCTTTAGAATTTTAGATTGGTGACAGAGTCATGCTAAAGGTATCACCATCGAAGGTTGTGGTACGTTTCGGAAAGCAAGGCAACCTGAGTCCAAGATATGTTGGACCATTCAAGAAAACTGAACGGGTTAGACCCGTAGCTTACAGACTGAAGCTACTGTAAAAGCTCCGTAAAATTCATGACACATTTCTGGTGTCAGACTTGAAAAAATACTTAGCCGACGAAAACTTGGTAATTTCTTTAGAGGATATTCTCATCGAAAGCAAACGTCATTTCGTGGAAGAACCTGTTAAGATCATGGACCGTGAGGTCAAACGATTAATGCAGAGCAACATACCCATCGTTAAGGATCGGTGGAACGCCCGTAGAGGACCAGAGTTCACGTGGGAGCTTGAAGACAAGATGAGGCAAAGTATCCAAAACCGTTTCCTGATGAAACGACTTCGGTGGATGCATACTAAATTTCATGATGAAATTTCCTATAATGGTAGGTAATGTAACAACCGTGCTTTTTTCGTTAATTTTCCTTAACTTTCTTTTAAGTATTTAACGGTCGTTACTTGAATTCTACTTGATTTATTAGTTGAACTCATACTTATTCCTTGGAGGATACTAATTAATATGTGTTACATATTCTATAAGAAACATGCTTCACTTCAGAAGTTCATAATTAAAACATACGGTTAGTGAAAACCGGGAAAATGTCTTTTAAGATAACGAAACGTATGGGATTTATGAAAGTTAACAGGCATGCATACCATTTCATCTTATATCAAACTATCAATGACTTTATAATAATCTTGTTGAACTCAACGACTCGAATGCAACGTCTTTTGAAATATGCCATGAATGACTCCAAGTAATATCTTTAAAATGAGCAAATGCACAACGGAAGATTTCCTTAATAACTGAGAATAAACATGCTTTAAAGTGTCAACCAAAAGGTTGGTGAGTTCATTAGTTTATCATAATCAATCATTTCCAATTATATAATAGACCACAAGATACTCATATTTCGAAAATAATCTGTGCAGGTCTGCTCACTGCTGTAAAATCATTCATATGAAGAACACCGGAATCTCACCAACGGTAGCTAATGCATCGTGCAATGCAAAAATTTCTCACCGAGGGTAGCTAATGCAAAACAATCTCACCACAACGGTAGCTAATGCATCGTGCAATTCAAAAATTTCGCACCAAGGGTAGCTAATGCAAAAAAATCTCACCACAACCGTAGCTAATGCATCGTGCAATGTAAAAATTTCTCACCGAGGGTAGCAAATGCAAAACAATCTAACCACAACGGTAGCTAATGCATCATGAAATGCGAAAATTTCTCACCGAGGGTAGCTAATGCAATCTTTATAGAAATCGAACTATTTCGGTAGCTAATGCATCGTGCAATGCAAAAATTTCTCACCGATGGTCGATAAAACAATCTTTATAGAATTCGAAGCATTTCGGTAGCTAATGCATCGTGCAATGCAAAAATTTCTCACCGATGATCGATAATGCAATCTTTATAGAAATCGAACCTCTGAATACAAATAATTCTATCATAGAATGTAGTTTTGAATACTTATGTCTATTTCGTCAAACATTTATAAAAACAATTCATGTATTCTCAGTTCAAAATATATCTCAAAAGCATTTAATAAAACAGTTATAAAACAGCGCATGTATTCTCAGTCCCAAAAATGTAAAGAGTAAAAGGGAATCAAATGAACTCACAATACTATATTTCGTAGTAATTATGCATATGATGGCATTGAACAATTGCAAGGTTGGCCTCGGATTCACGAACATATCAATATTGAATTTCAATATTGCAGGAAAGTATGTAGACGCAACGAAGATGATAAACACTAGATTGACCTCACAAGCATACCCCCGAATAATACCCATAACCTCCATAGTTATAACCCATAATTTCTTTAGCTCTATCCCTCTCGAAAAACCATTTTAAAAACATGCGAGCAGAACCTCGTCGTAGTATTTTATGTATAATACTAACAATAATAGTAAGATTAATAATAATATTAATCTTAATAATAATAATAATAATGATAATAATTATTATTATTATTTTATATATATTTATATAAAGAGAGATTGAGACGAGAGAAGTGGATGAAGAAATGAATTCAGCTCGAACCAAACTCGATTATTTATACACATGTTTACTGCACTAACCCCCCATGCGATCGCATGGGGTTTGTGCTTGATGGCCATCCGATCGCATGGGCATTCCAGCCAGCTCACCTTCGACCAATCTGGTTTACCAACACTCGTTTTATAATATATTTATATTTATATAATAAATATAATAAATCTATAAAATTAATTATATATAATATTATATTTACGTATATAGTTAACTTGTAAAATTTGTTCCATTGAGACGTATGTTGGAAAATGGTTTATGACTCGGTTCCGGTTTTTCGAACGACATTTCGTACACTTAGAAAACTTGTACTTTACATTTCGTGACTCGTACCCTTGTCAGAATATAACCTTAAATCATTGATAAATTATATTACACGAAGTGTAACTTATACATTTGTGTGTTTTGGTCATTTGCTTCTATAAATCAACTTCTCGTTGTTTATTAAAATATGTTTAATAATATATAAAATATCAAAACGTTTTATAACTATATTAATATTATATTGTAATATATATATATATATATATATATATATATATATATATATATATATATATATATATCTTTATGTTGGGGAATCTCATATATAATTGATATATTTACATAATATAATATTTAGTTTTTCAAAACCATTTATATTTCAAAGTCCATTTTATATAAGTTAACTCGTTTAAATAATAGTTATTATATCAAATAATGTTTTTAATAATATGAAAACTAAATAATTAATTTATCAAGGGACACGAGGCAATCAAAGTAAAGCACGCTTTTGAAATTTAAACGGGAATCTTTACTAACTTTTGACTAACTCTCGTTAGTAACACTTTTGTAAATCACTTTACCAAATATTCCGAATACTGATAAAAATGAAATGATCGCTTAAATCACAGTGGACCTCACAACAGAGACTTGAATCATAATGAATCTTAATAACTCAATCATTTGATATTATCTTTCAATTTTGTCGGTAAATACAATCATGTAAAGTATTATACCTAATACTTTGTTTATGTTTTCAAGTTATAATATACACACACACACACACACACACACACACACACACACACACACACACACATATATATATATATATATATATATATATATATATATATATATATATATATATATATATATATATATATATATATAATATATATAATATCCATTTGTATAATAGTTCGTGAATCGTCAAAATTTGGTTGAGGTTAAATGAATGTATGAACACAGTTTAAAATTCTTGAGATTTAACTTAACAAACTTTGCTTATCGTGTCGAAATAATATAAAGATAAAGTTTAAATTTGGTCGGAAATTTTCGGGTTATCACAGTACCTACCCGCTAAAGAAATTTCGTCCCGAAATTTGATCGAGGTCGTCATGGCTAACAATGGGAATATTATTATTACTAATATAAGTTGATAAATATAATTTTATCATCATTGAATAATATGGATAAAACAATTTGATTATGTGAAGAGTACGAGTGAAGCTATTGCAAAAGAGTGAAATGAGAAAATAAAGTTTCGTCATATCTTTTGACGTAGATACGGTTGATTTCTAGAGTTAAAGGGATTTAGAGGAAATCTTTGTAATAAGATTTGATTTTTCGGAATTTATGGAAATTAGGATCCTATTGGTTAAATGCGATAATCTATCTCGATTGTTCTGTCAGATATCTTACTATAAATCCACTTCCTTCATTTCCTTATTTCCACAGCTCACACCTTCCATTTTTTCTCTCCCAATTCGTACTTCCAACATATTCGTCAATATGCTCCATCCAGTTCCGATCCTTGATCTTATTCTGACTATCACAACAATCACCTCCTATTCTAACTCCCACTGGAGGAGTATATTTACTTCTACTTCGCTCTTGGAGTAGTGGTTTTCATTATCCTTCCTTGCATTTATCTTTCCATAATTATTGACATCTACAGTTAATGATCTTTTCTGTTTGCTGCGATTTTTACTCCCCTTTCTTTTTCGGAGCTTCATGCTTTTGTTTTTTTTTCGCAAGTAACGGTCCAGAATTTGTAGGTATGGAGTTTCGAATTATCATAATATACAAGGTAGAAAGGGAAGGTAGTAGCATAATTTTATTTGTCAAATTACCAGAATATCCGAAAAAGATCGAATCATCAAGAAAATATTTTCTTGATATTTTAGAGGTTAAATAGAATGAAAGAGTTATGTAACATGGCGCATGATGACGTTATGGTCTGTGAATCATCATGTTCCATTTAGAAACTCAGCATGACTTACTGTAATATAATCACGTTGATCAAGTGTCATTATATTATACTAACTCATGCTTCAGTTCTCAACACTACTTCAAACATTCATATTTTATACTCGAAGGTTTTAGAATTTAGAAACTAAAATAGTTCTTTTATAATGTAACACAGATAGCGCAAAGAGGTAAATGATTTCGAATAACAATAGTTATGAAGATATCTTCAGAAATATCGAAGATATTTATAATGAAAGATATGATGATATCTTAGAATATCTAAGATCGAAGGATGATGAAGAATATTGCCCACAAGGGTTTAGAGTAAGGAGCAAGGTATTCGCTAAAGACTTCAGCAGACACTGAATAATTTGGATTCTTTGAAGGCAGATTTAGTCTTTTTGATTTGTCTACAGCCTCCTTCATACTTTGCTCAATTCGTTTTTCAGCACCAAATTTTTTTTCTTTTCATTTTATTATCAAACTTCTGACCGTAATTGCTGTCTACAGTCCTTGCCACTTTATCAGCCTTTTTCAAAACTTCATAGTACTAATTCGTAAGCTGAGGTGTTTTTCAGAAACTTCACATTCGAAGTATGTAAGTTTAGGAGATAGACGTTATATGTATAACTGATTAACTATTGAAGTGAAAACGCTGCGAGATTTGAGATTGATGATTGATGATTTCTGATAGTTGATATGTCAAGTATTGTTACAGGACGTGGATGAGTAGATGGTGGGATTTCAATGAATACACATATTGATTCTTCGGAGAGAATTACGCCAAAGAGTAGTGAAGTTGTTGGTACATTTGTTGCTAATGTAATGGGATATAAACGGTTCCCCGGTAACAAAAGGGTAATCGTATATATCAGAGTTATAATAAGGCTACTCCAGATGAAAAATCGAGGTTGACTTGCTGGAGCTGTGACAAAATTTTCTACTTTGAAAAGGAATCGCAAAGTTATTTTTTTTTTGCTAATAAATGCCAAAGGATCTGACGCGGGTACGTGTTAAACTTTTACTTAGATTTCGAGAGTTTTCCAGGGGCAGCGCTATACGCGTAAATCTTTCTTTCCGTTGATATCATGAGATTGGTTGACTCTATCGATTATTCCTTAGTTGAGGTGTTTTCAAGAATTTTGTAGGTTGTCATCGTCAATATTAGTATGAAATCGTCGTGAATCCTGAATGATACGAATATCTTTATGAGTGTTGTGAATAATAGTGATGTTCTAGAACAGTTTTGAATTCAAAGTATGGCTTTGAAAGATGTAGGAATCTAAGAGTGATGATACCGGTTATATTTCGAATTGAATTCTGAGATTTCAAAATCAGAATATGTAATTGGATTTGAATGTATATGGTTGTTTTGATTTCCATAAAAGAATGTATATCGTTGTGAAGGTAGTGAGTATAGTTGATGATTGCTAAATCCGAATCGAGGAACGTAACATATTAATTGTGAATTTATATATCTCTCGGGTATTACCTACCCGTTAAAAAAATTCTCACAATTAATATTTTGTACAAAAGAATTTTATTATAGTCTTTATGAAATATATATGTGTATATTTTCTTCAAATGTAACATATTTTTAATGAGTTAATATTAAACTCATTTGATTTACGGTTGAAACTAGAATTGAATAATCCCTAAAACTTTAGAAATTACGTAATCGCCGTAGATTGTTTCTCAGATAAAGTTATGAATCAATACTTCATCGGTTATTGTTGTTGGTATTCCTTGATATCTACAGGGCGTATGACGTTGATGCTTGTGGGATAGATTATGAAGTTGAGGCTTGCGGTGGATGTTGTTGATGGTGGTAATGGTACTGTTGATGTTGATGATGGTGGTTCTGTTGATGCCAGTGATGCTGCTGGTACTTGTGTTGTTGCTGTAGATGTAAGTCTATCTTCCAAATTGCGTACTGTACTCTCCAGAAACTCCACTATTTCTTCAAACCTAGCACGAAGCTCTCTAACTTCTTCTACTAATCCTACTTGATTAGTAGTCGGGAGTAGAGGCTGAATCACCAACATAATTCTATGAATGCGTTCTTCAAAACGGAATATCCGGGCAAAGAGTGTGAAAACGGTATTGCGAATTGGTTGACCGGTGAGCGCGTCAAGTTCTCCGATGTCTGGAGGTAAATTTGGTTCGCGGTAGGGTTCTCCCTCTTCATTTCTCCAGTGAGTGAGTATGTCTCAAACCCATCTCCATCTCCTCCAGAAAGAAGTGTAGTTAACCAGTTGGGGTACTTCGGTTACACTACCTTCAGAGTCTTCAGAATCGCCTTCGGAATTATATGAATTTGAATTTGGAACAGGATCCATATTACATGATCAGCTAAAGGATTTTCGATATGAAGTGATTTTTGGATGATATTCTGATTACATAGAATACCTATATATAGTCCAAAAGATTTCATAGATTACGGAGGAACATTCGGAAGCTGTCAGACAGAGTTTATAGTAATAGATATGCTAAGATATGAATTTTGTCTATACACTATCTATGCAATAATTGCACTAAAACTGTCTAGACTTAAGAATGATAAGCATGTAATTTCCAACAAGAATGACAAGCAAAACTTTTTGACATGCAGACACGGTCGAAGTCCAGACTCACTAATGCATCCTAACAAATATTAGTTAGACACACTAATGCAAGACCTGGTTCGCTAAGACCACCGTTCTGATACCACATGAGATGACCCGTCCTAATCCATAAGGACGAATACAATAACATATGATTACATTGCGAGGTATTTGACCTCTAAATGATACATTTTACAAACAATGCATTCGTTTTTAAAAGACAAACTTTCATTACATCGAAAGTTAACAGGCATGCATACCATTTCATCTTATATCAAACTATCAATGACTTTATAATAATCTTGTTGAACTCAATGACTCAAATGCAACGTCTTTTGAAATATGCCATGAATGACTCCAAGTAATATCTTTAAAATGAGCAAATGCACAGCGGAAGATTTCATTAATACCTGAGAATAAACATGCTTTAAAGTGTCAACCAAAAGGTTGGTGAGTTCATTAGTTTATCATAATCAATCATTTCAAATTATATAATAGACCACAAGATACTCATATTTCGAAAACAATCTGTGCAGGTCTGCTCACTACTGTAAAATCATTCATATGAAGAACACCGGAATCTCACCAACGGTAGCTAATGCATCGTACAATGCAAAAATTTCTCACCGAGGGTAGCTAATGCAAAACAATCTCATCACAACGGTAGCTAATGCATCGTGCAATGAAAAAATTTCTCACAGAGGATAGCTAATGCAAAACAATCTCACCACAACGGTAGCGAATGCATTGTGCAATGCAAAAATTTCTCACCGAGGGTAGCTAATGCAAAACAATCTCACCACAACGGTAGCTAATGCATCGTGCAATGTAAAAATTTCTCACCGAGGGTAGCTAATGCAATCTTTATAGAAATCGAACCATTTCGGTAGCTAATGCATCGTGCAATGCAAAAATTTCTCACCGATGGTCGATAATACAATCTTTATAGAAATCGAACCATTTTGGTAGCTAATGCATCGTGCCATGCAAAAATTTCTCACCGATGGTCGATAATGCAATCTTTATAGAAATTGAACCTCTGAATCCAAATAATTCTATCATAGAATGTAGTTTTGAATACTTGTGTCTATTTCGTCAAACATTTATAAAAGCAATTCATGTATTCTCAGTTCAAAATATATCTCAAAAGCATTTAATAAAACAGTTATAAAACAGCACATTTATTCTCAGTCCCAAAAATGTAAAGAGTAAAAGGGAATCAAATGAACTCACAATACTGTATTTCGTAGTAATTATGCATATGATGGCACTGAACAATTGCAAGGTTGGCCTCAGATTCACGAACGTATCAATATTGAGATTCAATATTGCAGGAAAGTATGTAGACGTAACGGAGATGATAAACACTAGATTGACCTCACAAGCATATCCCCGAATAATACCCATAACCTCCATAGTTATAACCCATAATTTCCTTAGCTCTATCCCTCTCGAAAAACTATTTTGAAAACATGCGAGCAGAACCTCGTCGTAGTATTTTATGTATAATACTAATAATAATAGTAAGATTAATAATAATACTATTCTTAATAATATTAATAATAATAATAATAATAATAATAATAATAATAATAATAATAATTATTATTATTATTATTATTATTATTATTATTATTATTATTATTATTATAATTATTATTATTATTATTATTATTTTATATATATTTATATAAAGAGAGATTGAGACGAGAGAAGTGGATGAAGAAATGAATTCAGCTCGAACCAAACTCGATTATTTATACACATGTTTGCTGCACTAACCCCCCATGCGATTGCATGGGGTTTGTGCTTGATGGCCATGCGATCGCATGGGCATTCCAGCCAGCTCACCTTCGACCAATCTGGTTTACCGACACTCGTTTTATAATATATTTATATTTATATAATAAATCTATATAATTAATTATATATAATATTATATTTACGTATATAGTTAACTTGTAAAATTTGTTCCATTGAGACATACGTTGGAAAATGGTTTATGACTCGGTTCCGGTTTTTCGAACGACATTTCATATGCTTAGAAAACTTGCACTTTACATTTCGTGACTCGTACCGTTGTCAAAATATAACCTTAAATCATTGATAAATTATATTACACAAAGTGTAACATATACATTTGTGTGTTTTGGTCATTTGCTTCTATAAATCAACTTCTCATTGTTTATTAAAATATGTTTAATAATATATAAAATATCAAAACGTTTTATAACTATATTAATATTAATATTATATTGTAATATATATATATATATATATATATATATATATATATATATATATATATATATATATATATATATATATATATATATATATATATATATATATATATATATATATATATATATATCTTTATATCTTTATTTTGGGGAATCTCATATATAATTGAAATATTTACATAATATAATATTTAGTTTTTCAAAACCAATTATATTTCAAAGTCCATTTTATATAAGTTAACTCGTTTAGATAATAGTTATTATATCAAATAATATTTTTAATAATATGAAAAATAAATAATTAATTTATCACGGGACACGAGGAAATCAAAGTAAAGCACGCTTTTGAAATTTAAACGGGAATCTTTACTAACTTCTGACTAACTCTCGTTAATGACACTTTCGTAAATCACTTTACCAAATATTCCGAATACTGATAAAAATGAAATGATCTCTTAAATCACAGTGGACCTCACAATAGAGACTCGAATTATAATGAATCTTAATAACTCAATCATTTGATGTTATCTTTCAATTTCGTCGGTAAATACAATCATGTAAAGTATTATACCTAATACTTTGTTTATGTTTTCAAGTTATAATACACACACACACACACACATATATATATATGTATATATATATATGTATATATATATATATATATATATATATATATATATATATATATACAATCATATCGATTTGTATAATAGTTCGTGAATCGCCAGAATTTGGTTGAGGTTAAATGAATGTATGAACACAGTTTAAAATTCTTGAGATTCAACTTAACAAACTTTGCTTATCGTGTCGAAATATGATGTGTGCGAGGGGTAGTACGAAATAGATTATATTTTTGCTACAAAATACTATTATATACGATACAATTTTACACAAATTATTTATTTTTTTATTGAATGGATATTCCTAAACCTTGCTACAACACTTATAGGCAGTGTACCTAATCGTAGAGTAGTGTAGTTTTTAGTAAGTTCGGTTCGTTCCACAGGGATATAGTTGAGCTTAACGCTATATTTTTTCACAACGATATTTCACAACTATATTTTTTCACCCTAGATAAGTTTTCCAGAATAAACCTTCACCGGTGTTTGCAAAATATTTTTGTGGGTTTTGTGGGTTTCAGATTTGAAAATTTTAGCTCAAAACTTTGCGGATTTGTGTCACCCACTTATTATCCTTGTATTAGGAAAGCAACACGTCCAGTATACTTGCTCCGTATATTATCTTTTGGTAAACTACCGTCCGGTTGTAAAGGAAAGCGTTGAACAAGCAACTGTTAAGGCAAAGTCTAATGACATGCAGATGTTCAAGGTCCACAATGTGTAGGATGCAATTACTATCCTTTGTAGGAGAAATAGTAAAGATCACCCTATAATTTTTCGGTCTGACACAAGGTCCTGTCTTCGACCATGCTATGCAACCACCGTTCTTACGGTTGACACCCGATTTGGTTCAAGTGACCTAATGAATTTCAGGTGAATTCCTAGGATTTTACGTTCAATGGTAATGAATGCATTGAAAATAGGTTTTTAGAAAACAAATCGGTTTTAATTTTGATCAAAATATTTTCTCGGTTAAGCTCAAGTTTAGATATCATCGAATTCCATGAGTTTGTAATTCTCAATATTTAAAGTCAATCTCAAGGATTGAGTTATATCAGGCTTAAATGCTGATTTTTAATCTTTAAGGAGATTATCCTTTCTGGGGATCAGATTCATTAGTCTTATAAGCTAATTTGCACGGTGCCCCCATTGTACGAGACAGATCCTCTCATGGTTAGGATAAGTCTGACCACTTGGCGACCTTGTTTGATGCTGAGGTCCATGGATTTCCTGCTGATTTTAGAGATGACTTTTCTAGATTTTTCGTCAACCTACAGCTGGTCTGGACGACAACTTCCTGACCTAAATCAAGAAGCGCGTGTCTTTTTCTCGGAAGACTTTACTTCCTTTTAAATTCCATTTATATTATAATAAACTGGGTAAAACTGATTTATATCATTTAAAACAAAAGTATCTTCAATTATTTGTACAAAAATATGTGATATATGTTTTAAATAACTTGGTAAATTTTTCCCACACTTGGCTTTTATTTTTCTTTCTTTGCCTTTTTATTATCTTCTATTCTATTTTAAATGAATTCAAGCATTTTAGGTTGTCTCTCAATTTATGTCCTTTTAGAGGTACCAATAATTTCGGTGTTAACACCTAGTTTTATCGTTCATAAATATGTATAAACATGATTTTGAGTTCATTTAGTTGAAATTTTTTTTAAAAATTTTACTATAAGTGGGTAGTCAGTATATAAGACTAGGGCCGTTCTTTATTATCAGAGAGCACTAGATTCTAATACAACTACTGCTTTACTAATATTTTAACAGTGGCTATTAAACCAAGTGTATAAGTCAAATGTTTAAAACCCGAAAGAATTTAATCCCTTCCCACACTTAAGATCTTGCAATGCCCTCATTTGCAAGAAATCAGTAACAATTTAGATTATTGAGGGTGATTAGCGTAGAAAATTGACTAAATTTTACCAAAGTTTCCAAATATATTGTTCTTTGTTTGAATGATAAATGATGCACTTCATTTGTTCATTCCTGCAGTTGTTATTTCACATATATTTTTCGTCTTGTCGTCAAAATTAATAGCTTTTGCTGAACTTAATGCCAGTCTTTGAAAGTTTGCTGTTGAAATGTCCCGTTCTTATTGATTAAAAACGTTCCATATTAATTGATTTCATTGCGAAGTTTTGACCTCTATATGAGACGTTTTTCAAAGACTGCATTCATTTTTAAAACAAACCATAACCTTTATTTCATAAATAAAGGTTCAAAAAGCTTTACGTAGATTATCAAATAATGATAATCTAAAATATCCTGTTTACACAAGACCGTTACATAATGTTTTATAATACAAATATGTTACATCGAAATCAGTTTCTTGAATGCAGTTTTTACACAATATCATACAAACATGGACTCCAAATCTTGTCCTTATTTTAGTATGCAACAGCGGAAGCTCTTAGTATTCACCTGAGAATAAACATGCTTTAAACGTCAACAAAAATGTTGGTGAGTTATAGGTTTAACCTATATATATCAAATCGTAACAATAGACCACAAGATTTCATATTTCAATACACATCCCATACATAGAGATAAAAATCATTCATATGGTGAACACCTGGTAACCGACATTAACAAGATGCATATATAAGAATATCCCCATCATTCCGGGACACCCTTCGGATATGATATAAATTTTGAAGTACTAAAGCATCCGATACTTTGGATGGGGTTTGTTAGGCCCAATAGATCTATCTTTAGGATTCGCGTCAATTAGGGTGTCTGTTCCCTAATTCTTAGATTACCAGACTTAATAAAAAGGGGCATATTCGATTTTGATAATTCAACCATAGAATGTAGTTTCACGTACTTGTGTCTATTTTGTAAATCATTTATAAAACCTGCATGTATTCTCATCCCAAAAATATTAGATTTTAAA
Organism: Rutidosis leptorrhynchoides; assembly: GCF_046630445.1. NCBI lineage: Eukaryota > Viridiplantae > Streptophyta > Magnoliopsida > Asterales > Asteraceae > Rutidosis > Rutidosis leptorrhynchoides. Next base: position 334,303,488 of record NC_092337.1, on the reverse strand, counting down.
AGTGGGACTATAACTCACTTTCACAGATTTTTACTTCGTCGGGAAGTAAGACTTGGCCACTGGTTGATTCACGAACCTATAACAATATATACATATATATCAAAGTATGTTCAAAATATATTTACAACACTTTTAATATATTTTGATGTTTTAAGTTTATTAAGTCAGCTGTCCTCGTTACTAACCTACAACTAGTTGTCCACAGTTAGATGTACAGAAATAAATCGATAAATATTATCTTGAATCAATCCACGACCCAGTGTATAAGTATCTCAGTATTGATCACAACTCAAACTATATATATTTTGGAATCAACCTCAACCCTGTATAGCTAACTCCAACATTCACATATAGAATGTCTATGGTTGTTCCGAAATATATATAGATGTGTCGACATGATAGGTCGAAACATTGTATACGTGTCTATGGTATCTCAAGATTACATAATATACAATACAAGTTGATTAAGTTATGGTTGGAATAGATTTGTTACCAATTTTCACGTAGCTAAAATGAGAAAAATTATCCAATCTTGTTTTACCCATAACTTCTTCATTTTAAATCCGTTTTGAGTGAATCAAATTGCTATGGTTTCATATTGAACTCTATTTTATGAATCTAAACAGAAAAAGTATAGGTTTATAGTCAGAAAAATAAGTTACAAGTCGTTTTTGTAAAGGTAGTCATTTTAGTCGAAAGAACGACGTCTAGATGACCATTTTAGAAAACATACTTCCACTTTGATTTTAACCATAATTTTTGGATATAGTTTCATGTTCATAATAAAAATCATTTTCACAGAATAACAACTTTTAAATCAAAGTTTATCATAGTTTTTAATTAACTAACCCAAAACAGCCCGCGGTGTTACTACGACGGCGTAAATCCCGTTTTACAGTGTTTTTCGTGTTTCCAGGTTTTAAACCATTAAGTTAGCATATCATATAGATATAGAACATGTGTTTAGTTGATTTTAAAAGTTAAGTTAGAAGGATTAACTTTTATTTGCGAACAAGTTTAGAATTAACTAAACTATGTTCTAGTGATTACAAGTTTAAACCTTCGAATAAGATAGCTTTATATGTATGAATTGAATGATGTTATGAACATAATTACTACCTCAAGTTCCTTGGATAAACCTACTAAAAATGAGAAAAATAGATCTAGCTTCAAAGGATCCTTGGATGGCTTGAAAGTTCTAGAAGCAGAATCATGACACGAAAACAATTTCAAGTAAGATTTCCACTCGAAATAAGATTGTTATAGTTATAGAAATTGAATTAAAGTTTGAATATGATTATTACCTTGTATTAGAAATATAACCTACTGTAAGTAATAAAGGTTTCTTGATCTTGGATGATTATTTGGAATGGATTTAGAAAACTTGGAAGTAAACTTGCAATCTTGGAAGTATTCTTGATTTTATGAAACTAGAACTTTTGGAATTTATGAAGAACACTTGGAACTTGAAGATAGAACTTGAGAGAGATCAATTATATGAAGAAAATTGAAGAATGAAAGTATTTGTAGGTGTTTTTGGTCGTTGGTGTATGGATTAGATATAAAGGATATGTAATTTTGTTTTCATGTAAATAAGTCATGAATGATTACTCATATTTTTGTAATTTTATGAGATATTTCATGCTAGTTGCAAAATGATGGCTCCCACATGTGTTAGGTGACTCACATGGGCTGCTAAGAGCTGATCATTAGAGTGTATATACCAATAGTACATACATCTAAAAGCTGTGTATTGTACGAGTACGAATACGGGTGCATACGAGTAGAATTGTTGATGAAATTGAACGAGGATGTAATTGTAAGAATTTTTGTTAAGTAGAAGTCTTTTGATAAGTGTCTTGAAGTCTTTCAAAAGTGTATGAATACATATTAAAACACTACATGTATATACATTTTAACTGAGTCGTTAAGTCATCGTTAGTCGTTACATGTAAACGTTGTTTTGAAACCTTTAGGTTAACGATCTTGTTGAATGTTGTTAACCCATTGTTTATTATAACAAATGAGATGTTAAATTATTATATTATCATGATATTATAATATATAATATATCTTAGTATGATATATATACAGTTAAATGTCGTTACAACGATAATCGTTACATATATGTCTCGTTTCGAAATCATTAAGTTAGTAGTCTTATTTTTACATATGTATTTCATTGTTAATACACTTAATAATATATTTACTTATCATTTAACATAATTAACCAAGTGTATCAATATCTTAATATGATTTATATGTACCTAGTAAGACGTTGTTATAACGATAATCGTTATATATATCGTTTTCGAGTTTCTTAAATTAATAGTCTCATTTTTATGTATATAACTCATTGTTAAAATACCTAATGAGATACATAATTATAATAAAATCATGTTAACTATATATATAACCATATATATGTCATCGTATAGTTTTTACAAGTTTTAACGTTCGTGAATCACCGATCAACTTGGGTGGTCAATTGTCTATATGAAACCTATTTCAATTAATCAAGTCTTAACAAGTTTGATTGCTTAACATGTTGGAAACACTTAATCATGTAAATAACAATTTCATTTAATATATATATAAACATGGAAAAGTTCGGGTCACTACAGTACCTACCCGTTAAATAAATTTCGTCCCGAAATTTTAAGCAGTTTGAGGTGTTAACGTATCTTCTGGAAATAAATGCGGGTATTTCTTCTTCATCTGATCTTCACTCTCCCAGGTGAACTCGGGTCCTCTACGAGCATTCCATCGAACCTTAACAATCGGTATCTTGTTTTGTTTAAGTCTCTTAACCTCACGATCCATTATTTCGACGGGTTCTTCAATGAATTGAAGTTTTTCATTGATTTGGATTTCATCCAACGGAATAGTGAGATCTTCTTTAGCAAAACATTTCTTCAAATTTGAGACGTGGAAAGTGTTATGTACAGCTGCGAGTTATTGAGGTAGCTCCAGTTGGTAAGCTACTGGTCCGACACGATCTATAATCTTAAATGGTCCAATGTACCTTGGATTAGTTTCCCCCGTTTACCAAATCGAACAACGCCTTTCCAAGGTGAAACCTTAAGCAAGACCATTTCTCCAGTTTTAAACTCTATATCTTTTCTTTTACTGTCTGCGTAGCTCTTTTGTCGACTCTGGTGGTTTTCAATCTTTGTTGAATTTGGATGATTTTCTCGGTAGTTTCTTGTATTATCTCCGGACCCGTAATCTGTCTATCCCCCACTTCACTCCAACAAATTGGAGACCTGCACTTTCTACCATAAAGTGCTTCAAACGGCGTCATCTCAATGCTTGAATGGTAGCTGTTGTTGTAGGAAAATTATGCTAACGGTAGATGTCGATCCCAACTGTTTCCGAAATCAATAACACAAGCTCGTAACATGTCTTCAAGCATTTGTATCGTCCTTTCGCTCTGCCCATCAGTTTGTGGATGATAGGCAGTACTCATGTCTAGACGTGTTCCCAATGCTTGCTGTAATGTCTGCCAGAATCTTGAAATAAATCTGCCATCCCTATCAGAGATAATAGAGATTGGTATTCCATGTCTGGAGACGACTTCCTTCAAATACAGTCGTGCTAACTTCTCCATCTTGTCATCTTCTCTTATTGGCAGGAAGTGTGCTGACTTGGTGAGACGATCAACTATTACCCAAATAGTATCATAACCACTTGCAGTCCTTGGCAATTTAGTAATGAAATCCATGGTAATGTTTTCCCATTTCCATTCCGGGATTTTAGGTTGTTGTAGTAGACCTGATGGTTTCTGATATTCAGCTTTGACCTTAGAACACGTCAAACATTCTCCTACATATTTAGCAATATCGGCTTTCATACCGGGCCACCAAAAATGTTTCTTAAGATCCTTGTACATCTTCCCCGTTCCAGGATGTATTGAGTATCTGGTTTTATGAGCTTCTCTAAGTACCATTTCTCTCATATCTCCAAATTTTGGTACCCAAATTCTTTCAGCCCTATACCGGGTTCCGTCTTCCCAAATATTAAGATGCTTCTCCGATCCTTTGGGTATTTCATCCTTTAAATTTCCCTCTTTTAAAACTCCTTGTTGCGCCTCCTTTATTTGAGTAGTAAGGTTAGTGTGAATCATTATATTCATAGATTTTACTCGAATGGGTTCTCTGTCCTTTCTGCTCAAGGCGTCAGCTACCACATTTGCCTTCCCCGGGTGGTAACGAATCTCAAAGTCGTAATCATTCAACAATTCAATCCACCTACGCTGCCTCATATTCAGTTGTTTCTGATTAAATATGTGTTGAAGACTTTTGTGGTCGGTATATATAATACTGTTGACCCCATATAAGTAGTGCCTCCAAGTCTTTAATGCAAAAACAACCGCGCCTAATTCCAAATCATGCGTCGTATAATTTTGCTCGTGAATCTTCAATTGTCTAGACGCATAAGCAATCACCTTCGTCCGTTGCATTAATACACAACCGAGACCTTGCTTTGATGCATCACAATAAATCACAAAATCATCATTCCCTTCAGGCAATGACAATATAGGTGTCGTAGTTAGCTTTTTCTTCAATAATTGAAACGCCTTCTCTTGTTCATCCTTCCATTCAAATTTCTTCCCTTTATGCGTTAATGCAGTCAAGGGTTTTGCTATTTTGGAGAAATCTTGGATGAATCTTCTATAGTAACCAGCCAATCCTAAAAATTGACGTATATGCTTCGGAGTTTTTGGGGTTTCCCACTTTTTAACGGTTTCGATCTTTGCCGGGTCCACCTGAATACCTTCTTTGTTCACTATGTGACCGAGGAATTGAACTTCTTCCAACCAAAATGCACACTTTGAAAACTTAGCGTACATTTTTTCTTTCCTCAATACTTCTAGCACTTTTCTCAAATGTTCTTCGTGCTCTTGATCATTCTTTGAGTAAATAAGTATGTCATCGATGAAAACAATGACAAACTTGTCAAGATATGGCCCACACACTCGGTTCATAAGGTCCATGAACACAGCTGGTGCGTTAGTCAATCCAAACGGCATAACCATAAACTCGTAATGACCATAACGCGTCCTAAAAGCAGTTTTTGGAATATCATCCTCCTTTACTCGCATTTGATGATATCCAGAACGTAAATCGATCTTTGAATAAACCGACGAGCCTTGTAGTTGATCAAATAAGTCGTCAATTCTCGGCAGTGGATAACGGTTTTTGATGGTAAGTTTGTTCAACTCTCTGTAGTCAATACACAACCTAAATGTACCATCCTTCTTCTTGACAAACAAAACAGGAGCTCCCCATGGTGATGTGTTGGTCGAATGAAACTATGTTATAATAGTTCTTGCAGTTGGCTTTGCAGTTCTTTCATCTCGCTGGGTGCGAGTCTATAAGGAGCACGAGCTATTGGTGTAGCTCCTGGTACAAGATCTATTTGAAATTCAACAGATCGATGTGGAGGTAGTCCCGGTAATTCTTTCGGAAATACATCGGGAAATTCTTTTGCGATGGGAACATCATTGATGCTCTTTTCTTCAGTTTGTACTTTCCCGACGTGTGCTAGAACAGCATAGCAACCTTTTCTTATTAGTTTTTGTGCCTTCAAATTACTAATAAGATGTAGCTTCATGTTGCCCTTTTCTCCGTACACCATTAAGGGTTCTCCTTCTTCTCGTACAATGCGAATTGCATTTTTATAACATACAATCTCTGCTTTCACCTTTTTCAGCCAGTCCATGCCAACTATTACATCAAAACTCCCTAACTCTACTGGTATCAAATCAATCTTAAATATTTCGCTACCCAGTTTAATTTCTCGATTCCGGCATATATTATCTGCTGAAATTAATTTACCGTTTGCTAATTCGAGTAAAAATTTACTATCCAATGGCGTCAATGGACAACTTAATTTAGCACAAAAATCTCTACTCATATAGCTTCTATCCGCACCCGAATCAAATAAAACGTAAGCAGATTTATTGTCAATAAGAAACGTACCCGTAACAAGCTCCAGGTCTTCCTGTGCCTCTGCCGCATTAATATTGAAAACTCTTCCGCGGCCTTGTCCATTTGTGTTCTCCTGGTTCGGACAATTTCTAAAAATGTAGCCCGGTTTTCCACATTTATAACAAACTACATTGGTATAACTTGCTCCGACACTACTTGCTCCGCCATTACTCGTTCCGACACCATTTGTTCCTTTCGTTCTGTTAACCCCTGGTCCGTAGACCTCACACTTTGCCGCGCTATGACCATTTCTTTTACACTTGTTGCAAAATTTGGTGCAGAACCCCGAGTGATACTTTTCACACCTTTGGCATAGCTGCTTCTGATTGTTGCTGTTGTTGCGGTTGTTATTGTTGTTGGGATGATTGTTGTAGTTGTTGTTGTTGTTGTTGTTGTTGTTGTTGTTGTTGTTGTTGTTATTGGGCCGTTTGTTGTAGTTGCGATTGATGTTGCGATTGTTGGGATAATTGTTGCGATTATTATTGTAATTGCTGTTGTTGTTATATTGGTGATTCTTATCATCGTTTTCCTCCCACTTTCTTTTGACTTGCTTCACATTGGCCTCTTCAGCCGTCTGTTCTTTAATTCTTTCCTCAATCTGGTTCACTAGTTTGTGAGCCATTCTACATGCCTGTTGTATGGAGGCGGGCTCGTGTGAATTTATATCTTCTTGGATTCTTTCCGGTAATCCTTTCACAAACGCGTCGATCTTCTCTTCCTCATCTTCGAACTCTCCCGGACACAAGAGGCACAATTCTGTGAATCGTCTTTCGTACGTGGTAATATCAAATCCTTGGGTTCGTTGTAGTGACCCGAACTTTTCCATGTTTATATATATTAATTGAGATTGATATTTACATGATTAAATGTTTCCAACATGTTAAGCAATCAAACTTGTTAAGACTTGATTAATTGAAATATGTTTCATATAGACAATTGACCACCCAAGTTGACCGGCGATTCACGAACGTTAAAACTTGTAAAAACGACATGACGATATATATATGGATATACATATGGTTAACATGAGATTATGATAAGTAAGTATCTCCATAAGTATATTAACAATGAGTTATATACATATAAACAAGACTACTAACTTAAGGATTTCGAAACGAGACATATATGTAACGATTATCGTTGTAACGACATTTAAATGTATATATATCATATTAAGATATATTAATATATCATAATATCATGATAATATAATAATTTAACATCTCATTAGATATAATAAACAATGGGTTAACAACATTAATTGAGATCGTTAACTTAAAGGTTTCAAAACAACACTTACATGTAACGACTAACGATGACTTAACGACTCAGTTAAAATGTATATACATGTAGTGTATTTAGATGTATTAAAATACTTTTGGAAGACTTCAAGACATATATCAAAACACTCATACTTAACGAAAATGGTTACAATTACTTTCCCATTCTTTTCTTTCATCAAGAATTCTAGTCGTATTTTTACCCGTATTATACACAGCTTCAAAACGTACTTACTATGGGTATATACTAATACGAACTAGCATGGGATTCCACTCTTGATTATGTCATGTATGACTAATCAATTTTAACTTCTACCATGAGCTAGTCAACTAACTAGAACTCCTTTTAACCCACTCACCAATTACCACTCATCATTCACTCCATTTCACTTCCACTTCTCTTTCTAATTCTCTCTCAACACACACACACACACACACACACTATTATGAACGTATTTTTCCAGTATTTAATCATCATCTTCATCAAAAATCACTTCAAGAATCAAGCTATAATCATCATAGGAAGAACACTTCAAGAACACTTCAAAAATCCCTTCAAGTTTACTAATTTACTTTCAAGCTTTCTAATCCATTCCAAGTAATCATCTAAGATCAAGAAACCTTTGTTATATACAGTAGGTTATCTTTCTTATTCAAGGTAATATTCATATTCAAACTTTGATTCAATTTCTATAACTATAAACTATCTTAATTCGAGTAAAAATCTTACTTGAACTTGTTTTTGTGTCATGATCCTACTTCAAGAACTTTCAAGCCATCCAAGATTCTTTGAAGCTAGATCATTTCTTGTCACTTCCAGTAGGTTTACCTACTAAACTTGAGGTAGTAATGATGTTCATAACATCATTCGATTCATATATATAAAACTATCTTATTCGAAGGTTTAAACTCGTAATCACTAGAACATAGTTTAGTTAATTCTAAACTTGTTCGCAAACAAAAGTTAATCCTTCTAAATTGACTATTAAAATCAACTAAACACATGTTCTATATCTATATGATATGCTAACTTAATGATTTAAAACCTGGAAACACGAAAAACACCGTAAAACCGGATTTACGCCGTCGTAGTAACACCGCGGGCTGTTTTGGGTTAGTTAATTAAAAACTATGATAAACTTTGATTTAAAAGTTGTTATTCTGAGAAAATGATTTTTATTATGAATATGAAACTATATCCAAAAATTATGGTTACACTAAAAGTGGAAGTATGTTTTCTAAAATGGTCATCTAGACGTCGTTCTTTCCACTGAAATGACTACCTTTACAAAAATGACTTGTAACTTATTTTTCCGACTATAAACCTATAATTTTTCTGTTTAGATTCATAAAATAGAGTTCAATATGAAACCATAGCAATTTGATTCACTCAAAACGGATTTAAAATGAAGAAGTTATGGGTAAAACAAGATTGGATAATTTTTCTCATTTTAGCTACGTGAAAATTGGTAACAAATCTATTCCAACCATAACTTAATCAACTTGTATTGTATATTATGTAATCTTGAGATACCATAGACACGTATACAATGTTTCGACCTATCATGTCGACACATCTATATATATTTCGGAACAACCATAGACACTCTATATGTGAATGTTGGAGTTAGCTATACAGGGTTGAGGTTGATTCCAAAATATATATAGTTTGAGTTGTGATCAATACTGAGATACGTATACACTGGGTCGTGGATTGATTCAAGATAATATTTATCGATTTATTTCTGTACATCTAACTGTGGACAACTAGTTGTAGGTTACTAACGAGGACAGCTGACTTAATAAACTTAAAACATCAAAATATATTAAAAGTGTTGTAAATATATTTTGAACATACTTTGATATATATGTATATATTGTTATAGGTTCGTGAATCAACCAGTGGCCAAGTCTTACTTCCCGATGAAGTAAAAATCTGTGAAAGTGAGTTATAGTCCCACTTTTAAAATCTAATATTTTTGGGATGAGAATACATGCAGGTTTTATAAATGATTTACAAAATAGACACAAGTACGTGAAACTACATTCTATGGTTGAATTATTGAAATCGAATATGCCCCTTTTTATTAAGTCTGGTAATCTAAGAATTAGGGAACAGACACCCTAATTGACGCGAATCCTAAAGATAGATCTATTGGGCCTAACAAACCCCATCCAAAGTACCGGATGCTTTAGTACTTCGAAATTTATATCATATCCGAAGGGTGTCCCGGAATGATGGGGATATTCTTATATATGTATCTTGTTAATGTCGGTTACCAGGTGTTCACCATATGAATGATTTTTATCTCTATGTATGGGATGTGTATTGAAATATGAAATCTTGTGGTCTATTGTTACGATTTGATATATATAGGTTAAACCTATAACTCACCAACATTTTTGTTGACGTTTTAAGCATGTTTATTCTCAGGTGATTATTAAGAGCTTCCGCTATCGCATACTTAAATAAGGACGAGATTTGGAGTCCATGCTTGTATGATATTGTGTAAAAACTGCATTCAAGAAACTTATTTTGTTGTAACATATTTGTATTGTAAACCATTATGTAATGGTCGTGTGTAAACAGGATATTTTAGATTATCATTATTTGATAATCTATGTAAAGCTTTTTAAAACCTTTATCTATGAAATAAAGGTTATGGTTTGTTTTAAAAATGAATGCAGTCTTTGAAAAACGTCTCATATAGAGGTCAAAACCTCGCAACGAAATCAAATAATATGGAACGTTTTTAATCAATAAGAACAGGACATTTCAGTTGGTATCCGAGCGTTGGTCTTAGAGAACCAGAATTCTGCATTAGTGTGTCTTATCGAGTTTGTTAGGATGCATTAGTGAGTCTGGACTTCGACCGTGTTTACTTGAAAAATGATTGCTTAACAAATTTTGTTGGAAACTATATATTTTTAACATGTGAATATTATGTGATATATTAATCTCTTAACGCGTTTGATATTATGTGATAGATGGCTACCTCTAGAACAAGTCCCATTGACTCACCTAATAATAATGAAGAGTCAAATGTAAATTGGAATGATTCGTGGACTGATTCACAAGTTCCCGAAGAGGAACCGGAAGAAGAGTCGGAACCAGAAGAAGAATCGGAACCGGAAGAAGAATCGGAACCGGATGAAGAAATAGAACCGGTGGGGGAAATAATAAAACGGTTAAGTAAAAGAAAATCCTCAACCAACCGACCAAGGTTAATTATGGTCAATGGTGTTTCCGCTAAGGAAGCAAAATATTGGGAGGATTACCAATTCTCCTATGAATCGGATTCTGACGAGAATTCCGATGATGTTATAGAAATTACCCCAACTGAATTTAAAAAGGCAAAAGAAAATAATAAGGGAAAGGGCATAAAAATAGAGAAATCTAATTCCAACCCTGATGAACTTTATATGTATCGTCAACCCCCGAAGTCCTTAAGTTGTAACAATGACCCGAGAACCTCTAAACCACCAGGTTTTTCTAAACCAATGTGGAAAACGACGGCTCGTATTAGGGGAACATCATATATCCCTAGAAACTTGGCAAAACGAACCAAAACCGAAGAAGAAGAAACAAGCGAGTCGGAATAAGATAGTTGTATTCGTGTGGTGTAATATATGTAATATAGTGTGCTTATGCTTTATGATATATGTAAAAAAAATGCTTGCATTAATAAGTATTTTTTTTTTATGAATCTAACTCTTGTCTATTTTACAGTATAAAAACACAAAATGGATAGACAACTCAATATTTTAAGAGACCTACCCGGAGACATGATTGATGAAATCTTGTCTAGAGTCGGTCAGAATTCTTCGGCACAACTATTTAAGGCGAGATCAGTTTGTAAGACATTCGAAGAACGTTCCAAGAATGCCTTGGTTTATAAAAGGCTTTCGTTCGAAAGATGGGGGATATCACATTGGGAAATCCATAAGTTACGATGTGTTTACTTTGACGCATATATTGCGGGGAACCCAAATGCTATTTTACGCAATGGGTTAAGAAATTATTTTGACTCAATATATCCGAATATTGGACTTCGTGATTTAGAAAAAGCGGCTAACATGCAACATAAAGAAGCATGTTATGCTTACGGATTAGTAATGTTTGCTTCTCACCAAAGTGAGAACAAGAACATCGGCCTACAACTATTAAACAAAACGTTCCCACAAGTGACGGAGTCGGTAATTGGGGTAAGAAATGAGGTTTTTAGATTGTTACGGGACTGTTGGACATTACGTAACTCTCGTCCCTTTGACGACGTTACAACACGCTGTCTTATCAACGGTCATAACGGTTATGTTCCACAAGACCAAGGATGGGAAGTAGTCCTAGTAAAACCAGAATGCATGACTTGTTTCTGGACGTATGAATTACGTGTCTTTATTGCCTTTGCTGAACGACTTGTGTACTAGCTAGAATTATCTTCACAAATATCTTGTATCAAAGTTATTGTGTGCTATATTTCATGCTTTATGTAAAATAAGCGGTATTGTAAGTTTGTAAAATATTGTATAAAAGTTTGAACGCGAAATATTATTATAATCAGTTTTTCATATAGAATTGTAGTAGTTGAATTGTATATTAGCTACTAAGTATGAACTTAACAGGTAGGTACTACCCGAATTTAAACTTATAAAACGCTAATATGAAGAAAAAGCTTTTATAAATGAGTTCATATTATGCTACGAAATACTATTAACTACTCTTAATATTCTGTATGATTAACTTGTTCCATTTAACTATTTTGAAGGAAATGGCACCGACTACTCGACACACCGTGAATATGAATGAAGAGGAATTCCGTACTTTTCTAGCTTCAAACATAGCCGCAGTACAGGCTGCGCTACATACCAACAATAACCTTAGATCTAGCAGTACAGGAAATCGTGTAGGATGCACCTACAAAGAATTCACTGCCTGCAAACCTTTAGAATTTGATGGAACCGAAGGACCGATCGGATTGAAACGGTGGACCGAGAAGGTCGAATCGGTGTTTGCCATAAGTAAGTGTACTGAAGAGGACAAAGTGAAGTACGCTACGCATACCTTAACAGGTTCTGCGTTAACATGGTGGAATACCTATCTAGAGCAAGTGGGACAAGACGATGCGTACGCACTACCGTGGTCAGCATTCAAGCACTTGATGAACGAGAAGTACCGTCCCAGAACCGAGGTCAATAAGCTCAAGACAGAACTTAGAGGGTTACGAACCCAAGGATTTGATATTACCACGTACGAAAGACGGTTCACAGAATTGTGCCTATTATGTCTGGGAGCATTCGAAAATGAGGAAGAGAAGATCGACGCGTTTGTGAAAGGATTACCGGAAAGAATCCAAGAAGATATAAGTTCACACGAGCCCGCCTCCATACAACAAGCATGTAGAATGGCTCACAAACTAGTGAACCAGATTGAAGAAAGAATTAAAGAACAGACTGCTGAAGAGGCCAATGTGAAGCAAGTCAAAAGAAAGTGGGAGGAAAACGGTGATAAGAATCAACAATACAACAACAACAGCAATTACAACAATAATCGCAACAATTATCCCAACAATCGCAACATCAATAGCAACTACAATAAACGGCCCAACAACAACAACAACAACAACAACAACAACAACAACAACAACAACAACAACAACAGCAACTACAACAATCATCCCAACAACAATAATAACCGCAACAACAACAACAATCAGAAGCAGCTATGCCAAAGGTGTGAAAAGTATCACTCGGGGTTCTGCACCAAATTTTGCAACAAGTGTAAAAGAAATGGTCATAGCGCAGCGAAGTGTGAGGTTTACGGACCAGGGGTTAATAGAACGAAAGGAACAAATGGTGTCGGAACGAGTAATGGCGGAGCAAGTAGTGTCAGAGCAAGTTATGCCAATGTAGTTTGTTATAAATGTGGAAAACTGGGCCACATTATTAGAAATTGCCCGAACCAGGAGAACACGAATGGACAAGGCCGCAGAAGAGTTTTCAATATTAATACGGCAGAGGCACAGGAAGACCCGGAGCTTGTTACGGGTACGTTTCTTATTGACAATAAATCTGCTTACGTTTTATTTGATTCGGGTGCGGATAGAAGCTATATGAGTAGAGATTTTTGTGCTAAATTAAGTTGTTCATTGACGCCTTTGGATAGTAAATTTTTACTTGAATTAGCAAATGGTAAATTAATTTCAGCAAATAATATATGTCGGAATCGAGAAATTAAACTGGTTAGCGAAACATTTAAGATTGACTTGATACCAGTAGAGTTAGGGAGTTTTGATGTGATAATCGGTATGGACTGGTTGAAAGAAGTGAAAGCAGAGATCGTTTGTTATAAAAATGCAATTCGCATTATACGAGAAAAAGGAAAACCCTTAATGGTGTACGGAGAAAAGGGCAACACGAAGCTACATCTTATTGGTAATTTGAAGGCACAAAAACTAATAAGAAAAGGTTGCTATGCTGTTCTAGCACACGTCGAGAAAGTACAAACTGAAGAAAAGAGCATCAATGATGTTCCCGTCGCAAAAGAATTTCCCGATGTATTTCCGAAAGAATTACCGGGATTACCCCCACATCGATCCGTTGAATTTCAAATAGATCTTGTACCAGGAGCTGCACCAATAGCTCGTGCTCCTTACAGACTCGCACCCAGCGAGATGAAAGAACTGCAAAGCCAATTACAAGAACTTTTAGAGCATGGTTTCATTCGACCAAGCACATCACCGTGGGGAGCTCCTGTTTTGTTTGTCAAGAAGAAAGATGGTACATTCAGGTTGTGTATCGACTACCGAGAGTTGAACAAACTTACCATCAAGAACCGCTACCCACTACCGATAATCGACGACTTATTTGATCAACTGCAAGGCTCGTCTGTTTATTCAAAGATTGACTTACGTTTCGGGTATCATCAAATGCGGGTGAAAGAAGATGATATTCCAAAGACTGCTTTCAGAACACGTTACGGTCATTACGAGTTTATGGTCATGCCATTTGGTTTAACTAATGCACCAGCTGTGTTCATGGACCTTATGAACCGAGTGTGTGGACCATACCTTGACAAGTTTGTCATTGTTTTCATTGATGACATACTTATTTACTCAAAGAATGACCAAGAACACGGTGAACATTTGAGAAAGGTGTTAGAAGTATTGAGGAAGGAAGAATTGTACGCTAAATTTTCAAAGTGTGCATTTTGGTTGGAAGAAGTTCAATTGCTCGGTCACATAGTGAACAAAAAAGGTATTAAGGTGGATCCGGCAAAGATAGAAACTGTTGAAAAGTGGGAAACCCCGAAAACTCCGAAACACATACGCCAGTTTTTAGGACTAGCTGGTTACTACAGAAGGTTCATCCAAGACTTTTCCAGAATAGCAAAACCCTTGACTGCATTAACGCATAAAGGGAAGAAATTTGAATGGAAGGATGATCATCAAGAAAGTGTTTCAGTTATTGAAGAAAAAGCTAACTACGGCACCTATATTGTCATTGCCTGAAGGGAATGATGATTTTGTGATTTATTGTGACGCATCAAAGCAAGGTCTCGGTTGTGTATTAATATAACGAACGAAGGTGATTGCTTATGCGTCTAGACAATTGAAGATTCACGAGCAAAATTATACGACGCATGATTTGGAATTAGGCGCGGTTGTTTTTGCATTAAAGACTTGGAGGCACTACTTATATGGGGTCAAAATTATTATATATACCGACCACAAAAGTCTTCAACACATATTTAATCAGAAACAACTGAATATGAGGCAGCGTAGGTGGATTGAATTGTTGAATGATTACGACTTTGAGATTCGTTACCACCCGGGGAAGGCAAATGTGGTAGCCGATGCCTTGAGCAGGAAGGACAGAGAACCCATTCGAGTAAAATCTATGAATATAATGATTCATAATAACCTTACTACTCAAATAAAGGAGGCGCAACAAGGAGTTTTAAAAGAGGGAAATTTAAAGGATGAAATACCCAAAGGATCGGAGAAGCATCTTAATATTCGGGAAGACGGAACCCGGTATAGGGCTGAAAGGATTTGGGTACCAAAATTTGGAGATATGAGAGAAATGGTACTTAGAGAAGCTCATAAAACCAGATACTCAATACATCCTGGAACGGGGAAGATGTACAAGGATCTCATGAAACATTTTTGGTGGCCGGGTATGAAAGCCGATGTTGCTAAATACGTAGGAGAATGTTTGACGTGTTCTAAGGTCAAAGCTGAGCATCAGAAACCATCAGGTCTACTTCAACAACCCGAAATCCCGGAATGGAAATGGGAAAACATTACCATGGATTTCATCACTAAATTGCCAAGGACTGCAAGTGGTTTTGATACTATTAGGGTAATAGTTGATCGTCTCACCAAATCAGCACACTTCCTGCCAATAAGAGAAGATGACAAGATGGAGAAGTTAGCACGACTGTATTTGAAGGAAGTCGTCTCCAGACATGGAATACCAATCTCTATTATCTCTGATAGGGATGGCAGATTTATTTCAAGATTCTGGCAGACATTACAGCAAGCATTAGGAACTCGTCTAGACATGAGTACTGTCTATCATCCACAAACTGATGGGCAGAGCGAAAGGATGATACAAACGCTTGAAGACATGCTACGAGCATGTGTTATTGATTTCGGAAACAGTTGGGATCGACATCTACCGTTAGCAGAATTTTCCTACAACAACAGCTACCATTCAAGCATTGAGATGGCGCCGTTTGAAGCACTTTATGGTAGAAAGTGCAGGTCTCCGATTTGTTGGAGTGAAGTGGGGGATAGAAAGATTACGGGTCCGGAGATTATACAAGAAACTACCGAGAAGATCATCCAAATTCAACAACGGTTGAAAACCGCCCAAAGTCAACAAAAGAGCTACGCTGACATTAAAAGAAAAGATATAGAATTTGAAATTGGAGAGATGGTCATGCTTAAAGTTGCACCTTGGAAAGGCGTTGTTCGATTTGGTAAACGAGGGAAATTAAATCCAAGGTATATTGGACCATTCAAGATTATTGATCGTGTCGGACCAGTAGCTTACCGACTTGAGTTACCTCAACAACTCGCGGCTGTACATAACACTTTCCACGTCTCGAATTTGAAGAAATATTTTGCTAAAGAAGATCTCACTATTCCGTTAGATGAAATCCAAATCAACGAAAAACTCCAATTCATCGAAGAACCCGTCGAAATAATGGATCGTGAGGTTAAAAGACTTAAGCAAAACAAGATACCAATTGTTAAGGTTCGATGGAATGCTCGTAGAGGACCCAAGTTCACCTGGGAGCGTGAAGATCAGATGAAGAAGAAATACCCGCATCTATTTCCAGAAGATTCGTCAACACCTTCAACAGCTTAAAATTTCGGGACGAAATTTATTTAACGGGTAGGTACTGTAGTGACCTGAACTTTTCCATGTTTATATATATTAATTGAGATTGATATTTACATGATTAAACGTTTCCAACATGTTAAGCAATCAAACTTGTTAAGACTTGATTAATTGAAATATGTTTCATATAGACAATTGACCACCCAAGTTGACCGGCGATTCACGAACGTTAAAACTTGTAAAAACGACATGACGATATATATATATATGGATATACATATGGTTAACATGAGATTATGCTAAGTAAGTATCTCCATAAGTATATTAATAATGAGTTATATACATATAAACAAGACTACTAACTTAAGGATTTCGAAACGAGACATATACGTAACGATTATCGTTGTAACGACATTTAAATGTATATATATCATATTAAGATATATTAATATATCATAATATCATGATAATATAATAATTTAACATCTCATTAGATATAATAAACAATGGGTTAACAACATTAATTGAGATCGTTAACTTAAAGGTTTCAAAACAACACTTACATGTAACGACTAACGATGACTTAACGACTCAGTTAAAATGTATTTACATGTAGTGTATTTAGATGTATTAAAATACTTTTAGAAGACTTCAAGACATATATCAAAACACTCATACTTAACGAAAATGGTTACAATTACTTTCCCATTCTTTTCTTTCATCAAGAATTCTAGTCGTATTCTTACCCGTATTATACACAGCTTCAAAACGTACTTACTATGGGTATATACCAATAGGAACTAGCATGGGATTCCACTCTTGATTATGTCATGTATGACTAATCAATTTTAACTTCTACCATGAGCTAGTCAACTAACTAGAACTCCTTTTAACCCCACTCACCACTCACCAATTACCACTCATCATTCACTCCATTTCACTTCCAATTATCTTTCTAATTCTCTCTCAACACACACACACACACTATTATGAACGTATTTTTCCAGTAGTTAATCATCATCTTCATCAAAAATCACTTCAAGAATCAAGCTATAATCATCATAGGAAGAACACTTCAAGAACACTTCAAAAATCCCTTCAAGTTTACTAATTTACTTCCAAGCTTTCTAATCCATTCCAAGTAATCATCTAAGATCAAGAAACCTTTTGTTATATACAGTAGGTTATCTTTCTTATTCAAGGTAATATTCATATTCAAACTTTGATTCAATTTCTATAACTATAAACTATCTTAATTCGAGTAAAAATCTTACTTGAACTTGTTTTTGTGTCATGATCCTACTTCAAGAACTTTCAAGCCATCCAAGATCCTTTGAAGCTAGATCATTTCTTGTCACTTCTAGTAGGTTTACCTACTAAACTTGAGGTAGTAATGATGTTCATAACATCATTCGATTCATATATATAAAACTATCTTATTCGAAGGTTTAAACTCGTAATCACTAGAACATAGTTTAGTTAATTCTAAACTTGTTCGCAAACAAAAGTTAATCCTTCTAACTTGACTTTTAAAATCAACTAAACACATGTTCTATATCTATATGATATTCTAACTTAATGATTTAAAACCTGGAAACACGAAAAACACCGTAAAACCGGATTTACGCCGTCGTAGTAACACCGAGGGCTGTTTTGGGTTAGTTAATTAAAAACTATGATAAACTTTGATTTAAAAGTTGTTATTCTGAGAAAATGATTTTTATTATGAATATGAAACTATATCCAAAAATTATGTTTAAACTCAAAGTGGAAGTATGTTTTCTAAAATGGTCATCTAGACGTCGTTCTTTCGACTGAAATGACTACCTTTACAAAAACGACTTGTAACTTATTTTTCCGACTATAAACCTATAATTTTTCTATTTAGATTCATAAAATAGAGTTCAATATGAAACCATATCAATTTGATTCACTCAAAACGGATTTAAAATGAAGAAGTTATGGGTAAAACAAGATTGGATAATTTTTCTCATTTTAGCTACGTGAAAATTGGTAACAAATCTATTCCAACCATAACTTAATCAACTTGTATTGTATATTATGTAATCTTGAGATACCATAGACATGTATACAATGTTTCAACCTATCATGTCGACACATCTATATATATTTCGGAACAACCATAGACACTCTATATGTGAATGTTGGAGTTAGCTATACAGGGTTGAGGTTGATTCCAAAATATATATAGTTTGAGTTGTGATCAATACTGAGATACGTATACACTGGGTCGTGGATTGATTCAAGATAATATTTATCGATTTATTTCTGTATATCTAACTGTGGACAACTAGTTGTAGGTTACTAACGAGGACAGCTGACTTAATAAACTTAAAACATCAAAATATATTAAAAGTGTTGTAAATATATTTTGAACATACTTTGATATATATGTATATATTGTTATAGGTTCGTGAATCAACCAGTGGCCAAGTCTTACTTCCCGATGAAGTAAAAATCTGTGAAAGTGAGTTATAGTCCCACTTTTAAAATCTAATATTTTTGGGATGAGAGTACATGCAGGTTTTATAAATGATTTACAAAATAGACACAAGTACGTGAAACTACATTCTATGGTTGAATTATTGAAATCGAATATGCCCCTTTTTATTAAGTCTGGTAATCTAAGAATTAGGGAACAGACACCCTAATTGACGCGAATCCTAAAGATAGATCTATTGGGCCTAACAAACCCCATCCAAAGTACCAGATGCTTTAGTACTTCGAAATTTATATCATATCCGAAGGGTGTCCCGGAATGATGGGGATATTCTTATATATGCATCTTGTTAATGTCGGTTACCAGGTGTTCACCATATGAATGTTTTTTATCTCTATGTATGGGATGTGTATTGAAATATGAAATCTTGTGGTCTATTGTTACGATTTGATATATATAGGTTAAACTTATAACTCACCAAAATTTTTGTTGACGTTTTAAGCATGTTTATTCTTAGGTGATTATTAAGAGCTTCCGCTGTCGCATACTTAAATAAGGACGAGATTTGGAGTCCATGCTTGTATGATATTGTGTAAAAACTGCATTCAAGAAACTTATTTTGTTGTAGCATATTTGTATTGTAAACCATTATGTAATGGTTGTGTGTAAACAGGATATTTTAGATTATCATTATTTGATAATCTACGTAAAGCTTTTTAAAACCTTTATCTATGAAATAAAGGTTATGGTTTGTTTTAAAAATGAATGCATTCTTTGAAAAACGTCTCATATAGAGGTCAAAACCTCGCAACGAAATCAACTAATATGGAACGTTTTTAATCAATAAGAACGGGACATTTCATTCGTAACCCTCTAAGTTCTGTCTTGAGCTTATTGACCTCGGTTCTGGGACGGTACTTCTCGTTCATCAAGTGCTTGAATGCTGACCACGGTAGTGCGTACGCATCATCTTGTCCCACTTTCTCTAGATAGGTATTCCACCATGTTAACGTAGAACCTGTGAAGGTATGCGTAGCGTACTTCACTTTGTCCTCTTCAGTACACTTACTTATGGCAAACACCGATTCGACCTTCTCGGTCCACCGTTTCAATCCAATCGGTCCTTCGATTCCATCAAATTCCAAAGGTTTACAGGTAGTGAATTCTTTGTAGGTGCATCCTACACGATTTCCTGTACTGCTAGATCCAAGGTTATTGTTGGTATGTAGCGCAGCCTGTACTGCGGCTATGTTTGAAGCTAGAAAAGTACGGAATTCCTCTTCATTCATATTCACGGTGTGTCGAGTAGTCGGTGCCATTTCCTTCAAAATAGTCAAATTGAACAAGTTAATCATACAGAATATTAAGAGTAGTTAATAGTATTTCGTAGCATAATATGAACTCATTTATAAAAGCTTTTTCTTCATATTAGCGTTTTATAAGTTTAAATTCGGGTAGTACCTACCCGTTAAGTTCATACTTAGTAGCTAATATACAATTCAACTACTACAATTCTATATGAAAAACTGATTATAATAATATTTCGCGTTCAAACTTTTATACAATATTTTACAAACTTACAATACCGCTTATTTTACATAAAGCATGAAATATAGCACACAATAACTTTGATACAAGATAGTTGTGAAGATAATTCTAGCTAGTACATAAGTCGTTCAGCAAAGGCAATAAAGACACGTAATTCATACGTCCAGAAACAAGTCATGCATTCTGGATTTACTAGGACTACTTCCCATCCTCGGTCTTGTGGAACATAACCGTTATGGCTGTTGATAAGACAACGTGTTGTAACGTCGTCAAAGGGACGAGGGTTACGTAATGACCAACAGTCTCGTAATAATCTAAAAACCTCATTTCTTACCCCAATTACCGACTCCGTCACTTGTGGGAACGTTTTGTTTAATAGTTGTAGCCCGATGTTCTTTTTCTCACTTTGGTGAGAAGCGAACATTACTAACCCGTAAGCATAGCATGCTTCTTTATGTTGCATGTTAGCCGCTTTTTCTAAATCATGAATCCTATATTCGGATACATTGAGTCAAAATAATTTCTTAACCCGTTGCGTAAAATAGCATTTGGGTTCCCCGCAATATATGCGTTAAAGTAAACACATCGTAACTTATGGGTTTCCCAATGTGATATCCCCCATCTTTCAAACGAAAGTCTCTTATAAACCAAGACATTCTTGGAACGTTCTTCGAATGTCTTACAAACTGATTTCACCGTAAATAGTTATGCCGAAGAATTCTGACCGACTCTAGACAAGATTTCATCAATCATGTCTCCGGGTAGGTCTCTTAAAATATTGGGTTGTCTATCCATTTTGTGTTTTTATACTGTAAAATAAACAAGAGTTAGATTCATAAAAAAAAAATACTTATTAATACCAGCAATTTTTACATATATCATAAAGCATAAGCACACTATATTACATATATTACACCACACGAATACAACTATCTTATTCCGACTCGCTCATTTCTTCTTCTTCGGTTTTGGTTCGTTTTGCCAAGTTTCTAGGGATATATGATGTTCCCCTAATACGAGCTGTCGTTTTCTACAACGGTTTAGAAAAACCTGGTGGTTTAGAGGTTCCCGGGTCATTGTTACAACTTAAGGGCTTCGGGGGTTGACGATACATATAAAGTTCATCGGGGTTGGAATTAGATTTCTCTATTTTTATGCCCTTTCCCTTATTATTTTCTTTTGCCTTTTTAAATTCAGTTGGGGTAATTTCTATAACATCATCGGAATTCTCGTCGGAATCCGATTCATCTGAGAATTGGTAATCCTCCCAATATTTTGCTTCCTTGGCGGAAACACCATTGACCATAATTAACCTTGGTCGGTTGGTTGAGGATTTTCTTTTACTTAACCGTTTTATTATTTCCCCCACCGGTTCTATTTCCTCCTCCGGTTCCTCCTCTTCCGGTTCTGATTCTTCTTCCGGTTCTGATTCTTCTTCCGGTTCTGATTCTTCTTCCGGTTCTTCTTCGGGAACTTGTGAATCAGTCCAATATATATTCGACTCTTCGTTATTATTAGGGGAGTCAATGGGATTTGTGCTAGAGGTAGACATCTATCACACAATATCAAACATGTTAAGAGATTAATATATCACATAATATATACATGTTAATAATATATAGTTTCCAACAAAAATGTTAAGCAATCATTTTTAAAGAAAACACGGTCGAAGTCCAGACTCACTAATGCATCCTAACAAACTCGATAAGACACACTAATGCAAATATTCTGGTTCTCTAAGACCAACGCTCGGATACCAACTGAAATGTCCCGTTCTTATTGATTAAAAACGTTCCATATTAATTGATTTCGTTGCGAGGTTTTGACCTCTATATGAAACGTTTTTCAAAGACTGCATTCATTTTTAAAATAAACCATAACCTTTATTTCATAAATAAAGGTTCAAAAAGCTTTACGTAGATTATCAAATAATGATAATCTAAAATATCCTGTTTAGACACGACCATTACATAATGGTTTACAATACAAATATGTTACATCGAAATCAGTTTCTTGAATGCAGTTTTTACACAATATCATACAAACACGGACTCCAAATCTTGTCCTTATTTTAGTATGCAACAGCGGAAGCTCTTAGTATTCACCTGAGAATAAACATGCTTTAAACGTCAACAAAAATGTTGGTGAGTTATAGGTTTAACCTATATATATCAAATCGTAACAATAGACCACAAGATTTCATATTTCAATACACATCCCATACATAAAGATAAAAATCATTCATATGGTGAACACCTGGTAACCGACATTAACAAGATGCATATATAAGAATATCCCCATCATTCCGGGACACCCTTCGGATATGATATAAATTTCGAAGTACTAAAGCATCCGGTACTTTGGATGGGGTTTGTTAGGTCCAATAGATCTATCTTTAGGATTCGCGTCAATTAGGGTGTCTGTTCCCTAATTCTTAGATTACCAGACTTAATAAAAAGGGGCATATTCGATTTCGATAATTCAACCATAGAATGTAGTTTCACGTACTTGTGTCTATTTTGTAAATCATTTATAAAACCTGCATGTATTCTCATCCCAAAAATATTAGATTTTAAAAGTGGGACTATAACTCACTTTCACAGATTTTTACTTCGTCGGGAAGTAAGACTTGGCCACTGGTTGATTCACGAACCTATAACAATATATACATATATATCAAAGTATGTTCAAAATATATTTACAACACTTTTAATATATTTTGATGTTTTAAGTTTATTAAGTCAGCTGTCCTCGTTAGTAACCTACAACTAGTTGTCCACAGTTAGATGTACAGAAATAAATCGATAAATATTATCTTGAATCAATCCACGACCCAGTGTATACGTATCTCAGTATTGATCACAACTCAAACTATATATATTTTGGAATCAACCTCAACCCTGTATAGCTAACTCCAACATTCACATATATAGTGTCTATGGTTGTTCCGAAATATATATAGATGTGTCGACATGATAGGTCGAAACATTGTATACGTGTCTATGGTATCTCAAGATTACATAATATACAATACAAGTTGATTAAGTTATGGTTGGAATATATTTGTTACCAATTTTCACGTAGCTAAAATGAGAAAAATTATCCAATCTTGTTTTACCCATAACTTCTTCATTTTAAATCCGTTTTGAGTGAATCAAATTGCTATGCTTTCATATTGAACTCTATTTTATGAATCTAAACAGAAAAAGTATAGGTTTACTGTCGGAAAAAAAAGTTACAAGTCGTTTTTGTAAAGGTAGTCATTTCAGTCGAAAGAACGACGTCTAGATGATCATTTTAGAAAACATACTTCCACTTTGAGTTTAACCATAATTTTTGGATATAGTTTCATGTTCATAATAAAAATCATTTTCCCAGAATAACAACTTTTAAATCAAAGTTTATCATAGTTTTTAATTAACTAACCCAAAACAGCCCGCGGTGTTACTACGACGGCGTAAATCCGGTTTTACGGTGTTTTTCGTGTTTCCAGATTTTAAATCATTAAGTTAGCATATCATATAGATATATAACATGTGTTTAGTTGATTTAAAAGTCAAGTTAGAAGGATTAACTTTTATTTGCGAACAAGTTTAGAATTAACTAAACTATGTTCTAGTGATTACAAGTTTAAACCTTCAAATAAGATAGCTTTATATGTATGAATCGAATGATGTTATGAACATCATTACTACCTCAAGTTCCTTGGATAAACCTACTGGAAATGAGAAAAATAGATCTAGCTTCAAAGGATCCTTGGATGGCTTGAAAGTTCTTGAAGCAGAATCATGACACGAAAACAATTTCAAGTAAGATTTTCACTCGAAATAAGATTGTTATAGTTATAGAAATTGAATTAAAGTTTGAATATGATTATTACCTTGTATTAGAAAGATAACCTACTGTAAGTAACAAAGGTTTCTTGATCTTGGATGATTATTTGGAATGGATTTAGAAAACTTGGAAGTAAACTTGCAATCTTGGAAGTATTCTTGATTTTATGAAACTAGAACTTTTGGAATTTATGAAGAACACTTGGAACTTGAAGATAGAACTTGAGAGAGATCAATTAGATAAATAAAATTGAAGAATGAAAGTATTTGTAGGTGTTTTTGGTCGTTGGTGTATGGATTAGATATAAAGGATATGTAATTTTGTTTTCATGTAAATAAGTCATGAATGATTACTCATATTTTTGTAATTTTATGAGATATTTCATGCTAGTTGCCAAATGATGGCTCCCATATGTGTTAGGTGACTCACATGGGCTGCTAAAAGCTGATCATTGGAGTGTATATACCAATAGTACATACATCTAAAAGCTGTGTATTGTACGAGTACGAATACGGGTGCATACGAGTAGAATTGTTGATGAAACTGAACGAGGATGTATTTCTAAGCATTTTTGTTAAGTAGAAGTATTTTGATAAGTGTCTTGAAGTCTTTCAAAAGTGTATGAATACATATTAAAACACTACATGTATATACATTTTAACTGAGTCATTAAGTCATCGTTAGTCGTTACATGTAAATGTTGTTTTGAAACCTTTAGGTTAACGATCTTGTTGAATGTTGTTAACCCATTGTTTATTATAACAAATGAGATGTTAAATTGTTATATTATCATGATATTATGATATATAATATATCTTAGTATGATATATATACAGTTAAATGTCGTTACAACGATAATCGTTACATATATGTCTCGTTTCGAAATCATTAAGTTAGTAGTCTTATTTTTACATATGTATTTCATTGTTAATACACTTAATAATATATTTACTTATCATTTAACATAATTAACCAAGTGTATCAATATCTTAATATGATTCATATGTACCTAGTAAGACGTTGTTATAACGATAATCGTTATATATATCGTTTTCGAGTTTCTTAAATTAATAGTCTCATTTTTATGTATATAACTCATTGTTAAAATACCTAATGAGATACATACTTATAATAAAATCATGTTAACTATATATATAACCATATATATGTCATCGTATAGTTTTTACAAGTTTTAACGTTCGTGAATCACCGATCAACTTGGGTGGTCAATTGTCTATATGAAACCTATTTCAATTAATCAAGTCTTAACAAGTTTGATTGCTTAACATGTTGGAAACACTTAATCATGTAAATAACAATTTCATTTAATATATATATAAACATGGAAAAGTTCGGGTCACTACAGCTGTTTTACCCTGTTGTGTACAATTGACAATATACATACAATACAAATATACACATGCATGGTAATTTGAAATGGGACTTAATATCCCACTTTCAAATTATAAAAATGAAATATTAGTAACAAAATAATAAAAATGTTAAAAATTACATAAAACTATCAAAATATTATATGTTTAAACAATAATAGATAAAAAGATAAAAAAATCACCAATGGAACTGTATCAATCTGGATATGGATTCCAGTTCATATCATCGCTCGGGTTCCATGGCTGGTGATAGGTATCCTAAAAGGCTTGGTTGGGGTCGTACAGGTTAAAGGGTGGTCGCATATGAGGCTGATGTGCTGGATAGTATGCAGGTCGAGTCGGGATATAGTTATGTGGTACTTGATATGATAGCTGGCTCATGATCTGGTGCTGATGAACTACCCAACTATCATGCTGGCGTCGCCTAGATTGCTCATACTCATCCGCGGCTCTCCACTGCTCATACTGATGATGTCTAGCCTGGTTATTCATTTCCACCTCATCTATATGCTGATAAACATCAGTATAACTATCCCTAATGACATCCCTAATGTCATCTGCTTCCTCCATCTCCTCATCCGAACCCCTCTCTACCTGTGGATGGGTGCCATGATATGGTAATGGCCTATTGTGTCTCCGAGTTAGTACCTTTGCACCTTGATAAACCGATAGACCTATAGTCTCGGCTTGTCCCTCAATCTTGATCATTGGACCCCCTCGATATTTATCTACACCTAAATACTCTCCAATGAGAGTAACAAAAATGCCTCCTCCTATAATTCGCCCCTCCTGTGTACCTTCCACCATTTTGGACAGATAATAACCAACACAGTAGGGGATGTTAACAAAGCTTCTGGTGTTTCGAATGCACTTGAGGTAGAATAAATCGTTTAGGGTCATTTTCTCCTTGTTTCTACCTCTTTATGTAATCGAGTTTGCTAAAAACCTATGAATTATGCGAAGCTCTGCTCTGTTAATATCTAAATAGGAGTGTCTTCCACCCCGCCTAAACTCATTAAAGTTTGACATACGCCTCCATATGGTATTAGTGTCAAAATCTCTATCTACCCTCTCACCTTCATGAATCAAAGATGTACAATCAGGTGATAATAATTCAACGGGGGTGTAAATCTATAAAGCCCTAGCCATGTTCAGCATGGACATCCTGTACATCCTACCTCCAAGTAAAAATCTAAGAAAGCTTCTATCTTCTACGTTATCTACATCCCTATTTAATGCTATAGTACTCATTAATTCAATACACCATTCTTTATTTACAGGCCTACGAGTGGTAAACAAACGTTCCCAATCAGGAAAAGAAGAGTTCCCATACCTTTGGATTAGTAACAGCCTAACTGAGTTAGCTAGGTTGACTTCTTCCAAAGGTCCCCAATCTATCACCCTTGGTACCTCCACATTTTTGGTGTAAAGCTTAAATTTGTTACTTTGGTACGTCGGGTAATCTATCCAGTTTCGCTCAAATCTCAGATTGGGTTGTAATTCCTATTCGTGAACTCTTGAGTTTATTATTAATTGATGAGGCAGAAGTTGTATGTAGGCAGTAAAAAATTGTAGATTCGGTTCATAATATGGTAGGTGTTGATTATGATGTTGCTGCTCTTGATGTGGCTCAGGCTGCAACTCAGGTTGTGCCTCTGGATCAGCTTGTCTAGACGATGATGCACCGTCAGTATCTGTATTTCTCTGCAAAACCACATTAAACATAAAATTTGTGCATCCAAATATGCATTAGTGTTAGCAAAATAACAAATTAAAACAATTACAATAACATGTTTAAACAATATTAAACTTATACACATTTTCATAAATTTAACAATTCTACACTTTTTTAATACGCATATATGAAAATGTATACAATGTTCATAATCATTCTACTCAAATAACATGTCAAAATAACCATTACTAGCAATTAAACAAGTTTTGAATGGCAATTATATCAAAATAATCAAGTTCGTGAATTTTAGACTTAAAAAATCCACTTTGATGTTCAAAAATCATGTTTAGGATCAAAGTTTAGATCATTTAGCAAACTAAACATGTTACACTACTTAATTTAGCAATAATTCATAACAAAAATCGGCCATAACCTGTTTATATCAAAAAGCCCCAATTTTTCTCAAGAACACAAACCCTAGATTTCTAAAATTTTTGAAGTTTAAGCCTTCAAATCATGACAAATAGCATCAATCTAGGTTATACAAGCATAATATACTAACAATTTAATTCTAATTAAGCTAAAAATCATTAAAATTAAATTAGGTAAAAATTGTTCATAATCACTATAAATTCAAAATTAAAGAGTTTTAGGGGTGAAATTTTTACCTTTTTGCTTCCTAATATGAACAAACGCATGATTATGGCGGATTGTAGTAGCAAATTTCGTGAATTTTGGGTTGAAAATTGGTGATTTTTGGGAGTGATTTGTGTGAGTGTTCGTGAATGTGTGTGTGTAAAAGTGTAGAAGCAGAACAGCTCGTCTGCCTTTTGTTTCTGTCCAGTATTTTTATGCCATGCGATCGCATGGTGTTATAGGGTAAATCCCATGCAATCGCATGGGGTCCCGGATTTTTTTTATATATATAAAACCTTTCATTTATAAAACAATTAATTAATTAATTTAAAATTTTGTGTTCCTTGATATTTAGAATGAGGTCGTTTCGGTACGTTTACCTAGTTCGTCTCTCTTCAAAATTTTAAAATTTTTCATTTTAAAGCGTTTGTTTTAAAAGCAAAGATTTTTGAGTTTTTTTTAATGTTTTTGGCATACTTTAAATCAGTAAGATTAAAAATAAGGATAACAAAATTTGTCGCCCCGCCCTCGGGTAAAGCAATTTCGGTTCAACGACCTAGTCTTCAACTCATGATGAATTTTAGAAATCATATTTTTAACTTAATGAAATAAAGTAAATTTTATTTTTAAATTCACACCAAACTTAAATTTAAAATGCATAAAATTTCATATAAATATTATTAATATTTATATACATTAATTTTACAAACTTTCAATTAAAATATTATAATTATATATTGGTTTTAAAAATTTACAATAATAATTTAATATTTATATATTAATTTTAAAAACAAGGTAAAAAAATTAAAATCTTTTTGGTCTTTTATCCCACTTTAATCAATCAAATATTATAAAAAATATACGTCCCTCTTTTGAGTAAAGTAAATTTGGCTATATTACCTAGTTTTACTCCTGATGAATTTCTAAAATATTTTGTATTGATTGATTAAAGATATTTATACCTTATAAATAAACGGTAAATTTCGCAGTGATGAATTAAATTTTTGTATGATATCAATAATTTCGGTTTATTATACCTAATTTTATTGAATATCAATTTAATACTTTGTAGCGAACGATTCAGCGTTTATTACAAAAGGTTAAAAACATTAAACAAAAACAAAATAAGACTGTACATACTTACCTGTGGGATAGAATTCTCAGAGACCTGCTTTAGTCGACTCATAAGAGAGTCGTTCGATTTGGTTTTCCATTGCTACATAAGCGTAACCTCGATTTTTCAATAACTTTTCTTCTAAACATATGAACGGTCCTTCTCTGCATAAAGTAACGAACTCGGTATTAGAATGTGTTTGATTGTTCGAACATTTCCCTTCGTGTGACCATTTTCCGCATTTATGACATCTTTCAAGGTGTCGTGCTCTTCTTTTTGCTGCGGATTTTGATTTTCCTTTACTAAAATGTGTCTTATTATGATTGTTCCTGAGTTCTTTCGTTACTTCGTCCATTTTGCTTCTTATGAATGATACCAGTTCACTCGGGAAAGTGTTATTATTACGTTTAGTAATCATAGCATGTAGTAGTAGACCATGGTTTAGATCAAAGAAATTCTTCATCTCGTAAAACCTAAAAACACAAAAATTCAGAATGGAGGGAAAAGACTAGTTCTTTAGGGTCTGCTAGGGAAAGACCATTCGGATTCCATTCTCGAGAACTACACGAAAACAGAAAATCTAACTCTAGACAGCATTATATTATCCTTTAACATTTGAATCTCACCACACTTAGTTAGCTGTGGTGTCGAACTTGTGATTAACTTCATTATCAACTTCCATTGGATCATGTATGTAATGTTTAACTCTGTGAACATTAACTTTAAATTTATTCCCGTTTGAATTTATCAACTCTATTGTCCCGTATGGGAAAACTCTTTTGACTATAAATGGTCCAGACCATCTTGATTTCAACTTTCCAGGAAATAGCTTGAATCGTGAATTGAAAAGAAGAACTCGGCCTCTTTCCTTAAATTCTTTTGAACTTCTGATTCTTTTATCATGCCATTTCTTTGTTCTTTCCTTATAGATTAACGAATTTTCATCATGTCTTCATTCTTCTAATTCGTTTAGTTGACTTAATCGTAGACGTCCGGCTTCATGTAAATCAAGATTACATGTCTTCAAAGCCCAAAATGCTTTGTGCTCAATTTCTACTGGAAGATGACATGCTTTTCCGTAAACGAGTTTAAAAGGTGTGGTGCCAATTGGAGTTTTGTAGGCTGTTCTAAAAGCCCAGAGTGCATCCTCCAATTTTATGGACCATTCCTTCGGATTTGATCCTACGGTTTTCTCTAGAATACGTTTTAATGCTCGGTTGGTATTTTCAACTTGTCCACTTGCTTTTGGATGATAAGTGGTTGAGATTTTATGAGTTACTCCATATCTTTTGAGAACTTTCTCAAGTTGATTATTACAGAAATGAGTTCCCCGATCACTTATTAAAGCTTTCGGTGTTCCGAACCTAGCAAAAAGACATTTTAAGAAGTTGACTACAACTCATGCATCGTTAGTTGGGAGAGCTTGTGCTTCCACCCATTTAGATACATAATCAATTGCATTGAGAATGTAGAGATTATTATGAGATTTTGGAAATGGACCCATAAAGTCAATACCCCAAACGTCAAAAACTTCACATACTTGAATGACATTTTGTGGCATTTCATCACGTTGACTTATTTTTCTGGCCCTTTGACAAGCATCACAGGATTTACAAAGAAGGTGTGCGTCCTTGAAAATTGAAGGCCAATAGAATCCAGCATCGTAGACTTTCCTTGCTGTGAGTTGAGGCCCATAATGCCCTCCTGTTGGTCCTGTGTGACAATGGTTTTAGATTTGACTAGTTTCATTCCCGAATACGCATCAGGTTATTATTCCATCGGGACAACTTTTAAACAGATGTGGATCCTCCCAAAAATAGTGTTTTATATCACTAAAGAATTTCTTTCGTTTTTGGTACGACAACCCTTTTTCAAGGAATCCACATACTAAGTAGTATGCATAGTCTGCAAACCATGGAATTTCATTATAATCAATTTTCAAGAGATATTCATCAGGAAAGTTGTCTTGTATAGCCGATTCGTTTAGAACTTCTAATTCATAATTTTCAAGACGAGAAAGATGATCAGCGGCGAGATTTTCTGCTCCCTTTTTGTCTCGGATTTCAATATCGAACTCTTGTAAGAGTAAGATCTAACGGATTAATCGTGGTTTGACATCTTGTTTTGAAAACAAGTATCTAAGAGCAGAATGGTCGGTATAGACCACCGTTTTAGCTAGAACGAGATATGAACGAAATTTGTCAAAAGCAAAAACAATAGCAAGGAGTTCTTTTTCAGTAGTTGTGTAATTCATTTGTGCTCCTTGTAACGTCTTACTAGCGTAATAGATAGGTTGAAATCGTTTTTCAATTCTTTGACCTAAAACGGCTCCCATTGCAAAATCACTTGCATCGCACATGAGTTCAAATGGTAAATTCCAATTTGGAGTTATCATGATCGGCGCATTAGTGAGTTTTTCTTTAAGAATATTAAAAGATTTGATACATTCATCCGAAAAGATGAATGGAGCATCCTTTTCTAGGAGTTTGTTCATAGGAGTGGCAATTTTAGAAAAATCTTTTATGAAACGTCGGTAAAAACCGGCATGCCCCAGAAAACTCATAACTCCTCTAACATTGGTGGGATCTGGAAGTTTAGCAATTACATTTACTTTAGCTCTATCCACTTCAATTCCTTCCTATGAAATTTTATGACCAAGAACGATGCCTTCTTTAACCATGAAATGGCATTTCTCCCAATTAAGAACTAGATTTGATTGTTCGCATCTAATAAGCATTCGTTCAAGATTAACTAGACATGATTCAAAAGTATCACCGAAAACTGAAAAGTTATTCATGAAAACTTCCATGCATTCTTCTATCATGTCGTGAAAAATCGCCATCATGCACCTTTGAAAAGTTGCAGGGGCGTTGCAAAGTCCAAATGGCATGCGTTTGTAAGCAAAAGTACCATAAGGGCACGTGAAGGTGGTTTTCTCTTGGTCCTCGGGTGCTATTGGAATTTGAAAATATCCAGAGAAACCGTCAAGAAAACAATAGTAACTGTTTCCAGCTAACCTTTCTAACATTTGATTAATGAAAGGTAAGGGAAAGTGATCTTTTCTGGTGGCATCATTTAATTTTCTATAGTCAATACAAACACGCCATCCTGTTACAGTCCTAGTAGGAATAAGCTCATCTTTTTCATTTGTGATGAAAGTGATGCCACCCTTCTTAGGTACGCATTGAACTGGGCTTACCCATGGACTATCAGAGATTGGATAAATTAAACCTGCATCTAGCCGTTTAATTATTTCTTTCTTAACAACATCTTGCATATTAGAATTTAGTCTTCGTTGGCGTTGCACATATGTTTTATGACCTTCTTCCATAAGGATTTAATGCAAGGTTGTAAAAAACGTGAGACGGGGTCGGGACGGTCGGGTCCTAAAAAGGTCGAGACGTTCGAGACGGGGTCCAGACGGGGGTCGAGACGGACGTTGACCAGAGCTGACTTTTAATTATATAAGTATATAAATGTATATACGTGTACATATTTTAAAGCCAAAAACTTTAAATGACTAACTTGTACCCATAATCGCTATTACCGTTAATATAATACAAAAAATTCAAACTAAAATACGACAAATTTGACCGATTTAACCGACTTTCTAACTTTTCTGAATTTTAAGAGACTTTGACCTGATTTTTTTCAACTTTGACCCGAATTTTGACCGTTGACTGTCATATTAGACGGGTTTTTTCGAGACGGGACAGGCTAGTCACCAAACTGTCGCAACGGCTTTAGGCGAGGTGTTTTGCAACAGAGATTTAATGTGTGCAATACGAAGGACTTATGCCTTTAATGTCATGAATCTTCCATGCAATAGCTGGTTTATGAGCTTTTAGCACATAAATGGGCTGAGATTTTTCATTTTTCGTAAGAGAAGACGAGATTATTACAGGTAATTCAGATTTACCATGTAAATAAGCGTATTCCAAATGGTTTGGAAGTGGCTTTACCTCTAATATCAGTGGTTCTTCTATCGATGATTTTTATCGATATCTGTCTTCCTCTTTTAGCATTTGAAGTTCTTCTGTTGTTGGTTCATATTCATTAGCCATGAGTGTAGCTAACATTTCAGCTTCATCAATTGGTTCAATTCTTTCTCTTAAAGAACATTCTCCTGTTCCTTGTAATTCTGGAAATTCTTGTAACAATTCTGCATGTGAATCTATAGTTTGAACATAATAACATGTATCATCTGCAGATTGCAGTTGTTGCATGGCTCTATCAACAGAAAAGATAAAACTCTCATCCTCTATACTTAGGGTCAGTTTCTTACCAAACACGTCTATTATTGCTTTAGCCGTGTTTAAGAATGGTCTTCCTAATATAAGAGAAACTCGAGAATCTTCTTCCATGTCCAGAATAACAAAGTCTACTGGAAATACTAAAGTACCAACTTTAACTAGCATGTTCTCCATTATCCCTCAAGGATATTTTACTGATCGATCGGCTAGTTGTATGCTTATTCGTGTTGGTTTCAATTCTTCGAGGTCTAGTTTAGTGTATAATGAATACGGCATTAAATTTATACTAGCACCTAAGTCTGCCAATGCTTCTATTAAACTAAGACTACCCAGAAAACATGGAATTGTGAAACTTCCTGAATCTGATAATTTTTCTGGTAGTTTATTCAATAGCACTGCAGAACAATTAGCATTTATAGTAACAGCCGAGACTTCTTCCATTTTTCTTCTATTTGTGATTAGATCTTTCAGGAATTTAGCATATCTTAGCATTCCTGAAATCACATCAATGAAAGGAAGATTGACATTTATTTGTTTAAACATATCCAAGAATTTGGATTGCTCGGCTTCAAGTCTTTCTTTTCTCATTTTACTCGGGTACGGAAGCGGTGGTTGGTTTGGTTTAACATAAGGCTTTGCCTTAACTGTGTTATCTTCATTAACCTTTTCAACTACCGGTTCTTTTTCCTTATCTTGCTCAGGCTGTGGTGCCTGTGTAGTAGGAATAGAGTCATCAGAAATTACAGGTATTTCAGGTGGTTTAAGTGTAATACCACTTCTTGTGGTAATGGCTTTAGCTGTTTCATTTCGAGGGTTAACATTTGTATCGCTAGGTAGACTCCCCGATTTTCTTTCTCCAATTAACCTTGCTAGGTTACTTACTTCTTGTTCCAGATTTTGGATTGAAGCTTGTTGATTTCTAAATGCTTGAGCATTTTGTTCATTAGTTTGTTTTTGAGATGTGAAAAATTGAGTTTGAGATTCAACTAGCTTCGACATCATATCTTCTAAATTTGGCTGTTTATCATCAGTTTGTGGTGGTTTATTTGGAAAAATAGGTCTTTGCTAGTTGTAAGTATTATTAGATACTTGTTGATTGCTAGGACCTTGTTGGTTGTTGTATGGAACATTTCGGTTATAATTCTGATTTTGATTGTAGTTTGGTCTTGGCGGTTGATAATTATTTTGATAATTATTTCCAGGCCTTTGATTTATATATGAAACATTCTCTCTCTGTTCCATTGTTTGTTCAATACTAAGACAATCTTTTGTCAAATGTGGTCCTCCACACAGCTCACAACTAATTCGTATTGCGTGAATATCTTTAGTCATCTTTTCCATTCGTCTCTCGAAAGCGTCTAACTTTGCGGAAATGGAATCAAAGTCATGGCTAGAATCGGCTTTAGCCGCTTTAGATGAACGAAGGATATCTTTTTCTTGATGCCACTCATGTGAGTGGGAGGCTGTGTTATCAATAATTTTTTGAGCTTCAGTTGCGGTTTTCTTCATAATGGAACCACCAGCTGCTGTGTCGATATCTTTTCGTGTAGCAACGTCGCATCCTTGGTAGAATATTAGTACTATTTGATAAGTGTCGGTCTAAAGCGTGTTGAGGACATCCTCTCAACAACTTTCTGAATCTTGTCCACGCCTCATATAATGTTTCATTTGGCTTTTGTGTGAACGTAATAATTTCTCCTTGAAGTCTCACGGCTTTAGATGCCGGAAAGAATCTTTTAAGAAATTTCTCAACTAAAACATCCCATGTGTCAATTGCCCCTTCAGGTAACGATTCTAACCAATCTTTGGCTTCTCCCTTTAAAGTCCAGGGAAATAACATGAGATAGATCTGTTCATCCTCAACTTCTCTGATTTTAAATAGAGTACAGATCCTATTAAAGGTTCGAAGATGTTCGTTTGGATCTTCCTTTGGCGTACCACTAAATTGGCATTGATTAGTTACCATATGTAGGATTTGTCCTTTGATTTCATAATCTGGCGCATTAATGTCTGGTTGAGTAATGGCATGACCTTGGCTAGTGCGTGTAGCTCTCATTCGATCTTCCATACTTAGAGGTTCCTGATTTTTCATGATTGAATTTGTTGAATCTGAATCACTAGATGATTCTGATTTAATGGTTTCTTCCTCTACAATCTCTGGATGAGTAATTTGTGGTTCAGGAGGAATGATTAGTGGTTCAGGATCTCTGAATTGTCCTTGAATATCCTCCGGGTTCTCAATTGTGAGGTCGGGTTCAAAAAATGGATTATCGAAAATTTGAATTGGAGTACTTGGTCGACTAGATGATGATTCTAAAGAAAAATCAACGGCGACAATATTGGCTAGATGTCTTGATCGAGTTACAGGTGGTGAACGTATGAAAGGTGGTGAACGTTTTGCTCGGTGCATTCACTGAATATCCAATTGGTTATAAAGAAAAAAATTATATAAGTTATCAAATTAATAGACTTTTCTGATTTTGCCCACGTTTCGAATAGCCAATAGATGCAGCAGGTAGCCAGGACCCTTTAAATCGAAAGCCCACAACTCGCCACTAACAAATCCAACTATTACTACGAACCATAAAATTTTGGATGTCTATCAATTTAACCGCTTAAAATAATTTTAAAAAAATAAAGAAAATTCTATGTCTTAAAAACTAGAGCGTAGAAATGAGAAAGAAAAAGCGCGTCGAGAAACAAACGTCGAAAAACAAACAGTCGAAAAATAAAAATAAGAAAGTAAAGCGTAGAAACTTAAAAGTCTAAAAACTAGATATTAAAACTAGCGTCTAAAGTATTAAAGCTTAAAAGGAATTCTATATCCAAAACGGTAATAACTTAAAAAGGCACTAAAATTTATTTAAAATTAAAGCGATAAGCGACGTCGTAAAATTCTAAAGCGCCTAAATCTTAATCTAAAGAAAAAGCACTTAAGGGATTTTACGGCAAAGCTTTAAATTCTAGAAATATAAATTAACTACGGGAAAAACTAAGTTTAAAACTAATTACAAACTATAAAAATACAAATTACAAATTAAAAGATTAAAATATACAATTTATAAAAAGAGACAAAAAAATGATAAAATTACTTATTTTTATAAAAATATTATTTTTATATTATTATTTTATAAAAGTATTAATCTATATAATTAATAATAATATTAAAACTTAAAATACAAATTAAAACTAAAATTAAAACTAAATAATAAAATATAAAACCCTAATTTAATTAATTAATAATTATTATTATTACCGTAACCCTAATTTGTCAGTCTAGGGTTCCAGACCTGTCACATCAACTCATGCGATCGCATGAGATGAGTGTTATAATTCCATGCGGTCGCATGGTATTGGATACCAGGCCTGAATGTTGGGCTTCTACAGTACCAGGCCCGAATTCTATTTTTTTTTTCTGATTTATATTTATAGAAAGAAACTAATTTAAATACAACTTATAAAAAAATTGCTTATTATTTTTTTTTAAAACTTTTAACAAAAGTAATAAAAAATATATATACTTTTTAAATATTTTAAAATATAGATATAAATATTTTTCTTTTTTATGTTTTTATATTTTTTTAAAAACTTATATATTTTTACAAAAAAATAGCTTAAAAACATTTATATATATATATATATATATATATATATATATATATATATATATATATATATATATATATATATATATATATATAGCGTTTCGCTTTCGGATTCTCCGGCAGCGGCGCCAAAAATACTTGATGTGTGCGAGGGGTAGTACGAAATAGATTATATTTTTGCTACGAAATACTATTATATACGATACAATTTTACACAAGTTATTTATTTATTTATTGAATGGATATATCTAAACCTTGCTACAACACTTATAGGCAGTATACCTAATCGTAGAGTAGTGTAATTTTTAGTAAGTTCGGTTCATTCCACAGGGATACAGCTGAGCTTAACGCTATATTTTTTCACAACTATATTTATATAAATAAATATATATATATATATATATATATATATATATATATATATATATATATATATATATATATATATATATATATATATATATATAAGTAGTATTATTATTATTATTAAAGGGGGGGTTTTATCGTTTAATGACCGGTTTGTCGATTTTTAAGTCCTAATGCAAAATATTAAATATAACATAATTTAAAGCGTAAAGTAAATGACGGTAAATAAAAATGCGATAAAATAAAAGTACGATAATTAAAAGTGCAATAATTTAAAGTACGATAAATAAAATGACGATAAATAAAAGTGCGATGAGATATAAAATAAAGGAATTATGCTTATTTAAACTTCCGTAATCATGATGTTTGACATTTGATTTTAATTTATTATCATGGGTTAATTGTCCTTTGTCCTGGTTTATTTGATACGTCCATCTGGTTTTTGTCCATAATAGTCTATCGGTCATAAATATAAAATGCGAGTGTCCTCGTCAAATTACCCTTATACCCGAAGTCAAATATTCCAACTAATTGGGGATTTAAACTGCAACAATATCTTAATACTTTGATAATGATTACACCAGGTTATCGACTGTGTGTAACCCAAGGTTTTAATACGTTGTTAATAATTACACCAATTTTCCTTGTATGTAATACATCCCTGTTTTAATGAGTCCATTGACTATTAATCCATTCCCGTGTCCGGTCAAATGAACGATTATTAGTATTTATAAATATCCCGCTCATCGTATCCGATCGAGTGTATGTGGTTATTTATAGATACGTCAAATTGTAATTCTCTATATTAAATTAACGAACTATCATTCAGTTAAACAAATATAAAGCCCATTAATAGCCCATACTCTAATTTCCACAAGTGTCGGTCTTTTGTCCAAACCCCAATTATGGTCCAAAGCCCAATAACCCCGTCTTAATATTAAGTCTAACATCACGATTACTTCGGCTTAAATAAGCATAATAATAACTTAGCTACGAGACATTAATTTAAAAAGGTTGAACATAACTTACAATGAGTATTAATCGCGTAGTGTTATACAGATAGAGTTTCGACTTATAAACCTTAAAACATTCCTTACAATAACCCAATAATTATTAAACTTAAATTAAAATTAAAATTATAAATATATATATATATCTTACAGAAGGAAGAAAGAATGAAAGAGGTGTGTAGAACTCGTCTAATCATTGGCTATTTATAGGACCTGACCTGAACTTTACTTCCATGCGATCGCATGAATTCTCTTCTTCATGGCCATGCGATCGCATGGCCACTGGGACAGCTCACATTCTTTTGTTTTCTTATTTGCCGACGTTTTATTTTAATATATATAATATAATATATATAATTTTATATAATTATATATATATATATATATATATATATATATATATATATATATATATATATATATATATATATATATATATATATATATATATATTATATTATATTATATTCTTGTGCATAGTTGACTTGTAATTTTAGGCCCGTTGCGTCGCGCGTTGATAGTTGGCTCAGGTCCCAGTTCCGAATTTTCGTTCGTCCCACTTGGATTATACTTTGTACTTTTTAGCGTTTTGGTCGTTTGCGTCTTCAAATCGTCGAATTTGTCTTTTGTCTTCACCTTTTATTATTTAAACGAATATCACTTGTAAATAGAACAATTGCAACTAAAAGCTTGTCTTTCTTGAAGGATAATGCTATGAAATATATGTTCGTTTTTAGCATTATCAGAATAATATAAAGATAAAGTTTAAATTTAGTCGAAAATTTCCGGGTTGTCACATTGACAGCCTCACAGCTACATATTGTGGTGCTTATTACTTCGTAAACTATACACATGAACAACTTTATACTTAGATGAGGTAAAGGAAATCGCGTAGTGTTATACTACTCGCGGTGCTAAGCTTTGTATTCAAGTGCTCATTGGAATGTATATACATTTACGATGTTATGTATGAAATCTCGTGGTCTAATACGGAATACTGATTACTGAATACTTAAACCTGTAAATTCACTCAACGTTATTGTTGACCTATTTTGCATGTTTTATCTCAGGTCCTTAAGAGCCAGCTTCTGCATTTGATTAGAAGCTGGCATACATAATAGCTGGAGTACATAAAAAGTCCATTCCAGTGATGCATTCATTACCCTTTGACGTCTTGTTCAGTCTGCAGGTGTACCATAAAAATTCCTAGACATGTCGGGTAAGCAGATGAAGAGATACCAAAGATTACAAAAGCAATTGGCAAGTGTAGAAGGTAATTAACCATCGGTTCATAGCCAGAATTTGTCCGGTTCATAACCAGTGTATGAGGAGCATTGCCTTTTGGTAGGAAAATCAGATGATGCTTAAGGGCACCAGGAGCTTTAATCAGGTGAGCATGGAGAGTAAACAGTGATGTCGGTGCATGTGGTTGTTCCTTGTGTTGTTCCTCCTATTGTGGGTTTTGTTGTTTTTCTGCCATTGATGAAAATTTGAAGAATAATTAACGTAGAAGATAAATCGAGAGAGAGAGAGTTTGAAAATTTAGGGCTTGTAAGAGAAAATTTGGAGATTTAAAGTGAAGAAATAAATCAACAAATTAAAAGGTATGGATTGGTTAATTGAGACAGGAGAGAGAAACTTTTTGACTTCTGTAGGTGCGTGGGCAGACATGACTAGGGATGGCAAAAAAAAAACAAAAACGTACCCGATGGGGAAACCCCAAATTATGATATTTTTGGGCCGGTCTCGGGCCGGGTAAATGGGTCTAGGTTCGGGTATGGGGATAGTTTTTAATTTTTATGCGGGTTCGGGTCCTGGGATGGTTTTAGACACAAACCCCATTACCACCCCGTATACCTAAAAAAGACCCGACTCCATATATCGGCTCGTATACCCTATTACTCGCCCCGTTTACTCGATTATTTTGCCCATATACCCGATTACCCGGTCCGTATACTCAAAAAAAGACTCGAATAATCGTGGGATAACTCATTTATCCAATAATTCTTAACTAAATGGGGACCTGAATACCCGTGGGGAAACCTGATTACTCGCTAGTTAGTAACTAAATGGGGACCCGATGGGTTCAAGTCTCGGTTTCGGATGAGTTTTTATAATCGGGTCGGGTCTGGGATTACCTAAACTCGGCCCAAACCTACCCGATGTCATCCCTATACGTGACACATCTGCATGTTTTCAAAGAGTGTGTAGACATTTGGTGACGAGTAAATGGCTAAAGCATCATTATTCACAGTAAGCATTAAATGTGGTAGATATTTAATTCAAGTAATTATTCAAAAACCATTAAATGTATTACATAATAAATACAAAAATATTTGACACATTTAATTTGTTACGTACTTAATTTAAATCATTGGTAATAGGTGATGTTCATTTATTTGAGATCATTTGTGATTGTGTCAGCTATTTAATGTTCATGTTACCAGATTTGACTAAGTAGCAGACCTTATGGTGCTGGTTGGCCAATACATTTACAC
The DNA here is from genome assembly GCF_046630445.1 of Rutidosis leptorrhynchoides. Taxonomy (NCBI): domain Eukaryota; kingdom Viridiplantae; phylum Streptophyta; class Magnoliopsida; order Asterales; family Asteraceae; genus Rutidosis; species Rutidosis leptorrhynchoides. The sequence continues at coordinate 334,262,476 of NC_092337.1, read as the reverse complement.
AGGCAGTAGACAATCAAGTATGCACTACAAGTTTGTCTTGTATATTGTAGAACCAGCACGACAACAAGTTGTCATCTTACTGTTAGATGTCAAGCATACCCAGCTCAGAAATGAGATAGTTGAAATGTTTCTCATCCAATGGCTTGGTGAATAGATTTTCTAACTATTGATCTATTGAAATGAAGTGTAGCTCAACATCTCTTTTGTACATGATCTCTAATGAAATGATAACGTACATCAATGTGCTTGGTCCTTGAAGGAATGTTGGTAATGGCAATAGCACTGGTATTATCACATTAGATTTTTGTCTTTATGATATGAATACCATAATCCTTCAACTGGCTTTGCATCTATATTACTTGAGCAGTACATATACAGGCAGATACATACATTGCCTCAGTTGTAGATGTTGACACATCAATCTGCTTCTTGTTGGTTAAACTGTCTAGCCTTCCACCCGGTAAGTGGCAACCATCAGTTGTGATTTTCTTGTCTATTTTACAACCTGCAAAGTCCACATCTGAATAACCCATTAGATCAAAATCTTGGTCTTTGGGATACCAAAGACTACATTTGGGAGTACCCTTTAGATACCTAAATCTCCTTTTAAATGCTAGCAAGTGTGACTCCTTAGGATCAACTTGATATCTAGCACATATATATGTGGCAAACATGATATCTGGTGTGCTAGCTCTAAGATACAGTTGGGAACCAATCATACCTCTATGTTCAGTGACATTGACTTATTTACCAGTTTGATTAGACATGAGAGTCCCTATGTCTTTTAAACAGGTCAGGCCAAATTTCTTTAACATATCATATATATATATATATATATATATATATATATATATATATATATATATATATATATATATATATATATATATATATATATATATATATATATATATCTTGACTTATAAAGGTGTCATCATCAAATTATTTGATTTGTAATCCAAGAAAGTATTACATATCTCTTTTTAAACTCATTTCATATGTCTTAGACATAAGTTTTGAAAAATCTTTACAATGTTTTTCATATGTAGAACAATAAATAATATCATCCACATATATCAGTACCAGTAATAGATCACTATCTATCTTCTTTGAGAACATAGTGGTATTAATTTTACAACTTTAAAGTCTAGACCAGTGAGATACACATGAAGTGTCTCATACCATGCTCAAGGTAATTGTTTCAGGCCATAAAGAGCTTTGTCCAACTTATAGACATGGTTAGTTTAACGACCAGTCAAAGTACACTTGACGACCATCGTTATCTTGGTCCCACGGCTTGATCATAACTCTAAATGAATTTAATAAATAACCTTGCATTCTTTATTTAAAAATAATTTCCTATAAAGGAAACCTACCAAAATATGTAAGTTTAGAAAAATCATACATAAATACTTAACCAAAAGTTGACCAAAACAAAGTCAACAAACACCCACAATTTAATGTATCAAAATATAATACAAGTTAATGTTTAACAAAAGCTGTCATCATAAATATGCAGACTCTCTAAGCACAGCGGAAGCAATCAATCATGAACCTGAGAATAAAACATGCGAGTAACCGTTAACAAAAATGTTGAGTAAATTATAGGTTTAATCATTGCAAACAATATTTAATTTAAACCATAAAGATTTATGTTTGAAAACATAAATACTCATTTTGGACCCAAAAATTATATGCTCGAAAACATATAAAACATTATTCCATTAACCCGTGAGCCACCTGGAATTCACTTAACAACTCCTTACCCTTAACAAAACCAATATAACAATATACACTGAACAGGTGTATCTTCCAAAAATACGAAGTACTAATACATTTCGCTTATAAACTGCTAGCGCGACTAGCACGAAATGGGGCTGTCGGCCCGATAGATCTATCCATAGGATTCGCGTTCACCAGTAAAAACCAGTGGTTACAATTACCAGATTAGGGAATATTTTTGTTCGACTCACAATGAATAATTTAAACCAACTTCCACTTGTGTCCAATATGAAAAATAAAATGCATGTATTCTCATCCCAAAAGATATAAAATAGAAAAATGGGACTATAACTCACATTAACGTAAACGAAGTAACAATACAGAAACGTGAACTGCAAATGATAAAGTGATCAAGAATGATCACAACGCCGACCTATAAATAAAGCAGGTCGATATAAATAACTAACTTAGGTCAAGTCTTAGTATGATAGCTATAGTACTTGTTGCAAATAAGCATAGAACAACACTCGGTATATTTTGGTATGATCAGGACAGCGTATAACACGTACTTTCTATTTTTAGAAAGTTTCTATTTTTAGCAGGATTCCATTTTTAGAAACTTTCTATTTTTGGAAAGTTTCTATTTTTGAAAAGTTTCTATTTTATGAAAGTTTCCATATTTAGAAAGTTGCTATTTTTGGAAAGTTTTTAACTTAGGAAAGTTTCCTTAATTAGAAAGTCAACAAAAGTCAACTAAAAGTCAAATTCAACCGAAAGTCAACTCAAAAGTCAACCTTGGTCAAACTTAGTCAACTTTAAATTTTAAAGTATAAATTATATTAATAATATAAGTTATAATGTTATTTAAAGTCACATATGTCTAATCATTTCATATCATAAGTTTAATTAAATTAAATTGAATTATAAAGTTAACATAAGTTTAAATGATATAATTAATATAACATAAGTATTTAATTAATTAATTAAATATTAATCATAACATAAGTATTATTAATTAATAATAAATTTTTAATCATATCATAAGTATTATTAATTAATAATTAACTATTAATCATATCATAAGTTTTAATTATAATTATTAAACCATAAGTATTTAATAATTAAATTATAATTAAATAATAACTAAGTCTTATAATAATTAAATAATTAATTAATCTTTATTATAAATCTTGATATAATAATCTCATGTCATAAGTTTAATACTTATCATAAGTAATTTTCATTAATAATAAAACTATTATTAATCATAAGTTTTAATTATAAGAATAATTAGATCATAATGTAATTATTAAGTGATATAATAAATATATATCATAAGTCTTAATTAAAAATAATTACTTTTAAATCATAAGTAATTTAATAATAATGAAAATCATTATTTATAACATAAGTTCAAATTTTATAACCATAAGTTTAATTAAAAGTTCGCCGGGTCATAACTTGAGCCTCGGGTGTCAGTTTTCGACGAAATTTATGTATATCTTCGTCTAACCAACTAACCCGACACATTAGTGCACTCAAGAACACCCTAGGGTTAGTTCATAAGTCGTGAAGAACAGCCATGAACCAACCTAAATCATTAATCCGTTTTAAAACTTGTTTTAGCCATTCCGGGTGATCCGTGGCTCGGATTTCGATGACCCGAACATGAATGTTCATCCAATCATCAATCCTAACCTAATGGTACACCCTAAGGGCTCCAAAAATGGTCACAAAGTCGGACCCCATCTGTTCATACATGCTTTTACATTTCAATTTCAACAAAACCTTAAAACAATCTTAACTTGTGATCCGAAATTCGAAACAACATGAATCCAAAGCCTAAAATAATTGTCTTGATGAGAGGAAATCATATATACAATTTATTTAACCAAAAACATCTGTTAAGTATACTGATTTTAACATTATATAGGCTGTCCACTTTTTGATCATACGAAAACACATGAAATCGAGCAATTCTACGCGTAATATCAACAATACAATCATACACAAATACTATAGCATCAATAAACATACAAAATCAGTAAAAATGATTAAGAAATGAAAAATTAGGGTTCATGAATATACACTAAACAATGAACAAGTAATATAGTTGCGTAGATCTTGAAATGGTGAATCCGGAAACGATAAAAGCCCTAAATCTTCAATGTAAAAATAAAGATATGATGATGATGATATGAGAGTGAAGGTGAACGTCCAAGAGGAGGAGGAGGAGAGGAAAAAATTAATTTTAGGTTAAAATGAGGTAAAATGAGCTTTTTGATCAAATGGAATACAAGTTTGCAAAAGTGACAAAATCAACCCTCCCCTCACCCCTTGTGGGTTTCGGCCGAAAATAGGAGGAGAATGGGCTCCTCTTAGGCCATCATGAAGAGTAGTGAAATTACTTGTGGCTCGAAAGCCCAAACGGATTCCGATTCGTGAAAACACGGCTACGCGATTGAAAATTCGGAAGAACACGCACACGCGACAAATAAAATATAGAAATACTTTATATAATCATATGATATAAAAATATCATAACAAAAATAATTTGTATTCCAAAATCTCAAAAGTCTGACCGTTGGTTTGAAAACCGAAATGATTCGCCGGATAGAAATCCACGACACGTAGAAACGTACAATTTAAAATACGAATACAAATATTCATATAACACATAATAAGGAATATATTAGTATTAAAATAATAATATAAGTCATAGAAATGACATGGCATGAATATCAACTAACGGACGTTAAATACAACCGGTAAAAGATAACGAAAAAAGTAGGGTCGTGACAGTACCTTCCCGTTACGGAAATTTCGTCCCGAAATTTAAGCAGGTGTAGGGGTTGCCTCGCCATTTGAGAACAAATGCAGATACTTCTGCCTTATATGATCTTCACGTTCCCAAGTGAACTTGGGTCCGCGTATGGCATTCCATCTCACTCAGACGATAGGAATTCTACTTTGCTTGAGGATCTTAACCTCTCGATCCATAATTTCAACGGGTTCCTCAATAAAATGGAGTTGTTTATCAACATGAAGTTCAACAAGAGGAATAGTCTCATCGGCCTCGGCCAAACACTTCTTGAAATTCGACACATGAAAAACGTTATGAACGGCGCTAAGTTCTTGTGGCAATTTCAAACGATAAGCCATGGGTCTAACTCTCTCTGTAATTTTGAACGGTCCAACAAATCAAGGATTCAACTTTCCTCTTTTACCAAAACGTACCACACCCTTCCAAGGTGATACCTTCAACATAACACAGTCACCGACATGAAATTCCAAATCCTTCCTTCTAACATCGGCGTAACTCTTTTCCCGACTCCTAGCGGTTCTCAATCTCTCTTTAATCTGTACGATCTTCTCTGTAGTCTCGTGAATAATCTCTGGGCCTGTGAGTTGAGCATCCCCAACCTCATTCCAACATATAGGATACCTACACTTTCTACCATACAGAGCTTCAAATGGTGCGGCTTTAATACTTGCATGATAGCTGTTATTATAAGAAAATTCAGCTAACGGTAAATATCTATCCCAACCATTACCAAAATCAATAACGCACGCTCGCAACATGTCTTCGAACGCTTGAATGGTCCTTTCACTCTGACCATCCGACTGTGGATGATAAGCAGTGCTCATATCCAACTTAGTTCCCAAAGCTTCCTGTAAGGATTGCCAAAACTGCAATGTAAATCGACTGTCTCGGTCTGAAATAATAGATACAGGAACACCATGTCTCGAAACAATCTCCTTCAAATACAAACGAGTAAGCTTCTCCATCAAATCTGTCTCTTTAATCGACAAGAAATGAGCTGACTTTGTGAGTCGATCAACAATCGCCTAAAGGGTATCATAGCCACCCGCAACTCTCGGTAACTTTGTAATAAAATCCATCGTAATCCCTTCCCACTTCCACTCTGGAATCTCAGGTTACACCAAAAGTCCAGACGATTTTAATGTTCAGCTTTAACCTTAGCACAGGTTAAACACTTAGCCACATATGTAGCCACATCAGCTTTCAAATTAGGCCACCAATACAGCTCCTTAAGATCATGATACATCTTTCCTGAACCAGGATGAATAGAGTACCTAGACTTATGAGCTTCATCTAAAACAAGTTGTCGCAGATCACCATACTTCAGAACCCAAAGATGTCCCGCAAAGTATCTAGTACCATCTGCTCGTACCTCAAATTTCTTAGCCATGCCTCTGACATTCTCTTTACAAACTTCTCCTCCTTTAAGGCTTCTTGTTGTGCCTCAAGAATTTTCCTAGCGAGGTTAGTTCGTATTGTCATATTCAAGCTCTAAATCTGCGAGGTTCAACCCTCTCTTTTCGACTCAATGCATCGGCCACGACATTGGCTTTTTCCCGGAATGGCTAAACGAGTTCACAATCCTAATCATTCAATATCAACCCATCTTCGCTACCTCATATTCCACTGTCTTTGATCAAAGATATGTTGAAGACTTTTGTGATCAGTGTACACTGTACATTTGACCCCATATAAGTAATGTCTCCAATTCTTGAGTGCGAACACAACAGCTCCCAATTCTAAATCATGGGTTGTATAATTTTGTTCATGAATCCTCAACTGACGTGACGTGTAAGCAATGACTTTCTTTCGCTGCATCAAAACACAATCAAAGTCTTGGCACGAAGCATCACAATAGATAACAAAATCATCATTACCTTCAGGTAGTAATAATATCGGTGCAGAAGTTAACTTCTTCTTCAGAGTTTGGAAAGCAGACTCTTGTTCACTCTTCCACTCGTACTTCTTTCCCTTATGCGTTAAAGCAGTCAGAGGTTTCGCTGCTCGTGAAAGATCTTGAATGAACCTTCTATAATAGCCTGCCAAACCTAGGAACTGATGAATCTGAGTAGGAGTTTTTGGAAGTTTCCCACTTCCCAATAGCCTCAATCTTAGTTGGATCAACTTGAATTCCCTGTTTACTAACAACGTGCCTAAGGAATTGAACTTCTTTCAACCAGAACGCACATTTAGAAAAATTCAGCATACAGATCTTCTTTTCTTAACAAATCAAGCACTTATCTTCGTGCTCTTGATAAATTCTTGGAATAGATAAGGATATCATCGATGAAAATGATAACGAATTTTTCCAATTATGGGCTACACACACGGTTCATGAGGTCCATGAACACAGCAAGTGTGTTAGTCAATCCGGACAGCATAACAAGAAATTCGCAGTGACCATAACGGGTACAGAAAGCGGTTTTTGGAATATCAGTTTCTTTAGCCTGCAGTTGGTGATAACCGAAACGAAGATCAATCTTAGAATAAATGGACGAACCTTGAAGCTGATCGAACAGATCATCGATTCTAGGAAAAGGGTAACGGTTTTTAACTGTAAGCTTGTTTAATTCACGATAATCAATGCACAAACGAAATGAACCATATTTCTTCTTAACAAATAGAACAGGAGCTCCCCAAGGGGACGAACTAGGATGAATAAAATATAGTTGCAACAATGAAGGAGAAATATATGGAGTAGTTACATCGGCGGCATAGATATTTAAGGCAATTCTCTCAAAGGAGATAACGAGGATCATGGATTTTAAAGTAAATTTTCATTACATTTCCGAAAGGAAGACGTATAAAAGGTGTGATATTTTAAAGAGAGTGAACTTCCTTGTACAATAAGCGAGAAAATCTAGGATTCATCCATATTCTTAAATTTATGTGCGGATGAAAGGAACGCGAATCATGGGTTATAAAGAATGACCGACTCCAGGTGAGATGAATCTCCAAAAATATTTTCATGCACCTCAAAGTATTGAATCCTACGATTGATGTTTACGAGGGTGTTGCGGTCGACAGCGAATATTGAGAGTAGAAACTCCACAAACGGTCTAGTGTTATATATATATCCATGATACCCACTATAATAACAGTTGGGGTAGAAACCCACCTAGCGCCTTTTCTACAATAGGGTGACCACCGAGTGTACCCCAGAAAATTGATTTATCGATCCGCGTTTCGGCCATGTCCAACCCAAAGAGGGAAAGTTTTATGAGCGCAAGGACTTTCTAACAAATTTTATAAAACCGGCATCCAAAGTGGTGTAAGAGTTTCTATGTATGAACTTAATGGTAAGTTTCATCCTTAAACGAAGGATGAGAAGAACTGTGATCTAAACACTCTGTAGAGTAATCGAAAATTTGATAAAATCAATCAAAGGAGTTTTAAAAAGCTTTAAACGTTTGATGTGACAACATAAACGGAGCGAAGTTCTTAGAAAATTTAGAAGTATGTACAACGTGTACCATTTTATATAAAACAAATTGACTTAGTTAAATAGCTCAATAAATGAGTAGATTTAAAATAATTTTGAAGGTATGATTTAGTATATACTAGCCAAAATAGGTAAGGGTAAATTTATTCATTTGAATCCATACATACATATATGATTTTATAAATTGTATACATGACAAAATATCTCATTACTTCTATTCGACCATAAATCTCGTGAGAACCTCCCAATTAAACAAATGTGTAAAACTCCCGATGATAAACAGAGTATCTGTATTTCAGTAGTTACAAGTTGAAGTAAGATCGTGGAAGATCGAGTAAAGGACTTGAATCGTCGTGCGACATTTGACCAACAAATGTTACGAGGTCATGAAACCAATGAGTTAAATGTTGTTTTGACTATTATCAGGACATAAGTCCTTGGGCCAAAACTGTTCCCGAATGAAGCTGTTGCTAACAAGCGAGTTATGAAGGATAGAGCATGAAATAGATAATCTGGTTAAAATGAGCTTCTCGTATATCAACAAATAAGATAATGAATATCTTCCCTACCCATGTAATACATCGGAATTTCTAAATGAGTAGTGTAAAAAATTTCTTTGACTCGCTTTCTATTCCTCATGTCACAATATTGGGGCTTCTTTATGAATAAACGTAATATAACCACATTGTCCTGACTCCATTATATTTCACTAATTCATAGTTCCATACCAATAGCACTACACGAGGTCAGGACACGCGATCAACCTCGAATTTCCACACAATTTCTCTAAAGCGATTTCTTAAACAATGTGCTAAGGATAGCACAAGAGACAAAAACACTAAAAGTAATGAATAGGAGTAACGATGACATAAAAATGTCTTCGAAGTACCAAGAATCTCTAAAAGTCAAGAATGACGCTTTCCGGTTCAAAACCAAAGCACATAGGCACAATGGCACAAAGGCACGTAATATAACAAGAATGTTATATACCTAAACATAATAGCTGACATTGAAATGCCGAGCATTTAGAAGTCAAGGATGACATCCCTCGGTTTCACTACCCGAGGTGTTCTTATAAGGATAAGTTCGCATGAGTCGAAGAATACGTTTAAATCGGAATGGGAGTTCCTCCCGAATTCGGAACATAATAGAGGTAAACGTATGATAACAATATACATACCAATACGATACAAATAATCACATATAATAATATATTACAGGACAGGCTGTAGACTAGACTCACTAATGCACCCTATTGACTCGGGTAACGACATCAATGCAGCCTAATTCCCTACAACCAGAGCTCTGATAACAACTTTAACGATCCTTCAAAGTACACTTGACGACCATCGTTATCTTGGTCCCACAGCTTGATCATAACTCTAAATGAATTTAATAAATAACCTTGCATTCTTTATTTAAAAATGATTTCCTATAAAGGAAACCTACCAAAATATGTAAGTTTAGAAAAACCATACATAAATACTTAACTAAAAGTTGACCAGAACAAAGTCAATAAACACCCACAATTTAATGTATCAAAATAGAATGCAAGTTAATGTTTAACAAAAGCTGTCATCATAAATATGCAGACTCTCTAAGCACAGCGGAAGCAATCAATCATGAACCTGAGAATAAAACATGCGAGTAACCGTCAACAAAAATGTTGTGTGAATTATAGGTTTAATCATTGTAAACAATATTTAATTTAAACCATAAAGATTTATGTTTGAAAACATAAATACTCATTTTGGACCAAAAAAATTATATGCTCGAAAACATATAAAACATTATTCCATTAACCCGTGAGCCACCTGGTAATTCACTTAACAACTCCTTACCCTTAACAAAACCAATATAACAATATACACTGAACAGGTGTATCTTCCAAAAATACGAAGTACTAATACATTCCGCTTATAAACTGCTAGCGCGACTAGCACGAAATGGGGCTGTCAGGCCCGATAGATCTATCCATAGGATTCGCATTCACCAGTAGAAATCAGTGATTACAATTACCAGAATAGTGAATATTTTTGTTCGACTCACAATGGATAATTTAAACCAACTTCCACTTGTGTCCAATATGAAAAATAAAATGCATGTATTCTCATCCCAAAAGATATAAAATAGAAAAATGGGACTATAACTCACCTTAATGTAAACGAAGTAACAACACAGAAACGTGAACCACAAATGATAAAGTGATCAAGAATGATCACAACGCCGACCTATAAATAAAGCAGGTCGATATAAATAACTAACTTAGGTCAAGTCTTAGTATGATAGCTATAGTACTTGTTGCAAATAAGCATAAAACAACACTCGGTATGTTTCGGTATGATCAGTACAGCGTGTAACACGTACTTTCTATTTTTAGAAAGTTTCTATTTCTATCAGGTTTTCGTTTTTGGAAAGTTTCTATTTTTGGAAAGTTTCTATTTTATGAAAGTTTCCATATTTTGAAAGTTGCTATTTTTGAAAAGTTTTTAACTTAGGAAAGTTTCCTTAATTAGAAAGTCAACTAAAAGTCAAAGTCAACCAAAAGTCAACTCAAAAGTCAACCTTGGTCAAACTTAGTCAACTTTAAATTTTAAAGTATAAATTATATTATAATATAAGTTATAATGGTATTTAAAGTCACATATGTATAATCATTTCATATCATAAGTTTAATTAAATTAAATTGAATTATAAAGTTAACATAAGTTTAAATGATATAATTAATATAACATAAGTATTTAATTAATTAATTAAATATTAATCATAACATAAGTATTATTAATTAATTATAAATTTTTAATCATATCATAAGTATTATTAATTAATAATTAATTATTAATCATATCATAAATTTTAATTATAATTATTAAACCATAAGCATTTAATAATTAAATTATAATTAAATAATAACTAAGCCTTATATTAATTAAATAATTAATTAATCTTTATTATAAGTCTTGATATAATAATCTCATTTCATAAGTTTAATACTTATCATAAGTAAGTTTCATTAATAATAAAAGTATTATTAATCATAAGTTTTAATTATAAGAATAATTAAATTATAATGTAATTATTAAGTGATATAATAAATATATATCATAAGTCTTAATTGAAAATAATTACTTTTATATCATAAGTAATTTAATAATAATGAAAATCATTATTTATAACATAAGTTCAAATTTTATAACCATAAGTTTAATTAAAAGTTCGTCGGGTCATAACTTAAGCCTCGGGTGTCAGTTTTCGACGAAATTTATGTATATCTTCATCTAACCAACCAACCCGACACATTAGTGCACTCAAGAACACCCTAGGGTCAGTTCATAATTCATGAAGAACAGCCATGAACCAACCTAAATCATTAATCCGTTTTAAAACTTGTTTTAGCCATTCCGGGTGATCCGTGGCTCGAATTTCGATGACCCGAACATGAATGTTTATCCAATCATCAATCCTAACCTAATGGTACACCCTAAGGGCTCCAAAAATGGTCACAAAGTTGGACCCCATCTGTTCATACATGCGTTTACATTTCAATTTCAACAAAACCTTAAAACAATCTTAACTTGTGATCCAAAATTCGAAACAACATGAATCCACAGCCTAAAATTATTGTCTTTATGAGAGGAAATCATATATACAATTTATTTAACCAAAAACATCTGTTAAGTATACTTATTTTAACATTATATAGGCTGTCCACTTTTTGATCATACGAAAACACATGAAATCGAGCAATTCTAAGCGTAATATCAACAATACAATCATACACAAGTACTATAGCATCAATAAACATATAAAATCAGTAAAAATGATTAAGAAATGAAAAATTAGGGTTCATGAATATACCCTAATCAAAGAACAAGTAGTATGGTTGCGTAGATCTTGAAATGGTGAATCCGAAAACGATAAAAGCCCTAAATCTTCAATGTAAAAAATAAAGAGATGATGATGATGATATGAGAGTGAAGGTGAACGTCCAAGAGGAGGAGGAGGAGAGGAAAAAATTAATTTTAGGTTAAAATGAGGTAAAATGAACTTTTTGATCAAATGGAATACAAGTTTGCAAAAGTGACAAAATCAACCCTCCCCTCACCCCTTGTGGGTTTCGGCCAAAAATAGGAAGAGAATGGGTTCCTCTTAGCCCATCATGAAGAGTAGTGAAATTACTTGTGGCCCGAAAGCCCGAACGGATCCCGATTCGTGAAAACACGGCTACGCGATTGAAAATTCGGAAGAACACGCACACGCGACAAATAAAATATAGAAATGCTATATATAATCATATGATATAAAAATATCATAATAAAAATAATTTGGATTCAAAAATCTCAAAAGTCTGACCGTTGGTTTGAAAACTGAAATGATTCGCCGGATAGAAATCCACGACACGTAGAAACGTACAATTTTTTAAATATGAATACAAATATTCATATAACACATAACAAGGAATATATTACTATTAAAATAATAATATAAATCATAGAAATGACATTGCACGAATATCAACTAACGGACGTTAAATACAAACGGTAAAAGATAACGAAAAAAGTAGGGTCGTGACAGTTAGGATATTTACTGCTTGCAAAACCTAGAGGATACTTGACATAGACTTCTTCATGTAGCTTCCCATTAAGAAAATAATATTTGACATCCATCTGGAACACTTTAAAGTTCATATGAGTAGCAAAGGCTATGAATATTCTAATTACTCCCATCCTTGCCTCTGGTGCATATGTCTCTCCATAATCAAATCCTTATTCTTTCCTAAACCCTTGGGCTACCAATCTAGCCTTGTTTATGATCACAACCCCATTTTCATCTATCTTGTTCTTAATCACCCACTTGGTACCAATGATTTTTGTCTCTGCATCATCAGGTTCAAGTACCAGCTTCCATACTTTGTTCCTATCAAACTGAGAGAGCTTGATATCGGCCAAAAAGTCACATTTTTACCCCCGATATTAGGCCCTAAAACCATAAAGTTCCAAACTTTATCGCAAAAATAATATCTTTGTCGGTTGATTTTGTAGATTAAGTAATTACGAAGGCGATGCAAAAAGGAATCAAGCAAAACAGAGTTAAAATGAAGAATCTAGAGCGAAAACGGTGAAAGAAAAGAAATCAAGTTACGATCCAGTGAGTTCAGCTGACCAGGCAAGCCAAACGGGCTGCCAAACAGCTTGCCTGTATGGCAAACGGCCTGCCACACGGGTAGAGCAAACAGGCATCGTAAACGACTGATGATAACTTCTAAATTATACAGTTTTTTGATAACATTTTGAGGAGTTATCTTAGCATTTTTAAGACATTTTAATTCTAAAACACACTAAAATAGGTAAAATGGGAAAAAAGGTATTTCTAATGATTTTATCAAAGTTATGTAATAAACTGGATCAAAAAAGAAAAAAATTGCAGAAATGGCTATGAAGCCGCCGACAAGGGTTCAAGGAAGTAGCCGGTTTGGGGTTGAATACGCCAGAATGTTCTAGAATTGCTGTAGAATTGAATGAACTTGTTGACCAAGAAAAAAGTAGATGAAGCCGCTGGCTTCATCAAAAAGCCGCCGGCCAAGTTTACACGGTTTCTCGACTTGTCGACCAAGTTCAAGTAAAAATGAAAACAAAATCATAAAGATTTGCCGGATCACTGAAGCCGCCGACCTGCTACCAAGCCACCGGCTTAATTATGACGGTAACACGTTTTGTGCTTACGGATCAAGTTAAACTTGCAGAAGGAGTCACCGACCCAAGGCAAGCTGCCGGCTTCCCAATGAAGCCGTCGGCTTCCCAATGAAGCCGCCGGCTTGGCCACCGTTTCTGAATATTATAAATAGAGGGCTCCAGTCTCAGTTTTAGGTGTGCAAATTCAGTACAACTCAATATAATTTAGTTTGGTTTTGTTTTTCTTTTAGGGTTTTCTAAAACCCTTAGATTAGATTTACTTTTCATTGTAATCAAGAATCATTCAAATTTTAATTCAAGTTTCTTACATCTACTTTTTTAAGGTATGATTCTATCTTTACTTTATTGTTCATCCAGTTTTTATTTTACTTGTTTCTGTTCGTCTTCTGCTATGAACTAAACGTTCAAAGTGGTTACGTGGACGAAAAATGAACTTCATCTGGGAATTAGATGAAGCCGCCGGCTTCACCAGTCCAAGCTGCCGGCTTGACTGGAATAAAGCCACTGGCTACGTGTGCTTTATTTGTACAGTTTCTGGTTCTTTTCCAGATCTGTATGGTCGAGTTTTTTTAATAATATTTAAACTGTTTTGAATCTGTTTTGCTTAAATATACTTGTTTGTCATGCTTAATGATTAAATAACATGAGTCTAGGATTGATTAGTACTTAATCCGAAGATGTATTATTCGATTCATGCTACTTGTTTAGATCTAGTCCATCAAACTTGTCAAATTGATTTGCATGCAACTAGGTTAAAAAGCTTAATAGTGATAAACTTGATTAATTGGAATTACACTTATATAATAGAGTTTGATATTGTTAGGCTTAAACGAAGATCCTTCGTTTGGATTTGTTTAATTAATGATTGCATGAGAACTTAATAGTAATTGACTTTCGGCTAGTAACTTGAGTTGATCTACTTGGTGTTTAATAGCTTATATAATTTGTCAGTCTATTTGCATATTGATTCTCATCACAAGATTGATATGTATCATGTAATTGAATTGAATATGAAGAATTAAGATGTTAGTTATGCACATCACATATCTAGCATATGCTTTAAGTCCTACTTGTTGAATGATATGCAACATTTAGCTTAACCTGTTTAGGGATAATAGTTGGTCTATGATTATTATTCTGTTTTGTGTTAATATAAGTTATGAAACTTGCCTAATATGATTCACGTATGAGTTATTCGTTCATGTAATTTATTTTGAATCTTCAATTCCTTGTTTTATTTTATTGATTTGTTTATCTTTAAAGCATCTAATTCCTAAGAGATAAGAATCTATCTTATAAAAGACTAAAAAAAAAATATTTTTAATTCTTTAATAAGAATTAAATTATTTAAATAAAACAACTCTTATCTGCATCTACGCTCTCTTGGGACGACAACCTAAAATACTACATCTGATCGGGTTTTGTTGCTCGTTAGGGTGTTAAAGTGTAATAATATAGGTTTTATAAATTTAAAAGTTGAAAGATAAGTTAAGCACTACTACACACACTTTTGGCACATCAACTTTTTGGCCCCGCTGCCGGGGAGCGCGGTAAATACGAAAATTTGATTCACTTTGGTTATTGATATTTCTTGAAAATAGGTGATGACTGTCTTCCTTTAGGAGAGGGTTGCTGGGGTTCCGATTTAAAGGCTCCTGCTCGAACCTAGACGCTAACGGGTCACTTAAGTATTGAAAGATTCAATAGGCCGTGTATGTTTGATTATTTGTTGTTATGCGATAAAAGTTGTTATTTAATATTTATATTATTAATTATGTCATTAATCATTATTATTATGTTTATCAATTTAAAATTTATTAATATACTAACATACTTCCTAAATATTAGAATATTTAAAATTAAATTATATATATCCTTTTAGGTCTAAAACATTTTCTCCTAAAATATTTCTTTTTATGATTTTAGATCACATGAATACTTGATCCAAGAAACCCGTCTTACAAAACATGTTACCAAATCTCGATATATTATTTAAACTTTCTAAGGATTCGAATATTGTTAAGAAATTAAATTTCAATGAAGGAACTACTTCTAATGATGATTCATTATCTAGTCCACTGTCTAGTCTTGATTCTAATTTGGGATCTCTTTTTGGTTCAGAAATTGAAATGACTACTGATTCCATGGAAGCGTTAATGAAAGCGGGTTGGGAAGGATTAGGTCACGCTATTACTCAGCCTATTATAAAAGAAAACTTTGATATTAAAGGTCCTATATTTCATTTGCTTAAGGATAACCAATTTAGGGGAGCTGAAAAGGAAGATGTTAATGCTCACATTCGGAATTTTAAAGATATTTGTAATCTGTTTAACATTAATAATGTGGAAAGTAATGTCATCTATCTTCGTCTCTTTCCATGGTCACTAAAAGATGATGCTAAAGAATGGTTAAACTCGTTACCTGAAGGAGATATTACTAGTTGGGATACTATGGTTGAAAAATTTCTAACTCGATTCTTTTTCGCATCCAAAACTGTCACCCTTCAAACTGAAATTGCTAATTTTCGTCAGAAAACTAATGAGACACTATACTCTGATTGGGTACAATTTGGTCAAACGCTTAGAGGTTGTCCACAACATGGTTTAGATAAGTTTAAAAAGGGAACTACTTTCTATAAAGGTTGTGATATTTCTACAAGAAGAGAGATTGATACATCTGCTAGAGGAAACATCATGAGTAAAACTGCCAAAGAAGCTTAAACATTAATCAATAAGTTGGCTGCTCATTCCCGCGAATGGCATCAAGACTTATACATTTCTCATTCGGTAAAATCTGTTAGTTATGATCCTGAAGATGACAGTGATGGTTCTGATGAGTCTAAATATGATTTTGATAAATGACCTAGAGAGAATGACCCAGAATATAATGAGTTTAGAGAAACTATTAATGGTATAGCTGAAAGAGAACATCTAGGAAAAGAAGCAATTCGTGAATATGTAGCCTCTAGAGGAGCTGATATAATGTGGGAATATGAACTAACCGAGGAAGAATTGTCCAAAGAGATAGAAGAGATGAATAGTGGATACTCTGATTCAGATAAAACAGATATCGATACTGATTCCAACTTCATTAAGAAGGAGGATACTGACCTAGATGAGTATGGAGAAAAGATAGTTGAAGAAATAACTCGTAAAGTTAAAAAATATAATGATGAAACCGAGGAAGTTGTAAAGTTTGTTGAGTCACTAAAAGGAGATAAGCATTGGGAGTATATTCCTCTTCGCAATGATAGAACTCAAGATGACAAGGTGTTTGGTGGGGAGAAAGATGTTAGTAAAATACCATTAGATGCGATAAAAATTTCAATTTCTGACTTTCCCAAAATTCGTGCTGATCCAGGGGAATTTCATATCCCTTGTGAGATCAGTGATTTCATGTTTATTCGTGCGTTAGCTGATAGTGGGTCTAGTGTGAATATCATGCCTCTCAGTATGTTTGATCGATTGAAATTAACCACGCTAGAACCTATAGATGGAACTGTTTCCTATGCTAATAACAATATGAGTCGTCCGATAGGTATTGTGAAAAATGTTAAAATCAAAGTAGGGATTATTAAATTCCTCGTTCATTTTCTTGTCATAGACATGGTGAAAAATAAGATTACACCTATTCTTTTAAACTTGCGGATAGGTATTATGACGGTTACACATTTTGTGCTTACGGATCAAGTTAAACTTGTAGAAGGAGTCACCAACCCAAGGCAAGCCGCCGGCTTGGCCACCGTTTCTGAATATTATAAATACAGGGCTCCAGTCTCAGTTTTAGGTCTGCAAATTCAGTACAACTCAATATAATTTAGTTTGGTTTCGTTTTTCTTTTAGGGTTTTCTAAAACCCTTAGATTAGATTTACTTTTCATTGTAATCAAGAATCATTCAAGTTTTAATTCAAGTTTCTTACATCTACCCTTTTAAGGTATGATTCTATCTTTACTTTATTGTTCATCCAGTTTTATTTATTTTACTTGTTTCTGTTCGTCTTCTGCTATGAACTAAACGTTCATAGTGGTTACATGGACGAAAACTGAACTTCATCTGGGAATTAGATGAAGCCGCTGGTTTCACCAGTCCAAGCTACCGGCTTAACTGGAATGAAGCCGCCGGCTTCGTGTGCTTTATCCGTACAGTTTCTGGTTCTTTTCCAGATCTGTATGGTCGAGTTTCTGTAATAATATTTGAACTGTTTTGAATCTGTCTTGCTTAAATATACTTGTTTGTGATGCTTAATGATTAAATAACATGATTCTAGGGTTGATTAAATAACATGATTCTACTTGTTTAGATCTAGTCCATCAAACTTGTCAAATTGAATTGCATGCAACTAGGTTAAAAAGCTTAATAGTGATAAACTTGTTTAATTGGAACTACGCTTATATAATAGAGTTTGATATTGTTAGGCTTAATCGAAGAACCTTCGTTTGGATTTGTTTAATTAATGATTGCATGAGAACTTAGTAGTAATTGACTTTCAGCTAGTAACTTGAGTTGATCTACTTGGTGTTTAATAGCTTATATAATTTGTCAGTCTATTTGCATGTTAATCCTCATCACAAGATTGATATGTATCATGTAATTGAATTGAATATGAAGAATTAAGATATTAGTTATGCACATCACATATCTAGCATATGCTTTAAGTCCTAGTTGTTGAATGATATGCAACACTTAGCTTAACCTGTTTAGGGATAATAGTTGGTCTATGATTATTATTCTGCTTTGTGTTAATATAAGTTATGAAACTTGTCTAATATGATTCCCGTGTGAGTTATTCGTTCATGTAATTGCTTTTATTTTTATCTGTTTATTTTGAATCTTCAATTCCTTGTTTTATTTTATTGCTTTGTTTATCTTTAAAGCATCTTTTTCCTAAGAGATAAGAATCTATCTTATAAAAGACTAAAAAAAATATATCTTTAATTCTTTAATAAGAATTAAATTATTTAAATAGAACAACTCTTATCCACATCCACACTCTCTTGGGACGATAACCTAAAATACTACTTCTGATCGGGTTTTGTTGCTCGTTAGGGTGTTAAAGTATAATAATAAAGGTTTTATAAATTTAAAAGTTGAAAGATACGTTAAGCACTACTGCACACACTTTTGACACATCGGCTGATCTAACCAAACGGCCCTAGAAAACGGACTGCCAAATGGCTTGCCAGCCATTTGCAGGCAAATTCGAAGTCTATTTAAAGTACTCTCTCCATCCATTTCAACACACACTCAATTTGTAATTCACTTTATATTTTCAAGATTTTTAGTTAGTTTTTAGTAGTAGCTAGCTTAGCTTATATTTTTCGGAAGATATCCCGGCGAGTCCCTGCGATCTCGGGCAGATTTCTTCAACCTTTTCAGGTTTTTATTCGAAATGCTTGTCTTTTGTATTAAACATGTGTTCTTACCTTTTATGTTTAATAATGTGTTCCGATATTACCATGATAGCTTAATTAATCTGTATGTTGCCATGATAGAAGTTTGGGTTAGCTTAATTATGTTAATTTAGTACGGTTACTGTCGTAATACTGAACTTGTGAGTCTGATAGATTTGTATGCTAGCATCTTAAGGATTGACCAACCTAGGTTTTGATCAGGACTTGTCCACCTATATGAACTTAGCTACTTCATAGGATTAAGACCCCTGGTTATACTGTACCTAAAGATTCTATGAAGTCGGTATGTTCGGAGTTCCTGAGAGGCATCTAATGCGCTTTTAGGACGCGGAACTTAAGAATTGAGACATGAATGACCTAGTATGCCTATTGACTGTTCCAAAGAGACCTCTTAGGAGCTGTTAAGATCTAGTTGGTTCCTTTACTGTATTATCCAAACCTATTGCATGTTCTTGTTTGATTGTTACCCTAGGATTAGGTCATAACAACTGTCTAGGTAACTATTATATTTCTATCTGCTTTACTTTCAGTATATCAACTGTAATGCTGTATAATGTTTGGATTGTTATGATCTCATTAGTATGATGAAATGGTTGTTAGTTTTCATTTAAGGTTTTGCCAACTTAAACCGACGGACTCCTTCTGTTTGTGATAAGTGTTCAATCAACACGACACGTTGTTATTCAGTTAACTAAACTGATAACGAGGGTTAGGACTAGAGCTCAACTTACTAATAAACCTAGTACTTTACTGAGGATAGCCTCCGAGTATAGTTACCTTTCAATTATACAACTAAGTGACATACTTTTCACTACTCAACGAGAACTCCGAGAGTCTAGAGATAAGTAGGTCTGTGTAATTGGCTCATCCAACTAGATCTACACCATTCCAAACATATCCTTAACATAAGCATAATTACCTTTTCCTAACCCAAATCTAATATCTTGGTCAACATTTTCCTTATCTGCATACTCCAGATATCCTTCCACTTTATTTAGTTTTCTGCAATTAGGACCATTAGTTTAAACTAACTACTATCTTTTATCTAGGTAATTTAAATAAAAGACAATTATCCACTTGATCTTCAATTCGTTAATCAATTCAAAAACACGGCCCTAGGTTAACTTACACCTTCTACACCTTAAGAAATTAAAAGTAAATTTAGGTCCCGCACAATATAAATAAACAAAACCACTGTATGCTACCTTGATCAACTGAATCTAACGTCCTGCGGCCTAACGACACCGCACGAATAAAACCGTCCGTTTCGGCCATATCATTGTAGAGATAAGTTTTCTGGCACCGCTGCCAGGGATCAAATATTTTGATTGAGAAAGATTTTAAACAAACAACATTATTGTTTGGTGGTGTCGAAGAAAGACAATTATACACGGACTTGGTTGTTGGATTTTTCGAACAGTCTCCAATTATATTGGAACCAAAAGGATCCTGCCTCTCCGTAGTCGGCCTGGCCTCCTAGATACAAAGTAATCTGTAAGAAGTCCTATCAATTGAAATATCTGATAAGGTTAGTGACCGAATTTCAAGAATAATTGTTTTTATTAAATTATCGATCCTTTTAGTCAATTAATATTTTCTAAAAGTTACTTTTTAAGTCTTTTTAAATAGAAAATCTAAAAATGGAACAACAAAACACCCTTGCTTCTATGCATAAGTCATGCTTAGAGGAAAGAGGAGGACCAATCACCTTAGCAACCGAAGAAATTCCTGAAATCAGTTCACACATGATTAAACTGGTCAGTATGATCTGTAAATTTCAAGGATTACCAACTGACGATCTAAACTTTCATTTAAACAAATTCATTAGTCTGTTTGACTCTTTTAAGAAGGAAGAAAACAAGGAAAACATTTTGAAACTTCTAAATTCTCGGTCTACACCCGCTTTAGCATGGTTTGATGAACTTAACCTGAATTCAATACATTCATGGGAGGAACTAGCCACCAAGTTCTTAAACAAATTTTATCCACCCTCCATGCAAACCTGTTTAACAAATGACATCACAAACTTTTCTCAAAAAGAAAACGAGTCATTGTGTCTAGCATGGAATAGAATAAAGGTGATGCTTAAAAGATGTCTGAATCATTCGTCAAGTCGGGCATACATAATATGTACGCTTTACAATGGTTTGACCAAGGATAATAAATCTCTCCTAGACATAGCCTCGCAAGGCAATTTCATGTCACGAACAGCAGATGAAGCATGGAATCTTTTGGACACAATAGCTGCACAACAGGAAGATTGGAACAATGAAGCTGCTGAGAAGGATGACGTCTTCGCTCATACGGTACAAATGCTGAAAACCAGGTTACAAGATCTCACCCTCACTCTTCAAAGTTTACCAATTCCTAAAAATTCCGATGCTACTAGAACCAATCTAATGTATCATTACCCTAGATGGGCACATAAACTGCAAAATATCTCGGACCATATTATAATCTTCCCATTACACTAACCTACTCTCTACTCTAAGAAAATTTTAGTTGAATTTATGAAATAGAAATACACGATAAAACTTCAAGTCATTGAATGTCAAAATATGTTCGATACTTTGATAAAGACTTTTGAAGAATTAATAACCAATTTTTAGCTTATGCTCAAACGTTTAACCACTAAAGTTGATATAGAGTGTAGTGAGTTTGATGCCCTAGTAGTCACTAGAGGTGGGAAGGAAACAACTGTTAATATACCCATACAAGATCTTTCCGATAAGGAACCTGTGCCAATTGACCCAGTTGTCAATCCACCGGAACCTATCTCTCCTAAGGCCCCGGAAATTATTCTGCGCGCCCGCATACCTTTCCCAGGTAGACTTAGGAAGGAAAAATAAGAAGCGCAATTCGCTAAGTATTGGGATATTATTAAGAATTTACATTTGAATGTGATGACCCGGGAATTTCTGACTAAATTTAAACTTAATCTTTATATGTTTCCGACACGATAAGCAAAGTCTATAATATTGAATCACGAAATGTTTGAACTATTTCAATATATGCATTTAACCTTGACCACTTCCAACGATTCACGAACAAATAGTTATAAATAGATATGTATATATATATATATATATATATATATATATATATATATATATATATATATATATATATATATATTATTTATTAACATATAATAATATTAAATCTATTAGTGTAAAAATATGTAATGAGAACTTAAACTATATATATATAAAAACACTATATTGAAAATATATATAATTGGTTTCGAATTCATGTAGTAAACGATTGTAACGCTCGATGGTTATTTAAACAAGTTAAGATATAATAGTTATATTAATTTCATTAAGGTAAATATTAATATTGATATTAATATTAATATCAGTATTAATAACACTATTAAAAATATAATACATAATATGTAATCTGATACAAATTTGTTACATTATTATTATCATTTATATTATTGTTATCATTATCATTATTAGTGTCATTGTTATTAGTAAAATTATAATTGTAATTAATATAATTATCAAAAGTATTATCATTAATTTGATTACTAAAATTATCATTTTATTTAAAGTTATTATTTTCATCATTCTTATTAGTATAATTATGATATTAATATCATTATTATTTCTATTATCATTATTATTGGTTTTATTATCATTATTATTAAAATTAATATTAAGTATTTATGTTTGTATTATTAGTATGTCCTTTCATATATTTAATAAGTTGATATAAATATAGTAGTTATATATATATATATATATATATATATATATATATATATATATATATATATATATACAAATACAGATATATTATATGGATAAATACAGCTATATATTTATTAAATACATATACAGATTTAGGTATAAATACATACACAGTATATACACATATATAAACACAGAAAATTCTTGATTAGTTGTGTATCACTTTCAAACTGTTGTAAATTGATTCTCAAAATATCCAATTTCGTACCAATCAAATATACCAACACAAGAATGAATCCAAATATCGTTAGCCATCTTTTTCCAAGTTTATTTTTTTTATATTCTTTTCTGTCCTTGGACTTGAAATTCATTTGATCACATGCTGTATTTACAAGCCAAATATTTAGAGATATTGATAAAAAGTCAGTCGCTTCTTTCACCATCAATTCACAACGATTTCAAGTTAATCTATTCATTTGCTCTTCTCATCGACCACCAACACCTTTCCTACCATCATCGTGAATAACCTTCCATGCAACTACCTTCATCACCCGACACCATAACAACACTATCGCTTTTGTGCTTCTGATTAAATTGCTATATTTTTCCTGTTACAACACGAAACCATGAAAACCCATATCACCTTGAATTCTTTGATATGTGATAACCAAACCCAACCCACAATCGCCATCCTAAATTCAAATACCTTAATATCACCTTGATAAAAATATAAACGTATACATATACATACATAAAGGAACACAAACTTTTTCTTGTTTCTAATCAAATATCATCATCTTTATCAAACCTCCAATGAATCATCACTACTCCTGCTATTGTTCTTGTAAAACTGCCATCACATAACACCTTGATAACCACCTTTACTCTCTCTATCTCTCACTCTTCCTCTATTTTTTTTCGAATAACGGCCATTTAATTACTTATACAAATTGTTGCTGCTATGAATCTTATTTTAACATAAAGTTCGCCACCTATGAAACTGATACAATCGTTGCAATATTCTGGTTCCTTGTTCGACCTTGATTATTGGAAAGTAAAGAGATATATACCCATGTATGACTACAATTTGAGAGACCCACTCAAAAGGTAATATGAGTAATTGAAGTAATGAGTGGAGCAACTAAGAAACTTTCGGTGGCCACTTGTTCAATCCCACTAAAGTATGCACTTGATTGTTGACCACATATGTTAATTGTTTTGGCCGAAACCTTTGTGAAATAGTGGGAAGCTTTTACGGTTGTTGTTTTTTCTCCTTTACTTCCTGTGTTAGGCCGAAGAAATTACTTGGGCCGATTAGAGGAATTGGGCTGTGTCGTTTATTTTTTTTTTACTGGACAAGATAAATATGACAACTATAGATACTTGGTATATATTGATGGTTATGTTTGAATCAGAAATGAAAGGATGGAGGGATGGATATAGTGTTGTGTCTATTAGCGAGAGGTCTCGAGATCGAATCTGGTTCTTGGCATTTATTTTTGTGAAAAGCTTGTGAAGGTAGTTTTCATTATTATTATTATTATTATTATTATTATTATTATTATTATTATTATTATTATTATTATTATTATTATCATCATTATTAGTATCATTTTTATTAAAAACTATCATTTTTATTAAAAGTATCATTTTTAATATTATTATCATTATTAATAAAAGTATTATTATTATAGCTATTATAGTTATCATTATTATTATTATCATTAATAGAATCATTAATATTATTATCATTACTATAATTATTAGTATTAACATTATTATTATTTTTATCATTACTTATATTATTTTAGTATTATTATGACTATTATTTTAAAACAAGTAATATTATGTAAAAATATACTCAATACATACAAAATAACTGTATTAATAATTTAATGAAACATATAAGTTATAAAATGATATCACTAATGAATACATATATAAATTGTTCGATTACAATTATAGGTGTTAATATATATAATTGATATAGGTTCGTGAATCCGAGGCCAACCCTACGTTGTTCAGTTGTTCAATTTAGTCATATGTATTTTTACTACAAAATACATTAGGTGAGTTTCATTTGCTCCCTTTTACTCTTTATATTTTTGGGCTGAGAATACATGCGCAATTTTTATAAATGTTTTTACGAAATAGACACAAGTAATCAAAACTACATTATATGGTTGAATGATCGAAATCGAATATGCCCCTTTTTATTAAGTCTGGTAATCTAAGAATTAGGGAACAGACACCCTAATTGACGTGAACTCTAAACATAGATCTATTGGGCCTAACAAGCCCCATCCAAAGTACCGGATGCTTTAGTACTTCGAAATTTATATCATGTCCGAAGGAGGATCCCGGAATGATGGGGATATTCTTATATGTATATTGTGAATGTCGGTTACCAGGTGTTCAATCCATATGAATGATATTTTTGTCTCTATGCATGGGACGTATGTTTATGAGAAATGGAAATATGAAATCTTGTGGTCTATTAAAATTATGAAACGATTACTTATGTTAAACTAATGAACTCACCAACCTTTTGGTTGACAATTTAGATCATGTTTATTCTCAGGTATGAAAGAAATCTTCCGCTGTGCATTTTCTCATTCTAGAAATATTACTTGGAGTCATTCATGGTCTATCTCAGAAGACGTTGCATTCGAGTCAATGAGTTCATCAAGATTATTATTTAATCAATTATAGTAAGATCTGTTATGAAATGGCATGCATGTCGTCAACTTTAGATGTAATGAAAGTTTGACTTTTCAAAACGAATGCAATGTTTATAAAATGTATCATATAGAGGTCAAGTACCTCGCGATGTAATCAACTGTTGTGAATCGTTTATAATCGATGTGGACTTTGTCCAGATGGATTAGGACGGGTCTTTACAGTTGGTATCAGAGCGATGGTCTTAGCGAACTAGGTCTGTAATAGTGTGCCTAATTGATAAGTCGTTAGGATGCATTAGTGAGGCTGGACTTCGACCGTGTCTGCATGTCATAAGTTTTACTTATCATTTAGTGTCGAAAATTATTGGCTTATCATTCTTAGTCTAGACACATCTTATTGCATTGATTGCATGATTAGTGTATGGAAAAAATTCATATCTTAGCATATCTGCTAATTCATATCTTAGCGTATCTGTTATTGTAAACTTTGCCTGACATTTTCTGTAGATTCCTCCGTAACTTATGGGATTTTAGTATTATATATGCATATGTAAATTATGTATTGCAGTGTACTAATCTACATTCGATAATCTATTTCTTATCGAAAATCCTTCTTCCAATCGTACGAGATGAATCCCTCAACCAGTTTGAATTCCTCGGATTCCGACAGCTATTCCGATATGGAGTTTCACCTATCAACGTCACCGGAATGAATCAACCAATCAGTCATCCCCAAATTCATTAGATGAGTTTGTATTCGACTTAAACAATGGAGACGCGAAGAAGACGATCCCTTCCACCAACAGAATTCACCTCTTGACAAAGAACCTGAAGCGTTTACCGGCGAACCTGTTCGAGACACCATTTTCAGTCTCATTTCCAGGGTAACTCGACAAGATTATATTCTATCCACAATTCTGAACCTTATTCATCCGCTCGTTCCGACCGACAATCATCCTGGAGTAATAAGTCAACGAACTTCGCGATCGAAAAATCAATTCGGAGAATATGGTGCAAAATGTACCAGCTTCAGCAACATCACCGGCACCAACAGTACCATCAGTAACAGCACTAGTACCATCAACAATCAATGTCTCAACATCTCATTCTGTACCTCGAGTATAATCATCGTTCTACATCAATTATCTTCGTTCTTCATGACGATTAAGTAATCTCTAAATGATTTAGAGATTATATATTCTAGTTCTAACGGTAAATCAAATGAGATTAATATTATATTAACTCATTAAATCCATGATTACACCTGAAGAAAATATATATGTATATATGTTTTCATAAAGATTGTAATTAAAAATTCTTTCATACAAACTGTTAATGATGAAAATATTTTAACGGGTAGGTAATACCTGAGGAATATTTAGATTTCACATTAATAAGTTACAATGTACATTCTTCGGATCTGATTCAACAGTCATTTACTATCCTACTTACTTTCACCAAATAATAACCATTTTCATTCCAATTAAATTTCACATATGAGTTCTGCCGATCAAAACCCAAATCAAGATTTGACAAGTGGCATAATGAAGAAAATAATGAACAAAATAAAATTTATTAGTAACCAATTAATTAACTACGTAAAACTTTAAAACTATGTTAACTGTTCCTAGCTAACTGTTACTATATGAATATTTCCTTAAAATATACTAGTTTTGGTGGAGCTATTGAACTATTGGACTATTGGACTACTATTATGGACAATTAAAAATTATTAAAAGAGTAGGAAATATTAAATACAACACTTTTCGACTTAAAAGATTGTAAATAAATTTCATCTTCTACAGTTAAATATTTCCTCAAGTTGCCACTTGATTTCATCTTAAACCTCATTTGTATCTTAACGATTTCAATCTGTGTTCAAACCTTTCATGATTCTTGAAAACACCTCAATCGATAGGATGAATCAACCACACTTTATCTACGGAAGGAAAGATTTATGCCTATAGTTATGCACCTGAGAAATTCTCGGCAACTGAGTAAAAGTTTAACACGTAGCCGCGTTAGATCCTTTGGCATTTATTAGCAAAAATAATTTTGCGATCCCTTTTAAAAGTAGCCAATTTTGTCACAGCTCCAGCAAGTCAACTTCAACTTTTCATTCGAAGTAGCCTTACTATAATCCTGATATATATACGATTACCCTTTTGATACCGGAGAATTCTTTTATATTCCACCATATTACCAGCAGACGTACCAGCAACCTCGTTGCTTCTTGGCTTAAATCTCTCTGACAAATCATTATATTTATTCATTGAAACCCTATCATATACTCATCCGCATCTTGTAACAAGAACTGCCATACCAATTACCGGGAATCAGCAATCAGTATTTTGAAAACTCACATCATATCTACATCAACAGTTATATGTATGACATTTATCTCTTAGAATTATGATCTCTCATTCTGAAATTCTGAAAAGCACTCAGTCATAAATCAATACTATGAATGTTGAAAAAGTTGAATGAAGCAGCAGAAACCATAGACAACCGTAAACGATCTTAATCATCGAAAGTTTGATGATAAAGAATAGTATGTTAGAAAAGCTCAGAAAAGTTGGAACTGGAAAACGGATTGAGCTAACCATGAAGGAGACCAAGGACAAATACAAGGACCAAACCCTATATTCAAAGAATCCAGGTAATTCTGAATCTGATGAAATCTTTAGAGAATATCTTGCTCCGAAGTCATGTTAAAATCTTGCGGAAAATCTTTCTCCATCAACCATCGAACTTATAAATTCCAAAATATCATCATCAATATCTTCGATATTTCTGAGGATATTTTCAAAAATATTCTCGTCCGAAATTATATACCTCTTCGTGCTTCCTGTGTATCATTATATTGGAAACATTCAATAGAAAATTTAGTACCGAAAAGCAGATTATGCGAAACTATGAAGAAAGCCGTGGACAAATCACAAAGAATGAGTTTGACTTTAAAGAATCTAAATGATTCAATGTCTGCTGAAGTCTTTAGCGAATATCTTGCTCGTTACTCTAAACCCTTGCAGACAATAGTCTCCATCATTCTCTGATCTTAGATATTCAAAGATATTATCGTATCTTTCATTATAAATATCCTCCATATTTCTGAAGATATTTTTATAATTATTCTTATCTGAAATCATTAATCTCTTCGTGCTATCAATGTTACATCATATAGAAACGGTTAGTTTCTATATTATGTAAACTTTCGAGTCTAAAATATGAATGTTTTTGAAGTAGTGTTGGGAACTGATGCACGAGTTAGTTTAATATAATGACACTTGATCAACGTGATTATATTACAGTAAGTCATGCTGAGTTTCTAATGAAACGTGATGATGGTTCACAGTAGATCATACCGTCATCATGTGTCATGTTACATAACTCTTTCATTCTACTAAACTTCTGAACATATCAAGAAAATGTATTCTTGATGGATCTATCTTCTGTGATGTTGATAAATTTAAAAATCAAATCGTGATGTCACGTTCTTTCCTGCTTAGAACATTATAATCATTCAAAACTCTATATCTACGAATTCTGGACCATTATTCGCTTGATTTAAAGTCGGAAAGAGAAAACAAAAGAATGAATCTCCGAAATAGAAATGGGGGGTGAAAATCACAACAAATAGGAGAGAGCATTAACTGTGAATGACAATGATTATTAAAGACAGAAGCAGGGACTTTGAAATTTAAAGGAAAATATAAAGCCCTATAACAACACATAAATTACAAATCGTGTATGTCAATGTTTATCGCAACATAATGACAAGGGAGAATTAAAAACACTATAACCCCAAGAGCGAAGAAGAAGAAAGCAGATTCCCCTGGTGGAAGTTAGAAAAGGAGAATGATTGTAGCAATAAAAAGGAGAAGGATAAGGATCAGAACTGGATTAAGCATTTTCACAATCTTTTAGATGTATGAACTAAGAAAGAAAGTATAGGAATGGTGAGAATAATGGAACGGAAGAGTTTAATTTATAATGGAAATATCAGGCAGAGTAATCGAGGCAGATCACCGTATTTAATTATAGAGATCTTAATTTCCTTATTCGCTGAAGAATCAAATCTTTTAGATTTCAAAGATTTTCTTTAAATCCCTTGAATTCCGGAATTCAATCGAGACAACGTTAAAAGTTAAGACGAACCTTATTTCCTAAATTCAACCCTGACTATATCGGAAGCTAAGACGAATCTCTATTTCTTTATTTCATTCTTTTGTGATAACTTCACTCATACGCTTCGAATAATCAAATTGTTTTATCCATATTACTCAGTGATGATAACACTATGTTTATCAACTCATAATCGTCATGAAAACATTTTTATTGTTAACCATGACCACCTCACTCAAATTTCGGGACGAAATTTCTTTAACAGGTAGGTACTGTGATGACCCGGGAATTTCTGACTAAATTTAAACTTAATCTTTATATGTTTCTGACACGATAAGCAAAGTCTATAATATTGAATCACGAAATGTTTGAACTATTTCAATATATGCATTTAACCTTGACCACTTCCAACGATTCACGAACAAATAGTTATAAATAGATATGTATATATATATATATATATATATATATATATATATATATATATATATATATATATATATATATATATATATATATATATATATATATATATATGAATATTATTTATTAACATATAATAATATTAAATCTATTAGTGTAAAAATATGTAATGAGAACTTAAACTATATATATATATAAACACTATATTGAAAATATATATAATTGGTTTTGAATTCATGTAGTAAACGATTGTAACGCTCGATGGTTAGTTAAACAAGTTAAGATATAATAGTTATATTAATTTCATTAAGGTAAATATTAATATTGATATTAATATTAATATCAGTATTAATAACACTATTAAAAATATAATACATAATATGTAATCTGATACAAATTTGTTACATTATTTTTATCATTTATATTATTGTTATCATTATCATTATTAGTGTCATTGTTATTAGTAAAATTATAATTGTAATTAATATAATTATCAAAAGTATTATCATTAATTTGATTACTAAAATTATCATTTTATTTAAAGTTATTATTTTCATCATTCTTATTAGTATAATTATGATATTAATATCATTATTATTTCTATTATCATTATTATTGGTTTTATTATCATTATTATTAAAATTAATATTAAGTATTTATGTTTGTATTATTAGTATGTCCCTTCTTATATTTAATAAGTTGATATAAATATAGTAGTTATATATATATATATATATATATATATATATATATATATATATATATATATATATATATATATATATATATATATACAAATACAGATATATTATATGGATAAATACAGCTATATATTTATTAAATACATATACAGATTTAGGTATAAATACATACACCGTATATACACATATATAAACACAGAAAATTCTTGATTAGTTGTGTTTCACTTTCAAACTGTTGTAAATTGATTCTCAAAATATCCAATTTCGTACCAATCAAATATACCAACACAAGAATGAATCCAAATATCGTTAGCCATCTTTTTCCAAGTTTATTTTTTTTATATTCTTTTCTGTCCTTGGACTTGAAATTCATTTGATCACATGCTATATTTACAAGCCAAATATTTAGAGATATTGATAAAAAGTCAGTCTCTTCTTTCACCATCAATTCACAACGATTTCAAGTTAATCTATTCATTTGCTCTTCTCATCGACCACCAACACCTTTCCTACCATCATCGTGAATAACCTTCCATGCAACTACCTTCATCACCCGACACCATAACAACACTATCGCTTTTGTGCTGCTGATTAAATTGCTATATTTTTCCTGTTACAACACGAAACCATGAAAACCCATATCACCTTGAATTCTTTGATATGTGATAACCAAACCCAACCCACAACCGCCATCCTAAATTCAAATACCTTAATATCACCTTGATAAAATATAAACGTATACATATACATACATAAAGGAACACAAACCTTTTCTTGTTTCTAATCAAATATCATCATCTTTATCAAACCTCCAATGAATCATCACTACACCTGCTATTGTTCTTGTAAAACCGCCATCACATAACACCTTGATAACCACCTTTACTCTCTCTATCTCTCACTCTTTCTCTATTTTTTTCGAATAACGGCCATTTAATCACTTATACAAATTGTTGCTGCTATGAGTCTTATTTTAACATAAAGTTCGCCACCTATGAAACTGATACAATCGTTGCAATATTTTGGTTCCTTGTTTAACCTTGATTATTGGAAAGTAAAGAGATATATACCCATGTATGCCTACAATTTGAGAGACCCACTCAAAAGGTAATATGAGTAATTGAAGTAATGAGTGGAGCAACTAAGAAACTTTCGGTGGCCACTTGTTCAATCCCACTAAAGTATGCACTTGATTGTTGACCACATATGTTAATTGTTTTGGCCGAAACCTTTGTGAAATAGTGGGAAGCTTTTACGGTTGTTTTTTTTTTCTCCTTTACTTCCTGTGTTAGGCCGAAGAAATTACTTGGGCCGATTAGAGGAATTGGGCTGTGTCGTTTATTTTTTTTAACTGGACAAGATAAATATGATAACTATAGATACTGGGTATATATTGATGGTTGTGTTTGAATCAGAAATGAAAGGATGGAGGGATGGATATAGTGTTGTGTCTATTAGCGAGAGGTCTCGAGATCGAATCTGGTTCTTGGCATTTATTTTTGTGAAAAGCTTGTGAAGGTAGTTTTCATTATTATTATTATTATCATTATTAGTATCCTTTTTATTAAAAACTATCACTTTTATTAAAAGTATCATTTTTAATATTATTATCATTATTAATAAAAGTATTATTATTATAGCTATTATAGTTATCATTATTATTATTATCATTAATAGAATCATTAATATTATTATCATTACTATAATTATTAGTATTAACATTATTATTATTTTTATCATTACTTATATTATTTTAGTATTATTATGACTATTATTTTAAAACAAGTAATATTATGTAAAAATATACTCAATACATAAAAAATAACTATATTAATAATTTAATGAAACATATAAGTTATAAAATGATATCACTAATGAATACATATATAAATTGTTCGCTTACAATTATAGGTGTTAATATATATAATTGATATAGGTTCGTGAATTCGAGGCCAACCCTACGTTGTTCAGTTGTTCAATTTAGTCATATGTATTTTTACTACAAAATACATTAGGTGAGTTTCATCTGCTTCCTTTTACTCTTTATATTTTTGGGCTGAGAATACATGCGCAATTTTTATAAATGTTTTTACGAAATAGACACAAGTAATCAAAACTACATTATATGGTTGAATGATCGAAATCGAATATGCCCCTTTTTATTAAGTCTGGTAATCTAAGAATTAGGGAACAGACACCCTAATTGACGTGAACTCTAAAGATAGATCTATTGGACCTAACAAGCCCCATCCAAAGTACCGGATGCTTTAGTACTTTGAAATTTATATCATGTCCGAAGGAGGATCCCGGAATGATGGGGATATTCTTATATGTATATTGTGAATGTCGGTTACTAGGTGTTCAATCCATATGAATGATATTTTTGTCTCTATGCATGGGACGTATGTTTATGAGAAATGGAAATATGAAATCTTGTAGTCTATTAAAATTATGAAACGATTACTTATGTTAAACTAATGAACTCACCAACCTTTTGGTTGACACTTTAAAGTATATTTATTCTCAGGTACGAAAGAAATCTTCCGCTGTGCATTTTCTCATTCTAGAAATATTACTTGGAGTCATTCATGGTCTATCTCAAAAGACGTTGCATTCGAGTCAATGAGTTCATCAAGATTATTATTTAATCAATTATAGTAAGATCTGTTATGAAATGGCATGCATGTCGTCAACTTTAGATGTAATGAAAGTTTGTCTTTTCAAAACGAATGCAATGTTTATAAAATGTATCATATAGAGGTCAAGTACCTCACGATGTAATCAACTGTTGTGAATCGTTTATAATCGATGTGGACTTTGTCCGGATGGATTAGGACAGGTCTTTACATTGAATGTACGACTAGTAGATGCTTTAGTAGAAATGCCAAACTGCGCTAAATTTTTCAAGAATTGCTTTCAAACAAAGAGAGATTAAGAGAGATAGTTAGCTTACCCTTAAGTGAATAATGTTCATTAGTGTTACATCATGGTATTCCCCCTAAGTTAGGAGATACGGGAAGATTTACGGTACCTTGTTACCTGCAAGATGTCCAAATTAGCAATGCATTAGCAGACTTAGGAGCAAGTGTAAACCTAATGCCTTATTCGTTATTCAAAAATCTAGGATTAAAAGACTTAAGACCTACCAGAATGACTATCCAACTCGCGGACAGATCAGTTAAGATTCCTCGAGGAATAGCTGAAGATGTCCTAGTTAGAGTGGATAAGTTTGCATTTCCAATTGATTTTGTCATTATAGATATTGAGGAAGACACGAAGGTCCCACTCATACTTGGCAGACCATTCCTAAATACTGCCAAGGCCGTCATTGATGTTCACGAGAAATCATTGAAATTAAGAGTTGGAAGTGAGAAGTCACATTCAATGTCGACCGACTCATGAGCCACCCTCACGAAGAAGATATCAATCTCACTGACTCTAATTCTTTTCAAGAACTCATCAACGAATACCTGGAGGTGTAAGACCCGTTTATTCGTATAATGTATATATGAAGAGCACGTGCGACGTATAATGAATATATATATATATATATATATATATATATATATATATATATATATATATATATATATATATATATATATATATATATATATAGGGCGTACGATGGACTTAACGAGATATTATTTGAGTTGTGACGTGAATTTATGATGTACGTTGCATGGATGAAGGGCACATGTATGTATGTATGAGTATGTTTGACAAGTTAAAAACTGGACGAAATACGCCCAAGGTCGCGGCGCGACCAAGGGAAACGCAGCGCGGTAATGAACTCAAATCAAGATCAGACAGCATGCAAACAAGACCACCAGACCACGCTGTAGGTCACGGCGTGGAGAAAGAATGTCTTGGCGCGGAGAAAGAAGGCTGCGGCGCGGCGCTTCAGGGAGTCTGGTTCCGGATTTTGTAATTTTAAAGGGAAAGTGAGGGCATTTTGGTCTTTTCACATATGGGGCAGATTTAAGCCCCAATTCTGGTCCACTCATTTCATTTTATCATTTTCATTTCCTTTTTCTTTCTCATTTTCCTCTCAAAACTTCAAACCCCAATTCATTCTAAGTGTAAATCAAGGAAGAGGAAGCGGGATTCAATCTTTGGAGCAACAAGAAACGTTGTTCTCCTCGTTCTTAGCTACAACTTGATACTAGTGGTAAGCTCTAACTCCGAATTTCATTTTCGTGTTCATCATTTAAATTTAGGGGTTTTTGAGTGTATGTTCATAAATGGAACCCCACTAGTTTTTAATGGAAGATGATAACTAGGATTAAAGTTTAAAGGTGTTGAAGGCGGGTTTTGGTTTAATAAACTAATAAACCAAGTTTAATGCTTACGAACAAGTGTAATCACTAGTATTTAGTGATTAATGAGGTATTGGAAGCCATTAGTGTTCATGTGGTTGACTAATTTTGAATAAGAGTCAAAATTAGGGTTTGATGATGATTGTGGCCGATTGTCAATTTAGTTGAGTTTATAAACTTAAAATGAGTTAAGTTAAAGTATAAACTTAAGTTAATGGCGTTTTGAAGTCAAAACTAGCAAATGGTGAGATGTAGACTTTTTAAAGGTCAAAATGGGTTTTCAAGCGAAACACGAGTTAAAATGCGTTCGAGTGCTAAAGTTGGTACTTTTAGGTATGTTGGGTACGCGGGAATTGGTTTTGTTGGTTTCGGACCTTCGAGTAGCGTTAAAAGTATAAAAGGGTGTAATTTGCACTTGTTGTTCATTTGGGCGGGTCAAGAGTCCAAATGAGTTTGTATTGATGATTATGTGATAAATGGAATAGGTATGTTCCATTGGCGAGTTGCGAGATTGGATTGCACTTCATAGAGATGTTTAAGGTGAGTGTTATTATATTATATGCGTATTTATGCATAGGATGGGTGCGGGTTGGTAGGGTGTTCCGTGCTCGGATTCACTCTACATATGTTCGGGATAATGATATCTGGGAGTTGATCGGGTTCAAGATCGTACGCTTATGCGTTTCGGGTTACCACCAGTGAATCTTTGGAGTTACGGATTTACGTTGGCGCGTTTGGCCAACCCCGTCGATGTTGATGATATTGAGGAGATGAATCTCGGGTAGTGCGGATTCATGATGACTCGGGTAGTTCAGTCATCTTACTGATGAGGTGGTGAATTTCGGGTTGTGCGAATTCACTAAGGCACGGGTATTTCGACCAACCTCGGTTGTTGAAGCGGTGAAGGAAGTGAATCTCGGGTAGTGCGAATTCACTAAGGCATGGGTAGTTCGGCCAACCTCGGTTGTTGAAGCGGTGAAGGGAGTGAATCTAGGGTAGTGCGAATTCACTAAGATCCGGGTAGTTCTGCCAACCTTCATATGTATGAGGTTAAGGGGTTAACCTTGGTGTCTTGGTTATCTATTGTATATGCGTATATATACTTATCATATATTGTAGCTAATCTTGCGGTTTTGGCTTGGTGGTA
This sequence comes from Rutidosis leptorrhynchoides, assembly GCF_046630445.1. NCBI lineage: Eukaryota > Viridiplantae > Streptophyta > Magnoliopsida > Asterales > Asteraceae > Rutidosis > Rutidosis leptorrhynchoides. Next base: position 334,226,289 of record NC_092337.1, on the reverse strand, counting down.
CGTTAGGTATAGCTCGCTAGTTATACTTGGTATGCGGTATGTGTTTACTTTATGTGTTTGGTTGTACTTGTTCATTTTATTCATATGTATGTATATAGTATGTTTATACTCACTAAGCTTTCATAGCTTACCCTCTCGTTGTCTACATTTTTTTATAGGTTCGCGAGGTGACAGCTTAGGTAAGCATGGGGACTAGTGCTTGCGGGTTGCTTTAGAAGATTGTGCTCTAGACTTTTGATTAGGATTGGGTAGCGTTCCCAATCACCATGCTCGGTCTTTTTGTTGAAAAACTTATTAGTATCTTTTGGTTATGTCAAACGGGTCTCGAGTTGTATGCCCGTTTGTGTTTCAACTTATGTAATAAATGTTTTAAAGTTTATTAAACTTACTATTGTATTAAAGATGTTTTTGAAAACATAATTGGGACCTAAATTTTAACGATATTAATGTATTATAAAGAAAAAAAAATATGGGCTGGTTTTGAATACGGGTTGGGTTGTTACAGGAGGGTACCATGGCTATATGTGGTCAAGATGAAATTTCTAAGGATCTGTTCTTTACACCTCCTGAAGGAAATCTCGACATCCATTCAGCCATAGATCCTAGTCAAAATAAATCTCCCCTCTCCGAAAGTAACTTTCTCAGCAAAACTATCCAAATAGCACCACTAGGTAAAACATTCCCCTACCTCTATTAAGGAGAAGACCGAATGAAGAAACAGATTTCGTTCCTGTATTTCAGGAACTCCAGTCAGAAGAGGACTGTGTTGAAATTCCTGAACCAACCTTCGAAACTAAAGAAGACGTTTCTGAAGAGGAAGCATTAAGAAGGACAATTTCCAAAACCAAAGAACAGATAGCATTACTGACCGCTATTAAGGATGAAGAATCTGAATTCCAGGAGAGATATGACTCATTAGACCGAGAGGAAATAGCTAGAATGAAGCCATCTATCGAGGAACCTCCGAAATTGGAATTGAAGAAGTTACCCGACAATCTGGAGTATGCATTCTTAGAAGGAGAATCGCAACTCCTCGTAATCATCTGAAAAGACCTCACGCCACATGAAAAGGCAAAATTGATTCAGGTTTTGAAATCCCATAAGAAGGCAATTGCTTGGAAGATTTCTGACATAAAAGGAATCAGTCCCAACTATTGCACCCATAAGATCTTTATGGAAGATGATTTTAAATGAAGCGAGCCGTCCTATTCCATCTGGATGAAGTCTTCAACATTTGGTCCCATTACGAGGTACTGACCTAAATATGCCATGAACAACTCCATGTAATATGAGCAAATGCACAGCGGAAGATTTCTTTCATACCTGAGAATAAACATGCTTTAAAGTGTCAACCAAAAGGTTGGTGAGTTCATTAGTTTATCATCAATATTCATTTCCATCATTTTTAATAGACCACAAGATTTCATATTTTTATTTCTCATAAACATCATGCATGCATATAGCCATCTGTATAAAAATCATTAATATGGATTGAACACCTGGTAACCGACATTAACCATAATGCATAGAATATCCCCACAGACATCGACGTCTGTATAATAATAATCTCGAAGTACTAAAGCCATCCATAAAAATGAATGGGGGTTGTTAGGCCCAATAGATCTATCTTTAGGATTCGCATCAATTAGGGGCCATTTCCCTAATTCTTAGGTTACCAGACTTGAAGGGCGATATTCGATTTCGATAATCCAATCATATAATGTTGTTTCGATTACTTGTGTCTATTTCATCAAACATTTATAAAAGCGCATGTATTCTCAGTCCCAAAAATATATATTGCAAAAGCATTTAAAAAGGGAGCAAATGAAACTCACAATACGATATTTTGTAGTAAAAATATGCATACGACGGAACTGAACAGTGCAGGGTTGGCCTCGGATTCACAAACCTATATCATTTATATATATATTAAAATGTATAATAATCATTAAACATGTTTATATATATTACTATTATTACTATACTTTTTATAATAATAATTTATACGTTATACTAATTAATTGTTGCTATTTTATATATTCTAAATAAATAACTAATTTCTATTATAAAAATATTAATATTGTTTTGTTAGATATATTCTTATATAACTAATTTTTATTGTAATAATAATAATATTATTATTAATAGTAATATTGATAATAATAATAATAATAATAATAATAATAATAATAATAATAATAATAATAATAATAATAATAATAATAATAATAATAATAATAATAATAATAATAATATAGTTATTATAATAAATAATGATACTAGTAATAATAAAAAGGACAATAATAATAGTATTGTTAAAAATTATAATATCAACGTAAAAATAAATAATAATGATAATAATAATAATAATAATAATAATAATAATAATAATAATAATAACAATAACAATAATAATAATAATAATAATAATAATAATAATAATAATAATAATAATAATAATAATAATAATAATAATAATAATAATAATAATAATTATTATTATTATTATTATTATTATTATTATTATTATTATTATTATTATTATAATATCATAAAAATAATAATAATGAAAATAAAAATAATAATAATAATAATAATAATAATAATAATGATAATGATAGTTTTAATGACATTAAAAATGATAATGTTAATAAAATGATAGTAATAATAATGATAATGATTATTTTAATAATTGATAATAATAATAAAATAATAATAATGATAATAATATTAAAATTTATACTTTTAATAAATATGATAATTCTAATAATAAAAATAGAAATGTTAATACTAATATCTTCATTAAATTCATCTAATTACTTAAATCATCTTAGTATACTTGTATTGTTATAATCATAATATTATATGTTATTACATCATAATTATCAACATTAAGGTGTTAAAGTAAAAGTTCGGATCAAGTTATACCCTCGGTGTACACGATCAATAGAACGTTTAGCAATAACAACGAAGACTCGAGTGGTTATGAAAATCTCAATCTAAATATCATCATCGACTAGTTTTAACATCATCAACCATCAACATTTGTTTTTCATTTTATCAACATCCATCTTGTATTCTCCTTCGTAATCATCCTCATTTGTTTACCATTACATCGTGATCCATCATATCACGTATCATCTCATCATCACTTCATCATCTACATCATCATACCAAATAGTAATCACATCATCATCATTATATTCAGTCCAACCGAAAACCATCTAGATCTCAGCCCAATAATACAATTAGGATCACAGCCCAATAAGCTAACGTGCCTATGCCCAACTAGCAATTAGGCCATGTAACTTAAATGGTTTTGGTTCATTAACACAGTATCGTCACTGTATCCTCGCCATTGATCAACATCTTCATCATTATTATACTTTCTTTCTTTCATTCTCAGTTACGTACAAACAGCTACAGTCGATCAATAAGGAATTACACAAGTGGTGATACGGCCCAAGTTGTAAGTGCATTAAGATTTATAAAGTCCAAAGGTATCGGCCCAAAATATATTGCAGTAAGCTTAACAAGTGGTAGGGTTACCGAGCAGCAACTTGGAATTGTAACAGGATGCAGTAATAGGTGAATAAAATAAAACAAGTGGGTTATCTATTGAGAAATTATCGGCCACAATGAAAAGAATATCACGCAAAAGCAGTTGTGATCTAACTTTATTTGTAAAATGCATATTTAAATATATAGTGTCGGTTGGTTTAAACCTCAAACAGGAATGTCGAGCAATTGAATCAAAAAGTAAGTTATACACAGCAGCAGGTGTGGTGGTTTGTCTTGGGTCTATTCTAATGAAAACGTCACAGTAGCATTTTCGAATAAACAGGAACATGGTGGCAGTTGGTTTCGAGCAGCAGTAGGTGTTCGGATTTGGGTTTGATTGTTCATAACATAGTAAACAGTAGCAAATGGGCATCAATGGTGTGTGTTTTGGTGGTGTAGCTCGTAAAAAAAATGAAATATCACGCAAAGGTTAGTGATGGTGGTTTACTGTTACAGCAGCGAAAATAAAGAAGTTGTAGGTTGCAGCATCGGTTCGATCAAGAGATTTCTTTTGGGTGTGATCTGGTTCAAACAGAAGTAGAACAGAAACAACTAACTGGAAGTAGACGATGGTGGTTTCGTTATCAAATTTATCCTCATCATGTATTACATCTTTATCGACCTCCTCCTTTCTCACCATCATGTTTGCTACTGTAATAGTAAGCATAAACAGAAGATGGTAGTAGCAGAGATATCACACGAAGAAGAAGGAATAAAAATGCAGCAGCAATCGTGAGTAAGAAGAAGAGAGAGAAAGATGATAGGTCAGATCATGTTGAGATTGAGATAAATGATAAGATAGAATGAGATTCGGTAGGTGAGAAGGAGATTCGGTAAGAGAGAGAATCGGTACAAATTACATTCCACAGCTTCTAGAACTCAGTTACAATGCAATGGCTATCTAATTAGGACTACTTAGGTTCCTTATATAGCCCTCTTCTAAGGAACCATCAATTAAGCTTATTTCACATTAACACTATACAACTTCGGGGTCATAACAATCTCCTCCTTAGTGTTAAATGTGAACTTTACAATATAATCCTATTGAGTAATCTTGAGAGGTCCAAACGTTAGTTTCCATCATGTGCCGTCTGGTTTAGAAACTTCTACTTGATTTTCAGAAATTTTCTTAGAAGGTTTCCAGACGCCCCACACTTTTCTTGGATCTCCCTCATGTAATGGATATTCATCCATTTCTTTGAAATACCTTCTCTTTCTCTGGCCACGAAGAATCTCAAACTGTCTTGTACGAATCTAGAGCTTTAGACGATCTCTTATATGCTTTATAAACTCTCCAAGACCCATTTTCATGTCATTGTCATCAAACTTGCTTTGACGAATTTTAAGATACTTCAGTGCAGCCTTAAGTGTTCCATCTGAATATTTGTTCAACTCTTCAGTGCGGATGAACACTTTTTCTTTCTGAGAATTCACAAATACAAACCCTTCGGGTTCGAATTGCATTTGAAACACTCTCATGTCCTTTAGCCCCTCTGTGTATTGATTCGGACAGGTAATTTGAATCTTTTTCCTATTAGCTTCGAGACCAAATTGAAAATCTTCACATCTAATCAGTTCAATTGTCTCCATCATGTATCTTTTCACAGCTTCCAAAGCTTGAGCCTTAGTAAAAGGTCGAATGGTGATGATACTGAGGTAGTTGTAGATGTGAATGATATCAAGCATATCTAGATTATGAAAATCTGCTTTTGTGAACTTGTATTCCTTCTCATCTTCTCTAATAACGTGGAACTGACTGATGACGTCTTTCTTTTCACTTATCTCTACTCCGACTCGAGTAATATTCAACACTTCTGTAATACGATATTTTCTTTGAAGCCACAAGTCATCTTCATCTTTGTTGATATGTTTCCTCCACATAAACTCATACCAGTTTCTTTTATTTGCTGGAAGCAACCATGAACCTATATAAGTAAATCTTTTACTCTTTGGTGTTTCGTTAATGCGGAAGATCTTGTAAGCATTCTCCTCAATGAATGTGTTTCGTAAAGTAATGAAATCGTGTTCAACTCCAAATAATAATCTTTATTCCCGATTCTTAAAGAATATACCATGGTTGTATTTGAATTTCTGGAATTCACTGTTTCACTTGATGTAGATATACCAGAAGTTGAGCTTTCATTAGCATTTGTTGGATTTAAACTTGATGAAGGTGTAGAATTCGATGAATGATCAGTAGGATTTGTCGCATCACCAGTTGGAGCATTATCATCTTCAATATGATCAAAGATATCATCATCATTTGGATTAACATAACGATTGTCTTCATCATCAGAAGAAGAATCCATTTCATCATCACTTTCAGTTACTGGATCAGGATTCCCTTCATCTAGAATCTCTACATTTTACGGGATTGAAGATACTGAAGATAATTTGCTTAGAATGACAAACCAATCATCATCTGTTTCTTCAAGATAGAAATCACTTAAGTTCAAATCATCATCTACCGGTCCACAATCAGCCTCTGAATGTACAATTGGAATTATAACTTGCTCAGGCTCCTTATCATCAATTTCATCATTAATAGAAACCATTTCTGATTCCGTCTGAACCTGTTGAGCTTGAGAAGCTGATGAAGACCTCACACCACCACCCTTAGTTGATGAAATGTTCACCGTTAGATAATCTCCATCTACTCCTATCTCCCCCTCATGACTATTCTGAGAATAAGAATCGTCATGCTCATTATCACGGTGAGGACTTATTGGAGAAGAGCAGGAAGTAAGTGGATATCATACTCTAGCGCGAAACAATGCTTGAAGCAAAGTGCGTCGAAGAACATCAAGATTAACTCGAGAAAACATACGACTGAAATATTCTTACTCCAAAGCATCATAGAAATTTGGTGAATGTGAGGGTGATGGTGGTTAAGTGACAATAGGAACAGCAGCAGCAGCATCTATTGAAGGCGATGTCGGTGGAAGTGTTTGATTTACCGTGAATGCAGGTAAGGATATATGTGCGGTATTATTCTTATATGTAGGGCTGTACATACAGCTAGTCAGATTCTTGATATCCCCTTCTGATGGAGGTTGGGCAACAACCGGAGTTGTCGCCGGTGAAGTTTCTTTCGAAGAATCCGCCTCCATGACTTTAGTCTCATGGGACTCTGACAAAGTAGTAGAACTACCCGTTAGTTTTGATCTCGCAGAGATATTGCTATCTTCGACTCCTGAAATCATTGACATACCATGAGGTGGTACATCTCTTTCAGTTAACGACTCATCCTCCAGACCCTGAGTTTCAGAATCTGAAAGAAAAGTGGTTTGAACCAATGGAACACTTTCATGAACCAAAGGATCAGTTTGCTGGAAGTCTGATAAATATCCCGAAGGATTGTCATGTTGACTCGTTTCCATGGGACGCGGTAGATCTCCCTCATCAAGATAAGCCGGACCTCGAGACCCTGTTGTACGTTGAGGCACATGAGGATTTCTAGCCGATACGCAGGGTGCCTTTTCAAGACTTTTCGGCTCCCCTTCGGCCGTTCTGGACTTCAACGATTGAGTTTCCTTAATCGATTGAGTCAATGCAGACTTTACTGCAGAGGAAGACTTTACTTCCTTAGATGCCGAAGCATCTTGCTGTGTAGGATTTATTATTAAGTCCTGTTTAGATTGGATGGGCTTAGTGGTCTTTTTACCATCCTTGCGTTTAGATCTCTTGCCTACCGAAGCTTGCGCTTCATTTAGCGTAGGGCTTACTGTTATTATTGGATGTGATACGGAGATGGGTGAGGGTGACCTAATTGGTTCTAGGCCTTGGTCCGTATCACCAACGGTTGGAGTAACGGTTGGAGATGGGTGTCAAAGTCCTAGATCTACTTACTCGTTGGGTTGGCAGAGTCTGAATCATCTCTTCAGGTATAAATCGAGTTCTCTTAGGAGAAGGTTCAGGAGATGACTCAGTTGCTGAAGAATCAGTGTCACTGCTCACTTTGAGTGTTGTTGAAAGGGTTGGTTCAATCCTAGGTGTACTAGGCTCCCTGATCCTCACGGGTTGAGCTTGGTGTGCTACCCTAGAACGTTTGAGGTTCACCCTAAGTGGAGGATTATCTGGTCCGGGTGGTTGTACTAAAGGTTCCGCTACAACCTCTGGGGATGGAACCACGGTGGGTTCAACTTGTTCTTGTTGTGCCGGGTTCGGAAGAGGTATTCCTACAGACTCAAAATAAGAGCACATTCGAGCGTCTTGGGGTACAGCTAGCCCCACAAGCCAATTTGGAATCAGCGCAGTGAATTGATTGTCAGAAATCATCGGGATATTCATCTTCAGCTCCCCAAATCTTTTCATCTGTAATACATGAGTACCTGGTACAAAAATATTTGCATTTCTGTAAGCAGTGATAGCATCATGGATAAAGATACAGAAAAACCTTTCACAAGGGATGTATGAACCCCTTGGCTTATCAACTTGTGCCTGAACCAGTTCCCATAGAAGCTCAGTATAGTCAGGAGCCTCTACTCTTATGGAAGAGTAGAACAACTTCAACATTGGTACGGTAAGGCTGTCGGATCCACTCCTTGTCATCAGCAAGCATCTGTTGATGATTGAGAAGATCACATACCACCTTGAGTGCAGATATTTCTTTTGAAACTTAGCTAGTGGAACATTGGTAGCTCCAACATAACCAAGATCGAAGACTGCATTCATCATTTGCTGGGTAGCAGGGAAAGCAGGAGCATTTTGTACAAGAGGAAGTCTGAAGATCCTCCTGAAATCTGCCTTAGTGATACTCCTCATCCCTTGAACTCCCCTTAGTTGAAATTCAAAGCGAGCTTGTGTTCCCTCTGGATTTTCAGCAGTAGGTTGTGTAGCTTCCACAAACCTAATAGTTCTATTAAGTAGCTCCAGATCTGTTAATGCCACACTGGCAGTAGTACTGAGAGCAGGCCATAATGTGTGCCTCTCAAGTATTGCAGTCCAGTAGTTACAGGGAATGTTGGTTTCATAGTTGATGAAGTGATTGTTCGCCATTTAGCTGTATGAATAAGAAATAGAAGACCACAAGATATTTAACATAAATCACATATCTCTATTCTTATTTGCCTTTGAAATCCTTTGTATTTTCCAAATTTTATAATTTTTATAATTTTTCTAAGTTAAAAACATCATTTATACAAAATATGAACAAAGATTTGAGACACATGATATTCATACAATATTCATCACAGTATACCCTATCATGTAATCAAGTATATACCATAAAGAATTAGAACAACACTTAGTCAATTTTGAACACAATTAAGCAGATTCGGTATACCAAAAATTTTAAGATTTGGAAACCAAATGAGTTTTGAGTTTTCAATTCAAAAAGATCCAGAATAAACATGTTAAGTGTTCGAAGATAAAAATCAAAAAGTTTCGAGGTACCAAATGTCAGACTCGGTATCAAGACAAGAACAGATTCGGTATCTTCAAAATTAACAGAAAGTCACTCAAACATGCATATTCTATCACATATCATGCAAGAACACAACCAAAATCAATTAACCACTCAATTAAAGCATAACAACATGTTAATTGTTTGAACAGACTCGGTACTGTAGATAGAACACATTCGGTATATATAGAATCCATCAAATAAGCAATTAACCATGTAATCATACTTGGTCAAATGATTAATCAATCAAATTTAACTCAGATTAGACAAGATTTCATGTTAATTATCCAAATCAATTGACTTTAATCAAAGATTAAAAGAGTACGACTCAGATTCGGTATAATCAACAATATTTCAAAATTGAAAGTCATAATCCAGTTATTTTGATCTTTTCTGGTTGATAAACACTTAATTATCTCAGATCTACAATTACGTATCTTAAACATTGATTAAAATGAAAATATACCAAAGATTTGAAGAAAGAGAAGGACGGACTCGGTAGATTAGGCAGATTCGGTATATTCAGTCAGACTCAATAGGTAATTAAGAACAGTAAGGGAGTTAGTTTGACTTTGACCCTCCTTTTATAGATACCGAAGATAAAATACCGAATGGGCTTTACCGAATGGGCCTATTATACCGAATACAGTCCACTTTTCAAAACTTTATCAATTTAACTTCAAATCTTGATAAATTGACTTTTCCTCTCAATATTCATTTAAATCTTTTCGTGAAAAATATTTCTGAGACAATTATTGAAAATTTTGAACTTACCGAATCTGCACTGTTGGTTGTCAGATTCGGTATAATGCTAAAATTTGCATTTATTCAGTAACATTCAAATATTTTTGGATTTTATCTTTTCCAATTTTTATGAATTTTATCAAAAACAAGATTTGTACTTAGAAAATATTGAATTATGTACAAAGTACAAATCTTCAGTGATACCAATTGTTAAAACGGGTTGCATACTGAGATGTATACAAGCCTTAGTGAATTATTTCAGATAAAAACAAAGAATTTATGAAATTCACTATTGAAAAACAGTTTTCTTTTCATTTTCTCCCTTTTTCTCCCCCTCAAAATGTGATATACAAGAAAGTAAATCACCATTTTGATATATTCCCAAGAAAATGAGTTAACTCCCCCTTGAAATATGATATCAATGAGTTACCTCCCCCTTTCATAACCATTGAAATTTAATACTAGAAAGTTAACAGAATTCTAAAAGTAAGGCTCCCCCTTGAAAGATGTTATCTAAAGCAAAAAAAAGTAGTTGCTCCCCATAGAATGTATCTACTCCCCCTAAACACAAGTTCCTAAGTATAAATCCCAACAGATCTAAGGAATGTCAAGCACTATACTCTACCATGCCAATTTATTTGATCAAGAACTTTAGCCTAAGTTCATCTAAGGGCTTAGTGAACATGTCAGCTATTTGCACTTTGGTAGGCACAAAGTATAACTCTACATCCCCTTTTTCTAAATGGTCCTTAATGAAATGATAACGAATATCAATGTGTTTAGTCTTAGAATGCTGGACCGGGTTGCTCGTAATTGCAATAGCACTTTGTTAATCACAGTAAATAGGGGTCTTAGAAATCTTAAAGCCATAGTCCAAAAGTTGAATTTGCATCCACAAAACTTGTGAACAACAATGAGCTGCAGCAATGTACTCAGACTCAGCTATTGAAAAAGACACACAGTTCTGCTTTTTGGATAACCAACCAACTAGCCTATTCCCCAACATATGAATTGATCCAGATGTGCTTTTTCTATCAACATGGCAACCGCCATGATCCGCATCAGTATAAGCAGTGAGATTGAAATCAGATCCATGAGGATACCAGATCTCAAGGTTAGGTGCACCTTTAAGGTACTGAAAAATCCTAACAACCACTTTAGAGTGAGATTTCTTAGGGTTAGACTGAAAGCGGGCACAGACAGTTACAGCAAGTGTAATGTCTGGTCGACTTGCAGTCAGATACATTAAAGAACCAACCATGCTTCGATAAAGCGTTACGTCAAAGGGTTCCCCATTAGCATCAGTATCCAGTAAAGTCCTCATTGGGGTTGTCATTGGTTTTAAATCAGTCATTTTAAATCGTTTTAGCATATCATTGATATACTTTGTTTGACTAATAAAAATCTCATTTGGTAATTGTTTTACTTGTAACCCCAAGAAGAAATTTAACTGGTCAAGCATGCTCATTTCGAATTTGTTGGCCATAAGGTCACTAAATTCTTTGCATAAGGCCGGGGATGTGGAACCAAAAATAATATCATCAACGTAAATTTGAACGAAGAGAATGTGACCGTGGTTTTTACAGATGAATAGCGTTGTATCAATCGTTCCACGAGAGAAGTCATTATCCAGCAAATACTTTGTCAAGGTCTCATACCATGCACGCGGTGCTTGATTCAGACCATATAAAGCTTTCTCCAAGTAGTAGACGTGGTTTGGATGAAAGGGATCGACAAAGCCTTCTGGTTGATCAACATAAACTTCCTCTTGAAGATGACCGTTCAGAAAAGCAGTTTTTACATCCATTTGAAACGCCGTAAACTTCATATGTGAAGCAAATGCAAGGAAAAGATGAATAGCCTCAATCCTAGCAACCGGAGTAAATGTTTCATCATAATCAATACCCTCTTGTTATCGATATCCCTTGGCCACAAGACGTGCCTTATTTCAAACCACAATTCCATCAGAGTCCTTCTTGTTCTTAAAAATCCACTTAACCCCTATTGGTCGTTGACCAGTTGGTCTTGGAACTAATCGCAATACTTTCAAACGATCAAATTGACTTATCTCTTCTTGCATTGCTACTACCCAGTTAGGATCTAGTAAAGCTTGAGCAACCGTTGTTGGTTCAATCTTACTAAGAAAGGCAGTGTATAAACACATATTCTGAGTAGCCCTTCGAGTTGAGACTGGAGCAGATGCATCACCAATGATAAGATCAATTGGATGACTTTTAGTCCATCGGTTGTTATGTGGAAGAGGTTGTACATCAGTGGTATCCGTTGGAACATCAACCGTTGTTGACGTTGAGCCTTGATCTGCTTGATCTGATGTAACACCATCTAATGGATTCAATTGAGTATCTGGAGATACAACTGGAGTTGTATCAACTGATGAATCCTAAATTAGTTCAAGATTATATATATCTGGAGGTGGGAGGGAGGATGAAGAAGCAACGGGTGAATTAGTTGGTGTTGTATCTTCATCAAAAAGACTTGATTGAGTCTCCACAGTAGTTGACTGTGTTGGTGAAACCGGTACGATTTGAACATTTGAATTTCGTTGAGGAGCATAAAGACTATCAAACTAGATATCCAGTTCCTCTATTGTAACATTAGGAACACCCTTCTTCAAGAAAATTGAGTTTTGCGCTGAAGAAGTAATAGCCAGGTTAGGATCGGGTTTTGAACTGAGTTGTTCAAAAGCCATTCCCGATAATTCATCAAACCTTACATTAATTCTTTCCTTGATCGTCTTTGTCCATTTGTGATAAACACGATAGGTAACTTTGTTCGAAGAATAACCAAGAAATATGGCCTGATCGCCATGTGGATCAAACTTTCCGAGGCTGTCAAAATAGTTAAGCACATAGCATATACAACCAAAGACACAGAAATATTTGACATTCGGGCGTCTACCATATAGTAACTCATAAGGAGTTTTATCAAAACGTTTATTAACGATGCAGCGATTTTGAGTATAACATGCAGTAGAAATGGCTTCCCCCCACATTTTCGGAGGTAGTTTGGAGCAAGCAAGCATCGTTCGTGCTGCTTCGCACAACGTACGATTACATCGTTCGACTACTCCATTCTGTTGAGGGGTTCGTGCAGCAGAGAACTGATGTTCAATGCCTTGGTCTGTCAAATAACTATCAAGCAGGTCATTCTTAAATTCCGTCCCATTATCAGTTCAAATACTTTTAACATGTTTGTTAAAAGAGCGTTGAGTCTTTTTAATGAACTCAATGATAATGGCGGGGGTTTCTGACTTAGTTCGGAGAAGGAAAATCCATGTAAATCGGGTATAGTCATCAACAATAACAAGCACATGTTTTCGGCCACCGAGGCTAGAAATCCTCATGGGTCCACATAAGTACATATGCAGTAATTGCAAGGACGATGAAGTACTGGGGTTTTTCTTAGTCGGATGAGAAGTCCGTTTCAGCTTACCCATCGCACATGATGGACACACATGATGCTTATCATATTGAAAGCTTGGAATACCATCAACTAAGTCTTTAGAGACTAGTCGATTAATACCCTTGTAATTCAGGTGAGACATCCGGTGATGCCATAACCATGAATTTTCCTTTGTTGAACGAGTGACCAAACACATGGTTCCATGTGATGGTGCATCATTGAGGTCAATAGTATAAAGTGAAGTACAACGTTTACCAACAAGGAGATCGTTTCCATCGGTGGTTTGCACCGAGCATTGACGACGTTCAAACAATACTTTGAGATCTCCATCACAAAACTGGCTAACACTAAATAAATTGCACCCCAAACCCTCAACATATGAGACCCGTTTGATCGTTATGCCATTCTTCACAAAATCTCCATAACCCGTTATTGCTGCAATCTCATCATTTCCAAAAGTAACCATTCCTAGGAATTTGTCAATGAAATTGACAAGCAAGGATTTATCGCTCGTCATGTGTCGAGAACAATCGGAATTGATATACCAAACATAGACGTCGAAACCCTGTAAATGTTAATTTCCTAGAGTTTAGGTACCCAAAGTTTCTTGGGTCCTTTTCGATTAGTACCAACAATAATTTATATTTGGATCAACAATGAGATAATCACATAAAGCATCATGCAATTTAGACAACAAAGCATCATTTAAAACTACATTACATGAAGCATCATACACAATATCAAGTTTTACATCGTTACCAGAAGTCTTAGCACATAAATTATTCTAAGTAGATGTTTTGTTCACAGACGAAAATCGAAAAACATGAGATGATTTCCTAGGTCGACTATCAGAATTCTTTGGTTTAGTTGCTACTTTCTTAGTCGTGGACTTAGGAACCCATACAGACTTGTAAGTCAAATTTAGATTATAACCTGTGACACAAAAAACACCTCTGTTAGTTAGACGTCCAAACTTTTCAGCTGACACATGAGATGATTGATTTTGCAAAATTTCCAATTTGATTTTACGTTCCTTTGCATCATACTCACTCAAATCAGGTTTTGGACTCTTGTATTGTGTTGACGTGACTGATTTTTGTAAAAGACTTTCCTTTGATTGATTTGACATTGGAATCATAGGAATCTTTTCAGTTAACACAGAACCATTTTGAGAATGAACTCTCTTGACAACAAATTGTGTTGAAGGTGCAACTTTTGAAACACGGTTTCCAAATTGAGAACGTAGTGGGTTTTTAAGAATAGTAATGGGTTTTACATCCTTAGATGTTGTTGTACCCTTCCCCTTCTTAGTCATCCCACCAACACTTGTAGACACAATGGTTTCAACAATAGATGATTGCTTAAGTGTGTTAGCCTGTTTCAGTTGAATTATTTTTTATTTTAAGCTCTTAATCTCAAGACATAATTCCTCTGCAGAAACTATCACTTCACCTTCCTTAAAATCATAAGTACATTCTTTCTTAGGAAGTGGAGGCAATTTATCACACAAAGCAAGCATTTGTTCTAATGATTGACACTTAAGTTTCAAATCAACGTTTTCCTATTCAACTTCACCTAGTATACGTTTCAAGTTTTGTACAATAGGTAAGTTCGCATAAAATTCATTCAAAGGATCAATTGGTTTGTCAAAGTCTATCAGGTTTACAGGAGTTGGTTCATCTCGAGGTTCTACCTTTACATCTAAATCAGTTTGACCTAGGGATTCTGTCTCAAAGAAGACAGTTAGTTCATGTGCTAGGTCTTCACGGAAAACATTATCAGCACATGCAGGCAAAGATGGTAGAATTGGTTTCACATCAAAAGTTGGTTCATCAAACACCTCATCTATGGCAATAATGCTAGAACTAGGTTTGTTAAACACTTCATTCTCAAGCATTAAAATATATTTCTCTAGCATGAGTGTTGGGATATAAACCAGTCTACGCTTAGGCACATAATTTTCATGTTGCATGTTCTTTTCAGTTTCAACAAGTTCCTTCAAGAATTCAGGATTTGATTTAACCATTTTAGCATTGATTTTCTCATACATTAAGCTAATTTGATGGTATTTTCTAGATTTGCGATTAACAATAATATCATCAAAATCAGCATCAGAAGCATGCACAAAATGATATGGTAAACCAGCTTGAAAGTAATCAGGATGATATAATCCTGGAATCTTTTTGAAAGCATTGTCTAAGATCTTAGGATCTTCATAACCCAACCCCCACTTATCACCATGAATTGTTTTTGGTCTATTCATGAAAATTGTTTGTTTTGAAAGTTCCATATTCATGATAGCTTTGGATTGATCTGTTCGATAGAGTTTTTTCTCATATCGAGCAAGTTGTGCTTTTATTTCAAAAGACTCTTTTGACAACGAAGAGATTTTAGAGTCCTTTTCTATGATGTTATTTTCCAATTGAATAATTTTCTTGTTTAGCTTTGAAAGTGTGGGTTCATGTTGAGTTTTCAAATCAGAAAGATCTTTTTCTAGAAATTGAACTTTTTCTGCAAGTCGTTCCGATTTTAGACGATAATCTGTCCTTTCGACCTTAATCGGATGAACTGATGTTTTAAGATCTCCCAGCTCAGTTTCCGTGGAGCTGAGTTGGACAGTCAATCTTTGAAGTTCCGATTGTAATTTAGATGAAGATGGTTTGGTCTCAAAAAGTTTGATTTTATCTTTTAAAACCTTATTTTCAGATTTTAAACCTTTGACTTCTTTTGACATGGAGACCAAATTCTTTATCATGTCATTTTGCACTTTGATAAAATCAGGTGGAATTTCAGATGATTGTACCTCATCATCATCAGATGCTGAGTCAGAATTCTCCATTGCTTCCGTAGCTTTGATGAGCTTAGTCACCTTGCAAACATTTGCATGTTCAACCTCTGAATCTGAATCGTCAGTCCAGTTAAACCAAGTATCATCAACCGGTTTCAGCTCTCCCCCATTTTCTACAATCTTAACCAACAACATTGTCTTCTTGTAGTAAGCTGCATCCTTCTACTTAGGCATTTTGCATTCACGAGAGTAATGACCAGCTTTGCCACAATTGAAATAGATTAAATCATCCTTCTTGGAATCATCAGCACGTTGTTGTTGTTTTGATTGATCAGCTTTCTTGTAGTACGAGGAAGATGATGCATTCTTACGTTGATTTCTTGATTTGCCTTTGAATTTGTATTTGTTCAAGGCTTTTGTGAACATGGCTGTCATCTTGACTAATTCAAGGTGAGAATCATTAACATCAGACAGATTCAATTCTTCAGAATCAGTTGAATTTTCAACAAGCACTTTCTTAGACATGCTTTTGGAAGTCGTAAATGATTTGCTCTTCTTCTTGGCAATGAGAGCAAGAGGATCACTTGGAGATGACTCTTTCCTTCCTTCTTGAAGTTTAGACACTTCAGATTAGTAATGCATAAGAACTCCAACAAGCTCATGAATATTCATCTTGTCAATCTCTTTAGTTGATCGAACAATGGTTCCATAAGGAAGCCAATCAGCATTGAGCTTTTTGAGAAATTTCATGTTGACTTCAGCATTTACTTATATGATCTTGCACCTTTTTAACTCATTGAGAACACCATTGAAATGACGGTAGGTATCCTTGAGTGGTTCATCAGATTCCTGCTTGAAGTCTTCATAAAATCCCAGAGCCTTATTCAGTTTAGTAACATCTGACATGTCATAACCTTCTTGCTGTCGTTTGATCTCATCCCATATATCTTTTGATGTTGTGTTGCTATCAACATTTTCAAACAATTCATACGGGATAGCTTGCATAACAATGTTCTTTGCCTCTATGTCACCCTGAGCTCTCTCACGTTTATCACCAGAAAGTTCATAGACTGAAATTGGCATACTAGTATCAGGATGATAATCTACAACTGGATCATCTCTCAGAGAAGCCCATATGTACTTTGCTTTCTCACCCTTAAAGTCTATGTACTGAGTGATACGGTGAAGCCACTGAGTGTACTTGCCATCAAACAACACTGGAGGACGGGAATCTAATCCAATGATCAAAGTATCTTGAGTAGACATCTTAAAAATGAGCTAGATTCGGTAAAGATTCAGTATTACACAAATCTAAGATGAAAAATCACAACAATCTAATAAGAATGTCAGATTCGGTAACAGATTCGTACTGTAGCAGATTCGGTACAGATTATGTACTGTAGTAGATTCGGTAAACCAGATTCTGTAACAGAAACTGATCAGAAATACAAGTAACACACCCAGATTCAGTATAGATTCGGTAACCACAAGACTTGAAGCCTGAGTACACTTAAACCAATGAATTAAGTGATACAGAGATTCAGATTCGGTATCTGACTCGGTAGTCAGATTCTGTATGAATATGAAGTTCAAACACAATTCAATCCCTTTGAATTAGATTATGTAACCTTGCTGCACAAGGAAACACATTAGTATCACACAAAATAACAAATATACCGAATGTATAGAATACCGATTGTCAGCTGTAGCAGTTGACAATACCGAGTCTAAGTATGAAAACTTAGAATTTCAAACAAATCCTTTCCCAGATCACACCAACTAGCTGCGTATGACCAAACCAAATGTGATAGAATCACAAACAAATCACAATCTGCAACACTGAATGAGAATTATTAACTTGAAGCAGATTCGGTATGGCAGTTACGATACCGAATGTGTATCAAATCTTCAAAACTTGAAGAATTGATGAAATTAAACTGTCAGAAATGTGATTAAACACCTCAAGATCACAACTGAAACCTCAAATCTTTACTTAACTACAGAATCAAGCTAGAAATGATGAATACCGAGCGTTTTAGCCACAAACTCTAAAAATCAACTTGATTATCCACAATTGATGTTAAAAAGTTGTAATGATGATCAAAACTCTTTCTAATCAACCTAATACACCTTCGCTGAACTTATCACAGGAATTTGAACGTCAGATTATCAGATTCGATTATACCGAGTCTGATTTAAAATATCGAGAGTGTTCAGATTCTGTAATCTTCAATCTCTAGATCGATCTAGTGTAGTGACCCGAACTTTTCCATGTTTATATATATTAATTGAGATTGATATTTACATGATTAAATGTTTCCAACATGTGAAGCAATCAAACTTGTTAAGACTTGATTAATTGAAATATGTTTCATATAGACAATTGACCACCCAAGTTGACCGGCGATTCACGAACGCTAAAACTTGTAAAAACGACATGACGATATATATATGGATATACATATGGTTAACATGAGATTATGATAAGTAAGTATCTCCATAAGTATATTAACAATGTGTAACATCCCGCATTTTTCCGTTAAATTATTTTAACGCCCGTCTTTTTCTTTTTAAATAATACCCTTCATATCTAGATTCGTATCCTTTGTTAAGTAACATTTTAAATATTCTCGTTATCGGATTTTTAATATCTCCCGTACTTCCGTGTAATTTAAAATAATTCGTTTGGTCAATTCACGCACCCGCAACCGAACGCGAGGGACTAGTTTCGCCATTGGAGCAAAGATGTGACTAGCTTGACTAGTCAACACCCACCTCCCCATTTTCCTTTTCATTTTCATTTCCATTTTCTTTCTATACTTTCCAATTTTCTCTCAAACACCACTACAAAGAATCATCATCTAAATTCGGATTTGGAAGCTTCAACCAAAACAAAATACATATTTGGAATCCTCTCTTCATCCTCTTCAATTTGATACCAACTTCATCTCATTTGGGTAACTTTCTAAAATCACTAATTTTATGTGTTCTTGAGATTTTTGAGTTATAAAGTTGTTAATTAGTGTCTATGGCTCATTGTGATGTCGTGTATGTAATTTGTATGCTCGATTCGTTGTTTTTGGTGTAACTAGTTCAATATGAAAATTACTTGCTAAATCCTTGATTTTGGATGATCAAATGTTGTTAGATTGTTAAAGTGCATGTTTTAAAAGTGTTACTAGTATCATTAGCTTCGTTTTGATGTATAGGTTGATTAAGGAAACTCCAAGAACATGATTAATGATTTTGTGAACTTGGATTAGGGTTTGATGAGCTTTACATGAACTTTTGATGCGTCAAATGCTACGAGATATTGTTGTTAAGTGTTTTGTTGCAATGTGTGTTTGATTACCTTCGAAACGGCATAACATACATGTAAATTGGTTGCCCGAATCACAAAATGCGTTTTAGAACTTGAAACTTTGATTATGAACGTTTAATGCGGTTTTTGGTTGTTGATAGTGATGAATTGCTTGATGAAATGTGCTTAGTTGTTTTCCTTGTCAAATTACCTTTCTAATGATATAGGTTATGCGTTTTAAGTGTTTTCGGTGCATGAAATGTGTTATATTGTATTTTGGTTCGTGACTTGGACCATTTTTCTGCAAACTGCATGATTCCCAGGTATTGCGCGCCGCGCATTTACCCGCGCGCCGCGCAGAATCAGAGATCCCAGATGTTTGCCTTCTTGGTTGAGTTCTGACCAGAAATTGCACTTGGGTGCGCGCCGCGCAACCCAGTGCGCGCCGCGCAAAAGCCCCAGGCCACTCTCTTTTGTTTTTAAATGTCACAAAAATGTTTCCGCTTAACTAAAACTCCGTTTAACATGAAACTTGACTATTAGGCTCTTATATGACTTCTCGTCTTGGGAAAATTGTCGGATACCCGACCCGACCCCGTTGACTTTGACTTTGACCAAGTTTGACTTTTAGTCAAACTTAACCAAACGATTATACAATCGTTCTAACATACTTAACTACTTGTATCGTGCATGAAACTTGACAAATTGATTCGCATGCTATATTAATCGAGTCGTAATGAGCCATAGGACTAATTGAATATCTTTGACCGTTTGTGTTTACCGTTATTGATACAACCTATATGTTTAGGTCAAGACTAGCTTTGTCTTTGCACGCGTCTACTTGTTGAAGTACTTTATTAACTCTTGCACTCAAGGTGAGATCATAGTCCCACTTTTTACTCTTTTGAACTTACTTTTGGGATGAGAAAACATAAACGATTCTTTTGAACTAAGTGAACACAAGAACGGGAAAACAAACATTCTACATACGAGTTTAGAACAAAAATCCTCAATCCGATTATCATTAGTTACATCAGATGGTGTAAGTGAGAACTTATGTTATATGGCCATATGGGTTTGACAACCCTCATCTTTGACGGTTCGCTACCGTCTACGGATGAAATATATTTTCGGGAAACAGTGTTGTTCTAGCACTAATTGATGGGGTATTCAACGGACGGAATGTTAAGTTTTGATAATTGGGTGCTCGTGAATATTAACTTTTAGAATGTGTTATTATTATTTCAACTTTGCAAACCTTGTGGTTCGACTTACTTACTTTTACTCACTTACTTACTTAAACCTATGATTTCACCAACGTTTTCGTTGACAGATTTCTATGTTTTTCTCAGGTCTTGCACGATATGTGATACATGCTTCCGCTCACTATTTGATACTTGCATTGGATGTCGAGTATACATGCATTACTTGGAGCGTCTTTTGACTTTACTTTAAACCGTGTCGCCTAGATTTCAAATGTACTTATAACCTTGTAACTTAACTTTTGGTTGAACAATTCTTGTAAACTTTGAAAACAATCTTTATTTTGAAATGAGGGTGACATATTTTGGTCAAACATTGTCATAAAGACTTATGACCAGGTAATGGGACCCACGTAGTCGACGCCGTCACTTGACGATTTGTCGGGGTCGCTACAAGTGGTATCAGAGCCTTGGTTGTAGGGATTTAGAGTTCATTTGTGTCCACCCCGATTCATAGGGTACATAGGTGAATCTAGACTACAACCGGCATATAGACTGAAGTAGGAATTACTTGACTATTTGTGCATTTATACTCGAACTCGTCTATCATATCTGACTCGTATTCGATCTTGATCTTACGTTGATAAATTTTGTTGATGCGCCACATTGACTTTGTGAAGTAATGTTAAATGCACATGAGAATCAGGGTAATATAATTTCCGGGATTATATTACGGTGATTCACATGGACGTTCCGACATTATGACATAAAGAATTTAAGGAGAGTCAAGGAAAATTTTCTCTCTATCCTTATTCCATATCACGGTTAGTATTTTTGAGAATACTAATCAACGATATTCTTGTGTCATGAAGGAACAATGGTTCACCAAGGTCAACACAACACTCCTCTCGAAACTCTAGAACAAGCTCTTCAACGAATGATAACCACCGCCGTGGGTACGGCCGTGGCCAATCACTTTTCTAACAACAACAATCATGGAGCCGGTAATTCAATCGAAGGTTGCTCCTACAAGAACTTCATGAAGTACAATCCTCCCACTTTCGATGGAACCGGGGGACCGGTTACTCTCACCCGATGGTTTAAACAAACAGAATCCGTTTTTAGCATAAGCGGTTGTCAGGACCAAGATAAGGTCAAGTTTTCCACCCTCACTCTTACCGGTATCGCTCTCTCATGGTGGAACACGTATGTACAATCAGTGGGTATCGATGAAGCCCTTACACTCTCTTGGACCGAATTAAGAGAAAGAATGATCACCGAATACTTCCCGCGCGATGAGACTTGAAGGCTCGAGCAAGGGCTAAGGAATTTAAGAACGGTCGGGAATGACCTCGGAGCTTATAATCAACGGTTTACCGAACTAGTCTCAATGTGTCCAAATCTCATGACTCCCGAATCCCTAAGAGTCGAACTTTAGATGGATGGCCTCCCTAAGAGCATTCAACACGGGGTAATGGCATCCCAACCCACTAACCTACAAGAGGCTTTAACAAAGGCCCACCAAACTTTAGAAACGGTGAATGAAATGGAAGCACCGGTACGAATGGTCGAGAACCACCCGGGTAACAACAAAAGAAAATGGGAAGCCTCGCAACCAAGCAACCACAACAATAACAACATCTCCAAGAAGCCTTTCACCCCCGGCGGCAAGAAGGGGTATGCCGGAACCCTACCTCACTGTAACAAGTGTCGCAAACATCATTTTGGTGAATGTGGCAAACCATTTTGCGTCAAGTGTCAAAGAAGTGGCCATGTGGCCCATGTCTGTAAGGGTACCGTTACCGTCACTCGAAGGGTGCCCAACGCACACAGGACGGGTGCATGCTTTGAGTGTGGCCAACTGGGTCATTTTAGGAATGTGTGCCCAAAGAAGAAATCAACCCCAACGCACGCCATTGAACTTTCAACATCGACACCTAGGATGCCCGAGACGACGATGGACTAGTCACGGGTACGTTTCTTCACAACAAACCGTATACTTCATACTTGTTCGATTCGATTACCGGTAGACGTTTTACAACCAAGACTTTGACTTGTACTCATTACCTTCCATCTTTTCCCCTAGATACTATTTAGGCGATTTAAGCGACCAACGGAAAAATATTGTGTGCCTATAAATATTATCGGAGGATATACGTTAAGAAATTGAACTCGACACCAATAGAACTAAGGAACTCAAAACCTATTCATTAAGGAGAAATTGTTGCCCTACATTTATGTATAGATTATTGTGAACTAAGAAATTTTCGGTTGGAAACCGATACCCTCTCCCTCGCATCCATGACCTCATGATTATTTGCACGAATCCCGTATGTTCCAAATCGACCTCCGTTCCGGTTATCATCAATTGGGGGTTAAGTGAGACGATGTCTCCTAAGCCACTTTCCGAACTCGCAACGTTAGTTGTAAATCTCTCTTAGTACCGTTTGATTTATTTAGGGCTCGCCCGTATCCATAAACCTCTTGAACCGCGTATGCAAATTCATATAGACTAATCTGCTATCGTATTTATAGATGACATCTTAACTTATTCGAGTAAAGAAGGAAAACGAACAACATCACCATCTTAAGCTCGAACTTTTGAGAAAAGAGCAACTCTATACCAAAGTCTCTGAGTGAGAATTTCTGTTGAACGAAGTCCAATTTTCTAGACCATGATGTTTATGGTCAGGTCGTTACAATCAATCTCGAAATCAAGCCACATGTAATCAGGAAACTCTCCCAACTCAGACTTATATTCGTAAAAATATTAGATCTCACCGGTTGTTACCGAAGATTCATTTCTGACTTTTCTCGTGTCACACGACTTTTAAACTCGTTAACTCACTAAGGAAAACTCTAAACCTCTCCGTGTTCGAACCTTGAGCGTGATTCTTCACACCAACATTTCTAGTTAAAATCGTATAGCAACAGATGGAACTCAAACATGGAAATATTTCTACTTGAACGCCGAAAGGCATACTCTCTCGACTCAAAAATCAACATAACTGAAATTCGTTATTTTGCACGAAGAATTCGAATACTAAATTGTGGATCCGATCAATTTTCTCGTCATCCCGTACCACACTACCTACCTCTGTTATTTCACCGTCACCGTCTGATATTACCGGGATTTAAGATAACACACAATCCAACGATACTTCACTCTTCTTTGACTTAACGCCCTAGCGTTGCTGATAATCGTCCAACCATTATTCAACCCCGAACTATACAATTACGTGTACTATCTCGTTTCTCTTTCAGACTTCATTTTTTTTTTTTTTTTGACAACTAGAGGCACGTTATGGCAACCTCGAGATGTAAGCTCATCCTATTCTAAGTCCTCGTTTCACTCCTATCTTTATCGCTCGCACTTCCGTTTAAGGGAACTCCTTGTAACATTTCTCCATGGATAGAGAAATTCCTCATATTACCTTAGTATTCGCCACGAGGGTGAATAGTCCTAACGAACATTTTTTTTTTTTTTCGAACCCTAACTGACTTGTTCAAACATATCTTAAGAGATCCTATTCTAACACGGTGTACTATTGCCAATTACCTCGGATCAAAATACTCGTATCGCTTCTAGTTTTGCAAGAAACCTTGGAAACCCACTTAGACATGTGTACAGCGTATCTTCCACAACCCGACGAACCGAACAAACGAACGATTTACGTCTTGGAAAGACATGTCACAAACTCGTATTGTCACCTTTAGTAGATCACTCTTACAACAGTAGTTACCACTCGTGTGTTCACGCGCACTTTCCGAAACCCTATATGACCGCTAATGTCATACCCCTGTTCATTTAACCAAAGCATCAACCACCGAAATCTGAACTCCATCAAGAAACAACAATTGAAATCATTCAAATCCGAGGAGGGCTCGAGACGATCCGTAGTCGCCAAAAGAGTTATACCAAACTTAGATGAAAACCTCACAAATCCCAGTGTGTAACCGCGTAATATTGAGAAACCGTACCTTGGAAAGGTGTAATCCATTTTGGGAAATCGAGAAAGGCTATAGCCGCAATATTGAACCTTTTGAAACCTTGGGGCGTATTGGAACCGCTTCCTACCGTTTAGAACTTCCGACTCAATTAAGTTTCCGTTTACCTTACATTTCGTGTAACAAACATAGAAACGTGTCCTGCGGAACAGGAACGTGCAATTCTTCTAAATGCACCAACTATTGAAGACAAACTTCTCTTCATAGGAAAACCAGTTGAAACCGGGGATCGTAAAAATCCAAATTCATGAGAACACTCAAGGACGTACCTTCACTTATTCATAGCATTGACATCTCCGGTCTCGAGTGAGAGGTATCGATTATTATTTCCAACTAAATTTCGGGACGAAATTTCTTTTTAGGTGTGGATAATGTAACATTCCGCATTTTTCCGTTAAATTATTTTAACGCCCGTCTTTTTCTTTTTAAATAATACCCTTCATATCTAGATTCGTATCCTTTGTTAAGTAACATTTTAAATATTCTCGTTATCGGATTTTTAATATCTCCCGTACTTCCGTGTAATTTAAAATAATTCGTTTGGTCAATTCACGCACCCGCAACCGAACGCGAGGGACTAGTTTCGCCATTAGAGCAAAGATGTGACTAGCTTGACTAGTCAACACCCACCTCCCCATTTTCCTTTTCATTTTCATTTCCATTTTCTTTCTATACTTTCCAATTTTCTCTCAAACACCACTACAAAGAATCATCATCTAAATTCGGATTTGGAAGCTTCAACCAAAACAAAATACATATTTGGAATCCTCTCTTCATCCTCTTCAATTTGATACCAACTTCATCTCATTTGGGTAACTTTCTAAAATCACTAATTTTATGTGTTCTTGAGATTTTTGAGTTATAAAGTTGTTAATTAGTGTCTATGGCTCATTGTGATGTCGTGTATGTAATTTGTATGCTCGATTCGTTGTTTTTGGTGTAACTAGTTCAATATGAAAATTACTTGCTAAATCCTTGATTTTGGATGATCAAATGTTGTTAGATTGTTAAAGTGCATGTTTTAAAAGTGTTACTAGTATCATTAGCTTCGTTTTGATGTATAGGTTGATTAAGGAAACTCCAAGAACATGATTAATGATTTTGTGAACTTGGATTAGGGTTTGATGAGCTTTACATGAACTTTTGATGCGTCAAATGCTATGAGATATTGTTGTTAAGTGTTTTGTTGCAATGTGTGTTTGATTACCTTCGAAACGGCATAACATACATGTAAATTGGTTGCCCGAATCATAAAATGCGTTTTAGAACTTGAAACTTTGATTATGAACGTTTAATGCGGTTTTTGGTTGTTGATAGTGATGAATTGCTTGATGAAATGTGCTTAGTTGTTTTCCTTGTCAAATTACCTTTCTAATGATATAGGTTATGCGTTTTAAGTGTTTTCGGTGCATGAAATGTGTTATATTGTATTTTGGTTCGTGACTTGGACCATTTTTCTGCAAACTGCATGATTCCCAGGTATTGCGCGCCGCGCATTTACCCGCGCGCCGCGCAGAATCAGAGATCCCAGATGTTTGCCTTCTTGGTTGAGTTCTGACCAGAAATTGCACTTGGGTGCGCGTCGCGCAACCCAGTGCGCGCCGCGCAAAAGCCCCAGGCCACTCTCTTTTGTTTTTAAATGTCACAAAAATGTTTCCGCTTAACTAAAACTCCGTTTAACATGAAACTTGACTATTAGGCTCTTATATGACTTCTCGTCTTGGGAAAATTGTCGGATACCCGACCCGACCCCGTTGACTTTGACTTTGACCAAGTTTGACTTTTAGTCAAACTTAACCAAACGATTATACAATCGTTCTAACATACTTAACTACTTGTATCGTGCATGAAACTTGACAAATTGATTCACATGCTATATTAATCGAGTCGTAACGAGCCATAGGACTAATTGAACATCTTTGACCGTTTGTGTTTACCGTTATTGATACAACCTATATGTTTAGGTCAAGACTAGCTTTGTCTTTGCACGCGTCTACTTGTTGAAGTACTTTATTAACTCTTGCACTCAAGGTGAGATCATAGTCCCACTTTTTACTCTTTTGAACTTACTTTTGGGATGAGAAAACATAAACGATTCTTTTGAACTAAGTGAACACAAGAACGGGAAAACAAACATTCTACATACGAGTTTAGAACAAAAATCCTCAATCCGATTATCATTAGTTACAACAGATGGTGTAAGCGAGAACTTATGTTATATGGCCATATGGGTTTGACAACCCTCATCTTTGACGGTTCGCTACCGTCTACGGATGAAATATATTTTCGGGAAACAGTGTTGTTCTAGCACTAATTGATGGGGTATTCAACGGACGGAATGTTAAGTTTTGATAATTGGGTGCTCGTGAATATTAACTTTTAGAATGTGTTACTATTATTTCAACTTTGCAAACCTTGTGGTTCGACTTACTTACTTTTACTCACTTACTTACTTAAACCTATGATTTCACCAACGTTTTCGTTGACAGATTTCTATGTTTTTCTCAGGTCTTGCACGATATGTGATACATGCTTCCGCTCACTATTTGATACTTGCATTGGATGTCGAGTATACATGCATTACTTGGAGCGTCTTTTGACTTTACTTTAAACCGTGTCGCCTAGATTTCAAATGTACTTATAACCTTGTAACTTAACTTTTGGTTGAACAATTCTTGTAAACTTTGAAAACAATCTTTATTTTGAAATGAGGGTGACATATTTTGGTCAAACATTGTCATAAAGACTTATGACCAGGTAATGGGACCCACGTAGTCGACGCCGTCACTTGACGATTTGTCGGGGTCGCTACACAATGAGTTATATACATATAAACAAGACTACTAACTTAAGGATTTCGAAACGAGACATATATGTAACGATTATCGTTGTAACGACATTTAAATGTATATATATCATATTAAGATATATTAATATATCATAATATCATGATAATATAATAATTTAACATCTCATTAGATATAATAAACAATGGGTTAACAACATTAATTGAGATCGTTAACTTAAAGGTTTCAAAACAACACTTACATGTAACGACTAACGATGACTTAACGACTCAGTTAAAATGTATATACATGTAGTGTATTTAGATGTATTAAAATACTTTTGGAAGACTTCAAGACATATATCAAAACACTCATACTTAACGAAAATGGTTACAGTTACTTTCCCATTCTTTTCTTTCATCAAGAATTATAGTCGTATTCTTACCCGTATTATACACAGCTTCAAAACGTACTTACTATGGGTATATACCAATAGGAACTAGCATGGGATTCCACTCTTGATTATGTCATGTATGACTAATCAATTTTAACTTCTACCATGAGCTAGTCAACTAACTAGAACTCCTTTTAACCCCACTCACCACTCACCAATTAGCACTCATCATTCACTCCATTTCACTTCCAATTCTCTTTCTAATTCTCTCTCAACACACCCACACTATTATGAACGTATTTTTCCAGTATTTAATCATCATATTCATCAAAAATCACTTCAAGAATAAAGCTATAATCATCATAGGAAGAACACTTCAAGAACACTTCAAAAATCCCTTCAAGTTTACTAATTTACTTCCAAGCTTTCTAATCCATTCCAAGTAATCATCTAAGATCAAGAAACCTTTGTTATATACAGTAGGTTATCTTTCTTATTCAAGGTAATATTCATATTCAAACTTTGATTCAATTTCTATAACTATAAACTATCTTAATTCGAGTAAAAATCTTACTTGAACTTATTTTTGTGTCATGATCCTACTTCAAGAACTTTCAAGCCATCCAAGATCCTTTGAAGCTAGATCATTTCTTGTCACTTCCAGTAGGTTTACCTACTAAACTTGAGGTAGTAATGATGTTCATAACATCATTCGATTCATATATATAAAACTATCTTATTCGAAGGTTTAAACTCGTAATCACTAGAACATAGTTTAGTTAATTCTAAACTTGTTCGCAAACAAAAGTTAATCCTTCTAACTTGACTTTTAAAATTAACTAAACACATGTTCTATATCTATATGATATGCTAACTTAATGATTTAAAACCTGGAAACACGAAAAACACCGTAAAACCGGATTTACGCCGTCGTAGTAACACCGCGGGCTGTTTTGGGTTAGTTAATTAAAAACTATGATAAACTTTGATTTAAAAGTGGTTATTCTGAGAAAATGATTTTTATTATGAACATGAAACTATATCCAAAAATTATGGTTAAACTCAAAGTGGAAGTATGTTTTCTAAAATGGTCATCTAGACGTCGTTCTTTCGACTGAAATGACTACCTTTACAAAAACGACTTGTAACTTATTTTTTCGACTATAAACCTATACTTTTTCTGTTTAGATTCATAAAAAAGAGTTCAATATGAAACCATAGCAATTTGATTCACTCAAAACGGATTTAAAATGAAGAAGTTATGGGTAAAACAAGATTGGATAATTTTTCTCATTTTAGCTACGTGAAAATTGGTAACAAATCTATTCCAACCATAACTTAATCAACTTGTATTGTATATTATGTAATCTTGAGATACCATAGACACGTATACAATGTTTCGACCTATCATGTCGACACATCTATATATATTTCGGAACACCCATAGACACTCTATATGTGAATGTTGGAGTTAGCTATACAGGGTTGAGGTTGATTCCAAAATATATATAGTTTGAGTTGTGATAAATACTGAGATACGTATACACTGGGTCGTGGATTGATTCAAGATAATATTTATCGATTTATTTCTGTACATCTAACTGTGGACAACTAGTTGTAGGTTACTAACGAGGACAGCTGACTTAATAAACTTAAAACATCAAAATATATTAAAAGTGTTGTAAATATATTTTGAACATACTTTAATATATATGTATATATTGTTATAGGTTCGTGAATCAACAGTGGCCAAGTCTTACTTCTCGACGAAGTAAAAATCTGTGAAAGTGAGTTATAGTCCCACTTTTAAAATCTAATATTTTTGGGATGAGAATACATGCAGGTTTTATAAATGATTTACAAAATAGACACAAGTACGTGAAACTACATTCTATGGTTGAATTATCAAAATCGAATATGCCCCTTTTTATTAAGTCTGGTAATTTAAGAATTAGGGAACAGACACCCTAATTGACGCGAATCCTAAAGATAGATCTATTGGGCCTAACAAACCCCATCCA
Source organism: Rutidosis leptorrhynchoides (assembly GCF_046630445.1). Lineage (NCBI taxonomy): Eukaryota > Viridiplantae > Streptophyta > Magnoliopsida > Asterales > Asteraceae > Rutidosis > Rutidosis leptorrhynchoides. The sequence continues at coordinate 334,196,657 of NC_092337.1, read as the reverse complement.
AAGTACCGGATGCTTTAGTACTTCGAAATTTATATCATATCCGAAGGGTGTCCCGGAATGATGGGGATATTCTTATATATGCATCTTGTTAATGTCGGTTACCAGGTGTTCACCATATAAATGATTTTTATCTCTATGTATGGGATGTGTATTGAAATATGAAATCTTGTGGTCTATTGTTATGATTTGATATATATAGGTTAAACCTATAACTCACCAACATTTTTTGTTGACGTTTAAAGCATGTTTATTCTCAGGTGAATATTAAGAGCTTCCGCTGTTGCATACTAAAATAAGGACAAGATTTGGAGTCCATGTTTGTATGATATTGTGTAAAAACTGCATTCAAGAAACTGATTTCGATGTAACATATTTGTATTGTAAACCATTATGTAATGGTCGTGTGTAAACAGGATATTTTAGATTATCATTATTTGATAATCTATGTAAAGCTTTTTAAACCTTTATTTATGAAATAAAGGTTATGGTTTGTTTTAAAAATGAATGCAGTCTTTGAAAAAACGTCTCATATAGAGGTCAAAACCTCGCAACGAAATCAATTAATATGGAACGTTTTTAATCAATAAGAACGGGACATTTCAGTTGGTATCCGAGCGTTGGTCTTAGAGAACTAGAATTTTGCATTAGTGTGTCTTATCTAGTTTGTTAGGATGCATTAGTGAGTCTGGACTTCGACCGTGTTTACTTGAAAAATGATTGCTTAACAAATTTTGTTGGAAACTATATATTTTTAACATGTGAATATTATGTGATATATTAATCTCTTAACGCGTTTGATATTATGTGATAGATGTCTACCTCTAGAACAAGTCCCATTGACTCACCTAATAATAATGAAGAGTCAAATGTAAATTGGAATGATTCGTGGACTGATTCACAAGTTCCCGAAGAGGAACCGGAAGAAGAGTCGGAACCGGAAGAAGAATCGGAACCGGAAGAAGAATCGGAACCGGATGAAGAAATAGAACCGGTGGGGGAAATAATAAAACGGTTAAGTAAAATAAAATCCTCAACCAACCGACCAAGGTTAATTATGGTCAATGGTGTTTCCGCCAAGGAAGCAAAATATTGGGAGGATTACCAATTCTCCGATGAATCGGATTCCGACGAGAATTCCGATGATGTTATAGAAATTACCCCAACTGAATTTAAAAAGGCAAAAGAAAATAATAAGGGAAAGGGCATAAAAATAGAGAAATCTAATTTCAACCCCGATGAACTTTATATGTATCGTCAACCCCCGAAGTCCTTAAGTTGTAACAATGACCCTGGAACCTCTAAACTACCAGGTTTTTCTAAACCAGTGTGGATAACGACGGCTCGTATTAGGGGAACATCATATATCCCTAGAAACTTGGCAAAACGAACCAAAACCGAAGAAGAAGAAACAAGCGAGTCGGAATAAGATAGTTGTATTCGTGTGGTGTAATATAAGTAATATAGTGTGCTTATGCTTTATGATATATGTAAAAATTGCTTGTATTAATAAGTATTTTTTTTTATGAATCTAACTCTTGTCTATTTTACAGTATAAAAACACAAAATGGATAGACAACCCAATATTTTAAGAGACCTACCCGGAGACATGATTGATGAAATCTTGTCTAGAGTCGGTCAGAATTCTTCGGCACAACTATTTAAGGTGAGATCAGTTTGTGAGACATTCGAAGAACGTTCCAAGAATGCCTTGGTTTATAAAAGGCTTTCGTTCGAAAGATGGGGGATATCACATTGGGAAATCCATAAGTTACGATGTGTTTACTTTGACGCATATATTGCGGGGAACCCAAATGCTATTTTACGCAATGGGTTAACAAATTATTTTGACTCAATATATCCGAATATTGGACTTCGTGATTTAGAAAAAGCGGCTAACATGCAACATAAAGAAGCATGTTATGCTTACGGATTAGTAATGTTCGCTTCTCACCAAAGTGAGAACAAGAACATCGGGCTACAACTATTAAACAAAACGTTCCCACAAGTGACGGAGTCGGTAATTGGGGTAAGAAATGAGGTTTTTAGATTGTTACGGGACTGTTGGACATTACGTAACCCTCGTCCCTTTGACGACGTTACAACACAATGTCTTATCAACGGCCCAACAACAACAACAACAACAACAACAACAACAACAACAACAACAACAACAACAACAACAACAACAACAACAACAACAACAACAACAACAACAACAACAGCAACTACAATAATCATCCCAACAACAATAATAACCGCAACAAAAACAATAATCAGAAGCAGCTATGCCAAAGGTGTGAAAAGTATCACTCGGGGTTCTGCACCAAATTTTGCAACAAGTGTAAAAGAAATGGTCATAGCGCGGCGAAGTGTGAGGTCTACGGACCAGGGGTTAATAGAACGAAAGGAACAAATGGTGTCCGAACGAGTAATGGCGGAGGAAGTAGTGTCGGAGCAAGTTATGCCAATGTAGTTTGTTATAAATGTGGAAAACCGGGCCACATTATTAGAAATTTCCCGAACCAGGAGAACACGAATGGACAAGGCCGCGGAAGAGTTTTCAATATTAATGCGGCAGAGGCACAGGAAGACCCGGAGCTTGTTACGGGTACGTTTCTTATTGACAATAAATCTGCTTACGTTTTATTTGATTCGGGTGCGGATAGAAGCTATATGAGTAGAGATTTTTGTGCTAAATTAAGTTGTCCATTGATGCCTTTGGATAGTAAATTTTTACTCGAATTAGAAAATGGTAAATTAATTTCAGCAGATAATATATGTCGGAATCGAGAAATTAAACTGGTTAACGAAACATTTAAGATTGATTTGATACCTGTAGAGTTAGGGAGTTTTGATGTGATAATCGGTATGGACTGGTAGAAAGAAGTGAAAGCAGAGATCGTTTGTTACAAAAATGCAATTCGCATTATACGAGAAAAAGGAAAACCCTTAATGGTGTACGGAGAAAAGGGCAACATGAAGCTACATCTTATTAGTAATTTGAAGGCACAAAAACTAATAAGAAAAGGTTGCTATGCTGTTCTAGCACACGTCGAAAAAGTACAAACTGAAGAAAAGAGCATCAATGATGTTCCCATTGCAAAAGAATTTCCCGATGTATTTCCGAAAGAATTACCGGGATTACCCCCACATCGATCCGTTGAATTTCAAATAGATCTTGTACCAGGAGCTGCACCAATAGCTCGTGCTCCTTACAGACTCGCACCCAGCGAGATGAAAGAACTGCAAAGCCAATTACAAGAACTTTTAGAGCGTGGTTTCATTCAACCAAGCACATCACCGTGGGGAGCTCCTGTTTTGTTTGTCAAGAAGAAAGATGGTACATTCAGGTTGTGTATCGACTACCGAGAGTTGAACAAACTTACCATCAAGAACCGCTACCCACTACCGAGAATCGACGACTTATTTGATCAACTACAAGGCTCGTCTGTTTATTCAAAGATTGACTTACGTTCCGGGTATCATCAAATGTGGGTGAAAGAAGATGATATTCCAAAGACTGCTTTCAGAACACGTTACGGTCATTACGAGTTTATGGTCATGCCATTTGGTTTAACTAATGCACCAGCTGTGTTCATGGACCTTATGAACCGAGTGTGTGGACCATACCTTGACAAGTTTGTCATTGTTTTCATTGATGACATACTTATTTACTCAAAGAATGACCAAGAACACGGTGAACATTTGAGAAAGGTGTTAGAAGTATTTAGGAAGGAAGAATTGTACGCTAAGTTTTCAAAGTGTGCATTTTGGTTGGAAGAAGTTCAATTCCTCGGTCACATAGTGAACAAAGAAGGTATTAAGGTGGATCCGGCAAAGATAGAAACTGTTGAAAAGTGGGAAACCCCGAAAACTCCGAAACACATACGCCAGTTTTTAGGACTAGCTGGTTACTACAGAAGGTTCATCCAAGACTTTTCCAGAATAGCAAAACCCTTGACTGCATTAACGCATAAAGGGAAGAAATTTGAATGGAATGATGAACAAGAGAAAGCGTTTCAGTTATTGAAGAAAAAGCTAACTACGGCACCTATATTGTCATTGCCTGAAGGGAATGATGATTTTGTGATTTATTGTGATGCATCAAAGAAAAGTCTCGGTTGTGTATTAATGCAACGAACGAAGGTGATTGCTTATGTGTCTAGACAATTGAAGATTCACGAGCAAAATTATACGACGCATGATTTGGAATTAGGCGCGGTTGTTTTTGCATTAAAGACTTGGAGGCACTACTTATATGGGGTCAAAAGTATTATATATACTGACCACAAAAGTCTTCTACACATATTTAATCAGAAACAACTGAATATGAGGCAGCGTAGGTGGATTGAATTGTTGAATGATTACGAATTTGAGATTCGTTACCACCCAGGGAAGGCAAATGTGGTAGCCGATGCCTTGAGCAGGAAGGACAGAGAACCCATTCGAGTAAAATCTATGAATATAATGATTCATAATAACCTTACTACTCAAATAAAGGAGGCGCAATAAGGTGTTTTAAAAGAGGGAAATTTAAAGGATGAAATACCCAAAGGATCGGAGAAACATCTTAATATTCGGGAAGACGGAACACGGTATAGGGCTGAAAGGATTTGGGTACCAAAATTTGGAGATATGAGAGAAATGGTACTTAGAGAAGCTCATAAAACCAGATACTCAATACATCCTGGAACGGGGAAGATGTACAAGGATCTCAAGAAACATTTTTGGTGGCCGAGTATGAAAGCCGATGTTGCTAAATATGTAGGAGAATGTTTGACGTGTTCTAAGGTCAAAGCTGAGCATCAGAAACCATCAGGTCTACTTCAACAACCCGAAATCCCAGAATGGAAATGGGAAAACATTACCATGGATTTCATCACTAAATTGCCAAGGACTGCAAGTGGTTTTGATACTATTTGGGTAATAGTTGATCGTCTCACCAAATCAGCACACTTCCTGACAATAAGAGAAGATGACAAGATGGAGAAGTTAGCACGACTGTATTTGAAGGAAGTCATCTCCAGACATGGAATACCAATCTCTATTATCTCTGATAGGGATGGCAGATTTATTTCAAGATTCTGGCAGACATTACAGCAAGCATTAGGAACTCGTCTAGACATGAGTACTGCCTATCATCCATAAACTGATGGGCAGAGCGAAAGGACGATACAAATGCTTGAAGACATGCTACGAGCATGTGTTATTGATTTCGGAAACAGTTGGGATCGACATCTACCGTTTGCAGAATTTTCCTACAACAACAGCTACCATTCAAGCATTGAGATGGCGCCGTTTGAAGCACTTTATGGTAGAAAGTGTAGGTCTCCGATTTGGTGGAGTGAAGTGGGGGATAGACAGATTACGGTTCCGGAGATTATACAAGAAACTACCGAGAAGATCATCCAAATTCAACAACGGTTGAAAATCGCCCAAAGTCGACAAAAGAGCTACGCTGACATTAAAAGAAAAGATATAGAATTTGAAATTGGAGAGATGGTCATGCTTAAAGTTGCACCTTGGAAAGGCGTTGTTCGATTTGGTAAACGAGGGAAATTAAATCCAAGGTATATTGGACCATTCAAGATTATTGATCGTGTCGGACCAGTAGCTTACCGACTTGAGTTACCTCAACAACTCGCGGCTGTACATAACACTTTTCACGTCTCGAATTTGAAGAAATGTTTTGCTAAAGTAGATCTCACTATTCCGTTAGATGAAATCCAAATCAACGAAAAACTCCAATTCATCGAAGAACCCGTCGAAATAATGGATCGTGAGGTTAAAAGACTTAAGCAAAACAAGATACCAATTGTTAAGGTTTGATGAAATGCTCGTAAAGGACCCGAGTTCACCTGGGAGTGTGAAGATCAGATGAAGAAGAAATACCCGCATCTATTTCCAGAAGATTCGTCAACACCTTCAACAGCTTAAAATTTCGGGACGAAATTTATTTAACGGGTAGGTACTGTAGTGACCCGAACTTTTCCATGTTTATATATATTAATTGAGATTGATATTTACATGATTAAATGTTTCCAACATGTTAAGCAATCAAACTTGTTAAGGCTTGATTAATTGAAATATGTTTCATATAGACAATTGACCACCCAAGTTGACCGGCGATTCACGAACGTTAAAACTTGTCAAAACGACATGACGATATATATATGGATATACATATGGTTAACATGAGATTATGATAAGTAAGTATCTCCATAAGTATATTAACAATGAGTTATATACATATAAACAAGACTACTAACTTAAGGATTTCGAAACGAGACATATATGTAACGATTATCGTTGTAACGACATTTAAATGTATATATATCATATTAAGATATATTAGTATATCATAATATCATGATAATATAATAATTTAACATCTCATTAGATATAATAAACAATGGGTTAACAACATTAATTGAGATCGTTAACTTAAAGGTTTCAAAACAACACTTACATGTAACGACTAACGATGACTTAACGACTCAGTTAAAATGTATATACATGTAGTGTATTTAGATGTATTAAAATACTTTTGGAAGACTTCAAGACATATATCAAAACACTCATACTTAACGAAAATGGTTACAGTTACTTTTCCATTCGTTTCTTTCATCAAGAATTATAGTCGTATTCTTACCCGTATTATACACAGCTTCAAAACATACTTACTATGGGTATATACCAATAGGAACTAGCATGGGATTCCACTCTTGATTATGTCATGTATGACTAATCAATTTTAACTTCTACCATGAGCTAGTCAACTAACTAGAACTCCTTTTAACCCCACTCACCACTCACCAATTACCACTCATCATTCACTCCATTTCACTTCCAATTCTCTTTTTAATTCTCTCTCAACACACCCACACTATTATGAACGTATTTTTCCAGTAGTTAATCATCATCTTCATCAAAAATCACTTCAAGAATCAAGCTATAATCATCATAGGAAGAACACTTCAAGAACACTTCAAAAATCCCTTCAAGTTTACTAATTTACTTCCAAGCTTTCTAATCCATTCCAAGTAATCATCTAAGATCAAGAAACCTTTGTTATATACAGTAGGTTATCTTTCTTATTCAAGGTAATATTCATATTCAAACTTTGATTCAATTTCTATAACTATAAACTATCTTAATTCGAGTAAAAATCTTACTTGAACTTGTTTTTGTGTCATGATCCTACTTCAAGAACTTTCAAGCCATCCAAGATCCTTTGAAGCTAGATCATTTCTTGTTACTTCCAGTAGGTTTACCTACTAAACTTGAGGTAGTAATGATGTTCATAACATCATTCGATTCATATATATAAAACTATCTTATTCGAAGGTTTAAACTCGTAATCACTAGAACATAGTTTAGTTAATTCTAAACTTGTTCGCAAACAAAAGTTAATCCTTCTAACTTGACTTTTAAAATTAACTAAACACATGTTCTATATCTATATGATATGCTAACTTAATGATTTAAAACCTGGAAACACGAAAAACACCGTAAAACCGGATTTACGCCGTCGTAGTAACACCGCGGGCTGTTTTGGGTTAGTTAATTAAAAACTATGATAAACTTTGATTTAAAAGTGGTTATTCTGAGAAAATGATTTTTATTATGAACATGAAACTATATCCAAAAATTATGGTTAAACTCAAAGTGGAAGTATGTTTTCTAAAATGGTCATCTAGACGTCGTTCTTTCAACTGAAATGACTACCTTTACAAAAACGACTTGTAACTTATTTTTCCGACTATAAACCTATACTTTTTCTGTTTAGATTCATAAAATAGAGTTCAATATGAAACCATAGCAATTTGATTCACTCAAAACGGATTTAAAATGAAGAAGTTATGGGTAAAACAAGATTGGATAATTTTTCTCATTTTAGCTACGTGAAAATTGGTAACAAATCTATTCCAACCATAACTTAATCAACTTGTATTGTATATTATGTAATCTTGAGATACCATAGACACGTATACAATGTTTCGACCTATCATGTCGACACATCTATATATATTTCGGAACAACCATAGACACTCTATATGTGAATGTTGGAGTTAGCTATACAGGGTTGAGGTTGATTCCAAAATATATATAGTTTGAATTGTGATCAATACTGAGATACGTATACACTGGGTCGTGGATTGATTCAAGATAATATTTATCAATTTATTTCTGTACATCTAACTGTGGACAACTAGTTGTAGGTTACTAACGAGGACAGCTGACTTAATAAACTTAAAACATCAAAATATATTAAAAATGTTGTAAATATATTTTGAACATACTTTAATATATATGTATATATTGTTATAGGTTCGTGAATCAACAGTGGCCAAGTCTTACTTCTCGACGAAGTAAAAATATGTGAAAGTGAGTTATAGTCCCACTTTTAAAATCTAATATTTTTGGGATGAGAATACATGCAGGTTTTATAAATGATTTACAAAATAGACACAAGTACGTGAAACTACATTCTATGGTTGAATTATCAAAATCGAATATGCCCCTTTTTATTAAGTCTGGTAATCTAAGAATTAGGGAACAGACACCCTAATTGACGCGAATCCTAAAGATAGATCTATTGGGCCTAACAAACCCCATCCAAAGTACCGGATGCTTTAGTACTTCAAAATTTATATCATATCCGAAGGGTGTCCCGGAATGATGGGGATATTCTTATATATGCATCTTGTTAATGTCGGTTACCAGGTGTTCACCATATGAATGATTTTTATCTCTATGTATGGGATGTGTATTGAAATATGAAATCTTGTGGTCTATTGTTAAGATTTGATATATATATAGGTTAAACCTATAACTCACCAACATTTTTTGTTGACATTTAAAGCATGTTTATTCTCAGGTGAATATTAAGAGCTTCCGCTGTTGTATACTAAAATAAGGACAAGATTTGGAGTCCATGTTTGTATGATATTGTTTAAAAACTGCATTCAAGAAACTGATTTCGATGTAACATATTTGTATTGTAAACCATTATGTAATGGTCGTGTGTAAACAGAATATTTTAGATTATCATTATTTGATAATCTACGTAAAGCTTTTTAAACCTTTATTTATGAAATAAAGGTTATGGTTTGTTTTAAAAATGAATGCAGTCTTTGAAAAAACGTCTCATATAGAGGTCAAAACCTCGCAACGAAATCAATTAATATGGAACGTTTTTAATCAATAAGAACGGGACATTTCATCTAGTGATGTAATATCACTTCCTGGAAGCTCTGATACCAAATGATAGGTCAGATCATGTTGATATTGAGAGAAACGATAAGATAGAATGAGATTCGGTAGGTGAGAAGGAGATTCGGTAAGAGAGAGAATCGGTACAAATTACATTCCACAGCTTCTAGAACTCAGTTACAATGCAATGGCTATCTAATTAGGACTACTTAGGTTCCTTATATAGCCATCTTCTAAGGAACCATTAATTAAGCTTATTTCACATTAACACTATACAACTTTGGGGTCCTAACAAAAGATAATGAAGGAGATGGTGGCCGATTATGGTTGTGAAGATGGCTGTGGTGGTGTGGAGTTTAAATGGTGGTGATTGCAAGTCACGAGTATTGTGGTGGTTGTTGAAAACAGAAATACACAGATAGTAATCGTGCGTGTATATGTATGTGGGATGATGGCGAGTTTTAATGAGGTTTGATGGTGGTTCTCGGATGGGAGCGATGATGGGTTTGTTATAGTGTAGATGTGTGTCTGAATATACATATGTGGATGGATGTATATATATAATATTATGGTGTTGAAAAGTTGAAATAAGAATCACATCATTTAAACCATGCATGTACAGTTGGTGGTGATCAAGTTGTAAGGAATTCCAAAAAGAAAACAGTAATCACAATTAGAATGTGCATAGTTGCCTCCACTTAATTTGGTGTTTTGTATATGTCCATGGATATTTACGTGATATCAAAGAATATATATAAAATTGAATATGGTCTAAATTTGATACAGTAAGTTGGATTGAATTATATAACATAATTGAGAAGGTAGGGATGTGGCCATGTGGGTGAGACAAAGACAGATACATTTGCAATTCACGGAACGATTTTACAAATTAAAGTAATAATATAATATTAATAATAATTAATAATAATAATAATAAATAATATAATAATAATAATCATAGAAATATAAACGTGTAAATTGTTAGAGGTCATCTACTATTGGTTTAATATTTCATTCATGGACTAAAATTCGTGCTCTTTTGCTAAATAGTCCATATAGAAATGTGTTCCTAAAAATCTCAAATTTTTAGCTTAAATATATTTAATTATTTCAATCATTAACGGTTTACAATTAGTCATAAAAGTTCGCCGCTTACTAACACTCAATCCAAGTAAAATATATGAAGTGTAACAATTTAACAAATATCTCCTAAATATATATTTAATAAGCATATAAATTATATAACTCATTTTCGGATCACCGTTTATTTTAAAATTACATAAGTTCGAATTTAACTTGCTTAATATTGAACGAATGACAATTAAGTGTTACTGTCGTTTACTGAATAGATTCGCAATCACAAAATATATATTTGATATACTTTATTTATATAGATGTGTTTTAAATAATACTTATCATAATACCATATTTTTATTTTATTTTACATAATTAATTTTAATAACAACATATAATATTTCAAATTATATTTTCAATTATTATATATATATATATATATATACACACACACACACATATCTATTTACAATTAGTTGTTCGTGAATCGTCGAAACTAATCGAGGTTAAATGAATATATGAAACAGTTCAAAATTTTTAGACTCAACGTAACAGACTTTGATTATCGTGTCAAAATATTAAATCGTATCGAGAGTTTGGATTAAAATTACTCGAAATTTTTCAGGTCGTCACATTAAACCATCAGTTCAGAGGCAAAGAAGGGTTAAACCTATGATTCAAGAAGTCGTCAAGAAAGAAGTAATCAAACTTCTGGACGCCGGTCTGATCTATCCCATTTCCGATTCACTATGGTTCAATCATGTTCAAGTGGTACCCAAGAAGGGAGGGACGATCGTAATTCAAAATGAGAATAATGAACTCATTCCAACACAGGAGGTCACCGGTTGGAGGGTCTGCATTGATTATCGTAAGCTTAACGATGCAACCCGAAAAGATCATTTTCCATTACCATTAATTGATCAAATGTTGGAACGTCTATCAGGAAATGAATTCTATTGTTTCCTTGATGGTTTTTCCTGCTACTTTCAAATTCCCCTTGATCCAAAGGACCAAGAAAAAAGAACCTTCACATGTCCTTATGGAGCATTTGCTTATCGACGCATGCCCTTTGGGTTATGCAATGCACCAGCTACATTCAGCGATGCATGGTAGCAATATTCCACGACATGATTGAACGTTGTATGAAAGTCTTCATGGATGACTTCTCAGTCTTTGGTAATACCTTTGATTCGTGCCTTTCTAACCTTGATAAGATGCTCACCCGGTGTGAAGATTCGAATTTAGTTCTGAATTGGGAAAAATATCACTTCATGGTTAAATAAGGAATAGTTTTAGGACATAAGATATCAAAGTCAGGAATAGAAGTTGCTAAGGCTAAGATTGAAACCATAGCTAAACTTCCAGAACCTACTACAGTAAAAGCGGTAAGGAGTTTCCTTGGACACGCCGGCTTCTACCAACGTTTCATCAAAGATTTCTCGAAGGTCACACGACCTATTACTCATCTCCTTGGAAAGGAAGTTCTGTTTGTCTTTGATGAAGAATGTATTAAAGCATTCAACTATCTGAAGGAACAGCTCACACACGCACCCATCATGATAGCTTTCGATTGGAGTTTACCAATCGAAATTGTGTGTGATGCGAGTGACTTCACAGTTGGAGCTGTACTCGGACAACGGAAAGATAAGCACTTTCATCCAATCTATTACGCCAGCAAAACCTTAAACGGAGCTCAAGAGAATTACACCACCATAGAAAAGGAGCTGCTAGCCATAGTTTTCACCTTCGACAAATTCTATTCTTATCTCATCCTGTCCAAAACTACGATCTACATAGATCATTCAGCCCTCAAATATCTATTCACTAAGTAAGATGCTAAACCAACACTCCTACGATGGATCGTACTCTAACAAGAATTTGATATTAAGATCAATAATAAGAAAGGAGCAGAGAACGTCGTAGCGGATCATCTTAGTCGTTTGGAGAACCCAGCGATGGAACAACTTGCTGAATAAGATATCAGAGAAATATTTCCAGAAGAACAGCTTATGAACTTAGGATAAGCTAACATAGGATCATAATTTACTAATACTCCTTGGTACGCTGACATAGCCAACTACCTAGTTGCTGGAGTAGTACAGAAAGGAATGAGCACATCCTGAAGAAGGAAGTTCTTCAGGGATGCTAAGTACTACTATTTGGAAGATCCGTACCTGTTCAGACTTTGTCCTGATCAGATAATCAGAAGGTGCGTGGATGAGAAACAAGCAGCAGGGATTCTTCACCAATGTCACCACGGACCAACTGGAGGTCATCATGGAGCAAACTTAACCACAAGAAAAGTCTACGAATCAGGATTTTATTGTCCCTCTATATTCCGAGATGCGCAAGAGCTTGTAAAGCATTGCGACGCATGCCAAAGACAGGGTATTATCTCTATGAAAAATGAGATGGGTCGGACTAATATCCAAGCTTGCGAGATCTTCGATATATGGGGATTAGACTTAATGGGGCCATTCTCTAAGTCTAATGGGAAAGAATATGTCCTCGTAGTAGTAGATTACATCTCCAGATGGGTTGACGCCCAAGCATTTCCAACAAATGATGGTAAGGTCTTCACCAACATCCTGAAAAGACGCTTCTGCCGATTTGGAGCTCCCCGTGCTATAATAAGTGATAGAGGCACACACTTCTGTAACACACAATTTATGAAGGTGATGCAACGATACGGAATTACCCACAAAATGTCCAATGCCTATCATCCGCAGACTAACGGACAAACAGAGGTCACTAACAGAGCACTAAAGAGAATTCTAGAACGCACCGTCAGCCATCATGGAAATAATTGGGCCAAGAAACTAGACGATGCTCTGTGGGCATTCATGACTGCTTACAAAAATCCTCTAGGAACTACACCCTACAGCATGATTTATGGAAAAGCCTGTCACCTTCCGCTGGAACTAGAGTATAAAGCTCTCTGGGCACTGAAAACCTGTAACCTTGATCCTTCAGTAACCGCTAGGCATCGAAAGATCCAGATGAATGAATTCGCTGAATTAAGAGACCAAGCTTACGAGATGTCATATATCTACAAGGAACGGACGAAGCTGACACACGATGCAAAACTGATACCTACAAAGTTCGCTCCTGGAGATAAAGTTCTACTCTTTAATTCTCGATTCAAGAAGTTCGCTGGAAAATTCAGATCAAGATGGAGTGGGCAATACAAAGTTATACATGCTTTTCCACACAGAGCCGTGGAATTAGAAGGACCTACTGGAAACTTTAAAGTCAACGACCACCGAATAAAAGCCTATCTAGAAGACCACAACAAGGAGGAGCACCTCTTCTCCTTTAATCCATTTGGAAGATCTGACAAGAAAAGTCGAGCTCTAACGACTTGATAAACAAAGTGCTCTTGGGAGGCACCCCTTGCTTATCCTTTTTATTTCCTTAATTTTTATTCCTTAATTATTTTTAGTCTACAAAAATGTTATCTCTGTGCACTAACCCTAAGCGCTATACTTGCGCTTAGTAATTACGAGTTTTTTGAATATATCTAGGTAAAATGCCAAGCTCAAGAGCTTCCTATTGTATTCCAGTTCGTAGTAGAAGGACTCCTAAAGTCTACCTATCGAAAAGCAGCACAGATCAGTTTAGGCCATCTACATGATAGTTAGGTCCAAGGCGTATGATCCTTGAGAGTGTTGAGGAGAACATCAGTGTGGTACCGCCATCCCCTCCAGTACGATGCCAAAGGCGTTTAGCTTCAAGACCCGCTGAGTATCCGGAGCTACTCGAGACACGTGAGCCGCAAACTATGATTCACTATCGAGCCACCTTGAATAACCCAGATGATACATGGGCATTACTCATAGACCAGCAGAGACTTTATCGAGCTCTCACAGCATACCTTCAGTGCGAAGGGATGCCACGTAGTACTTTGGGCCCATCATCATTCAGACTAGCGCGCCGTGTTCAGCCGACACGACAAGCTATTCCCAGGCGTTCCACACCAGTCTCAGTCCATTCAGTTGCCTCAGTCGCTGTTCCAACTCACTCTGCTCCCATTACGCCGCCTGTATTAGCTGTTTTGCCTGCTCCAGTCATTGGGATGGTCTGTGTTCATGAGCCACCGGAGGGCTGCCACTTAACGACAGTGCCTATCTCAATAGAGCCACCCACAGCCCAGGTTTTTGAGATTACTGGAAGCATCCCTGATGAGGAGCCTTTCCTGAGCCTATTACACCTGGAGTTACCATCGGACCTTTACCGAGACTTGAGGATGACGATGATCTCTTCGGACCTAATGGATACTGCGTAGACACTGATTGACACATTGGCCAGGATAGTATTCCGTAGACTACCTTACTTTATTTTCTTTTTATCTTTTTAAAGCATTGTATTAAAAGTTATATATATAGGGAAAATGTTGCTTTTCTCTTTTTGTTCTTCATGCAGAAATTTTATCAAAAGAGACTAGTTCTATCGAGAAATTAAGCCCAGCACTAGGAAAGTAACCTGACCGTAGGGAAGTAATCTTTTCTCAAATCTATTTTCAATTATCACGCACTAAAATCTCTAAGTGTGGGGTCATCCCCGCACCAAACTTGGAGATTCAAGAAACACTGTTCTTGATTTATAAAATACTAAAATATTTTTTTTCAGAGAACATTAGGGACAATGTTCTTCTAAGTGTGGGGTATTGGGTAAAGGTTTAAGGACAAGTAACCATAAAACGCCAAGTTTTGAAAAAAAATTGTTTTGTCTAAAAAGTAATTAGCAATGAATATTGGGTAATTTTGAAAAATTCTTACCTTGTTTTGCCCAAAAGATTCTATAAAATTGCTAAAAAAATTAGTTTTTAGAACATTCACTAGAACGGAACAATTAAGTCAGAACTTATGTTTTGTGTCAAAAGATTTCTTTCGAATAAGTATAAAAAAGGCTATGCATGACCAAGCACGACACCTACTCCCAAAAAGTGAGGACTCTTGGACCCAAAGTATTTGTACTACCCATCAAATCTACAGTACTTTGCCAATTCAATTGATGAGCGTGCCAGTGTATGGTTCAAGTTAGAACTTGGTTTTGACATACGTTTCAAGGCCAATGGTTAGCAAGCGCCATACGTAGTGCAGGTGCGATACTCCTTCTGAAATCATTCTGAATAGAGAGGACAAAAAAGCCATCTGTTTTCATTTCCACTCCACGCAATTTAAACCGACCAACTCACCTAAAGAGTTGATGAATCAGAAATATTCACCCCAAATTCACTCCCAAAATACACTACCCATTTACCTGCATTCCCTTTCCACTTATCAAAAGATCCAGAGATTGATAAAGAGATAGATCAATCAAATTCGCTTCAAAAGCACATGTTAAAAGATTCCGAACCCCTGATTTTTTTTGATAGGTCAAAGACATATTTCCAGTGAATTATCACTTCCTCTCTGGGCACCAGGAACAAATGACAAAAGTTATGAAGGAAGGGTATGCCGAAAAAAATGGTTATGAAAGAGCAAAGTCTCTAGAATAAAGGCAAAACCCGAGAAGTTGCCCCAAAGAAGAATTAGCGAAAGAGCCAAAGAAAAATTCTAGACAAAGTCTTAACAAAATTCGTATCTTTCGAAGAAATTTTTTACGGAATCCAAGCCATTCTCTATCCAAAAATGGATACTCTGAAGAATCGAAATCTATCAATTCTCTCTGAAAATCAAAAGATCTGGATACCTTTCACCATTCCATAAATTCTCAACCAACCCTATAACCCGTCTTCCTCTTGAAAGAATGCCTATGAAGAAGCTCAGTGCCGTCCTTACTTAATCAGTGGAGATATCGATGCTTTACCAAGCCTATGATGAGAATTGTTACACGACTGGCTTCTGAGCGACAATACAATTAGATTAGGGCACCCTAAACACTTGAGTAATATGAGTGATCCGCTAGTGAGGAGCCTGGTCATGTATACTCTACATCTGAGAGTTAGAAAGTACGCCTTTTTCACTATGGACGCGATTGAAATCCAGCGACGAAAATCATCGAAGTTCGAAACTTTTTCTAATACTTTTGAAAGATGTGACGACTGCTGATAAAGGCGTAATAAAAGAATCCACGGGTGGGGTGAGGAAGAATCTATTAGAAAGAACCTTATAATCCCGCTTTTTGCTTGAGGACAAGCAAAGCTAAGTGTGGGTTATTTGATATCGGCCAAAAAGTCACGTCTTTATCCCCGATATTAGTCCCTAAAACCATAAAGTTCCAAACTCTAATACAAAAATAATTGATTTGTCAGTTGATATTGTAGATTAAGTAATTACGAAGGCGATGCAAAAAAAATCAAGTAAAACGGAGCTAAAACGAAGAATCTAGAGCGAAAACGGTGAATGACAAGAAATCAAGTTACGATCCAGTGATTTCAGCTGACCAGGCAAGCCAAAAGGCCTGCCAAACAGGCCGCCAAACGGTTTGCCTGTATGCAAAACGACCTGCTACACGGTTCGAGCAAACGCGCATCGTTAACGGCTGATCTGACCAAACAGCCCCAGTAAAGGGCCTGCCAAACGGCTTGTCATCCGTTTGCTGGCAAATTCCAAGTCTTTTTAAAGGGCTCTCTCCATCCATTTCAACACACACTCAATTTGTAATTCACTTTATATTTTCAAGCTTCTTAGTTAGTTTTTAGTCGTAGCTAGCTTAGCTTTTATTTTTCGGAGGATATCCCGGCGAGTCCCTGCGATCTCGGGCAGATTTCTTCAGCCTTTTTCAGGTTTTTATCTGAAACGCTTGTCTTTTGTATTAAACATGTGTTCTTCCTTTTATGTTTAATAATGCATTCCAATATTACCATGATAGCTTAATTAATCTGTATGTTGCCATGATAGAAGTTTGGATTAGCGTAATTATGTTAATTTAGTACGGTTATTGTCGTAATACTGAACTTGTGAGTCTGATAGATTTGTATGCTAGCATCTTAACGATTGACCAACCTAGGTTGTGATCAGGACTTGTCCACATATATAAACTTAGCTACTTCATAGGATTAACACCCTGGTTATACTGTACCTGAAGATTCTATGAACTCGGTATGGCCGGAGTTTCCGAGAAGCATCTAATGCGCTTTTAGAACACGGAACTTAGGAATTGAGACATGAATGACCTAGTATGCCTATTGACTGTTCCAAAGAGACTCTTAGGAGCTGTTAAGATCTAGTTAGTTCCTTTACTATATGATCCAAACCTATTGCATGTTCTTGTTTGATTGTTGCCCTAAGATTAAGTCATATCAACTGTCTAGGTATCTATTAGATTTCTATCTGCTTTACTTTCAGTATATCAACTGTAATGTTATATAATGTTTGGATTGTTATGATCTCATTAGTATGATGAAATGATTATTAGTTTTCATTTAAGGTTTTGCAAACTTAAACCGACGGACTTCTTCCGTTTGTGATTAGTGTTCAATCAACACAACACCTTGTTATTCAGTTAACTAAACTGATAACGAGGGTTAGGACTAGAGCTCAACTCACTAATAAACCTAGTACTTTACTGAGGATAACCTCCAAGGTATAGTTACCTTTCAATTATACAACCAAGTGACATACTTTTCACTACTTAACGAGAACTCCGAGAGTCTAGAGATAAGTAGGTCTGTGTAATTGGCTCATCCAACCAGATCTACACCATTCTAAACATAGCCTTAACATAAGAATAATTACCTTTCCCTAACCCAAATCTAATATCTTGGTCAACATTTCCCTGATCTGCAAACTTCGGATATCCTTCCACTTTATTTACTTTTCCACAATAAGGACCATTAGTTTAAACCAACTACTATCTTTTATCAAGGTAATTTAAATAAAAGAAAATTATCCACTGATCTTCAATTCATTAATCCATTCAAAAACCTGACCCTATGTTAACTTACACCTTCTACACCTTAGAAATTTAAAGTTAAATTTAGACCCCGCACAATATAAATAAACAAAACCACTGTATGCTACCTTGATCAATTAAATTTGATGTCCTGCGGCCTAACAACACCGCACGAATAAAACCGTCCATTTCGTCCATATCAGAGCTCATCTTGCATAGGTCATGCCCAGCTAGGATCTTTCAATACTTCTTCAACATTAGTGGGCTCAATGATAGACATAAAATACACATGCATACAAAAGTTACTAGTTGCATGTCTTCTTGTTTTGACGTTACTAGCCAGGTTACGAATAATTTGCTCTATTAGAGGCTCCTTAGTCCATTTGGTGTTATGGACTGGTGAGCTGGTTGTAGAATACACCGCATCAGGATCACCAGTAGGCACAGTAGTATGCATAGCAGTAGGAGACTACTGTACTATATCAGTGGAACCAGTACTAAACTGCGATCCTTCAGAACCAGTAGATCTCTGCTAATTTGTAAAACTTCAGTAGAGCTTGTAGGTCCAATTGGTTTAGACACAGATGGGATAGAAAACTCTATCTCATCTTCTACGAACCCAGTATAATGAATTGGTAAGGGTAATGCTACTGGTTCTTCTTCATCAAGAGCTTGCTATGTAGGGTCTTCAAAACCTAACTCCTCATCTTCTTGACCGGAAGTTAAGGTTGGGACATTTTCATCAAATGTAACACTTATTAATTCTTCAAAACATCCCTTTTTTTGTTGTAGACCCTATATGCCTTTGACATATTGGAATATCCAAGAAATATTTCTTCATCAGCTTTGGCATCAAACTTGCCTAGCTGGTCCCTATTGTTCAATATGAAACATAGAGTTCCAAATACATGCAAAAATGCAATTGATGGTCTTCTTCCTTTAAAAACTTTATAAGCAGTCTTTTGATGTCTCTTCAAAATTAATGATCTATTCTGGGTAAAACATACAATTTTCACAGCTTCTGCCGAGTATGACTTTTTCAGCCCAGACTCAGCTAACATAGATATTCCTGCTTCCATGAGAGTTCTATTTTTTCTTTCTACAACACCATTTTGTTGTGGTATTCTCATTGCAAAAAAGTATTCTGAAATGCCTTTGTCAGCACAGAATTCTTCAATTGTGGAATTTCTGAATTCAATACCATGATCACTTCCAAGCTGCTTCACCAGTTGCACATTCAATAACTCCATTCTTTTGATAAAATTGGTAATTTCATCAACAGCTTCACTCTTTTTCTTCAAGAAGAATACCCAAGTGTATCTGGAATACTCATCAACAATAATAAGAGTAATCTCTTTCCACTGCAGCTGGCAATGTTGACAGGGATAAACATATATATATATATATATATATATATATATATATATATATATATATATATATATATATATATATATATATATATATATATATATATATATATATATATATATATATATATATATATATATATATGTATGTATGTATGTATATGAAGCAAGTAAAATGGTTCTAAACATGAGATTTGTTTTGACTTGAATGAGGCATGGTGATACTTTCTTTTTTCACAAACAGGACATAATTTGTCCTTCACATAAGACATGGTGGGTAGCACAGACACTAAAGTTTTGATTGAGAGTTTGTGAATACCTTTAAAGTTGAGACGTGAGAGTCTCTTGTGCCATACCTACTTGAGGTTTTCTGCTGACTTTGAATAAATACAAGTATCAGTTGTTGTGACTATTGTATTAATGCCTATTTGATATATGTTCTAATGTCATTTTGCAGTCAATAGAAGCTTCCATGTCTTATCAAAGATAGTGCCAAATTTTCTTCTGAATTGGACTATCTTTCTCTTGTTTTTTAGTTGGCTTATGCTGAAAAGATTATATTTAAGCCCAACTACAAATGCTAAAATTTAAGAATGTAACTTTCTCATTTGTCAAAGTACCAAAACCCTTAGTGTAACCACGTGAATTATCTCCATATGTGACAACTGGACCATCTTTTTCATGATAGTCCATCAGCAGGGACTTACATTTGATTATATATCTTGAACAACCACTATCAAGATATCATGTTTGCTTGCTTTGAATTCCCTACACAGTAACAATGAGATTTGTTCTTTTTGGGAACCCATCCAAGGATGGGATCTGGAGAGTCATTTTGGATGATCTCTTCCTTTCTGCCGGTTTGCTTGAAGAATCAGTAATAGGTGTGGTCAGGGTTTGAGAATAGGTTATGTATGAAAATTTGTTTATCTTTTCACAATATGCCTTTTGCAACTCTTTGTACTCTGGACATTGATTGGACAAGTGAGCCTTGCTACCACAGTTGTAGCATTTTCTTACTTTTGGTTTTAATTGCTGGTTGTGGGTAGATGAGCTGGGAGTCTGGTTCTGATGCTGGTTGTTATGAGTAATGGCCAGTAGTAGCTAGTCTAGCTTCACAGTCAGTAATAGAGTTGTGGATGACTCAGCAGACGACTCTTCATTTTTGGTTATTTTAGCTTTTCCCTTAAGGACAGTTTTCTGTTTTGAACCAACACCATAATTGTGGTTGATTGCTGCTTTGCCTTTATCTTTTAGTTTAGCAGTATGGGAAGACACCGTTGACCCTGCAGATGAAACTACATTTGATTGGTCTGGAGATACTGGTTGACTAGTCTGGATATCAACAGTAGGCTCAGCAGTTGTAGAACTTAGAGAAATTGAGGGATTAACCAGTTTGGAATTTCTTTGCTTATTTTCAGTAATCTCGCTTTTAATCTTTCGTTCTATTGGAGACATGTAGTAGATGCTGGAGGGGTCAGTAATCTCCTCATGTTAGATATCGGCTTCTCTAGCTTTATCTTCATCCACCAAGATTTCTTTCATGGACAGTGGTGGGATCTATGTCGGTCTAACAAATTTATTTGTCAAGACCTTTTTACCCTTGACTATCTTAGAAAAAGTATTTGGCAAGACAGCTTCAGGATCAATTTCAAGAATAGGGTCCATGAATTCAACTTCTCCATGAGCAGCAGTATAGTCACCAGCAAAGAAAGCTTCTATTATGTAGACACTTGCTCATTGACACACTTAGCAGCACGTCGAGTAGATGTACACCAAGAAGCTACAACCATTTTGAGGTCGCAAGCTGGTTCTTGACCTCTGCTGCTTCTGAGTGAAGAGACTATAAAACATAATTTTTATTTCCGTGTTTGGAAATTTCACCAGTTAAGGTCTTAATTTCATCATATGTGCTTTTAAGTTTATCATTTAAATTTTAGTTTAAAAACTTCTTCACATTTGTTGCCTCTATAGAGATCAATTATTAGATAGTTAAGCATTTCAGCTTTTTCATCATCAGTATAAGTTCAAAAATATTCAACCTTATATAGCATTTCAGATTTCCATTAAGGTGAGTCTCTTCTTTTGTCAACATCCCTCATATCAGCTAGAAATGTATTACCATTGTCTTCCTCATCAATTTCTCTAGCCTTCAAACACATCTTTTTGCCAGATGAGTAACTAGTGCACTTCTCATCACTTTCACCCCAATCATGATGTTCAGCAACTAAAACCTTTTCTGGCTTCTTATCTTTCTTTTCAGCCTTTGAGTTTTCTTTCAGCTAGGCCTTCATAGATCTGTACTTGTCAGCTTTTGAGAATGAATTGGCATGTGTGGAAGCTTTTCTAGACATGCACTTAGATACAAAGTGTCATACCTTCCCACAATTGTAACATTCAGAATTGGGGCCAGCTACTGACTTACTTGAATATCTAGCACTGGGTTTCTTACTAACTTTGTAGGATTTTCTGGTCCTACTACGGTTGAATTTCTTGAAAAGCCTAGCCACTAGAGCCATACCCTCAGCAAACCCTTCTACATCATCACCATCACTGCTTTCCTCTGACTCAGTCACACTCACTTCATCCTCCTATGCCGCCTCTTCTTCTGCGAATAACTTTTGAACAAGTAAGGATTTCTGTGCCTTCTTTTTAGTAGCAGCAACAAGGGCAATATAATTTGACTTAGAAGATTTTTAGGTGGTGGGGGCAGATTTAAAATTTTCTTTTAAGTTCAATTCAAGTTTTTATTCTGCCTTCTCATGGTTACAAAGAGTTCCATATAGAGAGGACATATCAAAATTCTTTAAGGTTTGAGTTTTCCTTAAAGGATCAATGACAGGTTTCCATTTGGCAGGTAATGAGTCAATGAATTTGTTAACCTATTCAAAGACAGTATAAGTGATTTTCAAGCAGTCCAGGTCAGTTACCAGAGAATTAAATTTGATAAGGATTTGTTTCAAAGTCTCATTCTTAAAAGCAAAAAAGAGCTCATATTCCATTTTTAAGGCAATGATTTTGTTTTGCTTGGCCTCATCTTCCCATCATAACTGATGTCAAGATAGTATAAGATATCATTAGCAGTGGGTTTTCTTTTAACCATTTTAAACAAATGATTAGGATAAATTATAGCTATCATAATTTTGATTTTTGGATCAAGTCCAACACGACGTTTGTCTTCATCCTGCCATCTAAATGAAGGAAGAACAACCTATCTTGCTTCAGTAGCACGAGAGTCTTCAATTGCAGGTATAGCATCAATGGTGGACGTGGGAATATATGGCCCATTATTTGCAATGTCAGGCATAAGTGGATCAATTGACTCAAAGTAAAACATGAATCTATCTCACTAACTTTCATATTCATCTTCATCAAACTTGGGTGGTCTATTAGTGGAACCATTTTCGAGATAGGCTGTGTTGATGTAAGCGGCCATTTAGAATTCAAATCCAAGATATCAAATTATCAAGACTGAAACTCTGATACCAGTTGTTGGTCCCGATTTAATAACAAGAATTTTTTAGAGGGGGTGAATACAATTCTCTTTGGCAATTTGGTTAAAAAATCAGTTTAAGCATGTAATCAACAAATAATTGAATTAGAGTCATATGTAATTTTCAACATTATTCTTTTATTGAAATAACATCAAAGAATCACGGTTATCCTTTGGCAGAATAGATAACCGGTTGATATAGATTACACCTAGATAACTTTCGAATGAATGAAACTAATACAAGGTCTGGACTCTATCGATTTAATACCTACACCACTAATCTATACTATCGTGGTTTCAACAATTTATAGGATCCCTAATAACCGTATAATTGATCTATTGTCCACTGGTACAAAGGATGCTTGTACTCAGCCGACAACTGTGGCAGGAATCACGTGACTCCCCTTTCCTTCTTTGGTAGCTAATTGCAGGAGCACCCCATTTGAATTGATTAAACAAATAGAATGTTGGGTCCTCTAGGCTTTGACAAAGCATTAACCATGAACTGCACATGGGTTAAACTTCTGCATTCCATTATTGTCTTGTAAGGTTACTTGTAAGCCGCCTACGCGTGTCCTTCTCTGTTCAATTTTGTCTTCGATGTCAATTGAAAAGTACTAATTGATGTAGACAACACAGGAAACCATCATGCTTGTAATGGAGCATGATTTTCCTAAGTGTTGTGTGCTGCTCCACCGTGTGCTGGTTGTTCAAAAACTGGCCCTTCACTTGATCCTCTTGTTGGTTCTGCATACATCCTATGTTGGTCACGAAGTAACCTTGAATCTTAAACTATCTTGTGCTGATAGTGAAGGCAACACACCAAAACACTTAAACACAACATACAAAACTGTTGTAAATAAATAAACTTATGTTGGTCTGCACATTAAACTAGTGTGTATACTCATGTTTTGTCATAATTAAATTCTTAATTCGGTAGGGGACTTAACACAATTAAATTGTTAATTTTTTATAAAAGTATATTACTTTCTCCATCCTACTATAAATGTCTACATTTTACTTTCAAAATCTTTCTATGTTAACTTTGATTGTGAATATATTTATTTGTGTTATATAATATTTGATAAAGTTTATATGAACGGATTGAGTTTATAATGCGGTTTTGTTTATATAATTTTCATCAAATAATATATAACAAAAATAAAACATATTTATGGTCAAAGTTGAGTAAACAAAGACTTTGAAAATCAAATGTGGACACTTATAATGGGACAGAGAGAGTAATAAATTATACGGCACAACCTTCGATCTACCATAGGGTAGAATACTACCGAATTCATTCTATTGAAGCGTAACATTGAATTTTTCTGTTACTTTCTTTGATTTGGAACTTCCAGGAATTATATCTGTGGATTTCTAGCCCCTTATATTATAATATATATCAATCTAACCTAGCCATCAAAAGATTGTACTCATTGTATTGCAATATGGTAAGCATAACCATGGCTTCTTTCGTCCGTTCATGAGGCTGTAAAAAGAGAGAAATAGTTTTTATTCCTCTATCTAGGCCAACATTTATTCTAAGACTTTCATCAGCAAAGGCTGAAAGAGAAAAGCAGAGGGTGGTAGGCTTAGTAGGGCTCGAACCTACAATATCACCGTTGGTGCTTAATCGTTAAGAGTTCATTTCACCTCTGAATAGTTTAACACTGAATGTTGAACCATTCAGCACTATCCATCATTCAGAGGTCAAAAACAAACGCACTGAATATTGAATGGTTCAGCATTCAACGCTGGACCATTCAATTTAGAGGTAAACAAACACATCCTAACTTCTTAATAAGTACGTTACTAACCTTTTGGTACAATAAATTATATGTAAATCATTTTCTTAAACATAGTCCGCGTGACTATTTTAAAATAATCTTTTTCTTAATACATAATCAACTTAACATTTATTTAGATTTAAGAAAAAATTATGCGGTTGGTCTTTAAAATTTTATTCAAATTTACATGTATGAGCCTAAATTTTTTTGATGTAGATGCTTTTAATGTTTGAACATGTTATGCAGTTATGAAGCGTTCAAAATATTCCTTAAATGCTCACATAAGCACCTCACATGAGGGTATTGTCATCAATTTCTGTATAAAAAATTTTACAATTATCTGCATCTCATGTCCATCTTCATCAAAATACTTCCATTTGGAAGTTATAATGCAGGTCAGAAAAAACAAAACTCTCTGTCACTTTCAAAACATCACTGATCCAGCGTCTCTGCCACCTTTCAAACCGTGTAACATGTGCAAACATTAGGAGTGTTCACGTTAAAAAAACATTAGACTCGAACGTGTAATGTTGAACAAATTTTAGGGACCAACCACGTAATTGTCAAAATTTAATGTACCTGATATATATATATATATATATATATATATATATATATATATATATATATATATATATATATATATATATATATATATATGACATATTTGATCAATCCTTAATTAATGATGTTGCTTAATTACGGATTGAGTGCAATAAGATTATAATGGAGGATGGGATGTTCGATGATTATTTTGGGCCCCGATGATCGTTTTTCACTTTAACTATCAAGTGATCAACCACCCCGACCCGGTCTTCGTTATCGATTAGCATGATTCACCTTAACTCAATGTAAGAAGTCCTTGGGCAAAGTCACAAGTGAAATCTACAAAGGCTTAGGCAAATAGCAGAGAATCAACAACCAATAAATGAGAGGCCAAGCTCCCTATTTATAGTATCCGTGATATCCGCGGTCTGCGAGATGCTCGGCTCTCCGCGGAAAGTCAGCGGATCAAACCGCAGTTTGGTATTTCAGCGAATACATAACCGCAGTATTTATTTTCAGCGAATATTGCATAACTGTGCCTTATAATCCGCGTAGTTCTGTCCTTAGCTTTTAGAAAATAAAATATACATATACAATGCTATGTATATGATCAAGTCCCCCCAGTTTATTATGATGTATTTTCGCGAAGCAAATGCATCATGATAAACTCTAAAATTCGCAATGTTCGCAGTTATTTTCCGCTTTAATTAATGTCGCGTTAGCATAGTTACCGTTGTAAAAGTTACCGTTGTTTCCTGCTAACTCAAATATTATCGTTTGAGTTTTTTACAACGGATAATTAAAACACTTGATTACCCCTTGCATTCACCTATATATATTGTGGTTCACAATCACCAGCGTCACACTTACCCTCGCTATTCTCACTTTCTTTCGCTTATTCTCAATTCATTTGTTCTCTTTGAAACATTATCAAGTCGGCAATCACAACCTTCAATCATTAATCATGAAGATGGATGAAGTTGATCGAAAGGTGGACCCAAAAACGCTAATTAACAAGCTACTCTTAAGCCCGAAGGCGAAGTCAGTATTATCCGGCCGTCAAATTAAACAAGAGAAGCCTGACATTCCTCTTGTGGATTTGACGGCAAAGTCACCACCGCCCCAGTCAAGTACTGGTAAACGACCGCTCGAAAACCCGCCTTCTACGCAAAGAAAGAAGGCCAAACAAAGTTCTCCCCTTTTCGATAATCCGATATCAGCGGATTATGAAGGAGAACAACAAACAGGTATAAATCTAATAACCATGATCTCATACCTTTATCTGAAATATTTATTGTTATGATTATAATCCGCGTTTCTTTTTTTGTTTGCAGAAGGCGCATCCTTCAATCCTTTGTTTCCCAGCCCGAACACTGTGGCGCAAATCACAGAGCTTCTTCGCACTCCTCCTGATTCATATGGAGTGCGAATTGATGGGTTATCCGGATATACTTACGCTTCTCCCGGCGCTGCTGCAGATCAGCGCGAACAAATGAAGCTTGCAATTCCGAGCGAACTTCGCCGTGAATTCGCCAAACGCTCTGCCGTTGATGCACATAATAGTTTTGTACAAAACTTTTACATGTGCTTTAACTCGGCATATGATATGATTTTGCGCGAAGAAAAATTCTTCGACATCCTCGACACTGAGCAGCAAAAATATAACTCTGAGCGGATCAGAGCTGAAAATAGCGAGAAGCACACTGTTGACTTAGCTTATCAACTTACTGCGGCGAAGACTACCGCAGAGGATTTGCAATCTCAAGTTTCAGCTCACCGCAGAGCGGGATAATGCTCTGGCTAAAGCGGCTGCTGCAAAGCATGAATTTTCTCTACTCCGCCAACACTTACCGGAGTTTTCGAAAAAGGTGCTTAATTCAGCACCCGTGAACGCGCAGTTCACAACTTATGCATCTGCGTTGCAATTGCGCGAAAGGGTAGAGTTTCTGCATGAAATTGCACCGCTTTGCACCATACCAGATCCTCTTCCCTCCGCAATTAGTGACCGCATTTGTGCTCTTGAAGACGCACGGAACGCAGCTGCTGTGGCAGAAGCTAAGTTAGCGGATATCCCTATTGACAAAGTCGTTGCTAATAGTTATGCAGAGGATGCTACTGCTCAAGACATCATAGCACTTGACTTGTCAAAATTAGATTAGGGATATGTAATATAGCACGCAGCTATCTCTGCGGTTTTGTTAATAAAATTTCAGCGTTTTATCTTTATTTGCGAGTACTCAATATTTATATAGCGCTTTTTATTTTAGCAATATTCATAACACAAACTTGTCCTTTGCAATTTCCAACACTTTATTATTGTGCCCATAATAAGCGCGTACTTTCGCGAAACAATTTGTATGCGTATATACTTATACGTTATGAATCTTCTAAGTCCGTCGTAACGATCCTTAGGTATGTAATCAGCATTGCGAAGCATCTAAATATTGGCAAGATCAAATATTTAGGAGATAATATTCCTTTCGCAATAATTGCGTGCAAAAGTGGCCAATTTCATCACTTTGCTATATAAACAAGGCGGAATATAAAAATATGAAATTAACTGCAAAACATATCATATTTATTCGCATTAGAACTTTCGCATACTTTTACAAGTGAGTATTCTTAAAATTTTAACAAGCGTGATCAAGACTTGCAAAAAATTAAAAACAAGGACACTTAATAAGTATTTCAGCCATGTGTATTGAATATAATTTTCGCGATTTTTTACATATACAATTGTTAATATCCGCAAAACTATGCATAATATCGCTTTAAAAGGACAGCATGCCATGCATTAGGCAAAGTTCGCCCTTCCACGTCCGCGAGCTTATATGAGCCTGCCGCATTAATTGTCACAATTTGATAAGGGCCTTCCCAATTAGGACCCAATTTGCCTAGCTTTTCTGCTCTGCTTGCCTCATTATTACGCAACACCCATTCACCTATAGCGAATGATAAAGCTCGCACTCTTTTATTATAATACTTAGCAATTTGTTGTTTATTATTCGCTTCTCTGATAGCAGCTATTAATCTCCGCTCTTCTATAAAATTGAGATTTTCGCACACCGCAGCATCATTTGCTTCTTCATCAAAGTTAGCGATTCGATGCGTTGTTACTAAAATTTCAGCGAGGATTACTGCCTCAGAGCCATAAACCAGGCTAAATGGTGTTTCACCTGTACTCTTTTTGAAAGTTGTACGATGTGCCCATAAGACATTGGGTAATTCATCTACCCAACCAGTTCGCCTTTCGCACAACCTCTTTTTTATTCCGCTTACAATATCGCGATTTGTTACCTCGCATAAACCATTAGCTTGCGGGTGCGCTACTGACGTGAACTTTTGTATTATGTTTAAGTCAGTGCACCACGTCTTAAATGGATCTTTTGCTATTTGCGTGCCATTATCGCTAACCAATTCTCGCGGAATACCAAATCTTCACACAATGTATTCCCACACAAAATTTCGCACCTGCACACCAGTGATTATGCGAACCGCTTTCGCTTCAACCCATTTAGTAAAATAATCAATTGCAACAATTAGGAATTTAACATTGTCAGGTCCTGCAGGAAATGGCCCCACAATGTCAATGGCCCATTTACTAAACGGCCATGGCGAATTAACAGGTATCATATCATGCCGCGGCATTCGATTCTGCGGAGCATGCCTTTGGCAACTTTTACAGCGTTTAACAATTTTTGCCACATCGCGGTATAGGGACGGCCAAAAGTATCCCATCCGCATAATTTTCGCAGCAATAGTCTTGTATCCTGAATGTAGCGCACAAGTACCATTATGCACTTCTTCAACAAGCATTTTCGCCTCAATTGGTCCAACACACCGCATCATCGGTTCGCAGTACGATTTGCGATATAAGACATCATCTTGTATGAGATACATCGGCGTTCGCTCTCGCACTAAACAAGCTTCACGACTATCCTCTGGCAAAATATCATTGCGAATATATTGCAGGATTGGTTCCATCCAATTTGGCTGCGCCTCTGTAACAGATGCTACCATTAAATCACTATCAATTGACTTACTTGGAAATTCCTCAACCCATACTTGTTTTTGAAAATGCGAAAATGTTAGAGCGACTAATTTGCTCAAAGCATCTGCCTTTTTGTTTTGACTTCTAGGCACTTGCGCGAGTTCAATGTATTCGAACCGCGCAGTAGTTTCTTTTAGCAGTTGCAAGTACTTCTGCATAGAAGGATCATGCGCTTCAAAAGATCCGCTAAACTGATTCGCTACTAGTTGCGAATCTGTAAATGCACGCAACTTAACAATATTCATTTTTTGCGCGATATTTAAGCCTGCAAGCAATGCTTCATATTCTGCCTCATTGTTTGTCACATCAAAATTAAACCGCAGTGCGTAAGTGTGCTCTTCGCCGTTAGAACTTACCAAAACTAAACCCGCACCTGCACCTTCCGCACAAGAAGCACCATCAGTATATAACTCCCAAGTTTCATTAACTTCTGGTTTTAGTGCGGTTCGCTCATTAATTACTTCCAACTCTCCAGACAGCTCTGCGAGATAATCTGCCATAACTTGAGCTTTTTCTGCACTTCACGGAAAGTAGAATATTTGATAGGCACCCAACTCCACTGCCCATAATGCGAGTCTACCGGAAATCTCCGATTTTGTTAAGACTTGCCTGATTGGCAGATTGGTTAGCACATGCACTGGATGCCCCAGAAAATATCTACGTAGCCTTCGCGTTGTTAAAATTAGCGCATATACAAACTTTTCGATAGGTGCATAGTTTATTTCGCTTCCCGTAAGAGCTTTGCTAACAAAATACACTGGCTTTTGTATTTTATTCCTTTCCGCTATCAAGACTGAGCCAAACGCTTCATTTGCTACTGAAGTATATAGATAGAGAATTTCGCCATGAATTGGCGCTGTTAGTGTAGCCAAAGTTTTCAACAGGTTTTTCATCTCTTGAAACGCAGAATCTGCTTCAGCGGTCCAAACAAAATTCTTCTGCTTCAAGCAACCTTTTAAAGTTTTGAAAAATGGCAATTGTCGCTCAGCAGCTTTAGACAAAAAACGCGTTAGGGCGGCCAATTTGCCTGTTAAACTTTGCACTTCCTTAACCGTCTTTGGCGCGGTCATATTTTCGATAGCCGCGATCTTTTTTGGATTAGCTTGAATACCTTGTTCCGTAACAAGATATCCTAAAAACTTTCCTTCAGTTTTGCCGAAACTGCATTTCAGCGGATTGAGCTTCATGTTTATCTCACGCAGTTTATCAAATGTTTCGCGTATATCTTCAACGATTCGCTCTTGCGTTGTACTTTTGATGACTAAATCATCGACATAGGCCTCAAGATTACGCCCTATTTGCTTATCAAACGCGGTGTCAATCAAGCGCTGATATGTCGCACCCGCATTGATTAGTCCAAAAGGCATCATTATATAACAATATATGCCTTTGCCTGTGTGAAACGCGGTTTTATCTGCGTCCTCTTGCGCCATAGGGATTTGATGATAACCTCTTGCCGCATCCAGAAAACATTTATATGGAAATGCATGCAAAGATTCCACCTTTAAATCAATTTCTAGCAGCGGATAATTATCTTTGGTGCACGCTTTATTCAGATCTTTGTAGTCAATACACATTCGGCAGGAATTATCTGGTTTTTTCACCAATACTGGATTCGCGATCCATGACTGATATTGTACTTCACGCAAAATTCCAGCTCGGACTAATTTTGTGACTTCTTCGCACAACCATTTGACGAGATCTGGGGCCATACCCCTTCGCTTTTGCACTACTGGTTTTAGAGCTGGATTTGCATTTAGCTTGTGTTCCGCAATGTGACGCGGAACACCGGTCATATCGTTTTCGCACCAGGCAAAAACATCCATATATTCATCAAGTAATTGCACAATTTGCTTTCGAGTATCCGCACTAAGATTGCGACCTACTTTGATTTTCTGTTCTGGATATGCAGGATTAACTATTTCCATGCTATCCTCCTTATTCGCAGTATCCTCAGGTTTCTGACCTGCAGTTTTTACATTGACAGCCGCACAAATAGGCACTATGCTCGCTGAACATATTGCGGCGATTCCTTTATATGTTGGAAATTTAATCATGCCATGAATTGTGGACGGTACAATTCCAAATTTGCTTATAGCGGTCCTTCCTAGCAACATGTTATAGCGAGAAGAAGCTCGCATAACATAGAAATCTAGCCGTGCTTGTCGTGCTAAAGCATTATCATTTACATCGGCTAGCTCGATGTTCAGCGACAAGACACCGATTGGTAGCGAAAATTCTCCTGCAAAACCGGTTAGCGAAACCGCAGTCGTTTGCAGATTTGCTTTAATATCCTCTGGCAACTGAGCGAAACATTGTTCGTAAATAATATCAACGCTACTACCATTATCAACATGAACTTTCATCACTGTGATATTAGCGTCCGCAATTTTACACGATACTATTATCGGCATTTCAGAAAAATCGTCGCTCTGCATTTTTGGAAAGCTAATTGGCGCTGATTGCCAATTATGATACATTTTGGCAGATTTTCGCTTCTTTCCTCTTTTTTGGACATTCATTCGCATAGTGGCCATGTTATCACTATTATCGCCAATGTTATTCATTATTTACTGCCAATTTTAAAACACGCACCTGCAAATCATCGCAACAAAAACACGACTGAAATTAAACCGCCTAATTAATTGTTTAACAGCGTAAAATAAAAATTTTCAGTTTAATTCGTAAAACGTGTCCCACGGATGGCGCCAATTGATCAATCCTTAATTAATGATGTTGCTTAATTACGGATTGAGTGCAATAAGATTATAATGGAGGATGGGATGTTCGATGATTATTTTGGGCCCCGATGATCGTTTTTCACTTTAACTATCAAGTGATCAACCACCCCGACCCGGTCTTCGTTATCGATTAGCATGATTCACCTTAACTCAATGTAAGAAGTCCTTGGGCAAAGTCACAAGTGAAATCTACAAAGGCTTAGGCAAATGGCAGAGAATCAACAACCCATAAATGAGAGGCCAAGCTCCCTATTTATAGTATCCGTGATATCCGCGGTCTGCGAGATGCTCGGCTCTCCGCGGAAAGTCAGCGGATCAAACCGCAGTTTGGTATTTCAGCGAATACATAACCGCAGTATTTATTTTCAGCGAATATTGCATAACTGTGCCTTATAATCCGCGTAGTTCTGTCCTTAGCTTTTAGAAAATAAAATATACATATACAATGCTATGTATATGATCAATATTAATTTAGGTTAAGGTTAATTTCTATTGTGGGTTTAAGTCAATTCGGTGCTGTAATAAAGAGAAAAATAAGTTACTTTTACTTATTATTAGTGTTTACTTTCAGTACCGAGCCTTCATGATTTCAGTGCTCGAATTATAGAGGAGTATTAGAGTACATATTAGTTTAGGTTAGGTCGAAGTCCGATTGTGGCAAGAGCTCCATTAAATGCTTTTCAGCTTTGTAATATATATATATATATATATATATATATATATATATATATATATATATATATATATATATATATATATATATATATATATATATATATATATATATATATATATATATATATATATATATCGCTGATATGGCTGAAACGTGTGGTTTATTTAAATGCGGTGTCATCGGGCCGTTGAACGTCTTTCAAGGCTTACCAGAAGGGATCGTTGATTTTAAATTTATAATAAGGGACTAAATCTACTACTCCTTCGTATAGGTGAGTAAGGAAACTATGACCTAAGGTCATTCATTTAAGAAGACAACATAATCGAACCTTCGTATTAACAATCTAAGGCACTTAGTTGAATATTTATTCTAAGGAGTAGTTTTGGATAATTTTCGGGTTTTCAATTCCTAAGATAAAAAGAAAAATAAATAAAGTGATAAAGATAACATTTGTTTTTCACGTAAGATTAAGTAAGTGCATGTGATAATTTCATCACTTAATTAGCTGAGAGTGTATAATGTGTAACAACCCAACCCTCGTTATACCCAAAAACACGCCTTAAAAAAAAAAATTATGGGTCAGTACATCTGGACGGCGTCCAGCACTGAAGGCCAGGATGGCGCCCAGCCTTTTGGGACACCGTCCCAATGAACTGCCAGGGACTGATCTAGGTGTCCCACTTACGCGAGCTGAAAACCCGCTTCCCG
This sequence comes from Rutidosis leptorrhynchoides, assembly GCF_046630445.1. Taxonomy (NCBI): domain Eukaryota; kingdom Viridiplantae; phylum Streptophyta; class Magnoliopsida; order Asterales; family Asteraceae; genus Rutidosis; species Rutidosis leptorrhynchoides. The sequence continues at coordinate 334,163,156 of NC_092337.1, read as the reverse complement.
ACACTTTTAAGCGAAAATCTTTTCACAACATGTTATAATAAGTTAAACTAAGAGATTTCCACCATAAAACCAAGTTTTACAACATCGGGCCCACATCGCCCGTTTTACGAGTTTCGTTCAAAAAAATACAAGTTCGACCATAAGAGTTTAAATTCCAAACGACACCTAGAGCATGGTGTTTGGGGTTAAACTACCCACATATTGGCCAAACTTCAAAAGCTAACACATCCAAAAGTGTCCCCTATCAAAACAAAGCGGGCTCTCTAATCCAATCGAACGCCCTTACCCTTGTCGACGCCAGAGCCTATAAAAAGGTAAACAACGAGAGGGTAAGCAAAGCTTAGTGAATGCAATAATTATACACATACATATATAATATACCTACTTGCAAACACTTACACACATACCGCATACATGCTAGCAACACAATTAGCTTATCATCTCAATACAAAGCTATTAACCTCCGATACCACAAGTTAGCACAACAATAGCATATATATAACTCGAACAATGCAATATGCTTACGCTACAATACAATAACCATGGTTAACCAATTGTACAAGGAATGGTACTTGAATTTCCCATCGGTGTTCATAACAACCATTAGAGTACTTAACACGTCGTACACTAATCCCACGGGTGGCATCTTAACACGTCGATGCTTCACCCCGGATGGCGTCTTAACATGTCGACATCGATACTTCACTTCGGGTGGCGTCTTAGCACATCGATACTTCACTTCGGGTGGCGTCTTAACACAACGACACTTCACCCGTCATATTACTTTGAGTGGTGTCTTAGCACATCGACACTTCGCTCATCACGTGAAATATGGTGTCTTAGCACATCGACACTTCACATCTCACGCTACAACAAATAAATACATTATATACCTACGCATATAATTATTCCACTCACCTTAACACGTCGGTGATGATTACACTTCTGTACTCTTCAAATCAAAGTACCTAATACATTACGCACATATATCAATCATACATTCAAGTTGGTCAACCAACTTATTCGCCATACAAGTGCCATTTGGCCCATAGTGCCAATGTGACCCATTTGCACCATTCATTGTAACACTAGGCCGGGATTTTGTCAAACCCTTACTAACGATTCAATTATGGTCTTAAAACACTTTTCAACACAAGGTTATCTCACTTCGCACCCATTAACCCACTTAGGCCACCAAAGACACATTTGACCCATTTCAAGGTTAACACACCCATTTGGGTCACTATCATACCCAAATACACCCATTCACTTTAAACTCTAAGTGTGCTAGTGATTTACTATCATTTAAGACCCATATACACCATTTAACATTTCCAAACCCTAGGTTAGTCATCTTTGGGTCCTCATGACCCAAACTTACCCAAAAACCTCCAAAACTCTAACAATTGAGTTTTATGTTCATCTTTACCCCAAACCCTAACCCTTAAACAATCAAAACAAGGAAATCAAGGTTAAGACTTACCACTACAACCACAATGTAGCTAGGGACTAGACGAACAACTTTAGAACTCACACTTAGACCCGATTCGACCTTCTTCTTCCTTGATTTGAGCTCTCTCACTCTAGAAACCCTTTTCTCTCTCTAAATTGAATTGGATGTGGTGTGGTTGTTGAAAATGGAGTAAATGATGCTCCAAAACTGATCTAGGGCCTTAAATTCTGTCCCATGTGAATTTACCACTTTGCCCTCTTTAAAATATCCAAAAATAGACAGCTGGCCCGCCAGACCATTTGAACGGCGTCCAGCCCTTCACACTGGGATGGCGTCCCACCATTCTGGACAGCGTCCTAAACAACTGAGAGAAACTGGATCTTACATAATGTCAGCTCATGGATAGGTGATGACCTTAGACTCGTTATGAATTACCCAAACGTCCCTGTCAGATGATTACATTCCACTGGGTAATTACGCTAGGTTTGGTAATTCTGAATAAACAACAATCCCCTCAACTACCGACGTCCATCAATCATTGCTACATGAAGGTATGGGCGGCTCTTCAATATGAGCGCTAAAAAAAGGCGGCATATTAACATTTCACAAGGTCTAAACTTTCTTATGCATAATGAAGGATCATAAGATATTCCTTATTCGAGAGACGTGATGTGTTTTGATGCTTTCATTAATTATTGATAAATGATCAGATAGGCCCTTAATTAAAGGAGTTCAACCTTTAAGAACACCATGTCCAAGTTACAATGTAACCTCTCAGAACACGTTCGGTTATCCTAACAGTTCACTCGTTTATAATTTTAAACAAACAGTTCCTAAATTTAACTATAGAATCCATGGGCTTAGTGCAATGCTGAGACCACGTTATGTGTAATGTACTGAGTCTACGATAGAGACTATTTCCATGGTTATACATAGCATGTATACAACTTACAACAGCTATTATGCTTCAGCATGTGCTTACTATGTTTATATGCTAGTGACTACACCGTATAGATCAATCCTAACCTTGTATTCCTAGTGTCTAGCTAAAGTTTCCATTAAAAAAGCGTCATCTACCAGAATCCATAACGTAGGTTGACATACTACAACCGGTGTGCTTTTGTCAAGTGCACTATGTATCCGACAGAGTTTTCTTACCAAGAGGTTACACAGATAGTCTACTCTGAATCGGGGTTCGCGACTTTCCAATAACAGAGCCTATAACCAGAGGCGACTCTACCTTGAAGGGAGTGGGGTCCTGTGACCCCACTAGTGGAAAAAAATTTTATACGATGTATACTTCTAATTGTACAGGACACCACTAAATTTAAGTATAGGACCCCATATATTTTTAAAATTTGTGTTTTTTAGAGGTAAATAACCACTAAAGTATCCTTCAAACATAATTAGCCTTAGAAAAAAAAAATTAGGACCCCATTAGCATTTCATTCTAGAATCGCCACTGCCTATAACCAAGTTCTATTAGTTGAAAAAGTGATTGAGTTTGAAACATAATCGGAAAGCATTTCAACAACATCTAATTACACAATCAGTATTTCAGCATCGTAACTGACTACGTCATATCATACACTTAAAGATAACTACTCGCCAAGCTTAGCAATAATATCAACTATCACAGTAATAATGGAAAACATTATAAGAGATAGATAAAAGGGATATAAGTACCAGTAGATTAATCATGTTCTGAAAGTGCAAAAGCAACAACTTCGGACACACCTTCAATCATTTACAAACTCCGTTTACTGTCTACTCTAGGTAAATATCGCAATCGATAATTATTTCATAATCCCTGGAGAGAGAAACTAGAGACAGAAGTGAGATTAAGAGTATGTTGTGTGTTGAAGTGTGTGGAAAATGGATAAAAAAAATGGACCTTATTTATAGGATTTCTAAGCCTGACATGTGCTGAGCTCGTGTAGAATGGGCAGGCCGGGTATATGGCCCGTGTGCTGAGCCCATGTAGAATGGTAGCACGGGTGTTCCACCCGTGTACAGGAGATCATGGCAGCATGTGTGCTCATGTTGGCAGCCCGTGTGCTTAGCCTATGTGGCTGTGTTTCCAAATCGTTCATGCTGATTTCGAGGTCGTAACTTGATTTCCGAGAGCGTAACTTGAATTTCACCATTTTCGCTCTAGATTCTTCATTTTAAGTACGTTTTCTTCATATCTCCTTGCACCGTCTTCATAATCACTTGATCAACCAAATAAAGCAAATAAACGCCCAGTTCTTCGATAAAGTTAATTACTTTATTGTTTAGGGCTTAATATCGAGGTTAAAACGTGGCTTTTTGGCTTATATTAATCGCGTTATACTAAAAAATACTTACCGAGCTTCATTGTTTAACAATACATATGCAAATAGGGATGGCAGTGGCGATTCCAGAATTAAAACTCAATGAGGTCCCGATTTTTTTCTAGTACTAATTATATTTGAATGCTATTTTGATGGTTATTTACCTTATAAAAAACTACAAATTCGAAATACATATGGAGTCCGACTAGTTAAGTTTAGTGTTATCCGATGTCATCCCTATATACAAATATACATACTAGGGATGACATCGAGACGGATTTGGGCCGGATAATTGTAATCTGAGCTCATACCCGATTAAGAAACTCCGTCCCAAACTCGACATATCCCTATTTAATTACTAATGGGTAAATGGGTCTACCCACGGCTATCCGGGTACCCATTAGCCATTTACTTACTAACGATTGCGTAAACAAGTTTTCTCATGGGTACACTGGTTCCCATAATAATAAATATATGTATATTATATATTAAAAGTTATATATACATATTCTCCATTATAGGAATTCAACGGGTAGGGCATCCGATTCAGATTCTTCGAGTATACGGGATGGATAATTGGGCTGCATCTAAAATCGTCCCGGACCTGAAATATCAAATATTTAAATATCTCCACACTCTACTTTAGACTTTTAGACCCCACCCAAACCAGGCTAAACATGTCACGTTTCATGTTTCCTCACCGGCGGGTATGAGTAATTTTGTCATCGTATATACATACATATACATACCCTTGCACATACCATATAAACTTCAATTCATTCTTAAATAATCATATTTTTGACATAATTATATCAAATTCCTGTGTGTCTACATGCATATATTCAAATTAAATATTAATTAATTAGAATTAAAGGTTGCATTGATGTTCAGAATTTTATACTACTTTATTAAGCATACCACGTGACACCAAATGGAGAATGTGACAATCATTCTTATTTAATCATTTAAAAAAAGATAATGGATTTAATTTAAGGATACATTCGCTACGGACTCAAAATAGTAGGTGGGGTGGTGTGGTGTGGTGGGGCATAGAACAGCCACCCTCAAATTCTTGAAATCAAAGTAATATTTGGGGATGTCTGCAACTGATATTACACAGTTTTGATTGGTAACAAACTACGGAGTAACCAACCAAGCATTGCTTCAACGGTACTCGGCCCTTGTGATCCCATCTGTCACACATATGTAAATGTTGGAACAATGACTTCACGCAGGCTCGAATCTGGGCGCTGGCATATTGTGGTAATTTATGGGTGAAGGTGTTTCGCCAGGCTCCAATGGGCTACGGGGGACCGCTGGATGGGTTGACAAAGTCAACACAGGGCTTGCATATCCTTGCCGAAACATATGTTTTGGAACAACAAACTACGGAGTAATGTTTACAAATCTTAAAAAATTTTACTGTATTATACTCCGTATAAGAAAAGTAATACATGATATTTTTGACATGAATTTTGATAGATCACTTAAATTTATCAAAGTGCCCTTCTCTACATATTACAAACCGTGTGGTATAGGGCCACGTGTTACACAAGCAGACCCCTTACTGCTCCATTCCCACGTGTCTTTTTCCAATTGGCGGATTTTTATTTCACAAAAATACAAGAAAAAACCATCTGTACTATTCCTATTGGTTAGATAACCCTTCATCCGATCCGTTCAGTTCATTTTCCTCTAAACCGTTCTTCTTCAACAACAATCTCTCTCTGCAACTGAAAAAACCCTAAATATCACATCCACCGTCGATCCTGCCCTAATGCATCCGTAATAAAATCCAACACTACCATCAATAAATCCATTTCGTTATTCTCCACAAATTGGTGTAAATTTTGTATACTAACTCCACAATACTCGAATCCGCGTGAAGTTTATACGGTCGTCTTGCCGACGTGATGAATGCGAAGATGAGTTCCATTGTTATGATTTACTGAATTGGTTAACAACTAAATTGAACGGTTTATGATTTATCTAACATCAAACGTCCATGTTTCATTTTTCAATGAATTCGATATATTCGGGTACATCTTGGTTTACTTTTCCATTCTCAATATCGTAGTGTTCATCGCTAATTGTTAAGATACACTGATTACATTGTTTTTGCACTTTGATTTTTATTTGATTATGGTTCTTGACGAAATGAAACTGATCACTTAAAATAGTTTTTGTAGTTTGATTTTTAATAAGGTTTCTTTGATGAATACACATGTAATGTACTGATTAAATGATGAATATTGTTTTACACTTGAAGTGTTTAATTTAATGCTCAAATCAATATATAAATTCTGCAAGTATGTTTGAATCATCATTGTTTTGCACTCAAAGTGTTCGATTAAATGCTTGAATGAATCTATAATGTCTTAACTAATCTCTTATCATATTTCAATTCGAATGCAAAATGATTTTGATATCTATTTAAAAGTTCAATCAACATATATATTGAATCCAATCTTTTGATTACCTGTGCAGGGGCACTTAAGGTAAAAATGCTATCTATATTCATTATATATTATGTTCTGATGTCGCAAATCTTGATAATGAATCAAAATATTATCTAATGATCTTTTAATTGAATATGAATAAAAACTTTTTCAAATGGTAACCATATTTTGTGTGTACATATAATAAAAGTTACATACTTGCACATATAATCATGCTAACCCTAATTTGCTTTTCTACATCTGCTTTTTGTGTTTAGAGCACTGGGAGTGGTGACTGAGGTCACTTGACATGTCAGTCGTGACTTGTTGAGTCAGGAAAAGTGAGGAGTGGTGACCTATGTCAGTTAGTGTGTTAGTTAGTGTGTTAAAATAATATTTTATTGTATTTAATAATTTATTCCTTTGAAAAAAAAAAAGCAAAAAGAAAAAAAATGGAGTAAACTTGCGTCGCCCCTGCGACTGACATGGGGTATATTTGGGAGACTGACATGGGGTAACATGGAGTGGGGAGTGGGGTGACTGGTGACTAGGTGGGGGACGGAGCAAGTGACGAGCTCCACTCCTATTGCTCTTAGTATCATCATTAATTAAATTTTCGTTTTCTTATTCAGGGTTTTTATGTTGATTATGTTTTTATGTTAAAAATCCAATTTTATCCTAATTATATTTGATTCAAAAACCCCTTTCTTCATCAACGGAAAAAATTACAATTAACAATTAACCTTATAATTGCTCTTAATGTGGTTATGCTGCTGACATACGATTCACTTCATCCACCATCTTTTTCTTAAATTGTGCAACTAATATACTGTTATTCTCAAATATGTTACATGTGTTTTTTTTCATGAAGTATCATCTTTGGCTGTAGTTCACAACGAACTACTCGCGAGAGGAGTTAGGAAGGCTATTTTTGACGATTTAGTAAGTCTCATAAGTGATCAAGTATGTGAACCCAGATCTAGATCCAGATCTAGAACCCAATTGTGATTTCACCCCTTTTTTTGTCTCATAGCCAGAAGTCAATCACAATTTCGAAACCCTAAGCGCCGCTCATCTCCGTTCTCTTTTCCGGCGGGTTCAAACGCCGGGAATCCACTCATCTTTATCATGCCGTCGATTGATGACCACATCAACACCGCTAAGGTAGCAACATCCATGTACGTAACGAATTTTCCACACTCCTTTGGAATCAATGATTTACGCAATGTTTGTATTGAACATGGCAAGGTGTTGGACGTTTACATTGCCAAAAAGTTATCAAAACAAGGATGTCGTTTTGCGTTCGTTAGATTTCTCCACGTCGATTCAGTCAGATCGTTGGCTCTTCGATTATCCGCGGTCTGGATTGGAAGCTTCCACTTATATGCGGCTCCTGCTCGTTTTGGGAGAGATGAATTACCTAAGAAGTCTGTTATCTCGCAAGGTAATCCTGACTCTGGATTCATCCATCCGACTAGAATTCCTAATTTTAATGATTTTCCGGATCTTAAGATGAATTCTTATGCATATGTACTACATGGGAATAAAGTTACACCCCCTCAGATTGTTACACCGAAGCACATTACCATCCCTGATGTTGATCTTTGTTCCAGTAAAGATGTTCCTTTTATTTTGTTTCTGAAACTGAAGGATCCCGTCATTATTCCCTTTATTAAAAGAATTTGGTTATTAGAAGGTTTCAATGACGTGGATTATCATCACCTCGGTGGTGCTTGGATAGATGCTGTATTTTCTAATGAGGAATCCATGATTAACTTTAAAAATAACGAGGTTATACAAACTTATTTGGAAGATTACAGAACCTTTGATGATTCTTTTGTCGTTAAAGATCGCGCTGTGTGGATTGATTTAATGGGCTTACCAGCCTGCGCTTGGACTGATGCATCATACAAAAGAATTTCACGTTCTTTTGGTTCTAAATCATTCTCCTTGAAACGAGAAGGAAAAAATGGAATGGGTAAGCTTTGCATTATAACAGATCGTTTGAATTATATTCATGATACTATTTCGGTTAAAGTTAAAAACAAAATGTATCAAGTTCTTGTCCGTGAAATTACTAATTGGATTCCTGAAATTCTTGAACCAGAAGAAGATAACTCACCTACTGAATCAGAAGATCATGTTTCTGAAGTTAGTGAATCCCCTTTTATACATTTCGATGGTAATAGTGATGAAGTGATCCCAGACTCTTTCCTTTCTGAGAAAAATGAGGAAGTGAACAAAGGTGTTAATAACTCGACCCAAGCTGAACAAGTATTCGAACATGTCCCAAAACTGAATGATGACGCATCAACTTCTTTAAATAATGAACTCCCAAAGCAACAATCTCCTTCATCTTTATCGAAACCCCCTGGTTTTAATGGTGTTCGTTTTCACTCCCCCCTATCTAGTAGAGCTGAAGGATATAATGCTTCATCCTTACGAGAGCATAATAATCTGAACATGCAAATTGATTTCATCAAGTTTGGTGAGGTATTGGGCTATGATATGAAGAACTGTCCTAATGAAATTCAGAAAGTGATCTATGGTATGAGAGGTAGCAAACTGATCTCATGAATTTATTATCGTTGAATATTGGAGGCGGAGTAACATCTTTTTTTAAACATAGATGGGTTAGCAAGTTATGCAAGGATCATGCGATTACGATTCTTGGGATCCAAGAGACTAAGATGTCTACTTTGAACCACTTTGCTGTCAAAGCGTTGTGGGGAAATTTTAATTTTAAGGTAGCTGCGTCTTGTGCTAGAGGTCGTTCAGGTGGTATTCTCACCATTTGGGACCCTAACAGCTTTAATTGCAGTAGAGTAATTTCCTTCAATAATATGCTGATTGTCGAGGGTCGATTTTCTGAGAGGGACTCTCCGTGTTTCTTAATTAACGTGTATGCTCCTCAATCGAGACGCCAGAAAAAGCGCATATTTGGAATTTCATTCTTTCTTTCATCGATAATAATGATGGCGACTTTATCATTTTTGGCGACTTTAATTCGGTGAGATATTCACATGAACGCTTTGGTACTCACTTCAATCATTTAGAAGCTGCTGACTTTAATGATTTTATTGCTAACGGAGGCCTCATTGACATTCCTTTAGGAGGAAGGGCTTTTACAAGAGTGAATAAATCTTTCACTCAACGTTCTAAAATTGATAGATTCTTGGTATCTAATGGAATTGTAGATGTGTTCCCTCATGTTACGGGCAAGATTCTCTCCAACTTATGGTCGGATCATTGTCCCATTCTCCTATGTAATGACATTGTCGATTATGGCCCGACACTATTTAAACTTTTTCACTCTTGGTTTGATCTCGAAAATTTTGACAAGACGGTCGAGGATGCATGGAATGATCTGTCTCAAAGAGCTAGCTCAAATCCGCAAATTAGATTCAAAGATAAATTGAAACATGTAAAAGCTGCACTGAAGTCATGGAGTAAGGATATTCGATCATCTTCTAACCGTAACAAAATTGAGCTCACTAAGAAAATTGCAGATATTGATGCTCAGTTAGATTCGAACTCTGATTACTCCTCTTTGGCCACTTCTAGATCTTGTGCTCTAAAAGACCTAGCTATTATTGAACAAATGGAGGCAGCAAACATGGCTAAAAAAAACAAATGTTTAATTCATGGAATGGGGGATGAAAATTCTACTTTTTTCATGCAAATCTTAATAGAAAACGAAAAAAATTGCAAGTTGCAGGTATCATGTCTAACGGGCTTTGGATTATCGACCCTCCTCTGGTAAAAGAAACTTTCTTTCGATTTTTTAAAAAGAAATTTGCTCCTTCAGCGCATGCTCAGATTATCAATCAAAGTCGTCATCTCAAGTTACTTTCTAGAGACAACGCTAATTTTATTATCTCACCGTTTTCGAACAACGAAATCAAGGATGCTGTTTGGTCTTGCGGTAGTGAAAAATCTCCCGGCCCGGACGGTTTCTCCTTTAAGTTCATAAAGCATTTCTGGGACCTCCTGAAGACTGATATTATTGCTTTAGTTCACGATTTTCAGGATTCGTGCATGATACCGAGAGGATGTAACTCCTCTTTCTTTTCTTTAATCCCAAAAAAAGACAACCCGATTCATGTTCAAGATTTTAGACCGATTAGTCTCATTGGCATTCAGTATAAGATCATTGCTAAACTCCTTGCCATTAGGCTTTCTATGGTGATTGATGAAGTCATAAGCCCGGAACAGACTGCTTATATTAAGGGTCGTCAAATTCTTGATAGCCCCTTAGTTATCAATGAGGTTGTAAGTTGGTGCAAAAAACGTAAAAAGAAGATGATGATTTTTAAGGTAGATTTCGAGAAGGCTTTCGACTCGATTCATTGGGATTACATTTATTCGATGATGTCATTTCTTGGATTTCATTCAACTTGGAGTAGTTGGATTCGGGCATGTCTCTCTTCGTCCAAAGCTTCTCTTCTTCTAAAGGGCAGTCCATCTTCGGAATTCGATATTGGTAAAGGGCTCCGTCAAGGCGATCCTTTATCACCATTACTCTTTATTATTGGTATGGAAGGCCTCCATGCAGCGATTCAGGATGCTATTGATGCCTCCCTTTATTGCGGGCTTAAAGTGGGTAGTGCGCAATCTCATGTTTCGATTTCTCTTTACTTGTATGCCGATGATGTTCTTTTTGTAGGTGAATGGAAGGAGTCGAATGTGCATAATCTGTTATACATTCTTGGTTGTTTTTATGCGGTTTCAGGATTAAGAATTAATATTCATAAATCCTCGTTGTTTGGAGTTGGTGTATCGCAGCATGAGATTGCTCGTCTTGCTTCGGATTTAGGTTGTGAAGCCGCATGCTTTCCTTTTACATTTCTTGGAATTCCGGTCGGCCAAAATATGAGTCGAGTGGATAGTTGGTCGCATATTATTGACAAAACAAAGAAGCGGTTATCATCATGGAAAGCAAACATGATCTCTATTGGAGGACGTCTCACACTGATCAAATCGGTACTTGGTTCCCTCGGTACTTATTTCTTTTCGATTTTTAAGGCTCCAAAACAGATTATTAATCATCTTGAGGCCTTGCGAGCTAAATTTTTTTGGGGTGGAAAAGACAGTGAGCATAAAATACATTGGGTTAATTGGCGTTTGGTTATGAACCCTTTGGATCATGGAGGTTTAGGCGTAAACAGCCTTGCTTCCCTAAATCGTGCTCTCCTATACAAATGGAAATGGAGATTTTTCAATAACAAGGATAGTTGTTGGGCTAAAATCATTCTTGCCATTCATGGTTCATGCCACAATGGAAACATTCCAAGCAATAAAGAAGCGCCTGGTATGTGGCTAAATATAAATAAGTGTATTGATCAGTTACACGATTCAAATGCTATCGTGCCATCAAGAATGTCGAAAAAAATTGGTGATGGGTGTGACACAAAATTTTGGACTGACCAATGGATTGGGGACACTATTCTGGCTACGCGATTTCCTAGACTTTTTGCTCTTGATTGTCACTCGCATTCGACTATTGCTCTCAAATTCTTAAATGGCGAATGGCGATGGTCATGGCGTCATGTTCCGAAAGGGGGTGCCGAGCAACAACAGCTCACCGAGCTCCTTAGCATCTTAAACGATTTTAGTCTAACAATTGATCCGGATTATTGGATTTGGGATGGTCCAAATGCATGCTTCTCTGTTTCACATGCTAGATGCTTAATTGATGCCCATGAACTGGCACCTTTTACTCGTCCAACTTATTGGTGCAAGTACGTTCCTTTAAAAGTCAATGTTTTCAATTGGCGTCTCCGTATCAATCGGCTTCCGACGAAAGATAATCTTGCGCTCCGTAACATCAATATTCAAAACCTTCGATGTGGGCTTTGTAATAATGACCCAGAAAGTGTCAATCATTTATTTGCTTTTTGTTCTACATCCTCTCTTATTTGGCATCGCGTTCAATTGTGGATCGGCTTGTCTCTTCCAAATTGGTCTTCGGTGGAGGATATATGGGCTTGGGTCGATGGAGTACCGATCACGGGACATCAAAGAATCATTCTCAGAGTCATATTTCTTTCGGCCGTTTGGAATATTTGGAGGTTTCGGAATAGTATTGTCTTCATAGACCCATTCATTCGAGCTAACACAGTTTTTGATACCATCGTGGTTTTCGGTTTTAATTGGTTATATTCTAGATTTTGTAAAACTAGAATAAACTGGACGTCATGGCTTCAAAATCCTTTATACTCTTTGTAATTTTTCTAGCGATTTGCTAGTTTCTTTATAAAATTTACTGCAGTTCAAAAAAAAGTATGTGAATTTCACTGCAAAATTTTAATTTCCAGTGATGCATCATCTGCATATACCTATATTTCCATTGACTTATTGTTTCTACCAATTAATTTTGTAGTACTGTCATTTAGGAAGAAAAATATGTATGGTGTGAGTATTGCTCTACTTGTATGTTTAATGTAAGGTGATTTGGCAAATAAGGCAATTTGGGTGATGTGTTTAAGGTAGAAAGTTGAAACAAAAAGTTGCAGATAGATTTTGGGTGATGTGTTAAGGTTGAAAGTTGAAACAAAAAGGTTTAAAGTTGGAGTAATAAAACTTAAATACTTTAGTTTTTTTTTTTTTTTTTGGAAAGCAATAAAACTTAAATACTTAAAACATTGCAATCAATTTTACTAAATACTTATATCAGTCAGTTCAAAAATCTTGAATAACTGAACTTTGGATCTTTTACACTTATATAGTGCATGTGGGTAGATTTGTGATTGAAATGTGGTAGGACCGTATGACGCATAGCTATTGGTTACTCTCCATAAACTTATTTGCTAAAATGTTTATACTCACACACTAACTAATAGCCGTACTTCGTGGGGCTGAACAAGTAGTGATTTTCCAGCCTTTATTTGAAGTGACAGAGGTATAGCATAACCCTTCTTCTATCTATGTACAACTTTTAAAATAGATGAAGCACTAAAACTCATTCATCTAATAGTTTAAATATATATTACTTATCGTATGTTGAAACTCATTTTGTTAAACAAATCATAATAATAAATAGCCAAAATGTTAACAGTGATAACCCAACCCAACAATCTTTCCACATATGACTTGCCTTTCATGTAACTGATTACAAATTCACACATTACTTTCCACATATTAATTGTATGCGAATCTTTTAAAGTTTGGTGTTTGAATAATATGATAACGTTGAAATAATATGATTGGAAATTTTTGTGTCAGTTTGTGTCATACAGGAAAGACATACCCTCTTCTTAATGTTGTATGGTGTTCTAATATAGATGTAAAATGCAATTGGAATATGTCAGATATGGTTCTAAGTAATTATAGTTTGAAAAATGGGTTTTGGTTGACTTGCTTGTTGAGAAAAGCGACACCGAATTATAGCAAACCTGCTAGTAATACTTGAAATAATGACAATAAAGAAACACCAAGATTTAACGTGGAAAACCCCAATAGGGTAAAAACCACGGGCAAGGAAAGAAATGTTTCACTAATATGAATAATAGGAATTACACTTCGCTCTAATTACAAGGATAAGTACCAAGTTTTATATCTCTTGTAATTAGGAGATATATCTCACAAACTCTCTATTAGACTACTAGAACACAAGAAGGAAGAATATGTTGGGATGCATTTTGAAGCTTGCAAGATCATGTATTTATAGTAGAAGAGAATGACATCATGGTAAATAATTTGTGCACAAAAGTCTTCAAAACACAACTTTGCATGTGTTTGTTGACTATAGAACTCACCTAATATTGCCTCCCATATTTGACCTTATTATTTCAACAATCTCCCACTTGAAGATTTGATTGAAGCTCAATCAATCTTCACACGATAATCCTTCCTTGCCAATGATGTTGCTTACGTTTTTGCTAGGCCGCATGAGGATCGACACCAAATAAACTTGTCACGGTTGATTGACTTTGTTAGAAAATCGGCCACATTGTCGTCAGTATGAATTTTCTGCATATCCACGGTTCCTTCTTCCACTTTCTCACGAAGGAAGTGATACTGAACTCGTATATGCTTTGTCTTTGAATGAAATGCCGGATTCCTTGCAAGATGCAAGGCACTCTGGTTGTCACAAAATAGAGTGATATTCTTTTGTTTGTGTCTGAGTTCCTCCAACAACATCTTCAACCATACTGCCTCTTTAGTAGCTTGAGTAGCTACTACATATTCTGCCTCTGTTGTTGACGTCGCCACAACTGACTGCAGTTTTGAAACCCAGCTTACTATTCCACCACAAAGTGTGAAAACATATGCAGTGGTAGATTTACTTTTATCGATATCACCTGCATAATCTGAATCAACATACCCTTTGACAATAAATTTCGGTTCCCCATAACATAATGCAACATCTAAGGTTCCCTTGATATATTTAAGGATCCTTTTTACCGCATTCCAATGCTCTTTACCAGGATTCGCCATGTACCGACTAACTACTCCCACTGCATGTGCAATGTCTGGTCTTGTACATATCATTGCGAACACTAAACTTCCCACTGCTGATGCATACGGTACGCGAGACATCTCTTTCCTCTCGTATTCACTGCTAGGACACATAACGGAGGATAACTTGAGATTAGTAGGAAGTGGGGTTGAGATTGGCTTACTATCTTGCATATTGAAGCGCTGCAAGACTTTCTTCAAATAATTCTTTTGAGAAAGCCAAATCTTCCTATTATCTCTGTCTCGGTGAATTTGCATCCCTAGAATCTTGTTTGCGGCACCCAAGTCTTTCATTTCAAACTCCCTAGCTAATTGAGCCTTCAGCTTATTAATACGATCTTTGTTGGGGCCTGCAACCAACATGTCGTCTACATATAACAGCAAAATGACAAAATCATTGTCCCCAAACCTCTTGAAATATGCACAAGGGTCTGCATAAAGTCTGTTATATTCAAGGCTCATTATGAAAGAATCAAATCTCTTGTACCAACATCTCGGCGCCTGTTTGAGACCATACAGAGATTTCTTTAACCTGCAAACCAAGTTCTTTTTTCCTTGTAGTTCAAAACCTTCTGGTTGAAGCATATAAATTTCTTCTTCAAGATTTCCATGAAGAAATGCAGTTTTCACATCTAGCTGCTCTAGATGCAAATCAAATGTAGCACACATCGCTAGAACTACTCGAATTGTTGTAAGTCGAACCACAGGAGAAAATATTTCATTAAAGTCCGTACCTTCTTTCTGAGCATATCCTTTAACCACCAGTCTTGCACGATACCGCTCCACTTGATCATCGCCATTTCGCTTGATCTTATACACCCATTTATTTCCAATAGGTTTTCTACCTTTTGGCAATGGCACAAGTTCCCATGTTTTATTTTTATGAAGAGCTTCAATTTCTTCCTGCATAGCCGTCATCCACTGAGATGCATCTGAATGATTCAGTGCCTCGCGAAGAGTTGTTGGCTCTCCTTCCTCTGTTAGAAGACAATATGCAACATTGCTTTCCATAATATAATCCGAGTGCCACCCTGGACGTTTCCTTTCCCGATTAGAAATACGAGTCGCTGGAGCTTCATCAACGACTACTTGATTTTCATCGTGCTCTGGTACTGCTTCAGAAGAATCTTTATGAAATTCATTACTCACTTGTATCGGTATAGTTTCTTTTGAAATGCTAACATCTTCAAGATCTTTGTCTTCTGTAAAGACAACATCTCTGCTGATGACTACTTTGTAGGCAGTGGGGTCCCACAAGCGATACCCCTTAACTCCATCAGCATACCCCAAGAACAAACACTTTCTGGACTTCGGATCCAACTTTGTCGTTTCTTGAGAATTGTACATTGCGTACACAGGACTTCCAAATATATGAAGGTCTGAATAATCAACTGGTTTTCCAGTCCACATCTCCATCGGTGACTTCAACTCAATTGCAGTTGACGGTGACCGATTTATCATGTAACAGGCAGTATTGACCGCTTCTGCCCAGAATGATTTCCCCAAGCTTGCAGTTGCCAACATCGCCCTTGTTCTATCTAACAAGGTTCTGTTCATCCGCTCTGCCACTCCATTTTGTTGAGGAGTGTATGCCGTCGTGAACTGTCTTTTGATACCTTCTTGTTTGCAGAACTTATCAAATTCATCACCAGTGTATTCTCCTCCATTATCCGTCCTTAAACACTTGATCTTTTTACCAGAATCAAGTTCAACCCGCGCTTTGTAAACTTTAAAAACTTCAAACACATCTGCTTTCCTCTTAATTGGGTACACCCAACATCTCCTAGTGTAATCATCAATAAATGATACAAAATACTTTGCTCCTCCTAGGGATTGAACTGGTGCTTGCCACACATCAGAGTGAACCAATTCTAGAATCAATTTACTTCTAGAATTTGATGTGTTAAACTTCAGGCGATGTTGCTTGCTGATTACACAATGCTCACAGAAAGGTAGCGATACCTTTGTAAGACCAGGAATAAGATTTCTTTCAACAAGAATCTTCATACCTTGCTCAGACATGTGTCCAAGCTTTTGATGCCATGTCATAGCAACTTTATCACTTGAACTATTCAAAGCAACAGATGCTTCCGATTCCTGTACCGTCTCGCCTTTCAGAATGTATAAATTAGCACCCCCCTTTTCTCCTTTCATAAGTACAACCGCGCCTTTCTTGATTATCATGATCTTCTCATGTATCACCATTTTACAACCAAGATCATCCAATTGTCCTAAAGACAATAAGTTCTTCTTCAAACCCTCCACGTGTCGTACACCTTGAATAGTACGAACTGTACCATCGTGCATCTTCAGAATGATATCTCCAATTCCAATGATCTTTAGTTCATGATCATTGCAACTGTATACAGATCCTCCTGAGATACGTTCATATTGTTTGAACCATTCTCTTCTAGGGGTCATGTGAAAAGTAGCTCCCGAGTCAAATAACCAGACATCAACAAATGTCTTTCTGCCTTCATTTGCTACCACTGCCTCACTAACCAAAGCAGTCCCATCATTTGAAGTGCTTGCAATATTTCCTTGAGGATTTGAGTTATTTAAACTCCGACAATCCTTCTTCAAGTGACCTTTCTTGCCACAATTGTAGCATGTATAGGTCTTCTTCTTTTTAGACTTCGGTTTACCATGATTGTGACTCCCACTTGGGCCACGTTCCGTTGATCTCCCTCCTGACATCACCAAGGCCTCCACTTGTCGTGAACCGGCCTGTTTGTCCTCCTTGTTATTGCGCCGATTTTCTTCTTCTAGAATAGCAGCCGCAACTTCATCATAGACTAGATACTCCGAGAGAACATTATTGGTTAAGTTAATAATGAGTTGATCATACGAGTCAGGTAGACTCTGAAGTAAAAGTTCAGCACGTTCTTTTGGCTCTATATTGCAACTTAACGAAGCGAGTTGAGAAAATAGAGTATTCAAAGAATTAATGTGCTCATTAACTGAAGTAGATTCATTCATGCGTAGCGCATAAAGTTTCCTCTTAAGGAATATCTTGTTGTGGAGTGATTTGGTCTCGTACAATTTTACGAGGTGATCCCAAATCTCTTTCGCCGTCTTCTTTTCTTCTATGCTAGACAAAACGCCATCTGCTAGTGCCAGATGAAGATTTGCGATAGCCTGGCCGTCCATCTCTTCCCATTTTTCATCAATGACTTCGGCGGAACGTCCACTGATGGCCGCCAAACACTTATCCTTTCTCAGGATAGCTTTCATCTTTAGTTTCCATAACGAGAAGTTACTCCCGTTGAACTTTTCAATTTCGAATTTTGTAGACATTGCTATAATTACAATCTTCTTTTCGACAATACTACTTTTCGAGAAATAGTACTTGAGAACTTTTATCGAGTGAAAATAACCTTACTTATTTTCTGATGTGAAAGTCCACCAGTGTGGAAACCACAGAGCATACGATAAGTAGATTAATACACACAAGATATTAGACCTTAGCTCTGATACCACTTGTTGAGAAAAGCGACACCGAATTATAGCAAACCTGCTAGTAATACTTGAAATAATGACAATAAAGAAACACCAAGATTTAACGTGGAAAACCCCAATAGGGTAAAAACCACGGGCAAAGAAAGAAATGTTTCACTAATATGAATAATAGGAATTACACTTCGCTCTAATTACAAGGATAAGTACCAAGTTTTATATCTCTTGTAATTAGGAGATATATCTCACAAACTCTCTATTAGACTACTAGAACACAAGAAGGAAGAATGTGTTGGGATGCATTTTGAAGCTTGCAAGATCATGTATTTATAGTAGAAGATAATGGCATCATGGTAAATAATTTGTGCACAAAAGTCTTCAAAACACAACTTTGCATGTGTTTGTTGACTATAGAACTCACCTAATATTGCCTCCCATATTTGACCTTATTATTTCAACATTGCTGCCATATTTTGTTATGGTACAAAGTTGTTGTTATGGGTTTTGGTTTGGTTTGATGGTTCACTACAGGTTTAATGATAATGTGTGGCTTTTCAATGCAAGGTATGATAACAATTACAATGATGGTAGAGATGGTAAAGGGTCTATTGTTACTAATAAAAATATGTTGAAAGTGTATATTTGACCTTTTGTAGTCATTCATGTTTGCTTTTTGTGTTGACTATGCTTGAGACTCAGGCTGGTATGCACACTTGATCCAATTGCAGCTTAACTTTTTTGTCAAACGTGTTAACATTTACAGTTGGATTTATGTTATCTAAATTGTAAATTAAAGTGGATATTGTTACCAGTTACATATTCATTACCTGTTTTGTAATGTAGAGTGAAGCATAGTCATACATATATATAGTTACTACTTATTCTGTTACTACCAAATTTATACTTAGTCTTTATAGGGCCCTCCGTGCAACGCACGGGCTCTTAAAGGCTAGTTAATAATATACTAAGGCTGTGTTAATTTTTTTAAAAATATATCTATATAAAATAGCGTCAAATAATGGTAGATATTTTAAAGTGTGTTTGAAAATAGCACTTCCCATAATAAAATGTTCAATGATAAATTTAAGATTTTTTTATTTACAAATTCACATACACACAGAAATATATATATATATATATATATATATATATATATATATATATATATATATATATATATATATATATATATATATATATATAGTGGTAGGATCAAGAGGGTAGTAACCAATCGGGGGAAAGCGGGGGAAGCAAAAACTTTTTTTTTTTCGTTTTTTGAAAAAATTTTGTTCACGAATATTATAGATGGGATGAAAATATGAACATTTAGTAGAGACACTTTGTGATAAATGTTTTTATTTTGGAGGGAAAATGCTCGAAGAAGTAATATATAATAATTATCGTGTTTTTCGAGCGTATGTTAAGGTTTTAGCTATTAGTGAAAGGACCCGTCCTAATCCATCCGGACAAAGTCCATATCGATTACAAACGATTCACAACAGTTGATTACATCGCGAGGTAATTGACCTCTATATGATAAATTTTACAAACATTGCATTCATTTTTAAAAGACAAACTTTCGTTACATCGACAGTTGACAGGCATGTAAAGCATTTCATAATATATCCAAATATAATTGACTTAATATTAATCTTGATGAACTCAACGACTCGAATGCAACATCTTTTGAAATATGTCATGAATGACTCCAAGTAATATCTCTAATATGAGCAAATGCACAGCGAAAGATTTCTTTCGTACCTGAGAATAAACATGCTTTAAAGTGTCAACCAAAAGGTTGGTGAGTTCATTAGTTTATCATAAAGAATCATTTCATAATTTTAATAGACCACAAGATTTCATACTTCCATTTCTCATAATCATACGTCCCATGCATAGAGACAAAAATATCATTCATATGGATTGAACACCTGGTAACCGACATTCACAATATGCATATAAGAATATCTCCATCATTCCGGGATCCTCCTTCGGACATGATATAAATTTCGAAGTACTAAAGCATCCGGTACTTTGGATGGGGCTTGTTGGGCCCGATAGATCTATCTTTAGGATTCGCGTCAATTAGGGTGTCTGTTCCCTAATTCTTAGATTACCAGACTTAATAAAAAGGGGCATATTCGATTTCGATAATTCAACCATATAATGTAGTTTCGATTACTTGTGTCTATTTCGTAAAACATTTATAAAAGCAGCGCATGTATTCTCAGTCCCAAAAATATATATTGCAAAAGCATTTAAAAGGGGAGTAATGAAGCTCACAGTATTGTATTTTGTAGTAAAAATACACATGACGATATTAAACGATGCAGGGTTGGCCTCGGATTCACTAACCTATATCAATTGTATATCTATTAACACATATAATTGAAATCGAACAAATTTACATGTTATTAGTGATATAATTGTTATTTTAATAATTTATATGTTTCATTAATAATTTAATTAAATATATCTATTAAATAATAATAATAATAATAATAATAATAATTGAAAAGGCTACCTCAATGTTAATAGGCCTTTAAAAAAATAAACGCCCCCGACCGGGCTCGAACTCGAGACCTCTCGCTTAACCGCAAACTCCCTTAACCGTTCCTCTGTTTCTACTTTTCTATTTTAGTTTCCGTTTTAAATTTTATTTAATGTTGTCTGTTCCGAATTGCAGTCCAGCTCTAGGCCCAAAATTGAATCAAGTCCACGGCCCAACATTGTGTGATCCAAGAGAGTGCAGTTGATCCACTAAATAAAAAGGGTTCGGTAAAAAAATAAAACACGAAGCAATAAGAAAACAATTAAATCAAATAATAAAACAAAATATAAACCTTCGATCGATTGTTCATCGATTGGAGCAGGAAGAAAAAATTATAACGGACTATGGTGATCGTCCAACAGGCACGCGCAGGAGCTTCATCATCATCGACATATTCACATGGTTTCCATAATCATCTTCATATTCATAGCGGTATTCATCATCTTATCATTCCATTATTATCATCTCAACGTCATCACGTACCATCTCAGTATATTAACATCATCACGATCACCATTCATCAACTATCATCATCATCATATCAATCCACCGTCGATCATCATCATAATCATCTTTACGGTTTCACTGTTCATCGTCTTCCCCACGGTTTATCATCATCTTCATTCCTCAATTCGTTCACAATTTAATAATTGGGTTTGATATTCAACAGAAAGCATACAGTAGTAGTAATAAATCAAAAAAAATGGTGTTGTTTGGTGATCTTGTTCGGATACAAAATAGGATACAGCAAAGGAGATTGATGATGGTGATTATGTTCACAACAGTAAACAAGAAATACATGAGCATCTGTGTTTGGGTGGTGGTGATGGATTCGGTTTTGGGTTGTTCTTGCTCGACAGAAACCCATATACAAAGATAGTAGCAGCTGCAATCCACGATGGTGGTGAGAGTGATGGTGGTTTACGATTGTTTAGGGTTGTTGGTTGTGTTCATGAAGATGAAACAGATAAACAGATAAATCGAAGGTGATGTTGGTTTGAGGCGTCGGAAGATAGTTGTGGTGGCTGTGAGAGAGAGAGAAAGATGAGAGAGAGAGAGGTAGAGGTGATGAGGACGATGGCGGTTTGGAGATGGTGGTTAATGGGTTTTTATGGTGACTGTTGCAGGCGGCATCAAAACAAGAATAGAAAGTAGTAGTACCGATGGAGTTCTTGGTGGTTTGGTGATGTAGTTAATGAAGAAGAAGAAAAATATTGATGGTGGTCATGGTGGTGATCTCCATCGGTGGTAGCCGGTGGTTCTTGGTGACGATGGTGGAAGAAGGTTTCAGTGGTGGCGAATGGAGATGGTTTTATGGTTCAGTTTACTCATATGTAAGTGTGTAAGTATAGATATAAGATTAGATATAAGAATTCTTTATCTATTAATTAAATATAATATTAATTATTTGAAATCAATCATTTGAACCCCATTTACACAGTGAAGCAGCCATCAAATGATTTATTTGTACCGACAGTTCACTTGGATATTAATTCGTGTCCATTGCTAAACAGTTAAAATATAAAAGTGTTCCTAAAAATCCTAAATTTTTAAATTAAGTCCATTTATTTATTCTGGTCATTAAATGATTGAAACCTGATCAAAAAGGTTCACTAATTATTTATTTTCTGTTTCAATTAATATGTACGGAGTACTAAAATTTAAACTAAAAAGGTAAAGATATTTTTTTGTCAAATCTAAAATCTTCGTAATCGATTTACAGTCCAACTTTTATTTTAAATCTTCATGAACATGTAATATATCTATATTAAAACTAACGAAACATCAACCGAGTGTTACAGACATTTACCATTTAAGCTCAAAAGTAATCATATTTAATATACACTATGTATATATATAAACAGTTTTAAATAACAAAATTTACTACACAATTAAATATATATTAAATAATATATATACAAGTAATATACATTTATTATATATAAAATAATAGTTTTTATCACAATATATTTTACTTTACATATTTATTTATAACAATAAATATATATAATAGTTTATTAATATTCATGTCATTATATATATATATATATATATATATATATATATATATATATATATATATATATATATATATATATATATATATATATATATATATATATATATATATATATATATATATATATATTTACATATACACATATTTACAAGTAATGGTTCGTGAATCATCGGGAACAGTCGAAGGTTACATGAATGTATGAAAATAATTCAAACCTTTTGAGATTCAATTAAATAGACTTTGTTTAGCGTGTCGAAAATCATTCAAAGGTTAAGTTTAAATTTAGTCGGAAATTCCCGGGTCGTCACAGTACCTACCCGTTAAAGAAATTTCGTCCCGAAATTTGAGTGAGGTGGTCATGGCTAACAATAAAAATGTTTTCATGACGAATATGAGTTGATAAAATTTTATCACCATTGCATAATATAAGTAAGATAATTCGATTATTCGAAGAGTACGAGTGAAGCTATCACAAAATAGTGAACTGGAAAAATAAGATTCTTCTTGACTTTTGACGTAGTCAGGTTTGAATTTAGAAAATAAGATGCGTCTTAACTTTTGACGTAGAGGGTTGAATTTCGGAATTCAAGGAATTTGAAGAAAAATCTTCGAAATCTAAAAGATTTGATTCTTCGGGATTTATGGAAATTAAGATCTCTATAATTAAATACGGTGATCTGCCTTGATTACTCTGTCTGATATTTCCATTATAAATTAAGCTCTTCCGTTCCATTATTCTCACCATTCTTCTACTTTCTTTCTTAGTTCATATATCCAAAAGATTGTGAAAATGCTTAATCCAGTTCTAATCCTTGTCCTCACCCTTACTATCGTAACAATCATTCTCCTTTTCCAACTTCCACCAGAAGAATCTGCTTACTTCTACTTTTACCTTGGAGGAATACTATTCTTAACTCTACCGTGTCTTTATATTGCTATTCGTATTAATATCCATGGTTTGTAACTTCCGTGTTGTTTTTGGGCTTTATATTTTCTCTTATACTTCAAGGTCTCTGCTTCTACCTTTCCATAATCATTGACATCCACAGTTAATGCTCTCTCCTA
Organism: Rutidosis leptorrhynchoides; assembly: GCF_046630445.1. NCBI lineage: Eukaryota > Viridiplantae > Streptophyta > Magnoliopsida > Asterales > Asteraceae > Rutidosis > Rutidosis leptorrhynchoides. Next base: position 334,139,398 of record NC_092337.1, on the reverse strand, counting down.
TTTTGCTGCGATTTATACTCCAATTTTCTATTTCTTTTGGAGCTTTGTCCCTTCGTTTCTTCTTTTTACGATTGGACATCTCTGGTAATGGTCCGTAGTTCGTAGATATGGAGTTTTGAATGAATTTAATGTTCTAATCAAGAAAGAACATTATAGCACGATTTGATTTGTCAAATTACCAGAATCACTAAGAATAGAACTATCAAGAATATACTTTCTTGATATGTTCAGAAGTTAAGCAGAATGAAAGAGTTATGTAGCATGACACATGATGATGTTATAATCTGTGAATCATCATGTTCCATTTAGAAACTCAGCATGACTTACTGTAATATAATCACGTTGATCAAGTGTCATTATATTATACTAATTCATGCATCAGTTCCCAACATTACTTCAATAACATTCATATTTTAAGCTCAAAAGTTTACAGAATATAGAAACTAACAGTTTCTATATGATGTAACACGGATAGCACGAAGAGATTAATGATTTCAGATAAGAATAGTTATGAAAATATCTTCAGAAATATGGAGGATATTTATAATGTAAGATACGATGATATCTTGGGATTTCTAATATCGAAGGATGGTGAAGAAAATTTGTCCGCAAGAGTTTGGAGTCAGAAGCAAGGTATTCGCTAAAGATTTCATCAGAAATAGAATCATCAGAATTCTTAATGTACAAGTTTAGTCCTTGTGATTTGTTCAGAGACTCCTTCGTAGTTTGCTCAATTCACTTTTCAGAACTCAGATTTTCTATCGAGCGTTCCTAACACTCCATTCTTTATCATCAAACTCTTGGCCATTTATGCTATCTACAAAATTGCTGTTTTCTATTTAATGTAGCCATATCTGAATCGTTGGTTATCAATCCGAGGTGGTTTTAAGAGAATTGTGTTTTTAGATGATTAAACACTGATGGTAATATGGTGGAATATAAAAGGTCCCTTGGTAACAATAAAAGAGCACGAATATATATGTCAAGGTTATAATAAGTTTGTTTCGAACGAAAATCGAAGTTGTGTTGCTGGAGCTGTGACAAAATTCGCTACTTTGAAAAGGGATTGCAAGGTTATTTTCGGTAATAACAATGCCAAAAGAGCTAGCACAGATACGTGTTAAACGTTTACTCTGGTTCCGAGTGCTTTTCAGGTGCATAACTATATGTATCAATCTTTTCTTCTGTAGATGAAGTGCGGTTGGTTCATTCTCTCGATTGATGTGTTTTCAAGAATCATGAAAGGTTTGAACACAGATTATAATCGTCAAGATACAAATGGGGTTTAAGATGAAATCAAGTGGCAAACTTGAAGAATTGTTTAGTTTCATATGTTATAATCAATATTTTAATTCATTTTAATTGTCCAATGTTATTATCCACAGTCGATAGCCCACAGTTGACAGTGCAATCATTCATATATAGTTTAATATATAATATTTGAATTAATTAATTCATGTCGTGACTCGTATACGTCTCAGACTCGATCACAACTCAAACTATATATATTATTGTAGAATAAACCTCAACCATGTATAGAGAACTCGATCATTACTGCATATAGAGTGTCTATGGTGATTCCAAATAATATATATAGATGCGTCGATATGATATGTCAAAACCTTGTATACGTGTCCTGATATTTAAAGTGCGTAAAATAAATAACAGAAAATTAAATAACGATAAATAAAGTGCGTAAAGTAAATAACAGAAATTTAATGACGATAAATAAAATTGCGAGAATGTAATTTGCGATAAAATAAATTGCGATAAATAAAATGTAATCAGTTAGCTAGGAACAGTTAGGTAGGATTTCGTTAGCGTGGATTCTTAACAAAATTTTTTATAGTTAATTTGTTTGTTTCTAACAAATTTTATTTTGTCCAATATTTTCTTCATTATACCACTTGTCGGATTCTGATAGGTCAAAATCCAAATATGAAATTGAATGAAAATGGTTATTCTGTGATGAACGGATTCGTATAGCTGTGGTTGCAAGTAGAATAGTAAATGACTGTTGAATCAGATTCGAAGAACGTACAATGTAACTTATTAATGTGAAATTTAAATATTCCTCGGGTATTACCTATCCGTTAAAATATTTTCACCATTAACAGTTTGTACAAGAGAATTTTTAATTACAATCTTTATGAAAACATATATACATATATATTTTCTTCAGATGTATTCATGAATTTAATGAGTTGATATGATATTAAACTCATTTGCTTTTCGGTTGGAACTAGAATAAATAATCTCTAAAACTTTAGAGTTTACATATTCGTCATGTCGAACGAAGATAAATGAGGTAGAACGATACGTAGAACGAAGATCATACTCAAGTACAGATGATGATATTGAAGCATGGATTGTTGATGGTACTGTTGGTGCCGGTGATGTTGCTGAAGCTGGTACATTTTGCACCATATTCTCTGAATTGATTATTCGAGCGCGAAGTTCGTTGACTTATTACTTCAGGATGATTGTCGGTCGGAACGAGCGGATGAATAAGGTTCAGAATTGTGGATAGAATATAATCTTGTCGAGTTACCCTAGAAATGAGACTGAAAATGGTGTCTTGAACAGGTTCGCCGGTAAACGCTTCAGGTTCATTGTCAAGAGGTGAATTCGGTTGGTGGAAGGGATTGCCTTCTGCGCGTTTCCATTAATTAAGTCGACTACGAACCCATCAGATGAATTGATAATGGCTGATTGATTGATTCATGCCGATGACGTTGTTTTCGGAGCTTAGGTGAACATCTATGTCGGAATAGCTGTCGGAATAACTATCGGAATAGCTATCGGAATTCGAGGGACTCGAACTGGTTGCAGGATTCATCTCGTACGATCAGATGGAGGATTTTCGATAAGAAATAGATTATAGGATGTAGATTAGTATCCTGCAATACATAATTTACATATGCATATATAATACTAAAATTCCATAAAGTTACGGAGGAATCTACGGAAGTTGTCAGTCAAAGTTACAGTAACAGATACGCTAAGATATGAATTTTGTCTATACACTATTCATGCAGTCAATGCAGTAAAACGTGTCTAGACTAAGAATGATAAGCAAGTGATTCCCTAAGAATGATAAGCAGGAAATTTTTGACACTAAATGATAAGCAAAAACTTTTGACATGCAGACACGGTCGAAGTCCAGACTCACTAATGCATCTAAACAACTACTAGTTAGACACACTAACGCAAGACCTGGTTCGCTAAGACCACCGCTCTGATACCAACTGAAAGGACCCGTCCTAATCCATCCGGACGAAGTCCATATCGATTACAAATGATTCACAACAGTTGATTACATCGCGAGGTAATTGACCTCTATATGATAAATTTTACAAACATTGCATTCGTTTTTAAAAGACAAACTTTCGTTACATCGACAGTTAACAGGCATGTAAAGCATTTCATAATATATCCAAATATAATTGACTTAATATTAATCTTGATGAACTCAACGACTCGAATGCAACATCTTTTGAAATATGTCATGAATGACTCCAAGTAATATCTCTAATATGAGCAAATGCACAGCGGAAGATTTCTTTCGTACCTGAGAATAAACATGCTTTAAAGTGTCAACCAAAAGGTTGGTGAGTTCATTAGTTTATCATAAAGAATCATTTCATAATTTTAATAGACCACAAGATTTCATACTTCCATTTCTCATAATCATACATCCCATGCATAGAGACAAAAATATCATTCATATGGATTGAACACCTGGTAACCGACATTCACAATATGCATATAAGAATATCTCCATCATTCCGGGATCTTCCTTCGGACATGATATAAATTTCGAAGTACTAAAGTATCCGGTACTTTGGATGGGGCTTGTTGGGCCCGATAGATCTATCTTTAGGATTCGCGTCAATTAGGGTGTCTGTTCCCTAATTCTTAGATTACCAGACTTAATAAAAAGGGGCATATTCGATTTCGATAATTCAACCAAATAATGTAGTTTCGATTACTTGTGTCTATTTCGTAAAACAATTATAAAAGCAGCGCATGTATTCTCAGTCCCAAAAATATATATTGCAAAAGCATTTAAAAGGGGAGTAATGAAGCTCACAGTATTGTATTTTGTAGTAAAAATACACATGACGATATTGAACGATGCAGGGTTGGCCTCGGATTCACGAACCTATATCAATTGTATATCTATTAACACATATAATTGAAATCGAACAAATTTACATGTTATTAGTGATATAATTGTTATTTTAATAATTTATATGTTTCATTAATAATTTAATTAAATATATCTATTAAATAATAATAATAATAATAATAATAATAATAATAATAATAATAATAATAATAATAATAATAATAATAATAATAATAATAATAATAATAATAATAATAATAATAATAATAATAATAATAATAATAATAATAATTGAAAAGGCTACCTCAATGTTAATAGGCCTTTAAAAAAATAAACGCCCCCGACCGAGCTCGAACTCGAGACCTATCGCTTAACCGCAAACTCCCTTAACCGTTCCTCTATTTCTACTTTTCTATTTTAGTTTCAGTTTTAAATTTTATTTAATGTTGTCTGTTCCGAATTGCAGTCCAGCTCTAGGCCCAAAATTGAATCAAGTCCACGGCCCAACATTGTGTGATCCAAGAGAGTGCAGTTGATCCACTAAACAAAAAGGGTTCGGTAAAAAAATAAAACACGAAGCAATAAGAAAACAATTAAATCAAATAATAAAACAAAATATAAACCTTCGATCGATTGTTCATCGATTGGAGCAGGAAGAAAAAATTATAACGGACTATGGTGATCGTCCAACAGGCACGCGCAGGAGCTTCATCATCATCGACATATTCACATGGTTTCCATAATCATCTTCATATTTATAGCGGTATTCATCATCTTATCATTCCATTATTATCATCTCAACGTCATCACGTACCATCTCAGTATATTAACATCATCACGATCACCATTCATCAACTATCATCATCATCATATCAATCCACCGTCGATCATCATCATAATCATCTTTACGGTTTCACTATTCATCGTCTTCCCCACAGTTTATCATCATCTTCATTCCTCAATTCGTTCACAATTTAATAATTGGGTTTGATATTCAACAGAAAGCATACAGTAGTAGTAATAAATCAAAAAAAAAATGGTGTTGTTTGGTGATCTTGTTCGGATACAAAATTGGATACAGCAAAGGAGATTGATGATGGTGATTATGTTCACGACAGTAACCAAGAAATACATGAGCATCTGTGTTTGGGTGGTGGTGATGGATTCGGTTTTGGGTTGTTCTTGCTCGACAGAAACCCATATACAAAGATAGTAGCAGCTGCAATCCACGATGGTGGTGAGAGTGATGCTGGTTTACGATTGTTTAGGGTTGTTGGTTGTGTTCATGAAGATGAAATAGATAAACAGATAAATCGAAGGTGATGTTGGTTTGAGGCGTCGGAAGGTAGTTGTGGTGGCTGTGAGAGAGAGAGAAAGATGAGAGAGAGAGAGGTAGAGGTGATGAGGACGGTGGCGGTTTGGAGATGGTGGTTAATGGGTTTTTATGGTGACTGTTGCAGGCGGCATCAAAACAAGAATAGAAAGTAGTAGTACCGATGGAGTTCTTGGTGGTTTGGTGATGTAGTTAACGAAGAAGAAGAAAAATATTGATGGTGGTCATGGTGGTGATCTCCATCGGTGGTAGCCGGTGGTTCTTGGTGACGATGGTGGAAGAAGGTTTCAGTGGTGGCGAATGGAGATGGTTTTATGGTTCAGTTTACTCATATGTAAGTGTGTAAGTATAGATATAAGATTAGATATAAGAATTCTTTATCTATTAATTAAATATAATATTAATTATTTGTAATCAATCATTTGAACCCCATTTACACAGTGAAGCAGCCATCAAATGATTTATTTGTACCGACAGTTCACTTGGATATTAATTCGTGTCCATAGCATAGTTTAGTAGTTTGGTACTTGTGTCTAAGTTGTAAAATGTAAAAACAGCATGCGTCTCACCCCAATAAAAGTAAGTAAGTTTGCTAGCAATAAAGAGTGGTGCTATGAATTCACCTTAGTAAGTAGAGAGAGAGAGAGAGTTATTCCTCGGAATAGAAAGTTGGATGAGTGAGCAGAAAAGTCAACCTATTGACATTTAAGAGTAGTAAGTGTTTTTGCCCAAGTTTAAGTAGATGTTTAAGTATGATAGTTTTGTAAGTATAGTTCGTTTTACTAAGTTTCCTTTCCTAGTAAGTTTCTATTTTTAAAAAGTTTCCACTTTTAGTAGATTTCTTATCTTAGTAAGTTTCTATAACTAGAAAGTTTCTACTTTAAGAGTGTTTTCCATTTTAGGATACTTGCCGTATTAGATAAGCTTCCAATCACCCCTTTCCCTTCGAATGGCCATTTCAGGTCTAGGGGCTTGAGCTATAGGATCCTTTAAATCGGAAATCCAAACCCTTCCGTCTAGAGTTTCGTAGAAACCATTCGTCAAGAAAGTTCAAAGATCTATACATCTGTAATACATATCCCAAAATGATTTTATGTGTTATAATATAAGTAGTAGGTTATAGGTGTTAGTAATAGTAATAGTGTATACATGTTAATTAATAGTATAAGTAGTATTAGGGTTTCATTAATTAGGGTTAGTTAATTAAAGTAGTATTTTAATGATTAGGGTTAAGGGTTTTGAGGATCTAAATAATATGAATGTTAAGATCATGCACGAATATGATTATGAATATAAACATGAATTGAAAGAAAGATTTAAAAGTTTTAAGATTTTGGATCATACCTTTTTAATGATGATGAAGATTAACAAGAAACAAGAAGAAAACTTGGTGATGAAGATCAAATAACCCAAATAATGAAGAACACGCTTGAAAATCTTGATGAACACGAAGAACAAGCTTGAAGATCCGAATACCACAAGAGAGGGAGAGGGAGAGATTGTTTTTGAGAGAATATTTTGGTGTGATTTGTGAATGAGAAACTAGGAGTTTAGGGGTGTTTATATAGTGCAAGTATTAGAGTGTTAGTCAACATAAGGATGTTCTAATTAATGATTTTATTTTATTTTATAATTTTTAGTCAACAATAGGTGGTACTAGTTTATATATATATATATATATATATATATATATATATATATATATATATATATATATATATATATATATATATATATATATATATATATATATATATATATATATATATATGTATATGTGTATATATATATGTACATATACATGTATATATGTATATATACATGTATATATGTATATATACATGTATATATATATACATGTATATATGTATATATACATGTATATATATATATATATATATTATATTTTATTTTATTTTTTAGTCAACATAAGGATGTAATTGTTTAAGATTCTTTAGTCTCATTATTATTATTATTATTATTATTATTATTATTATTATTATTATTATTATTATTATTATTATTATTATTATTATTATTATTATTATTATTATTTTTACATTTACTACATGATAAGTATTATTTTCTTTTTACTAATTCATGACTTGTATATATATATTTTTTATTTATTTAGTTCCCAATTGTTTTATTATTTATATAAATGTCACTTTTTATTTATTACTTAAAGGTTATTAGTTATAATATTACACAAATGCATAAATTTTATTTAGCAGTGAGTGTCGACTAACAGTTTATTATTTTCATCTTTTATTAACTTGTCAATTATTGCACAAAGTTAATTAATATGTTTTATAACTCTTAACACTTAACAATTATTGATTAAAGTTTAATCATTAAGTTTTAATTATATTGTTTGGGCATTTAATATTGGAAAAAGATAGAATGGAAAAATGTGGGTCGTTATAGTACCTCCCCGTTATTAGAAACTTCGTCCCGAAGTTTTAAGTAGATTTCTCGTTTGCATCAGCAGTTGAGAAGAGATGGGGATATTTCTGTATCATTTGGTCTTTGCGTTCCCAGGTATATTCGGGGCCTCTACGCGAATTCCAACGGACTTTAATGATAGGTATGTTGCTTTTACGCGTTTGTTTGACCTCTCCTTCCATGATTTCTATAGGTTCTTCAACGAAGTGCATTTGTTCATCAATGCGGATATCATCCAAAGGAATAACAAGTGTGTCATTAGCAAGACACCTTTTAAGAGTCGATACATGAAAGACATCATGTACTTGGCTAAGTTCAGTTGGTAGTTCTAATCGGTACGCCACGGGACCGACTCTTTGAGTGATCGTGAAAGGTCCAACATATCGTGGACTGAGTTTGCTTCGTTTACCGAAACGGATAACACCTTTCCAAGGGGATACTTTCAACATGACTTTATCTCCAACTTGGTATTCTATATCCTTTCGTTTCTTATCGGCATAGCTCTTTTGTCTTCTACGGGCAGTTTCTAATCGTTGCTTAATCTGAGCAATCTTTTCGGTGGTTTCATGAATGATTTTGGGACCAGTTAAATGTCTGTCCTCGAGTTCGTCCCAACACAAAGGGGATCTACATTTTCGTCCATATAAAGCTTCAAAAGGTTCAGCTTTAATGCTGGAGTGATAACTGTTGTTGTAAGAAAATTCGACCAAAGGTAGATGTCTATCCCAACCTTTGCCGAAATCAATTGCACAAACACGTAGCATATCCTCCATGGTTTGGATAGTTCGTTCACTCTGACCATCAGTTTTCGGATGATAGACTGTACTCATGTCGAGTTGAGTTCCAAGAGCAGATTGTAAAGTTTTCCAGAATCTTGAAACGAATCGACTGTCGCGATCAAAAATAATCGAGATAGGAACTCCATGACGTGAGACAATTTCTTTAATATAAAGCTGTGATAATTTCTCCATCTTATCGGTTTCCTTGATCGGTATGAAATGTGCAGATTTAGTAAGACGATCAACTACGACCCAAATAGTATCGTTACCGTTCGAAGTCTTAGGTAACTTAGTATCGAAGTCCATAGTGATGCACTCCCACTTCCATTGCGGAATACCAGGTTGTGTCAACAGACCAGAAGGCTTTTGATGTTCGGCCTTGACTTTCAAATAAGTGAGCCACTTGCTAACATAAGTAGCAATGTCGGCTTTCATATTAGGCCACCAGTAGAATTGCTTCACATCGTGATACATCTTACTGGAACCGGGATGAATAGAGTACCTAGTCTTATGTGCTTCATCCAAGACTAGTTCGCGGAGATTTCCAAAGCGAGGAACCCAAATTCTGTTGCCAAAGTACCGTGTACCATTAGCTTTCACTTGAAGTTGGTTCTCAAAACCTATAGGTCCTTCACCTTCGATAAGTGTCGGTTTAATAGCTTCCAATTGAGCTTCACAGATTCGTGATATAAGATTCGATTTGATTTTCAGATTTAGAGCACGAACGCGTTTAACATCATATTTTCGACTAAGAGCATCGGCAACTACATTTGCCTTGCCGGGAAGATATTTTTGTTCACAGTGATAATCGTTCAGTAACTCAAGCCATCGGCTTTACCTCATATTCAGCTGTTTTTGATCAAAGATGTGTCTAAGACTTTTATAGTCAGTGTACACCGTAAAGTGAGTACCATATAGATAATGTCTCCATATCTTCAATGCAAATACCACGACACCTAACTCAAGGTCATGTGTGGTATAGTTCCCTTCATGTTTCTTCAACAGTCTAGATGCGTAGGCAATAACCTTTTCACGTTGCATTAAAACACAACCAAAGCCTTGCTTTGAGGCATCACAGTAAACAACGAAGTCGTCAGTACCTTCAGGTAAAGATAGAATCGGGGCAGTGGTCAACTTCTCCTTTAGAATCTTGAAAGCAGATTCCTGTTCTTCGGACCACTCAAATTTCTTCCCTTTTTGAGTCAGCTTTGTAAGAGGTTTAGCAATGAGAGAAAAATATTTTATGAACCTTCGATAGTAACCGGCAAGTCCCAAAAATTGACGAATATGCTTCGCAGTCTTTGGTATCTCCCAGTTCTGAATAGCAGAAATCTTAGCTGGATCGACATGTATTCTGTTTCTATTAACAACATGTCCAAGAAATTATAAGTTTTTGAGCCAAAACTCGCACTTAGAAAATTTAGCATAAAGTTGTTCCTTTCGTAAGAGTTCAAGAATTATGCGCAAATGTTGATCATGCTCTTTCTCACTCTTCGAATAGATCAAGATGTCGTCAATGAACACGATGACAAATTTGTCAAGATACGGTTTACAAACACGATTCATGAGATCCATGAACACGGCAGGAGCATTAGTTAAACCAAAAGGCATGACACAGAATTCATAGTGCCCATAACGAGTGCGAAAAGCAATCTTATTAATATCGGATTCCTTGACTTTAATTTGGTGATAACCAGACCTTAAATCAATCTTTGAATAAACACTTGACCCTTGAAGTTGGTCAAATAGATCATCAATACTTGGCAACGGATAACGGTTCTTGATAGTAAGCTTGTTAAGTTCGCGGTAATCAATGCACATCCTTAACGTACCATCCTTCTTTTTAACAAACAAAATAGGAGCTCCCCATGGGGACGAGGTTGGACGAATGAAACCTTTATCCAATAGTTCTTGGAGCTGATTGGAAAGTTTCTTCATTTTGGAAGGTGCTAAACGGTATGGTACTTTAGCAACAGGAGCAGCACCGGGAGCTAAATCAATTTGGAATTCAACTTGTCGAGGAGGTGGAAGACCAGGAAGATCTTTGGGAAACACATCGGCAAAATCTTTAACCACTGGTACATCTTCAATACACTTCTCTTTCAATTCAATCATCTTAACATGGGCTAGAATAGCTGGATAACCTTTCATAAGGTATTTGAGGGTCTTAATACATGAGATAATGTTGAGATTTGAACCACTCTTTTCACCTTGGATAATAAGAGTCTCTCCATTTCCCAATGGAACATGAACGGTTTTATCGTAACACAAGATTGCAGCTCTTAATGGATGTAACCAATCCATTCCAACTACGACATCGAAACTTCCTAGCTCGACCGGCAAAAGGTCTATCTTAAATTCTTTGTTGGCTAAGATTAGGTTGCATTTTTTTATAGATTTTATCGACTTTCATGATCTTTCCATTGGCTACTTCTACTAATCATTTAGTTTCTAAGGATTGAGGCTTTTCAGTAAATAGGGTACAAAATTCATTAGACACGTAACTTCGATCGGCACCAGTATCGAAAAAAATAGTTGCGTAACAATTATTGACAAGATACGTACCCGTGATGACCTCATCTTCATTTCGGGCTTCCGCAGCAGTAATAACAAATGCACGACCCTTTGCAGCAGTAGTATTGGCTCCAGTAGTGGGATTATCTCTCTTATTAGGGAAATTTGGACTAATGTGTCACTTTTCCCCACAAGTATAACAAGTAGGAGGAGCTTTGGCAGGAACAATAGCTTTATCCTTTGGAGGAGTCTTATACGTCTTAGCTACGTGTCCCACTTTCTTACACAACGAACAAGTGGCAGTGCGCTGCCCCGGGTGATGCCTTTTACAAAGAACACAAAAAGGATAAGTGCCCTTATAATTTGTCCTTGTAATATCCATAAGCTTCTTACTAACATTCTGAGTTGAACCTTGAGACGGCTCAAAATTCCTTTTACCTTCATTACTCTTAGTATCAATCTGCTTACTAGCCGACGCTCTTCTTCTCTTAGCCAACATCAGAGTTTGTGCCATGAGAATCACAGCATCAAGAGTAACCTTCTCGGCAGCAATAACATTCTCCTGAACATCCTCGGGGAGACCTTCAATATATCTTTCAATCCTTCTAGCTTCGGTAGGAAACATCTCGGGACACAAAGTAGTAAGCTCAAGAAAACGGTTGGTGTAGTTTTCAATATCAGTACCCTTCACCTTGAGCTCCCAGAACTCGGCTTCAAGTTTCTGAACTTGACTTCTCGGACATAATTTATTAACCATCATGCTTTTGAGTTTGTCCCATGAAATTGCATTAGTATTGTCAATCCCCACGGACTTGGCATGAGCAGTCCATCAAGTCAAAGCATTGCAACCTAATGAGCTAGTGGCATATTTGACTCGATCGTTATCCCCACAGTTGCAAATGCGAAAGATGGACTCCATCTTCTCGAACCAACGAACTAGTTCGACAGCTTCTTCATTTCCCTTGAATGCGGGAGGGTGACAGTTTGTAAAGTCCTTGTATGAACAAGGTTTCGGTTAATGATTAACATTATTAGCTTGAGCATTACCTTGTGCGGCAGTTAGTAACTGTTGAAATTGCTCGGTAGTCAATTCGATATTGTTAACAGTAGGTGCAGCTGGACGAACCATGATGTTGCTACATAGAAGTTGACATAAGTCGGATAAGTTAACAAATTATGGGTTTGAGCAATTACAAGTATGAATAAGATAAAGTATTGAGATCACATTATATAAATAAAACACTTTATATTATTAAGGAACGAGGCGTAAAATAAGCCTTTTAATACACGATTCGGAAATAGAAAATAGTTTAAGGCATAGCCTTTATATCGATGGAAAATGGAAAAATAACTAAGAAATATTAAGATTGAAGTAGTCTTCATATTTCTTCTTCTCGTCCTCAAACTGCTTCATCACTTTTTCCATGTTATCCTTCACAAGTTTCTCTAGCCTTTCGGTTTGAGAGTAGAGAGACTCTTTTATAAACTACTCATATCGCTCGTTCTTTTCTTTTTGCTTTTCGTAGAGGTACTCGAGATTGTCGTAAAGGTTGGTAACACGACTGTTAATGGTATTGGTGTCGTACTCTCTTAAAGCAAGCTGTTTGTCGACTCGACTTATCTCCATTTTCATTCAGACGTCAATATCCTCCTTGAGGTAAGCAAGGGATTGTTTCCCCCAACGGGTGTTGCGTTCTTCTTCACACCTTAGCATCATTAACTCTTTTCTTAGCTTGAGGTTTTCTTCCATAAGTTTCTCCATTTTAACCTCCACTCTCGCCACGTGGCGAAGCAAACCTCCAATGTTCCTCTCGGTATCATTTCGTAGACTCATGATTTCAAACTTAGCACCATCATAAAAAGGAGATCGAGCTCTTTTTCTTGACCGAACAACCTCTTCATGACATTTTCCTTTATCTTCGATTCTTGGAGTTGGGTAGTATTGAGGAGACCCATTAGGAATAGTATTTGGGCTATAGTTTGGTGACGGTGAGGCAGGACTGTAGAAAGGACTTCGAACAGGTCTCGAAGTTGAAGAGTGTCCAACACCTACTTCGGTGGTAGGGTTGTGAGTTGCCTTGTTGGGCTTGTTAACGCTTGAGCTTGACATCTGATGTGCGTAGAGGTGTATACAAAATAGTTATATTTTTACTACAAAATACTATTAAATATGATATAATTTTACACAAGATATTTATTTATTTATAGAATGGATATACCTAAACCTTGCTACAACACTTATAGGCAGTGTACCTAATTGTACAGTAGTGTAGTTTTTAGTAAGTCCAGTTCGTTCCACAGGGATCTTAGCCAACTTTAACGCTATATTAGTTTTAACTTATAATTGTAAAAATACAAAAATATATAAATAATATTATTATTATAAAAGGGGGATTTTACCGTTTAATGACCGGTTTGTCGATTTTAAAACTTTAGTCGCAGTTAAAACCTAATGTAAAATATTAAATATATAAAATACTTAATTTAAAGCGTAAAGTAAATAACGATAATGAAATTGCGATAAATAAAAATGCGATAAATAAAATAACGGTAAATAAAATTGCGATAATTAAAAAGTACGATAATTAAAATGACAATAAATAAAAGTGCGATAATTAAAAGTGCAATTAAATATGAAATAAAGGAAATTAAATTTGAAATAAAAGAAATTATGTTTATTTAAACTTCCGTAATCATGAAGTTCGACGTGTTAATTTTAGTTTATTACCATGGGTTAATTGTTCTTTGTCCTGGATTATTCGATATGTCCATACGGATTTGTCCATAATAGTCCATCAGTCATAAATATAAAGTGCGAGAGTCTTCGTCAAATTATCCTTATACCCGAAGTCAAATATTCTAACTAATTGGGGATTCGAATTGTAAAAAGGTCTTAATACTTTGTTTAATGAATACACCAGGTTATCGACTGCGTGTAAACCAAGGTTTTACTACTTTGTTAACAATTACATCAATTACCCTTGAATGTAATCCACTCTATTTCAACAAGTCTATTAACTATTAATCCAGTTCCGTGTCCGGTAAAATGAACAATTATTGGTATTTATATATATCACGCCCACCGTACCCAGTCAAGCGTATGTGGTTATATATAAATACGTCAAATTATAAGTCTATATATTAAATCAACGAGGTATCATTTAGTTAATATAAAGCCCATTAATAGCCCATAGTCTAATTTCTACAAGTGTCGTTCTTTTATCCAAACCCCAATTATGGTCCAAAGCCCAATTACCCAATTTTAATATTTAGCCCAACATCACGATTACTTCGGCATTAAATAAGCATAATAATAACTTAGCTACGAGACATTAATTTAAAAAGGTTGAACATAACTTACAATGATTAAAAATAGCGTAGCGTTACACGGACAGAATTTCAACTTACACCCTTACAACATTCGCTAACATACCCTTATTATTAGAATTTAAAATTAAAATTAAAATTAAAATTATAATATATATATATATATATATATATATATATATATATATATATATATATATATATATATTATACGAGTGAGATATAGAGATAGATATAAAAGATATATAATCGATCACCAAACTGCGAATTTATAGGGGTGTGGCCTGACTTTTTGGGTCATGCGACCGCATGGAAATCCTTCTTCAAAGCCATGCGATCGTATGGCCAGCTGGGACAGCTCAACTTTGGTTGTTTTCTTCTTGCCGACGGTTTTATATAATATATATATATATATATATATATATATATATATATATATATATATATATATATATAATTTTAAGAATTAATTATATATTATATTATATTCATGTGCATAGTTGACTTGTAACTTTTAGTCTGTTGCGTCGAGCATTGAGAGTTGACTCTGGTCCCGGTTCCGTATTTTCGAACGTCCTTGCGTACAATTTAATATCTTGTATTTTGCGTTTTACGACTTGTACTCTTGTAATTTTGAGACGTTTCTTATCAATAATTTGAACCACTTTGATTGTACTTTGTACTTTTGAGCTTTTTGGTCGTTTGCGTCTTCAATTCGTCGAATCTGTCTTTTGTCTTCACCTTTTATTATTTAAACGAATATTACTTGTAAATAGAACAATTGTAACTAAAAGCTTGTCTTTCTTGAGGGATAATGCTATGAAATATATGTTCGTTTTTAGCATTATCAAATATTCTCACACTTGAGCGTTGCTTGTCCTCTAGCAATATAGTCTTGAAATAAAAATACTAGAATCACTTCTTTATTCTTCACACTTTGTACATCAGTGATTTCTATACGGCGGTATGAACAATGGTAGTAACGTTGTGGTTTACAGTCCCACATGACTATAAAAATTTAGATCCTTTAGGAAATTGGATCTTTATGAAAACATTTGATCTTTTGAAAATCTAGCTTTTACCCTAGATAAGTTTTCCGGAATAACCCTTCACCGGTGTTTGCAAAATGTTTTTGTGGGATTGGTGGGTTTCAGATTTGAAAATTTTAGCTCAAAACTTGCGGTTTTGTGTCACCCACTTGCTAACCTTGTATTAGGAAAGCAACACGTCCAGTATACTTGTTCCGTATATTAACTTTTGGTAAACTACCGTCCGGTTGTAAAGGAAAGCGTTGATTAAGCAACTGTTAAGGCAATTTCCCCTGACATCCTTTGTAGGAGCAATAGTAAAGCTCACCCTTTGGTTTTTCCGGTCTGGCACAAGGTCCTATCTTCGACCATGCTATGCAACCACCGTTCTTACGGTTGACATCCAATTTGGTTCAGGTGACCTAATGAATTTCAGGTGAATTCCTAGGATTTTAGTTCAATGGTAATGAACGCATTGAAAATAGGGTTTTCAGAAAACAAATCGGTTTGTAATTTTGATCAAAATATTTTCTCGTTCAAGCTCAAGTTTAGATATCATCGAATTCCATGAGTTTGAATTCTCAATCTTTAAAAGTCAATCTCATGGATTGAGTAATATTAGGCTTAAAAGTTGATTTTTGATCTTTAAGGAGATTATCCTTTCTGGGGGTCTGATTCATTAGTCTTATCAAGCTAATTTGCACGACGTCCTCCCCATTTTACGAGATAGATCCTCTCATGGTTAGGATAAGTCTGACCACTTGGCGACCCTGTTTGATGCTGAGGTCCGTGGATTTCCAGGTGATTTTCAAGAAAACTTTTCAAGGTTTTTCGTAGACTCTACAACTGGTCTGGACGACAACTTCCTGACCTAAATCAAGAAGCGAGTGTCTTTTTCGAAAGACTTTACTTCTTTTTAATGATGGAATTAATTCATCGTGTAGATCCATCTTTCTTTCAAATATATTACAGTTTTTCCGGGTAAAACGGTTAATTTTGTCCAAAACAAAAGTATCTTCAATTATTTGTACACAAATATGTGATATATGTTCAAAATAACTTGGTAAATTTTTCCCACACTTGGCTTTTATTTTCCTTTTTATTGTCCTCTATTCCATTTTAAATGAATTCTAACATTTTGTTTTGTTTCTCAATTTATGTCCTTTCCGAGGTAACAATAATTTCGGTATTAACACCTAGTTTTATCGTTCATAAATATGTATAAACATGATTTTGAATTTATTTAATTGAAAATTTTGAAATTTTTTACTAGAATTGGGTAGTCAGTATATAAGACTAGGGTTGTTCTTTATTATCAGAGAGCACTAGATTCTAATACAACTACTGCGTTACTAGTATTTTTAATGGTAACCAAGTGTATAAGTTAAAATTTTAAAAATCCGAAAGAATTTAACCCCTTCCCACACTTAAGATCTTGCAATGCCCTCATTTGCAAGAAATCAGTAACAATTTTAAATTATTGAGGGTGATTAGCGTAGAAAAATGATTAAATTTTACCAAAATTTCCAAACATATTGGCGTTTGTTTGTTGAATGATAAATGATGCACATCAATTTTTCATTCCGTCTTGTTGTTACATCACATTTGTTTTTCGTTTTGTCGTCAAAATCATTAGCTTTTGCTGAACTTAATGCCAGTCTTTGAAAATGCGCTGTTTTACCCTGTTGTATAAAATTGACAATATACATACATATAAATATAAACATGCATGGTAATTTGAAATGGGACTTAAAATCCCACTTTCAAATCAAAAATGAAATATTAGTACAACATAATAAAAATATTAAACATTACAATAAAAATATCAAAATATAATGTGTTTAAACATAAATAAATAAAAATAATAAAAAAAATAAAAATCATAGAAATCACCAACTGGAACTATATCAATCTGGATAGGGGTTCCAGTTCATGTTGTCGTCCGGGTTCCATGGTTGGTGATAGGTGTATTGGTAGGCCTGGTTAGGGTCGTAGAGAGTATATGGTGGTCTCATCTCGGGCTGGTGTGGAGGATAGTAAGCGGGTCGGGTTGGTACGTAGTGATCCTGAGGTGATAGCCGGCTCATGATCTGACGCTGATGATAGTCCCATCTATCATGCTGTCGTTGCCTGGAATGCTCGTAATCATTCCGGGCTTGCCACTGCTCCATCTGACTAAATCTCTCCCCGTTTGTCATATCTACCTCATCTACACGCTGGTAGACGTCAGTCATAGAGTCCCTAATGACATCCCTAATGTCATCCGCTTCCTCCATTTCCTCATCTGATCCTCTCTCTACCTGTGGATGACGACCTTCATAGGGTACTGCCTGGTTTCGTCTGCTTTTTAATACCTTAGCATCCTGATAGACCTTCAATCCTAAAGGCTCAACCTGTTCCCTACATACCATAAGTGGACCACCTTGATCCCTATCTACATCTAAATACTCTCTAATGCGAGTAACAAAAATACCTCCTCCTATTATTCCCCCTTCCTGTATTCCTTCCACCATCTTAGATAAATAAAAACCAACACAGTAAGGGATATTAACAAAGCCTCTTGGGTCTCGAATACACTTTAGGTAAAATAAATCATGTAACGTCATTTTCTCCTTATTGTGACCTCTCTGTGTAATCGAGTTAGCCAAAAATCTATGTATTATACGAAGCTCGGCTTTGTTAATATGTAAGTAGGAGTGTTTTCCTCCCAGCGTAAAAATATTATAATCTGACATACGCCTCCAGACGGCGTTCGCGTCAAAATTCCTATCTACCCTTTCACCACGATAAATCAAATTCATACAATCGGGTAGTAGTAATTCACCAGGAGTATATATCTACAAAGCCCTGGCCATGTCCAGCAATGACATCCTGTACATCCTACGGCCAAGTATAAATCTAAGAAAACTTTTATCATCTAATCTATCTACATCCGCATTTAACGCTATGGTACTCATAAGCTCAATACACCATTCCTTATATACAGGTCTATGAATGGTGAATAAACGTTCCCAATCGTGAAAAGAAGAGCTGCCATACCTTTGGATCAGATGTTCCCTAACTGAGTTAGCAAGTTGGACCCTTTCCAAAGGCTCCCAATCGATTACCCTTGGCACTTCTACATTTTTCGGTATCAGTTTGAATTTGTTACTTTGATATGTTGGGTAATCTCTCCAGCTTCTATCGAATCTCAGATTAGGATGCAACGCGTGTTCAGGAATCGTTAAGTATTCTACTGGCGGATGCATCGAAAATACTATAAAGGCATCAACAAATTATAGTGGATCATAATAAGGTACGTGTTGATCAGGTTGATGTTGTTGTTCCTGTTGTGGTTCTTGTTCGAGTTCTGGCTCGTATTGCATTTCTGGTTCAGGTTCTGTAGCAGGTTGTCTAGATGATGATGATGCACCATTAGTATTAGTAAATCTCTACAAAACACATTAAACACAAAATTTGTGCATCTAAATATTCATTAGTGTTAGCAAAATAACAAATTAACACAATTACAATAACATGTTAAATCAAAATTAAACTTATACGCATTTTCACAATTTTTACAATTCTACACTTTTTCAAATAAGCATATATGAAAATGTTTACAAAGTTCATAAGCATTCAACTCAAATAACATGTTAAAACAACCATTACTAGCAATTAAACAAGTTTCAAATGGCAATTATATCAAATTAATCAAGTTCATGAATTTTTGACCTAAAAAGTCCATTTTAATTCTCAAAAATCATGTTTAGGATCAAAGTTTGGATCATTTAGCTACCTAAACATGTTACACTACTTAATTTAGCAATAATTCATGACATAAATCGGCCATAACCTGTTTATATCAAAAAAGCCCCAAATTGCTCAATAACAACAAACCCTAGATTCCTAAAATTTTTGAAGTTTTTGGCTTCAAATCATGTTAAATAGCATCAATCTAGGTTATACATGCATAAAATACTAACAATTTAACTCTAATTACACTAGAAATTAACAAAATCAAATTAGGTAAAATATAGCTCAAGAACACTAAAAATCAAATTTAAAGAGGTTTAGGGGTGAAATTGTTACCCTTCTTGATAAACTTCTTATCAAATTCATGTTTAGAGCGGATTATAGAGAGAAATTTGGTTAATTTTGGTGAAAAATTGGTGATTTTAGGGTGATATGTGTGTATGTGTTCGTGTGTTTGTGTATGTGTGGAGTGGAGTGGAGACAGAAGCAGTCGACTACCTTTTTGATCCTGGCCATTTTTCCAGCCTCATGCGATCGCATGGCTCTGAAGGCCAAATCCCATGCGATCGCATGGGGTCCGGGTACAGTTGCTTTTTGCTTTTTTTTTATATAAAAACCTTATACTAATAAAACATAAATTAATAAAATTTTAAAAATTTATTTCTTTTTAGGAGTGGGGGTGTTTCGGATCGTTGTCCTAGTCCGTCCCTCGACAAAATTTTAAAATTTGTCAATTCAAAGCGCGGTTTTAAAAGTAAAGATTTTTGGGTTTTTTAATGTTTTTGGCTTACTTTAATTCAATAAGATTAAAAATAATGATAATAAAAGTTCTCGTCCCTCCCTTGGGTAGAGCAATTTTGGTTCAATGACCTAGTTTTCAACTCACGGCGAATTTTAAAAATCATATTTTTATCTTAGTGAAATAAAGTAAATTTTTGTTTTTAAATTCACACCAAACTTAAATTTAAAATGCATAAAATTAAAAAATCATATAAATATCATTTTTATACATACAAACTTTATATTAAAAATATTAATTTTTTTCAAATATTCACAAATTTAAATATATTGATTTTAAAAAAAATTTACAATAATAATTTAATATTAATATATTAATTTTAAAAATAAAGTAAAAATAAAAATTAAAAATCTTTTTGGTCTTTTATCCCACTTTAATCAATCAAATATTATCAAAAATATACGCCCCTCTTTTCGGTAAAGTAATTTCGGCTATATTCCCTAGTTTTACTCCTGACGAATTTCTGAAATATTTTGGGTTGATTGATTAAAGATATTTATACCTTAAGAATAAACGGTAAATTTCGCAGTGATGTAATAAAATTTTGTATGATATTAATAATTTCGGTCGCAAAACCTAGTTTTATTGAGTATCAATTTAATACTTTATAGCGAACGATTTAGCGTTTATTATCAAAAGGTTAAAAGCAATAAAATAAAAATAAAAACTGTACATACTTACCTGTGAGATAGAATTCTCAGTGACCTGCTTTAGCCCACTCATAAGATAGTCGGACTAATTGGTTTTCCATAGCTACATAGGCATAACCTCGAGTTTTAAACGATTTTTTTCGAAACATATGAACGGTCCTTCTCTGCATAAAGTAACGAACTCGGTATTGGAATATGTCTGATTCGTCTAGCATTTTCCTTCGTGTGACCATTTTCCGCATTTGTGACATCTTTCAAGGTGTCATGCTCTTCTTTTCGCTGCGGATTTTGATTTTTCTTTACCAAAATGTAACTTATTATGATCGTTCCTGAGTTCTTTTCTTACTCCGTCCAATTTGGCTCTTATTACTGATACCAGGTCACTCGGGAGTGTGTCTTTATTACGTTTAGTGATCAAAGCGTGTAGCATTAGACCATGGTTTAGTTCACAGGAATTCTTCATTTCGTAAAACCTAAAAAAAATAAAAATTCAGAATGGGGGGAGAAGACTAGTTCTTTAGGGTCTGCTAGGGAAAGACCATTCGGATTCCATTCTCGAGAACTACACGAAAACAGAATATCTAACTCTAACAGAAACACATATTACCCTAAAAATATTCGAACCTCCCCACACTTAGTTAGATGTGGTGTTGAAATTGTGATTAACTTCATTGTCAACTTCCATCGGACCATGTATGTAATGTTTAACTCTGTGACCATTAACTTTAAATTCAATCCCATTTGAATTTATTAATTCTACTGTTCAATATGGTAAAACTCTTTTGACTAAGAATGGTCCAAACCATCTTGATTTCAATTTTCCAGGAAATAGCTTGAATCGTGAATTGAAAAGAAGAACTTTATCTCCTTCCTTAAATTCTTTTGAACTTCTGATTCTTTTATCATGCCATTTCTTCGTTCTTTCCTTATAGATTAAGGAATTTTCATATGCCTCAAGTCTTAATTCTTCTAATTCGTTTAGTTGACTTAATCGTAGACGTCCGGC
This sequence comes from Rutidosis leptorrhynchoides, assembly GCF_046630445.1. Classification (NCBI taxonomy): domain Eukaryota; kingdom Viridiplantae; phylum Streptophyta; class Magnoliopsida; order Asterales; family Asteraceae; genus Rutidosis; species Rutidosis leptorrhynchoides. Next base: position 334,117,650 of record NC_092337.1, on the reverse strand, counting down.
TTCATGTAAATCAAGATTACATGTCTTCAAAGCCCAAAATGCTTTGTGTTCAATTTCTACTGGAAGATGACATGCTTTTTCGTAAACAAGTCTAAAAGGTGTGGTTCCAATTGCAGTTTTGTAGGCTGTTCTAAAATCCCAGAGTGCATCCTCCAATTTCATGGACCATTCCTTCAGATTTGATCCTACGGTTTTCTCTAGAATACGTTTTAAAGCTCGGTTGGTATTTTCAACTTGTCCACTCGTTTGTGGATGATAAGCGGTTGAGATTTTATGAGTTACTCCATATCTTTTGAGAACTTTCTCAAGTTGATTATTACAAAAATGAGTACCCCGATCACTTATTAAAGCTTTCGATGTTCCAAACCTTGCAAAAAGACGTTTTAAAAAGTTGACTACAACTCGTGCATCATTAGTTGGGAGAGCTTGTGCTTCCGCCCATTTAGATACATAATCAATGGCAACGAGAATGTAGAGATTATTATGAGATTTTGGAAATGGACCCATAAAGTCAATACCCCAAATGTCAAATACTTCACATACTTGAAATACATTTTGTGGCATTTCATCACGTTGACTTATTTTTCCGGCCCTTTGACATGCATCACAGGATTTGCAAAGAAGGTGTGCGTCTTTGAAAATTGTAGGCCAATAGAATCCAGCATCGTAAACTTTTCTTGCTATGAGTTGAGGCCCATAATGCCCTCCTGTTGGTCCTGTGTGACAATGGTTTAAGATTTTACTAGCTTCATCTCCGAATACACATCGGCGTATTATTCCGTCGGGACAACTTTTAAACAAATGTGGATCTTCCCAGAAATAGTATTTTATATCACTAAAGAATTTCTTTCGTTTTTGGTACGATAATCCTTTTTCAAGGAATCCACATAGTCTGCAAACCATGGAATTTCACTATAATCTATCTTCAATAGATATTCATCAGGAAAGTTGTCTTGTATGGCTGATTCATTTAGAACTTCTAATTTAGGATTTTCAAGACGAGAACGATGATCAGCTGCGAGATTTTCTGCTCCCTTTTTATCTCGGATTTCAATATCGAACTCTTGTAAGAGTAAGATCTAACAGATTAATCGTGGCTTGGCATCTTGTTTTGAAAATAGGTATCTAAGAGCAGAATGGTCGATATAGACCACCGTTTTTGCTAGAACGAGATATGAACGAAATTTGTCAAAAGCAAAGACAATAGCAAGGAGTTCTTTTTCAGTAGTTGTGTAATTCGTTTGTGCTCCTTGTAACGTCTTACTAGCATAATATATAGGTTGAAATCGTTTTTCAATCCTTTGTCCTAAAACGGCTCCCATTACAAAATCACTTGCATCGCACATTGGTTCAAACGGTAGATTCCAATTTGGAGTTATCATGATCGGCGCATTAGTGAGTTTCTCTTTAAGAATATTAAAAGATTTGATACATTCATCTGAAAAGATGAATGGAGCATCCTTTTCTAGGAGTTTATTCATATGAGTGGCAATTTTAGAAAAATCTTTTATAAAACGTCGGTAAAAACCGGCATGCCCTAGAAAACTCCTAACTCCTCTAACATTGGTGGGATGTGGAAGTTTAGCAATTACATCTACTTTAGCTCTATCCACTTCAATTCCTTCCTTTGAAATTTTATGACCAAGAACGATGCCTTCTTTAACCATGAAATGGAATTTCTCCCAATTAAGAACTAGATTTGATTGTTCGCATCTAATAAGCATTCGTTCAAGATTAACTAGACATGATTCAAATGTATCACTGAAGACTAAAAAGTCATCCATGAAAACTTCCATGCATTCCTCTATCATGTCGTGAAAAATCGCCATCATGCACCTTTGAAAGGTTGCAGGGGCGTTGCAAAGTCCAAATGGCATGCGTTTGTAAGCAAAAGTACCATAAAGGCACGTGAATGTGGTTTTCTCTTGATCCTCGGGTGCTATCGGGATTTGAAAATATTCGAAAAAACCATCAAGAAAACAATAGTAACTGTTTCCGGCTAATCTTTCCAACATCTGATCAATGAAAGGTAAGGGAAAGTGATCTTTTCTGGTGGCGTCATTTAATTTACTATAATCAATACAAACACGCCATCCTGTTACAGTCCTAGTAGGAATAAGCTCATTTTTTTCATTTGTGATGACAGTCATGCCACCCTTCTTAGGCACGCATTGAACTGGGCTTACCCATGGACTATCAGAGATTAAATAAATTAAACCTGCATCAAGCAGTTTAATAATTTCTTTCTTAACAACATCTTGCATATTCGGATTTAGTCTTCATTGGCGTTGCACATACGTTTTATGACCTTCTTCCATAAGGATTTTATGTGTGCAATACGAAGGACTTATGCCTTTAATATCATGAATCTTCCATGCAATGACTGGTTTATGAGCTTTTAGCACAGTAATGAGTTGAGATTTTTCATTTTTAGTAAGAGAAGACGATATTATTACAGGTAATTCAGATTCACCATGTAAATAAGCATATTCGAAATGGTTTAGAAGTGGCTTTAACTCTAATATCGATGGTTCTTCTATCGATGATTTATATCGATATCTGTCTTCTTCTTTTAGCATTTGAATTTATTCTGTTGTCGGTTCATATCCAGTAGCCATAAGTGTAGCTAACATTTCAGTTTCATCAATTGGTTCAGTTCCTTCTCCTAAAGAACATTCCCCTGTTCCTTGTAATTCTGGAAATTCTTCTAACAATTTTGCATGTGAATCTATAGTTTGAATATAATAACATGTATCATCTACAGATTGCGGTTGTTGCATGGCTCTATCAACTAAAAAGGTAACACTCTCATCCTCTATACTTAGGGTCAATTTCTTACCAAACACGTCTATTATTGCTTTAGCCGTGTTTAAGAATGGTCTTCCTAATATGAGAGGAACTCGAGAATCTTCTTCCATTTCCAGAATAACAAAATCTAATGGAAATACTAAAGTACCAACTTTAACTAGCATGTTCTCCATTATCCCTCTAGGATATTTTACTGATCGATCAGCTAGTTGTATGCTTATTCGTGTTGGTTTCAATTCTCCAAGGTCTAGTTTAGTGTATAGTGAATACGGCATTAAATTTATACTAGCTCCTAAATCTGCCAATGCTTCTATTGAACTAAGACTACCCAGTAAACATGGAATTGTGAAACTTCCTGGATCAGATAATTTTTCTGGTATCTTATTCAACAGCACTGCAGAACAATTAGCATTCATAGTAACAGCCGAGAGTTCTTCCATTTTCTTTCTATTTGTGATTAGATCTTTCAGAAATTTAGCATATCTAGGCATTTCTGAAATCACATCAATGAAAGGAAGATTTACATTTATTTGTTTAAACATATCTAAGAATTTGGATTGCTCGGCTTCAAGTCTCTCTTTTCTCATTTTATTCGGGTAAGGAAGTGGTGGTTGGTATGGTTTAACATAAGGTTTAGCCTTAACTGTGTTATCTTCATTAACCTTTTTAACTACCGGTTCTGTTTCCTTATCTTGCTCAGATTGTGGTTCTTGTGGAGTAGGAGTAGCATCATCAGAAATTACAGGCATTTCAGGTGGTTTAAGTGTAATACCACTTCTTGTGGTAATGGCTTTAGCTGTTTCATTTCGGGGGTTAGCATTTGTATCACTAGGTAGACTTCCCGGTTTCCTTTCACCTATTAACCTTGCTAGGTTACTTACTTCTTGTTCCAAATTTTGAATCGAAGCTTGTTGATTTTTAAATGCTTGAGCATTTTGTTCATTGGTTTGTTTCTGAGATGTGAAAAATTGAGTTTGAGATTCAACTAGCTTCGACATTATATCTTCTAAATTTGGCTTTTTATCATCGGTTTGTGGTGGTTTATTTTGAAAAATAGGTCTTTGCTGATTATAAGTATTATTAGATACTTGTTGATTACTAGGACCTTGTTGGTTGTTGTATGGAACATTTCGGTTATAGTTCTGATTTTGATTGTAGATTGGTCTTGGCGGTTGATAATTATTCTGATAATTATTTCCAGGCCTTTGGTTTAGATATGAAACGTTCTCTCTTTGTTCCATTGTTAGTTCAATACTGAGACAATCTTTTGTCAAATGTGGTCCTCCACATTGCTCACAACTAATTCTTATTGAGTGAATATCTTTAGTCATCTTTTCCATTCGTCTCTCGACAGCATCTATCTTTGTAGAAATGGAATCGAAGTCATGGCTAGAATCGGCTCTAGCCGCTTTAGATGATCTAACGATATCTTTTTCTTGGTGCCACTCATGTGAGTGGGAAGCAGTGTTATCAATAATTTTGTAAGCGTCAGTTGCTGTTTTCTTCATAATGGAACCACCAGCTGCTATATCTATGTCTTTTCTTGTAGTGATGTCGCATCCTTGGTAGAATATTTGTACTATTTGACAGGTGTCTAAACCATGTTGCGGACATCCTCTTAATAACTTTCCAAATCTTGTCCACGCCTCATATAGAGTTTCATTTGGCTTTTGTGTGAACGTAACAATTTCTCCTTGAAGTCTTATGGCTCTAGATGTCGGAAAGAATTGTTTAAGAAATTTTTCAACTAAAACGTCCCATGTATCAATCGCCCCTTCAGGTAACGATTCTAACCAATCTTTGGCTTCTCCCTTTAAAGTCCAGGAAAATAACATGAGATATATCCGTTCATCCTCAACTTCTCGGATTTTAAATAGTGTACAGATCCTATTAAAGGTACGAAGATGTTCATTTGGATCTTCCTTCGGAGCACCACTAAATTGGCATTGATTAGTTACCATGTGTAGAATTTGTCCTTTGATTTCATAATCTGGCGCATTAATGTCAGGTTGAGTAATTGCGTGACCTTGGCCAGTGCGTTTAGCTCTCATTCGGTCTTCCATACTTAGAGGTTCCATATTTTTTATGATTGAATTTGTTGAATCTGAATCACTAGAGTATTCTAATTTAATGGGTTGTTCCTCGACAATCTCCGTTTGAATGATTGGTGGTTCCGGAGGAAAGATTAGTGGTTCAGGATCTCTGAATTGTCCCTGAATATCCTCCGGATTCTCAATTGTGAGGTCGGGTTCAAAAAATGGATTATCGGAAATTTTAATTGGAGTACTTGGTTGACTGGATGACGATTCTAAAGAAAAATCAACGGCAACAATATTGGCTAGATGTCTTGATCGAGTTATTGGTGGTGAACGTACAAAAGTTGATGAACGTTTTGCTCGGTGCATTCAATGAATATCCTATTAGTTAAAAAAAATTATATAAGTTATCAAATTAATAGACTTTTCTGCTTTTGCCCACGTTTCGAATAGCCAATAGATGCAGCAGGGAGCCAGCACCCTTTAAATCGGAAGCTCACAACTCAGCCACTAACAAATCCAACTATTACTACGAAACAGAAAATTTGGATGTCTATCAATTTAACCACTTAAAATAATTTTTCGTTGAAATTTAAAGAAATTTTAGAGAAGAAATAGAAAATTCTAAGTTCTAAAAACTAGAGCGTCGAGAAATAAGAAAGAAAAAGAGCGCGTCGAAAAACGTCGAAAAATAAAAGGTCAAAAAATAAAAATAAGAAAGTAGCGCGTCGAAACTAAAAAGGAACTAAAAACTAAGAATTAAAAGTTGCGTCTAAAAATATTAAAGCTTAAAAGAAATACTATATCCAAAACGGTAATAACTTAAAAAGGTACTAAGATTAATAAAACGGCGTCGAAAAATTCTAAAGCACCTAAATCTTAGTCTAAAGAAAAAGCACTTAAGGGATTTTACGGCAAAGCCTAAAAATCTAGAAATAAAAAAAAAAAAAAAAACTACGGCAAAAACTATGACTTAAAACTAAAAACGAGCGAAAAATACAAATATTACGCTAAAACAAATAAAAAGTTATAAAATATAAAAATAAACTTAAAGTTGTAAAAAGTACAATTTTTTAAAAAATATTATTTTTATATTATTTATTTTATAAAAGTATTAATTTTATATATTAATTAAAACTAGATTAAAACTAAATAAAACAAACTAAATAATAAAACTAAACTAAATATTTAAATACACTAACCCTAATTAGGGTTTTAATTAAATAATAATAATAATTAAAAACTCCGTAATTATTGCTCGGATCAGGGCTGTCAGATCAGGCCATGCGATCGTATGGTCTACGCGTTAAAAATCCATGCGATCGCATGGAGTAGGGTTTTGGGCCAGGTTCTGGTCTGCAACAGTACTGGACCGAGTGATTTTTTACATATATTTTTTCTGTATTGTAATTTATATTTATACAAAATATATATAAAAATTAAATAAAAACTTAATTTTTTTAATAAAAATAAAAACTTTATATTTTATAATTTTAACAAACTATTAAAAATATATAATTTTTGTTTTTCTTTTCTTTTTATATTTTTGTATTTTTAATTTTTAAAACGTATATTTTTATAAAAAGAACTAAATAAAAATCTTTTTTTTTATAGCGTTGCGCTTTCGGCGTTTTAGTTTCCCCGGCAGCGGCGCCAAAAATACTTGATGTCTTCGAGGTGGTGTATACAAAATAGTTATATTTTTACTACAAAATACTATTAAATACGATACAATTTTACACAAGATATTTATTTATTTATAGAATGGATATACCTAAACCTTGCTACAACACTTATAGGCAGTGTACCTAATCGTACAGTAGTGTAGTTTTTAGTAAGTCCGGTTCGTTCCACAAGGATCTTAGCCAAGTTTAACGCTATATTATTTTTAACTTATAATTGTAAAAATACAAAAATATATAAATAATATTTTTATTATAAAGGGGGGATTTTACCGTTTAATGACCGGTTTGTCGATTTTAAAACTTTAGTCGCAGTTAAAACCTAATGTAAAATATTAAATATATAAAAGACTTAATTTAAAGCGTAAAGTAAATAACGATAATGAAATTGTGATAAATAAAAATGCGATAAATAAAATAACGGTAAATAAAATTGCGATAATTAAAAAGTACAATAATTAAAATGACAATAAATAAAAGTGCGATAATTAAAAGTGCAATTAAATATGAAATAAAGGAAATTAAATATGAAATAAAAGAAATTATGCTTATTTAAACTTCCGTAATCATGATGTTCGATGTGTTAATTTTAGTTTATTACCATGGGTTAATTGTTCTTTGTCCTGGATTATTCAATATGTCCATACGGATTTGTCCATAATAGTCCATCAGTCATAAATATAAAGTGCGAGAGTCTTCGTCAAATTATCCTTATACCCGAAGTCAAATATTCCAACTAATTGGGGATTCGAATTGTAACAAGGTCTTAATACTTTGTTTAATGAATACACCAGGTTATCGACTGCGTGTAAACCAAGGTTTTACTACTTTGTTAACAATTACACCAATTACCCTTGAATGTAATTCACTCTATTTCAACAAGTCTATTAACTATTAATCCAGTTCCGTGTCCGGTAAAATGAACAATTATTGGTATTTATAGATATCCCGCCCACCGTACCCAGTCAAGCGTATGTGGTTATATATAAATACGTCAAATTATAAGTCTATATATTAAATCAACGAGGTATCATTTAGTTAATATAAAGCCCATTAATAGCCCATAGTCTAATTTCTACAAGTGTCGTTCTTTTATCCAAACCCCAATTATGGTCCAAAGCCCAATTACTCAATTTTAATATTTAGCCCAACATCACGATTACTTCGGCATTAAATAAGCATAATAATAACTTAGCTACGAGACATTAATTTAAAAAGGTTGAACATAACTTACAATGATTAAAAATAGCGTAGCGTTACACGGACAGAATTTCGACTTACACCCTTACAACATTCGCTAACATACCCTTATTATTAGAATTTAAAATTAAAATTAAAATTAAAATTATAATATATATATATATATATATATATATATATATATATATATATATATATATATATATATATTATACGAGTGAGATAGAGAGATAGATATAAAAGATATATAATCGATCACCAAACTGCGAATTTATAGGGGTGTGGCCTGACTTTTTGGGTCATGCGACCGCATGGAAATCCTTCTTCAAAGCCATGCGATCGCATGGCCAGCTGGGACAGCTCAACTTTGGTTGTTTTCTTCTTGCCGATGGTTTTATATAATAATATAATATATATATAATTTTAAGAATTAATTATATATTATATTATATTCATGTGCATAGTTGACTTGTAATTTTTAGTCCGTTGCGTCGAGCGTTGAGAGTTGACTCTGGTCCCGGTTCCGGATTTTCAAACGTCCTTGCGTACAATTTAATATCTTGTATTTTGCGTTTTGCGACTTGTACTCTTGTAATTTCGAGATGTTTCTTATCAATAATTTGAACCACTTTGATTGTACTTTGTACTTTTGAGCTTTTTGGTCGTTTGCGTCTTCAATTCATCGAATCTGTCTTTTATCTTCACCTTTTATTATTTAAACGAATATTACTTGTAAATAGAACAATTGCAACTAAAAGCTTGTCTTTCTTGAGGGATAATGCTATGAAATATATGTTCGTTTTTAGCATTATCAACATCCTATCATTAGGAAAGAGACTTTTGATTAGAATCTTTAAGTCAAGTTTAGTAAAGCATAAGTGTTAAGATTATAGGGAAATCCTAAGTACTTTAAGTCTAAGGCAGGAAAGGTTATAGTTTCCTAGATTGCTAAGGCACCCTAGCTAGCAAGTAAGGCACACATAAAAATGCAATCCTGGTTCTCTATAACAGTCTGGTTATGCTCTGATACCAATCTATCACACCCCCAGTTAGGGCCTGGGCGAAATGTGACTTAATATCAAACAAACCAACATATTATAATATACGAGAACAATACTACATGATATAATCAAACTTTATTGAGAGTACGCAGCGGAAAATGAAATGTCGTTACAATGTCGGAAATAACAATAATGTAAATGTTCAATATGCAAAAGTAAATAATGCGATATCTCTTGATCCTATGTCCAAGTAGCATTACATAAGCAGTAAGAAAGAAAGCTTGAATCAAACAGCACCTGAGACAAAACATGCTAATGTGTCAACCAAAAAGGTTGAGTGAAGTTCATAGGTTTAACAAATAAGTTTGACCGTTGTTTTAGACCACAAGATTTAGTTTGTAAAGTTGATCTCACAGATCAAAAAGTTATGCCAATGCGTGATATTTAGACTAAACGTTCAAGTTTGCCCCAAAGACAAGTTGTAGTTTATACTTGTCGGTTTAATTTCATTATTAAGTAATACAAAGACTTAGTCAAATGTATCGGGGACGTTACTCTCGATAGGCCTACCCCCAATAATTAAGCATGTATTCAACGAGCAATTAAAAATATCACTATAGGGACTTAGTCGGACATAGCCGGGTATAGCGTAGTTTAGTAGTTTGGTACTTGTGTCTAAGTTGTAAAATGTAAAAACAGCATGTGTCTCACCCCAATAAAAGTAAGTAAGTTTGCTAGCAATAAAGAGTGGGGCTATGAATTCACCTTAGTAAGTAGAGAGAGAGAGAGTTATTCCTCAGAATAGAAAGTTGGATGAGTGAGCAGAAAAGTAAACCTATTGACATTTAAGAGTAGTAAGTGTTTTTACCCAAGTTTAAGTAGATGTTTAAGTATGATAGTGTTGTAAGTATAGTTCGTTTTACTAAGTTTCCTTTCCTAGTAAGTTTCTATTTTTAGAAAGTTTCCACTTTTAGTAGATTTCTTATCTTAGTAAGTTTCTATAACTAGAAAGTTTCTACTTTAAGAGTGTTTTCCATTTTAGGATACTTGCCATATTAGATAAGCTTCCAATCACCCATTTCCCTTCGAATGGCCATTTCAGGTCTAGGGGCTTGAGCTATAGGATCCTTTAAATCGGAAATCCAAACCCTTCCGACTAGAGTTTCGTAGAAACCATTCGTCAAGAAAGTTCGAAGATCTATACATCTCTAATACATATCCCAAAATGTTTTTATGTGTTATAATATAAGTAGTAGGTTATAGGTGTTAGTAATAGTAATAGTGTATACATATTAATTAATAGTATAAGTAGTATTAGGGTTTCATTAATTAGGGTTAGTTAATTAAAGTAGTATTTTAATGATTAGGATTTAGGGTTTTGAGGATCTAAATAATATGAATGTTAAGATCATGCACGAATATGATTATGAATATAAACATGAATTGAAAGAAAGATTTAAAAATTTTAAGATTTTGGATCATACCTTGTTAATGATGATGAAGATTAACAAGAAACAAGAAGAAAACTTGGTGATGAAGATCAAATAACCCAAATAATGAAGAACACGCTTGAAAATCTTGATGAACACGAAGAACAAGCTTGAAGATCCGAATACCACAAGAGAGGGAGAGGGAGAGATTGTTTTTGAGAGAGGATTTTGGTGTGATTTGTGAATGAGAAACTAGGAGTCTAGGGGTGTTTATATAGTGCAAGTATTAGAGTGTTAGTCAACATAAGGATGTTCTAATTAATGATTTTATTTTATTTTATAATTTTTAGTCAACAATAGGTGGTATTAGTTTATATATATATATATATATATATATATATATATATATATATATATATATATATATATATATATATATATATATATTATTTTATTTTTTAGTCAACATAAGGATGTAATTGTTTAAGATTCTTTAGTCTCATTATTATTATTATTATTATTATTATTATTATTATTATTTATTTATTTTTTTTTTTTTTTACATTTACTACATGATAAGTATTGTTTTCTTTTTACTAATTCATGACTTGTATATATATATTTTTTATTTAGTTTCCAATTGTTTTATTATTTATATAAATGTCACTTTTTATTTATTACTTATAGGTTATTAGTTATAATATTACACAAATGCATAAATTTTAATTAGCAGTGAGTGTCGACTAACAGTTTATTATTTTCATCTTTTATTAACTTGTCAATTATTGCACAAAGTTAATTAATATGTTTTATAACTCTTAACACTTAACAATTGTTGATTAAAGTTTAATCATTAAGTTTTAATTATATTGTTTGGGCATTTAATATTGGAAAAATATAGAATGGAAAAATGAGGGTCATTATAGTACCTCCCCGTTATTAGAAACTTCGTCCCGAAGTTTTAAGTAGATTTCTCGTTTGCATCAGCAGTAGAGAAGAGATGGGGATATTTCCGTATCATTTGGTCTTTGCGTTCCCAAGTATATTCAGGGAGACCATTGCAATGAATGTTTTATTTCTGAGTTTTTTTTAGGTTTTAAAAATTATGGTTTAGAAATTAGGGTTTAAAAATTAGGGGTTAAAATTTAGGGTTTAGCTATTAAGGTTTATAATTAGGGTTTTGGGTTTGAAAATTAGGGTTTATGGTTTAGGAATTGAGTTTAGATTGATTTTTTAACACGGACGGTCTAGAGTTTAGGGTTTAGGGCTAAGGATTTAGGGTTTTAGGTTTACGGACTAGCTCGAAGGGTGTCAGAACTAACCCCTCTGCACGGTTTCGGAATCGAGGCAACCAAACCGGTCGATTTGGTCAGGAAAGGTGTCAGAACCGACACCTATGCACGGTGTCGGAACCGACAGGGTGTTACAAACCGAGGTGTTGGACATCAGAACCGAGGCTAAGCATCAAAACCGACACCCAAAGGTGTCAGATCTGAGGCGTTGAAGTGCAAATCCGGGGATTATTTTCAAGATTACATTTTTATTTTTGTTTTCACACCGACACTTGCACATCGCTAAGGATTCCGACGTTTGAACATGATCAAGCTTTACGGGACCAATTTTGTAACATTCACTCCTATAAATACTCCCTTAACTCACACATTTCAATACACACTTCCACACCAACACATCCAGTATACATACTATTATTTTTTCTCTTGTAATTTCCTCTACTAACTATCTCTAATTAATTTAATTAATTTAGGGATAGGTAAGCATGGGACTTAGAAAGTATTAATATTAGTAGCAAGCTTAGCGCTGTAATGCTTGAAATATATATAGGAAATACAAATGTATATTATGCCTCATTATTCGGTATTATCTATCCTTTCTTTTATGTTTGGAATGTGCTAGTACTAGGAATATTTAATTGTTGGTAATTATTTGTGTGTTTGCCCTGACTTAGATTATTATTATTTTAGATATTATTTTATTACGTTTTGCGTAATTGTTTGTATAGATTTAATTCACGGTAACCTTTCCAGTTATACTTATGGCTATAACCCATCATTAACACTTAACAAATACTAATAGGAGTAAGTAGTTATGTGTGTTAAACACCATAATAAAGATTAATCCGACTAAGGTTATGGTCAACGTAAGAGTCAATGCGTTAGCACTGTAACTTACCGAAAGACATGGTTCGTGTCAGAAGCATATCTTAAGATATTGTCATGTGATCCGAGGTTGTATAATTGTATTGTAATTGAGAATTAAATCATACAAACTGACCACTCACTTGGATATTTAAAAGGATATATTAAGGTGTTAAGAAAGGTTATATCCAGAAAGGAATCACATATTCCTATATTGGTCATGCTACTCAATTCGAGTGTCCAAAGTCTGCAATGCATTCCAGTACAGGTCTATTAAAGGTATATGCATGTCTCCCTAATAAGGGTCACTACCATACTTAATGACGGTTAAGGGTACGTAGTGTTGGGATCTGGGCATAGCCGATCTAATCAGAATCACGACAACCTAGTTCCTAGTGACATATCATTTTAGAAATTGCAACACAATGGTAGGGTTCTAAAGTTTACACCAAGGTCTATGTAATTAAACTAAGTGTGCCTACATTAACAAAAATCATGGTAAACCTCGTCCTCATTATTCTTAGTTGTTCCTTGCATGCCAGCTAGTTTATTTTAAGTGATTGTTTATTTTAAATTATAAAAAACCAACCAAACCAACTATGCTATACATAAAATTTAAGAATAAAATAGTTGGTGTCTAGAAAATTTTTTTACCTAGACTTGGTTGTTTATGTTATATAGCGAAAGGATATAAACTCTCCACTAGATCTACCTGGCCAGTGATTTTAGGAAAGAACTTGTGTATATTTAACTGTCTTCATTACTAAATTATCTGAATAAGTTCTGTTCAAATTCGACAGTTCTCGGAACGACCATAGGTCATCTTTTCCACTATTAACCTTAGGATTAATACCAGAAACACATTTAGCTCTCAACAATATAAATATTGAATCCTACCTAATATACCTTAGATTTCCTTTACGCCTAATGACACGTAATAACTTGACTAATTAGGGTATGTCAAGGTATGTTTTTGGCGCCGCTGCCGGGAGCAGTAGTACAATTTAGAGCTTGTTTAGATTAAGTTTTCAAGAAACTAAAGTTAGGACTATTTTAATTTAGATTAGTTCCCTTTCATCCCAACTTTAATTCTTCAAACCTTTCTTTCAATGCCGTACACACTCAATACCTCGGAACTTACAACTCAAGATTTAGTAGAGTAATTGCAACGTCTAAGAAATTCAATCAAATATAGATGTAGCAATGCCACACACTTAGGAATAGAATGTCATAGGTATGATTCAATGACTTTAGAAAACATAAGATACTTAGAGCCTCAACCGCCATACCAATATAACCCCTATGCTTTCAATCATCATCAAAACCAACACTATTATCCAGCAACATTCGAAACCTATTTACACTCATCTTTCCTTGTATACGAACCACCTACGATTAAAAGCTTGATAGAGACTCATTTTGACTCACTTAGCAACGATGCTACTTTATTATCTTCCTTAGACCATGTTGAACAAATTTTAAAAGAACGAGAAGACTTGCTTAGAAGAATTTTTATCAAGACAGAACAACCAGAACATGTTCAACTGAGTCAAGAGGAAGAAATGTGACAACCCGGAAATTTCATCTTTATATTTAAACTTTATCTTTATATTATTCTGACACGATAAGCAAAATTTGTAAAGTTGAATCTCAAGAATTTTAAACTGTGTTCATACATTCATTTCATCTCGACCAAATTCCGACGATTCACGAACCATTATATAAATGAATATGATTATATATATATATATATATATATATATATATATATATATATATATATATATATATATATATATATATATATATATATATATATATATATATATATATGTGTGTGTGTGTGTGTGTGTGTGTGTGTTTGTGTGTGTGTGTATGTGTGTGTGTGTGTGTGTGTGTATATTATAACTTGAGAATGTAACAAAGTATTAAACGTATAATACTTTACATGAGCATATTTGTTCAATATAATTATCGACGATATTAAAAGATAATCTCAAATGATTGAATTATCTGATATATTGTGTTATGATTTCGAGTCTATGTTGTGAGGTCCACTGTGATTTGAAAAATCTTTCCATTTTAACAATATTCGGAAAATGGTAATGTAATTTACATGAAAGAAACAAAAGTGTCACGTCTTCTTTAAAACGAATATAATTTTATAAATATTTAGAGTCACTTTTGACAAATTGTTACTGAGTCATTATGATAAGGATAAAGGTTTTAACGTTATCTTAAAATCTAGAATCTTTCTAGAAACCTTTTGACAAGTTATAAATATTAACGATCCGTGGTTTAATTAAATATAAATATATAAATAATTTACAACGTGTAATTAAAAACGTGTTTATATATATTTAGAATAATTTAATAAATGATAATAGTATTCGGTTAGTGACTTGATTGATATTTAAATAAGGTTAACTAGAATGTATAAGAAGTTAATAACACAAGTACATACATGAACTACATCAATTTAAGTTTTAAAATGTAAACGTTATTTGTTATTATATTTTCTATTATTTAAAAGATTTAGAAATTATATTTGATTATATCGTTAGATAAAGATTTCGAGTAAATGTATATGTTATACAAATTTTTAAACGATAATATGTATATTTTACAAGTGACAAAATATAATATTTATATAGTTATATAACTAATTGATTATATTTACCTTTCTTATTAAAAAAAGAGATTTAAATAATATTTTTTAGTATATTTTAAACAAATATCGAGTAGTTGATTTAAAGAAGCAAATGATCAAAACACTCAAACGTTTAAGTTACACTTTGAGTGATATAGTTTAGGGATGATTTAAGTCTAATTATTAATAAAGGAACGTGTCACGAAACGTAAAGTGCTAGTTTTCTAAACGTACGAAACGTCGTTCGATAAACCGGAATCGGGACATAAGTCAATCGTAAATGTACAAGTCATCGGAACTAATATTACAAGTCAACTATGTTCGTGAATATAATATAATATATAATTAATTATTTAGATTTAATATATATATATATATATATATATATATATAATTATATAATTAAAATGAGTGTCAGCAAAGATGATTGATCGATGGTGAGCTGGAGAAGGCTCTCATGCGATCGCATGGGATTCACTACTCCAAACCATGCGATCGCATGGTGAATAGGTACCAAAATTATTGAGTTTTCAATTCGCACGATGCAATGTTTGTGTATATATATATCCTTCTGCTATCGAATTCTCACACACACATACATAGATAATTAATTTCTCTGTAACAAATATTATTATTGATCATTATTTTATTATTATTAGTACTAGTATTATTAATGAGTGTTATTATTAGTATTATACATAAAATACTACGACGAGGTTCTGCTAGTATGTTTTCAAAATGGGTTTTCGAGAGGGATAGAGCTAAGGAAATTATGGGTTATAGCTATGGAGGTTATGGGTATTGTTCGAGGGTATGCTCGTGAGGTCAATCTAGTGTTTATCATCTCCGGTGCGTCTACGTACTTTCCTGCAATATTGGATCACAAAATTGATACGTGAGCATTCATATCTTATCTTTTATATATTTATAGTGTATCCCCGACTAGTGCTCGAGTACATAGGATTATGCATGCTTGTATGTTTAATTTCGTCGTAAGATAGTTTATGATGAAACATGAATTTGATACGTATGCTGCTGAGATAAAGTATATGATATGCATGTCGTTGGAAAGCTGGCGAAAAATTAATAACTTTTCATTTAGAAAGCGTATAGTTTCGGTGAACGGATTAAAAGATATAGTCAACTGAATTATCATTAGTTTTAGTATTATCATTAAGAAGATTATTATTATTACTATCATCGTTAATATCATCATTATTATTATTATCTAATTATTATTATCATCATTATCGTTATAAGTATTATCATTAAAAATTGTCATTGTTATTAGTATTACTATCGTTATTATCATTAAGATTATTATTAAAATTATTATTATTAGTATTTTTATTATTATTATTATTATTATTATTTTAGTATTATTATTATTAAAAATTATCATTTTGAATTAGAATTATTATATAAATTATTATTATTGAAAATTATCGTTATTAATAAGATTATCATGATTAGAAATATCATTTTATTATAATCATCATTAGTAAATAAATATTGTTATTATTATTATTAGTAGAATAATAATAATTATTATTATTACAAAATACAACTTTTACTCATTATTATTATTATTAATATTATTATTTATCAAACAAATATGTGATACAAAGATATTTTTACCACACGTAATATAATTACATACCATTATATTTTTATGATATAAAGTGAACTTTATAAATTTTATTACTTAAGATATAAAAGTATATTTTTATCATATATAAATTTTAAAATAAATTTTTTTATGACTTGTATTATTTACTCTAATAAAATCTGTTAAATATATTTAAATATATAAAAAGGCTATAATTAGGTTATATAACAAACATATATAGATTTTGGAAGTCATCTTTGATTAGTTGACTTTTGTTGACTTTTGCATGATAAACTCGAGCATTAGGATTGTGATACACTACAACTTGACCTAAATTGTTAGACAGATATTGACCATTATATAAATATATATACTTAATATAGGTTCGTAAATCCAAGGCCAACCTTGCATTGTTCAATGTCGTCATATGTATTTTTACTACAAAATACAGTATTGTGAGTTTCATTACTCTATTTTTAAATGCTTTTGCAATATATATTTTTGGGACTGAGAATACATGCGCTATTTTTATAAACATTTAACGGAATAGACACAAGTACTTAAAAACATTCCACGATTTGATTATTATACCGGATATCACTCCTTTTAGCTTGGTAACCTAAGAATTTGGGAACTTGCCCCAAATTGACGCGAATCCTAAAGGTAGATCTACGGGCACTAACGACCCCCATCCTGAGAGTTTGGATGCTTTAGTACTTTGACTTTTGTACAGATGTGTTAACCATGTACGTATACAGATGTGTTAATCTTGTATCTTTGGGGATATCCTATATGCATTATTGTTAATGTCAGTTACCAAGTGTTTACTCATATGAATGGATTTGTATACAGATGTGTTAATCCTGTATGTTGTTTTTGAAAATGAAATCTTGTGGTCTATTAAGAATTATGGAATGATTGATTATGATAAACTAATGAACTCACCAACCTTTTGGTTGACACTTTTAAGCATGTTTATTCTCAGGTATTAAAGAAACCTTCCGAGGTGCATTTGCTCATTTTAAAGATATTATTTGGAGTCATTCATGGCATATTTCAAAAGACGTTGCATTCGAGTCGTTGAGTTCAAAAAGATTATTACTAAGTCATTTATAGTTTGGATATATTATGAAATGGTATGCATGCCTGTCAACTTTCGATGAAATGAAAGTTTGTCTTCTAAAAATGAATGCAATGTTTGTAAAATGTATCATTTAGAGGTTAAATACCTCGCAATGTAATCATATGTTATTGTATTCGTCCTTATAGATTAGGACGGGTCGCTTCATGTGGTATCAGAGCGGTGGTCTTAGCGAACCAGGTCTTGCATTAGTGTGTCTAACTGATAGTTGTTAAGATGCATTAGTGATTCTGGATTTCGACCTTAGCTGCATGTCAAAAAATTTTACTTATCATTTCTTGTCGGAAATTACCTACTTATCATTCTCAGTCTAGACACATCTTACTGCATTAATTGCATGAATAGTGTATAGACAAACATTCATATCTTAGCGTATCTGCTAATTCATATCCTAGTGTATCTGTTACTGTAAACTTTACCTGACATATTCCGTAAATTCCTCCGTAATCTACAAAAACTTTTGTTCTATATATATATATATATATAGATATTCTATGTAATTAGAATACCATTCGATAGCCAAAAATCCTTTCATATTGAAAAATCCTTTATTCAATTGTACAAAATGGAATTCACCACTTGTTCAAGTTCCTCGGATTCCGATATGGAGTTTCACTCAAGCTCCGAAAGCAGTGTAACTAGAATGGATCAACCCATTAGCCATCATCTATTCTAGATGAATTGGAGATGGGTTCGTAGTCTACTAAATCATTGGAGACAAGAAGAAGGTGATCCCTTCCATCCACCACATTGCCCCCTTGGCGATGAACCTGAAGCACTTACCGGCAAACCTGTTCAAGACACCATTTTCTGTCTCATTTCCAGAGTATTTCGTCATGATTATATACTATCTCAAATTCTAGATCTTATTCATCCACTCGTTCGAACCGACAATCACCCCGGTGTAATAGAAGAAGTCAACGAGCTTCGCGCTCGGGTAGTGGCTTTAGAGAATATGGTGCAAAGGTTACAAGTACCAACAGCAACACCGGCATCAACAGAACCACCATCATTAACACCAACAGCACCATTACCACCATCAATAACAACTGCATCGCGAACCCCAACTACACAATCTGTCCCACGAGCATCAACGTCATACGCCCTGTAGATACCAAGGAGTACCAGCAACATTAACCGATGAAGTATTGATTCATAACTTCATTGGAGAAATATTCTGCGGCGATTATGTAATCTCTAAAGTCTTAGGGGTATTTATTCCTGCCTTAACCATAAATCAGATGAGTGGATCGAAATGATAGAGGAGAGAATAGAAACCCTAACATAAATGGTGCGTGCGTTACAAAATAGATTTGTTATAAAAGCAGCACCATCAGTACCGACAACATCACCAGCACCGACAGCATCTACAACATCACAAGCATTGCCAGTTTCATAATTACCGCGGACATCATCACTAATCAACAAAGAGTATATTATATCAACGAGTTATGAAGTATTAACTCATTCTCTTTGAAGAATTTATATGTACATCTTATATATATAAATTTTAAAACCATCATATATCTTTTCGTACTAAGCTATTATGTATGAATTGAAAAAGGGAAGATACTACACAGTTAGTTCATATTACTAATATGCAATGATGTACATCCCTCATTAACGACTTAACCATCGATAACTACAATCTCTGTTTCAAATTCAATGAATTCCATTTCATAATAAACTAAGTGTATTATTCAAATACATGTTTGATATTACACCTTCATTTTCGATATACTCGAAAATTTCTAAGAATCATCATTTGTGTCTTGCAAAGTTCACAAGAATTTCCACAAACACCAACATCATTCATCGAAGAAATATTAATAGATGAATAATGAAGTGGTAATTCATAATTTCATTCAAATAGAAGAAATACTCAGTGAAGAGTAAGTAACTTCTAAAGTTTTAGGGATTTCTCAATTATAATTTCAACCATAAATCAAATGAGTTTAATGAAAATATTAACTCATTAATTCTGTATTAAATCTGAAGAGAATATACATAAATTCTCATAAAGACTGTAATGCAAACTCTCTTGTACAAAAGATTACTTGTGAAATTTTTAACGGGTAGGTAATATCCGAGAAATAATTTAAGTTCACAATTAATATGTTATATTTCTTCGATTCTGATTCTGTAAATCATCAACTATACTCACTACTTTCATAACAATATACATTCTTTCATAGAAATCAAAACAACCATTCTCATCCAAATTCGATTGCATATTCTGATTTTGACAAATCAAAATCCAAGTCAAGATTTAACAGAAGACATCACTCTTAGATCCCTACAACTTTAAAAGACATACTTTGAATTGAAAACTGTACTAGAACATCATTTCTATTCATAAAACCCAGAAAAATATTTGTATCATTCAAAATCCTAGAACATCATATGTATATTAATAATTACAATCTGTGTATTCCTGAAGACACTTCAAATAATGAACAATCATGATGATGATCCAACCACATGTTACCCACAGTCATGCACCTGAAAAACTCTCAAAACCAAAGTCATAGTTTAACATGTATCCGTGTCAGATCTTTTGGCATTTATTACCAAAAAAAAATAACTTTTCAATCCCTTTTCAAAATAGACCGTTTTGTCACAGCTCCAGCAAATCAACTTCAATTGTTTATTTGAATAAGCCTTATTATAACGATTATCCCTTCATCATTGTTACCGGGGAACCTTTTATATCTCGCCACATTAGCAGTAAACTTACCAACAACTTCATTGATCTTCAAGCCTCTCCGAAAAATCACTATACATATTCATTGAAACCCTATCATGTACTCATCTGCATCTTGTAATAGAAGTTGCCATACCAAAAAGCTTGAATCATTATTCTTGAATTTTGCATCAATTCTACGCCAACAGTTATGTATATACATATAACGTCTATCTCCAAGACTTACATACTTCGAATGTGAAGTTTCTGAAAAACACCTTAAACTGCGAATTAGTTCTCGAAATTTTGAAAAATGCTGATGAAGCAGCCAAACTGTAAACGATCTTAACAGTTAAAAGTTTGATGATAAAGAATAGTATGTTGGCAACGCTCAGAAAAAGGGAAGGTTTAGAACTGGAAAACGGATTGAGCAAACCATGAAGGAGGCTATGGACAAATCACAAAGACTAAACCTGCCTTCAAAGAATCCAAATGATTCAATGTCTGCTGAAATTATTATCGAATACCTTGCTCCTGACTCTAAACCTTTACAGACAAATCTTCATCATCATCCATCGATGTTAGAAATTCTAAGATATCATCATATCTTTCATTATAAATATCTTCGATGTTCCTGAAGATATCTTCATAACTATTGTTATTCGAAATCATTTACATCTTCGCGCTATCTGTGTTACATCATAAAAGAAACTATTTTAGTTTCTAAATTCTGAAACCTTCGAGTTTAGAATATGAATATTTTTGAAGTAGTGTTGGGAACTGAAGCATGAGTGTGATTATATTACAGTAAGTCATGCTGAGTTTCTAATGGAACATGACGATTCACAGACCATACCATCATCAAGTGCCATGTTACACGACTGTTGTATTCTATTTAATCTCTAAAAATATCAAGAAAATATTTTCTTGATGATTCGGTCTTTTCCGGACATTCTGGTAATCTGACAAATCAAGATCGTGCCATTACAATTTCCTTCTTGGAAGATTAACTATTTTCATTCCGAAATTCATATCTACGAATTCTGGACCATTACATACGGTGCTTAAAGGCAAGAAGAGAAAACAAAAGAATGAAGCTCCGAAATAGAAATTGGAGTATAAATCGCAACAAATAGAAGAAAGCATTAAATGTGGATGTCAATGATTATAGAAAGACAGAAGCAGAGACATCGAAATATAAGGGAAGATATAAAACCCAACAACCACCCAGAAATAATAAACCGTATATATTGATGCATATAGCAATATAAAGACACGGGAGGACTAAAAACACTATAAAATCAAGAGTATAGTAGAAGTAAATAGATTCTTCCGGCGGCAGATGAAAAAGAAAAATGACAGATATGAAAGTTAGGAGTATATCAAGAATTAGAACCAGATGGAGCATATTGACGAATGCTTCAAAGTATGAATTGAGGGAAAAAGAATAGAAGGTATGAGCTGTGGAAATAAGGAAACGAAGAGGGTGGATTTATAGTAAATTATCCGACAGAACAATTAACACAAATTATTGCATTTAACCAAAGAAGGTCCTAATTTCCTTAATTATCGAAGAACCAAATCTTATTACGAAGATTTCCTCTAAAATCCCTTGAATTCCGAAAATCAACCGTTGTAGTGACCCGAACTTTTCCATGTTTATATATATTAATTGAGATTGATATTTACATGATTAAATGTGTCCAAGATGTTAAGCAATCAAACTTGTTAAGACTTGATTAATTGAAATAGGTTTCATATAGACAATTGACCACCCAAGTTGACCGGTGATTCACGAACGTTAAAACTTGTAAAAACTATACGATGACATATATATGGTTATATATATAGTTAACATGATTTTATTATAAGTATTTATCTCATTAGGTATTTTAACAATGAGTTATATACATAAAAATGAGACTATTAATTTAAGAAACTCGAAAACGATATATATAACGATTTTCGTTATAACAACGTCTTACTAGGTACATATGAATCATATTAAGATATTGATACACTTGGTTAATTATGTTAAATGATAAGTAAATATATTATTAAGTGTATTAACAATGAAATACATATGTAAAAATAAGACTACTAACTTAATGATTTCGAAACGAGACATATATGTAACGATTATCGTTGTAACGACATTTAACTGTATATATATCATACTAAGATATATTATATGTCATAATATCATAATAATATAACAATTTAACATCTCATTTGTTATAATAAACAATGGGTTAACAACATTCAACAAGATCGTTAACCTAAAGGTTTCAAAACAACATTTACATGTAACGACTAACGATGACTTAACGACTCAGTTAAAATGTATATATATGTAGTGTTTTAATATGTATTCATACACTTTTGAAAGACTTCAAGACACTTATCAAAATACTTCTACTTAACAAAAATGATTACAATTACATCCTCGTTCAGTTTCATCAACAATTCTACTCGTATGCACCCGTATTCGTACTCGTACAATACACAGCTTTTAGATGTATATACTATTGGTATATACACTCCAATGATCAGCTCTTAGCAGCCCATGTGAGTCACCTAACACATATGGGAACCATCATTTGGCAACTAGCATGAAATATCTCATAAAATTACAAAAATATGAGTAATCATTCATGACTTATTTACATGAAAACAAAATTACATATCCTTTATATCTAATCCATACACCAACGACCAAAAACACCTACAAACACTTTCATTCTTTAATTTTCTTCATCTAATTGATCTCTCTCAAGTTCTATCTTCAAGTTCTAAGTGTTCTTCATAAATTCCAAAAGTTCTAGTTTCATAAAATCAAGAATACTTCCAAGATTGCAAGTTTACTTCCAAGTTTTCTAAATCCATTCCAAGTAATCATCCAAGATCAAGAAACCTTTATTACTTACAGTAGGTTATATTTCTAATACAAGGTAATAATCATATTCAAACTTTAATTCAATTTCTATAACTATAACAATCTTATTTCGAGTGGAAATCTTACTTGAAATTGTTTTCGTGTCATGATTCTGCTTCAAGAACTTTCAAGCCATCCAAGGATCCTTTGAAGCTAGATCCATTTTTCTCATTTCCAGTAGGTTTATCCAAGGAACTTGAGGTAGTAATGATGTTCATAACATCATTCGATTCATACATATAAAGCTATCTTATTCGAAGGTTTAAACTTGTAATCACTAGAACATAGTTTAGTTAATTCTAAACTTGTTCGCAAATAAAAGTTAATCCTTCTAACTTGACTTTTAAAATCAACTAAACACATTTTCTATATCTATATGATATGCTAACTTAATGATTTAAAACCTGGAAACACGAAAAACACCGTAAAACCGGATTTACGCCGTCGTAGTAACACCGCGGGCTGTTTTGGGTTAGTTAATTAAAAACTATGATAAACTTTGATTTAAAAGTTGTTATTCTGAGAAAATGATTTGTATTATGAACATGAAACTATATCCAAAAATTATGGTTAAACTCAAAGTGGAAGTATGTTTTCTAAAATGGTCATCTAGACGTCGTTCTTTCGACTGAAATGACTACCTTTATAAAAATGACTTGTAACTTATTTTTCTGACTATAAACCTATACTTTTTCTATTTAGATTCATAAAATAGAGTTCAATATGAAACCATTGCAATTTTATTCACTCAAAACGGATTTAAAATGAAGAAGTTATGGGTAAAACAAGATTGGATAATTTTTCTCATTTTAGCTACGTGAAAATTGGTAACAAATCTATTCCAACCATAACTTAATCAACTTGTATTGTATATTATGTAATCTTGAGATACCATAGACACGTATAGAATGTTTCGACCTATCATGTCGACACATCTATATATATTTCGGAACAACCATAGACACTCTATATGTGAATGTTGGAGTTAGCTATACAGGGTTGAGGTTGATTCCAAAATATATATAGTTTGAGTTGTGATCAATACTGAGATACGTATACACTGGGTCGTGGATTGATTCAAGATAATATTTATCGATTTATTTCTGTACATCTAACTGTGGACAACTAGTTGTAGGTTACTAACGAGGACAGCTGACTTAATAAACTTAAAACATCAAAATATATTAAAAGTGTTGTAAATATATTTTGAACATACTTTGATATATATGTATATAATGTTATAGGTTCGTGAATCAACCAGTGGCCAAGTCTTACTTCCCGACGAAGTAAAAATCTGTGAAAGTGAGTTATAGTCCCACTTATAAAATCTAATATTTTTGGGATGAGAATACATGCAGGTTTTATAAATGATTTACAAAATAGACACAAGTACGTGAAACTACATTCTATGGTTGAATTATCGAAATCGAATATGCCCCTTTTTATTAAGTCTGGTAATCTAAGAATTAGGGAACAGACACCCTAATTGACGCGAATCCTAAAGATAGATCTATTGGGCCTAACAAACCCCATCCAAAGTACCAGATGCTTTAGTACTTCGAAATTTATATCATATCCGAAGGGTGTCCCGGAATGATGGGGATATTCTTATATATGCATCTTGTTAATGTCGGTTACCAGGTGTTCACCATATGAATGATTTTTATCTCTATGTATGGGATGTGTATTGAAATATGAAATCTTGTGGTCTATTATTATGATTTGATAATATATAGGTTAAACCTATAACTCACCAACATTTTTTTGTTGACGTTTTAAGCATGTTTATTCTTAGGTGATTATTAAGAGCTTCCGCTGTCGCATACTTAAATAAGGACGAGATTTGGAGTCCATGCTTGTATGATATTGTGTAAAAACTGCATTCAAGAAACTTATTTCGTTGTAACATATTTGTATTGTAAACCATTATGTAATGGTCGTGTGTAAACATGATATTTTAGATTATCATTATTTGATAATCTACGTAAAGCTTTTTAAACCTTTATTGATGAAATAAAGGTTATGGTTTGTTTTAAAATGAATGCAGTCTTTGAAAAACGTCTCATATAGAGGTCAAAACCTCGCAACGAAATCAATTAATATGGAACGTTTTTAATCAATAAGAACGGGACATTTCAGTTGGTATCCGAGCGTTGGTCTTAGAGAACCAGAAAATTTGTATTAGTGTGTCTTATCGAGTTTGTTAGGATGCATTAGTGAGTCTGGACTTCGACCGTGTTTTCTTTAAAAATGATTGCTTAACATTTTTGTTGGAAACTATATATTATTAACATGTATATATTATGTGATATATTAATCTCTTAACATGTTTGATATTGTGTGATAGATGTCTACCTCTAGCACAAATCCCATTGACTCACCTAATAATAACAAAGAGTCGAATATATATTGGACTGATTCACAAGTTCCCAAAGAAGAACCGGAAGAAGAATCAGAACCGGAAGAAGAATCAGAACCGGAAGAGGAGGAACCGAAGGAGGAAATAGAACCGGTGGGGGAAATAATAAAACGGTTAAGTAAATGAAAATCTTCAACCAACCGACCAAGGTTAATTATGGTTAATGGTGTTTCCGCCAAGGAAGCAAAATATTGGGAGGATTACCAATTCTCCGATGAATCGGATTCCGACGAGAATTACGATGATGTTATAGAAATTAGCCCAACTGAATTTAAAAAGGCAAAAGAAAATAATAAGGGAAAGGGCATAAAAATAGAGAAATCTAATTCCAACCCCGATGAACTTTATATGTATCGTCAACCCCCGAAGCCCTTAAGTTGTAACAATGACCCGGGAACCTCTAAACCACCAGGTTTTTCTAAACCGTTGTGGAAAACGACAGGTCGTATTAGGGGAACATCATATATCCCTAGAAACTTGGCAAAACGAACCAAAACTGAAGAAGAAGAAACGAGCGAGTCGGAATAAGATAGTTATATTCGTGTGGTGTAATATATGTAATATAGTGTGCTTATGCTTTATGATATATGTAAAAATTGCTTGTATTAATAAGTATTTTTTTTTATGAATCTAACTCTTGTCTATTTTACAGTATAAAAACACAAAATGGATAGACAACCCAATATTTTAAGAGACCTACCCGGAGACATGATTGATGAAATCTTGTCTAGAGTCGGTCAGAATACTTCGGTACAACTATTTACGGCGAAATCAGTTTGTAAGACATTCGAAGAACGTTCCAAGAATGTCTTGGTTTATAAGAGACTTTCGTTTGAAAGATGGGGGATATCACATTGGGAAACCCATAAGTTACGATGTGTTTACTTTGACGCATATATTGCGGGGAACCCAAATGCTATTTTACGCAACGGGTTAAGAAATTATTTTGACTCAATGTATCAGAATATAGGACTTCATGATTTAGAAAAAGCGGCTAACATGCAACATAAAGAAGCATGCTATGCTTACAGGTTAGTAATGTTCGCTTCTCACCAAAGTGAGAAAAAGAACATCGGGCTACAACTATTAAACAAAACGTTCCCACAAGTGACGGAGTCGGTAATTGGGGTAAGAAATGAGGTTTTTAGGTTATTACGAGACTGTTGGTCATTATGTAACCCTCGTCCCTTTGACGACGTTACAACACGCTGTCTTATCGACGGCCATAACGGTTATGTTCCACAAGACCAAGGATGGGAAGTAGTCCTAGTAAAACCAGAATGCATGACTTGTTTCTGGATGTATGAATTACGTGTCTTTATTGCCTTTGCTGAACGACTTGTGTACTAGCTAGAATTATCTTCACAACTATCTTGTATCAAAGTTATTGTGTGCTATATTTCATGCTTTATGTAAAATAAGCGGTATTGTAAGTTTGTAAAATATTGTATAAAAGTTTGAACGTGAAATATTATTATAATCAGTTTTTCATATAGAATTGTAGTAGTTGAATTGTATATTAGCTACTAAGTATGAACTTAACGGGTAGGTACTACCCGAATTTAAACTTATAAAACGCTAATATGAAGAAAAAGCTTTTATAAATGAGTTCATATTATGCTACGAAATACTATTAACTACTCTTAATATTCTGTATGATTAACTTGTTCCATTTGACTATTTTGAAAGAAATGGCACCGACTACTCGACACACCGTGAATATGAATGAAGAGGAATTCCGTACTTTTCTAGCTTCAAACATAGCCGCAGTACAGGCTGCGCTACATACCAACAATAACCTTGGATCTAGCAGTACAGGAAATCGTGTAGGATGCACCTACAAAGAATTCACTGCCTGCAAACCTTTGGATTTTGATGGAACCGAAGGACCGATCGGATTAAAACGGTGGACCGAGAAGGTCGAATCAGTGTTTGCCATAAGTAAGTGTACTGAAGAGGACAAAGTGAAGTACGCTACACATACCTTCACAGGTTCTGCGTTAACATGGTGGAATACCTATCTAGAGCAAGTGGGACAAGATGATGCGTACGCACTACCGTGGTCAGCATTCAAGCACTTGATGAACGAGAAGTACCGTCCCAGAACCGAGGTCAATAAGCTCAAGATAGAACTTAGAGGGTTACGAACCCAAGGATTTGATATTACCATGTACGAAAGACGATTCACAGAATTGTGCCTATTGTGTCCGGGAGCATTCGAAGATGAGGAAGAGAAGATCGACGCGTTTGTGAAAGGATTACCTGAAAGAATCTAAGAAGATAGAAGTTCACACGAGCCCGCCTCCATACAACAGGCATGTAGAATGGCTCACAAACTAGTGAACCAGATTGAAGAAAGAATTAAAGAACAGACTGCTGAAGAGGCCAATGTGAAGCAAGTCAAAAGAAAGTGGAAGGAAAACGGTGATAAGAATCACCAATACATCAACAACAGCAATTACAATAATAATCGCAACAATTATCCCAACAATCGCAACATCAATCGCAACTACAACAAACGGCCCAACAACAACAATAACAACAACAACAACAACAACAACAACAACAACAACAACAACAACAACAACAGCAACTACAACAATCATCCCAACAACAATAACAACCGCAACAACAACAACAATCAGAAGCAGCTATGCCAAAGGTGTGAAAAGTATCACTCGGGGTTCTGCACCAAATTTTGCAACAAGTGTAAAAGAAATGGTCATAGCGCGGTGAAGTGTGAGGTCTACGGACCAGGGGTTAATAGAACGAAAGGAACAAATGGTGTCGGAACGAGTAATGGCGGAGCAAGTAGTGTCGGAGCAAGTTATGCCAATGTAGTTTGTTATAAATATGGAAAACCAGGCCACATTATTAGAAATTGCCCGAACCAGGAGAACACGAATGGACAAGGCCGCTGAAGAGTTTTCAATATTAATGCGGCAGAGGCACAGGAAGACCCGGAGCTTGTTACGGGTACGTTTCTTATTGACAATAAATCTGCTTACGTTTTATTTGATTCGGGTGCGGATAGAAGCTATATGAGTAGAGATTTTTGTGCAAAATTAAGTTGTCCATTGACGCCTTTGGATAGTAAATTTTTACTCGAATTAGCAAATGGTAAATTAATTTCAGAAGATAATATATGTCGGAATCGAGAAATTAAACTGGTTAGCGAAACATTTAAGATTGATTTGATACCAGTAGAGTTAGGGAGTTTTGATGTGATAATCGGTATGGACTGGTTGAAAGAAGTGAAAGCAGAGATCGTTTGTTACAAAAATGCAATTCGCATTATACGAGAAAAAGGAAAACCCTTAATGGTGTACGGAGAAAAGGGCAACACGAAGCTACATCTTATTAGTAATTTGAAGGCACAAAAACTAATAAGAAAAGGTTGCTATGCTGTTCTAGCACACGTCGAGAAAGAACAAACTGAAGAAAAGAGCATCAATGATGTTCCCATTGCAAAAGAATTTCCCGATGTATTTCCGAAAGAATTACCGGGATTACCCCCACATCGATCCGTTGAATTTCAAATAGATCTTGTACCAGGAGCTGCACCAATAGCTCGTGCTCCTTACAGACTCGCACCCAGCGAGATGAAAGAACTGCAAAGCCAATTATAAGAACTTTTAGAGCGTGGTTTCATTCGACAAAGCACATCACCGTGGGGAGCTCCTGTTTTGTTTGTCAAGAAGAAAGATGGTACATTCAGGTTGTGTATCGACTACCGAGAGTTGAACAAACTTACCATCAAGAACCGCTACCCACTACCGAGAATTGACGACTTATTTGATCAACTACAAGGCTCGTCTGTTTATTCAAAGATTGACTTACGTTCTGGGTATCATTAAATGCGGGTGAAAGAAGATGATATTCCAAATACTGCTTTCAAAACACGTTACGGTCATTACGAGTTTATGGTCATGCCGTTTGGTTTAACTAATGCACCAGCTTTGTTCATGGACCTTATGAACCGAGTGTGTGGACCATACCTTGACAAGTTTGTCATTGTTTTCATTGATGACATACTTATTTACTCAAAGAATGACCAAGAACACGGTGAACATTTGAGAAAGGTGTTAGAAGTATTGAGGAAGGAAGAATTGTACGCTAAGTTTTCAAAGTGTGCATTTTGGTTGGAAGAAGTTCAATTCCTCGGTCACATAGTGAACAAAGAAGGTATTAAGGTGGATCAGGCAAAGATAGAAACTGTTGAAAAGTGGGAAACCCCGAAAACTCCGAAACACATACGCCAGTTTTTAGGACTAGCTGGTTACTACAGAAGGTTCATCCAAGACTTTTCCAGAATAGCAAAACCCTTGACTGCATTAACGCATAAAGGGAAGAAATTTGAATGAAAGGATGAACAAGAGAAAGCGTTTCAATTATTGAAGAAAAAGCTAACTACGACACCTATATTGTCATTGCCTGAAGGGAATGATGATTTTGTGATTTATTGTGACGCATCAAAGCAAGGTCTCGGTTGTGTATTAATGCAACGAATGAAGGTGATTGCTTATGCGTCTAGACAATTGAAGATTCACGAACAAAATTATACGACGCATGATTTGGAATTAGGTGCGGTTGTTTTTGCATTAAAGACTTGGAGGCACTACTTATATGGGGTTAAAAGTATTATATATACCGACCACAAAAGTCTTCAACACATATTTAATCAGAAACAACTGAATATGAGGCAGCGTTGGTGGATTGAATTATTGAATGATTATGACTTTGAGATTCGTTACCACCCGGGGAAGGCAAATGTGGAAGCCGATGCCTTGAGCAGGAAGGACAGAGAACCCATTCGAGTAAAATCTATGAATATAATGATTCATAATAACCTTACTACTCAAATAAAGGAGGCGCAACAAGGAGTTTTAAAAAAGAGAAATTTAAAGGATGAAATACCCAAAGGATCGGAGAAGCATCTTAATATTCGGGAAGACGGAACCCGGTATAGGGCTGAAAGGATTTGGGTACCAAAATTTGGAGATATGAGAGAAATGGTACTTAGAGAAGCTCATAAAACCAGATACTCAATACATCCTGGAACGGGGAAGATGTACAAGGATCTCAAGAAACATTTTTGGTGGCCGGGTATGAAAGCCGATGTTGCTAAATACATAGGAGAATGTTTGACGTGTTCTAAGGTCAAAGCTGAGCATCAGAAACCATCAGGTCTACTTCATCAACCCGAAATCCCGGAATGGAAATGGGAAAACATTACCATGGATTTCATCACTAAATTGCCAAGGACTGCAAGTGGTTTTGATACTATTTGGGTAATAGTTGATCGTCTCACCAAATCAGCACACTTCCTGCCAATAAGAGAAGATGACAAGATGGAGAAGTTAGCACGACTGTATTTGAAGGAAGTCGTCTCAAGACATGGAATACCAATCTCTATTATCTCTGATAGGGATGGCAGATTTATTTCAGGATTCTGGCAGACATTACAGCAAGCATTAGGAACTCGTCTAGACATGAGTACTGCCTATCATCCACAAACTGATGGGCAGAGCGAAAGGACGATACAAACGCTTGAAGACATGCTACGAGCATGTGTTATTGATTTCGAAAACAGTTGGGATCGACATCTACCATTAGCAGAATTTTCCTACAACAACAGCTACCATTCAAGCATTGAGATGGCGCCGTTTGAAGCACTTTATGGTAGAAAGTGCAGGTCTTCGATTTGTTGGAGTGAAGTGGGGGATAGACAGATTACGGGTCCGGAGATTATACAAGAAACTACCGAGAAGATCATCCAAATTCAACAACGGTTGAAAACCGCCCAAAGTCGACAAAAGAGCTACGCTGATATTAAAAGAAAAGATATAGAATTTGAAATTGGAGAGATGGTCATGCTTAAAGTTGCACCTTGGAAAGGCGTTGTTCGATTTGGTAAACGAGGGAAATTAAATCCAAGGTATATTGGACCATTCAAGATTATTGATCGTGTCGGACCAGTAGCTTACCGACTTGAGTTACCTCAACAACTCGCAGCTGTACATAACACTTTCCACATCTCGAATTTGAAGAAATGTTTTGCTAAAGAAGATCTCACTATTCCGTTAGATGAAATCCAAATCAACGAAAAACTTCAATTCATCGAAGAACCCGTCGAAATAATGGATCGTGAGGTTAAAAGACTTAAGCAAAACAAGATACCAATTGTTAAGGTTCGATGGAATGCTCGTAGAGGACCCGAGTTCACCTGGGAGCGTGAAGATCAGATGAAGAAGAAATACCCGCATCTATTTCCAGAAGATTCGTCAACACCTTCAACAGCTTAAAATTTCGGGACGAAATTTATTTAACGGGTAGGTACTGTAGTGACCCGAACTTTTCCATGTTTATATATATTAATTGAGATTGATATTTACATGATTAAATGTTTCCAAGATGTTAAGCAATCAAACTTTTTAAGACTTGATTAATTGAAATAGGTTTCATATAGACAATTGACCACCCAAGTTGACCGGTGATTCACGAACGTTAAAACTTGTAAAAACTATACGATGACATATATATGGTTATATATATAGTTAACATGATTTTATTATAAGTATGTATCTCATTAGGTATTTTAACAATGAGTTATATACATAAAAATGAGACTATTAATTTAAGAAACTCGAAAACGATATATATAACGATTTTCGTTATAACAACGTCTTACTAGGTACATATGAATCATATTAAGATATTGATACACTTGGTTAATTATGTTAAATGATAAGTAAATATATATTATTAAGTGTATTAATAATGAAATACATATGTAAAAATAAGACTACTAACTTAATGATTTCGAAACGAGACATATATGTAACGATTATCGTTGTAACGACATTTAACTGTATATATATCATACTAAGATATATTATATGTCATAATATCATAATAATATAACAATTTAACATCTCATTTGTTATAATAAACAATGGGTTAACAACATTCAACAAGATCGTTAACCTAAAGGTTTCAAAACAACATTTACATGTAACGACTAACGATGACTTAACGACTCAGTTAAAATGTATATACATGTAGTGTTTTAATATGTATTCATACACTTTTGAAATACTTCAAGACACTTATCAAAATACTTCTACTTAACAAAAATGCTTACAATTACATCCTCGTTCAGTTTCATCAACAATTCTACTCGTATGCACCCGTATCCGTACTCGTACAATACACAGCTTTTAGATGTATATACTATTGGTATATACACTCCAATGATCAGCTCTTAGCAGCCCATGTGAGTCACCTAACACATGTGGGAACCATCATTTGGCAACTAGCATGAAATATCTCATAAAATTACAAAAATATGAGTAATCATTCATGACTTATTTACATGAAAACAAAATTACATATCCTTTATATCTAATCCATACACCAACGACCAAAAACACCTACAAACACTTTCATTCTTCAATTTTCTTCATCTAATTGATCTCTCTCAAGTTCTATCTTCAAGTTCTAAGTGTTCTTCATAAATTCCAAAAGTTCTAGTTTCATAAAATCAAGAATACTTCCAAGATTGCAAGTTTACTTCCAAGTTTTCTAAATCCATTCCAAGTAATCATCCAAGATCAAGAAACCTTTATTACTTACAGTAGGTTATCTTTCTAATACAAGGTAATAATCATATTCAAACTTTAATTCAATTTCTATAACTATAACAATCTTATTTCGAGTGGAAATCTTACTTGAAATTATTTTCGTGTCATGATTCTACTTCAAGAACTTTCAAGCCATCCAAGGATCCTTTGAAGCTAGATCCATTTTTCTCATTTCCAGTAGGTTTATCCAAGGAACTTGAGGTAGTAATGATGTTCATAACATCATTCGATTCATACATATAAAGCTATCTTATTCGAAGGTTTAAACTTGTAATCACTAGAACATAGTTTAGTTAATTCTAAACTTGTTCGCAAATAAAAGTTAATCCTTATAACTTGACTTTTAAAATCAACTAAACACATTTTCTATATCTATATGATATGCTAACTTAATGATTTAAAACCTGGAAACACGAAAAATACCGTAAAACCGGATTTACGCCGTCGTAGTAACACCGCGGGCTGTTTTGGGTTAGTTAATTAAAAACTATGATAAACTTTGATTTAAAAGTTGTTATTCTGAGAAAATGATTTTTATTATGAACATGAAACTATATCCAAAAATTATGGTTAAACTCAAAGTGGAAGTATGTTTTCTAAAATGGTCATCTAGACGTCGTTCTTTCGACTGAAATGACTACCTTTATAAAAATGACTTGTAACTTATTTTTCCGACAATAAACCTATACTTTTTCTATTTAGATTCATAAAATAGAGTTCAATATGAAACCATAGCAATTTGATTCACTCAAAACGGATTTAAAATGAAGAAGTTATGGGTAAAACAAGATTGGATAACTTTTCTCATTTTAGCTACGTGAAAATTGGTAACAAATCTATTCCAACCATAACTTAATCAACTTGTATTGTATATTATGTAATCTTGAGATACCATAGACACGTATACAATGTTTCGACCTATCATGTCGACACATCTATATATATTTCGGAACAACCATAGACATTCTATATGTGAATGTTGGAGTTAGCTATAAAGGGTTGAGGTTGATTCCAAAATATATATAGTTTGAGTTGTGATCAATACTGAGATACTTATACACTGGGTCGTGGATTGATTCAAGATAATATTTATCGATTTATTTTTGTACATCTAACTGTAGACAACTAGTTGTAGGTTACTAACGAGGACAGCTGACTTAATAAACTTAAAACATCAAAATATATTAAAAGTGTTGTAAATATATTTTGAACATACTTTGATATATATGTATATAATGTTATAGGTTCGTAAATCAACCAGTGGCCAATTCTTACTTCCTGACGAAGTAAAAATCTGTGAAAGTGAGTTATAGTCCCACTTTATAAATCTAATATTTTTGGGATGAGAATACATGCAGGTTTTATAAATGATTTACAAAATAGACACAAGTACGTGAAACTACATTCTATGGTTGAATTATCGAAATCGAATATGCCCCTTTTTATTAAGTCTGGTAATCTAAGAATTAGGGAACAGACACCCTAATTGACGCGAATCCTAAAGATAGATCTATTGGGCCTAACAAACCCCATCCAAAGTACCGGATGCTTTAGTACTTCGAAATTTATATCATATCCGAAGGGTGTCCCGGAATGATGGGGATATTCTTATATATGCATCTTGTTAATGTCGGTTACCAGGTGTTCACCATATGAATGGTTTTTATTTCTATGTATGGGATGTGTATTGAAATATGAAATCTTGTGGTCTATTATTTTGATTTGATAATATATAGGTTAAACCTATAACTCACCAACATTTTTTTGTTGACGTTTTAAGCATGTTTATTCTCAGGTGATTATTAAGAGCTTCCACCATCGCATACTTAAATAAGGACGAGATTTGGAGTCCATGCTTGTATGATATTGTGTAAAAACTGCATTCAAGAAACTTATTTCGTTGTAACATATTTGTATTGTAAACCATTATGTAATGGTCGTGTGTAAACATGATATTTTAGATTATCATTATTTGATAATCTACGTAAAGCTTTTTAAACCTTTATTGATGAAATAAAGGTTATGGTTTGTTTTAAAATGAATGCAGTCTTTGAAAAACGTCTCATATAGAGGTCAAAACCTCGCAACGAAATCAATTAATATGGAACGTTTTTAATCAATAAGAACGGGACATTTCAACTGTAGTGACCCGAACTTTTCCATGTTTATATATATTAATTGAGATTGATATTTACATGATTAAATGTTTCCAACATGTTAAGCAATCAAACTTGTTAAGGCTTGATTAATTGAAATATGTTTCATATAGACAATTGACCACTCAAGTTGACCGGCGATTCACGAACGTTAAAACTTGTAAAAATGACATGACGATATATATATGGATATACATACGGTTAACATGATATTATGATAAGTAAGTATCTCCATAAGTATATTAACAATGAGTTATATACATATAAACAAGACTACTAACTTAAGGATTTCGAAATGAGACATATATGTAATGATTATCGTTGTAACGACATTTAAATGTATATATATCATATTAAGATATATTAATATATCATAATATCATGATAATATAATAATTTAACATTTCATTAGATATAATAAATAATGGGTTAACAACATTAATTGAGATCGTTAACTTAAAGGTTTCAAAACAACACTTACATGTAACGACTAACGATGACTTAACGACTCAGTTAAAATGTATATACATGTAGTGTATTTAGATGTATTAAAATACTTTTGGAAGACTTCAAGACATATATCAAAACACTCATACTTAACGAAAATGGATACAGTTACTTTCCCATTCTTTTCTTTCATCAAGAATTCTAGTAGTATTCTTACCCGTATTATACACAGCTTCAAAACGTACTTACTATGGGTATATACCAATAGAAACTAGCATGGGATTCCACTCTTGATTATGTCATGTATGACTAATCAATTTTAACTTCTACCATGAGCTAGTCAACTAACTAGAACTCCTTTTAACCCCACTCACCACTCACCAATTACCACTCATCATTCACTCCATTTCACTTCCAATTCTCTTTCTAATTCTCTCTCAACACACACACACTATTATGAGCGTATTTTTCCAGTAGTTAATCATCATCTTCATCAAAAATCACTTCAAGAATCAAGCTATAATCATCATAGGAAGAACACTTCAAGAACACTTCAAAAATCTCTTCAAGTTTACTAATTTACTTCCAAGCTTTCTAATCCATTCCAAGTAATCATCTAAGATCAAGAAACCTTTGTTATATACAGTAGGTTATCTTTCTTATTCAAGGTAATATTCATATTCAAACTTTGATTCAATTTCTATAACTATAAACTATCTTAATTCGAGTAAAAATCTTACTTGAACTTGTTTTTGTGTCATGATCCTACTTCAAGAACTTTCAAGCCATCCAAGATCCTTTGAAGCTAGATCATTTCTTGTCACTTCCAGTAGGTTTACCTACTAAACTTGAGGTAGTAATGATGTTCATAACATCATTCGATTCATATATATAAAACTATCTTATTCGAAGGTTTAAACTCGTAATCACTAGAACATAGTTTAGTTAATTCTAAACTTGTTCGTAAACAAAAGTTAATCCTTCTAACTTGACTTTTAAAATTAACTAAACACATGTTCTATATCTATATGATATGCTAACTTAATGATTTAAAACCTGGAAACACGAAAAACACCGTAAAATTGGATTTACGCCGTCGTAGTAACACCGCGGGCTGTTTTGGGTTAGTTAATTAAAAACTATGATAAACTTTGATTTAAAAGTTGTTATTCTGAGAAAATGATTTTTATTATGAACATGAAACTATATCCAAAAATTATGGTTAAACTCAAAGTGGAAGTATGTTTTCTAAAATGGTCATCTAGACGTC
This sequence comes from Rutidosis leptorrhynchoides, assembly GCF_046630445.1. Taxonomy (NCBI): domain Eukaryota; kingdom Viridiplantae; phylum Streptophyta; class Magnoliopsida; order Asterales; family Asteraceae; genus Rutidosis; species Rutidosis leptorrhynchoides. The sequence goes on along the minus strand of NC_092337.1, from coordinate 334,080,384 downwards.
GTTCTTTCGACTGAAATGACTACCTTTACAAAAACGACTTGTAACTTATTTTTCCGACTATAAACCTATACTTTTTCTATTTATATTCATAAAATAGAGTTCAATATGAAACCATAGCAATTTGATTCACTCAAAACGGATTTAAAATGAAGAAGTTATGGGTAAAACAAGATTGGATAATTTTTCTCATTTTAGCTACGTGAAAATTGGTAACAAATCTATTCTAACCATAACTTAATCAACTTGTATTGTATATTATGTAATCTTGAGATACCATAGACACGTATACAATGTTTCGACCTATCATGTCGACACATCTATATATATTTCGGAACAACCATAGACACTCTATATGTGAATGTTGGAGTTAGCTATACAGGGTTGAGGTTGATTCCAAAATATATATAGTTTGAGTTGTGATCAATACTGAGATACGTATACACTGGGTCGTGGATTGATTCAAGATAATATTTATTGATTTATTTCTGTACATCTAACTGTGGACAACTAGTTGTAGGTTACTAACGAGGACAGCTGACTTAATAAACTTAAAACATCAAAATATATTAAAAGTGTTGTAAATATATTTTGAACATACTTTAATATATATGTATATATTGTTATAGGTTCGTGAATCAACAGTGGCCAAGTCTTACTTCCCGACGAAGTAAAAATCTGTGAAAGTGAGTTATAGTCCCACTATTAAAATCTAATATTTTTGGGATGAGAATACATGCAGGTTTTATAAATGATTTACAAAATAGACACAAGTACGTGAAACTACATTCTATGGTTGAATTATCGAAATCGAATATGCCCCTTTTTATTAAGTCTGGTAATCTAAGAATTAGGGAACAGACACCCTAATTGACGCGAATCCTAAAGATAGATCTATTGGGCCTAACAAACCCCATCCAAAGTATCGGATGCTTTAGTACTTCGAAATTTATATCATATCCGAAGGGTGTCCCGGAATGATGGGGATATTCTTATATATGCATCTTGTTAATGTCGGTTACCAGGTGTTCACCATATGAATGATTTTTATCTCTATGTATGGGATGTGTATTGAAATATGAAATCTTGTGGTCTATTGTTACAATTTGATATATATAGGTTAAACCTATAACTCACCAACATTTTTGTTGACGTTTAAAGCATGTTTATTCTCAGGTGATATTAAGAGCTTCCGCTGTTGCATACTAAAATAAGGACAAGATTTGGAGTCCATGTTTGTATGATATTGTGTAAAAACTGCATTCAAGAAACTGATTTCGATGTAACATATTTGTATTGTAAGCCATTATGTAATGGTCGTGTGTAAACAAGATATTTTAGATTATCATTATTTGATAATCTACGTAAAGCTTTTTAAACCTTTATTGATGAAATAAAGGTTATGGTTTGTTTTAAAATGAATGCAGTTGATAAGGCTAAAAAGGAACATATATTTCATAGCAAAATCCCCCAAGAAAGACAAGATTTTAGTTGCAATTGTTCCATTTTCAAGTGATATTCGTTTATATTAAATAAGTGCGAAGACAAAAGGCGAAAACGACGAATTAAAGACACAAAGGTCCAAAAAGCTCAAATATACAAGATACAAATAAAAAGGTTCAAATTATTGATGAAGAACGTCTAAAAATGACAAGAGTACAAGTTGCGGAACGCAAAGTACACGATATAAAATAGTACGAAAGGACGTCCGAAAATCCGGAACCGGGACCCGAGCCAAGAAGAAACGCCCGACGCAATGGACCAAAAATATCTAGTCTACTATGCACATAAATATAATATAATATATAAATAATTATTAAAATTATTTATATTTTATATATATTTAATAAATATGTCGACGAACAAGAAGACAAAAGATATGTGAGCTGTCCAGCGTGGCCATGCGAGTCGCATGGCAAATAGGCATAAACCCATGCGAGTCGCATGGCAGTAAAAATCTGGCCAAATGCCTATAAAAAGGCAGTTTATGCACGAACTCAAACACATCTTTTTCTTTTCCTTCTCTGTAAACATATAACATAAATAAATAATTATAATTTTAATTATAATTTTAATAATTATGATTTAGTTTAGTATTGTAACAAATGATTTACGGGTTTTAAGTCAAGACTCTGCCCGTGTAATACTACGATATTAATACCCACTGTAAGTTATGTCTTTCCTTTTTAATTTAATGTCTCGTAACTAAGTTATTATTATGCTTATTTGAGCCGAAGTAATCGTGATGTTAGGCTAAAATATTAAGACGGGGTTATTGAACTTTGTACCATAATTAAGGTTTGGGCAAAAGACCGACACTTGTGGAAATTGGACTATTGACTATTAATAGATGGGGGGTATTGTCTAATTGAGTGACAACTCATTGGAGTCTGTCGAACCTATCTTCAAATTAATTAACCTAATAATTAATAATGATTATGGTTGTCCTATTTAGTGACGTTCATATGGAATCTGTTATAATCATTTAATTAATCAATTGGGTTGGGTAATTGATTATTCATTCTGATCAAGTGGATGAATTAATATTCATAAACTAATTAAAACAGGGGTAGATTACATACAGTGATAACTGGTGTAATTGTTGATAGAAGTGATAACTGCGTCACAGTTTAAATCCTTAATCAGTTGGAATATTTGACTTCGGGTATAAGGGTAATTTGACGAGGATACTCGTACTTTATATTTATGACCGATGGACTATTATGGACAAAAACCAGATAGACGTATCAAATAAACCAGGACAAAGGACAATTAACCCATGGTAATAAATTAAAATCAACACGTCAAACATCATGATTACGGAAGTTTAAATAAACATAATTCTTTTATTGTATTTCTCATCGTATCTTTATTTACTGTCATTTTAATACTCGCAATTTTATTTACTGTCATTTTATTTATTGTCATTATTTTACGCACTTTAATTATCGTCATTTATCTTTACGCTTAAAATATAGAATCGACAAACCGGTCATTAAACGGTAAAACCCCCCTTTTATAATAATATTACTACTTATATAATTATATATATTTTGTATAAATATAGTTGTTAAAAATATAGTAAGTATCACCAGCTCCCTGTGGAACGAACCGAACTTACTAAAAACTACACTACTCTACGATTAGGTACACTGCCTATAGTGTTGTAGCAAGGTTTAGGTATATCTCATCCGTAAATTAATAAAACTTGTGTCATATTTTGTAGTATTTTGTATTAAAAATAATACTATTTCGTACCCTCACGCTACATCATCAAGTTTTTGGCGCCGCTGCCGGGGAGCACTAAAACGCTATATTTTTAATTTATATTTGCAAAAAAAAAAAAAAAAAAAAAAAACGTAAAAAAAAAAAAAAAAAAATTATAAAAAAATATATTTTTAAGATTTTGTCTATAAAAAAAAAAAAAAATTTTTTAGTTTTATTACCTTTAGATTTTTAGACTATATTCGCAACTTTTAGTATTAAGTTTAGTTTTGCCATAGTTATTTTTACTTCTAGAATTTTTAGTTTTGCCGTAAAATCCCTTAAGTGCTTTTTCTTTAGACTAAGATTTAGGTGCCTTAAAATTTTGCGACGCCATTTTTCGTGCTATTTTCTTATTTCGTATTTTTCGACGCCTTTTACCTATGTATCAATTACAATTCCAATTAGTGATCTCCATTTGTAGCTTTAATTTTAAGATAGTGATCGTTATAAGGTTGGATTAACCGCGTGTTTACAAACCACTCTTCGTCTTTTTCATTTTTCGACACTTTTCGACGCGCAATCTTTTTCTCTCTTATTTCTCGCCATTCTAGTTTTTAGGACTTAGAATTTTTTCTACTTCTTCTCTAAATTTCTTAAAATTACGAAAATTTATTTTAAGTGGTTAAATTGATAGACATCAAAATTTTCTGGTTCGTAGTAATAGTTGGATTTGTACGTGGACCGGGTTATTGGAGCCAAACAGTCCTCAATTATATTGAGACCAAACGAATCCTGCCCCTCTGCTGCATCTTTTGGCTATTCGAAACGTGGGCAAAATCAGAAAAGTCTATTAATTGGATAACTTATTATAATTTTTCTTTCCTTTTTAAAAACTAATAGGATATTCAGTGAATGCACCGAGCAAAACGTTCACCACCTTTCATACGTTCACCACCTGTAACTCGATCAAGACATCTAGCAAATATTGTCGCCGTTGATTTTTCTTTAGAATCGTCATCTAGTCGAACAAGAACTCCAACTCAAATTTCCGATAATCCATCTTTTGAACCCGACTTCACAATTAAGAACCCGGAGCATATTCAAGGACAATTCCAAGATCCTGAACCACTAATTATTCCTCCTGAACCACAAACCGTTAAATCGGAGTCCTCTAGTGATTCGTATTCAACAAATTCAATTATGGAAGTAACGGAACCTCTAAGTATGGAAGATCGAATGAGAGCCACACGCACGGGCCAAGGTCACGCCATTATTAAGCCAGAAGTTAATGCGCCAGATTATGAAATCAAAGGACAAATTCTACACATGGTAACTAACCAATGCCAATTCAGTGGTGCACCGAATGAAGATCCTAACGAACACCTTCGTACGTTTAAAAGAATTTGTACACTATTCAAAATCCGAGAAGTGGAAGATGAGCAGATCTATCTCATGTTGTTTCCCTGGACTTTAAAGGGAGAAGCCAAAGATTGGTTAGAATCGTTACCTGAAGGGGCGATTGACACATGGGATGTTTTAGTTGAAAAATTTCTTAAACAATTCTTTCCGGCATCTAAAGCCGTGAGACTTCAAGGAGAAATTGTTACGTTCGCGCAAAAGCCAAATGAAACATTATATGAGGCGTGGACAAGATTCGGAAGGATGTTGAGAGGATGTCCTCAACACGGTTTAGACACTTACCAAATAGTACAAATATTCTACCAAGGTGTCAACGTTGCTACACGAAAAGACATCGACATAACAGCTGGTGGTTCCATCATGAAGAAAACCGCAACTGAAGCTTACAAAATTATTGATAATACAGCCTCCCACTCGCATGAGTGGCACCAAGAAAAAGATATTTTTCGTTCATCTAAAGTGGCTAGAGCCGATTCTAGCCATGACTTTGATTCCGTTTCCGCAAAAATAGATGCTTTCGAAAGACGAATGGAAAAGATGAATAAAGATATTCACGCAATACGAATCAGTTGTGAGCAATGCGGTGGACCACACTTATTGAAAGATTGTCACATTGAACTAACAATGGAACAACGAGAGAATGTTTCCTATATGAACCAAAGGCCGGGAAATAATTATCAAAATAATTATCAACCGCCAAGGCTAAACTTAAATCGAAATCAAAACATTCTTTACAATCCAAAAGGACCCGAAAATAACTGGTATAACCAACAAGGTCCGAATAACCAACCGACTCAAAACAACACTTTCAATCAACAAAGACCTAGCTTGTATAAACCACCACAACAACCCGAAGAGAAAAAGCCAAATCTAGAAGAAATGATGGCAAAGCTGATTGAATCTCAAACACAATTCATTACATCTCAAACCCAAACGAACGAGAGATTTGATCAGTCATTAAGAACTCAACAAGCTTCCATTTTGAATCTAGAAAAACACGTAGGTACTCTTGCTAGCATGATGAGTGAGAGGGAACAAGGAAAGCTACCGAGTAATACTGAAGTAAATCCTCGGAATGAGAATGTTAATATGGTTTCAACGAATTCTGAAAAACCAGCACCAGAAGATGGGAAGGTTTTAGATGAGAGTAACAATGAAGAAGTTACACCACCACCACCCGAGTATGTAAAGTCAATGGTGGCACCATACAAACCACCCATCCCGTTTCCAAGAAAAGGAGTTGAGTATGAGCAAGTGATAGGTAATAAAGATTGTGATACCTCTGGAAAGAAGAAGAAGAAAAAGAATAAGAAAGTGCAAGAAACAAAAGCCGTAAATATAAACCTGGTGAAGACAGTTCCACCAAAACCTCCACCTAGGGTAGGTGATCCGGGTGAATTTATTGTTCCTTGTCTACTTAGTGATTGTGTCATGTATGATGCACTAGCAGATTTAGGTGCAAGTGTAAGTGTTATGCCTCTTTCCTTATATAAGAGATTAGGTGTAGGTAAGTTAAGTCCAACGGATATGAGTGTTCGACTCTTTGATCAAACCATTAAGCACCCAGTTGGAATTGCTGACAACCTACCCATTCAAGTAGGTAATTTAACCTTTCTAGTCGAATTCATTGTCATTGACATAGAAGAGGACCCAAACATTCCTCTAATTTTAGGTCGACCATTCTTTGCGTCCACCGGGGCGTTATTTGATGTAGGAAATGGAAGAATGACACTTAGTAGTGGTAACAAATCGATCACCTTTATGATTCGAAAGTCTAAATCTCCACCAACCAAAACCATTGAACCAGCAAAAACGATTGGTAACAACCATGTTGTTTTACCAACTCCAACGGTAGTGCTTAATAATAATGAAACGCCTAAGTGTGGGGAAAATGAAGTAACACCTAATGATGACATGATAACAAAGAACCCCGTTGTTGATACGAAATTAAATGATCTCGTTATTAATAGTTCAATGAAAAAACTTATTAAACGGATTCGCGATGCTAGAACCAAGGGGAACTTTAAGTTATGTAACCGGTTAGTATCCAATCTATCACCTAAAGAAAAGGAGAAACTAGTTGAAATTGTGGATATTACACAGGAATCCGACCAATGGCTTAAAGAAAAAGTCACGGATATGCAAGTTGATTATGGACCAAGAGAAATTAACGATGAAGTTAATCACAATTTTGACACCACGGCTACCTAAGTGTGGGGAGATTCAAATGTTCTAAAAAGAAAATGCTATCTAGAGTTAGTTGTTCTGTTCTCGTGTAGTTCCGAGAATGGAACCCGATTGGTCTTTTCCGCTAGCAGACACTAAAAACTAGTTTCCTCCCTCCATTCTGAATTTTTTTTTTTATTTTGTAGGTTTTATATAAAAATTAATATGCTTTTTAAATTTAAGTTTTGTGTGATTTTAAAAACAAAATTTACTTTATTTCATTAAGTTAAAAAAAAATTGATTTCTAAAATTCGTCGTGAGTTGAAGACTAGGTCATAGAGCCGAAATTGCTTTACCCGAGAGCGGGGCAAAAAATTTTGTTATCATTATTTTTAATTTTATTGATCTAAAGTATGCCAAAAAAAATATTATATTTTATAAATTTTTGAACGTGGGGAAATATACCCAACTTCAAAAATATGTATATATGTTTGTAGTTTATATCATGAACACAACAGGGTAAAACAACGCACTTTCAAAGACTGTCATTAAAATTCAGCAAAAGGTACCAATTTTGACGACAAGACGCAAAATAACAAATGTTATATAACAAATGGAGGAATGAACGATGAGGCGCCATCAATCATTCGACGAGCTTTGTAATTACAAACTCGGTATTTTTAATCACTTTTCTACACTAATCACCCTCATGAATTTATAATTATAGTCTGATTTCATGCAAATGAGGGCATTGCATGATCTCAAGTGTGGGGAAGGGTTATAAATTCTCTCGGGTTTATACTTAGTTTAATTGCCAAATTTCATGAAAATTTGAAAAATTTTCAACTAAAATACTAGTAACGCAGTAGTTGTATTAGAATCTAGTGCTCTCTGATAACAAGGAACAGCCCTAGTCTTATATACTGACTACCCACTTCTAGTAAAAATTTTCAAAATTTTCAATTAAATGAAGTCAAAATCATGTTTATACATATTTATGAACGATGAAAACTAGGTGTTAATACCGAAATTATCGTTACCTCGAGGACATAAATTGAGAAACAACCCAAAACGCTTGAATTCATTTAAAAAGGAATAAAGAAGAATAAAAAGGCAAAGAAAGAAACTAAGTGTGGGGAGAATGTACCAAGTTATTCAATTAAAAACTATCTATCACATGTTTCTGTAAAGTTATTGCAGGTGCTTTTGTTTTGGACTTAATTAACAGTTTTACCCGGTTTATTGTAATATATTTGAAAGAAAAGATGGATCTACACGATGAATCAATTCCATCATTAAAAGGAAGTAAAGTCTTCCGAAAAAGACACGCGCTTCTTGATTTAGGTCATGAAGTTGTTGTCCAGACCAGCTGTAGGTTGACGAAAAATCTAGAAAAGTCATCTCTAAAATCAGCAGGAAATCCACGGACCTCAGCATCAAACAGGGTCGCCATGTGGTCAGATTTATCCTAACCATGAGAAGGATTTATCTCGTACAATGGGGGGGCACCGTGCAAATTAGCTTGATAAGACTAATGAATCAGATCCCCAGAAAGGATAATCTCCTTAAAGATTAAAAATCAGCATTTAAGCCTGATATTACTCAATCCTTGATATTGACCTTAAAGATTGAGAATTCAAACTCATGGAATTCAATGATATCTAAACTCGAGCTTGAACGAGAAAATATTTTGATCAAAAATACAAACCGATTTGTTTTCTGAAAACCCATTTTCAATGCGTTCATCACCATTGAACGTAAAATCCTAGGAATTCACCTGGAATTCATTAGGTCACCTGAACCAAATCGGGTGTCAACCGTAAGAACGGTGGTTGCATAGCATGGTCGGAGACAGGACCTTGTGCCAGACCGAAAAATCATAGGATGATCTTTACTATTGCTCCTACCAAGGATAGTACTAGCATCCGACACGTCAAAAGACCATAATCATCTGCATGTCATGGGACATTGCCTTAACAGTTTCTTGTTCATCGCTTTCCTTTACAACCGGACGGTAGTTTACCGAAAGGTAATATACGGAACAAGTAAATTGGATGTGTGCTTTCCGATACAGGGATAGCAGTGGATTACACGAACCTAAATGTTTTTAGCCAAAATATTGATCCACAAATATATTTTGCAACACCGATGGTGGGTCAAATCAGAAAACTTGTCTAGGGTAAAATCTAGCTTGAATTTTTAAAAGATCAAATGTTTTCATAAAGATCCAATTTCCTAAAGGATCTACATTTTTATAGTCATGTGGGACTGTAAACCGCCTTTTAAATGTGCACTTTGCTTTGGAAACCGAAAGTAAATCGGCTATTTGATTGCAAGTGTCGTTGACCTAAACCCAAGGCAACTGTGGATGACACACCCACCTTTAACCATGGTTCTATTGTTAATATCATTGTTTATACCGCTCTATCAAAATCACTGATGTACAAAGTGTGAAGAATAAAGAAGTGATTCGTGTAATGTATTATATTATTTCAAGACTGTATTGCTTGAGGACAAGCAACGCTCAAGTGTGGGGATATTGATAAGGCTAAAAAGGAACATATATTTCATAGCAAAATCCCCCAAGAAAGACAAGATTTTAGTTGCAATTGTTCCATTTTCAAGTGATATTCGTTTATATTAAATAAGTGCGAAGACAAAAGGCGAAAACGACGAATTAAAGACACAAAGGTCCAAAAAGCTCAAATATACAAGATACAAATAAAAAGGTTCAAATTATTGATGAAGAACGTCTAAAAATGACAAGAGTACAAGTTGCGGAACGCAAAGTACACGATATAAAATAGTACGAAAGGACGTCCGAAAATCCGGAACCGGGACCCGAGCCAAGAAGAAACGCCCGACGCAATGGACCAAAAATATCTAGTCTACTATGCACATAAATATAATATAATATATAAATAATTATTAAAATTATTTATATTTTATATATATTTAATAAATATGTCGACGAACAAGAAGACAAAAGATATGTGAGCTGTCCAGCGTGGCCATGCGAGTCGCATGGCAAATAGGCATAAACCCATGCGAGTCGCATGGCAGTAAAAATCTGGCCAAATGCCTATAAAAAGGCAGTTTATGCACGAACTCAAACACATCTTTTTCTTTTCCTTCTCTGTAAACATATAACATAAATAAATAATTATAATTTTAATTATAATTTTAATAATTATGATTTAGTTTAGTATTGTAACAAATGATTTACGGGTTTTAAGTCAAGACTCTGCCCGTGTAATACTACGATATTAATACCCACTGTAAGTTATGTCTTTCCTTTTTAATTTAATGTCTCGTAACTAAGTTATTATTATGCTTATTTGAGCCGAAGTAATCGTGATGTTAGGCTAAAATATTAAGACGGGGTTATTGAACTTTGTACCATAATTAAGGTTTGGGCAAAAGACCGACACTTGTGGAAATTGGACTATTGACTATTAATAGATGGGGGGTATTGTCTAATTGAGTGACAACTCATTGGAGTCTGTCGAACCTATCTTCAAATTAATTAACCTAATAATTAATAATGATTATGGTTGTCCTATTTAGTGACGTTCATATGGAATCTGTTATAATCATTTAATTAATCAATTGGGTTGGGTAATTGATTATTCATTCTGATCAAGTGGATGAATTAATATTCATAAACTAATTAAAACAGGGGTAGATTACATACAGTGATAACTGGTGTAATTGTTGATAGAAGTGATAACTGCGTCACAGTTTAAATCCTTAATCAGTTGGAATATTTGACTTCGGGTATAAGGGTAATTTGACGAGGATACTCGTACTTTATATTTATGACCGATGGACTATTATGGACAAAAACCAGATAGACGTATCAAATAAACCAGGACAAAGGACAATTAACCCATGGTAATAAATTAAAATCAACACGTCAAACATCATGATTACGGAAGTTTAAATAAACATAATTCTTTTATTGTATTTCTCATCGTATCTTTATTTACTGTCATTTTAATACTCGCAATTTTATTTACTGTCATTTTATTTATTGTCATTATTTTACGCACTTTAATTATCGTCATTTATCTTTACGCTTAAAATATAGAATCGACAAACCGGTCATTAAACGGTAAAACCCCCCTTTTATAATAATATTACTACTTATATAATTATATATATTTTGTATAAATATAGTTGTTAAAAATATAGTAAGTATCACCAGCTCCCTGTGGAACGAACCGGACTTACTAAAAACTACACTACTCTACGATTAGGTACACTGCCTATAGTGTTGTAGCAAGGTTTAGGTATATCTCATCCGTAAATTAATAAAACTTGTGTCATATTTTGTAGTATTTTGTATTAAAAATAATACTATTTCGTACCCTCACGCTACATCATCAGCAGTCTTTAAAAAACGTCTCATATAGAGGTCAAAACCTCGCAACGAAATCAATTAATATGGAACGTTTTTAATCAATAAGAACGGGACATTTCAGTTGGTATCCGAGCGTTGGTCTTAGAGAACCAAAATTTTGTATTAGTGTGTCTTATCGAGTTTGTTAGGATGCATTAGTGAGTCTGGACTTCGAAAGTGTTTACTTGAAAAATGATTGCTTAACAAATTTTGTTGGAAACTATATATTTTTAACATGTGAATATTATGTGATATATTAATCTCTTAACGCGTTTGATATTATGTGATAGATGTCTACCTCTAGAACAAGTCCCATTGACTCACCTAATAATAATGAAGAGTCAAATGTAAATTGGAATGATTCGTGGACAGATTCACAAGTTCCCGAAGAGGAACCGAAAGAAGAGTCGGAACCAGAAGAAGAATCGGAACCGGAAGAAGAATCGGAACCGGAAGAAGAATCGGAACCGGTGGGGGAAATAATAAAACGGTTGAGTAAAAGAAAATCCTCAACCAACCGACCAAGGTTAATTATGGTCAATGGTGTTTCCGCCAAGGAAGCAAAATATTGGGAGGATTACCAATTCTCCGATGAATCGGATTCCGACGAGAATTCCGATGATGTTATAGAAATTACCCCAACTGAATTTAAAAAGGCAAAAGAAAATAATAAGGGAAAGGACATAAAAATAGAGAAATCTAATTCCAACCCCGATGAACTTTATATGTATCGTCAACCCCCGAAGTCCTTAAGTTGTAATAATGATCCGGGAACCTCTAAACCACCAGGTTTTTCTAAACCAATGTGGATAACGACGGCTCGTATTAGGGGAACATCATATATCCCTAGAAACTTGGCAAAACGAACCAAAACCGAAGAAGAAGAAACAAGCGAGTCGGAATAAGATAGTTGTATTCGTGTGGTGTAATATATGTAATATAGTGTGCTTATGCTTTATGATATATGTAAAAATTGCTTGTATTAATAAGTATTTTTTTTATGAATCTAACTCTTGTCTATTTTACAGTATAAAAACACAAAATGGATAGACAACCCAATATTTTAAGAGACCTACCCGGAGACATGATAGATGAAATCTTGTCTAGAGTCGGTCAGAATTCTTCGGCACAACTATTTAAGGCGAGATCAATTTGTAAGACATTCGAAGAACGTTCCAAGAATGCCTTGGTTTATAAAAGGCTTTCGTTCAAAAGATGGGGGATATCACATTGGGAAATCCATAAGTTACGATGTGTTTACTTTGACGCATATATTGCGGGGAACCCAAATGCTATTTTACGCAATGGGTTAAGAAATTATTTTGACTCAATATATCCGAATATTGGACTTCGTGATTTAGAAAAAGCGGCTAACATGCAACATAAAGAAGCATGTTATGCTTACGGATTAGTAATGTTCGCTTCTCACCAAAGTGAGAACAAGGACATCGGCCGACAACTATTAAACAAAACGTTCCCACAAGTGACGGAGTCGGTAATTGGGGTAAGAAATGAGGTTTTTAGATTGTTACGGGACTGTTGGACATTACGTAACCCTCGTCCCTTTGACGACGTTACAACACGTTGTCTTATCAACGGCCATAACGGTTATATTCCACAAGACCAAGGATGGGAAGTAGTCCTAGTAAAACCAGAATGCATGACTTGTTTCTGGACGTATGAATTACGTGTCTTTATTGCCTTTGCTGAATGACTTGTGTACTAGCTAGAATTATCTTCACAACTATCTTGTATCAAAGTTATTGTGTGCTATATTTCATGCTTTATGTAAAATAAGCGGTATTGTAAGTTTGTAAAATATTGTATAAAAGTTTGAACGCGAAATATTATTATAATCAGTTTTTCATATAGAATTGTAGTAGTTGAATTGTATATTAGCTACTAAGTATGAACTTAACGGGTAGGTACTACCCGAATTTAAATTTATAAAACGCTAATATGAAGAAAAAGCTTTTATAAATGAGTTCATATTATGCTACGAAATACTATTAACTACTCTTAATATTCTGTATGATTAACTTGTTCCATTTGATAATTTTGAAGGAAATGGCACCGACTACTCGACACACCGTGAATATGAATGAAGAGGAATTCCGTACTTTTCTAGCTTCAAACATAGCCGCAGTACAGGCTGCGCTACATACCAACAATAACCTTGGATCTAGCAGTACAGGAAATCGTGTAGGATGCACCTACAAAGAATTCACTGCCTGCAAACCTTTGGAATTTGATGGAACCGAAGGACCGATCGGATTGAAACGGTGGACCGAGAAGGTCGAATCGGTGTTTGCCATAAGTAAGTGTACTGAAGAGGACAAAGTGAAGTACGCTACGCATACCTTCACAGGTTCTGCGTTAACATGGTGGAATACTTATCTAGAGCAAGTGGGACAAGACGATGCGTACGCACTACCGTGGTCAGCATTCAAGCACTTGATGAACGAGAAGTACCGTCCCAGAACCGAGGTCAATAAGCTCAAGACAGAACTTAGAGGGTTACGAACCCAAGGATTTGATATTACCACGTATGAAAGACGATTCACAGAATTGTGCCTATTGTGTCCGGGAGCATTCGAAGATGAGGAAGAGAAGATCGACGCGTTTGTGAAAGGATTACCGGAAAGAATCCAAGAAGATATAAGTTCACACGAGCCCGCCTCCATACAACAGGCATGTAGAATGGCTCACAAACTAGTGAACCAGATTGAAGAAAGAATTAAAGAACAGACTGCTGAAGAGGCCAATGTGAAGCAAGTCAAAAGAAAGTGGGAGGAAAACGGTGATAAGAATCACCAATACAACAACAAACAGCAATTACAACAATAATCGCAACAATTATCCCAACAATCGCAACATCAATCGCAACTACAACAAACGGCCCAACAATAACAACAACAACAACAACAACAGCAACTAGAACAATCATCCCAACAACAATAATAACCGCAACAACAACAACAATCAGAAGCAGCTATGCCAAAGGTGTGAAAAGTATCACTCGGGGTTCTGCACCAAATTTTGCAACAAGTGTAAAAGAAATGGTCATAGCGCGGCGAAGTGTGAGGTCTACGGACCAGGGGTTAATAGAACGAAAGGAACAAATGGTGTCGGAACGAGTAATGGCGGAGCAAGTAGTATCGGAGCAAGTTACGCCAATGTAGTTTGTTATAAATGTGGAAAACCGGGCCACATTATTAGAAATTGCCCGAACCAGGAGAACATGAATGGACAAGACCGCGGAAGAGTTTTCAATATTAATGCGGCAGAGGCACAGGAAGACCCGGAGCTTGTTACGGGTACGTTTCTTATTGACAATAAATCTGCTTACGTTTTATTTGATTCGGGTGCGGATAGAAGCTATATAAGTAGAGATTTTTGTGCTAAATTAAGTTGTCCATTGACGCCTTTGGATAGTAAATTTTTACTCGAATTAGCAAATGGTAAATTAATTTCAGCAGATAATATATGTCGGAATCGAGAAATTAAACTGGTTAGCGAAACATTTAAGATTGATTTGATACCAGTAGAGTTAGGGAGTTTTGATGTGATAATCGGTATGGACTGGTTGAAAGAAGTGAAAGCAGAGATCATTTGTTACAAAAATGTAATTCGCATTATACGAGAAAAAGGAAAACCCTTAATGGTGTACGGAGAAAAGGGCAACACGAAGCTACATCTTATTAGTAATTTGAAGGCACAAAAACTAATAAGAAAAGGTTGCTATGATGTTCTAGCACACGTCGAGAAAGTACAAACTGAAGAAAAGAGCATCAATGATGTTCCCATTGCAAAAGAATTTCCCGATGTATTTCCAAAAGAATTACCGGGATTACCCCCACATCGATCCGTTGAATTTCAAATAGATTTTGTACCAGGAGCTGCACCAATAGCTCGTGCTCCTTACAGACTCGCACCCAGTGAGATGAAAGAACTACAAAGCCAATTACAAGAACTTTTAGAGCGTGGTTTCATTCGACCAAGCACATCACCGTGGGGAGCTCCTGTTTTGTTTGTCAAGAAGAAAGATGGTACATTCAGGTTGTGTATCAACTACCGAGAGTTGAACAAACTTACCATCAAGAACCGCTACCCACTACCGAGAATTGATGACTTATTTGATCAACTACAAGGCTCGTCTATTTATTCAATGATTGACTTACGTTCCGGGTATCATCAAATGCGGGTGAAAGAAGATGATATTCCAAAGACTGCTTTCAGAACACGTTACGGTCATTACGAGTTTATGGTCATGCCGTTTGGTTTAACTAATGCACCAGCTATGTTTATGGACCTTATGAACCGAGTGTGTGGACCATACCTTGACAAGTTTGTCATTGTTTTCATTGATGACATACTTATTTACTCAAAGAATGACCAAGAACACGGTGAACATTTGAGAAAGGTGTTAGAAGTATTGAGGAAGGAAGAATTGTACGCTAAGTTTTCAAAGTGTGCATTTTGGTTGGAAGAAGTTCAATTCCTCGGTCACATAGTGAACAAAGAAGGTATTAAGGTGGATCCGGCAAAGATAGAAACTGTTGAAAAGTGGGAAACCCCGAAAACTCCGAAACACATACGCCAGTTTTTAGGACTAACTGGTTACTACAGAAGGTTCATCCAAGACTTTTCCAGAATAGCAAAACCCTTGACTGCATTAACGCATAAAGGGAAGAAATTTGAATGGAATGATGAACAAGAGAAAGCGTTTCAGTTATTGAAGAAAAAGCTAACTACAGCACCTATATTGTCATTGCCTGAAGGGAATGATGATTTTGTGATTTATTATGATGCATCAAAGCAAGGTCTCAGTTGTGTATTAATGCAACGAACGAAGGTGATTGCTTATGCGTCTAGACAATTGAAGATTCACGAGCAAAATTATACGACGCATGATTTGGAATTAGGCGCGGTTGTTTTTGCATTAAAGACTTGGAGGCACTACTTATATGGGGTCAAAAGTATTATATATACCGACCACAAAAGTCTTCAACACATATTTAATCAGAAACAACTGAATATGAGGCAGCGTAGGTGGATTGAATTGTTGAATGATTACGACTTTGAGATTCGTTACCACCCGGGGAAGGCAAATGTGGAAGCCGATGCCTTGAGCAGGAAGGACAGAGAACCCATTCGAGTAAAATCTATGAATATAATGATTCATAGTAACCTTACTACTCAAATAAAGGAGGCGCAACAAGGAGTTTTAAAAGAAGAAAATTTAAAGGATGAAATACCCAAAGGATCGGAGCAGCATCTTAATATTCGGGAAGACGGAACCCGGTATAGGGCTGAAAGGATTTGGGTACCAAAATTTGGAGATATGAGAGAAATGGTACTTAGAGAAGCTCATAAAACCAGATACTCAGTACATCCTGGAACGGGGAAGATGTACAAGGATCTCAAGAAACATTTTTGGTGGCCGGGTATGAAAGCCGATGTTGCTAAATACGTAGGAGAATGTTTGACGTGTTCTAAGGTCAAAGCTGAGCTTCAGAAACCATCAGGTCTACTTCAACAACCCGAAATCCCAGAATGGAAATGGGAAAACATTACCATGGATTTCATCACTAAATTGCCAAGGACTGCAAGTGGTTTTGATACTATTTGGGTAATAGTTGATCGTCTCACCAAATCAGCACACTTCCTGCCAATAAGAGAAGATGACAAGATGGAAAAGTTAGCACGACTGTATTTGAAGGAAGTCGTCTCCAGACATGGAATACCAATCTCTATTATCTCTGATAGGGATGGCAGATTTATTTCAAGATTCTGGCAGACATTACAGCAAGCATTAGGAACTCGTCTAGACATGAGTACTGCCTATCATCCACAAACTGATGGGCAGAGCGAAAGGACGATACAAATGCTTGAAGACATGCTACGAGCATGTGTTATTGATTTCGGAAACAGTTGGGATCGACATCTACCGTTAGCAGAATTTTCCTACAACAACAGCTACCATTCAAGCATTGAAATGGCGCCGTTTGAAGCACTTTATGGTAGAAAGTACAGGTCTCCGATTTATTGGAGTGAAGTGGGGGATAGACAGATTACGGGTCCGGAGATTATACAAGAAACTACCGAGAAGATCATCCAAATTCAACAACGGTTGAAAACCGCCCAAAGTCGACAAAAGAGCTACGCTGACATTAAAAGAAAAGATATAGAATTTGAAATTGGAGAGATGGTCATGCTTAAAGTTGCACCTTGGAAAGGCGTTGTTCGATTTGGTAAACGAGAGAAATTAAATCCAAGGTATATTGGACCATTCAAGATTATTGATCGTGTCGGACCAGTAGCTTACCGACTTGAGTTACCTCAACAACTCGCGGCTGTACATAACACTTTCCACGTCTCGAATTTGAAGAAATGTTTTGCTAAAGAAGATCTCACTATTCCGTTAGATGAAATCCAAATCAACGAAAAACTCCAATTCATCGAAGAACCCGTCGAAATAATGGATCGTGAGGTTAAAAGACTTAAGCAAAACAAGATACCAATTGTTAAGGTTCGATGGAATGCTCGTAGAGGACCCGAGTTCACCTGGGAGTGTGAAGATCAGATGAAGAAGAAATACCCGCATCTATTTCCAGAAGATTCGTCAACACCTTCAACAGCTTAAAATTTCGGGACGAAATTTATTTAACGGGTAGGTACTGTAGTGACCCGAACATTTCCATGTTTATATATATTAATTGAGATTGATATTTACATGATTAAATGTTTCCAACATTTAAAGCAATCAAACTTGTTAAGGCTTGATTAATTGAAATATGTTTCATATAGACAATTGACCACCCAAGTTGACCGGCGATTCACGAACGTTAAAACTTGTAAAAATGACATGACGATATATATATGGATATACATATGGTTAACATGAGATTAGGATAAGTAAGTATCTCCATAAGTATATTAACAATGAGTTATATACATATAAACAAGACTACTAACTTAAGGATTTCGAAACGAGACATATATGTAACGATTATCATTGTAACGACATTTAAATGTATATATATCATATTAAGATATATTAATATATCATAATATCATGATAATATAATAATTTAACATCTCATTAGATATAATAAACAATGGGTTAACAACATTAATTGAGATCATTAACTTAAAGGTTTCAAAACAACACTTACATGTAACGACTAACGATGACTTAACGACTCAGTTAAAATGTATATACATGTAGTGTATTTAGATGTATTAAAATACTTTTGGAATACTTCAAGACATATATCAAAACACTTATACTTAACGAAAATGGATACAGTTACTTTCCCATTCTTTTCTTTCATCAAGAATTCTAGTCGTATTCTTACCCGTATTATACACAGCTTCAAAATGTACTTACTATGGGTATATACCAATAGGAACTAGCATGGGATTCCACTCTTGATTATGTCATGTATGACTAATCAATTTTAACTTCTACCATGAGCTAGTCAACTAACTAGAACTCCTTTTAACCCCACTCACCACTCACCAATTACCACTCATCATTCACTCCATTTCACTTCCAATTCTCTTTCTAATTCTCTCTCAATACACACACACTATTATGAGCGTATTTTTCCAGTAGTTAATCATCATCTTCATCAAAAATCACTTCAAGAATCAAGCTATAATCATCATAGGAAGAACACTTCAAAAATCTCTTTAAGTTTACTAATTTACTTCCAAGCTTTCTAATCCATTCCAAGTAATCATCTAAGATCAAGAAACCTTTGTTATATACAGTAGGTTATCTTTCTTATTCAAGGTAATATTCATATTCAAACTTTGATTCAATTTCTATAACTATAAACTATCTTAATTCGAGTAAAAATCATACTTGAACTTGTTTTTGTGTCATGATCCTACTTCAAGAACTTTCAAGCCATCCAAGATCCTTTGAAGCTAGATAATTTCTTGTCACTTCCAGTAGGTTTACCTACTAAACTTGAGGTAGTAATGATGTTCATAACATCATTCGATTCATATATATAAAACTATCTTATTCGAAGGTTTAAACTCGTAATCACTAGAACATAGTTTAGTTAATTCTAAACTTGTTCGTAAACAAAAGTTAATCCTTCTAACTTGACTTTTAAAATTAACTAAACACATGTTCTATATCTATATGATATGCTAACTTAATGATTTAAAACCTAGAAACACGAAAAACACCGTAAAACCGGATTTACGCCGTCGTAGTAACACCGCGGGCTGTTTTGGGTTAGTTAATTAAAAACTATGATAAACTTTGATTTAAAAGTTGTTATTCTGAGAAAATGATTTTTATTATGAACATGAAACTATATCCAAAAATTATGGTTAAACTCAAAGTGGAAGTATGTTTTCTAAAATGGTCATCTAGACGTCGTTCTTTCGACTGAAATGACTACCTTTACAAAAATGACTTGTAACTTATTTTTCCGACTATAAACCTATACTTTTTCTGTTTAGATTCATAAAATAGAGTTCAATATGAAACCATAGCAATTTGATTCACTCAAAACGGATTTAAAATGAAGAAGTTATGGGTAAAACAAGATTGGATAATTTTTCTCATTTTAGCTACGTGAAAATTGGTAACAAATCTATTCCAACCATAACTTAATCAACTTGTATTGTATATTATGTAATCTTGAGATACCATAGACACGTATACAATGTTTCGACCTATCATGTCGACACATCTATATATATTTCGGAACAACCATAGACACTCTATATGTGAATGTTGGAGTTAGCTATACAGGGTTGAGGTTGATTCCAAAATATATATAGTTTGAGTTATGATCAATACTGAGATACGTATACACTGGGTCGTGGATTGATTCAAGATAATATTTATCGATTTATTTCTGTACATCTAACTGTGGACAACTAGTTGTAGGTTACTAACGAGGACAGCTGACTTAATAAACTTAAAACATCAAAATATATTAAAAGTGTTGTAAATATATTTTGAACATACTTTAATATATATGTATATATTGTTATAGGTTCGTGAATCAACAGTGGCCAAGTCTTACTTCCCGACGAAGTAAAAATCTGTGAAAGTGAGTTATAGTCCCACTTTTAAAATCTAATATTTTTGGGATGAGAATACATGCAGGTTTTATAAATGATTTACAAAATAGACACAAGTACGTGAAACTACATTCTATGGTTGAATTATCGAAATCGAATATGCCCCTTTTTATTAAGTCTGGTAATCTAAGAATTAGGGAACAGACACCCTAATTGACGCGAATCCTAAAGATAGATCTATTGGGCCTAACAAACCCCATCCAAAGTATCGGATGCTTTAGTACTTCGAAATTTATATCATATCCGAAGGGTGTCCCGGAATGATGGGGATATTCTTATATATGCATCTTGTTAATGTCGGTTACCAGGTGTTCACCATATGAATGATTTTTATCTCTATGTATGGGATGTGTATTGAAATATGAAATCTTGTGGTCTATTGTTACAATTTGATATATATAGGTTAAACCTATAACTCACCAACATTTTTGTTGACGTTTAAAGCATGTTTATTCTCAGGTGATATTAAGAGCTTCCGTTGTTGCATACTAAAATAAGGACAAGATTTGGAGTCCATGTTTGTATGATATTGTGTAAAAACTGCATTCAAGAAACTGATTTCGATGTAACATATTTGTATTGTAAGCCATTATGTAATGGTCGTGTGTAAACAGGATATTTTAGATTATCATTATTTGATAATCTACGTAAAGATTTTTAAACCTTTATTGATGAAATAAAGGTTATGGTTTGTTTTAAAATGAATGCAGTCTTTGAAAAACGTCTCATATAGAGGTCAAAACCTCGCAACGAAATCAATTAATATGGAACGTTTTTAATCAATAAGAACGGGACATTTCATCAACCGTGACTACGACGAACCTCATTTATTCATTTCACTCTTTTGTGATAGCTTCACTCGTACTCTTCATATAAATGAATTGTTTTATCCATATTACTCTCTGATGATAAAACTCAAATTTCTAGCTCATATGCATCATGAAAACATACTTATTGTCAATTGTGATCATCCTAATCAAATTTTGGGAGGAAATTTCTTTAACGGGTAGGTACTGTGACAACCCGGTAATTTCCGACCAAATTTAAACTTTATATTTTTATTATTCCGACACGATAAGCAAAATTTGTAAAGTTGAATCTCAAGAATTTTAAACTGTGTTCATACATTCATTTCATCTCGACCAAATTCCGACGATTCACGAACCATTATATAAATGAATATGATTATATATATATATATATATATATATATATATATATATATATATATATATATATATATATATATATATATATATATATATATATATATATATATATTATAACTTGAGAATGTAACAAAGTATTAAACGTATAATACTTTACATGAGCATATTTGTTCAATATAGTTATCGACGATATTAAAAGATAATCTCAAATGATTGAATTATCTGATATATTGTGTTATGATTTCGAGTCTATGTTGTGAGGTCCACTATGATTTGAAAAATCTTTCCATTTTAACAATATTCAGAAAATAGTAATGTAATTTACATGAAAGAAACAAAAGTGTCACGTCTTCTTTAAAACGAATATAATTTTATAAATATTTAGAGTCACTTTTGACAAATTGTTACTGAGTCATTATGATAAGGATAAAGGTTTTAACGTTATCTTAAAATCTAGAATCTTTCTAGAAACCTTTTGACAAGTTATAAATATTAACGGTCCGTGGTTTAATTGAATATAAATATATAAATAATTTGCAACGTGTAATTAAAAACGTGTTTATATATATTTTGAATAATTTAATAAACGATAATAGTATTCGATTAGTGACTTGATTGATATTTAAATAAGGTTAACTAGAATGTATAAGAAGTTAATAACACAAGTACATACATTAACTACATCAATTTAAGTTTTAAAGTGTAAACGTTATTTGTTATTATATTTTCTATTATTTAAAAGATTTAGAAATTATATTTGATTATATCGTTAGATAAAGATTTCGAGTATATGTATATGTTATACAAATTTCTAAACGATAATATGTATATTTTACAAGTGACAAAATATAATATTTATTTAGTTATATAACTAATTTATTATATTTACCTTTCTTCTAAAAAAAGAGATTTAAATAATATTATTTAGTATATTTTAAACAAATATTGAGTAGTTGATTTAAAGAAGCAAATGATCAAAACACTTGAACGTTTAAGTTACACTTTGAGTGATATAGTTTAGGGATGATTTAAGTCTAATTATTAATAGAGGAACGTGTCGCGAAACGTAAAGTGCTAGTTTTCTAAACATACGAAACGTCGTTCGATAAACCGGAACCAGGACATAAGTCGATCGCAAATGTACAAGTCATCGGAACTAAGATTACAAGTCAACTATGTCTGTGAATATAATATAATATATAATTAATTATTTAGATTTAATATATATATAATTATATAATTAAAATGAGTGTCGGCAAAGATGATTGATCGATGGTGAGCTGGAGAAGGCTCTCATGCGATCGCGTAGGATTCACTACTCCAAACCATGCGATCGCATGGTGAACAGGTACCAGAATTATTGAGTTTTCAATTCGCACGATGCAATGTTTGTGTGTATATATAATTCCTTCTGCTATCGAATTCTCACACACACATACATAGATAATCAATTACTCTGTAACAAATATTATTATTGATCATTATTTTATTATTATTAGTACTAGTATTATTAATGAGTGTTATTATTAGTATTATACATAAAATACTACGACGAGGTTCTGCTAGTATGTTTTCAAAATGGGTTTTCGAGAGGGATAGAGCTAAGGAAATTATGGGTTATAGCTATGGAGGTTATGGGTATTGTTCGAGGGTATGCTCGTGAGGTCAATCTAGTGTTTATCATCTCCGGTGCGTCTACGTACTTTCCTGCAATATTGGATCACAAAATTGATACGTGAGCATTCATATCTTATCTTTTATATATTTATAGTGTATCCCCGACTAGTGCTCGAGTACATAGGATTATGCATGCTTGTATGTTTAATTTCATCGTAAGATAGTTTATGATGAAACATGAATTTGATACGTATGCTGCTGAGATAAAGTATATGATATGCATGTCGTTGAAAAGCTGGCGAAAAATTAATAACTTTTCATTTAGGAAGCGTACAGTTTCGGTGAACGGATTAAAAGATATAGTCAACTGAATTATCATTAGTTTTAGTATTATCATTAAGAAGATTATTATTATTACTATCGTCATTATTATTATTATCTAATAATTATTGTTATTATTATTATTATCATCATTATCGTTATAAGTATTATCATTAACAATTGTCATTGTTATTAGTATTACTATCATTATTATCATTAAGATTATTATTAACATTATTATTAGTATTTGTATTATTATTATTATTATTATTATTATTATTATTATTATTATTATTATTATTATTATTATTATTTTAGTATTATTATTATTAAAAATATCATTTTGAATAAGAATTATTATATAAAATATTATTATTGAAAATTATCATTATTAATAAGATTATCATGATTAGAATTATCATTTTATTATAATCATCATTAGTAAATAAATATTGTTATTATTATTAGTAGTAGAATAATAATAATTATTATTATTATTACAAAATACGACTTTTACTCATTATTATTATTATTATTATTATTATTATTATTATTATTATTTATAAAATAAATATGTGATACAAAGATATTTTTACCACAAGTAATATAATTACATACCACTATATTTTTATGATATAAAGTGAACTTTATAAATCTTATTACTTAAGATATAAAAGTATATTTTTATCATATATAAATTTTAAAATAAATTTTTTTATGACTTGTATTATTTACTCTAATAAAATCTGTTAAATATATTTAAATATATAAAACGACTATAATTAGGTTATATAACAAACATATATAGATTTTGGAAGTCATCTTTGATTAGTTGACTTTTGTTGACTTCTGCATGATAAACTCGAGCATTAGGATTGTGATACACTATGACTTGACCTAAATTGTTAGACAGATATTGACCATTATATAAATATATATATTTAATATAGGTTCGTGAATCCAAGGCCAACCCGTTGTTCAATGTCGTCATATGTATTTTTACTACAAAATACAGTATTGTGAGTTTCATTACTCCCTTTTTAAATGTTTTTGCAATATATATTTTTGGGACTGAGAATACATGCGCTATTTTTATAAACGTTTAACGGAATAGACACAAGTACTTAAAAACATTCTACGATTTGATTATTATACCGGATATCACCCCTTTTAGCTTGGTAACCTAAGAATTTGGAAACTGGCCCCAAATTGACGCGAATCCTAAAGGTAGATCTACGGGCACTAACGACCCCCATCCTGAGAGTTTGGATGCTTTAGTACTTCGACTTTTTTACAGATGTGTTAATCCTGTACGTATACAGATGTGTTAATCCTGTATCTTTGGGGATATCCTATATGCATTATTGTTAATGTCGGTTACCAGGTGTTTACTCATATGAATGGATTTGTATACAGATGTGTTAATCCTGTATGTTGTTTTTGAAAATGAAATCTTGTGGTCTATTAAAAATTATGGAATCATTTATTATGATAAACGAATGAACTCACCAACCTTTTGGTTGACACTTTTAAGCATGTTTATTCTCAGGTATTAAAGAAACCTTCCGCAGTGCATTTGCTCATTTTAAAGATATTATTTGGAGTCATTCATGGCATATTTCAAAAGACGTTGCATTCGAGTCGTTGAGTTCAACAAGATTATTACTAAGTCATTTATAGTTTGGATATATTATGAAATGGTATGCATGCCTGTCAATTTTCGGTGAAATGAAAGTTTGTCATTTAAAAACGAATGCAATGTTTGTAAAATGTATCATTTAGAGGTCAAATACCTCGTAATGTAATCATATGTTATTGTATTCGTCCTTATGGATTAGGACGGGTCGCTTCAAGAAAAAAATCAAGTTAGACCCTATTCTCTACCACAAAAGGTTGAGAATGGCATACACACATCAGCTTCGTTCGACACATAGTTTCATTCCACGAGTTTGGTTGCAACACAATTTCCTCTTCGAACCCTATCCAATCTTCTAAATCTCCATTCTGACACACTCCAAATATTTCAATGTCAAAGACCACCGAGGAGTTTGTTCTAGAAGAACTTTCCGAACCATTGAAACCCGAAACTTAAGGCCAGAGTGACGAGTACGACGAGGTAGATGAAGAAATTGAACTAGAGGACCCGAATTGTGGAATCCACCCAAAAGACGCAGCTTCACTTAGAATGGAAGTACACACACTAACTATTATTAGTGATTTCATTCCTATCAAAACCGACGTTGGCGAGAATATTCCACAATATGTTGCTAATGAATGTATTGCACAAAACATTTTAGATAATTCACCTCTTAATCTTATAGACTTTGTTTCTATTCCAGAAGATTCTTGTGAAAGTGAATCAGTCCCGCAACTAGTTATGGATAATTGTATCACACAATTCCGTTCGAATGATTAACTTCCTGATATAATAGATTTCTCAACTATGCTTGAGGAGGCTAACAACAAGGTAAATGATAATATTTGATAACGTACATTTTATATATATTTTAAGCACTTTATCGGTTCTTAATTTGATTCAATTGATGAAGATGTGAATACATATGGTTATTATTCATGCAAGAAGATGGTTTCAAGTGATGATTGTTAAAAGGATCATAAAAGTTGAAGATCTCAGCTCAAAAGTGATAAAACAAGAGAAAAAGTCGAAAAGGACATAGCGCACCAGCCTTTGTATTTTAGCCCATTAAAGCCAGACACCAAAAGATGCGCCGCATCTGTAAAGATGCGACGCATGTGAACAAGACATAGGAAGGATGTGATGCATCACTTCAGATGCGGCACATCTGCGGCTGGATTGGCCAGCAAGTTATGAATTTTGTATAAATAGGGAAGGTTTTTGGCCATTTATACCAAATACATTTTCCGGACAAAACCATCTACGAATTAAGGGGTTTTTGAGCTACTTTTCACCACTTTCAATCTAGGGCATCATCAAGATTGAGGATTGGATCAAAGATCAACATTGGTACACCTAGTTTTCATCAATTTTAATGATTTAATTATGAATTCTACCATGTCCAATTAGTTGATCATTCCATCTTTTATTATGCTAGTGTAAATTTAATTGTGTTCATTTTGATGTAAGACTTATGATATTAGGATTGTTCACACATTAATTATCTAAAAACCATATTTTCACGAGGCTTAACGAAAGTTTGCTTGAGGACAAGCAAAAGTCTAAGTGTGGGATACTTAATAACTCGTAAAAAGCATGTTTTTTTCCTTCGTTATCTGTCCTATTTTACACAAGAAAAATATAAATTTGACTAAAAATGGTTTTTTATTAGTCATTTTTAAGATCTTGGAAAAACGAAGATAATGACGCAAGAATCGAAAAAATGGAGATATAACAAAGAAACCAGAGAAAAAACTGTAAACGATCGAGAAATGCACTCCATAACAAGCATCGAATCCGGTACCCAACAAATGGTACCTAGATCCGGAGAGGCAAACTGACGGGTACTAGCTCGAAGGGTTTCGAAACGACACATGTGCACGATTTCAGAACCGAGGCAACCAAACCAACCAGTTTGGTCAAAAAAGTTGTAAGAACCGTGATATGACACGTAACGGACCATTTTATTCGTACGGGGTCATTAGACTGCAGGGTGTCAGAATCAGCTCATCAGAGTAGCGAACAGGGGTTTATTATTTGTATTGTGCGGGGCCTAAATTTACTTTCAACTTTCTAAGATGTAGAAGGTGTAAGTTAACCTAGGGTCATGTTTTTAATTGGTTTAACGAATTGAAGATCAAGTGGATAATTCTCTTTGGTTAAATTACCTAGATAAGGGATAGTAGTGATTTTAAGATAATGGTCTTAATTGCAGAAAATTAAAGAAAGTGGAAGGATATTCGAAATATGTAGATCAGGGAAATGTTGACCAAGATATTAGTTTGGGTTAGGTTAAGGTAATTATGTCTATACTAAGGCTAAGATTGGAATGGGGTAGATCTGGTTGGATGAGCTAATTACACAGACCTACTTATCTCTAGACTCTCGGAGTTCTCGTTGAGTAGTGAAAAGCATGTCACTTGGTTGTATAATTGAAAGGTAACTATACTTCGGAGGTTATCCTCGGTAAAGCACTAATTTTATCAGTGAGTTAAGTTCTAATCCTAACCCTCGTTATTAGTTTGGATAACTGAATAACAACGTGCCGTGTTGATTGAACTCTGATCACAAACAGAAGGAGTCCATCGAGTTAAGTTGACAAAACCTTAAAAGAAAACTAACAACCATTTCATCATACTAATGAGATCATACCAAATCAAATATTATACAGCATTACAGTTGATATACTGAAAGTAAAGCAGATAGAAACCTAACGGGTACCTAAACAGTTGATATGACTTAATCCTAGGGAAACAATCAAACAAGAACATGCATCAGGTTTAGGTCATACAGTTAAGGCACTAGCTAGATCTTAACAGCTCCTAAGAGGTCTCTTTGGAACAGTCAATAGGCATACTAGGTCTTTCATGTCTCAATTCCTAGGTTTCGTGTCCTAAAAGCGCATTAGATGCCTCTCGGGAACTCCTACCATACCGAGTTCATAGAATCTTCAGATATAATATAACCAGGGGTCTTAATCCTATGAAGTAGCTAAGTTCATATAAGTAGACAATTCCTGATCACATCCTAGGTTGGTCAATCCTTAAGATGCTAGCATACAAATCTATCAGACTCACAAGTTCAGCATAACAAAAGTAACCGTACTAATTTAACATGACTACGCTAACCCAGACTTCTGTCATAACAACATACTGATTAATTAAGCTAACATGGTAATATCAGAACGCATAGTTAAACATAAGTGGTAACAAAACATGTTTAATACAAAAGACAAGCGTTTCGGATAAAAACCTGAAAAGGCTGAAGAAATCCGCCCGAGATCGCAGGGACTCGCCGGGATATCCTTCGGAAAATAAAAGCTAAGCAAGGTACTACTAAAAACTAACTAAAAATCTTGAAAACATAAAATGAAATACAAATTGAGTGCCTTGTTGAAATGGATGGAAGGAGCCCTTTAAATAGAAGTGAAATTTTCCTACAAATGGCTGGCAGGCCGTTTGCAGAGGCCGTTTGGCTAGATCAGCCGTTTCTGATGCCCATTTGCTTGACCTGTGTGGCAGGCCATTTGCCATAGTGGCAGGCCGTTTGGTGCCTTGGTCAGTCTGTTTTCTTGGATCGTAACATGACTTTCACCGTTTTCGCTCTAGATTCTTCGTTTTAGCTCCGTTTTACTTGATTCTTTTTGCATCACCTTCGTAATCACTTAATCTACAAAATCAAATGACAAAGCAATAATTTTTGCGATAAAGTTTGGAACTTTATGGATTTAAGGCTTAATAACGGTGGTAAAAACGTGACTTTTTGGCCGATATCAAATACCACACACTTAGCTTTGCGTGTCCTCAAGCAAAAAGTGAAAATATAAAGTTCTTTCCAATAGATTCTTACTCTCCCATCCTTGGATCCTTTTATTATTCCATCATCAGAAGTCATCACACCTTTCGAAAGTATTAGAGAAAGTTTCGAACTTCGATGGTTTTAGTCGCTAGATTTCAAACGTGTCCATAGTGAAAAAGGCGTACTTTCCAACTCTCAGATGTAGAGTATACACGACCAGTCTCCTTACTAGCGGATCACTCATATCACTCAAGTGTTTAGGGTGCCCTAATCTAGTTGTATTGTCACTCAGAAGCCAGTCGTGTAACAGTTCTAAGCCTTTGCTTGGTAAAGCATCGATATCTCCACCGGTTAAGTAAGGACGACACTGATCTTCTTCCTAGGCATTCTTTCAAGAGAGACGTGTTATAGGATTGGTTGAGGAGTTTACGGAATGGTGAAAAGTATCCAGATCTTTTGATTGATAGATTTTGATTCTTCAGAGTATCCATTTTAGATAGAAAACGGCTTGAATTCTGTAAACAGTTTCTTCGAAAGATGCGGATTTTGTTAAGAATTTTGTATAGAATTTTTCTTGGCTCTTCCGGCAATCCTTCTTTAGGAAACTTCTCGGGTTTTTCTTGCCTTTATTTAGAGATTTTGCTCTTTAATATATATATATATATATATATATATATATATATATATATATATATATATATATATATATATATATATATATATATATATATATATGTGTGTGTGTGTGTGTGTGTGTGTATTTATATATATATATACACACACACATACATATATATATATATATATATGTGTGTGTGTGTGTGTGTGTGTGTGTGTGTGTGTATTTATATATATATACACACACACACATACATACATACATATATATATATATATATATATATATATATATATATATATATATATATATATGGTCATAATCAACAGGGAATCACTTTTTTGGGGGGAAGGAGGAAACAAATTATTTTATTTTTTTTCGTTTTTTGAAAAAACTTTGTTCACGAATATTATAGATTAGATGAAAATATGAACATTTAAAAAAGACACTTTGTGATGAATGTCATTATTTTGGCAGGAAAACGCTCGAAGAAAAAAATAAAAACATTCAATGCATTGAATGTTTTGCTGCTGAGTTTATTTGCATCATTTTGTTTTCATCTTGTATGAAGTGTTTTTTTTCGAATTTAGCCTGATTTAGAATTTAGGGTTTAGGGTTTTCGGGTTTACTCCGTAAACCCTCAACCCAAAAGCTAAACCCTAAACTCTAAACCGTTCGTGTTAAAATACTCAATCTAAACCCTAATTTCTAAACCCTAAACCCTAATTTCTAAACCCAAAATCGTAATTTCTAAACCCTAATGGCTAAACCCTAATTTATAACCCCCTAATTTCTAAACCCTAATTTCAAAACCATAATTTCTAACGCTTTAAAAAATACTCAGCAGCAAAACATTCAGTACATTGAATGTTTTTAATTTTTTCTTCGAGCGTTTTTCGGCTAAAATAATGACATTTATCATAAAGTGTCATTTTTAAATGTTCATATTTTCATCTAATCTATAATGTTCGTGAACAAAGTTTTTTCAAAAAACGAAAAAAAAATTACTCCCTCCCCCCCCACTTCCCCCCAAAAAAGTGCTTCCCTCTTGATTAAATCTATATATATATATATATATATATATATATATATATATATATATATATATATATATATATATATATATATATATATATATATATATATATATATATATATATATATATATTTTGCATACCCTTCTTCATAACTTTTGTCCTTTGTTCCTGGTGCCCAGAGAGGAAGTGATGATGAAAATAGGTCTTTGGCCTATCAAAAATAATCAGAGGTTCGGAATCTTTTAACAAGTGCTTTTGAAGCGAATTTGATCGATCTATCTCTTTATTGATCTCTGGATTTTTAAGAGGAAAAGGAATGAAAGTAAATGGGTAGTGTATTTTGGGGGGTGAATTTGGGGTGAGTATTTTCTGATTCATCAACTCTGTGTGTGAGTTGGTCGGTTTTAAATGTGTGGAGTGGAAATAGAAACGGATGATTTTTTGCTTCTCTATTCAGATTGATTTTGGAAGGAGTATCACACCTGCACCATATATGGTGCTTACTAACCATTGGCCTCGAAATGTATGACAAAACCAAGTTATAACTTAAACTGTACACCGGCACGCTCATCAAATGAATTGACAAAGTACTGTAGATTTGATGGGTCATACAGATACTTTGGGTCCAAGAGTCCTCACTTTTTGAGAGTAGGGGTCGTGCTTGGTCATGCGTAGCCTTTTTACATATTTTTTTCGAAAGAAAGCTTTTAACACAAATCATGAGTTTTAGCTTAATCGTTCCGTTCTAGTGAATGTTCGAAAACCGATTTCTAGTAATTTTATAGAATCTTTTGGGTAAAACGAAGTAAGAATTTTTTCGAAATTACCTAAATATTCTTGCTAATCACTTTTTAGACAAAAGAATTTTTCAAAATGTGGCATTTTACGATTACTTGTCCTTAAACCTTTACCCAATACCTCACACTTAGAAGAACATTATCCCTAATGTTCTCTGAAATAGCATATTTTAATACTTTATAAATTAAGGACAATATCTCTTAGAATCTCTAAGTTAGTTGGGGGTTAACCCACGCTTAGAGATTTTAGTGCGTAATAATTGAAAGAGGTTTGAGGAAATATTACTTCCCTACTCCCTACGGTCAGGTTACTCTTCCTCATGCTGGACTTTCCTATGGTCAGGCTCATATTGCTGGAAAGGACCAGTCTCTTTGATAAAATTCTGCATGAAGAACAAACGAGAGAAAAACAGCATTTCCACTATATATATATATATATATATATATAACTTTTTATACTCAAGCGGCTGTCATGAATCCAACTCAGGTTTCAAAAGTGTGTATAGACAAAGGTCCCATGGCAACTCCAGGTGTGATAGGCTCGGGAATGGCTCCTCATCAGGGATGCTCCCGGTAATCTCATAAACATGGGCCGTTGGTGGCTCTACTGATATAGGTACTGTGACTAAGTGACAGCCCTCAGGTACCTCACGAACAGGTATCGTCTCAATGATTGGAGCAGGTGAAACAGCTATGACGGGCGGCGTGATGGGAGTAGGAGTAGCATGAACTGGGATGGCGGATGCGGCTACTGAATGAACTGAGACCGGGGTGGAGCGCCTGGGAGTAGCTTGTCGTGTTGGCGGAATACGGCGTGCTAGTCTGAATGACGAAGGGCCTAGAGTACTCTGGGCATTCTCTCGCGCTGAAGGTATGCTTTGAGAGCTCGATAGAGTCTCTGCTGGTCTCTAAGTAATGCCCATGTAACATCTGGGTCATTCAAGGTGGCTCCATAATGTATCACAGTCTGCGGCTCACGTGTCTCTAGTGGCTCTATATGCTCAGCGGGTGTCAAAGCTAAACGCCTGGAGCGTCGTACGGGAGGGGCTGGCGGTGTCGTACTGATGTCCTCTTCAACACTCTCAAGGATCAAACACCTCTGGCCCAACTGTCCCGTTGAAGGCCTATGCTGATCAGTGCTGCTCTCCGATAGGTAAACTCTAGGAGTCCTTCTCCTGCGAACTGGAATGCAATAGGAAGCTCCTGAGCTCGGCATTTTTCTTGAATACATTCAACAAACTTGTAAGTACTAAGCGCAAGTATGACGCTTAGGGTTAGTGAACAGTAAAGAATATTTTTGTAAACTAAAAATAATTTGAAATAAAAATCAAGAAAATAAAAAGGATAAGCAAGGGGTGCCTCCAAAGAGCGCTTTGTTTATCAAGTTGTTACAGCTCGACTTTTCCTGGCATGCCTTCAGAACTGATCAAAGGAAAAGAGATGTTCTTCCTTGTTGTGGTCGTCTAGATAGGCTTTTAGTGTAACACCCTGGTTATGGGCCCAGATGAAATAGATATATTGTGTTATTTTATTATCATAATTTAAATATGATATTTAAATTATGAGTAAATCATATGATTTAATTATAAGGAGTGAAATAATAAGTTATGAGTTGATAATTTATTTTGTGACTAAATTAATGTGCTCGTGACGATGGTCACGGAAAATTTTTGTTTGAGTGATTTGGACCTTGTTAGGACTACTTAACGAGGTACGTTGTGTTTCAGATAACGGATAAAATATCTCTTAATTAAGTGATTATATTGCAAGGAGGTTACTTCACTTTGAAGTAGTACTCATGGCATCTTATCCTTGTTTCACTTTCTGGCTCATGATCTCATTTCAATTTCATTATCTTATTTTGCTTCATTATTTGTGATGGTAACAAAAATACACACATACATGCCTAGCTATTTCTAACTGAATCTATTTCTTTCTTTTTTTGGTGAAATTGAACTAAGGGAGTAACCATTTCACACTTACCATATTTATTACTTAACATATACACTCCATGGCTATCATCATCCTTTGATTCGTGACTTGAACTTAGTAAGATAAGTGTTTAATCTTTCTTAAGATTCAGCAAACATAAAAAAGGTACATATATCTATTTGTGATTTATATTGAATAAGTTAAAGTTTTTATGGTTATGATAACTATTAGGAGTAATGATCAAATCTTTTGATTTGATGATTACATGTTAAAATTGATAGTGATTATAACTTGGTTATGATATATACATAATTCGGGTATGCTTGATTTGTGTTAAGTTTGTATAAATGATGATTAAATTTTTAGGGTTCATTTTTATATAAATTGGGGATTTTGGTACTTTGATCCTAAATCTTGTAAATAAGTGTTAGATCTTAGTGATTTTGAGTAAGGAATATGTGTGTATATGTTTGGTGTGTTTCCTTGTGCTTTGATTTAGACCCAGAACCTTGAAATCGAGCTTTTAGGCATAAAATCACCAAATCGGCGAAGCTGATGGTGATACAGTGCTGATCGAAAAATTGTGCCCAAGAAACAGTGCTCGAAAACCCTAGTGCTCGAAAAGTTTATACTGCTCGAGAACCTTCTGCTCGAAAACAGTATATTGCTCAAAAACCTTTGGTGCTCGAGAACCTTATGGTGCTCGAAAACCTTGTGTTGCTCGAGAAGTTTATGGTGCTCGAAATTCTGGTCTGTTATGTGAATATTTCTACTGAATATGAAATTGTGTTTCAACACTTGGATATATTATTAACTTGGGATATTTTTTGATTCTCAGGAGATAAAGTGGAAGTGAAGAGTCAGTAATATAAGACCACTGAGTTTTGCTGGTATCGGTGAGTGGGACTATCTTTATGGGCATGATTATACAATGACAAGTGTAGTGATTAGTGCCATGCTTATGACTAGACTATTTAGGAGTCTGTGACCAGTGTAGTGACTATATGTAATTATTTGCGCACCAGTGAACGTCGATGGTGAATTCCGACGTAAGAGGTCAATGCTATTTACCTTGTGTATTTAGGGTGATAGTATTGGGTCCAAGTGTTACTGATTAGTGGTATAGTATGAATGACGAGTGCGTCATGTCTGGATGACTATACCAGTGACTCAGTAGTGTGGACTATCGGTATATTCTAGCTTGATCAGCTATGGGTTGTCGGTCCTCTTATGTATGGCTTTAAGTGATTAGTGACCAGTGCCTTTAAGCTTTGCTTGATGCTTGTAGTGATGTCCAACTAGATACTGCCATTCACTTAGCGTTATGCTAATTCCCCCACAGTGTTTTGCTTTGCATGTGTGTATTAGCGGCCTTTGGTGGGTATAGCAAGGCAAATGAAGATGTTTGACACGGTGTGACTCTGATGTTTTATGTAAACGATTTTATAATATGGTCTGTATTTAAGTAACATCAGTGATTTCGTGAAATATATCTATATGTGTAATTAATAGTTAATAATTGACTTCCGCTGTGTATTTAAAAAAACTAGGGTGTTATATTTAGTCGGTGGCCGTTGACTTTGAAGTTACCAGAAGGTCCTTCTAATTCTACGGCTCTGTGTGGAAAAGCATGTATTACTTTGTATGGCCTACTCCATCTTGATCTAAATTTACCAGCGAACTTCTTGAATCGGGAATTAAAGAGTAGAACTTTATCTCCGGGAGCAAACTTTATAGGTATCAGTTTTGCATCGTGTGTTAGCTTCGTTCGTTCCTTGTAGATATATGACGTTTCATAGGCTTGGTCTCTTAATTCAGCGAGTTCATTCATCTGCATCTTTTGATGCCTAGCTGTAACACCCCTGATTTATTTTTTTTAAGTCACAGCGGAAACCTGTTATAGAAGCTGATACATAAATATAAAAGACACATGTACTATATTTTATTTACATCATATCATATATTTAAAGTCCATTACATATATTAAAACTGGGTGTTACGTTAAAACAACGAAAATAATAACAAAAGACGCGACATCAGAGTTTCGACTTGTCAAACATATCTTCCAGCATCCCATCTGCACCCTAATATCTAACATACAACAGAACTCAACCTGCAAAGGGTGGAAATGTGGGGGATTAGCACAACTGCTAAGTGAATGGAATCTATCTAACGAATCAAGTCTAAGCATCAATCCAACAACAACATAAAAGTATGCTATCGTCCTAACAGCATACAAACAAAGACAATGACAATATGAGGATCGGCGGCTTGTACGAGCACACGACTCCTAGCTGATCGGGCTAGATTCTACCGATAGTCCTCGCTACTCGATTCACAGTATAGTCATTCGGACGCAGGGGATGCGTCATTCAAACTATACTTCACAATCTGTAGCCTTTGGACCCAACCTCCCCAGGCTCGGTTGACCTCATACGGACTCTAACCTCCCCAGGCTCTGTTATGAGTCCCCAGCCTCCCTAGGCCCAGTTGGCGTCAAACACAGTGCACATAATATCACACAATATCATCAACATGTAATAATTCACTAACATGTTAACCATTATCTAAACATGGCAATCGGACATAACACTAATCCAATAAATAGAGTAAACAACAGTAGCACGTCTTGCTACTCAAACTCTATCCGGAGATAGACCCACTTACCAATCGTCAGCTAAACTCGGTAGTCTAATGTCACCGAGTCTTCTCCTCGTCTGTATCACCTGAGGACAAATACTGAACAAGTTAGTAAATCACATCACATTTACTAATAATATTACACTATGTATATACATATATATATCCTCTATATATAAACATGTATATACAAATCACGTCACATCTTGATAATATATGTATATGTATGTGTGTGTGTGTGTGTGTATATATATATATATATATATATATATATATATATATATATATATATATATATATATATATATATATATATATATATATATATATGTCCACATAACACTACACATATTTATCACAACACATCATGCACTTATACATAGATATATATAATGTACATAATAAATCACATACTAAAACATAATATATATATATATATATATATATATATATATATATATATATATATATATATATATATATATATATATATATATATATATATATATATATATATATATATCTCCAAGTCGTTATAACGATGCACGAAATATTATAATGAACGGGACAATGGTCAAAACTGGTGATCGCGCATATAAATATATTTGCACATGTATATATCCATGTAAAATATACATACACAATGCCAAGTCACAAAAATGGGTCAACTAGACACTAATGACCCATTTGTCCCACTTTAACCCAAATAAGCTCAAAACCAATTTTGAAATATCGAAACAAACATATACACTTGAAATGACATCGTGGACGGATCAAAACCAACAAATACCCATTTTGACACAATATAGTCCAAGCGGGTCAAACGGGGTCAAATGAGCGATAAATCAACACATGAACCATAGAACAAGTGCACTGGTCATCGGGGTGCAACCACGCCAAGCCGCTGCACGTCACGGTGGGTGAACCGCAACATAGCAGCAGCATATAAGGCTGCAAACAGAAGTTCCAGCTGCAAATTTGCAGCAGAAAGTGCCCCGTGCAGCAGCAACAAAAATAGTAGCTGCAGTCCCTGTCCGTTTAACCCACAAAAATCGAGTTTCGAGCAGTGTTTTAGACAAGAAATACGTTCACAATAATACACAACATATATACAATATATAACTAGCATCTAACAAGTTAAATAACACTTGTGAACAAGATTTAACACAATTTATACATTATACATTATATTTATATATGTATCCATACATACATGTATTTGTACACACATATTTTCATACGCATATATATTTACATGTATATATATTTACATAAGATGCCCAACACCAAATGGTCGTGTCGCGGTCAAAACGAGCAATCCACACAAAAGCCCACAAATAGAATTAAGAACCCAAATTAAAACTCACAAAATGGGTCAAGGCTAAAATGGGCGAAACCAAAATACTCCTAAATTAACACGAACGGTTTGGGGTTCAAACGGGTGAACCAAACCATCTCGTGTACCAAAAAATGAAAACCACCACCACCTCTGGCCGCCAGCTGCAGCCGGCAGCGGCGGTCAGCCACCGGAACAGAAACAGTAGCAGCAGCATAGCTGCTGTCTTCACCATGGTGCACCCACAAAATGTTGTTTCTTGCAATTTTTGATCAAATTCAAGCTCACAAACAATCACTAATATTTATCTAACATAAATCTTGCATTTATCAAGCAATTTCATCACCAAAAAGTCAATGATTCAAGAAAAATTGCAACTTTTTATAAAACTAGCATAAACCCTATATAACAAGGATTTAACACAAAATTAAGGACAAACCTTGTTGCTAGATGTTGAAGATGCAAGAATCACGAATTTAGGCTTGTAAATAATCATCATCTTCATTTAAAATAAAAGCTAGGGTTTATGGTTGGTTTGGGAACGATGGGAGCAAGAAAGAGGGGAGGATAAAATCAAGTACTGGAAATAAAAGAATACTAGGGGCGGTCCTAGTCTTAAATGGGTATTTAAATCCCTTTCCTGTTAAAACACGGGTATTTACCTATTTACTGAAACGCTACGTACCTCGTTCGGTAGCCCAAACAAAGTCCGAATTTAATAAATAAATTATTTATGCGACCCTTGTAACAAACGCACCCACTGGACTAACAATTAATTGTAAACAATTAATAAATATATATATTATTTAAATACACTTTAAAACTCTTAAAGGACAAAAATGTAAATTTCACCTAGGCCCGTCATCCGGATGTTACAAATCTACCCCCTTAAAGAGATTCTGTCCTCGGAATCTGGTCAATCAAAGTCAATAAGGGTCACGGGTACTACAAACCACCATAACGGGTCACAACGAGACCTAAGTCAGTTAATGTCTTACAGTCACCAGTGTTACAAAGTTCCGTTCATTTTTCGTCGGTCAAGATGAAAACTCATTGGTCCACAGTCAAACACAACTTGCCGATAAAACTACTACCCAATGGTCAAGACCCGCTATACACTGATCTGCCAGGTTACTTACACTACGCGATACCCTAAATTAATCCCCACACTCTGGTCTAGATCATTGTTCTGAAATTTTGTCGATATCCCAAAAACTGATCAAGTCAACTTCCGTCTAAAACCCAAACTGAAAAGGTCAACAAGTCATCTATCATTGTGAGTCATAATCCATTTGTCGAAGATCATAGAATAACTTACGCCAATTATCTTGTTCTGTCATCAATCTTACGAATTACCACCAAAATTCCACCTCAAGTCCAGGTTCTACACAGTAACGTCTCGAGTCACCACTAATGACCTACTACATTATATCTAATCACTCAACATTTGGGGTTATCCCGTATCACGTTCATCGAATTTCCCAAATCACTTGGTCTAAAACACTGATTAATGGCTATCATTTACCTTAGAACACACAAACCTAGCTAATTTCATCACAACAATATCGCTAAGTCAACCCGGTTTACACTAAGTTACCCAAATTCAGTAATTTAATACCTGTTTCAAACCTGATATTCAAGAATTTCGTCGAAATTCACTCAATCATGCCGATGTTCACTCACTAATTCATTGACTAAATGGCATTCATGGTCCACTTATTCATCGCAAGACCGCTTACCCAACACAGTTCCAAGTCAAATCCAATCACTAAATCACGAATCCCGATTATAGAATAACTGTCATCCTATACCGGAAGTAGTTTTCTACTGGTCATTTCCCTCAAGTAAACTTAATTCATGCACCCGACATCGCTAAAGTTACATCATAAAGGTCACCACTCGGTTATGATTCCATCAGAATCCACAATTCAAACCTATATAACCAATAACTTACACAAAGTCTGGGTACATTACCTCTGTCAGTACCAAGTCAGTAAGGTCAACTTTTGGTCAAAATCCTCCAAAATTCAAAACAGATTATCAATCACTACATCTCCTCTGACTCCTGAAACTATTGTATGATTTACCATGATGTATTTCCGTTGTCCAGGCGTAATACATCATCCCAAATCATACCTTCATTTCGGGTATTTCGGAGCAAGACCCTAATCGAATCCGTCAATCCATCGCAGTCTATTTACTCTGATCACTGACAGTTGTAATCCACTAATAACAAATATATTCTAAACTCAGGGCTTCTAAATTTTTTATCCGATTACAACTATCCTGGCACATTTTCACTGTTCAAATGTACCCAACTAATCCTTCTTTCGCAACACACTAGTAAATTCGAACACTTCTCCCTAAGTCCTCTACAGTTACAATATCCCCTGAACATGATATTATCAATTTACATCGATTAGTCTTTAAGTGATACTAATCATAACTTCACTCATAGTCGGACACTCACCCTAGACTTAGGGTCAACTCACACCCAAAACTCAATCCTCGGTCCAGTCAAAGTTCGTCTCTACCTACCCAAGAGACCAATATCAAGAAACAGCTTGCACTTACGTTCTAAGGGCCACATACAAGGTTACGTCACGCCAAGGAAGGAAGACAATTCCTTAGGACAACCCTACGGGTCCTACACAACAAGTCCAGTCATACAAGGATACTACTGGTTCAGTCACATCTACTGTTTCAGTTACTGTCTATCAAGCATGCAGATTATGCCTCATATGGCTACTCAATAGAGTTCAAGTCTCTGGTCAAGATATAAGGGGACTACGACTCTAAAACAATCCCTTCGGATCACTACGTGTGTCCCACTGGTCAACAGTCAACGGTAGAGAAAAAGACTTCCTACAAGTCTTGATTCTCACTAATAGATCTGGCATAGCAACATAAACTAAGTCTGAACTAACAGCCAATCGCATTTAGTATATCTATCCAATACCTAAAGCATGGCACTACAACAACATTACTAACATGTCAACATGTTGCACGCATTACCAGTAACATGTCTCAACTAATATGGCAAACCTGCACAATAATTAAGTCACTATGCACTACTAACAGGAAACTAAACTAAGGTCATCTAAACAGTTTCCACTATATGAATCAACAATGTCTAGCATAAATATCCACAATGACGACGTACTACATGCAACAACTAATTACCAATTGTAATAACAAAATTTATGAAAATTTAATAAACACATACCGGCATTTAAGTCGTCATATGTATCACCAGCCTCTACCAACATCTGGTATGCTCCAATTGTATCCACTGTGGGGGTTCCTTCTCTCTTGTCAGTCCGCAAGAGCAGAAGATAAACCGGATGATAATATGTGCCCCGGGCCCTGCCCCAGAACTCTATCTCTGATTTTTGGATCACCAAGATGCTCTGAATCTCGTACAATGACATATCCAACTAATACTGCCTCTGAAGGGTAGCAACTGAACTTTCTTATCTATCTTACCACACCTCACACATCCTACCGTCAGAAGGAAATCATAA
This sequence comes from Rutidosis leptorrhynchoides, assembly GCF_046630445.1. Classification (NCBI taxonomy): domain Eukaryota; kingdom Viridiplantae; phylum Streptophyta; class Magnoliopsida; order Asterales; family Asteraceae; genus Rutidosis; species Rutidosis leptorrhynchoides. The sequence continues at coordinate 334,039,650 of NC_092337.1, read as the reverse complement.
CCTAAAGTGAGGCGACCTGTACCTTTCACACCATACTCTTTACAAAGAACTCGTATCGTTCCGTCTTGATCCTTCGACTTGCTTAAATCCACTAAACTTCCTAGATCACTGATTGATTTAACCCGGAATACCCAAGAGGCAACTACTCAAATTCTGTCCAATGGAATTTTTTTTATATAACTGGTGACGAATGCTTCTGTATCGGATAATAGTACTGCTATCTAGTTATTGCTGAGGTTGCATCATCAGTGACTGAGAAATATTACCCACCGCATTTATATCCAAACTGAAACTGAACACCCACCTGACTAACTAGACTGTCTGATCTAAAGGTACAAAATCTGAATCCACCTTCACTTACTGCACTAACCTATACTACCTGCCCTGAACCTTCGGTAACTGTCCTTACAACCCTGACATCTGTCACCGAGATTCTTTACCTGATACACATATGTATTCTGCAGCTCTGACTGTTCTAGGGGCGTTGGGGGCCACAGCGTTACCGTCACTATCGACCATACCTATACTACACAACATCTCACACTAAAGCTTAGTATAACACAGGTTAGTAACTAACAACTAACGCAGTTATACCTATCTCATTCACTTAACCCATCCCCCAAGGTATGTTTGACTCAACACACGATTTAGGAACATGTCACTTCCGTGAACATGGTGCCAAATCCACACTCTGATACCACAATTGTAACACCCCTGATTTTTTTTTTTAAGTCACAGCGGAAACCTGTTATAGAAGCTGATACAAAAATATAAAAGACACATGTACTATATTTTATTTACATCATATCATATATTTAAAGTCCATTACATATATTAAAACTGGGTGTTACGTTAAAACAACGAAAATAATAACAAAAGACGCGACATCAGAGTTTCGACTTGTCAAACATATCTTCCAGCATCCCATCTGCACCCTGATATCTAACATACAACAGAACTCAACCTGCAAAGGGTGGAAATGTGGGGGATTAGCACAACTGCTAAGTGAATGGAATCTATCTAACGAATCAAGTTTAATCATCAATCCAACAACAACATAAAAGTATGCTATCGTCCTAACAACATACAAACAAAGACAACGACAATATGAGGATCGGCGGCTTGTACGAGCACACGACTCCTAGCTGATTGGGCTAGATTCTACCGATAGTCCTCGCTACTTGATTCACAGTATAGTCATTCGGACGCAGGGGATGCGTCATTCAAACTATACTTCACAATCAGTAGCCTTTGGACCCAACCTCCCCAGGCTCGGTTGACCTCATACGGACTCTAACCTCCCGAGGCTCGGTTATGAGTCCCCAGCCTCCCCAGGCCCGGCTGGCGTCAAACACAGTGCACATAATATCACACAATATCATCAACATGTAATAATTCACTAACATGTTAACCATTATCTGAACATGGCAATCGGACATAACACTAATACAATAAATAGAGTAAACAACAGTAGCACGTCTTGCTACTCAAACTCTATCCGGAGATAGACCCACTCACCAATCGTCAGCTAAACTCAGTAGTCTAATGTCACCGAGTCTTCTCCTCGTCTGTATCACCTGAGGACAAATACTGAACAAGTTAGTAAATCACATCACATTTACTAATAATATTACACTATGTATATACATATATATATCCTCTATATATAAACATGTATATACAAATCACGTCACATCTTGACAATATATATATATATATATATATATATATATATATATATATATATATATATATATATATATATATATATATATATATATGTCCACATAACACTACACATATTTATCACAACACATCATGCACTTATACATAGATATATATAATGTACATAATAAATCACATACTAAAACATACTATATATATATATATATATATATATATATATATATATATATATATATATATATATATATATATATATATCCAAGTCGTTATAACGATGCACGAAATATTATAATGAACGGGACAATGGTCAAAACGGGTGATCGCGCATATAAATATATTTGCACATGTATATATCCATGTAAAATATATATACACAATGCCAAGTCACAAAAATGGGTCAACTAGACAGTAATGACCCATTTGTCCAACTTTAACCCAAATAAGCTCAAAACTGATTTTAAAATATCGAAACATACATATACACTTGAAATGACATCGTGGATGGATCAAAACAAACAAATACCAATTTTGACACAATATAGTCCAAGCGGGTCAAATGGGGTCAAACGGGCGATAAATCAACACATGAACCATAGAACAAGTGTACGGGTCATCGGGGTGCAACCACACCAAGCCGCTGTGCGTCACGGTGGGTGAACCGCAACATAGCAGCAACATATAAGGCTGCAAACAGTAGCTCCAGCTGCAAATTTGCAGCAGAAAGTGCCCCGTGCAGCAGCAACAAAAACAGTAGCTGCTGTCCCTGTCCGTTTAACCCACAAAAATCGAGTTTCGAGCAGTGTTTTAGACAAGAAATACGTTCACAATAATACACAACATATATACAATATATAACTAGCATCAGACAAGTTAAATAACACTTGTGAACAAGATTTAACACAATTTATACATTATACATTATATTTATATATGTATCCATACATACATGTATTTGTACACACATATTTTCATACGCATATATATTTACATGTATATATATTTACATAAGATGCCCAACACCAAATGGTCGTGTCGCGGTCAAAACGAGCAATCCACACAAAAGCCCACAAATACAATTAAGAACCCATATTAAAACTCACAAAATGGGTCAAGGCTAAAATGGGCGAAACCAAAATACTCCTAAATTAACACGAACGGTTTGGGGTTCAAACGGGTGAACCAAACCATCTCGTGTACCAAAAAATGAAAACCACCACCACCGGCCGCCAACCACCACCGCTGGCCGCCAGCTGCAGCCGGCAGCGGTGGCCAGCCGCCGGAACAGAAATAGTAGCAGCAGCATAGCTGCTGTCTTCACCATGGTGCACCCACAAAATGTTGTTTCTTGCAATTTTTGATCAAATTCAAGCTCACAAACAATCACTAATATTTATCTAACATAAATCTTGCATTTATCAAGCAATTTCATCACCAAAAGTCAATGATTCAAGAAAAATTGTAACTTTTTATAAAACTAGCATAAACCCTAAATAACAAGGATTTAAATCAAAATTAAGGACAAACCTTGTTGCTAGATGTTGAAGATGCAAGAATCACGAATTTAGGCTTGTAAATAATCATCATCTTCATTTAAAATAAAAGCTAGGGTTTATGGTTGGTTTGGGAATGATGGGAGCAAGAAAGAGAGGAGGATAAAACCAAGTACTGGAAATAAAAGAATACTAGGGGCGGTCCTAGTCTTAAATGGGTATTTAAATCCCTTTCTTGTTAAAATACGTGTATTTACCTATTTACTGAAACGCTACGCACCTCGTTCGGTAGCCCTAAATAAATAAATTATTTATGCGACCCTTGTAACAAACGCACCCACTGGACTAACAATTAATTGTAAACAATTAATAAATATATATTTTATTTAAATACACTTTAAAACTCTTAAAGGACAAAAATGTAAATTTCACCTAGGCCCGTCATCCGGATGTTACACTAGCGGTTACTGAGGGATCAAGGTATCAGGTCTTCAATGCCTAGAGAGCTTTGTACTCTAGTTCTAGCGGAAGGTAACAGGATTTTCCATAGATCATATGATATGGTGTAGTTCCTAGAGGATTCTTGTAAGCAGTCCGGAATGCCCACAGAGCATCATCTAGTTTCTCGGCCCATTTATTCCCATGATGGCCGAAGGTGCGTTCTAGAATTCTCTTGAGTGCTCTGTTAGTGACCTCTGCTTGTCTATTAGTCAGTGGATGATAGGCAGTGGACATCTTGTGGGTAACTTCGTATTGTTGCATCACCTTCATGAATTAGGTATTGCAGAAGTGTGTGCCTCTATCACTTATTATAGCGCGTAGAGCTCCGAATCGGCAGAAGAGTCTCTTCAGGAAGTTGGTGATGACCTTGGCATCATTGGTTGGAAATGCTTGGGCTTCGACCCATCTGAAAATGTAATCTACTGCTACAAGGACATATTCTTTAACATTAGACTTCGGGAACGGACCCATAAAGTCTAATCCCCATATATCGAAGATCTCGAAAGCTTGAATATTAGTCCGAGGCATCTCATTCTTCATAGAGATAATACCTTACCTTAGGCATGCGTTGCAACGCTTTACAAGCTCTTGCGCATCTCGAAATATAGACGGCCAATATAATCCTAATTCGTAGACTTTTTTTGCGGTTAAGTTTGCTCCATGATGACCTATAGTTGGTCCTTGGTGACACTGGTGAAGAATCCCTGTTGTTTGTTTCTCATCTGCGCACCTCCTGATTATCTGATCAGGGCAAATTCTGAACAGGTACGGATCTTCCCAGTAGTAGTACTTAGCGTCCCTGAAGAACTTCCTTTTTGGGATGCGCTCATTCCTTTTCGTACTACTCCAGCAAATAGGTAGTTAGTTATGTCAGCATACCAAGGAGTATCATTGAATTGCGATCCTATGTTAGCTTGTCCTAAGCTCATAAGCCGTTCTTCCGAAAATTTGTCTCTGATATCTTGTTCAGCAAGTGGTTCCATCGCTGGGTTCTCCAAACGACTGAGATAATCTGTTGGGACGTTCTGTGCTCCTTTCTTATCTTTAATTTCAATATCGAATTCTTGAAGGAGTAAGATCCATCGTAGGAGTCTTTGTTTAGCATCATGTTTAGTGAATAGATATTTTAAGGCTGAATGATCTATGTAAACCATAGTTTTAGACAGGATGAGATAGGAACGGAATTTGTCGGAGGCGAAAACTACTGCTAGCAGCTCCTTTTCCGTAGTGGTGTAATTCTCTTGAGCTCCGATTAAGGTTTTGCTAGCGTAATAGATTGGATGAAAGTGCTTATCTTTCCGTTTTCCTAGTATAACTCCAACCGCAAATTCACTCGCATCACACATGATTTTGAATGGTAAACTCCAATCAGGAGCTATCATGATGGGTGCATGTGTGAACTATTCCTTCAGATAGTTGAATGCTTGCACACATTCTTCATTAACGACAAATGGAACTTCCTTTCCGAGGAGATGAGTAATAGGTCGCGTGACCTTTGAGAAATCTTTGATAAAACGTCGGTGGAAACCGGCATATCCAAAGAAACTCCTTACCACTTTTACTGTGGTAGGTTTTGAAATTTTAGCTACGGTTTCAATTTATGCTTTATCGACTTCTATTCCTGACTTTGAAATCTTATGTCCTAAAACTATGACTTCTTTCACCATGAAGTGATATTTTTCCCAATTTAAAACTAAATTCGAATCTTCACACCGGGTGAGCATATTGTCAAGGTTAGAAAGGCACGAATCAAAGTACTACCAAAGACTGAGAAGTCATCCATGAAGACTTCCATACAACGTTCAATCATGTCATGGAATATTGCTACCATGCATCGCTGAAATGTAGCTGGTGCATTACATAACCCAAAGAGCATGCATCGATATCCATAAGGACAGGTGAAGGTTGTCTTCTCTTGGTCTTTTGGATTGAGGGGAATTTGAAAGTAGCTGAAAAAACCGTCAAGGAATCAACAGAACTCATTTCCTGATAGACGTTCCAACATTTGATCAATGAATGGTAATGGAAAATGATGTTTCCGGGTTGCATCGTTAAGCTTACGATAATCTAAGAAAACCCTCCAACCGGTGACCTCCGGTGTTAGAATAAGTTCATTATTCTCATTTTAGATTACGGTCATTCCTCCCTTCTTAGGTACGACTTGAACAGGACTGACCCACGGTGAATCGAAAATAGGATAGATCAGACCGGTGTCCAGAAGTTTGATTACTTCTTTCTTGATGACTTCTTGAATCATAGGATTGACCCTTCTTTGCCTCTGAACTGATGGTTTGAAATCATCTTCCATGAAAATCTTGTGGCTGCAATAGTTGGGACTGATTCCTTTTATGTCAGAAATCTTCCAAACAATTGCTTTCTTATGTGACTTCAGAACCTGAATCAATTTCTCCTTCTCGTGTGGCGTGAGGTCTTTCAACATGTTTACGGGGAGTTGCGATTCTCCTTCTAAGAATGCATACTCCAGATATTTGGGTAACTTCTTCAACTCCAATTCCGGAGGTTCCTCGATAGATGGTTTCATTCTAGCTATTTCTGCTTTGTCTAACAAGTCATACCTCTCCTGGAATTCTGATTCTTCTTCCTTAATAAAGGTCATTGATGCTATATGTTCTTTGGTTCTGGAAATTATCCTTCTTAATGCTTCATCTTCAGAAACGTCTTTTTTAGTTTCGAAGATTGGTTCAGGAATTTCGACACAGTCCTCTTTTAACTACGGTTCCTGAAATACCAGAATGAAATATGTTTCTTCATTCGGTCTTCTCCTTAATAGAGTTAGGGAATGCCTTGACCTAGTGGTGCTATTCGAATAGTCTTACTGAGAAAGTAACTTTCGGAGAGGGGAGATTGATTTTGACCAGGATTTATGGCTGAATGGATGTCGAGATTTACTTCAGGAGGTGTAAATCTGCCTTAGAATTTGATCTTGACTACATATAGCCATAGTTTCCTCCAAGTATTCGTTGACGAGTTCTTGAAAAGAATCAGCGAGATTGAGATGTTCTTCGCGGGGATGGCTCATGAGTTGGTCGACATTGAATGTGACTTCTTCACTTCCAACTCTTAATTTCAACGATTTCTCGTGTACATCAATTATGGCCTTAGCAGTATTCAAGAATGGTCTACCAAGTATGAGTGGGACCTTCGTGTCTTCCTCAATATCCATAATGACGAAATCGACGGGAAATGTGAACTTATCTACTCTGACTAGGACATCTTCAGCTATTCCTAGAGGAATCTTAACTGATCTGTCCGCGAGTTGGATAGTCATTCTGGTAGGCCTTAAATCTTCTAATCCTAGCTTTTTGAATAATGAATAAGGCATTAGGTTTACACTAGCTCCTAAGTCTGCTAACGCATTACTAATTTGAACATCTTGCAGGTAGCACGGTACCGTAAATCTTCCTGTATCTCCTAACTTAGGGGGGATACCATGTTGTAACACTAATGAGCATTCTTCACTTAAAGGCAAGCTAACTATCTCTCTTAACCTCTCTTTGTTTGAAAGCAGTTCTTTGAAAAATTTAACGCAGTTTGGCATTTCTACTAAAGCATCTACTAGTCATACATTCAAATGCATATTCTTAATAATATCCCAATAATTAGTGAATTGAGCTTCTTGTTTTTCCTTCCTAAGCCTACCTGGGAAAGGTATGCGGGCCTACGGAATAATTTTCGAGGCTTTAGGAGAGATAGGTTCTGGTGGATTGACAACTGGATCAATTGGCACAGGTTCCGTATCGGAAAAATCTTGTATGGGTATATTAACAGTTGTTTCCTTCCCACCTCTAGTGACTACTAGGGCATCAAACTCACTACACTCTAATTCAACTTTAGTGGTTAATCGTTTAAGTGTAAGCTGCAAAATGATTATTAATTCTTCAAAAGTCTTTAACGGAGTATCAAACTTATTTTGGCATTCTACGACTTGAAGGTTTATCGTGTATTGTTTTTTCATAAATTCAATTAAAGTTTCCTTATAGTAGAGAGTAGGTTGGTGTACTGGGAGGATTATATTATAGTCCGAGCTATTTTGCTATTTATGTGCACATCTAGGGTAAGGATACCTTAGATTGGTTCTAGTAGCATCGGGACTTTTAGGAATTGGTAAACTTTGAAGAGTGAGGGTGAGATCTTGTAACATGGTTTCTAGCATTTTTACCGTTTGATCGAAGACGTCATCCTTCTCAGCAGCTTCATTGCTTCAATCTTCCTGTTGCAAAGCTATTGTGTCTAAAAGATTCCAAGCTTCATCTACAGTTCGTGACATGAAATTGCCTTGCGAGGCCATGTCTAGGGGAGACTTATCATCCTTGGTCAAACCATTGTAAAGCGTTCAGATTATGTCTGCCCAACTTAACGAATGATTCGGACATCATTTAAGCATCACCTTTGCTCTATTCCATGCTAGACACAATGCCTCGTTTTCTTTTTGAGAAAAGTTTGTGATGTCATTTCTTAAACAGGTTTACAGGGAGGATAGATAAAAAAAAAAATTAAAAACTTGGTGGCTAGTTCCTCCCATGAATGTATTGAATTCGGGTTAAGCTCATCAAACCATGTTAAAGCGCGTGTAGACAGAGAATATTGAAAAAGATGAAGTTTTAAAAAGTTTTTCTCGTTTTCTTCCTTCTTAAAAGAGTCAACTAGACTGATAAATTTGTTTAATTGAAAGTTTGGATTGTCAGTCGGTAATCCTTTACAGATCATACTGACCAGCTTGATCATATGTGAACTGATCTCAGGAGTTCCTTCGATTCCTAAGGTGAATGATCCTCCTATTTCTTCTAAGCATGACTTTTGAATAGAAGCAAAGGTATTTTGATGTTCTATTTTTTTAGATTTTCTATTTAAAAAGACTTGAAAAGTAACTTTTAGAAAATATTAATTGACTAAAAGGATCGATAATTTAATAAAAACAATTATTCTTGAAATTCGGTCGCTAACCTTATCGGATATTTCAATTGATAGGACTTCTTACATATTACTTCGTATCTAGGTGGCCAGGCCGAATACGGAGAGGCAGGATCCTTTGGTTCCAATATAATTGGAGACTGTTCTAACAATCCAACAACCAAGTTCGTGTATAATTGTCTTTCTTAGACACCATCAAACAATACTTTTATCTGTTTAAAATCTTTCTCAATTAAAATATTTGATCCCCGACAATGGCGCCAAAAACTCGTCTCTACAATGATATGACTGAAACGGACGGTTTTATTCGGGCGGTGTCGTTAGGCCCCAGGGCGTCAGAATCAGCTGATCAGAGTAGCGAACATGGGTTTATTATTTGTATTATGCGGGGCCTAAATTTACGTTTAACTTTCTAAGATGTAGAAGGTGTAAGTTAACCTAGGGTCATTTTTTTGAATGGTTTAACGAATTGAAGATCAAGTGGATAATTTTCTTTGGTTAAATTACCTAGATAAGGGATAGTAGTGATTTTAAACTAATGGTACTAATTGCAGAAAAGTAAAGCAAGTGGAAGGATATCTGGAGTATGTAGATCAGGGAAATGTTGACCAAGATATTAGTTTAGGTTAGGTTAAGGTAATTATGTGTATGCTAAGGCTAAGATTGGAATGGTGTAGATCTGGTTGGATGAGCCAATTACACAGACCTACTTATCTCTAGACTCTCGGAGTTCTCGTTGAGTAATGAAAAGCATGTAACTTGGTTTTATAATTAAAAGGTAACTATACCTCGGAGGTTATCCTTAGTAAAGCACTAGGTTTATTAGTGAGTTAAGTTCTAATCCTAACCCTTGTTATCAGTTAGGATAACTGAATAACAACGTGCCGTGTTGATTGAACACTGATCACAAACAGAAGGAGTCCGTTGAGTTAAGTTGGCAAAACCTTAAATGAAAACTAAAAACCATTTCATCATACTAATGAGATCATACCAAATCAAACATTATACAGCATTACAGTTGATATACTGAAAGTAAAGTAGATAGAAACCTAACAGATACCTAAACAGTTGATATGACTTAATCCTAGGGAAATAATCAAACAAGAACATGCAACAGGTTTAGGTCATACAGTTAAGGCACTAGCTAGATCTTAACAGCTCCTAAGAGGTCTCTTTGGAACAGTCAATAGGCATACTAGGTCTTTTATGTCTCAATTCCTAGGTTCTGTGTCCTAAAAGCGCATTAGATGCCTCTCGGGAACTCCTACCATACCGAGTTCATAGAATCTTCAGATATAGTATAACCAGGGGTCTTAATCCTATGAAGTAGCTAAGTTCATATAGGTGGACAAGTCCTGATCACAACCTAGGTTGGTCAATTCTTAAGATGCTAGCATGCAAATCTATCAGACTTTCAAGTTCAGCATAACAATAGTAACTGTACTAATTTAACATAACTACGCTAATCCAGACTTCTATCATGACAACATACAGATTAATTAAGCTAACATGGTAATATCAGAATGCATTATTACACATAAGTGGTAACAAAATATGTTTAATACAAAATACAAGCGTTTCGGATAAAAACCTGAAAAGGCTGAAGAAATCTGCCCGAGATCGCAGGGACTCGCCGGGATATCTGATGGTGTTGGAGCGGGGTACGAAATAGTTATATATTTTTACTACGAAATACGTTACAAATTACACAAGTTTTAATTATTTATTTACAGATGGGATATACCTAAACCTTGCTACAACACTATAGGCAGTGTACCTAATCGTAGAGTAGTATAGTTTTTAGTAAGTCCGGTTCGTTCCACAGGGAGATGGCTTATTTCACACTATATTTTAATTAACTATATTTGTACAAAATATATATAATTATATATAAGAATATATAAAAGGGGGGTTTACCGTTTAATGACCGGTTTGTCGATTTTATATTTTAAGCGAAGCGTAAAGTAAATGACGATATTTAACTAACAATATAAAATAAATAACAATAATTAAAATGACAATAAATAAAAGTACGAGGAAATATGAAATAAAATATATTATGCTTATTTAAACTTCCGTAACCATGATGTTTGACGTTTTGATTTTAATTTATTGTCCTGGATTAATTGTCCTTTGTCCTGGATGTATTTGAAACCTATTTGGTTTTTGTCCATAATAGTTCATCGGTCATAATTATAAACTGCTCGGCAAATTTAACCTTATACCCGAAGTCAAATATTCCAACTAACTGGGGATTCCAACTGTAACAAGGTCTTAATACTTTGCTTAATGAATACACCAGGTTATCGACTGTGTGTAAACCAAGGTTTTAATACTTTGTTAACAATTACACCAATTACCCTTGAATATAATCCACCCCTGTTTTGATGAGTCCATTGACTATTAATCCATCCCCGTGTCCGGTCAAATGAACAATAATTCGTACTTATAAATATCCCGCCCATCGTGTCCGATTAAGCGTATGTGGTTATATATAGATACGTCAAATCATAACCATTATATTAAATTAACGAGGTATCATTAATTTAATATAAAGCCCATTAATAGCCCATAGTCTAATTTTCACAAGTGTCGTTTTTTGTCCAAACCCCAATTATGGTACAAAGCCCAATAACCCCATCTTTAATATTTAGCCCAACATCATAATTACTTCGGCTCAAATAAGCATAATAATAACTTAGTTACGAGACATTAATTTTAAAAAGGAGAACATAACTTACATTGAGTATTTATCGCGTAGTGTTACACGGACAGAACTTCGACTTTAGAGCCCGTAAAATAACCTTTACATAACCCAAACTAATCTAATATAAAACTACACTATACTATACTATATATATATATATATATATATATATATATATATATATATATATATATATATATATATATATATATATATATATTATTACAGAGGAGTATTATTATTATTATTTTGTTCTTTTAAACTCGGCAGAAGCTCGTTGTATTTATAGGACATTTCTGATTTTGGCTGCTCCGCGAGTGCGGAGGTTTAAGCCTTCACAGCTCCGCGAGTGCGGAGTTACTGAATCCAGCTCACCAAATTTTAGATCCTAGTTTTGTCGACATATTTATTATATATATATAATATATAAATAATTTATATAATTATTTAAATATTATATTATATTCTTGTGCATAGTTGACTTGTAATTTTAGGCCCGTTGTGTCGCGCGTTGATAGTTGGCTCAGGTCCCGGTTCCGGATTTTCGAACGTCCTTTCGTATAATATAATATCTTGTACTTTGCGTTTCACAACTTGTACTCTTGTCTTTTTTAGGCGTTTCTCATCAATAAATTGAACCACTTGGATTGTATCTTGTACATTTGAGCTTTTTGGACGTTTGCGTCTTCAAATCTTCATTTTCGCCTTTTGTCTTTGCACTTATTTAATATAAACGAATATTACTTGAAATAGAACAATTGCAACTGAAAACTTTACATATTGGAAGGATATTGCGCCTAAATATATGTTCATTTGGAGCACTATCAAATATCCCCACACTTGAACGTTGCTTGTCCTCAAGCAATACAGAACTTGAAATTAAATCACACAAATCACTTCTTTATTCTTCACACTTTGTACATCTGTGATTTTGATATGGTGGTATGAACAATGATAGTAACGATGTGGTTTACAGTCCCACATAACTATGAAAATTTAGATCCTTTAAGGAAATTGGATCTTTATGAAAATATTTGATCTTTTGAAAATTCAATCTAGCTTTTACCCTAGATAAGTTTTTCTGAATAACCCTTCACCGGTGTTGCAAAATATTTTTGTGGGTTTTGTGGGTTTCAGATTTGAAAATTTTAGCTCAAAACTTATGGTTTTGTGTCACCCACTTGCTAACCTTGTATTAGGAAAGCAACACGTCCAGTATACTTGCTCCGTATATTACCTTTCGGTAAACTACCGTCCGGTTGTAAAGGAAAGCGTTGAACAAGCAACTGTTAAGGCAATGTCCCGTGACATGCTTTTGATTATGGTCTATATCGTGTCGGATGCTAGTACTATCCTTTGTATGAGCAATAGTAAAGATCATCCTATAGTTTTTTGGTCTGGCACAAGGTCCTGTCTTCGACCATGCTATGCAACCACCGTTCTTACGGTTGACACCCGATTTGGTTCAGGTGACCTAATGAATTCCAGGAATTCTTAGGATTTTACGTTCAATGGTAATGAACGCATTGAAAATGAGTTTTTAGAAAACAAATCGGTTTGTATTTTGATCAAAATATTTTCTCGTTCAAGCTCGAGTTTAGATATCATTGAATTCCATGAGTTTGTAATTCTCAATCTTTAAGGTCAGTCTCAAGGATTGAGTAATATCAGGCTTAAAAGCTGATTTTTAATCTTTAAGGAGATTATCCTTTCTGGGGGTTTGATTCATTAGTCTTATCAAACTAATTTGCACGGCGCCCTCCCCATTTTACGAGACAGATCCTCTCATGGTTAGGATAAGTCTGACCACTTGGCGACCCTGTTTGATGCTGAGGTCCGTGGATTTCCTGCTGATTTTAGAGATGACTTTTCTAGATTTTTCGTCAACCTACAGCTGGTCTGGATGGCAACTTCTTGACCTAAATCAAGAAGCGCGTGTCTTTTTCGAAAGACTTTACTTCCTTTTAATGATGGAATTGATTCATCGTGTAGATCCATCTTTCTTTCAATAAACCGGGTAAAACAGTTAATTTAGTCCAAAACAAAAGTACCTGCATTAAACTTTACAGAAACATGTGATAGATAGTTTTTAATTGAATAACTTGGTACATTCTCCCCACACTTGGCTTTTTTCATGCGTCTTTTTATATCCTAATAAATAAATTCAAGCGTTTTAGTTGTTTCTCAATTTATGTCCTTTCCGAGGTAACAATAATTTCGGCATTAACACCTAGTTTTATCGTTCATAAATATGTATAAACATGATTTTGAATTCATTTAGTTGAAAAATTTTAAAATTTTCACAATATTTAGAAAATAAGCCAAGTATAAACCCGAGAGAATTTATAACCCTTCCCCACACTTGAGATCATGCAATGCCCTCATTTGCATGAAATCAGACTCTAATTATAAATTCATGAGGGTGATTAGTGTAGAAAAGTGATTGAAAATACCCAGTTTGTAATTACAAAGCTCGTCGAATGATAGATGGCGCACCTAATCGTTCATTCCTTCTTGTTTTATCACACATGTTTTTCTTCAAAAACGGTTGCTTTTCTGAACTGTTTGCTAATTTTTGAAAATGCGTCTTTTACCCTAATCGTGCATTTTTATTAACGAGTTATGCACTAACCCGAACCCCTAATTTAAAGTTAAGTGGGGTTAGACTTCCCCACACTTAGCTGATGATATGTGAAGTCGGTAGAATAAGTTCCACGAATTAAAATAGTGAGCCAGTTATTTACATCTCGAGTGGTGTATAATATATTAATGGGTTTAAAGTTTAGAACCACCCGATCATCACTACTTAATTCTTTTTTAAGTGTAGCTTTTAGTAAATGGAAATGTCTCTTTTCTGGTTCTTGGTCAAATGGATCGATATACACCGATATACATATTTCTATAGGGTGGACAATTCCTAACATTTCCTTCCGTTTATTCTCTGGATCAAAGTTTTCACCTCTATTACCCAATTGGGTGAAATCCGAGGTGTCATTATCTATTACAGCTCGTAGTTCATCTTCGGTAGATGACTCGTCTATTGAGAATATTGGGTTGGAAGGTTGTGGAATGGTGAATTTCGGGATCGAAGTAGATTCTTTTTCATTAACGGTACTTATCGGTCCCACCACTTTAGTCTCGGGGGTAAAATTTTCAACGTTATCGTTTTCCCAAGAGTACCAATTTGTCACCCTTACTTCTTCTTCATCCATTGATGGATCGATGATTTCATCGGTAGAGGCTAATGTGTCGATATGTTGTGAAATTGGTAAGACTGAATAAAAAGTATCATCGAGATAGTTGGTGATTTCGGAGCTCTCGAATTCATCAAAATTCGATGATATGAGATTTTCTTGCACAATATTCCTCATATCAACAGGTGTGTAATCTAATAGAGTTTCAGTTTGCCTATTTACAAACTCTCTCATTTGTTCATTTTGAGCATTGAGTTCTTCGAGTTTGATTTTCATATAATCTAAAGAATTTTCAGACACATAATTTTCCTCGTCTTCTGGTTGTTGAGTTTGGATATATTCTTGGGAATAATCCCAATTAGAATCGTATTCCTCATAATCATTCCATTCAGGTTCCATGGGTGCATAATTTTCCATAGGAACGTAATAATAACATTCCCATGTTGAGTGATAATCTCCACAGATTTCACAACCAGTTATTGTTTCGTCATTCGTGATCCAAGATTGACCGAACAAATTGTCATCAACAACCGTTTGAGAGTATTGATTAAATTGATTTCGGATGTCATAAAGAGTTTCCAAAATATTCTCGAGATTTTCCATAATGCGCTTATTACCAAATTTTAGCTACAATGTGGTGCATTTACTAATTATCCTATTAGTTATAAAACTAAAAATTATATAAGTTATCAAATTAATAGACTTTTCTGATTTTTCCCACGTTTCAAATAGCCAATAGATGCAGCAGGGAGCCAGAACCTTTTAAATCGAAAGCTCACAACTCAGCCACTAACAAATCCAACTATTACTACGAACCAGAAAATTTGGATGTCTATCAATTTAACTGCTTAAAATAATTTTTCGTTTTTGAAATTTTAGAGAAAAAAAATAGAAAATTCTATGTCCTAAAAACTAGATTGTCGAGAAATAAGAAAGAAAAAGATCGCGTCGGAAAACGTCTAAAAATAAAAGGTCGAAAAATAATAAAAAGAACGTAGCTCGTCGAAACTTAAAAGTCTAAAACTAAGAATTAAAGGTTGCGTCTAAAGGTATTAAAGCTTAAAAGAAATCCTATATCCAAAACGGCAATTACTTAAAAAGGTACTAAAATATTAAAACGGCGTCGCAAAATTCTAAAGCACCTAAATCTTAGTCTAAAGAAAAAGCACTTAAGGGATTTTATGGCAAAGCCTAAAAATCTATAAATACTAAAAGAACTATGGCAAAATACTAACTTAAAACTAAATACGAACGACAATAAAAATTACGAATTAAACGATAAAAAATACAATTTATAAAAAGAAACTAAAAATGGCAAAATTACAATTTTAATAAAAATATTATTTTTATATTATTATTATATATTATATATTATATAAAATTATTAATCTATAATAATAATACTTAAAATTACAAATTAATATAACTAAATATAAAAATATATTATTAAATAAAACCCTAATTAGGTTTAAGTAATAATAATATATTAATTAACCCTAATTGTGTAATTATTACGTACAAGGTTGCAGCTGTCAGAGCAGCTCCACGAGTGCGGATACCTACAGCCCAAAAAGCTCCGCGAGTGCGGATTAATGCAGGCTCAAACTGGTTCCTTTTTTTTTGCTTTTTTTTTTACTTTTATATTATTTTTCTAAAAATTATATATAAATATATTTATAAAAATATAAATTAAAAATATAGCGTTTCACCGAGTTCCCCGGCAGCGGCGCCAAAAACTTGATGGTGTTGGAGCGGGGTACGAAATAGTTATATATTTTTACTACGAAATACGTTACAAATTACACAAGTTTTAATTATTTATTTACAGATGGGATATACCTAAACCTTGCTACAACACTATAGGCAGTGTACCTAATTGTAAAGTAGTATAGTTTTTAGTAAGTCCGGTTCGTTCCATAGGGAGCTGACTTATTTCACACTATATTTTAATTAACTATATTTGTACAAAATATATATAATTATATATAATAATATATAAAAGGGGGGTTTACCGTTTAATGACCGGTTTGTCGATTTTATATTTTAAACGAAGCGTAAAGTAAATGACGATATTTAACTAACAATATAAAATAAATAACAATAATTAAAATGACAATAAATAAAAGTACGAGGAAATATGAAATAAAATATATTATGCTTATTTAAACTTCCGTAACCATGATGTTTGACGTTTTGATTTTAATTTATTGTCCTGGGTTAATTGTCCTTTGTCCTGGATGTATTTGAAACCTATCTGGTTTTTGTCCATAATAGTTCATCGGTCATAATTATAAACTGCTCGGTAAATTTAACCTTATACCCGAAGTCAAATATTCTAACTAACTGGGGATTCCAACTGTAACAAGGTCTTAATACTTTGCTTAATGAATACACCAGGTTATCGACTGTGTGTAAACCAAGGTTTTAATACTTTGTTAACAATTACACCAATTACCCTTGAATATAATCCACCCCTGTTTTGATGAGTCCATTGACTATTAATCCATCCCCATGTCCGGTCAAATGAACAATAATTCGTACTTATAAATATCCCGCCCATCGTGTCCGATTAAACGTATGTGGTTATATATAGATACGTTAAATCATAACCTTTATATTAAATTAACGAGGTATCGTTAATTTAATATAAAGCCCATTAATAGCCCATAGTCTAATTTCCACAAGTGTCGTTCTTTTGTCCAAACCCCAATTATGGTACAAAGCCCAATAACCCCATCTTTAATATTTAGCCCAACATCATAATTACTTCGGCTCAAATAAGCATAATAATAACTTAGTTACGAGACATTAATTTTAGAAAGGAGAACATAACTTACATTGAGTATTTATCGTGTAGTGTTACACGGACAGAACTTCGACTTTAGAGCCCGTAAAATAACCTTTACATAACCCAAACTAATCTAATATAAAACTACACTATACTATATATATATATATATATATATTTATTATTATTACAGAGGAGTATTATTATTATTATTTTGTTCTTTTAAACTCGGCAGAAGCTCGTTGTATTTATAGGACATTTCTGATTTTGGATGCTCCGCGAGTGCGGAGGTTTAAGCCTTCACAGCTCCGCGAGTGCGGAGTTACTGAATCCAGCTCACCAAATTTTGGATCCTAGCTTTGTCGACATATTTATTATATATATATAATATATAAATAATTTATATAATTATTTAAATATTATATTATATTCTTGTGCATAGTTGACTTGTAATTTTAGGCCCGTTGCGTCGCGCGTTGATAGTTGGCTCAGGTCCCGGTTCCGGATTTTCGAACGTCCTTTCGTATAATTTAATATCTTGTACTTTGCGTTTCACAACTTGTACTCTTGTCATTTTTAGACGTTTCTCATCAATAAATTGAACCACTTGGATTGTATCTTGTACATTTGAGCTTTTTGGATGTTTGCGTCTTCAAATCTTCGTTTTCGCCTTTTGTCTTCGCACTTATTTAATATAAACGAATATTACTTGAAATAGAACAATTGCAACTGAAAACTTTACATATTGGAAGGATATTGCGCCTAAATATATTTTTATTTGGAGCACTATCAATAATTTATCACGCGTAATTATTAGTATTTTATATATCTGCACTTTACATATCTGTATTTGTGTAGCTGTATATCTATTATGTCTATATCTGAATATTAAATATATAATAAGAAAACATTGTGATATTAATTATACAAACATTAATTTTAATGATAATAATGATGGAACTAATAATAATATATATAACCTTGATACTAATAATAATAAAAATGATATTAATCCTATTATTAATGTTAATAATAAAATGTATTGTTTTCTAATAAATATTAATTATAATAACACTAATAATAATTATATTAAATATCATATTATTAGATATTAGTAATGATATTAACTAATAAATGGTAATAATATCATTATTCTTAATACTAATAATAATACTAAATATGATGATATTAATATTATTAATGATAATAATCATATTAATAATACTAATAACATAATAATTTATACAGATCAAATCTCATATTTATATTATAATATTATTAATACAGATATTTATTTTAATAATAATGAAAGTAATAGTATTATTATAACAATTATATTTTAACTTGTAGTTTAATACCTTACTATTAAATATTACTAATTATGTAATATTCAATAATTAGATAATATATACACATGATATTTATATCTTTTATATATTCCACTATACATAATAATTATCTATAGCAATTATATATATAGTTTTAATTTAATAACCACTTAGTTATATTATTTTATATTTTTAATTTCAATTGATTTAAATGTATATTATTAACTCAAAATTTTATATATGCACTTATATTTATATTTATATATATTTACATAATTATTTATACACAATTGTTCGTGAGTCGTCGGAAGTAGTCAAAGGTCAAATGTATGCATGAACACAGTTCAAAGTTTTTGAGACTCAACATTACAGACTTTGCTTATCGTATCGAAATCAAATAAGATTCAAGTTTAAATTTGGTCGGAAATTCCCGGCTCATCACAGTACCTACCCGTTAAAGAAATTTCGTCCCGAAATTTGAGTGAGGTCGTCATGGCTAACAATAAATATGTTTTCCTGACGAATATGAGCTGCTAAATAGAGTTTTATCATTATTGAATAATACAGATAAAATAATTCGATTATTCGAAGAGCACGAATGAAGCTATCACAAAAGAGTGAAATGAATAAATGAAGTTTCGTTTTAACTTTTGACGTTGTCTTGGTTGAATTCCGGAATTCAAGGGATTTAAAGAAAATCTTCGAAATCTAAA
The DNA here is from genome assembly GCF_046630445.1 of Rutidosis leptorrhynchoides. NCBI lineage: Eukaryota > Viridiplantae > Streptophyta > Magnoliopsida > Asterales > Asteraceae > Rutidosis > Rutidosis leptorrhynchoides. Next base: position 334,020,311 of record NC_092337.1, on the reverse strand, counting down.
AGATTTGATTCTTCGGCGAGTAAGGAAATTAAGATCTCTTTAATCAAATATGGTGATCTGCCTAGATTACTCTGTCTGATATTTTCATTATAAATTAAACTCTTCTGTTCTATTATTCTTACAATTTCTATACTTTCTTTCTTAGTTCATACATCCAAAAGATTGTAAAAATGCTTAATCCCGTTCTAATCCTTGATATTTTCCTAATTATCATTTATGTTATCCTTTTTTCAATCTTCCTCCAGAAGAACCTGTTTACTTCTACTATTACCTTGGGCTGATACTATTCTTAATTATACCGTGTCTTTATATTGCTATTCGTATTAATATCCACGGTTTGTAACTTCTGTGTTGTTATTGGGCTTTATATTTTCTCTTATATTTTGAAGCTCTTTGCCTTTTTATTCTCTTCTCAACCTCTAGTAAAGCGAGTAACGGTCCAGAATTCGTAAATATGGAATTTCGAATGAACTTAATGTTCTTAAACAAGAAGGAAAGTATCGCACGATTTGATTTGTCAAATTACTCGAATTCAAGGGAAAAGATAGGACTATCAAGAAAATATGTTCTTGATGTGTTTATAGATTAAATAGAATGTAAGAGTCGTGTAACATGGCACATGATGATGTTATAATCTGTGAATCATCACGTTCCATTAGAAACTCAGCATGACTTACTGTAATATAATCACGTTGATCAAGTGTCATTATATTATACTAACTCATGCATCAGTTCCCAACATTACTTCAATAACATTCATGTTTTAAGCTCGAAAGTTTACAGAATATAGAAACTATCAGCTTCTATATGATGTAACACTGATAGCACGAAGAGATTAATGGTTTCAGATAAGAATAGTTATGAAAATATCTTCAGAAATATGGAAGATATGTATAATGAAAGATACGATGATATCTGAATCATCGGTTATCAATTCGAGGTGGTTTCAGGAGAATTGTGTTTTTAGATGATTAAACGCTGATGGTAATATGATAGAATATGAAAGGTTCCCCGGTAACAATAAAAGAGCACGCATATATGTCAAAGTTATAATATGGTTATTTCGAACGAAAAGTCGAAGTTGTCTTGCTGGAGCTGTGACAAAATTTGCTACTTTGAAAGGAAATCACTAAGTTATTTTGGGTAATAATAACACTAAAGGAATTTACACAGATACGTGTTAAACGTTTACTCAGGTTTCGAGTGTTTTCAGGTGCATAACTATATGCATCAATCTTTTCTTCCGTAGATGAGGTATGGTTGGTTCATCCTCTCGATTGAGGTGTTTTCAAGAATCATGAAAGGTTTGAACACAGATTGTAATCGTCAAGATACAAATGAGGTTTAAGATGAACTCAAGTGGCAAACTTGAAGAATTGTTTAGTTTCATATGTTATAATCAATATTTTAATTCATTTTAATTGTCCAATTTTGGTAGTCCACAGTTTGCAGTCCACAGTCACTAACTCAATAATTCATATATAGTTTATAATATTCGAATTAATTAATACGTATCGTGACCCGTGTACATGTCTCAGACTCGATCACAACTCAAAGTATATATATTATTTGAGAATCAACCTCAACCCTGTATAGCTAACTCCAGCATTACTGCATATAGAGTGTCTATGGTTATTCCAAATAATATATATAGATGTGTCGATATGATATGTCAAAACCTTGTATACGTGTCCCGATATTTAAAGTGCGTAATATAAATAACGGAAATTAAATGACGATAAATAAAATTGCGAGAATTGAAATTGCGATAAATAAAATGCGATAAATAAAAGGTAATACGGAATTAACAGTTAGCGAGGAACAGTTAGCCTGGATTCTTAACAAAATTTCTCATAGTTAATTTGTTTGTTTCTAACAAATTTTATTTTGTCCAATGTTTTCTTCATTATGCCACTTGTTGAATTCTGATAAATCAAAATCCAAATATGAAATTGAATGAAAATGATTATTTTGTGGTGAACAGTTACGTATATCTGTGGTTGTAAGTAGGATAGTAAATGACTGTTGAATCAGATTTGAAAAATGTACAGTGTAACTTATTAATGCGAAATCTAAATATTCCTCGGGTATTACCTACCCGTTAAAATATTTTCACCATTAAAAGTTTGTACAATAAAAATTTTAATTACAATGTTTATGAAAACATATATACATATATATTTTCTTCAGGCGTAATCATGGATTTAATGAGTCCATGTGATATTAAACTCATAAGATTTACGGCTAGAACTAGAGTACATAATCTCTAAAACATTAGAGATTACATAATCGCCATGAAGGACGAAGATAGTTTATGTTGAACGATTTGTAGAACGATGATTATGCTTGAGGTATAGATTGCGAGGTTGAGACGTGTGATGATGTTGTTGTTGTTGGTACTGGTTATGCTGCTGGTGCTGCTGATGTTGGTACTGTTGCTGTCGGTGCTACAAGTGTCGTTGGTGCTGAGGTTGGTGATGATGTTGGTGTAGTAAGTATAGCTTGTAAATCACGCACCATTCTTGTCAGGGTTTATATCCTACCCTCTATCATGTCTATCCATCCACTCATCTGATTCGATAGATCTTGATTATCAATTCGAAGTTCCCTAACTTCTTCTAATATTCCCCTTCGATTGGTATTCGGAAGTAGAGGTTGAATATTTTCTGAGATTGCAGTAATGCGACCTTCGAGGTGGAAAACTTTAGCAAGAAGGGTGAATACAGTGTTGCGCATAGGTTCATCGGTGAGTACATCGTTTTCTCCGATGTTAGGAGGTAAGTTTGGTTCGTGGTAGGGCTCGCCTTCTTCATTTCTCCATCGAGTGAGTAAGTCTCGGACCCACCCCCATCTCCTCCAGAAAGAAAAATAGCTAAACGGTGGAGACACTTCGGGTTCATTGACTTCGGAGTCTACTTCAATGCGCATCTCGAAATTGCTTCCAGAACTAATGGAATGCAAGCTAGGTGTAGGATCCATCTCTTATGATCAGTTATAGGATTTTCGATATGAAATGATTTTCGGTTATCAGATAATATTCTAAGTATATAGAATATCTAATATAGTACAGAAGATCCCGTAGATTACGGAGGAAATTAAGGAAACGTGTCAGATAAAGTCTACAGTAACAGATACGCTAAGATATGGATTTGTCTATACACTATTCATGCAATTAATGCAGTAAGATGTGTCTAGACTAGGAATAATAAGCAGGCAATTTCCTAAGGATGATAAGTAGATGATTTTCGACATGAAATGATAAGCAAAACTTTTGACATGCAGACACGGTCGAAGTCCAGACTCACTAATGTATCCTAACGACTATCAGTTAGACACACTAATACAAGACCTGGTTCGCTAAGACCACCGCTCTGATACCACATGTAATGACCTGTCCTAATCCTTAAGAATGAATACAATAACATTTGGTTACATCGCGAGGTACTTGACCTCTATATGATACATTTTATAAACATTGCATTCGTTTTTAAAAGACAAACTTTCATTACATCGAATGTTGATGGCATGCATACCATTTCATAATATATCCAAATATAATTGACTTAATAATAATCTTGATGAACTCAACGACTCGAATGCAACGTCTTTCGAAATAGGTCATGAATGATTCCAAGTAATATCTCTAAAATGAGCAAATGCACAACGGAAGATTTCTTTCATACCTGAGAATAAACATGCTTTAAAGTGTCAACCAAAAGGTTGGTGAGTTCATTAGTTTAACATAAATAATAATTTTTCAATAATATAATAGACCACAAGATTTTCATTTCCATTTCTCTTAAACATAATCTCATATCAGGCATTTCGCACGGCATAGAGATAAAAAATCATTCATATGGATTGAACACCTGGTAACCGACGTTAACTTAATGCATAGAATATCCCCAAAACAGAATCTCTCGTCTGTATAATAATCTCGAAGTACTAAACCATCCATAACCTGAATGGGGGTTGTTAAGCCCGATAGATCTATCTTTAGGATTCGCGTCAATCAGGGGTCATTTCCCTAAATTCTTAGGTTACTAGACTTGAAGGGCGATATTCGGTTTAATAATCTAACCATAGAATGTAGTTTTAAGTACTTGTATCTATTTCGTAAAACATTTATAAAAGCAGCGCATGTATTCTCAGTCCCAAAAATATATATAAAAAGGGAGCAAATGAAACTTACAATACTGTATTTTGTAGTAAAAATACATATGACGATATTGAACAATGCAGGGTTGGCCTCGAATTCACGAACCTATATCATTCATATATATACATTAGAATATATACTTGTAATCGAACAAATTTCATATCTTATAACCCTATGTATTATATATTTTGTTTATATATAAATTTGAAAATGATTATTATTTATATAGTTATATATATATATATATATATATATATATATATATATATATATATATATATATATATATATATATAAATAATTGTTTAGTGTTATTTTTAAAAATCAATAGTTTGTGATATGCAAATATTTATATAATTACTATTAATAGGTTTGATAAAAAGAATAATTATTATCTATACATTTAGTTATATATATATATATATATATATATATATATATATATATATATATATATATATATATATATATATATATATAATTGTTTAGTGTTATTTTTAAAAATCAATAGTTTGTGATATGCAAATATTTATATAATTACTATTAATAGGTTTGATAAAAAGAATAATTATTATCTATACATTTAGTTATATTACCATATCTATATCTATCTATGTGTTTAGTATTAGATTTAAAGTTTAATAATTTGTTATATATAAGTATTTATATAAAAATGTTATTATGTTTGAAATATGATATAAAGCTAGGATATATATATTAAGTATATTCTATGTACATTATTTATCGATTAAAAATGATAGTTATGATAATATTAATGATACTAATGAAAACAAGGATATTACAAATTTTAAATATATTAATAATACTAATAAAAATGATACTAATACTAATATTATTGAAAATAATAATAACATTAATAATCAAAATCATTAATCATAATAATAATAATAATAGTTACCTAAATGATAGGATTAATAATAATGTTAATAATACTAAAAAAAAATATACTAATGTTAATAACGTCTTTATTACTTATAATTATAACCATGACATTAGTAATAATAATTATAATTCTATCAATCATAATGATATTAATCGTAATCATAACAATACTTAATAATAATGCTATTAATAACAATAATAACCATAACAATAATAATTTATAAAAATAATAATAATAATAATAATAATAATAATAATAATAATAATAATAATAATAATAATAATAATAATAATAATAATAATAATAATAATGATAATAATTGCCCAAAGCAGGGATTGAACCCAAGACCCCTCGCAAACCCGCTAACACTCATAACCATTCCTCTGCTTCCCTATTTCTGTTTCAATTCCTAACCTATTTCTATTTATCCGATTTTCCTGCATTCATCTTCTTCTTCTTTATTGAAATCCATTTGGCCAAACTCAAATCAATTGGTAACAACGAGTAAAAATTTTAGTTTTTTTTAGACCTTCAACTGAGATAGTATCAATATATATCAATTATTGAATTAATTGCAAACAAAAAAATATATATGTATATACATATCGCCACTGTCACTGTTCGACGAGAACAATAAAAAAAAATTTTGATTTCCAGTTTGATATCGTTTTGGACGAAATTTATAATACGAAACGTATTTCAAATCACTTTTAGAATCTTTGTGAATCCTCAAACTCTATAGAAACACCTACAAAATTTCGAATTTCATGAAGAACCAAAAAGTTGACTTTTTGATAAAAACAGTTTGACTATCAAATTAACAATAAAAATGATAAATTAAAGCTTGAAAATTTGCAGAGAACTTCACTGAATGATCCCTGATAACTCTGCGTTAACAGATTTTGATGATTGATTCGAGATTGAGTTATGGATTAAATGGGTTGCGAAAAGAAAAAAAATAAAAAAAATGGATTTGTTTCTTTCTTTCTGATCAAACTTCTCGAATGGCAGTGATGGTTATAAATCATACGAATGATCAATTTTATGCAGTAAGATGATTTGATTGAAATTTGTATGTTGGTGTGCATCCTCGACAAGAGTTCACGAGTGTGGAAAAAAATAAAGAGAAAAAGAAAAGTTGATAATGATATAAATAATTTATCACGTGTAATTATCAGTATTTTATATATATGCACTTTACATATCTGTATTTGTGTAGCTGTATATCTATTATGTCTATATCTGAATATTAAATATATAATAAGAAAACATTGTGATATTAATTATACAAACATTAATTTTAATGATAATAATAATGGAACTAATAATAATATATATAACCTTGATACTAATAATAATAAAAATGATACTAATCCTATTATTAATGTTAATAATAAAATGTATTGTTTTCTAATAAATATTAATTATAATAACACTAATAATAATTATATTAAATATCATAATACTAGATATTAGTAATGATATTAACTAATAAATGGTAATAATATCATTATTCTTAATACTAATAATAATACTAAATATGATGATATTAATATTATTAATGATAATAATCATATTAATAATACTAATAACATAATAATTTATACAAATCAAATCTCATATTTATATTATAATATTATTAATACAGATATTTATTTTAATAATAATGAAAGTAATAGTATTATTATAACAATTATATTTTAACTTGTAGTTTAATACCTTACTATTAAATATTACTAATTATGTAATATTCAATAATTAGATAATATATACACATAATATTTATATCTTTTATATATTCCACTATACATAATAATTATCTATAGAAATTATATATATAGTTTTAATTTAATAACCACTTAGTTATATTATTTTATATTTTTAATTTCAATTGATTTAAATGTATATTATTAACTCAAAATTTTATATATGCACTTATATTTATATTTATATATATTTACATAATTATTTATACACAATTGTTCGTGAGTCGTCGGAAGTAGTCAAAGGTCAAATATATGCATGAACACAGTTCAAAGTTTTTGAGACTCAACATTACAGACTTTGCTTATCGTATCGAAATCAAATAAGATTCAAGTTTAAATTTGGTCGAAAATTCCCGGGTCATCACACAAGGTCTGCAATGCATTCTAGTACTCGTCTATTAAAGGTATATGCACGTATCCCTAATAAGGACCACTACCATACTTAACGACAGTTAAGGGGTACATAGTTTCGGGAGCTGGGCATAACCGATCTAATCAGAATAACGACATACTAGTTCCTAGTGACATATCATTTTAGAAAGCGCGCTAAACTGGCATGGTTCTAGAGTTTACACCAAGGTCTATCTAATTAATCTAAGCGTTTCTACATTATCGAAAATCATGGTAAACCTCGTTCTCTATATCCATAGTTGTTCCTTGCATGCCAACTAAATTCTTTTAATTAATTGATTATTTTAAATTATAAAAAACCAACCAAACCAACTATCCTATCTATACAATATAAGATCCAAATAGTTGGTCTTTAGAAAATTTCTAGCTGGACTTGGTAGTTGAATTTTTTGAAGGTTATATATCGAAAAGATCCTGCCTCTCCACTAGATCTATTAGCCCATTGATTTTAAGAAATAAATTGTGTAAATTTAACTGTCTTGATTACTAAATTATCTGAATAAGCTCCATTTCAAATTCGACTGTTCATAGAACGAACCTAGGTCATACTTTCCACTATTAACCTTAGTATTTACAGACATAGATTTAGGTCCCAGCACTATAAATATTAAATCCTACCTGATATACCTTCGATTTCATTTAAGCCTAACTACACGTAAAAACTTGACTAATCCGGGTATATCAATGAGGCTGGTGAAGGTGCGATTTTAGATATGGTTACGAGTTCTAATTGGTTAAGGAAATAAACGATTCTTGATATGATAGAGATGGCTCGGGTGTTAGCAAGGTGGCTATGGGTTCTTCTTTCAGTTTTTTTGATTCTGTTATGAAGGACGTTGAGCTGGTTAAAAATGAAGTAAAGTTGATTAAATCTAAACCTAAAGCGAATTTGAAAAGGGCGAAGAAATTCCAAGGAGTCAAACTGAAGAACTTCTTTGTGGATGGTATTCAATTTTGTTTTTCTTAGTTACTGGTTCCTTTTTTTGTTTATTTCAGAAGCTGGCAGTTGTTTTCGAGTTGTGTAGAGATGGTTCATAATCTCCGGTGGCAGTTACATTAGACTCTCTCTTTTTTGTCATAGTCCTTGTCCTGTTTGTATGTTTTTAGTTCCCTTGTTTAGCTTTTGAGTTGTGTAGGAGATGGTTCATAATTTCCGGTGGCGGTTAGATTAGACTCTCTCATTTTGGTCATAGTCCTTGTCGTGTTTGTATGTTTTTAGTTCCCTTGTTTAACTTGGTGCTATGTTTGGCTTGTCTTGGTTAGGTTGTTCAACTTCTTAGGAGTAGTTTGTTTTTCAGTCTAGGATATTATCTATTATGTCAGCACGCCCGTATACATATTTACCGTAGATTTTTTTGAAGACATAAGATAATATAATGTCTTATTCTGTCTGCAAACTCGCAAACTTAAAAATACGCTTCTAAGTGTTAATGATAAGTTCATGTTATTTTACAGACATAAAAAAATAGTTTTCACTATTTATTGCCTTTAAGCAACATCATCTTTATAGACATGATCAACATATATTCAAACTAAATTTTTCATATTGTTCGTGTTTAGACCTTCATTGATTTGTTGAAAAGTTTTTTTTTTTTTTTGGTAAACAAGGAAACCCTCATATGAACGAGCACATTGACTCCCCTATAGAAGGTAACACCCAGTGGCGAAGTCAGGATTTTAACGGAATGGAGTCAGAAAATAACACTAAAACAAACAAGTCAAAAAATTATAAATAATAAAACATGATTAAGTACCGATATAACAAATCAAGTTATCTTCTAACATAATTGCCCTCTACAATGAGTTGTACCGTCGTATACCCTAATTAAAAAATACGGAGTAATTGATATTACTACTCATGTACTGATTGTACAATAGAATTTAGATGAGTATTAGATAATATCATAATTAGAATATAATGGGCTGAAATTTTGTGTGTTTAATGAATCGAATTCTAGGCCCAGCATCAAAAAATTGACTGAATTGAATATTTTATTTTTGTTGAATGGACTAGTGGGGTCTTGGATAAAATTGAATGGTGTCAATTTACATATTTCATAAACTGTACCCCATATATAATATAGAACAAGAGGCACAAATTTTTTTTGAGTGGAGTCAATTGACCCACCTAATTTGTATGTGGCTTCGCCACTGGTAACACCTCGAGTAATCAAGCTCCCGAGCGTGAGATCTGGTACCGGGTGAATTGTGCATTATGCGCACCCTCTAGTCACACTCCATTTTTGAATAATTTGACATCGCCCGGAATTGAACCCGGGTGGTGTGTGTTTCATTGAGGAACTCGATGACCACTCAAGCAAGCCTACGTTTTTTTGTTGAAAAGTTTCTATTGTTATTTTTTTAAGAATTTTTTAAAGAAAAAGTTCAAAGCTAGCTAAACAAACAACTGGTTTCCATATTCCAATATCGTCCGAAGATTCTCTTTACCTACATCGATCTTTGCCATAAAAAGTAACCGAACAGTAACAGAAACTCCAACTTTCAGTTACAGTTTTCTAGGGACTATATGAACCAATACCTAAATCTCCAAGGACCAAACTGTAAATAACAGTAGTTGTACCACTATCCATCCATCGAAACATACCCACGCACTTTCACTCTTCAAAAAAAGTACACTCGTTTGTCTCTCTCTTACACACCGACGATGCATTCAGTTCCTCTCTCTCTATCTCTATCATCTCTATCTCTATCTCTATCTCTATCTCTATCATCTGTATCTATATCTCTATTATCTCTTATGTCCGCTACTACAAGCCGACGAGATATCCCTTGCTGTCAAAGATTCCCCCTTTTCATAAGACCTAACCTTTTCACTTCTAAATTCCTATTTTACCCCTACGCCCAATTTCTTCTCCCCTTTTGATTTTTCTTTTATTAATTTTTCGAATTAATTAGATATGGGCTGTGTAGGTTCTAAGCCGGAAGAGTCGCCGGCGGTTGCGTTATGCCGTCAACGATGTACGTTTCTAGACGATGCGATTCATCAACGCTATGCTTTAGCAGAAGCTCATCTAGCGTACTGTCACTCTCTTAAAAACGTCGGCGTTTCGTTACATCGGTTTTTTGATGTGCACTCGGCTGCCGTTGTACACGGCACTAATAGTCCTCCGTCGCCGGTGCTTAATTTACCGATTGAAAGGAAAGGTGAGTCGTCTAAACAGCCTGTGCAGGCTGTTGTACACGGTCATCATCATTCGAATTCCGGTGATTCTCATCTTCACTTTCTATCTGATTCCGATGAATTTTCCGATGAAGATGACGGTGTACTTCATTCACACTCTGTTATTGACGGCCATGGAAATGATTTTTCACCGCCACGTCAGCATCCACAGCACGGTAATTTACCTTATATTGATCCGCGTGAAACCCTAGGTTCTTCTTATTCCACTGCCGGTTATCCACCGGTTAATTATCCTCTTGCCGGTTATCCGCCTGATAATTATCCACCTGATGGTTATCCTCCGGTTAATTATCCCCCTGATGGTTATCCTCCGGTTAATTATCCCCCTGCTGGTTATCCTCCGGTTAACTATCCACCTGCTGGTTATCCTCCTTCAGGTTATGGTTATCTTCCGGCCGAATATCCTCCGCCGGGGTATGGTTCTAATCGTTATACAGCGAATTTTATGAGAAAACAGCCTACGCCGTCCGTAGTGTACCAGCAACGGCCAATGAATCCGGAAACTATACGTTATGGGGAAGCTTCAACGTCATCGTCATCTTATTATAACAATAGTAACAGTAATAGTTATGATTATCAGAACCCTAATAATGAAAACCCTAGCTCTTCGTACTCCTATAACAATAATTACTCTAGTTATGGTGAGTTTTTTGCTTCTTCGAGGGATCCACGTTACGGTGGTGGTGTGTCATTGCCTCCGGGGAATATACAGAATGAGGCATCGACTTCAAAACAACCGCCACCACCACCTCCACCGCCACCACCGTCGACCTCCACATGGGATTTTTTAGATCCATTTCAGACATTTGAGAGTTATTATCCTTCATATACACCAAGTAGGGATTCAAGAGAAGTTAGGGAGGAAGAGGGGATACCTGAATTGGAAGATGAAGATTATCAGGAAGAAGTCGTTAAGGAAATAAATACTACGAGTAAGACGTTTGTTGATGGAAACAATGGTGCTGGTGCTGGTGGTGGCGGTGGTGGTGGGGGTAATGTAGATTTGAAGAAAGCAGCAGTGGTTGATGATGATAGTGATGACAGTTCGATTAATGAGTTGCATTACAGAAGTGTTCCGACTGTACAAGAAGAAGAACCTGTTGAGTTTGAAGTTCATATGGTGGATAAAGGGGAGACGTCTAGAGGAGGAAAGCCTCTTAATGAGTTTCATAGTGATTCAGATGTTGTTAAAGAAATTCAAATACAATTTGATCGTGCTTCAGAGTCTGGTAATGAGGTAGCCAAGCTGCTTGAAGTTGGAAAAGTTCCACACAACCGAAAGCATGCCGCCTATCAAGGTCCATTTTTTATTGTGAACTTATTTATTTTTTCATGCTAATTAATTATACATTCTTATGTAGCTGACTTTGGTTATGAAATGTATCCATGAATCAGTTCCCTCGAAGATGCTAAATGTGTTTTCGCCTTCACTAGCAATAAAAAACAATGATTCTGACAACTTAGATGAGAACGTAGATCTAAGGAGGAAGTCTAATAATCTTTCATCTACTTTGCATAAACTCTATCTATGGGAGAAGAAGTTATATGAGGAAGTTAAGGTATGTATTATGTTAACATCATTCCTGTTAGTAATAATAGTATGTTTATAGAGTTATAATTATTTATTTTATTGGTAAAACGAACAATGCTTGTGTAATGTATAGGTTGAGGAGAAAATGAGGGTACTCCATGACGAGAAGGATAGAAGACTAAAACGTTTAGATGAGAAGGGTGCCGAACCACAAAAAATCGATGCAACACGAACTTTAGTTAGAAGTCTATCAACCAAAATTAGAATTGCAATTCAAGTTGTAGATAAAATATCTGAGCAAATTAACAAATTGAGAGATGAAGACTTGTGGCCACAACTTAATGACTTCATTCAAGGGTATGTGTTACTTTAGTTGTATAATATTTTTGTATGGGATAATGTATCCATAGGCCATACAGATATTAAACTATTACACTAATAATGCAATCCAAGTCAATACCCATCTCTTCGTTTATTATATAAAAAATAAACCGCATCTACTTCATCAATGCTTGACCGAATACTTTCGATTTTACCAATTTGTAAGCTTTTTAATGCATATGTTATCCCTGATAAAAATCTTAGCTTTCTTATTGGATTAAAATGCTGCAAAATTGGGATTTAATATGTGAGAAATTTGTGTCTCTAGGTTAACTAGAATGTGGAGGTCAATGCTTGAATGTCATCAGAGTCAAACTCATGCAATTGGAGCTGCTAAACGGTTAGACGCCATTGCTTCCCAAAAACACTTTTCTGATGACTGTTTAGAAGCCACCTTACAATTAGAACATGAACTTCTAAATTGGACTTTTCGGTTCTCATGTTGGTTTGGAGCGCAAAAGGGTTTTGTGACATCATTAAACAACTGGCTTCTTAAATGTCTTTTGTACATACCCGAAGAAACCGCTGATGGGCCGGTTCCATTTTCACCCAGCCGAATAGGTGCACCAACCGTGTTTATAATCTGTAACCAGTGGGCTCAAGCCATTAACATAATCTCTGATAAGGAAGTGGTGAAATCGATGCGAGATTTTGTGAAAGTTGTTCTTCAGTTATGGGAACGGGATAAGCAAGAAATGAGACGAAGGTTGGAAGTGCATAAAAACATGGACAGAAAAGTTAAGGATTTAGAAAGGGAAGATCAAAAAATTCAAAAAGAGTTGCAGGTACTCGATAAACGAATTGTTCTATCCGTTGGTGAATTTGATGGTCTTTCAGCTGTTTATCAGAGCGAAACTAGTAAAACTGTTAGCGCTCAAACGAAGTTAAGGCTCATTTTTGAAGCCATGGAAAAATTCGCTGCTGCATCTTTGAAAACTTGTGAAGAGTTATTGCAACGTATAGAAGAAGACAAAATTTCTCGCCAGCAAGAAAATGTCTCATGACGAACAATGAAAAGAAGGCTTTAATTTTTGTAAGTGGATGTATTTTATTTTTTCTTTATGTATTACTCTACGTAACATAGATACAGTAGAAGTAGATAGTAGGATGTGGTCTATATCCAATTTTGGGTTCATTTGTTTCGTTAGTTTTCTCGTTTTCATTTTGCGGGTTCGTTTTATTGGACCTGCAAAATGAAGACGAGAAGGGATTATACATTATCCCTTTTATTAGTGCGATTCTTGTAAATGTTAGTTTTCTATTCGTTGAACAACTTTAGCTTATATGCAGCTTCCCGACAACATTAATGTAAATCGATTTAGTAGTATCATTCTCTTGTTTACATAAATAAGAATAAGAATTATCATTATTATTACAATCATTAGCAATTGCACAATTAGTTTTAGAAATTAAGTACATTCGCATAGGGAGAAGGGGTGAAAATGAGATCATGTAGCCATGGGCTACGAATCTGTGAATCTTGACTCGCAGTCATGTCTGTTTTTGGCAACCGGAGTTCGGCTAACTTTTCTGCTCCTATCGGCAACTTCAGGCTCGATTTGGTACTGACATTCTTCAAGTCGCATGCCACATGGCTTATTCTGATTGGTTTTGGTTTAAACATGTCAAGACTCGGACTATGAATCGAGCTTACAGATGGTGGAGGTTGTGCTTCTTCCATAGCTGCTCTTTGCTCTAACACCTTGATGGATGTTGCCTTCCTGTATATTTTACACAACACCATTTCCTGCCAATCAAACACCAATATTTTTATAAACTGAACCGTTTTCAACTGTAAACCCAGTCGAACTGTAAATGATTGTCAAATGGATAATTTCCGTATGTGTTACTACCTTCGATAGTGGGGATGAATCTGGCAACCGGTACTCGTTCATGACCCAATCCGTTTTGCTACCTCCAGGTGCCCTGCCCTTGTAGAACACCAAAGTCTTTTTTAACCCAAGGTGCTTATTTGTGTCAGCTAATGAGAAAATCTTACGATCCGACCCTGTTGCCTTCCAAAACCCGTTTTTGGTTGTTCGATTTGGTCTCCCTCCGTTACTTAGTTTTTTGTTTCTTGGCACAAAAAAGTACCATTCTCTCTCCCCAATCTTTGATAGTTCTACAATTAACATTTATTAATTAGGGCATGTTTACTATCTACTTAATAGTCTGGTACATTTTGTACAGCTCTTAATTCAGTAAGTAAAATTGTTTCCTTGTCACTTAATCTATCATTTAATCTTAAAACTGATTTGTTTTCAGAAGACATGGAATCAAACACCCCTTCAGAATAAGAGGCAAATGGAAACAGAGGCAAATTCATGAAAAATAAAATAAACAACCCCTTAGTAAACTTACAGACACTTTGTTTTGAAACAAAACAAAACTCAATGTAATTCGATTAATGTTAGGAGAAGGTACCTGGCAGAATCCAAGGATCGTAGAGGTAAATGTTAAGTAAACCGATGATTTCAAAACACGTATCATTCCCTAAAATCGTCGTTTTGAGATAAAATTCTATCAACTCTTCCTCGGTTGGGTGAAATCGAAAACCGGGAAGTTCTAGCTCTAACGGAGTCTCCTCCATTTAGAAATTAATGGTACAAGTATAAGTATATTCATCGTGTTACTTATATTTGAATTTGATTTATACGGATGTATCTGATGAAGGAAAAAAAGGACACGGTTGACTCAAGTCTTTGTGGAATTTCAAGGACTAAAGACGAGTGGTGCAATTTTGTGGAAATTTCATTCCTTGGGCCCGTGTTGTAAAGAAAATACAGATCACAATTCTTAAATTTTTATGATGAGGCTTATATTCTTTATTTAGAATGATGTATTTTTAGACCAATAACAAATATGCTTTTCTTATGGGGAGCAATTCGTACCCTCAAATTTATTCGTATATGATTTTGTACAATACAATACTTTAAAACGTATCCGTCTAACTATCAAATCGGTTTTATGATTTTTCAGTGTGTATCTTTGAATGACTTGTTGGTGACGAGTCCTCGGTCTACCATACACTTGTAAGCATACCAATGCAATAGGTAACAAGGTAAATGAATATTGTGGAGACGTGAAAAAATGAGATGGAAAGTTTTGAAACTTTCCTTTTTAATGTATGATTCAAGTGACAACCCCGGAGCCAAAGGAAAAATGATTGTATATAATGTTCAAAATAGGTAGTTTATCGACCGTCGGAAGCATTGTTAGCAAAAACATATGATCTTACGTCCCCATGATCATATGTTCGATCCTATGTAAAACGATCATTTTATGATTGGGCTATGTTTTGCTTGGAATGTCATATATGATCGAGATCTTGATATTAAAAACTTTGACTTAATGTGTTAATGCTATGATATTATTGAAGTTTCCAAGTTCCTACCTTTAGGCTAATATGCAAGTCCGATGAAAGGGACAATAGTGATTATAGTTTTGAAATTCTAGAGAGAAATCGCTATTGTGTTAGATTTGATTTGAACGAGTCGTAAGTGGAACTAATTAGTGGTCATTGAGTCATGGACCATTGAACATTGAATATATAAGTTTGTTCTATTTAAAGAAATAAATGTTATTTACTGTGGGGTTTGAGTTTTTTTTTTTTTTTTTTTTTTTTATTAAATTGTAAAATAGTACTCGACTACTCGTAATTGTTTTTTAACTCTATCATCCATAAATTAATCTATATATCAATTAAAATTTAACATTGAAATTAATTAAAGTGGAGTGTCGTTTGGCTGTGACAAAGTTTTGGTGAGAGAAAATATGACGTAAACTAATAAAAAATAGAATAATTAAAAAAGAAAAAAAAAATCATCCAATTTGGTCTTAGGGTTATTAATATGTAGTCAACGAAGGTTGAACTCCCGACTTCCTCTAAAGAAGGCAGACCATCAACCACAGAATCGCATCACAACTTCTCATATTGTTTGATTCTTGCAACTAGTTTTAGGAGGATGTGTGATAAAATTGGGTAGGATTTTGTTGATTGGTCCAATGTACCTACCCGAACCTGACTCGTTTGATATCCATGTTGGTGGAAAGTACTCAATACGTACACAATCTTAGTTGAGGTAAACTGATCAGTTGTCATGTTAACATATCAGATTCGCAAAATTATTACGGAGTATTATTTTCGAGTTGGCCGATTAACCTGTTAATCAAAAACTTTATCACAAACTCAACATTTGAGTTAGCCGATTCATGAATCAAATATACCCAACTTGAACACGATCTTCAATCTTCATAACGCACTTAGGTAAATGGGTCAGAACCAGTGTAATTATCTATATATCTAATAGACAAACCCTGTAGCACTATTCATCAATAGTAATCAGGAGTATTTTTGTCATTTCACATTTTTTTTTTGTCTCTAACGATAAAAGAAGCAACTCTCATAAAAGAACCAACCCTTCATTGTTACCAAAAGATGTCGAAAAAATTTTTTTTTTTACCAAAAAAATCAACTAACCTTTTTTTTTCCTTTTCTTCCTCAACGATAAAGGAAGCAACTTTCATAAAAGGAACAACCCTTCAATGCTACCAAAAGATGTCGAAAAACATTCTTTTTACAAAATAGATCAACTAACTTTTTTTAAAAACAAAAACAAAAAAAACGAACGGTAAAAGAAGCAACTTTCACAAAAGGAACAACCTTCAATGTTTCAATGTTAGATATCGAAAAAAATTCTTTTTTACAAAATAGATCAAGACTTTATTTTTTTTTTACTCGCATTTAAAACGGAGCTCCCGACGCGAAGCGAGTGCTCCACAACTAGTTCATTACATTTCCGTAAATAAGAAAAGTTAGGTTGACCTTGACTTCAACTATACAAAATCAAAATATACAAGTTGTGATCTTGACTCCATTTCATTTATTTTATTATTATTATTATTATTATTATTATTATTATTATTATTATTATTATTATTATTATTATTATTATTATTATTATTATTATTTTTCGTCTATACAAATCATCATCCCCTTCGAAGAGTATTAATCAAATGATCCAACTTCTTGTTCACACTTTTTCACGAAGGCTTATACTTTCTTGCCTAAATCTGACATCACTAAATGGATGAGATTGTCTCCGTCCAAGTTAGTCGGAGAGGAAATTTATGTTATTCTGATATACACAACATAATTAAATTATCTTGTGATTTTTATTTTGGGTTAGCGAGAATCTCCCTATGAACGAATACATTGGCTCCCCAATAGAGGGTAAACCTCGAGTAATCAAGCCCCCCGGGCGTAAGACCTGATATCGGGTGAATTGCACATTATGCGCACCCTCTAGTCACACTCTCTTTCCGAACGATTTGGCATAGCCAGGAATCGAACTCGGGTGGTGTACTTCATTGGGCAACTCGGTGGCCACTTAGGCAACCATTTATTATCTCCCTTTCTGAACGATTTGGCATAACCAGGAATCGAACCCGAGTGGTGTACTTCTTTGGGCAACTCGGTAACCGCTTAGGTAACCATTTATTATCAAACACCCCATGATATGTTGCTATTGAGATTTGTACTTGAGTTTTAAAAATACCAACCACTAGACTATCTTTTGAAAATCCGCATCATCGAATTTTAAAAAAGACTTTCTCTAATAACTTTTTGTGATATTTTGTTAAGGAAGAATTTATTTCAACAAAAATATTCGTCGTTTCAATGTAAGAGTTCACATTTCCATTTTAGTTGGTATCAAGATTTACTATCTATTTTAAAAAATAAACAATCAACTTTACTTTTTCACTCTCACTTACATTTTATCTCAAAAGTTTATGCTATGGATGAGCATCGATAGTTTGGTACCATACCATACTCCTATCGAATTGGTACTGTACTGCTACAATCGGTATGATATTCGATATTCAGTATTCAGAAATTTCAGTTCGTTATTTTCGGTACGGTACCGATATTTTTTCCTTTTAGTACCCAATACCGGTCACATTATAAATATGTAAGATAAGTTATTTATAGATATAGTACGGTCCGAGATATTTTACTATTTATATGGATATTTTGTTGTTTTAATTTACTGTAGTATGAAAAGGTGAATCAGTTTGTTGATAACATAAGAGGTGACATGCTATAAATGTATATTGTGCTGGTGTTTAGTTGATTACCTCTTGTAGTCTTCTTGTTATACTATCCTGGTGTTTAGTTGATTACGTCTTATACTCTTACAGTTTTTTTTTACCATGTTGCTACATGTCTCATGTCATTGTGGGTAAGGTTTTAGCACTAATTATTTATTGAATTAATATGATTACAGTATTATCTTCTTGACTATCTATGAACTTTTTTAACTATGAACCTTTGTGATATTGTTATGACAACTATTGTTCAAGTTATTTAAAATATGCACAAATTAATCTTTTATTTTTATTATTTAATTCGGTACGGTATAATACATGTTGTTATCTTATCAGTAGGAAATAGGTGTAGTACGTATTTTTACCGTATCGGTACCGGAACCATACCGGTACCGAATTGATAATAGCGGTACGGTAATCAGTACTCATTTTTGAATAAAAATCTGGTGGTACCTACCCAGAGGCGTAGCTATGTAGAGCCCAGGGTGGCCACGGGACACCACTGAAATACGCGATGTAGTGGAAAAAATTTGGGTTTTTAACTTGCGACACCAATGGACAGTGTAAATTTTTTTTAGTGACACCACTGAAATAAGACATCTAGTAGAATTTTTTTTTTAGTTTTAACCGGTGACACCACTGACCACCAATCCTGGCTCCGCCCCTGTACCTACCGGTTTAGTACGATTCAATACCGGTACAATACCATGTTCATCACTAGTTTATGCCTATGTTTCTTGCACTTTGTCAAAGTAAATAAATAGAAAAACTAGTTTTCAACTTTCTTTCCAATTTTATTATTATTAGAGCACCCGGAGTCTATACATTTTTTTTTTTCTTTGTCGACCAAATTTGACACCGAGAAACCGACGTTGGTGACTCCCTTTTGGCGTCAAATCACCGTCCCTTCTCGCCGTCGAGGTTAAGTGTTGGCACACGACTTTGTAAAAACATCGGTTTTGTTTGAAAATTTTGAAATATATCCGTTGCCAACGTATATCTTTCAATAGATATATTTTTTTCGGCTTTAGATGTCATTTTTTCATCTATATAAACACATATACTATATACATATCAATTATTTTTTCAAACTATTCTCTCTCAAATTTCCATACAAGTAAAAAAATATCTTCATCTAACGATGTGTATATCATGCAAGTGCTTTATACTAGGTAAAAGGTAAATATAGAGCGATGTTGAAATGGAAAGCGAAAACAAGGCGGAGAGTTCATACACACGTCGTTAAATACAACGTGAAAATGAACTTGCACACCTACGATGACTATTTTGTTGAAGATTGCAAATGTCACGATGAAAATTTCAAAACGCGGTTTCGGATATGACGACGTGTATCTCAGCAACACTAAATCGGTTCGGTAGTAAGCATTCTTATTTTCACACTGAAATTTCCAAAATTTAGAGTTTATCATTGTGGTGATTCGTGCAAGGCATTCATTCGTAACACATTAACCATTTATAAACGTACATTGTTGTATCGTTATCCACTATGGCCTGCAACTACACCGCTTCAATTCTCCATGTCGCGAGAAGTACAACAAAAGAAAAACGTTAGAGCGTCGATTAGATGACATTAGTAGATAATTGATCACATTATTTTGACTTTATGGAGTGATGTTGGAATGAAAATATGAGTTATTGTAATTTAATGACTCTAGATCAACGTGGTTATTTTACGGTAAGTCGTGCAAAATTTCTAATGGGGACGTGAATATCAAATGATACAAAAGTATCCTCATGGTTTTCTGACGCAACGCCAACATAAGGCACTACCTAAAATTTGCGAAATTTTCTATATGGTTAGGTACTATAACGACTCTGATTTTTCCGTTAAAATTTATTTCTAAAACATATTAATTCCCGACATTATTTGCATTTATTATAGTTTATGCACACGTAAATATTATCATATTTCTAGGATTTACTAGGTTTCGATCTCCTGTAAGACCACTCCCAACCATGACGCACTTTCTCCCCAGGACACACCGCCACATCAGCGCCACATCAGCTTTCTCTCTCCATTTATTTTTCACTTCCTCCCCATCACACACCACTACCAACCATGACATGCTTCCTCCCTATCACATACCCCACAAAATTAATTAAATATGTAATGTACAAGTTATTTATGGTAATGTACAAATAAATTATGCAGGAAAATAAGGAAAGAGAAAATATATCCGTGCTGCAATATGTCATGAGGAAGAAGGAAAGGAGGGCGGAGGAGGGAGGTGGTGATGACACATGAATGCCAATGAAGTTTTCGGGAGGGCGGATGAAGAATGAGTGAGGGCGGAGCCCGTTAGAAGTGGTCTAATTTTAAAAAGTTAATGTATTGCGATATAAATGTATCGAGATTCGAGATTTAACATAAAGGTTCAAGTGTCAAACTTACAAAAAAAAATTAAAAGTTGTGAGGAAACCCATGGTGGGCTCATAATACCGATCGGCCCTTCCTGATCTCTAGGCCAGGTTTTCATTTTTAAAATATAAGGCAACTTATCTAGTCCATAACTCCTATTTGCAACCCTTAAATTTGTACGTGCTTTTCCCCCTCTCTCTTTGAAGCTGACGACCGAATCACCATGTCCAATCCATCATCAATTTTTAAAATTATTCATTGATTCAAGCTAGGAATTGAAAGCTAGTAGTTAGTTGATAATCATTCTCGCGCGTTCTATTGATTTCTTGCTATAGATTGTAAGAAAATCAGAACCTAATCTTTTATAATCTAAAATTATTACATATTATTTCAAAATTAAGGGTTTAACTAATGTATATGATCATTTCTTAAGTGTTCATGCATGTTTCACTTGTTTTTGAGTTGACTGAAATTCGTAATCAGATTTAAACTGACTGTTCTTGCTAGGTATCTATTTTATTATTTTTATAAATTTCATATTTAGATTCTACATTTAAAATACATAACTTTTCATAGAGGATTCATAATATTTCGTTGAGTTCTGAACTATTTATGATTTTTCTAAAGTGCATATGCCCTGTTGGAAATTTTTTGTGACCTACGAGTATAGTTTAATTGTCTTAAAATATCGGTGTTGAATTAGGGAATGAATTTTTTTTTTTATGGTTACATAGGACTTGATTAACAAATTTTTTCAAGTGGTTTCAGGTTATTTTGAGTCGTGATGATTTAGTTATGATTTTTGCAAAAACGTTGTCTCTTTAATTGGATTTAAATAAGGAAACTATTATTCCTTATTTTTCTGCACTTTTTGGTAATATTATTTGATCAAACGAATTTTGTAGGTCGATGGTTTATGTCCGAATAGTCTATGGTAAAAAGATGTGAAATCTATTTGCATTTCATATTTTTATATAAAATTTTGTTTGTCGAAAGGTCAAGCTGAAACTATTGTTGAGTGTTGAAAGGTCATGCTCATAAGATTAACTTTCATGAAGATGCCAATCATGATTTCCTGTCATATCATCTTTTATTAAAAGTTAACTTATATGTTGTCTTATAAGATTTACGATTGTAATTTGTAAAGTACTAAATTAATACTTAGATGTAGGTGATTCAAATGGGTATTTAGCCTGAACTATATAAACGCTGAGTTGCGCGTTGCCGCGACTAATTTTGGTCGTAAGTAGGGTGTTTATATATTTACTTACAATTGTATATATTTTGCTCAATTGACGATATCAGTTACACGTTTTTGTATATAACTTTTATTAACTTACGTTAAATTTATATTTTTATGAATACTTTAATGATTTCATTTCATTAATAGAAATATCTTTGAAAATAACTTTCAACGGATACCTGCCCGTTAACCAGCTTAATCCAACATATATGGATATCAACCGATGAATAAAATGAATATGGATCGATTATATATATATATATATATATATATATATATATATATATATATATATATATATATATATATATATATATATATATATATGAAATGGATACGGATTTAAGATCACCCGGTCCATTACCATTCCTAATAGAAATGTCATTTTAGAATTAACGAGCAAAAAGGATCACCACGAGTTGCTGCGAAAAATCGTTTGCAACAATAGATTTCAATATATACATTAACCATCTAGTTTAATAATTTACAATTACAATATACATATCCACAATTGTCACAAAGATATATGTTTCTCATTAGGCTATTTTACTCTTAGTGGACATACATTTACAACAATCTTATTAAAGTGTTAATTAGTATAGGCTATTTGAGATATATTAGATGAAAAATAAAATGATAAAAAAATAATATAATCGTATTTCTTTTTGAGATCTACCAAATTAATTGATATAGCCTATAACTAAAAATGATAGTGAAAAGAAAATATTTATTAAGTAAATATGTTAAATAAAAGTATAAATTTAATAAAAGATTAAAAGCTTGAAAGAAAATAAATTATATTATATTATATTATATCCACATACCAAATCTGATGAACATTTTACTGTACACATGGTTACTTTTATTGTTTTATGATTTGAATTATATTATACATTATATATACACACTAAATCCCATAAACATTTTACTGTTCACATGGACACTC
The DNA here is from genome assembly GCF_046630445.1 of Rutidosis leptorrhynchoides. Taxonomy (NCBI): domain Eukaryota; kingdom Viridiplantae; phylum Streptophyta; class Magnoliopsida; order Asterales; family Asteraceae; genus Rutidosis; species Rutidosis leptorrhynchoides. The sequence continues at coordinate 333,997,280 of NC_092337.1, read as the reverse complement.
TGGTCTTTTCACACTTAAAATTACGATTAAAGCTATAAATAGATCATATTTTTATTTTTATTCTATTGTACGTTATATACCCTCGTAAATATACTACTATTATATGTCATAAACTTATAAATCATGTATCTATGTAAACAACTTTTAAATCGTGTATTTATATATCTATGTAAACAAAACGTTACCTATTACCGCGTATACCGGTTAAAATACTTATATGGCATTTTAGAAATAATAAATATAGCATCAAATACTCGGTAATAAATATGTTCTTCTAGAAAGATAACTACAAATTCATGAAATCCGTGTGTATACACGGGTCTAGAGTAGTATATAAATATAATTCATGCCGATACGATATAATACATACATTAGATAGATTATATTTATTAGTTACACCATCAACTTGATTATCCTAAACTCAACTCACTTCGTAACATATTTTCGAGTCTAATCACATTGCCCACAACCTTCTTCAGCGATGTCATCAATTTGCACACCGGAGTCATACACCACTCCAACGTTCCAATCAGCCGGAAGCACACTTTTAGCCCAAATCGATTTTCTATCGTATCCGGATGTAACCACCAACCGAAATTGCAATGCACCAGCCGGAACTCGACTTGTCTCCCAAATAGCACCAGACTTTCTACTCAAATAACCCCAACTTGTCGAACCAACCTTAATAAATAATACTTCACAAGTTACTTATGTGAATTTTCGATGTAGTATAATGTTGATCGAGTAACAACAAAGATCAACGTACCTTGGCAATATAAACGGCCACGATCTCGGTTTGTCCACCTTGATACAAGAACTTTATGGCAAGATATTGAAGTTTGTGGCTTGATTCTTCTACTCTTACTGCAAGATTTTTTCCTTTGTAATCACAAGGCACTCTACACAGTTTAATTAGAAATCAGTACTTTTTTTTCATAATAATTACGTTCGATGTTTTGCTAGTGCAGTAGTACTATATACTTATGATGCTCTTTTTAACGTACCTAAAATGGTTGTGGCCCAATAAATGGTGCACACTTTTACATCACACGTTAATTGACATATGGCTCAAGAATGGGCATTTTTAATTGTGGCCCAGTAGTAGAGCCCACCACCACTAGGCCAGCACTATGCCACTAAAGTTGAAGAGATTTAGCAATTTTTTTAATTAATGAAGTCAGACTTATTTGAATGCATAATCAAAGATAAAAGTAGCTATACACGTTGAAATATTTATTATTATTTTTTATTGGCTGGAGCAGAAACAAATCTCTCACACTCAAATAGAGATGATGACTTTTTCTTCATGTGAGAGTGAAGAACTCTCTCTCTAAACGTGGATAAAAAAATAACTTGTGATGTATTGGAGAATAAATGATAAGAAAGATTGTTTACATCTCACATCGTTTATACCTCGTAAGCTGTGAAATTATGTGGTGTTGTTTTTTGAATATTAATTATAGAGCATAGCCAACGAGGCCTTGCTTCATTGGTATCCATGTTTCATGGATTCGAGAGTGATCCAGGTTCGAGTCTAACAACTAACAACTAACCTTGACTTTCACAAAAATAAAAATAAAAATAAAAAAATAAAAAAAATTATAGAGCATAGATATTACTTTATCTTTTATTTTGCATATATATATTTTTTTAATTTACATAATAACTCTAATTTATAAATGAGTATTGCTAACATGTGCCTCTATATCACATCATCTTACGTAAGTATTAAATTATCATAAACTTTCCAAAGATAGAAAAATTACATTAATTACAACTTTTATTTTAGAAACTTTTTTTTTTGGCAAAATAACAATTACTATTAGAAACTTTTTTTGGCATAATTTTTTTTATTTTACAAACTTTCACGTTTATTCAATGCATTTTAATTAATTTATGGAATGGATGAATATACTCACTCTCAACCCTTCTTATCATGTGGCATGAGAGCACAACAAAATCCTTTATAAAATATGTAATTAAGTTAATATAATACTCCTTCCGTCGCTAATTTGTTGACCATAAATTTTTTTAGATTATTCAAATTAATTGTTCACTTATATAAATAGATAAGAATAAGAAAACAGAGTTTTTTATACTCTTACGTAACAAAAAAGTAAATAAAAAGTAAGAGTCAAAATTGTAAGTAAAGAAAAAGTATTGTATGTAACTAATAGTAATAGTTGATTACAAGTTAGTTAATTGGCCACGATCACTTTAAATATCTCATATATAAATGGATTTTTTTTAAGGATTATGTTAATACACATTAAATCATTATATACAACGATTATTTTTTAGTTTTATAATGACGATCATCAACTTATACAACACTTTAAGTGCTTTAACCACCATTTTTTAGTGTTATAACACTTTAAAAGTTGCCAGTTAAAAAATTCTATATCAATAAGCAAATGAAAATGTGCACCTTTTATATTCAACATTGGCAGCACCAAGTTTCAATATATTCTGTTCCATACCCTTGTTAGCCATACTCATCAAAGCTCTGCTACTCAACACCAACTCTGTCTGTGTGTTCTTATTCAAATCAGTCACTATTACTTGTGTTCCAGATTTTGAACACATCTTTTTATCCATGCATCTAACCTACAAATCAATGACATTTCATCATCATCATCGGCATCACATTAAAACAACTACATATGTCCAAATATTTAAAACTTGTACCTGGAAACAAGCACCACAACCCGACCCGGATTTGAATATGCTAGGAATAGCAGCAGCAAGATGACCATCATAGAAGCTTGTTGCAGATGAACCATACCCACATGCTCCATCTACATTATTTCACAAAGATAATTGATACCCATTATTTTAATTCGAAAAATATTATCATGGTCAGTCTCAAAATTTAATTTTTATAAAAAAAAACAAAATATGGTACATGAAAGAGCAGAAGCATTAGTGAAAAGAACAGCTTTAGTTTGGTGCAGACATCTGTCACACCCACTAGTCGATGATGCAATTATTGGAAGGGTAAAGAGGAAGTAGATGAAAATTGCCATTGTGTTTGTAGTGTGTTTTTGTGTTTATAGATGGATGTGATATATATGCCTATGTGAATGTGAACTATGTGGAATGTGAATATGATCGAGTTTATATAGATATAGATACGAGTATTTGAAAGTATTTAAAAATATTTATTTTTTATACTCCGTAACAGTTTAAGGACAAAATGTCGGTGAACATGGGTTTGTCTTGGGAATATATTAAAAGATTATTGGTGTTTTCATACTACTGTATCAAGAATGATTTATTAATATATTTTGAAATACATTTTTGATTTTGAAGTATCAAAAATAAAATGGGAATGAAATATTTCTCCTTTATATACCTGCTATATCCACAATTCCACATATACATGTCGGTAAATGTACTATTTATAGAAGATAACAACAAAAGAAAATAATTACTAGCATTTATGTTTATTTGTTGTTCATGTATGGTAAAAAAGGTAAAAGATTTTACATGTCCGGGTTACTCGGGAAGGCGAGTAATCAGACCTCATACTCTAATGTACGCAATTCAACAGGATTACTGTAGTGACCCGAACTTTCCATGATTATTTCATGATTATATATTAAATGAAAACTATATTTGCATGATTAAATGTTTCCAACATGTTAAGCAATCAAACTTGTTAAGACTTGATTATTTGAAATGAGTTTCATGTAGACAATTGACCACCCAAGTTGACCAGCGATTCACGAACGTTAAAACTTGTAAAAACGACATGATGATACATATATGGACATATATATGGTTAACATGAGATTATGATAAGTAAGTATCTCAATAAGTATATTAACAATGTGTGATATACATAAAAAATGAGAATATTGAATTATGAAGCTCGAAACGATATACATAACGATTTTCGTTATAACAACGTCTTACTAAATACATATGTATTGTATTAAGATATTGATATACTATATTTAACATGATAAAATGATAATTAAGTATATCATTGAGTGTATTAACAATGAACTATACAAGTAAGATGAGACTACTAACTTAAGAATTTTGAAAACGAGACATATATGTAACGATTATCGTTGTAACGACATTTTAAAGTATACATATCATATCAAGATATATTCATTGTTGGTGATTTGTGTCACCAATATGATTTAAGTGTAATGGGATTAATTTGTTAACCCAAAATAACTTTGATAAATATCGAACAAGCTTGGAAAAGTGTGGAGTGCACAATTGTTTGAACTTATCTTCATTATGACGCGGGTTCGGGGGCAGCGCCCCCGATAGCGGGGTCCAAGGGGTGGCAACCCCTGGCGGGGTCCAAGGGGCAGAGCCCCTGGCTGGGGTAGAGCTGCTAGGTCAGCTTGGAAACTTTTTGTTTGGGTTAATATCGCTCTATTAAAAATGTGTTAAAAATTTGATTTTAAGATTTCAACAACATTAAATAAGATCGTTAACTAAGACACATATCAAAGTACTTCTACTTAGCAAAAATACTTACAATTTCATTCTCATTCGTTTTCATCAACAATTTTACTCGTATGCACCCGTATTCGTACTCATACAATACACAGCTTCTAGATGTATTTACTATTGGTATATACCAATAGGAAACCATCATGATCAACCATAATTGATTGGAATTTGGAGTTTTTCATGTAGGGTTTATCTTTGACTAATTGTAAGAATTATTGCAACTAAATTCCAAGCTTAAAAGTTAATCAAATTTGACTACATATACATGCATATTCACGTCCATAATTCTATCACCATAACCCATTTGATTTCAATCTTAATCTTAATTTTCTTTCTACCTAAACACTTTCATTCAAGAACACATCTATATTCAGCAACCTTTCTTCATCTACATCAAATTCTACTTCAAAATCTAATGTATAATCGTCATAAGAAAAATCATTCAAGAATCATTTCAAGTTTACTAGATTACTACCAAGCTTTCTAATCCAATCCAAGTAGTCATCCAAGATCAAGAAACCTTTGTTATTTACAGCAGGTTATCTTTCTTATTCAAGGTAATACTCATATCCAAACTTTGATTCGATTTCTATAACTATAAACTATCTTGATTCGAGTAATAATCTTACTTGAAATTGTTTTCGTGTCATGATTCTGCTTCAAGAACTTCCAAGCCATCAAAGATCCATTCAAGCTCAAGATTATTTTTATCATTTCCAGTAGGTTTACCTACTATACTTGAGGTAGTAATGATGTTCGTAACATCATTCGATTCATATATAAATAACTATCTTATTCGAAGATTTGAAAACGTAATCACTAGAACATAGTTTAGTTAATTCTAAACTTGTTCGCAAACAAAGTTAATCCTTCTAACTTGACTTTTAAAATCAACTAAACACATGTTCTATATCTATATGATATGCTAACTTAATGATTTAAAACCTGAAAACACGAAAACACCGTAAAACCAGACATACAACGTCGTAGTAACAACGCAGGCTGTTTTGGGTTAGTTAATTAAAAACTATGATAAACTTTGATTTAAAAGTTGTTCTTCTGGGAAAATGATTTTTCTTATGAACATGAAACTATATCCAAAAATCATGGTTAAACTTAAAGTGGAAGTATGTTTTCCAAAATGGTCATCTAGACGTCGTTCTTTCGACTAAAATGACTACCTTTACAAAAATGACTTGTAACCTGTATTTCTGACTATAAACTTATATTTTTTCTGTTTAGATTCATAAACTTAAGTTCAATATGAAACCATAACAACTTGAATCACTCAAAACGGATTTAAAACGAAGAAGTTATGGGTAAAACAAGATTGGATAATTTTGCTTGTTGTAGCTACGTGAAATTTTTAACAAATCTATACAAATCATATCCTAGCTAACTTATATTGTATTATACATGTATTCTAATATATTATGTAATCTTGGGATACCATAGACACGTATGCAAATGTTTTGACATATCATATCGACCCATGTATATATATTATTTGGAACAACCATAGACACTCTATATGCAGTAATGTTTGAGTTAGCTATACAGCGTTGAGGTTGATTCCAAAAATATATATACTTTGAGTTGTGATCTAGCCTGAGACGTGTACACACTGGGTCGTAGATTGATTCAAGATAATATATATCGATTTATTTATGTACATCTAACTGTGGACAACTAGTTGTAGGTTACTAACGAGGACAGCTGACTTAATAAACTTAAAACATTAAAAAGTATTAAAAATGTTGTAAATATATTTTGAACATACTTTGATATATATGTACATATTTGTTATAGGTTCGTGAATCGACCCGTGGCCAAGTCTTATTTTTCGACGAAGTGAAAATCTGTGAAAGTGAGTTATAGTCCCATTTTTACTATCTAATATTTTTGGGATGAGAATACATGCAGTTTTGAAAATGATTTACAAAATAGACACAAGTATTTAAACTACATTCTATGTTGAATCGTTATACCGGATATCGCCCTTGTTGAACTTGGTAGCCTAAGAATTGTTGTTTATTATAATTGCCACCAATTGACGCGAATCTTAAAGATAGATCTATGGGCTTTGACACGCTCCAGTCAGAGAATTTGAACTGCTTTAGTACTTCGATATTTATATATGGGGATATTCTAGATGCATTTGTTAATGCCGGTTACCAGGTGTTCAACCATATGAATGATTTTTATGCAGATTGCATGTTATTAAAAGATGAAATCTTGTGGTCTATTATTACAATTTGATATATAGGTTAAACCTACAACTCACCAACATTTTTGTTGACGTTTAAAGCATGTTTATTCTCAGGTGATTATTAAGAGCTTCCGCTGTTGCATGCTAATTTATGGACAAGAGTTGGAGTCAGCATGCTTGTATAATATTGTTTAAAAACTGCATTCGAAGACATATATATTGTTGTGTAATATTATTGTAAACCATTATGTAATGGTCGTGTGAAAACGCTATATTTTAGATTATCATTATTTGATAATCATCGTAATATTTTAAAGGTTATGGTTTGTTTTAAAAATCGAATGCAGTCTTTGAAAAACGTCTCATATAGAGGTCAAAACCTCGCAACGAAATCAATTAATATGGAATGTTTATAATCGATATGAACGGGACATTTCAGTTGGTATCCGAGCGTTGGTCTTAGCGAACCAGAAAATTGCATTAGTGTGTCTTACCGAGTTTGTTAGGATGCATTAGTGAGTCTGGACTTCGACCGTGTTTACTTGAAAAATGATTGCTTAACAAATTTTGTTGAAAACTATACATTATTAACATGTGAATATTATGTGATATATTAATCTCTTAACGCGTTTGATATTATGTGATAGATGTCTACCTCTAGAACAAGTCCCATTGACTCACCTAATAATAATGAAGAGTCAAATGTAAATTGGAATGATTCGTGGACTGATTCACAAGTTCCCGAAGAGGAACCGGAAGAAGAGTCTGAACCGGAAGAAGAATCGGAACCGGATGAAGAAATAGAACCGGTGGGGAAAATAATAAAACGGTTAAGTAAAATAAAATCCTCAACCAACCGACCAAGGTTAATTATGGTCAATGGTGTTTCCGCCAAGGAAGCAAAATATTGGGAGGATTACCAATTCTCCGATGAATCGGATTCCGACGAGAATTCCGATGATGTTATAGAAATTACCCCAACTGAATTTAAAAAGGCAAAAGAAAATAATAAGGGAAAGGGCATAAAAATAGAGAAATCTAATTCCAACCCCGATGAACTTTATATGTATCGTCAACCCCCGAAGTCCTTAAGTTGTAACAATGACCCGGGAACCTCTAAACCACCAGGTTTTTCTAAACCAATGTGGAAAATGACGGCTCGTATTAGGGGAACATCATATATCCCTAGAAACTTGGCAAAACGAACCAAAACCGAAGAAGAAGAAACAAGCGAGTCGGAATAAGATAGTTGTATTCGTGTGGTGTAATATATGTAATATAGTGGGCTTATGCTTTATGATATATGTAAAAATTGCTTGTATTAATAAGTATTTTTTTTATGAATCTAACTCTTGTCTATTTTACAGTATAAAAACACAAAATGGATAGACAACCCAATATTTTAAGAGACCTACCCGGAGATATGATTGATGAAATCTTGTCTAGAGTCGGTCAGAATTCTTCGGCACAACTATTTAAGGCGAGATCAGTTTGTAAGACATTCGAAGAACGTTCTAAGAATGCCTTGGTTTATAAAAGGCTTTCGTTCGAAAGATGGGGGATATCACATTGGGAAATCCATAAGTTACGATGTGTTTACTTTGACGCATATATTGCAGGGAACCCAAATGCTATTTTACGCAATGGGTTAAGAAATTATTTTGACTCAATATATCCGAATATTGGACTTCGTGATTTAGAAAAAGCGGCTAACATGCAACATAAAGAAGCATGTTATGCTTACGGATTAGTAATGTTCGCTTCTCACCAAAGTGAGAACAAGAACATCAGGCTACAACTATTAAACAAAACATTCCCACAAGTGACGGAGTCGGTAATTGGGGTAAGAAATGAGGTTTTTAGATTGTTACGGGACTGTTGGACATTACGTAACCCTCGTCCCTTTGACGACGTTACAACACGATGTCTTATCAACGGCCATAATGGTTATGTTCCACAAGACCAAGGATGGGAAGTAATCCTAGTAAAACCAGAATGCATGACTTGTTTCTGGACGTATGAATTACGTGTCTTTATTGCCTTTGCTGAACGACTTGTGTACTAGCTAGAATTATCTTCACAACCATCTTGTATCAAATTTATTGTGTGCTATATTTCATGCTATTTGTAAAATAAGCGGTATTATAAGTTTGTAAAATATTGTGTAAAAGTTTGAACGCGAAATATTATTATAATCAGTTTTTCATATATAATTGTAGTAGTTGAATTGTATATTAGCTACTAAGTATGAACTTAACGGGTAGGTACTACCCGAATTTAAACTTATAAAACGCTAATATGAAGAAAAAGCTTTTATAAATGAGTTCATATTATGCTACGAAATACTATTAACTACTCTTAATATTCTGTATGATTAACTTGTTCCATTTGACTATTTTGAAGGAAATGGCACCGACTACTCGACACACCGTGAATATGAATGAAGAGGAATTCCGTACTTTTCTAGCTTCAAACATAGCCGCAGTACAGGCTGCGCTACATACCAACAATAACCTTGGATCTAGCAGTACAGGAAATCGTGTAGGATGCACCTACAAAGAATTCACTGCCTGCAAACCTTTAGAATTTGATGGAACCGAAGGACCGATCGGATTGAAACGGTGGACCGAGAAGGTCGAATCGGTGTTTGCCATAAGTAAGTGTACTGAAGAGGACAAAGTGAAGTACGCTACGCATACCTTCACAGGTTCTGCGTTAACATGGTGGAATACCTATCTAGAGCAAGTAGGACAAGACGATGCGTACGCACTACCATGGTCAGCATTCAAGCACTTGATGAATGAGAAATACCGTCCCAGAACCGAGGTCAATAAGCTCAAGACAGAACTTAGAGGGTTACGAACCCAAGGATTTGATATTACCACGTACGAAAGATGATTCACAGAATTGTGCCTATTGTGTCCGGGAGCATTCGAAGATGAGGAAGAGAAGATCGACGCGTTTGTGAAAGGATTACCGGAAAGAATCCAAGAAGATATAAGTTCACACGAGCCCGCCTCCATACAACAGGCATGTAGAATGGCTCACAAACTAGTGAACCAGATTGAAGAAAGAATTAAAGAACAGACTATTGAAGAGGCCAATGTGAAGCAAGTCAAAAGAAAGTGAGAGGAAAACGGTGATAAGAATCACCAATACAACAACAACAACAGCAATTACAACAATAATCGCAACAATTATCCCAACAATCGCAACATCAATCGCAACTACAACAAACGGCCCAACAACAACAACAACAACAACAACAACAACAACAACAACAGCAACTACAACAATCATCCCAACAACAATAATAACCACAACAACAACAACAATCAGAAGCAACTATGCCAAAGGTGTGAAAAGTATCACTCGGGGTTCTGCACCAAATTTTGCAACAAGTGTAAAAGAAATGGTCATAGCGCGGCGAAGTGTGAGGTCTACGGACCAGGGGTTAATAGAACGAAAGGAACAAATGGTGTCGGAAATAGTAATGGCGGAGCAAGTAGTGTCGGAGCAAGTTATGCCAATGTAGTTTGTTATAAATGTGGAAAACCGGGCCACATTATTAGAAATTGCCCGAACCAGGAGAACACGAATGGACAAGGCCGCGGAAGAGTTTTCAATATTAATGCGGCAGAGGCACAGGAAGACCCGGAGCTTGTTACGGGTACGTTTCTTATTGACAATAAATCTGCTTAAGTTTTATTTGATTCGGGTGCGGATAGAAGCTATATGAGTAGAGATTTTTGTGCTAAATTAAGTTGTCCATTGACGCCTTTGGATAGTAAATTTTTACTCGAATTAGCAAATGGTAAATTAATTTCAGCAGATAATATATGTCGGAATCGAGAAATTAAACTGGTTAGCGAAACATTTAAGATTGATTTGATACCAGTAGAGTTAGGGAGTTTTGATGTGATAATCGGTATGGACTGGTTGAAAGAAGTGAAAGCAGAGATTGTTTGTTACAAAAATGCAATTCGCATTATACGAGAAAAAGGAAAACCCTTAATGGTGTACGGAGAAAAAGGCAACACGAAGCTACATCTTATTAGTAATTTGAAGGCACAAAAACTAATAAGAAAAGGTTGCTATGCTATTCTAGCACACGTCGAGAAAGTACAAACTGAAGAAAAGAGCATCAATGATGTTCCCATTGCAAAAGAATTTCCCGATGTATTTCCAAAAGAATTACCGGGATTACCCCCACATCGATCCGTTGAATTTCAAATAGATCTTGTACCAGGAGCTGCACCAATAGCTCGTGCTCCTTACAGACTCGCACCCAGCGAGATGAAAGAACTGCAAAGCCAATTACAAGAACTTTTAGAGCATGGTTTCATTCGACCAAGCACATCACCGTGGGGAGCTCCTGTTTTGTTTGTCAAGAAGAAAGATGGTACATTCAGGTTGTGTATCGACTACCGAGAGTTGAACAAACTTACCATCAAGAACCGCTACCCACTACCGAGAATCGACGACTTATTTGATCAACTACAAGGCTCGTCTGTTTATTCAAAGATTGAATTACGTTCCGGGTATCATCAAATGCGGGTGAAAGAAGATGATATTCCAAAGACTGCTTTCAGAACACGTTACGGTCATTACGAGTTTATGGTCATGCCGTTTGGTTTAACTAATGCACCAGCTGTGTTCATGGACCTTATGAACCGAGTGTGTGGACCATACCTTGACAAGTTTGTCATTGTTTTCATTGATGACATACTTATTTACTCAAAGAATGACCAAGAACATGGTGAACATTTGAAAAAGGTGTTAGAAGTATTCAGGAAGGAAGAATTGTACGCTAAGTTTTCAAAGTGTGCATTTTGGTTGGAAGAAGTTCAATTCCTCGGTCACATAGTGAATAAAGAAGGTATTAAGGTGGATCCGGCAAAGATAGAAACTGTTGAAAAGTGGGAAACCCCGAAAACTCCGAAACACATACGCCAGTTTTTAGGACTAGCTGGTTACTACAGAAGGTTCATCCAAGACTTTTCCAGAATAGCAAAACCCTTGACTGCATTAACGCATAAAGGGAAGAAATTTGAATGGAATGATGAACAAGAGAAAGCGTTTCAGTTATTGAAGAAAAAGCTAACTACGGCACCTATATTGTCATTGCCTGAAGGGAATGATGATTTTGTGATTTATTGTGACGCATCAAAGCAAGGTCTCGGTTGTGTATTAATGCAACGAACGAAGGTGATTGCTTATGCATCTAGACAATTAAAGATTCACGAACAAAATTATACGACGCATGATTTGGAATTAGGCGCGGTTGTTTTTGCATTAAAGACTTGAAGGCACTACTTATATGGGGTCAAAAGTATTATATATACCGACCACAAAAGTCTTCAACACATATTTAATTAGAAACAACTGAATATGAGACAGCGTAGGTGGATAGAATTATTGAATGATTACGACTTTGAGATTCGTTACCACCCGGAGAAGGCAAATGTGGTAGCCGATGCCTTGAGCAGGAAGGACAGAGAACCCATTCGAGTAAAATCTATGAATATAATGATTCATAATAACCTTACTACTCAAATAAAGGAGGCGCAACAAGGAGTTTTAAAAGAGGGAAATTTAAAGGATGAAATACCCAAAGGATCGGAGAAGCATCTTAATATTCGGGAAGACGGAACCCGGTATAGGGCTGAAAGGATTTGGGTACCAAAATTTGGAGATATGAGAAAAATGGTACTTAGAGAAGCTCATAAAACCAGATACTCAATACATCCTGGAACGGGGAAGATGTACAAGGATCTCAAGAAACATTTTTGGTGGCCGGGTATGAAAGCCGATGTTGCTAAGTACGTAGGAGAATGTTTGACGTGTTCTAAGGTCAAAGCTGAGCATCAGAAACCATCAGGTCTACTTCAACAACCCAAAATCCCGGAATGGAAATGGGAAAATATTACCATGGATTTCATCACTAAATTGCCAAGGACTGCAAGTGGTTTTGATACTATTTGGGTAATAGTTGATCGTCTCACCAAATCAGCACACTTCCTGCCAATAAGAGAAGATGACAAGATGAAGAAGTTAGCACGACTGTATTTGAAGGAAGTCATCTCCAGACATGGAATACCAATCTCTATTATCTCTGATAGGGATGGTAGATTTATTTCAAGATTCTGGCAGACATTACAGCAAGCATTAGGAACTCGTCTAGACATGAGTACTGCCTATCATCCACAAACTGATGGGCAGAGCGAAAGGACGATACAAACGCTTGAATACATGCTACGAGCATGTGTTATTGATTTCGGAAACAGTTGGGATCGACATCTACCGTTAGCAGAATTTTCCTACAACAACAGCTACCATTCAAGCATTGAGATGGCACCGTTTGAAGCACTTTATGGTAGAAAGTGCAGGTCTCCAATTTGTTGGAGTGAAGTGGGGGATAGACAGATTACGGGTCCGGAGATTATACAAGAAACTACTGAGAAGATCATCCAAATTCAACAACGGTTGAAAACCGCCCAAAGTCGACAAAAGAGCTACGCTGACATTAAAAGAAAAGATATAGAATTTGAAATTGGAGAGATGGTCATGCTTAAAGTTGCACCTTGGAAAGGCGTTGTTCGATTTGGTAAACGAGGGAAATTAAATCCAAGGTATATTGGACCATTCAAGATTATTGATCGTGTCGGACCAGTAGCTTACCGACTTGAGTTACCTCAACAACTCGCAGCTGTACATAACAATTTCCACGTCTCGAATTTGAAGAAATGTTTTGCTATACTTTTTCTCACTATAAACCTATACTTTTTATGTTTAGATTCATAAAATAGAGTTCAATATGAAACCATAGTAATTTGATTCACTCAAAACAGATTTAAAATAAAGAAGTTATGGGTAAAACAAGATTGGATAATTTTTCTCATTTTAGCTACGTGAAAATTGGTAACAAATCTATTCCAACCATAACTTAATCAACTTGTATTGTATATTATGTAATCTTGAGATACCATAGACACGTATACAATGTTTCGACCTATCATGTCGACACATCTATATATATTTCGGAACAACCATAGACACTCTATATGTGAATGTTGGAGTTAGCTATACAGGGTTGAGGTTGATTCCAAAATATATATAGTTTGAGTTGTGATCAATACTGAGATACGTATACACTGGGTCGTGGATTGATTCAAGATAATATTTATCGATTTATTTCTGTACATCTAACTGTGGACAACTAGTTGTAGGTTACTAACGAGGACAGCTGACTTAATAAACTTAAAACATCAAAATATATTAAAAGTGTTGAAAATATATTTTGAACATACTTTGATATATATGTATATATTGTTATAGGTTCGTGAATCAACCAGTGGCCAAGTCTTACTTCCCGACGAAGTAAAAATCTGTGAAAGTGAGTTATAGTCCCACTTTTAAAATCTAATATTTTTGGGATGAGAATACATGCAGGTTTTATAAATGATTTACAAAATAGGCACAAGTATGTGAAACTACATTCTATGGTTGAATTATCGAAATCGAATATGCCCCTTTTTATTAAGTCTGGTAATCTAAGAATTAGGGAACAGACACCCTAATTGACGCGAATCCTAAAGATAGATCTATTGGGCCTAACAAACCCCATCCAAAGTACCGGATGCTTTAGTACTTCGAAATTTATATCATATCCGAAGGGTGTCCCGGAATGATGGGGATATTCTTATATATGCATCTTGTTAATGTCGGTTACCAGGTGTTCACCATATGAATGATTTTTATCTCTATGTATGGGATGTGTATTGAAATATGAAATCTTGTGGTCTATTATTATGATTTGATATATATAGGTTAAACCTATAACTCACCAACATTTTTGTTGACGTTTTAAGCATGTTTATTCTCAGGTGATTATTAAGAGCTTCCGCTGTCGCATACTTAAATAAGGACGAGATTTGGAGTCCATGCTTGTATGATATTGTGTAAAAACTGCATTCAAGAAACTTATTTTGTTGTAACATATTTGTATTGTAAACCATTATGTAATGGTCGTGTGTAAACAGGATATTTTAGATTATCATTATTTGATAATCTACGTAAAGCTTTTTAAACCTTTATTGATGAAATAAAGGTTATGGTTTGTTTTAAAATGAATGCAGTCTTTGAAAAACGTCTCATATAGAGGTCAAAACCTCGCAACGAAATCAATTAATATGGAACGTTTTTAATCAATAAGAACGGGACATTTCACCTAGAAAATTAGGAAAACAAACCAAGTCCGAAGAAGAAGAAACCAGTGATTCAGAATAGAGGGTTGTGATCATGTTATGTATTATATTTATTGTAGTGTGCTTGTACTTTTATGTTCTATGTAAAAATTGCTTGTATTGTTTGTTAATTATCTTTTACGAAAGTAATCCTTGTCTATTTTACAGTATAAAAACAAAATGAACGTTAAGGGTAGACAACCGAATATTTTAGAAGACCTACCAGAGGATATGATTGAGGAAATCTTGTCTAGAGTCGGTCAGAATTCATCAGCACATTTAGTTATGGCGAAATTAACTTGTCAAACATTTGAAAGACTTTCCAGAAATTCCTTAGTTTATAAAAGGCTTTCCTTTGATAGGTGGGGTATATCACATTGGGGAGACCGTAAGTTACGCCGTGTTTTCTTTAAAGCGTTAAATGCGGGGAACCCAAATGCAATTTTACGCTACGGGTTAAGAACTTATTTTGACTCAACATATCCCAACATAGGATTTCGTGAGTTAGAAAGAGCTTCTAACATGCAACATAAAGAAGCATGTTATACTTACAGGTTAGTGATGTTCGCTTCTTACCAAAGTGAGAAAAACAACATCGGATTACAACTTTTAAATAAAACCTTCCCACAAGTGACGGATTCAGTAGTTGGGGTGAGAAACAAGGTTTTTAGATTATTACGGGGCTGTTGAACATTACGAAACCCTCGTCCTTTTGACGACATTACAACATGCTGCCTAGCCAATGGTCATAATGGTTACTTTCCAAAAGACCAAGGATGGGAAGTCGTCTTAGTAAAACCAGAATGCATGACTTGTTTCTGGACTTATGAATTACGTGTCTTTATTGCCTTTGTTTAACGACTTGCGTATTAATTAGAATTACCTTTATAGCTGCCGAGTAGCAAAGTTATTATGTGTTATATTTCACCCTATATGTATAATAAGTGGTATTGTATGTTTGTAAAATATTGTATAAAAGTTTGTACGCGAAATATTATTGTAATAAGTTTTTCATATAGAATCGTAGTAGTTGAATTGTATAATAGTTACTAAGTATGAACTTAACGGGTAGGTACTACCCGAATTAAAACTATAAAATGCTAATATGAAGAAAAAGCTTTTATAAATAAGTTCATATTATGCTACGAAATACTATTGACTACTCATAAATTCTATATGATTAACTCAATTCTTTTGGCTATTTTTGAAGGAAATGGCACCGACGACTCGTCAGAACTTGAACATGAGTGAGGAAGACTTCCGTGTTTCCTTGCTGTGAACATAGCTGCAGTGCAGGCTACAATGCAAAATAACAACAATAACTCTGGTTCTAGCAGTGGAACTGTAACGACCCGTCAAAATCGCTATTGACGCGGCACGTTAATCATTGATTCCACAGTGAGGTTTTGACCTCTATATGATACGTTTTGATAAAATATTGCATTCATTAAAATAAGTGACTTTCTAAACATAGAAAGTTATAAACATGTGGGCGAGTGCTTAGGTATAAGCAAAACCCCAAAATACATAAGTCTTTAATTTACAGGTTAACATCACAGTCCAATTATTTATTACACAACGCAGTTTTATTTTGAATGCAATAAACTTTGTACAAAGCATGAGAGACTCCATGCAGGCAACAAGCACATCACAGCGGAAGCATTCTAAGGACCTGAGAATAAAACATGCTAAAAAGTCAACACGAATGTTGGTGAGTTATAGGTTTAATTGCTCGAGTCATAAACATATATAAAGATAGACCACAAGATTTCATCAAAATTTTATCAATAGATTCTACGTAACAGAGCACCCTGGTAACTAAACTTAACGCTATAGTGATAATTACCCCATTCGTTTTAATACGCGCAAACCAACGTGTCTTAAACTCAAATAACATACGTCCGTTAAAAGGCTAGCGCTCTAGCTCGGACGGGGATGTCAAGCCCTATGGATCCATATACAATTATTCGCGCCCACCAGTCCATATCCTATGTACTGGCAGCTACTAGTTACCAAAGCTAAGGGATTTTCGGTTTAACTCAGTGTAGAATTTTGTATGTACTTGTGTCTTATTGCGTTTAAAATAAATTGCATGTATTCTCAGCCCAAAAATATTTAAAGCATTTAAAAAGGGAGACTATAACTCACAGTTCAATATTGAGACTCAATATTGTAGGCAAATTGCGTAGACGTAATGACGGTAGACGACTGTATGGTTGGCCTTGGATTCAAGAACAATACCCCGAATAATACCCAATATTTCCTTAGCTTAAAGCGGTTTGAAACCCGAATTAAAAACACCCTCGTATATACCTTATTATTATTAAACTTAAATTTAAAATTAAAATTATAATATAA
Organism: Rutidosis leptorrhynchoides; assembly: GCF_046630445.1. Classification (NCBI taxonomy): domain Eukaryota; kingdom Viridiplantae; phylum Streptophyta; class Magnoliopsida; order Asterales; family Asteraceae; genus Rutidosis; species Rutidosis leptorrhynchoides. The sequence continues at coordinate 333,979,988 of NC_092337.1, read as the reverse complement.
ATTTAAATATTGAGAGATAAATATGAATAAATTTCGTCGAACAAACTGCGTATTTATATTACTTTTCGATTTACTGTAGCTCATGCGATCGCATGAGTTTTCAGTGTTTTTGCCATGCGATCGCATGGCCGCCTTTTCTGTTTTTGTTTGCTAGTTCGTCGACATCAAATAGTATTTTACTGTAGCAAATAGTGTTCTACTGTAGCAAATAATGTTTTACTGTAGCAAATAGTGTTTACTGTAGCAAATAGTGTTTTACTGTAGCAAATCACTGTAGCAAAGTCGTTTTCACTGTAGCACTGTAGCAAAATACGGTTTCACTGTAGCAAATAGTGTTTTACTGTAGCAAAGTCATTTTTACTGTAGCAATTAATGTTTTACTGTAGGAAAGCCGTTTTTACTTGTACATCTTATAATATATATATATATATATATATATATATATACATACATATATGTATATTTACATAATATTAAATCATAAAGAGAATTGGTTTAAATTAGTCGAAATTTTTCGGGTCATCACAGTACCTCCCCGTTAAAGAAAATTTCGTCCCGAAATTTTGAGTAGTACCTGTTTCATGAGCGATATCAGTGAACAAATGTGGATACTTTTGCTTCATTTGATCTTCACGTTCCCAAGTAAACTCGGGTCCTCGTCTTGCGTTCCAACGAACTCTAACTATCGGTATTTTGCTTTGTTTTAATTGTTTGACCTCACGGTCCATGATTTCAACGGGTTCTTCGATAAAATGGAGTTTATCATTGATTCGTATTTCGTCAAGAGGAATTACGACATCCTCTTCAGCTAAACATTTCTTCAAATTTGACACGTGAAATGTGTTGTGAACACTACTAAGTTCTTGCGGTAGCTTTAATCGATAAGCAACTGTTCCAATTCTTTCGGTGATTTCAAAGGGTCCTACGTACCTAGGACTTAGCTTTCCTCGTTTACCGAATCGTACAACGCCTTTCCAGGGTGACACTTTCAACATGACTTTGTCGCCCACTTGAAATTCTAGCGGTTTTCTCCTTACATCAGCATAACTCTTTTGGCGACTCATGGCCGTTTTCAATCGCTGTTGTATTTGAATGATCTTTTCGGTGGTTTCATGAATAATTTCTGGTCCAGTAAGTTGTCTTTCTCCTACTTCACTCCAACAGATAGGAGATCTGCACTTTCTACCGTAAAGTACTTCAAATGGCGCTGCATTGATGCTCGTATGATAGCTGTTATTGTATGAAAATTCTGCCAACGGTAAGTGTCGATCCCAACTGGTTCCAAAGTCAATCACGCATGCCCGTAACATGTCTTCCAATGTTTGTATTGTTCTTTCACTTTGACCATCTGTCTGTGGGTGATAAGCGGTGCTCATATCTAATCGAGTTCCCAATGCTTTTTGTAATGACTGCCAGAAACGTGATGTGAATCGGGTGTCGCGATCAGATATGATAGAGATGGGTACACCATGCCTGGAAACTACTTCCTTCAAATATAGGCGTGCTAATTTCTCCATACTGTCTGTCTCCTTTATTGGTAGAAAGTGAGCTGATTTAGTTAGACGATCAACTATCACCCAAATAGTATCATGACTACTTGCAGTCCTTGGCAATTTCGTAATGAAATCCATGGTTATTCTTTCCCATTTCCACTGCGGAATTTCTGGTTGTTGCAGTAATCCTGACGGCTTTTGGTGCTCAGCTTTGACCTTTGCACACGTTAAACATTTGCTTACATAAGTAGCAATTTCTGTTTTCATATTAGGCCACCAATAAAACTTCTTGAGATCGTGGTACATTTTTCCGTTTCCTGGGTGAATTGAGTACCTCGTTTTGTGTGCTTCATCCAGTACTAGTTGCCTTAGGTTACCATGTTTTGGTACCCATATCCTACCAGCAAAATACAGGGTTCCATCGGCTTTTTCTTCAAGTTGTTTTTCTAACCCTTTGCTTATTTCGCCTTTTTCGTTTTCTTCTTTTAAAGCCTCTAACTGTGCTGCTTGAATTTGCTTTGTGAGATCAGTACGAATTGTAATATTCAAAGCTCGGACCCTAAGAGGTTTTACTCTTTCTTTTCGACTTAGGGCATCAGCTACAACATTAGCCTTTCCGGGGTGGTAACGGATTTCACAATCGTAATCGTTTAACAACTCTACCCAGCGACGTTGCCTCATATTGAGTTGTTTTTGATCAAAAATATGCTGAAGACTCTTATGGTCGGTGTACACTGTACACTTGGTGCCATATAGATAGTGTCTCCATATTTTGAGTGCAAAAACTACTGCTCCAAGTTCTAAATCGTGCGTCGTATAGTTCTTTTCATGAATTTTTAGTTGTCGTGAGGCATATGCGATGACTTTTGTGCGTTGCATTAATACACATCCTAAACCTTGGCGTGAAGCATCACAATAGATCACGAAATCATCATTTCCTTCTGGTAATGATAAAATGGGTGCAGACGTTAACTTCTTCTTTAATAACTGGAATGAGGATTCCTGTTCCGTGGACCAATCATATTTCTTTCCCTTTTGAGTCAATGAAGTTAAGGGTTTGGCGATTCTAGAGAAATCTTGAATGAATCTTCGGTAGTAACCAGCAAGACCTAAGAATTGGCGAATTTATGTTGGAGTCTTCGGGGTTTCCCATTTACTAATGGCTTCGATCTTGGCGGGGTCAACTTTAATTCCATGTTTACTGACAATGTTTTCACTGTAGCACTGTAGCAAAATACGGTTTCACTGTAGCAAATAGTGTTTTACTGTAGCAAAGTCATTTTTACTGTAGTAATTAATGTTTTACTGTAGGAAAGTCGTTTTTACTTGTACATCTTATAATATATATATATATATATATACATACATACATATATGTATATTTACATAATATTAAATCATAAAGGGAATTGGTTTAAATTAGTCGAAATTTTTCGGGTCATCACAGGAACTAATTCCGCAAGAAATCGTGTAGGATGCTCCTACAAAGAATTCACTGCCTGCAAACCTTTGGAATTCGATGGAACCGAGGGTCCAATCGGATTAAAACGTGAAATGTCCCGTTCATATTGATTATAAACGTTCCATATTAATTGATTTTGTCGCGAGGTTTTGACCTCTATATGAGACGTCTTTCAAAGACTGCATTCATTTTTAAAACAACCATAACCTTTATTTTATCTATAAAGGTTTAAAAAGCATTACGTAGATTATCAAATAATGATAATCGAAAATATACCGTTTACACACGACCATTACATAATGGTTTACAATAAGAATATATTACATCAAAAATAAGTTTCTTGAATGCAGTTTTTACATAATATCATACAAGCATGGACTCCAAATCTTGTCCTTATTTTAGTATGCAACAATGGAAGCTCTTAATAATCACCTGAGAATAAACATACTTAAAACGTCAACAAAAATGTTGGTGAGTTATAGGTTTAACCTATATATTATCAAATCATAATAATAGACCACAAGATTTCATATTTCAATATACATCCCATACATAGAGATAAAAATCATTCATATGGTGAACACCTGGTAACCGACATTAACAAGATGCATATAAGAATATCTCCTATTATTCCAGGAAATCCTTCGGACATGATAAAAACGAATTCGAAGTACTAAAGCATCCGGTACTTTGGATGGGGTTCGTTAGGCCCAATAGATATATCTTTAGGATTCGCGTCAATTAGTAGATCGGTTTACTAATTCTTAGGTTACCAAGCAAAAGGGGCATATTCGGCTTCGATCATTCACCCATATAATGTAGTTTCATTTACTTGTGTCTATTTCGTAAAACATTTATAAAACTGCATGTATTCTCATCCCAAAATATTAGATTTTAAAAGTGGGACTATAAATCACTTTCACAGATTTTTACTTCATCGGGAAGTAAGACTTGGCCACTGGTCGATTCACAAACCTATAATAAATATGTACATATATATCAAAGTATGTTCAAAATATATTTACAACAGTTTTAATACGTTTTAATGTTTTAAGTTTATTAAGTCAGCTGTCCTCGTTAGTAACCTACAACTAGTTGTCCACAATTAGATGTACAGAAATAAATCGATATATATTATCTTGAATCAATCCACGACCCAGTGTATACACGTCTCAGGCTAGATCACAACTCAAACTATATATATTTTTGGAATCAACCTCAACCCTGTATAGCTAACTCCGACATTACTGCATATAGAGTGTCTATGGTTGTTCTAAATAATATATATAGATTGATCGATATGATATGTCAAAACATTTGCATACGTGTCTATGGTATCCCAAGATTACATAATATATTAGAATACATGTATAATACAATATAAGTTAGCTAGGATATGATTTGTATAGAATTGTTACAATATTTCCCGTAGCTACAACAATCAAAAAATATCCAATCTTGTTTTACCCATAACTTCTTCGTTTTAAATCCGTTTTGTGTGAATCCAATTGCTATGGTTTCATATTGAACTTAAGTTTATGAATCTATACAGAAAAAGTATAAGTTTATAGTCGGAATTACAGGTTACAAGTCATTTTTGTAAAGGTAGTCATTTCAGTCGAAAGAACGACGTCTAGATGACCATTTTGGAAAACATACTTCCACTTTGAGTTTAACCATGATTTTTGGATATAGTTTCATGTTCATAAGAAAAATCATTTTCCCAGAAGAACAACTTTTAAATAAAAGTTTATCATAGTTTTTAATTAACTAACCAAAAACAGCCCGCGGTGTTACTACAACGGCGTATATCCGGTTTTACGGTGTTTTTCATGTTTTCCGGTTTTAAATCATTAAGTTAGCATATCATATAGATATATAACATGTGTTTAGTTGATTTTAAAAGTCAAGTTAGAAGGATTAACTTTTGTTTGTGAACAAATTTAGAATTAACTAAACTATGTTCTAGTGATTTCAAGTTTAAACCTTCGAATAAGGTAGTTTTATATATATGAATTGAATGATGTTACGAACATCATTACTACCTCAGGTTTTGTGGATAAACCTAATAGAAATGAGAAAAATAGATCTAGCTTCAAAGGATCCTTGGATGGCTTGAAAGTTCTTGAAGCAGAATCATGACACGAAAACAAGTTCAAGTAAGATTTCCACTCGAAATAAGATTGTTATAGTTATAGAAATTGAATCAAAGTTTGAATATGAGTATTACCTTGTATTAGAAAGATATCTTACTGTAAATAAGAAAAATTTCTTGAAGTTGGATGATCACTTTACAAGATTGGAAGTAAGCTAGCAACTTGGAAGTATTCTTGATTTTATGAAACTAGAACTTATAGAATTTATGAAGAACACTTAGAACTTGAAGATAGAACTTGAAAGACTTAGATGAAGAAAATTGAAGAATGAAAGTGTTTGTAGGTGTTTTTGGTCGTTGGTATATGGATTAGATATAAAGGATGTGTAATTTTGTTTTCATGTAAATAAGTCATGAATGATTACTCATATTTTTGTAATTTTATGAGATATTTCATGCTAGGTGCCAAATGATGGTTCCCACATGTGTTAGGTGACTCACATGGACTGCTAAGAGCTGATCATTGGAGTGTATATACCAATAGTACATATATCTAAAAGCTGTGTATTGTACGAGTACGAATACGGGTGCATACGAGTAGAATTGTTGATGAAACTGAACGAGGATGTAATTGTAAGAATTTTTGTTAAGTAGAAGTATTTTGATAAGTGTCTTGAAGTCTTTCAAAAGTGTATGAATACATATTAAAACACTACATGTATATACATTTTAACTGAGTCGTTAAGTCATCGTTAGTCGTTACATGTAAATGTTGATTTGAAATCTTTAAGTTAACGATCTTGTTAAATGTTGTTAACCCAATGTTTATTATATCTAATGAGATGTTAAATTATTATATTATCATGATATTATGATATATTAATATATCTTAATATTATATATATACATTTAAATGTCGTTACAACGATAATCGTTACATATATGTCTCGTTTCGAAATCCTTAAGTTAGTAGTCTTGTTTTTACATATGTAGTTCATTGTTAATATACATAATGACATGTTTACTTATCATTTATCATGAGTAAACATAGTGTATCAATATCTTAATACTACCTCCGTCTCATTCCAATAGGCCATTATTCTATTTTGGGCTGTCCCATTCTGATAGTCCAATTCCATAAATAGAAAGAAAAGAAGATATTTTATTGGTGGATCTGGAGAGAGAAGATATTTCATTGGTGGAGAAAGTATGATTCATATGTATTAGTAAGACGTTGTTATAACGATAATCGTTATATATATCGTTTCGAGTTTCTTAAATCAATAAACTCAATTTTATGTATATAAATCATAGTTAAAATACCTAATGAGATACTTACTTATCATAATATCATGTTAACTATATATATAATCATATATATGTCATCATATAGTTTTTACAAGTTTTAACGTTCGTGAATCACCGATCAACTTGGGTGGTCAATTGTCTATATGAAACCTATTTCAATTAATCAAGTCTAAACAAGTTTGATTGCTTAACATGTTGGAAACACTATGTAAATAACAATTTCATTTAATATATATAAACATGGAAAAGTTCGGGTCACTACGGTACCTACCCGTTAAATAAATTTCGTCCCGAAATTTTAAAGCAGTTGGAGGTGTTGACGAATCTTCTGGAAATAGGTGCGGGTATTTCTTCTTCATCTGATATTCACGCTCCCAGGTGAACTTGGGTCCTCTACGAGCATTCCATCGAACCTTAACAATTGGTATCTTGTTTTGCTTAAGTCTTTTAACCTCACGATCCATTATTTCGACGGGTTCTTCAATGAATTGAAGTTTTTCGTTGATTTGAATTTCGTCTAACGAAATAGTTAGATCTTCTTTAGCAAAACATTTCTTCAAATTCGAGACGTGAAAAGTATTATGTATAGCTGCGAGTTGTTGGGGTAACTCAAGTTGGTAAGCTACTGGTCCGACACGTTCAATAATCTTGAATGGTCCAATATACCTTGGATTTAGTTTCCCTCATTTACCAAATCGAACAATGCCTTTCCAAGGTGAAACTTTAAGCATGACCATCTCGCCAATTTCAAATTCTATATCTTTTCTTTTAATGTCGGCGTAGCTCTTTTGTCGACTTTGGGCGATTTTCAACCGTTGTTGAATTTGGATGATCTTCTCAGTAGTTTCTTGTATTATCTTCGGACTCGTAATCTGTCTATCCCCCACTTCACTCCAACAAATCGGAGACCTGCACTTTCTACCATAAAGTGCTTCAAACGGCGCCATCTCAATACTTGAATGGTAGCTATTGTTGTAGGAAAATTCTGCTAACGGTAGATATCGATCCCAACTGTTTCCGAAATCAATAACACATGCTCGTAGCATGTCTTCAAGCGTTTGTATCGTCCTTTTGCTCTGCCCATCAGTTTGTGGATGATAGGCAGTACTCATGTCTAGACGAGTTCCTAATGCTTGTTGTAATGTCTGCCAGAATCTTGAAATAAATCTGCCTTCCCTATCAGAGATAATAGAGATTGGTATTCCATGTCTAGAGACGACTTCCTTCAAATACAGTCGTGCTAACTTCTTCATCTTGTCATCTTCTCTTATTGGTAGGAAGTGTGCTGATTTGGTGATACGATCAACTATTACCCAAATAGTATCAAAACCACTTGTAGTCCTTGGCAATTTAGTAATGAAATCTATGGTAATATTTTCCCATTTCCATTCCAGGATTTCGGGTTGTTGAAGTAGACCTGATGGTTTCTGATGCTCCGCTTTGACCTTAGAACACGTCAAACACTCTCCTACGTATTTAGCAACATCGGCTTTCATACCCGGCCACCAAAAATGTTTCTTGAGATCCTTGTACATCTTCCCCGTTCCAGAATGTATTGAGTATATCTGGTTATATGAGCTTCTCTAAGTACCATTTCTATCATATCTCCAAATTTTGATACCCAAATCCTTTCAGCCCTATACCGGGTTCCGTTTTCCCGAATATTAAGATGCTTCTCCGATCCTTTGGGTATTTCATCCTTTAAATTTCCCTCTTTTAAAACTCCTTGTTGCGCCTTCTTTATTTGAGTAGTAAGGTTAGTGTGAATCATTATATTCATAGATTTTACTCGAATGGGTTCTCTGTTCTTTCTGCTCAAGGCGTCGGCTACCACATTTGCCTTCCCCGGGTGGTAATGAATCTCAAAGTCGTAATCATTCAACAATTCAATCCACCTACGCTGCCTCATATTCAGTTGTTTCTGATTAAATATGTGTTGAAGACATTTGTGGTCGGTATATATAATACTTTTGACCCCATATAAGTAGTTCCTCCAAGTCTTTAATGCAAAAACAACCACGCCTAATTCCAAATCATGCGTCGTATAATTCTGTTCGTGAATCTTCAATTGTCTAGACGCATAAGCAATTACTTTCGTTCGTTGCATTAATACACAACCGAGACCTTGCTTTGAGGCGTCACAATATATCACAAAATCATCATTCTCTTCAGGTAATGACAATATAGGTGCCGTAGTTAACTTTTTCTTCAATAACTGAAACGCTTTCTCTTGTTCATCCTTCCATTCAAATTTCTTCCCATGCGTTAATGCAGTCAAGGGTTTTGCTATTCTGGAAAAGTCTTGGATGAACCTTCTGTAGTAACCAGCTAGTCCTAAAAATTGGCGTATGTGTTTCGGAGTTTTCGGGGTTTCCCACTTTTCAACGGTTTCAATCTTTGCTGGATCCATCTGAATACCTTCTTTGTTCACTATGTGACTGAGGAATTGAACTTCTTCCAACCAAAATGCACACTTTGAAAACTTAGCGTACAGTTTTTCTTTTCTCAGCAACTCTAGCACTTTTCTCAAATGTTCTTCGTGCTCTTGATCATTCTTCGAGTAAATAAGTATGTCATCGATGAAAACAATGACAAACTTGTCAAGATATGGCCCACACACTCGGTTCATGAGGTCCATGAACACAGCTGGTGCGTTAGTTAATCCAAACGGCATAACCATAAACTCGTAATGACTGTAACGCGTCCAAAAAGCAGTCTTTGGAATATCATCCTCCTTCACCCGCATTTGATGATATCCAGAACGTAAATCGATCTTCGAATAAACAGACAAGCCTTGTAGTTGATCAAATAAGTCGTTGATTCTCGGTAGTGGGTAGCGGTTCTTGATGGTAAGTTTGTTCAACTCTCAGTAGTCGATACACAACCTGAATGTACCATCTTTCTTCTTGACAAACAAAACAGGAGCTCCCCATGGTGATGTGCTTGGTCGAATGAAACCACACTCTAAAAGTTCCTGTAACTGACTTTGTAATTCTTTCATTTTGTTGGGTGCGAGTCTGTATGGAGCACGAGCTATTGGTGCAGCTCCTGGTATAAGGTCTATTTGAAATTCAATGGATCGATGTGGGGGTAATCCCGGTAATTCTTTCGGAAATACATCGGGAAATTCTTTTGCGACGGGAACATCACTGATGTTCTTTTCTTCAGGTTTAACTTCCTCGATGTGTGCTAGAATGACGTAACAACCTTTTCTTATTAGTTTTTGAGCCTTCAAACTACTAATAAGAATTAATTTCGCGTTGTTCTTTTCTCCGTACACCATTAAAGGTTTTCCTTTTTCACGCATAATGCGAATCGCATTTTTGTAACAAACGACCTCTGCTCTCACCTTTTTCAACCAGTCCATGCCAATTATTACATCAAAACTCCCTAACTCGACTGGTATTAAATCAATTTTAAACGTTTCATCCCCCAGTTTAATTTCTCTCTCCCGACATATATTATCTGCTGAAATTAATTTACCGTTTGATAATTCGAGTAAAAATTTACTATCCAAAGGTGTCAATGGGAAACTTAATTTAGCACAAAATTCTCTACTCATATAGCTTTTATCCGTACCCGAATCAAATAAAACATAAGCAGATTTATCGTCAATAAGAAACGTACCCGTAACAAGCTCCGGGTCTTCCTGTGCTTCTGCCACATTAATATTGAAAACTCTTCCACGGCCCTGCCCATTAGTATTCCTCTGATTCGGGCAATTTCTAATAATGTGGCCCGATTTTCCACATTTATAACAAACAGCATTGGTATTACTTGCTCCGACACTATTCGTTTCGGCATTACTTGTTCTGACATGATTTGTTCCTTTAGTTCTGTTAAACTTTGGTCCGTAGACCTCACACTTTCTCGCGCTATGACCATTTCTTTTACACCTGTTGCAAAATGTCGTGCAAAACCCCTGATGATTTTCTTCACACCTATGACATGGCTGTTTTTGGTTTTTGTTTCCATTGTTGTTATTGAGGTTGTTGTTGGGATTGTTATTGTTGTTGAAACAGTTGTTGTAGTTGTTGTTGTTGTTGTTGGGATGTTTGTTGTAGTTATTGTTAGGATTGCGGTTATTGTTGCGATTGTTGTTGCGGTTGTTGGGATAGTTGTTGCGATTGTGGTTGTAATTGTTGTTGTTGTTGTACTGGTGACTCTTGTCACCGTTTTCCTCCCACTTCCTCTTGAGTTATTTCGTGTTGGCTTCTTCGGCCGCCTGCTCTTTAATTCTTCCCTCAATCTGATTTATGAGTTTATGAGCCATTAGACTTGCCTTCTGTATAGAAGAGGGCTCGTGTGAACTCACATCTTCTTGAATCCTTACTGGTAACCCTTTTTACAAACGTGTTGATCTTCTCTTCTTCATCTTCGAATGCTCCCGGACACAATAGGCACAACTCTGTGAATCGTCGTTCATATGTGGTAACGTCGAATCCTTGTGTTCGTAACTCTCTAAGTTCTGCTTTGAGTTTATTGAATTCGTTTCTAGGACGGTACTGCTCGTTCATCAATTGCTTGAATGCCGACCACGATAGTGCGTAAGCAGCATTTTGTCCTACCTGTTCAAGATAGGTGTTCCACCACGTTAACGCAGTACCTGTGAAAGTATGCGTAGCGTACTTAACTTTGTCCTCTTCAGTACACTTACTTATGGCAAACACCGATTCGACTTTCTCGGTCCACCATTTCAATCCAATTGGTCCTTCGATTCCATCAAATTTCAAAGGTTTGCAGGCAGTGAATTCTTTGTAGGAGCATCCTACACAATTTCTTGCGCCGTTAGCTGCATTGCTAGATTCAGAGTTATTGTTGGTATGTAGCGCAGCCTGTACTGCGGCTATGTTTGCAGCAAGAAAGGTACGAAATTCCTCTTCGCTCATATTCATGGTTTGTCGAGTAGTCGGTGCCATTTCCTTCAAAATAGCCAACTGAATCGAGTTAATCATACAGTATATTAAGAGTAGTCAATAGTATTTCGTAGAATAATATGAACTCATTTATAAAAGATTTTTCTTCATATTAGCATTTTATAAGTTTAAATTCGGGTACTACCTACCCGTTAAGTTCATACTTAGTAGCTAATATACAATTCAACTACTATAATTCCATATGAAAAACTGATTATAATAATATATCACATACAAATATTCTTCAAACTTACAACTTTTCTATATTACATATAACATGAAATATAGTACACTTTGATACATGACAGTTTTGAAGATAAATCTAGTTAATACGCAAGTTGTTCAGCAAAGGAAATAAAGATACGTAATTCATAAGTCCAGAAACAAGTCATGCATTCTGGTTTTACTAAGACGACTTCCCATCCTTGGTCTTGTGGAAAATAACCGTTATGACCATTGGCTAGGCAGCATGTTGTAATGTCGTCAAAAGGACGAGGGTTTCGTAATGTCCAACAGCCCCGTAATAATCTAAAAACCTTGTTTCTCACCCCAACTACTGAATCCGTCACTTGTGGGAAGGTCTTATTTAAAAGTTGCAATCCGATGTTCTTTTTCTCACTTTGGCAAGAAGCGAATATCGCTAACCCGTAAGCATAACATGCTTCTTTATGTTGCATGTTAGAAGCTCTTTCTAATTCACGAAATCCTATGTTGGGATATGTTGAGTCAAAATAGGTTCTTAACCCGTAGCGTAAAATTGCATTTGGGTTCCCCGCATTTAATGCTTTAAAGAAAACACGGCGTAACTTACGGTCTCCCCAGTGTGATATACCCCACCTATCAAAGGAAAGCCTTTTATAAACTAAGGAATTTCTGGAAAGTCTTTCAAATGTTTGACAAGTTAATTTCGCCATAACTAAATGTGCTGATGAATTCTGACCGACTCTAGACAAGATTTCCTCAATCATATCCTCTGGTAGGTCTTCTAAAATATTCGGTTGTCTACCCTTAACGTTCATTTTGTTTTTATACTGTAAAATAGACAAGGATTAGTTTCGTAAAAGATAATTAAAAAACAATACAAGCAATTTTTACATAGAACATAAAAGTACAAGCACACTACAATAAATATAATACATAACATGATCACAACCCTCTATTCTGAATCACTGGTTTCTTCTTCTTCGGACTTGGTTCGTTTTTCTAATTTTCTAGGGATATATGGTGTTCCTCTAATACGAGCCGTCGTTTTCCACAATGGTTTAGAAAAACCTGGTGGTTTAGAGGTTCCCGGGTTATTGTTATAATTTAGGAAATACGGATGTTGCCGATACATATAAAGTTCATCGGGGTTGGAATCAGGTTTCTCTATTTTTATACCTTTTCCCTTATTATTTTCTTTTGCTTTATTAAATTGGGTTGAGGTAATTTCTATAACATCATCGGAATCCTCATCGGGATCCGATTCATCGGAAAATTGGTAATCTTCCCAATATTTTGCTTCCTTGGCGGAAACACCATTGACCATTACTAACTTTGGTCCGTTGGTTGAGGATTTTCTTTTGTTTAATTGATTTACTATAGGTATCAATATTTCTTCCTCCGGAACCTCTTCTTCTTCTGGTTCCTCCTCTTCCGATTCATCCTCTTCTGGTTCCTATTCTTCCGGCTCCTCCTCTTCCGGTTCCTCCTCTTCCGGTTCCTCTTCGGGAATTTGTGAATCTTCCCAAAATATATTCGACTCTTCATTATTATTAGGTGAATCAATGGGATTTGTACTAGAGGTAGACATCTATCACACAATATCAAACACGTTAAGCGATTAATATATCACATAATATTTACAGGTTAATAATATATAGTTTCCAACAAAAAAATGTTAAGCAATCGTTTTTGAAGAAAAACACGGTCGAAGTCCAGACTCACTAATGCATCCTAACAAACTCGGTAAGACACACTAATGCAATTTTCTAGTTCTCTAAGACCAACGCTCGGATAACAACTGAAATACAGTTGGGGACAACCACCGTCCCACCCAGTGCCTTCCCAGCTAACCGCCTGGTGACCACTGAGTGTACCTCAGATACTGATTTTAGGGCCTGCCTCTCGGCTACTGCCAACCCTCGTAAGGGATCGCAAGGAGTAAGAGCCAATTCTTCGTCACAGGTAACACTGTGAGAACCTCCTTTACGACTAACCCGCCACACATGGACGGCGTTATACCAGCTCTGATACCAACTGAAATGTCCCGTTCATATTGATTATAAACGTTCTATATTAATTGATTTTGTCGCGAGGTTTTGACCTCTATATGAGACGTTTTTCAAAGACTGCATTCATTTTTAAAACAACCATAACCTTTATTTTATCTATAAAGGTTTAAAAAGCATTACGTAGATTATCAAATAATGATAATCTAAAATATACTATTTACACACGACCATTACATAATGGTTTACAATAAGAATATATTACATCAAAAATAAGTTTCTTGAATGCAGTTTTTACATAATATCATACAAGCATGGACTCCAAATCTTGTCCTTATTTTAGTATGCAACAGCAGAAGCTCTTAATAATCACCTGAGAATAAACATGCTTAAAACGTCAACAAAAATATTGGTGAGTTATAGGTTTAACCTATATATTATCAAATCATAATAATAGACCACAAGATTTCATATTTCAATATACATCCCATACATAGAGATAAAAATCATTCATATGGTGAACACCTGGTAACCGACATTAACAAGATGCATATAAGAATATCTCCTATCATTCTGGAAAATCCTTCGGACATGATAAAAACGAATTCGAAGTACTAAAGCATCCGGTACTTTAGATGGGGTTCGTTAGGCCCAATAGATCTATCTTTAGGATTCGCGTCAATTAGTAGATCGGTTTACTAATTCTTAGGTTACCAAGCAAAAGGGGCATATTCGGCTTCGATCATTCACCCATATAATGTAGTTTCATTTACTTGTGTCTATTTCGTAAAACATTTATAAAACTGCATGTATTCTCATCCCAAAATATTAGATTTTAAAAGTGGGACTATAAATCACTTTCACAGATTTTTACTTCGTCGGGAAGTAAGACTTGGCCACTGGTCGATTCACGAACCTATAACAAATATGTACATATATATCAAAGTATGTTCAAAATATATTTACAACATTTTTAATACGTTTTAATGTTTTAAGTTTATTAAGTCAGCTGTCCTCGTTAGTAACCTACAACTAGTTGTCCACAATTAGATGTACAGAAATAAATCGATATATATTATCTTGAATCAATCCACGACCCAGTGTATACACGTCTCAGGCTAGATCACAACTCAAACTATATATATTTTTGGAATCAACCTCAACCCTGTATAGCTAACTCCGACATTACTGCATATAGAGTGTCTATGGTTGTTCCAAATAATATATATAGATGGGTCGATATGATATGTCAAAACATTTACATACGTGTCTATGGTATCCCAAGATTACATAATATATTAGAATACATGTATAATACAATATAAGTTAGCTAGGATATGATTTGTATAGAATTGTTACAATATTTCCCGTAGCTACAACAATCAAAAAATATCCAATCTTGTTTTACCCATAACTTCTTCGTTTTAAATCCGTTTTGAGTGAATCCAATTGCTATGGTTTCATATTGAACTTAAGTTTATGAATCTATACAGAAAAAGTATAAGTTTATAGTCGGAATTACAGGTTACAAGTCATTTTTGTAAAGGTAGTCATTTCAGTCGAAAGAACGACGTCTAGATGACCATTTTGGAAAACATACTTCCACTTTGAGTTTAACCATGATTTTTGGATATAGTTTCATGTTCATAAGAAAAATCATTTTCTCAGAAGAACAACCTTTAAATAAAAGTTTATCATAGTTTTTAATTAACTAACCCAAAACAGCCCGCGGTGTTACTACAACGGCGTATATCCGGTTTTACGGTGTTTTTCGTGTTTTCCGGTTTTAAATCATTAAGTTAGCATATCATATAGATATAGAACATGTGTTTAGTTGATTTTAAAATTCAATTTAGAAGGATTAACTTTTGTTTGCGAACAAATTTAGATTTAACTAAACTATGTTCTAGTGATTTCAAGTTTAAACCTTCGAATAAGGTAGTTTTATATATGAATCGAATGATGTTATGAACATCATTACTACCTCAGGGTTTATGGATAAACCTACTGGAAATGAGAAAAATACATCTATCTTCAAAGGATCCTTGGATGGCTTGAAAGTTCTTGAAGCAGAATCATGACACGAAAACAAGTTCAAGTATGATTTCCACTCGAAATAAGATTGTTATAGTTATAGAAATTGAATCAAAGTTTGAATATGAGTATTACCTTGTATTAGAAATATATCTTACTGTAAATAAGAAAGATTTCTTAAAGTTGGATGATCACTTTACAAGATTGGAAGTAAGCTAGCAACTTGGAAGTATTCTTGATTTTATGAAACTAGAACTTATAGAATTTATGAAGAACACTTAGAACTTGAAGATAGAACTTGAGAGAGATCACTTAGATGAAGAAAATTAAAGAATGAAAGTGTTTGTAGGTGTTTTTGGTCATTGGTATATGGATTAGATATAAAGGATGTGTAATTTTGTTTTCATGTAAATAAGTCATGAATGATTACTCATATTTTTGTAATTTTATGAGATATTTCATGCTAGTTGCCAAATTATGGTTCCCACATGTGTTAGGTGACTCATATGGACTGCTAAGAGCTGATCATTGGAGTGTATATACCAATAGTACATACATCTAAAAGCTGTGTATTGTACGAGTACGAATACGGGTGCATACGAGTAGAATTGTTGATGAAACTGAACGAGGATGTAATTGTAAGCATTTTTGTTAAGTAGAAGTATTTTGATAAGTTTCTTGAAGTCTTTCAAAAGTGTATGAATACATATTAAAACACTACATGTATATACATTTTAACTGAGTCGTTAAGTCATCGTTAGTCGTTACATGTAAATGTTGATTTGAAACCTTTAAGTTAACGATCTTGTTAAATGTTGTTAACCCAATGTTTATTATATCTAATGAGATGTTAAATTATTATATTATCATGATATTATGATATATTAAGATATCTTAATATGATATATATACATTTAAATGTCGTTACAACGATAATCGTTACATATATGTCTCGTTTCGAAATCCTTAAGTTAGTAGTCTTGTTTTTACATATGTAGTTCATTGTTAATATACATAATGACATGTTTACTTATCATTTATCATGATTAAACATAGTGTATCAATATCTTAATATGATTCATATGTATTTAGTAAGACGTTGTTATAACGATAATCGTTATATATATCGTTTCGAGTTTCTTAAATCAATAAACTCAATTTTATGTATATAAATCATAGTTAAAATACCTAATGAGATACTTACTTATCATAATATCATGTTAACTATATATATAATCATATATATGTCATCATATAGTTTTTACAAGTTTTAACGTCCTTGAATCACCGATCAACTTGGGTGGTCAATTGTCTATATGAAACCTATTTCCATTAATCAAGTCTTAACAAGTTTGATTGCTTAACATGTTAGAAACACTTGATCATGTAAATAACAATTTCATTTAATATATATAAACATGGAAAAGTTCGGGTCACTACAAAACGGTGGACTGAAAAGGTTGAATCGGTGTTTGCCATAAGTAAATTTACTGAAGAATACAAAGTAAAGTACGCTACGCATACCTTCACAGGTACTGTGTTAATATGGTGGAACACCTACTTCGAGCAGGTGGGACAAGATGTTGCTTACACACTACCGTGGTCAGAATTCAACGAGCAGTACCGTCCCAGAAACGAGGTCAATAAGCTCAAGTTAGAGCTTAGAGAGTTACAAACACAAGGATTTGATATTACCACGTACGAACGACGATTCACAGAGTTGTGCCTATTGTGTCCGGGAGCGTTCGAAGATGAAGAAGAGAAAATCGACGCATTTGTAAAAGGGTTACCAGAAAGGATTCAAGAAGATGTGAGTTCACACGAGCCCGCCTCCATACAAAAAGCAAGTCGAATGGCTCATAAACTCATAAATCAGATTGAGGGAAGAATTAAAGGGCAGGCGGCCGAAGAAGCCAACACGAAACAAGTCAAGAGGAAGTGGGAAGAAAACAGTGACAAGAGTCACCAACAAAACAACAGTAACTATCGCTTCAACAACCAACACAGCAATCACAACTACAATCGCCCCATTTTTCGCAAAAACAAACGCAACAACAACTATCCTAACAACAACAACAACCACAATAACCGTCCTAACAATAATAAAAATCGTAACAACAACCAAATCAATAACAACAATGGCAACAACAATCAGAACAATAAATGTCTAAGGTGTGGAGGGTATCATCCAGATAAGTTCTGTGTAGTAGTGTGTACCAAGTATAATATAACTGGACATAGTGTAACGAAGTGTGATGTCTATGGACCAAAGGCATATAAAAATAACAGAACAAATAATTCCATTATTTGTTACGGATGCGGAAAGCCGGGCCATTTCAGCAAAGCATGCCCTAATCAAGGGAATAATAATGGGCAAGGCCGTGGACGAGTCTTCAACATTAATTCGGCAGAAGCGCAGGAAGACCCAGAGCTTGTTACGGGTACGTTTCTTATTGACGATAAATCTGCTTATGTTTTATTTGATTCTGGTGCGGATAGAAACTATATGAGTAGAGATTTTTGTGCCAAATTAAATTGTCCATTAATGCCTTTGGATAATAAATTTTACTCGAATTAGCAAACGGTAAACTAATTACAACAGATAAAGTATGTCGGGATAGAGAAATTAAACTGGTTGACGAAACATTTAAAATTGATTTAATACCAGTCGATTTAGGGAGTTTTGATGTAATAATTGGCATGGACTGGTTGAAAAAGGTGAGAGAGAAGTCGTTTGTTACAAAAATGCGATTCGCATTGTGCGTGAAAAAGGAAAACCTTTAATGGCGTACGGAGAAAAGAATAACGCGAAATTAAATCTTATTAGTAGTATGAAGGGGCAAAAACTAATAAGAAAAGGTTGTTACATCATTCTAGCACACGTCGAGGAAGTTAAACCTGAAGAAAAGAACATCAGTGATGTTCCCGTAGCAAAAAATTTCCCGATATATTTCCGAAAGAATTACCGGGATTACCCCCACATCGATCCGTTGAATTTAAAATAAACCTTGTACCGGGAGCTGCACCAATAGCTCGTACTCCATACAGACTCGCGCCCAGTGAAATGAAGAAACTTCAGAGCCAATTACAAGAACTTTTATAGCGTGGTTTCATTCGACCAAGCACATCATCGTGGGGAGCTCCTGTTTTATTTGTCAAGAAGAAGGATGGTACATTTAGGTTATGTATCGACTACCGAGAGTTGAACAAACTTACCATCAAGAACCGCTACCCACTACTGAGAATTGACGATTTATTTGATCAACTACAAGGCTCATCAGTTTATTTAAAGATTGATTTACATTCTGGGTATCATCAAATGCGGGTGAAGGAGGATGATATTCCAAAGACTGCTTTTAGGACGCGTTACGGTCATTACGAGTTTATGGTTAAGCTGTTTGGGTTGACTAACGCACCAGCTGTGTTCATGGACCTCATGAACCGAGTGTGTGGACCATACCTTGACAAGTTTGTCATTGTTTTCATCGATGACATACTTATTTACTCAAAGAATGACTAAGAGCACGAAGAACATTTGAGAAAAGTGCTAGAGTTGTTAAGGAAAGAAAAACTGTACGCTAAGTTTTCAAAATGTGCATTTTGGTTGGAAGAAGTTCAATTCCTCGGTCATATAGTGAAGAAAGAAGGTATTCAGGTGGATCCAGCAAAGATTGAAACCGTTGAAAAGTGGGAAACCCCGAAAACTCCGAAGCATATACGCCAATTTTTAGGACTAGCTGGTTATTACAGAAGGTTCATCCAAGATTTTTCCAGAATAGCAAAACCCTTGACTGCATTAACGCATAAAGGGAGGAAATTTGAATGGAAGGATGAACAAGAGAAAGAATTTCAATTATTGAAGAAAAAGTTAACTACGGTACCTATATTGTCATTACCAGAAGGGAATAATGATTTTGTGATATATTGTGATGCCTCAAAGCAAGGTCTCGGTTGTGTATTAATGCAACGAACGAAAGTAATTGCTTATGCGTCTAGACAATTGAAGATTCACGAGCATAATTATACGACACATGATTTGGAATTAGGCGCGGTTATTTTTGAATTAAAGACTTGGAGACACTACTTATATGGGGTCAAAAGTATTATATATACCGACCACAAAATTCTTCAACACATATTTAATCAGAAACAACTGAACATGAGGCAGCGCATGTGGATTGAATTGTTGAATGATTACGACTTTGAGATTCGTTACCACCCGGGGAAGGCAAATGTGGTAGCCGACGCCTTGAGCAGAAAGGACAGAGAACCCATTCGAGTAAAAGCTATGAATATAATGATTCACAATAACCTTACTACTCAAATAAAGGAGGCGCAACAAGGAGTTTTAAAAGAGGGAAATTTAAAGGATGAAATACCCAAAGGATCGGAGAAGCATCTTAATATTCGGGAAGACGGAACCCGGTATAGGGCTAAAAGGATTTGGGTACCAAAATTTGGAGATATGAGAGAAATGGTACTTAGAGAAGCTCATAAAACTAGATACTCAATACATTCTGGAACGGGGAAGATGTACAAGGATCTCAAGAAACATTTTTGGTGGCCGGGTATGAAAGCCGATGTTGCTAAATACGTAGGAGAGTGTTTGATGTGTTCTAAGTTCAAAGCAGAGCATCAGAAACCATCAGGTCTACTTCAACAACCCGAAATTCCGGAATGGAAATGGAAAAATATTACCATGGATTTCATCACTAAATTGCCAAGGACTGCAAGTAGTTTTGATACTATTTGGGTAATAGTTGATCGTCTCACCAAATCAGCACACTTCCTGCCAATAAGAGAAGATGACAAGATGGAGAAGTTAGCACGACTGTATTTGAAGGAAGTCGTCTCCAGACATGGAATACCAATCTCTATTATCTCTGATAGGGATGACAGATTTATTTCAAGATTCTGGCAGACATTACAGCAAGCATTAGGAACTCATCTAGACATGAGTACTGCCTATCATTCACAAACTGATGGGCAGAGTGAAAGGACGATACAAACGCTTGAAGACATGTTACGAGCATGTGTTATTGATTTTGGAAACAGTTGGGATCGACACCTTCCGTTAGCAGAATTTTCCTACAACAACAACTACCATTCAAGCATTGAGATGGCGCCGTTTGAAGCACTTTATGGTAGAAAGTGCAGGTCTCCGATTTGTTGGAGTGAAGTGGGGGATAGACAGATTATAGGTCCAGAGATAATACAAGAAACTACCGAGAAGATCATCCAAATTCAACAACGGTTGAAAACCGCCCAAAGTCGACAAAAGAGCTACGCTGACATTAAAATAAAAAATATAGAATTTGAAATTGGAGAGATGGTAATGCTTAAAGTTGCAACTTGGAAAGGCGTTGTTCGATTTGGTAAACGAGAGAAATTAAATCCAAGGTATATTAGACCATTCAAGATTATTGATCGTGTCGGACCAGTAGCTTACCGACTTGAGTTACCTCAACAACTCACGACTGTACATAACACTTTCCACGTCTCGAATTTGAAGAAATGTTTTGCTAAAGAAGATCTCACTATTCCTCTAGACGAAATCCAAATCAATGAAAAACTTCAATTCAAATAAGAACCCGTCGAAATAATAAATCATGAGGTTAAAAGACTTAAGCAAAATAAAATACCAATTGTTAAGGTTCGATGGAATGCTCGTAGAGGACTCGAGTTTACCTGGGAACGTGAAGATCAGATGAAGAATAAATACCCGCACCTATTTCCAGAAGATGCGTCAACACTTCCAACAGCTTGAAATTTCGGGACGAAATTTATTTAATGGGTAGGTACTGTAGTGACCCGAACTTTCCATGGTTATTTCATGATTATATATTAAATGAAAACTATATTTGCATGATTAAATGTTTCCAACATGTTAAGTAATCAAACTTGTTAAGACTTGATTATTTGAAATGAGTTTCATGTAGACAATTGACCACCCAAGTTGACCAGCGATTCACGAACGTTAAAACTTGTAAAAACGACATGATGATATATATATGGACATATATATGGTTAACATGAGATTATGATAAGTAAGTATCTCAATAAGTATATTAACAATGTGTGATATACATAAAAAATGAGAATATTGAATTATGAAGCTCAAAACGATATACATAACGATTATCGTTATAACAACGTCTTACTAAATACCTATGTATTGTATTAAGATATTGATATACTATATTTAACATGATAAAATGATAATTAAGTATATCATTGAGTGTATTAACAATGAACTATACAAGTAAGATGAGACTACTAACTTAAGAATTTCGAAAACGAGACATATATGTAACGATTATCGTTGTAACGACATTTTAAAGTATATATATACCATATCAATATATATTCATTGTTGGTGATTTGTGTCACCAATATAATTTAAGTGTAATGGGATTAATTTGTTAACCAAAAATAACCTTGATAAATATCGAACAAGTTTGAGAAAGTGTGGAGTGCACAATTGTTTGAACTTATCTTGATTATGACGGGGGTTCGGGGGCAGCGCCCCCGATAGCGGGGTCCAAGGGGTGGCAACCCCTGGCGGGGTCCAAGGGGCAGAGCCCCTGGCTGGGGTAGAGCTGCCAGGTCAGCTTGGAAAATTTTTGTTTGGGTTAATATCGCTCTATTAAAAATGTGTTAAAAATTTGATTTTAAGATTTCAACAACATTAAATAAGATCGTTAACTAAGACACATATCAAAGTACTTCTACTTAGCAAAAATACTTACAATTTCATTCTCATTCGTTTTCATCAACAATTTTACTCGTATACACCCGTATTCGTACTCATACAATACACAGCTTCTAGATGTATTTACTATTGGTATATACCAATAGAAAACCATCATGATCAACCATAATTGATTGAAATTTGGAGTCTTTCATGTAGGGTTTATCTTTGACTAATTGTAAGAATTATTGCAACTAAATTCCAAGCTTAAAAGTTAATCAAATTTGACTACATATACATGCATATTCACGTCCATAATTCTATCACCATAACCCATTTGATTTCAATCTTAATCTTAATTTTCTTTCTACCTAAACACTTTCATTCAAGAACACATCTATATTCAGCAACCTTTCTTCATCTACATCAAATTCTACTTCAAAATCTAATCTATAATCGTCATAAGAAAAATCATTCAAGAATCATTTCAAGTTTACTAGATTACTACCAAGCTTTCTAATCCAATCCAAGTAGTCATCCAAGATCAAGAAACCTTTGTTATTTACAGTAGGTTATCTTTCTTATTCAAGGTAATACTCATATCCAAACTTTGATTCGATTTCTATAACTATAAACTATCTTGATTCGAGTAATAATCTTACTTGAAATTATTTTCGTGTCATGATTCTGCTTCAAGAACTTCCAAGCCATCAAAGATCCATTCAAGCTCAAGATTATTTTTGTCATTTTCAGTAGGTTTACCTACTATACTTGAGGTAGTAATGATGTTCGTAACATCATTCGATTCATATATAAATAACTATCTTATTCGAAGATTTGAAAACGTAATCACTAGAACATAGTTTAGTTAATTCTAAACTTGTTCGCAAACAAAGTTAATCCTTCTAACTTGAATTTTAAAATCAACTAAACACATATTCTATATCTATATTATATGCTAACTTAATGATTTAAAACTGAAAACACGAAAAACACCGTAAAACCGGACATACACCGTCGTAGTAACACCGCGGGCTGTTTTGGGTTAGTTAATTAAAAACTATGATAAACTTTGATTTAAAAGTTGTTCTTCTGGGAAAATGATTTTTCTTATTAACATGAAACTATATCCAAAAATCATGGTTAAACTCAAAGTGGAAGTATGTTTTCCAAAATGGTCATCTAGACGTCGTTCTTTCGACTGAAATGACTACCTTTACAAAAACGACTTGTAACCTGTATTTCCGACTATAAACTTATATTTTTTCTGTTTAGATTCATAAACTTAAGTTCAATATGAAACCATAACAACTTGAATCACTCAAAACGGATTTAAAACGAAGAAGTTATGGGTAAAACAAGATTGGATAATTTTGCTTGTTGTAGCTACGTGAAATTTGTAACAAATCTATACAAATCATATCCTAGCTAACTTATATTGTATTATACATGTATTCTAATATATTATGTAATCTTGGAATACCATAGACACGTATGCAAATGTTTTGACATATCATATCGACCCATGTATATATATTATTTGGAACAACCATAGACACTCTATATGCAGTAATGTTTGAGTTAGCTATACAGCGTTGAGGTTGATTCCAAAAATATATATACTTTGAGTTGTGATCTAGCCTGAGACGTGTACATACTGGGTCGTAGATTGATTCAAGATAATATATATCGATTTATTTATGTACATCTAACTGTGGACAACTAGTTGTAGGTTACTAACGAGGACAGCTGACTTAATAAACTTAAAACATTAAAAAGTATTAAAAATGTTGTAAATATATTTTGAACATACTTTGATATATATGTACATATTTGTTATAGGTTCGTGAATCGACCCGTGGCCAAGTCTTATTTTTCGACGAAGTGAAAATCTGTGAAAGTGAGTTATAGTCCCATTTTTACTATCTAATATTTTTGGGATGAGAATACATGCAGTTTTGAAAATGATTTACAAATAGACACAAGTATTTAAACTACATTCTATGTTGAATCGTTATACCGGATATCGCCCTTGTTGAACTTGGTAGCCTAAGAATTGTTGTTTATTATAATTGCCACCAATTGACGCGAATCCTAAAGATAGATCTATGGGCTTTGACACGCCCCAGTCAGAGAATTTGAACTGCTTTAGTACTTCGATATTTATATATGGGGATATTCTAGATGCATTTGTTAATGTCGGTTACCAGGTGTTCAACCATATGAATGATTTTTATGCAGATTGCATGTTATTGAAAGATGAAATCTTGTGGTCTATTATTACAATTTGATATATAGGTTAAACCTACAACTCACCAACATTTTTGTTGACGTTTAAAGCATGTTTATTCTCAGGTGATTATTAAGAGCTTCCGCTGTTGCATGCTAATTTATGGACAAGAGTTGGAGTCAGCATGCTTGTATAATATTGTTTAAAAACTGCATTCGAAGACTTATATATTGTTGTGTAATATTATTGTAAACCATTATGTAATGGTCGTGTGAAAACGCTATATTTTAGATTATCATTATTTGATAATCGTCGTAATATTTTAAAGGTTATGGTTTGTTTTAAAAATCGAATGCAGTCTTTGAAAAACGTCTCATATAGAGGTCAAAACCTCGCAACGAAATCAATTAATATGGAACGTTTATAATCGATATGAACGGGACATTTCAATTACTCTCTGGCTGTTTCCATCTCTTCTGTGACCATCACAAAATATTCGTCATAAACCTCTTTCAAAGAATTCAGGACCCCAACCTTTGGACTATTTTATATTTTATGATTGTTTGTTGTTATGTATAGTATATTTCATGAAAAAGTTTATTTGAAACTCTGAGTGAAACATATTTTGACAAGGTCAGTCACTATGGAGTATTGCAAAGAGAGTCCCTCCATTTAATGCTCGTTAAAATAACAGATATATTCTTACATGTGATGGAATTTAATAGAAAATTTTAACACCCATTACCGTCTTTGCAACACTTGCAAACCACAGTGACTGATCCTGTTAAAAAAAAAAGTTTAAGAACTGGACCTGCATTTTGGTACAACTATAGAGACTGTCTTTGTAATTTTGTCTATACCCCAAATTACCAATATTGTACAACATAGTTTAAGAACTGGACCTGTATTTTAGCATAACTAGTGATATCGTAGGTTACGAAAGAATAGTTAAAAGGGTTATGTTGATGTGCCGTTAATGTCTAGTATAGAAGTTCAATGAAACAAGCGATAAATAGAGAATGGTATATCTAGTTATAAACATTTACGATTAAAAGTATGGTAGAGTACAACACAGTATAAAGTTTTTGGATGTGTATTACCGAATATATTGAGTTAAAGAATCGAAACATTAAAAGGAGTAAAAATATAGTGCGAGTAAGAAAAAGACAAGGAGGGTGGGTGGTGTTTTAGTGTGTATGGAAAACAATCATATTTGATGTCACCGACTTCATATATTTAATATCTTATTTTAGATTTTAGAAAAAGGTGAAATTTATATTTATTTATATCGACATTAAAAAGGTAATTTTACCTTTTAAAAAGATCAACAATTAGAAGTATGGCCATTCATTTTGGTAGTAGCTGTAGGTTGATAGTGTGCATTTTTGTTTGTACCTTTTTGGTAACAGGTTGAAAAATATGAAGTTACAGTTAGTGTATATTGGGGTTATGAGTTGGGGTTGTGCTGCTATTTAGTAAAATATGATTGGTAGATTGAATAAAAGAAATATCAAAATAATATATTAATTTTTTTTTTAAAAATCAACCAATCAGAAAACATCCATGCCCATTAATTTTTTTTTTTTTTTTTTTTTTTTTTTTTTTTTTTTTTTGAAAGGCAAGTTAATTTTATTAATTATGAAAAATTACACGAAATGAACTAGCAAGGAGCTAGAAGCAAAAAGCACGAAACTACATCCACGACTACACCCAACTAAAAACTCACAACAAAACGGACTGACATAAATAATAAAACACAAAAACGCGAGGACAAAAAATGACGCACACCACGACAGGTCGGGCAACTAAGTATCCGACTCCGAGGACGCACATGAAGAACAACAAGAGCAGCAATCATCATCATCCTCGTCCTCTATCGAATTTTTCATCACATTATCTATGAAAAATCGATCTTGCCATCGAAAGTTTTCCCGACGTTGACAACGCTTCATGTTACTCATTTTCCACACCAAACCCAAGCCCCATAACACCAAAATGGGGCGTGGCTTTTTGCCACATCATCAACCCACAATGTGGGATATTAGGCATTACGAATGGACTTGTACACAAGGAATCCATTTAAACAAACAGCACAAAGCTATTGATGTATAAGAATAACATGGATTCGATGGATCTGTTTGAGCATATCCATCAATTATGAACAATTAAATGTAACAATGATCTTGTACATAACTTTTATACGACACAATAGAAGACAAAATAATGATTAACAAACTAACTAACTTTCCGATTTCATAATTATCTTGATTAAATACAATTACAAGTAATGAGATGTTGGTGCCTCTTCATGTAGAAAAATTAATGTCTGGAGCTTTTAATTTTTAGCTTTTATGAAAAAGCTCATATCAAATGAAAAGCTTCGTTTGTTTGTAAGAGCTTAAAGCTTTTTAAATGAGAAAAAAAGATAAAAGCTATTAGAAATAGCGTTTAGCTTTTACCTTCTGACTTTTTGTTATTTTACCATCTACCAGCTAGTTTTGCCAAACATACCCAATTAACTGGTAGCTTTTAGCTTTTAGCTGTAGCTTTTTAAATATATTTTGATGTTTGGCAGAGGAGCTGAATGTGTTAAATAAAGAGTAAAATAACAAAAAGTTAGAAGCTAAAAAGTAGCTTTTAGCTTTTTCCATTTGTCCAAAAGATATAAGCTCGTTTAACTAAACGGAGATTTTTATTAAATATGAGCTTTTTCATAAAAGATAAAAGCTAAAAGTTCCGAGCCAAATATAGCCTAATCTTGTGGTTTCGACTCTAGTTGTATATAGTTTGAATTTTTTTCATTTTGATAAAAGTTTTTCCTTTTTAATTAAGTTCGTCTTTTGTAAAATATATATATATATATATATATATATATATATATATATATATATATATATATATATATATATATATATATATATATATATATATAATGAACCTGAAGCTTTTTGTTTAGCAAAGATGCATATTCACCACTGGACCATAAGTGCGTTTGCTACAATTATGAAGTCAAATGTATTTATCCAGTAAAAAACGGGTTTTGTTTACACATGCTTTAGGCAATAGGATTGTTGCGCAATTCACTATTTACAATTTCTTCGGACTGAATATATAATAAGTTTCTATATTCAACGAACTTGAACCTTAAATATGTAACAGGGACCCGTGATTTCATGAGATTGTATAGAAAAATTGTTGAATGATATTTTATAGATGACAAATGTTATTTAACACAAACTTGGATGTTATATAATGAGAATGTAGATAACATAGCATAATTGATTAAGTTGAAGAAAATAGAAAACACGAATATTTTAGCGAATAGTCATAACAACCAAATTAAAAAAGTACAATTCAAACCCATAGTCTCAAAATAAAAAACCTGAATTCTGATTCTGCCCAGTCGCGCGCCGCGCGGGGTTATGGCGCGCCGCGCCATATGCCGCTGGCAGACCCCTTTTGCTATTTTAGAGTTTTTAAAAGGGCATTTTGGTCTTTTCGCATTTAAGCTAGATTTGTGGACTTAACCTCATCCACCCATTTCATTTATTCATTTCTTTTTCCTTTTCTTTTCATTTTCTCTCTAAAACTCAAACACCCCATTTGATTCTAAGGGATTTTTGGAAAGGAAGAAGCGGGTTTTGATCTTTGGCGTAGTAGACAAGTTTGTTCCCCTCGTTCTTAGCTACACGGTGATACTAGTGGTAAGCTCTAACTCTGAATTTCGTTTTTGTGTTCATCATTCAAATTTGGGCCTTTTGATTGTATGATTCATAGATGGAACCCATTTAGTTGTTAATTGAAGATTAACACCAAGATTCGGGTTTATAAGTGTTAAAGGTGGGTTTTGAGTTGGTTAATGATTTAACCATGTTTAAGACTTGAGAATGGTGTATAATCACTAGTATTAGTGATTATTGATGTATTGGAGACCTTTAGGGTTCTTGTGGTTGACTAATTTTGACTAGAGTCAAAGTTAGGTGATGCAGCTGGTAGAACTAAGAATGATGCATGTGTGTGGCCCAACCCAATTATTATTTCACATGAGAGTGTAATGGGCCTATTTTTAAATATGGAGCTGGCCAAACGAGTTGGCCTCGGAGACAAGCAAAACTTCCAGAAGCAACTTTGAAGTTAAAACCTTATCTATTAGTTTAGTTAAAAGTCTTATCTATTATTTTTAAATTTGAATCCATGTTCTTATCTATTACTAAGTATTTACGTATTAGTATTTAAGGATAACAAGAGTGCTATGTGGGATTAGTTTTGGTGATTTGATTAATATTATTTTTTATTCATCGTGAATAAACAGAAGACCGAGAAGGTTTTCACACTATCTTGTTAAGTTTCATTCTGTTTAAGTCATCGATCCCCCTATTCCGCATTATGTGGTATCAGATTTCAGGCATGACTAAACAAGAACGAAGTGATCGGTATTACAGGGGAACGAGTCATAGATTCGCCGAGAGAGGCAATGATAGTGATCCTCGTGATGCTGAGATTGAGCGTTTGCAACGAAGGATAGCAAAATTAGAGTTGGGCCTACATCATAAATATGATGCACGTTATGCTTCGGACCAAACAAATGACCAATGGGAAAGTATGAATCCATTTGCTGATGCGCCGAGCGGATTCGGACGGGACCATCATGATGATCCCTTACGGACCATTGGTATGAAGGTTGAACAACTTTTTAATCTAGAGTACGTTCCTGAACCTATTGTTGATGAAGATTCTGAACCCATCTATGATACGGATGGTGAGAATGAAGAACCTATTTATGATACGGATTGTGAAGAGGATGCAGATTTTCTGAATTTCAGTGATGTTGATAATATTGGCATCAATTATGAAATCGTTGAATTTGGCACTCCGGTCACTAATAAAGACACGAACGTGTCCAACGAAGTTGTTAAAATTTCCTCTTGTGAAGATGTTGATGTTGATGTTAATTTGAAAAACGAGTTAAAAAGTGAGTTCAATAAAATTTGTGTAGTTCTTGAGGATCAGATGGATGCTGTGGTCATTCATGTTGTAGACTCGAGGACGAGTCTTTTTGAAGAAGGGGAGAATGATGCAGCTGGTAGAACTAAGAATGATGCATGTGTGTGTCCCAACCCAATTATTATTTCACATGAGAGTGTAATGGGCCTATTTTTAAATATGGAGCTGGCCAAACGAGTTGGCGTCGGAGACAAGCAAAACTTCCAGAAGCATCTTTGAAGTTAAAACCTTATCTATTAGTTTAGTTAAAAGTCTTATCTATTATTTTTAAATTTGAATCCATGTTCTTATCTATTACTAAGTATTTACGTATTAGTATTTAAGGATAACAAGAGTGCTATGTGGGATTAGTTTTGGTGATTTGATTAATATTGTTTTTTATTCATCGTGAATAAACAGAAGACCGAGAAGGTTTTCACAGTATCTTGTTAAGTTTCATTCTGTTTAAGTCATCTATCCCCCTATTCCGCATTATTAGGGTTTGTTGATGATTATGACCCGAATATTGATTCGATGAGGTTTATAAACTTAAAATGGATTAAGTTGGTGTACAAAACCGAGTTAAATATGTGTTGGTGTCAAAACTTGTAAATGGTGAGATTTTGACTTTATGAGTCAAAATTAGGGTTTATGGGCGATTTTGAGAACGATAAGTGTTTAACACTTGTGTTCGGGTTTAATTGGCATATTAGGACCATTGTCACTAGTGTTAGTGATTATTGGTTAGTTTGGGCGCGTTTTGTGCTTGGAAGTGCATTTGGGTCGAAATGGCACTAAGTGTCGAATTGGGTTGGTTTGTAAGTCAACCCTAATTGTGTGTTGTTGTAATTGTGATAATGGAATACGTACTTTCCATTGACGAGTTGCGGATTATTTGGAAGCGTTCATCAAGGCGACAAGGTGAGTGTTAATATCCTATGTACATATGTATGTGTAGGATGGGTGCGGGTCGGGTGACGTGGTTCACGGTTATAGAGCTCACTTCACATATAGGTGGATTTGATGGACTTTTGTATGAGTCCAATTGGCACGGTTGTGCGTTTTGGTTAACCTCCTTTTGGCGAGGTGTACACTTGTGTGTACGTTATCACATGTATTGTGATATGGATTTGGATAACCCCGATGTGGTGGATTTTATAATCCCGTGACCGTGGGTTTTGTTATTGGAGAAGTGAATTGCGTGTAGTTCGGATTCACGATGACTCTTGTAGTTCGGTCATCTTATTGAGGTAGTAATCTCGTGTGGTTTCGGATTACTAAGGCTCGTGTAGTTCGTCCAACCTCGATGTTGTCTTGTTGAAGATAGTAATCTCGTGTGGTTTCGGATTACTAAGGCTCGTGTAGTTCGGCCAATCTTCATTGTGGTGTTGTATTGTCGTGATGTAGCTAACCCTCCGGGTGTAGCTTCTTGGCGTTGTTCACATCGTCGTTGGTGAACTTATGTTTGTTGATGCATATTTAGCTTGTTGCTTAGTGATCGTACGGTATGCTTAGATTAGCTTGCCTTTATGCTTGGATGCTCCGGTATGCGGTATTTGTTTATTTATGTGGCGTGTCCATTTTATACATATATATGTATGTAGTATGTTATCACTCACTAAGCGTTAGCTTAACCTCTCGTTGTTGACCTTTTTATAGATTTGCATGGATGCGGTGGCTCGGGTAATCGGAGACTAGTAGACTTGCGTAGTTGCTTTAGAAGACTTGCTTTTGGATTAATTAGGATTGGGTAGCGTATCCCCAATCGCCATGCTCGGCTTTATTTGTATTAAAAGTCTTGTGGTCGAAAACTTGTATTTTGTACTTAAAGGGGTAATTTGGGCATATGTGGGTCCGGTGTCGTAAAACCCTTTTTATTAATGGAACGTGTTAGTTTTACATATTTGAAAATGTGGTTAAAAGCGTTTTGTCTAATTTCATCGGGAAGTGGCCAAACATTTTCGCGTATTTAACCTTTTGGGACAGCAGCCTGTCCAGACCATTCTGCGCGCCGTGCGAAGGCCTGTCGAGCCACGCCACCAGCTGATCAATGAATTTTTTTTTTTTTGGTATTTTAAGTGGGTTGTTCGTGGTTTGGTTTGGGTTGTTACAAGTGGTATCAGAGCATGGTCTAAGGGATTTAGGTGACTTGAGATAGGTGCCTAGACTTAGACTTTTGTGTGTGCTTAATTGTTGCGGGACTTGAAGGATTACGGGTCGAAATGGGTTATAGTTAGTGCCTTGTTTGTAAGTGGACTGACGTTTATATTAGTAATGCGTATATTATTAATATACTTTTGTGTTGTGATAATAATTCTCGCGTGTGTTTATATCGGGTAGAATTTTGTTTGCGTTTGTTTATATCATCGAGCAAGGCTGTTGTTGTACTAACGAGTAGATACGGCGTGCGTGCGTAATAAGGACTTGCAACCCTTATTACGGGTGCAAATCGTGTCTAACAAGTGATGTACGACGAGTGTTGAGCAAGATGGGGCGGTGTGGAGTGTGTGTTTTATACGTTCGTGATCTAATCGCTTTTGCATTCCTTAGAATGGCGACGGGAAACGGGATCGAGATGAACGATTTGGAGTTTAACGCTAGAGTTGCGGCCGTCGTTGCGGAGCAAATGAGTGTGTTACGAGAAGAAATAGATAGGAAGTATTCCGAACTTCAAGGTTTAGTGGAATGGAGCGTTGTCTTAAGAGCTTCATGAGGACTAAACCCCCGATGTACGACAGAAAACCGGATCCTTTGATAAGCATAACTTGGATCTCGGATGTCAAAGAATGTTTTCGTACTATTGAATGCCCTCCTGAGAAGAGGACAAGACTCGCTACTAGTTTGTTGCGGGGTAGGGCGAGGGATTGGTTGGATGGTAAGATTGATCTTGTCGGTGGTGAACCGTTTATGACGTTATCGTGGGACGAGTTTAAAAGGGAATTCTTCGAGGAGTTCCGGACTTCGGCCGACTTGTCGGAATTGCGTAATGAGTTGCGAAATTTGCAACAGGGTTCTATGGATTTGAATACTCTCAAGACGACCTTTATGGCGAAGGCTCGTTTTTGCCCGGAGTATTTGGGGAATGACCATTTGTTGATGCAAGATTTCTATCGGACCTTGAATGATGACTTGAAGAGTAAAATTAGCCGGGGTCAATCGAAATCGTTTGCGGAATTATTCGCCTTGGCTAGAGGTTTCGAGTCGTATTCACGTTCCAAGAAGAGTGAACCTTCAAGTGAAAGAAGGGTTGTTTCATATGGTGCTCCGAGTAAGAGGACTAAAGGTCCAAGTGTGAGCACGGGTGGTACACGGACGGGTATACCGGATTCTAGTACGTCTCGATGTTACAATTGTGGCGTGAGGGGTCACAAGTCGTGGGAATGTTCGGTGCCAAAGGGTGATGGCATGGTGTGTTTCAATTGCCAAGAAGAAGGACATCGTAAGTCGGAATGTCCCAAGTTAGCGGGGACTGGTGCGGCAAGGAGACGTTAAGGTACGTTTCATTTTAATAAATATGTCCTTTGATTATTTATTATTCGCCGTTGAGTTTGAGTTTATTAAATGCATTGTGTTGTGCGTGTTATTGATATGGGTGACGTTCCTAATGGAAGTACCCTATGGCGACGTTTTGATTGTCGGGCGAAGGGCGTAAGACTTGGTGCAACCAATTGTTTCGTTAGTATTTGGGAAGTGTTTCTACCAAGCCATGGAAATGAGTTTTGGTGTTCGGATGCTAGTGCGTGTTCGCTCTCGTGTTGAAGTTGATGAACCATGAGGTTCGACGGGTGGGATGAAACCCGAGAAATCCAGTGTTTCGGATCTCGATGTATGTTGGTAAAGGATTCTACGTGACGCGACATTAGGTTCCTCTTTTATACCTACTAGCGTGGTGTTCGACTCCGATTATGTTGCGGTTACATTGTACTTAGGGTACCGAAGTGAAACCCTTAGTTACATGAGTGACTGGGTGAAGTTTGACAAGCTATAGCAATTGGATGATTGCGAGAGTGGAGTTGTGTAATTTGCGGTACACTTTTCGTTCGAAGTGTTAAGGATTGGTTGAAATCCTCTGTGTGCTCAAGATTGGAGCAAGATGTAGTGATGGGTCGTGTGAACCCAATTGTTGATTAAGTCTACCTTTGGTAGCAATGTACGGTTGTACAAACTGCGGTTATGGAACGTAGTTCCAAGTGGGAGAGTTACACCCCCGCACGAGGAGGTTTTGGTGGGAGATTTCGGATGACGCTTTTAGTAAACCGAAACTTGTGTCGAGACCTAAATTTGGTCGATTGTGGTAGAGTACAATTTCGGTTAAATTGTACTTATGATTTTGGATTTGAATTATCACCAAGGTGGTAATGTGGTAAATCTCGTTGAGAGATAATGGACGTGTTTGGAAAGCAAGGTGAAATCCCTCGGTTAAGGGATGTGTGTGTCGGATTCTCTTTTAGAGAATTATTGTTTTGTACCTATGTTTGATATAGGTGGTCCTTGCTCGATTGTGTGAATGGTTAGTGGTATCCGTTAGGATTCACTATGGCGTAGCAGAGCGCAATGTTACGCTACTCGTTGTTCGAGGCCAAAAGGGATCGTTGACTGGTGAAGCATGACCTTCGGGGTCCTCTGAGTTCATCATGAGATCATTGATTGGTGAAGCATGACCTTTGGGGTCCGCTGACTTCATCATGGGCGTAGTGTTATATCGGTGAAGCATGACTTTCGGGGTCCGCTGACTTCATCCGGTGTTGAGATTGATGAAGCATGACCTTCAGGGTCCGCTGACTTCATCATGGTAGTGGATCGC
The DNA here is from genome assembly GCF_046630445.1 of Rutidosis leptorrhynchoides. Lineage (NCBI taxonomy): Eukaryota > Viridiplantae > Streptophyta > Magnoliopsida > Asterales > Asteraceae > Rutidosis > Rutidosis leptorrhynchoides. The sequence goes on along the minus strand of NC_092337.1, from coordinate 333,945,762 downwards.
GTGTGGTTTCGGATTCTCGATGACTCGTGTGGTTTCGGTCATTGTATTAAGGAGTGAGTCTCGTGTAGTTCGGATTCACAAATGACTCGTGTAGTTCGGTCATTCCTCTGGGATAGTGACTCTCGTGTAGTTCGGATTCACTAAGGTGCGTGTAGTTCGGCCAATCCCGATTGTTGTTGAGGTGAAGGTAGTGAGTCGCGTGTGGTTTCGGATTCACTAAGGCGCGTGTAGTTTTCGGCCAGCCTTCGTGTTGTGTGATCTGTCGGTTGTTTTATACACCGATGGTGGGGTCGTAAGGACCATGTGTGATCTATCGGTTCTTTTATACACCGATGGTGGGGTCGTGAGGGCCATGATGTTTGATCTATTGGTCGTTTGATACGCCAATGGTGGGGTCGCGAGGACCATGTTGTATGTTTAGTGATGCGATAGCCGTGTTTCGTTCACATGTTGTTACGGGTGTGTCAATAGTCGATTTTGTACACCTTGGGATCTAGCGTTGCCATAATCGTTTTGGGCGCTATCGGTTTTAACCGTTGGATTATGATGTTACGGTAGTTGCGTATTGGTCGTATTGCGCACTACAAGGGATGTTTAGTGTAACATCCCGCGTTTTTCCGTTAAATTTAATTTTAACACCGTCTTTTTTTTTTTAAAAACATAATCTTTCGTATTTAAATTAATAGTTTCCGTGAGTAACGTTCATTATATTCCCGCTATTTAATTTTGACATCACCCGTTTACTCGAGCGTTTTAAAATATTCGTTTGGTTAATTACCGCACCCGCTTTGAAACTTGAGGGACCAATCTCGTCACTTGGCCAAATTGGGGCAACTAGTCACCACCTCCCCACCTTCCTCACCATTCAATCACCTCCATCTCTCTCTCTTTCTCTCTAGCAAGAACACACACACAAACACCCAATTCAAACATTCATCATCTAAATTCGGATCGGGAAGCAAACTTCAAAACAAATTACATATTCGTGATCCTCTCTTCATCCTCTACAATTTGATACCAACTTCATCTCGTTTGGGTAACATTTCTAAAACTCTAGATTTCTCTAAATTCGTGTTTTTGATTTGAAATGGTGTTAGTTAGTGTCTATGGCTCGTGTCTAGCATGAATATATGATTTACTTGCTCGATTTGTTGTTTTGAGTAACTAGTTTGAGTTTTTGAAATGGGTTTGCTTAATCCTTGATTTTGGATGAGTTAATGTTGTTAGATTGTTAAAGTTCATGTTTTAATTGTGTTACTAGTATCACTAGCTTCGTTTTGATGTATAGGTTGATTTAGAAAACTTCAAAAACCCGATTAATGATTTTGTGATGTTTGACTAGGGTTTGATAGTTCTTGACATGAACTTTTTGATGCTTAAATGCCATGAAATGGTAATTGTTAGTGTTTAGTGGTAATGTATGCTTCATTACCTTCAAAACGGCATATCATATGTGTAAATTGGATTCCCGGAACTCAAAATGCATTTGATGAACTTGAAACCTTGATTATGAACGTTTAATGCGGTTTTTGGTTGTTGTTAGTGATGAATTGCTTGATGAAATGTGCTTAGTTGTTTTCCTTGTTAAATTACCTTTCCAACGATATATGGTATGCATTTTAAATGTTTTCGGTGGATGAAATGTGTTAAATTGTGTTTTGGTTCGAGACTTAGTCTATTTTCTGCAAACAGCATTTTTCCCAGGTATGCGCGCCGCGCATACCACCGCGCGCCGCGCGAATCCAAAAACCCGGATGAATGGCCCTTTTAGTCAAGTTCTGACCTGGTTTTACACTTGGGTGCGCGCCGCGCAACCCATTGCGCGCCGCGCAAAACCCCCCGGCCAGGCTCTTGTGTTTTTAAATGTTCTCAAAATGTTTCTCGCTTAACCGTAACCCCGATTAACATGAAAATCGGCTATTGTGTTCATATATGATTTCTCATCAGGGGAAAATTGTCGGATACCCGACCCGACCCCGTTGACTTTGACTTTGACCAAGTTTGACTTTTAGTCAAACTTAACCAAACTTTTATGCAAATGTTCTAACATGCTTTTATACGTGATTCTTGCATGAAACTTGACAACATGATTCACATGCTATACTAATCGAGTCGTAACGAGCCATAGGACTAATTGAACACATTTCACCCGACCTTGTGTCGTAACCGGTTAATTGATACAACTTACTTGTTTAGGTCAAGGCTAAGCAACTTTCATGCATACGTTACTTTGTGAAGTACTTTTATACTCGTGCACTCGAGGTGAGATCATAGTCCCATCTTTCAACAACTTTTATACTTTTAAATTATGGGATGAGAAACATATACAGTTTTATACTACATACTTTATTACTTTGAACACAAGTACAAGGAAACAAACATTCCACAGCGAGTTAGAACAAAAATCCTCAATTCGATTATCATTAGTTACACTTGCAGGGTGTAAGCGAGAACTTATATTGTGTGGCCATACGGGTATGACAAACCCTCATTACGGACGGTTCGCTACCGTCTACGGATGAAATATATTTTCGAGAAACAGTGTATGTTCTAACACTATTGTGATGGGGTTCTATGGAAGGAAACGTTAAGTCTTGATAATTGGGTGCTCGCGAACAATACTTTTGGAATGCAAACGATTTTGATAATCAACTATGGGAATACTAAATCTTGTGGTTCAAAAACAACGTTTACAAACACCTATGATTTCACCAACGTTTTTCGTTGACAGTTTTCTATATGTTTCTCAGGTTCATACTTGGCTATTTGATATATGCTTCCGCGTTCACTCATACTTGCTTGGGGTCAAGCATACATGCATACACTCTGATCATTTGCTTAGAGTCAAGATACATACATACATACGCTAGGGATAGCACTTTTGGATTCAAACTTTTGTTTACATACTTACTCTATTTATAGCAACTGTGTTTTTAAACAAATTATGTCGCAAGTTATTTCATTTATACTTTATGACTTTTGTAAACTAAACTTGCAAGTCTTGCACCTTTCAAATGAATGCGACATAATTTTGGTCAAACGAGTCTCATATAGGGACTACGACCACGCAACGGGACCTAAGTTAACGGCGCCGTCAATAACGGTTTTGGTCGGGTCGTTACAAGTGGTATCAGAGCGTTGGTTGTAGGGAACTAGGACGTGCATTGATGTGTCTAACAGAGTCGTTAGGACGCATTAGTGAGTCTAGACTACAACCGGATAGTTAGCATTTGCATTCTGACATACATTTGCTATAGATAGCACTTACTTGACTACTTGTGCATTATACTTGAATCATTCTTAGGCAAACTTTTTTTAATGGTACCCAACCTTCATCATACGAACTCGTATTCCACCACTTTTTGGTAACACACGTAAATTCATGATTCATACACGTATGGATGACGACGACTTCATTAGTCACACTTGTTCGGGAACTCTGTCTCCCGGATTGTTATTTGCCACCGTTTCAACTTACTATCGGTTTTCCACTGGTGTTTCTTGCTATTTACTTTTTGGTGTTACTACCATCACTACTCTAGGTGAGTATCGTCATCACAAATTATCACTACGGTTGCGTACTTTTTGTTATCATGACTCGTTACTCTTTTCATACCTGAATACCTTATTGTCTGACTCGAACCACATTGCCGTGGACAATCATTTATACACTTCCCTCGGGGAACGCTTCTTTATAGTTGCACTAATTCTTTCGATTCAATACGAGTCACGTTAGAGACGTTGTTACACTTTGTGTATTTTAAACTTCACGATTACACGAACTTGAATCTATAGAGTGATGTGGGAATGGAGGTATGAGTTAGCGTAATATAACGACACTCGATCAACGTGGTTATATTACGGTAAGACATACCAAAGTTTCTAGTGACGCGTGATGGTGGTTAGACTCGATCAACCTAAACACCACCATGCGCCATGTACATGACTTCATCTTTTCAGGTTTGGACATCCGAAAACTCCGAGAATATTTATAACAACCATACCGGGGACACACCTTCAATTATTGTCGAATTATATTTATGCTTTCGAATGAATTACCGATTCCATTCGACTTCAACCGTATGTCGCACGGGTATACTAGCTCGTCCTCGCGCAGTCTTATTGACTAACTACAATTTACTCGTTATGCCCACATCGGGGCGGAAACTTCTCTTGCATCACCCTCGTACTTCCGGTTCAGGAGGTCCTTATTCTAAATTCTCAAAGGAGAGCGACTCTTCACGTCATACAAGTATTCGCCGCGAGGGTGGATAGTCCTAACAATCGTTTTCAAAACCCGATAAGAACTTGCCCCGACGAACGTTTTTGGAAACCGATAAATCTTCCGCGACGCGAATTTTCTTGAGAAACTTGTCCTAGCTAACGTTTTCAATTCCTAGCAAACTTGTTCTATATGCCTTAGGGAAATGTACCCCGTTTCGGATCGAGATCCTCGTTTCACTTCTAGATTTTGGAGTACCTTACAAAAAGCCTCGGGACCGCGTTTAGACATGGGTACCGCGTATCATCCACAAACCGACGGACCAAGCAAACATATGATTCAAACCTTGGAAACCGTAATACGAATTTGTATTACTAACTTCAAATTTACTTGAGGAAAGTATTTTCCTTTAGCTTAATCCTCGTACTACAATGATCTTCATTCGAGTTTTAACGTCACACCTTTTGAAACCACATGTGACCGGAAACGTCATTCTCCTTTGACGAACCAAGTAAACGATGATCAATTCACCGGGGCCGAGTTTATTCATGAGCAACCGAGAAAATTTATTCATATTCAGGTAAAACCCTACGCGACTCGTAATCACCAAGAGCTACGCCGATGTTAGACGTAAACGTTTCAAATTCCACGTGGGAAACCGCGTCACGTTAAGAGTCGCACCTTGGAAAGGTGCAATCCGTTTCGGGAAAACGTAGGAAGCTAAATCCGTGATATTTTATCCTTTTGAAATCTTGTGGCGTTTTAGACCCGTTGCTAGCCGTTTAGATTTTCCGGCTCATTTCGAGTCTCCGTTTATCCTACATTCGATGTATCAACTTAAAGACGTGTTTTGCGAAACGAGAACTTGTTATCTCCTTTGATGAACTCACTATCGACGATAACCCTCACTTCCTAGGAGGACCGGTTGAAACCATGAATCGTGAAGCCAAACCTTAAAACAACATACGACCCCGACCTTCAAGTTCGTTGAAATGCTCAAGGACGTACCTTCACTTATTCGTAGAATTTACAACGCAAGATCTCGAGTAAGATTCAACAACTACTACTTCCAACTAAATTTCGGGACGAAATTTCTTTTGAGGCGTGGATAATGTAACATCCCGCGTTTTTCCGTTAAATTTAATTTTAACACCGTCTTTTTTTTTTTAAAACATAATCTTTCGTATTTAAATTAATAGTTTCCGTGAGTAACGTTCATTATATTCCCGCTATTTAATTTTGACATCACCCGTTTACTCGAGCGTTTTAAAATATTCGTTTGGTTAATTACCGCACCCGCTTTGAAACTTGAGGGACCAATCTCGTCACTTGGCCAAATTGGGGCAACTAGTCACCACCTCCCCACCTTCCTCACCATTCAATCACCTCCATCTCTCTCTCTTTCTCTCTAGCAAGAACACACACACAAACACCCAATTCAAACATTCATCATCTAAATTCGGATCGGGAAGCAAACTTCAAAACAAATTACATATTCGTGATCCTCTCTTCATCCTCTACAATTTGATACCAACTTCATCTCGTTTGGGTAACATTTCTAAAACTCTAGATTTCTCTAAATTCGTGTTTTTGATTTGAAATGGTGTTAGTTAGTGTCTATGGCTCGTGTCTAGCATGAATATATGATTTACTTGCTCGATTTGTTGTTTTGAGTAACTAGTTTGAGTTTTTGAAATGGGTTTGCTTAATCCTTGATTTTGGATGAGTTAATGTTGTTAGATTGTTAAAGTTCATGTTTTAATTGTGTTACTAGTATCACTAGCTTCGTTTTGATGTATAGGTTGATTTAGAAAACTTCAAAAACCCGATTAATGATTTTGTGATGTTTGACTAGGGTTTGATAGTTCTTGACATGAACTTTTTGATGCTTAAATGCCATGAAATGGTAATTGTTAGTGTTTAGTGGTAATGTATGCTTCATTACCTTCAAAACGGCATATCATATGTGTAAATTGGATTCCCGGAACTCAAAATGCATTTGATGAACTTGAAACCTTGATTATGAACGTTTAATGCGGTTTTTGGTTGTTGTTAGTGATGAATTGCTTGATGAAATGTGCTTAGTTGTTTTCCTTGTCAAATTACCTTTCCAACGATATATGGTATGCATTTTAAATGTTTTCGGTGGATGAAATGTGTTAAATTGTGTTTTGGTTCGAGACTTAGTCTATTTTCTGCAAACAGCATTTTTCCCAGGTATGCGCGCCGCGCATACCACCGCGCGCCGCGCGAATCCAAAAACCCGGATGAATGGCCCTTTTAGTCAAGTTCTGACCTGGTTTTACACTTGGGTGCGCGCCGCGCAACCCATTGCGCGCCGCGCAAAACCCCCCGGCCAGGCTCTTGTGTTTTTAAATGTTCTCAAAATGTTTCTCGCTTAACCGTAACCCCGATTAACATGAAAATCGGCTATTGTGTTCATATATGATTTCTCATCAGGGGAAAATTGTCGGATACCCGACCCGACCCCGTTGACTTTGACTTTGACCAAGTTTGACTTTTAGTCAAACTTAACCAAACTTTTATGCAAATGTTCTAACATGCTTTTATACGTGATTCTTGCATGAAACTTGACAACATGATTCACATGCTATACTAATCGAGTCGTAACGAGCCATAGGACTAATTGAACACATTTCACCCGACCTTGTGTCGTAACCGGTTAATTGATACAACTTACTTGTTTAGGTCAAGGCTAAGCAACTTTCATGCATACGTTACTTTGTGAAGTACTTTTATACTCGTGCACTCGAGGTGAGATCATAGTCCCATCTTTCAACAACTTTTATACTTTTAAATTATGGGATGAGAAACATATACAGTTTTATACTACATACTTTATTACTTTGAACACAAGTACAAGGAAACAAACATTCCACATCGAGTTAGAACAAAAATCCTCAATTCGATTATCATTAGTTACACTTGCAGGGTGTAAGCGAGAACTTATATTGTGTGGCCATACGGGTATGACAAACCCTCATTACGGACGGTTCGCTACCGTCTACGGATGAAATATATTTTCGAGAAACAGTGTATGTTCTAACACTATTGTGATGGGGTTCTATGGAAGGAAACGTTAAGTCTTGATAATTGGGTGCTCGCGAACAATACTTTTGGAATGCAAACGATTTTGATAATCAACTATGGGAATACTAAATCTTGTGGTTCAAAAACAACGTTTACAAACACCTATGATTTCACCAACGTTTTTCGTTGACAGTTTTCTATATGTTTCTCAGGTTCATACTTGGCTATTTGATATATGCTTCCGCGTTCACTCATACTTGCTTGGGGTCAAGCATACATGCATACACTCTGATCATTTGCTTGGAGTCAAGATACATACATACATACGCTAGGGATAGCACTTTTGGATTCAAACTTTTGTTTACATACTTACTCTATTTATATCAACTGTGTTTTTAAACAAATTATGTCGCAAGTTATTTCATTTATACTTTATGACTTTTGTAAACTAAACTTGCAAGTCTTGCACCTTTCAAATGAATGCGACATAATTTTGGTCAAACGAGTCTCATATAGGGACTACGACCACGCAACGGGACCTAAGTTAACGGCGCCGTCAATAACGGTTTTGGTCGGGTCGTTACATTTAGTGTTAAGGGTAATCCGTAAGGATTCGCTTCTTTTCGGTCTTCGTCGGTTTAGATGGTTGACTTTATTTTGATGTACGGTGGTTACTAGCGATGTACTTGGTATGGTATGCTAGGGATTGATATCTCGGTTCGAGACTGGTTGAGTATTTCCCGGTGTGAGGGATTGAGCATGGTTTTAGTGCTCGGGATTACGGGTTTGATAATTCGCGAGTGACGATCTTAGTTGTTAAAGATGATTCATTGGGAAGAATTGTCTAGGAAAGTTCGGATTGGGTTATGATTAAGGACCGTTGAGTGGGTCCGGATTGGTTAAGTGGTGAAGATCACGAGGACGTGATCGATTTTAAGTGGGGAAGAGTTGTAAGACCTGGATTCTGATTCTGCCCAGTGGCACGCCGCGCGGGGTTATGGCGCGCCGCGCCATATGTCGCTGGCAGACCCCTTTTGCTATTTTAGAGTTTTTAAAAGGGCATTTTGGTCTTTTCGCATTTGAGCCAGATTTGTGGACTTAACCTCATCCACCCATTTCATTTATTCATTTCTTTTTCCTTTTCTTTTCATTTTCTCTCTAAAACTCAAACACCCCATTTGATTCTAAGGGATTTTTGAAAAGGGAGAAGCAGGTTTTGATCTTTGGCGTAGTAGACAAGTTTGTTCCCCTCGTTCTTAGCTACGCGGTGATACTAGTGGTAAGCTCTAACTCCGAATTTCGTTTTTGTGTTCATCATTCAAATTTGGGGTTTTTGATAGTATGATTCATAGATGGAACCCATTTAGTTGTTAATTGAAGATTAACACCAAGATTCGGGTTTATAAGTGTTAAAGGCGGGTTTTGGCTTGGTTAATGATTTAACCAAGTTTAAGACTTGAGAATGGTGTATAATCACTAGTATTAGTGATTATTGATGTATTGGAGACCTTTAGGGTTCTTGTGGTTGACTAATTTTGACTAGAGTCAAAGTTAGGGTTTGTTGATGATTATGACCCGAATATTGATTCGATGAGGTTTATAAACTTAAAATGGATTAAGTTGGTGTACAAAACCGAGTTAAACATGTGTTGGTGTCAAAACTTGTAAATGGTGAGATTTTGACTTTATGAGTCAAAATTAGGGTTTATGGGCGATTTTGTGAACGATAAGTGTTTAACACTTGTGTTCGGGTTTAATTGGCATATTAGGACCATTGTCACTAGTGTTAGTGATTATTGATTAGTTTGGGCGCGTTTTGTGTTTGGAAGTGCATTTGGGTCGAAATGGCACTAAGTGTCGAATCGGGTTGGTTTGTAAGTCAACCCTAATTGTGTGTTGTTGTAATTGTGATAATGGAATAGGTACTTTCCATTGACGAGTTGCGGATTATTTGGAAGCGTTCATCAAGGCGACAAGGTGAGTGTTAATATCCTATGTACATATGTATGTGTAGGATGGGTGCGGGTCGGGTGAAGTGGTTCTCGGTTATAGAGCTCACTTCACATATAGGTGGATTTGATGGACTTTTGTATGAGTCCAATTGGCACAGTTGTGCGTTTTGGTTGACCTCCTTTTGGTGAGGTGTACACTTGTGTGTACGTTATCACATGTATTGTGATATGGATTTGGATAACCCCGATGTGGTGGATTTTATAATCCCGTGACCGTGGGTTTTGTTATTGGAGAAGTGAATCGCGTGTAGTTCGGATTCACGATGACTCGTGTAGTTCGGTCATCTTATTGAGGTAGTAATCTCGTGTGGTTTCGGATTACTAAGGCTTGTGTAGTTCGGCCAACCTCGATGTTGTCTTGTTGAAGATAGTAATCTCGTGTGGTTTCGGATTACTAAGGCTCGTGTAGTTCGGCCAATCTTCATTGTGGTGTTTGGTATTCGGTAATGGGTTAAGGGGTTAACCTTATTCGTTTATATATTGTTATATATATATATATATATATATATATATATATATATATATATATATATATATATATATATATATTGTTGTATTGTCGTGATGTAGCTAACTCTCCGGGTGTAGCTTCTTGGCGTTGTTCACATCGTCGTTGGTGAACTTATGTTTGTTGATGCATATTTAGCTTGTTGCTTAGTGATCGTACGGTATGCTTAGATTAGCTTGCCTTTATGCTTGGATGCTCCGGTATGCGGTATTTGTTTATTTATGTGGTGTGTCCATTTTATACATATATATGTATGTAGTATGTTATCACTCACTAAGCGTTAGCTTACCCTCTCGTTGTTGACCTTTTTATAGATTTGCATGGATGCGGTGGCTCAGGTAATCGGAGACTAGTAGACTTGCGTAGTTGCTTTAGAAGGCTTGCTTTTAGATTGATTAGGATTGGGTAGCGTATCCCCAATCGCCATGCTCGGCTTTATTTGTATTAAAAGTCTTGTGGTCGAAAACTTGTATTTTGTACTTAAAGGGGTAATTTGGGCATATGTGGGCCCGGTGTCATAAAACCCTTTTTATTAATGGAACGTGTTAGTTTTACATATTTGAATATGTGGTTAAAAGCGTTTTGTCTAATTTCATCGGGAAGTGGCCAAACATTTTCGCGTATTTAACTTTTTGGGACAGCAGCCTGTCCAGACCATTCTGCGCGCCACGCGAAGGCCTGTCGCGCCGCGCCACCAGCTGATCAATGAATTTTTTTTTTATTTTGGTATTTTAAGCGGGTTGTTCGTGGTTTGGTTTGAGTTGTTACAAGAAAAACATTCTTAACAAATGTAGCAAGAGAAGTTGTATGAATGGAGCCACTATAATGTTTGCTCGTCGTAAAAATAACAAATGTAGCAAGAGAAGTAACGTCATACATCTAAACCCCTTCATCCAAATGACACCAAATTTGTTCTTAATCATAAAAAAAGTCAAACTATAATTTTTTACAAATTTAGAAAAAAGGTTAGACATACCTTGAAGCAAATCCATCTCATTTCCTTTTGATAAATTATATAGTATACTTCACAAAGTAATGTACATAGCAAGAATGGATATCACTTACGGCAAGAGAGATTTTAGGAGTGACCTTTTCTTCAATAGAACATCACAATGTTCAAAACCAACATCATCCTTCTGCCAGGGTTTCTTAAGCAATTGTTAAAAGAAGAACCGCACAAGTAGAATCTGTGTAAAAATTATACTTGCATGATGACGGCACCGAATCATAATAGCAAACTTCGAAAACACTGCTATAACCTATAAGTCATGTCCATAACAGCAGAAATTATACAAAATAAATGAGGATATATTATACATAGAAAACTTAACCACAAACTGACCTTATGCAAGGCTGGAATCGTTAAACCAATAATCATAGGCACTTTAAAACATGGTGATGAAAATAGAAGATGATAAACAAAAGCACACTTGACTATACCTTATATAGAATTGATCATTTCTAAGAAACTTCATATACCAAATGCAGCTCAAATAACCTGCAAAACATGATACATGACTACGTGATATAAGCTAAGTGAGTAATTGGCAAACTCCATCCATAACTATGCGATATAAGCTAAGTGAGCAATTTTTTTGACCCATTAAAAAACATAAAAGCTCAAAATAATCCATTGGAAAGTACGTGAGTTAAAAACTACCTATACGTTACAATTTAACATTTTAGGGGAGAGTAGTGGCTTTTGAGTGTACCTTTCCATTACTCGAGTCTACCAAAAAGTATTAGAACATCATATTTATTTGTTTTGGCAGCTACATAACAGTTGAGCCAATTCGTCCCATAAAGTGCTAACTCCAAAAAACTACAAAACAAAAAATGAACAATTAGTTATAATCTGTAATAGACAGATAATTAATAGACACATATGCAGTAAGTGATAATCTGTAATATAATTACAAATGATAACCTAAAATAAACCATCTTAGTGACAAATGAGTACCTTGAACTCGCATTGAAACCTCAAAAATTGTTGAGTGCCAAATCCATGGATCCATTAACATAAAAGGTATAAGAGTTCTCAATCTCTCAAACTTCACGTAGAAGGGCACACCTCTTGAAATTATACAGTTTCAGCTGGAAATAGAACAACAACGATATTCAATTGAAAATCGTGGCTTTTGAAGGCATTTGTAAGACTTAACTAAATGACTTATTAAAGTGATAGTAGACTATCACAATTTTAATACAAATCTTATATCTTATATTTGCATCAAACGGAATATAGGGTAATCATAAGCAGAAGTAGATTACTCTTTAACACCCAAATAAATAATGTGGTGACCTGAAATTCTGAAAAGATAATAATTAATTTTAAAAACATAGATTCAAGCACCACTTTTCTCTTTGCATTACAACGAAGTTATTGATGTGAAGCTATACAGTTTATGATCAATTTTGAATAAATTACAACTGCATATAGCATACTAATTGGTAAATCATGTAGCATACAAAGATAAATGTCTAAATAGATTGATTTACAACCTAAAAAAATAAAGAACACAACACAAAGATAAAATCTTAAAGATGAAGAACACAAAACTCTTTAGTCTTTAACAGTTTGTTAATATATATGCATACACCATCTTTGATTCTCATTCCCAATTTTCATCTCATCTTCAAAGTTATCATCTTTTTGTTTCAAGAAATCATCACTAACCTTTTCCAGAGTTGAATTTGGTATTACTACTTTAATTGTAACAGAAACTTATGAACACATAAGTGACAAATATAAGGGCATCTAATCTTATGAACACATCAATCTCCGACAATTATTCTTTATATTCTCAATCACATGCAACAGAAACTTGTAGTAAAAAACTCATAGAGTGAAATAAAAATTACCTCAATTTCGTAGCCAATTGCTTTCAAAGCAGCTGCAACAGTGGTCATCAATAATTGTTGGGGACAGTTGACAACTTGAAATGCATCTTACATTACGCACCATTCATGAATTTACTTATCCATGAAAAATGTAACAGCCGCCTCGACATCATGACTCATGAGCTATATTGCTTCAAACCTACATAAATCAATATCTCAAAAAAAGAATAGTTAAACTCCGGCAAATTTAGTTAAACTCAAATATAAAATCCAAAAAACACGGTTTAAATGTAAAAGGATGCACAATTCTAACAAAAATTAAGTTTTAACCAAAATGAAGATATTACCGGGCATGAGCATGTCTTCAGCTCGATTATGAGACATATTTTGAAGCTTAATATCCTCCATTGACTGCTACAAATTTAGCTTAATAACCCATAAAGTTGACAAAATCCTAGCATATCAAATGATTACATGAATTCCTCTTCGTTTTCTTCTTCATACCAGTTTGTTAAAAATGTATCTAAATAGATGTAAGCAAAATACATAAGAAAGACCATTAAGGAACATGAAAAATCCCAAATAATTATTCATTTTGACATGAGCACTTCGTGGTCTGTTGACTACCACCCATTTTGTATCTAAATAGATGTCAATTTTTTCCATCTCTTAGATATTTTATTAAACTGAAACAAAAACACACAATAGAAGAACCCTAGAAACTAACGAACATGAAATAGAGAGATTAGACTTGACCATGTGTTTCTATCAGTCTCAATATACTTAATGAACTGAATAAGATGATAAATTTCACACCCTCTAGATCGCGAAATTACCTGATGAAGATACCCTATTATGCTTCTCACGCACGTAAAGATCATCCAGGCTTGCACATTCTTGTACATGTTAAGCTTCTCAGGTCACTGGTTAACGTATGTAAAGTGGTAAAAATCAGATCTGTGATGATGCCTACAATAAAAAAAACATGGTTATATATTAGTAACACAAAGCTTAGATTTCAATTTATTCAATTCAATGTTCAAATACAATTTACAGGAATAATAAAACACCTTTGCAATCTTCAACCAAAAAACCCTATTCGTATTTGAATTCGTATCTGGAAAAGGACAGAACGTTCTATGGTTTCAACTCGAACCCTAGATGATGAATTCGGTAATCAAAGCACCACAAAATGAAGAATTCTACAGACAGAAAGAAGTTGAAGGGATGATTTATGAATTCCAATATGTGAAAGAAATTGAAGAGATGATTTTTGAATTCGATTTTCGAAGAGATGATTCAATCGTCTGGATGCTGAAGATTTGGCCTGCTTTTCGTCGCTAGTTCTTTTAGGGCTACATAGTATCTTTTGAACGTCTGGATTTTGTCAGGCATGCGTGTTTAATTTTTGTTGTTATTTTTTTTTTAATTATCTTTTTTGAAGCGTGATGTTGTGGCCAGGTCTTGAATGTATCTGCTTTTGAATTTGGACTCCTTATTGTTTTATTTTATTTAATATTTAATATAATATATTATTAAGATAAATTAATTAATTATTTTAATAGATTAGTATTATGACATCATCAAAGCCCCTCTCCTTTTTTCTTTTTTTGTTTTGATTTTTTTTAAGCTTTGTAAAGCCTTTTTTATGACATCATGGTTTTAGCCAAATATTAGACTAGAATAGACGTATATATAATTTGTTACGATCACAATGAAAATACAATTAGACAAATGAACGTAAACAATACTCGTATGTGTTCATTTTAATCATTTATGGGTCTAAACTCTAAAGCAGTTGATCCTTATACGTTTCTTTGCGTTAACTCGTTATTACGCGTTTTTTCCACGCATTTTTGTCTTTAACCATCTATCATTAAACCTAAACCATTCTTAAGTGTTGGTCCGATTAAGGATCATTAACAACCATTTTCGAGCAAAATCAAAGACGGAAGAGATAAACACGATAAATCAAACATAAATCAATATTATTAATATAAAGGTTACACTTACAATTGATTTAAACGGAGAAACATCGGTTGACCAGGGGAGATCGAACATGATCTCTCCTATGCATTGGAATCGCCAAAACGGCTCTTCCAAATTAGGGTTCTACGCCGGACCCCAATTAGGATTCTACTCTTGATCCTAAAACACATGTGAAACTGATATATATAGACGACATAGGCTTAGGTTACCCTAATGGGCCTATCGACATGAACGGCCCAACAGTCGGCCCAACAGTCACATATGCTTCTGTAACTGATCAGTTTCACGCGTGTATTACATATAGATGTACAATATAATAATAAACGTTATTCGCCCAGCGACGGCCACACAAAATATGCATCAACAATTTCCCCTTCGACGTTGCTGGCCCAACACCTCTTGCAATCTTCAGTCAATCTCTGCATTGGTACCATAATCTGAATCAGAAGCTCCATCAAAAGTCTTTCAGAATACGTGAAAACCCAAACTTCAAACATCAAATTCTTCTAGCATTGAAGTCTAAATGCTAATCGTTATCCTATAGTTTCTTAAAACTTCACTAGTACGTGTTACCCATGGTACCTATGCCGCAAAATTCCCCCTAACACTAAGCTAAGATCCCTATCGACATCTCTGATTAAATCTTCAAACAAACCGACTCTCTCAGAATCATAAACTGTAGAGTATTCCCCCTCACTGTTAGTTGTATCCTATTAAACATTGTAGCACTAACGTTCATCATGACTTGCATCTTGTAAAAGCAAAACATATAGAGGAGTCTGGTCCACAATTAATAACTCAAATAAGTCTTTATTGCCATCAAACTCAAAAAAGAAAATCAAATTGGTATCTCATGATCGCGAAACATCAACCTCAGTTCCCTCTACAAAGAGGAACTGGAACAAACATATTCCCTCCATAAAGTGGAATATCGAGAAGTGCGGAATAATAAATGTTGGCCCATAAATAGTCGTATGCTCCCGACTACCCCATAATACTTCTCAAAAACAATTGTTTTCGTACTCACTTACTAAATAAGTCTAACGGGCAAAGGAGGTTGTCCATTAAACTTTATACATCAATAATTCAGTGAATTTTTTTTCCCAGCAAAGATGGAACACGTATATTAATCAACACCTTCATCAAATCAATGAAGGCAACAAATACAATGAGAATCGTCCGACTTGTACAAAATAAATTTAAGCTGCACGATGTAAAAACCGGGATTACAATTATGTAACTGCCATACAATTATACTTGCTAGCTAAACCAATTGTGAGCATGAAAGTGAATAAATGATATCAAAAAGATTATGGAAGAAGCCGCGATCATAAAAAATAGTCTTGATTATCTCAATATCTTCAAGATGAGATCTTTTAAACAATGATATCCATTTGCGCTCTCGAGGCGGCTTTGTTGTCTCTTGGGCCAAATCACTTAAACTAATTTTTAGTGCTTCTGCACTTGCTTTTGCTTCTTTCACATTTCATTGCCAGTTTACATAGTCTTGCCATTTGAAAAATCATAAACCCTCAAGCACAACAATGCTGAAACTACACCAGCAATAATATCTGCAAATGGCATCATCTGAGGCTGCTTCTCATAATATAACACGCGTTTGTTTTGTTTCAGTTCATTTGTCGCATTCTTTTCCTTATCTTGAGGAGGTTGACTAACAACGACATACATAGT
The DNA here is from genome assembly GCF_046630445.1 of Rutidosis leptorrhynchoides. NCBI lineage: Eukaryota > Viridiplantae > Streptophyta > Magnoliopsida > Asterales > Asteraceae > Rutidosis > Rutidosis leptorrhynchoides. The sequence goes on along the minus strand of NC_092337.1, from coordinate 333,929,447 downwards.
TGTAATTCCATCACCAGGGACATCACATAAACTATTCCAGCATTCTCCAACTGTTTTATTGTTCTCCAATGCTTTTCCACCACTTAAAAACTTTATATCTTTAACTGTCCTTGGATCATTAGCCTTATCTTTAGGCCATTGAGAAAATATGTTTTCTTTCAAAGTCGCAACACTTGCAGATGCTGGAAAACCTTTCGGATCGATATCTTGTAACTCTGTGAATAATATGAAAGAAAGACTTTGAAAAGGTTTCGTATAAAAACATTGAATAATAAACATTAAGGACTATGGTTGAAAAATTTATAAAAGTTGATGACCAAATATGTAAAACATGGAAATTTCAGGGACTAAACTTGTAAATGTTTCAAAGTTCGAGCTGAAAATGAAACTTTTATAAAGTTGAGGGACAGAAAATGAAAATTCTGAAAAAGTTTCAAAATTTTTGCACGGGTAGTCCCTGAAGTTAACAGCAGCTAAATATTTAACTGAGATGGTTAACGACAATTAAAGGGTTAGGTGTGGATCCAGGTTGGATACAGGGTCGGATCCGGGTTTGTGAATCTTGTATCTGGGTCAATGGGTTGATTCATATATATATATATATATATATATATATATATATATATATATATATATATATATATATATATATATATATATATATATATATATATATATATATATATATATATATAGGGGCAGGATCAATGGGGAAGTAACCAATAGGGGGGAAGCGGGGGAAGCAAAATTTTTTTTTTTTCGTTTTTTTTGAAATTTTTTTTTTCGGCATCAAGATCACACGAAAATATGAACATTTAGAAAAGACACTTCGTGATGAATGTTATTATTTAGGCGTGAAAACGATCGACAAAAATAACATTCAAGATAATATTGTTCGTGAAGAATATGAACGTTTTTTTTCTTCATGTTTTGTGAAGTAAAATTTAGCCCGATTTAGAGTTTAGGGTTTAGGGTTTAGGGTTTAGGGTTTGGTTGGGTTTATGGATTCCATAAACCCAAAACACCAAACCCTAAACCCTAAACCCTAAACTCTAAACCCTTCGTGTTAAAAACTCAATCTAAATCCTAAATCTAAACCCTAAACCCTAAATTTCTAAACCCTAATATCTAAACCCTATAAACCCTAATATCTAAACCCCAATAGCTAAAACCTCAAAATACGCTCGAAAAACACGATAATTGTTATATATTACTTCTTCCAGCTTTTTCCCGCCAAAATAAAAACATTTATCACAAAGTGTCTCTACTAAATGTTCATATTTTCATCTCATCTATAATGTTCGTGAACAAAGTTTTTTCAAAAAACGAAAAAAAAAAAAAATGTTTTTGTTTCCCCCCCGAATGGTTACTTCCCTCTTGATCCTACCACTATATATATATATATATATATATATATATATATATATATATATATATATATATATATATATATATATATGTTACATGTGTGATACGTTTCTTTTAAAAGAGAAAATTCCAATAAGGCTTCTAGAATGTTTACATGTGGGGAGACAAAGGGACAAAGTCTAGTACCAGTGTTGGTCCGATTAAGGATCATTAACAACCATATTCCCGCAAAATCAAAGACGGAATAGATAAACACATGAATCAAACATAAATCAATATTATTAATATAAACGTTACACTTACAGTTGATTTAAACGGAGAAACATCGGTTGGCCAGGGGAGATCGAGCATGATCTCCCCTATGCATTAGAATCACCAAAACAGCTCTTCCAAATTATGGTTCTATGCCTGATCCCAATTAGGGTTATACTCTTGACCCTAAAACACATGTGAAACTGATATATATATATATATATATATATATATATATATATATATATATATATATATATATATATATATACGACCTAGGATTAGGTGACCCTAATGGGCCTATCAACATGAACGGCCCAACAGTCACATATGCTTCTGTAACTGATCAGTTTCACGCGTGTAATACATCTAGGTGTACAATGTAATAATAAACATTATTCGCCCAGCGACAGCCATACAAAATATGCATCAACATTAAGATACATAGATGAATCAAGTATTCAAGTTCAATAACTTTAAACAGAAAATGGAAAAGAGATACGAACGTACTTAACGCATGATAGATTTAAGAGGATAGTACAAAATTTTGAAGAAGCACATGCCCGCTTATATACGTGTTCGTACATTCATTCAACAGATGTCTCCTTTGGCGCACACATGTATCATCGTTAAATGGTGTCTCTCTTAATTTGTCATAAACTCTGTAGAAAGAAGCACTAGCATAAATCAACTAGCAAAGTTATGAACCATATTCCGATTTCATTAATCCTAACCATCTTTTTCAACAAATGCGTCCCAAATTTATCCCAACCATCTTTTCCAACAAATAGGAACCGAAGATTGTGTCGAAATGAAAAAGAGTAGTAGGAATATGTCATATGTGGCTTGTGTATAAGCACAATGCACTCGATGTCTTCCATGGTACAAGACACTTAGATTTACATCACTAATCACATGATACTTCTAGAAACCAGTAAGCTCTGATGATTCATATACCACAATGTTTCAGTCAGAGACGTCTTCGAGCATGGGTAAGATGGGCAATCGTTTAGAGTCCAAAATATTTAAAAAGGCCCAAAACTTTGAATACATATATAGTTTTCTCAAAATAATTAAGATGGACAAAAGCATTCCTAATGACTTTAAGGGCCTGTTTATTTTTAGCTTAATTGGGATTATTGTTCTGAAGGAATTATTCGGTCACCACCCTACCTTGTTTACTTTTGACTTAATTTTTTGAGCCATCTATATAGGAAGCTTTATGATTAATGCAGAAAAGGGCTGTTGTCCCCATATGGCCATTTGATTTCCACCTTTACCCATATCATAATTTATTTGCAATTATAATTATAATTATTACAATACAAATTATATTAACTTATAACAAAAATAATAATAATAATAATTATAATTATACATATAATAAAAGATAGTGTACGGATTATTTAAATTAAAAATATATTGTTTAGGGGTAAAATAGTCATTTTTATCATTCAGTCCGTTTATTCAGTCTAAAAAGTAAACAACAACAATTTTTCACTGATCATATCCATACTGCTATCTATATCCATACTACCATCTATACCTATACAGAACTTAATGTAAAAAAAAGTAAACAGGCCCTAAGAGAAGATATGCTTATACGGCGAGTCAGTTACAAAGTCTATGTTTGTATTTATACATCTTATATACTCCCTCCGTCCTATCTTAAGTGTTCATTGTTGACTTTTCAAAATTTTTCTTTGTCAACTTTAACCAGTGTTGCAAAAGTCGGCCGACGCGTCGTTTTTTAGGCATGGCCGATGCGTCGTTGCTAAAAAGTCGGCCAAAGGTAAAAAGTAGGTCAAAATCAGAAAAAGTCAGTCAAATATGGAAAAAGTCGGTCAAAATCGGTCAAAGTCGGTCCATTTTTTTTTTTTTTGTAATATTGTTAATAATTGTTAATTGTTCATGTTTATTGTAAATATAGTTTATATTAAGATTCGATCTATATAATAATATACATTAATATATATTTAATAAAATTATTTTAAAAAGTCAACGCTAGTCAACGCCCGTTGCGTCACCGTTGTGTCCGAAGCGTCATTTTTTAGGCATGGCCGAGGCGTCCCCGACTCGCGTCTTTTACAACCTTGACTTTAACTGTAAATATTTTTATTTGTGTTATATAATATTTAATGAAAATTATAAGGAATGAAAACACATTTAAAACTCAATTCATTCATATAATTTCCATCAAATATTATATATCACAAATAAAATATTTACTGTTAAAGTTAACAAAAAAAGACTTTGAAAAGTCAACAGTCGACACTTAAGATGGGACGAAGGGAGTACTACTCAGCCTTACTAAACAAAGACCCAGACTTTTGCACAAAATATATCTCAATTAAACAAACACTAGTATATTGAGTAAACATACCATTATACTTTAATCATTTCTAGTTTTTTACATTGAATTTTTAGTTTCGTTGTACATTTTGTCAATACTTTCTTACGGAGCAATTAAACTTCTCTCTAAATATACAATTATCTAATTATAATTGTAAGTTTTCCTTTAAATTTTTCTTCTTTTAAAAGTTTCACTCCATAAAAGATTGTTGTAATTGTGTTTATATTATGTCTAAATAAGACACTCTAACTATAAATAAAGTACTTTTTTTTATTGAATATGTATTTCTTTAAAAAAAACTATTGTCATAAATGAAGTGTTACCTTTTTTATGATTACATGTATTTACATTGTTCTTAAAACTTGTCGATTCTTTATATGAAAAGGAAATTTATGATATATTTACTACGACTGCTTTTTCTTCCAAGAAGCGTAAAGGCATTCAAGTTATAACACCAAAAATAAGATTTTTCTCAAAGATATATCTTGTATTTTATTATAAGTTTTATTAATAGTTAACTAATTATAACTCTTTGACTACTATCAACAAGCTAGTTCATGATAAATGGCTTCGTGTGTGCAAAATTAACTAATTGTTATAGGTTATATTTGACAAAACTTATTTATTAGTTTGACTCGTACATTTATTATATTTAAAACGGCTATGATTGTTAATTTCTTTTGTCAATATAATATTTTGCTACAATTTATAGACATAGTTTTTATTGTAATTATTTAATTGTTAGCTCAATTATGAGATAGCAACCCAAAATTGAGGAAGACCCAAGAATTTCGTGGGAGCTTTCTAGAATCTCATTAATTCATCTTTGAAATGGTGTGAATACTTCATGTATATCTCTAAAATTATGTACATACATGCTTGAAGTTTCCAAGTACGTTGATATGTGCCATTCATTTAGTTTAATCATAGTAATTCATTATGTACTAATAGCAGTATAAATAGGAGTCTTATTTGACACAACACATCTCAAAATTCTTGTAGTATCTCTTGTAAAGTTCTTTCAATCAATATAAATATTTCCATTTATTCCCATTTGTTTTCTATTGGTTACTTGAATCGTTGGAAGGTCCGAGTAAGCTTAATATAGTAAAGAATAAGTGCCGCACGTGGAGCTTATCGGAATAAGTCTGTGACATTGAACCCCTCATCATTAAATTCTGGCTCTGCCACTACTCAATTCGACTTAAAAAAAGTCAAAACTACATGATTATCAAAACTGACTAATAATAGTCAACTCTGATCCATTGACCAGACCCTTTGCATTTTAACCACATTCGAGCTTTAAGAATTAGAAGTCCATTTTTTTCACCATTTTGCCTCGTTTGACACAGGAAAAATCAAAACTACATTATCATATATATCAATTAATAATTAGTAAAGCCATTATACACTATTCATTTTGAACATGACTATCTTTTCGTGTTTGATAATATTTTTAATCACGCTTAATTAAACGTTATTTACTTATTTTGCTAACAAAATTATGCTGATTTGGCTTGGTGGTTGTACATGCTATTTGTCTCCCAGTTACCTGATGGGATCCCCAGGACACAATTTATTTTAAATAGCCTACCATTTTTTTAATAGCATTTTTCCCATGGAAATCCTTTTTTCAAATAGCTTTTTAACGAGCAATGTTTTGCTATAATTATTTTTGACCTAAAACGTTTTTTTTTTAAAATAACATTTACAAGAAGTATTCATTCCAATAACAGTTAAAATTATGTTTTTTTGAACAAAATCGATACAAATGAAATCTTTAACAATCATCAATCTATACATCTCGATCTCTTTTATCGACACATACATCTATCAAAACCGCATTTTAAGTACAAACGATTAACTTTGGCTTTCGTGTTACAAACACGAGAATTAACAAAACACACCTATCATATTACCAGAATAACCACATTATTTACATGTCCTTGGTCATCACTATACTACCAAATACCAAGAAGACTAGTAGTATGATTAATGTATCAACTATTATCATCAATTTTACAACACCATCATATTTTCATCATAGGACTTGTATTACTATTTAAAACATGACAAGAAGAGATACTACACAACATACCTTCTGAATTATACCAACAACATATAATGCACAATACCAATACCACATATATTCACAGATATTAAGCAAAAACAGATCTAGTCAAGACCAATATATTACTAGATTACTGTCATTGTCTACTTTAGCTTATTTGGTGCCTTTTTAGTTTTCCCACACAAATAAAAAAGAACTAGAATTTACACAAATATAACACTCATTTAGATACCGGGAGAGGAAAGGAACGTGTAAACATAGCAGATTTCCATTAAGTACGGAAGTGGGTATACAGTAACCACATCAAATTCAGCAAGATAATGCACAATAGCAGATTTCTATCAACATGATCAGGAAGATTTCTTTGGTTTTGAAGAGCTCTTCTTACTGATCACATAGAGATATATGCCAAACAAAGCAAACACGATGCCAAAACTAAGTTTCATTAACGGTGACCCCTTGATCAGATTCATTGCACTTAAACCACATTCGAGCTTTAAGATAGAGCCCTGTTTCCCAGTTTGACCCGAAAAAGGTAAATTGCATTTTGTTATAAACACAAGAATCAAAAGAAACAGATACAACAACAATTCCAATGCCACATTAAGTAAACAGAGACATAGTGAGATTAACAGATTCCTATCAATGCCTACTTTGGCTTATTTTGGTGCTTTTTAGTCTTGCCATAACAACATGTTAAAACTAAATGTACATCATGCTAGGCACAACCAACTTCTTACAATCTACTTTGGATTAGGTGCCTTCTTGGTCTTTCCAAAAATGTAAAGAAGAACCATAGTCATCAAAACGGCTACACCAGGTTTCATACCCCAAGAAGACAACCAAGAGTACACAGTTTCATACTTGGCTGCTTGACCAAAGCCAATAGCGTCCAACATTAAATCACTTTTGAGACGTTGTTTACACAATCCCAACAAAAGAGATATACACCTATTTAAGATCATCTTTAAATCCTAGAAACATACACCAAGATTGTTTGTATAAATTAGTTGAATATAGAAAGAAAAAAAAAGATAATGGAATCATGTACATAACATAACAAATAAATCAATCAGAAAAAGGAAAGCTAACCATCGTATCCATAATGAAAGGAGGAAAAAAATTCTTCTTCACTTCAGCAGCAACAGATTCTAGCTTTTTAGCATCATTCGAGTCATCTTCAACGATCAAATACCCTTTTAAGGATGGAGGAAGGCGTATAGCAGCATTAAGCACGCTGAATTTCTATTGTTTACCAAAATGAACAAAATTCCTATTAAAAGAAACTTTGGACCTGTATTAAATACCAAAATATTAGTTTATAAACATAACACATTATCACAATAGACTGTATAGGCACCATTTTTCCTTTATACTCAGTTCCACTTCATATACACACAATAAGCAAAACAATAAATAAGTCCAGATTTATCATCAAAATTATATACACATGTTAATGTTACTTGTAAACACTAAGAGACAAAGCAAAAAATTAACTATAATTCATTAAAACTCGGTAATACTCTATTAGTATATTTTTCCCTATGCTCGGTCCTAACAAAAGTTACAGAAAGACCTAGTTATAGTATTAATAAATAAAAAAAGTATCAGAAAGTTAGCAACATCAACAGAAACTAAGCAACAGATTCATCACTAAGCACTCAAGTTCACAGTTATTATTTTAGTCTGATTAGGTTCATCACTAACAATCATGTTCATCACAAAAATTAAACAACAATCAAATTCACCACTAAGCAGCAACAACAACAACAACATAAACTAAGCAACATAAACTTTGGTCAATGTAAATGCTACTGGTCAATTCTACTTGTCGATGTAGCTGGTCAATGCTACTGGTCAATGTAAATGCTACTGGTCAATGCTACTAGTAAATGTAAATGCTAATGGTCAATATAAATGCTACTGGTCAACACTTTTAACGCACTCATCTATCTTAATTTTCTCACCCTTCTTAACCACAACATACAGTTAGATTTCCACAAGAGAATAAATTAAAACTAAACAAATATCCAATAATATAAACTAACCATGGGAGGGATAAATTTAGCATCCTTTACACCATACACCATAGATGTTATCATTATTACGAATGTTATCCAAAACATTCGTACTAAAAAATCCATCTTCACTAACTTCTTTAGCCTGCACAAAGCATGCTTTAGAAAAGATGAAATCATTCAAGTTATCAACAACACTTGACGTATCAGTTTCATCAACTTTCTTCTTTTTTGTTCTTCTTTCAGTAGAATACTCTAAAACACATTAAATAGTGTATGAGTATATAAATGGTGATGTTAGGATCACCTGTCAGCTATAACTCAAGGTTGCAAAAATTGGAAAAATCTGTCAGGTTCTCGCAGAGAAATCATTTTGGAGTTGCTGCCGAGTTGTCATTTTGGAATCGGCCAAAATATTGGTCAACGACCGGTTTGATCGGTCAATGACCGATAAATTGAGTTTCTCGGCCAAAAATTGGTCAAATCTCGATTAAATCTGTCAGATCTCGGTCAAATCTCGATCAAATTGGTCAAATCTTGGGTATCATAAAAATTATCCCAAAAGTCAACGAATGTCAAAAGCCAAGAACTCCCCGAGTTCTCCGAGAACTCCAAGAAATGGTCCCATCGAGAACTCCTCGAGTTCTGATTTCTGCAACCTTGGCTATAAGTGATAATAAAATATGCCACAACTAGACCTCTTTAGAACCCATTTTCAATAGAAACACAAAAGTTACTCTCGGCTACATTCAACACTGACATAGGGATTATGATTGATAGCGGACAAAGCAATAAAAGAGTTGGTGTACATGAGTGGTGCAACCTCTCACCAACACCTCACGTTTACATCCAACAATTAGCATGGGAATTTTCTTTTATTTGTCATGTCCTCATTAGTTTATGCAAGTATTTCAATTGTCAGTTATGCATGTTTCTAGATTACGTAGTTATAGGATAGTGGAATAGTTAGTAGAAGTTTGGTATTAGTGGTAGTTTTAATGAGTGAAGTAGTAGTGTCACGTAGGTTTATTATATAATACTCCCTACGTCCCATATTTATTGTCACCGGACAAAAAATACACATTTAAGAATATGTCATAAAAGTATTGTACTTTCTTTTTACTTTCCATGCTTTTGAGAAAGAAGACACTAGTATTAAAATTGTTATTGAACTAGAAGATGATGAAACCATTTAGATAGACGATTTTTTTTCAAATCTAAGAAAGAAGAAGATGATTTTGTGGATGACACTTTTGACAACTATGATGATAATGATGGTAATTTTAGTGTATATGAATCTGATGATGACGATTTATTTAAAAACATCTATGTAATTAAATAAGATGGAAGATGTTCGGGCGGTTCTCATGATTCCTGTAACAATTAGAATCAGAGAAATTAAAGCGTGGAAGTTGGAGAGTCTGTTTATCTTGTCATAAGCGATCCTTTCCAAGAAATTAATGTCGAAGAAGGTGCATGACATGCGAACGACAGTTGCGATTCCAAGAACCCTAATGTGAATGTGAATAATAATTTGCACATCTCCAGGTAAAACATTATGTCCCAAAACACCAATTAAATGAGGATTAAATAACGATTTGGGCCAGGATAATGAACACACAGGCCCAAATATTGTTGTCGAATCACCTAGCCCATATGGATCGGTAGGTAATAATCCATTGGACTCGGAAGATATTAAATCATTGGATCCATAGAACGAAAATGATATTGGGGACAAAAATCTATTGGGCTCGGATGGTGTTGCACCATTGGACCCATAGAATGATAATGATATTTTGGATAATTCGTGTGAACCTAAGAAGAGACAAACATGCTCGGTGACTGTAGAATTGATAGTAGTCCTATTATTGGTAATAGTCCAAAAGCTGTGAATCCATCAACATCAAAGGTAAATGGGCATGTGACTAATCCACTAAAAGGAGAGGGGTTGTGAAAACAAAAATGAAGTTAAATGTCAAAATGTCAAACAAAAAGGGGGGAAACATTCAGTCACCATCAATCGATCAAAACAAAAAGAAGTGTTGTTGGTCTAACATTCGACGGTGAAAATCTTCATCTCGAATGATGAATATCAAAAGCGCTGCCATGAAGATCAGGCCAGAGGATCAACCATTTCATTCTAAATGCTCCTATGGTAATGGTAAAGGTAATTTATCAAAAATCTCTTTAGTCAATAACGTGGTGAAAGGAAACAGAAGGTTCTTTTGATTTGATTCCTTCGATGGGGGTTCGAGAATATGGAAGAAAGATTGGATTAAAATGGAAGGATATGAATTCCTCACAGTAAATTTCTTTTTAATTTGATTATTTATGTTCTTATTAAGATTATATCATTAAATATTAGGGGTTTTGGACTAGGCAGTGGTGATGATAAATTTGAGTGGGCAAGAAGGTTGTTTTCAAAAGAAAAGCCATCGTTTGTTGCTCTTAGGAAACGAGGGTGAATTTGGTTGAGAATATATAGATATATTCGCTTTGGTGATCTATTCATTAGGAGTTTATTCAATGAGCGATGGTAGGCAAGCTGGGGATAGCTTCTAATATGGGATATAAACTGTTTCGAGGCGATAAGTGTTATCGAATTCGAATGTGTAATTGGCATTCGAGGTGTATGGAGAAATTCAGGGGATATTATTAATGTCATTAATGTATATAGACCTCATGATGATGTCAAGAAAGTGAAATATGGGAGTCAATGTCATATATGTTACAGGTAGTGATGAAGCCTGGATCATATGTGATGACTTCAATGAAGTGAGGGAACAAGCGGATAGATTTAATTGTGAATGCATTGAATATAGGGCTCGAATATATAATGAGTTTATTTCGAATAATAGTTTGATGGAAATACCATTGGGTGGGAGAAATTTTACTCGAGTTAGTAATGACAGGTTTGTAAGGAACTAGAGGGGTGAATAGTTCCTTAGTGATTTGTTAAAACTTTTTCGATTACTTTTGTTGTCTTATGACCAAAATATGAGTTTTAACATAAAATTGTATGTGTTTGCAAAATATAAACGTAAAGAACACAAACACAAGGATTTATAGTGGTTAAGGTGGATGTTAACTAATCCACCTTAATCCACTCCTCAATTCACTAATCGAGAGTTATCTTCACTAGTTTTCTCCAAATACAGTGGAGATCCGGTTACACCAAAAGCTCTTCAATAAGCTACATCATCACCATCTTCGATCACTCTAAAGACTACCTAGATCTCACTTGTCCTCACCTTGGACAAGCACCAAATTTCTCACTAGAAATTTAACCAACTTCTTAATTCCCTTTAAGGAAGAGGGATCACTAAGTACAATGATGTTCATACCACAAGAACTAACATAAAGCTAGTATGTCATCCACTATTACAAATTCTCCAAAGAGAACTATACTACTTCTTTGATTACTATAAAAAATGTTGTTTACAAACGCAAAAATGATAGAAATTAAGCTTTGGAGTTTACATATGATTCTACTAATTAAGTAGAATCTCTCTTTTCTCTTAATCACAATCTCTCTAAAGATGTGTTGTTGAAGCTTTGGAGATCAACTCATATTGATTTGGAAGTTTGTTGGGAAGAGGTGGTCTTCAAGTGTGGCAAATGTTGGTATTTATAGGAAAGTAAAATTTCTCTCAGATGGTGCACGATTGACTTCACGGTCGACCGTGCATCGACCTTGCTCATTCTGAACAGCTTTTCAATATATCTGTTGGAGCACTTTTTTCTTTGAATTTTTGACTTCTTTACCTAATATAGAGCTTTCAAAAGATGCTTAATACACCTAGAAGTCCTTAAAATTCACATTATACTTTTCGATGCATTCATTGAAGTGGACATGAGCTTGTAAAAGAGGAAAGTCACATAGTCCTTGCATTGTGTCATTGATTACTAAAAAGGGTAAATGCTGATTTTTGTCTCATGACAAACCATGTCACTTCAAACTTTATATCCCAAGTCTTCAATCCTTTGTCCACATATGAATGAAAGTATCTATCTTGATTGGTTTGCTTGCAACAAGCCAAATGTGACCATTTTAACTTTTGTGAAGAATCTTTGGGAGTTACACTAATCATAAAGAGATAAACCATTACATTTCAAACCTCATATCCCATGTCTTCACCAACTTGTCTTTTCTTTAATTCAAGTATCAAACCTCATTGGTTACTTGCAACAAGCCAAATAAGACCCATTCTTTTCTTTAATTCAAGTATCAAACCTCATTGGTTACTTGCAACAAGCCAAATAAGACCCATTTATTTTCACATGAAGACTTTTGGGTGTTTACACTAAACTCTTATTAAGCATATAAGTAATGCTTAATGGTTAATCAAGTAGAGAGCATCTCTTTAGTTGGGACTTTAATGACCATCATAATCATTTAATTTAGATTTAAAAAAAGATGACCTTGAAAAAGAACTTTTAGCAATACTTATGTATCTAACACTAATCACAAGCTAAAAGTATCATTAAGGCGTCATTAAGTGTGATTAACCGAGATTAGTGTTTTAACGATCAAAACTCATTTGGATATGAAAGAGACAACTAATCTAAGCATGTTGAAATAAGTTAAGTAAATTATAGATGCCCCGAAGTAGTCAAACATTTTTTGATAAAAATTTGGAAAGAGAAAACTGCGGTCGACCCACGGCAGACCATGGAGTCGTCCTTGTACCTTATTTCTTAGAACCAAGGTACAGGGCATCCATGGTCTGATCTGTGGTCGACCATTGACCTAGCCGTGCTCTTCCAGTGTTTTTCCAATGACTCTTTCGACTTGTCTATATTGTGTATTGGTCATTTGTTAAAGATTGTGTAGGCTTGTGAACTTGTGTTGTACTATACGTTGTTTAAGCACATAAGACTTGGTGTCATCATCAAAACAAAGTGGTTAACATTTGAATGTTATCATTAGATCACTAACCAACATTCTCCCCCTTTTTGATGATGACAAACCTATGTAAGTGTGCTTAAGCATACAATACAACAGAGGTGTTAACGTCACTTACCATACACTTTCTCCCCCTTTTGTCGAAGCAAAAAGGTTAGCTCCTCCTGGAACTAAGCGCGCCCTAGAGTAATGCTCCCCCTTGAACTGTATTGCTCCCCTAGAAACATACATAGTCATAAGACTAAGTAAGGAATCATAGAACTCAACGAGCTAGATAAACCTTCAATCAAGGGTTAGTGCACACATAAAATAATATATAGCAAGCATAAGAATCATTGTGCGTCATACATAACTAAGATAGTGGAGTGAGCACTTTGATTAATATATGTGATCATTAGATAGCATGTAAGAACAAAAGTGAGTATGAACCACCACATATTATTAGAGAGCAGAAGACTTAGTATATCATGAAACACTATTATAAAGTACCAACATTACTCTACTTGTTCTACTAATTTCAAGCATGTATAGAAGCAAGTAGGTTTAAACAAGCATGTAGAACCATATAGCATAGCATGATATACATATTGCACATAGCACAAAGTGGAAACATTAGTGAGAGTAGCATGCAAAAGCTAATATACATGAGATCAATTTTCAAGCAAATAACCATGCATAACAATCATATTTATAAGCTTAGATGCTAGATCATGTATGAAAGAAAGTAGGTTCAAACAAGTGATCAAGCATAGATTGATCGGGCCGGGTTCAGTCCATGCTTGACATCAAATAAGGGGGTTAAGGGTCGATTGGGTTTAACTCTCCGGTCCGAAGTACCGTGAATAACCCTCAAGAGATGATGATCTCTGTAGGTGTGGTTAAACATAGACCCACCATCGACGGGTTCTCCGGTTAGTGATGTCTCGCGTAGGGAGTAGGATTTATGTTCATAGAACGTTACCTGTATATCGAGAGTATCTAGTGATATGCTGTGAGTACGGTAGCGTGGGTAGGGCAGCGCTATGCGCTATTGTTAATAGTGTGTATGTGTAAAGTGAAAATCCTCCCAGTGTTGTGGACGAAGTCCGTTATTTATAGAGCAATCCTTCTTGTCTTTTACCGCCACATAATAAGGTTAAAAGGATCGTGGCCTGCCAATAGTACATCTTTGAGTGAGCTCACCCAACAAAAGTAAAAAGTGTTCTTGTCGGACTTGACCTCTTTTCTGCCAGGTGTCCTCTGTCAGCTACAACATTGCCTCTCATGTGCACGTCACCAATGCGCACGGATGGGATCAGCGCTATGGTTGTCACTTTAGTGCTACATGCCTAAGCGCTCTTCTCTTACAACTCTTGTGGCGATGCTGTTTGATGCGCTAAATGAGCTAGTCGGGTATGCGTATCATTAAGTCCCCCAGTTCAATGGTATGCGAACGTACTGCGCATGGCGTTAAACACAACTTATGACCACCGTCTGCCTATTCTTCTCCAAGCGCCTTCGCTTTCCTCTATTTTTATTTGATTAATGTTTTGTCCTGCTGCATTAAATGTAAGGTAATTTAGGCGACGTTTATCAATTGCTACAGTGATCATCCTGTCATTTCCGCCGCCATTGGTTACCTCGTATTTCTTCCTTTCGGGCTTTTGACACATGGCTCCATCTCCGCCGTTCATATTTTAACCGCCCTTTTCAACTTCTCTTAAGACCTCTTCCGTGTTTTTACTTCTCTATATGTAACAACCCTGATTTTTCCGTTACTTCCGTTAACCTTCCGTTAGTTTATTTAACGGCGATTATTTAACTTTTGTGCGTTTACGTGTAATAAATACATACTTGATCTTCGGAGGGTTAAAACAATTAATATGGGATGATATTAATTCAAATAAATATTTCGGATAATGAAATACGATAAAAACGATACGAGTTTGATAATAGCTTTTTGAGCAACGAAACGCTCGGGTTTATTTTAATAATTAATTTTATTAATTATTAACCTTTTAAAATATTTAATTTATTGGGTTTTTAATAAATTAAGTGATTGGTTGCGTTTAACGATCATGTTAGCGTTCCGGGCCTTCGGTACAACTAAACGACACTTAAAACGGACCACGAATACGCGCTTTTGCAAAACGAGAGCCCGGGAGTCATCCCCATGGGCCATTCGGCCGACCCCTCCCCTATACCCCCTTATATTTCATTTTTTATAAGTTTAGGCCCTTATGTGCTAATTGTTTAAACTAGGGTTAGTATAAATATAAGTATTAACCTAAAAATAAATAAAACCCTCACAATTAAAAAGCTGCAGTCGATCCCTCCTTGCTCCCTCCCCATCGTCGACCATCATCACCATCACCATACCATCAATTTTCAATTTTTGATAAAACCTCAAGAACAAACGTTGCAATTCTCGATCTCCTCTACGCTTTGATATAATTCTTTTAGCGATCTAAGGTATATTTACATGAACCCTAATTCTTAAAATCTGATTTTTATAAGAGTTACATAGTTATGTTGTCAATTGCTCAAGTCTATACGTGTACGTGTTAATCGTTATCGTTATTTTGATTGTTTGATGCGCTAGGGTTTAAAAACGAATTTGTTTTTGTTTGATCAGAAAAATTAAGTTTTTCAAATGTTAATTATTATGTTATAATCAGATTCCTTGCGAAAAACTATTGAGTTTAGGCTTTGGATTCTGATAGTGCTCCAAATGAACATATATTTAGGTACAATATCCTTCCAATATGTAAAGCTTTTAGTTGTAATTGTTCTATTTTTATGTAATATTCGTTTAAATAAATAAGTGCGAAGACAAAAGAAGAAAATGACGATTTGAAGACGCAAATGACCAAAAAGCTAAAAAGTACAAGGTACAATCCAAGTAGTTCGAATTATTGATGAGAAATGTCTCAAAATAACAAGAGTACGAGCCGCAAAACGTAAAATACAAGATATTAAATTGTACGCAAGGACGTTCGAAAATTCGGAACTGGGACATGAACCAACTATCAATGCGCGACGCAACGGAGCTAAAATTACAAGTCAACTATGCACATAAATATAATATAATATATAAATAATTCTTAAAATTATATATATATATATATATATATATATATATATATATATATATATATATATATATATATATATATATATATATATATATATATATATAATAAAACGTCGGCAAAACTAGAAAACAAAAATAGGTGGCCTGATCCAGCTGGCCATGCGATCGCATGGCCAGGAAGACCATTTTTCATGCGATCGCATGAAGCCAGATTCCTGGCCAGGTCCTATAAATTCAGCATTTTTCGACGAGTAAAACACACCTTTTTCTTTTCCTTCATATGTAACGTAAATATATATATATATATTTATAATATAATTTTAATTTTAAGTTAATAATAATAAAGTTATTTTAAGAATGTTTTACGGGTTTTAAGTCGAAATTCTGTCCGTGCAACGCTACGCGATTAATCACCACTGTAAGCTATGTTCTTCCTTTTTAAATTAATGTCTTGTAACTAAGTTATTATTATGCTTATTTGAGCCAAAGTAATCGTGATGTTAGACTAAATATTAAGATGGGGTTATTAGATTCTGTCCATAATTAAGGTTTGGACAAAACAATTGTGGACATTGGACTATTGACTGTTAATAGATAGGGGGTATTGTCTAATCGAATGACAAATCATTAGAATCTGTCGAACCTATCTTCAAATTAGTTAATCTAATAATTATTAAAATTATTATGTATGTTCTATTTAGTGACATTTGTACGACATCTTTTACGATCATTTAATTAATTATTCGGGTTGGGTAATTGATTATTCATTCTGATCAAGTGGGTAAATTAATATTCATATCTCATTAAAACAGGGGTGGATTACATACAAGGATAATTGGTGTAATTGTTAACAAAGTATTAAAACCTTGGATTACACGCAGTCGATAACCTGGTGTAATTATTAACAAAGTATTAAAACCTTGTTACAGTTCGAATCCCTAATTAGTTGGAATATTTGACTTCGGGAATAAGGTTAATTTGACGAGCATTTTATAATTATGACCGATGGACTATTATGGACAAAAACCAAATAGGTATCAAATAATCCAGGACAAAGGACAATTAACCCAGGGTAATAAATTAAAATCAAAACGTCAAACATCATGATTACGAAAGTTTAAATAAGCATAATACTTTTATTTCATATTTCATCGTACCTTTATTTACTGTCATTTTAATTACTGCAATTTACTTTATCGCAATTTAAATTCTGTCATTTATTTTATCGTCATTTATCTTTACGCTTAAAATATAAAATCGACAAACCGGTCATTAAACGGTAAAAACCCCTTTTTATAATAATACTACTACTTATATTTATATATATATTTATATACAAATTTAGTTTTAAAAATATAGCGTTAAACTTGGTTAGTTCCCTGTGGACGAACCGGACTTACTAAAAACTACACTACTTTACGATTAGGTACACTGCCTATAAGTGTTGTAGTAAGGTTTTGGTATATCCCATTCTATAAATAAGTAAATAACTTGTGTAAAATTGTATCGTATTTAATAGTATTTCGCAATAAAAATATAACTATTTCGTATACACCTCGCATAACATCAAGTATTTTTGGCGCCGCTGCTGGGGACGCCGAAGCAAAATGCTATATATAAAAAAAAAAGATTTTTATTAAAGTTTTAATTTCTTTTTGTAAAAATATGTTTTAAATATTAAAAATACAAAAATATAAAAGAAAAAATAAAATATATATATTTTTAAGAGTTTGTTTAAGATATATAAAGTTTTTCTATTTCTATCTTAGTTTTTAAAAATTAAGTTTTTATTTATTTTATATAAATAAATTAAAAACAGAAAAAATAAATAAATATATAATAGAATTCGGGTCGTACTGTAGCAGCCCAAATTTGGCCTGGTATCCGAATCCATGCGATCGCATGGCCCATAAACGTAGAACTCATGCGATCGCATGAGCCTATCTGACAGGTCTGATCCCTCTGCTGGTACGGATTAGGGTTAATAATTTTAATTATTATTATTATTAAACCCTAATTAGGGTTAATTATTATATTAATTAGTTTTACTTTTATTTATTTTGTATTTTTAAGTTATAATTAGTTTTATTAATATAATAAATTAATACTTTTATAAAATAATAATATAAAAATAATATTTTTATAAAAATAAGTAATTTTATTATTTTTTATATCTTTTTATAAATTGTATATTTTAATCATTTATTTGTATATTTTTCGTTCGTAATTAGTTTAAACTTAGTATTTTGCCATAGTAGCTCTAGATTTTTAGGCTTTGTCGTAAAATCCCTTAAGTGCTTTTTCTTTAGATTAAGATTTAGATGCTTTAGAATTTTACGACGCCGTTTTAAAATTTTAGTGCCTTTTTAAGTAATTGCCGTTTTGGATATAGAATTCCTTTAAGCTTTAATACCTTTAGACGTAAGTTTTAATTTTTAGTTTTTAAACTTTTAAGTTTCAACGCTGCATTTTATTATTATTTTTCGACGCTTATTTTTTGACCTTTACGACGTGCTCTTTTTCTTTCTTTTTTCTCGACGCTCTAGTTTTTAGGACATAGAATTTTCTATTTCTTCTCTAAAATTTCAAAACGAAAATTTATTTTAAGCGGTTAAATTGATAGACATCCAAAATTTTCTGGTTCGTAGTAATAGTTGGATTTGTTAGTGGCGAGTTGTGGGCTTCCGATTTAAAGGGTCCTGGCTACCTGCTGCATCTATTGGCTATTCGAAACGTGGGCAAAATCAGAAAAGTCTATTAATTTGATAAGTTATATAATTTTTATCTTTATAACTAATAGGATATTCAGTGAATGCACCGCGCAAAACGTTCACCAACTTTCATACGTTCACCACCTGTAACTCGATCAAGACATCTAGCCAATATTGTCGCCGTTGATTTTTCTTTAGAATCATCATCAAGTCGACCAATTACTCTAATTCAAATTTTTGATAATCCATTCTTTGAACCCGACCTCACAATTGAGAACCCGGAGGATATTCAGGGATAATTCAGAGATCCTGAACCACTAATCATTCCTCCTGAACCACAAATTACTCATCCAGAGATTGTCGAGGAAGAAACCATTAAATCAGAATCCTTTAGTGATTCAGATTCAACAAATTCAATCATGGAAAATCTGGAACCTCTAAGTATGGAAGACCGAATGAGATGTAACATCCCGCGTTTTTCCGTTAAATTTATTTTTAACACCGTCTTTTTCTTTTAAATAATACCTTTCGTTATTTAAATTCGTAGTTTCCGTTGACTAACGTTCATAAAAATTCCGTCATTTAATTATAACATCTCTCGTTAACTTGCGTTTTAAAAATATTCGATCGGTTAAATCCCGCACCCGCTTTGAAACTCGAGGGACCGGAGTTGCCAAATGGGCAAACTAGTTGACTAGGTCAACTAGTCAACCCATTTTTCCACCATTCAATCCCTCTCTCTCTCTCTCTCTCTCTTTCTTTCTTTTTTTCTCTCAAGAACACAAACATAATTCATCATCTAAATTCGGATCGGGAAGCAAACTTCAAAACAAATTACATATTCGTGATCCTCTCATCATCCTCTTCGATTTGGTACCAATTTCATCCATTTTGGGTAACATTTCTAAAACACTAAATTTTCTCTAAATTCGTGTTTTTGACTTGAAATGTTGTTAGTTAGTGTCTATGGCTCGTGTATAACATGAATATATGATTTGTATGTTCGATCTTGATGTTTTGGTGTAACTAGCTTGAAAATGAAAAGTGTATGCTTAATCTTTGATTTTGGATGGTGAAATGTGTTTAGATGTTAATGTTTGTGTGTTCAAAGTGTTAGTTACTTCAATAGCTTCGTTTTGGTGTGTTGATTGACATGAAAACCTTACATTAACATGATTAGTGATTTTGAGGTTTGGTTAGGGTTTGACAACTCTTAAAACGAACTTTTGATGCATTGAATGCTTATTAATGTTATTGATAAGTGTTTAGTTGTATTACATGTTTCATTACCTTCAAAACGGCATATCGTATGTATAAATCGGATTCCCGAAACTTGAATTGCAATTGATGAACTTGAAACCTTGTTTTGGAACGTTTAACGAACTTTCGACGAGACTTTTGTTGTCTAAAATGATAAATTTGATTTAAGAAATGTATCTAGTTGTGTTCCTTGTCGAAAGAGCTTTCCGGTGATATAAAATACATGTCTTGATTGTTTGCGGATCATAAACTAGGATTGATTGAAGTTTGGCTCGTGCCTTGTGTTTTCTGCAAACAGGACCTGTAAGCCTCTTGGGACGCCGTCCCAACCTCCTAGACGCCGTCCCACCTTTTGAACCTAGATGCCGTCTAGGGTATCAAGACGCCGTCCCACCCTTCAATGTGGGACGCCGTCTAGCCATTTGGGACGCCGTCCCATTGTGCTAAAACTGGCTGTTTTGCTTGGTCATTTGACGTAAAATGTTTGATATGCTACGGACCTCCGATTAACATGAAACTTGGCCAACATGCTCATATATGATTATATAACTTAGAAAAATTGTCGGATACCCGACCCGACATCGTTGACTTTGACTTTGACCAAGTTTGACTTTTAGCCAAACTTAACCAAACTTTTATACAATCATTCTAACATGCTTTTATACTTGTTTCTTGTATGAAACTTGACAACGTGATTCACATGCTATACTTAATCGAGTCGTAACGAGCCATAGGACTAATTGAACACATTTCACCCGGCCTTGTGTCGTAACCGGTTAATTGATACAACTTACTTGTTTAGGTCAAGGCTAAGCAACTTTCATGCACACGTTTACTTGTTGAAGTACCTTTATACTCGTGCACTCGAGGTGAGATCATAGTCCCATCTTTCAACAACTTTTATACTTTTAAACTATGGGATGAGAAACATATACAGTTTTATACTACATACTTTTATACTTTGAACACAAGTACAAGGAAACAAACATTCCACAGCGAGTTAGAACAAAAATCCTCAATTCGATTATCATTAGTTACACTTGCAGGGTGTAAGCGAGAACTTATATTGTGTGGCCATACGGGTTTGACAAACCCTCATTCGGACGGTTCGCTACCGTCCACGGATGAAATATATTTTCGAGAATCAGTGTTTGTTCTAGCACTAAGTGATGGGGTATACAATGGGAGGAAACGTTAAGTCTTGATAATTGGGTGCTCGCGAACCAACTTTTGGAATGCAACTTTTGGATGATCAATTTATGGAAATACTAAATCTTGTGGTTCAAAATATAACGTTTATTACAAACACCTATGATTTCACCAACGTTTTTCGTTGACAGTTTTCTATATGTTTCTCAGGTTCATACATGGCTATTTGATACATGTTTCCGCGTACATTCATACTTGCTTGGGGTCAAGCATACATGCATACACTCTGATTTCTTGCTTGGAGTCAAGCATACATACATACATACGCTAGGGATAGCACTTTTGGATTCAAACATATTGTTTACATACTTACGCTATTTATAGCAACTGTGATTTTAAACTAATTATGTCGCGAGTTATTTAAATCATACTTTATGACTTTTGTAAACTTAGACTTGTTGTCGAACGGTTTTGTAAACTAAACTTGCAAGTCTTGTACCTTTCAAATGAATGCGACATAATTTTGGTCAAACGAGTCTCATATAGGGACTACGACCACGCAACGGGACCTAAGTTAACGGCGCCGTCGATAACGGTTTTGGTCGGGTCGCTACAGATGGTATCAGAGCGTTGGTTGTAGGGAACTAGGACGTGCATTAGTGTGTCTAACAGAGTCGTTAGGACGCATTAGTGAGTCTAGACTACAACCGGATAGTTAGCATTTGCATTCTGGCATACATTTGCTATAGATAGCACTTACTTGACTACTTGTGCATTATACTTGAATCATTCTTAGGCAAACTTTTTAATGGTACCCAACCTTCATCATACGAACTCGTATTCCGCCACTTTTTGGTAACACACGTAAATTCATGATTCATACACGTATGGATGACGACGAATTCATTAGTCACACTTGTTCGGGAACTCTGTCTCCCGGATTGTTATTTGCCACCGTTTCAACTTACTATCGGTTTCCCACTGGTGTTTCTTACTATCTACTTTTTAGTGTTACTACCATCACTACTCTAGGTGAGTATCGTCATCAACATTTATCACTACGGTTGCGTACTACTCGTTATCATGACTCGTTACTCTTTTCATACCTAAATACATTATTGTTTGAATCGAACCGATTTGACGTTAACAATCGTTTATACATTTCCCGCGGGGAAACGCTTCTTTAGAGTTGTAGAAACTATTTCGATTTAATACGAGTCACGTTTGAGACGTCGTTACATTTTGTTCATTTTAGATTTTCGCGATGACACGAACTTGAATCTATAGAGTGATGTGGGAATGGAGGTATGAGTTAGCGTAATATAACGGCACTCGATCAATGTGGTTATATTACGGTAAGACATACCAAAGTTCTAGTGACACGTGATGGTGGTTAGACTCGATCAACCTAAACATCACCATGTGCCATGTACATGACTTCATCTTTTCATGTTTGGACATCCGAAAACTCCGAGAATATTTATAACAACCATACCGGGGACACACCTTCAATTATTGTCAAATTATATTTATGCTTCCGAATGAATTACCGATTCCATTCGACTTCAACCGTATGTCACACGGGTATACTAGCTCGTCCTCGCGCAGTCTTGTTGACTAACTACAATTTACTCGTTATGCTCACATCGAGGCGGAAACTTCTTTTGCATCACCCTCGTACTTCCGGTTCAGGAGGTCCTTATTCTAAATTCCCAATGGAGAGAGACTCTCCACGTTATACTAGTATTCACCTCGAGGGTGAATAGTTCCGACGAACGTTTTTCTTTCAGAAACCGATGAGGACTTGCCCCGACGAACGTTTTTGGAAACTGATAAATCTTCCGCGACGCGAATTTTCTTGAGAAACTTGTCCTAGCTAACGTTTTCAATTCCTAGCAAACTTGTTCAATATGCCTTAGGGAAATATACCCCGTTTCGGATTGAGATCCTCGTTTCACTTCTAGATTTTGGAGTACCTTACAAAAAGCCTCGGGACCACGTTTAGACATGAGTACCGCGTATCATCCAAAACCCGACGGACCGAACAAACATACGATTTAAGTCTTGAAAACCATAATACGAATTTGTATTACTAACTTCAAATTTACTTGAGAAAAGTATTTTCCTTTAGCTTAATCCTCGTACTACAATGATTTTCATTCGAGTTTTAACGTCACACCTTTTGAAACCACATGTGCCCGGAAACGTCATTCTCCTTTGTCAAACCAAGTAAACGATGATCAATTCACCGGGGCCGAGGTTATTCGTGAGCAACCGAGAAAATTTAGTCATATTCAGGTAAAACCATACGCGACTCGTAATCACCAAGAGCTACGCCGATTTAGACGTAAACATTTCAAATTCCACGTGGGAAACCGCGTCACGTTAAGAGTCGCACCTTGGAAAGGTGCAATCCGTTTCGGGAAACGTAGGAAGCTAAATCCGCGATATTTTGATCCTTTAAATTCTTGGGGTGTTTTGGACCCGTCGCTAGCCGTTTAGACTTTTCCGACCCATTTTGAGTCTCCGTTTATCCTACATTCGATGTATCAACTCAAAGACGTGTTTTGCGAAACGAGAACTTGTTATCTCCTTTGATGAACTCACTATCGACGATAACCCTCACTTCCTAGGAGGACCGGTTGAAACCATAAATCGTGAAGCCAAACCTTAAAACAACATATGATCCCGACCGTCAAAATTCGTTGAAATACCCTAGAACGTACTTCTCCCTCATTCGTAGAATTGGCAACACAAAATCTCGAGGAAGATTCAACAACTACTACTTCCAACTAAATTTCGGGACGAAATTTCTTTTGAGTTGTGGATAATGTAACATCCCGCGTTTTTCCGTTAAATTTATTTTTAACACCGTCTTTTTCTTTTAAATAATACCTTTCGTTATTTAAATTCGTAGTTTCCGTTGACTAACGTTCATAAAAATTCCGTCATTTAATTATAACATCTCTCGTTAACTTGCGTTTTAAAAATATTCGATCGGTTAAATCCCGCACCCGCTTTGAAACTCGAGGGACCGGAGTTGCCAAATGGGCAAACTAGTTGACTAGGTCAACTAGTCAACCCATTTTTCCACCATTCAATCCCTCTCTCTCTCTCTCTCTCTTTCTTTCTTTTTTTCTCTCAAGAACACAAACATAATTCATCATCTAAATTCGGATCGGGAAGCAAACTTCAAAACAAATTACATATTCGTGATCCTCTCATCATCCTCTTCGATTTGGTACCAATTTCATCCATTTTGGGTAACATTTCTAAAACACTAAATTTTCTCTAAATTCGTGTTTTTGACTTGAAATGTTGTTAGTTAGTGTCTATGGCTCGTGTATAACATGAATATATGATTTGTATGTTCGATCTTGATGTTTTGGTGTAACTAGCTTGAAAATGAAAAGTGTATGCTTAATCTTTGATTTTGGATGGTGAAATGTGTTTAGATGTTAATGTTTGTGTGTTCAAAGTGTTAGTTACTTCAATAGCTTCGTTTTGGTGTGTTGATTGACATGAAAACCTTACATTAACATGATTAGTGATTTTGAGGTTTGGTTAGGGTTTGACAACTCTTAAAACGAACTTTTGATGCGTTGAATGCTTATTAATGTTATTGATAAGTGTTTAGTTGTATTACATGTTTCATTACCTTCAAAACGGCATATCGTATGTATAAATCGGATTCCCGAAACTTGAATTGCAATTGATGAACTTGAAACCTTGTTTTGGAACGTTTAACGAACTTTCGACGAGACTTTTGTTGTCTAAAATGATAAATTTGATTTAAGAAATGTATCTAGTTGTGTTCCTTGTCGAAAGAGCTTTCCGGTGATATAAAATACATGTCTTGATTGTTTGCGGATCATAAACTAGGATTGATTGAAGTTTGGCTCGTGCCTTGTGTTTTCTGCAAACAGGACCTGTAAGCCTCTTGGGACGCCGTCCCAACCTCCTAGACGCCGTCCCACCTTTTGAACCTAGACGCCGTCTAGGGTATCAAGACGCCGTCCCACCCTTCAATGTGGGACGCCGTCTAGCCATTTGGGACGCCGTCCCATTGTGCTAAAACTGGCTGTTTTGCTTGGTCATTTGACGTAAAATGTTTGATATGCTACGGACCTCCGATTAACATGAAACTTGGCCAACATGCTCATATATGATTATATAACTTAGAAAAATTGTCGGATACCCGACCCGACATCGTTGACTTTGACTTTGACCAAGTTTGACTTTTAGCCAAACTTAACCAAACTTTTATACAATCATTCTAACATGCTTTTATACTTGTTTCTTGTATGAAACTTGACAACGTGATTCACATGCTATACTTAATCGAGTCGTAACGAGCCATAGGACTAATTGAACACATTTCACCCGGCCTTGTGTCGTAACCGGTTAATTGATACAACTTACTTGTTTAGGTCAAGGCTAAGCAACTTTCATGCACACGTTTACTTGTTGAAGTACCTTTATACTCGTGCACTCGAGGTGAGATCATAGTCCCATCTTTCAACAACTTTTATACTTTTAAACTATGGGATGAGAAACATATACAGTTTTATACTACATACTTTTATACTTTGAACACAAGTACAAGGAAACAAACATTCCACAGCGAGTTAGAACAAAAATCCTCAATTCGATTATCATTAGTTACACTTGCAGGGTGTAAGCGAGAACTTATATTGTGTGGCCATACGGGTTTGACAAACCCTCATTCGGACGGTTCGCTACCGTCCACGGATGAAATATATTTTCGAGAATCAGTGTTTGTTCTAGCACTAAGTGATGGGGTATACAATGGGAGGAAACGTTAAGTCTTGATAATTGGGTGCTCGCGAACCAACTTTTGGAATGCAACTTTTGGATGATCAATTTATGGAAATACTAAATCTTGTGGTTCAAAATATAACGTTTATTACAAACACCTATGATTTCACCAACGTTTTTCGTTGACAGTTTTCTATATGTTTCTCAGGTTCATACATGGCTATTTGATACATGTTTCCGCGTACATTCATACTTGCTTGGGGTCAAGCATACATGCATACACTCTGATTTCTTGCTTGGAGTCAAGCATACATACATACATACGCTAGGGATAGCACTTTTGGATTCAAACATATTGTTTACATACTTACGCTATTTATAGCAACTGTGATTTTAAACTAATTATGTCGCGAGTTATTTAAATCATACTTTATGACTTTTGTAAACTTAGACTTGTTGTCGAACGGTTTTGTAAACTAAACTTGCAAGTCTTGTACCTTTCAAATGAATGCGACATAATTTTGGTCAAACGAGTCTCATATAGGGACTACGACCACGCAACGGGACCTAAGTTAACGGCGCCGTCGATAACGGTTTTGGTCGGGTCGCTACATGAGAGCTAAACGCACTGGCCAAGGACACGCCATTATTAAGCCAGACATTAATGTGCCGGATTATGAAATCAAAGGACAAATCCTACACATGGTAACTAATCAATGCCAATATAGTGGTACGCCAAAAGATGATCCAAACGAATATCTTCGAACCTTTAATAGGATATGTACTTTATTCAAAATCAGAGAAGTTGAGGATGAACAGATCAATCTCATGTTATTTCCCCGGACTTTAAATGGAGAAGCCAAAGATTGGTTAGAATCGTTACCTGAAGGGGCGATTGATACATGGGATATCTTAGTTGAAAAATTTCTTAAACAATTCTTTTCGGCATCCAAAGCTGTGAGACTTCAAGAAGAAATTGTTACGTTCACGCAAAAGCCAAATGAAACTCTATATGAAGCGTGGACAAGATTCGGAAAGTTGTTGAGAGGATGTCCTCAGCACAGTTTAGACACTTATTAAATATTACAAATATTCTACCAAGGATGCGACATTGCTACACGAAAAGACATCGACATAACAGCTGGTGGTTCCATTATGAAGAAAACCGCAACCGAAGCTCACAAAATCATTGATAACATAGCATCCCACTCACATGAGTGGGATTAAGAAAAAGATATTTTTCGATCATCTAAATCGGCTAGAGCCGATTCTAGCCATGACTTTGATTCCGTTTTTGCAAAAATAGATGCTTTCAAGAGACGAATGGAAAAGATGACTAAAGATATTCATGCAATACGAATCAGTTGTGAGCAATGCGGTGGACCACAATTAACGAAAGATTGTCACATTGAGCAAACGATGGAACAACGAGAGAATGTTTCCTACATGAACCAAAGACCGGGAAATAATTATCAAAATAATTATCAACCGCCAAGGCCAAACTTTAATCGAAATTAAAACATTCTTTATAATCCAAATGGACCTAACAATAACTCGTACAACCAACAAGGTCCAAATAATCAACCGACTCAAAACAACACTTTCAATCAACAAAAACCTAGCTTATATAAACCAACACAACAAACCGAAGAGAAAAAGCCAAATATGGAAGAGATGATGGCAAAGCTAATGGAATCTCAAACACAATTTATAACATCTCAAACCCAAACAAATGAGAGGTTTGATCAGTCATTAAGAACTCAACAAGCTTCCATTTTGAATCTAGAAAAACACGTAGGTACTCCTGCTAGCATGATGAGTGAGAGGGAACAAGGAAAGCTACCGAGTGATACTGAAGTAAATCCTCGGAAAGAGAATGTTAATATGGTATCAACAAATTTTGAAAAACCAGCTCCAGAAGATGGGAAGGTTTTCGATGTGAGTAACAATGAAGAAGTTACAACACAACCACCACCACCACCACCCGAGTATGTAAAGCCAGTGGTGGCACCATACAGACCACCCATCCCATTTCCAAGAAAAGGAGTTGAGTATGAGCAAGTGATAGGTAATAAAGTTTGTGATACCTTTGGAAAGAAGAAGAAGAATAAGAAGGTACAAGAAACAAAAACCGTAAAAATAAACCCGGTGAAGACAGTTCCACCAAAACCTCCACCAAGGTTGGGTGATCCGGATGAATTTATTGTTCCTTGTCTACTTAGTGATTGTGTCATGTATGATGCACTAGCAGATTTAGGTGCAAGTGTGAGTGTTATGCCTCTTTCATTATATAAGAGATTAGGAGTAGGTGAGTTAACTCCAACAAAAATGAGTGTTCGACTCTTTGATCAAACCATTAGGCACCCAGTTGGAATTGCTGACAACCTACCCGTTCAAGTAGGTAATTTAACCTTTCTAGTCGAATTTATTGTCATTGACATAGAAGAGGACCAAAACATTCCTCTAATTTTAGGTCGACCATTCTTAGCGTCCACCGGGGCGTTATTTGATGTAAGAAAAGGTAGAATGACACTTAGTAATGATGAAAAATCAATCACCTTTGTGAGTCGAAAGGCTAAATCTCCACCAAGCAAAACCGTTGAACCAATAAAAACGATCGATGAGAAGCATATTGTTTTACCAACTCCGACGGTAGTGCTTAACAATAATAAAATGCCTAAGTGTGGGGAAGATGAAGTAACACCTAATGATGACTTGATAACAAAGAACCCCATTGTTGATGACCCCATTATTAATAGATCAATGAAGAAACTTATTAAATGAATTGGCGATGCTAGAACCAAGGGGAACTTTAAGTTGTGTAACCAGTTAATATCCAATCTATCGCCTAAAGAAAAGGCAAAACTAGTTGAATTTGTGGATATTACACAGGAATCCGACCAATGGCTTAAAGAAAAAGTCACAGATATGCAAGTTGATTATGGTCCAAAAGAAATTGACGATGAAGTTAATCACAATTTTGACACCACAGCTAACTAAGTGTGAGGAGATTCAAATGTTCTAAAAAGAAAATACTGTCTAGAGTTATTTGTTATGTTCTCGTGTAGTTCCGAGAATGGAATCCGATTGGTCTTTTCCACTAGCAGACACTAAAGAACTAGTTTTGTGACAATCGCTCCAAATCCATATGGACGAACACGTCATTCATCGATTTCATTGCGAGGTATTTGACCTCTATATGATACGTTTTGTAAACATTGCATTCTTTTGAAAAGGCTCACCATAAATGAATATTTAAATCAAAGGTTTTCGATATCTGATGATTTCTACATATAGACAATCACCGTAAATAATAGTTTACAATAGTACTTCCGTTGACAATGCAGTCAAAATAAGATACATGGTTATGATTTGGTGAATGCAACGTTTCCTTGAAAAATATGCCATGTAAGACCCATGCACATAGCTTGTCTAACATATAAGCAAACAGCGAAAGACTTCTAGGGAACCTGAGAATAAACATGCTAACAAGTGTCAACACAAAGGTTGGTGAGTTCATAGTTTTAATGTTTTGCATAATCTGTACATAAAGGTGGATCACAAGATTTCAGTTGTTTCATCCAGAAATGTTTATCAAAATATTCTACAAGATTGAGCACCATGTTAACTAAGCTTTAACGTTATAATAAGTACCCCTGTTTTAACATACATGCAACCAACATGTACAATACACGCAAACCAACGTGTACTAAACTCAAATAGCATACGTCTGTTTTATAGTTCAGGCTAGGGTTTCTATACCTGGAACAGACGGGGATGTCATGCACTATGGATCCATATATAACTACTCGCGCCCACCTGTTCTTATAACTGGCAGTTACTAGTTGCCAAAGCTAAGAGATTTTCGGTTTAAACTCGGTGTAGAATTTAGTATGTAATTGTATTCATTGCGTTTAAAATAAAGTGCATGTATTCTCAGCCCAAAAATATATTTAATAAAAAGGGAGCAAATGAAACTCACCTTAACAGCATATAAAGTCGTTCACCAAAATGTGACCGAAACTCGGATTACCAAATAACCGTATATCTCAACCTAGAGAACATATGTTGGTCAATAAATGTCTATCAAGCTAGTCAGGTCATAGTGTATCACAATCCTAATGCTCGAGATCGACATACAAAAGTTATCCAAAGTCGTTTCAAAAAGTCAATTTTGACAATAGTTCAACAAAACGAGACATACCTTATATAAGGATTCATTTACTCGGTTGGTAATATTCAAAAATCCAATTTATCAATCTTACAAACAAGTTATTTAAATATTAATTGCAGATTCAAAAGCAATTCTAATTAACGTCAAACATAATTCAGTTGATCATATCTTTTGATTCGTTCATCGAAATTACGCGATTTCTAAATGAAAGGTTATTGATTTTTCGCCAGCTTTCCAAAAACATGTATATCATATACCTTTTACTAGTAATATATGTATTTAATTCGTGATTCATTATAAACTGTTTAACGAAATTTAGCATACAAGCATGCATAAACATATATACTCGAGCACTAGACATGGATACACAATTAATATATAAAAGATAAAATATGAATGCTCACGTATCAATATCGTGATTCAATATTGCAGGGAAGTACGTAGATGCAACAGAGATGATAAACACTAGGTTTGACTTGCCAATAATACCCACGTACATTACCCATAACCTCCATAGCTATATCCCATAATTTCCTTAGCTCTATCCCGCTTGAAAACCCATTTTGAAATTGACACGCTCATGACTTCGTCGTAGTATTTTATGTATAATAATACTACTAATAATAATACTAATAATAATAATAATAATATTAATCTTAGTCTTAATAATAATAATAATAATAATAATAATAATAATAATAATAATAATAATAATAATAATAATAATAATAATAATAATAATTAAATAAATAAATACAGAGTAAGATGGATGATATATGTGTGTGTGTGCAATTCAGTGAACGAGCTCGACTTTTATAGGCCTTTCCAGAAATTTTGCCTCATGCGATCGCATGGTTTCGAAGGCCTTTGGCCATGCGATCGCATGGCCTCTCTTTACAGCTCACATTATTTTGTTGTTTTGCTTGTCGACGTATTTAAATATAATATATATAATATATTTAATTTATATAATTAATTATATATTATATTATATTCACGTGCATAGTTGACTTGTAATTTTTGGTCCGTTGACTCGTACGTTGTCACTCGACTTATGTCCCGGTTCTGGTTTCTCGAATGCATTTTCGTACGCTTTGAAAACTAGTACTTTTCGTTACGCGACGTGTACCTTTATCAAAAATTAAACTTAATCATTGATAAACTATGTCACTCGAAGTGTAGCTTCAATCAATTAAGTATTTTGGTTATTTGCTTCTATAAATCATCGTCTCGTAGTATATACATATACATATATACATTTTCATTTTAAAATAGCGTTTTACTGTAGCAAAGTTACTGTAGCAAATAGTGATTTTTGAAAACACTGTAGCTTTTCGGGTACTGTAGAAATTCGAAAATACTGTAGCAAATTAGTGTTTTACTGGTTCATCTTAAACGTTTTAGTTAACTTATCTAAATATCAATCGAATCAATAATCGAATGTTAGTATCGTTTACTAAATAACTTGAAATCATATATATATATATATATATATATATATATATATATATATATATATATATATATATATATATATATATATATATATGTGCACATTAAGTTATATATATATATATATTGTTCGTGAATCTTGGAGAACAGTCAAAGAATAATTGATTACATGAATATAGTTCCAAAACTTGAGACTCAACATTACAGACTTTGCTTATCGTGTCGAAAACATTAAATCATTTTAAAGATAAAGTTTAAATTTGGTCAGAAATTTCCCGGTCGTCACAGTACCTACCCGTTAAAGAAATTTCGTCCCGAAATTTGAGTGAGGTCATCATGGCTAACAATAAAAATGTTTTCATGACGAATATGAGTTGGTAAATAGAATTTTATCACCGTTGAATAATATGGATAAAACAATCCGATTTCTCGAAGCGTATGAGAGAATTTATCGTAAAAGAGTGAAATGAAAGAATAGAGATTCGTCTTAACTTTTGACGTAGTTACGATTGATTTTCAGAATTTAAGGAATAGAAAATCTTCATAATCTAAAGAAGATTTGATTCTTCAAAATTTAAGGAAATTAAGATTTCCTTTAAATGCGTAATCTGCCTCGATTGCTATGTCTGATATTTTGTTATAAATTAGCCACTTCCGTTTCATTATTTTCACCACTCCTACATCTTCTTCCTTATTTCATACTTCCAAAAGATTGTGAAATGCTTAATCCAGTTCTGATTCTTGATATTTTCTTGGCTATCGTATCCTTCATTTTTCTTTTTCATCTACCACCAGAGGAAGTTATTTTCTTCTACTATTACCTTGGGGTTATAGTATTTTTCATTCTCCCATGTCTTTATATTGCTATACGCATTGATATACACGGTTTGTAATATATGTGTTGTTGTCAGGATTTATATTTTCCCTTATATTTAGGAGCTCCATGCTTTCGTTTTTCCTTCCCGACTTCAAGTCAAGCGAATAATGGTCCAGAATATGTAGCTATACATTTCGGAATGAACATAGTTAATGTTCTAAGAAAGAAATTGTAATGGCACGATCTTGATTTGTCAAATTACCAGAATATCTGGAAAGACCAAATCATCAAGAAAAGTATTTTCTTGATATATTTAGAGATTAAATAGAATGAAAGAGTTATGTAACATGGTTTATGATGAGGGTATGATCTGTGAACCTTTATCACGTTCCATTAGAAGCTCAACATGACTTACTGTAATATAATCACGTTGATCAAGTGTCATTAAATTATACTAACTCATGCTTCAGTTCCCAACACTACTTCAGAAACATTCATATTTTAAACTCGAAGGTTTCAGAATGTAGAAACTAAAATAGTTTCTTTTATAATTTTACACAGATAGCACGAAGAAGTAAATGATTTTGGATAACAATAGTTATGAAGATATCTTCCGAAACATCAAAGATATTTATAATGAAAGATATGATGATATCTTAGAATTTCTAATATCGAAAGATGATGAAGAAGATTTTGTCCGTAAAAGTTTAGAGTCAGGAGCAAGGTATTCGTTAATGACTTCAGCAGACACTGAATCATTTGGATTCTTTGAAGGCAGGTTTAGTCTTTGTGATTTGTCCACAGCCTCCTTCATGGTTTGCTCAATTTGTTTTTCAGTACCAAATTTTCTCTTTTTCTGTTCTTTTCCAACACACTACTCTTTATCATCAAACTTTCGACTGTTAAAGTCGTTTACAGTTTTTGCTGCTTCATCAGCATTTTTTTTTTAAGATTTCGAGAACTAGTTCGTAGTTTAGGGTGTTTTTCAGAAACTTCACATTCGAAGTCTGTAAGTCTTGAAGGTAAACGTTATATGTATATATATAACTGTTGGTGAAAAATTGCTACAAAATTCAAAATACTGATTTGCTAATTCCCAGTAGTTGGTATGACAATTGTTGTTAGAAGTTGTATATGGGTACCTGATAGAGTTTCAATGAATAATTATCGTGATTTTTCGGAGAGGCTTAATGATCAATGAAGTTGTTGATAAGTTTACTGCTAATGTGGTAAAATATGAAAGGTTCCCCGGTAACAATGATGAAGGGGTAATCGTTATAATAAGGATTATTCGAATGAACAATTGAAGGTGATTTTGCTGGAGTGGTGACAAAAATGTCTATTTTGAAAAGGGATTGAAAAGTTATTTTAGCTAATAAATGCCAAAG
Organism: Rutidosis leptorrhynchoides; assembly: GCF_046630445.1. Taxonomy (NCBI): domain Eukaryota; kingdom Viridiplantae; phylum Streptophyta; class Magnoliopsida; order Asterales; family Asteraceae; genus Rutidosis; species Rutidosis leptorrhynchoides. The sequence goes on along the minus strand of NC_092337.1, from coordinate 333,895,676 downwards.
GGTCTGACACGGATACGTGTTAAACTATGACTTTGATTTCGAGGATTTTTCAGGTACAAGACTGCGGTAACATGTGGTTGGATCATCATCTCGATGATTCGTTATTTGAAGTATCTTCAGGAATTTCGAGGGATTTGAACATAGATTGTAATCGTTAATATTCATATGATGTTCTAGGAATTTGAATGATACAAATACTTTTCTGGGTTCTATGATGTTCTAGCACAGTTTTGAAGTCAAAGTATAGCTTCGAAAGATGTAGGAATCTAAGAATGATGTCTTTTGTTAAATCTTGACTTGGATTTTGATTTGTCAAAATCAAAATATGTAATCAAATTTGGATGAAGATGGTTGCTTTGATTTTTATAAAAGAATATTTATTGTTGTGAAAGTAGTGAGTATAGTTGATGATTTGTTGAATCAGAATCGAAGAATGTAACATATTAATTGTGAATTTATATATCTCTCGGGTATTACCTACCCGTTAAAATATTCTCACCATTAACAGTTTGTACAAAAGAATTTTCTTAATTACAATCTTTATGAAAATATACCTACATATATATTTTCCTTAGATGTAATCATGGATTTAATGAGTTAGCATAATATTAATCTCATCTGGTTTTCGACTAGGACTAGAATATATAATCTCTAAAACTTTTAGAAACTACATATTCTCTGCAAAATATTTCTTCGATGAAGTTATGAATCAATACTTCATCGTTTGTTGTTGTTGGTATTCCTTGGTATCTATGGTGTGTATGACGTTGATGTTCGAGGTACAGATTGTGATGTTGAGGTGTGGGATGCGGATGTTGTTGTTGGTGGTGGTGATGGTACTGTTGGTGTTGGTGATGGTGGTACTGTTGCTGCTGGTGCTGCTGCTGGTGATTGTAACCTTTGCACCACATTCTCCAAAGCCACTACCCGAGCGCGAAGCTCGTTGACTTCTTCTATTACACCGGGGTGATTATCGGTTCGGACGAGTGGACGAATAAGATCTAGAATTTGAGATAATTTATAATCGTGACAAGACACTCTGGAAATGAGAGAGAAAATGGTGTCTCGAATAGGTTCGCCGGTAAGTGCTTCAGGTTCTTCGCCAAGAGGGCAATGTGGTGGATGGAAGGGATCACCTTCTTCTTGTCTCCAATGACTAAGCAGGCTACGAACCCATCCCCAATTCATCCAGAATAGGTGATGGCTGATTGGTTGATCCATTCCGGTTACACTGTCTTCGGAATTCAGGTGAATATCCATATCAGAATAGCTGTCGGAGTTTAAGGAATTTAAACTAGATACGGGATCCATCTTGTATAATTAGGGAGATGATTTTTGATATGAATTAGATTATAGAATTTAGTTTGGTATTCTTTAATACATAATTTACATATGTATATATAATACCAAATTCCATAAATCACGGAGAAAGTTTCGGAAGGTGTCAGGAAAAGTTTGCAGTAACAGATACGCTAAGATATGAATTTTTGTCTATACACTATTTATGCAAGAAATGCAGGAAAACGTGTCTAGACTTAAGAATGATGTAATTTCCGACAAGAAATAATAAGCAAAACTTTTAACATGCAGACACGATCGAAGTCCAAACTTACTAATGCATCTTAACAACTATCAGTTAGACACACTCATGCAAGACCTGGTTAGCTAGGACCAACGCTCTGATACCAACTGTGATGATCGCTCCAAATCCATATGAACGAACACATCATTCATCAATTTCATTGCGAGGTATTTGACCTCTATATGATACGTTTTGTAAACATTGCATTCTTTTAAAAAGGCTCACCATATATGAATATTTAAATCAAAGGTTTTCGATATCTGATGATTTCTACATATAGACAATCACCGTAAATAATAGTTTACAATAGTACTTCCGTTGACAATGCAGTCAAAATAAGATACAAGGTGATGATTTGGTGAATGCAACGTTTCCTTGAAAAATATGCCATGTAAGACTCCATGCACATAGCTTGTCTAACATATAAGCAAACAGCGGAAGACTTCTAGGGAACCTGAGAATAAACATGCTAACAAGTGTCAACACAAAGGTTGGTGAGTTCATAGCTTTAATGTTTTGCATAATCTGTACATAAAGGTGGATCACAAGATTTCAGTTGTTTCATCCAGAAACGTTTATTCAAATATTCTACAAGATTGAGCACCCTGTTAACTAAGCTTTAACGTTATAATAAGTACCCCTGTTTTAACATACATGCAACCAACATGTACAATACACGCAAACCAACGTGTACTAAACTCAAATAGCATACGTCTGTTTTATAGTTCAGGCTAGGGTTTCTATACCTGGAACAGACGGGGATGTCATGCACTATGGATCCATATATAACTACTCGCGCCCACCAGTTCTTATAACCGGCAGTTACTAGTTACCAAAGCTAAGGGATTTTCGGTTTAAACTCGGTGTAGAATTTAGTATGTAATTGTATTCATTGCGTTTAAAATAAAGTGCATGTATTCTCAGCCCAAAAATATATTTAATAAAAAGGGAGCAAATGAAACTCACCTTAGCAGCATATAAAGTCGTTCACCAAAATGTGACCGAAACTCGGATTACCAAATAACCGTAGATCTCAACCTAGAGAACATATGTTGGTCAATAAATGTCTATCAAGCTAGTCAGGTCATAGTGTATCACAATCCTAATGCTCGAGATCGACATACAAAAGTTATTCAAAGTCGTTTTAAAAAGTCAATTTTGATAATAGTTCAACAAAACGAGACATACCTTATATAAGGATTCATTTACTCGGTTGGTAATATTCAAAAATCCAATTTATCAATCTTACAAACAAGTTGTTTAAATATTAAATGCAGATTCAAAAGCAATTCTAATTAACGTCAATCATAATTCAGTTGATCATATCTTTTGATTCGTTCATCGAAATTACGCGATTTATAAATGAAAAGTTATTGATTTTTCTCTAGCTTTCCAAAAACATGTTTATCACATACCTTTTACTAGTAATATATGTATTTAATTCGTGATTCATTATAAACTGTTTAACGATGAAATTTAGCATACAAGCATGCATAAATATATATACTCGAGCACTAGACATGGATACACAATTAATATATAAAAGATAAAATATGAATACTCACGTATCAATATCGTGATTCAATATTGCAGGGAAGTACGTAGACGCAACAGAGATGATAAACACTAGGTTTGACTTGCCAATAATACCCACGTACATTACCTATAACCTCCATAGCTATATCCCATAATTTCGTTAGCTCTATCCCGCTTGAAAACCCATTTTGAAAGTGACACGCTCATGACTTCGTCGTAGTATTTTATGTATAATAATACTACTAATAATAATACTAATAATAATAATAATATTAATCTTAGTCTTAATAATAATAATAATAATAATAATAATAATAATAATAATAATAATAATAATAATAATAATAATAATTAAATAAATAAATACAGAGTAAGATGGATGATATATGTGTGTGTGTGCAATTCAGTGAACGAGCTCGACTTTTATAGGCCTTTCCTGAAATTTTGCCTCATGCGATCGCATGGTTTCGAAGGCCTTTGGCCATGCGATCGCATGGCGTCTCTTTACAACTCACATTATTTTGTTGTTTTGCTTGTCGACGTATTTAAATATAATATATTTAATATATTTAATTTATATAATTAATTATATATTATATTATATTCACGTGCATAGTTGACTTGTAATTTTTGGTCCGTTGACTCGTACGTTGTCACTCGACTTATGTCCCGGTTCCGGTTTCTCGAATGCATTTTCGTACGCTTCGAAAACTAGTACTTTTTGTTACGCGACGTGTACCTTTATCAAAAATTAAACTTAATCATTGATAAACTATGTCACTCGAAGTGTAGCTTCAATCAATTAAGTGTTTTGGTTATTTGCTTCTATAAATCATCGTCTCGTAGTATATACATATACATATATACATTTTCATTTTAAAATAGTGTTTTACTGTAGCAAAGTTACTGTAGCAAATAGTGATTTTTGAAAACACTGTAGCTTTTCGGGTACTGTAGAAATTCGAAAATACTGTAGCAAATTAGTGTTTTACTGGTTCATCTTAAACGTTTTAGTTAACTTATCTAAATATCAATCGAATCAATAATCAAATGTTAGTATCGTTTACTAAATAACTTGAAATCATATATATATATATATATATATATATATATGCACATTAAGTTATATATATATATTGTTCGTGAATCTTGGAGAACAGTCAAAGAATAATTGATTACATGAATATAGTTCCAAAACTTGAGACTCAACATTACAGACTTTGCTTATCGTGTCAAAAACATTAAATCATTTTAAAGATAAAGTTTAAATTTGGTCAGAAATTTTCGGGTCGTCACAAGTTTTTTCCCCCATTCTGAATTTTTGTTTTGTTGGTTTTGTATGAAATTAATATGCATTTTTAAATTTAAGTTTTGTGTGAATTTAAAAACAAAAATTTACTTTATTTCATTAAGTTTAAAAAATGATTTCTAAAATTCATCGTAAGTTAAAAGACTAGGTCATGGAACCGAAATTGCTTTACCCGAGGGCGGGGCGACAAATTTTGTTATCATTATTTTTAATATTATTGATCTAAAGTATACCAAAAAAATTAAAAAACCCAAAAACAATCTTTGCTTTTAAAACAATCGCTTTAAAAACGACAAATTTTAAATTTTGTCGAGGAACGGACTAGGTAAACATACCGATACTACCTAAAGTAAAAGGAAACAAAATTTTTAAAAAAATTATTCATTTAAATTGTTTTAATAAATAAAGGTTTTTATAAAAAAAATATATATATATTATATATATGTTTGTAGTTTATCTTATGTACAAAACATGGTAAAACAGCGCATTTTCAAATACTGACATTAAAGTTAAGCAAAAGCTACTAATTTTGACGATAAGACGCAAAACATATGTGAAATTACAACAAAAGGAATGAACGATGAGGCGCGCCATCTATCATTCGACGACCTTAGTAATTACAAACTGGGTATTTTTAATCACTTTTCTACACTAATCACCCTCATGAATTTATAATTATAGTCTGATTTCATGCAAATGAGGGCATTGCATGATCTCAAGTGTGGGGAAGGGTTATAAATTCTCTCGGGTTTACACTTAGTTTAATTGCCAAATTTTGTGAAAATTTGAAAAAAATTTCAACTAAATGAATTCAAAATCATGTTTATACATATTTATGAACGATAAAACTAGGTTATAATACCGAAATTATTGTTACCTCAGAGAGAACATAAATGGAGAAATAACCCAAAACGTTAGAATTCATTTAAAATGAAATAGAGGAGAATAAAAAGGGAAAGAAAAAAAAATAAATAAAAGCTAAGTGTGGGAAGAATTTATCAAGTTCTTTAAAACACATATCACATATTTTGTACAAGATTATTGCATGTACTTTTGCTTTGGACTAAAATAATCAGTTTTACCCGATTTATTGTAATACCTTTGAAAGAAAGATGGATCTACACGATGAATCAATTCCATCATTAAAAGGAAGAAAAGTCTTCCGAAAAAGACACGCACTTCTTGATTTAAGTCAGGAAGTTGTCATCCAGACCAGCTGTAGGTTGACGAAAAATCTAGAAAAGTCATCTCTAAAATCAGCAGGAAATCCACGGACCTCAGCATCAAACAGGGTCGCCAAGCGGTCAGACTTATCCTAACCATGAGAGGATATGTCTCGTAAATTGGGAAGGCGCCGTGCAAATTAGCTTGATAAGACTAATGAATCAGATCCCCAGAAAGGATAATCTCCTTAAAGATTAAAAATCAGCTTTTAAGACTGATATTACTCAATCCTTGAGATTGACCTTAAAATTGAGAATTACAAACTCATGGAATTCGATGATATCTAAACTCGAGCTTGAACGAGAAAATATTTTGATCCAATTATAAACCGATTTGTTTTCTGAAAACCCATTTTCAATGCATTCATTACCATTGAACGTAAAATCTTAGGAATTTACCTAGAATTCATTAGGTCACCTGAACCAAATCGGGTGTCAACCGTAAGAACGGTGGTTGCATAGCATGGTCGAAGACAGGACCTTGTGCCAGACCGAAAAACTATAGGGTGATCTTTACTATTGCTCCTACAAAGGATAGTAATTGCATCCAACACGTTACAGACCATAATCAAAAGCATGTCACGGGACATTGCCTTAACAGTTGCTTGTTCAACGCTTTCTTTTACAACCAGATGGTAGTTTACCGAAAGGTAATATACGGAGCAAGTATACTGGACGTGTCCTTTCCTAATACAAGGTTAGCAAGTGGGTGACACCAAACCGAAAGTTTTGAGCTAAAATTTTAAAATCTGAAACCCACAAAACTCACAAAAACATTTTGCAAACACCGGTGAAGGGTTATTCTGGAAAACTTATCTAGGATAAAAGCTAGAATGAATTTTCAAAAGATCAAATATTTTCATAAAGATCCAATTTCCTTAAAGGATCTAAATTTTCATAGTCATGTGGGACTGTAAACCACATCGTTACTATCATTGTTTATACCGCCATATCAAAATTACTAATGTATAAAGTGTGAAGAATAAAGAAGTGATTCGTGTGATTTAATTTCGAGTTCTGTATTGCTTGAGGACAAGCAACGTTCAAGTGTGGGGATATTTGATAGTGCTCCAAATGAACATATATTTAGGCACAATATCCTTCCAATATGTAAAGCTTTTAGTTGTAATTGTTCTATTTTTATGTAATATTTGTTTAAATAAGTAAGTGCGAAGACAAAAGAAGAAAATGACGATTTGAAGACGCAAATGACCAAAAAGCTAAAAAGTACAAAGTACAATCCAAGTGGTTCGAATTGTTGATGAGAAACGTCTCAAAATTACAAGAGTACGAGCCGCAAAACGCAAAATACAAGATATTAAATTGTACGCAAGGATGTTCGAAAATCCAGAACTGGGACATGAACCAACTATCAATGCGTGACGCAACGGAGCTAAAATTACAAGTCAACTATGCACATAAATATAATATAATATGTAAATAATTCTTAAAACTATATATATATTATATTATATAATAAAACGTCGGCAAAACTAGAAAACAAAAATAGGTGGCCTGATCCAGCTGGCCATGCGATCGCATGGCCAGGAAGACCATTTTTCATGCGATGGTATGAAGCTAGATTCCTGGCCAGGTCCTATAAATTCAGCATTTTTCGACGAGTAAAACACACCTTTTTCTTTTCCTTCATATGTAACGTAAATATATATATATATATATATATATATATATATATATATATATATATATATATATATATATATATATATATATATTTATAATATAATTTTAATTTTAAGTTAATAATAATAAAGTTATTTTAAGAATGTTTTACGGGTTTTTAAGTCAAAATTCTGTCCGTGCAACGCTACGCGATTAATCACCACTATAAGCTATGTTCTTCCTTTTTAAATTAATGTCTTGTAACTAAGTTATTATTATGCTTATTTGAGCCAAAGTAATCGTGATGTTAGAATAAATATTAAGACGGGGTTATTAGATTCTGTACCATAATTAAGGGGTGGGTAATTGATTATTCATTCTGATCAAGTGGGTAAATTAATATTCATATCTCATTAAAACAGGGGTGGATTACATACAAGGATAATTGGTGTAATTGTTAACAAAGTATTAAAACCTTGGATTACACGCAGTCGATAACCTGGTGTAATTATTAAAAAAGTATTAAAACCTTGTTACAGTTCGAATCCCTAATTAGTTGAAATATTTGACTTCGGAAATAAGGTTAATTTGACGAGCATTTTATAATTATGACCGATGGACTATTATGGACAAAAACCAAATAAGTATCAAATAATCCAGGACAAATGATAATTAACCCATGGTAGTAAATTAAAATCAAAACGTCAAACATCATGATTACAGAAGTTTAAATAAGCATAATACTTTTATTTCATATTTCATCGTACCTTTATTTACTGTCATTTTAATTACTTTAATTTACTTTATCGCAATTTAAATTCTGTCATTTATTTTATCGTCATTTATCTTTATGCTTAAAATATAAAATCGACAAATCGGTCATTAAACGGTAAAAACCCATTTTATAATAATAATACTACTTATATTTATATACAAATTTAGTTTTAAAAATATAGCGTTAAACTTGGCTAGTTCCCTGTGGACGAACCGGACTTACTAAAAACTACACTACTTTACGATTAGGTACACTGCCTATAAGTGTTGTAGCAAGGTTTAGGTATATCCCATTCTATAAATAAATAAATAACTTGTGTAAAATTGTATCGTATTTAATAGTATTTCGCAATAAAAATATAACTATTTCGTATACACCTCGCATAACATCAGATTCGCTTGATTTCGTTTCCGTATGATTAAGTTATGTCGATTTGAATTATCGTTGTGTTTTTGTTGCTTGATCAGAAATCTGGTATTGATAGACAACGAATTGGCATGTGAGACTTATACCACTGGAAAGATAATTTAAAAACACTCAATTTAGACTAGGATATCATGTCGTTTGCTTATATATAACCCGAGTTATGCTTGAATTAGTGTAAAAGTAGTTTTATACAGCACTTGCATAAAAATAACCTTGTATGATAAAATGTGTTAACTTCTTTGGTTAAAGCTTTGCATATTTGAAAAGTAGACAAAAATTAATTCATCTTTCATGTGGATATCATAGGCTAATTGTATCTAGATCTTCGGATAATCGCGTGCAAATGTGACTAACTAAATGAGAATCGAATCTGTAAATTGCTCACGGTTTTGTACTCTGTGGATTATGTGAATTGCATGAGCATGTATGCTTCTGGAAAATGAAACTTAACATGATATTTGATTTATTGTTAGTTTATATCAATCTCTGAAACCTTATGCATTGGGCACAATAGAGCTATACTTTATGAGAATTCTGATTTGAGCTGAAAACTGAATGTTCAATTTGCACGAATAAACTGTACAAATTGGCTAAACAAAAGTTGCTAGATTTTTGATATGTGTTACTTTGATTTGTCCTTGAACTATGGCCACTGGTCTTGTATCAATTGCATGTTCCTAACCCCAGTTATAGCCAAAATGAAATCAGTGCGCGGTCAGAAACTGACTTGGCAAACCCCAAATGTATCCCTTCTGATTCCTGACTTTTAATTGTTGTATGAGTCCCTGACTGGAATTTTTGGAATTGATTTTAAGTATATTTATGATCTGGAGTTTGTCATATTCACGTGAATTTTGTACTATGAGATAATGTGCTAAGTATGCTACGTGTTCATAAACTTTGTGCACGACGATAAACTGAAATTGTGAAATTGATCTTTCATGACCTAAAACGTATTGTTTGACTTAGGTTTGACATGTTGACCAATATTTGACATGAACCTACTGATGTTGACTTTAGTTGACTACTTTGACCAAGTTTGACTTTCGGTTTGACTTCGGTTGACTTTGTTTGATTTGCATGATATAGTTGACTTTTACTTTGAAATGCGTCGAGTCAAGCAATAAGACAACGTACACTATGAAACCACACTTATTTAAGATACATATATTGACCAACCTACATACGTATACTTAGGTTGCATTATTCGGCTATAAACCGTACAAGTTAGTTGTTCACTTTTCAATTCGAGCTTATTCAAATGTGAGTCTACAATCCCGCTTTTTTACATGTTTTCAGGGATGAGAATACACGCTGTTATATTTACATTTTCAAATACTTTGTATTGACATGAGTACTACACATATGCATAATGAGTTTGTTCAAAAAGCCTCTAGCTTGAATACTTTTAATACCATCGGTGTAAGCACAATTTAGATGGACGGATCCGTTAGGTGGACAACCTCACCCGCTATAAAAACTGTGGTGCATTTACTTTGAACATATAATATATTTGAACAAGTGTATAACATTTTAAGAGGTAAGGCGGGTATAGTGGCTTCTATACTCGGGTCCTTGCTAGTATTCAGGTGCTCGGTTTATGCAAACGATAGAATCTCGTGGTCAAGGAAACTAAACTATTTTTCTGATAACTGTTTTTCAGATACTGTTACATTATTTTAAACCTGTAGATTCACCAACATTATTTGTTGACCTATTTTTGCGTGTTGTTATTCTTAGGTCCTTAAGAGGTATGCTTCCGTTGTTGAGTCAGCATTTGATTTTAAAGAACATTATTTACTTTTGCATTTAAAACTTTTATACTGTTTAAATACTGTTGGCTTGTGGTTACGATCACAACAGTGTTTCTATTTTGGGATTATTGACTTATGTTTTTGAAAGTTAGTTTTTGAATAAAATTAAATGTGATTACTTTAAACGTCTCATATAGAGGGCGTAACTGTTAACTGTGGGACCTGGATTAACGCGCCGTCAGATGGTAATTTGGCAGGGTGTTATAGTTGGTATCAGAGCTAACGGTTCGTAGAGAAACTAGGACTTGCATTAGTGTGTCTGATTTGGTCATTAGGACACCTTGATGAGTCTAGACTACGACCGGGACTTAGTCATTACATGAGTACTTTGTGACTTACGTTATTTACTTGACTAATTTGTTTCATTTGTGTTCTTGTACTATGAGTTAGATGTCACAGGATTCAGGAAGCAGTGACAGCGACTCCAGTGTGGCTGAGGTGAATGCTCCTGCCCCAGCACCAGCACCTGCTCCGCATCAAATACCTAACCATCCCGTGAACCTTTATGCATTGGATTTGGTTCATACTAACCGTAACATGAATATTGTTGATCGTGTTAACACTTTGAGCGATATTGCTAGGACATATCTGCACCCCGATGATCTTGAGAGGATGGAGGAAAGAGTCACAGGTATAAATACTTATACGTACGAGGCTGAAGCGAGGTTCGTTGAGATGGCCGGATTGATAGCAGCCTTGACTGCCAGGGTTGCTGCGCTAGAGGCGAAACGTAATAGGCCGATGAATGATGGACCTGCCTCCCGTACCCGACAGAAGAGGAAGTGAAGGGTCGTTGACCATGAGCTTCTTTTCCTTTTTCATCCTCCATACTTTCTTTAATTAATTATATAAGACTTACCGAGTGTTATAAACTGGGCTATTAGCACATTATGTTTATTGTTTGGTTTACTACTTTGGAATTTGGTTTATCACTTTCGGATTTTATTTATTATTAATGGTGGTTTATGCTATTAATAACTATTATCTTTTATTGCATGCGGTACTATTCTATATTTAGTAACTTTGTATGATCATAATACTTGTGTTATGTTACACTACTACTATTGCCATTAATGTTACTACTTAGTGTTACTACCACTACTATCACTACATAACACTAGTACCACTATTACTATCACTAGTGTTACTACTATCACTACTATCACTACTTACACTACTTCTCACTACTAGCGAATCTTTTTGTACTATTATTTACTAGTCTTCAACACTCGTTGCTAGTATATTTTTATATATAGCGTTGTTTTGACACTGACCAGGTGTGTTTTTCTGTGTTGAAGATGCCTCCAAAGGAATTAACCGCTGCTCAAATCAGGAGAATGGTCGCCGAAGGAATCGCGGCTGAAAGAGCTGAACTACTGAGAGAATTCAACAACGCTCGAAATAGTAATGATCGTAGTGGTTCGAGCAACACCAATGGAAACGGCACTCAGGGCCATAATGGATGTTCTTACAAAACATTCACTAGTTGCAACCCGCATTCTTTCAACAGAACTGAGGGACCAGTTGATCTCACTAGGTGGTTTGAGAAGCTCGAGTCGGTTTTCCGCATTAGTGGTTGTAATGATAACGACAGGGTAGGCTTTGAAACGGGCACACTGGCAGACAGTGTGTTCACCTGGTGGAACAACTATGCTCAATCCCTGGGTCAGGATCAGGCTTATGCCCTACCTTGGGACACTCTGAAGCAAAGAATGATCGAGGAGTATTGTTAGAGGAACGAGGTTAAGAAAATGGAACGCGAGTACCGAGAGCTGAAGTTAGTAGGAAACGATCTCACCGCCTATAACAAGAGGTTCTTTGAGCTGGCATTAATGTGTCCTGAAATGGTTACTCTGGAAAGGCGTAAGGTAGAACTGTACATTGAAGGTGTGAGTGAGAATATTCAAGGCGGGGTCACTACCTTAAAACCCGCAAACGTGCAGGAAGCTATTGACATGGCTAGTTTGCTATTGGATCAGATTGCCCAGAGAGGGAAGGGAACTACAGTGAATGAGAATAAGTCAAATGATGGTAAGAGGAAGTGGAACAGTGGTCAGGACAAGAATTTCAATCAACGGCCGTTCAAAAAGCAAGATTCTTACCGCAACGACACTGGAACCACAGGAACTAACTCCGGGTATAAGGGCAAAAAGCCACAATGTCAGAAGTGTGGCAAGCATCATACTGGAAATTGTTCTGTTCTAAATTGTGACCGTTGTAAGAAGTTTGGTCATTTGTCAAAAGATTGCAAGGTTAATCTCAACGGCAACACCAACAACAACAGCACTATAAGTAACGTGAACAATGCTAATAGTGGTAAGAACTGTCATGGTTGTGGACAGCCGGATCATTTCAAGAAGGACTGTCTTAAGAACAACAATGGGAATGCTCGAGGAAGGGCGTTCAACATCAATTCTGCGGAAGCTCGTGATGATCCAAAGCTAGTCACGGGTACGTTTTCACTTGATGATCAACTTGTTTATGTTTTGTTTGATACTGGTGCCGATAGAAGTTTTATATCTAAGGATATTTGTCACAATGTTAAGAATTCTGTTTATTCCTTAGATAATGTGTATTCCATAGAACTAGAAAATGGTAACTTGATGAGAGCTGATAAGATCTATCATGGTTGTACTTTGACGTTAGAAAGTAAGCCTTTTAGCATTGATGTGATACATATTAAGCTGGGAAGTTTTGACCTTGTGGTTGGAATAGACTGGTTAGCTGATAACAAAGCCGAGGTGGTCTGTGACCTAAAGGCTATTCGTATTCCTATTGCTGACGGTGAACCTATGATGATTTATGGTGAAAAGAATGGTTCACAATTACATCTCATTAACTGCTTGAAAGTCCAGAAGTATGTGAGAAAGAGATGTATCACGTTCTTGGCTCATGTAAGCTAAATTGTACCAGAAGAAAGGAGACCCGAAGACTTTCCTATAGTTAAGGAATTTCTTGAAATTTTTCCGGAGGAATTACCTGGTCTCCCACCGCATCGAGAAATTGAGTTTCAGATAGACTTAGTGCCAGGAGAGGCACCGGTGGCTCGCTCACCGTACAGACTCGCACCCCAAGAGCTTCAAGAGTTGTCTAGTCAATTGCAAGAGTTGTTAGACAGGGGATTTATTCGACCGAGTTCTTCGCCTTGGGGAGCTCCGGTCCTGTTTATTAAGAAGAAGGATGGGTCGATAAGATTGTGTATCGACTACAGAGAATTGAACAAGTTGACAATCAAGAATCGGTATCCGCTACCGAGGATTGATGACTTATTTGATCAGCTGCAGGTATCCAGTTGTTATTCGAAGATTGAGTTGAGATCCGGGTATCACCAATTGAGAGTCAAAGAAGCTGATGTCTCGAAGACAGTGTTTAGAACACGTTATAGACATTATGAGTTTACAGTGATGTCGTTTGGATTGACGAACGCACCAGCAGTGTTCATGGATCTCAGGAACTGTGTGTGTAAGCCATACCTAGATAAATTCTTCATTGTGTTCATTGATGATATATTAGTGTACTCCAAGAACAGAGAAGAGCACGAGCAGCATCTACGTTCAATATTGACTATGCTTTGAGAAGAGCAGTTGTATGCAAAGTTCTCTAAGTGTGACTTTTGGTTACCAGAAGTACAATTTCTTGGCCATGTTGTAGGGGCCAATGGAATACAGGTCGATCCAGCAAAGATTGAGTCGGTTAAGAATTGGGAAACTCCAAAGATGCCAACGCAGATTAGGCAATTTTTGGGTCTAGCTGGTTACTACCGGAGATTCATTGAAGGATTCTCTAAGATCGCCTGACCATTAACCGCGTTGACTCATAAGGGCAAGAAGTTTGAGTGGTCAAAACCGCAAGAGACTGCATTTCAGTTGTAGAAGGAGAAGTTAACAACTGCACCAGTATTATCTCTACCCGAGGGAAGTGAAGATTTTGTTGTTTATTATGATGCTTCACGTCAAGGAATGGGTTGTGTGCTTATGCAACCAAATAAGGTTATTGCTTATGGATCACGTTAGTTAAAGATTCACGAGCAGAACTACACTACGCACGACCTTGAGTTAGGAGCTGTTGTCTTTGCACTTAAAATGTGGAGACACTACCTGTTTGGAACCAAGTTCACTATCTTCACTGACCATAAGAGTTTACAGCACATATTCGATCAGAAACAGCTCGACATGCGACAATGACGTTGGATGGAACTACTTAACGATTATAACTGCGAACTTCAATACCATCCGGGCAAGGCAAATGTTGCGGCGGATGCCTTAAGCAGAAAGGAGCAAGAGAAACCTCTTAGGGTTAAAGCGCTTAACATATTTGTCCGTACGAATCTCACATCACAAATCTGTGAAGCACAACAAGAAGCCATGAAACAAGAAAATGTCGATGTTGAATTTCTCAGAGGAATGGATAAGAAGTTTGACATTAAGGAGGACGGAACACGGTACTTTGCTAACCGAATTTGGGTACCAAAGTTTAGTAGATTGAGAGAACTGAAGCACACAAGTCGAGATACTCAATTCATCCGGGATCAGATAAAATGTACCAAGATTTGAAGGCTTTTTTATTGGGGGCCGAATTTGAAAGCTGACATTGCTACCTATGTCGGGAAGTGCTTGACTTGCGCTAAAGTCAAGGCTGAACATCAGAAGCCATCAGGATTATTAACTCAACCAGAGATTCCCCAGTGGAAGTGGGAAGGAATTTCCATAGACTTCATTACGAAACTACCGAGAATGGCGGGAGGTCACGATACTATTTGGGTATTCGTGGATCGTCTCACTAAGTCCGCATACTTCTTACCGATAAGGGAAACTGATAAAATAGAGAAGTTGACTCAGATCTACATTAAGGAAGTCGTCTCTAGGCATGGAGTGCCTGTATCTATTATATCCGACCGTGACAAAAGATTTACTTCCAGGTTTTGGCAATCATTGCAGAAAGTAATGGTGACTCGTCTAGATATGAGTACAGCATATCACCCCCAAACGGATGGCCAGAGCGAACGAACTATTCAGACTTTCGAGGACAAGTTGAGAGCATGTGTCATTGATTTTGGAAACGGATGGGATAAGTATTTACCACTAGCTGAGTTCTCATACAATAACAGCTACCATGCGAGTATCAAAGCTGCACCTTTCGAAGCGTTGTACGGAAGGAAGTGTAGATCTCCCATTTGTTGGAGCGAGTTGGGAGATAGTCAGTTGACAGGTCCTGAGATTATTCAGGAGACAACAGAGAAAGTCTTACAGATTCAGGAACGATTGAGAACAGCTCGGAGTCATCAAAAGAGTTATGTCAATGTTAGACGGAAGGACATAGAGTTCCAGGTTGGTGACAAGGTTATGCTTAAGGTATCACTGTAGTGACCCGAACTTTTCCATGTTTATATATATTAATTAAGATTGATATTTACATGACTAAATCTTTCCAACGTGTTAAGTAATCAAACTTGTTAAGACTTGATTAAATGAAATAAGTTTCATATAGACAATTGATCACCCAAGTTGACCGGCGATTCACGAACGTTACAAATTTGTAAAACCTCATGTTGTGGTATATATAGACATATATATATGGTGGAAATTAGATTATGATGAGTAAGTATCTCACTAAGAATATTAACAATGTGTGATATACATAAGAAATGAGATTACTAAGTTAAGAAACTCGAAATGATATATATAACGATTATGGTTATGATAACGTCTACTAAATACATATTTATCATATTAAGATATTGATACACTATATTTAACATGATAAAATGATATTTAAAAATATCATTAAGTGTGTTAACAATGAACTACATATGTAAAAACAAGACTACTAACTCAAGAATTACGAAACGAGACTTATATGTAAAGATTATCGTTGTAACGATATTTTAATGTATATATCATATTAAGAGATATTCATACATCATAATATCATGATAACATAATAATTTAACATCTCATTTGATATAATAAACATTGGGTTAACAACATTAATTGAGATCGTTAACTTAAAGGTTTCAAAACAACACTTACATGTAACGACTAACGAAGACTTAACGACTCCATTAGAATGTATATACATGTTGTGTTTTGATATGTATTCTTACACTTTTTAAAGACTTCAAGACACATATAAAAGTACTTCTACTTAACAAAAATGCTTACAATTACATCCTCGTTCAGTTTCATCAACAATTCTACTAGTATGCACCCGTATTCGTACTCGTACAATACACAGCTTTTAGATGTATGCACTATTGGTATATACACTCCAATGATCAGCTCTTAGCAACCCATGTAAGTCACCTAACATATGTGGGAACCATCATTTGGCAACTAGCATGAAATATCTCATAAAATTACAAAAATATTAGTAATCATTCATGACTTATTTACATGAAAACAAAATTACATATCCTTTATATCTAATCCATATACCAACAACCAAAAACACCTACAAACACTTCCATTCTTCAATTTACTTCATCTATTTGATCTCTCTCAAGTTCCATCTTCAAATTCTAAGTGTTCTTCATAAATTCCATAAGTATAGTTTCATAAAAATCAAGAATACTTCCAAGTTTGCAAGTCTACTTCCAAGCTTTCTAATCCATTCCAAGTAATCATCTAAGATCAAGGAACCTTTGTTATTTATAGTAGGTTATCTTTCTAATTCAAGTTAATATTCATATTCAAACTTTGATTCAATTTCTACAACTATAACAATCTTATTTCGAGTGAAAATCTTAGTTGAACTGTTTTCGTGTCATGATTCTGCTCCAAGAACTTTCAATCCATCCAAGGATCCTTTAAAGCTAGATCCATTTTTCTCATTTCCAGTAGTTTTATACAGAAAACTTGAGGTAGTAATGATGTTCATAACATCATTCGATTCATACATATAAAGCTATCTTATTCGAAGGTTTAAACTTGTAATCACTAGAACATAGTTTAGGTAATTCTAAACTTGTTCGCAAACAAAAGTTAATCCTTCTAACTTGACTTTTAAAATCAACTAAACACATGTTCTATATCTATATGATATGCTAATTTAATGATTTAAAACCTGGAAACACGATGAACACCATAAAATCGGATATACGCCGTCGTAGTGAAACCGGGGGCTGTTTTGGTTTGGATAATTAAAAACTATGATAAACTTTGATTTAAAAGTTGTTCTTCTGGGAAAATGATTTTTCATATGAACATGAAACTATATCCAAAAATCTTGGTTAAACTCAAAGTGAAAGTATGTTTTTCAAAATGGTCATCAAGATGTCGTTCTTTCGACGGAAATGACTACCTCTTTAGTAATTGACATGTAACTTAAATTTCCAACTATAAACCTATACTTTTTATGTTTGGATTCTTAAATTAGAGTTCAATATGAAACCATAGCAATTTTATTCACTCAAAACGGATTTAAAATGAAGTAGTTATGGGTAAAACAAAATTGGATATTTTTGATCTTTTTAGCTACGGGAAATGTTTAACAAATCTATACAAATCATATCCTAGAAAACTTATATTGTATTATACATGTATTCTAATATATTATGTAATCTTGGGATACCATAGACACGTATGCAAATGTTTTGACATATCATATCGACCCATGTATATATATTATTTGGAACAACCATAGACACTCTATATGCAGTAATGTTGGAGTTAGCTATACAGGGTTGAGGTTGATTCCAAAAATGTATATACTTTGATTTGTGATTTAACCTGAGATGTGTATACACTGGGTCATGGATTGATTCAAGATAATATATATCGATTTATTTCTGTACATCTAACTGTGGACAACTAGTTGTAGGTTACTAACGAGGACAGCTGACTTAATACACTCAAATCTTTAAAATATAATAAAAATGGTTGTAATTATATTTTGATCATACTTTGATATATATGTACATATTTGTATAGGTTCGTGAATCGATCCGTGGCCAAGTCTTATTTCCGAGGAAAGAAATATCTGTGAAAGTGAGTTATAGTCCCACTTTTAAAATCTAATATTTTTGGGATGAGAATACATGCAGGTTTTATAAATGATTTACAAAATAGACACAAGTACGTGAAACTACATTCTATGGTTGAATTATCGAAATCGAATATGCCCCTTTTTATTAAGTCTGGTAATCTAAGAATTAGGGAACAGACACCCTAATTGACGCGAATCCTAAAGATAGAACTATTGGGCCTAACAAACCCCATCTAAAGTACCGGATGCTTTAGTACTTCGAAATTTATATCATATCTGAAGGGTGTCCCTGAATGATGGGGATATTCTTATATATGCATCTTGTTAATGTCAGTTACCAGGTGTTCACCATATGAATGATTATTATCTCTATGTATGGGATGTGTATTGAAATATGAAATCTTGTGGTCTATTGTTACGATTTGATATATATAGGTTAAACCTATAACTCACCAACATTTTTGTTGACGTTTAAAGCATGTTTATTCTCAGGTGAATACTAAGAGCTTCCGCTGTTGCATACTAAAATAAGGATAAGATTTGGAGTCCATGTTTGTATGATATTGTGTAAAAACTGCATTTAAGAAACATATGTCGATGTAATATATTTCTATTGTAAACCATTATGTAATGGTCATGTGTAAACAGTATATTTTAGATTATCATTATTTGATAATCTACGTAATGCTTTTAAAATCTTTATTGATAAAATAAAGGTTATGGTTGTTTTAAAAATGAATGCAGTCTTTGAAAAACGTCTCATATAGAGGTCAAAACCTCGCAACGAAATCAATTAATATGGAACGTTTATAATCACTATGAACGGGACATTTCAGTTGGTATCCGAGCGTTGGTCTTAGAGAACCAGAAAATTTGCATTAGTGTGTCTTATCGAGTTTGTTAAGATGCATTAGTGAGTCTGGACTTCGACCGTGTTTTCTTTAAAAATGATTGCTTTACATTTTTGTTGGAAACTATATATTATTAACATGTAAATATTATGTGATATATTAATCTCTTAACATGTTTGATATTGTGTGATAGATGTCTACCTCTAGCACAAATCCCATTGACTCACCTAATAATAACGAAGAGTCGAATATATATTGGTAAGATTCACAAGTTCCCGAAGAACCGGAAGAAGAGGAAACGAAACCGGAAGAAGAGGAACCGGAAGAAGAGGAACCAGAAGAAGAGGAACCAGAATAAGAAGAGGTTATGGAGGGGGGAATAGTAGGAACCACAGAAAATCGGTCAAATAAAAGAAAATCCTCAACCAATGGACCAAAGTTAATAATGGTCAATGGTGTTTCCGCTAAGGAAGCAAAATATTGGGAAAATTACCAATTTTCAGATGAATCAGATACTGATGAGGATTCCGATGATGTTATAGAAATTACCCCGACCCAATTTAATGAGGCAAAAGAAAAGAATAAGGGAAAAGGCATCAAAATAGAGAAATCTGATTCCGACCCCGATGAACTTTATATGTACCGTCAACACCCGTATTTTCAATATCGTGACAATAACCCAGGAACCTCTAAACCACCAGGTTTTTCTAAACCAATGTGGAAAACGATGACTCGTATTAGAGGAACATCATATATCCCTAGAAGATTAGGAAAAAGAACCAAGTCCAAAGAAGAAGAAACCAGTGATTCAAATTAGAGGGGTGTGAGCATGTTGTGTAATAAATGTATTGTAGTGCGCTTGTACTTTTATGTTCTATGTAAAAATTTCTTGTATTGTTTGTTATTACAAATATAATCCTTGTCTATTTTACAGTATAAAAACAAAATGGACGTTAAGGGTAGACAACCGAATATTTTAGAAGACCTACCAGAGGATATGATTGAGGAAATCTTGTCTAGAGTCGGTCAGAATTCATCAGCACATTTAGTTATGGCGAAAATAACTTGTCAAACATTTGAAAGACTTTCCAGAAATGCCTTAGTTTATAAAAGGCTTTCCTTTGATAGGTGGGGTATATCACATTGGGGAGAATTTAAGTTACGCCGTGTTTTCTTTAAAGCGTTAAATGCGGGGAACCCAAATGCAATTTTACGCTACGGGTTAAGAACCTATTTTGACTCAACATATCCCAACATAGGATTTCGTGAAATAGAAAGAGCTTCTAACATGCAACATAAAGAAGCATGTTATGCTTACGGGTTAGTGATGTTCGCTTCTTACCAAAGTGAGAAAAAGAACATCGGATTGCAGCTTTTAAATAAAACTTTCCCACAAGTGACGGATTCAGTTGTTGGGGTGAGAAACAAGGTTTTTAGATTATTACGGGGCTGTTGGACATTACGAAACCCTCGTCCTTTTGACGACATTACAACAAGCTGCCTAGCCAATGGTCATAATGGTTATTTTCCATAAGACCAAGGATGGGAAGTCGTCTTAGTAAAACCAGAATGCATGACTTGTTTCTGGACTTATGAATTACGTGTGTTTATTTCCTTTGCTGAACAAATTGCGTATTAACTAGATTTATCTTCAAAAATGTCCTGTATCATAGTGTACTATATTTCATGTTATATGTAATATAGCGAAGTTGTAAGTCTGAAGAATATTTGTATGTGATATATTATTATAATTAGTTTTTCATATGGAATTGTAGTAGTTGAATTGTATATTAGCTACTAAGTATGAACTTAACGGGTAGGTAGTACCCGAATTTAAACTTATAAAATGCTAATATGAAGAAAAAGCTTTTATAAATGAGTTAATATTCTGTATGATTAACTTGTTTCATTTGACTATTTTGAAGGAAATGGCACCGACTACTCGACACACCTTGAATATGAGCGAAGAGGAATTTCGTGCCTTTCTTGCTTCAAACATAGCCGCAGTACAGGCCGCGCTACATACCAACAATAACTATGAATCTAGCAATACAGCTAACGGCGCAAGAAATCGTGTAGGATGCTTCTACAAGGAATTCACTGCCTGCAAACCTTCAGAATTTGATGGGACCGAAGGACCAATCGGATTGAAACGGTGGACCGAGAAAGTTGAATCGGTGTTTGCCATAAGTAAGTGTGCTGAAGGAGACAAAGTGAAGTACGCTACGCATACCTTCATAGGTATTGCGTTAACATGGTGGAATACCTATCTAGAGCAAGTGGGACAAGATGCTGCTTACGCGCTACCTTAGTCAGCATTCAAGCACTTGATAAACGAGAAGTACCGTCCCAGAACTGAGGTCAATAAGCTCAAGTCAGAACTTAGAGGGTTACGAACACAGGAATTCGATATTACTTCGTACGAAAGACGATTCACAGAATTGTGCCTATTGTGTCCGAGAGAGTTCGAAGATGAGGAAGAGAAGATCGACGCGTTTGTGAAAGGGTTACCGGAGAGAATCCAAGAAGATATAATTTCACACGAACCTGCCTCCATACAAAAGGCATGTAGAATGGCTCACAAACTAGTGAACCAGATTGAGGGAAGAATTAAAGAACAGGCGGCCGAAGAGGCCAACGTGAAGCTAGTCAAAAGAAAGTGGGAGGAAAATGGTGATAAGAGTCACCAAAACAACAACAACTATCCCAACAATCGCAACATCAATCGCAACTACAACAAACGGCACAACAACAACAACAACAACAACTACAACAATCATCCCAACAACAATAACAACCATAACAACAACAACAATCAAAAGCAGCTATGCCAAAGGTGTAAAAAGTATCACTCGGGGTTTTGCACCAAATTTTGCAACATGTGTAAAAGAAATGGTCATAGAGCGGTGAAGTGTGAAGTCTACGGACCAGGGGTTAACAGAACGAAAGGAACAAATGGTGTCGGAACGAGTAATGGCGGAGCAAGTAGTGTTGGAGCAAGTTATGACAATGTAGTTTGTTATAAATGTGAAAAATCGGGCCGCATTATTAGAAATTGCCCAAACCAGGAGAACACGAATGGACAAGGCCGCGAAAGAGTTTTCAATATTAATGCGACAGAGGCACAGGAAGACCCGGAGCTTGTTACGGGTACGTTTCTTATTGACAATAAATCTGCTTACGTTTTATTTGATTCGGGTGCGGATAGAAGCTATATGAGTAGAGATTTTTGTACTAAATTAAGTTGTCCATTGACGCCGTTGGATAGTAAATTTTTACTCGAATTAGCAAACGGTAAATTAATTTCAGCAGATTATATATGCCGAAATCGAGAAATTAAACTGGGTAGCGAAATATTTAAGATTGATTTGATACCAGTAGAGTTAGGGAGTTTTGATGTAATAGTTGGCATGGACTGGCTGAAGGAGATGAAAGCAGAGATCGTATGTTACAAAAATGCAATTCGCATTGTACGGGAAGAAGGAGAACCCTTAATGGTGTAAGGAGAAAAGGGCAACACGAAGCTACATCTTATTAGTAATTTGAAGGCACAAAAACTAATAAGAAAATGTTGCTATGCTATTCTAGCACATGTCGAGAAAGTACAAACTGAAGAAAAGAGCATCAATGATGTTCCCGTCGTAAAAGAATTTCCCGATGTATTTCCGAAAGAATTATCGGGATTACCTCCACATCGATCTGTTGAATTTCAAATAGATCTTGTACCAGGAGCTGCACCATTAGCTCGTGCTCTTTACAGACTCGCACCCAGTGAGATGAAAGAACTACAAAGCCAACTGCAAGAACTAATAGAACGTGGTTTCATTCGACCAAGCACATCACCATGGGAGCTCCGGTTTTGTTTGTCAAGAAGAAGGATGGTACATTTAGGTTGTGTATTGACTATAGAGAGTTGAATAAACTTACCATCAAAAACCGTTATCCACTACTGAGAATTGACGACTTATTTGATCAACTACAAGGCTCGTCGGTTTATTCGAAAATCGATTTACGTTCTGGATATCATCAAATGCGAGTAAAGGAGGATGATATTCCAAAAACTGCTTTTAGGACGAGTTATGGTCATTACGAGTTTATGGTTATGCCGTTTGGATTGACTAACGCACCAGCTGTGTTCATGGACCTTATGAACCGTGTGTGTGGGCCATATCTTGACAAGTTTGTCATTGTTTTCATCGATGACATACTTATTTACTCAAAGAATGATCAAGAGCACGAAGAACATTTGAGAAAAGTGCTAGAAGTATTGAGGAAAGAAAAACTGTACGCTAAGTTTTCAAAGTGCGCTTTTTGGTTGGAAGAAGTTCAATTCCTCGGTCACATAGTGAACAAAGAAGGTATCCATGTGGACCCGGCAAAGATCGAAACCTTTGAAAAGTGGGAAACCCTAAAAACTCTGAAGCATATACGTCTATTTTTAGGATTCGCTGGTTACTACAGAAGATTCATCCAAGATTTCTCCAAAATAGCAAAACCCTTGACTGCATTAACGCATAAAGGGAAGAAATTTGAATGGAAGGATGAACAAGAGAAGGCGTTTCAGTTATTGAAGAAGAAGCTAACTACGGCACCTATATTGTCATTGCCTGAAGGGAATGATGATTTTGTGATTTATTGTGACGCATCAAATCAAGGTCTCTGTTGTGTATTAATGCAACGAACGAAGGTGATTGCTTATGCGTCTAGACAATTGAAGATTCACGAGCAAAATTATACGACTCACGATTTGGAATTGGGTGCTGTTGTTTTTGCATTAAAGACTTGGAGGCATTATTTATGTGGGATCAAAAGTATTATATATACCGACCACAAAAGTCTCCAACATATATTTAATCAGAAGCAACTGAATATGAGACAACGCAGGTGGATTGAACTGTTGAATGATTATGATTTTGAGATTCGATACCACCCAGGGAAGGTGAATGTGGTAGCCGACGCTTTGAGTAGAAAGGACAGAGAACCTGTACGGGTAAAAGCTATGAATATAATTATTTGTACTAACCTTACTACTCAAATAAAGGAGGCGCAACAGGGGGTTGTAAAAGAAGGAAAGTTGAAGAATGAGATACCCAAAGGATCAGAGAAACATCTTAATATTCAAGAAGACGGAACCCGATATAGGGCTGATAGAATTTGGGTACCAAGGTTTGGAGATGTGAGAGAAATGGTACTTAAAGAAGCACATAAAAGCAGATATTCAATACATCCCGGAGTGGGGAAGATGTATAAAGATCTCAAGAAACACTTTTGGTGGCCGGGTATGAAAGCTGATATTGCTAAATATGTAGGAGAATGTTTGACGTGTTTAAGGTCAAAGCTGAACATCAGAAACCATCAGGTCTACTACAACAACCTAAAATCCCGGAATGGAAATGGAAAAACATTACCATGGATTTCATTACTAAATTGCCAAGGACTGCAAGTGGTTATGATACTATTTGGGTAATAGTTGATCGTCTCACCAAGTCAACACACTTCCTGCCAATGAGAGAAGATGACAAAATAGAGAAGTTTGCACTATTGTATTTGAAGGAGATTGTCTCCAGACATGGAATACCCGTCTCTATTATCTCTGATAGGGATGGTAGATTTGTTTCAAGGTTCTGGCAGACGTTGCAATAAGCATTGGGGACTCGTCTAGACATGAGTACTGCCTATCATCCACAAACTGATGTGCAGAGTGAAAGGACGATACAAACGCTTGAAGACATGCTACGAGCATGTGTTATTGATTTCGGAAACAGTTGGGATCGAAACCTACCGTTAGCAGAATTTTCCTACAACAACAGTTATCATTCTAGTATTGAGATGGCGCCGTTTGAGGCACTTTATGGTAGAAAGTGCAGGTCTCCGATTTGTTGGAATGAAGTGGGGGATAGACAGATTACGGGTCCGGAGATAATGCAAGAAACTACCAAGAAAATCATCCAAATTCAACAACGATTGAAAACCGCCCAGAGTCGACAAAAGAGCTACGCGGATAGTAAAAGAAAAGATATAGAGTTTGAAATTAGAGAAATGGTCATGCTTAAGGTTTCACCTTGGAAAGGCGTTGTTCGATTTGGTAAACGGGGGAAACTAAATCCAAGGTACATTGGACCATTCAAGATTATAAATCGTGTCGGACCAGTAGCTTACCAACTGGAGCTACCTCAACAACTCGCGGCTGTACATAACACTTTCCACGTCTCAAATTTAAAGAAATATTTTGCTAAAGAAGATCTCACTATTCCATTGGACGAAATCCAAATCAATGAAAAACTTCAATTCATTGAAGAACCCGTCGAAATAATGGATCGTGAGGTTAAGAGACTTAAGCAAAACAAGATACCGATTGTTAATGTTCGATGGAATGCTCTTAGAGGACTCGAGTTCACCTGGGAGCATGAAGATCAGATGAAGAAGAAATACCCGCATCTATTTCCAGAAGATTCGTCAAAACCTTCAACAGCTTAAAATTTCGGGACGAAATTTATTTAACGGGTAGGTACTGTAGTGACCCAAACTTTTCCATGTTTATATATATTAATTGAGATTTATATTTACAATACTAAATGTTTCCAACGTGTTAAGCAATCAAACTTGTTAAGACTTGATTAAATGAAATAAGTTTCATATAGACAATTGATCACCCAAGTTGACCGGCGATTCACGAACATTACAAATTTGTAAAAACTACATGTTGTGGTATATATAGACTTATATATATGGTTGACATGAGATTATGATGAGTAAGTATCTCACTAAGTATATTAACAATGTGTGATATACATAAGAAATGAGATTACTAAGTTAAGAAACTCGAAATGATATATATAACGATTATCGTTATGATAACGTCCACTAAATACATATGTATCATACTAAGATATTGATACACTATATTTAACATGATAAAATGATATTTAAATATATCATTAAGTGTGTTAACAATGAACTACATATGTAAAAACAAGACTACTAACTCAAGAATTACGAAACGAGACTTAAATGTAACGATTATCGTTGTAACGATATTTTAATGTATATATATCATATTAAGAGATATTCATACATCATAATATCATGATAACATAATAATTTAACATCTCATTTGATATAATAAACATTGGGTTAACAACATTAATTGAGATCGTTAACTTAAAGGTTTCAAAACAACACTTACATGTAACGACTAACGAAGACTTAACGACTCCATTAGAATGTATATACATGTGGTGTTTTGATATGTATTCTTACACTTTTGAAAGACTTCAAGACACATATCAAAGTACTTCCACTTAACAAAAATGCTTACAATTACATCCTCGTTCAGTTTCATCAACAATTCTACTCGTATGCACCCGTATTCGTACTCGTACAATACACAGCTTTTAGATGTATGTACTATTGGTATATACACTCCAATGATCAGCTCTTAGCAGCCCATGTGAGTTACCTAACACATGTGGGAACCATCATTTGGCAATTAGCATAAAATATCTCATAAAATTACAAAAATATTAGTAATT
Source organism: Rutidosis leptorrhynchoides (assembly GCF_046630445.1). Lineage (NCBI taxonomy): Eukaryota > Viridiplantae > Streptophyta > Magnoliopsida > Asterales > Asteraceae > Rutidosis > Rutidosis leptorrhynchoides. The sequence continues at coordinate 333,869,022 of NC_092337.1, read as the reverse complement.
ATTCATGACTTATTTACATGAAAACAAAATTACATATCCTTTATATCTAATTCATATACCAAAGACCAAAACCACCTACAAACACTTTCATTCTTCAATTTTCTTCATCTAATTGATCTCTCACAAGTTCCATCTTCATGTTCTAAGTGTTCTTCATAAATTCCATAAGTATAGTTTCATAAAAATCAAGAATACTTCCAAGTTTGCAAGTCTACTTCCAAGCTTTCTAATCCATTCTAAGTAATCATCTAAGATCAAGGAACCTTTGTTATTTATAGTAGGTTATCTTTCTAATTCAAGGTAATATTCATATTCAAACTTTGATTCAATTTCTACAACTATAACAATCTTATTTCGAGTGAAAATCTTACTTGAACTGTTTTCGTGTCATGATTCTGCTTCAAGAACTTTCAAGCCATCCAAGGATTCTTTGAAGATAGATCTATTTTTCTCATTTCCAGTAGTTTTATCCAGAAAACTTGAGGTAGTAATGATGTTCATAACATCATTCGATTCATACATATAAAGCTATCTTATTCGAAGGTTTAAACTTGTAATCACTAGAACATAGTTTAGTTAATTCTAAACTTGTTCGCAAACAAAAGTTAATCCTTCTAACTTGACTTTTAAAATCAACTAAACACATGTTCTATATCTATATGATATGCTAACTTAATGATTTAAAACCTGAAAACACGATGAATACCATAAAATCGGATATACGCCGTCGTAGTGAAACCGGGGGCTGTTTTGGTTTGGATAATTAAAAACTATGATAAACTTTGATTTAAACATTGTTCTTCTGGGAAAATGATTTTTCATATGAACATGAAACTATATCCAAAAATCTTGGTTAAACTCAAAGTGAAAGTATGTTTTTCAAAATGGTCATCAAGATGTCGTTCTTTCGACGGAAATGACTACCTCTTTAGTAATTGACATGTAACTTAAATTTCCAACTATAAATCTATACTTTTTCTATTTGGATTCTTAAATTAGAGTTCAATATGAAACTATAGCAATTTGATTCACTCAAAACGGATTTAAAATGAAGAAGTTATGGGTAAAACAAGATTGGATATTTTTGATCTTTTTAGCTACGGGAAATGTTTAACAAATCTATACAAATCATATCCCAGCTAACTTATTGTATTATACATGTATTCTAATATATTATGTAATCTTGGGATACCATAGACACATATGCAAATGTTTTGACATATCATATCGACCCATGTATATATATTATTTGGAACAACCATAGACACTCTATATGCAGTAATGTTGGAGTTAGCTATACAGGGTTGAGGTTGATTCCAAAAATATATATACTTTGAGTTGTGATCTAGCCTGAGACATGTATACACTGAGTCATGGATTGATTCAAGATAATATATATCGATTTATTTCTGTACATCTAATTGTGGACAACTAGTTGTAGGTTACTAACGAGGACAGCTGACTTAATAAACTTAAAACATTAAAACGTATTAAAAATATTGTAAATATATTTTGAACATACTTTGATATATATTTACATATTTGTATAGGTTCGTGAATCGATCCGTGGCCAAGTCTTATTTTCGAGGAAGGAAATATCTGTGAAAGTGAGTTATAGTCCCACTTTTAAAATCTAATATTTTTGGGATGAGAATATATGCAGGTTTTATAAATGATTTACAAAATAGACACAAGTACGTGAAACTACATTCTATGGTTGAATTATCGAAATCGAATATGCCCCTTTTTATTAAGTCTGGTAATCTAAGAATTAGGGAACAGACACCCTAATTGACTCGAATCCTAAAGATAGATCTATTGGGCCTAACAAACCCCATCCAAAGTACCGGATACTTTAGTACTTCGAAATTTATATCATATCCGAAGGGTGTCCCGGAATAATGGTAATATTCTTATATATGCATCTTGTTAATGTCGGTTACCAGGTGTTCACCATATAAATGATTTTTATCTCTATGTATGGGATGTGTGTTGAAATATGAAATCTTGTGGTCTATTGTTACGATTTGATATATATAGGTTAAACCTATAACTCACCAACATTTTTGTTGATGTTTAAAGCATGTTTATTCTCAGGTGAATACTAAGAGCTTCCGCTGTTGCATACTAAAATAAGGACAAGATTTGGAGTCCATGTTTGTATGATATTGTGTAAAAACTGCATTCAAGAAACATATGTCGATGTAATATATTTCTATTGTAAGTCATTATGTAATGGTCATGTGTAAACAGTACACTTAAGATTATCATTATTTGATAATCTACGTAATGCTTTTAAAACCTTTATTGATAAAATAAAGGTTATGGTTGTTTTAAAAATGAATGCAGTCTTTGAAAAATGTCTCATACAGAGGTCAAAACCTCGCAACGAAATCAATTAATATGGAACGTTTATAATCAATATGAACGGGACATTTCAATCACCTTGGAAGGGAGTTGTACGATTTGGGAAATGAGGTAAACTGAGTCCTAGATATGTTGGACCGTTTGAGATAACTGAAAGAGTTAGACCAGTAGCTTACAGATTGGAACTTCCACAAACACTCAGCGGTATTCATGACGTTTTCCATGTATCCAATCTAAAGAAATACCTAGCCGATGATAATTTGATTATTCCTTTAGAGGAACTACGTATCGACGACAAAATTCATTTCATTGAGGAACCTGTTGAAATCTTGGGCCGTGAGGTCAAACAGTTGAAGCAAAGCAGAATTCCTATCGTAAAACCTCGGTGGAACGCGAGAAGAGGACCAGAGTTCACGTGGGAGCGTGAAGACCAGATGAGGCTGAAATATCCGCAACTGTTTCCCGAGGAAACTACTTCAGCGAACGATCACTAAAATTTCGGGACGAAATTTTCAATAACAGGTGGGTAATGTAACAACCCTGATTTTTCCGTTACTTCTGTTAACCTTCCGTTAGTTTATTTAACGGCGATTATTTAACTTTTGTGCGTTTACGTGTAATAAATACATACTTGATCTTCGGAGGGTTACAACAATTAATATGGGTTGATATTAATTCTAATAAATATTTCGGATAATGAAATACGATAAAAATGATACGATTTTGATAATAGCTTTTTGAGCAACGAAACGCTCGGATTTATTTTAATAATTAATTTTATTAATTATTAACTTTTTAAAATATTTAATTTATTGGGTTTTTAATAAATTAAGCGATTGGTTGCGTTTAACGATCGGGTTAGCGTTCCGGGCCTTCGGTACGACTAAACGACACTTAAAACGGACCACGAATACGCGATTTTACAAAATGAGAGCCCGGGAGTCATCCCCATGGGCCATTCGGCCGACCCCTCCCCCATACCCCCTTTTATTTCAATTTTTGTAAGTTGGCTTATGTGCTAATTGTTTAAACTAGGGTTAGTATAAATAGAAGTATTAACCTAAAAATAAATATAACCCTCACAATTAAAAAGCTGCAGTCGATCCTTCCTTGCTCCCTCCCCATCGTCGACCATCATCACCATCACCATACCATCAATTTTCAATTTTTGATAAAACCTCAAGAACAAACGTTGCAATTCTCGATCTCCTCTACGCGTTGATATTATTCTTTTAGCGATCTAAGGTATATTTACATGAACCCTAATTCTTAAAATCTGATTTTTATAAGAGTTTCATAGTTATGTTGTCAATTGCTCAAGTCTATACGCGTACGTGTTAATCGTTATCGTTATTTTGATTGTTTGATGCGCTATGGTTTAAAAATGAATTTGTTTTTGTTTGATCAGAAAAAATAAGTTTTTCAAATGTTAATTATTATATTATAATCAGATTCCTTGCAAAAAACTATTGAGTTTAGGCTTTGGATTCGCTTGATTTCGTTTCCGTATGATTAAGTTATGTCGATTTGAATTATCATTGTGTTTTTGTTGCTTGATCAGAAATCTGATATTGATAGACAATGAATTGGCATGTGAGACTTATACCACTGGAAATATAATTTGAAAACACTCAATTTAGACTAGGATATCATGTCGTTTGCTTATGTATAACCCGAGTTATGCTTGAATTAGTGTAAAAGTAGCTTTATACAGCACTTGCATGAAAATAACCTTGTATGATAAAATGTGTTAATTTCTGTGGTTAAATCATTGCATATTTCAAAAGTAGACAAAAATTACTTCATCTTTCATGGGAATATCATAGGCTAATTGTATCTAGATCTTCGGATAATCGTGTACGAATGTGACTAACTAAATGAGAATCGAATCTGTAAATTACTCACGGTTTTGTACTCTGTGGATTATGTGAATTGTATGAGCATGTATGCTTCTGGAAAATGAAACTTATCCTGATATGTGACTTATTGTTAGTTTATGTTAATCTCTTAAACCTTATGCATTGGGCACAATAGAGCCATACTTTATGAGAATTCTGATTTGAGCTGAAAACTGAATGTTCAACTTGCACGAATAAACTGTACAAATTGGCAAAACAAAAGTTTCTAGATTTTTTATATGTGTTACTTTGATTTGTCCTTGAACTACGTCCACTGGTCTTGTATCAATTTCATGTTCCTAACCCCGATTATAGCCAAAATGAAATCAGTGCGCGGTCAGAAACTGACTTGGCAAACCCCAAATATATCCCTTCTGATTCCTGACTTTTAATTGTCGTAGGAGTCCCTGGCCAGACTTTTTGGAATCAATTTTAAGTATAGTTATGATCTGGAGTTTTTCATATTTACGTGAATTTTGTACTATGAGATAATGTGCTAAGTATGCTACGTGTTCATAAACTTTGTGCATGACGATAAACTGAAATTGTGAAATTGATCATTCATGACCTAAAACGTATTGTTTGACTTAGGTTTGACATGTTGACCAATATTTGACATGAATCTACTGATGTTGAATTTAGTTGACTACTTTGACCAAGTTTGACTTCCGGTTTGACTTCGGTTGACTTTGTTTGACTTGCATGATATAGTTGACTTTTACTTTGAAACGCGTCGAGTCGAGCAATAAGACAATGTACACTATGAAACCACACTTATTTAAGATACATATATTGACCAACCTACATACGTATACTTAGGTTGCATTACTCGGCTATAAACCGTACAAGTTAATTGTTCACTTTTCAATCCGAGCTTATTCAAAGGTGAGTCTACAGTCCCGCTTTTTACATGTTTTCAGGGATGAGAATACACGCTGTTATATTTACGTTTTCAAATACTTTGTATTGACATGAGTACTACACATATGCATAATGAGTTTGTATAAAAAGCCTCTAGCTTGAATACTTTTAATACCATCGGTGTAAGCACAATTTAGATGGACGGATCCGTTAGGTGGACAACCTCACCTGCTATAAAAACTGTGGTGCATTTACTTTGAACATTAAATACATTTGAACAAGTGTATATCATTTTACGAGGTAAGGCGGGTATAGTGGCTTCTATACTCGGGTCATTGCTAGTATTCAGGTGCTCGGTTTATGCAAACGATAGAATCTCATGGTCAAGGAAACTAAACTATTTTTCTGATAACTGTTTTTCAGATACTGTTACATTACTTTAAACCTGTAGATTCACCAACTTCTTAGGTCCTTAAGAGGTATGCTTCCGCTGTGTTTGCTGCATGACTGGCCGTGGAGTCAGCATTTGATTTTAAAGAACATTATTTACTTTCGCATTAAAAACTTTTATACTGTTTAAATACTGTTGGCTTGTGGTTACGATCATAACAGTGTTTCTATTTTGGGATTATTGATTTATGTTTTTGAAAGTTAATTTTTGAATAAAATTAAATGCGATTGCTTTAAACGACTCATATAGAGGGCGTAACTGTTAACTGTGGGACCTGGATTAACGCGCCGTCAGATGGTAATTTGGTGGGGTGTTATACTATAAATACCTCATAACTACCTCTCTCATTTTTACTCTTTCTGTGTTTTTCAATCCTGTGTAAATCTTCTCGGCTTACTACTTCGACCTCGTCTTTAAATTTTTTCAGGTTAGCGCGCGTTTAGTTTCTTTACTTACGGTCTTTTGAATTATTTGTTAATAGATGGCATCTTCTTCTTCTACTGCGAGCCTCCGAATTTCGGAGTCATTAGGTCCATTATGACGGGGCGCAAAATCGCGCTTTTGGTGGACTGGTTCCCACCTTTGGCCGATTTGAATCCCATAGCGCCCCTACCGAATCAGCGCGCAGATACCGTTACTGACAGTAAGGTCACCGTGTATCGACAAGTCATGGTGGAAGGGAATGTGCGCTATCCTTCTACTCCTTTTTTCATGGAGGTCCTTAACCATTTCAACATTGGTATTGGCCAGCTGCACCCGTATAGTGCGTGTCGCGTTACCCTTTTCGAGATGATTTGTCATCATTTACCGGTTCCCCCCTCGCTAGTGTAGTGACCCGAACTTTTCCATGTTTATTTATATTAAATGAAATTGACATTTACATGATTAAGTATTTCCAACATGTTAAGCAATCAAACTTGTTAAGACTTGATTAATTGAAATGAGTTTCATGTAGACAATTGACCACCCAAGTTGATCGGCGATTCACGAACGTTAAAAACTTGTAAAAACTACATGATGATATATATATGGATATATATATGGTTAATATGAGATTATGATAAGTAAGTATCTTACTAAGTGTATTAACAATGAGTGATATACATAAAAATGAGATTATTGAATTAAGAAACTCGAAACGATATATATAACGATTTTCGTTATAACGTCTTACTAAATACATATGAATCATATTAAGATATAGATACACCATGTTTAACATGATAAAATGATAATTAAGTATATCACTAAGTGTGTTAACAATGAACTACATATGTAAAAACAAGACTACTAACTTAAGGATTTCGAAACGAGATATATATGTAACGATTATCGTTGTAACAACATTTTAATGTATATATATCAAATTAAGATATATGCATACATCATAATATCATGATAATGTAATAATTTAACATCTCATTAGATATAATAAACAATGGGTTAACAACATTAAATGAGATCGTTAACTTAAAGGTTTCAAAACAACACTTACATGTAACGACTAACGATGACTTAACGACTCAGTTAAAATGTATATACATGTAGTGTATTAAGATGTATTTGTATACTTTTGAAAGACTTCAAGACACATATCAAAGTACTTCTACTTAACAAAAATGCTTACAATTACATCCTCATTCATTTTCATCAACAATTCTACTCGTATGCACCCGTATTCGTACTCGTACAATACACAACTTCTAGATGTATATACTATAGGTATATACACTTTAATGATCAGCTCCTTAGCAGCCCATGTGAGTCATTAAACATGTAGGAACTATCATTTGGAAACTAGCATGAAATATCTCACAAAATTACAAAAAAATATTATAAATCATTCATGAATTATTTACATGAAAACAAACTTACACATCCTTTATATCTAATCCATATACCAACGACCAAAAATACCTACAAACACTTTCATTCTTCAATTTTCTTCATCTAATTGATCTCTCTCAAGTTCTATCTTCAAGTTCTAAGTGTTCTTCATAAATTCTATAAGTTCTAGTTTCATAAAATCAAGAACACTCTCAAGTTTACAAGTCTACTTCCAAGCTTTCTAATCCATTTCAAGTGATCATCCAATCTCAAAAAATCTTTCTTATTTACAGTAACATATCTTTCTAATTCAAAGTAATATTCTATAACTATAACAATCTTATTTCGAGTGATAATCTTACTTGAACTTGTTTTCGTGTCATGATTCTACTTCAAGAACTTTCAAGCCATCCAAGAATCCTTTGAAGCTAGATCAATTTTTGTTACTTCCAGTAGGTTTACCTACTAAACTTGAGGCAGTAATGATGTTCATAACATCATTCAATTCATATATATAAAACTATCTTATTCGAAGATTTGAACATGTAATCACTAGAACATAGTTTAGTTAATTCTAAACTTGTTCGCAAACAAAGTTAATCCTTCTAACTTGACTTTTAAAATCAACTAAACACATGTTCTATATCTATATGATGTGCTAACTTAATGATTTAAAACCTGGAAACACGAAGAACACCGTAAAACCGGACATACGCCATCGTAGTAACACCGCGGGCTGTTTTGGGTTAGTTAATTAAAAACTATGATAAACTTTGATTTAAAAGTTGTTCTTTTGGGAAAATAATTTTTCTTATGAACATGAAACTATATCCAAAAATCATGGTTAAAATCAAAGTGGAAGTATGTTTTTCAAAATGGTCATCAAGACGTCGTTCTTTCGACTGAAATGACTACCTCTTACAATATTGACTTGTAACCTGTATTTTCGACTATAAAGTTATACTTTTTCTGTTTAGTTTCATATATTTCAGTTCATTATGAAACCATAGCAACTTGAATCACTCAAAACGGATTTAAAACGAAGAAATTATGGATAAAACAAGATTGGATAATTTTACTTGTTGTAGCTACGTGAAATTTGTAACAAATCTATACAAATCATAACTTAACTGACTTATATTGTATTATGCATGTATTCTAACATATATTATGTAATCTTGGGATACCATAGACACGAATACAATGTTTTGACATATCATATCGACCCATCTATATATATATATATTTCGGAACAACCATAGACACTCTATATGCAGTAATGTTTGAGTTAGCTAAACAGGGTTGAGGTTGATTCCAAAATAATATATATACTTTGAGTTGTGATCGAGTCTGAGACTTGTAGACACTGGGTTGTGGATTGATTCGAGATAATATATATTGCTTTATTTCTGTACATCTAACTGTGGACAACTAGTTGTAGGTTACTAACAAGGACTGCTGACTTAACAAACTCAAATCATTAAAACGTAATAAAAATGTTGTAAATATATTTTGAACATACTTTGATATATATGTACATATTTGTTATAGGTTTGTGAATCGACCAGTGGCCAAGTCTTATTCAGACAAAGGAAAAATCTGTGAAAGTGAGTTATAGTCCCACTTTTAAATCTAATATTTTTGGGATGAGAATACATGCAATTTTATAAAGGTTTTACAAAATAGACACAAGTACTTGAAATTACATTCTATGTTGGATTATGAATACCGAATATCACCCTTTTAGCTTGGTAGCCTAATAATTAGGGAACAGACACCCTAATTGACGCGAATCCTAAAGGTAGATCTACGGGCACTAAATCCCCCATACTAGAAAATGGTATGCTTTAGTACTTTGAGTTATTAATAAAGATGGATTTCTGTTTTGGGGATATTCTATATACATTTTTGTTAATGTCGGTTACCAGGTGTTCAACATATGAATGATTTTTATACAGATTGTATGTTATTGAAAGATGAAATCTTGTGGTCTATTATTACGATATGATATATATATAGGTTAAACCTATAACTCACCAACATTTTTGTTGACGTTTAAAGAATGTTTATTCTCAGGGGATTATTAAGAGCTTCCGCTGTTGCATGCTAAAATATGAACAAGATTTGGTGTCAGCATGCTTGTATATTATTGTTTAAAACTGTATTCGAGATTTACTTTGTTGTAACATATTAATATTGTAAACCAATATGTATTGGTCGTGTGTAAGTGTGATATTTTTAGATTATCAAATTCTTGATAATCTAGGTGGTGTCCTTTTAACCTTGTCAATAAAATAAAGGTTATGGTTTGTTTTAAAAACGAATGCAGTCTTTGAAAAACGTCTCATATAGAGGTCAAAACCTCGCAAAGAAATCAATTAATATGAAACGTTTATAATCGATATGAACGGGACATTTCAGTTGGTATCCGAGCGTTGGTCTTAGAGAACCAGAAATTTGCATTAGTGTGTCTTATCGAGTTTGTTAGGATACGTTAGTGAGTCTGGACTTCGACCGTGTTTTCCTTTAAAAACGATTGCTTACCACTTTTGTTGGAAACTATATATTATTAACATGAAAATATTATGTGATATATTAATCTCTTAACATGTTTGATATTGTGTGATAGATGTCTACCTCTAGTACAAATCCCATCGACTCGCCTAATAATAATGAAGAGTCGAATATATTTTGGGAAGATTCACAAATTTTCGAAGAAGAACCGGAAGAGGAGGAACCGGAAGAGGAGGAACCGGAAGAGGAGGAACTGAAAGAAGAGGAACCGGAAGAAGAGGAGGTTCCGGAGGAAGAAATATTAATAACTACAGAAAAACGGTTAAATAAAAGAAAATCTTCAACCAATGGTCCAAAATTAATAATGGTCAATGGTGTTTCCGCTGAGGAAGCAAAATATTGGGAAGATTACCAATTTTCTGACGAATCGGATCCCGATGAGGATTCCGATGATGTTATAGAAATTACCCCAACCCAATTTGAAAGAGCAAAAGAAAACCATAAGGGAAAAGGTAACAAAATTGAAAAACCTGATTCCAACCCTGATGAACTTTATATGTATCGTCAACATCCGTATTTCCTAAATTGTAACAAAAACCCGGGAACCTCTAAACCACCAGGTTTTTCTAAACTATTGTGGAAAATGACGGCTCGTATTAGAGGAACATCGTATATCCCTAGAAAAATTAGGAAAAAGAACCAAGTCCGAAGAAGAAGAAACCAGTGATTCAGATTAGAGAGTTGTAATCATGTTGTGTAATATATGTATTGTAGTGTGCTTGTATTTTCATGTTATGTGAAAATTGCTTGTATTTTAGTTATTTATCTTTTACGAATCTAATCCTAGTCTATTTTACAGTATAAAAACACACAATAGACGTTAAGGATAGACAACCGAATATTCTAGAAGACCTACCCGGGGACATGATTGATGAAATCTTGTCTAGAGTCGGTCAGAGTTCATCGGCACAATTATTTATGGCGAAATTAGTTTGTCAAACATTTAAAAGACGTTCTAGGCATGCCTTAGTTTATAAAAGGCTTTCCTTTAATAGATGGGGTATATCACATTGGGGAGACCATAAGTTACGCTGTGTTTTCTTTAAAGCATTGAATGCGGGGAACCCAGATGTAATTTTACGCTACGGGTTGAGAGCCTATTTTGATTCTACCTATCCCAACATAGGACTTCGTTCTTTAGAAAGAGCTTCTAACATGCAACATAAAGAAGCATGTTATGTCTACGGGTTAGTAATGTTCGCTTCTCACCAAATTGAGAAAAAGAACATAGGATTGCAACTACTAAATAAAACATTCCCACAAGTGACGGATTCAGTAGTTGGGGTGAGAAATGAAATTTTTAGATTATTACGGGGCTGTTGGGCATTACGAAACCGTCGTCCTTTTGATGACATTACAACATGCTGCCTAGCCAACGGTCATAACGGTTATTTTCCACAAGACCAAGGATGAGAAATAGTCTTAGTAAAACAAGAATGTATGACTTGTTTCTGGACTTATGAATTACGTGTCTTTATTGCCTTTGCTGAACGACTTGCGTACTAGCTAGAATTATCTTGTATCAAAATTATTGTGTGCTATATTTCATGTTATATGTAAAATAGTGGTATTGTAAATTTGTAAAATATTGTATAAGAGTTTGAACATGAAATATTATTATAAACAGTTTTTCATATAGAATTGTAGTAGTTGAATTGTATATTGGCTATTAAGTATGAACTTAATGGGTAGGTACTACCCGAATGAAAAATTATAAAGCGCTAATATGAAGAAAAAGCTTTTATAAATAAGGTCATATTATGCTACGAAATACTATTGACTACTCTTTATATTCTATATGATTAACTTAATTCTTTTGGCTATTTTTGAAGGAAATGGCACCGACTATTCGTCAGAACTTGAACATGAGCGAGGAAGACTTCCGTGTTTTCCTTGCAGCAAACGTAGCCGCAGTACAGGCTGCGATGCAAAATAACAATAACTCTGGATCTAGCAGTAGAACTAATTCCATAAGAAATCGTGTAGGATGCTCCTACAAAGAATTCACTGCCTGCAAACCTCTGGAATTCGATGGAACCGAGGGTCTAATTGGATTAAAACGGTAGACCGAGAAGGTCGAATCGGTGTTTACCATAAGTAAGTACACTGAAGAAGATAAAGTAAAGTACGCTACGCATACCTTCATAGGCACTGCGTTAACATGGTGGAATACCTATCTCGAGCAGGTGGGACAAGATACTGCCTACGCGTTACCGTGGTCAGCATTCAAGCGCTTGATGAACGAGCAGTATCGTCCCAGAAACGAGGTTAATAAGCTCAAGGTAGAGCTTAGAGGATTACGAATGCAAGGATTCGACATTACCACGTATGAATGAAGATTCACAGAGTTGTGCCTATTATGTCCAAGAGTGTTCGAAGATGAAGAAGAGAAGATCAACGCATTTGTTAAAGGGTTACCAGAAAGGATTCAAGAAGATATGAGTTCACACGAGCCCACCTCCATACAAAAGGCAAGCCGTATGGCTCACAAACTAGTAAACCAGATTAAGGGAAGGATTAAAGAGCAGGCGGCCGAAGAGGCCAACATGAAACAAGTCAAGAGAAAGTGGGAAGAAACCAGTGACAAGGGTCACCAATACAACAACAACAATAATTACAACCACAATCGCAACAACTATCCCAACAACTGCAACAACAATCGCAACAATAACCACAATCCTAACAATAACTACAACAAACGTCCCAACAACAACAACAACAACAACAACAACAACAACAACAACAACCATCCCAACAATAATAACAAAAGGATAAAACCATGTCAGAGGTGTGAAGGATACCATCCGACTGGGTTCTGCACGACAACGTGTACTAAGTGTAATAGAGGTGGTCATAGCATGGCGAAGTGTGAAATCTACGGACCGGTGATTAAAAAAAATAATGCAACCAGTAATGTCAGGACAAGTAATGCCACCTTTATTTGTTATGGATGTGGAAAACCGGGCCACGTCAAGAGTAAATGCCCAATCCAAGGAAATACAAATGGGCAAAGCCGTGGAAGAGTCTTCAACATTAATTCGGCAGAAGCACAGTAAGACCCGGAGCTTGTTACGGGTACGTTTCTTATTGACGATAAATCTGCTTATGTTTTATTTGATTCGGGTGCATATAGAAGCTATATGAGTAGAGATTTTTGTGGTAAACTAAGTTGCCCATTGACGCCTTTGGATAATAAATTTTTACTCGAATTAGTAAAAGGTAAATTAATTTCAGCAGATAATATATGCCGGGATAGAGAAATTAAACTGGGTGATGAAACGTTTAAGATTGATTTAATACCAGTCGAGTTAGGGAGTTTTCATGTAATAATTGGCATAGATTGGTTGAAAAAGGTGAGAGCAGAGGTCGTTTGTTACAAAAATGCGATTGGTATTATGCGCGAAAAAGGAAAACCTTTAATGGTGTACGGAGAGAAGAACAACGCGAAGTTAAATCTTATTAGTAATTTGAAGGCGCAAAAACTAATAAGAAAAGGTTGTTACATCATTCTAGCACACATCGAGGAAGTTAAACCTGAAGAAAAGAACATCAGTGATGTTCCCGTCGCAAAAGAATTTCCCGATGTATTTTCGAAAGAATTACCGGGATTACCCCCACATCGATCCGTTGAATTTCAAATAGACCTTGTACCAGGAGCTGCACCAATAGCTCGTGCTCCATACAGACTCGTACCCAGTGAAATGAAAGAATTACAAAGTCAGTTACAGGAACTTTTGGTGCGTGGCTTCATTCGACCAAGTATATCACCATGGGGAGCTCCTATTCTGTTTGTCATGAAGAAATATGGTACATTCAGATTGTGTATCGACTACCGAGAGTTGAACAAACTTACCATCAAGAACCGTTACCCATTACCAAGAATCGACGACTTATTTGATCAACTACAAGGCTCGTCGGTTTATTCGAAGATCAATTTACGTTCTGGATATCATCAAATGCGGGTGAAGGAGGATGATATTCCGAAGACTGCTTTTAGGACGCGTTACGGTCATTACGAGTTTATGGTTATGCCGTTTGGATTGACTAACGCATCAGCTGTGTTCATGGACCTCATGAACCATGTGTGTGGGCCATATCTTGATAAGTTTGTCATAGTTTTCATCGATGACATACTTATCTACTCAAAGAATGATCAAGAGCACGAAGAACATTTAAGAAAAGTTTTAGAATTGTTGAGGAAAGAAAAACTGTATGCTAAGTTTTCAAAGTGTGCATTTTGGTTGGAAGAAGTTCAATTCCTCGGTCACATAGTGAACAAAGAAGGTATTCAGGTGGATCCGGCAAAGATTGAAACCGTTGAAAAGTGGGAAACCCCGAAAACTCCGAAACACATACGCCAATTTTTAGGGCTGGCTGGTTATTACAGGAGATTCATCCAAGATTTTTCAAAAATAGCAAAACCCTTGACTGCATTAAAGCATAAAGAGAAGAAATTTGAATGGAATGATGAGCAGGAAAAAGCGTTTTAATTGTTGAAGAAAAAGTTAACTACGGTACCTATATTGTCATTACCTGAAGGGAATGATGATTTTGTGATATATTGTGACGCCGAAAAGAAAGGTCTCGGTTGTGTATTAATGCAACGAATGAAGGTAATTGCTTATGCATCTAGACAATTGAAGTTTCACGAGCAGAATTACACGACACATGATTTAGAATTAGGCGCGGTTGTTTTTGCATTAAAGACTTGGAGGCACTACTTATATGGGGTCAAAAGTATTATATATACCGACCACAAAAGTCTTCAACACATATTTAATCAGAAACAACTGAACATGAGGCAGCGTAGGTGGATTGAATTGTTGAATGATTATGACTTTGAGATTCGTTACCACCCGGGGAAGGCGAATGTGGTAGCCGACGCTTTGAGTAGAAAGGACAGAGAACCTATACGGGTAAAATCTATGAATATAATTATTCGTACGAACCTTACTACTCAAATAAAGGAGGCACAACAGGGAGTTGTAAAAGAAGGAAATTTAAAGAATGAAATACCCAAAGGATCAGAGAAACATCTTAATATTCGGGAAGACGGAACCCGATTTAGGGATGACAGAATTTGGGTACCAAAGTTTGGGGATGTGAGAGAAATGGTACTTGGGGAAGAACATAAAACGAGATATTCAATACATCCCGGAGCAGGGAAGATGTATAAAGATCTCAAGAAACACTTTTGGTGGCCGGGTATGAAAGCCGATATTGCTACATACGTAGGAGAATGTTTAACTTGTTCTAAAGTCAAAGCTGAACATCAGAAACCATCAGGCCTACTTCAGCAACCTGAAATCCCGAAATGGAAATGGGAATACATTACCATGGATTTCATTACTAAATTGCCAAGGACTGCAAGTGGTTATGATACTATTTGGGTAATAGTCGATCGTCTCACCAAATCAGCACACTTTTTGCCAATGAGAGAAGATGATAAAATGGAAAAGTTAGCACGTTTATACTTGAAGGAAGTCGTCTCCAGACATGGAATACCAGTCTATTATCTCTGATATGGATGGCAGATTTGTTTCAAGGTTTTGGTAGATATTACAGCAAGCATTGGGAACTCGTCTAGACATGAGTACTACCTATCATCCACAAACTAATGGCCAGAGCAAAAAGACGATACAAACGCTTGAAGACATGCTACGAGCATGTGTTATTGATTTCGGAAACAGTTGGGATCGACACATACCGTTAGCAGAATTTTCCTACAACAACAGATACCATTCAAGCATTGAGATGGCGCCGTTTGAAGCACTTTATGGTAGAAAGTGCAGGTCTCCGATTTGTTGGAGTGAAGTGGGGGATAGACAGATTACGGGTCCGGAGATAATACAAAAAACTACCGAGAAGATCATTCAAATTCAACAACGGTTGAAAACCGCCCAAAGTCGACAAAAGAGCTACGCTGACATTAAAAGAAAAGATATAGAATTTGAAATTGGAGAGATGGTCATGCTTAAAGTTGCACCTTGGAAAGGCGTTGTTCGATTTGGTAAACGAGGGAAATTAAATCCAAGGTATATTGGACCATTCAAGATTATTGATCTTGTCAGACCAGTAGCTTACCGACTTGAGTTACCTCAACAACTCGCGGCTGTACATAACACTTTCCACGTCTCGAATTTGAAGAAATGTTTTGCTAAAGAAGATCTCACTATTCCATTAGACGAAATCCTAATCAACGAAAAACTTCAATTCATCCAAGAACCCGTCGAAATAATGGATAGTGAGGTTAAAATACTTAAGCAAAAAAAGATACCAATTATTAAGTTTTGATGGAATGCTCGTAGAGGACCTGAATTCACCTGGGAGCATGAAGATCAGATGATGAAGAAACACCCGCACCTATTTCCAGAAGATTCATCAACACCTTCAACAACTTAAAATTTCGGGACGAAATTTATTTAACGGGTAGGTACTGTAGTGACCCGAACTTTTCCATGTTTATATATATTAAATGAAATTGACATTTACATGATTAAGTTTTTCCAACATGTTAAGCAATCAAACTTGTTAAGACTTGATTAATTGAAATGAGTTTCATGTAGACAATTGACCACCCAAGTTGACCGGCAATTCACGAACGTTAAAAACTTGTAAAAACTACATGATGATATATATATGGATATATATATATATATGGTTAACATGAGATTATGATAAGTAAGTATCTTACTTAGTGTATTAACAATGAGTGATATACATAAAAATGAGATTATTGAATTAAGAAACTCGAAACGATATATATAACGATTATCGTTATAACAACGTCTTACTAAATACATATGAATCATATTAAGATATAGATACACTATGTTTAACATGATAAAATGATAATTAAGTATATCATTAAGTGTGTTAACAATAAACTACATACGTCAAAAACAAGACTACTAACTTAAGGATTTCGAAACGAGACATATATGTAACGATTATCGTTGTAACGACATTTTAATGTATATATATATATATATATCA
Organism: Rutidosis leptorrhynchoides; assembly: GCF_046630445.1. NCBI lineage: Eukaryota > Viridiplantae > Streptophyta > Magnoliopsida > Asterales > Asteraceae > Rutidosis > Rutidosis leptorrhynchoides. The sequence continues at coordinate 333,852,048 of NC_092337.1, read as the reverse complement.
TATTAAGATATATTCATAAATCATAATATCATGATAATGTAATAATTTAACATCTCATTAGATATAATAAACAATGGGTTAACAACATTAAATGAGATCGTTAACTTAAAGGTTTCAAAACAACACTTACATGTAACGATTAACGATGACTTAACGACTCAGTTAAAATGTATATACATGTAGTGTATTAAGATGTATTTGTACAGTTTTGAAAGACTTCAAGACACATATCAAAGTACTTCTACTTAACAAAAATGCTTACAATTACATCCTCATTCATTTTCATCAACAATTCTACTCGTATGCACCCGTATTCGTACTCGTACAATATACAGCTTCTAGATGTATATACTACTGGTATATACACTTCAATGATCAGCTCCTTTGCAGCCCATGTGAGTCATTAAACATGTGGGAACTATCATTTGGCAACTAGCATGAAATATCTCACAAAATTACAAAAAATATTATAAATCATTCATGAATTATTTACATGAAAACAAACTTACACATCCTTTATATCTAATCCATATACCAACGACCAAAAACACATACAAACACTTTCATTCTTCAATTTTCTTCATCTAAATGATCTCTCTCAAGTTCTATCTTCAAGTTCTAAGTGTTCTTCATAAATTCTATAAGTTCTAGTTTCATAAAATCAAGAACACTCTCAAGTTTACAAGTCTACTTCCAAGCTTTCTAATCCATTTCAAGTGATCATCCAATCTCAAAAAATCTTTCTTATTTACAGTAAGATATCTTTCTAATTCAAAGTAATATTCATATTCAAACTTTGGTTCAACTTCTATAACTATAACAATCTTATTTCGAGTGATAATCTTACTTGAACTTGTTTTCGTGTCATGATTCTACTTCAAGAACTTTCAAGCCATCCAAGAATCCTTTGAAGATAGATCAATTTTTGTTACTTCCAGTAGGTTTACCTACTAAACTTGAGGTAGTAATGATGTTCATAACATTATTCGATTCATATATATAAAACTATCTTATTCGAAGATTTGAACATGTAATCACTAGAACATAGTTTAGTTAATTCTAAACTTGTTCGCAAACAAAGTTAATTCTTCTAACTTGACTTTTAAAATCAACTAAACACATGTTCTATATCTATATGATATGCTAACTAAATGATTTAAAACCTGGAAACACGAAGAACACCGTAAAACCGGACATACGCCGTCGTAGTAACACCGCGGGTTGTTTTGGGTTAGTTAATTAAAAACTATGAAAAACTTTGATTTAAAAGTTGTTCTTCTGGGAAAATAATTTTTCTTATGAACATGAAACTATATCCAAAAATCATGGTTAAAATCAAAGTGGAAGTATGTTTTTCAAAATGGTCATCAAGACGTCGTTCTTTCGACTGAAATGACTACCTCTTACAATATTGACTTGTAACCTGTATTTCCGACTATAAAGTTATACTTTTTCTATTTAGTTTCATAAATTTCAGTTCATTATGAAACCATAGCAACTTGAATCACTCAAAACGGATTTAAAACGAAGAAATTATGGGTAAAACAAGATTGGATAATTTTGCTTGTTGTAGCTTCGTGAAATTTGTAACAAATCTATACAAATCATAACTTAACTAACTTATATTGTATTATACATGTATTCTAACATATATTATGTACTCTTGGGATACCATAGACACGAATACAATGTTTTGACATATCATATCGACCCATCTATATATATATTTCGGAACAACCATAGACACTCTATATGCAGTAATGTTTGAGTTAGCTATACAGGGTTGAGGTTGATTCCAAAATAATATATATACTTTGAGTTGTGATCGAGTCTGAGACTTGTAGACACTGGGTCATGGATTGATTCAAGATAATATATATTGCTTTATTTCTGTACATCTAACTGTGGACAACTAGTTGTAGGTTACTAACGAGGACTGCTGACTTAACAAACTCAAATCATTAAAACGTAATAAAAATGTTGTAAATATATTTTGAACATACTTTGATATATATGTACATATTTGTTATAGGTTCGTGAATCGGCCAGTGGCCAAGTCTTATTCAGATGAAGGAAAAATCTGTAAAAGTGAGTTATAGTCCAACTTTTAAATCTAATATTTTTGGGATGAGAATACATGTAGTTTTATAAAGGTTTTACAAAATAGACACAAGTACTTGAAATTACATTCTATGTTAGATTATGAATACCGAATATCACCCTTTTAGCTTGGTAGCCTAAGAATTAGGGAACAGACACCCTAATTGACGCGAATCCTAAAGGTAGATCTACGGGCACTAACTCTGACCATACAGGAAAATGGTATGCTTTAGTACTTCGAGTTATTAATACAGATGGATTTCTGTTTTGGGGATATTCTATATGCATTTTGTTAATGTCGGTTACCAGGTGTTCAACATATGAATGATTTTTATACAGATTGTATGTTATTGAAAGATGAAATCTTGTGGACTATTATTACGATTTGATATATATAGGTTGAACCTATAACTCAACAACATTTTTGTTGATGTTTAAAGCATGTTTATTCTCAGGTGATTATTAAGAGCTTTCGCTGTTGCATGCTAAAATATGAACAAGATTTGGTGTCAGCATACTTGTATAATATTGTTTAAAACTGCATTCGAGATTTACTTTGTTGTAACATATTAATATTGTAAACCAATATTTATTGGTCGTGTGTAAGTGTGATATTTTTAGATTATCAAATTCTTGATAATCTAGGTGGCGTCCTTTTAACCTTGTCAATAAAATAAAGGTTATGGTTTGTTTTAAAAACGAATGCAGTCTTTGAAAAACGTCTCATATAGAGGTTAAAACCTCGCAAAGAAATCAATTAATATGAAATGATTATAATCTATATGAATGGGACATTTCAGTTAGCTTTATTCAAACACGTGTTTTGTACCGCAGAAGCCGGCAGAGTTGGTATGCTTTTGACGACAGAATTAACTTTATGAAGCACCTAAAAGCTGGGGTGCGCAAGAAATGGAAGAACTCATTCTTTTATATTGATGATACATTTATTCCTCTTGCTTAGAGAAATATTTGTGCGTGGCATACGGCCGAGAAAGATTCGCGGCTAAACGTTAAACCCCCTTTCTCCCCAGTTGATGCGCGGAGGCTCGAGCACTTCTATAACCGCGAACTCCCCATCTGCCAATACAGCAGTGATATCTTGCGGATTGCTAACTTGTGTCCTATCCGCCTGCCCTGCCAGTTATCAAAGATGCCGATGATAATGGTAGGCGGCAGATGGGCATTAACTTTGTACTTGTCTTCTTTCCATTGCTTCCTTCTAACTTACCTTTTTTGAATTTGCAGAGATGCGTCTAGACAGACTCCTTGCGTCTCGCGATATAACGGGCGTTTACACTTAGGCGTCCGAAACGGAAAATGAGGGCAATCAAGGCTTGAGTGCTGACGCTTCTGGTGGCGCAGGTGGTTCTGCTGGCGCTGAGCAACATGAAAGTCACGCGGGTGATGATTCTCAGCGAGTTGATGCCGAGGGGCCCAAGGTGACTGAGGCCCTGACTGAGAGTGGGCATAGGCATAAACGCGCTAAGAAGGTAAAAGGTAGTTTCATCTTTCTTAAGTTATTACCAATTACGCTACTAATTATGTCACTAATCGGTTATCTTTTTTATTACAGAGGCTCGTTTGCAGTTTTATGGTATGAATGACCTTCTATCAATACCAGAGAAGGCGGCGATCTCTCGATTCAACTACTTAGAGTGTATCAAACTCCCCAACTACTTTACGCATCTATCGCCCGAAGCAGCATGGCACTTCGATGTTCAACTAACTATGTTGAACTTGATGCGTTCTCAATTTTACTTGCAGGGGGCAAGGGCTCATTTGGATGGCGCTGGTTCCTCTACGTCGGGTGCCTTGACTGCTGATCAGGCCCACGACCGCATCGTGCATCTGAACTCGCAGCTCGAGGAGACAGAAAAAGCGCGCCAAGAGGCAACCACCGCCTCGTCTGCCTTAGCTACTGAGAAGGAGTCTTTGATTTCTCAGGTTGAGGGATTAACCGAAAAGGTTAACTCCCTTGAGTGTGAAAAGAGCACTCTGGCTAAAGAGTGCGAAGATTTGGTTGGTCTATTGTCTACTTGTGAAGGCAATCTTGACGCGGCAGTGCGTCAATTCGAGACCTTGAAGAAGGGTCTTCCTTCGCTAGTTTCTCGCGCTTGCGATTCCAAATATGTGAGCGACCTGTTTGTTGACGCCGTTCTTGCCTATAAGGCGGAGGAGAGGCTTATTTTCTGGATGAAGATTCAGCCTCACGTTCAATCTTCCGAAGCTTTAGACGCCATTATCGCTAAGGAAGTGGATCTTCTTACGGTGCAAAAGAGCGAAGAAATCACGCCGTCGTTGGCGAATATGATGGTGCCTTCGCTGATAGCTTTGTCCAACGATCCTACTGCCGACGCCCATCGTTTGTTAACCGAAAAGTTGTAATTTGTTATTTCCTGCATGTATGTAATGACTTTTTAGGAAATGAAATATCTATCTTTATTTCATTTTTTTATTGTAGATGGTGTTTGCGCTTTATAGCGCACTTAAGTTTATGAACGCGCACGTATGTTTTTTTGATATCTTTGGTGATTTGCTCGTTTTATAATTACTGTATAGTCAAGCGCACAAGATCATGTGTTAACTTGTTATTCTGTTTGGCTAAGTTTCTTGTTGATTTTAATCGTAATTGTACTCAAGGCATGTCAACACTTAACTTATCACATATATTGTTGTGCACACAATATATGCTTAAGTTAAACATCCGTATGTGCGCATCGGGAGTCTTCTAAGTGCGCCAACACTTAGGACTGAGGTCAGGCGTGACCAACGCTGTCTTTTATAGTCATGACTTACAGATCTCAAGTTCTGTGCGGGTAGGTTAGGTCAACCCAATGATGCTTAACCGTCCGGTTATAATAGACTATCTTGTCGCCAAACAAGCTTCTGCCGCACGGGTGCCGGAGAAAGCAACCCGTCAAAGGCAGGAGTGCGCTGCCTACAAGATTGTAAGCACCGTTTTCAAGTTATAGAACTACTTTGCATGTAAATGGCACAAAGATTTTAGCAGACAATAAGTTAGAGACATGCAAACAAAAAATAAATTAAACTGCGCACAAAGCGCTTAGGATCATTGTTATAAGTACAAACTTCAAATTTGCGCTAGACACAATGCGCATTACGACAAACCTCCAAAGTTTTCTAACATCAATAGTAACCGTATCCACCATGATCATAGCTGAAACCACATGCTCTCTCCCTCAACTTCTCATCCTTGTACTCCTCGAACTCATAGTCCACGCCGGCAATTTCGTCTCCCTCGTCATTTTCAGCTCCTGAAGAACTGGCCCCATCTTTCTTCGCCTTTGCCGAGGCTTGAATACTTCGGATCTGTGGATACCAGTCAAATAGTGTTACAAATCAATGAATGAGCGAGTATGTGTGCAAGCGCACTCTAATATGCATCTTATGTTTCGGATTATGTAAGATTGTATGCGGTAAGCGTACAGACTGGTTGCGCGTTATTGCATTCCATCCGGTTAAGTATGTAAGTACCAATTTTGCCATTGTGTGACCGCGTATGATCTGTAGTTTTAATTTTCAAAACAATTAAATATATATGTGCACATATGTACCTATTGAAGTCGATAGTACTTGATATGACCGAATTGGACGGTTTTATTTTTGTGGTGTCGTTAGATCGCAAAACGTCAGAATCAACCACCAAGAGGGGGGGGGGGTACTGTTTTAAATTTATATTTAGCGGGGCCTAAATCATACTACTCCTTATTATGAGTAAGGGAAGTATGACCTAGAGTCATAATTTTAAGATATCAGTAGAATCGAACCTATATTAAAGCTTAAGATAGTTATGAAGGAGTAGTGGTTACCTAAATTTGGACTTTTCTACTTTATAAGACAGATAAAGTAAATGCGATAAAATTCGTATTTCAGATAAGGTTAAAGCAAGAGCATACTATGATTTCATCAATTATTCTGCCGAGATTATGGAATGCTGGTTCATGAATAGGTAGAGATCTTGTATTCATTATACTGGTCCTAAATGCCCATGTCGTAAGACATGTCACTGGGTAATGTGATAACAATGTCCCTTACCCCCGACGCCTGTGCAGTCTGAGTACAGGCATACACATTCAGACGGCTCATTCAATTGAGCGACTCGGTTGGGTGACGTATTAACATTCCATAAAGGTCTAAACTTTCTTAAGCATAATAGAATACAGGGTTTACCATATCAGAGAGACGTGATGTGTTTTAATGCTTTCGTTAATGATTGGTTTTAAAAGATAGTTAGGCCCTTAAAAAGAGTTCAACCATAAAGAACACCATGGCCAAGTCAGGTTGACTTCCATGAACATGTTCGATTATCCTAACGGTCCAATCCTTTATGTGTTTAAACAAACAGTTCCTTAATTAACTAAGAATCCCTCAAGCGGGGTGCAATGCTTGAGACCACGTTATGGTGCAGTGTACTAATCAACAATGACCATGTTCCATGGCCTTACATACACAAACCATAACATTATTCCGGCATTATAACTGCTTACATCATAGCATACACTAAAGATAACTACTCGCTAATCATGGCAACAACATCACAGAACATAATGATAGAAGACATTATATAAAGATAAAGGATAGAAGTACTAGTAGATTAAATGAGTTCTGAATACAAAATTGACAATTTCAAACTTTAGACCGCTCCTAATACAATCTTCGGCGTTCTTCTCCGGGTACTAGGTTTCCCACACGGAGTCGAAGACCTTGAAAGTATGACTAATATTGTACAAGAGAGAGAAAGAAGTGAATTGAAGTGTGTGTTGGAATGAAAGAAAAAGACCCTTTAAATAAGCAAGAAATTTGCCTGCAAACGGCTGGCAGGCCTTTTGGCAGGCCGTTTACAGGGGCCGTTTTCCAGACCAAGCCGTTTGCAGGGACCGTTTAACTTGGGCGTGTGGCAGGCCGTTTGTGAGCCAGGCAGGCTGTTTGGCAGGCCGTTTGGCAGGCTGTTTGGCAAGCCATTTGGCTTGCTGATTCCCTGGATCGTAACTTGATTTCTTGTCTTTCACCGTTTTCGCTCTAGAATCTTCGTTTTAGCTCCGATTCTCTTGATTCTTTTTGCACCGTGTTCGTAAATACTTGTTCTTCAATTCTAACTGACGAAGTGGGTATTTTGTCAATAAAGTTCGAATCTTTCTTGTTTTTGGTCCTTAATACCGGGGTGAAAACGTGACTTTTTAGCCGATATCAAATATCCCACACTTAGACTTTGCTTGTCCTCAAGCAAACTCTCATTTTACCTTAAGAAATCTTTTCAGAGTTTCTTTTCTAATAGCCTAAGAGTTTTACCTTTTATTATAAGAGCGAAAGATAAGGTGAGTCATCTACGTTATGATTGAAACTATCTCTGCAAGCATGCGAGGAGGTTACATGACATAGGCTAGCTTTCACGGGTCACTCAAATCACACAAGTGTTTAGGGTTCCCTATAGATCTAAGAAATAAATTCACTCATAGCCAGTCATGCTGCACCCATCGTCATAGGCTTGATAAAGACTCTAATCCTTGCTACTAATGTGAGAACGGTATTAATCTTAGCTTCTAGGTCATTTGTCAATGATGGACTAGAATTTTTGAAGTGGTAGTGAAGTTGTTTTTGAGGGATGAGAAAAAGGTGATATAGTCCTTATGCAGACTTTTATTCGGATAGATAGGAGTGCTGAAATTTTGAGAAGCACTTTTGAACTTTTCTTCAATTGATAATCATTCTCGGGAAAGTTTTCTTCGGCGTTTCTCTTTTATAAGTTCTGCTCCTTTTTTCAGAACTTTGATTTTTTTTTCTGGAGATTTCATCTTGAGAAACTTTTGCCAGTAAACTTTTTCAAGACCTTGCCATGATACTTGAGAGGTTTATAGCATCAGGTTTTTGGAAGGAATCTCATTTTCTAGATTTTCGGGTGATAGTAAAGATGATGTGAGTGTTGTGGTGAAGTGAAGTAGAAGTAGTGGAGGTACGAAAGGCTTATTTTTGACAAATGGCTAGCTCTTCTGATTATAACCGAATCACGTTTCGCTGATTTGGAAATGTAGATCTAAAGCAAGTTCTGATTCCGAGCACAGACATCGGCACTCTGAACGAAAAACAGTGAAGCATTAAAGATGAATGCTGGTCTTATTTGGGGGCCTCACCATAATCAATTTAGGTCAATAATGCCTTAGTCATGCAATGCTCTATTAGAGATTTCGTTCATCCTAACAAGATTTCCGCCCTACTTAAGCCTTACTTTTATTTACAAACGTTTCAGGTTTTCAAAAATACTTTTTCGGAAAGGCTTTCTCTTGTTAAAAATTTTGAAATTTGGCTTAAGAACTTGGAATCTTCGTAATGGGTTATTTTAATACAACATAAAAAGATTATACCAACATCCCACACTTAGACGAACACTGTCCTCAATGTTCCTAGTGTATCCCACACTTAGGAGTTTTAGTTGAAGATTTGGGAATATTTGTCTAGTGTTTAATTGGGTTGGGATCTCACACTTAGTGATAAGCTAGGATGTGGAATAATTTAAATTTTTAGCTAGTAGCCAGAAGAACGAAGTACCCCTAGCAGATGTTGCTTGTGACGCTACTGGCTGGCTTTCAATCCTTGCATCCTTTAATGATCGGCTCATTTGTCATCCTTTATTCTTCTACTCTACTTTATTGCACCGATTGCCTCCCGAGAAGCGCTTTTGTTTAAGGTCGTTGGCTCGACCGTAGTGATGCCTTAGAAAGCAAACATTCCTCGCTGATGGTTGTAATCTTGGTCTTCTCGAGGGAATGTGAGTTTTGGTGGGTAAATCCTGAGAAAGTGTCGGACCAATAGTGGTAGAAGATCTGGTACTTCTCTTGAAGATCTTCTGAAAGATAAGTAGTGCGCAGTTATGGCTCGTGATAAATCTTGAAGTCCGATGAGAATATGATCCATGGCTGTGCTGGTTGACCCATGAATGTCAATAATAGAGGCAGTGCTGGTGGTGATTATCTCTCTGATGGGATGCTCATTTAGGAGGTCTTCAAATAGTGTTAGAAACTGTATCTTCAGTATCTCAAAATCTTCGGAATGGTGATCTCCACCGTAAGAGTCTGTAGCTTTTCACAGATTAGTTAAAAGTTGAAGCTGAAAAGAAGTGAACAGCAATCCTGACCCGAGCATCAACGTCACCGTATTTGAGTATATCTCCCGACATCCAGCTTTAAATGTGAAACTTGGATCTGTGGATTCGTGGAAGATACGTGATATCTGCTTCGTAACGTAGGTTGCGATGTTGACTTGATCTGGTTCAAGATAAGAGAACGAATTGTTGCGCCTTACTTCCTCTGTAACTGCGTCTCGTAACTCTTTGATAATCAGATCAGCATGGTGATCAATTGTTACGTAAATCATTAGCCTGTCTAGTGTGCTTTCGAAATTATCTCTTTCGAAGAGAGCGAAAAAGCTGTGAATATCCTCGATCATTTGCAAATCAGTGTGATAAGTTAGGCATCCGGTGAAAAGATCCATGTGCTTCCGGATGAGAGTCAGTAGTGCTTGTTGGTTTGCTGAGAACGGAAGTGCAGATCCGGCTAAGGCATTGTAAACCTTAGAGTAAATGATCTTCTGATCTCGATAATATCTTGTCTCCAGAATAGTGCGAACTACTGAATTGTGCTCTCGTTGCCTTTCTTCTTGGTAGATATGATCGTGAAGAGTATTAATAAAGTCTTGAATGCGTTCTTCTAAGAGTTCAACATCATTGTTTTCTCTTTGGAGATAGAGGTTGTATTCTTCTCGGATAGCCATAATTCGTTTCGTTAAGCGTAGCGTGAAATCAATTGTTGATTTACGGATGGCTTCGAGAATATCTTCAAATTCATTGGTATCATTGATGAAGGTTATCATGTCTGCGTGTGTAGATATGACCGGAATTCGATCTGAAGATGTAACGACCCGACCAAAACCATTATTGACGGCGCCGTTAACTTAGGTCCCGTTGCGTGGTCGTAGTCCCTATATGAGACTCGTTTGACCAAGATTATGTCGCATTCATTTGAAAGGTACAAGACTTGCAAGTTTAGTTTACAAAACCGTTCGACAACAAGTCTAAATTTACAAAAGTCATAAAGTATAAATGAAATAACTTGCGACATAATTAGTTTAAAAACACAGTTGCTATAAATAGCGTAAGTATGTAAACAATATGTTTGAATCCAAAGGTGCTATCACTAGCGTATGTATGTATGTATGCTTGACCCCAAGCAAGAAATCAGAGTGTATGCATGTATGCTCGACTCCAAGCAAGTATGAGTGTACGCGGAAGCATATATCAAAAAGCCAAGTATGAACCTGAGAAACATATAGAAAACTGTCAACGAAAAACGTTGGTGAAATCATAGGTGTATTAGTAAATGTTATATTTTGAACCACAAGATTTAGTATTTCCATAAATTGATCATCCAAAAGTTGCATTCCAAAAGTTGGTTCGCGAGCACCCAATTATCAAGACTTAACGTTTCCTTCCATAGAACCTCATCACAATAGTGTTAGAACATACACTGTTTCCCGAAAATATATTTCATCCGTAGACGGTAGCGAACCGTCCGTAATGAGGGTTTGTCAAACCCGTATGGCCACACAATATAAGTTCTCGCTTACACCCTGCAAGTGTAACTAATGATAATCGAATTGAGGATTTTTGTTCTAACTCGCTGTGGAATGTTTGTTTCCTTGTACTTGTGTTCAAAGTATAAAAGTATGTAGTATAAAACTGTATATGTTTCTCATCCCATAATTTAAAAGTATAAAAGTTGTTGAAAGATGGGACTATGATCTCACCTCGAGTGCACGAGTATAATAGTACTTCACAAAGTAAACGTGTGCATGATAGTTGCTTAGCCTCGACCTAAACAAATAAGTTGTATCAATGAACCGGTTACGACACAAGGTCGGGTGAAATGTGTTCAATTAGTCCTATGGCTCGTTACGACTCGATTAAGTATAGCATGTGAATCACGTTGTCAAGTTTCATGCAAGAATCAAGTATAAAAGCATGTTAGAACGATTGTATAAAAGTTTGGTTAAGTTTGACTAAAAGTCAAACTTGGTCAAAGTCAACGAAAAAGTCAACACGTTCGGGTCGGGTCCCGAACTATTTTTCTATGCTAGTTATTCATATATAAGCATGTTAAAACAAGTTGCATGTAAATTGGAGGTCTAGAACATGTCAAACATTTTTAGTAAAAAGGTCAAGGGAAACAGAATCTGGACGCGGCTTATGTCGCGCCGCGGCCAGGCCTGTCGCGCCGCGACAATGGCCGTGGCCTGGTCCCAGGCCTGTTTCACTTGTTCAAGGCTTGGTAAAATTTCAAACAAACACAAAACTCAAACCGTAAACAATTAGAAAGCGTATCTTATACCGTTGGAAAGCTCTTTTGACAAGGAACACAACTAAACATGTTTCATCAAACAAAAACAACATTTTCCATAACCGATTTCTCGTCAAGTGATCGTTTAAAAGTCCATTTTCAAAGTTTCAAGTTCATCAATTGCATTTTAAGTTTCGGGAATCCAATTTACACATACGATATGCCGTTTCGAAGGTAATTAAGCATACATTACAACTAATCACTAACAATTAACATTCCATGGCATTCAAGCATCAAAAGTTCATGTCAAGAACTATCAAACCCTAGTCAAACATCACAAAATCAATATTCATGTTTTTTGAAGTTTCCTTAATCAACCTACGCATCAAAACGAAGCTAGTGATACTAGTAACACAATTAAAACATGAACTTTAACAATTTAACAACATTAACTCATCCAAAATCAAAGATTTAGCACACCCATTTCAAATGTTCAAACTAGTTACTCAAAACAACGAATCGAGCAAACAAAACATATATTCATGTTATACACGAGCCATAGACACTAACTAACACCATTTCAAGTCAAAAACACGAATTTAGAGAAATCTAGAGTTTTAGAAATGTTACCCAAAATCAATGAAGTTAGTATCAAATCGTAGAGGATGATGAGAGGATCAAGAATATGTAGTCGGATTTGTTGTGAGCTTCCAAGATTGAATTTAGATGATGAATGAATGGAATGGGTTTGTGTGTGTGTTCTTGAGATGGAGAGAAAAGGGATGAGGGAGATGATGGAATGGATGAAATGGGTTGACTAGTTGACCTAGTCAACTAGTTTGCCCATTTGGCAACTCCGGTCCCTCGAGTTTCAAAGCGGGTGCGGGATTTAACCGATCGAATATTTTTAAAACGCAAGTTAACGAGAGATGTTATAATTAAATGACGGAATTATTATGAACGTTAGTCAACGGAAACTACGAATTTAAATAACGAAAGGTATTATTTAAAAGAAAAAGACGGTGTTAAAAATAAATTTAACGGAAAAAGGTGGGATGTTACATTATCCACAACTCAAAAGAAATTTCGTCCCGAAATTTAGTTGGAAGTAGTAGTTGTTGAATCTTCCTCGAGATCTTGCGTTACCAATTCTACGAGTGAGGGAGAAGTACGTCCTAGGGTATTTCAACGAACTTCGACGGTCAGGATTTTTACGTTGGATTGAAGTTTGGTTTCACGATTCATGGTTTCAACCGGTCCTCCTAGGAATGAAGTTTATCGTCGATAGTAAGCTTATCGAAAAGGAATGACAAGTTCTTGTTTCGCCAAACACGTCTTTGAGTTGATACATCGAATGTAGGATAAACGGAGACCCAAAATGAGTCGGAAAAGTCTAAACGGCTAGCGACGGGTCCAAAACACCCCAAGAATTTAAAGGATCAAAATATCGCGGATTTAGCTTCCTACGTTTTCCCGAAACGGATTGCACCTTTCCAAGGTGCGACTCTTAACGCGACGCGGTTTCCCACGTGGAATTTGAAATGTTTACGTCTAACATTGGCGTAGCTCTTGGTGATTACGAGTCGCGTAGGGTTTTACCTGAATATGAATAAATTTTCTCGGTTGCTCATGAATAACCTCGGCCCCGGTGAATTGATCATCGTTTACTTGGTTCGACAAAGGAGAATGACGTTTCCGGTCACATGTGGTTTCAAAAGGAGTGACGTTAAAACTCGAATGAAAATCATTGTAGTACGAGGATTCGGTTAAAGGAAAATACTTTTCTCAAGTAAATTTGAAGTTGGTAATACAAACTTGTATTATGGTTTCCAAGGTTTAAATCGCATGTTTGTTCGGTCCGTCGGGTCGTGGATGGTACGCGGTACTCATGTCTAAACGCGGTCCCGAGGCTTTTTGTAAGGTACTCCAAAATCTAGTAGTGAAACGAGGATCTCGATCCGAAACGGGGTACATTTCCCTAAGGCATATTGAACAAGTTTGCTAGGAATTGAAAACGTTAGCTAGGACAAGTTTCTCAAGAAAATTCGCGTCGCGGAAGATTTATCGGTTTCCAAAAACGTTCGTCGGGGCAAGTTCTTATCGGGTTTTGAAAACGATTGTTAGGACTATCCACCCTCGCGGCGAATACTTGTATGACGTGAAGAGTCGCTCTCCATTGAGAATTTAGAATAAGGACCTCCTGAACCGGAAGTACGAGGGTGATGCAAAAGAAGTTCCCGCCCCGATGTGAGCATAACGAGTAAATTGTAGTTAGTCAATAAGACTGCGCGAGGACGAGCTAGTATACCCGTGTGACATACGGTTGAAGTCGAATGGAATCGGTAATTCATTCGGAAGCATAAATATAATTTGACAATAATTGAAGGTGTGTCCCCGGTATGGTTGTTATAAATATTCTCGGAGTTTTCGGATGTCCAAACCTGAAAAGATGAAGTCATGTACATGGCACATGGTGGTGTTTAGGTTGATCGAGTCTAACCACCATCACGCGTCACTAGAACTTTGGTATGTCTTACCGTAATATAACCACGTTGATCGAGTGTCGTTATATTACGCTAACTCATACCTCCATTCCCACATCACTCTATAGATTCAAGTTCGTGTCATCGTGAAAATCTAAAATGAACAAAATGTAACGACGTCTCAAACATGATTCGTATTGAATCGAAAGAATTAGTGCAACTCTAAAGATGCGTTCCCCGAGGGAAGTGTATAGTTGATTGTTCACGTCAATGTGGTTCGAGTCAGACAATATGTATTTAGGTATGAAAAGAGTAACGAGTCATGATAACAAGTAGTACGCAACCGTAGCGATAAATAGTGATGACGATACTCATCTAGAGTAGTGACGGTGACTTTACAATACTCATGGATAGTAAGCTAAGACGGGGTGGATAACAACCAAAGAATTAGAGTTCCCGAGCTAGAGTGGCTAACGAAGTCGCGGTCATCCGTACGCGTATGAATCTTGAATTCACGTGTTTTACCAAAAATTGGCGGAATACGAGTTCGTATGATGAAAGTTTGGGTACCATTAAAAAGTTTGCCTAAGAATGATTCAAGTATAATGCACAAGTAGTCAAGTAAGTGCTATCTATAGCAAATGTATGTCAGAATGCAAATGCTAACTATCCGGTTGTAGTCTAGACTCACTAATGCGTCCTAACGACTCTGTCAGACACACTAATGCACATCCTAGATCCCTACAACCAACGCTCTGATACCACCTATAACGACCCGACCAAAACCGTTATTGACGGCGCCGTTAACTTAGGTCCCGTTGCGTGGTCGTAGTCCCTATATGAGACTCGTTTGACCAAGATTATGTCGCATTCATTTGAAAGGTACAAGACTTGCAAGTTTAGTTTACAAAACCGTTCGACAACAAGTCTAAATTTACAAAAGTCATAAAGTATAAATGAAATAACTTGCGACATAATTAGTTTAAAAACACAGTTGCTATAAATAGCGTAAGTATGTAAACAATATGTTTGAATCCAAAGGTGCTATCACTAGTGTATGTATGTATGTATGCTTGACCCCAAGCAAGAAATCAGAGTGTATGCATGTATGCTCGACTCCAAGCAAGTATGAGTGTACGCGGAAGCATATATCAAAAAGCCAAGTATGAACCTGAGAAACATATAGAAAACTGTCAACGAAAAACGTTGGTGAAATCATAGGTGTATTAGTAAATGTTATATTTTGAACCACAAGATTTAGTATTTCCATAAATTGATCATCCAAAAGTTGCATTCCAAAAGTTGGTTCGCGAGCACCCAATTATCAAGACTTAACGTTTCCTTCCATAGAACCCCATCACAATAGTGTTAGAACATACACTGTTTCCCGAAAATATATTTCATCCGTAGACGGTAGCGAACCGTCCGTAATGAGGGTTTGTCAAACCCGTATGGCCACACAATATAAGTTCTCGCTTACACCCTGCAAGTGTAACTAATGATAATCGAATTGAGGATTTTTGTTCTAACTCGCTGTGGAATGTTTGTTTCCTTGTACTTGTGTTCAAAGTATAAAAGTATGTAGTATAAAACTGTATATGTTTCTCATCCCATAATTTAAAAGTATAAAAGTTGTTGAAAGATGGGACTATGATCTCACCTCGAGTGCACGAGTATAATAGTACTTCACAAAGTAAACGTGTGCATGATAGTTGCTTAGCCTCGACCTAAACAAATAAGTTGTATCAATTAACCGGTTACGACACAAGGTCGGGTGAAATGTGTTCAATTAGTTCTATGGCTCGTTACGACTCGATTAAGTATAGCATGTGAATCACGTTGTCAAGTTTCATGCAAGAATCAAGTATAAAAGCATGTTAGAACGATTGTATAAAAGTTTGGTTAAGTTTGACTAAAAGTCAAACTTGGTCAAAGTCAACGAAAAAGTCAACACGTTCGGGTCGGGTCCCGAACTATTTTTCTATGCTAGTTATTCATATATAAGCATGTTAAAACAAGTTGCATGTAAATTGGAGGTCTAGAACATGTCAAACATTTTTAGTAAAAAGGTCAAGGGAAACAGAATCTGGACGCGGCTTATGTCGCGCCGCGGCCAGGCCTGTCGCGCCGCGACAATGGCCGTGGCCTGGTCCCAGGCCTGTTTCACTTGTTCAAGGCTTGGTAAAATTTCAAACAAACGCAAAACTCAAACCGTAAACAATTAGAAAGCGTATCTTATACCGTTGGAAAGCTCTTTTGACAAGGAACACAACTAAACATGTTTCATCAAACAAAAACAACATTTTCCATAACCGATTTCTCGTCAAGTGATCGTTTAAAAGTCCATTTTCAAAGTTTCAAGTTCATCAATTGCATTTTAAGTTTCGGGAATCCAATTTACACGTACGATATGCCGTTTCGAAGGTAATTAAGCATACATTACAACTAATCACTAACAATTAACATTCCATGGCATTCAAGCATCAAAAGTTCATGTCAAGAACTATCAAACCCTAGTCAAACATCACAAAATCAATATTCATGTTTTTTGAAGTTTCCTTAATCAACCTACGCATCAAAACGAAGCTAGTGATACTAGTAACACAATTAAAACATGAACTTTAACAATTTAACAACATTAACTCATCCAAAATCAAAGATTTAGCACACCCATTTCAAATGTTCAAACTAGTTACTCAAAACAACGAATCGAGCAAACAAAACATATATTCATGTTATACACGAGCCATAGACACTAACTAACACCATTTCAAGTCAAAAACACGAATTTAGAGAAATCTAGAGTTTTAGAAATGTTACCCAAAATCAATGAAGTTAGTATCAAATCGTAGAGGATGATGAGAGGATCAAGAATATGTAGTCGGATTTGTTGTGAGCTTCCAAGATTGAATTTAGATGATGAATGAATGGAATGGGTTTGTGTGTGTGTTCTTGAGATGGAGAGAAAAGGGATGAGGGAGATGATGGAATGGATGAAATGGGTTGACTAGTTGACCTAGTCAACTAGTTTGCCCATTTGGCAACTCCGGTCCCTCGAGTTTCAAAGCGGGTGCGGGATTTAACCGATCGAATATTTTTAAAACGCAAGTTAACGAGAGATGTTATAATTAAATGACGGAATTATTATGAACGTTAGTCAACGGAAACTACGAATTTAAATAACGAAAGGTATTATTTAAAAGAAAAAGACGGTGTTAAAAATAAATTTAACGGAAAAAGGCGGGATGTTACAGAAGAAGAGTCCGGCTCCCCTAGATCTGGTTCGGTTGGAGAATGTGAATTATCCAGAATGTCTTCATGTTGCTCTTCCTCGTCATCATCGGTATAATGTTCTTCTAGGGATTCGTCTGATGAACGGGTTTCTTTAGTACTCTGATTCTCCACTTTGATACTTGCAGGGTCAATTACTATATCTTTAACCTCAAACTTGTCAGTCTTCTTCTTGAAACGAATGATTAAACTGTGATCTTCCATCTCAAGCCTCATTAATTCTTCATGACACTTAATGCTTAGAGAGGGTATTATCGCAGTTTCTTTTACGTCTTCCATTTCCTCTTCCTCTTCAGATTGCTCCTCTTCCTCTATTTCTTCGATGGGATCCTTTTCTTCCATTTCTGGGTCGTCTACAGATTGTGATTCGACACCCATCTCGATATCATTGGCTGGTGGTGAAGACTCATCATCGAAGGTGATCCGTCTGGTAGAAATAGCAAACATCTCTGCCTGTCCAGAAAGATCGGTGGGTCAGTCAATTTTGAAGGTAACGCTCTCCCCACATGATCGCAAGATTGAGGTTTGATTGTACAAATCAATGACATTCCTAGCCGTATTCAAGAAAGGTCTTCCTAACAATATTGGTGTGTGTAGGTCTTCCTTAATGTCCATTACTACGAAATCCGTAGGATACAAGAATTTGTCGACTTTCACCATGACGTTCTCAACTATGCCTTTAGGATATCGAATTGTGTGATCGGTAAGTTGTATTGTCATTTTAGTTGGTGACAAGTCTCCTAACTCTAATCTCTTGTAGAGAGAGTAGGGGATTAGGTTGATACTTGCTCCTAAATCTGCTAGTGCATGAATGGTTCCAGATTGGTAGATCGAACACGGGAAAATGAATCGGCCCGTATCTCCTAGCACTGGTGGTAGAGAGTTTCTGTGTAATGATGGGCATTCTTCATTCAGTGGAATTTTGTTAGAATCTGGTATCCTCTCCTTTGTAGAAAGAAGCCTTCGGATGTATCTGTTTTGATTGGGAACTTTGGACATGGTGTCCAGGAATCTTCCATCAAGCTTGAAGGAATCAAGCTTGGATGGTTCCTCCTGTAGGCTTCTAGGATAGGGTACACGAACTGGAGTTGCAGGGGTCAGCTTCTGAGTATATGTCTATTTGTTCTTGAGCCTAGCTGACCTTCTCCGTGGTTCTTCCTCTGGGATTACGAAATCCATTTGCTTAGCTTCCTCTATGTGGGGATTTTGGATAGTATTACTGGGTAACCTTCCATGTGGTCGGGTTTCAAGACGCTGTGATAACTGTCCGAGCTACGTCTTCAGACTTTTGAGCAGAGCCAATTGATTTCTCATTAGTATCTCCGTCTTATCTTGTCTGGCTACAGTTCTCTAATTTAGCTGTTGTTTTCCTTGAATGAACTGAGTCAACTGATCATCAGCTCCAAAAATTGGGTTAGTTACTTTTGTAATCTAGATGGTGAGGGAATTTTCCTCGACTGTTGGACCAGTGAGTCGAAGTGGTTGATCGTAGGACAATTGAGATTGTTGGGCTGGATAAGGTGGGTAGCGATAGCGAAAAGGCTAGTTGCTTCGTTGAAATTGATTAACCCTAGGTTATTGATTGAATTCGGGATTTGGTGGACGAGCTGGGTATTGAACGTAACAGACTGAACCGTCAGGGTTTTCGTACTCAACTTGGTATTCTACAGTGGGTTGCTGGTTGGTACAATTAACACAAGCCTGAGCTTGGTTGACCTGCTGCGGCTGCGTCTTCAATTCTCCGAGTTGTTTAGCGAGAGATTCTATCTTATCCGTAAGGGATTTGATGGCCTCCATTTGATTGTTAATTGCAGAGAGTGGAGAAGATGATGAAGTTGTTTCACCACTGTTCCAGTCATGATGATGCATTGTCATATTCTCGAGCAATTCCCATGCTTCGTTTGCGGTTTGGTTCATCAGATTTCCTTGAGCTGCTGCATCGATCGTCGTCCTATGATTTGCCGTAAGACCATTGTAGAAGGTACAGATTTGAGCTGACCGTTCTAGATGGTGATTAGGGCACTTCTTCAGCAGGGTTTTGAATAGCTCCCATGCAGTGTAAAGAGATTTATCATAACTTTATTTGAAGTTAATGATGTCATTCTTTAGTTTGGTTTGTTTAGAAGGAGGGAAATATTTGGTTAAGAATTTAGTAGCCATCTCCGTCCAGGACGTGATGGAATCTTTTTCCAGTCCTTCGAACCATGTTTGAGCATGATGAGTGAGAGAATAGGGAAACAAGTATACCTGGACTATATCTTGTCCTATCCTTGGCCGTTTGTAGGAGTTCGAAAGAGATATGAATTTTTGAAGGTGAGAATTAAGATCGTCATTCGGTAATCCATGAAACTGACAGCTATTTTGGATGAGCTGGATGATGTGATGTTTTAACTCGAACGAGTGTCCTTGAATATCTGGAACTCTGATTGGTCCTCCTCGACCTTCAATCGAGGGTTTGGTATTTTCTGCTAAAGTAACGCATAACGCCATTTGATTTCTGATTCATGCTTCCTTGCGTGCTTTAGAGATTATTTCATCTGGATCAGGTATGAATAACAACAGCCCTGGTCTAGATCGGGTTTGGGTCATACACTGGGTATACCTTTTGTTTTTTTTGTTTTTGTTTTTTTTAATTTTAAGCAGATAAACAAAACTTCTAAGGTAATCTAAGGTAATTCTAATGCAATCTAAGGTAATCTTAATCTAAGGTAGTCTAAAGTAATCTAATTTAGTCTAAGATAAGCTAAATATCCTAAAGTTAAATATGTTTTTGGTTCTGGCTACTGACCTGATATTTCGATAACAGAGCTCCGCACGAACTATTCAACAACCAAGTGTCCAGGCCGACTTCGGAGAGGCAGAATCCTTTTGGTTCCAATATAATTGGAGACTGTTCGGAAAATCCAACAACCAAGTCCGTGTATAATTATCTTTCTTAGACACCACTAAATTCTTGTGAATAGGTTTGATAGAGAGCAGTATTGTCTGATACCAGTTCCCCGACAGCGGCGCCAAAAACTAGCTTCCCTCTTGATATGGCCGAAACGGACGGTTATTTGTGCGGTGTCGTTAGGTCGCAACATGTCAAAATCAGCCACAAAGAGGGGGGGGGGTACTGTTTTAAAATTTATATTTAGCGGGGCCTAAATTGTACTACTCCATATTATGAGTAAGGGAAGTACGACCTAGAGTCATATTTTTAAGATATCAATAGAATCGAACCTATATTAAAGCTTAAGTTAGTTATGAAGGAGTAGTGGGTACCTAATTTTGGGCTTTTCTAGTTTATAAGACAGATAAAGTAAATGTGATAAAATTCGTAATTCAGATAAGTTTAAAGCAAGTGCATACTATGATTTCATCAGTTACTCTGCCGAGATTATGGAAAGCTGGCTCATGAATAGGCAGAGACCTTGTATTCATTACACTGGTCCTAAACACCCATGTCGTAAGACATGTCACTGGGTAATGCGATAGGCTGGAAGATTCTGAATAGACAGCAATGTCCCTTACCCCCGACGCCCGTGCAGTCTGAGTACAGGCATACATGTTCAGACGGCTCATCCAATTGAGCGACTCAGTTGGGTGACGTATTAACATTCCACAAAGGTCTAAACTTTCTTAAGCATAATAGAATACAGGGTTTACCAAATTCGAGAGACGTGATGTATTTCAATGCTTTCGTTAATGATTGGTCTTAAAAGATAGTTAGGCCCTTAAAAAGAGTTCAACCATAAAGAACACCATGGCCAAGTCAGGTTGACTTCCATGAACACATTCGGTTATCCTAACGGTCCAATCCTTTATGTGTTTAAACAAACAGTTCCTTAACTAACTAAGAATCCCTCAAGCGGGGTGCAATGCTTGAGACCGCATTATGGTGCAGTGTACTAATCAACACTGACCGTGTTCCATGACCTTACTTAGCAGAGGTAGAGCATACAACAACTGTTGTGCTTCAGCATGCACGTACGAAGTTTATATGCTTGGTGACTACACTAGCATGGTTTGAGACCGACAATGTACTAAGGGTCTAGTCAGATGTTTCACTATGAAAGATTCCTCAGTCGGAATCTAAAGCTTGATAGACTTACTACAACTGGTGTGCTTCAGTCGATCTTACATTGTATCTGATAGATTTCTCTTACCAAGGGGTGGCACAGATAGTGTACTCTGATTCGGGGTTCGCGACTTCTTAATAACAGAGCCAATAACTACGTTCTATTAGTTGGAAAAGCGATTGAGTTTAAAGAATAATCGGAAAGCATTTCAACAACATACACAAACCATAACATTATTCTGGCCTTATAACTGCTTACATCATAGCATACACTAAAGATAACTACTCGCTAATCATGGCAACAACATCATAGAACATAATGATAGAAGACATTATATAAAGATAAAGAATAGAAGTACCAGTAGATTAAACGAGTTCCAAATATAAAAGTGACAACTTCAAACTCCAGACCACTCCTAATACAATATTCGGCGTTCTTTTCCAGGTACTAGGTTTCCCACACGGAGTCGAAGACCTTGAAAGTATGAATAATATTGTACAAGAGAGAAAAAGAAGTGAATTGAAGTGTGTGTTGGAATGAATGACAAAGACCCTTTAAATAAGCAAGAAATTTGCCTGCAAACGGCTGGCAGGACGTTTCACAAGCCGTTTGGCAGGCCGTTTGCAGGGGCCGTTTTCCAGACCAAGCCGTTTGCAGGGGCCATTTAATTTGGGCATGTGGCAGGCCATTTGTGAGCTAGGAAGGCCATTTGGCAGGCCTTTTGGCAAGCCGTTTGGTTTGCTGATTCCCTAGATTGTAACTTGATTTCTTGTCTTTCACCGTTTTCGCTCTAGAATCTTCGTTTTATCTCCGATTCTCTTGATTCTTTTTGCACCATCTTCGTAATTACTTGTTCTTCAATTCTAACAGACGAAGTGGGTATTTTACCAATAAAGTTCGAATCTTTCTTGTTTTTGGGCCTTAATACCGGGGTAAAAACGTGACTTTTTAGCCGATATTAGTCCTCCACTGTTACTTTTGACTTTAGCGTGGCTTTTCCTAGCGGGGTAGGTAGAGTTATGATGCCTTGATAAAGTTAGGTGCTGATGGCAAAGTGTGATAATGCCGGTTGCCCGAGGATAGTGTCGTATTCCGATTCCGCACGTATCACTTTAAAGTCAACCACCAATGTGTGCTCCCTTTCCCTGTCATGATCATCCTGCAGGGTCAATGCTGCTCCGAGTATCCCTTTTGTCCATGCGGGGTCCCCACTAATTCCTATAAATTGTTGCTTCACCTCTATTATGTTGCATTTCATTTTGTAGGATAGGTCATCAAACTAGTGGAAGAACATAACATTGACACAGCTACCAGTGTCGATAAGAATGTTGTTAATGTATTGACCGCACTCAGTCAAGTAACCCTCAACAACCAGCGGGGCACATTTCCTTTCATAAATAGGCTTGCGTGGAAGGTGCGCCTTGAGGGTTTCATATGGCAGTAACGGTTCTTTCTCAATTTCCTTCCTCTTCTCCCATGAAAAGACATAGATAACCTTGTCCTTCTTAGCTCCCTCATTATCCTTCTTGTACCCACTTGATTCATCCTTCCCCGGCTTCAAGTGTTTTAGTTCTCTACGTTTGAGGCAAACGACCACCTTATCAACCAATGCTTTGCAACGATTGGTTTCATGTCTAAAGTCGTCGTGAAAGTCTCATAACTTAGACTTATCGCGCCACACATATTCAGACATGCGGGCAGGTTTCTCATACATTTTAGAGATGGGCTCCATTACGTATATCTCCTTTAGACTCTTGGTAAGGCTTCTGATTAAGGCTTGCTTGTTTTCCCTTGTGTCGGTGTCTCTGTTCTGAAGGTGTTGCTGGTTGTTGTTGTTGTTGTTATTCCCTTGATTGTTTCGTTGATGTTTTCTATCGTTGTGATGATTGTTACCATGGTGGCAGTATGGGCTGGAGTCGTGTTGATTTCTTCCAAAACCGCCTGACTGACGTCCACCCCTTGGCGAATCGTAGCCGTCGCGCCGACCATTTGCTGAACCGGGGTAACCTGAGTACCTGGTAGTATCTTCTTCAGCACGCATGTGCTCGTGCACTTCTCTGATTGCTTCTACTAGTGTCTCTGGAGGGTGCTTCCAAAGCCTGTGCCATAACGCTAGGTGGCGTTCCCGGCAGATTCCATGTATAAAGCCAGATACCTTTAACGCTTCAGCGCAGTTTGGGATTTTGGCTACTTCTTGGCAGTACCTATCGATGAACTGTCCCAGGGACTCTCCTCGTTCATGCTTGATGTCATGGCATTCGACATGCATCCTTCAAGTTTCATGCATGTTATGGAAGTTAAGAAGAAAACGCGTTCGAAGATCATCATAACAGCTTATAACGGGCGCTGGAAAGTTGTTGAACCATTATCGAGCCACACCTTCAAGAAGCGAAGGAAACTCCATGCATTTTGTTTCATCAGCCCAGCGGTGGTTTCGCGCTATTCCCTCGTACTTCTGCAGGAAGTCATCCGGGTCCGAGAACCCATCGTAATACCCTAAGGTGAGCGGTATCATGGGCAACGGTGTCGGGACGTGGTTCAGTATGTGTGCTGAAAACTTTTCCCCAGTGGGAGCTGTTTCAAAAGAGGGTTTCATGGGTACTCCTTTCATTCCCGCGTACAGGTTTTTGATCATGAGTTCGGCCTTCCCAGGATGTTCGAATTCGTGCACCATGTCATCCGGCACATCATTCATTAAAGCATAGATCAGATTGGCATTGCTGAGAGCGCGTTGTTCGCGCGTTCAAGCTGGTGATTCGGTGGAGGCGCCTCTTCCCGCGGGCGAAGGTCCTTGTGCGAAAGTAGTGGCACTAGATCTAGGTGTTGTTGGGGAGGCATCCTTTCGCGGTGAGAGCGAGGGTGAGGGCCTTGTGCTTTATGGGCTGGCAGGACTACTAATGTGACTTGGGCTACTGCGTGTGGCCTCAGGCGCTGGGTAGGCGGGGGTGAACCCTAGGCTCACGGTGTTCGAGGCCCAGGGTATCGGCCTGATCACCTCTGGGATCTTGAAAGGTGATGTGGGCGCACCAAGAGGAGGTATCTGCGCACCCCTTGGTGGCGCACTGTCGGAGGTTCCTGCAGATCCTTTGATTGTCGGCTTACGTCCTGTGGGCGAGGTAGCTCACGCTTGTGCAGGTTTAGGTACATCTGGCTTGCTAGTCATTTCAACACCTGTTTCTGTATCAAAAAGAAACAAGCGAGTTTTTATTGGACATACAGAAAAAAGATCAAATCAAAATCTTTTAACTTGTGTGTCCCACGGATGGCGCCAAATGATCAAGCATAGATTGATTGGGTCAGGTTTGGTCCATGCTTGACATCAAAGAAGGGGATTTAAGGGTCGATTGGGTTTCACTCTTCGGTCCGGAGTACCGTGAATAACTCTTCACGAGATGATGATCTCTGTAGGGGTGGTTAAACATAGACCCACCATCGACGGGTTATCCGGTTAGTGATGGCTCGCGCAGGGAATAGGATTTATGTTCATAGAATGTCACCTGTATATCGAGAGTATCTAGTAATATGTTGTGAGTCCGGTAGCGCGGGTAAGGCAGCGTTATGCGCTATTGTTGATAGTGTGTGTGTGTGTGTAAAGTGAAAATCCTCCCAGTGTTGTGGACGAAGTCTGTTATTTATAAGGCAATACTTCTTGTCTTTTACTGCCACATAATAAGGTTAAAAGGATCGTGGCCTGCCAATAGTACATCTTTGAGTGAGTTGACCCGACAAAAGTAAAAAGTGTTCTTGTCGAACTTAACCTCTTATCTACCAGGTGTCCTCTGTCAGCTACATCATTGCCTGTCATGTGAATGTCACCAATGCGCAAAGATGGGATCAGCACTATAGTTGTCACTTTAGCGCTACATGCCTAAGCGTGCGTCTCTTACAACTCTTGTGGCGATGCTATTTGATGCGCTACACGAGCTAGTCGGGTATGCGTATGAACCACCACATATTGTTAGAGAGCAGAAGACTTAGTATATCATGAAACACTATTATAAAGTACCAACATTACTCTACTTGTTCTACCAATTTCAAGCATGTATAGAAGCAAGTAGGTTTAAATAAGCATGTAGAACCATATAGCATAGCATGGTATACATATTGTACATAGCACTAAGTGGAAACATCAGTGAGAGTAGCATGCAAAAGCTAATATACATGAGATCAAGTTTCAAGCAAATAATCATGCATAACAATCATATTTATAAGCTTAGATGCTAGATCATGTATGAAAGAAAGTAGGTTTAAACAAGCATGTTAAAACACAAGCATAACATAGCATGAAAAAAAAGTAAGAGTAGCTCACGTAATCATATCATGCAACACTATAGATACTATCATAGTAGTTTCAAACAAGCATGTAAGGATACAAGCATGGCATACATATGGCACATATCATAAGCATAGCATGTTGGATACATATTACAAGAATATAAGTAAGAGTAGCATGTTGAAGCTAATATACGTAATCATGCATAATGATCTTATTTATATATAAGCTTAAAACATGTATGAGGCACATCTATTCAACATTATGAGCATACTAGTTGAAGCATATCAAGTAATAGTGATCAATAAGGCAGATATGATAAGTCGAACGTTATCCACATGATAAGTTATCATTGAAAAATCATAAACTAAGTTTCAGATTATTCAACTAAGAGTATATCTCTTTGTATACTTAGTGATGAACATATGTATAACCTAAACATATAGAGCATGTTAATATTTCACTTATCATGTAATAATCACTTATCATGTAATGATTAAAGCTAAATTGGTGTTCAAATAATCACTTATTAGGTTGACTAGTCCAATTTTAGCAAGAGAATGCACACATATATGAGTTTCGAAAGAAGTGGTACCTTAATAGAGGAAAGTTTGTTTCATACAAAAGCCTTGAGAATGTAACATCCCGCATTTTTCCGTTAAATTTATTTTTAACCCCATTTTTTTAGATAATATCTTTCATTATCTAAATTTGTATCTTTCGTTAACTAACGTTCGTAATATATCCGTTATTTGATTTTAACATCTCCCGTTTACTCTAGCGTTTTTAAAATAATTCGTGTGGTTAATTCACGCACCCGCTTCCAAACTCGAGGGACTATTTGTGCCAAGTGACCAAACTTGGCCAAGAGAGTCAACTAGTCAAAGTATCCTCCCCACCATTCATTCATCACCCACCACCATCTTCATACTTCCATTTTTCTCTCAAATCCTCTCAACAAAGAATCATCATCCAAATCTTTTCAAGGAAACAAACATCAAAACAAATCGTACTTTTGGAATTCTCTCTTCATCCTCTACAACTTGATACCAATTTCATTTCTTTTGGGTCAAGGCTAAGAAACTTTCATGTACACGTTTACTTTGTGAAGTACCTTTATACTCATGCACTCGAGGTGAGATCATAGTCCCACCTTTTCGATAACTTTTATACTTTTAAATCGTGGGCTGAGAAACATATACATTGTATACATTTTATACTTTCATACTTTTATACTTTGAACACAAATATAAAAGCAAAGATACATACGAGTTAGAACAAAAATCCTCAAGTCCAATTATCATTAGTTACACTTGTAGGGTGTAAGCGAGAACTTATGTTGTTTGGCCATACGGGTTTGACGAACCCTCATTCGGATGAATGAAACATATATTTGGGATATAGTGTAGGTTCTAACACTATTATGCAGAGGTAAGATTCAGTTAAGCTTTGGTAATTGGGTGCTCGTGATACAAACAACATCTTTTGAGATGTATACGCTTGATAATCGATTTATACTAAATCTTGTGGTTCAAAACATACTTTATACATACACATATGATTTTACCAACGTTTTTCGTTGACAGTTTTCTACATGTTTCTCAGGTTCATACTTGGCTACTTGATACATGCTTCCGCATACTTTGATTACTTGCTTAGGGTCAAGCATACATGCATACGCTAGTGATAGCACCTTTGGATTCAAACTTAAAGCATACATACTTACGCTATTTATAGCAATCTTGATTTTTCAACTTATATTATGTCGCAAGTTATTTCATTTATACTTTATAACTTTTATAAACTTACATGTTATTGAACTGTTTGGTTTACTTAAAACTTTGCAAGTCATATACGTTTCAAATGAATGCGACATAATTTTGGTCAAACGCGTCTCATTTAGGGACTACGACCACGTAACGGGACCTAAGTTAACGGCGCCGTCAATGAAGATTTTGTCGGGTCGCTACAGATGGTATCAGAGCGTTGGTTGTAGGGATCTAGGATGTGCATTAGGGTGTCTGACAGAGTCATTTGGACGCATTAGTGAATCTAGGCTACAACCGGATAGTTAGCCATTGCATTCTGACATACATTTGCTATATATAGCACTTACTTGACTACTTGTGCATTATACTTGAATTATTCTTAGGAAAACTTCTTACTGGTACCAAGCTTTCATCATACGAACCCGTATTCTGCCACTTTCTAGTAATACACGTGAATTCAAGATTCATACGCGTAAGGAGGATGATGAATTCATTAGTTATACTAGTTCGGGAACTCTGTCTCCCATGTTGTTATTCACCACCGTCTCAGCTTACTATCCACAGGTACTATACAGTTTCCACCACCATGGCAATCACTAACCACTACCGATGTTACACCGGTGTTCTTCACTATCTACTACTTCTTGTTACTACCACCACTACTCTAGGTGAGTATCGTCATCACTACTTATCACTACGGCTGCGTACTACTCGTTATCATAATTTGTTACCCTTTTCGTGCCTAAAGACATTATTGTTTGACTTGAACCGCATTGACGTGAACAATCATTTATACACTTCCCTCGGGAAACGCTTCTTCAGAATTGCACAGATTCTTTTGATTAAATACGAGTCACTTTAGTGATGTCGCTATACTTTGTTCATTTTAAATCTTCATGATTACACGAACTTGAATCTATGGAGTGATGTGGGAATGGAAGTATGAGTTAGCGTAATATAACAACACTCGATCAACGTGGTTATATTACGGTAAGTCATACCAAAGTTCTAATGACACGTGATGGTGCTTGGACTCGATCAACCTAATCACCACCATGTGCCATGTACATGACTTCATTTTTCTTGTTGGATATCCGAAAACTCCGAGAATTTTGATAACAACCATACCGGGGACACACCTTCGATTATTGTCGAATCATATTTATGCTTCCGAATGAATGACAAATTCTTTCAACTTCAAACATATGTTACACGTGTATACTATCTCGTCTTTGCACACTTTTATCGACGAACTATGAAACGCTTGATATGCTCACATCGAGTCAGAAACTTCTCTCATATTACACTCGTACATCCGAATAAGGAAATCTTTTATCTAAATTCTCAATGGAGAGAGAGACTCTTCACGTTATACTAGTATTCGCCTCGAGGGTGAATAGTCCTAACGAACTTTTTCAGAAACTGATAAGAAACTTATTCCAACAAACGTTTCTGATTCCTAGCAAACTTGTTCAAATATATCTTAAAGGAATGTACCTCGTTTCGAATCGAGATGCTCATTTCACTCCTAAATTCTGGGGTGCCTTACAATAAACTTTGGAAACCAGATTATTCATGAGTACCGCGTATCATCCATCAACCGACGAACCAAGTAAACGTATGATTCAAATCTTAGAAAAACATATCACGAACTTGTATTGTTGCCTTTAATTGATTCCTCTTACAATGATAGCTATCATTCGAGTCTTAACGCCACTTTTTTCGAAACTTTATATGGCCGCAAATATCGTTCTCCTATTCGTTCGGCCGAAGTAGGTGACAAGCAAACCACCGGGCCCGAACCCATTCATGAAATAACTGTTAATATCGTTAAAATCCAAGAAAGGCTCAAGACGGCCCGTAGTCGCCAAAGGAGCTATGCCGATGTTAGACGTAAACCTCTCAAAATCCAAGTGGGTGACCGCGTAATGTTAAAAGTCGCACCTTGAAAAGGTTTAATCCGTTTCGGGAACGTAGAAAGCTAAATCCACGATACATTAATCTGTTTGAAATCTTGGGACATTTTGGACCCGTTGCTAGCCGTTTAGATTTTCCAACTCATTTGAGTCTCCGTTCATCCTACATTCCACGTATCAAACTTAAAGAAGTGTCTTGCGAAACAAGAACTTGTTATCCTCTTCGATGAGCTTACTATCGACGATACACTCCACTTCATAGAAGAACCGGTTGAAATTATAGATCGTGAAACCAAACTCTGAGACGACGTGAAATCCCGACTGTCAAAGTTCGTTGAAATGCCCAAGGAAGTGCCTTCACCTATTCGTAGAATTTGCAACGCAAGATCTTGAGGAAGAAACAACCACTACTACTTCCAACTAAATTTCGGGACGAAATTTCTTGTAAGGTGTAGGTAATGTAACATCCCGCGTTTTTCCGTTAAATTTATTTTTAACACCATCTTTTTTTTAGATAATATCTTTCATTATCTAAATTCGTATCTTTCGTTAACTAATGTTCGTAATATTTCCGTTATTTGATTTTAACATCTCCCGTTTACTCTAGCGTTTTTAAAATAATTCGTGAGGTTAATTCACACACGCGCTTCCAAACTCGAGGGACTATTTGTGCCAAGTAACCAAACTTGGCGAAGAGAGTCAACTAGTCAAAGTATCCTCCCCACCATTCATTCATCACCCACCACCATCTTCATACTTCCATTTTTCTCTCAAATCCTCTCAACAAATAATCATCATCCAAATCTATTCAAGGAAGCAAACATCAAAACAAATCGTACTTTTGGAATCCTCTCTTCATCCTCTCCAACTTGATACCAATTTCATTTAGTTTGGGTCAAGGTTAAGCAACTTTCATGTACACATTTACTTTGTGAAGTACCTATATACTCATGCACTCGAGGTGAGATCATAGTCCCACCTTTTCGATAACTTTTATACTTTTAAATCGTGGGCTGAGAAACATATACATTGTATACATTTTATACTTTCATACTTTTATACTTTGAACACAAATATGAAATCAAAGATACATACGAGTCAGAACAAAAATCCTCAAGTCCAATTATCATTAGTTACACTTGTAGGGTGTAAGCGAGAACTTATGTTGTGTGGCCATACGGGTTTGACGAACCCTCATTCGGATGAATGAAACGTATTTTCGGAATATAGTGTAGGTTCTAACACTATTATGCAGAGGTAAGATTCAGTTAAGCTTTGGTAATTTGGTGCTCGTGATACAAACAACATCTTTTGAGATGTATACGCTTGATAATCGATTTATACTAATCTTGTGGTTCAAAACATACTTTATACATACAACTATGATTTCACCAACGTTTTTCGTTGACAGTTTTCTACATGTTTCTCAGGTTCATACTTGCCTACTTGATACATTCTTCCGTATACTTTGATTACTTGCTTGGGGTCAAGCATACATGCATACGCTAGTGATAGCACCTTTGGATTCAAACTTAAAGCATACATACTTAGGCTATTTATAGCAATCGTGATTGTTCAACTTATATTATGTTGCAAGTTATTTATATTATACTTTATAACTTTTGTAAACTTACATGTTGTCGAACCGTTTGGTTTACTTAAAACTTTGCAAGTCATATATATTTCAAATGAATGCGACATAATTTTGGTCAAACGCGTCTCATTTAGGGACTACGACCACGTAACGGGACCTAAGTTAATGGTGCCGTCAATGACGATTTTGTCGAGTCGCTACAGAGAACATGATCTTTCAATCGCTATATACTCAACTTTGGTAGTAGAGAGAGAGAGTGCTACATGTGTTTGTTCCTTTATGAACCAAGAGGTTTTGCATAAACCAACTAATGCACATACACCACTCTTCTACACAGTAGCGATCCACCATCATCTGAATCTCCAAGACACATGATATCCATGATTCATAGAGCCCTTTAGATTTCTCGAAAGATCCTTTTAACGGCTCAAAAGTGTGACATATTTGAATTTTCCTTTGCATGGGTGATGAGCATAACAATGCGTTTGAAGTCTCACATGCATTGTTAGAAATATATGCATACATAGAACTTAAGAATAATTTTCATTATGGCAAGCATATATCACATCAAAACAAGTAATCATACATAATAAACTTAATTAGAATTCACACTACAAGTATCAATCATGCATGGCAAGCAAGTAATCATGATAATCGAAGAAAGGCATGTTCCCTGGAATGAATATTGATGACCATATCCTAAATAAGTAGATCATGTAGGCATTTAACTTGCAAATTAATATCAAAATATGATATACGTTAAATCACTTCTTATTTAGTTATCTTTTCAAATATAGCCCCAGAGTGCACTTAAATGATATAACGTAACAAGAACTCACAGAAGTCATGGTAAGCAAGTTAATACCAAATTACTTATCAGGCACTCAACAATTATGATCTAAAAAAATTATCATCATGTCAACATACTATTAGATCATGAGCATAAAAACATCCTAGCATAATTTTCAACATGTTAATAAATATTAAGAATGTAAGCACATAAGCATGATGAAAAATATATGGCATGTTGGATGTCGTAAATATTAAGCATAATACCCCCACA
This sequence comes from Rutidosis leptorrhynchoides, assembly GCF_046630445.1. Lineage (NCBI taxonomy): Eukaryota > Viridiplantae > Streptophyta > Magnoliopsida > Asterales > Asteraceae > Rutidosis > Rutidosis leptorrhynchoides. Next base: position 333,820,151 of record NC_092337.1, on the reverse strand, counting down.
AATAGAATTCAATTATCAATTTAATGGTCCTTAGGTGTGTAGGGTAACATTTTTCAAGGTGATTTCAAGCAACATAGGTTTCAGAGAGATAACTCAAGTTGTGAAGCATGATAATCATATGAGCATACAAGTATGACATGTAGATTTGCACATACAAATATAACAAGTAGATGTTTCACACATAATCATACAAGCAATGAAAGCATATATGGCACATATGAGGGATAAAACAAAGATTATGCAGTTTACACCTAGTGTATAAAGAGCGGAAGCCTAGAGTTAAGCCTAGAGTGTAAAGCATACAATAAAGCATTCAAGTTTCTCTATCAAGTATATTTCAAATTTATCATCCATGAGTTCAAAGAACTTATCAAAAGGAAAATGGTTAATTGGATCAATGACCAAGTTATGAACATCTATTTGCATAATTAAGATTTCAATCTGATACTTCTTAGCAAATAATGTATTGCAAGCTTTTTACCATTTCTCATGCATGACCAAGTAAGAATGCCCTAATTCTATCAAAAGATGTGGTGGTAGTAGAGAATATGCATTTTCATGTATATATGCATTCTTGACATTCATTCTTATGTTAAGATCATACATAAGATGATATCATACATTCTTGATATTCTTTTATTATGATTAGTTTCAACAACTTCTCTTTTTCCTTTCAATGTGATTAGATTCTGTTAAACTAGATAATTGAAATAGTTTAGTTCTAGTTTCTAGTTCAAGGACATTCTTAACTATAAATCACATTGTGTTGAACTTTTCATGTGTTATGATTGATTATTCCTTTAGCCTACTAGGATGTTTATTTAGACCTTGTAAGGTTTTGATTTCCAAAGAGTATCCTAGAGACGTACCTACCTTAAGAGTCACACCTACACCTTTGAGTGATAATATAACATTGATTTCCATAGGTGTGTCTAATACCTTAGCACTCATCTAAAAGGTTAGTGAAACTTTTCATCTCACTTGTTTGTTTTAGGTGTTCGTTTGACACAAACCTAATTCAAGTTTAGAAATTAAGAGCATTAGTTATTCTTAAAGTTTTCTAAGCTCAAATATTTACAATCATCCGTCCTAATATGTCTAAGTGTGTTTTAGACATTTTAACAACTCAACAAACGTTTATGCGTTTAGCTAACAATTTTTATCAATTTTTATCTAGCAATTTTGACAAGAATAATATCTTTTAAGCGCTAGCCTAGAATGAGTTCTATCATCACAAATGTATCTCATTAACCATATATGATAGAAATCATATACAACCCATTTAGTAAGACTACAAAGCTGAACTTTGGAAATCTATACTATACCTAGAAAATGGAGAACTTATACTACACACTTGAGATCTAATTTGTCTCCTAAGATTTGTTTGTTATGATTCTTTTTATGATCTTGTCATTTATCCTTTCTTAGTTATCATGGTTTCTCAAATATTTACTTTGTTAAGAATGATTTTTTAACACGTTAGCTCACTTGGTGATCATCATATATTACTTTTAGGTAGATCTCTAATGATTAGTTTTATGGTCGTGTGATCTATTCTTATATGCCATCATATTGAAAAACATATGTTGACATGTTTTTATCTTTTCACCATTTTCACTTGCAAGCATATAAACATTCTACCTAATTGTAACATGTTTTCTTAAATGAAATATGACTTAACTAGCATGTTAAGATATGTGCATATTAAACATTTATTGAAATCAAATAGCACACTTTTAAGAGTATTTCATTTGTAAGTAAAGTTACCTCCACCGATGATTATTCCTTAAATATGTCCATCAATATTACGTCACCATCATCATATTCTTTGTGCTTGGTGTGACATATTTATCATGGACATGAGTTTTGAGTACTTTTGATTATATCGTCTTCCACCACACTTGTTAACAAACCCACAACTTGTTAGAGACACAAAACATGGTACCCAATGTTTGTTGGGTCCGAGATTGTTAGCATAATATATTCTCATGATAACTCATCTTTGTACCTTTCTCAAGGAGTAGACTATTGTTCTTTTAGACATGTTTATATTTTAAAATTCGACAAACCAATTTCATGTCTTGAGTGAGAATAATTGATCTTGTACGCTTATAGTTTTTTGAAAATCACTAACACTTACGGGTTAAAAACTTGACCTTAAAACAAGTGTCGTTTAATGACGATAATTAGCTTCACATTAGCAAATGTTTATATCTTACCAATAAACAACGTAAAACAAATATTGTAATCATTTTAAAATGATTCAACATCTAAAAGTTTCAAACCAGGGCCGATCTTAAAATTGCGAAAGCACATTTTGATCAGAGCCTATGCGGTCAATCCACAGTCGACCGTAGGTTCGACCGCTGACAGGTTTGGCACAATGTTCAGTTTTATAAAAAGTGTTTTTGAAAGGTTTGTGATAAGTTCACTTAAGGTGCCTTTTAAAGCCAAGTTTAGTTTATCATTTGGTATCTTTGACTTTAAAAATCACTTTTACTATATCACCATTTTTTGTCATTTTTTTTAAGAAAGATAATTCTTTTTCTTGTTCAAAATAGTCACAATAGTTTCAAATTATTATTACCACTAAGTAACCTTTTGTATGATTATATGAGTTTCGAGAACACTTATTGAGATGCTTAGAGTCTAATATAATTATGTCTATTACTTAAGACTCTAAGATGTGTGACAACCTACATATTCTAGCAAGTAAGATCAATTAATCAACCACATCAAGCAATAACTCATGTAATTTTTTATGAAAGGATTCAAGGCACAAGTAATTTCAATTATAACATACATTGCATTGACCTATGTTTCATGGCAACTTTCAATGAGCTTCTATTGTGTACACTATAGTTGTGATTTTGAACCAACCCCACATTTTTCTTAACATACTTTATTTTTTAAAAATTTACTTGGTTTATTCAAAAACATGTTTCTTTGTTCAAGTTTTTCTTTTCAATCATAGTTTTGTTAATTATCACAACATTTAGAATACACAAATATTGAATAGATTAAAAACAAGCAAGCTTACCTCAGCATGTGAATGGTGGTATTTTTTCTCAAAGTAATGGATGTAAGTTTGAGCATTCGGGTTCGATCCTTGACTCCACATCACACGAGTGTCTTGAAGTTGCTTCTCATATGAAAATTTTTATCGTAATTCAAGACTAACTCATCCAAAATCTCTTTTGCTTTCTCCAAACAAGTAGAGCTTAGTCCCAAGATCTTTGACTTAGGTTTTTGCACAAAATAGTTTTTTAACATGACAAAAACATTTTTGAGCAAAGATTAAAGCAACCGCTCTAATACCAATTGTAAGGAACTAGATGGGGGTGAATAGTTCCTTAGTAATTTGTTAAAATTTTTTCGATTACTTTTGTTGTCTTAAGACCAAAGTATGAGTTTTAAAATAAAATTGTATGTTTGCAAAAGATAAACGTAAAGAACACAAACACAAAGATTTATAGTGGTTCGGGTGAATGTTAACTAATCTACCTTAATCCACTCCTCGATTCACTAATCGAGAGATATCTTCACTAGCTTTCTCCAAATATGGTGGAGATCCAGCTACACCAAAAGCTCTTCAATAAGCTACATCAACACCATCTTCGATCACCCCAAAGACTACCTAGATCTCACTTTTCTTCACCTTGGACAAGCACCAAATTTCTCACTAGAAATTTAACCATCTTCCTAATTCCCTTTAAGGAAGAGGGATCACTAAGTACAATGATGTTCTTACCACAAGAACTAACCTAAAGCTAGTATGTCACCCACTATTATAAATTCTCCAAAGAGAACTATACTACTTCTTTGATTACTATCGAAGAATGTAGTTTACAAACTCACAAATGATAAAAATTAAGCTTTGAAGTTTACACAAATTCTACTAATTAAGAAGAATCTCTCTTTCTCTCTTAATTACGATATCTCTAAAGATGTGTTGTTGAAGCTTACGAGATCAGCTCATATTGATTTGGAAGAGTGTTGGAAAGAGGTGGTCTTCAAGTTTGGAAAATTTTGGTATTTATAGGAAGGTAAAATTTATCTCAGATGGTGCACGATTGACTTCACGGTCGACCGTGCATCGACCTAGCTCATTCTAGACAACTTTTCAATATATCCGCTGGAGCTCTTTTTTCTTTGAATTTTTGACTTCTTTACCTAATATAGAGCTTTCAAAAGATTCTTAATACACCTAGAAGTCCTTAACCTTCATCTTATACTTTTGGATGTATTCATTGAAGCGGACATGAGCTTGTAAAAAAGGAAAGTCACATAGTCCTTGCATTGTGTCATTGATTACTAAAAAAGGTAAATGCTGATTTTTGTCTCATGACAAACCATTTCACTCCAAACTTTATATCCCAAGTCTTCAATCCTTTGTCCAGATATGGATGAAAGTATCTATCTTGTTTGGTTGTTTGCAACAAGCTAAAGGTGACCATTTTAACTTTTGTGAAGAATCTTTGGGAGTTACACTAATCATAAAGAGATAAAACAGTACATTCCAAACCTCATATCCATGTCTTCACCAACTTGTCTTTTCTTTGATGTAAGTATCTAACCTTATTGGTTACTTGCAACAAGCCAAATAAGACCCATTTGTTGTCACATGAAGACTTTTGGGTGTTTACACTAAACTCTTATTAAGCATATAAGTAATGCTTATTGGTTAATCAAGTGGAGAGCATCTCTTTAGTTGGGACTTTAATAACCATCCAAATCATTTAATTTAGATTTAAAAAGATGACTTTGAAAAAGAACTTTTAGCAATACTTATGTACGTAACACTAATCACAAGCTAAAAGTGTTATTAAGACGTCATTAAGTGTGATTAACCAAGATTAGTGTTTTAGTGACCAACTCATTTGAATATGAAGGAGACAACTAATTTAAGTATGTTGAGAAAAGTTTAGTAGATTATAGATGCCCCGAAGTAGTCAAACACTTTTTGATCAAAAATTCGGATAGAGAAAACTGCGGTCGACCCACGGCAGACCGTGGATTGACTGTGTACCTTGTTTCTTAGAACCAAGGTACAGGGCATCCACGATCTGAACTGCGGTCGACCGTGGACCTAACCGTGCTCTTCCAGTGTTTTTCAAATGACTCTTTTGACTTGTTTATTTTGTGTGTTGGTTGTTTGCTAGAGATTGTGTAGGCTTGTGAACTTGTGTTGTACTATATGTTGTTTAAGAACATAAGACTTGGTGTCATCATCAAAACAAAGTGGTTAACATTTGAATGTTATCATTGGATCACTAACCAACAGGGTTCAAGTTTAGTAACTTGACCGATTTCTTGTTTTTGATAAATTCTACTCTATGTGAAAGGATCTTACGGCGATTGCATGGGAAAGGAAACACTCGAACCATTGTCCAATCATGTTAAAATATGAGGAAATTAACTTTGGGCCTAAACGTTTAAGATGTTTGATGCTTGGCTTGACGGTGAGGGTATTGATAAGGTCATTCATGATGCCTGTGCCACTTCGGTCCCTGTTAATAATCGCAAAGACTGTATGTTCAGGAATAAACTAAAGAATGTCAAGCCAGTATTGAAAGAGTGGAGCAGCAAAAGAATTTAATAACTTAGATGGTAAAATTGAGGCTCTAAAGAGTACATCGATTAATCTAGAATTGAAAGCTGAAACCGGTACGCTTGATGATAATGGAAGGAAACTATGGAGTATGGAATGAATCTTCAAGATATATCAAAGATGATATCTTCATGCATTATAAACTAATTTTTGAAGAGCCTAACATTGAAAGACCTAGTTTGGAGGATCTTAATTATCCGTCACTTTCATCCGATAATGCTTTAGAACTAGAGGCACCTTTTGATGAGAAAGAGATTCGTGGTGCTATTTTTAACTGTGGGAGTACTAAGACGTTGGGGCCTGATGGTTTCAACATGCGTTTCTTCAAGAAATACTGGAAGGTTATCAGAATCGAACTCATTGAAACAATCAAATGGTTCTGGGAGAAATACGAATTTTCACGGAGGTGCAATGCGTCTTTGGTTACTTTAATTCCTAAGAAATTTGATCCGCTAGGTCTTGGTGATTTTCATCCGATCAGTCTCTTTAGAAGCTACCATAAAATAGTTGCCAAAATTTTATCGAATCGACTTAGAAGAATCATCCCATCTATTGTAGGTACGGAACAAAGTGATTTTTAAAAGGCGGATTTATTCGGTATGGTACGTTGATCATAATTGATTTTTTAAAAGCAAAAAACAAAAGGGTATTCTTTCAAAGTTGATTTTGAAAAGGCTTTCGATTGTCTTAATTGGATTTTTCTAATTGAGGTAATGAAGTGTATGAGGTTCGGATCTAAACGTAGAAAATAGATACTTTCGTGCTTAAACTTTGCCTATATTTCTATTTTAGTGAACGGTTCCCCTACAAATTAATTCTCCTTGGGAAGAGGTGTTCGACAAAGTGACCCGTTATTGCCATTTTTGTTCATTCTAGCTGCAGTGGGGTTGAACATTTTGGCGAAAGCAGCAACAGAAAAAGGGTTTTTCAAAGGTGTAGAAGTCGGAGATGACAAAGTGCTAATTTCACATCTCCAATATGCGGACGATGCCATTTTTTTAGGAGAGTGGAGTCGGTCAAATGCATATAGCCTTCAGAATATTCTTAAATGCTTCGAGTTGGCTTCGGGATTAAAAGTCAAATTTCAAAAAAGCTGTCTATATGGTATTGATGTTAGTCATGAAAAGGTAACCACAGTGGCTAGTCGTATTGGTTGCCAAGTGGGATCTTTCCCCTTCACTTACCTTAGATTACCAATTGGCGTGAAGATGAAGAAACTAAACTATTGGAATCAGGTTATAGACAAAATTAAAGTAAAACTTTCAGATTGGAAAATGCGTATGTTGTCCTTTGGTGGAAGATTAGTTCTTATTAAATCGATCCTTAATAGTCTACCATTGTATTACTTCTCACTCTTTCGTGCCCCGGCAGGTGTGTTAAAATTACTTAAGAGTGTAAGGAGAATATTCTTTTGGGGCGGGTCAGATTAGGGTACTAAAATTTTGTGGGTTAAATGGGATAATTTCATTTCATCCTTCGATAATGGGGTTTAAATATTGGGTCTCCAAAGCATAAAAACTTGGCTTTATTGGGTAAGTGGTGGTGGAGGTTTAAAACCGAAACCGATTCACTATGAGTTAAAATCATTTGAAGTATTCATGGCTCGAATGGCGGCTTGGGTTTGGAGAATGATTTAATTCACTCTTCAAATTCAAGTGTTTAGCGTAACATCATTATGGCAGGTATCGAGTTAGAAGAGAAGAACATTCGATTCTGCAGCTCTTTCGTTAAATCAATTGGTGATGGAGCTTCAACGTCTTTCTGGGTTGAGCTATGGATCAGAAGAAACAAACTACGGTTTTATGTTCCCTAGATTGTACAGATTTAAAGTCAAAGAGGATGCATTGGTCAAGGATCGTATTGATGTGGCTGCTGTTGTTCTAACTACAAAGTGGGAATGGTTACGCACTCTTTCTAGGAGAACAAAGGGCGAACTTAATGCACTAATTAACTTATTATCATGCTTTAACTTCGATCACATGAAAAAAGATTTTTGTGAGATGGTCATTGGCACATGATGGGATATTTATTGTGAAACGGCTAACCTCTGCTATCGATGAGCAAGCAAATTCGGGTAAACGGCTAACCTCTATTATCGATGAGCAAGCAAATTCGGGTAACAATTCTGCTCTTGAAACAATGAAAAATATAGTAGTTCCAAAAAAGCTACAGATATTTGTGCGATGTGCAGAAACGTTTGCCCGTTAGGACCGGACTCAATAAGAAAGGAATTGACTTACATAATGTTAGATGTCCGTTATGTGATGGTGACCTAGTGTCCATGGATCATTGCCTTATTTTTTGAAAACATGCTATGGAGGTTTGGGAACGTGTGTATACATGGTGGGGATTTGGCAACATGAATAATCTTAGCACCAATGATAATTATCGTGGTAATGCCTCAAGCTCAGTGTTATGCTTTGGTAAAAAAAGTATGGCAAGCGGTCGAATGGGTGTGTGCTTATTTTATTTGGAGAAATTGGAACAACATGGTTTTCGAGGTAAATGATGGAATACTCCGGTGATTTTGAACGAGATTCAAGTCAAATATTTTTAAGAATATCACAAAGATCAAGAGGAAGAAAGTTTAAATGGTTAAGATGGTTGAATGACCCTAGCATTTATCTTAAAACAGTTTGAAAATTCATTTTGTGTCGATCTGGTTTGCTATCTTTGCAAACAATAAACTAGTCGTGTGTTAGAATATCTTTGAGTGATTTGGGTTCCTCATGTATGTAGGCGGCCCAAATTGCTTTTGTTCTTTGTTTTGTATATTATTATTAAATTAATAAAATTTCATGCTTTTCAAAAACTATAAACAAAAACATTAAAGGTATAATAGGACTTAATATTCTTATCTTGTTCTTTTATGAAAATGGACAATTAATTTGGAAAATCCTAAAATTGAATACTGGATAATAAATAATGGACGGAGAGAGTACTACGTATGTGCTTTGATTTGTGTTTGAATATTAAGAAGAAGAAAATTGGCTTAAAGGCTGTAAGTTAGCGATCGATTTGAAGACATCAAGTTAGCGGTCGATTTGAAGAGACTGTGACATTAATACTTTTTTTTATAAAGGCTACCATACATTGTACAGTATTATATTTTATGTATTCAAACAAGTATACAAATTATCTCTTAACACTACTTAGAATCTACAACTTCAAAATTGATAGGTTGCTCAAATATTACAAGAGCAAAAGTAAATATATTTGTTATACTAATTTGCAGCTATAAGATAACTCAAGTTACAAACAAATTAAAGGGCTTAATGCCGCAACAGTACCATAACTCCTTTTGTTTTTCAACTAGTGTCATAACTACTTCAACATAGTAATAAGTCTATGCTTATTGAAACGATAATGTTATGATATTACCTTGCAAATGGGTCAGGTTGGGTCAGTTTGGGTAACAGGTCAAAACGATGTTGAGTTGAAATGGGTCACGGGTCAAACGGGTAAAAATTTTACACGGGTCCAAAGGGGTTAGGGTGAGTCGGTTAAGGTAACAGGTCGAAACAGGTAATGGGTCAAATAAGTCCAAACATGTCATAGTTATTATATGATTTTATATATATATATATATATATATATATATATATATATATATATATATATATATATATATATATATATATATATATATATATCATCCCGTCAAAATCCGTTAACGGAATGTTAACTCTGGTCACAGTGCTCGGCTTGACTTCTACGTAATAGCAATGTTCTATAGCGGAAGCAACTAATACATGAGATAAAACATGCAAAACGGATCAACATAAAGTTGAGTGAATCTACAGGTTTGAGTAAATAGTTCTCTTATATTTCATAAAACAGTTTCCATAAATCGTTTGTCGAAAATCAGTTCTCAAAATCGTTTATCAGAATAAACCACTAAGGTTTAATCTCAAAAGTTTGCATATAGTAAATGCTAAGTAATAAACTGTTTGTAAGATGTCAAGTTTCAACTGAGTATGACATCAAAAAGTTCTTTTTGTTTCAACTGCTAGTAGACATTCCCATATCTAGTTTCTGGTTTGTAAACATCAAGTTTAAGTAACATTCATCGTAAGTTAGGCCACGAGATTACTGAAAAGCTTCGTAAAAGTATACACTTATCATGAGCACTTGATTATAAAACTTTAACCCGCGAATAACTAGGCTACACGTCTTCCCTTTACCCTTTCTAAGCATACACTGATCAAGTGTACAAGTAACAACATAATAAGCACCCGTTATGTTGGGGTGAGGTTTGTCAAACCTGACGGTACCGTCCCTATAAGTCGACCTTACATAAAGTAACTAATATAATCAAGCTAAAGGATTTTTGATCTGAACTCATATGTATAGTTGTTTAAGTTACTCGTGCCTAATATGTAAAACAGTTGTAAAAACAGTTTAAGAAATAGTTCAAAAGCAGCATGTATCTCATCTCAAAAATATTGATAAAAAAGGGACTGTAGACTCACCTTAGCAAAAGCACTGAAATATCTCTTAGTAAAATCGTACAGTAGTCGAACAATCTCGACCGAACAACGCAACCTAGTCAAATAGGTCATCTCAGGTATACATATAGGTCACACTATGTTAACCTATAGTGTACGCATAGTCCTAGTGCTCAGACTGACTCAATAATCAAATAAAAGTCAACTAGTCCATGCAAGTTAACAAAAGTCAACCAAAGTCAAACCAAAAGTCAACTCGGTCAAAGTGTTCAACTAAATTCAAACATCTCAGTAGGTCATGCAATCATGGTCAACATGTCAAACCTAAGTCAAACAACATGTTACAGTTCATAGTTTAGCAATTTGCACATTCGTAGTTTATCGTATGTCCTTAAAATACGCGCATCATAGAAAGACTCGAGTATAACTCTTAGCAAATAATTCATATAAACATGGAAAAATCTAGATCAAAACAAGACTCAAAATCGATTCCAAAAAGTCCATCCATGGCCTCATACGATTTCTACAAGTCGGGTTTCAAAAAAGGTCTAGTTACGGTTTACCACATCAGTTTCTGCACGCGCGTCAGTTTTGAAACATTTCTCATAAAATATTGAAAATAGATTTTGACGAACGGCCATTTGAAGCTTACTAAAAACACCTCAAAGTTTTAGTGATAAAATAGTCAAAGACATTCATTTAGCCAATTTGTACAGTTTAGCCAATCTTTACAGACCCTTCAGTTTTAGTCAACAAACAGACATATCATTTGGTCAAGCTTATAACTCATGGCAACTCACGTTTTCAGAAGTTAGCATACAAATGAAATACATCAAGGAACATATAAACTAACATATTCCAAAGATCAAAGCCTCAATCAACTTCTAGTTCACTCTAGCAATTTTTGTTTAACTTTGAAAACAGATTCAGCACACTATTAAGCACGAATATTCGTTTTGACGCACCGAGAGCATTACAAAAGTTTTTGACGCAAATCTTAAGTCTAACATGCATGATTTTTCACAAGGATTACAGTAGTACACTTTTCATTAGCCAAATCATAAATCACACAACTCACAAAATTCGTATATCATGTAAACCCTAACGAAAACTTCGATTAAACATATCTTGAGCATACGATAACGAAATCAAGCAAAATCAAAGTCCAAATTCAATAGTTTTTCAATACCTTTTCATCTAAACACATTATAAGATCAGATCACAAGTCAATTTTATCAGATCATTAAAATACAAAATCATTTTTCATGCAACCAACATCAATCGAGCAATTCAACGCTAAACGACAACACAAGACATCATTAACTGAGCACTAGACTTGATTACACTATGAAATTGAAAAAAAAAACTGATCTATAAAATTTAGGGTTATCAATTATACCTTTCTAGCACAATCAACGCACAATACTAGATGTAGAACGATACAACAAGCAACTTTGATGCACAAAACTTTGTCTAATTTTGAAGATTGATGATGGTGGTGATGGTGTGTAGGTCGACGGCCAAAGGGGAGGGGAGAAAGAGCAAAAGTCGACTAGCAAGAGTAATAATGAAGGTTTATGATTTAATTTTTCTATTTATTAGTAGGTTAGGGCCTCATTAAAAGTCCATTAACTAATAATAAGCCCAAGTCATAAAATAAAAAAGGGAAGAGGGGTGTTCGGCTGATGGGGCCCTTTAATGGGGTCTCAGGCTCGTTTTGATTATTTCATGGTATGCGCGTGGTCCGTTTCGAGTTCCGTTAACCGTACCGGGTCTCCGGAACGTTAACTAGTCGTTGAAAAGAAATCAACGGATTTAATTTACTAAATAAATAATAAATTAAATAAGTTCTTCGTAAAGTCAATAATTATTAAAAATAATTATTTTCTCGTTTTTCTAAGTTTCGTAAACTGAAAAGCTTTCTAGACGATTAACTTAATCGTGTCGTTTTCTAGTTATTTCGTTATCCGAAATAAATTCACAAATTAATATAACATATTAATTCAAGTAATCCACTAGGAGTAAGTATGCATTTAATTCCATTAAACACACAAAGTCTAAGTAAACACAGTTAAATATTTAACGGACAAGTAACGATAGTAAACGGAAAAAGTCGGGTTGTTACATTACCCACCTGTTATGAAAAATTTCGTTCCGAAATTTTAGTGCACGTCCGCCGTAGTCGTCTCCTCGGGAAACAGTTGCGGATACTTTTGTCTCATCTGATCTTCACGCTCTCACGTGAATTCTGGACCTCTACGGGCGTTCCATCTAACTTTAACGATCGAGATTCTGCTTTTCTTTAGCCGCTTGACCTCACGGTCCATAATCTCAACAGGTTCTTCAACGAAATTAAGCTTAGGATCGAATTGTATCACATCCAAAGGAATTACCAAACTTTCGTCTGATAAGCATTTCTTCAAGTTAGAAACATGGAAAGTGTCGTGAAACTCACTAAGTTCTTGCGGTAGTTTCAGTCTATACGCTACCGGTCCAATTCTCTCGATAATCTCAAACAGTCCAATATATCTCGGACTTAGCTTGCCTCTTTTACTAAAACGCACTACACCCTTCCAGGATGATACTTTGAGCATAACTTTGTCTCCAACCTGAAATTCTAGATCTCGCCTTCTAACGTCGGCGTAACTCTTTTGACGACTTCGCGCCGTTTTCAGTCTCTCTTATATATGCACAATATTCTCAGTTGTTTCGTGTATGATCTCAGGACCAGTCAATTAACTATCTCCTAACTCAGTCCAACATACAGGTGATCTGCACTTTCTGCCATAAAGCGCTTCAAAAGGCACTGCCTTTATGCTTATAACTATTGTTATAGAAGAATTCCGCTAACGGTAGATGTCTATCCCATCCAACTTCCAAATCAATAACACATGCCCTCAACCTGTCTTCTAGTGTTTGGATGGTTCTCTCGCTTTGTCCATCAGTTTGCGGGTGATAAGCTGTACTCATGTCTAAACGAGTTCCCATTGCCTCTTGCAATGCTTGCCAGAATCTAGATGTAAATCTGCTGTCTCTATCGGAAATAATGGATATCGGCACTCCATGTCGGGAAACCACTTCTTTTATATAGACCTGTGCCAACTTCTCCATCTTATCCGTTTCCTTAATTGGTAGAAAATGAGCTGACTTTGTGAGACGATCAATGATAACCCAAATCGTATCATAACCTCCCACAATCTTGGGTAACTTAGTGATAAAATCCATAGTAATATTTTCCCACTTCTTTTGGGGAATCTCTGGATGTGTCAGCAATCCTGATGGTTTCTGATGCTCAGCCTTGACTTTAACGCAAGTCAAGCACTTTCCGACGTAGGTAGCGATGTAAGCTTTCATGTTAGGCCACCAGTACAGTGCCTTAAGATCTTGATACAGTTTGTCAGATCTATGGTGAATAGAATACCTTATCTTGTGTGCCTCGTCTAGTACTAGTTCCCTCCATCCGCCAAACTTCGGTACCCAAATTCTGTCTATGCAATACTGGGTTCCATCTTCTCTAACAATAAATTTCTTGTTGATTCGTCGAAGTGACTTGATGGTAACATTCTCATAATTCAATGCCTCTAGTTGTGTATCGTGTATCTGAGAAGAAAGGTTCATTCGGATAGTCATGTTCAATGCTCTACCTCGGAGAGGTTTAGCCTTTTCCTTCCTACTCAAGGCATCTGCAACTACATTAGCCTTGCCAGGATGATAGCAATTCTCGCAGTCGTAGTAATTTAATAGCTCTATCCAACATCTCTATCTCATGTTGAGCTGTTTCTAGTCGAAAATATGCTGTAAACTCTCGTGATCGGTGAAAACAGTAAACTTAGTACCATACAAGTAGTGTCTCCACATCTTCAGTGCAAAGACCACAGCACCAAGTTTCAAATCGTGTGTCGTGTAATCATGCTCTTGTACCTTCTATTGTCGTGATCCACAGGCGATCACTTTCTTCCGTTGCATCAACACGCAACCAAAACCCTGTCGTGAAGCATCGCAATAAATCACGAAATCTTCATTTCCTTCGGGTAAAGACTAAAATCAAAGCAGTAGTCAATTTCTGTTTTAACAAATGAAATGCAGACTCATGTTGCTCAGTCCACTCATACTTCTTACCCTTATGAGTCAATGCTGTTAACGATCGAGCAATAGTAGAAAATCCCTCAATGAATCTTCTATAATAACCGGCAAGACCTAGGAATTGCCGAATCTGCGTTAGCGACTTTGGCACCTCCCATTTCTTAACCGTTTCTATCTTCGCAGTATCAACTTGAATACCATTGACACCTATGGTATGAACCAAAAATTGCACTTCTCGCAGCTAAAAGTCACACTTCGAAAATTTCGCGTACAACTGCTCCTTCCTGAGCATCTCTAGTAGCAAACAGAGATGTTGATCATGTTCTTCCTCATTCTTGGAGTATACCAGAATATCGTCAATAAACCCAATAACAAACTTGTCTAGATATGGCTTACACACACGGTTCATGAGATCCATGAATACAGCTTGTGCGTTCGCCAATCCAAACGGCATTACAGTAAATTCATGATATCCATAGCGTGTTCTAAACGTTGTCTTCGGTATATCTATCTCCTTTACTCTTATCTGATGATAACCTGACCTTAGATCGATCTTACAGTAATATGCTGATCCTTGCAATTAATCAAACAAATCATTAATCCTCGATAACGGATATCTATTCTTGATAGTCAGCTTATTCGATTCCCTGTAATCGATACAGAGTCTCATAGATCTATCCTTCTTCTTTACAAAAAGAACTGGAGCTCCCCATGATGAAGGACTCGGTCAAATTGAATCCTTTGTCTAAAAGCTCTCGTAACTGACTAGACAACTCTTGCAATTCTGAAGGTGCAAGTCTATTCGGTGCACGTGCTACCAGTACCACTCCTGGCATTAAGTCAATCTGAAATTCTACGTCTCTATGCGGTGTAAGACATGGTAATTCTCTCAGAAGGACCTTAAGGAAAACTTCTAACAATTGGGACATCTTTAGGCCTCTTAACTGTTGATTCAACTTTGCTCACATGTGCCAGAATTGCGAGACATCCTTATCTCATGTACTTCTGGACCTTCGAGCAATTAATGTAACGCAATGGTGTACTGATCTTCTCTCCGTACACCATCATTGATTCACCTTCGGTAAAAGGAATTCGAATGGCCTTCTGGTCGCAACAGCCTCGGTTGTGTCGTCAGATAACCAGTCCATTCCAACCATAAGGTTAAATAAAGAAATATGGTAGTCCAAGTAAAATAATTTAACTCCAAACATCACTCAAGTAGATTTCTATTGTAATGGCTCGCCAATCGTCGAAAAAAGTAATGTTCAGTACGGAAGGTTGTTATGAGCTTAACAGTATGGGTCTTAGCTTATAATTTGCAAAGGATTACGAGCAATCATTGATTAAAGTTTGAGGTGAATTTCGGGTGAGAGACGTTTACTATGGGAGTGTACGATCAAACTTCATAAAGCAGGACCTCCTTAAACTAAATTGACATCAATCATGATGCGTTTTATTCCCAGTTGATAGTTCCATAGGGTTCACATTGTCTAAGGCAGATATTGGATTCCAAATGTTGTGACAGAATTCTCCAGCGATAAAGTTTCTATCGGCACCGATGTTGACAGTATATATAAACATTATGATTGTTAAGTAAGAACAGACTCGTGACGAAATTCACTGAAGTTGATATTGAAAGCAGGGTGAATTATCAGACTTGTATCACATCGGTTGGGGAGAAGAACGAAATACCCTTTATGAGGGAAGGTGTGAATACCTCTTCCGGTAGACTCGTATTGGAAAGCAAAATCATGAAGCCGCGGGTGGCTGAATGATAGGAAAGTCGGACGTTAAGTAGACAATATCTACTACGGATTACGCAGGCTGTTACAAGAAATTCATCCTCTAAAGATATATCAGAAATGAGTCGTGATGCATAGTAGCTAGTAGTAAATCGTGGAGGTGCTAGTGGTGATGAGTAGTACCCAGTAGTGGTAATCAGTAATGGGTAGCATTAAGTAGTGACTAGTAATGACAAGCAGTAAGGAGTAGTGATCTGTCGTGACCAGTAGTGAGGGGTGGCTTTGAGTAGTAGTTAGCAACGATAAGTATTAAGGAGTAGTGGTATGAGATGATGAGTATGTTTCAAGCAGTGTCTTGTACTATCAAGTAGTGTTCGGTGGTGACGGACAGTGTTAAGTAGTGACAAGTTGTGACGTGATTACACGCTTCTTATAGGTTATAATAGCAATTAATTCGCACAGTGTAAATTTCTACTCATATATGAGATTATACGGTTCATGCTCTAAACGGTGTTTATCCTAGTAACCTACTTGACTCACTCCCGATTCCTTATTTTGCGATTTCGGAACTTCTATATGAGTTACCGTAATGTAATCTCGGTCATTACATTACGCTATCTCACATATCCATTCGACATTACTCTATAAGTTCAAGATAGCGTAGTCAACTTAATTCTCTTAAGTCCCACGTCGTGTGTACGTATGTGATGCGTGATTTCTTATATCTAGTCCAAGTCCATATCATTATAGGTATAGATGTGTATATGCATATGATATAATATGTAGCCCTACGTGTAACATAGTAGAGCAAATAGTGTAAGCATGTCTTATAATAGTCATTTCAAGTATACGGCTATAGTCTAGACCCACTAATGTGCCCTACAGTCAGACACACTAATGAATCCTAGTTCCCTATAGTCAAAGCTCTGATACCAACTATAACACCCCATCAAAATCCATTAATGGAATGTTAACTCTGGTCCCAGTGCTCGGCTTGACTTCTACATAACAGCAATGTTCTACAGCGGAAGCAACTAATACATAAGATAAAACACACAAAACGGATCAACATAAAGTTGAGTGAATCTACAGGTTTGAGTAAATAGTTCTCGTATGTTTCATAAAACAGTTTCCATAAATCGTTTGTCGAAAATCAGTTCTCAAAATCTTTTATCAGAATAAACCACTAAGGTTTAATCTCAAAAGTTTGCATATAGTAAATGCTAAGTAATAAACTGTTTGTAAGATGTCAAGTTTCAACTGAGTAGGACATTGTTGAGTCCCCAAAATAATTAAGGATTTAATTATGACAAAACTGTAATTTATTTGCACTAAAATGTTATGTGCAGCCAGCACAGGTTTGTTTATGTATAGATAGCAGATATTGCTGTGTCGAGTGTTTAGTTTGCTATCTAGTCTACCAGTACAAGGTAGACAGTATTCTTCAATTAAGCACATGATGTGTACTCAGCAATACAAGAATATCAAGTGACTCAGCAATGAAGAACCAGCATAGTTGGAATGCAGCTTACTATACAAGACAGCTATGCTCCATTACAAGCATAGTGGTTTCCTGAGTGGTCTACATCAATTGTACTATTCAACAGAAGTCAAAGACAAAGTTGAACAGAAAAGGACACACGTCGGCGGTTGACAAGTGGCCTTACAAGACCACGTGGGAATGCAGAAGTTTAACGCATGTGCAGACATGTGTTATACCTTGTCAACGCCTAGGGAACACAACATTCTATTTGTTTAAACAAATAGTGGTGCCAAACCGAATTGGAGTGTTCCTGCAAATAGCTACCAAAGAGGAAAGAGGAGAGCACGCTCTCTGATGCAGTTGTCCCCACAAGTACAGACATCCTATGTACCAGTGGACAATAGAACAATTACACGGATAATAGGACTAGTATAAATTGAAGTATCCACTATTGTAACAACTAGTGGTGTGGGTTTGTTTATTTAGAGTCCAACACGTGTAATAGCTTAGAACACACTCTGTAGCTATACTTAGGTAAATCTGTATCAACCAACTATCATTCTGCCAAGGATAGTTGTAATTCTTTGTGATTTAATCAATAAAGAATAACCGTTGAAAAATTACCTTTGACTCTATTTAATTTACTTGCTTGAATACTACACTGTGTCTTGACTGTTAAGTTAATTAAAAGAATTGTATTCACCCCTCTACAATACTACTGTTGTTTATCAAGGGACCAACAACTGGTATCAGAGCTTCAGTTTTGATAATTTAATATCTTAGATCTGAATTATCTCATGGCTGCATATTCAAATACAGTTTACCTTGAAAATGGCTCATCCTACAGACCACCCAAATTTGATGAAGATGAGTATGAAACTTGGAAGGCAAGGTTCATTCTTCACTTGGAGTCTATTGACCCACTCATGCCTGGTATTGCCTTAGATGGTCTATTAGACTCAACTGAGACTATTGATAGTATTCCAGCTACTGCTGACACTCCTGCCATTCCTGGCAGAGAGGTTGTTCTCACTCCAGCTAAATGGGATGCTGAGGACAAACGTCGTGTTGGACTTGACCCTAAAATCAGAACTCTGTTAGCTATAACTTTACCTAACCACATGTTCAAACTGATTAAGGGAAAACTGAATGCTAAGCTTATGTTAGACTATCTAGATGTTACTTATGAAGGCATGGATGATGTTAGGCAGACAAGATTATTGCTTTGAAAAGAGAGTATGAAATGTTCTTTGCCTATAAGAATGAGATCCTTAAGCAAACCTTCATTAGGTTTAACTCCTTAGTTGCTGACCTGCTTACTTTGAAAATCACATATACTGATATTGAACAAGTAAACAAATTCATTGACTTACTGTTCGCTAAATGAAAACCTGTGACTGACCATCTAAGAACCACCCAGACTTTAAAGAACTTTAACATGTCTTCTTTCTATGGTACACTTTGGAACCATGAGAAGGCAGAAGCTAAACTTGAACTAAACTTGAAAAAAACTTTATGCCTACCCCCACCACTTCAAAATCTTCTAAAACTGTGACAATCCGAAAATTTCCGACCAAATTTAAACTTATTCTTTATATGTTTCCGACATGATAAGCAAAGTCTGTAATATTGATTCTCAAACTTTTTGAACTAATGTTATATATTCAGTTAACCTTTGACTATTGACCGACGATTCACGAACATCTATTTGTGTGTATGTATATATATATATATATATATATATATATATATACACACACAATAAGTTGGAATATTAATTATTCATAAATAACTTGCAATGTGTATTTAAAAACTGATTTATGTATATTAAATAAAGATATATATATATATATATATATATATATATATATATATATATATATATATATATATATATATATATATATATATATATATATATATATATATATATATATATATATATATATATATAAAATTTCAAGTTATTTAGTAAACGATAATAACATTAGTTTATTGATTCGATTGATATTTAGATAAGTTAACTAAAACGTTTAAGATGAACAAGTAAAACACTAATTTACTACAGTATTTTCGAATTGCTACAGTACCCGAAAAGCTACAGTGTTTTCGAAAATCACTATTTGCTACAGTAAAAATCATTTTGCTACAGTGTTTTCGAAAATCACTATTTGCTACAATAAAAACGACTTTTGCTACAGTAAAAACTATTTACTACAGTAGAAACGACTTGCTACAGTAAATACTATTTGCTACAGTAACACACTATTTGCTACAGTAAACACTATTTGCTGCAGTGAACACTATTTGCTACAGTAAACACTATTACTACAGTGAAAAATATATCAACAAATAAGAAATCAAAACATATTGGGTGCGTACCAGCTGGCCATGCGATCGCATGGCAAATGGGCATGAAACCCATGCGATCGCATGGGGTTGATTTTCAGGACAAGTCTATAAAGCTCGTCGATTTCTGGTTGCAGGCACACACACATATTCTTATCTCATTCTCTCTGTATTATTACTATTTATATTATTATTATTATTATCATTATTATTATTATTATTATTATTATTATTATTATTATTATTATTATTATTATTATTATTATTATTATTATTATTATTATTATTATTATTATTATTATTATTATTATTATTAAGATTAATAATATTAATCTTATTATTATTAGTATTAGTATTATCAGATATCGTTACAGTTATTATTAGTATTATACATAAAATACTACGAAGAGGTCATGAGCGTATTATTTCAAAACGAGTTTTTTCGAGCGGGATAGAACTAAGGAAATTATGGGTTATAGCTAAGGAGGTGATGGGTATGGTTCGGGGGTATTGCTCGTGAGATCAAACTAATATTTATCATCTCTGTTGCGTCTACGTACTTTCCTGTAATGACCCGGAATTTTCCGACCAAATTATACTTATGAGATTAATATTTACATAAATTAAACCATACCAACATGATAAGCAATCCAAATTGTTGAGACTTGTGTTTTTGAAAAGAGTTTTACACAACGTTTGACCGTCCAATATGACCGATGATATCACGAACTATATAACATACGATAATTATATGTTTGTGTATATATATGTATTTATATATATTTAACATGATCTAAGGATGGTTTAACATCTCATTGTGTACTAATGACAATGAGTTATAAGTATATTTTAAAACTACTAACTTAAGTTTTCAAAACGATAACTATACGTAACATTCTTTGATATATATACTTATAATCTATAATGCTTATACATGTATCGTATATATATATAATGTATTTAATCACTTTTTAAGGACTTAAATACATAAAAAAATATAAGTATATTCATAAAAGATAGCTATATTTGAATTCTCGTTCCGTTTCCTCAAGATTTCTATACGTATATCTAGGGTATATGTACCCGTATCATACCCAGCTTCTATACATATTTACTATTGGTATATACACATCAAATCAACATCCTAATCAACATTATTACTGCCCTAGATATGAGGTAACTAGAATTTGTCAAGTAGTATGAATTATTAGTAAGAAAACAAAATTAGGAATCCTTTTCTTTCTTTATAAACTAAAAACGTTTTTATAAATGAACACCATTTCTTCACTCCATTTTCTCATACCTACACCCTCATTTCTCTCTCAAAATACTCCTAACTTCATACTTGATCATCTCCAAGCATTTTCCCCATCATTTAGCTTCAATTACAAGCCTTAAACACCATAAGAAAACTCTTTCAAGAACATATCAAAATAACCACCCATTTGAAGAAGTTTACTTCCAACCTTTTGATCTAACTCCACCACTCTTTGATTCCAAGATTATTTCTTATCTTTTGCAGTAACTTTGTCCAAGTAACTTGAGGTAGTAACCTTGTTCATAATCTTATTCAATTCATATTCATATAGCTATCTTATTTTGTGGTATAAAATTTTAACAACAAGAACATAGTTTGAATGATTTCAAACTTGTTCGCAAACTAAATAGATCCTTCTAACTTGACTTTTAAAACACTTCAAGACCTGTAATATATCATAATGATATGCTAACCTAACAAGATATAACTTGGTTTTACAAAGAACATCTTAAAAACTGAATCTACGTCGTCGGAGTGCAACCGGGGGCTGTTTTGGGTTGGATAATTAAAAACCATCTTGAACTTTGAATTGGAAGTTCATATTCTGGAAAAATGATATTTCTTATGAATATGTTAACACATAAAAATTTCATGGTTTAACTCAAATTGTAAGTATTTTTAGAAAAATGATCATTAAATGTTGTTTTTATGATGGAAAATGATCACTTTCATAAGTTTCACCAAAATTTGACCTATAACCTATGATTTTGAATACAAACTAAGGTATTTTCAGTTCATATTCTTAAAATTTGACTCGATCCAAGGAAGTGGCAAGTTGAACCAACAAAAACGGAGTTGTAATGAAGAAACTACGACTAAAACAAGATTGGGTATCCGAAGCTAGTTTAGCTACGAAAATATTTGGAGAAAAAGTAAATTAATATATTTCAGGACCACCCGTAAACAACACGAGAATATTAATCATAAGACCTCATGATTGTACGCAACACGTCATTTGACAACACGGTACTTTATGTACGCAACACGTCATTTGACAACATGGTACCATGGGTCGAGATTAATTCTGATCAATACGAATACGATGGGGTCTTTATTTATTTTATTTAAGCAACTAATTGTGGACCACTAACATCGGACTGCTAACTACAGACTAAGAAAATATTAAAAGTATATATATATATGTAACGATTACTTAAAAATAAAATATGTTGATATATTATATATATGGTTAGGTTCGTGATATCTATCGGAGACCAAGTCAAATTAAATACCTTCAAGGCAAAAGTGAGTTTCATTTTCTCCTTTTTTAATTGCTTTTGCAATATATATTTTTGGGCTGAGAATACATGCGCTGCTTTTATAAATGTTTACAAAATAGACACAAGTACTTAAAAATATATTCTACGTTGAGTTGTACCACTGGCATATTTCCCTGTAGCTTGGTAACTACTATTTATATGGGTATTGTAAACGCGAATCGTGTTGATAGATCTATCGGGCCTGAAAACCCCAAACGGACTGGACGACCAGTATTCAACGGTTGCACAGTACTTCATTTTGGTGACTACACTTGGTACGGTGTAGTGAGATTTCATAATAAAGGGAATATGCGACGTTGATTAAATGTTAAGTATGGTTACCAAGTGCTCAACCACTTAGAATGCTTTACATACACTTGCGAGTGTATTATGTTTATGATTATGAAATCTTGTGGTCTATTAACATATTGAAATGATTGTTATGATAAACCTATGAACTCACCAACCTTTTGGTTGACACTTTAAAGCATGTTTATTCTCAGGTATGAATTAAGTCTTCCGCTGTGCATTTGCTCAATATAAGGACATTACTTGGAGCCGATCATCGCAATGGGACCAAATGTTGATGACTTCATCCAGGTGGATTAGGACGGGTCCGTTCAGTTGGTATCAGAGCGGTGGTCGTAGCGAACCAGGTCTTGCATTAGTGTGTCTAACTAGTAGTTGTTAGGATGCATTAATGAGTCTGGACTTCGACGGTGTCTACATGTCAAGAGTTTTGCTTATCAATTCCAGTCGGAAATCATCTGCTTATCATCCTTAGGAAATTACCTGCTTAACATTCATAAGTCTAGACACGTTTTACTGCATTTACTGCATTGATAGTGTATAGACGAATTCTTATCTTAGCATATCTGTTATTGCGAACTTTGACTGATATCTTTTAAAAGATTCTCCGTAATTTACGGGATTTTGGTATTATATATACATATGTAAATTATGTATTGAAGAGTACCAAATCTAACTCCTATAATCTATTCCATACCAAAAATTCATTTTCCCCATTATACAAGATGGATTCCGCATCTAGTTCGAATTCTTCAGATTCCGACAGTTATGCTGATATGGATTTCCATTCGGCCTCCGAAAGCAGCGTCACCGGAATGGATCAACCAATTTCCCATCATCTATTCTGGATGAATTGGGGATGGGTTCGTAATATACTAAATCACTGGAGACAAGAAGAAGGTGATCCATTCCATCCACCAAATTGCCCTCTTGGCGATGAACCTGAAGCACTTACCGGTGAACCTATTTGAAACACCATTTTCTCTCTCATTTCTAGAGTATCTCGTCACGATTATATACTATCCCATATTACAAATCTTGTTCATTCGCTCGCTCCAACCGCCAATCATCCCGGTGTACTAGCAGAAGTTAACGAACTTCGCGCTCGCGTGGCGGCTTTGGAGAACATGGTGCGAAGGTTGCAAACACCAGCAGCAGCACCAACAGCATAATCAGCACCACCGTCAATAACATCAACAATACCATCATCACCACTAACAAACAACATCCGCATCACACGTCTCGACATCATAATCTGTCCCACAAACATCAACATCATACGCACCATAGATACCAAGGAGTACCAACAATAATGAACGATGAAGTATTGATCCATAACTTCATTGATATTCTGCGAAGAATATGTGGTTTCAAAAAGTTTTAGAGATTTCTTATTCTAGCTCAAACCAAAAAGCAAATGAGATTAATATCATATTAACTCATTAAATTCATGATTTCATCTGAAGAAAATATATATGTATATATGTTTTCATAAAGATTGTAATTAAAAGTTCTTTTGTACAAAATATTAATGGTGAATTTTTTTTAACGGGTAGGTAATACCCGAGGAATAATTAGATTTCATCTTAATAAGTTACATTGTACATTCATCGACGCTGATTCAACAGTCATTTACTATCCTACTTACAACCACCGATATACGTATCCGTTCACCGCAGAATAACCATTTTCATTCAATTTCATATTTGGATTTTGACTTCCCAGAATCCAACAAGTGGCATATGAAGAAAACATATGACAAAATAAAATCTGTTAGAAACAAACTACTTAACTATGAAAATTTTTGTTAAGAATCCACGCTAACTGTTCCAGCTAACTGTTCCTAGCTAACTGATTACATTTTATTTATCGTAGTTTATTTATCGCAATTTAATTATCGCACTTTTATTTATCGTCATTTAATTTCTGTAATTATTTTACGCACTTTAAATATCGGGACACGTATACAATGTTTTGACATATCATATCGACGCATCTACATATATTATTTGGAATCACCATAGACACTCTATATGCAGTAATGATCGAGTTCTCTATACAGGGTTGAGGTTGATTCTACAATAATATATATAGTTTGAGTTGTGATCGAGTCTGAGAGTTATACGGGTCACGACACGTATTAATTAATTCGTATATTATATATTAAACTATATATGAATTATTTGACTGTTACTGTGGACTATCGACTGTGGACTAATGACATTGGACAATTAAAATGAATTAAAATATTGATTATAACATATGAAACTAAACATTTCTTCAAGATTGCCAAGATTGCCACTTGATTTCATCTTAAACCTCATTGTATCTCGACGATTACAATCAGCGTTTAAATCTATCATGATTCTTAAAAATACCTCAATCGAGAGGATAAACCAACCGCACTTCATCTACGGAAGAAAATATTGATGCATATAGTTATGCACCTGAAAAACCCTCGAAAACTGAGTAAACGTTTGACACGTATCTGTTCTAGTTCCTTTGACATTTTTATTACCGAAGATCGTTTTGCAATCCCTTTTCAAAGTAGCTAATTTTGTCACAGCTCCAGCAAGTCAACTCCGACTTTTCATCCGAAACAACTTTATTATAACCGCGATATATATGTGTACTCTTTATTGTTACTGGGGAACCTTTTATATTCCACAATATTTCCATCAGCGATTAATCATTCTAAAAACACAATTCTCTTGAAACTACTTCGGTTTGATAACCGATGACCCAGATCAGTTAACTTTGAAAATGCTGACGAAGCAGCATGTTGTAGATGATCTTAATGGCCAAAAGTTTGATGATAAAGAAAGGAGTGTTAGGAACGCTCGATAGAAAATTTAGTACCGAAAAGCGGATTATGTGAAACTGTGAAGAAAGCCGTGGACAAATCACAAAGAATAAGTTTGCCTTCAAAGAATCCAAATGATTCTGTGCCTGCTGAAATCGTTAGCAAACATCTTATTTCTCATTCTAAACTTTCACAGACAAATCTTCTTCATCATCCATTGATATTAGAAATTCTAAGATATTCTCGTATGTTCTATTATAAATATCCTCCATATTTCTGGCGATATTTTCACAACTATTCTTATCTGAGATCATTTATCTCCCTGTAATATCTGCAACATAAAAGAAACTGTGTTAGTTTCTAAATTCTGAAACCTTCGAGTTTAAAATATGAATGTTTTGAAGTAGTGTTGGGAACTGAAGCATGGATTAGTATAATATAATGACACTTGATCAACGTCATTATATTACAGTAAGTCATGCTGAGTTTCTAATGAAGCATGATGATTCACAGTCCAGTCATCATGTGCCATTTACACGACTCTTACATTCTATCTAATCTCTAAACATATCAAGAGAATATTTTTCTGGATGACTCGGTATTCTCCAGGGTATTCTGGTAATTTAACAAATCAAAATCGTTCTATTACCATTTTCTTCTTAGAACATTAGCTATGTTCATTCTGAATTTCATATCTACGAATTCCGGACCATTACTCGCTTGACTCGAAGTCGGGAAGAGAAAACGAAAGCATGAAGCTCTGAAAAATAATGAAGAATATAAACTTCGATAATAACCCCGAAATTACAAACCGTGTATATCGATGCAGATAATAATATAGAGACACGGGAGAATTAGAAACACTATAAACACAAGAGTATAGTAGACGTAAATAGATTCCTCTGGCGGTAGATGAAAAAGAAGAATGACAGATATAAAAGTTAGGAGTATATCAAGAATCAGGACTGGATGGAGCATATTGGTGAATGCTTTAAAGTAAGAATCAAGGGAGAAAGAATAGAAGGTGTGAGTCGTGGAAAATAAGGAAACGAAGGGATGAATTTATAGTGAAATATCCGACAGAGCAATCGAAACAGATTATTGCATATAATCAAAGAAGATCCTGATTTCCTTAATCACTAAAGAACCAAATCTTATTACGTAAGATTCTCTTTAAATCCCTTAAATCCCGAAAATCAATCATAACTACGTCATCGGTTAAGACGAATATATTTTACTCATCTCACTCTTTTAAGATAGTCTCATTTATATTCTTCGCATAATCGAATCGTTTTATCTACATTACTCAATGATGATAAAACTCCATTATCACCTTATATTTGTCATGAAAACCTTCTTATTGTTATCCATAACAACCTCTATCAAATTTCGGGGACGAAATTTCTTTAACGGGTAGGTACTGTAATGACCCGGAATTTTCTGACCAAATTATACTTATGAGATTAATATTTACATAAATTAAACCATACCAACATGATAAGCAATCCAAATTGTTGAGACTTGTGTTTTTGAAAAGAGTTTTACACAACGTTTGACCGTCCAATATGACCGATGATATCACGAACTATATAACATACGATAATTATATGTTTGTGTATATATATGTATTTATATATATTTAACATGATCTAAGGATGGTTTAACATCTCATTGTGTACTAATGACAATGAGTTATAAGTATATTTTGAAACTACTAACTTAAGTTTTCAAAACGATAACTATACGTAATATTCTTTGATATATATACTTATAATCTATAATGCTTATACATGTATCGTATATATATAATGTATTTAATCACTTTTTAAGGACTTAAATACATAAAAAAATATAAGTATATTCACAAAAGATAGCAATATTTGAATTCTCGTTCCGTTTCCTCAAGATTTCTATACGTATATCTAGGGTATATGTACCCGTATCATACCCAGCTTCTATACATATTTACTATTGGTATATACACATCAAATCAACATCCTAATCAACATTATTACTGCCCTGGATGTGAGGTAACTAGAATTTGTCAAGTAGTATGAATTATTAGTAAGAAAACAAAATTAGGAATCCTTTTCTTTCTTTATAAACTAAAAACGTTTTTATAAATGAACACCATTTCTTCACTCCATTTTCTCATACCTACACCCTCATTTCTCTCTCAAAATACTCCTAACTTCATACTTGATCATCTCCAAGCATTTTCCCCATCATTTAGCTTCAATTACAAGCCTTAAACACCATAAGAAAACTCTTTCAAGAACATATCAAAATAACCACCCATTTGAAGAAGTTTACTTCCAACCTTTTGATCTAACTCCACCACTCTTTGATTCCAAGATTATTTCTTATCTTTTGCAGTAAATTTGTCCAAGTAACTTGAGGTAGTAACCTTGTTCATAATCTTATTCAATTCATATTCATATAGCTATCTTATTTTGTGGTATAAAATTTTAACAACAAGAACATAGTTTGAATGATTTCAAACTTGTTCGCAAACTAAATAGATCCTTCTAACTTGACTTTTAAAACACTTCAAGACCTGTAATATATAATAATGATATGCTAACCTAACAAGATATAACTTGGTTTTACAAAGAACATCTTAAAAACTGAATCTATGTCGTCGGAGTGCAACCGGGGGCTGTTTTGGGTTGGATAATTAAAAACCATCTTGAACATTAAATTGGAAGTTCATGTTCTGGAAAAATGATATTTCTTAAGAATATGTTAACACATAAAAATTTCATGGTTTAACTCAAAGTTTAAGTATTTTTAGAAAAATGATCATTAAATGTTGTTTTTATGATGGAAAATGATCACTTTCATAAGTTTCACCAAAGTTTGACCTATAACCTATGATTTCGAATACAAACTAAGGTATTTTCAGTTCATATTCTTAAAATTTGACTCGATCCAAGGAAGTGGCAAGTTGAACCAACAAAAACGGAGATGTAATGAAGAAACTACGACTAAAACAAGATTGGGTATCCGAAGCTAGTTTAGCTACGAAAATATTTGGAGAAAAAGTAAATTAATCATATCTTTTCTAATTAATATGATATTTTATATATAATTACTTATGAGTTGATTTTATATATTTCAGGACCACCCGTAAACAACACGAGAATATTAATCATAAGACCTCATGATTGTACGCAACACGTCATTTGACAACATGGTACTTTATGTACGCAACACGTCATTTGACAACATGGTACCATGGGTCGAGATTAATTCTGATCAATATGAATACGATGGGGTATTTATTTATTTTATTTAAGCAACTAATTGTGGACCACTAACATCGGACTGCTAACTACGGACTAAGAAAATATTAAAAGTATTAAAAGTATATATATATGTAACGATTACTTAAAAAGAAAATATGTTGATATATTATATATATGGTTAGGTTCGTGATATCTATCGGAGACCAAGTTAAATTAAATACCTTCAAGGCAAAAGTGAGTTTCATTTGCTCCCTTTTTAATTGCTTTTGCAATATATATTTTTGGGCTGAGAATACATGCGCTGCTTTTATAAATGTTTACAAAATAGACACAAGTACTTAAAAATATATTCTACGTTGAGTTGTACCACTGGCATATTTCCCTGTAGCTTGGTAACTACTATTTACATGGGTATTGTAAACGCGAATCCTGTTGATAGATCTATCGGGCCTGACAACCCCAACCGGACTGGACGACCAGTATTCAACGGTTGCACAGTACTTCGTTTTGGTGACTACACTTGGTACGGTGTAGTGAGATTTCATAATAAAGGGAATATGCGACGTTGATTAAATGTTAAGTATGGTTACCAAGTGCTCAACCACTTAGAATGTTTTACATACACTTGCGAGTGTATTATGTTTATGATTATGAGATCTTGTAGTCTATTAACATATTGAAATGATTGTTATGATAAACCTATGAACTCACCAACCTTTTGGTTGACACTTTAAAGCATGTTTATTCTCAGGTACAAATTAAGTCTTCCGCTGTACATTTGCTCAATATAAGGACATTACTTGGAGCCGATCATCGCAATGGGACCAAATGTTGATGACTTCGTCCAGGTGGATTAGGACGGGTCCTTTCAGTTCCTACAATATTGAATCACATTATTGATACGTGAGCATTCACATCTTATCTTTTATATATTAATAGTGTATCCATGTCTAGTGCTCGAGTATATATGTTTATGCATGCTTGTATGCTTTAATTTGTCGTTAGATAGTTTATGATGAATCGCGAATTTGATACATATGCTACTGATATAAAGTATATGATATGCATGTTTTTGGAAAGCTGGCGAAAAATTATTAACTTTTCATTTTGAAATCGCGTGATTTCGATGAACAGATTAAAAGATATGGTCAACTGAATTATGGTTAACGTTAATTGAAATTGTGTTTGAAAGTGTAAATTAATATTTAAACAACTTTTCTATGAGATTGATAAATTGGATTTTCAAATATTACTAATCGAGTAAATGAATTTCTATATAAAGCACATCTCGTTTTGTTGAACAATTGTCAAGGTTTACTGTCTTATCATGTTTTAAAGCTTTATAAACACTATAATCTGATTTTATAAGTATTGGAAAACTATGTGAAATAATAAAATATTTTCTATTGCCATGATAATTCAAATATATGTGACGACCCGACAACTTCCGACCAAATTTAAACTTAATCTTTATATGTTCCGACACGATAAGCAAAGTCTGTAATGTTGAAATCTCAAAAACTTTGAATTGTGTTCATGTATTCATTTACCCTTTGACTATTCTTGGCGTTTCACGAACATTTACTTGTAAATAGATATGTATATACTTAAGTGTATAAAAATAATAAATTTGAAATATATTATAATTAACTATGTAAAATAACAATATATAATAATTTTTATTTGAAACATATCTATATATATAATTTAAGTGTATTAAATATATGTTTTACGCTTTCGAATTTATTTTGTAAACAATTGTAACGCTCGTTTGTCATTCGATTATGATTAATCAAATTTTACAAACGAACTTATGAGAAGTTAAAAAAAATAAATAAATAAATAAATGTTGGTTCATTAGTGGGCTATGTAAAATTTGGGTTTATTGAAAATATTTTTACTTGTTGAATTAAGTTTTAATACTCCGTACATATTACTTGAAACTTCTAACCATAACTGATTAGCAATAGAGCACGAAATCCAGTCCACCAGATTATTCCAATAGAGTGCAAACAAATTACCAACGGCTTTATATTTTAACCCATTTATTTATTATATGGTATATATTATTATTATATGTATAAAAAGATATATATAGATATGGGTTATCAACAATCAGGAAATTTGCATGTTCCACTTGTGCTTTAATCGAACAATTCCCTGTACATGATTGAAATTCCCTGTACATGATTGAAACTCCCTGTACATGATTGAAATGCACATACACAATAAAAAGTATTAAGAGCAAGTTACACTCACATAATCAATACCATCCTAAACTATCCCATCACACCACCCGTTTCTATCTTTCTCGTTCTTATTTGTGAACATCCACAACAACCATCTAACACCATCACTTGCTCGACACACGAAGGTTGCTGTATTCCTCTTCGGTTTGTTGCTCGAAGGCCAGAAAACACCTACGGCTGTCTTGCCTCAGATCACCCTCTCAAACTGCTATACGTTCTTGGCTATTAACCCGGTCACCTGCTACAGGTTCCTAATATGATAAGTTGGTTTGAAAAACCAATTCATTTACCACAAAAACCTGACCAACAGCTTCAATCACACTGCAGATTAATTGTTTCTGAGTTCCTATATCTGTATGAACAAGAAAAGCAGACGAAGGTATGATGTTATACAGATTAGATAAATAAGATGAAGAATAAAGATCATGATAATTGATATTGATATAATGATGATTATGACCATGAATACGATACTTGATCTATTATGCTATGGCTATCTCCAAAGTCATTAGCCCTAATCAAACAAACCTTCCACTAACACCAAATTTCATCACTATCTCCACAACCCTCACTCTCATTCTAAATTTTCTTCTTTATGTTCTTGAATTCCATCGATCACCAAACCCACTTAAAGCAACATCACCCCTTTACTTATTTTGTCCTCTATTTAAACTAATCACCATCACCAATATTACTACCCTGCTCGATATTTAGTACTGCTATATTTCATTTAAACTATTCTACTCGATCTTGCTATCTGCTACTCAAAATAGAACTACCCAATAAAAACCCAACTAAATACTTATCACAATTTACTGATATGCAAACAATTACAGCTACAGCCTCTTGTTTGGTTTGGAAAGAAAAAGAAACAGGACCCAATGATCTACACAACTATCATCATCAGACCTGTTTACAATTTAGAAAGAATAAAAGAAGATATTCCAATCTTTCATATACAAATCAAACAAATCGATTACATCCCAGTAAATCTAATTGGATTAAATAATAACTGATGGATAATAACTATATATTTATATAAATTAATAAGAAAATAAATAAAAAGAACGCAAACCTCTGTTCTTGTTTCCGGTTATTACAAGATGGTGATAACAATCAATGATAATTAGTACGGTACCTGTAAATACTCAACTATGGTCATTGATTTCTTCTTAGTGGAACAAACCTCAACTATTACTTCGAATTTTCTGTTAACGATAATGATTCAGATTGAATTGAATGATTGAACGATGATGACAACTGAATCGATGACCTTTTAAACCTCGATGAATGTTATGATCGAATGATCGGTTAAGGAATCAAAGATCCCATAGATTGTGATTGCGTTTGACTTCTGCTTGCTCGATCTGTCTGAGATTAGGGTTAAAGATATATACCGTATCAGCTAATTTTTTTTTAAGCGGGCCACTTAAATTATTTTGGAATCGAGTATTGGTTGGGCCGTAATTGTTTGTTGATTGGGCTATGAATAAACTGGGTCGATTTAAAAGAATTTTAAGAGTGATTTAAATAGAAAATTATAAGCAGAGCATTGGTTAAGGAGGGTGTCCGTTGAACGAGAGGTCGCGGGTTCGAGTCCCGGCTTGGGCAGTTTTTGTATATTTTTGGGCCTTTAAAGGTATAAACATTATATATATTTTTATTATTATTATTATTATTATTATTATTATTATTATTATTATTATTATTATTATTATTATTATTATTATTATTTAGTATTAATATTATTATTATTGTTATGAAGTATTAGTATTATTATGCTTGTTATCATTATTATTATGAATAACATTATTAGAATCAATATAATTAAAAGTTATCTTTTTCACTTTTGTTATTAGTATTATCATTATATTATGATTTTGAATACGACATTGGAAATGATTAACATTAGGAAGTATTAGAATGTATGTGGTTATAGTTAAAGATAATTAAGATATAATTAAGAATATATAAAGGTGGTATAATTAGATTACCAATGTAATTATAAGATCTAATGATTGAAAATCATAATGTAATTTATGATTCGAACGAAAAATTATTATTATTATCATTTTATCATTTTTATGAGTTTCATTAGAATTTGTATCAATAAAGTTATTATCAAATGTATTTTTGTATAGAATTATCATTATCATTATTATTATTATTATTTTAAATATTATTATTAAAATGACTATTAGATTATATAAAAGCATATCTAAAACATATAACCTAATTCTATCATTATATTATTAGTTATTTAAGATATATAAAATAAATAAATTTAAGGTATCAATGGAACACAAAATTTATTAAAATAACAATGTCATCACTAATAATAATATATTTGTTCGATTACAATTATGTATATTAATAAATATACAAATGATATAGGTTCGTGAATCTGAGGTCAATCCTGCATTGTTCAGTTGCTTAATGTCGTTATATGTATTTTTACTACAAAATACATTAGGTGAGTTTCATTACTCCCTTTTTGAATGCTTTTGCAATATATATTTTTTGGGACTGAGAATACATGCGCTGCTTTTATAAATGCTTTACGAAATAGACACAAGTGATCGAAACTACATTATATGGCTGGATTATTAAATCGAATATGCCCCTATATAGTCTGGTAATCTAAGAATTAGGGAACAGACACCCTAATTGACGCGAACTCTAAAGATAGATCTATCGGGCCCAACAAGCCCCATCCAAAGTACCGGATGCTTTAGTACTTTGAAATTTATATCATGTCCGAAGGAGGATCCCAGAATGATGGGGATATTCTTATTATGCATATTGTGAATGTCGGTTGCTAGGTGTTCAATCCATATGAATGATTATTTTTATCTCTATGAATGGGACGTATGTTTATGAGAAATGGAAATATGAAATCTTGTGGTCTATTAAAATTATGAAATGATTATTTATGTAAAATAATGAACTCACCAACCTTTTGGTTGACACTTTAAAGCATGTTTATTCTCAGGTATTAAAGAAATATTTCGCTGTGCATTTGCTCATCTTAGAGATATTATTTGGAGTCATTCATGACATATTTCAAAAGACGTTGCATTCGAGTCGTTGAGTTCATCAAGATTATTATTAAGTCAATTATAGTAAGATATATTACCAAATGGTATGCATGTTGTCAACTTTCGATGTAATGAAAGATTGTCTTTTCAAAAACGAATGCAATGTTTGTAAAATGTATCATATAGAGGTCAAGTACCTCGCGATGTAATCAACTGTTGTGATTCGTTTATAATCGATATGGACTTCGTCCGGATGGATTAGGACGGGTCCTTTCAGTTAGTATCAGAGCGGTGGTCGTAGCGAACCAGGTCTTGCATTAGTGTGTCTAACTAGAAGTCGTTAGGATGCATTAGTGAGTCTGGACTTCGACCTGGTCTGCATGTCAAAAAGTTTTGCTTATCATTTTGTGTCAAAAATTATCTGCTTATCATTCTTAGTCTAGACACGTCTTGCTGCATTGATTGCATGAATAGTGTATAGACAAGATTCATATCTTAGCGTATCTGTTACTGTAAACCTTACCTGGCGTATCCCGTAAATTCCTCCGTAATCTACGAAACCTTTTGTTCTATATATATGGATATTCTATGTAATTAAGAATACCATCCGTTAGCCAGAAAATCATTTCATATCTAAAAATTCTTTATTCAATCGTACGAAATGGAATTCGTCATTAGTTCAAGTCACTCGGATTCCGAAATGGAATCCCACTCAAGCTCCGAAAGCAGTATGACCGGAATGGATCAACCAATCAGTCATCATCTATTCTGGATTAATTGGGTATGGGTTCGTAGCCTCCTCAATCATTGGAGACAAGAAGAAGGTGATCCTTTCCATCCGCCACATTGCCCTATTGGCGAAGAACCTGAAGCACTTACCGGTGAACCTGTTCGAAACACCATCTTTTCTCTCATTTCCATAGTATCGCGCCACGATTATATACTATACCAAATTCTAGATTATATTTATCCGCTAGTCCGAACCGAAAATCACCCCGGTGTAATAGAAGAAGTCAACGAGCTTCGCGCTCGGGTAGTGGCTTTAGAAAATATGGTGCGAAGGTTACAAACACCAGCAGCAGCACCAGCAGCATAACCAGTACCACCATCAATGTCAACAGTACCATCACCACCACCAACATCAACATCCGCATCCCACATCTCAACATCTTAATCTATACCTTGAACAACAACGTCATACGCACCATGGATACCAAGGAGTACCAACAACAACAACATCATCACATGTCTCAACCTCGCAATCTATACCTCAAGCATAATTATCGTTTTACGAATCATTTTACAAATCGTTCTACATAAACTATCTTCGTCCTTCATGGTGGTTATGCAATCTCTAATAATTTTAGAGATTATGTACTCTAGTTCTAGCCGTAAATCTGATGAGTTTCATATCATATTGACTCATTAAATCCATAATTACATCTGAAGAAAATATATATGTATGTATATTTTCATAAAGATTGTAATTAAAAATTCTTTCGTACAAACTGTTAATGGTAAAAATATTTTAACGGGTAGGTAATACCCGAGAAATATTTAAGATTTCACATTAATAAGTTACATTGTACATTCTTCGAATCTGATTCAACGGTTGATTACCATCCTACCTACATCTATCGATATACGAATCCGTTCACCACAGAATAACCATTTTCATTCAAATTAAATTTCATATTTGGATTTTTACTTACCAAAATCCAACAAGTGGTATAATGAAGAAATAATGGACACAATAAAAATTGATTAGAAATAGACTAATTAACAATATGGAATTTTGTTAAGAAACCACGCTAACTGTTCCAGCTAACTGTTCCTAGCTAACTGGTTACATTTTATTTATCGCAATTTAATTCTCGCAATTTACATTCTCGCAATTACATTCTCGTAATTTTAATTTATCGTCATTTAATTTTTTTTTGTTATTTACTTTACGCATTTAATTTATCGTCATTTAATTTCTGTTATTTATTTTACGCACTTTAAATATCGGGACACGTATACAAGGTTTTGGCATATCATATCGACACATCTATATATTTTATTTGGAATCACCATAGACACTCTATATGCAGTAATGATCGAGTTCTCTATACAGGGTTGAGGTTGATTCTACAATAATATATATATAGTTTGAGTTGTGATCGAGTCTGAGACATGTACACGGGTCACGATACGTAATAATTAATTCGAATATTATATATTAAACTATATATGAATTATTGGACTGTCAACTGTGGACTATCGACTGTGGACTAATAACATTGGACAATTAAAATGAATTAAAATATCGATTATAATATATGAAACTAAACAATTCTTCAAGTTTGCCACTTGATTTCATCTTAAACCTCATTTGTATCTCGACGATTACAATCTGCGTTCAAACCTTTCATGATCCTTGAAAACACCTCAATCGAGAGGATGAACCAACCGCACTTCATCTACGGAAGAAAAGATTAATGCCTATAGTTATGCACCTGAAAAACTCTCGGAACCTGAGCAAACATTTGACACGTATCTATGCTAACTCATTTGGCGTTATTATTACCGAAAATAACTTTTCAATACCTTTTTCAAATTAGCCAATTTTGTCACAGCTCCAGCAAGTCAACTTCGACTTTTCGCTCGAAACAACCTTATTATCACCTTGATTTATATGTATGCTCTTTAATTGTTACCGGGGAATCTTTTATATTCCACCATATACTGTCAGTGTTTAATCATCTAAAAACACAATTCTCTTGAAATTACCTCGGATCGATAACCAATGATTCAGATATGGTAACAGTAAATGTAGAGGAATCGGCAATCAGTACTTTGAAAACTCACAGCATATCTACATCAACAGTTATATGTATAACATTTATCTCTTAGAATAATGACTTTCCATTATGAAAAGCACCCAGTCTACGAATCAATACTTAAAATTTTGAGAAAGCTGAATGAAGTAGCAGAAACAGTAGACAACTGTAAACGACCTTAACCATCAGAAATTTGATGATAAAGAATGGAATGTTAGGAACGCTCGATAGAAAATTTAGTACTGAAAAGCGGATTATGCGAAACTATGAAAGAAGCCGTGGACAAATCACAAAGAATAAGTTTGACTTCAAAGAATCTAAATGATTCAATGTCTGCTGAAATCTTTAGCGAATACCTTGCTTTTGACTCCAAACTCTTGCGGACAGATCTTCTTCACCATCCTTCGATATTAGAAATTCTAAGATATCATCGTATCTTTCATTATAAATATCCTCCATATTTCTGAAGATATTTTCATAACTATTCTTATCTGAAATCATTAATCTCAACATGATATCAGTGTTACATCATATAGAAACTGATAGTTTCTATATTCTGTAAACTTTCGAGTTTAAATTGTGAATGTTTTTGAAGTAGTGTTGGGAACTGATGCGTGAGTTAGTATAATATAATGACACTTGATCAATGTGATTATATTACAGTAAGGCATGCTGAGTTTCTAAATGGAACGTGATGATTCACAGACTCTAACATCATCATGTGCCATGTTACACGACTCTTGCATTCTATTTAAACCTCTAAAATATCAAGAAAATATTTCTTGATGATTCAGTCTTTTAACAAATCAAGGTCGTACCATTTCAATTTTCTTTTTAGAACGTTAACTATGTTCATTCTGAAAATTATATCCACAAATTCTGGACCATTACAATCGGTGCCTAATCGCAAAAAGAAGAAACGAAGGGACAAGGCTTAAATAGAAATTGGAGTATAAATCGCAGAAAATAGGAGAGAAAGTTAACTGCGGATGACAATGATTATAGAAAACAGAAGTAAGGACTCCGAAATATAAGGGAGAATATAAAGCCCGATAACAACACAAAAATTACAGACCGTGTATATCAATGTTTATCGCAACATAAAGACACGGGAGAATTAAAAACACTATAACCCCAAGGGCGAAGTAAAAGAAAAACAGATTCTTCTGGTGGAAGTGAAAAAGGAAAATGATTGTTACAATAAGTCATGATAAGGACAAGGATCAGAATTGGATTAAGCATTTCCACAATCTTGTGGATGTAAGAACCATGAAAGAAAGTATAGGAATGGTGAAAATTATGGAACGGAAGAGTTTAATTTATAATGGAAATATCAGACAGAGTAATCGAAGCAGATCACCGTATTTAATTAGAGAGATCTTAATTTCCTTATTCTCCGAAGAATCAGATCTTATAGATTTCCAAGATTTTCTTTCCGATCCCTTGAATTCCGGAATTCAATAAAGACAACGTTAAAAGTTAAGACGCACCTCATTTTTTCTAAATTCAACCCTAACTCTGTCAAAAGTTAAGATGAATCTTTACTTTTCCTATTTCAATCTTTTGTGACAGCTTCACTCGTACGCTTCGAGAAATCAAATTATCTTATCCATATTACTCCACAATAATAAAACTCTATTTAGTTCTTATTCTTCAGGAAAACATTCTTATTGTTAGCTATGACGACCCCACTCAAATTTCGGGACGAAATTTCTTTAACGGGTAGGTACTGTGACGACCCGACAACTTCCGACCAAATTTAAACTTAATAATCTTTATATGTTCTGACACGATAAGCAAAGTCTGTAATGTTGAAGTGTAAAAAACTTTGAATTGTGTTCATGTATTCATTTACCCTTTGACTATTCTTGGCGTTTCACGAACATTTACTTGTAAATAGCTATGTATATATTTAAGTGTATAAAAATAATAAATTTGAAATATATTATAATTAACTATGTAAAATAAAACAATATATAATAATTTTTATTTGAAACATATCTATATATATAATTAAAGTGTATTAAATATATGTTTTACGCTTTCGAATTTATTTTGTAAACAATTGTAATGCTCGTTTGTCATTCGATTATGATTAATCAAATTTTACAAACGAACTTATGAGAAGTTAAAAAAAATAAAAATAAATAAATGTTGGTTCATTAGTGGGCTATGTAAAATTTGGGTTTATTGAAAATATTTTTACTTGTTGAATTAAGTTTTAATACTCCGTACATATTACTTGAAACTTCTAACCATAACTGATTAGCAATAGAGCACGAAATCCAGTCCACCAGATTATTCCAATAGAGTGCAAATAAATTACCGACGGCTTTATATTTTAACCCATTTATTTATTATATGGTATATATTATTATTATATGTATAAAAAGATATATATAGATATGGGTTATCAACAATCAGGAAATTTGCATGTTCCACTTGTGCTTTAATCGAACAATTCCCTGTACATGATTGAAACTCCCTGTACATGATTGAAACTCCCTGTACATGATTGAAATGCACATACACAATAAAAAGTATTAAGAGCAAGTTACACTCACATAATCAATACCATCCTAAACTATCCCATCACACCACCCGTTTCTATCTTTCTCGTTCTTATTTGTGAACATCCACAACAACCATCTAACACCATCACTTGCTCGACACACGAAGGTTGCTGTATTCCTCTTCGGTTTGTTGCTCGAAGGCCAGAAAACACCTGCGGCTATCTTGCCTCAGATCACCCTCTCAAACTGCTATACGTTCTTGGCTATTAACCCGGTCACCAGCTACAGGTTCCTAATATGATAAGTTGGTTTGGAAAACCAATTCATTTACCACAAAAACATGACCAACAGCTTCAATCACACTGCAGATTAATTGTTTCTGAGTTCCTATATCTGTATGAACAAGAAAAGCAGACGAAGGTATGATGTTATACAGATTAGATAAATAAGATGAAGAAAAAAGATCATGATAATTGATATTGATATAATGATGATTATGACCATGAATACGATACTTGATCTATTATGCTATGGCTATCTCCAAAGTCATTAGCCCTAATCAAACAAACCTTCCACTAACACCAAATTTCATCACTATCTCCACAACCCTCACTCTCATTCTAAATTTTCTTCTTTATGTTCTTGAATTCCATCGATCACCAAACCCACTTAAAGCAATAGCACCCCTTTACTTATTTTGTCCTCTATTTAAACTAATCACCATCACCAAT
The DNA here is from genome assembly GCF_046630445.1 of Rutidosis leptorrhynchoides. Taxonomy (NCBI): domain Eukaryota; kingdom Viridiplantae; phylum Streptophyta; class Magnoliopsida; order Asterales; family Asteraceae; genus Rutidosis; species Rutidosis leptorrhynchoides. Next base: position 333,780,145 of record NC_092337.1, on the reverse strand, counting down.
ATTACTACCCTGCTCAATATTTAGTACTGCTATATTTCATTTAAACTATTTTACTCGATCTTGCTATCTGCTACTCAAAATAGAACTACCCAATAAAAACCCAACTAAATACTTATCACAATTTACTGATATGCAAACAATTACAGCTACAGCCTCTTGTTTGGTTTGGAAAGAAAAAGAAACAGGACCCATTGATCTACATAACTATCATCATCAGACCTGTTTACAATTTAGAAAGAATAAAACAAGATATTCAAATCTTTCATATACAAATCAAACAAATCGATTACATCCAAGTAAATCTAATTGGATTGAATAATAACTGATGGATAATAACTATATATTTATATAAATCAATAAGAAAATAAATCAAAAGAACGCAAACCTCTGTTCTTGTTTCCGGTTATTACAAGATGGTGATAACAATCAATGATAATTAGTACGGTACCTGTAAATACTCAACTATGGTCATTGATTTCTTCTTAGTGGAACAAACCTCAACTATTACTTCGAATTTTCTGTTAACGACAATGATTCAGATTGAATTGAACGATTGAACGATGATGACAACTGAATCGATGACCTGTTAAACCTCGATGAATGTTATGATCGAATGATCGGATAAGGAATCAAAGATCCCATAGATTGTGATTGCATTTGACTTCTGCTTGCTCGATCTGTCTGAGATTAGGGTTAAAGATATATACCGTATCAGCTAATTTTTTTTAAGCGGGCCACTTAAATTATTTTGGAATCGAGTATTGGTTGGGCCGTAATTGTTTGTTGATTGGGCTATGAATAAACTGGGTCGATTTAAAAGAATTTTAAGAGTGATTTAAACAGAAAATTATAAGCAGAGCATTGGTTAAGGAGGGTGTCCGTTGAACGAGAGGTCGCGGGTTCGAGTCCCGGCTTGGGCAGTTTTTGTATATTTTTGGGCCTTTAAAGGTATAAACATTATATATTATTATTATTATTATTATTATTATTATTATTATTATTATTATTATTATTATTATTATTATTATTATTATTATTATTATTATTATTATTATTATTATTATTATTATTATTATTATTATTTAGTATTAATATTATTATTATTGTTATGAAGTATTAGTATTATTATGCTTGTTATCATTATTATTATGAATAACATTATTAGAATCAATATAATTAAAAGTTATCATTTTCACTTTTGTTATTAGTATTATCATTATATTATGATTTTGAATACGACATTGGAAATGATTAACATTTGGAAGTATTAGAATGTATGTGGTTACAGTTAAAGATAATTAAGATATAATTAAGAATATATAATGGTGGTATAATTAGATTACCAATGTAATTATAAGATCTAATGATTGAAAATCATAATGTAATTTATGATTCGAACGAAAAATTATTATTATTATCATTTTATCATTTTTAAGAGTTTCATTAGAATTAGTATCAATAAAGTTATTATCAAATGTATTTTTGTATAGAATTATCATTATTATTAATTTTTTTTAAATATTATTATTAAAATGACTATTAGATTATATAAAAGCATATCTAAAACATATAACCTAATTCTATCATTATATTATTAGTTATTTAAGATATATAAAATAAATAAATTTAAGGTATCAATGGAACACAAAATTTATTAAAATAACAATGTCATCACTAATAATAATATATTTGTTCGATTACAATTATGTATATTAATAAATATATAAATGATATAGGTTCGTGAATCTGAGGTCAACCCTGCATTGTTCAGTTGCTTAATGTCATTATATGTATTTTTACTACAAAATACATTAGGTGAGTTTCATTACTCCCTTTTTGAATGCTTTTGCAATATATATTTTTTGGGACTGAGAATACATGCGTTGCTTTTATAAATGCTTTACGAAATAGACACAAGTAATCGAAACTACATTCTATGGTTGGATTATTAAATCGAATATGCCCCTATATAGTCTGGTAATCTAAGAATTAGGGAACAGATACCCTAATTGACGCGAACTCTAAAGATAGATCTATCGAGCCCAACAAGCCCCATCCAAAGTACCGGATGCTTTAGTACTTCGAAATTTATATCATGTCCGCAGGAGGATCCCGGAATGATGGGGATATTCTTATTATGCATATTGTGAATGTCGGTTACCAGGTGTTCAATCCATATGAATGATTATTTTTGTCTCTATGAATGGGACGTATGTTTATGAGAAATGGAAATATGAAATCTTGTGGTCTATTAAAATTATGAAATGATTATTTATGTAAAAAAAAAAATGAACTCACCAACCTTTTGGTTGACACTTTAAAGCATGTTTATTCTCAGGTATTAAAGAAATCTTCCGCTGTGCATTTGCTCATCTTAGAGATATTATTTGGAGTCATTCATGACATATTTCAAAAGACGTTGCATTCGAGTCATTGAGTTCATCAAGATTATTATTAAGTCAATTATAGTAAGATATATTACGAAATGGTATGCATGTTGTCAACTTTTGATGTAATGAAAGATTGTCTTTTCAAAAATGAATGCAATGTTTGTAAAATGTATCATATAGAGGTCAAGTACCTCGCGATGTAATCAACTGTTGTGATTCGTTTATAATCGATATGGACTTCGTCCGAATGGATTAGGACGGGTCCTTTCAATATAATACAGCTCCTAAAATAAATAATATTTTGAGTTTGATAAACTATAAATTCGTTCAATTATCAAGACTTATACTATGTTAATAAACATGTAGAGATTTAAAGATCATATTGGGTCAGGTTAACTTTTGAGATGACTTTTGTTAACTTTTGTATGTCGATCTCGAACATTAGGATTGTGATACACTATGACCCGACCTAGCTTGTTAGACATGTATTGACCAACATATGTTCTCTAGGTTGAGATCTACGGTTATTTTGCATTCCGAGTTTCGGTCACATTTCGGTGAATGACCTTATGTGCTGCTAAGGTGAGTTTATAGATCCCTTTTTAATTGCTTTAAATATTTTTGGGCTGAGAATACATGCAATTTATTTTAAACGCAATGGATACAAGTACATACTAAATTTTACACCGAGTTTGAACCAAAAATCCCTTAGCTTTGGTAACTAGTAACTACCGGTTATATGAACTGGTGGATGCAAGTAGTTATATATGGATCCATAGGGCTTGCCATCCCAGTCTGTTCCAGGTTTAGAAACCCTATCCTGAACTATAAAACAGACGTATGCTATTTGAGTTTAGTACATGTTGGATTGCGTGTATTGTACATGTTGGTTGCATGTATGTTAAAATAGGGGTATTTATTATAACGTTAAAGTTTAGTTACCAGGGTGCTCAATCTTGTAGAATAATTTGATAAACGTTTCGGATGAAACAACTGAAATCTTGTGATCCACCTTTATATACAGATTATGCGCAACATTAGAACTCTGAACTCACCAACCTTTGTGTTGACACTTTTAAGCATGTTTATTCTCAAGTTCCTATAAGTCTTCCGCTGTTTGCTTATACGTTATACAAGCTATGTGCATGGTGTCATACATGCTTTATTCGAGAAAACTTTGCATTCACAAAATCATCACCATGTATCATATTTGACTGTATTGTCAACGGATGTATTGTTAGAAACTATTATATATGATGATTGTCTATACGTAGAAATCATCAGACGTCAGAACCTTGGATTTATATATTCATTTATGGTGTACCTTTTCAAAAAGAATGCAATGTTTACAAAATGTATCATATAGAGGTCAAAACCTCACTATGAAATCAATGAATGATGTATTCGTCCTAATGGATTTGGACTGGTCATCACAAAAACAGATGATACTGCTCTTATTATTGCTGCTAAAAAGAAAGATCAAAAGGCTTTACTGGTTCAAAAGTTGACAACAGAAGAAGAGTCAGTGAAGATGACGTGGAGAGTGGTACTGGGTCTGAAGAGAGCAGTGATGATGAAAATGATGTGGAAGGGTTTGCTGAAGGTATGGCTTTGCTGGCTAGGCAATTTAAAAGGTTCAATCGTAATAGAACCCGCAAGTCATACAAAGAGAGTAAGAAGCCGAGTGCTAGGTATAATAGCAAATCAGTCAAAGGTCCTAAATCTGAGTGTTACAATTATGGGAAGGTTGGACATTTTGCTGCTGAATGCATGTCCAGGAAACCTTCAATCTCACATGCTAACTCTTTCTCTAAAGCTGATAAGAACAAGTACAAAGCTATTAAAGCTCAGATGAAGGAGAATGCAAAGACTGATAAGAAAGGAAAGAAGCCAGAAAAGGTTCTAGTTGCTAAGCATCATGACTGGGATGAAACCAGCTCTTCTTCATCTTCTGACAGTGATACTGATGATGATGATGCTGGTTATGCTTCTGGTAAAAAGCTGTGTTTGATGGCCAAGGAGGTCGAGGAGTCTGATGAGGATGATAATGGTAGTACATTTGTGTCTGATATGAGGGAAGCTGACCTGAAAAAGGATTCACCTCAATGGAAAACTAAAATGCTGTATAAGGTTGATAATTTTCGAACTTATACTGATGATGAAAAAGCTGAAATGTTTGACTACCTAAGAGTTGATCTATGTAGAGGCAGTAAACGTGAAGAAGTTTTGAAAAATGATAACAAATCTTTAAATGATAAACTTAAAAGCAAAACTGATGAAATTAAGATCTTGAAGGATGAAATTTCAAAACTTGAAAAACAAAATTTTGCTCTAAAGTCTCTTCACGTGGAGGCAGCAGATGTTAAGAACCAGCTAAACGACCTCAAGAAGGTTGTTGCTTCATGGTGTACATCCGCTCAACGCACAGCTAAGTGTGTAAATGAGCAGGTGCCTCCCTAAGTTGAAGCCTTCTTTGCTGGTGACTATGCTGCTGCTGCTTTTGCAGAAGTTACTTTTATGGATCCCATTCTTGAAACTGATCCTGAAGCTATCTTGCCAAATACTTTTGCTAAGATAGTTAAGGGTAAAAAGGTCTTTACAAATAAGTTTGTCAGCCCTACAGATACCCCACCACCATCCATGAAAGAAATTTTAGAGAATGAAGTAAAAGCCAAGGAAACCAGTACTTCAATTGATGAAACTACTGATCCCTCAAGCATTTACTATATGACTCCAAAAGAAAGATGCATTAAAAGGGAAATCATTGAAAACAATCAAAGAAAGTCGAAATTAATTGATTCCCCTTCGTGTTCAAATTCCACCAATGCTGAGCCAGCTGATGAAAATTGTACTGGTCAACCAATAGCTGCTGACAAGCCAGCAAAACACAATAATGGCAAGTCAAAGGCAGCAATCAAGATTCATATGAATTGACCAGTATCAGCTGACGGGTCAGTAACTTCCCACGCTGGCTCATCAAACAACAAAGGCAAAGCAGTATATCATGATTATAGTACTGGTTCTAAAAAGAAAGCTTCCCTTAAGGGAAAAGCTAAAGTGAACCAAATTGTGGAATCATGTGCTGAGTCATCTATCACTGAGATAATGACTGTCAAGCTTGACCAGCTCATAGCTGCCATATCTGAAAGTAGACCTGATCTTACTGCACCCATTTACTCAGTGTATGACCAGTCACCGATACCAAATGTGAGAAAATGCTACAAGTGTGGCAGCAAGTTTCACTTAGCTAACCGGTGTACTCTAACCCTAACCCCATCTGATGCTGCATCTTCAAGAAAACCAGCAGACAGGAAGAGATCATCAAAGATGACCCTTCCAGAACCCATCCTTGGATGGGTTCCCAAAAAGAACTAATCTCTTAGCTACTGTGCAGGGCATTCAAAACAAGCAAATTTGGTATCTCAATAGTGGATGTCCGAGACATATGACCGGAAGTAAGTCCCTGCTAATGGACTATCAAGAAAAGGATGATCCAGTTGTTTCATATGGAGATAATTCGTTGGGTTACACAAAGGGTTTTGGTACTTTAACAAATGGGAATGTTACATTTTCAAATGTAGCATATGTCGTTGGGCTTAAACACAACTTACTCAGCATAGGCTAACTGACAAGCAAAAGTAAGATAGTTCAATTCAGAAGGAAAATTGGCACTATTTTTGATAAGACAGGGAAGCCACTTCTGACAGCTAAAAGACATGAGAACATGTATCAAATTGACATGAACACAACAGTCATAACAACTGATACTTGTTCCTATTCAAAGGCAGCAGACAACCTCAAATGGTTATGGCACAAGAGACTCTCATATCTCAAATTTAAAGATATTCACAAATTATCTAGTAAAATTTTGGTGTCTGGGCTACCCACAATGTCTTATGTGAAGGACACATTGTGTCTCGGATGTGAAAAAGGGAAGTATCACCATGCCTCATTCAAGTCAAAGCAGATTTCATCTGTAGAGAAACCATTTCACCTACTTCATATGGTTCTTTTTGGTCCTGTTAATATAGCCAGCTGTAGTGGGAAGAAGTATACACTGGTGATTGTTGATGAATATTCCAGATACACTTGGGTATTCTTTTTGAAGCAAAAGAGTGAAGCGGCTAATGAAATTATCAATTTTATCAAAAGAATGGAACTACTGAATGGGCAACTATTGAAGAAGCTTAGAAGTGATCATGGTACAGAATTCAGAAATGCTACATTGGAAGAATTTTGAGCTGACAAAGGTATTTCACAGAACTTTTCTGCTGTGAGAACACCTCAACAAAATGGTGTTGCAGAAAGAAGAAACAGAACTCTCATTGAAGCAGCAAGATCTATGTTGGCTGAGTCTGGGTTGAAAAATTCATACTAGATAGAAGCTGTGAACACTGCTTGTTTTACCCAGAACAGATCTTTAATAGTGAAAAGACATCAGAAAACTGCTTATGAAGTTCTCAAAGGCATAAGACCCTCAATTTCATTTCTTCATGTATTTTGCACTCCCTGTTTCATTCTAAAAAATAGGGATCAGCTAGGCAAGTTTGATGCTAAGGCTGATGAAGGTATATTTCTTGGATATTCCAACATGTCAAAGGCATATAGGATTTTCAATAAAAGAAGGGGTTGTTTTGAAGAATATATTAATGTTACATTTGATGAAACTGCCCCTACTTCATCTTCTGGTCAAGAAGATGAGGAGTTACCGTTTGAAGAGCCAACTCAGTAAGCTCTAGATGATAAAGAAGAACTAACAGCAAATCCCTCACCAATCCATGTTGCTAGGTTCTCTGATGATGAGATGGAACACTCTATTTCATCTGTGGCTAAACCAGGTGGACCTACTGGCTCTACTGAAGTTTTACAACTTGAGCATAGGTCTACTTGTTCCGAAGGATCTCAAGCTGGTACTAGTTACACTCATAATGAACAGATGTCTCCCACTGCTGCTCATTCCTATGAGCCAGCTGATGATCAAGATGATGTGTATTCTACAATAAGCTCACATGTTCATAACACTAGATGGACAAAGGAGCCTCCAATTGAACAATTTATTGGTAATCTGGCCAGTGGTGTTAAAACAAGAAGACATGCAACCAGCAATTTTTGTATGCATGTAAACTTTGTATCTACCATTGAACCTACATGTCCTGAAGAAGCAATCAAATATCTAAGCTGGACAGGAGCTATGCAAGAAGAGATCTCCCAGTTTGATAGGAATAAGGTTTGGACATTAGTACCTCAACCTGATGATGAAACTAAAAAGTTCATTGGTACCAAGTGGGTTTTCAAAAATAAGATGGATGAAGATGGGATTATGATCAAAAACAAAACTAGATTGGTAGCTCAAGGTTTCAAATAGAAAGAAGGACTGGATTATGGAGAGACATATGCACCAGTGGCTAGGATGGAAGCTATCGGATTGTTCTTGGCATATGCTGCTAAGATGAACTTTAGGGTATTCCAGATGGATGTTAAGTCTGCATTTCTAAATGGGAAGCTGCAAGAAGAAGTTTACGTCAAACAGCCTCCTGGTTTTGTAAGCAGTAAATATCCAGACCACATCTACAAACTATACCAAGCTCTTTATGGCCTCAAACAGGCACCAAGAGCATGGTATGAGACACTTCATGTGTATCTCACTGGTATAGGTTTTAAAGTTGGAACAATTGATACCACTCTATTCTCAAAAGAGATAGATGGTGATCTCTTGCTGGTACAGATATATGTGGATGATATTATTTATGGATCTAAAAATGAGAAACATTGTCAAGATTTTTCAAAACTTATGTCAAAGACATATGAAATGAGCTTACAAAGAGATTTGCAATACTTTTTAGGATTGAAAATTAAACAACTTGATGATGGAGTTTTTATAAGTCAAGATAAATATATCAAAGATATGTTAAAGAATTTTGGTATGACCTGTTTAAAAGATATAGGGACTCCAATGGCAGCATCTATCAAAATCGATGCTGATCCCAATGGTGAACCAGTCAATATCACTGAATATAGAGGTATGATTGGGTCCCTACTTTATCTCACAGCCAGCACACCAGATACTATGTTTGCCACTTGTCTCTGTGCCAGATATCAAGCTGATCCTAAAGAGTCACATTTGCTAGCAGTAAAAAGGATATTTTGGTATCTGAAAGGTACTGCTAAACGTGGTCTTTGGTATCCCAAAGACCAGGATTTTGAGCTAATAGGGTATTCATATGCTGATTTTGCAGGGTGTAAAATAGACAGGAAAAGTACTACCGGTGGTTGCCAGAAACTGGGTGGTAGGCTAGTCAGCTGGATGAGCAAAAAGCAAAATACTGTGTCCACATCTACTGCTGAGGTAGAATATGTTTCTGCTGGTAGTTATATTGCTCAAGTACTATGGATGCAAAGCCAGCTGAAGGACTATGGTGTTCATGTTACAAAAACTCCAAACTACTGTGACAACACAAGTGCAATTGCTATTACCAACAATCCTGTGATGCATTTTAGGACAAAGCACATTGTCGTTCGATATCATTTCATAAGGGATCATGTTGAAAAAAGGAGATGTGGAGTTACATTTTATTTCAACAGACCAGCAGTTAGCAGATCTCTTCACGAAGCCCTTAGATGAGAAACGTTTAAACTATCTTATCTCTGAGCTGGGTATGCTTGAACTTTAAAATAAAAGGCAATTTTGTTGGTGTGCTGGTTCTATAACATGTAGGACAAACCAGTAAGTCACAAATTCTTTGCTTACTGCCTACATGTCAAACAATCAGCACAACAAGGTCTTTTATATCATAGTTATTCAATGTCTAAAATGAAATAATAAATAGCTCACAACATTAAATGATACCTTAACACAGAAACTCATTTACTCCCAATGATTTAAAATTAAATTCATGACATCTTAAATGTAACAAAGAATTTTTGTATTTAATACAAACTTTATTCTATGGTCTTTAACTTCATTTTGAATTCAAACCTGCTGTATTTAATGCTTAATGGGAGGTATGAGTGTTCATGTTAGGACCCCGAAGTTGTATAGTGTTAATGTGAAATAAGCTTAATTGATGGTTCCTTAGAAGAGGGCTATATAAGGAACCTAAGTAGACCTAATTAGATAGCCATTGCATTGTAACTGAGTTCTAGAAGCTGTGGAATGTAAATCTTGTTAATTCTCTCTAATACCGAATCTCCTTCACACTTACCGAATCTCATTCTATCTTATCATTTCTCTCAAACTCAACATGATCTGACCTATCATTTGGTATCAGAGCTTCTAGGGAGTGATATTACATCACTAGATCGATCCAGAGATTGAATATTACAGAATCTGAACACTCTCGGTATTTTGACTCAGACTCGGTATAATCGAATATGATAATCTGACGTTCGGATTCCTGTGATAAGTTCAGCGAAGGTGTATTAGGTTGATTAGAAAGAGTTTTAATCATCATTACAGCTTTTTAACATCAATTATGGAGAATTAAGTTGATTTTTAGAGTTTGTGGCTAAAACTCTTGGTATTCATCAATTACAGCTTGATTTTGTAGTTAAGTAAAGATTTGAGGTTTCAGTTGTGATTGTGAGGTGTTTAATCACATTTCTGACGGTTTAATTTCATCAATTCTTCAAGTTTTGAAGATTTGATACACATTCGGTATCGTAACTGCCATACCGAATCTGCTTTAAAGCTATTAATTCTTAATCAGTGTTGCAGATTGTGGTGTGTTTATGATTCTGTCACATTCGGTTTGGTCATACGTAGCTAATTGGTGTGATTTGAGAAAGTATTCGTTTGAATTTTAAGTTTTCATACTTAGACTCGGTATTGTCAACTACTACAGTTGACATTCAGTATCCTATACATTCGGTATCTTTGATATTTTGTGTGATACTAACTTGTTTCCTTGTGCAGCAAGGTTACAGAATCTAATTCAAAGGAATTGAATTATGTTTGAATTCAAATTCATACAGAATCTGACTACCGAGTCAGATACGGAATCAGGATCTCGGTATCACTTAATTCATTGGTTTTAAGTGTTCTCAAGTTACAAATCTTGTGGTTACCGAATCTTTACTGAATCTGGGTGTGTTACTTGTATTTCTAATCAGTTTCTGATACAGAATCTGGTTTACCGAATCTGCTACAATACAGAATCTGTACCGAATCTGCTACAGTACCGAATCAATTACCGAATCTGACATTTGTGTTAGATTATTGTGATTTTTCATCTTAGATTTGAGTAATACCGAATCTTTACCGAATCTACCTCATTTTCAAGATGTCTACTCAAGATACTTTGATCATTGGATCAAATTCTCGACCTCCAGTGTTGTTTGATGGCAAGTACACTCAGTGGCTTCACCATATCACTCAGTACATAGACTACAAGGGTGAGAAAGCAAAGTACATATGGGCTTCTCTGAGAGATGGTCCAGTTGTAGATTATCATCCGGATACTGGTATGTCAATTCCAGTCTATGAACTTTCTGGTGATAAACGTGAGAGAGCTCAAGGTGACATAGAGGCAAAGAACATTGTTATGCAAGCTATCCCGTATGAGTTGTTTGAAAATGTTGATAGCAACACAATAGCAAAAGATATATGGGATGTGATCAAACGACAGCAAGAAGGTTATGACATGTCAGATGTTACTAAACTCAATAAGGCTCTGGGATTTTATGAAGATTTCAAGCAGGAACCTGATGAACCACTCAAGGATACCTACCGTCATTTCAATGGTGTTCTCAATGAGTAGAAAAGGTGCAAGATAATAAAAGTAAATGCTGAAGTCAACATGAAATTTCTCAAAAAGCTCAATGTTGATTGGCTTCCTTATGGAACCATTGTTCGATCAACTAAAGAGATTGACATGTTAACTATTCATGAGCTTGTTGGAGTTCTTATGCATTACCAACCTGAAGTGTCTAAACTTCAAGAAGGAAGGAAAGACTCATCTTCAAGTGATCCTCTTGCTCTCATTGCCAAAAAGAAGAGAAAATCATTAACGACTTCCAAAAGCTTGTCCAAGAAAGTGCTTGTTGAAGATTCAACTGATTCTGAAGAATTGAATCTTTCTGATGTTGATGATTCTCATCTTAAATTAGTCAAAATGGCAGTCATGTTCACAAAAGCCTTGAACAAATACAAATTCAAAGGCAAATCAAGCAATCAACGCAAGAATTCATCATCTTCCTCGTACTACAAGAAAGCTGATCAATCAAAATAACAACAACATGATGATGATTCCAAGAAGGATGATTCAATCTGTTTCAATTGTGGCAAAGCTGGTCATTACTCTCGTGAGTGCAAGATGCCTAAGAAGAAGGATGCAGCTTACTACAAGAAGAAAATGTTGTTAGCTAAGATTGTAGAAACTGGGGGAGAGCTGAAACCGGTTGATGATACTTGGTTTAACTGGACTGACGATTCAGATTCAGAGGTTGAACATGCAAATGTTTGCAAGGTGACTAAGCTCATCAAAGCTACGAAAGCAATGGAGAATTTTGACTCAGCATCTGAAGATGATGAGGTACAATCATCTAAAATTCTACCTGATTTTATCAAAGTGCAAAATGACATGATGAAGAATTTGGTCTCAATGTCAAAAGAAGTCAAATGTTTAAAATCTGAAAATAAGGTTTTAAAAGATAAAATCATACTTTTTGAGACTAAACCATCTTCATCTAAATTACAATCGGAACTGCAAAGATTGACTGTCCAACTCAGCTCCACGGAAACTGAGTTGGAAGATATTAAAAAATTAGTTCATCCGATTAAGGTCGAAAGTACATATTATCGTCTAAAATCGGAATGACTTGCAGAAAAAGTTCAATTTCTAGAAAAAGATCTTTCTGATTTGAAAACTCAACATGAACCCATACTTTCAAAGCTAAATAAGAAAATTATTCAATTGGAAAACACCATCATTGAAAAGAACTCTGAAATCTCTTCGTTGTCAAAAGAGTCTTTTCAAATGAAAACACAACTTGCTCGATATGAGGAAAAACTCTATCGAACAGATCAATCCAAAGTTATCATGAATATGGAACTTTCAAAACAAACGATTTTCATGAATAGACCAAAAACAATTCATGGTGACAAGTGGGGGTTGGGTTATGAAGATCCTAAGATCTTAGAAAATGCTTCCAAAAAGATTCCAGGATTATATCATTTTGATTACTTTCAAGCTGGTTTACCATATCATTTTGTGTATGCTTCTGATGCTAATTTTGATGATATTATTGTTAATCGCAAATCTAGAAAATACCATCAAATTAGCTTAATGTATGAGAAAATCAATGCTAAAATGGGTAAATCAAATCCTGATTTCTTGAAGGAACTTGTTGAAACTGAAAAGAATATGCAACATGAAAGTTATGTGCCTAAGCGTAGACTGGTTTATATCCCAACACTCATGCTAGAGAAATACATTTTAATGCTTGAGAATGAAGTGTTTACAAACCTATTCTAGCATTATTGCCATAGATGAGGTGTCAGATGAACCAACTTTTGATGTGAAACCAATTCTACAAGCTTTGCCCGCATGTTCTAATAATGTTTTCCGTGAAGACCTAGCACATGAACTAACTGTCTTCTTTGAGACAGAATCCCTAGGTCAACCTGATTTAGATGTAAAGGTAGAACCTTAAGATGAACCAAATGTTGAAAACATGATAGACTTTGACACAACAATTAATAAATTTTATGAAAACATACCTGTTGTACGAAACTTGAAACGTATATTAGGTATAGTTGAAAAAGAAAATGTTGATTTGCAACTTAAGTGTCAATCATTAGAACAAATGCTTGCTTTGTGTGATAAATTATCTCCACTTCCTAAGAAAAAATGTACTTATGATTTTACTGAAGGTGAAGTGCTTGTTTCTGCAGAGGAATTATGTCTTGAAATTAAGAGCTTAAAATAAAAAATAATTCAACTGAAACAGGCTAACACACTTAAGCAATCATCTACTGTTTAAACCAATGTGTCTGAATGTGTTGGTGGGATTTATAAGAAGGGGAAGGGAACAAAAACATCTACGGATGCAAAACCCATTACTATTCTTAAAACCCATTACGTTCTCAATTTGGTAAACGTTTTTCAAAAGTTAAACCTTCAACATAATTTGTTGTCAAGAAAGTTCATTCTTAAAATGGTTCTGTGTTAACTGAAACTATTCCTATGATTCCAATGCAAAACCCATTACACATGGCTTTGTCGATCTCATTCATCTAAACCACGTCTACTACTTGGAGAAAGCTTTATATGGTCTGAAGCAAGCACCGCGTGCATGGTACGAGACCTTAACAAAGTATCTGCTGGATAACGGCTTCTCTCGTGGAACGATTGATACAACGCTATTCATCCGTAAAAACTACGGTCACATTCTCTTGGTTCAATTTTACGTTGATGATATTATTTTTGGTTCCACATCCCCGGCCTTATGCAAAGAATTTGGTGACCTTATGACCAACAAATTCGAAATGAGCATGCTTGACCAGTTAAATTTCTTCTTGGGGTTACAAGTAAAACAATTACCAAATGGGATTTTTATTAGTCAAACAAAGTATATCAATGATATGCTAAAACGTTTTAAAATGACTGATTTAAAACCAATGACAACCCCAATGAGGACTTTACTAGATACTGATGCTAATGGGGAACCCTTTGACGTTACACTTTATCGAAGCATGGTTGGTTCTTTAATGTATATGACTGCAAGTCGACCAAACATTACACTTGCTATAAATGTCTGTGCCCGCTTTTAGTCCAACCCTAAGAAATCTCACTCCAAAGTGGTTGTTAGGATTTTTTAGTACCTTAAAGGTACACCTAACCTTGGGATCTAGTATCCTCATGGATCCGATTTCAATCTCACTGCTTATACTGATGCGGACCGCCATGTTGATAGAAAAAGCACATCTGGATCAATTCAGATGTTGGGGAATAGGCTAGTTGGTTGGTCATCCAAAAAGCAGAACTGTGTGTCTTTATCAACAGCTGAGTCTGAGTACATTGCTGCAGCAAATTGTTGTTCACAAGTTTTGTGGATGCAAACTCAACTTTGGGACTATGGCTTTAAGATTTCTAAGGCCCCAATTTATTTTGATTCACAAAGTGCTATTGCAATTACGAGCAACCCGGTCCAGCATTCTAAGACTAAACACATTGATATTCGTTATCATTTCATTAAGGACCATGTAGAAAAAAGGGATGTAGAGTTATACTTTGTGCCTACCAAAGTGCAATTAGCTGACATGTTCACTAAGCCCTTAGATGAACTTAGGCTAAAGTTCTTGATCAAAGAAATTGGCATGGTAGAGTATAGTACTTGACATTCCTTAGATCTGTTGGGACTTATACTTAGGATCTTGTGTTTAGGGGAAGTAGATACATTCTAGGAGGAGCAACTACTTCTTTTACTTTAGATAACATCTTTCGAGGGGGAGTCTTACTTTTAGAATTCTGTTAACTTCCTGGGATTAAATTTCAATGGTTACGAAAGGGGGATGTAACTCATTGATATCATATTTCAAGGGGGAGGTAACTCATTTTCTTGGAAATATATCAAAATGGTGATTTATTTTCTTGTATATCACATTTTGAGGGGGAGAAAAAGGGAGAAAATGAAAAAAAAAACTGTTTTTCAATAGTGAATTTTATAAATTCCTTGTTTTTATCTGAAATAATTCACTAAGGCTTGTATACATCTCAGTATGCAACCCGTTTTAACAATTGGTATCACTGAAGATTTGTACCTTGTACATAATTCAAATTTTTCTAAGTACAAATCTTGTTTTGATAAAATTCATAAAAATTGGAAAAGAAAAAAACCCAAAAAGGTTTGAATTTAAATGAATAAATGCTAATTTTTGCATTATACCGAATCTGACAACCAATAGTGCAGATTCGATAAGTTCAAAATTTTTCAACAATTGTCTCAGAAATGTTTTTCATCAAAAATGTGATAATTTTGAATGATTTTTTATAAAGATTTGTCAAAGTTTGAAGTACAATGTGTCTAAATATAAAAATGGACTGCATTCGGTACTTAAGGCCCATTCGGTAAAGCCCATGTCTTCAAAACATTCGGTATCTATAAATAGCAGGGTTAAAGTCAAACTTTCTTTTACTTTTACCTAATTGCATACCGAATCTGATCTAAACTACCGAGTCTGCCTAATCTACCGAATCCGTCTCTCTGTATCTTCAAATCCTTAGTATATTCTTGTTTTAATTGAATTTATGTATCACATGTTGTAGATCTGAGATAATTGAACATTTATAAACCAGAAAATCAAGCAAATAACATGATTGTGACATTTAATTTTGAAAAATGTTACTTATACCGAATCTGAGTCGTATTTCATAATTCTTTGATTAAACTCATCTGATTTGGTTGATTAACATGAAATCTTGTCAAATCCATGTTAAATTAGTTGATCTATCAATTGACCGAGTCTGATTACATGTTTAATTGTGTATTTGATAGATTCTGTACATACCGATTGTGTTCTTGCTACAGTACCGAGTCTGTTCAAGTCATTAACATGTTTTTCTGATTTGTTTGAGTTTTTAATTGATCGTGACTATGTTTTTGCATGATATAAGACTGAATATGCATGTTTGGGTGATAATATGTGATTTTTAAAGATATCGAATCTGTTCTTGGCATTATACCGAGTCTGCTATTTGGTACTTTCAAAATTTGAGATTTTCAACTTGATAAATCTTGCATGGTTTATTTAAGTCTTTAATATGAAAACTCAAGCTTATTTGGTTACAGAATCTCAAGTTTTCATGACTATCGAATCTGCTTGATTTGTGCTTAAAATTGACTAAGTGTTGTTCTGATTCTTTGTGTTATATAATTGACTTATCATGATGACTTTATACTGTAATGAATATCATATGAATGTCATGTTTGTCAATTACTTGTTCATATTTGGAATAAATGATGTTTTTAACTTTGAAAAATCATAAAAATTATATAATTTAAAAAATACAAAGGATTTCAAAGGCAAATAAGAATAGAAATATTTGCTTTATGTTAACTATCTTGTGGTCTTCTATTTCTTATTCATACAGCTAAATGGCGAACAATCACTTCATCAACTCTGAAACCAACGTTCCTTGTAATTACTGGACTGCAATACTAGAGAGGCATACACTATGGCTTGCTCTAAGCTCAACTATCAGTGTACCTGTGATAGATCTAGAGCTACTCAATAGAACCATTAGGTTTGTGGAAGCTACACAACCTACTGCTGAAAATCCAGAGGGAACTCAAGCTCGATTTGAATTTCAACTAAGGGGAGTTCAAGGGAAGAGGAGTATCACTAAGGCTGATTTCAGGAGGATCTTTATACTTCCTCTTGTACAGAATGCTCCTACTTTCCTTGCTACTCAGCAAATGATGAACGCAGTCTTCGATCTTGGTTATGTTGAAACTACCAATGTTCCACCGGCTAAGTTCTAGAAGAAATATCTGCACTCAAGGTGATATGTGATCTTCTCAATCATCAACAGATGCTTGCTGATGACAAAGACTGGATCCGACAGCCTGACCGTGCCAATGCTGAAGTTATTCTACTCTTTCATAAGAGTAAAGGCTCCTGACTATGCTAAACTTCTATGGGAACTGGTTCAGGCACAAGTTGATAAGCCAAGGGGTTCATACATCCCTTGTGAAAGGTTTTTCTGTATCTTTATCCATGATGCTATCACTGCTTGCAGAAATGCAAATATTTTTGTACCAGGTACACATGGATTACAGATGAAAAGATTTGGGGAGCTGAAGATGAATACCCCGGTGATTTCTGATAATCAATTCACTGCGCCGATTCCAAATTGGCTTGTAGGGCTAGCTGTACCTCAAGAGGCTCGAATGCGCTCTTATTTTTGAGGTTATAGGAATACCTCTTCCGAACCCGGCACAACAAGAACAAGTTGAACCCGCCGCGGTTCCAGCCCTAGAGGTTGTAGAGGAACCTATAGTACAACTGCCCGGGCCAGCTAATCCTCCACTTAGGGTGAACCTCAAACGTCATAGGGCAACACACCAAGCTCAACCCATGAGGATCAGGGAGCCTAGTTCACCTAGGATTGAACCAACCCTTTCAAAAACACCCGAAGTGAGCAGTGATACTGATTCTTCAGCAACTGAGTCATCTCCTGAACATTCTACTAAGAGAACTCGATTTATACCTGATGAGATGATTCTGACTCCGCCAACCCAACGACTAACTAGATCTAGGACTTCGACACCCATCGTCTGCCAAACAGTTACTCCAACCGTTGGTGATACGGATCTAGACCTAGAGCCAATTAGGTCACCCTCACCCATCTCCGTATCACATCCAATAATAACAGTAAGCCCTACGCTAATTGAAGCGCAAGCTTCGGTAGGCAAGAGAGCGCAAGGATGGTAAAAATACCACTAAGCCCATCCAATCTAAACAGGACTTAACAATAAATCTTACACAGAAAGATGCTTCGGCATATAAGGAAGTAAAGTCTTCCTCTGCAGTAAAGTCTGCGTTGACCAATCATTGAAGTCCAGAACGGCCGAAGGGGAGCCGAAAAGTCTTGAAAAGGCACCATGCGTATCGGCTGGAAATCCTCTTGTGCCTCAACATACAACAAGGTCTCGAGGTCCGGCTTATCTTGATGAGGGAGATCTGCCGCGTCCCATGGAAACGAGTCAACATGACAATCCTTCGAGATATTTATCAGACTTCCAGCAGACTGATCCCTTGGTTCATGAAAGTGATCCATTGGTTCAAACCACTTCTCTTTCGGATTCTGAAACTCAGGGTGTGGAGGAAGAGTCGTTAACTGAAACAGATGTACCACCTCATGGTATATCAATGATTTCAGGAGTCGGAGATAGCAATATCTCTGCGAGATCAAAACCGATGGGTAGTTCTACTACTTTGTTAGTGTCCCATGAGACTAAAGTCATAGAGGCGGATGCTTCGAAAGAAACTTCGCCGGCGACAATTCTGGTTGCTGCCCAACCTCCATCAGAAGGGGATATCACGAATCTGACTAGTAGTATGTACAGCCCTACATATAAGTATAATACCGCACATATATCCTTAGCTACCTTCACGGCAAATCAAACACTTCCACCGACATCGCCTCCAACAGATGTTGCTGCTGCTGTTCCTATGGTCACTTTACCACCATCACCCTCGCATTCACCAAATTTCTATGATGCTTTAGAGCAAGAATATTTCAGTCGTATGTTTTCTCGAGTTAATCTTGATGTTCTTCCACGCACTTTGCTTCAAGCATTGTTTCGCGCTCGAGTATGATATCCACTTACTTCCTGCTCTTCTCCAATAAGTCCTCACCGTGATAATGAGCATGACGATTCTGATCCTCAGAATAGTCATGAGGGGGAGATAGGAGTAGATGGAGATTATCTATCGGTGAACATTTTAACTAAGGGTGGTGGTGTGAGGTCTTCATCAGCTTCTCCTCAAAAGGTTCAGACGGAATCAGAAATGATTTCTACTCATGATGAAATTGATGATAAGGAGCCTGAGCAAGTTATTATTCCAATTATACATTCAGAGGCTGATGGTAGACCAGTAGATGAGGATTTGAACTTAAGTGATTTCTATCTTGAAGAAACAGATGATGATGGGTTTGTCATTCTAAGCAAATTATCTTCAGTATCTTCAATCTCGAAAAATGTAGAAATTATAGATGAAGGGAATCCTGATCCAGTAACTGAAAGTGATGATGAAATGGATTCTTTTGATGACGATGAAGACAATCTTTATGTTAATCCAAATGATGATGATATCTGTGACGACCCAGAAATTTCCGACCAAATTTAAACCTAATCCTTATATAGTTTCGACAACGATAAGCAAAGTCTATTAAACCGAGTCTCAAAATTTTTGAACTGTTTCATGAAATCATTTGACCTTCGACCAGTTCCGACGATTCACGAACAATTAATTGTAACTTGAGATGTATATATATATATTCAATACACTTTATTTATATATATAGATACTTTTTAAATAATAATCATTATAATATCATATTTTTATTTTACTTTACATAAATAAATTTTAGTGACAACAACATACAATATTTAAAATTATGTTTCCAATTAATATATATATATATATATATATATACATATATATATATATACATATATATATATATACATATATATATATATATATATATATATATATACATATATATATATATATATATAGTTTTGAATACATTTGGAAAATGATTGTAACACTCAATTATCATTCGATTGATAATAAACACGTTATAAACGAACTTATGTGATTTTAAAATAAACGGTTAGTCGAAAATGAGTTCTATAAATTTTAAGCTTATTAAAAATATATTTAGGAACTATTTGCTAAGTTTTAACACTTTTTATATTTTACCCAGAATTGAGAGGGACAGTTGCTATAATTTTTATTTAATAAATTAATGATCGAATTTTATACCATATTGACCAAAATAAATAAATATAATTAATTTAAAATTTTGAGAATTTTTCGAAGACTTTTATCCGCCAATGTTTAGCAAAAGAGCACGAAATCCGGTCCATTAATGAAATAGTAACTCAATAGTAATAGGCGGCTAACTAATAACATGTTTATATTTCCTTTGATTATTATTATATTATTTATTAATATTATACTATATACTAAATATGGACAAAACCCACCAATCATACCACACCACCTCGCCTAAAATCACTGTAGCTACTGTAGCACCACTGTAGCTACTTTAGCAATTTTTTTTTTTTTTTTTTTTGGATTTTCCCTTACCACAATGGAGTATAAAAATATAAATTCATAGATAAACAAAGTTGCTCTGAATTTTTTTTTTTTCGCTTACCACAATGGAGTATAAAATATAAATCTTTTGGGTTTTCCCTTACCACAATGGAGTATAAAATATAAATCCATAGATAAACGCAGTTGCTCTGAATTTTTTGTTTCTTACCATAATGGAGTATAAAATATAAATCCATAGATAAACACAGTTGCTCTGTATTTTGCAACTATAAATATACATATTATGTATATCGATATATAAACAAAAATTTGAGTCAAAAAACTATATATATATATATATATATATATATATATATATATATATATATATATATATATATATATATACACCATAGCATAATTTTTAAACGAACTAGATTAACTAAAATGAAGTCGTGTGGCTAAAAGGATTATACAACAGATCTAAAAACCTTCAATATTTCAAGTATTCATAACGAACTAATTTTAATTACCTAATTAGATATTAGATATTAGACATTTAGTAAATGATAAGTAAAAGAATAACAAGAAAAGAATGAGAAGGAGAATGTGGTATATGGGATGAAAGAAGGAGGAAAGAACACTGGAGAAATAAGTTAATTAATGGAAAAGTGATTTTGTTTGTATAATATATAGTCTGATTAGGGTTTTTAGTAGACGGGTCAGCCCAGAGGCCCATTGGTGGGCTTTGGAGGTTAAAACGTTGGTTGAGTAATTGAACAAATGATTTCTTTGATTTTTCTTTAAAATATAAAATTTGGTGTACACAACAACAAAACTCAATCCCACATGTATGGGTTATAGGAGAGGTGAGACGTTGATAATCCTTCATTTATCCTTCAATAAAGAAAAGTCGTTTCTCAACCCCAAGTGAAACACTCACAAAAGCAGAGAAAGTCATCTCTCTCTTTGACGGGTTGAGAGATTGCTTCCAAGGAGACCACCGGCCAATATGAAACCGAACATATACAAATATTGCATACAAAATAGAAAAATTGTTTACTTTTTTAAGTATTATAAAATATTGTTATATGTTACTCCTCGGTCCAATATTAATAGTCTTTAGGTAAAAATACACAGTTTAAAATATTACATTCATTATATTATGCTTTTTAATTACTTTACCATTTAACCACTTACTTTTTACCTATATTTTTATCTTATATACAAAAGGTAATGATTATTTTTATCTATTTTTGGAAGTCGACTTATAATTTACCTTATTTTATAACCCGTTTATTTATTATTGATTAAGAAAAGTATTGAAATTATATGTGTATGTGGATTTGGTCTCCGTAGCGAAGCACGGACCTCCAAAATAGTTATTATTAATTATTATTAATATTATAATATTACTTTGATTTGTTAAACTGAATTCGTGAATCAATGCTTATTACTATTAAATACAGTGTTTGTTTTTTTGTTATCTTCACCACAACTTGGTGCATATATATGTATAATATATACACGCATGAAAACTCAGACGGAGAGACATTAACTTCTTTCTTCTTCCCTTTTAACCGGCAATCACCACTGCTGCGTTTCTTGTTCTATCGACCCTCGTCCACCTTAATTCATCACCCTCTCCATCACTACCATTTCAACCATCATAACAACCTACCACATCATGATTTGTCTGCTGCAAGTTGACCGACCACCAACACCTTCACCTAGACCACACCCACTTACTGTTTTCGTTCCTTGATTCAACCAACACCATCTTTGTTTTAACTACTACTCATCATCCACCCATCACCTTGTTAGTCTAGGCTGATGCTACACCTTCTTTTTCTACTGTACGATCACCATCACAAAAACCATCATCATCTCTCTTTCTCGCACTCTCTCTTCTATTTCCTTGAACTTACTCAACCATCACCAAACACTATTTAAGTAATAACCTGCAACTTCTCATGTTTTCTATTCGACCAACATGAGACCCGAACACCACCATCTTAATTAAATCATCAACATAACAGATAAAACCTTTGGTTTTCTTATATCTGCAATAACTACTATGTATACCTGTGCTACTTATGTTTGCTCGATAACCATTAAATCATTACCACTGCTCTTTGGTTTCTTCTGTCTTGTACGAATCATAAAAACTACCAACATTCAAATCATCACCTCCTTTTAATCACTGTACTCGAACACCATAGTGATCCACCACCATCACCATAACAACCGCCACAGTCACCACTCGTTATTATTCTATTTATATTCGAACTTTCTTCTCCTTCTTCGTAACCTTCTAACATCACCAAGTGCAACCTTTAACATGGTGCTTCTATTTTTATGTTATGTTCGATAAATAGCAGCTCAACCTATTGCTATTCATTGATGTTTGCTGCTACAGTCGCCGAAATTCTTTTAGCTCTAAAACCCATCTTCTTATGTCATCACCTCAAATCACCTATCTACTCTAAACATATATATTTACTTATACATATGGCATAGATTATCAAACCGCCGATATCACCTTGAAGATCATCACCATAAAACCACCTTAACCCACTACAACCGAACCTCAATAACATCGGATCACCTCATCTTAAAAACCTATCTCTTTCTATTCGTCATGAACACCATATAACTTCAACCATCGAAACCATCCTGTAAATTACTTCAGCTTGGATCTGTTGCTGTTTGATTGACGATACCAAAGGCCACGTAAAACCTTCAGCAAATTGATAATGGCTATTGAATAAATTGTTAATTGATTTATGCAAACAAAGTTCCTGCTTTTATGATGCTTCCTCATGTGGCCGACAATTACTAGAAGAATCCCACTTGTTTTAATAAAAGTATTCTATGGTGATAAAGACGTTGCATTCTTTTTCCTTTCCAGCTGGTATATTTTTTTATGATAGGATATTATTAATGGAAAGTGACATGGGATTAAGGAGGAGGACGTGTATTAGGATTACAAAGCCCTCAATTTTTTACGGCTCCTTGTTCTATTTAATCTGAATCAATCGAACCACTGCTTGGGCCGAGCACTTGTGGTTCAGTTGGGCCACTAATTGGGTTAGTAAATTTAAATCTATAGGTCGTGACAAGGTTGTATTATTGGGCCATGATCGTGTTTTTGAAACCGGGACCTAGCTACTGTTTCAATCTAACCCGTTACTACTTGCTAGTCATTTAGCCTTCACTACAACTGCTACTGCAGCTCCATATTTCTATTTCTATAGTCTAGTCATAAGTAAATTTATAGTGAGAGATGATAAGGGTGACAATGTTTATTGATAATAAAAATGGCGATTAATAAATAGATGAGGATAGTAATGATCATAATAGTGATTA
This sequence comes from Rutidosis leptorrhynchoides, assembly GCF_046630445.1. Lineage (NCBI taxonomy): Eukaryota > Viridiplantae > Streptophyta > Magnoliopsida > Asterales > Asteraceae > Rutidosis > Rutidosis leptorrhynchoides. The sequence goes on along the minus strand of NC_092337.1, from coordinate 333,756,613 downwards.
AGTTATGTTGATGATGATAGCTTAAGGGATGTACAAAGATGATGTTTTCGCTGTTATGATCTTTATGATGATGATTGTAGTTATGATCTTATGTTAATCAATGATGATGAAGATGAAATTATGACAGTTTGGTAAGGGTTAAAAATATATGGAGTATGATTAATTCAAAAAGACTAAAATGGTTCAATAGTTAAAGGAGTTAGTGGTTGAGCGAGTGGTCGCAGGTTCAATCCTTGACTGTGGCATTTCTTTTTAGAAAAAGAAGAAGAAAAGAGGAAATAGAGGAGTGGTTTGGTATGTTATTGGGTTAGTGGGAGGTCGCGGGTTCAAAACCGGACTTGGGCATTTTTTTTAAGGTCTACTCCTTTGAGGTAGTTATGACTAATACTCTTATAATTATTATTTCATTATTATTATTATTGTTATTAATATTATTATTATTTATTATTGATTGTTATTAATTAATTAGTATTATTACCAATATTAGAAATAAGATTATTAGTATTATTATAAGTATTTTTATTATTAATAACATTATTGTTATCATTATAAAGAAATTACAACTTTTTAATTACTATTATTATTATTATTATCATTATTTTTAAAATAAGTATTATTATTATTATAACTACTGATATTATTATTATAAAGATATTACGACTTTGTATTTATTAGTATTAATTTAACCAAATAAATATTAGGTACATAAAAATATATCTAATACATATAACCTAATGCTATCATTTTTTTTATAATAAGTAAGATATATAAAATAAGTATATGTAAGTTATTAATGGAAAACATAAATCTTTTAAATAACAAGTATATCGCTAATAATATATAAACTCATTCGATTACGAGTATATGTGTTAATGTATATATAAATGATATAGGTTCATGAATCTGAGGCTAACCCTACACTTATTCAATGTCGTCATATGTATTTTTACTACAAAATACAATATTGTGAGTTTATTTAATTCCCTTTTACTCTTTACATTTTTGGGACTGAGAATACATGCGCTGTTTTTACAACTGCTTTATTAAATGCTTTTGAAATATATTTTGAACTGCGAATACATGAAATGCTTTTATAAATATTTGACGAGATAGACACAAGAAAAACATTCCTCGAATGAATTATTATGCAGACAGAAGTTCTACGGATTATTATTGAATTATGTGGACATGATAATTGCACCATTGAATTATGTAGACATGATAATTGCCACCATTGAATTATGTGGACATGATAATTGCCACCATTAAATTATGTGGACATGATAATTGCCACCATTGAATTATGTGAACATGATAATTGCCACCATTAAATTATGTGGACATGATAATTGCCACCAATTGATGTGAATGTTATGTATCGAGAGAATGATTTTTATACACAGGTTATGTGTATTATATTTTGTGCACGAGATATGTGTACGGTTACTAAGATTTATGAAAAATGGATTTCGTACACGAGAAAGGTGTACTGTATTTAAAATATATCGCATGTACATTACAGGTGGGTGTAGGATTCGGGCCCATTTGTACCATGCAGCATTTAAATCTTGTGGTCTATCAAAATGATGAATTTTATTGTTTACGATAAACTTATGAACTCACCAACCTTTTGGTTGACACTTTAAAACATGTTTATTCTCAGGTATGAAAGAAATCTTCCGCTGTGCATTTGCTCATTTTAGAGACATTACTTGGAGTCGATCATCGCAATGGGACCAGATATTGGTGACTTCTTCCAGATGGATTAGGACGGGGTACTACATGTGGTATCAGAGCGGTGGTCTTAGCAAACCAGGTCTTGCATTAGTGTCTAACTGATAGTTGTTTAGATGCATTAGTGACTCTGGACTTCGACCGTGTCTGCATGTCAAAAGTTTTGCTTATCATTTCGTGTCGAAAATTTCCTGCTTATCCTCCTTAGGAAATTACCTGCTTACTATTCTTAGTCTAGACACATCTTACTGTATTGATTGTATGAATAGTGTATAGAAAAATTCATATCTTAGCGTATCTGTTACTGTAGACTTGCCGGACATATTCCGTAAATTCCTCTATAGTGTACGAAATCTTTTGTTCTATATATATAGATATTCTATGAAGTTAGAATATCATCCAATATTCGAAAATCATTTCATATCGAAAAATTCTTTACTCGATCGTACGAAATGGAACTAGCCACTGGTTCAAGTCCCTCGGATTCCGATATGGGGTTTCGCTCGAGCTCTAAAAGCAGCGTCACCAGAATGAATCATCCAATCAGCCATCATCAATTCATCTGATGGGTTCGCAGTCTACTTAGTCGTTGGAAACATGAAGAAGGTGATCCTTTCCATCCACCGACTTTCCCTCTTGACGAAGAACCTGAATCACTTACCGGCGAACCTGTTCGAAACACCATTTTCTCTCTCATTTCCAGAGTATCTCGGCACGACTATATCATAACTCAGATTCTAAACCTTATTCATTCGCTCGTTCCTACCGACAATCATCCCGGAGTAATAACTCAATGAGCTTCGCGCCCGAGTTGTAGCCTTGGAAAATATGGTGCAAAATGTACCAGCTTCAACAAAATCACCGACAACACCAGTACCACCAACAACCTAAGTTTCAACATCACATGCCTCAACATCTCATCCTGTACCTCGAGTGTAATTATCGTTCTATATGATATTCTACATCATTGATCTTCGTTCGACATGATGATTATGTAATCTCTAATATTTTAGAGGTTATGTACTCTAAGTTCTAACCGTAAATCATATGAGATTAATATCGTATTAACTCATTAAATCCATGATTACATCTGAAGAAAATATATATGTAAGTATATTTTTATAAAGATTGTAATTAAAAGTTCTTTTGTACAAACTGTTAATGATGAAAATATTTTAACGGGTAGGTAATACCCTAGGAATATTTAGATTTCACATTAATAAGTTACATTGTACATTCTTCGAATCTGATTCAACAGTCATTTACTATCCTACTTACATCCACAAGATATACGAATCCGTTCACCACAAAATTACCATTTTCATTCAATTATATAATTGGATTTTGACCTATCAGAATCCAACAAGTGGCATAATGAAGAAAACATTTGACAAAATAAAATTTGTTAGAAACAAACAAATTAACTATGAGAAATTTTGTTAAGAATCCACGCTAACTGTTCCTAGCTAACTGTTCCTAGCTAACTGATTACATTTTATTTATCGCAATTTAATTATCGCAATTTATATTCTCGCAATTTTATTTATCGTCATTTAATTTCTGTTATTTATTTTACGCACTTTAAATATCGGGACACGTATACAAGGTTTTGACATATCATATCGACGCATATATATATATTATTTGGAATAACCATAGACACTCTATATGCAGTAATGCTTGAGTTAGCTATACATTGTTGAGGTTGATTCTACAATAATATATATACTTTGAGTTGTGATCGAGTCTGAGACATGTATACAATGGGTCACGATACGTATTAATTAATTCGAATATTATATATGAATTATTGAATTACTAACTATGGACTACCAACATTGGACAATTAAAAATGAATTAAAATATTGATTATAACATATGAAACTAAACAATTCTTCAAGTTTGCCACTTGATTTCATCCTAAACCTCATTTGTATCTTGACGATTCCAAACTGCGTTCAAATCTTTCTTGATTCTTGAAAACACCTCAATCGAGATGATGATCCAACCACATGTTATCCACAGTCATGCACCTGGGAGAACTTCCGGAACCCAGGTAGAAGTTTAACACGAATCTATGATCCATTAGAGTGTTATTACCGAAAATAACTTTACAATACCTCTCCAAAGTAGCCAATTTTGTCACAGCTCCATCAAGTCAACTTCGACTTTTCAATCGTACTAGTCTTATTATAACCTTGATGTATATGATTGCCCTTTCATCATCATTACTGGGGAACCGTTTATATCTCACCACATTAGCAGTAAACTTACAAACAACTTCGTTGATCTTTGATTTTCCAAAAAATTATTATATTTATCAAAACCCTATCCGCATCTTATAACGATAATTGCCATACCAATTACCGAGAATTAGCAATCAGTATCTCGAATCTCGCAGTGTTTCTACATCAACAGTTATATGTATACATATAACATCTATCTCCTAAAATTATGGTCTTCCATTCTGAAATTCTGAAACGCAACCAGTCTACGAATCAATACTCTGAATGTTGAAAAAGCTAAAAGAAGCAACAACAACAAAAAAAAACTGTAAACGACCTTAACCGTTGGAAGGTTTGATGATAAAGAATAGTATTTTGGCAAAGCTCAGAAATGTTAGAACTGGAAAACGGATTGAGCAAACCCTGAAGGAGATCGAGGACAAATACAAGGACCAAACTCTATATTCAAAGAATCCAGGTAATTCTGAATCCAATGAAATCTTCAACAAATATCTTGCTCCGAAGTCATGTTAAATCTTATGGAAAAATCTTTCTTCATCAACCTCTGATCTTAGAAATTCCAAATTATCATCATAAATACCTTCGAGATTTCTGAAGATATCTTCATAACTATTCTCGTCCGATATTAATTATCTCTCTGCGCTATCTGTGTTATATTATAAAAGGAAACTGTTTTAGTTTCTATATTCTGTAAAGATTCGAATTTAAAATATGAATGTTTTTTAAATAGTGTTGGGAACTGATGCATGAGTTAGTATAATATAATGACACTTGGTCAACGTGATTATATTATAGTAAGTCATGCTGAGTTCCTAATGGAACATGATGATTCACAGATCATAACGTCATCATGTGCCATGTTACACGACTCTTACATTCTATCTAACCTCTAAACATATCAAGAACATATTAGCTTGATGGTTCTATCTTTTCCCTTGAATTCAAGAAATCAACCGTGACTACGTCACCGGTTAAGACGAACCTACATTTAATCATTTCACTCTTTTGTGATTGCTTCACTCGTACTCTTCACATAAATGAATCGTTTTATCCATATTACTCACTAATGATAAAAACCCCAATTTCTAGTTCGTATGCGTCATGAAAACATACTTATTGTCAGTCATGACTATCCTAATCAAATTTCGGGACAAAATTTCTTTAACGGGTAGGTACTGTGACGACCCAGAAATTTCCGACCAAATTTAAACCTAATCCTTATATACTTTCGACACGATAAGTAAAGTCTATTAAACCCAGTCTCAAAATTTTTGAACTGTTTCATGAAATCATTTGACCTTCGACCAGTTCCGACGATTCACGAACAATTAATTGTAACTTGAGATGTGTATATATATATATATATATATATATATATATATATATATATATATATATATATATATATATATATATATATATATATATATATGTATATATGTATATATATATATAAATATATATATATATATATATATATATATATATATATATATATATATATATATAAATATTAATTGAAAACATAATTTTAAATATTGTATATTGTTGTCACTAAAATTTATTTATGTAAAGTAAAATAAAAATATGATATTATAATGATTATTATTTAGAAAGTATCTATATATATAAATAAAATGTATTGAATATATATATATATATATATATATATATATATATATATATATATACATATATAGTTTCGAATTCATTTGGAAAATGATTGTAACACTCAATTATCATTCGATTGATAATAAACAAGTTATAAATGAACTTATGTGATTTTAAAATAAATGGTTAGCCGAAAATGAGTTCTATAAATTTTAGGCTTATTAAAAAAGTATTTAGGAACTATTTGCTAAGTTTTAACACTTTTTATATTTTACCCAGAATTGAGAGGGACAGTTGCTGTAATTTTTATTTAATAAATTAATGATCGAATTTTATACCATATTGACCAAAATAAATAAATATAATTAATTTAAAATTTTGGGAATTTTTCGAAGACTTTTATCCGCCAATGTTTAGCAAAAGAGCACGAAATCCGGTCCATTAATGAAATAGTAACTCAATAGTAATAGGCGGCTAACTAATAACACGTTTATATTTTCTTTGATTATTATTATATTATTTATTAATATTATTATTAATATTATTAATATTATAATATTACTTTGATTTGTTAAACTGAATCCGTGAATCAATGCTTATTACCATTAAATACAGTGTTTGTTTGTTTTTTTTTTTTTTTTGGTTATCTTCACCATAACTTGGTGCATATATATGTATTATATATACACACATGAAAACTCAGACGGAGAGACATTAACTTCTTTCTTCTTCCCTTTTAATCGGCAATCACCACTGCTGTGTTTCTTGTTCTATCGACCCTCGTCCACCTTAATTCATCACCCTCTCCATCACTACCATTTCAACCATCATAACAACCCACCACATCATGATTTGTCTGCTGCAAGTTGACCGACCACCAACACCTTCACCAAGACCACACTCACTTAATGTTTTCGTTCCTTGATTCAACCAACACCATCTTTGTTTTAACTACTACTCATCATCCACCCATCACCTTGTTAGTCTAGGCTGATGCTACACCTTCTTTTTCTACTGTACGATCACCATCACAAAAACCATCATCATCTCTCTTTCTCGCACTCTCTCTTCTATTTTCATGAACTTACTCAACCATCACCAAACACTATTGAAGTAATAACCTGCAACTTCTCATGTTTTCTATTCGACCAACATGAGACCCGAACACCACCATCTTAATCAAATCATCAACATAACAGATAAAACCTTTGGTTTTCTTATATCTGCAACAACTACTATGTATACCTGTGCTACTTCTGTTTGCTCGATAACCATTAAATCATTACCACTGCTCTTTGGTTTCTTCTGTCTTGTACGAATTAGAAAAACTACCAACATTCAAATCATCACCTCCTTTTAATCACTCTACTCGAACACCATTGTGATCCACCACCATCACCATAACAACCACCACAGTCACCCCTCGTTATTATTCTGTTTATATTCGAACTTTCTTCTCCTTCTTCGTGACCTTCTACCATCACCAACTGCAACCTTTAACCTGGTGCTTCTATTTTTATGTTATGTTCGATAAATAGCAGCTCAACCTGTTGCTATTCATTGATGTTCGCTGCTACAGCCGCTCAAATTCTTTTAGCTCTAAAACACATCTTCTTATGTCATCACCTCAAATCACCTATCTACTCTAAACATATATATTTACTTATACATATGGCATAGATTATCAAACCGCCAATATCACCTTGAAGATCATCACCATAAAACCACCTTAACCCACTACAACCGAACCTCAATAACATCGGATCACCTCATCTTAAAAACCTATTTCTTTCTATCCGTCATGAGCACCATATAACTTCAACCATCGAAACCATCCTGTAAATTACTTCAGCTTGGATCTGTTCCTATTTGATTGACGATACCAAAGGCCACGTAAAACCTTCAGCAAATTGATAATGGCTATCGAATAAATTGTTAATTGAATTATGCAAACAAAGTTCCTGCTTTTATGATGCTTCCTCTTGTGGCTGACATTTACTAGAAGAACCTTGTTTTAATAAAAGTATTCTATGGTGATAAAGACATTTCATTCTTTTTCCTTTCCAGCTGGTATATTTTTTTATGATAGGATATTTTTAATGGAAAGTGACATGGGATTAAGGAGGAGGACGTGTATTAGGATTACAAAGCCCTCAATTTTTTACGGCTCCTTGTTCTATTTAATCTGAATCAATCGAACCACTGCTTGGGCCGAGCACTTGTGGTTCTGTTGGGCCACTAATTGGGTTAGTAAATTTAAATCTATAGGTCGTGACAAGGTTGTATTATTAGGCCATGATCGTGTTTTTGAAACCGAGACCTAGCTACTGTTTCAATCTAACCCGTTACTACTTGCTAGTCATTTAGCCTTCACTGCAACTGCTACTGCAGCTCCATATTTCTGTTTCTATAGTCTAGTCCTAAGTAAATTTACAGTGAGAGATGATAAGGGTGACAGTGTTTATTGACAATAAAAATGGCGATTAATAAATAGATGAGGATAGTAATGATCATAATAGTAATTAAGTTATGTTGATGATGATAGCTTAAGGGATGTACAAAGATGATGTTTTCACTGTTATGATCTTTATGATGATGATTGTAGTTATGATCTTATGTTAATCAATGATGATGAAGATGAAATTATGACAGTTTCGTAAGGGTTAAAAATATATGGAGTATGATTAATTCAAAAAGACTGAAATGGTTCAATGGTTAAAGGAGTTAGTGGTTGAGCGAGTGGTCGCAGGTTCAATCCTTGACTGTGGCATTTCTTTTTAGAAAAAGAAGAAGAAAAGAGGAAATAGAGGAGTGGTTTGGTATGTTATTGGGTTAGTGGGAGGTCGCGGGTTCAAAACCGGACTTGGGCATTTTTTTTTTTAAGGTCTACTCCTTTGAGGTAGTTATTACTAATACTCTTATTATTATTATTTCATTATTATTATTATTGTTATTAATATTATTATTATTTATTATTGATTGTTATTAATTAATTAGTATTATTACCAATATTAGAAATAAGATTATTAGTATTATTATAATTATTATTATTATTAATAACATTATTGTTATCATTATAAAGAAATTACAACTTTTTAATTACTATTATTATTATTATTATTATTATTATTATTATTATTATTATTATTATTATTATTATTATTATTATTATTATTATTATTATTATTATTATTATAATATAAAGATATTACGACTTTGTATTTATTAGTATTAATTTAACCAAATAAATATTAGGTACATAAAAATATATCTAATACATATAACCTAACGCTATCATTATTTTTATAATAAGTAAGATATATAAAATAAGTATATGTAAGTTATTAATGGAATACATAAATCTTTTAAATAACAAGTATATCACTAATAATATATAAATTCATTCGATTACGAGTATATGTGTTAATGTATATATAAATGATATAGGTTCGTGAATCCGAGGTCAACCCTACACTTGTTCAATGTCGTCATATGTATTTTTACTACAAAATATAATATTGTGAGTTCATTTGATCCCCTTTTACTCTTTACATTTTTGGGACTGTGAATACATGCGCTGTTTTTACAACTGCTTTATTAAATGCTTTTGAAATATATTTTGAACTGTGAATACATGAAATGCTTTTATAAATGTTTGACGAGATAGACACAAGCAAAACATTCCTCGAATGAATTACTATACAGACAGATGTTCTACGGATTATTATTGAATTATATGGACACGATAATTGCCACCATTGAATTATATGGACATGATAATTGCCACCATTGAATTATGTGGACATGATAATTGCCACCATTGAATTATGTGGACATGATAATTGCCACCATTGAATTATGTGGACATGATAATTACCACCAATTGATGTGAATGTTATGTATCGAGAGAATGAATTTTATACACAGGTTATGTGTATTATATTTTGTGCACGAGATATGTGTACGGTTACTAAGATTTATGAAAAATGGATTTCGTACACGAGAAAGGTGTACTGTATTTAAAAGATATCGCATGTACATTACAGGTGGGTGTAGGATTCGGGCCCATTTATACCATGCATTATTTAAATCTTGTGGTCTATAAAAATGATGAATTTTATTGTTTACGATAAACTTATGAACTCACCAACCTTTTGGTGAACACTTTAAAGCATATTTATTCTCAGGTATGAAAGAAATCTTCCGCTGTGCATTTGCTCATTTTAGAGACATTACGTGGAGTCGATCATCTCGAGCTCCGAAAGCAGCGTCACCGGAATGAATCAACCAATCAGCCATCATCAATTCATCTAATGGGTTCGCAGTCTACTTAGTCATTGGAAACAGGAAGAAGGTGATCCTTTCCATCCACCGACTTTCCCTCTTGACGAAGAACCTTAAGCACTTACCGGCGAACCTATTCTAAACACCATTTTCTCTCTCATTTCCAGAGTATCTCACCACTACTATATCATAACTCAGATTCTAAACCTTATTCATTCGCTCGTTCCTACCGACAATCATCCCGGAGTAATAACTCAACGAGCTTCACGCCCTAGTTGTAGCCTTGGAAAATATGGTGCAAAATGTACCAGCTTCAACAACATCACCGACAACACCAGTACCACCAACAACCCAAGTTTCAACATCACATGCCTCAACATCTCATTTTGTGCCTCGAGTATAATCATCGTTCTATATGATGTTCTACATCATTGATCTTCGTTCGACATGATGATTATGTAATTTCTAATATTTTAGAGGTTATGTACTCTAAGTTCTAACCGTAAATCAGATGAGATTAATATCGTATTAACTCATTAAATCCATGATTACATCTGAAGAAAATATATATGTAAGTATATTTTCATAAAGATTGTAATTAAAAGTTCTTTTGTACAAACTGTTAATGGTGAAAATATTTTAACGGGTAGGTAATACCCAAAAAATATTTAGATTTCACATTAATAAGTTACATTGTACATTCTTCGAATCTAATTCAACAGTCATTTACTATCCTACTTACATCCACAAGATATACGAATCCGTTCACCACAAAATAATCATTTTCATTCAATTTCATAATTGGATTTTGACCTATCAGAATCCAACAAGTGGCATAATCAAGAAAACATTTGACAAAATAAAATTTGTTACAAACAAACAAATTAACTATGAGAAATTTTGTTAAGAATCCACGCTAACTGTTCCTAGCTAACTATTCCTAGCTAACTGATTACATTTTATTTATCGCAATTTAATTATCGCAATTTATATTCTCGCAATTTTATTTATCGTCATTTAATTTCTGTTATTTATTTTACGCACTTTAAATATCGGGACACGTATACAAGGTTTTGACATATCATATCGATGCATCTATATATATTATTTGGAATAACCATAGACACTTTATATGCAGTAATGTTTGAGTTAGCTATACAGGGTTGAGGTTGATTCTACAATAATATATATACTTTGAGTTGTGATCGAGTCTGAGACATGTATACAATGGGTCACTGATAATGCTAAAAACGAACATATATTTCATAGCATTATTCCTCAAGAAAGACAAGCTTTTAGTTGCAATTGTTCTATTTACAAGTGATATTCGTTTAAATAATAAAAGGTGAAGACAAAAGACAGATTCGACGAATTGAAGACGCAAACGACCAAAAAGCTCAAAAGTACAAAAGACAATCAAAGAGGTTCCAATTATTGATAAGAAACGTCTCAAAATTACAAGAGTACAAGATTTAAAACGCAAAGTACAAGATATTAAATTGTACGCAAGGATTCGAAAATCTGGAACCGGGATCAGAGTCAACTCTCAACGCTCGACGCAACGGACTAAAAATTACAAGTCAACTATGCACATAAATATAATATAATATTTAAATAATTCTTATAATTATTTAATATATTATATTTATTTAAAACCGTCGGTAAACAAAGAGCCAAACTCCTCTGAGCTGTAAAAGCAAACTCCGCGACTCGCGGAGTTTGAAGGCCAAAAATGCCGCGAGTCGCGGAGCCCCAATTTCTGAAAGTCCCTATAAAGCTCGCGCATTCTGATCGTAAAAAATCATTTTTTTTCCTTCTTCTCTCAATATATACGTAATATATATATATAATTTATATTTTAATTTTAATTTTAATTTTAAATCCAAATAATAAGGGTATGTTAGCGAATGTTGTAAGGGTGTAAGTCGAACCTCTGTCCGTGTAACGCTACGCTATTTTTAATCATTGTAAGTTATGTTCAACCTTTTTATATTAATGTCTCGTAGCTAAGTTATTATTATGCTTATTTAATCCGAAGTAATCATGATGTTGGGCTAATTACTAAAATTTGGGTAATTGGGCTTTGTACCATAATTGGGGTTTGGATAAAAGAACGACACTTGTGGAAATTAGACTATGGGCTATTAATGGGTTTTATATTAACTAAACAATACCTTGTTAATTTAATATACAAACTTATAATTCGACGTATTTATATATAACCACATACGCTTAATCGGACACGATGGGCGGGATATTTATAAGTACGAATTATTGTTCATTTTACCGGATACGGAACTGGATTAATAGTTAATAGACTTGTTGAAACAGGGGTGAATTACATTCAAGGGTAATTGGTGTAATTGTTAACAAAGTAGTAAAACCTTGGTTTACACTCAGTCGATAACCTGGTGTATTCATTAAACAAAGTATTAAAACCTTGTTACAATTCGAATCCCCAATTAGTTGGAATATTTGACTTCGGGAATAAGAATAATTTGACGAAGGCTTTCGCTCTTTATATTTATGACTGATGGACTATTATGGACAAATCCGTATGGACATATTAAATAATCCAGGACAAAGGACAATTAACCCATGGGCTTAAAATCAACACGTCAAACATCATGATTATGGAAGTTTAAATAAGCATAATTCTTTTATTTCATATTTAATTTCCTTTATTTTATATTTAATTGCACTTCTAATTATCGCATATTTATTGTTATTATATTTAATTGCACTTTTAATTATTGTACTTTTAATTATCGCAAGTTTATTTTAGCGCACTTTTATTATTCGCAATTTCATTATTGTTATTTACTTTACGCTTTAAATTAAGTCTTGTATTTATTATTTTACATTTGGTTTTAACTGCGACTAAAGTTTTAAAAATCGACAAACCGGTCATTAAACGGTAAAAACCCCCCTTTATAATAATAATATTACTTATATATATATTTGTATTTTAATAAAAGTAAACTAATATAGCTTTAAGCTTTGTTTAAAAAGATTCCCTGTGGAACGAACCGGACTTACTAAAAACTACACTACTGTACGATTAGGTACACTTCCTATAAGTGTTGTAGCAAGGTTTAAGTATATCCATTCTCTAAATAAATAAATATCTTGTGTAAAATTGTATCGTATTTAATAGTATTTCCTGTAAAAATATAAGCTATTTTATATACTACTCTGCTAAAACATCAAGTATTTTTGGCGCCGCTGCCGGGGATCTCTTAAACGCCGGAAGCAACGCTAATATAAAAAAAAATATTTTTATTTTACTTTTATTAAAATTCGTTTTTATAAAAGTACGTTTTAAATATTCGAAAATATAAAAAGAAAAAAAAAAACAAAAATTTATATATTTTTAAGAGTTTGTTAAAAGTTTTATTCTTTATTTTTATTTTAAGTTTATAAAAATATAAGTTTTATTTAAATATCTTTTATTTATATAAAAACAGAAAATAAAAAAAATAAAAAAAACGCGTCGAATTTTAAATAACCTGTCAGCTGAATTCTGGAACCCCGCGACTCGCGGGGTTTACAGCTTTGTTTATCGCGACTCGCGGAGATAACCTGACACGCCGACAGAAGCCCTAATTCAGCATTAATTACGGGTAATTATTAATTATTATTATTATAACCCTAACTAATTATTATTATTATAATTACTTTTACTTTTTATTTAATTTATATATTTTAGTTAAATTAGTTTTATTAAATTGTAAAATTAATAGTTTTAATAAATAAATAATATAAAAATAATATTTTTATAAAAATTGTACTTTTTACAACTTTTTGTATATTTTTATATTTTATCCCTTTTTAATCGTTTTAGCGTAACATTTGTATTTTTAGCTCATATTTAGTTTTAAACTTAGATTTTGCCATAGTTATTTTTACTCCTAGATTTTTAGTCTTTGCCGTAGAATTCCTTAAGTGCTTTTTCTTTAGACTAAGATTTAGGTGCTTTAGAATTTTGCGACGCCTTTTTAAGTTTTAGTTTCTTTTTAAGTTATTTCCATTTGGGATATAGTTTTTCTTGTAAGCTTTAATATTTTTAGACACCTTTTACCTATGTATCAATTATCATTCCAATTAGTAATCTCAATTTGTGATTATAATTTTAAGTTAGTTGTAGTAATAAGGTTAGGTTAGTCAAGTATTTTTAAGTTTTATAAGTTTCTTTTATTTTTCCGTCACCTTTTATTTTTCAACCATTTTTCTTTTTCGATCTTTTTCCGACGAACTCTTTTTCTTTCTTATTTCTCGCTATTCTAGTTTTAGGACATAGATTTTTATTCTACTTCTTATCTAAATTTCTTAAAATTACGAAAATTTATTTTAAGTGGTTAAATTAATAGACATCAAAATTTTCTGGTTCGTAGTAATAGTTGGATTTGTACGTGGACCGGGTTATTGGAGCCAAACAGTACTCAATTATATTGAGACCAAACGAATCCTGCCCCTCTGCTGCATCTTTTGGCTATTCGAAACGTGGGCAAAATCAGAAAAGTCTATTTATTGGATAACTTATTATAATTTTTCTTTCCTTTTAAAAACTAATAGGATATTCAGTGAATGCACCGAGCAAGACGTTCACCACCTTTTGTATGTTCACCACCTGTAACTAGATCAAGACATTTAGCAAATATTACTGCCATTGATTTTTCTTTAGAATCATCATCCAGTCGACCAAGTACTTCAGTTCAAATTTCCGATAATTCATTTTTTGAACCCGACCTCACAATTGAGAATCCGGAGAATATTCAGGAACAATTCGTAGATCCTGAACCACTAAACTTTCCTCCGGAACCACCAATCATTCAAACAGAGATTGTTGAGGAACGAACCATTAAATCAGAATCCTCTAGTGATTCCGATTCAACAAGTTCAATTATGGAGAATCTGGAACCTTTAAGTATGGAAGACCGAATGAGAGCTAAACGCACTGGCCAAGGTCACGCAATTACTCATCCAGACATTAATGCGCCAGATTATGAAATCAAAGGACAAATTCTACACATAGTGACTAATCAATGCCAATTTAGTGGTGCACCAAAGAAAGATCCAAATGAACATCTACGTACCTTTAATAGGATCTGCACACTATTTAAAATCCGAGAAGTGGAGGATGAACAGATATATCTCATGTTATTTCCCTGGACTTTAAAGGGAGAAGCCAAAGATTGGTTGGAATCGTTACCTGAAGGGGCGATTGATACATGGGATGTTTTAGTTGACAAATTTCTTAAACAATTCTTTCCGGCATCTAAAGCCGTAAGACTTCAAGCAGAAATTGTTACGTTCACACAGAAGCCAAATGAAACTCTATATGAGGCGTGGACAAGATATGGAAAGTTATTAAGAGGATGTCCGCAACATGGTTTAGACACCTGTCAAATAGTACAAATATTCTACCAAGGATGCGACATCACTACAAGGAAAGACATAGATATAGCAGCTGGTGGTTCTATTATGAAGAAAACCGAAACTGATGCTTACAAAATTATTGATAACACTGCTTCCCACTCACATGAGTGGCACCAAGAAAAAGATATCGTTAGATCATCTAAAGCAGCTAGAGCCGATTCTAGCCATGACTTAGATTCCATTTCCGCAAAGATAGATGCTGTGGAGAGACGAATGGAAAAGATGACTAAAGATATTCACTCAATACGAATTAGTTGTGAGCAATGTGGAGGACCACATTTGACAAAAGATTGTCTCAGTATTGAATTAACAATGGAACAAAGAGAGAATATTTCATACATAAACCAAAGGCCTGGAAATAATTATCAGAATAATTATCAACCGCCAAGACCGATTTACAATCAAAACCAGAATTATAACCGAAATATTCCATACAATAACCAACAAGGTCCTAGCAATCAACAAGTATCCAATAATACTTATAATCAGCAAAGACCTAATTTTCAAAACAAACCACCACAACAAACCGATGATAAAAAGCCGAATTTAGAAGATATGACGACGAAGCTAGTTGAAACTCAAACGCAATTTTTCACATCTCAGAAACAAACCAATGAACAAAATGCTCAAGCATTTAGAAATCAACAAGCTTCTATTCAAAATCTGGAACAAGAAGTAAGTAACCTAGCAAGGTTAATAGGTGAAAGAAAACCGGGAAGTCTACCTAGTGATACAAATGCTAACCCCCGGAATGAAACAGCTAAAGCCATTACCACAAGAAGTGGTACAACACTTAAACCACCTGAAATACCTGTAACTTCTGATGAAGCTATTCCTACTCCACAAGAACCACAACCTGATCAAGATAAGGAAAAAGAACCGGTAGTTGAAAAGGTTAATGAAGATAACACAGTTAAGGCTAAACCTTATGTTAAACCATACCAACCACCACTTCCTTACCCGAGTAAAATGAAGAAAGAGAAACTTGAAGCCGAGCAATCCAAATTCTTGGATATGTTTAAACAAATAAATGTAAATCTTCCTTTCATTGATGTGATTTCAGGAATGCCTAGATATGCTAAATTCTTGAAAGATCTAATCTCAAATAGAAAGAAAATGGAAGAACTCTCGGCTGTTACTATGAATGCTAATTGTTCAGCAGTGCTGTTGAATATGATACCAGAAAAATTATCTGATCTAGGAAGTTTCACAATTCCATGTTTTCTGGGTAGTCTTAGTTCAATAGAAGCATTGGCAGACTTAGGTGCTAGTATAAATCTAATGCCGTATTCACTATACGCTAAACTAGACCTTGGTGAATTGAAACCAACCAGAATAAGCATACAACTAGCCGATAGATCAATAAAATATCCTAGAGGGATAATGGAGAACATGCTAGTTAAAGTTGGTACTTTAGTATTTCCAGTAGATTTTGTTGTTTTGGACATGGAAGAAGATTCTCAAGTTCCTCTCATATTAGGAAGACCATTCTTAAACACGGCTAAAGCAATGATAGACGTGTTCGGTAAGAAACTGACCCTAAGTATAGAGGATGAGAGTGTTACCTTTTCAGTTGATAGAGCAATGCAACAACCACAATCTGCAGATGATACATGTTATTATATTCAAACTATAAATGCACATGCAGAATTATTAGAAGAATTTCCAGAATTACAAGGAACAGGAGAATGTTCTTTAGGAGAAGGTAATGAACCAATTGATGAAGCTGAAATGTTAGCTACACTTATAGCTAATGGATATGAACCAACAACAGAAGAAATTCAAATGCTAAAAGAAGAAGACAGATATCGATACAAATCATCGATAGAAGAACCTCCGAAATTAGAGTTAAAGCCACTTCCAAACCATTTGGAATACGCTTATTTACATGGTGAATCTGAATTACGTGTAATAATATTGTCTTCTCTTACTGAAAATGAGAAATCACAACTCATTTCTGTGTTGAAAGCTCATAAACCAGCCATTGCATGGAAGATTCATGATATTAAAGGAATAAGTCCTTCGTATGGCACACATAAAATCCTTATGGAAGAAGGTCATAAAACGTATGTGCAACGCCAACGAAGACTAAATCCAAATATGCAAGAAGTAGTTAAGAAAGAGATTATTAAACTGCTAGACGCAGGTTTGATATATCCAATTTCTGATAGTCCATGGGTAAGCCCAGTTCAATGCGTGCCTAAGAAGGGTGGCATGACTGTCATTACAAATGAGAAAAATGAGCTTATTCCTACTAGGACTGTAACAGGATGGCGTGTGTGTATTGATTATAGAAAATTAAATGACGCCACCAGAAAAGATCACTTTCCCCTACCTTTCATAGATCAAATGTTGGAAAGATTAGCCGGGAATAGTTACTATTGTTTTCTAGATGGATTTTCCGGATATTTTCAAATTCCAATAGCAGCCGAAGATCAAGAGAAAACCACATTCACGTGCCCTTATGGTACTTTTGCTTATAAATGCATGCCATTTGGACTTTGCAACGCCCCTGCAACCTTTCAAAGGTGTATGATGGCGATTTTTCACGACATGATAGAAGAATGCATGGAAGTTTTCATGGATGACTTTTTAGTCCTCGGTGATACATTTGAAACATGTCTAGCTAATCTTGAACGAATGCTTATTAGATGCGAACAATCAAATCTAGTACTTAATTGGGAGAAATGCCATTTCATGGTTAAAGAAGGCATCGTTCTTGGACATAAAATTTCAAAAGAAGGAATTGAAGTGGATAGAGCTAAAGTAGATGTAATTGCTAAACTTCCACATCCCACCAATGTTAGAGGAGTTAGGAGTTTTCTAGGGCATGCCGGTTTTTACCGACGTTTCATAAAAGATTTTTATAAAATTGCCACTCCTATGAATAAACTCCTAGAAAAGGATGCTCCATTCATCTTTTCAGATGAGTGTATCAAATCTTTTAATATTCTTAAAGAGAAACTCACTAATGCGCCAATCATGATAACACCAAATTGGAATCTACCATTTGAATTAATGTGCGATGCAAGTGATTTTGCAATGGGAGCCGTTTTAGGACAAAGGATTGAAAAACGATTTCAACCTATATATTATGCTAGTAAGACGTTACAAGGAGCACAAACGAACTATACAACTACTGAAAAAGAACTCCTTGCTATTGTCTTTGCTTTTGACAAATTTCGATCATATCTCGTTCTAGCAAAAACGGTGGTCTATACCGACCATTCTGCTCTTAGATACCTATTTTCAAAACAAGATGCTAAACCAAGATTAATCCGTTGGATCTTACTCTTACAAGAATTTGATATTGAAATCCGAGATAAAAGAGGAGCAGAAAATCTCGCCGCTGATCATCTTTCTCGTCTTGAAAATCCCGAATTAGAAGTTCTAAATGAATCGGCCATACAAGACAACTTTCCTGATGAATATCTATTGAAGATAGATTATAAAGAAATTCCATGGTTTGCAGACTATGCAAACTACTTAGTTTGTGGATTCCTTGAAAAAGGATTATCGTACCAAAGACGAAAGAAATTCTTCAGTGATATAAAACACTATTTCTGGGAAGATCCACATCTGTTTAAAAGTTGTCCCAATGGAATAATACGTCGATGTGTATTTGGAGATGAAGCTATTAAAATATTAAACCATTGTCACACAGGACCAACAGGAGGGCATTATGGGCCTCAACTAACAGCAAGAAAAGTTTATGATGCTGGATTCTATTGGCCTACAATTTACAAAGACGCACACCTTCTTTGCAAATTCTGTGATGCATGTCAAAGGGCCGGAAAAATAAGTCAACGTGATGAAATGCCACAAAATGTCATCCAAGTATGTGAAGTATTTGACATTTGGGGTATTGACTTTATGGGTCCATTTCCAAAATCTCATAATAATCTATATATACTCGTAGCCATTGATTATGTATCTAAATGGGCGGAAGCACAAGCTCTCCCAACTAACGATGCACGAGTTATAGTCAACTTTTTAAAACGTCTTTTTGCAAGGTTTGGAACACCGAAAGCTTTAATAAGTGATCGGGGTACTCATTTCTGTAATAATCAACTTGAGAAAGTTCTTAAAAGATATGGAGTAACTCATAAAATCTCCACCGCATATCATCCACAAACAAGTGGACAAGTTAAAAATACCAACCGAGCTTTAAAACGTGTTCTAGAGAAAACCGTAGGATCAAATCCGAAGGAATGGTCCATTAAATTGGAGGATGCACTCTGGGCTTTTAGAACAGCCTACAAAACTCCAATTGGAACCACACCTTTTAGACTTGTTTATGGAAAAGCATGTCATCTTCCAGTAGAAATTGAACACAAAGCATTTTGGGCTTTAAAGACATGTAATCTTGATTTACATGAAGCCGGACGTCTACGATTAAGTCAACTAAACGAATTAGAAGAATTAAGACATGAAGCATACGATAATTCGTTAATCTATAAAGAAAGAACGAAGAAATGGCATGATAAAAGAATCAGAAGTTCAAAAGAATTTAAGGAAGGAGACAGAGTTCTTCTTTTCAATTCACGATTCAAGCTATTTCCTGGAAAATTGAAATCAAGATGGTCTGGACCATTCATAGTCAAAAGAGTTTTCCCATACGGAACGATAGAATTGATAAATTCAAATGGGATTGAATTTAAAGTTAATGGTCACATAGTTAAACACTACATACATAGTCCGATGGAAGTCGACAATGAAGTTAATCACAATTTCGACACCACAGCTAACTAAGTGTGGGGAGAATCAATGGGTTTATGTATTTCTGTTAGAGTTAGATTGTCTGTTTTCGTGTAGTTCTCGAAAATGGAACCCGAATGGTCTTTCCCTAGCAGACCCTAAGGAACTAGTCTTCTCCCCCCATTCTGAATTTTTATTTTTTTTAGGTTTTTACAAAATGAAGACTGCCTGTGAACTAAACCATGGTCTAATGCTACACGCTTTGATCACTAAACGTAATAATGACATACTTCCGAGTGAATTAGTATCAGTAATCAGAGAAAGAATGGACAGAGTTAGAAAAGAATCCAGATGCGAAGATAATAAGTTACAATTTGGTAAAGGAAAATCAAAATCCGCAGCGAAAAGAAGAGCACGACACCTAGAAAGATGTCACAAATGCGGAAAATGGTCACATGGAGGTAAATGTTCAAATAATCAAACCTATTCAAACACCGAATTTGTTACTTTATGCAGAGACGGACCGTTCATATGTTTAGAAGAAAAGACACTGAATGCTCGAGGTTACGCCTATGTAGCTATGGAAAACCAATTAAACCGACTATCTTATGAATGGGATAGATCATATAACTAAGAAATCTATTTCACAGGTAAGTCTGTACAGTTTTTATTTTATTTTTTTCTTATTTTTAACCTTTTGATAATAAACGCTAATTTGTTCACTATAAAGTATTAAATTGGTATTGAATAAAATTAGGTTTGGCGACCGAAATTATTGATATCATTCAAAAATTTATTACATCACTGCGAAATTTAACGTTTATTCTTAAGGTATAAATATCTTTAAACAATCAACCCAAAATATTTCAAAAATTCGTCATGAGTTAAATTAGGTTTTGGAACCGAAATTACTTTACCGAAAAGAGGGGCGCATATTTTTGATAATATTTGATTGATAAAAGTGGGATAAAAAGCCAAAAAGATTTTTAATTTTATTTTTACCATGTTTTTAAAATTAATATTTAAATCTTAAATTAATATTGTAAAACTTTATAAAAACAATATATTTAAAATTGTAAATATTTGAAAAATTAATATAAGTTTGGTGTGAATTTATAATATGATTTTTTAAATTAAGTTTGGTGTGAATTTATAATATGAATTTTTAAATTAAGTTTGGTGTGAATTTTTAATTTCTAAAAATATGAATTTTATTTTTATGCATTTCAAATTTTAAGTTTGGTGTGAATTTTTAATATTAATTTTGAATTTTATATTTAAGTTTTGTGAATTTAAAAACAAAAATTTACTTTATCTCATTAAGTTAAAAATATGATTTTTAAAATTCGTCGTAAGTTGAAGACTAGGTCTTTGAACCGAAATTGCTTTACCCAAGGGAGGGACGAGAACTTTTATTATCATTATTTTTAATCTTATTGATTTAAAGTATGCCAAAAACATTAAAAAACCAAAAAAATCTTAGCTTTTAAGACAATCGCTACAAAAAGACAAATTTTAAAATTTTGTCAAGGGACGGACTAGGACATCGATCCGAAACGACCTCGTCCTAAATAACAAGGGAAACAAAATTTTAAAATTAAGTACTTAATTGTTTTATAAGTTAATGATTATAAAAAAAAATATAGCAAACTCCGCGAGTCGCGGAGTTTGAAGGGTAATTAACCGCGAGTCGCGGGAGGACCAATTTACAGAAAAAAAAAATATAACGCAAGAACTGATCAGTCCAACCCATAACACAAAACACATACTTCGAAATACTGCTCGAAAATACACGAAAAACACCCCCAAAAATCACAATTTTTAACCGTTAATCATCAAATCTTTTACTAAAATCATGTTGAGAAGGATGCTATCAAGGAATTACTCAAGAAAAACAGTAAATTTCTACACCTAAACACCATTTAATCCGAAAATTAGTGTTCTTGAGCAATTTTTTCCCCAATTTGATTTTGATGCTTTTTAGTGTAATTAGGCTTAAATTGTTTATGTATTATGCTTGTATAACCTAGATTGATGCTGTTTAACATGATTAGAAGCCTTAAACTTCAAATTTTGAGTAATCTAGGGTTTGTGTTCTTGAGCAAATTTGGGGCTTTTTGATATAAACAGGTTATCGTCGATTTTTGTCATGAATTGTTGCTAAATTAAGTAGTGTAACATGTTTAGGTAGTTAAATGATCCAAACTTTGAGCCTAAACATGATTTTGAGAATTAAAGTGGACTTTTTCAAGTCTAAAAATTCATGAACTTGATTTTTGAAAGATAATGCCATTTGAAACTTGTTTAATTGCTAGTAATGATTATTTTGACATGTTATTTGAGTTAAATGCTTATGAACTTGGCGAACATTTTCGTATATGCTTATTTGAAAAAGTGTAGATTAGATAAAAATGTGAAAATGAGCTTAAGTTTGATATAAATTGATCATGTCATTGTAATTATTTTGATTGATGCTTTTGCTGACACTAATGCATATTTGGATGCACAAAAAATTGTGTTTGATGTGTTTTGCAGACTGAAAGGGGTGAATCTTCATCCCAAGCTCGCAATGCTCCTGCTGAGAATGCGGAACAACAGGAGGTGGTTAACTACTACAAGCAGGATATACCTCATCCAGTCATGACATTTTCTGATATGCACTTGGAAGATTTGCATCCGAACCTGAGATTTGACAGACTTTGGATAGATTATCCAAAGTATCAAAGGGGGTTGCATACGCTTCATTCTAAAGTTGTTGAGGTACCTAGGGTCATAGAATGGGGACCCTTAGAAGCTGTAGAATTGGTCGGGCCAATTAGGGAATTACTTGTACAGAGGTATGGTAATTCTACTTTTAATGACTGGGTACGTTTATTCACCATGCGTAGACCTGTATATAAAGTATGGTGTGAAGAATTGTTGTGTAGTATAGAGTTGAATGATCGGGTAGCTAGTTTAACCGATCGTTCTTTTATTAGATTTTTGTTAGGCTGTTCGATGCGCCACATGTCTTTACTAGACATGGCTCAGGCTTTACGTATATATACGCCTGAGGAGTTAGCATCTGCCGATTGTAGAGGGATGATACTAAATGGTAGAAAGATAGATGAAAATTTTGATACACACGGTGTGTGGAGTCAAATGACAAGCCACCACCATTTCAAAGGGGGAAATTACTCTTATTTGGATATAGATAGAGCTGAATTAAGAGTAATTCATAGGTTTTTAGCCAATTCGATTACACAAAGGGGTAAGAACAAGGAAAAGGTAAATGAACAGGATTTGTTTTACCATATGTGTATTCGAGACCCACAAAGCGCTGTAAGAATACCGTATTGTGTGGGTTATTATTTATCAGCTATGGTTCGGGGGATGAGACCGCATAGCATAATAGGAGGTGGTATTTTTATTACTTTGATTGCTGAATATCTCGGTGTGGATATAAGTCGGGGGGGATTATTAGTCGAAGAACCAGAACCCCGCGATACTATAGGTTTAAATGTATACCGTGGTGCGAAAGTTTTAAAGAGGCGAAATAACGCCGCAGTACCATACCATGGTAGACATCCACAGGTTGAGAGAAACCAACAGCAAGGTAATGTAGGAGGGGGAAATGAGATGCAAGAAATGCAAAGGTTTATAGCTTCACAGGAGTACGAAAATGCTAGACAGAGAGCATTTGAAGATTGGCAAGTTCATCAGAACCAAATCATAGCTCATTGCCAACATATAGGTAGAAACTATATTCCTACACCGAAACCCATCTTCCCTCCCTGGTCTATAGAGATGCAACCACCGTATCCTACGTATAACCCTGCCGAAGCATTCTATAGCACCTATGGTTATGCTTGGAACCCCTATTGGTACCAGTATCATCCCTAGTCTACTTAGTTTTATTTATTTTGTAATTTGTAATATTGATACGTTTAATACTTATGTTAATATTGTAATAGTTTTTATAATGTTCTAACTTTTATTCTTAGATTTTAATAATTTTTGAATGTGGGGTAATATACCAAACTTCAGAAATATGTATATATGTTTGCAGTTTATCTTATGTACACAACAGGGTAAAACAACGCATTTTCAAAGACTGGCATTAAGTTCAGCAAAAGCAACTAATTTTGACGACAAGATGCAAAATATATGTGAAATAACAACAAGACGGAATGAACAAATGATGTGCACCATTTATCATTCAGCAAACAAACGCCAATATATTTGGAAACTTTGGTAAAAATTTAATCATTTTCACACAAATCACCCTCAATAATTTAAATTGTTACTGATTTCTTGCAAATGAGGGCATTGCAAGATCTTAAGTGTGGGAAGGGGTTAAATTCTTTCGGATTTTAAAATTTTTACTTTATACACTTGGTTATCATTAAAAATACTAGTAAAGCAGTAGTTGTATTAGAATCTAGTGCTCTCTGATAATAAAGAACAGCCCTAGTCTTATATACTGACTACCCAATTCTAGTAAAATTTTTCAAAATTTTCAATTAAATGAACTCAAAATCATGTTTATACATATTTATGAACGATAAAACTAGGTTTTAACACCGAAATTATTGTTACCTCGGAAAGGACATAAATTGAGAAACAAACCAAAATGTTAAAATTCATTTAAAATGGAATAGAGGACGATAAAAAGGAAAATAAAAGCCAAGTGTGGGAAAATTCTCCAAGTTATTCAAAACATTTATCACATATTTTTGTACAAATAACTGAAAATACTTTTGCTTTGGACTAAACTAAAAAGTTTTACCTGATTTACTGTAAGAAAGATGGATCTACACGATGAATCAATTCCATCATTAAAAGGAAGTAAAGTCTTCCGAAAAAGACACGCGCTTCTTGATTTAGGTCATGAAGTTGTCGTCCAGACCAGCTGTAGGTTGACGAAAAATCTAGAAAAGTCATCACTAAAATCAGCAGGAAATCCACGGACCTCAGCATTAAACAGGGTCGCCAAGTGGTCAGATTTATCCTAACCATGAGAAGGATTTATCTCGTAAAATGAGGGGGCACCATGCAAATTAGCTGGATAAGACTAATGAATCAGATCCCCAGAAAGGATAATCTCCTTAAAAGATCAAAAATCAGCTTCTAAGACTGATATTACTCAATCCTTGAGATTGACCTTAAAGATTGAGAATTACAAACTCATGGAATTCGATGATATCTAAACTCGAGCTTAAACGAGAAAATATTTTGATCAAAATTACAAACCGATTTGTTTTCTGAAAACCCTATTTTCAATGCGTTCATTACCATTGAACGTAAAATCCTAGGAATTCACCTGGAATTCATTAGGTCACCTGAACTAAATAGGGTGTCAACCGTAAGAACGGTGGTTGCATAGCATGGTCAAAGACAGAACCTTGTGCCAGACCAAAAAATTATAAGGGTGAGCTTTACTATTGCTCTTACCAAGGATAGTAATTGCGTCCGACACGTTATAGACCATAATTAAAAGCATGTCAGGGGACATTGCCTTAACAGTTGCTTGTTCAACGCTTTCCTTTACAACCGGACGGTAGTTTACCGAAAGGTAATATACGGGACAAGTAAACTGGACGTGTTGCTTTCCAAATACAAGGTTAGCAAGTGGGTGACACAAAACCATAAGTTTTGAGCTAAAATTTTCAAATCTGAAACCCACCAAACCCACAAAAATATTTTGCAAACACCGGTGAAGGGTTATTCCGGAAAACTTATCTAGGGTAAAAACTAGATTTAATTTTCAAAAGATCAAGTGTTTTCATAAAGATCCAATTTCCTTAATGGATCTAAATTTTTATAGTCATGTGGGACTGTAAACCATATCGTTACTACCATTGTTTATACCGCCGTATAGAAATCACTGATGTACAAAGTGTGAAGAATAAAGAAGTGATTCTAGTATTTCAAGACGATATTGCTTGAGGACAAGCAACGCTCAAGTGTGGGAATATTTGATAATGCTAAAAACGAACATATATTTCATAGCATTATTCCTCAAGAAAGACAAGCTTTTAGTTGCAATTGTTCTATTTACAAGTGATATTCGTTTAAATAATAAAAGGTGAAGATAAAAGACAGATTCGACGAATTGAAGACGCAAACGACCAAAAAGCTCAAAAGTACAAAAGACAATCAAAGAGGTTCCAATTATTGATAAGAAACGTCTCGAAATTACAAGAGTACAAGATTTAAAACGCAAAGTACAAGATATTAAATTGTACGCAAGGACGTTCGAAAATCCGGAACCGGGACCAGAGTCAACTCTCAACGCTCGACGCAACGGACTAAAAATTACAAGTCAACTATGCACATAAATATAATATAATATTTAAATAATTCTTATAATTATTTAATATATTATATTTATTTAAAACCGTCGGTAAACAAAGAGCCAAACTCCTCTGAGCTGTAAAAGCAAACTCCGCGACTCGCGGAGTTTGAAGGCCAAAAATGCCGCGAGTCGCGGAGCCCCAATTTCTGAAAGTCCCTATAAAGTTCGCGCATTCTGATCGTAAAAAATCATTTTTTTTTCCTTCTTCTCTCAATATATACGTAATATATATATATAATTTATATTTTAATTTTAATTTTAATTTTAAATCCTAATAATAAGGGTATGTTAGCGAATGTTGTAAGGGTGTAAGTCAAAACTCTGTCCGTGTAACGCTACGCTATTTTTAATCATTGTAAGTTATGTTCAACCTTTTTATATTAATGTCTCGTAGCTAAGTTATTATTATGCTTATTTAATCCGAAGTAATCATGATGTTGGGCTAATTACTAAAATTTGGGTAATTGGGCTTTGTACCATAATTGGGGTTTGGATAAAAGAACGACACTTGTGGAAATTAGACTATGGGCTATTAATGGGTTTTATATTAACTAAACAATACCTTGTTAATTTAATATACAAACTTATAATTCGACGTATTTATATATAACCACATACGCTTAATCGGACACGATGGGCGGGATATTTATAAGTAAGAATTATTGTTCATTTTACCGGATACGGAACTGGATTAATAGTTAATAGACTTGTTGAAACAGGGGTGAATTACATTCAAGGGTAATTGGTGTA
This sequence comes from Rutidosis leptorrhynchoides, assembly GCF_046630445.1. Taxonomy (NCBI): domain Eukaryota; kingdom Viridiplantae; phylum Streptophyta; class Magnoliopsida; order Asterales; family Asteraceae; genus Rutidosis; species Rutidosis leptorrhynchoides. The sequence continues at coordinate 333,729,514 of NC_092337.1, read as the reverse complement.
ATTGTTAACAAAGTAGTAAAACCTTGGTTTACACGCAGTCGATAACCTGGTGTATTCATTAAACAAAGTATTAAAACCTTGTTACAATTCGAATCCCCAATTAGTTGGAATATTTGACTTCGGGAATAAGAATAATTTGACGAAGGCTTTCGCTCTTTATATTTATGACTGATGGACTATTATGGACAAATCCGTATGGACATATTAAATAATTCAGGACAAAGGACAATTAACCCATGGGCTTAAAATCAACACGTCAAACATCATGATTACGGAAGTTTAAATAAGCATAATTCTTTTATTTCATATTTAATTTCCTTTATTTTATATTTAATTGCACTTCTAATTATCGCATATTTATTGTTATTATATTTAATTGCACTTTTAATTATTGTACTTTTAATTATCGCAAGTTTATTTTAGCGCACTTTTATTATTCGCAATTTCATTATTGTTATTTACTTTACGCTTTAAATTAAGTCTTGTATTTATTATTTTACATTTGGTTTTAACTGCGACTAAAGTTTTAAAAATCGACAAACCGGTCATTAAACGGTAAAAACCCCCCTTTATAATAATAATATTACTTATATATATATTTGTATTTTTATAAAAGTAAACTAATATAGCGTTAAGCTTTGTTTAAAAAGATTCCCTGTGGAACGAACCGGACTTACTAAAAACTACACTACTGTACGATTAGGTACACTGCCTATAAGTGTTGTAGCAAGGTTTAAGTATATCCATTCTCTAAATAAATAAATATCTTATGTAAAATTGTATCGTATTTAATAGTATTTCCTGTAAAAATATAAGCTATTTTATATACTACTCTGCTAAAACATCAGTCACGATACGTATTAATTAATTCGAATATTATATATGAATTATTGAATTACTAACTATGGACTAACAACATTGGACAATTAAAAATGAATTAAAATATTGATTATAACATATGAAACTAAACAATTCTTCAAGTTTGCCACTTGATTTCATCCTAAACCTCATTTATATCTTGACGATTCCAAATTGCGTTCAAACCTTTCATGATTCTTGAAAACACCTCAATCGAGATGATGATCTAACCACATGTTATCCACAGTCATGCACCTGGGAGAACTTCCAGAACCCAAGTAGAAGTTTAACACGAATCTATGATCCATTGGCATGTTATTAACGAAAATAACTTTACAATACCTCTCCAAAGTAGCCAATTTTGTCACAGCTCCATCAAGTCAACTTCGACTTTTCAATCGTACTAGTCTTATTATAACCTTGATGTATACGATTGCCCTTTTGTCATCGTTACCGGGGAACCGTTTATATCTCACCACATTAGCATTAAACTTACCAACAACTTCGTTGATCTTTGATTTTCCAAAAATCATTATATTTATCAAAACCATATCCGCATCTTATAACGATAATTGTCATACCAATTACCGAGAATTAGCAATCAGTATCTCAAATCTCGCAGCGTTTCTACATCAACAGTTATATGTATATATATAACATCTATCTCTTAAAATTATGGTCTTCCATTCTGAAATTCTGAAAAGCAACCAGTCTACGAATCAATACTCTAAATGTTGAAAAAGCTGAAAGAAGCAACAACAAAAAAAAAAACTGTAAACGACCATAACCGTCGGAAGGTTTGATGATAAAGAATAGTATGCTGGCAAAGCTCAGAAATGTTAGAACTGGAAAACGGATTGAGCAAACCCTGAAGGAGACCGAGGACAAATACAAGGACCAAACTCTATATTCAAAGAATCCAGGTAATTCTGAATCTAATGAAATCTTCAACAAATATCTTGCTCCGAAGTCATGTTAAATCTTATGAAAAAATCTTTCTTCATCAACCTCTGATCTTAGAAATTCCAAATTATCATCATAAATACCTTCGAGATTTCTGAAGATATCTTCATAAATATTCTCGTCCGATATTAATTATCTCTCTGTGCTATCTGTGTTATATCATAAAAGGAAACTGTTTTAGTTTCTATATTCTGTAAGATTCGAATTTAAAATATGAATGTTTTTAAAATAGTGTTGGGAACTGATGCATGAGTTAGTATAATATAATGACACTTGATCAACGTGATTATATTACAGTAAGTCATGCTGAGTTCCTAATGAAATATGATGATTCACATATCATAACGTTATCATGTGCCATGTTACACGACTCTTACATTCTATCTAACCTCTAAACATATCAAGAACATAATAGCTTGATGGTTCTATCTTTTCCCTTGAATTCAGGAAATCAACCATGACTACGTCACCGGTTAAGATGAACCTGCATTTAATCATTTCACTCTTTTGTGATAGCTTCACTCGTACTCTTCACATAAATGAATCGTTTTATCCATATTACTCACTAATGATAAAAACCCCAATTTCTAGCTCGTATGCGTCATGAAAACATACTTATTGTCAGTCATGACCATCCTAATCAAATTTCGGGATGAAATTTCTTTACCTGGTAGGTACTGTGACGACCCGGAAATTTCTGACCAAATTTAAACCTAATCCTTATATAGTTTCGACACGATAAGCAAAGTCTATTAAACCGAGTCTCAAAATTTTTGAACTGTTTCATGAAATCATTTGACCTTCGACCAGTTCCGACGATTCACGAACAATTAAATGTAACTTGAGATGTGTGTGTGTATATATATATATATATATACACATATATATATACATATATATATACATATATATATACATATATATATATATATATATATATATATATATATATATATATATATATATATTAATTGGAAACATAATTTTAAATATTGTATGCTGTTGTCACTAAAATTTATTTATGTAAAGTAAAATAAAAATATGATATTATAATGATTATTATTTAAAAAGTATCTATATATATAAATAAAGTGTATTGAATATATATATATATATATATATATATATATATATATATATATATATATATAGTTTCGAATTCATTTGGAGAATGATTGTAACACTCAATTATCATTCGATTGATAATAAACAAGTTATAAACGAACTTATGTGATTTTAAAATAAACGGTTAGCCAAAAATGAGTTCTATAAATTTTAGGCTTATTAAAAATGTATTTAGAAACTATTTACTAAGTTTTAACACTTTTTATATTTTACCCAGAATTGAGAGGGACAGTTGCTGTAATTTTTATTTAATAAATTAATGATCGAATTTTATACCATATTGACCAAAATAAAAAAATATAATTAATTTAAAATTTTGGGAATATTTCGAAGACTTTTATCCGTCAATGTTTAGCAAAAGATCACGAAATCCGGTCCATTAATGAAAAAGTAACTCAATAGTAATAGGCGGCTAACTAATAACACGTTTATATTTTCTTTGATTATTATTATATTATTTATTAATATTATTATTAATTATTATTAATTATTAATATTATAATATTACTTTGATTTGTTAAACTGAATCCGTGAATCAATGCTTATTACTATTAAATACAGTGTTTGTTTTTTTTGTTATCTTCACCACAACTTGGTGCATATATATATTATATATACACACATGAAAACTCGGATGGAGAGACATTAACTTCTTTCTTCTTCCCTTTTAATCGGCAATCACCACTGCCGTGTTTCTTGTTCTATCGACCCTCGTCCACCTTAATTCATCACCCTCTCCATCACTACCATTTCAACCATCATAACAACCCACCACATCATGATTTGTCTGCTGCAAGTTGACCGACCACCAACACCTTCACCTAGACCACACCCACTTACTGTTTTCGTTCCTTGATTCAACCAACACCATCTTTGTTTTAACTACTACTCATCATCCACCCATCACCTTGTTAGTCTAGGCTGATGCTACACCTTCTTTTTCTAATGTACGATCACCATCACAAAAACCATCATCATCTCTCTTTCTCGCACTCTCTCTTCTATTTTCTTGAACTTACTCAACCATCACCAAACACTATTGAAGTAATAACCTGCAACTTCTCATGTTTTCTATTCGACCAACATGAGACCTGAACACCACCATCTTAATCAAATCATCAACATAGCAGATAAAACCTTTGGTTTTCTTATATCTGCAACAACTACTATGTATACCTATGCTACTTCTGTTTGCTCGATAACCATTAAATCATTACCACTGCTCGTTGGTTTCTTCTGTCTTGTACGAATCGAAAAACTACCAACATTCAAATCATCACCTCCTTTTAATTACTGTACTCGAACACCATTGTGATCCACCACCATCACCATAACAACCGCCACAGTCACCACTCGTTATTATTCTGTTTATATTTGAACTTTCTTCTCCTTCTTCGTGACCTTCTACCATCACCAACTGCAACCTTTAACTTGGTGCTTCTATTTTTATGTTATGTTCGATAAATAACAGCTCAACCTGTTGCTATTCATTGATGTTCGCTGCTACAGCCGCTCAAATTCTTTTAGCTCTAAAACCAATCTTCTTATGTCATCACCTTAAATCACCTATCTACTCTAAACATATATATTTACTTATACATATGGCATAGATTATCAAACCACCAATATCACCTTGAAGATCATCACCATAAAACCACATTAACCCACTACAACCGAACCTCAATAACATTGGATCACCTCATCTTAAAAATCTATCTCTTTCTATCCGTCATGAGTGTAGTGACCCGAACTTTTCCATGTTTATATATATATATTAAATGAAATTGTTATTTTACATGATTAAGTGTTTTCAACATGTTAAGCAATCAAACTTGTTAAGACTTGATTAATTGAAATAGGTTTCATATAGACAATTGACCACCCAAGTTGACCGGTGATTCACGAACGTTAAAACTTGTAAAAACTCTATGATGACATATATATGGTTATATATATATAGTTAACATGATATTATGATAAGTAAGCATATCATTAAGTATATTAACAATAAACTACATATGTAAAAACAAGACTACTAACTTAATGATTTTGAAAAGAAACATATATGTAACGATTATCGTTGTAACGACATTTAATGTATATATATCATATTAAGAGATATTCGTACATCATAATATCATGATAATATAATAATTTAAAATCTCTTTTGATATTATAAACATTGGGTTAACAACATTTAACAAGATCGTTAACCTAAAGGTTTCAAAACAACACTTACATGTAACGACTAACGATGACTTAACGACTCAGTTAAAATGTATATACATGTAGTGTTTTAATATGTATTCATACACTTTTGAAAGACTTCAAGACACTTATCAAAATACTTCTACTTAACAAAAATGCTTACAATTACATCCTCGTTCAGTTTCATCAACAATTCTACTCGTATGCACATGTATTTGTACTCGTACAATACACAGCTTTTAGATGTTTGTACTATTGGTATATACACTCCAATGATCAGCTCTTAGCAGCCCATGTGAGTCACCTAACACATGTGGGAACCATCATTTGGCAACTAGCATGAAATATCTCATAAAATTACAAAAAATATGAGTAATCATTCATGACTTATTTACATGAAAATAAAATTACATATCCTTTATATCTAATCCATACACCAATGACCAAAAACACCTACAAACACTTTCATTCTTCAATTTTCTTCATATAATTGATCTCTCTCAAGTTCTATCTTCAAGTTCTAAGTGTTCTTCATAAATTCCAAAAGTTCTAGTTTCATAAAATCAAGAATACTTCCAAGATTGCAAGTTTACTTCCAAGTTTTCTAAATCCATTTCAAGTAATCATCCAAGATCAAGAAACCTTTGTTACTTACAGTAGGTTATCTTTCTAATACAAGGTAATAATCATATTCAAACTTTAATTCAATTTCTATAACTATAACAATCTTATTTCGATTGGAAATCTTACTTGAAATTGTTTTCGTGTCATGATTCTGCTTCAAGAACTTTCAAGCCATCCAAGGATTCTTTGAAGCTAGATCCATTTTTTCATTTCCAGTAGGTTTATCCAAGGAACTTGAGGTAGTAATGATGTTCATAACATCATTCAATTCATACATAAAAAGCTGTCTTATTCAACGTTATAAACTTGTAATCACTAGAACATAGTTTAGTTAATTCTAAACTTGTTCGCAAATAAAGTTAATCCTTCTAACTAGACTTTTAAAATCAACTAAAAACATGTTCTATATCTATATGATATGCTAACTTAATGATTTAAAACTCAGAAACACGATAAACACCATAAAACTGGATATACGCCGTCGAAGTAAAACCGGGGGCTGTTTTGGTTGGGATAATTAAAAGCTAAGAAGAACTTTGATTTAAAAGCTATACTTCTAGAAAAATTATTTTTCTTATGAACATGAAACTATATCCAAAAATCATGGTTAAACTCAAAGTGAAAGTATGTTTTTCAAAATGGTCATCAAGATGTCGTTCTTTCGACGGAAATGACTACCTCTTTCAAAAACGACTTGTAACTTGTATTTTCGACTATAAACTTATACTTTTTTTGTTTAGATTCATAAATTTAAGTTCAATACGAAACCGTGGCCACTGGAATCACTCAAAACGGATTAGAAACGAAGAAATGGCGAGTAAAACAAGATTGATAAAAACTACTCATTTTACCTACGTGAAAGTTAGTAATAAATCTATTCCAACCATAACCTAATCAACTTATATTGTATATTATGTAATCTTGAGATACCATAGACACGTATACAATGTTTTGAACTATCATGTCGACCCATCTATATATATATATTGCGGAACAACCATAGACACTCTATATGTGAATATTGGAGTTAGCTATACAGGGTCGAGGCTGATTCCAAAATATATATATATAGTTTGAGTTGTGATCAATACTGAGATACGTATACACTGGGTCGTGGATTGATTCAAGATAATATTTATCGATTTATTTCTGTACATCTAACTGTGGACAACTAGTTGTAGGTTACTAACGAGGACAGCTGACTTAATAAACTTAAAACATCAAAATATATTAAAAGTGTTGTAAATATATTTTGAACATACTTTGATATATATGTATATATTGTTATAGGTTCGTGAATCAACCAGTGGCCAAGTCTTACTTCCCGACGAAGTAAAAATCTGTGAAAGTGAGTTATAGTCCCACTTTTAAAATCTAATATTTTTGGGATGAGAATACATGCAGGTTTTATAAATGATTTACAAAATAGACACAAGTACGTGAAACTACATTCTATGGTTAAATTATCGAAATCGAATATGTGCCTTTTTATTAAGTCTGGTAATATAAGAATTAGAGAACAGACACCCTAATTGACGCGAATCCTAAAGATAGATCTATTGGGCCTAACAAACCCCATCCAAAGTACCGGATGCTTTAGTACTTCGAAATTTATATCATGTCCGAAGGAGGATCCCGGAATGATGGGGGATATTCTTAAATATGCATCTTGTTAATGTCGGTTACCAGGTGTTCACCATATGAATGATTTTTATCTCTATGTATGGGATGTGTATTGAAATATGAAATCTTGTAGTCTATTGTTACGATTTGATATATATAGGTTAAACCTATAACTCACCAACATTTTTGTTGACGTTTAAAGCATGTTTATTCTCAGGTGAATACTAAGAGCTTCCGCTGTTGCATACTAAAATAAGGACAAGATTTGGAGTCCATGTTTGTATGATATTGTGTAAAAACTGCATTCAAGAAACTGATTTCGATGTAACATATTTGTATTGTAAACCATTATGTAATGGTCGTGTGTAAACAGAATGTTTTAGATTATCATTATTTGATAATCTACGTAAAGCTTTTTAAACCTTTATTTATGAAATAAAGGTTATGGTTTGTTTTAAAAATGAATGCAGTCTTTGAAAAACGTCGAATATAGAGGTCAAAACCTCGCAACGAAATCAATTAATATGGAACGTTTTTAATCAATAAGAACGGGACATTTCAATGAGCACCATATAACGTCAACCATCGAAACCATCCTGCAAATTACTTCAGCTTGGATATGTTCCTGTTTGATTGACGATACCAAAGGTCACGTAAAACCTTCAGCAAATTGATAATGGCTATCGAATAAATTGTTAATTGAATAATGCAAACAAAGTTCCTGCTTTTATGATGCTTCCTCTTGTGGCCGACATTTACTAGAAGAATCCCACTTGTTTTAATAAAAGTATTCTATGGTGATAAAGATGTTGCATTCTTTTTCCTTTCCAGCTGGTATATTTTTTTATGATAGGATATTATTAATGGAAAGTGACATGGGATTAAGGAGGAGGACGTGTATTAGGATTACAAAGCCCTCAATTTTTTATGGCTCCTTGTTCTATTTAATCTGAATCAATCGAACCACTGCTTGGGCCGAGCACTTGTGGTTCTGTTGGGCCACTAATTAGGTTAGTAAATTTAAATCTATAGGTCGTGACAAGGTTGAATTGTTGGGCCATGATCGTGTTTTTGAAACCGGGACCTAGCTACTGTTTCAATCTAACCCGTTACTACTTGCTAGTCATTTAGCCTTCACTGCAACTGCTACTGCAGCTCCATATTTCTGTTTCTATAGTTTAGTCCTAAGTAAATTTACAGTGCGAGATGATAAGGGTGACAGTGTTTATTGATAATAAAAATGGCGATTAATAAATAGATGAGGATAGTAATGATCATAATAGTGATTAAGTTATGTTGATGATGATAGCTTAAGGGATGTACAAAGATGATGTTTTCGCTGTTATGATCTTTATGATGATGATTGTAGTTATGATCTTATGTTAATCAATGATGATGAAGATGAAATTATGACAGTTTCGTAAGGGTTAAAAATATATGGAGTATGATTAATTCAAAAAGACTGAAATGCTTCAATGGTTAAAGGAGTTAGTGGTTGAGCGAGTGGTCGCAGGTTCAATCCTTGACTGTGGCATTTTTTTTTAGAAAAAGAAGAAGAAAAGAGGAAATAGCGGAGTGGTTTGGTATGTTATTGGGTTAGTGGGAGGTCGCGGGTTCAAAACCGGACTTGGGCATTTTTTTAAGGTCTACTCCTTTGAGGTAGTTATTACTAATACTCTTATTATTATTATTTCATTATTATTATTATTGTTATTGTTATTAATATTATTATTATTTATTATTGATTGTTATTAATTAATTAGTATTATTACCAATATTAAAAATAAGATTATTAGTATTATTATAAGTATTATTATTATTAATAACATTATTGTTATCATTATAAAGAAATTACAACTTTTTAATTACTATTATTATTATTATTATTATTATTATTATTATCATTATTTTTAAAATGAGTATTATTATTATTATTATAACTACTGATATTATTATTATAAAGATATTACGACTTTGTATTTATTAGTATTAATTTAACCAAATAAATATTAGGTACATAAAAATATATCTAATACATATAACCTAACGCTATCATTATTTTTATAATAAGTAAGATATATAAAATAAGTATATGTAAGTTATTAATGGAATACATAAATCTTTTAAATAACAAGTATATCACTAATAATAAATAAATTCATTCGATTACGAGTATATGTGTTAATGTATATATAAATGATATAGGTTCGTGAATCCGAGGCCAACCCTACAATTGTTCAATGTCGTCATATGTATTTTTACTACAAAATACAATATTGTGAGTTCATTTGATTCCCTTTTACTCTTTACATTTTTGGAACTGAGAATACATGCGCTGTTTTTACGACTGCTTTATTAAATGCTTTTGAAATATATTTTGAACTGTGAATACATGAAATGTTTTTATAAATGTTTGATGAGATAGACACAAGCAAAACATTCCTCGAATGAATTATTATGCAGACAGAAGTTCTGCGGATTATTATTGAATTATGTGGACATGATAATTGCCACCATTGAATTATGTGGACATGATAATTGCCACCATTGAATTATGTGGACATGATAATTGCCACCATTGAATTATGTGGACATGATAATTGCCACCATAGAATTATGTGGACATGATAATTGCCACCAATTGATGTGAATGTTATGTATCGAGAGAATGATTTTTATACACAGGTTATGTGTATTATATTTTGTGCACGAGATATGTGTACGGTTACTAAGATTTATGAAAAATGGATTTCGTACACGAGAAAGGTGTACTGTATTTAAAAGATATCGCATGTACATTACAGGTGGGTGTAGGATTCGGGCCCATTTGTACCATGCAGCATTTAAATCTTGTGGTCTATCAAAATGATGAATTTTATTGTTTACAATAAACTTATGAACTCACCAACCTTTTGGTTGACACTTTAAAGCATGTTTATTCTCAGGTATGAAAGAAATCTTCCGCTGTGCATTTGCTCATTTTAGAGACATTACTTGGATTCAATCATCGCAATGGGACCAGATGTTGGTGACTTTGTCCAGATGGATTAGGACGGGGTACTACAATATCTTTGATCATATTAAAGATGATAATGCTCCAACTGATGATGCGACAAATCCTACTGATCATTCATCAAATTTTAGACCTTCATCGAGTTTAAATCCAACAAATGCTAATGAAAGCTCAACTTCTGGTACATCTACATCAAGTAAAACAGTGAGTTCCAGATTCAAATACAACCATGGTATATTCTTTAAGAATCGAGAACAAAGATTGTTATTGGAAGTTGAACACGATTTCATTACTTTACGAAACACATTCATCGAGGAGAATGCTTACAAGATCTTCCGCATTGACGAAACACCAAGGAGCAAAAGATTTACTTATAAAGGTTCATGATTGCTTCCAGCAAGTGAAAGAAATTGGTATGAGTTTATGTGGAGGAAACACATCAACAAAGATGAAGATGACTTGTGGCTTCAAAGTAAATATCGTATTACAGAAGTGTTGAATATTACTCGAGTTGGAGTAGAGATAAGTGAAAAGAAAGACGTCATCAGTCAGTTCCACGTTATTAGAGAAGATGAGAAGGAATACAAGTTCACAGAAGCAGATTTTCATAATCTAGATATGCTTGATATCATTCACATCTACAACTATCTCCGTATCATCACCATTCGACCATTTGCTAAGGCTCAAGCTTTGGAAGCTGTGAAAAGATACATGATGGAGACAATTGAACTGATGAGACGTGAAGATTTTCAAATTGATCTTGAAGCTAATAAGAAAAAGATTCGAATAACATGTCTGAATCAATACACAGAGGGACTAAAGGATATGAGAATGTTTCAAATGCAATTCGAACCCGAAGGGTTTGTATTTGTGAATTCGCAGAAAGAAAAAGTGTTCATCCGTACTGAAGAGTTGAACAAATACTCAGATGGTACACTCAAGGCTGCACTGAGGTATCTTAAAATTTGTCAAAGAAAGTTTGATGACATTGACATGAAAATGGGTCTTGGAGAGTTTATAAAGCATATCAGAGGTCGTCTGAAGATCCGGATTCGTACAAGACAGTTTGAGATTCTTCGTGGCCAGAGAAAGAGAAGGTATTTCAAAGAAATGGATGAATATCCATTACATGAGAGAGATCCAAGAAAAGCGTGGGGCGTCTGGAAACCTTTTAAGCAAATTTCTAAAAATCAAGTAGAAGTTTCTAAACCAGACGGCACATGATAGAAACTAACGTTTGGACCTCTCAAGATTACTCAATAGGATTATATTGTAAAGTTTACATTTAACACTAAGGGGGAGATTGTTAGGACCCCGAAGTTGTATAGTGTAAATGTGAAATAAGCTTAATTGATAGTTCCTTAGAAAAGGGCTATATAAGGAACCTAAGTAGTCCTAATTAGATAGCCATTGCATTGTAACTGAGTTCTAGAAGCTGTGGAATGTAAATCTTGTTAATTCTCTCTAATACCGAATCTCCTTCACACTTACCGAATCTCATTCTATCTTATCATTTCTCTCAATCTCAACATGATCTGACCTATCAGTTCACGCCGATTATACATCATGTCAATAGTCTGTGTCCCCTCGAAAATGTGTCAGTCTGTCATATCTGCCCACGTGCCTGCAGATGACAGTTGCCATTTTTCTCTCTCCTGCACTTTTTCCACCAATCCGAAAGGTTAAATAAGGCGATCCATTTCTCATAATAACCTTAGGTTATTAACTTCTCAATTTACCTTACCAAAACACATTCTTCTCTTTAAATCCCCAAATCTTCAAATCTTTCATACATTCATCTTCAACAAAATTATTAATGGTAGACCAACAACAATCACCACCCATCAAGAACTAACCAGAGGAATAAAAACAACAGCAACAACAACAACCAGAACAACAACCTCCACCGGTCCTGAAGGAACAGGTTGAACAAGGATCACTGTTCAATCTTCATCCAAGCCTTGTCAAGGCTGCTAATGCACCAGATCATGCACTCATTCACCTATCCAGAGGCAATGCAGCACATGCTCTCTCCATTCCCAAGTCTAAAGCCAACATAGGCTATGAGACTTTGATTGACTACATCAGGCGGTGCCCTTTGGCAAGATCTATGATCAGTGTTCCTTCTCGTCTTTATCCAACCTGTTTAGCAAGATTCTGGTACACCGCCACCATGGCCACCACTCAACAGAATGCTCCATGCATTCGTGCCATGGTTACTGAAACCCTAACCTGCTCCATCACCGCTGATACTATTCGACAGGCTCTTCAATTATCTGGTGGTCCATTTGTAAATTCACCAACCTGCGATGCATTCAGGAGGGAAGTGCTGGAAACAATTGGATATACTGGTCCAATTGGTCATATGCCTTTAAGGAAGCATATGCCACCGTTATGGTACTACTTCTTCGGACTGCTGACCCAGTGCATCAGCCAGAAATCTGGTAGCTTCGATCAATGCTCAGATTTTGAGCTTAAGATTGGTCATGGATTGCTTTTCAACAGGAACATTGATTATGCAGCTGAGATCTACCTCAGGTTAAGGGAAATGGTGCTTGCACCCAAAAGAACACATTTAATACCCTTTCCAAGGTTCTTGAGTCTTGTGTTTGAAAACGAGCTGGGTGATGCTTACCAGCAGATTGCTGACGAATCATTTGACCTGCCATTAAAGCAAGGGGGATGCCGAAAGATAAACCAACTGCTCCATATGCTGCCTTGATGCCAGCAATGCTTGAGTATCTAGCTGCTCAAGGTGGAGTTGTCCAATCGACTGCCTCTGGTGTTGCACCAGTTGAGGGGGAGGGACCTCAGCGCAAGTCAGCTGTTAAAAGGAAGAAGTCAGCTACCTCAACTAGAACAGCCACCATCTCACATACCTGTAAAGCAGTAGTTGTATTAGAATCTAGTACTCTCTGATAATAAAGAACAGCCCTAGTCTTATATACTGACTACCCACTTCTAGTATTAGAATCCGTTACTTATCTATTTCATGGTAACAGGCAAATCCAAACGAGCTAAAGCTGGCTCCACGCAAGCCACATGGGAGATTGTGCCAGTCTCAACTGCTACTTCTGAAAATAAGGCTGCTATGGAACCTGGTGCGTCTCTAGACCAAACAGCAGAAATTTCTAACTTAATTAAAATATTTTAACTGCTGACTTGAAAAATGAAAGTGGAGTTAAAGGTACAACCTTGGCTCCCAAGCTGGCTGGTTTTAAAACTAGTGTTAAGAAGAGTAGCAACTTATACTCTTCTAACCAGGCACTTCCACATTTTTCAAAATTATAATTCAATAAATATCCTCTGCTGATAGTACAACCAGCAGAGAACATAACTGACCCCCAAAGCAGACTTGAACTGGCTCCTCATCGTGTTGAATTAGCTCAGGCTACTGCACAACCCAAATGTTACTTGGATCATGATAAGAGTCTCACTCCTACATCATTACCAGCCAGAACTCTTACACAATCTGGGTCAACATGTGTTGCCAATGAGTCGGCAGAGTCATAGCTACACTTACAAACACCTTACTCTGTCTCAATCAAAGGGCTGACTAAATCACCAGTTTGTCCCCAGAGACCAATAACAGATTTAATTTTTGAGTCAAATTTATTTAGTTCTACAGTTATTAACATAAAATATTCTTTTGTTTCAGTTCTTAGCAGGGTAGATGAACAGGCAGAGGGGGAGCAAGAAAATAATGTTATTGTTTCTACTGATGAGCTCTCTGTTACTGCTACCGGTGTTGGTGCTACTGATTTGTCTACTGTTGGTGCTGATGCTAGTGTTGTTGCCTCTACTACTGCTGGTACTATTGGAGATATTGTGGATGTTGGTTCCACAGACCTTACTATCAATGAGGAGTTAGCTACTGCTGATATTTCTACTACTCCTTCTGCTATCTCCGGTATTACTCCTACAACCACTGATTCTGAGGTGGTTAATGAGATGATAACATAACCTTCTCCTGCACTTGAAAAAGTTATTGATAATATTATTAAGGAGGTTCTTGATTTCGATGTTACTAGTTCTACCACTGTTACTCCTCCAACTGCTGCTACTGAGGAAATTTTTACAGGTGGTGACCAGGATGACGTGGTGCTTAATGATGAGCTTATTACAGCAAATGCTGCCTATTCTGCACATGTCACTAGTTCTACGGAACCCACTTTGGATGCTGGTACCTCCACTGGCACTACTACTGACACTACTCAGGCTTCTGTTTCTGGTGAAAATCCCAAGTATGTGTGTCAGGTACCAGATCCAGATGAAGTTGTGCCCAACTTTATATATAAGGGAGCCTCTATCACACCCAAGATTGCCTTGCTGGTGAATCAGCTGACAATTGATCCTCAAAGTGCTTTAGTCTCAGCCAGCAAGCTACCACAGGAAGAGCTGATTGAACTACTGTCTCAGCTTGATCGACCAGCAAGAGAAGAGGTATATGAGAGGCTGGCCACTCTACAACCAGTCAATGAGTAGCCATACTACCATTACTTTGGTATGGCTCCAGCTGCTTCTCCATGGCCTGGTACATGGAGGCCTCTCAAGTTCATCATCGATCCTGCTACTGGTAAATGTGTCATGCAAAATGTTCCTGATTCGCCAGTACCTTCTGATTCATCAGCTTCTTCCTCATCATCTTCTTCATCTGATGATGATGCGGATAAAGGTGCTGGTAAGGACGAGCCAGTATTTCACGATAATGTGACTGGTTCCAAAGACAAACCAGTGGATCTTACTGACGATGCTGATAATGATGCTGCAAAGGATACAAGTGGTTCTAAACCTTTGGGTGAAGGTAAAAATGATGGTGATCATGGTGATGAGTCAGATTATGACCTTCCACCTCCACCACCCCACGGAGGTACTCCTATTGTAGCTGCCAGTGATCGCCCCTCTACCAGTAGTTTTGATCCTACTGAGGTGGCTGCCATTTCTACTCTGGCTGTTTATCATACTGTATCCAGAATCACACCAGTCATCCAGCGATCCATACGCGAAACTATTACTGGTCGCATGACTGAAGCCATTTGCAGAGCTGGGGATGTTACAACATTCACTATTAAAGCCCAGCTTAAACAAGTATGTGCTTTTGCAAATCTCGCGGTGGATGCCATTGTCCAACACCATGAGGAAGAGGAGGATCTTAAAAGGCGAATCATCTCTCATAATGAATAGGCTGATCATATTGCCCGTCTTTAAGCTGAAATTGATGCTGCTAATCGCAAGCTTCTGTTTCTTAATGAGGAGAATAGGGTATTAGAAGAGAGGTTGGATTTGCAGGAACAGCAAATGGCTACAATGATTCCTGCCTTTGCTTATGTTCAAATGGTGGAGGTAATGCAACGCATGGCTGCTCTTTAAGCTGATGTAAGAGCCAGCGTAAATCAAATGGCCATGGGTGTTGCAAGGAATGAAGTTCGTTCTTCAAACCTATGCCTCAAAAAATATGGCATGGGTCATGGTGCCCATCTTTCTCCTGCTGATGCTGACTGGAACAACTTTGATTTTTCTGATCCAGAGTCAGATAGTGACCTTGATGCACATGTTTCCCCAGACCATCCTTCTATCCCTGCTGATGATAAAAAGGGGGAGAATAAATTCAAAGAAGCACAAAAAGAGAAAACAAACTGAGGGGGAGCATGAGCATGAAAAAGCTCCAAAGCAGCAAAGGAGAGATGGTGATGATGGTGGTGATGGTGCTGATCAAGGTACTGGCACTAAGCCCAGCAATGCTCATACTAAAGCAGGTGTAAAGACTGCTGGTGAATCTCAACCCAGTGTGTCTGCCACATCTGTGGATGATATTGGTTCTGGCAGTAAGCCATTGATGTTTTTGAACTGGCTGTTGCTGAATCTTTTGTTGTCTCTCAAACGATCGAAAGAAAAATGAAAAGGAAATTGAGAGGCATCAGAAGAGACAGCAGGAACTGAACGATGCCTTCAATGCAAAATGGGAGGCCTATGGTGCTCGTAAAAGACATAGAATTGAGCATAGAAGAAGCCTAGACCCTGAAAAGATGGATATTCATGATGAACTGCTCAGCATAAACAAATACAAGAGAGATGCTCGAAAACGAAATGCTAAGTTCATGGTGAAATATGATAAAAAGAAGGCAAAGCTGTATGCTGAGCGAGCAGACAGGATTAAAAGAATGACACCTGAAGAGATGCAAGATTATTTGCAATCTACTGAGTCAGGAGGAGTTAGAGTTGATGTATTTATGAAATGGATGGACGCTCTGTTAGAAACCAGCCAATCCTCTCGACCAGCATCTTCTGCTCAGCCAGCTGCACCACAACAGCCAGCAGAATTCATCAACCTTGATACTGATGTTATTGAGGGGGAGTATCTTGCTATTAATCCCTATCTGCCTCCACAAGAACCAGTATCAACACAAGAACCACCAGCTGAACCCAAGCCAATTGATAAACAAAGGGTAAAATCTGCCCCTAGGTATAATCAACCCCTTAGGAAAGAGCCCTTATTTGAGGCAGCTGGTGAAGATATTGTGGCAGGTGTGCCAGCTGATACTAATCAGTCAACTGGTACTGAAGACACAGCAAGGAGTGCTGTGAATAAAGACCCTGCCAGAAGTGTGCGGCTGAGTGTAACAAGTGATGAAGACCCAGCCAAGGTAGCTGAACTGGGTGCTAACAAAGATGCTGATTCTGTTGATGCTGCTGATTTCACAGTCTGGGGTAGAGGGAGTTCAACGTTTATTCAATCACCTATTCCTGCCGGACTCTTGCTTACTTTGACAGGACACTAGATGAACGTGTTAATTTTTATTCAGTGGGTTCTTCTGGCACGGCAGAATCACGTATGTATCCTCCATCTTCCCCAAAACGTCATGATAAACATATTACATGGGAAGATGATCCAGCAGCACAAGGTGAGCCAGACTTAAGAAAGATGAATCCAGACGAAAGAGAGGCTTACAGGCTGGAGATCACTGTTCCAGAACTGCTTGAACAAAGAGCAGCAGCTATACCTGAAAGGATACGCCAAATCAGAATGATGTACCATCCACTTGATCAGCAATTCTACATCAGTGCTTTGGAATTCGGCATTGTAGTTGGTGTGTATCTATACAACAGTGGTCAAAGGCTACATACTGATGCAGAGAAAGCTCTCTTTTATGAGGCTCTACAGCTGGACATGGATCTAAAGCAATACTGTGATGCCATGACTACTAATGAAGGAAGACAGTTGATTGCTATAGAAAAATCCCTCAACATTACTACCAATGATTATCTTTTGAGTGTTCAACTTGAAAGGCAAAGAAGGGAGGATGTTGATACTGAATATGCTGAGAAGCTGAGGCTTCAGGAAGAAGAAGCTAAGTTGGCTGCTGATAGAAAACAAGAGGCTGAGTCCCTCAAGTTAGCCAAAGCCATCATTAAGGAATAGGACAAGGCATTCGATGAACTTGAAGCTGCTGAGAAGGTACCTACTGTAGCTTCTATAGAGACTGAACGAACAATAGAGCTATCTAATCATTATTATAGGAGCAAGTATGGTGATGTGATGACCAGAAGATCCAATCCTGGTAAGATCATCAAAGTGCACAAAGGCACAAAAAGGGCCTTCAGTGTCAGCAGGGAAGGTAATGTTCAGGAGAGGATAGACTACACTGAACTAAGAACCTTATAATTCAGTGAATGGATGGAGATACTGCAGTACTTTATTGGTAAAGGTAAAAGTGGTATTAAAGATACATTGAAACCTGAACTTCAAGAGCTCTTCAACAAAGCAGTAAAGTATGGGAACGCACCAGTAATGAATGTAGAAAAAGTTCTCTCTCAAAAGCGTAAAGGAAATAAATCTACTGGTGATGGCCCACACAGAAGAGATCCCATCATTCTACCCCCTTAAATTCCAGTGTATGATCCTGCTGAGCTGCCTTATCTATTCCCTGAAGCCTGGGAAGCCTTCAAAGTAAAGGAAGAAGAGCTATTTGGTGATGAACAAGAGAAAGATAAAGATAAAGATAGATGGCATTCTTGTAATTGATTGTATCTTTTGTTATTCCATTCTTCATTATAATGTGTTGTAAATGTTTGTATATACTCTGTTGTAATGAAAATGAAATGAGTTTATCTTTAAAATCATATCAAATTATAAGATATAGATAACTCAGCAAAAGATCCCAAAACAAACGTAAAAAGGGACAAATTTACTGCCTATTTTTCTTTAAGTCCCTTAGTGTTGGCTTTAGTGTTTTCTCTTTATGTCATAGGTTTTGTCATCATCAAATAGAG
Source organism: Rutidosis leptorrhynchoides (assembly GCF_046630445.1). Lineage (NCBI taxonomy): Eukaryota > Viridiplantae > Streptophyta > Magnoliopsida > Asterales > Asteraceae > Rutidosis > Rutidosis leptorrhynchoides. The sequence continues at coordinate 333,710,829 of NC_092337.1, read as the reverse complement.
GGAGATTGTTGAGTCCCCAAAATAATTAAGGATTTAATTATGATAAAACTGTAATTTATTTGCACTAAACTGTTATGTGCAGCCAGCACAAGTTTGTTTATGTATAGACAGCAGATATTGCTGTGTCGAGTGTTTAGTTTGCTGCCTAGTCTACCAGCACAAGGTAGACAGTATTCTTCAATTAAGCACAGGATGTGTACTCAGTAATTCAAGAATATCAAGTGACTCAGTAATGAAGAACCGGCATAGCTGGAATGCAGCTTACTACACAAAACAGCTATGCTCCATTACAAGCATAGTAGTTTCTTGAGTGGTCTACATCAATTGTACTATTAAACAGAAGTCAAAGACAAAGTTGAACAGAAAAGGACACGCGTCGGCGGCTGAAAAGTGAGCTTACAAGACTATGTGGGAATGCAGAAGTTTAACGCATGTGCAGACATGTGTTATACCTTGTAAACGCCTAGGGAACATAACATTCTATTTTTTTAAACAAATAGTGGTGCTAAACTGAATTGGGGTGTTCCTGCAAATAGCTACCAAAGAGGAAAGAGGAGAGCACGCTCTCTGATGCAGTTGTCCCCACAAGTACAGACATTCTATGTACCAGTGGATAATAGAACAATTACACGGATAATAGGACTAGTATAAATTGATGTATCCACTATTGTAACAACTAGTGGTGTGGGTTTGTTTATTTAGATTTCAAAACGTGTAATAGCTTAGAATACCCTCTGTAGCTATACTTAGGTAAATCTGTATCAACCAACTATCATTCCGCCAAGGATAGTTGTAGTTCTTTGTGATTTAATCAATAAAGAATAACCGTTGAAAACTTACCTTTGACTCTATTTAATTTACTTGCTTGAATACTAAACTGTGTCTTGACTGTTAAGTTAATTAAAAGAATTGTATTCACCTCCCCCCCCCCCCTAACAATACTCCTGATGTTTATCAAGGGACCAACAGACATCAAAAAGTTCTTTTTGTTTCAACTGCTGGTAGACATTACCATGTCTAGTTTCTGGTTTGTAAACATCAAGTTTAAGTAACATTCATCGTAAGTTACACCACGAGATTTCTGAAAAGCTTCGTAAAAGTATACACTTATCATGAGCACTTAATTATAAAACTTTAACCCGTGGATAGCTAGGCTAGACGTCTTCCCTTTACCCTTTCTAAGCATACACTGATCAAGTGTACAAGTAACAACATAATAAGCACCCGTTTTGTTGGGGTGAGGTTTGTCAAATCTAACGGTACCGTCCCTATAAGTCGAGCTTACATAAAGTAACTAATATAATCAAGCTAAGGGATTTTTAATCTGAACTCATATGTATAGTTGTTTAAGTTACTCGTGCCTAATATGTAAAACAGTTGTAAAAACAGTTTAAGAAATAGTTCAAAAGCAACATGTATCTCATCCCAAAAATGTTGATGAAAAAGGGACTGTAGACTCACCTTAGCAAAAGCACAGAAATATCTCTTAGTAAAATCGTACAATAGTCGAACAATCTCGACCAAACAACGCAACCTAGTCAAATAGGTCATCTTAGGTATACATATAGGTCACACTATGTCAACCCATAGTGTACGCATAGTCCTAGTGCTCAGACTGACCCAATAAGCAAATAAAAGTCAACTAGTCCAAGCAAGTCAGCAAAAGTCAAACCAAAAGTCAACTCGGTCAAAGTGGTCAACTAAAGTCAAACATCTCAGTAGGTCATGCAATCATGGTCAACATGTCAAACCTAAGTCAAACAACATGTTACAGTTCATAGTTTAGCAATTTGCACATTCGCAGTTTATCGCATGTCCTTAAAATACGCGCATCACAGAAAGAATTTAGTATAACTCTTAGCAAATAATTCATATAAAAATGGAAAACTCCAGATCACAACTAGACTCAAAATCGATTCCAAAAATTCCAGCCAAGGCCTCATACGATGTCTACATGTTGGGTTTCAGAAAAGGTCTAGTTACGGTTTACCACATCAGTTTCTGCACGCGCGTCAGTTTTGAAACATTTCTCATAAAATATTGAAAATAGATTTTGATGAACGGCCATTTGGAGCTTACTAAAAAAATTTCAAAGTTTTAGTGATAAAATAATCAAAGACAATCATTTAGCCAATTTGTACAGTTTAGCCAATCTTTACAGACCCTTCAGTTTTAGTCAACAAACAGACATATCATTTCGTCAAGCTTATAACTCATGGCAAATCATGTTTTCGGAAGTTAACATACAAACGAAATACATCAAGGAACATATAAACTAACATATTCCAAAGATGAAAGCCTCAATCAACATCTAGTTCACTATAGCAATTTTTGTTTTACTTTGAAAACAGATTCAGCACACTATTAAGCACGAATATTCGTTTTGACGCACCGAGAGCATTACAAAAGATTTTGACGCAAATCTTAAGTCTAACATGCATGATTTTTCACAAGGATTACAGTAGTATACTTTTCATTAGACAAATCATAAAGTACACAACTCAGAAAATTCGTATATCATGTAAACCCTAACAAAAACTTCGATTAAACATATCTTGAGCATACGATAACGAAATCAAGCAAAATCAAATCCAAATTCAATAGTTTTTCGATACCTTTTCATATAAACACATTATAAGATCAGATCACAAGTCAATTTTATCAGATCATTAAAATACAAATTCATTTTTCGTGCAACCAACATCAATCGAGCAATTAAACGATAAACGACAACACAAGAAATCATTAACTGAGCACTAGACTTTATTACACTATGAAATTGTTAAAAAAACTGATCTATAAAAGTTAGGGTTATCAATTATACCTTTCTAGCACAATCAACACACAATACTAGATGTAGAACGATACAAAAGCAACTTTGATGCACAAAAATTTGTCTAATTTTGAAGATTGATGATGGTGGTGATGGTGTGTAGTTCGACGGCCAAAGGGGAGAGGAGAAAGAGCAAAAGTCGACTAGCAAGAGTAATAATGAGGGTTTATGATTTAATTTTTCTATTTATAGGTAGGTTAGGGCCTCATTAAAAGTCCATTAACTAATAATAAGCCCAAGTAACAAAATAAAAAAGGGAAGAGGGGTGTTCGGCCGATGGGGCCCTTTAATGGGGTCTCGGGCTCGTTTTGATTATTTCCTGGTACGCGCGTGGTCTGTTTAGAGTGCCGTTAACCGTACCGGGTCTCCGGAACGTTAACTAGTCGTTGAAACAAAATCACCGGGTTTAATTTACTAAATAAATAATAAATTAAATAAGTTCTTCGTAAAGTCAATAATTATTTTCACGTTTTTCTAAGTTCCGTAAACTGAAAAGCTTTCTAGGCGATTAACTTAATCGTGTCGTTTTCTAGTTATTTCGTTATCTGAAATAAATTCACAAATTAATATAACATATTAATTCAAGTAATCCACTAGGATCAAGTATGCATTTAATTCTATTAAACACACAAAGTCTAAGTAAACACCGTTAAATATTTAACGGACAAGTAACGATAGTAAACGGAAAAAGTCGGGATATATATATATATATATATATATATATATATATATATATATATATATATATATATATATATATATATATATATATATATATATATATATATATATATATATATATATATATATATATATATATATATATATATATATAGTGGTAGGATCAAGAGGGAAGTAACCAATCGGGGGGAAGCGGGGGGAAGCAAAAACTTTTTTTTCGTTTTTTAAAAAAACTTTGTTCACGAACATTATAGATGGGATGAAAATATGAACATTTAGTAGAGACACTTTGTGATAAATGTTTTTATTTTGGCGGGAAAACGCTCCAAAAATTAATATATAACAATTATCGTGTTTTTCGAGCGTATGTTGAGGTTTTAGCTATTGGGGTTTAGATATTAGGGTTTAGATATTAGGGTTTATAGGGTTTAGATATTAGGGTTTAGAAATTTAGGGTTTAGGGTTTAGATTTAGGGTTTAGATTTGGGATTTAGATTGAGTTTTAACACGAACGGTTTAGAGTTTAGACATAAACCCAAAACACCAAACCCTAAACCCTAAACTCTACACTCTAAATCGGGCTAAATCGAAAAAAAGTTGATTAGTTCTACAATATCTTAGTTCGAACAAAAAATCATGAGTTCGAACAAAAAGTTCTATGTTCGAACAATTTCTTTTCTACAATATATGTTCTACAGTTTATATTCTATAATTTTTGTTCTACATTTGTTGTTCTACAATTATTTGTAGATCTTGGTTGTTCTACAAAAAAGATGCAGCGGCTTGCACCTTCAAATCGAAAACGTCAGCTCGATCATTCTGCAACAAGTAGGAATCGTTTTCAGCACTCTAAAAAATGCAGATGTGTTAGAAATCATGTCATCGAACTTCCTGCAAAATCTCAGGTTCTAAGTTCCTTATTCGAGCTTCAATTTTAAAGTCAAAGCTTATGAACAAAAAGTCAAACGAACTTTGATTTTTCAAATTCACTAGTTCTGTGTGGATTCAGGAAGTCTTAATGATAATCGAGTGATATGTGAAGCATTTGAAACACATTTCATTAAGAGATCGAGGTCTAAAAACATCTAAATCGAAATTTCAATCTTCTAAGTGTTCATGAAGAACGTACGACTGTTCATCATCAGATTGTGAATTTGTTGTGGTTTTTAGCAGTAAATCTTCATCAAGATATGTTAATCGCTGCTATATGATACTTCATGATCAATTTTATGGCATAATTCAACTGATATTTACTTTTGGCAAAATTGTTCGTTCTTCCTTTTTTTGTTCGTCCGCTTGAGTTCTCAGAGTTCTCAACCAAGTTGAGTTCTCGGGGATCCTCTCCCTATATATGTATATATATATATATATATATATATATATATATATATATATATATATATATATATATATATATATATATATATAATAATTGATATAACCTTTAATGCTTTCATAAATAATTGACGGATAAATCTTGTTTTGCTCGACCCATTCACAAGACCCGTTAGACCCATTCACAAGACCTATTAGACCTATCTCTATTTATCGAACTTTAAAATTTGATAACCATTTGACTCGTGATTTTATATTTTGTATAAGACTCGATAGATTGAAAAAAAAAACTCATTGGACTTTTTTTTAAGTTTTGGTTTACATTGCCAAGCATAATTTTTTTCAAAACCCATTTGACCCGAAAGATTGACCAATTTGACCCAAGTTTTAGAGTATGAGTCTCAACTTGCAAGTTATAATTATGATCCTACACGTTGATAATTAAGAAGCTCAGTTGTTCTTGATTTTGGTAAGAGAACTAATTACAAAAAGCCACAAAATGAAGAACACTCAGTTTTTTCTTGCAAAAAAAAGAAACAGTTGACAAATTGTAATTATTGACAGGTTACCAAATATCACCTATCCATATAACTTGACAATCAATTATGTACTTGTATTACTTATATTACTTGTATTAGTATTATATTACCTACCAGATATCAGTCACGATATAAGCAAGAATCGGTCAGGTTGATGTACTTGCCAATTTGGTTACCTTGTAAGGTGACTTGACACACAACATTTTCGTAGAACTTGGGTTTCACCAGTCGCCCTAAGATGTACGCTCTGGACCTCATAACGAATGTAACATTAACGGGAATTATTACGTTCTTGAGGTGGCCAACGGCGGCATTGAAAGGCGGCACACCACCATACAACGGCATTTGATATGATGAAACTTGTGCTGTTATCATTCTTTCACTCTTTCTTGATTGGTAAAACTTCGGTACCTGTTTTAATCAATCAATCATAGAAAGAAACACCTTATTATTAAGTGAAATTTAGGCTTTGAATACGGTTTGATTTTTATGCACAAAAAGAGTTCTACTACAACACTTTGTTATATCAATCAATCAATCATTTATAATAAGTTAATAACCCAAAAATATTAATAAAAATCGTCTGAATTATATAAGTCAAGACTTGAATTCTGGAGACAAAAGGCATATGCATCATTTTCTTGATTATTCATATATTTCATATGAGAAAGACCATATGTCCACTTGAGAAATTGGTACGTGAGAGAAAAAAATAACATAGCATTCTTTTAGGAACTAAACACACTCGTGCAATAACTTCCAAATCAACTCAAAACTATAATTTTACTACTTAGTACTTGCCAATAGCTCACAACTACGATTTATAAAGGATCAATGAGGATACCGTATATTACAGCGCGCTAAAGACTCAAACCCCGTGCAATTAGAACCTTAGAAACAGACGTCCACCATCATTTTTCCATCTAACCAAAACAATTAAGCAACCAACCTTACACACATAACAGTTGCGACCCGACTACACAAAAAGCCACCTTCTTGAAAAACAGACATGAAAATCTAGTCACTAAATCCGATTGTAAATGAGAAGTGAATTAACGAGTTAATTCTAATATGATCCATAGTATTTAGGCCTATTATCATTGATATTGTATACTGTAAGATAAGATTAAAAATGAATGCACTTGATTTCAATATTTGCTGCAGAATCTCTCTAAAAGGGAAAATGACTACATTGCCCATTCAAAAATTTCATGTGACAGTAAAATTTTACAGTGGGGGCTTTCACATGTCAATTTAGCATGGGACCCATGAGATAGTGTGTAATAAGCTACAATGTATTGAAAGTTGAATATCTATTCTGATATATGAACAAAAACTTGCACCAACTTGGAAGAAATGGACCACCTCACAAATAATGCAAAAGTTACCAAGTCCAAACAATCAAGATTCTATTTATGGGTCAATGACGAAGTTTATAATTGGGATCATATATTTGGAGGTCACCCATATATATAGTTTTTTCTTTTGTACGGCTTTGAAATGATTTTGTAGGCCACCTAACTTGATAACGTGTTATATTTCTACCAAATACGGCCAAAAGCATCTCCGGAAAATATAAAATGACACAATTACACTTATATCTATAATTAGTCATTAAGAATGGCTAATGATATATCCACCATATATATATTACCCATCCACAAAAAATATGCATTATTTAGTTGTACAGTACAACCTATTAATGGACAGTTTATGGTGGATGAAGTAATTTGAACGGTGAAAAAATCAATTCCCATAATGGCATTTCAGGATGTACAGCCAAAGTTAAACACATAACAAGTGCATAGCTCACGCAATCAAGCTTCTATTGTTAAGTAAGGTTAAATCAAGAAGATAATATACAAAAACTGCACAAATAACAACGGGCAATCAAGTCTCCAATGCAAGTCAGAAGCTTTATATAAACTTACTAACAAAGAATGAATAACATTAACATGTATGTTAATAAATCAAATTAACAAGCGTCATTTTATATTTGGTCACTATCGTATTATAAGTGCTACTACTATATACAACTCTATAACATTTTTGCTAGGCGTGCAGTACTCGTATCTAAATACAACAGCCCTATCAGACTTGCTAAAAGTAACGACGTGATTCACCATGTTAAAAAGCCACAAAACTAGTCATCTTTAATCGATCAATCATACTATGCGAGCGAGATGACATAATATAACGAACGTACACAATGTGTCATCATTATAATATTTTCAAACTTTACTAATCTTTAATCTATCCCTACTCCATTTTCTTTTTCTCAACTTTCATAATACTTTATAAACTTTAAGATATAGCAGAAAAGTTCCATATTCATATATCCATCTTTTGACATTATACTAGATCATTCTGAACCTAAAGTGTCCAATAAAGTATATTTCTAGCTTAACAATCAACACACTATAATGTAACAAGTAACGAAAAGAAACAGATTGAACTTACAATGCCAGAAGCAAGCTTGAGTTGGAAATAATGAATTTCGATAGGCGTATCTGTGACATGAACACCGAAAAATGTTGCCGGATTTCGATAAAATATCTTAATCGTTGCATTCAAAGTTAGCATATCCGTTGGTACTCCTGTTGCATCCATCCCAGATTGTACATTAAAGTTGTCAAACACCATACTCTGGCCAAAATCATAATAAAGCACACACATCATCAATATTTTAATATTACATTTTATATTACAATATTACATTTAAAGATAATAAATGCTTAAACGAGTCAGATACTCACAATACTGAGTCAGCTCAGATATGATCCAATTTCACAATTTTTTCGCCTTATGTTGTCTTTATTGAAATTTTATCAAAATCAGTAAGCCCTTAATATCAAGCTTGTTTTTTTATAAAAGAATTACCAAAACATTACTTAATTGGCAAAAGCAACCAACTTTATCAACACAACAAATGAATAAATTTCATCTCTGCCATGAAGTATCCACCCATGGCACATTTCCCATATCGTTTGGGGATAAAGGGGAGGGGGTTTTACTTGGTCGTGCCCTTGGATCGGTTTCAAAGTTTCCTCCCGGACAGCGATGGGGGTGGGGTTATTATCGCTGCATCGGCTTAGTCGAAACGGGACATGATCACAACGGGTGGTTTAGTCTACCTAAATCGCTATTAAAAATAAATAAATATATAAAATAGAAAAGTTTGAGAATTTGTGAGACTAACCTTAACAAAAATTTTGGGTTTGTAGGGAACACTAGAAGCCCACAAGATGAAGGAAAAAATGGTAAACAAGAGAACAAAAGAAACCACAAACCACAAAGCATAAAACCTAAACGGAACCCTATCATGATCAAAACCATCAACATCCACGTCATCGTCCACGTCAGCATACTCAATTCTCTTCCAAGAAGAAACATGTCTGTTAGGTTTAGTCATCGACTTCTTAATAGCTGACGCAGCAGAGAAGGCTCTAGAAGTAGAAGATTCACGAGAATGATGAACAGGAGAACAATGGTAATGAGCCGGGTGACCCGGGGACCCGAATGGGCTAAACCCGTATGACATTTTGTCGTTAGGATCGTTAACAGATGAACTCTGAACGTAGTAAAGTGGAGGGCGAGGTGATCGGGGTGGAGTTAGAGCGTCGACGCTGGTTAAATCGGAGTCGGATTTCACATGCATTGTTACATTCATTTTCAAATTAGTGTGTTTGAAACTAAGGAGACGCTGGTTTTTGGTTTTTGGGTGATTATGCCGATCGAACGATTATTTGGGATGAAAATTGGGTTTCTGCGTTTGTGTTATTTGTATGTTTGGTCACTTATATTACAACCCGTTCGGTTCAAATACCAGACCAAACCCTTCGGTTCGAATACCAGAGAAACAATAGGTAGGAATTAAAATCACACTATTAAATTAAATTGAGAAACAATAGGTAAGAATCACTATTAAATTAAATTATAAATTATAAATTATAAATTATATTATCTATTATTAATATAGTGGTAGAATCAATAGAAAAGTAATGAATGAAGGAAGCAACCAACAACGAATACCAATTTCTCTCTCTTTCTCGTAAACGCTTACTTCCCTCTAGGGTTCTTCAGCCGCCACATCCTTCTCCAGCCACCACTGCTCCTCCTTCCACTTCTTCAGGTCACCATCTACACGACGGTTTGTAAGTTCCTTCATTCCTTCTCCGTTTCCGACCACCGGCATCTCGCTGGTGGTTCGGCTTTTTCTTGTTTTCCGTTTCAATAATGTTCAACCGCTCTTTCCTTTACTCTTCCGGCGTCGATTGGTTTGTTTTACCTTTTCGGTTAGTTTAACGGTAAACAGATGACGATTCCGTACCTTCGTGTTCGGTATCTGGTTCTGTTAGGTTTTTTGGTGGGTTTTGGGTTCCGGTTTGTCGGGGATATGGGGGCTGCTGCTGCTCCCTCTCGGTAGTACATTGATGCCCTCTCTCTGTTTCTAGGGTGTTGTAGGTGGCGAGTTCCTTCAGAACTCTACAATCACCTCGGTCGGTTTAGGGTTTTGTGGTGTGGCTGGGTGGGTTCTTGGTGGGTTGTGGTTGGAGTGTTTGTGTTGAGATCCGGTGGTTCTCGGTGGTTGGCGGCTGTAGAGGGCTACTAGGATGGGTGGTAGCTGTTCGCGGCCTTTAGTGGTTACTAGTAGCTGCTACCGGTTCTTGGTGGCAGCACATTGTTTGTTGACTGCTTGTGTTCGGGGTCTATAATTGTCCTTTGAAAAATAGGCGGAAATGACTGGTCCCTATATGGTTCGTTTATGTTTTGTTTATGTTCGGTGGCTGCTTGTTTGGGTCTTTCATTCCATTTTTCCCGTCGTTGAGTCTTTTGTGGATTTGATGTTGTTGTCGGCGTTGTTGACTTAGTTGACTTCGGCAAATAGGTCTCGGGTTAGGTGTTCTTGGGTTGCCCGGTGTTTGATTTGGGTATGCGGCTTTAAAGGAGTGACGATGCGGATGTGGATACGAGATCGGGTTTATGTTTATGTGTTAGGTTTAGGTTTGGTGGTTTTTATCTATGTATTTCATTTCATTTTCAATTTCAATTTCAACAACGCTCGTTTTGTGAGTGTTTGTCAAATGCGTTTTGGTCGTGTGTGACCAAGTACTCACAATACAGATCGATAAGATCTAATCAATGTAACTCCAATGTACGCCACCGGATCTTCTAATCTAATTTATATATATTAATATTTTCTCCGAATAAAAAAAATAGAGAAGTAATCAATTATGTGAAGCGGGGGAAGCAAATTTTTTTTTTTCATTTTCTGAAAAAAATTTGTTCACGAACATTATAGATTGGATGAAAATACAAGCATTTAAAAAAGACACTTTGTGATAAATGTTTTTATTTTGCCTGGAAAACGCTCGAAGAAATAATATATAACAATTATCGTGTTTTTCGAGCGTATTTTGAGGATTTTGAAATTAGGGTTTAGAAATTAAAGGTTTAGGATTTAGATTAAGGGTTTAGATTTAGGATTTAGATTGAGTTTTTAACACAAACGGTTTAGAGTTTAGATTTTAGGGTTTTGGGTTTAGGGACTAAACCTAAAACACTAAACCCTAAACTCTAAATCGGGCTAAATTTTGACAAAAAGTACTTCACAAAACAAGAAAAAAAAACGTTCGAAGATTAACATTCTTCACGATTAATATTATTTTGAATGTTATTTTTGCTGATCGTTTTCCCGCCTAAATAATAACATTCATTACGAAGTGTCTTTTTAAATGTTCATATTTTCGTGTTATCTTGATCCCTGAAAAAAAATTAGAAAAAACCAAAATTAAAAAAAAAAAAATTCTTCACTCATTTCCCCCGCTTCCCTCCAATTGGTTACTTCCTCGTTGATCCTATCCCTAATAATAATATATATATATATATATATATATATATATATATATATATATATATATATATATATATATATATATATATATATATATATATATATATATATATATATATATATATATATATATATATATATATATATATTATGTTAATATATTATACTATCCGTCCAAAAATTGTTGTCCCACATTAATTTTTGAAGTCTTTTTTGTACAAATTTAAAATTATTTTTATTTATGCTTGATAATATTTGATTAAATTACTATATTATCTAATAGACAAAAATGGTGAATACTAACTAGGGGCATTTTCATCATTTCACTTTTTTTTTTTAATTTTAATTAAATTTCACTACACCAACAAACCCCAAACAGGGGGTAAAGTGTCAAATAACCATTTTCATTAAAAAAAATCTTAAATTAACTCCACCCAAATATTCAACGGGTCATATCTTCTCGCTCGCAACGAGTTAAATTTTTCGACACCATCGTTAAACTCGAAATAATTTTAGGAACACAATGTCACTAACTATACGCAAAACGGACGCTTTTTAAAAAAAGTTAAAAAATTGGGGTACTTTTCATACACGTTGATTTTGCGTTAAATTTTTAAAAGTCGATAATTACATAGGTAAACGCGGAAATGGACATATATTGTTAATTTAAAATAACATTTAAATCTTTCACGGGTTATACTTTTTAGTTCGACTCGAGTTGTGCTTCAACGACATCATTCTTTAGCCACGAAATAATTTTACATACTAAGCGCAATAAAATACATTGAAAACCGAACCCCCGACGCGAAGCAAGCGTTCAACAACTAGTTTATACCAATGTAAACATATTTTAAAACCGAATTTAGTCATATAACTTTCATCAGATATTATAGATATTATATACTGTAATATATATATATATATATATATATATATATATATATATATATATATATATATATATATATATATATATATATATATATATATATATATATATATATATATATATATATATATATATATATATATATATATATATATATATATATATATATATATATATATATATAACATAATACGGAGTATGAATTATAATAAAATATAATTTACAATATTATATGATTATTTGTTAGAATATATTGCTAAAAAATAAGATAAAGTCACATGTTTTCAATAAATGAAATATCGTTTTTTCTTTGCTCATAGTAAAAAACTTTTGTTTCAATCGGGTAAAAATCGTCATGTACTAATTTTATTTAATTCTTTTCTGGTTGAGTTGTATATTTCATCATTAATTTAATTTAATTTGATTTTATCTTATTATAAAAAAAATCTTAAATGTTTTAAATCGTCATATGTATCTGTGGGTTTTGTTACATATATCTATATATCTATATATATCTATATAAAAGAGAGATTTGATTAGGTTACATGTTATTATCTCCTTAAATATTGCATATTAAGCCAAGTGTAATTTTCACTTGTCACAATTATTCATATATACCCTTATCAACTTTTAAAAGCACATATTTACCTAATAAATCATACAATATCATATATACCCCATTTAAATACTAAAATTATTATATGTATTCATTTAATTTAAAAAATTCTCTAAACCCATTTTTACACAATCTTTAATAAATCCTAGTGGGATTTGAGAACGATTTTACTATTGAGAAAAGTAAATTATATGTATGTTACTTCAATACATAAATCTTAATACTGAGAAGATTTTTGTTAATATGTAAATTTTTAATGAGAGATGGCTGGATGTCTTAATATTGTACATAAATGTATTCGCGAACTATAATTGTAAAATTATAGTTTATACTAACTTACACAAAGTTAGTCGTCATAGTACATACCTAAATTTATCACACGTAACCTATTGAGTTGATATGCCCCCCTTAAACGCAACTATAAACATAGTTTTTAAATGAACATCAAGCGCCATAAAATAAGTGACTCATTTAAAACGATTTTTAAGTAGTCATGCAACGCACGGGCTCAAAACCTAGTATTCATATAAAAGAAATTAAAAGTTCATATCAAAACTAACTTTATTAGATAGAATAAAGTATACCCTCCCCGTCTTAAAAAATGTCTAGTTTGACTTTGTTTTTAATTTAAGATATATATATATATATATATATATATATATATATATATATATATATATATATATATATATATATATATATATATATATATATAACCAAAAGTTTTTTTGTGAATTTTGGTTGAAAGTTATTTTAGGATATTTGTATCTATATATTATATCTATATATCTATATTATATATATTATTAAATTAATTACAAATTACATGTATATGTATTTTAAAGTATTGGAATCCTTCCATTTTTACAATTATTATTTTATATACTTTATTATATAATAAATCGAATTTTGGTACATGTTAAAAAATGGGAGAAAATCTTATTAGAATAATATTATATAATATCTATATTTACGGATTCTTCAACAACAAATATGTAACAAAGTTGATTAGGAGAATTATATTAAACAAAAAAGAATAAATGTAATATCTTTTCATACACTTTATCATAATATACTCCGTAGTTTTATATATACACACGTGTTTCGTCAAGAAGTAAACTAACAATATACGTGTTTCATCATTATGTTAATTTGATAGGTTTAGATTAATTGTTGAATTCATAATTCAATTGAATTTGATGTGTTATGTATATTTGTTGATAATTATTTAGTCAACATCAACGAATCAACCAATTAACTTGTCATAAACAATTATTTAATTTAACTAATCCATAATTACATTGAAAAGCTTTTTGCTTACTAATATAAACACACCAAACAAAACTCACCAAATTTTTTTAACGGATTTATCTTTTTGTTCGCCGCGAGTTAGGTTCCACTGCCATCACCGTTCAACTCGAAATAATTTTACGAATAAAACGCAATTAATTGTATTCGTAATGGATCTTCGATGCACTACCAACTGAGCATTTCTTTTTAACAATAAATATGGAATTGATTTAAATTTACAGTTTATGTCCTAAAAATATTTATAAAACGCAAATATAACTATTATAATATTAATTATACATGACGACTCCCCCAAGTACTAGTATTCTGCTGAAATGACTAGCTTTTCTAAAATTAAACTCGCGGGTTACACTTTTATTCAAAAAATAATTGTATATAATAATTCAAAAATAATATAACTTATACCTTACTAATGTTATGTTTCATGACAAATTTTCAATGTACTATAAATATTACGTACTATATAATTTATATAGTAATAGTAAAAAGATATTAACGTTGAGGAAAAAATTGTAGACATTAAGTTACTAATACCACCAAAAATCACTTTTAAAATTTGGCAACACCACGGGCTCTTAAACTCAAAAGAACTTTTAAAATTCGTCAATACCACAGGCTCTTAAATTCAAAAGAAATTTTTAAATTTTGTCAACACCACAGGCTCTTAAACTCAAAAGAATTTTTAAAATTTATCAACACCACGGACTCTTAAATAATTCTGATACTTTTCCTATTTTTTTTATTATCTCTATTTACATAGCAATATGAACTGCAAATTACATTTTTTGCACGGTTTTTTACACACCCGTGCAACGCACGGGCTCATAAACCTAGTGTATATATATATTAATAGATTATAGATTATTTAATTTGTTTTTCTTTAAAGAAGATGTTTTAATTATAGAAAGTTGTTTTAAATGGTAATTATTAAAATAGTTTACAAATTAATGTTACATTTTCAATAATAATAAAAAAAAAAAAAAAACATAATTGGAACTTCAATGATTTTTTGTAATTATTTAAAGTAAGAGACAATATTTTTGAAACAAACAAAAATAGTAAGGTAAACAATTTTTTAGGACGAGGAGAGTAGCAAATAATCAAAATTAATCGATCAGATAAACTGATATGTATTTGGGGTATGAGGATGAAGATGATGGATATGATTTAATCTTCATCACTGAATTGAAGGTCAATTTTTATTACCGGGGGACGATTCTGGTATATATTAAGTTGACAAGGATGATGATGATGATTATAGAGGATAAAGATGAATAAGTGAGAAAATGGTAGTAGTTAGCATGGTAATATTAATAGGGATATGTGGGGTGTTTCAATTCATGTTTTATTATTTTTTGGCAAAAATATAGAATCTTATATTCATCAAGGTCTACCAAATAATATTGGCTTGGTCCAGTTACAAACTAACCTTCACAATCCATTATAAATTTGGATTAAAGGTCCAAGTAAATTAAATTGTTGCGAAAATTGATCCTTGAACATCTAAACAAAATGAACGAAATTGATCTCTGCCTAAATCGTGCATGGATACTTGAAGTCCATTAAAGGAGAACCCATGGATTTAAATCTCAGACGCAAAATTGGTGATGGTAACAAATTTTGCGTTTATTGCCCATTCGAACGATTTAGCTTTAACCTTCTTCACTATCGTATTCCAACATGTGAACTCGTCATTGAATAACGCTTTATTTCTAGCTAGCCAAATATACCAAATAGTTACGGGATCGATTAACCTCCAAAATTTGACCGTTTAGATTCTCATTCCCGAGCTCCAATCAAAAGTAAACGAGACAAGGGAGAATGACATTACCCACCTAAGATTCCACCAACATAACAAATACGTCCAAATCAAACTAGCCCATAGACAATGTAATAGCAAATGATTTGCCGTTTCAACTGACGTAAAGCACCAAAAGCAAGAAACGTTTTGACCATCATGGAGAATACCTCTATGAAGAAGAGTACTTCTTGACCGATATACAACCTTTTGAATTCTTGTCACCCATTGAAAACGATTAGCGAAAGATATTCATCGACAGTTAAATCGCGATGATCAAAAATTGATTTTAAAGAATTAATATTGATGTCACAAATGGTCATATCCATTCTTCTATTAATAACCTCCAAAGAGTGCCATGCATTAAACTCTTCCTTTAGCATGAACCATTGACTTCAAAAGATTGTCACGATGATGGAAAATCGTGTGTACTTTTAAATTTATAAACGCAGCGGAACGATAAAAATAAACATATTTTTATTTATTAATAAACATTTTGGTTAACATTAAAATAAACATCATTTATTTTATTATAAACTTTCACACGATTAACGGTTCCCAACAAGATCTAATTACACCACTAATAATTGTCAAATAATAAATTCACAAAGTGGAGTTTAGATATACCTTCGCGAGCGATGCAAGAACGGTAGAAACAATTGTCCACGTCTAGATTGAAACATATATTCAAAGTGTATGAATATCTCTATGGTTGATCCACACAGCATGTCGAACAACACCAATCGGATGCTAGTCCGCATATAACCCAAAGTAATACTCCATATAATATTACTTTCAATATTGAATGCTCAAAAGAATTAAAACAACACTTTGTTATAATTCCGTTGTTGATCGGCGGCGTCAGAGACAAAAACAACCACGACACCCATTTATATTTCTTTCTTTTGTGATGTCTCTACTTACAAAAGCCAACAACACACTATATTTGTTTATTGATTTTTCGTTAACTTACAAAACAAAAACACCATTGTTTTTAATTTTTCTTGCGGTGAGTATTACACACAAAAGTTTTGTGCCGTATATGAAACGAAAAATCCCGAAACCCTTTTTGTGCTCTCTCACCCAAAGGTCAACATATCTTGATATTTATATGGTTGAATGTCGGGTGGACCAATATCAAAAAAGACTAGGACCAATTTGTTTTTATTTTCACTTTAAAACTAAAAGAAGCCCACTTAATAATTAGTGATTAAGTGGTCCATTCAGCATTTTATATATTTAATTAAATAGTATTTAATTAAACTATATATTTCGAACTATAGGTTATAATTATATATCAACAATATATAATAATTGGTGTCTAAATGCTAAAGTGTGTGACCCCATAGGCTTGTATATAATCGGTAGTATAGATTTGTGTTATGACATGCACACTGAACCAACAAACTCACTTGTGCATGCCATAACATCTAGAAAACTATACTGACGTATATTGGCGTCTAGCAACACGTCAATGCCCCCGAAAATATACAAGTGTTTGTTTCAGCTAAACGAACTATCATTATTATTGATAAATTAAAAAAAGATTTAATGATTGAATGTCTATTGTCCCTTTATTACCGATACCGAGTTGACATAAGACATGGATCTAGTCATTCTCATTTTTCAACCAATTTTGTTTCTCGATCTAGAAAATTTGAATGCGATCACCAAGTTAAAAATTGATCATCAATCAATATAACTTGGACACGGCCGTGTAAATATCCATCCATTTTCATCGAGGGGCCCAGTGGTATCATACTCTCACATAGAGGAATAAATCCCATTTTGATTATATGCGTTCGTCATGTACTTCACATGATACCCAATGATGGCCTTTATAACTACCTTGTTCAGGACAGCGTTTAACCATATCAAAGTATAATATGTCATACAATCAAAAACCAACATATACATCTCAGGTCTAAGGACACAAAGACATAACCATTATGAGATTCACTATTGACGACGATCCATGTAGTGACATCTCATGATTAGGTCATTCCAATATTCATCATCAATGAATACATATGAATTTTGATCTCAACAAGTTTACTATTCACCATCAGTGAATAAAACCAAACATTCATAATAATCTTAATTCATGTTATTTCCATAACATGACCGATTATGGAGATTTAGAATAATCAACAATTATTCATGGATTAAACATGCTAATATAGAACACGGTGATATAAATGAAAACGAGCATACCGAGTATCTCAATTCATTAAGATAAAACTGCTTAATGTTCCAAAAATATCCAAATACTAAATTACAGATGGAAAAGTGGAAAAGATCAGTAGCATAACGAAGTCCAATATTACTAGCATGATCATCATGCCTGTTGTGCATCAAGGGCTTCGTGAACAGCTCAGCCACGATATCATCTGTATAAACCTTAGGAATACTAATTTCATTCCTCTCAACGACTTCACGAATGTAGTCAAACTTTCGAAGAATGTGTCAGATACTTTTATGTACATGTGATTCTTTCGTAAGTATAATAACACTCGAACTATCACATTACATTTTCATAAGGAATTCAGTGTTGGGAACTCTTCTGAGTTCGGTAACAAAACTTCCAAATCCAACAGCTTCCTGAGTAGCTTCTCAAGCAGCAATGTATTCTGATTTTGTTGTAGATTGTGCAACAGTGCTCTGCTTTGAGCTCTTCCAATCAACTATCTTATCCATCATGATAAAGACATAGACTGAGTGGGATCGAGAATCATCTCGATCAATTCAGAAACTAGTATTTCAACTCTTCTTCCAAACAACCGTAAACCAAGAACATATCTTCAGTACTTTGCAAATACTTAAGAATATTCTTAACAACAATCTAATGTTCTTAACCTAGATTTTGTTGATAATGACTCGCCAAACTCAAAAATAACGAGACATAATTTTAGTACATAACATGACATAACATGGCATACATAATGGATCCTATAGCCGAAACATATGGGATACATTTCATTCGTCTTATCTCATCATATTTGATAAGACTTTGAGACTTGCTCAAGGAAATGCTCTTTTTCACAGGCAATGCTCCAAGGTTGGAGTAATGCATGCGAAATCTCTGCAAGATAAGATATGTACATTAATTCAAACCAATAAGCCATTTGAATCTATTTCTATAGATCATGATTCCAAGTACATAAGTAGCTTCTCCAAGATCCTTTATGGAAAAACATTTTCAAGCCAAGACTTGACATCTTACAAGTTGAAATGTTATTTCCAATAAGTAGTATGTCATTAACATATAAGATCAAGAAGACCACTTTGCTCCCACTAAATTTTATGTAAACACAGAGCTCATCTTGGTTTTGGGAAAAACAAAACTCTTTGATATTCTCATCATGTTTGATATTCTAGCTCCTGCATGTTTGCTGTAATCCATAAATGGATTTTAGAAGCTTGCATACTTTACTAGGATGCTTAGGATATATAAACCCTTTCAGCTAAACCATATATACGTCCTCGCTTAGGTTACCATTTAGGAAAGCGGTTTTGATATCCAATTACCATACTTCATAATCATGAAAAGTAGCTATGGAAATAAGTATCCTAATTTATAAAGCACGCGATCAGTGAAAAAGTTTCATCATAATCTTTTGCCATGAATCGAGCTTTAAAAGTGTTTACATTACCGTCCATGAAAGCCTTCTCTATGAAGACTCATTTACACCCCCATTGTATTACAATTGGGTAGAAGGTAAATCAAGTCACATACTTGATTGTCTTTAATGGACTGCATCCTTGCATTCATAACATCTCGTCATTTAATAGATAAATCTGATAAGACCTCACGATAGATAGAGGGTTCATCATAATCCCCTAGATGAGGTTTATCTGAATTAATCAGAAGATTATACCTTAGGTTGATGAGGAGTTCTACCAGATATATGAAGTGCAGGTGCAACACATTCTGGCTCACCAACAATGTGCTCAGATTCAGCGTGTGGATTGCTAGTGCTTAGAGAAGGTATGTTACTTTGTGGTTCTTGAATTTCTTCAAGATCTACTTTACTCCCACTAAATTCTTGTAAGAGAAAATCTCTTTAAAAGAACTCAGCAGACCGAGTAGAAAACACGTTGTTTTCAGCTTGGTAGTAAAAGTAGAAACCCATTATTTTCTTTGAGTATCCCACAAAGTGGCATTTGATACTTCTGGGTTCTAATTTGTTTGAAGTGTCATGTTTCACATATGCTTCACAACCCCAGACATTCAAAAAAAAGACAACTTGGGACGCTTCCCATGCCATAGATCATATGGTGTCTTTTATACCTTCTTGGTCGGAACCATATTGAGTATGCCTGCAGCAGAATCTAATGAATATCCCCAAAAGACTGTGGCAGAGTAGTTAGCCTCATCATAGATCAAACTATATCAAGTACAGTTCGAATCATATGCTCAGACACACCATTGACGTGGTGTGTAAAGCTGAGTGAATTATAAGACAATCCTACAATTCTTTAAGTGGTCTAAAAACTCTTGACTTATCAAATCACTTTCTCCATCAGAGTAAAGTGATATAATGGTGTTTCCAAGCTGATAATCTACTTCATTTTGTAAGATTTTTGAACGTTTTAAAAACATCATGTTTATGTTCCAGCTAGTAAACATAACCATATCTACTATAACTAATAGTTACTGTAAAGAAGTAAGATTCACCATTTCTAGACATTGTTCTAAAAGGGCTACACACATCAACATGTAATAGTCCTAACAGATCCTTAGCTCTTTCACCTAAATCGGAGAAAAGAACCTTTGTCATCTTTCCATGTAAACAAGACTCGCATACATCAAAGGACTCATAGCCAGTTGATTTCAAAAATCCATTAGAATAGAGTTTTGAAATGCCTTGTTTATATGACCAAGACAACAATGTCATAGATAGGTTTTATTTAAGTCTTGCTTGAATTATTTGGCGGTACAGGTGAAAGGACCCGTTCATATACATTATAAACGATTCACAATAGTTGATTACATTGCGAGGTATTTGACCTCTATATGATACATTTTACAAACATTACATTCGTTTTTAAAAGAAAATCTTTCTTTACATCGAAAATTGACAGGCATGCATACCATTTCATAATATCCACTATCCAAATATAAATTGATTTAATAATAATCTTTGATGAACTCAATGACTCGAATGCTTCGTCTTCGAAATATGCTATGAAAGACTCCAAGTAATATCTTTAAAATGAGAAAATGCACAGCGGAAGATTTCTTTAACACCTGAGAATAAACATGCTTTAAAGTGTCAACCAAAAGGTTGGTGAGTTCATTAGTTTATCATAATCATTTATTTCCATCATTTTAATAGACCACAAAAATTTCATTTCCAGTTCTCATAAATATACGTCCCATGCATAGAGACAAAAATAATCATTCATATGGTGAACACCTGGTAACCGACATTAACTAGATACATATAAGAATATCCCCTATCTGTAACGACCCGGATTTTTCCGATCGTTTTACACTTATAAGATTAATATTTACATAAATTAAAACTTACCAACATAATAAGCAATCTAAATTGTTGAGATTTATGATTTTGAAAAGAGTTTTACATAACGTTTAACCGTCTAGTTTGACCGATGATATCACGAACTATACAATATATGTTAATTATACGTTTGTGTATATATATGTATATATACATATTTAACATGATTTAAGGATGTTTAAATATCTCATTTTGTATTAATAACAATAAGTTATAAGTATATTTTGAAACTACTAACTTAAGCTTTCAAAACGATAACTATACGTAACGTTATTTGACATAAATACTTACGACCTATAATGTTTATACATATATCGTATATATAATGTATTTAATCACTTTTAAAGACTTAAATACATAAAACAATATAAGTATATTCACAAAAGATAGCTATATTTGAATCCTCATTCCATTTTTCACAAGATTTCTATACGTATATCTAGAGTATATGTACTCGTATCATACCTAGCTTCTATACGTATTTACTATTGGTATATACACATCAAATCACCACCAACCAGCCCTTGTTCATGCCTTATGTATAAGGTAACTACTTTTGTTATTTAGTATGACAATTTCACATGATTAAAAGATCTTTTCACAAAATTACAAACTTATACACCTTTTACACCACCATAAATACATGCATCCATTTTCAATTTTTGGAACATCATTTCTCTAGCTAAACACACACACTTACTAGCCTCATGTCTCTCTAAGAACTCCAGCAAAAATCCTCTCAAGAATCACCTTAAACACCACCATAAAAAGATCAACAAAAACACTACAAAAATACAACTTTCAATTCAAGTTTATGTCTTAAGTTGCTTCCAATCTTTCATCCAATTTCATCACTCTTTTGGTTCTAGGTTTTTACTCCTCTTTTACAGCAATCTTGTCCAAGTAACTTGAGGTAGTAACTTTGTTCATAACCTTATTCGATTCATATATATATAGCTATCTTATTGTATGGTATACAATTTTAACAACAAAAACATAGTTTGAATGATTTCAAACTTGTTTGCAAACTAAATAGATCCTTCTAACTTAACTTTTAAAATACTTCAAGACCTGTAATATAACTTAAATATATGCTAATTTAACAAGGTATAACTTGGTTTTTCAAAGAATACCTTAAAAAACTGTTTTTATGACGTCGGAGTGCAACCGGGGGCTGTTTTGGGTTGGATAATTAAAAACCATCTTGAACTTTGAATTGGAGGTTTATATTCTGGAAAAATGATATTTCTTATGAATATGTTAACACATAAAAATTTCATGGTTTAATTCAAAGTATAAGTATTTTTAGAAAAATGACCATTAAATGTTGTTTTTATGACAAAAATGATTACTTTCATAAGATTCACCTAGAGTATGGACTATAACCTGTGATCACGAATATAAACCATGGTATTTACAGTTCATATTCTTAAATTTTGACTCGATCCAAGGAGATGGCAAGTTGAATCAACAAAAACGGAGTTGTAACGAAGAAACTACGACTAAAATAAGATCGGGTGTCCAAAGCTTGTTTAACAACGAAAATAATTGGAGAAAAATTAAATAAATCATATCTTTTCTAATTAATATGATATTTCATATATATTTACTCATGATTTAATTTTATATATTTCAGGACCACCCGTAAACAACACGAGAAGATTAATCATAAGACCTCATGAACGTACGCAACACGTCATTTGACAACACCGGTACTTTATGTACGCAATACGTCATTTGACAACACGGTACCATGGGTCAAGATTAATCTCGACCAATACATATACGATGGGGGTTTTATTTATTTCATTGGGGGTTTATTAAACAACTAAATATGAACCATTAAAATTGAATTACTAACATCGGACTGCTAACTACGGACTAAGGAATTATTAAAAGTATTAAAAGTATTATAAGTATATATATGTGACGATTGTTTAAAAAGAAAAGGTATTGATATATTATATATGGATAGGTTCGTGATATCAATCGGAGACCAAGTCGAAATTACATATCTTCAAGACAAAAGTGAGTATATAGTCCCACTTTTAAACTCTAAATATTTCGGGATGAGAATACATGTATTTTATGTTTTACGCTATGGACACAAGTAACTGAAAAATATATTCTACGTTGAGTTGTACCACTGGCATACTTCCCTGTAGCTTGGTAACTAATATTTACAGCGGTATTGTAAACGCGAATCCTGTTGATAGATCTATCGGGCCTGACAACCCCAACCGGACTGGACGACCAGTATTCAACGGTTGCACAGTACTTCGTTTCGTGACTACACCTTGGTACGGTGTAGTGAGATTTCATAATAAAGGGAATATGCGACGTGATTAAATGTTAAGTATGGTTACCAAGTGCTCAACCACTTAGAATATTTTTATTAAAATGTTTATATATGAAATCTTGTGTTCCATTGTTATAACGCTGCTAGCATCAAACCTATATATCTCACCAACTTTATGTTGACGTTTTAAAGCATGTTATTCTCAGGTATGAATTAAGTCTTCCGCTGTGCATTAGCTCATGTTAAGGATACTACTTGGGACCTTTTTAAGCCATGATACAAAGACGTTGCATTCGAGTCATTGGAGTTCAATAGAGAATATAAATAAGTAAATGACAGATTAGGTCATTTGGATATTATGAAATGTTAGACGAAAATGTCAAATATTGATGTAATGATAGTTTTCCTTTTAAGAATAAATGCAACGTTTGTAAAATGTATCATATAGAGGTCAAGTACCTCGCAATGTTATCATATGTTATTGTATTCGTCCTTATGGATTGGGTCGGGTCGTCTCATGTGGTATCAGAGCGTTGGTCTTAGCGAACCAGGCCTTGCATTAGTGTGTCTAACTGGTAGTTGTTAGGATGCATTAGTGAGTCTGGACTTTGACCGTGTCTACATGTCAAAAGTTTTGCTTATCATATCTAGTCGAAAATCATCTGCTTATCATCCTTAAGAATTGCCTGCTTAGTATTCTTAAGTCTAGACACGTCTTACTGCATTTGGTGCATCGATAGTGTATAGACAAAATTCGTATCCTAGCGTATCTGTTGCTATAGACATTGCCTGACGAATTTCAAAGATTCTCCGTAATTCACGGGATTTTGAGTATTATAAATACATATGTAAATTATGTATTGAAGAATACCAAACCCAACTCCTATAATCTATTCCAAACCAAAAATTCATTTCCCCGACTGTACAAGATGAACTCCGCGTCCAGTTCGAATTCCTCCGACTCCGACAGCTACGCTGATATGGATTTCCATTCGGGCTCCGAAGGCAGCGTCACTGGAATGGATCAACCAATTTCTCATCATCTATTCTGGATGAATTGGGGATGGGTTCGTAGTATACTAAATTATTGGAGACAAGAAGAAGGTGATCCCTTTCACCCACCGAATTGCCCCATTGGCGACGAACCTGAAGCACTTACCGGCGAACCTGTTCGAGAAACCATTTTCTCTCTCATTTCTCGAGTATCTCGTCACGATTATATCCTATCCCATATTTCGGATCTTGTTCATTCGCTCACTCCAACCGCCAATCATCCTGGTGTACTAGCAGAAATTAACGAACTTCGCGCTCGTGTGACGGCTTTGGAGAACACGGTGCGAAGGTTACAAACACCAGCAGCAGCACCAGCAGCATAACCAGTACCGTTAACAACATCAACCTCGCAATCTTCAGTACCAGTAGCATCATCGACGTCAACGACATCATCAGCATCAACACCAACCGTATCATTACCACCACCAACAATCACATCCGCACCACGTACCTCAACATCATCATCTGAACTTCGAATATGATCTTTGTTCTACATATCATTCTACACCGATTACCTCTTCTTTACGTATCGTTCTTCGTTCGACATGATGATTATGTAATCTCTAATGTTTTGGAGATTATGTAATCTAGTAATAACGATAAATCAAATGAGTTGAATACTTTATTGACTCATTAAATTCATAGTTACCTCCGAAGAAAATATATATGCAAATATATTTTCATAAAGATTGTAATTAAAAATTTCATTCGTACAAACTGTTAATGATGAAAATATTTTAACGGGTGGGTAGTACCCAAAGAATATTTAGAATTCACATTAACAAGTTACACTGTACATTCTTCGAATCTGATTCAACGATCATTTATTATCCTACTTACAATTACCGATATACGTATCCGTTCACCCCAGATTAACCATTTCCATTTAAATTTCATATTTGGATTTTTACCTATCCGAATCCAACAAGTGGCATAATGAAGAAACATTGGCAAAATAAAAATTGTTAGAAACAGATGAATTAATTAATTGAAATTGTGATAGGATTACACGCTAACTGTTCCGGCTAACTGTTCCCAGCTAACTGATTAATATTTAATTTATCGCAATTTACATTCTTGCAATTTTAATTTCTGTACTTTACATACCGTCGGGACACATGTACAACAACACGTCGGATTAATTCTGAGACAACACGTTGTATAATGGGTCATGATATATATTTATTTATTTTACGCATTTTAAATAACGGGACACGTATACAAGGTTTCGACTTATCATATTGATCCATCTATATATATATTTCGGAACAACCATAGACACTCTATATGTGAAGGTGGGAGTTGGCTATACAGGGTCGGAGTTGATTCCAAAATATATATATACTTTGAGTTGTGATCGACACCGAGACCAGTACACGGGTCACGATACGTATTAAGTAATTCGAATATTATATATTTAGTTCATATATGAATTTATTGAACCATTGGACAATCGGACTATTGGACTGCTAACTTTGGACAATTAAAAATGAGTTAAAATGATGATTATTACATATGAAACTAAACAATCCTTCAAGTTTGCCACTTGATTCTATTTTAAACCTCATTTGTATCTTGACGATTATAATTCGCATTCACAACTTTTCATGATTCTTGAAAACATCTCGATCGAGAAGTTCAACCAGCCGCACCTCGTCTACGGAATAAAGATTTATGCATACAGTTATGCACCTAAAAATTTTTGAACTCGAAGTTATAGTTAAAACGTATCCGCATCGAATTCCTTATCATCCATTAGCAAAAACAATCACGCGATTCCTTTTCAATTAACTAATTTTGTCACAGCTCCACTTCGATATCTCAGTAAGACTACTCTTATTACAATCTCGATATATATATATACGTTGTTCTTTCGCCATCGTTACCGGAGAACCTTTTATATTCCATCATATTACCATCAGCGTTTAATCATCTAAAAATACAATTCTCCTTAAACCATCTTGGTTTGATAACCAATGACCCAGATCCGATAACTTTGAAAATACTGACGAAGCAGCATGTTGTAGAAGGTCTTAATGACCAAATGTTGATGATAAAAGAAGGAAGTGTTAGGAACGCTCGATAGAAAATTGGTACTGAAAACCGGATTGAACAAACCATGAAGGAGACTCTGAACAAGTTACAAGGACTAAACTTGTACATAAAGAATTATGACGATTCTGTAGCAAACACCTTGCTTCTGAATCTAAACCCTTACGGGTTAATCTTCATCATCATCCTTCGACATTAGAAATTCCAAGATATTATCATATCTTTCATTATAAATATCCTCAATATTTCTGAAGATATTTTCACCACTATCCTTATCTGAAATCATTTATCTCTCTGTAATATCTGCGTTACAATATAAAGGAAACTGTGTTAGTTTCTAAATCCTTCAAGTTTAAAATAGGAATGTTCTGAAGCAGTGTTGGGAACTGATGCATGAACTAGTATAATATAATGAAACTTGATCAACTTCATTATATTACAGTAAGTCATGTTAAGTTTCTAATGGAATATGATGATTCACAGTACCGTCATCATGTGCCATGTTACACGGCTCTTACATTCTATCCAATTCCGAAACATATTAAGAACAAATCATCTTGATAGTTCTATTTTCCTGGATATTCTGGTAATTTGACAAATCAAAATCGTGCCATTACCATTCCTTTCTTAGAGCATTAGCTATGTTCATTCCGAATTTTATACCTACGAATTTCGAACTATTGATCGCTTGACTCAAGGACGGGAAGAAGAAACGAAGGGACAAAGTCCCAAAATAGAAATTGGGGTATAGATTACAGCAAATAGGAGAGAGTATTAACTATGGATGACAATGATTATGGAAAACAGAAGCAGGAGCATCGAAATATAAGGAAAGATATCAAACCCAATAACCACCCAGAAACTACAAACCGTGTGTAACAATACGTATGGCGACGTAAAGACACGGGAGAATTAGAAACATTATAATTCCAAGAAAATCATAAAAGTGAATAGATTCTTCTAGCGGTAGATGAAAGAGAAGAATGAAAGATATGAAAGTTAGAAGTATAACAAAAATCAGAACGGGATGAAGCATTTTAAAGGATACCTTAAGGTATGAATTAGAGGAGGAAGAGTAAGAGATGTGAGGTATGGAAGTAAGAAAGGGAAGGAGGTGGATTTATAGTGAAATATCCGACAAAGAAATCGAAACATATTATCGCATTAAATCAAAGGAGATCCTGTTTTCTAAATCATCGAAGAACCAAATCTTATTACATAAGATTTTCTTTAAATCCCTTAAATTCTAGAAATCAATCCTAATCTCGACATCGGTTAAAACAATTCTATATTCACTCATTTCATTCTTTTGTGATAGCTTCACTCGTGCATTTCACATGACCGAATCGTTTTATCCATATCTTCCAATAATGATAAAACTCTATTAATACCTCATATTCGTCATGAAAACATTCCTATTGTTATTTATGACAACCTCTACCAAATTTCGGGACGAAATTTCTTTAACGGGTGGGTACTGTAACGACCCGGATTTTTCCGATCGTTTTACACTTATAAGATTAATATTTACATAAATTAAAACTTACCAACATGATAAGCAATCTAAATTGTTGAGATTTATGATTTTGAAAAGAGTTTTACATAACGTTTAACCGTCTAGTTTGACCGATGATATCACGAACTATACAATATATGTTAATTATACGTTTGTGTATATATATGTATATATACATATTTAACATGATTTAAGGATGTTTAAATATCTCATTTTGTATTAATAACAATAAGTTATAAGTATATTTTGAAACTACTAACTTAAGCTTTCAAAACGATAACTATACGTAACGTTATTTGACATAAATACTTACGACCTATAATGTTTATACATATATCGTATATATAATGTATTTAATCACTTTTAAAGACTTAAATACATAAAACAATATAAGTATATTCACAAAAGATAGCTATATTTGAATCCTCATTCCATTTTTCACAAGATTTCTATACGTGTATCTAGAGTATATGTACTCGTATCATACCTAGCTTCTATACGTATTTACTATTGGTATATACACATCAAATCACCACCAACCAGCCCTTGTTCATGCCTTATGTATAAGGTAACTACTTTTGTTATTTAGTATGACAATTTCACATGATTAAAAGATCTTTTCACAAAATTACAAACTTATACACCTTTTACACCACCATAAATACATGCATCCATTTTCAATTTTTGGAACATCATTTCTCTAGCTAAACACACACACTTACTAGCCTCATGTCTCTCTAAGAACTCCAGCAAAAATCCTCTCAAGAATCACCTTAAACACCACCATAAAAAGATCAACAAAAACACTACAAAAATACAACTTTCAATTCAAGTTTATGTCTTAAGTTGCTTCCAATCTTTCATCCAATTTCATCACTCTTTTGGTTCTAGGTTTTTACTCCTCTTTTACAGCAATCTTGTCCAAGTAACTTGAGGTAGTAACTTTGTTCATAACCTTATTCGATTCATATATATATAGCTATCTTATTGTATGGTATACAATTTTAACAACAAAAACATAGTTTGAATGATTTCAAACTTGTTTGCAAACTAAATAGATCCTTCTAACTTAACTTTTAAAATACTTCAAGACCTGTAATATAACTTAAATATATGCTAATTTAACAAGGTATAACTTGGTTTTTCAAAGAATACCTTAAAAAACTGTTTTTATGACGTCGGAGTGCAACCGGGGGCTGTTTTGGGTTGGATAATTAAAAACCATCTTGAACTTTGAATTGGAGGTTTATATTCAGGAAAAATGATATTTCTTATGAATATGTTAACACATAAAAATTTCATGGTTTAATTCAAAGTATAAGTATTTTTAGAAAAATGACCATTAAATGTTGTTTTTATGACAAAAATGATTACTTTCATAAGATTCACCTAGAGTATGGACTATAACCTGTGATCACGAATATAAACCATGGTATTTACAGTTCATATTCTTAAATTTTGACTCGATCCAAGGAGATGGCAAGTTGAATCAACAAAAACGGAGTTGTAACGAAGAAACTACGACTAAAATAAGATCGGGTGTCCAAAGCTTGTTTAACAACGAAAATAATTGGAGAAAAATTAAATAAATCATATCTTTTCTAATTAATATGATATTTCATATATATTTACTCATGATTTAATTTTATATATTTCAGGACCACCCGTAAACAACACGAGAAGATTAATCATAAGACCTCATGAACGTACGCAACACGTCATTTGACAACACCGGTACTTTATGTACGCAATACGTCATTTGACAACACGGTACCATGGGTCAAGATTAATCTCGACCAATACATATACGATGGGGGTTTTATTTATTTCATTGGGGGTTTATTAAACAACTAAATATGAACCATTAAAATTGAATTACTAACATCGGACTGCTAACTACGGACTAAGGAATTATTAAAAGTATTATAAGTATATATATGTGACGATTGTTTAAAAAGAAAAGGTATTGATATATTATATATGGATAGGTTCGTGATATCAATCGGAGACCAAGTCGAAATTACATATCTTCAAGACAAAAGTGAGTATATAGTCCCACTTTTAAACTCTAAATATTTCGGGATGAGAATACATGTATTTTATGTTTTACGCTATGGACACAAGTAACTGAAAAATATATTCTACGTTGAGTTGTACCACTGGCATACTTCCCTGTAGCTTGGTAACTAATATTTACAGCGGTATTGTAAACGCGAATCCTGTTGATAGATCTATCGGGCCTGACAACCCCAACCGGACTGGACGACCAGTATTCAACGGTTGCACAGTACTTCGTTTCGTGACTACACCTTGGTACGGTGTAGTGAGATTTCATAATAAAGGGAATATGCGACGTGATTAAATGTTAAGTATGGTTACCAAGTGCTCAACCACTTAGAATATTTTTATTAAAATGTTTATATATGAAATCTTGTGTTCCATTGTTATAACGCTGCTAGCATCAAACCTATATATCTCACCAACTTTATGTTGACGTTTTAAAGCATGTTATTCTCAGGTATGAATTAAGTCTTCCGCTGTGCATTAGCTCATGTTAAGGATACTACTTGGGACCTTTTTAAGCCATGATACAAAGACGTTGCATTCGAGTCATTGGAGTTCAATAGAGAATATAAATAAGTAAATGACAGATTAGGTCATTTGGATATTATGAAATGTTAGACGAAAATGTCAAATATTGATGTAATGATAGTTTGCCTTTTAAGAATAAATGCAACGTTTGTAAAATGTATCATATAGAGGTCAAGTACCTCGCAATGTTATCATATGTTATTGTATTCGTCCTTATGGATTGGGTCGGGTCGTCTCACTATCATTCCGGGATCCTCCTTCAGACATGATATAAATTTCGAAG
Source organism: Rutidosis leptorrhynchoides (assembly GCF_046630445.1). Taxonomy (NCBI): domain Eukaryota; kingdom Viridiplantae; phylum Streptophyta; class Magnoliopsida; order Asterales; family Asteraceae; genus Rutidosis; species Rutidosis leptorrhynchoides. The sequence goes on along the minus strand of NC_092337.1, from coordinate 333,679,653 downwards.
TACTAAAGCATCCGGTACTTTGGATGGGGTTTGTTAGGCCCAATAGATCTATCTTTAGGATTCGCGTCAATTAGGGTGTCTGTTCCCTAATTCTTAGATTACCAGACTTTAATAAAAAGGGGCATATTCGATTTCGATAATTCAACCATAGAATGTAGTTTCAATTACTTGTGTCTATTTCGTCAAACATTTATAAAAGCGCATGTATTCTCAGTCCCAAAAATATAAAGGGTAAAAAGGCAAATGAAACTCACCATACTGTATTTCGTAGTAAAAATACATATAACGTCATTGAACAAGTGCAAGGTTGGCCTCGGATTCACGAACCTAAATTAATTATATATATTTATGTGTTGGTCAATATTTGTCTAACAAATTAGGTCAAGTCATAGTGTACCACAATCCTAATGCTCGAGACTAATATGCAAAAGTCAACAAAAGTAAATTTGACTCAAAATAATTTCCAAAAATCTATACATGATTAATATATAGTTTAAATATCGTTGTTTTATATTTTTAAATATTTTTAAAAGATTTATTAGAGTAAATAATATAATTTATTTATTAATAAATAAAATTTTATATTACATTTATATAATAAAATATACTTTTATATATATTAAGTAAAAAAATTTATAGGGTTCATTTAATATCATAAAGATAATATGATAGGTATTATTAAAGTAAGTTATTACACATAGTAAAATATGTTTGTATCACATATTTATTTGATAAAATAATATCTATAATGATAGTAAGTAAAAGTTGTATTATTTTGTAATAATAATTATTAATATAAAAATATCAATATTTATAATTACTAAGATGACATTAGATAAAATGATAATTCTAATTATGATAACTTTAATATTTACGATAATTTTTAATATTATCTTTAAAATAATAATTCTATTTAAAATAATAATAATAATGATATTTTATAGTAACAATGACATTTCTATTAAAATGATAATTTTTGTTAAAATGATAGTTTTAATACTAACGATACTTTTAATAATAGTAGTAATGATAAAAATAATAAGAACGATAATTTTATCTAAATCAATATCTTATAATATTTTAATTTCATCATGATACTCTTACCCATTATTTCCTAATCGTTTCGTTTAATAGCTTTTAATCGTCTTTTATATCGTGTTCATAATAATGATAATAATAGTAATCAAAATAATTAGGTGTTACAAATATTTGTTTTAATTACACTAATATTAATAATGATAGTTACTTTAACATTATTAACGATAATACTAATAATTATCTTAATGATAATATAGTAATAATAATAATAACAATAACAATAACCATTTTTAAATAATGATATATATACTAATAATGATAATAATAATAATAATAATAATACCAATAATAATAATAATAATAATAATTGGATAATAATAATAATACTAATTATAACTTTAACGATAATAACGATAGTAATAATAAAAAAAATAACAATTTTTAATGATAAATCCCTTTTATTGATAAAGATAATAATAATTATAATAATAAGATAAAACTAGAACGACGATAAAAACGACGATAATAATAATCATTTTTAATAAAACTATCAAAAATTCAATTGATTATAACTTCTAATCCGTTCATCGAAACCATTCGACATCTAAAGGAAAAGTTCTTAATTTTTCGCTAGCTTTCCAAGGACATGCATATCTTATACCTTATCTAAACCGCAAGTGTAACTAATTCAACATTCAACCTAACATGTCTAAGGGCAATATCAAAAGTATAAGCATGCATAATCCTAAATACTCGAGCACTAGTCAGGGATACACTATTAGTATGTAAAAGTTAAATTATGAGTACTCACGTATCAATATTGAGATTCAATATTGCAGGAAAGGTACGTAGACGCAACGGAAATGATAAACACTATATTGACCTCACGAGCATACCCATGAACCATACTCAATCACCTCCATAGCTATAACCCATAATTTCCTTAATCCTATCCCACTCGAAAAACAATTTCGAAATCACTCGGACAGCACTCCGTCGTAATATTTTATGTATACTAATAATATCTTGAAATAATACGGAGTAAATATATATATGTAAATCGATTGAGAGAGTTTAGAGAAAAATATTTTCAAGTTTCTATGAAATAATGAAACCTATTGAATTCTATTTATAATAGATTTTTGAATTATTAAAGTAAATTATTAAAGTATGAATTTTAAAGTATGAATTATTAAAGTGAATTATTAAAGTATGAATTATTAAAGTGAATTATTAAAGTATGAATTATTAAAGTGAATTATTAAAGTATGAATTATTAAAGTGAATTATTAAAGTTAAAGTAAAGTAAAAATAAAGTAAAGGTAAAGTTTAAGTATAGTAAAAGTATAAAACTATGTACGTATAATACGCGTATAAATATATATAATATTAATTTAAATCATTATATATATAAAATAAAATATAAATATCGTTATCTTTATCATACTAGTTAAGTAATGAGTTGTCAAAAGTGGTTCTAGATATTTATAAAAGTTATATACGTTTTAATAATAAAGTTCTTTTTAAACTGAAAACGTTTTTGTACGTTTGAAACTAAATAGATCAGTCGAGTCTTTATGAGATTCAATCTTCCACTATCCTTTGTCTAGTTCTCAATGATTGACAATTTGTTCTTATTTATAAATCACTTTACCATTTTCTGAATATTGTTAAAATGGAAAGATTTCTCAAATCAACGTGGGCCTTTCAACAGAGACTTGTAATCATAATTCAATATATCTGATAATTCAATCATTTGATCTTATCTTCTAATTCCATTGATAAACATTTTGAAACAGATACAATCATATAAAGTATTTAATCTAATATTTTGTTTACGTTTCAAGTTATAATATATATACACATATACATATATAATCATATTCGTTTAATGGTTCGTGAATCGTTGGAACTTGGTCGAGGTTGAATGAATGTATGAACATAGTTTAAAATTCTTGAAATTTAACTTAACAAATATTGCTTATCGTGTCGGAAACATATAAAGATTAAAGTTTAAATTTGGTTGGAAATTTCCGGGTTGTCACAGTACCTACCCGTTAAAGAAATTTCGTCCTGAAATTTGAGTGGAAAGGTCGTGAATGATAATAAGTATGTTTTCATGATGCATACGGGCTAAAAATTAGAGTTTTATCATCAGCGAATAATTTGGATAAATAATCCATTTATATGAAGAGTACGAATGAAGCTAACATAGAAGAGTGAAATGAGTAAGTGTAGATTCATCTTATCAATTGACGTAGACATGATTGATTCCCAGATTTCAAGGGATTTGAAGAAAATCTTCTCAATAAGATTTGACTCTCCGGTAATCAAGGGAATTAGGATCCGCTTTAAATGCGATCGTCCATTTTAATTGTTCTGTCGAAGATTTTATTATAAATTCACCTCCTTCGTTTCCTTACAACTCACACCTTCTGTTGATGCATTTTATGCAAGTCCCTAGACATCTACCCACGTCCATTGCAGGTACAACAGTTTACAGGCCACCATGATTGCTCGTTATTATCCTATCCATGTTTGTATGTGGTTACCGGAACTGCAGGAACGAGATTTAGATGTTTGACTATGTTAGACTTAGTTAGACGTACGAGTGAAGCCTCACTAGTATGGCTGACAGGCTCATACGCATGGTTGATGCTGAGCTAAGTCACAATTACAACCTAAATGAGAAGACACGAGTGAGTGATCACTCGTACGGCTGATGAAGCTAACTCGTACGTGTGATGAATGAATCGTATGGGTGAGTCAACATCAGGGGTATATAAAGTCTTATGTTCTTCATTTTAGGTTAAGCCTCTCATTTGTTACACACACTCAGATCTAGTGAGCTCCTCCAATTTTCTCTCAGTCTAAATCACCCAGGTGGTGAATAATAGCTCTAGGTGTTGATCTAATCACACTTGATTTAGTTGTGGTTTGACTAAATTAATCAAAAAAAAATTAACCTATTCACTAGAGGGTTTGATTCATTTATTCCGCTATTGTGTGAGTTAAATCTGTTGATTTCTAAGTTCCTAGTCATGTTTCATCACCGTCTATTCTTTCCCCCTCAACTCATATTTTAAAGTATTCATCAATATGCTCCATCCAGTTCTGATTCTCGATATACTTCTAACTTTTATATCGGTCATTCTTCTTTTTCATCTACAACCGGAAGAATCTATTTACTTCTACTATACTCTTGGGTTTATAGTGTTTCTAGTTCTCCCGTGTCTTTATATTGCTATATGCATCGATATATATGGTTTATAATTTCTGGTTTATCGTTGGGCTTTATATGTTCCCTTATATTTCAAAGTCTCTGCTTCTGTCTTCTATAATCATTATCATTCACAGTTAATGCTCTCTTTTATTTGCTGCAATTTATACCCTAATTTTTATTTCGGAGTTTTGTCCTTTTATTTCTTCTTCTTGCGATTAAGCACCGCTTGTAATGGTCCAGAATTCACAGATATGAATTTTGGAATTAACATTGTTAATGTTCTAGGAAGGAAATTGTGATGGCACGATCTTAACTTGTCAAATTACTACAATACCTTGGAAAAGGCCGAATCATCAAGAAATATTTTCTTGATATTTTAGAGGTTAAATAGAATACAGGAGTCGTATAACATGGCACATGATGATATTATGATCTGTGAATCATCACGTTCCATTTAGAAACTCAGCATGACTTACTGTAATATAATCACGTTGATCAAGTGTCATTATATTATACTAATTCATGCTTCAGTTCCCAACACTACTTCAAAATATTCCTATTTTAAACTTGAATGTTTCAGAATTTAGAAACTAAAATATTTTCTTTTATGATGTAATACAGATAGTGCGAAGAGGTAAATGATTTCAAATAAGAAAAATTAAGAAAATATCTTCAGAAATATGGAGGATATTTATAATGAAAGATATGATGATATTTTAGAATTTCTAATATCAGAGGATGATGAAGAATATTGTCCGCAGGGGTTTAGAGTCAGGAGCAAGGTATTCGTTAATGACTTCAGCAGGTACTGAATCATTTGGATCCTTTGAAGTCAGGTTCAGTCTTTGTAATTTGTCCAAAGCCTCCTTCCTACTTTGCTCAATTCGTTTTCTAGTTCCAAAACTTCTCTTTTTCTGCGCTTTGCCAGCACACTTCATCATTATCATTCAGCTTTTACCGTTTAAAGTCGTTTTTAGTTTTTGCTGCTTCATCAGCATTTTTTCCATTTTCAGAGAACCAATTCTTAGTTCGGAGTATTTTTCAGAAACTTCACATTCAAATTAAGTCCAGAAGATAGACGTTATATATACACATATAACTGTTGACGTAGACATGCTGCGAGATTTCAAAATACTGATTGCTAATTTTCAATGATTCGTATGGCAATTCTCATTACAAGATGCGAATGAGTAAATGATGGGGTTTCAATAAATAATTATAATGACTTTTTGGAGAGGCTAAAGTCAAAGGGTAATGAAGTTGTTGGTACATCTGCTAATAATGTGGTGGAATGTAAAAGGTTCCCTGGTAACGATGGTGTATATCTCAAGGTTATAATAAGGTTAGTCTGACTGAAAAGTCGAAGTTGACTTGCTGGAGCTGTGACAAAACTGGCTACTTTGAATAGGAGTCGCAAAGTTATTTTTGCTAATAAATGCCAAAGAATCTGACGCGGATACGTTGTTTAAACTTTTACTTTGGTTTCAAGAGTTTTTCGGGTACATAACTGTGGGTAACATGTGGTTGGATCATCATCTCAATTGCTCATCATTCGAAGTGTCTTCAGAAATTTTCGAAGGGTTTGAACACAGATTGTAATCGTTAACATACATTTGATGTTCTAACACAGTTTTGAAGTCAAAATATAGCTTGTGAAAGATGTAAGGATCTAAGAGTGATGATTTTGGTCATATCTCGAGTTGAATTTTGAGATTTCAAAATCAGAATATGTAATTAAATTTTGAATGAGTATGGTTATTTTGATTTCTATAAAAGAATGTATATTGTTGTGAAAGTAGGGAGTATAATGGATAATTTGCTGAATCAGATTCGAAGAATGTAATATATTATTTGTGAATTTATATATCTCTCAGGTATTACCTACCCGTTAAAAAAAAAATTTCACAATTAATATTTTGTACAAAAGAATTTTATTACAGTCTTTATGAAAATATATATATGTATATTTTCTTCAGATGTAACATAGATTTAATGAGTTAATGTTAAATTAAACTCATTTGATTTACGGTTGAAACTAGAATTTAATAATCCCTAAAGGCTTTAAAAAGTACATAACTTTTACGCAGTATTTCTTTAATGACATTGAAATTATGAATCAATACTTCGTTATTTATTGATGTATGATGTTCGGTTCGTGGAATTCTTGTGAATTTCGCAAAGTACGAATGATGTTATCTAAAAAGTTTCGGGTACATCGATGATGAAAGTGTAAAATCAAATATATACTTGATTTATTATGAATTGGAATTTGTTGAATTGCGACAGAGATTGTAGTTAACGCTGGTTAATTTGCGGCCAAAGGACGTACATTATTGCATATTTGTAATATGAATTAACCGAGTAGTTAAGATTCACACACAATAGTTTAGCACGAAAAGATTTATTTCAAAAATATATATATATATATATATATATATATATATATATATATATATATATATATATAATATACATATAATTTCTTGAGAGGGAATGAGTTAATTCTTCATAACTCGTTGATACGATATACACGTTATTGATTCGTAATGATGTCCACAGTGATTCTTGAACTGACGGAGTTTGTGATGTTATCGGTGTTGTTGATTCAGATGTTGACTGTACTGACGATGCTGGTAACTCTGACGGTACTGCTGATGATGTTGGTAAAGCAATTTTAGCTTGTTAATCACACACCATTTTTTTCAGGGTTTCTACTCTTCCTTCTATCATTTTTGGTTCGCTTAACTGATTTATGGTTAGGGCTAGATTAGATAATCTCTAAGACTTTAGAGATTACATAATCGCCGCAGAATGTTTCTCCAATAAAGTTATGAATTAATACTTCGTCAGTTATTGTCGTTGGTACTCCTTGGTATCTATGGTGCGTATGACATTGATGCTCGTGGGACAGATTGTGAAGTTGAGGTTTACGACGCGGTTGTGGTTGGAGGTGGTAATGGTACTGTTGGCGTTGATGATGGTGGTACTGGTTATGCTGCTGATGCTGCTGCTGGTGTTTGTAATCTCTGCACCATATTCTCCAAAGCCACTACCCGAGCGCGAAGCTCGTTGACTTCTTCTATTACACCGGGGTGATTGTCGGTTCGGACGAGCGGATAAATAAAATCTAAAATTTGATGTAATATATAATCGTAACGAGATACTCTGGAAATGAGCGAGAACATGGTGTTGCGGACAGGTTCGCCGGTAAGTGCTTCAGGTTCTTCGTCAAGAGGGCAATGTGGTGGATGGAAGGGATCACCTTCTTCTTGTCTCCAATGATTGAGGAGGCTACGAACCCATCCCCAATTAATCCAGAATAGGTGATGACTGATTGGTTGATCTATTCCGATCACACTGCTTTCGGAGCTTGAATGGGATTCCATTTCGGAATCTGAGTGACTTGAACTGATGACGAATTCCATTTCGTACGATTGGATAAAGGATTTTTTTTTTTTTGATATGAAATGATTTTGGCTAACGGATGGTATTCTAATTACATAGAATATATATATATATATATATATATATATATATATATATATATATATATATATAGATCAAAAGATTTCGTAGATTACGGAGGACTTTGCGGGATATGTCAGGCAAAGTTTAAAGTAACAGATGCGATAAGATATGATTTAGCAGATATGCTAAGATATGAATTTTTGTCTATATACTATTCATGCAATCAATGCAGCAAGACGTGTCTTAGACTAAAAATGATAAGCAGGTAATTTCCTGAGGATGATAAGTAGTTAATTTTCGACACAAAATGATAAGCAAAACTTTTGACATGCAGACACGGTCGAAGTCCAGACTCACTAATGCATCCTATCGACTTATCAGTTAGACACACTAATGCAGACCTGGTTCGCTAAGACCACCGCTCTGATACCAACTGAAAGGACCCGTTCATATACATTATAAACGATCCACAATAGTTGATTACATTGCGAGGTATTTGACCTCTATATGATACATTTTACAAACATTGCATTCGTTTTTAAAAGACAATCTTTCTTTACATCGAAAATTGACAGTCATGCATACCATTTCATAATATCCACTATCCAACTATAAATTGATTTAATAATAATCTTTGATGAACTCAATGACTCGAATGCAACGTTCTTCGAAATATGCTATGAAAGACTCCAAGTAATATCTTTAAAATGAGCAAATGCACAGCGGAAGATTTCTTTAACACCTTAGAATAAACATGCTTTAAAGTGTCAACCAAAAGGTTGGTGAGTTCATTAGTTTATCATAATCATTTATTTCCATCATTTTAATAGACCACAAGAATTTCATTTCAAGTTCTCATAAATATACGTCCCATGCATAGAGACAAAAATAATCATTCATATGGTGAACACCTGGTAACCGACATTAACTAGATACATATAAGAATATCCCCTATCATTCCGGGATCCTCCTTCGGACATGATATAAATTTCGAAGTACTAAAGCATCCGGTACTTTGGATGGGGTTTGTTAGGCCCAATAGATCTATCTTTAGGATTCGCGTCAATTAGGGTGTCTGTTCCCTAATTCTTAGATTACCAGACTTTAATAAAAAGGGGCATATTCGATTTCGATATTTCAACCATAGAATGTAGTTTCAATTACTTGTGTCTATTTCGTCAAACATTTATAAAAGCGCATGTATTCTCAGTTCCAAAAATATAAAGGGTAAAAAGGCAAATGAAACTCACCATACTGTATTTCGTAGTAAAAATACATATAACGTCATTGAACAAGTGCAAGGTTGGCCTCGGATCGAACCTAAATTAATTATATATATTTATGTGTTGGTCAATATTTGTCTAACAAATTAGGTCAAGTCATAGTGTACCACAATCCTAATGCTCGAGACTAATATGCAAAAGTCAACAAAAGTAAATTTGACTCAAAATAATTTCCAAAAATCTATACATGATTAATATATAGTTTAAATATCGTTGTTTTATATTTTTAAATATTTTTAAAATATTTATTAGAGTAAATAATATAATTTATTTATTAATAAATAAAATTTTATATTACATTTATATAATAAAATATACTTTTATATATATTAAGTAATAAAATTTATAGGGTTCATTTAATATCATAAAGATAATATGATAGGTATTATTAAAGTAAGTTATTACACGTAGTAAAATATGTTTGTATCACATATTTATTTGATAAAATAATATCTATAATGATAGTAAGTAAAAGTTGTATTATTTTGTGATAATAATTATTATTATAAAAATATCAATATTTATAATTACTAAGATGACATTAGATAAAATGATAATTCTAATTATGATAACTTTAATATTTACGATAATTTTTAATATTATCTTTAAAATAATAATTCTATTTAAAATAATAATAATAATAATGATATTTTATAGTAACAATAACATTTCTATTAAAATGATAATTTTTGTTAAAATGATAGTTTTAATACTAACGATACTTTTAATAATAATAGTAATAATAAGAACGATAATTTTATCTAAATCAATATCTTATAATATTTTAATTTCATCATGATACTCTTACCCATTATTTCCTAATCGTTTCGTTTAATAGCTTTTAATCGTCTTTTATATCGTGTTCATAATAATGATAATAATAGTAATCAAAATAATTAGGTGTTACAAATATTTGTTTTAATTACACTAATATTAATAATGATAGTTACTATAACATTATTAACGATAATACTAATAATTATCTTAATGATAATATAGTAATAATAATAATAACAATAACAATAACCATTTTTAAATAATGATATATATACTAATAATGATAATAATAATAATAATAATAATACCAATAATAATAATAATAATAATAATAATTGGATAATAATAATAATAATACTAATTATAACTTTAACGATAATAACGATAGTAATAATAAAAAAAATAACAATTTTTAATGATAAATCCCTTTTATTGATAAAGATAATAATAATGATAATAATAAGATAAAACTAGAACGACGATAAAAATGACGATAATAATAATCATTTTTAATAAAAATATCGAAAATTCAATTGATTATAACTTCTAATTCGTTCATCGAAACCATTCGATATCTAAAGGAAAAGTTCTTAATTTTTCGCTAGCTTTCCAAGGACATGCATATCTTATACCTTATCTCAACCGTAAGTGTAACTAATTCAACATTCAACCTAACCTGTCTAAGGGCAATATCAAAAGTACAAGCATGCATAATCCTAAATACTCGAGCACTAGTCAGGGATACACTATTAGTATGTAAAAGTTAAATTATGAGTACTCACGTATCAATATTGAGATTCAATATTGCAGGAAAGGTACGTAGACGCAACGGAAATGATAAACACTATATTGACCTCACGAGCATACCCATGAACCATACTCAATCACCTCCATAGCTATAACCCATAATTTCCTTAATCCTATCCCACTCGAAAAACAATTTCGAAATCACTCGGACAGCACTCCGTCGTAATATTTTATGTATACTAATAATATCTTGAAATAATACGGAGTAAATATATATATGTAAATAGATTGAGAGAGTTTAGAGAAAAATATTTTCAATTTTCTATGAAATAATGAAATCTATTGAATTCTATTTATAATAGATTTTTGAATTATTAAAGTGAATTATTAAAGTATGAATTATTAAAGTATGAATTATTAAAGTGAATTATTAAAGTATGAATTATTAAAGTGAATTATTAAAGTATGAATTATTAAAGTGAATTATTAAAGTATGAATTATTAAAGTGAATTATTAAAGTATGAATTATTAAAGTGAATTATTAAAGTTAAAGTAAAGTAAAAATAAAGTAAAGGAAAAGTTTAAGTATAGTAAAAGTATAAAACTATGTACGTATAATACGCGTATAAATATATATAATATTAATTTAAATCGTTATATATATAAAATAAAATATAAATATCGTTATCTTTATCATACTAGTTAAGTAATGAGTTGTCAAAAGTGGTTCTAGATATTTATAAAAGTTATATACGTTTTAATAATAAAGTTCTTTTTAAACTGAAAATGTTTTTGTACGTTTGAAACTAAATAGATCAATCGAGTCTTTATGAGATTCAATCTTCCACTATCCTTTGTCTAGTTCTCAATGATTGACAATTTGTTCTTATTTATAAATAACTTTACCATTTTCCGAATATTGTTAAAATGGAAAGATTTCTCAAGGGCCTTTCAACAGAGACTTGTAATCATAATTCAATATATCTGATAATTCAATCATTTGATCTTATCTTCTAATTCCATTGATAAACATTTTGAAACAGATACAATCATATAAAGTATTTAATCTAATATTTTGTTTACATTTCAAGTTATAATATATATACACATATACATATATAATCATATTCGTTTAATGGTTTGTGAATCGTTGGAACTTGGTCGAGGTTGAATGAATGTATGAACATAGTTTAAAATTCTTGAAATTTAACTTAACAAATATTGCTTATCATGTCGGAAACATATAAAGATTAAAGTTTAAATTTGGTTGGAAATTTCCGGGTTGTCACAACAGGTATACATAGAATTTATCATTTGAAATCACACAATGTATATAAATTTCAAAAATACCATTACATGGATAGGCATTAAGATAAAAAAATATTATCCTTAGAAACTTAAAAAAGCAAAGTGCGTGAATGCAAGTTCAAAACCAGCATCTTTCAAACTATATTGCTCCTAATACTAGGAGCATAATCACATTGTTCCAACAAAACAATAAGACCACTTGGAAGAGTTAGCTCATAGTGACCAATGGCTTCAACCGAGACTTAACTCCCATTGCCCACTCGCAAATCCAGTGTGCCTTTCTTCAGTCTATTACTTCTTCTCATTCCCTTCATATTGTTACAGGTGTGAAGGTCACAACCAGTTAACAAAGATCCAGGAATCACTATAAGAAGTATATAACTGTATATGAAATATACCTGAGTTTTCTAGTCTTACTAGCATTGCCTTTTCTCAGCTCAGATTGATAGATAGGACAACTTCCTTCTTCAATTGCCAACTTTTCCACAATTGAAACATTCGGCATCTTTTGTTGGGATTTCCTTCTTGGAAGGTGGAATATTTTTTCTAGCAAATGATTTTTCATTTCCTACCACAAAATATTCGGCTTATTCTTTTTCACCCGTTCATCCTACTTCTCCTACTCATCGAACAACTTCCGATAAGCATTTTGCTGAGCAGCAGGAGCTGCGCAAACAGGAGGATCGGATAAGGGTTCTAATTTTGTTTAACTTCCATTCATGCTTGAGTGCAATTCCCTGGTTGTTATGCCAGTATAGGAAGTTTGAACATTGAGTTTATCCTTCTTCAACAAAAAAGGAATTGTGTTTTGGTTTACGTTTAGATTATATAATATCTACAACAAATATAAGATTCAATTTAGTATTTTCGATATTGCGCTTTAATAAATTAACTACCCAAGATTTTATAATTTTTAAAAACAATTAATTTACGAAAGCCTAAGATCCACATAGAGATTCCATAGCCACATCTGTTGATCAGCTAGCAGTTATGGAGTCTATTGGTAGGTAGCGGGTACCAATTGCATTACAAGTGCAACTCTTAGATCTTTATGGGACCTAGAGATATATGTAGTCCAACAAACCACTATTATCTACTGGCATGTTTGTCCCATCCTTGCCTCGAACTCAGGTCTCACCGTGAATACGATTAAGTCGTCCAATTTGGAAACAGTAGAAATTCACGCTAGTCTCACTAGACCGAAAAATCTATCTCGTGGCTATAATTCAGCCTAGTCTCACTAGATCAGAAAAATAACGAGGAGTGTTTGCAAGCTCATTGGATGGCATGACTTAAATTTGACGGGTATTTTAGAAAAAGTTTGTGTCAAAGAATAATGCATGCACACAAGATTCTCTACACTATTAGTTAAAAAAACATTTTAACCAATTGTATATATCGATTATGTTTGTGCGTCTAATTTGTTATTAATTTATAGCATATAAACTAACAAATACACAAACGTGTATCGTTTTAAAACAATTTTAAAAGATGTCGTCCATATATATTATTTGAGTTTTAAAATCACAATTTTAAACTCGTTAGAGTTTAACTTTTAAAATCAGCAATTTTAACCTTTAAACTCGTTACGTGTTTTATTTAACGTTTCCATCAAAAACATTTAGACATATATACTATAATCAACAATTATATATAAAAATGCGGAAAAAATAAAACACAATCATGCATCACACACATACATAGCCTAGCCCAAAAATCCTATACTTGATCTCATGAGCCGACATGAGATCAAGAGGTCAAACTAAGGACAATACCGTAGCTCCCACTTGATTCAAGAACCAAGTGAAAACATGTGCCGAATGCCATTGTTGTTAACTTGATCCATGTGTCATCTTCAAAACCAAGCTTCATGTTGCATCTTTATCTTCAATCTTCATCTTGTTACATTTATTTTAAAATTGAAAAATACAACTAATCTAGTACTTTTACAATTTGAAATAAATCTAAATACAAAACTATGAAACTGAAAATAAATACTATACAACTTTGGCTTCATGGCCTCTCAATAAATCAAATAACAAACATGGCTTAAAATTGCCATGACCAACAATCACACAAAACAAAACACATAGGTCGGGGCATCATGGGCTATGTATACAACTACAATTTTAATAACTACATTATTAAATCTACATATGGCTTGTCCATGGTTACAATGCATGTGTATAACCATGGAATAAAACAATCAACAATTATAACAATTATTCAAGCCATAATAATTAAATCTACAATTTAAAATAGTGATATTCTTTCAATCTTATTTGTGCATCATGAGGTTAAGTCTAAATCAATCGAGTTGAATTTGAAAAAACCAAAATGGTTTTGACTTTCACCAATACACCACAAAGCTAAATCTAAAGAATAATCACACGACAATTAAAATGATGTAAAAGTGGCTCTGATTACCACTGATGGAAAATTGTGTGTACTTTTAAATTTATAAACGCAGCGGAACGATAAAAATAAACATATTTTTATTTATTAATAAACATTTTGGTTAACATTAAAATAAACATCATTTATTTTATTATAAACTTTCACACGATTAACGGTTCCCAATAAGATCTAATTACACCACTAATAATTGTCAAATAATAAATTCACAAAGTTGAGTTTAGATATACCTTCGCGAGTGATGCAAGAACGGTAGAAACAATTGTCCACGTCTAGATTGAAACATATATTCAAAGTGTATGAATATCTCTATGGTTGATCCACACAGCATGTCGAACAACACCAATCGGATGCTAGTCCGTATATAACCCAAAGTAATACTCCATATAATATTACTTTCAATATTGAATGCTCAAAAGAATTAAAACAACACTTTGTTATAATTCCGTTGTTGATCGGCGGCGTCAGAGACAAAAACAACCACGACACCCATTTATATTTCTTTCTTTTGTGATGTCTCTACTTACAAAAGCCAACAACATACTATATTTGTTTATTGATTTTTCGTTAACTTACAAAACAAAAACACCATTGTTTTTAATTTTTCTTGCGGTGAGTATTACACACAAAAGTTTTGTGCCGTACATGAAACGAAAAATCCCGAAACCCTTTTTGTGCTCTCTCACCCAAAGGTCAACATATCTTGATATTTATATGGTTGAATGTCGGGTGGACCAATATCAAAAAGACTAGGACCAATTTGTTTTTATTTTCACTTTAAAACTAAAAGAAGTCCACTTAATAATTAGTGATTAAGTGGTCCATTGAGCATTCTATATATTTAATTAAATCGTATTTAATTAAACTATATATTTCGAACTATATGTTATAATTATATATCAACAATATATAATAATTGGTGTCTAAATGCTAAAGTGTGTGATCCCATAGGCTTGCATATAATCGGTAGTATAGATTTGTGTTATGACATGCACACTGAACCAACACACGATGTGTCGGATTTAGAAATAAAACCATTAGAATCAAACCACGACTATATGAATTTCAACGGCTTAGGACCCCAAGACACTAAGGTTTTGGCCCAAATTAAGGGTTTGTGATCTGATAAGTGAGATCACCAGCGATTAAGGATGCATCAGCCCAATAAGAAACACCTTCAACATTAATCAGGACTCAATCTATACGAGACTTTTTCCCTAACGAGACTTCCCAAGTAAACTGTTCATTTGCATGGTGTTGATCGAACAAACTGGAGGAAAGTAAAAAATTTGTGAAATTTACTGTATTAGTTTCATCATAAGTTTCTCGTAACCTCTCTTTCGGGAAGCGAGTAGAATTGAAATCACCCAAAACGCAGGTGGAACCCTGCCATTCGTTAACTATTGCAGAAATATGGTTCCATACTACACACTTTGGAGATTCGAATCGTGGAGCATATACGTTTGTAAGAAGCAAGTTCATATTTGAAGGGATATATTCGAGACATGTGGCAATCCATTGTTGATCATACACGACGTCAATAAGGTTGAAGTACTCGCCTTTCCAAATTAAAAGTAATCTACCCGATCCACCTTTAGCACAAACTTGAACGCCTCTATATATATTATGTTTCCAAATTTCATTCATAACCGGGATCTGAACCTCGATAACCATCGTTTCCTGGATAACAACATACATAGATAATGTGATCTTGTAACCATACGACCAACCATACGATCGCGATCTTTACCCCCAGGCCTCGCATGTTCCAAGACGCCAATCTCTTTGACGCTTTTTATGAGGGGATGTAGGTGGTTCACCATATTTATTCATCCCGCTGAAAAATTTGTTGTACCTTTTTACTTGAATAACTTGTTTACTAGTTGTAGTAGTATTTAAGGAGTCTCGTACAACAGGACGTAATTAGAGAAAGTTTTCAAAATGTAGTCCCTTGTTTATTTCATGTTTTATATAATATTTTTTAACGGAAAGATTCAAGTTGTCGTTTGAATAAATCTAAGCATATTCCGATAACTAAGATTGAAAGAAAATTGCTGTGGACTTGTATGTTTCAACAATTGATATAAGAGCGGGTGGTGATCAACAATCTGATCAAATAAAGAAGACCGACAAGGTGCAAAAGACCAAGAAAAACACATAGATCAAGAAAGGCACCTAGTTCAAAAAGGCGCCTCAACCGAGAAATAAATTCTAGACCAAAAACCGAAGAAAGTCTAGACCAAAAAACTGAAGGCCAAAGACCGAGAAAGAGACTGAAGAATTGATGTGCTGAAACTATACCTTTATTTATGAACGGATTTGAGTTATTTTGTTACACGAATTGATTTATTGTATGTATAGTGTTTTAATGAATTCGGGTTGATTTCACACATATATAGGCAACTAGTCCTATCCGTGTAGTTTAGTTTTATAGGTAAATCCGATTCGTTCCACAGGGAGATGGAGTGTTTAATGGTTTTTAGTAGTCTTTGAAGTTAAACTAATTTAAAGGGGGTTTGGATTAGAAATTTGTTTTAAACAATAAAATAAAATACAAACTTATTTAAATTAACTAAATAATAAGTTTTAATTAAATTAAAGATGAATGAAAGGAAATTATAATAATTAAACTAATTATAATTTAAATACTTTAAAGTAATAAACGATTTAATTAAAACTTGAAATTAAACAAAAATCATAACAGTACTGTATTTATACTTACGCGTTCCGCGTGTATATATACGCGTTCCGCGTATGTGTTTAGACTACGCGTTTCATGGGAAATTATACACGATCCGCGTAAGTTATAATCGATGTGACAAAACAGTAAGTATTTAAACTGAAGGAGATTGATTTATAATTTAATTTTTTGAATAATAATACGTAATAATAATAATAATTTGCAATATATAAATGGGAGTGTTCACCTAAATGTTTTGCCTCTAGATCCATGGATTGTTTTGAATTTAAGCCCTATTAAAATGTTTTAATATACAACTTTATATTTTCTTTCGAATATATAAAGTTTCAACTAACTAAATTAAATCTAATTTTCATCGGATCTTATTTAGATAGTTAACTATACCCCAAGTATTTAAATTGAGACCTAACCTAATTTTGACCTTCGCCAACACCTTAAATCGTAACGGTTTCCCTTTTTACAATTTCATGATTATATAACTAATGATATTACCCAAACCACCGAACCTTATTTCTAAATTAGTGTTAATAACTTATCCATGAGTTCGTCTAAATCACTTTTAGTGTTAAAGCTTAATTTATATTAATAGAAATAACTTTTGCTATTTATATCTAACAAATTAAGTGATAAGGATTAAATATCTAATCGTATAACAATGGTTCTTTTGACTAAGCTCAATGTTAAAAATACTTAAGCTACATTTTAATATTTACAAAAGATAACAATCCATTTCACTAGGGCTCTACATCTAAGTAAACACTATGGGAACTTAGCTATTCATTTTAATGGGATGAACATAAAAATATAAATATACAAACATAATGATAACAATAATGATAATGATAAAAGATGATAACAATAATTTTAGTAGAACAAACTTACGAAAATCTTCACTTTTATTAACTTCAAATGGAAGAAAATTACAATAAAAACACTCTTGCACTCGAACAATAATACCCTTAATCACGAACAATACACCCTTAATATTGAAACTATCTTAAATCTTCAAACTTGAAATTAATACGGAACAATAATAAAAACTAAAATAATATGAAGTATTTGAAAATAATGAAGTAACTTGAAAAATGTGTCTCCTGATCTCTTCCCCCCTGTTCTCTATGTGATCCCCTCCATAATATAGCAAATGAGAGTTTGTAATTGGCCAAGTTGATGAAGTAGAATATTCCTTTTCTCTGTAAAGTTTGTAAAAGAATGCATTCTTTAATTGAGGCGTGCTAAGTGCTCATATAATAACTTAAAAGCTAGCTGACCCATGTGAAAATTAAATCTGAATCTGGACAGAACATTACGCGTTTCGCTTAAGACTGCACACGTTCCGCATAAGAGTAAAAATGGAATCTGGATTTGTGTCACAACATTACGCGTTTTGCGTAATGTCTTACGCAATCCGCGTAGGAGTAACACATCGTTTTTCTTGTTTTTGTTCTCTGTTGACCCCTTTTGTATACGCATACTATCTTGTACGATTTGTTTTAACTATTTTCTTTGATCTTCTTCGTTCTTGAATTTGGGTAAACGTTTTCTCGATATATATTTGGTTTAAATCGACGTTTATTATCTTTCCTTCAAACTTTAAGCTCTTGTTTACTTTAGTTGATTTTCTCGTGAATAATGCATTGAATGTCTTCATAAACGGTAAAAGCCTATGAAATATAAATGATATTGCGTCGAAATATATGTATGTTTAAAGCAATATCAAAATACCCCACACTTGAACGTTGCTTGCCCTCAAGCAATACTAAACTTAAAAATTATCGAAATGTTTGTAATACAACATTCCACATGAATCACACTTTTTCTTTCAAATTTTTTTTTTCTTTTTCTTTTCTTTTTTTTCTAATTTTTTTTTCACACACACACCACACGAATTGAAAACACACGCTTTATGTGATAAATTGGAAACACTACACAATATTTATTGGATCACACGCACACTACACGAAATGAAATTCTGACAACAGAAACAAAGTTGAAACTCGTGATTAAGGTTTAAAAATTTGGATCCTTAGGGAAAATTGGACCTTGTGAAAACGTTTTATGATTTTTTAAAATGTCATGCTAGTTTTTAAACTAGACACGTTTTCCGGTTTTAACCTCAAATTCCGGTTGAGGGTAACTGGAAACCGAAGCCTCAGTCGGCGATTAGCAAGCTATCCGCCCCCATGATTGTAGTATCATGGAACTCTTAATCGGGCGCCCCCTGTAGCGACCCGACAAAATCATCATTGACGGTGCCGCTAACTTAGGTCCCGTTACGTGGTCGTAGTCCCTATATGAGACTCGTTTGACCAAAATTACGTCGCATTCATTTGAAAAGTACAAGACTTTCAAAGTTTAGTTTACCAAACGGATTGACTACAAGTTTAAGTTTACAAAAGTATAATGTATAAATGAAATAAACTTGCGACATAATGTAAGTTGAAAATCACGGTTGCTATAAATAGCGTAAGTCTGTAGACAAAAGTTTGAATCCAAAGGTGCTATCACTAGCGTATGTATGTATGTATGTATGCTTGACTCCAAGCAAGTATGAGTGTACGCGGAAGTATGTATCAAATAGCCAAGTATGAACCTGAGAAACATATAGAAAACTATCAACGAAAAACGTTGGTGAAATCGTAGGTGTTTTAGTAAACGTTGTATTTGAACCACAAGATTTAGTATAAGATGATTATCAAAATCATTTGCATTCCAAAGTTGTTGTTTGTATCCCGGGCACCCAATTATCAAACTTAACTGTTTTGCACCCTTTGCGTAGTGTTAGAACATACACTAGACCCGAAAATAAATTTCATCCGCTAACGGTAGCGAACCGTCCGAATGAGGCTCGTCAAGGCCATGTGATCACATAATATAAGTTCACGTTTACACCCTGCAAGTGTAACTAATGATAATTGAATTGAGGCTTTTTGTTCAAACCCGTACGTGGAATGTTCGTTTCCGTACTTGTGTTTAAAGTGTAAAAGTATGATACGTATATGTTTCTCATCCCATAGTTTAAAGCATAAAAGTTGTTTGAAAGATGGGACTATGATCTCACCTCGAGTGCACGAGTATAAAAGTACTTCACAAAGTAAACGTGTGCATGATAGTTGCTTAGCCTTGACCTAAACAAGTAAGTTGTATCAATACCGGGTAAGACACAAACAAGGTCGGTCGAAATGTGTTCAATTAGTCCTTTGGCTCGTTACGACTCGATTAACATAGCATGTGAATCACATTGTCAAGTTTCATGCAAGAATCAAGTATAAAAGAAGATTAGAACGATTGCATAAACGTATGGTTAAGTTTAACTAAAAGTCAAACTCGGTCAAGTCAAAGTCAACAAAAAAGTCAATACGTTCGGGTCGGGTCCCGAACTATTTTTCTGTGCTAATTATTCATATATAAGCATGTTAGAACAAGTTACATGTGAATCAGAGGTTCATAGTATAGCAAACATTTTTCTAAATTTTGACCATGTAGGTCAGAACCCAAACACGGCAAATGCCGCGCCGCGACAGAGGAGGGCTGCGCCGCGACATTAGGCGTGGCCTGGCACCTGGGCTGTTTCAATTGTTCAAGTCTTGATCCAAAATTCAATTTAGCACAAAACACAAACCGTAAACACTTAGAATGCGTATCTTATATCGTTGGAAAGCTCTTTTGACAAGGAATACAGCTAACTACTTTTCACTAAGCAAAAACATCAATTACAAAAACTGAAATCTCGTCAAGTGATCATTATAGGGTTATTTTCAAAGTTTCAAGTTCATTAAATGCATTTTAGGTTTCGGGAATCCAATTCACACATATGATATGCCGTTTTGAAGGTAATGAAACATGCATTACAACTATACATTTACAATTTACATTTCATGGCATTCAAGCATCAAAAAGTTCGTTTTAAGTCTATCAAACCCTAACCAAAATCCACAAAAATCAATATTCATGTTTTTGAAGTTTTCTTAATCAACCTATGCATCAAAACGAAGCTAGTGATACTAGTAACACAATTAAAACATGAACTTTAACAAATTAACAAAATTAACTCATCCAAAATGCAAGATTAAGCAAACCCATTTCAAATGTTCAAACTAGTTACTCAAAACAACAAATCGAGCAAACAAATCATATATTCATGTTATACACGAGCCATAGACACTAACTAACACCATTTCAAGTATATAAAACGAATTTAGAGAAATTTAGTGTTTTAGAAATGTTACCCAAAATTGATGAAATTGGTACCAAAATGTAGAGGATGAAGAGAGGATCACGAATATGTAATTTGTTTTGATGTTTGCTTCTTGATTCGGTTTTGGATGATGAATCTTTGTTGAGAGGATTTGAGAGAAATGGTGAAAGTGTTAAGGAAAAGAAAAAGAAAAATGGTGGATAATGAGTGGGGGTGAGGATACCTTGACTAGTTGACCTAGTCAAGAGTTTAGTCTCTTGGCAAGTTTAGTCCCTCAAGTTTGTAGTCGGGTGCGGGAATTAACCGAACGAATATTTTAAAAACGCTCGAGTAACCGAGTGATGTTATAATTAAATAGCGGGAATATTATGAACGTTAGCCAACGGAAACTACGAATATAAATAACGAAAGATATTTATTAAAAAAAAGACAGTGTTAAAAATAAATTTAACGGAAAAATGCGGGATGTTACATTACCTACACCTTAAAAGAAATTTCGTCCCGAAATTTAGTTGGAAGTAGTAGTTGTTGTTTCTTCCTCAAAACCTTGCGTTACAAATTCTACGAATAAGTGAGGGTACTTCCTTGGGCATTTCAACGAACTTTGACAGTCGGGATTTTTACATTGGTTTAAAGTTTGGTTTCACGATTTACAGTTTCAACCGTTCCTCCTAGGAAGTGAAGTTTATCGTTGATAGTAAGTTCGTCGAAGAGGATAACAAGTTCTTGTTTCGCAAGACACGCCTTTAAGTTTGATACACAGAATGTAGGGTGAACGGAATTTGTTTGAAACGGTAAGCAACGGGTAGAAAACGCCCCAAGATTTTAAAAGGATCAAAATATCGCGGATTTAGCTTTCTACGTTTTCGACACGGATTACACCTTTTCAAGGCGCGATTTTTAACGTTACGCGGTTTCCCACATGGAATTCGAAAGGTTTACATCTAACATTGGCATAGCTCCTTTGGCAACTACGGGCCGTCTCGAGCCTTTCTCGGATTGGAACGATTTTAACGGTTACTCCATGAATGAGTCCGGGTTCGGTGACTTGATTATCATTTACTTGGTTCAACAAAAGGAGAATGATGTTTCCGGTCATATAAGATTTCAAAAGGTGTGACATTAAGACTTGAATGATAACCATCGTTGTAAGAGAATTTGGTTAAAGGGAAAAAAAATTTCTCAAGTAAATTTGAAGTTGATAATGCAAACTCGTATTATGGTTTCCAAGGTTTGAATCATGTGTTTGCTTGGTCCGTCGGTTTGTGGATGATACACGGTACTCATGTTTAAACATGGTCCCGAGGCTTTTTGTAAGTTTAGAAGTGAAACGAGTATCTCGATCCGAAACGAGGTACATTCCTTTAAGGTATATTTGAAAGAGTTTGTTAGGACGTGAAAATGTTTTTTGGAACAAGTTTCTGTTTCTCAAGAATTTCGCGCCGCAGAAGATTTATCGGTTTCTAAAAACGTTCGTTAGGACTATTCACTCTCGTGGCGAATGCTAGTATAGTGTGAAGAGTCTCTCTCTCCATTGAGAATTTAGATAGAAGGTTTCTTTATACGAAAGTACGAGTGTAATGCGGAAGAAGTTTCCGCCTCGATATGAGCATAACAAGCATATTGTAGTTCGTCGATAAAACTGTAAGAAAACGAGATAGTATACACGTGTAACATATGTTTGGAGTCGAAAGAATTTGTCATTCATTCGGAAGCATAAATATGGTTCGATAATAATCGACGATGTGTCCCGGGTATGGTTATTATCAGTATTCACGGAGTTGTCGGATGTTCAAACAAGAAAAATGAAGTCATGTACATGGCACATGGTGGTGATTAGGTTGATCGAGTCCAATCACCATCACAAGTCATTAGAACTTTGGTATGACTTACCATAATATAACCATGTTGATCGAGTGTCGTTATATTATGCTAACTCATACCTCCATTCCCACATCACCCCATAAATTCAAGTTCGTGTAATCGTGAAAATTTAAAATAAACAAAGTGTAACGACGTCTCTAACGTGACTCGTATTGAATCGAAAGAATTTGTGCAACTCTAAAGAAGCGTTCCCCGAGAGAAGTGTATAAATGATTGTTCACGTCAATGCGGTTCAAGTCAAACAATAATGCATTTTGGTACTAAAAGAGTAATGCATCATGATAACGAATAGTACGCAACTGTAGTGATAAGTAGTGACGACGATACTCACCTAGATTAGTGATGGTAGTAACACAAAAAAGTAGATAGTAAGAAACACCGGTGTGACACCGATAGTAAGTTAAAATGGTGGCGAATAACAATCTGGGAGACAGAGTTCCCGAACAAGTGTGACTAATGAAGTCGTTGTCATCCTTATGCGCATGAATCTCGAATTTACATGTGTTACCAGGAAGTGGCAGAATACGGATTCGTATGATGAAAGTTTGGTACCATTATGGAGTTCACCTAAGAAAGATTCAAGTATATATGCACAAGTAGTCAAGTAAGTGCTAACTATAGCAAATGCAAGTCAGGATGCAAATGATTAACTATCCGGTTGTAGTCTAGATTCACTAATGCGTCCTAACGACTCTGTCAGACACACTAATGCACATCCTAGATCCCTACAACCAATGCTCTGATACCATCTGTAGCTACCCGACAAAATTATCATTGACGGCGCCGCTAACTTAGGTCCCGTTACGTGGTCGTAGTCCCTATATGAGACTCGTTTGACCAAAATTACGTCGCATTCATTTGAAAAGTACAAGACTTGCAAAGTTTAGTTTGCCAAACGGATTGACTACAAGTTTAAGTTTACAAAAGTATAATGTATAAATGAAATAAACTTGCGACATAATGTAAGTTGAAAATCACGGTTGCTATAAATAGCGCAAGTCTATAGACAAAAGTTTGAATCCAAAGGTGCTATCACTAGCGTATGTATGTATGTATGCTTGATTCCAAGCAAGTATGAGTGTACGTGGAAGCATGTATCAAATAGCCAAGTATGAACCTGAGAAACATATAGAAAACTGTCAACGAAAAACGTCGGTGAAATCATTTGTGTTTTAGTAAACGTTGTATTTGAACCACAAGATTTAGTATAAGATGATTATCAAAATCATTTGCATTCCAAAGTTGTTGTTTGTATCCCGGGCACCCAATTATCAAACTTAACTGTTTTACACCCTTTGCGTAGTGTTAGAACATACACTAGACCCGAAAATATATTTCATCTGCTAACGGTAGCGAACCGTCCGAATGAGGCTCGTCAAGCCCATGTGATCACATAATATAAGTTCACGTTTACACCCTGCAAGTGTAACTAATGATAATTGAATTGAGGCTTTTTATTCAAACCCGAACGTGGAATGTTCATTTTCGTACTTGTGTTCAAAGTGTAAAAGTATGATACGTATATGTTTCTCATCCCATAGTTTAAAGCATAAAAGTTGTTTGAAAGATGGGACTATGATCTCACCTCGAGTGCACGAGTATAAAAGTACTTCACATAGTAAACGTTTGCATGATAGTTGCTTAGCCTTGACCTAAACAAGTAAGTTGTATCAATAACGGGTAAGACACAAACAATAACGGGTAAGACACAAACAAGGTCGGTCGAAATGTGTTCAATTAGTCCTATGGCTCGTTACGACTAGATTAACATAGCATGTGAATCACATTGTCAAGTTTCATGCAAGAATAAAGTATAAAAGAAGATTAGAACGATTGCATAAACGTTTGGTTAAGTTTAACTAAAAGTCAAACTCGGTCAAGTCAAAGTCAACACGTTCGGGTCGAGTCCCGAACTATTTTTCTGTGCTAATTATTCATATATAAGCATGTTAGAATAAGTTACATGTGAATCGGAGGTCCATAGTATAGCAAACATTTTTCTAAATTTTGACCATGTAGGTCAGAACCCAAACACGGCAAATGTCGCGCCGCGATAGAGGAGGGCCGCGCCGCGACATTAGGCGTGGCCTGGCACCTGGGCTGTTTCAATTATTCAAGTCTTGATCCAAAATTCAATTTAGCACAAAACACAAACCGTAAACACTTAGAATGCGTATCTTATATCGTTGGAAAGCTCTTTTGACAAGGAATACAACTAACTACTTTTCACCAAGCAAAAACATCAATTAAAAAACCGAAATCTCGTCAAGTGATCATTATAGGGTTATTTTCAAAGTTTCAAGTTCATTAAATGCATTTTAAGTTTTGGGAATCCAATTCACACATATGATATGCCGTTTTGAAGGTAATGAAACATGCGTTACAACTATACATTTACAATTTACATTTCATGGCATTCAAGCATCAAAAAGTTCGTTTTAATCTATCAAACCCTAACCAAAATCCACAAAAATCAATATTCATGTTTTTGAAGTTTTCTTAATCAACCTATGCATCAAAACGAAGCTAGTGATACTAGTAACACAATTAAAACATGAACTTTAACAAATTAACAATATTAACTCATCCAAAATGCAAGATTAAGCAAACCAATTTCAAATGTTCAAACTAGTTACTCAAAATAACAAATCGAGCAAATAAATCATATATTCATGTTATACACGAGCCATAGACACTAACTAACACCATTTCAAGTATATAAAAACGAATTTAGAGAAATTTAGTGTTTTAGAAATGTTACCCAAACTTGATGAAATTGGTACCAAAATGTAGAGGATGAAGAGAGGATCACGAGTATGTAATTTGTTTTGATGTTTGCTTTTTGATTCGGTTTTGGATGATGAATCTTTGTTGAGAGGATTTGAGAGAAATGGTGAAAGTGTTAAGGAAAAGAAAAAGAAAAATGGTGGATAATGAGTGGTGGTGAGGATACCTTGACTAGTTGACCTAGTCAAGAGTTTAGTCTCTTGGCAAGTTTAGTCCCTCAAGTTTGTAGTCGGGTGCGGGAATTAACCGAACGAATATTTTAAAAACGCTCGAGTAACCGAGTGATGTTATAATTAAATAGCGGGAATATTATGAACGTTAGTCAACGGAAACTACGAATATAAATAACGAAAGATATTTATTAAAAAAAAGACAGTGTTAAAAATAAATTTAACGGAAAAACGCGGGATGTTACACCCCCTGACGCGATATTTCTATCGGTCTTTTACGACAATTTGTACATTTCCATTCAAGGGTTAAAACTGCGAAGACTGAGCTATCGTGCGGGACAGATCCTGCTCCAGCTTATACACCATAATCGGTCTTGCACTGGATAGCGACTCAGATTTACCCTACCAAGTTTATTTTCGGGTTTGAAAGTTCAAGACTTTCTCTTCCCACGGTACTTTTATATCGTGATATGATATTAGTATGAAATGATATAGTTTAGGAAGTATGCTATACCAAGTGAAACGACATTCGAAAGACTTTACTTCCTTTAAGGATGGACTTGATTCATCCTTTATTACTCGCATCAATGAGATAAACAGGTTTATACATTCCAAAGCAATGACATCTGCAATAAACTTCATAAAAAAACAAGATAAATGGTTCTAAACATATGGGTTTATAAATTTCGTTATACTTGGTATTCTTTTATATGTTTTAATCAAATAAACTCATGTATTTTTAATGTATGGAGACGATAATTTCGGTTTTTGACACCTAATCTTTAATCGCTCATAATTACCTTAAAAATTGACTAGATATATTTGTTTAAAAATTTTCAAAATTTTCGTAAAAACCACCAAGTTATAAGTTCTCGAGAATTTATATATTCCCACCCCACACTTAAGATTATGTAATTCCCTTATTACATAAAACTAGATAAAATGTATAAATTTAAGAGGACAAAAAGTGTAAAGGTAGTTAGAACTTCCTTGGTTAAAAATTGGAGATCGTAAAATGATTATCGTATGAACATATCCAATCCCTTTTATCACAATAATACTTTCTTGTTTTGTTATGTCGAATATCTCATCATCGTAAGTACCTGTCAACAAATATGTTAATCACACACAAGATGGGGTTGTACTTCAATAGTACAAAATTTTTAACCCACACTAATTTTTTTTTTAATAAAAGTAAAAGAAAATATTTAACACACACCATTAAAATTATTTTTTTACAAACAAGAAAAAAAATAAATTGTTTTAAAACTAGAACTAGAAAAACGGCCATATTGGGCCTCCTTGATTTTCTTCTTCCTGTTGCTGACGCTGCTGCTGTTCATTTTGGCGTTGTTGTTCATAAAAACGCCGATAAGCTTCCTGACTGGCAGCTAGAGCAGCATTGGAGTTATAAGGTGGAGGGAGAGGATCATCGGGTGCTTGCCATGGGGTGTATGAGGGATAAACTGAAGGTGCGTAATTCTGGGGGTTAGCTGCGTATAGATATGCCTGATGATGTGCCCACTCAAGTTGTGCTCCCTGGCCCCTTTGATCATATAAGATGTTTTCTAAAATATTACCCTGATCTAGTTGGGTTTGCCTCACATCCCCTAATTGCCGAGAAAAACTAGTATACTGATCTTCTGATCTCTTTCCCCAATTTTCATATGAGTTCCTTACATCTAAACTCAATGAATTAAATGAATTCTATAACATATCGAAATCAGAAGTACCTACATTAGATGAACTAGCCTGATCTGGTTTTCTCCGTCTTCTCCTATTTTCTCGCTCATGTTCATCATCTTCTTCCATAGGAGCGGGAGCAGCAAATTTTTGTCGTCTTAAACTACGTACTCCACCCCTCACTTGTATAGCTTTTACGGTTTTATAAACATCCAATCCTAAACTTCTAACACCTTGATCTACAGGTATGATCGGTGGTACGGATTCACTCAGGTTGAGTCCGAACCAGTTCCCTAAACAAGTGATATAATGACCCCCCGACATCTCACTTGATCCTCGAGCACCTTTACCTACATGTCCTAAGAAGTAGGCAACTCCATAGGGTATACTAACAAAAGTCTCCCTATCTCGAATCACATCTAAATACCAAAGGTCAGTATAATTAATTTTATCTGTATTTCCAAATGCCCTTTGGTTTATTGTGTTCGCTATAAATTTGTGAATTATTCTAAACCGAACATCAATAATCTTTTGATATGATTCTTTCCCGGCTTCATATGTATTCCTACGAGTAAAGGATTGCCAAACTGCCCCAGCATCATAATTACCGGTATATCTAGCACCAGTAAAAATATACTCCCTAAAACCGGGAGTCATCATCTCATCGATGGTGTAAATGCCTAATGCGGTAGTCACGTTGCTTAAGGACATTCGTCTATCTATCCCACCCAGCCTAAATTGTAGAAAATTCGTGTCATCGATATTTTCTGGGTGTAGGTTCATCCTAACAGTAGAATAGAATTCTAAGCACCATTCTTTATATACAGCACGGGTTAAACTGAACAACCTCTCAAAATCATTAAAAACCATAGTTACCCCCAAATTCGATCGTGAATCTTTGATTTAAAATATCCCTGATTTGTGTATCTAAGTTGACTGGCGGTCCTAAGGGAGCCCAATCTACAATGTAAACCGGAGAGCTTTCTCTATGGATCAAAGATAGTAAGTCTTTAACCTTTTGTAACCGTTGAGGTACATCATTTGGGAATCTCAGGTTCGGGTGTTGGGTTTGGAGTTGTTGTTCCATTTGGGGCGTCACTTGTTCCTCTTCTTGTGGTTGGTTTACAGGTCTCATTCTAAGAAATCCCTGCATAACATTTTTAAAACAAGAAAATCATCCCAATTGGGTGTGTTAATGTTAGCAAAGAATCCACACTCATCATACAAGCTTGTTTTCAAATATCACCATATAAGGTTGCAAAGTAGTCTAAAATCAAAACATATCATACAACAATTATAACCATCAAACATATCATATTATGTATATAATCTTAGTTTGATTATGTAAGCTTGTATTAACACCACATGAATCAATAGTTCAACAACAGTTAAAGTTTTAGTTCTAGAAATTAAAACAAAAAAAATAAACCAATCAAGTTTTAGTACCATAAGCAAAGTTTAATTCACAAGTGAAAACATACAATGAGCTAAGCATATCTAATTCAATTCAATCACATTGCGTGCATTCCAGCTTCTAAATAATCCTTAGCATCATTACAATTCATACTTGATTCATGACAATAACGAAAATTAATCAAATGTAAACTAAAATTAAAATCGCAAGATCAAATAAT
Source organism: Rutidosis leptorrhynchoides (assembly GCF_046630445.1). Lineage (NCBI taxonomy): Eukaryota > Viridiplantae > Streptophyta > Magnoliopsida > Asterales > Asteraceae > Rutidosis > Rutidosis leptorrhynchoides. Next base: position 333,650,336 of record NC_092337.1, on the reverse strand, counting down.
TAAACTCATGTTTAAAGGTTCTAATTCTATCAAAACAGTTAAAAACATGTAATTATAACCAAAATAATACACTTCAATGGCAATTCATCAATTTTCCCCAATTTGTACAAACCCTAATTTTATAACAATCAATTAAAAAACAATTTCTCATGGTAATCGTGTTTAATAGCATACTAACAACATAGTTATAGCAATAATCAAGTAAAATTTAACAATAACATGCATTAAATTCGGATTAAAGCTAGAACAATCAATAATGAAAAACTTGAAGAACAAGTGGTAAAATAGGTTTAGGACCCTTACCAATCTAGGCATGTTGAAAGATTGAAGAATTGGAGAAGATTGAGAGTGTTAATTTAATTTTTGGAAGTGATTTTTGGTGGGTTTTGATCTCCTTTTCGTCCACAGTAAGCAGGAAAAAAAAAATAAAGTGTGAAGGGGGATGCTGAATTCGATCAGATATGTGTTCTGTCTTTTAGAATTATGCGTTCCGCGTAGGGCTATGCGTTCCGCGTAGTTTTTCATTCTACGCGTTCCGCGTATAACTTACATGTACCGCGTAAGCATTAAGCCCTTTTTTTTCAACTTTTAAGTAATCAAAATTTTAAAATATCTTTTTTTTTATAAATTTATATTTGTTGTAACGAAAATTTCGGTTGTTATAACTAGTCTTTATCCGTTTATAAATTTTTAAATTCAATTTATAAAATTTAATGCATTAAAAGTTAAAGTTTTAATATTTTTCGAAAACAACTTAGAAATAAAACAAAACACTCTATTTTTTTTTTTCAAATTTTTAATAAAAATAAAAAAAATTAATGTTTTAAAATTTTAAAACAAGTACATGAAAAATAAAAATTACATGAACTTAAAATACACTCTATTTTTTTATATATATATACTTTTAGACCAACTAATTTTTAAACTTAAAACTTTGTTTCCTATCGACTAGGTAGAGATAATTTCGGTTGTTACACCTATCATTATCCACGACAAAGTTTACAAGTTGTATATTTTTACGGTTATTGATAAAAAAGTATATTTTTAGTAGAAATAATTTTTCTTTTGTTTTTGTGGTTTACTTTTTTTTTTTTAAGATATCTTATGAATCCAACAAGAATTTCGTGCAATTTGAAGAACGACAATTCAGTTGTAACACTTAACATTATCGTTTTCAATGAAAACAGGTTGAACTCAAGGTTCATCAATTTTAAATGGTAGACCTTTTTAATAAAGACAAACAACAAGCAAATACAAACTAAAACACACCAAAACACAAACACACAAAAATGCACGAACATACAATTGGCGAGAAAAAGATTTAGAGGGTGAAACCGCGTTGACTCGCCTCGTAGTAGAGTCATACCATTTCGCCCCCATGGCTTCGTAGGTGTAACCTCGTTGGTTTAAGAGGTTTTCCTCTGAACATTTAAAAGGCCCTTCTCGGCACAAGGTTACGTACTCGTAATTAGAGTCCGTTTGGTTCTTTGGGCAATCTCCGTAATGAGTCAGTTTTCCACATTTTACACATTTGCCCAAATGACGCGCTCGATGCTTCTTAGCTGATTTTGATTTGCCTTTTGCTTAATTTTTCTCATTAAGTTCTTACCTTATTTCTTTTCTTTCCTGATCGCATCTACTCTTTATATCTAATACCACATCCCTCGGTAAAATATTATCGCACATAAAAAAGAAGTGGTTGTAGATATACTGATCGCGCATCTTGAAAATAAAATAAATAAAAAATAAAAAATAAATAAAAACGAAAAGAAAATGAAAAGGTAGAATGGAGGGAGAAGACTAGTTCTTTAATGTCTGCTAGGGAAAGACCGAACAAACCCCACTCGTAAAGATAAAACTAAAGATCGAGAATGGAGTTGAAAACCTTAAAGTTAACCCAAATTTACTTGTCCTTAGGGTAGAAGGTGATTTCGTCTCTTTCCGTAGTATTGATTCCGTCAAAGTATAACTTGAGTCGATGACCGTTCACCTTGAAAGTTCCATCGTCTTTGCTATATAACTCTGCATATCCAGATGGGAAAACCTGTTTTATTATATATGGCCCAGTCCACCGGGATCTAAGTTTCCCAGGTGAAAACTTAAAACGTGATTGGAAAACTAATACTTTATCCCCTTGTTCGAATTCTTTTCTTTCTTTTAATCGTGCATCGTGCCATCTCTTAGTTTTCTCTTTGTATGTTTTAGAGTTTTCATAAGCTTGTAGTCTTAATTCATCTAATTCATTAAGTTGTAAGAATCGGTTTTCTCCGGCTTCCACAAGGTCGGTGTTACATTCTCTTAGAGCCCAATATGCCTTGTGTTCAACTTCGACAGGTAGATGACATGCCTTACCATAAATTAATCGGAAAGGTGTAGTACCAATGGGCGTTTTGAATGCTGTTCTAAATGTCCAAAGTGCATCATCTAACTTTCGATGCCAGATTTTAGGATTATTTTTAACCGTTCTTTCTAAAATCCGTTTAAGACCTCGATTTGTGTTTTCAACTTGGCCACTCGTTTGAGGGTGGTAAGAAATTGAGAAACGATGATTAACTCCGTACTTTTTAAGTACTTTCTAGAGAAATTGATTTTTAAAATGAGTTCCACGATCACTGATTAATGCTTTTGGAATCCCAAAACGTGAAAATAGGTTTTTTAGGAAGTTCACAACAACACGGGCATCATTTGTGGGTAAAGCTTTTGCTTCGGCCCATTTAGAAACGTAGTTAACTACCACAAGGATGTATTTGCATTTATTCGATACGGGAAATGGACCCATGAAGTCAATACCCCAAATGTCAAATACTTCACATACAAGAATGCCTTTTTGTGGCATTTCGTCCCTTTTTGAGATGTTACCGGATCTTTGACATGCATCACATGTTTTAACCATGTGGTGTGCATCTTTGAAAATGGTTGGCCAATAAAAAAATGAGTCAAAAACCTTCTTAGCTATATAGCTAGGTCCGAAATGACCACCAGCTGGGCCTTGATGATAGTGCTCCAATATTTGTTGAGCTTCTTTACCATATACGCATCGGCGGATAACTTGATCCGCTCCTATTCGAAAAAGATTAGGGTTTTTCCAGAAGTAAAACTTTAAATCAGCAAAGAATTTCTTCTTTTGCTGGTACGTTTGGTTTTTAATTAATACTCCTGCAGTGAGATAGTTTGCAAAATCCGCAAACCATGAAACTTCAAATTCGGTTTCTATTCTCATTAGAAACTCATCGGGAAAAGTGTCATGAATAACTGACTCATCTAGTTTTTCTAGGTCAGGATTCTCAAGACGAGACAAGTGATCAGCAGCGAGATTTTCAGCACCCTTTTTATCCTTGATTTTTATATCAAATTCTTGTAAGAGAAGAATCCAACGTATCAATCTAGGTTTTGCATCTTGTTTCTTGAACAAGTACTTTAGGGCTGAATGATCGGTAAAAACAATCATTTTGGATAACACAAGATATGATCTAAATTTATCAAAAGCAAATAAAATTGCAAGGAGTTCTTTTTCGGTAGTTGTATAGTTGAATTGTGCTCCTGTTAGTGTTTTACTTGCATAATATATTGGTTGAAATTTGTTATCTTGGCGTTGTCCTAAAACGGCTCCTAGTGCGAAATCACTAGCATCACACATTAGTTCGAATGGTTTGGACCAATCGGTAGATACTATAATAGGTGCATTCGTAAGTTTATCTTTTAGAATGGAGAAAGCTTGTAAGCATTCGTCATTGATGTTATGCGAGGCGTATACGAAATAGTTATATATTTGCTACAAAATACTATTAAATACGATACAATTTTACACAAGTTATTTATTTATTTATAGAGTGGATATACCTAAACCTCGCTACAATACTTATAGGCAGTGTACCTAATCGTATAGTAGTGTAGTTTTTAGTAAGTCCGGTTCGTCCACAGGGAACTTGCCAAGTTTAACGCTATATTTTTTAAAAACTATAGTAAAAATACAAAAATATATATAAGTAGTATTATTATTATAAAAGGGAGTTTTTACCGTTTAATGACAGGGTTGTCGATTTTAAAACTTTAGTCGCAGTTAAAACCTAATGTAAAATATTAAAAATAAATACAACTTAATTTAAAGCGTAAAGTAAAAGACAATAATGAAATTGCGATAAAAGTGCGTAAAGTAAATGACAATAAATAAAGTTGCGATAATTAAAAAGTACGATAATTAAAAGTGCAATTAAATATGAAATGAAGGAATTATGCTTATTTAAACTTCCGTAATCATGATGTTTGACGTGTTGATTTTAGTTTATTACCATGGGTTAATTGTCCTTTGTCTTGGATTATTCAATATGTCCGTCTGGTTTTTGTCCATAACAGTCCATCAGTCATAAATATAAAGTGCGAGTGTCCTCGTCAAATTATCCTTATATCCGAAGTCAAATATTCCAACTAACTGGGGACTTAAACTATAATTACACCAAGTGCCCTTGTATATAATTCACCCATGTTTTAATAAGTCCATTAACTATTAATCCATTCCCGTGTCCGGTTAAATGAACGATTATTAGTACTTATAAATATCCCGCCCATCGTGTCCGATCGAGTGTATATGGTTATTTATAGGTACGTCCAATTGTAAATCTTTATATTAAATTAACAAACTATCATTTAATTAAACAAATATAAAGCCCATTAATAGCCCATAGTCTAATTTCCACAAGTGTCGTTCTTTTGTCCAAACCCCAATTATGGTACAAAGCCCAATTACCCCGTCTTTAACATTTTAGCCCAACATCATGATTACTTCGGCTTAAATAAGCATAATAATAACTTAGCTACGAGACATTAATTTAAAAAGGTTGAACATAACTTACAATTATTAATAATAGCATAGCGTTACACGGACAGAATTTCGACTTACACCCTTACAACATTCGCTAACATACCCTTATTATTAAAATTAAAATTAAAATTAAAATTATAATATATATATATATATATATATATATATATATATATATATATATATATATATATATATATATATATACGTTTGAGAGAGAGAAAGATAAAGATGTGTTATTGTTCGATCACCAAACTGCTTTTTATAGGGATGTGGCCAGAAAAAGTGGCCCATACGATCGCATGGATTTTCTTCTTCCTGGCCATACGATCGCATGGAGCAGGAATCCAGCTCACATTGCTTTATCTCCTAGTTTGTCAACGGTTTATATATATTAATATAATATATATATATATATATATATATATATATATATATATATATATATATATATATATATATATATAATTTTAAGAATTAATTATATATTATATTATATTCATATGCATAGTTGACTTGTAATTTTTAGTCCGTTGCGTCGAGCTTTGAGAGTTGACTCTGGTCCCGGTTCAGGATTTTCGAACATCCTTTCGTACAATTTAATATCTTGTATTTTGCGTTTTGCGGCTTGTACTCTTGTAATTTTGAGACGTTTCTCCCTAATAATTTGAACCACTTTGATTGTACTTTGTACTTTTTAGCTTTTTGGTCGTTTGCGTCTTCAATTCGTCGAATCTGTCTTTTGTCTTCACCTTTTATTATTTAAACGAATATCACTTGTAAATAGAACAATTGCAACCAAAAGCTTGTCTTTCTTGAGGGATAATGCTATGAAATATGTGTTCGTTTTTAGCATTATCAAATATTCCCACACTTGAACGTTGCTTGTCCTCAAGCAATATAGTCTTGAAAATAAAAATACTAGAATCACTTCTTTTATTCTTCACACTTTGTACATCAGTGATTTCTATACGGCGGTATGAACAATGGTAGTAATGATGTGGTTTACAGTCCCACATGACTATGAAAATGTAGATCCTTAAGGAAATCGGATCTTTATGAAAACATTTGATCTTTTGTAAATTCAATCTAGCTTTTACCCTAGATAAGTTTTCCGGAATAACCCTTCACCGGTGTTTGCAAATTGTTTTTGTGGGTTTGGTGGGTTTCAGATTTGAAAATTTTATCTCAAAACTTGCGGTTTTGTGTCACCCACTTGCTAACCTTGTATTGGGAAAGCAACACGTCCAGTTTACTTGCTCTGTATATTACCTTTCGGTAAACTACCGTCCGGTTGTAAAGGAAAGCGTGGAACAAGCAACGGTTAAGGCAATGTCCCGTGACATACTTTTAATTATGGTCTATAACGTGTCGGATGCAATTACTATCCTTTGAAGGAGCAATAGTAAAGCTCATCCTATAGTTTTTCGGTCTGGCACAAGGTCCTATCTTTGACCATGCTATGCAACCACCGTTCTTACGGTTGACACCCGTTTTGGTTCAGGTGACCTAATGAATTCCAGGTGAATTCCTAAGATTTTACATTTAATGGTAATGAACGCATTAAAAATAGGGTTTTCAGAAAACAAATCGGTTTGTAATTTTATCAAAATATTTTCTCGTTCAAGCTCGAGTTTAGATATCATCGAATTCCATGAGTTTGTAATTCTCAATCTTTAAAATTCAATCCCAAGGATTGAGTAATATCACTCTTAAAAGCTAATTTTTGATCTTTAAGGAGATTATCCTTTCTGGGGATCTAATTCACTAGTCTTATCAAGCTAATTTGCACGGCACCCTCCCCATTTTACGAGACAGATCCTCTCATGGTTAGGATAAGTCTGACCACTTGGCGACCCTGTTTTATGTTGAGGTCCGTGGATTTCCAGCTGATTTTTGAGAAAACTTTTCAAGGTTTTTCGTAGACTCTACAATTGGTCTGGACGACAACTTCCTGACCTAAATCAAGAAGCGCGTTTCTTTTTTTGGAAGACTTTACTTCCTTTTAATGATGGAATTGATTCATCGTGTAGATCCATCTTTTCTTTCAAATATATTATAAGAAATTGGATAAAACTGATAAAATTGTCCAAAACAAAAGTATCTTCAGTTATTTGTACAAAAATATGTGATATATGTTTTAAATAACTTGGTAAATTTTTCCCACACTTGGCTTTTATTTTCCTTTCTTTGCCTTTTTATTGTCCTCTATTCCATTTTAAATGAATTCTAACATTTTGGGTTGTTTCTCAATTTATGTCCTTTCCGAGGTAACAATAATTTCGGTGTTAACACCTAGTTTCTGTAGTGACCCGAACTTTTCCATGTTTATATATATTAAATGAAATTGTTATTTACATGATTAAGTGTTTCCAACATGTTAAGCAATCAAACTTGTTAAGACTTGATTAATTGAAATAGGTTTCATATAGACAATTGACCACCCAAGTTGACCGGTGATTCACGAACGTTAAAACTTGTAAAAACTATATGATGATATATATATATATATATATATATATATATATATATATATATGATTATATATATAGTTAACATGATATTATGATAAGTAAGTATCTCATTAGGTATTTTAACAATGAGTTATATACATAAAATTGAGTTTATTGAATTAAGAAACTCGAGACGATATATATAACGATTATCGTTATAACAACGTCTTACTAAATACATATGAATCATATTAAAATATTGATACACTATGTTTAATTATGATAAATGATAAGTAAACATGTCATTAAGTGTATTAACAATGAACTACATATGTAAAAACAAGACTACTAACTTAATGATTTCGAAACGAGACATATATGTAACGATTATCATTGTAACAACATTTAACTGTATTAATATCATACTAAGATATATTAATATATCATAATATCATGATAATGTAATAATTTAACATCTCATTAGATATAATAAACATTGGGTTAACAACATTTAACATGATCGTTAACTTAAAGGTTTCAAATCAACATTTACATGTAACGACTAACGATGACTTAACGACTCAGTTAAAATGTATATACATGTAGTGTTTTAATATGTATTCATACACTTTTGAAAGACTTCAAGACACTTATCAAAATACTTCTACTTAACAAAAATTCTTACAATTACATCCTCGTTCAGTTTCATCAACAATTCTACTCGTATGCACCCGTATTCGTACTCGTACAATACACAGCTTTTAGATGTATGTACTATTGGTATATACACTCCAATGATCAGCTCTTAGCAGCCCATGTGAGTCACCTAACACATGTGGGAACCATCATTTGGCAACTAGCATGAAATATCTCATAAAATTATAAAAATATTAGTAATCATTCATGACTTATTTACATGTAAACAAAATTACACATCCTTTATATCTAATCCATATACCAACGACCAAAAACACCTACAAACACTTTCAATCTTCAATTTTCTTCATCTAATTGATCTTTCTCAAGTTCTATCTTCAAGTTCTAAGTGTTCTTCATAAATTCTATAAGTTCTAGTTTCATAAAATCAAGAATACTTCTAAGTTTGCTAGCTTACTTCCAATCTTGTAAAGTGATCATCCAACCTCAAGAAATCTTTCTTATTTATAGTAAGATATCTTTCTAATACAAGGTAATACTCATATTCAAACTTTGATTCAATTTCTATAACTATAAGAATCTTATTTCGAGTGAAAATCTTACTTGAACTTGTTTTCGTGTCATGATTCCGCTTCAAGAACTTTCAAGCCATCCAAGGATCCTTTGAAGCTAGATCCATTTATCTCTTTTCCAGTAGGTTTATCCACAAAACTTGAGGTAGTAATGATGCTCATAACATCACTCGATTCATACATATAAAGCTATCTTATTCGAAGGTTTAAACTTGAAATCACTAGAACATAGTTTAGTTAATTCTAAACTTGTTCGCAAACAAAAGTTAATCCTTCTAACTTGACCTTTAAAATCAACTAAACATATGTTCTATATATATATTATATGCTAACTTAATGATTTAAAACCTGGAAACACGAAAAACACCGTAAAACCAGACATACGCCGTCGTAGTAACACCACGGGCTGTTTTGGGTTTGATAATTAAAAACTATGATAAACTTTGATTTAAAAGTTGTTCTTCTAGGAAAATAATTTTTCTTATGAACATGAAACTATATCCAAAAATCATGGTTAAACTCAAAGTGGAATTATGTTTTACAAAATGATCATCAAGACGTCGTTCTTTCGACTGAAATGACTACCTCTTATAAAAATGACTTGTAACTTATATTTTCGACTATAAAACTATACTTTTTCTGTTTAGATTCATAAAATAGAGTTCAATATGAAACCATAGCAATTTGATTCACTCAAAACGGATTTAAAACGAAGAAGTTATGGGTAAAACAAGATTGGATATTTTTTGATTGTTGTAGCTACGGGAAATATTGTAACAATTCTATACAAATCATATCCTAGCTAACTTATATTGTATTATACATGTATTCTAATATACTATGTAATCTTGGGATACCATAGACACGTATGCAAATGTTTTAACATATCATATCGACCCATGTATATATATTATTTGGAACAACCATAGACACTCTATATGCATTAATGTTGGAGTTAGCTATATAGGGTTGAGGTTGATTTCAAAAATATATATACTTTGAGTTGTGATCTAGCCTGAGACGTGTATACACTGGGTCGTGGATTGATTCAAGATAATATATATCGATTTATTTCTGTACATCTAATTATGGACAACTAGTTGTAGGTTACTAACGAGGACAGCTGACTTAATAAACTTAAAACATTAAAACATATTAAAAATGTTGTAAATATGTTTTGAACATACTTTGATATATATATGTATGATAGGTCAGATCATGTTGAGATTGAGAGAAATGAATAGATAGAGTGAGATTCGGTATGTAGGAAGGAGACTCGGTATGAGAGAGAATCGGTAAAATTACATTCCACAGCTTCTAGAACTCAGTTACAATACAATGGCTATCTAATTAGGACTACTTAGGTTCCTTATATAGTCCTCTTCTAAGGAACCTTCATTTAAGCTTAATTCACATTAACACTATACAACTTCGGGGTCCTAACAATCTCCCCCTTAGTGTTAAATGTGAACTTTACAATATAATCCTATCTAAAACATCTAAAGGAACTTTGTTCATCTGAAGTGAACTTTAGATTTGAATCCCTTGAGATTCTCATATCTTCGTATATTTGATTTGTTCTAGAGGGTGTGTATGAAACGGCTATCAGTTTTATATTTATTTACTACAGGAAATCACCTAAATTAAACTAAAACACAAAAGGCAAGTATACCTATCGTGTAATAATATAGCTAAGGTAAAGTCCGAGAGGTCAATCCGTGGACACTATTATTGGGTGTCTTACTAGGTCAAATTAGTTAATTAAGTAGTTAAACTAGATATAGTAATTATAGGTAACTTTGGGGGGATTTACGGTTTAATGACCGGTTTGTCGATTTTATATTTTAAGCGTACAGATAAATGACGATAATTAAAGTGTGTAAAATAAATAACAATATTAAAATGACAATAAATAAAATTGCGAGTAAATGAAAGTACGATGAGAAATACAATAAAAGAATTATGCTTATTTAAACTTCCGTAATCATGATGTTTGACGTTTTGATTTTAATTTATTATGATGGGTTAATTGTCCTTTGTCCTGGATTTATTTGATACCTATCTGGTTTTTGCCCATAATAGTTCATCGGTCATAATTATAAAATGATCGTCAAATTAACCTTATACCCGAAGTCAAATATTCCAACTAATTGGGGATTCGAACTGTAACAAGGTCTTAATACTTTGTTAATAATTACACCAGGTTATCAAATGTGTGTAATCCAAGGTCTTAATACTTTGTTAACAATTACACCAATTACCCTTGTATGTAATCCACCCCTGTTTTAATTAGTCCATGATTATTAATTTACCCACTTGGCCAGAATGAATAATAAATTACCCAACCCAATTGATTAACTAAATGATTGTAAAAGATGTTGTATAAACGTCACTAAATAGGATATGCATAATCATTTAATAATTATTAGATTAACTAATTTGAAGATAGGTTCGACAGAATCCAAAGAGTTATCATTCGATTAGACAATACCCCCCCATCTATTAATGGTCCATGGTCCAATGTCCACAAGTGTCGGTCTTTTGTCCATACCCTAATTATGGTACAAAATCCAATAACCCAATATTTAATATTTAGTCCAACATCATGATTACTTCGGCTCAAATAAGCATAATAATAACTTAGTTACGAGACATTAATTTAAAAAGGAAGAACATAGCTTACAGTGGTGAATAATCGCGTAGCGTTACACGGACAGAGTTCCGACTTTAAAACCCGTAAAACATTTCTTACAATAACTCAATTATTATTAAACTTAAATTAAAATTATAATTATAAATATATATATAAATTACATATATAGAGAAAGAAGATTGGAAAAAGGTGTGTCTTTCTTCATTCTCCGTAGTCTCGTTTTATAGGCAAATGTTGATTTAAAATTTTCACTTATGACCCCTTAACTATGCTCAATTAACAACTTTTTATTATTTATTATTATTCTTATTATGAATTATTTAAATATTATATTATATTCTTGTGCATAGTTGACTTGTACTTTCAGCTCCATTGCGTCGAGCGTTGAAAGTTGGTTCATGTCTCGGTTCCGGATTTTCGAACGCCTTTTTGTATAATTTAATATCTTGTACTTTGTATTTTGCGGCTTGTACTTTTGTAATTTTGAGACGTTTCTCATCAATAAATTGAACCACTTGAATTGTACTTTGTACTTTTTAGCTTTTTGGTCATTTGCGTCTTCAAATCGTCGAATCTGTCTTTTGTCTTCACCTTTTATTATTTAAACGATAATTACTTGAAATTAGAACAATTGCAACTAAAAGCTTGTCTTTCTTGAGGGATAATGCTATGAAATATGTGTTCGTTTTTAGCATTATCAATATTCCCACACTTGAGCGTTGCTTATCCTCAAGCAATATAGTCTTGAAATAAAAACATACTTGAATCACTTCTTTATTCTTCACACTTTGTACATCAGTGATTTCAATACGGCGGTTATGAACAATGATAGTAATGATGTGGTTTACAGTCTCACATGACTATAAAAATTTAGATCCGTTAGGAAATTGGATCTTTATGAAAACATTTGATCTTTTAAAAATTTAATCTAGTTTTTATCCTAGATAAGTTTTCCGGAATAACCCTTCACCGGTGTTGCAAAATGTTATTGTGGGTTTTGTGGGTTTCGGAATTTAAAATTTTAGCTCAAAACTTTACGTTTTGTGTCACCCACTTGCTAACCTTGTATTAGGAAAGCAACACGTCCAGTTTACTTGTCCCATATATTACCTTTCGGTAAACTACCGTCCGGTTGTAAAGGAAAGCGATGAACAAGAAACTGTTAAGGCAATGTCTAATGACATGCATTTGTTCATGGTCTAAAACGTGTCGGATGCTATTACTATCCTTTGTAGGAGCAATAGTAAAGATCATCCTATAATTTTTCTGGTCTGGCACAAGGTCCTGTCTCCGACCATGCTATGCAACCACCGTTCTTACAGTTGACACCCGATTTGGTTCAGGTTACCTAATGAATTCCTGGTGAATTCCTAGGATTTTACGTTCAATGGTAATGAACGCATTGAAAATGGATTTTTAAAAAACAAATCGGTTTTAATTTTTGATCAAAATATTTTCTCGTTCAAGCTCGAGTTTAGATATCATCGAATTCCATGAGTTTGAATTCTCAATCTTTAAGGTCAATCTCAAGGATTGAGTAATATCAGGCTTAAAAGCTGATTTTAATCTTTAAGGAGATTATCCTTTCTGGGGGTCTGATTCATTAGTCTTATCAAGCTAATTTGTACGGCGCCCTCCCCATTTTACGAGACAGATCCTCTCATAGTTAGGATAAGTCTGACCACATGGCGACCCTGTTTGATGCTGAGTTCCGTGGATTTCCTGCTGATTTTAGAGATGACTTTTCTAGATTTTTCGTCAACCTACAGCTGGTCTGGACGACAACTTCTTGACCTAAATCAAGAAGCGCGTGTCTTTTTAGGAAGACTTTACTTCCTTTTAATGATGGAATTGATTCATCGTGTAGATCCATCTTTCTTTCGAATATATTACAGTAAATCGGGTAAAACTGATTAGTTTAGTCCAAAACAAAAGTACCTGCAATAAGCTTGTACAGATATGTGATATATGTTTTAAAGAACTTGGTGAATTCTTCCCACACTCAGCTTTTATTTATTTCTTTCTTTGCCTTTTTATTTCCCTCTACTCCATTTTAAATGAATTCAAGCGTTTTGAGTTGTTTCTCAATTTATGTCCTTTCCAAGGTAACAATAATTTCAGTAGTATCACCTAGTTTTATCGTTCATAAATATGTATAAACATGATTTTGAATTCATTTAGTTGAAATTTTTTCAAATTTTCACAAAATTGGGCAATTAAACCAAGTGTAAACCCGAGAGAATTTATAACCCTTCCCCATACTTGAGATCTTGCAATGCCCTCATTTGCAAGAAATCAGTAAAAATTTAAATTCATGAGGGTGATTAGTGTAGAAAAATGATTAAAATTACCGAGTTTGCAAACATATTGTTGTTATTTCACAATTGATATTTTGCGTCTTGTCGTCAAAATTAGTAGCTTTTGCTGAACTTAATGACAGACTTTGAAAGTGCATTGTTTTACCCTGTTTTATACATAAGATAAACTACAAACATATATACATATTTTTTAAGTTTGGTATATTACCCCACTTTCAAAAATTTATAAAATCTAATATTTTTTTGGCATACTTTAAATCAATAAAATTAAAAATAATGATAACAAAATTTGTTGTCCCGCCCTCGGGTAAAGCAATTTCGGTTCAATGACCTAGTTGTAACAACCCAAATCCGTTTAACCAAAAACGGAGTACATTTTTTTTTATTAGTTAGGTCCCATTAATATAATACATTTTCAACTCTGTTTTAATCGAAACATAACATCATAATGATACGTTTAACAATCTATCATGACCCTTGTCACATAAATTACACTTTACAAAATCATTTGTAATAATGACCCGATCACAAGAAATACGGGTTAAGACTCAATAACCCAACCCAATACCAAGAGCATAATCCCGAGGACTACCAAATTCCCCATCCGCGTCCAAATATCCAAAAGCTACCCCGTCGAGCCCAAGCGCTCCTAAGCATCTAGTCTACAACTAGCTAGCTTCATAATCACAATACCTGTAAAAAGATAAACAACGAGAGGGGTAAGCATAAAGCTTAGTGAATGCAATAATTATACACATACATATATAATATACCTACTTGCAAACACTTACTCACATACCGCATACATGCTAGCAACACAAATAGCTTATCATCACAAATACAAAGCTATAAACCTCCAATACCACAAGCTAGCACAACAATAGCATATATATAACCCGAACAATATAATATGCTACACTACAACACAATAACCATGGTTAAACAATAACACGAGGGAATGGTACTTCGAATTTCCCACCGGTGTTCATAAAAATTGTTAGTGTACAACGAAATATATCACTAACCCCTAGGCTATTCGGACAACGCAATATCTGCTCGAAGCAATCATTAGTGTACAACGAAATATATCACTAACTCTTGGTCGATTTGGACAACGAAATGTCCATCGTTAGTGTACAACGAAATATATCACTAACTCTCGGGCAAATTGGACAATGAAATATCCATCGTTAGTGTACAACAAAATATATCACTAACTCTTGGTGGTATAGACAACGCATACTCGGCCCCACTCCTGCCCTACAAATAAATACATTATATACACACATATATAATCATTCCACTGACCTCGTGAACTCGAGCATTACAAACCATGCGCGAAATCTTCACCACACGCAACCGAGCAAGATTTTACCTATAATACGCATATAGGTATACATATAATCAACATACAACCCCATTTGGACTCTCGACCCGCCCAAATGAACAACAAGTGCAAAATACACCCTTTTGCACTTTTCACGCTACCCGAAGGTCCAAAAGTAACGAGACTAGTTCCCGCGTTCCCGAAATACCCAAATATGTCAACTTTAACCTCTAAACGCATTCTAGCTAGTATTTTACACAAAACCCATTCCATGGTTGACCAAGTTTGACTTTATTGCTAAAACACCAAATTTTAACCTAAAATCACTTCTCGCGAGTAATTACATCAAAAGCATCATTTAACACTTAACAAATGCGTTTAACATCCAATTAATCCAAATTAGTGTCATCCTCAATTTTGACCCAATTCAAATTGCTCATTTTGACCAACTAACATGTTCTTATGAACATCTATACATAAACACATTTATAATCTAGTGATTACACCCAAAATCATGACCAAATTCGTCACCAAACCCTAACCCACCAATAACGGGTCAAAACCCATCTACTAACCACAACAAACCCATTTCACAACCATTAAAGGATTTCTAACAAAATCAAGCTCAAACCCTAATTTGAATATCAAAATCAAATAATGAAATTCGGAGTTAGAGCTTACCAATACTACCAAAACGTAGCCAAGAACGAGATGAACAACTTTAATGCTCCCGACTTGACCCGATTCACCCTTCTTCTTCCTCAAACCAAGCTCTCTCTCTCTAGAACTCTCTTTCTCTCTCTAAATTGAATGTGCATAGTAGAGAGAGTGAGAAATGAGATAGGGTTGAGCTTTGGATCAGTTCTTAAGGCCTCAAACCGTCCATAATGTGAAAAGACTAAAACACCCCAAAAGATACCCTTAAAAATGGGTCAATTTGGTCAGTTCTGCGTAAATGTCGCGTTTCGCGACCTCCTGTCGAGTTTCGTGACGCCCAGTACGCGACACATACACCTAATACGCGACGGATAGCTCAGGTCATGGGGTTTTCATGTTGTCGCGTTTCAAACATACCTGTCGCGTTCCGCGACGTGCTGGGACGCGATAAACACACTCAAAACGCGATGTTACCAGCTTTTAGAAGTTCAGGGACTGAAATTGACAAATTCTGATTCTGATGTAAATTCTGAAAATGCATAAGTGTTAGGTTCACTTTTAGTGGCGCTTTCTGATGCACACATTTACTGACACTTTCTGATGGCACTTCTGATGTATAAAATTCAGGATGTTACAACTCTCCCCCACTTAAATTGGATCACGTCCTCGTGATCCCCGTCACTTAACCAATCGGACCCATAATCTATGGTCCTCCGACACACATCCAAACTTGATGTTCATAACAATTTCCATTAACTCGAATTTCTCACCACGCGCTAATAATCACTAGCGTGCATTACCGCAACCAGCGGTATCTCATACACTCGACGTCCAAATACACACCTAGGAAATACGGAAAACACCATATATTCCTTCGAATTCTCTCGGCTATAACTCACAAAAAGCTACATCCACAACTATATCACCGAACGCGATCTACCAAATTCACTACGTCGTGAACTAAGTCTTGTATTAATCCAAATCGAGAATGTTCCATGCCTCATTAAAACTCCGTACTTCGTCGGTTCATAACCACATCACTCAACCGGTCAATCACGAATGTTCCCCGAATCAAGAACCAACTTCCCCTGTCTGCACCACCAGGTCATTCCCTCAACGAAGAAATCTCGGTATCGCCAAATAAAAATATTGGGAACACAACTTTCCCATTAGTCGATCCACACACGACCATCAGTCTTTGAATTAATCCAGGACGACAATACTACACCATGTGCTAAACAAATCATCAACACTCAACACAGAGTTTCTCCTCCAAACCCTACAACACATCCACACAAGACGGCCCCCTAGTACTAGCATGGAAACTATTCGTGTACTAGAATCCCGTCAACAGTGAATTATCATCACAACAAATTCGCAATTCGCCACACGACCCACAAAATATTCACCAACACCGGGTGAATCCTTCTACCTAGACCGTCCATTAAGGATGGCCTTGACATTTCTATGAAACTAACGGGTCACATCACTAGGGAACACACTCTTGCAAACAAACAACATCCGCGTACGTCGATGTGAGACAATCGGAGCCGACACTCCCCGCCTCACAATCATTCATAAAGTGGAATAATCCACTGACAATTTTCACGACCACGTTTCCCGAAAGGGAAAATACAATATACATCCCTAAATCGAACCCGTACCTACTCAACAGTACTATCCGGGTTTCACACCAACCCAAAATTACATCACGAGAGCACCCGAAAGGACAGTTACATTCTCTCACTCCGAGATCTCACACTTCACATTTGGTCTCATACCGCACTCTTGTACTATATGACCACCTTACACAAGAAGACTTACACTTCATTCGATCCCATCATCACAATCTTCACACATAACATTCCGAAAATGTAACTCACAATCATAATGCACGATCTCGAGTCAACATCAACAACTCGTCACTCTTCCTTATTAGGAACTCCGAATACCTATTGAGGCTTAGCACGGTACACTCTGACACTTCACTATACATAACACCACCGGAGCCCCCTCGGGCGGCAGTAAAACTCCCCCACTTTGGATTTAGCTCCACATTCTTACCGCAAAGATGATAACATCCCGCGGAATTACCATTCCACAACACACATGATCATTTTCATCACTGATCATAAACACCGAATCACTGCAAATTCACTATAGGCTCTCAGAGCCGTCGTACAAAATTACCAGGGATGTCGTAAACGTGATGACTTCGCACCTTCATACCACAAATCACAATCGACTGCCTTAACCGTTCGCAAAGCGAACTCCACCAAAGTCCCACATACGTCTCTATGCCTAAGCATACGTCACTCCGATAAATCATTCGTGCATCTCAGTCGAGATCACCCGACCTTCCACTCAACGAACCAGTATCCGCAATTGCTCACTCTCATGGAGGAGAATGACCAATCCGATACAATAATTTCGTTGACCACAATATCAACACTTCATCATAACCTTATGCATATCCGACCATTAAGTCTGTCACCGGCTCACCAGTCATCTTACCCGTCTATCACTTAAGAGCAACCAGATTCGCTCATCCGCCACTTCATAAGAAGTATTTACCACAATGCTCTTAAACTTCGACTTTCGCAACCGTCGAATCACCTTCACCCATCGATCACTTTCGTAATCTCCGCTGCTTCCAAGGGTATCTCACGGGCACCCTAAGCACAAAGTGATCACACCACTACAT
The DNA here is from genome assembly GCF_046630445.1 of Rutidosis leptorrhynchoides. Classification (NCBI taxonomy): domain Eukaryota; kingdom Viridiplantae; phylum Streptophyta; class Magnoliopsida; order Asterales; family Asteraceae; genus Rutidosis; species Rutidosis leptorrhynchoides. The sequence goes on along the minus strand of NC_092337.1, from coordinate 333,632,176 downwards.
GAGTTGGACATTACACTAGCAGGTATAAAGAGGCACCTGACGCAGTGTCATGTAGACTCCCACCACAATCTACCGAATTTTAGAAACTCGGTCTTTAGGTTCCATACACCTAATGTCACCCATCTCACCACAATAATAACCCGAAGTCATACCTAACCGACAAACCTTACGGTTTATTGTCTTCTCGAAAGTTCCTAGCGATCACACACTACCCACAATTTCCACAAGGCCAAAATGATATAGCCTAACGAAACCTTTCATCCAACACTAAGGAGATGCTTGGAAACACCAAGTCTTACATCCTTCCACACCTCGATAAAACCACTACTACAAGGGATATTCCGTTAGGAATGTTACCCTATAATCCATAACACATTAACGCACTAACGCAATCACCGTCATACGGGTCCCACTCCCATGAGTTTAACGACCCAAAGACTCCTCGATTCGCCAATTCCAAGGCGACTCACCACAAGAATCCCAACACGATTCTCTAACCACACACTCTACCGAGTGTAACTCAAAACTATAATCATTAGAGTTATCGCATTCCATTACGGAATTCAAGTCCTCGTTGCACAGACGTACACGTAAATCGGTCATCCTAGTTACGATGGGTAACTAAAACCAATAACAATCTCAATAGTGCACCCACTACTTAGGGTGACTAAGCACGCACCAAACTCGTGAGTTGGCTCACTCACTTAACTAACCGAATCCACCGTAATACTTCCCGACTCACAGAGAACCCGATTCTACCCCAACCATGCCACGTTTCCTCCGCTCGATACTCGTCATGTCATGCTTGGTGTCAAGATACACTTTCGTAATAATGGTGATCAATCACTATTACAAATACGTACCTTACCATTTTCACATGGTCACGCAAAGTACTTTACCTGGACTGATGTAACATTCACACAAGATAACACGCGATAACTCCTAGTACCCGAATGACCAAAGTCCTTACCTTGAACTTGATCACTCAAAACCGCAAATTATTCGAATCTCTCTAGTAGATTTGTCCCTAAGACACCGCACAATTAGATACCTGTATATATATACACATATATACAATATAATAATAAATATACACAAGTACACCGCAACACAAGTCAACCTATAAACTAGGTGACTATCACTAAACAACGTCCAAGTTCGCCTACTTACATTAGGCACTAGCAATCTAAGGCACTAATTTACGCAAGAAATAAGGCCCCACAAAATTCCACATTTATCAAACACAAGTCCTAGTTAGTCACCTACTCTAAGGCAGTAACAAATCTCAATTTGACCCGTAATCCTACAAGTCCCGCTATTAACGCACCACTGTCAATAAGTCTAAGACTAGGCACCTATTCCAAGGTCACCTAATTCCCTTAGACCATGCTCTGATACCACTTGTAACAACCCAAATCCGTTTAACCAAAAACGGAGTACATTTTTTTTTATTAGTTAGGTCCCATTAATATAATACATTTTCAACTCTGTTTTAATCGAAACATAACATCATAATGATATGTTTAACAATCAATCATTGCCCTTGTCACATAAATTACACTTTACAAAATCATTTGTAATAATGACCCGATCACAAGAAATACGGGTTAAGACTCAATAACCCAACCCAATACCAAGAGCATAATCCCGAGGACTACCAAATTCCCCATCCGCGTCCAAATATCCAAAAGCTACCCCGTCGAGCCCAAGCGCTCCTAAGCATCTAGTCTACAACTAGCTAGCTTCATAATCACAATACCTGTAAAAAGATAAACAACGAGAGGGGTAAGCATAAAGCTTAGTGAATGCAATAATTATACACATACATATATAATATACCTACTTGCAAACACTTACTCACATACCGCATACATGCTAGCAACACAAATAGCTTATCATCACAAATACAAAGCTATAAACCTCCAATACCACAAGCTAGCACAACAATAGCATATATATAACCCGAACAATATAATATGCTACACTACAACACAATAACCATGGTTAAACAATAACACGAGGGAATGGTACTTCGAATTTCCCACCGGTGTTCATAAAAATTGTTAGTGTACAACGAAATATATCACTAACCCCTAGGCTATTCGGACAACGCAATATCTGCTCGAAGCAATCATTAGTGTACAACGAAATATATCACTAACTCTTGGTCGATTTGGACAACGAAATGTCCATCGTTAGTGTACAACGAAATATATCACTAACACTCGGGCAAATTAGACAACGAAATATCCATAGTTAGTGTACAACGAAATATATCACTAACTCTTGGTGGTATAGACAACGCATACTCGGCCCCACTCCTGCCCTACAAATAAATACATTATATACACACATATATAATCATTCCACTCACCTCGTGAACTCGACCATTACAAACCATGCGTGAAATCTTCACCACACGCAACAAAGCAAGATTTTACCTATAATACGCATATAGGTATACACATAATCAACATACAACCCCATTTGGACTCTCGACCCGCCCAAATGAACAACAAGTGCAAAATACACCCTTTTGCACTTTTTACGCTGCCCGAAGGTCCAAAACTAACGAGACTAGTTCCCGCGTTCCCGAAATACCCAAATATGTCAACTTTAACCTCTAAACGCATTCTAGCTCGTATTTTACACAAAACCCATTCCATGGTTGACCAAGTTTGACTTTATTGCTAAAACACCAAATTTTAACCTAAAATCACTTCTCGCGAGTAATTACATCAAAAGCATCATTTAACACTTAACAAATGCGTTTAACATCCAATTAATCCAAATTAGTGTCATCCACAATTTTGACCCAATTCAAATTGCTCATTTTGACCAACTAACATGTTCTTATGAACATCTATACACAAACACATTTATAATCTAGTGATTACACCCAAAATCATGACCAAATTCGTCACCAAACCCTAACCCACCAATAACGGGTCAAAACCCATCTACTAACCACAACAAACCCATTTCACAACCATTAAAGGGTTTCTAACAAAATCAAGCTCAAACCCTAATTTGAATATCAAAATCAAATAATGAAATTCGGAGTTAGAGCTTACCAATACTACCAAAACGTAGCCAAGAACGAGATAAACAACTTTAATGCTCGCGACTTGACCCGATTCACCCTTCTCCTTCCTCAAACCAAGCTCTCTCTCTAGAACTCTCTTTCTCTCTCTAAATTGAATGTGTGTAGTAGAGAGAGTGAGAAATGAGATAGGGTTGAGCTTTGGATCAGTTCTTAAGGCCTCAAACCGTCCATAATGTGAAAAGACTAAAACACCCCAAAAGATACCCTTAAAAACGGGTCAATTTGGTCAGTTCTGCGTAAATGTCGCGTTTCACGACCTCCTGTCACGTTTCGCGATGCCCAGTACGCGACACATACACCAAATACGCGACGGATAGCTCAGGTCATGTGGTTTTCATGTTGTCGCGTTTCAAACATACCTGTCGCGTTCCGCGACGTGCTGGGACGCGATAAACACACTCAAAACGCGATGTTACCAGCTTTTAGAAGTTCAGGGACTGAAATTGACAAATTCTGATTCTGATGTAAATTCTGAAAATACATAAGTGTTAGGTTCACTTTTAGTGGCGCTTTCTGATGCACACATTTACTGACACTTTCTGATGGCACTTCTGATGTATAAAATTCAGGATGTTACACTAGTGTTTAACTCACGACGAATTTTAGAAATCATTTTTTTAAACTTAATTAAATAAAGTAAATTTTTGTTTTTAAAATCTCACAAAACTTAAATTTAAAAAGCATATTAATTTCATATAAAACCTACAAAAAAAAAAAAAAAATTCAGAATGGGGGGAGAAAACTAGTTCTTTAGTGTCTGCTAGTGGAAAAGACCAATCGGATTCCATTCTCGGAACTACACGAGAACACACTAACTAACTCTAGACAGCATTTTATTTTTAGAACATTTTGAATCTCCCCACACTTAGGTAGCTGTGGTGTCAAAATTGTGATTAACTTCATCGTCAATTTTTCTTGGACCATAATCAACTTGCATATCTGTGACTTTTGCTTTAAGCCATTGATCGGATTCCTGTGTAATATCCACAAATTCAACTTATTTTGCCTTTTCTTTAGGCGACAGATTGGATACTAACCGGTTACATAACTTAAAGTTCCCCTTGGTTCTAGCATCGCGAATTCGTTTAATAAGTTTCTTCATTGAATTGTTAATTACGGGGTCATCAACAATGGGGTTCTTTGTTATCAGGTCATCATTAGGTGTTACTTCATTTTCCCCACACTTAGGTGTTTTATTATTGTTGAGCACTACCGTTGGAGTTGGTAAAACAACATGGTTCTTACCAATTGTTTTTGTTGGTTCAACGGTTTTGGTTGGTGGAGATTTAGACTTTCGAATCATAAAGGTGATTGATTTCTCATCATTACTAAGTGTTATTCTACCCTTTCTTACATCAAATAACGCCCCGGTGGACGCTAAGAATGGTCGACCTAAAATTAGAGGAATGTTTGGGTCCTCTTCTATGTCAATGATAATGAATTCGACTAGAAAGGTTAAATTACCTACTTGAACTGGTAGGTTGTCAGTAATTCCAACTGGGTGCTTAATGGTTTGATCAAGGATTCGAACACTCATATCCGTTGGACTTAACTCACCTACTCCTAATCTCTTATATAATGAAAGAGGCATAACACTCACACTTGCACCTAAATCTGAGTGCATCATACATGACACAGTCACTAAGTAGACAAGGAACAATAAATTCACTCGGATCACCTACCCTAGGTGGAGGTTTTGGTGGAACTGTCTTCACCGGGTTTACTTCTACGGTTTTTGTTTCTTGCACTTTCTTATTCTTCTTCTTCTTCTTCTTTTTTCCAAAGGTATATCAAACTTTATTACCTATCACTTGCTCATACTCAACTCCTTTTTTTGGAAACGGGATGGGTGTTTTGTATGGTGCCACCACTGGCTTTACATACTCGGGTGGTGGTGGTGTTGTAACTTCTTCATTGTTACTCACATCTAAAACTTTCCCATCTTCTGGTGTTGGTTTTTCCGAATTTGTTGATACAATGTTTACATTTTCATTCCGAGGATTTACTTCATTATTACTTGGTAGCTTTCCTTGTTCCCTTTCACTTATCAATCTAACAAGAGTACCTACGTATTTTTCTAGATTCAAAATGGAAGCTTGTTGAGTTCTAAATGACTGATCAAACCTCTCATTCGTTTGGGTTTGAGTTTCAATAAATTGTGTTTGAGATTCAACTAGCTTAAATACCACTTCTTCTAGATTTGACTTTTTCTCTTCGGTTTGTTGTAGTGGTTTATACAAGCCAGGTCTTTGTTGATTGAAAGTGTTGTTTTGAGTTGGTTGGTTATTCGGACCTTGTTGGTTGTATGAGTTATTATTGGGTCCATTTGGATTGTAAAGAATGTTTTGATTTCGATTAAAGTTTGGCCTTGGCGGTTGATAATTATTTTGATAATTATTTCCCGGCATTTGGTTTATGTCGGAAACATTCTCTCGTTGTTCCATCGTTTGCTCAACGTTACAATCTTTTGTTAAGTATGGTCCACCGCATTGCTCACAACTGATTCGTATTGCGTGAATATCTTTAGTCATCTTTTCCATTCATCTCTCGAAAGCATATATTTTTGCGGAAACAGAATCAAAGTTATGGCTAGAATCGGCTCTCGCCGCTTTAGATGAATGGAAATTATCTTTTTCCTGGTGCCACTCATGAGAATGGGATGCTGTGTTATCAATGATCTTGTGAGCTTCGGTTGCGGTTTTCTTCATAATGGAACCACCAGCTGCTGTGTCGATGTCTTTTCGTGTGGCGATGTCTACGCCTTTATAGAAGATTTATACTATTTGAAAAGTATCTAGACCGTGTTGAGGACATCCTCTCAACATCCTTCCGAATATTGTCCATGCCTCATATAACGTTTCATTTGGCTTTTGCACGAACGTGACAATTTCTCCTTGAAGTCTCACGGCTTTAGATGCCGGAAAGAATCTTTGAAGAAATTTCTCAACTAAAATATCCCATGAGTCAATCGTTCCTTCAGGTAACGATTCTAACCAATCTTTGGCTTCTCCTTTTAAAGTACATGGGAACAACATAAGATAAATAGTTTCATCCTCAACTTCTCGGATTTTAAATAGATTACAAATCCTATTAAAAGTTCGAAGATGTTCGTTTGGATCTTCTTTTGTTGTACCACCAAATTGGCACTGATTGGTGATCATGTGTAGGATTTGTCCTTTGATTTCAAAATCTGATGCTCTAACATCTGGCTGATTAATGGCGTGACCTTGGCCCGTGCGTGTGGCTCTCATTCGGTCTTCCATACTTTGAGGTTCCGTTACATCCATAATTGAATTTGTTGAATCCGAATCACTAGAAGATTCTGATTTAACTATTTGTGGTTCAGGAGGAATGATTAGTGGTTCAGGATCTTGGAATTGTCCTTGAATATCCTCCGAATTCTCAGTTGTGAAGTCGGGTTCAAAAGATGGATTGTCGGAAATTTGAATTGGAGTATTTGTTCGACTAGATGATGATTCTAAAGAAAAATCAACAGCGGAAATATTGGCTAGATGTCTTGATCGAGTTACAGGTGGCGAACGTATGAAAGGTGGTGAACGTTTTGCTCGGTGCATTCACTGAATATCCTATTAGTTATAAAAATAAAAATTATATAAGTTATCAAATTAATAGACTTTTCTGATTTTGCCCACATTTCGAATAGCCAATAGATGCAGCAGGTAGCCAGGACCCTTTAAATCGGAAGCCTACAACTCGCCACTAACAAATCCAACTATTACTACGAACCAGAAAATTTGGATGTCTATCAATTTAACCGCTTAAAATAATTTTTCGTTTGAAATTTTAGAGAAGAAATAGAAAATTCTATGTCCTAAAAACTAGAGCATAGAAATGAGAAAGAAAAAGAAGCGCGTCGAAAAACGTCAAAAAAATAAAAGGTCGAAAAATAAAAATAAGAAAGTAGCGTGTCGAAACTTAAAAGGGATTCTAAAAGAAAAACGGCAATTACTTAAAATGATACTAAAATTTTAACACGGCGTCGCAAAATTTTAAGCTACCTAAATCTTAGTCTAAAGAAAAAGCACTTAAGGGATTTTACGGCAAAGCCTAAAAATCTAAAAGTATAAAAATAAATATGGCAAAACTAAACTTAATACTAAAAGTTGTAACTAGAGTCTAAAAATCTAAAGGTAATAAAACTTAAAATAAATATATATTTTTTTTAATTTTATAGACAAAATCTTAAATATATATATATATATATATATTTAAGATTTTTTTTATATATATATATATATATCTTAAACTTAAAAAAAAATTAAAAAAAAAAAAAAATAAATAAATATATATATATATATTTTTTTTTAATTTTTTTTAAAAAAATTTTATTTTTATATTTTTTTAACGATTTTAATATTTCTGTTTTAAGGATTTTAAAATTTTTTTTTTTAAATTTTTTTCCACGAAATTAATAAATTTTTTTTATTATTTTTTTTAAAAAACTTTTTTTAACTCATTTACTATTCATAAATAGTAAATGAAACGAAATTAATTAATTTACTATTCACATGAAAGCGACATGATAGAAATTATTAATTATAAGTTACATAATATACCCCTGAAGTATTTAATAAATACGACTTTTTAAAACTTTACGATTCAAATTTGATTCAAAATTATTATTATTTTATTATATTTTATTTCAATATTATTATATTATTATATTTTATTTCAATATTATTATATTATTATATTTATTAAATTATTATATTTAAATTAATATATCTTTAATCAATCAAAAACTAAAAAAAAACTTAAATACCCCGTGAAGACACAAAAAGTGTCCCCGGCAGCGGCGCCAAAAATTTGATGTGTTCTTGAGGGTGTGTATGAAACGGCTATCAGTTTTATATTTATTTACTACAGGAAATCACCTAAATTAAACTAAAATACAAAAGGCAAGTATACCTATCGTGTAATAATATAGCTAAGGTAAAGTCCGGGAGGTCGATCCGTGGACACTATTATTGGGTGTCTTACTAGGTCAAATTAGTTAATTAAGTAGTTAAACTAGATATAGTAATTATAGGTAACTTTGGGGGGATTTACGGTTTAATGACCGGTTTGTCGATTTTATATTTAAAGCGTACAGATAAATGACGATAATTAAAGTGTGTAAAATAAATAACAATATTAAAATGACAATAAATAAATTTGCGAGTAAATGAAAGTACGATGAGAAATACAATAAAAGAATTATGCTTATTTAAACTTCCGTAATCATGATGTTTGACGTTTTGATTTTAATTTATTATGATGGGTTAATTGTCCTTTGTACTGGATTTATTTGATACCTATCTGGTTTTTGCCCATAATAGTTCATCGGTCATAATTATAAAATGATCGTCAAATTAACCTTATACCCGAAGTCAAATATTCCAACTAATTGGGGATTCGAACTGTAACAAGGTCTTAATACTTTGTTAATAATTACACCAGGTTATCGACTGTGTGTAATCCAAGGTCTTAATACTTTGTTAACAATTACACCAATTACCCTTGTATGTAATCCACCCCTGTTTTAATTAGTCCATGATTATTAATTTACCCACTTGGCCAGAATGAATAATAAATTACCCAACTCAATTGATTAATTAAATGATTGTAAAAGATGTCGTATAAACGTCACTAAATAGGACATGCATAATCATTATTAATTATTAGATTAACTAATTTAAAGATAGGTTCGACAGACTCCAAAGAGTTGTCATTCGATTAGACAATACCCCCCATCTATTAATGGTCCATGGTCCAATGTCCACAAGTGTCGGTCGTTTGTCCATACCCTAATTATGGTACAAAATCCAATAACCCAATCTTTAATATTTAGTCCAACATCATGATTACTTCGGCTCAAATAAGCATAATAATAACTTAGTTACGAGACATTAATTTAAAAAGGAAGAACATAGCTTACAGTGGTGAATAATTGCGTAGCGTTACACGGACAGAGTTCCGACTTTAAAACCCGTAAAACATTTCTTACAATAACTCAATTATTATTAAACTTAAATTAAAATTATAATTATAAATATATATAAATTACATATATAGAGAAAGAAGATTGGAAAAAGGTGTGTCTTTCTTCATTCTCCGTAGTCTCATTTTATAGGCAAATATTGATTTGAAATTTTCACTTATGACCCCTTAACTATGCTCAATTAACAACTTTTTATTATTTATTATTATGAATTATTTAAATATTATATTATATTCTTGTGCATAGTTGACTTGTACTTTCAGCTCCGTTGCGTCGAGCATTGAAAGTTGGTTCATGTCTCGGTTCCGGATTTTCGAACGCCTTTTTGTATAATTTAATATCTTGTGCTTTGCATTTTGCGGCTTGTACTTTTGTAATTTTGAGACGTTTCTCATCAATAAATTGAACCACATGAATTGTACTTTGTACTTTTTAGCTTTTTGGTCATTTGCGTCTTCAAAATCGTCGAATCTGTCTTTTGTCTTCACCTTTTATTATTTAAACGATAATTACTTGAAATTAGAACAATTGCAACTAAAAGCTTGTCTTTCTTGTCTTTCTTGAGGGATAATGCTATGAAATATGTGTTCGTTTTTAGCATCATCAATATTCACTATTGTTTTGAGACGACTTTTCAATCTTGTGAGAATGTATTTGACAATCTCATTATCTTCAGTTGAACAGAAGTTATTGACCAGTCTCCATTTCATGTATTTGAAAGCATACATCAACATTCCGTCTGAGTATCTTCTGAAATCTGAGACTCTGATGAAGATCTTTGTATAGTTAGAATTAACAAATGCAAACCCATATGGACAGTCGCTCACTTCAAGTAAGGACATGTATCTTAGCACTTCAATCACTTGATTTGGCGTTTTGATTCCGAGCATTTTGTGTCCAGATTCCAATCCCATTTGAAAATCATGAACATACATCCATCTCATCGAATCAAGAATAAACCTGTAGACTGCCTTCATTGCAGTAGCATGATAAGTTGTTGCAGATTCATTCAAGTTAATCAAATAATTGTAAATGAAAATAATGTCGTCCATCTTCAGTTTATCAAAATTCGCTTCTGAAAACTGATAATCCTCATCATCCATTCTTGTAACTTGAAACAATTGCATCTTCACTTCATCCTTATTAATCATCAAAACCTTATTTATGCTTTTGATCTCTGAATTCCGCTGAATTTAAAGTTTCTCTTCAATCTTCAATTTGAATTTATTGCGAACACTCAGCTAAGCTTTAAGATATTCTGGCTTCTTATGATATTTCCATGCACCCAGAACACTCATTGATGCAGAAAAGACGAGATCAGAATCACCATAGATTCTATACGCTTGTTGTTCAATGAATGGTGAACGAAGAATCATTTTCTCTTCATCCTCACTTAATTGGTAATCAGCATCGCGCTCAAGAACAATCTCTGCAGTTTGAAATGGAACATTCAAATCAGGAGGAGTCGTAGTATCTTCTTTGCCATTAGAGAAAATCTCCTTTTCAAAGTGTATTCCAAATTCATCAGTTGGAGATGTCAAGTTAACAAATTGATGATCATTGAATTCATTGGCGATACTCGATGACCCCTTCAAAATATCTTCAATGTTGTCAAAGTTTTGATTGTTCTCTTGAGATGACTTATTCTTTGATTGATCAACTGTATCCATAATCATTAACATCCCTGAGTCACCCTCTCTCTGACTTTCTGATTCATCTAGAAAACTTTCACACTGGATTTCCTCAATTTCATCACTACCGGAATCAGATATATCAACAACATCTTTATCCTTCTGTTGACTAGATGCACCAGCTTCATAACCACTGGACCGATGACCACTTTGTCTATTCTCCCCCTCATGAAGATTGTCGGGATAGAAATCATCATGATCAGGCATGTGAATTGGTCCAGGTGACTTGCATGGAGAGAAAGGATACACTATCCTTGCTTGCTCAAGATAAATCATCATAGTCTCACGAACTTCATCAAGATCAGTCCATTTAGTAAACTCAGCAAGATAGAGCTCCTCCACCTCATTATCAGAGAGATACTGTAATCCATATCTATTTGAAATTCGAGAAGGTGACCCAGTTGGTGAAACAACCGTGTAACCTTGAACAATAGCAGCATCAGCAGTAACTGTTGAAGGTGATGTCGATGGAAGTGTTTGAGGTGCCTTGAGGGCAGGTAAGAATGATTGTGCGGTATTATTCTTATATGTAGGGATGTACATACTACTAGTCAGATTCGTGATATCCCCTTCTGATGGAGGTTGGGTAACAACCGGAGTTGTCACCGGCGAAGTTTCTTTCGAAGCATCCACCTCCATGACTTTAGTCTTATGGGACGCTGACATAGTAACAGAACTACCTGTCGGTTTAGCTCTCGCAGAGATATTGCTATCTCCGACTCCTGAAATCATTGATATACCATGAGGTGGCAAATCTCTTTCAGTTAAAGACTCTTCCTCCAGATCCTGAGATTCAAAATCCGGAAGAGAAGTGGTTTGATCCAATGGATCACTTTCATGAACCAAGGGATCAGTCTGCTGGAAGTCTGATAAATATCCCGAAGGATTGTCATGTTGACTCGTTTCCATGGGACGCGGCAGATCTCCCTCATTAAGATAAGCCGGACCTCCAGACCCTGTTGTACGTTGAGGCACAAGAGGATTTCTAGCCGATACGCAGGGTGCCTTTTCAAGATTTTTCGGCTCCCCTTCGGCCGTTCTGGACTTCAATGATTGAGTTTCCTCAATCGATTGAGTCAACTCAGACTTTACTGCAGAGGAAGACTTTACTTCCTTAGATGGCGAAGCACCTTGCTTAGTAGGATTTATTCTTAAGTCCTGTTTAGATTAGATGGGCTTAGTGGTCTTTTTACCATCCGTGCATTTAGATCTCTTGCCTACCGAAGCTTGCACTTCATTTAGCATAGGGCCTACTGTTATTATTGGATGTGATACGAAAATGGGTGAGGGTCACCTAATTGGTTCTAGGTCTTGGTCCGTATCACCAACGGTTGTAGTAACTGTTTAGCGGATGATAGGTGTCGAAGTCCTAGATCTAGTTACTCGTTGGGTTGGCGGAGTCTGAATCAACTCACCAGGGATATATCGAGTTCTCTTAGGAGAATGTTCGAGAGACGATTCAGATGCTGTTGCTGAAGTGTCTGTTTCACTGCTCACTTCGGGTGTTGTGGAAAGGGTTGGTTCAATCCTAGTTGGACTAGGTTCCCTGATCCTCACGGGTTGAGCTTGGTGTGCTGCCCTAGATCGTTTAAGGTTCACCCTAAGTGGAGGATTAGCTGGTCCGGGTGGTTGTACTACAGGTTCCTCTACAACCTCTGGGGCTGGAACCGCGGCGGGTTCAACTTGTTCTTGTTGTACCAGGTTCGGAAGAGGTATTCCTACAGCCTCAAAATAAGAATGCATACGAGCGTCTTGGGGTTCAGTTAGCCTCACTAGCCAATTTGGAATCGGTGCAGTGAATTGATTATCAGATACCATCGGGGTATTCATCTTCAGCTCTCCAAATCGTTTCATCTGTAATCCATGTGTACCTGGTATAAATATATTTGCATTTCTGCAAGCATTTATAGCATCATGGATAAAGATACAAAAAAACCTTTCGCAAGGGATGTATGAACCTCTTGGTTTATCAACTTGAGCTTGAACCAAATCCCATATTATTTCTGCATAGTCAGGAGCTTCTACTCTTATGAAAGAGTAGAACAACTTCAGAATTGGCACAGTCAGGCTGTCAAATCCATCATAAAGGGAGTCAAGTCTCCCGAACGACAATGTTGCACCCGACCACTTTATTTAACCACACAGGGTGTATCTATTCCATCATAAAGGGAGTCAAGTCTCCCGAACGACACACTTGCTGATTTGTTTCAGAAGTTGTAGTCTAGACCAGTTGTAGGGTGACGAAAAATCTTTTGTAGTCTAGACCAGTTGTAGGGTGACGAAAAATCTTGAAAAGTCATTGCTAAATTTGACTGGAAATCTACCAGGCCTCAACGTCAAACAGGGAAACTGGTAGTCAAAGCTTATCTCAATGAGGGAGATTTACTAGCCAAATGGGAAGCGCACCATGATACACAAAATGTCAGTAATTGTCCAGCAAATACTTTGTTAAGGTCTCGTACCATGCACGCGGTGCTTGCTTCAGACCATACAAAGCCTTTTCCAAGTAGTATACGTGATTTGGATGAATGGGATCAACAAAGCCTTCTGGTTGATCGACATAGACTTCCTCTTGAAGATGACCGTTCAGAAAAGCAGTTTTGACGTCCATTTGAAACACCGTAAACTTCATAAAAGAAGCAAAGGCAAGGAAAAGACGAATAGCCTTAATCCTAGCAACCGGAGCAAACGTTTCGTCATAATCAATACCCTCTTGTTGTCGATATCCCTTGGCCATAAGACGTGCCTTATTCCGAACCACAATTCCATCAGAATCCTTCTTGTTCTTAAAAATCCACTTAACCCCTATTGGTCGTTGACCCGTTGGTCTTGGAACTAATCGCCATACTTTCAACCGTTCAAATTGATTGATCTCTTCTTGCATTACAACCACCCAGTTCAGATCTAGTAAAGCTTGAGCAACCGTTGTTTGTTCAATCTTACTAAGAAAGGCAGTGTATAGACACATATTTCGAGTAGCCCTTCGAGTTGAGACTGGAGCAGATGCATCACCAATAATATGATCTATTGGATGACTTTTAGCCCATCGGTTGTGTGGAAGAGGTTGTACATCAGTGGTATCCATTGAAACATCAATCGTTGTTGACGTTGAGCCTTGATCCGCTTGATCTGATGTAACATTATCTAATGGATTCAATTGAATATCTGGAAAAATAGCTGGAGTTATATCAACTGATGAATCTTGAATTGGTACAAGATTATCAGTAACAGGAGATGGTAGGGAGGATGAAGAAGCAACAGGTGAATCAGTTGGTGTTGTATCTTCATCAAAAAGACTTTGTTGAGTCTCCACAGTAGTTGATTGTGACGGTGTAACCGGTACGGCTTGAACATTTGAATTCCGTTGAGGAGCATAAAGACTATCAAACAAGATATCCAGTTCCTCTGGTGTAACCGTAGGAACACCCTTCGTCGAGAAAATTGAGTTTTGCGCGGAAGAAGTAGTAGCCAGGTTAGGATCGAGTTTTGAACTGAGTTGTTCAAAAGCCATTCCCAAAAATTCATCGAACTTGACATTTATGCTCTCTTTAATCGTTTTTATCCGTTTGTGATAAACCCGATAGGCAACTTTGTTCGAAGAATAACCGAGAAATATGGCTTGATCGCCATTTGGATCAAACTTTCCGAGGCTGTCAAAATCATTAAGCACATAGCATATACAACCAAAGACACGGAAATATTTGACATTCGGGCGTCTACTATATAATAACTCATATGGAGTTTTATCAAAACGTTTATTAACAATACAATGATTTTGGGTATAGCATGCAGTTGAAATGGCCTCCCCCCACATTTTTGGAGGTAGTTTGGAGTAAGCAAGCATCGTTCGAGCTGCTTCGCATAACGTATGATTACGTCGTTCGACTACTCCATTTTGTTGGGGGGTCCGAGCAGCAGAGAACTGATGTTCATTGCCTTGGTCTTTCAAATAACTATCAAGCGGGTCATTCTTAAATTCCGTCCCATTATCATTTCTAATACTCTTAACATGTTTGTTAAAAGAGCATTGAGTCTTTTTAATGAACTCAATGATAATGGCGGGGGTTTCTGACTTAGTTCACAAAAGAAAAATCCATGTAAACCGGGTATAGTCATCGACAATAACAAGCACATGTTTCTTGCCACCGAGGCTAGAAATACGCATGGGTCCATATAAGTGTAACATCCCGTTTTCCCGTACGTGTCTTAAGGTACTTATTTTATTGATTGAGAACATTATATATTGCTCGTATATGTGTTTAAACGCTTCAAAGTGTTAATTGTTATATTACGCATGAGAATGTATAGGTGTACGAGTATACACATGGTTTAGGTGAGGTATTAAGTCTTGTGGGGCTTAAAGTTGGAGTTTAGTGTATAAGAGAAGCGTGAACGAAGCTTAAAATTCGTATAAATCGATATTTGGTTTTTCATAGTCGAAGTGGTCAGGTGACGGCTAATGCCGCACCGCGGAGGCCTTTTGTCGCGCCGCGATAAACAACGCTAACCAATTTCAGAAAAAGTATTAAGACAGCTCGAAAACTTAGTTAAATGCCGCGCCGCGGCATAGAAGGTCGCGCCGCGACACATAAAGCAAATCAAGATCAGAAGTTGGGTTTAGAAGGGTTCATTTTCCTTCGATATGTCGCGCCGCGACATTTGGGGTCGCGCCGCGACCTGTCTGGGTTCAGACCCGATTTCCAGCTTGTAAAGGGGTTTGTTCAAGGGCAAAATGGTCATTTCGCATATGGATCAGATTGTGGGATTTATTCTCAGCCACTTATCACTTCTATTTCATTTTCTTTTTCAATTTCTTCCATTTATTCTCTCAAAAACATAAAACTCTCTTGGATTAAAGTGGAGATTTGGAGTTCAAGACTTGTGATTCGATCTTTGGAGCAAGTATTAAAGTTGTTCCTTGTGACTCTAGCTACGTGGTGATAGTCTCGGTAAGTTCTAACTCTAAGTTTCGAGTTTTAATTGATTATGGCTAGGGTTTTGGTTAATAGAAGCTTGTATGACCCATTTGGGAGTAAAATGGGTGAATTTGGGTTAGGTTGTTGTAATGAAACCCTAATAGCCATAATCTAGGGTTTCGGCCTTGTGATTTGAAGTTGTAAGTGCCAATTGGTGTGTTAGTCACTAATGCACTTTAAGATTTATGAAAGAAGTGTAAATGGGTAAGTTTGACTTGATTATGAGTCTAAGTAATGTAAAATGGGTCAAAATGTACTAGTTGACCTAATTAGATGAAATGGGTATGGATTACCCTAAGTTTTGTGTTAATTGAAGTTAATAGACCTTGATTCACTAGTCTTAGTGATTTAAGTCGAGACTTGGCCATTTATGGGCGGTTGTGAGTAGTTGAGTCATTTAATGCAATTTGGGTCATTAAATGCTCAAGTGGGAGTATTGTGGTTAATCCCACTAGTTGTGAAATTGAATGTGCACTTAATGATTTAGGTACATTGCGTTGAAGCTCGGAAGTACTAGATCATCATCCTTGTGACAAGGTGAGTGGAATAATTATATATGTATATATATGACTTATTTATTTGAGGGGTAAGGGTTTAAAGTTCGTTGTTGACGATACCATACTCTAGAGTATATATGTGGGTTTAAAGTTCGTTGTTGATGATACCACATTAATATAAACGTATGGAATTTAAGTTCGATGTTGACGATGCCATACGACTATAGTAGTGACGTTGGATGAGGGTTTAAAGTTCGATGTTGACGATACCTCATATGTGGGTTTAAAGTTCGGTGTTGACGATACCACATTATTATAGGCGAATGGGTTTTAAGTTCGATGTTGACGATACCATTCGTTAGGCTAGCCTTGAGATTTTGAGTACTATAGATGTTGTGAACATCATCGTTATACTTGTATTTTAGCATATTGTATTGTGGTGTTATATGCTATTGTTATACTAGCCTTGTTGTCGTGGTACTTAGCGTTATACATGTTAAAGGTATGCTAATTATGCAACTAGTATGTATGCGGATTTGGTAAGTGTTTGAAAGTAAGTAGGTTATATATATGTATGTATAATTGTTGCACTCACTAAGCCTTGCTTACCCTCTCGTTGTTTACCATTTTATAGGTTCCGGCTTGGACAAGGGTAAGGGCATACGTTTGGACTAGTGGTCTCCCGCTTATGTTGTCGGGGAGTGCTTGTGGTGTTGGCTTTTGATGTTGGCCTAACGTTTTGGGTAGTTTAGTCCCAAACCATGCTCATGTGTCATTTGGATTTATAAACTATCATTTGTAGTAGGTCAAACTTGTATCACATTTATTAATGGCCTTCGTGCCTTTTGTAAACACTAAACTTGATGTATGTTTTAACGAAACGTGTGAAATGGTTTACACATTTAATTGGCGCGTAAATGTGTATTATTATAAAAAAAAAAAAAAAAATTTATCGTATGGAATACGGGTTGGGTTGTTTCAAGTGGTATCAGAGCATGGTCTAAGGGATTTAGGCGACTTTAGATAGGTGCCTAGACTTAGACTTTATTGTGTATGCGCTTCATGCGGGACTTGTAGGAGGCGGGTCGGACCGGGGATCGGTTAGTGCTTAGGTTTATGTGAACTAACCTTGCACTAATTGTTTTGTGTTGTGTTTAGCAAATCATCAAGCGAGATAGACGTTGTACTAGCAAGTTAATGCGACGTGCTCGCGTAACAATGATTAACTACCATTGTTACGGGTTCAAATCGTGTCAAACAAGCGATGTACGACGATTGTTGAGCAAGATGGGGTAGTGTGGTGTATATGTATATACTTATGTGTTAAGTCCTATCGATTCGTTGTTTAATCTTTTCCATCTTATAGAATGAAGATGAGAAACGGACATGATATTAACGGCGGAGGTACTAGTGAAGACGCCGGGTTCACGGCCAAGGTTGAGGCCATTATTAAAAGGCAAAGAGCGGAATTCCTTGAGGATGTCCGAAAGGTTTTTCAAGAATCGGTTGATGGGCAAGTAACCGAAATGATAAATGAGCGAATGAATGCCGCAATCGAGGAGGCATTAGAAGCTAGAAACATTCATCCTCGTGGTGAAGGGGGTGATGGTAATGGTGGTCATGGAAGGCGAGATTTCCACTACAAAAACTTCAAGGATGCTCAACCTCCGATGTTTAATGGAGTACGAGATCCGTTAAAAAGCACATGTTGGATTTCCGATATCGAGGGAGCTTTCCGTACCGCGGAATGTCCTCCCGAGAAGAAGGCAAGGTATGGTTCTAGCATGTTACGAGAAGAGGCGAAGTTGTGGTGGGATGATAAAATCCAATTATATGGTGAGGAACAATGCATGAGCTTGACGTGGGAGGAGTTTAAGAAGGAATTCTTCAAAGAATACCGAACTTCTTCCGACCTCGATAGAATCCGGGACGAGTTGCACAATTTGCAACAAGGTTCAATGGACTTGGTTACTCTCAAGTCTACCTTCTTGGCAAAGACTCGTTTTTGCCAAGAATATGTTGGTGATGATCACAAGCTAATGAAGGATTTTTATCGTACTTTGAATGACGAGTTCAAGGGTAAGATTAGTCGGGGGATGGATAAGACTTTTGAAGAGCTATACGAGTTGGCTCGGGGTTTTGAGCCAGAGGTTCCAAGAAAAAGTGATTTCACTTTTTCAAAAAGAAAGTTTGAAGGTTCGAGTCATTCGAATTTTTCAAATAAAAAGAACAAGAACAAAAAGGGTTCCGAAAGTGTCAATAGTGTGAAGAAGGGCGCTACCGGTGGTTTTGGGAACTTTGTCCCTACTTGCTACAATTGTGGGGTACGTGGACATATGGCTCGAGATTGTCTGAAGCCAAATTCAACAAACAAACTCACTTGTTTTAATTGCAACAAAGAAGGACACCGAAAGTTAGAGTGTCCCGATTTGAACAACGATAATGTTAAAAGGTTAGAGAAGTCGGCGGGTACTGCTCGAGGGCGAAACTATTTGATGACGAATGACGAAGCCAAGCAATCCCACGATGTTGTCTCAGGTACTTTTATGGTTAACTCTAATCCGGCAAGGATTTTATTTGATAGCGGTGCAAATTTGTCGTTTGTGTCTCCAAAATTTGTGCCTAAACTTGATAGACCGTTAGCTAAGTTAAGTCGTCCGGTAGAAGTCGAAATAGCGGACGGCAAGATGGTGCTAGTGGTTGATGTGTGCAAGAACTGTGACGTTGTTTTTGGTGCCGAAAACTTTAAAATTGATCTTATCCCTATGACGTTGGGCGATTTTGATATCGTTGTTGGCATGGATTGGCTCGATCGAAATAGAGCCGATATTGCATGCCATGATAAATTTATCCGCGTGAAGACCCCAAGTGGGGGAGAGTTAGTTATTCACGGCGATAAACGAAGAAGACTTGTGCCGATATGTTCTTTTGCACGGGCACGTCGTTTTCTTGTTAGTGGTGGCATGGCTTTTCTTGCCCATGTTGTTGATACTCGTGATGAGCCACCACCCATTCGTGAAATTCTGGTAGTTAGTGAATTCGAAGACATTTTTCCAGACGAGTTACCGGGTGTTCCGGCGGAAAGACAAGTTGAATTTCGCATTGAGTTGGTTCCGGGAGCTACTCCCATTGCTAAAACTCCTTATCGTTTAGCACCAACAGAAATGCAAGAGTTGTTAAATCAAACCCAAGAGTTGCTCGAGAAGGGTTTTATTCGACCGAGTGCTTGGCCATGGGGCGCTCCGGTGTTATTTGTGAAGAAGAAAGATGGTAGTATGCGTATGTGCATTGATTACCGTGAGTTGAATAAAGTGACGATCAAGAATCGTTATCCATTACCTAGGATTGACGATTTATTTGATCAACTTCAAGGTGCAACGTATTTCTCTAAGATCGACCTACGGTCCGGCTATCACCAAATGCGGGTCCGTGAGGAAGACATAGAGAAGACGGCTTTTCGAACGCGTTACGGGCATTACGAGTTTGTAGTTATGCCCTTTGGTCTTACGAATGCACCGGCGGCATTCATGGATCTTATGAACCGAGTGTGCCAACCTATGTTGGACAAGTCGGTAATAGTGTTCATTGACGACATACTAGTCTACTCGAAAGGTATGAACGAACATGAACATCATTTGCGTGAAGTATTGAAGACGCTACGAAAGGAGAAGTTGTATGCAAAGTTCTCCAAATGTGAATTTTGGCTAAGGGAAGTTCAATTCCTTGGTCATATTGTGAATGAGAATGGTATTCAAGTAGATCCGGGGAAGATCGAGACGGTGAAGAGTTGGGGACGACCGACTACGCCTACGGAAATCCGAAGTTTTCTCGGATTGGCCGGTTATTATCGTCGGTTTATCCAAGACTTTTCTAAGATTGCTTCTCCATTGACGAAGTTGACGAGAAAGAACACGAGATTTAATTGGGAGAACGAGCAAGAAATTGCTTTTCAATTGTTAAAAGAGAAGTTGTGTCAAGCTCCGGTGTTAGTGTTGCCGGAAGGTGTAGAAGACATGACGGTCTATTGTGATGCGTCTTTAAATGGACTCGGGTGTGTTCTAATGCAAAGAGGTAAAGTCATCGCTTATGCCTCTCGACAATTAAAAGAACACGAAACGAGATATCCGACTCATGATCTTGAGTTGGCGGCGGTAGTACATGCGTTGAAAATTTGGCGCCATTACTTGTATGGTGTCAAGTGTACGATTTATTCGGATCATAAGAGTTTGAAACATCTCTTTAATCAACGAGATTTGAATTATCGCCAACGTAGGTGGATGGATGTGGTGAAAGACTACGATTGTGAAATACTTTATCATCTGGGTAAGGCGAATGTGGTCGCGGATGCGTTGAGTCGAAAGAGTCAACATCCGGCGATAAAAGTGGGGTCGTTACGTTTGATTATTACCAACGATTTTCTTGAAAAGCTTGGTGAGATTCAAATAGAGGCTTATGTTCACAACAAGCATACGGAGCGAATCGTGGGCCAAACGGAGTTTATTACTATGGGTCCGCGTGGTTTGTTGTCCTTCCAAGGAAGGGTGTGGGTGCCTAAGATGGGTGATTACCGACGAGTGCTACTTGATGAAGCACATAAGTCAAAATACTCCATTCATCCGGGCGCGACGAAAATGTATCTTGACTTGAAGAAAGATTATTGGTGGCCGGGCATGAAGCGTGATGTTGTGAAGTATGTTGAGCAATGCGTCACGTGTTTGCAAGTAAAAGCCGAACACCAAAAGCCGTATGGTAAATTACAACCGTTAGAAATCCCGAAATGGAAATGGGAGCACATTACCATGGATTTCATTACAAAGTTACCTAAAACGGCGAGAACCCAATTCGATTCGATTTGGGTTATAGTTGACCGATTGACAAAAAGCGCTTTGTTTCTTCCCATTAAAGAAGCGATATCGTCGGAGACCTTGGCTAAGTTGTTTATCAAGGAAGTGGTCTCTCGACATGGGGTTCCTATATCTATTATTTCGGATCGAGATACCCGTTTTACATCTCGGTTTTGGGAAAAGTTTCATGAAGATATGGGTACGCAATTGAAGTTGAGCACGACATATCATCCTCAAACGGACGGTCAAACCGAACGTACGAATCAAACTTTGGAAGATATGCTACGAGCGTGCATCATTGACTTCGGTGGTAGTTGGGATGAGCATTTGCCTTTGGTGGAATTCTCGTACAATAATAGTTATCATACTAGTATCGGGATGCCACCTTACGAAATGCTTTATGGGCATAGGTGTCGAACTCCCGTTTGTTGGGGAGAAGTGGGTCAAAGAGAGATCGGGAGTACCGATTTGGTTTTAGAGACCAATAGCAAGATCGATTTGATTCGGGAACATTTGAAGAAGGCTCAAGATAGGCAAAACTCGTATGCCGACAAACGTAGACGAACGATCGAATTTCAAGAAGGTGACATGGTGATGCTTAAGGTTTCGCCATGGAAAGGTATTATTCGATTCCGGAAACGAGGAAAGTTAGCTCCTCGGTTTATTGGACCGTTTAAGGTTTTAGCTCGTGTTGGTGAAGTCGCGTATCGTTTGGAATTACCCGAAGAGCTTGCGGGGATCCATAATACATTTCATGTTTCCCACCTCCGTAAGTGTCTTGCAGATGATTCATCTTGGGTGCCTTTAGACGAGATCGATCTAAACAATAAGTTAGAATATATTGAGGAACCGATTGCCATACTTGATGAGAAGGTCAAAAGGTTGAGACATAAAGAGGTAAGGACTTTTAAAGTTCAATGGCGTCGTAGTAAGGGTTCCGAGTTCACTTGGGAGCCCGAAGAGTTTGTGTTGGTTTATCTTCCTTCTTGTCACGCGGCTTGGATCGCGAGGACGCGCTCCGATTCAAGTGGGGGAGAGTTGTAACATCCCGTTTTCCCGTACGTGTCTTAAGGTACTTATTTTATTGATTGAGAACATTATATATTGCTCGTATATGTGTTTAAACGCTTCAAAGTGTTAATTGTTATATTACGCATGAGAATGTATAGGTGTACGAGTATACACATGGTTTAGGTGAGGTATTAAGTCTTGTGGGGCTTAAAGTTGGAGTTTAGTGTATAAGAGAAGCGTGAACGAAGCTTAAAATTCGTATAAATCGATATTTGGTTTTTCATAGTCGAAGTGGTCAGGTGACGGCTAATGCCGCGCCGCGGAGGCCTTTTGTCGCGCCGAGATAAACAACGCTAACCAATTTCAGAAAAAGTATTAAGACAGCTCGAAAACTTAGTTAAATGCCGCGCCGCGGCATAGAAGGTCGCGCCGCGACACATAAAGCAAATCAAGATCAGAAGTTGGGTTTAGAAGGGTTCATTTTCCTTCGATATGTCGCGCCGCGACATTTGGGGTCGCGCCGCGACCTGTCTGGGTTCAGACCCGATTTCCAGCTTGTAAAGGGGTTTGTTCAAGGGCAAAATGGTCATTTCGCATATGGATCAGATTGTGGGATTTATTCTCATCCACTTATCACTTCTATTTCATTTTCTTTTTCAATTTCTTCCATTTATTCTCTCAAAAACACAAAACTCTCTTGGATTAAAGTGGAGATTTGGAGTTCAAGACTTGTGATTCGATCTTTGGAGCAAGTATTAAAGTTGTTCCTTGTGACTCTAGCTACGTGGTGATAGTCTCGGTAAGTTCTAACTCTAAGTTTCGAGTTTTAATTGATTATGGCTAGGGTTTTGGTTAATAGAAGCTTGTATGACCCATTTGGGAGTAAAATGGGTGAATTTGGGTTAGGTTGTTGTAATGAAACCCTAATAGCCATAATCTAGGGTTTCGGCCTTGTGATTTGAAGTTGTAAGTGCCAATTGGTGTGTTAGTCACTAATGCACTTTAAGATTTATGAAAGAAGTGTAAATGGGTAAGTTTGACTTGATTATGAGTCTAAGTAATGTAAAATGGGTCAAAATGTACTAGTTGACCTAATTAGATGAAATGGGTATGGATTACCCTAAGTTTTGTGTTAATTGAAGTTAATAGACCTTGATTCACTAGTCTTAGTGATTTAAGTCGAGACTTGGCCATTTATGGGCGGTTGTGAGTAGTTGAGTCATTTAATGCAATTTGGGTCATTAAATGCTCAAGTGGGAGTATTGTGGTTAATCCCACTAGTTGTGAAATTGAATGTGCACTTAATGATTTAGGTACATTGCGTTGAAGCTCGGAAGTACTAGATCATCATCCTTGTGACAAAGTGAGTGGAATAATTATATATGTATATATATGACTTATTTATTTGAGGGGTAAGGGTTTAAAGTTCGTTGTTGACGATACCATACTCTAGAGTATATATGTGGGTTTAAAGTTCGTTGTTGACGATACCACATTAATATAAACGTATGGAATTTAAGTTCGATGTTGACGATGCCATACGACTATAGTAGTGACGTTGGATGAGGGTTTAAAGTTCGATGTTGACGATACCTCATATGTGGGTTTAAAGTTCGGTGTTGACGATACCACATTATTATAGGCGAATGGGTTTTAAGTTCGATGTTGACGATACCATTCGTTAGGCTAGCCTTGAGATTTGAGTACTATAGATGTTGTGAACATCATCGTTATACTTGTATTTTAGCATATTGTATTGTGGTGTTATATGCTATTGTTATACTAGCCTTGTTGTCGTGGTACTTAGCGTTATACATGTGAAAGGTATGCTAATTATGCAACTAGTATGTATGCGGATTTGATAAGTGTTTGCAAGTAAGTAGGTTATATATATGTATGTATAATTGTTGCACTCACTAAGCCTTGCTTACCCTCTCGTTGTTTACCATTTTATAGGTTCCGGCTTGGACAAGGGTAAGGGCATACGTTTGGACTAGTGGTCTCCCGCTTATGTTGTCGGGGAGTGCTTGTGGTGTTGGCTTTTGATGTTGGCCTAACGTTTTGGGTAGTTTAGTCCCAAACCATGCTCATGTGTTATTTGGATTTATAAACTATCATTTGTAGTAGGTCAAACTTGTATCACATTTATTAATGGCCTTCGTGCCTTTTGTAAACACTAAACTTGATGTATGTTTTAACGAAACGTGTGAAATGGTTTACACATTTAATTGGAGCGTAAATGTGTATTATTATATAAAAAAAAAAAAAATTTATCGTATGGAATACGGGTTGGGTTGTTTCAATAAGTCCATATGCAATAATTGCAAAGACGATGAAGTACTGGGGTTTTGCTTAAGCGGATGATTAGTCCGTTTCAGCTTACCCATCGCACATGATGGACACACATGATGCTTATCATATTGAAAGGTTGGAATACCATCAACTAAGTCTTTAGAGACTAGTCGATTGATACCCTTGTAATTCAGGTGTGACATCTGATGATGCCAGAACGAGTAGCCAAACACATGGTTGCATGTGAAGGTGCATCATTGAGGTCAATAGTATATAGTGAAGCACAACGTTTACCAACAAGAAGATCATTTCCTTCGGTGGATTGCACCGAGCATTGACGATGTTTAAACAGAAATTTAAGATCCCCATCGCAGAATTGACTCACACTAAATAAACTGCACCCCAAACCTTCAACATATGAAACCCGTTTGATTGTTATGCCATTTTGCACATAATATCCGTAACCCGTTATCGCTGCAATTTCATCATTTCCAAATGTAACCGTTCCTAGGAATTTGTCAATGAAGTTGACAAGCAAGGATTTATCGCACGTCATGTGTCGAGAACAACCGAAATCGATATACCAAACACAGACATCGAAACCCTGTAAATGTGAATTTCCTAGAGTTTAGGTACCCAAAGATTCTTGGGTCCTTTTCGGTTAGTACCAGCAATAAACTTTAGATCAATGATGAAATAATCACGTATAGCATCATGCAGTTTAGACAATAAAGCATCATTTAAAACCACATTACATGAAGCATCATACGCAATATCAAGTTTTACATCATTATCAGAAGTCTTAACACACAACTTATTCCAAATAGATGTTTTGTTCACAGACGAAAATTGAAAAACATGAGATGATTTCCTAGGCCGACTAGCAGATTGCGTTGGTTTGGTTGCTACTTTCTTAGTCGTGGACTTAGAAACCCATATAGATTTGTAATTCAAGTTTGGATTATGACCCGTGACACGAAAAACACCTTTGTTAGTTACACGTCCAAACTTTTCAGTTGACACATGAGATGATTGATTTTGCAAAATCTCCAATTTGATTTTACGTTCTTTTGCATCATACTCACTTAAATTAGGTTTAGGACTTGTGTGTTGTGTGTACTTAACTGATGTCGTTAAAAGACTTGCTTTTGAAGTTTTTGTCATTGGAATCATAGGAATCTTTTCAGTTGACACAGAACCATCGGGAGAATGAACCTTTTTGACAACAAATTGAGTTGTAGAAATAACTTTTGAACCACGATTGCAAAATTGAGAACGTAGAGGATTTTTAAGAATAGTAATGGGTTTTACATCCTTAGATGTTGTTGTTCCCTTCCCCTTCTTAGTAATCCCACCATTACATTCAAGCACATTGGTTTCAACATTAGACGATTGCTTAAGTGTGTTAGCCTGTTTTAGTTGAATTATCTTTTGTTTTAAGCTTTTAATCTCAAGACATAATTCTTCAGCAGAAACTATCACTTCACCCTTCTTAAAAGTATAAGTACATTCTTTCTTAGGCAGTGAAGGCAATTTATCACACAAAGCAAGCATTTGTTCTAATGATTGGCACTTAAGTTGCAAGTCAATATTCTCCTGTTCTAGTTGAGCTACTATACGATTCAAATTACGTACAGCAGGTAAATGCAAATAATAATCGTGCAAAGGATCAAGTTGACTTTCAAAATCTATCAAAGGTTCAATGATCGGTTCAGTATGAGGTTCTACTTTTTCATCTAAAGAATTTTGACCTAGAGATTCTGTCTCAAAGAAAACAGTTAGTTCATGTGCTAGGTCTTCACGGAAAACATTATCAGAACATGCAGGTAAAGCATGTAGAATTGGTTTCACATCAAAAGTTGATTCATCAAACACCTCATCTATGTTAACAATGCTAGAACTAGGTTTGTTAAACACTTCATTCTCAAGCATTAAAATGTATTTCTCTAGCATGAGTGTAGGAATGTAAACCAATCTACGTGTTGGCACATAATTAGCACATTGCACATTCTTTTCAGTTTCAACAAGTTCCTTCAAGAAATCAGGATTTGATTTACCCATTTTTGCATTAATTTTCTCATACATTAAGCTAATTTGATGGTATTTTTTAGATTTGCGATTAACAATAATATCATCAAAATCAGCATCAGAAGCATGCACAAAATGCGGTGGTAAACCAGCTTGAAAGTAATCAGAATGATATAATCCTGGAATCTTTTTGGAAGCTCCATCTAAGATCTTAGGATCTTCATAACCCAACCCCCACTTTTCACCATGAATCGTTTTTGGTCTGTTCATGAAAATTGTTTGTTTTGAAAGTTCTAAATCAATGATAGCTTTAGATTGCTCTGTACCATAGAGTTTTTCCTCATATCGAGCAAGTTGATCTTTCATTAGAACAGACTCTTTTGACAACGAAGAAATTTCAGTGTCTTTTTCAATTATGGTGTTTTCCAAATGAATAATTTTCTTGTTTAGCTTTGAAAGTGTGGGTTCATGTTGGTTTTTTAAATCAGAAAGATCTTTTTCTAAGAATTGAACGTTTTCTGCAAGTCGTTCAGATTTTAAACGATAATCAGTTCGTTCGACTTTAATCGAATGAATTGTCTTCTTCAGATCTTCCAACTCAGTTTTCGTAGAGCTGAGTTGGAGAGTCAATCGTTGCACATCCGTTTGAAATTTGGATGAGGAAGGTCTGGTCTCATTTAGTTTAATTTTATCTTTTAAAATCTTGTTTTCAGATTTTAAGCCTTTGACTTCTTTTGACATTGAGACCAGATTCTTCATCAAGTCATTTTGCATTTTTATAAAATCAGGTGAGATTTCAGTTGATTGCACCTCATCATCGTCAGATGTTGAGTCAGAATTCTCCAATGCTTCCTTAGCTTTGATGAGCTTAGTCACCTTGCAAACATTTGCATGTTCCACCTCTGAGTCTGAATCATCAGTCCAGTTAAACCAAGTATCATCAACCGGTTTCAGCTCTCCCCCAATTTCCACAATCTTAGCCATCAACATTTTCTTCTTGTAGTAAGTTGCGTCCTTCTTCTTAGGCATCTTGCACTCACGAGAGTAATGACCAGCTTTGAAACAATTGAAATAGATTGAATCTTCCTTCTTGGAATCATCAGCACGTTGATGTTTGGATTGATCAGCTTTCTTGTAGTACGAGGAAGATGATGAGTTTTTGCGTTGATTGCTTGATTTGACTTTAAACTTGTGTTTGTTCAAGGCGTTTGTGAACATGGCTACCATTTTGACTAATTCAAGGTGAGAATCATCAACATCAGAAAGATTTAACTCTTCAGAATCAGTTGATTCTTCAACAAGCACTTTCTTGGACAAGCTTTTAGAAGTCGTAAATGATTTGCTCTTCTTTTTGGCAATTAGGGCAAGAGGATCTCCCAGAGAAGACTCTTTCCTTCCTTCTTGAAGTTTAGACACCTCAGGTTGGTAATGCATAAGAACTCCAACAAGCTCATGAATAGTCAACTTGTCAATCTCTTTGGTAGATCGAACAATGGTTCCATAAGGAAGCCAATCAACATTGAGCTTTTTGAGGAATTTCATGTTGACTTCAGCATGTACTTTTACAATCTTACACCTTTTCAACTCATTGAGAACACCATTGAAACGACGGTAGGTATCCTTAAGTTGTTCTTCTGGTTCCTACTTGAAATCTTCATACAATCCCAGAGCCTTATTCAATTTAGTAACGTCTGACATGTCATAACCTTCTTGTTGTCGTTTGATCTCATCCCATATATCTTTTACAGTAGTGTTGCTATCAACATTTTCAAATAGCTCATATGGGATAGCTTGCATGACAATATTCTTAGCCTCTATGTCACCCTGAGCTCTTTCACGTTTATCACCAGAAAGTTCATAGACTGGAATTGGCATACCAGTATCCGAATGAAAATCAACAATTAGAACATCTCTCAGAGAAACCCATATATGTTTAGCTTTCTCACCCTTATAGTCTATGTACTGAGTGATACGATGAAGCCACTGAGTGTACTTGCCATCAAACAACACTGGAGGTCGGGAATCTGATCCAATGATTAGAGCATCTTGAGTAGACATCTTAAATTGAGGTAGATTCGGTATTAAACACAATCTATGATCAGGGTTCAGTATAAAATCTAACAAGAATGTCAGATTCGGTAAAGATTCGGTACCGTAGCAGACTCGGTAAGTGGTTCGGTACTGTAGCAGATTCGGTAACAATTCGGTAAACCAGATTCGGTATCAAAAACTGATAAGAATCACAAGTAACACACCCATATTCGGTATGGATTCGATAACCAAACAACTTGAAGCCTCGGAATACTTAAAACCAAAGAATTAAGTGAAACCGAGATTCTGATTCAGTAAATGACTCGGTAGTCAAATTATGTAAAATATTATGTGTAAACTCAATCCAATTCCCTTGAATTAGATTCGGTAACCTTCCTACACAAGAAAACAAGTTAGTAACAAACAGAATATCAATGATACCGAAGATTCAGGATACCGAATGTCAACTGTAGCAGTTGACAATACCGAGTCTAAGTCTAAAACTTAGAAATATAACAGAATCCTTTCTCAAACTACACCAATTAGCTGCGTATAATCAAACCGAATGTGATAGAATCACAAACACACCACAATCTGCAACAATTAAGATAAATTTTCAGTAATGAAGCAGACTTGGTATGACGGTTGCGATACCGAGTGTTGATCAAATCTTCAAAACTTGACGAATTGAAGAAATTGAACCGACAGAAATGTGATTTAACACCTCACGAACACAACTGAATCTTTAAATCTTCACAAAAATCCAGAATCAAGCTTGAATTAAGCAATACCGAGAGTTTTAGCCACAAACTCTAAAAATTAACTTGATTCTCCATAATTGACGTTAAAAAGCTGTAATG
Organism: Rutidosis leptorrhynchoides; assembly: GCF_046630445.1. Lineage (NCBI taxonomy): Eukaryota > Viridiplantae > Streptophyta > Magnoliopsida > Asterales > Asteraceae > Rutidosis > Rutidosis leptorrhynchoides. Next base: position 333,602,839 of record NC_092337.1, on the reverse strand, counting down.
ATGATCGAAACTCTTTCTAATAGACCTAATACACCTTCGCTGAACTTATCACAAGAATCTGAAAGTCAGATTATCAAATTCGATAATACCGAATCTGATTCATTTTACCGAGAGTATTCATATTCTGTAATCTACAATCTCTGGATCGATATAGTGATGTAGAATCACTTCCTGGAAGCTCTGATACCAAATGATAGGTCAGATCATGTTGAGATTGAGAGAAATGATAAGGTAGAGTGAGATTCGGTATGTAGGAAGGAGACTCGGTATGAGAGAGAATCGATAAAATTACATTCCACAGCTTCTAGAACTCAGTTACAATACAATGGTTATCTAATTAAGACTATTTAGGTTCCTTATATAGCCCTCTTCTAAGGAACCTTCATTTAAGCTTAATTTACATTAACACTATACAACTTCGGGGTCCTAACAATGTACATATTTCTTATAGGTTCGTGAATCGACCAGTGGCTAAGTCTTACTTCCCGACGAAGTAAAAATCTGTAAAAGTGAGTTATAGTCCCACTTTTAAAATCTAATATTTTGGGATGAGAATACATGAAATTTTATAAATGTTTTACGAAATAGACACAAGTAATTGAAACTACATTATATGGGTGAATGATCGAAGCCAAATATGCCCCTTTTGCTTGGTAACCTAAGAATTAGTAAACCAATCTACTAATTGACGCGAATCCTAAAGATAAATCTATTGGGCTTAACGAACCCCATCCAAAGTACCGGATGCTTTAGTACTTCGAATTCATTTTTATCATGTCCGAAAGATTTCCCGGAATGATAGGGGATATTCTTATATGCATCTTGTTAATGTCGGTTACCAGGTGTTCACCATAGGAATGATTTTTATCTCTATATATGGGATGTATATTGAAATATGAAATCTTGTGGTCTATTATTATGATTTGATAATATATAGGTTAAACCTATAACTCACCAATATTTTTGTTGACATTTTAAGCATGTTTATTCTCAGGTGATTATTAAGAGCTTCCGTTGTTGCATACTAAAATAAGGAAAAGATTTGGAATCCATGCTTGTATGATATTATGTAAAAACTGCATTCAAGAAACTTACTTTTGATGTAATATATTCTTATTGTACAGCATTATGTAATGGTCATGTGTAAACGATATATTTTAGATTATCATTATTTGATAATCTACGTAATGCTTTTTAAACCTTTATAGATAAAATAAAGGTTATGGTTGTTTTAAAAATGAATGCAGTCTTTCAAAAATGTCTCATATAGAGGTCAAAACCTCGCGACAAAATTAATTAATATGAAACGTTTATAATCAATATGAACGGGACATTTCAGTTGGTATCCGAGCGTTGGTCTTAGAGAACCAGAAAATTGCATTAGTGTGTCTTACCGAGTTTGTTAGGATGCATTAGTGAGTCTGGACTTCAACCGTGTTTTTCTTCAAAAACGATTACTTAACATTTTTTGTTGGAAACTATATATTATTAACATGTAAATATTATGTGATATATTAATCTCTTAATGTGTTTGATATTGTGTGATAGATGTCAACCTCTAGTACAAATCCCATTGATTCACCTAATAATAATGAAGAGTCGAATATATTTTGGGAAGATTCACAAATTCCCGAAGAGAAACCGGAAGAGGAGGAACCGGAAGAAGAGGAACCAGAAGAAGAGGTTCCGGAGGAAGAAATATTGATACCTATAGTAAATCGATTAAATAAAAGAAAATCCTCAACCAACGGACCAAAGGTAATAATAGTCAATGGTGTTTCCGCCGAGGAAGCAAAATATTGGGAAGATTACCAATTTTCCAATGAATCAGATCCCGATGAGGATTCCGATGATGTTATAGAAATTACCTCGACCCAATTTAATAAAGCGAAAGAAAATAATAAGGGAAAAGGTATAAAAATAGAGAAACCCGATTCCAACCCCGATGAACTTTATATGTATCGGCAACATCCGTATTTCCTAGAATGTAACAATGACCCGGGAACCTCTAAACCACCAGGTTTTTCTAAACCATTGTGGAAAATGACGGCTCGTATTAGAGGAACACCATATATTCCTAGAAAATTAGGAAAACGAACCAAGTCCGAAGAAGAAGAAACCAGTGATTCATATTAGAGGGTTGTAATCATGTTGTGTATTATATGTATTGTAGTGTGCTTGTACTTTTATGTTCTATGTAAAAATTGCTTGTATTGTTTGTTAATTACCTTTTACGAATCTAATACTTGTCTATTTTACAGTATAAAAACAAAATGGACGTTAAGGGTAGACAACTGAATATTTTAGAAGACCTACCAGAGGATATGATTGAGGAAATCTTGTCTAGAGTCGGTCAGAATTCATCAACATATTTAGTTATGGCGAAATTAACTTGTCAAACATTTGAAAGACTTTCCAGAAATGCCTTAGTTTATAAAAGGCTTTCCTTTGATAGGTGGGGTATATCACATTGGGGAGACCGTAAGTTACACCGTGTTTTCTTTAAAGCATTAAATGCGGGGAACCCAAATGCAATTTTACGCTACGGGTTAAGAACCTATTTTGACTCAACATATCCCAACATAGGATTTCGTGAATTAGAAAGAGCTTCTAACATGCAACATAAAGAAGCATGTTATGCTTACGGGTTAGTGATGTTCGCTTCTTACCAAAGTGATAAAAAGAACATCGGATTGCAGCTTTTAAATAAGACCTTCCCACAAGTGACGGATTCAGTAGTTGGGGTGAGAAACAAGGTTTTTAGATTATTACGGGGCTGTTGGACATTGCGAAACCCTCGTCCTTTTGACGACATTACAACATGCTGCCTAGCCAATGGTCATAACGATTATTTTCCACAAGACCAAGGATGGGAAGTCGTATTAGTAAAACCAGAATGCATGACTTGTTTCTCAACTTATGAATTACGTGTCTTTATTTCCTTTGCTGAACAACTTGCATATTAACTAGATTTATCTTCAAAACTTTCCTGTATCATAGTGTACTATATTTCATGTTATATGTAATATAGCGAAGTTGTAAGTTTGAAGAATATTTATATGTGATATATTATTATAATCAGTTTTTCATATGGAATTGTAGTAGTTGAATTGTATATTAGCTACTAAGTATGAACTTAACGAGTAGGTAGTACCCGAATTTAAACTTATAAAACGCTAATATGAAGAAAAAGCTTTTATAAATGAGTTCATATTATGCTACGAAATACTATTGACTACTCTTAATATTCTGTATGATTAACTCGATTCAGTTGGCTATTTTGAAGGAAATGGCACCGACTACTCGACACACCATGAATATGAGCGAAGAGGAATTTCGTACCTTTCTTGCTGCAAACATAGCCGCAGTACAGGCTGCGCTACATACCAACAATAACTCTGAATCTAGCAATGCAGCTAACGGCGCAAGAAATCGTGTAGGATGCTCCTACAAAGAATTCACTGCCTGCAAACCTTTGGAATTTGATGGAACCGAAGGACCAATTGGATTGAAACGGTGAACCGAGAAAGTCAAATCGGTGTTTGCCATAAGTAAGTGTACTGAAGAAGATAAAGTTAAGTACGCTACGCATACCTTCACAGGTACTGCGTTAACATGGTGGAACACCTATCTTGAATAGGTAGGACAAAATGCTGCTTATGCACTACCGTGGTCGGCATTCAAGCAATTGATGAACGAGCAGTACCGTCCTAGAAACGAAGTCAATAAACTCAAGGCAGAACTTAGAGAGTTACGAATACAAGGGTTCGACCTTACCACATATGAACGACGATTCAAAAAGTTGTGCCTATTGTGTCTGGGAGCATTCGAAGATGAAGAAGAGAAGATCAACGCGTTTGTAAAAGGGATACCAGTAAGGATTCAAGAAGATGTGAGTTCACACGAGCCCGCTTCTATACAGAAGGCAAGTCGAATGGCTCATAAACTCATAAATCATATTGAGGGAAGAATTAAAGAGCAGGCGGCCGAAGAAGCCAACATGAAACAACTCAAGAGGAAGTGGGAGGAAAACGGTGACAAGAGTCACCAGTACAACAACAACAACAATTACAACCACAATCGCAACAACTATCCCAACAACCGCAACAATAACCGCAATCCTAACAATAACTACAATAAACATCCCAACAACAACAACAACTACAACAACTGTTTCAACAACAATAACAATCCCAACAACAACCTCAATAACAACAACGGCAACAAAAACCAAAAACAGCCATGTCATTGGTGTGAAGAAAATCATCAGGGGTTTTACACGACATTTTGCAGCAGGTGTAAAAGGAATGGTCATAGCACGACAAAGTGTGAGATCTACGGACCAAAATTTAACGGAACTAAAGAAACAATTAATGTCGGAACAAGTAATGCCGAAACGAATAGTGTCAGAGCAAGTAATACCAACGCTGTTTGTTATAAATGTGGAAAACCAGGCCACATTATTAGAAATTGCCCGAATCAGGGGAATACTAATGGGCAGGGCCGTGGAAGAGTTTTCAATATTAATGCGGCAGAAGCACAGGAAGACCCGGAGCTTGTTACGGGTACGTTTCTTATTGACGATAAATCTGCTTATGTTTTATTTGATTCGGATGCGGATAGAAGCTATATAAGTAGAGAATTTTGTGCTAAATTAAGTTGCCCATTGACGCCTTTGGATAGTAAATTTTTACTCGAATTAGCAAACTGTAAATTAATTTCTGCAGATAATATATGTCGGGAGAGAGAAATTAAAGTGGGGGATGAAACGTTTAAAATTGATTTAATACCAGTCGAGTTAGGGAGTTTTGATGTAATAATTGGCATGGACTGGTTGAAAAAGGTGAGAGCGGAGGTCGTTTGTTTCAAAAATGTGATTCACATTATGAAATGTCCCGTTCTTATTGATTAAAAACGTTCCATATTAATTGATTTCGTTGCGAGGTTTTGACCTCTATATGAGACGTTTTTCAAAGACTGCATTCATTTTTAAAACAAACCATAACCTTTATTTCATAAATAAAGATTTAAAAAGCTTTACGTAGATTATCAAATAATGATAATCTAAAATATCCTGTTTACACACGACCATTACATAATGGTTTACAATACAAATATGTTACATCGAAATCAGTTTCTTGAATACAGTTTTTACACAATATTATACAAACATGGACTCCAAATCTTGTCCTTATTTTAGTATGCAACAGCGGAAGCTCTTAGTATTCACCTGAGAATAAACATGCTTTAAACGTCAACAAAAATGTTGGTGAGTTATAGGTTTAACCTATATATATCAAATCGTAACAATAGACCACAAGATTTCATATTTCAATACACATCCCATACATAGAGATAAAAATCATTCATATGGTGAACACCTGGTAACCGACATTAACAAGATGCATATATAAGAATATCCCCATCATTCCGGGACACCCTTCGGATATGATATAAATTTCGAAGTACTAAAGCATCCGTTACTTTGGATGGGGTTTGTTAAGGCCAATAGATCTATCTTTAGGATTTGCGTCAATTAGGGTGTCTGTTCCCTAATTCTTAGATTACCAGACTTAATAAAAAGGGGCATATTCGATTTCGATAATTCAACCATAGAATGTAGTTTCACGTACTTGTGTCTATTTTGTAAATCATTTATAAAACCTGCATGTATTCTCATCCCAAAAATATTAGATTTTAAAAGTGGGACTATAACTCACTTTCACAGATTTTTACTTCGTCGGGAAGTAAGACTTGGCCACTGGTTGATTCACGAACCTATAACAATATATACATATATATCGAAGTATGTTCAAAATATATTTACAACACTTTTAATATATTTTGATGTTTTAAGTTTATTAAGTCAGATGTCCTCGTTAGTAACCTACAACTAGTTGTCCACAGTTAGATGTACAGAAATAAATCGATAAATATTATCTTGAATCAATCCACGACCCAGTGTATACGTATCTCAGTATTGATCACAACTCAAACTATATATATTTTGGAATCAACCTCAACCCTGTATAGCTAACTCCAACATTCACATATAGAGTGTCTATGGTTGTTCCGAAATATATATAGATGTGTCGACATGATAGGTCGAAACATTGTATACGTGTCTATGGTATCTCAAGATTACATAATATACAATACAAGTTGATTAAGTTATGGTTGGAATAGATTTGTTACCAATTTTCACGTAGCTAAAATGAGAAAAATTATCCAATTTTGTTTTACCCATAACTTCTTCATTTTAAATCCGTTTTGAGTGAATCAAATTGCTATGGTTTCATATTGAACTATATTTTATGAATATAAACAGAAAAAGTATAGGTTTATAGTCGGAAAAATAAGTTACAAGTCGTTTTTGTAAAGGTAGTCATTTTAGTCGAAAGAACGACGTCTAGATGACCATTTTAGAAAACATACTTCCACTTTGAGTTTAACCATAATTTTTGGATATAGTTTCATGTTCATAATAAAAATCATTTTCCCAGAATAACAACTTTTAGATCAAAGTTTATCATAGTTTTTAATTAACTAACCCAAAACAGCCCGCGGTGTTACTACGACGGCGTAAATCCGATTTTACGGTGTTTTTCGTGTTTCCAGGTTTTAAATCATTAAGTTAGCATATTATATAGATATAGAACATGTGTTTAGTTGATTTTAAAAGTCAAGTTAGAAGGATTAACTTTTATTTGCGAACAAGTTTAGAATTAACTAAACTATGTTCTATTGATTGCAAGTTTAAACCTTCGAATAAGATAGCTTTATATGTATGAATCGAATGATGTTATGAACATCATTACTACCTCAAGTTCCTTGGATAAACCTACTGGAAATGAGAAAAATAGATCTAGCTTCAAAGGATCCTTGGATGGCTTGAAAGTTCTTGAAGCAGAATCATGACACGAAAACAATTTCAAGTAAGATTTCCACTCGAAATAAGATTGTTATAGTTATAAAAATTGAATTAAAGTTTGAATATGATTATTACATTTTATTAGAAATATAACCTACTGTAAGTAACAAAGGTTTCTTGATCTTGGATGATTACTTGGAATGGATTTAGAAAACTTGGAAGTAAACTTGCAATCTTGGAAGTATTCTTGATTTTATGAAACTAGAACTTTTGGAATTTATGAAGAACACTTAGAACTTGAAGATAGAACTTGAGAGACATCAATTAGATGAAGAAAATTGAAGAATGAAAGTGTTTGTAGGTGTTTTTGGTCGTTGGTGTATGGATTAGATATAAAGGATATGTAATTTTGTTTTCATGTAAATAAGTCATGAATGATTACTCATATTTTTGTAATTTTATGAGATATTTCATGCTAGTTGCCAAATGATGGTCCCCACATGTATTAGGTGACTCACATGGGCTGTTAAGAGCTGATCATTGGAGTGTATATACCAATAGTACATACATCTAAAAGATGTGTATTGTACGAGTACGAATACAGGTGCATGCGAGTAGAATTGTTGATGAAACTGAACGAGGATGTAATTGTAAGCATTTTTGTTAAGTAGAAGTATTTTGATAAGTGTCTTGAAGTCTTTCAAAAGTGTATGAATACATATTAAAACACTACATGTATATACATTTTAACTGAGTCGTTAAGTCATCGTTAGTCGTTACATGTAAATGTTGTTTTGAAACCTTTAGGTTAACGATCTTGTTGAATGTTGTTAACCCATTATTTATTATAACAAATGAGATGTTAAATTGTTATATTATCATGATATTATGATATATAATATATCTTAGTATGATATATATACAGTTAAATACAGTTACAATGATAATAGTTACATATATGTCTCGTTTCGAAATCATTAAGTTAGTAGTCTTATTTTTACATATGTATTTCATTGTTAATACACTTAATAATATATTTACTTATCATTTAACATAATTAACCAAGTGTATCAATATCTTAATATAATTCATATGTACCTAGTAAGACGTTGTTATAACGATAATCGTTATATATATAGTTTTCGAGTTTCTTAAATTAATAGTCTCATTTTTATGTATATAACTCATTGTTAAAATACCTAATGAGATACATACTTATAATAAAATCATGTTAACAATATATATAACCATATATATGTCATCGTATAGTTTTTACAAGTTTTAACGTTCGTGAATCACCGGTCAACTTGGGTGGTCAATTGTCTATATGAAACCTATTTCAATTAATCAAGTCTTAACAAGTTTGATTGCTTAACATGTTGGAAACACTTAATCATATAAATAACAATTTCATTTAATATATATATAAACATGGAAAAGTTTGGGTCACTACAGTACCTACCCGTTAAATAAATTTTGTCCCGAAATTTTAAGCAGTTGGAGGTATTGACGTATCTTCTGGGAATAAATGCGGGTATTTCATCTTCATCTGATCTTCATGCTCCCAGGTAAACTCGGATCCTCTACGAGCATTCCATTGAACCTTAATAATCGGTATCTTGTTTTGTTTAAGTCTCTTAACCTCACGATCCATTATTTCGACGGGTTCTTCAATGAATTGAAGTTTTTCATTGATTTGGATTTCGTCCAACGGAATAGTGAGATCTTCTTTAGCAAAACATTTCTTCAAATTTGAGACGTGTAAAGTGTTATGTACAGCCGCGAGTTGTTGAGGTAGCTCCAGTTGGTAAGCTACTGGTCCGACACGATCTATAATCTTGAATGGTCCAATGTACCTTGGATTTAGTTTCCCCCGTTTACCAAATCTAACAACGCCTTTCCAAAATGAAACCTTAAGCATGACCATTTCTCCAATTTCAAACTCTATATCTTTTCTTTTACTGTCCGCATAGCTCTTTTGTCGACTCTGGGCGGTTTTCAATCTTTGTTGAATTTGGATGATTTTCTCGGTAGTTTCTTGTATTATCTCCGGGCCCGTAATCTGTCTATCCCCCCACTTCACTCCAACAAATCGAAGACCTGCACTTTCTACCATAAAGTGCTTCAAACGGTGCCATCTCAATGCTTGAATGGTAGCTGTTGTGGTAGGAAAATTCTGCTAACGGTAGATGTCGATCCCAACTGTTTCCGAAATCAATAACACAAGCTCGTAGCATGTCTTCAAGCGTTTGTATAGTCCTTTCACTCTACCCATCAGTTTGTGGATGATAGGCAGTACTCATATCTAGACGAGTTCCCAATGCTTGCTGTAATATCTGCTAGAATCTTGAAATAAATCTGCCATCCCTATCAGAGATAATAGAGATTGGTATTCCATGTCTGGAGACGACTTCCTTCAAATACAGTCGTGCTAACTTCTCCTTCTTTTCATCTTCTCTTATTGGCAGGAAGTGTGATGACTTGGTGAGACGATCAACTATTACCCAAATAGTATCGTAACCACTTGCAGTCCATGGCAATTTAGTAATGAAATCCATGGTAATGTTTTCCCATTTCCATTCCGGGATTTCAGGTTGTTGTAGTAGACCTGATGGTTTCTGATGTTCAGCTTTGACCTTAGAACACGTCAAACATTCTCCTACATATTTAGCAATATCGGCTTTCATACCTGGCCACCAAAAATGTTTCTTAAGATCCTTGTACATCTTCCCCGTTCCAGGATGTATTGAGTATCTGGTTTTATGAGCTTCTCTAAGTACCATTTCTCTCATATCTCCAAATTTTGGTACCCAAATTCTTTCAGCCCTATACCGGGTTCCGTCTTCCTGAATATTAAGATGCTTCTCCGATCCTTTGGGTATTTCATCCTTTAAATTTCCCTCTTTTAAAACTCCTTGTTGCGCCTCCTTTATTTGAGTAGTAAGGTTAGTGTGAATCATTATATTCATAGATTTTACTCGAATGGGTTCTCTGTCCTTTCTGCTCAAGGCGTCGGCTACCACATTTGCCTTCCCCGGGTGTTAACGAATCTCAAAGTCGTAATCATTCAACAATTCAATCCACCTACGCTGCCTCATATTCAGTTGTTTCTGATTAAATATGTGTTGAAGACTTTTGTGGTCGGTATATATAATACTTTTGACCCCATATAAGTAGTGCCTCCAAGTCTTTAATGCAAAAACAACCGCGCCTAATTCCAAATCATGTGTCGTATAATTTTGCTCGTGAATCTTCAATTGTCTAGACGCATAAGCAATCACCTTCGTCCGTTGCATTATTACACAACCAAGACCTTGCTTTGATGCGTCACAATAAATCACAAAATCATCATTCCCTTCAGGCAATGACAATATAGGTGCCGTAGTTAGCTTTTTCTTCAATAATTGAAACGCCTTCTCTTGTTCATCCTTCCATTCAAATTTCTTCCCTTTATGCATTAATGCAGTCAAGGGTTTTGCTATTTTGGAGAAATCTTGGATGAATCTTCTGTAGTAACCAGCCAATCCTAAAAATTGACGTATATGCTTCGGAGTTTTTGGGGTTTCCCACTTTTCAACGGTTTCGATCTTTGCCGGGTCCACCTGGATACCTTCTTTGTTCACTATGTGACCGAGGAATTGAACTTCTTCCAACCAAAATGCACACTTTGAAAACTTAGCGTACAGTTTTTCTTTCCTCAATACTTCTAGCACTTTTCTCAAATGTTCTTCGTGCTCTTGATCATTCTTTGAGTAAATAAGTATGTCATCGATGAAAACAATGACAAACTTGTCAAGATATGGCCCACACACTCGGTTCATAAGGTCCATGAACACAGCTGGTGCGTTAGTCAATCTAAACGGCATAACCATAAACTCGTAATGACCATAACGCATCCTAAAAGCAGTTTTTGGAATATCATCCTCCTTTACTCGCATTTGATGATATCCAGAACGTAAATCGATCTTCGAGTAAACCAACGAGCCTTGTAGTTGATCAAATAAGTCGTCAATTCTTGGCAGTGGATAACGGTTTTTGATGGTAAGTTTGTTCAACTCTCTGTAGTCAATACACAACCTAAATGTACCATCCTTCTTCTTGACAAACAAAACAGGAGCTCCCCATGGTGATGTGCTTGGTCGAATGAAACCACGTTCTAATAGTTCTTGCAGTTGGCTTTGCAGTTCTTTCATCTCGCTGGGTGCGAGTCTATAAGGAGCACGAGCTATTGGTGCAGCTCCTAGTACAAGATCTATTTGAAATTCAACAGATCGATGTGGAGGTAGTCCTGGTAATTCTTTCGGAAATACATCGGGAAATTCTTTTGCGACGGGAACATCATTGATGCTCTTTTCTTCAGTTTGTACTTTCTCGACATGTGCTAGAACAGCATAGCAACCTTTTCTTATTAGTTTTTGTGCCTTCAAATTACTAATAAGATGTAGCTTCATGTTGCCCTTTTCTCCGTACACCATTAAGGGTTCTCCTTTTTCTCATACAATACGAATTGCATTTTTATAACATACGATCTCTGCTTTCACCTTCTTCAGCCAGTCCATGCCAACTATTACATCAAAACTCCCTAACTCTACTGGTATCAAATCAATCTTAAATATTTTGCTACCCAGTTTAATTTCTCGATTCCGGCATATATTATCTGCTGAAATTAATTTACCGTTTGGTAATTTGAGTAAAAATTTACTATCCAACGGCGTCAATGGACAACTTAATTTAGCACAAAAATCTCTACTCATATAGCTTCTATCCGCACCCGAATCAAATAAAACGTAAGCAGATTTATTGTCAATAAGAAACGTACCCGTAACAAGCTCCGGGTCTTCCTGTGCCTCTGCCGCATTAATATTGAAAACTCTTCCGCGGCCTTGTCCATTCGTGTTCTCCTGGTTCGGGCAATTTCTAATAATGTGGCCCGGTTTTCCACATTTATAACAAACTACATTGGCATAACTTGCTCCGACACTACTTGCTCCGCCATTACTCGTTCCGACACCATTTGTTCCTTTCGTTCTGTTAACCCCTGGTCCATAGACCTCACACTTCACCGCGCTATGACCATTTCTTTTACACTTGTTGCAAAATTTGGTGCAGAACCCCGAGTGATACTTTTCACACCTTTGGCATAGCTGCTTCTGATTGTTGTTATTGTTGCGGTTGTTATTGTTGTTGGGATGATTGTTGTAGTTGCTGTTGTTGTTGTTGTTGTTGTTGTTGTTGTTGGGCCGTTTGTTGTAGTTGCGATTGATGTTGCGATTGTTGGGATAATTGTTGCAATTATTATTGTAATTGCTGTTATTGTTGTATTGGTGATTCTTATCACCGTTTTCCTCCCACTTTCTTTTGACTTGCTTCACATTGGCCTCTTCAGCCGTCTATTCTTTAATTCTTTCCTCAATCTGGTTCACTAGTTTGTGAGCCATTCTACATGCCTGTTGTATGGAGGCGGGCTCGTGTGAACTTATATCTTCTTGGATTCTTTCCGGTAATCCTTTCACAAACGCGTCGATCTTCTCTTCCTCATCTCCGAACGCTCCCGGACACAATAGGCACAATTCTGTGAATCGTCTTTTGTACGTGGTAATATCAAATCCTTGGGTTCGTAACCCTCTAAGTTCTGTCTTGAGCTTATTGACCTCAGTTCTGGGACGGTACTTCTCGTTCATCAAGTGCTTGAATGCTGACCACGGTAGTGCGTACGCATCATCTTGTCCCACTTGCTCTAGATAGGTATTCCACCATGTTAACGCAGAACCTGTGAAGGTATGAGTAGCATACTTCACTTTATCCTCTTCAGTACACTTACTTATGGCAAACACCGATTCGACCTTCTCGGTCCACCGTTTCAATCCGATCGGTCCTTCGATTCCATCAAATTCCAACGGTTTGCAGGCAGTGAATTCTTTGTAGGTGCATCCTACACGATTTCCTGTACTGCTAGATCCAAGGTTATTGTTGGTATGTAGCGCGGCCTGTACTGCGGCTATGTTTGAAGCTAGAAAGGTACGGAATTCCTCTTCATTCATATTCACGGTGTGTCGAGTAGTCGGTGCCATTTCCTTCAAATAGTCAAATGGAACAAGTTAATCATACAGAATATTAAGAGTAGTTAATAGTATTTCGTAGCATAATATGAACTCATTTATAAAAGCTTTTTCTTCATATTAGCGTTTTATAAGTTTAAATTCGGGTAGTACCTACCCGTTAAGTTCATACTTAGTAGCTAATATACAATTCAACTACTACAATTCTATATGAAAAACTGATTATAATAATATTTCGCGTTCAAACTTTTATACAATATTTTACAAACTTACAATACCGCTTATTTTACATAAAGCATGAAATATAGCACACAATAACTTTGATACAAGATAGTTGTGAAGATAATTCTAGCTAGTACACAAGTCGTTCAGCAAAGGCAATAAAGACACGTAATTCATACGTCCAGAAACAAGTCATGCATTCTGGTTTTACTAGGACTACTTCCCATCCTTGGTCTTGTGGAACATAACCGTTATGGTCGTTGATAAGACAGCATGTTGTAACGTCGTCAAAGGGACGAGGGTTACGTAATGACCAACAGTCTCGTAATAACCTAAAAACCTCATTTCTTACCCCAATTACCGACTCCGTCACTTGTGGGAACGTTTTGTTTAATAGTTGTATCCAGATGTTCTTTTTCTCACTTTGGTGAGAAGCGAACATTACTAACCCGTAAGCATAGCATGCTTCTTTAGGTTGCATGTTAGCCGCTTTTTCTAAATCATGAAGTCCTATATTCGGATACATTGAGTCAAAATAATTTCTTAACCCGTGCGTAAAATAGCATTTGGGTTCCCCGCAATATATGCGTCAAAGTAAATACATCGTAACTTATGGGTTTCCCAATGTGATATCCCCCATCTTTTAAACGAAAGTCTCTTATAAACCAAGACATTCTTGGAACGTTCTTCGAATATCTTACAAACTGATTTCACCGTAAATAGTTGTGCCGAAGAATTCTGACCGACTCTAGACAAGATTTCATCATACATGTCTCCGGGTAGGTCTCTTAAAATATTGGGTTGTCTATCCATTTTGTGTTTTTATACTGTAAAATAGACAAGAGTTAGATTCATAAAAAAAATACTTATTAATACAAGCAATTTTTACATATATCATAAAGCATAAGCACACTATATTACATATATTATGAAATGCCCCGTCCTAATCCATCTGGACGAAGTCTTCAACAGTTGGTCCCATTGCGAGGTTCTGACCTCTATATGCCATAAACGACTCCAGGTAATATGAGCAAATGCACAGCGGAAGAATTCTTTCATACCTGAGAATAAACATGCTTTAAAGTGTCAACCAAAAGGTTGGTGAGTTCATAAGTTTATCATAAACAATAAAAATTCATCCTTTTGATAGACCACAAGATTTAAATGCTGCATGGTAAAATGGGCCCGAATCCTATACCCACCTGTAATGTACATGCTATATCTTTTAATACAGTACATCTTTCTCGAGTACGAAACCATTTTCATAAATCATAGTAACCGTACACATATCTTGTGCACAAAATAAGATACACATAACATGTGTATAAAATCATTCTCTCGATATATAACATTCACATCAACTGGTGGCAATTATCATGTCCACATAATTCAATGGTGGCAATTATCATGTCCACATAATTCAATGGTGGCAATTATCATGTCCACATAATTCAATAATAATCCGCAGAACTTCTGTCTGCATAATAATTCATTCGAGGAATGTTTTGCTCGTGTCTATCTCGTCAAACATTTATAAAAGCATTTCATGTATTCGCAGTTCAAAATATATTTCAAAAACATTTAATAAAGCAGTTATAAAAACAGCGCATGTATTCTCAGTCCCAAAAATGTAAAGAGTAAAATGGAATCAAATGAACTCACGCATATAATTATTGTAAAACAGTTAATAAAGCATTTGCATGTATTCTCAGCCCCAAAAATGTAAAGAGTAAAAAAGGGAGCAAATGAAACTCACGCATATAAATATTGTAAAACAGTTAATAAAGCATTTGCATGTATTCTCAGCCCAAAAATGTAAAAAGAAAAGGGGCAAATGAAACTCACCTAATGTATTTTGTAGTAAAAATACATATGACCATATTGAACAATGCAGGGTTGGCCTCGAATTCACGAACCTATATTATTTATATATATATATTAACACATATAATGGTAATCAAACAAATACATATATTATTATTAGTGATGTAATTAATAACTTGTATATTTCACTATCAAATATATTCATTTTATATATAAAAAAAATATTAATATAGTTAAGTTATGTACTTTAAATATATTTTTATATGAGTAATGTGATTGTGAAATTAATAATTATAATAACGATAATGATACTATATAATTATAATGATAAGAATGATAATAATAATGTTAATATTAATAATAATAATGATAATACTAATAACATTAATATTAATTCTAATAATGATAATGAAAATAATGATAATAATGATAATGATGATAATAATAATAATAATAATAATAATAATAATAATAATAATAATAATAATAATAATAATAATAATAATAATAATAATAATAATAATAATAATAATAATAATAATAATATTAATAGTCATATAAATCTTCATTTTTAATTCTTAAACTTTTAATTATAACTTCTCAAAATTCTAATTCATAATCACATTCATAATCATACATGTATTAATATATTTGAAATCTTTTTACATAATCTTTGCTATATCGTCTTTTTATTAACTTTTTAATATAAATGTGTTTGTAGTATTAACATGTTCAAAAATAATAATAATAAATGTGAGTAATACTACCTTTAAGTATCAAGCCTTTAAAAAAAGTAACTGTCATCGCCCGGGCTCGAACCCGAGACCTCTCGCTTAAACACCCATACGCTAAACCAATGAACTACCATGATACTTGCTGAATTAAAGCCCACATTTAATTATTTTATCATGTGTGTACTCGAAGCCCAATCCAAAAAGCTTATTATATCCACCAAGTCCAATCCTATTCTAGGTATCTTAATTCACACGGCCCAAATCATCAAACCAATTAATTGATCGATCCTATAAACCCTACATTGTATAACTCAGTTTGATTAAATGAGCGTATGAAGGTTTCGAGCAGGCACATCTTATACGGATTCATCATCATTGTCTTCATTGCGATTATCATCACCATCTTCATAGAGTCACGATGGTCTTCTTCTTCAAAACATCATTAACTTAATTTTTACGAATCATCTATTCATCCTAATTCCATCATCATTCTTCACAGTTCATCTCATCATCAATATTACGCATCCGTTCTAAATCTCTTGTATTATTTTATGTAACATAAAATCATACTCGTGACATTTATTATAACGGTCCTATCACTATCAGTATTACTTTAACTGACATCACAGCAGTTTTTAATTAGATGGTGGCATGTGAGTGATGATCAAAAGAGAGGTACAGCAACCAATTCACGTTAGGGTCTGTTGACAAAGAATTTGATGGCCCGACAAACATATGAATCTTTATTATGTTTAATGAATCAAATCAGTCCACTTAAATGTTTGATTAAGAGCCCATTCTAACAGCTTTATTATGTGTACTGGAAGGAAGCCGAATCTGTTGGTTGTTTACGTGTGGACTTGTGATCAAATTTTCTCATTTAGTGTACAAACCCATATCATCATCTTATAATATTGATGAGTGTGGACCCCTTTATTGTATTAAAACACTTGCCTAATCCCACTACCGAATTGTTTGTCAAAGTGGGGTATTCCCTTTAGAATAATTGTCTACCATTTGATAAAAGCAAATACACTAATCGATCTCTTTTTTTTTTTTTTTAAATAAACGAGTGAGATTATGGTTGTAAAGGTCGGTCAAAACAAAAGAGAAGCACTATAAAACAACCCTTTAATCATCTCAATCATATTACTCTCAATATTATATTCCAATCGTATCATTATGGTTTCTATTAAACAGGATCCACGAATGCAGGTGGTGATGGTTTCATCGTGAATTGACATGAACAGGAGGAACCATGTCATTGAAATGTTTTGGGGTTTGAATATGATCGTGAGACAGACTTATGAAAGGTATTGATGATACGTGGTGTATTTAAATCAAAACAGAAATCAAATGTAATAGTAACATGGATAGAAGAGAAGGAGGAAGAAAATTGGCGGTTTTGGATTTACCTTAGTTCAACGAATCTGCAAGGAAGTAGCGGCTCATTTGATTTTATGTAAGTTTACTTGAGTTGTAGATGCGTTAATGGTGTTTGAACGAATCAAGAATTGAAATCAAATGTTTGTTTATGGTTTAATGGTGAATGGTTTCGTGAAAGTTGAAGATAGCATCGATGGTGGCTCTCGAAAGTAAACAAGATCATAGAGTGGCGAATGGAATGAAAAAAAGGTGTGTGGTGATGGTTAAATGGGTGTATCTGTTATAATTGATCATACAGCTAAGTGAAGTCGACGTATAACAAATTGGAGACACAAATTATTCTAGCAGACAAAGAAGATAATAGATGAAATTGACTGCTAACAGATTCTTGGATTCATTCTGTGAATTAAAGTCGTGATTTGTACTAGAGAATAAATTATATACAGTTTGATAGTGATCGGAACTAATTTTGATTCTCTTAGGATGAATTACATAATTGTTTTCATTTATAAATGTATATAAATGTATTTTTTTATATAAATATATATCAGTATATGTATTTTTATATCTGTGTATATATATATATATATATATATACATATATATATATATATATATATATATATATATATATATATATATATATATATATATATATATATATATATATATATATATATATAAGTATTTATATATATCTACTTATATATATGATTATATATAATTCATAAACTTTAACATTTATGATGTTATTAATAATAAATACTAATACTAATAAAATTATTAATAAATATTTTGAAATACTAATAAAAATAATAATAATGATAATAATATTAATAATATCAATAATGATAATAATTGTATTAATAATAATTATAAATAGTAGTGATATTAAGAATCATATAATTGATAATTTTAATAAGTTTACTAATAACAATCATAATAAAATGATAACAATAATATGTTTATTAATACTAATAATAATACTACTTATCATAATGTTGTTGATAATAATGATATTGATAATTTTGATAATATAATAACTTATATCAAATTTCATATATATCTATACATCTGTATATTGAATATATAAAGAATCATAATAACATTAATTATACAATTTAATGTTTAATATTAATGAAACAGATAATAATAATAATGATACCAATATTGATAATAATAGTGAAATTAATGGTAATAATATTAATATTACAAATATATATTACTATCAAATATATAATTTGTTGAATCTTTAATATTTATAATTTACAATATATATAATATTACTTATGTATAGAATTTGTTTATACATATATATTTACACACAATTGTTCGTGAATCGCCAAGAGTAGTCAAAGGGTATATGAATACATGAATACAATTCAAAGTTTTTGAGATTTCAACATTACAGACATTGTTTGTCGTGTCGGAAACTTATAAAGATCAAGTTTAAATTTGGTCGGAAATTCCCGGGTCATCACAGTACCTACCCGTTAAAGAAATTTCGTCCCGAAATTTGAGTGAGGTGGTCATGGTTAACAATAAAAATGTTTTTATGACGAATATGAGTTGATAAATAGAGTTTTATCATTTTTGAGTAATATGGATAAAATGATTCGATTAATAGAAGCGTATGAATGAAGCTATCACAAAAGATCGAGATGAGAGAATGGAGATTTTCCATAAATTTTGACGTAGTCGCGATTGAATTTCGGAATTCAAGGGATTTAAAGAAAATCTTCGCAATCTGAGAGATTTGATTCTTCGGCGAATAAGGAGAATAAGATCTCTATAATTAAATACGGTGATCTGCTTCGACTACTCTGTCTGATATTTCCATTATAAATTAAACTCCTCCGTTGTAGTGACCCGAACTTTTCTATGTTTATATATATTAATTGAGATTTATATTTACATGATTAAATGTTTCCAACATTTTAAGCAATCAAACTTGTTAAGACTTGATTAATTGAAATATGTTTCATATAGACAATTAACCACCCAAGTTGACCGGTGATTCACGAACGTTAAAACTTGTAAAAATGACATGACGATATATATATGGATATACATATGGTTAACATGAGATTATGATAAGTAAGTATCTCCATAAGTATATTAACAATGAGTTATATACATATAAACAAGACTACTAACTTAAGGATTTCGAAACGAGACATATATGTAACGATTATCGTTGTAACGACATTTAAATGTATATATATCATATTAAGAGATATTCATACATGATAATATCATGATAATATAATAATTTAAAATCTCATTTGATATTATAAACATTGGGTTAACAACATTTAACAAGATCGTTAACCTAAAGGTTTCAAAACAACACTTACATGTAACGACTAACGATGACTTAACGACTCAGTTAAAATGTATATACATGTAGTGTTTTAATATGTATTTATATACTTTTGAAAGACTTCAATACACTTATCAAAATACTTCTACTTAACAAAAATGCTTACAATTACATCCTCGTTCAGTTTCATCAACAATTCTACTCGTATGCACCCGTATTCGTACTCGTACAATACACAGCTTTTAGATGTATGTACTATTGGTATATACACTCCAATGATCAGCTCTTAGTAGCCCATGTGAGTCACCTAACACATGTGGGATCCATTATTTGGCAACTAGCATGAAATATATCATAAAATTACAAAAAATATGAGTAATCATTCATGACTTATTTACATGAAAACAAGTTTACATATCCTTTATATCTAATCCATACACCAACGACCAAAAACACCTACAAACACTTTCATTCTTCAATTTTCTTCATCTAATTGATCTCTCTCAAGTTCTATCTTCAAGTTCTAAGTGTTCTTCATAAATTCTAAAAGTTCTAGTTTCATAAAATCAAGAATACTTTCAAGTTTGCTAGCTCACTTCCAATCTTGTAAGGTGATCATCCAACCTCAAGAAATCTTTGTTTCTTATAGTAGGTTATCATTTTAATACAAGGTAATAATAATATTCAAACTTTGGTTCAATTTCTATAACTATAACAATCTTATTTCAAGTGATGATCTTACTTGAACTTGTTTTCGTGTCATGATTCTGCTTCAAGAACTTCGAGCCATCCAAGGATCCGTTGAAGCTAGATCCATTTTTCTCTTTTACAGTAGGTTTATCCAAGGAACTTAAGGTAGTAATGATGTTCATAACATCATTCGATTCATACATATAAAGCTATCTTATTCGAAGGTTTAAACTTGTAATCACTAGAACATAGTTTAGTTCATTCTAAACTTGTTCGCAAACAAAAGTTAATCCTTCTAACTTGACTTTTAAAATCAACTAAACACATGTTCTATATCTATATGATATGCTAACTCAATGATTTAAAACCTGGAAACACGAAAAACACCGTAAAACCGGATTTACGCCGTCGTAGTAACACAGCGGGCTGTTTTGGGTTAGTTAATTAAAAACTATGATAAACTTTGATTTAAAAGTTGTTATCCTGAGAAAATGATTTTTATTATGAACATGAAACTATATCCAAAAATTATGGTTAAACTCAAAGTGGAAGTATGTTTTCTAAAATGGTCATCTAGACGTCGTTCTTTCGACTGAAATGACTACCTTTACAAAAACGACTTGTAACTTATTTTTCCGACTATAAACCTATACTTTTTCTGTTTAGATTCATAAAATAGAGTTCAATATGAAACCATAGCAATTTGATTCACTCAAAACGGATTTAAAATGAAGAAGTTATGGGTAAAACAAGATTGGATAATTTTTCTCATTTTAGCTACGTGAAAATTGGTAACAAATCTATTCCAACCATAACTTAATCAACTTGTATTATATATTATGTAATCTTGAGATACCATAGACACGTATACAATGTTTCGACCTATCATGTCGACACATCTATATATATTTCGGAACAACCATAGACACTCTATATGTGAATGTTGGAGTTAGCTATACAGGGTTGAGGTTGATTCCAAAATATATATAGTTTGAGTTGTGTTCAATACTGAGATACGTATACACTGGGTCGTGGATTGATTCAAGATAATATTTATCGATTTATTTCTGTACATCTAACTGTGGACAACTAGTTGTAGGTTACTAACGAGGACAGCTGACTTAATAAACTTAAAACATCAAAATATATTAAAAGTGTTGTAAATATATTTTGAACATACTTTAATATATATGTATATATTGTTATAGGTTCGTGAATCAACAGTGGCCAAGTCTTACTTCTCGACGAAGTAAAAATCTGTGAAAGTGAGTTATAGTCCCACTTTTAAAATCTAATATTTTTGGGATGAGAATACATGCAGGTTTTATAAATGATTTACAAAATAGACACAAGTACGTGAAACTACATTCTATGGTTGAATTATCGAAATCGAATATGCCCCTTTTTATTAAGTCTGGTAATCTAAGAATTAGGGAACAGACACCCTAATTAACGCGAATCCTAAAGATAGATCTATTGGGCCTAACAAACCCCATCCAAAGTACCGGATGCTTTAGTACTTCGAAATTTATATCATATCCGAAGGGTGTCCCGGAATGATGGGGATATTCTTATATATGCATCTTGTTAATGTCGGTTACCAGGTGTTCACCATATGAATGATTTTTATCTCTATGTATGGGATGTGTATTGAAATATGAAATCTTGTGGTCTATTATTATGATTTGATATATATAGGTTAAACCTATAACTCACCAACATTTTTGTTGACGTTTTAAGCATGTTTATTCTCAGGTGATTATTAAGAGCTTCTGCTGTCGCATACTTAAATAAGGACGAGATTTGGAGTCCATGCTTGTATGATATTGTGTAAAAACTGCATTCAAGAAACTTATTTTATTGTAACATATTTGTATTGTAAACCATTATGTAATGGTCGTGTGTAAACAGGATATTTTAGATTATCATTATTTGATAATCTACGTAAAGCTTTTTAAACCTTTATTGATGAAATAAAGGTTATGGTTTGTTTTAAAATGAATGCAGTCTTTGAAAAACGTCTCATATAGAGGTCAAAACCTCGCAACGAAATCAATTAATATGGAACGTTTTTAATCAATAAGAACGGGACATTTCAGTTGGTATCCGAGCGTTGGTCTTAGAGAACCATAATTTTGCATTAGTGTGTCTTATCGAGTTTGTTTGGATGCATTAGTGAGTCTGGACTTCGACCGTGTTTACTTGAAAAATGATTGCTTAACAAATTTTGTTGGAAACTATATATTTTTAACATGTGAATATTATGTGATATATTAATCTCTTAACGCGTTTGATATTATGTGATAGATGTCTACCTCTAGAACAAGTCCCATTGACTCACCTAATAATAATGAAGAGTCAAATGTAAATTGGAATGATTCGTGGACTGATTCACAAGTTCCCGAAGAGGAACCGGAAGAAGAGTCGGAACCGGAAGAAGAATCAGAACTGGATGAAGAAATAGAACCGGTGGGGGAAATAATAAAACGGTTAAGTAAAAGAAAATCCTCAACCAACCGACCAAGGTTAATTATGGTCAATGGTGTTTTCGCCAAGGAAGCAAAATATTGGGAGGATTACCAATTCTCCGATGAATCGGATTTCGACGAGAATTCCGATGATGTTATAGAAATTACCCCAACTGAATTTAAAAAGGCAAAAGAAAATAATAAGGGAAAGGGCATAAAAATAGAGAAATCTAATTCCAACCCCGATGAACTTTATATGTATCGTCAACCCCCGAAGTCCTTAAGTTGTAACAATGACCCGGGAACCTCTAAACCACCAGGTTTTTCTAAACCAATGTGGAAAATTACGGCTCGTATTAGGGGAACATCATATATCCCTAGAAACTTGGCAAAACGAACCAAAACCGAAGAAGAAGAAACAAGCGAGTAGGAATAAGATAGTTGTATTCGTGTGGTGTAATATATGTAATATAGTGTGCTTATGCTTTATGATATATGTAAAAATTGCTTGTATTAATAAGTATTTTTTTTTATGAATCTAACTCTTGTCTATTTTACAGTATAAAAACACAAAATGGATAGACAACCCAATATTTTAAGAGACCTACCCGGAGGCATGATTGATGAAATCTTGTCTAGAGTCGGTCAGAATTCTTTGGCACAACTATTTAAGGCGAGATCAGTTTGTAAGACATTCAAAGAACGTTCCAAGAATGCCTTGGTTTATAAAAGGCTTTCGTTCGAAAGATGGGGGATATCACATTGGGAAATCCATAAGTTACGATGTGTTTACTTTGACGCATATATTGCGGGGAACCCAAATGCTATTTTACGCAATGGGTTAAGAAATTATTTTGACTCAATATATCCGAATATTGGACTTCGTGATTTAGAAAAAGCGGCTAACATGCAACATAAAGAAGCATGTTATGCTTACGGATTAGTAATGTTCGCTTCTCACCAAAGTGAGAACAAGAACATCGGGCTACAACTATTAAACAAAACGTTCCCATAAGTGACGGAGTCGGTAATTGGGGTAAGAAATGAGGTTTTTAGATTGTTACGGGACTGTTGGACATTACGTAACCCTCGTCCCTTTGACGACGTTACAACACGCTGTCTTATCAACGGCCATAATGGTTATGTTCCACAAGACCAAGGATGGGAAGTAGTCCTAGTAAAACCAGAATGAATGACTTGTTTCTGGACGTATGAATTACGTGTCTTTATTGCCTTTGCTGAACGACTTGTGTACTAGCTAGAATTATCTTCACAACTATCTTGTATCAAAGTTATTGTGTGCTATATTTCGTGCTTTATGTAAAATAAGCGGTATTGTAAGTTTGTAAAATATTGTATAAAGTTTGAACGCGAAATATTATTATAATCAGTTTTTCATATAGAATTGTAGTAGTTGAATTGTATATTAGCTACTAAGTATGAACTTAACGGGTAAGTACTACCCGAATTTAAACTTATAAAACGCTAATATGAAGAAAAAGCTTTTATAAATGAGTTCATATTATGCTACGAAATACTATTAACTACTCTTAATATTCTGTATGATTAACGTGTTCCATTTGACTATTTTGAAGGAAATGGCACCGACTACTCGACACACCGTGAATATGAATGAAGAGGAATTCTGTACTTTTCTAGCTTCAAACATAGCCGCAGTACAGGCTGCGCTACATACCAACAATAACCTTGGATCTAGCAGTACAGGAAATCGTGTAGGATGCACCTACAAAGAATTCACTGCCTGCAAACCTTTGGAATTTGATGGAACCGAAGGACCGATCGGATTGAAACGGTGGACCGAGAAGGTCGAATCGGTGTTTGCCATAAGTAAGTGTACTGAAGAGGACAAAGTAAAGTACGCTACGCATACCTTCACAGGTTCTGCGTTAACATGGTGGAATACCTATCTAGAGCAAGTGGGACAAGACGATGCGTACGCACTACCGTGGTCAGCATTCAAGCACTTGATGAACGAGAAGTACCGTCCCAGAACCGAGGTCAATAAGCTCAAGACAGAACTTAGAGGGTTACGAACCCAAGGATTTGATATTACCACGTACGAAAGACGATTCACATAATTGTGCCTATTGTGTCCGGGAGCATTCGAAGATGAGGAAGAGAAGATCGACGCATTTGTGAAAGGATTACCGGAAAGAATCCAAGAAGATATAAGTTCACACGAACCCGCCTCCATACAACAGGCATGTAGAATGGCTCATAAACTAGTGAACCAGATTAAAGAAAGAATTAAAGAACAGACTGCTGAAGAGGCTAATGTGAAGCAAGTCAAAAGAAAGTGGGAGGAAAACGCTGATAAGAATCACCAATACAACAACAGCAATTACAACAATAATCGCAACAATTATCCCAACAATCGCAACACCAATCGCAACTACAACAAACGGCCCAACAACAACAACAACAACAACAACAACAACAACAACAGCAACTACAACAATCATCCCAACAACAATAATAACCGCAACAACAACAACAATCAGAAGCAGCTATGCCAAAGGTGTGAAAAGTATCACTCGGGGTTCTGCACCAAATTTTGCAACAAGTGTAAAAGAAATGGTCATAGCGCGGCGAAGTGTGAGGTCTACGGACCAGGGGTTAATAGAACAAAAGGAACAAATGGTGTCGGAATGAGTAATGGCGGAGCAAGTAGTGTCGGAGCAAGTTATGCCAATGTAGTTTGTTATAAATGTGGAAAACCGGGCTACATTATTAGGAATTGCCCGAACCAGGAGAACACGAATGGACAAGGCCGCGGAAGAGTTTTCAATATTAATGCGGCAGAGGCACAGGAAGACCCGGAGCTTGTTACGGGTACGTTTCTTATTGACAATAAATCTGCTTACGTTTTATTTGATTCGGGTGCGGATAGAAGCTATATGAGTAGAGATTTTTGTGCTAAATTAAGTTGTCCATTGACGCCTTTGGATAGTAAATTTTTACTCGAATTAGCAAATGGTAAATTAATTTCAGCAGATAATATATGTCGGAATCGAGAAATTAAACTGGTTAGCGAAACATTTAAGATTGACTTGATACCAGTAGAGTTAGGGAGTTTTGATGTGATAATCGGTATGGACTGGTTGAAAGAAGTGAAAGCAGAGATCATTTGTTACAAAAATGCAATTCGCATTATACGAGAAAAAGGAAAACCCTTAATGGTGTACGGAGAAAAGGGCAACACGAAGCTACATCTTATTAGTAATTTAAAGGCACAAAAACTAATAAGAAAAGGTTGCTATGCTGTTCTAGCACACGTCGAGAAAGTACAAACTGAAGAAAAGAGCATCAATGATGTTCCCATTGCAAAAGAATTTCCCGATGTATTTCCGAAAGAATTACCGGGATTACCCCCACATCGATCCGTTGAATTTCAAATAGATCTTGTACCAGGAGTTGCACCAATAGCTCGTGCTCCTTACAGACTCGCACCCAGCGAGATGAAAGAACTGCAAAGCCAATTACAAGAACTTTTAGAGCGTGGTTTCATTCGACCAAGCACATCACCGTGGGGAGCTCCTGTTTTGTTTGTCAAGAAGAAAGATGGTACATTCAGGTTGTGTATCGACTACCGAGAGTTGAACAAACTTACCATCAAGAACCGCTACCCACTACCGAGAATCGATGACTTGTTTGATCAACTACAAGGCTCGTCTGTTTATTCAAAGATTGACTTACGTTTCGGGTATCATCAAATGCGGGTGAAAGAAGATGATATTCCAAAGACTGCTTTCAGAACACGTTACGGTCATTACGAGTTTATGGTCATGCCGTTTGGTTTAACTAATGCACCAGCTGTGTTCATGGACCTTATGAACCGAGTGTGTGGACCATACCTTGACAAGTTTGTCATTGTTTTCATTGATGACATACTTATTTACTCAAAGAATGACCAAGAACACGGTGAACATTTGAGAAAGGTGTTAGAAGTATTGAGGAAGGAAGAATTGTACGCTAAGTTTTCAAAGTGTGCATTTTGGTTGGAAGAAGTTCAATTCCTCGGTCACATAGTGAACAAAGAAGGTATTAAGGTGGATCCGGCAAAGATAGAAACTGTTGAAAAGTGGGAAATCCCGAAAACTCCGAAACACATACGCCAGTTTTTGGGACTAGCTGGTTACTACAGAAGGTTCATCCAAGACTTTTCCAGAATAGCAAAACCCTTGACTGCATTAACGCATAAAGGGAAGAAATTTGAATGGAATGATGAACAAGAGAAAGCGTTTCAGTTATTGAAGAAAAAGCTAACTACGGCACCTATATTGTCATTGCCTGAAGGGAATGATGATTTTGTGATTTATTGTGACGCATCAAAGCAAGGTCTCGGTTGTGTATTAATGCAACGAACGAAGGTTATTGCTTATGCGTCTAGACAATTGAAGATTCACGAACAAAATTATACGACGCATGATTTGGAATTAGGCGCGGTTGTTTTTGCATTAAAGACTTGGAGGCACTACTTATATGGGGTCAAAAGTATTATATATACCGACCATAAAAGTCTTCAACACATATTTAATCAGAAACAACTGAATATGAGGCAGCGTAGGTGGATTGAATTATTGAATGATTACGACTTTGAGATTCGTTACCACCCGGGGAAGGCAAATGTGGTAGCCGATGCCTTGAGCAGGAAGGACAGAGAACCCATTCGAGTAAAATCTATGAATATAATGATTCATAATAAACTTACTACTCAAATAAAGGAGGCGCAACAAGGAGTTTTAAAAGAGGAAAATTTAAAGGATGAAATACCCAAAGGATCGGAGAAGCATCTTAATATTCGGGAAGACGGAACCCGGTATAGGGCTGAAAGGATTTGGGTACCAAAATTTGGATATATGAGAGAAATGGTACTTAGAGAAGCTCATAAAACCAGATACTCAATACATCCTGGAACGGGGAAGATGTACAAGGATCTCAAGAAACATTTTTGGTGGCCGGGTATGAAAGCCGATGTTGCTAAATACGTAGGAGAATGTTTGACGTGTTCTAAGGTCAAAGCTGAGCATCAGAAACCATCAGGTCTACTTCAACAACCCGAAATCCCGGAATGGAAATGGGAAAACATTACCATAGATTTCATCACTAAATTGCCAAGGACTGCAAGTGGTTTTGATACTATTTGGGTAATAGTTGATCGTCTCACCAAATCAGCACACTTCCTACCAATAAGAGAAGATGAGAAGATGGAGAAGTTAGCACGACTGTATTTGAAGGAAGTCGTCTCCAGACATGGAATACCAATCTCTATTATCTCTTATAGGGATGGCAGATTTATTTCAAGATTCTGGCAGACATTACAGCAAGCATTAGGAACTCGTCTAGACATGAGTACTGCCTATCATCCACAAACTGATGGGCAGAGTGAAAGGACAATACAAATGCTTGAAGACATGCTACGAGCATGTGTTATTGATTTCGGAAACAGTTGGGATCGACATCTACCGTTAGCAGAATTTTCCTACAACAACAGCTACCATTCAAGCATTGAGATGGCACCGTTTGAAGCACTTTATGGTAGAAAGTGCAGGTCTCCAATTTGTTGGAGTGAAGTGGGGGATAGACAGATTACGGGTCCGGAGATTATACAAGAAACTACCGAGAAGATCATCCAAATTCAACAACGGTTGAAAACAGCCCAAAGTCGATAAAAGAGCTACGCTGACATTAAAAGAAAAGATATAGAATTTGAAATTGGAGAGATGGTCATGCTTAAAGTTGCACCTTGGAAAGGCGTTGTTCGATTTGGTAAACGAGGGAAATTAAATCCAAGGTATATTGGACCATTCAAGATTATTGATCG
The DNA here is from genome assembly GCF_046630445.1 of Rutidosis leptorrhynchoides. Classification (NCBI taxonomy): domain Eukaryota; kingdom Viridiplantae; phylum Streptophyta; class Magnoliopsida; order Asterales; family Asteraceae; genus Rutidosis; species Rutidosis leptorrhynchoides. Next base: position 333,574,417 of record NC_092337.1, on the reverse strand, counting down.
TGTCGGACCAGTAGCTTACCGACTTGAGTTACCTCAACAACTCACGGCCGTACATAACACTTTCCACGTCTCGAATTTGAAGAAATGTTTTGCTAAAGAAGATCTCACTATTCCGTTAGATGAAATCCAAATCAACGAAAAACTTCAATTCATCGAAGAACCCGTCGAAATAATGGATCGTGAGGTTAAAAGACTTAAGCAAAACAAGATACCAATTGTTAAGGTTCGATGGAATGCTCGTAGAGGACCCGAGTTCACCTGGGAGCTTGAAGATCAGATGAAGAAGAAATACCCGCATCTATTTCCAGAAGATTCGTCAACACCTTCAACAGCTTAAAATTTCGGGACGAAATTTATTTAACAGGTAGGTACTGTAGTGACCCGAACTTTTCTATGTTTATATATATTAATTGAGATTGATATTTACATGATTAAATGTTTCCAACATTTTAAGCAATCAAACTTGTTAAGACTTGATTAATTGAAATATGTTTCATATAGACAATTAACCACCCAAGTTGACCGGTGATTCACGAACGTTAAAACTTGTAAAAACGACATGACGATATATATATGGATATACATATGGTTAACATGAGATTATGATAAGTAAGTATCTCCATAAGTATATTAACAATGAGTTATATACATATAAACAAGACTACTAACTTAAGGATTTCGAAACGAGACATATATGTAACGATTATCGTTGTAACGACATTTAAATGTATATATATCATATTAAGAGATAATCATACATGATAATATCATGATAATATAATAATTTAAAATCTCATTTGATATTATAAACATTGGGTTAACAACATTTAACAAGATCGTTAACCTAAAGGTTTCAAAACAACACTTACATGTAACGACTAACGATGACTTAACGACTCAGTTAAAATGTATATACATGTATTGTTTTAATATGTATTTATATACTTTTGAAAGACTTCAATACACTTATCAAAATACTTCTACTTAACAAAAATTCTTACAATTACATCCTCGTTCAGTTTCATCAACAATTCTACTCGTATGCACCCGTATTCGTACTCGTACAATACACAGCTTTTAGATGTATGTACTATTGGTATATACACTCCAATGATCAGCTCTTAGCAGCCCATGTGAGTCACCTAACACATGTGGGATCCATCATTTGGCAACTAGCATGAAATATCTCATAAAATTACAAAAAATATGAGTAATCATTCATGACTTATTTACATGAAAACAAGATTACATATCCTTTATATCTAATCCATACACCAACGACCAAAAACACCTACAAACACTTTCATTCTTCAATTTTCTTCATCTAATTGATCTCTCTCAAGTTCTATCTTCAAGTTCTAAGTGTTCTTCATAAATTCCAAAAGTTCTAGTTTCATAAAATCAAGAATACTTTCAAGTTTGCTAGCTCACTTCCAATCTTGTAAGGTGATCATCCAACCTCAAGAAATCTTTGTTTCTTACAGTAGGTTATCATTTTAATACAAGGTAATAATCATATTCAAACTTTGGTTCAATTTCTATAACTATAACAATCTTATTTCAAGTGATGATCTTACTTGAACTTGTTTTCGTGTCATGATTCTGCTTCAAGAACTTCGAGCCATCCAAGGATCCGTTGAAGCTAGATCCATTTTTCTCTTTTCCAGTAGGTTTATCCAAGGAACTTAAGGTAGTAATGATGTTCATAACATCATTCGATTCATACATATAAAGCTATCTTATTCGAAGGTTTAAACTTGTAATCACTAGAACATAGTTTAATTCATTCTAAACTTGTTCGCAAAAAAAAGTTAATCCTTCTAACTTGACTTTTAAAATCAACTAAACACATGTTCTATATCTATATGATATGCTAACTCAATGATTTAAAACCTGGAAACACGAAAAACACCGTAAAACCGGATTTACGCCGTCGTAGTAACACCGCGGGCTGTTTTGGGTTAGTTAATTAAAAACTATGATAAACTTTGATTTAAAAGTTGTTATCCTGAGAAAATGATTTTTATTATGAACATGAAACTATATCCAAAAATTATGGTTAAACTCAAAGTGGAAGTATGTTTTCTAAAATGGTCATCTAGACGTCGTTCTTTCGACTGAAATGACTACCTTTACAAAAACGACTTGTAACTTATTTTTCCGACTATAAACCTATACTTTTTCTGTTTATATTCATAAAATAGAGTTCAATATGAAACCATAGCAATTTGATTCACTCAAAACGGATTTAAAATGAAGAAGTTATGGGTAAAACAAGATTGGATAATTTTTCTCATTTTAGCTACGTGAAAATTGGTAACAAATCTATTCCAACCATAACTTAATCAACTTGTATTATATATTATGTAATCTTGAGATACCATAGACACGTATACAATGTTTCGACCTATCATGTCGACACATCTATATATATTTCGGAACAACCATAGACACTCTATATGTGAATGTTGGAGTTAGCTATACAGGGTTGAGGTTGATTCCAAAATATATATAGTTTGAGTTGTGATCAATACTGAGATACGTATACACTGGGTCGTGGATTGATTCAAGATAATATTTATCGATTTATTTCTGTACATCTAACTGTGGACAACTAGTTGTAGGTTACTAACGAGGACAGCTGACTTAATAAACTTAAAACATCAAAATATATTAAAAGTGTTGTAAATATATTTTGAACATACTTTAATATATATGTATATATTGTTATAGGTTCGTGAATCAACAGTGGCCAAGTCTTACTTCTCGACGAAGTAAAAATCTGTGAAAGTGAGTTATAGTCCCACTTTTAAAATCTAATATTTTTGGGATGAGAATACATGCAGGTTTTATAAATGATTTACAAAATAGACGCAAGTACGTGAAACTACATTCTATGGTTGAATTATCGAAATCGAATATGCCCCTTTTTATTAAGTCTGGTAATCTAAGAATTAGGGAACAGACACCCTAATTGACGCGAATCCTAAAGATAGATCTATTGGGCCTAACAAACCCCATCCAAAGTACCGGATGCTTTAGTACTTCGAAATTTATATCATATCTGAAGGGTGTCCCGGAATGATGGGGATATTCTTATATATGCATCTTGTTAATGTCGGTTACCAGGTGTTCACCATATGAATGATTTTTATCTCTATGTATGGGATGTGTATTGAAATATGAAATCTTGTGGTCTATTATTATGATTTGATATATATAGGTTAAACCTATAATTCACCAACATTTTTGTTGACGTTTTAAGCATGTTTATTCTCAGGTGATTATTAAGAGCTTCCGCTGTCGCATACTTAAATAAGAACGAGATTTGGAGTCCATGCTTGTATGATATTGTGTAAAAACTGCATTCAAGAAACTTATTTTATTGTAACATATTTGTATTGTAAACCATTATGTAATGGTCGTGTGTAAACAGGATATTTTAGATTATCATTATTTGATAATCTACGTAAAGCTTTTTAAACCTTTATTGATGAAATAAAGGTTATGGTTTGTTTTAAAATGAATGCAGTCTTTGAAAAACGTCTCATATAGAGGTCAAAACCTCGCAACGAAATCAATTAATATGGAACGTTTTTAATCAATAAGAACGGGACATTTCATCCGTTCCATTATTCTCACCATTCCTATACTTTCTTTCTTAGTTCATACATCCAAAAGATTGTGAAAATGCTTAGTCCCGTTCTAATCCTTGATACTTTTCTAATTATCATTCATGTCATCCTTCTTTTCAATCTTCCACCAGAAGAATTTGTTTACTTCTACTATTACCTTGGGATGATACAATTCTTAATTATACCGTGTCTTTATGTTGCTATTCGTATTAATATCCACGGTTTATAACTTCCGTGTTGTTATTGAGCTTTATATTTTCTCTTATATTTTGGAGCTCTTTGCCTTTTTATTATCCTCCCGACCTCTAGTAAAGCGAGTAACGGTCCAGAATTCGTAAGTATGGAATTTCGGATGAACATCATGTTCTAAATAAGAAAGAATGTATTAGTTCGATTTGATTTGTCAATTTACCAGAATCACTGAGAATAGAACTATCAAGAATATATTTTCTTGATATGTTCAGAAGTTAATCAGAATGAAAGAGTTATGTAACATGACACATGATGACGTTATAATCTGTGAATCATCATGTTCCATTTAGAAACTCGGCATGACTTACTGTAATATAATCACGTTGATCAAGTGTCATTATATTATACTAACTCATGCATCAATTTCCAACACTACTTCAAAATCATTCATAATTCAAACTTGAATTTTAAAGAAAATTAGAAAATAAAATAGTTTCCTTTATGGTGTATTACGGATAACACGAAGAGATAACTAATTTCGGACCAGAAGATTTATGAAAATATCCTCAGAAATATCGAAGATATTTATGATGATATTTTGGGATTTTCTAAGTTCGATGGTTGATGAAGAAAGATTTTTTTTCGCAAGATTTTAACATGAGTACGGAGCAAGATATTCGTTGAAGGTTTCATTGGATCCAGAATTATCTGGATTCTTTAAATATACGGTATGGTCCTTGTATTTGACCTTGGTCTTCTTTATGGTTTCCTCAATCTGTTTTTCAGTACCAAATTTTTTCTATCGAGCGTTCCCAACACTCTCTTCTTTATCGTCAAACTTTTGGCCGTTTAGACCATCTACAACTTTTTTTTCTGTTTCCTCTGCATTTAATGCTACGATATCTGAATCATCGGTTATCAATCCGAGGTGGTTTCAAGAGAATTGTGTTTTTAGATGATTAAACACTGATGATAATATGATGGAATATAAAAGGTTCTCCTGTAACAATAAAAGAGCACGTATATTTATCAAGGTTATAATATGCTTGTTTCGAATGAAAAGTCGAAGTTGACTTGATGAAGCTGTGACAAGACTGGCTATTTTGGAAAGAGATTGCAAAGTTATTTTCGGTAATAACAAGGGCAAGGAGTTAGTACAGATACGTGTTAAACGTTTACTCAGGTTTCGAGTGTTTTCAGGTCCCTAACTATATGCATCAATCTTTCTTCTTCCGTAGATGGAGTGCGGTTGGTTCATCCTATCGATCGAAGTATTTTCAAGAATTATGAAAAGTTTGAATCGCAGATTGTAATCGTCAAGATACAAATGAGGTTTAAGGTGAAATCAAGTGGCAAACTTGAAGAATTGTTTAGTTTCATATATTATAATCAATATTTTAATTCATTTTAATTGTCCAATATTATTAGTCCACTATCGATAGTCCACAGTTGACAGTCCAATAATTCATATAAAGTTTAATATATAACATTCGAATTAATTAATACGTATCGTGACCCGTGTACATGTCTCAGACTCGATCACAACTCAAAGTATATATATTATTTGAGAATCAACCTTAACCCTGTATAGAGAACTCGATCATTACTGCATATAGAGTGTCTATGGTGATTCCAAATCATATATATATATATATGCGTCGATATGATATGTCAAAACCTTGTATACGTGTCCCGATTTTTAAAGAGCGTAAAATAAATAACAGAAATTAAATGACGATAAATAAACTGCGTAAATTAAATAACAGAAATTAAACGACGATAAATAAAATTGTGAGAATGTAAATTGCGATAATTAAATTGCGATAAATAAAATGTAATCAGTTAGTTATGAATAGTTAGCTAGGATTTTGTTAGCGTGGATTCTTAACAAAATTTTCTCATGGTTAATTTGTTTGTTTCTACTAAATTTTATTTTGTCAACTGTTTTCTTCATTATGCCACTTGTTGGATTCTGATAAATCAAAATCCCAATATGAAATTGGATGAATATGGTTATTCTATGGTGAACGGATTTGCATATCGGTGGATGTAAGTAGGATAATAAATGACTGTTGAATCAGCTTTGAAGAATGTACTGTGTAACTTATTAATGTGAATCTTAAATATTCCTCGGGTATTACCTACCCGTTAAAATATTTTCATCATTAACAGTTTGTACAAAAAGATTTTTAATTACAATCGTTATGAAAACATATATACATATATATTTTCTTCAGATGTAATCATGAATTTAATGAGTCAATATGATATTAGACTCATTTGATTTACCGTTTAGAATAAGAATATATAATCTCTAAAACATTAGAGATTATATAATCGTCATGTCGAACGAAGATAAATGATGTAGAACGATTTGTGGAACGATAATTATACTCGAGGTACAGAATGAGATGTTGAGGCATGGATTGTTGATAGTACTGGTGCTGTTACTGATGGTACTGTTGGTGCCTGTGATGTTGCTGAAGCTGGTAAATTTTGCACCATATTCTCCAGATTGATTACTCGAGCGCGATGTTCGTTGACATCTTCTATTATTCCAGGATGATTTGTCGGTCGAAACGAGCGGATGAATAAGGTTTAAAATTTGAGGTAGTATATAATCGTGGCGAGATATTCAGGAAATGAGGGTGAAAATGGTGTTGCGGATAGGTTCGCCGGTAAGTGCTTCAGGTTCTTCACCAAGAGGTGAATTCGGTTGACGGAAAGGATTACCTTCTTCTTGTCTCCAATGATTAAGTAGACTACGAACCCATCAAATGAATTGGTTGATTCATTCTGGTGATTCTGCTTTCGGAGCTTAGTTGAAACTCCATATCAGAATAGCTGTCGGAATCCAAGGAATTCGAATTGGTTGAGGGATTCATCTCGTACGATCAGATGAAGGATTTTCGACAAGAAATAGATTATAGGATGTAGATTAGTACCCTGCAATACATAATTTACATATGCATATATAATACTAAAATCCCATAAGTTACGAAGGAATCTACGGAAGCTGTCAAGTAAGGTTTACAGTAACAGATACGCTAAGATATGAATTAGCAGATATGCTAAGATATGAGTTTTGTCTATACACTATCTAGGCAATAGAGGCAGTAAGATGTGTCTAGACTTTAAGGATGATAAGTAAGTAATTTCTGACACGAAATGATAAGCAAAACTTTTTACATGCAGACACGATCGAAGTCCAAACTCATTAATGCATCCTAACAACTATCAGTTAGACACACTAATGCAAGACCTGGTTCACTAAGACCACCGCTCTGATACCAACTGAAATGCCCCGTCCTAATCCATCTGGACGAAGTCTTCAACAGTTGGTCCCATTGCGAGGTTCTGACCTCTATATGCCATAAACGACTCCAGGTAATATGATCAAATGCACAGCGGAAGAATTCTTTCATACCTGAGAATAAACATGCTTTAAAGTGTCAACCAAAAGGTTGGTGAGTTCATAAGTTTATCATAAACAATAAAAATTCATCATTTTGATAGACCACAAGATTTAAATGCTGCATGGTACAAATGGGCCCGAATCCTATACCCACCTGTAATGTACATGCTATATCTTTTAATACAGTACATCTTTCTCGTGTACGAAACCATTTTCATAAATCATAGTAACCGTACACATATCTTGTGCACAAAATAACATACACATAACATGTGTATAAAATCATTCTCTCGATATATAACATTCACATCAACTGGTGGCAATTATCATGTCCACATAATTCAATGGTGGCAATTATCATGTCCACATAATTCAATGGTGGCAATTATCATGTCCACATAATTCAATAATAATCCGCAGAACTTCTGTCTGCATAATAATTCATTCGAGGAATGTTTTGCTCGTGTCTATCTCGTCAAACATTTATAAAAGCATTTCATGTATTCGCAGTTCAAAATATATTTCAAAAATATTTAATAAAGCAGTTATAAAAACAGCGCATGTATTCTCAGTCTCAAAAATGTAAAGAGTAAAAGGGAATCAAATGAACTCACGCATATAATTATTGTAAAACAGTTAATAAAGCATTTGCATGTATTCTCAGCCCCAAAAATGTAAAGAGTAAAAAAGGGAGCAAATGAAACTCACGCATATAAATATTGTAAAACAGTTAATAAAGCATTTGCATGTATTCTCAGCCCAAAAATGTAAAAATAAAAGGGGCAAATGAAACTCACCTAATGTATTTTGTAGTAAAAATACATATGACCATATTGAACAATGCAGGGTTGGCCTCGAATTCACGAACCTATATTATATATATATATATATATATATATATATATATATATATATATATATATATATATATATATATATATATATATATATATATATTAACACATATAATGGTAATCAAACAAATACATATATTATTATTAGTGATGTAATTAATAACTTGTATATTTCACTATCAAATATATTCATTTTATATATATAAAAAAATATTAATATAGTTAAGTTATGTACTTTAAATATATTTTTATATGAGTAATGTGATTGTGAAATTAATAATTATAATAACGATAATGATACTATATAATTATAATGATAAGAATGATAATAATAATGTTAATATTAATAATAATGATAATACTAATAATATTAATATTAATTCTAATAATGATAATGAAAATAATGATAATAATGATAATGATAATGATAATAATAATAATAATAATAATAATAATAATAATAATAATAATAATAATAATAATAATAATAATAATAAAAATAATAATAATAATAATAATAATAATAATAATATTAATATTAATAAAAATAATAATAATAATAATAATAATAATAATATTAATAATAATAATAATAATATTAATAGTCATATAAATCTTCATTTTTAATTCTTAAACTTTTAATTATAACTTCTCAAAATTCTAATTCATAATCACATTCATAATCATACATGTATTAATATATTTGAAATCTTTTTACATAATCTTTACTATATCGTCTTTTTATTAACTTTTTAATATAAATGTGTTTGTAGTATTAACATGTTCAAAAATAATAATAATAAATGTGAGTAATACTACCTTTAAGTATCAAGCCTTTAAAAAAATAACTGTCATCGCCCGGGCTCGAACCCGAGACCTCTCGCTTAAACACCCATACGCTAAACCAATGAACTACCATGATACTTGCTGAATTAAAGCCCACATTTAATTATTTTATCATGTGTGTACTCGAAGCCCAATCCAAAAAGCTTATTATATCCACCAAGTCCAATCCTATTCTAGGTATCTTAATTCACACGGCCCAAATCATCAAACCAATTAATTGATCGATCCTATAAACCCTACACTGTATAACTCAGTTTGATTAAATGAGCGTATGAAGGTTTCGAGCAGGCACATCTTATACGGATTCATCATCATTGTCTTTATTGCGATTATCATCACCATCTTCATAGAGTCACGATGGTCTTCTTCTTCAAAACATCATTAACTTAATTTTTACGAATCATCTATTCATCCTAATTCCATCATCATTCTTCACAGTTCATCTCATCATCAATATTACGCATCCGTTCTAAATCTCTTGTATTATTTTATGTAACATAAAATCATACTCGTGACATTTATTATAACGGTCCTATCACTATCAGTATTACTTTAACTGACATCACAGCAGTTTTTAATTAGATGGTGGCGTGTGAGTGATGATCAAAAGAGAGGTACAGCAACCAATTCACGTTAGGGTCTGTTGACAAAGAATTTGATGGCCCGACAAACATATGAATCTTTATTATGTTTAATGAATCAAATCAGTCCACTTAAATGTTTGATTAAGAGCCCATTCTAACAGCTTTATTGTGTGTACTGGAAGGAAGCCGAATCTGTTGGTTGTTTACGTGTGGACTTGTGATCAAATTTTCTCATTTAGTGTACAAACCCATATCATCATCTTATAATAATGATGAGTGTGGACACCTTTATTGTATTAAAACACTTGCCTAATCCCACTACCGAATTGTTTGTCAAAGTGGGGTATTCCCTTTAGAATAAGTGTCTGCCATTTGATAAAAGCAAATACACTAATCGATCTCTTTTTTTTTTTTTAAATAAACGAGTGAGATTATGGTTGTAAAGGTCGGTCAAAATAAAAGAGAAGCACTATAAAACAACCCTTTAATCATCTCAATCATATTACTCTCAATATTATATTCCAATCGTATCATTATGGTTTCTATTAAACAGGATCCACCAATGCAGGTGGTGATGGTTTCATCGTGAATTGACATGAACAGGAGGAACCATGTCATTGAAATGTTTTGGGGTTTGAATATGATCGTGAGACAGACTTATGAAGGGTATTGATGATACGTGGTGTATTTAAATCAAAACAGAAATCAAATGTAATAGTAACATGGATAGAAGAGAAGGAGGAAGAAAATTGGCGGTTTTGGATTTACCTTAGTTCAACGAATCTGCAAGGAAGTAGCGGCTCATTTGATTTTATGTAAGTTTACTTGAGTTGTAGATGCGTTAATGGTGTTTGAACGAATCAAGAATTGAAATCAAATGTTTGTTTATGGTTTAATGGTGAATGGTTTCGTGAAAGTTGAAGATAGCATCGATGGTGGCTCTCGAAAGTAAACAAGATCATAGAGTGGCGAATGGAATGAAAAAAAGGTGTGTGGTGATGGTTAAATGGGTGTATCTGTTATAATTGATCATACAGCTAAGTGAAGTCGACGTATAACAAATTGGAGACACAAATTATTCTAGTAGACAAAGAAGATAATAGATGAAATTGACTGCTAACAGATTCTTGGATTCATTCTGTGAATTAAAGTCGTGATTTGTACTAGAGAATAAATTATCTACAGTTTGATAGTGATCGGAACTAATTTTGATTCTCTTAGGATGAATTACATAATTGTTTTCATTTATAAATGTATATAAATGTATTTTTTTTATATAAATATATATCAGTATATGTATTTTTATATCTGTATATATATATATATATATATATATATATATATATATATATATATATATATATATATATATATATATAAGTATTTATATATATCTACTTATATATATGATTATATATAATTCATAAACTTTAACATTTATGATGTTATTAATAATAAATACTAATACTAATAAAATTATTAATAAATATTTTGAAATACTAATAAAAATAATAATAATGATAATAATATTAATAATATCAATAATGATAATAATTGTATTAATAATAATTATAAATAGTAGTGATATTAAGAATCATATAATTGATAATTTTAATAAGTTTACTAATAACAATCATAATAAAATGATAACAATAATATGTTTATTAATACTAATAATAATACTACTTATCATAATGTTGTTGATAATAATGATATTGATAATTTTGATAATATAATAACTTATATCAAATTTCATATATATCTATACATATGTATATTGAATATATAAAGAATCATAATAACATTAATTATACAATTTAATGTTTAATATTAATGAAACAGATAATAATAATAATGATACCAATATTGATAATAATAGTGAAATTAATGGTAATAATATTAATATTACAAATATATATTACTATCAAATATATAATTTGTTGAATCTTTAATATTTATAATTACAATATATATAATATTACTTATGTATAGAATTTGTTTATACATATATATTTACACACAATTGTTCGTGAATCGCCAAGAGTAGTCAAAGGGTATATGAATACATGAATACAATTCAAAGTTTTTGAGATTTCAACATTACAGACTTTGTTTGTCGTGTCGGAAACTTATAAAGATCAAGTTTAAATTTGGTCGGAAATTCCCGGGACATCACATATTACACCACACGAATACAACTATCTTATTCCGACTCGCTCGTTTCTTCTTCTTCGGTTTTGGTTCGTTTTGCCAAGTTTCTAGGGATATATGATGTTCCCCTAATACGAGCTGTCATTTTCCACAACGGTTTAGAAAAACCTGGTGGTTTAGAGGTTTTCGGGTCATTGTTACAACTTAAGGGCTTCGGGGGTTGACGATACATATAAAGTTCATCGGGGTTGGAATTAGATTTCTCTATTTTTATGCCCTTTCCCTTATTATTTTCTTTTGCCTTTTTAAATTCAGTTGGGGTAATTTCTATAACATCATCGGAATTCTCGTCGGAATCCGATTTAACAGAACTAAAGGAACAAATAATGTCGGAACAAGTAATGCCGAAACGAATAGTGTCAGAGCAAGTAATACCAACGCTGTTTGTTATAAATGTGGAAAACCGGGCCACATTATTAGAAATTGCCCGAATCAGGGGAATACTAATGGGCAGGGCCGTGGAAGAGCTTTCAATATTAATGCGGCGGAAGCACAGGAAGACCCGGAGCTTGTTACGGGTACGTTTCTTATTGACGATAAATCTGCTTATGTTTCATTTGATTCGGATGCGGATAGAAGCTATATGAGTAGAAAATTTTGTGCTAAATTAAGTTACCCATTGACGCCTTTGGATAGTAAATTTTTACTTGAATTAGCAAACGGTAAATTAATTTCAGCAGATAATATATGTCGGGAAAGAGAAATTAAACTGGGGGATGAAACGTTTAAAATTGATTTAATACCAGTCGAGTTAGGGAGTTTTGATGTAATAATTGGCATGGACTGGTTGAAAAAGGTGAGAGCAGAGGTCGTTTTTTTCAAAAATGTGATTCGCATTATGAAATGTCCCGTTCTTATTGATTAAAAACGTTCCATATTAATTGATTTCGTTGCGAGGTTTTGACCTCTATATGAGACGTTTTTCAAAGACTGCATTCATTTTTAAAACAAACCATAACATTTATTTCATAAATAAAGGTTTAAAAAGCTTTACGTAGATTATCAAATAATGATAATCTAAAATATCCTGTTTATACACGACCATTACATAATGGTTTACAATACAAATATGTTACATCGAAATCAGTTTCTTGAATGCAGTTTTTACACAATATTATACAAACATGGACTCCAAATCTTGTCCTTATTTTAGTATGCAACAGCGAAAGCTCTTAGTATTCACCTGAGAATAAACATGCTTTAAACGTCAACAAAAATGTTGGTGAGTTATAGGTTTAACCTTTATATATCAAATCGTAACAATAGACCACAAGATTTCATATTTCAATACACATCCCATACATAGAGATAAAAATCATTCATATGGTGAACACCTGGTAACTGACATTAACAAGATGCATATATAAGAATATCCCCATCATTCCGGGACACCCTTCGGATATGATATAAATTTCGAAGTACTAAAGCATCCGGTACTTTGGATGGGGTTTGTTAAGCCCAATAGATCTATCTTTAGAATTCGCGTCAATTAGGGTGCCTGTTCCCTAATTCTTAGATTACCAGACTTAATAAAAAGGGGCATATTCGATTTCGATAATTCAACCATAGAATGTAGTTTCACATACTTGTGTCTATTTTGTAAATCATTTATAAAACCTGCATGTATTCTCATCCCAAAAATATTAGATTTTAAAAGTGGGACTATAACTCACTTTCACAGATTTTTACTTCGTCGGGAAGTAAGACTTGGCCACTGGTTGATTCACGAACCTATAACAATATATACATATATATCAAAGTATGTTCAAAATATATTTACAACACTTTTAATATATTTTGATGTTTTAAGTTTATTAAGTCAGCTGTCCTCGTTAGTAACCTACAACTAGTTGTCCACAGTTAGATGTACAGAAATAAATCGATAAATATTATCTTGAATCAATCCACGACCCAGTGTATACGTATCTCAGTATTGATCACAACTCAAACTATATATATTTTGGAATCAACCTCAACCCTGTATAGCTAACTCCAACATTCACATATAGAGTGTCTATGGTTGTTCCGAAATATATATAGATGTGTCGACATGATAGGTCGAAACATTGTATACGTGTCTATGGTATCTCAAGATTACATAATATACAATACAAGTTGATTAAGTTATGGTTGGAATAGATTTGTTACCAATTTTCACGTAACTAAAATGAGAAAAATTATCCAATCTTGTTTTACCCATAACTTCTTCATTTTAAATCCGTTTTGAGTGAATCAAATTGCTATGGTTTCATATTGAACTCTATTTTATGAATCTAAACATAAAAAGTATAGGTTTATAGTCGGAAAAATAAGTTACAAGTCATTTTTGTAAAGGTAGTCATTTCAGTCGAAAGAACGACGTCTAGATGACCATTTTAGAAAACATACTTCCACTTTGAGTTTAACCATAATTTTTGGATATAGTTTCATGTTCATAATAAAAATCATTTTCCCAGAATAACAACTTTTAGATCAAAGTTTATCATAGTTTTTAATTAACTAACCCAAAACAGCCCGCGGTGTTACTACGACGGCGTAAATCCGATTTTACGGTGTTTTTCGTGTTTCCAGGTTTTAAATCATCAAGTTAGCATATCACATAGATATAGAACATGTGTTTAGTTGATTTTAAAAGTCAAGTTAGAAGGATTAACTTTTATTTGCGAACAAGTTTAGAATTAACTAAACTATGTTCTAGTGATTACAAGTTTAAACCTTCGAATAAGATAGCTTTATATGTATGAATCAAATGATGTTATGAACATCATTACTACCTCAAGTTCCTTGGATAAACCTACTGGAAATGAGAAAAATAGATCTAGCTTCAAAGGATCCTTGGATGGCTTGAAAGTTCTTGAAGCAGAATCATGACACGAAAACAATTTCAAGTAAGATTTCCACTCGAAATAAGATTGTTATAGTTATAGAAATTGAATTAAAGTTTGAATATGATTATTACCTTGTATTAGAAAGATAACCTACTACTTCGAGTGGAAATCTTACTTGAACTTGTTTTCGTGTCATGATTCTGCTTCAAGAACTTTCAAGCCATCCAAGGATCCTTTGAAGCTAGATCTATTTGTCTCTTTTCCAGTAGGTTTATCCACAAAACTTGAGGTAGTAATGATGCTCATAACATCATTTGATTCATACATATAAAGCTATCTTATTCGAAGGTTTAAACTTGAAATCACTAGAACATAGTTTAGTTAATTCTAAACTTGTTCGCAAACAAAAGTTAATCCTTCTAACTTGACTTTTAAAATCAACTAAACACATGTTCTATATCTATATTATATGCTAACTTAATGATTTAAAACCTGAAAACACGAAAAACACAGTAAAACCGAACATACGCCGTCGTAGTAACACCGCGGGCTGTTTTGGGTTTGATAATTAAAAACTATGATAAACTTTGATTCAAAAGTTGTTCTTATGGGAAAATGATTTTTCTTATGAACATGAAACTATATCCAAAAATCATGGTTAAACTCAAAGTGGAAATATGTTTTACAAAATGGTCATCAAGACGTCGTTCTTTCGACTGAAATGACTACCTCTTACAAAGATGACTTGTAACTTATATTTCCGACTATAAACCTATAATTTTTCTGTGTATATTCATAAAATATAGTTCAATATGAAACCATAGCAATTTGATTCACTCAAAACGGATTTAAAACGAAGAAGTTATGGGTAAAACAAGATTGGATATTTTTGATAGTTGTAGCTACGGGAAATATTGTAACAATTCTATACAAATCATATCCTAGCTAACTTATATTGTATTATACATGTATTCTAATATATTATGTAATCTTGGGATACCATAGACACGTATGCAAATGTTTTGACATATCATATCGACCCATGTATATATATTATTTGGAACAACCATAGACACTCTATATGTAGTAATGTTGGAGTTAGCTATTCAGGGTTGAGGTTGATTCCAAAAATATATATACTTTGATTTGTGATCTAGCCTGAGACGTGTATACACTGGGTCGTGGATTGATTCAATATAATATATATCGATTTATTTCTGTACATCTAATTGTGGACAACTAGTTGTAGGTAACTAACGAGGACAGCTGACTTAATAAACTTAAAACATTAAAACGTATTAAAAATATTGTAAATATATTTTGAACATACTTTGATATATATATATATGTACATATTTGTTATAGGTTCGTGAATCGACCAGTGGCCAAGTCTTACTTCCCGACGAAGTAAAAATCTGTGAAAGTGAGTTAAAGTCCCACTTTTAAAATCTAATATTTTGGGATGAGAATACATGCAGTTTTATAAATGTTTTACGAAATAGACACAAGTAATTGAAACTACATTATATGGGTGAATGATCGAAGCCGAATATGCCCCTTTTGCTTGGTAACCTAAGAATTAGTAAACCGATCTACTAATTGACGCGAATCCTAAAGATAGATCTATTGGGCCTAACGAACCCCATCTAAAGTACCGGATGCTTTAGTACTTCGAATTCGTTTTTATCATGTCCGAAGGATTTTCCGAAATGATAAGGGATATTCTTATATGCGTCTTGTTAATGTCGGTTACCAGGTGTTCACCATATGAATGATTTTTATCTCTATGTATGGGATGTATATTGAAATATGAAATCTTGTGGTCTATTATTATGATTTGATAATATATAGGTTAAACCTATAACTCACCAACATTTTTGTTGACATTTTAAGCATGTTTATTCTCAGGTGATTATTAAGAGCTTCCGCTATTGCATACTAAAATAAGGACAAGATTTGGAGTCCATGCTTGGATGATATTATGTAAAAACTGCATTCAAGAAACTTATTTTTGATGTAATATATTCTTATTGTAAACCATTATGTAATGGTCATGTGTAAACGATTTATTTTAGATTATCATTATTTGATAATCTATGTAATGCTTTTTAAACTTTTATCTGTATAAAATAAAGGTTATGGTTGTTTTAAAAATGAATGCAGTCTTTGAAAAATGTCTCATATAGAGGTCAAAACTCGCGACGAAATCAATTAATATGGAACGTTTATAATCAATATGAACGGGACATTTCAGTTTTATTGCTCATAAATATGTATAAACATGATTTTGAGTTCATTTAATTGAAAATTTTGAAAATTTTTACTAGAATTGGGTAGTCAGTATATAAGACTAGAGCTGTTCTTTATTATCAAAGAGCACTAGATTCTAATACAACTACTGTGTTACTAGTATTTTTAATGGTAACCAAGTGTATAAGTCAAAAAATTTAAAAAATCCGAAAGAATTTAACCCCTTCCCACACTTAAGATCTTGCAATGCCCTCATTTGCAAGAAATCAGTAACAATTTAAATTATTGAGGGTGATTAGCGTAGAAAAATGATTAAATTTTACCAAAGTTTCCAAACATATTGGCGTTTGTTTGCTGAATGATAAATGGTGCACATCATTTATTCATTCCGTCTTGTTGTTACATCACATTTGTTTTTCGTTTTGTCGTGAAAATTAGTAGCTTTTGCTGAACTTAATGCCAGTCTTTGAAAATACGCTGTTTTACCCTGTTGTGTACAATTGACAATATACATACATACAAATAATAAAATGCATGGTAATTTGAAATGGGACTTAACATCCCACTTTCAAATCAAATATGAAATATTAGTACAACATAATAAAAATATTAAACTTACATAAAAGTATCAAATCAAAATATAATGTTTAAACATAAATAAATAAAAATCATAAAAAGATAAAAATCATAGAAATCACCAACGGGAACTATATCAATCCGGATAGGGGTTCCAGTTCATGTCGTCGGTCGGGTTCCATGGTTGGTGATAGTTGTACTGGTAGGCCTGGTTAGGGTCGTAGAGAGTAAATGGTGGTCTCATCTCAGGCTGGTGTGGAGGATAGTAAGCGGGTCGGGTCAGTACGTAGTGATCCTGAGGTGATAGCTGACTCATGATCTGACGCTGATGATAGTCCCATCTATCATGCTGTCGTTACCTGGAATGCTCGTACTCATTCCGGGCTTGCCACTGCTCGTATCGATTATGTCTATCCTGGTTTGTCATTTCTACCTCATCTATACGCTGGTAGACGTCAGTCATAGCCTCCCTAATGACATCCCTAATGTCATCTGCTTCCTCCATTTCCTCATCCGAACCTCTCTTTACCTGTGGATGACGACCAACATATGGTACTGCCTGATTGCATCTGCTCTTTAATACCTTAGCACCCTGACAGACCTTTAATCCTAAGGTATCATTATGTTCCCTACATACCATAAGTGGACCCCCTTGATCCCTATCTACACCCAAATACTCTCCAATGAGAGTAACAAAAATACCTCCTCCTATTATTCCCCCTTCCTGTATTCCTTCCACTATCTTAGATAAATAAAAACCAACACAGTAGGGGATATTAACAAAGCCTCTTAGGTCTCGAATACACTTAAGGTAGAATAAATCATGTAAGGTTATTTTCTCCTTGTTGTGACCTCTCTGTGTAATCGAGTTAGCCAGAAATCTATGAATTATACGAAGCTTGGCTCTATAAATATGTAAGTAGGAGTGTGTTCCTGCCCGCCCAAAAACATTATAATCTGACATACACCTCCAGACGGCGTTAGCATCAAAATTCCTATCTACCCTTTCACCATGATAAATCAAATTCATACAATCGGGTAGTAGTAATTCAGCGGGCGTATATATCTGTAAAGCCCTGACCATGTCCAGCATAGACATCCTGTACATCCTACGGCCAAGTATAAATCTAAGAAAACTTCTATCATCTAACCTAACTACATCCGCATTAAGTGAAATAGTACTCATAAGCTCAACGCACCATTCCTTATATACAGGCCTATGAATGGTGAATAAACGTTCCCAATCGGGAAAAGAAGAGCTGCCATACCTTTGGATCAAATGCTGTCTAACTGAGTTAGCTAGTTGGACCATTTCCAAAGGCTCCCAATCGATTACCCTCAGCACTTCTACATTTTTCGTTACCAATTTGAATTTGTTACTTTGATATGTCGGGTAATCTCTCCAACTCCGATCAAATCTCAAATTGGGATGCAACTGTTCTTCATGAATCGTTGGGTGTTGTACTATCGGATGCATCAGAAATACTACGTAGGCATCAATATATTCTTGTTGCGGATCATAATATGGTACGTTTTGATCAAGTTGTTGTTGTTGTTCCTGTTGTTGCTCCGGTTCATATTGTGGTTCATATTGCATTTCTGGTTCAGGTTCTGGAGCAGGTTGCCTGGATGCTGATGAAGCACCAACAGTATCGGTATTTCTCTGCAAAACACATTAAACACAAAATTTGTGCATCCAAATATGCATTAGTGTTAGCAAAATAACAACTTGAAACAATTACAATAACATGTTCAATTAAAATTAAACTTATACACATTTTCACAATTTTAACAATTCTACACTTTTTCAAATAAGCATATATGAAAATGTTTACAAAGTTCATAAGCATTCTACTCAAATAACATGTTAAAATAACCATTACTAGCAATTAAACAAGTTTCAAATGACATTTACTTCAATTTAATCAAGTTCATGAATTTTATACCTAAAAAGTCCACTTTAATTCTCAAAAATCATGTTTAGGATCAAAGTTTGGATCATTTAGCTACCTAAACATGTTACACTACTTAATTTAGCAATAATTCATGACAAAAATCGGCCATAACCTGTTTATATCAAAAAGCCCTAAATTGCTCAAGAACACAAACCCTAGATTCCTAAAAATTTTGAAGTTTTTGGCTTCAAATCATGTTAAATAGCATCAATCTAGGTTATACATGCATAATATAATAACAATTAAACTCTAATTACACTAGAAATTAACAAAATCAAATTAGGAAAATTATAGCTCAATAACACTAAAAATCAAATTTAAAGAGGTTTAGGGGTGAAATTATTACCCTTCTTGATAAACTTCTTATCAAATTCATGATTAGAGCAGATTATAGCGAGAAATTTGGTTGATTTTGGTGAAAAATTAATGAAAATTGAGAGAGTTTGGGAGGTATTTGCGTATTTGTGTGTGTGCTTGTGAAAAGCAGCAGAACAGCGAGCTGCTCTTTTGTTTCTGGCCAAAATTCGGTCCCCATGCGACCGCATGGTTTTTGTGAAGGAACCCCATGCGATCGCATGGGGTCTGTTTCTTTTTTTTATATATATAAAACCTTTTACTTTTAACACAAAATAATTAAATTAAATTTTAAAAATTTGTTTCTTTTACGAATGAGGGCGTTTCGGATCATTGTCCTAGTCCGTCCCTCGACAAAATTTTTAAAATTTGTCATTTTTAAGCGTGGTTTTAATAGCAAAGATTTTTGGGTTTTTTTAATTTTTTGGTATACTTTATTTTTACAAGATTAAAAATAATGATAATAAAAGTTCTCGTCCCTCCCATGGATAGAGCAATTTCGGTTCAACGACCTAGTTTTCAACTCACGACGAATTTTTAGAAATCACATTTTTAACTTAATGAAATAAAGTAAATTTTTGTTTTTAAATTCACACCAAAATTAAATTAAAAATGCATAAAATTAAAAATTCATATTATTAAAATTAAAAATTCACACCAAACTTATATTTATATTTTTGTTTTTATACATACAAACTTATATTAAAAATATTAATTTTTTTTTTATATTTACAAACTTAAATATATTGATTTTAAAGTTTACAATATTAATTTAATATTTATATATTAATTTTAAAAACATGGTAAAAATTAAAATTCAAAATCTTTTTGGTCTTTTATCCCACTTTAATCAATCAAATATTATCAAAAATATACGCCCCTCTTTTCGGTAAAGTAATTTCGGCTATATTATCTAGTTTTACTCCTGACGAATTTCTGAAATATTTTGGATTGATTGATTAAAGATATTTATACCTTAAGAATAAAAGGTAAATTTCGCAGTGATGTAATAAATTTTTGTATGATATCAATAATTTCTGTTACGCATACCTAATTTTATTGAATACCAATTTAATACTTTATAGCGAACGATTCAGCGTTTATTATCAAAAGGTTAAAAGCAATAAAAATAAAAATAAAAACTGTACATACTTACTTGTGAGAAAGAATTCTCAGAGACCTGCTTTAGCCAACTCATAGGAGAGTCGTGTGATTTGGTTCTCCATAGCTACGTAAGCATAACCTCGAATCTTCAATATCTTTTCTTCTAAACATATAAACGGTCCTTCTCTGCATAGAGTAACAAATTCGGTATTTGAATATGTTTGATTATTTGAACATTTACCTTCGTGTGACCATTTTCCGCATTTATAACATCTTTCAAGGTGTCTTGCTCTTCTTTTTGTTGCGGATTTTGATTTTCCTTTACCAAAATGTATCTTATAATGATCTTTTCTGAATTCTTTTCTTACTTCGTCACATCTGCTTCTTATTACTGACACCAAGTCACTCGGAAGTGTGTCATTATTACGTTTAGTAATCAAAGCGTGTAGCATTAGACCATGGTTCAGATCAAAGGAATTCTTCATCTCGTAAAACCTAAAAAAAACTAAAAATTCAGAATGGGGGAAGAAGACTAGTTCTTTAGGTTCTGCTAGGGAAAGACCATTCGGATTCCATTCTCGGAAACTACACGAAAACAGAATATCTAACTCTAACAGAAATATATATTTCCCTAAAAAGACTTGAACCTTCCCACACTTAGTTAGTTGTGGTGTCGAAATTGTAATTAACGTCATCTTCAACTTCCATCGGATTATCTATGTAATGTTTAACTCTGTGACCATTAACTTTAAATTCAATCCCATTCAAATTTATTAACTCTACTGTTCCATATGGGAAAACTCTTTTGACTATGAATGGTCCAGACCATCTTGATTTCAATTTTCCAGGAAATAGCTTGAATCGTGAATTGAAAAGAAGAACTCTGTCTCCTTCTTTAAATTCTTTTGAACTTCTAATTCTTTTATCATGCCATTTCCTCATTCTTTCCTTATAGATTAACGAATTTTCGTATGCTTCATGTCTTAATTCTTCTAATTCGTTTAGTTGGCTTAACCGTAGACGTTCAGCTTCATGTAAATCAAGATTACATGTCTTCAAAGCCCAAAATGCTTTGTGTTCAATTTCTACTGGAAGGTGACATGCTTTTCCATAAACGAGTCTAAAAGGTGTGGTTCCAATTGGAGTTTTGTAGGCTGTTCTAAAAGCCCAGAGTGCATCGTCCAATTTCATGGACCATTCCTTTGGATTTGATCCTACGGTTTTCTCTAGAATACGTTTTAATGCTCGGTTAGTATTTTCAACTTATCCACTTGTTTGTAGATGATAAGCGATTGAGATTTTATGAGTTACTCCATATCTTTTGAGAACTTTCTCAAGTTGATTATTATAAAAATGAGTACCCCGATCACTTATTAAAGCTTTCGGTGTTCCAAACCTAGCAAAAAGAAGTTTTAAAAAGTTTACTACAACTCGTGCATCGTTATTCAGGAGAGCTTGTGCTTCCGCCCACTTAGATACATAATCAATGGCAACGAGAATGTAGAGATTATAATGAGATTTTGGAAATGGACCCATAAAGTCAATACCCTAAATGTCAAATACTTCACATACTTGAATGACATTTTGTGGCATTTCATCACGTTGACTTATTTTTCCGGCCCTTTGACAAGCATCACAGGATTTGCAAAGAAGGTGTGCGTCTTTGAAAATTGTAGGCCAATAGAATCCAGCATCGTAAACTTTTCTTGCTGTAAGTTGAGGCCCATAATGCCCTCTTGTTGGTCCTGTGTAACAATGGTTTAAGATTTGACTAGCTTCATCTCCGAATACACATCGGCGTATTATTCCATCGGGACAACTTTTAAACAAATGTGGATCTTCCCAGAAATAGTGTTTTATATCACTAAAGAATTTCTTTCGTTTTTGGTACGACAACCCTTTTTCAAGGAATCCACATACTAAGTAGTTTGCATAGCCTGCAAACCATGAAATTTCACTATAATCTATCTTCAATAGATATTCATCAGGAAAGTTATCTTGTATGACCGATTCATTTAGAACTTCTAATTCGGGATTTTCAAGACGAGAAAGATGATCAGCGGCAAGATTTTCTGCTCCCTTTTTGTCTCGGATTTTAATATCGAACTCTTGTAAGAGTAAGATCCAACGGATTAATCTTGATTTGGCATCTTGTTTTGAAAATAGGTATCTAAGAGCAGAATGATCGGTATAGACCACCGTTTTTGCTAGAACGAGATATGAACGAAATTTGTCAAAAGCAAAGACAATGGCAAGGATTTCTTTTTCAGTAGTTGTGTAATTCATTTGTGCTCCTTGTAACGTCTTACTATCATAATAAATAGGTTGAAATCGTTTTTCAATTCTTTGTCCTAAAACGGCTCCCATTGCAAAATCACTTGCATCGCACATAAGTTCAAACAGTAGATTCCAATTTGGAGTTATCATGATCGGAGCATTAGTGAGTTTTTCTTTAAGAATATTAAAAGATTTGATGCATTCATCCGAAAATATGAACGGAGCATCCTTTTCTAGGAGTTTATTCATAGGAGTGGCAATTTTAGAAAAATCTTTTATGAAACGTCGGTAAAAATCGGCATGCCCTAGAAAACTCCTAACTCCTCAAACATTGGTGGGATGTGGAAGTTTAGCAATTACATCTAATTTAGCTCTATCTACTTCAATTCCTTCTTTTGAAATTTTATGACCAAGAACGATGCCTTCTTTAACCATGAAATGGCATTTCTCCCAATTAAGTACTAGATTTGATTGTTCGCATCTAATAAGCATTCGTTCAAAATTAACTAGACATGATTCAAAAGTATCACCGAAGATTGAAAAGTCATCCATGAAAACTTCCATGCATTCTTCTATCATGTCGTGAAAAATCGCCATCATACACCTTTGAAAGGTTGCAGGGGCGTTGCAAAGTCCAAATGGCATGCGTTTATAAGCAAAAGTACCATAAGGGCACGTGAACGTAGTTTTGTCTAGGTCCTCGGGTGCTATTGGAATTTAAAAATATCCGAAAAAACTGTCAAGAAAACAATAGTAACTATTTCCGGCTAATCTTTCCAACATTTGATCAATGAAAGGTAAGGGAAAGTTATCTTTTCTGTTGGTGTCATTTAATTTTCTATAATCAATACAAACACGCCATCCTGTTACAGTCCTAGTAGGAATAAGCTCATTTTTCTCATTTGTGATGACAGTCATGCCACCCTTCTTAGGTACGCATTGAACTGGGCTTACCCATGGACTATCAAAGATTGGATAAATTAAAACTGCATCTAGCAGTTTAATTATTTCTTTCTTAACAACATCTTGCATATTAGGATTTAGTCTTCATTGGCATTGCACATACGTTTTATGACCTTCTTCCATAAGGATTTTATGTGTGCAATACGAAGGACTTATGCCTTTAATATCATGAATCTTTCATGCAATAGCTGGTTTATGAGCTTTTAGCATAGAAATGAGTTGAGATTTTTCATTTTCAGTAAGAGAAGACGATATTATTACAGGTAATTCAGATTCACCATGTAAATAAGCATATTCCAAATAGTTTGGAAGTGGTTTTAACTCTAATATCGGTAGTTCTTCTATCGATGATTTATATCGATATCTGTCTTCTTCTTTTAGCATTTGAATTTCTTCTGTTGTTGGTTCATATCCATTAGCCATAAGTGTAGCTAACATTTCAGCTTCATCAATTGGTTCAGTTCCTTCTCCTAAAGAACATTCTTCTGTTCCTCGTAATTCTGGAAATTCTTCTAACAATTCTGCATGTGAATCTATAGTTTGAATATAATAACATGTATTATCTGTAGATTGCGGTTGTTGCATTGCTCTATCAACTGAAAAGGTAACACTCTCGTCCTTTATACTTAGGGTTAGTTTCTTACCGAACACGTCTATTATTGCTTTAGCCGTGTTTAAGAATGGTCTTCCTAATATGAGAGGAACTCGAGAATCTTCTTCCATGTCCAGAATAACAAAATCTACTGGAAATACTAAAGTACCAACTTTAACTAGCATGTTTTCCATTATCCCTCTAGGATATTTTACTGATCGATCGGCTAGTTGTATGCTTATTCGTGTTGGTTTAAATTTATACTAGCACCTAAGTCTGCCAATACTTCTATTGAACTAAGACTACCCAGAAAACATGGAATCGTGAAAATTCCTGGATCTGAAAGTTTTTCTGTTATCTTATTCAATAGCACTGCAGAACAATTAGCATTCATAGTAACAGCCGAGAGTTCTTCCATTTTCTTTCTATTTGTGATTAGATTTTTCAAGAATTTAGCATATCTAGGCATTCCTGAAATCACATCAATGAAAGGAAGATTAACATTTATTTGTTTAAACATATCCAAGAATTTGAATTGCTCAGCTTCAATTCTTTCTTTTCTCATTTTACTTGGGTAAGGAAGTGGTGGTTGGTATGGTTTAACATAAGGTTTTGTCTTAATTGTGTTATCTTCATTAACCTTTTCAACTACCGGTTCTTTTTCCTTATCTTGCTCAGACTGTGGTTCTTGTGGAGTAGGAATTGCGTCATCAGAAATTACGGGTATTTCAGGTGGTTTAAGTGTAATACCACTTCTTGTGGTAATGGCTTTAGCTGTTTCATTCCGGGGGTTAGCATTTGTATCACTAGGTAGACTTCCTGGTTTTCTTTCACCTATTAACCTTGCTAGGTTACTTACTTCTTGTTCCAAATTTTGAATAGAAGCTTGTTGATTTCTAAATGCTTGAGCATTTTGTTCATTCGTTTGTTTCTGAGATGTGAAAAATTGCGTTTGAGATTCAACTAGCTTTGACATCATATCTTCTAAATTTGGCTTTTTATCATCGGTTTGTGGTGGTTTGTTTTGAAAAATAGGTCTTTGCTGATTGTAAGTATTATTAGATACTTGTTGATTGCTAGGACCTTGTTGGTTGTTGTATGGAACATTTCGGTTATAATTCTGATTTTAACTGTAGATTGGTCTTGACGGTTGATAATTATTCTGATAATTATTTCCAGGCCTTTGGTTTAGATATGAAACATTCTCTCTTTGTTCCATTGTTTATTCAATACTGAGACAATCTTTTGTTAAATGTGGTCCTCCACACTGCTCACAACTAATTCGTATTGAGTGGATATCTTTAGTCATCTTTTCCATTCGTCTCTCGACAGCATCTATCTTTGCAGAAATGGAATCAAAGTCATGGCTAGAATCGCCTCTAGCCGCTTTAGATGATCTAACGATATCTTTTTCTTGATGCCACTCATGTGAGTGGGAAGCAGTGTTATCAATAATTTTGTAAGCGTCAGTTGCGGTTTTCTTCATAATGGAACCACCAGCTGCTATATCGATGTCTTTTCGTGTAGTGATGTCGCATCCTTGGTAGAATATTTGTACTATTTGACAAGTATCTAAACCATGTTGCGGACATCCTCTCAATAACTTTCCAAATCTTGTCCACGCTACATATAGAGTTTCGTTTGGCTTTTGTGTGAACGTAACAATTTCTCCTTGAAGTCTTACGGCATTAGATGCCGGAAAGAATTGTTTAAAAAAATTTTCAACTAAAACATCCCATGTATCAATCGCCCCTTCAGGTAACGATTCTAACCAATCTTTGCCTTCTCCCTTTAAAGTCCAGAGAAATAACATGAGATATATTTGTTCATCCTCCACTTCTCTTATTTTAAATAGAGTACAGATCCTATTAAAGATTCGAAGATGTTCATTTGGATCTTCCTTCGGCGCACCACTAAATTGGCATTGATTAGTTACCAGGTGTAGGATTTGTCCTTTGATTTCATAATCTGGCGCATTAATGTCAGGTTGAGTAATTGCGTGACCTTGGCCAGTGCGTTTAGCTCTCATTCGGTTTTCCATACTTAGAGGTTCCATATTTTCCATGATTGAATTTGTTGAATCTGGATCACTAGAGGATTCTGATTTAATGGGTTGTTCCTCGACAATCTCTGTTTGAATGATTGGTGGTTCCGGAGGAAAGATTAATGGTTCAGGATCTCTGAATTGTCCTTGAATATCCTCCGGATTCTCAATGGTGAGGTCGGGTTCAAAAAATGGATTATCGAAAATTTGAATTGGAGAACTTGGTCGACTTGATGACGATTCTAAAGAAAAATCAACGGCGACAATATTGGCTAGTTGTTTTGATCGTGTTACAGGTGGTGAACGTATAAAAGGTGGTGAACGTTTTGCTCGGTGCATTCACTGAATATCCTATTAGTTATAAAATATAAAAATTATATAAGTTATCAAATTAATAGACTTTTCTGATTTTGCCCATGTTTCGGATAGCCAATAGATGCAGCAGGTAGCCAGGACCCTTTAAATCGGAAGCCCACAACTCGCCACTAACAAATCCAACTATTACTACGAACCAGAAAATTTTGGATGGCTATCAATTTAACCACTTAAAATAATTTTTCGTCGAAATTTAAAGAAATTTTAGAGAAGAAATAGAAAATTCTATGTCCTAAAAACTAGAGCATCGAGAAATAAGAAAGAAAAAGAACGTGTCGAAAAACGTCGAAAAATAAAAGGTCGAAAAATAATAAAAAGAACGTAGCGAGTCGAAAAGTAAAAGGAACTAAAATTTATAAACAGCGTCGCAAAATTCTAAAGCACCTAAATCTTAGTCTAAAGAAAAAGTACTTAAGGGATTTTACGGCAAAGCCTAAAAATCTAGAAATAAAAATAACTATGGCAAAAACTATGACTTAAAACTAAATACGAACGAAAAATACAAATATTACGCTAAAACAAATAAAAAGATACAAAATATAAAAATAAACTTAACGTTGTAAAAAGTACAATTTTTATGAATATATTATTTTTATATTATTTATTTTATAAAAGTATTAATTTTTAAAGTAAATGAACTAATTAAAACTAAAAATACAAACTTAATTAAATAAAACTAATTATTATTTAATATAAACCCTAATTATTATTAATTATATATTAATTATATAATTAATCGAACCCTAATTCTGTCAGCAGAGGTATCAGGCCTGTCAAATCAAGCCATGCGATCGCATGGCTTCGAAGTTATAATTTCATGCGATCGCATGGGCTAGGGTTTCGGGCCAGAATCTGGGCTGCTACAGTACCGGGCCGAACACTTTATTTAAAATATTTTTTTTCTGTTTTTATAAAATATTTAAATAAACTAAATAAAAACTTAAATTTTAAAACTAAAATGAAAATAAAGAAACTATTAATTTTATATATTTTTAACAATCTCTTAAAAATATATATATATTTTTGTTTTTCTTACTTTTTAAATTTTTGTATTTTTAAAATTTAAAACGTATATTTTTACAACAAATTAACTAAAACTTACTAAAAATATTTTTTTTTTATTTTTTTATATAGCGTTGCGCTTTCGGCGTTTAACTCTCCCTGGCAGCGGCGCCAAAAATACTTGATGTTATGCGAGACGTATACGAAATAGTTATATATTTGCTACAAAATACTATTAAATACGATACAATTTTACACAAGTTATTTATTTATAGAGTGGATATACCTAAACCTTGCTACAACACTTATAGGCAGTGTACCTAATTGTATAGTAGTGTAGTTTTTAGTAAGTCCGGTTCGTCCACAGGGAACTTGCCAAGTTTAACGCTATATTTTTTAAAAACTATAATTGTAAAAATACAAAAATATATATAAGTAGTATTATTATTATAAAAGGCAGTTTTTACCGTTTAATGACCGGGTTGTCGATTTTAAAACTTTAGTCGCAGTTAAAACCTAATGTAAAATATTAAAAATAAATACAACTTAATTTAAAGCGTAAAGTAAAAGGCAATAATGAAATTGCGATAAAAGTGCGTAAAGTAAATGACAATAAATAAAGTTGCGATAATTAAAAAGTACGATAATTAAAACTGCAATTAAATATGAAATAAAGGAATTATGCTTATTTAAACTTCCGTAATCATGATGTTTGACGTGTTGATTTTAGTTTATTACCATGGGTTAATTGTCCTTTGTCCTGGATTATTCAATATGTCCGTCTGGTTTTTGTCCATAACAGTCCATCAGTCATAAATATAAAGTGCGAGTGTCCTCGTCAAATTATCCTTATATCCGAAGTCAAATATTCCAACTAATAGGGGACTTAAACTATTATTACACCAAGTGTCCTTGTATATAATTCACCCCTGTTTTAATAAGTCCATTAACTATTAATCCATTCCTGTGTCCGGTTAAATGAACGATTATTAGTACTTATAAATATCCCGCCCATCGTGTCCGATCGAGTGTATATGGTTATTTATAGGTACGTCCAATTGTAAATCTTTATATTAAATTAACAAACTATCATTTAGTTAAGCAAATATAAAGCCCATTAATAGCCCATAGTCTAATTTCCACAAGTGTCGTTCTTTTGTCCAAACCCCAATATGGTACAAAGCCCAATTACCCCGTCTTTAATATTTTAGCCCAACATCATGATTACTTTGGCTTAAATAAGCATAATAATAACTTAGCTACGAGACATTAATTTAAAAAAGTTGAACATAACTTACAATGATTAATAATAGCGTAGCGTTACACGGACAGAATTTCGACTTACACCCTTACAACATTCGCTAACATACCCTTATTATTAAAATTAAAATTAAAATTAAAATTATAATATATATATATATATATATATATATATATATATATATATATATATATATATATATATATATATATATATATACATTTGAGAGAGAGATAGATAAAGATGTGTTATTGTTCGATCAGCAAACTGCTTTTTATAGGGATGTGGCCAGAAAAAGTGGCCCATGCGATCGCATGGATTTTCTTCTTCCTAGCCATGCGATCGCATGGAGCAGGAATCCAGCTCACATTGCTTTGTCTCCTAGTTTGCCGACGGTTTATATATATTAATGTAATATATATAATTTTAAGAATTAATTATATATTATATTATATTCATGTGCATAGTTGACTTGTAATTTTTAGTCCGTTGCGTCGAGCGTTGAGAGTTGACTCTGGTCCCGGTTTCGGATTTTTGAACGTCCTTTCGTACAATTTAATATCTTGTATTTTGCGTTTTGCGGCTTGTACTCTTGTAATTTTGAGACGTTTCTCACCAATAATTTGAACCACTTTGATTGTACTTTGTACTTTTTAGCTTTTTAGTCGTTTGCGTCTTCAATTCGTCGAATCTGTCTTTTGTCTTCGCCTTTTATTATTTAAACGAATATCACTCGCAACCAAAAGCTTGTCTTTCTTGAGGGATAATGCTATGAAATATATGTTCATTTTTAGCATTATCAGTCATTGAAGTCGAATGTACTATCTTTCTTAAGAAGTTTAGTCATGGGTCGAGCAATTTTGGAAAAGTCCTTTATGAATCGTCGATAGAATCCCGCATGACCTAAGAAACTACGAATTCCTTTAACATTAGTTGGAGGAGGAAGCTTTGAGATTACATCTATCTTAGCTTTGTCTACTTCCATTCCATCTCGAGAAATCTTGTGTCCTAAAACAATTCCTTTCTTCACCATGAAGTGGCATTTTTCCCAATTTAAAACAAGATTTGATTCCTCACAACGAATTAACATTCGCTCGAGGTTTGAAAGGCATAAATCGAAGGAGTCTCCAAAAATAGAGAAATCGTCCATAAAGACTTCCATACTTCCTTCTATCATGTCATTAAATATTGCCATCATACACCTTTGAAAGGTGCATGGCTCGTTGCATAATCCGATGTACCAAATAGACAAGTAAAAGTTGTCTTGTCTTGGTCTTTTGGATCAATGGGAATTTGAAAATAACCGGAGAATCCATCAAGGAAATAATAGTACACTTTTTCCGCTAAACATTCTAGCATTTGGTCAATATAAGGAAGTGGGAAATGATCTTTCCTTGTCGCGTCGTTTAAACGACGGTAGTCTATACAGACTCTCCAACCAGTGACTCTTCTTGTAGGAACGAGTTCATTCTTATCATTAAGGATGACATTTGTACCCCTTTCTTAGGTACCACTTGAACAGAACTAACCCATGGGCTATCGGATATAGGGTATATTAACCCGGCATCAAGTAACTTGATAACCTCCTTCTTGACAACTTCTTTCATGTTAGGGTTTAACCTTCGTTGTCTTTGTACCACGGGTTTAAAATCTTCTTCCATTAGAATCTTATGAGTACAATAAGCGGGGTTAATCCCTGGAATATCGGTAGTTTTCCAAGCAATTGCTCTCTTGTGAGTTTTTAGAACGGACATTAACCTACTCTTTTCGTTATCGGAGAGTTTTGATGAAATTATAACAGGTAATTGTGATGTACCTTGGAGATAAGCATACTCCAAATGTTCCGGGAATTTTTTAAGTTCCAAGGTTGGTGGTTCTTCCAAGGAAGATTTTATCCAGAACCTATTACCATCGGTAATTTCTTCAAAAGTTTCATTTTCCTTGAGAATTTCTTCCTCACAGCAATCTTCATCGATGACTACTTTCAACAATTCGTCAAGTTCAAGCTCTACATCAAATTCATTACTTTCACTCATTTGGGTGAAGTTCGAGGTGTCGACATTTAGTAATTCTTATAATTCTTCTTCAACACAACAATCAACAATGTCTACCTTATAACATTCGTCATCGGAGGAGATAGGTTGTTTCATAGCTTTATCTATGTTTAAGGTAACTCTATCTTCCCCTACACCTAGACTAAGTTTTTTATCTTTAACATGCACAATCGCGTCAGTGGTATTATAAAAGGTCGCCCAAGAATTAGGGGAACCTTGCTATCTTCTTCCATTTCAAGGACAACGAAATCGGCAGGAAAGATTAAATGATTAACTTTAACCGGTAGGTTTTCGGCAATACCAATAGGATAGTTAAAAGTTCTATCAGCTAGGCGTATACATATCTTAGTTGGTTTTAGAACACCTAGGTTTAGTTTTAAGTATAAGGAGTGTGGCATAAGATTAATACTTGCCCCTAAGTCAGCTAATGCATCGTACATTACTGAATCTCCCATCAGACACGGAATAATGAAACTACCAGGATCTCCGAGTTTCGGTGGCATCTTTTGCTTTTGCAAAATTGCTGAGCATTCCTCATTGAGGAATGTGGTTGAAACTTCTTCATATTTACCTTTATCGGCTATGAGATCCTTGATAAACCTTCCATAATTTGGTATACCCGCAAGAACATCCAAAAGTGGTACATTTATACGAATTTGCTTAATCATTTCGGCAAACTTGTTGTACTGTGCTTGTAATTTATCTTTCTTTAAACGTTGTGGATATGGAATTAGATGTTTATATTCTTTTAATGGCGGTTGAGTTTTAGGTGCACTTGTGGTTGGCACTTTATCCTCTTCCACAGAAGAAACTTTTTCATTTGGAATTGGAATAGAAATAGGAACATGAGGCTTTGGAACATCGAGGTTAACAGTTAACCCACTTCTCGTGGTTATGGAATTTACTTGCTCATTCCTTGTTTGACTGTTGTTGGGATTCACTTGAGTATTTGAGGGGAGAGCGCCTAGTGGTCTCTCTGCTAGTAACTGTGAGATCCTTCCAACATCTCTTTCTAAATTCTGTATCGTAGCTTGTTGATTTCAAATTTGCTGAGTTTGAAGTTCCGCAGTTTGCTCGTGCTTAACCATAAAATCTCTCAAAACATCTTCTAAACCGGATTTCTTCTCGGGTTGTAGTTGTATAGGTGTTTGTATTTGTGGTTGATTGTGTTGGAAATTATTTTGGTAATTTCGTTGAGGTTGATTTCGGTTGTTTAGGTGATTGTAACCCGGTGGTGCATTTCTTTGATTTTGATTTGAGAAATTCCGGTTATTTTGGTAAACCGGATTTCCTCCTTAGTAATTATTGTTTGAACCTGAAGGTCCTCCTATTTGGTAGCTGTTGATAGGAGGATATTTTCGGTTCATTACTTCAACTGCAGGAAAATCGTTGAAATTCATTTCACCTTTTCGCAAGTAACCTAAGAAATTCGCTTGCTCTTCCATTGTTGTTTGATCACAATCTCTAGTAAGGTGAGGACCTTGGCACAATTCACATCCTACCCTAATAGCATGCATTTCCTTGGTCACCTTCTCAATTTGCCTTCTTTGATTTGCCAATTGAACTTTTAAAGCAGCGATTTCATCATTGCTTTCGATACTAGCAACAGTTGTTGATCTAGAGAACTCTATCTCTTGATGCCAATTATGAGAATGTGCTGCTATATCGGCAATGATTGTGTGAACTTCTTCGGGCTTTTTTTTCATGATTGATCCTCTTACTGCAACATCAATATCCTTTCGAGTAGCCACATTGACTCCTTTATAGAATATTTGGACCTTTTGGAATGTATTCAACCTGTGTTGAGGACATACCCTAAGCATTTTATTGAATCGGGTCCAAGCTTCATAAAGAGTCTCATTAGGCTTTTACTTGAAGTGATTTATATCACTTTGCAACTTTGCTGCTTTTGAAGCAGGGAAGAACTCTGACAAAAACTTGTCCATCATATCATTCCAATCTTCGATATAACCTTCTGGTAATGAGTCTAGCCAATCTCTTGCATCATCCTTTAATGACCATGGAAAGATTTTTAAACATGCAATATCATCGGTGACATCCTTGATCTTGAATAGCTTGCAAATGCTTACAAACTTACGAAGATGCTCGTTAGCATCCTCACTCGGAGCTCCACCGAATTGGCATGTATTAGTCACCATGTGAAGAAATTGACCCTTTATTTCAAAACCGTCAGACATCGTAGGCTGAATAATTGCATGGCCTTGACCTGTTCTTGTTGCCCTCATTAATGCATCCATCGTTTGATTTGTAGCAGCCATCTCTTCCCCTTCTTTAATAACTGGCTCCATGACTGGTTGAATAACTGGTTCAGAGTTAGAATCCAATGAAAGTGATTCTAAACCCTTAGCGAGAGACTCTACTTCTTGAGCTCTTAAGTGTTCGTGAAATTCCCTTTCGGGTTTAGGATATGAAGGAGTTAAATCAGTGTTGGAAGAACATAAATTCATGCATTAATTTCTATTGTGCAATCACAACACCAAAAGCTTTTCTAGGAATTGAATTCCTACAAAAGGATCGAATAACATAAAAACAATGATAAAAACCTTTAAACAAACAGATTTTCCTTCTGATTTTGCTCACGTTTCGAATAGTCAAAAGATGCAGCAGAGGGGCAGGATTCGTTTGGTCCCAATATAATTGGGTACTGTTTGGCTCCAATAACCCAGTCCACGTACAAATCCAACTACTACTACGAATTAGAAAAATTATCTATTTATTTAACTGCCAACTCCCCGGCAGCGGCGCCAAAAAGTTGATGTGCTGAAACTATACCTTTATTTATGAACGGATTTGAGTTATTTTGTTACACGAATTGATTTATTGTATATATAGTGTTTTAATGAATTCGGGTTGATTTCACACATATATAGGCAACTAGTCTTATCCGTGTAGTTTAGTTTTATAGGTAAATCCGATTCGTTCCACAGGGAGATGGAGTGTTTAATGGTTTTTAATAGTCTTTGAAGTTAAACTAATTTAAAGGGGGTTTTGGATTAGGAATTTGTTTTAAACAATAAAATAAAATACAAACTTATTTAAATTAACTAAATAATAAGTTTTAATTAAATTAAAGATGAATGAAAGGAAATTATAATAATTAAACTAATTAATAAATGATTTAATTAAAACTTGGAATTAAACAAAAATCAAAACAGTACTGTATTTATACTTACACGTTCCGCGTGTATATATACGCGTTCCGCGTATGTGTTTAGACTACGCGTTTCATGGGAAATTATACACGATCTGCGTAAGTTATAATCGATGTGACAAAACAGTAAGTATTTAAACTGAAGGAGATTGATTTATAATTTAATTTTCTGAATAATAATACGTAATAATAATAATAATTTGCAATATATAAATGGGAGTGTTCACTTAAATATTTCGCCTCTAGATCCATGGATTGTTTTGAATTTAAGCCCTATTAAAATGTTTTAATATACAACTTTATATTTTCTTTCGAATATATAAAGTTTCAACTAACTAAATTAAATCTAATTTTCATCGGATCTTATTTAGATAGTTAACTATACCCCAAGTATTTAAATTGAGACCTAACCTAGTGTTGACCTTCGCCAACACCTTAAATCGTAACGGTTTCCCTTTTTACAATTTCATGATTATATAACTAATGATATTACTCAAACCACCGAACCTTATTTCTAAATTAGTGTTAATAACTTATCCATGAGTTCGTCTAAATCACTTTTAGTGTTAAAGCTTAATTTATATTAATAGAAATAACTTTCGCTATTTATATCTAACAAATTAAGTGATAAGGATTAAATATCTAATCGTATAACAATGGTTCTTTAGACTAAGCTCAATGTTAAAAATACTTAAGCTACATTTTAATATTTTCAAAAGATAACAATCCATTTCACTAGGGCTCTACATCTAAGTAAACATTATGGGAACTTAGCTATTCATTTTAATGGGATGAACATAAAAATATAAATATACAAACATAATGATAACAATAATGATAATGATAAAAGATGATAACAATAATTTTAGTAGAACAAACTTACGAAAATCTTCACTTTCATTAACTTCAAATGATAGAAAATTACAATAACAACACTCTTACACTCGAACAATAATACCCTTAATCACGAACAATACACCCTTAATATTGAAACTATCTTAAATCTTCAAACTTGAAATTAATACGGAACAGTAATAAAAACTAAAATAATATGAAGTATTTGAAAATAATGAAGTAACTTGAAAAATGTGTCTCCTGATCTCTTCCCCCGTTCTCTATGTGATCCCCTCCATAATATAGCAAATGAGAGTTTGTAATTGGCCAAGTTGATGAAGTAGAATTTTCCTTTTCTCTGTAAAGTTTGTAAAAGAATGCATTCTATAATTGAGGCGTGCTAAGTGCTCATATAATAACTTAAAAGCTAGCCGACCCATGTGAAAATTAAATCTGAATCTGGACAGAACATTACCCATTTCGCGTAAGACTGCACACGTTCCGCGTAAGAGTAAAAATGGAATCTGGATTTGTGTCACAACATTACGCGTTTTGCGTAATGTCTTACGCGATCCGCGTAGGAGTAACACATCATTTTTCTTGTTTTTGTTCTCTGTTGACCCCTTTTGTGTACGCATACTATCTTGTACGATTTGTTATAACTATTTTATTCGATCTTCTTCGTTCTTGAATTCGAGTAAACGTTTTCTCGATATATATTTGGTTTAAATCGACGTTTATTATCTTTCCTTCAAACTTTAAGCTCTTGTTTACTTTAGTTGATTTTCTCGTGAATTATGCATTGAATGTCTTAGTAAACGGTAAAAGCCTATGAAATATAAATGATATTGCATCGAAATATATATATGTTTAAAGAAATATCAAGAATGTAAAGAGACCGGTAATTTACCTAAGAAAGAATAAAGGGTCGATTGCAACCTTATGCAATTAAAGAAAGAAGATCAAGTTCGTTGAGACTGAACCCTCATCTTAGGGCATAAAAGGGGTAGAATCCATGTTACTTTGAGTAATAATTTTCTAAAAGAAATGAAATCTATAAGTCAGACGAAGTTAATCCGACTTCTTAGACTACGAGGATCATGGGTTTCAACTATCTGATGAGACTTATCAGGGTTCAGATCCATATTTTATTGTTTTGGATTTCTTGATTCGTTGCTTTTATAGAGGAAAACTTCTCCGGAGTCGGAAGTTGTGGGAGAGTTCATGTATTCCGCACTTTCTTTGTCATCGGTTAAGTGTGATAAGGAATCTAGAAAAATAAAGAACATAATTAATATTATATATATATATATATATATATATATATATATATATATATATATATATATATATATATATATATATACATTAAGTTTTTAATTTCTTGTGGCTTTTCTAAAGGTGACTTAGATCCTAAACTGACAAAATTTTCTGTTAAATAAGTAATAATGTTTCGCATAATCTATCGTTCAAACCAAGTGGCAAGGCAAACTAGCGGGAGGCGGGATCCTTTTGGTCCCAATAAATTGGCGACTGTTCGGAAAATCCAACAAACACGTATGAGACTAGTCTTTATAGACACCACTCAAGTTCTCAAATATTTTGATGAAAACGATAATCACTTGATAAAGCATAAAATTCCCCGACAACGGCTCTAAAAACTTTAGTTACCTAATGATATGGCTTACACGGACGATTTATTTTAGTTCGGCATCGTTAGGTTGCAAAACGTAAATCAAGAATATCAGAGGGACCAATGGTTTAAAATTTATATTTAGTGGGGGATCTAGTCATAATTCACTTACTTGCCTTTTCTAGAAGGAGCAAGTGATAAGTATGACTTAAGGTCGTATTTTATTACATTCGCCAATAACGGAGGATCAAATTATCGTATAAAGTTAACCGTATAGCAAGTTGATTTTTGATATATCTAAGATAGATTAAAACAATATTTAACCGAAAGCAGTAAATAAATAGTTAAAGTAAAAGTGTGGATGCGATATTTAGAGTTGATGGTAAATCACCGGTGAAGTATTGCCAGTTAAGATGAACTCTAAACCTCAATCAATTGAAGTCTATTTAATTTGTCACTGAGAGTTTTAATTTATAAGATTCTGACTAAAAGTAATATGCCCACTCCAAATGAAAATCTTAGCTGATTTAAACGACCTTATGGATTAAATCCTAGGCTCGTGAATAAAGTGGCATACCTAATAATGGTTTTGGCTTAACCCTGGTTAGTTTAACTTCTATTGAGACTTCCACTAAATGCCTATTTATGCTTCAACATTAACAGATGTGCAATCTTAGGGTTTCCAATGTAATGTTAACTAGACTAGAAGTCTCTCCTCTTCAATGCAATTACACAACCCCGAATCATTCATAACATCTATAAGACCCTACTTCAGACGCAAACCATGTTTTCAGTAAGATAGTGTATACTGGACACTGTAGTTTTACGTTTACCACAACCTTAAATTGGATAGCTCTTCCAGAATAGGGAACCAAGTATATAATTTACAAATGATATATATTCAAAGGTACTTAATCATATTATGGCGTTAAACGTGGATAACTATTTACCTTGTGATTAGATTTGATCAGTTACTAATGCTGGGTTATAGCCACGCAGGTAGATAGAAAGGGTGATCCATAAAGTAGACTTCTAAGTCGGACAGAGTTTCATCATAACAATATAAAGTTCAGATAAATATTAAACATACAAACAAATATAACAGATAGACAAGTATATGATGAAAGCAATATAAAATAACATTACGATAACATTAGATTAAGGAAAGCGTTACCGTATATAAACGAGGTCTTGCATGTTACAAATGTTGACATTCCCTGGACGCACTCCGATCCTAAGAATTTCAATGTCTTCTCTCTATGGTACACTTTGGAACCATGAGAAGGTAGAGGCCAAACTTGAACCTAACTTAAAAGAAAACTTTAAGTCTACCCCCACCACTTCAAAGTCTGTAAAATCAAATAATACTGCTCTTGTTGCTGCTGCTAAAAAGAAAGCTCAAAAAGCTTTACTAGTTCAAAAGTTGATGGCAGAAGAAGAGGCAGATGTAGATGATGAGGGCAGTGGTACTAGGTCTGAGGAAAGCAGTGATGATGATGATGATGTTGAAGGGTTTGCTGAAGGTATGGCATTGCTTACTAGGCAGTTCAAAAGGTTCAATTGAAATAGGACCAGCAAGCCATACAAAGTGAGTAAGAAACCAAGTGCTAGGTATGGTAGCAAATCTGTCAAAGGCCCTAAATCTGAGTGTTACAATTGTGGGAAGGTTGGACATTTTGCTGCTGAATGCATGTCCAGGAAACCTTCATCACATGCTAACTCCTTCTCAAAAGCTGAAAAGTACAAGAACAAGTACAAAGCAATGAAGGCTCAGATGAAGGAAAATTCAAAAGCTGGTAAAAAGGAAAAGAAACCAGTAAAGGTACTAGTTGCTGAGCATCAAGATTGGGATGAAACCAGTTCATCTTCATCTTCTGACAGTAAAGCTGATGATGATTGTGATGGTTATGCTTCTGGTAAAAAGCTGTGTTTGATGGCCAAGGAGGTTGAGGAGTTTGATGAGGATGATAATGGTAGTACATTTGTGGCTGACATGAGGGAAGCTGACTTGAAAAGAGTTCACCTCAATGGAAATCTGAACTGCTGTATAAGGTTGATAATTTTTGAACTTATACTGATGATGAAAAAGCTGAAATGTTTGACTACCTAAGAATTGATTTATGCAGAGGCAGTAAACGTGAAGAAAATCTTAAAACTGATATCAATGTCAAGAAGACACGTCTCCCAAGTCTGACAAAATGGAAGGTGGAAAAGAAATCTCATCAACTCCCAAGGTAAAGCATGCATGTGAAATTAATTACTCGTCAGCCAAACCTAATCCCAGAAGTTGAAAAGTTACTAGTCCAGCGAAAGCCTATTCTCCTACCCCTGCCCTTTCACCTACAAAAGCCCAACCCAACCCTACTACGTCCCCCTTGCCCATTCCAGCAGAGCCCAATAAAAGAAAATCGCTAACCAAGCCCAATTCGGCCCAAGTTCCTAAGACTAAGTTCATTGTCCAATCTGGTAAACCAACTTCGCAGCCCAATCATCTACAACCCCAAAGCC
The DNA here is from genome assembly GCF_046630445.1 of Rutidosis leptorrhynchoides. Classification (NCBI taxonomy): domain Eukaryota; kingdom Viridiplantae; phylum Streptophyta; class Magnoliopsida; order Asterales; family Asteraceae; genus Rutidosis; species Rutidosis leptorrhynchoides. The sequence continues at coordinate 333,534,898 of NC_092337.1, read as the reverse complement.
CATCTATTACAAAACCTCATAAAATTATTTCGCAGCCCAATCCTGTTAACATCTTCCACTCGCGAAGCCCATCTATTCCCACTACCCAAGTTCCACTAACCTTTTATAGCCCATCTCCTAGCCCAACAAGCCCAATTATTCCTTTAAATCTTGTGGATAATTTTGTTGACTGCAAAAAATTCCAGCCAGATGTTTCTTCCCCTGATCCTAACCTAAGCTCACATGTTCATCCAATACCTCAAATTCGCCTAACTACCCCCTCAACCTTTCCGTCCCCATCCATACCTCCTCCACCCCCACCTGTCCATTCTCCTAAACCGCAGGTTAAAAACCCCATACCGAAACCAAAAAACCCTCGAATTAAATTAGTATCCCAACCCGACCGTTTTCAAAATTCTGGACTGAGCTGAAAATCCTCTACAAGATTAAAATCCAACAATTTAATTCGTAAAAAAGCCAAAGAAATTGCAAAGCCTGGAAAAGAAAAGACCCATTCGATACCTTCTCTGTCCTTATGTCGTAAAAACAGCAATTCTTCAAAATCGAGTAGCAGTATTGGATTGAAAGAGTTTAGTGATAAACTTGGTGTTGACATACGCTGGGACAATAAATCCTAGTAAACCAGGTTCCCAATTTCGTTTTCCTCTGTACTAATAATGAAGATAATATCATTAAACATTCGTGGGTTCAAAAAAAGCGACAACACCGAAAGCAAAATTGGATGGTTCAGGAAGATTCGATGCTCAGAGAAGCCTGGTATTTTTGCAATCCAAGAGTCAAAATGCAAAGAAGTAAACGACAATTAGATTGAATCAATTTGGGGTGATGCAGATTTTGGCTACGTTCAAAAACCAATGGTTGGAAAATCGGATGGAATGCTTTTAATTTGGGATACAAATGCTTTCATCATTCAACAAGCTACTGAAGGGCCTCGCTACCTTGCAATCAAGCGACATTGGAAAGGTAGAAATCAGGATTCAGTAATCGTTAACGTGTACGGACCACATAGAGATGATAAGAAGAAGCTAATGTGGGAAAGTTTAGAAAAATTGATGCACTGCAAGGTCGATAGTTGGGTTATGTGTGGTGAATTTAATGAGGTAAGAAACTCTTCCGAAAGATTAAATTGTGAATTCATAGAGGGACGGGCTAAGTGTTTCAATGATTTCATAAATAATTCGGGCCTCATTGAAATACCTTTGATCGGCAAAAACTACACGAGAATCAGTGATGATGGCCTTAAGTTCAGTAAATTGGATCGATTTTTGGTGTCGGATAACTTCATAAAAAATTGGGGTGATCTGTCGGTAATCCCTCTGGACAGGAAGTCGTCTGATCATTGTTCCATCGTATTACAGAATAAAAATATTGATTTTGGCCCAAAACTGTTTCGTATGGTTGACTTATGGTTTGAAAAGGATGATGTGGGTACTGTTATAGTCGATGCTTGGAATAAACCGGTCACTGGAAATAGACTCGACTGTAATTTTCGCAACAAACTCAAAAACGTCAAAGAAGCACTCAGAACATGGAGTAAAATACAATATGGTACGTTAGATCAAGATTTACAAGAATTACAAACGCTGGTTGCTGATTTGGAATCAAAGACTGATCAAAATTTAATAAGTGAATCTGAACATACTAATTGGTTGGAAAAACGTAACAAATGGCTGAAAAAAGAAATGGAAAAATGTGAAATGTTAAAACAAAATGCTCGACTTAAATGGGCTTGTGAAGGAGACGAGAACTCAAAATTCTTCCATTCAAAAATCAGAAGAAAGAACAATAAATGCAACATCCGCGGTTTACACATTGACGGAGTTTGGACAGAGGAGCCTGATGCAATCAAAAATGGGGTTCTTGATTTTTTCAGGAAACAGTTTTCTAGTAACTCGAATAGCAACAGCTTGAATGATTTGAATAGCTTGGATACCCTTGACTTTCAAAAAATTACTCCGAAAGAAGCTAACAAACTGGAACTTCCATTCCTGGAAGAAGAAGTATGGGAAGCAATTACAAATTGTGCCGACTCGAAAGCCCCGGGACCCGATGGGTTCAATCTTCGGTTTTACAAAAAGTTTTGGTGGCTTATAAAAGACGACCTCATGGAAGCCCTTAAGTGGTTCTGGAGAAATAACGAGATCTCAAAGGGCTGCAACGCATCGTTCATTACCCTAGTCCCGAAAAAATCACAAACCTTGGGGTTAGGCGACTATCGACCCATCTCGCTTATTGGAAGCTACTATAAGATCCTATCCAAACTACTTGCAAACCGAATCCGCAAAGTCATCTCAAAAATTGTCATAACCCGACCTTAACCATAAGGACGAATACAATAACATATGATTTCATCGCGAGGTATTGACCTCTATATGCGACATTTTTCAAAAACTGCATTCGTTTTTACAATACAAACCATAGCTTTTATTACAAATACAAGGTTTAAACAACTTAATAATGATTATCGTTTAGCGATAATCTTAGACTTACAAACTTTACATGTGATAATAACAATACGACCTCCAACATATTTTACATTACAAATCCTCCGATATGCAGTTTTATTTTTGACACAAATATGCATACTCAAGATCTTGCTTAAATTCAACATGTTGCAGCGGAAGCTTTTAGTTATCACCTGAGAATAAACATGCTTAAAACGTCAACATAAAGTTGGTGAGATATAGGTTTAATGCCGGCAGCGTTATGAATATAGACCACAAGATTTCATATATAAACGTTTTAATAAAAATATTCTAAGTTGTTGAGCACTTGATAACCATACTTAACATTTAATCAACATCACATATTCCCTTTATTATGAAATCTTACTACACCGTACCAAGTGTAGTCACCGAAACGAAGTACTGTGCAACCGTTGAATACTGGTCGTCCAGTCCGGTTGGGGTTGTCAGGCCCGATAGATCTATCAACAGGATTCGCGTTTACAATACCTCATGTAAATAGTAGTTACCAAGTTACAGGGAAGTATGCCAGTGGTACAACTCAACGTAGAATATATATATTTTTAATCACTTGTGTCCATAACATAAATCATAAAATGCATGTATTCTCATCCCGAAATATTTAGAGTTTAAAAGTGGGACTATATACTCACTTTTGTCTTGAAGGTATTTAACTCGACTTGGTCTCCGATAGATATCACGAACTTAACCATATATATAATATATCAACATATTTTCTTTTCAAGTAATCGTTATATATATATATATATATATATATATATATATATATATATATATATATATATATATATATATATATATATATACCTTTAATACTTTTAATATTTTCTTAGTCCGTAGTTAGCAGTCCGATGTTAGTGGTCCACAATTAGTTGCTTAAATAAAATAAATAAAGACCCCATCGTATTCGTATTGATCAGAATTAATCTTGACCCATGGTACCATGTTGTCAAATGACGTGTTGCGTACATAAAGTACCGTGTTGTCAAATGACGTGTTGCGTACAATCATGAGGTCTTATGATTAATCTTCTCGTGTTGTTTACGGGTGGTCCTGAAATATATAAAATCAAATCATAAGTAAATATATATTAAATATTATGTTAATTAGCCAAGATATGATTAATCCGATTTTGTCATAATATGATATATTACAGGTCTTGAAGTGTTTTTAAAAATCAAATTAGAAGGATCTATTTAGTTTGCGAACAAGTTTGAAATCACTCAAACTATGTTCTTGTTGTTAAAATTTTATAACACAAAATAAGATAGCTATATAAATATGAATCGAATAAGGTTATGAATAAGGTTACTACCTCAAGTTACTTGGACAAAGCTACTGGAAAAGGTAAGAAAGATCTTGGAATTAAAAGAGTGGTGGAGTGGGATTAAAAGATTGGAAGTAATCTCCTTGAAATCGGATGACTATATTGATACGTTCTTGAGTAGGTAAATGAAGAGAGATTAGGGAGTGAATTAACTTGAAATAAAATTGGAAATGAAATTGTATGTGTGTATGTGCAAAATAGCATGATTATGGGATGGATATATAGGAGATTTAGTTTGTTTTCTTGCACAAAAGTCACACATGAGGTTAAATGGCTGGTTCCCACATGTAACATCATGTCTAGTGGCTGATCATTGAAGTTTATTGTTGGTATATACCAATAGTAAATACGTATAGAAGCTGGGTATGATACGGTTACATATACCCTAGATATACTTGTAGAAATTTTGAGGAATCGGAACGAGAATTCAAATATGGACGGGTTTATAACTGTAAAAGAGGCTCAAAACTGGGCTTTTATTTTTGGGTCAAACCGGGCCAAAATAAAATTTTAAGACATTTTTAATAAAGCAATGTTAGCCAAAAAAAAATTTCCAAGCTAACCTAGTAGCTCGACCCCAGCCAGGGGCTCTGCCCCTTGGACCCCGCTTATTGGGGTCGCTGCCCCTGAACCCCCGTCATAATCAAGATAAGTTCAAACAAGTGTGCACTCCACACTTCCCCAAACTTGTTCGATATTTATCAAGATTATTTTGGTTACAAATTAATCCCATTACACTTAAATCATATTGGTGACATAGATCACCAACACATTATATATTGTAAGTATATATGTCAAAGAATGTTACATATAGTTATCGTTTTGAAAACTTAAGTTAGTGGTCTCAAAGTATACTTATAACTCATTGTTGTTAGTTCACAATGAAATGTTAAACTATCCTTAAATTATGTTAAATATGTATAGATATGTACATATACATAATCGTATAATTATCGTGTGTTATATAGTTCGTGATATCATCGGTCAAATTGGACGGTCAAACGTTGTGTGAAACTCTTTTCAAAAACATAAGTCTCAACAGTTTGGATTGCTTATCATGTTGGTAAGGTTTATTTTATGTAAATATTAATCTCATAAGTATAAAACGATCGGAAAAATCCGGGTCGTTACAAAAATCATTAGTCCCGAACAAAGTGCGTTCATTAAAGGTTGCTACATTCTTGATGGCATCCTAGTTGCAAACGAGGTAATCTCTTACACGAAAAGTCTTAAATCAAAATGCCTCTTATTTAAAGTTGATTTCACCAAGGCTTTCGATAGCTTAAATTGGAATTTCGTGTCAAAAGTGATGTCTCTAATGGGCTTCAATAATAAATGGATCTCGTGGATGAATGCTTGTTTACAATCCGCCACCATATCTATACTAGTCAACGGGTCACCAACACTAGAATTTTCACTCGAAAAGGGAGTACGCCAAGGAGACCTGCTCTCACCGTATCTATTTTTAATAGCCACGGAGGGTCTAAACCGGTTAGCTAAAAAGGCATCTGATGTGAACCTTTTAAAAGGTATTGATGTGGGTACAAATAGAATCAAAGTGTCATACCTCCAATACGCGGATGATACGCTATTTCTTGGTGAATGGAGTAAGAAAAATGAGCGGAACATAATGAAACTACTTATGTTCTTTGAGAAATTGTCGGGCTTAAAGGTGAATTTCACAAAAAGTAGTTTATTCGGGGTCGGTGTCCCAAACCACAGAATCTGTGAAATGACAGACTCAATGGGATGTGATACGGGTTCGTTTCCATTTACTTACCTAGGGTTGCCCCTTGGTTGTAATATGAACAAAGTTAAAGATTAGGATTCGGTCTTTGATAAATTCCAGAAACGCCCCGCGAATTGGAAAGCGAAAGCCATGTCATTCGATGGACGGTTGACCTTGATAAAATCGGTACTTAGTAGTCTCCCGCTATATGCCTTTTCCTTATTCCGTGTTCCTACCGGTGTCATCAACTTGCTTGAAGATATGAGACGAAACTTTTTTTGGGGCGGGACGGGGGACACTCACATATTGTCTTAGGTAAAATGGGATAACGTGCTTTCACCTTACGGGATGGAGGGTTTAAATATCGGCTCTCTAAAAGCAAAAAATCTCTCCTTAATCGGGAAATGGTGGTGGCGTTTTCGCCATGAACCCAACTCTTTTTGGGCGTCCATAATCAAAAGCATATATGGGGATTCGGGTGCTATTTTATCGTCGACCACAGCTAAAACTAGGGGGTGTCGGTTTGGGGTAACATAAGTAAAATCAATAAGGAGTTCACAAAATTAAATTACAATCTGGAAGGTGTTTTCGAACGGTCAATAAGCGATAAGGGGGGGGGGGAATCTTTTTGGACTGATATTTGGTTTGGAGATTGAGCTTTCTGGGAAAAATTCCCAAGGTTATACATGTTTGAAGTAAAAAAAACTGCACTTTAAAGGATCGTATGCTGAAGAATGGGTCATCATGGATTGCGAATTGGAATTGGTCGAGAACCCTGCTAGTAGAATGCTTAATGAGATAAACGAGATGCTCGATTTTCTCTCAAACTTTTGCTTCGCTGATAATGCAACTGACACATGGAGATGCACGCTTAATGAAAAGGGATCTCTCTCAGTCAAAGAGTTATTCAAGCCCATCAATGAAAAGATACTCCAACTCTCCAGATTACAAAAGGAAACATGGAACAACACTTTAATTTCGCAGAAAGTGGGTATCTTGATTTGGAGAGCAATAAGAAACAAACTCCTGGTGCGCATCGAATTAGAGAAAAATGGCATCGATCTTCATTCAACACTATGCCCCATGTGCGATTCGAATGTGGGGACTGTTGAACATTTACTAAAAGATTACTCATTTGCAAAAGATGTCTAGAACTGTGTATCTCGATGGTGGGGATATGATATTTCCTCAGTCACATCACTCAAAAATCTCCTTAAGGGCGTGTCGAATAAACTGAAGATATCAAAAGTGTGGCAAGCCTGTGTTTGGGTTTGCGCCTATAAAATGTGGCAAAATCGCAACAATAAAATATTTCGGAAAAGTAGTTGGATAGGAGCCACCTGATGAACGAGATTCAAGCAAAAGCTTTCGATTGGATATCTAGTAGATCAAAGAATCACTCTTTAGATTGGTTGCAATGGATTTCCAACCCATGTAATTACGATGATCATGGTTAATTGTAGGTTGTATTAGGATTTCTATTTTTCTGTTTTGTTTGTTCCTTTTGGTTACTAGTCAGGTTGCTAATCTTGGCTAGCTTATTACTTGTATCTTGTAAATATTCCTTATAATGAAAGTTGCTTGCTTTTCAAAAAAAAAAATCTTTAAATGAAAAACTTAAAGGCAAAACTGATGAAATTATAATCTTAAGGGATGAAATTTCTAAACTTGAAAAAAAAAAAATTTGCTTTAAAGTCTCTTCACGTTGAGGCAGTAGAAGTCAAAGACCAGCTGAGTAATCTTAAAAAGATTGTTGCTTCATGGTGTACATCTGCTCAACGCACAAATAAGTGTGTTAATGAGCAGGTGCCTACCTAAGATGAAGCTTTCTTTGCTGGTGACTATGCTGCTGCTGTTGCTCTTGCAGAAGTTGCTTTTATGGACCCTATTCTTGAAACTGATCATGAAGCTGTCTTTCCAAACACCTTTTCCAAGATAGTTAAGGGTAAAAAGGTCTTAACAAATAAGTTTGTCAGACCTACAGTGACCCCACCACCGTCTATGAAAGATATTTTAGAGAGTGAAGTCAAAGCTAAGGATATCAGTATTTCAAATGATGAGACTACTGATCCCTCAAGCATTTACTACATGACTCCTAAAAAAGACAAATCAAGAAAGAAATAATTGAAAATAATAGAAGAAATTCAAAATCAGTTAATTCTTCTAGTTGTCTGAATGCTGAGCCTACTGCTGCAATTCCTGCTGGTCAACCAGTAACTATAGATGAACCAGTAAATCCCGATACTGGTAAGTCTAAAGCAACCCCTACTGGTCAACCAGTAGAAGCAGACAAGCTAGTAACTTCCCACACTAGTAAGTCAAAATCTAAAGGCAAAGCAGTAAACCATGTTAATGATGCTGGTTCCAAACTAAAAGTTGCCCATAAGGGAAAAGCTAAAGCAGTAGAATCAAATACTAAGGTATCTATCGTTGAGATACTGACTGTGAAGCTCGACCAACTGCTAGTGGCTGTTACTCAAAACCAGCAACAGAACCAGTCACCCGGTACATCTACTGCCAACCAGCTACCGAGACCAAAAGTGAGAAAATGTTACAAATGTGGTAGCAAAGCTCACTTGTCCAATCAGTGTACCCAAACTATGAACCCCAATGTTGCTACCCCTCAAACCAATCAAGCAGCAATGAAGAAAGCATCAAAGATGACTCTTCCAGAACCCATCCTTGGATGGGTTCCTAAAAAGAACTAATCTCTTAGCTACTGTGCAGGGCATTCAAAACAAGCAAATCTGGTATCTTGATAATGGCTGTTCGAGATATATGACCGGATGTAAGTCCCTGCTGATGGACTATCAAGAAAAATGTAGTGACCCGAACTTTTCCATGTTTATATATATTAAATGAAATTGATATTTACATGATTAAATGTTTCCAACATGTTAAGCAATCAAACTTGTTATGACTTGATTATTTGAAATGAGTGTCATGTAGACAATTGACCACCCAAGCTGACCGGCGATTCACGAACGTTAAAACTTGTAAAAACTATATGATATATATATATATATATATATATATATATATATATATATATATATATATATATATATATATAGTTAACATGATATTATGATAAGTAAGTATATCACTAGGTATATTAACAATGCGTTATATACATAAAAATGAGACTACTAAGTTAAGAAACTCGAAACGATATATATAACGATTATCTTTAAAACAACTTCTTACTAAATACATATGTATCATATTAAGATATTGTTACACTATATTTAACATGATAAAATGATAATTATATATATCATTAAGTATATTAACAGTGAACTACATATGTAAAACAAGACTACTAACTTAAGAATTTCGAAACAATATATATACGTAACGATTATCGTTGTAATAGTATTTTAACATATATATATGATGTTAAAATATATTCATACACCATGTTATCATGTTAACATAACAATTTAACATCTCATTTAAGTATAATAACAATGAATTAATTACATTTAACAAGATCGTTAACTTAAAGGTTTCAAAACAACACTTACATGTAACGACTAACGATGACTTAACGACTCAGTTAAAATGTATATACATGTAGTGTATTTAGATGTATTAGTACACTTTTGAAAGACTTCAAGACACATATCAAAGCACTTCTACTTAACAAAAATGCTTACAATTACATCCTCATTCATTTTCATCAACAATTCTACTCGTATGCACCCGTATTCGTACTCGTACAATACACAGCTTCTAGATGTATATACTATTAGTATATACACTTTAATGATCAGCTCCTTAGCAGCCCATGTGAGTTATTAAATATGTGGGAACCATCATTTGGAAACTAGCATGAAATATCTCACAAAATTACAAAAAATATTATAAATCATTCATGAATTATTTACATGAAAACAAACTTACACATCCTTTATATATAATCCATATACCAACGACCAAAACACCTAAAAACACTTTCATTCTTCAATTTTCTTCATATAATTAATCTCTCTCAAGTTCTATCTTCAATTTCTAAGTGTTCTTCATATATTCTATAAGTTCTAGTTTCATAAAACCAAGAACACTTTCAAGTTTGCAAGATTACTTCCAAGCTTTCTAATCCATTCCAAGTAATCATCCAAGATCAAGAAACCTTTGTTACTTACAGTAGGTTATCTCTCTAATTCAAGGTAATACTCATATTCAAACTTTGATTCAATTTCTATAAATATAACAACTTAATTCGAGCAGAAATCTTACTTGAACTTGTTTTCGTGTCATGATTCTACTTCAAGAACTTTCAAGCCATCCAAGGATCTTTTGAAGCTAGATCATTTATTGTCACCTATAGTAGGTTTACCTACTAAACTTAAGGTAGTAATGATGTTCATAACATCATTCGATTCATACATATAAAGCTATCTTATTCGAAGATTTAAACTTGTAATCACTAGAACATAGTTTAGTTAATTCTAAACTTGTTCGCAAATAAAGTTAATCCTTCTAACTTGACTTTTAAAATCAACTAAACACATCTTATATATCTATATGATATGCTAACTTAATGATTTAAAACCTGGAAACACGAAGAACACCGTAAAACCGGACATACGCCGTCGTAGTGAAATCGGGGGCTGTTTTGGGTTTAAAAATAAAATAAAAAGTATTTTAATCTTTGAATTGGAAGTTTGTTTTCTGGAAAAATGATATTACATACGAACATGATACTATATCAAAAAATCATGGTTAAACACAAAGTGGAAGTATGTTTTTCAAAAAGGTCATCAAGATGTCGTTTTTTCGACGGAAATGACTACCTCTTTAAAAAATGACTTGTAACCTGTATTTCCGACTATAAACTTATACTTTTTCTGTTTAGTTTCATAAATTTTAGTTATTATGAAACCATAGCAACTTGAATCACTCAAAACGGATTTGAAACGAAGAAATGACGGGTAAAACAAAATTGGATAAACTTGCTAGTTTTAGCTACGAAAATTTTGTAACAAATCTAGACTAAACATATCCTAACTAATTTATATTGTATTATACATATTATGTAATCTTGGGATACCATAGACACGTATATAATGTTTTGACATATCATATCGACCCATCTATATATATTATTTGGAACAACCATAGACACTCTATATGTAGTAATGTTTGAGTTAGCTATACAGGGTTGAGGTTGATTTCAAAAATATATATACTTTGAGTTGTGATCTAGCCTGAGACGTGCATACACTGGGTCTTGGATTGATTCAAGATAAGATATATTGATTTATTTCTGTACACCTAACTGTAGACAACTAGTTGTAGGTTACTAACGAGGACTGCTAACTTAACAAACTTAAATCATAAAAACGTAATAAAAAATTTTATGAATATATTTCGATCATACTTTGATATATATGTACACATTTGTTATAGGTTCTTGAATCGACCAGTGGTCAAGTCTTACTTCCGACAAAGTAAAAATATGTGAAAGTGAGTTATAGTCCCACTTTTACAATCTAATATTTTTTTTGGGATGAGAATACATGCAGCTTTATAAATGTTTTACAAAATAGACACAAGTATGTAAAACTACATTCTATGGTTGGATTATTAAACCGAATATCGCCCTTCAAGTCTGGTAACCTAAGAATTAGGGAAATGGCCCCTAATTGACACGAATCCTAAAGATAGATCAATTGGGCTTAACAACCCCCATTCAGGTTATGGATGGTTTAGTACTTCGAGATTATTATACAGACGAGAGGTTCTGTTTTGGGGATATTCTATGCATTAAGTTAACGTCGGTTACTAGGTGTTCAACATATGAATGATTTTTATCTCTATGCAGTTTGCGAAATGCCTGATATGAGATGTGTTATAAAAATGAAATCTTGTGGTCTATTATTATGATTTGATAATATATAGGTTAAACCTATAACTCACCAACATTTTTGTTGACGTTTTAAGTATGTTTATTCTCAGGTGATTATTAAGAGCTTCCGCTGTTGCATACTAAAATGAGGACAAGATATGGAGTCCATGCTTCTATGATATTGTGTAAAAACTGCATTCAAGAAACTTATTTTTGATGTAATATATTCTTATTGTAAACCATTATGTAATGGTCATGTGTAAACGGTATATTTTAGATTATCATTATTTGATAATCTACGTAATGCTTTTTAAACCTTTATCGATAAAATAAAGGTTATGGTTGTTTTAAAAATGAATGCAGTCTTTGAAAAACGTCTCATATAGAAGTCAAAACCTCGCGACAAAATCAATTAATATGGAACGTTTATAATCAATATGAACGGGACATTTCAAAAAAGATGGTCCAGTTGTTTCATATGAAGATAATTTGTTAAGTTACACAAAGGGTTTTGGTACTCAGCATAAGTCAACTGACAAATAAAAGTAAGATAGTCCAATTCAGAAGGAAAATTGGCACTATTTTTTATAAGACATGGAAGCCACTGCTGGCAGCAAAAAGACATGAGAACATGTATCAAATTAACATGAACACAAAAGTCACAACAACTGATACTTGTTTTTATTCAAAGGCAGCAGACAACCTCAAGTGGTTATGGCACAAGAGACTCTCACATCTCAACTTCAAAGATATTCACAAATTATCAAGTAAAAGTTTAGTGTCTGGGCTACCCACCATGTCTTATGTGAAGGACAGATTGTGTCCTGGTTGTGAAAAGGAAAAGCATCACCATGCCTCATTCAAGTCAAAGCAGATTTCATCTGTTGAAAAACCATTTCACCTACTTCATATGGATCTTTTTGGTCCTGTTAATGTAGCCAACTGTGACGATTGCTCCAAATCCATATGGACGAACACGTCATTCATCGATTTCATTGCGAGGTATTTGACCCTTATATGATACATTTTGTAAACATTGCATTCTTTTGAAAAGGCACACCATAAATGAATATTTAAATCAAAGGTTTTCGACATCTGACGATTTCTACATATAGACAATCACCGTAAATAATAGTTTACAATAGTACTTTCGTTGACAATGCAGTCAAAATAAGATACATGGTGATGATTTGGTGAATGCAACGTTTCCTTGAAAAATATACCATGTACGACTCCATGCACATAGCTTGTCTAACATATAAGAAAATAGCGGAAGACTTCTAGGAAACCTGAGAATAAACATGCTAACAAGTGTCAACACAAAGGTTGGTTAGTTCATAGTTTTAGTGTTTCGCATAACCTGTATATAAAAGTGGATCACAAGATTTTAGTTGTTTCATCCAGAAACGTTTATCAAAAGTTTGTCAATAGATTCTACGTAACAGAGCACCCTGGTAACTAAGCTTTAATGTTATGATGATAAATACCCCATTCGTTTTAATACACGCAAACCAACGTGTCCTAAACTCAAATAACACACGTCTGTTAAAAGGCTAGCGCTCTAGCTCGGACGGGGATGTCAAGCCCTATGGATCCATATATACTGTTATTCGTGCCCACCAGTCCATATCCTATGTACTGGCAGCTACTAGTTACCAAAGCTAAGGGATTTTTGGTTCAAACTCAGTGTAGAATTAAGTATGTACTTGTATCCATTGCGTTTAAAATAAATTGCATGTATTCTCAGCCCAAAAATATATATTGGAAAAGCAATTAAAAAGGAAGCAATGAAACTCACCTTAGCAGCATATAAAGTTGTTCACCAAAATGTGACCGAAACTCGAATTACCAATTAATCGTAGATCTCAACCTAGAGAACATATGTTGGTCAATAAATGTCTATTAAGCTAGGTCAGGTCATAGTGTATCACAATCCTAATGCTCGAGATCGACATATAATAGTTATCCAAAGTCGTTTCAAAAAGTCAATTTTGACAATAGTTCAACAAAACGAGATGTGCCTTATATAAGGATTCATTTACTCGGTTGGTAATATTTAAAAGTTCACTTTATCAGTCTCGTAAACAAGTTGTTTAAATCTTAATTGCAGATTCAAAAGCAATTTCAATTAATGTCAATCATAATTCAGTTGATCATATCTTTTAATCCGTTCATCGAAACTATTCGATATCTAAATGAAAAGTTATTGATTTTTCGCCAGCTTTCCAAAAACATGTATATCATATACCTTTTACCAGTAATATATGTATTTAATTAGTGATTCATTATAAACTGTTTAACGGCGAAATTTAGCATATAAGCATATATAAATATATATACACGAGTACTAGACATGGATACATAATTAATATATAAAAGATAAGATATGAGTGCTTACGTATCAGTATTGAGATTCAATATTGTAGGAAAGTACGTAGATGTAACGGAGATGATAAACACTAGGTTTGATTCACAAATATACCCCCGAAAATTACCCATAACCTCCTTGGCAATAACCCATAATTTCCTTAGCTCTATCCCGCTTGAAAACCATTTAGAAAGTGACACGCTCATAACCTCGTCGTAGTATTTTATGTATAATACTAATTAATAATATTAATAATAATAAGATTAATAATAATATTAATCTTAATAATAATAATAATAAAAATAATAATAATAATAATAATAAATAAAATAAATACGGAGTAATATATGATTAGAGAAAGAAGTGTGTGAAAACTGAGCCTAAAGTCGAGCAATTTATAGAACCTTTTATGAAAAAGTACCTCATGCGATCGCATGGGATTTTTGCTTCAAGGCCATGCGATCGCATGGCACCCTGGGACAGCTCACAAATTTTTAACTTCTTGTTTGTCGACATAATTTTATATTATATATATAATATATTTAATTTATATAATTAATTATATATTATATTAAATTCATATGCATAGTTGACTTATAATTTTTGTTCTGATAACGTCATCACTCGACTTATGTCCCGATTCCGATTTTTCAAATGTCCTTTCGTACGCTGAGAAAACTTGCATTTTACGTTTCGTGTCACGTACCTTTGTCAAAATATAGCCTTAAATTATCCCTAAACTATACCAGTCAAAGTATATCTTAAACTTTCGAGTATTTTGGTCATTTACTTCTATAAATCATCGTCTCGCTATTTGTTAATATATATATAATAACAATTCGTTTTTATGACCAAGTTAATATTATATTTTATCGTATTGTTAAATATATATTTTCCATATTAATAAACACGTTTTAAAATACATATCGCAAGTTATTCATATATCTAATTCCAACAGTTAATATTCCTTATTATTGTATGTGTCCAAGTTACGTTATTTAAACAAACACTTTACCATTTATTCCGAATACCGTTAAGAATGAATGATTTCCCAAATCAATGTGGACCTCACAACAGAGACCCGTAATAATATCATAATCCTTAAGGGACTCATTAAATATCTTTTAATTCAATCGTTTGGCATAATTTTTTAATTCCGTAGTTGAATATATCAATCAGATAATCAAACCAATAAGTTTAATGCACAGTATCATTTACTTAACATTTTGTTATGTTTTCAAGTTATAGTATATGTACCTATTTACATATAATTGTTCGCAAATCATTGAGAACAATCGAAGGGTAATTGGATAATTCAAAATTTTGAGATTCAACTTCATAGACTTTGCTTATCGTGTCGGAAACGTTAAAGATTAAGTTTAAATTTGGTCAGAAATTTCCGGGTCATCACAGTACCTCCCCGTTAAAGAAATTTCATCCCGAAATTTGAGTGAGGTCGTCATGGCTAACAATAAAAATGTTTTCATGACGAATATGAGTTGATAAATAGAATTTTATTACCGTTGAATAATATGGATAAAACAATCCAATTACTCGAAGCATATGAGAGAAGTTATCGTAAAATAGTGAATTGAAGGAATAGAGATTCGCCTTAACTGTTGACGAAGTAACGATTGATTTTCGGAATTTAAGGAGTAGAAAATCTTCATTATCTAAATAAGATTTGATTCTTCGGAATTTGCGGAAATTAGGATTTTCTTTGATTAAATGCGTAATCTGCCTCGATTGCTATGTCTGATATTTTGCTATAAATTAAAAACTTCCGTTTCATTATTTTCACCACTCCTACATCTTCTTCTTCATTTCATACTTCCAAAAGATTGTGAAATGCTTCATCCAGTTCTGATTCATGATATACTCCTAACTTTCATATCTGTCATTCTTCTTTTTCATCTACCACCAGAGGAAGTTATTTTCTTCTACCATTACCTTGGGATTATAGTGTTTTTCATTCTCCCGTGTCTTTATATTGCTATACGCATTGATATACACGATTTGTAATTTCGGGGTTGTTATAGGGCTTTATATTTTCCATTATATTTCGGAGCTTCATGCTTTCATTTTCTCTTCCCGACTTTAAGTCAAGCGAATAATGGTCCAGAATTTGTAGGTATGGATTTTGAAATGAACATAGTTAATGTTCTAAGAAGCGAATTTTAATGGCACGATCTTGATTTATCAAATTACCAGAATATCCGGAAAAGACCGAATCATCAAGAAATATATTTTCTTGATATATTTAGAGATTATATAGAATGAAAGAGTTATGTAACATGGTTCATGATGAGGGTGAGATCTGTGAACCTTTATCACGTTCCATTAGAAACTCAGCATGACTTACTGTAATATAATCACATTGATCAAGTGTCATTATATTATACTAATTCATGTTTCAGTTCCCAACACTACTTCAAAACATTCATATTTTAAACTTGAAGGTTTCAGAATTTAGAAACTAAAATAGTTTCTTTTATGATGTAATACAGATAGCGCGAAGAGATGAATGATTTCAGATAAGAATAGTTATGAAGATATCTCCAGAAATATCGAGGATATTTATAATGAAAGATACGATGATATCTTAGAATTTCTAATATCAGAAGATGATGCGGAAAATCTTTCTGTGAAGGTTTAGAATGAGGAGTAAGGTGTTTGCTAATGATTTTAGCAGATACTGAATCATTTGGATCCTTTGAAGGTAGATTTCGTCCTTGTGATTTGTCCACAGCCTCCTTCATGGTTTGCTCAATCCGTTTTCCAGTTTTAAACCTTCTCTTTTTCTCAGCTTTACCACCATACTATTCTTTATCATCAAACTTTTGACTGTTAAGGTCGTTTACAGTTTTTGCTGCTTCATCAGCATTTTTCCAATTTCAGAGAACTAGTTCATAGTTTGGGATGTTTTTCAGAATCTTCACATTCGGAGTAAATAAGTCTAGGAGATAGACATTATATGTTTATATATAACTGTTGGCGTAGAATTGCTGCGAAATTCGAAATACTGATTGCTAATTCCCGGTAGTTGGTATGGCAATTATCGTTAGAAGATGTAGATGAGTACATGATAGGGTTTCAATGAGTATAAGGATTTTTCGGAAGGTCAAGGATCAATGAAGTTGTTGGTAAATTTACTGCTAATGTGGTGGAACATAAAAGGTTCCCCATTAACAAGAACGTATATATCAAGATTACAATAAGGCTTAATCTGAAAAGTTGAAGTTGACTGGTTGGAAGTGTGGTAAAACTGGATACTTTGAAAAAGAATTGCAAGGTTATTTTTGGTAAAAACAATACCAAAGGATCTTTCACAGTTTTGAAGTCAAAGTATAGCTTTGAAAGATGTAGAGATCTAAGAATGATTTCACCGGTTCAGAGTTATGACTTGGATTCTGATCCGTCAATATCAGAATCTGTAATTGAAATTGTATGAAAATGATTGTATATCGTTGTGAGCATTGTTAATAATTTTTGAATCAAAGTTGAAGAATGTACAGTGTAACATATTAATTGTGAACTTATATATATTTCCCGAGTATTACCTACCCGTTAAAGATTTCACAAGTAATATTTTGTACAAAAGAATTTTTCATTACAGTCTTTATGAAAATATCTGTATGTATATTTTCTTCGGATGTAATTCGGATCATAGTAAGCTCATTTGATTTTTGGCTTGAATTAGAAATGAATAATCTCTAAAACATTAGAGATTACATAATTTCGCGGAGTATTTCACTAATGAAATCAATACTTCATTATTTATTCTTTTTCCTTCGTGAAGGATGTTGATTGCTCGGGGAATTTTTGTGAACCTTACAAGGTACAGATGATATTTTCTGGAAAGTTTTGAGTACATCGAAAATGAAAATGTAAAATCAATTATGTAATTGAATAATACACTTGGTTTGTTAGGAATGGAATTTATTAATTTAAAACAGAGATTGTAGTTAACGATGGCTAAGTTGTTAACGAAAGATGTACCTTATATCATATTAGTAATATGAATTAACTGAGTAATATTTACCCTTTTTCAATTCATACATAATAGCTTAGTACGAAAAGATTTATGATAGTTTTAAAATTTATATATATATAAGATATACATATAAATTCTTTAGAGGAATTGAGTTATTACTTCATAACTCATTGACATAATATACTCGTTGTTGTCTCGTAATGATGTCCACGGTGCTTTCTTGAACTGGCAGAGCTTGTGATGTTAGAGGCGATGTTGACAGTACTGACTGTGCTGCTGAGGCTAAGGGTACTATTGATGTTGTTGGTAAAACAAGTCTAGCTTGTACCTTACGCACAATTCTTTTCAGGGTTTCTATTCTTCCTTCTATCATTTCTATTCATCTGATTTATGGTTAGAACTGGGATAAATAATCTCTAAGATTTTAGAGATTACCTAATCGCCGTAGAATATTTCTCCGATCAAGTTATGAATCAATACTTCATCATTTATTGTTGTTGGTACTCCTTGATACCTATGGTGAGTATGATGTTGATATCCGAGGTATAGATTGTGATGTTGAGGCGTGTGATGGGGATGTTATTGTTGGTGGTGGTAATGATATTGTTGGTGTTGATGATGGTGGTACCGGTTATGCTGCTGGTGCTGTTGCTGGTGTTCGTAACCCTTGCACCATATTCTCCAAAGCCACTACCCGAGCACGAAGCTCGTTGACTTCTTCTACTACCCCTGGATGATTGGCAGTTTGGACAAGCAGATGAATAAGATTTACAATATTGGATATTACGTAGTCGTTGCGAGCTGTTCTGGAAATGAGGGTGAAAATGGTGTTACGAACGGTTTCGCCGGTAAGTGCTTCAGGTTCTTCACCAAGAGGTAAATGTGGTGGATGGAAGGGATCGCCTTCTTCCTGTCTCCACTGATTAAGTAGATTACGAACCCATCCCCAATTCATCCAGAATAGATAATGGCTAATTGGTTGATTCATTCCGGTTACGCTGCTTTCGGAGCTCGAGTGGAAATCCATATCGGAATAGCTGTCGGAATCTGAGGAATTTGAACTAGATGCGGAATTCATCTTACACGGTTTGGATAAAGGATTTTTGATATGAAATGATTTTTGGATATCGGATGATATTCTAATTACATAGAATACCTATATATAATATAAGGGATCCGTAAATTACGGAGGAACTTTCGAAAGCTGTCAGGCAAAGTTTACTGTAATAGATATGCCAGAATATGAATTTTGTCTATACTCTATCTATGCAATCAATGCAATAAGACGCGTTTAGACTTAAGATGATAGACAGGTAATTTCTGACAAGAAATGATAAGCAAAACTTTTGACATGCAGACACAGTCGAAGTCCAGACTTACGAATGCATCCTAACAACTATCAGTTAGATACACTAATGCAAGACCTTGTTCAATAGGACCAACGCTCTGATACCAACTGTGACGATCACTCCAAATCCATATGGACGAACACGTCATTCATCAATTTCATTGCGAGGTATTTGACCTCTATATGATACGTTTTGTAAACATTGCATTCTTTTGAAAAGGCACACCATAAATGAATATTTAAATCAAAGGTTTTCGACATCTGATGATTTCTACATATAGACAATCACCGTAAATAATAGTTTACAATAGTACTTCTGTTGACAATGCAGTCAAAATAAGATACATGGTGATGATTTGGTGAATGCAACGTTTCCTTGAAAAATATGCCATGTACGACTCCATGCACATAGCTTGTCTAACATATAAGAAAACAACGAAAGACTTCTAGGAAACCTGAGAATAAACATGCTAACAAGTGTCAACACAAAGGTTGGTGAGTTCATAGTTTTAGTGTTTTGCATAATCTGTAGATAAAAGTGGATCACAAGATTTCAGTTGTTTCATCCAGAAATGTTTATCAAAAGTTTGTCAATAGATTCTACGTAACAGAGCACCCTGGTAACTAAGCTTTAACGTTATAATGATAAATACCCCATTCGTTTTAATACACGTAAACCAACGTGTCCTAAACTCAAATAACACACGTCTGTTAAAAGGCTAACGCTCTAGCTCGGACGGGGATGTCAAGCCCTATGGATCCATATACTGTTATTCGCGCCCACCAGTCCATATCCTATGTACTGGCAGCTACTAGTTACCAAAGCTAAGGGATTTTCGGTTTAAACTCAGTGTAGAATTAAGTATGTACTTGTATCCATTGCGTTTAAAATAAATTTCATGTATTCTCAGTCCAAAAATATATATTGCAAAAGCAATTAAAAAGGGAGCAATGAAACTCACCTTAGCAGCATATAAAGTTGTTCACCAAAATGTGACCGAAACTCGGATTATCAATTAATCGTAGATCTCAACCTAGAGAACATATGTTGGTCAATAAATGTCTATTAAGTTAGGTCAGGTCATAGTGTATCACAATCCTAATGCTCGAGATCGACATATAATAGTTATCCAAAGTCGTTTCAAAAAGTCAATTTTGACAATAGTTCAACAAAATGAGACGTGCCTTATATAAGGATTCATTTACTCGGTTGGTAATATTTAAAAGTTCACTTTTTCAGTCTCGTAAACAAGTTGTTTAAATCTTAATTACAGATTCAAAAACAATTTCAATTAACGTCAATCATAATTCAGTTGATCATATCTTTTAATCCGTTCATCAAAACTATTCGATATCTAAATGAAAAGTTATTGATTTTTCGCCAGCTTTCCAAAAACATGTATATCATATACCTTTTACCAGTAATATATGTATTTAATTAGTGATTCATTATAAACTGTTTAATGATGAAATTTAGCATACAAGCATATATAAATATATATACTCGAGCACTAGACATGGATACATAATTAATATATAAAAGATAAGATATGAGTGCTTATGTATCAGTATTGAGATTCAATATTGTAGGAAAGTACGTAGATGTAACGGAGATGATAAACACTGGGTTTGATTCACTAATATACCCCCGAAAATTACCCATAACCTCCTTGGCAATAACCCAAAATTTCCTTAGCTCTATCCCGCTTGAAAACCATTTTGAAAGTGACACGCTCATAACCTCGTCGTAGTATTTTATGTATATTAATAATAATAAGATTAATAATAATATTAATCTTAATAATAATAATAATAATAATAATAATAATAATAATAATAATAATAAATAAATAAATAAATAAAATATATACGGAGTAATATATGATTAGAGAAAGAAGTGTGTGAAAACTGAGCCTAAAGTCGAGCAATTTATAGAAACTTTTCTGAAAAAGTACCCCATGCGATCGCATGGGATTTGTGCTTTAAGGCCATGCGATCGCATGGCACCCTGGGACAGCTCACAAATTTTTAACTTCTTGTTTGTCGACATAATTTTATATTATATATATAATATATTTAATTTATATAATTAATTATATATTATATTAAATTCACATGCATAGTTGACTTGTAATTTTTGTTCTGATAAGTCGTACGTCATCACTCGACTTATGTTCCGGTTCCGGTTTTTCAAATGTCCTTTCGTAAGCTGAGAAAACTTGCATTTTATGTTTCGTGTCACGTACCTTTATCAAAATGTAGCCTTAAATTATCCCTAAACTATACCACTCAAAGTATATCTTAAACTTTTGAGTATTTTGTTCATTTACTTCTATAAATCATCGTCTCGCTATTTGTTAATATATATATAATAACAATTCATTTTTATGACCAAGTTAATATTATATTTTATCGTATTGTTAAATATATATTTTCAATATTAATAAACACGTTTTAAAATACATATCGCAAGTTGGTCATATATCAAATTCCAACAGTTAATATTCCTTATTATTGTATGTGTCTAAATTACGTTATATAAACAAACAATTTACCATTTATTCCTAATACCGTTAAGAATGTATGATTTCCCAAATCAACGTGGACCTCATAACAGAGACCCGTAATAATATCATAATCCTTAAGGGACTCATTAAATATCTTTTATTTCAATCGTTTGGCATAATCTTTTAATTTCGTAGTTGAATATATCAATCAAATAATAAAACCAATAAGTTTAATGCACAGTATCATTTACTTAACATTTTATTATGTTTTCAAGTTATAGTATATGTACCTATTTACATATAATTGTTCGCGAATCGTTGAGAACAATCGAAGGGTAATTGAATAATTCAAAATTTTGAGATTCAACTTCATAGACTTTGCTTATCATGTCGGAAATGTTAAAGATTAAGTTTAAATTTGGTCAGAAATTTCCGGGTCATCACACCAGCTGTAGTGGAAAGAAATATACACTGGTTATTATTGATGAATTCTCCAGATACATTTGGGTATTTTTTTTGAAGCAAAAGAGTGAAGCTGCTGATGAAATTATTAACTTTATCAAAAGAATGGAATTACTGAATGGGAGACTGGTAAAGCAGCTAAGAAGTGATCATGGTACAGAATTCAGAAATACAACATTGAAAGAATTTTATGCTGATAAAGGTATTTCACAAAACTTTTCTGCCATGAGAACACCTCAACAGAATGGTGTTGCAGAAAGAAGAAACATAACTCTTATTGAAGCAGCAAGATCTATGTTAGTTGAATCTGGGTTGAAAAATTCATACTGGGCAGAAGCTATGAATACTGCATGTTTTACCCAGAATAGATCCTTAATTGTGAAAAGTCATCAGAAAACTGCTTATGAAGTTCTCAAAGGTAGAAGACCCTCAATTTCATTTCTTCATGTATTTGGCACTCCCTGTTACATTCTAAACAATAGGGACCAGCTTGGCAAGTTTGATGCGAAAGTTGATAAAGGAATATTTCTTGGATATTCCAACATGTCAAAGGCATATACAGTCTACAACAAAAGAGTGTGCTGTTTTGAAGAATCCATTAATGTTACATTTGATGAAACTGCCCCCACCTCTCCTTCTGGTCAAGAGGATGAGGAGTTACTATTTAAAGAGCCTACTCAGCAAGCTCTGGATGATGAAGTAGAACCAGCAGCAACTCCCTCTCCAATCCATGTTGCTGGGTTCTCTGATGATGAGATGGAATATTCTGTTCCATTTGTGTCTAAACCAAGTGGACCTACTGGCTCTACTGAAGTACTACAACTTGAGCAGAGGTCTACTAGTTCTGAAAGATCACAAGTTGGTACTGGTTCCACTAATAATGAATAACTGTCTTCTACTGTTGCTCATACTGCTGAGCTAACTGATGATCAAGATGCCGTGTGTTCCACAACAAGCTCAGATGTTCATAACACTAGATGGACAATGAAACATCCAATTGAGCAAGTTATTGGTAATCTGGCTAGTGGTGTTAAAATAAGAAGGCATGCAACCAACAATTTTTGTATGCATGTAAATTTTGTGTCTACCATTGAACCTACTTCTCATGAAGAAGCATTAAAGGATCCTAGCTGGGTAGGAGCAATGCAAGATGAACTTACTCAGTTTTATAAGAACAAAGTATGGAGATTGGTATCTAAACCTAATGATGAAACAAAGAAAATCATTGGTACCAAGTGGGTGTTCAAGAATAAGATGGATGAAGATGGGATTGTGATCAGAAACAAAGCTAGATTGGTGGCTCAAGGTTTTAGACAGGAAGAAGGGTTGGATTATGGAGAAACTTATGCACCAGTTGCTAGGATGGAAGCTATCAGATTATTCTTGGCATATGCTGTTAAGATGAACTTTAGGGTATTCCAGATGGATGTGAAATCTGCATTTCTAAATGGGAAGCTGCAAGAAGAAGTCTTTGTCAAGCAGCCACCTGGTTTTGTAAGCAGTAAATATCCAGATCATGTCCACATGTTAGACAAAGCTCTTTATAGCCTCAAACAGGCACCAAGAGCATGGTATGAGATACTTCATGTGTGTCTTGCTGGTTTAGGCCTTAGAGTTGGAACAATTGATACCACTCTATTCTCAAAAGTAATAGATGGTGATCTCTTGCTGGTACAGATATATGTGGATGATATTATTTATGGTTCTAAAAATAAAACACATTGTCAAGAATTTTCAAAACTTATGTTAAAGACATATGAAATGAGTTTACAATGAGATCTGCAATACTTTCTTGGATTGCAGATTAAACAACTTGATGATGGAATTTTTATAAGTCAAGATAAATATATCAAAGATATATTAAAGAAATTTGGTCTAACTTTTTTAAAAGATATAGGGACTCCAATGACAGCATCCATAAAAATAGATGTTGATCTGACTGGTGAACCAGTCAATATCACTAAATATAGAGGTATGATTGGGTCCCTACTTTATCTCACAGTTAGTAGACCAGATATTATGTTTACCACATGTCTCTGTGCCAGATATCAAGCTGATCCTAAAGAGTCACATTTGCTGGCAGTAAAAAAGGATATTTAGGTATCTGAAAGGTACTGCTATACGTCGTCTTTGGTATCCCAAAGACCAGGATTTTGAACTAATTGGGTATTCAGATGCTGACTTTGCAGGGTGTAAACTACTGGTAGTTACCAGTTACTGGGTGGTAGGCTAGTCAGCTGGACAAGCAATGTGATGACCCGGGAATTTCTGGCCAAATTTAAACTTAATCTTTATATGATTTCGATACGATAAGCAAAGTATGTAATGTTGAGTCTAGAAAACATTGGAACGATGTTCATATATTCAATTGACCTTCGACTGCTCTCGACGATTTATAAACAATTAATTGTAAATAGATATGTGTGTATGTATATATAAATAATAATTCGAAATATAATTTGAAGTATTATATGTTGTTGTTATTAAAAATTAATAAAATAAAAATAGGGGATTATAATAATTATTATTTAAAATATATCTATATATATAAATAAAGTATATTGAAAATAAATATTTAAAGATTGTAATGCTCGTTTGATGTTCCGATTGATATTAAGCAAGTTTAATGCAAACTTATAAGATTTTAAAATAAACAGTGATCCGAAATTGAGTTATGTAAGTTATAGGCTTATTAAAAGTATATTTAGGATCTAATTATTTAATTTTAACACTTTTTATATTTTACCCATAAATGAGAGGGACAGTGATGTAATTTTTAGTTATTAAATTAATGATCGAATTTTATACCATAACGACTAAAACAAATAAATATAGTTAATATAAAATTTTGGAATCTTTTCGAAGACTTTCGTCCGCAACTGATTAACAACGGGGTACGAAATTCACTCCGTAAATGAATAATTGATGGCGGCTATTAAATTCCTAACGTGCTAGTATTGTGTAATATTTTATGACTTTATCTCTACATCCATCAATCAATGTATATTATATATTAATGTGGATAGTTAGTTACAAGAAATGAATATCATCAATCACCACCATTTTCCAATACTTAACCTTTCACCACACCTCAAACTGTACTTCTAAAATTTCCTTTTCTATCCTATGTCTAAACCGAGACCACTTATGCACCATCACCTCTTCTCTATCACTTATAATCACTATCATCCTATACGACTACTTCTTGATGCGAGCTGTGTTAACAGCCGAAACCCATCGCCACCACCATGGTTGTTACAACCAAAAACTGGTTCAAACATCCCCGTTGATTGATTAAAACCTCAACCGAATTCTGTTTCTTTGTTCAACCAAAACACAACCACCATTCTTGGAATCCAGTTTCACGATCAACATGAACATTCACCACTAACCACCGAAGACTACCACCACCTTCTATCTCTCTCTAACATCTCTCCTCTCTCTCTCTTTTAATCACCATAGTCCCACCGTAGGCCACCATTACTCGAACCACCATCAACTGAACACCACCACCAGAAACGTGCCACCGTCTGACACAACCACAAACCACCGCAACACCACCACACACACACACACTCTCTCTAGATATATATATATATATATATATATATATATATATATATATATATATATATATATGTATATATCTTCTGTATTACTTGCTTGGTGAAAACACCACAACAATCACTATCTAACGCCACCACCATCACGACATCCTCTTCAAAACCAACAAGATGTTCTCCTGTTCCAGTCTACTATTTTCTGTTATGCTATTACTCACCTTGTTTCTTTCCTTCTTCGTTTAATGTCACAGCTGTTGTGATATAATTTCTGCTGCAGTAAGTCCTATCGGTTGATATAATTCATTAACTATAGCGGAGAAGATAATGGGTGATGATGATAAAAATGGTGGTATTGTTACGATAAGGAAGAGTATGAATAACGATGGTTATGATAATGAGTATCATGATTACAATGATGTTAATCATGTATGATAATGGTACGTTAACGATACGATGATGATGATAACGATTATGTGACCACGATATGAGTTGATGATACTGATAAAGACGATGATAGATAACGATCGATGATGAGTTGATAATTGATGATGATGATAGCTAAAATAACGATAATAATGATGGTTTGGTGGCGAAATAAAATTAAGGAGAAAGATCAAACAACCATCGCTGCCTTATTTCTTTTCTTCTGTTTAATAGATGATGATAACTGCTAGAATATACTATAAATAATTGAAAATGCGTATGAGAACAAGAATCCTCGAGTGCTTCAGTGGTTTGGTCATATGGTTGTTTAACGGGAGGTCACAGGTTCGATTATGGCCTGCAACATAATTTTTTTTTTCTTTTTAATTACACACCAACTGTTAAGATTATGGATCAGGCTAGTTGGGCCGAAATAATTTAGTTACTGTTGGGCCAGAGGCTTGTTTAGGTGATGGACCGAGAGCAAGTGTATGTTGGGCCGATGGTATATTTGACACAGAATCAGAAATTCAGTTTAAATCGATTTATATTGTGTTATAAGCCAGGAAAGTGAATATTAGCTGAATGGTTAAGGGGTGTTTCGTGTTAGCGAGAGGTTGAGGGTTCGAGCCTGGGCAAAGGCATTTTCTTTTGGAACTTAATCTTTGAGGTAGTTATTCTATTTTTATTATTAATACTATTATTATTATTATTATTATTATTATTATTGTTGTTGTTGTTTTTATCATTAACATTAAAATTAACATTACAATTAAAATTATTATTATTATTAGAATTATTATTTATTTCATTATTAATATTATTATAAGTATTAACATTTTAATTATCATTATAATTATTATTATTATCAGAATTATTATTATTACTATCATTATCATTATTTTTGAAACTATCATTACTATTATCGTTATTGGTATTATTGTTAGAATATTCACTAAGGTTAAAATTTAGTGCCATTAAGATTAAAAATTTCAATTAGGTTATGATTTAAAGGAATTAACAAAATTATTATTATCATAGTTATTATAATACAACTTAGTAATATTAACATTATTAATATTATTATTTTTATTAACATTATTATTATTACTATCGCTTTTATCATTATTTTTATATAGTATCCTTATTATTACTAATATTAGTATTATCATAATTATTTAATTTCACAAACAAACAATCTTCATATAAAAATATATTTAATATACATAACTTAACTATATTAATATTTTTATCTATAAAATGAAGATATTTAACTGAATAATGAATTATATAAGTTCTTAATATAAAAAAATGATATAACTAATAAATCTAGATATATGAATTTGATCGATTTCCATTATATGTGTTAATATACATATAATTAATATAGGTTCGTGAACCCGAGATCAACCTTACTTTTGTTCATTGATGTTATATGTATTTTTACTATAAAATACAGTATGGTGAGTTTCATTAATCCCTTTTTAAATGCTTTTGCAATATATATTTTTTTGGAACTGAGAATACTGCGCTGCTTTTATAAATGCTTTACGAAATAGACACAAGTAATCGAAACTACATTCTATGGTTGGATTATCTAATCGAATATGCCCTTTTTATTATGTCTGGTAATCTAAGAATTAGGGAACAGACACCCTAATTGACGCGAACTCTAAAGATAGATCTATCGGGCCCAACAAGCCCCATCCAAAGTACCGGATGCTTTAGTACTTCGAAATTCATATCATGTCCGAAGGAGGATCCCGGAATGATGGGGATATTCTAATATGCATATTGTGAATGTCGGTTGCCAGGTGTTCAATCCATATGAATGATATTTTTGTCTCTATGCATGGGACGTATGTTTATGAGAAATGAAAATATGAAATCTTGTGGTCTATTAAAGTTATAAAATAATTATTTATGTTAAACTAATGAACTCACCAACCTTTTGGTTGACACTTTAAAGCATGTTTATTCTCAGGTATTAAAGAAACCTTCCGCTGTGCATTTGCTCATTCTAGAGATATTACTTGGAGTTATTCATGACATATTTCAAAAGACGTTGCATTCAAGTCGTTGAGTTCATCAAGATTATTATTAAGTCAATTATAGTTGGATATATTATGAGATGGTATGCATGTCGTCAACTATCGATGTAATGGAAGATTGTCTTTTCAAAAACGAATGCAATGTTTGTAAAAATGTATCATATAGAGGTCAAGTACCTCGCGATGTAATCAACTATTATGAATCGTTTATAATCGATATGGACTTCGTCTGGATGGATTAGGACGGGTCCTTTCAGTTGGTATCAGAGCGATGGTCTTAGCGAACCAGGTCTTGCATTAGTGAGTCTAACTGATAGTCGTTAGAATGCATTAGTGAGTCTGGACTTCGACCGTGTCTGCATGTCAAAAGTCTTGCTTATCATTTCTAGTCGAAAATCATCTGCTTATCATTCTTAGTCTAGACACGTTTTACTGTATTGACTGCATGAATAGTGTATAGACAAAATTCATATCTTAGCGTATCTGCTACTTCATATCTTAGCGTATCTGTTACTGTAACTTTGTCTGACAACTCCCGTAGATTCCTCCG
This sequence comes from Rutidosis leptorrhynchoides, assembly GCF_046630445.1. Taxonomy (NCBI): domain Eukaryota; kingdom Viridiplantae; phylum Streptophyta; class Magnoliopsida; order Asterales; family Asteraceae; genus Rutidosis; species Rutidosis leptorrhynchoides. The sequence continues at coordinate 333,506,236 of NC_092337.1, read as the reverse complement.
TAACTTATGGGATTTTAGTATTATATATGCATATGTAAATTATGTATTGCAGGGTACTAATCCACATACTATAATCTATTTCTTATCCAAAATCCTTCATCTGATCATACGAGATGAATCATGTAACCAGTTCGAGTCCCTCAGATTCCGATAGCTATTCCGATAGTTATTCCGACAGCTATTCCGACATAGATGTCCACCTAAACTCCGAAAATAGCGCCATCATCATGAATCAACCAATCAGCCATTATCTATTCATTTGATGGGTTCGTAGTCGACTTAATTAATGGAAACGCGTGGAAGGCAATCCCTTCCACCAACCGAATTCACCTCACAATGAACCTGAAGCGTTTACCGGCGAACCTGTTCGAGACACCATTTTCAGTCTCATTTCCAGGGTAACTCGACAAGATTATATTCTATCCACAATTCTGAACCTTATTCATCCGCTCGTTCCGATCGACAATCATCCTGGAGTAATAAGTCAACGAACTTCACGCTCGAATAATCAATTCGGAGAATATGGTGCAAAATGTACCAGCTTCAGCAACATCACCGGCACCAATAGTACCATCAATATGAAGGTATTTCATATGCTCGAGAGACATATTAAATTAATGTGGCTAACATGTTATGATCCAAGTCGGGTCATACCCAATAACAAGCTTACCGACACCTTATAAGTATTTAATCATAACGAATGGATCGTTAAATAAATACGCGACACTTGGATTTCAGAAAATCGGTTTTCTGAAATATTATTACTTGAGATAAATTATTTGGATGATTATATATATATATATATATATATATATATATATATATATATATATATATATATATATATATATATATATAATTATTTATGGATTTAAATAATTAAAATGTGCTATATTTTATAAAAGGTTTTATAAAATATACAAGTAACAAATAAATACATGAAGTATTTACAAGTTTATAAAAAATTGAATGGATTTTTTTTATAAACAAACATGGGTTGCATATGTGGACTCCAAGACATTAAACCCATGCTTATTCTTGTTACTTTTGAGAAGCACATTTCCTTAAGTGCATGTCTCTTGACTCTAACACAAAAAGACATGCAATATACATAAAACAAGTAAGAAAAAAACTGCAAAAAAAAGAGCTTGGGCTGCTGTTTTCTGCCGTGAGGTTTGAAGGGAGAAAGGGAGTCCATTTTTCTTTTGGCAAGCTTGTTTTCAAGTGTTGATTAAATCCTAACCAAAGTACAAGGTGTTGGTCACAAGTTTGGGGTATAATCACTTGAGGTTTCATGCTTTTGAAACTACATTCATCATCATTTCTTTGGGTTGCTGCTGTCCAGAAATCAGTGAGCAAAGAAAGAGGTTTGTAGCTTAGTTAACAAGGGTTTAAAGGTTCCAAAGTATTGCCAATATTAAGGGTGGTGTTGGAGTACAAGAGCTTAGGGTTCTATACACTTGAAGGTTCAAGTTAGGAGCTCATTTCATCATCATCTCCTTCAAACTTTCTGCTCATTTTGAAGAACCCTCAAACTTGTTTTGAGGAGGTATAAACACTATCCTTTCTTGTTAATTAGTAAGTATTATTTCACAACTTGATCCATGGGATTTACATTTAAATGGTTGAATGATTAACAAGTTCTTAAACGGCTAAACATACTCATATTAACACGCTTTCGCAAGCTTACTAATAAATGGTTTTAAGGATATTGAAACTTGTTAAATCCCTACAATGGTATCTAGAGCCGAAGTTGTTGAAATATGCTTCGAATTGTTGTTTTAAAACCCATCAACTTTGCATTCTAAGTACATGCATGAAAGAAGAATGCAAAAATTGTTGGATTTGGGTGGGTTTATGTTTAATGCCGAATTGGTTAGGGTCCAAAAGTGGGTTTGGGCTCTTCCATTTGGTTCATATTTGGTTGCATGTTGAAGTTCACAATCTATGCCTTGACCTTGTGTTGATTGCATGCTATATTTGGTTAGTTTGTTATATTCATTTGGTTTGTAATAATAATTATTCAATGGCATGTAATAATTGTTCAATTGGTTTTTAATAATTATTTCATTTGGTTATGTAATTCATTTTATATTTGGTATGTAAAATAGAATAGGTTGTAATTTCATTTTCTAGATAAAATGTATTAGGATACATATTTTGTAAAAATGAAGATACAAGGTGATGAAGACTTGAAGAACACAAGGAGCATATGGATGCAAGATTAAGTGGGAGATTTGAAATCTCCTACTTTGTATGATTAACCCTTACCCGGTGACATTTGTTTTCGGCTAAACAAATGTCCACCAAAATGGCTAGATTGTGAACATACTTGTTTTGCATGTGTGGTTGTTTGTTTGTTTATTGTATTGTATGTTTGGTTGATACAATTAATCACAAGATAACAACAAGCAAAACGACAATTTAAATGGTTAAATTAGATGTATTAATGACATGCAAAACGACAATTTAATTGGTTAAATTAAAAGCAACTAAAAACCTTAATAAATGGTTATTAAGAACAAGAAAAGGATCATATATATATAAAATGGTTTATATCAAGTAATTGGCAAATTACAAGACATGAAAATGGTTTTTCATAAGTACCATACACTAAATGCATGTTGGTGTATGGCATAAAAGTTTTCTCATACTAGAATTAACGAAAGACTTAAAATCCCTTTAAAACTAAAACAAAGAAAACAAGTTAAACGCCATCCTATTGTGGGACACTTGAACATAGTAGTGAACTCATAATGGGATAAAGGTCACCTAACCGTTATGAGCAAACTAATATGGTTAAGGTAAAATTCACATGCTTGTGGGATAAAGGTCACCTAACCACTTGCATGTTAATTTTTACATGTTTACACAAGTAGGACGACTTGATTTGGGAATCATGAACTTAGGGTCACCGAAGCATGAGGAACAAATAGGCGTTGATGGGATAAATGTGCCATGCAAAAGGATTGCATGATCCCATAATTTAGAAGTTGCAAAAGGATTGCAATTGTCATATAAATGACTACCTAGTTAAATCAAATAACGGGATAAAGGTCACCTAACCGAAATTTGATTTACCGTTGGATTCTAATATTTAATAAGAAAATTATAATATAAAAGGGTATTGTTTATTAAATTTGAAATCAATACTTAAATGAACTTTGTTAAATTTGTAGATGGCCGCTAATAACAACAACAACATGCAAAACGCACCACTTAACCTAAACAACCTATCGTTAAGGTCTCTCCTTAAGAAAGACAAACTCAACCATACGAACTTTATGGATTGGTTCCGTAATCTTAGGATTGTCCTCAAACTTGAGGATAAGGCGTATGTGTTGGAAGACCCCATTCCCGATCAACCCGACGAGGATGATACGGAAGGCATGGCTTATTGGGATAAGTATTGCGCCGATTCGGTGCAAGTCGCTTGCCTAATGCTTGGGACTATGATACCCGAACTCCAAAAGGATTTCGAACATCATAGTGCATATGACATGATTACGCAATTGAAGGAGATGTTCCTTCAACAAGCACGTGTCGAGCGCTTCGAAACGGTTCGAGCGCTACATTCATGTCGTATGGATGACACCCAATCCGTCTCCTCCTATGTCCTCAAAATGAAAAGCCTCATTGATCGCGCAAACCGTCTTAACCTCAACATTTCCAATGAGCTAGCCACCGATCTTATCCTAAACTCCTTGTCAAAGAGGTTTGACCAATTTGTAATTAATTACAATATGAATGGGATGGATAAGACCATTGGTGAACTTCATGGCATGTTAAGGACGGCGGAAACTAGCATGGGTAAGAGGGCTTCACCCGTGCTAATGATCAATGATGGTGGGTCCAAAGGTAACAACACCTCTAAGCCAAAGGCGGCTAAGAGGAAAGGACCCGCCCATCAAGGCATGGGAAAGGGGAGGATGGTTACCCCAACCAAAAACAAGAACAAGAAGCAAAAGGCTGCCGGACAAGCAAACCCCAAGGAAGACCCGTGCTTCGGTTGCGGTGAAATGGGTCACTGGAAACGCAATTGCCCGGTCTACCTTAAGGAGTTGAAGGAAAAGAGGGATGCGGGGCAATCCTCAGGTAACATATATATGGTATATATAGAGCTTAGTATTACTTCTTCTAATACATGGGTATTAGACACTGGATGTGGAACTCACATTTGCAATTCTTTGCAGGGGTTCAAAAGAAGTAGCAAGCAAACGGGAACATCAAGTCTCTTTATGGGTAATGGAGCCAAAGTGCAACTGAAGGCTCAAGGAGACTTTGTATTAAAACTTCCAAGTGGTTTGGAACTTATTTTGAACAATGTTTTGTATGCACCGGATTTATGTCGAAACATTATTTCAGTTTCCCGTTTAAAACAATGTGGTTTTTATATTAATTTTGTTAATGATGATATCCACGTTTATTTAGATAATGTATTTTATTTTAAGGCTTTGCCTTCAAATGGAATTTATGAATTGGTTCACGATGACACATCATCTAGTAGCTCGATATACCATACTAGCACCAAGAAACTCAAAATGGATTTGAGTGATTCCTACTTATGGCATTGTCGCCTTGGTCACATAAACAAGAATCGAATGCATACACTTCAAAAGAATGGCCTTTTGAAATCAAATGAACTGGACTCGTTTGATGTGTGTGAATCTTGTTTACAAGGCAAAATGACTAAAGCACCTTTCAAAGGGACCTATGAAAGGGCTAAGGACTTATTGGGATTAATACATTCGGATGTATGTGGACCCTTTAAGCCCATAGCTAGGAATGGTGAAAGATACTTCGTTACTTTCATTGATGACTTCAGTCATTTCGGATATGTCTACTTGTTAAGACATAAGGACGAAACTTTTGAAGCATTCAAAGAGTATCAAAACGAAGTACAAAATCAACTCAATAAGATAATTAAGGTACTTCGAACCGATAGAGGAGGTGAATACCTAAGCGATGCCTTCCAAGATCATCTTAGAAGTTGTGGGATTATCTCGCAACTTACTCCACCCGGGACACCACAGCTTAATGGTGTGTCCGAAAGGAGGAACCGAACCCTAATGGATATGGTTCGATCTATGATGGCTAGAAGCTCGTTACCTTTATCATTCTGGGGTTATTGTCTATGCTCCGCGGCTCGTATTTTAAATATGGCCCCAACCAAGAAAGTGGAACAAACTCCTCATGAGATATGGTTTGGAAAACCTCCATCTCTTTCATACTTAAAGGTATGTGGATGTGAAGCTTACCCTAAGCGTTACGTCCCTAATAAGTTGAATGCTCGATCCACGAAGTGTATCTTCATAGGATATCCCAAGAATGATATGGGATATTATTTCTATGATCCATTCGAGCAGAATGTATTTGTTGCTCGGAAGGCGGAATTCCTTGAAACTAAGTTCCTAATGGAAGGAAATAGTGAAAGGAAGATAGATCTTGAGGAGGTTCAAGATCAAGTAGATGATACACAATTGGTTGACACTAGCACTCAACATGAAAATGTTGAGAATGATCAAATGGATGATCAATACACAAGACGTTCGTAGATCTGGTAGGATTAGTAATCCTCCTGAGAGATATGGGTTTCTCATGGATGGTTGCTATGTGGTTGATTTGGATGAACCAATAAACTACCAAGATGCTTTATCAAGGATTGATAAAGATAAATGGCAGGAAGCCATGAACGCTGAGATGCAATCCATGTATGACAACCAAGTTTGGGAACTTGTTACACAACCTGCTGGCTCAAGGCTAGTTGATTGTAAATGGCTTTTCAAAATGAAAACGGACATACATGGAAACTTGGATACATATAAAGCTAGACTTGTAGCAAAAGGTTTCACTCAAACTCAAGGGGTTGACTATGATGAAACTTTTTCGCCTGTGGCAATGCTAAAGTCTATTAGGATATTACTTGCCATTGCTGCTCATTATGATTATGAAATATGGCAAATGGATGTCAAGACCGCTTTCCTAAATGGACATCTTGAGGAAGATGTCTATATGGTTCAGCCTGAGGGTTTTGTTGATCCAAAATATCCTAAAAGGGTATGCAAGTTAAAGAAGTCAATCTACGGATTGAAACAAGCATCTAGAATGTGGAATCATCGTTTTAATGAGGAGGCCAAGAAATTTGGCTTCATTAAAAATGGTGATGAAGCTTGTGTATACAAAAAGGCTAGTGGGAGCACTTTCATGTTCCTTGTACTATATGTGGATGATATATTGTTATTTGGAAATGATATTCCGGCAATGCAAGGTGTTAAAACTTGGTTAAGCAAATGCTTCTCCATTAAGGATCTTGGAGAAGCACAATACGTTTTGGGGATTGGGATCTACAGGGATAGATCCAAGAAACTGATAGGTTTAAATCAAAGTGCATACATTGAAAAGATCTTGAAAAGGTTCAAGATGGAGAACTCTAAGAAAGGTTTGGTACCTATTCAAAAGGGAACACTTCTCAGTTCATCTCAGTGCCCCACCACGAAAGATGAACAGGAGAGAATGAAGAAAGTCCCATATGCGTCTGCCATTGGGTCAATCATGTACGCAATGATATGCACTAGACCGGATGTGTCATGCGCTCTTAGCTTGACAAGTAGATACCAGAATAACCCAGGTAACAGTCATTGGATTGCTGTCAAATGTATATTGAAATACCTTAGGAGGACTAAGGATATGTTTCTGATATATGGGTCTGGTGAAGAGGAACTTGCTGTAAAAGGTTACGTGGATGCGAGTTTCCAAACTGATCGAGATGATTCTCGATCACAATCCGGTTATGTCTTCACACTAAATGGGGGTGCAGTCTCTTGGAAGAGTTCAAAACAGGATGTTGTTGCTTTATCCACTACAGAGTCGGAGTACATCGTCGCATCATTGGCAGCTCAGGAAGCTGCATGGATGAAGAAATTCATCGACGACTTAGGAGTAGTCCCTTCCATTCAGGACCCTCTTGAGATCTTTTGTGACAACGAGGGTGCGATTGCTCAAATCAAGGAACCTCGTGCTCACCAAAAGACCCGTCACATTGAGCGGAGATTCAACTACATAAGGGATGAAGTTGAAAAGGGAAAGATATGTATTTGCAAAGTTCACATAGATCTTAACATAGCGGATCCTCTCACGAAGCTCTTACATGGATCAAAACATGCTGGACATGTTTGTGCATTAGGGCTTCGATATTCTAGTGATTGGTCATGATCTGTTTTAAGTATTGTAACGGAACGAAATTGTTCAAACTCATTAATATAATTATGGTTTAATTTATTTTGAGTTAAGTTCCTATTTTGCATATTTTATCCATGAATAAGCAATTATTCTAAATTCCGTAGTTGATCACATTTGTGGGAACAAGTGTGAGGTTTAGACTATTATGAACTTGGATTGGTATACATTCACGGACTGAATGTGGGGCAAGGTTGCAACCAAGGTTCATAGATATTTGTGGGATACAAATATTGGAAGACCCGCCCTCAGGATTTACTAAATGGAGCCTTTGTGGTTGATCACATGTAGTCTTGAGTAAAGGCGAATATCATTGTATCCTCTGACCTGAGATACATATTGGGTTCGGATATTTACCAAGTATTGTGCCTTGATTCATTCCTTCGCTATTCTGAAATATGGTAGTTCATAAGGAAGAGCTCAGGTATAATACAAGGTATATATATTTAGGACGTATGTAGTCAAGATGGAATTTGTCCCTCTTATTCGTTGAGAGTCAGATGTCTAAGGCCTGATAAAGTTAAATCTAGAAGAGAGTGATCACTCTGTGTCTCTTGGATTTAACATGACATCTAGGACGAAAGGATATAATGTAAAGATTCACCTATTCATATTCGAGATGGGAACTCGAAAGGGATGATGTTATTGAATGGCACAAAGTCATAACATATTGGGGGTGATGGACGGTCGTTAGGTGGTATCCATCGCTTGCATTAATTTCTTATGTTTCTCGTGCAAGTGGGAGATTGAAGGTATTTCATATGCCCGAGAGACATATTAAATTAATGTGGCTAACATGTTATGATCCAAGTCGGGTCATACCCAATAACAAGCTTACTGACACCTTATAAGTATTTAATCATAACGAATGGATCGTTAAATAAATACGCGACACTTGGATTTCAGAAAATTGGTTTTCAGAAATATTATTACTTGAGATAAATTATTTGGATGATTTATATATATATATATATATAATTATTTATGGATTTAAATAATTAAAATGTGCTATATTTTATAAAAGGTTTTATAAAATATACAAGTAACAAATAAATACATGAAGTATTTACAAGTTTATAAAAAATTGAATGGATTTTTTTTATAAACAAACATGGGCTGCATATGTGGACTCCAAGACATTAAACCCATGCTTATTCTTGTTACTTTTGAGAAGCACATTTCCTTAAGTGCATGTCTCTTGACTCTAACACAAAAAGACATGCAATATACATAAAACAAGTAAGAAAAAAACTGCAAAAAAAAGAGCTTGGGCTGCTGTTTTCTGCCGTGAGGTTTGAAGGGAGAAAGGGAGTCCATTTTTCTTTTGGCAAGCTTGTTTTCAAGTGTTGATTAAATCCTAACCAAAGTACAAGGTGTTGGTCACAAGTTTGGGGTATAATCACTTGAGGTTTCATGCTTTTGAAACTACATTCATCATCATTTCTTTGGGTTGCTGCTGTCCAGAAATCAGTGAGCAAAGAAAGAGGTTTGTAGCTTAGTTAACAAGGGTTTAAAGGTTCCAAAGTATTGCCAAGATTAAGGGTGGTGTTTGTAACATCCCACCTTTTTCCGTTTACTTTTCCGTTATATTAATATAAAGTCCGTTATATGTTTATAACATCTCCCGTTGATACGCGTTTTAAATTATCTCGTTTAGGTAATTCCCGCACCCGAACGAAAGTTGAGGGACTAAACTTGACAAGGGATCAAACCCTTGACTAGGTCAAAGGGTCAAACCCCTTTCACCCATTCATTATCATCTCCATCTCTCTCTTTCTCTCTAGCAAGAACACACACCCAATTATCCAAATTCATTCAATCATCATCTAAATTCGATCTAGGAGGCTTACAACAAAATAAATTACATATTCATGATCCTCTCTTCATCCTCTTCATTTTGGTACCAACTTCATCTCATTTGGGTAACTTTCTAAAATCACTAGATTTTGTGTTCTTGATGTTTTTAACTTATAAAAGTGTTAATTAGTGTCTATGGCTCAAGTCTAACATGAATATATAATTTATATGCTCGATCTCGTTGTTTTAGTGTAACTAGCATGAACTTGAATTTTGGTGTGTTGTTCTTGAAGTTTGGATGATCATATGTTGTTAGATGTTAAAAGTTCATGTTCTAATTGTGTTCCTTGTATCACTAGCTTCAATTTGATGTGTAGGTTGCCTTAGGAAACTTCATGAACTTGATTATTGATTTTGGTGAATTTGGGTTAGGGTTTGATGAATTTGAAATGGACTTTTGATGCATTGAATGCCATGGATTATTATTGGTAAGTGTTTAGTTGGATTGTATGCTTGATTACCTTCGAAACGGCATATCATTCATGTAAATTGGTTGCCCGAATCATTGAATTGCATTTATGAACTTGTATGCGGTTAATGTTAAGCATTAGATGCGGTTTTGGTTGTTGTAATAGGTAGATTGATTGATGAAATGTGTTTAGTTGTTTTCCTCGTCAAATTACCTTCCCAACGGTATAAGATACTTGTCTTGATTGTTTGCGGATCATAAATGGTGATTGTTTGAAGTTAGGTTCGTGCATAAAACTTAAAAACTGCCAGAATTCTCTGCACAGGTAATGGCGCGGCGCGCCATATACCCGCGCGGCGCGCCATTCTGGTCTGTCCAACTTGGTCAATTTTTGAATAATGTTTGCTATGCTACGCACCTCCGATTCACATGTAACTTGTCCTAACATGCTCATACATGATTAAAAACCTCAGAAAAATAGTTCGGGACACGACCCGAACGTGTTGACTTTTTCGTTGACTTTGACCGACCAAAGTTTGACTTTTTGTCAAACTTAACCAAATGATTATGTAACCTTCCTAACTTGTTTATATACTTGTATCTTGCATGAAACTTGACAATTTGATTTCACATGCTAAATAATCGAGTCGTAACGAGCCATAGGACTAATTGAACATCCTTGACTTATCGTGTTTACCGTTATTGATACGACCTATTTGTTTAGGTCAAGACTAGCACTATCCTTCGCACACGTTATTTTGTGAAGTACTTTTCGTACGTGCACTCAAGGTGAGATCATAGTCCCACTTTTACTCTTTTTGAACTTATATTTGGGATGAGAAAACATAAACGATTCTTTTGAACTAAGTGAACACAAGAACGGGAAAACAAACATTCTACATACGAGTTTAGAACAAAAATCCTCAATTCGATTATCATTAGTTACACTTGCCGGGTGTAAGCGAGAACTTATGTTATATGGCCATATGGGTTGACAACCCTCATCTTTGACGGTTCGCTACCGTCTACGGATGAAATATATTTTCGAGAATCAGTGTTTGTTCTAGCACTATGGATGGGGTATACAATGGATGGAATGTTAAGCTTTGATAATTGGGTGCTCGTGAAACAAACTTTTGGAATGTATTACTATTATTTCATTGATGCAAATCTTGTGGTTCACTTGTACTTACTTACTTAAACCTATGATTTCACCAACGTTTTCGTTGACAGATTTCTATGTTTTTCTCAGGTCCTTGAACGATACATGATACATGCTTCCGCTCATTATTTTGATACTTGCATTGGATGTCGAGTATACATGCATACATGGAGCGTCTTTTGGATACTTTTAAATTGTGTCGCATAAGTTTCATTTGTACTTAAAACTTTGTATCGTAACTTGTGGTGGAACTATTCTTGTAAAACTTGAACAACCTTTACATTTGAAATGAATGCGACATATCTTTTGGTCAAACGTTGTTTTAAAGACTTATGACCACGTAACGGGACCTAAGTAGACGGCGCCGTCAATGACGATTTGGTCGGGTCGCTACAGATGGTATCAGAGCGTTGGTTGTAGGGATTTAGAGTTCATTAGTGTCAACCCCGAGTCATAGGGTACATTGGTGAGTCTAGACTACAACCGGCATATAGACTTGAAGTAGGAATTACTTGACTACTTGTGCATTTATACTCGAACGCTTCTACTCATATCTACTCTTAGTTCATCTTAATTTCACGTTGTTTAATTTGATTGACGCGCCACCTTGACTATATGAAATGATGTCGAATGCATATATGAATCAGGGTAATATAATTTCCGGGATTATATTACGGTGACTCATATGAACGTTCCGACATTATGACATAAAGAATTTAAGGCGAGTCGAGGAAAAACTTCTCTTTATCTTTATTCTATATCACGGTTAGTATTATTGAGAATACTAATCAATGATATTCTTGTGTCTTGAAGGAACAATGGCTCCTCGTCGTGTACGCCGCAATGAAACTCCCGAACAAGCTCTCGAACGGATGATAGCCACCGCCGTAGATGCGGCCATGGCCGGTCACTCATCCAACAACAATAATAATAACAACCACAACAACAACAACAACAACAACCAAGGAGCCGGTAACTCTAGCGAAGGGTGCTCCTACAAAGCTTTCATGGGGTGCAAACCCCACACTTATGATGGAACCGGGGGACCGGTTGTGCTTACTCGTTGGTTTGAACAAACCGAGGCCGTCTTTAGCATAAGCGGTTGCCGGGATCAAGACAAGGTCAAATACTCCACTCACACTTTCTCCGGAATTGCTCTAACATGGTGGAACACCTATGTTCAATCGGTGGGTACCGATGAAGCTCATGCCCTCTCTTGGGCCGATCTAAAGGAAAAGATGATTGTTGAATATTTTCCGCGCGAAGAAACCCGAAAGCTTGAGGAAGAACTAAGAGCTTTGAAAGCGGTCGGAAACGATCTTAAAGCTTATAATCAACGCTTCACCGAACTATCCTTGATGTGTCCTAATCTTGTTAACCCCGAATCTCAAAGGATTGAGCTCTACATGCTCGGTCTCCCAAAAAGCATCAAACAAGGGGTGATGTCATCCAAACCCACTACTCATCAAGCCGCTATGAACATGGCTCGCCAACTAATTGAAACGGTTGACGAAATCGTAGTTCCGGCACCTAAGGCCGAGGATAAATCGGGCGGCAACAAAAGAAAGTGGGAACCCTCCCAATCAAGCAACAACAACTTTGCTAAGAAGCCTTACACCTCCGACGGCAAGAAAGGTTATGCCGGGAACCTACCTCTTTGCAACAAATGCAACAAACATCACTTTGGCGAATGTAGTAAGTTAATTTGCCACCGGTGCCAAGGAGTTGGTCATAAGGCCAACGATTGTAAAAGTGCCACTCCCGTCGCTCGAAAGTGGCCCAATGCACCAAAGACGGGCACTTGTTACGAATGTGGCCAAACGGGTCATTATAGAAATGCATGCCCAAAGAAGAAAGATAACCCCAATACGCGCGGCCGAGCTTTCAACATAAACACCGAGGAAGCCCGGGATGACACTGAACTAGTCACGGGTACGTTTCTTCTCAACAATTCTTATGTCTCTTGCTTATTCGATTCAGGTGCCGATAAATGCTTTGTATCCAAGACTTTGACTCATTCTTTTAACACTCCACCTCTTCCATTAGATACCACTTATACCATTGAAGTGGCTAACGGGAAACTATTAAGTGCCGACACATATTACCGGGGGTGTACGATAAACATTTTGGGTAAGGAATTTGAAATTGATTTGATACCCATGGAACTAGGAAGCTTTGATGTAATAATCGGTATGAATTGGTTAGTCAAAACGAAATCTCACATTCTTTGTGATCTTAACGCAATCCGAATTCCTATCGAGAATGGTGAACCTTTGATCGTCTATGGCGATAAGAGTTGCACCGGACTCAACCTCGTTTCGTGTGTTAAAGTTAGAAAACTACTCCGTAAGGGTTGTTTTGCGATCCTTGCTCACGTTAAGAAAGTCGAGTCCGATGAGAAGCACATCGATGATGTGCCAATTGTTAGTGACTATTCCGATGTATTTCCCGACGAATTCCCGGGTCTTCCGCCTCATCGACCGGTTGAATTCCAAATCGATCTTATTCCGGGAGCCACACCCGTAGCGCGTGCACCATATAGACTCGCTCCATCTGAAATGCAAGAATTGCAAAGTCAAATCCAAGAACTACTTGATCGTGGTTTTATCCAACCTAGCCATTCACCTTGGGGCGCTCCGATTTTGTTTGTTAAAAAGAAAGACGGATCCCTACGAATGTGCATTGATTATCGTGAACTAAATAAATTGACGGTTAAGAACCGATATCCTCTTCCTCGCATCGATGACCTCTTTGATCAACTACAAGGGTCTTGTGTATATTCGAAAATCGATCTCCGCTCGGGTTATCATCAATTGAGGGTTAAGGGGGAAGATGTCTCCAAAACCGCTTTCCGAACTCGTTATGGTAGTTATGAATTCCTTGTCATGCCATTTGGTCTCACTAACGCACCGGCGGTGTTCATGGATCTTATGAACCGCGTGTGCAAACCGTATCTCGATAAATTCGTTATTGTGTTCATCGATGACATATTGATTTATTCTAAAAATGAAGAAGAGCACGAACAACATCTCCGACTTGTGCTTGAACTTTTAAGACAAGAACAACTCTATGCCAAATTCTCCAAGTGTGAATTTTGGTTAAAGGAAGTTCAATTTCTTGGTCATGTTGTAAGTGACCAAGGTATTAAAGTCGATCCAACGAAAATCGAAGCCATTAGCAAATGGGAGACTCCTACTACTCCTACTCACATTCGTCAATTTTTGGGTCTCGCCGGGTACTATCGTAGATTCATCGAAAATTTCTCTTTGATTGCACGTCCTCTAACCGCATTGACTCACAAGGGAAAGAAATTCATTTGGGCGACCGAACATGAATCCGCATTCCAAATCTTGAAAACGAAGCTAACCACCGCTCCTATCTTGTCACTTCCCGAAGGCAATGATGACTTTGTTGTATATTGCGATGCCTCAAAACATGGTTTTGGGTGTGTATTGATGCAACGAACGAAAGTCATTGCTTATGCTTCTCGACAACTCAAAATTCATGAACGAAACTATACGACACATGATCTCGAACTCGGAGCCGTTGTCTTTGCACTTAAAATGTGGAGACACTATCTTTATGGAACCAAGAGTACTATCTTTACCGACCACAAAAGTCTCCAACATATTTTCGATCAAAAGCAACTAAACATGAGACAACGAAGGTGGATTGAAACCTTAAACGATTACGATTGCGAGCTTCGTTACCATCCCGGGAAGGCAAATGTAGTAGCCGATGCCTTAAGTCGAAAAGAAAGAGTGGTGCCTCTTCGTGTCCGAGCCTTAAACATCACCATCCACACAAACCTTAATAGCCAAATTCGGGTAGCCCAAGATGAGGCTCTCAAGGATGAAAACATCTCTCTCGAACACTTGAACGTCCTCACCTCTCGATTCGAAGTTAAAGAAACCGGACTCCGATATTTCGCCGGAAGGATTTGGGTGCCTAGTTATGGGGACCTACGAAGCCTTATTTTAGATGAAGCCCATAAGTCACGATACTCGATTCACCCCGGTGCCAATAAGATGTACCACGACCTTAAACAGCTATATTGGTGGCCGAACATCAAAAGGGACGTAGCTACTTATGTTTCCAAGTGTTTGACATGTTCCAAAGTCAAAGCCGAACACCAAAGACCGTCCGGACTACTTCGACAACCCGAGATCCCGCAATGGAAGTGGGAAGGGATAACGATGGATTTTATCACCAAACTACCAAAAACGACGGGCGGTTATGATACCATTTGGGTTATTGTTGACCGTCTCACCAAATCCGCACACTTCCTTGCCATGAAAGAAACGGACAAAATGGAGAAACTTGCACAACTTTACATTAAGGAGATCGTAGCCTGACACGGTGTACCTTTATCGATTATCTCCGACTGAGATGGCCGTTTCGTTTCTAGATTTTGGCGTACATTGCAAGAAGCGTTGGGAACGCGTTTAGACATGAGCACCGCATATCATCCTCAAACCGATGGACAAAGCGAACGTACAATTCAAACCTTAGAGGACATGTTACGAGCTTGCGTGGTTGATTTCGGAAAAGCTTGGGACAAGCACTTACCTCTCGCCGAGTTCTCTTACAACAATAGTTATCACGCGAGTATTAAAGCCGCACCTTTTGAAGCGCTATATGGCCGCAAATGTCGTTCACCTCTTTGTTGGGCCGAGGTAGGCGACGTGCAAATCACCGGACCCGAACTCATTCACGAAACCACCGAGAAAATCGTTCAAATCCGAGATAGGCTTAGGACGGCCCGAAGTCGTCAAAAGAGCTATACCGACAAACGACGCAACGATCTTGAATTTCAAGTCGGTGACCGAGTAATGTTAAAAGTCGCACCTTGGAAGGGTGTAATCCGTTTTGGGAAACGCGGGAAGCTAAATCCGCGGTATATTGGTCCTTTCGAAATCTTGGAGCGTATTGGAACCGTTGCTTATCGTTTAGATCTTCCGCCTCAATTGAACTCCGTTCATCCTACCTTCCATGTATCTAACTTGAAAAAGTGTCTTGCCGAACCCGATATCGTCATCCCTCTCGAAGAACTTACTATTGATGACAAACTTCATTTTGTGGAGGAACCGGTTGAAATTGTGGACACCTCCGTCAAGACATTGAAACAAAGCCGAATCCCGATTGTCAAGGTTCGTTGGAATGCCAAAAGAGGACCCGAGTTTACTTGGGAAAGACAAGATCAAATGCAAAGGAAGTATCCTCATCTATTTGTGAATTCAGAAACGCAAGATCTCGAGGAAGAAACAACGACTACTACGCCTACTTAAATTTCGGGACGAAATTTCTTTTAAGGAGTAGGTAATGTAACATCCCACCTTTTTCCGTTTACTTTTCCGTTATATTAATATAAAGTCCGTTATATGTTTATAACATCTCCCGTTGATACGCGTTTTAAATTATCTCGTTTAGGTAATTCCCGCACTCGAACGAAAGTTGAGGGACTAAACTTGACAAGGGATCAAACCCTTGACTAGGTTAAAGGGTCAAACCCCTTTCACCCATTCATTATCATCTCCATCTCTCTCTTTCTCTCTAGCAAGAACACACACCCAATTATCCAAATTCATTCAATCATCATCTAAATTCGATCTAGGAGGCTTACAACAAAATAAATTACATATTCGTGATCCTCTCTTCATCCTCTTCATTTTGGTACCAACTTCATCTCATTTGGGTAACTTTCTAAAATCACTAGATTTTGTGTTCTTGATGTTTTTAACTTATAAAAGTGTTAATTAGTGTCTATGGCTCAAGTCTAACATGAATATATAATTTATATGCTCGATCTCGTTGTTTTAGTGTAACTAGCATGAACTTGAATTTTGGTGTGTTGTTCTTGAAGTTTGGATGATCATATGTTGTTAGATGTTAAAAGTTCATGTTCTAATTGTGTTCCTTGTATCACTAGCTTCAATTTGATGTGTAGGTTGCCTTAGGAAACTTCATGAACTTGATTATTGATTTTGGTGAATTTGGGTTAGGGTTTGATGAATTTGAAATGGACTTTTGATGCATTGAATGCCATGGATTATTATTGGTAAGTGTTTAGTTGGATTGTATGCTTGATTACCTTCGAAACGGCATATCATTCATGTAAATTGGTTGCCCGAATCATTGAATTGCATTTATGAACTTGTATGCGGTTAATGTTAAGCATTAGATGCGGTTTTGGTTGTTGTAATAGGTAGATTGATTGATGAAATGTGTTTAGTTGTTTTCCTCGTCAAATTACATTCCCAACGGTATAAGATACTTGTCTTGATTGTTTGCGGATCATAAATGGTGATTGTTTGAAGTTAGGTTCGTGCATAAAACTTAAAAACTGCCAGAATTCTCTGCACAGGTAATGGCGCGGCGCGCCATATACCCGCGCGGCGCGCCATTCTGGTCTGTCCAACTTGGTCAATTTTTGAATAATGTTTGCTATGCTACGCACCTCCGATTCACATGTAACTTGTCCTAACATGCTCATACATGATTAAAAACCTCAGAAAAATAGTTCGGGACACGACCCGAACGTGTTGACTTTTTCGTTGACTTTGACCGACCAAAGTTTGACTTTTTGTCAAACTTAACCAAATGATTATGTAACCTTCCTAACTTGTTTATATACTTGTATCTTGCATGAAACTTGACAATTTGATTTCACATGCTAAATAATCGAGTCGTAACGAGCCATAGGACTAATTGAACATCCTTGACTTATCGTGTTTACCGTTATTGATACGACCTATTTGTTTAGGTCAAGACTAGCACTATCCTTCGCACACGTTATTTTGTGAAGTACTTTTCGTACGTGCACTCAAGGTGAGATCATAGTCCCACTTTTACTCTTTTTGAACTTATATTTGGGATGAGAAAACATAAACGATTCTTTTGAACTAAGTGAACACAAGAACGGGAAAACAAACATTCTACATACGAGTTTAGAACAAAAATCCTCAATTCGATTATCATTAGTTACACTTGCCGGGTGTAAGCGAGAACTTATGTTATATGGCCATATGGGTTGACAACCCTCATCTTTGACGGTTCGCTACCGTCTACGGATGAAATATATTTTCGAGAATCAGTGTTTGTTCTAGCACTATGGATGGGGTATACAATGGATGGAATGTTAAGCTTTGATAATTGGGTGCTCGTGAAACAAACTTTTGGAATGTATTACTATTATTTCATTGATGCAAATCTTGTGGTTCACTTGTACTTACTTACTTAAACCTATGATTTCACCAACGTTTTCGCTGACAGATTTCTATGTTTTTCTCAGGTCCTTGAACGATACATGATACATGCTTCCGCTCATTATTTTGATACTTGCATTGGATGTCGAGTATACATGCATACATGGAGCGTCTTTTGGATACTTTTAAATTGTGTCGCATAAGTTTCATTTGTACTTAAAACTTTGTATCGTAACTTGTGGTGGAACTATTCTTGTAAAACTTGAACAGCCTACATTTGAAATGAATGCGACATATCTTTTGGTCAAACGTTGTTTTAAAGACTTATGACCACGTAACGGGACCTAAGTAGACGGCGCCGTCAATGACGATTTGGTCGGGTCGCTACAGTGTTGGAGTACAAGAGCTTAGGGTTCTATACACTTGAAGGTTCAAGTTAGGAGCTCATTTCATCATCATCTCCTTCAAACTTTCTGCTCATTTTGAAGAACCCTCAAACTTGTTTTGAGGAGGTATAAACACTATCCTTTCTTGTTAATTAGTAAGTATTATTTCACAACTTGATCCATGGGATTTACATTTAAATGGTTGAATGATTAACAAGTTCTTAAACGGCTAAACATACTCATATTAACACGCTTCCGCAAGCTTACTAATAAATGGTTTTAAGGATATTGAAACTTGTTAAATCCCTACACAATAATAGCACCGGTGCCATCAACAATCCATGCTTTAATATCATCATCTGTACTTTGAGTATGATCTTCGTTTTACGTATCATTCTACCTTATTTACCTTCGTTCGACATGGTGAATATGTAATCTCTAACGTTTTAGAGATTATTTATTCTAGTTCCAACCAAAAAGCAAATGAGTTTAATATCATATTAACTCATTAAATCCATGTATACATCTGAAGAAAATATATATGTATATATTTGTTTTCATAAAGATTGTAATTAAAAATTCTCTTGTACAAACTGTTAATGGTGAAAATATTTTAACGGGTAGGTAATACCCGAGGAATATTTAAGTTTCACATTAATAAGTTACACTGTATATTCTTCGAATCTGATTCAACAGTTATTCACTATCCTATTTACAACCACCGAGATACGTATCCGTTCACCAAAGAATAACTATTTTCATTCAAATTCAATTTTATATTTGGATTTTGACCTATCAGAATCCAACAAGTGGCATAATGAAGAAATAATAGACACAATAAAAATTGATTAGAAACAGACTAATTAACAATATTAAATTTTATTAAGAAACCACGCTAACAAAATCCTAGCTAACTGTTAATTCCGTATTACATTTTATTTATCGCAATTTAATTATCGCAATTTATTTTATCGCAATTTATATTCTCGCAATTTTATTTATTGTCATTTAATTTCTGTTATTTACTTTACGCACTTTATTTATCGTCATTTAATTTCTGTTATTTATTTTACGCACTTTAAATATCGGGACACGTATACGAGGTTTTGACATATCATATCGACACATCTATATATATTATTTGGAATCACCATAGACACTCTATATGCAGTAATGATCGAGTTCTCTATACAGGGTTGAGGTTGATTCTACAATAATATATATAATTTGAGTTGTGATCGAGTCTGAGACATGTATACGGGTCATGATACGTATTAATTAATTCGAATATTATATATTAAACTATATATGAATTATTGGACTGTCAACTGTGGACTATCGACTGTGGACTAATAACATTGGACAATTAAAATGAATTAAAATATTGATTATAACATATGAAACTAAACAATTCTTCAAGTTGCCACTTGATTTCATCTTAAACCTCGTTTAAATCTTGACAATTACAATCTGCGTTCAAACCTTCATGATTCTTGAAAACACCTCGATCGAGAGGATGAACCAACCGCACTTCGTCCACGGAAGGAAAGATTTATGCATATAGTTATGCACCTGAGAAACTCTCGGCAACTGAGTAAAAGTTTAACACGTAGCCGCGTCAGATCCTTTGGCATTTATTATCAAAAAAAATAACTTTGCGATCCCTTTTCAAAGTAGCCAATTTTGTCACAGCTTCAGCAAATCAACTTCGACTTTTCATTCGAAACAACCTTATTATAACCTTGATATATATGTGTGCTCTTTTATTGTTACCGGGGAACCTTTTATATTCCACCATATTACCATCAACGTTTAATCATCTAAAAACACAATTCTCTTGAAACCATCTCGGATTGATAACCGATGATTCAGGTATGGTAGCATTAAATGCAGAGAAAACAGAAAAATTGTAGATGGTCTAAACGACCAAAAGTTGATGATAAAAAAAGGGAGTGTTAGGAACGCTCGATAGAGAATTTGGTACTGAAAAACAGATGAAACAAACCATAAAAGAGACCAAGGCCAAATACAAGGTCCATACCATATATTCAAAGAATCCAGGTAATTCTGGATCCGATGAAACCTTCAACGAATATCTTGCTCCGAAGTCATGTTAAAATCTTGCGGAAAATTTTTCTTCATCAACCTTCGAACTTGGAAATTCCAAAATATCATCATAAATATCTTCGATATTTCTGAGGATATTTTCAGAAATATTCTCGTCCAAAATTATATACCTCTTCGTGCTTCCTGTGTATCATTATATTGGAAACATTCAATAGAAAATTTAGTACCGAAAAGCAGATTATGTGAAACTATGAAGAAAGCCGTGGACAAATCACAAAGAATAAGTTTGACTTCAAAGAATCCAAATGATTCAATGTCTGCTAAAGTCTTTAGTGAATATCTTGCTCCTTACTCTAAACCCTTGCAGACAATAGTTTCTATCATCCTTTGATCTTAGATATTCTGAGATATTATCGTATCTTTCATTATAAATATCCCCCATATTTCTGGAGATATTTTTTTATATAACTATTCTTATCTGAAATCATTAATCTCTTCGTGCTATCAGTATTACATCATATAGAAACTGTTAGTTTCTATATTCTGTAAAATTTCGAGCTTAAAATATGAATGTTATTGAAGTAATGTTAGGAACTGATGCATGAGTTATTATAATATAATGACACTTGATCAACGTGATTATATTACAGTAAGTCATGCTGAGTTTCTAAATGGAACGCGATGATTCACAGATCATAACGTTATCATGTGTCATGTTACATAACTCTTTCATTCTACTTAACTTCTGAACATATCAAGAAAATATATTCTTGATAGTTCTATTCTCAGTGATTCTGGTAAATAAAAAAAAAATCAAATCGTGCTATTACGTTCTTTCTTGTTTAGAATATTAAGTTCATTCGAAACTCCATACTTACGAATTCTAAACCATTACTCGTTCTACTAGAGGTTGAGAAGATAATAAAAATACAAAGAGCTTCAAAATATAAGAGAAAACATAAAGCCCAATAACAACACGGAGATTACAAACCGTGGATATTAATATGAATAGCAATATAAAGACACGGTAGAATTAAGAATAGTATCATCCCAAGGTAATAGTAGAAGTAACCAAATCTTTCTAGTGAAAGATTGAAAAGAAGGACGACATAAATGATAATTAGTAAAATATCAAGGATTAGAAGGGGATTAAGCATTTTTACGATCTTTTGGATGTATGAACTAAGAAAGAAAGTATAGGAATGGTGAGAATAATGGAACGGAAGAATTTAATTTATAATGGAAATATCAGACAGAGTAATCGAGGCAGATCATCGTATTTAATTATAGAGATCTTAATTCCCTTACTCGCCGAAGAATCAAATCTTTTAGATTTCGAAGATTTTCTTTTAATCCTTTGAATTCCGGAATTCAACCCTAACTCTGCCAAAAGTTAAGATGAATCTTTACTTTTCCTATTTCAATCTTTTGTGATAGCTTCATTAGTGCTCTTCGAATAATCGAATTATTTTATCTGTATTATTCAATAATGATAAAACTCTATTTATCAGCTCATATTCGTCAGGAAAACATATTTATTGTTAGCCATGACGAACTCACTCAAATTTCGGGACGAAATTTCTTTAACGGGTAGGTACTGTGATGACCCGGGAATTTCTGACCAAATTTAAACTTAATTTTTATATGATTTCGATACGATAAGCAAAGTATGTAATGTTGAGTCTAGAAAACATTGGAACGATGTTCATATATTCAATTGACCTTCGACTGCTCTCGACGATTTACAAACAATTAATTGTAAATAGATATGTGTGTATGTATATATAAATAATAATTCGAAATATAATTTGAAGTATTATATGTTGTTGTTATTAAAAATTAATAAAATAAAAATAGGGGATTATAATAATTATTATTTAAAATATATCTATATATATAAATAAAGTATATTGAAAATAAATATTTAATGATTGTAATGCTCGTTTGATGTTCCGATTGATATTAAGCAAGTTTAATTCAAACTTATAAGATTTTAAAATAAACGGTGATCCGAAATTGAGTTATGTAAGTTATAGGCTTATTAAAAGTATATTTAGGATCTAATTATTTAATTTTAACACTTTTTATATTTTACCCATAAATGAGAGGGACAGTGATGTAATTTTTAGTTATTAAATTAATGATCGAATTTTATACCATAACGACTAAAACAAATAAATATAGTTAATATAAAATTTTGGAATCTTTCCGAAGACTTTCGTCCGCAACTGATTAACAACGGGGTACGAAATTCACTCCGTAAATGAATAATTGATGGCAGCTATTAAATTCCTAACGTGCTAGTACTGTGTAATATTTTATGACTTTATCTCTACATCCATCAATCAATGTATATTATATATTAATGTGGATAGTTAGTTACAAGAAATGAATATCATCAATCACCACCATTTTCCAATACTTAACCTTTCACCACACTTCAAACTGTACTTCTAAAATTTCCTTTTCTATCCTATGTCTAAACCGAGACCACTTATGCACCATCACCTCTTCTCTATCACTTATAATCACTATCATCCTATACGACTACTTCTTGATGCGAGCTGTGTTAACAGCCGAAACCCATCGCCACCACCATGGTTGTTACAACCAAAAACTGGTTCAAACATCCCCGTTGATTGATTAAAACCTCAACTGAATTCTGTTTCTTTGTTCAACCAAAACACAACCACCATTCTTGGAATCCAGTTTCACGATCAACATGAACATTCACCACTAACCACCGAAGACTACCACCACCTTCTATCTCTCTCTAACATCTCTCCTCTCTCTCTCTCTTTTAATCACCATAGTCCCACCGTAGGCCACCATTACTCGAACCACCATCAACCGAACACCACCACCAGAAACGTGCCACCGTCTAACATAACCACAAACCACCGCAACACCACCACACACACACTCTCTCTCTCTAGATATATATATATATATATATATATATATATATATATATATATATATATATATATATATATATATATATATATATATATATATATATATATATATATATATATATATATATATATATATATATATATGTATATATCTTCCGTATTACTTGCTTGATGAAAACACCACAACAATCACCATCTAACGCCACCACCATCACGACATCCTCTTCAAAACCAACAAGATGTTCTCCTGTTCCAGTCTTCTGTTTTCTGTTACGCTATTACTCACCTTGTTTCTTTCCTTCGTCGTTTAATGTCACAGCTGTTGTGATATAATTTCTGCTGTAGTAAGTCCTATCGGTTGATATAATTCATTAACTATAGCGGAGAAGATAATGGGTGATGATGATAAAAATGGTGGTATTGTTACGATAAGGAAGAGTATGAATAACGATGGTTATGATAACGAGTATCATGATTACAATGATGTTAATCATGTATGATAATGGTACGTTAACGATACGATGATGATGATAACGATTATGTGACCACGATATGAGTTGATGATACTGATAAAGACGATGATAGATAACGATCGATGATGAGTTGATAATTGATGATGATGATAGCTAAAATAACGATAATAATGATGGTTTGGTGGCGAAATAAAATTAAGGAGAAAGATCAAACAACCATCGCTGCCTTATTTCTTTTCTTCTGTTTAATAGATGATGATAACTGCTGGAATATACTATAAATAATTGAAAACGTGTATGAGAACAAGAATCCTCGAGTGCTTCAGTGGTTTGGGCATATGGTTGTTTAACGGGAGGTCACAGGTTCGATTATGGCCTGCAACATAATTTTTTTTTCTTTTTAATTACACACCAACGGTTAAGATTATGGATCAGACTAGTTGGGCCGAAATAATTTAGTTGCTGTTGGGCCGGAGGCTTGTTTAGGTGATGGACCGAGATCAAGTGTATGTTGGGCCGATGGTATATTTGACACAGAATCATAAATTCAGTTTAAATCGATTTATGTTGTGTTATAAGCCAGGAAAGTGAATATTAGCTGAATGGTTAAGGGGTGTTTCGTGTTAGCGAGAGGTTGAGGGTTCGAGCCTGGGCAAAGGCATTTTCTTTTGGAACTTAATCTTTGAGGTAGTTATTCTATTTTTATTATTAATACTATTATTATTATTATTATTATTATTACTATTATTATTATTATTATTATTATTATTATTATTGTTGTTGTTGTTGTTGTTATCATTAACATTATAATTAAAATTATTATTATTATTATTAGAATTATTATTTATATCATTATTAATATTATTATAAGTATTAACATTTTAATTATCATTATAATTATTATTATTATCAGAATTATTATTATTACTATCATTATCATTATTTTTGAAACTATCATTACTATTATCGTTATTGGTATTATTGTTAGAATATTCAGTAAGGTTAAAATTTAGTGCCATTAAGATTAAAAATTTCAATTAGATTATGATTTAAAGGAATTAACAAAATTATTATTATCATAGTTATTATAATACAACTTAGTAATATTAACATTATTAATATTATTATTTTTATTAACATTATTATTATTACTATCGCTTTTATCATTATTTTTATATAGTATCCTTATTATTACTAATATTAGTATTATCATAATTATTTAATTTCACAAACAAACAATGTTCATATAAAAATATATTTAATATACATAACTTAACTATATTAATATTTTTATCTATAAAATGAAGATATTTAACTGAATAATGAATTATATAAGTTCTTAATATAAAAAAATGATATAACTAATAAATCTAGATATATGAATTTGATCGATTTCCATTATATGTGTTAATATACATATAATTAATATAGGTTCGTGAACCCGAGGTTAACCTTACTTTTTTTCATTGATGTTATATGTATTTTTACTACAAAATACAGTATGGTGAGTTTCATTAATCCCTTTTTAAATGCTTTTGCAATATATATTTTTTTGGGACTGAGAATACTGCGCTGCTTTTATAAATGCTTTACGAAATAAACACAAGTAATCGAAACTACATTCTATGGTTGGATTATCTAATCGAATATGCCCTTTTTATTAAGTCTGGTAATCTAAGAATTAGGGAACAGACACCCTAATTGACGCGAACTCTAAAGATAGATCTATCGGGCCCAACAAGCCCCATCCAAAGTACCGGATGCTTTAGTACTTCGAAATTTATGTCATGTCCGAAGGAGGATCCTTGAATGATGGGGATATTCTAATATGCATATTGTGAATGTCGGTTACCAGGTGTTCAATCCATATGAATGATATTTTTGTCTCTATGCATGGGACGTATGTTTATGAGAAATGGAAATATGAAATATTGTGGTCTATTAAAGTTATAAAATAATTATTTATGTTAAACTAATGAACTCACCAACCTTTTGGTTGACACTTTAAAGCATGTTTATTCTCAGGTATTAAAGAAACCTTCCGCTGTGCATTTGCTCATTCTAGAGATATTACTTGGAGTCATTCATGACATATTTCAAAAGACGTTGCATTCGAGTCGTTGAGTTCATCAAGATTATTATTAAGTCAATTATAGTTGGATATATTATGAGATGGTATGCATGTCGTCAACTATCGATGTAATGGAAGATTGTCTTTTCAAAAACGAATGCAATGTTTGTAAAAATGTATCATATAGAGGTTAAGAACCTCGCGATGTAATCAACTGTTATGAATTGTTTATAATCGATATGGACTTCGTCCGGATGGATTAGGACTGGCCCTTTCAATCAAAAAGCAAAATACGGTGTCCACATCTACTGCTGAGGCAGAATATGTCTCTGCTGGTAGCTGTACTGCTCAAGTATTATGGATGCAAAGCCAGCTGAAAGACTGTGGTGTTCATGTTACAAAAACTCCAATCTACTGTGACAACACCAGTACTATTGCCATCAGCAACAATCCTGTGATGCACTCAAGGACTAAGCACATTGATGTTTGATATCACTTCATAAGGGATCATGTTTAAAAAGGAGATGTGGAGCTACACTTCATTTCAACAGATCAGCAGTTAGCAGATCTTTTCACAAAGCCCTTAGATGAGAAACGCTTTAACTATCTCATCTCTGAGCTGGGTATGCTTGAACTTTAAAGTAAAAGACAACTTTGTTGGTGTGTTGGCTCAACAACATACAGGACAAACCAGTATGACAGATTTTATTGTCTACTGCCTGTGTGTCAAACACTTAGCACAACAAGGTCTTTTATAATATTATACCTTGAATAAAATGAAGTAGTAAATAGCTTACAACATTAAATTTGATACCTTAAAATGGACCTCATTAAATTTTAACGATTTAAATTAACTATAAGACATATTAAATGTAACAAATGAATCTTTGTATTTAATACAAACTTTATTGTGTGGTCTTTAACTTCAAAATTTTGAATTAAAAACCTACTGCATTTAATGCCTAATGGGAGTGATGAGTGTCCAAGCCAATTAAATGTCATGTCAACAGTCTAATGTCCTCGAAAACATGCCAGTCTGTCAAATCTGCCCACGTGCCTGCAGATGACAGTTGCCATTTTCTCTCTCCTGCACTTTTTCCACCAATCTGAAAGGTTAAATAGGGTGATCCATTTCTCATAATAACCTTCGGTTATTAAACTTTCCAAATTCACCTTTTTCACTCCAAACCCCAAATTTTCAAATCTTCAAACTTTCATCTTCAATCTTCAACAATGGCAGAACAACAACCACAACCTAATGTGAACCAACCAGAGGAACAACAACCATAGCAACCTAAACAACCTCAGCAGCAACAACCTGAACAACAACCACAACCCTAACCTGAGGAACACAATGAACCTGAATCATTGTTTGTCCTGCATCCAAGTATGATAAAGGTGGATCCTGCTCCTGCTCATGATCAAATCCGCCTATCTAGAGGCAATGCTGCTCATTCTCTCTTGATTCCTAAAGCAAAAGCTAACATGGGTTATGAAACCATGATTGACTATGTGAGGCAATCTCCACTTGCCAGATCTATCACCGGAGTTCCTTCACGATTCTATCCAGCCTGTTTAAGCATATTCTGGTATGCGGCAGCGATGGCCAACACTCAACAGGGTACACCATGTATTTGTGGCATAGTTACTGAAACCCTAACTTGCTCTATAACTGTTGATGTTATTCGACGTGCTCTTCAACTACCAGGTGGACCATTTGTTGATTCACCAGCAAGTGAAGACTTTAGGAGAGAAGTTTTGTAGGTTTTTGGCTATGCTGGTCCAGTGGCCCATAGTCCTGTAAGGAAGAACATGCCACCCTTGTGGTATTACTTTTTGGGTCTGGTGACACAATTCATCAGCCGAAAGTCTGGAAGTTTTGACCAGTGCTCTGACTTTGAGCTCAAGATTGGTCATGGGTTGTTATTTAATCGCAACATTGAT
The DNA here is from genome assembly GCF_046630445.1 of Rutidosis leptorrhynchoides. NCBI lineage: Eukaryota > Viridiplantae > Streptophyta > Magnoliopsida > Asterales > Asteraceae > Rutidosis > Rutidosis leptorrhynchoides. The sequence goes on along the minus strand of NC_092337.1, from coordinate 333,478,508 downwards.
TATGCTGCTGAGATATACTTAAGGTTAAGGGAAATACTGCTTGCACCAAAGAGAAGCAATTTGATCTCCTTTCCAAGGTTTTTGTAACGACCCGACTTTTTCGACTTTTAATTATATTTATTTCTTTCACGAAACTGCGTATTTGTGCATAATGTGATAGATTATATTTTGGGGTCATTAATTATGTTAACTATTTTCGTTAATGCCTTACAACATGATATTAAGTGTTTAACATGATCCTTGAATGCATTTACGACCGTTAGTGTCACTTACCGTTTAAAACAAGCTACGTACTTGGTACGCGTTAAACTTTAGTCATAATTGGAATATTATGACTACGTAAACATAATTGTTATTTATTTATGACAATTACCTAGCCTTATGGTTCCTTAATTATGCTTAGTGGTTACTAATTCTTACTAGTTAGTTTTAATGGACCTGATACCTTAATGGACCTAGTTAATTAAAGGTGCAACCTACTTAACTTAATGGGCTCACTTAATGGACTAGTTAATGGACTAATTTAGCCCATTAAGTATAAGACAAAGTCCATTAGTAGATTAGACAAGATTAAACATGCTAGTGTACCATTTTCTTACATGTTTTAACACCTTATGCCATGCCACCCAACATGTACAACCACCACCATGTACCACCATCCAATAGCAAGCAAATGGTCCCCCCACCCCACCCATTGCAACCGTCGGCCTATAGGGTCACCAACACCACCACCATTTCATTTTAACTCTCACAATTTCATTTTAAAAACACACACTCTTATTCTCTCAAATTTCTCTCTACTTTTCTCTCAACTTTTCTTGAAGAACTTGAAGGTTTTAACTCTTTTTCTCTTCTTTTTCTTCCCCAAAATCGTAGCTCATCATCATCATTATTTATTATTGGATTTTGGTTTTTATAACTTCAATCCTCATGTTATCTTGCAACATTTGATCACTTTTATGATAAAGAAGCAAGAACAAGGATCAAAGATTTGTAGCTTTTGATTCTACATGAAACTTGTAACAAATTTAAGGATCAAATGCTTTAAGATCATCTTTATGTTCAAGTATTGGAAATTCAAAGTTCATTTCATGAAGATTCAAGTTTGTAACTTGATATCTTTTTATATAAAGGATCCTTACTTGAACTTGTTTACTTTTAACTTTAAATCTATTATTTTTGTTTATCGAATTCGATTTATTTGAGTTACTTGGTCAAAGATTACTTGTAAACTTTGATCTCATAAATCTTGTAACCAAAATCTAACTTTGAAAGTTCAAGAACAAGAAAGTTAAGCTTACTAGTTTATAACTTTCACACATGTGAGATTGATCTAAGATACATAACTTATGGTCATCTAACTTGTTAAAATAAGAATTTATTTATTTGTGTTCACTTTACTTTACAAAATCTAAGTTTCATAACTTATGGTTGTGTAAAGTTGAAAGTCTAAGCGTTTTGACTTAGGGTTTCACCAAGAACATGAGATCTAGACTTTTTAGTCTAAGATCTTTAATATCTAGTTAAGATCTAAGCTCTCTAGCTTAAAGTCTTGATTATTTAGTTTGATTCAAAGTTGTAGCGTAATAAGACTTGTATTTGTGTTGAAACTAAGAATATTGATGTAACTTTGGTTCATCACCTTGCTCAAACTCACACATGAGTTGTGTTTTAATTCTTATTCTTGACTCTTGTGTGTTGATGGTTAAACCTTGGTCAAAGTGATGCAAACACATCAATGAGTTGTACACTTGAAGCTACAAGCATCAAGGATGAGAACCGTGATGAGCAACAAGCACCAAGAATCCCACCGGAGCACTTACTTTCTGTTTTTCAGGATCTGATCAAATTCTCTGGGCTACTGGAAATTTTATTATCAGTTAGTTCGGTTCGAGTAGATGACTTTTCGTTTAGGCCTCGCCTAAATCCGATATACGTTTTAGGATTTATAGCCTTCCGAAAGTCACTACGCCCTTGTAACGTTGTGCTGAAATTTCTGACCTACTCGTACTTAAAGCATCGCCACGTTCAAATGAAGACGAGTTTGGTTCTGAAAATTGGTCAGCGGCTATAGGACTCATATACGGAGCCATGGCCACTGGTCTCACATCATTTCAGTTTGTATAGAGGTCGTAGCAGCTGAACGAAGTCAGCCTTTGTTTCGATCTCTATTCTTGATTGAAAACTTACTTTACTTTTTACATATGATGTTGATGATGATGACGCTTAAGAATTAAATTACGCATTTTTAAACCCGTTGGGACGATTTACTGACTTAGTAACTTTTAACTTAGGTTGACAACCATTCGGGCTGACTTACTTGCTTACTTACCTCGTATCGACTTTTACCGCACTTTCACTGTGAGTTATAGCTCCCTTTTTACTACAACTATTTTTGGGACTGAGAATACATGCGCTTTTTATGTTTTACTTACTAGGCACGATTACTTAAACTTTACATATGTGTGGGTTATATAACGGCATAAACTTTCCCCTTAGCTCGGTAACGTTTAGTCATTGGTTTTTGAACCGGTGAACGCGAATCTTAGATATGGATCCATAGGGTTTGACATCCCCACTCGGGCTAGTCGTACTAGCATTTAACGGGTGTTTAATACTTCGTAGACTTACGCACTCACCAAGTGTACTTTTAGGGGGTGATGATACATTAAGTTAGTTACCAAGTGCCCACGGATAAGCATATACTTTTCATATTGTTTTGAATTACGAAATCTCGTGGCCTACCTTACATTACTGTTACAATTAAACTATAGCTCACCAACATTCGTGTTGACATTTTAAGCATGTTATTTCTCATGTGCTTAGACGTTTGATGCTTCCGCTGTATTAGTCTCGCTGTTAGACTTGCTGTGTAGACTCCCGCTGCTTTTGTTTAGAGATGTCGCTGCATGAAACTTTTATTTTGCATTCACGAACTATGTTACTTTTGAACAATAAAATTGTAATGACCTTTGAGTCTCGTACTTATGTTGTTGCTTTCTATTCGTAGAAGCACACTATCATTTGTAAAACATTTGACGTCGGTAAAGACGTTACCCCTTTTTATGAATGTAAACTTACTTTCAAACAGCATATAGTGTTTGACCTTGTAATGATCCTGTTGTTGATGATCCGTACACGATGGTTTTGTACAGAGTGTCACATTTGGTATCAGAGCATTGGTTGTAGGGAATTATGTTGCATTAGTGAGTCTAGACCAGACCGGGTAGGATTCACTAATAGGACTAATCTACAACTTGCTTGTTTACCTGTTTCTGCTGAACTTACTGCATGCTACTGCATACCTTTACTTGTAACAACCCTACTTCATTTTACCAAAAACACGCCCTAGAAAAAAATTTCTAGGACAGTACATCTGGAGGGCGTCCAGTTATATGGACGGCGTCCAGTTATCTGGACGGCGTCCAGTTATCTGGATGGCGTCCAGCTCTGAAGGACTGGACGGCGTCCAAGCCCTTGAGACGGCATCCAAATGAACTAAAAGTTCCTGATCAGTTTTTCAAATTCACGCGAGCAGAAAACCCGCTTCCCGACACTTTAAACGAAACAACTTTCACAACACATCATATTAAGTAAAACTAAGAGATTTACGCAATGAAAATAAGTTTTACAACACCGGGCCCACAATGACCCGTTTTACAAATAATGTAGCGATTTCGACCCATTTATCTCTTTAGACGGATTAGGACTCTATAACCTAACCCAATACCAAGAGCATAATATCCCGGAGACTACCAAATCCCCAATCCGCGTCCATAACCAAAAGCTACCCCTTCGAGCCCAAGTGCTCCTACACATCTAGTCTAACAACTAGCTAGCTTCATAACACAATACCTGAAAAAAGGTAAACAACGAGAGGGGTAAGCATAAAGCTTAGTGAATGCAATAATTATACACATACATATATAATATACCTACTTGCAAACACTTACTCACATACCGCATACATGCTAGCAACACAATTAGCTTATCATCACAAGTACAAAGCTATTAACCTCCAATACCACAAGCTAGCACAACAATAGCATATATATAACCCGAACAATATAATATGCTACACTACAACACAATAACCATGGTTAACCAATCGTACAAGGGAATGGCGCTCGCGAAAATGCCATCGGTGTTCATAACATCCATTAGTGTACTTAACACCTCGTATCACTAAACCCTAGGGTGGCACCTTAACACCTCGGTACTTCACCCCGAGTGGCATCTTAACACCTCGATGCTTCACTCTTTACTTTACGGAGTGGCGTCTTAACACCTCGACACTTCACTCCTAGGTGGCATCTTAACACCTCGATGCTTCACCCCGAGTGGCATCTTAACACCTCGATGCTTCACCCGTCAATACCTTAGAGTGGCATCTTAACACCTCGATGCTTCACTCCGAGTGGTGTCTTAACACCTCGACACTTCACTCGTCACGTGAAACGTGGTGTCTTAGCACCTCGACACTTCATATTTCACGCTACAACAAATAGATACATTATATACCTATGCATATAATTATTCCACTCACCTTGGAATGCCCGCACAAGTCATGTACAACATGATCTCCGTCCTCAAATCCGAGCAAGTAATCACCTATATTACACTTAGGTAAAATATACACATAAATAGCCATTCTCTAAAAGAGAACCCGACACAAACATCCCTTAGCCGAGGGATCGCACCTTGCTCGTCAAAACCCGCCCATTTAATCACCTAATGGACATAAACCAATTACCACTTCGGGTGGTAATTCATACCCAATCTACAAAGTACAATTTAACTCAAATTATACTTAACACCAATTAGACCAACGTAGGTCCCGACACTAGGTTACTACTTAGGTAGTGACCATTTCAAATGCTAATTACACCAAAAACCACAACACGTGCAATATTGACCCATATTGCTTTTGACCACGCTTGACTTATGTTAAAGTATCATTTTAACCCAATATTACTACTCGCGAGTAATTACATCCAAAAACATAATTTAACACTTAACAAAAGCGTTTAACATCCCTTTAATCCAAATTAGTGTCATTATCAATTTGAACCAATCAAAGTCAACCCATTTTGACATAAGTCCCAAAAATGCCCAAAATCACTAAAGACTAGTGATTATATTTCCAAGACACTAACTAACACCTAAATCAAGTATTTACATACTTGATTCGCCAAAACTCGACTCAAAACTTAATTTGACACCGAATCAAGCTTACTTTGCCCATTTGACCCATTTTAACCTAAATTAGGGTTTACACCCAAAAATCAAGTCAACACAAGTGTTCAAAGGTTTAACCGACACATGCAAGGTCCAAACTAACAATTTCAACAATTGAAACCCTAAGTCACCCATTTAGGCTTACTTACATGAGTCTTACCCAAAACCCCCAAATTTCACAATAAATGGGTTTATAACTCTAACTAACATAAACCCTAACTCAAACCAGAAATCAAACACTACAATTCTGATTAGAGTTTACCTCAAGCACCAAAACGAGCTCTAATAGCTAGAATCACCAACATGTACCAAGAACCACTCCAATTTGGGCAAAAATCGCCACATTCATCACTAATCCAAGCTTCCTCTCTCTAGAAACTCCTCTCTCTCTCTCTCTCTCTAGGGTTTGGTTGGGAGTGTTTGTGAGTGAAAATGAGGATAAGGGTGAGTTTAGATCAGTTTTGATGGCTCAAATGACCCCCAAGTGAAAAGACCCAAATACCCTCTTTTAAAAGCTTCAAAATGTCACAGCTGGACCGTCAGGCCTTTTGGACGGCGTCCAAAAAGCTTGGACGGCGTCCAGATTAACTGACTCAGTTTTTTGAACTTGTTTTGGTCATAACTTTCAAACCGTAACTTCATTTTCGATGAATCAAATATCGTTGGAAATGTAATGAGATTTCCTTTATAATGGTAAGGTTTTAGAACATCAAATCCAATTTTATTTGAGATCCAAATATACGCTTACATGCATCGTATTTCGAGTGACGTTCGAAATAACGCGTAACTAAAAAACGGGGTGTTACATTACTACTATGAGTACTTGCTGTATGCTACTGCTTATTCTCGCTACTGCATGCTACTATCTACTTTTGATTGCATGATACTTTTGTAGGATTTTGTTAATATTGCCATGCTATGTACTGCTAGGATGCTCTAGTGCCTAATTACGTGCTTGCTATATGTCTTACTGACATGGAAAAAGTTTTTTTCCTTGTTTAGATGTCGGACATACCACCCATTATCATTGATTTGGAGAGTGACTCAGATTCGTCCGCTGCATCGCCTACCATTGTTGATGACTCACAGATCACGTCACCGCTACCCTCCGACGACTCTGGCGATTCACCTTCCAGTGGACTTGTGCTTAACCTGATGGACGTCTCAGACGGAGACGAGGATCCCGCGGAGATTCCAGCTCCACCCAGCCCTAGACTCCCGGGGCCACAGCATCATTCCGGTGGTACTGTGATTCCTGGGGGAAATGGGGATGGTCCTTTCCGTAATGAGCATGGACATTGGGCTAGACGCCTTGCTGATGGATGTGTCGTGCCGATCTCACCTGGAAGATATCAACTTATGACCACCGGTCATGCAGATCCACCTTCAGATGATTCAGACGATTCATCATCCGATGACACCAGCGAGGGGGATTCCGAGGAGGATTCCGAGGATGATTCCGAGGAGGAGCCCGTGCAGCCACCCTTTACCCCGCCGAAGAAGCGGTATCGTTTCGATGGTACTGTTATTCGAGGGTTTAACGGTGGTAGACCATTCATGGACGCACGTGGACAGTTGGTTAGGGTTACCGCCCGTAAGTGGGTTGTGCCATATCCTGCTAATCCATTCGTGCGTAAGGCCACTCGTTATGCGCCTTCTACTTCTAGCACTGTACCATCTGCACCACCGGCGCCACTTGCACCATCTGCACCATCCGTGCCACCTGCTCCACCAGCATCTCCCACCGTCAAGGAGCTGACGAGGGAAGTGCATACCCTCCGTGCTCGGGTAACTAAGCTCGAGGACCAGATGACCCACTTGATGGACATCATTTACCTACCATCACCATAGGGATGTTGTATTAGACTTCATTATGTAATTACGTTAGTAGTTTCATGTTTTATGCATGTATTGTACGAACCTTATGGAGATGTATGCAACTTTCTTATTAATGAATGGAACTTAATGTTGTTTAATTATTGTACGATGTTCTGTTTAAGTTATTACCTGATGGTTTTTATGCTATCTGCAACTAGTTTCCATGCTTAGTTATCGTGCATTGTGTTGTTTTCGTATTGATTACCTTATACCATAATATTTATATTGGGTGCTGGATTTTGACTTAAGTCGAAATTTGGTTTAGAAGATCAATGGCAAATGGAAGAGTTCCAAGGGAAACGCCCACAGCAGCACAGATTGAGGAGATGATAGCTGCTCGAGTAGCTGCAGCTATGGCAGGTATCAACCCCCAAGCTCCACCGGCTAACCAGAACATTCAGAATGGGTGCACCTATAAGGAATTTCAGAGCTGCAAGCCCCACAATTTCAGTGGTACTGAGGGGCCGGTTGGATTAATGAGGTGGTTTGAGAAGTTAGAAGCTGTTTTCCGAGTAAGTAACTGTTCCAAAGTAAACAAGACTAAGTACGCCTCATGCACGCTGTCGGACGGTGCTTAAACCTGGTGGAACATACTTGCCCAGGCTAAGGGAATTGACAAGGCTTATGCTACACCGTGGGGGGAGTTTAAGAATGCTATGATCACGGAGTACTGTCCTAGGACCGAGATTCAGAAGATGGAAGCGGAGTTTTGGGAACTGAAAGTTGTAGGGACTGATCTTGATGGCTATAACCGAAGGTACCTGGAATTAGCTTTGATGTGCCCCACTATGGTTACCCCTGAATTTAAGTGAATGGAACGATACTTGTGGGGACTTCCCAAGACCATTCAGGGAAATGTCACCTCTTCAGAACCAGCAGATGTCCCGAAAGCTATGCGCATGGCGCACACCCTGATGAACCAGATCACCCGCAAGGAACCAGAGAAAGCGAAATCATAATCAGGAGCTAGTAATGAGAAGTGTAAGTGGGAGGGCAACAAAGGAAAGGTCTTTGATCAGAACCCAGCTAAGACGCATGAGAGTTTTAAGAGAAACAACGACTGGAGGAACCCCAACCCGAACCCTAGCTCGAACCCTAACTACAAGGGTAGTCTTCCGCAGTGCAAGAGTTGCTATAAGCATCATACTGGGTACTGCAACGTGGTATGTAAAAAGTGTAAGAGGACAGGGCACATTGGCAAAGATTGCAAGATCACCACCCCAGCTGTGAAGACAAACCCTACTGGACCAAGAAAGTGTTTTGAATGAAGTCAGCAAGGTCACTTTAAGAACGAATGTCCGAACAAGAAGAAGGATGGTGGGCCAGCTGATAATGCTAAAAACGAACATATATTTCATAGCATTATTCCTTAAGAAAGACAAGCTTTTAGTTGCAATTATTCTATTTACAAGTGATATTCGTTTAAATAATAAAAGGTGAAGACAAAAGACAGATTCGACGAATTGAAGACGCAAACGACCAAAAAGCTCAAAAGTACAAAAGACAATCAAAGAGGTTCCAATTATTGATAAGAAACGTCTCGAAATTACAAGAGTACAAGATTCAAAACGCAAAGTACAAAATATAAAATTGTACGCAAGGACGTTCGAAAATCCGGAACCGGGACCGGAGTCAACTCTCAACGCTCGACGCAATGGACTAAAAATTACAAGTCAACTATGCACATAAATATAATATAATATTTAAATAATTCTTATAATTATTTAATATATTATATTATTTATAAAACGTCGGCACAAGGAAACAAGCAACATGTGAGCTCTCCCAGCTGGCCATGCGATCGCATGGCCAGGAAGAAGGAAGTCCATGGGATCGCATGGCATGAAAAGTCAGGCCACACCTCCTATAAAAATCGAGCTTTGGTGAACCAAAAACATATCCATCTTTCTCTCTTCTCTCATATATACGTAAAATATATATAATTTATATTTTAATTTTAATTTTAATTATAATTCTAATAATAAGGGTATGTTAGCGAATGTTGTAAGGGTGTAAGTCGAAATTCTGTCCGTGTAACGCTACGCTATTTTTAATCATTGTAAGTTATGTTCAAACTTTTTATATTAATGTCTCGTAGCTAAGTTATTATTATGCTTATTTAAAACGAAGTAATCATGATGTTGGGCTAATTACTAAAATTGGGTAATTGGGCTTTGTACCATAATTGGGGTTTGGACAAAAGAACGACACTTGTGGAAATTAGACTATGGGCTATTAATGGGCTTTATATTTGTTTAACTAAATGATAGTTTGTTAATGTTAATATAAAGATTTACAATTGGGCGTCCCTATAAATTACCATATACACTCGATCGGACACGATGGGCGGGGTATTTATATGTACGAATAATCGTTCATTTAACCGGACACGGGAATGGATTAATAGCCACTAGAATAATTAAAACAGGGGTGAAATTACATTCAAGGGTAATTGGTGTAATTGTTAACAAAGTAGTAAAACCTTGGTTTACACGCAGTCGATAACCTGGTGTATTCATTAAACAAAGTATTAAAACCTTGTTACAATTCGAATCCCCAATTAGTTGGAATATTTAACTTCGGGTATAAGGATAATTTGACGAGGACACTCGCACCTTATATTTATGACTGATGGACTGTTATGGACAAAAACCAGACGGACATATTAAATAATCCAGGACAAAGGACAATTAACCCATGGGCATAAAACTAAAATAAACACGTCAAACATCATGATTACGGAAGTTTAAATAAGCATAATTCTTTTATTTCATATTTAATTTCCTTTATTTTATATTTAATTGCACTTCTAATTATCGCACTTTTATTTATTGTTATTTAATCGCACTTTTAATTATCGTACTTTTTAATTATCGCAATTTTATTTTATCGCACTTTTATTGCAATTTCATTATCGTTATTTACTTTACGCTTTAATTTAAAGTCTTTTATTTATTTAATAGTTTACATTAGGTTTTAACTGCGACTAAAGTTTTAAAATCGACAAACCGGTCATTAAACGGTAAAAACCCCCCTTTATAATAATAATATTACTTATATATATGTTTGTATTTTTATAAAAGTAAACTAATATAGCGTTGAGCTTTGTTTAAAAAAAAAAGATTCCTGTGGAACGAACCAGACTTACTAAAAACTACACTACTGTACGATTAGGTACACTGCCTATAAGTGTTGTAGCAAGGTTTAAGTATATCCATTCTATAAATAAATAAATATCTTGTGTAAAATTGTATCGTATTTAATAGTTTTTCCTAGTAAAATATAAACTATTTCGTATACACCTCGCATAACATCAAGTATTATTTGATAATGCTAAAAACGAACATATATTTCATAGCATTATTCCTTAAGAAAGACAAGCTTTTAGTTGCAATTATTCTATTTACAAGTGATATTCGTTTAAATAATAAAAGGTGAAGACAAAAGACAGATTCGACGAATTGAAGACGCAAACGACCAAAAAGCTCAAAAGTACAAAAGACAATCAAAGAGGTTCCAATTATTGATAAGAAACGTCTCGAAATTACAAGAGTACAAGATTCAAAACGCAAAGTACAAAATATAAAATTGTACGCAAGGACGTTCGAAAATCCGGAACCGGGACCGGAGTCAACTCTCAACGCTCGACGCAATGGACTAAAAATTACAAGTCAACTATGCACATAAATATAATATAATATTTAAATAATTCTTAAAATTATTTAATATATTATATTATTTATAAAACGTCGGCACAAGGAAACAAGCAACATGTGAGCTCTCCCAGCTGGCCATGCGATCGCATGGCCAGGAAGAAGGAAGTCCATGCGATCGCATGGCATGAAAAGTCAGGCCACACCTCCTATAAAAATCGAGCTTTGGTGAACCAAAAATAGATCCATCTTTCTCTCTTCTCTCATATATACGTAAAATATATATAATTTATATTTTAATTTTAATTTTAATTATAATTCTAATAATAAGGGTATGTTAGCGAATGTTGTAAGGGTGTAAGTCGAAATTCTGTCCGTGTAACGCTACGCTATTTTTAATCATTGTAAGTTATGTTCAAACTTTTTATATTAATGTCTCGTAGCTAAGTTATTATTATGCTTATTTAAAACGAAGTAATCATGATGTTGGGCTAATTACTAAAATTGGGTAATTGGGCTTTGTACCATAATTGGGGTTTGGACAAAAGAACGACACTTGTGGAAATTAGACTATGGGCTATTAATGGGCTTTATATTTGTTTAACTAAATGATAGTTTGTTAATATTAATATAAAGATTTACAATTGGGCGTCCCTAAAAATTACCATATACACTCGATCGGACACGATGGGCGGGATATTTATATGTACGAATAATCGTTCATTTAACCGGACACGGGAATGGATTAATAGCCACTAGAATAATTAAAACAGGGGTGAAATTACATTCAAGGGTAATTGGTGTAATTGTTAACAAAGTAGTAAAACCTTGGTTTACACGCAGTCGATAACCTGGTGTATTCATTAAACAAAGTATTAAAACCTTGTTACAATTCGAATCCCCAATTAGTTGGAATATTTAACTTCGGGTATAAGGATAATTTGACGAGGACACTCGCACCTTATATTTATGACTGATGGACTGTTATGGACAAAAACCAGACGGACATATTAAATAATCCAGGACAAAGGACAATTAACCCATGGGCATAAAACTAAAATAAACACGTCAAACATCATGATTACGGAAGTTTAAATAAGCATAATTCTTTTATTTCATATTTAATTTCCTTTATTTTATATTTAATTGCACTTCTAATTATCGCACTTTTATTTATTGTTATTTAATCGCACTTTTAATTATCGTACTTTTTAATTATCGCAATTTTATTTTATCGCACTTTTATTGCAATTTCATTATCGTTATTTACTTTACGCTTTAATTTAAAGTCTTTTATTTATTTAATAGTTTACATTAGGTTTTAACTGCGACTAAAGTTTTAAAATCGACAAACCGGTCATTAAACGGTAAAAACCCCCCTTTATAATAATAATATTACTTATATATATGTTTGTATTTTTATAAAAGTAACTAATATAGCGTTGAGCTTTGTTTAAAAAAAAAAAAATTCCCTGTGGAACGAACCGGACTTACTAAAAACTACACTACTGTACGATTAGGTACACTGCCTATAAGTGTTGTAGCAAGGTTTAAGTATATCCATTCTATAAATAAATAAATATCTTGTGTAAAATTGTATCGTATTTAATAGTTTTTCCTAGTAAAATATAAACTATTTCGTATACACCTCGCATAACATCAAGTATTTTTGGCGCCGCTGCCGGGGAACGCCGAAGCGAAACGCCACACACATAAAAAAAAAAAAAAAAAAAATTAAATTAATTCGGCCTGTACTGTAGCAGCCCACTCTATGGCCCGAAACCCTAGCCCATGCGATCGCATGGCTGGGCAACTGAGGACTCATGCGATCGCATGAGCCCATCTGACACGCCAGATTTGACTTCCTGCTGCAATAATTACGAAATTATTATTATTATTATATAATTAAAACCCTAATTAGGGTATTATTTTTTTATTATTAGTTTAGTTTTTATTATTATTAATTTGTTATATTTAGTTTTATTTTAGTTTTCATTAAATTATAAAATTAATAGTTTTATAAAATAAATAATATACAAATAATATTTTTATAAAAATTGTACTTTTTACAACTTTTTATATATTTTTATATTTTGTCCCTTTTTAATCGTTTTAGCGTAACTTTTGTATTTTAAGCTCATATTTAGTTTTAATTCATAGTTTTTGCCATAATTATTTTTACTTCTAGATTTTTAGGCTTTGCCGTAGAATTCCTTAAGTGCTTTTTCTTTAGACTAAGATTTAGGTACTTTAGAATTGTGCGACGCCTTTTTAAGTTTTAGTTTCTTTTATTTGGGATTTAGTTTTTCTTGTAAGCTTTAATATTTTTAGACGACCTTTTACTATGTATCAATTATCATTCCAATTAGTAATCTCAATTTGCGATTATAATTTTAAGTTAGTTGTAGTAATAAGGTTAGGTTAGTAAAGTATTTTTAAGTTTTATAAGTTTCTTTTATTTTTTCGTCACCTTTTATTTTTCAACCATTTTTCTTTTTCGACCTTTTTCGACGAACTCTTTTTCTTTCTTATTTCTCGCTATTCTAGTTTTAGGACATAAATTTTTATACTACTTCTTATCTAAATTTCTTAAAATTACGAAAATTTATTTTAAGTGGTTAAATTAATAGACATCAAAATTTTCTGGTTCGTAGTAATAGTTGGATTTGTACGTGGACCGGGTTATTGGAGCCAAACAGTCCTCAATTATATTGAGACCAAACGAATCCTGCCCCTCTGCTACATCTTTTGGCTATTCGAAACGTGGGCAAAATCAGAAAAGTCTATTGATTGGATAACTTATTATAATTTTTCTTTCCTTTTTAAAACTAATAGGATATTCAGTGAATGCACCGAGCAAGACGTTCACCACCTTTTGTACGTTCACCACCTGTAACTAGATCAAGACATTTAGCAAATATAACCGCCGTTGATTTTTCTTTAGAATCGTCATCCAGTAGACCAAGTACTTCAGTTCAAATTTCCGATAATCCATTTTTTGAACCCGACCTCACAATTGAGAATCCGGAGAATATTCAGGAACGGTTCGTAGATCCTGAACCATTAAACTTTCCTCCGGAACCACCAATCATTCAAACAGAGATTGTTGAGGAACGAACCATTAAATCAGAATCATCTAGTGATACCGATTCAACAAATTCAATTATGGAAAATCTGGAACCTTTAAGTATGGAAGACCGAATGAGAGCTAAACGCACTGGCCAAGGTCACGCAATTACTCATCCAGACATTAATGCGCCAGATTATGAAATCAAAGGACAAATTCTACACATGGTGACTAATCAATGTCAATTTAGTGGTGCGCCGAAGGAAGATCCAAATGAACATCTACGTACCTTTAATAGGATCTGCACACTATTTAAAATCCGAGAAGTGGAGGATGAACAGATATATCTCATGTTATTTCCCTGGACTTTAAAGGGAGAAGCCAAAGATTGGTTGGAATCGTTACCTGAAGGGGCGATCGATACATGGGACGTTTTAGTTGACAAATTTCTTAAACAATTCTTTCCTGCATCTAAAGCCGTAAGACTTCAAGCAGAAATTGTTACGTTTACACAGAAACCAAATGAAACTCTATATGAGGCATGGACAAGATATGGAAAATTGTTAAGAGGATGTCCGCAACATGGTTTAGACACCTGTCAAATAGTACAAATATTCTACCAAGGATGCGACATCACTACAAGGAAAGACATAGATATAGCAGCTGGTGGTTCTATTATGAAGAAAACCGAAACTGATACTTACAAAATTGTTGATAACACTGCTTCCCACTCACATGAGTGGCACCAAGAAAAAGATATCATTAGATCATCTAAAGCAGCTAGAGCCGATTCTAGCCATGACTTAGATTCCATTTCCGCAAAGATAGATGCTGTGGAGAGACGAATGGAAAAGATGACTAAAGATATTCACTCAATACGAATTAGTTGTGAGCAGTGTGGAGGACCACATTTGACAAAAGATTGTCTCAGTATTGAATTAACAATGGAACAAAGAGAGAATATTTCATACATAAACCAAAGGCCTGGAAATAATTATCAGAATAATTATCAACCGCCAAGACCGATTTACAATCAAAACCAGAATTATAACAGAAATATTCCATACAACAACCAACAAGGTCCTAGCAATCAACAAGTATCCAATAATACTTACAACCAGCAAAGACCGAATTTTCAAAACAAACCACCACAACAAACCGATGATAAAAAGCCGAATTTAGAAGATATGATGACGAAGCTAGTTGAAACTCAAACGCAGTTTTTCACATCTCAGAAACAAACCAATGAACAAAATGCTCAAGCATTTAGAAATCAACAAGCTTCTATTCAAAATCTGGAACAAGAAGTAAGTAACCTAGCAAGATTAATAGGTGAAAGAAAACCGGGAAGTCTACCTAGTGATACAAATGCTAACCCCCGGAATGAAACAGCTAAAGCCATTACCACAAGAAGTGGTACAACACTTAAACCACCTGAAATACCTGTAACTTCTGATGAAACTATTCCTACTCCACAAGAACCACAACCTGATCAAGATAAGGAAAAAGAACCGGTAGTTGAAAAAGTTAATGAAGATAACACATTTAAGGATAAACCTTATGTTAAACCATACCAACCACCACTTCCTTACCCGAGTAAAATGAAGAAAGAAAAACTTGAAGCCGAGCAATCCAAATTCTTGGATATGTTTAAACAGATAAATGTAAATCTTCCTTTCATTGATGTGATTTCAGGAATGCCAAGATATGCTAAATTCTTGAAAGATCTAATTTCAAATAGAAAGAAAATGGAAGAACTCTCGGCTGTTACTATGAATGCTAATTGTTCAGCAGTACTGTTGAATAAGATACCAGAAAAACTATCTGATCCAGGAAGTTTCACAATTCCATGTTTTCTGGGTAGTCTTAGTTCAATAGAAGCATTGGCAGACTTAGGTGCTAGTATAAATCTAATGCCGTATTCACTATACACTAAACTAGACCTTGGAGAATTGAAACCAACAAGAATAAGCATACAACTAGCCGATAGATCGATAAATTATCCTAGAGGGATAATGGAGAACATGCTAGTTAAAGTTGGTACTTTAGTATTTCCAGTAGATTTTGTTGTTTTAGACATGGAAGAAGATTCTCAAGTTCCTCTCATATTAGGAAGACCATTCTTAAACACGGCTAAAGCAATGATAGACGTGTTCGGTAAGAAACTGACCCTAAGTATAGAGGATGAGAGTGTTACCTTTTCAGTTGATAGAGCAATGCAACAACCACAATCTGCAGATGATACATGTTATTATATTCAAACTATAGATGCACATGCAGAATTATTAGAAGAATTTCCAGAATTACAAGGAACAGGAGAATGTTCTTTAGGAGAAGGTAATGAACCAATTGATGAAGCTGAAATGTTAGCTACACTTATAGCTAATGGATATGAACCAACAACAGAAGAAATTCAAATGCTAAAAGAAGAAGACAGATATCGATATAAATCATCGATAGAAGAACCTCCGAAATTAGAGTTAAAGCCACTTCCAAACCATTTGGAATACGCTTATTTACATGGTGAATCTGAATTACCTGTAATAATATCGTCTTCTCTTACTGAAAATGAGAAATCACAACTCATTTCTGTGTTGAAAGCTCATAAACCAGCCATTGCATGGAAGATTCATGATATTAAAGGAATAAGTCCTTCGTATTGCACACATAAAATCCTTATGGAAGAAGGTCATAAAACGTATGTGCAACGCCAACGAAGACTAAATCCTAATATGCAAGATGTAGTTAAGAAAGAGATTATTAAACTGCTAGATGCAGGTTTAATTTATCCAATCTCTGATAGTCTATGGGTAAGCCCAGTTCAATGCGTGCCTAAGAAGGGTGGCATGACTGTCATTACAAATGAAAAAAATGAGCTTATTCCTACTAGGACTGTAACAGGATGGCGTGTGTGTATTGATTATAGAAAATTAAATGACGCCACCAGAAAAGATCACTTTCCCTTACCTTTCATAGATCAAATGTTGGAAAGATTAGCCGGAAATAGTTACTATTGTTTTCTAGATGGATTTTCCGGATATTTTCAAATTCCAATAGCACCCGAAGACCAAGAGAAAACCACATTCACGTGCCCTTATGGTACTTTTGCTTACAAACGCATGCCATTTGGACTTTGTAACGCCCCTGCAACCTTTCAAAGGTGTATGATGGCGATTTTTCACGACATGATAGAAGAATGCATGGAAGTTTTCATGGATGACTTTTCAGTCTTCGGTGATACATTTAAATCATGTCTAGTTAATCTGGAACGAATGCTAATTAGATGCGAACAATCAAATCTAGTACTTAATTGGGAGAAATGCCATTTCATGGTTAAAGAAGGCATCGTTCTTGGACATAAAATTTCAAAAGAAGGAATTGAAGTGGATAGAGCTAAAGTAGATGTAATTGCTAAACTTCCACATCCCACCAATGTTAGAGGAGTTAGGAGTTTTCTAGGGCATGCCGGTTTTTACCGACGTTTCATAAAAGATTTTTCTAAAATTGCCACTCCTATGAATAAACTCCTAGAAAAGGATGCGCCATTCATCTTTTCAGATGAGTGTATCAAATCTTTTAATATTCTTAAAGAGAAACTCACTAATGCTCCGATAATGATAACGCCAAATTGGAATCTACCATTTGAACTAATGTGCGATGCAAGTGATTTTGCAATGGGAGCTGTTTTAGGACAAAGGATTGAAAAACGATTTCAACCTATATATTATGCTAGTAAGACATTACAAGGAGCACAAACGAACTATACAACTACTGAAAAAGAACTCCTTGCTATTGTCTTTGCTTTTGACAAATTTCGATCATATCTCGTTCTAGCAAAAACGGTGGTCTATACCGACCATTCTGCTCTTAGATACTTATTTTCAAAACAAGATGCTAAACCACGATTAATTCGTTGGATCTTACTATTACAAGAGTTTGATATTGAAATTCGAGATAAAAGAGGAGCAGAAAATCTCACCGCTGATCATCTTTCTCGTCTTGAAAATCCCGAATTAGAAGTTCTAAATGAATCGGCCATACAAGACAACTTTCCTGATGAATATCTATTGAAGATAGATTATAAAGAAATCCCATGGTTTGCAGACTATGCAAACTACTTAGTTTGTGGATTCCTTGAAAAAGGATTATCGTACCAAAAACGAAAGAAATTCTTCAGTGATATAAAACACTATTTCTGGGAAGATCCACATTTGTTTAAAAGTTGTCCAGATGGAATAATACGCCGATGTGTATTTGGAGATGAAGCTAGTAAAATTTTAAACCATTGTCACACAGGACCAACAGGGGGGCATTATGGGCCTCAACTAACAGCAAGAAAAGTTTATGATGCTGGATTCTATTGGCCTACAATTTACAAAGACGTACACTTTCTTTGCAAATCCTGTGATGCTTGTCAAAGGGCCGGAAAAATAAGTCAACGTGATGAAATGCCACAAAATGTCATTCAAGTATGTGAAGTATTTGACATTTGGGGTATTGACTTTATGGGTCCATTTCCAAAATCTAATAATAATCTATATATACTCGTAGTCATTGATTATGTATCTAAATGGGCGGAAGCACAAGCTCTCCCAACTAACGATGCACGAGTTGTAGTCAACTTTTTAAAACGTCTTTTTGCAAGGTTTGGAACACCGAAAGCTTTGATAAGTGATCGGGGTACTCATTTCTGTAATAATCAACTTGAGAAAGTTCTTAAAAGATATGGAGTAACTCATAAAATCTCCACCGCATATCATCCACAAACAAGTGGACAAGTTGAAAATACCAACCGAGCTTTAAAACGTATTCTAGACAAAACCGTAGGATCAAATCCGAAGGAATGGTCCATTAAATTGGAGGATGCACTCTGGGCTTTTAGAACAGCCTACAAAACTCCAATTGGAACCACACCTTTTAGACTTGTTTATGGAAAAGCATGTCATCTTCCAGTAGAAATTGAACACAAAGCATTTTGGGCTTTGAAGACATGTAATCTTGATTTACATGAAGCCGGACGTCTACGATTAAGTCAACTAAACGAATTAGAAGAATTAAGACATGAAGCATACGAAAATTCGTTAATCTATAAGGAAAGAATGAAGAAATGGCATGATAAAAGAATCAGAAGTTCAAAAGAATTTAAAGAAGGAGACAGAGTTCTTCTTTTCAATTCACGATTCAAGCTATTTCCTGGAAAATTGAAATCAAGATGGTCTGGACCATTCATAGTCAAAAGAGTTTTCCCATACGGAACGATAGAATTAATAAATTCACATGGGATTGAATTTAAAGTTAATGGTCACAGAGTTAAACATTACATACATGGTCCGATGGAAGTCGACAACGAAGTTAATCACAATTTCGACACCACAGCTAACTAAGTGTGGGGAGAAGCAAGTCTTTAAAGGATAATATGTATTTCTGTTAGAGTTAGATTGTCTGTTTTCGTGTAGTTCTCGAAAATGGAACCCGAATGGTCTTTCCCTAGCAGACCCTAAAGAACTAGTCTTCTCCCCCCATTCTGAATTTTTATTTTTTTAGGTTTTTACAAAATGAAGACTGCCTGTGAACTAAACCATGGTCTAATGCTACACGCTTTGATCACTAAACGTAATAATGACATACTACCGAGTGAATTAGTATCAGTAATCAGAGAAAGAATGGACGAAGTTAGAAAAGAATCCAGATGCGAAGATAATAAGTTACAATTTGGTAAAGGAAAATCAAAATCCGCAGCGAAAAGAAGAGCACGACACCTAGAAAGATGTCACAAATGCGGAAAATGGTCACATGGAGGTAAATGTTCAAATAATCAAACCTATTCAAATACCGAATTTGTTACTTTATGCAGAGACGGACCGTTCATATGTTTAGAAGAAAAGACACTGAATGCTCGAGGTTACGCTTATGTAGCTATGGAAAACCAATTAAACCGACTATCTTATGAATGGGATAGATCATATAACTAAGAAATGTATTTCACAGGTATGTCTGTACAGTTTTTATTTTTTTAACCTTTTGATAATAAACGCTAATTTGTTCGCTAAAAAGTATTAAATTGGTATTGAATAAAATTAGGTTTGGCGACCGAAATTATTGATATCATTCAAAAATTTATTACATCACTGCGAAATTTAACGTTTATTCTTAAGGTATAAATATCTTTAAACAATCAACCCAAAATATTTCAAAAATTCGTCATGAGTTAAATTAGGTTTTGAAACCGAAATTACTTTACCGAAAAGAGGGGCGCATATTTTTGATAATATTTGATTGATTAAAGTGGGATAAAAAGCCAAAAAGATTTTTAATTTTATTTTTACCACGTTTTTAAAATTAATATTTAAATCTTAAATTAATATTGTAAACTTTGTAAAAACAATATTTTTAAAATTGTAAATATTTGAAAAATTAATATAAGTTTGGTGTGAATTTTTAATTTTTAAAATATGAATTTTTAATTTTATGCATTTCAAATTTTAAGTTTGGTGTGAATTTTTAATATTAATTTTGAATTTTATATTTATGTTGTGTGAATTTAAAAACAAAAATTTACTTTATCTCATTAAGTTAAAAATATGATTTTTAAAATTTTTCGTAAGTTGAAGACTAGATCTTTGAACCGAAATTGCTTTACCCGAAGAAGGGACGAGAACTTTTATTATCATTATTTTTAATCTTATTGAATTAAAGTATGCCAAAAACATCAAAAAAAAAAAAAAAACCCAAAAATCTTTACTTTCAAAAACCGCGCTTTGATTTGACAAATTTTAAAATTTTGTCGAGGGACAGATTAGGACAACGATCCGAAACGGCCTCGCTCCTAAAGGAAAACAAAATTTTTAAAATTTAATTAATTATAAGTTTTATAAAGCATAAGGTTTTACAAAAAAAAAAAAAAAAAAAAAAAAAAAAGCTGATAACACTGTAGCCGGCACCCCATGCGATCGCATGGGGTTTGCACTTGGAACCCATGCGATCGCATGGGGATCAAATGCTGGTCAGGAACAAATACAGCAGAGAGTCTGCTTCTACACCACAACACACACACATACCCGAAAATACTCCCAAATATTCACCAAATTTCACCAAAATTCACCGTAATTCGTCTTTTTTCTTGCTCTAATCATGCCTAGATTCTCATTCTTCAGCAAATTGGTAAAAATTACACTCCTAAACTCTATAAATTCCTAGTTTTTGTGATAATTACCAATTTTTTACCTAATGCAATTTTGTTAATTTCTAGTGTAATTAGTGTTAAATTGTTAGTATTTTATACATGTATAACCTAGATTGATGCTATTTAACATGATTTGAAGCCAAAAACTTCAAAATTTTTAGAAATCTAGGGTTTGTGTTCTTGAGCAATTTGGGGCTTTTTGATATAAACAGGTTATGGCCGATTTTTGTCATGAATTATTGCTAAATTGAGTAGTGTAACATGTTTAGATAGTTAAATGATCCAAACAATGATCCTAAACATGATTTTTGGAGATTAAAGTGGACTTTTTAAGTCCAAAATTCATGAACTTGATTAATTTGATATATTTGCCATTTGAGACTTGTTTAATTATTAATAATGAATATTTTGACATGTTATTTGAGTTAAATGCTTATGAATTTTGTATACATTTTCATATGTGCTTATTTGAAAAGTGTAGAATTGTGAAAAATTGTGAAAATGTGTATAAGTTTAATTTTGATTTAACATGTTATAGTGATTGTTTTAAGTTGTTATTTTGCTAACACTAATGCATATTTGGATGCACAATTTTTGTGTTTAATGTGTTTTACAGAGAGCCGATACTGGAGGTTCAGGAGCATCATCATCTAGACGACCAGCACCAGCACCAGAACCAGAACCAGAAATGCAACACGAACAAGAACCACAACAGGAACAACAATAGCCTGATCAGCACATACCTTATTATGATCCAGTACAGTTTGTTTATGAATTCATAGTATTCCCAATGAGGCCGCCAGTAGAATTCCCAACGATTCCTGAGCACACTCTACATCCTAATCTGAGATTTGATAGAAGATGGAGAGATTACGAGACATATCAAAGGAACAAATTCAAATTGGTAACAAAAAATGTAGAGGTGCCAAGGATAATTGATTGGGCCCCTTTGGAAACGGTCCATCTAGCTGACCGTGTTAGACAGCTTTTAGTTCAAAGGTATGGCAGTTCTTCTTTTACAGATTGGGAACGTCTTTTCACCATTCGTAGACCTGTATATAAGGAATGGTGTGTTGAGTTGATGAGTACTGTATCACTTGATACAAATATAGTTAGGATAGATGATAGAAGATTTCTTAGGTTTATCCTTGGCGGTAGGATGTACAGAATGTCCATGCTGGACATGGCCAGGGCCTTACAGATATATACTCCTGGTGAGTTGCTATTACCCGATTGTACAAACTTGATTCATTATGGTGAACGGGTAGATAGTAACTTTGACGCTGACGCCATTTGGAGGCGTATGTCACATTTTGATGTTTTTACACGAGCAGAAGGACACTCCTATACACATATTGACAGAGCCGAGCTTCGTATTATTCATAGATTTTTGGCCAACTCGATTACACAAAGAGGTCATAATAAAGAAAAAATTACCTTATATGATTTATTCTACCTAAAGTGTATTCGGGATCCTAGAAGCTTTGTCAATATCCCTTACTGTGTTGCTTTTTATTTATCTAAAATGGTAGAGGGAATGCAGGACGGGAGTATAATAGGAGGAGGTATTTTTGTTACTCTCATTGAAGAGTATTTAGGTGTTGATAGGAACCAAGGGGGTCCATTACAGATTTGTAGAGAACAGGTTGAGCCCTTAGGATTGAAAGTTTATGTGGGTGCTAAGGTATTGAAAAGTAGACGTAACCAGGCAGTACCCTATGAGGGATCTCATCCTCAGGTAGAGAGAGGCTCAGACGAGGAAATGGAGGAGGCGAAAGACATTAGGGATGTCTTTCGAGATGCTATTCTTGACGTCCACATTCGTATAGATGAGGAAGCAATGACGAACGCGGCAAGACATAGTATGTATGAGCAGTGGAACTCCGAGCGAGTATACGAGGATTATAGGCGACGCCAACACGATAGCTGGTTAGTTCATCAGCACCAAATCATGAGCCAGCTATCATATCAGGTACCAAATAACTATGTACCTACTCGACCTGCTCATTTTCCGCCACATAGCCCCGATATCCGACCACCCTTTAACCGGTATGACTATAACTAAGCCTGTCAGAACACCTATAACCAACAATGGAACCCACCCGATGAGATGAACTGGAACCCCTATCCAGACTGATTTAGTTCCATTTGGTTATTTTTATGATTATTATGTTTTTATCTTTTGACTTTTTCATGTTTAAACTTATGTTATTGGATAAATTTGTGTAATTTTTATTATTTTATTATTATTTTGTACTAATATTTCATATTTAGAATTTGAAAGTGGGATATTAAGTCCCATTTCAAATTGCCATGCATGATTATACTTGTATGTATGTATATTGTCGATTGTTCAAAACAGGGTAAAACAGCGCATTTTCAAAGACTGGCATTAAGTTCAGCAAAAGCTACTAATTTTGACGACAAGATGACAAATAAATGTGATGTCACAACAGACGGAATGTGTCATAACCCGTCCTTAACCATAAGAACGTGTTAGATAACGTATGATTTCATTGCGAGGTATTGACCTCTATATGCGACATTTTTAAAAGAGAAACTGCATATATTATACATTACAAACCATAACCATTATTTTTGTTACAAGCTTTAGACAATAAAAAGATGATTATCGTTTAGCGATAATCTTCGACTTACAAACTCTACATATAATGATAACAACACGATTTCGAGCATATTTTACAACACAAATCCTTGGGTATGCAGTTTTATTTTTGACACAAATATGCGTACGCAAGATCCTGCTCAAATTCAACATAATGCAGCGGAAACTTCTAATTATCACCTGAGAATAAACATGTTTAAAACGTCAACATAAAGTTGGTGAGATATAGGTTTAGTGCCGGCAGCAATATATATATAGACCACAAGATTTCATATATAAACAGTTTAATAAAAATATTCTAAGTGGTTGAGCACTTGGTAACCATACTTAACATTTAATCACGTCGCATATTCCCTTTATTATGAAATCTTACTACACCGTACCAAGTGTAGTCACGAAACGAAGTACTGTGCAACCGTTGAATACTGGTCGTCCAGTCCGGTTGGGGTTGTCAGGCCCGATAGATCTATCAACAGGATTCGCGTTTACAATACCGCTGTAAATATTAGTTACCAAGCTACAGGGAAGTATGCCAGTGGTACAACTCAACGTAGAATATATTTTTCAGTTACTTGTGTCCATAACGTAAAACATAAAATACATGTATTCTCATCCCGAAATATTTAGATTTTAAAAGTGGGACTATATACTCACTTTCGTCTTGAAGATATGTAATTTCGACTTGGTCTCCGATTGATATCACGAACCTATCCATATATAGTTTATCAATATATTTCTATTTTAAACAATCGTCACATATATATACTTTTTATACTTTTAATAGTTTTAATAATTTCTTAGTCCGTAGTTAGCAGTCCGATGTTAGTAATTCAATTTTAATGGTTCATTTTTAGGTGTTTAATAAACCCCCAATGAAATAAATAAAAACCCCCATCGTATATGTATTGGTCGAGATTAATCTTGACCCATGGTACCGGTGTTGTCAAATGACGTGTTGCGTACATAAAGTACCGGTGTTGTCAAATGACGTGTTGCGTACAATCATGGGATCTTATGATTAATCTTCTCGTATTGTTTACGGGTGATCCTGAACCATATAAAATTAAATTATGAGTACATATATATAAAATATCATGTTATTTTAAAAAGATGTGATTTATTTAATTTTCTCCAATTATTTTCGTAGCCAAACTAGTCTTAGATATCCGATCTCGTTTTGGTCATAGTTTCTTCGTTACAACTCCGTTTTCGTTGATTCAACTTGCCACTTCCTTGGATCGAGTCCCTCTTTAAGACTATGAACTGTAAATACCTTAGTTTGTATTCGAAATCACAGGTCATAGGTCAAACTTTAGTGAAACTTATGAAGTTAATCATTTTCCATCATGTAAACAACCTTAAATGATTATTTTTCTAAAAATACTTATACTTTGAGTTAAATCATGAAATTTTTATGTGTTATCATATTCATAGTAAAAATCATTTTTCCAGAAAATAAACCTCCAATTCAAAGTTTAAGATGGTTTTTAATTATCCAACCCAAAACAGCCCCCGGTTGCACTCCGACGTCATAAAAACAGTTTTTAAGGTGTTCTTTGAAAAACCAAGTTATACCTTGTTAAATTAGCATATTTTTAAGTTATATTACAGGTCTTGAAGTATTTTAAAAGTTAAGTTAGAAGGATCTATTTAGTTTGCGAACAAGTTTGAAATCATTCAAACTATGTTCTAGTTTATAAACTCTTATATATATAGCTATAAATATATGAATTGAAAAAGAGTTGAAGTAGAGTTTTTACCTCAAGTTTAAAATGTAAAGTTGCTGGAAAGAAGTAGTAAAATAAAAGTTGAGAGAGTTCTTGCAAGTGTGTGTGAAAATTGGAAGTAAAATTTGGAAAATGAATGTGTAAAAATGAGTTAGAAATGGTGCTTATTTATAGGCTTGAAAATTTGGTTTTTAGTGAAAATATCTAAGATAAGTTAAAATTTGTTATGTCATTAATGACATATTATTCCAATAATTGAAGATTTCTATTGGTATATACCAATAGTAAATACTTCTAGAAGCTGTGTATAGTACCCTAGATATACGTATAGGATTATTGAGGAAACGGAACGAGAATTCAAATATAACTATCTTTTGTAAATATACTTATATTGTTTTATGTATAAAAGCCCTTTAAAAATGATTAAATACATTACTTATACGATATATGTATAAACATTATAAATCATCAGTATTTATGTCAAATAACGTTACGTATGGTTATTGTTTTGAAAACTTAAGTTAGTAGTTTCAAAATATACTTATGACTTTTTGTTATTAATACAAAATGAGATATTAAAACATCCTTAGATCATGTTAAATATGTATGTATAATTATCATATATTGTATAGTTCGTGATATCATCGGTCAAACTAGACGGTCAAACGTTGTGTAAAACTCTTTTCAAAAACATAAGTCTCAACAATTTGGATTGCTTATCATGTTGGTAAGGTTTAATTTATGTAAATATTAATCTCATAAGTATAGAACGATCGGAAAAGTCCGGGTCATTACAGTACCTACCCGTTAAATAAATTTCGTCCCGAAATTTTAAAATTGTACCTATTTTGCGTCATCGAGAAACAAGTGTGGATACTTTTGTTTCATCTGGTCCTCTCGTTCCCAAGTAAACTCGGGACCTCTTCTAGCACTCCAACGAACCTTGACGATCGGTATGTTGCTCTGCTTGAGCTGTTTAACTTCACGGTCCATGATTTCGATTGGTTCTTCGACGAATTGTAGTTTCTCGTCGACATGGATTTCTTCAAGAGGAATGGTGAGGTCTTCCTTTGCAAGACACTTCTTAAGGTTCGAGACGTGAAAGGTATTGTGTACTCTGGCGAGTTGTTGCGGTAACTCGAGTCGATAAGCTACCGGTCCAATGCATTCGATAATCTTGAACGGGCCTACGTACCTTGGGTTCAGTTTACCCCTTTTTCCGAAATGTATTACACCTTTCCATGGTGACACCTTTAACATAACCATGTCCCCAATCTGAAACTCTAATGGTTTCCTTCGGACATCGGCGTAGCTCTTTTGGCGACTTCGGGCTGTTTTCAATCTCTCCTTGATTTGTACTATCTTCTCAGTCGTTTCGTGTATGATCTCGGGACCAGTTAATTGTCGATGTCCTACTTCATTCCAACAAATAGGAGATCTACACTTCCTTCCGTACAATGCTTCGAATGGCGCAGCTTTAATGCTCGCATGATAACTATTATTATACGAGAATTCTGCTAATGGTAGATATTTATCCCATCCGTTTCCAAAATCGATCACACATGCCCTGAGCATGTCTTCAAGAGTCTGAATCGTTCTTTCACTCTGCCCGTCGGTTTGCGGATGATACGCGGTACTCATATCCAAACGAGTTCCTAGGGCCTCCTGTAATGATTGCCAGAACTTTGATGTAAATCTACTATCACGATCGGATATAATGGAAATAGGTATTCCATGCCTTGAAACAACTTCCTTTATATACAATCGTAATAGTTTCTCCATTCTATCCGTTTCCTTTATAGGCAAGAAGTGTGCAGACTTGGTGAGACGATCAACAATCACCCAAATGGTGTCGTATCCCCAGGCAGTCTTTGGTAACTTCGTGATGAAATCCATGGTAATACCATCCCATTTCCATTCTGGGATTTCTGGTTGTTGAAGTAACCCTGACGGCTTCTGGTGTTCAGCTTTGACTTTGGAACAAGTTAAACATTCCCCAACATATGTTGCAACGTCTGTCTTTAAATTAGGCCACCAATAATGTGTCTTAAGATCTTGGTACATCTTTCCAACTCCAGGATGTATCGAGTATCTTGTCTTATGTGCCTCATTTAATATCAACTTCCTTAATCCACCCAACTTCGGTACCCAAATACGATTTGCAAAATATCGAATTCCATCTTCCCGCATAACGAGTTGCTTCTCATACTTCTTCATTATTTCATTTCCTATATTTTCTTTAGTAAGTTCTTCTCGTTGAACTTCTTTGATTTGTGAGTTGAGATTCATGCGAATTTTTATGTTCATCGCTCGTACTCGAATTGGTTCTCGTTCCTTTCTACTTAAAGCATCGGCCACCACGTTCGCCTTCCCGGGATGATAACGAATTTCACAATCATAGTCGTTTATTAACTCGACCCACCTACGTTGTCTCATGTTCAGCTGTTTCTGATCAAAAATATGTTGAAGGCTTTTATGATCAGTAAACACAGTGAATTTAACCCCATACAAATAGTGTCTCCACATCTTCAGTGCAAACACAACTGCTCCCAATTCTAGATCATGCGTCGTATAATTCCGCTCGTGAATCTTCAATTGTCGGGATGCGTATGCAATAACTTTCTTCCGTTGCATAAGAACGCAACCAAAACCTTGTCGCGAAGCGTCACAATATATTTCAAAATCATCGTTCCCTTCTGGTAACGATAATATAGGCGCCGTAGTTAACTTCTTCTTTATTAATTGAAATGCACTCTCCTGCTCAGAAGTCCATTCATATTTCTTCCCTTTTTGCGTTAACGCTGTCAACGGCTTAGCTATTCGGGAAAAATCTTGAATAAACCTTCTATAATAACCGGCTAAACCCAAAAATTGGCGTATCTGTGTTGGTGTCTTAGGAGTCTCCCATTTTTCAATGGCTTCAGTTTTTG
Organism: Rutidosis leptorrhynchoides; assembly: GCF_046630445.1. Lineage (NCBI taxonomy): Eukaryota > Viridiplantae > Streptophyta > Magnoliopsida > Asterales > Asteraceae > Rutidosis > Rutidosis leptorrhynchoides. Next base: position 333,450,206 of record NC_092337.1, on the reverse strand, counting down.
CTAGATCAACCTGAATTCCTTTGCTACTAACAACGTGGCCAAGAAATTGAACTTCTTTCAACCAAAAAGCACACTTAGAAAATTTAGCATATAGTTGTTCTTTTCTCAACAACTCTAATATCAACCTTAAATGCTCTTCATGCTCTTGCTCACTCTTGGAATAGATAAGAATATCATCAATGAAAACGATAACAAACTTATCTAAATACGGACTACAAACTCGATTCATGAGGTCCATGAATACAGCTGGCGCATTCGTCAATCCAAACGGCATAACCAAAAATTCGTAATGACCATAACGTGTCCGAAAAGCAGTTTTCGGTATATCTTCTTCTTTGACACGTAGTTGATGATAGCCCGATCTTAGGTCGATTTTTGAATAAACACATGATCCTTGCAGTTGATCAAATAAGTCATCAATTCTCGGTAGTGGATATCGATTCTTGATAGTTAACTTATTTAATTCACGATAATCTATACACATCCTAAAGGATCCATCTTTCTTTTTAACAAATAGAATCGGAGCTCCCCATGGTGAAGTACTTGGTCGTATGAATCCACGGTCCAGTAATTCTTTTAACTGACTTTGAAGTTCTTTTAACTCGGACGGTGCAAGTCTATATGGCGCACGAGCCACTGGTGCAGCTCCTGGTACTAAATCTATTTGAAATTCTACAGATCTAAATGGAGGTAATCCCGGCAACTTTTCCGGAAAGACTTCAGGAAAATCTCTTGCCACAGGCACGTCATTGATGCTCTTCACTTTTTCCTTTGTTTCGACTTTATTAACATGTGCTAAGATAGCATAGCACCCTTTCTTCAAGCACTTTTGAGCTTTCAAATAACTAATGAGTTTTAGCTTTGAGTTACCCTTCTCTCCATAAATCATTACTGGCGTTTTATCCTTACGAGGAATGCGAATTGCCTTCTTGGCGCACACAACTTCAGCTCCTATTTTGGACATCCAGTCCATGCCGACTATTACATCAAAACTTCCTAATTCTACGGGTATCAAGTCAATTTTAAACGTTTCTCCGGCTAAATTTATTTTACAATCACGGCAAATTTTATCGGCTTTAATTAGTTTACCATTAGCTAACTCAATCATGTACTTAGCATCGAGAGGTAATGATGAACAATTCAATTTAGCGTGAAAGTCTCTACACACGTAACTTCTATCAGCACCAGTATCAAATATAATAGATGCGGATAAGTTATTAATGGTAAACGTACCCGTAACAAGCTCCGGGTCTTCACATGCCTCTTTAGCATTAATAACAAATGCTCTTCCACGTGCAGGTCCGATATTCTTCTCTGGATTCGGGCACTGGCTCTTATAGTGGCCTTGTTTTCCACACCCAAAACAAGTAATGGTAGCCAAAGCAGTTCTATTTGCGTTGGTGGCAGGAGTCTTGGCACCATTTGTATTCGTAACGAGAGCCCTACAATCTTCAGCAAGATGACCCTGTCGATTACATTTGTTGCATACCACACTGCAGTAACCAAAGTGATGTTTGTGACATCGGTTGCATAAAGGACTTTGTCCTTTGTAACCAAAACCTGAACCACTACCCGCACCTTTCGGGGTTTCTTGTTTCTTAAAAGTTTGTTGTTGATTACCTCGATCATAGCTTCCATTCCACTTTCTCTTGTTACCTGATACCTTCACATCAGTATTGAATGCTTTCTTATCCAAAATGACCTGATCCATTAGCTCGTTTGCCATGGTTATAGCTTCATGAATTGTCTTAGGTTTCGATGCTGTAACGTTTGCCTTGACCTTTGTGGGCAAACCATCTTTGTACATTTCAATCTTCCGTTCTTCGGTTGGAACCAATTCAGGACATAGTAAAACTAATTCCATGAATCGCTGATTGTAGTTGGTGATTTCAGTACCAATAACCTTCAGACTTCGTAACTCATCTTCCAACTTCCTAACCTCGTTCCTTGGACAATATTCATTGATTAACATTGTTTTGAATTCTTCCCACGGAGTATCATAAGCTACATCTCCTCCTACAGCCTTCACATAATTTTTCCACCACGTGAGTGCACTATCTTGTAAAGTGCACGATGCGTATTTGGTCATGTCCTTTTCAACACAACCACTGATTTTGAACACAGTTTCCATCTTTTCTATCCACCGGGTTAAACCGATCGGTCCTTCTGTTCCACTGAATGATGAGGGCTTGCAAGCTTGAAAAGTTTTGTAAGTGCACCCCACACGAGGATTTGGGTTAACTGCAGCACCTCTTGCAGCCTCGACCCATAACATTCTGTCGTTCACTCGTTGATTGATGAGTTCCTGGATTTCTTGTTCCGTCATTCGGTTCAATCGCGCCATATTCTTCTATAAGAATGAAAAGAAAATAATTATTCACATGGAATATTATAGATGTAGTGTATATTTACAGTACATTATAGCTTATTAATAATATGAACCAGGTATTATTATAAAAGCCTTTTCTTCTTATTAGCGTTTTATAATTATATCTAGGGTAGTACCTACCCGTTAATGTTCATACTCAATAGCTTAGTACCGAACCAATTACTACAATCTAAATAATACTTAACCATGGAAAATTATTGCATTTCACACTTCACTATTTTACATATACTTATCTTACATCGAACATTAAGCAAACCACACTAATAATATTATACAAAACATTATATGATCCCATGGTTTAATACGGCAGCGCATCGTTTGGTCTATTTTCTAGGACGTTTAGTTCCAATGAATGGCCTAACGCTTATCCTAGCTGTCTGCCTATATTTTGGCTGTGGGGCTGAAGAACTGGATGCCGGGATAGAACGAATACGAATAGCGGGAATAGGGGTGGTAGTGTTTAGTGGAGTTGGTGCCACATCATCCTCCCTAAACTCGGGATTTGAATTTTCTAATTCATTAGCTTTTCGTTTCTTTCCTTGTTCGAACTTGTCTTTCGTAATTTCCTCGGGTTCACTTTCCTCCTCGGGTTCACTTTCCAGATTTTCTATAGTTGGTTCATCCGGAATTTGTGAGTCTTCCCCAAAGATATTATTTTCGTCATCGGATAGGTTAATGACTGGAACACCATCTGAAGATTCTGATTCGGAGTCGCTGAATGTGATAATAAGTTTTGAGCCCGACATCTATCACACCACAACTAACTCATTAGTACTACATAATATTTACATATAAATTTTAACCAACAGTGATAAGCAATGGTTTTTGAAATCAGACCCGGTCAAAGTCCAGACTTACTAATGTATCCTAACGACTTATCAGTTAGACACACTAATGCAAACCTGGTTCGCTAAGACCACCGCTCTGATACCACATGTCATAACCCGTCCTTAACCATAAGAACGTGTTAGATAACGTATGATTTCATTGCGAGGTATTGACCTCTATATGCGACATTTTTAAAAGAGAAACTGCATATATTATACATTACAAACCATAACCATTATTTTTGTTACAAGCTTTAGACAATAAAAAGATGATTATCGTTTAGCGATAATCTTCGACTTACAAACTCTACATATAATGATAACAACACGATTTCGAGCATATTTTACAACACAAATCCTTGGGTATGCAGTTTTATTTTTGACACAAATATGCGTACGCAAGATCCTGCTCAAATTCAACATAATGCAGCGGAAACTTCTAATTATCACCTGAGAATAAACATGTTTAAAACGTCAACATAAAGTTGGTGAGATATAGGTTTAGTGCCGGCAGCAATATATATATAGACCACAAGATTTCATATATAAACAGTTTAATAAAAATATTCTAAGTGGTTGAGCACTTGGTAACCATACTTAACATTTAATCACGTCGCATATTCCCTTTATTATGAAATCTTACTACACCGTACCAAGTGTAGTCACGAAACGAAGTACTGTGCAACCGTTGAATACTGGTCGTCCAGTCCGGTTGGGGTTGTCAGGCCCGATAGATCTATCAACAGGATTCGCGTTTACAATACCGCTGTAAATATTAGTTACCAAGCTACAGGGAAGTATGCCAGTGGTACAACTCAACGTAGAATATATTTTTCAGTTACTTGTGTCCATAACGTAAAACATAAAATACATGTATTCTCATCCCGAAATATTTAGAGTTTAAAAGTGGGACTATATACTCACTTTCGTCTTGAAGATATGTAATTTCGACTTGGTCTCCGATTGATATCACGAACCTATCCATATATAGTTTATCAATATATTTCTATTTTAAACAATCGTCACATATATATACTTTTTATACTTTTAATAGTTTTAATAATTTCTTAGTCCGTAGTTAGCAGTCCGATGTTAGTAATTCAATTTTAATGGTTCATTTTTAGGTGTTTAATAAACCCCCAATGAAATAAATAAAAACCCCCATCGTATATGTATTGGTCGAGATTAATCTTGACCCATGGTACCGGTGTTGTCAAATGACGTGTTGCGTACATAAAGTACCGGTGTTGTCAAATGACGTGTTGCGTACAATCATGGGATCTTATGATTAATCTTCTCGTATTGTTTACGGGTGATCCTGAACCATATAAAATTAAATTATGAGTACATATATATAAAATATCATGTTATTTTAAAAAGATGTGATTTATTTAATTTTCTCCAATTATTTTCGTAGCCAAACTAGTCTTAGATATCCGATCTCGTTTTGGTCATAGTTTCTTCGTTACAACTCCGTTTTCGTTGATTCAACTTGCCACTTCCTTGGATCGAGTCCCTCTTTAAGACTATGAACTGTAAATACCTTAGTTTGTATTCGAAATCACAGGTCATAGGTCAAACTTTAGTGAAACTTATGAAGTTAATCATTTTCCATCATGTAAACAACCTTAAATGATTATTTTTCTAAAAATACTTATACTTTGAGTTAAATCATGAAATTTTTATGTGTTATCATATTCATAGTAAAAATCATTTTTCCAGAAAATAAACCTCCAATTCAAAGTTTAAGATGGTTTTTAATTATCCAACCCAAAACAGCCCCCGGTTGCACTCCGACGTCATAAAAACAGTTTTTAAGGTGTTCTTTGAAAAACCAAGTTATACCTTGTTAAATTAGCATATTTTTAAGTTATATTACAGGTCTTGAAGTATTTTAAAAGTTAAGTTAGAAGGATCTATTTAGTTTGCGAACAAGTTTGAAATCATTCAAACTATGTTCTAGTTTATAAACTCTTATATATATAGCTATAAATATATGAATTGAAAAAGAGTTGAAGTAGAGTTTTTACCTCAAGTTTAAAATGTAAAGTTGCTGGAAAGAAGTAGTAAAATAAAAGTTGAGAGAGTTCTTGCAAGTGTGTGTGAAAATTGGAAGTAAAATTTGGAAAATGAATGTGTAAAAATGAGTTAGAAATGGTGCTTATTTATAGGCTTGAAAATTTGGTTTTTAGTGAAAATATCTAAGATAAGTTAAAATTTATTATGTCATGAATGACATATTATTCCAATAATTGAAGATTTCTATTGGTATATACCAATAGTAAATACTTCTAGAAGCTGTGTATAGTACCCTAGATATACGTATAGGATTATTGAGGAAACGGAACGAGAATTCAAATATAACTATCTTTTGTAAATATACTTATATTGTTTTATGTATAAAAGCCCTTTAAAAATGATTAAATACATTACTTATACGATATATGTATAAACATTATAAATCATCAGTATTTATGTCAAATAACGTTACGTATGGTTATTGTTTTGAAAACTTAAGTTAGTAGTTTCAAAATATACTTATGACTTTTTGTTATTAATACAAAATGAGATATTAAAACATCCTTAGATCATGTTAAATATGTATGTATAATTATCATATATTGTATAGTTCGTGATATCATCGGTCAAACTAGACGGTCAAACGTTGTGTAAAACTCTTTTCAAAAACATAAGTCTCAACAATTTGGATTGCTTATCATGTTGGTAAGGTTTAATTTATGTAAATATTAATCTCATAAGTATAGAATGATCGGAAAAGTCCGGGTCATTACAGAATGAACAAATGATGTGCACCATTTATCATTCAGCAAACAAACGCCAATATATTTGGAAACTTTGGTAAAATTTAATCATTTTCACACAAATCACCCTCAATAATTTAAATTGTTACTGATTTCTTGCAAATGAGGGCATTGCAAGATCTTAAGTGTGGGAAGGGGCTAAATTCTTTCGGATTTTAAAATTTTTTACTTTATACACTTGGTAACCATTAAAAATACTAGTAACGTAGTAGTTGTATTAGAATCTAGTGCTCTCTGATAAAAAAGAACAGCCCTAGTCTTATATACTGACTACCCAATTCTAGTAAAATCTTTCAAAATTTTCAATTAAATGAACTCAAAATCATGTTTATACATATTTATGAACGATAAAACTAGGTGTTAACACCGAAATTATTGTTACCTCGGAAAGGACATAAATTGAGAAACAAACCAAAATGTTGAAATTCATTTAAAATGGAATAGAGGACGATAAAAAAGGAAAATAAAAGCCAAGTGTGGGAAAATTTACCAAGTTATCTTAAACATATGTCACATATATCTGTAACAAATAACTGAAAATACTTTTGCTTTGGACTAAACTAAACTGTTTTACCCAATGAAAGAAAAGAAAAGATGGATCTACACGATGAATCAATTCCATCATTAAAAGGAAGTAAAGTCTTCCGAAAAAGACACGCGCTTCTTGATTTAGGTCATGAAGTTGTCGTCCAGACCAGCTGTAGGTTGACGAAAAATCTAGAAAAGTCATCACTAAAATCAGCAGGAAATCCACGGACCTCAGCATAAAACAGGGTCGCCATGTGGTTAGATTTATCCTAACCATGAGAAGGATTTATCTTGTAAAATGGGGGGGCACCATGCAAATTAGCTGGATAAGACTAATGAATCAGATCCCCAGAAAGGATAATCTCCTTAAAGATTAAAAATCAGCTTTTAAGACTGATATTACTCAATCCTAGAGATTGACCTTAAAGATTGAGAATTACAAACTCATGGAATTCAATGATATCTAAACTCGAGCTTGAACGAGAAAATATTTTGATCAAAATTACAAACCGATTTGTTTTCTAAAAACCCTACTTTTAATGCGTTCATTACCATTGAACATAAAATCCTAGGAATTCACCTGGAATTCATTAGGTCACCTGAACCAAATCGGGTGTCAACAGTAAGAACGGTGGTTGCATAGTGGTCAAAGACAGGACCTTGTGCCAGACCGAAAAATCATAAGGGTGAGCTTTACTATTGCTCCTACCAAGGATAGTAATTGCATCCGACACGTTATAGACCATAATTAAAAGCATGTCAGGGGACATTACCTTAACAGTTGCTTGTTCAACGCTTTCCTTTACAAACCGGACGGTAGTTTATCAAAAGGTAATATACGGGACAAGTAAACTGGACGTGTTGCTTTCCAAATACAAGGTTAGCAAGTGGGTGACACAAAACCGCAAGTTTTGAGCTAAAATTTTCAAATCTGAAACCCACCAAACCCACAAAAATATTTTGCAAACACCGGTGAAGGGTTATTCCGGAAAACTTACCTAGGGTAAAAGCTAGATTGGATTTTCAAAAGATCAAATATTTTCATAAAGATCCAATTTCCTTAAGGATCAACATTTTCATAGTCATGTGGGACTGTAAACCGCCTTTCAAATGTGCACTTTGCTTTGGAAACCGAAAGTAAATCGGCTATTTGATTGCAAGTGTCGTTGACCTAAACCCGAGGCAACTATGGATGACACACCCACCTTTAACCATGGTTCTATCGTTACTATCATTGTTTATACCGCCGTATAGAAATCACTGATGTACAAAGTGTGAAGAATAAAGAAGTGATTTTAGTATTTCAAGACGATATTGCTTGAGGACAAGCAACGCTCAAGTGTGGGAATATTTGATAATGCTAAAAACGAACATATATTTCATAGCATTATTCCTTAAGAAAGACAAGCTTTTAGTTGCAATTATTCTATTTACAAGTGATATTCGTTTAAATAATAAAAGGTGAAGACAAAAGACAGATTCGACGAATTGAAGACGCAAACGACCAAAAAGCTCAAAAGTACAAAAGACAATCAAAGAGGTTCCAATTATTGATAAGAAACGTCTCGAAATTACAAGAGTACAAGATTCAAAACGCAAAGTACAAAATATAAAATTGTACGCAAGGACGTTCGAAAATCCGGAACCGGGACCGGAGTCAACTCTCAACGCTCGACGCAATGGACTAAAAATTATAAGTCAACTATGCACATAAATATAATATAATATTTAAATAATTCTTATAATTATTTAATATATTATATTATTTATAAAACGTCGGCACAAGGAAACAAGCAACATGTGAGCTCTCCCAGCTGTGCGGGAAGAAGGAAGTCCATGCGATCGCATGGCATGAAAAGTCAGGCCACACCTCCTATAAAAATCGAGCTTTGGTGAACCAAAAACATATCCATCTTTCTCTCTTCTCTCATATATACGTAAAATATATATAATTTATATTTTAATTTTAATTTTAATTATAATTCTAATAATAAGGGTATGTTAGCGAATGTTGTAAGGGTGTAAGTCGAAGTTCTGTCCGTGTAACGCTACGCTATTTTTAATCATTGTAAGTTATGTTCAAACTTTTTATATTAATGTCTCGTAGCTAAGTTATTATTATGCTTATTTAAAACGAAGTAATCATGATGTTGGGCTAATTACTAAAATTGGGTAATTGGGCTTTGTACCATAATTGGGGTTTGGACAAAAGAACGACACTTGTGGAAATTAGACTATGGGCTATTAATGGGCTTTATATTTGTTTAACTAAATGATAGTTTGTTAATGTTAATATAAAGATTTACAATTGGGCGTCCCTATAAATTACCATATACACTCGATCGGACACGATGGGCGGGGTATTTATATGTACGAATAATCGTTCATTTAACCGGACACGGGAATGGATTAATAGCCACTAGAATAATTAAAACAGGGGTGAAATTACATTCAAGGGTAATTGGTGTAATTGTTAACAAAGTAGTAAAACCTTGGTTTACACACAGTCGATAACCTGGTGTATTCATTAAACAAAGTATTAAAACCTTGTTACAATTCGAATCCCCAATTAGTTGGAATATTTAACTTCGGGTATAAGGATAATTTGACGAGGACACTCGCACCTTATATTTATGACTGATGGACTGTTATGGACAAAAACCAGACGGACATATTAAATAATCCAGGATAAAGGACAATTAACCCATGGGCATAAAACTAAAATAAACACGTCAAACATCATGATTACGGAAGTTTAAATAAGCATAATTCTTTTATTTCATATTTAATTTCCTTTATTTTATATTTAATTGCACTTCTAATTATCGCACTTTTATTTATTGTTATTTAATCGCACTTTTAATTATCGTACTTTTTAATTATCGCAATTTTATTTTATCGCACTTTTATTGCAATTTCATTATCGTTATTTACTTTACGCTTTAATTTAAAGTCTTTTATTTATTTAATAGTTTACATTAGGTTTTAACTGCGACTAAAGTTTTAAAATCGACAAACCGGTCATTAAACGGTAAAAACTCCCCTTTATAATAATAATATTACTTATATATATGTTTGTATTTTTATAAAAGTAAACTAATATAGCGTTGAGCTTTGTTTAAAAAAAAAAAGATTCCCTGTGGAACGAACCGGACTTACTAAAAACTACACTACTGTACGATTAGGTACACTGCCTATAAGTGTTGTAGCAAGGTTTAAGTATATCCATTCTATAAATAAATAAATATCTTGTGTAAAATTGTATCGTATTTAATAGTTTTTCCTAGTAAAATATAAACTATTTCGTATACACCTCGCATAACATCAAGTATTTTTATATTTAAGAAGGAAAAAAAAAATTAAATTAATTCGGCCTGTACTGTAGCAGCCCACTCTATGGCCCGAAACCCTAGCCCATGCGATCGCATGGCTGGGCAACTGAGGACTCATGCGATCGCATGAGCCCATCTGACACGCCAGATTTGACTTCCTGCTGCAATAATTACGAAATTATTATTATTATTATATAATTAAAACCCTAATTAGGGTATTATTTTTTTATTATTAGTTTAGTTTTTATTATTATTAATTTGTTATATTTAGTTTTATTTTAGTTTTCATTAAATTATAAAATTAATAGTTTTATAAAATAAATAATATAAAAATAATATTTTTATAAAAATTGTACTTTTTACAACTTTTTATATATTTTTATATTTTGTCCCTTTTTAATCGTTTTAGCGTAACTTTTGTATTTTTAGCTCATATTTAGTTTTAATTCATAGTTTTTGCCATAATTATTTTTACTTCTAGATTTTTAGGCTTTGCCGTAGAATTCCTTAAGTGCTTTTTCTTTAGACTAAGATTTAGGTACTTTAGAATTTTGCGACGCCTTTTTAAGTTTTAGTTTCTTTTATTTGGGATTTAGTTTTTCTTGTAAGCTTTAATATTTTTAGACGACCTTTTACTATGTATCAATTATCATTCCAATTAGTAATCTCAATTTGCGATTATAATTTTAAGTTAGTTGTAGTAATAAGGTTAGGTTAGTAAAGTATTTTTAAGTTTTATAAGTTTCTTTTATTTTTTCGTCACCTTTTATTTTTCAACCATTTTTCTTTTTCGACCTTTTTCGACGAACTCTTTTTCTTTCTTATTTCTCGCTATTCTAGTTTTAGGACATAGATTTTTATTCTACTTCTTATCTAAATTTCTTAAAATTACGAAAATTTATTTTAAGTGGTTAAATTAATAGACATCAAAATTTTCTGGTTCGTAGTAATAGTTGGATTTGTACGTGGACCGGGTTATTGGAGCCAAACAGTCCTCAATTATATTAAGACCAAACGAATCCTGCCCCTCTGCTACATCTTTTGGCTATTCGAAACGTGGGCAAAATCAGAAAAGTCTATTGATTGGATAACTTATTATAATTTTTCTTTCCTTTTTAAAACTAATAGGATATTCAGTGAATGCACCGAGCAAGACGTTCACCACCTTTTGTACGTTCACCACCTGTAACAAGATCAAGACATTTAGCAAATATAACCGCCGTTGATTTTTCTTTAGAATCGTCATCCAGTAGACCAAGTACTTCAGTTCAAATTTCCGATAATCCATTTTTTGAACCCGACCTCACAATTGAGAATCCGGAGAATATTCAGGAACGGTTCGTAGATCCTGAACCATTAAACTTTCCTCCGGAACCACCAATCATTCAAACAGAGATTGTTGAGGAACGAACCATTAAATCAGAATCATCTAGTGATACCGATTCAACAAATTCAATTATGGAAAATCTGGAACCTTTAAGTATGGAAGACCGAATGAGAGCTAAACGCACTGGCCAAGGTCACGCAATTACTCATCCAGACATTAATGCGCCAGATTATGAAATCAAAGGACAAATTCTACACATGGTGACTAATCAATGTCAATTTAGTGGTGCGCCGAAGGAAGATCCAAATGAACATCTACGTACCTTTAATAGGATCTGCACACTATTTAAAATCCGAGAAGTGGAGGATGAACAGATATATCTCATGTTATTTCCCTGGACTTTAAAGGGAGAAGCCAAAGATTGGTTGGAATCGTTACCTGAAGGGGCGATCGATACATGGGACGTTTTAGTTGACAAATTTCTTAAACAATTCTTTCCTGCATCTAAAGCCGTAAGACTTCAAGCAGAAATTGTTACGTTTACACAGAAACCAAATGAAACTCTATATGAGGCATGGACAAGATATGGAAAATTGTTAAGAGGATGTCCGCAACATGGTTTAGACACCTGTCAAATAGTACAAATATTCTACCAAGGATGCGACATCACTACAAGGAAAGACATAGATATAGCAGCTGGTGGTTCTATTATGAAGAAAACCGAAACTGATGCTTACAAAATTGTTGATAACACTGCTTCCCACTCACATGAGTGGCACCAAGAAAAAGATATCATTAGATCATCTAAAGCAGCTAGAGCCGATTCTAGCCATGACTTAGATTCCATTTCCGCAAAGATAGATGCTGTGGAGAGACGAATGGAAAAGATGACTAAAGATATTCACTCAATACGAATTAGTTGTGAGCAGTGTGGAGGACCACATTTGACAAAAGATTGTCTCAGTATTGAATTAACAATGGAACAAAGAGAGAATATTTCATACATAAACCAAAGGCCTGGAAATAATTATCAGAATAATTATCAACCGCCAAGACCGATTTACAATCAAAACCAGAATTATAACAGAAATATTCCATACAACAACCAACAAGGTCCTAGCAATCAACAAGTATCCAATAATACTTACAACCAGCAAAGACCGAATTTTCAAAACAAACCACCACAACAAACCGATGATAAAAAGCCGAATTTAGAAGATATGATGACGAAGCTAGTTGAAACTCAAACGCAGTTTTTCACATCTCAGAAACAAACCAATGAACAAAATGCTCAAGCATTTAGAAATCAACAAGCTTCTATTCAAAATCTGGAACAAGAAGTAAGTAACCTAGCAAGATTAATAGGTGAAAGAAAACCGGGAAGTCTACCTAGTGATACAAATGCTAACCCCCGGAATGAAACAGCTAAAGCCATTACCACAAGAAGTGGTACAACACTTAAACCACCTGAAATACCTGTAACTTCTGATGAAACTATTCCTACTCCACAAGAACCACAACCTGATCAAGATAAGGAAAAAGAATCGGTAGTTGAAAAAGTTAATGAAGATAACACAGTTAAGGATAAACCTTATGTTAAACCATACCAACCACCACTTCCTTACCCGAGTAAAATGACGAAAGAAAAACTTGAAGCCGAGCAATCCAAATTCTTGGATATGTTTAAACAGATAAATGTAAATCTTCCTTTCATTGATGTGATTTCAGGAATGCCAAGATATGCTAAATTCTTGAAAGATCTAATTTCAAATAGAAAGAAAATGGAAGAACTCTCGGCTGTTACTATGAATGCTAATTGTTCAGCAGTGCTGTTGAATAAGATACCAGAAAAACTATCTGATCCAGGAAGTTTCACAATTCCATGTTTTCTGGGTAGTCTTAGTTCAATAGAAGCATTGGCAGACTTAGGTGCTAGTATAAATCTAATGCCGTATTCACTATACACTAAACTAGACCTTGGAGAATTGAAACCAACAAGAATAAGCATACAACTAGCTGATAGATCAATAAAATATCCTAGAGGGATAATGGAGAACATGCTTGTAACGACCCGCACTTTTTCGATCATACTATACTTATAAGATTAATATTTACATAAATTAAACCTTGCCAACATGATAAGCAATCCAAATTGTCGAGACTTATATTTCCGAAAAGAGTTTTACACAACGTTTGACCGTCTAGTTTGACCGATGATATCACGAACTATACAATATATGATAATTATACGTTTGTGTATATATATGTATATATACATATTTAACATGATTAAAGAATGTTTTAATATCTCATTTTATATTAATAACAACAAGTTATATGTGTATTTTGAAACTACTAACTTAAGTTTTCAAAACGATAACAATACGTAACGTTATTTGACTTAAATACTTAAGACTATAATGTTTATACATATATTGTATAAGTAATGTATTTAATCACTTTTAAGAACTTAAATACATAAAATCATATAAGTGTATTCACAAAAGATAGCTATATTTGAATCCTCATTCCATTTTTCACAAAATTTCTATACGTATACCTAGAGTATTTGTACTCGTATCATACCAAGCTTCTATACGTATTTACTATTGGTATATACACATCAAATCACCACCTAACCAGCCCTTATTCATGCCTTATGTATAAGGTAATTACTTTTGAATCATTGCAAGACTAATTACAAAAATACAAACTAAAATTTTGTCATGTTATCCTTAAAGATCACATTTTTAGGAGTATATATGTATCATCATTTTGATCCATTTTTACTACCATTTTCTTATCAAAAACACACACTCTTTCTTACTCTCTAAACTCCATAACAATCCAGCAAATAACCAAGAAGATCTAGCCATAAAAACCATACTAAAACACCATAAGAAAACTCTTACAAAAACACTTCAAGAAAACCTTCCAAGAACACCAACTTACTTCCAATCTTTCATCCACTTCTATCACCCTTTTGATTCTAGCTTCTTACTCCTCTTTTACAGCAAACTTATCCAAGGAACTTGAGGTAGAATCTATGTTTATAACCTTATTCGATTCATATATATATAGCTATCTTATTTTGTGGTACAAAAGTTTAACAACAAGAACATAGTTTGAATGTTTTCAAACTTGTTTGCAAACTAAATAGATCCTTCTAACTTAACTTTTAAAATACTTCAAGACCTGTAATATAACTTATGTATATGCTAATTTAACAAGGTAAAACTTGGTTTTTCAAAGTATAAGTATTTTTAGAAAAATGGTCATTAAATGATTTTGTTGTAACAAAAATGTTTAACTTCATATGTTTCACTAATGTTTCACTTATGCCGTATGATTTTGAATACAAACCAAGGTATTTACAGTTCATAGTCTTAAAGAAGAACTCGATCCAAGAAGATGGCAATTTGAATCAACGAAAACGGATTTGTAACGAAGAAACTATGACCGAAACAAAATTGGTTATCCTAGATCATTTCAACTACGGGATCAATTGGAAAAAAATGATATAAATCACATATTTCTAAGATAACATGATATTTTATATATATGTACTTATAATTCAATTTTATATGGTTCAGGATCACCCGTAAACAATACGAGAAGATTAATCATAAGATCCCATGTTTGTACGCAACACGTCATTTGACAACACCGGTACTTTATGTACGCAACACGTCATTTGACAACACCGGTACCATGGGTCAAGATTAATCTCGACCAATACATATACGATGGGGTTTTATTTATTTCGTTGGGGGTTTTGTTTATTGCGGGTATATTAAACATCTAAAAATGAACCATTAAAAATTGAATTACTAACATCGGACTGCTAACTACGGACTAAGGAATTATTCAAAGTATTAAAAGTATAACAAGTATATATTTATAACGTTTGTTTAAAAATGAAAACATATTGATATATTATATATGGATAGGTTCGTGATATCAACCGGAAGACCGAGTCAAAATATATATATCATCAAGACAAGAGTGAGTATATAGTCCCACTTTTAAACTCTAAATATTTCGGGATGAGAATACATGTATTTTATGTTTTACGATATGGACACAAGTAACTGAAAAATATGTTCTACGTTGAGTTGTACCACTGGCATACTTCCCTGTAGCTTGGTAACTAATATTTACAGCGGTATTGTAAACGCGAATCCTGTTGATAGATCTATCGGGCCTGACAACCCCAACCGGACTGGACGACCAGTATTCAACGGTTGCACAGTACTTCGTTTTGTGACTACACTTGGTACGGTGTAGTAAGATTTCATATTAAAGGGAATATGCGACGTGAAAATGTTAAGTATGGTTACCAAGTGCTCAACCACTTAGAATATTTTTATTGAAATGTTTATATACGAAATCTTGTGGTCTATATATATATATTGCTGCGCACTAAACCTATATCTCACCAACTTTATGTTGACGTTTTTAAACATGTTTATTCTCAGGTGATAATTAAAGCTTCCGCTGCATTATGTTGAATCTAAGCAGGATCATGCGTACTCATATTTGTGTCAAAAATAAAACTGCATATCCGAGGACGTGTGTTGTAAAATATGCTAGAAATCGTGTTGTTATTATCATTTGTAAAGTTTGTAAGTCGAAGATTATCGTTAAACGATAATCATCTTTTTATTGTCTAAAGCTTGTACAAAAATAATGGTTTGGTTTGTAATGTATAATATATGCAGTTTTCCTTTTTAAAAATGTCGCATATAGAGGTCAATACCTCGCAATGAAATCATACGTTATCTAACACGTTCTTATGGTTAAGGACGGGTTATGACATGTGGTATCAGAGCGTTGGTCTTAGCGAACCAGGTCTGCATTAGTGTGTCTAACCGAGAAGCCGTTAGGATACATTAGTAAGTCTGGACTTTGACCGGGTCTGATAAAAAAAAAAAAAAAACATTGCTTATCACTGTTGGTTAAAATTTATATGTAAATATTATATAAGTACTAATGGGTTAGTTGTTGTGTGATAGATGTCGAGCTCAAAAATTGTTATCACAATCAACGACTCCGAATCAGAATCTTCAGATGGCGTTCCAGTCATTAACCTGTCCGATGACGAAAATGATATCCTTGGGGAAGACTCACAAATTCCGGATGAACCAACTATAGAGAACCCGGAAAGTGAACCCGAGGAGGAAAGTGAACCCGAGGAGGAAAGTGAACCCGAGGAGGAAAGTGAACCCGAGGAAGAAATACAGGAAATTACAAAAGACGAGTTCGAACTAGGAAAGAAACGAAAGGCTAATGAATTAGAAAATCCAAATCCCGAGTTTAATGAGAATGATGTGGCACCAATTCCACTCAACACTACCACCCCTATCCCCGCTATTCCTATTCGTTCTGTCCCGGCATCCAGTTCTTCAGTCCCACAGCCAAAATATAGGCAGACAGTTAGGATAAGCGTTAAGCAAATCTTTGTGTCTAAACGTCCTAGAAAATAGATCAAACGATGCGCTGCTGTGTCAAACCATGGAACCGAATAATGTTTTGTATAATATTAATAGTGTGGTTTGCTTAATGTTCGATGTAAGATAAGCATATGTAAAATATTGAAGTATGAAATGCAATAATTTTCCATGGTTAAGTATTATTTAGATTGTAGTAATTGATTCTGTACTAAGCTATTAAGTATGAACATTAACGGGTAGGTACTACCCAAGATATAATTATAAAACGCTAATAAGAAGAAAAGGCTTTTATAATAATACCTAGTTCATATTATTAATAAGCTATAATGTACTATAAATACACACTACATCTATAATAATCCATGTGAATAATTATTTTCTTTCATTAGGAAATGGCGCGATTGAATCGAATGACGGAACAAGAACTCGAGGAACTCATCAACCAGCGAGTGAACGACAGAATGTTATGGGTTGAGGCTGCAAGAGCTGCTGCAGTTAATCCAAATCCTCGTGTAGGATGCTCCTACAAGACGTTTCAAGCTTGCAAGCCATCATCATTCAGTGGAACGGAAGGACCTATCGGTTTAACCCGATGGATAGAAAAGATGGAGACGGTGTTCAAAATCAGCGGTTGTGATGAAAAAGACATGACCAAGTTTGCATCGTGCACTTTACAAGATAGTGCACTCACATGGTGGAAGAATTATGTGAAGGCGGTAGGAGGAGATGTAGCTTATGATACTCCATGGGAAGAATTCAAAGCAATGATAATCACCGAGTATTGTCCAAGGAATGAGGTTATTAAGTTAGAAGATGAGTTACGAAGTTTGAAGGTGGTTGGTACTGAAATCACCAACTATAACCAGCGATTCATGGAATTAGTTTTGCTATGTCCTGAATTGGTTCCAACCGAAGAACGGAAGATTGAAATGTACAAAGCTGGTTTGCCCAAAAAGGTCAAGGCAAATGTTACAGCATCGAAGCCTAAGACAATTCATGAAGCTATAACCATGGCAAACGAGCTAATGGATCAGGTCATCATGGATAAGAAAGTATCCAATACTGATGTGAAGGTATCAGGTAACAAAAGAAAGTGGAATGGAAATTATGATCGAGGTAACCAACAACAATCTTTTAAGAAACAAGAAAACACGCAAGGTGCGGGTAGTGGTTTAAGCTTTGGTTATAAAGGACAAAATCCTTTATGCAACCGTTGCCACAAACATCACTTTGGTTACTGTAGTGTGTTATGCACCAAGTGTAATCGACAAGGTCATCTTGCGGAAGATTGTAAGGCTCTCGTTACAAATGGCAACAAGACTCCTGCCACCAACGCAAATAGAACTGCTTTGGCTAACGTTACTTGTTTTGGGTGTGGAAAACAAGGTCATTATAAGAGCCAGTGCCCGAATCAGAATGGCTGACCTGCACGTGGAAGAGCGTTTGTTATTAATGCTAGAGAGGCACGAGAAGACCCGGAGCTTGTTACGGGTACGTTTACCATTAATAACTTATCAGCATCTATTTTATTTGATACTGGCGCCGATAGAAGTTATGTGTGTAGAAATTTTTACACTAAATTGAATTGTTCATCATTACCTCTAGATGCTAAGTACTTGATTGAGTTAGCTAATGGTAAGCTAATTAAAGCCGATAAAATTTGTCGTGATTGTGAAATAAATCTAGCCGGAGAAACGTTTAAAATCGACTTAATACCCGTAGAATTGGGAGGTTTTGATGTAATAGTCGGCATGGACTGGATGTCCAAAGTAGGAGCTGAAGTTGTGTGTGCCAAGAAGGCAATTCGCATTCCTTGTAAGGATAAAATGCCGGTGATGATTTATGGAGAGAAGGGTAATTCAAAGCTAAAACTCATTAGCTGTTTGAAAGCTAAGAAGTGTTTAGAAAAGGGATGTTATGCTATTCTAGCACATGTTAATAAAGTCGAAAAGAAAGAAAAAGAGAAGTGCATCAACGACGTGCCTGTGGCAAGAGATTTTCCTGAAGTTTTTCCGGAAGAATTGCCGGGATTACCTCCATTTAGATCGGTAGAATTTCAAATAGATTTAGTACCAGGAGCTGCACCAGTGGCTCGTGCTCCATATAGACTTGCACCGTCCGAGTTAAAAGAACTTCAAAGTCAGTAAAAAGAATTACTGGACCGTGGATTCATACGACCGAGTACTTCACCGTGGGGAGCTCCAATTTTGTTTGTTAAGAAGAAAGATGGATCTTTTAGGATGTGTATAGACTATCGTGAATTAAATAAGTTAACTATCAAGAATCGGTATCCACTACCGAGAATTGATGACTTATTTGATCAATTGCAAGGATCATGTGTTTATTCAAAAATCGACTTAAGATCGGGCTATCATCAACTACGCGTCAAAGAAGAGGATATTCCGAAAACTGCTTTTCGGACACGTTATGGTCATTACGAATTTTTGGTTATGCCGTTTGGATTGACGAATGCGCCAGCTGTATTCATGGACCTCATGAATCGAGTTTGTAGTCCGTATTTAGATAAGTTTGTTATCGTTTTCATTGATGATATTCTTATCTATTCCAAGAGTGAGCAAGAGCATGAGCAGCATTTAAGGTTGATATTAGAGTTGTTGAGAAAAGAACAGCTATATGCTAAATTTTCTAAGTGTGCTTTCTGGTTGAAAGAAGTACAATTTCTTGGCCACGTTGTTAGTAGCAAAGGAATTCAGGTTGATCCAGCAAAAATTGAAGCCATTGAAAAATGGGAGACTCCTAAGACACCAATGCAGATACGCCAATTTTTGGGTTTAGCCGGTTATTATAGAAGGTTTATTCAAGATTTTTCTCGAATAGCTAAGCCGTTGACAGCATTAACGCAAAAAGGGAAGAAATACGAATGGACCTCGGAGCAGGAGAACGCATTTCAAATACTGAAGAAGAAGTTAACTACGGCACCTATATTATCGTTACCAGAAGGGAACGATGATTTCGAAATATATTGTGACGCTTCGCGACAAGGTTTTGGTTGTGTTCTTATGCAACGGAAGAAAGTTATTGCATTCGCATCCCGACAATTGAAGATTCACGAGCGAAATTATACGACGCATGATCTAGAATTAGGAGCAGTCGTGTTTGCATTGAAGATGTGGAGACACTACTTGTATGGGGTTAAATTCACTGTGTTTACTGATCATAAAAGCCTTCAACATATTTTCGATCAAAAACAGCTGAACATGAGGCAACGTAGGTGGGTCGAGCTGATAAACGACTATGATTGTGAAATTCGTTATCATCCCGGGAAGGCGAACGTGGTGGCCGATGCTCTAAGCAGAAAGGAACGAGAACCAATTCGAGTACGAGCGATGAACATAAAAATTCGCATGAATCTCAACTCACAAATCAAAGAAGTTCAACGAGAAGCACTTACTAAAGAAAATATAGGAAATGAAATAATGAAGAAGTATGCGAAGCAACTCGTTATGCGGGAAGATGGAATTCGATATTTTGCAAATCGTATTTGGGTACCGAAGTTGGGTGGATTAAGGAAGTTGATATTGAACGAGGCACATAAGACAAGATATTCGATACATCCTGGAGTTGGAAAGATGTATCAAGATCTTAAGACGCATTATTGGTGGCCTAATTTGAAGACAGACGTTGCAACATATGTTGGGGAATGTTTAACTTGTTCCAAAGTCAAAGCAGAACATCAAAAGCCGTCAGGGTTACTTCAACAACCAGAAATCCCAGAATGGAAATGGGATGGTATTACCATGGATTTCATCACGAAGTTACCAAAGACTGCCTGGGGATACGACACCATTTGGGTAATTGTTGATCGTCTCACCAAGTCTGCACATTTCTTGCCTATAAAGGAAACAGATAGAATGGAGAAACTATTACGATTGTATATAAAGGAAGTTGTTTCAAGGCATGGAATACCTATTTCCATTATATCCGATCGTGATAGTAGATTTACCTCAAAGTTCTGGCAATCACTACAGGAGGCACTAGGAACTCGTTTGGATATGAGTACCGCATATCATCCGCAAACTGACGGGCAGAGTGAAAGAACAATTCAGACTCTTGAAGACATGCTCAGGGCATGTGTGATCGATTTTGGAAACGGATGGGATAAGTATTTACCGTTAGCAGAATTCTCGTATAATAATAGTTATCATGCGAGCATTAAAGCTGCACCATTCGAAGCACTGTATGGAAGGAAGTGTAGATCTCCTATTTGTTGGAATGAAGTAGGAGATCGACAATTAACTGGACCCGAGATCATCCATGAAACTACTGAGAAGATAGTGCAAATCAAGGAGAAATTGAAAACAGCCCGTAGTCGCCAAAAGAGCTACGCCGATGTTCGAAGGAAACCATTAGAGTTTCAGATCAGTGACATGGTTATGTTAAAGGTGTCACCTTGGAAAGGTGTAATACGTTTCGGCAAAAGGGGTAAACTGAACCCAAGATACGTAGGCCCGTTTAAGATCATCGAACGCATTGGACCGGTAGCTTATCGACTCGAGTTACCGCAACAACTCGCTGGAGTACATAATACCTTTCACGTCTCAAACCTGAAGAAGTGTCTTGCAAAGGAAGACCTCACCATTCCTCTTGAAGAAATTCATGTCGACGAGAAACTACAATTCGTCGAAGAACCAATTGAAATCATGGACCGTGAAGTTAAACAGCTCAAACAGAGTAATATACCGATTGTTAAGGTTCGTTGGAATGCTAGAAGAGGTCCCGAGTTTACTTGGGAACGAGAGGATCAGATGAAACGAAAGTATCCGCATTTGTTTCTCGATGACGCAAAATAGGTACAATTTTAAAATTTCGGGACGAAATTTATTTAACGGGGAGGTAATGTAACGACCCGCACTTTTTCGATCATACTATACTTATAAGATTAATATTTACATAAATTAAACCTTGCCAACATGATAAGCAATCCAAATTGTCGAGACTTATATTTCCGAAAAGAGTTTTACACAACGTTTGACCGTCTAGTTTGACCGATGATATCACGAACTATACAATATATGATAATTATACGTTTGTGTATATATATGTATATATACATATTTAACATGATTAAAGAATGTTTTAATATCTCATTTTATATTAATAACAACAAGTTATATGTGTATTTTGAAACTACTAACTTAAGTTTTCAAAACGATAACAATACGTAACGTTATTTGACTTAAATACTTAAGACTATAATGTTTATACATATATTGTATAAGTAATGTATTTAATCACTTTTAAGAACTTAAATACATAAAATCATATAAGTGTATTCACAAAAGATAGCTATATTTGAATCCTCATTCCATTTTTCACAAAATTTCTATACGTATACCTAGAGTATTTGTACTCGTATCATACCAAGCTTCTATACGTATTTACTATTGGTATATACACATCAAATCACCACCTAACCAGCCCTTATTCATGCCTTATGTATAAGGTAATTACTTTTGAATCATTGCAAGACTAATTACAAAAATACAAACTAAAATTTTGTCATGTTATCCTTAAAGATCACATTTTTAGGAGTATATATGTATCATCATTTTGATCCATTTTTACTACCATTTTCTTATCAAAAACACACACTCTTTCTTACTCTCTAAACTCCATAACAATCCAGCAAATAACCAAGAAGATCTAGCCATAAAAACCATACTAAAACACCATAAGAAAACTCTTACAAAAACACTTCAAGAAAACCTTCCAAGAACACCAACTTACTTCCAATCTTTCATCCACTTCTATCACCCTTTTGATTCTAGCTTCTTACTTCTCTTTTACAGCAAACTTATCCAAGGAACTTGAGGTAGAATCTATGTTTATAACCTTATTCGATTCATATATATATAGCTATCTTATTTTGTGGTACAAAAGTTTAACAACAAGAACATAGTTTGAATGTTTTCAAACTTGTTTGCAAACTAAATAGATCCTTCTAACTTAACTTTTAAAATACTTCAAGACCTGTAATATAACTTATGTATATGCTAATTTAACAAGGTAAAACTTGGTTTTTCAAAGTATAAGTATTTTTAGAAAAATGGTCATTAAATGATTTTGTTGTAACAAAAATGTTTAACTTCATATGTTTCACTAATGTTTCACTTATGCCGTATGATTTTGAATACAAACCAAGGTATTTACAGTTCATAGTCTTAAAGAAGAACTCGATCCAAGAAGATGGCAATTTGAATCAACGAAAACGGATTTGTAACGAAGAAACTATGACCGAAACAAAATTGGTTATCCTAGATCATTTCAACTACGGGATCAATTGGAAAAAAATGATATAAATCACATATTTCTAAGATAACATGATATTTTATATATATGTACTTATAATTCAATTTTATATGGTTCAGGATCACCCGTAAACAATACGAGAAGATTAATCATAAGATCCCATGTTTGTACGCAACACGTCATTTGACAACACCGGTACTTTATGTACGCAACACGTCATTTGACAACACCGGTACCATGGGTCAAGATTAATCTCGACCAATACATATACGATGGGGTTTTATTTATTTCGTTGGGGGTTTTGTTTATTGCGGGTATATTAAACATCTAAAAATGAACCATTAAAAATTGAATTACTAACATCGGACTGCTAACTACGGACTAAGGAATTATTCAAAGTATTAAAAGTATAACAAGTATATATTTATAACGTTTGTTTAAAAATGAAAACATATTGATATATTATATATGGATAGGTTCGTGATATCAACCGGAAGACCGAGTCAAAATATATATATCATCAAGACAAGAGTGAGTATATAGTCCCACTTTTAAACTCTAAATATTTCGGGATGAGAATACATGTATTTTATGTTTTACGATATGGACACAAGTAACTGAAAAATATGTTCTACGTTGAGTTGTACCACTGGCATACTTCCCTGTAGCTTGGTAACTAATATTTACAGCGGTATTGTAAACGCGAATCCTGTTGATAGATCTATCGGGCCTGACAACCCCAACCGGACTGGACGACCAGTATTCAACGGTTGCACAGTACTTCGTTTTGTGACTACACTTGGTACGGTGTAGTAAGATTTCATATTAAAGGGAATATGCGACGTGAAAATGTTAAGTATGGTTACCAAGTGCTCAACCACTTAGAATATTTTTATTGAAATGTTTATATACGAAATCTTGTGGTCTATATATATATATTGCTGCGCACTAAACCTATATCTCACCAACTTTATGTTGACGTTTTTAAACATGTTTATTCTCAGGTGATAATTAAAGCTTCCGCTGCATTATGTTGAATCTAAGCAGGATCATGCGTACTCATATTTGTGTCAAAAATAAAACTGCATATCCGAGGACGTGTGTTGTAAAATATGCTAGAAATCGTGTTGTTATTATCATTTGTAAAGTTTGTAAGTCGAAGATTATCGTTAAACGATAATCATCTTTTTATTGTCTAAAGCTTGTACAAAAATAATGGTTTGGTTTGTAATGTATAATATATGCAGTTTTCCTTTTTAAAAATGTCGCATATAGAGGTCAATACCTCGCAATGAAATCATACGTTATCTAACACGTTCTTATGGTTAAGGACGGGTTATGACAATGCTAGTTAAAGTTGGTACTTTAGTATTTCCAGTAGATTTTGTTGTTTTAGACATGGAAGAAGATTCTCAAGTTCCTCTCATATTAGGAAGACCATTCTTAAACACGGCTAAAGCAATGATAGACGTGTTCGGTAAGAAACTGACCCTAAGTATAGAGGATGAGAGTGTTACCTTTTCAGTTGATAGAGCAATGCAACAACCACAATCTGCAGATGATACATGTTATTATATTCAAACTATAGATGCACATGCAGAATTATTAGAAGAATTTCCAGAATTACAAGGAACAGGAGAATGTTCTTTAGGAGAAGGTAATGAACCAATTGATGAAGCTGAAATGTTAGCTACACTTATAGCTAATGGATATGAACCAACAACAGAAGAAATTCAAATGCTAAAAGAAGAAGATAGATATCGATATAAATCATCGATAGAAGAACCTCCGAAATTAGAGTTAAAGCCACTTCCAAACCATTTGGAATACGCTTATTTACATGGTGAATCTAAATTACCTGTAATAATATCGTCTTCTCTTACTGAAAATGAGAAATCACAACTCATTTCTGTGTTGAAAGCTCATAAACCAGCCATTGCATGGAAGATTCATGATATTAAAGGAATAAGTCCTTCGTATTGCACACATAAAATCCTTATGGAAGAAGGTCATAAAACGTATGTGCAACGCCAACGAAGACTAAATCCTAATATGCAAGATGTAGTTAAGAAAGAGATTATTAAACTGCTAGATGCAGGTTTAATTTATCCAATCTCTGATAGTCCATGGGTAAGCCCAGTTCAATGCGTGCCTAAGAAGGGTGGCATGACTGTCATTACAAATGAAAAAAATGAGCTTATTCCTACTAGGACTGTAACAGGATGGCGTGTGTGTATTGATTATAGAAAATTAAATGACGCCACCAGAAAAGATCACTTTCCCTTACCTTTCATAGATCAAATGTTGGAAAGATTAGCCGGAAATAGTTACTATTGTTTTCTAGATGGATTTTCCGGATATTTTCAAATTCCAATAGCACCCGAAGACCAAGAGAAAACCACATTCACGTGCCCTTATGGTACTTTTGCTTACAAACGCATGCCATTTGGACTTTGTAACGCCCCTGCAACCTTTCAAAGGTGTATGATGGCGATTTTTCACGACATGATAGAAGAATGCATGGAAGTTTTCATGGATGACTTTTCAGTCTTCGGTGATACATTTAAATCATGTCTAGTTAATCTGAAACGAATGCTAATTAGATGCGAACAATCAAATCTAGTACTTAATTGGGAGAAATGCCATTTCAAGGTTAAAGAAGGCATCGTTCTTGGACATAAAATTTCAAAAGAAGGAATTGAAGTAGATAGAGCTAAAGTAGATGTAATTGCTAAACTTCCACATCCCACTAATGTTAGAGGAGTTAGGAGTTTTCTAGGGCATGCCGGTTTTTACCGACGTTTCATAAAAGATTTTTCTAAAATTGCCACTCCTATGAATAAACTCCTAGAAAAGGATGCGCCATTCATCTTTTCAGATGAGGGTATCAAATCTTTTAATATTCTTAAAGAGAAACTCACTAATGCGCCGATCATGATAACGCCAAATTGGAATCTACCATTTGAACTAATGTGCGATGCAAGTGATTTTGCAATGGGAGCCGTTTTAGGACAAAGGATTGAAAAACGATTTCAACCTATATATTATGCTAGTAAGACATTACAAAGAGCACAAACGAACTATACAACTACTGAAAAAGAACTCCTTGCAATTGTCTTTGCTTTTGACAAATTTCGATCATATCTCGTTCTAGCAAAAACGGTGGTCTATACCGACCATTCTGCTCTTAGATACTTATTTTCAAAACAAGATGCTAAACCACGATTAATTCGTTGGATCTTACTATTACAAGAGTTTGATATTGAAATTCGAGATAAAAGAGGAGCAGAAAATCTCGCCGCTGATCATCTTTCTCGTCTTGAAAATCCCGAATTAGAAGTTCTAAATGAATCGGCCATACAAGACAACTTTCCTGATGAATATCTATTGAAGATAGATTATAAAGAAATCCCATGGTTTGCAGACTATGCAAACTACTTAGTTTGTGGATTCCTTGAAAAAGGATTATCGTACCAAAAACGAAAGAAATTCTTCAGTGATATAAAACACTATTTCTGGGAAGATCCACATTTGTTTAAAAGTTGTCCAGATGGAATAATACGCCGATGTGTATTTGGAGATGAAGCTAGTAAAATTTTAAACCATTGTCACACAGGACCAACAGGAGGGCATTATGGGCCTTAACTAACAGCAAGAAAAGTTTATGATTCTGGATTCTATTGGCCTACAATTTACAAAGACGCACACTTTCTTTGCAAATCCTGTGATGCTTGTCAAAGGGCCGGAAAAATAAGTCAACGTGATGAAATGCCACAAAATGTCATTCAATTATGTGAAGTATTTGACATTTGGGGTATTGACTTTATGGGTCCATTTCCAAAATCTAATAATAATCTATATATACTCGTAGCCATTGATTATGTATCTAAATGGGCGGAAGCACAAGCTCTCCCAACTAACGATGCACGAGTTGTAGTCAACTTTTTAAAACGTCTTTTTGCAAGGTTTGGAACACCGAAAGCTTTGATAAGTGATCGGGGTACTCATTTCTATAATAATCAACTTGAGAAAGTTCTTAAAAGATATGGAGTAACTCATAAAATCTCCACCGCATATCATCCACAAACAAGTGGACAAGTTGAAAATACCAACCGAGCTTTAAAACGTATTCTAGAGAAAACCGTAGGATCAAATCCGAAGGAATGGTCCATTAAATTGGAGGATGCACTCTGGGCTTTTAGAACAGCCTACAAAACTCCAATTGGAACCACACCTTTTAGACTTGTTTATGGAAAATCATGTCATCTTCCAGTAGAAATTGAACACAAAGCATTTTGGGCTTTGAAGACATGTAATCTTGATTTACATGAAGCCGGACGTCTACGATTAAGTCAACTAAACGAATTAGAAGAATTAAGACATGAAGCATACGAAAATTCGTTAATCTATAAGGAAAGAATGAAGAAATGGCATGATAAAAGAATCAGAAGTTCAAAAGAATTTAAAGAAGGAGACAGAGTTCTTCTTTTCAATTCACGATTCAAGCTATTTCCTGAAAAATTGAAATCAAGATGGTCTGGACCATTCATAGTCAAAAGAGTTTTCCCATACGGAACGATAGAATTAATAAATTCACATGGGATTGAATTTAAAGTTAATGGTCACAGAGTTAAACATTACATACATGGTCCGATGGAAGTCGACAACGAAGTTAATCACAATTTCGACACCACAGCTAACTAAGTGTGGGGAGAAGCAAGTCTTTAAAGGATAATATGTATTTCTGTTAGAGTTAGATTGTCTGTTTTCGTGTAGTTCTCGAAAATGGAACCCGAATGGTCTTTCCCTAGCAGACCCTAAAGAACTAGTCTTCTCCCCCCATTCTGAATTTTTATTTTTTTAGGTTTTTACAAAATGAAGACTGCCTGTGAACTAAACCATGGTCTAATGCTACACGCTTTGATCACTAAACGTAATAATGACATACTACCGAGTGAATTAGTATCAGTAATCAGAGAAAGAATGGACGAAGTTAGAAAAGAATCCAGATGCGAAGATAATAAGTTACAATTTGGTAAAGGAAAATCAAAATCCGCAGCGAAAAGAAGAGCACGACACCTAGAAAGATGTCACAAATGCGGAAAATGGTCACATGGAGGTAAATGTTCAAATAATCAAACCTATTCAAATACTGAATTTGTTACTTTATGCAGAGACGGACCGTTCATATGTTTAGAAGAAAAGACACTGAATGCTCGAGGTTACGCTTATGTAGCTATGGAAAACCAATTAAACCGACTATCTTATGAATGGGATAGATCATATAACTAAGAAATGTATTTCACAGGTATGTCTGTACAGTTTTTATTTTTTTAACCTTTTGATAATAAACGCTAATTTGTTCGCTAAAAAGTATTAAATTGGTATTGAATAAAATTAGGTTTGGCGACCGAAATTATTGATATCATTCAAAAATTTATTACATCACTGCGAAATTTAACGTTTATTCTTAAGGTATAAATATCTTTAAACAATCAACCCAAAATATTTCAAAAATTCGTCATGAGTTAAATTAGGTTTTGAAACCGAAATTACTTTACCGAAAAGAGGGGCGCATATTTTTGATAATATTTGATTGATTAAAGTGGGATAAAAAGCCAAAAAGATTTTTAATTTTATTTTTACCACGTTTTTAAAATTAATATTTAAATCTTAAATTAATATTGTAAACTTTGTAAAAACAATATTTTTAAAATTGTAAATATTTGAAAAATTAATATAAGTTTGGTGTGAATTTTTAATTTTTAAAATATGAATTTTTAATTTTATGCATTTCAAATTTTAAGTTTGGTGTGAATTTTTAATATTAATTTTGAATTTTATATTTATGTTGTGTGAATTTAAAAACAAAAATTTACTTTATCTCATTAAGTTAAAAATATGATTTTTAAAATTTTTCGTAAGTTGAAGACTAGATCTTTGAACCGAAATTGCTTTACTCGAGGAAGGGACGAGAACTTTTATTATCATTATTTTTAATCTTATTGAATTAAAGTATGCCAAAAACATCAAAAAAAAAAAAACCCAAAAATCTTTACTTTCAAAAACCGCGCTTTGATTTGACAAATTTTAAAATTTTGTCGAGGGACAGATTAGGACAACGATCCGAAACGGCCTCGCTCCTAAAGGAAAACAAAATTTTTAAAATTTAATTAATTATAAGTTTTATAAAGCATAAGGTTTTACAAAAAAAAAAAAAAAAAAAAAAAAAAAAAAAAAAAAACCTGATAACACTGTAGCCGGCACCCCATGCGATCGCATGGGGTTTGCACTTGGAACCCATGCGATCGCATGGGGATCAAATGCTGGTCAGGAACAAATACAGCAGAGAGTCTGCTTCTACACCACAACACACACACATACCCGAAAATACTCCCAAATATTCACCAAATTTCACCAAAATTCACCGTAATTCGTCATTTTTCTTGCTCTAATCATGCCTAGATTCTCATTCTTCAGCAAATTGGTAAAAATTACACTCCTAAACTCTATAAATTCCTAGTTTTTGTGATAATTACCAATTTTTTACCTAATGCAATTTTGTTAATTTCTAGTGTAATTAGTGTTAAATTGTTAGTATTTTATACATGTATAACCTAGATTGATGCTATTTAACATGATTTGAAGCCAAAAACTTCAAAATTTTTAGAAATCTAGGGTTTGTGTTCTTGAGCAATTTGGGGCTTTTTGATATAAACAGGTTATGGCCGATTTTTGTCATGAATTATTGCTAAATTGAGTAGTGTAACATGTTTAGATAGTTAAATGATCCAAACAATGATCCTAAACATGATTTTTGGAGATTAAAGTGGACTTTTTAAGTCCAAAATTCATGAACTTGATTAATTTGATATATTTGTCATTTGAGACTTGTTTAATTATTAATAATGAATATTTTGACATGTTATTTGAGTTAAATGCTTATGAATTTTGTATACATTTTCATATGTGCTTATTTGAAAAGTGTAGAATTGTGAAAAATTGTGAAAATGTGTATAAGTTTAATTTTGATTTAACATGTTATAGTGATTGTTTTAAGTTGTTATTTTGCTAACACTAATGCATATTTGGATGCACAATTTTTGTGTTTAATGTGTTTTGCAGAGAGCTGATACTGGAGGTTCAGGAGCATCATCATCTAGACGACCAGCACCAGCACCAGAACCAGAACCAGAAATGCAACACGAACAAGAACCACAACAGGAACAACAACAGCCTGATCAGCACATACCTTATTATGATCCAGTACAGTTTGTTGATGAATTCATAGTATTCCCAATGAGGCCGCCAGTAGAATTCCCAACGATTCCTGAGCACACTCTACATCCTAATCTGAGATTTGATAGAAGATGGAGAGATTACGAGACATATCAAAGGAACAAATTCAAATTGGTAACAAAAAATGTAGAGGTGCCAAGGATAATTGATTGGGCCCCTTTGGAAACGGTCCATCTAGCTGACCGTGTTAGACAGCTTTTAGTTCAAAGGTATGGCAGTTCTTCTTTTACAGATTGGGAACGTCTTTTCACCATTCGTAGACCTGTATATAAGGAATGGTGTGTTGAGTTGATGAGTACTGTATCACTTGATACAAATATAGTTAGGATAGATGATAGAAGATTTCTTAGGTTTATCCTTGGCGGTAGGATGTACAGAATGTCCATGCTGGACATGGCCAGGGCCTTACAGATATATACTCCTGGTGAGTTGCTATTACCCGATTGTACAAACTTGATTCATTATGGTGAACGGGTAGATAGTAACTTTGACGCTGACGCCATTTGGAGGCGTATGTCACATTTTGATGTTTTTACACGAGCAGGAGGACACTCCTATACACATATTGACAGAGCCGAGCTTCGTATTATTCATAGATTTTTGGCCAACTCGATTACACAAAGAGGTCATAATAAAGAAAAAATTACCTTATATGATTTATTCTACCTAAAGTGTATTCGGGATCCTAGAAGCTTTGTCAATATCCCTTACTGTGTTGCTTTTTATTTATCTAAAATGGTAGAGGGAATGCAGGACGGGAGTATAATAGGAGGAGGTATTTTTGTTACTCTCATTGGAGAGTATTTAGGTGTTGATAGGAACCAAGGGGGTCCATTACAGATTTGTAGAGAACAGGTTGAGCCCTTAGGATTGAAAGTTTATGTGGGTGCTAAGGTATTGAAAAGTAGACGTAACCAGGCAGTACCCTATGAGGGATCTCATCCTCAGGTAGAGAGAGGCTCAGACGAGGAAATGGAGGAGGCGGAAGACATTAGGGATGTCTTTCGAGATGCTATTCTTGACGTCCACATTTGTATAGATGAGGAAGCAATGACGAACGCGGCAAGACATAGTATGTATGAGCAGTGGAACTCCGAGCGAGTATACGAGGATTATAGGCGACGCCAACACGATAGCTGGTTAGTTCATCAGCACCAAATCATGAGCCAGCTATCATATCAGGTACCAAATAACTATGTACCTACTCGACCTGCTCATTTTCCGCCACATAGCCCCGATATCCGACCACCCTTTAACCGGTATGACTATAACCAAGCCTATCAGAACACCTATAACCAACAATGGAACCCACCCGATGAGATGAACTGGAACCCCTATCCAGACTGATTTAGTTCCATTTGGTTATTTTTATGATTATTATGTTTTTATCTTTTGACTTTTTCATGTTTAAACTTATGTTATTGGATAAATTTGTGTAATTTTTATTATTTTATTATTATTGTGTACTAATATTTCATATTTAGAATTTGAAAGTGGGATATTAAGTCCCATTTCAAATTGCCATGCATGATTATACTTGTATGTATGTATATTGTCGATTGTTCAAAACAGGGTAAAACGGCGCATTTTCAAAGACTGGCATTAAGTTCAGCAAAAGCTACTAATTTTGACGACAAGATGACAAATAAATGTGATGTCACAACAGACGGAATGAACAAATGATGTGCACCATTTATCATTCAGCAAACAAACGCCAATATATTTGGAAACTTTGGTAAAATTTAATCATTTTCACACAAATCACCCTCAATAATTTAAATTGTTACTGATTTCTTGCAAATGAGGGCATT
This sequence comes from Rutidosis leptorrhynchoides, assembly GCF_046630445.1. NCBI lineage: Eukaryota > Viridiplantae > Streptophyta > Magnoliopsida > Asterales > Asteraceae > Rutidosis > Rutidosis leptorrhynchoides. Next base: position 333,418,148 of record NC_092337.1, on the reverse strand, counting down.
GCAAGATCTTAAGTGTGGGAAGGGGCTAAATTCTTTCGGATTTTAAAATTTTTTACTTTATACACTTGGTAACCATTAAAAATACTAGTAACGTAGTAGTTGTATTAGAATCTAGTGCTCTCTGATAAAAAAGAACAGCCCTAGTCTTATATACTGACTACCCAATTCTAGTAAAATCTTTCAAAATTTTCAATTAAATGAACTCAAAATCATGTTTATACATATTTATGAACGATAAAACTAGGTGTTAACACCGAAATTATTGTTACCTCGGAAAGGACATAAATTGAGAAACAAACCAAAATGTTGAAATTCATTTAAAATGGAATAGAGGACGATAAAAAAGGAAAATAAAAGCCAAGTGTGAGAAAATTTACCAAGTTATCTTAAACATATGTCACATATATCTGTAACAAATAACTGAAAATACTTTTGCTTTGGACTAAACTAAACTGTTTTACCCAATGAAAGAAAAGAAAAGATGGATCTACACGATGAATCAATTCCATCATTAAAAGGAAGTAAAGTCTTCCGAAAAAGACACGCGCTTCTTGATTTAGGTCATGAAGTTGTCGTCCAGACCAGCTGTAGGTTGACGAAAAATCTAGAAAAGTCATCACTAAAATCAGCAGGAAATCCACGGACCTCAGCATAAAACAGGGTCGCCATGTGGTTAGATTTATCCTAACCATGAGAAGGATTTATCTTGTAAAATGGGGGGGCACCATGCAAATTAGCTGGATAAGACTAATGAATCAGATCCCCAGAAAGGATAATCTCCTTAAAGATTAAAAATCAGCTTTTAAGACTGATATTACTCAATCCTAGAGATTGACCTTAAAGATTGAGAATTACAAACTCATGGAATTCAATGATATCTAAACTCGAGCTTGAACGAGAAAATATTTTGATCAAAATTACAAACCGATTTGTTTTCTGAAAACCCTACTTTTAATGCGTTCATTACCATTGAACGTAAAATCCTAGGAATTCACCTGGAATTCATTAGGTCACCTGAACCAAATCGGGTGTCAACCGTAAGAACGGTGGTTGTATAGTGGTCAAAGACAGGACCTTGTGCCAGACCGAAAAATCATAAGGGTGAGCTTTACTATTGCTCCTACCAAGGATAGTAATTGCATCCGACACGTTATAGACCATAATTAAAAGCATGTCAGGGGACATTACCTTAACAGTTGCTTGTTCAACGCTTTCCTTTACAAACCGGACGGTAGTTTATCAAAAGGTAATATACGGGACAAGTAAACTGGACGTGTTGCTTTCCAAATACAAGGTTAGCAAGTGGGTGACACAAAACCGCAAGTTTTGAGCTAAAATTTTTAAATCTGAAACCCACCAAACCCACAAAAATATTTTGCAAACACCGGTGAAGGGTTATTCCGGAAAACTTACCTAGGGTAAAAGCTAGATTGGATTTTCAAAAGATCAAATATTTTCATAAAGATCCAATTTCCTTAAGGATCAACATTTTCATAGTCATGTGGGACTGTAAACCGCCTTTCAAATGTGCACTTTGCTTTGGAAACCGAAAGTAAATCGGCTATTTGATTGCAAGTGTCGTTGACCTAAACCCGAGGCAACTATGGATGACACACCCACCTTTAACCATGGTTCTATCGTTACTATCATTGTTTATACCGCTGTATAGAAATCACTGATGTACAAAGTGTGAAGAATAAAGAAGTGATTTTAGTATTTCAAGACGATATTGCTTGAGGACAAGCAACGCTCAAGTGTGGGAATATTTGATAATGCTAAAAACGAACATATATTTCATAGCATTATTCCTTAAGAAAGACAAGCTTTTAGTTGCAATTATTCAATTTACAAGTGATATTCGTTTAAATAATAAAAGGTGAAGACAAAAGACAGATTCGACGAATTGAAGACGCAAACGACCAAAAAGCTCAAAAGTACAAAAGACAATCAAAGAGGTTCCAATTATTGATAAGAAACGTCTCTAAATTACAAGAGTACAAGATTCAAAACGCAAAGTACAAAATATAAAATTGTACGCAAGGACGTTCGAAAATCCGGAACCGGGACCGGAGTCAACTCTCAACGCTCGACGCAATGGACTAAAAATTACAAGTCAACTATGCACATAAATATAATATAATATTTAAATAATTCTTATAATTATTTAATATATTATATTATTTATAAAACGTCGGCACAAGGAAACAAGCAACATGTGAGCTCTCCCAGCTGGCCATGCGATCGCATGGCCAGGAAGAAGGAAGTCCATGCGATCGCATGGCATGAAAAGTCAGGCCACACCTCCTATAAAAATCGAGCTTTGGTGAACCAAAAACATATCCATCTTTCTCTCTTCTCTCATATATACGTAAAATATATATAATTTATATTTTAATTTTAATTTTAATTATAATTCTAATAATAAGGGTATGTTAGCGAATGTTGTAAGGGTGTAAGTCGAAATTCTGTCCGTGTAACGCTACGCTATTTTTAATCATTGTAAGTTATGTTCAAACTTTTTATATTAATGTCTCGTAGCTAAGTTATTATTATGCTTATTTAAAACGAAGTAATCATGATGTTGGGCTAATTACTAAAATTGGGTAATTGGGCTTTGTACCATAATTGGGGTTTGGACAAAAGAACGACACTTGTGGAAATTAGACTATGGGCTATTAATGGGCTTTATATTTGTTTAACTAAATGATAGTTTGTTAATGTTAATATAAAGATTTACAATTGGGCGTCCCTATAAATTACCATATACACTCGATCGGACACGATGGGCGGGGTATTTATATGTACGAATAATCGTTCATTTAACCGGACACGGGAATGGATTAATAGCCACTAGAATAATTAAAACAGGGGTGAAATTACATTCAAGGGTAATTGGTGTAATTGTTAACAAAGTAGTAAAACCTTGGTTTACACGCAGTCGATAACCTGGTGTATTCATTAAACAAAGTATTAAAACCTTGTTACAATTCGAATCCCCAATTAGTTGGAATATTTAACTTCGGGTATAAGGATAATTTGACGAGGACACTAGCACCTTATATTTATGACTGATGGACTGTTATGGACAAAAACCAGACGGACATATTAAATAATCCAGGACAAAGGACAATTAACCCATGGGCATAAAACTAAAATAAACACGTCAAACATCATGATTACGGAAGTTTAAATAAGCATAATTCTTTTATTTTATATTTAATTTCCTTTATTTTATATTTAATTGCACTTCTAATTATCGCACTTTTATTTATTGTTATTTAATCGCACTTTTAATTATCGTACTTTTTAATTATCGCAATTTTATTTTATCGCACTTTTATTGCAATTTCATTATCGTTATTTACTTTACGCTTTAATTTAAAGTCTTTTATTTATTTAATAGTTTACATTAGGTTTTAACTGCGACTAAAGTTTTAAAATCGACAAACCGGTCATTAAACGGTAAAAACCCCCCTTTATAATAATAATATTACTTATATATATGTTTGTATTTTTATAAAAGTAAACTAATATAGCGTTGAGCTTTGTTTAAAAAAAAAAAGATTCCCTGTGGAACGAACCGGACTTACTAAAAACTACACTACTGTACGATTAGGTACACTGCCTATAAGTGTTGTAGCAAGGTTTAAGTATATCCATTCTATAAATAAATAAATATCTTGTGTAAAATTGTATCGTATTTAATAGTTTTTCCTAGTAAAATATAAACTATTTCGTATACACCTCGCATAACATCACCAGCACATGGAAGGGTTTTCAACATGAACACCAGGGATGCCCGTAAGGATCCTGACTTGGTCACAGGTACATTCACTATCAATAACCTATTTGCTTCTGTCTTATTCGATACCGGTGCTGATAGGAGTTATGTATGTAGACATTTTTGTTCTAAGATAGACTGGTCGTTAGTACCTTTAGACGAGAGTATTCTTGTTGAAGTAGCCAATGGGAAACTTGAGAAAGTTGACCAAATTAGCTGAGGAGGTATTATAAACTTACCTGGAGCGGAATTTGAGATAGATTTGATACCCATTAAGTTGGGAATCTTTGATGTGATAGTTGGCATGGACTGGTTGTCCAAAGTACGAGCAGAAGTTGTTTGTGGAGAGAAGATTATCCGTATACCTAGCGAAGATGGTGTGCCATTGATTGTATACAGAGAGAGATGTAGCCCAAAGTTAAACCTTATTCGCTGCATGAAGGCATAAAAGATTAAGAAAAAGGGGCGTTTTGCTGTTCTGGCGCACGTAAAGAAGTTGGAAACGGAGGAGAAAAGTGTGGATGACGTACGAATTGTGAACGAATTTCCCGATGTCTTTCCAGAAGAACTGCCCGGATTACCCCCACCGAGATCAGTGGAATTCCAGATTGATCTAGTACCAGGAGCTGCACCTGTAGCTCTCACACCTTATCGAGTTGCACCTTCCAAAATGCAAGAGTTGCAGAGTCAACTACAAGAATTGTTAGACCGTGGATTCATCCAACCAAGCTCTTCGCCTTGGGGCGCTCCTGTTTTGTTTGTAAAGAAGAAGGATGGATCTTTTCGCATGTGTATTGACTACCGCGAACTCAACAAGTTGACGATCAAGAATCGGTATCCCCTTCCCAGAATTGACGACCTTTTCGATCAGCTGCAAGGATCAAGTGTTTACTCTAAGATCGATTTGCGATCAGGTTATCACCAGTTGAGGGTGAAGGAGAGCGATGTGCTGAAGACTGCGTTCCGAACTCGTTATGGTCATTATGAGTTTCTCGTGATGCCATTCGGTTTAACCAACGCACCTGCCGTGTTCATGGATCTCATGAATCGTGTATGCAAACCATACCTGGACAAGTTTGTTATCGTCTTCATAGATGATATCCTCATCTACTCCAAAAGTGAAGCGGAACATGAGCAACATCTCCGAATCGTACTGGAACTCTTGAGACAAGAGCAACTTTATGCCAAATTCTCCAAGTGTGAGTTTTGGTTGAAGGAAGTCTAATTTTTGGGTCATATTGTGAGCGATCAGGGTATCAAAGTTGATCCCGAAAAGATCGAAGATATCAGCAAGTGGGAAATCCCCACTACTCCTACTCATATCCGCCAATTTTTAGGCCTCCCGGTTACTATCGTAGATTCATTGAAGGTTTCTCTCTGATTGCACGACCATTAACAGCACTGACTCACAAAGGGAAAAAATTTGTTTGGGCAACCGAGCAAGAGTCAACATTTCAAACCTTAAAGCAGAAGTTGACCACCGCACCTATCCTATCCCTCCCCGAAGGCAGTGATGATTTTGTTGTTTATTGCGATGCCTCGAAAAATGGTTTTGGGTGTGTACTAATGCAAAGAATGAAAGTTATTGCTTATGCCTCTCGACAACTGAAGATTTACGAGCGAAATTATACAACGCACGATCTCGAACTTGGAGCCGTTGTCTTTGCACTAAAACTATGGAGACACTATCTTTATGGAACAAAGAGTACCATCTTCACCGACCATAAAAGCCTCCAACACATCTTTGATCAGAAGCAACTGAACATGAGACAGCGACGATGGATTGAGACGCTGAACGACTACGATTGTGAACTTCGTTACCATCCTGGAAAGGCAAATGTTGTAGCAGATGCTTTGAGCCGAAAGGAAAGAATGGTACCTCTTCGTGTCCGAGCCTTGAACATCACCATCCATTTGAATCTCAATGGCCAAATCCGAGTAGCCCAAGATGAGGCTCTCAAAGAGTAGAATATTTCTCAAGAACATTTGAATATTCTCGTCTCTCGATTCGAGGTTAAGGAGACTGGACTCCGGTACTTTGTCGGAAGAATCTGGGTGCCTAGTTATGGGGATTTACGAAGCCTCATCCTAGACGAAGCCCACAAGTCAAGATATTCGATTCATCCAGGAACCGGTAAGATGTACCACGACCTCAAGGAATAGTATTGGTGGACAAATCTTAAGAAGGATGTTGCTACTTACATTGGGAAGTGTTTGACTTGTTCAAAGGTTAAGGCCGAACATCAAAGGCCATCCGGGTTACTTCAACAACTAGAAATCCCGCAATGGAAATGGGAAAGGATAACGATGAACTTCATCACGAAACTACCAAAGACGGTGGGCGGATACGATACCATCTGGGTTATCATTGACCATCTTACCAAATGTGCACACTTCCTAGCCATGAAAGAAACTGATATGATGGAAAAACTCGCTCAGCTATACATAAAGGAAATTGTATCTCGTCATGGTGTGCCCTTATCGATTATTTCAGGCCAAGATGCCCGTTTTGCTTCTAGATTTGGGTGTTCCTTACAAGAAGCTTTGGGAACACGTCTCGACATGAGTACCGCATATCACCCGCAAACCGACGGATAAAGTGAATGCACGATTCAAACTTTGGAGGACATGTTGCGTGTATGTGTTATTGATTTCGGAAAAGCTTGGGAGAAGCATTTATCGCTAGCCAAATTTTCTTACAACAACAGCTATCATTCGAGTATTAATGCCGCACCTTTTGAAACGTTGTATGGCCGCAAATGTCGTTCTCCTATTTGTTGGGCCGAAGTGGGTGAAAAGAAAATCACCGGACCCGAACTCGTTCATGAAATAATCGAGAAGATTGTTCAAATTCAAGCGAGGCTCAAGACGGCCCGTGATCGCCAAAAGAGCTATGCCGACCTTAAACATAAGGATTTCGAATTCCAAATGGGCGACCGCGTGATGTTGAAAGTAGCACCTTGGAAAGGTGTAATCCGTTTCGGAAAGCGTGGAAAGTTAAATCCGCGATGTAAAGACCCGTCCTAATCCATAAGAACGAATACAATAACATTTGGTTACATCGCGAGGTACTTGACCTCTATATGATTCATTTTACAAACATTGCATTCATTTTTAAAAGACAAACTTTCATTTACATCGAAAGTTGACGGCATGCATACCATTTCATAATATATCCAACTATAATTGACTTAATAATAATCTTGATGAACTCAACGACTCGAATGCAACGTCTTTTGAAATATGTCATGAATGACTCCAAGTAATGTCTCTAAAATGAGCAAATGCACAGCGGAAGATTTCTTTCATACCTGAGAATAAACATGCTTTAAAGTGTCAACTAAAAGGTTGGTGAGTTCATTAGATTATCATAATTGATCATTTTCATCATTTTAATAGACCACAAGATTTTCATTTCCATTTCTCATAAATATACGTCCCATGCATAGAGATAAAAATCATTCATATGGATTGAACACCTGATAACCGACATTAACAAGATGCATATAAGAATATCTCCTATCATTCCGGGACATCCATCGAACATGATAAAACAACATCGAAGTACTAAAGCATCCGCTACAACGGATGGGGTTTGTTAGGCCCAATAGATCTATATTTAGGATTCGCGTCAATTAGTAGATCGGATTACTAATTCTTAGGCTACCAAGCAAAAGGGGCATATTCGGCTTCGATCATTCAACCATATAATGTAGTTTCGATTACTTGTGTCTATTTAGTAAAACATTTATAAAAGCAGCGCATGTATTCTCAGTCCCAAAAATATATATTGTAAAAGTATTTAAAAGGGGAGCAAATGAAACTCACAATACTGTATTTTGTAGTAAAAATACATATGACGGCATTGAACAACTGAACAATGCAGGGTTGGCCTTGGATTCACGAACCTATATCAATTGTATATCTATTAAAACATATATTCGTAATCGAGCAATTATATATATATTTTGTTATTAATAATATACTTGTTATACTATATGTTATTTTAATATATTTAGTTTATATGTTTTATATAACTATTACATATTATTAATAATAAAAACTGTATATTAAATTTTAGTATATATATTTATATATTAATTGATATAACTTAACTAATATCTTTTTAATAATAAAAGTGTAGCGTAATATATTTTTATATAAAAGTATTTATTTATGATAATATTGATATTTTTTAGTGATAACAAAATAATAATTTTAGTAATAATGATAATAAGTTTAATAATAATAATAATAATAATACTAGTATTTATGAAAGTACCAATAATATTAATAACTAAAATGATAATTTTCCTGCTAGTGGTAGTTATGCTAATAATATTAGTAATAACAATAATAATAATAATCCTAATTGTAATTTTAATCATGATAATAATAATAATAACTGATTACTAATATTTATCTTAGTAACAATAATAATAATCATAATACTAATTGATAATACTAATAATAACAATAATGATATTATTATTAATTTGATTAATGATATTAATAATCATTTTATTATTGATTGTACTAATAACACATAACATGGTAACACTTAATAATAATAATAATAATAATAATAATAATAATAATAATAATAATAATAATAATAATAATAATAATAATAATAATAATAATAATAATAATAATAATAATAATAATAGTAATAATAATAGTAATAATAATAATAGTAATAATAATAATAATAATAATAATAATAATAATAATAATAATAATAATAATAATAATAATAATAATAATAATAATAATAATAATAATAATAATAATAATAATAATAATAATAATAATAATAATAAAAAAATTACTACCTCTCATAAAATGGGCCTCAAAAAGAACAGAACGCCATTGCCAAGACTCGAACCCTCAACCTCTCACTAACCCGCAACCACAACAAACCATTGAACCGTACATGCTTTTCTGTTATTTTACAACACCCATTTATTTTTAACTCGTTATTTTCTGTTCTATTTCTACTTTCATCTTCAAGAACTCATCGGTCAAAACTATAAATTGGTCATAAAAATAATTTAAATGTTACCTCAAAAATCCTAAAATGAAACACAAACCAATTGGTTACGTTTGAAATTTATTAAAACAAAAGGAACAATAAAAATTAGAAGCTGTACAGCTCTCGGATGAACACGAAGAACTCAAGATTGATTTTCAAATTTAAGATCGTTCTAGCTATAGATTTCTACACGAATTAGGTTCTATTTCCATCCTAGATACTTTCTAAATCCCTAATTGAAACAGAAACTTTAAAACAAGTATGAATTTCACGATGAACAACTGTTTTGACTTTTTAGAAATCAAATTTGACTTTGATATTAAACCTCGATATTAAAAATTGAGATTTGAAACTTTCCAGGAAGTTTATATGAAAGATTTATGACAAAACTGCATTAACACTTTTTGAATTTGATTGAAAAATCGAGCTTTTGATTAAATCACCCAAGAACAGAGTCACGACCAGTTTTCTTAAACTTCATTGATAAAATCAAATAATTAAAAACAGATAGACGTAATAATTGGTAATGAGAATGTGAATTTGATTTGAGTGTGTCCAAATTGTTGATTAATGTCTTTGATTTATGTAAATTCGATCGACAAAAGCTTCTCTTGTTCAGTACAAAAAATAATAAACAATATAAAGTCAGATTGTGATATCTTAATAAGTTGTACGATGGATTCATTTGTTAATCATTTTTAGAGACAGAAACAAAAATCCTAAACAGCTCGATCGTGACTTGAAACTGAATACATAAATACGAATTTTATCAATTTTTTTATATATATACAGTCGTATTTATATATGTATATACATATATATTTGTATATGTTTCTATATATATATATATAATTAGGTATTTCTGTATTTATATAGCAGCAGATCGACTACAGCTATATCTGTATTTTAGATAATAATACTAATTATACAATCTTTATATTTAATCTTAATTTTTAATAATAATGGAACTAATATAAATAAATGAATAATAATGATAATAATATCAATAATCCTAATAAATATATTAATTATAATAATAAATAATAATGATACTAATAATCATAAAAATGAGAATTTTATTAAGTTTAAAGATAAAAATCATAATAAAAATGATAACGATAATTTTATTAATAATACTTTTATTAACACTAATTATGATAATATGAATATTATTAATGATAATAATATTAATAATAACACTAATATACAACTTATACATTTCAAATTTTATATATATATATATATATATATATATATATATATATATATATATATATATATATATATATATATATATATATATATATATATATATATATATTTATTTACAAACAGTTGTTCGTGAATCGTCGGTAATAGTTAAAGGTCAAATGATTTCATGAGAACAGTTCAAAAACTTTGAGACTCAACATTACAGACTTTGCTTATAGTATCAAAAATATTAAATCGTATCGAGAGTTTGGTTCAAAATTAGTCGAAATTTTCCGGATCGTCACACGCGATACATTGGTCCTTTTGAAATCTTGGAGCGTATTGGACCTGTTGCTTACCGTTTAGATCTTCTGACACAATTGAGCTCCGTTCATCCTACTTTTCATGTGTCGAATCTGAAGAAGTGTCTTGTTGAACTAGAACTCGTCATCCCTCTCGACGAGCTTACGATTGATGACAAACTCCACTTCGTGAAAGAACCCATTGAAATTATGGACCGTGAGGTCAAGACTTTAAAACGTAACAAGATTCCGATCGTCCGAGTCCGATTGAATGCAAAACGAGGACCTGAGTTTACTTGGGAACGAGAGGATCAAATGATGCAGAAGTATCCTCACCTTTTTCCGACTTCACCATCTACCTCAGCTTAAATTTCGGGATGAAATTTTCTTTAACGGGTGGGTAATGTAACGACCCGACTTTTTTGACCTTTAATTATATTTATTTCTTTCATGAAACTGCGTATTTGTGCGTACTGTGATAGATTATATTCTGGGGTCATTAATTATGTTAACTATTTTTGTTAATGCCTTACAACTTGATATTAAGTGCTTAACATGATCCTTGAATGCATGTACGACCGTTAGTGTCACTTACCGTTTAAAACAAGCTACGTACTTGGTACACGTTAAACTTTGTCATAATTGGAATATTATGACTACGTAAATATAATTGTTATTTATTTATGACAATTACCTAGCCTTATGGTTCCTTAATTATGCTTAGTGGTTACTAATGCTTACTAGTTAGTTTTAATGGACCTAATACCTTAATGGACCTATTTAATTAAAGGCCCAACCTACTTAACTTAATGGGCTCACTTAATGGACTAGTTAATGGACTAATTTAGCCCATTAAGTATAAGACAAAGTCCATTAGTAGATTAGAAAAGATTAAGCATGCTAGTGTACCATTTCCTTACATGTTTTAACACCTTATACCATGCCACCCAACATGTACAACCACCACCATGTGCCACCATCCAATAGCAAGCAAATGGTCCCCTCACCCCACCCATTGCAACCGTCGGCCTATAGGGTCACCAACACCACCACCATTTCATTTTAACTCTCACAATTTCATTTCAAAAACACACACTCTTATTCTCTCAAATTTCTCTCTACTTTTCTCTCAACTTTTCTTGAAGAACTTGAAGGTTTTAACTCTTTTTCTCTTCTTTTTCTTCTCCAAAACCATAGCTCATCATCATCATTATTTATTATTGGATTTTGGTTTTTATAACTTTAATCCTCATGTTATCTTGCAACCTTTGATCACTTTTATGATAAAGAAGCAAGAACAAGGATCAAAGCTTTGTAGATTTTGATTCTACATGAAACTTGTAACAAATTTAAGGATCAAATGCTTTAAGATCCTCTTTATGTTCAAGTATTGGAACTTCAAAGTTCATTTCATGAAGATTAAAGTTTGTAACTTGATATCTTTTTATATAAAGGATCCTTACTTGAACTTGTTTACTTTTAACTTTAAATCTATTTTTTTGTTTATGGAATTCGATTTGTTTGAGTTACTTGGTCAAAGATTACTTGTTAACTTTGATCTCATAAATCTTGTAACCAAAGTCTAACTTTGAAAGTTCAAGAACAAGAAAGTTTAAGCTTACTAGTTTATAACTTTAACACATATAAGATTGACCTAAGATACATAACTTATGGTCATCTAACTTGTTAAAACAAGAATTCATTTATTTGTGTTCACTTTACTTTACAAAATCTAAGTTTCATAACTTATGGTTGTGTAAAGTTGAAAGTCTAAGTGTTTTAACTTAGGGTTTCACCAAGAACATGAGATCTAGACTTTTTAGTCTAAGATCTTTAATATCTAGTTAAGATCTAAGCTCTCTAGCTTAAAGTCTTGATTATTTAGTTTGATTCAAAGTTGTAGCGTAATAAGACTTGTATTTGTGTTGAAACTAAGAAGATTGATGTAACTTTGGTTCATCACCTTGCTCAAACTCTCACATGAGTTGTGTTTTAATTCTTAGTCTTGAATCTTGTGTGTTGATGGTTAAACCTTGGTCAAAGTGATTCAAACATATCAACGAGTTGTACACTTGAAGCTACAAGCATCAAGGATGAGAACCGTGATGAGCATCAAGCACCAAGAATCCCACTGGAGCACTTACTTTCTATTTTTCATGGTCTGATCATACTCTCTAGGCTACCGGAAAGTCTATTTTCAGTTATTTCGGTTCGAGTAGATGACTTTTCATTTAGGCCTCGCCTAAATCTGATATACGGTTTAGGATTTATAGCCTTCCGAAAGTCACTACGCCCTTGTAACGTTGTGCTGAAATTTCTGACCTACTCGCACTTGAACCGTCGCCCCGGTCAAACGAAGACGAGTTTGGTTCTGAAAATTGGTCAGCGGTTAGAGGACTCATATACGGAGAAATGGCCACTGGTGTTACATCATCTCAGTTTGTATAGAGGTCGTATCAGCTGAATGAATTCAGCCTTTGTTTCGATCTCTATTCTTGATTGAAAACTTACTTTACTTTTTACATATGATGTTGATGATGATGACACTTAAGACTTAAATTACATATTTTTAAACCCGTTTGGACGATTTACTGACTTAGTAACTTTTAACTTAGGTTGACGACCATTCGAACCGACTTACTTGCTTACTTACCTCGTATCGACTTTTACCGCACTGTCACTGTGAGTTATAGCTCCCTTTTTATTACAACTATTTTTGGGACTGAGAATACATGCGCTTTTTATGTTTTACTTACTAGGCACTAGTACTTAAACTTTATATATGTGTGGGTTATATAACAGCATAAACTTTCCACTTAGCTCGGTAACGTTTAGTCATTGGTTTTTGAACCAGTGAACGCGAATCTTAGATATGGATCCATAGGGTTTGACATCCCCACTTGGGCTAGTCGTGCTAGCATTTAACAGGTGTTTAATACTTCGTAGACTTACGCACTCTCCAAGTGTACTTTTAGGGGGTGATGATATGTTAAGTTAGTTACCAAGTGCCCACGGATAAGCATATACTTTTCATACTATTTTGAATTATGAAATCTCGTGGCCTACCTTACATTACTGTTACAATTAAACTATAGCTCACCAACATTCGTGTTGACATTTTAAGCATGTTATTTCTCAGGTGCTTAGACGTTTGATGCTTTCGCTGTATTAGTCTCGCTGTTAGACTTGCTGTGTAGACTCCCGCTGCTTTTGTTTAGAGATGTCTCTGCATGAAACTTTTACTTTGCATTCACGAACTATGTTACTTTTGAACAATGAAATTGTAATGACCTTTGAGTTTCGTACTTATGTTGTTGCTTTCTATTCGTAGAAGCACACTATCGTTTGTAAAACATTTGACATCGGTAAAGACGTTACCCCTTTTTATGAATGCAAACTTATTTTTAAACAGCATATAGTGTTTGACCTTGTAATGATTCTATTGTTGATGATCCGTACACGATGGTTTTGTACGGGGCGTCACGGTTTTTAAGCTTGGTCTTTGAAAATGAGCTGGGTGATGTTTACCAGCAAATTAATGATCTATCTGTCGACCAGCCATTGAAATAAGGGGGAATGACAAGAGCAGCACCAGCTGATCCACATACTGGTCTGACGCCAGGAATGCTCGAGTATCTTGCTGCTCGGGGTGGAGCTACCCAATTGACTGCCTCTGGTAGTGCACCAGCTGAGGGGGAGGGAACTCAGTGCAAACCAGCTGTACGAAGGAAAAAAGCCAGCTACCACAACTAGAACAGCCACCGTCGCAGATACTGGTAAAGCAGTAGTTGTATTATAATCTAGTCCTCTCTGATCATAAAGAACAGCCCTAGTCTTATATACTAACTTCCCATTTATGGTATTGGAATCCGTTGCTCATCTATTTCTTGGTAACAGGAAAATCTAAACGTGCTAAAGCTGGCTATAAACACGCCACAGGGGAGGTTGCACCAGTCTCAACTACTGCTCCTACAAAGGATGCTGCTATGAAACCTGCTGCGTCTCTAGACCAAAAAGCAGAAATTACTAACTTAATTGAAAATCTTTTATCTGCTGACTTGAAAAATGAAAGTGCAGTTGAAGGTATAACATTTGCTCCCAAGCTGACTGGTTTTAAAACTAGTGTTAAGAAGAGTAGCAACCCATACTCTTCTAACCAGGCACTTCTACATTTTTCAAAATTATACTTCAAGAAATATCCTCTGCTAACAGTACAACCAGCAGAGAACATAACTAAACCCCAAAGCAGACTTGAGTTGGGTCCTCATTGTGTTGAACCAGCTCATGCTACTGCACAGCCGAGTTGTCATTTGGATCATGATAAGAGTCACACTCATACATCTAAACCAGCCAAAACTCTTACACAATCTGGGTTAACATGTGTTACCAATGAGTCAGCAGAGTCACAACTGCACTTACAGACACCATACTCTGTCTCAATCGAAGGGCTGACTAAACCACCAGTCTGTTCCAGAGACCAACACCAGATGCAATTGTTGAGTCAAATTTATTTGGTTCTACTTTTGCTAACATAAAATGTTCAGTTGTTTCAGTTCTTAGCAGGGCAGATGAACAGGCATAAGGGGAGCATGAAAGAAATCATATAGTGTTTACTGTTCTTGAAGCTGGTACTGATACGCCCTCTGTTTCTGCTACTGGTATTGGTGCTACTGATTCTTTTACTGGTGGTGCTGATACTAGTGTTGTTGACTCTGCTGCTGCTGGTGATACTGGGAATCAAGTTGATGCTGGTTCAACTGTACCTACTGGTTCTGAGGAGATGGTTATTGATACTGCTGAATCTATTATTCCTCCTTCCATTCCCAGTATTACTGCTACAACTACTGCTCCAGAAGTAGTTGTTGATGATGTTGTGCACACTTCTACTATTATTGATGATATTGTTACTGCAACCAAGGGTGACAATGTTTTCACTGATGATATTACTACTGCTCATCCTGATTCATCTGATATGGACTTACAATCTATCACTCCAGAAGCAGCAACTGTTATTGTTCCCCCTGGTTCAGATATTGGTTCCTAGGAAGTCACACTGAATGTTGGTACCAAGTTTACTGCCACATCTAAGACTACTAAGGCTTCTGTTTCTACTGAAAAGCCTAAGTATGTTTGTCAGGTACCGGAACCAGAAGAAGTGGTGCCCAACTTTGTCTTCAGGGGAGTTTCTATCACTCCCAAAATTGCACTGCTGGTGGATCAACTAACTATTGATCCACAAAGTGCATTGGTTTCAGCTAGCAAGCTGCCTGATGAGGAGCTGACTGAATTATTCTCCCAGCTGGATGTACCATCACGTAAAGAAGTATTTGAGAGGCTGGCCACTCTGGAGAACATCAATGAATAGCCATATTATCATGTCTTTGGTATGACTCCGGCTGCTTCTCCATGGCCTGGTACTTGGAGACCTCTCAAGTTCATCCAAGATCCTAATACTGGTAAGATTGTCATGCAAGATATTCCTGATTTGCTAGTACCTTCTGATTCATCAGCTTCTTCATCATCATCTTCTTCATCTGATGGTGATGCTGATAAAGGTACTGGTAAGGAAGAGCCAGACATTCCTGACAATATTGTTGGCTCCAAAGACAAACCAGTGGATCTTACTGCTGATGATGCTACAAAGAATACCAGTGGTTCTAAGCCTTCGAGTGAAGGTAAAAATGATGGTGATCATGGTGATGAGTCAGATTCTGACCTTTCACCTCCACCACCCTATGGAGGTACTCCAATATTAGATGCTACTGCACGACCACCACCCAGTGGTCTTGATGTTGCAGAGATGGAAGGACTGTCCACTCTTGCAGTTTACAGGACAGTTTTCAGAATCACCCTTGACATTACCAATACCATCAGGGAGTCCATCATAACTAATGTTACTGAATCTATTCGACGGGCTGGCTGTATTACTACCTCATCTATTGAAGCCCAGCTACGCCAAACTAATGCATTTGCTGATCTGGCAGTCGAGGCTATCACAAAACATTATGAAGAAGAAGAACAGCTGAAGCAGAGAATCATCTCTCACAACGAGTATACTGATCATATCACCCAACTTTAAGCATAACTGGATGTTGAAAGATAAAGGAATAGATTTCTGATTGAAGAGAATAGGGTATTGGAAGAGAGATTGGAGTCACAAGAACAACAGATGGCTACCATGATTCCTGCTTCTACTTATGTTACTTTGGTTGAGACTATGCACCGTATGGCTGATCTTCAAGCTGATGTTAGATCGAGTGTAAATCAAATTGCCATGGGTGTAGCTAGAAATGAAGTTAGAACGTCCAACCTATGTCTTCAACAACATGGTGTGGACTCTGGTGCTCACTTATCTCTTGTTGATGTTGAATGGAACAACTTTGCATTTTCAATGCCTGATTCTGATAGTAATCTTAATGTAAGTGTTCTCCCAGGCTCTACTTCTGCCCCTGCTGATGACAAAAAGGGGGAGAAGAAATCTACGACATAAGAAGAGAAAACAATCTAAGGGGGAGCATGAACATGAGAAAGCTCCTAAGCAGCAGAAGAGAGATGGTGATGGTGATGGTGATGATCAAGGAAGAACTGGCCCTAAGCCCAGCAATGCTCATATTAAAGTAGGTGCCAAGGAGGCTGGTGAATCTCAACCTAGCATGCCTGCCACATTTGTGGATGATATTGGTTCTGGCAGTAAGCCTAGGGATAATGTGTCTGAACTGGCTTTGGCTGAATCTTTTGTTGCCTCTCAATCCATTGAAAAGAAGTTAAAAAGAAAAATGGAGAGACACCAGAAGAAACAGCAGGACTTAAATGATGCCTTCAACACCGGATTTGAGGCCTATGCTGCAAGGAAAAAGCACATAATTGAGGATAGAAGAGGTCTTTCTCGTGATCAACTTAAAATTCACAATGAGCTGCTCAGCATTAATCAGTATAAGAAAGATGCACAAAAAAAAAAAGAAATGCTAAGTTCATGGTGAGATAAGACAAGAAGAAGGCAAAACTGTATGCTGAGCGAGCAGAAAGAATCAGAAACATGACACCTGAAGGGATGCAAAAGAACCTGGATTCTAACAGGTCAGGGGGAGATAGAGAGAGAGAGAGAGAGAGAGAGAGTAGATGTATTTCTCAAATGGCTGTCTGGTATGATGAAATCCAGCCAACCCTCTCAACCAGCATCGCCTGCTCAGCCAGCTACACAATCAAAGCTAGTAGAAGTTGTTAATCTTGATGATGATATTGAGAAGCCAGTAGAGACAGATCTGTCTGCTACTGAGGGGGAGTATCTTACAATAACTCCCCTACTGCCTCCACAAGAACCAGTATCCACACAAGAACCACCAGCTGAACCCAAGCCAATTGATAAACAAAGGGTAAAATATGCCCCAAAGGACAACCAGCCCCTAAGGAAAGAGCCCTTATTCGAGGCAGCTGGTGAAGATACTGTGGCAGTTGTACCATCTGATACTAATTAGTCAGCTGGTACCAAAGACACGGCAAGGAGTGCTGTGTTAGAAGACCCAGCCAGAAGTGTGCTGCTGGGTGAAAGAAGATCAGAAGACCCAGCAAAGGAGGATAAGCTGAGAGCTAATGATAATACTGATTCTGTTGATGCTGACTTCACTGTCTGGGGTAGTGGCAACTCAACTTTTGTTCAATCACCACTACCAGCAGACTCACTTGCTTATTTTGATAGGACACTGGGTGACCTTCATTTCTATGAACCAGTGGGTCCTTCAGGCACATCAGAATCACCATATGTATATCCAACATCTTCCCCCAAGAAAAATGATAAGCATACTATTTGGGAAGATGATTCAGTTTCACGAAGAAAGCCTAATCTCAAAAAAATAAATCCAGATGAAAGGGAGGCTTATAGGCTTGAGATCACTGTTGCTGATTTACTTAATCAAAGAGCAGCAGGGAGACCAGAGAGAATACGCCAAATCAGAATGTTGTATCATCCACTTGATCAACAATTCTATATTGGTGCTATGGATTTCAACATTGATATTGGTATGTATCTATCAAATAGTGGCCAAAGACTCCACAATGAAGAGGAGAATGCACTTTTCTATGAAGTTATGGAACTGGATATGGATTTACAACAATATTGCAATGCCCTAGTTACTGAGGAGGGTAGGAAATTGATAGCAGCAGTAAAATCCCTGAATATTACTTTTAATGATTACATAACAAGTATTCAATTGGAAAGACAAACAAGGGATGATGCTGAGTATGCTGAGAGGCTCAGGCTTAGGGAAGAAGAAGATAAACTGGCTGCTGATAGAAAATAAGAGGCTAAATCACTCAGGTTAGCAAAAGCCATAGTTGAAGCTCAGGACAAAGTTTTTGATAAGCTTGAAGCTTCTGAGAAGGTACCTGCCGAAGCTCGTATACAAGACAACTGTCTGAACATTTCTTCAGGAGCAAATATGCTGATGTAATGACCAGAAGATTCAATCCTGGTAAAATCATCAAGTGCCATAGAGGAACTAAAAGGACCTTCAGTGTCAGCAGGGAAAATCAAGTGTATGAGAAGGTAGATTACAGAAATGTAAGAACTTTTGGATTTAGTGAATGGATGAAAATACTGCAGTATTTCATTGGTAAAGGTCAAAGTATTCTCAGAGACACACTGAAACCAGAATTACAAGACCTATTCGATAAAGCAGTCAAGTATGGGAATGCACCAGTAGTAAATGTAGAAGAAGTAATGGCTCAAAAGCCTAAAAGAAAGAAGTCTATTGGTGCAAGCCCACATAGAAGAGATCCAATAATCTTACCTCCTTAAATACCTGTATTTGATCCTGCAGACTTACCTAAATTATTCCCTAAAGCCTGGGCAGCCATGAAAGTTAAAGAAGAAGAGCTATTTGAGGATGAACAAGATAAAGAGAAAGATAAAAACGGATAGCCTTCTAACTTTAAAAAATTGTATCTTTTGTTATTTCATAATTCATTATACTATTTTGTAATTATTGTATATATTCTGTTGTAATGAATATGAAATGAGTTTATCTTCAAAATCATATCAATATATAAGATATAGATAACTCAGCAAAAGATACCAAAACAAACCTAAAAGGGACAAATTTACTGCATATTTTACATTAGGTCCCTTAGTGTTGGCTTTAGTGTTTTCTCTATATGTCATAGGTTTTGTAATCATCAAATAAGGGGATATTGTTGAGTCCACAAAATACTTGAGGATTTAATTATGACAAAACATCATTTATGTACACTAAAATGTTATGTGCAGCCAGCACATGTTTAGTTATGTATAGACAGCAATTGTTGCTGTGTCGATTGGTTAGTATGTTGCCTAGTCTACCAGCACAGGTAGACAATATTCTTCGTTTTAGCACAGGATGAGTGCCCAGCAAATCATGAAGATCAAGTGACTCAACATAGAAGAACCAGCATACCTGGTGAGCAGCATACTACATGAAGATAGCTATGCTCCATTACAAGCATAGTGGTTTCCTGAATGGTCTACATCAATTGTACTATTCAACAGAAGTCGAAGACAAGGTTGAACAGAAAAGGACACGTATCGGCGGCTGACAAGTGACCTTACAAGACCACGATGGAATGCATAAGTTTAATGCATGTGCAGACATGTGTTATACTTTGTCAATGCTAGGGAACACAACATTCTATTTGTTTAATCAAATAGTAGTGCTAAACCGAATTGGGGTGTTCCTGCAAATAACTACCAAAGAGAAAAGAAGAGAGCACGCTCTCTGATGCAATTGTCCCCACAAGTACAGACATCTTATGTACCAATGAACAATGGATCAATTACCTGGATAATAGGACGACTATAAATAGAAGTATTCACTATTGTAATATTTAGTGGTGTAGGTTTTATTTATTAAGAGTCCAAAATCTGTAATAGCTTAGATTATCCTCATAGCTATAACTTAGGTATAATCTGTATCAACCAACTATCATTCTTCTAAGGATAATTTTAATTCTTTATGATTCATATCAATAAAGAATAAACCGTTGAAAATTACTTTTGACTCTTATTTAAATTACTTGCTTGAATACCAATCTGCTATAACTGTTAAGATAAACAAAAAGAATTGTATTCACCCCCTACAATACTCCTGTTATTAATCAAGGGACCAACAAATATACATTAAACTATTGAGTTTACAAATAATTCTATTTAAAATAGAATCTCTCCCTCGATGGTCACATTCATGAATATTTGAATGAACACTTGGTGAATAAGTGATATTTAAATATTAGATTGGGAGGGGTCAAGTCTCCGAGCTTCAAATGAGTGTTCCTTTTATAG
Source organism: Rutidosis leptorrhynchoides (assembly GCF_046630445.1). Taxonomy (NCBI): domain Eukaryota; kingdom Viridiplantae; phylum Streptophyta; class Magnoliopsida; order Asterales; family Asteraceae; genus Rutidosis; species Rutidosis leptorrhynchoides. The sequence continues at coordinate 333,397,530 of NC_092337.1, read as the reverse complement.
TATGGAGAGATGTTTAATAAATTTTATATGGTTGATCCTTGGCTTAGACATTTAGTTAACCTTGCTTTGGTGTTCAAGAAATATAGTCATTTAAAAATGAATATAGACATTTGAATTCAAATATAACTGTTTAAATTGAAGTATAGTTGTTTGCTTGTTTTTTTAATTAAAACACCTACAAAAGGTTGTTAAACATAAAAGGTATGCTTGACTTACTTGTTTAGTTTGAATTTACCTTGAACCATGCACTTTGATATCGACAAGGCCTTTACCAAATAAGTAAGCATCTTTGCTTGGTATTCTCATGTCATAAGTACAACTTACTTAATGAGGTAATTCCATGGTTAAAGTATCAAATAATGTGCATATTTAAGCATCCATGTTGATGCATACGCGAGAAGACATCAAAGATGGGCTCAGGTTTATAAAAGGTGAGCCAGGAAAGGTGCAAGGATCGCATATGTTGCACCTATTAGGTCACAGGAACTAGCTAGGCTGATGAATGATGGACTACTCAAGATGGATCATATTGGGCCGGTCGAAGTTGGGCTGCAAAAGCATATTGAAGTTGTTGTATGTAGGCTCCTGGTTTGTGTGGGAATAGGGTAAAAAGCCGCTGACTTGGGCAGGAAGCATAGAAGCATATTTTGTTTCCTTTTTAAATTTATCTTATTTCTGTTATTTAAATATTCCAGCACATTCTTTCTAGTTAGTTATGTTTTTGATATTAACGTGAGTAATAAAAGACTTGCGGCCACTTTTGTGTTTCTATCTATTTCGATTCTGTAAGCCATAGATCCTAACCCATTATTTGTTTAGACTAGAAGGTTATTCACTATGTGGTATTAGATTCCAGGAATGACCGACAATGTCTATCGAGGTGATTATAGCATATACGCCGGACGAGTAAGTTATATTGATCAGAGAGATGCTGAAATCGAGCGTTCATAATGAAGAATAGCAAACTTATAACAGGACCGACATCATAAATATGATGAACACTCATCAAACAGAGGACAAGTGGGACGATATGAATGATTCGTCGATGCATCGAGAGGATTCATACAGTATCGTGATAATCCATTACGAATCGTTGGTATGACGTTTGAGCAAATTTTTAACCTAGGGTATGTTCCTGAACCTTCCGTGGATGAATATTCTGTCCCTATTTATGATACAAATCGTGAGGAAGATGAGACACACTCGAGGTCCTTGATTCTTCCTAACGCAGGGGATGAAAGCAAGGGGTTACATAAGCCGATCATATCAAAGTTGCCAGATGAATACTATATTGCCATTAATGATGTATGCGATACTGACATCAATTATGTTTCTGGTGTAAAATTCGACGTCGCAGGTGATGACATTACAGTTGAATCTTTTATCGAATAGTTGAACGTAGTTATTGAGGATCATTTGGATGTGTCAATCCTTGACTTTATAGACTCGAGGACGAGTCTTCTTGAAGATGGGAGGATAATGCATACGCGAGAAGAAATCAAAGATGAGGTAAGGTTTATAGAAGGTGGGCCAGGAAAGAAGCAGGGGTCACATATGTTAGGGTGGCATATGTTGCATCTGTTAGGTCGCGGGAACTAGCTGGGCTAATAAATGATGGGCTACTCAAGATGGATTGTATTGGGCCAGTCGAAGTTGGGCTGCAGGCGCATATTGAAGCTGTTGTTCGTGGGCTCCTATTTCGTGTGGGAATAGGGTCAGAAAAGCTGCTGACTTGGGCAGGAAGCAAAGAAGAATATGCTGGAAGATTTTATTTAGAATTATAGCTTGCTTATTATTTTGTTTCCTTTATAAATTTATCTTGAATTTGTTATTTAAATTCAGTAGATTGTTTCTAGTTAGTTATGTTATTGATATTAACGTAAGTAATAAAAGAGTTACATCTACTTTGCGTTTCTACCTATTTTGATTCCGTCAGCCATAAATCCTAACCCATTATTTTTTAGCCAAGAAGGTTATCCATTACATTGCATACAAGAGTAATTAACAAAACTTTATTTTGACTAAACATAACTGCGTTTAGGTTTACATATGTTCTAAGAGAGAGAGAGAGTGAGGGGGGGGGGGGGGAACTCCTAATAGGACTTGAACGACCATTATGTCAATTGATTAACTTTAAGGCAAGAGTCTAAGACATTTTGCAAGGATAGGATTATTTAGAAAATCCTTAAGTGCACTATGATTCACTATCTCATAAGATATGAAAGTGTAAGTTTCAAATGTCTTAGAACGCCTTATGAGCAACATATATAAGATACGTTTTGAAAAGACTTGATTTTAATTTTTGTTTATTAAATTATGTTTAATAGCGAGTCTCACAATTGATTGCTGGTTTCAACCGTGCCATGTAGAGCCAACATATTTTTTCTGCTGCTCCTTCTTTGATTAGCAATCTTTCTGATGTCTCTTCGTTGTGTCAGCATGCTCCTCTTCATTGAGTCAACACAGCTTCTCTGTTGTCTCTTCATTGAGTCAACACAACTTCCCTGTTGTGTCTTCTTTGAGTTAACACAACTTAGTGTTGTCTCCATGTTAAGACAGTCATGTTGTCTCTTCATCACGTCTCATTTCAAGGTCCAACCGTGATATGCCCATTATAGACTTATGTTATTTACCATATTTATACGTTTATAAATGTAACACCGGCCATTTTTTTTTTTAACACAGCGGAAGTCTTATTTAGTATAACCACAACCTTAATTACATTAGTACAAAACCACTAAACTATGTTTACTTTAACAAACGGTGTTACGTTATTACAAATACGGTTACAAAAGTCCACATCAGAGTTGCAAGTCAAACATGTCTTCTACATCATGCCGAATCCCATCAGCAGTAGCTAAACCTGCAGGGGGAGGAATGTGGGGGATTAGCTCACCGCTAAGTGAATGGAATCTATCTACAGATTAAGCTTAAGCAATCCATCATACAACAGTCAATTAACATGCTTACAACCATCAAGCATACAAACAACGACAATATGAGGATCGGCGGCTTGTACCGGCACACGACTCCTAGCCGATCCAACTAGAGTCTACCGATAGTCCTCCCTACCAAGTCTCTGCATAACTATCCAAACGCAACACATGCATTCTTCTATGCTATACTAACCAGACTGTAGGACTTGGACTCAACCTCCCTTGGATTGGTTGACCTCACACGGACTACAACTGCCCTAGGAATGGTTGAAAGTCCCCAACCGCCCTAGGAATGGCTGGTGTCAAACACAGTGCACATATACAACATATATAGATCACATAGCATGTAACTATGCAACTAGCATGACAATCACTACACCATACAGGGTAATCAGAGTAATCCACAGTAGCATGATTTGCTACTTAAACTCTATCCGAAGATAGACCCACTCACCAATTACCAGCAACTGAAGATTCTCAGAGGTCTAATCTTTCTGAGTCTTCTCTTTCTCTTTCTCTTTTTCACCTGAGAATAGACATAATCAAGTCAGTAATCATGTCTTGATATCATCCCAACAACAAGAAAATAGCATCAATAACAAGCACTTGAACACGTAATCAATCTAACCTGTCAACCGTACGAGTGACACTCATTCGCACGTCTGAGAAACCTCAACCGTGCGGTTGACACCTCACTCGTACGTTTGGTCCTTGGCCAAATATCTAATTAGACAACAGTAGATCTGTACGATTGACCACATGAGTGACATATGACCCGTACGAGTCATATCTCAACCGTACAATCCAACTAGAAAATATAACAGTTCAAGTAGTCACTCACTCGTGCGGTTCATCATGCGATTGACCGCCTCAACCGTACGAGTGAAAGCTCACTCGTACGAGTGAAGGCTCACTCGTGCAAGTGACAAGGAACATCAATAGCAATATATAATTACATTTTCCAACCTATATTCATCATATATTCATTACGCATGCACACTAGACACACACGCTAATACCTCTATTTCTGACCTAAATACATTTTGATATAGCTTCTAAAGAGCTTACCATTGGAAAGGATTTTTCATTACGATTCCAACAATACTTGATTCATCAAAAACGGAGTTACGGTTTGAAAGTTATGACCAAAACAATTTCCACAAATCTGACCCTGTGCTCACACGCGTGGCTGAGGCCTCACTCGTGCGAGTGAGTCCTCACACATGTGGTTGACCCTCAAAAGTGTGGTCACTTGTGTGAGTGACCTGTCACTCGTGTGGGAGCTGAAGAACAGCTCCAGCACACTGTTTTTCGCGTTTTTGACCCAAAAACTCGATTTTTGCAAGTTCTAACACCAAAAACTACCTGGAAAACATCATATAAACTATATAACAACTATTTCTAACATCAATTAAGCATAACAAACACAAAACATGAATATTCAAGCTCATATTCATCAAAAACCCATTTTACACCCAAAACCTAATTTCTATGAATTAACATACGAATTCAAGCACACAATCCTGGATAATTGCTTACAAAGATGATATAATTCAGTTCCTTAAGCCTCTTGATTCAATTTATTACTTAGATTAAATTAGGGTTTGTGAAGGTGTAGAGTTTAGGTACGTTCTTGTTTCTCAATTTAGGGAAAATAGATAAGAAGTGTCCAGATTACTCCATAAGTGGGTATTAAAACCCATACCCCATAATACACGGGTATTTACCAGTTATCTAATATCTTTCGTACTTAATTTGGTAACCCTAACGGAGTCCAAATTCAACAAACGAACCATTTCTGTGACCCTTGTCACAAACTGGTCTTAACCACATATTCAATTAATAATAAACATATTATTAAAATAAAAGCATATTTTAAACACAAATATAAACCTAAGGGCAATTAAGTAATCTTACTTCTAACCCCGGTTTCAGTCTGTTACAAATCCACCCCCTTAAAGAGATTCCATCTTCAGAATCTGGTCTTGGTCAAACAGATGAGGGTAACGGGTCTTCATCAACTCTTCTGTCTCCCACGTCAAGTTAGACCCAAAGCTGTGTTTCCATTCTATTAAAACCATCGGGATCTCTTTCTTTCTTAACTTAGTAACCTTTCTGTCGACTACTCGAATTGGTTCCTCAACCAACTTATTCCTCAAATCAACTTTCAAATCTATTAGTGGTACGATCTGTGTCTCGTCATCGACTTTACACTTATGTAAATAACACACATTGAAGGTATTATGAATACCAGCTAACTCGGAAGGAAGATCTAACACAACTGTCTGGTCATTCAAAATCTCACTAATTGGAAACGGTCCAATATACCTTAGTTCAAGCTTACCACGTTTGCCAAATCTGATAACCCCTTTCCACGATGAAACCTTAAGATACACACGATCACCTACATTAAAAGTTATTGGACGTCTACGCGAATCTCCATACATCTTTTGTCTATCTCTGGCAGCTTTTAACTTTTCTCACGCAATAGCTACTTTTTAAGCTGTCATTTGAACGATTTCAGGACCAGCAAACTGTTTCTCTCCAGCTTCAAACCAACAAGTCAGAGTTCTGCAACGACGAACGTATAACATTTCGTAAGGCGGCATCCCTATGCTCGAATGATAAGAATTATTATACGCGAATTTACCAACGGCAAATGTGTATCCCACGAACCACCATATTCTAATACACATGCTCTCAACATATCTTCTAACATCTGTATCATTCGTTCACTCTGACCATCTGTTTGAGGATGATAAGCTGTACTCAGATTCACACGTGTACCCAGATTCTGTTGCAGACTATTCCAGAATTTCGATACAAATCTAGAATCTCTGTCTGACACAATCGATAATGGCACACCATGACGACTAATTATCTCTTTCACATATAAATCGGCAAGTTCACTTAATGATGTTGTCTCACGAGTAGCAAGAAAATGAGCACTCTTGGTCAAACGATCAACTATTACCCAAATCATATCGTGTTTTTTCTGAGTTCTAGGTAATTTTGTCACAGAATCCATCATGATATGCTCCCATTTCCACTCTAGAATCTGTAACTGATGCAACGAACCACACGGTTTCTGGTGTTCTGCCTTCACTTGCGCACACATATGACACTTTTCAACAAAGCGAGCGATGTCTGTATTCATAGTTGGCCACCAATACACGGATTTCAAATCATGATATATCTTATTACTGCGTGGATGTACTGTCAATCTGGATTTGTGAGCTTCAGTCATGATCAAATATCTCAAGTCTCCAAGCATAGGCACCCAAATACGGTTATTTAAAGTCTTAAGTCCACGAGAATCATCAATTATGTCAAATTTTCATTTAATCATAAGTTCAGATTTAATATGTTCATCCTCCAAAGCACAGGTTTGAACAGTTCGTAATTGATCGATCAAATCTGAAGTTATACTCAAACGCAAAAATTTCACATTCTCATCTGACTTTTTACGACTTAACTTATCTGCTACGAAATTTGCTTTACCCGAATGGTACTTGATTTCACAATCGTAGTCTTTAATCAGCTCTTGCCACCGTCTTTGATGCATATTCAATTCTTTCTGAGAGAAAATATATTGTAAGCTCTTATGATCTGTACATATTACACAATGTGTCCCATACAAATAATGTCTCCATAGCTTCAGGGTAAACACTACGGCAGCCATTTCTAAATCATGTACAGGATAATTTCTTTCATGAACTTTCAACTATCTGGAGGCGTATGCAATCACTTTATCTCTTTAGATCAATACACAACCTAACCCAGCGAAGGACGCATCGCAATAGACCACGAAGTCATCTAAACCTTCTGGTAATGCTAACACTGGAGCCTGACACAATAACTGTTTCAAAGTCTGAAAAGCCTTCTCTTGATCATCACCCCATTGAAAGGCTACGTCTTTTCGAGTTAACTTAGTCAACGGACCCGCTATTTTTGAGAAATCTTTTATGAACCTTCGGTAATAACCAGCTAATCCCAGAAAACTCTTAATTTCTGTCGGATTTCTTGGAGATTTCCAATTCATAACCGCATCAATCTTTGATGGATCAACTTTTATACCCTCATCACAAATTACATGACCCAAAAACTGCACTTCTCTTAACCAGAATTCACACTTAGAAAATTTTGCAAATATTTGTTCCTGTTTCAACACATTCAACACCTGTCTTAAATGTTCAACGTGCTCGGCCTCTGACTTTGAATACACTAATATGTCGTCTATAAACACAATCACGAATTTATCTAGAAATGGATGACACACCCTATTCATCAGATCCATGAAGACTGCTGGCGCATTTGTTAACCCAAACAGCATGACCAAGAACTCATAATGACCATACCTAGTTCTAAATGCTTTCTTCGGGATATCAGATTCTGCAACTCTAACCTGATGATACCCAGATCGTAAAACTATCTTTGAGAAGTATGAAGCACCCTGAAAATGATCGAATAAATCATCTATTCTAGGCAGCACGTACTTATTCTTTACTGTTCTCTTATTCAACACCCGATAATCTATACACATACGCATGGTACCGTCTTTCTTTTTAACAAATAATATCGGTGCACCCCAAGGAGAAGAACTCGGTCTAATAAACCCACGATCCAATAGCTCTTGAATTTGTGACATCATCTCACGAATTTCTGACGGTGCTAAATGATACGGGGCTTAGGCACCTGGAGTGGCTCCAGCCACCAATTCAATCTTATACTCTACTTCTCTTACCAGCGGTAACCCTGGTAACTCGTCTGAAACACTTCCTGAAACTCTAAAACTACCGGAATATCGGCTATCGCATTCTTTTCTTTCTTACCATCTACTACATAAGCTAGGAATGATTCACACCCTTTGGATAAGGATTTCTTAGCTTTCATCATTGATATCAACGGAAAACTATACCCACCCCGTTCCCCTCGGGCTATAACACGGGTTCCATCAGCTAAATGAAAGGAAATCATTTTCCTATGGCACTTAATACTAGCTCTAAGTGGGCTCAGCCAATCTATTCCTAACACTGCATCAAAACTAGGAATGGGTAACACTAAACAAGTCATAGGAAATGACTTTCCTTCAATATCAATACTAACCCCAGTCACAAACATTGTGACAGGTGTGATCTTTCCATCACCTACCTCTACTCTAACCGGTTCAGGCAGTACAGTAGCAGGTATATTCAACTTAGCACAAAAGTCTAACGACATAAAATACTTATTTGCACCACAATCAAACAATACACGAGCATGTATTGAGTTAATTAAAAACATACCGGTGATCACATCATCAGTTTCAGTAGCCTTCTCAACTGACATCTGAAAATCTCTGGCCTCTGCTGTGGGAGGGTTCTTCCTCTTCTGCCCACTCGAGGAAGTAGACCCTCCAACCGATGCTGAATGCGCACCAGACCCTACCCCGGAATTCACACTCTTGGACGGATAATTTATAGCACGATGCCCTTGTTGATGACAACTCCAACACACATTTCCTGGAAACGAACACCTTTGGAACTCATGTCCTACTGCACCACATCTCAGACATCTTCTGGTAGCCTCTGAGCATTGACCACTGTATGTAGACTTACAAGTGTGGCACCAATTTCCTCTACCTGATCCATACCCTGAACCACTCTGTCGACTCTTACTTTTCTGTCTAAACCAAAATGGTTTCTTTGACTTACCACTGGATTGACCACCCGTTTGACCACTCGGAGTCATCACACTCCCTGTCATCATTCCTCTTGCCGCTTTCAAATCACTTTCCACCATTCTGGCTAAAACAAAGGCCTGAGACAAACTAGTCGCCATCCTTACTGACATTCTATATTCTGGCAAGATCACATTAACAAAATGTTGAATTCTTGATGATTCATCTGGTACCCACTGAGATAAAAATCTCAACTTATCCATAAACTGACCAATCACTTCATCGATTGACATCTGAGGCGTCATTCTCATTTCTAAAAACTCAGTCTTCAATCGGTTAAGATCAAACGAAGAACAATACTGTTCACCAACTTTCCATTGAAATTGTTCCCAAGTAATTTGCTTAACATTCTCCTTTGGAATACTTGACGTCAACGCATTCCACCAAACCATAGCTCTACCCTTTAGCAATCTACAAGCATACGTAACCCGCAACTCTGGTTCACATTGACAGGCTTCCAAAGCCCTTTCAACCTCCATCAACCAATTCATAGTTTCTGTCAGGTCAGAACTTCCCGAATATTCTGAGGGTTTACAATCTAAGAACTGTTTATAAGTACATTTCTTATGGGGTTGAACAAAGGGTTGTTGGAACATCTGCATTTGGTACGGGTTCATTAACATTGGATTTTGAAAAGGGAAAGTATTTTGTGGTGGCATGAAGTACTATTGAGGTGGTTAATTTTGCAATGGGTATTGTAATTGAGTCTGGTTCATGTTGGGTACAGTTTGAGATTGTGCTATCGAAAATCCAGGTGGCGTATCATCATTTCCAGCAGGATTTACCAACTTAAGCTCAATAATTTTATCCTGAGCTTCTTTCAGTTTACTTTCTAACTCATGAATATAACTCAGTTGATCATCATCATCAGAATCAACACCCTCGTCTGGTGCTCTGTATGTTCCGGGGTTTGTCGAGCCGGTAGCGTTTGCATCTTTGTTAGCCATACATGTGTTACAAAACAACTCACACAAAAGCTTAGTGGATAACGGGTTAGCTCAACACAACTAATGTACACGTATCCCTGCATTCACTTAACTCCACCCACGGACATGTTTGACTCCACTCAAGGTTTGAGAACAAGATACACGCATGTACTTGCTGCCAAACCTATGCTCTGATACCAACCTGTAACACCGGCCATTTTTTTTTATACCACGGCGGAAGTCTTATTTAGTAAAACCACAACCTTAATTACATTAGTACAAAACCACTAAACTACGTTTACTTTAACAAACGGTGTTACGTTATTACAAATACGGTTACAAAAGTCCACATCAGAGTTGCAAGTCAAACATGTGAAATGTCCCGTTCTTATTGATTAAAAACTTTCCATATTAATTGATTTCGTTGCGAGGTTTTGACCTCTATATGAGACATTTTTCAAAGACTACATTCATTTTAAAACAAACCATAACCTTTATTTCATCAATAAAGGTTTAAAAAGCTTTATGTAGATTATCAAATAATGATAATATAAAATATCCTGTTTACACACGACCATTACATAATGATTTACAATACAAATATGTTACAACAAAATAAGTTTCTTGAATGCAGTTTTTACACAATATCATACAAGCATGGACTCCAAATCTCGTCCTTATTTAAGTATGCGATAGCGGAAGCTCTTAATAATCACCTGAGAATAAACATGCTTAAAACGTCAACAAAAATGTTGGTGAGTTATAGGTTTAACCTATATATATCAAATCGTAACAATAGACCACAAGATTTCATATTTCAATATACATCCCATACATAGAGATAAAAATTATTCATATGGTGAACACCTGGTAATCGACATTAACAAGATGCATATATAAGAATATCCCCATCATTCCGGGACACCCTTCGGATATGATATAAATTTCGAAGTACTAAAGCATCCGGTACTTTGGAAGGGGTTTGTTAGGCCCAATAGATCTATCTTTAGGATTCGCGTCAATTAGGGTGTCTGTTCCCTAATTCTTAGATTACCAGACTTAATAAAAAGGGGCATATTCGATTTCGATAATTTAACCATAGAATGTAGTTTCACGTACTTGTGTCTATTTTGTAAATCATTTATAAAACCTGCATGTATTCTCATCCCAAAAATATTAGATTTTAAAAGTGGGACTATAACTCACGTTCACAGATTTTTACTTCATCGGGAAGTAAGACTTGGCCACTGGTCGATTCATGAACCTATAACAAATATGTACATATATATCAAAGTATGTTCAAAATATATTTACAACACTTTTAATACATTTTGATGTTTTAAGTTTATTAAGTCAGCTGTCCTCGTTAGTAACCTACAACTAGTTGTCCACAGTTAGATGTACAGAAATAAATCGATATATATATTATCTTGAATCAATCCACGACCCAGTGTATACATATCTCAGTATTGATCACAACTCAAACTATATATATTTTGGAATCAACCTCAACCCTGTATAGCTAACTCCAACATTCACATATATAGTGTCTATGGTTGTTCCGAAATATATATAGATGTGTCGACATGATAGGTCGAAACATTGTATACGTGTCTATGGTATCTCAAGATTACATAATATACAATACAAGTTGATTAAGTTATGGTTGGAATAGATTTGTTACCAATTTTCACGTAGCTAAAATGAGAAAAAATTATCCAATCTTGTTTTACCCATAACTTCTTCATTTTAAATCTGTTTTGAGTGAATCAAATTGCTATGGTTTCATATTGAACTCTATTTTATGAATCTAAACAGAAAAATTATAGGTTTATAGTCGGAAATATAAGTTACAAGTCATTTTTGTAAAGGTAGTCATTTCAGTCGAAAGAACGACGTCTAGATGACCATTTTAGAAAACATACTTACACTTTGAGTTTAACCATGATTTTTGGATATAGTTTCATGTTCATAAGAAAAATCATTTTCCCAGAAGAACAACTTTTAAATCAAAGTTTATCATAGTTTTTAATTAACTAACCCAAAACAGCCCGCGGTGTTACTACGACGGCGTAAATTCGGTTTTACAGTGTTTTTCGTGTTTCCAGGTTTTAAATCATTAAGTTAGCATATCATATAGATATAGAACATGTGTTTAGTTGATTTTAAAAGTCAAGTTAGAAGGATTAACTTTTATTTGCGAACAAGTTTAGAATTAACTAAACTATGTTCTAGTGATTACAAGTTTAAATCTTCGAATAAGATAGCTTTATATGTATGAATCGAATGATGTTATGAACATCATTACTACCTTAAGTTCCTTGAATAAACCTACTGAAAAAGTGAAAAATGGATCTAGCTTCAACGGATCCTTGGATGGCTCGAAGTTCTTGAAGCAGAATCATGACACGAAAACAAGTTCAAGTAAGATCATCACTTGAAATAAGATTGTTATAGTTATAGAAATTGAACCAAAGTTTTAATATGATTATTACCTTGTATTAGAATGATAACCTACTGTAAGAAACAAAGATTTCTTGAGGTTGGATGATCACCTTACAAGATTGGAAGTGAGCTAGCAAACTTGAAAGTATTCTTGATTTTATGTAACTAGAACTTGTAGAATTTATGAAGAACACTTAGAACTTGAAGATAGAACTTGAGAGAGATCAATTAGATGAAGAAAATTGAAGAATGAAAGTGTTTGTAGGTGTTTTTGATCGTTGGTGTATGGATTAGATATAAAGGATATGTAATTTTGTTTTCATGTAAATAAGTCATGAATGATTACTCATATTTTTGTAATTTTATGAGATATTTCATGCTAGTTGCCAAATGATGGTTCTCACATGTGTTAGGTGACTCACATGGGCTGCTAAGAGCTGATCATTGGAGTGTATATACCAATAGTACATACATCTAAAAGTTGTGTATTGTACAAGTACGAATACGGGTGCATACGAGTAGAATTGTTGATAAAACTGAACGAGGATGTAATTGTAAGCATTTTTTGTTAAGTAGAAGTATTTTGATAAGTGTATTGAAGTCTTTCAAAAGTGTATAAATACATATTAAAACACTACATGTATATACATTTTAACTGAGTTGTTAAGTCATCGTTAGTCGTTACATGTAAGTGTTGTTTTGAAACCTTTAGGTTAACGATCTTGTTAAATGTTGTTAACCCAATGTTTATAATATCAAATGAGATTTTAAATTATTATATTATCATGATATTATCATGTATGAATATCTATTAATATGATATATATACATTAAATGTCTTTACAACGATAATCGTTACATATATGTCTCGTTTAAAAATCATTAAGTTAGTAGTCTTGTTTTTACATATGTAGTTCATTGTTAATATACTTAATGATATCTTTACTTATCATAGTATCATGTTAACTATATATATATCCATATATATGTCATCATATAGTTTTTACAAGTTTTAACGTTCGTGAATCACCGGTCAACTTGGGTGGTCAATTGTCTATATGAAACATATTTCAATTAATCAAGTCTTAACAAGTTTGATTGCTTAACATGTTGGAAACATTTAATCATGTAAATATAAATCTCAATTAATATATATAAACATGGAAAAGTTCGGGTCACTACAGTACCTACCCGTTAAATAAATTTCGTCCCGAAATTTTAAGCAGTTGGAGGTGTTGACGTATCTTCTGGAAATAAATGCGGGTATTTCTTCTTCATCTGACCTTCACATTCCCAGGTGAACTCGGGTCCTTTACGAGCATTCCATCGAACCTTAACAATTGGTATCTTGTTTTGCTTAAGTCTTATAACCTCACGATCCATTATTTCGACGGGTTCTTCGATGAATTGGAGTTTTTCGTTGATTTGGATTTCATCTAACGGAATAGTGAGATCTTCTTTAGCAAAACATTTCTTCAAATTCGAGACGTGGAAAGTGTTATGTACAGCCGCGAGTTGTTGAGGTAACTCAAGTCGGTAAGCTACTGGTCCGACACGATCAATAATCTTGAATGGTCCAATATACCTTGGATTTAATTTCCCTCGTTTACCAAATCGAACAACGCCTTTCCAAGGTGCAACTTTAAGCATGACCATCTCTTCAATTTCAAATTCTATATCTTTTCTTTTAATGTCAGCGTAGCTCTTTTGTCAACTTTGGGCGGTTTTCAACCGTTGTTGAATTTGGATGATCTTCTCGGTAGTTTCTTGTATAATCTCCGGACCCGTAATCTGTCTATCCCCCACTTCACTCCAACAAATCGGAGACCTGCACTTTCTACCATAAAGTGCTTCAAACGGCGCCATCTCAATGCTTGAATGGTAGCTGTTGTTGTAGGAAAATTCTGCTAACGGTAGATGTCGATCCCAACTGTTTCCGAAATCAATAACACATGCTCGTAGCATGTCTTCAAGCGTTTGTATCGTCCTTTTGCTCTACCCATCAGTTTGTGGATGATAGGCAATACTCATATCTAGACGAGTTCCTAATGCTTGCTGTAATGTCTGCCAGAATCTTGAAATAAATCTGCCATCCCTATCAGAGATAATAGAGATTGGTATTCCATGTCTGGAGACGACTTCCTTCAAATACAGTCGTGCTAACTTCTCCATCTTGTCATCTTCTCTTATTGGCAGGAAGTGTGCTGATTTGGTGAGACGATCAACTATTACCCAAATAGTATCAAAACCACTTGCAGTCCTTGGCAATTTAGTAATGAAATCCATGGTAATGTTTTCCCATTTCCATTCCGGGATTTCAGGTTGTTGTAGTAGACCTGATGGTTTCTGATGTTCAGCTTTGACCTTAGAACACGTCAAACATTCTTCTACATATTTAGCAATATCGGCTTTCATACCTGGCCACCAAAAATGTTTCTTAAGATCCTTGTACATCTTCCCCGTTCCAGGATGTATTGAGTATCTGGTTTTATGAGCTTCTCTAAGTACCATTTCTCTCATATCTCCAAATTTTGGTACCCAAATCCTTTCAGCCCTATACCGGGTTCCGTCTTCCCGAATATTAAGATGCTTCTCCGATCCTTTGGGTATTTCATCCTTTAAATTTCCCTCTTTTAAAACTCCTTGTTGCGCCTCCTTTATTTGAGTAGTAAGGTTATTATGAATCATTATATTCATAGATTTTACTCGAATGGGTTCTCTGTCCTTCCTGCTCAAGGCATCGGCTACCACATTTGCCTTCCCCGGGTGGTAACGAATCTCAAAGTCGTAATCATTCAACAATTCAATCCACCTACGCTGCCTCATATTTAGTTGTTTCTGATTAAATATGTGTTGAAGACTTTTGTGGTCGGTATATATAATACTTTTGACCCCATATAAGTAGTGCCTCCAAGTCTTTAATGCAAAAACAACCGCGCCTAATTCCAAATCATGCGTCGTATAATTTTGTTCGTGAATCTTCAATTATCTAGACGCATAAGCAATCACCTTCGTTCGTTGCATTAATACACAATCGAGACCTTGCTTTGATGCGTCACAATAAATCACAAAATCATCATTCCCTTCAGGCAATGACAATATAGGTGCCGTAGTTAGCTTTTTCTTCAATAACTGAAACGCTTTCTCTTGTTCATCATTCCATTCAAATTTCTTCCCTTTATGCGTTAATGCAGTCAAGGGTTTTGCTATTCTGGAAAAGTCTTGGATGAACCTTCTGTAGCAACCAGCTAGTCCTAAAAACTGGCGTATGTGTTTCGGAGTTTTCGGGGTTTCCCACTTTTCAACAGTTTCTATCTTTGCCATATCCACCTTAATACCTTCTTTGTTCACTATGTGACCGAGGAATTGAACTTCTTCCAACCAAAATGCACACTTTGAAAACTTAGCGTACAATTCTTCCTTCCTCAATACTTCTAACATCTTTCTCAAATGTTCACCGTGTTCTTGGTCATTCTTTGAGTAAATAAGTATGTCATCAATGAAAACAATGACAAACTTGTCAAGGTATGGTCCACACACTCGGTTCATAAGGTCCATGAACACAGCTGGTGCATTAGTTAAACCAAACGGCATGACCATAAACTCGTAATGACCGTAACGTGTTCTAAAAGCAGTCTTTGGAATATCATCTTCTTTCACCCGCATTTGATGATACCCGGAACGTAAGTCAATCTTTGAATAAACAGACGAGCCTTGTAGTTGATCAAATAAGTCATCGATTCTAAGTAGTGGGTAGCGGTTCTTGATGGTAAGTTTGTTCAACTCTCGGTAGTCGATACACAACCTGAATGTACCATCTTTCTTCTTAACAAACAAAACAGGAGCTCCCCACGGTGATGTGCTTGGTCGAATGAAACCATGCTCTAAAAGTTCTTGTAATTGGCTTTGCAGTTCTTTCATCTCGCTGGGTGCGAGTCTGTAAGGAGCACGAGCTATTGGTGCAGCTCCTGGTACAAGATCTATTTGAAATTCAACGGATCGATGTGGGGGTAATCCCGGTAATTCTTTCGGAAATACATCGGGAAATTCTTTTGCAATGGGAACATCATTGATGCTCTTTTCTTCAGTTTGTACTTTCTCGACGTGTGCTAGAACAGCATAGCAACCTTTTCTTATTAGTTTTTGTGCCTTCAAATTACTAATAAGATGTAGCTTCGTGTTGCCCTTTTCTCCGTACACCATTAAGGGTTCTCCTTCTTCTCGTACAATGCGAATTGCATTTTTATAACATACGATTTCTGCTTTCACCTTCTTCAGCCAGTCCATGCCAACTATTACATCAAAACTCCCTAACTCTACTGGTATCAAATCAATCTTAAATATTTCGCTACCCAGTTTAATTTCTCGATTCCGGCATATATTATCTGCTGAAATTAATTTACCGTTTGCTAATTCGAGTAAAAATTTACTATCCAACGGCGTCAATGGACAACTTAATTTAGCACAAAAATCTCTACTCATATAGCTTCTATCCGCACCCGAATCAAATAAAACGTAAGCAGATTTATTGTCAATAAGAAACGTACCCGTAACAAGCTCCGGGTCTTCCTGTGCCTCTGCCGCATTAATATTGAAAACTCTTCCGCGGCCTTGTCCATTCGTGTTCTCCTGGTTCGGGCAATTTCTAATAATGTGGCCCGGTTTTCCACATTTATAACAAACTACATTGGCATAACTTGCTCCGACACTACTTGCTCCGCCATTACTCATTCCGACACCATTTGTTCCTTTCGTTCTATTAACCCCTGGTCCGTAGACCTCACACTTCGCCGCGCTATGACCATTTCTTTTACACTTGTTGCAAAATTTGGTGCAGAACCCCGAGTGATACTTTTCACACCTTTGGCATAGCTGCTTCTGATTGCTGTTGTTGTTGCGGTTATTATTGTTGTTGGGATGATTGTTGTAGTTGTTGTTGTTGTTGTTGTTGTTGTTGTTGGGCCGTTTGTTGTAGTTGCGATTGATGTTGCTATTGTTGGGATAATTGTTGCGATTATTGTTGTAATTGCTGTTGTTGTTGTATTGGTGATTCTTATCACCGTTTTCCTCCCACTTTCTTTTGACTTGCTTCACATTGGCCTCTTCAGTAGTCTGTTCTTTAATTCTTTCTTCAATCTGGTTCACTAGTTTGTGAGCCATTCTACATGCCTGTTGTATAGAGGCGGGCTCGTGTGAACTTATATCTTCTTGGATTCTTTCCGGTAATCCTTTCACAAATGCGTCGATCTTCTCTTCCTCATCTTCGAATGCTCCCGGACACAATAGGCACAATTCTGTGAATCGTCTTTCGTATGTGATAATATCAAATCCTTGGGTTCGTAACCCTCTAAGTTCTGTCTTGAGCTTATTGACCTCGGTTCTGGGACGGTACTTCTCATTCATCAAGTGCTTGAATGCTGACCACGGTAGTGCGTACGCATCGTCTTGTCCCACTTGCTCTAGATAGGTATTCCACCATGTTAACGCAGAACCTGTGAAGGTATGCGTAGCGTACTTCACTTTGTCCTCTTCAGTACACTTACTTATGGAAAACACCGATTCGACCTTCTCAGTCCACCATTTCAATCCGATCGGTCCTTCGGTTCCATCAAATTCCAAAGGTTTGCAGGCAGTGAATTCTTTGTAGGTGCATCCTACATGATTTCCTGTACTGCTAGATCCAAGGTTATTATTGGTATGTAGCGCAGCCTGTACTGCGGCTATGTTTGAAGCTAGAAAAGTACGGAATTCCTCTTCATTCATATTCACGGTGTGTCGAGTAGTCGGTGCCATTTCCTTCAAAATAGTCAAATGGAACAAGTTAATCATACAGAATATTAAGAGTAGTTAATAGTATTTCGTAGCATAATATGAACTCATTTATAAAAGCTTTTTCTTCATATTAGCATTTTATAAGTTTAAATTCGGGTAGTACCTACCCATTAAGTTCATACTTAGTAGCTAATATACAATTCAACTACTACAATTCTATATGAAAAACTGATTATAATAATATTTCGCGTTCAAACTTTTACACAATATTTTACAAACTTACAATACCACTTATTTTACATATAGCATGAAATATAGCACACAATAAATTTGATACAAGATGGTTGTGAAGATAATTCTAGCTAGTACACAAGTCGTTCAGCAAAGGCAATAAAGACACGTAATTCATACGTCCAGAAACAAGTCATGCATTTTGGTTTTACTAGGATTACTTCCCATCTTTGGTCTTATGGAACATAACCGTTATGGCCGTTGATAAGACAGCTCGTTGTAACGTCGTCAAAGGGACGAGAGTTACGTAATGTCCAACAGTCCCGTAACAATCTAAAAACCTCATTTCTTACCCCAATTACCGACTCCGTCACTTGTGGGAACGTTTTGTTTAATAGTTGTAGCCCGATGTTCTTGTTCTCACTTTGGTGAGAAGCGAACATTACTAATCTGTAAGCATAACATGCTTCTTTATGTTGCATGTTAGCCGCTTTTTCTAAATCATGAAGTCCAATATTCGGATATATTGAGTCAAAATAATTTCTTAACCCATTGCGTAAAATAGCATTTGGGTTCCCCGCAATATATGCGTCAAAGTAAACACATCGTAACTTATGGATTTCCCAATGTCATATCCCCCATCTTTCGAACGAAAGCCTTTTATAAACCAAGACATTCTTGGAACGTTCTTCGAATGTCTTACAAACTGATCTCGCCTTAAATAGTTGTGCCGAAGAATTCTGACCGACTCTAGACAAGATTTCATCAATCATGTCTCCGGGTAGGTCTCTTAAAATATTGGGTTGTCTATCCATTTTGTGTTTTTATACTGTAAAATAGACAAGAGTTAGATTCATAAAAAAAATACGTATTAATACAAGCAATTTTTACATATATCATAAAGCATAAGCATACTATATTACATATATTACACCACACGAATACAACTATCTTATTCCGACTCGCTTGTTTCTTCTTCTTCGGTTTTGGTTTGTTTTACCAAGTTTCTAGGGATATATGATGTTCCCCTAATACGAGCCGTCGTTTTCCACATTGGTTTAGAAAAACCTGGTGGTTTAGAGGTTCCCGGGTCATTGTTACAACTTAAGGACTTCGGGGGTTGACGATACATATAAAGTTCATCGGGGTTGGAATTAGATTTCTCTATTTTTATGCCCTTTCCCTTATTATTTTCTTTTGCCTTTTTAAATTCAGTTGGGGTAATTTCTATAACATCATCGGAATTCTCTTCGGAATCCGATTCATCGGAGAATTGGTAATCCTCCCAATATTTTACTTCTTTGGCGGAAACACCATTGACCATAATTAACCTTGGTCGGTTGGTTGAGGATTTTCTTTTACTTAACCGTTTTATTATTTCCCCCACCGGTTCTATTTCTTCATCCGGTTCCGATTCTTCTTCCGGTTCCGATTCTTCTTCCGGTTCTGACTCTTCTTCCGGTTCCTCTTCGGGAACTTGTGAATCAGTCCACGAATCATTCCAAATTACATTTGACTCTTCATTATTATTAGGTGAGTCAATGGGACTTGTTCTAGAGGTAGACATCTATCACATAATATCAAACGCATTAAGAGATTAATATATCACATAATATTCACATGTTAAAAATATATAGTTTCCAACAAAATTTGTTAAGCAATCATTTTTCAAGTAAACACGGTCGAAGTCCAGACTCACTAATGCATCCTAACAAACTCGATAAGACACACTAATGCAAAATTCTGGTTCTCTAAGACCAACGCTCGGATACCAACTGAAATGTCCCGTTCTTATTGATTAAAAACGTTCCATATTAATTGATTTCGTTGCGAGGTTTTGACCTCTATATGAGACGTTTTTCAAAGACTGCATTCATTTTAAAACAAACCATAACCTTTATTTCATCAATAAAGGTTTAAAAAGCTTTATGTAGATTATCAAATAATGATAATATAAAATATCCTGTTTACACACGACCATTACATAATGGTTTACAATACAAATATGTTACAACAAAATAAGTTTCTTGAATGCAGTTTTTACACAATATCATACAAGCATGGACTCCAAATCTCGTCCTTATTTAAGTATGCGACAGCGGAAGCTCTTAATAATCACCTGAGAATAAACATGCTTAAAACGTCAACAAAAATGTTGGTGAGTTATAGGTTTAACCTATATATATCAAATTGTAACAATAGACCACAAGATTTCATATTTCAATATACATCCCATACATAGAGATAAAAATTATTCATATGGTGAACACCTGGTAATCGACATTAACAAGATGCATATATAAGAATATCCCCATCATTCCGGGACACCCTTCGGATATGATATAAATTTCGAAGTACTAAAGCATCCGGTACTTTGGAAGGGGTTTGTTAGGCCCAATAGATCTATCTTTAGGATTCGCGTCAATTAGGGTGTCTGTTCCCTAATTCTTAGATTACCAGACTTAATAAAAAGGGGCATATTCGATTTCGATAATTTAACCATAGAATGTAGTTTCACGTACTTGTGTCTATTTTGTAAATCATTTATAAAACCTGCATGTATTCTCATCCCAAAAATATTAGATTTTAAAAGTGGGACTATAACTCACGTTCACAGATTTTTACTTCGTCGGGAAGTAAGACTTGGCTACTGGTCGATTCATGAACCTATAACAAATATGTACATATATATCAAAGTATGTTCAAAATATATTTACAACACTTTTAATACATTTTGATGTTTTAAGTTTATTAAGTCAGCTGTCCTCGTTAGTAACCTACAACTAGTTGTCCACAGTTAGATGTACAGAAATAAATCGATATATATATTATCTTGAATCAATCCACGACCCAGTGTATACATATCTCAGTATTGATCACAACTCAAACTATATATATTTTGGAATCAACCTCAACCCTGTATAGCTAACTCCAACATTCACATATAGAGTGTCTATGGTTGTTCTGAAATATATATAGATGTGTCAACATGATAGGTCGAAACATTGTATACGTGTCTATGGTATCTCAAGATTACATAATATACAATACAAGTTGATTAAGTTATGGTTGGAATAGATTTGTTACCAATTTTCACGTAGCTAAAATGAGAAAAATTATCCAATCTTGTTTTACCCATAACTTCTTCATTTTAAATCCGTTTTGAGTGAATCAAATTGCTATGGTTTCATATTGAACTCTATTTTATGAATCTAAACAGAAAAATTATAGGTTTATAGTCGGAAATATAAGTTACAAGTCGTTTTTGTAAAGGTAGTCATTTCAGTCGAAAGAACGACGTCTAGATGACCATTTTAGAAAACATACTTACACTTTGAGTTTAACCATGATTTTTGGATATAGTTTCATGTTCATAAGAAAAATCATTTTCCCAGAAGAACAACTTTTAAATCAAAGTTTATCATAGTTTTTAATTAACTAACCCAAAACAGCCCGCGGTGTTACTACGACGGCGTAAATTCGGTTTTACAGTGTTTTTCGTGTTTCCAGGTTTTAAATCATTAAGTTAGCATATCATATAGATATATAACATGTGTTTAGTTGATTTTAAAAGTCAAGTTAGAAGGATTAACTTTTATTTGCGAACAAGTTTAGAATTAACTAAACTATGTTCTAGTGATTACAAGTTTAAATCTTCGAATAAGATAGCTTTATATGTATGAATCGAATGATGTTATGAACATCATTACTACCTTAAGTTCCTTGAATAAACCTACTGAAAAAGAGAAAAATGGATCTAGCTTCAACGGATCCTTGGATGGCTCGAAGTTCTTGAAGCAGAATCATGACACGAAAACAAGTTCAAGTAAGATCATCACTTGAAATAATATTGTTATAGTTATAGAAATTGAACCAAAGTTTTAATATGATTATTACCTTGTATTAGAATGATAACCTACTGTAAGAAACAAAGATTTCTTGAGGTTGGATGATCACCTTACAAGATTGGAAGTGAGCTAGCAAACTTGAAAGTATTCTTGATTTTATGTAACTAGAACTTGTAGAATTTATGAAGAACACTTAGAACTTGAAGATAGAACTTGAGAGAGATCAATTAGATGAAGAAAATTGAAGAATGAAAGTGTTTGTAGGTGTTTTTGATCGTTGTTGTATGGATTAGATATAAAGGATATGTAATTTTTTTTTTCATGTAAATAAGTCATGAATGATTACTCATATTTTTGTAATTTTATGAGATATTTCATGCTAGTTGCCAAATGATGGTTCTCACATGTGTTAGGTGACTCACATGGGCTGCTAAGAGCTGATCATTGGAGTGTATATACCAATAGTACATACATCTAAAAGCTGTGTATTGTACAAGTACGAATACGGGTGCATACGAGTAGAATTGTTGATAAAACTGAACGAGGATGTAATTGTAAGCATTTTTTGTTAAGTAGAAGTATTTTGATAAGTGTATTGAAGTCTTTCAAAAGTGTATAAATACATATTAAAACACTACATGTATATACATTTTAACTGAGTTGTTAAGTCATCGTTAGTCGTTACATGTAAGTGTTGTTTTGAAACCTTTAGGTTAACGATCTTGTTAAATGTTGTTAACCCAATGTTTATAATATCAAATGAGATTTTAAATTATTATATTATCATGATATTATCATGTATGAATATCTATTAATATGATATATATACATTAAATGTCTTTACAACGATAATCGTTACATATATGTCTCGTTTAAAAATCATTAAGTTAGTAGTCTTGTTTTTACATATGTAGTTCATTGTTAATATACTTAAGGATATCTTTACTTATCATAGTATCATGTTAACTATATATATATCCATATATATGTCATCATATAGTTTTTACAAGTTTTAACGTTCGTGAATCACCGGTCAACTTGGGTGGTCAATTGTCTATATGAAACATATTTCAATTAATCAAGTCTTAACAAGTTTGATTGCTTAACATGTTGGAAACATTTAATCATGTAAATATAAATCTCAATTAATATATATAAACATGGAAAAGTTCGGGTCACTACAGTACCTACCCGTTAAATAAATTTCGTCCCGAAATTTTAAGCAGTTGGAGGTGTTGACGTATCTTCTGGAAATAAATGCGGGTATTTCTTCTTCATCTGATCTTCACGCTCCCAGGTGAACTCGGGTCCTCTACGAGCATTCCATCGAACCTTAACAATTGGTATCTTGTTTTGCTTAAGTCTTTTAACCTCACGATCCATTATTTCGACGGGTTCTTCGATGAATTGGAGTTTTTCGTTGATTTGGATTTCATCTAACGGAATAGTGAGATCTTCTTTAGCAAAACATTTCTTCAAATTCGAGACGTGGAAAGTGTTATGTACAGCCGCGAGTTGTTGAGGTAACTCAAGTCGGTAAGCTACTGGTCCGACACGATCAATAATCTTGAATGGTCCAATATACCTTGGATTTAATTTCCCTCGTTTACCAAATCGAACAACGCCTTTCCAAGGTGCAACTTTAAACATGACCATCTCTCCAATTTCAAATTCTATATCTTTTCTTTTAATGTCAGCGTAGCTCTTTTGTCGACTTTGGGCGGTTTTCAACCGTTGTTGAATTTGGATGATCTTCTCGGTAGTTTCTTGTATAATCTCCGGACCCGTAATCTGTCTATCCCCCACTTCACTCCAACAAATTGGAGACCTGCACTTTCTACCATAAAGTGCTTCAAACGGCGCCATCTCAATGCTTGAATGGTAGCTGTTGTTGTAGGAAAATTCTGCTAACGGTAGATGTCGATCCCAACTGTTTCCGAAATCAATAACACATGCTCGTAGCATGTCTTCAAGCGTTTGTATCGTCCTTTCGCTTTGCCCATCAGTTTGTGGATGATAGGCAATACTCATATCTAGACGAGTTCCTAATGCTTGCTGTAATGTCTGCCAGAATCTTGAAATAAATCTGCCATCCCTATCAGAGATAATAGAGATTGGTATTCCATGTCTGGAGACGACTTCCTTCAAATACAGTCGTGCTAACTTCTCCATCTTGTCATCTTCTCTTATTGGCAGGAAGTGTGCTGATTTGGTGAGACGATCAACTATTACCCAAATAGTATCAAAACCACTTGCAGTCCTTGGCAATTTAGTAATGAAATCCATGGTAATGTTTTCCCATTTCCATTCCGGGATTTCAGGTTGTTGTAGTAGACCTGATGGTTTCTGATGTTCAGCTTTGACCTTAGAACACGTCAAACATTCTTCTACATATTTAGCAATATCGGCTTTCATACCTGGCCACCAAAAATGTTTCTTAAGATCCTTGTACATCTTCCCCGTTCCAGGATGTATTGAGTATCTGGTTTTATGAGCTTCTCTAAGTACCATTTCTCTCATATCTCCAAATTTTGGTACCCAAATCCTTTCAGCCCTATACCGGGTTCCGTCTTCCCGAATATTAAGATGCTTCTCCGATCCTTTGGGTATTTCATCCTTTAAATTTCCCTCTTTTAAAACTCCTTGTTGCGCCTCCTTTATTTGAGTAGTAAGGTTATTATGAATCATTATATTCATAGATTTTACTCGAATGGGTTCTCTGTCCTTCCTGCTCAAGGCATCGGCTACCACATTTGCCTTCCCCGGGTGGTAACGAATCTCAAAGTCGTAATCATTCAACAATTCAATCCACCTACGCTGCCACATATTTAGTTGTTTCTGATTAAATATGTGTTGAAGACTTTTGTGGTCGGTATATATAATACTTTTGACCCCATATAAGTAGTGCCTCCAAGTCTTTAATGCAAAAACAACCGCGCCTAATTCCAAATCATGCGTCGTATAATTTTGTTCGTGAATCTTTAATTGTCTAGACGCATAAGCAATCACCTTCGTTCGTTGCATTAATACACAATCGAGACCTTGCTTTGATGCGTCACAATAAATCACAAAATCATCATTCCCTTCAGGCAATGACAATATAGGTGCCGTAGTTAGCTTTTTCTTCAATAACTGAAACGCTTTCTCTTGTTCATCATTCCATTCAAATTTCTTCCCTTTATGCGTTAATGCAGTCAAGGGTTTTGCTATTCTGGAAAAGTCTTGGATGAACCTTCTGTAGCAACCAGCTAGTCCTAAAAACTGGCGTATGTGTTTCGGAGTTTTCGGGGTTTCCCACTTTTCAACAGTTTCTATCTTTGCCATATCCACCTTAATACCTTCTTTGTTCACTATGTGACCGAGGAATTGAACTTCTTCCAACCAAAATGCACACTTTGAAAACTTAGCGTACAATTCTTCCTTCCTCAATACTTCTAACATCTTTCTCAAATGTTCACCGTGTTCTTGGTCATTCTTTGAGTAAATAAGTATGTCATCAATGAAAACAATGACAAACTTGTCAAGGTATGGTCCACACACTCGGTTCATAAGGTCCATGAACACAGCTGGTGCATTAGTTAAACCAAACGGCATGACCATAAACTCGTAATGACCGTAACGTGTTCTAAAAGCAGTCTTTGGAATATCATCTTCTTTCACCCGCATTTGATGATACCCGGAACGTAAGTCAATCTTTGAATAAACAGACGAGCCTTGTAGTTGATCAAATAAGTCATCGATTCTAAGTAGTGGGTAGCGGTTCTTGATGGTAAGTTTGTTCAACTCTCGGTAGTCGATACACAACCTGAATGTACCATCTTTCTTCTTAACAAACAAAACAGGAGCTCCCCACGGTGATGTGCTTGGTCGAATGAAACCATGCTCTAAAAGTTCTTGTAATTGGCTTTGCAGTTCTTTCATCTCGCTGGGTGCGAGTCTGTAAGGAGCACGAGCTATTGGTGCAGCTCCTGGTACAAGATCTATTTGAAATTCAACGGATCGATGTGGGGGTAATCCCGGTAATTCTTTCGGAAATACATCGGGAAATTCTTTTGCAATGGGAACATCATTGATGCTCTTTTCTTCAGTTTGTACTTTCTCGACGTGTGCTAGAACAGCATAGCAACCTTTTCTTATTAGTTTTTGTGCCTTCAAATTACTAATAAGATGTAGCTTCGTGTTGCCCTTTTCTCCGTACACCATTAAGGGTTCTCCTTCTTCTCGTACAATGCGAATTGCATTTTTATAACATACGATTTCTGCTTTCACCTTCTTCAGCCAGTCCATGCCAACTATTACATCAAAACTCCCTAACTCTACTGGTATCAAATCAATCTTAAATATTTCGCTACCCAGTTTAATTTCTCGATTCCGGCATATATTATCTGCTGAAATTAATTTACCGTTTGCTAATTCGAGTAAAAATTTACTATCCAACGGCGTCAATGGACAACTTAATTTAGCACAAAAATCTCTACTCATATAGCTTCTATCCGCACCCGAATCAAATAAAACGTAAGCAGATTTATTGTCAATAAGAAACGTACCCGTAACAAGCTCCGGGTCTTCCTGTGCCTCTGCCGCATTAATATTGAAAACTCTTCCGCGGCCTTGTCCATTCGTGTTCTCCTGGTTCGGGCAATTTCTAATAATGTGGCCCGGTTTTCCACATTTATAACAAACTACATTGGCATAACTTGCTCCGACACTACTTGCTCCGCCATTACTCATTCCGACACCATTTGTTCCTTTCGTTCTATTAACCCCTGATCCGTAGACCTCACACTTCGCCGCGCTATGACCATTTCTTTTACACTTTTTGCAAAATTTGGTGCAGAACCCCGAGTGATACTTTTCACACCTTTGGCATAGCTGCTTCTGATTGTTGTTGTTGTTGCGGTTATTATTGTTGTTGGGATGATTGTTGTAGTTGTTGTTGTTGTTGTTGTTGTTGTTGGGCCGTTTGTTGTAGTTGCGATTGATGTTGCTATTGTTGGGATAATTGTTGCGATTATTGTTGTAATTGCTGTTGTTGTTGTATTGGTGATTCTTATCACCGTTTTCCTCCCACTTTCTTTTGACTTGCTTCACATTGGCCTCTTCAGTAGTCTGTTCTTTAATTCTTTCTTCAATCTGGTTCACTAGTTTGTGAGCCATTCTACATGCCTGTTGTATAGAGGCGGGCTCGTGTGAACTTATATCTTCTTGGATTCTTTCCGGTAATCCTTTCACAAATGCGTCGATCTTCTCTTCCTCATCTTCGAATGCTCCCGGACACAATAGGCACAATTCTGTGAATCGTCTTTCGTATGTGATAATATCAAATCCTTGGGTTCGTAACCCTCTAAGTTCTGTCTTGAGCTTATTGACCTCGGTTCTGGGACGGTACTTCTCATTCATCAAGTGCTTGAATGCTGACCACGGTAGTGCGTACGCATCGTCTTGTTCCACTTGCTCTAGATAGGTATTCCACCATGTTAACGCAGAACCTGTGAAGGTTTGCGTAGCGTACTTCACTTTGTCCTCTTCAGTACACTTACTTATGGAAAACACCGATTCGAACTTCTCGGTCCACCATTTCAATCCGATCGGTCCTTCGGTTCCATCAAATTCCAAAGGTTTGCAGGCAGTGAATTCTTTGTAGGTGCATCCTACATGATTTCCTGTACTGCTAGATCCAAGGTTATTATTGGTATGTAGCGCAGCCTGTACTGCGGCTATGTTTGAAGCTAGAAAAGTACGGAATTCCTCTTCATTCATATTCACGGTGTGTCGAGTAGTCGGTGCCATTTCCTTCAAAATAGTCAAATGGAACAAGTTAATCATACAGAATATTAAGAGTAGTTAATAGTATTTCGTAGCATAATATGAACTCATTTATAAAAGCTTTTTCTTCATATTAGCATTTTATAAGTTTAAATTCGGGTAGTACCTACCCATTAAGTTCATACTTAGTAGCTAATATACAATTCAACTACTACAATTCTATATGAAAAACTGATTATAATAATATTTCGCGTTCAAACTTTTACACAATATTTTACAAACTTACAATACCACTTATTTTACATATAGCATGAAATATAGCACACAATAAATTTGATACAAGATGGTTGTGAAGATAATTCTAGCTAGTACACAAGTCGTTCAGCAAAGGCAATAAAGACACGTAATTCATACGTCCAGAAACAAGTCATGCATTTTGGTTTTACTAGGATTACTTCCCATCTTTGGTCTTGTGGAACATAACCGTTATGGCCGTTGATAAGACAGCTCGTTGTAACGTCTTCAAAGGGACGAGAGTTACGTAATGTCCAACAGTCCCGTAACAATCTAAAAACCTCATTTCTTACCCCAATTACCGACTCCGTCACTTGTGGGAACGTTTTGTTTAATAGTTGTAGCCCGATGTTCTTGTTCTCACTTTGGTGAGAAGCGAACATTACTAATCCGTAAGCATAACATGCTTCTTTATGTTGCATGTTAGCCGCTTTTTCTAAATCATGAAGTCCAATATTCGGATATATTGAGTCAAAATAATTTCTTAACCCATTGCGTAAAATAGCATTTGGGTTCCCCGCAATATATGCGTCAAAGTAAACACATCGTAACTTATGGATTTCCCAATGTGATATCCCCCATCTTTCGAACGAAAGCCTTTTATAAACCAAGACATTCTTGGAACGTTCTTCGAATGTCTTACAAACTGATCTCGCCTTAAATAGTTGTGCCGAAGAATTCTGACCGACTCTAGACAAGATTTCATCAATCATGTCTCCGGGTAGGTCTCTTAAAATATTGGGTTGTCTATCCATTTTGTGTTTTTATACTGTAAAATAGACAAGAGTTAGATTCATAAAAAAAATACGTATTAATACAAGCAATTTTTACATATATCATAAAGCATAAGCATACTATATTACATATATTACACCACACGAATACAACTATCTTATTCCGACTCGCTTGTTTCTTCTTCTTCGGTTTTGGTTTGTTTTACCAAGTTTCTAGGGATATATGATGTTCCCCTAATACGAGCCGTCGTTTTCCACATTGGTTTAGAAAAACCTGGTGGTTTAGAGGTTCCCGGGTCATTGTTACAACTTAAGGACTTCGGGGGTTGACGATACATATAAAGTTCATCGGGGTTGGAATTAGATTTCTCTATTTTTATGCCCTTTCCCTTATTATTTTCTTTTGCCTTTTTAAATTCAGTTGGGGTAATTTCTATAACATCATCGGAATTCTCTTCGGAATCCGATTCATCGGAGAATTGGTAATCCTCCCAATATTTTACTTCCTTGGTGGAAACACCATTGACCATAATTAACCTTGGTCGGTTGGTTGAGGATTTTCTTTTACTTAACCGTTTTATTATTTCCCCCACCGGTTCTATTTCTTCATCCGGTTCCGATTCTTCTTCCGGTCCCGATTCTTCTTCCGGTTCTGACTCTTCTTCCGGTTCCTCTTCGGGAACTTGTGAATCAGTCCACGAATCATTCCAAATTACATTTGACTCTTCATTATTATTAGGTGAGTCAATGGGACTTGTTCTAGAGGTAGACATCTATCACATAATATCAAACGCATTAAGAGATTAATATATCACATAATATTCACATGTTAAAAATATATAGTTTCCAACAAAATTTGTTAAGCAATCATTTTTCAAGTAAACACGGTCGAAGTCCAGACTCACTAATGCATCCTAACAAACTCGATAAGACACACTAATGCAAAATTCTGGTTCTCTAAGACCAACGCTCGGATACCAACTGAAATGTCCCGTTCTTATTGATTAAAAACGTTCCATATTAATTGATTTCGTTGCGAGGTTTTGACCTCTATATGAGACGTTTTTCAAAGACTGCATTCATTTTAAAACAAACCATAACCTTTATTTCATCAATAAAGGTTTAAAAAGCTTTATGTAGATTATCAAATAATGATAATATAAAATATCCTGTTTACACACGACCATTACATAATGGTTTACAATACAAATATGTTACAACAAAATAAGTTTCTTGAATGCAGTTTTTACACAATATCATACAAGCATGGACTCCAAATCTCGTCCTTATTTAAGTATGCGACAGCGGAATCTCTTAATAATCACCTGAGAATAAACATGCTTAAAACGTCAACAAAAATGTTGGTGAGTTATAGGTTTAA
Source organism: Rutidosis leptorrhynchoides (assembly GCF_046630445.1). Classification (NCBI taxonomy): domain Eukaryota; kingdom Viridiplantae; phylum Streptophyta; class Magnoliopsida; order Asterales; family Asteraceae; genus Rutidosis; species Rutidosis leptorrhynchoides. Next base: position 333,367,478 of record NC_092337.1, on the reverse strand, counting down.
CCTATATATATCAAATCGTAACAATAGACCACAAGATTTCATATTTCAATATACATCCCATACATAGAGATAAAAATTATTCATATGGTGAACACCTGGTAATCGACATTAACAAGATGCATATATAAGAATATCCCCATCATTCCGGGATACCCTTCGGATATGATATAAATTTCGAAGTACTAAAGCATCCGGTACTTTGGAAGGGGTTTGTTAGGCCCAATAGATCTATCTTTAGGATTCGCGTCAATTAGGGTGTCTGTTCCCTAATTCTTAGATTACCAGACTTAATAAAAAGGGGCATATTCGATTTCGATAATTTAACCATAGAATGTAGTTTCACGTACTTGTGTCTATTTTGTAAATCATTTATAAAACCTGCATGTATTCTCATCCCAAAAATATTAGATTTTAAAAGTGGGACTATAACTCACGTTCACAGATTTTTACTTCGTCGGGAAGTAAGACTTGGCCACTGGTCGATTCATGAACCTATAACAAATATGTACATATATATCAAAGTATGTTCAAAATATATTTACAACACTTTTAATACATTTTGATGTTTTAAGTTTATTAAGTCAGCTGTCCTCGTTAGTAACCTACAACTAGTTGTCCACAGTTAGATGTACAGAAATAAATCGATATATATATTATCTTGAATCAATCCACGACCCAGTGTATACATATCTCAGTATTGATCACAACTCAAACTATATATATTTTGGAATCAACCTCAACCCTGTATAGCTAACTCCAACATTCACATATAGAGTGTCTATGGTTGTTCTGAAATATATATAGATGTTTCGACATGATAGGTCGAAACATTGTATACGTGTCTATGGTATCTCAAGATTACATAATATACAATACAAGTTGATTAAGTTATGGTTGGAATAGATTTGTTACCAATTTTCACGTAGCTAAAATGAGAAAAATTATCCAATCTTGTTTTACCCATAACTTCTTCATTTTAAATCCGTTTTGAGTGAATCAAATTGCTATGGTTTCATATTGAACTCTATTTTATGAATCTAAACAGAAAAATTATAGGTTTATAGTCGGAAATATAAGTTACAAGTCGTTTTTGTAAAGGTAGTCATTTCAGTCGAAAGAACGACGTCTAGATGACCATTTTAGAAAACATACTTACACTTTGAGTTTAACCATGATTTTTGGATATAGTTTCATGTTCATAAGAAAAATCATTTTCCCAGAAGAACAACTTTTAAATCAAAGTTTATCATAGTTTTTAATTAACTAACCCAAAACAGCCCGCGGTGTTACTACGACGGCGTAAATTCGGTTTTACAGTGTTTTTCGTGTTTCCAGGTTTTAAATCATTAAGTTAGCATATCATATAGATATAGAACATGTGTTTAGTTGATTTTAAAAGTCAAGTTAGAAGGATTAACTTTTGTTTGCGAACAAGTTTAGAATTAACTAAACTATGTTCTAGTGATTACAAGTTTAAACCTTCGAATAAGATAGCTTTATATGTATGAATCGAATGATGTTATGAACATCATTACTACCTTAAGTTCCTTGGATAAACCTACTGGAAAAGAGAAAAATGGATCTAGCTTCAACGGATCCTTGGATGGCTCGAAGTTCTTGAAGCAGAATCATGACACGAAAACAAGTTCAAGTAAGATCATCACTTGAAATAAGATTGTTATAGTTATAGAAATTGAACCAAAGTTTTAATATGATTATTACCTTGTATTAGAATGATAACCCAATGTAAGAAACAAAGATTTCTTGAGGTTGGATGATCACCTTACAAGATTGGAAGTGAGCTAGCAAACTTGAAAGTATTCTTGATTTTATGTAACTAGAACTTGTAGAATTTATGAAGAACACTTAAAACTTGAAGATAGAACTTGAGAGAGATCAATTAGATGAAGAAAATTAAAGAATGAAAGTGTTTGTAGGTGTTTTTGGTCGTTGGTGTATGGATTAGATATAAAGGATATGTAATTTTGTTTTCATGTAAATAAGTCATGAATGATTACTCATATTTTTGTAATTTTATGAGATATTTCATGCTAGTTGCCAAATGATGGTTCTCACATATGTTAGGTGACTCACATGGGCTGCTAAGAGCTGATCATTGGAGTGTATATACCAATAGTACATACATCTAAAAGCTGTGTATTGTACGAGTACGAATACGGGTGCATACGAGTAGAATTGTTGATGAAACTGAACGAGGATGTAATTGTAAGCATTTTTGTTAAGTAGAAGTATTTTTATAAGTGTATTGAAGTCTTTAAAAAGTGTATAAATACATATTAAAACATTACATGTATATACATTTTAACTGAGTTGTTTAGTCATCGTTAGTCGTTACATGTAAGTGTTGTTTTGAAACCTTTAGGTTAACGATCTTGTTAAATGTTGTTAACCCAATGTTTATAATATCAAATGAGATTTTAAATTATTATATTATCATGATATTATCATGTATGAATATCTATTAATATGATATATATACATTAAATGTCTTTACAACGATAATCGTTACATATATGTCTCGTTTAAAAATCATTAAGTTAGTAGTCTTGTTTTTACATATGTAGTTCATTGTTAATATACTTAATGATATGTTTACTTATCATAGTATCATGTTAACTATATATATATCCATATATATGTCATCATATAGTTTTTACAAGTTTTAACGTTCGTGAATCACCGGTCAACTTGGGTGGTCAATTGTCTATATGAAACATATTTCATTAATCAAGTCTTAACAAGTTTGATTGCTTAACATGTTGGAAACATTTAATCATGTAAATATCAATCTCAATTAATATATATAAACATGGAAAAGTTCGGGTCACTACAACATGTCTTCTACATCATGTCCAATCCCATCAGCAGTAGCTAAACCTGCAGGGGGATGAATGTGTGGGATTAGCGCACCGCTAAGTGAATGGAATCTATCTACAGATTAAGCTTAAGCAATCCATCATACAACAGTTAACTAACATGCTTACAACCATCAAGTATACAAACAACGACAATATGAGGATCGGCGGCTTGTACGGGCACATGACTCCTAGCCGATCGAACTAGAGTCTACCGATAGTCCTTCCTACCAAGTCTCTGCATAACTATCTAAACGCAACAATGTGTTCTTCTATGTTATACTAACCAGACTGTAGGACTTGGACTCAACCTCCATTGGATTGGTTGACCTCACACGGACTTCAACTGCCCTAGGAATGGTTGAAAGTCCCCAACCGCCCTAGGAATGGCTGGTGTCAAACACAGTGCACATATACAACATATATAGATCACATAGCATGTAACTATCCAACTAGCATGTCAATCACTACACTACACTACACAGGGTAATTAGAGTAATCCACAGTAGCATGATTTGCTACTTAAACTCTATCCGAAGATAGACCCACTCACCAATTACCAGCAACTGAAGATTCTCAGAGGTCTAATCTTTCTGAGTCTTCTCTTTCTCTTTTTCACCTGAGAATAGACATAATCAAGTCAGTAATCATGTCTTAATACCATCCCAACAATAAGACAATAGCATCAATAACAAGCACTTGAACACGTAATCAATCTGACCTGTCAACCGTACGAGTGACACTCATTCGCACGTCTGAGAAACCTCAACCGTGCAGTTGATACCTCACTCGTACGTTTGGTCCTTGGCCAAATATCTAATTAGACAACAGTAGATCTGTACGGTTGACCACACGAGTGACATATTACCCGTACGAGTCATATCTCAACCGTACAATCCAACTAGTAAATATAACAGTTCAAGTAGTCACTCACTCGTGCGGTTCATAATGCGGTTGACCGCCTCAACCGTACGAGTGAATGCTCACTCGTGCGAGTGAAGGCTCACCCGTGCAAGTGACAAGGAACATCAATAGCAATATATAATTACATTTTCCAACCTATATTCATCATATATTCATTCATTCATAAGCCTATATCAAGAATTCAACCCATAATAACAGATTAACGCATGCACACTAGACACACACGCTAATACCTCTATTTCTTACTCAAATAAATTTTAATATAGCTTCTAAAGAGCTTACCATTGGAAAGATTTTTTCATTACAATTCCAACGATACTTGATTCATCAAAAACGAAGTTAAGGTTTGAAAGTTATGACCAAAACAATTTCCACAAATCTGATTCTGTGCTCACACGCGTGGCTGAGGCCTCACTCGGTGTGGGAGCTGAAGAACAACTCCAGCACGCTGTTTTTCGCGTTTTTGACCCAAAAACTCGATTTTTGCAAGTTCTAACACCAAAACTACCTGGAAAACATCATATAAACTATATAACAACTATTTCTAACATCAATTAAGCATAATACACACAAAACATGAATATTCAAGCTCATATTCATCAAAAACTCATTTTACACCCAAAACCCAATTTCTATGAATTAACATACGAATTCAAGCACACAAACCTGGATAATTGCTTACAAAGATGATATAATTCAGTTCCTTAAGCCTCTTGATTCAATTTCTTACTTAGATTAAATTAGGGTTTGTGAAGGTGTAGAGTTTAGGTACGTTCTTGTTTCTCAATTTAGGGAAAATAGATAAGAAGTGTCCAGATTACTCCTTAAATGGGTATTAAAATCCATACCCCATAACACACGGGTATTTACCAGTTATCTAATATCTTTCGTACTTAATTTGGCAACCCTAACGGAGTCCAGATTCAACAAACGAACCATTTCTGTGACCCTTGTCACAAACTGGTCTTAACCACATATTCAATTAATAATAAACATATTATTAAAATAAAAGCATATTTTAAACACAAATATAAACCTAAGGGCAATTAAGTAATCTTACTTCTAACCCCGGTATTAGTCTGTTACAATAAATTTATTGTTATGATCAAAACACACGAATATAACATTTGAATATTGATATTGCATTATTAACCAACATAGTATTTACGAAGCCTCGTAACATATAATTAGAGAAGGTATTCAAATGTAGTCCTGTAATGACCCGGACTTTTTCGATCAATCTATACTTATAAGATTAATATTTACATAAATTAAACCTTACCAACATGATAAGCAATCCAAATTGTCGAAACTTATGTTTTCGAAAAGAGTTTTACACAACGTTTGACCGTCTAGTTTGACCGATGATATCACGAACTATATAATATATGATAATTATACGTTTGTGTATATATATGTATATATACATATTTAACATGATTTATGGATGTTTTAATATCTCATTTTGTATTAATAACAATAAGTTATAAGTATATTTTGAAACTACTAACTTAAGTTTTCAAAACGATAACCATACGTAACGTTATTTGACATAAATACTTATAACATATAATGTTTATACATATATCGTATATGTAATGTATTTAATCACTTTTAAAGACTTAAATACATAAAACAATATAAGTATATTCACAAAAGATAGCTATATTTGAATTCTCATTCCATTTTTCACAAGATTTTCTATACGTATATCTAGAGTATATGTACTCGTATCATACCTAACCTCTATACGTATTTACTATTAGTATATACACATCAAATCACCACCAACCAGCCCTTGTTCAATGCCTTATGTATAAGGTAACTACTTTTGTTATCTAGTATGACAATTTCACATGATTAAAAGATTTTTTCACAAAATTACAAACTTATACACCTTTTACACCACCATTTATACTCCATTCCATTTTCATTTTACTACACATTTCTTTAACCAAAAACACACTCTTAAGAAACTCCATAACCATTCAGCTAGTATCCATGAAGATCTAGCCATAAAAACATTACTTAAACACCATAAGAAAAACCTTACAAAAACACTTCAAGAATCCTTTCAAGAACACAAGTTTACTTCCAATCTTTCATCCAACTCTATCACTCTTTTGGTTCTAGGTTTTTACTCCTCTTTTAAAGAAATCTTGTCCAAGTAACTTGAGGTAGTAACTTTGTTCATAACCTTATTCGATTCATATATATATAGCTATCTTATTTTATGGTATACAATTTTAACAACAAGAATATAGTTTGAATGATTTCAAACTTGTTTGCAAACTAAATAGATCCTTCTAACTTAACTTTTAAAATACTTCAAGACCTGTAATATATCATAAATATATGCTAACTTAACAAGGTAAAACTTGGTTTTTCAAAGAACACCTTAAAAACTGAATTTACGACGTCGGAGTGCAACCGGGGGCTGTTTTGGGTTGGATAAATAAAAACCATCTTGAACTTTGAATTGGAGGTTTATATTCTGGAAAAATGATATTTCTTATGAATATGTTAACGCATAAAAATTTCATGATTTAATTCAAAGTATAAGTGTTTTTAGAAAAATGGTCATTAAATGATATTTTTGTAACAAAAATGATTAACTTCATAAGTTTCACCAAAGTTTGACCTTTGACCTGTGATTTCGAATACAAACTAAGGTATTTACAGTTCATATTCTTAAAGAGGGACTCGATCCAAGGAAGTGGCAAGTTGAACCAACGAAAACGGAGTTGTAACGAAGAAACTATGACCAAAACAAAATCGGATATCCAAGACTTGTTTAGTCTCGAAAATAATTGGAGAAAAATTAAATAAATCACATCTTTTTAAAATAACATGATATTTTATATATATGTACTCGTAATTTAATTTTATATGGTTCAGGATCACCCGTAAACAATACAAGAAGATTAATCATAAGATCCCATGATTGTACGCAACACGTCATTTGACAACACCGGTACTTTATGTACGCAACACGTCATTTGACAACACCGGTACCGTGGGTCAAGATTAATCTCGACCAATACATATTTGATGGGGGTTTTATTTATTTCATTGGGGGTTTATTAAACACCTAAAAATGAACCATTAAAATTGAATTACTAACATCGAGCTGCTAACTATGGACTAAGGAATTATTAAAAGTATTAAAAGTATAACAAGTATATATATGTGACGATTTTTTAAAAAGAAAAGGTATTGATATATTATATATGGATAGGTTCGTGATATCAATCGGAGACCAAGTCAAAAATTACATATCTTCAAGACGAAAGTGAGTATATAGTCCCACTTTTAAACTCTAAGTATTTCGGGATGAGAATACATGTATTTTATGTTTTACGTTATGGACACAAGTAACTGAAAAATATATTCTACGTTGAGTTGTACCACTGGCATACTTCCCTGTAGCTTGGTAACTATTATTTACAGCGGTATTGTAAACGCGAATCCTGTTGATAGATCTATCGGGCCTGACAACCCCAACCGGACTGGACTACCAGTATTCAACGGTTGCACAGTACTTCGTTTCGGTGACTACACTTGGTACGGTGTAGTAAGATTTCATAATAAAGGGAATATGCGACGTGATTAAATGTTAAGTATGGTTACCAAGTGCTCAACCACTTAGAATATTTTTATTAAAATGTTTATATATGAAATCTTGTGGTCTATATATATATTGCTGCCGGCATTAAACCTATATCTCACCAACTTTATGTTGACGTTTTAAGCATGTCTATTCTCAGGTGATAATTAGAAGCTTCCGCTGCAACATGTTGAATTTAAGCAGGATCTTGCGTACTCATATTTGTGTCAAAAACAAAACTGCATATCCGAGGATTTGTATTGTAAAATATGCTAGAAATCGTGTTGTTATCATCATATGTAAAGTTTGTAAGTCTAAGATTATCGCTAAACGATAATCATCTTTTTATTGTCTAAAGCTTGTATCAAAAATAAGAATTATGGTTTGTAATGTAAAATATATGCAGTTGTTCTTTTAAAAATGTCGCATATAGAGGTCAATACCTCGCTATGAAATCATACGTTATCTAACACGTTCTTATGGTTAAGGACGGGTTATGACATGTGGTATCAGAGCGGTGGCCTTAGCGAACCAGGTTTGCATTAGTGTGTCTAACCGATAAGTCGTTAGGATACATTAGTAAGTCTGGACTTTGACCGGGTCTGATTTAAAAACCATTGCTTATCATTGTTGGTTAAAATTTATATGTAAATATTATGTAGTACTAATGGGTTAGTTGTTGTATGATAGATGTCGGGCTCAAAACTTGTTATCACATTCAGCGACTCCGAACCAGAATCTTCAGATGGCGTTTCAGTCATTAACCTATCCGATGACGAAAATAATATCTTTGGGGAAGACTCACAAATTCCGGATGAACCGACTATAGAGAACCCGGAAAGTGAACCCGAGGAGGAAAGTGAACCCGAGGAGGAAAGTGAACCCGAGGAGGAAAGTGAACCCGAGGAAGAAATACAGGAAATTACGAAAGACAAGTTCGAACTAGGAAATAAACGAAAGGCTAATGAATTAGAAAATTTAAATCCCGAGTTTAGTGAGGATGATGTGGCACCAACTCCACTAGACACTACCACCCCTATTCCCGCTATTCCTATTCGTTCTATCCCGGCATCCAGTTCTTCAGCCCCACAGCCAAAATATAGGCAGACAGCTAGGATAAGCGTTAGGCCATTCCTTGAACCTAAACGTCCTAGAAAATAGACCAAACGATGCGCTGCCGTACTAAACCATGGGATCATATAATGTTTTGTATAATATTATTAGTGTGGTTTGCTTAATGTTCGATGTAAGATAAGCATATGTAAAATAGTGAAGTGTGAAATGCAATAATTTTCCATGGTTAAGTATTATTTGGGTAGTAGTAATTGATTTTCGTACTAAGCTATTAAGTATGAACTTTAACGGGTAGGTACTACCCTAGATATAATTATAAAATGCTAATAAGAAGAAAAGGCTTTTATAATAATAACTGGTTCATATTATTAATAAGCTACGATGTACTGTAAATACATACTACATCTATAATATTCCATGTGAATAATTATTATTATTTTTTTTTCATTCTTATTGAAGATAATGGCGCGATTGAATCGAATGATGGAACAAGAAGTCGAGGAATTCATCAACCAGCGAGTGAACGACAGAATGTTATGGGTCGAAGCTGCAAGAGCTGCTGCAGTTAACCCAAATCCTCGTGTAGGATGTACCTACAAGACTTTTCAAGCTTGCAAGCCCTCATCATTCAGTGGAACGGAAGGACCGATCGGTTTAACCCGGTGGATAGAAAAGATGGAGACTGTGTTTAAAATCAGTGGTTGTGTTGAAAAGGACATGACCAAGTATGCATCGTGCACTTTACAAGATAGTGCACTCACGTGGTGGAAAAATTATGTGAAGGCTGTAGGAGGAGATGTAGCTTATGATACTCCTTGGGAAGAATTCAAAACAATGTTAATCAACGAGTATTGTCCAAGGAACGAGGTTAGGAAGTTGGAAGATGAATTACGAAGCCTGAAGGTTGTTGGTACTGAAATCACCAACTACAATCAGCGATTCATGGAATTAGTTTTGCTATGTCCTGAATTGGTTCCAACCGAAGAACGGAAGATTGAAATGTACAAAGATGGTTTGCCCAAAAAGGTCAAGGCAAATGTTACAGCATCGAAACCTAAGACAATTCATGAAGCTATAACCATGGCAAACGAGCTAATGGATCAGGTCATCATGGATAAGAAAGTATCCAATACTGATGTGAAGGTATCAGGTAACAAAAGAAAGTGGAATGGAAATTATGATCGAGGTAACCAACAACAATCTTTTAAGAAACAAGAAATCACGCAAGGTGCGGGTAGTGGTTTAAGCTTTGGTTATAAAGGACAAAATCCTTTATGTAACCAATGCCACAAACATCATTCTGGCTACTGTAATGTGGTATGCAACAAATGTAATCGAAAGGGTCATCTTGCTGAAGATTGTAGGGCTCTCGTTACAAATACAAATGGTACCAAGACTCCTGCCACCAATGCAAATAGAACTGCTTTGGCTACCATTACTTGTTATGGGTGTGGAAAACAAGGTCACTATAAGAGCCAGTGTCCGAATCCAGAGAAGAATAATGGATCTGCACGTGGAAGAGCATTTGTTATTAATGCTAGAGAGGCGTGTGAAGACCCGGAGCTTGTTACGGGTACGTTTACCATTAATAACTTATCCGCATCTATTATATTTGATACTGGTGCCGATAGAAGTTACGTGAGTAGAGGCTTTTACGCTAAATTGAATTGTTCATCATTACCTCTAGATGCTAAGTACATGATTGAGTTAGCTAATGGTAAACTAATTAAAGCCGATAAAATTTGCCGTGATTGTAAAATAAATTTAGCCGGAGAAACATTTAAAATTGACTTAATACCCGTAGAATTAGGAAGTTTTGATGTAATAGTCGGCATGGACTGGATGTCCAAAGTAGGAGCTGAAGTTGTGTGTGCCAAGAAGGCAATTCGCATTCCTTGTAAGGATAAAATGCCGGTGATGATTTATGGAGAGAAGGGTAACTCAAAGCTAAAACTCATTAGCTGTTTGAAAGCCAAGAAGTATTTAGAAAAGGGATGTTATGCTATTCTAGCACATGTTAATAAAATCGAAAAGAAAGAAAAAGAGAAGTGCATCAATGACGTGCCTGTGGCAAGAGATTTTCCTGAAGTATTTCCGGAAGAGTTGCCGGGATTACCTCCATTTAGATCTGTAGAATTTCAAATAGATCTTGTACCAGGAGCTGCACCGGTTGCCCGTGCTCCATATAGACTTGCACCGTCCGAGTTAAAAGAACTTCAGAGTCAGTTAAAAGAATTACTGGATCGTGGATTCATACGACCAAGTACTTCACCGTGGGGAGCTCCAATTTTATTCGTCAAGAAGAAAGACGGATCTTTCCGAATGTGTATAGATTATCGTGAATTAAATAAGTTAACTATCAAGAATCGGTATCCACTACCGAGAATTGACGACTTATTTGATCAACTCCAAGGATCATGTGTGTACTCGAAAATTGACCTAAGATCGGGCTATCATCAATTACGCGTCAAAGAAGAAGATATACCGAAAACTGCTTTTCGGACACGCTACGGTCATTACGAATTTTTGGTCATGCCGTTTGGATTGACGAATGCGCCAGCTGTATTCATGGACCTCATGAATCGAGTTTGTAGTCTATATTTAGATAAGTTTGTTATTGTTTTCATTGATGACATTCTTATCTATTCCAAGAGTGAGCAAGAGCATGAGCAGCATTTAAGGTTAATATTAGAGTTGTTGAGAAAAGAACAGCTATACGCTAAATTTTCTAAGTGTGCTTTCTGGTTGAAAGAAGTGCAATTTCTTGGTCACGTTGTAAGTAGCAAAGGAATTCAGGTTGATCCAGCTAAAATTGAGGCCATTGAAAAATGGGAGACTCCTAAAACACCAATGCAGATACGCCAATTTTTGGGTTTAGCCGGTTATTATAGAAGGTTTATTCAAGATTTTTCCAGAATAGCTAAGCCGTTGACAGCATTAACGCAAAAAGGGAAGAAATACAAATGGACCTCGGAGCAGGAGAACGCATTTCAATTACTGAAGAAGAAGTTAACTACGGCGACTATTTTATCGTTACCTGAAGGGAACGATGATTTTGAAATATATTGTGACGCTTCGCGACAAGGTTTTGGTTGTGTTCTTATGCAACGAAAGAAAGTTATTGCATACGCATCTCGACAATTGAAGATTCACGAGCGGAATTTTACGACGCATGATCTAGAACTGGGAGCAGTCGTGTTTGCGTTAAAGATATGGAGACACTACTTATATGGGGTTAGATGCACTGTGTTTACTGATCATAAAAGTCTTCAACATATTTTCGATCAGAAACAGCTGAACATGAGGCAACGTAGGTGGGTCGAGCTGATAAACGACTATGATTGTGAAATTCGTTATCATCCCGGGAAAGCGAATGTGGTGGCTGACGCACTAAGCAGAAAGGAACGAGAACCAATTCGAGTACGAGCGATGAACTTAAAAATTCGCATGAATCTCAACTCACAAATCAAAGAAGTTCAACGAGAAGCACTTACTAAAGAAAATATAGGAAATGAAATAATGAAGAAGTATGAGAAGCAACTCGTTATGTGGGAAGATGGAATTCGCTATTTTGCAAATCGTATTTGGGTACCGAAGTTGGGTGGATTAAGGAAGTTGATATTGAACGAGGCACATAAGACAAGATATTCGATACATCCTGGAGTTGGAAAGATGTACCAAGATCTTAAGACACATTATTGGTGGCCTAATTTAAAGACAGACGTTGCAACATATGTTGGGGAGTGTTTAACTTGTTCCAAAGTCAAAGCAGAACACCAGAAGCCGTCAGGGTTACTTCAACAACCAGAAATCCCAGAATGGAAATGGGATGGTATTACCATGGATTTCATCACAAAGTTACCAAAGACTGCCTGGGGATATGACACCATTTGGGTAATTGTTGATCGTCTTACCAAATCTGCACATTTCTTGCCTATAAAGGAAACATATAGAATGGAGAAATTATTACGATTATATATAAAGGAAATAGTTTCAAGGCATGGAATACCTATTTCCATTATATCCGATCGGGATAGTAGATTTACATCAAAGTTCTGGCAATCACTACAAGAGGCCCTAGGAACTCGTTTAGATATGAGCACCGCATATCATCCGCAAACTAACGGGCAGAGTGAAAGAACAATTCAGACTCTTGAAGACATGCTTAGGGCATGTGTGATCGATTTTGGAAACGGATGGGATAAGTATTTACCATTAGCAGAATTCTCGTATAATAATAGTTATCATGCGAGCATTAAAGCTGCACCATTCGAAGCACTGTATGGAAGGAAGTGTAGATCTCCTATCTGTTGGAATGAAGTAGGAGATCAACAATTAACTGGTCCCGAGATCATACATGAAACTACTGAAAAGATAGTACAAATCAAGGAGAGATTGAAAACAGCCCGTAGTCGCCAAAAGAACTACGCCGATGTCCGAAGGAAACCATTAGAGTTTCAGATCGGTGACATGGTTATGTTAAAGGTGTCACCTTGGAAAGGTGTAATACGTTTTGGAAAAAGGGGTAAACTAAACCCAAGGTATGTAGGCCCGTTCAAGATTATCGAACGCATTGGACCGGTAGCTTATCGACTCGAGTTACCACAACAACTCGCTGGAGTACATAATACATTTCACGTCTCAAACCTTAAGAAGTGTCTTGCAAAGGAAGATCTCACCATTCCTCTTGAAGAAATCCATGTCGACGAGAAACTACAATTCATCGAAGAACCAATCGAAATCATGGATCGTGAAGTTAAACGGCTCAAGCAGAGCAACATACCGATCGTTAAGGTTCGTTGGAATGCTCGAAGGGGTCCTGAGTTTACTTGGGAACGAGAGGATCAGATGAATCAAAAGTATCCACACTTGTTTCCCGATGACGCAAAATAGGTACAATGTTAAAATTTCGGGACGAAATTTATTTAACGGGTAGGTACTGTAATGACCCGGACTTTTTCGATCAATCTATACTTATAAGATTAATATTTACATAAATTAAACCTTACCAACATGATAAGCAATCCAAATTGTCGAAACTTATGTTTTCGAAAAGAGTTTTACACAACGTTTGACCGTCTAGTTTGACCGATGATATCACGAACTATATAATATATGATAATTATATGTTTGTGTATATATATGTATATATACATATTTAACATGATTTATGGATGTTTTAATATCTCATTTTGTATTAATAACAATAAGTTATAAGTATATTTTGAAACTACTAACTTAAGTTTTCAAAACGATAACCATACGTAACGTTATTTGACATAAATACTTATAACATATAATGTTTATACATATATCGTATATGTAATGTATTTAATCACTTTTAAAGACTTAAATACATAAAACAATATAAGTATATTCACAAAAGATAGCTATATTTGAATTCTCATTCCATTTTTCACAAGATTTTCTATACGTATATCTAGAGTATATGTACTCGTATCATACCTAACCTCTATACGTATTCACTATTGGTATATACACATCAAATCACCACCAACCAGCCCTTGTTCAATGCCTTATGTATAAGGTAACTACTTTTGTTATCTAGTATGACAATTTCACATGATTAAAAGATTTTTTCACAAAATTACAAACTTATACACCTTTTACACCACCATTTATACTCCATTCCATTTTCATTTTACTACACATTTCTTTAACCAAAAACACACTCTTAAGAAACTCCATAACCATTCAGCTAGTATCCATGAAGATCTAACCATAAAAACATTACTTAAACACTATAAGAAAAACCTTACAAAAACACTTCAAGAATCCTTTCAAGAACACAAGTTTACTTCCAATCTTTCATCCAACTCCATCACTCTTTTGGTTCTAGGTTTTTACTCCTCTTTTAAAGAAATCTTGTCCAAGTAACTTGAGGTAGTAACTTTGTTCATAACCTTATTCGATTCATATATATATAGCTATCTTATTTTATGGTATACAATTTTAACAACAAGAATATAGTTTGAATGATTTCAAACTTGTTTGCAAACTAAATAGATCCTTCTAACTTAACTTTTAAAATACTTCAAGACCTGTAATATATCATAAATATATGCTAACTTAACAAGGTAAAACTTGGTTTTTCAAAGAACACCTTAAAAACTGAATTTACGACGTCGGAGTGCAACCGGGGGCTGTTTTGGGTTGGATAAATAAAAACCATCTTGAACTTTGAATTGGAGGTTTATATTCTGGAAAAATGATATTTCTTATGAATATGTTAACACATAAAAATTTCATGATTTAATTCAAAGTATAAGTGTTTTTAGAAAAATGGTCATTAAATGATATTTTTGTAACAAAAATGATTAACTTCATAAGTTTCACCAAAGTTTGACCTTTGACCTTTGATTTCGAATACAAACTAAGGTATTTACAGTTCATATTCTTAAAGAGGGACTCGATCCAAGGAAGTGGCAAGTTGAACCAACGAAAACGGAGTTGTAACGAAGAAACTATGACCAAAACAAAATCGGATATCCAAGACTTGTTTAGTCACGAAAATAATTGGAGAAAAATTAAATAAATCACATCTTTTTAAAATAACATGATATTTTATATATATGTACTCATAATTTAATTTTATATGGTTCAGGATCACCCGTAAACAATACGAGAAGATTAATCATAAGATCCCATGATTGTACGCAACACGTCATTTGACAACACCGGTACTTTATGTACGCAACACGTCATTTGACAACACCGGTACCGTGGGTCAAGATTAATCTCGACCAATACATATTCGATGGGGGTTTTATTTATTTCATTGGGGGTTTATTAAACACCTAAAAATGAACCATTAAAATTGAATTACTAACATCGAGCTGCTAACTATGGACTAAGGAATTATTAAAAGTATTAAAAGTATAACAAGTATATATATGTGACGATTTTTTAAAAAGAAAAGGTATTGATATATTATATATGGATAGGTTCGTGATATCAATCGGAGACCAAGTCAAAAATTACATATCTTCAAGACGAAAGTGAGTATATAGTCCCACTTTTAAACTCTAAGTATTTCGGGATGAGAATACATGTATTTTATGTTTTACGTTATGGACACAAGTAACTGAAAAATATATTCTACGTTGAGTTGTACCACTGGCATACTTCCCTGTAGCTTGGTAACTATTATTTACAGCGGTATTGTAAACGTGAATCCTGTTGATAGATCTATCGGGCCTGACAACCCCAACCGGACTGGACGACCAGTATTCAACGGTTGCACAGTACTTCGTTTCGGTGACTACACTTGGTACGGTGTAGTAAGATTTCATAATAAAGGGAATATGCGACGTGATTAAATGTTAAGTATGGTTACCAAGTGCTCAACCACTTAGAATATTTTTATTAAAATGTTTATATATGAAATCTTGTGGTCTATATATATATTGCTGCCGGCATTAAACCTATATCTCACCAACTTTATGTTGACGTTTTAAGCATGTCTATTCTCAGGTGATAATTAGAAGCTTCCGCTGCAACATGTTGAATTTAAGCAGGATCTTGCGTACTCATATTTGTGTCAAAAACAAAACTGCATATCCGAAGATTTGTATTGTAAAATATGCTAGAAATCGTGTTGTTATCATCATATGTAAAGTTTGTAAGTCTAAGATTATCGCTAAACGATAATCATCTTTTTATTGTCTAAAGCTTGTATCAAAAATAAGAATTATGGTTTGTAATGTAAAATATATGCAGTTGTTCTTTTAAAAATGTCGCATATAGAGGTCAATACCTCGCTATGAAATCATACGTTATCTAACACGTTCTTATGGTTAAGGACGGGTTATGACAAGTCCCTTGTTTATTTTTTGTGTTCTATTGTTTTTTATTTTTACTGTATGTTTCCGTTGGAATGTAATTTAAGCATGTTCCCATATTAAGAATGAAAGAAAGTTGTTGTGGACTTGTATGTTCCAACAAGGCCAAGATCAAAGAATACTTACAACATAATTTTAAAAACTTTGAGCAAGCCAACCATATTTAGACCACTAACCATCTTTTTCATGTTCTATTTCGAGTAAAGAAATCAAATAATTCATTTTCAGAATATAATGGCAATACTTTAAAAAGTACATGAGAACTGTAGTCCGCAGTCGATGTGTGCGATCAAGCCGTAGTATCAGTTGCAGTCTTGTCTGATCAAATTTTCTCTGTTGCCGATAATAACCAAGGCTTGGTGTCACTACAAAGCCAAACCTCTTGCATTCAAAATTCAAATAGTTCAAGAGAAGCACCAAAGACTTAACATAATTATTCATTTGTGTGATTAGCAATAGAGATTCTATCTTGATAGAATTATTGTATCCAGAATTCAATGTTTCAAATGGTTTAGAGGGAAGTGAAAATAATAAAGTTGATGGGCCAATGAACCTAAGTGTTACATGTGTTGGGCTACATGTGATTTTTGGTTCTGGAGATTGTTGGATATTAAGGATGGCAAGTTTCTTTTATTTGGGATTGAGTGTTAAATATTCTTGTTGATCAATTGATGAGAAAGTGAAATAACATTAGCCTACTAATTTTTTAGAAACTTCTCATGGGACGAAGGTTTCGAATGTTGTTTCTCTTGATTGTGTATCGTAGTGGTTTGTTTCTAGTGCAATAAGCAAAGTTAGGTCCTTAATTACGCATCACTATATTAAATTCATTCAAGGTCAAAAACAATTGAAGCACAGAAGTCTCATGAAAATAGTATTTAGTATGAAAGATTCTTTTATTGATGGTCTGATGAAGTACCCGAATGAGAAAGCTGATTATATCGAGGAGTCCTCGTCATTAAACTCAGACTAATATAATTATGGTTGGGTGATGCATATACGAAGAGAAGCGTGTTTGGGATGATTATGGGCTCGATCAGGTTGGGCCCAAATAAGGCGACTTGGGCTGATATTCTTTCTGGAGCTGGGCTTGGAGTAAAGAGTGTGCTTAGAGTAAAGATTAAATGGAAGTTAGATCATGGATGATTACTTAGTCCTGAAAAATACCAAGAGTTGGCAAACGTTAATTTTAGATTATATATAGTTTGTTTCAAATTTGATATTATCTCTTTATTTATTTATCCTACGTTAATTTTAGATTATATATAGTTTGTTTCAAATTTGATATTATCTCTTTATTTATTTATCCTAATCTTCTAAGTTTATTTAAGTTTACATCTATACATATAGGTGTCGATAGATGTAGGAAATAGATTTTTGTGATTGTTTATTTGAAGGATATTCATTTGAGTCCAAGTTTTATCTTGGGTTTGGGGGATTGATTTTCAGCTCTTGGATTAGTGGTGATCAATGGCTGAGATTAAATGTATCAAAATATATGGAATTTTGGGCGGAGGGGCAAAATCGTCCATTCAGTGCAATTATTTTTTACAGACACTCAAACCACGTTCATTTTTTACACACACACACTCAAACACGTTCAATTTCTCTCTCGACCTCATTCTCTATTCTAGGGTTTCAAATCTACCTATCGATCTCTCTCGTTCATTCTCTCGATCTCAAATCTCTCTCACGATCATCTAATCCGCTATCAACAATCGTCAGTTTACAACATTCATCAACAATGGCGAAATCAAAGGATTCTAGGGTTTCGAAAGCATCTTCGGCTGAAAACCAAACTCCGGCCATTAAACAAGATCCGGCCAAATCTAAAGGTAATTTTACTATGTTTTATTGATGATTTGTTTATAATTAATCAATTGTGGTTGTATGCCTTTGTTTTTTTAATTTTAGAGTTTCGAGATATAGTTATTAATCACATGTTATTCTGTTGTGATTGTTTTATACGTTTTCTTAATCAGTATCTGAGTTGCATATTTGTTCTGAATAATCATAATGTAAGTTTTGATCAGAATGTAAGTTTTACTGTTTTCAATCACTTGTGATTAAACAATGAAATGCTTGCCTTCCATTATTTTATAATCATATTTGTTATGTGTTGGCTTATGAATCATATTTGATTGCTTGGTAGAATGACATTATTGCCTTGTTATATCATCATAAAGTGATTGTATTGTACAATCACATGTGATTGGATTCCAATTACTTGTGATTGGAATGCAATATCACAAGTGATTAGCATACAAATGCCATCACCATGTGATTTATTGATTTTATGTGCTAGCTTATGAATCATATTTGATTGCTTGGTAGAATGACATTGTTAGGTTTTCAATCACATGTAATTTTTGCAGAAATCACATGTGATTGAAGTAATGTCATCACATGTGATTGTTCTTTGTTTTAATGTGCAATTTAGTGAAATTATTTCAACGTCATAGTTAGATGTTTATATGTAGTTTTTCATTGTTTTAATTTTTAATATTTTACATGTTTTACAGGTAAACAAACTCGCAAACGCAAGGCTCCGGTTGATAAGGCTGTTTTGAAGCGTAAAACTAAAGCAAAAGTTGATGCTGAGAAGGAGTTACCTTCTCTGAGGCTTAGGACCACTCCTAAGCCGTTTGCTAATGTTATGGCTTCGCTTAATCCTGCTAAAAAGGAATGCGTGAGCAAGCTTGGGTTTCATTGTTTGTTAGATTTTAACATTGATCAACTTCCTGGTAATCTTGTCTACTTTTGCGTAGACAATCTTGATGAGAACGCTATGGTGATTAGGACTTCTAAGGGTGATATCAAGGTTGACGCTGAAGCGGTCAAAGATGTTTTTGGCTTTGAAGATGCCGGGGTTGATTTAGTATCCCTAGATGTTATTCCTGACAGCGAATTTGTTCAAAGTTGGTATGATCAGTTTCCAAAAGAACCGAGGCTTCGTGCATCGGCAATTGCTGAGAAGATTTTAAGTGCTACCGAAACCGATAGTATCTTCGAGATGAACTTCATAATGTTGTTTGTCAGCACAATGGTCACGTGCGAAAGAAATGGCATGGTTAGTCCGTTTGTCGTGACAAGGTTGGGTGATACGATCGATTTATCAACTTTCAATTGGTGTAAGTATTTGCTATCAAGTGTTAAAAGTAGCAAATCTGGTTGGAATAGATTAGATCCAAATTCTTTCTATAATGGTCCCGCTACTTTTCTTACCGTGAGTTTCCTGTTTATTATTCTTATGCTTTTTATATCTATTTTTATTTTGATTTTTGTCAAGTTTGTTTATAACTATGACTTTTCCTGTTTTTCTTTTAGCTGCTGTATCTTGACCGAACCAAGTTTGATCATCTTCCGGTTGTCCGTGGGCGTCCCGTTTTCAAGAACTGGAAAGGAGCTATTGCGGTTCGTGCAAAGAACGAGGTGGCTTTACGTGGAAATTTTGGTACTCTTGAACTTGCACCAATATTTGATCCTGAAGTAGATGTTGGAGAGGGTTTTATAGCAAATGAAGGTCAAAACGATAACATTGATTCGGTTGAGGTATTTTCTTTTATATCTATTATGTTTTGATGTTTTGATTCTGCTTTTGCCATTCACCTGTGATATGTCTTTAATTTCATTCAATTCTGCTTGCTGCTTGCAATCACATGTGATTACATTTTAACAATCAAATGTGATTGTGCTTTAATTTCATGTGATTCTGCTTTCTTTCATGCCAATCATATGTGATTATGATTTAACAATCACATGTGATTCTGCTTTAATTTCAAGTGATTCTGCTTTCTGTTTGCCAATCACATGTGATTATGATTTAACAATCGCATGTGATTCTGCTTTGATTTCAAGTGATTCTACTTTCTGCTTGCCAATCACATGTGATTATGATTTAACAATCACATGTGATTTTGACTTAATTTACTGCATCACCTTATAGAGTTTATTATCTAATGTTTGTGCCTTATATGCAGGACTATTGTCGAGTTATCAAGGAGAAGTTCAAGTTGGTTGATGACTTGAAAAGGTTTTTGTCAAAAAAAATAACTGAAGGGCTGGTGAATTATCCCAACGAGAATACTTTGATATCTTATCAAAGTAAATTGAATGAAGTTTTTAGAATGGTTAATGGTGACGAGGTGAAGGTACCAATGAATGGTACCGATGAGGAGAAGAAGGAAGATGTTGAGAAGAATGATGATGATGAGAAGAAGGATGATGACAAGAAGAATGATGATGCTGAGAAGAAGTATGATGATGAACAAAATGCTATGTTTGATGAGGTTTTTGATGAGAACAATGATGATGATGAACGAAAGTCTGATGATGATGAAGATGACCAAGATGATGGAGCTAAGGATGATCAAGAAGTCCATCTTGGTTCCGATGATGAAGCCAAGAATGATGATGAAGGTCAAAAAGATGGTGAAGATGAAAAAGAAGTTAGTGAAAGTGAAAAATATACCTCTGATGAAGATGTTGAATCTGTACAAGAGAATGCTTCTTTGTCACAATGGTTTGATGTCAACGTACATGAGGTGGTTGAATGTTGTGAAATTGTTTCTTTACTTTATGCACCCACAATATCACAAAGCCTTTCAATGTTACCTGTCCATAATATACCAATATTTATAAGTTTAACCCCTCCAACTTTCCATCTTTTATCTCAGGAGGAGGTTGTTGTGGAGAAGAATGAGTTAAACATTGATAGAAGAGTTGCAGCCATCCTAATGAAGAAGCAGATTGGAATAGTTGTTTCTTCTAAATATGTCAACAAATTGACAGCAGTTTATAACATGTTGACCGACTCCGAACTTTCAGTGGCTATGGAGTTGTTTTCAATGAAGAAAAACGCAGAGTGAGTTTTCTATACTTAATCTTGACATTAATTAGCATTTTATATCATTCAATCACATGTGATTAAATCAGTCAATCACATGTGATTATTTTTAGTCAATCATATGTGATTATATCATTCAATCACATGTGAACAAACTAAACATAGCATCACTATTGACATTTACTAATTATGTTTTTATTGTATTTTGTTTTTTAGTGAAATGATATTTGAAGATAAAAAGGGGGTTTGGAACGTTCATCGTGTTAGCTTGGAATCACTTTGTCCGGGTTTATATGTTGAAGCCAGTGTGGTCGATGTCTGGAGTTATATTCTAAATCAAGAGCGACAGTTTAGAGATCCAGCTAGCCCAACAAAGTTTTTCTTTCCAACTTCAATCATTGTAAGTTTTAACTTTTAAAATTTTCTTGCCAATCACATGTGATTATGATTTAATAATCACATGTGATTGTTTTTTAATTTCAAGTGATTCTGCATTCAGCTTGACAATCACATGTGATTCTGCCTTAACACATATTTTTTTTTATTTTTATAGTGGTCTGGCATGTATGACGACAAGAAAATGCCAAAAGAAGTTAAACTGCAGAAATTTCAAGAAAATGTTGAATCGTTATTACGAGGTTTTCCTAATGATATTTCATTTCAAAAAACTGATCTGGTATGTTAATTTTGTTTACATTCTTGTTTCATTTTTCTATAAATATCATAATCAATAATCAATTATTTGTATGCTGAAAATTTGATATATATATTTTTATAATTATTTGCCACAGGTTTTTTTCCCCATCTGCAGAAACAATCATTTCTTTGTGCTCTTGTTTGACTTGACGATTCCAAAACTCTTTATAATGGACAATGATTCGTCTTCAAACTTCCAAGCAAAATATGCTAAAGTTTTTAACCTTGTGGTTAGTTTTCCTTTTTCATGTGGTTCTGCTTGCTGCTTGCCAATCACATGTGATTATGATTTAACAATCACATGTGATTTGTTCTTTAGTTTCATTAGATTCTGCTTTCTGCTTGCCAATCACATGTGATTATGATTTAACAATCACATGTGATTTGTGCTTTAATTTCAATTAATTTTGCTTTCTGCTTGCCAACTAAAATGAGTTTATGTTAGTTTATTTTTCTGATTAGTTTATTTTTCTGATTTGTTTTTCCAGAAATATTGTTTTGGTGAGCATTTAAAACTGCAAAAGCATCGATATGCAATGATGATTGAAAATATGCATCCAAGTCGAATGAAGATGTCCTGGACAACAAGAAATAATGATGTTGATTGTGGTGTTTTTGCCATGTACCATATGGAAACATTTAAAGCCACACCTGACATCGAATGGACGGAGGAGTTGTTCCCTGAATCGTTGGAACAACAAAATCAGTTGAGGAAGTTGAGAGTCCGCTATGCAGCGAAAATTTTAACTCATTCTCTAAACCAGCATGCCAACAAGATGATTCAACATGCTTCAGAATTCAAGTCATCTCATACCAAAGAAGACTACAGGCAGGTTGTTCTTTATGCACAAAAATCAAGAGTTGATCGTGTTGAAAAATCAAAGGAGTTGTTACAAAAGTGAAGCGTTTGTTATCTACTATTGTTGATTCATTGTTGTTAAACAAGTACATGTTATGTTTGTTAGCCAATCATTTTTGATTATGAATGGCCAATCACTTGTGATTTTGAATATCCATTAACTTGTGATTCTGCCAATAACTTTTGATTATGTGTTTTGATTAATGTAATCAGACTTTATGGTCACTTGTGATTCTGTCAATAACTTGTGGTCATTACTTGTGATTGTGTATTGTGATTAATGTAATCATGTGATTTAGTGTTTAGATTTTAGCGTTTAGATTTTTATATTTTAGGGTATAGGGTTTAGATTTAGGGTTTAGAATTAGTTTTTTACACGAACGGTTTAAACCCGAAAAAAAAACGTTCCAATAACTTGTTATTGCATATTGCCAATCACTTGTGATTTTGAATGCCCAAGCACATGTGCTTACATTAAGCGAATGTGATTGTACAATTCAGAATTACAAGTATTTGTAAATCACTATAACTTTTATGATTATATAACGAGTTAATCATGTGATTTTTAATCAAGCAATCTAATAAGACCCGTTTTTTCACAAATTGTGATCTGACAAATAAAAATGGTGTATCCCTTCTTCACAACCTGCAACATCACATTAACAATCATATAAGCATAGTGACATCATTAAAAATGAATCAAAAAAATGAATCATAACAAATATTATTCATATATGATTCATAAGCCAACACATAACATTCATTTGTGATTAATCACATGTGATTGGACAATCACAATCACAAGTGATTGGACTAATTCAGAATTCTACCAACACTTGTACCAACACATAAAAATATATGTAATTTTGGGCGGAGGGGCAATTTTGTCATTTTACTGTAAAAATTTTGTACACACACTCCACCCATCTCGTGCATTCCTCACTATTGCACACACCATCTGTAACGTTTTTCTCTCTCTATCTCCATTCTAGGGTTTTCCATCTGGAACGAATTTCTTCATCGCCATCAATTATCTTAGGTTTTTTCGATTCGATCAACAATCAAACGTTTCATCTTCAATGGCGAAATCATCTGAATCTCTGGCTAAAACACATGCTTCGGGTAAAGCACAATCTTCGGTTAAAGCTCAAGGTCCGGCGAAATCACAAGCTCAGACCAAAATACAAGATCCGGCGAAAACAAAAGCTCCGGCTAAACTAAAAGTTCCGGCCAAAGCTCTAGGTAATTTTACTATGTTTTATTTCGAATTAATCAAGTGTTTTTTCTATTTTCATTGTTTTCTTAATTTTTTTAGTTTTTTTTAGAGATATTGCTTCGTGATTTGTTTGTGTTTACTATTTTTTCAGCAATCAATCAACTGTTTGTTGTATTTCATTTTTTTTCTTAAATTTTTAGGGTTTTTTAGAGATATAGTGATTCGTGTTTCTTTTTCAAATCACATGTGATTTGTTTGTGATTATCTTATGTGTGTTATTTACCATTATATTTACATGTTTTACAGTTATTTCTCTGCATGCATTTTGTCCATTGTAATGTTAGTGATTAATGCCCCCACTTTTGATTTATGCATTTTACTAATTACTTGTGATTCTGTATTTACCAATCACTTGTGATTCTGCTTTGATAATCACTTGTGATTTTTCATTTACCAATCACTTGTGATTCTGCTTTGCCAGTCACTTGTGATTCTGCTTTGCCAATCACTTTTGATTATGCTTTTCCAATCACTTGTGATTCTCCATTACCAATCACTTTCCTGGTTTCAATCAAATGTGATTACAAATAGATGTTAACAATTGACCTCATCTGTTATTTATTTGGTTTAATGTTACTGATCTACTTTTGTAAAATGCTTTTTTTACAGGTAAGAGGAAAGAACATCCCTCTACCAATGAAGATAGTAAACCAAAACTGAAACGAAAAGGTGGTGTTGCTGTTGATAAACTTGAAAGTTCCAAGTTGCCTGCTCTCAGGCTTAGGACCACTCATGTGCAATTTGCGAAGGTTATGTGCTCTTTGACCGCTGAGCAAAAAGAATGTGTTCGTAGACTTGGGTTTAGTTCTTTAATTGGCTTCAACATAAATGAGTTACCTGGTAACCTAGCTTACTATGTTGTTGATAACTTTGATGGTGATGCTATGGTTATACGAACGAGAAAAGGGGATATTAAAGTTGATGCTGAATCAGTCAAAGACGTCTTTGGAATTGAAGACGATGGTGTTGACATAGGCTCTTTGGAAATTAAGATTGATAGTGCTTTTGTTAAAAGATGGAAGGCTCAGTTTGAAGAAGGTATGAGCTACCGTTCATCAACACTTTGTAATTTGATTATGAGCTCACCTGAAGTCGATAGCATTTTTGAGATGAATTTTATAATGTTATTCACGAACACGATGGTTACGTGTGAACGAAACGGGAAGTTGACTGATTATGTGTTGACAAGGCTGGCTGATGATGTTGCTATATCAAGCATCACCTGGTGTAGTTATCTTCTTAATTCATTGAAGTATAGCAAAAAAATTTGGAACAGAAACTTTCCCAAGAAGAGTTTCTACAATGGTGCTGCTACCTTTCTTTCTGTGAGTTGTCTTCTCCATTGTTTTTTATGCTTGTTACATCTATTTTCACAATTTGGTTAATAACTTTAATTATTATTTTTTTTACTCTTTTTGTCTTAGCTGCTATATCTGGACAGGACCAAGTTTGATCTCTTTCCTGTTGTTCGTGGACGTCCAGTTTTTAAGAACTGGAAAGGTGCCATTACTGTTCGTGCAAACAAAGAGGCTTCACTTGGATCATTTGGTACTTTGGAACTTGCACCAAAGTATGATCCAGAAGCAGATGGAGAGGGCTTTTTAAAAATTGAAGATAACAATGATAATTTTGGTCTACTTGAGGTATTTTTTTAAACTCATTCATATGACTTGTGATTCTGCATGATTTTTTAAACTCATTCATACTTATTAATATCACTTGTGATTCTGCATGCCAATCACTTGTGATTCTGCATGCCAATCACTTGTGATTCTGCATGCCAATCACTTGTGATTCTGCATGCCAATCACTTTTAATCACTTGTGATTCTGCATGCCAATCACTTGTGATTCTGCATGCCAATCACTTGTGATTCTGCATGCAATCACTTGTGATTATGCATGCCAATCACTTGTGATTCTGCATGCCAATCACTTGTGATTCTGCATGCCAATCACTTGTGATTATGCATGCAATCACTTGTGATGCATGCCAATCACTTGTGATTCTGCATGCCAATCACTTGTGATTGAATTTACATAATCACTTGCGATTTTTCATACTTATTCCAACCTTTTTTCATATTATTTGCAGGAATATTTTCAAGTCATTGACGAGAAATTCAAAATGGTTGATGACTTGAAACAATTTCTGTTGAAGAAAATAACTGAAGGTTTATCAAAATTTCCAAATGAGAAGACTTTGATATCTTATCAAAGTAGATTGAAGCAAGTTTTTAGAATCAATGATGGTGATGTTGATGATGATGATGATGATGATGATGATGAGAAGAAGGCTGAGGATAAAGAGATTAAGGTTAAAAATGATTCGAAGATGGTTGAGTGCGAGGAAAAGGCTGCTAATGATGATGATGTTAATGATGATGATGATGATGATGATGATGATGATGATGATGATGATGGTGATAAGGATAAAGAAAAGCATGATGATGATGATGAAGAAGAAGAAGAAGAAGAAGAAGAAGAAAAGACTGAGTCTGATGAAGATGATGAGGTTAGTGGTCATGAAACTGAGATTGAAGCGAATTCTAATGAAGAAGTTGTACGGCTTGATCAAGATGATGAGGGTAAGGGTAAGGGTCCCGAAGATGTTGTAAAAGAAGTTTGTGAAGGTGTCGATAATTCTGATGTAGATGTTGAAGAGCAAGCTTCTTTGACATAATGGTTTGATCTGAATGTTAACGAGGTTGTTGAATGTTGTGAAATTGTTTCTTTACTTGTTAATGCACCCACAACATTGGATAGTCTTCCAATGTTAGCTATTCATAATACCCCAACATTTAACAGTTTAACCCCCCCAACCTTTCATCTTTTATCTCAGGAGGAGGTTAGTGAGGAGAAGAAGTCTAAGAAGGGAAAAAAGAAACTGATTATGAGATCTACGAAAGTTGCTATGGCTTCTCCATATGTCAATAGGTTGACGGCAGTTTCGGACCTGTTGACTAACTCCGAACTAGCTTTGGCTATGGATTTGTTTTCAATGCAAAGAAACGCTTGGTGAGTTTTCTATACTTTTTTCTTAATCTAAATAGCACTTTATATCATTTGATTCACATGTGATTATATTAGTCAATCACAAGTGCTTATGTTTTGCAGTCACATGTTATTAATCAAACATAGAATTAGTATTTGACAAATAGTAATTCTGTTTTATTGTATTTTTTTAGTGATCTTGTATTTGAAGTTAAAAATGCCGATTGGAATGTTCACCATGTCACTATGGAATCACTTTATCCTGATTTATATATTGAGGCTGGTGTGGTTGATATTTGGAGCTTTATACTAAACCACGAGCGTAGGTATAGAGATCCAGCCAGCCGAACAAGGTTTTTTTTTCCAACGTCAATCATTGTAAGTTAACTTTTAAATTTTATTTACATATATCATACTGTACAATCACTTGTGATTCAGCATGCCAATCACTTGTGATTCAGCACGCCAATCACTTGTGATTCAGCACGCCAATCACTTGTGATTCAGCACGCCAATCACTTGTGATTCAGCATGCTAATCACTTGTGATTCTACATGCCAATCATATTTATTGTTTGCATTTATTTTGTTAAAGTTTTTAATATATGTTCGTTTATTTTATACAGTGGACATACATGTATGACAACAGTTTGAAAAAAGAAGCTAAACTCAAGTCATTTCAAGAAAATGCGTCATCATTGTTTAAAGTGTTTCCCAACGATGTTTCTTTCCACAAAACTGGGCTGGTATGTTATCTTACTTTACATTTTTGTTTATTTTTTTTGTAATATAATAATTAATTTATTTTTTATGCTGAAAATTAATTGTTTTATTTTAATTCTTTTCTACAGGTGTTTTTCCCAATCTGCAGAAATGATCATTTCTTTGTCCTTGTGTTTGATTTGAAAGTTCCAAAGCTCTTCATACTTGACAATGCTAAACTAACGATGCACTTCAACGCAAAATATCTCAAAATTTGCAACCTTGAGGTTAGTTTATCTTTTTTTTTAATCAACTTGTTTTGTATATTTAAACGTGTCATTAGACTTTTCAATCACATGTGATTGAATGATACAATCACATGTGATTACAAACAATCATTAGCACATGTGATTTTGAAAAGCTGATCTTTATTTTTCTGATTTGTTTTCTCAGCAATATTGCTTTGGTGAGCATTTTAAATCTCAAAATCATCCAAAGGCGAAGAAGATTCAAGAAATTCATCCAAGTAAAATCAAGATTCCATGGATTACGAGAGACAATGCTGTTGATTGTGGAGTTTTTGCCATGTACCACATGGACAGATTTAAAGCCACACCCGAGACAGATTGGACTGAGGAATTGGCTCGTGAATCGTCGGTTCAAAATAATCAGCTCAGGAAGTTGAGAGTTCGGTATGCAGCAAAAATTTTAACACATCCTCTAAATTTGCATTCCAAGCAGATGATTATAAATGCAAATCGGTTCAACATTCTTCATTCAAAAGAAGAATATAGGAACGTTGTTTTAACTGTAAAAAACTCAAGAGATGAGCGGGTTGAGAGATCAAAGGAGTCCTTGCCAAAAATCAAGTGAAGTGTTATGTTGAAAAACAATATAAGATGTTATTTTTGTTGAACTTTTTATGTGTTAACAAATTTGTTATTTGGTACACAATATTTTTTAGCATATCTATGTTTTTGTTGAATGGTAAATCACATTGTATGGACTATGGTTTTTAATCACTTGTAATACTATGGTTTATGATTAATCACTTGTATTTTTAATCATTTATTTATTCTTTAACAATCACTTGTGATTATGCATTGTTAATCACTTGTGATTCTGCATTATTGAATCACTTGTGATTGTTAATCAATTGTGATTCTGTATTTGGCAATCACTTGTGTTTTTAATTCACTTGTGATTCTGCATTGTCAATCACTTGTGATTCTTCGTTACCAATCACTTGTGATTCTGCATTGTTAATCACCAATCACTTGTGATTCTGTATTTGGCAATCACTTGTGTTTTTAATTCACTTGTGATTCTGTATTTGGCAATCATTTGTGTTTTTAATCACTTATTCATTATCAACCAATCACATGTGATTCAGCATGCCAATCACTTGTGATTCTGCATTGTTAATCACCAATCACTTGTGATTCTGTATTTGGCAATCATTTATGAAGAATCACTTGTGTTTTTAATCACTTATTCATTATTTACCAATCACTTGTGATTCTTGGCAATCATTTTTATCTACCAATCACTTGTGATTCTTCATTGGCTTATCTTATCACATATGATTAAAACACCTCAAAATTGTATGAAAATAAAAACATAAAAAATGTAATTCAAGCATTTCATAGGAACATCAGAATTTCACAATTGTTCGAAAGAGAATAAAAAAATAAAAAAATCGTTAAATAATTCAGTAGTAACTTTATCAACCAATCACATGTGATTCTTCATTACCAATCACTTGTGATTCTGCATTGTTAATCACCAATCACTTGTGATTCTGTATTTGACAATCATTTATGAAGAATCACTTGTGTTTTTAATCACTCATTCATTATTTACCAATCACTTGTGATTCTTGGCAATCATTTTTATCTACCAATCACTTGTGATTCTTCATTGGCTTATCTTATCACATATGATTGGAACACCTCAAAATTGTATGAAAACAAAAACATAAAAAATGTAATTCAAGCATTTCATAGGAACATCCGAATTTCACAATTGTACGAAAGAGAATAAAAAAATAAAAAAATCGTTAAATAATTCAGTAGTAACTTCAGATTTCTGAAGTTTCTGCTTGTTCTTTTGCTTTCTTTTTTTTGTCACATGTCCTATGATTGTGATCGTCACGTCCACATTTACCACAAGTAAACTTTCTCTTTTTGCTTTCCTTTATTGCTTTCTCTTTTCCGCTCATTAGACGCTTATCATTTGCACATCCTTTGTAATTCCCAACAGGTGGGTTTTGTATTTCTATTGTACTAGGCTTTGAAACTCCAATCATGTTTCCAATTATATCATCTTTCTTCTTTGATGGTTTTGGCACTTGAGCTTCAACTTCTTTCTTCAACAATTTAAGTTTTTCAAGAACCACTTTTAGCATCTTTTCATCACTGCCTACAAGTTCCACACAATCATAAACAACTGAGGTAATTTCATTAACAGAATCTTGTACAATTATGTTTTCATTGCCATATCTATTTCTCCTTGATCTTAACTCGGGTGGTATTATGTCCCTTCTCCAACGTCTCATTATGTATTTTTCAGGGATTTCTTCTATGTTCTTGTTCTTTAAAACCCAAAAACAGTGTCTACACAGAAGACCATATCGTAGATAGTGTCTACATGTACATACCATTGATCCGTCTTTGCTGTTATGAAGAACCTTCAAAAAAAAAAATTATATTATCAATCACATGTGATTGATAAAAAGATTTTTATTGGATTGGCCAATCACAGGTGATTACATATATAAACAGACATGTAAATGTTTTTCTCAGGTTCTGATATAAGTGGCTACATTTTTGAATCGGCAATCATATGTGATTATAAACATAAACATAGATGTAAATAAATTTTACCTTGTAATGGAAGAAATGTTTTTCTTCATTCGAACCCTCTTTTGTCTTCTCTTTTTCCTCTTTAACAACATAGATTTCCGTTTCTTCCTCCTTGTCCATTTTATCCAATAAACAGCTATACAATGCTTCATAAATCTCTTTTTGAACGATTGCAAAAATAGCATGTGTGTAAACCTTTAATGCATGCTTTTCAATTTTCAGCTGAGTTAACAATTTTGGATTTTTCTTGATTGTCTGTGCATCCAAAGATTCTTGCTTTGACCTCTGTTTTAACATTGCAGATTCAAAGCCGTCCATAAAAGTTAACAGATTTGCTGCAGATCTTGTAAAGTTTGAAAAAAAAAGCATTCTCACTCTCAGATCTTGAAGTAGTTCGCATCAAACCAAACATTTCAGTGTCGATAAAATATGCTGGTATCCAAGTTGATCTAATATCAAACATATGTTTGAACCAACTATCATTTTTCAATGAGAAATCGTGCATAAACTTTTCCCATATTTCTTCAAAAACATTTGGTTCGATATACATATTCCAAACAAGCTTATTAAGTCTATTCTTGAAGTCTTTTTCTACTTCATCTTCAATAGTAGGAATTGCTTCTTGAATCTATAATTACATATCATTTTTTAATCATTCATATTAAGCAAATCATGTATCATTAAACATTTCAATCACATGTGATTAAATACATTTGTTGTTTGATAACAATATTTATACCTTTGATGGCACCTTTCGCATAATGTGCCACATGCATAGTCTATGTTTTGCCGTCTTAAAAACTGCTTTTATCGCTATCGCCATTGATTTGTCCTGATCTGTCACTATCATGTTTGGCTCTTTCCCGAATGTCTTCATGAAATATGTAAGAAGCCATGTGTAACTCTCGGCTGTTTCATCCCTGATCAATCCCGCAGCAACAGTGACACACCTATGGTGGTTATCTATGCCAGTAAATGGTACAAATTTCATGTTGTACCTGTCATTAAGCCAATTAACATGTCAATCACATGTGATTAGAAATTGTAATGAGCCAAATAACATGTGATCAGAAACTATAATGAGCCAAGAAAACATGTCAATCACAAGTGATTGTAAACTTTAATGATCCATAAAACATGACAATTACAAGTAATTACAAACCCTGGTGAGCCAGAAAACATACCTGTTCGTTCTATACGTTGCATCAAATGAGATTATGTCACTAAACTCCTTGTAGTTGCATTTTGCAACTTCATCGGCCCAGAAAATTGAATGTAGTTGACTTTTTTCAAGCTTGTACTCAAATGAAAAACCAGGAACATATTTCTTCCATTCTTCCATTTTGTTAACGAGCATTTGAGAATCACTTGCATTGATAAAAACATTCAAATCTCGTCTCCAGTTTCTGAAATCAGTTACAGTCCCATGCACATTTTTCTCAGACCCTTTCATATTGCTATAAACTTCGTATGCTTTTGTTGGACCAATATTTGACACTGACGAATGGTATACAAACAACTGCTCTGCATACTTCATCTGTCTTTCCGCTTTACTTAAATGTCGGTACTCTTGGGGTAGCAACTCATGATTATGGTGTTCTTGAAAGTCAGACAGTATAAACGTATTAGTTCCATACACCCAATCGAATTTAACCCTAGTCCTACATCGGTGCATTCCATGTTGCTTTTCCTAATTGGCTTTTTACTACTTTGCAATGTGTCAAAGTTCACTTGCATTGGCACACCACCTCTATTGCACAAGTAATATTTCTGCTTCACCAACCCAGATTTTGTAGTCTTTTGAGTTGACTTTCGTATGTCAAAACATGCATGAAACGCGTATAACCTATACATTTTTTCACACTCTTCAAGTGTTCCATAATTTTTTCCAACAACTGGT